>NC_068919.1:9432500-14286250 GCF_023091745.1 Budorcas taxicolor | reverse complement strand
GGAGTTTATATTCTAATGAGAAGGCAGAGTTCACAATGCTTGTTGGTTTCTTGTAGGCATTCACTTTTCCCCACTTTATTCTATAAAATCCACCTGGTATTTCATTAGCAAAATTTTCCCACCCAATATTAAGTGAGTTATAACCCACAGTGAAAATATGTAAAGCAACCCTTTCTTACCCTTTTTCCATCTTTGATCTCTCATCACATTATTCCTCATAATGACAAAAACCCTCAAAACTTAAGTTTTGATCAAATTTTGAAAATCATTCTCAATGAGATCCATATTCACAAAATTAAAGATCCTTCCCATCTTATACACAGATCTTATATATTGCTGTATCGAATTAGATCACAATCTATATTTTTACATTCTTTTGATAGAGTATCCATTTTATGGAATTCATTTGGAGAATAACTCTCAAGCAATGAGAGCCATTTATTTTCCCTGCTCTGTAAACATACGATTTGTATCATGCTTCTAAGTAGTTCCTTGGATTTAAACAATTTCAGTTCAGTTCAGCTCAGTCACTCAGTCATGTCCAACTCTTTGCGACCCCATGGACTGCAGCACGCCAAGGCTTCCTTGTCCATCACCAACTCCCGGAGCCTACTCAAACTCATATCCATCGCATCGGTGATGCCATCCAATCATCTTATCCTCTGTCATCCCATTCTCCTCCTGCCCTCAATCTTTCCCAGCATCAGGGCCTTTTCCAATGAGTCGGTTCTTCACATCAGGTGGCCAAAGTATTGGAGTTTCAGCTCCAGCATCAGTCCTTCCAATGAATATTCACACAGTAGGAAACCCTTTCACAGAAGGGTCTGTGGGGAGTTTTGGAATCTCAGAAGGCAAAATAACTGGAAAAAAAAAAAAAATCCACAGAATACACGCCTAACCGCAACTGCCGAAAAGAGAACTTTACCGCGAGAGGCTCTAACCTAACAACCTAACATGCAGCCTGGCCCACTCACAGAACAAAGGATTGAGTGAATACCAAAGGAGAGCTAGCCGGTTAAACAGCTTAGGAACTTCTGTTTTGAAATTTGCCTTCAGACAGCTCACCAGACACAAGAAAATCAATTACTCTCTTGGCCTATAAAGTTTTTCTCCTTCTCTTCCTCCCTCCTTCTTTTGTGTTTGCTACTATTTCAAACACTTTCCTTGACTGTTGTGCCTAAAAGAAGGGTTGGGCTCATGTTGATTTGAAGCTAAGATATACTATAAAGAAAAGGTACCAGAATATGGCTTTTTAAATGTTACAGAAGAGTGATAATTCTTTATTGTGATTCTTAATTACAACTGAGAAACTCCAAATGATTTGTCATTTTAGTTTTTTCATGTGAAATGGAATTCCAAAAACAATTTCTTCACTTTGGAGAAAGAGCTTAAAGTAGCAACTGGGGTTTACCTAGTTTAAAAGGTTGGCAGTAGGCAATTAAAGGTGGTGATATCCCAGTTGGATTTCACAACTACTCAATAATACAAGGTTTTAAGTTGGTGCAGTAGGCTTACAGAACAGCTGGCAAAACAGCACTGTTTGTCATTGACTTTATAATGCAAAATTAGGGCTATCTTTGTGTCAGCAGTTATGCATTTTTAAGCAGATGTCACTGATATTAGATATAAAACAACAATAGGGATCCAGGCCCTGGAGGTAAAGTCAGGGTGGGAAGCAGCCCATGCCTCCTTCTAAATGAAGTTCACCCCTGCCTGCAGTATTTAAAAGAACACGGGGCATATAAGATCCCTTATCTTTATAATCATTGGCCAGGATTCAAAACTCTTTGGGGAAAATAAATTTCTGGCCATAGTTTTTTTTCTTTTTTTTTCCTGGAATAATATTAGTAACAGCAACTATGTGTTCTAAAATAGTCCTAATTTCATATATTTTATTTCATTGTCTTTATAACCTAGAGATCTCCAATTTTGTGTTTATGAACCATTCTGGCTCCCCTGAGACTCTTGGCAAAATAAAAATTTAATGAAAGCAGAGACTTAATAGTAACAAAGATGAGAAGTTTAAGTTCCACTTATGATAGCACTTTTTCTTTTTCCATGAGAGTGTTTATTATTACCTGGTATTCTCTTACTGATGGTGTATCTCCATCACCCAAGAATGGGGACCTGGTCTGAACTGTTCCTCCCAATGTGCCTCTAATAGTCCTTGGCACATAGTCAGCACTCCACAGATGGTAACTGAAGAAACCCAATGTGACAAGTCCAGTTACAAAGATAGGAGTGAGCTGCTTTGAGAGTGCAAAGTGGAAGTCATACAAGAGTATCAAGATGTTAATTATAGTGTATTGGTTCAGGCTGTTGTATCTGAATGCCATAGACTGGAGGCTTATGAACAACAGAAATTCCCCACTCTCACCTCCTCCTCCTTCCAGCCTCTGGCAACCACTAATCTGCTTTCTGTCTCTATGGATTTCTCTCTTCCTATCTCTACTCCTGTATTCATTGGAATACTCATTGGAAGGACTGATGCTGAAGCTGAACCTCCAATACTTTGGCCACCTGATGGGAACAGCTGACTCATTAGATAAGACCCCGACGCTGGGAAAGACTGGAGGTGGTGGTTTCCAAATACTTGGGTGTGTGTTTGCACCTGAGTTTTGTGGTGCACTGTGAAAACTGCTACACTGTGGTATATCTTGGCATATCTGTCACATGGAGGAGGAAATGGCAACCCACTCCAGTATGCTTGCCTGGAAAATTCCATGGACAGAGATGCCTGGTGGCCTATAGTCCATGGGGTCCAAAGCGTCAGATACAACTGAAAGAATGAGCATGCACAGATCCCTCGTAATGCAGGAAAAAAAATGACAGTAAAAATCAGAAAGTGTGATGCCATCCATACAAGGAGCCGAGTCAACAAACAGACAAAATATATATAAAATACTATGAACGAAAGACTTGAAAGACAAGTGCTTCGGTATAACCCACAAAATAAAATCGGTCATTTGCAAAGCATTGCCATGATCTACACATGTTAATTCAAATATTCCGTATTTTGCAAAAAAAGTCATTTAAATTTTGTCATTCACTTCTCATACTTCTTTATGTCTTTGTTAATGTCCCTCTTTTATTTTTTTAATAGCAAAACTGCCTTATGGCCAATGAGTTATGCAGCAAAAATGCTTGAGGTGAAAAGAGTTGCAGCAAAGATGTCCACAGCAAAGATGTTTATGGACAGAGTACCTGGAACTGATACAAGCCATTGTAAAAAGGGTGCCACATGATGGCTGCCCAACTCTGTGAATATACCAAAAGTCACTTTTAAAAGGGAGAATTTTGTGGGATATAAATTAAATCTCAATAAAGCTATTGTTTTAAAAGGGGTATCACAGTGGTTAAGAGCACATTCTGGATTCCTATATTTCTGGATTCATGATCCTTGCTCTGATACCAGCTGTGTTCTCTTTGCCCATCCAATAGTTAACATTTCTGAATCTTGGTTTCTTCATCAATAAAAGGAAGATAATAATAATATCTCCTTCTAGGATTATTCTGAAGATTAAACAATTTAACATCCCCAAAGCACTGAAAATAACACCTGGTACCCAGAAGAAGTGATTATCACTTTGGGGGAGTGTTATCACCTTGGGGGAGTCAGGGAGGGAACAGGGATTCAATTGAGAGCACACCCAAAAGTCAGAAACATCTTGGGCTCTATTCCTTGCCACCTGGAAACTTAACTACAAAGAAAGCTCTTTTGTCATAGAAACTGACTATGCCATGAACATATCTGAAACAACAATGGTATGTTTTTCCATTTAGAACACAATTTCCTGCCTTCACTCTTGGAGAAATTAAAAAAAAAGGCTTCCAACAGCTTTATGGAGATATAATTCATAAACCTTAAATTCACCCTTTCAAGGTACACAACTCAATGTTTAGTGGATTCCCAGAGTTGTGCAGCCATCACCACTGTTTGATTCCAGGACACTCTGTCATCCCCAAAGACACCTGACAACCATTACAAGCCACCCCCACTCTCCCCACCCCTCCTCCAGCCTCCGGGAACCACCAATCCACTTTCTGTCTCTACAGAGTTCTCTTGTCCTACCTTTATTCTTGGAAAGGCACGTGGAAATGCATTGTGCTCCTTTTGGGGTTGCCAAAGTTTCCCCTCAGATTCCAGAGGGAAAATAAATGTTTTCTGATCAAGCACAGCTGGGAACAACCTAAGTTTAAAGAAAAATATTACAATCAAATTTGCTATCCTTAAAGCTTCAAAACTGTAATTTAAAACAATGCTTCCTAGTTAAATTACATTTGATAGGAAATATTCTATTGGTAATTACAACAAATTTGACCAACTTTAGTATTTTCACCACAATAAAACTGCAGTTGTTTATTAAGCATAAGAACTTCCAAGTCTGATAAGGACCCTTATAGCATGAATAAAAAGCTATATCTCTGGCTGAATTTATATGACTTACAATTGACAGAATTATTGCACTATAAAACATTTCTTGGTTAAAAAAAATACAGTATGCTGTCTTTTGTTAAATAAAGTTAAGTCACAAGATAGCCAATGTTAAATATATTAAAAATGCTATTCCTAAGCAGTTCATCCTTATATCTTTAAACTTCTACTGTTCTATGTAATTGCAAAGACTTAAGGATCAGCTGGCTTCCCAGGTGGCGCTAGCAGTAAAGAACCCGCCTGCCAATGCAGGAGACCTGAGTCGCAGGTTTGATCCCTGCATTGAAAAGATCCCCTGGAGAAGGAAATGGCAACCCACTCCAGTATTCTTGCCTGGAGAATCCCATGGACAGAGCAGCCTGGCGGGCTTCAGTCTACAGGGTCACAACGGTTGGACACGACTGAAGCGACTTAGCACTGAGGATAAAAAGTGTTAAAGGTCTTCCTTGTTAAGCAGTCAGGAGTTCCATGGGATAGCAATGCGCAAACAAAATGAAGCTATAAGAGTGTGCATATGCGTGTAACATAGGTCTTAATTTAAAGCAGGTTCCAGTTCTTTAAAATGGTTAACATAATTGAGATCAATTAAACTTAACAACCAATGACTTGATTTCTTGATTCTATTGTCCACTTCTGTAAAATTATCACTAAAAAGCAATCTACAGACTTCTGGTTTCATTTCAACATGGAAAGAGCTTGGAAGTTATCACTCCAACCCTCACAATAAGAAACAGCTGAAGAAACAGAAAAGCAACTCTTCTTAGATACATCAAAGAATAGAGGAAACTGCAGGGAAAGCTGCTGCCTTCAAAACTGGAAAAAGAAGTGGATAAACCCAAGAGCAGAAACCTGCTGCTAGAGCCAGTACTGGAAGAACACTTAAATTCTAATCAACAAAGTGCTGGAGGTTCAGCATAGATTCACATGAGACTTAAAATCTCCGAGGGGCCAAGTCTTAGCACAGCCTACAATGAGTTTTACTTCTAGGAGCCCCACCTTATTTTCTCTGTGAACATCAGAGGAAAAACCCCTCCTGCTTCTAGCAGGGCAAAGAAAAGGAAGAGAGGCCATTTCAAAACACTCCAAGCTCTGTTCTTTGTTCTGTTCTCTGCAATGAAGGCTGTGTCTCACAGAGAACTCTTTTACCAGAGCTTTATCTGATCTGAAGGAGGGCAATTAGCCAACTCCAGCCCCGTTTGGTCTTCCTATCTCACCAAAGAGGGGGGAAAATGCTGAGAAAAACTTGTGAAGAGTCCAGGGGCACAGACCTTCCAAAAGATTGAGACCTAATCACAGGATTATTGAATACTTCACCCCAACACACACTACATCCACTTCTGCAGACACAAGATTACAGATAAAAGAACTGCAAGGCTCACATTCTACATAGGAAGGAGACTCTAGGGAAACGCAAAGACAATAGAGAGGCTAAAAACAAAGATAATTGGTGAAATTGAAGCCTCAGATACTGACGGTTATAGCAGATGGCGTAACTCCTGGCTAGAAAAATGCCTACTTACACTAAATGCCTACTTACCTGCCTGGTATTCTCTGTGTAGTTTATCATCTGTCATTAATTTTGGAAAACTCTTAATATCTTATAGAAAAACCTGCCCTTTTTTTCCGCACTCTCAGCAGCACTGAGTACTAGGGTGGCTTTATATGTTTTGCTAATTTGTTAGTTTTCTGTAACAAATTATATCAGAAACTAATGGATCACAGCCTTGTCTAACTCAATGAAACTATGAGCCATATCATGTAGGGCCACCCAAGATGGATGGGTCATGGTGGAGTGTTCTGACAAAATGTGGTCCACGGGAGAAGGGAATGGCAAACCACTTCAGTATTCTTACCTTAAGAACCTCATGAACAGTATGAAAAGACAAAAAGATAGGACACTGAAAGATGAACTCCCCAGGTCGGTAGGTGCCCAATATGCTACAGGAGATCAGTGGAGAAATAACTCCAGAAAGAATGAAGAGGCTGAGCCAAAGCGAAAACAACACCCAGTTGTGGATGTGACCGATGATGGAAGTAAAGTGTGATGCTATAAAGAACAATATTGCATAGAAACCTGGAATGTTAAGTCCATGGATCAAGGTAAATTGGAAGTGGTCAAACAGGAGATGGCAAGAGTGAACATTGACATTTTAGGGATCAGTGAACTAAAATGGACTAGAATGGGTGAATTGAATTCAGAGGACCATTACATCTACTACTGTGGGCAAGAATCCCTTAGAAGAAATGGAGTAGACCTCAGAGTCAACAAAAGAGACCAAAATGCAGTACCTGGGTGCAATCTGAAAAACGACAGAATGATCTCTGTTCATTTCTCAGGCAAACCATTCAATATCATGGTAATCCAAGTCTATGCCCCAAGCACTAATGCTGAAGAAGCTGAGGTTGAATGGTTCTATGAAGACCTACAAGACCTTCTATAACTAACACCCAAAAATGATGTCCTTTTCATTATAGGGGACTGGAATGCAAAAGTAGGAAGTCAAGAGATACCTGGAGTAACAGGCAAATTTGGCCTTGGAGTACAAAATGAAGCAGGGCAAAGGCTAACAGAGTTTTGCCAAGAGAATGCACTGGTTATAGGAAACACCTTCTTCCAACAACACAAGACACAACTCTACACATGGACATCACCAGATGGTCAAAACCAAAATCAAACTGATTATATTCTTTGCAGCCAAAGATGGAGAAGCTCTCTACAGTCAGCAAAACAAGATGGGGACCTGACCGTGGCTCAGATTAAATTGAAAAAAGTAGGGAAAACCACTAGACCATTCAGCTATGACCTAAATAAAATCCCTTACAGTGAAAGTGACAAATAGATTCAAGAGATTAGATCTGATAGAAAGAGTGCCTGAAGAACACTGGATGGAATTTCATAACATTGTACAGGAGGTAGTGACTAAAATCATCCCCAAGAAAAAGAAATGCAAAAAGGCAAAATGATTGTCTGAGGAGGCCTTAGAAATAGCTGAGGACAGAAGAGAAGCTAAAGGCAAAGGAGACAAGGAAAGATAAATCCATCTGAATGCAGAGTTCCAAAGAATAGCAAGGAGAGATAAGAAAGCCTTCCTCAGTGATCAATGCAAAGAAATAGAATGGGAAAACAGTAGAATGGGAAAGACTAGAGATCTCTTCAAGAAAATTAGAAATACCAAGGGAACATTTTGTACAAAGATGGGCACAATAAAGGACAGAAATTATATGGACCTAACAAGCAGAAAATGTTAAGAAGAGGTGGCAAGAATACACAGATGAAATATACAAAAAAGATCTTAATGACCCAGATAACCATGATGGCTCATCTAGAGCCAGACATCCTGGAGTGTGAAGTCAAGTGGGTCTTCGGAAGCATCACTGCGAACAAAGCCAGTGGGAGTGAAGGAATTCCAGCTGAGCTATTTCAAATCCTAAAAGAAGATGCTGTGAAAGTGCTGCACTCAATATGCCAGCAAATTTGGAAAACTCAGCAGTGGCCACGGGACTGGAAAAGGTCAGTTTTTTCATTCCAATCCCAAAGAAAGGCAATGCCAAAGAATGTTCAAACTACTGCACAACTGCACTCATTTCACATGCTAGCCAAGTAATGCTCAAAATTCTCCAAGTGAGGCTTCAACGGGACATGAACTGAGAACTTCCAGATGTTCCAACTGGATTTAGAAAAGGCAGAGGAACCAGAGATCAAATTGCCAACATCTGTTGGCTCATACAAAAAGCAAGAGAATTCCAGAAAAACATCTACTTCTGCTTTATTGACTATGCCAAAGCCTTTGACTGTGTGGGTAACAACAAACTGTGGAAAATTCTTTAAGAGATGGGCATATCAGACCACCTTACCTGCCTCCTGAGAAATCTGTATGCAGGTCAAGAAGCAACTCTTAGAACTGGACATGGAAAAATGTACTGGCTCCAAATTGGGAAAAGAGTGTACTTCAAGGCTGTATACTGTCACCTTGCTTATTTAATTTATATGCAGAGTACATCATATGCCAGACTGGATGAAGCACAAGCTGGAATCAAGATTGCTGGGAGAAATATCCACAACCTGAGACGGGCAGACCAGCACCACCCTTATGGCAGAAACCAAAGAGAAACTAAAGAGCCTCTTGAAGAAAGTGAAAGAGGAGAGTGAAAAAGCTGGCTTAAAACTCAACATTCAAAAACAAAGATCCGGTCCAATTACTTCATGGTAAACAGATGGGGAAACAATGGAAACAGTGACAGACTTTCTTTCCTAGGCCTCCAAAATCACTCAGATGGTGATTGCAGCCATGAAATTAAAAGACACTTGCTCCATGGAAGAAAAGTTATGACCAACCTAGACAGCATATTAAAAAGCAGAGACATTACTTTGCCAACAAAGGTCCATCTAGTCAAAGCCATGGTTTTTCCAGTGGTCATGTATGGAAGTGAGAGTTGGACTATAAAGAAAGATGAGCGCTGAAGAATTGATGCTTTTGAAGTGTGATGTTGGAGAAGACTTTTGAGAATTCCTTGGACTGCAAGGAGATCCAACCAGTCCATCCTAAAGGAAATGAGTCCTGAATATTCATTGGAAGGACTGATGCTGAAGCTGAAGCTCCAATACTTTGGCCACCTGATGCGAAGACCTGACTCACGGGAAAAGACCCTGATGCTGAAGGCAGGAGAAGGGGATGATGGAGAATGAGATGGCTGGATGGCATCACCGATGCAATGGATGTGAGTTTAAGTAGTCTCCAAAGGTTGGTGATGGACAGGAAAGCCTGATGTGCTACAGTCCATGGGGTCACAAAGAGTTGGACACGACTGAGTGACTGAACTGAACTGAACTGCTAATTTGTTAGGCAAAAGAGTAATATTGGTTTGGCCAAAAAGTTTATTCAGGTTTTTATGTAAGATGTTATAGAAGAACCTAAATGAACTTTTTAGCCAACCCATTATACAGTTCAATTTGTATTCCTATGGTTCAACAGTGTTATGAAACATTTTTCACATATTTACTGGTTCTTTGCATTTTTAGCTCTGTGAGTAGTCCACTGATGTCATTTTGTCTATGTCAAGGTGTTTTACTATGATTATGGCAAGAAAACACTTTGTATTTAAGAGTATTAGTAATTTTTGTATTCCATATGTTGGAACTGTTTTTCCTATTTGTTATTTTATGATGCTTCTTAAAATTTTAATTTTTTGTTTCAAAAAACTTCAAAGCCACAAAGAAACTGAAAGGATAGTGAGGATGCAAATACCCTTCACCTAGATGATCAAGTGTAAACATCTGGTCCCCTGTGTTTTGTCTCCCTTTGTCTCTAGGATGTAGTCATATTCTGAATAAGGGGATTTCTGTACTGCCTTGTAACAACACAGAAGAGGGTGGCTCTAAGGGGGTCCAATAACTGAGTGAGAATATACCTTCTAATCTATGCTTATCGTTTAACAGAAACCTCTTCTTTCCTTCTCATTGTTTCTCACTATTATTTATTTGCTTTGTTCTTTTTTTCCCCCTCAAACACTAGTGTAACAGAATATAAAATGAAGATTTCTGTGCAGTTCTGATGGTGTTGGTACAGATGGTAGTCACCCTCCTAGTGTCAATGAGCAAAGGGTGGTCATTAAGAACAGTGTGAGCAGATACCTCATGCAATAAAATCTGTGCAAGCCAGCAATGGTAAGAGGAAGAACCACACTTTGACATAGAAGAAGAATCATTGCCAAAGTGGGAATAATAATGAAACCTATTTTGAAAACAATACAAAAGCACTTTGAGCTCTTTGGAGAAAATATACCACTTTTGATAATATCCTTATCATTGTCTTTGAATGACTGCTGGGGAAATCTTCCATTTGCTGGAATCCATTGTCATCACGTTGGGTACCTACTGGGTTTTGTCTCTACTAGACAAAATACCACCAGATTTTTTTCTTGAGCAATACTGGCGAAAAAGGAAAACCAGCCTCTGTGAAAATTAGACTTCTTGGCTTTTATATAGCTATGGTGTAGGAGAGGACACTTGCAGACAGTTGACTGGACTCTAGTCTGGGCCTCACTGTTCTTTTTAAGTTTTAAAAATTGAAGGATAGTTAGACTATAATGTTGTGTTAATTACTGCTATATAGCAAAGTGATTCAGTTATACATATATATGCATTCTTTTTTAAAATATTACTTTCCATTATGGTTTATCATAAGATACTGAATATAGTACTTTCTGCTATACAGTAGGATCTTGTTGTTTATCCATCCTATATATAAAAGGTTACACCTTCCACTCCCAGGGACTGCCTTGGATCTGCTTACTTTTAAGACCCAGTTTGGACTCTCTCCAGTTTTTGACCATGGCTCATTTCATTTCATTTTCAAATCTGAGGCCACTTTAGCCTCCCAAATCCACAGCTATGACTGAGATGCTCCCCCAGGCTTATAGGGCTCCTACGAACTTGCCAGGCGCCTGTCTTCCTGATAAGGCAGCCAGTGGTTGTATTACTTTATTGAACGGGAAAGGAAGGATGCAAAGACCATTTCTGGGTTCCAGCTCCACACCCCAGTTCACATCTTTCTCCACTCTTCTAGAACCTAACAGGGGCAAGGGCGCTCCTTGGCCATGGAGAACGGTGCAAGCAAAGTGCTCTGCCAGAATCTTTGTATTTGGTTCTCTGCTACCTAGTCTGTTCTCTTCAGCTAGCAGAGCATGCAAAACTGCAGCCCAGAAACTTCTGATGAGAAGACAAAGAGGAACTGGACACAGGCCAGGAGAACTCTCTTTGGAGCTGGTGACAGACATCTCGTCTCCCGCCCTGCTTCCCCTACCTGCTCCATGCTGGCACTTTCTCACGGCCATGTGTACACTCCATCTCTTGGATGCACACTCCCCACCTACTACAGATCTCCTGGCTGCCGTCTAAACAGTCCTCCCAGTTTGCCTTGTGTGGCTCTCTTAATTTATTATTATTTTTAATATTTGTTTTTTTGGCTGTGCTGGGTCTTAGTTGTTGCATGTAGGGTCTAGTTCCCTGACTGGGGATCAAACCCAGGCCCCCTGCACTGGGAGTGTGGAGTCTTAACTGCTGGACATGAGGGAAGTCCCTATTCTTTTAATTTAGAACTGAGTCAATATGAGGTAGTAAAATAACCTCCAATATTTTCTTCTCCAAGAATCCCTTTGTTATTTTCCCTACAGATTCTTTGTTTCAAACGATGATTTATATAAACCTATCTGAAAATGATATTTTTATTGTCAAATTTAAAAATCTAAGATAGGGCAATTCCCTGATGGTCCAGTAGTTAAGACTTCATGCTTTCATTGCCAAGGGCATGGGTTTGATATCTGATGGGGGAACTAAGATCCCACAAACTGCACGGTACGGCCAAAACAAACAAACAAAACCCTAAGATATAAATGACTTCAAACTAGACAGACTAGGGAAGGGCTGCCTCTGCCAAGGGATGATGGTTGCCTGTGGCACTACCTTCATGGAGGGGAAAAGGAAACGGGTACACTGAACACCCGAGGCTCTGTTCCCAACTACGAGAGCTGGGACCTGGTTGTATCCCTGGGTGTCTCTCTGAAACTTGACCTCCCTGTCTGATATGATTCATTTACCCTTGATATATATTTATGATGCAAAAAGGACCACAGGATTTTAAGCTTCATACAAAACCCTGATCTACATTCACTTCAAGTCAGAAGGCCTGGACTGAAGAAGGTCCAAAGTAAGAAAAGGTTATTTCTCTTTTTATTTCTTTTTAATTTTTTTTTTTTTTTACTATGGTTGGCTTACAATCAATTATACATATATACTCACCTAGAGTATATACACTCACCTAGAGACAAACATTCTGGAATGTGAAGTCAAGTGGGCCTTAGGAAGCATCACTACGAACAAAGCTAGTGGAGGTGATGGAATTCTAGTTGAGCTAAGTCAAATCCTAAGAGAAGATGCTGTGGAAGTGCTGCATTCAATGTGTCAGCAAATCTGGAAAACTCAGCAGTGGCCACAGGACTGGAAAAGGTCAGTTTTCATTCCATTCCCAAAGAAAAGCAATGCCAAAGAATGCTCAAACTACTGCACAATTGCACTCATCTCACACGCTAGTAAAGTAATGCTCAAAAGCCTCCAAGTCAGGCTTCAGCAATACATGAACTGTGAACTTCCAGATGTTCAAGCTGGTTTTAGAAAAAGCAAAGGAACCAGAGATCAAATTGCCAATATCATCGAAAAAGCAAGAGAGTTCCAGAATAACATCTATTTCTGCTTTATTGACTATGCCAAAGCCTTTGACTGTGTGGATCACACTAATCTGTGGAAAATTCTGAAAGAGATGGGAATACCAGACAACCTGACTTGCCTCTTGAGAAACCTGTGTGCAGATCAGGAAGCAACAGTTAGAACTGGACATGGAACAACAGACTGGTTCCAAATAGGAAAAGGAGTACATCAAGGTCATATATTGTCACCCTGCTTATTTAACTTATATGTAGAGTACATCATGAGAAATGCTGGGCTGGAAGAAGCACAAGCTGGAATCAAGACTGCTGGGAGAAATATCAATAACCTCAGATATGCAGATGACACCACCCTTATGGCAGAAAGTGAAGAAGAACTAAAGAGCATTTTGATCAAAGTGAAAGAGGAGAGTGAAAAAGTTGGCTTAAAGCTCACGATTAGGAAAACTAAGATCATGGCATCTGGTCCCATCACTTCATGGCAAATAGATGGGGAAACAGTGGAAACAGTGTTAGACTTTATTTTTTTGGGCTCCAAAATCACTGCAGATGGTGACTGCAGCCATGAAATTAAAAGACGCTTACTCCTTGGAAGAAAAGTTATGACCAACCTAGACAGCATATTAAAAAGCAGACACATTACTTTGCCAACAAAGGTCCATCTAGTCGAGGCTATGGTTTTTCCAGTGGTCATGTATGGATGTGAGAGTTGGACTATAAAGAAAGCTGAACACCGAAGAATTGATGCTTTTGAACTGTGGTGTTGGAGAAGACTCTTGAGAGTCCCTTGGACTGCAAGTCTGATCCAACCAGACTAAAGGAGATCAGTTCTGGGTGTTCATTGGAGGGTGATGTTGAAGCTGAACTCTAATACTTTGGCCACCTGATGCAAAGAGGTGACTCATTGGAAAAGACTCTGATGCTGGGAAAGATTGAAGGCAGGAGGAGAAGGGGACGACAGAAGATGAGATGGCTGGATGGCATCACCGACTCAATGGACATGAATCTGGGTGAACTCCAGGAGTTGGTGATGGTCAGGGAGGCCTGGTGTGCTGTAGTTTATGTGGTTCCAAAGAGTCAGACACGACTGAGCAACTGAGCTGATACTAATACTGATACATATATCTACTCTTTTTTAGATTCTTTTCCTATATAAATCATTACAGGGTATTGAGTTCCCTGTGCCATACAGTAAGTCCTTATTAGTTATCTATTTTATACATAGTTGTGTGTGAAAAGATCATTCCTCTTTAACTCAATACTAATTTTAATAAATCATCTCTTAGGTTGTATTATTAATGTATATGTTAGTTGCTCAGTCCTGTTTGACTCTTTGTGACCCCATGGACTATAGCCCACCAGGCTCCTCTGTCCATGGAATTCCCCAGGCAAGAGTACTAGAGTGGGTAGCCATTCCCTTCTCCAGGAGATCTTCCTGACTCAGCGATTGAACCTGGGTCTCCTATATTGCAGACAGATTCTTTACCGTCTGAACCACCATTTCAAGCAAGTTTTACTACTTTTGTTTTGTTTACCCTGGATACCAAAATCATCTTTACAGTAGAGCACGTCAGTCAGTCAGTCAGTCAGTCAGTTCAGTCGCCCAGTTGTGTCTGACTCTCTGCGACCCCATGAACCGCAGCACGCCAGGCCTCCCTGTCCATCACCAACTCCCGGAGTTCACTCAGACTCACGTCCATCGAGTCAGTGGTGCCATCCAGCCATCTCATCCTCTGTCATCCCCTTCTACCCCTGCCCCCAATCCCTCCCAGCCTCAGAGTCTTTTCCAATGAGTCAACTCTTCTCATGAGGTGGCCAGAGTACTGGAGCTTCAGCTTTAGCATCATTCCTTCTAAAGAAATCCCAGGGCTGATCTCCTTCAGAATGGACTGGTTGGATCTCCTTGCAGTCCAAGGGACTCTCAAGAGTCTTCTCCAACACCACAGTTCAAAAGCATCAATTCTTCAGTGCTCAGCCTTCTTCCCAGTACAACTCTCACATCCATACATGACCACTGGAAAAACCATAGCCTCCACTAGATGGACCTTTGTTGGCAAAGTAATGTCTCTGCTTTTCAATATGCTATCTAGGTTGGTCATAACTTTTCTTCCAAGGAGTAAGTGTCTTTTAATTTCATGGCTGCAGTCACCATCTGCAGTGATTTTGGAGCCCCCAAAAATAAAGTCTGACACTGTTTCCACACATGATGGGCTAAAAACTGAAAAGAAAGCTCCAGATGATCTAAATAGCATAAAAATCGATTTGCTTTAAACTATTTCCTGTAGGAATTGAATTTGACATGTTGTTGTTATTGTCTAGTTACTAAGTTGTGTCCGATTCTTTTGCAACAAAATAGACTGTAGCCTACCAGGCTCCTCTCTCCATGGGATTTCCCAGGCAAGAATACTAGTGTGGGTTGCCATTTCCTTCTGCAAGGGATCTTCCTGACCCAGGGATTGAATATCCATCTCCTGCATTGACAGGCAGATTCTTTCCCATTGAGCAACCAGCGAAGCCCTTGAATTTGGGATACGCTTTACTAAAAATACAAAAGATGTAACCAGAACTAGGGCCCTGAAATAACTGTCATGATGTCAAGCACTGAAATGCAGGAAAAATAACACAGAATAACTTTATTAAAGTCTAAATTCTGCCATTAACTTCATATGCAAAACTTGTTTGGAAATTAGAATGGATATAAACAAAGCAAAGGAAATTTTGTCTTTACAGTCATCTCACTGAGTGAGAAAACTTGTTTTTTTTTTTTTTTTTGTACTTATTTTAGACCCTAAAATGGCTATTTTACTTACCATTTGGAAGCATGAGAAGAATATAAGTTATAATCAATAGGAGTTGTTAACACATGTTGGTGTACAACGTTTAAATACTTCTCGATGTGTATCTGTTACAGAAAAGTTAAAGTTTAGGCCATTAGAGTGGACTGGAAATCCTCACCTAATTTTCTCCATTTCATTAGGTTAACCCTCTGACTGATGTAATTAAGCCAAAAGAGATAAAATGCTATGTTTATTACAAGCCTAAGGTATCATTAGGCATCTCAAGGCCAAATTACTTTATCCCAAAAAGCATCATCAACAGTTGAGACTCAAAGCTTAGGTGACCTGTAGCATTTTTCACAAATGAAACTGCACAGTAGTCAGTTTGCTACTTGGTCGGGGAAACTTGCTAGGTACCGTGGACACAGAGTAATGTCTTTCTCTTACCAGGACTTCAAGCAAGCATCTGAGGAAAGAGTTTGGCCTTTAGGTAACAGATGATTTTAAATGGCCAAATCCAAAGACTCCAGCTGGGTCCAGCCCTCTCACCATCACGTTATCTAGGACAACAGCATGCTAAAAACGATGAGGCAACAACATATTACCCCATCTCTCAGCCTCAGGAGCTGAGCTAGGAAGCCAGTAAGATGGAACAGTGAAGCTTGGAAGTAAGAGCAGAGATGCTGATAGAGGTCTAGACGATGGAGGCTGTCTGTATTGGAAACACGTGCTAATCGATCCTGGTTTTGTACATGAGTGTTATCCTAGTCTGAAGATTGGATTCTTCTGTGCCCTCAGGTCCATCTATAATAATGAAGTTCCTATCTATTTTAAAAAATATTTATTTATTTATTCGGCTGTGCCAGGTCTTCATTGCAACATGTGGGATCTTTAGTTGGGGCATGTGAATTCTTAGTTACAGCAGGTGGGATCTCGTACCCTGACCAGAAATTGAACCCAGGACCCCCCTGCATTAGAAGCTTGGGGTCTTAGCCACTGGACCACCACAGGAAAGTCCTCCTATCTCCTTTATTTCTATTTCCAGTGTTATGTACTAGGTTATAATATTTAAAAATTACTTAATCTTAAAATACTTAAGCTATTAAGGAAGAGTGAACTCTTGTTTTTTAGAACCCCAGTGATTCTAATAGAAACTCTCTGTGATGTGTTGGTATGAATTCTTTTCTGTCAGGCATACTGTTGGACTAAGAGTAGTTATTTTTAAAATTATAAATTCTTTTTATCAAACCACACTTTAGGGGTCATAAATTACTGCATAATCATATATTACCCATATCACATTCTTTGTGGCATGTGACAGGATGTAAATCAATCAATCAGCTAATAATCACCATTCTTAAAAAAGGAACAGGATGGGAAAGCTGATGACCAACCAAAGCCCCCTCTGTTCCAGAATTGCACAGAGCCTGTGAGAAGCACAGTTCTTCTGGAGGAATCTTTGTCTCCTTCCAGGATTTTACTTAATATCTAAAGCTCTACTTACTTTTAACCCCATTTCAGTCCTTTTGATGGCTGTTTCAAGATTCTGAATGTCTAGAGCCCCGCCTTTTTCCTCAAGTGGGAATTTTGTTAATTTCTCCCTTAATTCATAAAGATCTTCATGGACCTAGGGAGAGAAAAATGTAAAAGAATACATAAATATTACACCTAAAACAGTTACTTGGCTTAAAGGTTTGCAATCTGCTTGAATTGCTAAAGACAATAAAGTTGATTTAAAGGTGGTGTTCATTGAAAAGACTGTGCTTATAGTTCTAGGATGTGCTTTATTAGATGGCTCCAGTTACTGTCTTTCAGAGTTTGAAAAATTAAGATTTCATATAATTTTCTATTTATCCTTCCCCCATTAGAAACAGATCCAAGATAAAATTGCAACCCAAATACCTTCTGCTTTCTCTGGTGGAAAAGAAGGTAAGTCAGATATAAGAAAAAGTTCATTCCAAACTCTGATTTCTACTAATTGATTGAGAGGTTAAAAAGAAAAAAGAAAACTTCCAGAAAAGAGAGGTTCTAGTGAAAACAGTGCCTGTCAAAAGAGAATTATAAATATGTTGACAGGGTCTGTTGGTTTTCCATTCTAGCTAGATCTTCCCCACTTAGCACTCTGGAGGAGCAGTTCTGTAGGTGTGGCCTTAATTTTATGTACCCAGAAATGAAAACAACCCATGAAGAAAAAGCAACATGTCATTACTTGAACATTTTCCTTCAGTTCATATTTTCCTTAGAAATGATGAACATTTCTCCAAAGTCAAGCACCCTCAGAGTAACATGAGCATTATGAAATTAAACAGCACAAGTTTCTCTGCCTTCATATTAGAAACCAAGCTTCCAGAGACAAATACAGATGGCACCAATTATGGCATGGGCTGCTGCCACAAGAGAAACATTTCGCTATGCAAATTTATGAACCCAACACCTGTTTCAGCAATAGTCACACCAATAACAATCTGCAGATTGGGTTGCTAAAGGCATTTTGAAAGTTACCTTTTTCTCTGTTGGTATAACTGGACCTACGCATTGATCCAGCCTATGTTATCAATTACTCTCAAACATTCCCAAGGAGCCAAGTATTTGAAAGATCAAAAGATTTGCATCTTTCCAGTGATGAGCAGCACAATCTGGCAGACAGATCAGGTCATTTGTACCCTGCACAGATTATCATGTTGCGCCTCCAGGGCTCACAGACTGAAATTTAAACACACCTACTGTTTGCTGATAGGCACTACGGATGAAGATGTATTAATACTTTTTTTGATTTTGTTTGTCCAAATTACTGCTGCAAGCTATTTACAATCTATTGTCTAAAGACATTTGGAAAGTACAAAAAGGCAGTTCAAGGGCAAGCCCACTTACAGGCCCATAGTTTCGTGGTCTAACTTTTTCTTTGTAAGGTTTATTTATTTATGGCTGCACTGGGTCTTCATTTTCCTCTAGCTGTGGCGCGCGGACTGCTCACTGTGGTGAGCTGTTGCCGAGCACAGGCGCTAGGCTCACGGGCTTCAACTGTTGTGGCTCTAGACAGCTGGCTCCGTAGTTGCAGCTCACAGGCTTAGTTGCCACAAGGCATTTGGGATCTGTCTTCCAAGAGCAGGGATTGAACCCATGTTCCCTGCATTGGCAGGAGTATTCTTAACCACTGGACCACCAGGGAAGCCCCTGGCTCAACTTTTGAATGCACCGAATTTCCTTCTCGTAGCTCTAGTATTTGTAGCTTCATGTATCCTTCTAAAATTATACCTGTCAACTGCTGGAGGGAGTGCAAACAACACTGGATTATTTACCAGGGAACTGAAAATCTGGTTACTTCATCTGTTTTGTAGGAACCATTACGTCTTCATAGCGTTGTGAGATAATATGTAACAGTCTAATGGTAATAACTCGGTAAAAGGCAGATGAACGTGATTCCTTGTTCTATTACTAGTCACACAATGTCCGTGCACACCATCCACATTTCCTCTAGTGTGAGGAAATTACTAGAGTGAGAATTAGTCTTCTTATGGAATGAAAATGAGACAATACATGTGTAAATGAACTAATATAGGCTTTGGAATCAGACAGCTATGAGCTAGAATTCTATTTCCTTTTTTACTAAACTGAGATAGGCAAATTTACTTTTTTTTTTAGAGCCTTAGTGTTCTTATCTGTAAAATGGGGATAAACAGCACCTTTCAACACAGTGGCAAGAATAAAATGAGTTAAAAAGATGTAAAGTGCTTTGTCCAGGGCCAGCCACAGAGGAGGACACTGAGCCAATGTTAATTCTCTTCTCCTGATTGGTAAAACCTAGTGAAACACTTTGTATGTAACTGGCACTTAGTAAATATTCACTGATTTGAATTACTCTCTTAATCTTTCTCAAGAGCTTTTTACTTTCCTAGCCAGGTATTGTCTTCTTCTTAGTAACTGCACATTTGTTTATATAGCTGCAACAGAGACAACTACTGTAGGAAATGTTTCACCAGACCTGGGTAGAAAAAGATTAGGTTCTAAATCTTTGTTCTTTCTTCAAATAGATTCACTCTCCCATACTGAAATTTTATGTGTCACCCATCATTTTTGTGATCATCAAATTCATTGCTTTCTGTACATTTCCCACTTGGAGAAAGATTTTGACAGTTTGGGGACAGGGCTACTTAATAAGAAGCTCTCAAAAGATTTAATGCAGACAAAAATTGCTCTACAATTTAAATTATTTTTTAGGCTTTTGCCATACCACGTGGCTTGTTGGATCTTAGTTCCCCAACCAGGGATTGAACCTGGGCTCTTTGCATGAGGAGTCTTAACCACTGGACCGCCGGGGAATTTCCTAGAATTTAAGAGCCATGCAACGAGACTCAGTTTTTTCAAAAGCAGTCTTATAATTCCATTTCTCTGCTAGTCCTAGGATCACACTTTGAGATAAGAGCTAAAGATAAGACTTTGAATGAGTCATTATCATTTCTTTTAATATGGTGTACCATATTAAACCAGACAGAAGAGGTTGATAAGAGTTCAGTCAGTTCAGTTCAGTTGCTCAGTCATGTCCAACTCTTTGCGACCCCATGGACTGCAGCACACCAGGGCTCCTTGTCCATCACCAACTCCTGGAGTTATTCAAACTCATTCCATTGAGTCGGTGTTGCCATCCAACTATCTCATCCTTTGTTGTCCCCTTCTCCTCCTGCCTTCAACCTTTCTCAGCATCAGGGTCTTTTCAAATGAGTCAGTTCTTCGCATCAGGTGGCCAAAGTATTGGAGTTTCAGCTTCAGCATCAGACCTTCCAGTGAATATTCAGGACTGATTTCCTTTAGGACGGACTGGTTGGATCTGCTTGCAGTCCAAGGGACTCTCAAGAGTCTTCTCTAACACCACAGTTCAAAAGCATCAAATCTTCAGTGCTTAGCTTTCTTTATAGTCCATCTCTCACATTCATTCATGACTACATATAATATTAATTTTTTTCTCATTATACATATTCTACATTGTATCAGGGAGAATTGTAACTACAGATCAGATTCAATAATTAGATTAAGGGGTGGCCTCTCTTTCTCTACATAACCCTCCACTTAAGTGTGTACAAAGTAACCCTTTCAAGCAAGTAGGGGTGTTGATCAACATAGATATGATTATTCCTAGTTCTTCCCAAAGAGAGATCTAGCCTCTGCTCTTAGACCCTGGGAAGTGATCAGTAGGCTCCCGGAGTATCCCGCTTGATGGGAATGGGGTTTATGATGGGGACTTTGAGCTATGCTGTATCAGTTCTAATCTCTAGAGGAATTAGACTGAAATTATTGGTCTGCTCTCTGGGAAGGGCTGAAGACTAAAGTCAGCCAAATGGGCATTGTGACTGAGCTCCAATAAAACCTCTGGACATTAAAGTCTTGGGAAAGCTTCCCTAGTTGGCAATAATCTGTATATGTTGTCACGTATCATGACTGAAAGGAGGTAATGCTCTCTATGACTCCACAGGGAGAAAATGGCTGGAAGCTCCATTTGAACCCCTTCTGGACTCTGCCCTGAGCCTCTCTTCCCTTGGTTGATTTTAATTTCTATTCTTTTGCTATAAAAACACTGTAATTATAAACATAGTGCTTTTCTGAGTTTTGTGAGTGCTCTAGCAAATTAGCCAATGTGACATGGTTGGGGCTTCCAAAAGTGTAGGCAGCTGGTCTGAATTAAGGATAGTTCTAGGGGGCCCTGAACTTGTGCCTGGTGTCTAAACGAGGGCAGTCTTGTGGAGACTCTTCCCTCACACTTGACAGTTTGGCTAAACTCATTCTAGGGTGATGGTGAAAGCAAGGACAAGAAAAGGTGAGGTAAGAAGATCTGGGTATGATTTATATTGCGGAAGTCTATAAAATTGGTGAGTTTAGGGGTTTAAAGAAGTCTCCCAGAGGGGAGGACCAAATCATGGCAGGAAGAAAAATTAGACCAAGTGCAGAACTGAGTAGAGTTCTGATAGTCCTTAGGGAAATAACTTCAAATTTTTAGTCAAGTAGAGCTATATATGCGTTAAAGTTGATGATATGTCAAAAATGTTTCAGAACCATCGCAAATAAATGTAGGGCAGGGCGAAAGTAGTGCTTTCAACATTCTGGAAAAATCTGAGTGTAACGGTCACAAACTGAGTTGTACTGAGACATCAAAACTTTCATGATGTTCCCCCCTCAGATTAGAGAAAGTTACTTTCCTGTGCTTTTTTGTCACCTTTCCACATTCCACAAAGTTTAACTTGATTAGCAAGCTTTTATCTTGTTCCCAAGTAAGGAATTTTTATTATTTTTTATTGCGATATAATTGACATAAACATTGTATTAGCTTCACATAGACAACATCAGTCAATATTTGTACATATTGCTAAATGATTGCCACAGTAAGGCTAGTTAACATCCATCACCACATATAGTTATAATACAACTTTTTTCTTGTGATGAGAACTTGTAAGATTTACTCAGCCGCTTTCAAATATACAGAATTATTAACTGTAATCACCATGGTGTGCATTACATCCCCAGAACTCCATTATATGCAAGGGACTTTTAGAGTGAAAAAAATTGGGGTACTTAAGAAAAGCAAGTCTTCCCTTATAGCTCAGCTGGTAAAGAATCCGCCTGCAATGCAGGAGATCGAAAGCAGTTCATCTGTTTCAACTTCCGGCCAGATACGTGTCTGATTTGTATCTCCTCCACTTCCTTACATCATAGGATCAAACTTTTCAGAATACAACATTTAAAAATGGTGCCTCAGTGGAACATGGATTTTTCCAAAGTAAAGGTCCCAGAGGGGTGTATCGTCCTGGAGTTTTACCAGAGGCGGATTGGTCGTGCTTCGGCCGCGCAACCTCCATCGTCAGGCTCAAGAGGTGTGTGAGGCTGGCGAGAGAGGTCTAGGTTGGCACACTTGAGAGTTCTTTAAACCGTGGTGTTGGAGGCAATCTGAGAAGCGGCGCTTTAAGTGGGTAACCGTAAGTGGGTAGGCTCTGCTGGGCCTCGCTCGCTCGAAGGGTTCTAGCTGGACAGGGTTAGGAGAGGCCCATTTCCCACCTGGATTAAGATAGATCCGACGGGGTCTTGGTTTTCCTTCTCCTGGGCCATGCCTACGGCCCGGCGAGAATCCCTCCCTAGGAAGGCGCGGTCTCCAGACTCGGGAACTTGCCGCGGAGGGAGCTCGTCCCCATGGCAACGCCACGCGAAGCCCAGCCTGGTCCACGCCGGGAGCGGAAGAGGGGGCAAAGGAGGAGGCAGGGCCGGCCGTGCCTGCTGAGACGCGCCTTTCTTGCGCGTCTCCCCCGCGCGCCGGCGGCCGTGGTATCGCCCAAGGCGGAAGTGGCTCCGGGAAGGAACCGGTTCTCGGGCGCAGTGATGGCTGCAGGCGTCCCCTGCGCGCTCGTTACCAGCTGCTCCTCCACCTTCTCCGCAGACCGGCTAGTGCAACGTGAGTAGCGAGGCTCCTGGGCCGACCTCCAGGCCCCAGTACGAGCCTCGGCAGGGGGCAGTCCCAGCACCGCAGCCTCTCTCGGGGCCTCGGTCCTCGCCGCGAGCCCTGGACTCTTCCTCCCCTCGGTGGTGGCCCGAGGCCCCTCGGGTGCCCCTCGGATGTGGTCATGGTGCCTAGTGCCCCAGGTGTCCACTGTTAGCTACAATACTCGTTGCTTCTCTGTCTCTACCTGGCCCACCATGGGGTTTGTTCCAGCGTTTTCTGTTAAGTAGGACCTCAACCCAGGGATTGTCGGCGGGGAGCCGTTGAGGTGAGCAGAAAAGGCTCTCTGGGAATTGAACCGATGAACGCGAGCGTCAGGTGCAGGATTCGTGATTTATGCTGTCATCCCTGCTCTTGAGGTAGAGAGTGTGGTTCCTCTGCACCCTCTGCCCCATGTGTATATGTTACGACTTGTTAAACTTGCCCCCTCCTCTCTGAGTTATTCACTGCCTTGCCTTCCTCCTGAGACGAGGCCCTCCGCTAGCATTAGTTTTTGGTTATTATCGGGCCTAGTATTTTTCCCTCTAGACCCTCATAGTGGTTGTCAACCTAAGTCACTCTTCAAAGAATCGTAGGCGAGGAGGGGGGACCAGTGGAGTAGAGAGAGCATAGGGTTTTGGGTTTGGGGCTCGACCCTTCCACTGAGACTCCGCAAAGTTGATTATAACTCAAGACTCCTCTGTGTCAAATTGTGGCTTCGAGTCAGAACGATGACTCTCAGCTGTAACCTGTGCTCTTCAGTTTTCTGATCTGTAAAGTGGTGATAATTTTCACATGACTGTTGTGCTTAACACTTTGAGTGATCAGTCGGTAAATGGTAAATACTGTTAATAAAGCACATTCTCTCTCTAGCCCTCGGTTTCCTGATTCTGAAAGTGGGGCGTGCTAAGTCGCTTCAGTCGTGTCCGACTCTTTGCGACCTCCTGGACTGTCGCTCGCCAGGCTCTTCTTTCCGTGGGATTCTCCAGGCAAGAATACTGAAGTGGGTTGCAAAGATCCAGGGGATCTTCCCGACCCAAGGATCGAACCCGCGTCTCTTACGTCTCCTGCTTTGGCTGACAGGTTCTTTACCACTAGCGCCCCTTGGGAAGCCCTGAAATGGGGCATATGAATCTACCTCGCGGGATTCTTTGAAGGATAGATGATGTGACATTTTGAAAGCATTTGGTAAACTATAAAGCATTATATAAAAGTAACTTTTCCTTGTACTGGTCAAATGACAGAATTAGGCAGGGTGTCTCTCCAGCACAAATACTATGTAACTTAGTTATCATTTGTGATCACCTAAAAAGTTCCTTGCCAGAGTAAAAGTTTAATTATACACTAAGTGGTAACCAGCTGCTTTAATTATGCCATTTCCTTACCTCTCAGCAGTGCTTCTTCTGATTTATTTCCTTTCTTTTTAAAAATTGTTTTATTGTAAAAGTAGTGCATAGTCCATTAAATAAGATTTAGTGTAATGGAGAAAAGAAAATGTCCGCCAGGGTCTCATCCCCCAAACACAAATACTGTGTTAACATTCCTGTGCATTTACTTCCAGTGTTTTTCCCCCAATGCACAGATTTTTGAAAATTGGTAATTGCATTTCCAATATATATACAATTTTGATCCTGATATTTTATAATAGTTTTAACATTTTATATATAGCATGTTATATTTTATTTTACATATAAAATTCAAATATTGTATCTGAAATATTAAATATATTTATATAAATGTATGAAGTTATGTATTTATAACATTTAAGGCATGATTTTTATAAATATATTTATATAAATATACTTTTATTTTCAAATAATATTTCATATTTTTCATTTGTAAAAATTTACCATTACATTGTAAGTTAATTTTCATTATATATTACATCTAGAGAACGTATTAGAATTTGTTCAGAATTCTTAAGCTTCTTGGTGTGTGCATTTTGATTTCCATTACTGATATATAAAAGTCCTTTCAAAGTCAGTCTTGAAAGTATTAAGTTTTCTTGTGGCTATCACGTGCTTTCGTTGCAGGAAGGGGTCCCCTTCCAGGGCCCAAGAGTGGGCTCTTGTCTAACACTCAGAAAAATGAATTGTCAGAGGAGACACACAAGCTGGCAAATCTACAGACATTATTGGGAAGGGGCTTCCCTGGTGGCTCAGAGGTTAAAGCGTCTGCCTGCAATGCCGGAGACCAGGGTTCGATCCCTGGGTCAGGAAGATCCCCTGGAGAAGGAAATGGCAACCCACTCCAGTATTCTTGCCTGGTGAATCCCATGGATGGAGGAGCCTGGGAGGCTATAGTTCATGGGGTCGCAAAGAGTCGGACACAACTGAGTGACTTCACCTGGGCAGAGAACGGCAGGGTAAGGGGACCCAGCAGAGCTGCTTTGCCACGTGGCTCATAGTCTTGTGTGTCGTGATAATGGAATCAGTTTCCAGGTTGTCTCTGGCCAGTCTTTTCTGACTTGGCGTCCTTCCCGGTGGCGAGTGCGTGGCTTAGTGAAGATGGCTTCCAGCGCGGAGGATTCTGGGAGGTGGGTAGGACGTATGGACTGGAGTCTCCTCTCTTCTTTTGCTGCTAAGTTGCTGCTAAGTCACTTCAGTCGTGTCCAACTCTGTGCGACCCCATAGGT
This sequence comes from Budorcas taxicolor, assembly GCF_023091745.1. Taxonomy (NCBI): domain Eukaryota; kingdom Metazoa; phylum Chordata; class Mammalia; order Artiodactyla; family Bovidae; genus Budorcas; species Budorcas taxicolor. Next base: position 14,260,727 of record NC_068919.1, on the reverse strand, counting down.
GGCAGCCCACCAGGCTCCCCCGTCCCTGGGATTCTCCAGGCAGGAACACTGGAGTGGGTTGCCATTTCCTTCTCCAGTGCATGAAAGTGAAGTTGCTCAGTCGTGTCCGACTCTTAGCAACCCCACGGACCGCAGCCTACCAGGCTCCTCCATCCATGGGATTCTCCAGGCAAGAGTACATATGGACTGGAGTCTCCTCTCTTCTCTTGACCTTTTCTCAACTCTTCCAGTTGGTGCTATTTTGTTAGTTATGCATTCCTTATCAGGACCTGCTGTCCTAAGATAAGCTTGCAAGTGGTACTATCTTGCCTGCCCAGGGCAGGCAGTTTCTGTTGGTGTTTCCCCTAACAGTTTAAGAATTTGCAGACACAGTCATTTCTTGAAGGAGCTGATTACCTGTAGTTGGTGAATGATAATACTGTACTCTAAAATATATTAGCATCGTTGGAAATGAAATAAATCCTGTAAAACAATCCACTTTATTTCTGTATATAAAATGTTTCTTGGATAGCTTCTATGTTGGTTAAAATTAGATAACCTTTCCTTTGTGGTTCCATTAGTGTTTTATAGTGAAAAATAAGAACAATTGATGAAGAGATTAGTTGAGTAAGGAAAAGTGAACCATAAAAGAGAGATTTTACCCAGGTTAATGATTTGGGTAACCATGGTAACATTAGAATGTAGTATTTGCTGAGTTTTGATTCTGTTTTATACTTAAAGATGGAGTCATCACAGTTTGAATCTAAGTTTGGCATAAAAGATGGAGACTACCATAATGAATGACTTTTCATTAAGTGTTCAGTGACATTAAGCCATAGTATGGTTTTGGACTGAATCTGAATTTACCTTTTTGGGAAGATTTGGTTTCCTTCCATGCATTAGGAAGGAGAACATTTCGGTTTCTCCAGTTTCTTTCCTTCAATATTTGATCTATTTCATTGCTTTTAACCAACGATGGAAAATATTTCTTAACCAAATAACCAAGTTTATTATAAGTATTCATGAAATAAAAATCAGTATGCCGCCACTATGGGTAAAGTATGGACTTTGTGAGAAGCTTTTTTCATTTTGTCACTCAGGGGCCTTATGTGCAGTTTTCTGGGTAGGTATCTGACATTAGATAAAAGGGGCATTACCGTTGTAGATTTTTAAAGGGGAGTGAAGGTTCCTGATGCTTGTACAAGGCTATATGTGGTGTGAGAGCAAGTGTCTGTACCCCCAGGCCAGACCTCTTTCCACCTCACACATGTTTATGCGAACATTTTACTTTTATTCTGGAAAAGTGTATTCTGATATTAAGAACGGAGCTAGTCTGTGTGCCAGTTTGTTGTTTAGTCACTAAACCGTGTCTGACTTTTTTGCGACCCCATGGACTGTAGCCCGCCAGGCTCCTCTGTCCATGGCATTTCTCAAGGAAGAATACTGGGGTGGGTTGCCATTTCCTTATCCAGGGAATCTTTCCAATCTAGGGGTCCAACCTCCAATCTAGGGGTCCAGCTGGTGTCTCCTACACTGGCAGGTAGATTCTTTACCACTGAACCACCAGGGAAGCCAGTTACTGTAGCTAAAATGATGGCTAAGAGACTATTCCTGTCTTCAGGAAGGATGTGGTCAAAGTGCATGCTCCACCTGTGAAAATATTAAATGTATTAGTAGATACCTAAGTCTTAACATCTTATTTTACTTTCCTAGAAGAAACTTTCGATAGAAAAATCCCATTTGGTTTTAATATATGTAATGCATATTTAGCAACTGTAAGCCATTTAGGTTCTATACCTAAACTTGTGGAGCAAAATTTTTTTCTTCCTGTGAAATGTGGGAATTTGGAGATCTTAAAATCAAGCATTTTTATGTATATCAACACTCTTCCCAAACATGTTTTCACATAATTCAGTTTGGTTCTTGTATCCCCGTGAATTAACAAAGTCAGAAAATTTGAATTTTAAAAATGAATAAACTGTGGCTCAGAAGCACTTGGTGAGTTGCCTAGATTGCTGAAGTACCAAGTGTGGAGGATGTGTTCTCTTTCGGGATTTGTGTGCATGGGCTGTGCAAATGAAATATGTTGAAATTCCTCAACAATCAGAATTATTTAAATTTAAGGTGGTTGCATTGAAGAGAGAAGATTAACTCTAAAAGAAGGTTTTAAAATATGCTGGCATTTCCACTTAGAATGGTTGAAGTCTTAATTCTGAGTGAAGGGAAAAAAAGAAATCATTGCCCAAAGCATCTGTATTTTAAATAGAGTATGTGCATGCCTAATAGTCTTTAACAGTGTCTGGATTTTTTTCCCCTCAATGGAGGGAACCCATAGTACACACATTGTATATATTAGTTCTGATATATAAAATTAACATTAAAATTAAAGGGTTGTTCCACATCATGTCTAACAGCATCCCTTCTAAATGTGAAATTCTAAGTATTGGTTATTTTTATGTTAGATTATATAATTCAGTTCAGTCGCTCAGTCATCGTCAACTCTTTGTGACCCCATGGCCTGCAGCGCGCCAGGCTTCCCTGTCCATCACCAACTGCTGGAGCTTGCTCGAACTCATGTCTGTTGAGTCGGTGATGCCATCCAACCATCTCATCCTTTGTTGTCCCTTTCTCCTCCTGCCTTCAATCTTTCCCAGCATCAGGGTCTTTTCCAGTGAGTCAGTTCTTCTCATCAGGTGGCCAAAGTATTGGAGTTTCAGCTTCAGCCTCAGTCCTTCGAGTGAATATTCAGGACTGATCTCCTTGATGATTGACTGGTTGGATCTCCTTGCAGTCCAGGGGACTGTGAAGAGTCTTCTCCAGCGCCACAGTTCAAAAACATCAAGGTTTATATAATACTTTTTTTTTCATGTTTATCTTTTGAAAACTGAAAAATCAAGCCCCATTTTAAAGTTGCAGTAGACACTTCACTTGTAATAAAAAATCTGACATTTTGTATTTGGAATTCAGATGCATTTTTACCCTGGAAACAACCTGCTGGTCCTCAGGTTTCTACAGCTGTGGAACCAGGTAGCTCAATTATAAGATGGAGAAACTAGACTTTGGGGAATTACACAGGCAAAGCTGGCCATCAGGCTGCCCACTGCTGCATTCGGAAGCATTCATTCTGTGAAACTGGGAGTTTGTTCTAGGTCTGTCAGACTCCTACAGTTTACAAAAGATCTTAAAGTAATTTACCAAAGAGAACATTCCTAGTTAGGGGCAGGGGCTATTATACAACGTAGCCAACGTTATCTATCAACAGAATAGGGATAGGAGCTTGTGACTTCTAATTTGGGTTTTCCTGTAGCAGCTGGAGGTTTTCTGAATGGAGCCTTTAGTTTACTTGGGAAATAAGTAATAATTTTTGCTTAAACAAAGTTGCTTATTTTGTTGTGGTAGGAGAACTCTGCCTTTGATTGGATTGTGTATTTCCAAGTCTGTATTTTCCTCAAAGAAAGAAAGATTGGGCCAGGAAAATTTCCCATGAGGATGATTTCAAATGGTAGTGGAGGAACTTTGATTTGTTTTCAACTATAATACTGAATATATTTAATTTTCAAATAACATTAAAAGAAGGCTCAAGATTTTTATCTTTATTGAATGAGGAATATTAAGTCATCAACCTTAAGATTAAATACAAGTTCACATCCTCTCCATACTCAAAGGGGACTTAAAACACGTTCATATTATCTTTCTGTGTGTCTGTGTGTGTGTGTAGGTGTAAGTAAAATTAAAGCTCAAAGAGATTGTGATTTTCTAAGTTTGTTTAGGCCATAAAAGTTGGGGAGCCAAGATTCAATTCTATCTTTTGTGTGTATGAAATACGAACTTTCTGGTGACCAGAGCTATCTGTCTTCAAGGTGAATTGAGGGACAGGAAAAATTACAGAAGATTTTACTATGACATTGAGAACTTTTATGGTTCAAATAAGTTTATACCTTTTCTTTTGTGATAGTTGGAGCCTTAGTAGATGAACTATGGTAAGTTAAATAATAAATGAAAATGCCTCTGTTGTTGCCCAATTTGTTTTTTTAATCCATTGAGTAGAGAATTTGTATGAAGTGCTTGACTAATCCTTTAGCCATTTTCGATGAGTTAAATGATTATAAGGTGTTTGTCTTCCCAGTAACGGAGGTTGGGGAGCAGGAGGAGAACAGCAGTGGGGAAGTGTTGCGCATCAGACCGTGGTGCACAAAACCGTTCATGATACTGAGAGTACTGCATCTTCCTGGAGAACTGAGTGTGTCAAAACTCAGACCTTTCTTTCTGGGCCACTCAATGGCTTATTTTTGCGCAGCGAAAGGTAAAAACATCCAGAACATATGCAGTTGTCATTTGATTTAAACAACTTGCTGCCTTTTGCCCTGAATAATTTTTTAGCAAATAGTGACACTCAATAAATAATGAAATCTGATATGAAACCATTTTTTTTTAAAGCTATAAGTATGAAAATTGTTTTAAATATGTCTGGCAAGAATGAGAATCCTGGACATGACATTGTATTTATGTTGGAGCCAGTGCACAAACATTTCCCTGATAATTACTTATCCAAGAAGCAAGACTAAGGTATATTAAGACAGAGAGGATTGCTGTGGAACTCTTAAAGAGCCTTTGTGATGTTTCAGGTTCGGTAACAAATGACCTATTTAGGGTTTAATTTTGTACATAGACCTGAAAGCTGGTTCTACACAGGGGTAAAGTAGTATCGTACCTGAATCAAAATCAGTATGCTCAGAGCAGAAAAATGAGCAGGATCATTGGGGAATAACACTGTTATGCTGACATAAGAGAATTACCATTCTGTCTGAAGTCTGCTGGGGTTTTTAGGACTTTTGTGGGGAAAACATTTGTGAATTGAGCACTGAGTTCTACCCACGTCCTGGCTACCTGACTTTAAGCAGGTTAATTTCTCATCCCACAGATACTTAACTGTCTTTGCACGTGCTGTCGTCGTTCTCAGCGTCTAAATCCTGTGCCTCAGTCACCTACCTTATCCATAAAGTGAGAGCATTATCGCCCAGTTCCCGTGATTTTCTTCCAAGCCCCTTTATTGGGGTGTAATTTAAATGCTGCAAAATCCACCTGTTTTTAAGTGTAGGCCATTCCTCTCATCCTGGAAGAAAACCTAACTGTTTGCAGTCATTTCTCATTCCCAACCCCAGCTCTGCGCAGCCACTAATATACCTCCCACCACTATACAGTTGCCCTTTCTGGACATTTTATATAAAAGGAGTCATGCAACATGTGGTCTTTTGTGCCTGGCTTCTTTGACTTAGCTTGATCTTTTTGAGATTCATCCCTGTTGTAGCATGTACTTGATATTCCATTGTATGGCTAGGTCACATTTTGTTTACCTGTTCATCAGTTGATAGACATTCGATTGCTTCCAGTTTTTGGCTATTATGAACAAATGCTATGAATAATAATAATATGAATGCCGTTGTGGACTGTCTAAGAAACTGTTGTATTCTTTTATGAAACTGCTGGACTCTTCCAGAGTGGCGGTACCATTTTACCTTTCCCATCAGCAGTGTGTGGTGTTGTTTAATCTCTTAGTCGTGTTCGACTTTTGCGACCGCAGGGATTGCAGCCTGCCAGGTTTCTCAATCTGTGGGATTTCCCAGGCAAGATGACTGGAGTGGATTGCCATTTCCTTCTGCAGGGATCTTCCTGACCTAGGGATCAACCCGCATCTCCTGCGTTACAGGCGGATTCTTTACCTCTGAGCCACTGGGGAAGATGTATGACAGTTTCAATTTCTCCACATTTTTGACAACAGTTGTGTTTGTATTTTCAGTTAGTATTTTCCACTGTATTTTCAGTTTCATTCTAGTGGGAGTGAGGTAGTGTCTCGTTGTGGTTTTAATTTGCATTTTCTTAGTAACTAACGATGTTGAGAATCTTTTCATGTGTATATAGTCTATTCATATATCTTTGGTCAAAAGTTTATTCAGATCTTTTGCTCATTAAAAAAAAATTGAAGTATAGTTGAATTACAATACAGTGTTGTGTTAAACAACAGCAAAGTGATTCAGTCATATATATATATATTTCAGATAATTTTCCCTTATAGGTTATTAAAAGATATTGAATATAATTCCCTGTGCTATCTTGTTGCTTATCTATTTTATGTATAGTAGCTTGTATCTGTTAATCCTGTACTCCTCATTTCTCTCCCCTCTCCCTGCTTAGGTAACCGTGTCTGTTTTCTATGTCTGTGAGTCTATTTCTGTTTTGTATATAGATTCGTTGTTATTTTTGAGTCCACATATAAGTTATATTGTATAATATTTGTCTTCCTCTGGTTTCACTGAGTGTAATGTCACTGAGTGTAATATTCTCTAGGCCCATCTATGCTGCTGCAAATGGCAGTATTTCATTCTTTTTTATGGCTGAGTAATATTCCATTATATATGTATATTACATCTTTGTAAGCCAATTGTCTGTTGATGGGCACTTGGGTTGTTCCCATATCTTGCTTTTTTCCCATTAAAGAAAACCCTTTATCTTCTTATTAATGAATTTGTAAGTATTTTATGTATCCTAGATACAAATTCCTTCTCATGTATGTAATTTGTGACTATCTTCTCCCATTCTGTGGCTTATCTTTTGGTTTTCTTGATGGTATCTTGAAATGCAGAAATTTTAAGTTTTGATGAAGTCCAGTTTACTGATATCTTAGTTTTCTTTTTCTGTGATCCTCTGACTGTATGTTGTCCGGTTATGATTCTAACCTGTTTTGAAGAACCTTTGGGTACTGGGATGTTGGGTCTGTTACCTTTGTAATGTTTTTCATTGGACCAAGCTTATTTTCAATGCATGCATTCCGGGACTACAGAATAAATGCTCTTCATTGAATTTATTCTGTTTTGGGAGGTTCATCTCAAATATGTTTACCTTCTTTCAGAATCAGTTAACATCTGCTGCAGATTCTGTTGTCAGCTTGAGCTGACATCAGTATTTTTGGTGTGAGGTTTTATTATGTGATGCTGATTTGTTTATGAACATTACCATTTGAGTATAAAAATTATTTTCATCTCATAATTGTCCTGTTCAGGCTTATGTGTTCTTCAGAAAACCACCATTTATAAATTATTTTCAAAACATCTAAGATTAATTGCCAGATAGTTTTTACGGTTAAAAGAAGTAAAGGATACTTTTAAGATAGGTTTTTGATCAGATGCAAATGAATGGCATTTATGTCTGGGGTGGGAGGTTATTGTGCCTGGCTGTAAAAGGGCTAGCTTCAGTTCTGTAAGAAAGAATAAAACCAGCTGTGCATTCCACAGCTTCTGTTTTGTTTCATGAATACAGTTAAGTCAGAGCCACGAGTTCTTTTGCTTTAAATTAGGGTTTCTGAACATTAGCAGTGTTGCCGTTTTGGACCGAGCAGTTCCCTGTTGTGTGGGGCTGTCCCGTGCGTTGTATTCCTGGCCTCTGCCCACTAGGGGCCAGTAGCATCCCCCTAGTTGTGACAGCCAAAAATGTCTCCAGGTGTTGACACGATCATCTCCCAGTAAAGAATCACTGCTTTAGATGTGTATCTCAAACTCTGAGAAGAGGAATGGAATTCAGAGAAGTCCCCTCCTTTCCCCAAATATAAGTAGGAATTGTCTGTCAGCTGTGCCACTGGCATTGATAAAGTGGTCTTTGCAAGAAGCCCATGAAACTTAGAGGCTGGTGGTTCTTCCTTGGTCCTCCTAAGGCACTTCCCCATAATCTCTCTCCCCTACCTGCCAGCTTCTTTATGTTCTTTTGTGCATATTGCTCTTTCATGGGCAAGCAGAAACACCCCCACCCCTAGGTTTTTTTTTTTTTTTTTGAACTTTTAAATTTTATATTGGGGTGTAGCTGATAAATGATGTTGTGATGGTTTCAGTTGGACAGCGAAGGGTCTCAGCCATACATATGTATCCATTCTCCCCCAAGCTGCTGTCCCATCCAGGCTGCAGCATAACATTGGGCAGAGTTCCCTGTGCTCTAGAATAGGTCCTTGTTGGTTACCCATTTTAAATATAGCAGTGTGGACTTGTTCATCCCAAACTCACTAACTGTCCCAGTTATTTTAACCTGAAGATGTGGTAACCGTTTCCAGATGGGTATTGGAAGAAAGTGAACTTAAGGAAAAGGAGGAGGACTGAGTTGGGTTTCCTCTGCTTCCACTTTTAAAACTTCCGCTGTGATACAGAAAGCCCTAAAGCATATGGAAGTGGAACTTTAGAGAGTGACCAGAGAGGAGTGTGTGAGGAAGAGGTAATTAAGTGTTGCGAGCAAACCAGAATCGCGGCACTCTTGTTAAAGCAGGCATATATTGCGTCAGCTCAGCCCAGTTCCTCTTCTCAGTCACTTACTGCTGCTCCACTGATGGAGCTGTCATCTACACGCAGACGGATGTTGCATTTATCTGCACCAGGAGGCTGCAGGATGATTACTCAGAGAATCACAGATAAGAATTTCCCGACATTTGTCTCTGTAAAGTCCCAGCCCTAACCTTGCAGTTTTAACCTTTAAATGGCACACAGGCTCCAAAGGCCCTCTCCACTGCAGCAGTGTGAGCTGCTCCTAGTGATTGGGGAATCATCTGGTGGTTAATGACGGCTACAGAGTTTTTGACAGAGCAGCACCCACCTTATACAACGTTTTCCTGAAATTGTGGTTATGAAATGGTCGCTGGTTGCAACGGCATGGAGCCATTATGATTTTTAAAGATTTCTGGCTTTCCTTCTCGCTGATTAATGAAAACCCTGCCTGTCATATATGTTCCCGAATCACATTTTGCTCAATTCTTTTCTGTCATAATGGTTGCTTTCCCCTTCAGCTGACGTCAGACTCCGCTGCCTCCTGTAATTTTCCTAATTGCTTTCTCTTCTGTCTCAGTCTGCACAGTAACAGTGGAAAAGAAAAATTCAAGAAGGCTGACTTTGGGGAGGGAGGGGCCCGGGCGGCTTAAGGGAGGTGGTTACTTCCCAACTAATGTTTCCTACCCATTCTCCTCAGTGTGGCGTAACTTGGCCTCTTAGAGTCAGGAGTCCTCTCGTGTGCAGGAGCTGAGCTGAGGAGGAGGACTTGGATTTGACTGAGGGCCTGCTCTGTGCCCAATGCCCGCCTGGGCTTCTTGTGCATCATTTTATTTAATCTTTAACACTCCCTTTGAGGAGTGTTTTTGTCTCCTGTTGCAGGCGAGGAGCTGACACACAGAGAGGTTAATTTGTCATTCTCACCCAGGGCTGGCATTCAGATACAGGCCCCTCTGACCCTAGGTCTGTGCTGTCTTCTTTTCCTGGCCTTTTCAGGTTAGTAGTACTGTCATCTAAAAGGGAAAGGGAAGCAACTGTGGGTCCCCAGAGTAGTGTGTACCATGAAGGGCACTGATGTTGGGGGTGGAGATTACAGTCCTCAGCTGCAAAGGCAGTTTCAGGTCCGTGAGGAAGAATAAAACTAACTGTATTCTCAGAAGAGTACTGCTTTCTGGAAGGATCATCTTGGCTTGAAATGGTAGCTACCACTTCCCTCAAGGCGTAGAAAATATGATTTAACTACTGGACGACTCTTCGCAAAGAATATCATGATTAATTAAGTGCCCGTTAATTCTGCTGGTATTAAAAGTGTCTTTAATTGTCCGACTGAAGGAGACAGGAATAATCTTAAGAGAGTGTCAGTTGCTTGAGTGCACTGATTTGGTCTCTTTTGGCTGGAGTAGATAGAGGAAAAGGAGTAAGGTAGAGGTTATGTTTATATGTGTGTATGTTTGAAATTAGATATTTGTACTGCTTGAGAAATTTGCCTTGAATCTGCAGTCTGCTTCTTAGTTCACAATAAAGAGAATATTAACCTTTCATTGATTCTAAACCACAGAAAGCTACTTGCCTCCTTTCTTTCATGTTTCCTTTTCAAATTTATACTTTTTTCTGAGGGAAGGAACATCAGAAAAGATGGGAAGTAGTACACAGAGGGGCAAGATAGAAGAAGGAGTCTTGAGTTGCTGGCCTGAAACTTCTTTGGCTTACAGTTGTCTTCAACTCTTGAATCTCTTCACTGACTTCCCGTGTGGGAGGGACTGTAGGGGAAATAAATTCCCCCCCAAAGTGAGAAATAAGTAGGAGCTTCTGGAGAAATGATGGCTGCGTAAGTTTCTCAACCAGGGAGGGAGATTTATACTGTGCTTAAAGCTGGGGGAAACGTTTATACCTGCTACTGGAACCAATTTGACATTTAACTTCTCATCTAAAAGCATTACGGATTAACTGTTTGAAGCTGTGAAACCATTTGTAGTAACAGACCCGGCAATTAATCACCTAGTATTTGTCTCTTAAAAAATGACTTGTTACAGCTCCACCGGGTGGCTGCCGGCAGTGTGCGTGAGACAGGCCACCATCCTCCAGGAGGAGGGAGAAGCTGCTCTTGATTGTGTTTGTGCATCATTTTGACTCCATCGAAATCCAGTTGAGTGCAGGGCTTCCCAGGGAGCAGGGCTTCCCAGCTGGCGCTCGTGGTAAAGAACCCTCCTGACAGTGAAGGAGGTGTTAAGAGACACGGGTTTGATCCCTAGGTTGGGATGATCCCCTGGACGAGGGCATGGTAACTCAATCTAGTGTTCTTGCCTGGAGAATCCCTTGGACGGAGGAGCCTGGGGGGCTACAGTCCATGGGGTCACAAAGAGTCAGACACAACTGAAGCAACCTAGCGTGCATGTAGGGCAAAGAAGAGAGACCATGGCAGGTTTTTCTAGGAAGTCTGTCTGGCAAAAAACTCCCACAAGATCACTGTGACTCATTTTTGACATATAAATACCCAAACCCGTAGACAGTTTTCTGATGGGTTAGTTGTACCTCTCATGTCTTTGGGTATCCTCATTCTGGCTATTGTTTTTGGTTTTCATGGAAAGGCAGAGGATACTTAGGCCCACAGTTGATTTTAGCTTGTGGCTGTTAGACACCTGAATGTGACTTAGCTCAGATGCTAAATATTGTGGTGTGTAATGGCCACAGTGAAGTAGGAGAGATGCTGGTGACCTGGATTCTGTTTTAGGTTCTGCTCCTATTAGGCAGGTGGCTTTTTTTTTTTTCTTTTTTTTTTCTGGTTGTCAGTTTTCTTATCTGGAAATGAGTGAATTATACTGACCATTTCCATAAACTCTTAGTGCATTTGAGTGGTTTTTGCTTTAATTTGGAAAAGAATAAACTCATTAAACACTTGAAACCAAATATAAAAGATGAAGGAGAAAAGCTATGCTTAGTGTAGACATTTACATTTTTTAAATTAAACTCTGCATTATGATATTTATTGATGATAAGAACTGGAATGAGCCAGTCTTCACTTTTTTCTCTCTCTAGTTCTAATATGGCACAGATGTGATAATAAAGCCCATATGCAGCCTTGCTGAAAGTATCAGATTAGACATAAAATGTTGAAAAAAAATCTGATAAGTAAATTGAGCCATGAAGTTGTGTTAGGCAGCACAAAGAATGAAAACAAAACAAAAAAACCCACTCAGCTCCTAAATCTTTGAAAGGTGAAATTCATTTTTCCAACTTACTGGTGCTGCTGCTGCTAAGTTGCTTCAGTCGTGTCCGACTCTGTGCGACCCCAAAGAGAGCAGCCCACCAGGCTCCGCCGTCCCTGGGACTCTCCAGGCAAGAACACTGGAGTGGGCTGCCATTCCTTCTCCAGTGCATGAAAATGAAAAGTGAAAGTGAGGTCGCTTGGTCATGTCTGACTCTTCACGACCCCAAGGACTGTAGCCTACCAGGCTCCTCCGCGCATGGGATTTTCCAGGCAAGAGTACTGGAGTGGGGTGCCATTGCCTTCTCCAATGTAGAGAAAAGAGAAAGAAATAACTTCTTTCTACATGTTAAGTAAATACCTTCTTGTTTGAAAATCAGTGACAATATGTAATTGGAATTTTAGGAGCACTGAGTAACACATTGTCCTCTTGTGTTCTAGACATTTTTTAACAAAATGAACCATCCTTAAATGGATCCAAATATTCTGTATTGCAGTTTGTGAAGTATATGACATCCTCATTGATTTAATTTTTTCATGTTAGTTGAAGACACTGATTGGAAAAAAAATGTAATCCACATTGTATTCCAGTGTCTGACACTACAACCAATCTAGCAAATATCAAGAACCGGCTGTAGCGGTGCTGGTAGGAATACTGGTCCCCGGCTCCTTCTGCTTCCCCTTAACAACAGTAAGTTCATCACTGTACTCCTTTAGCTTCCCCAGTTTTAAAAAAAAACAAGTCAATTCATTATTTTAAAAAATTACCCAAGAATGAAGACTGATTGCATATGGTGGCTTGTCTTACCCTTAAAAAAAATCAGTTTATACTTTTTTTTGCTACACCCCTTGGTTCAGTTTGTGTTCTTCCATATGTGCTTTTATTGGCATATTGCTATACCACCTGCTTGAAGTTTGAAATGTTAGTTTTGGATGCAACATTGACTTTGATCTAAGAGTTCTTTTTTTTTTTTCTGCAAGACATTTATATGAAAGCAGAATCTTTGATTTTAGTAACTTACGTGTTCTTCCTGCTGCTTATTTCTTAACTGTGCTTGTCATAATGTCTGTTATGGGACCACTGTGACATTATTGATAATTAATAAAAGATTATAACTTGAGATAGAAATTAAGCAGAAAGAACTACTGATTTCTTAAAGAGACAAGGTAAACTCTGATTTTCAAATAGTGGCACAGACCTGTTAATGTGAGAATAACAATTCTAGTTTTGGTGAAAAATTTAGAAAGTTTCAAAATGTGCCTTATAGCAAAGGTAAATTCCTAAATTTATTTGAAATTTAATTTTTCATAATTAAAAAGTTTTGTTTTCAGCAGGCTGGTTCTTAATAACCACGTGATGAAGTTTACTAATGAAAGAATGCATGTTCGCACATATATGCTTTATATATGTTATTCCTAGCAGTTTGGGAACTAAGTAATCTGTACATATCTTTGTTGAGCAGAAACTATGGCAGTGTCCCAAATATATATAATCCTACGTCTGGAATTTTAAATTTAACTTCTAGTTTTCTGTGTCCTGCTAATTGTGAGTTTGAGGAATATTTTTAAAAATTTATTTTGTTCAAGTATAGATGATTTATGATGTTAATTTCTGCTGTACAGCAGCGTCACTCAGTTATACATATATCAGTTCAGTTCAGTTGCTCAGTTGTGTCCGACTCTTTGTGACTTCATGAACTGCAGCACACCAGGCCTCCCTGTCCATCACCAACTCCCGGAGCTTGCTCAAACTCATGTCTGTCCAGTCGGTGATGCCATCCAGCCATCTCATCCTTTGTCGTCCACTTCTTCTCCTGCCCCCAGTCCCTCTCAGCATCAGAGTCTTTTTCCAATGAGTCAACTCTTTGCATGAGGTGGCCTAAGTATGCATGAGTTTCAGTTTTAGCATCATTTCTTCCAAAGAACACCCAGGACTGATCTCCTTTAGAATGGACTGGTTGGATCTCCTTGCAGTCTGAGGGACTCTCAAGATATATATATATATATATATATATATATATATATATATATATATATTATTTTTCATAATCTTTTCCATTATGGTTTATCAGAGAATATGGAATATAGTTCCCTGTGCTATGAGTAGAACCTTATTTATCCATCCTATATATAATAGTTTGCATCTGCTAATCCTAAACTCCCAATCCCTCTCTTTCCCAACCCCCCCATTTGTATCATATTTTAGAATCTGCACATGAGTGATATTATATGGTATTGGTCTTTTTTCATGAATTATTTAGTATGATCATTTCTAGTCCCTCCATATTACTGAAAATGGCATCATTTCATTTTTTTTAATGCTAGAGTTCCATTGTATTATGCACCACATCTTCTTAATCCATTCATCTGTCGACGGACATTTAGATTGTTTCCATGTCTTGGTTGTTGAGAATAGTGTGGCTATGAGCATAGGGGTGCATGTATCTTTTCAAATTATAGTTTTGTCTGGGTAGATATCTAAGAGTGGGATTGCTGAATCCTATGGTAATTCTATTTTTATTTTCTGAGGAACTCCATACTGTTTTCCATAGTAGCTGCACCAACTTATATTCCTCCCAACAGTGCAGGAGGGTTCCTTCTTCTCCATACCCTCTATAGCATTTGTAACATACAGCCTTTTTAATGGTGGTCATTGTAGTTTTGATTTGCATTTTTCTTAATAATTAATGATGTTGAGCATCTTTTTATGTGTTTGCAATCTGTGTGTCTTCTTTGGGGAAGTATCTGTTTAGGTCCTGTGCCCATTGTTTGATTGGGTTGTTTTTTTTGTTATTGATTTATATGAACTGTTTGTATATTTTGGAAATCAAGCCCTTGTCAGTTGCATAATTTGCAAATATTTTCTCTAAGTCCATAGGCTGTCTTTTAGTTTTATTTATGGTTTCCATTGCTGTACAAAAGCTTGTAAGTTTGATTAGGTCCTATTTGTTTATTTTTGCTTTTATTTCTATTGCCTTGGTAGACTGATCGAAGAAATGCAAAAAAAGCAAAATGGCTGTCTGAGGAGGTCTTACAAATAGCTGTGAATAAAAGAGAAGCAAGAGGCAAAGGAGAAAAGGAAAGATATACCCATTTGAATGCCAAGTTCCAGAGACTAGCAAGGAGAAATAAGAAAGCCTTCTTCAGTGATCAGTGCAAGAAATAGAGGAAAACTATATAATGGGAAAGACTAGAGATCTCTTCAAGAAAATTAGGGATACTAAGGCAACATTTCATGCAAGGATGGGCTCAATAAAGGACAGAAATGGTATGGACCTAACAGAAGCAGAAGATATTAAGGAGAGGTGGCAAGAATACACAGAAGAAGTGTGCAAAAAAGATCTTCATGACCCAGATAATCACGATGGTGTGGTCACTGACCTAGAGCCAGACATCCTGGAATGTGAAGTTAAGTGGGCCTTAGGAAGCATCACTGTGAACAAAGATAGTGGAGGTGATGGAATTCCAGCTGAGCTATTTCAAATCCTAAAAGATGATGCTGTGAAAGTGCTGCATGCAAAATGTCAGCAAATTTGGAAAACTCAGCAGTGGCCACAGGACTGGAAAAGGTCAGTTTTCATTCCAATCCCAAAGAAAGGCAATGCCAAAAAATGCTCAAACTACCGCAAAATCGCACTCATCTCACATGCTAGTAAAGTAATGCTCAAAAGTCTCCAAGTCAGGCTTCAGCAATACGTGAACCATGAACTTCCAGATGTTCAAGCTGGTTGTAGAAAAGGCAGAGGAACCAGAGATCAAGTTGCCAACATCTTCTGGATCATTGAAAGAGCAAGAGAGTTCCAGAAAAACATCTATTTCTGCTTTATTGACTATGCCAAAGCCTTTGATTGTGTGGATCACAATAAACTGGAAAATTCTGGAAGAGATGGGAATACCAGACCACCTAACCTGCCTCTTGAGAAATCTGTATGCAGGTCAGGAAGCAGCAGTTAGAACTGGACATGGAACAACGGACTGGTTCCAAATAGGAAAAGGAGTATGTCAAGGCTGTATATTGTCACCCTACTTATTTAACTTATGTACAGAGTACATCATGAGAAATGCTAGGCTGGATAAAGCACAAGCTGGAGTCAAGATTGCTGGGAGAAATATCAATAACCTCAGATATGCAGATGACACCACCCTTATGGCAGAAAGCAAAGATGAACTAAAGAGCCTCTTGATGAAAGTGAAAGAGGAGAGTGGAAAAGTTGGCTTAAAGCTCAACATTTAGAAAACTATGATCATGACATCCAGTCCCATCACTTCATGGCAAATAGATGGAGAAACAATGGAAACAGTGTCAGACTTTTTTTGAGGGGGCTCCATAATCACTGCAGATGGTGACTGCAGCCATGAAATTAAAAGACGCTTACCCCTTGGAAGGAAAGTTATGACCAACTTAGACAGCATATTAAAAAGCAGAGACATTACTTTGCCAACAAAAGTCCGTCTAGTCAAGGCTATGGTTTTTCCAGTGGCCATGTATGGATGTGAGAGTTGAACTATAAAGAAAGCTGAGTGCCAAAGAATTGACGCTTTTGAACTGTGGTGTTGGAGAAGACTCTTGAGAATTCCTTGGACTGCAACGAGATCCAACCAGTCTATCCAAGAAAATCAGTCCTGAATGTTCATTGATAGGAATGATGTTGAAACTGAAACTCCAATACTTTGGCCACCTATTTCAAAGAGCTGACTCATTGGTAAAGACCCTTATGCTAGGAAAGGTTGAAGGCGAGAGGAGAAGGGGATGACAGAGGATGAGATGGTTGGATGGCATCACTGACTCAATGGGCATGGGTTTGGGTAAACTCCGGGAGGTGATGGACAGGGAGGCCTGGCATGCTGCAGTCCATGGGGTCGCAGAGAGTCGGACACGACTGAGCGACTGAACTGAACTGAGGCTGATCTAAGAAAACATTGTTATGGTTTATGTCAGAGAGTGTTTTGCTTGTGTTCTCTTCTACGAGTTTTATGGTGTCTTATATTTGCAGCTGTAAGTCATTGAGTTTATTTTTGTGAATGGTGTGTGGGTGTGTTTTAACTTCATTGATTTGCATGTGACTGTCCAGCTTTTCTAGTACCACTAGCTGAAGAGACTGTCTTTTCTCCATTGTACATTCTTGCCATCTGTCAAAGATTAATTAACCTTAGTTGTGTGGATTTATTTCTGGGTTCTTTATTCTGTTCCATTGATCCATATGCCTATTTTTATGCCAGTGCCTTTCCCTTTGGGTTACTGTAGCTTTGTAATACTGTCTGAAGTCTAGGAGGGTTATGCCTCCTGCTTTGTTCTTTCCTTGAGGAGTATTTTATATCTTCATCTTGTTTTAGTCACTAAGTCATATCCGACTCTTTTTGCAACTCCATGGACTATATAGCCTGCCAGGCTCCTCTGTTCTTGAAATTTTCCAGGCGTGAATACTAGACTGGGTTGCCATTTCTTTCTCCAGGGGATTTTCCTGACCCAGAGACCAAACCTCCATCTCCTGCGTTTCATGCAGATTCTTTACCACTGAGCCACCTGGAGGCTCATATGTGTGTTCATCTTAGTATGTATTAAAAAGGAGTCTGTGGCCATTTTGCCGTATATTCTTATAATAACCCAGTTAGTGGCGTGCCATTTTAGATCTCTAGGTTCATTTCCTACATCTGTGTAGAATGAAGATTGTGGATTTGGGTATGAGAGATGGGAGTTTGGGTTAGAACAATTTCTGGTGTCTCTTCTGGTTCTAAATATCACATGACTTTATAGAAGCAGAATGCTCCAGTGGTCCCATGACCACAGCTGTATTTGTTCATCATTGACTTGGCTTTTACTCGAAGAATTTTGAAAGTTATACCCTTACTATACATGGATTTCTGAAAGATTTGGTTCTCTCCTAAATCATTTAATATTCTTGGCTCTTTTATATTAACATTTGCCAAAAGTGTCTTTGTCAACAAGAATTTGAATTGGCTTTCAAAGAGTCTAACAAGGCTGAATATAAATGGAATGGGGTCATTCATCAGTATCCATTCTTTTATTTTATTAGTTAATGTGCCAGCGTTTGGTGTAGGGACTGTGTGTAGCCCTTCCATTTTGTTAATGGTTAGCCTTGCTGCCACCTTCCTTTTAGCTTGCAGTAAGTACAGAATAGTTAAATATTCTTGACTTTTCTTAGTCTTTCAGCTGCCATGAAGTATGTAAGCAATAAAATAAACGTAACTGTTAGATTTTCTCTTCCACACGCCCTTTAGTGGATGTTTCACTAGACGACTGTTTTGTGCTCTAGTACTGTCTAATCTGGTCACAGTAGCTTCCATATTCTCTTTTTGGCTGCGCCAGGTGGCATGAAGTATCTTAACTCCTTGACCAGGGATTGAACCCATGTCCCCTGTACTGGAAGCATAGCGTCCTAACCACTGGACCTTCAGGGAATTCCCTAGTTTTTATATTCTTAGAGAAAAATGCCAATTAATTGAATTAAATTATGTCACTATTACAGTCAAATTATCAAAGAAGAAAATAGCATAATAAATGGGATCCGCTTTGAAAACTTCGAAATCCTTGCCTAAAGAGAAGCAGTGGAAGTAAATGCCTTTTTAATATGGTATTTTACTGAGAAGCTTGACCAGTGTATATTGATTTTGCACTTTCCATGGTAATGTTGTGTCATTTATTTAGATATTCTTGGAACAGAAGATGTTGTTGTGGAAGTGACTGCCGATGATGCTGTGAGGTTTTATCCCTGGACCATCGATAATAAATACTACTCAGCAGATATCAATCTGTGTGTGGTGCCAAACAAATTTCTAGTCACCGCAGAGATTGCAGAGTCTGTCCAAGCATTTGTGGTTTACTTTGACAGCACACAAGTAAGATTTTGTTTTCCTTGGACCTTGAACAAAAAATTATTTTGTGCTTTTTCTTTCTCCTTTGCATTTTCTGTGAGTTCTCTTAATGTCTCTTTTTCTGTTTTTGTTCATATATTTTTTATCCCTCTAGAAATCTGGTCTTGATTGTGTTTCCTCCTGGCTTCCTCTGGCGGAGTCATGGTTACCTGAGGTGATGATCTTGGTTTGCGATAGAGTATCTGAGAACGGTAAGGCACAGCAGTAGGTGGCACATATGTTTGCCATTCCTTGGTAAACAAAACATTGGTTTCCTTAGCTCAGAGCAGTATGTCTTGTATGAACAGTATGTCTTGTATGATTTTACTACCTTACAAAAATATCTTCAGCTTTTTCTCTTGCAGTATTTAATTTTTTAAGAATGGACACTTGGGGTTTGAAAAGTCATCTTCTTTTTATTAATTTATTTTGGATCCCTTTAGAATAACATTGACATTAAAGATTAACACTTTGTGGAGAGTGTTGCAGCAATATTCATGTTTTATTTATTTATTTTTTTGTTTATGAAGAATCTTTTACATGTTATTTTAGGTGTAAATCGACAGAAAGCTCAAGAGTGGTGTATCAAACATGGCTTTGAATTGGTAGAACTTAGTCCGGAAGAGTTGCCTGAGGAAGATGGTAAGTATTTTTATGTCTGGAGAAAACATAGATTTTGTATTAAGAGATGAGAGATTATTTTAATTCAAGGAAGAAGAATCAAAGTGATATTCAAAACACATTATTTTTCCCTAGCTTTTTAAAAAGATTTATGCAGAATCCATTGATGCAGTCTGACTGTTAATCGAATAATCCATTTATTTGGTTTTACCACCCACTTTAGGACGTTTGACATGTTTGTTTTCTTATGGATAGAGATTTCTACCTTAAATCTCAGTCATTTCCCCAATCTCATATCCTTTCTTTGCTGCCAAAAAAAGAGGGTTTGGCCTAATTCATAAATAGTTATAAAGTTTATGTTTCTTATTTTGAATTTCTAGTAACCTGAGGCTGAATTCCTAGGGGGCATGTCAGTACTATTTGTACGTCTTTTGGACATTTGAAACCACAAATAGACACAGAATGTCCCCCTGCCCCTGGGGGGTGGTAACTCTGTACTTACCTTCCTTCTGCTTTATTTTGGACCTTCTATTTCTTTCCCCTCTTTTTTCCCCTTCCCCCATTCTTCTCATATTTTTCCTTCCAAGTACAACTGTGCTAGCTACTGTGGAGTCTACCAAGATAAGACAGTTTTGGCCTCCAAAACCTTATAATCTGGTACAAGAGATGAAACTTGTATACAAATTACTGAATACATGGAACTTCCTAAGTATTATAAAAAATATAAATCATGGTGCTATGGTGTTTCAGAGATCAAAGAAAGAGGTTATTTCGCTTCATAAGTTCAAAGAATGCGTTGGCACTGTGAACTCCCACTTGTAAGCTGCTCCATGGGAAAGAAATAGAGAAGGTACTGGATTTAGAGCTAGAGGGCTGGTGGGGAGATGCTAGTTGTTGCAAAAGACATTCTAAGTAGGGCAGCCAACTTGAATTAAAGTGCATAGAGAGGCTAAAAGTAATCATTATGTGAAACCTTTTTTTTTTTTTTTTAAAGAAATTAAGAAACACTTTTCTATATTCTGACTTAGAATTTTTTCCAAAGTGTTGTTACCTTCAGGAATAAAGCCCCACCAGAGAAAAAGAGGACAAAAATGAAATAAAAAGGCTGATTTTTCTCCCTGTACATTTTTTAGAATATTGAAAATTAGTAAGTATAATTTCTCTTCCATGTTTTTCTAGAATTCTTGAAACTTGTGCCCTGTTTTACACGCTAGCATGCGTGTGATTGCTCATTTCTGGCACAAGAGCGTTCTCTTTTTCCTATTGTCCTTGAGAATCAACATTTGAGTCATTTTCTTTATCTGTTTTCATTTTGGAATCTCTGCTCCTCTATCTTGCTATGCTGCTCCCTTACCCCTTGTCTGGATAGTGTTCCTTTTTTAAAATACATTTATTCATTTTTAATTAGAGGATAATTGCTTTACAGTATTGTGTTGGTTTCTGCTATGTGTGTGTGCGTGCGTAGTCCTTAGTCGTGTCCAGCTCTTTGCGACCCCATGTAGCCTGCCAGGCTCCCCTGTCCATGGGCATTCTCCAGGCAAGAATACTGCAGTGGTTTGCCATGCCCTCCTCCAGGAGATCTTTCCAACCCAGGGACCGAACCTAGGTCTCCCTCATTGCAGGTGGATTCTTTACCATCTGAGCCACCAGTGAAGCCTGGTTTCTGCTATACATCAACATAAATTAACCATAGTGAATAGTGTTCTTGTATTCAGCATAATCTTTTTTTTAATTATTCAATTTTGTTCCTTTATTATGATTTTGTGTCTTGTATATAGACTTTTTTTTTTATGGTTGTGCCATGCAGCTTGCAGGATCTTAGTTCCCTGCTGCTGCTGCTGCTAAGTCGCTTCAGTTGTGTCCGACTCTGTGCAACCCCATAGATGGCAGCCCACCAGGCTCCCCCATCCCTGGGGTTCTCCAGGCAAGAACACTGGAGTGGGTTGCCATTTCCTTCTCCAGTGCATGAAAGTGAAAAGTGAAAGTGAAGTCACTCAGTCATGTCTGACTCCCAGCGACCCCATGGACTGCAGCCTACCAGGCTCCTCCATCCATGGGATTCTCCAGGCAAGAGCATTGGGGTGGGGTGCCATTGCCTTCTCCCTTAGTTCCCTGACCAGGGATCGAACCCTGGCCTGTGGCAGTGAGAACGTGGGGTCCTAACCATTGGAGTGCCAGGGAATTCCCTAACTGAGCTTAAAAGTAGATTTCAACATATTGTCTTTAGGTAAATTAACTAAAACCTTCCTAGAATGTTTCAGTGCCAGTTGTTTGCATATACCCTCATTTATTGGCATGTATTATTCCATATACTCTCATTGTTTATTGGCATGTATTGTTCCCATATATCTTCATTGTTTTTTCCCATGTATCCTCATCCCATATACCCTCATCATTTCCCACATATACCCTCTCGTTTATTGGCATGTATTATTCAAACATCAATATGAGACTTTATCTTTATTTATATTAAATTAATCTTATTGATTCTAATTCTTTATTTCTGCTCATATTTTTGGCTCCTGGTTATATATCATCTAAAGTATTAGTTATTCTTTCAAGACTTGAATCACTGAAAGTTAAGATAAACATAGCTTTTATTTCTTCATTTAAACACTGATGATGATAAACTTGTCTTTGTTGAGTATTTCCGGTTTAATCCTTCCTATATTTCTGTTAGGTTGGTAGGATGGTATTTAAAAGCCTCTTGTCTTTCAGGCACTATGTTAGTTTAAGTAGTGAGAATAATGAATTCAGTAAGACATGACTCCTGCCTTCAAGGAGTTTCCAGTTTAGAGGCAAAGGTTACACCAGTGAATCATCAGTTCCAGTGCATCTGTTCCATGGGAAAGGTACACAGAGTGATGTCATCCCCACTTTTCTTTGAGAATAGCATGAGAGATTTGCCCTTAATCAAATAGCTAATAAGTTACAGAGCCTGGCTTCACATTCAGATCTTATGACTTCTACTTCTGTGCCATTTCCCCGTTAAACCACCCAGGACTGGGCCAGGCCACTAGAGACAGGTTCTGTACGGACTGTGCTCTGTAAACTCTTAAAAAACTTTTTAAACCACATGAAAACTTGTAGATTCTGCTGCTATTTTCCACGTGAGTATTGTAAGACTCAGCTGAAGGATTTTCATTTCCTTTGTGCACACTCCTATCTTCATTGTAGATAAGAATACTGCCTTATTATTGGTATGCTGACTAGGATTACTGCCCTGTAATTTTTAGTGTCAAATTCCAGAAGGAAGATAGTACCGATACCGAACTAATTAAACTAAGTTGTCAGTGTTTGTGGTTTTTTCTTTCTTTTTTTAAATGACCCCTTGCCTGTCTCTTATGGTTATAGTAATTTCACTTCTCACTCTTAAGCTATTTCTCATCAAGAAATTGTTATCTAGATATCTATTATAAACAGTAATTATCACTGTATGGTTCCCAATGAGGAAAGTTGGGGCATTTACTGGATTTTATAGCATATCAAGAGGACCTTTCCTGCCCTTGGGAAACTCATTGTTTATGAATAGCCAAGTTGGGTATTTCTAGTACAGTCCCAGGATTGTGTAGCCAAGTTTGGTATTACTAGTACAATCCCAGGATTGTGTAATTGATGGAAACTAACATTTTCAGAGGAATATAAGTGGATTCCATTGGTGAGGTAATGAGGTTGACTTTACTATATAAACCTTTATACTGTGTGTTTATTTAATTTAGTTTCTAGAATATATTTTAATTAAAGTCGTGGCTCAGACAGTAAGGAATCTACCTGCAGTGCAGAAGACCCAGGTTCGATCCCTGGGTTGGGAAGATCCCCTGGAGAAGGAAATGGCAACCCACTCCAGTATTCTTGCCTGGGAAATCCCATGGACGGGGCTACAGTCCACGGGGTAACAAACAGTCAGACACAACTGAGCAACTACACTTTTCGTAGTTGATTTACAATGTTGTATTAATTCATGCTGTACAACAGAGTGATTCAGTTGTGTGTGTATATGTGTGTGCTGTGCTTAGTTGCTCAGTTGTGTCTGACCCTTTGCGACCCCATGGACTGTAGCCTGCCAGCTCCTCTGTCTATAGGGATTCTCCAGACAAGAATACTAGAGTGGTTTGCCATGCCCTCCTCGAGGGGATCTTTCCAACCCAGGGATCAAACCCAGGTCTCCCAGATTGCAGGTGGATTCTTTACTGCCTGAGCCACCAGGGAAGCCCAAGAATACTGGAGTGGGTAGCCTGTCCCTTCTCCAGGGGAACTTCACAACCCATGAATTGAACCCAGGGTCTCCTGCATTGCAGGCAGATTCTTTACCAGCTGAGCTACCAGGGAAGGGCGGGGGGGGGGGGGGGTTGTGGGTGTGGGTGTGTGTATAAAAGAATATATATGAGTATATATATGTATATTCTTTTTTATATTATTTTCCATCATGGTGGAAAATATCTCAGGATATTGAATATAGTCCCCTGTGCTATACAGTAGGACTTTGTGGTTTAGTCATTCTCTATATAATGGTTTGCTTCTGCTAACCCCAGCCTCCCACTCTGTCTCTTCCCCCACCCCCACCCCCTTGGCAACCACAAGTCTGTTTTTGTTACGTAGATATGTTGACTTGTGTCATATTTCAGATTCCACATAAAAGTGATATTATATGGTATTTGTCTTTTTCTGTCTGACTTACTTTGCTTAGTACAGTAATCTTTGGATCCATCCATGTTGCTGCAGATGGCGTTCTTTCCTTCTCTTTGGTGGCTGAGTAATATTCCATGGTGTATACAGACCACATCTTCTTTATCCATTCATCTCTCTGTGGACATTTAGTTTGTTTCTATGTCTTTGCAATTGTATATAGTGCTGCTGTGAACATAGGTTTGCATGTATCTTTTTGAATTATAGTTTTGTCTGAGTATATGCCCAGGAGTGGGATTGATGGATCATAAGATGCGTCTATTTTTAGGTTTTGGAGGAATCTTCATTCATTTTTCACAGTGGCTATACCAATTTGCATTCCCAGCAACAGTGGAGGAGGGTTCCCTTCTCTCCACACCCTCTAATAGCAGTAATTGCTATTTGAAGACTTTTTAATGATGGCCATTCTGATTTGTGTGAGGTACTACTTCGTTGTAGTTTTGATTTGCATTTCTCTAATAATTAATGACGTTGAGCATCTTTTCATGTGCCTGTTAGCTATCTGTATGTTTTCTTTGGAGAAAAGTCTGTTTAGGTCTTCTACGTGTTTTTTGATTGGGTTTTTGTTTTTTTGTTGCTGTTGAGTTGTATGAACTGTATATGTATTTTGGAAATGAAGCCCTTGTCAGTTACATCATATGCAAATATTTTCTCCCATTCTGTAGGTTGTCTTTTTGTTTTGTTTCCTTTGCTTTGGAAAAGCTTATAAGTTTAATTAGGTCCCATTTCTTTATTTTTGCTTTTATTTCTATTGCCTTGGGAGACTGACCTAAGAAAACATAGGTTTTATGTCAGAGATTTATGACATAAAATGATTTATCTCAGAGAATGTTTTGCCTATGGTCTCTTCTAGGAGTTTTATGGGGTCTTGTCTTATATTTAGGTCTTTAAGCCGTTTTGAATTTATTTTTGTGTATGGTGAGAGGGTATATTTTAGCTTTATTGTTTTACGTGTGGCTGTCCACCTTTCCCAGCACCACTTGCTGAAGAGACTGTCTTTCCCCATTGTATATTCTTGCCTCTTTTGTTGAAGGTTAATTGACCATAGGTGTGTGGGTTTATTTCTGGTCTCTATTCTGTTCCACTGATGCATATTTCTGTTTCTGTGCCAATACATGCTGTTTTATATGCTTCTAAACTGTGGTGGGAAGTACCTCAGGATACTGAGTTTAGTTTCCTGTGCTGTACAGAGGGGCCTTGATGTTTCCATTCTGTGTGCAGTGGTTTGCTTCCACTGACCCCAGCCTCCCACTGCACCCCTCCTCCCACCCCTCTGGCAGCCACAGGTCTGTTCTCTGTGTTTTTGTTTTGTAGATACGTTATGCCTCCTGCTTCGTTCTTTGCCTTCAGGGTTGCTTCTGCAATCCTGGTCTTTTATGGTTTCATATACATTTTAGGATTATTCTGGTTCTGTGAAAAATGACATGGGTAATTTAATAGGAATTGCATTAA
Source organism: Budorcas taxicolor (assembly GCF_023091745.1). NCBI lineage: Eukaryota > Metazoa > Chordata > Mammalia > Artiodactyla > Bovidae > Budorcas > Budorcas taxicolor. The sequence continues at coordinate 14,235,614 of NC_068919.1, read as the reverse complement.
ACTTGTAGGTTGCTTTGGGTAGTATGGCCTTTGTTTTGGGGTATGGTTGCTGTATAATATTGTGTTAATTTCTGCTGTACAATGGAGTGAATCAGCTCTATGTATCAGCTATATATCTTCTTCCTCTTGGACCTCTCTTCCACCCCCACCTTTCCCCATTCCATCTGGATCATCAGAGAACACTGAGCTGAACTCCCACTAGCTTTCTCTTTTACACATGGCAGTGCTCACACATCAGCCCAGTCTCCCAATGTAGTATGGATATTTTAGCAATATTAAATCTTCCAATCCAAGAGCGTGGGACATCTTTCCATTTCTTCAAATCATCATTAAAGAACATTTAAAAAGGAAGCGTGTGTATCACACAGAACCCTCCCAGACCTCAAATAATACAACATGCTAAGCAAAGTAAGTCATAAAGAGAAAGACAAATATCATATGATATCTCTTATATGTGGAATCTGAAATACAATACAAATCAACACGGGTCCATCGTGTTGCTGCAAATGGCATTATTTCATTCCTTTTGTTGGCAGAGTAATACCCCATTGTGTGTGTAGGCCACATCTTCTTTACCCATTCTTCTGTCTATGGATATTTAGGTTGCATCTTTAATTTCCTTTATTAATATTTTGTAGTTTCTAGCATATAAGTACGTCTTTTACCTCCTTGGTGAGATTTATTCCTAAGTAATTTTTTGGATGCGATTTTAAATGGGATGGTTTGTTTACATCCCCTTTCTCATCTTTCACTGTTGGTGTAAAGAAATGCAGCTGACTTCTGTATGTTAATCTTGTATCTCGCTAAGTTGCTGAATTTGTTTATCAATTCTAGTCATTTTTGTGTGGAGCCTTTAGGATCTTCTGCTATGATAGCATGTCATCTACAAATAATGACATTTTCACCTCTCCCGTTGTAATCTGATACCTTGTTGTTTCTTGTCTGGTTGCTGTGGCTAGGACTTCCAACACTGTATTGAATAGAAATGATGATAGTGGGCCTCCTTGTTCTGGATTTTAGAGAGAAGGCTATCAACCTTTCACTGTTGAGTATTATATTGACTGTGGGTTTGTCATAAATAACTTTTATAATATTGAAATATGTTCCTTTTATACCCACTTTGGTAAGAGTTTTTTTTATCATGAATGGATGTTGTATTTGGTTAGGTGGTTTTTCTGCATCTATCGAGATGATCATGCGGTTTTTATCTTTTGTTGAGATGGCGTATCACATTGACTGATTTGCATATGTTGAACCATCCTTGTGAACTTAGGATGAATCCTACTTGGCCATGGTATATGATCTTTTTTATGTGTTGTTGCGTTCAGTTCAGTTCGGTCACTCAGTCATGTCCGACTCTTTGTGACCCGATGAACCGCAGCACTCCAGGCCTCCCTGTCCACCCAAACCTGTGTACATTGAGTTGGTGATGCCATCCAACCATCTTATCCTCTGTTGTCCCCTTCTCCTCCTGCCCTCAATCTTTCCCAGCATCAGGGTCTTTTCCAGTGAGTCAGGTCTTCGCATCAGGTGGCCAAAGTATTGGAGTTTCAGCTTCAACATCAGTCCTTCCAATGAACATCCAGGACTGATCTCCTTTAGGATGGACTAGCTGGATCTCCTTGCAGTCCAAGGACTCTCAAGAGTCTTCTCTCCAGCACCACGGTTCAAAAGCATCAGTTCTTCGACACTCAGCTTTCTTTATAGTCCAACTCTCACATCCATACATGACCACTGGAAAAACCATAGCCTTGACTAGATGGACCTTTGTTGACAAAGTAATATCTCTGCTTTTTAATATGCTGTCTAGATTGGTCATAACTTTCCTTTCAAGGAGTAAGTGTTTTTTAATTTCATGGCTGCAATCACCGTCTGCAGTGATTTTGGAGCCCAGAAAAATAAAGTCAGCCACTGTTTCCACTGTCCCCATATATTTGCCAGGAAGTGATGTTGGATTCAGTTTGCTAATATTTTTTGAAAATTTTTATGTCTGTGTTCATCAGAGATTATTGTTGTTGTTCAGTCGCTAAGTTGTGTTTGACTGTTTGTGACCCCATGAACTGCAGCATGCCAGGCTTCCCTGTCCTTCAGTACCTCCCAGAGTTTACTTACACTCAGGTCCATTGAGTTGGTAATGCCAACCAACCATCTCATCCTCTGTTGCCCTCTTCTCCTCTTGCCCTCAATCTTTCCCAGCATCAGAGTCTTTTCCAGTAAGTAGTCTCTTCACATCAGGTGGCCAAAGTATTAGAGCTTCAGTGTCAGTCCTTCCAGTGAATATTCAGGGTTAATTTCCTTTAGGATTGATTGACTAGTTTAATCTCTTTGCTGTCCATGGGAATCTCAAGAGTCTTTTCCAGCACCACAGGTCAAAACCATCAGTCCTTAAGCTCTCCGCCTTCTTTATGGTCCAGCTCTCACATCTGTATGTGATTACTGAAAAAACCATAGCTTTGACTATATGGACCTTTCTCAGCAAAGTGATGTCTCTGCTGTTTAATATACTGTCTAGGTTTGTCATAGCTTTTCTTCCAAGGAGCAACCAACCGTCTCTTCATTTCATGGCTGCAGTCACCATCCACAGTGATTTTGGAATCAGAGATAGTAAAATCTGTCACTGTTTCCATTTTTGCCCCTTCTATTTGCCATGAAGTGATGGGACCAGGTGCCATAATCTTAGTTTTTTGAATGTTGAGTTTTAAGCTATCTTTTTCACTCTCCTCTTTCACCTTCATCACGAGGCTCCTTGGTTCCTCTTCACTTCTCCCCTTAGAATGGTATCATCTGCATATCTGAGGTTGTTGATATTTTTCCTGGCAATCTTGATTCCAGCTTGTGACTTATCCAGCCCGGCATTTCGTGTGATATACTCTGCATATAAGTTAAATAATCAAGATGACAATATACAGCCTTGACGTACTTCTTTCCCAATTTTGACCTAGTCCATTGTTCCATGTCTGGTTCTAATTATTGCTTCTTGACCTGCATACAGGTTTCTCAGGAGGCAGGTAGGGTGGTCTGGTATTCCCATCTAAGAGTTTTCCAGTTTGTCATGATCCACACAGTCAAAGGCTTTAGCATAGTCAATGAAGCAAAAGTAGATGTTTTTCTGGAATTCCCTTGCTTTATCTGTGATCCAGCAGATGTTGGCAATTTGTTCTCTGTTGCCTCTGCCTTTTCTAAATCTAGCTTGTACATATGGAAGATCTTGGTTCACGTCCTGCTGAAGCCTAGCTTGAAGGATTTTGAGCATTCTTGCCAGCATGTGAAATGAGTACAATTGTGCGATAGTTTCAACGTCCTTTGGCATTGTCCTTTTGAATTGGAATGAAAACTGACCTTTTCCAGTCCTGTGGCCATTGCTGAGTTTTCCAAATTTGCTGACATATTGAGTACAGCACTTTATCAGCATCATCTTTTAGAATTTGAAATAGCTCAGTTAGAATTCTGTAGCCTCCACTAGCTTTGTTTGTAGTAATGCTTCCTAAGGCCCACTTGACTTCACACTCCAGGATGTCTGACTCTGGGTAAATGAACATATCATTGTGGTTACCCGAGTCATTAAGATCTTTTTTATATAGTTCTTCTGTGTATTTTTGTGACCTCTTCTTAATCTCTTCTGTTTCTGTTAAGTCTTTGCCATTTTTGTCCTTTATTGTGCTCATCTTTGCATAAAATGTTCCCTTGGTAACTCTGGTTTTTTGAAGAGTTCTCGTCTTTCCCATTCTGTTGCTTTCCTCTATTTCTTCACATTATTCACTTAAGAAGGCTTTCTTACCTCTCCTAGCTATTCTCTGGAACTCTGCATTCAGTCGGGTATATTGTTCCCTTTCTCCTTTGCCTTTTACTTCTCTTCTTTTCTCAGCTATTTGTAAGGTCTCCTCAGACAGCCATTTTGCCGTTTTGCATTTCTTTTCCTTGGAAATGGTTTGATCACTTCCTCCTGTACAATGTTACAAACCTCTGTCCATAGTTCTTGAGGCATTCTGTCTACCAGATCTAATCCCTTGAGTCTATTTGTCACCTCCACAGCAAAATCATAAGGAATTTGATTTAGGTCATACCTGAATGGCCTAATGGTTTTCCCTACTGTCTTCATTTTAAGCCTGAATTTTGCAATAAGTTGCTGATGATCTAAGCCACAGTCAGCCCCTGATCTTCTTTTTGCTGACTGTATAGAGCTTCTCCATCTTAGGTTGCAAAGATTATAATCAGTCTCATTTCGCTATTGACTATCTGGTGATGTCCATTTGTAGAGTCGTCTGCTGTGTTGTTGGAAGAGAGTGTTTACTATGACGAGTGCATTCTCTTGGGAAAACTGTGAATCAGCCTTTGCCCTGCTTCATTTTGTACTTCGTAATATCATCAAAGATACTGGCCTGCAATTTTCTTTTTTGACGGTATCTTTGTTTAGCTTGGCATCAGGGTGACGGTGGCTTCATAGTGTGTCTTTGGTAGTGTTCCCTTCTCTTCAGTCTTTTGGAAGAGTTTGAGAAGGATAAAAGCTCTTTGTATATTTGGTAGAATTCGCCTGTGGAGCCACCTGGACCTGGACTTGCATTTGTAGGGAATTTTTTGTTTTTTCAACTACAGATTCTCTTTCACTACCAGTGACCCATCTTTTCAAATTGTCATCTTCTTGATTCAGTTTAAATGGGATGTATTTTTCTGGAAACTTGTTCATTTCTTCTCTGTTGTTGAGTTTGTTGCCATAAAATTGTTCATATTATTTCTCTCATGGTTTTCATGTTTGAGTTCCACATAAGTGAAAAAAATGTTGATCATATTTTCACACGTGACTCTACTTAAACATAATGAAAACATCCCATTTTAAAAACAATTTGTGACAAGCAATGAAAGGTAGATACTGTACAATAATGTGGAATGAAAGAGAGAGCAAGAGATCGTGGAACTACCAACCACACCAAAGGTTGGTCTTCATCCAGAGAAGGTGATGTTGTGTATATGTGGGATTGGAAGTGAGTCCTCTACTATGAGCTCCTTTTGGAGCTCAATTAATTCCAGTAAGTACTGCTCCCACCTAGACCAAGTGAAAGCAGCACTAGACGAAAAGTGTCTGGAATTAGTCAAGAGAAGATGCATAATCTTCCATCAGGACAACTCAAGACCACATGTTTCTTTGATGACTAGGCAAAAAATGTTATAACTTGACTGGAAAGTTCTGACTTATCATCATATTCACCAGATATTGCACCTTCAGATGTCCATTTATTTCAGTCTTTATAAAATTCTCTTAATGGAAAAAATGTCAATTCCCTGGATGCTTGTAAAAGACACCTGGAAGAGTTCTTTGCTCAAAAAGATACAAAGTTTTGGGGAGGTGGAATTACGAGGTTTCCTGAAAAATGGCAGAAAATAGTAGAACAAAATAGTGAATACGTTGTTCAGTAAAGTTCTTGGTGAAATTGAAAAATGGGTCTGTTATTGTTACTTAAAAACCAAGGGAACTTTTTGGCCAACCTAGTATTACTGTATTCCCATCAATTTCTCCCTTACGTCTGTCGTTATTTGTTTTATGTATTTGGGTGTTCCTGTATTGGGTGCATATAGTGTCCTCCACTAGTTTTCTTTATGCCTTTTGCTTTCAAGTCTATTTTGTCTGACATGAGTATTGCCAACTCTTGCTTTCCTGTGATCTTCATTGGCATGATACCTCTTTTTCCGTCCCCTCGCTTCCAGTCTGTATGTTCTTTGCCCTAAAGTGCACAGTGCCTTGTAGCGCCTACAAGGGTGCCTCGTAGGTGGCATAGTCTCTTGTTTTTTAATCCAGTCCGCCACCCCGTCTTTTTTGATTGGAACAGTCTGTTTACATTTGAGGAAATTATTGGTAAATATGTATTTAATATCACTTTAAACCTTGTTTTCCAGTTGATTTTGTGTTTCGTTTTTGTCTCTTTGTTTTTCATTTTGTGGTTTGATGATTTCCCTTTATTTCATGCTTGTGTTTTCTGTTTGGTTTTTGTGAATCCTGTTGTATGTTTTTGATTTGTGGTTACCCTGTTTTTCAAGTATGTTAACCCCTTCCTGTATCTGCTTGCTTTTAGGCTGGTAGTCATATAGGCTCAAATGAAAGAATCTGTATTTTCTTACTCTCCTCCCCTGCATTTTATCATTTTGATGTCCATTTTGATGTCCAGTTACATCTTCATGTTTATCCTTTTGCCATTCCTTATGTTTATCATTGCTTTCATAAAAAGATTTAAAGCCTATTTTTTTCTTTTTGGTCTGTATACCGGCTTATTTAAATGATTTGCTTTACAATTGTGATTTTCTCTCCCCTACATCTTCTTGATTCTTTTATAATAGAAGACCTTAATATTTCTTTTAGAATAGGTGTAGTATTGCTCTTTTCTTTTAGTTTTTCCTTATTTGAGAAATTCTTTATCTCCTTCTCTTCTAAATGTTATTCTTACTGGGTAGAGCATTCTAGATTGCAGATTTTTCCCTTTTAAGACTTTAAATAGGTTTATCCACTCCCTTCTAATCTGCATTATTTCTGTAGAGAAATCAGCTTATAGCCTTATGGGTATTCCCTTATAATTAACTCTTCGTTTTTCTTTTAGTGCATTTGGAATCTTCTCTTTGTCTTTCGCTTTTGCCATTTTGATTATAATATGTCTTCGTGTTGGTCTGTTTGGGTTCATCTTGTCCAGGAACTTCTGTGCTTTCTGTATCTGGATATCTGTTTCCTTCTTTAGGTTTGTAGTTTTCAGCCATAATTTCTTGAAACACATTTTCAATCCCCTTTTCTCTTTCTTCTCCTGCTGAAGTCCCTGTCATCATAGAGGGGCACCCTTTATGTTATCCCATGCATGCGTGCTCAGTTGCTTTAGTCATGTTCAGCTCTTTGCAACCCCATGAACCATAGCCTGCCAGGCACCTCTGTCCATGGGATTTTCCCTGCAGGAGTACTGGAGTGGAATTTTCCCGACCCAGGGATTGAACCCACGTTTTCTGTGTCTCCTGCATTGCAGGAGAATTTACCGCTGAGCCACCAGGGAAGCCCATGTTATCCCATAGGTATTTTATATTATCTTCACGTTTTTTTTTTTTTTTTTTTTTTTTTCATTTGGCTTTCTGTCTACTGTGTTCTTGGAGAAGGCAACGGCAACCCACTCCAGTACTCTTGCCTGGGAAATCCCATGGACAGAGGAGTCTGGTGGGCTACAGTCCATGGGGTTGTGAAGAGTCGGACATGACTGAGCGACTTTCACTTTTCACTTTCATGCATTGGAGAAGGAAATGGCAACCGACTCCAGTGTTCTTGCCTGGAGAATCCCAGGGACGGGAGCCTGGTGGGGTCGCACAGAGTCGGACACGACTGACGTGCCTCAGCAGCAGCAGCAGCTACTGTGTTCTGAATGGGTGATTTTCATTATTCTATTTGCCAGGTCACTTTTTTATTTTGCTAGTCATTGCCTTTATCTTAGTTTTAATCTTGGCAAACGAATTTTCTAATTTTCTTGCCTCCTCCTCATAGTTTCTAGTTATTTGTTTGTTTTACAGTAATATGCATTTCTGTCGATAGCCCGTCTTAATTCCTCTGGTATCTTCATTACCTCTTTTTTGAACTTGGAGTCTATTACACTGGAGAGGCCTGTTTAATTGTTCTTTCAGGGGAATTCTCTTGGTCTCTTAACTGGTATTGGCTCCTCTGCATCTTCATTTTCCATATATTTCTCTTACTCTGAGTTTAGGAGAAACTTATATACTGTGGTCTTGGAAGGCTATTTATTTGTGGGAGTGTCTCTGTGTAGCTTGTGTGGGTTTACTGTTTTCGGTGCAAGGGCTGCTTTTGTGTGGATGCCTGCCTCCTCTCCTCAGCATGTGCCAGCTGTTACCCCCTTGACAGGGGCACACAGATGCTGTAACTCATGTGTTCTCCCAGGCTGATGGCAGCATTGGCTGATACCCACTCCCAGGGCCCATGGCGGCAGCTCCTGTGCACTCGTAGGTTCCCCAACGACAGGGGCAGTGACTGGCGCCAGATCTTGGATCTCTCTGTGCCTGGAGTGGTTTGTGTTGCCCCCAGAGCTTGCATAGGCAGTGTCCTGAAGTCTGAGACCGCGTGTGCGGGGAAAGAGGCTCTTAAAGCATCCTGCCTTTCCCCTTGCGTGGCCCCTACAGTGGCACCTTGCCTCTGTGGCAGGTCCAGGCTTCTTCCTCATGTACCTTTGGTTGTGGGCATACCATACTCCAACCCTTCAGGCCCTCTGCACAGCCAACCCCAGCACTCCCCCCTGAGTTTGACCTCCAAAGCCTGAAGTGCAGCACCCAGCCCCACCTTCACTGGCAGACACATGTCTCAGACTGGGCAGTGCAGGGCGGCCACACCTACTGTCTGCGTAGGTCTCCGTTTTGCCTTCTTCAGCCAGTTGCTACACTCTCCTTTGAGGCTCCAGAGCTCCCACTCTGTCCTGGCTGAAGTCTCTGCTGGTGCGGGGACTTCCCAGGATATTGGAACCTTTGCTCTTTCATAGCTCCCTTCCAGGGATGCAGGTCCTGTCCTGATTCCTTTCTCTTCCTTTTTTCCTTTTGTTTTGTCCTACCTGGTTATGTGGAAATTTTCTTCCCCTTTCAGAAGTCTTGAGTTCTTCTGCCAGTGTTCAGTAGGTATTCTGTGAGAATTGTTCCATGTGTAGATGCATTTTTGACGTTATTTATTGAAGGAGGTGAGCTCCACATCCTTCTCCTCTCCCATCTTGTTCACTGTCCAGTTTCTAGAATTTTCTTATCAGGAGCTCTAAGCTTTGTGTTTTCTTAGGTTTTTTGTTTTTTCCAAAGTTTTTAAAAAAAAAAAAAAAACCAACTTTTTTTCAAAGTTTTTTTCCAAACTTTTTTTTTTAAGTTTACGTAGTATTAGGTATTATAAGTAGTCAAGGGATGATTTAAAGTATATGGGAGGAAAAAAGGTATTTGGGATGATGCAGGTAGATTATGTGCTAGGTCATTTCAGTCGTGTCCAACTCTGTGCGACCCTATGGACTGCAGCCTGCCAGGCTCCTCTGTCCATGGGATTTTCCAGGCAGGAATATTGGAGTGGGTTGCCGTGCCCTTCTCCAGGGGTTCTTCCGGACTCAGGGATTGATCAGCGGGTAGATTATATGTAAACACTAAGCCATGTTATAAGGAACTTGAGTATCTACAGATTTTGGTATCCATGGTGGAGAGAGAGTCCTGGAGCCAGTCCTCTATGAATACTGAGGGATGAATATATATAAATATTTATGTGTGTGTGAGTATGTGTAAGTGTATGTGTGTGTGTGTATGTGTGTGTGTATATATATATATATATATATATATTTTTTTTTTTTTTTTTTTTTTTTGCCCTCCCTGATTAGATGACTTCCCAGAATCTACAGGAGTAAAGCGAATTGTTCAAGCCTTGAATGCCAACGTCTGGTCCAATGTAGTGATGAAGAATGGTAAGTAACTTGGGACTAAACGTCCTGGGGATTTTTTTCCTCCTGTTCTTCCTAAGTTTTAAATTATTCAGATCTATGTGGAAGCATTAGGATTATATAAAATCTGTATATCTGTTCCATTTTAAAGTCCCCAGTTGAAGGGAAAGCCAAAATAAACATTTCTAAGAATTTAAAATATATGTTTAATCATTAAAAGAGTTTGGAACTTACGTTTAATATGCTTGGCCTTGTCTTTGGCTTTGAGAAATAGCCTCAAAGTTGTAAAGCATGAATTCTGTTCTTACAGAGCTCATAGCCCAGCAGTCCTGTGTACTTTTAAAATGCTAGGTAACTGTGCAAGGCAGTCTTTGATGAGTACAGAATGCCTGATACAAGCAGCGGAGGCAGAGAGGCCCAGAGATGTGGCCTTTATTTATTGTGGGCCTGAGTACAGAGAGTTTCAAGACGAAAGCAGGTCTTAACAGTTGTCTTCATGGGATGGTCAAGATTTGGGTTGGTGAAGCGAGAGCATGGAGCAAACAGTACAGGGAGCATGTCTTCAAGAATAATGGTTGTATCTTTCAGGGTTTCTCAGAAACTCTTGCCTACCAGTTGGACCTAGCTTAGGGGAGAGAGGCCTGCATTTGAGGCAAGAGAATCAGCTTTTCCTGTAGGAAGTGGTGAGTCATTATGAGACTTCTTAACAAGTGGTGCAGAGAAGTTGGCACCTTTGAAAGATTGATGTTGTGGGTTTGGCAGCTGAAGCAGGTAGAGGTAGAGCCTGAAGTCAGGAGACCAGGCCCCTGTGGCTGCAGCTCAGTAGCCATAGGGCAAGAAGCTGAATCTGAAGTGCAGTTGAAGCCATCAGGCTGGTCAGTACACATTAGCCTCTTATTGCCTGTGTTAGTTCGCTTGAGGCTGCAGTAACAAAGTACAGCCAGCTGGAGTCTTAGAACAACAGGTGTTTATTGTCTCACAGTTCTAGATGCCAGAGGTCCAGAATCAAGGTGTCAGCAGGGGCTGTGTTCCCTTGGAAGGTGCTAGGGAGGTGTCTGCCCCGGCTGTTTCTTCTGGCCTCTGGTAGCGTTAATTCCAGGCTTCACATGTATTCCCCCTGTTTGCTAGTCTCTGTCCCTGTCTTCTTTATATAAGGATAATAGTCATAATGAATTAAGAGCCCACCCTACCCCAACATGACTTCATCTTTACTAATTATATTTGCAAATGAGGTAACAATCAGAGGTATAAAAGGTTAGAACTTCAACATATAATTTGTTCAGTTCAGTTCAGTCGCTCAGTCGTGTCTGAGTCTTTGCGACCCCATGAATCGCAGCACGCCAGGCCTCCCTGTTCATCACCATCTCCCAGAGTTCACTCACAGACTCATGTCCATCGAGTCCGTGATGCCATCCAGCCATCTCACCCTCGGTCGTCCCCTTCTCCTCCTGCCCCCAATTCCTGCCAGCATCAGAGTCTTTTCCAATGAGTCAGCTCTTCTCATGAGGTAGCCAAAGTATTGGAGCTTCAGCTTTAGCATCATTCCTTCCAGAGAAATCCCAGGGTTGATCGCCTTCAGAATGGACTGGTTGCAGTCCAAGGGACCCTCAAGAGTCTTCTCCAACACCACAGTTCAAAAGCATCAATTCTTCGGCGCTCAGCCTTCTTCACAGTCCAACTCTCACATCCATACATGACCACAGGAAAAACCATAGCCTTGACTAGATGGACCTTAGTCGGCAAAGTAATGTCTCTGCTTTTGAATATGCTCTCTAGGTTGGTCATAACTTTTCTTCCAAGGAGTAAGCATCTTTTAATTTCATGGCTTGCAGTCACCATCTGCAGTGATTTTGGAGCCCCCCCAAAATAAAGTCTGACACTGTTTCCACATCTATTTCCCATGAAGTGATGGGACCAGATGCCATGATCTTCATTTTCTGGGTGTTGAGCTTTAAGCCAACTTTTTCACTCTCCTCTTTCACTTTCATCAAGAGGCTTTTTAGCTCCTCTTCACTTTCTGCCATAAGGGTGGTGTCATCTGCATATCTGAGGTTATTGATATTTCTCCCGGCAATCTTGATTCCAGCTTGTGTTTCTTCCAGTCTAGCGTTTCTCATGATGTACTCTGCATATAAGTTAAATAAGCAGGGTGACAATATACAGCTTTGACGTACTCCTTTTCCTATTTAGAACCAGTCTGTTGTTCCATGTCCAGTTCTAACTGTTGCTTCCTGACCTGCATACAGATTTCTCAAGAAGCAGGTCAGGTGGTCTGGTATTCCCATCTCTTTTAGAATTTTCCGCCTGGGCTTCCCAGGTGGTGCTAGTGGTAAAGAACCCAGCTACCAACGCAGGAGACTTAAGAGACACAGCTTCGATCCCTGGATCAGGAAGATCCCCTGGAGAAGGTCACGGCAACCCATTCCTGGTGAATCCCATGGATAGAGGAGCCAGGCAGGCTATAGTCTGTGGGGTTGCAGAGAGTCAGACATGACTGAAGTAACTTAGCACGCATGCACATCTTATAATTTACATTTATAGCTATAAATTTAGAAGCTGGACTGAACACACTTTATTACTTTGGAATTATGGTCAAAGGTATTTTCTGGAAAACAAAATATGCTTTTCAGACATTAAACAATACTCTTAAGAGAACTGCAAAGCCAAGAGGCACACTGGATTTCTCACGGTCTTTGCCTTGAAGCATCTTTTCTTTATTTTTTTTCTCTACAGTAAGTGATATATTTGTTTGCTATTAACCAAATCTCAAATCTTGCTGTTAGCTTAATTCCATTTTTAAGAGGATCTTGACCTACATGGTATGAAGGAAACTTAACTCTCTTCTTTCTCGAAGGAGGCCTAGGTATGGACATACAGTGACATTTAGCTGCAACCCAAGGTTTAGGAGGCTTGGAGGATGCGCTTGTGGAACCCCACATCTTAGATTAGAGACGGAACTCCGTATGAGCGTATGGCGGGAGTCGTGCTCCTGTTCCAGGCCTGCCCTGCCTCCTGTGCTCTCTGCAGGCCCTTGCTTTGCTGGCGGGCTCAGTGAGCCGTGCCTGCTTCCCGGCAGGCTGCTCTTGAATGTCGCCTGCCAGCAGGCGCTCAGACTGCTTTATTTGCAGGTGTCCATCTTTTCTACTTCTGTTTTCTCTTTCATTTCCCCCCTTTCCTCTTTCTCTCCTTTTATTTCTCTTTCTTTTGAAAAATTGTGGTTAAATATACATAGCATAAGGGCTTCCCTGGTGGTGCAGAGGTTAAAGCGTCTGCCTGCAATGTGGGAGACCCAGGTTCGATCCCTGGGTCAGGAAGATCCCCTGGAGAAGGAAATGGCAACCCACTCCAGTACTCTTGCCTGGAGAATCCCATGGACGGAGGAGCCTGGTGGGCTATAGTCCACGGGGTCGCAAAGAGTCGGACAAGACTGAGCGACTTCACATACCTAGCGTAAGAGTTACCATTTTAACCATTTTTAAGTGTACCTTTCAGAGGCATTAAATACGTTCACATTGTTGTGCAGCCATCACTACTCAAAGCTTCAAACCCCCCAGAATTTTAAATCAGGAAGTTAGTTGACAAAGTAAAGAAAGGTGTTGGTGGTGTTCTTTTTTGTTTGTTTTTCTGCTGGAAATTCAACCAAGGTTTTTTACACAGGGTTTTATTTATTTATTTATTTTAATTGGAGGCTAATTACTTTACAGTATTGTGGTGGTTTTTGCCATACATTGACATGAATCAGCCATGGGTGTACATATGTGGCCCATCCTGAACCCCCTCCCTCCTTCCTCCCCATCCCATCCCTCTGGGTCATCCCAGTGCACCAGCCCTGAGCACCCTGTCTCATGCATCAAACCTGGACTGGCGATCTGTTTCACATATGGTAATATACATGTTTCAGTGCTATTCTCTCAGATCATCCCACCCTCGCCCTCTCCCACAGAGTCCAAAAGACTGTTCTGTACATCTTTTACACAGGATTTTAGAGAACAGTAAGAGAGGTGGCATACCTAATTCATTCTAAGGCCAGGTTAAAACGATCCAAATCCCTAAAATAGGACCAGTAAAGAAAATCATTAGAGGCCATCTCCTCTATGAACATAGATGCCATGCTGCTGCTGCTAAGCCGCTTCAGTCGTGTCTGACTCTGTGCGACCCCATAGATGGGGGCCCACTGTCCCTGGGATTCTCCAGGCAAGAACACTGGAGTGGGTTGCCATTTCCTTCTCCAATGCATGAAAGTGAAAAGCGAAAGTGAAGTCGCTCAGTTGTGCCCGACTCTCAGCGAACCCATGGACTGCAGCCTACCAGGCTCCTCCATCCATGGGATTCTCCAGGCAAGAGTACTGGAGTGGGGTGCCATTGCCTTCTCTGATTTTAACCAAAATACTAGCAACCCTAGTCCTGAAATACATGAAAAGACTATAACATGACCTAGTTGAGTTATTCCAAGAACCTAACATTCTTTAATATAAGAAAGTGAAAGTGAAGTCGCTCAGTCGTATCTGACTCTTTGCGACCCGTGGACTGTAGCCCACCAAGCTCCTCCGTCCATGGGATTCTCCAGGCAAGAATACTGGAGTGGGTTGCCATTTCCTTCTCCAATATAAGAAAAAGCTACTTAAATCACCAACATGAACAGGTTATGGGAGGATAATATCATTATGGCAGTTAGTGAAAAATGCATTTAAAATTTTCAACTTTTGTACAGAGGGAGGAAATAAAGAAACTGTGAACAAATCAGAAGTGGACTCCTGTGGCAGAAATTGACAGTATGTAATATAGTATATACCACACTGAAACAGGGAGAGGTGGAGTGGTGCCGCTTCTCACTTTCAGGACACTAATGACTAATTTTTCTGTTGTTGTTTTCAATTAGAAAAATTACTGTAATCCCAGTTGATTCTTTGGGATTATTACATTGCCAGTTATATAATCTCAGTTAATTATTTTGAAATATGTACTATCTATTTGTCAAGCAACAATGGATCATTCAGGTTATGTCATATTGGTCTTTAATTTCGATTCAGAAAAGTATCAGTGTGAAAATCTTTTAAAAATGCATTTTAAATGTGCTCAGCTTGGGCAAAACATTTCCAATTCTAATAAGGACTGTGAAAATTTAGCTGTTACGGCAAATATCCCTGAAAACATACAGATCTGACTAGGGTTTCATTTCTTTGCAGTTTATTGGCCACTAGGCATTCAAAAGTCAAATACTCAATCTGAAAATCCACTTAATTAAAAACTTAGAGATGAATAACTTTCTTCCTGCCTTCCACCAGGATAAAGTAAATGTCTTTTCCTCAATGTACTTCCTGATTGAAATGAATGGCAAGCTCAATTCTTTGCTTATTGCCAGTCTGAACAACTTACCCTGCTATAGTAGGTAGCCTCGTAAGTTTTTGCTCCTAATCTTTTCCTTAAAAGTTAATAATATAGAAGACGGCTCCTTGGGACTCTAGCCTCACCACCTTCGTGGCCTGCTGGTTTTGCAAATAAGGTCGTTATTCCTGCCCCAACAACTTGTCTCTCAATTTGTTAATCTGTCGTGCCATGAGCATTATGAGCTTGGACTTGGTAAAAACTTTTGGCCTGACAGCCTGGAACCTTGGAGCTCATAGACAGCTGGCACGGGTTGAGGAATTTTCAGGTAAGGCCCTAACAGCTTCCAGGACCACTTGTCCTGAGAATTTCCCCTTCAGAATCCCCCAAAGCAACACTGTCTGCCACAGGGCTTGGCAGTTGAAGCAAGAAACTGACATCTGGAAGCTGATGGGCTCGTTGTACAATAGGGTAAATAGAAAAAATAAAGTTGATAACTTAGAAGTATGAGATTAACAGATACAAACCACATAAAACAATAAGGATTTACTATATAGCAAAGGGAGCTATATTCAATATATTATAATAGTCTATAATGGAAAATAATCTGAATATATATATGTAAAACTGAATCACTTTGCTGTACACTAGAAACTAACAAAGTATTCTAAATCAGTTATGTGAAGTGAAAGTTGCTCAGTCATGTCCAACTGTTTGTGACCCATGGACTGTATAGTCCATGGAATTCTCCAGGCCAGAATACTGAAATGCGTAGCCTTTCCCTTCTCCAGGGGATCTTCCCAACCCAGGGATCGAACCCAGGTCTCCCACATTGCCGGCGGATTCTTTACCAGCTGAGCCACAAGGGAAGCCCAAGAATACTAGAGTGGGTAGCCTGTCCCTTCTCCAGCAGATCTTCCCAACCCAGGAATCGAACCTGGGTCTCCTGCATTGCAGGCAGATTCTTTACCAACTGAGCTATCAGGGAAACCAACTATACTTGAACTACTAAAAAAAAGTGTGCAGCTGGAAACACAAACACACACACACACATTAATGATACAGAAACAACCAAAGAAAAGATAAATTGAACTTCATCAAAATTTAAAAAACTCTTGTAATTCAGAGTACACTTAGGAAAGTGTCCTCTGAGTGGTGGAAAGTATCTGTAAGCCATACATTTATCTAATGAGGATCCAGTTGTTCAGTCAGTCAGTCATGTCTGACTCTGCGACTCCATGGACTGCAGCATGCCAGGCTTCCCTGCCCTTCACTGTCTCCTGGAGTTTGGTCACACTCATGTCTATTAAGTCGATGATGCCACCTAATTTATCTTATCCTCTGTTGTCCCCTTCTCTTCCTGCCCTCAATCTTTCCCAGCATCAGTGTCTTTTCCAGTGAGTTGGCTCTTTGCATCAGGTGACCAAAGATTTGGAGCTTCAGTATCAGTCCTTCCAGTGAATATTCAGGGTTACTTTCCTTTAGGATCGACTAGTTAGATCTCCTTCCTATCCAAGGGCCTCTCAAGAGTCTTCTCCAGCACCACAGTTCGAAATCATCAATTCTCTGGTGCTCAGCTCTTTATGGTTCAGCTCTCACATCTCTACATGATTACTGAAAGACCATAGCTTTGACTATATGGACCTTTCTTGGCAAAATAATGTCTTTGCTTTTAATACGTTGTCTAGGTTTGTCATAGGTTTTCTTCCAAGGAGCAAGCACCTTTAATTTCATGGCTGCAGTCACCATCTGCAGTGATTTTGGAGCCCAAGATTCTGTCACCGTTTCCATTTTTCCATCTATTTGCCATGAAGTGATGGGACCAGATGCCATGATCTTAAGTGTTTTGAATGTTGAGTTTTAAGCCAGCTTTTTCACCCTCCTTCACCTTCATCAAGAGGCTTTTAGTTCCCCTTCTCTTTCTGCCATTGGGGTGGTGTCATCTGCATATCTCGAGGTTATTGGTATTTCTACCAGCAGTCTTGATTCCAGCTTATAATTCATCCAGCCCAGCATTTTTCATAATGTACTCTGCATATAAGTTGAATAAACAGGTGACAGTATACAGTCTTGACGTATTCCTTTCCCAATTTTGAACCAGTCCTTTGTTCCATGTCTGGTTCTGACTTTCGCTTCTTGACCTGCATACAGGTTTCTCAGGAAGCAGGTAAGGTGGTCTGGTGTTGTAATCTCTTTTAACAGCTAATGTTAGTAGTTCTCAAACTTTGCTGCATATTATAATTACCTGGGGATAATTATCTTGAGAAGATGTTCTAAATCTCTCTGCCTAGGCCTCACCCCACAACAGTTAATACAGAACCTCCAAAAATTTTCCAGTTTGTTGTGATCCACACAGTCAAAGGTTTCAGCATAGTCAGTGAAGCAGATGTTTTTCTGGAAGTCCCTTGCTTTTTCTATGGTCCAGCGGATGTTGGCAGTTTGACCTCTGTTCCTCTGCCTTTTCTAAATCCACCTTGTACATCTGAAGGTTCTTGGTTCATGTGTTGTTGAAGCCTGTCATGAAGGATTTTGAGCACTACCTTGCTTGCATGGTGAAATAAGTGCAACTATGCCATAGTTTGAGCATTCTTTAGCATTGCCCTTCTTTGGAATTAGAATGAAAACTGACCTTTTCCAGTCTTGTGGCCACTGCTGAGTTTTCCAAATTTGCTGGCCTATTGAGTGCAGCACTTTCACAGCATCATTTTTTAGGATTTGAAATGGCTGGGATTTGATCACTTCTACTAGCTTTGTTCATAGTAATGCTTCCTAAGGCCCACTTGACTTCACACTCCAAGATGTCTAGCTCTAGGTGAGTGACCACACCATCGTGGTTATCTGGGTCACTAAGACCTTTTTTGTACAGTTCTTCTGTGTATTCTTGCCACTTTTTTTAGGTCCATACCCTTTCTGTCTTCATTGTGCCCATCTTTGCATGGAATGTAGTACTGAGAATGTGTAAAGAACTCTTATAGCTTAATAATAAAAAGGCAATGCAGTTTTTAAAATGGTGAAGGAGTTGAGTAGATATTTTTGCAGAGAAGGTACACAAATGGCCAGTAAGCACATGAAAAGATGCTTAACATTATTAATCATCAGGGAAGTCACAACCACATGAGGTACAACTTCATTCCCACCAGGTTAGCTATAATCTAAAGAGACATTAAGAAGCATTAGTGAGGATGTCAAGAAATTAGAACCCTTATATACTGATGATGAGAATGTAAAATGGTGCTATAGCCACTTTGAAACAGTAGTAGTTTCTCAGAAAAGTAAGCCATATGACCCAACAATTCCACTCATAGGTATTTTACCCAAGAGAATTGAAAACATATGTCCACAGAAAACTTGTACACAGATGTTTCTAGCAGCATTATTCATAATTGCAAAAAAAAGTGGAAACAAATGCTGAATTGGAAATAACTGCTGAAAACAACATGCATATGATAGAATATTATTTAACCATAAAAAGAAATGAAGCATGGATGCATGCTACAACGTGGATGAACCTCAGAAACATTATGCTAAATGGAAAAAGCCAGACACAAAGGCCACATATTTTAACAATTCCACTTAAGTGAAGTGTTCAGAATAGTTAAATTCATAGAGATAGAAAGCAGGTTCGTGGCTGCCAGGGACAGGGAGGGGTGGTTTGGGGTATGAGATTTCTTTTCTGGAGTGATAAAAGTGTTTTAGAATTATATAGTGATGGTGGCTACACAACTTCGTAAATACACTAAAACCCACCAAATTCCATACTTTAAAGAAGTTGAATGTTATGTATATGTAAATGATACCTCAGTAAGAAGGAGGAAAGGGGAGGCTGGAAGGAGAAAGGAAAAAAGGCAGGCAGGAAGGAAATAGTCCTGTTCATGATGATAGTACTGTTAGAAGGATGTTGGTAGAAGGCAGTGAGATGGCAACCATACTAATGAGCTGCTGCTATACATGCCTTATCTTATTTAATCACAGTATTCAAGAGAGTTAGGCTTAAAGAGGTCAAGTAATTTCCCCAAGGTCATAGAAGTCATCAGTTCTCAGACTTGTGTGCACACTGGAATCACTTGGGGAACTTTAAAAAGTACTGATGCCTGAATCTCATTCTTGGAGATTCTGCATTAACTGTTGTGGCCTACACATAGAGATTTAAAACATCTTCTCCAGGTAATTATCCCCAGGTAATTATAATATGCAGTAAAGTGTGAGAACCACTAATATTAGCTGTGAAATAGCAAAGCCTCTGATTTGAAGTTAGATCTTTATAATTTTGAAGTCTCATGCATTTATCTACTGTAACGTGTAGCCTTATAAATCACTATATTGTAATGAAATTTTTCCGAAGAGTCTGGTGACAGTGTCCTGTCCCAACATTTCTACGTAGCTGTGTGACCTTATGTGGATCTCATTCTGTCTAGGCTTTATTTTTAATCTGGAAAAGGAGGTTGGTCTCCATCCATGGCTCTGGCTATACAGTGAGATCACCTGGGAAGCTCTTACGACCTGCGCTGCCTGGGTCTCACCCAGACCATTTCTCTTAGAAGGGAGGGGCGGCTTCCGTATTTTCTAAGTGCCTCAGAAATTCAGATACGCAGTTTGGTTGAGAACCACTGACATAGATGTTAGTCCTCTAATTCTAACTTGTAAGAGTCTGTGCTTAATCCACAGGAGTAAACTTGGCATTTTGAAAGCGACTCGTCCTTTGACTGATTTGCTTTCTCCCATTCATGAATTGTGTTAATACTCACAAGTCGCTCCTCTGGCTTTGTAAGTCAGAGGACAGAGATAGGACTCTGCCCAGGGTAGAGTCACCTAGAGGCAAAGGTGAAAATAGTGGGCCCTGTCCTCTGTACTTCCTTGGTACCTGTTTCTGGTATGACGAGATCTCCTTGAGACCAGGGGAAAATAACACAGCCTTTGTAAGTAGCTACCTGTCTAGGGCACAGTTGAGACCTTAGGTGTGGCTAGATCATATGAGTTTGTCTGCTGTCAACCTCAGATTTCTCACTGTTTCATAATTTTAAGACCCAGTTTCAAGTGTCTGTTCATTCATTCAGGAAAACACTTTTCTTGTTTTCTGCCTGGGCTGGGTCTTCATTGCTCTGCACAGACTTTCTCTAGTTGTGGCAGGTAAGGGCTGCGCTTCATTGCGGTGCGCAAGCTTCTCATTGCAGTGGCTTCTCTTGTTGTATCGCATGGTCTCTAGGCATGTGGGCTTCCGTAGCTGCTGCCCATGGACTCAGGAGCACGGGCTCAGTATCATGGCACATAGGCTTAGTTGTTCCCGGCATGTGGAATCTTCCTGGACCAGAGATCAGATGTCCCCTTTATTGGCAGGCAGGTTCTTATCCACTGAACCACCAGGCAAGTCCAGATAATATTTATCAAGTGGTTACTATGTGCCAGGCATTGATCTCTGTGGTTGGGATACATCAGTGAACAAAACAGACACAAAGTTCTGTCCTTGTGGAGTTTTCATTCTCGTGGGACACATTAGCCAGTAGACAATACACCTAATTAGTAAGTTGTACAATATACTAGAAGATGATAAGTGATAATGAAAAAAAATAAAGCAGGGTTAAGGATGTTGAGATAGTTGGGTAGACTGCAGTATTAAATAGGTGTAGGTCTTAAGATTGATCTTAAGAGCTTGAGATCGGAGGATGGAGATGAGGTGTTTGCCATGTGACATCTGGGAGAATACTTAGCAGGCAGAGTGGACAGCTACAGCAGAGGCCCTGAAGAGAATCCACGCCTGGTGTGTTGGAAGAGTATTGAGAACTGCACGTGGCTGAGGAGGGAGCACAGTCGGGATAATGAAGGACCGGTTATTCAGGGTCTCAGAGGCCTTCATAGCAACTTTCGTATTTGCTCAGAGTCACCCAGGGACTTGGGCAGGGCTTTTGCTGAGTAGAAGAGTAACATGATCTGATGTGAGGTCTGACAAGAGCACTCGGCTGCTTTGTGGAGAGGAGACGGTGGAGGTGCGGGGGACCCAAGGTGATCTCATAGGAGGTGACTGCGGTATTCCAGGAGAGAAAGCGGTGACACAGACGAGTGGTAGCAGTGGGGAGGGGTCAGGAAAGGTCAGATTCCGCGTCTATCTGTGGTCATGCCAGCTTTTCCTGATGGTTTGGATGTGAGGGGTGAGCGAGAGAGGACGGTCAAGGAGGACCGCAGGGTGCGGGCCTGAGCAGTCAGAGGAAGGGGATGCCATCAGCAGCAATGAGGAGGCTGCAGGTGAAGCCGACTTTGAGGGGCAAGGGGCATATCAGTGGCTTCCTTCTGGACATGTTAACTTTTGAATGGACGCTTGACTTCTGGGTGGAGTTATCCGGTAGCCACTTGGCTGGATGCATGGAGACGCACATGCATGGCGTGTAAACCTGGAGCCTGTGTGAGAGCGCCAGGCGAGTAAGTGTAGTAGATAAAGAGGACCAAGGACTCAGCGCAGGGACATGCCAACAGCAGGAGGATGGGGAGAAGAGAAAGAACCAGCCAGGGACACAGAGAGAGAGTGACGGGGCCTGGAAGCACAGTGGAGGCCTGTCAAGGTGGAGGGGGTGGTCAGCCGTGCCAGAGGCCGCTCACAGGTCAAGGAAGATGAGAACTGGCCTTCAGGTTTAGCAATGTGGAGATCATCAGCGGCCTTGAGGAGAACAGTTTTGGTGAAGTAATTTTAGGAGAGATTGGGAGGAGAGGAATTGGAAATGGTGACTGAAAACCGCTCTTGAAAATTTTTTTTTGCCGGAAAAAGGAACAAAGAAAAGGGTGGGTGCTAGTGAGAAGAGTGTGGTTTTCTTTTATTATTTTTTTTGAGAATGAGATCAAGAGCAGCACGTTCATAGGCTGAAGGGAACGAGCTTGTAAAAAGTGGGAAAACTGTTGAAGGAGGAGAGAGAAGGGAGGAGTACTAGAAGGCTGTCCTTGAGTAGGCGAGAGAGGGCGGGCTCTAGCGGGGGAGTGAAGAGGTTGGCCGTGGATGGGCGGGGAAAGCAGATCTGTGCCGAGGCAGAATGGAGTATGTGCGCACAGATGTTGCTGGGTGGGGAGATGTGGCCTGGAGATCTGTGGAAGATTCTTCTGATAGCCTCTGTTTTCTCAGTGAAGTAAGAAGCCAGGTTATCATCTGAGGACAGAAGGAGGTTGTATTCGGATTTGAGGAGAGACAAGAAAATGTGAAAGTTATCTAGGAAAATGAGAGAGTAGATGATTCTAGGGACGTAAGATAAAATGCTAAAAATAAATGACTGCCAGGCAGCACGAAGGGGCCTGCTAGAAATTTGGTGTGATACGTTTAAAGTGAAGACAGGCACAGGCGGCATGAGTGTGTGTGTGTGCCTGTGGGGATGGAGTCGAGGGGTGGGTCTTTTCCCTGGCTGCCTTAAGGTACACAGGTGCAGCCATGGAATCATCAGTTGAGCTTTTACCAAGCAAGGATATCATGGTAAGAGAGAAGAAAGGGATTAGGTTGTGTCCATAAGAGAATGAGTATAATGATTGATCTTGGAATTTAAGCTGGGTAAGAAAGGGAGAGAGAGAATCAGTGGGGAGAGGGTCAGGGAAAAGGTGATAGTTTCGAGGTCCCAATGAAGCTGAAGGATAATTGGCTTGGGCTTCTATAAGGGAGTGGGGATATTAAGCTGGGAAAATAAGCGGTGATCAGTGAGTGAGATGCATGCAGTTGAGATGGCAGAGGGGTTGTAATTGATAATAATAAGATCTTAGGCTATGACCGTGTGACTGTTTGACTGAAATAGGTTGAGGACAACATCTGTAAAACGGAACTTTAATGAACCAAGACTGTCAGTATGTATATTGAACTTTCTGAGAATCAGACAGAAATAGTATTGGAAAAAAGGACAGTGAGCCAGTAATTTAAATTGTGATGAAATAAGGGGAATGGTTGGATAATATGTTGGATGATGGTAGCAAAGTGTCAGATGCTTGGCCTTCAAATATAGACTGTGTGAGAGTATTGGTAGGGTTTTATGTTCAGAGGCGGTTTTAGAAGTCATTTAATCCAGTGGGAGTGGGGGCTATATACTAGACAGGACACACATCTTCTCGAGGTGTTTGCCTGGCTCCCGGTGATAATCATTTTAACTAGTAAGCCAGTATTACCCAGTTGATTGACAGGTGCCATACCTCTCGAATGCATTTAGACAGAAAACTGATAGGAACGTTTGAGCTAGTCTGTTCTATCCAGTACAGGTATGGTTTCTGTAGCATCCCTGCCAGATGACTGTCCACCATTTTTGGTTGAATGCTTCTAGTAATAGGTACTTCAGTATTTTATGAAGCAGTATTCCTAGAAGCAGTAAATGGCCTAGAGAAGTCAGAGAACAGGCCTGTTAATTCTCAGAAGATACAATATCTATCTTAGTCTGGTAGTTTGGGGAAAGGACATTTTACTTTGTGACATAGAGCTGAGAACAGTGGTGAAAATTTTTTCTCTAATGTATTTTCCCCACATCTCCCTATTTACTGGCTTTCATTTTTATCCCTCTTCTTCCTTGTCCTCCTCGGAGGTGAAGAAAGTTCTGATGAAAATGATTTAGCTCAGAGCTGTTGAAATGATCAAAGGGATGGAGAATGGAGATTGTCTAAAGTAATGAGTTTGGAAAAACCAAAGCTGGGAAGGGATTTAATTGGAATATGTAGTGTAGGGTATGCGTAGGGTACATACGGACTTGATTTCCCAAAGCCTAGGAGGTAATTTGTGGAGAACATTCCACTAAGAGATGATCCAGGCAGAAAAGAGAAATGATTCAAAAAGGACTGCAGTGAATTCTTTTGAATGACAGTTGTGCCTGATTCAAGTTAGGAAGGCACTTGGCCTAAACTTTTAAGACTTTTCTTTTGGAGAACAGTCATTTACTTCCCAATATTTTTCTATGCAGTATTTTTTTATATCAAGTCTTGTACTGGCTGTACAGATTGCATATTGTTGAATTTTATAAAATTTAATAAGGGTCATTGTTTTGTTTGGTATGCTAGTGTACATGAATTAGCCAGGGGAAGCATTTAGAACATAGACTCGCTATGCATGCCTCTGGCGTGCTATGTTCCTTTCATAGATGCAGAAAAATGAGGCCCCAGGGAAGAGAGGTGACTTGCCCGCATCCACACAGTGAATCAGTAGCTAAGGTGTGACAAGAGGGCAGGTCTCCTGACCCAGGAGTGTCGTGTGTTTTTCCCTTACTGTGTGTGTATGTGTCTCTGTGTGTGTTTGCTCAGTCATGTCCGACTCTCTGTGACCCATGGCCTGTCGCCCACCAGGTTGGGAATTCTCCAGGCAAGGGCACTGGGGTGGGTTTCGAGTCCCTTCTCCAGGGGATTACATTGCGTGGATCTACATTATTGGCTGGTGAGAGAGATGAACACAGAGGAGTTAAATAATTTACCCAGGCTGCAAGGGAAATTATTGGCAGAGTCAGATGAGTTCATTCCCCACAGAACTCTCTCAAGCCAAGACGTTCTGCTGCCATGAGTAAGATTTTTAATGAGACAGGCAGGAAGTAATGATCATACCTGAGTTTTTGGACCTTTTTTACTGACTGCATTTTAAATAAATCCTTTTTAAAAGGTTGTCTGATGTGATGTTGATACTAATTTTATCCCATTGTTCTGCACTTAATCCAGAATCCCAGTAAGGCTTCTGGATAGTTACTATAATAACTGTCCTGTTGCGCCTAATGAAAGATAGTTCATTTTAAATTATTTCACTTTAGAGTCACCATGGGTTGTTCTCTTTAGTTTGAGTTAAGGTTTATTTGTACATAATAGGTGCTCAGTTAATGTAATTTGTTACTTAATTTCACATTGTAAAAGGAAACAGGTTAAATTATAATACTACAGTTGTAGACAAATTGTTATTCTAGAGAGAGGTTTATAAATCTTCTTGATATAGAGGTAAAATTTCTGGATTAACTTACAATAACCTGGTTTCATATTCTTGGCCCTACCAATGTCTTGTTTCATAAGTGAAAGCTTCATACTTTAAAAGAATTTTTTATTTGTTTTAAATGAAGGATAATTGCTTTACAACTGGTCAGTTATGTTGACTTCTGCCATATATCAACATGAATCAGCCATAGGGATACATATGTCCCCTCTCTCTCGAACCTCACTCCCACCCCTCCATCCCCCACACCCCTGCCACGTTGTTACAGAGCCCCAGTTTGAGTTTCCCGAGTCATACGACAAATTCCCATTGGCTACCTGTCTTACGTATGATAGTGTATATAATTTATTTTTATGTATAAAGCACAGATATGCATATAATGTGTAAGCATAGATATAGTGCATCTGTGATGTTAACAGTTCAGTGGGGAGGGTATATCATAATTAGGAAACATGTCTATAAAGGCCCTGAGGGGGCGTGTCTTTGTACCCAATTCCCGGCACAGAGCTCCAAATAATACAATAAATTAATATTTGGATTTTGTCCTGGCTCCTGAAATAACTCCAGAGCAGTCAAGGTGAAAATAGTATCTTCTGTGAATTCAATAACAGGCCCCTTTAAACCACACTGGAGTTTGTGTTAATAGAATGACTTTTGGAAAGCCCCTGAGAATGGGAGACTGGTTATCAGGGGAACCAACCACATGATTAGATGGTTGGAACTTGCGACCCCACCCCCAACCTCTGAGTTGGGGAGGAGGGCTAGAGGTTGTTAATCACCAATGGTCAATGATTTAATCAGTCATTTACTTCCAGTCAAATTCCAAGCAATGCAATTTGGAGTTTCCAGATTGGTTAACACAGTGAGGTGCTGGGAGGGTGGCATGCCTGGATATCTGGCTCTGTGCATCTCTTCCATCTGGGTGTTCCTGAGCTATATTCTTTTATAATGAATTGGTAGTCTAGTAGGTAAACTCTTTTCCTGAGTTCTGTGAGGCATTCTAGCAAGTTATCAAAGCTGAGGAGGGGTTCATGAGGAACTGCGCCCTTGGAGCAGAGAGTTCTGCAGTGTCTATGGAGAGTATTGTCAGAAGTGCATTAAACTGTAGGATATGTAGGTGGTGTCCTCTGAGAACTGGAGAATTGCTTGGTGTGGGAAAAAACCGCACACCTGATGTCAGAAGTGTTGGATATAAGTAGAGAAGGAAACAAGTTTTTCCCTTAGGGGCCATGATGAAAACAGCTGAGGAACAGTGAGCTGAGGGATTAGGTGGTACCTACTAAGCTCTTAGTTCAGTTCAGTCACTCAGTCGTGCCCGACTCTGTGTGATCCCATGGACTGCAGCACTCCAGGCCTCCCTGTCCATCACCAACTCCCAGAGTTTACTCAAACTCATGTCCATTGAGTCAGTGATGCCATCCAACCATCTCATCTTCTGTTGTCCCCTTTTCCTCCCACCTTCTATCTTTCCCAGCATCAGGGTCTTTTCCAGTGAGTCAGTTCTTCACATCAAGTGGCCAAAGTATTGGAGTTTCAGCATCAGCATCAGTCCTTCCAATGAATATTCAGGACTGATCTCCTTTAGGATGGACTGGTTGGATCTCCTTGCAGTCCATGGGACTCTCAAGAGTCTTCTCCAACACCACATTTCAAAAGCATCAATTCTCAGCGCTCAGCTTTCTTTATGGTCCAACTCTCACATCCGTACATGACCACTGGAAAAACCATAGCTTTGACTAGACGGACCTTTGTTGGCAAAATAATGTCTCTGCTTTGTAATATGCTGTCCCTGGAGGAAATTCCCAGATGTCACTGTGTTCACTGTGAAGGTCAAACTTCTAGAGAGGTCAGAGTTTCCACTGCAGGCATTAAAGCCTTCAAATGGTCTGCAAATGAAGTGGTTAGAAATGCCTGTACACCTCAGTAGGGTTTTTTAGATGTCTCTATCCACATTAATTTGCTCACCTTGTATAATCTTCCCTGTACTGTCTTGCCTTCCATTTACTCTACCTGAAAATTGATTTAAGAAAAGGGATGTCAATAAAATCTCGGCTGCCTACTTGAGTTACCCTCAGCTCCTGTGAGCGCCAGCTTGTGGCTGTGGAGACTTAGCATTTGGGGTTTTTCATGATTGGATAATGTCCTCTTGTTATCATGGAAGAGGGACTGACGGGGGCAGTGCTCTATGCCGAATGTGACAGATTTTTAAAGTTGATTCCCCCACTCCCTCCTCCCTCTTTGGTCTCCAGTGAAGCTGTCTCCTCTTCCATTTGCCTGGTGCTCCAGGAAACCTGGTGACAGACTCCTTGGTCATCTTTGGATGATCAAGGCATCTTGCAAAGTGAAGTGTCAGTCATTCAGTCATGTCCGGCTCTGCAACCCCGTGGACTGTAGCCCACCAGGCTCCTCTGTCCATAGAATTCTCCAGGCAAGAATACTGAAGTGGGTTGCCATTTCCTTCTCTAGGGGATCTACCTGGCCCAAGGCTTAAACCTGGGTCTCCTGCACTGCAGGCAGATTCTTTACTGTTAAGACTTGGTTTTAAGCTCAAGGAAAAGAAGATGGTTAGTAGAAGCCTGATGAGTCTTGCTTCGTGTCAGGTGAAGCTGTTGCTTGTTGCTTTGCATAGGAATGCAGCGTTACGTGTAGTGACCTTGTTTAGAGTGTCAGTTTAATGCTACCCCCAAGCCCTGGCCCCCCAGTCGCAGGCTTTGTCACCTGACCACTGGTGCCACAGAGGATTTAGTTGAGTCTTGGGTGTTCAGTGGGTTTTTGTTTGTTTTTGTTTTTTACAAACACCTCCACTGAGGGATGGGCTAGGAAGGGAAATTCTGTAATCTTTTACAGTTCCTAATCGGTGGAGGAGGGATTAGACTAAATAAATACTACAGGGCTGTAGCAGTGCTCTCCCAGTGGTAAGCAGTAATTGTGGAGATTGGATTTCAGAAGCTCTGAAAATTTGCTTTCAGTTTATTGTAATATTGACTATACAGTGATGCAAGTGGGTAAAGATTAAGTGGAATTTTAATGTTAGAAACAATTCTTCCATATGGTTTTCTGTATTTTCCCATTATAAATGGAAAGATTGGTCATCTATTAATGTATGTTCTCCAGAATGTACTCGGTTACAAGACACCATGGCAGAAATCCCAGTCCATTTTTAAGGCATCCTCTGCAGCTGAGGTAGGGCACTGTCAATAATGGAGAACCAAAAGATAAGGTCTCTCTGGCTGCCTGATACCTGGGTTACTCTCCTGAGAACGCAGATGGCTAGTACCTTTAATATAATTTTTTTTCTAAAAGTTGAAAAAAGTGATGATTAAATTAAAACTTGAATTTAATGTTACAGAAAACAAAATAACGTCAAAGTAGTGAATGGAAGAATGGTTAATGAAGAGGCTTCTAACGGGGTCTGTCTCTGCCTGGGTGATTTTGGGAAAATGGCATCCTGTTACTGGATTCCACTTTCCTAACCTCTAGGATAGAGTAGAATTGCATCAACAGAATATTCTATGAAACTGAGTTCCTTGAGACAGAATGAGTTGTTCTTCTTTTTTTATTCCAGCACCTAATATTGTGGAACTGAAAACAATGATCTGAATAATCTGTCAGTGCTCTCACTGTGAACGTTGTGGTCAAAAATAAAATGTGTTATATTAATACACTGATTTTTAGGTAGAATGCATAATTTGGTGGAGAAGATTGTGTTGTAAGAGCAAAAGGGGAAGGAAGAATTGTGACAAATTAGAGAAGATAGAAGGCAGTAAATGTATGAGTAAAATAATGAGATGTGTTTTTAAAAAATCACCCCCAAAATTGTCCATAGGCAAATAAATGGTGGGAAATGTCTCAGATTAGTCACCATGAGGGCACTGCAGGCCTCCTCCTGTGGCCCCTTGCAAACATTTTTGTAGTCATTCTCTGGAATTATTTTTAGAGCTGGTTATGAGCCGCATAAGAAAAGTCATCTTTTTGTTTGTTTCATGTGCTCTCATTAATCCCCACACTTGGTTTTGAATGTTTTTTTGTTTCTACTTGATTCTAAACATTCCTTTGAGGAATTTCAAGAGTGTGCTTTAGGCTTTGGAGAAGGGACTCACAGTAGAACCACTTTTGGAATTAGTGTAAAGCTTTCCTTTACAACCTTGGAAAAAACGGTACTCATTCTGATATTTAATTCAGTTTATTAAGCATTTGTGTGTATACATAAACAGGAAGAAAAGAATAGGGCATATGCTGAAGTTAACTGGCATCTTTGGTTATTTAGTTTTCTTCCTTATGCTTTTCTCTATTTTACAAATTTTCTACGAAGAACATATTTACAATCAGAAAAAAAAAGGCAAAAAATATAATGTGGTTATTTTCTGGTCACATTTATTACATGTTTAGGTATTGGCAGAGACAGTTCTTCACTTGTGAGCACGTGTCACAAGTGTCAGAGATGGACTTTTCTGAATTCAAAGCTGGTGATGGAGCCAGATTCAGCGCTTAAGCCTATTTTCCTAAAGATGTGCTGTCTTTAATAATAAACTTTATAATTTTACCCTTTTTAAGCAGTAATTTAGAAAAAGAGAATAAGTCAATTCTGATTCTTTTGTGATTTTAAGAACATGTCATTTCCATTTGTCAAAACAGAAGTGGAATGTGAGATAAAAGTGTACGCTTACTTTCCTAATACTAGTGAAATCATTTTGGACGGAGTACTGTATTTGCATAACAGTTTTTATGCAAATAATATGGTATGTTTTAAAAATATTATTAAAAAAACATACCTCTTCTCTGTATAAGTTGAGGTATCTTAGTTGTGATTATGGTAAATTTGATCATCTTATCACATGGGTAGAAAAAAAAATACTTTGTGGGGAGAGAAAGGGGATGTAAAGAAGACTTAAAAGACAGGAAAACTTGAACTTTGTATGATGAGATGATGCCAAATAATTGGTGCTTTAAAGAAATAAAAGCTGGGGATTTCCCTGGAGGTCCCGTGGTCAAGACTGTGCTTCCAGTGCAGGAGGTGCAGGTTTGATCCCTGGCCAAGGAACTAAGATCCCACGTGCCACGTGGTGCAGCCAGAAAAATAAAGGAAGGAATAAAAGCTAAGACATGCACATGGAAAATATATAACATGTCATCTAAGACATTGTGGGAGTGCAGTCATAGAAATTCAAACATTGTAAGCAATACATATAAATTTGAAGTAAAACCTTCCGTCACACTTGCAGCCTCTGTCTAACAGCATGTCAGGCTGTCAGCGGGTATCTCCGCATCCCCCCTGTGGGCTTAGCACTGTGCTGTGGGCTCTGCAAGGTGGAAGAACCCTGAACTCCTGTCTCTGTCTGCACGGAGTTCCTAATCTAGTTGAGAACAGCAGATAGACTCAAGGTCGGTGTTCATGCTGCCACAGTAAGGACAACAAGGCAGGTGGGACTGAGGAGCGGAAACCATTTAGAGAAGTTTCCCAGAGCAGGCGGAGGTGGTTTGTGATGCTGACAGGATATAAAGATTGACTCCAAAGTGCTTTTATTACCTTTCCATTGAAAAATCCGTACCAGAAATGACTTAAAACCTGAGCATTTTAGGCCCGAATTTCCTGTCCTAACTAGATGTGAGCAACTCTTTGCGACCCCGTAGACTGTAGCCTACCAGGCTCCTCCTTCTGTGGGATTCTCCAGGCAAGAATACTGGAGTGGGTTGCCATTTCCTGCTCCAAGATTTTTATCAATGGTTCTTAACTCAAGGTAGTTTTGCCCCCACCCTGGGGACATTTGGCAGTGCCGCAGGTATTTGGTAGTATAGGTGGGGATGTACAGGACGCCCCCATACACGCTCAAATGTCAAAAGTGGTGAGTTTGAGAAACCTGTCTACATATCCTTGAAGGCACAGTGAAGGGACACTGGGGCTAACCACATGTCTGCCACGGGTTTTATGTGACCAGTGCCTCCAGAGTTACGGGGGCTGGGCTAGGATAAGTTAGTGAGAGGCACTGAAGCGGTATGTAATTAATTATTCAGTTCTCAGCTGTTCATCTTATTTCAGTTGAAATCAGCCTAAACCAGGGATATAATAAAGGATTACAGACAAAAGAGAACTCTATGTGAATAAAAGGATATCTTTTTGCACTTGATCCAAGTTTGTGCCATCATATTCAATATTTGTATTGTCATATTCAGTATTTGTATGTTAAACATTTAATGCCGGTTTGCTCTTTATATGATACCTTTGGGCTTAATGGAAATTAATTAGGATGGAGATTTTTAAAGTCGTTTTATTTATTTACCGTTGGCTGTGGTGGACCTTCGTTGCTGTGTGGGCTTTCTTTAGGTGCAGCGAGCGGGGGCTACTCTCCTGCTGCGTGCGTGGGCTGCTCGTTGCGGTGGCTTCTCTTGTTGCAGAGCAGTGGGTGTAGGGCGTACGGGTGTAGGGCTTTCACCAGCTGGGGTATGTGGGCCCGGTAGTTGCAGCCCCCCGGGCTCCGGAGCGCAGGCTCAGTAGTTCTGGTGCAGAGGCTTAGTCTTCGCCTGCATATGGGATCTTTGTGGATCAGGGATCGAACTATGCCTTCCGCTGAACCACCAGGGAAGCCCTAGAATGGGAATAAGGTAGAATCAGAGAGTTCTGAATTTCACGTTCAGGTTCTAGTTGTGTGACTTTGAAGAAGTTACCTAATGTCTATGAGTTATAGTTTACTCTGTTAAAAAAAAAAAAGAGAAAACCTCGATTCATGTTGATATTTGACAGAAACCAACACAATACTGTAAAGCAGTTATCCTTCAATTAAAGATAAATAAATATAACAAATTTTGTAGAAGATAAATAACAGTGTTCCTTTAGATTTATAAAGAGATATCCAACTAATTTCATATATTTCCACAAGGCTTGAATTTTCCATTTCTAATCTTCATTCTAGATGCTCTGGTTTTGTTTCTGACATTTCCTTGAGGAATTCTATGCAGATGATCAGTACTGAATTAGTGTTTTTAGGACCAGAGTTTAGTATGCTTATTTAATTTGCATCACTTAACAACTTCCCCTTTCTGTAGCTCTGAAGTTCCAGAAGAATCCATTGAGTAGACAAATTTATTCCTTCTTAGTCTGGAATTTTGTGGTGTCAGTAAAACCAGAGATGCTAAAGTCAGTTTCAACAGCTATCAGCTAAAAGAATAAATTCTTAACAGGGATGACATTTCCATGCCCCGAATCCTGGGGAGAAAAATCTGGCAAACAAGACAAGATTTAGGTGATTCTTACCTGTTAGAACAGTAGTTTTACAGTGGGTGCACATGGGTAGAGTTTTGCTAAACATTGAACTCGGGGAAAATGGAAAGTTTCTTTAAAACCATGGGTGTTTAAAACAGCCAGATTTTTAAAATAAATAAATAAAACATCCAGGTTTTTTGAGCAACATTAACATGCTTTTCTAATTGTGAAAATTTTTGTCTCTAACTTCCTTAAAATATAAGCAGTGGAACATAGTGAACTCATGTTAGTTGGCCAAATTCTCCATTGTTTATAAGAAAATACTGAGCCAAAGTTCTTCCAGCTTTCATTAGCCTGAAACCTGATTATAAATTCATAACCATCTATAGATCTTAAAAGGATTTTGGAATTTTTGCTTCTTATTTTTCTATGAAGTAACTTAAAATACTTATTTCAGAGTTGACTGTTAAGAGAAGCTGAAGAATGCCACTTCTTAAAATCACAAACCTCTAGAGCAGAAAGAGCCTTAACAACCATTCTAGCAACGCTTTTTTTTTTAAACAGATCAGAAAATTGAGACACAGAATGATTGACTTGTCCAAGGTCACACTGGTAGGTCAGGCCTATTTGACCACTAGCCCTGTCTTCTTCCCACCTATTTGGACTCTTTTCATAATTTTATTCATTATTAGAATGGGACAACCAGGGGTTTTTTGTTGTGATGGTTGTTAAACACACATAGCATTTAATCATTAAAAGTGTTACCTTTAAATAGGCAAACACATGAATGTGGAACAAACGTTAAAAGGTACACAAAGGTTTACGGTATGCAGTCCTGAGGCCAGCTCCCCTGCTCTCTTGTTCATCCCAGATCTTTTCCTTGGAGGCAGCCACTGTAAAGAATGAGGGATTTTAAATAGACCATTTGGGTCTAAATGGCACGTCTAAACTGACATTGTATTGTATTATTCTTCACGGATTGCAGTTTGGCCTGCCAAGTTTAGGTAATGCCCAACAAAGGATAAACATAAGCCGTGGACTTGGAATATGGAGAGACTTGTGTACGGATTTGAAAATTACCCAAAGTCCAAGTGATTTCCAGTAGTGGAAGTGACGGCTCCCTTACATCAGTACTCTGTTACTCAGATTATGCCTTTTGTGCAAAGAGCCTGAAGTATTTTTTAAGAACTCTCATGTATCCTCATGACATGTAAAATCCCTGAGTAGTGCATAACTACTTTCAACTGCTTTAGAGTCTATAGCACACTGGCCACAAAAAAGAATTATGTTGATGTTTGAACAAACACCCGCAGGCTCTGTGAAACCATCAGTGTGGGACATCACACGGATGTGCTTTTCTCAGCCCCTGAGCCTCCATGGCCTGCCTTGATGAAACCTTAGTGTCTGGTCCTTGGATGGGGGGCATACCCAAGCACTGGGCCTGGAGAATTCCTCACCAAGTGGGCAGTTTGGCTGAGGGGTGAGGGGGGCTCCAGGAGTACGTGTGCACCTTTGGCTGTGGAGCCGGGAAGGCAGCAGGGCAGCAGCAGACACTTGGTGCCGCCTAGTGCCTTTGTAGCCTTAAAGCATAGGTGCTGACTCGGGTAGATACCTGCCTGCAGTAAGTAGGTGACTGCCCATGTGGTAAGAGGTCAGCCTGGAAAAAGCTGCAGGTCTAGACTCCATGTGCCACAGTCGAGCTCCATCCCAGTTTCCAAGGCAGACCTCCCCAAGTAGCCTGCAAGTGCTTGTCTGTCTGTGGTGCTCTGTGTGACTTATGACAGGTTTCCCCCAGTAGGGAAGAAGACCTTGAAAGTCTGTAGGTGGTTTGAAGAGAGTTGAGAATGGAGCCAGGGAAGCCACAGGGAGAGGAAAAGTGATGTAGGAGGAAATTATCTTTTTGAGAGAGCAGTTCTGTGACTTCTGTGCTGCCAGCCTCTTAAATTATGGGTTTCACATTCTGCTCTCAGGCAGTGATTTTTTGTTTTGGGGGCTTTTTATTGTTGTTGTTGTTTGGTTTTCCCTCCAGTTTTCCTGGTCCTAAGGATATTCCTGGGCTTCCCTGATGGCTCAGTGATAAAGAATACGCCTGCCAATGCAGGAGGGGGTGCTGGTTTGATCTCTGGGTCGGGAAGATCCTCTGGAGAAGAGGATGGCTATCCTCTCCAGTGTTCTTGCCTGGAGAATTCCATGGACAGAGGAGCCTGGTGGGCTACAGTCCATGGAGTCGCAGAGTCAGACACCACTGAGTGACTAACACTACCTAATAAATGCAAATACTGAAAGTATTGGGAACCTTAACTGAATTAAACAGAGCTTAATTTCAAGAAAGCATGAATGTCCATTTTCATCTGGTAATGATGCCTTGACGTTGATTCTTTTTAATGTTTTTTTAATTGTTTAGACACTGAAATATTAGTTCATAGTAGCTATTAAAACATCAGTGCCGTTAATCTTTGCAAACAGAACTACTGAGCAGCCTTTTGTTATAATGGCCCTGCCATATATTTGATCTGGGCTAATAACGCCTTGATTTCAAAGTTATTCAGAATTTAGAGGGATTTGTAATTAATAGTAACTTTTTTATAGCTAAAACTTTTATAACGAGGAAATAGCTATTATATCATCATCACAGTCATTTTAACAGCTTTAAATGTAAATAAAACATTTCACTGATTGTACTTTTTCTCTTCAGAGAGGAACCAAGGCCTTAACCTTCTCAGCTCATTGACTGGAGCAAACCATAGCATTGGATCAGCAGAGACCTGCCACTCAGAGGTAAAGATTTTTCCTGGATCTTTTCTCTGCTTTGGCCTTTCTTTCTTTCTACTCATCATTATGAATCTCTACACCATTCATCGTCTTTTCCTTTCCATTTAAGAAGTGGTAGAGAATATCAGAAATAGGTACAAGGAGTCTGCTGTCTGTTAAGAGCAGGCTAGGTTGGTATTAAAGCAGTAAGCCCTTTCTGTTTACAATTTGGGCTGTTCCATGTGTTTTTGCTAGAGTGCTTTTAAAAACATGCTAGAATTTCCTTGAGGCTGAAGTTTCCCCCCAGATCTTCAAATATAAAATAAAATTAATGGATCTTTTAAGCACTTCCTGTGTGCTCTCCAATCTGAGGAAGGCCCTTGTCCTTAATGAGCTTAGAGGGCTGGCTTCAGCCCTCCGTCCGCAAGGACTCTGGCCCATGTCTGTCCCGGCCGGCACGCTGGAGTCATGAGCATGGTGCCGTGCTGTGTGTCCAGGGCCACCTTCTTCCGTCTCTGAGCTCTTTTGTGATGGGCTTGTGTCCGTTTTCAGGTTTTGAGTAAAACGTGATTCGAAACAAAACAAACAATATGTTTTTAATAGTCAAAGGCAAAATCATAACACTTTTCTATCCCTGAGGAAAACCAGCCCCAAGTTAGTGAATCTCTGGCCCTTTTTTTTATATTATTTATAATGTGACCTTGATCCTTCTTCCATCCCTCCTTGTGTCTCGCTCCTATTACTGCTTCTCTGAAGCTGGGCAGTGAGTGGAACTGTGAGCCTTTTTGGAGTTAGTTTGGAAGCAGCCTCCTGTTAGATTGTGACTCGTGTGTGTTTTTCTCCACAGCAGCCCTGTGTGCCAGCAGCAGAGAGGACTGAATCCCTCTTGGATCATCAAGGGGCTGCTTCTAACACAGCAGACGTGCAGGTCGATAGCATTGTGGGTAAGTGCTGTGTGGCTGCCAAGTGACCGCTCTGTGGAAGTTGCCAAAGCCCATGCATTGGGGCATAAATCATGCAAAGGGAAACTGACTCTAAACAGGGGTAAGGGAAGGACATTGACCGTGGTTATTGTTTAGTTGCTCTTTTGCGACCCAGTGGACTGTAACCCGCCAGGCTCCTCTGTCCATGGGATTTCCCAGGTAAGAATACTGGCGTGGGCTGCCATTCCCGTCTCCAGGGGATCTCTGTACCTAGGGATCAAACTTCGTCACCTGCACTGGGTCCTTTACCACTGAGCCTCCAGGGAGTCCAAGGACGTCAGCACTGACCCCCAGATGAATGTGAGCCTTGTGGCGGCTGCAGAAAAGGCAGGGAGAGTAAAGACATTACAGTACAAATCTGTGGGCACCACTGATTGGCTCAGCAGGATCTTGATTAAGATCTGAGTTAAAGTAGATCGAACCAGGTGGTGAAACAGCTTTATATCTCCATATTCCACCATTTTTTCATGGTATTTTACGGTAGTCAGAATTGGTAACAAGAAGAATATAGTCTTATAAGCCCTCTCATATTCTTTTAAAGTTCTTTTATGTCCACATGCTCATTTGGTAATGAAGTTTGGCAGATAAGTTATTTTACAAAGATGAAGTTGTGGCCCAGAGCAGTTTAATAACTTGTCCAAGGGCATCGAACAAGAAAGTCTTGGAGCTGAAACTGAAATGCAGTTTGCTGTGCAAAAAGCTAGAAGGCCAGGGCGCTTAGTTGACAATAACTCTAAATGTTCTTTTGTTGGGAAACTACTCACATCACTACTACTTTTAATGCCACGGAGGGCCCATGTGCAATAATAAGTCTTAAAATTTTTTTTTCTGTTTATAAAATAATCCATAAAGAAAACTCAACTAATTGGCTATAGAAACATATTAAGAAGAAAAAATTGTGTATAACTTCATTTCTCTCCGGTTTATTCAGTCTTGTCCTCTCGGTTGAACCCTTCATATTAGCTTTGAAACCTACTAAAGTCTCTGCCGTGAGAACAAACCATTGACCACACTGAGGAAGATGGGGGGATAAGAACTACCCTAAAGAACTTGGGGAAGTGGTGTCTGGACTGGATGCCATGAGCCAGAGACAAAGAGAACTGAGCGTAAATCCTACACTCTGCTTGATAGACTTGATTCTTACAGGGATATGGGTTTGAAATTCTGAAAGTAAATATATTTTACATATATTATGGTTGAAAGAATAAGAAAATGTAGCATAGAGAAAGAGAGCTAGGTTTCTCACTGTCAGAGAAAGAATTTACTAATAAGGAAAGGTGAAGGCTGGGTTGAATCCTTTGGTACTGGAACTAGAATTGAAGGTATCAGTATGAACTCTTAGTTTGTTAAAATATGGTTTGAGTAGTGGAGAAATAAGTATACGTGTATGCATGTGTGGTCTCCCCAGGTGACGGTAGTGGGAAAGAACCTGCTTGCCAGTGCAGGAGACATAAGACATCTGAGTTCTATCCCTGGGTCAGGAGTATGCCCTGGAGAAGGGAACGGCAACCCACTCCAGTGTTCTTGCCTGGGAAGTCCCAAGGACAGAGGAACCTGGCTGACTACAGTCGATAGCATCACAGAGTGTCGGACACTACTGAAGTGACTTAGCACACACGCAGGTATGCATGTACAAGTACACACACACACACACAGACACACACACAGAGACACACACACACAGACACACACACAGACACACACACACACAGACACACAGACACACACAGAGACACACAGACACACACAGAGACACACACACACAGAGACACAGACACACAGACACAGACACACAGACACACACACACACACACACACACACTTCCTAGCTCAGTCCACTAGGACGGTGTAGAAGCAATAATACTCTAATAGTGATGGAGATGCTTAACACTTAACACTTAGATCTTGGTTTCTAAATACCATTCTCCAAGAAAATATACCAGGGCTACCTGGAGAAGTGTGTGATTCAGGGCTGGGGCAGGAAAAATGAAGGATGAACCTGAAGTATCTCATGGTGGCAGAAAATAAAGTGAAAGTGAAAGTCATTTAGTCGTGTCCAACTCTTTGGGACCCCATAGACTATACAGTCTGGCCTGAATTCTCCAGGCCAGAATACTGGAGTAGGTAGCTTTTCCCTTCTGCAGGGGATCTTCCCAACCCAGGGATCGAACCCAAGTCTCCCAACACTGCAGGCAGATTCTTTACCAGCTGAGCCACAAGGGAAGTCCTAGAATTCTGGAGTGGTTAGCCTACCCCTTCTCTAGGGGATCTTCCCGACCCAGGAATTGAACCAGGATCTCCTGCATTGCAGGTGGATTCTTTATCAACTGAGATGTGTGGGAAGCCAGAAAGTAAGGAAGTGCTCAAAAAAGGATGAGGGCATGTTGAAAGGTCACAGGAACCAACCAGAAAGCATTTCCAATGGCTAACGCTGGAAGATTTTGACAAGCAACATAATTAACATTAGTATTAGGCTGTAATCTATAAAATAAAATGTATATCCATGAATCCATACTAATTTAAATAAATAATTGAATAAATACATACCTGGAAAAGAAAGGGCTGCTAGTCCTCCTAGAAGAATTCCAGTTGATAAATGTAGACATTATGGGGGAAATAGAAGATCACCCTTAGCCACACTCTACAGTAATAGTCGTTGCAGGCAAGATCCACTGATGGCGAAATTAGTAGATGAACATTTGAGAAGAAACACAACATTTCCATAGTCAAAGAATATCTTTTCCAAATTACTGATTACAAAGGGAGAATAGTAACTTTATACTGGAAAGCCCTGGCAAGTACCCCTTTAAGGGATGAAGGCTACGGCACCGGTAATGGCACATTGATGTGTCCCCTCAGTATGATGCACCGAAAGGGTGCTCATGTCTGTGGTGTTCCCGACAAAGGTCCATAACCTGCATCGTAAGAAAACATCAGACAAACCCGAATTAAGGGGCATTACACATAAAACTGGCCAGTACTCTTCGGAAGTGTCAGAATCATGAAAGACAAAGGAAGACTTAGGAGCTATCGCAAATGGGAGAAGACTAAGCAGGTTTGACAGCTAAGCTCTGAATCCTGAAACAGAAAAAAGATATTAGTGGGAAAACTGATGAAGGTTGAATGAAGCACTGTTCCATTATTAACGTCTTGATGTTTATACTTGTACCATAGTTACGTAAGATGTTACCACTAAGGGAGGGTGGGGAAACGGCATATTGGAATGCTCTATACTATTTTTGCAACTTTTTTTGTAAGAGTAAAATTATTTCAGATTTCTTTAAAAAAGGAAAAACCAAACCAGCGAAAATAAAACACTTTCCCTACCCCACATCTTCCTCCTCTCTTTACTTATTTCCATTCCCCAACTCATTCTCATCTAGCTCTTGTTCCCATTTTCTGCTAAAACAGCTCACCAACAACTTCTGTGCCACTCGAGCTAATTGATGTCCTCCTGTCCCCATCTTGACCTCTTAGCAGCATTTGATGTTATGAATCAGTCCCTTTCTGAAGCAATAGCTTCTCTTCACTCAACCAACACATCTCCTGGTCTTCCTACCTCTCTGATGATTCCTTCTCTTCCTTTGGAAGAGGACTCTCCTTTACCCAGCCTTTAAATATCTCCATTCCTCAATGTTCCATCTAAGCTCCTCTTCCAAACCCATATTTCAGCATGAAGTGATTTTACCATATCCATAGTCCAGTTACCATGTATACAGATAAATCACAAATTTTTTGTCTCTAGCCCTGTATAGCAACTGCTACCATGACATACCCATTGAACGAAAACAAATTTATTAACCAGAAATATTTTTGACATCAAATAATCTGTATGGCATTGTAGTAGATGCAAAGAATTATGTTATCATCCTTGTCTTCAAGGAGCTTATAGTCTAAAACATGCAGAGACAGGCCTTGCAATGTAATGGGTAAAGGCATGGACTTGGAGTCCTAGACAACTGGGTTTGAACCATGACTCTGCCACTGGTGGTGGGATGACCTTGAGTAAGTTATCTAGCTTTCCTTAGTTTCCGTAGGGCCTTAGTTTCCCCTTCTATAAAGTAAGGGTAAGAAATCTTTCCTCACAATGCTGTTGGAAAAACGAAATGGAATTGTGTTAAAGCACTCAGCGGCGGAGACAAAGCTGTCTTTCTCTCTTACTGTGGCATATATTACAGTAGTGGTGGACAGATGTGAGAATACAGACTAGTGTGCATCCGTGCCAAGGCAGCTCTGTGAACACCAGTTGTGGGATGAATCTTAAGGAAGGAGACGTGTGAGTTGGAACGGTCAGGGAAGACATCCTACACGTGGCCAGCCTGGAGTGGAGGCTGAGTGAAAATTCTGACTTAAAGTTTGATAAAGAAACCACATGCTGAAACAGAAATAGTAAAGGATTTGTGGTGAGAAAATAGGAATTTAGATTGGCTCTGCCTTTGAAAAGCTCTAATTTTAGAAGAGTTCATTTTTAAACCCAGGTTGCTTCATGTGTAAATTGTGGACAGTGGTGTCTGTCCTAACCACCTTATATGGTTGTCAGTAACAGATGTGAAAATGGTTGTTGTCCAGTAAAGTATGGTATAAATTTCAGGCATTTATTGAATCTGCATATCTTAGTACAGGGTGTGGGCTTCAGAAATTGGGAACACGTCAGTCTGAATCCGGGCTTCCCAGGTGGCTCACTGGTGAAGAACCTGCCTGCCAGTGCAGGAGCTGCAGGAGAGGCGGGTTTGATCCTTAGTTCGGGAAGATCCCCTGGAAGAGGAAATGGCAACCCACTCCAGTATTCTTGCCTGGAAAATCCCAGGGACAGGGGAGCCTGGCAGGCTGCAGTCCATAGGATCCCAAAGAGTCAGGACCGAGCTTGCATACATGCGTAAGTCTGAAGCCAAGGTCATACTTACTAGTGGCGACCCAGAGTATGATCACCTGTCTCTGTACTCTAGTTTTCTTAAGAAAGGTAGAAACAGGATTCTTTGTCTCATTGCTGTTATTTCAAGGATAAAAAGAGTCCCTGTTCGTTTGTGAGGGCCCCCTAGCAGCCAGGCAGGATGTAGCACCAGGAGCTGTACAGCTGTCCATGCTGGGCCCTCATTCGGTGGTAACTTGCATCCAAGCCAGATTGACTGCTTTAGGATTCTGTGTATTTAGCACATACATAATACTGTGTGGCAAATCCTTATTGCAGATCCCATGTTACACCTGGACATTCAAGAACTTGCCAGTCTTACTACAGGCGGAGGAGATTTGGAGAATTTTGAAAGACTGTTTTCAAAGTTAAAAGAAATGAAAGGTAATTGGATCCACTGAGTCTTACAGGTTTCCACAGTGATGCTTCTCTGTTTTATCTAGTAGGATTTTACTTTGTAACTGCTAATAGCATTCCATGCTTTGGCCTCATCTGAGAAATGTAGATACTGTGGGACTGTGCCATCCTCTGTTGGTAAAAATTTCTTTAGGAAAATTCTCCTCTTTTTTCATTCTTTTTCTTTTTCCTTTTCCTCCTTCTCTTGCCTGTCTGTTTCTTTCAGTCTGTCTCATTAACATGGAATCAGTAAGATCCCTACCAGTTTACTCACGTCACTCCCATCCGGAAGGTTTGGAAGACTTAAACTAACAGCTGTAATGGCTCCACCGTAAACATGTGTTTTTGCAGCCCATCTTCTAGTGTTAGAACATCTATGCACTCCAGATTCTCCTGTGCGATTAGATGAATTTCTCAAGATGTATTTTCCCCCTAGACAGGGCTGCGACGCTTCCTCACGAGCAAAGAAAGATGCATGCAGAAAAGGTGAGAAAATGAGTCAGATACTTACTTACCTACTGCAGGCCCAGTGCTGCGAGAATTATATGTCACACTCGTTTACTGCTAAAGCGTCTTACTGTGAACTTTCTGTTGGGTATTCACTTATAATTATTTGAATATTTAGTTGCTGCCATCTAGCCAGGATTTTCCAGTGTATGTTGAGTGATGTGGAACATTGAGGCTCAGAATGTTTGCCTTCCTAGCTGTTAGGCTGGAAGACTCTTAGTTATTTTGTTTGGGTTGGGTTGGTTATTACCAACACATGTTCTTGGCAAGAAATGTATATGGTTTATGGTATTCCATTGTATGACTGTGTCATAACTTACTTATCCACTTCCCTTTTGGACATTTCAGTCATGTGCCCTTTTTTTTTTTTTCCTGTAGTGAAGTTGTTCATATCCCTATACGTCACTTATTTATACAGTTCTGATTATATCCTCAGTATAAAGTCTAGAAGTCCTGGATCAGGGTGTTCAGGGGTTTTGATAGATGTTGTCAGAGCACTGAAGAGCAAGAGTTTTAAGTCTTAATCAGTTCTGTGTGTGACATGAAACGAGCCGGTTTAGGTGTTGCCTAAGCTCCGTTGCTTGCTTCTCTCCACAGGTGGCCAAAGCCTTCTGGATGGCAATTGGGGGAGACAGAGATGAAATTGAAGGCCTTTCATCTGATGAAGAGCACTGAACTATTCATGCGAGGACTTGCCTAACTAGGACCCTAGCACTCTCTCCCTGAGATTATTCTCTCCTCAACCCCGTCATCTTTTGCTGAGCTTACCAGCATCATGTTGGCTGCCTGACTTGTTTATAGGGTCCCGTTAATTTTAGTTTTTAGTAGAGGGTAAAGCAGAAATCTCTTCTCCCTCAGTATATTGTAAGGGAGTGAGAAATTTTCATATAACATTTTTTGTTCTAGGAACGGGAGTGGGGTGAGCCTCGAAGGCCTGTGTGATTTGCCCAAGTTAAAGAAGAAAAACCACCACCAAGCTTTCCTGGTCAGTCTTTTGAGGAGCATTCCCTGTGTTCGTGTTGATCACTGCAGATCAGGAGTTTTCTGGTTTTCTCTTTCAAGGAGCTTGCTGCTCGAGGTTTGATGCTTTTGGTGGGAGGAAAGGAAGAAACTGCAGGTTTAATCTGTGCTCTAGCACAGATTATAGGTCAGCCACTGGCCCTCAGGTTAGTCTCTAGCAAAAAAAAAAAGCATCTGCGTATTTCATTTGAAATACAGTATCTGACCTCTTGGTAGAAAGTATTGAGAAACCAGTGTGAATTTTTAGACTATAATAAATGATGCAAAGGTTTTCTACTCTGGTGGGGATAAAAATAAACCCTTCTCTACCAAGTTGTGGGCAGGGGTGGGGGTGGGGCATGGGTATGAGAAACCTAAGGAATTTCCTGTATAGGCCATTGAATCGGTATGATCCTAGCCCGAGATTTTTTCATTAGTATTACCATGTAGAAACTTTTCTTCCTTAGAGTTTGCTACTTGAGATGGCAGGGATGTGTTGTCACAGTTGATACCCTCAGAACAAGGGGTGTTTCCTCTTCTCTCTCTGAACTCCAGAGATCTCTGCCAAACTAGTGACACCTAAGTTGGACTTGGTGGGAAGGCATGCGAATCCCGCAGTACCTGTGTTACTTCCAGGGCTGAGGAGTTCGGCTCCAGGGAAACTGACCTCCACGGGAGAGAATTCCCAGAAGAGTGGGAAATACAGCAAATGACACCCTTGTTTCTGTTTGTTTAGGGACTGTGTAATGCATGTCACGAGCCTTCCGTCTGCTGTGGCTCTCAGCTGGCTCAGGGCACGCGGGCTGAGAACTGCTGCTGGCCTGGTGTGGGTGTGAACCCCGTGGGTCACCAGCAGAAACGAATTTCAGACCTGTCTGTGCAACACCTTTTCAGCCCCGCAGAACCTGCTACAAATGGCAGAAGGAACGGCATGCTCCAGGGTCCTGGCCAGAGCGGCCACAGGATGGAAGGTTTCAGTGAGTGGGATGTTCAAGGAGGGCCGTTCCAGGGAAAACTGGAAGCTGTCTTCCTTGATAACTTTTTTCCTTTTTCTTTAACTATTCTGGGGGTCTTTGAGACTGTAGTTTACCACCATTCCAGCACTGTTTCTTTGAGGTGACTGCTTTGGCCATTGATGGGGAATGTAGGGAAAGTCACTTCTGGGGTTGCAAAATGAAAGGTGGAACAAGTTTTTCTTAAAA
Organism: Budorcas taxicolor; assembly: GCF_023091745.1. NCBI lineage: Eukaryota > Metazoa > Chordata > Mammalia > Artiodactyla > Bovidae > Budorcas > Budorcas taxicolor. The sequence continues at coordinate 14,192,018 of NC_068919.1, read as the reverse complement.
TATGAAAGGTTTCAGAGAACACATAAGGTCACATGGTTTGGGAAAACAGACTATAAAAAGCTGTGAACTTGATCTTGTGGATTAAACAAAGCCAGGTGATTAAAGTGTGATTTATTTATAAAGCCTGCTTATGTATATTTTTATGATTTTGTTTTTTAGTAGAGGATGTGGGCAGGCAGGGGGAGGAGCCTTCCTTCATTGGATTAGACATAAATAGCAATAATCTGTTCATCAAACTCACTGTTTTAAATCTACCATTCATGTGTATAATACCATGTTTTCCAGGTCTCAGCTATCTCGGGGTATTGGCCCCTTCTGGGTGACATGTGAGATTAAAGTATACAGTAGTAACTACTAATGGCCCTTTTAAGAAGTGTGATCATGAGCTAATAGTGCAATAGAAATTGGAGACTATCCGAAGTGACCTACGTATATGCCACCACAAGTTACTATGGACTGTCCATCTGGGATTTAAAACAAGAGCCTCGGCTTTTTTCCCCCTTAAACATTTCTCTATTTGTGTAACACAGCGTCTGGCACAAACTGGGTCCTTAAGTTTGGTTTGGAGTTTCATTTGATATTTTGATGGCTATGATTGCAAAGTTTTAAGGTCCGTAAGTGTGGGGAGGTAGGGAGAGACAGGAATAAACTTTTTTTTCCCTGAGAAAATCGTATATTATGTAATAATTTTAGAGTGATGAAGACACAGATATTTTTATAATTTTAAAATATGTTATCCTGCCAGAATATAAGAAGATTGACAGAACCACGTCTGCTTGCTGCCTATTTATAGAACTTGGCCACATCTAGTTCAGAGAAGCAAGAGATTCAGGGAAGCTAGACTTAGATGGCTGAGTAATACGGGATGTGGTTCAAGGACCATAGAGCATGTCAGGCCATTGCTGTAAACTGCTTGTAACACAGGAAATGTGATCTACAACTAACTTTGTGTTCCCGCCATGGAGAGCTGGGGATAAATGGTTTTGCTGTGGCCCATCAGATTCTTTCAACCTTGGGCCAGTCTCTTAACAATGGTCATTAAGAGAGCACGTGGAGTACCCCTTGCCCTGCCTTGGCCTGCCATGGAAAAACAGTCTTAGAAGAATCACTGCCTAAGGGTAAGATGAGAGCTCCCTGAGCTATTCTGAGCTGGAGTGTTTGCTGATGCAAAGCTAAATTTAGCCAACATCTGTCCAGTGTGGTCAGAAGTTTGATTCATTGAACGTTCTGATTGATGGAGACGGTGCCAGGGCATGCTGGATGAGTTAAGAATCGGCCTTCACCAGCACCCCCTCCCAAAAAAAACTTTTCAAACAGATAAGACGATTTAGCTACAGCCTTCTATCATCAAATACCCATCTTATAGAGGACTGTAGGCAGAAAAAGTGTGGAAAATCAGGTCAGGTGTAATCCTGCATTCCTTAGTGCAGGATTGGTTTAAAAACAACACCCTAACAATTAACTTGCCCATAATTTGTGTGTTCCTGAAAGCATCATGCTGACTGTGCAGGGCAAAGTTCTAGTTTTGATTTAGATTCCACTTGGGGTTTAGATTAGTGATTTATCCTTGCACCGTTGGAATGTGAGCTCTTGCAGAAGGGGTCTTAGAAATTTTATTCTACGTTATATTTTATGCCTGTGGTTAACATCACCAGTCTTGGTCTTAATCTGGGTGTCTTTATTCAGGGTTAAGTGTGTGTTTCAGTTCTTCTGGTATAGGAAGTATCTTTCTTGATTCTGAGGTGTTTGATTTGCAGAATGAAGAGTTGAAAAGAGGTAATAGCAACAGTGTGATCTTTTTGATGGAACACTGATGCGCCCTGGTCCGGTTCTTAAATATGTGGTATTCTGCTGTGTTTCTGGTTGGAAAAGTATTGATTCAAACACTGGACCTAATGGTTATAACTAACTGCATCTTTGGAAAACAGGTTTGGGAAGAAGAAAATTTCTTTTTCCTCTAAGCTCCTTTTTCATGTGTGTGTGGGGGTTGATAGGCTTAAGTAGTTGAGCCTCACAGCTGCAAATCTGGGAAGAGTACCCAGGCCACACAAAGCCTCCCGGGTTCTCCCTGTGAGGCACGTGGCCTCCCCTTGTCTCTCCCTTTTCTGTCACTGACCAGGTGGCTTTGATGGTGCAAAGTATGGGCTGAATGAGGCCTGAGGTAGGAACTGTGTGGAAAGAGCAGCATAGTTCAGGAGAGATGAGTCTTTTCTTCTGAAGCCCAGAGGCATGGTCTGCATCAATCCTGTTGCTCCAGGAAAACCTCAGGAAGTCATTAATGGCTTTAGAAGGCCTCAGACCTGACGTTACGGACAAGCAATTGCAACCTGTTCCTTTATCCTGCCGAGAGCTGAAACGAGGCCTCAGTGCAGCCGGCCCTGCCTGGGACCCTTGTCAGTGCCAAGACTGCTCTGGCCGTGCCCGAGGCCACAGACGTCGGCAAGGATCTGGGCTCTCCTCTCTAACAGCTCGTCGTCTGACTCAGGAGGGAGACGGGCGAGCAAATTGAGGCCACAAAAGGCCGAACGCTGGGCAGGACATGAAGTGCGCTGTGCCCAGCCTTGACTGCTGTGGGAAGGAGCGCGCCCAGTGGGGTGGGAAGAGCATAATGTACACCTTGGAGCACCTAAGCTGATGGGCTTAGGGCAGAAAAGACAGGGAACTGTAAATCCAGGAACATCTGGCAGCAGTGCCAGCCAGCACCAGTTGATTACGTCTGTCTTGAGCCCACGTCAAGAATCACCTGGAGGGCCCCACTCCAGGATTTCTGATTCAGTAGGTCTGGGGTAGGCCCTGGGAATGGGGATTTCTAACATCCCAGATGATACTGATGCTGCTGGACAGGGGCTGCACTTTTGAGACCCGTTGACTCTGAGGAAGCTTGAATCGAGCCATTAGGCTAAGAATCAGGGTAGATATATGGGTGAGGTTGCAGAATTCTCAGCGGAAGCTACAGCGCGAATAAAGGTATAGAGATGAGCAAGGGGTGATGTTGGGGAAACCCCTGTCGTACAGCTTGAGAAGTGGTGGTAGACGAGGATGAAGTGGTGTTGAGAACCTTGGAGTACTGCTCTGCCTGCTGGGGAGATCATCAGGGAGCCGATGGGCTTAGGGCAGAAAAGACAGGGAACTGTAATTCCAGGAACATCTGGCCTCAGTACTAGCCAGCACCAGTTGATTACCAGTCTGCCTAGAGAGCTGTGTGGAGGATTCTGAAGCTGAGAATGGACTCAGCACTGTGATGAGTGCTTTGCATGGATAGAGAAATAGCAAGTGGTGGTGATTTTGCCCTGTATTTGCCATCCCTGGACTGAAGGGTGACAGATTCAAGTACTGGGGTAACTGTGATGAAAGGTAATCAGAACTTTGGGTGGTATTCCTTCAGCCATCTATAAGGACGTGTATAGAACAGTAGGACTTCCTAGGTGGGGCTGGTAGTAAAGAACCCGCCTGCCAGTTTAGGAGATATGAGTCAAGGGGTTGATCCCTGGGTCAGGAAGATTCCCCTGGAGAAGAGAACGGCAGCCCACTCCAGTATTGCCTGGAGACCCATGGACAGAGGAGCCTGGCTGGTTACAGTCTGGGTGGGGTCGCAAAGAGTCAGATACAGCTGAAACAACTTAGCGCACACGCACATACAGGATAATGTGAAAATGGATGGAAAAGATATTGCTACAGTAGAGTCTACTATAATATGGGCACCAGTTCATAGTTCAGCAAAAATATGTGATTGCCAAAAGAAACAGGATACGAGAATAAGATGTAGACACTACTTTCAAGGAACTCTGCTTAGACGGGTAGACAGTTCACACAAGTTGACTCCCTGGTGATAGGCAGGTTCACAAAAGGCTTCCTTTCTGAAGTGAGTCTCGAAGCATTAGGGGAGTTTAGCCAGGTGAACTGCTGGTGTGTCAGGTGGGGTAGGGGGGAGCAGGGTGTAGACTGGGGAGGAGGCGTTGCCATTGCAAGTAGAGCAGTCAGGGATTCTGGTGTGATAAGTGAGGAACTGTGTCACCATGGTGCTGGGGTGCAGGGGCGAGGTGGCGAGCTGGATGGGGCCCGGCTGCCAAGGGTCACGAGGTTCATGTCAAAGGCCTTAGAATTTTGTGCTGTGGATTGTGGGGCCGTCTGAGGTCAGGGAGGTCCTTGGATCATTGTGGATGATGCAGTTACAGGAACACAGGCTGGAGGCTGGGGGAGCGGTTAGGAAGCTGGGCAGTTGTCCAGGTGCTGGAGAGCCTGGGGCACAGGACTGTGAGTGGAGGGCCAGGACTGGTCAGACATGGGGCACAAGGGAGCGGTGGACGACTGTGACTTCATGGCCGTGGGCTGGGTAAAGGGCTGTGACAAAAGAGGGTTGAAGATGGTTCAGTGAGGGCAAGGATAAATTGTTCTTTTAAACTGAGTTCTGAGGTATTGAATTTTGGGCTTCTCTGGTGGCTCAGACAGTAAAGAATCTGCCTGCAATGCAGGAGTCAGGAGTCCAATCCTTGGGTCAGAAAGATCCCCTGGAGAAGAGAACGGCAGCTCACTGCAGTATTCTTTCCTTGAGAATTCCACGGACAGAGGAGCCTGGCGGGCTACAGTCCATGGAGCCTCAAAGAGTCGGACATGACTGAGCAACTAACCCCTTGAGGTACTGGTGGCACCTTGTACGAGGCTGTTGGATGTGAGTCTGAAGCTCGGGGTTGATGTCTGGGCTAGAAGTACTAATCTGGGAGTCTTGAACATATATGTGGCTTGCAATCACATGGGTAGGCGAGCTCTGTGAGGGAGGAATATCCAGGGTACCTACCATGGTCTGGGTGCACCACCATGGAAGGGGGAGGTGCAGGCCTGAGAAGAGCTTGTGCAAGAGGGTCCAGGGGAAGCCGGACGCTCAGGGCCTTTCCAAAAAGGAGGTTTGGTCCACAGGGGCGGCTGTAGAGGTACGTGGGGAGCAAGGAAAAGAAACGCTCAGGACTTGGGTGTGGGGAGGCGGCCTGGAGGTGAGGCTCCAGTAAACACGGAGTCAGGAAAGGAGGTTTGCTCAGGAAAGGGAGTTTGCTTGGGCAAGGTGGACGATGATTCAGTTGGGGTGTTGTCTGGCTCTTGTTTAACAGGCGGCTGGAGTTAAAGTTGTGGAGCTCAGGGACAGGCTGGTTAGAGGAATGGATCTGAGAGTCATTTGCTGAGAAGTCGACTAGATAAAACCTTGAGGAAAGTTATTTACGGGTAGGAGGCTGGAACTGGCCAGATAACAATGAAGGTAGGAATGTGATGTCATTCATGGAGGGCAAACCTACAGACTCGCAGGTGCCGTTCCTGTGAAGTCCGCCTCCCTCCTGGAATAGCGAGTACTTGGACTCTGGTGACGTCCTTAGAAGGAAGTGATCCAGCTGGAGAATGATTCCAGCTCTCTTCTGCCTTCCCCAATGGTTTGCTCATTCTAATCATCCTTTTTCTTAATCCACATCATCTCAGGTCAGTGTACGACTCAGCCAGGGGAGCGATTTCGAAGTCTCTTTCTCCTTGGGGGTTTGAAATTTAAAATGAATTTCCACAGGAGCTAAGTCACCAGAGCTGGAAAGTTGGCAGAAACCGACTTCTTTAGGAGTCTGAAACTTACCTCCACGCCTGCGGTGAGACTAATCTGGTGACCTGCAGTCACTGGCCAGCGGCTTTCAGACACAGTGGAAGTGAGCAGAGAGAGACTGACAGCCTGGAGGCAGCACCGCTGGGAGACGTGCCGGAGCCGGAAGCCCCCGCCCTCACTGCACGCTGCCCTCGGTGAGTGAGTGTGGGCAGTGGCAGAATGGGACCTGGCACACCTGGGCTCAGAGACTCTTTTCCCTGAAGGCCCCAGGCCCTTTAAACTCTCCAGCCAGACATGGCAGCGAGAACGAGTGCGCACTTCCAGCCCAGGTGCTTTTCCATGAAAAGTTTTATTAGAAGGGCACTTACGGGAGGAAGAGAGGAGAGAGAGGACACATTTAACAATAGGGGTACAATGCTTGAACAGGTGCTCAGCTCTTAAGATACAAAAGTTAGAAAAATCTAAAACACTATAAATACATACATGCTTTTTACAAAGGTATTAAAAGGTCAGGCTGGCTGAGAAGGGAAGGTAATCAGCATCCTCCATTCTCTTCCCCACCCAAGCAGGAGTCCCGCCCAGGACAGCCTAGTTGCAACAGCAGCACGGAAGGTGAATGAAGGCTTCTTGGGGGCAGGTGGCTCCAGCCCTCTGTACAGTTCTCGCCCCTGGGAAGGGGGAGGGGCTGGGTTCAGAGGCCCCTGTGGACGGGCCTGCGTTTGCCTGAGCTAGCTGCCTGTGTTCACATGCTGCCACACAGGGAGCCAGCCTGGGTTGGTGGCTCTGGGGGCCAAGCCCAGAGGCACTGCGGCCCGTCTCTTCCCAAGCCACTGTCCTCGGGAGGAGAGCCATTTCCAACTTTCTTCCAAAATTAAATAGTTATCTGTCTTGGTTTTAAGAAATTATTACATAAATATAAAAACACCAGAATGCTCGAGTGTACATTACTTCAGCATTAAAAAAAAAAAAATTACAGGATCACTTGAGAGAATTTCTCAATCCAGTTTACACAATACATGAGTTTTTCTTTGTGATAGCCGTGTTTCTGAAAGGTTGCTTGTATAGCAAGTCATCTCCCGACTCTCCCATCAGAGATGCCTCTTCAGTTTTGATCCATACATTCTTCTGCTTTCCTACCCACTTGAGAAGTGGCTGATACTCCTCCAAGACTGTTACTTGAAGGAAGGTTCTGGAAGGGAACACCTGTACCACACCAAAGTGACACGACTATGTTGAGGTTTTCTTCTAGCAAAGATGTAGATTTAGGGAGAAAACTCCAAACAATGCCAGCTGAAGTCACAGTGAGATACAGGGTTCAGAACCAAACACGCTCCCTCTTGCCACTGGTAACCCCCTTGATAAACAGTCGTAGGAGCAGCATGCCAATTCCTGTCCCTCCCTCCTTTTACAGACTGCAGAGAGTGGCCTAATGGGAGCTCTGGCCCCGCAGAGGTCCTCAGAGCCTCAGAAATGGCAGCTTGGGGCTGCAAATGAAATCAGATCTCTGCCTTCTCCCCAAATGCATGACATGCACACATTACTTCAAGAACACTTTTTTCTGTGGTTTGAGTAAAAGCATTTAGCCCTGGAATATGTCCAAACTCCAGGAAGCCAGAGGGAGATGGAGAAAAACAAACTGAAGCACAAGATATGTGCTACAGCTCATTCCAATACGTTAACAATGATTTAAAAAAATAATCACCACGGACGATTAAAAAAAAAAACACCTCACAGACAACATAAGGACAATGAAAAAGTCTGCCAGCAGCCTTGCCCTCCTGTCTGTTCCTCCTAAGAGTCAAAGTCCCCGCTCCTGACTCTGGGTTTGTCTCAAAATGTCAGGTCTGCAGCCTGCCAGGAAGGTGGCTAGCAGAGATGACGTGCCAGCACAGGCCTGTAACCCGAACTGCCAGGGCGGCTACCTACTTGCGCTGGAAGGCTCCCAGTACTAAATAAAGTTAGGAGTGGGGAGGGTGTGGGAGGAGAGGAAAGGGAACAGAAGCTGGCTCCCGGGGGAGGTGCCGAGGCCAGGGTCTAGGGCCCCTGCGCTGTAGCTACACCCAGGTCAGCATTGCCACAAGCCGCAAGGTGAAGGTGGCCTGGCAGGGAGCCCGGACAATGACACCAGAAGCACTCTCCAGCAGCTGCCATCACCCCCGAGAACTGCCCTCCTCCTGCCCCTTCACCTGTCCTGTCTTTCAATGTATAAATGCCTTTATGCAATAGGGTTTTAGAACTACTTTTTATGACTTGTAGGACACTAATATTACACATGCCTCAAAGCCACTTACGCAGCCTCTATGATGGGAATGAAACCAGATCCTAACCTCTAGATACAACCAAATTTTCTTTTGAAGGGTGCTGAACGTGGTCTTCCCCACTTCTTCCTTACCCATCCTCCTTCAGCAGTCTAGTTATAAAGAGAAAAGGCCAAGTAAGTAGCTTTTGGGAAAAAACACAAAACTCCATGCCTCCTAGAAGGATTCTTTAGCTTTCAGCATTGTGGGTTCTAAGACGCCATCCAGATGCAGCCAGACGTGACCAACCAGATCACCCAAATTGGGCTGTACCTGAAGCCAGATCCCAAGTACCTGGAGGACAGCTGTGTGCCGCAGGAAGTGCTCACAGGAGATCACGGGCCCCTGGAGACTGCTCCCCGTGGCTTTTAGTGGGGGCACTGCAACGGCTCCAGCCGAACTGAAGTTAGAAGCCATACCACCGGTCTCAGAGCTGACCGAGAGCAGAAACACATCCAGGAGGTTCAGACGATTTCTTGTATCTGTAAGAAGCAGTCCACGATCATTTCACACCAGGCAGAAACTTCAGACCCACAGCATCTGGCCTCAGGTGGAGTGAGGGGCTGTGTGGTGTCTCTGGACTCTGCAGCCCTGTGTGTAGTCCAGGTCTGGCAAGGCACTCCTGTCTGCTGCTGTGTCCTCTGGAGGCATGGTGAGCAGCCCTCCTACCTGGACTTTGGGGCTGGAGCTTCTGAGGCCTAGGGTCCTGCGAGCAAGGCACCAGGAAGCATCCAGCGTCTCCACACAGCATCACAAATGTCATCACATTTGAGGTTTATACCTGCCAAAAGTACACAACTTTCTTCCCTTCACCTGGAATAATACAGGACTTCCATAGGAAATCCCTTTATTTTTCCTGGTAGAAAACCATGCAAAAAATATGGGATAAGTCATTTCATACAAAAAACAGCAGCAAAGAATAAAGTACCAATTGCAAGTGACAATTCCATCTGCTGTATTCTGCAAAAGGTCAGTATAAGGGGGCTCTTTGTTTTCCAGTTGAAATAATCTATAGTAGTTTCCTCACTAATTGCCACGAAGAGCAATACTTATTACGCATTCTAACTGCTAGAGTTGTCACTGACGGGCCTCTGCCGTGAGCTAGATAATCTCATACCGCAGGGGAAAGATGACAGACCTCTTTGCACCAATTCTGCAGTTGTCAAAGGTGTAAAAATAATTTTTTAATAGCCCTTTTATTTGTCTTTGTCGGTCTGAGATCTTTTCCTCTTGATGAATGTGCTTCTGTCAATTTCAGCTTCCAAAAGTACTGGCAGGTGTCTTAACAAAACCTAGAAAAAGCTTCACTTTGGGAGAGAAGTTGCTGGGTCCCACTCTGGTTTCCCAGTCAGTGTGTCAACCGGGGTGGTTTTTTTTTTTTTAATCAAATGTTTAAAAGAACATACGATACAGTTCACTTAATTAACGCAACCGACTATACCAACCAATATAACCAAATGCATGAGAAAGCGGAGCGAGCTCTTACAGGTGACCGGGACACCCTCGCACACCTCACGGACAGCTACCTCCTGGGAACACTGTGATTCGGATCTCTTGTGAGATTAACAGGATGATACAAACTGTATGCCGCATATGCGCTGAGCCTCAACAGATCCTGCCAACTGCTGAAAATGAGGGCAAATTTAAGGTCATTTTTAAAGAAGAGGTGTCTTACCACCTCTTGCCACCGGTCCCTACGTGCTCGATTGTGGACACCATCAGTAGGCTCAGAGAGGTGGAGACAGACGAGCCCCTTTCCCGCCGCAAGTCAATTCAGCGCCCAGGTACACGGTCTGCTCCTACTGGGGTTTGGGAATATTCAGTGGAAGGGGAGGGCTGGGCCCGTGGTGTGCTCAGACCCCTGCAGGCTTCTCCCTGCCCAGAGCACCCAAGGCGAAGTCCACACTCCAGTCCTAACCAGGGGGCCAATTCCTGTTGGGCGGTGACATCTCAGTTTGCTGTCTTTAAGAAAGAAGGGGACCAGGGGAGCGGCAGGTGGTGAAACACTACCTGTCTGCTCACGCCACCAGAGCAGAAGCCGTTTCTTACCCTTCATAGCGGGGCCGAAGGGCCAACGTGTTAAGCAGACAGCTGTTCCTAGAAATCCACCTCTGGGTTTGCTTTCGAGTTTTGGAAAACAGGCTGATGCCACTTTAGTTGAGGGAGAAAAATTTCTTCTTTGACACCAGTGAGTTGAGTTCTGATTTCTCCGCCTCCTATATGGCCCTCTTCCCCAGATCCACCCTCCCTCCCCTCCCTCTTCACTCGCAGTGTCCCTAGGACACGCTGGAGCAGCGGATGCTAGGGGAACCCATCTGGGTGAGGACCTTGTCAAGCCACTGCAAAGGTCCGTTCAGGTGCAGCTCAATCCAGCAGGGGGTGCTGGTCACAGTTTGTCTCCTGCAAGACATTTGAGAAAAGGGTGGGTGGGGGCCATTTAGAAGATCCAGCAGCAAGCACACAGATGCTTTGGAGTGGCTTCTGATTTGGTGTCAGTCTTCCCAGAGCCAGAGAGAGAGCCTGCCCTGCCAGACCCTGTCCTGGAGAAGGTGCCACCAACTTGCTGAAACTGCCTGCCAAACTCCTCCAAGCAGGAAGGGAAAGGAGGTGGCCCCCTTAAAGAGAAACATGTAAGGCAAATACCAGGGTGCCCCAGAGGCCCACCGGTTGCCGTGACGGGCCCCTGATGGAGAACCTCCAGCCAGAGCAAAGGTCTTCCCAGCCTCCTGTCCTAAGTAGGCACCCACAGCTCCCCTGCCTCCAGCCCCGGCAGGCCACAGTGACAGGCGTCTGTCTAGTTGAGGGGTGTTTTTACAAAGCGCCGACAGAGTCCGCATGCCGTCGGTCCCCAATGTGCTGATATAATTCCCATCTATGGCCTTATTTTGGAAAATCTTACGAGCAGAGCGAGCCATGGAACAATTACTGGAAAAAAACTAAGGCACACCACACGTTTCTTTTCCCCAAAGCCCTCTGTCTAAATCCAGGCTGGTTGATGACGCAGCTCGCAGGCGAGCTCCCAAAGGCCTCCTCTGAGCAAAAGGCTATCTGCTGAGGCCGGAGGCGCGGGTGCCAGCTGGAGGTGAGAGGCCCGGGCCCCAGGCCCGGCTCTCGGCCACCTCACAGGAAGGGATGAAACCTTCCCCTCCTTGGCCCAGGAGGCAGAGGAGGGCGAGACTGTTCTGGGAAGGGGCCGTGCCGCCAGTCAGGCTGCTCCACAGGGCTGCCAGGCGGCAGTGACGTGGTGGGCCGCACAGGCCTGGCTGTGCTGGCAGCGTGTCCTGCGCGGTGACACAGTGGCCCCAGGGAAAGGCTCTGGCCAACCAAGGGCCTCTTCCCCCAGCACTTGAAGCTGGAGGGCCGCGTGCCGTGCCAGGTTGAGAGCCGCCAACCCCAGGGCACCACCCTCCTCGCCTGGCCTGCACATCGTCTGAGTGGAAGGTTAGAAACTGGCTTGCAGACTCAGCCCCGGGGCGCCTGCCTGACCTGGGTGCCTGCGTGCGACCCTCAAGACGGCAGTCTTGAGTGTTAGGAGAGACACACAGACCTCCCTCTGACTCTTTCCCCACTGGGTCCATCTTTAAATATTTCCCTTCCCCAACAAAAAACAAGACTAGTTTTCTAACCTTTCTTGTTGCCTAGATGATTCCAGCCAAGGCTAAGAGGTGAGCTAAAATGTCCCTCGGGCTGGGCCCGTGGGCCTGGGCTAATCGCAGGCTGTTATCAGCCTGAAGGCTGACCACTCGGACTGCCCAATTGGTCACACCTCCCCCATTTGAGAGAGACCCCATAGACCAAGGGCTCTGTTCCCCAGCACTGTGGGGCAGACACGGAGAACAGCAGCTAAAATACGGTAAATGACAGACGAGGATTTTACGGACCGAAATCCTCTAATGAGAATCTGACTTTCCATAAGTCACGCTCATCTGGATTTCATTATAAATGGTGGCCCAGAGCCAATACTGAAATGGGTTTGGCCCGGGTGCAGAATGACTGCAAAACAAAATGGATTCCAAACATCTGGAAAAATGAAGAGAAGGGGGAATAACTTGCGAGGTGCTGGCTCGGGTTGACATGTGGGTGCCCCTGCCTCTGCCGTGGAGTGGGGGCTGGGCGCACAGACGTGCCTCTCGAGGCAGCTCCTGTGCAGGTGTGGAAAGAAAAGGAATGGGCAGCTCTAGGCCCACACCCGAGCGGTCTGAGAGCTTCGACAGAGCAGACCAAGGACACCCCTGACCAGGGCTGCATTTAAACCAGTACATGAAATTCTGAAAGAAAGTCATTTCTAAGCAAGTAAATATTGTTCCTTTGACTGCTGGCATCTCCTCTCTTCCCTGCTTTCTCGGTTTTAAAATCCTAGATCCTCAGGATTACCAGGTCAGAGAAGGAGCCACAGAGGAGGGAACCCTGAGAGGGAGACTTAACTCCTTGGAGAGGGTCGTCCTGAAACCATCTGCCCAAAAGAAACGAGGAGAACGCCACCATTGGAGGCTCAGCGTTTCCACCAGTGATGCGACAGGCAAGTCAGTTTCCCTCCCTGGGCCTTCGTTCCCTCATCTGTACGACGGTGATGATACCAACATCCCCACTCAGGGTTGTGAGGATGAGATGCTTCCAGTGCCTGAGAAACTTGAAACGCTGGGCAAGCGGCGCTTAGCTCTTCCTCGTCTAATGGGACTCCGCCCTGCGCTGATCCCCGGTCCCCCTGCTCTTCAGGGAGAGGGCCAGCCTAGCTCATCTCTGAGGAGCCCCGCTCGGCTGTTCTGAGCCCCCTGAGGCCCTAGGACAGGCGCCCCAGCACCCACCTGTACTCGGCTCCCCAGCCTTTGACGAAGCTCATGCGAATGGTGCACATGCGGGTCAGCTGGTACACAGCCTCGAAGCCCTGGTTGACGGACTGAGCCAAGAGGGCAGCGAACTCCTGGTTGTTGAAGATCTTCAGGTTGCACCCTGCCAACGGGACAGACGCAGAGCTCACAGGGACGAAGGCCGTGCGCGGCCTGAGCTCCCCTCCTGGCTAAAGCCACCCCCCAGACCAGACTCCTCCTAGTTGTTGAAGATCTTCAGGTTGCATCCTGCCAACGGGACAGACGCAGAGCTCACAGGGACAAAGACCGTGCACGGCCTGAGCTCCCCTCCTAGCTAAAGCCACCCCCCAGGGGACCCCCCAGACCAGACTCCACGCTCAGCCGCCTGCTGGGGGCGGCCCACATGGTCTCCACCCTGAAGCCAATGCCACTTCAATAGGGAGGTGCAGCCGACACAGCTGGAGGGGATGCTCAACCCTGGTCCATAAGTTCTAGTTCCCAGAGTGGGGGAAGGCTGAGGGAGATAGTCAGGTGGGGGGGCTCTGCCCTGGGTGAAGCAGCCAGGCAGGACTCCAAGGAACAGAGAGACAGGGCTGTGACCTGAAGGTGCCGTCGGCGTGGGGCATGGTCAGCCACTTGGGGAGCAGAAGCCCGTGCCCTTTGATGGAGAGGGCGCCAGACAGGGCAGCTGAGAGGCTGCCCAGCCTGCCATGCCAACAGGAAGTTTAGCAGAGGGTCCTGGGCACCTTCCACCCAGGGTTCTCCGATGAATCCACCTCTGCTGGGACCAGGGGTAGCAAGAGATCTGGGCACAAGGCTGGGTTAGGGTGACATTCACAGGAAAGTGAAGGTGTGTGCCTAACTCTCCCAGCAGTACAACCAGAGACAGGCATATGTGAAGTGTACAATAAATCTCCTGTTTGAAGTCCTACAGCCCAAGTGCCAGGAATGTGTCAACCAGAAAAATAAAAGACAAAGGCACATGCCAGAAATGCCCCAAAGGTGAGCTGAGGTGACACTCACTAGCGGGCCAACACTGACTGGGCCCCTCGGCTGGCTGTGTGACTCTGGGCTGGTCCCTTTCTCTTCTAAGCCCATATCTCCTTTATGAAAGAAGAGGCTGGCCTCAGGAGCCCCCAGCTCCGACATTCCAAGAACTAACAGCCAGCACCACAGCCGGCTCTGCCCGAACCAGAGAGGCTGGGAGGGCCAAGGGGTGGGCAGAAAGCCAAAAGTGCAGCTGGGCTTCCTCTCCTTGTCTTCTCTGAGGGGACAGGAGGCAGCGCAGGGCCCACAGTGGGCTCCAGCCCCTGCCCAGCGAGCAGCAGAGGGGCACACAGCCCTAGGCTCATCCTGGCTTGGCCACTTACTAGCTGTGTGTCCTGTGCAGGTGACTTAACCTCTCTGAGCTTATTTCAACATGCCTCCTTGCCCGGAAAGCTAGAGTAACTGGAGAGGACCAAGTGAGCCCCAAGATAGACATGTGCTCTGTAAACGCAACCGTACAACCTGGGAACAGAGAGCACCACTAGCGTCTCAAACTGCATTCTTCAAGTGACTTTGCCCATGACCTGCCGCACCACCATCATCTGCCTCTTGGCAGGCAGGAAGACATGCCACACTCGTGCCGTAGGCAATGGCCTGAGCCACACATTCCACCTGCCGGGCGCAGTCCATGCTCTGCGGCTGCGTGTCCCGGGAGGAGGGGGCCTCGGGGCTTTCTGCCTCGGCTTTCTATGCAAGGTTCTAGGTAAGATCAGCCTCTTGCCTGGTCTTCTACCCAGAGCTGCCCCTGTCCACACCACCCTCTGAGGTGAGCCAGGTGAGTCCTCCACCCCGTGGAGTACGTAGTCCTACTCAGAAAACCCTCAACAGTCCCCTTGAGTAAACGTGATCTCGTGTCCTTCCATGGCCCAGTCCCATCCTATTTTCTAAGCACATCCCCAACTGTCTTAAACAGCCTCCAGCACAGCCAGAGTGCAGTCCACACGTGCCTTGTCCTCCTCCACCCCTAGGCCTTTGCCCATATCATCCCCTCTGCCTGGAATGCCCTCAGCCCCTGCCCCCATCACCCTGTGCCTACCCCTTCCACACTGGTGCAGGCCCATGGCTCCTTGCAAGCTCAAATGCCTTACCCTCCATGAAGCCGCCTCTGAACCATCCTAACAAATGCTTCTCCCCGTTGGTCCCGCAGCATGTGACCTGCGCTGCTTGCTTTGTGCTTAGCACCACCCTCCCTTGTATTAAGCACATTTGGGTCTTTGCCTTGTACACTCAGCTGATGGGTACACTCTGAGAGGGCAGCAGCAGGGCTTCCTGTACCCTCCCATCCCCCAGAAGCTTCCAGCATGGCTGTAGGAAGGAAGGAGGAAGGGAAGAAGGAAGCAAACAAGCATACTACCTCAGCATCTGTGCATACAGGCAGGAAACAGGTACCCACAGATCAAAGGCAGACCTGTCAGATGCTGCGTCTGTTCTGCGGAGGTTCCAGGAGGTCACAGTAAGACAGCAAGGCACAGAGAAAACCCAAGTGAAGCATCTCCAGATTGTCAGTGCAAACACCAATGAGGAGAGAAGGAAGAAGAAAGCTTTCCGGCATCCCAGGCATGCGCCGCAGAGGAGAGGTCCACAGGGAAAGGGTGGGTGTGTAGGTGGTAGTACCTGGTGGAATCTTGCAGACGGTGGCTGGGTGCCAGCCATAGCGCTGGTTACAGTTGGGAGACTGCACAAAGATGGCGCTGTCACTGAGGCATTCTGCGAAGACCTCCCCTCCGATGTAGTACAGCCGCACGCCCCGCCCTAGAGAGATTCAGGTTAGCCTGGACCAGCTCTCTGGCCCCCACACAGTGGTCCTGGCGCCCGCCGCAGCAACCACAGGAGGCAGAGCTGCAGTCGGTGTTCCAGGTGGCTGGTTCTCCAGCAGCATCACCAGGCAAACGGGACCTGAGTCCAGGCCTAATCCCACCAGGAGGTGCTGGGTGATGCTGGGCTGCTAAACTAGGGAGGCAGACAATGAGAGGAAAGAGCACAGGTAAGTCTTAATGGCAGCCTCCACCAGTGATCTGCCACAGGCCCCAGCCAGTTACTCAGCCTCAGTTTCTTCGTCTGCAAGATGGAGATGATGAAAATACCTACCTCACGGGTGCCTGGTGAGCAGTAGCTGTTGCTGTTGCTGCTACTATTAGGTCGCTTCCCCTTCCAACATTCATGTAGTTGGAAACTCATGTAGTCAACCTGCAGAGCTGCTCAGGCAGCAGACACCCCAGGAGCCCTTCACTGCAGGTGTGGCTTAATTAACGCCACCCCCAGTACCTTTCTCCTCTCGATGCATTTTTCTAAACCATTCCATAGGTCTACATCATTTCGTGTTCCTTCATCTCTTAAATCCACTCCAGATGGACAGAAATTATTTTTAAACTGGCCCTGCAATTCAAGCGGTTACATAAACCCTCCAACAATCCTCAGCAATCCTCGGCCAGGGGATGTACTCTTCTGCCTGGAAGGCCTCTGTTCCCACTCCAGGCGGGGAGAGGCCCTGAGGGCCGGGAAATGGAGCCAGATTTCACTCGACGTGGAGCGAGATGGAAAGCAGGTGATCAGCTACAGGCCTGCCACCTCGTCCCACAGCTGTCCCCTGCCCCCACTCCCCTGCTCTGCCTGGCTCGGTGCTACAGGACTTGGCGTCTCGAAGACCCCAGGGTGCCGGCAGACCCGGGGAGGGGGTGCCCAGTATTATGTCAGTCAAGAGCAGGAGGCAGGGAAGGTGGGAAGACAAGATCCAAAGAACAAAAATGTTTGTTTAGGTAACTTTTAAAATACTATTTTTAGATACAGAGAAGTATGAAGTGAATAAACAAACCTCTGTGTATACCACTGCAGGTCTTTTTAAAACAAGTGGGAGGCTGTCTGGGAAGGGTACAGGCTTGGGGCAGAGGTCTCTGTGTCACACACTTGCTGTGTGCCCTCTGCCCCTCCCTGGGCATCAGGTTATTCCCTGGAAAGTGATCCCACTGCTGCAGGCCCATGGCTTTCCAACTTTTAACTGGAAAACCCTCTCTCTACACGAGATCTTCTGTGAAGGCCCATGATACAAGCAAGAGCAGAGGTGCTCTGGTTCACATGGGCCCGGACCCCTGCTGCCCTGCTCAGCTCTTGAGTTTGCTCTAGAGCCCCTCAGCCACCGTGGATGCACTGAACAGTGTCTGAGAATACCCACCCTCTCTACACCATCTCTACAACCCTTCCAGGTGACCCTGGATCGCAAAGTTGTGAACATCCTCAGCATGATAATTTTATGAACAAACCGAGGGACACACATCAAGGCTTCACCTTCCCTATACTGAGTGATCTTTCACCACGGGCTGGGGCTCAGAATAGTGTTAGCAGCAGTGCTGTCCCGGCTGCAGGCAATGAAAGTGGAAGAAAGGGAAAGTTGCTCAGTCATGTCCGACTCTGCAACCCCGTGGACGGTACAGTCCATGGAATTCTCTAGGCCAGAATACTGGAGTGAGTAGCCTTTCCCTTCTCCAGGGGATCTTCCCAACCCAGGGATCAAACCCAGGTCTCCCACATTGCAGGCGGATTCTTTACAAGCTGAGCCACAAGGGAAGCCCAAGAATCCTGGAGTGGGCAATACCTACCGTCTTTTCATCTTTTTTAAGTTCCTAGGACAACTATATGTGAAATGAACAAATGAAAGATCACTCCTCCGAGACAGACTATCTACCTGTCTGCGCTCCGTACTTTAAGGGTATTTTTATTAAGAGAATGGCACAGCTGCAACCTGGGTTCTACCTGTCCTACCCTAAACAAGGTGACAGCCTGAGGGGCAGGTGAGGGGGCGCGGCACAGTGGCGGCAGGTGGGTCCCCGCGGGGGCTGGGGTGGGCTGGGGTATTGCGGCTGCCCCTTACCGATATGCCTCCGCGTCAGCTCCACAGCCGCGTTCCGGTTGACGTTGGAGAGCAGCCCCAGGCAGAAGCGCTCCGAGTTGGAGGGGTCGGTGAAGCCATCCACCGTCATGGACGGCTGGGAGGCGTGGAATGTCTCCCCGACGCGCTGGTTGAGCTCGTAGTAGGAGATGGAGCACCAGAAGGCGGGCTCGCAGTAGGTGACAGGCTGCAGGTCTGGGGAGACAGGCCAGGCTGCTGGGTCAGGGAGTCCCTCCAGGCTCTGGGCTCCTGGACGGGGTCCCCTGGATGCCCTGGAAGACTGTTTCCTCACCTCTCAGAAGCATTATGATCTCCCACCCTTTTCCTGTGTAAAACTCGCAGGATCTAGGGGGGCAGAACCCTTAGGTTTCGGGAGACGCATTCCGCCGACCTTGGCACTGTTTAGCTTGAGCTCATAAAGGCCCTGCCCCGCCTGGCCTTAGGTCAAAGCCATCTTCAAGGAGGTGCCAGGCCAAATCTGAAAGGCCCTGGGACCAACAGACACCTGGGCAGATGCACCAGACAGGCCAGGGGTGTCCAGGGCAGTCTGGTCCCGCCACCTGCCTTTCTTTTAAGGTCCCCATAGTAACCCATGCTGGTCTCTGCCCCCTAAAAGGGCCTGCAGCTTCTGGTTCTGCCTGATCATGGGCCAACTCCTAGCCCTTCTCGCGGCAGCGTCCAGGCCTGTGAAATGGCCAGAAGACGAGGCTGGTGTGACCCCAGGTGTCCATCCGTGTTCAGCAGTTGCAACCACACAGGCACCAGGTGCTGTCTGCGGCGTAAGCCGGGTCCCTGCCATTGATTACGGAAGCTATGCTCCACACGTATCCAGATGCCATCCATCGGGGCGGCTGAGACACACACACCTAAGAGAAACTGAATTTATCCCAGTTGCTAGCCTGTGTCTCAGTCAAGGGCACCTTAGAGCAAACTGCCATCCTGTGAGGGGGTGGTTCTCAGAAGTGGTAGGCACTCTGGAAATAGAGGTTTCCCCTCACGTGACCCCACACGGCCTTTCCTGTGACTCGTGCCACCTGCAGCCATTCCAGGCTCCACACCTGCCCAGGTGCCCTCCTCCCGCCTGTCTCTCCGTCATCGCTCATCTCAGGGTCCGACCAGGGGCCAGGCCCTCATCATTCCTCATTTGTACCAGTGCCTGCCCGCCGACATGGCCCCGTGCCGCCCCCTCCGCACCCCAGTCACCCCTTCCAGCCATGCACTGCTCCCGGAACCACATCCTGCACTCTGCCCCCTTGAATCCCATGTGCTGGACAGTCACGGAGCTTGCTGCTCTCGATGCTCCATCGTGGGTCACTCACCGTGGCTCTTATTAATACATGTATACATACACACGGACGGTCATTCATGGTGCATCTCTGGGGAGCTGGTGAGAGAGTCCAGGAGGGCTCACTGGACCAAGTCTCAGCCCTGGCCCACGACCCCTGCTGACTGCCCACCAGGCAACTTCCCAGAGCCCACGAGAACCTCTGCTCAGCTCCCCAGGCTGCTGACAGTATGTAAAGCCCAGGAGAGAAAAACCCAGCAGCAGTTCCAGGTGGGGCCAGGTCTCCCTGCCGGGCAAAGTGGCCCTGATCTCCTTTCAGGGTCAATGTCCATGATCCCATCTAAGGGTGAAAAGAAGGTCAGCACACACAGGAAGAGCTGCAGGCAGGTGACAACCCTGCCCTTGCCACACCCAGGAAGAGTCAGCCGGAGGGTGAGGACATCTAGATCAGGTTTCTCCACCTCAGCACTATGGAGATTCGGGGCCGGGTAATTCTGTGCTTGAGGAGAGAGGGTTCTGGGGGCTCCAGGATGTGTGTGGTATCTTCGGCCTCTAGATGCCAGCAGATGACATCCATCTTGCCCTCCCAGCTGTGACAGTCAGAAGGGCCTTCAGACATTGAGAGAGGTCTTCCAGAGGGCAACATAGCCCCCACATGACAGTCACTGCCCTAAATGTTTGACCAGGTCACGGAGCCCAAGCTTCAAGCCAGACACAGACCAGCTGTGTGCTGGTGAGCAAAGCGGTTTAGCTCGGAGTTTCAGTGTCCACATCTCCCCCTGGCCACCCGAGTGGAGAATCTTCTTTCTCACCCGGCACTGTTTTTGGATGGACTGAGAGAATTCAAGTGGAGAGCAGGGCACGCATCAGACACTCAACAAATGGTGTCAACAGCAATTAGAATAATTTCGGTTGTTCAAACTTGAGAACATCCTGTTCTTGGCCTGACCTCCAACCAAAGGGGGCAAAGTGTCCTTGCCCCTCCTTCTCCTGCCAGGGTGAAGCAAGGGAAGAGGAGGGAAGGCAGGGTGTCCAGGCTACTTAATGGCGAAGGGGGTATGATGGGGGCAGGAGCGACCACAGCCCGCGGCCAGTACCCTGTAGGCTGGACTGAGCCATGTCAGCCACATCTGGCTCTGGCGTTTCTCGATGTTTGACATTCCGATGAGATAAGTTATATTCTAAACAATGTGCTCACTAAAATGTGAGCTATGTTGCTTTGGAAATCTTAAGAAAAACAACCACCACCACCTAAGAAATCAAAGTGCACTCCAACCCTTCAAAGTGGCCCGGCAGCGTGTCAGATCCAGAAGGTACTGGGGAAGGGCTGCGGGCCCCGCGTCCCAGAGGCAGGCTCTGCTGACTTTGCTGCACAACCTCAGAGACATGACGTCCCTCTCTGGCCTCAGTGGCCCAGTCTGAACAGTGACTGCAGTATACTGGAAGCCACTGAGAGCAGACTGTGAAGGTCACGGGTCACCCTGAAGAGGCAGCCATGACTGATCTGGGCTGGCCTCGGCCTCCCTAGCCAAGTACAGAACAGCGTCCTCGTCCTCAAGTGATAAAGCCCAAGTCCAACACCCCCTGGGCTTAGTCCAGGCACACTAAGTCCTGACCCAGCCCACTTGTCAAAAGAAGGGAAGTCAGCAGGCTGCCTGCTGGGTAACATGGGGCCAGGACGCCATTCTGGTGATGTGCAGGCTTTGAGGTATCTCAGAATCAGAGAGATTCTGACCCTGGGGTCCTCGCCCAGAGGCTCTCCCAAGCAGATCTGAGCCCTTATCTAAACATCCCTGCAACTCGCGGATGCGCACTACAGAGTGCTGTGGCAAACACAGGCTGCAGGAGCCTGACACATAATTAAGCAGATGGTGGTTTGGGGAGTGGAGCCGCCAGGCCAAGGCCAAGTCTGAAGGCTGCCATTTCAGAGAGTGCTGTCTGGACAAGCTGACCCACGTTCAGAAGCAGCACCCCAGCCGTGCACTTACTGTGGTCTCCTAACAGCTGCCAGTAAGCCCGGCCTTTCACCTCTCCCCTCCCATCATCGCTCAGGGCTTCCTGCAGGCACTTACGCTGCATGCCTGAGTACGCCCCCTCCGGGGCTCTGCCTTGAATGGCACTTTGTTTTCAAACTGCATGTCTGCCCTCATTTCTTTTCCAACTAAAGGACTTATCCACACCCTGGTTCAGAACAAGACCAAGTCAGGATCCTGGGAAAGAGAAGACTATAAACAGGCTAACCATCAAATTAGACAGCTACTAAAAGAGCACTCAGGTTGGCTCTGAGCTCCCTAACAGACAAGGCAAAAAGGGGGCATGACATGCGACCTGGCTCTGGTTGGCAAAAAGAAAATTCTTACCAGTTCTGTAGCCTGCTTCTTAAGAAACCTGTATGCAGGTCAGGAAGCAACAGTTAGAACTGGACATGGAACAACAGACTGGTTCCAAATAGGAAAAGGAGTACATCAAGGCTGTATATTGTTACCCTGCTTATTTAGCTTATATGCAGAGTACATCATGAGAAACACTGGGCTGGAAGAAGCACAAGCTGGAATCGAGATTGCCGGGAAAAATATAAATAACCTCAGATATGCAGATGACACCACCCTTATAGCAGGAAGTGAAGAGGAACTAAAAAGCCTCTTGATGAAAGTGAAAGAGGAGAGTTGAGAAAGTTGGCTTAAAGCTTAACATTCAGAAAACAAAGATCATGGCATCTGGTCCCAACACTTCATGGGAAATAGATGGGGAAACAGTGGAAACAGTGTCAGACTTTATCTTTTTTGGCTCCAAAATCACTGCAGATGGTGACTGCCGCCATGAAATTAAAGGACACATACTCCTTGGAAGAAAAGTTATGACCAACCTAGACAGCATATTGAAAAGCAGAGACATTACTTTGCCAACAAAGATCTGTTTAGTCAAAGCTATGGTTTTTCCAGTGGTCATGTATGGATGTGAGAGTTGGACTGTGAAGAAAGCTGAGCGCCGAAGAATTGATGCTTTTGAACTGTGGTGTTGGAGAAGACTCTTGAGAGTCCCTTGGACTGCAAGGAGATCCAACCAGTCCATTCTAAAGGAGATCAGCCCTGGGATTTCTTTGGAAGGAATGATGCTGAAGCTGAAACTCCAGTACTTTGGCCACCTCATGTGAAGAGTTGACTCATTGGAAAAGACTCTGATGCTGGGAGGGATTGGGGGCAGGAGGAAAAGGGGACGACAGAGGATGAGATGGCTGGATGGCATCACCGACTCGAAGGACACGCGTTTAAGTTAACTCCAAGAGATGGTGATGGACAGGGAGGCCTGGCGTGCTGTGATTCATGGGGTCGCAAAGAGCCAGACACGACTGAATGACTGAACTGAACTGTAGGGTAAATAAAGTTTGTCCTGGGCACTAAATCTTAAAAGAACTCTTCAGTGGGGCCACTTCTCCCACACAACAGTCAATACAGTCAGCCAACCCACCCTGGATTCAATAGGGTCGCAATAAATGCAGAAGCAATTTTACATAAGGCTGCTTCTGGGGGTAAAAACTGAACACAGCGGCTCACAGGCTCCTACGGGAGGAGAGGGCAGGGTGACCTGCCCCAAGAAAAGCGGTTTCGCTTCCCCAGGCCAAGGGCTCCGCACACCTGGTGTGGCAGCTGACGGTGCGCCCAAGGCCTCCCCTCCGCACAGCTCTGCTCCCAGTCAGACTGCTGAGTTTGCGCTAATCCCTCTTCCTGCAGCAGAGGTGTTGCAGACGCAGGAAGCTCCCGCTCCAGCCGCTCTCAGCCCCCAGCCACCCCCACCCCCCGCTGTGGTGAGGGCCAGATTCCTCGAGGGGCAGGGGGGCACTTAATTCTCGACTGGCCCCCTGCCAGCCTAACACACTGGCTGGCTCTGGTTCTGAGCCCAATTCCAAGCTGGCATGGACTTTCTGTTTTGTTTAAGGGAAAGAAAACAGAATAAAACCCAGAAGGCTACACTTGGATTAAGGGATGCCTATTAAAAACACGTGCAAGAGATCCAAATCCGGGAAAGGAAAGGGGGGAGGCCCGAGTGGAGCAATTAGCTTTCCGCTATACGTCAAGCACAGGGAGTGGGTGAGGAACGGGCGTGCCGAAGCAGCGGAGCTGAAGGTCAGAGCACCAGCGCCCGCCTCCGTCTGGGCCCTGTGGAAGGAGACTCCACACCCTAGGCCCCATCTACCTTCCTACTGCCTGAATTGCTCGTCCCCCTCATCTGCTGGGACACAACCTTCATGGCCCAGCTCAGGTGGCTGTGAAAACATTCTCTCACCCCTGGTGTCTGAGCCACCTGCCTACCTAAAGGTCAGGTCCCCGCCGGCCCAGGACAGTCATCCCAGCAGCTGGGCACCAATTCCAACTGGTCTCGGAAAGGATTAGGCAACAAGCCCACTTTTACCAAGAAAGGACCCCTGCTCTATCAACCTAGGACCAGTCTACTGAGACCAAGAACAACGGAAAGTCTCAGAGCTGGACGGACGCCCGGGAGTCTGACGGTCCAGCCAGCAATTGACTTCCTGCCATGAAGACGTTCGCCTGTGGTGTCCCGAGCTTATGGAAGACGAGAGCTCAACAAGGCCTTGGAAAAGACACCTGGGATCAGGTTTGGGCTGTAAGGGGGGTCCCCTGCCCTCTCTTGAGGGATCAGGGGTCTTCCTGTGACCTTGGCCACCAGGGCCCCTTCTCCCAGCAGGAGAAGAAGGCAGCCTCAATCCAGGGCCCTCTGGGAAACCATCACCTCCTTCAACTCCAGCTCAGTTCCTGCCCTTGGACACCCCCTGGGACCTCACTTCCCCCAGTCAAAGCCTCTCCAGAGATGTCTCACTCTAAAGCAAAGAACGACTTACTCACAGGCAGGATCTGGCTCGTTATCTCTCTCCACCTCCCCCGCAACCCCCATGCATTTGCCCCAATCCTTGACCTAAATCCTTAGGAAATTCCAGGTGACTCATGCAACACAATGTGTAATAACAGGAACCTCACCTGCTCACATCCCTTCCCCACACAACAAAGCCCTGGGATCTCCCCAGAGCCTGCCACTGGCCAGAGGCTGAGCTGGCTCTCAGTCACTCCTGGGGCTCCCCCATGAGGCACCCCAAGTGGCTTCACTGTGGCCAGAGGCTCAATCTTTTGCCTGGAGCAGGAAAGAAATGAAGAAGTAGCCAGATGTCCTATGCCTGCTTTCTTTTTGCATAATAACTTCTTTCTGAGAACTAACAGGTGTCCTGAGATGCCCAGATGTCTCTGGGAACTCTCCGTGTGCCCGTCAGCATGCTGCGGTTTGGGACGTGTGGCCGTGAAAGAGAAATGCAGGGGTGGTGGCTGTGTGCTGCCCCAGCCCCGCCTTTATCTGTCTGCAACCCACTGCCGAGGACTGGAGCCCCCTCTCCTCCCTACACCTGCTCTCCAAAGGATGCCCTTGAACCCCCGAGGAGCTCTCTTCTTACGCCTCATTTGGCATCTCCACAGAACCTGCCCACCCCCTGCCCTCAGCACCTTTCTCCCCTCTGTTGGGCCCCATCCTCCACCTGACCCCCGAGCCTCTTCCCGAGGCATCTCGTGAGTCCATCCTTGGGGCTCCCTCTCCATCCACTCCCAGGACTTCAGCCAAACCTTTGTCAGTGTTTCCCAGGTGAGGTCTATAGAATGGTCCATGGGATCCTAAGAAAGAGCTGTTTCGACAGTGGCCGGGTCCCTGGGAGGAACGCTGGACCAGCCAGGCCTCCTTTCTGCAGGACTCTCGGAGGCTTTATGCTGCATTTATGCTGCGAGTGCCCTGGGGGCCCGAGCGAGCACGGGGCAGGCTTTCCAAACTCACCTGATGACAAAACCATGTCTCTGACCCCACTATGGGCAAGGCTATCACACGTGCTAATGGCTCTGAAGCTGTGCCTCCAGCCGAGGCCTCTCTCCTGGCTGTCCCGCTGCTTCCTGGACTCAGGTGAGCAGAGGCGCCTCCCTGTCACCCTCCATGCCAAACCCCATCCCCCATCTCCTGGGGTCCGGCCGCAGTGATACGGAAGCTTCCGGGTCTTCCCAGCTAAAGCTGGTCAATAAATGCTGCTGATTCAGGCCCATGGTGCTCGCAGATGCCTTCTCCTGTTCCACTTCTATCTCTAAAGCGTTCATCTCAGCCTCCTCCAGTGCTACAGCTTCCTAAGTGGGTTTTTTGGGAGGGGTGGGGCAGGGATGGTAGCCCCAGCATTTTCTCCTAAAATTTAAATTTCACATAGTGGCCAGATTAATCATTATGAAGCCACCATCAGATAGGTGCCCCAAACTCGAAACCCACAGTCTTGCCTTATCCTGTAGGCAAGACGGGGCTACAGAAGTGTGGCCTTCTGCGCTCTTTTCTCAGCCCTGCCAGTCCCCTCAGCCTCATCTCCACTGTGCCTCCCACAAGCCAACCCACCACGCTGCCAGCCATCCCCAGACGCCCTTGCATGCCAGTCCTTGCATCGGCAGAGCCCTGCCTTCCAATTCTGCCTGTCCCTCAAGGTCCAGCTCACACGGCCACCACACCTCTGAGGTCTCCCCACCAGCATGCTGCGCTTTGGGACGTGTGGCCGTGAAAGAGGAATGCAGGGGTAGTGGCTGTGTGGTGGCTGGTCCTGCCTGGCACATACAGTTCCCCTGTCCTGTGTGTGCTGGGCACAGTGCATCACCTGAGACAGACACCGCCAGCCACTCCACCAGACAGCGAACGTTTAAGGGTCTTCAGCTCTGGACCCCCAGCATCAGTACGTACTAGGAACTCAGCGAATGAATGAGTAAATACGGAGAAGACACTGACCACCCGGCATGATGTCCCCATTGGAATGCCACCATTCCCTCCTTTAAGCCCTCAGGGTATTTCACCTGCACCTACCTCTTGTTCTATATAAGAGGTTATTTACAGTCCTGCTTATTTACCCCAACAAGGCCGACAACACTTTGATGTCAGGGTCTGGGGCTCCTCTTTGAATTCCCCTACCTGGGCTGGCATACAGACACCAAGCAGGAAGTGCCGGCCGGCAAATGGCTGAGTGAGGAAGAGACAGGCAAGCAGGCAGGGATCCCCGCCAGGGGCGACATGGGACACCAGGACCCTCAATCTGACACTTGTTCCCTCCCTGAGCCGAGTTCTACTGAGTGAGAAAGGGGAGAGCTGGTCCAGCTGACCGAGCAAGGCAGGGTCCCACTGCATGTAGGGGCACAATCTCTGGATCCCCAAGGCCTGAGGTCCCCATTTCCCAGCTGTGTGAATGGGACAAATACATTAACCAGTCTGTTCCTTGGCTTCCTGTTCCACAGAATGAAACATTATAGCAACACCACCGTATTTAGTTGTCACAAAGATTCAGCTAACACACATGAAGTGCTCTGAGCAACACTCAGTAAACAGCGAGTTCTCAAGAAATGCTAGCCATTATCATCACCATCCTCTCATCTCCATCCAGCCCTGATGCCAAGGCGATGAGACTGCAGGGTCCTATCGATGGTTTTGAGTGGGCGAAGGCTGGGGTTCAAGGGCTCGTGAAGCAGAAAGGAAGCCGGGCCTGTCCACACCCGAGTCTCACCATGAGTCCTTCGTGACTCGTCGGCTGACTCGTGCCCCCATCCACATCTTCCCAGCAGAGGGGCACCCCTCTCTGTCCACCGGGCTTGGAGGCCGTTCCTTCATTTGGAAGAGACAGCCTCAGAATTCCTGACCCTCAGACAAGAGGCTGAGGGACAGGGCTGCAGGCCGGGAGGATCGTGCCCGTCGGGCACTCTGCCTTGGGGCCAAGTTCAAGGACATGCTGTCATCCTGGTCTACACAATCTCAAGGGGAATGCAGAGCGAGCACCCACCCAGGACAACTTTCAGTCTGAACCACAAAGTCAGGCAGTGGGGTTGCCAGGTCAAGCAGCAGCTCATGTCTGTAGACTGAAAGGGCTGCCGTGGTGGGGTCAGAGGGGTCATCCTCCAAAGCGGAAACCGCAGAGTGAAGTTCACAGTCACGGCCTTCAGGTTAACGTGAGCTTCCAGCCTTTAGCATTTATGTTTAATAACTCCGTTAGTCCTTTCACATTGTAAAATAATACCATGGTGTATGTTCCCAAAGATGCTAAAACAGACCCCCCAGTCACATTTCACACTGCCCACTTGTCAGCCTGTATTAAAGGGTTTTTAAGCAGCTCCCACATTCCAAATGATGACTCTTCATCTGATGCTATCAGTCAAGGACTGGGAACAACTGGGAACAGAAGCCAGGCCAATCCACTCTGATTCACCAAGTTTGGATATTAGTTTCTCCTTTCCCTGAGCCACAAGTCAAGTCCCAGCTATACAGGCCAGAACAAAACCAAACTCACATTTTTCTAAAGCTACCAGACCAACTCAGAAAAAAAAATGCCCCTAAATGAGAACTGAACAAATATTTCATTTGTTCTGAGCCCTCTGGCAGGCCCCACTCTGAAGCCAAAAGATGCTCCTGGATTAGAAAAGCAAATCTCCCAGAAATCAAACATCTGAGGGAAGGTTGTGGAAATGATGGCCCAGCCGCTCCAAAACATCATGAGATAATGCAAGATGATCAATGAGACATCTAAGCATGGAACTGTGTTTACAAAATAACAGAAGATAGAGGGGGAAACTGAATATGAAGTATTATCTCAAAGGCAAAGCACAAATATATGTGCTTGATCCAAAGACATCAGAGGACCAAGATAAAACAGACACATTTGTGTTAGGGTGGAGGGATTATGGGTAACTTTGTATTTTTTTTAAGAAATTCCTTATATGGTACTCTTTTAAATAAAAATGACATCACTGTCAGATGAGGTGCTCAGATGAAATCCAAGTAAGTGTATCTGAAACAAGTCCCCGAAAGCTGGGGGCTGCAGTCTGCAGCGCTGCTCATGGCTTTGCATCAAACCACACACGGATGCTCGCCGACCACAGACCCTTGTGTTTCTACAGCACAAGGTTCAGGGGATTTTCCTTCACTAATGCCTAACCGCCTCCCCGGGGAAACACACGCCTGGCCCACAGCTGCTTTTCCTGCCACCGCTCTTCTCAGGCTTCCCATCCTGTGGGTGACCCCAGAAGCTATGTAAGCAGAAACCTGATGGGTTGTGCTGGGTGGATGGTGGGGGGCGGGGGGAGCCTCACCTTCAGGGCCTCCTTCCCACACCAAGCGCCAGCCAGGGCTACAGCTAAAGGGGGTTCAAATCATACAGATAAGGAGCTACTTACCCAAGTTATTGTGTGCTGGGGACATCGGATTCGGGGAGAGGTTTGGAGAACCTGCGAGGTAAGACACTGCTGTGAGACTTCAGAAAAGACTGTTGGCCTGGGAGCCAGATGACAGGATGTGTACATCACAGTGGGGCGGGGAGAAAACCCGGCTGAGCCTCCACGGCCCAGGAGAAGGCCGAACCTCCTATCTCCTTGCCTGTGCGCTCCCTTCCCCGGGTCCCAGCTTCTTTATCTGTGCAACCAATAGATGACAGGATGACCTCGGAGTCTCTTCCACAACTAGAGGGTTTGATGCGTCTAACCAAGCCTGCAGCATGCGGCTGCTGCGGTCCCAGCCTGCACACACAGATCCCACACTGACACGCGCCATTAACTGAGCCCCGCAGAGGGACAAAAGGAGCAGGGAAAACCCTCTTCCCAGCTGATCCAGGCCCCCAGCAGTGAAAGTGAAGCTTGCAGCCGCCCAGACCCCTCTCTGCTCTCAGAGCTCAGGGTCTGCAAATACCAATGCAGGCATTCCCAGGTTTCAGGAAACTCACCAAGCTGCCTCAGACACCCCACAACTCAGCAACCAGACTGACATTTTATGTAAAACATGATGCTACACATGGGGAGAAGTCTCAACTACCCAATTCTTCCTACTCTATTATCTTTACTCATTACTCCCCGTGGGTGGGTGGGTAGGGAGCACACAGCATCAGCCTTCAGAAAACCAAGCTATCGCTTTTCCAAAAAGCAACACAGGGCTGGTCCCTCCATCGTCCCTGCACCAATGGGGCTCCAGCTCCAGAGAGTTGTTTGTTTACTGACTGACAGTCCTTTGCACCCGGATCCACTCCCTGAAATCTCCAGTCCTCACCACTGGGCCTTCAGCTTAGGCTGCCTTGAGCTGTGGGCGGGGGTCTGCTCCTGCCCCTCAACTCAGCTGTGACCTCCCTGAGGACCAAGGGGGAACCATGGGTTTCTGTCTCACCCCTCGCACCCAGTCTTCTGGGGGATGTGGGAAAGTCACAGAAAAAGCACAGCTTTCAAATCTTCCAGGGTACCTGGACATGGCACCACGTAGCCATAGGTCTTGGGCAAAGTGGTTCAAACACTTTGAGCTTTGATTTTTTTCCCCTCAGGTATAAAATGGGAATGACACCATCTACTGTGTGATGTGTAGAAATGAAGCGGAATGGTGCACACAAATATGCCTCCACCACGGCTTGTACACAGGAGGTGCTTAGTAAGCGTTGGTCTCCTGTTTCAGGCTGGTCCAAGTCATGGAGACCCAGGAAGTGGGACCTTCTCTCTGGTCTAAACAGACATGCACACATATCTGGGGAGACACAGGGCTGGACAGGGAGAGCCTTGGGCCCCAACTGAGATGCTCCTCCCGTCTGCTGGCAGGGAAGTCAAGCCCATGAGCAACTGGACTGGTTTGAGTGAAGAGCAGAGAATAAACAGGAGACCCCACCCACCCACCCATGGGCTGGCTGGGGTCCACAAAGCCCAGGGCTGATATTCAGTAAACATTCATGTCCACAACAGGGTCCTACAGGTACACTATGGGAGGAGACGAGGAAGGGAGGACAGAGAAAGGAAGGGGAAGACACAAGAGTCGAGAGGGTGAAAAGGTGGCTGCTTGCCCCATATAAGACCTTCTCCTCTGGTCTGTTTGCACAGGCAGACTTGGTGTTACTGTGCTTTGCAGATGCTACTTTTTTTTTTTTTTTACAACCCTAAGGTTTGTGGCAATGCTGCATCCAGCCAACATACTGGCACCATTTTTCCAACAGCATTCATCGGCTTCATGTCTTTTGTCCCCTTCTGAAAATTCTCACAATGTTTCTAATTTTTTAATCATAATTATATTTTTGATGGCGATCTGTGATCTTTGATAGTTACTACTGCAAAAAAGATTGTGACTCATTGAAGGTTCAAATCATGGTTAACATTGTTGGGCTATCAAGTATTTTTTAATTAAAGGTGTGTACACTACTTTTTTGGACATAATGCTATTGGCCACTTAACAGACCAAGACAGTGTAAACATAACTTTTACACATACTGGGGAGCAAAAAATTTGTGTGACTTGCTTTACGGTGGTTATCTGGGTGTCAAACCACAGTATATCGAAGGTTTGCCTGTAATCCTTCCATAAACCTGAAGAGTAGCGAGGAGGGAAGCAGGAGAAGAACACAGCATCTGCAGAGGTGCTGTCAGGGGGCTGGTTTCTCAAGCCAGCGTTTAAAGCCGCGAGCTTACGGCAGGCGCTTGGCATCAAATACAGGTCTCCAGTGCATTCTGACTGGGTTCACACGGTTATCCACTCATCAGCGGTATGTGGAGGCATGGGACATGATGCCCAGGCTATATATCAAGTGACCACGTTTACAGTAAGCATGCATGTCCCCTGCATCCTTCTTTCAGGAACTGCACTCTCTTCTGGGCTGTGTGCAGGGCAGGTGGCCCCGCCACATCGGACGGCTCTGCGTACCCAAGGCATGCCTGCCGTCGTCGGAAGGGAACATCTGCTTGGCTCCCTCCTCCTCACCCAACCACATGCAACCCCATGCACATGCGATGTGGCAGCTGGGGTTCAATTCCAGAAGCTGCTGGTCTGAGGCCAATTTGGTCCCAGAACAAATGAGGCGGGAACATCTGGAGATGCGGCTGGAGATGACTGGGCTGGGTGCCTCACGGCAGGAACACACAGATCACATTTGGGCATCACACAAAATTAGATGCTTCGGGGCCTTGCAAAGGTCTCGCCTCTGTTCCAGCGCTCCTGAGCTGTTTCAGGTGATGAAGCCCACCCTCCATCACACTGCCAGCAGCTTCTCAACTGCTTTCAGCCTGCAGGGGCTCCACGTCAGCCTCTGGCTACACCTGAAGCTTTGAATGACTGGCCCTCCTGTCTCTGGAGGAGGATGCTCTAGCCACACGGAGCTCTCACCCACTCTCGTCCCCACAGCCCCTCATGACTCTGCCTGGCACACTGGTCGGCCTGTCCTGGCAGCCTGGCCAAGCCCTATATACCTCCAAGACTCAATGCAGGAAAAACCTACACCGCAAGTTACTGCTCAGTCCCCCAGCACTTTGTCCCAGGCTGGCCGGCACGACCCTGTTCTGTGCCACATAGCAGCTTCCCTCAGGGCAGGCATACAGGAGACAGCACGGTGATTGCGGGCTGTCTTCTTGGTCTTCCCCACACACCATGAGCCACTCAGGCTCCTCCTCTATCCCAGATCTGGGCCCATAGTGATTGCTCAGTAAATACTGGATGGAGGGACAGAGAGAAGGATGGAGAGAGAAAGTGCGGAGAAGGGAATACAGAGAGCGAGATGGAGGAACAGAGGGAAGGATGGGGAGGGGCAAGCACTCAGGACTAGGAGCAGAGACTCCACAAGACTCTGACCTGCATCCATGCTGTGGTTCATCTGGTGGTCACTGGTCTCTCCATCTTCACTCAGGTAGCCTGGGGGTGGGGTTTCTGGGAATTGGAAGGAAGGTGGTTCATTACATGGCCTCTCTGGTTTGGCTCTTGAGCCGCCCTTTGCAAACTCACAGATTCATGCCACTACGCCGGGGGCGGGAGCTGAAGGACTCTGGGGCTCGGACCCCTGGCTCCCGCTGTCCTTGTGCGCTCATCCTCCCTTGTTCCCACCTGAATCACTCTGAACTTTGTTCACACTTTCTGACTCCCCGTCTGAAGTGCCTATTTCTACAGCCTCTGTGGCGCTAAACTTCTCCCCATCCCTCAAGACCAGGTTTAAGCCCACTCCACTCCAACCCCCACCCCGGCAGTGGACTCACCTGTCTCTGAGGGCAACTGCCTCAAAACACCCTCTGGCTCTACCACCTACCCCCGTACCATGATCTGCGGCTCCTGAGGGGACGTCTCACGCGGGATGCAAACTGCATGAGAGCAGACTGCCATGCATTCCTCTCACTGAGCCCCAGGCCCTGACTGACATCTCTGCTTTGCTGAACAAACAGAGTAGGCAACCCACCCCCCAGGGACCAGAGCCACCTGTGACAGATGAAAGACCGGGGCTGTAAAGCAGGTCCTTCCTTAACGCTCTGACCCATGCACACAGCCCGCGGTCAACCTCAGCACGGGGAGCTCACTCGAGGCCAAAGGCTAGTCCAAACTAGACGGCTCCGAAAGGAACACGGCCCACCTCCGCCCCAGCTACCCTAGTGCAGGGTCTGGCCAAGCACTGCCAAGCAGCTTTCCTGGACTCCTGGAGTTCTGGTGATGCACACATTATTTGCATGTAAATGACAGGCTTCTAAAAACATTTACACTCTGACAGCAGAGCCCACTTCTCCCTTTAGAGTAAAACCTCCCACCAGGGTTGGAACCCTCCCAGGGCTTACTTACAGGGCCCGTTCTCCACACGCTGCCCGGCCCTTGGCCCCAGCTCGGCCCACTGCCTCTGCAGCCCCCAGACCTTCGGGTTCGGGGATCCTGCCTGAACTCCAGCCCCGGGGCCGGGAGGGTGGTGAGAGAAACACAGCCTTGCTATTTCCGCTTCCAAAATAAATGACTGCACCGAGGCCGAGGCCGGGCGGAAGGGTCACGCCGCCGCTCCTCCATGCCAAGAAAAGCATCATTAGTGAGCGGGGAGCCAAGGCCACGGGTCCTCTCCCCACAGGGACGCGGGTCTGAGTCAGGGGCCTCGGGCCAGCGGGTGTGCGGAGAAGGGGTGACGGGGCCGTCCTGCGCCCGCCTCCGGGGCTCGCCTGCTGCTCGTGGGTGCCTACCTGGAATATTGCTCTGGGGCTCGATGCCGGCGGGGAAGTTAGTGTTTTCGGGGATGGAATGGCTGTAGTCGTCCAGCGGGGGGAACTCGGCCGGGATCTCTGTGTGGCGGGGCACCAACACAGGCGGTAGAACTGTGCAGAGGAGACAGCGGAGGAGGGTCAGGGCGGATGCCAGGCTGGACCTAAGCCCCAGTACCCCCAAATGCACCAGAGGCCCGCCCTCAGGTAGAAGAGGGGGCGGGCGGCGGGAGCGGGAGAGGAAGAGGCGGAGGAGAAGGATGCCCGGTAGACACGTGCGGACCCCACAGAGGCCGTACCTGGGGTCTCTACCCTCTGATAGTGGTAGGGATTCACGCAGACCTCGTCCTTCTTCATGTTGAAGGCGAACTCACACAGCTCCATGGCCCGCAGCTCGTGGTGGCTGTGCAGGTCGGGCCATCGCCACAGGCGGCAGTAGATGACATGGGGGAGCCCCTTCCGGTGGGACACCTGCAGCCGGCCATCCAGGGACCTGCCAGGATGGACAGGAGGAGCAGAAACCGACAGTGAGGGGATCCGGCCTGCCTCTGCCCCAAGTCCAGCCCACTGAGCTCCTGGGAGCCTGGCAGAGACTCAGAAAGCTCCCCCCACAACCAGCACTTGTCCGGCTCGCAGGCAGAGAGCCTGCAAATCAGAGAAGCTCTGGGTGTGCTGGAAGGGGTCCAGGAGAAGAACAGAGGCCCACCCAGCAGGCTGAAGGCTCCTGGGCCAGCAGAGCAGACCCCGGAGCCACCAGGCTGCGGGATGACTACCCTCCCCAACCTTGAAGGGAACGCCGCTGAACTGTGCTCTGCAAAGGCCAGGCGAGGCGGAGGTGGGCAGAGGGGCCAGGGCTGAGCTAGAAGACGGGAGCTCTTCAGGAGCCGACATGAGGACCACAGTGATGCCGCCGAGGAGGATGACAGCACGCAGCCCGTCCCCAACGGCTCTCCAGGCTCACCCAGTTCCTGCCTCATACACAGGAAAACAAGGGGGAAAATCCCTGTTTCAGCTGGGGTCTGTGAGGAGGTGGGGAGCGAGGGAGGGACATGAAAGGGAACTTTAACTGGTCAGGCCCTACACAGCAGGCCTCTCAGGAGCCCCTTTCTGTGTGCGGGCTTCTTGCCGGTGGCCCAGGCGGCCCGTCCACGGCTCTCCCCTAGTTCAGAGCTCAGGCCTACAAGGTCATGTGTGAGCAGAGCTGCGACCCTACTCCAGGCCTGGTTCTGCCTCAGTCCCCAGCCCAGCTCGGCCCAACCCACCACCCACGGCAGTGTCCTGTCCCTGTGCAAGCCATGTCTTCTGTGGCGACTTGGCCTCTGAGCAGTTGACCTGGTGCCCACCGCATCCCCCCGCCCAGGCTACAAAATGTCGTCCTTGATGGACCAGTGGCATGTGTCCACAGGAGCTCTTCTAAAAGGCCAAACAAAAAAAAAACAAAAACAAAAACAAAAAAAAATAAAAGGCAAAACCAGAAAGCCTACCCCAACCCATTATATCAGAATCTTCCTCTAAAATCCCCGGGTCATCGGCCCGAAGGAAAGTTGGAGCAGTGCCATAGGCCGTGACGATTGGGGAGCTCGAATGGCAGGAGCACCATCAGCCAAGAGGCAGGTGGGAGACAGGGGGCTTCTGAAAAGATGCGAGACTTCAGGGACAACCAGGATTAGACGGGTGAGGAGAGTCCATACACACAGAATTCTTTATCAAGGGATTTCCCTGGTGGTCCAGTGGCTAAGACTCCATGCTCGCAATGCAGGGGGCCTGAGTTCAGTCCCTGGTTGGGGAACTAGATCCCGCATGCCATCAACTAAAGGTCCTGCATGCCACAACTAAGAGTTGGTGCAGCCAAATTACAAAGAAGAAGAAGGAAAAAAAAACGAATGCTCTATCTAACAAGTATTTCACGAGCTCCTACTTTGTGTGGCACGAGGGATACAGCAGTGAAGGAAAGAGAGGAAAAGAGGCCACAAAGCGGTCCTGGCTTCCATGAGCTTCCATGGGCAAGGCCAATGTTAACCTACTAATCAGGTCAGCGACAATGACAAGCGAAGAGCAGGGAGCTGAGAGCGCATGTGACCCTGGGGACGATGCTTCACTGAAGGGCGAGACAGGGCATCTCTGAGGGGATGGTGGTTGACCAGAAAGTCTAAAAGGCAAGTAAGCAGACAAAGGGGGCTGAGAGGAGGACATTCCGGGGAGAGAGAGAGCATGTGCTAAGGTTCTGAGAAGGCGGAAAGCATAATGGGGAGGGAGACCAGATGGAGGCCAGAGTGCCAGAGAGGGAGGCTGGGGCACAGGAAGGGCTGCCTCCACAGGGTCTCAGACTCTGGTTCTGCCTTCTTCCTAAGAGCCACAGGAACCCTCTAAGGTGTGTAAGTGGGAAGTGTGTGTGTGTGTGTGTGTGTGTGTGTGTAATTCTGGCTGTGGGACAAGCAGACTGGAGGCAGTGGTGGTGGAAGAGTCAAGAGTGGATGAGATGGGGAATTCTCTGGTGGCCCAGTGGTTAGACGACTCCGTGCTTTCACTGCCGAGAGCCTAGGTTCGATGCCTGGTTGGGGAACTAAGATCCCATAAGCCAAGTTGCATGCCCCTCAGCACAAGAAAAGAGTGGATGCTGATGGATGCTCTTATAGATAGAGAGAGGCCCCCAAAGGCAGTACTGCCCTCCCTACAAGAAGGCTCATCCTTGGACCCCACTGGTCAGTGGGCAGGACGTTTCTGATGGCTGGGCAGGGCTGGTGGAGAGGCATTTAAAGCTCTCTCTCCCTGCCCCCATTCGACTGAGGGTACCTGTTTTCCTGAATGAGTGGAATTTATGGACACTGTGAGGGAGGGGCCTGCCAGATGCCACCAGAAGTACCAACCAAAGAGACAGAAACAGGAATCCAGGCAAACTCTCTGAGTCACTGGCCCAGGGGGAAGGAGGGACAGAGGTCAGAGCCGGGCTATGGCACAGGGGCTGCCGGGGAGCTGCTGACTAAGGGCAACTCCAAGGGTGTAATTACCTCCCTCCTGTGGGGCCCCACACCAAGGAACCCCAACAGCCCCAAAACAGTAATTAGCAGGCAGAACGAGAGAAGACAGCCTGGGACTCGCCCCTGAGACGCGGAAGGCAGACGGCCAGATGTGGAGTCATGAGACCCGGGGTCAAGACGAGGTTCTACTCTTCCGCCTGTGAGACCCTGGGCAAGTCTTGAGGTCTCTGGGCCCCTCAGTTACCTCATCTGTAAAATGGGAACATTCTCCCCCCACTGCTGCACTTGACCTCACGCAATTTTCAGTATCCACTCAAAAGTGCTTTCTGGGGGCTTCCCTGGTGGCTCAATGGTGAAGAATCTGCCTGCCAATGCAGGAGACACAGGTTGACCCCTGATCTGGGAAGATTCCCACGTGCCACAGAGAAACTAAGTCTGTGCATCACAGCTATTGACCCTGTGCTCTAGAGCCTGGGAACCACAGCTGCTGAGCCTGTCCACCCCAACAACTGAAGCCTACACGCCCTACAGCCCATACTCTGCAGCAAGAGAAGCCACTGGAATGTGACGCCCACAGTTCAGAGCGGCCCCTGCTCACCATAACTAGCAAAAGCCCACATCCAGCAAGAGAAGCCACTGGAATGAGATGCCCACAGTTCAGAGCGGCCCCTGCTCACCGTAACTAGCAAAAGCCCACATCCAGCAACGAAGATCTAGCACCATCAAAAATAAATAAATAAAATTATTTAAAACAAAGTCCTTGGTGAAGTACCAACCAATGAGCGTTATTCTTCCACACCACGACGGACCCTCTCCAAAGTCAGCCCTGGATAAGTGAGGTGAGCTGTGGGGCTGAGGGGGAGAAAAAGGGGAGTGGGAGGTGGCTGGTGGGGACAGAGAAGGACTTAGCTGTTCCTATTGTCTTGAAAAGCCACTGTGTGCCCACAGACAGGGACGTGGCCACACTCCCTTTTCAGTGTTTGCCAAAATCCCCCGAAGAGAGACAGCTGAACACCTGGAGTAGCCTCCACATGGAGAGTCCTTGGAGAGATGCTCAGACTAGCAGGAAGGAGTGAGGCTGTGCAGGGAGTCCCCCTTCCCCACCCAGCTGATAGAAGGCGCTTTTTAAATGCAGCACTATTTACAATCGCCAGGACATGGAAGCAAGCAAAACGTCCATTGATGGAGGAGGACTGGACAAAGAAGAGATGGTGTTTATATACAACAGAGTATTACTCAGCCATAAAAAAGAACAAAATAGTGCCATTTACAGTGGCATGGATGGGCCTAGAGATGGTCATATTGAATGAAGTAAGTCAGACACAGAAAGACAAATATTCTATGATACCACTTATACATGGAATCTTAAAAAATGATACAAAAAACCCATTTACAAAACAGAAATTAAAAAAATAGTAATACAGGGCAGGAAGAGGGTGCTGGTGGACAACAGAAGAGAAGGGTCCCCCTTTCCAGGGGATGGACAGCCTGAGGGAGCAAGCAGAAGGCCACGTTCCCACCAGCCGTGCACGGGGCCTGGGCCTCAGGAGGGAAGGCGGGGACAGGAAACTCTGGGCACTCCTGGCGCAGAGGGGTGCCCACATGCCACCCTAATAGCCTAACCCCCAGGACCCCTAACAGCAGAACCAGAGACCCAGAGTGACCCAGGGGGCCTGCTGGGGGCCTGCAAAGCGCAGAGTGGGCAGAAATGGGAGGCCGTGGACGCACAAGGCCTGCACATGCTATGTGAGGGTGCAGCCCTCATGGGTTTGGGTAGTTGATGGTGGGGAAGGAGAGTCAAGGAGGGCAGAAGGCACATCACACTGGCAGGCAGAGACCTCAGCATCCTGACTCCTCATCCGATCCCTTCTGGGTCACATGGGTTGTTTTTTTCTCAGGGCCTAAGGATCCTGGCTGTCTATCTGCAGATAAAGCTCCAAACATAACGGGAGGAGCGAGGAGAAGGGGATGGTGATAAATGGGAGGGGGCAGGAGGAGCGAGGAGAAGGGGATGGTGATAGATGGGAGGGGGCGGGAGACTGGGAAGGCGAGGTGGGGGGGGAGGGGACAAGGGATAGAGGATGGGAGGGAGGTGGAGGAGAGAGAGGAGGCAAGTGGTGGAGGGTGGGAAGGAGAGGGATGGAGGAAGGGGAGGGGAGGAAGAGAAGGGGGGAGGGGAGGGGAGGAGGGGCAGGGGTGGGAGAGACTAGGAAAGTCTTTGGTCAAATACAACAAACTGGATGGATGCATTTCTCTCTGTCCTGCCCAAGACAATGAGTAGAAGAGCAGATCAGACAAAACTGGAAAGCAGCTGGCCAAATGGGAACAGACTTAGCAGAGTGACGTGAGCTGAGACCAAGCGTCATCAGAGGAAGCCAACAGAAGTGATTCCCATTGGGCCTCAAAACCTGGGAAGACTCAGGAGTTGGAGGCACCACACACATGTCAAGACTCGGCTGAGAATAGGAAGATGGGGCTCAAGTCTGCAGAAGAGGCTGGCAGGTCCCACCTCCTTCCCTGCCAGCCTCCCCACAAACAGGACCTCCCCAGGCCTGCCAGAGACAGGTCTGCTCTCTGTGGAAACTGATCCGGAGAGCAGGGCTCTGGATGGGGTCACAGGGCACAGCTGGGGGTGAAGTCAGACGAGGGCTAGAGCAGGATTTCATGAAGGCTCCCTTGTTCACCAGGCACCCAGGACACTAACAGTGAGGCCTGTGCCCCCACTCCCACCTGTAGAGGAATTAAACAGCTCAGCCCGGGAGAAAAGGCCTGCAACACTGACATCTGGGGATCACCCAACAAAACGACCCAGTTCCCGCAAGCCTGCCCTGCAGGGAAGCCCATTTGCCAACAGGCCCCTCCCATCGCCATACACCAGCAGGCACTCAGCTTTTCACTGCCATACTCTCTATTAGAGACGCACATCCGGAATCCCCACAGAGACAGACTTAGTAGGGAAGAAAAAAAGAAGTCTGAGACAATGTAGGGAGCAGAAAAAAAACTTCCAAACAGAATGAAACAGAACAAAAACTACTCTCAGGGAGACAAGTCACAGGAATCCTAAAACAGGAACATTTGCAAACTATTGAAAAACATTCCTGGAAATAAAAAATAAGAATATTCATTAGAAAATCAAGAGAGACTGAGGTTTTCACGGACTTCTTGAGTTTTTAAACTACACACATGAATTATTTCAATGGTATAATTTTTTTCTAAACCAAGGAAGGTACAATAATCAAGGTACAGATCAATGGACACTTACAGAGTCCAGAAACAGCCACATAGATATGATCCACTGTTTTCTGAAAAAGGTCCAAAGATAATTTAGTAGAGAAATGAGAGACCATTTTCAACAAATGGTGCTAGAACAACAGGCCGGCCATATGCGAGGAAAACAAGATGCAATCTACACCTTGTACCTTATACAGAAATTAACTAAGGTGGGTCATAATATAAAGCTTTAAACTATGCAACTTCTGGAAGAAGACAGAGGACAGCATCTTTGTGGCCTTGGGATGGGCAAAGACACTACATCAGAAACATATTCCAACTTTTTTTAAAGTTGACGAACTGGACACCATCAAAGCCTAAGCCTCTGGTCTTTGAAAAGACCCTGTTAAGAGAATAAAAAAGACAATCCACACATTAGGAGAAAATATTTGCAAAGAATATATTTGATGGGGCTTCCTTTGTAGCTCAGTCGGTGAAGAATCTGCTTGCAGTGTAGGAGACCCCAGTTCAATTCCTGGGTCAGGAAGATCCCCTGGAGAAGGAAATGGTGACACATTCCAGTATTCCTGCCTGGGAAATCCCATGGACAGAAGAACCTGGTGGGCTACAGTCCATGAGGTTGCAAGAGTCAGACACAACTTAGTGACTAAAGCACCATCATATTTGATAAAAGACCTATTTCCAAAACACATAAAGAACTCTGAAAACTCACTAATAAGAAAACAAACAACCCAACGATTAAAAAACAAAACAGGTAAATGACTTGAACAGACACTACACAAAAAGATATAAATGTGGCAAAAAAAAAAAAAGGAGGATGAAAAGATGCCTGACATCACTAGTCATTAGAGAAGTCCAAACTAAAACAGTGAGGTGCCACTCCATCATTATCAGAACAGCTGCTACTGCAAAGACTGCCACGTCCCGGCAGGGCTGCGGAGCAACTGAAACTTCTTATGTTGCTGGTGGGAATGTGAAATGGTACAACTGCTGCGAAAAACAGCTTAGAAATTTCATAAAAGTTCAAAATATAAACCCACCATATGATCCACCCGGTCCACTCCGAAGCCTTACCCGAGAGCAGCGAAGGCGTCTGTCCACACAAACACGTGTGCACGAGTGTTCATCCCAGCTGTATTCATAAAGGCCCCGAACTGGAGAGGACCCAGTGCTTCTCAACAAGTGAATGAACAAACAAACTGAAAGAGCCATACGAAAAGTCTAGCAACAAAAAACGATGAACCATTGATACGAACAACATGGATGAATAGAAGGACAATCATTCTCAGTGAAAGAAGGCAGGCGTGATTCTGTTTGTATAACATCATATACAGTAAAGTCAAGGGACAGTGCCACCTTACATTTGCATGACAGCAAGCAGACCCGCGGTTGCCTCAGGATGGCGGTTGGAGGTGGATGGGATAGGGAGCTTATCAAGGAATAAAGGTGATGGTTGGTACCTTGACTCCTGGCGGTAGTTTTTTTTTTTAATTGAAGGATAATTGCTTTATAGAATTTTATTGTTTTCTGTCGAACCTCAACTTGAATCAGCTATAGCTATACATATATCCCCTCCCTTTTGAACTCCCCTCCCATCTCCCTGCCCAGCCCACCCCTCTAGGTTGATACAGAGCCCCTGTTGGAGTTTCCTGAGCAATAGAGCAAATTCCCATTGGCTATCTATTTTACATATGGTAATGTAAGTTTCCAGGTTACTCTTTCCACACATCTCACGCTCTCCTCCCCTCTCCCCAAGTCCATAAGTCTGTTCTCTTTGTCTGTTTCTCCACTGCTGCCCTGTAAATAAATTCTTCAGGACCATTTTTCTAGATTCTGTATATGTGTGTTGGAATACGATATTTATCTTTCTCTTTCTGACTCACTTCACTCTGTATAATAGGTTCTAGGTTCATGCACCTCATCAGAATTGACTCAAATCCGTTCCTTTTTATGGCTGAGTAATGTGAGTTTGAGTGAACTCCGGGAGATGATGATGGACAGGGAGGCCTGGCGTGTTGCGATTCATGGGGTCGCAAAGAGTCAGACACGACTGAGCGACTGAACTGAACTGAATATCCATTGTGTATATATACCACAACTTCTTTATCCATCTGTTGATGGGCATCTAGGTTGCTTCCACATTCTAGCTATTGTAAATAGTGCTGCAATGAACAATGGGATACGTGTATCTTTTTCAATTTTGGTTTCCTCAGCGTATATGCCTAGGAGTGGGATCGCTGGGTCATATGCTGGTTTTATCCCTGGTGGTGGTTCTGCAGGTATATACACAGGTCACAATTGACCACACTGTACAGTGGAAAAACATGCAGTTTGTTGTATGTCAAATATACTACAATTTTTTTTTTTAAAAAAAGAAGGACTTTGGGGCTTTGGATTGGGATAAACCTGGATTCAAATACGGACTCTCTGGTCAATAGCTGTGT
Organism: Budorcas taxicolor; assembly: GCF_023091745.1. NCBI lineage: Eukaryota > Metazoa > Chordata > Mammalia > Artiodactyla > Bovidae > Budorcas > Budorcas taxicolor. The sequence continues at coordinate 14,150,465 of NC_068919.1, read as the reverse complement.
AAACTTGATCAGATTGCTTAATGTCTTGGTCTTAATGATCTTTCATCTTAAATAAGTCCCTTTCAGCAATCCAGCATTGTTGGGAGGACTAAATGACATTGCAGGGAAAGCTTTCGGCGAATAGCTAGGACATGGCGTCAACCCATTGTCATTTCTGTAGCGTCACTATTACTACCCCCATCACTATGACAGCGCCCGGAGGAGAAAGGTCCCCAGGAGGAGCTCGAGTCAGCAGGCCCCGCCCCTTCCCCAGGCCACCTGGGCCCAAAGTGAGGCCTTGGGCAGCCTGCTGCTTCCAGTCTTCGCAAGACTCTCACGCTCCTTATCTCAGAGCAGCCTCACCGAGATGCAGCTGGGTCATAAGGCAAGTCTCATAATGGTCCCGCCTCACTCCATCGAGAGGAAAGGTGCCCCCCCTCCCAGGACCACACAGCTGTCTGCACCCAGCTGCAGAGCAGGTCTCCTGGCTGCCAGGCCAGGCCTGATGGTGGGGAGACATCACCACTCTCTCCAGCTCCTGAGCACATGACCACCGGTCTGGCTTGGCAGTATCCTCAATAAGTCACCTGGGACATCCCTGGTGGTCCAGTGGTTAAGAATCTGCCATCCAGTGAGGGGACGTGGGTTCAATCCTTGGTCGGGGAACTAAGACCCCACGTGCCATGGGGCAAGTAAGCCAGTGTGCCACAACTACCGAGCCCATGTGACTCAACTAGAGAGAAGTGCACAGACTGCAACGGAAATCCCATGTGCCACAGGTAAGGCCCGTGGAGCCAAATAAACACACAACAAATATTCAAAATAAGAAGCAGTCATCTAGTTCATGGCCCTGCTTCTGGGCAACCTCACGGCGAGGAGGGCATCTCATTCATGTCCTTTTATGTATCACCGACTACTCCTTTGGGCTCAAGGCTGCACAGAGCTAGCCCTGGTAGTCTCTCCCTCTGTCCCACTCAAAACCCCCAGTAATGCTCACCAAAGGGTTAATAGTGAACTGGGAGTTTCAGCCGCTGGATCTAATTTAGTCCACGTGTCCGGTACACACCCTCCCAGCCTTATGGGGCACCGGGCCCATTTTAAGTAAATCCAATAAATAAGTCTTAATTCTGAGCTGATGTTACCATAAACACGCTCCACTGCAGAAAAGGGTCTATTTCCAGCCTGCCCCTCTCCCTGACCCAGTCCTTTCTCGGCATGGCCCAAGACCAGCTGCTGGGGCTAAGAGCACAGTCCGCCTCTGGGCTGAGGTCTTGTCCCACACCCAGCGGCTTCCTGATGAGAGACCCTCAAGAGTTTCTCCAGCAACGCTCTCAAGCTCCTCTGACAGAGGTTTTATTCCTTAAATATATTCTTCACCAGCTGAACCATTTCCTGTGGCAGGAAATTAGGTTTCCTCCCATTGGCTCCAAGTGGGGCCTGTAAAGCGTCCCAGAATGGTGGTGGGGGCCACAGCCAAGGACACGGACATGCCGAAGTCCAGACCTGATGGGGAAGCGGAGCCCGCCAGTGCGTTCGGGCAGAGAGGCAGGCCCGGGGCCCACACATCCCTGTGCCCAGAGATCTGTGACCCACAGCCATCTGGGGGCCGACATGAAACCGGCAGACTTGGACACAGGGCTGGGAGATCAGGAGCAGAGCACATAGCTCCAGAAACACACCGGGACCCAGTCGCAGCACGAACGGTCCGTGGGGCACACTGCTGCACGTGCGTGCGTGTGGCTCAGTCATGTCCAGGCCTTTCTGACCCCATGGACTGTCGCCCGCCAGGCGCCTTTCTCCACGGGATTTTCCAGGCAAGAATACTGGACTGAGTTGCCATTTCCTTTTCCAGGGCATCTTCCCAACTCAGGGATCTAACCTGCACCTTTTGCATCTCCTGCATTGGCAGGCAGGTTCTTTGCCAGCTGAGCCGCCGAGGAAGCCCGGGCACACTGCTACTATGTGAGAATACAAAGATGGCCCAACCCCAGTGCATCCTGCCTTCCCTGAGTTTAGAGAACTAAAGGGGCGTGACCAAGGTCGTGTAACTTGAACAGGAGCAGGGCCAGAACTCAGAGCCAGACCCAGGTGGAGAAATGGAGGGTGAGGTAAACAGAGCTTTTTCCCATGCTGTCCCATGCTCCCTCCCTACCAGGGATGACTTCTTATCCATCTTCAAAGAGTTACTGAATACCCACCAAATCTCAGGCACCAGAGCAGAAGTAGTGAACAAAAAGCAAATTTGTTAATACTTCAGGTGAAGCGTATTTTACTTAAAATACATACACACAACTAAACTTTCTAGCTTCTTCCAGAGACCAGCTTTTTTTTTTTCAATTTGCTCACTGAGTAGTAACAGTTCCTTTGGTTCCACCTGGCCTTTGAGCACCAGTGGTCTGCTCTGAGATCTGCTGCTCTGCCTCTCCTTCATATCTAAGTATCAGAATGTTCTTTTCCGTCTTCCATGCCAAGGATGGCCCAGGACAACTGTTTGATAGAGCATCAAATATGCTGCTGCTGCTGCTAAGTCGCTTCAGTTGTGTCCAACTCTGTGCGACCCCATAGATGGCAGCCCACCAGGCTCCTCTGTCCCTGGGATTCTCCAGGCAAGAACACTGGAGTGGGTTGCCATTGCCTTCTCCAATGCATGCATGCTAAGTCGCTTCAGTCGTGTCCGACTCTGTGTGACCCTAAGGACAGCAGCCCCCCAGGCTCCTCCGTCCACAGGATTCTCCAGGCAAGAACACTGGAGTGGGTTGCCATTTCCTTCTCCCCAGCAAATATGAAAGCCCCACAAATAGTCCTGCTGAGAGGGCCAGTGGATTTAGGGGTTCACCCAGGATCCTCTCCCGTTGCCAAAACCAGGACTTCCCTGGTGCTCCAGTGGTTAAGACTCTGCCTGCCAATGCAAGGAACATGGGTTTGATCCCTGGTGCAGGAAGATCCCACCTACCAGGAGCAACCAAGCTTGAGCACCACAACTACTGAAGCCCAAGTGCCTAGAGACCAACGCTCTGCAAAAAGGCACTGCAATGAGAAGCCCTCACTCATCGCAACTAGAGAAAGCCCGTGAGCAGCAACAAAGATCCAGTACAGCCACACACACACACACACACACAGACACCCACACACACACAGACACCCACAGACACCCACAGACAAAACCGAAGCATCCTCTGTTCCAGGCAGAAATGCCACACAGGGGTCAGCTGTCGAGCTAAGGTGACAAATCACAGAGGTCTAGCATTTAAAGAACGAAGCGCTCCTGGCCAGCTAAGCCCTGGCCAACTGTCTACCTGAAAACCCACTCTGGAGAGCTGCAGACAGCTGGGGCTTGAGGACCTTGGGAGCAGCCTGGCCAATTCCTTCCTTCTGTGGTTGAGGAAACAGACTCATGGAACAAGCACTTCAAGGTCACCCAGCAAGTGAACACAGAGCAAGAAGGTGGTCGCCCAGCTGCTGTTTCACAGCAGCCAGAACTCGCTGCTGATGCAGTCTGAAAAACATGAGTCCACATTCGCCCTCGGTAAGCTGAGTGCAACAAAACATGTTAATAATTTTTCTTTATTGCATTGAATCTTAAGTTGCCCGGAGTTCTCAATCTTCAGGATGAGAAATATTTTTTAAAAACCGGGCCTGAGCACTTGGTCTAGGTGAAGGATGTGCGCTGTAATTTCTGTCCCATCAGTGCAAGCTTCTGAAAGTTACATTAGAAGAACCTGTTACAAACAAAAAGAAATTTAGCTGTATATTGAATCTGCTGCTGCTGCTGCTGCTGCTGCGTCACGTCAGTCGTGTCCAACTGTGTGACCTCATAGACGGCAGCCCTCCAGGCTCCCCCGTCCCTGGGATTCTCCAGGCAAGAACACTGGGGTGGGTTGCCATTTCCTTCTCCAATGCATGAAAGTGAAAAGTCAAAGTGAAGTCACTCAGTCGTGTCCGACTCTTAGCGACCCCATGGACTGCAGCCCACCAGGCTCCTCCATCCATGGGAGTTTCCAGGCAAGAGTACTGGAGTGGGGTGCCAGTGCCTTCTCTGGTATATTGAATCTGCTATTCCCCAAATCTTTTCAAAGTTTACGTTGGTTGTTAGAGTTTAAATAAAAAGCAACATTTCCAATATCGTCTCCTTCTTTTCATCTGGTGCCACAAAGGAAGAATCTGGTACAGAGAAGTGGGGGGTGGTCCCCAAGTAACTGAGGTTTCCCTGTAACCCCACCACAGCGACCACACGCTCCAGCCCGTTTCATAAGTGTCCTCAGCAAGTTCTGTTAAGTACACTAAGCACATTTTTTTTAACTGTTCCAGTTTAGGTTGGCCTATGAAGAGCTGAAAACAGAATTTCACAAGCCCTGATACCAGTCACTGAACTGCTTCACCGAGAACAACCCAATTCCGATCTGAACTTACCAATGGGTAACAGCTGGTGCTTCAGGCTGCCACACTGGGGGACAACCCATCCCATGCCAGGCTGAAGCCCCCTGTGCTGTGCTCTGGACCAGAAACCGGCTCTCACTCCTCCCCCACTGGACTGATGTCTCCCCTCCCCGCTGAGAGCTTTCCAGAGTGGCTGGCTCAGATCCGGGACAAGTGCTCCAAGCAGATAGGGCCCGAGTGTGAGCCCCAGAGGCGGGAGGACCCCCTGGGCAAACCCTGGAAGGAAGATCTACCGCGGGGGGTAGATCCCACAGGAAACACATTATCTAGACCTCAGGGCCTCCCTCCTCCCAAGGGCCCCAGGATGCACACAGGGTGTGCACTTTCTACAGAAGGAGGAGGCTGATCTGGAGAAAGTTCACTTCATTACAATCATCTGTAAAGCACACGTACACCAAGAATCTTTCAACATTGGGCTGTGAGTAAGGAAAGCCCAGTCCCCTCCTCACCCCAGCTGCTCAACCTCAGCTTTCCCGACATCTGGGGACAGATCACTCTATGTCAGGCTGGAGAGGAGCCACAGCTATCCTGTGTGTCACAGGATTTTTAGCAGCACCCCGGCCTGTACCCACCAGATGCCAGTAGTACCTCACCTCCCAGCTATAATAACTAAAATCGTCTCCAGATATCGCCAAAGGTCCCCTAGGGGGCAAAGTCACTCCCCTTGAGAACCTGTGGGCTATGGAAATACTCTGGGCACGGGCACAGGTTGGGGAAACAGAAGCAATTTCCACCTCAGAGCAGGTGTCAGCCTGGCACTTCTCATTTATCATCTCCCTGGATACAGGGATTCTCTGGGGTGGGTCCCCTCAGTCCCATTTTACAGGAGAAAGATTCACATGACATTGAGTGACCTGCTCAAAGCTGCCCAGATGAGCAAGAAGTGGTGCCTGACTTTGTAAGCTGGGATCACACCCCAAACCCAGCTCCCCGTGCCTGTGATCATTCTGTTTGAACCAGAAGTTCTCTGCGGGACTGATGAGATCGTGGTCATGGTGCCCTCCCGTCCCCCTCACCCACGCAAAAAAAGCAGTTACATCTTGGAGGGAGAGGGGGAGAAGGAGGACAGGAGGAAAAGGAGTGTTTCATGTGGAATCTTTCTATTTCATAGCTTCGGTGTTCAGAAACCGTTCTTTTCCCTCCAAGAACCAACTTGACACGGATTACGTTTTTCTCCGCAGGATCACAGAGGCTTCACACTGGAAAGGGAAGACGCGACAGAAGTCTGGGTTGGTCTCTGGTTACCAAAATAAGGAGGAAAGAATTGTTGCCAGGCTTCACGGAACTTTCTGGATGGCCATTTTGCTCTGCCAGTTAACATTCACTAAGAATGGAATGAAGCCTGAAGATCATGTATTTAGTTTATTTTTAAAGAGATCACTCACAGAATACTCGGGATACTCATAGCCCTTGGCCATGTTCTGATGGGCTTAAGGCAAAAAGTACACTTCAGCCCAGCTTTTATTATAACCCCTACCCCGAAAGCTCACTTTGTAAAACACAGGGAGGTTGAAATGGACTTGTTAGTTCAGGTGTGTTTAGATACTTCTCATTCGACTGGGGGACTCTGGCCTCCGGTGGCCCTGGCTCTGCAAGCGGCATGCTATTCACACAGCCCACACTTAAAGGGTCCTTGCTTCCAAACTGCTCTGGAGAAATGGATTCATTTGTATTTTCAATATGGGGGAAAAGCAGAGAAAATGGCAGTCTGAAGCCCAGAGGACAGACTCACACAAGAAGACAAAAGGGTTCCTTCTCTCTCTGACAACATGGCACTCGGTGAGCAGCTGGGGAAAGAGATTCACTAGCCTCCACAGGGGAAAAGTTTAAAAAAAGAGGCCGGCGGGGGTTGGGGGGGGGTGTGCATGGGGAGCAGCTTTTGGAGACTGTTTGATCATTATCTCGGCTTAGACCCTTTTTTCTGAAGAAGAGAAAACCGGGGCTTGAACTGCAGATCAGCCTTCCACTAATAAATGCCTGAAGACTGAGAAATGTCTTTGATCTCTTACAAAATAAAAAGGCAGGGCTCCAAAGAGTCACCTCCCCTGACAACTGCCATTTCTCTTGTCTTATCTGCCAGTGAACTTCAATATTAGCTCACTTCGCTAAACAAACAACTCTTATTACAAGACTCTTAGTCATTCTGTTTTCCACTTTCTTCCAGCAGAAACCATTAAGGTCTGAGCAGCCTCTCCGGGGCTGTCTTTTCCCAGACCCAGTTCCCAGCTTTCCACCTCCTGCCCCACCAGGTTTGCATGAACTGAGCCCCATGAATCACTTCCTGTGGGCAGACTGCACGTTTGGGGATGGGATTTTCTTTGGTTCTTTTTTTTTTTTTTGAGAAGATTCTCACAGTTGGGCTTCAAGTAGTGGAACCAGGCAATGATGATGATCACTCGCTGCCTTGTCCTATTAAAACAAATCAAAGTTTCCAAAGACATAGAAAATGTCAGGTGGTGTTCGTGACTAGGGGAGTTGGGGGGGGGGGGGGCAGAGGTGAAGAGGACAAATGAAGAGTTTTTCTGTTAATTGCTCAGTTTTGCCTTCCTTCATTATGAGTCACTGGCCAGAGAGATAAAACAATGTCATAAGCACTATAGAGCATGCAGGGTAAACCTGGCAACTTTCTGTGACATTTGAACTGAGGAGTAGGGCTTCTAGAAAACGTTCACTCAAGCTCCAAGTTTACAACCATTTCTGGTGAAATACCATACAATACGGGTTGGGAAAGGAACAGTCTCACATTTCAGTCTTAATCACATTTACCACTCTTTCCCTTATTTTTAAGAGAGGCCCACAATTGGGAAGGAAATCTGAAAAACAGGGGCTATATGTATAACTGATTCACTTTGCACAGAAACTAACACAACATTGTAAAGCAACCATACTTCAGTAAAATTAATTTTAAAAAAGTAAATAGGCCCCAAAGCCTTAAGTAAGAATCCTCAGACCTTTCAGGGCAGCCACTGTAGGGGAGCTGGAAGCAAGGGAGGGGTGGGAAACGACCACATTTCTAGAAGAAGTGAGTTTAAAGCCCATGAAGTTAAACAGCTACCTTTGTAAGCAGAAAAGACAGCATTGCAGGACACCAGTCTCTAACATTCCACAGACACTCTGCCTTTCTCTGGCCCAAAGCTTTACAAGCTTACATAAGCAGTTTCCATCTAACTGGTAACAAAGAATGGGTGTCCTGTATACTCTGGGCATCACTATCCTGAGGACAATTTAAGCAGCCAATTAGCATTCCTTTCAGACTTAGGGAACAGACTTCCTATTGTCTCTCTACAAAAGGTTCTGGTTCATTGGGGGCAATTGCACCTAAGACAGCAAAGAACCCCTAAGGGCAAGAAGATGGGAATTCCCAGTAAACAAGAAGGGAGGACTTCAGAACTTACAATGTCAGGGTGGCAATCACCTGCCACTTAAGCTGGCCTCAAGGACTAAACAGCTCTAGGGTAAAAGCTGCATCACCAACCACCGCCCCCACTGACACCCCAGCAGCTCCACTCGGGAAGCTCCAGGTGAAGCTCCCTCCCCTCGGGTCCAGCACCCTCACAACTCTCTCCCACACCCAATGCACCCAGTCTCAGCCAAGTACCCACAGAATACCGGCCCACCCACCACCTCATCAGACGCCCACTTCCCAAACAGCACACAGGTATTTAGAGGCTTCCATTACAGGTATGGAAATTCATGGTGCTTCGCTGGCTCAAGCTGTCGAAGTAACATGGTGTGGCCATAGGGCCTGAGTGTGGGGCTTTTGCATCCACAGCCAGAGATCTTCCGTCCTCAGCGGTATGCTGACACGGTCTAGGGGTCCACAGACTCCCTTCGGCCCAATTATGCCTCCAGCTTAAAGATTACCCCCGATCTGTGGCTCTTCCTGCAGAAAGATCACTCTCTGTTCTCCCCTCTTCAAAGACTTACAGACCTTACTGTCCAACACTCATCAAACTCACCATCACCATCACCTGGGATGATAAAGTAACTTCCATGTGTACCTGGCTTCCCCTCCCAGCAAAGACAGGAGCTCCTTAAGGACAGGAGACCCAGCTTAAAATAACTTCCCCAGTCCCCTGGATGGAGCATGGGGCTTGCATGTTACATTTGTTCACAAGTAGGTCAGGGCAAGGGAATTATTCCTCTGGGCAGCAACAATCAGAAGATGGAAGTAACAAATACAAACCTCAGGCTGCATCCCAGCCTTATGAACCCAATCAAGACACGAAGCCTTGTAGTAAAGGGACCCACAGATGCACGTTACTGCCAGAAACCCAACGCCAGGAATGTTCTCGAAGCAATCAGCTGGTATCGAGAGGTGCCATTAAAAACAGCAGGGGAATGACAGCCACAGGTGCCAGTTCATTCTGCTAAAGCAGCCAGTGGCGGGGTGCAGGGAGCTGAAAGGCTTTTGAGTGAGGAAGTCCTGCCTACTTCACTCATCATACCAGAGAGAGACAAAGTCATATGTGGCTAAGGTTGTAGGCAGACACAGGCTAGAAGGTTTTTCGATGAATTTACTCAACAAATATTTGTTGAGTGGAGATTTTATCACTGTTGAAGTTACTGGCAGAGAAGACACGCACAACAAATCTGGGTCTACGCCAGGGAGTGGACTAGAGTGCCTGTGGTCCCGCGCTGGCTGTGCTGCCCAGAGGTGAGGGGTCTCTAGGTATGGCACATCCCATCTATACAATGGGTTCAGGGACTTCCTTGGTGGTCCAGCGGTTAAGACTTCACCTTACAACACAGAGGGTGTTGGTTTGATTCTTGGTCAGGGAACTAAGATCCCATATGCCTCATGCCCCACCCCAACAAAGAGCTAGAACATAAATAACAAAAGCAAAATTGTAACAGATTCAATAAAGACTTTAAAAATAGCCACATTTTTTAAAAATGCTAAAACAAAATGATGGGTTCCGCCAATCTCTAGTGTCTGCTTGCTTCCTAGCACTGACAGTTCACCTACCTGAGAAACACACTAATTTGCCGTGAAAAGGATCTTTAGAATGGTTGTGTTTACACCTCCCAGCTCCCTGACTGCCTTTACGCACGTAGGGCCTTGGAAGAAACAAATCTGAATCAACAGCAGCAGAGCAAACACATGATCAAGAAGAGGGGCTACCATCTCAGAAACGAAACACACAGCAAGGGGGAAAGAGAGAGAAACACACAGCAAGGGGAAAAGAGAAAACTTCACGACTTCCACTCTTTCTGCAGGTTAGAAGAAAACAAACCCCCAAAGCCCAAACCTAACAGCAGTATCAGCAAAACTGTGGCAGTCACAGCTGTGCGGCGATAGTAAAGGATAAATTGGTATCAAACAAGTTCCTGAGAGAGACGTTGGCTTCAAACCAGAAAGGTGGGGCTTCCCTGATGTCCCAAACCTCAGGCTGCATCCCAGCCTTATGAACCCAATCAAGACACGAAGCCTTGTAGTAAAGGGCTTCTAGTGGCTAGGACTCTGCACTCCCAATACAGGGGGCCCAGGTTTGATCCCTGGTCAGGGAACTAGATCCTACATGGTTCAACCAAGACCCAGTGCAGCCAAATAAATAAAAATAAACATTTAAAAAGAACCCAGGAAGGTAACAGGCTGCAGAATTGCTGACCTCAAAGGTCAGAGGTCAGGAAACAGGTGCTATGGCTCACAGACATGGTCACATTCGTGGCTAGCTTCAGTGGGATTTGCCCAAGACACAGGAATGAATGCAGATGACCTTGTGTGGTTTGTTCCAGATTCAGGAATCAGAGGACTTTGGGGCTGGGGGTGGGGCAGGGGCTCTAAAATGAACCATTGCACTTCCTCTCCCTCTTTCTCTCCACTTAAGAGGACACCGAGGCCCGGGCAGAGACAGCATCACCCCAGGGCCCCTTCCGTTTTTTTTTTTTTTCCCTACTCCAGGAATCCATGATCCTAGAACTATCTGTGGCCTGAAATGGAAAACTCAGCTGTCAGGGAACAAAAAAGCTAAGCCCACAACAAACGGCAGGGCTCCCCTCCAGGGCAGGAAGACCAGAGGGTGTCTGGGCAGGAGGACCGCCTTCTGGCGCTTCCCACCCTCCGCACAGCCAGCTGTCGGGCCCCAGCGCCCTCTCGGCCCATATTCCAAGGAGGCCGGGCCCATCTCCCCGGCTCTGTAAACAGCTCTGCCCTCCCCTCCCTCTGCCGCCAGAGCGCAGAACACCCCCTGCCACTGGGGCCTGGACTGTTTGGTAACAATGGAGGGAACATTAAACAAGGGTGGAAGACGGGAAGTGAATCACTGAATTCTCAAGCAGGCTCCTTGGAAGGGGCAGGGTGGCGGGAGGGGAGGCTGGGGCCCCCCGGGGCGGCCTGGCAGCCGGTGGGGGAAAGTTTCCCGGACGTTCTCTTCTTGCCCCACAATAGGGTGCCCCCCGGCTCTGCCTGCCTTCCGGCAGCAGGCAAGCTCAAGTTCCTGAGTCATCTTGGCTGCTTCGAGAAGTATCTCGGATGTTCTCTGCTCAGGCACCAGGTGGAAGCGGGTGGAGACGCAGAAGACCTCCTTCTCCACAAAAGGACCCAATTCTGCCCCCATGGCCCTTCAACAGTCTGACCCTGCCCCTCGGCAGATCCTGGACTCCCCAGTAAAGGGAATGGCTTTGTCTCCTCTTTCCCCTGCTCGTAGCATCAATTATTTATATGGAGATTTTCCAGGGGACAATGGCAGGGCACGCCTTGAAGGGGCATCTAAGTGAGACACACGCTGTCCCCTATCCGCCCCCACCCCCCACCCAGTCTGTACCGATTCCCACTCAGCCCAGGTGCCATGCCAAGCCACCTCCAGCACCATCGCTCACCTCCACTGACGACCACCCACCTTGGATCTGCACAGCACCTCCAAAGTCTGGTCTCTGCCAGGATTCTGTCCTGTTTCATTCAAATGGTGTGTGGAACGCTGTGGGTGCATGCACTCACATGGAGCAGTAGCTCCATGCCTCTCTGGGAGAGGCAGGGAGACGCTCCAGCAGCCCCAGTCTGTAGTTACTGAGGGCCTACTATGTGCCAGGCACTTAGCGAGCACTTCAGTTTGCTCAACTTTGCAAAGGATCAGGACTAAAGGACCAAACCGTGCACCACTGAAGAGTCAGTGTGCAGGAGCAGGGCCAAGGGCGCCCCACAATTGGTGCAAATCTGACCTAATTTCTGCTTTCCAGGCTCTCTTTTCACAACTAGCTTTTCCCATACCTGCCTCACCTTCATTCCAGAGGTAAAATCCATCAGTTGTTTCCTAAAGCAAGTTCTTTGCTAAGCACTTAATGCTTATATACTTTTATCCTGTTGGACAGGGCCCTGTTTTGTAAAAGCAAACCATGAAGTTCAGAAAGGTTAAGATTCTTCCACAAGGTCACACAGTGAGCAGGAGAGCAGAGTCAAGCTCTGAGCACCAAACACAAAGGCCTAGGGTCTTTCCACTGCATCAGGCTGTTGCCCGGCATACTCACTTGCCGCGAAGGAGACGCAGTGGGAACAAGGTGAGACTAGGGACCCGGAGCCAGAGTCCAGCTCTGGCTCCTCTCTCTGCACCTGGGTGATCTTAGGGCAGGTGTCTCATCTCCCAGGGCCAGTTCACAGGTGAGAACATGATAGAAACTTCACCTGAGGACAATTTCTGTTGTTGTCCATGCTGGTGGCGTTTTACATGGTACCAGCAGCTTTGAGCAGAGACTAAGGAGATGAACAATTCCCCCCTTCCTAAGTCCACTCAAGTTTGCCAAGGTTTTCTTAGCACTCGCATCCTCAGAGATCATGAAAGTGAAGGTCTGAAGCAGTTGCCTGGGTTCCTCAAGTCCCAGCCCCGCTTTAGTGAGTATGTGTGAGTTACTCCTGCTCCCCAAACCTTAGTTCTCATCAGCTTGGACCAGATATCCCCAAGGTCCCGTCTCCGACAATGTGACTAACTATTAATCAGCAGCTCACTGTTTTGTTTTTTTTTTCTTCTCACACAGAGAAGACTTCCTCCAGGCAAATATCTCTGAACAACGAAAAAAGGAACACACTTCCAACACCCCAGCAGTACCATCCTGTTTTAGCTCTCGCTGGGGACTGCCCAAGTGCCAGGAACTCAACTCCCCTGGTCAACTCTGACCCTGGCCTTGTGTGTGTGGCTTTTCGAGGATGAGGGAATCCACAAGGTTAACTTCCTGCCTGCGCTCCACACGAATGCTCTGAGCAGGAATCACAGAACTGCGGAAACTGCAGCGGAAACTGCAGTCTGTCCCCACGCCTGGGCACGGAAGAATCGCAGGCAGGGAAGGCGTACCTGTTGCAACATTCAGCATCGGCCACCAGGAAGATTATAGAAGGCAAGCTGGTACCATCCTGTGTCTAAAAGCACCACGGTTCTACCCCAGGTAGGATGTCAGAACCTCATGAGCAAATCCATTGTTGGCTGTGATGTGAAGTCCTTCTGTGCTCCCAAGTCCCAATAGGAAACACTAAATAATTACTGATTTAATTAAGTGAGAATTTAGGGCCAAATTCATTCTACACCAATATTTGTTCTTTCAAAGGGCATTTTCAAAAGGAAAAAAAAAACTACTCCTCCATAAGAAACTTTTAAAACAAAAAGTAAATGAGAGAAAACCCAAGTGTACATATTCCCCTCGGACATAATATTTTATACGGATCACGTACTTTTGACAGCCTCAGCTAAAATTCTTTGCTTTAAACATGAAGAGCAAAACTCCTGTTTATATCCATACAGTGAAATATTACCCAGTTATAAAAAGGAATTCATGATTGCAACATGCAAAAACATGAAAGAATCTGAAAATAATTATGCTATGTGAATGAAAGTATCATCCCACCAAATAAAAGGAGTACACCCTGTACAATTTCATTAGTGTAAAATTTTAGGCAGTTTAAAGTAATGAACAGTGACAGAAAGCAGACCAGTGGCTGCCTGGAGACTGAGGGGCAACAGGCAAAAAGGAAGGCAGAGGTACAAATGGGCAGAAGGAATCTTCTGAAGGACAAGTTCATTATCTTGATCATGCCGATAGTTTCGTGTGTGTACATATGTCAAACTCATCAACTTTCAATAAGTGTCATTTACTGTATGTCAATTATATCTCATCTATTGCTCCAACAGACAGTGTCAGAGCTCTCTCTCTGTTCACTGCATGACACACTGAAAAAAGCCAGTGTTGACACAGGAAAGCGTAACAACTACATTATGACGTTCTAAAAAGGCGTGACATATATACACACTAATGAGTTTGCTGAAAAAGTAGTTACGGCCTCTCTGGTACATGAACGTCTTAACTATCTAGTTATTCACATAAAACTGTGTGCAGATCCATGACCTGAGACACTGCTTGTAACAACTGTTCATCAGTGAAAAACCTCAGAGCATCACAGAGTGGGTCTCAGAACTTCAAGTTGGCATTGGAGAAATAATTGTACACAGAGATTCCAACCCCTGCTGCAGTAGGGCGTGCAGGGTGTGGTCTGGCCAGGAATGATCCACGAAGCAAAGGGACATGCCAGGGAAATGATGGTGGGGGGATGTTTAAACCCAGGAGCAAACTGCTGGGTGTGCCGTCCGCCGAGCTCTCTCTTGCACGCGGACGCACATCCCTGTTATCATGTTCAACATGGTGGGCCCAGCTGGTGAAGTGCAGGGGTCCTTTCAAGCATCACAAGACTATTTTGTCAGCTTTTTTTTTTAATCTTTAAATGTTGAGGTCACTATAGCTTCACCATAATTTAGCACGGTGGTTTGCAAACGTCTTAAGACGTCAGCAGCCTCTACAATCACTCCAGACTCCCCTATATCCACCTCCTATTCCCAACAAACCAGATGTAAACACTCTGCTCCCCTCAAGAAGCCTGAGATTTGGGGATGGGAAGGCTGTACATCAGGGCACACCACTTGGAAACCTATTATCTAGGACACTGCCTGCAATGTAGGAGGCCTGGGTTTGATTCCTGGGTTGGTAAGATCCCCTAGAGAAGGGAATGCCAACCCATTCCAGTATTCTTGCCTGGAGAATTCCATGGACAGAGAAACCTGGCTGGCTACAGTCCACAGGGTGTCAAAGAGTTGGACATGACTGAGCGACGAACACTATCTAGGACATGCCAAGTGACAAAAGCACTCAGCACACTTAAGATTGACACGGGGGAGGGGGGGGGGGGGGGAGAAGGGGGCACATTAACGAGGTGAGAGACAGAGGGTCGCCATGCCCGAAGGACAGTCCTTCCAACCTGTTGGTGATACGTCCTCAAAAGTTCTGCAGAAAGACGGAGCTCACTGCCAGCCCAGCCCGGGGGTCGAGTGTTTCTAGTGTAATTCCACACAAACCACAGAGGCTCTGCAAACGTTCACAGATGGTGATGAATTCCTACTTCTGGCCAAGTGCACAGGGAAAAACCCCAGTTCTTAAACATCTGAATGCTGAGAGTCCTGAAACAATTGGGGGGTGGGGGCAGAAGATACGAAGAAGAATGAACACACACACAAAAGAAATTAAAAATGGAATAGTTTAGCACCATGGATAAGAGAACTGTGAAATTCAACTGTCTGGTCTGGGACTGGGTTCCTCCTAGCCCAGGTGTGCGTCCACGAGCAAGTTACTTAAGCTCTCTGTGCCTGAGTTGTCTCAAACCATCCTGGGGGCAGGTCGTATCATCCCCAATTTAAAACTCATGGTGCTGGAGACCGGAATATGTGAGCGACATTTCAAAGCATCAAGAACAGACCCTCCCGGAGCTTGTCCCCTCCCTGCGCCTCCCCTCAGCCCCAGGTGAACTGCATCGGTTTTCATCAGCGTTGAACTGGCTTTTCTGGGGCACCTGGCCCCTTGTTCAGCTGCCAGAGTACAAATAAGCCAGTACCTGCTGGAAGCCCATCAGAAATAAGAATCACGAACCAGAAAAAAAGCATTAAGATAGAGACTGTCATACAGAGTGAAGTTAACTCAAAGGGAAAAACAAATATCACATATTCACGCATATATGTGTGGGATCTAGAAAATGGTATAGATGATCTTATTTGCAAAACAGAAATAGAGACACAGACGTAGAGAACGAACGTATGGACACCAAGCAGGGAAAGGAGGTGGGGGGTTGAACTGGGAGATTAAAACTATGTATAAGATAGATAACTAGTGAGAGTCTCCTGCACGCTCAGGGAACTCAACTCAGCGCTCTGTCGTGACCTAAGTGGAGAGGAAGTCCAAAGAAGAGGGGACACATGTACACATACAGCTGATTCTCTCTACTGTAGAGCAGAAACTAACACAACACTGTGAAGCAACTATACTCCAATAAAAATTTAAAAAAAAAGAGTTTAAGGTCCAGGAATCTGGTGGGTAAGCAGGAGGCAGCCACAAGGTATTAGATTTTCTAGATAATCAAAGACCAACTTAGAGGTCCTCTAACCCAGTTCAGTTCAGCCGCTCAGTCGTGTCCGACTCTTTGAGACACCACGGACTGCAGCACGCCAGGCCTCCCTGTCCATCATCAACTCCCGGAGCTCACTCAAACTCATGTCCATCAAGTCGGTGATGCCATCCAACCATCTCATCCTCTGTTGTCCCCTTCTTCTCCCGCCTTCAATCTTTCCCAGCATCAGGGTCTTTCCAATGAGTCAGTTCTTCTCATCAGGTGGCCAAAGGATTGGAGTTTCAGCTTCAGCATCAGTCCTTCCAATGAATATTCAGGACTAATTTCCTTTAGGATGGACTGGTTGGATCTCCTTGCAGTCCAAAGGACTCTCAAGGGTCTTCTCCAACACCACAGTTCAAAAGCATCAATTCCTCGGCACTCAGCTTTCTTTATAGTCCAACTCTCACATCCATACATGACTACTGGAAAAACCATAGCTTTGACTAGACGAACCTTTGTTGGCAAAGTAATGTCTCTGCTTTTCAATGTGCTGTCTAGGTTGGTCATAGCTTTTCTTCCAAGAAGCAATCATCTTTTAATTTCATAACTGCAGTCACCATCTGCAGTGATTCTGGAGCCCCAAAAAATAAAGGTCTCTCAGTGTTTTCATTAGTTCCCCATCTATTTGCCATGAAGTGATGGGACCAGATGCCATGATCTTAGTTTCCTGAATGTTGAGTTTTAAGCCAACTTTTCACTCTCCTCTTCACTTTCATCAAGAGGCTCTTTAATTCTTCTTTGCTTTCTGCTATAAGGGTGGTGTCATCTGCCTATCTGAGGTTATTGATATTTTTTCTGGCAATCTTGATTCCAGCTTGTGCTTCATCCAGCCTGGCATTTCTCATGATGTACTCTGCATAGAAGTTAAATAAGCCAGGTGACAATATACAGCCTTGACATACTCCTTTTCCTATTTGGAACCAGTCTGTTGTTCCATGCCCAGTTCTCCTCTAACCCAACAGCCTCAAATACAGCACTCCATTCGAAAGTTCTGCCAAACACAGGGCTGAATGCAGCCTGTTCCTCTGTGATTTCTGCCTCCTGCTCTTAGAACGGCATTCAAGGACCTTGCAGAACAGGTGTCCTTGGCTGGGCGCTCTCTGCTCCAGGTCGTCATGCCCAAGTCTTTCCTCAGATGAAGACCATCTCCTAGGGACTTTTGCATTACGCTGACATCCAATGAACTGTCCTGGGCTTGAGATCTGGGCCCCAGGTTCTCCATCCACATCCCTTCTTGAATTTCCCCCACTGCATCCATCCTGGTTATAATCCCAGGGGAAAGGCAGGGACGCACAACAGTGCATGATATAAAGAACTTATCAGCATGAGTAGGACAGCTGTCTCAAAACATTAAACCCCAAACATGGCATAACAGAGAAAGTGCTTTGAACATAACAGGTGCTCAATAAATATTTATTGTGCAAACGAATGCTCCACTGAAGTCAAGGCAAGCGCCTCTCTCCTCTTCCCCACTTCATTCGTGGTCAATTTGGGCAACTTCCTGAGAAACTTCCCGCTGCCGGAATCCAGAGACACAGAAGAAAGCCACCAACTAATTGGTCTGGGCCGGAGGTTGAAAACAGGCAGCAACCCACAGATGTTGTGCTTGGCCTACACAGAGATTTTTAAATTTTTAAGTCAGTTGCCAGCTTTTAAAGGCTGGGAGATTTCATATGTAAATTGAGATTTTTGGCCTCTCTTGGAAAAAAAAAATCAGAAGATCTGGCAACGCTTGGCTGATGCCATGTCACCGATGCCCCTTTAGATGAGAAATGAATCAAGTGCCACTCTGTCTTGACACCAGTCCCCAGCCTCCCACCTTCTGCCCGTCCCTGGGAGCATCTGAACCTGCAACTCTTGCCTGTTCTTCCAATGTGGGAAGCACTGCTTCTTATAAAACAAAATGGAACCTGAAGGGCCGAGGGACATTTGTAGGGCAACCACACACGTTCGCTTGGGACAGTTGAATTCACACTGTCCTCGTGTCATTAGTAAATGCATCTCCTTTCACTCGCCGAGTCCCAGTTTGAGCAGCAAATTGTATGGCTACCCGGAGCCTCTGCCAGCTCTAGACTTGCCTAGATCAACCCAAGAGCTCAATACCCAACGCCTGAGAAGGAAAGTCCCTTGATCTCTCTACAGTTTCCCATCCTGAAGGTGTCAGACTTCTAGAGGCGTTCACTCCACAAAGCAGGCCTTCAAACAGCCTGCAGAGCCTCGTGGTGGCTTTCTCAAAGCTGTGGCAGTGGTCAGCCCTGGAGAATCTGCAACACTGAGTGCCAGGGAAGGCTGGGGAGGTGTGGCCAGGACTACACTTGGGGCAGGCAGAGGAAGAGAGAAAAGAGAACAGAGAAGGGAGTTTAACAATAACCCCACCTCTGGGTACCATTTCTCTTGCTTGAAATCACAGGGAGAACTAAGGCTATCTTATTTTCAGTGGAGACTAGGGAAGAAGAGAAAATGGCAGCCTTGATGGTGAGCCACCTCATCAAAGGTCATCAATTTGTATTTATTGTCTCTTCTAGAATCTTCTACCCTCTTGGATCAAACACGTTGACTTGTTGGGGCCAGGAGCCTGGCTTCCACCCATGCTGACGAAAAGACAGACTTACTGAACCTTTAACTGAGTGAGGTTGGGTCAGGGTTTAAAAAAAAATCTAGTTATCCAACATTTGGGGGGCCTTTAGTATAGCCAATGGAGGTACCTCGCTTCAGACAGGATGCTTTGCAAAGACACAGCCACAGGAAGGCAAGCAGGTGAGCCTCTTTTCATACTGAACAGCAACAGCCAGCCAGCTCCAGGCCCCAGGCTGCAACATTCCTAAGTATTTCCTAATACTCCCCCCAATCCAGCCTCGGCCGAGAGGGAAGCTTTGCATTTAACCCTGAAATCAAAGTATTCCCTTTCCAATCTTTAAAGGGTTAAAGGCCAGGGAGGGAATGATTTCCCTGAGGAAGGAGGGTAGCAGAACGGCTCCCTCTCCCTAATACAAATTCTGGCAAGAGCAGACAGTGCGCAGAGGGGAAAGGCAAGGCCGGAAATCAAGCACTGCTGTCTTGACATTTTATCCGAAAACCTGACGTAACTGGATCTCACAAGGCAACTGAGGCTTATTTTTCCCCTCCCTAATGTGAGCAAACAGAAGAAAATCGGGTTCTGAAAGTCCTTAAGGTCCATGTGAACTTAAGTCCGTCACCCTCTTCTTTTCCAAGTGGGCACATTACAGAGGAATCATGGCCGCCAAAATCTGTTTTTAAGTTTTTTTAGGTCCCCTGCCTCAGGGACGCCCAAGCCCGTTCCTTTGAGCAGCAGAGAGCTAACAGAATGCACAAGCTACATCAAAATGGGTTCCCAGGATTTCAGTATCTCAAATTTTGTAAATAGACACAGGGAAGGGCCTTGGCTTTGAAGTGGGCAGGGAATCAGCTACAGTTGCTTAAACACTGATCAAATTCTACAAAGAGGATAAAGAGAAAACGCATCCGAAGAAATGGTATTTTGTTTTCCCTGATCAAGTTAGCCAGCAGCCTGGGTTGGGAGAGTTAACGGGATGGAGTTGTAACATCTTGTAGGGCGGGGAAGAGTTGAAGGGTATTTATAAATTCTCTACTGGCCTTTCGCCAGGGCTGCTTTTATTGATCTAATCAAACACAAATGATGATGCCTGACATGACTTGTATATACAAATGGCCATCTGAAAACAGTCACAGACCTAATTGAAGGAGACGGCAGGAAATCAAAGGAGGGCTGGATGGAGGAAGAGAAATACCCAGACCCACAGAGCAGCATTCCAGCTGCCCAGAGAGGCGGAGCAGGGGCTTTTCCTTTGAGGGGAGGGAGATGTTTACGCTCACTGAGGAGTTCGGCTCCCCTGCCTGCCACTGTCCCAGGGAGCAACTCAGAGCAGCCATGTCTGGAAAGGACGAATAGCCACCCTCGCCAGCAGGCTCCCCGCAAGCTCCGCCGCAATGGCAGCTCAGCCCTGATGTCATGTGGCGGAGCCAGGGCTCAGGGACTGGAACCCAGCCGAGGGTCATGAGCAATGCCGCTGTTTCTGTCACGCAGGGGGTTTCCTGCAGGAACTGTGGCTTCCTGACAGTTGAAGCATCTACATCCCCACCCAGAGAAGGATAAAGCTGGAAGACTTCTAACAGCTATCCAGCAAGCAACCCTGTGGACGGACAGGGAGACCAGCCCACAGGGGAGACGTAGAGGGGACTTGTCCCGGGGTGGGCTACTGTGCTTCCCAGCGTACCAGCCTGGAGCTGCCCCATCCGAGCAGGCAATAGGTGCTGGTGAACTTGGGAGGTCACAGAGCAGAAGGTGAGGAATGTGGTGAGAAAGACAACATGGCCCTTCCTAGGAGAAGTCTGATCCCTAATAGCTTTCATCTTCTCTACTGCCAAGAGGAAAGCTTTAGTGATAGCCAGAAAGGAGAAACCAAGAGCGAGAGTCATAGTGTGTAAGCTTGTTTCAAACTCTTCAAGAAAGAAGACATTTGGACCCATCACTCCAATTCCCACAGGCACTCTGACCAAATGACCACGAAAAATTAGACAGAAATAATCAATCCCAAAGAGCTGACTCACTGGAAAAGACCCTGATGCTGGGAAGGACTGAAGGCAGAAGGAGAAGGGGGTGACAGAGGATGAGATGGTTGGATGGCATCACTGACTCAATGCACACGAGTTTGGACAAACTCTGGGAGATATGAAGGACAGAGAAGCCTAGTGGGCTGCAGTCCATGGGGTTGTAAAGAGCTGGACATGACTTAGCAACTGAACAACATAATCAATCCCAAATAAAACTGGCAATGGCTATCATCACAAACACGTTTAATTTGTTGAAGATAAAAAGTAAATTGGCAACACTGAAAAACTGCAAAAATAAACCCAAGAGAAAAAAATGGGCTCCAGAGTAAAAAGTTCAGCACAAAATAAAACTGGAAGCAGTGAAAACTATAGGCAATGAAAGTCACTGACTAAAAACTGATGGACAAAAAAAATCTAATAATTCAGATATGCAAAGGAAAACTGGACTTGGTGGCAATAACGGCACAAAAGAAAATTCCAAAATGGCAGAAGCTAAAATCAGTACCAAACAAAGGAAAGCAAGCAAACAAAAACTGAAGCAAGTTGTGTTATAAACTGTCCAAAAAGCGGCAGATGCTAATGAAAGTAATTTGTTTAAAAACACAAACAAGGAAGAAGTCAAGAACAGTTTAACTATAACACACAGAAAACAGCCGAGGTATTAAAACGACTCACGTCCAGTTTAAAGTGCTAAAATGAAAAATGTCCAAGACATTTTCAGGAAAAGTGGTCAAAGGTCCAGCCATTGTCTGTGGCTACCTCCCCTTTCCCTGAAGAGAAAGAGGGACCTCTCCCCTTTGCTGGATGCTTTGTCATCATGCCTGGATCAGGGCCAGGATCCATGAAGGATCAGACTTCAGCATCAAGAGCAGATATGATAGAAAAACATCTTCAGCCACCAGAGATGGCCTTCCATTCCCAATCAGGTCACTGACCTGACCTAGGGCAGGTGACTGCTTCTCTCACCTTGGGGACACAGACCCTATTTTAAGTGGAGGATGGACCATTACTCACTAGGAAACCCTGAGTCCATGGTGCTGGCCCTACTTGGGGGACCCAGTGACTTCCAATTTTCCACCCCACCTTGTAGGGGTGGGTAGATGGTCAAATGAGCAGGGCAGTGGGCAATTTTCATCTTTCCTTCTCTGTATGTTCTGAATTCTCTACAATAAGTATACATTACAGTTGTGATGGGGTGGGGGGGGGGGGCGGGTGGTGAGAGGAAGCATTAAAATAAAAGCCAAAAAACCTACTCTAATAATAGACTCCAGAATGTATTTACTCACATGAAAGGTCCAGATGACCCTGGGAGCTCCAGATGGCACAAGTTTGAATTTATTCGCAATTAAGCATGGAGGCAGGGTCAAGTTTTAAACCCAAGGCAAAGGATTTGTAATTTTGGAATTTAATATAAGTAACGATTCGGGGGCGGGCAGACTTGCTCTCTCTCTGAAACTGCTTCCCCCGCCTTAGGTATTCAGTCTTCTTCCAAATGCTGATCATTTGGTGGTTCAAACACATTCCAATGGAGTTATTCGGCTCTACAAACAAAACACTACAAAGTCCTGGCTGGGAAGGACACACACCAAATTCATGAGAGTAAACACCTGTGAGAAGGAGACGGGGAAGAATAGGAGGCGGGTGGGCTAACAGGAAGCCTTTAGCAGAGTAGCTTTAGGGTTTTGTTTTTGTTTTTTAATAAAGAAATAAGACATTACAGGTATCTGAAGTAAACATGGAAAAATATTAACACTTGTTATATCCAGTAGAAGGTTCATAAGCAAGATATAGTATACCTGTAGCTTGTATGTTTCCAATTTTTGTATCATGAAAACACACTCACAAAATCCCAGCAATAGACCAAGGCAAGGAATCACCTCTGGCCACTTGGACAGGGTGTCTGAATCAGCGCAGAGCCAGCTGAAAAAATCAAAGTTCAAAGTCCTCTGGTATGTAAATACTTAGCAAATTCTTGGCCTGAGAGTATATACACAACATATTAACTTGTCTCTGCCTTCTAAAATTTTTATCATAGGAGAGAAAAATTTTTGTTTTCTTTTTTAAACAAATGAGTGTAAGGGAAAATGAAAACTATTATTGAGAGATGACCTACTTGGTGTCTGGTAGTTTGCAAGAAGTCTGGGGTGTCAGCTCATCTAAGGTTTAACAACAAAGAAGGCCATTGTGACCCCTTCCTTTCAAGAGGGGGATACTGAACTTCCGAGGGGCCAATCACTGGTCCAAGGTCAGGCATTCAGCAAGGAGAGGCAGAGAAAGGCAGGCTGGGCTCAGGGGTAAGAGAGATTCATGGGGCCCCATCTTTCTTACCCTCAGTTGGGGTTATTCTCTGTGGAGTCCCCCTCTCTCCCCTACCAATCTACGTGTCACCCTCACAAGGTCAGAGCCCAGATCACCAAGCCATGGGGCAAGGAACCTTTCCCAAACACAGCCCTTCCCTGCTGTCTTGTCTCTGCAGCTCCACAACTAGGCCAGCCCCATCCCCAGCATCTCCCCACACTCACGCTCCCAGGACAGCGCCACCTTCTGGGGCACATCGTCCCCAGGGCGACACTGGGAGGTTCTGAAAGGCAGATGGCTTGGAAGGCTCATCTACCTTCACCTCTTTAAACCTCAGGGTCCTCCTCGGTAAAATAAAGAATCGTGGCTCCATCTCACATGATCGCTCTGAGGGTTGGGTGTAAGAACACACCTACGGGACCTGGCAAGGTCACAGGCAAATATTTATCATCGACACAATGGTCCTTAACAACTCCAGGTAAATACAGTTTCTCTCGGCACCTAGATTTGAGATTCTTTAAGAGCAGGAGTCATGCTTTTTGTGTTCTCACAGTCCCCACAGTACCCTACACGTGTCAGGGGAGGAGAGGAAGCCCGAGAGCCTGGGGTGGGGTTGAGCGTCCACCCAGGAAAGAGCTGGGCACCTTGAAGGAAGGGTCCCTTCCACCCTTTACGACATCCAGTTAGTAAGGAAAACAATGACGGGACAGGGAACTCTCACAAGTGGCCTTTCTTAGAGCTGCTCTGTCAATTCGTGTGTGTGTTACTCACACGTAAGTAACACACACACGTGAGGGAGAGGGACCAGGGGAGATGACATCACAGGGCTTCACTTCAAACAGGTCAGGGGGACAGCATTCACAAAGTTTCTGGTGACTCAGGGACATCTCAAAGCCCCAGTTCAGGGAGTTCCCTGGTGCTCCAGCAGCTAACACTCCATGCTCCAGATGCAGGGGACCTGGGTTCTACCCCTGGTTGGAAAACGAGATCCTACACGCTACAAATAAAGAGTCTGAATGCTGCAACTAATAAAGGAGGAAGTCCCACATGCCACAATGAAGGCAGAAGATCCCATGTGCCATAACTAAGAACAGGCACAGCCAAAAAGAAAAAAAAAAAAAAAGCCCCAGTTCATCCAAGCTTAGGGAGGCGCAGGAAGAGGTCCTGCTACAAACATCAAAACCCTCACACACACTACCTGCTAACTGACCACAGAGCCGCAGATTCGAACGAGTAGGGCCGGGGCTTGGCCTGGGGTGAGCTTGGGGGAGTGACCAGGCTCCTTCAAGGGAGAGAGAAACCAGTGTGTTTTCGCTCGAAGCAGCACGGCATGCAGTATGCAGCAGCAACCTGACCCAAGTGCACGAACAGGGTGGCCCTGGGCAGAGGGTTCCCTTCCCTCCACTCTAACAAGGTGCCGCGTTAGGGGAGAGCCCAGATCAGGTGCACAGCAGGCGGAGGCGGCGGCGGCCAGAGCGCCGGAGTCCAGGCTCTGGTCTCAGCGCTGGCGTTCCCGGCTGTGTGAATTCAAGCAAGTCACTCACCGTCCCTGAGTCTCTCAGTTGCCTCATTCAGAAAATAGAAGGTTAGGACAGATCATCCCAATGATCCCTGCCAGTTTTAAAGTTGTTGGAAAGGGCTCTCTTCTGGGGAATGTTTTGCTCTCTTCTGGGAGTCTGTTTTGCTCTCCCAAACTCAGACTTGAGTGAAAACCAGAGCAAGTCCTGGGTGTCACACCCGTCCCTCCCAACACCACGCCCCCTCAACACACACACCCATCTGCTTCGGCTAGTTTTGCATGTTTGTCCCTGAAAGTCCTTCTAACTCTCTTCTAATTTTCTAACTTGTGCTTAATCACAAGGAACTGCACTTACATTTGGTATGGGGTTCACAAATGGAAAATACTAATGACTTTGTAAATTAATTTCAGATTTGGCTCCGTAATTTCTGGCTGTAAGATTCCACTTTGTTTTCCTTCTCATTGTTTTCAGAGGCAAATGGAAATGCAGCCCACCCCTCCAAAAGTACATTAAAATTCCAATTAAGTTTTCATGGGAAAAAAAACAACAGCAACATAATATTGGCATCTGGGGCAAACAAGCTGGAGTGTGGAAGATGGCAGGTATAAGCCTGGAAGTGTTCAAATGGGCTGAATGTGACATGGGTTTTCTCTGGCAAGAAGATAAGAGGTCCGGGAGGGCTGTCCTTAATCCCACCAGCAGCTCAGCAAATGCCACTTCATTCACCCTTCCATGAAGTCAGACTGTCGCAGGGCCTGCCTGGAGGGAGGCAAAGACCTTAGGGCAGCGTGGCTATGATCTCTGCTACTTGGGCTGGGCCTGTTAAGTCCTGTCCTGGGTGGGACACTGGACTGGGCCATCAACAAGCTGCACAACGTTTAAATGGGAGGGACCAGAGGGTGAGGAAGTTTAAAACATGGGTCAGAGAAGGAAGAGATGAGGAAGCTGATGATGCGCTGCAGCGAGAAGTCCCAGGGGACACAGCAGAAGGTCCCCCAGGCCAGAAGACTCACTGGCAGGCTATTCTCAGGTACAGTGAAAGTTACAGGGAGGCTGACTTTTGCTCAAACCAAGGTGGACGTCACTGGAAGGAGAGAAAATGAAAGGGCTGTCTTAGAGTAATGATTTTGGAGAAGGAAATGGCAACTCACTCTAGTATTCTTGCCTGAAGAATCCTTAGGACAGAGGAGCCTGGTGGGCTGCCATCTATGGGGTTGCACAGAGTCAGACACGACTGAAGCAACTTAGCATGCATGCATGCATTGGAGAAGGAAATGGCAACCCACTGCAGTGTTCTCACCTGGAGAATCCCAAGGACAGAGGAGCCTGGTGGGCTGCCGAATGTGTGGTCACACAGAGTCGAACACGACTGAAGCGACTTAGCAGCAGCAGCAGCAGCAGAGTAATGATTGGAGGGAGTCAGCAGCTCGTTAAGGATTTTTAAAAAGCCCGTCTTACATTGAAGGCACACACTCCTGGGTTACTCTATACTGTTACTTGATTCACACAAACCTTCTGCAAGGGCCACCACTCAGGCAAGGGTCACCACCAACCTCCATATAGTCACTGGGCTTTGCCCCAAGTTCACACAGCAGGTAAATGCTGGTGCAGGGACCTGAGCTGGGCTCTCCCCTGGCTTCTTCCTCCCAGCATCCCTCCTGCTCCAGCGCTGATCCCCTCTGCCTTGCCTGTGGGGGGGCATGCAGATTCCTGGGAGCTAAACGCCATGCCACGCGGTGTAAATGTTCCTTGACTGTCTATCTCAGGAAAGGGTAGGTGGTGAGGTGGTTCCTCTCCAAGCCCCCTGGCAGGGGCAGTGGGGAGAGAGACATTCACACAGCAAATGGTTTAATCCTCAGGATTCACTTGCCGAGAGGCACTATGAGGCTCACGCTGAGGCTCCCAGCCTGGGAAACATGCTGCTCAGACAGGGAAGGAGACCCATGCTCAAGTGTCTCTGATGTAAAGTCTTTATGGCTGGTGTCTCTAACTCGGCTCCTCCAGCCCCTCCCTACAAAGTTGGCTCAATACCCTCCAGTCTTCCACATCTCTAAAGTATGGAACTTCTCAGATGGCCAGCAGTGTGGACCAGGCTCCCTGCAGCTCAGTGGCGCTTCAGGAGGACCACACTCTGAAGTTGCCGGTCATCAGGAGGGAAGAGGGCAGACAGGAGGGACAAAGGCCTGCCCTGGTGGGTACACACGGCACCTCTCGTGTAATACAGCTTTCTTAGCTAGGCAGCCTCTGAAAGCAGCAGCATCTCCTTCGGACTGGCTGTTTCTGCCCCAACTTTACAGGTGGTAAAACAGAAGACCAGACAAGGTGGCACAAGAAGGGACAGGGGAAGCTGGGCTTCACTTTGGGATCAGTCCTGGCCCTGGTCACAGAGAGGCAGTGAGGAGTAGGGGCTGAATCGGGGCTCTGGAGAGACCAGCCGGGATTGAATTCCCAGCTCCTCCCGAGGTGTAGGACCTCGTAAAGCGCCGTGAGTCTGCGTCTCAGTGGCCTTCTCTTCCCATCAGCACTGGGAGGAATCCCTGAGGTTGATGGTGACCACGCCTGGCACACAGCAGACGTCGGCCACTACTCAACATCTGGTAGCTTCATGATCGCTCTCAGATAGAAAACGCGACACTGCACGCCAGACCCAAGAAGGATCGCCGTGGGGTCTAAACAGGCTGATGGGCTGGATCTTCCAGGGAAAAGGTAACGCGTAGTAATTCCAGCTCAGAGCACGTACTCCATAAATATTTGCTGAGTGAGTGAGGGCATGAATGCACACACGCATTCAAGAACTTGCCCAATCCCAGCCTCCCCAGATTCTTGGGGTTTCTCCAAGCAGAAAGTCTCAGCTGCTCGGAGCCTCTTGAAGTGCCCGACATTCCCAGGTGGCAGCGGGAGCAGGGCCCAGCGTGCTGGCCTCTACAATGACTGCCCATCACGGGCTCCCCACCCCCAGCCTCCACTATCACCAGCACCATCCCCCACTGGTTTAAGAACCTGGGATTAGAAGGAATGTGTTTATACACACACCTCACCTAACAAAGCAGCCCCAGACCTTCTGAACCTATGTCCCAAAGCCCTTGTTGAGCAGGCCAGCCATGGCGCCCCTCTTGTGCGCTGTAGCTTTCTTTGAGCAGCTGGCCTGACTGCTATGCTGTGTGCAGGTTTTCTTTCTCTATACAGAGGGGAACAGACAGGTGAATGGACGGCTCTGGAATCAGCAAGCCCTGGTCCAAATTCCAACTCCAGGTCTGACTGAGCAGCCTTGAGTGAGCTGTTTGGCCTCTCTGGGCCTTTGCTGCCTCCTGTGTAAAAATACACATGCTATCCATCTACCACTGAAAGTTCAACAGAACAACAAGGGCTGAGTGTCGAGGACAGCGCCGGGACACAGCAGACACTCACCAAATTCCAGTGTCTCCTGCTTCCGGGGGAGAGGAGGCCCGAGCCCTAGCTCCACTCCTCACTGGCCGTCACAGTGAGTCACAGGCCCCGTGAGTACAAATGCTCCCCTCTCACATGCAGATGCTGGGACGTCCCTGGGGGTCCAGCGGCTAAGACTCCACACTCCCAATGCAGGGGGCCCGGGTTCAATTCCTGGTCAGGGAACTAGATCCTGCATGCTGCAACCAAAGATTTCATGTGCCACAACCAAGACCATGATTAAATAAATTAAGTAAATACTCCTTTTTCTAAGTGCAGATTCTATTAGTTGAAACAAATCCCAGAGCTGTGCTGTCCAGTAGCAACCACCAGCCATACATACCTACATACACCAGCCATGTGGCCAGCCCGGAGTGACAGGTACTGTGAGCAGAGAGAACAAGCTAACTTCAAACATTTAGTATGATCTTTTTAAAGGACATAAAGTGTCTCATTAAAAATGTTTATATTGAGTACATGCTGAAATGTTAATGCTTCTGGGTACACTGTATTAAATAAAATATATTATTTAAATTAATTTCACCTTTTCTCCTTTTATGTTTTAACATGGCTAGTAGATTTCAAATTCCACCTGTGGCGTGTACTCTACTGCTGTCAGAGAGCACTGCCCCAGGGTTCTAAGCAATCAGGAGTTAGTGCTGTGGGCACTAGTCTCCCCCTACATAGCCTGCAATTTCTTCTGGACCCCCGTTAGTGCTTTCTTTCTTCCCCCAGAGCACTAAACACTAGAGCGTTCAAGGTGTGTACCGAAATGCTCTTAGGGACCCGATGAATAAAATCTTAAGATTTCAGACAGGATCAAGCAGTCACTGTGCACCAGGAACCATGTCGGTGGGTAAAAAGACACACCAGTTCGTTTAATCCTTACAGGAACCACATTTCACAAATAACAAAACTGAAGCTCAAAAACGTTGAGCGCTTTGCCCAGGGCTACTAGATGGTCAGGGACAGCAGCCGGGACCCAGGGCCATGCAGGCCCCACTCCTTGTTCCAGGGGCATCTCTCCCCACCACACTCATCCTGGAAAAGCTCCAGCCTCACAGTGCTCCGCCTTCCACCCCCGTGCTCTGCCTCCCATCCCCACCACCTAAGGATGTCCCAGCAAGTCAGAAATGACACACCACTGAGTGAGTCCATGTACAGCCCTACCTGCATTTGGCTTGGGCTGGGTTAGTTCAGAATGAATCACCTTTTAAAAGGGGTGAGTGATAGCGAAGGCAGATTCTAGCTTATTGCCTCTGAACTTCCTGGCCAGGGTGCAGGTGGGAGCCTGGGAACAAGGAACTGGTGAGCAGTCAAGGGCCTGATGAGGTTGTTTTGCTTTTTCAGAGGAACTCATTAGCAAGGCTGAACAGCCCCAAGTTTCATAAACTCAACCCCACCCTGGGACCTCCTTGGTGGTCCAGTGGTTAAGACTTCACCTTCAAAGGCAGGGGATGTAGGTTTGATCCCTGGTCAGAGAACTAAAATTCCACATGCCGCCTGGCCAAAACACAAAAACAGAAGCGATACTGTA
Organism: Budorcas taxicolor; assembly: GCF_023091745.1. Lineage (NCBI taxonomy): Eukaryota > Metazoa > Chordata > Mammalia > Artiodactyla > Bovidae > Budorcas > Budorcas taxicolor. The sequence continues at coordinate 14,121,259 of NC_068919.1, read as the reverse complement.
ACAAATTCAGGGCTTCCCTGGGGGCTCGCTCAGTGGCGGAGAATACATCTGCCAACATAGCAGACCCAGGTTCAATCCCTGGTCCGGGAGGATTCCACATTCCTCGGAGCAATGGGAGACGTGCACCACAGCTACTGTACCTGCGCTCTAGAGCTTGGGGGCCATAACTACTGAGCCCACGTGCCACAACTACTGAAGCCCTCACGCCCTAGAGCCTGTGCTCTGAAACACGTCTGCACACCACAGCTACAGAGGAGCCCCCGCTTGCCGCAGCTAGAGAAACGCCCGAGCAGCACTGAAGACCCGGCACAGCCAAAAATAAAATAAATAAAATTGTTAAATCCTAACAAATTCAACAAAGACTTAAAAAAAAAAAAAAAATCACCTCCCTGCCACTCCCAGGTCACGCTGTCCTCTGGGCTCTGGCTGTCCACCTTGGCCCTACAGATGATGTTTCTCTGGCATCAGGGATCAGGGGGAAGGCCCAGGCTGAACCTAAGCGTGGTCTGTTAGATGGGTATGTGAGGAGATGGAGGCAGAAACAAGGCAAAGGAACAGCCTTAAAGGTGCAGAAGCTACAGTCCTGTCTCTGAATGAACTCACTCAACAGGGTACAAAGAACCTGAAAAATAATGGACAATGCAAGAACTACCCAGCAAGCAAGTACTGTCTGCAAAGGGGAGGAAGCAGACGGAGGATGAGCCAACAGGCTGCTCCTTGTCTAAACCATCCGAGCTCAAGGGGAGAAGTGGTTTGCAGGTGGCGGGGAAAGCTCAGGGTGGGCCTGGCAGTTTGGGAGGGCTTCATGGAGGAGGACGTGCCTGCAGGAGGAGCAGGGCCCAGACAGGCCTGGAGGACATGCCAATGGTTGGCTGTGTCAAGCCTGACACTAAGCCTCTCAACCTCTCGGCTTCCTTTTTTTTTAAAGGGGGTAGGGGTAGCAGGCAGAGAGGGAGGAGACAGAGAAAAAACAAAACGCCTGGGAGACAGTTCACATCCGACCTCAGACACAGCAAATATTTACTCACCCATTCACGAACCTGGCTCTGGGGAGCACCCTCAGCTGGGGACACCCGGGTTTATGCTGGTGTCTGGTCTTGATGTGAGGCCTGAGCTGGCCAGTGTTTAGCCAATGGCACAGAGTCCAGCCCTACACCTTGTCTGTCTGCGAGCTCAACGGACAGCACTCGGTGGCACTGGAAAAAGTGAGTGCCACGATGACCCCACTGCTCACGCCAGGACACATGGGAGCCACAGGGCTAGCTGCCCTCTGGTGGATGCCCACCTCCCACAGGACGGTCCTGAGTGTGTGAGCCTGTGTGGGGAGGGCTTGTCTTACTCTCAGCAGAGAGCTGGAGGGGAGGCTGATGGCCCTCATTCCAAGGATGAGGATGCGGAGACTCGGCAAGGCCACACGATTCACACAGTCCCACTGAAAGCACTGAACCGGTCCGGTCAGACCATTGCCTGAGCTCTCCCACGCTAGCCCTGCAGCTGAGAAAAACCGTCAAATACTCACTGGGAACCTGCTGTGTGCCAGGCACTGTCCAGGGCCCTGGGGACACAGTTATGGACAAACAGAGAAGGAGCCTGTTCCCTGGGAGCTGGCGCACCATGAGAGGAGACTGGCGCAAACACAGAACACAAAATTAAGATGAGTTCAGTAGTGATATAGGCTCATTGTCTGAGGAGGTGGGAGGTTAAGTGGCCTGAGCCCCTGGACCACTTCAGAGCAAAGATTCGTAAGAATCACCAGGAAGCATGTTTCAGTACAAATTCCCAGATCACACCCCAGAGCTTTCACTCCAAGTCTAGGAAGTGACCAGCAAATCCACATCTTTAGGAGCTGGCCAGGAGCCTGGAGGCCCCGGATTCCCAGCAGCCTGAGGCCTGGGCACGGTGCTCTGGCCATGTTCCACTCTCCATGACGGGTTACAACTCCCACCTCAATCTGTCATCCATAAAGTGAGCATCATTCTTTTCCATGATGGTTTATCACAGGATATTGAATCCAGTTCACTGTGCTATACAGTAGAGCCTTGTTGCTTACGCAGTCTATATACAATGGATTGCACCTAGTAACCCCAAACAATAATGGAAAACAATGTGAAAAATGTATATATGTATTGCTATAACTGAATGACTTTGCTATCCAGCAGAAACTAATTCATCATGGTAAATCACCTATAGTCCCAACACATAATATTTTTTTAAAAAAATAAGCATAAAAACAGCAGACCTGACCTCCCTCTCAGGGTATGCTGAGACGCAAAGAAGACTGTGAAGATAAAGAGCTGGACAAATGGGAGTTATGTACATTTTTAAACCACTCTGTTGGGCATTCCCTGGTGGTCCAGTGGCTAAGACTTCACACTCCCAACGCAGGGGACCTGGGTTCAATCCCTGGTCAGGGAAATAAAATCCTACATGCTGTGCAGCATGGCCAAGAAATAAATAAAATAAGAATAATAAAATAATTTTAAAAAATCAAACAGCAACAACCACACTGCTGGCGAGAGTGGACCCACCAAAAGAAAAAAAAAGAAAACCGCACAAGCCGTCTAGAAACCCAGGGCTGCCTGTCCAACGCACACTGCTCAGTGACCAATGCTCCTACGCGTAACCCACCCTGCCACATATAATCATTCTGACACAAGCACAGTTGCTCAACAGGGGCCCGTGTGTGGATTTCCATGCAGTGGCCCCATCCTGTGGGAACCCAGCGCGTGGGGTTCCTGGTTAGGCAAGCGGCTGCAATAAATCACCCCGCCGCCAGCGGCTCCAGCCCACATGTTGCTGTTATGGTCAGCGCACTTCATCCGAGCAATGACCTAACCCCAGCGCCAGTCAAGTCAGCAGCAGGCTCTCCTGTTATCCCCCTCCAGCAAGCCCCGGCTCACATTTCAGGCCGTTTGCTCCCCTGGGCATGACTCAGAGAGTCAGTTGTCTTTTAAAAATGCTTTTCATATTTCAAATCAAAAATAAATACCACGCAGTCTGGACACAAGCCATCACAGATGTCTCTGTTGAGTTATTCAAGTAAGAAGACCCGAGGAAGTAGAAAAAGTTAGAAAAGGTAGTTAATTCCTATCATCCTGTCCCTACTCCCTTAACACAGCGGGCTAGTAGAGTGGGCCTGAGGCCAGGTCACAGGACTGATTTCTGGCTAGGGCAGGAACAGAGAGGTCAGGGGTTCATACATTCATTAGGACTGGGAAGTGGAAAAACAAATGCCCTGCAGGCTAATCCCACTAGGAGACATTGTGAATCCTGGCAGCGTCACCTTGAAGGGGCTCTCTGTACACAGACTGGAGTGGCTCTTAATCCCTAAAGAAGAACGGCGGGTGGTGGGCAAAAGCAGGTGCAAGGGCTGCCCAGGCAAGCACCATTCAGCAGGGAGGGGCCTGCCCAGCATAAAGAGATGCACCCAGCCCCCAGGGCCCTAGGCCATTCAACCAAGCTGCTTCCCATGACTCCCTCCTTCCCTTATCCTGATCCACCCATGCCTTGACCATTTGGCTTCCTGGGTGGGGTGCCCACAAGGAGAGAACGCCCTGCTTAGAACCTCATAGTGATTCCACTTTTCAACAAATAAACTAGTGGCTTGATTTGTGCTTTAGCTTCTTACTAGTTAGTGGGAGCCCACAGTCCTGACTTCAGGCTGACAACATGAGGTTTCTGAATGGGTCAGGCCAGGCCCAGCTCCCAGGTATATCACCAAGGCCAGGGCCATCTTCCAGCCCCCAGCTCTTCCCCGGCCCCCAAATGCACCTCCACTGGGCACAGCGCTGTGCATTTTTTCAAGGTGCTCCTAGGTCACACCTGCAACCATATCTTTGAAAGCGGAAATCAAAAGCAAAAACTTCCCCTTTACCTATGGGCTAATTTCCAGTCAAACATGATCACAGGTGAGGCCCTGATCAACTGTGATACTGTGTAATTAGACATTCTGATTCACAAATATTCTCATTAACCAAGGATAACCAGAAACCTTTCTTTTTCCAATTCCCTGTGAAAATATTTCCAGGGTATCTATCCACTCTTCTTCCTCAACAACTCTGTTTCTCTGAAGACAAGACATTTTTAAGACTAAGGGTCCCTCTAGCCACTCAGGCCCAGACCATGAAGGGAATCCCCACTAGACAGATAAACAAGCATGGTAACATGCCGAGGTGGCTGGTCTGCCGGGTCACCTCACCACCCCGGACAGCCGCTGGCAATGCTGCCTTCCCAGGAACAAAAGCCTGAGGACAAAACTGACGACAACCCATTTTCCAGTGATTGGTTTCAGTGTTATTCCATGGGGTATCCAAAGAGTTAGAAAACAGGGTATACTATTTTCCCTCTGTTCCTAGACTTACTTTCTGGGCTCCCTGGGATATTGATACTAAACCTTTCCAGGTTAGAAGTTGGACTTATCACTTTCAATTTAGAGGTCTATGACCTAAAAAGAAGTCCAAGGGTTGCAAAAAAAAAAGAAAAACAACACTGAGTATCTTATTTGGAAATGTAACTAAAAGACTGTTTTAGAATAAGTGTATCCCATTCCCCAACTCTGTGGCATGTATCTGAGCACCTTATGTGCTGGCCACGAAGCTATAAAATTTAAATGCTAGGAGGAGGTGATGACATCATCATGATATTAATGGCTACCATTTAACGAGCAGTTATAATATGTCACGGATTGGCATTACATCTTGTCAGCTTCGTTTTTTAAAACAATTCTGGCGAGCTATTTTATCCCAGATTTACAGATGAAGAAACAGACGCTCAGAGAGTTCAAGTCCTTCTATGTGGAATCTAAAATATGACACAAATGTACGTGTCTATTGGACAGAAACGGACACCCAGACACAGAGAACAGGTTTGTGGCTGCTGAGGGGGATTGGTGGAGGGACGGATTGGGAGTTTGCAATCAGCAGATGCAAACTAGTATATATAGAATGGATAAACAACAACATCCTACTGTAGAGCACAGGGAACTATATTCAACATCCTGTGATCAATCATAATGGAAAAGAATATGAAAAACATATATATGCACAACAGAATCACTCTGCTGTACAGCAGAAATTTACAGAACACTGCAAATCAACTATACTGCAACAAAATTGATTTAAAAGCAAAGAACACCCAAAAGAAGCAAAAAAGGAACGTTGAAGTCCTTGCCTAAAGTCCCATAACTTCTGAGTGGCATGGCCAGGATTTGAACCCTGGTCCGTGCACCTCCAAAGCCCTGTTATTCTCCACCTCACCGTGCTGTATATCTCAGACCTCAGGAAAGTCACTGCAGTGTTTTTCTCTTCATGAAAAAACAATTCTTGTCCATGAAGTGATTACTTTAAGATTATCCAATAAATCCCGGCTTGAAAACACAAGTTTGAGAACCAGTTCCACTCAACTCCCAGCTGGCTGCATAACCCACGAACTGCCCTCACCTCTTTGGACCTTAGGATCTGGGGCTATGAAATGAGTCTATATTTCCCGAGACTTCTTTCAGAGCTAACAAAAGGCAAAAATTCCCAAGAGGTCACCAACAGCCATAAATCCTCAAATGGGAAATAGACCTAAGGATTACTGCGAGGAAAACAGACCTAACTTGCTTGCTCCCAAACTCTGGAGAGAAAACCAATAGAAGCTGGATGGTGTCCAGGGAAGGACAGACCCTCATAGTACCCCTTCAGGGCTACCTGAAGAATCCCTGAAGCTACAGGCCAGTTTCTCTTTCCTAAGAAGGAAAAAAATAACATTCAGTTTCCTGGTTTGTAAAATGGAAATGTCTCATGTGTTCATTCAACAAAGGACTGCCATGTGACTGCACTGAAATATTAACCATAAACACACTTTTAAAGAAAAATAAAAAAGTTCAGAGCTCCTGGGATAGGCAGATTTGGATTAAAACTCCAGCTCTGACTACAAGTGAACAAGTCAACTTAACCTTGAATGAGACTCAGTTTTCTCATCTATAAACCGGACCCCAGATTAGGGCTAGAATTTTCTGTTAAGGATGAAAAAGTCTTGCTCTGGGCTGTTCAGTGTGGTAGCCACTAGCCACCCGTGGCTACTGAGGCCCAGAAATGTGGTCACTGTGACTGAGCAACTGGATTCTAAATTTTAATTAATTACCTGATATTTTGCAAATGCAGGAGACATATGAGACCTGGGTTTGATCCCTGGGTTGGGAAGATTCCCTGGAGGAGGGCACGGCAACCCACCTCCAGTATCCCTGGGGAATCCCAAAGACAGAGGAGCCTGGTGGGCTACAATCTATAGGGTTCCAAAGAGTCAGACACTGAAGCAACTTAGTGCAAATGCACCAGTATTTAAATAGCAACCCGTGGGTGGTGGCTAACCTATTACATAACATAGCCTTTGTAGTGATAAGAATGAAATCAGATAACGTCTATAAACTGCCTAGCACAGTACACAGAAAGCAGTAAGTTCAGGAGGAAAAATGCATGAATATATAGAGGTCCCATCAGTGGATTTTTTTTTTTAAGCAGAATACTCTTACATCAAGAAATGGAGGCACCGGAAGCTGACATCTAGACAGAGAGATACATGGATAGTTTAGAAAAACCCCAAAAGAAAAATCAGATACACTATGGGAACCATTCCCTTCAGTGTGTAAATGCCTGGCTTGAACGTTTTGTTTTCTTCACCAATGTTCTTGTCAGCAGATAGAGAGGGCGTTTTAGGCCAAGCTGGGTTTTTATAACCCTCAACGCCCAGTACAAACTGCCCCATGAACAAGCTCTCTCAGCAAAACCTTCCATCCTGATGGGCAGCCGCCCCCAGCCCACGTGCAGCCTCCCTGGGGCCCTCGAGGGAGCTGCCCACCCAGCCCCGGGCACAACCTGCTGGGGCCACGGGCTCCAGGGAGGGAGGGAGGGAAAGCCGCCCACGGGGCCTGGGGAAGGCGGAGGGTCACTGCGCGGGCGGGAGTACCCCCGCACCCACTGGCAGGCAGCCTGCGTCAGAGCCCAACAGGAAACAGGAGAAGACAACACGGGCCGCGTGGAAATCCCCGCTGGGCTCCACGCCAGAGTGTGACTCAGTGGGGCCGGCCGGCCAGCTGCCCTCCCACCCCGCGGCCAGGACCCAGGGGGCCGGGCTGCAGGAAGCCGCGCAGCCTCTGCACAGACGCGGACACTCGCATCCTCCAACGTTATTCACTACGTGACAGATGCCCGCCGAAAGCGGGCGAGACAGGAGGCCCAGCCCACTGGGTGGGAGTTCAAGGCTGTCTAACTACAGCAAAATGCAGTTTCCCTATGGGTAAGTCGGCGTTCAAGTCCCAGAGCTGCCACCAAGCCTAAGAAAGCCTCTGCACCTTCCTTGGCCTGCATGATCCAGGCCCCATCCCACCTCCGGCCCCCTCCCACCCACCCTGCGGCAGGTCCTAGTCTCGCCCCAGGATGTCAATTATCCAAAATGTGGACGTTCCAACAGGCCTCCCCTTCAGACACTTATGTCACCAGGACACAGGCCATGCCTTATACTGTCAAGGTGAGTGGGATACATAGAGGGAGCTCCCAACCCACTCTTGTATCCAAAGAGGTAGCATGGAATACCCCTAAGACAGATATCCCACAACTTCCCTGGTGGCCCAGCAGTTGAGAGAAAATGCAGGGACGTGGATCCGATCCCTGGCCTGGGAACTAAGATCCCACATGCCACGGGGCAACTAAGCCTGTGCGCCACAACTACTGAGCCGGTGCGCCCTGGAGTCCATCCTCCCTAACAAGAGAAGCCACTGCAACGAGAAGCCCAGAAGCCCAAGCACCAAAGTTAGAGAATAGCCCCTACTCGCTGCAACTAGAAAATCCCACGTGCAACAGAAAGACCCAGCACAGCGGGGGGATGGGGCAGGGGGCGGGGGTGGAGGGGGAGACTGCATCCTTGACAACCCCTGGCCAACTCCCAGTCACCGCACTCCACCTGGGCTGCCAGGGGCTCTATCTCATGCCTCCCTCAGGGCAAGGTCTATCCTATACATTTTTCTTTCCCCCATAAAGGACCCTGTGTACTTGAGGGCACGTAGTTGGTACTGACAAAAAGAAGCAACAGCAGCAACAACAAATTCCTGGTGTGACAGACACAAGAGGCTCACCAATCCAAAGTCTTAACCCTTTGAAATAACTAGAAAAGTTCACCTTACCTTGACTTTTTACTTTCAGAAGTAATCTTGGGCAATTTTCCGTTTGGACTACAAACTTCTTACAAAACAGTCCATTTGCTCCATTCCCTTAAGAGCGCGTTGGTTTGAGCTTTAAGGGTGCTTTTGGCAAGTCTGAGTATAGCTCGGCCTGCCTTCTGGGTACCTCCCTAAACACGGGAACGTACTCAAGGCTCTCCCCTTCCGTGGGTCACTGCAGACAGGTCCCCACCCAGCTCCCACCTGGTGGCTGTCCAGGTGACCGGTAGCAGGAGTGACCCATGCCCTCTGTTTCTCCTTCCTCCCCTCTATTCACTCTAGGGCTCACTGTGTGGGCCTGGCCCCCAGCTACCACCACGACTGCCCTTACCAAGGCCACTAGTGACCGCTGAGTCCCAAAATCCAAAACACGTGCTTTGCACCCCCTCGCATCCTGGCTCCGCCACTGCGTCCAACCGCGCTGCTCCCTTCCTCTCACTGCAGGGCCTCACCACTCGCATCCCCGGTGTCTTGCTTTGCCTTGCTCTCCTGTGCCCTGAAGGTAGCTGTCCCTCAGGTGGTGGCCTCCTTCTCGACCCACCCTCGCACCCTCCCCAACCTGGCTTCATCCATACCACAATGCCTCACAAACATGCATCTCAGCTCAGCCCTCGCCCCAACTCCACACGCATCCACCCGGCTGCCCGCTTTATGGGGCCCAGGACAGGAGCCCATCAACAGTCACTGGTGCTCGCTGCTGGTCAGCATGGGCCTCCTCTGTGCGTGGCGTGATGGGAGCTGCAAGGCCCTGGGTTCAAGGGGTACCCAATGAAGAAATGCTGTGCATCTCGGAGAAAGGGCAGACCTCAGCGGGTCAGGGCTCCCAAGGAAGGCACCACTGAGCAGGTGGCATGTGGGATGGTATCTTAAAAGACAGCTCAGGAAACCAGCATTTTTATCCCATGAGGTATTCTGCACTCAGCACCCCCTCATCACATGGAGAGAGCACATAGTCTTACCTGGCTATTTGAAACTGCTCTTTTACACCCTAGGTTGGATGAAAAATCTCCTACAGAAAGGCATTGTCTAAGCAGATCTCTTTATTTTTCCTTTGGTGGGGGGGTGTTCTTTGTGACAAATTGACTCCCCCTTCCTAATTCTGCTGCTGCTGCTGCTAAGTTGCTTCAGTCGTGTCCGACTCTGTGCGTCCGTATAGACGGCAGCCCACAAGGCTTCCCCGTCCCTGGGATTCTCCAGGCAAGAACACTGGAGTGGGTTGCCAACTCCTTCTCCAATGCATGAAAGTGAAACGTGAAAGTGAAGACGCTCAGTCGTGTCCGACTGTTAGCGACCCCATGGACCACAGCTCCTAATTCTAGTGTAGTCTAAGATATCTTTGGACCAAAGTTTACTGGCCCCAGCCCTCCCTCACTCAAAACTGCCATTTATTTACAGAAAACATCTGGGATTTGCTTTATTCTAATTCTGGTAAGGAATGCGCTCTAAAGAGGGAAGCTCCTTCTGTGTTTTTCACTCTTGCCCCTGGTCCTCTCAGCCAGGCTGGGCAGCCCCTCCCTGGGCCCCCACTGCAATCCCTGTGCGGGGTCGTGTATTATGTGTCCCTCTCCCCTTGCTGTGGGGGTAGTGGGCACGCTGCACTGTGCCAGGCGCATGGTCTGCACCCACCACAAGCATGTGAAATAAAGCATTTCAGACTCTTAATAAGGAGTTCTTGCAATAAATGATCTCTGGGTTGTGTTTGGCACTATATGCCTTCTGTGCTATCACTAAAACATCATTACATGAGCACGTCTCTAGGCATTTTAAAGCAAACAAGAGTCTCTAAAGAAGGTTTGAGGAACTTCCCTGGTGGTCTAGTGGCTAAGACTCCACGCTCCCAATGCAGGAGGGCCTGGGTTTAATCCCTGGTCCAGGAACTAGATTCTGCATGGTACAACTAAGAGTTCGCATGCCACAATGAAGATCAAAGATCTTGAGTGCCACAACTAAGACTCAGGAGAGCCAAGTAAACAAATAAAAATAAATGTTTAAAATGATCATTATTAAAATGTGAGATGCCAGGCTTCAACTCACAAGCTGAAATCAAGACTGCAGGGAAAAAAATCAATGACCTCTGATATGCAGATGATACCACTTTAATGGCAGAAGGCAAAGAGGAACCAAAGAGCCTCTTGATGAAGTTGACAGGGGAGAGTGAAAAAACTGGTCTAAAACTCAACATTCAAAAAACGAAGATTATGGCATCTAATCCCATCACTTCATGGGAAACACATGGAGAAAAAGTGGAAACAGTGACAGATTTTATTTTCTTGGGCTCCAAAATCACTGCGGACGGTGCCTGCTGCCACAAAATTAAAGGACTCTTGCTCCTTGGAAGGAAAGCTATGACAAACCTAGACAGTGTATTAAAAAGCAAAGACATTACTTTGTCAACAAAGGTCCATCTGGTCAAAGCTATGGTTTTTCCAGCAGTCAGGTACAGATGTGAGAGTTGGACCATAAAGAAGGCTGAGTGCTCAAGAAATGATGCTTTCAAACTGTGGTGCTAGAGAAGACTCTTGAGAGTCCCATGGACAGCAAGATCAAATCAGTCAATCCTAAAAGAAATCAACCCAGAACATTCATTGGAAGGATTGATGCTAATGCTTAAGGTCCAATATTTTGGCCACATGATGCAAAGAGCTGACTCATTGGAAAAGACCCTGATGCTGGGAAAGATTGAGAGCAGGAGCAGAAGCGGGTGATAGAGGGTGAGATGGTTGGATGGCATCACCGACTCAATGGACATGAGTTTGAGCAAACTCTAGGAGATAGTGAAGGACAGGGGAGCCTGGCATGCTGCAGTCCATGGTGTCACAAAGAGTCAGATATGACTTAGTGAATAAACAACAATAAAGAAATGAAGCAATCACAACTGAAAAAAAAAAAAAAGGCAGCTTGAAAATCTGTGCTAAATAAACCCTTTTCTTTCACATGAGCTTGGAGGGCTTCCCAGAAGGAAGGGAAACATCCCCACACCCACCAGAGTCTCACGCCCAGCACCACCTGCTCTAACCCACTTGGGGACCTGGTGACTTCCTAATGATCAGAAGGGGACAGCCACTCTGTGCAGTGAGGGCTGCACGGGGCTGGGGCTCAGGGGACCACAGCCTGAACCTGAGGGTAGCCCCACTACCACTTCTGCTTTGGGGCACATGGCTTCCTCCTCTGTGAAATGAAGGAGCCGAGCTGACAAGGTCTGAGGGCCCTGCTGGGTCTGCCAGTGGCTCTTTCTTGACTTTCAGGTCCGACAAAAAAAAAACAAAACCCTGCCCACTAGCTCCTTCTGGCAGAACCCAGGGTCACCACCTGAGGCTGGGTGGCAAGAAAGAGTCTGGATTTTAGATCAAAAGACCCTAATTGGCCTTCTAATCAGTATTTTCAGCCTGTGAGGCCTCCAGAAACCTTATGCATCCAAAAAGGAATATGACTCACCCCAGTGGCTCTATAAGACAGACCAGTCACGGCCCTAGGCCTCAAGAAGCCAGCCCTCCAGGTGGAGAGGAAAGTCACAATCACACAGGGTGTATCTGGGGGCTGAGGAGGTGGAGGGCCCAGGACTGGGTGGGGGAATCCAGGACGGCTTCCTGGAGGAAGTGAGCGTGGGGATTTCCGAGCAGTTTACAAGATTTTTTGAGATAAACATTGCATTTATCTGCTTTCTTACCTCCTGACCTTTGCCTTCCAGATTGGACATGCCATCATATCTAGTCATAAGATGCTTCTCCAACCATGAAGTAGAAAGCTAGCTGCCTGGGTCACTTCCCCATGGGTGAGAAGCCATCTGCTCAGCTCACTGAACACGTGTCCATTTCCTCCATGTCGAATGGATAACACCAGAGGTCTTCCTCATTCCTTGCTCCTCGGCTCTCCTGTCTCGGCTCGTGAGTGCCTACTTAGAACTCCCTCCTCTCTGGCCTTCCCGCTCCCTCGGGTTCTGAAGAGCACTCCCAGCACCAGTGACTTCTTCTCTTCCGATTTCCTATGGCACCTACTTTCAAGACTACTCACAGGGCTGCTAGGAATAACCACCATCTTCACCACAGCAGCCCCCCTTTCCTGCACGCTCCTGCAGCCCGGCACTTGCATGACCCACTTGTGATCAGAGCAGTAGCCACAAAACCCCATGAGATGGGTGCTACATTTATCCCCACCATGCCAGGATGGGTCTGATATTCAAAGCATTATGTCCCTGGCCTGGTCACCTGGTCCTCTGTGGGTAAGATTTCCCCTTGCATGGCGAGGGATGGATCGGTATCCTAGGACAGGATATCCCAGAAGTGCCTTCCAGGCCCTCACATCAACTCTCATGCCCTGATGGCCCCAGCACCTGTGATGAACTTAGCCCCTAGCAGCTGCTCCAAAAAGACCCACTGAAGGAAATCAAATAGGAGATGCTAGAGATCCACGTCCACAGCCCTCCAGGCAACTTCTGTTGTTAAACTCTCCTCCTTCCTCGGGGCTTCTGCACTTGCCCTTCCCTCTGTCCAGGCTGCTCATAAATCACCTCTTCCTGTGGTGACCCTTACTTACCCTTTACACTTCAGATCAAAGGTCACTTCCTCCAGGAAGCCTTCCCTGACCACCACTCCTTCCACAAACAGAATCAGGTCTCCTTGCCTACAGTGCTCAGGCCCCCTCCCTGTCCTCATTCACGGCCCCCAAGGTCTACAATGTGACATCTGTGATTGCTGGGTTCCCCCAGACTGCAGGTGCCTTGTCTCAAGGCAGGGGCTTCTCTTTGTTCACCACAGAATCCAGATCCTGGCCGAGGGTTAGGGATCAATAAGATGTGCTGAATGAATGAACAAGTGAGTCCATGTCATTAAACCTTATCTCAGCCTCAGTGTCACTCCTGGACACAGACTGCCAGACATCTTCATCCCCACTACACTGATGAGAAAATTGTGACTCAGAGGACACATGTCTGTCACCTGGGGTCAGAGGCTTGGTAAAGACTAGGACAAAAATGCCCCCAAAGGGTAAATGCCCCCAAAGGGTCACAGAGTTTTCCTGTTGGATTTGCTGGTGACTGGCGCAGCTCTCAGCACACAGGAGGTCTGGACACCACCGTATGGTGGACACGGGAGCCAAATGACCTCCCAGGTGGGCCAAAACAATTGGTTTTGGTGGTGGTTGGCCAGCGTCGTGTTCCCATCCTAACAGATTCTGCAAGGCCACATTCTGTCTGAAACCTGATTCCACTCTGATTCTCTTCTGAGAATAGTGAGGGGCTGGAGGGATACAGAGAAATCCATGAGTGTAGGTGAGACTTTACTTCTGAGGGAGAAGAGACTTTCCTTTTGTCTCGTCATGTAAGTAACAAAGTGCCAAGGCACTCCTGGAGGTGCCCACAGCCTCTAGAGCAACATAAATTCTCAGCTTGCTGGTTCGACCCGATACACATTTGAGAGCACTGGGTCAGGAGTCAGAGACGGGTTTCTCAGCCCACCTCTGCCCCTGACTACCTGGTGACCCCAGGCAACTCAGCATCTGCACATGCACAGTGGGGGAGACAGTGCCCACCCTGTTTCTCTCGCTGTGGTCAGGCTCAGACAAGACGGCAGGAGCGAAACAGTCCCTGTAAGTCCCAGGCAGTAATCAGATGTCTACATTCTTACATTATTACAAGGCCACTGCTGGCCAAGGGCCCAGAGGTGCAGAGGGTGATCCCTGGGGGGCTGCTTTTTGACACCCAACCCCATGGAGGCAAATGTAACTTCAAAGGAAACTGCTCTTACCTGTTCAAAAATAACCAAAGCAGAAAGAGTGCTGGCCTCTTACAGTCCCTAAATTAGATCAAGAATGGGGACCAGTGAGTAGAAAAGGAAGGACAGGTGAAATCAAAGCCAGGATTCCCTGGGCTGGAGTCATCGCTTGACACGTTACTAGCTGTGTGACTTAGAACAAGTAGCTTACACACGCCGAGCCTCCATTTCTCCATCTGTAAACGGTGAAACAGTAACCTCCCCTAGAGGCTGGTGTTCAAATCTCTTTTTTTTAAAAAGAGAATGTTACCAACAAATAGTAAAGCCCTTTATTAGGGATGAGATGGAGTGGGCCACCCAACACGGCACATGTAGTCAGTGAAAGGCAGTTTGCTTCTTTGCCCCGTGAGGGAGCCTGACTAGGTGGGCCTCTTTGTAGAGTGACCAGGCCTGTGCCAAGCACAACCACAGGTGGTGGCCCCAATTCTAGGAGAAGCTGTCCAGTTTGGGCCAGGACCTCCCTCACACATGCTGGCTTTTTCCATTAGGCAGGGAAGCGGGAAGGCATGTCAGAGTGAACAGAAAGGATGCCCCAGCACGGAGGAGGTGGACAGGTGGGTGGGCTCCAAGGTGGGTGAAGCAACGCTGCCTCCCTTCTAGGTCACTGCCGGCTCTCGGAGCAAAGCCGCCCAGCACTCATCACTACTTGGCCAGCTCTCAAGGAGCTAATGGCAGGAAATAACTCCTAAAACACAGCCAGAAGGGCGAGCAAGCACTTCACTTCTCTACCTCCAAATGAGCCTCAAAATCGTAACCTGATCGCAGATATGTCACTGAAAGAGGGAATAAACATTCGGAATTTTAGAAAGCATTCCATCAACATTTTTTTAAAGTACCCCCATGTCCTTTCCCAGGCATGATGGGGGGATGTGAGGGAAGTAAGACACAGTTCCTGCCTTCAAGAAGCTATCAGGGGAATTCCCTGGTCGTCCAGTGGTTGGGATACCACACTTCCACTGCAGGGGCCTTGGGTTCGATCCCTGGTCAGGGAATTAAGATCCGACAGGCCACCCAGTGCCGTCAAAAAAAAAAAAAAAAAAAGGTGGACTATTAAAAAAAAAAAAAGTTATCAGTCCAAAGAGGCAGAACTAACACAACTGAAACAATTATATGCTCAAGAATCTCTGGTCCTAGAACCCACAGGGGAACGTCTCTCACGTTGAAGCCCCTGAAAATATTGGATTCCTCCCATAGGGGAGAAAAAAAATTTTTCTTTAAATCCCATGGAACATATGTTACTCTGTCCTGAGATCACATTTCCATTTTACCTTTGGCTGACAGGAGGCTCAGAGCCAAATTTGCAGGCTACATCTAACAATCCTACAAAACTTTATAAGACACAATACTGTGTACTAACATTACCTTTGATCTCATCTTATTTTCTAATCCTTTCCTCCTCTTCCCCTAATTTCCCTATCTCAATCCCTTTTTGTTCACTGTACTTGAGACTTATCTCAAATTCTTTTTTGAAACAAGGTAAATGATTAAACAAAAAATTTTTTTAACTTGATTAGTATTGCAAAGCTACAGTAATCAAGGCTGGCATGAGGATGAACACACAGATCAATGGAATAGAACTGAGAGTCCAAAAATAAATCTTTACATTTCTGGTCATTGATTTTAATTTAATTTTACTTTTAATTGGAGGAAAATTACAATATTGTGATGATTTCTGTCATACATCAACATGAATCAGCCATAGGTATACATATGTATTCTTAATCACTGATTTTTGATAAAGATGCCAAGACCAGCCAGTGGGGAAATAATAGTCTTTTCAAATAGTGCTTGAACAACTGTATATCCATATAAAGAAGGAAGTTGGACACCTATCTCATAAAATAAATAAATGTATATATAAAAAAATTAAATTAAAATAAATCAAAGACCTAAATATATAAGCTAAAATTACAGAGCTCTTAGAAGAAAACAGGGAGTAAATCTTTGTGGCCTTAGGGTGAGATAATGGTTTCTCAGACATGACACCAAAAGCAAGAACAAAAGAATAAATACATTTAGCTTCATCAAAATCAAAACCTTTTTGTTTCAAAGGACACCATCAGGAAAGTGAGACAATTCAAGGAATGGGAGAAAATATTTGCTAACCATCTATCTGAAAAGGGAATTTGTATCCAGAATACATAAAGAATCCTTAAAGCTCAACAAAAGAAAGACGACCTCAATTGAAAAGTGGGCAAAGGATCTGAATAGATAGTTCTCTAAAGCAGACAGACAAATGGCCAATGAGCACGTGAAATGATGCTCAGTGTCGTTAGTCATCAGAGAAATGCAAACCAAAACCACAGGGTGATGCCACTGCACACCCAGTCGAGTCGCGAAAATAAAACAGACAACAACAAGCGCTGGAGAAACTGGAGCCCTCGAACCCTGCTGGTGGGATTTGTAATATCCCCCACTTTGGAATAGAAGCCAGCTCCTCAAAGAGTTAAAGGTAAAGTAATCAATGACCCAGTAATTCTACACCTAGAGATATACCCAAGAGAAATCAAAACACAACCATACAAAAACTTGTACATCAGTGTCCACAGCAGTAATATTCACAACAGCCAAAAAGGAGGAACAACCCAAATGTCTATCAACTGACAGATGGACAAACAAAATGTGGATATAGCCATATCATCTAATATTATTTGACCATAAAAAGGGATGAAGTACTGATACATGCTACGACATCAGCCTTGCCAACACTATGCTCAGTGAAAGAAGCCAGTCACAAAAGACCAATACTGTGTGACTCCATTGTATGCAATGCCCCAAAGAGGCAAATCCATAGAGGTAGAGAGTAGATCAGGTTTCCAGAGCAAGGGGGTGGAGGGTAGATGAGGAGTAGCTGCAGATGGGTATGAAGTTTCTCTTAGGGGTAATAAATATATCCTGAAATTGGACAGCAGTAATGGTTATAGAGGGCACCCCAGGTGGTGCAGTGGTAAAGAATCTGCCTGCCAATGCAGGAGATGCAAGAAACACGGGTTCAATCCCTGGTCAGGAAGATCCCCTGGTCAGGAAGATCCCCTGGAGTAGGAACTGGCAACCCGCTCCAATATCCTTGCCTGTAAAATCCCACGAACAGAGGAGCCTGGTGGGCTCTAGTCCATGGGGTTGCAGAGTCGGACGTGATTGAGCACACACACACACACAATGGTTACAGAAGTGTTAATCCACTAAAACCAATGAATTGTATATCTTAAAAGAGTAAATTTCATGGTATATGAATTATATGCTAATAAAACTTTTTAAAAGTTCTTTTTTAAGGTTGGTTAAATAAAGTCAGGAATTGTATTAACAGTATCTCACTGATGTTGGTTTCTTAATTTTGACAAAAGTAGTGTGATAACGTAAGCTGTCAACACCAGGAAAATCTGGGTGACAGGTACATGGGGACTCCGATGTTATCTCTGCAATTTTTCTCTAAGTCTACAATTATTCCAAAATAAAAAGTGTATTTCACAAAAAGGTGGCTCCTATAGAGTTAACAATTATGTACTTATTGAATGAGGCTACACAACTATAGTGTACCTCCCCGCTAGAAGGCAGCTAGCTGCTCAAGGGCAGACAGAGCTCACAGGTCTAGACCCCACAGACTCTCAATGCACGTCAGCAGAGGGGCTGTATGTAACAACAAATGCGGTCCTTTTCCCTCCTGCAAGAGCAGGGAAAGATCCCTGAAGCCTCATGACCATACCAGAAGGGAAACACTGTCACCTAGGAAGCCATCAGCCCGAGGTACTGTTAGTTTTCCACCACTGTTTATATACACATGCACTTGTGTTTGGCCAAACCCGCTGTCCATTTAAGCCAAACCCTCTGACACAGACTGCAGTGGGCTGGAGTCCTGGGACACCTAGTCGGGCATTGCTGACCCTCCCTCCTCCAGCAAAGGCGGTAACTCTCTTGATGTCCCATTGCATACAACCTGATTAGGGCCCCACAGACCTCTGCATGTTTACGAGTCTCCTCCCCTAACCAAATCTAAGTCCATGGGCAGAGACAATCCTTTATTTATTCTTATTCCCCCTAGGTCTTACAGATACACACCCAAGCAATGATCAAGTTCATTCATTAACGGGTGAATTAGGGGAGTTCAGGAAGCACAGGGCAACATCATTCCTACAGGAACGCTGGTCTCAGCAGAGAAGGACTAAAAAGCAGAAATCCTCCCTGGTCTTCTCTTTCTTGCAGGGACATCACTAGTGGCTTGAGGTTTTGGTTTTGCGAGCACAGGGTGGGTATCTCAGTCCGACCAACCTGGGAGCCGTGGCTGCTTGTTTTCTAGAGACACGGGTGGGTGGCAACTGGGCTGTGGGGGTCGGGGTCGGGGGCCAGGCTTCACATGCTCTGCCAGGCTGATGGCAGTGCTGCTTCCTGTGAGGCCGCTGACATCAAAGGCCAGCCGTGCACAGGGGGCATGCGGGTGTCCCAACAGCAGGCAGCAAGCGGGGTCATGTGAAGTTCAGCACTGGGGCTTTCTCAGTCCATTGGGTTTTACTCATCCCCTGTCCACGAGGCGTGTTTCTCCCCCTCCCGCTCCTCTTTGTGTGCGTGTGTATTTTAATTATTCGAGGGCTCTTGGCTTGCTTTCCTAACCCCACATTAACATTTCCCTCCGGTACTAAGAAAGGAGGCATTCCACCCGCTGGAAAGCAGTCAAAGAGGCCAGGGAGAATTCCAGTTCTGTGCACGAAGCCTTGGGGACACGATCTGTGTCCACGTGCCAAAGAGGAGGATGGGAGGATGACATGAGCAGGACAGCAGGAAGCTCTTGGAAGCCATGTGGCCCACTGCCCCCTCCCACCCATTTTACAGATGAGGGTCACGAGTCCCAGAGGGTTCCAGCAACTTCCATAGGGTCACCCAGCTTCCATCAGAGCAAAAGGACTCAATTTTTCACAACTGCTACCATAAAGCATTTTTCAATCCAGGCAAGCACTCTGCATAAAAAACATTCCCCCACACAAAGAATTTACAGTGGAAATCATGTCTTACAAACCAGTAAGCCATGAGAATTTTCTAATCATCAAGCATCAAAAGAAAATCCAACATGCAGATTCATCCCATGCCTTCATTTGACAAGCTTTATTAAGTTACTACTCTCCACCTCGCATGGTGTTAGGCTGAGAGGACTCGAGGGTGAATTTGAACTGATCCCCTTGCCTTCGAGAAGAACCCAAAGGTTGTCCGTGAGACAAAGACCAATCCGTGGAAAATAAGTCTGGGACCCTTAGCTCAAGATGGATACGTGAGCTCACCTCCTCTTATGAAAACATCAAAATCAAAACTAACTGCTGAAAAAACCATTGCCAAAAAGATGCTGGAACCTACCAAAAAAGATACCCTACAATCATACAAGTCCGACTTTATGTAATTGTCATAAGAAGTAATATCTTCTTCGATCTTCATAATTTTATCTCAACCTCCAGATCATTGAAACCTCTAGATTTTCGTTATTTTTCCTTCTTCTCAAATGAGAAAAAGAAGCACAACACTCTGTTTCAATATATTAAGTCATAAGCCACAAGGCATAAGCAAGTGTGCAGAATGACCCTAATGCCAGCACCCTGCCAGCCTCGGCGACCCAGAGACCAGCCCCACAGAGCCTTTGCCCTCAAGGGGCTCACTGTTTAGGCTAAAAACAAAATAAAAACCTAGAAACATGATTTTCTACTAAGATTTAGGTGTGCTCAGCAGCTGTGGCGGTGAGGGGGGTGAGGGGGCAGGCAGAGACACTGAGCGATGGCTAGGAGGAGGCGATGCCTGCAGGCTGCTTCCTGGAGGAGACCAAGATGGAATTACTTTGTGAAGGAAGCTAGCTGAATAGGTTTGGGACATTCCATGGGCATGAGGCGAGGCAAAGAGGCAAGAAATAGCCTGGGGAAGGGTGGGGCAGGCATGCAGTACTCAAGTCAGAGTGAGAATTCTCAGCTTTGATGGGCAAAGAGTGATCACTGGGAATTTGAATGATCTTCACAGGTCTCTCCCAGGATCAGAGTTGTACTTGATATGCGTCACCTGACTGTCCACGTGAATCTCTGACATTTGTGGCAAATATGGAACCTCAGAGTGATTTCAGCTGCCAAGTGGGAAAGCTCCTTATCAGAGCCACCAAAGGCAAGGCTGAGTGAGGAGACATAGGAGGTGCCGTGCAGACCCCGAGGGACAAGCTGAAGCATCCTAAGGCTCTGGGTGCTAGGATGGCTTCTAAGCAGGGAGTGCCAGGGCAAGACTTGTCCCATAGAAAGACTACCCTGGGGGAGCAGGAGGGCAGATCCAAGGGTGTGGGAGGGGAGGCTACAGGGGGAGTGCTGTGCAGAGCGTCATCATCCAGGTAAGCGAGAAGCTTCATCCACCCAGGAGTCAGTGTTGAAGAAGCCTCAGGCCAGATCCTCCTCCCTTCCCAACACCACTCACTCACTCATTTTAAACAACAGTTTCTACTCTCTTTGCACCCAGCCCTGAAACAAATCAAAAAGGAGGATTTTCTGACAACAAAGCCCAGCGGCTCCTTTCTTCCTGTTTTCAGAGGCCACAGCCACATGACACGTGGAAAAGGCAACGATGGGGCGGGGCTGGAGCGGAGGGAAGGAGGCCTGTCTTGCAGTAACCAGGGCAGCCAGATGGTCAGTGACTGGGCTACACAAGCCAACGTGACCTTGGCGGGGCTCACAGGGGCAGGAAGGGCCAGGGGAGCCATTCTCTCACATCAGGGATGATTTCTAGCCCTCGGTCGCCTCATTGGCCTCAACCTGCAGATGATCACAAACGGCATCAGATGAGCAGGTGGATTTGATCACACGACTTCCACCTCCTCTGGCACCTTGGGAAGCCAAGAGGAGATAAACCTCATTCTGGGGAGAAGGACACGCTGCTGAAGTGATGTGGCTGGTGTGGCAGGAGGAGAGATGTGGAATTAAGGGCTTTGAAAGGCCACCTGCTTTCTACGCAGATAAAGCTGCCTCCTTCCTGGTCTGGCCCAGTCATGGTCATCGTGCTTGAAATTCCCACCGTTTGTCATTCCTCTGGCATCCAGGGCCTAAAAACTGACTAATGACACCAAAAGCTTTGGGTAAAGTGTGAGTCATGGAAATCAACTTCTTTTAAATTCACGTAGTAAATATTTCTGCAGGACCTGCCCCTGACAGGTACTGTGCCAGGTACCAGGGAGGAAGGGAGAAGACTAAGGTGTGGGGACCTGCAGAAGTAGGCAGAAGCCAGAGGTACATATGGGGCCCTGTCAACCTGGCTGAAGACAGGAGCCTCTACTTGGACTCCCAGGAGTTTTTTAAACCACCAGGGAATGATATGTTTTGATACCATCATTTTGCATCCCCTGGGGTAATAAACACTATGTCATTAGCACCATTAACACCTTAGTGTGAATTAGGTAATCAGATGAAGTGTCACCTTGCAAAAGACTGAGACGTGGGACTGATAAGTTTTGATGCCAGAGGAGCAAAGCCAGGGAAAGCCCAGCGCTCACAGGCCACTCAGCGGAGACCAGAGGGTAGGGGACAGAGGCCAAGAGAATTGGGGTGCTGAGACAACGGAAGCACAGGCAGACATGTCCTCCACTCACCATTCCCATATTTACTGGGCTCTGCAAACATGCACAGGGCTCTTTGGTCCTGGGCCCTGGGCATAGTGGAGAATAAGAGGGTTGGCCCCTGCCCTTGAGGGGAAGACAGAGTAAACAAATAAGCACACAGAATTAAAGCTACAAACTGAGGGACGTCTCTGAGTGACAAGAAAACCACATACCATGGGACAGTGCGGCAGGAGGTATAAGCAAATGGGGAGGGGGGAGGGGGAGGGACTAGGGAGGGCTCTCTTAGGAGAGGATACATAAGCTGAGACCCGATTCACATTTGCCAGCTGAAAATGGTGGGGAAGAGTACTCCAGGCAGAAGGCACAGTACTTACAAAGGCCCTAAGGAAGGAAATTTAAGAAGGCCAGCGTGGGGATGCGAGCCCAACTGGAAGTAGAGGTTGGACAGGCAGGCTTGGGCCAGACCCCACAGCCTCATTAGGGATTCGGACCCTCACCCTCGAGGCCACAAGAAGCCCCTGAGTGATTTTCAGCACATGTACCAGGTGATGGGATGCACATTTTTTAGAGTTCACTCTGGGTGCGTGGAGAATGGCCCTGGGGGAGAGGTGGATGTAGGCTAGTCGCGATGGGAGAGCAGACAGATGTTGACATTTTGGAGGCAGGACTGGTAGGGCTTGGTGATTTACTGGGGAGGGGAGTGGCGGGGGGAGAGGCAAGGATGACTCCTCTTGGGGTCTGGTTCAGGCAATTTAGGGGACGGTGGTCCTTTCATGAGAAAGGAGGCTGAGCAGACGGCAGAGAGGGTGCAGAGGAGGAGGGCAAAGCAAGGCTCAGACTCGGGGCACGCTCAAGCAAGGCCCTGAGAGGCCCGGGAGAGATCTCAGGGACATTCACAAGCCCTGTGCGGCTTCAGGCAGAGGCGGCTCACCAGGGGTGGAAAATCCCACAGCATCTCCAGCCAGAGCATCGGGATCAGGGAGTTTCTTGGCACCTGAGCCCAGAGACACATGTCCATTCCTCCCTCCCATGCCCTGTCAGAGAGGAAGGCTTCCCTTTTCTGGAAGTGTCAAAAACGCCGCACAGGAAACTCCTTCAGCTGCCAGGGTGACTAATATTTATCACTGGTATATACAGTAGCCATTCTCCAAGGCCATGAAATTCTGCCCACAGGTACCACCACCAGGCTCTCGGCAGCCCTGCCCGAGCCCAGCCGTGCTTCGGCATTCCACAGGGCTGAATAATACCACTCGCTTCCCAGAGGGGCTCCGCTCACTCCGCACCTCAGCAGCGTCTCGGCATCCTGGACTTGCTGCCTGCAGGTCAAGGTCCAGGGTGTCCGCTGTGCTCACGGACATGAACCACAGTTTTGCCCAACCTGCCCTTCCAACCTCAAGACACAAGCAGCACCTCCCTCCCCAGGGGAAGGACAGGGAGGGTAGAGACTTTGGAGGGCATCCTGGCCAAACTTTTCATCTTCAGAGGAGCAAACCGAGAGTCAGAGAAATCCAATAGCTTGCCCAAGGTCACAGAGCAGAGCTCAGATGACAACTCTGGGCCCAGGGCTCATTCTTTGGGGTCCCAGCCATAGGATAGAGGCAGCAGGGCGCAGGTGGGTGGGATCGAGCTGCCGCTGATAGAGAATCCCTGGGAGAAAACAGGAAGCAGATCAGGAGAAGCATCCACTGGGACATCCCTGAGGATCTCAAAGTCTGCACGTGGGACCCCACACACTCTGTCCTCTCCAACAAGACCTTCAAACAAGAAGCAGGCCTCTGCGCCAAAAGTGGGGGAAGAGTTGGGCCTTAGGAGCCCATTGAAAGGTTCCTGGGAACAGCAGGCTAATCTCCGAGGAGACTTTCAGCAAGACCCCAGCTCTTAACAGAAATGGCCTCACTCTTGCAATGCAGTTAACAAATTTATCTACGTCCACAGGTCTCTGTGAAGGGAAGCCCACAGAGGAAGTACTTTCTCGTGTGACGATGACCACTGAGGAAAGGCGCTACCAGGATAGCACGGATACAGCAATCCGGTGTAAACTATGCCGTTCTGCCAAGTCCCCTGCCAAGGTTATCTGCCTGCAGCACCTGCCAGAACAGAGGGGAAATCAACTGGAAAAAGGGCACTGCTCACAACTGCTATGAATTTTTTATCACTGCATGTGCAAGACACATTACAGTCCCCTCTGGGAACCGAGGAAAACAGGGCCTTTACTCCTTTCTAGTCAGAGATATTCCTGAATTCAAGAATACTGAAGGGTGACCACAAAATGCAGAAGGATGGGGACAAGGAGGACAGCGTCAAAGGGCAATTCTTTCTTCCTAGAAGCTCCTTCTTTTATAATCAGACATGTTGCTTAGTATTTTTGAACCCATCAGATCTGCTAACAACCATGGCTTTAAATATTCACTGACACTGCTGTGAAGAAGAGACGTGGAAAGTCATTCATTCATTCAAACATTCACTGAATATGCTGAGACACCAAGTATTGTACCAGGCACATGGGATAGAAAAGTTGAAAAATACTCAGTCCCTGCCCTGGAAAAGCTCACAGCCATCAGAAGTTGGGGGAGGGTGAAAATCCTGAAATCTGATCTTATCTATCTTCCTGCTTTTCAATTCCACCCCCACAAAACCAGCTGAAGCAGGCACTTCTGCAAGTTGGGACCTGTTATACACACTTTCTCAGCAACTAGCCCCTTTCTCTCCTCCAGGTTTCTTGTCACTCCTTCTGTACCATCACCCCCCCACCATATTTAAATGTCAACACCACTAAAAAGGGTGAAATAATTCAGCCACCTAAAATAGTGCAAAGAGCCTCTCCTAACAGTTAAAGCGAGTGCTTATGGAGATCTAGCAACAGAAAGTAAAGTCTCTCAGTCATGTCCAACTCTGCAACCCCATGGACTATAGCCCACCAGGCTCCTCTGGCCATGGAATTCTCCAGGCAAGAATACTGGAGTGGGGAGCTGTTCCCATCTCCAGGGGATCTTCCCAACCCAGGAATCGAACCCAGGTCTCCCGCATTGTGGGCAGATTCTTTACCATCTGAGCCACAAGGGAAGCCCAAGAGAACACAAAAGAAAGAGGTTCAGGGTGGGCCCTCAAGGTGACATCAGAGCGGACATGGCCAACCCACAAGCGCTAATGGGTGGAGGGAACCCTCCTGATTATCTCAGCCAAGTTCCCACCAAACATGAGTAGGGAGCTGGCACCTGCTGCCCCTCCTTGACACAGCGCCATGACTACCAGGGTCAGGGCTGGCAAGAGTCATGGAGCTGAGAAATCTGGAGCCCAGGGAGGGTAAGTGAAACTCAGGGTTCCTAGACTCCAGGGAAGTGGCATATACCAGCTCTCTCTCTGGGCCCTTGCTTGTCAGCTCACAGCAGCTAAGAGCCCATCCACAGGCCATTAACAGCTCGCGTCTGCATAGTGCTCTAGAGCTCTGCAAACCTCTCCCATCCCTAGCTCTCTCCTGATGACCATGGTCACCTCCAGTGTAGGCAGGGTGGCTCTTCCTAGCCACCCTGTGTGTGTGTGTGGTATAGCGGAAGCCCCAGGACTTCCCTGGCGGTCCAGGGGCTCAGACTCTGCACTCCCAATGCACGGGCATGGGTTCAATCCCTGGTCAGGGAACTAGATCCCGCGTGCCACAATCAAAGATCCCACATGCTAAACTAAGACCTGGCCCAACCAAATAAATAAAAATAAATAACATTTTAAAAATAATAAAATGAATCCCACAGAGGCTGTGTGCTTGGTCTGAAGCCCCATCGAACAGAGAGAAGTGTCCAGGCATGTCCACTCCTCTTTCCCAGGGCGGCAGGAAGTGGGCAAGGTGTAAAACATGAGCCCCAGACAATGGCCCCTGCACAAAGGAAGGTGGCAACTACGTTTGGGAGGATAAAGGACACACAGAGAGGGCACCTCCCACAAAGAAGGGCCCAGCTCGTACATTCGAAAATAATGACTATGTGCTATGTGCCAGACCCAGGGAGTGAGTCAGGAGACCATTTAGAGAAAGAGGAGATGGTCACAGCAAACTGGGACAGTCAAGCAAAATGCAACACAGGGGAATGTAAGGGTGAGCCCCAGGCAGGCACTGGGTGCGCAGACAGCAGGCTGGCTGGGGGCATGCTACGAGGAGACTCCTCTTGGTGGGAGCAGAGAGACAGACACAAGGTCAACCCACGAAACGGCGGTCCCTGGAGGACTTTAAATATCAAGCAACAGGCCCCAAGTACCCTGTCTACAGAAATGTAGGGCATTTGGTTCTTTCCAGCCCAGTCCTAGGTCACCTCCTGCTACAGACCAACCAGGACCACCAACCGGGTCAGAACTCACCTGCCTAAAAGATCCGCCCGAGGCCTTGCTCCCCATTCACATGGCCCCGGTCTTTATACCACCCACAGTCAGCCAGGGCGGGCCTGGAGCTGGCAGCTGGGGCAGACACAAAATTCCTGCTTATGAGGACAGAGCTGAACCTTTACAAACCCATCCTTGCTCCAGAGAAGGTGGGTGGTGGGCATACTTTCAAAAGAGCCACATTTTGCACATTTTATGTGGTTTTCAGACATTTCTGAGCAAGTGGATGACTGCTGTGTGTGTGTGAGCATAACGAGTTTCAAAAGGGAAAAAACAGTGGGTAAATCTGACTCATCTTATACACACACAAACACACACACATTTCCCGCCCCACCCCCCCCAGGACTCTGACTTGAATAGCACAGCTGGTGGCGGTTGGGGGTGGGGTGGGCCTGGGGGCTGCATCAGGTCACCTGCACTCCCTTCTCAAGTGCTCACCTTCCAGGTGACCCATGAAAACACAATTAAACTGTGGACTCCTGGAGGGCAGGAACTGGGTTTTCCTCACACTGCCTTTGACAGAGCAGGGGCCTCAAGAACCCTGCTGATCTGATGGCAGAAATAAATAACCGTGCGTGCCAAGTGCTGCTTGCCTGAAAGTGAAAGCCAATTCTACTCCTCAGCTCCCAACACAAACCAGTCTGCACTGGCGCTTTATTCCTTCGGTCTTTCTACCCGCTGGCTTCATAAAGCACTTCAGTAAGCACCTCGACAGCTAACGAAGCACTTTCACATCCATCACCTCACTCAGAGGCTCACAGCAGCTCCAGGATGTGGAAGAAGCTAGGATATTATTCATGTTCCAAGAGGAGGAAGCCCTAACTTAGAAACTTTAGATCATTTTGCTAAGGTCACGTGACTAATAAAACTCGGGTCCTGTCATTCCTTGTCCATGGATCTTCCTAACGGTCTAACTGTCAAGATTCTGGAACCTGATTCACCTTCTCCCAGGGATCAAATATATATTTAATTTCATTACAGCTCAGTCTCTTTTAAATGGCATCATGTTCGTCGCTGTCTTGCCACCAACCCGGACAGAAGGCTAGAGCCTGACTTACGAGAGTACGCAGGCCTTGCCTACTGCATAACCAGAGGGTGGGAGAGCCAGGGGGCTTGCTAAATTTGAAATCTTTTCTGACATCCAAGCATTTAAACAGCCCATTGACTCCCATACGTAAATATTACTATAAGCTACAGTTTCATTTACCCTGTGCTGGGGCCAAGAGGGTTTGAAAGTAGAGTGAGCACAAATTAGGTACTGGAAAGTTTCTTGTTTCCTGTAGTGTCAGATGTTCACAGTCGAAAAGAAGAAGCAGTGTCACGCGGTAAGTCTCCTATCAAACAGCAAACGTCTTGTGTTCACACGTAATTGGTTCCTTTTGCTCAATGCCAACACTGAGCAGCACAGGTGGAATTGCTCTAGACAACCTAGGCCTTTGGCTGAGGCTCTCCTGACAGCTGAGTCAGTCCAGGGGCTGCTCCACCAGCGTGAGATACAGTTTTCCCAGGCATTACCTAAGGCAGGTATAAAACACCAAGTGGAACAGAGGCAAACCTCTGTAGCTGGGCATTTATCCAGTGACACAAAGAAGCTTTAAAAAAAAAAAAAAAAAAAGCACATTTCCATTGTGATTTTCCTAATGGAAAGTGAGAAGGCCGGAATCCATACCCCAGCTCTGAGCCCTTGTGTGACTTACTATCCCTCTCTGGGTCTCTTATTCCTCCTAAAGGTGAAGCCTGGTTCAGAAAGCCCCAAGTCTGCTTCAGCCGCAATGCACACACCAATGACTCCTCCCTTTCTCTCTCACTCAGCACAGCACACCTGAACCCAAGTTAGTGACAGGGCCACCATAAGGAAAATATACTTATTAAAATACATATTGTGATCTCCTGGACATATACCTGGAGAAAATCATAATTCAAAATAATACATGCACCCCAATGTTCATTGCAGCACTATTCACAATGGCCAGGACATGGAAGCAGCCTAAATGTCCATCAGCAGAGGAATGGACAAAGAAGATGTGGTGTGTATATGCAATGGAATATTACTCAGCGGTAAAGAGGAACAAAACTGGGTCATTTGTAGAGATGTGAACAGAACTAGAGATTGTAATGCAGTGAAGTAAGTCAGAAAGAGAAAAGTAAATATCATATATTAGCATACGTATGTGGAATCTAGAAAAATGGTATAGATGATCTTATCTGCAAAACAAAAAGACATAGAGAGAACAAATGTATGGACACAAAGGGGGAAGGGTGGGGTGGGATAAATTGGGAGGTTAGTACTGACATATATACACTATTGACATTATACATAACATGGATAACTAATGAGAAGCTACTCTATAGCACACGGAACCTTATTCTGTGCTCTGTCGTGAACTAAATGGAAAGAAATCCAAAAAAGAGGATAGAGACATATAGCTGATTTACTTTGCTGTACAGTGTCCAATACTTTGGCCATCTGATGTGAAGAGCTGACTCATAGGAAAAGACCCTGATTGATGCTGGGAAAGACTGAGGGCAAAAGCAGAAGGCAGCAGAGGATGAGCTGGCTGGATAGCATCGCTGACTCAATGGACATGGGTTTGAGCACACTCCAGGGGATAGTGAAGGGCAGGGAAGCCTGGTGTGCTGAGTCCATGGGGCCACAAAGAGGTGGACATGACTAAGCCACTGAACAACAACAGTACAAACTAGTACAACATTGTAAAGCACCTATACTCCAATAAAAATTAATTTTAAAAGAAAAATAAAGTATACATTGTGATAAAGTGCACATACTTAAAAAGTTACCACTTTAACCATTTTAAGGTGCACAATCCAATGGCATTTAATTCATACAGAATGTTGTGCAACCACCACTTTTATTTATTTCTAAAACATGTTGATCACCCCTAGAGGAAAGCCTGTACCCCTTAGACAGTCACTATACCCCATTCCACCCCATCTCAACCCCCTAGCAACCATTAATCTGCTTTCAGTCTCTATGAATTGACCTATTCTGGACAGTTCATGTAAATGGAATCATACAACACATGGCCTTTTGTGTCTGGCTTCTTGCCCTCAGTATAATGTTTTCAGGGTTCATCCCTGGTGCAGTATGTACTTCATTGCTTGGCTGAAAAATATTCCATTGTATAGAGGAATATGTTTTGAATTAATGGGCCAGGAAACTATTCATGAACTTCAGCAGTATTAGCAGTAATAATTAAATAAGATGATCTATATAAGGTCCCAGGCACATACTAAATGCTCAATTAACAACATCTTCATTATCTTCAGCCTTCCTGAAGGCTAAAGATTCTCACAGCAGGGCTCGCTTGAGAATCTCTGACCTGGATGCCTCCCGAGGCACCACCCAGGCCCCAGCCTCTTTGAATAAGTGAAGCAAAACATTCCACCATGTGCTACATCTTCCCCCGGTTCTCCAGGACATGTGAACCACACGTCTGAGCAGCTGGGGAACAAACCATCCTTAGGCGCCAACAACACAACCTTGCAAAACACTGGGGCCCCTCTACCAAGCCGTCTTGCTCCTTGAATGTACCAAAATAAAACATCGCTGGGGACGTAGTGTAATTCTTCATTTTTCAAAATGACTCACAACAGGATTCCTTGAAATGGTTTCCCTGGTATGCTTGAAACATAATTCAATTGACACCATCACTGTTTCGGCAATAGACCTTCTCCATAAAACAGCGTGTCGCTATTAGGAGTCGGCTCTCATCCTGGAGGACAGGGTTTGTTCCAAGTCAGTGGGACTGATGTTTGCCTTTCCCTCCTCGTAATCAGCGTGCTGTGTCTGGAGACAGAAGCCCTGAGCCCTCACCCTACTTCCCAGCCCTGCGACTTTGAACAGCCACCTCCTGGACTGTCACTTCACTTCAGGAATCCAGAAGTCGCCCCCACTTTCCCTAGTGCTGGTAACAGAAGCAAAAGTGCCACAGAGATGTGAATTGCTGTTACTCACAGACCCAGCCACACGTGGTATGATTCCATTCACATGAACTGTCCAGAAGAGGTCAACACGCAGAGACAGATAGCAGGCTGGGACTGCCTGGGTGGTGCAGTGGCTAAGAATCTGCCTGTCAGCTGAGGACATGGGTTCGATCCCTGGTCCGGGAAGATTCCACATGCTGCAGGGCAACTAAGCCCACGTACCACAACTACTCAGCCCACATTCTAGGGCTCGCAAGCTGCAACTACCGAAGCCTGCATGCCTAGAGCCTACGCTCTGCAAAAAAAGACGCCACAATGAACAGTAGTGTAGACCCCGCTCGCCACAACTAGAGAAGGCCTGTGCAAAGCAATGAAGACCCAGTGCAGCCAAAAATAAATTAATTAAGAGAAAAGAGATTAATGGTTGCTCGGGAATGGAGATGGGATGGAATGAAGCACAATAGCTGCCTAATCGGTACAAGGTCTCCTTTGGGGTGATAAAAATGTCCTAGAACTAACTTGTTCTGGGCACAAGTTTTGGGGCACAAGTGCACACTTGTAAGCATTTCAGAACCCTGTCCCACCTTCATGGGTAGCTTGACCTTCTCCCAGCTGGTAACCTCACAGACCAAGGTCATGCTCCCATCCCACACAAGCCGCGCTACTGTCCGCATCCAAGCCTCCCAGTGGGAGGAGCTCCCTTAGGGACACACAGGGGCCCGGATGCCTGCTTCACCTGTCTTCCGGGGGCTGTAGAGGCCTCCACAACCCAAGCAACCCTCCCCAAGTGCTCTGTGGCCAGTCCTCTCCCAGCTCCCATAGCTTGTTTTCTTTAATTAGCTTGCTGTGGCAGGAGAAATATGCGGCCCCACCCTCGAAATGAGCAGATCTGGGCCTCAAATGTACTCTGTGGTTCGCCTCTGTGCTGCCAAGCTGTTAGCCAGGAGTGACAAGCTACCGGAGCTTAATAGGCAGGGGCTGGTGAGAAACCCTGCTCCAGTAAGAGAGGCCTTTCTCGTCCCAGCATCTGACGTTTCTCGCCAACAAAGCTGGGCTGCACCCCTTCCCGAGTCCCTGAAACCTGCCATTGTGGTTCAGGGGACAATTCCAAATTCTGCTGGTTTGCTTTCTTTTCCCTCCCTCCTTCCTCCTTTTTTAGTCTGCTCCTGGGACAGTTCATCGTCCATCTCTGATCACAGAGATCAAGGACTTTGCCCACGCAAAGTAGCTGATGCTCATCTCCTGATGTTTGTGAGCAAGGTTTCAACCAATACTGAGAATTCACCAGGGAGGTCACACAGCACCCTGAGTCTAAGCTAAAGGAAGATTTCTACCCATGTTATCTCAAACAGGCCCCACTGGGGAAGGCAGGCAGACCCATTTCACAGATGAATGAAGGGAGGCTTGGTGGGGAAAGGACTGTCAGAAGTCAAGTGACTGAGGATGACAGAAGGTGGAAGGACAAGGACCCAGATCTTCCAACTCCAAGCACGACAATGTTTCTCTCATTCTGGTAACTTCTAAAACAGTCTGCAGAGCTTCTTAGGAGTCAGGCTCCCCAGGCACTCCTCCTCCCAGACCCTCTCCAGGTGGACCTTGAAGTCTGGGGTCCCAAATGCTACTCCTTTGGTCCTAGAACCTCGAAGGGTTGATTCTTTTTCACCATTATGACTACTGCTATCATTTACTCAGCACAGTGTACCCGTCCTGATGTTAGTTCCTTTCCCTGAGCTCATTTCAGACCATTTTACAGATGGGGAGACTGAGGGTCCAGCAGGCTTGAACAACCTGCCCGAGGTCCTGCAGCTAGTTAAGACAAGGAGACGCGACTCGACCCCAGAATTCAGCCTCCAAGTAGCTCACACTCTTCACAACTACATTATAACTGAGAGACTGAGGATTGTCCGATGAGGAGACTGACACAGGAATAATCCACTTGCCCTGGAGACCAGCCAGAGGTGGAATCCTAACTGGGGCCTCTCTCTCAGCCGTTGCTGGCTCAAGCCCCTGCACTGGGATGCTTAATAATTCACAAGAGTGAAGGCACAGCATGCTCCCCAAACACCTCCAACAAGGGTATCTTTGCAGCCTCTGAGAATTCTCAACTGTGAGGTCCATCAACAACAGACCCATCATCACCTGGAACAGTCTGGAATCTTTAGAGCAAGTGCCCATGTTCACTTATCCATAAGTTGTTTCTTGGTTCTACAACCTGGAACAGAGTAAATCTAGCAAAGGACCTGTGTGTATAAGACCAGTCTGAGGCCCCCAGCCCCAGGAGTCATCCAGCATCAGCCACATAATTTGTGGGACTCTAAGCAAAATGAAAATGTAGAGACCTCAGAGCAAAAATCAGGAAGAAATGTCATTAATGGTATTAAATGTAAAATATTTCTCCTTTCTTCCAGTGTCTCTCTCTGGACTTGTGATAATGGGTTTGGGCTTGTTTTTGCTATTTAATAACATCCTAAGTCAAGAAAAATTACCATTTTAAATTATTGGCATGAATTTTGCCATTCATGTTTACATTGTGCAATGCCAAGTTTGAATACAAACAAAAGGACACTTAACTAGTATGTGAAATCATCAAAATCACACTATTTGTATTTCGGAGCTTGGGCTGTATGCTCATTCGTGTCTGACTCTTCGCAACCCCCATGAACTACAGCCCACCAGGCTCCGCTGTCCATGGAATTTTCCAGGCAAGAACACTGAGTGGGTCGCCACTTCCTCCTCCAGGGGATCTTCCCAACCCAGGGATGCAGCCCACATCTCTCGCGTCTCCTGCACCGGCAGGCGGACTCTTTGCCACTAAGCACACCTACATACCCACCACACGTCGTACGGCTAACCAGAGCAAGGGCGCCTCTGCAAAAGCGAACTCAGCTGTTCTCACTTCACTTCTTGATATGCGCACATTCTGCCAACACTCCCCCTGGCTGCTTACTGATGAGCAGGGAAAAGGCACTGTGGGCTGCCTAATCTTTCCTTTCCCTTGTATGTCATCATGTTCAGGGTACGTGATTGGCTAGCACGGAGAAGTCACGTGAGTAAGAAAGCATATGATGAGATTCTTTGGTGGTTGACGTTTCTTAGAATGACATCACTTTCTGTCTCTCAAACCAGCTCTGGTTCAAACTCAGGACTATCATGGGCTTCCCAGTTCTTGGAATAGCTTCAGAGCAATAAAGATGAAACAGGTATCTTCCAGTTATTCATAACAAGCTCCTTTCTACGACATCTGAGTTTATGGAAAGCCTCTATGGATGAGGGGCTTGTTGCCAGGGAAACCAACCTTATGATTAGAAGGTAGGAACTTTCAGCCTCAGCCCCTCAACTCTGCCCCCAACTCCAATCACTAGAGGTCAATAATTAAATCAATCAAGTCTTCATAATGAAACCTCCATAACAACCCACAGGGACCAGCTTGAGAAAGCGTGCAGGTTGGGGAACACATGGAAATGAGCAGAGAGCTGCGCACCCAGAGCACGGATGCTCCAAGCTCCTTCCCACATATTTCTCCCTGTGCATCTCTTCCACGCGCCTGTTCTCTAGTTATACCCTCTTACAATAAACTAGAAGATGTTTTCCTGTGAGCCGCTCTAGCAAATTAACTGAACCCTAGGAGGGTGTGGTGGGAAGCTCTGATCAACAGCTGGTAGGTGAGAAGCACAGGTGTCAACCTGCACTTGTAACTGTTGTCTGAGGTGGGGGAGGGTGAGACTGAGCTCTTATCTGTGGGATCTGATGCTACCTGCAGGTAGAGAGGGTCAGAATTGCCTGAAACTGTTACTATCCAGCTGGGTGTGGGGAAATCGCCATACCTCACCCCAATACACACACATACACACAGTGATCAGAAGCATCATAAATGAAGTTTTCTGTGAGTCGGGTGTGAAGAGTAGACACATGGCAGCATTTTCCAGACACCCCTCTAGGCAGCCCTGATGTCCTCCTAGAGACTGGTAGCAGAGCTGGGCAAAAACTCAAGTGCACTGAAGTCCAGAAAAAGAAAGAAAAAAAGAGTGACTGACTCCAAAGGTTCTAGAACATCAAGTTAGTTGCAACCTGCCAGGATTTAAATAAAGAGTTACTGCAAAGGCTTTGCTGAGACACCTGTTAAAAAGGTATGGGGCAGCATCCTTACCTAGATGAGTGCAGCCCACCTGCTTCCCTAAATGCCTGTGAAGCAGACCTGAGGTAATTACGATCCTCAGACCATCTGGGCTATATTAGAAATGATGTGTATCTATCGCGTTGAAAGCTCAAGTCCTGCCTCCAACACAGTTATTTAGCATCCTCACGACCTGCCCGGGCAGGCCCGGTTCCGTGTTATCACACCCTGCCCTGGCACAGCCTTGTCCTCAGGGCAGCGATTCTGAGCAGAGCTGGAACAGTAAGATTGTTTAGTGCTGAGTCTATCTTAGGAGGAGGCTAGGCAGATGCCCTCCGCCCTGCCTGGGAGGAATCACCAGGTGGGAAGACAGCCCTGGTTGACCCCAAAGTGTGGGATGAACGGAAGCAGCGGGTGCTCCCCTCTTAGAGCCTTCACATCCCAACCTGATGTCACTTCTAGCTACAACCCAAACAAGAGGATCATGTCTGCTGGTTGGAGGAGGACGCGTCTTCTGACCTGCCCCAGCCTTAGGCTGATTCGCTGGACCTGTCACATGCAGATCCCCCCACGCCAGTCATCTCACATAGACCCACTGACCAGCTGTGGAGCCCCCACAGAACGGCTGGGAAACACCCTGGAATCATGCTAAGAACCCTGAACCAAAAAGGATGCGAGCGGGGCTCAGATGCCTGACCTCAGATAAGCCATTCGACTTCTCGGAGCCCCAGCTTCCTCAGCCGTTAAGTGCGGAAGGCATCCAAGTGTGCAGGAGGATGGCGGCTGGTCCTCCCACTGGCCCAAGAGGCCTCTCACAGGTGCTGCCAGGAGCGGTGAGATGGGAACCTGGCTGCCCGGGTTTCTGTTGGGCAGCCAGCCTCCACCGGCCCTGACTGGCTCCTCAACTGCACCCACAACACTTGTGGGCCTGAAACATCACCAGAAGCCAGCAGGAGCCCTTACCCAGTTCCTCTTTCCCTTCTTAGTGATAGCAACGCTGTGGATGGCTCTGGGGCCAAGTGGGCCTCCGTCTGTGCCCTCAGGACCGGCTTTGTTTACATCCTTCCTCTTAAGCTATCTGGGCCTCAGTTACTTCTTGGAAGACTCGTCCTCGGTAGGGCTGCTGGGAGGACCGAAAGACAAAAATGTGTGGAAGACCCTGGCCTGGTACCTTCCTACAGGTCACGGTTAGAGTGAGGATGCACCCAGACTGCCTGCCTTCGCTAAGGGAAGCCCCTCCTGCGTTGGGAACAGAATATGAGACTTATGGAGACAGCAAGGCGGACGAAGGGCTCAGCGGAGGTGTGAACCCTAAAGCTTCATTCTCAAGGGGCCGCTAAGGTTCAAACCAGATTCCACATCTGTCATCCCACCTGATCTGCACCATGGTCAGCAAGCACAGAGGCTTTACAGACAAGGAAAGCGCAGCTCAGAAAGGCTAAGTGACAAACCCAAGAAGGCACAGCCAGCTCAGGAAGCCGGGGTCCTGTGGGTCCTTTGCATGACACCGAGTGGCGAACAAGAAAAGAGGGACAAAACAGTGGTAACCACAGGGCCAGAGCAGCGCTGCTAATAAAAAGGGCAGGGAGGGAAGCTTGGCTACAGATTCGGAACTCTCAGTCCCAGATCCCTACTGCCTTCAAGCTCCCTTTCAGCCTCTCAGTGCTCATCACTGACTTTCAGACCACAGCCCTCAGGTACTAGGGCCAGGGCCAACTTCCTATGGCCCAGATGCTGGCTGCTATTGCCACATTTCCTTCCCTAAAGCTCTAGAAGACCCAACATATAGGAGACATCATGCCCATTACTGAATCCTCAGGACACCACCAATGATACGATTTCATATTTTTAGCTGTTGAACAAATGAGAAATGAATCACCCAGTAGCTTAAGGGCAAGAGGAAGGCTTGACCCTAGAGGTGAACAGCCCTGGAGTCTGGGGCCTTTTCTCTCACACCACACAGCTCTGGATAAAGACCCTGGGCCAACAGTACCCTCGGTATCCTGTCCCCACCTTTAATGGGGTACAGCATCACCTGGAAGAGTGGCTCTCCAGTTTTAATGTGTCAGCATCTTTCAGAGGAAGCACAGACTTCTGGGCCACACCCCAGGGGTTCTGAGTCGGGAGGTCTTGCTTCGTAAAGCCTGGTACTCTTCATCCCCAACAAGATGTGGAGACTTGCTGGCTGGTGACCACACTTTGAGAACTGCTGATTTATTGTCCATTTAAGCTCTCTCTGAACAGCTGAGGAATGGTTAACTCTGGCATATCCACTTGAGATAATGTGTGATTATGAAGACCATGGAGAAATGCGTAAGACAACATCAAATAGGACAGGAGGCTGGCTCCCTAGGCTTGTCCAGGCGCTGTGTGTCCTCTGATCCTTTTCTCATTCTCCAGTCCTCTGCTCTGTATCCCCAGGGCTGATCCCTAACAACAGGGGGCAACTGGGGAGTTTGGACAACACAACTCATGGGAGGGTGGAGGGTGGGAGGAAGGGAGCAGCCGGGGTGTTTCTCCCCTCTCCCCCTTTCTGCCTTGGGTGGGCATTTCTAGAAGCAGCTGCATCTGTTCTAGATAGGTGGCCCACCCTTGACCCTTGACCTTGGGCTCTGGGCAGAACACCTCTTCCCTTTGTCCCTCCAGCCTAGAAGCAGCAGTGGCTTCCTGCCACTGAGCTCTAGGTCGCCTCCCCTTCCCATGTGTGGCTTCTTGGCTTATCACCTGCATAATGAAGGTCCATATTAAATTCCCTTTGAGGTAAAGACTTGATGGTGTTCCTGAATATACTCTGATCACAGTTACACAAAAACGCTTACGCCGACGGACAACTCTAGAAGGTAGTATGGAACAATTAAAAGAGGTAACAAGGTGAAGCCTGTCTTCCAAAAACGTGAGAAGAATGTCAGTTGTTATCAATGACTAATATTTAAAAACTGGTCCCAAGCACATGGCTTAAGAGAAAACAAGGAAAGGAAAGAAAGAAAGAAAAAGAGAAACAACTCTTTTCTTCATAAGGGAAAGGCTGGGGAGCCAGGAGTCCATGGCAACAATCTGAGGGGAACAAACCCTTTACCTTCATTTCTAAAAACACCTTCTCTTAGAGAAACCATGGCCACAGCCACAATGATACTAGCAGTTCCCCCTGAAAGTACCGGTGGTTATCTGGGGGTGAGTGACTCACTTGTTAAAGAGGTCATAAAACATATCATCACAAAGCTGGTCTCCAGGGCAGAGCGGGTCACACTGGGCAACTGCCCAAACCACCTTCAACCCTCATTATCATGGAGGCAGCTCCCACCTCAGGTCAGAAACCTGGGACCCATTCGAGAAATCCCTTTAGAGGAGACCCGGGTCCAGAGACTGCTGGGAGAGCAGGAATAATGAAAGAAGATGTTCTAAAACTCAAAAGGATTCTGTTCAAGCCACATCCACCAAGCACCAGGGCAGCAATGTGTGCACGCCTGGGGTACCGGGGGGGCGGGGCGGGGGGGGCGGGAATCTTATTTTCCCAGCATTTGTAGGGTTTTCTCTCCCAAAGAGCACAATTAAAATCAAAAGCAAGGCTCCACAAAACCAGATGGTAACAATATAAGAAATTATGCTGGATTCCTGCATTGAACTCAAGGCTGAACGCTGCAGCAGACAATTAAATGCTCAAGTGGGGAGGGAGGTTCTTGGCCTTGGACCAAACACAGTTTGGTGGTCTGTTTACAACGTTTTAGCCTGACAGCATTGCAGAAAATGGACCACGAGGCTCACCGCTATAATGGGTTACTTTCAACCCCAAGCCAAAGACGATTTAAAGCCCTGGGGAAAGGGGGGTGGGGTGGGGTGGGGAACACAACAGAGAGAAGCATCGAGGGTTTACGAGAAACGTACATCTACCCTTGAAAACTCTGAGTGGAACATCTCAGCGTCAGAACCATGCTTACCATCAAGAATACTTGGAAAACCAGGACTAAGCTTACAACAGCTCACGTGGAGCAAGCGTCAGAAAGTCTTTATTGCCCGGCCCTGTCCTCCTACCCATTCTCCTCGTCCCAAGAAACGGACATCAGAGACCTCGCACCTTCATCCCTGGGAGTTGGCTGCCTCTACGTCATAAGGCAAGTAACTACTCAGGGACAGGGCTGTTTGGCCAGGGTGTGAACGAACAAGAAAAGCTACCCCAAGTTCAGGCAAAGCACAAGCAAACAAAACACCCACACAGGATCAAGAGACTCGGAGCCATCTCCAGCTTTGCCTCTCATCCACTGTGGCCTGGGGCAAGTCCCCGTGCCTCTCGGAGGCTCAGTTTCCACCTGTGGAAAGGGCTGGACGAGATACCTATCAAGTCGATTCTAACCAGGGGAGTCACTGCTGTGTATGACCCAGTCGATGGCCCACGCTTCTGAAGGACAGACAGAGTACCCCCAAACTGCGGGTCAAGGTGCTAAAGTGACTATCCCAAGAGCCTGAATTGGGAGTGTCAGCACATCTGCCAGGCTCCAGACTCCGGGTCTTCCTACCACCCCAGGAGAGGCGCCCCGCTCTCAAGCGCTGCCTTCCTGCACATGCCCTGCAGAGTCAGCCTCTCTCAGTCGGACCCAAGCAGCCTGTCCCCACTCCCTCGGGGTGGCCCTTCCTCGATCTGAGTGTGCTTCCTCCTCACACGTGGGTCCAGGCTTCCACACAGGCCAGGGCGTCCACAGTCAGGGGCAGGTCAGGAACCACGGCCCTGTGTGGCTTCAGAGGCAAGAACAGCAAAACCCAACGCCTCCAACTGTTGGTTTCACCACCCACCGCCCCCACGGGACTCTCACTTCCCCATCCACTGCTGCTACCCGCTTCCCACTGGCCTGATGAGCAGCTGGAGGGCCCTGCGGCAAGTCACTCAGCATCTCCAGGCCTCCGTTTGTTCATCTGGCCCGGCATCAACCCCCACAGATTGTCACAGAGATGAAATAAAATCAGGTATGTGACCCAGAGATAAAATAAGATCAGGTCTGTGAGAGCTCTGTGTAAACTGTAAAATACATCCAAGGCCATGGGGGGCTTCCCTGGTGGTCGAGTGGTGAGGAGTCTGCCTTGCAAGGTGGGGGATGCCACTTTCATCCCTAGTCCGGGCAAATCCCATGGGCCGTGGGGGAACCAAGCCCGTGCACAGCAACTGCTGAAGCCTGCACACCCCAGAGCTTGTGCTCCGCAACAAGAGAAGCCACTGCAATGCGAAGCCTGCCACAGCAACTAGAGAGTAGCTCCTGCTTCCTGCAACTAGTGAAAGTGTCTCCCCTTCCCAGTGACAGCTGGAAAGAGTCCATTCTCGTTGGAGGGATGTACTGAGAAACCTCGTGAGCACACACACCTATGCACTGACTTTTGAGGCCACGTGGTGCAGTAAAAGAACGACCCTGTCAAAGAAGAGGAGGAAGGGCCACATGAACACTCAGATGGTCCCTGTCACCTAGAAGACGGGTGAGACCACGTCTCTGCCGTCCCCCCGTCCCAAGGCTGCTGTGAAGACAGGACAGTGGGAAAGTGCAAACTCCCCGTCCTCCCCGCAGGAACAGGGAGATGAAGGTCACAGCTACAGGACGCCTGGCTGCCTTTCTTGCTCTTCAGAATCACCGAGGAGCTCACAGAAAGGAAAAAGCGGGAGAAAGGATGGCGCATTGAAAAAACAGCTGGGGAGCAAGCATGGCTGGGCAGGCAGAGCTGACCAGGAAGGAGAAAGGTACAGGTTTTTGGGGTGTTTCTCTCATCTTTCTGGGGGCTCCTAATCTGGTGTCTCTAGAAACACAAAAACAAAACAAAAGCAGCCATTTCCCCAGAAAAAACAAAAACAAGAAAACCTACCTTGCAAGAGAAAGTTGTTGGCTGTGTTCACACTCAGGACCGTGCTGTGGGTCACAGAGTTTCCTGGGGTCTCCTGGGAGCTCTGTGGGGCCCGGTGCTGAGGGTCCCTGGGGAAGGGCTCGCCCTTCTCAGTTCACTGAGCTCTCTCTGTTCACACAAGGATGCCCAACAGAGGTTTGAGCGACCCCGTCCATACCACGTGCTTCTGGGTGCTGATAGACCCCAGGTGTGAGCCACGGTCCCCTCCACGGCGCGCCCCCCCCCGCAGAACAGCTGCTCCCTGGTTCAAGGAGGTGGGGCGGGTTCTGAAACAGCCTTCCTAAAGCTGTGCCCAACTACAACGTGTGAAAAAGCAGCAAAACACTGCGTGTGTTTCCTTCAAGCCCGCCCCCACCACGCAGCCCCATAGCTCTACTGATTTTGTGGGTTTTCTCCCCAGCTCTGCCCCCTCCGCTCCTTCACGGATGCTCACACTCATCGATGCATTCCACCTGGCCTCCACCCCGGGGTTTCCCTGGTGGGCTTCCCCAGCTCCTGCCCGCCCCACTGCCCTAACCCCAGCTGACAGGTAAATCAAAGAACACGAGATCCACCAAGCCTACCAGGCGAGGCAGTTCCTACTTAGCAAGAGCTGACCCTCATGTGTGCCCCGCCCCCAAGCCATAGTCTCAGAGAATTAGTTCTAGGTTGGGGCTTCCCTGATGGCTCAGTGGTAAAGAATCTGCCTGCAATGCAGGAGACCCAGGTTCGACCCCTGGGTCGGGAAGATCCACTGGAGAAGGAAATAGCAATCCATTCCGTTATTCTAGACTGGGGAATAACATGGGCAGAGGAGCCTGGCGGGCTACAGTCCACAGGGTGGTAAGAGTCAGACCGGACTGAGGCCTCTGAGCACCACTGGGGCACTGGACGCCTCTGACCACCCGAGCAGAACATCCACGCAGGCAAACGAGCAACAGAGAAACCAGACCCCAGAGCAGAAGGACACTGCATGAAGCCTCCTGCCATAATGGGAGAGAAACGAATGAACGCATAGCCGCTCCCACCTTGAGCTCCAGGTCTCTGTTTTTATTCTTCTAGATGAGCTCCAGGAATCAAAGCTGTCAATCAGCTGGGCCAGAGGAACTCTAAGAACTTTGATCGAAACCATGGCTTCCCAAGGGCCTGGCTTGCTCTGCCCCAACCCCCTCTCCCAGCAGCGCTGGCATCATAGCAAAACAATTTCAAAGCACAGAGACCATAAACACCAAATTAAAAGGTAAAGTAAAAAAGGGAGGAGATGTTTACTGGAAACAAGTTCTACTGCCCAGAAAAAAAATATAGGTCTTTTTTTAAACACACATACACCAACACACACACATATATATAAAGCCTCTGCCGCCCACCTTAAGAAATATGTACTTTGCTCTATATATGGCTTTCTTATCTGCCCTCGATTATGCTCAGCTCATAACCGTGAAGCCTGAAATAATTACCCACAGAGAAATAATAGCCTTGGCCCCAGTCAGGGCCTAACAAAGCCAGTCCTGCGTTTACCAATGATCACACAACTCACTTGCAGGACAAACTCGAATTTGCTGATGCACAGATAATCATTCCCATCCATACCTGAAATGCAGCCACCGCTGAGAGGGTGCCAGGTGGCTACCGGAACCAAGAACAATCATCTTACATGGCATTTCTGGGATAGAAAGGAAAGGAGTTCCAGCTGAAACTATGCAGGAAATCAAGGTGGGCAGATGGTAATCATCAAAGCAGGGGGCTGGCAAAGACCACCCCTCTCTTGCAGGAGAAGGAAAAAGCTAGAGGAAAATTGACTTCTGAAAGCAGAAAATTTTGAGAGGGGCAAGACATACAGTCCTTCTTACTAGCAAGGGGGCGCCCCTCAGGGCTGCTCCCCAAAGACAATCAACATGTTAGAAACAGGGAGACAGGCACAATCTACTTCTGGGGCCCAGGAGTCTCCTTTTCGCTAGCTCACATCCTTGACTGGACCTGATCTGGCCTACCCGCACCTCCATTGCTCCTCCCTCTGAACCCCTGGGTCACCACCACGTTCCCGAAACACAGAAGGCCTTCAGATTGGGTTGCCCAAATGCTCCTTCAAGTTCCCCTGTAAGATACTATGGAAAAACCTCAATGAACATTTTGGCCCACACAATACTATCCCACACTCGTGCAATCAAACCCGAAGTCAGATGGTAAGCTCTCTGAGGGCAGTGGCCATATTTGCCATTTTTCTGAGCACCTTGCTCCATAAATATTAAGTGACTGATGGATTCTTGCCTGAGAAACAGCAACCTCCATCTGGCATCTGTGTCTATACCCACAACTCAAACCCTGAGACTGAAAAAGCTCTTGAACCCCACTTCCCTATTTGCAAGACCCTTCGGGGTTCATCAGTACTGACCAGGTCTCCTCCCTCCTGAAGCTCATTTCACACCCAGTAAGTCATCACCTTTGCAGTCCCACCACCATCACAAAATGCCCTCTTCTCTGCCTGAAAAAATATTAGAACTGAGCTGTCCTTTCCCATTAAAGTCTGACCCGGACAGCCCCTCAGATTCCTTAGGCAGTAGAGATGGGAGTCCCCGCAAGGAACTATGAATGACTGGGCATAAACAGGAGTGTTTAGATGCTGCAGCTGATGGACGGGGTGGGAAGCTCTCAACCAAGGGCAAGAACACTCACCAAGGCACAGGGACCACTGCAGGACATACTTTCACAGGCCCTAGCACCCACCAGGGCACTGCCAAGGATCTGACACTAAAGTGTGCCAGCATCGGCTGAGGCCTCTGACTTAGTTTCACGAAAGAAGTGTGGGTGTGTGTAATGGTCTGCTTAATCCACTCCTGCTCCGCCCCTGGCCTTGACACCGCCCCCCACCCCATCTTAGTACTCTGAGTTTCCCAAGCAGAAATAACCAACTACAGATGGTGCCACTCCTTCAGAGATGTTTGAGAAACCACTGACCCAGAGATAGGAGAAAACTGGAGCTCCAAACCTCAGGGCAACTATTCACCATTGGCAGCTGTGATTACCGAATCAACGTGCTTCTAGAACTTTTTTCTGTGTACATGCGCTTTTTCTTTTTAAACCAACCACTATCACTTTTCTCCGAGAAGAGATGCCCAAAACATTGAACCACAGTTGTACTTAAGATATAGAGCTGGGGTTTCCCTGGTGGTTCAGTGGTTAGGAATTTGCCTTCCAATGCAGGGGATGTGGGTTTGATCCCTGGTCAGGGAACTAGATCCCACATGCCACAGGGCAACTAAGCCCGCACGCCCGAACTACTGAGCTTGCACTCCACAAGTAAGACCCAGCGTGGCCAAAAATAAATGTTGAAAAAAAACTCTAGGACTGTTGATTCTCAATCCTGGCTACACACCAGAGAACTTTAAAAATCCTGATTCCCAGG
Source organism: Budorcas taxicolor (assembly GCF_023091745.1). Lineage (NCBI taxonomy): Eukaryota > Metazoa > Chordata > Mammalia > Artiodactyla > Bovidae > Budorcas > Budorcas taxicolor. The sequence goes on along the minus strand of NC_068919.1, from coordinate 14,078,050 downwards.
GCCCACCTGTAGAAATTCTGAATTGGTTTGAGGCATGGTCTAGGTATTGGGATTTTTTATAAGCGACCAAGGTTGAGAATCTTCCATGTTGAGCCCAAGCACCAAATGTGAATCATGAAGAAGCAGGAGTCCCAGCTGCCACAGCTTACCCCTGCACCTCAAACCTCTTTCCATCCTGTCTTCAACGGCAGGCCCCCGTCTCCAGCTCCCGGAGCAATGGTACAGTGATCCTGAAACTCCCCAAATGAGTAACAGAGTTGGTCATTTCTTTGAATGCAAGCTTCAGAATTAGAACGTTTAAGGTACAGAAACTTTAAAAATCCTGCTAAGCCAATCCCTTTGGTTTGTCAAGGAGGAAACCAGGGGCCCCGGTAGCAAAGTGACTCACCCAAGGTCATGAAGCTGGTTCACAATGGGACAGGCCTAGAACCTGGGTCTTCCACCTCTAGTTCTCTCTCCGGGACACCAACCAGGAGGTCCTGGGGTGATAGACCCCCAACAAAAGCGAGGTCACAGGAATGGCCACTGTTTACTTCTTGTGTGCTTTTAGCAGCCAGCCCCTCATCACTGCATCTCTGGGAGCCTCTGTCTCTTCGCTGGCCTTAAAACAGCTGAGAGCAAAGATGGTTCTTCTCTTTAAAGATTCCTGAGCATGCCGGTCAAATCATAATCCTCAAAGAATATATTTGCTGGCTGGCTGGAGTTTGTGGAAAAAGCCTTTAGAAAAAAAGAGTCTACCCAAGTTTTGAAAGAACGCTCTGTTGAGCTGCGGGTCTGAAAGCCTGAAAAGCAGCAGTGGATTCTGGTTTCTTGTGGATAAGAGAGAGCTGATTGTTGGTTTCAAAATCTCTAACCAACCTGTGAACACGTTTCCCTTCCTTCCTGTATTTTTACGGCACCACGCCTGCAACGCATCCAGCCGGTGGCGAGAAGCACAGGAAGCCTGTGCTTTGGGTTAAATGAGAATTCCTCTCTGCCTACAAGCTGACTTCCCCTAGCCTGGGCATAGGGAACAGATCCTCATCAGGTGAGCCTTGTTTCAACACAAGCCTGGCAGCTCCAGGCAGCAGGAGTATATGCAACTATCCAAATCTACAGACGAGTTTCAGCCCCTGGACCATAGTGTCTGACAACACCGCCACCAACTGAAGATACTCAGTAACTATCTGACGGGTTAAGTCATTACTGTAACAATTAATATAAGGAGTGGGCCACCTCTGAAGGTAAAGCACTGGACAAAAAACTTGATTTATCCCCCCGGAAAATATGTGCATCAAAAGAGTGAGGGGACTTCCCTGGTGGTCCAGTGACTAAGACTCCATGCTCTCAGTGCAGGGGGCCCAGGTTCCATCCCCGGTCAGGGAGCTAGATCCCACATGCCGAAACTAAGACCTGGCAGCAATTAAGTGAAAAGCAAGAAGTCAAGGAAGAGAGGGTAAAGAAGTGTCATGGAATATTAGAACTGATAGAGACCTTTGAGATTCTCTCTTGGACTTGTCATTTACTAGATGCAAAGACCAATACTCAGAGAAGCCAAGTGAACTTTCCTGAAGTCAGAAAGCCAAGTTTCATCAAAGAGTGGCCTAGGGCCCTCAGCCTCCCTGGAGAAACAGGATGACAAGACTGCGGTTCCTTCATGTGCATGTGTGACTGTTCTCAGGCTCATTCAGCACTTCACTGACCCTGGAGCTTCAACAATGATGACGGTGAAGACCTGTGGAGGTCACGGAAGGAGTATAGACAGCAACAGTCATTGTTCAATTCCAGGCATTTCTGGGATGTTCAGATATGGACGCCCAGTGAACAGTGGAAGCTGAGGGTCTCCAGCTGTGCAGAACTACAGATCTGGAAGTCAGCTCCCCAGTGAAACCCACGGAGAGGACAAGTACTGCAATTCTGAACTGTGATACCCAGCAGGGTAGAACGAGGTCCAGCCTGTGGTTTGATTTTTCTCATAAACGAAGTTAAGGCTGATAGGCAAAAAATTAAAAAACAGAGTGGCCAAAAGGTGACATTCAAAAAGATTCTGGGATCAAAGTCCCTTTGTGAGCACTGTTATTTCACCCTCCTCTGAACGGTAACCACTTCCCACATGAGCCTCAGTAAGGCAACCGTGTAGCCCACAAAAGAGATAGAAATATGACCACACTTCCCTCTTATAAACAGGCGATGTAAACATCTGAGACCTCTGGTCCACAGTCGTGGTTAAACAAAGGGTCAGGGGGCCCCCTGGAATGGCTGTCAGGGCCTCCATCTCCCCACATGCTGACCCTCCTTCTGAGTGGGGACCTTGGACCATTAACTTCAGGGCTCCAGCTGGTCAAACAGAGGCAGCCTCACCCTGGAACCACTTTGTTGGCTTTCACGCCCAGGCTCCCCTGGCCACTACTCCTGAAGACTCAAGAATTTTCAAGGAGAGTGGCTGCTTTGATGCCTGCCCTGTGCTCAAAAATGCCACTCTTTGGTGAGGGTGGGGTGGGGAGGGTTTCTCGCAAAGCAGGCAGGAGGGCAACACATTATGCGTGTGCTGAACCGTGCATCTCCCCACCCTCACCTCCTGGAGGTGTGGTGGAAGATTCTCCTTTAAAAAAAAAACAAAAGTCAAAACTGCAACTCTTTCAATCAAGCAAGAAAAAGAGTCAAAACCTCAAACAAGTATCTTTAATTAGCTTTAAGATGTTCCCTGGCGGGGGGTGGGTCCTGGCTCCTAGATCAATAGGAAAATAAACCTTGAGGCCTTGGGACAGACTCTGTTTTCTCTGAATTGGAATGAAAAAGGCTTTGCAGACCTGAAGCTGGTTCTTAGCTGACTGACAGAAGTCCTCCTGGGTATGCTGTGTCTGCCGAATGTTCCATCAGAAAACGACCCTCAGATTCTATAAATCGGCCAGCACTTTGTTTTTAACCACTGAACATTTATAGAATTCTTATTTCTTCGTCTACATGCTTTCAGAGAAAGTTTCCAGCAACTTCAAAGCCAGTTAGACGCACAAAGACGCTAAACATGCAATTAAATTTCACAGAGTTTTGAAGCTAGAATACCGCAAGAACCTTTAGAAAATTTCCCCTGGGGGCAGGAGGCTCTTAACTCTGTACCCCACCCCCACTCCATACTCAAGGGCAAATTTTTAATCTTCATTTCGTCAACAGGAAAACACCACTGGTAGAGGGGCGGAGACAGAAATCTGAACTGCTTGAAAGACCTGACTTAAGTCAGAAAGTATATAGTCCTCAGATACAGTGTTCAGAGGCTCTGCTGGTCCCCTCAGTGAGTCTCACTTCCATTTGCCCCCCTGAACCCCAATTTCACACCCATTCCTAAGCTGTCCCACAGCAAACTGCTACAGCCCACACAGGTGGATGTTCTGAACACAGATAATGGTCTCTCCATCTTGACTGTAAGCTCCATGAGGGCAAGATCTAGCCCTCTGACTGGGGTACCACTATGACCTCTAAATTCAGCAAAACATCATTCAAGACATCAACAAGACAAGTGTTCAGGAGTCTACTCAGAGAAGAAGGAAAACACCAATCAAGTATTAACTGACATTTACTAAGTGCCCAGCAGGTATTACTGTTCATAGAATTCATCAAGGAAATCAACCCTGAATATTCACTGAAGGACTGATACTGAAGCTCCAATATTTTTGCCACCTGATGTGAAGAGCCAGCTCATCGGAAAAGACCCTGATGCTGGGAAAGATTGAGGGCAGGAGGAGGATGGGGCAACAGAGGATGAGATGGTTGGATGGCATCACCAACTCAGTAGACATGAATTTGAGCAAGCTCTAGCAGTTGCTGATGGACAGGGAAGCCTGGCATGCTGCAGTCCATGGGGTCAAAAAGTCAGACACAACTGAGTTAGTGAACAACAACAAGAGCAGGTACTAAGTACCATAATGAGCCAAGGAAACAACCTGGGTCTTTGACTTTGAGGGACTTGTTACAGTCTAATTTCTGCCACTGGCTGCATGTGACACAGTACTGGCCAGTGAGATCCAAGAGGGGTCTGGGAAAGGCTTCCTTCCTGGATAAAGAGACCTTCCCAAGGAGAAGCAGCCTTTCCTGCTGTTGGATGCAACTGTGTAAAGAGGGTAACACCTGGAACAGCTGTGATCATCACTGGGTCATGAAAGCTGGGGATGGCAGAGCAGAAAGATGGAAGGCTCCCAAGTCCTTGCTGGTGCCTGACACCACCCTGCCCCCAGACTTCTTAGAGGAGGTAATAAGCCCTCTCCTCTAAGTGGTGAAGCTGTTAGCTGAGTTTTAGGTTACTTGCAGCCCAAGCATCCTCAGACAGTGAGTCTGGCCCCCCTGATCAGAATATGGGGTAGATCAGAGAGCAAAGGAGCTGGCTGGCTCACTGCAGTATCCAGGCATGAGAAACCGAGGGCCTCGGCTGAGGAGAGGGTGGTGATGGTGAGGACAGCTTGAACTCAGGAAACACAAAAGCGGATTCCAGTCTTACCCACATGATGGCCTAGTCATCTCCATGAAGCCCAGGGCCTAGTTCCCACGCTGACTCTCCAATGAACTGGAACATAAATAATTAATATTCCCAGCCCATCCTCACCCACACACATGCCTGCTTGTGTCTATGGGGTAAAAAAGAAAAAAAGGGAAATGCATGTTGTTCTATTTATAAGAAACAGCACAGCCACAAAGGGTGATGACTAGAGGGGCACAGTATCAGCTGAAGTTCTCCAAGCAAGTGCTAAGTTCGGTTTGAATTTACACTTGGCTTCTCTCAGCCTGTAACTGGTCCTCTTCAACCCTCCAGCTGCTCTCCTTGGAGCTCATCAGACAGGGCCTTGCCCACAGCAAACAGTTTGGTTGGAGGGAATAGAGAACTCAAGTCCCTCTCTAGGCTTCCAACAGATTATCAGGGGCAAAAGAGGAAGAATGAGGCTTGGATGATCACAGAAACGAAGCCCGTGAACACAAGGCAGGAGTGAAACATGCAAAGTCTTTCCGTGTTCTCTATGGGATTCCACTGGCAGACAGGGTTACTTAGGGCCACACACCCCGGCACATTCCATGCATTTACCACCATCAAAGAGAAAGAAAAGGCATGCTTGCTGTTATTTTTAATTCCTTCCCCAATGCCTTCCAAAACTCTTCAGCAAAAGATTGATCCACTAAACCCCCACCAGCTCCCAGCCAGTAGTATTTTGGAAACCTTAATGAAAATGGAGCAGGAGAAGTTAGCTCACAGAAGACTTCGCTCCTGGACATGAAATCCCAGCTCAGCTGCACTGGACCTGGGGGCATCTCCTGCTTCCCAAAGGGACATATCTTGATGAGGATGCATATGTTCTAGAGCCAAATGAACAGCCTACCACCCTCTTACTGCCACCCCGACATCCCCCGGACACACCCCCATCTCCACCTCCTGCTTCTTGTCCTTCCCTTCAGAGTGGCCATCAGCGAGGCCAAATGTTGCCCCACTCCCGCAGCAGCTAAGTAAGCTCTGGTGTTAACTTGACTACTGTAGATCATCTCTAAGGTCTCAGCCAGTTTTACATTAGGTTACACTGCCAACCTGCTGAACGATCTTAGACGAGTCACCTCACTCAGAACAGCAGTGAACGACCTAGACAGTCCCTGCCTGACACTTGAGCAGCGGCAGAGAAAGCCGCTGATGGACCCTCCCAGTTACTCTGGCCAGGTATCGCGATCACTGGCGCAGAGGCAGGGTGGCTCACCTCTCCAGGTTTGCCTGGCTAGTCCGGGTTGACGGCAGTTCCTGGCCATCACTGATAACAGCACTGCCCCCTTTTCACTCTCAGAAGTGTCCTGGTTTGTTTAACAAATTCTTTGGTCACCCTAGATTCTAAAAGGGGCAGAGCTTCAGAGGCAAATCCAGCTCCATCTCTTATCATGAGACCTACAGCAACTTTGCTAAGCAATTTTATGGGTTTTCTTATAAAAAAGGAGAACAGTAGCCCCTTCTTGGGGAGCCCTGGGGCAGACAGCTGGGAACAAGAGACCTCAACTCAGATTCCTAGGCTGCTGCTGACTCCTCAAAGCCTGAGCCTCCTCTTCTATAAACACTGGTAACTCATCCTTCCCAGAAGATGGGTAAAGAAGATCAACCAACTGATCAATGGCCCACCTTGGTGTCTGGCACAGAGTCAGCACCCAGTCCACGCTGCATGTACCAGAATCACTCACTCCCAGTGAGACAGCTCAGGTGATCTGCCACATGTCAGCACGACTGACCCAAATCCTCAGACAAGACCATAAGCATCAACTCACCTAAGCTTCTGGAACCAGACCCATGCCCCTCCCCCCCGCCGCCCCCCACTGATGGTATATACACCCTAAGATCATATTTCTGTTGAATTCTGTGTATCACTAAGGTTTTTCTCTAAGGTCTCTGTGAAAATGTAGGTGTGAACTTGGAAGCCTTAACTCCATCTCTGTGAGCAAGGGTTTTTAATAATACTATAGAGTTGCACTTCCTAAAGAAATAATAAGTGGGGACTTTCCTGGCGGTCCAGTGGCTAAGACTCCATGCTCCCAATGCAGGGGGCCTGGTCAGGGAACTAGATCCCACACGCCACAAGTAAGAGTTCGCATGCCACAGCTAAGACCTGGTGCAGCCCAATCAATCAATCAATCAATCAATATTTTTTTAAAAAGGAAAGAAAGAATGAGTGACATTGCATAATACTTTATAGTCTGCAAAGACCTTTCAATACATATGCTATGCGATGCTAAATTGCTTTGGTTGTGTCCGACTCTTTATGACCCCATGGACTACAGCCCTCCAGGCTCCTCCACCCACAGACCCTGGCCTTCTCCAGGGGATTTTCCTGACCCAGGGATCGAACCCAGGTCTTTTATGTCTCCTGCACTGGCACCATTCATTAATACATAGCTCATCTAAATAAACAACAACCACCCTACCAAGGGAGGCATCGTTTTTCTCATTTTACTGATGAGGAAAGGGAGACTCAGAAAAAATCAGGTGACTGGCCTAGAGTCACCAAAGCAGGAAGGGGGGAAGGGAGGGATTTGAACCTGGGCCTCCTGAATGCAAGCCCAGAAAGCTCCATCGCAGTAGGCTGCCATTTCAGCAGCAGGCCTCTATCAGGGCTCTCAAAAATGGCCCATGAACTAAGAACCTGCCCATGGACACAAAACTTTTAACTTCTAAAAACCTATGAACTTCAATTAACAGCAACAACAAAAAAGCTGACCCTAAAGAGATGAGGTAAACTGTATGCATGGTTACCAAGATTTCTGCTTGCTCTTGTGATGAAATATATGAACTTACCCCATTTTACTCTCTTACGAAGGAATGTAATCTGTTTTTAATACATGAGAGCATCTGATGAGTCTGCAGTAGAGAACTTAGGCATTTTTACTGATTGCAGTGTGGTCTGGAATTGGAAAGCCCGACCTAGACGATCGTCAGTGAAGAAATTTAAAACACCGACCAGCGACATTCCACACAAAGACACCGTGCCAGGCACAGGGAAAACCCACAGAAAGGCTGGGATCCGACATCGAGGCTGATGCTTGGGGAGAACAGACCTCTGCAGGGAGCCCAGCGACACTCTGCTTAACTTCCCAAGGAATCCATGTCAAGAGGCTGGCATGAGTCACTGGCTAATTACCTGAACACTTGGGCTCCCAGAGCCCTCCTGGCTGTACAACCCGTCTTCTCTCCTGCCGGCGAACAAAACACTATTTTCACCCTGGTCCAGACATAGCCTAAAGCTGTCCGCATGGTGGTGTAAGGGATTATGACTCTGACCTGGATAACTCAAGCAGAAAACTTTCTCTTACCAGCCACAGCTAGGGGAGGCGAGGAAGCGCGAATAGAACGGTGGCTTCAGCCATGCCACTCCCGTACTTTAAAATCTCCTGGGCACTTTACGAAGCAAGGTCCAAATGCCAAGCTTGGCCGAATGAAACCCTTGGCAACCTCCTTCTCAGACTCCTCTCTGGCCACGCCCTCTTCCACGTTCTGGCCGCCCCGCCCCAGACACCAGGCCCTTCCACGCTCTGTCTGGAAGTGCGGCACTCAGCCTTCCCTTCACTCCCACACTCCTATCCACCCTTCAAAGTCTTCCTGGAGCATCATTTCTTCTGTGAAGCCTTTTGAGTCCCTCAGAAACAAGCTGCTCCTTCTCTGGGATCCCCAACACTGCTTTATTCAACCTGGAAGTGTCTTTGCCATGAGCCCACTGTAGCTGCAGTCACTGTCCCTTTTTGCCTCTGCACAGTTCAGAGACAGGACTTTATCTCCGCATCTCTCTCTCTCCTGAGGCCCAGCACAAAGTCAGTGGCCAAAAAATGAACCCAACAACCAAGTGCACTAGCAGGGGCTGGGCTCTTCACTCCTCCTCTCGGATAGGCAGCTGCCATGTGCACACCTTTCCCCGACCTGCAGTGTATTCACTGTGATCTGAGTTCAAGGTGAGGGAAATCAATCCTTCCCATAGAAACACCCACAGTCTTCCACACAATGGTGCCACCTGAGCGGGGCCTCAGTTGCGGCTATATGACAGAGAAAAAGTATTAGTCATTCAGTCATGTCTGATTCTTTGCAAAGCCATGGACTATAGCCCACCAGGTGCCTCTGTTCACGGGATTCTGGAATGGCAAGAATACTGGAGTGGGTTGCCATTCCTTTCTCCAGGGGATCTTCCCAACCCAGAGACTGAAGTTGGGTCTCCCACATTGCACGCAGATTCTTTACAATTTGAGCCACCAGGGAAGCCCACTGAGGGGATGGCCAGAAAAACAGGACTGCCTCCACCATCAAATGGTCTGAGAGCGGGAGGAACTATGGAGTTCCACATATAATATGTCATATATAAAAGAGAGAAATCAAGGTAACAGACTGATAAGCAGGATCTGTTCTGTCATATTGACAAGGTCCTTAACACAACCTGGGAGGCCAGGTTTGAATGTAGGCTTCTCTGACCCCTTGGGTTTCACAGTGGAACTGGTGAGAGAATCCCAGGAGAACCCACCCTGAACCCCAGCCCACTCCTGTCATCACCCCACACTTAGAGGGGCTTCCTGTACACTCGTGCAGACACCCCAAGTCTGAATTTCATCCAATTTCTCCATCTCCCGGCCTGACCCACGTCATCGGCCCAGAGTTGACACAGTCTCTCTTCCTTAGGCAGACGGACCTGGGGAAGAGCCCACCTGGGACCTGGAAGCAGGCTCAAGATCAGGGGGGCAGGGAATGGAAGGGTCGAGACCCAGTGTACCGTCTGGAAGAAGGAAGTGCAGGCTCTACACAGGCCATCCCTGGGCCCCCAGCTCTACCCCGTGGAAAGGACCACATCCAGAAGGGTGTGCAAAGGATGGTGCACTAAGTGTGAGCCCCCTGACACACCTAGAGGGCAGCCAAAGGTACCACCGTCCATGTCTGGGTCATTTTGGAGCCATGAGCTTCCGGAACCGAACATTCTCACCTGGCAACCAAGCAACTGGTGAGGGGGGTGCCTGGAGCCAGAACTGCCTTCCAACCAGGCCTCAAAAACACACCAGCAAGAGTAAACATCAGACACTTCCACACACGGATGGGCAGGCTATCGGTGACAGGCCTGTGAGTCACGGCGTTTCTTCTTCAGGATCTTACACCCACCCCCCACCCCAGGAGCACTGATTCATCAAAGTTTGTTTTCAATACTATTATTTTTAGTCAGCCAAACAGTTTTTAAAATGATGATGGAGGACAGGAGTGGGGAGGGGAGAACCACCTAAGAATACGGATTGTTTCTCTTTGAACAGCCTGCCAAGCCCTGCATCAACAAGCAGTGTGACTGTGGCCTCTTGGTGAATTTGTGCCGGAGGCAGATTCTTTTACTGCATCCACAGGGGTGCTCCAAACAGCAAGCCCTGAGAACGAGTGGAGGGGGCAGGATCCCTTACTGGAATTTACCAACACCATCGGTCAACCCCACCTCCGTGCTTGAAAGGGGAAAAGCGAATGTTTAGTAAGCACCTGCTACATGCTGTGAGCCACAAATACCAGCCAAGTGCTTGCTCTCTCTTATATCATTTGTGTTGATTTACAGGAGGCAGGCAGGCCCATGCCCAATACACAGATGAGCAAAGTGGAGCTTAATCAGTGGAAGCAGATGTCCCCAAGGCTGCCCCATGGTCAGTAACTGGCCAACTCAAACCCAGGTTTGTCAGACTCCAGAGCCCTTTGTTCATGCTTGATGACTCTGGTCTTCCAGCCTACTCACACCCTGAACCCCTGCTCCCCAGGCAATATTTTAAGAATCTTTGGGTAGAGATAAAAGGGTACACACAGCATCTAAAGAGGGAGCAAAACAAGGTCACTCACCCTGCCCTTCCAGGCACACAGAGAAACTAAGACTCACCTTGAGTCTGAATTCAACAAGGATGTGAGAAAATTTACAATGGGGAACATTTGAAACAAAAGGAAAAACCCAACTTGCATCACCATGCCTGCTTTCAGCCACTTGTAACTATTCAAAAAGTCCTTTCTGGATCCATTACTCCACATTTGGGCTTAGCCCAGAGGTGATTTTTTAAGGAAAAAATGCCTTTTGGCATTTTTGAGCTGTGACAGCGTAAAAACAGACCTTTAAAAAACACACACCCAAAAAGCATTACTATTTTCAAAAGCCCAGTCTCAAAGAAAAAGAAAAAAAAAAAGGGAGGTGACACCCCAGAGCTACAACTAGGCCTGGCGGTCTGTGATGCAAGCGTTAGTGGGGAAAGTCAACAGACTGATAATGCCATAGGTTTCAAAGGCAAACCTTGACCCAAGGTTTCTTAAACAACACCCCAGCCCTAAACTCCCAACAAAGCTGTCAGGAGAAAAACTTGCCAGACGTAAGCAGGAGAGCTGGTGTGATACAGAAAAAGTACTATTATTTCGGGGGAAACTCACTTTTCATTTCTTAGCTAGGGTTTCAACTTGTAACCTCCATCCCCCCCACCCCCTGCCCCCAACAAGAGGCGCATGCTTACACAATCAAGTATAGCCTTTCTTTATATAGATGCTTGAAAATAAATAAAGAAAGCTTCCTGGGTAAACTCTGACATATGAGCAAACATTTTCCACAGGTATCCTCTATAATGCCTACCTCTCACATTTAACCATTTTTAGGCAATTGTGGTCATTAGTTTAAGTAAACTTCCTGCTCTGAGGATAGCCAAAAATAGCAACAAAAGGAAAACTGCTCACTGCATCTCAACACATTCAGCCTTCATGGTGTTATCCTTGTATTCAGTTATTTTTATATTCCTTTGTAGTTAAATTTCACTGATTTAGATTCACAGGGCAAAGGAGAGGCAGGGAGGACAGAGAGGGGGAAACAACTAAAATTAAAAGCTGAATTATAGTTTTCTTACTTTCAACTAGGGAAATTCACTGGCACCAGACTAACAGGGACTTAGGACATTAATAAGGAAGATCTGTGGTTTAGTGATTAAGCAGATGCATGCAAAGGGATGCTTCTAAGATGCTTGCATAGAAACCACTTTAGAATTAGAAAGAACCTCTGATAGAGCTCCGGTAGCCCATTTCCCAGTTGCGGACATCTGAGGCCCAGAGACGGTCAGTGACTTGGCCCAGGTGACACAGCTAATTAGAAACAGAGTTAGAATCTAGAACTTACCCAGATCTCTGACTCCTGCCTCCAAAGTGACTCCCAAAAGTTTGCTCACGACTAATTTCTCTTGACAGCATTTATGGGGAGAAAAGGCCTGCTAAACAAACTTCAGCCTAGTCCAGAATTAGACAAACTTCTTAATTAATAGGCTTCTACTGTGTTTTCATTTTAAGCCGAGTCTCTCTGTCAAAACACCCTGCAGCAGTGTGCCACGGTGGCAGGCTGCTGTTTACAGCAGAGGCCTCAGATAATCACAACGGATAGTGTGACTTGTGCTCTAGATTTGTTATTTCTAAAACTGTTAATTAAGTCAAAACAAAGAGGAACGTTACACACTCTCTCTCTCATCAGGACTCAATAAACTGCAGGGCTCGGGGAATTTGGTTCTCTGGCATTAAGAAAACAGTATTTACAAGTTAAGCAGAGTGAACACACACGATTCTTACAACTCCCAAGGACCAGCGTTCAGCAGCCAGTGGACCAGAGGCTACAATAGGGCAGAATAAGGCATCGGCCTCGTTCACCGGTGTGTTCCTGCTACCGGGAACAGGTTTTGGCACCTGCTAGGTGCACTAAAGCAAGCACACACATGAACTGGACACGTTCTCTTGGATCCTTGTTTTAAAATCTGGAATACGGTAAAATTAGAAACCAAACTTCTGCAAGGTAGGTTTACTATGGCAACTTCCAACTGTTTCCAGAAACCACGGCACCTGAAGATTGAAGGCTCCCTGGCCCAGGAACCTGTCAGTGGTCAATAGATGATGCCCAGCCCTCCCGGGGAAGAACTAGTCCCATCCACCACTGCAGGGGACATTCGTGTCTGCAAAAGGCTGGTAAACCTCCCAGGCCCTGCATCAGCAGCCTTTCTGGGCAGACTGTAAAACCAGATGTGGATCTGGGAAGGGGGCAGGGCGAATTCTTTTTTTTTAATTAGGTCAATACATCAAAGGAGACAAGGATAAAAGTTAATTAGAACTATTCACGAGCTTTGTTGATTGAAAACCGGCATTCCACTTTCGAGAACTTAACTGCACTTACAAGAGGCTGGGGGAGGGGTAAATAAGGTGGGAAAATACATGAGGGAATAAAGGCAGACTTCAAGTCTTAAAGCAAGCACTGCTTGGAACGTTGATAGACCTAGAGGTTACCAGACCAACTGGAGTAAGCCAGAGACAGACAAATATCATATGATGTCACTTATGCACGCGATCTGAACCACGATACAAATGAGCTCGCACAGAAACCAAAAACAGACCCGCAGACTTAGACAACAAACCTGTGCCTACCAAAGGGGGAGGAGGAAGGAGTGATAAATGAGGAATTGGGGATCAACAGATACACATTACAATATATGAAACAGATAAGCAACAAGGACCCACTGTATTGCACAGGAAACTGTATGCAATATTTTACAATAAACTATAAGGGAAAAGAGTCTGAAAAGGGATAGACGTATATAAGACTGAATCACTCTGCTGTACACTTGAAACTAACAACACTGTAAATCAACTATACTTCAATAAATAAAGCAGGCACTTCTTGGTCCTATTTATTTCCTAAAGGAGCTCATACAGAGACACGGCTGCACTGTGCAAACAATGGCATTTAGAAATCTCCCAATAAGTTAACAAGTGAAAATTAATGGTCGTTCAGTCCATTAAATCGTGTTAATTTTATCTCCACTACAATAACATAGCAATTACAAATCTACATTATTGAACCAATATTTATTTTTCAAAAACTCATTTTAATTGGATTCCTGATGTGATAAGCTCAAGCCAGTCTCTATGCCATCAGCTGCTTGCATTTCTCATCAGAAGGAAACGACTACTGTATTCATGGGCTTTTTCTATTATTAGAATTGTCATTTAAACCTTTACATCCTCGCAAAGACTTTTAAAAATACATTATTAAAAGCTCTTATGTCTCTGTAGAAATTCAGGTTTACAGGATTTATTTTTTGGCAAGTGTTAACCAGAGAAATGAAAAGTTACAGCACACCAGAACTCAAAAATTCTGGGCATCCACCATCACCTCCAAGTTGCCCACTTCTTATCGACACGGTCTGTTATATTCTGAGCTAATACATCCTAAGTCACCGTTTCCACCAAGGAAACTTGAATTTCAGGTTTGCCATACTAACTCCTTTTTTATTTCAAAATGAGAACACTTTACAGTGGCATAAAATACTGGACACAAGCCACTGGTCTTCAGGTGCAGACTCGGAGGTAACATATTCATAGCAGCACTCCCTTTAGGAACAAGAGGAAGATAAAGACATTCTCAGTCCTGTAGGCAACAGACACCATGAACCCGAAAGTTCCCACAACTGTACTACGGTCCAGCAACTTCCTCCTTCGGATAATAACTCCCGCCTTCTTGATCTTCCACCTTGCATTGACCCCTCCCTTCTCTCCCCACCTTCTCCCAGAGAAGTAATGGTCTGTCCCCCACATCCCTGGGCATCTTGTACATCCTTTGGCTACAGCTCATGGACTATATTTTGGGCAAGTCTGTCTCCCACTCTAGACAGACGGGCCCTTAAGAACAAGTGCCCTGCCCTGCTCATCACAGTAGGTATTTCATAAATGACTGAATAATTTAGTAATGAATGAATGATACACAGAGACATCTAAATATAAAATACATCTCTCAAACTTTCTGGTTTACAAAACACTTCCACAGGCTTTACCTCATCCTGATTTTACAGGTGCAGACAAGAAGGCTCTGAGACATCAAGTGAACTGCTAAATCCATCCAGGTATTAAAACAACAAGATACAGGACCTGAATTCTGTGCTTTTCTTCTGGGGAAAACATATGGCTATCCTTACTTTGTTATCTAACACAGCGACCTCTAAATATTTAAAAAACATATCATAATCCCCCTCGCTCCCCAAAAACATCACTCCATACTAGAGCTCATATTCCCTCTGATGGCTGGGAAGAAGAAAGAAATAGACACAAATAATGTCCTGTTGATGCTTTCCTACTCAAGTGTAAGCTTGTCACAGGCAGGGACCATCTCAAGTTTATCTCCACATCCTCCCCCACTTCCCAGAATACTGACTCAGACATGGGAGGGGCCAATACCTATGAATCCACAAAATCCCATCCTGTAACATTTGATTAAGAACTGTGAGCAAGGGGCTGTCTTCAACTCCTAGGTGCAAGGAGCAAGTTCGAAGGTTCCAAATGGCTCCTAAGTTCGAAGGTCAAGTGGCTCCTAGGTTCAGCCATAGCTCTAAGCCAGCCCCACAGTCCACTACCCAGTGTCCTGCAGACTCCTTCTCTTTCCTGCCTTTGTGCAGAACTCCTCTAATCGAGGTTAACAAGAGAAAGGAGAGGATGGGTGCTTGCAAGTGAGTTGGGTTCCAATGGGCCACACAAGAATGGTGCGCTGAGGTGCAACTGAGAGAAAAGAGGACAGGAGATGCTGAAATGGAGAGGGTGTTAAAGCTACCACTCTTGCACCCCTGGTCTGTCCCCAGAAGCCTGAGAAAGAAATGTTACGGTGAGACCAGCCTGGCAAAGTCCAGGCAGATAGCAGGAGGAGGCCACACCAAAAGAACAGATGCACAGAAAGGTATGTGTCAGACCTTATGTTTGGTTAAATTCCGCAGCCACTTTCCTCTGGACTTGGTGCTCTGACACAAGAAAGCCTGAATTTCCTTCCAAACAAACAAGGTCTTAAGCTTGGTCCAGCTCTCAACAAGTGGGCCACAGCATGGGTCCCATTAGTAGAAATACAAATTATCAGTGTCCATCAGAAGAGTCATTTTTAAGTGTGCCTGGCTCCTTCTCCCTGATAGAACATACACGCATCTTCTCTGCCTCTTGTTGGCAAACGCTATTACTCCATTCTTATAAACTGGCCAGGAAGATACCTGCAGCTGGACTCAGGTACTCAAGAAGGATAACAGATGACAGGGAGGATGCTATTACACAACTCATCGAAGTTCTGACCATCCTGCCAGACCTCAGAGAATCCTGATAGCCCCTCTACCGGTGTATCTAAATCAGGCTCTTGCCACTGCTTTGGCACCAGTCTCTTTGACATTCTTGAAACCAGTAAGCCTGTGTCACTCCAGCTCTCTTGATCACTGAGACAAGTTAGGGCAGTAGTAACAGAGGAACGCGTGCAGTCTGGGGGGCTCCAGTACACAGCTCTAACTGCTGAACAGCGCTGCTGCGGCTCATGACCTTGTATTAGCCAAAACAAGCTGGAGAAAATCTCCTTAGGCTAAGGGTTCCTTACACTGTGAAGTCCAGATCTTGTAGGGTACTTTTAAGCACCCAGGGCCCCACCGCATACCCACAGTGGGATAGCTAGGTGAAACACTTCCCTTTGTCAGTTTTCCAAAGACCTTGTTATAAAAAGCTGTGAGGAGAGAGCAGACAATTTGACAAGCAACCCCACAACCTATGGGACTCAGAGCGACACCGCTATCACCCGTATGAGGCCAGCTAGCCACCTCCCCAAGACGTGGCCTTTAGTTTTCTGCCCACGAGCAAAACAGCAGCCGCTGTTGCCAAGGGAGACAAGGTGACCCAGAGGCGTGGGCACAAAATCCAAGGATGGAAATCCACTTTGTCTGGATCCACCCAAGTAACGGGGTTTCCCTAACTGAAAAAGATGGAAAAAAATGTGCCTCAGCATTAGTCCTTGCCAGGCAGGTAGAAGATGGCTCAGTCCTCACAGAGCCATGGGAAGGCTGAGTTTACTTAAACTCTCAGGAACATCCCAAGTGTCCATATGCCCCAGGCTGCGGAAAACACTGGAAGAGGAAAAGGCAGGCCACAGCTATGCTTTCCCAGAGGGCAAACTCCTACCAAGGCAAGGGGGAGCCAGGCCTCTCCTCCAGGCTGTCACCAGCCCAAAGGATGCTGGCAGCCTTACTACCAAAGATCCCAGGGCCCACCCTGTAGCCATCAGCAAAGAATGTATTCAGACCCTTCAAACTGAAGAGGAGCTGTGGTAAGCAGAAGGGGCACATTTGGTCAGAATGGCATGTTTTGCTATGCCAAGCCTTTTCACCTCTCTCCTCCAGAGTTTTCTCAACTTTGAAAATGGGATCAGTCTTAGGCCTAATTAATTGCCTTATCTATTTTCCAGGAGTTTCTTTTTCTTGATCTCCTAAAAGCATATGAAAGTCTTCTGTAAACTGTGAAACAATTCATGCAGCTGTTCATTTTATACTGGATACTGATTTTTTTTTTTCCTGTCTCAAAACATAAAAAAGCACTTGTCCTCAGCGCCCTCAGGCAGGTAAGAAGGCAGATTCTCTCCAGGAGGGAGAAGTATGACATTCATTTACCCTACTCCTTACCCCTCACCTAAAGTAATAAAGAAGGAAGAACCAGGGCTGAGACCAGGACCTAGGGCTCCCTGACCATCACATCACACCACCTCCTCTGAAGTCAATTCTGGCTCCCCATCATACACCGGAACACACTTCCCAGACAGCACACCACCTTCCTTCCCGCTTTATTGACTGGATCCACCCAGTTTTGAAGAAAAAAATTATTATTTTTCAAGTCCGCACTCCCACCATATGTGGCATTTATTTCCAGAGGAGGCCGGCTCTGGGTTTCCGTGGACAGATGTTGCTTTGTGCCTGCCTGACACGGCTGGCGGCCGGCGTACAGCTGCCCCGAGCAGGTGGCCAAGGACGGAGTCCACTTCTGGCCCAACATCAAGAGGGACAATTTATGTGGAGCTCTGGCCCCGGGGACCCTCTGCTCATTCCTCCACAGCCAGGGACCCCTACTCACACACACAGACTCTCCCTCAGAGGGGGCTAAGAGGGAGACACAGAAAGCTAAGATACCTCCCCCCTCAACACATCCCAATTTCCAGCCAGGCGCAGCTAAGCTAAGAGAAGGCCATGGGGAGTGGAGAGAAGTCACTGACCCCTTCTATCAGCCATCTGTGAGCTCCTGCCAGACCTAGCTAGCGCGAAGTGGAGGATAAAGGAGGTCCAGACAGATGGCAAAGTGCTTTGGGAAGGAGGGCTCCGTAGGAATGCGAGGGCCATGCGAGGCCCACTTTAGGGTGCGTTTTGTTATCTCCTCGGCTCCAAACCCCCCTCCTTTCGGCACCCACCCGCAATCTCAGACTGAAAGAAGGGCAAAAAACAGCCGGGGGAGGCGGGGGAGAAGACCCCACTCTCCGCCACTTATCTCTCTCATTTGAAAGTCAGAGCACTGCGCTGCAACTAAAGTGCGTGTGTGCGGAGGGGGCGGGAGACTGGCACAACCGAATCTAAAAATACTCGATAAAAATGCTAATCCCGAAGGCAAAGAGAGAACGAAGAAGGAATCTGTCAATCACGAGGCTCCCGCTCCTCACCCACAGCCCCAGCTGTACGGACTGCATTCCTGTCGAGAAGGAAAGAAGTGGGGGGACAGGAATGAAGAAAAGAAAGGGAGAGACACCACCACCTCCACGAGCGCGGGCCGCGGGGGCGGGAGGCGGCGGCGGAGGAGGGGCTCGGGCCCGCGGAGCCGAACAAAGCGGGCCTCAAGTTCTATCCCGCAGCTCCCCGAGGTGCGTGTGTGGGGGGGCATCCTGCAGCACCCCCTTTCCCGGAGGTGAAATGCCAATGCGGGGTCTGGGGGAGCGAGTGCCGCGTGGAAGTCCCGGGCTCTGAATCTTTGCAATTCCAGAAAAGGTTTTGTTTGGGGTCCCCCCTCACCCGCTTCCTGCCTGCGTTCCCACCCCGTCGTATACACACACACACACAATCCCTCCTGCTCCAATCCCACCAGGCCGGCCCCGCCACGCTATGGGGCTGGGCGGGCGCGCCCCAAGGTCCCTCCAGCCCCCACCTGGGGATGGTGATGCACTTGGTGTTGACGTTCTGCGTGGTGATGGCTTTCTCCAGCTCGTCCAGCTGCCCCGTCTTCTTGAGCTTCTTGACCAAACTCTTGACTGCCTTCTCGCACCACTTCTCCTCCTGCCCGTTCTGCTCGCCCTTTTTCCAGCCCAGCAAGCGCTTCACGATCGGGGGAGTGAAAGGCAGGATGGACGACATGGTTGAGGAGGGCGCGCGAGCTGCGAGGAGCGCCCCCGGCGGGGCTAGGCGCGGCGGGACGCCGGGGGCGCAGCGGGGAGCTCAGCCCGGGCCGGCTGCGGCCGCCCAAACTTCGCTTCAACTCTCGGCGAACTTGCTGGTTCTCCAGGCCCGGCCGCGGCGCTGCAGCCGGCGGGGCTCGGCGCGCGGCCCTGCGCCCCGGGCGTCTCCCACGGCGGGGAGAAGGACGGCGGGGCGGCGGGCAGGCAGTAGCGAAGCGAGATCGGGAAGGCCTGGGACGCGGGGCGGAGGCGGCGGCCGCGGGGACCGGAGTGGCAGAAGAAAGTTTGGGTTTCCGCACGGGGTGGCTGTTTGGGTGCCGCCTCCAGGAAGGAAAGTCCAACCCCCAGCCAAACTTTGCTCGCCTCGCTCGCTTTGATGCGCAGATCCCTCCGCCCCGGCAGCCTCGCCTCGCCGCTGCCCTCCTCCTTGCCGGCTCGCCCGCTAGCTGGGCCGGGCCGGGGCGCGCGCCGCGCTCCTGCTCCCGCCCGCTCCCAGTCTGTGTTTCATGCAAATCCGCGTGCAGCCTCCTTTCCAAGCGCTGTCACCGCCCCCTGCCGCTGGGGCGCCCCGCCTCCTCCCCCGAGCCCCGCCGCCTCCTCCTGCGGGCGCCTCGCTCGCCCCCCAGCCTCCGGGAGGGCTCCTGGCCTTCCCCCCGCCCGGCGCGGAGCACGCCCACGTGGGCGACCTGGGACAGCGGCCGCCAGGGCTGGAGCGCGCAGGGCCCCGCGCGGCCCCGACCTGAAGTCCAGCGGACGCCGGGAGGAAGTCGTGGGAAAGGAGCGGCGAGAAGGGCCCCTGGCGGGAGGGCCGGGCTCGGGTCGTGGCGTCCGCTCTCGGAACCCACACTCAGGAAACTCAGCTGGAGTGGCGGGCCCGAGGGTTAGACCCGCACGAACGAACGAGAGCGGGCTGGCCACAGGCAGGCGGTGCGCTCCTGGGAGGACCCCGGTTCGAGGGAGGACGCGCGGAAGGCTGAGGCCCAGGAAGTCGGGGCGCGCACCAGGACGCTGGTGCGCCGATCCCGGTCAGGGGCCGTGGCGGCGCCGGGGACTCGGGGGGCTGTTTTTATTCTCGCACCAGAGAGACCGTTCCAGTTTAGAGCCCCAGGGCCGGATTAGGGAGAGGCTCTCAGAGGTGCCGATTTGGGGACCCCAGTGACTCCCTGGATAATAGCTGGAGTCAGGGGTCCCTTGGACCTTTGGGAATCAAGTGCCCCGCAGAAAACGGGCCTCAGAGGCATTCGTTAAGCTCAGGAAGAAATGAATGGGGGAGCCTTAGAACTTATCTGTAGAGGAAAAGTTTCATTACGGGGTGCTGGAATCCTATGGGAAACAAAGTATCCGAAATTCAACACCCAGTAAAATAGGAGAGAGTTTTGTTTTCAAAGCTGTGAACTCGCAACAAGTGGAGCAAAAGGGCAGTCTTCGGGGACCTTATATATTCCAAATTAGCTTCGGTGGGAAGCAGAGGAACACCAGGATATTGGGGGCGCTCTGGGGCTTTTCTCTCCACGAACACAATTCAGGGGCGTCTACCCACAGACCCCTCACTCGGTGGCTGTCAGGAGTTACCCCAGGCCCCCAGGGCCTTTCTCCTGCAGCCCCTCCCCTACCAGACCTCTTAGCCTTTGTTTGTTTGTAACAGCAGGAAACTCCCTTGGTGAGAAAGAAGTGATCCGCAAACCCTCTAGCGGGTGGGGAGTTACAGAGCCCTGTGAGGTGTGGCCTAATCCACAATGTCAGCCCAGAAGCTGCAGGGGTCCCTGCCCGGAAGGAGAGAATGAGCTCTGGCAGGTCTGTCAGCTGCTGGGGCTGAGCCCAGGGCTCCCCTCCTTCTAATTCTCTGCCTGCTTGGACCTTAAAGGAGAGTCCCCTGAACCCCAAATGGTGCTTAATGACCTGCTCCCCGTTCCTGGCCGGTCCTTGAAATTAACCAGCAGCCACTATCATCTGGTTTCATTCCCTTCCTCCGGTTCTCATCGAAAAAGAGAAGGAAGGAAGGCGATAGACTTTTATTGATGGCTTTCTTCATTCCAGGTAGAATGAAGAAAGTGCTGCCCCCTGATTTCATCTTCACAGTGACCCGTGAAGTAGATGTCCCTGGTCTCCCATTTACAGCTGAAGTACCCGAGGCCCAGAGATTATAATACTGGAGAGCTCTAGCTGCAGAGTTAGGCTACAAACCAATGATTTTTGAGGCCTCAGCCCACACTGCACCCAGCTAGCTGCCTTCTAGAGTTGTAGAGGTAGAAGGTGACATCCCAGATGGAGCTCTGCAAAACCAACGTTCTTTACACAGGTGCACTATTGTGATACTAGAAGAAATGTTTGCTCACCTGGAAAACAGGCTAGAGATAGCTTTCCTCTCAATCTCTTAGGGTGGTTGTGGGAGTCCGATGTGAAAAGCTTCACCAACAGTCAATACAGCCGCTGTTAGTGCCATGGAGAAAGGTGCGAAGTGGGGAGCAGGGTTCAGTTAGACACGCACATCTACAGAGCACCTCCATGTGCCATCCTACTCATTTCTGAAAATGCTGAAATTAAAGACTAAGGGCCCTAGCCTCCCAACCTAAAGAAGCACCAAGGGGTAGGAGATGTGTGCCTGTGAGAAACGGGCCCTTGTGTAAACCGTTCAGATTAACCTGGACATTGCATCAGGCAGGCCCCACTGTTGAGAGGCATCCAGCAAAAAGACCTCAAGCTTCATCAATGACTGACCTGGCTTTTAATCTTGGCTCTCTCTACCCCTTCACCCCACCAAGCATCTATTCTCTCAGCTGTAAGAATGAAGCACACAGTTCTTCTTATGAATCTAGAAAAGGCATTACAACTGTTCTCCTTCAGGGCAGAGCCATGTGTGGTGAAGTGTAATGTATACTATGAAGGTGAGAAGCCTAAGAGAGATCTGAGTTTTGCAGGTAGTAGAAGGGCCTGGCATGTCCCCGAGTCTCTGAATCATGACATGGGAAGGGCCCCCTGGTCAGCCTTCTCGTTTTCCTGAAAGGAGGCAGTGACTAGTCAGCAGTCAGTGTGGCTGAAGCTTGCTCTCCTGCATTTTCTTTGCTGGTCTCGGTGGACAGCTGGTGCACGCAGAAAACAGGGCTGGCTCCACGTGTGAGGCCAACAAGTGACTCGTCTGGGCGTTCCTTTCTCCTCTGGCCTCAGTTTCTCCACTAGAAGAGTTAGAGAAATCAGTCCAGTTTCATAAAACTGGAGGGCTAAGGAGCAGATTCCTCTGGGTGCCCGAGAACCTCACATACTCCCCTGACTTTGGCAGGTGAGAGGGTGGGCGGCTCTGGGTGGAGAGGAACTCTGCTCTAGCGCGTGTGCTCCTGGGGCCCAGCCAGGCCGGCTTCTGCAGAGGCTGTCCTTGGAAAGGAAACATCAGCCCAGTTAATTTTTCATCGGGGTAAGCACAAAGTTCAAGAGAGGTGGGATGGGGCCGGAGGCAGCGCCTCCGTTTTTCTGGGGATAGTTAGTCCTATGGGGGAGAAGCCTCACAAGCAGATTCGCCAAAAGATTTTCATGTGTTTGGCATGGCTCCCGGGTGGAACGCTGGAAAGAAACAAACACCTGCCTTCAATTCTGTTGATTTTTCAGTTAACTAAAGGATGTTTAATCAATAAGTGGTGAATCTCGAAAGAGCAAGAAAATTGTTCCTGTCTTCATTTTACACAGACATAAAGTGACATCTGGTGAAGAGAGGTGATTCACAACCTGGAGATGAGTCAGGATCTAGTGAGGACTAGAACTTTCAGCAGAATGCCCTCACCTGAGAGGGAGCCTCTGTCTGCAGCTAGCCCTCTTTCTTTAGCCCTTAACACACATGAGTTCTCTTGGTGGTACCAAATGGACCTGAGTTAAAATGTCTAGTCTCCTCTTTCCAGTTGTGTGACTTCAGGCGTGTCCCTTAACTCTGTGTATCAGTTTCCTTATAGAATGGGAATAATAATAATCTTCCTCTTAAGATCGCTGTAAGGAATCAAACAACACATGCAGAGAGCTTTCTACAAGCACTCAGAACATTTTCAATACACTTGGATATAGCTGGTGCTCAGTGTAGAGTACCATGCACAGATTATAAGCAATGAGTTCTGCGTACAGGAGGAAAATGGCTGTATCTTAAAAACAGTTCAAGGTGAAGATAGCAACACAGAAAATGACAGAAATAATGCTATGTTACTTGTGTAAAAAGTTACATAGGCACAAAACAACTGTATACATTTTGAAAGAAGTCATAAACAGATACACATTGAATCACTTCACCCTTTAGGATGGCTACTCTTAAAAAAGGAGAAAATAGTAAGTGCTGGTGAGGATATGGAGAAATTAGGACCCTTGGGCAATGCTAGTGGCAAGGTGGAAAATGGTATGGTGGTTCCTCACAAAAGTTAACATGGAATTACCACTTCATCCAGCAATTTCACTTCTGAGTGTATACCCCAAAAGAAGTGAAATCAGAGATTCCACAGATATTGCACAGCCATGTCCATAGCAGGATTATTCTTGATAGTCAAGAGGTGGATGTAACTTTAGTATCTATTGAGGGATGAATGCATTAACAAAATATGGTCTATACATACAATAGAATATTATTCAGCCTTAAAAAGGAAAGAAATCCTGTCATATGCTACAATGAGCATGAACCTTGAAGACCCTGTGCTAAGTGAAATAAGCCAGTCACAAAAGGACAAACACCATATGATTCCATTTACACTAAGTACATAGAACTGTCAAATTTTTGAGACAGAAAGTAGAATGGTGGTTGCCAGGGGCTGGGGGGAGGAAGGGAATTAATGGGTACAGCATTTGAGATGGGGAGATGAAAAAATTTTGGAGATGGATGGTAATGATGCTTGTACAACCATGCCATAGAACCATGCACTTTAAAATGGTTAAAATGGTAAATTTTGTTCCCTATATTTTACCATAATAAAAATAGAAAAAATACACATTGAACGCAACAGAATAGGTGTTTGAGGGTAAGCATATGGGAATTGGAGGGGAGACTAGAGGGGGAGTACATCCATGGGTCTGTAATGATGAAGTACTGTGTGGTACTGAGGAATCTGTTAACCTCACTCTCTGCACTTAAGCTGCAATAGTACAATGTACTCAGCAGCCTAACTATTCTCTAGCTCGCTCAAAAGTCAGTCTTTGGGACTTCCCTGGTGGCCCAGTGGTTAAGACTCCACAATGCAGAGGGTGCCAATTCTACCCCCGGTCAGGGAGCTAAGATCTTGCATGGCGCATCCAGTCAGTCAATCAGTAGAAAGACAAAACATCTAAACCACCACAAAATAAACCAAGACAGAGCCTTTGCTTCCCAGCACCTTCCAACCAATGATGGGGATCTCTCGTATTTGGAGAGCCCAGTCAAAATTATTTAAAATGCCTGCCCCAGGGCCACCCCTAGGAACCCGCAGCCTCGGATGCTGCCCCCGCCTGACAGCTCGGGGAACTGAGGATGCGGGGACCAATACCCTTTACAGGTCTGCTCTAGGCCAGGCTCTGGGCAGAGACTTCTAGGATAGCATCTTGTTTGAAATTCTCGGTCCCCAAAAATGGTTCCTATTGTTGCTGAGGAGGGACCACAGACTGAAGAATTTAAGTTGCTATTGTCCAAACTGGATGGCTGACCCCTGACTGCCAGCCCAGCATGGACCCTCTGTCTCCAGAGCCCCCAGAGTAAGGTTCCTAGGGTTGATTACAGACAGTCCTTGGGAGAAGGGAGCTGGAACAGAAGGAGTTGTATGTAGGGAAGCTGGAGTGTAGGATTTGGGTGTTGGGTCCAAGGACGATAAGGTGAGAGGCCAGGTCTGATAGGAGGAGATATGGGGTGAGGGACTGGGCTCAGGGGTAGGCATTGCTACCCGCTGCTGGGTACAGACTGAGGCATGGGGCCAGGGCTTTGAGGGAGGACAGGATGGGCCTGTCGGCAGGCGGCTGGAGCCCAGGGCAGGGTTCACAGAGCTATTTTGAGTTTTCCTGAAGAAGCTCCTTCCCAGTGTTCAGGCCTGGGAGTCAGGGGCCAGGAGAGGATCCTGGTAGGTGCACAGTCGTGTGTGTGAGTGTGTGTGTACTTGATTATACCACCTGTGTATGTCCTGGTGTGTTGATCACTGTTTACACAGGTGTTGTTGAGATTCACGTGTGTGTACGCTAAATGTCTGTCCGCCCATGCCTCTGAGATCTGTCTTGTTTAGATCACATTATTTCACAGAGCCCAGCCCCATATGTTTAAGTGAAATGGTTATGTGCTGTGTGAATTTTCTTCCTGGGCTCATGTGTTTCTGTGTCTTTGTCTTTGTACCATGTATGAGTGTATATTTGTAGAGGTCACTATGTTTTCTCTTTCCTATTTTCTGGGATAATAGTCACAAATGTGGCCTTGGCTCAGGCCCAGGATTTCTCTCGGTCCAGAGTTCGGTTTACAATGTGGCCCTAAAGCAGCAATTGTTGGGTCATATAATTGCATTTATTTTTAAAAGCACACGTGCATATGAACAACCAGCAAGGAGTGGTGTGCTGAAATAAAAATACAGTTCTAGAAGAGCAGTGAGACTGTATGCCCTTAAATTACTTTTTAATATATTGGCAAGCTATTTTTACATTGTATGTGAATGGAAGATACTATATCAAAGTTACACCTCAACTTAAATAAAGATTTTAAAGAAAGACAGCGATGTGTAGGGTGAAAGCACAGTTGGGTTTATCCAGGGTAGGGAATGTGGATCCTGGAGGGAATGAGGCAGGGGTGGTTTAGACTGTCTGCTCAGGTCTGAGAGGGTGACTGATGCTTGGGGCAGTGGGTAGGGTGGTCTGTTAGTGCCTTTGTGTAGTCAAACATGGGCCATGTTAAAAGAGAAACAGAGTCCTCATTTCTCAAAACAACATACATATCTAGAATATTCTGTCCCTTAGATACACCCCAGCATCTGGAAACAAACCTCCTGGGGTTGACTCAGACCTTGAAGGAATAAAATGGGAAAAGCTGTCCCTCTCCCAAGCAATTCAGTCTGACCAGAGGGTGGGACACCAGCTTCAAGACATGAGTTAGGCTGTTGTGGCTGTTTTAAAGCCCACAGGGTTTAACCCTATAGGGTTCCATTTCTCTGAACTGCCCAGATTAGACCAATCTACAGTGGCAGAGGTAGGTCACAGGCTGCTGGGGGCTTGGTAGAGGGTGGGAGTGACTTCCAAGGGGTACAGAGTTTCTTTCTGGGGGAATGAAAATATTCTAAAGTTGACTATTGTGATAGTTGCACAGCTCTTTGAATATATTAACCCCCACTGGCTTGTTCATTTTTAAGTGGGTGAATGGTATGCTAAGTGAATTACAGCTCAATAAAGATGTCTTTAAAAGTTATAATAAAGGCTAACACATACTGACGTCTCACAAATGCTAAGCCTTGCTCTCAGTACTTCACATGAATGAGATTAACTCTTAGTTTCTGCAGCTGCCTGTGGCTGGTGTCATTACCCTGCCCTTTCCAGAAGAGGACACTGAGACTTGATGAGGTGACCTTCAGAGACTGGCCTTGCTCAGACAAGCCAAGATACCTGCTGCACAGTCCTTGTTCTTAACCACGATGAGGACAAACAATGACCACAGACTAGAGATAATCACACTACAACCCCCTGATTTTTCACTAAATATATCATGAACATCTTTTTCTGTTACTCCACTAATTTGAATGCGTGTGGAGCAGCCTGTCACATGAGTCTATCATAATGTATGAAGCCACTTTCCCACAAGTGGACTTTTAAGTGGCTCCCAGTTTTATTCAGCATTATAAAAAGTGATGCTTTAAACACTTTTGTACGTATGCATTTGTGTGTCTCTCTGATTATTTTCTTACAGTAAGTCCCTAGAAGGAGAATGGCTACTTATGGAGTCATTACCAAACGGCCCCCTGAAAAGCTACTGTACCAGCTGTATCCTAACAGCTTTATAAAGTGAGATTGAATCTGGGGTAGAATTTTTCTTGACATCTGACTTTGTCATCAAGATCCACTCAAGAGAGCTTCAGCTTTTGCTGTGACATTTTTTGTTTTCTTCTGAAATCAAAAAGTGAAAAAGGGTCTCTACTGAAAGATCTCTGAGTATAGGGGAGAGGAATCACTGGGCGGTGCTATTGGCAGGCAGTACAAGGAAACACTTTTCGATCTTTTCCTCCTGCCCTCCCATAGGTGCTGATGTTCCCTGGGGCCAGGCACTTGCTGCTTTCCTTTGACATTCTCTCCCTGTGTAAACCTGATGCTGGAAAAGACCCTGATTCTGGGAAGGACTGAAGGCAAAAGGAGAAGGGGACAGGAAGGGATGAGATGGTAGATAGCATCACTCACTCAATGGACATGAGTGTGAGCAAACTGGGAAGTAGTGGAGGACAGGAGTGATGTCCTGCAGCCCATGGGGTCTCAAAGAAAGGGACATGACTTAGCGACTAAACGAAAACAACCATCCTGGGTGATCGTATTCTGCTTGAGTCTTGCCTGATCTTTCAAAACTGACCCCGAAATCTAAATATCCAACCCAACCCCTCTCCTGAGCTCAAGTCTCAAACTGTCACCTGGAATTAGAGGCCCACAGTCATCTAAAGGTCATGTTCAGAACTGAGGTCATCAGCTTCCTCTGTGAACCTGCTTCTCAGCCCTCCATCCTCAGGGGCATCACCATTGTCTCCAATCACCCAGTAACCTAGAAATTCCTCCCCTCTTTCACCCCTGTATCCAATCTGCCACCAAACCCTATAGGATCTGCCTCCCATCACCCAGCCTCCATCTTAATTCAGGTCCCTATCACTGCTCACCACTAATTATTACAATAATTTTCTAATTGTCTTCCTTCTCTACTTGCAGCCAGAGTGAGCACTCCAGAAGCGTAAATTGCATCTACATTTCCCTGCTTTGTAAAAAAATGCTTTCGGTAATTTATAAAGAATGCTTTCAGTTGCCTACAGCAGTGCTGTCCAGTAGAAATATATGCGAGTGACCTATGTAATTTTAAATGTTACTGAGGCTATGTTATTTTTTAAAAAGGAAAAAGAAACAGGTGAAGTTAATATACTTGATGTAACCCAACATAGGGCTCAGTGGTAAATAATTTGCCTGAAATGCAGGAGACACAGAAGATGGGAGTTCGATCCCCGGGTCAGGAAGATCCCCTGGAGGAGGAAATGACAATCCACTCTAGTATTCTTGCCTGGGAAATCCCATGGACAGAGGAGCCCCGGTAGGCTACAGTCCATGGGGTGGCAAAGAGTTTAACATGACTGAAGCGACGTAGCATGCACGCAACCCAACATATCCAGTATATCATTTTTAACATGTAAACACTATAAAAATTATCTCTATATTCTTTTTTTGTGCAGTCTTTGAAATCTGTTGTGTGCTTTATGCTTGCATCTCAGTTTGGACTGGTCACATTTCAAGTGCTCAATAGCCATGTGTGGCTAGTGGCTCCCCTGTTGGACAGCACACTTCTAGAGAACAGAATCCATAGTGTTTCATATGGAGTGATGGCGCTGAGTGATGGGGCCAGTCTGTCTGCACCCTCAACTCTCTTGTTTCACCCACGTCACATCCTTTCTCCAGGCACATTACAAATATCCCTGGGCTTTTCACACCACAGTATCTTTGCTCACACCACTCCTTCTTGACTTTGGTGTCCTCTCCATCCCTCCCATCTCCATATTCCACCCCTTCAACTAGTTGAACACTCCTTCCATCCAAGTCAAGATTGGAGCAGCGCCCACTTCACAAAGCCTTTCCTCCTCTATCCTGTTCATACCCCTATGCTCATACTTAGGACTTATTTGTGCATTTATCTGTTTATTTATTAAAGGTTATTGTTAAAATATTGTGGAAAAGTTATTGTGGTTTTGGACCATGAATTTTAAGTCATTATGGGTCAGACACATCTTTATGAATCAAAACAGAAACCATTGCAAGCAACACATTTGCACCAATGAGAAATAAGTTGATTTATTCCTGTAGTATAAAAATCCCTGCCTCGGAATTCAACGAACTCTTGGAGAGCATTTTCTGCCTCCTGCTGGTTGTGGAAGTATTTCCCCTGCAAAAAGTTATCGAGATACTTGAAGAAGTGGTAGTCAGTTGGCGAGAGGTCAGGTGAATATGGTGGATGAGGCAAAACCTCATAGCCCATTTCATTCAACTTTGAAGCGTTGCTTGTGTGACATGCCATTGGATGTCATTGTGGAGAAGAATTGGGCCATTTTTGTTGACCAATGCTGGCTTCAGGCATTGGAGTTTTTGGTACATCTCATTGATTTGCTGAGCACACGTCTCAGAAGTAATGGTTTCACTGGGATTCAGAAAGCTGTAGTGGATCAGACTGGCAGCAGACCACCATACAGTGAGCATCACCTTTTTTCAGTGCAAGTTTGGCTTTGGAAAGTGCTTTGGAGCTTCTTCTTGGTCCAACTACTGAGCTGGTCATTGCCAGTTGTCATATAAAATCCACGTTTTGCCTCACATCACAATCCATCAAGAAATGGTTTGTTGTTGTTGTGTGGAATAAGAGAAGATGACACCTCAAAATGATGATTTTTTTTTTTTGATTTGTGGTCCACTCATGAGGCACCCACTCATGAAGCTTTTTCACCTTTCTAATCTGGACAGGGAGGCCTGGGTGTGCTGCAGTCCATGGGGTCGCAAAGAGTTGGACATGACTGAGCGACTGAACTGAAATGAATTTGCTTCAAGTGCTGAACAACCAGAGAATGTTGTCACCTTCTGATGGCCAGCCAGTGCGCTCCTCATCTTCAAGACTCTTATCTCCTTAGCAAAACTTCTTGAACCACCACTGCACTGTACATTCATTAGCAGTTCCTGAGCCAAATGCATTGTTGATGTTGTGAGCTGTCTCTGCTGCTTTACAAAACATTTTGAACGCAAATAAGAAAATTGCTTGAATTTGCTTTTTGTCTAATATCATTTACCTAGTCTAAAATAAATATAAACAGCAAATAATAAGTTATTAGCAAAAAAATGAAAGAAATGTGCATTAAAATGATATATAACAAAATCACATTTATTTAAGAAAGTATCCCAATATCAAGCAGCAAATTTCAACAATTACTTTTGCACCAATCTTAATAATTAATTCATTATAGAGAAGGCAATGGCACCCCACTCCAGTACTTTTGCCTGGAAAATCCCATGGACGGAGGAGCCTGGTAGGCTGCAGTCCATGGGGTCGCTAGGAGTCGGACACGACTGAGCGACTTCACTTTCAGTTTTCACTTTCATGCATTGGAGAAGGAAATGGCAACCCACTCCAGTGTTCTTGCCTGGAGAATCCCAGGGATGGGGGAGCCTGGTGGGCTGCCGTCTATGGGGTCGCACAGAGTCAGACACGACTGAAGCGACTTAGCAGCAGCAGCAGCAGTAGCAGCAGCAGCAGTAGATTTTAAATGCCTTGAAGGTCAAAGACCTTGTGATATTTTTCTCACCCCAACACCTGTGCTTGAGCCCATTGAACGTACTCAATAAAAGTTTGGTGATGAATTGAATTAATAGACAGGCAATTGAGGCCCAGAAAGATTAAACAATGTGCCCATGGTCTCATAACTAAAATGTAGAATCCTGACTTACACTGCAGACTCTCAGCCCCATGCTTGTTTGGCCACTGAGCTAGGGGATGTCAGAAAGCCAATCTGTAGGGAATGCGTGGGAGGATTTACGTGAAGATTGGCTTGAGGTGCCAATTGCTAAAATCCAGGCAACCTGGACCACAATCCTGTAGTTCCTGGTATGGATTCAGCTTCCATGGCACTGCATTTTACTGCCCCCGAACAATCACTAGGAAAGGTCAGGGACCAAAAGGGACATAGGAGCAGCATGCATTATGATGGTCAACTCCTGATCTGGACCAGCCTCACCCGCAGATGAAAAGAATGGTTGTGACTCGGGGAGGAATTCTCTACGAAGGGCTTGAAACCTGGTTAAGCAGCAGAAGAACTGACTGACTGGAGTGCTGGCGTGGGGGAGGGGCTGGGAAGGTGGAGAGTTTGGTTCTATCAGTGGACCTGCTGTAGCTTGTATTGTATTGTATTATTATTTACATCCCCAGTCTCAGTTTCCTCGTCTGTAAAAGGAAGGGATTGGAGTGGCCTTGGGTTTAAATACAAGACGCAAACACCCTTCTCTGCACGCATGGCAGACATCATGGCAGAATGGCTTTCTGAGTTCTTTTCTGCCTTGGGATCCTTGTTGAAACTCTGCCACGGAGCTGCCGTTCCTCCAGCTGGAGCCTGTTTGCCTCTGTGCCTCTTCTAGCTCTGACCTTCTAATTCACTGATAAAGACGCATCCTCTGGTCTCTGGGAATCCCCTAACTCAATGCAAATGACTGTGGGAGGAAAACACCTCGACTCCTTGTCAGCTTCAATCAACAGCTAAACTCTCAGGGCCCCTTCCTGCCAAGGCCGCCCAGGAGGCCCAGGAGAGAAGCCAAGGAGAGGGGGTGAAAGATGGAAAGGGCGTGCGTTTGTCAGCCTGCTGGGCCCCGTGCCTCAGCTCCCATAGTAGGCACCCCTGTTCAGGACGATGGGTGGAAAATACGCCTCCAGGAGAGCCTGGCCTCCTGCCCTTGGGTAGTAGGTAGGTTAATTCAAGAGCCAGAAAAGACAAGTGCTGTTCCCACTGACTTGAATACACAGATCAGAACTCATCTGTCTAATTTTGACAGGTATGTCACCAAGTGTTCAGGATACTGCCTGACACAAAGCAGCCTTCCCATAAATTTTTGATGGAATGAAGGAAAATCATGAGCGAACATAAACACTAACTATCCTACAGTTTAGCTAGCAAGGGTGGAGGTAAACTCCCGACCAGCATGGACTCATATTTTTACAGGTCGCTCTCTACTCCCCTCAGATTTTTCCAAGTGAGGCCACATTACCTTAATGTCTAAAACACACACAATTATACACTCCCTCTCAAACTCAAATCCCACTGGCTGTGGTTTTGCGGTGTGTCACACCTTCATTAAGTGTATTTTTGCCTCCAATGTTATTTTTTAAGCAGAGCTGGTTTTAAGTAGGAAAGCATACCCATATCATGCATCTGCCTGGGGCTGCATCAGGAAACTCTAAAATCCCTTTATGGAACTGCATCTTCTGTGAAGCTGTGGGTTCCAGGCCCAGCATTCTAGCCATTCAGTTCAGGGCTAGCAGTTGATCCTTCTGTGAGAAACTTGTCCGTAAAGGACAGTCAGCATCAGGGCTCAGTTCTCACCTAGGTAAGTGTGGGGATCCCAAACTTGGAAATTTTTTTTGAAGTCTTTATTGAACTTGTTACAATATTGCTTCTGATTTATGTTTTGGTTTTTTGGCAGCAAGGCATGTGGGATCTTAGTTCTCTGACTAGGGATTGAATCCTCACTCGCTGCATTGGAAGGCAAATTCTTAACCATTGGACCTCCAAGGAAGACCCTTGAACTCAGATATTAATTAGGAGAGGGAACAACACATTTTAATGTTGCTGTCCCTTTAAGCTGGAACTAAGGAGGGTGGGTGAGTTCACACACAGTGTTCTCCTATGCCTCCTCCCCATGCATGTGTGTGTAGGTGTGTATGTGCACGTGTGTGCCTCAGCTAGGCTGGCACAGACTCTCTGCCCACACCTCACACAGTACAGCTTAGACTTAGTTCTCTTTGGGAAGTGAGCATACATCATTCGATTCAGAATATGGGGGCTGAGCACCCACTATGCGTAAGACCCTCTTGGCAGATGGGGGAACCCAGGAGGCAGAGCAAGAAGGGGCTTAAGCCCACTGCCAAGTACCCTCCCCCTCCTGCCCCACTTGCAGCCAAGGAGAAAAATTCAACTTTCTTGCATTCACCCAGGATTTTACAAGCAGAATCTCTAGAAAAAGCTACTTGAGTTCAGCACACATGGATGGGAGGCACGTTATCAAGTTTAGACTATTTTTGCTGGAATGTGGTATGTGGAGACTGACTCTCTCTCAGGGTGTCTCAGGGTCTCATCCCAGCCCTGTCCGCATGCAAGGCGATGAGAAAAGGCCCCCAGGACAAGGACCACACCATGCAATAGCCACAGCCTGTCCAACCTAGGGCCCATCATTCTGAAGCTGGTAAAGAGGACAAAGGGGTCCCTGTGACCACATAGCCCAGGTACCACATAGCCCAGGTACCACAGTCCAGAGTTCTGGAGAGAAGTCAAGTGTAGTTCCCATGTTCCATGGGACCAATATACTCCAGTCTGGGACTAGAAACAGCCCCTGAGAAACATTCTGCTGAAACCAGGGTTTCTTGAACTAGGAGTCGAGGACTAAGGTTCCTTTCCCAGCATTTCCAGGAATTCTATTAAGACCTTATGTCCAAGGGTCCTTTGCAAATGCAAACCCCACTGTCCGAGGTTTATGATCCACTCCTCATCTACCTTCAGCATATCACAGAGCTTCTCTGAGATTCAGGCCCTCACTACAAGATGAGGTAATTAACGTACCTGACAGAGTAGCTGTGAAGGCCTTCCCAGGTGGCACTAGCAGTAAAAAACTCGACTGCCAATGCAGGAGATACAAGAGACGCAGGTTCGAGCCCTGGGTCAGGAAGATCCCCTGGAGGAGGGCATGGCAACCCACTCCAGTATTCTTGCCTGGAGAATCCCATGGGCAAGGAAGCCTGGCAGGCTACAGTCCATAGGGTGGCAAGCGGTCAGACACGACTGGAGCAACTTAGCACACACACAGCACACATTTGGTGGTGGGCCAGCATAAGCCACGTTCAGCATCTTCTCTTTCCCACACTTGAGTACCTGAGAAAGTCATAACAACAAAGGTGATTTGCCAGGCACCTTATCCTCATTTACATAACAGCTCCTGAGCCCAGGGTCTCCCTGTGAAAGAACCAGCTCCAGAAGCTGAAGGAGTTTAGTTAAACCAGATGTTGTGGCTCAGATCATGAACTTCTTATGGCAAAAATCAGATTTAAATTGAAGAAAGTAGGGAAAACTACTAGACCATTCGGGTATGACCTAAATCAAACTCCTTATGATTATATGGTGCAAGTGACAAATATTCCAGGGATTAGATTTGATAGACAATGTGCCTGAAGAACTATGGATGGAGGATTGCGACATTGTACAGGAGGTGATGATCAAGACCATCCCCAAGAAAAAGAAATGCAATAATGCAAAATGGCTGTCTGAGGAGGCCTTACAAATAGCTGAGAAAAGAAGAGAAGCTAAAGGCAAAGGAGATAAGGAAAGATATGCCTTTTATATCAAAGATATATATTTGAATGCAGAGTTCCAAAGAATAAAAAGGAGAGATAAGAAAGTCTTTCTCAGTGATCAATGCAAAGAAATAGAGGAAACAATAGAATGGGAAAGACTAGAGATCTCTTCAAGAAAATTACAGATACCAAGGGAATGTTTCATTCGAAGATGGGCACAACAGAGGACAGAAATGGTATGGACCTAACTGAAGCAGAAGATATTAAGAAGAGGTGGCAAGAATAATCAGAACTATGCAAAAAAGATCTTCCTGACCCAGATAACCACGATCACTCACCTAGAGACAGATATCCTGGAGTGCAAAGTCAAGTGGGCCTTAGTAAGCATCACTACAAATAAGTCTAGTGGAGGTGATGGAGTTCTAGTTGAGCTATTTCAAATCCTAAAAGATGATGCTGTGCAAGTGCTGCACTTAATATGTCAACAAATTTGGAAAATTCAGCAGTGGCCACAGGACTGGAAAAGGTCAGTTTTCATTTCAATCCCAAAGAAAGGCAATGCCAAAGAATGTTCATCTACCACACAATTATACACATCTCACATGCAAACAAATGCTCAAAATTCTCCAAACAAGGCTTCAACATTACGTGAGCCTCGAGATGTTCAAGCTGGATTTAGAAAAGGCAGAGAAACCAGAGATCCAATTGCCAGCATCCATTGGATCATAGAAAAAGCAAGAGTTCCAGAAAAACATCTACTTCTGCTTTATTGACTATGCCAAAGCCTTTGACTGTGTGGAGCACAACAAACTGTGGAAAATTCTGAAAGAGATGGGAATACCAGACCACCTGACCTGCCTCCTGAGAAATCTGTGTGCAGGCCAAGAAGTAACAGAACCAGACACGGAACAACGGACTGGTTCCAAATTGGGAAAGGAGTACATCAAGGCTGTATATTGTCACTTTGCTTATTTAACTTATATGCAGAGTACATCATGACAAATGCTGAGCTGGGTGAAGCACAAGCTAGAATCAAGATTGTTGGGAGAAATATCAATAACCTCAGACATGCTGATGACACCACCCTTATGGCAGAAAGTGAAGAGGAACTAAAGAGCCTCTTGATGATGTTGAAAAAGGAGAGTGAAAAAATTCGCTTAAAACTCAACATTCAAAAAATGAAGATCATGGAATCTGGTCCCACCACTTCATGGCAAATAGATGGGGAAACAATGGAAAAAGTGACATACTGTATTTTCTTGGGCTCCAAAATCACTTCAGATGGTAACTGCTTGCTCCATGGAGGAAAACCTATGACCAACCTAGACAGCATATTAAAAAGCAGAGACATTACTTTGCCAACAAAGGTCTATCTAGTCGAAGCTATGATTTTTCCAGTAGTCATGTATGGATGTGAAAGTTGGACTATAAAGAAAGCTGAGCACCAAAGAATTAATGCTTTTGAACTGTGGTATTGGAGAAGACTCTTGAGAGTCCCTTGGACTGCAAGGAAATCAAACAAGTCAATGGTAAAGGAAATCAGTCCTAAATATGCATTGGAAGGACTGATGCTAAAGCTGAAACTCCAACACTTTGGCTACCTGATGAGAAGAACTGACTTGTTGGAAAAGACCCTGATGCTGGGAAAGATTGAAGGCAAGAGGAGAAGGGGACGACAGAGGATGAGATGGTTGGATGGCATCACCGACTCCGTGAACATGAGTCTGAGCTGGCTCCAGGAGTTGGTGATGGACAGGGAGGCCTGGCCTGCTGCAGTCCATGGGGTCTTGAAGAGTTGGACACGACTGAGTGACTGAACTGAACTGATTTCAGCACCCATTTCACAAAAGGCCAGAGAATAAAGCAAAGCTTCCCTATCCTCTTCCCTGAAGAAGCTGGTAGGACTTCCCTGGCAGTCCAGTGGTTAAGAGTCTCTGCTTCCAATGCAGGGGGCATGGGTTCAATTCCTGGTGGGGGAACAAAGATCCCACATGCTGCATGGCACAGCAAAAAAATAAAAAATAAAAAAATAAAATAACAACAAGAATAATAAAATTTTTTTAAAGAAATACTTAAAAGAAGAAGCTAGCAGGAAAAGGTGGACACCATGGGAGACAGGGTCCTGGGCCCTCGGATCTCACTGGCCCTCTCCCCTGGGCACAGATTAGTGCTGCCTGTCCTTCATGGGGCCCACAGGGTGTAGGACCAGGTGCAAAAATGTTTCCCAGGCTTGAGGTGGAGGGGGATGCCCAAAAGAGTAGGTTTGGGATTCCACTGACCTGGGTCTAAAACTCTTCCTCTTCCCCATTCATTTACCAGGTTAAGACGTGGTTCCAGTGTGAACTAATTTCCCCATCTCTGGAACACGCTATTGTAAATAACTTACTCATGAGTAATGCGGCCATGTTTGTGCAGAGTTTATTTAGATAAGAAAAACAACTCCAGGCCTCATGGGAGGGGCTGCTCAGCCGCTCAGAGCCAACCCGTTTCCTGGGCCTGCCAGGGAGGGTGAGGCCTTCAGGCTGCAGGAGGCTGGACTTGGAGGGCTGCCGAGGAGCCGGCCTGTCCCCAGATGCCTCCGGGCCCTGCACCAGGAGTGAAGGTGAGGGAAGGAGCAGAGCGGGTCGCGGAAAGAGCTGGGCAGCGAACACAGCTTAGTTGCTCCACAGTGTGCGGCCTTGGGTGAGATACTTCCACGCTCTTATCACTAGTCTCCCCGTTTTTGAAAAAAGGTGGGGTGCATCCAGCCACAGAAGGGCTGTGGGGAGTACTCGGAAACTGCAGAGGGTAATGCACAGGTTACTTATTAATTGATGTCTGGATTAAGGCCGTGTTTTCAGGCCACACACACTAGTGGAACGGGCCCAATGCCAGGATTCAAAAGCCTGGGTCCAAGTTTCAAATCTGCCACCTACCAATCATGTGACCTCAAGTTTCTTCACCTCCCTGACCCTCAGTATTCACCTCTGTGAAGCTGGCAACCCTGAAAGCTCCAGGTTGATTTGAAGGGAAAGACAGATATAAAAGTGGTTTGTTCTATATGAACAAAGAATCTGAAAAAGAATGGATATATGCGCATAAATAACTGAATCACTTTGCTATACATTTGAAACATACAACATTGTAAATCAACTATACTCCAATATAAAATAAGAATGTTTAATTTTTTTAACAAATTTCTTTTTTTTAATAGTCCTTATTGAATTTGTTATAATATTGTTTCTGTTTTATGTTTCAGTTTTTTGGCCATGAGGCATGTGGGATTTTAGCTCCACAGCCAGGGATTGAACCCACACCTCCTGCACTGGAAGGTGAAGTCTTAACCACTGGACCACCAGGAAAGTTCCCAAAATAACAATTTTTTAAAAAATAAGAAAATAAAAGTTTTTTTGTTTGTGTACTGTAAAAGGTACTAGTATGAAATGACTATGGTGCTAAGTTATTCAAAAGTTTATCCGTTAGTCAATCCATCATCAAATGCTTACTGTGCTGGACACTGAAGATACAATGGAGTCTAGCTGCAGAGAAGAAAAGGGGGGGGCTGCATGTGAAGAGTCTATGGACAGCGCCGAGTAAGGCAGCAGAGGGGCAGATTGGCTGGGGCTGGAGGGGGAACCAACTACCTCCTCGCGGTTCACACAGCCCAGTGGCGCCTGTAACACTTTGTGAACCATACTTTCTCATGCTGTTTTTGTTTTTTAAAGCAGAATCCATTTTTCAAACAAAAAGTGTTAACAGAACTGCAAATCCTAACGCATGAAAGCAAATCTGTTCTGGCTGAAACAGGTAGGGGCCCAGAGCCTGGACTACCTGACCCCCCCACCCAGCCCCCACATCCACTCACCCATCTCTCTCCTCAGTCCTGTTCCTCAGCAGCCCTGAGTGCTGAGTCTCTATAGCTCTAAAGCCACAGCTTCACTGGGGAGGCAAGCACCCCACAGACACTCTCACGCAAGGAGGCACCCGCATGTGGATACACAGGAGCATGACTTGTGGTGATGAATGCTGGCGGCGACCAAACGTCCATAAGGAGAAGAAAGGGTAAACAGATGGCGTTATATATATACAGTATAATTAAGTTTGCTCCCGTGAAGGGAATGAGTGAAAGCTACACATATCAACAAAGATTAATCTCCTAAATGTACTATTGAGTGCAAAAAGGAAACTGTAGAATGTTATCATATTTGCTGTTATTGTTTAGTCACCAAGTCATGTCCGACTCTTCTGCGACCTCGTGGACTGTAGCCTGCTAGGCTCCTCTGTCTACAGGATTTCCCAGGCAAGAATACTAGAGTGTGTTACCATTTCCTTCTCCAAGGGATCTTTCCAATCCAGGGATCGAATCTGCATCTCCTGCACTGGCAGGCGGTTTCTTTACCACTGAGCCACCAGGGTTATTATATTACTATGTTATAATATGTTATTATATATTATTTATATAAAACTAAAAATATACAAAGGAATATCATATTTGCTTATGATATTTATACACAAGGAATTGGAGTGTGAAGATGTGCATGAGAAATAATAAGGCTTCTAGTGGAAAGTCTAGGAGAATATCTTCATGACCTGGTGGTAGGCAAAGACTTCTTAGGGCACAAAAAGTAGTAACTATAAACAAATTGACCAATTGGACTGCATTAAAATTGAGAACTGCATGAAGAGACAATGACAAGAAACGAAAAAGCAACACAATTAAAAAGCAATTTAAAAGCAACACAGAGAGTAGGAAGAGATATTTGTAATACATATATCTAAGGACCAAACTCAAAATCATAATAAGCTGCTACAAATCTATAAAAGACAATTCAATCATTATGCATTCTAACTTGAAAAAATAGGTTCTTTAGAAAAGAGGCTATCTAAAGGCCACTAGACATATAAAAAGGTGTTCAACATTGATTTTTAGGAAAATGCAAATTAAAATAGAATGCCATACCTCTACACACTCATCAGGATGAATATAATTTTAAAGCCTGGTGACACCACGTATTATCAAGAATGTGGATCAACCAGAACACCCGTACATTGCTGGTAGGAATGTCAACTGATGTAACCACTTTAGAAAACTGTTTGACCCTATTTAGTACTGAATGAAGATAAACATCCTCCAGAAATCCGATCTCTGATCATACACCAAGCAGAAATGAATGATTAAGTCCATCAAAAGTCATGTACAAGAATGTTATATATTCACAGTATTCTCAATAGCCCAAATGTCCATCATCAGTAGAATGGATCAATTATGGTAGAGCCACACAATGAAATACTACACAATAGTAAAAGAAAGAAGTACTGCTATACATGACAATCTTACAGGTGAATCATACAGGTGAAGCAAATCAGGTATAAGACAGGATATATTGCATGTCATTCATATGAAGATTGAAAACAAGCAAAACGAATTTATGTGATAGAGTTCAGACTAGTGGTACTCTGGGCAGAGGCTGACTATGACATGGTTTGAGGAGATCTCTCGAGTTCCTCTATCCCAGTGATGATGACCCAGGCATGTTCACTTTTAAAATGCATCAAGTTGTACATTTAAGACATGCGCACTTACGTGAAAAGATGCTTAGCATTGCTAATTATCAGAGGCATGCAAACCAAAACTACAGCGAGGAACCAACTCATGCTGGTCAGAAACTCCATTGTTAAAAAGTCTACACGTAACAAACGTTGGAGCGGGTGTGCAGAAAAGGGAGCCCTCTGACACTGTTGGTGGGAACGTAAGTTGGTACAGTCACTATGGAAAACAGTATGTAGGTTCCTCAGAAAACTGGAGTTACCATATGATCCAGCAATACTACCCCTGGGCATACATCCAGACAAAACCATGGTTCAAAAATATACATGCTCTCTTACACTGATAGCACTGTCCACGATAGCCAGGACATGGAAACAACCCATAGGCCCATCAGACAGTGAATGGATAAAGAAAATATGGTGTATATATATATACAATTAAATATTACTCAGCCATAAGAAAGAATGAAATAACGTTATTTGCAGCAACATGGATACAACCAGAGACTATCATGCTAAGTGAAGTGAGTCAGAAGGAGAAAGACAAATATGATATGATGTCACTTATAAGTAGAATCTAAAATACAGCACAAATGAACCTCTCTATGAAACAGAAACAGAATCATGGACATAAAGAGTAGAAGGGTGAAAAAAAAAAAAAAGAATAGAAGGGTGGTTGCCGACGTGGGTAGGGGTGGGAGAGGATTGAACTGGGAGTTTGAGATTAGCAGATGCAAACTGGTATAAAAAGAATGGATAAACAACAAGGTCCTACTGTATGCCACAGGTAGCTATATTCAATATCCTGTGATAAGCCAAAATGGAAAAGAACATGCAAAAAGAATGTACATATATACACATAACTGAGTTACACTTTGCTGTACAGCAGAAATTGGCACAACCTGGTAATTCAACTACACTTCAATAAAAATACATTTAAAAAAGACTTGTGCACTTAACGCAGGTGATTCATGGATTAAACCCTCTGGACTATAGCCCACCAGGCTCCTCTGTTCATGGGATTTTTCAGGCAAGAACACTAGAGTGTGTTGCTACTTCCTTCTCCAGGGGATCTTCCCAACCCAGGGATTGAGCTTGCATATCCTG
This sequence comes from Budorcas taxicolor, assembly GCF_023091745.1. NCBI lineage: Eukaryota > Metazoa > Chordata > Mammalia > Artiodactyla > Bovidae > Budorcas > Budorcas taxicolor. The sequence continues at coordinate 14,037,490 of NC_068919.1, read as the reverse complement.
CATTGGCAGGAGAATTATTTACCACTGAACCACCTGGGAAGCCCCAGATGGGAATCACTATGAAATAATGCAGTTAAGCTGCTTAATACAGGGGCTGGCCCATAGTACTCAAGAAACAGGCACACTTCCATCATAATCTTCTGCTGTCTTTGCCTCAGTCATCATTCCAGAGGCCTGAGATAACACAATAGGTGCCAAGAACCCTCACATCATAAAGCAAGGGCTGGGCCATGTGTCTGGGACAAGCTAAGAGATTGTGGAACATTCTGCCAGCACCCTCAGGGTAATAGGAGGATTTCCTTCTTTCTCATGGCTGAGTAATATTCCATTCTACATACATACACTACATCTTTTTAAAATTAATATATAGTTAACATACAATATTATCTGTTTCAAGTGTATAACATAGTAATTCATAATTTTTAAGAGTTATACTCCATTTACAGTTATTTTAAAATATCGGCTACATTCCCTGTGTTGTACAATATATCTTTGTAGGTTATTTATCTTATACATGGTAGTTTATATCTCTTAATCCACTACCCCATCTTGTCGCTCCCACCTTTCCTCTCCCCACTGAAAATAACTAGCTTGTTCTCTGTATCTGTGATTCTGTTTTGTTTATGCATTCATTTATTCATTTTTTTTAGATTCCACATGCAAGTGATAACAGAGTATTTGTCTTTCACTGTCTGACTTAATTCACTAGGCATAAAACATTTCTTATGATCCATCCACATTGTTGCAAATGGCAGAATTTCATTCTTTTTATGGTTGAATAGTATTCCATTGTATATATGTACCACGTCTTTATCCACTGATCTTTGATGGATAATTAGGTTGCTGTCATATCTTGGCTACTGTAAGTAATGCTGTGATGTACGCAGGGTGCATATCTCTTTTCAAGTTAGTGCTTTCATTTTCTTTGGATACGTACTCAGCAGTTGCATTGCTGAATCATATGGTACTTTTATTTTCAGTTTTTTGAGGAACTGGGGCTTGGAGTTTTGATATTATACTAGACCAGATTTTCAATTTACTGAAATGAAACTCTCTTGGAGACTAAAAAGGCCCAGAAAAAGCTACAAGACCTAAGGTTTTATTTAGGGATGGAAAGAAAGAGAATAGTCTAAAACGGACAGGGGGAAAAAAAAGTGAAGTTGACTTCTGTTTGCATATTGAATCCAGCTGGAATCATAAAGCGGCCACATGTGTATAAAGTGCCCGGCATATGAAGTGCACCTCCGGTTTCCCCTGGACCTGGGAGAAACTGCCTCCCAGGCCCCCTTGGCCCTGTTCCAATCCAAGAGGTGCCTCCCCCTCCTACTCCCAGGAAGGCCCTGCCGGAGGCTGGAGGCTGACAGCAGGGAAACTCCTCTGCAAAGCGTTAACCTCAGCCTCTGGAATTTACACTTGCCCCACCACCCTCTGCTAAACATTCCTGCCTGAAATTCCAGCCGAACCAAGATACTGCTTTGTGAAGCCCCCTTGACTGGCAGGGCCTGGCAGGCCTCTCCCAACTTCCGAATTGCTGTCAGAGGCTGTGACCTCACTTCCTCAGCCTGCTGCAGCGCGGGCCTCCTCCCTGGCTGGCCGGGATGCTGTGTGGATGCCAGGCTCAGATGCGGCTCAGATCCCTGCAGGCTGCTGAGTGGGCTTGGGGAGCCACTGCCACCCATCACTGCCTGCTCTAGTGTCCCATACCGTGCCATCGTTCAGAGGCAAATGCACAGAGGAAATGCCCTCATTCCAGGAGAGCGGGGTAGAGGGGGCTTCTTTTGGCTCAGCTTTCGGATTAAGGGAGGAAAGGAGCTGCCATGTACTGAGCGCTTACTGTATATTAAGCCTGGTGCTAGGTCCCTTCTGTGAGCCATCCTCCACTCCTGAGAACAGCCGCCTGGTGTGGATATTGTCATTCCCATTTCACAGAAGAGGAGGAGAGATGCCCCAGGAATTAGAAAACTAGCAAGTGGCGGAGATACATTTTTCACTTGTCCTTGCCATAGCATTATGCTAGTCTGGATATGGTAACTTCTTGCGTGACTCTGGCCCTCGGCCATTGTAAATTCAAATTATTTTTTGCTGGTGTAGAATACTGAATGGAGTAGTATGGTGTTAAAAGACAAGGGCTGGGGTCAGCCTGCCTGAATTCTATCACTTATGGGTGTGTGCCCATAAAAGTGTTACTTTTCTGAACCTCGATTTCTGTGTCTCTAAAGAAGAACAGTAATAATAGCACCTTCTGCATCGCACTGTAAGGACAACATGTGACGGTGTATGGGAAGTGTGAGTCCAGAGCTCGGGATGTTTTTATGTGCTCAGTAATTATCACTTGTGATTACTCACGTCACAGACTAGTGAGGGGATGGGGCAGACTATGGTTACGCTGTGTAGATGGATGGCTAGGACTCTGAAATTCACAGGCGAGATGATATCCAAGGTCACTTGGTGACTGAAACGGCCCTACTTCATGGCAGGTGCCAGCTCCTTCAAGGGTCCCCTCTCACCCTGGAGACCTCCCATGGGTTTCTGAGCACTTGCCAGCCCACAGCCTCCCACCGTGCACACAGAGGGAGGCACTGAGCTGTGTGCAAAAATAGAGACGGCTCTGTAGGTGGCTGGTGCTGCAGTCTACCGGGGAATGCTGCCTCTCTGTACTCTGTGCAGCCGTTTGCAGAGGTGGGAAGGGGCGGCTGTTTGAAACAGACAAAAAGTACAGAAAGCTCCAGAGGCAAAAAGTGGTCCCTGACTCCTCTGCCCTCATGATAGAGTCCTTAACATGGACGCATTTCCATTTTTCCTAGATCCCTCCATTTGATGCCTTGAAGCATCACACTGACCTGCTCTACCCATTTCTTTCCCGGGAAACCCCCTAAAAACTCTCACACTTGTACACTGGGAGTTCAATTCCCCCCAGGTTTAGCTGGGGAATCCCCCTACCCATCCTCAAGGGGAAAGCAGCCCACATCTGCACATCTGGGCATCTGGACCCTTGCCACCCTGGACTTTGAGAACAACAGCAAATCTGCTAGCCAGCAGAGGAACTCAGCTCGTTCTCAGTAAAAATAACCTGTCAAATCAATTACAGTGGCAAAGCCAATTAGGGTGACCGCAGGGGAATAAATATGCCGTGTTTAACTTAATCATCTTTCTGTTCCAACAGCACTCTGGCAGGGCTGCATGACTAAGGCAAATGACTATTACATAACTGATATTTTTATTCTTTGCCCCTTCTCTTCAGAAAGAGACACCGTTAAATTCCATTTTCCTTCAAAGTGGAGGGAAAAAGGCAAAGGAATGTAAGATTGTCTCTGAACTCACACAAATGATAAAAAGAAAGTCTAGGACCCCCGATGGTGAATAAACACATGTAAAACTACTCATCAGCTATGTGACTTGAGGCAAGTCAACTTCCTTCTATGATTCCCTATCTGTGAAGGGAAGGGATTGGACTTGGTGATCTCCAAGGGCCATCCTTGCACATTCTGACTTTCTATTACCTTGGACTATTTTGACTCTGAAATTCTGCACAGTCACATGGCATCTTATTTGAGTCACCCCACTGATCCATGATGGTGACTGCATCCATGAAATTAAAAGATACTTCCCCCTTGGAAGGAAAACTATGACAATGCAGACAGCATATTAAAAAGCAGAGACATCACTTTGCCAACAAAGGTCCATATAGTCAAAACTATGGTTTTTCCAGTAGTCATGTATAGCTGTGCGAGTTGGACCATAAACAAGGCTGAGTACTGGAGAATTGATGCTTTCGAACTGTGGTGCTGGAGAAGATTCTTCAGAGTCCCTTGGACTGCAAAAGAGATCAAACCAGTCAATCCTAAATGAATCAACCCTGAGTATTTATTGGGAGGACTGATGCTGAAGCTGAAACTCCAATACTTTGGCCATCTGCTGGGAAGAGCCGACTCACTGGAAAAGACCATGATGCTTGGAAAGATTGAGAGCAGGAGGAGAAGAGCCAACAGAGGATGAGATGGTTGGATGGCATCATTGACTCAATGGACATCGAGTTCAAGCAAACTCCAGGAGACAGTGAAGGACAGGGAAGCCTGGAGTGCTGCAGTCCACGGGGTCGCAAAGAGCTGGACACAGTGAGCAAATGAACAAGCGAATGAACAAATTGCACCTCTGACAGCATCTGTATACTGAAATTCCCAGTCAATACTTGCTGAACTGAACTGATTGACTCACTCTTTATTCCAATTATTTCCTGTCTCTCAAACACTAGCCAGGCACTGGCAGATAGACAGCTAAATGGTAGAAAGAAGAATGTTCTTTTGAAGACAGTCAGATGTGTCACTGTGAAATGCCAGAGTCTTGTGTGATCAGATTAGATGATGTCAGAAACAGATATTCAAAGAAGAGGGAGCTTTCCAGCCCTGGGATGGTCATGAAGCACTTCCTGGATGAGGTGAAGTTTGGGTTGGGCCTCAAATTCAATTCAGGGGAAGGTATTCTCAGGGTATCTGTAGGATGGCCTGTGTAGAGGCAGACAGGGAGAAAGCCTGACAGCACTTGAGGGTTTGTGTTGGAAGATAAGTTATTTTAGAAGACCATGAAAAGCTTTGGAGACTGGGGTGGGGATGGGGGTTAGGAAGAAGGTGGGATGGAGACTAAGACCATCACCTCCTCCTCTGGCCAGTGGATGAGCTCACCATTCTGACCAGTTAGAGATGAACTCTGGCCTCAGCTTCTGAGAACCGTCTGCTGCTGCTGCTAAGTCTCTCCAGTCGTGTCCGACTCTGTGTGACCCCATAGATGGCAGCCCACCAGGCTCCCCCGTCCCTGGGATTCTCCAGGCATGAACACTGGAGTGGGTTGCCAAGAGGTCCTCGAATCACGGGGGAGGGGTGTCACTGAGTGTAAAACATGCAATCCTTGCACTCTGCACAACATACCAAGGCCCTAAATTCCCCTACTTTGCCCATGTGTATGCCTACAGCTTTTCAGGGCTGAGGGAAGAGTTGAAGGCCAATTATTACAGAGATGTTATCATTGCCTTCCCTCTGCCTTCTCAGGCACTATCCCTGACACTCAAGGCTGCTTCCTTCCAGTATGTGCAAGCATGGTGGGCCAGTGTGGGGCAAAGTCCGAGGTAGCCATGAACAAACATGGCTTCTGGAAACAGCCCTCTATAAAGAGAGATGCAGATGTGGTGGGTTAACCCCCAGCTTGGGCAGGAGAACTCTGTGGTCTGCTCCAATTCTGTCTCCCAGAACTGCCCAACTGGATGGAGGCCCAGTTGCCATGGTGATGGCCGGCTCAACAGCACACCTTGTATTGGCTCCCTTCCCTCGGTCTTATTTCCACACCCCTCAATCTGAGTTTCCAGGAACTACTTACATTTGAATCTTTGACCCAAGTTCAGCTTCTGGGGCAAACCAAGTCAAGACAAGTAATGAACCTCCCTCAGTTTATAGCTGGAGAAACTGAGGCTCAGAAAGGAGAAGGGGACTTGTTTACAGTCACCAAACAGCTGGTTGAGTCAGCGTTTGAGCCTGGGCCTGCAGGCCCCCAGCCTAGGGCCCTACCCACTAGGCCAGACATGTCTTAGGTTAGCTCTTCCCCTCTCTGCTCACCTCTGCCCCACAAAGTCAGAAGTAGAAGCTATTCTTTTTTCACTTCTTTTTGAACAGAAAGCAAGAGGCCTCAGTAGGAGGAAGGAGCAAGGGTCTGAGGCTCCCAGATATGGCCCTCATTATCCTAGGAAGTGAGCTTTTGTCTCCATGGTAACCAGGGCAGCCACCCCATTTATCTGTTTCAGCAAAGCAGCTGTATTCCTGGGTTCCAACTGCTGGGGCTTAAATGGCATGTTTGCAAAATGGAGTTATTAGCCCTAAAAAAGTAGCGGGAGGTAGAGGACAGGAAGCTTGGGGTCCTTCATATCAACATTAAAGAAGTGTGATATCCAGAGAGATGACTTTAAAGGGACCAGAGCAACTCCGCATAAAGACAGCAACCAGAAAAATGGAGTGGAGGTGGATATAGCGGTGTCCTTTTAAAAGCAAGCAGAGACATCTTATAATAGTGAAGCTGTTTATCATCAGTGAAAGGAATCCAAAGGGAATATCACTGAGGAACAAAGACGTTTTCTGTCTCTTTAAATAACTCAAGGCAGCTTGACATCTTAGTCAACAGAAGGAACAAAGATATTGTGTGTTCAGGAAAGGAAACTATTTTTCTCCTGAAAATAAAGCAGATGTTATCACCTACCTTGAGAGAGGTTTGCGGAACCAGAGCACAATTTGACACTTTTCCAGGTTCAATAAACACTGCTTTGATGTGCTAACAACCCCTAATGAAGTTGCTCAGTTAAATGAGCTAACCTCTAGGCTACTAATAGATTCTTATGATAGTTTCCTTTTCTGTGTATGGAACATTCTACTGCAGATGCCTTGAGCAAATCATTCTCTTCCTGCCTTGCCATGCAATGTGGGTAAAGGGCTAATTGCAAATTCATTCATTCGTTTACACAGAAAATTCAGTATTTTTACTGTATGGTTGAAGAAATGATACATACAGATGATATTAATAGATTAGACTGACCATACTTATAAATATATATCATCAAAAAAGTATCCCAGAGGGACTTTCCTGGTGGTCCAGGAGCTAAGACTCTGTGCTCCCAATGCAGGGGACCCAGGTTCCATCCCTGGTCAGGAGACTGGATCCCACTTGCCAAAACAAAGACTGAAGATTCTGCAAGCTGAAACTAAGACCCAGCACAGCCAAAAAAAAAAAAAAAAAAGTACCTCAGAGAATCGTGTTGCGGGCCCAGCAGGAACATGTCACTATGTTCAGGGGAAGGAACGGGATTTCACTGAGACTGTTATCTTTTTGCCCAGCCCTCATATGTTTAGGAGCAAATAGGTGGGAAAGTAGTCAAGGCTAATGCCAAGGTGGTTTGGCTGGGGCTGATGGTATAAGACGTGAAGTTAATAGAGATAAAGCTGGAGAGATAACTTGGGTCCCAATTAGCTTCTTCTTAAAGGCAACAAGGAGTCACTTCAGTGGTCATGTTGAGGAGGAAGATTAGGCTGAAGATGGTTGCCTACTTACTCCAAAGGACTCTAGCTCACACCCCTCATACAGCACTGACACGATGAGTTCGTTATGAAGGCCGTTCACACATATGGCTAACTTGGGGGATGGGGGGCAGAGAGGAAGAAAGAGGTGAATTATTAAGATTTCAAATTACAAAGTGGAACAGGAATTTCTCAATTGGATTAGACAGCAAGGACATCCTCTCCTTGCTGGGACCCAAGACCCACCTGGCACATAACTGTGGAATTACAGCAGCACCCATTTGAGTTACTGGTTAAAATTCTGCTGTGTTTTTCTTGATAAACTCTGAGACACTTAACATTTATTTATATGGCTCATCCACAGAATTTTTGCTTCAGGATGGACCTCAGCCTGTTACTTACTTAATTCCCCTCTTCCCCCCACCCCCCCCGCATCCTTCCCAAATCTATCTGGGGGGGCAGTTAAACTTCAGTAAGACCTCTTGCATTTCTCTGAAAGAGGTCTCTTGCATTTCTAATTATTTGGGGTTTTCCCCTTCTACTCCTCTCAGGCCAGACTTCAGAAATGTATGCTTCAGTCAATATGCTCTTCAGCAGAAAGCTCAGGGAGTGGGAGGTGCAGGGTAATGAAATTTTCTGGGTAATGGAGGGATCTATTGATAAAACTCAATTTGTTTTACTCTTCTTTCTGACTGCTAGTTTTTTTTCTTTTTTTTAATGTCTGAGTCACTTTTTCTTCCCTGCGATTGTAATTAAGTGGATTCTTGCTGAAGAGGGTTCTTGCAGCCACGGAGGAGTGGTGCAGTCATCAATAACCACAGGCCAGGGCTAGAGAAGGGGATGAAAAAGCAGAAGAACACGGGGTGGCCACACCCCTGACCACGGGGCCGCAGGGCATCATGGGAACTGAAGGTCAGCTGCGGCCACATCCCCCATGGTTCCCTCTAGCAGCCTCCTCCCCTCCTGTCACCTGGAGGAGAAGCAGGGTCAGAGTCATGGCACAATCTTGTTTCTTGCCTCATCTTGCCCCAACCTTCACGAGAGAAGGACAGATGTTGGGGGAAACGCTGTGCAGGACTTTGTTTTTAGAGGCAACTTCTAGGGGAGGTCCGCGGGGGTCTGGACATCCTGGGTATTAGGAAGAACAACACCACCCATGAGCTGGAAAAGTTTATTTCTTGTCTTGCTCTGCGGTTCATAAGCTGTGTGGCCCCGGGTAAGTGGCTTCTCCTCTCTGGGCCTCATTATGTGTCTCTAAAAAGGGCTTCGGTCTGCAGGATCTCTATCCATGCAGCTGAAAGTTGGGATAGTAAAGCCTTTCCCGCTCACCTCAGGGAGGTATGGTGAGATCAAGATAAAAAGTGCGGGGAAATCCTTGGTAAGCTGTAAAGCCCTATGTCACTGGGAGAGGTGAGTTCTCCACAAGAGGCTCCCCTTAGCAGTCAGGGATGTCTTGATGCAAACCAGGTGTCAAGTGTGATCAGAACTGAAGGAAGGGGGTCTGGGGAGACTGTGGCCTGAGGGAAGAGGAGAGGAAGGTCTTCCAGAATCTCCCGTCAGACAGGGCTCCTCAACCCTCCTCAGTGTCAGCACCGACAGGAGCCCCTCCCCACCCCCGATTCGTGTTTACGCCTTGTGATACTGCGAGCACTCCCCTTGCTCCTGGGTCCTCTGCACCTCCCTGAGGGGTATGCAGGCAGGTAGCTTCATCATGCTTCTGTCCAGATGAGAAAATAAGCCACCTCCAGAGAGAGGTTAGGTGGCAGGCTCCAAGCCCCCTGGCAAGTCAGAGCCCTACCTGAACCCTCCAGAGTACTATGGGGAAAGCCCAGGCACTGAAAACAGAGGGTTTTAATCCCTGTTGGGCAGACTCCCCAAGCAGCTGTGTGCCCTTGGGCAAGCTGTTTAACTTCTCTGAACTTTACTTTCAGAGAAATCTGGGAGGGTTTCCATAGGCTTCTTGGGAGGTTCCAACTGAGCTGAGCCCCTCTTGTGTCCATAGCAGTGAGCTTAACAGTACCCCTTATACTGGACAATGCCCAGCACTGGAGAGGCCCTGACAAGCGTCAGATGCAGGCGAAGCTGTGAAGTGCACTGTTTTCCAGATGGCTTCCATCCAAAGCTCTGAAAACCTATCCCCTCCCACTGCCCCCCGCCCCCATCACCACGCAGACCCCGCTTTTAGAACCGGACCACACTTCGATCCACTCTGACTCGCACACCTTCTCTTCACTCCCTCCAGCTCTGACGTTGAGGCTCAGCCGTGCTCATGAAGACTGTTGGGACAGATCCATAATTCAGGGACATCATCGCTGCTCAAAGGTACAGGAAGGTTTTTGGGAAATAGAACTTGAAGGGAGCTTGACTTTGGCCAAGAGGGTTGCGGTTTGGTCCCTCGAGCTTGGAGTTCAACAGAACCTTAAGACACATTTGGCATCTGTGTAAAATCTCTGCTCTGTGGCCCCAGCTGCAGGACAATGGGGGCCATTTATAACTTTGCACATGGAATGAGAACATCTGGTTCAAATAACACACACACACACACACATACCCCAACAGGAACACATTACAGTAGAGACGAGTGCTCTTAAACTGAATGTACTCTCCCGCTCTCAGTTCAGGGACCATGGGAACCAATAAAGAAGACACAAGCCCTGTCCTGGGGGAACTGGCAGGGGTCATTTTATCTAACACTGCTCACTCTGAGTCCCTTGGACTGCAAGGAGATCAAAGCAGTCAATCCCAAAGGAAATCAACCCTGAATATTCATTGGAGGGACTGATGCTAAAGCTCCAGTACTTTGGCCAACTGATGGGAAGAGCTGATTCATTGGAAAAGACCCTGATGCTGGGAAAGATTGAGGGCAGGAGGAGAAGGGGCGACAGAGAATAAGATGGTTGGATGGCATGATCCATTCAGTGGACATGAGTTTGAGCAAACTCAGGGAGAAATGGTGCAGGACTTGGAAGCCTGGAGTGCTGTAGTCCATGGGGTCGCAAAGAGCTGGACATGACTTAGCAACTGGACAACAACATCTGAGATGATGGGTAACTTGTCTGAGGTCACACAGCAAGTGAGAGACAGTGGACCGGTGGCCCAACCTCCTTCCAGGCTGCCGCTCTCCCCCAGCTCTGTGCACATGTACTTCACCCGGGGGAGCAGCAAGCAGACCCTCTGACTTTGGAGTCTGGAGGATGGAGAGAGGCAACCTCTTCCCCCAAGAAGTCAGAGGTCCCCAGGGTCCTGGCCAGCAGCTTTTTGTCATGGGGAGCATGGCCATCTGTGATGCCAGTGCTGGTGCTGCAGACAGAGGCCCCAGGGTCATGGAATCTGCAGGGAGGCGGGGTGCTCTGCAGCCAGTCAGGCTGGGGTCACAGGCTCCAGGGCCGCACAAGTGAACATAGGTGCAGGTGGGCAGTGGGCCCAGCTGCGCATGCCTGTTGGAGAGTAGATGGTTGTGCCCAGTGGCGCCTTGAGCATGCACTTCCTCCATGGAAAACATCTGCAGAGCTGGGCTGTCTTTTTTTGCCCTATTTTAACTCCTTGGTTTCTCTGGTTCTCCCTCTTTCCACAGTCCCTCCATTAGGTTTCTCTGCCCTAGATTCCCTCAAAGGTTGGGAGACCCTGGCCTCACTTCGCCTTTATTCCTCATTGGGGGTCCTTCATTCTGAGGTCCCGAGGGAAGTGAAACATCCCTTCACAATTACCCCTTCCCTGTCTTTCCAGAAGACTGTCACCCAACCCCTGTGACCTCATAGGTGGCGCCATTAAAACCAAGCACAGCCCACAGGAGGCTGAATGCATGTGGGGCCTGAGAGCTACAGAGGAATTAAGGATGATGCTTACTTTTTTTTTTTTTTTTTTTTAACCTAAACAACTAGAAGGATGGAGTTGCTGTTAACTGGGATGAGGAAGATGTGAGTGACACAGATTGGGGCAGTGAACATTAAGAGTTTCACTTTAGACATGTTTTGTGAGACATCTCAGAAGACAGTAGAACATATGAGCCTGGATTTCAGAAGATAGATCTGACTGATGAGAGAAATTTGGAAATTCTCAATATACATGATATATAGAGCCACGGGCTGGATGGGGTGACCTAGTGTGTGAGTGTGGCACTTTACGCCTATTCTCTTAAGTGGGGTAACAAGAAAATCTTTCTTGTATTGTGGGGATGAAAAGGGATGATGAATGTGAGATGCTTAGCCTGACAGGTTGAGATGCCTGGGGCTTGACACTTAGCTATTACAGATTGGTACAGGAAGCCTCAGGGAGGGAGGGTCACTCTGGGCAGCAGCAGAGACCTTGGGAAAGGAAAACTACATGCAGATTACTAATGGTGGGCCCTAAACCCCCACCCCTGGGAGAATGGGTTGCCGTCTCTGCAGAGATCAGATTCCCAGGAGCCCTCTGGACCCTGATCCTTTAATCCAGGCTGTCTTACCGACGAGTCCTCCATGCAGCCAGCACCCAGCTAGAAGGAAGCCTAGACATCCCAGCCCCGTCGAGACAAAACCCAGACCCTGCCTGCCACGTGTTCATTTGACTCCAGCTCCTGTCTGGGGGTCCCCTTGCTTCTGCTGGAGGCTTACTGCTTCCCTGCCTGACATGCTCCCACTGGAACTGGACACTGATCAGATATTTCCCACCCCTGTGTCATCCATTCTACCCCCACAACCTTATAAGGAAGATTCGCTTGTTGCCTCTCTTCAGAGGATGAGTAGAGAGACAGCACTCACTCCCTAGGTCATCTCGCCAGTCTCCTGGCCTCAAACCTCATCTATGCCAAGGCTCCCAAACTCTCCTCTTCGACCAGACCGCTGTCCTGACCAAACTCTTATCTCTGCCTAAATCCATTTCCTCTTTCTCTGCTTGGTTAACTCTTACTCACCCTTCGTTTCATCTTAGACATTCCATCCTTCCAGACAGCTCTAAAATCCTCCCCTCAATCTGGATCAGGTACCTTCTCAGAGTTCCCATAACACCCTGTCAACACATGCTATTGAATTCATCTATTTTGGGGCTTCTCTGTGTCTCTAGATTTGGTCAAGTTCGTTGCTTAAAAGACAAAAGTATAAAATAGGTAAATAATAAGGACCTACTGAATAGCACAGGGAACTATAATCAATATCTTATAATAACCTATAAAGAATAATAATCTGAAAAAATATATAATATATGCACACATATATATGAATATATATAAAACTGAGTTGCTTTATACCTGAAACTAACACTGTAACCTTGTAAATTATGCTTCAATTTTAAAAAGTACAAGAACTTCCCTGGTGGTCCAGTGGTTAAGAATTTGCCTTCCAATGCAGGGGATGTGGGTTTAATTCCTGGTCAGGGAACTAAGATCCCACATGCAGCAGGGCAAATAAGCCTGAGCACCACAACTACCAAGTGTGTGTGTCACAACTAGAGAGGCCCCGTGCCACAACTAAGACATGACACGCCAATAAATGAATAAGTAAACATTGTTCAAAAGTACACAGGGAATGATGGGTAAATCACAAATGGGTGTATTTGGGGATGAAGCCAGTAAAGACGATACCCCACCTTATACCCTACACAACCCCCAGGGAGGACTCTGGAGCAACGGGTTTGGAGTCAAGTTAGCCTGGCTTCAAATCCCAGCTTGGCTAGTTATTAGCTGTGTGACCCAAGATTCTTTAAAATGTGTTGATAATCATATCTAGTTCATGAAATTGCTGTCAGAAGCAGCTGAAGCCAGCCTTAGAGCAGAGTTATGCTCAAAAAGTTGTAAAAGTACTTGCTGGTATTCATGGTCAATCCTCTTCCTTTTGGAAAATAAATACACAGGGCCAGCTGGAGAGCTAGCAGAATGTGGGGCCCAATGAGTGGCCCTGAGAAGACAGAGGGGACAGCATGTGGGCGGGCCAGGCTTCGTTCTGCAAGGATTCGAGTTACCAAGCACTTCCTCAGAAGGGCAGCCACATCTCTTTCCAGCCTACAACCTGAACGAAACCAGCAAAGCTTTGACAAGCGGGGCCTGGAGGACTGCCTTTAGGAAGAGATAACGATGACTTCCCAGGAGGCCTCTATAAACAGACAGCTGCTTCCAAAGTGCCTTTCCCCATGCACGTCTGGACTCTGCCTACATTGTCCCCTCTGTGTGCCTCTTTCAGTCTCACTCTGTTGCACGCTTGCTCACCTCTCAGTTCGAAATGCCGCTTTTTATCCCATGCTGTTGGAGAGCTCAGTCATAAGGGCTGGCAGAGGGGCATGCCAGGGGTGGGGGCTGTGACTTTCAGGAAAGAAGCCTTGTGATGTCAAGAGGGAGGCCCCTTGAGAGTCTCATATGGGATCTTCCCATGGTCCCCCTGTCCCCACACCTGGCCACCTGGTCAGACGCCTGCTAGGTGTACCCCTGGATCCAGACCCTAGGGTCCCCCTCCTCTAATTTGGTGTCTCCTGAATGGAGCTCATCTTTAGTATTGGCCATCTCCAGTGGGGCCCTGGCCTTCAGCCTCCTCTCGTAGGTAGGAGACCCAGGCCCAGACCCCATTTTCGCTTCACAAGTCTTAACTGGGAGCTGACTAGTTACAAGGACCACAGCTTCACTACGGACCCGAGGTAGGACAGGCCCTCCACTACCAGCCTTTACGGCTCAGTACCATCCACCTCCTCTGTGAAGGCTTCTCCACATTCTCACGTCCTCACTGAACCCCTTTCTTTGAACTCTTGAAGCCTGAGTAAAATTTGCACCCCCTCATCTTAGTCCTGAGTTGTATACTTTAAAAATTGATCATCTTTGCAAAATATGGTGAAAAAGAAGGCATTATTTATGGTCACTAAATCCTGACTCTGCTGAGGGATTCAAGGAAATGACACCACCTTTCTGGGCCTTGGTTTCTGCATCTGTAAAGTGGGATAATAGCAACCTTTCTCATGGGACTAGTTGTAAGGATTCAGCAGGCTATTATATCAAGTAACTAGCATAGAGCCTGCCACATAATATGTCATCAATAAATGGCAGTGTTATTATTTAGGGAAGCAGATTCAGTGTATGTACTCTAGGGCTTTAAATGCACTCTACCACTTACCAGCTTTGGGATCCTGGGTAAACTTCTTAACCTTTATAAACTTTGATTTTCTCATCTGTGAAATGGGACTAATGTCTATTTTTAAAGATGAGGAAACCAAGGCACAGATAGGTTAAGTGACTTGCCCTAGATTACACAGCTAACAGTGTCAAATATAGGATACGAAGGCTCTAGAGCCTGTTCACTTGACCACTGCCACAGAATGACATGAGGGAAACACAGAGGTCCTTGCAGTGAGGAAGTGGAGAGGAGGGAGCCATCTTTTCTGCAGGCAGCGTCAGGGGAGATGGGGAGAGCTTTAAATGGAAGGTGAACATTGCTCTAGTCCTGGAGAAAGAGTGCATGTAGCTGAGAAAGAAGTTAGAAAGTCATTCCAGGTGGGAGACCTCTTACAGTGTTGGTGGGGTGTAAATTGGTGCAGCCACTATGGACAACAGTTAACAGTTCCTCAAAAAAACTAAAAATAGAGTTGCCATATGATCATTGGAAGGACTGATGCTAAAGCTGAAACTCCAATACTTTGGCCACCTCATGCAAAGAGTTGACTCATTGGAAAAGACTCTGACGCTGGGAGGGATTGGGGGCAGGAGGAGAAGGGGACAACAGAGGATGAGATGGCTGGATGGCATCACCAACTCAATAGACATGAGTTTGAGTGAACTCCGGGAGCTGGTGATGGACAGGGAGGCCTGGTGTGCTGCGATTCATGGGATCGCAAAGAGTGGGACACGACTGAGCGACTGAACTGAACTGAACTGACGATGCAGCAATCTCTCTTCTGGGCCTATACCCAGACAAAATTGTAATTCAAAAAGATACATTCCCCTCTGTGTTCGTAAAAGCACTATTTACAATAGTCAAGACATGGAAGCAACCTAGATGTCTGTCAACAGATGAATAGATAAAGGAGATAGGCTACGTATACATCTATGCATACAATGGAACATTACTCAGTCGTGAAAAAGAATGAAATAAAGCCATCTGTAGCAACATGGATGGACCTAGAGATCATCACACTAAGCAAAGCAAGTCAGAAAGAGAAAGACAATGCCATATGGTATCACTTATATGTGGAATCTAAAATACATAGATGAACATATTTACGAAACAAAAGCAATTATAGAGAACAGATTTGTGGCTTCCAAGGGGGTGGGGAGGTGGGGGGAAGGATTGGGAGTTTGGGGTTAGCAGAAGCAAACTATTCTATATGTGCCCCATAAACAACAAGGTCCTACCGTATAGCATAGGGAACTATATTCAACATTCTATGATAAACCATAATGGAATGGAAAAGGATGCATGATAGATATATCTCTGAATCACTCTGCTATACAACAGAAATTAAATATAGCATTGTAAATAAAATCCACTTGCGAGCTTTAAATGCTTTTAATATATATGTTAAAAGCTAAAAAAAGAAGTCATCTCGGACAGTCGAACAATGTGAGTGTGCTTAACGCCACAGAGCTGCACACTTAAAATTCATTGAAATGCTAAAAAGGGTTTTAAAAAATAAAAACATACAATTTTCTTAAAAGTCACAACTTTAGTGATATATGTATTTTCTGTGACCGTTCAGAAGATAGAGATCATCAAGCAAAAATAAATAAAAATTTGTTATTCCTGCATTCAGATATGTCATTTTAATGCATGTCTCTCTGGGGTTGTTCTCAGACATATGTTCTGATGGTTTTTGACTAAAGATTGGAACCTACTGTATTTCTATACATGGAGATTTGTAACTTACTCTTCTCACTCACTAAATTATAAAACTTCCATGTCATGAAAAATGAAAAGAGAGTGAGAGAAAGTCATCTAAGTAGGAGGACTGGCATGAACAGAGGCAGGGAGGAACGACAAGGCAAAAAGCAAGCCTGAAAAAAGTGAGGAGTCCAGAGTAGCAGGAGCACAAATTACAAAGAAGGATGTAGTGAGAAGAAAACCTGGATAGGTCACTTGGATCTGGAGACTAGAGGGCCTTAAAGGAAAAAAAAGAATTATGCCAGAAACTCTGGCCTGAAAAAGAAACTACACTTTATCACAAAATTTAGCTGAGGCTCCTGGTAGCCAATGCAACAAGAGAAATACAAGGGACTTCCCTGGTGGTCCAGTGGTTAAGAATCAGCCTTGCAAGGCAGGGGACACAGGTTCCCTTAGATCCCTGGTCAGGGAACTAGGATCCCACAAGCCACGGAGCAACTAAGCCTACCCTAACTAGAGAGCCCCTGCGTCACAATGAAAGATCCCGTACGACGCAACTAAGACCCGTCACAGCCAAATAAATATTTTTTAGAGAGAGAGAGAGAGAGAAATGCCAAAAGGAAAAGAGGTTTCCATATACGAAGGGGTGAGGAGCACAGGTCTGGTGTCCAACTCCCAGGATTTGGTCCCAGCTCCTTTCTAGTATTAATAGTTGTGTTGCTTTGGCAAATTAGTTCACGTCTTTGTGAGTCATCCCTCTACTTACAAAACAGTCCAAATGGCAGTGCCTACTTCATAAGATCGTTGTGAGAAATTAAATGAACTAATACCTGGGAAGGGCTCAGAGCCTGCCACGTTGTCAACTCCCAATACAAGTTAGAAATCATTTTCATCAATACTTTTCCCTGGCTGAATTCTCAGATGAATGTATCTTGAGATTTCCTCATGCAAAGAGCTACAAGCGACATAAGGGTTAGTATTTGCAGTGAAAATGGGACAGTAACCCTGGCTGCCTTCTCAGTGAGCCTGTGTCTGACATCTCCTGGAAAGACGCCAAGGGCTCTTAGCGAGCTGGTGCTCCCATCCCGGCCCCAAGCTTCCTGACCGCCTGACCTGAGCCAGAAAAGGAAGGATTTTCACTCCCTTCCCGCCTGCCCGCTCTCCCCCTGTTGAGGTCATCCTCTCAGCCTGGCTTTCTGCCCAAGTCATTTCCTGTTTCCTAACCATTTATCTCCTGCACATTCCTGCTTTTTTCTCATATCATCCCTCTGCCTGGAATACTTCTTCCTTCCAGAATCCTCCTGGCAAATGCCTGCATGTCCTTTAAAACTCACTTCCTGTCTCTGGCATTCCCTGACCCTGTGAGTCCCTCTGCTCCTGGAGGACTCTGCACCACACTCCCTTCTGAGATGAGTGATGGTGACGAAGGCAGCGGTGATGCCGGTGATGAGACGGCCGTAGCTTACCATTATCACCCTCTTCTTATGGACTAGGCACTACGCTAAGGGCTTTCCAAGCATTATTTCAGTTTAATTTTTACAACCTTATAAAGGAGTTGCTATCTGAACCCCATGTGATAGAAAAGGAAACTGAGGCAGAGAATAACTTGTTGAGCCACACAACTAGAAGCGGAAGAGCTGAGATATGTACATGGGGAGTCTGTTCTCAGAACCCACACCCACAATTGTTATGCCAAACCACTTCCCTGTATTATTATTTCCATTTTATTGTTACAATTATTAAAAACTGATGATAGATATGTTCCTTTGTCCTTGTACCCTCAGGGCCTGGCACCAGGGTGGACACCCAGGGAGCACTGAGTTTCAGTTTAAATGAGTCAAAGCTCAGTTCAAAGGCCTTGTCCTCACTGCTGGACCCCCTGACCAACCCCAGCCAGATCTGAGAGCTCCTTTCATTGACCCCTTTTATGTCTTTATGCTTCTCCAGTGGCAGACACACATGTACTGCTGTGCACACATGTGTATACACACACACACACAACCACACACACACACACACACAGGATTCTTCCAGAGGGTGTAAGAGCAGCTGCCATCTGGTGAAGCCCTACTGCTCATCAGCATGCTGGTGACCTACATACCTCAACTCATTGATGCCTCATGAGGCTGTATCCCACTTCAAAGACAAGGAAAGCAAGGTTTGGAGCTGGTAAGGGACCAAGGAACCATGCCAGGGTTTCACACTATCACCCTCTGGCTCCAAAACCCATTTATTCCTCCTTTACATTCTCCTCATCCAGTCTCCCACATCCCTGGATCTCCCATCCCTACAATCTTTGGCACACAGTAGGCCTGCAATAAATATTTGCTTGATTGAAGTGCATTATGGTGTGGGTGGTCCAAGAAAAATGTGCCACAGCTCAGGCATTTCAAGAGAAATGCATAGTTTCCAAACCCAAGCATGGAGGAGCCCGCTATTTTTGGACGGCCTTGCACAAATGTTGTGTGGGCTTCCTTTCTGCTACTAAATGTCACTGCATTAGTTTCCTAGTTTCATTCTCCTGCCTGGGCTGTGGAGGATTATGCAACCAGAGTCTAGGAATGAGTCATTGCTGGCTCAGCTGCCAAACTGTCCACAATTGCCATGATATGGTACAGTCGTTCTTTTTTTTTTTTTAACTTTCCAGGCTATTTGCGGGTGGTTTTGTTTAACTTTTACAGTCTTTTCTTTCTTTCTTTTCTTCTAATTTTGCATCGCTATGTCTTTGAGGGTATGAATGAGGGGATACTGAAGGTCTTCAAAACAATGACCACTCTTGTGTCTGCCTTTATAAGTTCATCTACTTTCTGTAAAATCTACATGGGGAAGAAAAACCCCTCTGGTGATGATATTATGAGGAGCTGACCTGTGAGAAAGATGGGCACTCTTTCCCGGGTTCACAGGGCTTTCCTTCCACTGGGTCAGCTGCCACCACCACCCCCTCCCCTGCAAGCCTGCTGGGAAACAAGCAAACTACTGCTGTGCCCTTCACATATCTTACACAAGCTGGTTTCCTGGATGTGTTGAGGCTGGTTGTTTACTTACAGTAGGACCCAGTGGCCTTGAGCCAGGGAAGCCCTGGGGGCAGCCCCCAGCCCTCAGTGGATGAACAGGGCAGACCCAGATGCAGTGGGATACGCAGGAGGGCAAGGCCCAATGGTCAAGATGACTGGGTCATCTTGGGTCAAGATGGGTATGTGGCATATTCTGTGTGCCAGACACAGTGCTGGGATATCTGATAGCATGGGTGATCTGATACCCAGCTGTATCAGTTCAGTTCAGTCACTCAGTCATGTCCGACTCCTTGCGACCCCATGAACCTCAGCACACCAGGCCTCCCTGTCCATCACCAACTCCCAGAGTCCACCCAAACTCATGTCCATTGAGTCGGTGATGCCATCCAAACATCTCATCCTCTGTCATCCCCTTCTCCTCCTGCCCTCAATCTTTCCCAGCATCAAGGTCTCTTCAGATGAGTCAGCTCTTCACATCAGGTGGCCAAAGTATTGGAGTTTCAGCTTCAACATCAGTCCTTCCAAAGAACACCTAGGACTGATCTCCTTTAGGATGGACTGGTTGTATCTCCTTGCAGTCCAAGGGACTCTCCAGAGTCTTCTCCAACACCACAGTTCAAAAGCATCAATTCTTTGGCGCTCAGCTTTCTTTATAGTCTGACTCTCACATCCATACATGACCACTGGAAAAACCACAGCCTTGACTAGATGGACCCTTATTGACAAAGTAATATCTCTGCTTTTTAATATGCTGTCTAGGTTGGTCATAACTTTCCTTCCAAGGAGTGTGCTTCCTTATATAGGCTGATGGGTCTGTGAACCAAGGCAAGGTGGAACCTGGAGGTGAAACCAGCAGATCCACATATGAGTGGTGGGAAAGATGGAAACAGGAGCTGGAACTTGCCTAGGTGAATAACAGCTACCATCGGTGCTCAGCCCAATGCTGAAATGAAGACCATCCGGCATCAGGAACATAAGGTCAAGAAGACTCATTAGGAACATCTCCGTTACTCCAGTGCTCGCCATATGTGCAGTACTTGATTATTTCCAGAGCACTCTCTGCACATGCTCTCAAATGATGCCATAGAGCAGGTCCAGATCCCCCCCAGCAATCCGCATGCAGGAAGAGTCAGCCCTGTCTGCCCCTTTCCCAGCTCTCAGGCAGGAGCAGAGGTTTACACGTGAGAGAGGAAAGCGCCCTGGCTGAGAAGGAAGAGCTCACACAGACTTAGAGAATGAACTTACGGTTGTTAGCGGGGAAAAATGGAGAGAGTTAGGGATTAACATGTACACACTGAAATATTTAAAATGAAAAACCAACGAGGTCCTACAGGATAGCACAGGGAACTCTGCTCAATGTTATGTGGCAACCTGGATGGGAGGGGAGTATGGGGGGGAATGGATACATGGTATATAGTCAAGGCTATGGTTTTCCAGTCGTCATGTATGGATATGAGAGTTGGACCATAAAGAAGGCTGAGTGCTGAAGAACTGATGCTTTCAGATTGTGGTGTTGGAGAAGACTCTTGACAGTCCCTTGGACAGCAAGAAGATCAGTCAATCCTAAAGGAAATAAACCCTGAGTATTCATTGGAAGGACTGATGCTGAAGCTGTAATACTTTGGCCACCTGATGCAAAGAGCCAACTCATTGGAAAAGACCCTGATGTTGGCAAAGATGGAAGGCAAGAGGAGAAGGGAGCGACAGAGGATGAGATGGTTGGATGGCATCACTGAATCAATGGACACGAGTCTGAGAAAACTCTGGGAGGTAGTAAAGGACAGGAAAGCCTGGCATGCTGCAGTCCATGGGGTACAAAGAGGTGGACACAACTTAGCGACTGAACAACAGCATTAATATGCATGACTGAGTCAGACTTCAGCAATACGTGAACCATGAACTCCCTGATGTTCAAGCTGGTTTTAGAAAAGGCAGAGGAACCAGAGATCAAATTGCCAACATCCGCTGGATCATGGAAAAAGCAAGAGAGTTCCAGAAAAACATCTATTTCTGCTTTATTGACTATGCCAAAGCCTTTGACTGTGTGGATCACAAGAAACTGTGGAAAATTCTGAAAGAGATGGGAATACCAGACCACCTAACCTGCCTCTTGAGACATCTGTATGCAGGTCAGGAAGCAACAGTTAGAACTGGACATGGAACAACAGACTGGTTCCAAATAGGAAAAGGAGTACGTCAAAGCTGTATATTGTCACCCTGCTTATTTAACTTCTATGCAGAGTACATCATGAGAAACTCTGGACTGGAAGAAACACAAGCTGGAATCAAGATTGCCGGGAGAAATATCAATCACCTCAGATATGCAGATGACACCACCCTTATGGCAGAAAGTGAAGAGGAGCTAAAAAGCCTCTTGATGAAAGTGAAAGAGGAGAGTGAAAAAGTTGGCTTAAAGCTCAACATTCAGAAAATGAAGATCATGGCATCTGGTCCCATCACTTCCTGGGAAATAGATGGGGCAACAGTGGAAACAGTGTCAGACTTTATTTTTTTGGGCTCCAAAATCACTGCAGATGGTGATTGAAGCCATGAAATTAAAAGACGCTTACTCCTTGGAAGAAAAGTTATGACCAACCTAGATAGTATATTCAAAAGCAGAGACATTACTTTGCCGACTAAGGTCCATCTAGTCAAGGCTATGGTTTATCCTGTGGTCATGTATGGATGTGAGAGTTGGACTGTGAAGAAGGCTGAGGGCTGAAGAATTGATGCTTTTGAACTGTGGTGTTGGAGAAGACTCTTGAGAGTCCCTTGGACTGCAAGGAGATCCAACCAGTCCATTCAGAAGGAGATCAACCCTGGGATTTCTTTGGAAGGAATGATGCTAAAGCTGAAGCTCCAGTACTTTGGCCACCTCATGCGAAGAGTTGACTCATTGGAAAAGACTCTGATGCTGGGAGGGATTGGGGGCAGGAGGAGAAGGGGACGACCCAGGGTGAGATGGCTGGATGGCATCACGGACTCGATGGACATGAGTCTGAGTGAACTCCGGGAGATGGTGATGGACAGGGAGGCCTGGCGTGTTGCAATTCATGGGGTCGCAAACAGTCGGACACGACTGAGTGACTGAACTGAACTGAGTCCTTTTGCAGTCCACCTGAAACTATCGTAACTCTTAATCAGCTCTATTCCAATATAAAATAAGTTTAGAAAGAAGGAAGAAGAGTCCAGCTTAGAATCCTGGCCGCTCATGCTGTGCACATGTGGGCAATTTTCTTAACCTTTCTGAACCTCAGTCTCCTCACCTTTAAGATGAGACTTAATATGGCAAGCCACTCCTGTACTCCTGCCTGGAAAATTCCATGGACAGAGGAGCCCGGCAGGCTACAGTCCATGGGTCGCAAGGAGTCAGCCACCACTGAGTGACTGAGAACATCAGCATATTCTATGACCTAATGGTTGCTTCCTTTCGTATTCCTACCGGAAGACTTTGAGACTTCCAATTCTTCTATATCCTTGCCAATATGTTTAGTCTTCTTAAACTTTTGAACTTTCAAATACATGTGTAGCATTAAAAAGAAAAGACGGGACTAATAACACAACTGAGAAATGGTCACCCAATGAGGCGGCTCATAAAGTGGGTTCTGTCATGCCCCTCCTCGACACTCTCCAGGGGCTTCTCGTCTCAGGCGGAGAAAAGTCTCAAGAGCTCACACTGCCCAGGAAGTCCTGTGTGGTCTGCCCCACCCTCCCACTGCTCCTTGGCCCTGACCTTCCACCCTGCCCTGCTCCACCCCTGGTTTTCCAAACACATCTGGCTTCACTCCCCTCCCCCACCTCAGGGGGGCTTCTCTGATAGCTCAGTTGGTAAAGAATCTGCCTGAATGCAGGAGACCCTGGTTCAGTTCCTGGGTCGGGAAGATCCCCTGGAGAAGGGATAGGCTACCCACTTCAGTATCCTTGGGTTTCCCTTGTGGCTCAGCTGGTAAAAAATCTGCCTTTAATGTGGGAGACCTGGGTTGGGAAGATCCCCTGGAGAAGGGAAAGGCTACCCCTTCCAGTATTCTGGCCTGGAGAATTCCATGGACTGTGTATAGCCCACGGGGTCGCAGAGCCCAGGGACATGACTGAGCTACTTTCACCTTCACTTTCCCAGCTCAGGGTCTTTGCAGTGGCTGTTTGCATTGCCTGGAGCGCTCTTTGCCCAGTTAATCTATCTGTAGAGAATCCTCTCACCAATCAGGTCTTTGTTCAAACATCAGCATCTCAGTGAGGCCTTTCAAGATCTCCCCCAAAGGTATCATCTCTTCCCAACACACTCTGTCTCCTCTCTCCACTAAAATATTAGCTCCATGAGGGTAGGACTTTTTCTATTTTGTTCTCTGCGGTAACCCCAGTGCCTGTAGAATGCCTAGGAGCACAGAGAAGATGCTCCATAAATGTTCTCTGAACGAATGAAGTAGTAAATGAATAAAGCGACCAATAAACTGTTGTCCTACAGTTTAAAGAGCCAGCCTCAGTTCTAGCATCCTGACCCCACTAAGGCCAAGGTCTTGGGACCTTCGAAGCCATGATCTCATGGAGGAAATTTTAACCACTTCTCTCTCCCAGCTAGTCTGAAACCCCAGTCTGATAAAACAGAGCATCAGTTTATCACGTAGCGGATGACTGCATCTTGAACACCACACTAATGGTTTGCTTGTGAGAAAATGGGCGCTTAGCCTGTTATCAGAATCAAATGAGGTGAGAGAAGCTTCTTCAAATGCCCATTTCCCTAGAAAGAAGAAACACTTTGCAAGAAAAACACCCGTTTTTTTTATGACCAGTCCTGCACCCCCTTGTCCATCTGTCCAACACAGGAGCAGGTTTGGAGAAGGGACTGTGTGTCAGTCCCTGAACTTGACTGGCAAACACTTGAGAGCTGCAGCCGGCAGGGAGAATGCTGGCTGACCCTCCGACCGTGAGCGTCCCAGGAGTTGGTTCCTCTGGGGATCCTTTTTAAAGCTGATTGTTCCCAAACCATAGTGCATTTTAATCTCTTCCTTTTGAAGACAGATCCTTTTCCTTAAAAGGAAAGTCTAGCTAATCTTTCCATGAAAGTACTGATTTTCCTTTTATATAAATTCTAGATTTTTAAAATATTCTCTTTTTTTTCTCCTTGCCTCTGCTACCAACCCTTCTTCTTGAATCATTAAGGCATGTTGTGTGGGGGAGGGAGAGAATTGTATTTAACCAATATACTTCACCACAATTTTATATACATAAAAATAAGCTGGATATATTTCTAATCCACAGATTTTGGAATCTCTTTTCATTCTCACAATCTTCCACCACTGCTACCATTGTTTTTTCAGTGTTTTGAAGACTCCAGGAATAGGTCAGGTATACCTGCAAACTAGTACAGTAGGAAGGTACTACTCCCCAGTGTTTGCTAGCGCCTCGCTGGACAGAAAGTTAACTGAGGCCCCCTCAGACAGCCAGCAGCAATCCTGGGGTGAGCAGAGGCCCGTGTGCCAGCCAGAGAGTGGGCAGGGAGCCCAGATCTGGGCCCCCAGCAAAGGTGGAGTCGGAGCAGTCTGGGATTCTGCCAGGTGGGGACCGGCAGCTTTGAGATCTGAGTCTGCAGAAGCTTGACAGGGAAGCAAGCCCAGGAGGGTGAGGCGCTAAGTCCATGCAGGTGGATGACCAGGCTCCTTGCCCCTTCAAGTCTCAGAGACATGTCTCAGCAAGCTGACCCTAGGAAGGGCACTGTGCCTTTGTCAAAGGCCAGGGTGACATGGGGCTTCCTGATTCCATCACATATGATAACAAGATGCAAATGTTACTATATGTGAATGGACTAGCATCCACACTGGTTTGAAAAGCTACGAAATTAAGGCCCAGATCATCCCCCCAAATATCAACAGTAACAATAAACCTTTCCTGAATGTTTTACTGTGCAGCAAGCATGGTTCCAAGGGCTTTATGCAAGTTAGATCATTTATTTTATACAACAACCCTACTGGTAAATATGGATATTATACCCATTTTATTTTTTTGGCTGCACTGCACAGCTTGCAGGATCTTAGTTCGCAGACCAAGGGTTGAACTGGGGCCACGGCAGCCGAAGTGCCAAGTCCTAACCCCTGGACCGCCAGTGAGCTCCCTATCATACTCATTTTAAAGGTGAGGAAACAGAGGCAGCCGGAAGGCTGGTAGGTTTCTCCAGGTAGAGGCAGCAGTTGAGCCAAGCAGTCTGACTTTAAGCTTTCTCAGCCTTAGCACCAGTGACGTGTTGGAACAGAGACTTCTGGTAATTCTCTGTCAAGGGGGGCTGTCCTGTGCATTGGAGGAGGTTTAGCAGCAACCCAGGCCCCTCGATATCAGGGGTACCTCCATCCTCACCCAAGGTGTGACCACCCTAGGTGTCTTCAGGCATTGTGAGACTTCCCTCCCCATTAAGAACCGCTGCCCTATAGCCAGGGCCATTCACTGCAAAGCACCGCCTACCAGAGCAAACTGGGTGGCTCCAGATGTGGAATCGGAGATTCATCTAAGAGGGATGCTCGAGGTGGTTACTCACTGCAGGGCTCCCAGCGGAATCCTCACAAGGGTCCTTGGCTTTCAGTTTTAAAAATCGCATTTATCAGGTCATCTGGAATCGGTTGGTCTCGGGGAAACACTCCCCGAGCAGCTTGCAAGCCAGCTGGACAAACCAATTCTTACTCGTGTATCACAGGGGAGGAGGCAGGTGGGGACGCTGGCTGGTAGATCACACAGGACGTTCACTTGGGCAGGGCACTGAGTTCTAGAGCAGCAGGACGGCGTGGAGGAGGGGCTGGGTTTCCTCGCTGTGCTCTGGTTCTTCTGTGCTCGCTCTCCTCTGTGGCATCCATCACGGAGGGCTTGCCTGCTTCCTGCCCCGTGAGGCAGGTGAGTCTCCCGGCCAGGCTGGCCCAGGACACAGCAGGACTGCCTGTCCCTCCTTCTAGTCTGTTCTTCCACCACACGCTGCCCTGTGAGCAGCCTGCAGGCCTCCCCTCATAGATAGGACAACACAGGCAATCAGTGACGGACAGAGCAAGGACAAACATCCCAGGTCTCTGCATCACTCTTTCCCATGCCCACTGGTGGGTCTTCCCAGAATGCTGAAGAAAGGGGTCTCCAGAACCTGGACTTCACCTCCCTTCAGGATCTAATCATACACATTGTTTGCTTGTTTTTAACGTGGACCATTTTTAAAGTCTTGATTGAATTTGTTACAATATTGCTTCTGTTTCATGATTTGGTTTTTTTGACCAGGAGGCATGTGGGATCTTAGCTCCCTGACCAGGGATTGTACCCATTCCCCCTGCTTTGGAAGAAGCCTTAACCACTGGACTGCTGAGGAAGTTTCAGATCACACATATTTATTGAGGTCCTACTGCGGACCCAGCTCTGCCCTGCCCTGTGACAGAGGCCGAGGGGTACGATTAGCAAACCCTGGCCTCAGGGAGATGAATGTGATTATGAGCTGAACAGAAGCCAAGCAGTTCATCTACAGATAAAAGGAGAAAAGGAAGGGAGAGAAGGAGGTACATGGGTAGCCCCCCAGGTGGTCTTGGAGCTTGGAACACAGGTGGAAGGACAGGGTGTGGGAGGAGGTGATGACTCCATTTGAGCCCTGCTGATGTACAGGCCCCAGGGGATGCCCAGGGGATACGCAGGTGGCCAGGTCACAAGCTTCAGAAGAATTCTGGGCGTGAGATGGAGAGTTTAGAGATGGAGAAGTACTGAGCTTCAGGAGTAGATGAGGAGGCATAGGAAGGGTGTATGGAAGAAGGAAGACTCTAAGAGAGACGATGCTGTAGGGATGATGGAGAGGGGGTGGCTGAAGATGAAGGGAAAAAGCCCAGGGCAGGCAGTGACCCCAAAGCTGGAGTGTCCTGCCAGGAGGCTGGTGAGGTGAGGATGGAAGAGGACAAACTGTCATTAGCGACCAGGAGGCACTCAGGACCTCATCAAGAACAAGTGTAGGTGGGGGCTGGGGCAGAAGCCAGAAGATAGCAGACGGAGAAGGGAGTGGGCGGTGAGTGCAGACTCCCCCTTCAAGAAGCTTCACTGTGTGGATCTATTTAATACACAGTAGTATGCATCTGTTAATCTCAAACTCCTCATTTATTCTGCTACAATTATGTTCCCTTTGGTAACCATAAGTTTGCTTTTTAGGTCTGTTTTCTGTTTTGTAAATAAGCTCATTTGTATCATCTTTTTTAGATTCCACATATAAGTGATGGCATGTGGTATTTGTCTTTCTGTACCCTACTTATTTCACTTAGTATGATAATCTTTAGGCCCATGCATGTTGCTGTAAATGGCATTATTTCATTCTTTTTAATGGCTAAGTGATATTCCATTGTATATATACCATATCCTCTTTAGCCATGCATCTGTGGATGGGCATTTAGGTTGATTCCATGTCTTGGCTACTGTAGATAGTGCTGCCATGAACACTAGGGGGGTGTGTGTATTTTTTGAATTAGAGTTTTCGTGTTTTTCAGATATATGCCCAGGAGTGGGCCTGCTAAATCATATGGTAGCTCTATCTTTAGGAGTTCAAGATTAACAGATACACACTTCTATACATAAAATAGATAAACAGAGGAACTACTGCATAGCACAGGGAACTAGAATCAATATCTTGCAATAACCTATAATGGAAAAGAATCTGAAAAATTATATGTATATATTTTTATATATATAACTGAATCACTTTACTGTATACCAGAAACAAATACAACATTGTAAATCAACTAAACTTCAATTTTTAAAAATAAAAAAAAAATTTTTTTTAAAGAAGCTTTGCTGTAAAAGAGAGTTGAGAGGGCGAAGCTTGAGGGAAAGGCAGACTCTCACTTTCAAATTCCTGCCACTTGACCATCAGAGGAACTTGAAGACGGGGAAGCCCCGAGATAGTTCCCCACGCGGCTGCCGGAGGCTGCTTCCTCCAGCGGTTAATTCCACTTCCTCTGCTACCAAATCCACTGCTAGAGCGCCTGTCCTGCCAGCCATGGCTTTTCTGACTTGGCATAGACCTCTCACCCTGGCCTGGCCTTCAAGCGCACAGTGAAGAGGCAGCTCAAACTAAGCGATGAATGGAAGATGCCCTGGGGTCCTCAAAACATGTGGACTCTAAGCTGGAACATTTTTGCCAACACCTAGTCCAAAGTATCTCAAATTTTTCCCATGAAGGACCCCTATTAGCACATGGGAAAGAGGTCCTACCCCCGGTGTTAGGGGTCAAAGTGCAACACAGAACAACAGCCACAAGCCAAGAGTTTCTCTAGTTTTTCTAAAGCCTTAAAAATCCACATGGCTTTGCATGCTCCTCTGTGATACACTTGTGTGTTTTGGAGTTTTAAAGTCACAGTCTATGCTAAATTGACACTCAAGGAAGATGTGCCAGCTTTGTCCCACAGCAGTCCCAGTTACAAGGGTATCCCATAGCTAAGTCTGGCTTCCCTGGTGGCTCAGATGGTAAAGTATCTGCCTGCAATGCAGGAGACCCAGGTTTGATCCCTGGGTTGGGAGGATCCCCTGGAGAGGGAAATGGCAACCCACTCCAGTATTCTTGCCTGGAAAATCACATAGACAGAGGACCCTGGTAGGCTACAGTCCATGGGGTCGCAAAGAGCAACTTCGCTTTCACTTGGTCCCATTTACAGTCGCAGTCTGACCCCTCTGCCTCCAGCTCCCTATATCTGCATGAACACACACACACAATTTCACAGTTGAGGAGAGTGGGGCTCAGAGAGGGGAGGTCACATGCCCAAGGTCACACAGCAAGTACAAAAACTAGAATCTAGGTCCATCGACTCCCTAGTCAGTGTTCCTTTTACCCAACTCTGTTGCCAAAGGAAGTGAGGATGGCATAGCTTTCTTGGGCGAATCTTGGATTTCACACTGAATTTTGGGAAATGAAATCAGGAATGGATAGCAGAAAGTTTAGAGTAGAAAATAAGTAACTTAATCATCTGGGCTCCACAACTAGGTTCTGATGCTATTAAGGCTTGACACTACTAGAATTAATAGCCATGTCCCAGGGAGGGTTTGACAGACTTCAAGAAGGCCTTTCTGCTCCAAATTCTCTCATCCTTTCTGGGTTGAAAGATATGAAAACCACCTTTCAGTTAAGCATCATGTCTTGCCCCTAGTTCATTCTTTGGGGTTGAACTGTACACCCCCCAAATCCATATGTTGAAGTCCAAATCCCCAGTGCCTCAGAATGTGACCCTATTCAGAGATGGAGACTTTGTAGAGGTAATCATTAAAATGAGGTCTTTGAGGGTGGGCAGTAGTCTGATATGACTGGTGTCCTAATAAAAAGAGATCTGGACATACACACACACAGAGACTAGGTGAAGAGATACAGAGAAAAGACAGCCAACCACACACCAAGCAAAGAGGCCTGGGGCAATCCTTCCCTCCCAGCCCCTAGAACCAACTCTGCTGGCACTTGGGTTTTGGACTTCAAGCCTCTAGAACCATGAGACAATACACTTTTGTTGCGGAAACTAATGCAGTCACCTTTGCAGAGGCTTGAGATCCTGGGAAGGAACGCACAGCTGGATTCACACAGCAGAAAAGCATGCTGCTCTTTTAGCAAAGGGAGCCTCTGTTTTTTTAGCAAAGGGAGCCTCTGCTTTTGAACTGGTCCCTTTACTGGGTGCCCCCACATGGCATCTCCTCTCCTCTCCAGTGGAGAGATAATAAAAATTGTCGCTCATCTTTACTGAGCATTTATTATGTACCAGGAAGTTTTAAACGCTTTACATTTAGTACCCACTACCAGGGGGTCTGAGGGAGTATTATCCCCATTTTACAGATGAGGCAGTTGAGTGCCAGTGAGGTCAAGCATCTAGTCCAAGGGATTGAGCTAGCAGTAAGTAGTTGGACCAGAAATAGAATCCACTTGTCACCCACCTTTCTATCTACTCTCAGGGTGAATGAGCTTGCCCTGGGCTTTCCTCCTGAGTGATGGATGGGGAGCCCACCCCAGTCAACGCTTTTGAAGAGAGAGGAGGGATGCCTCCTGGTACCTGAAGCTCTGCACCTTCTGACCTGCCCACAGCCCCTCCTCAGGCCCCCTGCAGGTCTGATGGGCTTGGCCAGAGTCTGGGCTGACGTCAGCTGGCTGGAAATTCCTCTGCCCAACAATCAAGGCTAGTAGAACAAAAGCTCCCACAGCAGGAAAAAAACTTCCTGCTCAGCTCCTAGCGAGAGGGCTCAGGTTTCAGCCACACAGCCGGTGAAGTCATCCGTCACGGGCCAGCGGCTGAGGTGCTTCTGAGGGCACCGAGCAGCTGGGCGGCAGGCTCTCCAATCTGCCCTTCTAGCCTGGCCTCGGGGAAGCCATTTCTCATCTTCAACTTCAGTCAGTCCTTACATCCCCAACCATGCATTTTGCCATTGGGGAAACTGAGGCCCAATGAGAGGTGAAGTTAGTAACAAGAGGTAATGCTTTCAGTAATGAGAGGTGAAGTCAGGGGTTCCATGTAATTCCACAAATTAGACTTGGTCTGGGGAAGACCTGAACCCAGCTCTTGATCCCTCCTAGAATTCCTAGAAGGAGCTGAACTCCTGGTCCTAAGGATACTAAGCACAGGGAGAAGGAAAGGTCCTCTGACAAAGACTGGGTGGAAAGGAGACAAATTCCAAAGTCACCTCCCCCCACCCCCACACTGCCCACTTGCTTCAGCCATCCATCTGCCCCTCCTGGACCACTGAGGGCTGGGAGGGAGAACATTCACTTATTCACTCATTCATTCATTTAGCATCTCAGGTACCCACCAGGTGTATGGGCCAAATGTTGAGCTGTGGGTAGGGTCCACCTGGGCCCCCTGTGTGCCCAGCTAACTTACAAGCCAGCTCAGTCAGGTGGGGTCTGAGATCAAAGCAAAGGGAAGCAGTCACCGAGAAAATGAACACAAAGCAAGCCAGAGACATGAAAGATATTATCATTAACAGTAATTCCTCGCAGTTCAACACCAGCTATGACCAGGGCCAGGTGTCTGAAATTAAAAGATGCTTACTCCTTGGAAGAAAAGTTATGACCAACCTAGACAGTATATTCAAAAGCAGAGAAATTACTTTGCCAACTAAGGTCCGTCTAGTCAAGGCTATAGTTTTTCCTGTGGTCATGTATGGATGTGAGAGTTGGACTGTGAAGAAGGCTGAGCGCTGAAGAATTGATGCTTTTGAACTGTGGTGTTGGAGAAGACTCTTGAGGGTCTCTTGGATTGCAAGGAGATCCAACCAGTCCATTCAGAAGGAGATCAGCCCTGGGATTTCTTTGGAAGGAATGATGCTAAATCTGAAGCTCCAGTACTTTGGCCACCTCATGCGAAGAGTTGACTCATTGGAAAAGACTCTGACGCTGGGAGGGACTGGGGGCAGGAGGAGAAGGGGACGACCCAGGATGAGATGGCTGGGTGGCATCACGGACTCGATGGACGTGAGTCTGAGTGAACTCCGGGAGATGGTGATGGACAGGGAGGCCTGGCGTGCTGCGATTCATGGGGTCGCAAAGAGCCGGACACGACTGAGCGACTGAACTGAGCTGAACTGAACTGAACTGAACTGAGCTGAAATGAACTGAACTGAGGTGTCACAGTGCTGCATCCCTGCCCTGGCTGTACACAGGTCACTTTCCGTGGAATTTCATTTAATTTCACAACCACCCTATGAGGCTGTGGAGTAGACTCCAGGAACCACAAGCCCCCCTTTCTTTGGGACTTGGACCCCTCCCCCAGCCATATGAGCGAGTCCCTGAGGCCATGTTTGTGTTGACTGGCCCAGCCCCACTGTCACAGAAGATCGGACTGAGAGTGGACACATGACCCAAGCTGTGATGATCAGATTCTTCGAGAGATTTGGAATTGGAATGTCACATTAACTGAGGCTTACAGGAATCAGGTCTTGGAGGCAAGAGAGGGCCAACAATGCACCAGGTATGCTGGGAGCAATAGTGTGGTTGGTGGTGCTTCCTACCCTCTGGTCCCCAGATTCTCCTACATCCTTATAACATATTCTGGTTTTGCATAAGCTGGTTTGAGTTGGTTTCTGTCACTTGCATCCAAGGAGCCTTAAGCAGACAGTGAGTTTCATGATGGCAAAGACCAGGTCTTGTTCACCAGAGTGTCCTCACAATGGGGCACAGAAAAAGTGCTCATTAAATACTGGTTGAATTAATGAAAAGTGAAGGTTCAGAAAATTTCATTGATTTGGACCCAGGTCACACAGTAAGTAACAGCTGGGATTTGAACTGGGTTTTTCAGCTTCAGAGCATCCGTTTTTCTCTATTATACCACAGCCTTTTACAAACTGGTTTTGAAATCAAGGCCATCAGAGGGGAGTGGATCGGAAAGGTTAGAAAGTCTGACTTTGGGATTTTCCTCACGGTCCAGAGGTTCAGAATCCACTTCCAACGCCGGAGACGTGGATTCAATCCTTGGGTGGGGAACGAAGATCCCATTTGCCTCAGGGCAACTAAGCCCAGGCTCTGCAAGTACTGAGCCCACATTCTCTAGAGCCCACAAGCTGCAAGGAAAGATCATTCATGCCACAGTGAAGATCCCATGTGCCACATCTAGGACCCAATGCAGCCAAATAAATAAATGTGACAAAAAAGTCTGACTTTTGTTTTATAGATGGGAAACTGGGGCCCACGGAAGGGGGTGGAGGAAGTCTCTTGATTCCTATACAACCTTCTAACTGAGCCTGTGTTCTATCCATGTGTGTGTGATACAGCTGTGTTGGTTGTTGGGACACTGAAGTACTTTTATTTGTTGTTTAGTTGCTAAGTCGTATCCTACTCTTTGCAAACCCAAGGACTAGAGCCCAACAAGCTCTTCTGTCCGCGAGACTTTCCAGGCAAGAATACTGAAGTGGGTTGCCATTTCATCCACTAGGGGATCTTCTCAGCCTAGGGAATGAACCCATGTCTCCTGCATTGGTGGGTAGATTCTGTACCACTGAGCCACCTGGGAAGCCCAAAGTACTTTTATACCTGTCAGTGAATACCAGCTGCTGGGAGGCCTTAGACCTCCCACCCTCTCCTCAACCCTTCCCTTTGGAAGCCAGGGCCTCTAGTAGCCCACAAACAAAAAGGTGATGCTTAACCCCAGCAGGGGTCTCCAGGTGCACTGCTCTCTGTGTTAAACATTTTCAGTATCGACCCTCTACCCCCATAGGGCAATCTGAAGAATTCTGGTCACTGTCTGCATTAAAGAGAGCCCTCTCTCCTGTCTCCCATCACAGCTGAAATTCTATCATGCAGAGATTTCATGTATCCATTCATTCTTGCATTCCACAAATATTTACTGAGTGCCCCTTCTGTGCCAGCTTTCAGTCTCCAGGAGTTCTTGCTCCCCGAGTTGGGGGGAATGCAAATAGTCCTGGGGAGGGAGAAATTTGAAGTCTTTATGGCCTCTGTGTCATGGGGAAGGTTTGGCAGTGGTCTGAGATCACCCACCAGGCTGGCTAAACTACCGGAAAAAGGCCAGTAGCAAACGGGAACCAAAAAGCAAGCAAGAATGGTAGAGTAAATACAGAAATAACGGATTGCATTTGCAGCACACAAGAAGGCTTTGTGGCACATCAGAACATCAGATTTTATGGACTGGTGCTGTTGTTCTGATTCGTGTATTTTGTAGGTAAATTGCACATTGAGCTTCAGAATTTGGGGCCATCGGAAGATCTTAATCTAGTCTAACTGGCAGGTAGCTGAGAGCAAACTCCATGAACATAGAGAGGGGCTGGACTGAAGTTTTAGGGGGAGAAATGAGGGATTAAGG
Organism: Budorcas taxicolor; assembly: GCF_023091745.1. Taxonomy (NCBI): domain Eukaryota; kingdom Metazoa; phylum Chordata; class Mammalia; order Artiodactyla; family Bovidae; genus Budorcas; species Budorcas taxicolor. The sequence continues at coordinate 14,003,882 of NC_068919.1, read as the reverse complement.
ATGGATTAAGGATTTCTACATGCCAAGCCCCATCTTATCTACTTTCTTATGCAATATGTCATTCCCCTAAAGCCAGACTAAGCAGCAGATTTTGTTACTCCATTTTACAGATGGAAGAAACTGAGATTCAATATTCCTAAGTGATTTTCACAGTGTGACATCACTAATAATTAATGGAGGACTTTCCTAGTGGTCTAGTGGTTAAGAATCTGCCTGCCAATTCAGGGGCCACTGGTTTGATCCCTGGTCCAGGAACCAAGATTCCACATGCCGTGGGGGCAATTAAGGCCATATACCACAGTTCTCTCAATAAGAGAAATTAGCACAACTAGAGAGTAGCCCTGGAGAAGGCAATGGCACCCCACTCCAGCACTCTTGCCTGGAAAATCCCATGGATGGGGGAGCCTGGTGGGCTGCAGTCCATGGGGTTGCTAGGAGTTGGACACAACTGAGCAACTTCACTCTCACTTTTCACTTTCATGCATTGGAGAAGGAAATGGCAACCCACTCCAGTGTTCTTGCCTGGAGAATCCCAGGGACGGGGGAGCCTGGTGAGCTGCCGTCTATGGGATCGCACAGAGTCGGACACGACTGAAGCGACTTAGCAGCAGCAGTAGCAGCAGAGAGTAGCCCGTTTGCCTCAACTAGAGACAGCTGGCATACAACAACAAAGAGCCTGTATGCCACAGTGAAGACCCGGTAAAGCCAAAATTAATCCATCAATACTCATAATTAATGGAACTGAGATTTGCCCCTGGATCTGGCATTTAGTCAATAGCTGTTGAGTGAGTGATCCTTTTGGCACCAGAGTCCATGCCCTTTCTACCACAACTGAGAGAACTTGCTGGGAAAGGCAGGCCATCTATAGATAATAACTGTAACATGTATACAGTTCTTACCACGTGCCAGGCACTGTTCCAAGCTCCTTATATACATATATATATATATATACATCGGCTTCTCTGGTGTCTCAGTGGTAAAGGAATCCACTTGCCAATGCAGAAGACGTGGGTTCGATCCCTGGGTGGGGAAGATCCCCTAGAGAAGGAAATGGCAACCCACTGCAGTACTCTTGCCTGGGAAATCCCAGGGACAGAGGAGCCTGGTGGGCTACTGTCCATGGGGTCACAAAAGACTCAGACAGGACTGAGTGAGTAAACAACGACAAAGCCTCATTTGACAGATGAGGAAACCAAGGCACAGAGAGGTTTAGTCACTCATGGAAGGCCTCAGAAGTGGCCCATGGAGGAGCTGGTGTTACAGCAACGTGGCTCCAGAGTCCCTGCCCTGAAGGTCTCTATACTAGCTGGCCTGTTTCCTGGCTCTTCCAACACAGGGTTTTGCCACCGTATTTGATTAGTTTGATAAGCATGTGCTGATACCTCATAGCTGATTGTTTACATTTCTCTCTTTCTGGTAGAGTTATGTACTTTTTCATGTTTTGATTTACCATCTGTACTTCCTGTGTAAACTGTGTGCTTATCTCTTTTGTTGCTTACTGGGTGGAATCTGGGCACTGATTTTAACTTTTCGTGAAAAAGCAAAAATTAATATATTTTAGATGTGTCCGTGGTTTATCTTTCTCAGGCTATTTTCCTCTTGCAATTAATTGTCTATATTTTCTTTCATAAAACATGCCTATTTTTTAACTTGAAAATCTTTGTTGTCTTCAGTGATGGGTTCTCTTCCAATATGATAAACGTGGAATTATACCTTCTTGTCTTTATGGATTGTTTTTCAGACGTGCACAAAATGTAGTCTGCACTTTATTTCAGAAAACAGTATAAGGTATAACTTTACTCTGTATTAACTGTAGTTCTTTCCCACATATTTATTATATGGCAATCACTTTCTTCACTGTTGGATTATTTCTAGTTTTACTATATACTGGATTAATTTTGGATCATTTAATCCCTTCCACTGATCTTTTTTTTCCACTGTTACCTTATGGTTCGGATAATTATCTCTTTGTAATATGTTATGAAATCTGGTAAGTTACATTTACTATCATACTCTTTAAAAAGAGGCTTCAGTCCTTTTAACCATTTAATCTCGGTAACTGAACACTATTCATTTCTCAGTTCAGTTGCTCAGTCATGTCCAAATCTTTGTGACCCCACGGACTGCAGCATGCCAGGCCTGTCCATCACCAACTCCCGGAGTTTACCCAAACTCATGTCCATTGAGTTGGTGATGCCATCCAACCATCTCATCCTCTGTCATCCCCTTCTCCTCCCAGCTTCAATCTTTCCCAGCATCGGGGTCTTTTCCAATGAGTCGGCTCTTCGCATCAGGTGGCCAAAGTATTGGAGTTTCAACTTCAGCTCCTTCCAGTGAACACTCAGGACTGACCTCCTTTAGGATGGACTGGTTGGATCTCCTTGCAGTTCAAGGGACTCTCAAGAGTGAAGACCCAACACCACAGTTCAAAGCATCAATTCTTCGGCACTCAGCTTTCTTTATAGTCCAGCTCTCACATCCATACATGACCACTGGATAAACCATAGCCTTGACTAGACGGACCTTTGTTGGCAAAGTAATGTCTGCCTTTTAATATGCTGTCTAGGTCTCAAGCTCTTGTAAATTATCCTTTGGGAGCATTAATAGGTAGTGACTGAGCGACTTCACTTTCACTTTTCACTTTCCTGCATTGGAGAAGGAAATGGCAACCCACTCCAGTGTTCTTGCCTGGAGAATCCCAGGGACAGGGGAGCCTGGTAGGCTGCCGTCTCTGGGGTTGCACAGAGTCGGACACGACTGAAGCGACTTAGCAGCAGCAGCAGCACTAAATCTATATAGAAATTCAAGGAAAATCGTTGCCTTCTGATTTTTAATCTTCTAGCCTGGTATGGATGGGCTTGCCACAAATTTTGATCTTGCTCTATTTCTCCCAAAAAGGTCCTATAACTTTCTTTGAAAAAAATTGTATGACTTGAAGTAAATTAATGTTCAAGTACTGAATATTTGATATTAAATGAAGGGAACACCCTTTCCTGTGTGTTTCCTGTCTGTGTAGGCCTGATACATGGGCCAGAACGGGAGCTCTCGGCTCAGGGGAAGCTGTCAGTGCCTAGGAAACTGGGCACACATGCTGGAGTGTGACAAGGGCCTGGACAGCTGCTGGCAGTGCGAGGAAGGCTCCCTGGGGCTGGGGATGTGGGGAGATCCTGTGGGAGTTCTGAAAGTGGGAGCCTGCACAGGAGGGTGTGGCCACAGGAACGGGCACGGCCTGTCATGGAGCACCCACGCAGGAGGCAGAAGTGGGGAGCAGGAGGGCTCTTTGATCCAGGCCTCAGATGCAGACTCTTCTTTAACTAAAAAATTCTTTTTTCAAAGTTACTTATTAATTTTTGGTTGTGCTGGGTCTTTGTTGCTGTGGACGGGTTTTCTCTAGCTGCAGCAAGCAGGGGCTACTCTGTGCTGCGGGGCCCAGGCTTCTCACTGCGGCGGCTTCTCTTGTTGTGGAGCACAGGTGCAATGTAGTTATGGCGCATGGGCTTATTAGGATCTTCCCAGACCAGGGACTGAACCTGTGTCCCCTGCACTGGCGAATTCTTAACCACAGTACCACCAGAAAAGTCCAGCTGAAGGCTCCTAACGTTCGCTCCATTTGAGATTATTTACATTATCAGTGGGTGTTTTTGAGACACCACCGGCTAAGGGAAGGACATCCTCGGAATCTCTGTTAGATGGGCTGCCATCTATGGGGTCGCACAGGGTCGGACACGACTGAAGAGACTTAGCAGCAGCAGCAGCAGCAGAATGGTCTTTGGTATTTCAAAGCTTCCTTTGTGGGAGGCTGGAGTCTGAAACCTCTCTTGAGTGCCAACTATATATACCAAAACCTGTGCTTGAAGCCCTAATCTTGCTGTCTTATTTAATCCTCTCAACAGCCTGATGAGGTAATTATCATTATACCCATTGTGGGATGAAGAAACTAAAGTTATAAGAGGTTAAGGATGAAGCCCAAAGGCACACAACTAGTAAGTTTCGATCTGCCATTAAACTTGGTGTTGCCTTCAAAGCCCACGTTCTTTCCATTCACCATTTTGCTTTTCCAGTGCAAGGTCTCAGTGAGTTACTCTGTCACCTGGAAAGGAGTGAAACATGAGTAAATCCCAAGACCCAGCCAGCTCATTCATTTCTCCAACAAATGTTTGTCAAGCATCAGTTATGCACTCCACTTCTCCCAGGGTGAAATCATCCTCTCCATGGTTTGAACCACCAACATGCTGAAGTTCCTCACATTTATCCTTCCAACTCAGACTTCTTTTCTAAACTTTACACTTGAACAGCCAACTTCCTATTGGTAAACCCAGCAGGATGTCTCACATCTCAGCAAGTCAAAATGGAACTGGCCATTTCTCCTTCATCTCCCTAAACTATGTTCTCCTATGTTCTGGCTCAGCGACTGATGCTACCATCTATCTACCTTCTTGTTTGTTCCTGATACCCAATTTTTCACAAACACTTACTTATTTTCTTCCAAATTATGTCTGAATCTGTGTCTTCCTTTCTGTCTCAGCAACCACCCCCTTGGGTTAAATCTTTACCATTTGGTGTGAGTCCTCTCCTGGCTACATCTCCCAGAGCCAGAATGCTCTGGAGTCCCTTATATGTTTCAGGTGGACCTTCCCATTCCATGACTCCAAAACCTTCCTAAGTGGAGAATTGCAAATTCAACTTTGGTGCAAAATCTCTGAATTGGACTTCATGTCATCCATATCAATCATTAAACCTGCCCTTTAAGCCCTTTTCAAGGGGAACTGGCCCACTATTGCTACCTCAAAGAGCAATTGTGTTTTGGGCCATGCCAGCTGATTGAACCAGTGTTAGCCATCTGGCCCAAAGGCAGCTGGCTAGTGGGCTGGCCAGTAATGCATGACATGGTCTGGTGTAAAAGCAGCAGGAAGTTAATCAGATTCTCTCTAGAAATATGTGAGCAAAATGTGAGCAAAGAAATATTGAGGGGATGGGGCAGTGAGCAGTGGAGACTGAAGTCATGAAGCAGAGTTGGGGCTGGAGAAGCCATGATGAGCGCCTGTGGGATGGAGAGAACACACAAGAGGAGGCTGCTGGTGAGTGCAGAGAAACGGATAGAGGAGCAGAGCACAAGAGCCGCGAAAAGGATGCTGAGCAGCATAAATAGGGTTCTGCACTAGAATACTTTTAGCTTTAGGAAAACTTCTCCATATTGTCCTGACTTTTTTACTTTGCTCTAGGTCAGTAAGGATCACAATGGAATGTGGAGAGGTCCCCCAGCTTGGCTTACATCAAACAAGCCCTCTTTCAGACTGGGGTCTCGAGAGAGGCGGCAGAAGTCTTGCAGAGCTAGAGAAACAGCTTCAGATCTTCCCCCTGGGGAATCCAGACAATAGGAACCGCCAACTTTTTTCCACTAAAAGATCACCACACGTGGCAAGGCACGGATGCTCCACTTCAATATTTAGACTTCGATGCTGTGGAAGTCAGCTGTGTTTGTTATTCTGGAGGTTGGTGTTTGGAGAAGCACATTGTCTCCACGGTGATGCCTGGTGCTGAAAGTTGTTCCATTGTCTCAAAGCCCTGCCGGCATGAGATCACAAGGCTGAGCCAGTATGTGCTTTTTCTGAATATGCCACAGGAGGTTGGGCTGATTTAATTCCCCAACAGAAGCTGGTTTCCTAACTCCAGGGGGTCAGGGTAGGGCCCAGGTGCCCGACCAGCCCCCTGAGACTGTGGGCACATTCATACTGGTGTCTGGAAAAGCGGTTCACAGCATGAGCTCTGAAATCAGGCCTCCTGAAATTGTAAACTGGCTCCATCGCTTACCAGCTGTGTGACCTTGGATAAGTCAATCTCTTTGTGCCTCTGTTTCATCTATAAAATCAGGCTAATAATAGTACACACTTTATAATGTTTTATCATAATTAAATAATGTATTAGGTTGATCTACATGATGGTCAAAATTTTTCTTGGTCAAAAATGATTTCTCCTCATGCAGTTGTGATTAGCATGTAGCAAGTGTTTAATAAATGATAGTTAAAAGTGTAAAAAATAGAATTAACACTTATTTTATTTCAGCCCTTCTCTTGCAATGAGTACCAGTCATTTTTGACTAGGCCCTGCCCAGACTGGTACAGAGAGGGCAGGTGGTACTGATGCCCACTCTGTGTTGGAGGCACCAGGAAACTGTGGGTTTCGCAGCGCTGGGTCAAATTCTGCCGCTAGTAGCTCTGCGGCTTCCTCTCCGAGCTTCTTCCTCTGACAAAATCTATACTATTGGACAAACTCATAAAGATCTCTTCTAGCTCTGATGATCTGATGCTAAGTGTTCTTAGACCATAGAGAATCTCTCTCTCTCTCCTTTTCACTTTTTAGCTCTTTGTGTCACTGGTTTGCCACTTGCAAATTAACAGCTCAAGGACCCACTCTCACATTGGCCCCTGGGTCTTTGCCATGTCTAAACACCTTGGGATAGCCTCGATAGCCTCTGACAATAAATTAGGGCTATAGTTTTTTTGTCACCCAAATTATAACTTAGGCCACATTCAGCTTTGCTGTAAGAATTACAGCTTTTTCATTTCTCCTTCCCTAAATATTGGGCAGGCCAAAAAGTTCAGGTTTTTCCGTTACATCTTACAATAACTCACTTACTTATCACAGTCTCTATGGACAGAGGTGCCTAGTGGGCTATAGCCATAGGGTCACAAAGAGTCAGACCTGGCTGAAGTGACCTAGCCTGCACTCCCACAGGTATCAGGCATGCTTCTCGGTGCCTACATGTGTTAAGCCAATTAAACCACACAGCAAGTCTATGATGGATGTACCATGATCCCCATCTTACTGCTGAGGAAAATCAAAGGGCAAAGACAAATATCATGTCCCAATGTCACGTAGCCAGTAAGTGGCAGAATTAGAATTTAAACCATAGTCCATGTTTTCAGCCACAAACTCTACTCTCTTGGCAGTTCCTGTAAATTCTTAGCATTCCATACATCCCTCTTGGTGTCGCTTGTCACCTCTTCCAGAATCTTGTCCCACTCGTGACATTTCTGGTGAGTCACACCCTTAAAGTCTTTAGAGGTACAGTGTGACAAAACAGTACTTTCAGGCACCACCTTTGACCTTCTTTAAGTGTTAAGACAGGGCTTCATGGTCATACCTCCCCTCAGCTTCAGATTTTTAAATTTTATTTATTTTATTTTATTTTTATTTAGCTGCACCAGGTCTTAGTTGCAGCATGTAGGATCTAATTCCCTGACCAGGGGTCAAACCCAGGCATCCTGCACTGGGAGTGCAGAGTCTTGACTGTTGGGCCACCAGGGAAATCCCTCAGCTTCATCTTTAGACCATGATTTCCCAAGAGATTCCTGGATCTTTGCTCAGAATTTATTTCTTAAAAAATTTTAACATTATTTCTTATCTGGAGAGGTGGGGATCTTCATAAACAGCAAGCCCTCTCTCTCCTTTTAAAAAAGTCTTTGCTTTAGCTTATCTCTCTCCTCTAGCATTTTGCTGAAAGCAGCAAGAAACCAGGTGGCACCTTCAACAATCTGGGTGGAAATCTCATTAGCCCAAATACCCAGTTCACTATGATCATTTTCCACTTTGCAAATAAACTTCAGGTGAAAGTGTTGCTATGCTTTCTCCAACTAGATGTCAAGAATCTACCCTTCCTGATCCCTCTACACTGTTGGTGGGAATGTAAGCTGGTATAGCCTCTATGGAAAACAGTATGGTGTTTGTTCAGAAAACTAAAAATAGAAATACACTATTAGCCAGCAATCTTATTTCTGGGCATATATCCAAACTAAACTATAACTCAAAAAGATACATGCAGCCTAATGTTCATAGCAGCCCTATTCTCAATAGCCAAGACATGGAAGCGATCTAAATGCCCATCAACAGATGAGTGGATAAAGAGGTAAGATACACACACAGTGGAATACTTACTACTCAGCCATAAGAAAGAACAAAACGATGCTATACGCAGCAACATTGATGCAACTAGAGATTATCATCTATACTAAGTGAGTCAGAAAGAGAAAGACAAATACCATATCACCTATGTGTGAAACCTAAAATATAACAAAAATGGACCTATTTATGAAACAGCGGCAGACTCAACGGACATAGTGAACAGACTTGTGGTTGCCAAGAGGGAGGAGTGGAGTGGGAGGCTGGGGTTAGCAGGTGTAAACTATTATATATAGGATGGATGAACAACAAGGTGCTGCTGTATAGTACAGAGAACTATATTCACTATCTGATGATAAACCATAATATAAAAGAATATATTAAAAGAATGTGTATATACACATATATGTGTATATATGTGTGTCTGTATGCAAAAACTGAATCACTTTGCTATACATTAGAAATTAACACAACATTGTAAATTCATCTATACTTCCTTAAAAAAATTAGTCAATTACTTTAGAAAATAATGAAAGGAAGCACATATTTGTGCTGAGCCGTTTTATCAGCCTGCTCCCTACCAGCAGAATTCTAGGAGTGCAAAAACTTCTTTTCATGTTTTTTACTGTCTCTGTCCCTTTCAGCCTGAACTGGCAGTATTTTTGCTGATATAATTCTTTAAAAACGGTGTGTTATCAAAAATAAGAAATACTTAGGGGTAACTTTGACAAAAGCTGTGTAAGACTTAATGCCAAAAACTGAGAGAAATTAAAGACAACTAAAATAAGTGGGTGTTCTTTGGAAGGAGTGATGCTAAAGCTGAAACTCCAGTACTTTGGCCACCTCATGCGAAGAGTTGACTCATTGGAAAAGACTCTGATGCTGGGAGGGATTGGGGGCAGGAGGAAAAGGGGACGACAGAAGATGAGATGGCTGGATGGCATCATGACTGATGGCATCATGACTGATGCACGTGAGTTTGAGTGAACTTTGGGAGTTGGTGATGGACAGGGAGGCCTGGCGTGCTGCGATTCATGGGGTCGCAAAGAGTCAGACACGACTGAGTGACTGAACTGAACTGCACTGAACTGAAAATAAGTGGAGATACATACAGCTCCTCAGAGATCAGAAGACTCAGCATCATTAGGTGTAAATTTCCTGAAGCTGATCTACAGGTTCAATGCCATTCTAGTTAAAACCTCAGTTGGACAGTGGAGAAACAGACAGAGAGAATAGACTGATGGACATGGGGAGAGGGGAGGAGAGCGTGAGATGTATGGAAAGAGTAACAGGGAAGCTTACATTACCGTATGTAAAATAGATAGCCAGAGAGCCAAGGGGAATTTGCTGCATGGCTCAGGAAACTCAAACAGGGGCTCTGTATCAACCTAGAGGGGTGGGATGGGAAGGGAGATGGGAGGGAGCTGTAAAAGAGAGCTGATATTTGTATACCTATGGCTGACTCAGGTTGAGGTTTGACAGGAAACAGCAAAATTCTGTAAAGCAATTATCCTTCAATAAGAAATAAATATATTTTTTAAAAGTACTAATCAATTAAGACAGAAAATGAGAAAGAAGGAAAACTCTACTATAAAAAGATACAAACCTTCAATTAATCATACTTGTAAATATGGTTTAAATAGAAATAACTTCTGCTATTCAGGTATTAAATGCTGTTAGACCAATATTTGAAAAATGTATTTAAAATTTACTCTCTCTTTATGAGAATTCCACTATTGGAAATGAATTCAATGAAAATAAGCCAAAAAAGGGAAACATTTTCTATTCAAAATTGCTCAGAGAATGGGAATTTATAATTCAAAGGGGAAATTTAAAATGTGTTCATGTAGTATAATGGGAAAAATTATAAGAAATTTACTGTGTATTTATTAAGAATATAAAAACATATTTCTATGGCATATTTATTAATATATAGATAATAAATAATATTTGTTCCATTTATGTATTAAGGGAGGAAAATGGCAGGGTGAGAAACTTCAGAATGCTGAAAGTCATGTCCGACTCTTTGAGACCCCATGGACTATACAGTCCATGGAATTCTCCAGGCCAGAATACTGGAGTGGGTAGCCTTTCCCTTCTCTAGGGGATCTTCCCACCCCAGGAATCAAACCCAGGTCTCCCGCATTGCAGGCAGATCTTTACTAGCTGAGCCACCAGGGAAACCCAAGAATACTGGAGTGGGTAACCTATCCCTTCTCCAAGGGATCTTCCTGACCCAGGAATCAAACCAGGGTCTCCTGCATTGCAGGCGGATTCTTTACCAACTGAGCTATGAAGGAAGCCCAAAACACTGACACCTCACTAAATCAATGACAAAGCTGGCAAAAGTTTTCCAACTCAATTTCTTTCAGAACTCTGGAATCTAATAAAATACAAGAAGTAGGGAACTATTTCATGAAGAAATAAGTTGCTAAATTTTGGTGAGAAACATTTGTTTCATTCAAAGTGAGTAGAAATAGGATGCAAAAAATTTTTTTTAATTTTATTGAAGTATAATTGATTTACAATGTGTTAGTTTCAGGTATACAGCATAGTGATTTGTTTTGGGTTTTTTTTTTTGGAGTTTATATTCCATCATAGGTTATTACAAGATATTAGGTATAATTCCCTATGCTATGCAGTGAATTCTTGTTGCTTACCTATTTTATATAGTTTGTATCTGTTAACTACATACTCCTAAACTGTTCTTCCTCACCTCCCTTTCCCCTTTGGTAAACAAAATTTGTTTGTCTATGAATCTGTTTTTGTTTTGCATATAGATTCATTTGTATTATTTTTTTAGAATCCACATATGAGAAATATCATACAGCAAAAAAAAAAAACCCTCAGTTGTTTTGTAGGAAATGATAAACTGATTCTAAGAAATACCTATGATAGCCTGAACAAGCTTATAAAAGAAAAAGTTGTTGAAATTATATTAGTTAATTTCCAAATATATAAAGTTACAGTACTCAAGACAGTGTGGTATTGGTGTCAAGACAAATAGCTCAATGCAATAGAACAGAGAAACCCAAAATAGACTCACACGTATATGTGGTACATTGATTTTTCAAACAGTCTTATGAAGACATAATTCACACATCATATAATTTATCCACTTAAGGTATATAATTCAATAGCTTTCAGTATATTCACAGTTGTGTAACCATCACCACAATCTATTTATACAGTATTTTCATTCCCCCCAAAAGAAACTCCATACCCATTAGCTGTCATTCCCTATTCTCCTCCACAAACACTCAGTGCCAGCTCTAAGCAACCACTAATCTATTTCCCATCTCCATAGATTTGCCTGTTCTGGCCATCTGATATAAGTGAAATCATATAATATGTGATCTTTTGTGACTGACTTCCTTCATTTAATGTTTTCAGGGTTCATCCATATTGCTGCATGTATCAGCACTTCATTCCTTTTTATTGCCCAATAATATTACATTGCATGGATATACCCATTTTACTTATCTCTTCATCACTGGCAGACATGTGGACTGTTTGCACTTTGAAGGATATTATGAATAATATGTAGAAAATTCATGTAGAAAATTTTATGCTTTCATTTCTCTTCAGTCTAAACCTAGGAATAGAATTCCTGAGTCATATGATAACTCTGTGTTTAACCTGTTGAGAAATTGCCAAACAGTTTTTGAAAGCAGTTGCACCGTTTGACATTTCCACTAGGAATGCATGAGAGTTCTTTCTCCACTTTCACCAGCACTTGTTATTGTCCATCTTTTTCTGCTCTAGTCATTCTAGTGGGTGTGACATGGTGTCTTATTGCGTCTTGATTTTCATTTCCTTAATGACTAATGATACTATTGCCTAGCCAAAAGTAATGAGAATTTATTGCTATGCTGTCTTCTGGGATTTCCTGGTGGCTCAGAGGTTAAAGCGTCTGCCTGGAATGCTGGAGACCCGGGTTCGATCCCTGGGTCGGAAAGATTCCCTGGAGAAGGAAATGGCAACCCACTCCAGTACTCTTGCCTGGAGAATCCCATGGGGGGAGGAGCCTGGTAGGCTACAGTCCATGGGGTTGCAAAGAGTTGGACATGACTGAGCGACTTCACTTCGCTTGTCTTCTAGGAGTTTTAAAGTTTTAGTTTTTCCACTTAAGTGTATGTTCCAATTTGAGTTGTTGTATATGTATGAAGTAGAGTTCCAACTTTATTCTTTTGCTCATAGATATTTACTTGTCCCAGTACCATATTAAAAAACAACAACAACAAAAAAAACCCTATTCTTTCCCCAGGTCAATTGATTTTTGACAATGTCAAAACAATTCAATGAGGAAAGGATATTTTTCAACAAGTAGTGTTGGAACAACTGAATATCCATTAAAAAAACAAAAAAGAATCCTTGACCCTTACTTCATACCAAATACAAAACCTGACTCTAAATGGGTCATAATCCTAAATGTAAGAGCAAGAACTTCTATAAAACAGAGGAAAAAAATCTTGGTGACTGACCGTAGGCTAAAAGAGCACAAATTATAAAAATAAAAATTGATCAATCTCATTAAAATTTTAAAATTTCTCTCCAAATGATCATGTTATAAAGTTATAAAGGTAAACTATAGACTGGGAGAAAATCTTTGTAAAATATATCTGATAAAGGACTATTCAGAATATATAAATATCTCATAATTCAATACTAAAAATAGCTCAATTTTTAAAGTGGCAAAAATCTGAACAGACACATAGTTACACAGAGATATCAAATAAGTATCATTAATCAGTAGATAAATCTATATCCAAATTACAGTGAGATACTACTACAAATCCTTTCAGTTCAGTTCCGTCGGTCAGTCGTGTCTTACTCTTTTCGACCCCATGGACTGCAGCACAGCAGGCTTCCCTGTCCATTACCAACTTCTGGAGTTTACTCAAACTCATGTCCATTGAGTTGGTGATGCCATCCAACCATCTCATCCTCTGTTGTCTCCTTTTCCTCCCACCCTCAATCTTTCCCAGCATCAGGGTCTTTTCCAATGAGTCAGCTCTTTGCATCAGGTGGCCAAAGTACTGGAGTTTCAGCTTCAGCATCAGTCCTTCCAGTGAATATTCAGGACTGATCTCCTTTAGGATGGACTGGTTTCATCTCCATGCAGTTCAAGGGACTCTCAAGAGTCTTCTCCAACACCACAGTTCAAAAGCATCAATTCTTCCACACTCAGCTTTCTTTATAGTCCAGCTCTCACATCCATACATGACTACTGGAAAAACCATAGCCTTGACTAGATGGACCTTTGTTGGCAAAGTAATGTCTCTGCTTTTGAATATGCTATCTAGGTTGGTCACAACTTTTCTTCCAAGGAGTAAGCATCTTTTAATTTCATGGCTGAAGTCACCATCTGCAGTGATTTTGGAGCCCAAAGAAATAAAGTCTGACACTGTTTCCCCATCTATTCGCCATGAAGTGATGGGACCAGATGCCATGATCTTAGTTTTCTGAATGTTGAGCTTTAAGCCAACTTTTTCACTCTCCTCTTTCACTTTCATCAAGAGGCTCTTTAGTTCTTCTTCACTTTCTGCCATAAGGGTGGTGTCATCTGCATATCTGAGGCTATTGATATTTCTCCTGGCAATCTTGATTCCAGCTTGTGCTTCTTCCAGCTCAGCATTTCTCATGATGTACTCTGCATATAAGTTAAATAAGCAGGGTGACAGTATACAGCCTTGACGTACTCCTTTCCCGATTTGGAACCAGTCTATTGTTCCATGTCCAGTTCTAACTGTTGCTTCCTGACCTGCATACAGGTTTCTCAAGAGGCAGGTCAGGTGGTCTGGTATTCCCATCTCTTTCAGAATTTTCCACAGTTTATTGTGATCCACACAGTCAAAGGCTTTTGGCATAGGCAATAAAGCACACCCTTTAGATTGGCTAAAATTAAAAGACTGACCATACCGCATGTTGGCAAGGACGTGGAGCATCTACATCCCACTAACACTCATACGCTGCTGGTAGGAATGTAATGTGGTAAAGCACTCTACAAAAGTTTAACAGTTCCTCAAGGAGTAAATACAACTATAAATGTTTATACACCAATAATTTGGATAACCTAGAAGAAATGGATAAATTCCTAGAAACATACAACTTACCGAGACTAAATCATGAAGAAATAAAAAATTTGAACAGACCAATAATGAGTAAGGAGGTTGAACCAGTAGTCAAAAACCTCCCAACAGAGAAAAATTCAGGACCAGACAACTTCTTTGGTAAATTCTACCAAACATTTAAAGAAGAGTTAATCCCAGTTTCCAAACTATCAAAAAATTTAAAATATGGAAGAACTTTCTCCTTATGAGATCAGCATTACTATTACACCCAAACCAGACAAGGACACTATAAGGAAAGAAAATTACAGGCCAATATCCCTTCTGAACATAGATGCAAAAATCCTCAACAAAATACTAACAAAAAGAAACTAAATATCACATTAAACAAATAATATACCATGATCAAATGGGATTTATCCCTGAGATGCAAGGATGGTTCAACAGACACAAATCAATAAATATGATAAATCATATTAATAGAATAAAGGATAAAAACCAAGATCATTGCAATAGATGGAGAAAAAGCATTTGACAAATTCAACATTCTTTTATAAAAAGAAATTCTCAAGAAATTAAGTATAGAAGGAATGTACCTCAACATATTAAATGACATAATATGACAAGCCCATGACGAACATCACAGTAGTGAAAAGCCAAAAGCTTTCCTTATAAGATCAGGAACAAGACAAGGAAGGTCACTCTTGCCACTTCTATTTAACATAATGTTGGGAGTCCTAGTCAGAGCAACTTGGCAAGAGAAAGAAAGAAAAGACATCCAAACTGGAAAATAAGAAGTAAATTTTTCTCTTTTTGCAGATGAAATATTATATATATATAGAAAACTCTGAAGACTCCACCAAGAAAAATGTTGGGCTTAGTCACTTAGCCATTCTCAACTCGTTGCAAAGCCAAGGACTGTAGCTCACCAAGCCCCTCTGTCCACGGGGATACTCCAGGCAAGAATTCTGGAGTGGGTTGCCATGCCCTCCTCCAGGGAATCTTCCCAACCCAGGGATCGAACCCAAGTCTCCTACATTGCAGGTGTATTCTTTACCAGCTGAGCCTCCAGGGAAGCCCAATAATTCAATAATGAAATCAGTAAAGTTACAATAAGTGAATTCAGTAAAGTTACAGGATATAACCTTATTGCCAAATTCAGACATAAATTGAAGAAAGTAGGAAAAAGCACTAGACCATTCAGCTATGACCTAAATTAAATCCCTTATGCTTACACAGTGGAAGTGACAAACAGATCCAGGGGGTTAGATCTGATAGACACAGTGCATGAAGAACTACAGACAGATGTTCATGACACTGTACAAGAGGCAGTGATCAAGATCATCCCCAAGAAAAAGAAATGCAATAAGGCAAAATGGTTGTCTGAGGAGGCCTTACAAATAGTTGAGAAAAGAAGAGAAGTGAAAGGCAAAGGAGAAAAAGAAAGATATATCCATTTCAATGCAGACTTCCAAAGAATAGAAAGGAGAGATAAGAAAGCCTTCCTCAGTGATCAATACAAAAAAATAGAGGAAAACAATAAAATGAGAAAGACTAGAGATCTCTTCAAGAAAATTAGAGATACCAAGGGAACATTTCATGCAAAGATGGGCACAATAAAGGACAGAAAAGGTATGTACCTAACAGAAGCAGAAGACATTAAGAAGAGGTGGAAAGAATACACAGAAGAACTATACAAAAAAATCATAATGACCCAGATAACCATGATGGTGTGATCACTCACCTAGAGACAAACATCCTGGAATGTGAAGTCAAGTGGACCTTAGGAAGCATCAAACCTGCAAAAAAAAAGCTAGTGGAGGTGATGGAATTCCACTTGAGCTATTTCAGATCCTAAAAGATGATGCTGTGAAAGTGCTGCATTCAATATGCCAGCAAATTTGGAAAACTCAACAGTGGCCACAGGACTGGAAAAGGTCAGTTTTCATTCCAGTCCCAAAGAAAGGCAATGCCAAAGAATGTTCAAACTATTGCACAATTGCACTCATTTCACATGATGGCAAAGTAATGCTCAAAATTCTCCAAGTGAGGCTCCAACAGTAGATGAACTGAGAAATTCCAGATGTCCAAGCTGGATTTAGAAAAGGCAGAGGAACCAGAGATCAAATTGTGAACGTCTGCTAGATCATGAAAAAAGCAAGAGAATTCTAGAAAAACATCTATTTCTGCTTTATAGATTATGCCAAAGCCTTTCAGTGTGAGGATCACAAACTGTGGAAAATTCTAAAAGAGATGGGAATACCAGACCATCCGACCTGCCTCTTGAGAAACCTGTATGCAGGTCAGGAAGCAACAGTTAGAACTGGACATAGAAAAACAGACTGGTTCCAAATAGAGAAAGGAGTACGTCAAGGCTGTATATTGTCACCCTGCTTATTTAACTTATATGCAGAGTACCTCATGAGAAATGCTGGGCTGGAAGAAGCACAAGCTGGAATCAAGATTGCTGGGAGAAATATCAATAACCTCAGATATGCAGATGACACCACCCTTATGGCAGAAAGTGAAGAGGAACTAAAGAGCCTCCTGATGAAAGTGAAAGAGGAAAGTGAAAAGTTGGCTTAAAGTTCAACACTCGGAAAACTAAGATCATGGCATCCAGTTCCATCACTTCATGGCAAATAGATGGGGAAACAGTGTCAGACTTTATTTTTGGGGGCTCCAAAATCACTGCAGATGGTGACTTCAGCCATGAAATTAAAAGACGCTTACTCCTTGGAAGAAAAGTTATGACCAACCTAGATAGCATATTCAAAAGCAGAGACATTACTTTGCCAACAAAGGTCCATCTAGTCAAGGCTATGGTTTTTCCAGTAGTCATGTATGGATGTGAGAGTTGGACTATAAAGAAGGATGAGTGCCAAAGAATTCATGCTTTTGAACCGTGGTGTTGGAGAAGACTCTTGAGAGTCCCTTGGACTGCAAGGAGATCCAGCTAGTCCATCCTAAAGGAGGTCAGTTCTGGGTATTCATTGGAAGGACTGCTGTTGAAGTTGAAACTCAAATACTTTGGCCACCTGATGCGAAGAGCTGACTCATTGGAAAAGACCCTAATGCTGGGAAAGATTGATGCCAGGAGGAGAAAGGGATGACAGAGGATGAGATGGTTGGATGGCATCACTGACTCAATGGACATGAGTTTGGGTAGGCTCTGGGAGTTGGTGATGGACAGGGAGGCCTGGCATACTGCAGTTCATGGAGTCGCAAAGAGTCAGACATGACTGAGTGACTGAACTGAACGGAACAGGGAAGTTTATAGCAATACAATCCTACCTCAAGAAACAAGAAAAGCATCAAATAGACAGCCTAACTTTACACCTAAAGCAACTGGAAAAAGAAGAACAAAAAAATCCCAAAATTAGTAAAAGGAAATAAATCATCAAGATCTGAGCAGAAATAGATGAAAAAGAAATGAAAGAAACAATAGTAAATATTAATAAAACTAAAAGCTGCTTCTTTGAGAAGATAAACAAAATTGAAAACCTTTGGAGTGACTCATCAAGAAAATACAATGGGGCAAAGACAGCCTCTTCAATAAATGGTGCTGGGAAAACTGGACAGTTACATGTAAAAAATGAAACTAGAACACTTCCGAACACCATACACAAAGATAAACTCAAAATGGATTACAGACCTTAATATAAGACCAGAAACTATAAAACTCATAGAGGAAAACATAGGCAGAACACTTGATGACAGAAACCAAAGCAAGATCCTCTATGATCCACCTCCTAGAAAAATGGAAATAAAAACAAAAGTAAACAAGTGGGACCTGATTAAACTTAAAAGCTTTTGCATAGCAAAGGAAACTATAGGCAAGGTAAAAAGACAACCCTCAGAATGGGAGAAAACAATAGCAAATGAAACAACTGACAAAGGATTAATTTCCAACATATACAAGCAGCTCATATAACTCAATACCAGAAAAACAAACAACCCAATCAAAAAGTGGGGAAAAGACCTAAAGAGACATTTCTCCAAAGAAGACATATAGATGACTAACAAACACATGAAAAGATGTTCAACATCATTCATTATTAGAGAACTGCAGATCAAAACTACAATGAGCTATCATCTCACACCAGTCAGAATGGCCCTCATCAAAAAGTCTACAAACAAATTCTGGAGAGGATGTGGAGAAAAGGGAACACTCTTGCACTGTTGGTGGGAATGTAAATTGATATAGCCACTATGGAAGACAGTATGGAGATTCCTTAAAAAACTAGGAAAAAAAAAACACCATATGACCCAGCAACCCCACTCCTAAGCATATACACTGAGGAAACCAAAATTGAAAAAGATACATGTATCCCATTGTTTACTGCAGCACTATTTACAATAGCTAGAACATGGAAGCAACCTAGATTCCCATCAACAGATGAATGGATAAAGAAGTTGTGGTACATATACACAATGGAATATTACTCAGCCATAAAAAGGAACACCTTTGAGTCAGTTCTAATAAGATGGATGAACCTAGAACCTATTATACAGAGTGATGTGAGTCAGAAAGAGAAAGATAAATATCGTATTCTAATGCATAAATACAGGATCTGGAAAAATGGTCCTGAAGGATTTATTTGCAGGGCAGCAATGGAGAAACAGACAGAGAGAATAGACTGATGGACATGGGGAGAGGGGAGGAGAGCGTGAGATGTATGGAGAGACTAACGTGGAAGCTTACATTACCATATGTAAAATAGATAGCCAACGGGAATTTTCTGTAAGACTAAGAAACTCAAACAGGGGCTCTGTATCAACCTAGGAGAGTAGCGTGGGGAGGGAGATGCGAGGGAAGTTCAAAAGGGAGTGGATACATGTATACCTATGGCTGATTTAGGTTGAGGTTTGACAGAAAACAACAAAATTTTGTAAAGCAATTATCCTTCAATAAAAAAATAAATTAAAGAAAGAAATATTGAAAAAAAAAAACCTAGACAATATATTAAAAAGCAGAGACATTACTTTGCCAACAAAGGTCTATCTAGTCAAAGCTATGGTTTTTCCAGTAGTCATGTATGGATGTGGGAGTTGGACCATAAGGAAAGTTGAACGTTGAAGAATTGATGCTCTTGAACTGTGATGTTGGAGAAGACTCTTGAGAGTCCCTTGGACTGCAAGGAGATCAAATCAGTCAATCCTCAAGGAAATCAGTCCTGAATATTCATTGGAAGGACTGATGCTGAAGCTGAAACTCCAATACTTTGGCCACCTGATGTGAAGAACTGACTCACTGGAAAAGACCCTGATGCTGGAAAAGATTGAAGGCAGGAGGAGAAGGGGACTACAGAGGATGAGATGGTTGGATGGCATCACTGACTTCATGGACATGAGTTTGAGCAAGCTCGGGGAGTTGGTGATGGACAGGGAAGCCTGGCATGCTGCAGTCCATGGGGTTTCAAAGAGTTGAACATGACTGAGCAACTGAACTGAACTAACAGGACATAAAATCAAGAAAAATCACTTCATTTCTATATACTAATTAAAGTGAAAGTGAAATTCACTAGTCGTGTCCGACTCTTTGCGACTCCATGGACTAAACAGTCTATGCAGTTCTCCAGGCCAGAATACTGGAGTGGGTATCCTTTTCCTTCTCTAAAGGATCTTTCCAACACAGGGATCAAACCCCAGTCTCCCACATTGCAGGCAGATTCTTGACCAGCTGAGCCACAAGTGAAGGCCACATACTAATTAAGGAACAATACAAAAAAGAAATTAAGAAGACAGAAACAGAAAAGAATCCTGTTGGCAATAGCATCAACAATACTTTACAATAAATTTAACCAAGGAGGTAAGGTATCTATACCTTAAAACCATAGAACATTGATGAAAGAAACTGAAGACAAAAATAAATTATAAGATATCCCATGTTCATGGATTAGAAAAATGAATATAGTTAGAATGTTCATATTACCCAAAGCAATCTACAGAATCAATGTAATCCAAACATAATTCTAATGGCATTTTCCCACAGAAATAGAAAAAAAATCTTAAAATTAATATGGAACCACCAAAGATTGTGAATAGCCATAGCAATCTTGAGCAAAAAGAACAAAGTCGAAGGCATCACACTACCTGATTTCAAAATATAACACAACACGATAGTAATCAAAACACATGAAAAGAGATACATAGACCAATGGAACATACTACAGACCCCAGAAATAAATCTATGGTCAATTGACATTGACAAAGATGCCAAGAACACACAATGAGGAAAGGACAGTTCTTTAATAAAGAACTGTTGGGTGATGGGAAAGCTGGCTATCCATGTGCAAAAGAATGAAAACTGTTCCCTATTTTATATCCCATCTCACTCCATATACAAAAATCAACTCTAAATGTAATAAATACTTAAATGTAAGTCCTGAAACGTTAAAACTACTAGAAGGAAACATAGTGAAAGCTTTTTGATACTGGCCTGGGCAGATTTTGGGGGGGATATGACCCAAAAACACAGGCAACGAAAGCAAAAATAGAGAAGTGGAATCTCATCAAACTAAAAACCTGCAGTACGGAAAATGAAACAACCAACAAAGTGAAAAGACAACCTATAGAAGGGGCGAAAACATCTGTAAACCATATGTCAGATAAGAGGTTAATATTTAAAATATATAACGAACTCAATCAACTCAACAGCAAGAAATAAATGTCCTGATTTTAAAATGGGCAAAGAACCTGAATAGACATTTCTCAAAAGAAGGTATGCAAATATCCAGCAGGTATATGGAAAGATGTTCAACATCACTAATCATTAGGGCAATGAAAACCAAAACTATAGTGAGATATCACCTCACTACTATTAGAATGGCCATTATCAAAAAAATAAATGTTTGTGAGGGTGTGGAGAAAAGGGAACGCTCGTACATTGTTGATGGGAATTTAGATGAAGAAAAACACTATGAAGGTCTCCCCCCAAAAAATTAAAAATAGAACTGATGTTATGATACAGCAATCCCACCTCTGAGTACATCCAAAAAAAGTGAAGCCAGAAACTTGAAGCGCTATCTGCATTCTCGTGTTCGTTGTAGCATTACTCACAATAGCCAAGATATGGAATCAACCTAAGTGTGAATCAACAGATGAATGGATAAAGATTATACACACACACATACACTCACACACAGGAATATCATTCAGCTTTTTCGGTCATTCATGACAACATGGGTGAACCTGGGAGACATTATACTAAGTGAAACATAAGCATAGAACGACAAACACTGCCTGATCTCACTTATATACTGAATCTAAGAAGCAAACCCATAGAAGCAGATGGTAGAATAGTGGGCAGGGAGGTAGGGGAAATGGGGATATGTTGGTCAAAGTATACCAAGTTATAGTTATGTTAGATGAAAAGTTCGAGAGAGTGAATGTACAACGTGATGATGACTATACTTAAAAATAATGTGTTGAATACTGGAAATTTGCAAAAAAGTAGATTTTAGGTACACTTAGTCACACCGAAAAAAAAAAGACAATTATGTGATGAGATGATATGTTAACTATCTTGACTGCAGTAATCATTTTGATATGTACATATATATCATCCTGTGTTCACAGCAGCACCGTTCACATTAGCCAGGACATGGAGGCAACCTAAATATCCACAGACAGATGAATGGATAAAAAAGATGAGGTATATGTGCACAATGGAATAGTACTAAGCCAAAAAAAAAGGACAAAATAATGTCATTTGCAGCAACATGGATTTAGAGATTATCATACTAAGGGAAGTAAGTCAGAAAGAGAAAAACAAATATCATATGATATCACTTGTATGTGCTGGAAGAGGGCAGGGCAATCCACTCCAGTATTCTGGCCTGGAGAATCCCATGGACAGAGTAGACTGGTGGGCTATGGTCCATTGGTCACACAGAGCTGGTCACGACTGAAACAACTTAGCATGCCTGCATGTATTTACATGTGGAATCTAAAATATGGCACAAAGAAATTTATCTACAAAACAAAAACAGATTCACAGACATAAAGAACAGACTTGTGGTTGCCCGGGGCAGGGGAGAGGATTGGGGTGGGAGAAAGACTGGGAGTTTGGGATTAGCAGATGCAAGCTATTATCCATAGGATGGATAAATAACAAGGTCCTACTGTATAGCATAGGAAACTATATTCAATATCTTGTGATAAACCATAATGGAAAAGAACACGAAAAGAATATATATATGTGTGTGTGTATATAACCGAATCACTTTGCTGTTCAGCAAAAATTAACACAGCATTGTAAATCAGCTATACTTCAGTAGTTTTAAAAATATGTATATGTTTATCAAGTCATCATGCTATACACCTAAAATATATACAATTGTTATTTTTAAATAAAATGATCATAACAACAACTGGTTCACAGTGAACTGGGGAAAATAAACATTAAACACACACATGGGCTTCCCTGGTGGCTTAGCGGTAAAGAATCCACTTTCCAATGCAGGAGATACAGGTTTGATCCCTGGTTCAGGAAGATCCCACATTCCATGGAGCAATTAAGTCAGTGCGCCAAAACGACTGAGCCTGCTAAAGCCAGGGGGCCGCGGCTACTGAGCCCTTGGGCCATGCCCACGTGTTGCAACTAGTGAAAGCCTGCATGCCCTACAGGCCGTGCTCCCCAGCAAGAGAAGCCAGCACAATGAGAAGCCCGAGAGCTGCGACCAGAGGGTAGCCCCCTGCTCACCACAACTAGAGAAACCCCGAGCAGCAGCAAAGACCCAGTGCAGCCAGAAATAAACAAGTAAAATTAAGAGTTAGACACACACCTACCATACAGTGCGTCTCACCGACTCCTACGTATTTACCCAAGGGAAACAGAACACGTCCACACATAACATATTATGAAAATTAGGTATAATCATGGGATCTATTTTAATAGTAGTTAATAGGCTATTCTAAAGTAACACTATTTATTAGGCTTTTGTGCTTTGATGGATCCTCAGCTTAACATGGCCATTTCATTCAGCCTATGATTGTAGATGAAACTCACAGAATACATTAAAGTATTATTTGAGCAAAAACAATATAACTACACTAAGAGGAATCAAAATGAAATGGAAAATTCAATCATGATCCACTTTTTCTGACAAATCAACTCATTTATTTCTCCTTGCTCCCATCTGGTACTTGTCTGCACGCATAAAACATTTTTACATAGTTGTAAAACTGCAATTTTGCATTCAGCTTTTGAAAAGCAATTGTAATATTGAAAACTGTTTTCCATATTGCTACTTAGTCTTCACAATTGTTTTTAAATGACCGTGTTGTTTATTTTGTGGGTCTACTACTCTGACATTTCTCATACAGATGGACATCTACATGTCTTTTAAAAATGTTCTACTAAGAAAGAATGTGGTAATATCTTCATGTATAAAAAATGTTCTCTCTGTTTGATTACTTCCTTGGGATAAAGTCCTACAAGTGAGATTATTGGATCAAAACATGAACATTTCCATAATTCTCAAAATATACTGTTAAATGGATTTCCATTCATTCATTCACCAAATATTTATTGAGCACTTTCTTCTGATCAGACACTGATTAATCACTGGGGATGCAGTAGTGAAGAAGAACATACAATCTACACTCATGAGCCCTACCCTCTAGTTAGGGAGACAGACTTGATCAGGTGATCACACAGATGGATAAAATTATAACCATGCTAAGCATTACTAAAGAGAGAGACATGAAGCTAAAAGTATTTTATGGTAGAATCCTACTTTGCTTGGTGAATGAAAGGATTTCCTAAGGAAAAAATGATTGATTTGGGGAGTAAGGATAACTAGGAGCTAATTTGAATGAACGAGAAGAAAGAACATTCTAGACAGAGAGAGTAGCATGTACAAATGCCTTTTGGCAGACCTAAGGAAACCGCAAAGGCTCGAGCTCAAATAACTGGGAGAGCCTGAGGCAAGACCAGGCAGGGCCTGTGAACCTTTAGAAAGGTGTTGGTATTTATCCTGAGAGCCTGGGACCCCTGAACTGGGTGTGGACTTTGAAACACTCATGTTGGCTGTAGTACATAGGGGGAAGGACTTTGAGAAGGGATGGTGGTACCAGCAAGCAGCTGTTGTGGTGGTCAAGCTGAAGGATGATAATTGCTTGATAATGTGAATAGGGAGAGAAATGGAGTTTAAGTGGACACATTTAGGAAATATTGCAGAGGTACGATGGACAAGACTTGGCAGTTGATTTAAGATGTGTGGGGAAAAGGAAGGAGGAGGGCACTTGAAGGGCAACTGCTCGATTTCTGGTGTTAGGAACAGGATGAACTGCGGTGTGGTGCCCTTCACAGATCCAGAAAAAAAGGAAAGGGGACCCGTATCAGGTGATATTATACATAAGGAGTTCAAGGTGTTTTCGAGAGAAGAAGCTCTGTCAAGTGAGCGGCTGGCCCATGGGTCTGAGACTCAGAACAGAGCTTGGTTTACAGTCATGGACTTATGAGCCATCCACATACGGATGGTGACTAAAGCCACAGGAATGGATGAGCTTGCCCAAAGAGAAAGGCTGAGGGTGAGCGAAGTCTAGACCAGGTAAGCGGGGAACTTTCACTTTCAGATGGAGGGAGACCGCTGGCTAAGGAGACGGAAGGGAACATGGGCGGAAAGCCAGGACATGATGTCACGGAAGCCAAGCGAAGGCGGGTAGAGGAAGGAGAGAGTGGTCACCAGTGTCGAACGATGCTGAAAGGTCCTAGCAAATGACTCACAATCAATGGCAACCTTGGCAAGACCTGTAATGATGGAGGGAAAAACAGCCTGGATAAATGAATAGGAAACAAGGACACAGAGAGAGCATGTCCATTCAGACCCTTCTAGAAGCATGGCTGAGACAAGGGCCTAGGAGAGTAGCTGGAGGAAGTGGGGTGGAAGCCTGAGGTATGGTTTTTATTTCTGTTTTTTGTTTTCATAAGGAGGGCTTGTGTGTATGTTGAACGCTGGTGAGAAAACTTGGGCACTAGCAAGAGAATGAATTTCAAGGAAGAAGTGACAACGGACAATAAAGTCCCTGAGCAGATCGGAGGGGACGAGGTTGGAAACAGGTAAGGGGTCTGACACTGGGTGGGAGAAGGGACAGCTCTTCTCCCAGAAGAGGGCTGTACTCATTTATACAATGTCCAACAAGGACTTGGTAGGGTCCAGCATTTGATTTAATGCTCTGCTATTGTCTTAAAATTATTAATAATTTTTGAACCAGAGACCCTGCATTTTCAGTTTGTACTGAGCCCTGAAGATCTTGTAGCTGGTCATGCCTCCCACAGCGTGGGAGCCACTCCTTTCCCCCAGAACTCACCAGGATGAAGCATAACCATCTGAACCTTTTGACCATGACTGTTCATTTAATCAGTGGAAATGTGCACCTCAGTGGTTTCAATTTGCATTTCTTTGATTACTGGCCAGGTTCACTGTGTTTCCTCATGTTTGTTTACTAACCACACTTCCTTTTGTGTGAACTGCCTGTGTCCTTGGCCCATTTATGATGTTTTTAAATGCCAAAACCCAGTTTCCTCTGTGGGAATAAATTTATCAAAATGCATGGAGAGAGCTTCCTGCAGAAGCAGTATGGGCGTTCAAGAAGGCAGGCCCAGGCCAGGAGTAAAACTCCTTGTATTGTTAGAATCCCACTGGTTTATGTACACAGTGGTCTTTCAACCAAGTACTTTCCCATCTAGGGTCTCCCTTCACCTTCTGAGGCAGGAACTCACCATTCTGTGCTTCGCCTAGGCTCCTCCTCCTGCCTGGAGGGCGCCTTTCCCCTTGACTTCCCATGACCAGAGCCATAGCATTCTATTCATGCTGATCCAGTCAAGTATATATATATCACATTTTATTGTAATTGTTGATTTCACATCTGTTTCCCATTCTAGGCCATGAGCTCCTTCTTACTATAGACCATATCTTCTCTCTCACTTTCCCTCTCTTTTTTTTCACTCTTTCTGTCCTCATCCTCCATGCCTCATAGAGTGTGTACACATACCAGGCACTCAGCTTCTGTTGACAAGTGAATGGAATCAACCAATGAATGGTTTGCATATGAAGCTCTCTGGACTACTTGCATCTCTTCCTCCACAACTCTTTCACCCTTGACCACATCTGAGCAGCATGTTCTGCCTGGGATACCAGCTTTAAGGAGTGAGAGTCCCTGAAAATAAGGTCCTAAGAGAACAAGGGAACTGCGACACTGTCATCAAGTATGTGAAAGGCTGTAGGTTCCTCATCCTCATGGAGGGGCAGGTGGGTGGGACACCAGGGCTAAGTTTTTTCCTCTGGGTACACCAGGGCTAAGGTGTGATCATATCCAGCTAGGGCACTAGCTGTGTAATCAGGGCAAGGGGCTTAATTTGCAAGTTTCTGTATCCATCACAAAGGACTAGCTTTCCAGGGTGCTGGGAGGATGAAATGAGATGAAATGTGAAAGCACACAGCCAAGTGCATGGTGCATACTAGATCTCATTCATTCCAAGTTGGTTTAGAAAATTGCCCTGTAGGGCTTCCCTGGTGGTTCAGTGGTAAACAATCTGCCTGTTAATGCAGGAGACATGGGTTCGATCCATGGTTCAGAAAGATCTCACATGCTGCAGAGCAACTAAGTCCTTGAGCCACAACTACTGAGCCCGTCCTCTAGAGCCCAGGAACCGTAACTGCTGAGCCCATGTGCTGAAAGTGCTGAAGCCCAGGCACCCAAGAGCCCATGCTCCCCAACAACAGAAGCGCCTGCAATGAGAAGCCTGGGTGCTGCAATGAAGAGTAGCTTGTGGTCTCGGCAAGAGGAAAGCCTGCAAAACAATGAAGACCCAGCGCATCCAAAAGAAAAAGAAAATCGCCCTGTAAATACCTCTAGTTAGCACTGAAATCAATGAATGGAAGATGCAAGAAAAGGAAGATTTCAGCTAGAACTTTCCAACAGGCAAGGCTGTTGATGGAAGGAGCTCCATGGAGGAAAGTGAGTTCCCTGTCAATAGAGATATGAACATAAAGACCAGGATATTATGGGGGGCATTCAGGCATCACATCACAAATTGGACTAAGTGATCTGCAGGGTCCCGTCCAAACTTGAGGAGCTTGGATTCTGTGACTGATAACTGGAAAGTCCAATGAAGTAGATATCTGTTGGATGCCACCAAAACATCTGTTTTCCTCTTCTCCTTTCCCAAAGATCTCTGGCCTCCTCACTAAGCCCATCAGTTTATCTTATCCCCCAGCCACAGGAAAGAAACTGGTTCAGAAACAGGCATTTCAGGCCAAGAAGATACAAGGAGGTGTTTGCTTAAGGCTCTGGAAAAGAACAGTCCCCTCTTATTTATAGGAGCTACCAAACAAAGCTGGGGCGGGGGGTGGGAGACGGAGAGACAAGGCTTAGGATAGGGTTGTCTGATAAAATATAAGACACCCTGAGGAATTTGAATTTCAGATAAACAACAAATAATTTTTAGTATAAATAGGTCCCAAATGTTGCATGAGACATATTTATACTAAAAAAAAAATTCATTGTTAATCTGAAATTCAAATTTCAGTAGACAGCCTGTAGTTCTTTCTTGCTAATTCAGACAACCCAATGATTCCATGGAAGGCAGAGAAGAGAGACAGAAAGAAACTGGATTCATAGGGCCATATTTGAACCACTGGTTGAAGCTTTGTCTGAACTTCACACTCTGAAAATTTTCAGGTACCAAAACCAATGTGTTCTTTCTGTTATTTAACTAGATTTGCATTTAGTTGTCCGTTCCTCAGAACCGTCCTTAACCTAATAGACTGATCAGAAGCTGAAAGCTTTGATCTTATCGGGAAGCAGATTTTCTTAGGAGAAGGCTTGCTTTGCACACTTTTGTTAGTCTGGTTACCCTAGTCAGGAACCTCTGTGTGGTTCCATCCCTTCTTATGATGTTGATTTTATGTCTCAGCTTGACCAGGCCACGGGGTGCCAGATATTTGGTTAAACACGATTCTGTGAGGGTATTTCCAGATGAGATTACCATTTGAATTAGTACAACTAGTAAAGCCCTCCTCAACGTGTGTGGACCTCATCCAATCCCTGGGAGACCTGAATAGAACAAAAGGCAGACTAAGGGAGAATTTGCTCTCTCTGCCTGTATTTAAGTAGGACTATGCAATGGAATTACTCTTGCCTGGAAAATCCCATGGATGGAGGAGCCTGGTAGGCTGCAGTCCATGGGATCGCTAAGAGTTGGACACAACTGAGCGAGTTCAGTTTCACTTTTCACTTCCATGCATTGGAGAAGGACATGGCAACCCACTCCAGTATTGTTGCCTGGAGAATCCCAGGGACGGTGGAGCCTGGTGGGCTGCCGTCTATGGGGTCGCACAGAGTCAGACACGACTGAAGCGACGCAGCAGCAGCAGCAGCAGCAGCAGCAGCAGCAGTATACGATGGAATGTTACTTAGCCATAAAAAGGAATGCTTCTGAGTCTGTTCTATTAAGATGGATGAACCTAGAGCATATTATACAGAGTGAAATAAGTCAAGAAGAGAAAAACAAACACCATATATTAATGCATATATATGGAATCTAGAAAAATGGTACTGATGAACCTATCTGCAGGGCAGCAATGGAGATGCAGACACAAAGAACAAACTTGTAGACACAGTGAGGGAAGGAGAGGCTGGGATGAATGGAGAGAGTAGCATGGAAACAGAAGGGGACGACAGAGGATGAGATGGTTGGATGGCATCACCGACTCTATGGACATGAGTCTGAGCAAGCTCGGGGAGTTGGTGATGGACAGGGAAACCTGGTGTGCTGCAGTCCATGGGGTTGCAAAGATGGAGCGACTGAACTGAATGTGAAATAGACAGCCAGTGGGAATTTGCTGTATGACTCAGGCAACTCAAACTGGTGCTGTTTCATACAGATGGCTAGCAAACACGTGAAAAGATGCTCAGCATCACTCATTATCAGAGAAATGCAACTCAAAACCACAATGAGGTACCATCTCACACTGGTCAGAATGGCTGCTATTCAAAAGTCTACAAGCAATAAATGCTGGAGAGGGTGTGGAGAAAAGGGAACCCTCTCCACTTTTACACTGTTGGTGGGAATGCAAACTAGTACAGCCACTATGGAGAACAGTGTGGAGATTCCTTAAAAAACTGGAAACAGAACTGCCATACGACCCAGCAATCCCACTACTGGGCATGCACACCTAGAAAACCAGAATTGGAAGAGACATCAATGTTCATCACAGCACTGTTTACAATAGCCAAGACATGGAAGCAACCTAAATGTTCATCAGCAGATGAATGGATAAGAAAGTAGTAGTACATGTACACAATGGAATATTGCTCAGCCATTAAAAAGAACACATTTAAATCAGTTCTAATGAGGTGGATTAAACTGGAGCCTATTATACAGAGTGAAGTAAGCCAGAAAGAAAAGTACCAATATAGTATACTAATGTATATATATGGAATTTAGAAAGATGGTAATGATGACCCTATATGTGAGACAGCAAAAGAAATACAGATATAAAGAACAGACTTTTGGACTCTGTAGGAGAAGGCAAGGGTGGGATGATTTGAGAGAATAGCATTGAAACATGTATATTACCATATGTGAAACAGATCACCAGTCCAGGTTCCATGCATGAAACAGGGCGTGCAAAGCCGGAGCACTGGGACAATCCAGAGGGATGGGAGGGGGAGGGAGTTGGGAGGGGGGTTCAGGATGGGGGACACATGTACACCCATGGCTGATTCATGTCAATGTATGGTAAAGTAATTAGCCTCCAATTAAAACAAATAGGTTCATTAAAAAAAAAAACAAAAACGGGTGCTCTGTGATAACCTAGAGGGGCGAGATGGGGTGAGAGGTAGGAGGAAGGTTCAAGTGGTGGGGTACATAGGCTCATTCCTATAGATGTATGGCAGGAACCGACATAATATTGTAAAGTAATTATCCTCTTAAAATTTATTTTTAATTCTCTTAAAAATGTATTTTTAACTGGAGGATAATTGCTTTACAATATTGTGGTTGGTTTCTACTATTTTTTTTTTAAGTGGGACATTGATCTTCTCCTGCCTTTGAACTCAAACTCATGCTTATACCACTGGCTCTGTCAGTTCTCAGACCTTTTGGACTGGAATTATACCATGGGCTTTCCAGGGTCTCCAGCTTGCTGACTGCAGATCATGGGATTTCTCAGCTTCCATACCGCATGAACCAATTCCTTATTATACATATGTATAGTTGTATACGTATATCAGTGTGTATATATTTATGTATGCTCTATGTCTATGAAGTGAATGAAGTGAAAGTAAAAGTTGTTCATTCGTGTCTGACTCTTTGCGAGCCCATGGACTATACAGTCCATGGAATTCTCCAGGCCAGAATACTGGAGTGGGTAGCTGTTCCCTTCTCTAGGGGATCTTCCCAACCCAGGGATCCAACCCAGGTCTCCCACATTGCAGGCGGATTCTTTACCAGCTGAGCCACCAGGGAAGCCCAAGAATACTGGAGTGGGTAGCCTATCCCTTTTCCAGTGGATCTTCCCAACTCAGGAATCAAACCGGGGTCTCCTTCACTGCAGGCAGATTCTTTACCAGCTGAGCTATCAGGCATACCCATGGATGTTCTCTATCTACATGTACACTACGTAGTATTAAGTTGCTTCAGTTGTGTCCGAATCTTTATGATCCCATGGACTGTAGCCCACCAGGCTCCTCTGTCCATGGGATTCCCCAGGCAAGAATACTGGAGTGGGTTGCCATTTCCTTCTCCAGGGGATGTTCCCAACCCAGGGATTGAACCTGCGTCTCCTACATTGGCAAGCAGGTTCTTTACCACTAGTGCCACCTGAGAAGCCCAGGTATATTACATAGTCAAAGTATATGTTATATATATCTACATGAATATGTTGTATAAACATATGTATGCAGGGACTTCCCTGGTGCTCCAGTGGCTAAGACTCCAAGCTCCCAATGCAGGAGGCCCCAGGTTCGATCCCTGGTTAGGGAATTAGATCCTGGGTGCTTCAACTATAAGATTCCACATGCCACACCAAAGATTGGAGATCCTGGGTGCTGCAACTAAGACTCATAACAGCCAAAGAAATAAGAAAGAAGAAGACCATTTGCATATAGACATCTATAACATATATATTCTATTAGCTCCATGTAACTGGAGAATTCAGACTAATCCACTTCTCTACTCAGACCAACATCCCTGCAGACCCTCGCTAGGTTAACCCTGTCTTTATTTTTAGGACAGACCTTTACGAGAAGCACAGTTCTGTCTTCAGCGTCCTCTCCTCCCTCCCGAGCGGTCTGATTGGACGCCAGCTCCCTCCGAGAAGTTGTGAAGCTGTTACAAGCTGGTGGGTGCTGCAGCCTCAGCCCTGCACACAGACTGCCCAGTGTCTGCCTGGCTCCAGGGCAGGAGAGCGCTGCCTTGGGACCGACAGAAAACTGACCAGCTTGTTTATCTTTGGGACCAGAAGAAACCAGCTCTTTTTCATTCTCAATGGCCAGGCTTGGAAATCCAGCTTGCCAGAAGCTGTCCTTTGGGGAGACTCTGGCCAGGGCATTAAAGAGGCAGGACTTTGCTGGAAATTGTGCTCACTGGCCAAGGCCAGGTGGAAAGATCAATCTGGGCTTTATGAATTAGTCCCTTCATTTTTCTGGGTCTGCTTTTCCTCATCTGGAAAACAGATTGGACCATGAGGCTGCACACTGGGTACCAGTCAGGGCCCAGGGGGATAACAGGGGATCCTAGTGACCAAGCCCTGGGCTTGAGGCAGGGGTTGGGTCCAAGGCAGGAGGTATAAGCCAGGGGTGAGGCAAATCCAACTACAAGAGCAACAGCTGCAACCTTCAAATCAGCTCAACTCATGGGAACAAGCTAGGCCCAACCGCACTGCTTTCAATAGCCCCTGTGACCCACCCCCCTTTATTTCTGACCTTACTTTGCCTGACTCCTAACCCTCAACTCCATTTATACCCCACAGAGCTTGCACTTCATATGCAGGAGCCTCAGTCACAACATCCTGCCTTCTTCAAGGACGCCGATGGAGAGCTGCTCCTTCAGCCCTTCCTGCTTCGGTCCTCCTCAGGTAGGAGAGACCCTAAGCTGGTGTATTAGTAAGGCATTGCTGCTGTAGAAAATAGGCCCCAGTGAATAACAGATAAACACAAAGGAAGTTTATTTCATGTCTCATCTAACAGTTCAGGGAGGTCCTAATTGGAGTTCAAGGGTGGTGAGTGGGGACGGGGCCATCCTCCAGGCAGTCAGAGACTTTGCTGGTGGCAGCTATGTCATCTGTAAAGCAGCTTCCAAATTCATGCTGGGGGATCACTATCAGATGACCCAGGGAAAGAGTATAGAAGGGTTTTATTGGTCAGATCTGGAAAGAAGACACATGTATCACTTGGCATTGACTACAACTATGCTGCACGGCCTTACGCAGCTACAAGGATGGAGTCTGCTGTGAGCCCAGGAAGATGAGGAAACAGGTTGGGTGAAGAGCCGGCTGGTCTCTGCCATGCCCAACTTCAGCCCTTTGGGATCTTCGCAACCTGGGCTTGTGGCTCAAGCTGGCTTGGATGCTGGGCCCAGCCCAGGGTTCCTGAAAGTCCTCCCTCTGGGAATGGGAGTGGGTTGGGATTTCGGGAAGTGCTGTTTCTATCTCAGGTGGATTAAGTGGCAGGATGTGGTACCACTGCCATCACCTTCTCCAAACATCATCATTTACCACATGCCTTCCAGGCCTAAGGAATTGAGTGTCCCCTGCAGGGAGGAGAGCAGTGAGGACGAGCTCACTGGTGAACTCATTGGAACCTTGGAAGGTGTTTCTCAGCCCCATGGCTCTGACCTCTCTAGGGAAACCTGTGTGTGGGTGTAGGTGAAGATGATCACACAAAACAATCACAATAATGCGGAAGAATTATCCCCATTTCATAGATGAGAAAACTGAGGCTCAGAGAACCAACTTTTGTAGGTGCAAATTGTAAGCCAGGGTTTGAAAACAGGTCATCTGACTTCACATTCTGTATTTCTCTCCCTGTATCATGCTTCTTCCTTCTTTCACTAATGTGTCCCTAAGTCCATTCAAATGCCACCTCCCCATGAAGCCTGTTGCTTCTGTCTGAATCTCCATTGGCCTTCCTCTGTGTCTCTTCTAAGTCAGCCTTGTGATAGGATATTTTGTGCATATCAAGTTCCTCTGTAAGCCTCTTGAGGGCAAAGACTAGATCAATTTCACCTCTGAATCTCTTCTTCCTGAATTCATATACATAGGTACACACACACAAATATCCATTCAGGGAATGAATACTTTAGTCACAGAATTCTTGAATCCGGTTAAATGGAAAATCTAAGCCAACTATGAAAGAAAGATCAAAGGACGATTTATAGTAAACCACACACTCGCTCCTGTATTTTTTATTCACACCCTGTTCCCTTCTCTCATATCCTGGTTTCCCCAGGCGGGCTTCCATGGGGCTTGGCTCATTCACTCTGGCTAGAGAATTTCCTAACATTCTGTTTATTAGTAGTAATAGCAGTAGGACTATTACTATAAATAGCTGAGATTTACAGAAGCTCTAAATGGCATCTTCCTTGAGTGCAGAGACAGTGGAGCCCCTTGGCCCTGGCTTAGGTCTGGCCCACTCAATATTTTCTTTTGTTTTAATTGAAGTATAGTTGATTTACAATGTTTCAGTTACACAGCAAAGTAATTCAGTTTCATATACATATATGTATTCTTTTTCAGATTCTTGTCTATTATTATAAGATATTGAATACAGTTCCCTGTGCTATACAGTAGGCCCTTGCTGTCTACCTATTTATATATACATATACTTTCAATAGGGCTGCCCAGGTGGCTCAGTAGGTAAAGAATCTGCCGGCAAATGCAGGAGATTCCAGTTCAGTCCCTGGGTGGGGAAAATCCCCTGGAAGAGGGCATGGCAAACCACTCCACTACTCTTGCCTGGAAAATCCCATGGACAGAGGAGCCTGGCAGGCCACAGTCCATAGGATCGCAAAGAGTTGGACACAACTGAAGTGACTGAGCAGGCATGCACACATACTTTCAATATGTGGGGTCTTTTAGATAAATAGGCTTGTTTATTGCCAGGCATTTGCATCAGACTCTCTAAATACATTAACTTTCAAAACTACCCAGCAAAGCAACTATATGCAAATAAAATGGACAACTTGGAAGAAATGGAAAAATTCTTAGAAAGGTACAACTTTCCAAAACTGAACCAGGAAGAAATAGAAAATCTTAACAGACCCATCATAAGCACAGAAATTGAAACTGTAATCAGAACTCTTCCAACAAACAAAAGCCAAGGACCAGACAGCTTCACAGCTGAATTCTACAAAAATTTAGAGAAGAACTAACACCTATCCTACTCAAACTCTTCCAGAAAATTACAGAGGAAGGTAAACTTTCAAACTCATTCTATGAGGCCACCATCACCCTAATACCAAAACCTGACAAAGATGCCACAAAAAAAGGAAACTACAGGCCAATACCACTGAGAGAACATAGATGAAAAAATCCTTAACAAAATTCTAGCAAAAAGAATCCAACAACATATTAAAATGATCATACATCATGACCAAGTGGGCTTTATCCCAGGGATGCAAGGATTCTTCAATATCAGCAAATCGATCAATGTAATACACCACATTAACAAATTGACAAATAAAAGCCATATGATTATCTCAATCGATGCAAAGAAAGCCTTTGACAAAATTCAACATCTATTTATGATAAAAACCCTCCAGAAAGCAGGAATAGAAGGAATATACCTCAACATAATAAAAGCTATATATAACAAACCCTCAGCAAACATTATCCTCAATGGTGAAAAGTTGAAAGCATTTCCCCTAAAGTCAGGAACAAGACAAGGGTGCCCACTTTTACCACTGCTATTCAACATAGTTTTGGAAGTTTGGGCCACAGCAATCAGAGCAGAAAAAGAAATAAAAGGAATCCAGATTGGAAAAGAAGAAGTAAAACCCTCACTGTTTGCAGATGACATGATCCTCTACATAGAAAACCCTAAAGACTCCACCAGAAAATTACTAGAGCTAATCAGTGAATATAGTAAAGTTGCAGGATATAAAATTAACACACAGAAATCCCTTGCATTCCTACACTAACAATGAGAAATCAGAAAGAGAAATTAGGGAAACAATTCCATTCACCATTGCAACGAAAACAATAAAATACTTAGGAATATATCTACCTAAAGAAACAAAAGACCTATATATATAAAACTATAAAACACTGGTGAAATAAATCAAAGAAGACACAAATAGATGGAGAAATATACTGTGTTCATGGATCAGAAGAATCAATATAGTGAAAATGAGTATACTACCCAAGGCAATCTATAGATTCAATCCAATCCCTATCAAGCTGCTGCTAAGTCACTTCAGTCATGCCCGACTTTGTGTGACCCCATAGACGGCAGCCCACCAGGCTTCCCCGTCCCTGGGATTCTCCAGGCAAGAATACTGGAGTGGGTTGCCATTTCCTTCTCCAGTGCATGAAACTGAAAAGTGAAAGTGAAGTCGCTCAGTCGTGTCCGACTCTTAGCAACCCCACGGACTGCAGCCTACCAGGCTCCTCCATCCATGGGATTTGCCAGGCAAGAGTACTGGAGTGGGGTGCCATCGCCTTCTCCGCCCTATCAAGCTACCAATGGTATTTTTCGGAGAACTAGAACAAATAATTTCACAATTTGTATGGAAATACAAAAAACCTCGAATAGCCAAAGCAATCTTGAGAAAGAAGAATGGAACTGGAGGAATCAACTTGCCTGACTTCAGGCTCTACTACAAAGCCACAGTCATCAAGACAGTATGGTACTGGCACAAAGACAGAAATATAGATCAATGGAACAAAATAGAAAGCCCAGAGATAAATCCACGTACCTATGGACACCTTAGCTTTGATAAAGGAGGCAAGAGTATACAAGGAGAAAAGACAATCTCTTTAACAAGTGGTGCTGGGAAAACTGGCCAACCACTTGTAAAAGAATGAAACTAGAGCACTTTCTAACACCATACACAAAAATAAACTCAAAATGGATTAAAGATCTAAATGTAAGACCAGAAACTATTAAACTCCTAGAGGAAAACATAGGCAAAGCACTCTCAGACATAAACCACAGCAGGATCCTCTATGACCCACCTCCCAGACTATTGGAAATAAAAGCAAAAATAAACAAATGAGACCTAGTTAAAATTAAAGTTTCTGCACAACAAAGGAAACTATAAGCAAGGTGAAAAGACAGCCTTCAGACTGGGAGAAAATAATAGTAAACAAAGCAACAGACAAAGAATTAATCTCAAAAATATACAAACAACACCTGCAGCTCAATTCCAGAAAAATAAAAGACCCAATCAAAAAGTGGGCCAAATAACTAAACAGACATTTCTCCAAAGAAGACATACAGATGGCTAACAAACACATGAAAAGATGCTCAACATCACTCATTATCAGAGAAATGCAAATCAAAACCACAATGAGGTACCATCTCACACTGGTCAGAATGGCTGAGATCCAAAAGTCTGCAAGCAATAAATGCTGGAGAGGGTGCGGAGAAAAGGGAGCCCTCTTACACTGTTGGTAGGAATGCAAACTAGTACAGCTACTATGGAGAACAGTGTGGAGATTCCTTAAAAAACTGGAAATAGAACTGCCATATGACCCAGCAATCCCACTGCTGGGCATACACACCAAGGAAACCAGAATCAAAAGAGACACGTGTGCCCTAATGTTCATCATAGCATTGTTTATAATATCCAGGACATGGAAGCAACCTAGATGTCCATCAGCAGATGAATGGATAAGAAAGCTGTGGTACATATATACAATGGAATATTACTCAGCCATTAAAAAGAATACATTTGAATCAGTTCTAATGAGGTGGATGAAAACTGGAGCTTATTATACAGAGTGAAGTAAGCCAGAAAGAAAAACACCAATACAGTAATATTAACGCATATATATGGAATTTAGAAAGAAGGTAACGATAACCCTGTATGCAAGATAGCAAAAGAGACACAGATGTATTGAACAGTTTTTTGGACTCTGTGGGAGAGGGCGAGGGTGGGATGAGTTGGGAGAATGGCATTGAAACATGTATAATATCATATGTGAAATGAATCGCCAGTCCAGGTTTGATGCATGATACAGGGTGCTCAGGGCTGGTGCACTGGGATGACCCAGAGGAATGGGAGGGGGAGGGAGGTGGGAGGGGGGTTCAGGATGGGGAACACATGTACACTCATGGCAGATTCAAGTCAATGTAAGGCAAAACCAGTATCGTAAAGTAAAATAAATTAATTAATTTAAAAAAACCTACCCAGCAAGGAAATGATTGTAATCATTATTTTATAGATGAGGAAACTGAAGTTCAGTGAGGTTAAGTACTTTTTGCCCCATATCACACAGTTAGGATGCCAGTCAAGGACCATCCGACTCCAGGGACACCCTTTGTTATTGAATCACACTGCCTCCTGGGCCCCTTTGCTTACTACATCCCAGTCTCTCTCTTTCCTTTACCTACTCACTCACTCAGGAAATATTTCGTCTATTACATGGGAGATACCAGACTGGGATGAATAGTGCAGACATAGTTTTTGCCCTAAAGGAACACATGGTCCAGTGGTCAAGGTAGACATTCAGCAAGTGAAGGCACACAGACCCACCTTCAAGGACAGCAAGTGCCACAGGGAAAGAGGAGAATGCTGTGAGGGGCTTCATTGGCTCAGATGGTCAGAGAAAGCCTCTCTAAGATCCAGACTTGATGAAAGAGCCTAGTGAGGAGAAGGTGTTCCAGGCAGTGAGAACAGTGCCAGGGTAGCCCTGAAACAGCAAAGTTGTGGGTTCAGTGAGAAGGCCAGTGTGGCACACCGTGGCACAGAGGATTCCGGGTGAAGATGAGCTGTGAGCAAGGACAGGGGTCAGGGTCATTGGCTGGGGATCCTTGGTAGTTTTCTGAGGAGCTGGAGTGCAGGGGAGGACCAGGGAAGAGCTTTAAGCTGGGGAACTATGTGTGCAGTGAGGAGGCTGGATGAGACCAGAGTGGAAAGAGGAAGGATGCTATTGTAGTAATCCAGTAGAGAGAAAGGTGGTTTGACCAGAGAGAGGTAATGAAGGTGGAGAGGAAGTGGCAGACAGACAATGGAATCAAGAGGGCTCCAGGACTGGAGCCTTGGCAGAGGAGTCAGAATTTCCATATAAGCCTGGGGGGTGGGGGTGGGGGTGGCTGAATCCAGTCTATGCAACCAGGGAAGCCCTGTACTAGATTTTCCAAAAACTTCTTATGAGGTGGCTCAAGTTTATAAAATCAAATCAAGGCAGTTGAGCCCTCAGTTTGAGCCTCTGTGATAGAAGCGTACTCGAGTGAGTGCTGGTCCTCCCTGTAAAGGTGTGATTGTTACAGAGTAAAGCCCTGACTCTGAGATGGGTAGGGTCTCTGTGTCTCATCAGAGGAAAAGGCAGATCAGTGGGTCTGCCCCACAGACTGCCTGCTGGCTCAGGATGAGCTGGACCAGGATGAAGGGTTGGAAGGGGGTATTTTTATCCTGGCCCCGGGGAGGGGTTCAGACATCCAGGCACAGTGACCCTGGGTCAGGAAGCAGGCTGTGCCTGTGATGTGGAGATAAGCAGTGAGTTAGGGGAGAGAAAGCCCAGCCCAGGGGTCACTGGCTAAACAGAGTTAAGAGTTTGCTCGACAGAACCCAAGGAGTTGGGACTGTTTTCATGATTCATTTTCCAGCTTGAGAAATGTTTAAGCATTTTCTCTCTACCTTCTTCCCCATAAATTCCTCACTGGATACCCCAAATGCCGGTCATATTTGGGGGAAGACTTGTTAGGAATGTCTTCATTTAGTTTCTGAGTTTAGCCAAGCCCACTGCATTTACCCAGCTGCTGGGTGAGATTGGCTTTCTGTGGCTGGGTTGTCCCTGGGTTCCAGTTCAGTGAACATGATGGGAGTTCTTCATCTAATGTCTGTCCTCAATCTCCCTCTCTTCTCCTGACTGCTACACAGCCCCCCAACTCTGGCTGCACCCATGGCCCAGCTCTGGGTGGGATATATTCCCTGCCAGACCCCTCCCCAGCCCTGCCCTAGCCTCCTGCCAGGGAAGGGGCTTGGACACCCACCACCCTCTCTGAGTCCTCCCTGGTCAAGAAGGCAGGTCCTGCCAGCCCACGCCCTCACTCCTGAGGAAGCCAGGCCCTCTGAGCAAACCTGTGATGGGCCACATGGTTCCCTCTCCTTTAAAAATAAGCATTCCCTGTGGCTCAAGTTGGCCTTCACCCTAGCAAGGTGAGTCCCTTCCAAAAACCTATGTCAGAGCTTCCTTTGTAACACTTGGGGAAGAGTGAAGGTGGAAAAAAAGGCTTCTATTTATCCGGATGTTTGACATCCAGAGAAGGAATATTATTGTTTCTCCCGTCAAATACTGGGGCTCCATTGAAAAATATTTTCAATCTGCCAGACTGAAGTCCTGCGCCTTTGTGAACCTCAGCCAATACACGCAGTCCAGGTGTTGGATCCAGGCCTGTTTCTCCCAGGCAGCCACATTCCTGTCTGGTGTCCTGAACAGGGCACATCTGGTCTTGGTCCCAGAGGCAACTGCTGTGACATTCTCCTATCCTACCAGTGGACAGAGTTAAGAAAAATCTCTCCCAGTCACTATGGGGAGGCCAGGGGCTGCCAGAGTAAGGATGTAGTCATGCCAAAGCAGGGCTGTGCCCTGGAGGTTACAGAAATGATGCAGCTGAAGTCTCCTTCCGACCAGTCAGTCAGCATCCTCTCAGATGTAGGAGAAGCCTCTCTTGGATGGAGCATGCAAAGTTCACCTGGTCTCTTCCTCTGATGCTCCACATTCAGAACACTGTGTTTTTTCGGTGGGGGGTGGCAGGTGGGAGTGTTCTTTTATCTACACTATAAATGCAATGCACAGTCCCGAAAACAAATTTAGAAACTATAGACAAGAAAAAGGGGGAAATGAAATTCAACCAACTTTCCATTTCCTTGAGATAATAATAAATAAATCTATTATACTTAATATAATTCAAGCATTATTTTTATGCATGATATATAGCTTCTAAAAAATACTAAAATGAAATCATCCATTTTTTTTATAACTTGCCTTTTATATTATTTTATAACTTACCTTTTTCACTTAATAGTGTATCATGAATATCTATTTAATAAGTACACCTCTAACAATGTGGGTTCAATCCCTGGGTCAGGAAGATCCCCTAGAGAAGGAAAGGGCAACCCACTCCAATATTCTTGTCTGAGAAATCCCACGGACAGAGGAGCCTGGTGGGCCACAGTCCAGGGGGGCTGCAAAGTGTCGGC
Organism: Budorcas taxicolor; assembly: GCF_023091745.1. Classification (NCBI taxonomy): domain Eukaryota; kingdom Metazoa; phylum Chordata; class Mammalia; order Artiodactyla; family Bovidae; genus Budorcas; species Budorcas taxicolor. The sequence goes on along the minus strand of NC_068919.1, from coordinate 13,963,529 downwards.
CACAACTTAGTGACTAAACAACAGCAACAGAAGGTTAATAGCTATCGAGTATTTTATTCAACTGATGCACAGTAATTTTGTAAACAATTCTCAATGGGTGTTTAGGTAGTCTCTAATTCCTTATTACTATGAGCAACACTATGATGAACATCCACACAGCTGAATCTTAGGGAGGACCCATAATTATTTGTTAAGAGTGATGATAAATATACTATAGAAGTAAGAATAAGCCAAGAAAAGAGTGATAATCATAGCTACCATATTTTTAGTGTTCACTCTACTTTATCTGAAAACAGACATGCAGCTCACCCAGTCTACACAACTGTACATGTCAGAGGCAGAATCCATACGCAGGTTTGTCTGACTCCAGGTCCAGATTTCCAAACAGTATCCCCCCCTGTCTTGCTAGTTTGATGCTTTAGAATGATAGAGAACATGGTAAGACCAGCTACTTCTATGAGCAAAAGCCTATGGATGCACTTCATTAGCTGTGAAATGAGTTTCCTGGTCAGAAGCAGTGCTCTGTGAAATACCATGATAGTAAATAAGATACTTGGCAAGTTTATGGATATGGGCAGAAACATTGCGGGCAGGGAAGACAAACCCGTATCCAGAATATTCATATCCCCCAGAAGAACAAAAAGAAGTACTCCCAAAATGGAAGCATTTCAGCGTAACTGATCTGCCATCGGGCATTTGGCTGGTCTCTCCAAACAGTGGTACCATATTCAGAGCTGTGTTGGTCTCTGCTCTTGTAGGTAGTGTGGGTATTCGGAAGTGACTACCACCAGATTGGTCTTGGCGAGTGAAAGCCCATTTGCTAGGTCAATGCAAAATCTCCATTCATGCAGTCATGGCTGTTTCATTTATGAGCCGTTGACATACACAGAATGGGTCAACCTGATAATTAAGATTATTCTGTGCTGAGATGCTCTTTGATGAGCATTCACTTGGCATTCAGATATCTTCACTTCTGAGCCCACTTGGAGAGGCCCATTCAAATATCTCTTTCTCGGACATTCTTGTCATCAAATTTCCAACTGTATTCGTTCCAAGTCCCTGACCAAACCATTAGCCATGTCCACGAATGAACATAGATCCAAATCCCTAGCCATCTTTCCCTCCAGGCAAGATAAACATCCAGGTGTCCTGCTCAAGGGGCTTTCCTGATGGCTTGCTGCTAAGTAGCTGCAGTCGTGTCCGACTCTGTGCAACCCCAGAGACGGCAGCCCACCAGGCTCCCCTGTCCCTGGGATTCTCCAGGCAAGAACATTGGAGTGGGTTGCCATTTCCTTCTCCAATGCATGAAAGTGAAAAGTGAAAGTGAAATCGCTCAGTCGTGTCCGACTTTTCGCGACCCCATGGACTGCAGCCTTCCAGGCTCCTCCGTCCATGGGATTTGCCAGGCAAGAGTACTGGAGTGGGGTGCCATTACCTTCTCCGTCCTGATGGCTTAGTGGTAAAGAGTTCACCTGCCAATAAAGGAGACATGGGTTTGATCCCTGGGTTGGGAAGATCCCCTGGAGAAGGGAATGGCAACCCACTCCTGTATTCTTGCCTGGAGAATTCCCTGGACAGAGGACAGAGGGTGTCCCTTCACCACTGTCCTTCAAGGAATCCCTGTGGCACTATAGTGCTAGAGAGCTGCCGCCAGTAGGCTGAAAACAGCTCTTCAATCTCTTATCCATGGACCTCTCTCCACATGCCCTTGCATTGGAATTCCTAATGAGCTCCCTAATGGCAATTATAATACAAGCGTAGAATGTGTCCAAACCCCTCAGTTTGTACCTGGGAACAGCCGCTCAATGACCCAGACTTTGGGCTGCTCTCTCAGTTTCATCTTGGTGGACTTAAGGCGAAGACCATGTCTACTGGCCTCTTTTATCTAAGAATGAGCTCTTTTTTCATTACGGATGTTCCCCAAGGGTGGCAGGGACAAGTCTAGCTCCCAGTCTTGATAGCATCCAGTTTCCAGCACCCAGAGCACTCAGCAGAAAGACCAGGTCCCTTTTCACATATTTTTGTCACTAGGTCACAGAGCTTTATGCAAATCAAGCTAATCAAGAGGAAGAGTCACAACTAAGACGTCCCTAAGTTCCAGAGTAGAGTTGTTTTGGTTAGTGTAGCTTAGGAAGTTGTTAGAATATTTCTTATTTTCTCAGCTCTGTGCACAAATCCCACCCATCTGCCTCTTTATCAATTCTGAAACTGAGGTATGTCTTAGTCAGTGCTTGCATTTATTGTAGGTTCCCTGAATCCCCAAGGAAAAAAACAAGGCTATTATATTAATGCTGACTATGTTCAGTCAAGTTAGTTCTTGGCATTGAGGTATTAGGGAACGTGATAGCCAAAGCCATGGGAATGGGTGACATTACCTAAGGTTAAGATGCGGCAGTAGGAAAGAAACTGAGCTAGTAGATAAGGTAAAAATTAGTGGTATGCTTATATTGGTTAACAATTGAATACTTACTGTGTGCTTGGTATTGTTTTAAAGGCTTTGCAAACATTATCTACTTTAATTCTGATTATAACCTTGTCAGCTAGACTTTGCTATCATCAGCAGCATCCCATTTTACGGATGAGGGGATTGAGGAAACCTGCTCAGATCGTAGAGATAGGACCTCAACTCTGGCAGTTCTGGCTCCAAAGTCCTCTCCCAGCTTCCCACCTCAGGGTTAGGCATTTAATCAGGCATTTTCCAGCGCCAAACTGGGTACTTTGGACTTATCTATCAGAGTTCTTGGTTGCAAGTAATAGAAACTGACCTCTTTCTTTAAGAAGGAAAGGGATGTATGTAGAGGCTATTTGTTCAGGCATTAACCACCAGCAGCTCTAAGCCCATGAGGAGAAATGCTGACAACACACCAACCCCTGATCACTCTCAGCCCCAGGAAAAGCGGATATCTGGACATTTATGTGTCCTGGTCAGATGCACCACCTCTGATATGTTCTTGCCAAAATAATACGCCCAAATCTGATCAAGCTTCTGACACAATGACAGATTTCCCAGAAGTGCAGAGGCCAGAGGACATGTCAAATAAAACTATGAAACAGCAATCAGCCAAGACCAGAACGTAGAAAATTCTCTAGGAAAACCGACCCTAACTCTTCAGGAGATAAGAGGCACAACCCCCGCCCCCAACACACACACCCCCACCCAAAAAAAGGAGGGAAAACCTTTACAGATGGAAATCCATTAAACAGCATGTTAGCCAAATACAATGGGTGAATATTGTTTGGATCCTGATTTGAATAAACCAACCATAGATATATTTTTTAGACAATTAGGGAAGACTAAATATGGCCCGGGTATTAAATGATACTGAAGAATCACTATTAGTGGTGTAGGTTGGCATAACGGTTACAGCTCTTTGTGTGGTTTTTAAGTCTGTATCTGTTAGAGACATATACTGAAGTATTTATGATTGAAATGATAGGATGTCTGGAAGTTGCTTTAAAATAAATTACGTAAATCCTCCACTCTAAAGAAGAGGGCTCACAGCTCCCCACTGTTTACGTGTGTGCTGCACATACAGACTTTCTTCCAAAGAGCACACTGTGGAAGGGGTGGGTGGGGAGATGAATAACTCTACAGTGGAGAAACCTCCCCAGGACTGCTTCAGCCAGGTGATCAAGGCCAACATCAACTACGGTAAATCATGTGGATGGTATGGAGCAACGAAAACAGCACTTTACCTACGCCACCTTCCTGAAACACATCACCCCAGTCTAGCTGTGAGAAAAACCGTAGACAAATTCCAGCAAGGGGACCTCCTGCAGTCTGCCTGACCAGTACCCCTCAAAACTGTCAAGGTCATCAAAAACAAGGGCACTCTGTGAAAGAAAAACAGTTTCTCTACTCACAATACTCTTGACACGAAGTGTGCATTTTCCACACCAAGAAATTCTCCGATTTTCTGTGGACACCAACTGTGTGTACTACAATTTAATTTAATTCTGACATTAACTACCTGGAGTTAATGCAGGCCCCACATTTTAAGGGCTCAGTCCCACAAGACTGCCCCTACTTCCGACGTTAACCACAAGTGGGTGTCCAGGTGACCCGCAGTTCTGTCTGACTTGGCTACAAATCAGGGGTTCCCATGATCCTCTCCCCAGCATCAATAATTTGCTATAACAGCTCACAGAATTTGGGGAAACACTTAAATTTACTGGTGCCATTTCAAGGAACAGCAGGTACTTAGGATAAAGTCCAGAAGGGTCCCCAAAGCAGGTATTTCTATCCCTCCCCGTGCAGACGTCCAAGTCCAGGGATGTGTTTACCAAACCTGGAAGCTCTTTGAACACCAAGCCTGGCTCTTGGGAGGCATTCATTCAAGACTGAAGGGATGAAATGCTCTGATTGTAAATGATCTTGCCTCTTAGGGTGAAGATGATGAAATCCTGGAGTTGTAAAGCCAGGGTTCCAGCACTGACTTTCCCACTGGCTGTGTGCCTTTCAGGAAATCATTGTCCTTCTCTGAGCCTGCCCTCCCCTCCCATTGCAATAAAGGAAGTTGCGGCCCAAATGCGTTTTTATCTTACCATTCCTCAGTCAAGGTCAACGTCACTGCCTGGACAAAGAGTCCAGTGAAGCGGGTCCTGCTGCCAGGAAGACTGGCTCACAGCTGGCCTGGTGACTCCCCACGCCAACCCTGCCCTCTCCACCGCTAGAGGGAAGACAGGTCCTGCCACACACACTGGCAACGGGACCTTCGGAAGGGCCTTGAGGGAAGAGGGAAAGGTCACTCCCCTATCCCTCAAGGGCTTTGCCTGCTCTGGAGTCTTTGGCCATAATTGAGGCCACCTGTGAAGGTCTCAGTCACAAACGTCCTGGGGCGGGGACCCCTGCAGAGAAAGTCCAGAAGGAGGGCCAGGTCACAGCACCGCTCACTCAGGACCCAAGGTCTGCCCCAGCCTGGCCCCTCCTGGCCCAGGCGCTGGCTCTGAGGGAGCGCAGGAGAGCCAGGTTGGATGACGCACACTTCTTTCCAGGGGGAGGGAGCCTCAGAGAGGAGCGAATCCCAGGACATAAATCAAATGGGGTGTAAAATTGTTCTGAGCCACGCTTCGTAAAGCTGCTGCAACATGTCTTTAGTAGCAGCCCCAGAGCCAGGGAGACACACAGGCAGACACCTGGTGGGTGGGAAGGGTGGCAATTAGTCCAGAAGTGATGATGCATGGCCTCACAGCTCGTCTTGGGGGACACTGTTGACCCACTCCTGACCCCCTCTGGTGGGACAGGAGGAAGGGAGCTGAGGGGCAGGTGCTGAAGGTTGGCTTGTCCTTACCAGCCCTTCCTCTTCAAATTCTCTGAGAATTTCATTGTGGGCACACCCACCTACAGCTTAATCTACAGAGGGGCCAAGGGCCAAGGAAGGGCCATCAGCAAGCCATCAGCTATTTCAGACATGGCCAGGGCCCAGGGTGCCCAGTATGCTGCTAGGCTGAGGTCAGTAGTCAGCTAATTCCCCTGTGATCTGGCATCTTGGCCAGAGGCATAGGGAGGAGCCTGCTTGAGTGATTCGGGATCTGTCGGTGATCCCCAGACCTAGATTTTGAAGATGTGTAGCTCCTTTTGTTTGCTCTTTTGCCAAGTAAATATATATTTTTAAACCCTACAATCTGATATCAGTACCATGTAGTCATGTTAATAGCAAGGAAAAAAATTATGATAAGCATAATCACTTTCCTAAATTTGCTATATCATCTCAATTTTTCTCATTTCATTGTGAGTAGCAGAGGTCAGTGTTATGCAAGACGTTATGAAGACCATTAACAAAATGAAAGATGGCCTGCTGAATGGGAGAAAATATTTGCAAATGATATGACCAATAAAGGGTTGATATTCAAAATATGTACATAGTTCATACAACTCATCATCAAAAAAACCAAACAACTTCATCAAGAAAATAAGCAGAAGACCTGAACATTTTTCCAGAGAGAACATGCAGAAGGCCAATAGGCACATGAAAAGATGCTCAACATTGTTAATCATCAGCGAAATGCAAATCAAAACCACAGAGTTATCATCTCATCTCTGTCAGAATGCTGACCGTCAAAAAGAACACAAATAACAAACGGTGAGGATGTGGGGAAAAGGGAACCCTTGCACACTCTTGGTGGGAATGTAAACTGGGGCAGCCACTGCGGAACAGTGTGGAGGGTTCTCAAAAACCTAAAAAGAGAACTACCATCAGTTCAGTTCAGTTCAGTCGCTCAGTCGTGTCCGACCCTTTGCGATCCCATGAACTGCAGCACACCAGGCCTCCCTGTCCATCATCAACTCCCGGAGTTCACTCAGACTCACGTCCATCGAGTCAGTGATGCCATCCAGCCATCTCATCCTCTGTCGTCCCCTTCTCCTCCTGCCCTCCATCCCTCCCAGCATCAGAGTCTTTTCCAATGAGTCAACTCTTCGCATGAGGTGGCCAAAGTCCTGGAGTTTCAGCTTCAGCATCATTCCTTCCAAAGAACACCAGGGCTGATCTCCTTCAGGATGGATTGGTTGGATCTCCTTGCAGTCCAACGGACTCTTCAAGAGTCTTCTCCAGCACCACAGTTCAAAAGCATCAATTCTTCGGCGCTCAGCCTTCTTCACAGTCCAACTCTCACATCCATACATGACCACTGGAAAAACCATAGCCTTGACTAGATGGACCTTAGTCAGCAAAGCAATGTCTCTGCTTTTGAATATGCTATCGAGGTTGGTCATAACTTTTCATATAACCCAGAAATCCCACTCCTGGGTATATATTTTTAAAAAAACTCACTAATTTGAAAAGATACATGCACCACAATGTCCATAGCAGTATTGCTTAAAATTGCCAAGATACTGAAACAACCCGTGTTCATCAACAGATGAATGAATAAAGGTGTGACATATATATAATACACACACACACACAATGGAATACTACTCAACCATAAAAATGAAAAAAAAATTTGCCATTTGCAGCAACATAGGTAGACTTAGAGGGTATTATGCTATTATTATGAAATAAATTGGACAAAAATAAACATATATCACTTATGTGTGGAACTTAAAAAACACGACAAACTAGTGAATATAACGGAAGAGAAAGACTTAGATATAGAGAAAAAACTAGGGGTTACCAGTGGGTGGAGGAAAGAAGGGAGGGAAAAATAAAAGGGTAGGGGACTAAGAGACTTAAAATATTTTGTATAGAGGAAGCCGCAAGAATATATTGCACAACATAGGGAATATACCCAGTATTTTAGAATATACCCAGTATTTTAGAATAACCATAAATGGAGTATAACTTTAAAATTGTGAATTAGTATGTCGTACACTTGTAACTTCTATTGTATATCAGCTACACTTCAGATTTTTTTAAAAAGATGTAATTAAGGCTCAACACGTGAGAGAGAAAATGGAAGGAGAGCAGGCAGAGAGGAGGGAACCGCAGCGTAGGTCTGATGATGAAGGCTCTGCCAGTGCCCATCAGACTGTCCCAGATGGACCCATATGGCTGGTCTTTATGCCCCCAGCTTGCTCCGTCCCTGGCTGCAACCTGCCCCTGAGGAGGACGTGACCTTGAACCGGGCAAGTCTGCAGCTGAGGCCAGTGGAAGGCGCTGACATTTGGAGACCATCTGACTACTGGCCCTACTCCTGGCAGCAACCTGGACAGGGAAGTGGATGGTCACCTCTGAGTCTACCAGAATAGTTAGTTTTCAGCACTTAGACATCTCTTGAATATTGCAACCACCTTGGAAACACAGGCAGAGTGGAAGTACTTACCTGACTTCACAGATGGGTAAACTGAGGCCACACATCGAGTGAGACAGTGCTGAGTAGGTCCTCTAAGCCAGGCCTTCAGAGTCCTCCTCCAGTGCCTCTGTGGCCAAGAGCAAGGACTCAATGAAAAGAATAACCGTTACTGTAAATGCTAACAATTAGTATTACCAATCTACCACTGGGTGAATGGCCAGGCGCTGTGTCATAAATTTTGTGTATTAGTTCATTTCAGTCAGTTCAGTTCAGTCGCTCAGTCGTGTCCGACTCTGCGACCCCATGAATTGGAGCACACCAGGCCTCCCTGTCCATCACCAACTCCCAGAGCCTACCCAAACTCACGTCCATTGAGTCAGTGATGCCATCCAACCATCTCATCCTCTGTCATCCCCTTCTGCTCCTGCCATCAATCTTTCTCAGCATCAGGGTCTTTTCCAATAAGTCAGCTCTTCACATCAGGTGGCCAAAGTATTGGAGTTTCAGCTTCAGCATCAGTCCTTCCAATGAGATCTCATTTAGAATGGACTGGTTGGATCTCCTTGCAGTCCAAGGGACTCTCAAGAGTCTTCTCCAACACCACAGTTCAAGAGTATCAATTCTTCACCGCTCAGCTTTTTTCACAGTCCAACTCTCACATCCATACATGACTACTGGAAAAACCATAGCCTTGATTAGACGGATCTTTGTTGGCAAAGTAATGTCTCTGCTTTTCAATATACTATCTAGGTTGGTCATAACTTTCCTTCCAAGGAGTAAGTGTCCTTTAATTTCATGGCTTCAATCACCATCTGCAGTGATTTTGGAGCTCCAAAAAATAAAGTCTGACACTGTTGCCACTGTTTCCCCATCTATTTGCCATGAAGTGATGGGACCAGATGCCATGATCTTCATTTTCTGAATGTTGAGCTTTAAGCCAACTTTTTCACTCTCCTCTTTCACTTTCATCAAGAGGCTTTTTAGTTCCTCTTCACTTTCTGCCATAAGGGTGGTGTCATCTGCATATTTGAGGTTATTGATATTTCTCCCAGCAATCTTGATTCCAGCTTGTGCTTCTTCCAGCCCAGCATTTCTCATGATGTACTCTGCATATAAGTTAAATAAGCAGGGTGACAATATACAGCCTTGATGGACTCCTTTTTAGTTCATATAAACTTCCCCAAATCCCATGAGCTGACTTCTAGTATTATCCTCATTTTGTAGACACGTAAACTGAGTCTCAGAGAGGTGAGGACTCTTGCCCAAGGTCACTCAGCTAATAAAGCAGGGTCAGAGACTCAGACCCAGGTCCATCAGCTTCCAGAGCCTAGAGAGACTGTGCTCCCAAACAACAGGGTGATCTGATCCCATTGCCCACGAGGCAGGGGTTGAGAGCTGCATGTCGGTGCTCCAGGTGCAGGCAGGCTGGATGGAAGAGCCCTAGAGACAGACATCACTTAATGCGGGAGGCTTGTTCCGACGGGGGGATGGAGCCACCTCTGGTCCCAGTGATGTGGCCTGATGCAAGTCCCTCCTACTTAGGGCCTCTGGGGAAAACAAGGGTCTAGCCCATGTGCATTCTTTTTTTTTTTTTAGGGAATAAACTCTTTTTTTAAAACTTTATTTTGTATTTGAGTATAGCTGATTAATAAAAAAATGTGACAGTTTCAGATGAACAGCAAAGGGACTCATCTATACATATAAATGTATCCATTCTCCTCCAAGCCCCACTCCCATCCTGGCTGCCACACAACACTGAGCAGAGTTCCATGTAGTATACAGTAGGTCTTTGTTGGTTACCCATTTTAAATACAGCAGTGTGCACATGTCCATCCCAAACTCCCTCACTGCCCCTTCCCACTATGCTTCCCCCCGACAACTATAAGCTCATTCTCAAAGTCTGTGAATCTGTGTCTGATAAACTCTTTCCTTAAGAAATGATCTTATTGATTTACGGTTTGAGTCTTCACTGCTGCGTGGGCCTTCCTCTGTTTGTGGTACACGGGCTTCCCATTGCTGTGGTTTCTCTTGTTGGGGAGCACAGACTCTATAGTGCACGGGCTCAGTGGTTGCGGCTCCGCTCCAGTGCACAGGCTCAATACCAATTGTTGTGGCGCTCAGACTTGGTTGCTCTGCAGCATGTGGGATCTTCCCAGGCCAGGGATCGAACTCACGTCTCCTGCTTTGGCAGGCAGATTCTTCACCACTGAGCCACCAGGGAAGCCCCCCGCCCCCATGTGCATTCTGGAAGATCTTCCCTAGATCTCCTGACCATCTGGGTTTCTACTTGGGACTCATTTCTGGAGCCGCCCATGGCTTTGTAGGCTTCTTAGGGAAAACTCTTGTATGGCCCAGCCCCTCCCTGTCCTTAGGTTGACCTGGACTACGAGCATCATGTCTGGTTTGGGTCGGCAAGTGAGTCTCTCAGCTCTATCATCTCTCCTTCTCCATCACACTTGTTTACAAAGCACAACTGGGCCTGGGCCTTGGGAACCTTGCCTCCCCCAGACCCCCTTACTCTTGGGCTCTGATGAGCCCTTAGGTCTGGGAAGATACAAAGAGGGGGTGGGGGAGAGGAAGCAGGGAGCCGGATGTGTGTTAAGGGGGAAGTGAGGGCCCTGCAGGGCTCGGCGTTCCTCAGGGAGCCTCCTCCAAGAAATTCCATGCTCCAGCAAGAACCATAAAAATCAAAGATGTGCTTCCATATGCAATAATTTACCCACAACAAGTGATGAAAACTTCCCTCCCATTAATCACTGGGCAAGAGGCTAATTGATTTACAGGCGTGTGGTCTGTGCAGCGCTCTGGAGGGTTACGTGTGGCCTGACTGCGGATGTGACATCATCCGCTCTCCTGCTCGGCCTTCCAGGCCCTCCCACCTCCACCTGCCTACCCATGTCCCCACAACTCCTCCCACTGCACCTCAACTTCTGATATGTTCCTAAAGCTGCTCGTGTTGTTGGAAGTCCAGGGCCAGAGGTTATGACCATGCCAGACAGTCACGGTCTGCTACTGCAGACCCATCACAACAGACTTAAATCACCTCTAACCAATCCAAGCAGGTTCTAGCTAATTCTAACTCTGACACGATCAGGATGAAAACTGGTTCTAACATGATCTGATGGGATCACACAAATGGAGACCTTTTAAAGTAGGCTCTGGCTAAATCTGGGCCTCCCAGGTGGCACTAGTGGTAAAGAGCCCACCTGCCAGTGAAGATGTAAGAGACTTGAGTTCAATTCCCGGGTCAGGAAGAGCCCCTGGAGGAGGGCATGGCAACCCACTCCAGTATTCTTGCCTGGAGAACCCCATGGACAGAGGAGCCTGATGGCTATAATCCATAGGGTCGCAAAGAGCACACACTGGCTAAATCTAACTAGATAAATCACCGCTGTCCAGGTCAAAGCAATGCTGACTGGCCTCACTGAGTCCAGACAGGGTTCAGCTCTGCCTGCTTCTTCTGCTTTAAAGCTGTTCTCAATGCAACAGCCTCTCCTTTGGCCTCCTCTAGGAAGGTGTGACCCTGCTCACTGTTCTTGAATGAAAGGAGGGTTGGCTTTGTCTTCTGAGATCATTTAGAGAGAGAGGCTGTTATTTTATTAAGAACCCTATTTAGGGACTTCCCTGGTGGTCCAGTGGTTAAGAATTCACCTTGCCACGCAGGGGATGCGGGTACAATCCCTGGACAGGGAACTAAGATCCCAAATGCCACGCCACGGGGTCACTAAGCCCAGGCACCACAGTTGCTGAGCCCACTCACCAAAACTAGCAAGTCCATGCACCATAACAAAAGGTTCTGCACGCTGCAACTAAGACCCAAAGCAATCAAAGAAATAATACTTTTTTAAAAGAACCCAGCACACACTGGTTACATGATCTCCACAAGCAGTGTCCCAGCCAGAGGGTCATATTCTGGGCCCACTGGGTCTTTAGAAGGGCTGAGATGTAGATTTGAATCTCAGCCTCCCCCTACTTGGTTTTGTGGCTTCAATTTCCCTTCTTTGAACCTCAGTCTCACCCTCTATAAAATGGCATAATTATAATGCCTACTATTGTGATGGTAAAGATTGAGAAAGGTAATCAAGGTCAAAGCACTTTGAACAATGTTGCAACCCACAACAAGTGCACAGTAATTATTAGCTCTTTTTAAAAATTATGATGATTCTTGTGGTTACTGTATAATTACTACGGTCATCACGCAAACAGAAAACCCTCTGGACTCCTCCCGCCTTTCAGTCTCACTGGAACCCTAACCCCGTCGGGGCCACAGCCTCTGGCTTCCTCTCTTGGAGGGCTCACATGAAGTTAAGAGAATTGATTTCCACGATGTTCTTCACTCTGCCCTGCCAGGTGAAACCCCAGGCTGTCCTGGGATGTGTTTTCCAATACCGCTCCCAGGAATTCATCAGTTCTAAATTGCCTGCTGACAACTGGCGAGGTTTCCTCTTTACTGAGCACTTCCTATGGTTGGGTGAACTCCCCTAGAGCCCAGGAAATGGAGTGAGCTGGAAGGGTGGGCAGAGACAAAGACCCCGCATGGGGAATGGGCTTTGAGGGGCCTCTCCTTGGGCTGAGGGCCCTGAGCTGAAGACCCGGGTCCTGGGTGTCCCTGCCTCTCTCCAGGCCTCTGTGTGGGGATGGGGGACTGGCTGAGGGCGTAGGGTCCTTTGGGGACCCTGGAGAGCTGGTCTTTGGGCCTCTTGACCCTGCTTTGATGGTGGTGGTGGGTGGGGGTGTAGGGGGTAAGAGAAATAGAGTGCAGAAGGCACCTCAGCCCAGGAAGGTGGCCGCAGGGCACCCCCACATTTATGCAGTTACTAAACACTCAAAAACTACCAAGTGGTGTAAATCAGTGTTTGTCGAGGCTTCACTATGTTCCAAGCACTTCCATGCATCTGCTGCTTACTCCCACCCTGACCCCACGGGAGAGGTGCTGTTCTCACAGCCTCTCACACAGCAAGACAGGGGCTCAGGGAAGGGAGGTCTAGCCCGCCCCCCACCATCCTGGGACCTCAGGGCCCATGATAAAGTGATAAAGGCAGCAGCTGGTTGCTCTGTTGCTCACCTGAACCCACCTGCCACTCCTGCAAGGCGGGGGCCTTGCCCAGGGAGGCCCGTGGCCCGTGCTCGGGACCTGGTCTGCACAGGACGTAGCTGTCGGTGCCGAGTGACCAGGATGTGAGCGCAGCCACTGAAGATGGTGGTGGGACACGGCTCAGACTCCGTTCAAATCCCTGGTAGAGAAGGAGCTCAGAGGCCCACCCCCACAGCAGCACTGGGCCGCCCACCTTCATTTGCATGCCCTCTTTGCTGAAAAGCTCACCACCTCACGTCACAGCCCTGACCCCACGGGCAGTTCCAGCCCCTACAGCTGCCTCTAACAGCCACTGCGGCTGCAGGCCCAAAGCCCAGCCTTCTCAGGAAAAGGGATAGGGAGGAGGAGCAGGATTTATTAAGCGCCCTTTTCACTTCACACACGGTGCACAGTGATGGGGGCGACCATCTCATGCAATTCTCACAGCAACCCCATGAAGTAAGAGCTCTTGCTGGCCCCGTTTTTTTTTTCCCCTAGATTAAAACAGCACTTTAGGTACACTAGTTTACCATCTTAAACATTTTTAAAAGTACAGTTCGGTGGTGTCCAGAGCATTCACATTGCTGTGCACCAGATCTCTAAAATTCTTTAATCTCGCAAAACTGAAACTCTGTGGCCATTAAACACCCACCCCCGTCCCCTCCCCCAGCCCCTGGAACCCTCGGCTCTGCTACGTCTCTGCACGTGCCGCCTCCAGGCACCTCCTGTAAGTGGAATCATACTTTGTCTTCTGTGATTCCCTGCTGCTGCTGCTGCTGCTAACTCGCTTCAGTCGTGTCCGACTCTGTGCGACCCCATAGACGGCAGCCCACCAGGCTCCCCCATCCCTGGGATTCTCCAGACAAGAACACTGGAGTGGGTTGCCATTTCCTTCTCCAATGCATGAAAGTGAAAAGTGAAAGCGAAGTCGTTCAGTCGTGTCCGACTCCTAGCGACCCCATGGACTGCAGCCCACCAGGCTCCTCCATCCATGGGATTCTCCAGGCAAGAGTGCTGGAGTGGGGCGCCATTGCCCTAGCACCATCTTAATACAGAGATGGAAGCCAGGGAGACTAAGCCACTTACCTACAGTCACCAGCTTCTCCAAGTCACAGCCAGGGCCTGGGCGCAGGCCGCCTCTGTCCATCCACACAGGCCCACGCCGCCCTTCTGACTGACCCAGGCCTCTTGAGCCACCCCTGCTCAGGTGGAGAAGCCTCACAGGTGAGGCCAGTTGCAGGGAAGCCTAGGTGCAGGCCTAGGCACACCTCAAGGAGAGTTCGATTTTTATTATCACCCCCTTGGATTTGGCATGAAGCTTTTGAGTCCGTGGAGGCTGGGGGAGGGTCCTAACCCTTGTCAGCTGTGCCTTGAGGCCTGACCTGCTCTCCAGGCCCTTTTCCTCAGGAGACGGCACCAGGGTTAGACAGCCTCTCAGAAAAGAGCATCCAGACACTTATATTCCTGAATCTCCACTAATTGCCGGACGCTTGTTGTTCATTCTGAGGGACAGATCTTCGTGAGTACCCATTCGTCAGCATGTCTAGACCCAGAACAGTCAGATTCAGAAAGAGATCCTGGCTTCAAAGACCTCCCTGAACTAGGAGGGGTGGGTGTCACCTGAGCAGGCAAGCTGAGGGGGCTGGATGAACACTCCAGAAGAGGCATGGTTATAAAGGACTAAGGGAGTCTGTTGGCAGAGATCATTTCCAAGGCGGGGCAGGAGGCAATCAGGGAGGCCTTCTTGGAGGAGGTGGTGCTGCACTGAGAGAATCCAGACAGGGTCAGGGGAAGGGAATGGACGGGTAGTCCAAATGGTGAAATAGCCTGAGCATAAGCACAGAGGCCTGTGAGTGTCTTGTCCCCTCAATTAGGGCAGAGATGAGGTCCACAATGTGTGCCAGGAAGTGTTCAGTGAGTAAGCACAGAGAATGAGTTCCTGGAGAGGGGGAAGAAGAGAGGAGACCCTTATCCCTGCTTGGCCTGTCTTCCTCTTCTCCCTGCCCACCCCATCAGGGTGCAAAGGCAATCTGCTTTCAGAACCAAAGCTGCCCCTCACATGCCTGTAGCCCTCCCTAGGGGGAAAGAACACCAAGGACACCAAGAGCCCCAGTGGCCCCCCAGCACTCTGCACATAACAGGTCTCAGAAAACACCTTCAGGGACTTCCCTGGTGGTGCAGTGGATAGGAATCCACCTGCCAATGCAGCGGACACAGGTTCAATCCCTGGTTTGGGAAGATTCCACATGCCACGGGGCGGCAAAGCCCGTGCACCCAAACTACTGAGCCTGCACTCTAGAGCCCGTGTTCCCCCTGCAGTGAGAGGCCCACGCACTGCAACTCCTGAGCTCACGGGCCACATCTCCTGAAGCCCGCGTGCCTAGAGCCCGTGTTCTGCAACACGAGAAGCCACCACGATGAGAAGCCCCTGCACCGCAACGAAGAGCAGCCCCCACTTGCTGCAACTAGAGAAAGTTCATGAGCACCAATGATGGCACAGCACAGCCATAAATAAATAAATAATTAAAAAAAAAAAAAAAAGAAAATGCCTTCCTCATGACTTCTATTTGGACGGAAGGGGGACAGACCAGGTGCTACTCCTGTTTGTTGCACAGAGTGCTGGCTGTGAGTCACCTGGAATTTCCTAAATGAGTCAGAAGGTGGAGGCAGGGGCAGGGATAGGCCTGTGGAAAGAGAATAAGGGAAACAAACAGATAATGCACTCGAATACAGAGGAGGCAGAGAGGACCCCCTATTGTGGGGAATCATGATGTCCTCAAAGAGGCTGAAGCATTAACCAAGGTGACCTTAGCTAACGACAGGAAAGGCTTTGAGAAGGTGATACGGAGAGAAGGGGAAGGCAGGCACCCCAGGTGGAGGGAGCCACATGGGCAAAGGCTCAGCTGGGATAGTGTGGGCCACATGGGGAAAACATATGTTCACCTTGGCTGAGACCTAAGGGGAGTGCAGAGGAGTCTGGAAACCGAGTTTGGAGATGATTAGAAGGGCCAGATCATGGACACTCTGGAGTGGACTGTCTCGGGAAGGTTGCAGAAGACTTTCAGAAGTCCTTGAGTGGAGACATTCAGGAAGAGCATGCTGGCAAGTTGCCACAACACACTGGGGCCTGGAGGGAAGGCCTGTAAGGGGAGTCTCTGCAGAGGAAACAAGAGACAGAGCTCCCTCGTGTTGCAGGGAGCAGAGAAGGAAGAAAGATCAGTGAGCAGAAACACAGGACTTCTAGCCTATCTTCCTGTTCTTCCGTTGGGAAAACTGACAAGAATTGCCCCAGGTCACCCAGCTGTGTAGGTAACTGACCTGCATCCACTACATCAGGAGTGGCAATCATCAATTGATTGGTAGTGACTACTTGAAGAGCTGTGTAGAGAAAGATTCTGAACTGCAAAGAGTGGTGTGATTGATTAATGATGTCTGCCATGAGCAAGGGAAGAGCGGAGTGAGGCCTGAGCAGGGGGTTTGTTATCTATGCACTCTTTAAGTCCCAGAGTGAATAGTTCTGCCCTCCCAGCAGCAGGCATCAGCAAGATCATGTGTACACAAGCATTCTGAAGATTGTCGAGCCCGAATAAGTAGGAGGGGTTGTTCCTATGGTTATGCATGCCTCTCTTAGTCACCCTGATGCTGGTGCCAGAAAAAACACACAGCCCCCCGATATCCTCGACAGCTTTCTCCCACCAAATGTCCCCAGCATGTTGACTCGCTTGTTGACTAAGGCAGGCTTAGTCACAGGTGGCTGCACAGGGGCTGAGTTTGGGGAGCATATGGAGAGATGACATATTCAATAACCACAGGCCAAGGGCACCATGAGTCACCCACCTTCCTGGCACATGGAACTGAGGGCAGAGTCCGTTTCGTGATCGGCAAGGGCTTGACCCTGTTAGGATGTGCGGCCAAGTTAACCATTTATGCCACATCTTGTCAGATTCCAGCTTCAGCTCATTATGGGCTTCACTCTGTCCCTAAATTCCAGTGTCAGGATGATTAGAGGCTCATCCTCCTGTTTGTACATCTGATAAGGTGTGATGTCAGATTACCTGCTCATTTGCTCCCAGAACAGTGAACCCTGAGGCCTAGAGAAGTCTGTTCCTGTTGGGTGGACTCCAGAGGGATTTTCTCTTCATGGGGATTTTGTAGAGAAAGCCTGGTGAAGCAGAGACTAGATTCAGACTCACAGAATTGTGACCCTGGCTCTGCCACTCACTGCTTGTGGCACTGTGGGTACATCACTTAATCTCTCTGTGCCTCAGTTTCCTCATCTATGAAATGGGGATAAAATCATCTGCTCTGCCTAGTTCCCTTGGAAGAGTAAGATTTAACTCTGAAATAAACTCATGTTCTTAAAGGATTGCCACATTTGGAAAGGCCTTTCATATTTCAGCTTTCTAGGGCTCCTGTGGGGTAGGCCGGGTGAG
The DNA here is from genome assembly GCF_023091745.1 of Budorcas taxicolor. NCBI lineage: Eukaryota > Metazoa > Chordata > Mammalia > Artiodactyla > Bovidae > Budorcas > Budorcas taxicolor. Next base: position 13,946,288 of record NC_068919.1, on the reverse strand, counting down.
TGCTTGTACTACTCCCATTTTACAGATGAAGAAACTGAGGACCAGAGTCACATGGCCAGTTAGTGGTGAAGCCTGCACTTAACTCCAGGTCCTACTCTCTGTTCATGATGATACCAGAAGGAGGAGAGATGTCAAGGTGGTTGAAAGAGGCACTGCAGAAGAAACAGGGCCACGAGAATGAGATACAGAATGAAATGCAAGCTCCTGGCCATGGCCCTGGATGGGGGAGCAGTGGGGAGGCCCTATCTGAGCCCCCGGGCCAGATGCTAGGACGGCTGCACACTCTGGCCTCTGCAGCCCCCACCCTCCTGCTGGGGGCCCTGCCCATCTTCCACCACCCAGCAGTCCCTGAAATCTGCCCTGTGTCCTCACATACCCTCTCTTGTCCACACCTGGCCCATCTCTGCGCTCTTACTTCTGGTTCTCCGGCCACAAACACCTTCCCTTGGCCCATCTTTGATTCCGTGGGAGCCTCCCTTCCTCCCAGAGGGACTACTGTGGGGGGTTTGGGGCTGGAAGCAGGAACCCTCTCATCCCTAGCTCCACACTCATCCCTCTTATCAATTTACCACTTACATGTCTGGTCCGGTGATGCTCAGACATCTGGCACCTGCCACAGGGCTAGTCAGGAAAGGTTTTTCCAATTGAACTGTATAGAGTATATTGCTCCCCTCCCTGGGCCTCAGCCTCTACCCCTGTGGAGTGGAGTTCTTGGCAGTTGCTACGCCAACTCCCCAGCCAGCATCTAACTGAGCATGCGGACACTCAAGAGCTTTCAGATTGACAGGTAGTAAGTAAAGTCGGGTGACTCTTCCCCATGCACTGGCCCCACTTAATTCTCACCTTTCAATTCTCCCCAAAACCCAATGTCCCCAGGGGCCACCACTCTTTAACTGGGTGGTAGGCTTTCTCCCCCATGCCTAGTCTGAGAGTTTCTAGGGACAGAGACCTGGGGTCTTAGCCTCAGTGGCTCTTGCATAAAGAGCCTTCCCGAGGTCACATGTGGCCAGATGCCCATTAGCTGCACAAGCCTCTGGGCTTCCCTGGTGTAGGCATTTTGACCTGGGCCTGGAACCCTTCAGAAAGTATATGCAAAATGGGTGGGGGGGCTGTACAGAGGCTCATGACTTCCCAGAAAGGAGGCCCAGAGACCTCGCTGGAGTATCCAAGGGGGCCAGCACCCTCGAAGTGCCAGAACTACTTCTGTGACCTCTTGTCACTGTCACATGAGCTGGTCCCGTGTCTAAGACCCCAACCAGACTCCCTGTCTTCATGTTAGCACTGGCCCCAGGCCTGCCCCACAGTACTGGCTCAGTACACTGAATCGCCATATCAACCCCCTAGGAGCTTTGCTTCTTGTATCTGGATATGGGATAGGCTGCCTGAGTCATATGCTCCCCTTTAGCTCTCCTTGAGTCACCAACGAGATCACATTTTTGAGTACTTGCTGAGTGCCAGGCAGAGCCGTGCACACTCACATACATTGCTAAATAATCCTCATAACTCTGCGAGGTGTATCAGTCAGGGAAGCTAGGTTATGTGGCAGTAACAAGGAGCCCCTCGCCTTTCCACGGCCTACACCAGGTTTGACTCTCACTTACGACTCTGCAGTTTGGCAGGTTGCTTCAGTTCACCCTTGCTCTCACTCCGTGACCCAGACTGATACAGCAACCACTACTGGAAATACTACTAATCACGGCAGCAGAGGCAGAGGCTCTGGGAGGCTTGTATCAGTGATCGTACAATCAAGCTCAGAAGTTACACACATCATTTTAGCTGACAAGTCATCATCAAGAAAGAGGAGAGACGTCAAGGTGGTTGAAAGGGGCACTGCAGAAAAGACAGGGCCACGAGAATGAGACTCTTACATTAGATACATGGCCCCACTCAAGCTCACAGGTGCTGAAAAACATCTGGAAGCAGGAGAAAAGCTTTCATCACCCCATCTTACATTTGTAGGCAGCAATTAGAAGACTGCAAGGGTATGCGAGGGAGCCCCGGGGCTGGAAGCTAAGGCACTCAGGCCACTGCAAAGCCGGGCCATTCTTTGGCATCATCCTGCCCTTGAGAGGGGTTGCCTAGGGTTCAGGAACAGTCTGAAACTGGTTGAAGAATCTTTAGGGCATAGGATGGGATCAACAGGTTCTTGGGGTTGAAACCCTTGTATGGATACTCTAATTTGTGGAGTGCTGAATGAATGATGGGTGGCAAGAGGTCACAGACCCCCTCTTGGCCAAATCCTTTGCAGGAAGGACAAATCTGTCTATCAGAGGTGTACTGAGCTTCTCCTGGATGTCCAGCTAGAGTCTCACAGAACAGTTGGGGAGCTGAGATGGAGACAGATGACAACCTAAGTGTCAGTCCGTTGTAGGGGCGAGGAAGGGGAGTCAGTCATCGTGGCAGATTAGACACCGTGTCTCTTATGCTGCCCCTTCGGTCCTCACCACAAAACCCAGAAAGAATGACTTTAAAAAAAAATACAAAGATTGGAAGGACAGGAAAAAAAAAACAGTGGCCACAAAACACTGGAAGATAGAAAGCCAAGAAAATGGAACGGTAACAGAAGTGGGGAAAGCCAGGCGCCCACACAGCTTGCACGGCAGAATCTCTAGGAGGCTCAGGACCTGGAGGCTCCTGAAGCCCTGGAGAGACAGAGAAGAGAGGGGCCAACATAGGAGAACTGAGGGCAAGTCTGAGAAAAAGATGGATCCGGCTTCTCTCTCTCCACATCGAAACAGCTGGATTGTTTTCTTGAAGGGGTAACATCAGAGGGTCTCTTAATGGTACATGCTAAGTTGCTTCAGTTGTGGATGACTCTTTGTGACCCCATGGGCGGTAGCCTGCCAGGATTCTCTGCCCATGGGATTCTCCAAGCAAGAATATTAGAGTGGGTTGCCATTTGCTGCTCCAGGGGATCTTGCCCACCCAGGGATCCAACCCACCTCTCCTATTTCCTGCATGGCAGGAGGGTTCCTTACCACTAGCGCCACCTGGTGAGCACCAGCAAGAGGGGAGGGCAGGGGACTCACCACCCCCTGTAGATCTGAGTGAGAGTATCCTATGATGCCAACATCCCCCACCCCAGCCCTCAGCTCCCCTTAGCCCTGGAAGCTAGGCTTCCCCTTCCAGGAAGAGACTGGAAAAGTCTTTTCTGCAGAATCTAAGCTGCTAAAGAAGAGTGGCTTAAATGTCCAGACATCAGGAGTTCTCCAACCAAATGACCCAGTGGCTCACCCACAGGGATTCTCATACTTGATGAGCTCTCAGAGCCTCCAGTAAGCTGGTTAATTCCTCACCATGACACGTGAGTCTGTGGCCAGGGATTCTCAGACACTGAAGAGAGCCCCTGACTTGAAAGACCTCTCTCTACTAAACAAACAAACAAACAAAGAAAACTTGGAGGAATCAGACTCTGCAGTTAGAAGAAACTGCAAAACAAGCAAAAGCTGTCATGACTACCCTCTGAAATAAAATACACAAGATGAGATTATAATCATGAAACAAAAACAGGATATTGTAAAAGAGAACAGTTAATTAGATAGCAAAGTAGCTCTTCTCCGTACCCCTCTCCTCGGCCCCTCCTCAATAGTTCAAAGGCCATTAGGTGGAGCTGCAGAACAGGTATCTCCTTGGGGTCAGGGACAGGGGTAGCCCAGAGAGAGAGGTGGAGCCTGTGTGGTATGAGGAGGGCACTCATGTGAGGATAGTGGCTGCACAGAGTGCCGAAAACCACGTGAGGTGAGAGGGGTGCCCCCACGGAGGGGCAGCCTGGTGAGCAGGGGAGAACAGCATACTGTGGAGGAAGGTGGCTGCAGGGGCCTGTAGAGGGGTGTCGAGGCCTGGGTGGGGTGAGGGGGCACTGGTGGTGGGAGGTGGCAGAGGGGGGAGACTGGTTACATAGAGAAGAATATTAAAGATAATGGGAGTAGTTTCCTCACCATCAGAAAAGGGAGTTGCAACTGTGAAGAGGGACAGAACTAGATGGAATTGTGCTGGTGAGTGGAACGGGAAGTTTCAGATTAAACTCACAGATGGACAGGTGGATGGATGGATGGATGGATGGATGTACGCAGGTGTATATTGACATAACATGTAGAAATACACATATTCCCTACCATGGTGTAGGATAGCTGTTCCCTACCATAGCTCCAACCATGGAAAGGGCCTGGGAGCAGCAGCATTCCGATGGCAACAGGTACACCTAGCACCCAGGTCCTGACTTCTAAATATCATTGTCCACTTTGGGACCCAGCGCTCCTTGGAGAAATGAACTGGGTCTGAGAAAGTACCAGATGAGCCTGAACCATCTTGTGGTGCTAGAGAACAAGGAAGCGCTCCGAGAATGATGGGGACCTGCCAGAAGGACACATGGGCCACCCTGCAGGGATTCCCACTAGGCCAATCTGTGACAATTTCAGTACCAATTTATATAATGTTGGTTACATTGTAATCCACTGAGCAGAACAGCAAACACTGAGTCCATACTCACGTAAATAAATGGACAGGGCTTCCCCGGTGGCTGAGTGGTGGAGAGTTCCCTGCCAACGCAGGAGACATGGGTTTGATCCCTGATCTGGGAGGAACCACATGCTGTGGAGCAGCTAAGCCCATGCATCACAATGGCTGAGCCTGCGCGGAGAGCCTGGGAGCTGCAGCTATGGGAGCCGGCGCACCCGTGAGCCCGTGAGCCCGTGGTTGCCACCAGAGAAGCTTCTGCAAGGAGAAGCCCTCTCACTGCAACTAGAGAGTAGCCCCCACTCTCCACAACTAGAGAGAAGTCTGCACAGCAATGAAGACTCAGCTCAGCCAAAAAAAATAAACAAATTTAAAACAATATTCAGAGAATTAAACAGGACAAAGTATCTCCCCCCAAATACTTATCAATTACAGATGGCAAAAGAATAATATTGCAATGGGGAAGTCTGGCAGACACCATCCTAATCAAGGAATCAAAGTGAATGTCATCATGAATTAGACAAACTGAATCCTGTCCCATCCTCCTACCTGGTAGGATGCAATGAGAAGATAGCATCGTGGAAGAGTGCTATGGAATTCCTGCCAAAGATGCAGGACCTGAATCTAGTCATGGGACACATTAGAGAACCCCCCACGGAGGGACATCCTCCAGAAGCCTGGTGGTCCTCAAAGGCAAAGAAGTAGGAGAGACTTTGCAACTACTGGCAAGCATGCTTCTGTTCTGAATATTTTGCTACGAAGGACACCATGGCAAAACATGAAAGGCAGCTGCAGGTTAGGTGGTAGCGATGTTTCTATGTTAATTTTCTGATTTGGATGGCTATATTGCGGTTAGAGTATGTCTTGTTTGCAGGAAACACACACTCAGACTTCCCTGGCAGTCCTGCGGTAAGACCAAAGCAGGAGGGTGCAGGTTCGATCCCTGGGTGGGGAGCTAAGATCCCACATGCCTCAGTGGCCAAAAACTCAAAACACAAAACAGAAGCAGTATTGTAATGAATTCAATAGACTTTAAAATGTGGCCCACATTAAAAAAAAATCTTTAAAAAGAAAAAAGAATTTGATGGACTTAGGACATCATTTCAGCAACTTATTCTTAATGGTTCAGGGGGGAAAACGACTTTTTCTTTTAAAGTATTTGCAATTTTGGTTTATGTAGGACATTGCTTCAAAATGAAAAATATTAAAAGCGAAAACAAGTAACAAAAAGTGATAGGCCTTTCTTGGCTCAGTAGCTGTGGGAGAACCGGTTAAGGCAGCTCTTCGTTGGTGCGAGGGTGCCCTCTTGTGGTTTTTGTAGTACAATGCAGCACCCGAGCACCAGGTTGGGTCTGGGATTTTGCTACTGTTTCTCAGATTTCAGTTCAGTTCAGTTCAGTCGCTCAGTCGTGTCCGACACGACTCTTTGCGACCCCATGAATCCCAGCACGCCAGGCCTCCCTGTTCATCACCATCTCCCGGAGTTCACTTAGACTCACATCCATCCAGTCCATGATGCCATCCAGCCATCTCATCCTCGGTTGTCCCCTTCTCCTCCTGCCCCCAATCCCTCCCAGCATCAGAGTCTTTTCCAATGAGTCAACTCTTCTCATGAGGTGGCCAAATTTAGATGTCCTCAAAGGTCGTCTTATTCGGTCCCCTGTCTCAGGCCATGGTTTCTCTTTACCTAAACCATAAAAATACCTGTGTGCCCTGTCTTCAAAGTTCCAGAAGTGTCCTTTTCTGTCCCTGATGCTGGAAACTACCCTTAGGATTGGACTCCTTGGAGGTTCTCTGGACAGACAGGGAGTGGTAAACCAGCATGGGGAGGGGCTGGACCAGTGACAGAGGCTGTAGAGGACGGAGCCTAGATGGAAGGCCTGAAGCTGTCCCTAATGGTCTGCTTGGCCTTGGGGTCATCACTTCTCTCCTCCCAAGTTCATTTTACTTCTGTATTGGAGACCAGGAACTTGCCCAGACTTTCACAGGAGCTAATGAGATAAAAATAATAGATCCCAGTTTCCACTTAATGGGTGACCACATGTCCAAGGCTGCCTGGAAAAAGCCTGATTTACACCTGCTGCCTGGCATTGTCACTAATGACCTTTCTCTCTCTCTCTCTCTCACACACACACACACTCAAACATCTCAGTCTGAATGATAAATCATTTGGTCACTACCAACTATAGATAATCTACCAAGTGGATGATAAATTTGATGGCCACCAGCCGAGATCCAACCAGTCCATTCTAAAGGAGATCAGCCCTGGGTGTTCTTTGGAAGGAATGATGCTAAAGCTGAAACTCCAGTACTTTGGCCACCTCATGCAAAGAGTTGACTCATTGGAAAAGACTCTGATGCTGGAAGGGATTGTGGGCAGGAGGAAAAGGGGACGACAGAGGATGAGATGGCTAGATGTCATCACCGACTTGATGGACGTGAGTTTGAGTGAACTCCGGGAGTTGATGACGGACAGGGAGGCCTGGTGTGCTGCAATTCATGGGGTCGCAAAGAGTCGGACACAACTGAGCAACTGAACTGAACTGAACTGAGCCACCTGTGGGCTCACTTTTGGTGAATTTTCCAAAGCCTTCAGGATTCTGAACCTTTGTGGTTTCTTCTCTCCCCTTCCCCTGGGTGTAATGTTTATAGGAACAACGGGTGCACACTCACTCTTACCCAATCACAGAAAGCAAATCCTGGTCTGAGCTAAGCCCATCTTAAGTGGCTGGGCACCGGCTAGCTGGGAACTGGCTTGTTCACCAGAAAGCAGGAGTCCAGGCAGGTAGGTGGGCCCCAGGGTCCTTGGAAGTTTAGGTTACATGTCATCTATTGAAAAAAGTTAGTATCATACTTTTGAGATGGAAGAAAGTGATAGCATCTCTCGCCATCTCCCCAGGAAGGAGCATTCACGACTTTGAGTCCCAGGGTCGGGGAGCGTTAAGCAGAGTAACAGCCTCTGTATGTTTCAGGGGCTGTCACCAGCTTTGGTCCATCCAAGGGGTGGACCTGGCTTTTCCCAGGTCAGGGGGAGGGGGGAGAGAGCCCTGGGGCTACAGTGCCTTGAGGATCAGAGAGGCAGTAACCCAGTACATTTGTAAGGCCTCCTCAGACAACCATTTTGCCTTTTTGCCTTTCTTTTTCTTGGGCACGGTCTTGGTCACTGCCTAGTGTACAGTGTCGCAAACCTCCGTCCATAGTTCTTCAGGTACTCTGTCCCATCACTTCCGGTCCCATCACTTCATGGCAAGTAGATGGGGAAACAATGGAAACAGTGAGAGACTTTATTTTTGGGGGCTCTAAAATCACTGCAGATGGTGACTGCAGCCATGAAATTAAAAGATGCTTGCTCCTTGAAAGAGAAGCTATGACCAACCTAGACAGCATGTTAAAAAAAAACAGAGACATTATTTTGCCAACAAAGGTCCATCTGGTCAAAGCTATGATTTTTCCAGTAGTCATGTATGAATGTGAGTTGGACCATAAAGAAAGCTGAGCATTGAAGAATTGATGCTTTTAAACTGTGATGTTGGAGAAGACTCTTGAGAGTCCTTTGATCAGAGAAATGCAAATCAAAACCACAATGAAGTACCATTTCTCGCTAGTCAGAATGGCTGCTATCCAAAAGTCTACAACCAATAAATGCTGGAGAGGGTGTGGAGAAAAGGGAACCCTCTTACACTGCTGGTGGGAATGCAAACTGGTACAGCCATTATGGAGAACAGTGTGGAGATTCCTTAAAAAACTGGAAATAGAACTGCCATATGACCCAGCAATCCCACTGCTGGGCATACACACCAAGGAAACCAGAATTGAAAGACACGTGTACCCCAATGTTCATCGTAGCACTGTTTACAATAGCCAGGGCATGGAAGCAACCTAGATGTCCATCGGCAGATGAATGGATAAGAAAGCTGTGGTACATATACAGAATGGAATATTACTCAGCCATTAAAAAGAATATATTTGAATCAGTTCTAATGAGGTGGATGAGACTGGAGCCTATTATACAGAGTGAAGTAAGCCAGAAAGAAAAACACCAATACAGTATACTAACACATATATATGGAATTTAGAAAGATGGTAACAACAACCCTGTATGCGAGACAGCAAAAGAGACGCAGATGTACAGAACAGTCTTTTGGACTCTGTGGGAGAGGGAGAGGGTGGGATGATTTGGGAGAATGGCATTGAAACATGTATATTATCATATGTGAAATGAATCACCAGTCCAGTTTTGATGCATGATACAGGATGCTCAGGGCTGGTGCACTGGGATGACCCAGAGGGATGGTACGGGGAGGGAGGTGGGAGGGGGGTTCAGGATGGGGAACACATGTACACCCATGGTGGATTCAAGTCAATGTATGACAAAACCAATACAATATTGTAAAGTAACTAGCCTCCAATTAAAATGAATAAATTTATATTAAAAATAAATAAAATAAAAATAAAATTCTATAATTTTCTGAAACAGAAAAAAAAAAAAACAGTCCCTTGGACTGCAAGGAAACCAAACCAGTCCATCCTAAAGGAAATCAGTCCTGAATATTCATTGGAAGGACTGATGCTGAAGAGGAAGCTCCAATACTTTGGCCACCTGATGCGAAGAGCCGACTCATTGGAAAAGACTCTGATGCTGGGAAAGATTGAGGGCAGGAGGAGAAGGGGACAACAAAGGATGAGATGGTTGGATGGCATCACCGACTTGATGGATATGAGTTTGAGCAAGCTCCAGGAGCTGGTAATGAACAGGGAGGCCTGGCGTGCTGCAGTCCATGGGGTCGCAGAGTCGGACATGACTGAGCGACTGAATTGAACTGAACCCAGTACATACAGAATGGTGGTTGCCTCTCCATGAAAGAGGTGGTTGCCTCTTCCATTGGGAAAGGAAAGGAGGGGTTTGTAAAAGGTGGTGTCCTATGCCTGCTCCACAAGTGGGCAGGGCCCTGATGGGCTGGTGGTGGGAGTCAGGCGGCTGGACAGGGTCTTCAGTGGCTGTGAGTGCCACCAACCCCATGCAGCAGAGGACAGAGGAGAAAGACCACAGTCATCTGCAGAGCAGGGTGCAGAGACAACGTCAACAGTCAGAGCCCAGACGATGGGTCAGACTCTACTCTCCATCCCCACACCGTATGATCAGACATTCTATAGCATCTACGAAAAGCGTGGAAAATAGGGCGCTACAGAAAAAAAACTGGCCTTTATAAACAGGGTTAGGAGGCATGTGGATTCAGGTTGAGCTTCATTTAGGAAAACAAAGAATGAGAGGTTTCTGGACCCCAAGTGTAGAGGAGGCCTCAGCCACAGACACCAAATGGGCTCCTCTGAGAGGGGCCAGGCCCTAGGAGCTGGGAGTGGGGTGCAGCAGATATTTCAAGTTAAAGCTTCATTTTTATTTTTTTAAATGTACATTCAGGATATAGATTTTTAAAATGTACATTTGAATGTAGATTCAGGTGAAAAGGGCATACGTTTTAGAAAAACAAGTAATATGAATGTTCACACGAGGGGTAATCTCACTGATCACTTAAGGGGCGCCTTCCATGACCAGGAGCTTTAGAACATGCTCTCAAACCCTCGCAGACACCCTGTAGAGAATCACTACCATCTGAAACTTCGATGAGGCAACAGGGGCGCGGGACGGGGGACTCGGCTGAGCTCCCACAGGCGGGTCAGTGGCAGGCTGTGATAGCCTGTTTGCATTCTGGCCACTACACCCCACGGTCTCTCTGGTAGGAGCCACAGGCCAGCTCTGCCCCTCAGTCCCTGTGGCCTCCTTGGGACTTGGGCTCAAGCCTGCAGGGAGATTGGCAGAGTGAGGCCATGGAGAGAGAGCGCGGGGAGAGGTCTGAGGAGGCTGCTGCCCTGCCACAGTGCCTGGTGGTGGCCTGGGGACTGCTGGAGGTTGCAGCGATCAGGCAGACAGGCTGGACGTGGGACAGGAGGGGAGCCAGGACACCTGGGGCCAGGGGGGGACTTCCATGTGTCTGGCATGACCCCTAATTCTGGACTTCACTTCCATCTTGCAAATCTTACTATTCAAACCCAGCAGGGAAGCATCTTCTGGGAAGGGCAGTTCTGAGCTTTAGAGGGGAGCAGAGGTGCCGGGTTGACACCCCAACCCCGAGCAGTCACTTGAGGGCCTCGCCTCGGGGTTGCTGACATGGGGAAGTTGGTCTGGCAGCTGCTGGTCTTTGGGAACCATCTCTCCCTGCCCACCCCTCACACATGAGACACGGATGCGCGGGCAGCCTGCAGGCCCCTCCTGCCCAGGGTTTGGGGCCAAAGCAGATGGCCCAGGGTGGGTGGTGATGGTGGCTGGGCCTCTGGCTCTAACATCCAGAGGGAAGAGAGGCTGGGGTGGGGCTCTGGAGAAGGTCCTTCTCCCACTGGTTCCCTGTCTCCTCTGCTGTCGGCCTGTTCCTGAAGGGCCTTCCATGCTGCACAGGAGGTCACACAGCCTCCCTTCCTGGGTGGGGCTGCGGGACACAGCAGGGGAGGCCCCGGGAGAGCTGGCCGTGCCTGGGGACAGGCTCCAGGGGCCTGATTGTTGTTCAGTCGCTCAGTCGTGTCGGACTCTTTGCGACCCCGTGGACTGCAGCACGCCAGGCCTCCCTGTTCATCACCAACTCCCAGAGCTTGCTCAAACTCATGTCCCTCGAGTCAGTGATGCCATCCAACCATCTTGTCCTCTGTCGTCCCCTTCTCCTCCTGCCCTCAATCTTTCCCAGCATCAGGGAATTTTCCAGTGAGTCGGCTCTTTGTACCAGGTGGCCAAAGTATCAGAGCTTCATCTACAGTATCAGTCAGTCCTTGCAACGAGTAATCAGGGTTGATTTCCTTTAGGATTCACCAGGTGTCTGCTTCCTCAGAGCTGGGTCTGCTCCCTCGGCCTCCTTCATTCTCTTCCTGGGTAGAAAACAAAGTCCATCACCCCTCTCCCCTGTCAATCCCTCCCTGCCCCAAACACGAGACTTTTCCCATGAAAATAACCAACCGGGAAACGTACCTTTATCACGAGGCCTGAGTGGGCAGCCCTGAGCAGAAAATGCTGGGGCAAGAGACACGATCGAGGGTGAGCCCAGCCTCCACTGCTGGGTGGTCAGGAACCTGCAGGCTCTGACTTGGGTTTCCGCCTGCAACGAGTGAGAGGGCAGCTGCCTCATCGGGCTGCGGGCAGAACGGTGGCAACAGGGAGAGGCCAGTCCCCAGCAGTGTTGAGCACGTGGTACATGCACCATAGAGCACCAGGGAACATTACAGAGAGAAAATACACGCAGGGCTGGCTGGGGGCCTGGCAAAGATGGTGAGAATGGAAAGGCCTCCCGTGGGAAGGGTGTGGGCCGGTCTCTGTGCAGGCCCTGCAGGGGTGAAAACAGAGAGGTCCCTGGGAAGATGCTCTGGGTGGGTGCCGGCGCGGGTCTGGGAGCCTGGGGGTTGTGAGTGAAGGGGAAGCAACTGTTAGCAGTTAGCACACCATAAATGTTCAAGAGAGAGCAAAGTTCTGGGCTCTGGAGCAGGGAGAGGGCGCCTAAAGACAAGGAAAGGTCTCAAGAGAGAAGCAGGATGACAAAGGACAATGGGAGTGACTCACCAGTATCGCACAAGCCGTCAATTACACTCACTCACGGTTTGTTTCCTGCTCTTCCTTGCAGCCCGGTGAAGCAAATCTTAACAGCTCCTCATCTTCATTTTCAAGCCCATACATTGCAAAGCCCTCTTTTTTCACAGAGGAGGAAACCGAGGTTCCAAGGGGCAATGATTTCCCCAAGGCTCCCCAAGACAGCATCAAAACTCCACCCCACATCTGTGGCTCATACCTTGTGACCCAGGGAACCCAGCTGGACAAAGGCTGGGAGCTGCAGCAAGCCCTGCAGGCTTGGGTGACAAGGCGTCCAAGAGGCCTGGAGCGGAGGTCTGCCCCAGAGAGCCCCCGGGGGGCCCAGTGGTGATCCTGGAGGAAGATGGAGAGGTGGGCTGGGAGGCAAGGCAGACCCCCAGCAGAATGAAACTGCCACAGCCACCCTGCTGACTTACTGCTCCAGAGTGCTCAGTGTATGTAGCCTTCTGGAGTCGGGGGTGGCGACCGAGGTCTGCAGGGCCTGGTGGACAGAGCTCAGCTCAGACATGCCTCTGATACTGGGTGAGGCTTCTCTGAGCCAGACTTTTTCACACACCTCCATTTCCCCAAAAGGACATTCTATTCTCTACTTAACAGTTCAGAACACGGAGGCCCTGAGAAGTGAAGTCACTCGTCCAGGACCTCAAAAGAAAATGGTAGAACTATTCCGCGAGCCAGGATCTTCTGTCTCTAATGCCAGTTTCTTTCCAAAATATGATCCACTGTTAATGAGAACTGCTGATGATGGAGCAGGAACCAAGAACAATGCAGGTGCTTTACCTGGATGACCTTTCATCTGTATGATCCTCCCTCATCTGATGGAGTAGGACTCTCTGGCTCAGAGAGGGTGAGTGACATGTCTGAAGCCACACAGCATTCAACCCAGATCTTCCTCAACTCCAAAGCCCAAATTATTTTCTCTATAGCTTGTTTCCCGAAGTGTATTCCATGGGGCGTTCATTGGTGTCCTGGAAAGGGTGGGGACAGGGGATGTCTATGAACAAATATTTTGGGAAGCACTGAGTTAGACAACCACCTTTAAGACTTCTTGGAGGTTTAATAATCTATTTTTTTTTAATCTCTGAAAGTGGAAACTGGTGTGCTCACACTTAATTGGTCCACAGTCTCCTTTTACCATAAACTAATGCATTAGTTAGGAATGTGCAGAACTGCAGGCAGAGAAACAGCCCCTCAGCAGCAGCCAGGAACCAGCAGAGATGGGCAGTCCAGAGCTGACGTAGTGGCTCAGACAAGGCCCTGGGACCCAGGCTCCTTCTAGCCTCCCACTCTGCCATCCCCCACAGGTATCTCCCACCTCCATGGCGGCAGAATGACTGCGGCCCTTTCAGACACCACAGTTACGTTCCAGGCAGGAAGAGGCAAAGAGAAGAGGGGAGCAGAACCTTTATATCCCAGAAGCTCCCTTAGCAGACTTTTGCTATATCTCATCTGCCAGAAGCATGTCACATGAGCACCCTAGCTGCAAGGGAGCCTGGAAGGTTGAGTAATTTTAAGGGCCCATTATCACCCAGAAGGAATTGGAGGTCTCTGGGTAAGGAGGAACAGAAGAGCAGATACAATTAAACTTCTGGAGTTGGTGTCCCACGGAACTGCTTTGGAAAATGATGCTCTCCCTTCATGCCATCTCCTCTTATTTTTCTGCCCAATGACAGGCAAGTCATTCTTCAAAGCCTACAATGGCCCCTCTGCAACCGAGGCTCTCAGATTCCTCCATCTCCCAGCCCTGCCCTTCGCTCCCTGGCAGATGAGGTGGCCCTGATCAGTCCGCTGTGGGCTGTGCTAGGGTGAGGAGCAGGAATGTCCTCTGGACTGCCTACCCATTTGCTGCTAGAGGGCAAGGACATGACCCATTTCTATCTGTGTCTACCAAGCCCTGGCACAAATGTCCAAAAAGAGCCTGAATGGCTTTCAGAAGGAGAAAGTGGTTCAGGATGCTTTGCTTGGTTATGGGGAGCAGGTACTGATCTAAGCTGCCAAACTCAGAAAGGCAGGATCCAGGGAGGCTGCTGGGAACTGAGGGCAGGGGTGTGGTCAGGGCTCAGGAAGGCATGCTGTCGATCCGGAAGGGCACCGGCACCCCGGGCAGCCTGCTCCATGGGCACTGCTTCATCCGCGTGCCTGGAGCCCAGGTTTTTCTGCTTTTCTGTCCAGGGAACAGACGTGAGATGCTACACTTCCGCTCCAGTGAGATCAGCTCCAGAGGCAAGCTGACCCTCTCAGCCTCATTGCTAAATTGGGGGAGAGACTCTGATTGGTCCAGCTTAGGTCAGGTGTCACCCTGGTCCAATCGATTGTGCCCCTCAGCAGCTGGGGGGAGGGAGGTGAGGCTAACGTAATGCATGGATGGGAAGGACAATACAGGCAGATATCTCAAGATGTGACTATCTGACTTTAGGGTGTAGCAGGGGTCAGCAAATTATGACCCAGGCACTAAATCCAGCCTGCCAGCATTTGTATAAATCAAATGTTATTAGAACATAGCTATGCCCATTCACAGGGCTTCCCAGGTGGTAAAGAACCTGCCTGCCAATGCAAGAGATGTGAGACTCAGGTTCCATCCCTGGGTGGGGAAGATCCCCTGGAGGAGGGCATAGCACCCCACTCCAGTATTCTTGCCTGGAGAATCCCATGGGCAGAGGAGCCTGGTGGGCTGCAGTCCATGGGGTCGCAGAGTCGTACACGACTGAGCGACTTGGCACACAAGTATGCGTGCTCATTCACTGATGTACCGTCCAAGGCTGCTTTTGTGATAGACCTCAGAATAGAAGAGTCGTGCCATGGACTGTGTGGCCCGCAAAGCCAAATATTGACTATCTGGTCCAGCGCAAAACAAGTGTGTCAACAGCCGCCCAGCACCTCGATTACAGGGAGGAGCTTGTCTGTCTAGGAGCTTGAGGGCAAACTGAGGGCAAGGATGTGCCATTCGGATCTGCATCCCCAAAGGCCACAGCACAGGTAGCTGGTTGATCGAGAGAAGGAAGGAAGGGAAGAAGGAAAGGAGGGAGGGAGGGGGGAAGAGCGAAGGCAGAGGCGGTGCCCCTGCTGGTTCCCAGACTTTTCCCTGGGCTTTTGAGCAGAGCGGTGGGATGCTGGGGAAGGGGTTTCTCTCTCTCCGTTCGCTCAGCCCGCATCTGCTCCTAATTGAGGCGCAGTGGTACAAGCCTGATTGGGAATAGCAGGTGCCAGGACGTGGTGAACATTAGGGAATAGTCACTTGGCGGGCTCTGGAGCTGCCAAAACGAAAGTGTGCCGATGGGCCAGATGTGCGCTCATTACCATCCGCTCTTCCTCAGCAACGTTTTAAGGGAACATTTGTTTGTGGAGGAAACACAGCTGTTCCCTGGGAAATGGGTTTCCCTCTTTGGGCAGAGGAGTCGGGGAGGGGCTGCGGGGGGTGGGGGGAACACTGGAGCCATCTAGGGGACCTGGCAGCTGAAGACTCTCCGTCTGGTCAAGGGCAGGGTTTCGAGAGGACAGTGCCCACTGTGACCTCCATGCTCATGTGAAAGAGAATGTTAGCCCCATTTCTCAGAGGAGGAAGCAGAGGCCAAGGGAGGCCACGTGACCTCCACCAAGGCCACAGAGCCCATGAGTGACAATCGCCAAGTGCGGGCTCTGTCCCCCAGGACCACTGCCCTCACACGGGCCCGGCTCCATCTTCTCACAACATCTGCGGCAAAGCATCTCTAGTCTCAGCCTCAGAATCTCCATTTCCCTGCCTGTGTGTGGTTTCTGCCCCAGCAACACGCTGCCCATCTCCTGTCTCCCTGTCTCCACCTCCCCGTCCCTGGGCCTCTGTCTCTTTCTCCACCCTTCCCTGGTGTCTGCGGTTGAGTGGCTCTTGTCTGCGTGGGCCTTCCCGTCCATCTCTCTCCCTGCTTCTCCCTCTGCATTGCCTTCTTGATGCACAGGCTCTCGATAACACCTGCAACATCTCGGGTCTGAGGCCAGGTCTGTGTGATGTGGCCTCCTTGGGGTTGTTTGACTATAACTCTGTCTCTCTCTTTCTGGCACCTATTTCTGTGTGTTTTCAGGGTAGCATTTTTTCAAGTTGTGTATCATGACTGCTGGTCATAAAATCAATGAATTAGACCGTGACCAGCAATTAAATAAGCAGACAAAAAAAAAAAAAAAGAATACCAGAATGTGTTCACATACTGTCCTATGAACTGTTTCCGTTTTCTACATGACTGGGTTCCAATGTAAAATGTTTTCACTATGAGATTTGACAAAACAACATTTGAAAACTGTTTGTACTGAGTGGAGATACTTTGGCTGTAAGTGCAAAAATCTCTGACTCAAACAAGCTCAACAAGATTTATTAGCACCACTCCAAGAAGTCCAAGGGCAAGACCAGGGCCAGTTAATCACTGCCAGACAACACCATCGGGAGTCAGGTACTTTCCTTTCTCCCTTTGCCCTAGGCCATCTTCAGTGAGCCAGCTCACTCTCATCATGACCACAGGGTGGCTACTTGGCCTCCATCCGCTCCTGACAGATTCATAAGAGAACGAGGGACTGTCCGCCCCCCTTGTTGTTGATTAGTCGCTAAGTCATGTTCAACTCTCTGCAACCCTATGGACTGTAGCCCTCCAGGGTCCTCTGCCCATGGGATTTCTCAGGTGAGAATACCGGAGTGGGCTGCCATTCCCTTCTCCAGGGGATCTTCCGGATGCAGGGAACCTGCATCTCCTGCAGTGGCAGGCAGATTCTTTACTGCTGAGCCCACCAGGGAAGCCCTGGCTAGTCCCATACATCTGCTTTATAGAAGTCAAGAAACCTTTCACATCTCATTGGTCGGGACAGGGTCACATGCCCACCTCTTAACCAATCACAGGCGAAAGAGACAAGGCTCACGGTGAGTGGCTTAGATGACTCAAAAGGAAGTCTCTTCCCTTTACACAGGAGAGTAGACACCAGAGGCCTTGGGCCTCCTCCCACCAGCAAGAAATGGGAGAAGCCTATGGGCCGGGCTGTCACGCACATCTGCCTCAGCCTCTCCCTGTCCCCTCTGCCTGGGTGCCAGCCTCAGTTTCCCTCCTAGTCCTGAGGGGAGGCCATGGGAAGTGCAGGGTACCATTTAGAGTCTCTGCATTTGTTTTCTAGGCCTGCTAAAAACAAACCTGCTGGCTTAACACAAAAGAAATTGATTCTCCCACAGTTCTGGAGGCCAGAAGCCCAAAGCCAAGGTGTCTCCCAGGGCACACCCCCCTGAGGAATCTAGGGGAAAAGCTTTCTTCATTCTCCCTCCATCCAGTGGCTCCAGCTGTTCCTTGACTTGCGGCCACATCCTCCTGCCTCTGTCCGCGCATGGCCTTCTCCTCTCCATCCCCTCCCCCCCACCCCATGTCTCTCCTCTGTGTCTCTTCCAAGGACACTTGGCTTGTATTCAGGACCCACCTGGCTAGTCCAGATGACCTCAGCTTACTCCGAGATGATCCTTAATTATATCTGCAAAGATTATTTTTCTCAAATCAGATCACATTGACAGTTCCTGGATGTGGGCATATCTTTGGGGGGCCACTCTTCAGGCCCCTACAGGGGCCCTGCTCACCTCACCCCAGCCCAGCCCCAGATTCTTGCAGGGACAGGACCCAGAGTCATGGACACCCTCCCACCGACCCCTATGGGGCCTGACCTCTGAACTGCAGCATCCTCATCTGCCAAACAGAGACCTGAAGGAGTAAGCAACGGCAGCAAAAAAAAAAAAAACTAGCAAATATCAGGAAATAACACCATTTCCTAATCCTGCTTGTTCCTTAAGAAAAAGCAGATTGACATTCCCACCCGTTTTCCAGGGAACTAAGGCCTTTTGGAAGCTGGGCTGAGGCAGAGGGGCCTGGTGAGCTGTTAAAGAAACACCCCCATGTCCCCTGCAAAGGTCACAGGACCTGATTCAGTCTCTTGCTCCCTTGGACTTCCTTGAGTCAAAGCATGAGATTTCTAGAAAGCCCCTCTGATAAGACCGCACCTGTTACCTGGGACGGGCTATTCTGCACCCCCCTCCCCCAAGCTATGGTAAGACTAACAGTAACTGCCCCTCAACCTTGCCTGAGGCCTCACAGCTCCACAAAGACCCTCATACATTGGGCTCTGGCAACAGTCCTCATGGTTCAAGTAAAGCGACTGAAGTATATTCACTCATTCATTCAGCAGACATTGACTGAGCGGTAAGTTTGTACCTGTCAGACACTATCGCAGGCAGGCCTGGGGATTCATTGTGAACAAGACAAACATCTCTGCCCTCACAGAGCTGACATTGCAGAGAGATTAAGTAAGTCACCCGAGGCCACATGGAGCTAAATGACTAGACTGGACCCAGAACTGGGTCCCCAGGCTGTTCACACTGAACCCATCGGTCAGTGGTCTTCCGGGAAAGCCTCTGGGAGCAATGGTATAAAAACGGCAATGACGGGATGATGTGTCATAAAGAATTTGGCTGCCCTCTGACCCCTGTCCCTGGGAGCTAATCCTAACCTCCTTGGAGTTTCCCCAGTGATGGGGTCTCTCCTCCCCAGTGATGGGGTGTCTCCATTATTCACAAGAGGGGCCCTCAGACCACAACTGCTAGTTTATGCTAATGAAAGGATTCACGATTGTTCTCCCCATATTTATGCCAATGAGATGGCTCAGGGTTGGGGCTGACTAGATCAGAACAACCAAGCCTGTGATTGGAGGGTTGAGGCTTTGCATCTGTGATGTCAGCCTGATCTGGTGGGGTGGGGGGCATGGAGATGGAGTTCAATCATGTAGCCAGTGGTTTGACCAATCACACCTGCATAGTGAGGCCTTGATAAAAACTCTGGACACCAAGCTCAGTGAACTGCCTGGGTTGGCAGTACGCTCTGAGTTTGTGGCCCTTCCATGTGCAGGGTAACACTTCCCTGAGGAGCACAGCAGTTTTGCATCTGGAACCCTCCCAGACCTCACCTGTGTGTCTCTCCCTTTGGCTTGCTCAGATTTGTAAACTTTTGCTATAATAAAATTAAAATCATCAAAAAAAAAAAAAGTAAACCACTTAACAATTCCATGAGGTATCTAGGGTAATAAATGCATAGAGGCAGAGCATACCAGGGCCTGGGTCAAGAGAGGAATGGGGAGTTAGTTTTTAATAGGTGCAGAGTTTCAGTCTTGCAACATGAAAAGAATTCCAGAGATGGACTGCATAACAATGCAAACGTACTTTACTACACTGTACATTTCAAAACAGTTACAGGGACTTCCCTGGTGGTACAGTAGTTAAGAATATGCCTTCCCATGTAGGGGACTTTTGTCCGATCTCTGGTCAAGGAACGAAGCTCCCACATGCCACAGAGCAACTAAGCCTGTGCTCCAACTACTGAGCCCGCAGGACAACTAGAGAAAAGCCTGTGCATCACAACGGCAAGACCCAGCATGCTGCAACCGAAACCTGACGCATCCGAAAGTAATAAATGCATTAATTTTTAAAATATGGTTATGATGCTAACTTCTAGGGTATGTATGTTAGTTGCTCAGTTGTGTCCAACTCTTTGTGACCCCACAGACTATAGTCCTCCAGGCTCCTCTGTCCATGGAATTCTCCAGGCAAGAATACTGGAGTGGGTTGCCATGCCCTTCTCCAGGGGATCTATCCAACCCAGGGATGGAACCCAGGTCTCCCGCATTGCAGGCAGATTGTTTATCATTCTTTACCATTCTTATCATTCTTTACCAGGGAAGCTCCTGGGTATGTGTATCTTACCACACACACACACAAAAAAAACAAAAACAAAACTATAATCATAAACATAGCACTTTTCTGAGCTCTTTCTATGTGTCTTCCCATCAAATTATCAGCCTGAGGGTGGTCATAGGAACTCCTGAATTTGTAGCCAGCTGGTCAGAGTAAGGGGGGCCCTGGGAAGCCTTGAACTTCCGCTGGTGTCTGGGGTGAGAGCCTTGTCAAGGACAGCGCCCTTAATCTGTGAACAGTGGCCCCATTCCAGGCATATGGCGAAGGGAGGCAGAGAGTGGGAGCTGGCTGGTGGATCAAGTGGCTTTTGGAGTCCTGTCCAGCCCCGAGTCTCTGTGATTCCTCCATAAAGACCCCCAGCCCCCAAGCACCTGCCCCCTACACTGTCTGTTCCATTCACTCATCCCTTGACTCTCTCCTCTTTGTGTCCTTTTCAGAGTGTGTGTGTGTCTGTCCATTCCCCATCAAAGCTGTGAGCTCCTCTGGGACTGGAACTATTTACACTTCTGTTGGTTCCAACACCAAACGGTTTCTCTGTGGATGAACTGAATAGCCTTCCTCTTTCCGGTCCGAAGCTCTGGTTCCTGGGGCCCCTATGGTGGGGGTGGGGCACTCACTGCTGCAGTTCCATCTTAAGCGTTTGCTTCTTTGACTTGGTGCTGGATTGTTTTTCAGAGGCACCTCTAGTGGTCGAGCTTCCCTGGTCACTCAGATGGTAAAGAATCCACCTGCGATGCAGGAGACCCCAGTTTGATCCCTGGATCGGGAAGATCCCCTGGAGAAGGGAATGACTACCCACTCTAGTATTCTTGCCCGGAGAATCCCATGCACAGAGGACCCTGGTGGGCTACAGTCTATGGGGGTTACAAAGAGTCAGACACGACTGAGCAACTAACACTCACTTCACCTCTAGTGGTCGAGCACAGGAAGAGGAGGAGAGTTTTCGGCTGTCACACACTTGCACCCCAAGGTCACCACCCCTACCTCCAGTCCTGAGGTCACTGGAAGAGATCAGACCCTTCTTCCAGAGGATGACCTCGTCCCCCTGGGGATGGGGACTGTTTAATCAGAACACCTTCAGTCGAAACGCTCATTCGTTTATGGGGAATACAGGCACAGGCTTTTAAAGACATGCCATAAGTTTAACAGTTATTGGATTTTTCAACTTGTTTACAAAAGCAATATTGTTAAATGGCCAATGGCCAGGCCCAGTTGTTTTTCCTCCTGTGCCTTCTGACGACAGGAAAGCGTATTATCCCCCACAGCCGTCTCCCGGGAGGTATGGGGAACAGCATTCCATTTTGCTGTCTGTTTAATTATCCATTCAGCCTGGCTTACACTAAAGCACTTCCTCATTTGTTCACAGCCAGATCCGCTCTGGAATCGACAAAGAGCTCCTTCCCCATTCCACAACCCCCACGGCAGCTCCTGCAAGCAGCTTCACTCAGAGAAAATGCCAGCCTCGTAAGAACCTGTCCCTTTGGAACAATGGATCCAAAAGGTGATGCAGGTAGTCTGGGTGACCTTGACACTTGACTTCACATCCCTGGGTCAAAGGCTCCTCCTTGCTCAGAGAATGAATATTGCTTTGGAAAAGTCTTTTTAAAGCAGGCTGCTGGACACCACAAGCTATTGGAGAGGTTTTAAAAATAAAGCTTGCCATGACCTGCCTTTTCAGATTCTGATTTAGAGGGCCTGGGTCTTCAAATTTGGGATTTTAAAAGCCCCTCAGATGATTCTGATAAACTAATGGCCAGATTTAGAGGCTTTGGGACTGGAAAATCTCAGCCTGCCTTTGACCCCGAGGTTCTGTGATGTTCTGTCCCAGTGGAGGGGACGGTGGGAGACTGGGCCTTCCTTCTGCTCTTCACATCAGACCAAGTACCTTCCTTCTGCTCTTCACATCAGACCAAGTAGGAGCTCCACGGTCATTTAGCTGGCTGAGATGGACGAAGCTCACACCTGGTGAAAAGTCATCTTGGGGAAACAGCCAGGTAGACAGGGCTCCACAATCCTCCAGTAGCTAGAAATAAACTGAGTAGTACCTGTAAGCTGATGCAAGGATTCTGTCAATGATCTTATCGTGGAACACCTTCACTAGCCCAGCAGGTGTCTGAAGGGCCTGGGAAAATGTATCCCTGTCCAACTTGCATTGGGAAAGTGCCTCCGGATAGGTGGACTCCACACCCAAGGCTGACTTGGCTACAGATGCAGAGAGGAGTTCGAGGGGCAGAGAGCTGGCGGTAGGGGCCCGACCCCACTCCAAGTCCCCGTCCTCCCACTCCCCTCCTCCTAGGAGTGCCAATTTGTCCCCAGTCTCAGATTCAAACTTCCCCATCCATCCCATCTAGAGTGGTCAGAGTGCAAACAACCTCAGTGGCAGCCACACTCAAACTAAGACTCAACCTCTCTAAGGCATTTAATGTATAACACACTAGCCATCCATCATCCCCCTCCATCCTCGCAACACCTCTGTAAGGGCAGGACCATTTGATAGTCCAGGGGCTGGAAGGTCGAAGACAGGACTGAATGACTTGAAAAAGGTCAGAGGGCTGCCAAGTGGAGGAGCCAGAATCTACCTACCCTCAGACCTTCTAATTCGAAGTCCAGAGCCCACAGACCTCCTTAGTAGCCTACACTTTCTTGGCTTTCATCTTTCTCAGCGTGCTTCCACACATGTGACTCTGTTAGACTAATTATAGTAAGCTTCGAAGGTTTTAGATCCTCAACTGCCAACAAGGAAACTGAAGGTCCAAGAAGTTAAAAGGACCACACAGCTGTACCCTTATAATCCAGGAGCTGTAAGAAGGAAAGGCGGGGGACTTATTGACAATCCAGTGATTATGACTCCATGTTCTCAGTGAAGAGGGCCCAGCTTTGATCCTTGGTCAGGTAACTAGATCTCACCTGCTGCAACTAAAGATCTGAGTGCCTAACTGAGACCCAGTGCAGCCAAATAAATTTTTTTAAAAAGAAGGAAAGGTGTAAAGCTGGCTATGGGAGGTGGGTAGCAGAAGTAAGGTTTTGAATTGCATTGTAGCTCTTACAAGCTGTGACCCTGGGCAAGTTATTTACATTTTGTCTTCAATGTTCAGGGATAATTCTTAAAACATAAAATAACCACTTTGATACAAATGTAAACATGGACAAACGTCAAAAAGATTTTATTTACCTAATTAATGAGGGAAGCAGTAAGGTGTTAAATACTGGTTCAAAGAAGAATTCAAAGACCTTACCAACCTAAGGCAATCTGAAATGAAATTATAAGCAGTTGCAAACCTGGTCAATATCCTCAGGGCAACAGTCATTTGCATTCCAACAGGCAAAATTTATTTGCATCCCTGGACAAGAATTATTTGCATTATTATCAGTTTGCTACAACTTCTAGAGTTGTAAAAAATGCCCAAAGACAATAAAATGAACAGATCACCAAGAAAGGAACCTTGCAAGGCATCGAGCAATCTTTTTTGGCTCATTACAAAGACTTACACAATTTCTTCCTAACCTTGTTAAATGCAGATGATCCATAGGGCTGTGGGGAGGATTCCGTGAGGTGGTGTGTTTCCTGCCTGATGCAGGGTAGGTTTCCCTTCCCTGCCCATGGCAAGGATCTTCCTTCTAGGGTGGCTTCCTGATTACCCAAGTCTAGGGGCTTTCTTGCTTTACTGAGTCTGGCAGAGGAAAGGGACTGGGACTTAATGTCACCCCGACTCAGGATCTGGTCCTGGCCCTACCACATCCTCGGGCACGTCATTTCTTTGCTCCTTCCATCTCAGTTAACCAGCAGTAAGAGCAAAGAGTTGGACAAGATGACCTCAAAATTTAGCTCAATAAATCTTGGTCTCATACTGACTCATACAGCACAGCCAGAAATATAGACTTCCTGAGACCAATTCACGGGATAGTTGACAGACACAGACTTTGGAAGCACACAGATAGATGTCTGAATCCCAGTTCAGCTCCTACTACCTGTGTGACCTCGAGTAAGCAGTGTAACATCTCTGAGCCTACACTGCTCATCTGTCAGATGAGGTTATAACAAAGGCTCCAGAGTTTACGCCGAAGATGAAGATGGATAATATGTTATGTGCTCCCATATAGTCAATGCTGGATGTCAGTTTCCATTCTCACTTCCCTATACCAAGTGGGCTCTGCTTTGGGTCACGGAGTCAGAGATCCCTTGTCTCTGCCCATGGTCACTTGGTAGGTCTGTGAACAAACCCTCACTGGGCTTGCCTCTAGCCAAGCATTGCAAGATCAATTACACTTGACTCCTATCCTCAGGTACTTTTGTCTTGCCATGGATCTAGGCTGAGGACACAGCTAACAACAGAGGAAGAAAACTCAGTCCTTAAATGGGGTGGGCAGTGGGCTGGGAGAGGTCCCAGGAGGTAGAGCTCACTTTGGCAGTGGTGGGCTTCCAGGAGGAGGTGAACCTTGAGTGGGCCACTGCAAGATTCAGACTCAAGAAGGAGCTTCAAGGCACAGGAGCCATCACCTCCCCAGGGACCTGCCTCTCCTGCTGCACCATGAACTGCATGAGAAGCACTGTAAAGAATGCACTTTTTACCCACCGTGCCCGGCACAGGGGAGTTGCTTCACAGTATCTGAAAAATGAATGAGGCAGTACCTAGAGCCCACGTCCATGTATAGATCGGTGGTGCTCAACAGGGTGATATTGCCCCAGGACCACCAGGCAATGTCTGGAGACATTTTTGGTTGTCCCATCTGGGGTAGAAGGCTTCTTAGGCTACTGGCATCTGAAAGCCAGGAATGCTGCTAATTTACCTCTGGTTCACAGGACAGCCCCCACACAAAGGTTTGTGCAGCCTCAAATGCTACGAGTGTCAAGGGTGAGAAACCTTGGTACAGAGGAACAGTAAGTAGATAGGATTACAATACTTCCAGGGGATGTTTGGGGCCAGGGAGCACTGACAGTGTTTACTAAAGAAATCGAGACCCGAAGGGGATAAAGTGTCTTTCTCTGGGTCCCACCACAAGTTAGCAATAGCCTGAAAATATGAGGGGAACCACTGACTGAAACCGCCCTCCCTGGCCAGACTCTACAGGAACCACCTGCATGAGTTATCTCACAACAGGAGCTCCTGGTAAGAAACATAGAACTAACAAGCCAACACCGAGCAGAAGAAATCAGGAAAGGTCAAAAGGAGAGAGGAGACTCCAGTCGGTATGTCCTACCAACCTCCCAGGATCCTCCTCGCTGGAAGCCATCTTGGCTGAGCGACGCTCTCACCAGTGGGAAGGACTCTGAGTCAGAGCGCTTGGCCAGAGACAAGCTGGAAACTAATCCCATTACCATGAAATACAAGACTATGAGCCACGTGGGAAGGCAGCTCTGCTGGGCCCCCTTACCCTGCTGCTCTCTGCCCAGGTGCCCCTTCCCAAAAAAGCCCCTTGCTTTATCAGCATGTGTGTCTCCTCAGATAATTCATTTCCAAGTGCCAGACAAGAGCCACTCTTGGGCCCTGGAAGGGGTCCCTCTTCCTGCAGCAAAAAGAGAGGCCAATCTTTGGACGCGTCACCTAGGGCTCTTCTGTCAGCACACCCCTCACAGCCCCTTCACCCCTGTTGTCATGTCTCAAAGTCATCTTTGCCCCACCTCCCCTACATAGCTTAATAAGGCTGCTTCAGTAGCAGTGTCTTGAAATATACCAAATGGTTCAGGTCTTGGAGGCTTTGAACATGTCACTAACAGCACAACTCTGAATCCTTGTCCCAGGCCTGCATTCGTGGCATCATTCCCACACAAGAATTAACTTTAGAAAAATTTAAATGTTAACAAATGTTGAGTCATGTATGAATGTGAGAGTTGGACTATAAGCAAAGCTGATCACAGAAGAATTGATGCTTTTGAACTGTGGTGTTGGAGAAGACTCTTGAGAGTCCCTTGGACTGCAAGGAGATCAAACCAGTCAAATCCTCAAGGAAATCAGTCCTGAATATTCATTGGAAGGACTGATGCTGAAGCTGAAACTCCAATCATTTGGCCACCTGATGTGAAGACCTGACTCATTGGAAAACACCCTGATGCTGGGAAAGATTGAAGGTGGGAGGAGAAGGGGAAAACAGAGGATGAGATGGTTGGATGGCATCACTGACTCAACAGACATGAGTTTGAGCAAGCTCCAGGAGTTGGTGATGGACAGGGAAGCCTGGCATGCTGCAGTCCATGGGGTCGCAAAGAGTTGGACACGACTGAGCGACTGAACTGAACTGAAAGTGAGCCACAGTGAGCTAGTAATAAGATACCTTGGGATGTCCATCATGCTGGATTTCCAGACAGTTAAATTGGTTAACGCGGTTCCCTTTGACCTGTAGGTCAATCTTGGTGACTATCAGGGACAGGGTGGCCACACTGTTATACATTACAGCTTAAATGCCTCACTGAATGGCACTGAGGTCCTGCTCTCCAGGTGAGAGCCTGATTCATAGACGGCGGAGTGAAGGAAACAGATGACTGTGCCCACCGTCTGAGCTGCCTGGCAGGCCTCACTCTCTCTTATACCCTCTCCCTTGCATGCAGAGCCCCCCAGACAAGTAGTTGCAGACATGCAAGTGAAGTAATTTACTTAGATATCTTCAACCGTTGTTGTTTAGTCGCTCAGCTGTTTCCAACTCTTTGAAACCCCATGGAATGTAGCCCTCCAGGCTCCTCTGTCCCCGGGTTTTCCCAGGCAAGAATACTGGAGTGGGTTGCCATTTCCTTCTCCAGTGCCTCCTATTATTAATGCATATTAATGCATTAATTCCCATAATCAATTATGGGTAATTTGTGGGCATGAGGAAAATCCTCGCCTCCTCTCTCCGTGGGGAGTTTCATTTGAGAAGGCTCAAGCAGTTGGCCTGGCCCAATGAGGGAGTGCTCAGAGTGGGAGAGTGGGATGGCCACTGTGCAGAATGTGTGCAGCAGATATTTGATGCAGGTGGTTCCCTCCCTCAGGGGCAGGGATGAGGTGCAGAGCTCACAAGCATCATGAAAACCCAGCCTGGGCAGCACCTCTTGTGAAATGAGATCTAGCTCCTCTTTCAGTGTCCTTGTCTGTTCAGTGGGGCTAATAACTAGCCTTTCACCCATCATACAGACTCCAGACAGGGCCTAGGAAATATCACTGCAGAAAAGGAAAAAGAAGGATGGAGAAGGGACCAAGGACAGCAAGGCCCCAAAGAAAGGCTGTGAGCTGGGTAAGTCAGGTGGGAATATCATTCGACGGGGACAGAAGCCCAGGTCCAGGCCCCACTGGGGAATTCATGGCCTTCCCCTCTGGCCCCTGACACCCACAACGGGCCATCTCCCAACCCAGCAGTAACCGAGGCCAGACTTCCCCCTGAGGTCCCTGCCTCCTGAATGTCATGTCCTCCTGGATCTAAAGCATCCTTCACACCTCACACACTCCCCTGCCATCTGCACATTCCCTCCTTATGGCTGTCATGGAAAATGAAAAGATTTCCCACAGTGCTGCAACTAAAGATCCTGCATGCCACAACTAAAGCCCGGTGCAGCCAAGTACATAAAATAAGTTTAAAGAAGAAGAAGTGAAAGCAGGAGCTCAGATATTTACGCAACCACACTCACTGCAGCACTACTCACATTAGCCGAAGGATGGAAATGAATGGATAAACAAAATGTAGTATATACACACAACAGAATATCGTTCCGCCTTGTATGTGCTACAACATGAATGAAACTGGAAGGCGTAAGTAAAATGACACAAAAAGGCAAATATTGCTTCACTTATATGAGGTGTATATATATATAGAATAGTCAAATACGTCGAGACAAAAGGATAATGCAGGCTTCCCTGGAGGTCCAGTCGTTAAGAATCCGCCTGCCAACGCCGAGAACATGGGTTCATTCCCTGGTCTGGAAAGATCCCACGTGCCGAGAGGCAACTAAGTCCATGCGCCACAACTACTGAGCCTGCTCACCTAGACGCCGTGCTCCGCAACAAGAGAAGCCGCTGCAATGAGAAGCCTGTGGGTGGCAACTAGAGAGCAGCCGCTACCCACTGCAACTAAAGAAACACCCTGCGCAGCAACAAAGACCAAAAAAAAAAAAAGTGTAATGTAGGATACCAGGGGCTAGAAGGGGACAGGGATGGGAGTTACTGTTTGGTGGGCACACAGCTTCAATCTGGAAAGATGAAAAGAATTCTGAGGACAGATGGTGGTTACCGTTGCGCAATGGGACTATATGTCACTGAACTGTATACTTAAAAGTGGTTAAAACAATAAACTGTATGTTATGCCTGTTTTACCACAGTTTAAAAAAAAAAAAAAAACTGAAGCAAGAAAACAAACCTAAGCTTTGAACTCCTTGTGGTCAGTGCCTGCATTTTTTACTTCTTTGGACTCTGTTCAGTTATAACAAAGGCTATGCCTGTGTGGAGAAAAGGGGAAGAGAAAGAGAAGGGTCTCTCTGCGTCAGTGGCCCACCAGACTTGGAGACGGGAGCTGGGGGTCCATTTGGTTCCCTGCCCCCACAGCAAGCATCTCCCACAGACCCTTTTTCCAGACCTGCAGCCCTGGCTCCACCCTCTCCTGGCCTGAAGCAGGTACAGTAGCCACACACCTCATGCCTCCAGGTACTCTACCAGACCTTGCCCACTCCATTCCTGCTGACCTGTAAGGCCACATCACTCACCATTCCCCTTTGTCCCCTTGTGCTCAAATCATATCCAAAAACATTGTTCCCATTAAATCGCACCCCAAAATATTGTTCCCAGTTGTGCCATATTCTCCCCATCTCCATGTGCCTTTGCAAGAACTGTAACTTTTTTCTGGAATGTTCTGTCTTACTTGCTACCCGATAAAGCCCACCTCATCCTTCGTGTCTCAGTTCATACTCCACCTGCTCTCTGAGGCCCAGCACCCTGTTCAGCATCTCAGCACCTAACATCCAGACCTGCGATTGCCAGCATCTCCCACTGGATGGTGGGATGATGGAGCAGTCAGTGCTGATTACCAACCTTCCCCTTCCCCTACTCCCCGTTTTCTTTCTTGCTTAGAGCCCAACTTTTGTTCAGTTGCTCCTTTTCTGCCTGGCCACCTCAGTGAGAGCAACTGGCATCACAGTGCACCTCCAGGGAGATGAAGCCTGATTGACGTACACCAATCACAGTATTCTATTCCTCTCTCTGGTATTGGCTGAGGAAGGGTCATGTGATCTAATTCTGGCCAATGAAATATGAGGGGAAGTTTGCGTGTTTCTCTCCGCTTAAAAACACATGGGAAGGGGACAAAAGGAAAAATGTACTTTGCTGCCTCTGGGACTGCTCATCAGTACTTGTCAACTGGCATTGCTTCAGCCACCCTGTCACCCTGAGGAGTGATATCACCTACATATTGGGAGTGGGTGGGCAGAAAGATTTATCAGGCAGGGTCCTGGCAGGAGGTGGGAGTCATAGCAGTTATATTAGGGAGAATTTATGGTGAATAATTGCTCACTAGGTGTAGAAGATGTTAATCAGGTAACAGAAAGGGTAAAAAGGAAGGTAGCCAGATACTACTTTTAGGGTTGAGAGAACATAGGAAAGAGGCTGGAATCAGTAACACTTAGAGGAGGGGTGCGTGGAGCTGAAATGCCGACCTCTGGGAAGGGGCTGCTGCCAGGCTGGCGCAGGTGTCTCTCAGCTCAAAGGACAAGTCCACTGGGGCCCGGACCCAGCTTCTGAGGAGAAGATGCAACGACGCTGTGTCTGTGAGAGCGGGAAGAACAGCAGATTCATTCAGCCTTCCGAGGAATGGCCTCTGTGTGGTGAAGAGACCAAGACAGAGGGAAGCTGGCAGGAGCAGGAAGCCCTCGGAAAGGTACTACCAGCCCCATGGGCTCCCTCTAGTGCCCCCTGTTGACCGACACTGGCAGGGAGCAGCTGGCAAAGCAGAAATGGGGCTGGTGGCCTTCCAACTCGTGTCTTAAAGCGGAGGGTGGGTTAGGAGCTGAGGCAACAGCCTAAGCGCTGATACAAATGGAGAGTGCCTGCATCCTGGACAACAGCGCTACAGCACTGCCGTGGAAAACCAGGGTGCTGCCCTTCCTCAGATTTCCTGTCATGAGAGGAAGTAATGTCCCCTCCAGGTCCTATAACTGACCCGACATCTGTGCAGCCACAGTCCTGTCTTAGCTGTGTTCCCCCACAGGGCCTAGTGTGGGGCCCCACTGTTTGGAGACTGATGAGGTTGACCTAAAGCACCCTCCTGTCCCTGGACCCTCTGTGGCCTCCATGAATGGGTCAGGGTACTGGCTTCCAGAGTTGCTCTTTGGCAGTGTATTGATTTCCTAGAGTCGTTATAAGAAATAACCTCAAACCTAGTGGCTTAAGACACCAGACACTCACTCTCTCACAGTTCTGGAGGCCAGTCTGAGATCAATGTGTCAGCAGGGCCACGGTCCCTCTGAGGGTCCTAGGGGAGAACCTGCCTTGCCTCTTCCAGCCCTGGTGGCCAGTCATTTCTTGGCTGGTGGCAGTATGCCTCCAGCCTCTGCTGTGTCTTCTCCCGGCCTTCTCCTGTGTGTCTCTGGAGGCTCTTCTGTCTCTCATTGGATCTAGGGCCCACCTGCATCTCAACCCTCACCTTAATCACACTTCTGATGGTATTCTAGTAGCTAAGTCTTCCGACTCTTTGTGACCCCATGGACTCTAGCCCCCAGGTTCCTCTGTCCTTGAGATTTCCCAGGCAAGGATACTAGAGTGGGTTGCCATTTCCTCCTCTAGGGGATCTTCCTGATCCAGGGACCAAATCCCTGTCTCCTGCATGGTAGGTGGATTCTTTATCATTAAGTCACCTGGAAAGCCCAATTACACTTCTGCTGCTGCTGCTGCTAAGTCGCTTCAGTCGTGTCCGACTCTGTGCGACCCCATAGACGGCAGCCCACCAGGCTCCCCCATCCCTGGGATTCTCCAGGCAAGAACACTGCAGTGGGTTGCCATTTCCTTCTCCAATGCATGAAAGTGAAAAGTGAAAGGGAAGTGGCTCAGTCGTGTCCGACCCTCAGCGACCCCATGGACTGCAGCCTTGCAGGCTCCTCCGTCCATGGGATTTTCCAGGCAAGAGTAGGGTCTTACACTTCTACAAAGACCCTATTTCTGAATAGGTCACACACTGGGTCCCAGGTGGACACGAATTTGGGGAGGACACCGTTTAACACTCTAAGTGGCAAGATCCAGATCCAGAGAGGAAAGCTGGAGTTGGAACAGCGGCTGCCTTGCCCGGCACAGGAAGCCCTGGGGACACCAACCGTCACCTGTGGGGCAATCTCAACACTTCAGCCCCTGGAACCAGCCAGGCCCTGAAGGTCAGCAGTCACTGACAGACCCTCTCAGGACGTTACATGATGGCCCCTTGCATTCCACCTTCGGGTTGCTGCTAAGGTCTGTCTGTCAAAGCACACACTGTAAATAAAGCCTTTTCCATTTGGGGACTGGTGGTAAAGCAAAGGGGAAAGGGAAAAAAATTAAACAAATAAAGGCAAAGTCTTCATCATCCACAAAACAGTACGCAAAAACCAGGGCATTCCTCTGGACCATCGATAAATAATCCAGACCACAAAAATAATACATTAGATGGCTTGCGTAATGGTAGCATGTGAAAGACTGTGGAACTTTCTAAAATTAATTTTCTTCATTTTGGTTTATTAAAATTGCACTCATCTATCTCCCCTGTTAAATATTTTATTTTTTCATATTAATGGCTGCAATTTCAGCTTGTGCCTGTTTCTGTCATTAACACTGTACAAACTTAATATCATTAGTAGTTTTTCCCTTAATTATGTGACTAGAGAAGAAAAACATCAAAGTTTCCGTGAAATTGGAATAGTATATCTAAATTGCCTCATGTTTATTTTAACATTAACAGTAAATGAAGCTAATGGGCTTTTATATTATTAAAAGCACTCATTTGTGTCCTGCCTGTTCTAATATATAACAAAGCTCTAAAAGATGTTAAATAATTAGTTATTTAATAGGGACGGGTGGAATAGATCAAGTGAAAGGGAAAGTTGAGGGTAACCAACGCACACAGTTGAGGGGTCTGTCCCTTTTAGGTCTTTCGGATGGGATTCCCTCTCCACAGTTTCCCTGTCTCCGCTGTTAATATGAGAGCTCTAATTTATATCGACCCTGGAGAGTTGAAGCAACAAAATCTATTGTTGCAGCCTTGCAGAGGACACATGTGTGGGGGGCAATAATGTTCTCAATTACTTCTGGGCAACTTCCATTCATAATTCAGTACCTGCAAAGGCCCATGTTAGGCTGGGGCTTGGGAGGCCCTCTGCAGGAGGGAGCCATGTAGCTGCTGCTGCAGGCCACCTCCTCTCTCCCAGCCTCCTCACTGCCTCCTGGAAGCAGGGTCTCCTTGGCTTTAGAGGATGCTGATGGATGGAGGCACTGCTCTGCATCAAGAGCCCAGTGAGACCTGGCCTGTGGGTCTAAAAGAGGGGATAGACTGTTGTCACTCTCCTGCTCAAAAACCTCCAAGGACTGCCTTGGCCTGCTTGGTCAAGGCCAAGCTCCTCGCTTGGCACTTGAGGCCCCACCTACCCGACCCAAGCTCCTGCTCTTTCCAACATCTGTACTCTGTTCTGCCCAGCTCTTCCCCCTACCCCGGGCCCAGAACACCCCAAGTTGTCCCATCTCCTTGCCTTTGGTCATGCCATTTGCCCTTGCCTAAACCCACGTTTGTCCTTTCACCTCTATTCAAATACTAATCATTCCTAAGGATTCAAATTCAGATCTGGGCTTTCCTGGTGGTCCAGTGATTGAGAATCCACTTTGCAATGTAGGGGACATCAGTCGGATCCCTGGTCCGGGAAGATCCCACATGCCTCGGGGGAACTAAACCCATATGCCTAGAGCCCGTGCTCTAGAGAAGCCACGGCAATGAGCAGCCCACCACAGCTAGAGAGGAGGCCCCACCCACCACAACTAGAGATGGCCTGCAAGCAGCCATGAAGACCCAGCACAGCCAGTAAACAAATAAATGAATGAATAAGATTCAAATTCCAGGTCCTCCATCAGTCCTCTCCTGGTCCCTCTGTCTCATGAACCCCTAGAGCAGGGGTTTTCAAACTTGAGTATGTATCAGAATAACCAAGGGGGCTTGTTACAACACAGATTGACAGATCGCTGGGCTCCCCCCTCCCCACCCCGCTAGGGTGTTTGATTCCATAGGTCTGAGTATGGTCTGAGAATCTGAATTTCTAATAAGTTCCCAGGTGATGCTGATAGCCTGGGGACCACACTTTGAGAACTACTAGAACATATGCAGCCATTCCAGACCGTGAGGCACTGTGCTTTACTGGCTTGGAAGGTTCTCTCATAGTAGCTCGTGGCCAAGACTTCTCTCAAGTAGACAGCAGGTTCTTGGAAGGCAGGGACTCTGAGCTACTCCTCTATATCCCTGGAGACAGCACTAGCTCAAGGATGGGCTCATGGTGTGTGAGCCAATGACTCAGATGAACAGGTTGACGAGCTGCCATGAATTTCATTCAATCCTGGATAAAATCTCCATTTTATAGGTGGGGAAGCTGGTGCTTAGAGAGATGAATTAAGTCACTAAAGGTCATATAACTATTAAGTGACGGAGAAGATTTGATCTCAGGTTCATTTCCAGAGTCCTGGCCAATGCTTCTTCGTCAAGTGATTTCAGACACAGGACTTGGGAAGATAAGGCACCTGTGTTAGAAGGAAATTGGCTGCTTTTGTCACTTCTATGCTAAGGATTGTAGGTTTTAGTGACCCTTTAGTCTAGGGTGGAATACACATGGCAAACCAGCTGCTACTCTCCTCCAGCCAACTAATGTACCCAGCCACCCTGACATAAATGCGAGTCTCGGCATCCTTCACACTGTACCAGCTGATTGGCATTTCTATGGCAGGATGAAATATATTTGCCATTCATAGCCTAGTCCAATTTCTCCACCATGCTGGTGAGACCCAGAGAGGAAATGCAGCTTGGCTACCCTGCATATCAGTGATGTATGTTAGTTATCTCTTGTTGTGTAACAAATTATCCTCAAACTCAACAGCAGACATTTATTGACTCATAGTTTCTGTGTGACATGAATTTGAGAACAACTCAGATGGTTAGTTCTGGCTCAGGGTCTCCCATGTGTTTGCAGTCAGAATATTGGCAAAATATGAGGTTTGGAATGAAAAGATCTGTGCTTACTTCTGTCAGGTACCATAAAGGCATTACTGATCCAAGACAGTGAATTCAGTTCATGGCTATAGTTATTCTGACCATTCAGGTAACACAAACTTGGGCTGCAAATCTACTTTTCAAGAATGGCTCTTTCCCCTCCTGCCCTGCCCAGAATCAAGGCAACTTTTCTTACTGTCCCTGGGTGTGCAAGGGGTGAGGCAGTCTTCCTCTGGTTCACACTTCCCCGGAGGGTTTCCTGTTGGAGTCCAACTTTTATGAGGAAGGACATCCTATCAGATTTGCCGCTTTTGCTGGCCCTGGGCTTTACCTTCTTTCCCCAAATAGCCTTGGTCATGTCAAGACTGAAACTCAAGTTTGCCTGTTGGGCAAATACCCAGGGCACAAGAAGCTTCGGTGCTGTCACAGTTTTGGGCCTTGTAGCTTCTTACCATCTTGTCAGCCTTTAATGCTGTTAAGAAAATACTTTTCATTTTATTCAACATTTCTAGTTATTGCTACCACGGAAGTCGGTCTAAATAACCCAGCCTGCCATATTACTAGCAATAGAAGTCTCTATGTGCTTTTCCCACAACTCTAGATTAGTTTGTTTTCTCAATTAAAGTGACCAAAACAAGAAGTGGAATGGTTCAGTCCAGTGAGTGGTGAGGTGATGGGGTGGTGGCTGTTGTGCAAAAAATCCTCCTAAAGATGGTGAGGGCTCCTCACCCACTGAACGTGAGCCCTGTCCATACACCTGAGTAATTGGTCTGTGTTCTCCAGGTAGGATGGTCTTGGTCATCCAAACCTCCCAAGGTCTTTGGAAGATTTTAAGCAGGATGATGACACAATCACATGTCACTCCAGGAAAGATGGCTGTGGCTATTCTTTGCTGACAAAGGTCCATATAGTCGAAGCTATGATTTTTCCAGTAGTCACGTACAGATGTGAGAGTTGGACCATAAAGAAGGCTGAGCGCTGAAGAATTGATACTTCTGAGTTGCGGTGCTAAAGAAGACTCTTGAGAGTCCCTTGGACAGCAAAGAGACCAAACCAGAGAATCATAAACAAGATCGACCCTGAATATTCATTGGAAGGGCTGATGCTGAAGTTAAAGCTTTAATATTTGGCCACCTGACACAAACAGCCAGCTCATTGGAAAAGCCTCCGATGCTGGGAAAGATTGAGGGTGGGAGGAGAAGGGGGCGATAGAGGATGAAATGGTTGGATGGCATCACCAGTTCAATGAACATGAGTCTAAGCAAACTCCGGTGAGGACAGGGAAGGACAGGGAAGACTGGCGTGCTGCAGTCTATGGGGTCACAAAGAGTCAGGCATGACTTGGTGACTAAACAACAACAGTAACTGTTTGAAGAAGGGTTAGAGACAGAATAGCTTTGGATGGAGAGGTCTGGAGGCTGTTATGGTGGTCAAGGTGAAATACAGTGACAGGTTGGACTGGGGTCAAGAAGGGAGAAAGAAGTGAAAGCCTGACTGATACCAGGGGGTACCATCAACAAGCATCACACTGGCATGTGATCCGGGACTCGACGTTATTGAAAACTGTAGGTTTAAGAGGCACAGCTCTTCTTAAGGCTCAGCGGACATGAATAGCGACTTGATTCCAATGAACCAGCCCTGTCACCACATTGAGAACTGTGGCCTGGGGAGAGTTGATTGTGAGACTCCCTGGATAAAGGATCTGAAGTGGCCATGCCAGAGGGACAACCACAAAGACAGTGGCCGGGTGGGGGTTGGGGGTGCTGGTGCAAGGCATCCAACCATCTCTAAGTGTGGGTTGGACCCTTCGAACTCATCATCTATTCGTCTCGGTTCCTGGTGTAAACACCTATCCTCAGGCAAAGAGGATTACAAAAAGAGAGTAAGAGGAAGGAAAGTGAAGAATAGGGTCACATAATAAAGGAAAGATAAGAGAATCATAAAAGGTCAAAGTTGAGAATAAGATGACAAAAATTCTTAAAAACAAAAAATAAGAGAAATTCAGGATCTGAAAATACTGAGTTTATGCATAATAAATCAACTGGATTAAAAAAATATATTAGAACCTCAGTTATAAAATGCCAAGAACCTCAGTTATAAAATGCCAAAAATCTAAAAGTGAGTTATTCACTAGGAGCAACTGAAAGAGTGGCTCCAACTCAAAAAGTTAACAGCAATAATAAATTAATTGTTTAAAGTGCAGGAAATGGGAGGATTGATAAATCGGGTCCAAATGGGAATGTGGGATAAGGAAAAATGAGGTAGATACTAAAATAGGAAAATCCCATTAGTGTCGGGCCTTCAAGCTCCTGGGGAGAGTACGTGTGCCTGGTCAGGAAGGTGCCTGCTCCTCTGCCCTCAAACCCTCCCAGTGCAGCAGGCAGAGGGGCACAGGGGGTGCTGTGAGCTGGCAGAGGGGGCTCCAGTCTGGAAGTTGGGGGACTGGGTCCCAGTGGGGTCTGATGGCGTCCCTGCAGAGCTAATTTCCCGACCAGCCCACAGTCTCTGCTACAGAAGAGCACCGACTTGATAGGCACGGGATTCCTTCTGTTGCGCTGTCTGGGCTGGCAAATGGGTGCCAGCAGCAAGAAGGAGACTGGGGAGCTTGGTTTCCTGGCTTCTTAGGGGAAGCACTGAATCTGAAGACCTGGGTGTGAGTCTCTAGGGTTCTAGAGCACAGCAGAAAGCAGAAAACAAGAGCTGGGGGCTTCCCTGGTGATCCAGTGGCTAAGACTCTGCACTCCCAGTGAAGGGTGCCACGTTCAACCCCTGGTTAGGGAACTAGATCCCGCATGCCACAGCTAAGAGTTCACAGGGCACAACCAGAAGATTTCCCACAATGCTGCACCTAAAATCCCGCACGCCGAAACTAAGACCCAGTGAGCCAAATAAATAAATGACATATTTTAGATGAAAGAAAGCAAGTGCTCTTCAACAGGCAGCAGGGGGAGGCGGGAGCTGCCACCTCCCAAGTCCCCAAACCACAGCCATCCATGTAAGTCACCCCGCCCATGAGGAAACCCAGCCACACTCTGCAGCCGTGTGAGCAGTATCCCAGAGCAGGGCTTCTTCAGCTTTTCACCATCTCTCTGGTTCCCTGGCACTCAGCTGCTTGGAGGCAGGTGCTTGCCTTATGCAGGACTTTATCTCAGCCCTGACTCCAGGCCCCAGCATGAATCTTACTGAGACCCTCGTCACTGCACATATGAGGGACGAAGAAAATAAAAATGAGAATTCTACCTCTTGTCAGTGCTTGGTAGGTGCCATTGCTTCATCTGCATGGGGTCATTTAATCCTCAGAACAGCCCTGTAGGGTAAGGACTATTATTATCCCAAGGTGGGTAAACTAAGGTTCAGAGGCTGAAATCACTTGCCCAACGTTGCCCAACCAGGAAAGAGCTGAGGTGGGATTTAGATTCAGGTATTCTGACTTCAAAATGGTGAGAGTCATCATTCTGCTATGAGGTGAATGAGAGGAAACGACCCTGGACCCCAAAGTCCACTGGTATAGGTTTGTTTCAGGTGGCTCAGTGGTTAAGAATCCGCCTGCCAATGCAGGAGACTGAGGTTCGATCCCTGGGTCAGGAAGATCCCCTGGAGAAGGAAATGGTGACCCACTCCAGTATTCTTGCCTGGAGAATCCCCTGGACAGAGGAGCCTGGTGGGCTACAGTCCATGGGGTCACAAAGAGTCAGACACGGCTGAGCGACTGAGCATGCCGCATAGGAGTGTTTGAGACCTCAGCATGAGGCAGCCATGTGTGGTGAGGGCACAGATGGGGTGCTCTTACCCTGTTGTTGGGTTGGGGACCCAGCTCTCCAACGTTCTGGCTTATCCTTCTGGGTCTCCTCTGCTTTGGTGCTGAGGCCAAGGGAATCTGCAACAGAACAGAACAGCCTCTTCAGGATAAAACCCAAGGAAGAAACAGCCAAGAGACCAGTGTCCCCTGGCAAAGGGAGGTGGACATTCCCCTGTGGGGAAGGAGCCCTCGGCCCGGAGGCCTGGATAGCCCCTTAGGAGGCCTTGTCCACTCGCAGTTCATGCTTCTCACCATCTTCTTCCCAGGGGCTATGAGACACGGCTCTGATTGCATCTGCCCCCCGCCTGTAGCTGACTCCCAGCACTTGGGACACACTTCTGCCGCCCACCCCCCACTCCACCCTCTCCCCGGGCCTCCACCAGACCCAGACAATGTCTCATCTTTACAATTCCACAGCTCAGTCTCAATCCTGGCCAGTGGAGTCAATGGGCAGACCAAGTTCCCTAGGTGTTTAAGGGCAAACATCCAGTGGAGGCTGCTGCTCCTGCCTTGGAACTGTCCCCTCAGAAGCGGATGAGGCCTCTTCAGCCTCCATCCTATAACGATGTGGACATGACCCCTCCTCCCCTCAGGCTCCTGCAGACAATTGAGTTCTCTGCTCTTCCATGAACTTTCCTGTCTGCCTCTTCTGAAGAGTCACACCTTGCTCCCTCACTAGGGAAGCTCCCACCACTCCTCACGGGCCCCAGATGGTGGGCTGTATCAGCCCCCTGAGAGGGCCCAGCTTTCCTCTCCCCCTCAAAGTGTCTCCAGTTCTCTCAGCTGCAACCTCTGACCTGGAGGGGCCTCTGAGGTCAAGCCAATTCTGCTTCTGGGGAGACACAGGAAGCCCCTCCTCAAGGAGGGAGGCTGAGCCCCCAAGGGAAGCTGGAGAAAACTCTGGAATGGGGCCTGAGGGCCTGTGGAGGGCAAGTAACAGAAATGGTGCCCTGGCCCCACCACCCATCCATTTATGCAATGAACGGTTACTGGGGGCTCCTCGGTGTCAGGTGCCGGGTGGACTCTGGGAGGGAACCAGGAGACATGGCTCTTCCCCTGTGGACATGTGGTTCGGGGACAGCCAACACACTGAGCAATCACAGGGCTGGGACCAAATCACCCCTCCTTCCTCAGCCTCGGGTCCTCATCTGTAAAATCGGCACACCACCATTCACTCCTGGGGTGGGTGGGATGGTTGAATGAGACAACACATAGAAAATCTCCCCCATGGTAATAGGTGTGTGCAGCATTTTCCGCACTGCAGGTTGAGTTGTAAGTGTGGGCTGCCAAGAATTTAGTGTCATGAACAATTTCTTTTACAAAGAAAATAGAATAAAAACATTACGTGCATCCTCTGAATTAAGAGTATTATTCTGTGAAAATTCTGCTTTAGTGTGTGTATATATACTGGCTCATTTTTTTCAAAGAAGGTTGAAGGCCACTGACCTAGCAATCAGAGTAGGGCTTTGGGGTCATCTAGTTCCACCACTTACGACACCGTGTGACACGGCTGCCTATCTCTTCACCACCAAGCCTCCCTGCAGTTGAGAAGAACGGCGAGACAGCACACGTGAACACACTGCTCAGAACAGACACCCAGGACATCACAGGGCCTCCACACGTGGCTGCCTCTTCTGTACGTTAGCATTGTGTAGATCACATATCAAGACCCCCAATTCAGGGGCTAATTATCTCTGACTAAAAACATGACAAGCAAAAAGGAAGCTGTGGTAGGGTGGTGGTGGTTTAGTTGCTGACTCTTGCGATCCCATGAACTGTAGCCCACCAGGCTCCCCTGTTCATGGAATTCTCCAAGCAACAATACTGGAGTTGGTTGCCATGCCCTCCTCCAGGGGATCTTCCCAACCCAGGAAGTGAACCCAGGTCTCCTGAATTGCAGGGAGATTCTTTACCATCTGAACCACCAGGGAAGTTGGAGTGGGTTGCCATTTCCTTCTCCAGGGGATCTTCCTGACCCAGGGGTCAAATCCAGGTCTCCTGCACTGCAGACAGATTCTTTACAGGCTGAGCTACCAGGGAAGCCCTAAAAAGGAAGCTAGTTTTGTTATTGTTGTTTTTCTATATCAATGACTAACATTTTCAGGCATTTATATGCCAGGCACCAACCTCATTTAACCCTCAGGGCAGCTGGGTGAAGTAAATTCTATCATTATCCCCATTTTACAGCTGACAAAACTGAGGCAATGGGAGGTTGAGACAAAGAGCTTGTCTAGCCGACTCTCACTCTTGCCCCCACACCAGCCACGCTCCCTACCTTGATTCAGGGTCTCCTCTGCCCCCAAGGTCCCCAGTGGCTCCAGTTTTGAGCCTCCTGGGCCCCAGCTGCCCTGTCTGCAGATGCCCTGCCTGACCTCCCTGGCCCAGTAATTGCACGCACTTGCCCGACCTCATGCTACCACACTCCAGCTGTTTCTTATTTCAAAGCCCCACTCCTCAGCACCTTCTGCACTCGGTAGCACCCAGGCAGCTGGTTACAGGAGTGGAGAATGGGGAGCAGGAGGCAACCTGGTCTTCAGGGCCAGAGCCAGGCCTGGGGGCTATGACCCGGCAGCTCTCAGCTCCAGTCCGGAGTGGCCAGGAGAACAGGACTCTACCAAGGTCTGAGGAAGCACCTGCAAAGGAAGTCCTCCCCACGGGAGCCCCAGCTCAGGAGCTGAGGCCTGAGCCGGAAGTGCAGAACCAGCACCCAGCCCAAGGGTGGGCCCGAGGTGCCACTGTCGCTGAAGCAGGCAGCACAGGCTGGGTACCAGCGTGGTGTCAGCCGCCAGCTCTTACCACATCGATCATCCAGTCCTTAAGACATATTAAAATGGATTTAAAAAGACATTTTGCATTTTCTCTCCTTAACACCCACATTATTGCCACACATCGGCTTTTGTTTTAATTAAAATCGGTTTTGAAATCCTCCATGAAACTTCAGTGGGATTGTTAAAGGCAGCAATTTCCTTATCGGCAGCGCGTCCCCACAACATACTGTAATAGTTATTTTGCAACAAAGCAC
Source organism: Budorcas taxicolor (assembly GCF_023091745.1). Taxonomy (NCBI): domain Eukaryota; kingdom Metazoa; phylum Chordata; class Mammalia; order Artiodactyla; family Bovidae; genus Budorcas; species Budorcas taxicolor. The sequence continues at coordinate 13,905,496 of NC_068919.1, read as the reverse complement.
AAGTCTTATTAATTTAGCTCAATCAAATCAGCACCACGTTAATTTATGGAGCTGTAAAAATCTGGCAGTGCCGCTCTAGATCAAGGAACTTAGGGCAGGCAACACACCAAGTGGGATGTTTATTTTGTACAATGGTCCCTAACCGCATTTCTGTGATTTAAAAGCTTTCCGAGGCGTGCGATGATAATATTACATGCATATAGAATTGTGTGTTTGCTATGCCTCATTACTCCCCGCAGAGACCCAAAATCATTTGGTATTCAACTCCTACCTAAAATATTTCCTTTTACATACAAATATTTTTTCTGCTTTAAATGGCTTCTCTATGTTAAAAAATTTTTTTTTCTGGGTCTGTGAAGCAAGATCATTTCCTACGTGGGATTCTATTTTGGACCAGTGTTGATCTTTAGTGGTGATTACTAAGTGGGTAGCTGGTTTTTCCTCCTCCGTCCCCTCTGGCCATACCCTTCAAATTCAAAGCAGGTGAAGGTCTCCCTGAGATTGATTTTGCATTTTCTGCCTGTCCCCCCAACCCCGTCTTGTTTCCTGATTCCTGTTTCCTGGTTTACTTTTATTGATGTCTACTTCAGCAACTAGGAATGTTTCTTTCTAACTCACATCTTAACAGCAAAGCCCACAGTAACAATAATGATTTGCCAGGAGATGCAGTGTAGCAGCCAGTGGGGGATTTGCAAGGCTGTGTGGGATGGGGAATTGCAGCAGTTGTGGGCTAGAAATGGGGCAATGGAGGCTCAGAGAGGGCAAGTGACCTGCCCAAAGTCACACAGCAAGTAAGGAAGAGCACTGGACTCTGGGACTCCACGCAAAACCTCTGAGTTTCAATTTTGCCATTAGAATAAAGACGTATGAATTGGAAGGAGGTCACTCATGTGAAGGGCATAGCACCGGGCTGGGAACAGAGTGGGCCCTTAGCAATGTGAGGCTATAACTGTATTGTCCTTCCTCCGTCTTTCAAGTGCCCGGCTCTGAATTACAGAGCTGGGCGATGCTCAGATGCAAGCTAAGGGCAACTGACATCTCACATACTTATGTCTACAGAGCTTCTCCTGTGTACAAAGATGCTTCCACCTGCTCCAGGGGGAGCACACACCTGCTCTGAGGATACAGACTAGGTGCTAAAATACAATTAACTGCTGGACTCAAGACAACCTGTCAAAAGACAGGCAGCTGTGAAGCCTTATTTAATGGAGGAGAAAACCAAGACTGGCAGAGAGTTGGGATGACCACTCTCAGGTAAGACAACTGATGGCCAAGAAGACAGCCCAACCCAGGGCTGCCGACTCCAAGGGCAGTGGCCATTCTTGCACACTGACTGCCTCGGGCTCCCTGGCTGGTCCATGGGTGGCTGAGGCTTGGGCAGGAAACATGCTTTCTATCTGTGGTATAAACAGCTGCTGATATGACAGCATTTGAAAGGCACCCCTGGTTCCCCTTCTGACTGTGGCCAAGGCTTAGAGAGAATCATCCTCTAGGTTAAGTCTGGCCTTTTCCCCACATAGGTATTTACTTACTTTAACTATATGGGCCACATCATCCACCAAGTTTCTTTCTCTGTCCCGTTAGTGAGCATGAGTTTCTGGTTAGTCTAGACAGCAGGGGAGCTCCTAGTGCCTGGCAGGGGCCTTTGTGTTGGGGGTGGAGACTCTGTCATGTGACTCCCAGATGCCATCGTATCTTTAGTGACAATGACATGGGGAATTCACTGCCTTCAGAGACAGTCCACATATTGACTGGACAAAGCTCTGGTTTGAAACTGACCTTCCCTGGTAGAACCCAAACCAACATTGTCAGTAAAACATTAACGAAGTGAAAAATGTGAATGTGTTAGTCGCTCAGTCGTATCTGATTCTACGCGACTCTATGGACTGTAGCCTGCCAGGCTCCTCTGTCCATGGAATTCTCCAGGCAAGAATACTGGAGTGGGTTGCCAATGCCTTCTTCAGGGGGTCTTCCCAACCCAGAGATTGAATCCAAGTCTCCCACGTTGCAAGCAGACTCTTTACCATCTGAGCCACCAGGGAAGCCCCCACTTACAAGTGGCCGGGAATGCTCTCTGATCTGCCCAATTCTAAGAGCTTCCAGGATCACCTGGAGAGGGAGGATGTGATAGCCACGCCAAGTGCCAACCTATGAATACGTAAGCTGGTGAAGGCCAAGACAGCTATCTCTGTGGACCTGGGCAGGCAAGCCCCCAGGTCCCAGAGGGCCAGAGCAGCGGAGGTGAAGTTACAGGACCGGAAAAGATGGGCGGGGCTTCCAGGCCTAGGGCAGACGCGTGTGCTGTGTGCTGTGTGCGTGGCCGCACGGCCTCCAGCGAGTAATGAAGCCAGAAAAGTCACAGCAAGGGGCGGGGTTCTGGGCTAATCCAAACCCTTTGGTTACGTTCCAGGAAAAGACCATTAAGAAGGCGAGATGTGAGCTGAGAGGGCCTGTGGGATGAAGCTTCAGAGCCGGCATCATGATTGGGCGGTGACGTCAAGACAGATAGCCTCACTGTCGGCTTAACTCAACAAGTACTTCGGAAACCCTGCTACATGCCCAGCACCAGGCGGGCTCCGGAGAGCAGCAGCAGGTGTTCTCCACTCAGACCCTGTCCTCCCGGAGCAGCCACTGGTTGAGAGTCTGCACACTCCAGGGCCCACTTCATCCTGCTGGGTGAGTCGGTTCCCGTTTCCCGCCCAGTTTGGTTCCCCTGTCTGTGCTGCTCTGTTGGGGGTGGGCCCTGGAGGAAACGGAAATGCTCAAAGAGCAGGCTGCTCTTTGGACACCCTAGCTCAGCCTCTGCAAACAAGTGCTAAGCAGATCCCGTGCTTGAACCAGTCTGCGAGGCACCGCAGAAGAGAGGCAGCAACTAGGTTGCTTTCAAAATGGCTTCTCTTGGGACTTCCCTGGTGGCGCAATGGTTAAGACTCTACCCTTCCAATTCAGGGGCCACGGGTTCAATCCCTGGTCAGGGAACTAAGATCCCACATGCTACACAGCCAAAATAAAGAAGTTTAAATTGAAAAGAAATGTTTAAAACATGGCTTCTCTCAGATGAAGCGCAGTGAGATCATAGCGTCTTTGTGTAAATTTGAAGAAGGCACCCCCTTGGCATATATATGGCTCCATAGGTCCCCAGATTGGCACAGGGACCACAGGAGGGATGTCAGCCTTTACAGCCTCATGGTCTGGGCACACTTGTGCAATAAACAACTCGAACAACTATAGTTAGTGGCTTTGCCCCAGACCCCAATCAAGTGGCCAAAAACCCCAGACCTTAGGACTTTGCTGGTGGTACAGTGATTGGGACTCTGTGCTTCCAAAGCAGTGGCCACAGATGTGATCCCTGGCTGGGGAACTAAGGTCCCACATGCCATACAGCTTGGCCAAAAAATTAAAAAAAAAAAACAAACCCAGATCTTTGCAGTCATTATTGGTGAAAAGTTCCAGGCTTAGGCGCCCCCCAAACATATGAATTGGCCCAGATCTAAGCCAGGACTCCCCCAAAAAGAGGAAGAAAGCTGTGCTCTAGTACTCCCACCACCCAGACCAACTCGCTCAGAAACTCAGCATCACTATACTACCTCTCCCGTCATCCCTTCATTCCTTTCACAGATGGACAGGTGGACACGGCCAGGAGGAGTGGACAAACCCTCAGAGCCCCTTCCTGCAGTCAGGGCCAAACCTTCGCCTTCTTCTTGCTGCTCTTTAAGAAGCTTTCTAAAGAAGAGGAACCTCCCGCGGTAGCAGATGGCGGATAAGTAGGAATGGTAAATAGTTTTAATTACTGCATAATGTAAGTGAGACAATAAAGGGGAGACAGTGGAAGCAAGCTGCTGCTGCCGAGGCCCTGAAACTGTTGTGGGGCCCAATTTGTCTGGCATGTGCTGTTCCTAGTCTTGGGAGGGCTTTAAAGAGAACGCCGAAAATATTAATTGCCCGCCTCACTGGCCCATCCATCTTCACAACCGAGTAACACGCTTTTTTAATTTCAGGGGAATCGTTTTCAAATGGGAATCATGCAAATGAGTATTTTAGCTATTCATTTGTTTTACTGCGAGCGCTTTGTGAGCAAATGGCCTACAGCTTGCAATGAATTAAAAGACATGGGCACTGGAGACCGATTTTTAATACAAAGTCTTGACTCGGAGACGACCCCGACCAGCAGCACAGAAAATGTTGGCATAGCAACTTTGGGCATTTTCATGCAAATTGGCTTCTATATAGATGATACGAATGCAATGTTTTCCTTCAACTAATCATCATAAAATTAGTTTCACTATATTTAAATGCCTCCACTTAATGCATTATATCCATATGCATGAAATTGCCTCCGCTAATGCAGTACATAAAATGCCAAAGATACAATGAATAGCCAAATTGCAAGCAGTTATGTTATCTCCCATAAAAACAACTCCCCTCCCCCTTCTTTTTTTTTTTTTTTGTGAGTGTGGGTGTTATTGAGTATGTGGGCGCCAAAAGCATCTATCACAAATTGCTGTTAACCCACAGACTCACATACACACACACATATATCCCAAAGTCCTCTACAGTTAAGTAACGTTAAGGCTGTAACACAATTTAACAAAAGCCAGACAAGGTCGGGACTGGGCAACTTCCCCTCATTCAGAGCCGGTCTTCAGATGAGATAGTGACGGGCACTTGCCCCGTTTTGGCATTAGCTCCAGTACAGGGTGGTGCCCCTCCCATTCCCTCCCCATATGTATTGAATTGGGGGCCTGAGAGGTATGTGTCTGAGCTCATCTGGAGAAGACCAGTTGGACCAAGAATGGAAATAATCAAAGATGGAGCCCTTCTTGGGGAGAACAGTCCCAGAAGGCTGGCCCTGGGAGATTAGAGAGATGAAAACTCAGGAGGAACATGATCAAAGTCAGTAACTGAGAAAAGATCGGTGCGGAAGGCAGGTAGGAGATGCCCGGGGAACCCTTAAGCTCTGGGTGCTGTGCTTGGCACTCGACACACGCCATGCCATGCCATCTTTCCTACAGTGAAGGGACTGAAGACGCCAGTGTGCTCATCGCTGGCCTTGGCAACCCTGAAATGAGTCTCACTAAAGCTGAGGAACACATCTGAGGTTATATGACCGGTAAGTGCCAGAAGAAGGATTCAAACTCAGGCTTCTCCAATCCCAAAGCTGCCTTTCCTCCGTGTCAGGCTGCCCCCTGCACGACACGTGGAGTATCGGTGGGACTGGGCTCTCTTGTTTGCTTTTTTTTGCTCCAAGGGGAGCTGTCCTCAGTGGCAGGGCAGGCGCTGTGAGGGAAGAGGATAGTCCTGTGAGTCTTCCCTTCAACACTGAGGCTTGACTCTCCTTCTGTTTCTGATGAGACCTCAGCCTGGACCCCAAATGCCCCAGGGTCAAGAGGATTAGGCTTCACATGGACAGCGGACATCACCCTCCAACTCACTAACCGGGCCCCTACCCCTTTCAGTCCACTGAGAAAGTCAGGGTTCTTCTCCATTCCAGCCTTGGTGGAGTTGAAATTTGGCTTAAATATGTGCTAGGCAAGTCCAGGGTAGGGGTTACCAGGGAGAGAAGCAAGAGGTGAATTTGGAAAAACAAGCCTTCCTTCCCACCTGGTGATAAAGTTCCACCTCAGGAATTCAATTCTCATTCGTTGGGGGACTCTGTGTTTGGCTTAAGTAGGGGTGGCATTTCCTCACACACACACACAAAAACATGAGGTATTCTTAGAAACAGTATGATGGTTTCTCAAAAATTTGAAAACAGGACTGCCACACGATACAGCGATTTCACTTCTGGTTATATTAATATCTGAAAGAACTGGACGCAGGGCCTCAGGCAGATACTGCATGCCCGTGTTCACAGCACACTGCTCACAACAGCCAAACGGTGGAAGCAACCCGGGTGTCCCTCAAGGGATGAGTGGATAAACAAGATGGGGTGCATCCATACAGTGGAATATTATTCAGCCTCAAAAAGGGAGGAAACTCTGGCACAAATTATACATAAATGCCCCTTGGAGACATTGTGACTGTAAGGCAGTCACACACACACACACACACACACACACACACACACACACACACAAACATTGTATGATTCCACTTATATGATGTACCTAGAACGGTCAATCATGGAGACATAAAGTAGAATGGCAGTCACCAGGGGCGGGGAAGAAGGGGGAATGGGGAGTTAGTATTTAATAGTTACTGAAGTTCACTCTGGGAAGATGAGTAACGTTCTGAAGTTATAATGGTTGTACACAATGTGAATGTGCTTAAAATCACTGACTCTACACTCAAAAATGGTTAAAGGAGTAAATTTTATGTCGTATGTGTTTTACTCAATTAAAAAAATTTTTTTTTTAATGTATGAAGTAGGAAGACATCTTCCCCAAAACCCTAAGCACGTCACAGAATTCAGGGGCTAAACTCTTTTGAGTCACTTGAGAAAGAAGTGAGGACAGCTCTTCCTGATCACTCAGGATTGCCCACATCTTGTGGAGCACTTTTGTGTTCAATACAGGCTTGTTGAATTAAAATAAGTTAAATTAAACTAAATGGTAAAGTGAGGGAGATCCTTAAGAGTAACAGGATTAACTGAGGTCTAAGGCATACGTCAGGAACTCCTCCAATCTCATTAAGTTGGTCCACTTTCCTTCCCGTCTAATTCTCTCCCTCTTGTCTTCTGTCTTGTCTGGACAAACCCCTCCATCTATCCCCAACACACATAAACACGCCTATTATGTGTCTTTCCATTGGTCTTTTCTGTTTCCCCTCCACAAGCGGTTTCTCACCACCTGGAATTGTTCATAGCTACTGTGACTTTACAAACACTGAAGCAAGTTGGCACGCTTGCTTGTAAATGGAATCTTTTATCATTTGCGTTTATCCCTACCAAAACGCTTACCCAAAACGCTGGTCCTAACCGGAAACACTGGTCTTGTGATGCCAATAGCAGCCACCAGGTGGCGTGTTTTGGAAAAACCCAACCTCTTATCAATAAGGCAAATACCGCCTCTGGCGGCTGTAGTGAGACTTGCAAGCAAGGTGGCTAGGTGGCAATCAACCAGAGCTTGAGGAGGCACACCTGTACTTGAAAGCCAGCTCCTTTCCGTGACTGCAAAGGGAACTGCTCCTGAAGATGACCCCACATCTGGTTGCTATCATGTTCCCTCTGGTACCATTAGCTCGCAGGTAACGGGAGCTCCAGCTCAACAGGGCTGCACGAGGTCTTCTTGTGTGTAAGCTGCACACAAGAGTTCTAGCAGTCCTGGATGGGCGGGATTCCGAGTTGAGATCACATGTTCCAGCTCATTCTGTTTCTACTATCTTTCCCCAGTTTCGGTTTTTAAATCCTGCTCCCATGGAAAACCTCTTGTGGTTTTGTTCTTTGGAAATTTCACCTTGATGTAGCTTCCTTTCCTAGTATCTTCCATGTCTTCACTTCCTCCTGCTGCCCGAGGGGGAAGCTGGGTTTCAGCTGCACTAGAATCTCCTGTCATCCCTGATCTGCAAAGCTGTTGCTTCCCTTTGTAGAACTTCCTTTTACAGCTGACAGCATTCCCCTAGTTTACAAGCAGGTAGAGAAATAAAAAAGAATTGGTGACCACTAGTACTCTTGCCTGGAAAATCCCATGGATGGAGGAGTCTGGTGGGCTGCAGTCCATGGTGTCGCTAAGAGTCGGACACGACTGAGCTACTTCACTTTCACTTTTCCCTTTCATGCATTGGAGAAGGAAATGGCAGCCTGCTCCAGTGTTCTTGCCTGGAGAATCCCAGGGACGGTAGGCTGCCGTCTATGGGGTCGCACAGAGTTGGACGTGACTGAAGCGACTTAGCAGCAGCAGGAATTAGTGGACATTTACTAGGAAAAGCTCTGCCGAGCTCACCTGATTTCCCTTCTGATGCGATGCTTTGCAAATAACGCATTTTGATTTCTACAAAACATTTTGTAAGTCTCTCTTGTTAGCCTTGGAACAAAATGGAAAGAGGGAGCAAGATGAAGATTTAGATGTGCAGATTCACAGCTGGTTAATCAACCCCACACAAAGAATATGGAGCAACTGATCGGAAGGAGGTCTCTAGTGAAATCTTCATCTCTGTTCTGTTCTGCATTTTACTGCCTTGAATGAAGACTCTTCAAAGCAGACTTTCCAAATTTCCAAGGCATTGCAGAAGCGGTGACCAAAATAGTTTGGAAAAAATATTTAATAGGCTATGAAAAATAGACTGGATGCATTATGGTGACGTTTAACAGACAAAAATGTAAAGTCTTCCATTTAAGTTTAACCCGTCAGTTGGGCAAGCATAAGATGGGAAATACTTAGTTTGACAACAGGGGCTTTCCTGGTGGCTCAGTCGGTAAAGAATCCGCCTGCAATGCGGGAGACCTGGGTTGGGAAGATGCCCTGGAGGAGGGCATGGCAACCCACTCCAGTATTCTTGCCTGGAGAATCCCCATGGACAGAGGAGCCTGGTGGGCTACAGTCCATGGGGTCACAAAGAGTCGGACACGACCGAGCGACTTTCACTTTCACTTCACTTTTCCTGTTGACGTTCTCCGTGGTTTCAGTAATACACACGCTGACTCTTCACTAAAGATGGGGTATAGCTGCTGAAAGAACGAGTGCCAGCCTGGGTGGTGTCAGTGCAAGTGTGGTAAGCATGGCGGTGGTGCCAGGCCCACTAAGGGCTCTGGGGTGAGTGCCCAGGATGGTCGGGACGCTCCAGTCATTTGACACGAGTAAGCTTCCAGACTGAGCGTCAGAAGGAAACCAGGGCAGATCTAGCCCCTGATGGGCAACTGTGAGGGAAAGTCCACATCCTTTTTACATTCACACCTGCAGTATCTGGGCTTCCCAGGTGGCACAGTGGTAAAGAATCCGCCTGCCAATGCAGGAGAAGCAAGAGACGTGGATCCCATCCCTGGGCTGGGAAGATGCCCGGGAGAAGGAAATGGCAGCCCACTCCAGTACTCCCGCCTGGAGAATCTCATGGACAGAGGAGCCTGGTGGGCTACAGTCTACGGGGTCGCAACGAGTCAGACACGACTGAGCACATAATTAGCAATATCCATTACTGCTTCCTTCATAAGGTCATTGTGAGGACTTTAAAAAATGGCAAAAGTGAAAAACCTGGCACATAATAAAGGCTCCCCTCAAACTGCAGAAAGAATGAATTTTCCCTGAACACCTGTCATGCACCCACTGCTTTCCATGGATAATGAACACCCCTCTGTCCATAAATTCTGCTCTCCCTCTTTGAGAAAACCTCCCTGACTACACCAAGCCATCAATGTCCTTGCTTTTTCTGGTTCCTCAACTCACTGTTCCATACCCTGTTCTCTGACTCGCCTGGGAACTGGGGGGCACCCACAGGGACGGCCATCTGGTCTGACCCTCACTGATTGCCACCCTGGTGCCATGAGCTGGCAGAGAAGGCAATGGCAACCCACTCCAGTGTTCTTGCCTGGAGAATCCCAAGGACGGGGGAGCCTGGTGGGCTGCCATCTATGGGGTCACACAGGGTCGGACACAACTGAAGTGACTTAGCAGCAGCAGCAGCAGCAGCTGTGAGCTGGACTGGGCAGAGTGGGGTCAGGAACAGGATCCTGACTGGGGACTCAGGAGACCAGGACTCCACCCCTGGCTGCAAGAGAATTGGGCAATTCCAGTCTCCTCTCCAGGGCTCATGGAAGGTTCTCCAGATTGTCCTTCACACATGGGGGTTCTCTGTAAAACTCTTTAGACTCCATGGTGTTCTCAGTAACTAGAGGTAAAGACAGATCCTTGATGGAAGAGGGGGCCTATGTGGGTGCCATTTTACCTTCCAAGGAAGACTCAGGAGCTTGGAGAGAGTGACATGCTTTCCCCTTCCACCATATTTGTCCACAGGCTTCCTTAACTAATGAAGAGATTCAGCTCTTTACACCCCTTCAGGATGCACTGATGGTCTGTGTCAGAAGCACTTCCTCTGACACTCCTTGAATCTCCTGCTGGTTTTCTCAGAAGCACCGAGGCATTAAGTCTCTAATCTCTGGGGACCTTGGGAAGCTCCTTCCCCCTTCATTTTCTTCATCTATAAAATGAAAGGAGGTGCTCCAAGGCTCCGACAATATCAGAACTACTCTTTCAGAGCGGGCCTACCCCCAGTAACTGAGGCAGGGATATCAAAACAGGATCTGAGGTTTAGTAAACAAAGCTTATTAAATGGAACCCTCAATTATTCTTCCAATCTCAATCAAGAGACCCAAATAATCTGGTGTCTCAATTTGCTCTAGCAATTTCCTTGAATTTCTGTCATTGATTAGTTCAGGCAGCCAGTTAATGGGGTCTGGCACACCAAACCCATTCATTTCATTTTCTTGGAGGCAGGCTCCATCTTGGAAATCTAAACCAGGAGGTAACGGCTTTTTATGTACTGTCAACAGGAAAGCCAGTCCTCACACAATGTCCTCACTGCCTGGGACCCCACAAGGACAGTGACATGGAGAGCGAGGATGAAGAAGGATGCGAGAGAGGGTGCCCAGCCACCACTGGGTATGGACGGGGTGGGTATCCCATGAGGCAGGTCTGGCAGCTGCAGAGTCCAGGGGCAAGATGGTTGGGATCCAGGGTGTCCAGCAGTTGATAATAGGAATTCACAATGGGTTCTAAGAGGCTGAGCCTGAGAAGAAGCGGAAATCCTAATTCCAGAGACCAAGCTGACTTGCTTTCACAGAGAGCTGGTAAAAGGTCACAGCCTGATTGGCTCAGAGTAGGTCCATTCACTCAGCAATGTTTTTTAAATATTTATTTATTTACTTTATTTATTTGGCTGCACCAGGTCTTGGTTGCTGCATATGGGATCTAGTTCCCCGACCAGAGATCGAACCCCAGGCCCCTTGCATTGGGAGTGTGGTGTCTTAGCCGCTGGATCACCAAGGAAGCCTCCATTCAACAATATTGACTGAGGACCTACTATGTACCAATCACTGTTCTAGGCACTGGGGATAGTGCCATAACACAAGGCAGAAGAACCTGGCCTGCACAGAACTAATTCCAAATGGGGGAGGCAAAAACAAATAATTATCTAATATAATGTCAGGTAATGATTGATAAGGGCCATAAAAAGAATAGTGCAGGACAAAGGAAAAGAGAGTGATGGGAGATCGGGTGGTCAGGGAAGGCTTCTTTGAGGAGGCTACAGGAAGCAAGGACCTAAATGAAGCAGGGAGTGAGCCACGTGAATATCAAATGAATTTCACCAAAAGCTTCTCTTGTCACTGTGGGTGATGGAGCTGCATTCAAGAGTGAACATCGGGTTTCCCTGGTGGCTCAGTGGTAAAGAATCTGCCTGCCAATGCAGAGAACATGAGTTCGATCCCTGGTCTGGGAAGATCCCACAGGCCATGGGGCAACTAAGTCTGTGAATCACAACTATTCAGGCAGTGCTCCAGAGCCTGGGCACTGCAACTACTTGGGCAGAGAACATTCATTTCACCTCATCAGAAAAGAGATGTAGCAGGCAGCCCAGGACTGGAACAGAGGGTTAAAGTGGCCTAGGGACCCAGACTCCTCTTGTCTTTCTGCTCTGCCACTGTTAGCACATGGCTCTTGTCCTCAAGGTCATGGAGCAGCTGTTCACCTCCAGACAAGGAAAGCCAGTTCAAGACATGAAAGGGGAAGGGAAACAGGCAAAGACAAGACCAAAGGGCCATCAGCTGGGCCTGTCCCCATTAGCCCCACCCAATGACTGCTGTGTCTTGATGGCCAGAACTGGTTCACGTGGCCACCTCTGCACTAGTCACTGGGGGAGGGAGGGAGTTGTGTGGGGGGCCTGGGTCAGCCAGTCAACACCATCCACCCTGGGTCAAGTTATTAGGGCCTCCCATTGTGGAGGATGGCTTTGCGATAGCTTTCACCCTGGATCATCCTTTTTTTTTTTTTTTTAATGTGGACCATTTTCAAAGTCTTTATTCAATTTGTTACCATATTGCTTCTGTTTTACGTTTTAACTTTTTGGCCATGAGGCATGTGGTATCTCAGCTACCTGACCAGGAATCAAACCCATACCCCCCTGCACTGGAAGGCAAAGCCCTAACCACGAAGTCCCACCCTGGGTCATCTTAAAGGCTCTCCTCTCCTCTGATGAGTAGAAAAGCCCTGGAGGGAATCAGGAAACTGAGTTCCAGGCTGCCACTAAGCAGCTGGGTGACCAGTTGCTTCTGGTCTCTGGGTCTTACTGGAGCCATCATGAGGCTGCTGTTGGCTTTAATGGTCTAGGGTGCCAAGTGATACCCGTGTCTCAGCCACCTATAAAGTCTGCCACTTAGAGGTCCTAAGAACCCAGCTGGGACCTGGAATGGCACACAGAATGGCCATTTTACCAAATAAAACTCAAACTCTGGGGAACAACCCAGCTAGCAGGGCTGGGACTAGGGTCAGAAGACTGAGGCCCTAGCCTCTGGGAATACAATTTAAGGAGGCATCGAAAACCATAATAAACATGATATATAATATTTTAAGGCAATATTTTAAAAAATCAAAGTCAATGCAAAAAAAGTCTATTAATGAACAAAATCTCAAACTTTTGGGGGTTTTTTTTGCTGTCTCATGTGGCATGCGGGATCTTAGTTCCCCAGCCAGGGATTGAACACATGCCCCCCCCCCTGCAGTGTAAACATGGAATCTTAACCACTGACCCACCAGGAAAGTCCCCCAAATCTCAAACTTTTAAAGAAAGACAACAGTATTATTGATTGTCTCCTTGGCTCCAGACTCTGAAATGGCTCAGGATGGCATGGCATTGATGTTAACCCCATCTTTATTTAAACTGTGTCATTTCATTTATCCTTTTTTTTTTTTTTTTGCATTCTTTTTGATTATTTAAAAAATGTACTGGATTAAGATGATTGAGTATTTGGACACTCATTTAAATTTTCTACCCAATGCAAAGGCCTCATCCGCCCTACTCTGGTCCCAGCCCTGCCCCTGGAGGCCTTAAGCAAGACTTGCTGGACAACAGCCAGCCTGTCCAGCCAGGCATTTACCACGTCTGGGGACTTGGGGGTCATACAGCACACGTGTGTAATTTTTAGCCTTTTGCCATGAGGTGTTTGGATTAAAGGCCCTGGTATTTCTTTAATAAGAAAAACCGGCTGTAGCCATTAAAAATTTAGTCCCACGAATTAGTAGCTCCTCTCTGAGGTGCTGTATTTATTTAATCATAGTAAATTTGGGCCAAATCCTCTCCTGGGGCCTCCAACACCTGCCTCCATACCCCTAAGGAGTTTGTCTCTAGGACCACGCTATTCGTGCAAAATCCCCCTTGCCTTTTAGCTCCCCTGGCCCGCTGGCACACAGGGAGATAAAACACCTTAGCCTCATTACTCAGATGGCTAATTGCAAACTGATTTAATTAAAGTATACAGATATTTCCCCAAGTTAGTTACATTTCATATCATTCCATTAGGAGTAATTGGCTGGAATGAGGAGCTGCAGAGATGGAGGCTGGCCAGGTGGGTGGGGAACCAGAACCCCCTTGGTTAGTGGGAGTCTTGCTGCTATGTCATTTCAATCACACACACTGAATTGCTCCCAGCCAGGGTCAGGAACCTGAGATTCAATCCCACTCCAACACTTAGGAATTCTGGGACCTGGAGCAGCCACCTCACTTAGCTGAGCCTCAGGTTCTTCCTCTGTAAAATGGGAATAACAGAAATGCCCACCTCAATGATTGATAGCAGACTTAATGGAACCAGCCTGGAAAGCCTTTAGCATAGTACCCTGCACATAGTTAATGCTCGATAAATAATAATAACCTTAGTATTCACGAACAGGTGTGGCTACAGAGTGAAGCAGTAGAGACCCTGGAAGAGGCATCTGTTGCCAAGTCAGAAACTTTGGGGTCTGGTTTCTGGCATGCCCCTAGCTTTCTGTGCAATATTGGGCAACTTCCTTCCATCCCTGGGCCTTAGTTTACTCAGATGGCAAATATAAGAAGGAGGCAAAGACTGAGGTTTACCACCTTAAATCCATTCTCCCCTTCTTCCTGGCTAGCACAGCCCTGATTGGAGCAGGGCTATGCTAGGGCTATGCTCCAAAGTACTATATCCACCTTTTCCCTTGTAGCTAGGGCTAGTCCATGACAAATTCTGGTTGATGAGATGAAAGCCAAAGTTGTTGCTCTCTTCTTGGATGGCAGTCTTCCTCTCCCAGGATATCTCCTTTAAAAGGGAGTTGACTCAGCTGGCAAGCACCCTTTCCACCCCTCTCCTCCCCACCTAGAATGTGCCCTGGATGGCTGGAACTCCAGCAGCCATCTTGCAACCATGAGGTGACCTTAAGAGGAGAAGCCACTTGCAGAGCAGAAAGATAGAAGATGCAACTAAAGATAATGCAACTCCACTGTGGAGTTGCTGCCCCAGCCCTAACCACCCTGGTGGCTCATAGCACTTGAGAAAAAAAAAAAAAAAGCCTTATCTTTTGTTTTGCTTTTATTTTTGCTAACCTTTAGCTTTGAGGGATCATGGTTACTTGCTGCCAAATTCTATTCCTCACCTAATACAGGGTTTCTTTCTCTCTCAGAATGTTAGAAGCTTGATCTCTGAGCAGGTGGGAACTGCCTGCTCACCCCCTTTCTGCACCAAGAGGGGCCCCTCAGACTGAAACAATGACTCCAGCCCTAGTCTGCTTACCCGGTTCAGGATCTCCACTACAGAGCCAAGAACCCCATATTTCTAGCCTGTAAGTCTCAAAATCTGAGGAGATAAGTAATAACCCCTTCTCACAGAGAGATAGGCCCTAGTCTACACTTGTCAAGCTCCTGTGCAGCCAGTCCATTTGCTGATTGCTCACGGCAGGGGGAGGTAGACTGGGGAGGAGGTTTATTCATGACAGCTCTGGTGTAGTGGAAAATGCAAGGATTTGCTGCCAAAATACCTGGTTTGAATCCCTGTTCTTGTCTCTCACTTATTTGACTGTTATAGACTGAATCTTTGGGTCTCCCCAAAATTCATATGTTGAAGCCTAATGGTCAATGTTTTGGTGTTAGGAGGTGGGGCCTTTGGGAGGTGTTTAGGTCATGAGGGCAGCGTTCTCATAAATGAGATGAGT
Organism: Budorcas taxicolor; assembly: GCF_023091745.1. Taxonomy (NCBI): domain Eukaryota; kingdom Metazoa; phylum Chordata; class Mammalia; order Artiodactyla; family Bovidae; genus Budorcas; species Budorcas taxicolor. The sequence continues at coordinate 13,890,410 of NC_068919.1, read as the reverse complement.
GGCCTTAGGGAAGAGGCCTCCAGCCCGTTCTGCCGTGTGAGGTTACAGTGAAAAGACAGGCTCCTGTGAGGAAGTGGGCTCTTATCAAATGCCTAATCTGCTAGCACCTTGATCTTGAACTTTCCGCCCTCCAGAACTGTGAGACACGAATTTCTGTTGTTTATAAGCCACCCAGTCTATGGCATCCCAAATGGACCTTTGGAAAGTCTCCAAGTCTCTCTGGACCTTGGTTTTTTTCATCTGTAAAGTGAGCATAATAATAATACGATATCCATTCTATAGGAGGGGAGGGGAGGAAATGAGATGGACGTGACGTGCACTGTGAGTCAAAAGTGTAGTACAGTAAATCCCCTATATATGAATGAGTTCCATTCCGAGAGTATGTTTATAAGTCCAATTTGTTCGTAAGTCCAAAAAGTTAGCCTAGATACCCAACACAAATGGCTATATAGTACTGTACTATAATAGATTTACAATACTTTGCACACAAATAATACATATAAAACACAAAAAATAAAGGAAACATTATTAATCTTATAGTACAGTACCGTAAAAAGTATGCTGCTGCCGCTGCTGCTAAGTCGCTTCAGTCGTGTCCGACTCTGTGCGACCCCATAGACGGCAGCCCACCAGGCTCCCCCGTCCCTGGGATTCTCCAGGCAAGAATACTGGAATGGGTTGCCATTTCCTTCTCCAATGCATGAAAGTGAAAAGTGAAGGTGAAGTCGCTCAGTCGTGCCCGACTCTTGGCGACCCCATGGACTGCAGCCCACCAGGCTCCTCCGTCCATGGGGTTTTCCAGGCAAGAGTACTGCAGTGGGGTAGTACAGTAATAACAGCTGGTGCTTCTTAGCAATACCAGCTATATCACTGCTGCTTTTATTCCTGTTTCTGGACATTCTGGGCTTGAAAAATAGATGCTGTACTCTATACAGTGCATGCACGCATGCTACGTCGCTTCAGTCGTGTCTGACGCTTTGCGACCCCATGGACTGTAGCCCACCAGACTCCTCTATCCATGGGATTCTCCAGGCAAGAATACTGCAGTGGGTTTGCCATGCCCACCTCCAGGGGATCTTCCCAACCCAGGGATCAAACCCAAGTCTCTGGTGTCTCCTGCGCTGGCAGGTGGGCTCTTTGCCACTAGCAAAGAACTCTATACAGGACTATACAGTAAAGTACACAGAAGCGCAAAGGCTTGCTAAGGATGCACTCACAGGCCAACTGTACGCCAGACATGTGAACCAATTTACCCGGCTGGACGTGCAAATGCACATTTGCATCTTTGAAAGTTTGCAACTTGAAGCTTTGTATGTAGGGGACTTACTATACACTTATCAGGAGTTGTGATGATTCTCAGAGACCATTTTTTCAGCTATCCTGCAAGCTTTTCTTGAGCTCCTTCTCTGAGGCCAGCCCTAGTAGGCACACTGAGGGAAATACCAAAAAAAGCACAAGCCAGTGTCCTCCATTTCTCAGAGGAGGAAACGGAGGCTCAGAGAGGGCAAGTCACTTGCCTAAGGCCACACAGCTAAAGAATGGAGGTGCTGGGGGTTGAGCCCAGCTGAGTCCAAAGACCATGGCCTCACTACACAGAGGTCAAGACTGTGGCCAAATCCAGCCACCACCTGACTTTATAAATAAAGTCTTATTGGACCACAGACACACCCATTTGTTTATACCCTGTTTAATGCTGCTCTTGCATTATAGAGACAGAGTCCAGTAGTTGCAAGAGAGCTTGCATGACTTGCAAACCTTAAAAAATTTACTACCTGGCCCTTTACAGAAAGTTTTCTGGAACCTCATTTTAGCATCCAGTCTGTTTGCCCATCATCTCGTCATCACTGAACAATTCTTGCATGCCTGACACTGCTGGGTGCTGGTGATTCAGAGACAAATTAGTTGTGGACTCAGCTGCTTCCCAGGTTAGCAGTGAGGCTGGCCCCATTTCACAGATGAGGAGACTGAGGTCTAGAACCACTGAGCTTCTCCAGAGAGCCAGGACATTTGAGGCTGAAATGGATCAAACTCCAGTCTGGCTCTTCGTGCTGACCCACTCCACCATGTGGGAACTCCGCAGGCTCCATGGGAAGGGCCCACACACGCCCATTAGAACCCAACGAGAGGAAAGGGATGGGGGGTGTGGGGAATCTCCTTGTCTCTTTCAATCCCCTCCACCAATCCTCATGTGTTGGAAGGCCACAGTAGGTGACAGCACCTCGTTTGGGAAGGAAAATAATGATACTAATGACCACTAGTTCATTGACAGTTACCGAGTGTACTGTGTGCTAAGCACAGCGGACACTTTTCTTCGTTTAACCTTACAGCGACACTGACAAGTGAGTGTCATAATCCCCCTGCCCCATTTTCTAGCTGGGGAAATGGAGACCACGGGGATCAAAAGACTCATCCAAGGTCACAATGGTCACAGAACTAGGAAGAGCTAGGACCAGAATTAGAACCCAGGTCTGTCTGCTTCTGAGGTCCAGACAGGACATCCTGCCTCTCCCCTCTTTATGTTCAGGGTTTAGGGTCAGGGGACAGAGAGAATGGCTTTGCTTACTTGGAAAATTTTTATGTAAGTGGAAAAGTTTGTTCCTGGGGCTCTCAGTCATGCTGTTTGGGGGCTTTGGCCCTCAACCATGAGCTCTCCTGTCTCCCTCTGTCTCTCCTAGGTCACTTCTGTACCGTGGTGGCAATGACCAAGAACAAGACCCCCCCTCCCAGGAACAACTGCTCTTTAAAGTGATTTAAACTACAAAGGTAGCTGGTTTCCAGGGTGGAAATTGAGGCCTCTGCTGGCCAGGCACAGAGGACAAAGCTTTCCTGGGTCCATGAAGGAACACCCTAGAGAATACAGTCTCTGCACCTTCTTACAAGACAGGGATCAGGCTTAAAGGCACAGGAAGGCAGCGGTGGTGCTGGGAGCGAGGCTCCTGGTTTCTCTCTGCCTCTAAGGCCTTGGCCAAGTCCTTTCAGTTCTCTGAAACAAGAGGAGGGATTTTCGTAGTGGTCCAGAGGTTAAGACTCTGTGCTTCCAATGCAGGGGACACAGGTTCAACTCCTGGCCAGGGAACTAAGATCCCACATGGCCGCGTGGTGTGGCCAAAAACTTAAAAAATAAAACAAGAGGGTTTTGGAGTTACTGAGTACTTACAGAGATCAAATTGCCAACATCCGCTGGATCATCGAAAAAGGAAGAGAGTTCCAGAAAAACATCTACTTCTGCTTTATTGACTATGCCAAAGCCTTTAACTGTGTGGATCACAATAAACTGTGGAAAATTTTGAAAGAGATGGGAATACCAGACCACCTGACCTGCCTCTTGAGAAACCTATATGCAGGTCAGGAAGCAACAGTTAGAACTGGACATGGAAAAACAGACTGGTTCCAAATAGGAAAAGGAGTACATCAAGGCTGTATATTGTCACCCTGCTTATTTAACTTATATGCAGAGTACATCATGAGAAATGCTGGGCTGGAAGAAGCACAAGCTGGAATCAAGATTGCCGGGAGAAATATCAATAACCTCAGATATGCAGATGACAACACCCTTATGGCAGAAAGTGAATAGGAACTAAAAAGCCTCTTGATGAAAGCCAAAGAGGAGAGTGAAAAAGTTGGCTTAAAGCTCAACATTCAGAAAATGAAGATCATGGCATCTGGTCCCATCACTTCATGGGAAATAGATGGGGAAACAGTGGAAACAGTGTCAGACTTTAGTTTGGGGGGCTCCAAAATCACTGCAGATGGTGATTGCAGCCATGAAATTAAAAGATGCTTACTCCTTGGAAGGAAAGTTATGACCAACCTAGATAGTATATTCAAAAGCAGAGACATTACTTTGCCAACAAAAGTCTGTCTAGCCAAGGCTATGGTTTTTCCTGTGGTCATGTATGGATGTGAGAGTTGGACTATGAAGAAAGCTGAGCGCTGAAGAATTGATGCTTTTGAACTGTGGTGTTGGAGAAGACTCTTGAGAGTCCCTTGGACTGCAAGGAGATCCAACCAGTCCATTCTAAAGGAGATCAGTCCTGGGTGTTCATTGGAAGGACTGATGCTGAAGCTGAAACTCCAATACTTCGGCCACCTGATGTGAAGAGTTGACTCATTGGGAAAGACTCTGATGCTGGGAGGGATTGGGGGCAGGAGGAGAAGGGGATGACAGAGATGAGATGGCTGGATGGCATCACCGACTCAATGGACATGAGTTTGGGTGAACTCCGGGAGATGGTGATGGGCAGGGAGGCCTGGCCTGCTGCGATTCATGGGGTCGCAAAGAGTCGAACACTACTGAGCAACTGAACTGAACTGAGTGCTTGCATCCCCGATTGTGTGAACTACCGGCAACCAGGGGTGGGGACAGAAGTTGTGATTCAAAGCTGTCACAGGTGGACGTGTTTGGAGGGGAGCAGACTCCCAGGAGATAACTTGGCCTCTTGGAACCTATCATCACTCACCTGGGTCTTCATCATCCTAGCCAAGCATACTCTCTCCCCTCCCTGAGTCTCTACACTTGGGCCATCCTTCTCACTCCTGCATCAAGACAATCAGGGGTAGCTCAGGATTTCCCTGGTGGTCCAGTGGTTCAGAATCTGCCTGCCAATGCAGGGGAGACAGGTTGGATCCATGCTCAGGAAGATCCCACATGCCACAGGGCAGCTAAGCCCATGCGCCACATCTGCTGAGCCTGTGCCCCAGAGCCTATGCCCTGCAGCAAGAGAGGCTGCCGCCATGGGAAGCCCACAGACCACAACCAGAGAGTGGCCCTCGCTCTCCACAACTAGAGAAACCCTGCACTCAGCAATGAAGACCCAGTGCAGCCAAAGCTAAACAAAAATAAAATATTTTTTTTAAAAAGAGGTAGTCCAGAGAATCCCCGGGAATTCTCACGATCCTGGTCCTCTGCCTCTCTCCTCCTTCTCCATCCTCAGAAATCAACCCCACTGGGCAGCCAAGCTGGATGCCAGCCCTGTGCACCACACAGGATACTTGAACCCACTGCCCTCCATCCCTCGAGTACCAGATGCTCCACCGTGCTCACCGCCCAAACCCCCAAAGCCCTCCCCAGTCCTCTGCCTCCACCCACCCCGCTGGTGTGTTTACTTAAGGCTGAATTCTATATCTGGAAGTTCATTAATTTTTTTGTGGGTGCCAAAATGCGGATCATTTGTGCTTATCCTCAACTAAATAAGTCAGGTCATAAGAGGTAATGCCATGGGTAGTGGAATGTAAACAAACACATTCTACCTCAATAAACATGCTAATTTCCAGCTATAATATTCACAAGTAAAAGATCCATCACGCCGACCCTATTTGGCAAAGGCAGCGGGCCTCATCCGTCAACGAGGGAGGCCCCCGCCAGTTCTCTGCGGGAGGGAAATAGTACAACTTAACTTGCTTGATGACGCCCTCGGGGAGAAACATGAGCCTCATAAATGAGCCTGGAAATGTGATAAAAGGATAATCTTGCATAAATGAGCCTATATCATCATTACCTGCACCGACCAAGGCCAGACGCGGGCTTTGAGGGATGGAGTCAGATGGCATGTAAATGAAGGCCAAGGAGGCTGTACACCAGGCCAGCGGGGACGCCCCATCCTCGCCATGTCCCACGGGCCACCCTCGCCCAAGGCTGCCACCCAGCATGCGGGCGGGGCCGAGCAGAGGCTGCAGGCCTGTCTGGGCCCGAGCATCCTTGGCCAAAGCTGCCATCGGAAGGGGTCCAGGCCCTTTCACTGCCTCATAGAAACACTAAGGCATCGACCTAGGTATTTACTCAATAATACTGATGAGTCACCTAGTAAACGCCAAGGCACTGAGACAGACACTTGGAAAATCAAAGTAAGATGAAGCCTTTGCTTTTAAGAATTCACACCAACTTCCCTGGTGTGAACTGCAAAGTGGCTAAGAATCCACTTTGCAATGCAGGGGACTCCCTGGTTGGGGGAAATAAGATCCCACATGTGGGCAACTAAGCCCACGCGGTACAACTACTGAGCCTGTGCGCCCTCTGGACCACGCGCCACAACTAGAGAGTCCGTGCATCGCCGCTAAGACCTGACGCAGCCAATAAATAAATAATTTTTTTTTTTTAAAAAGAATTTACAGTGGGCTCAGGGAGACAAAGCAATTCCTCACAGCCTGCTTCGTCTGCGGTCAAATGCAGAGGGTACACTGAGGATGGGAAGACCCCGTGGGCCTGGGTCTGCGGGGGAAGGTCAGGGCCACTCGTGCATAAAGGGCAGCGGGGCACCGGGTGAGGTGAGTGATGATAAGCCAGGATCCACCCTCTCCCTGCAGGCCCCCTCAGGCCCCTCCCTATGCCCAGAGCTCCCAGGGATGCTGGGCCTGCCCCCACCCAGGGGTGTGCATCTCTGTCCTTGCCTGTGAGTCCTTTCAACAAATGACAAAGACGGGGGGGGGGGGGGGGGGCGGGGGGGGCGGGGGGTGGGCAGGTGCACAGAACCTGTAGATCGTTTTGGGAAAGCTCTGGTGGAGATCTTGATGCTCCCTCCTGATCCTTCCCCTCCCTTCCCCCACCCAGAACCCTTCGGGTGCCCCACCCGCCCCCCCACTGCTAGGAATGTTGGCAGCTATAGCTGACAGCCGCCCTCCTCCACAGAGAATTGCCTTTGGCCAAAGAGGAGCCACCTCACCTGGGAGGCCACCCCCACCTGCCCCTCTGACGTCAGACTACAGACTCCGGTAGAGAGACTGGCCCCCTTGACCAAAAGGGTTGAGGGTCACACTCTGAGGAGTAGTTCCCACTCCAGAGCTCCCTGAAGGCCAGGCTGAGGCTGGGCTCCAGCTGAGCCCACGCCCTTGCTGCCCCACCCTGCTTCCCCCACTCCCTTCTCCCAAGAGCACAACCCCCTGGGGGTGTCCAAACAACCCAATCAAGAAACGAGAGAAGAGCTAACTAGACAATCCTCCAAAGAAAACATACAAGTGGCCAAAAAGCACACAAAGAGATGCTTAACATCACTAATTATCGGAGAAAAGCAAATCAAGCCTACAATGAGGTACCACCTCACACCGGTCAGAATAGCCGTCAGCAAAAAGTCTACACACAATAGATGCTGGCAAGGGTATGGAGAGAAGGGAGCCTCTCTACACTCTTGGTGGGAATGTATCTTGGTGCAGCCACTGTGGAAAACAGTATGCAAGTAAAAAAGCACACACACGAATATTCCTCAGCCATAAAAAGAACGAAATAATGCCACTTGCTGCAAGATGGATAAGCCTACAGTTTATCATACTATATGCAGTAAATCAGACAGGGAAAGATAAATATATGATATCACTCGTATGTAATCTAATTTTTGAATATTGATACAAATGAACTTATTTACAAAACAGAAACAGACTTAAACAGATATCAAAAACAAACATGACTACCAATGGGGAAACGCAGAGGGGAGTGATAAATCAGGAATATGTATATAAACATACACACACTGCTATATATAGGATCAATAACTGACAAGGACTTACTGTGTAGCACAAGGAACACTACTCAGTATTCTATGAGAACCTATATAAGAAGAGGACCTAAAAAAGAAAGAATATAGGCATGTGCTGTGCTCAGTTGCTCAGTGGTGTCTGACTCTTTGCAGCCCCATGGACTGTATCCTGTCTGCCCGTATGTGTATAACTAAATCACGTAGCTGTATACCTGAAACTAACACGACACTGTAAATGAACTATATTCCAATAAAATTAAAATTAAAAAAAAGATTTGAAATGATTGCCCTAAGTAGATAAAAATATCTGTGTATTGTGGGCAATGCATTTTCCTACACCCACACAGATGTATATATTTCCTATAGTCAATTACCATTTTTTCTAGCTATGAAAATAAAATGATGATAAATAATAAATGCTTTTTCTTAAGGATGTAAAAATAAAATAAATAAGCTGTGTGTGTCCAAATCTCCATCTCAGGCTCTGCTTTTAGGGAGCCCACCCTCGGTACCCCGTTTTCCCTTTCAGTACCTGGTGCTTGCGTGCTATCGTCTCAAAAGCAGACTCGGAAACAGGCCCTCAAAGCACAGTGTGCAGGGGGCGATACCCCTGTTATGACTAAAGTGCTGGGGGTGGGGGCTCAGAGACAGCGGATGAACATGCCTCAGGGAATCAGGGAGGGCTTCTCAGGAAGGGGTGGGTGAGCTGGGAAGGGTGTTCTCGGCAGAGGAACAGTACGCCCTTGGATTTCCAAAGCACTTTCAAGGATCCCATCACAGCAAATAGAACCAGGCAGGTAGAGTGGGAAGAGCTTGCTTTAGAAGCCCCCAGAACCACCACCAGGTCAAGGGTGGCCAGCCCTCTTCCTATAGCAAACGCTTGTTGCAGGAATGGGTGAATATATGTAAACAAGTGAGCAAAATCATTGAGACTATTTCTCCTGTAGACAGCATTTTATCTACATGCCATTTCCCAAGTGGTGCCAGCTCCCTCCCTAGACCAGAAATTCCTTTATAACAGGGACTGGGCTTAGGTATCGGGGTGTCACCACAAGGCCTAGTTCTGCTCTTTGTACAGAACTGATGCTCAGGAAATACTTGTTCCATGGCTCTGAACCATCGCCTTGACAGGAGAAGGGGGTGTTTAGATGAATCAAGGCCTTCATTCATTCACCAAACAACTTTGTGATGAGACTGTAAAATCAGTGACCAAGAACAAGGAAGAGAGGAAAGTGCTGTGCACCTACTGTGTGCTGGAATTATACTAGGTGCTTTCCTGTGCTGCCCTTTAAACCTCATGATAGGGACTTCCCTGGTGGTCCAGTGGTTAAGAATCTGCCTTCCAATGCAGGGGACTGGGGTTCGATCCCTGATCTGGGACCTAAGATCCCACACACTGAGGGGCAACTAAGCCTGTGCGTCCTACCTAGAAAGCCCACATGCCGCAATGAAGATCCAGCACAGCCAAAATAAATAAATTTTAAAAATAAATAAACCTCATAATAACCTGAGATGAGTATTATTACTGCCATTTTACAGATGATGAAACTCCAAAGGGAGGAGGTGTGCAATGGACAAGTAGGTGTATCTAAGTCCATCCTCTCTCCCTTCCTTCTACCCTAGGGGAGGATATTTTAAAATCAAAGTTACAGAGGCCTGGAATAGGTTAACCAGATCTCTCTGGAGGCAGAAAATCTGGAAGTCCTCCAGGGATCCCTTTCAGCAGAGAATCCTCTGATTCACACTGTCCAGGCCCAAGCAGCCCTGGTGGGCAGGAGATTGCCCTCCCAGGCCAAGGCCAGCTCTCCTGAGGCCCATCCACAACCACGCCTCTAACAGACAGAGCCACGCTTCCAGGGACTGGAGGATCCAGAACCTACTTTAGGGTTAATGTGCTGAAGGAGGGGGAAAAAAAAGGTATAAATGCTGTTGAAAAACTGAGCTGAGGAACTCCTGGGAAACTTGAGCCGTTCAAGTCTTAGTCAAAAGTGCTGGCTGAGAAATTGTTGGCCCTTGCCAAGCCCAGCGAATGGAAGCTTGCACATTCCCGGGGCTGCGTGTTTCAAATACTTTCCGTGGTTTCACCAGTGGAGGGCCAGGAGAGAAGAATCTGTCATTACCAACTTGGGTCTGCAAAACAGCTTGGCTGGGCGGCAGGGAGCTGTGAAATCGCAGGAGGCGGGAAACCTGACTCAGAGCTTCAGGGATGCGAGAATGTGCAGCTGGGAGGGGGCAACCTGACCCCTGACCTCAGACTTGCAGTTGGGCGGGTGTGGGGAGGCGGGGGTGTCCTGCCGGGGTGGGGGTTGGGGGAGGCTTGAAATGTGATCCTTGGGCTCATTGATAGTCCTACTCATGATGGTCCAGACTGCTGTTGAGCCCCTACTAGGTGCCACACATCCTGCTGAACATCTAATACAATGAGCCTAGGATGTTAGCATGCTGGCATCCCATGACTATTTTTCAAACTGGGAACTGAGAGTCATAAAGACATAAGCATCACCCCATTCTACACAAATGACTCAAACTTCAGCTCATCCTTTGTGTACAAAGGACCTACCACGTGCAGAGACAGGGATGCAATGACGGAGAGGAGGTCTTTTTCTGAGAGGGGCTTTTTCAGAGACAGGCTCCAAAGTTTCATAGATTTAAACCAATCGATGTTTTTCAAGGTACTGCTGTATCTGCCACCAAAGTTTTCTTATTAAACCATGTGAAGGAGGAGGGGCAAGGATGAGTGAAGCTGACCACAGAGAGGTGGCGGAGGGGAGGGACGTGTGGCAGAAAGCCCCCTCGGTCCAGCCTAACTCACAGTGGGATCCAGGAGGTCACTTCAGTCCCTTTAGGTCTTGGTTTCTGAAGAACACGCTGTCCACACGTGGACAACTTCCTTTAGGAGTGTTGTCCTGCTGTGCACCACGGCCATCAAGCCAGTGGCTTCTTACTGCAGCCTCTGCCACTGTCTGCCTGAAGGCCGCCTCTGGCTGCAGAAGGATGTAGCACCCACAGGTGGGGCAGGTCAGAGGTGCCAGGAGTGCAGGAGCAGCCTCTACAAGAGACAGGAGTAGGGGATGAAGAGCCCACCTCCCATCCCCTTCACCAGGGCAGCTCCGCAGGTGTGCGTTACTAGAGCCCTGGTTACCCCAGGATCCTCTGCTCATCAAGCACCCCATGTTCTCTCCTTTCCTTCCCCCTCTTACGAGCCCACTGGTGCTTCCTGAGATCACCTCCCAAATAACCTGTGTGCATGTGTGTGCTCAGTCGTGCCCAACTCTGTGCGACCCATGGACTGCAGCCCGCCAGGCCCCTCTGTCCACAGGATTCTCCAGGCATGGATACTGCAGTGGGTTGCCGTGCCCTCCTCCCCTTACCTGCACTCAAATCCCATTTGGTGCTCCACTTCTTGGGGGAAGCCAAACTGAACACTTTTCCTTGTCTGAAAGGAGGAATCCAGGCCAGAAGGGGCTTCGGCCATTATTCGTGACAACCCCATTATTGCATAGAAGGAGGGATCGAGGCCCACAAAGGGGAGCCGCTGTCTCCCTAGTGATGACCTTCCCGCTTTGTCCCCAGGTCTCAGGAGAGCAGCCGTGACACATCCCACTGGCCCCGCCTCTAGCCGGGAGCAAGGCCCAGGAGGTCAGGCCCGGGGCCCAGGGGTAGTCGGGCACCAAGGTGGGGAGCCCCTGGGTGATGAGTTCCCTGGTGACCGTGGCCCTAAGTGGCCCCTTGGGAAGCCCTGAGCACAGGGGTCCTGCAGAACTACAGAAGCGAGTGCGAGCCGCAGCCTGAGGGCCTCGGCCCCTCCCTCGGCACCTTGACCAGGTGGCCTGCCCATTGCCCCAGGCACCTCTCCTCCACTCTGCATCGCACATGGAGGTGAAACCGCACGAGAGGCCCTCAGTTCCCCTGCCTCGAGCCCCCTACACGTGCCACCCCTCTAGCCAGATGGTGCTTCCCTCCCTCCCCCGCAGCCAACTCCTCCTCCAGCTTCAAAGAGCTCAGGCTTCTCCAGGCTGCTTCTTCCTCAACATCCGCCATGCTCTCCCACCAGGAGTCACCCCCTCCACAGAGGCCTGGGACACTCTCCAGTACTGCACCTTCTCCAGAGCGTTGTCCCTGGGGAACCACTATGACAAGTCTGTACTCTGTCTTCCCCGTAGCCCTCTGAGGGCCAGACTTGGGCTTCCGTACCTTTTTAAAAAATTTATTGGGCTGCCCTGGGTCTTAGTTGCAATGTGCAGGCTAAGTTCCCTGACCAGGGATCAAACCCAGGCCCCCTACATTGGGAGCGTGGAGTCTCAACTCCTGGGCCACTAGCGAAGTACCCTCATGTACCTTTTTTTATCCTCAGATGCTGGCTTTTATGGTTCTAGAGTGTTTGCTGAGTGACAAGTGTAGGAAAATCATCTGAAACAGGTAGAAACCCCAGAACCATTGTCCTTCCCCATCTTTGATGTCTCTTTTTCCTCGGTTGGCCATAGACACATTGGAGCCAAAGAGAAGCTCTTATACAGCAAGGAGAAGGTTGCTGGGGGTGGGGGGGTTGGTGAGAGAGGCCAGTCAGGCCCGGTGGGAGGAGGAGGGAGCAGAAGGGGCTGGGCAGGCAGTGGGTCCTGGGCTTAACCTGCAGGGAGCCTGATGGAGAGACCAAGACCAGGAGTCTGGGGCCCCACACCAGAAACTCAGAGAGCCAATTCTGCCATATCACACAGCTCCACGGGCCTCTGTTCACTGTCAAGAGGTGTTCAAGAGAGTGGCCCTGTGATAGGTGCCTTCCTGGGACAATTTTCTAGAAGTACAGTGGTTTTAAAAGCTTTTCTAGCTGTGGAATCCAAACAAAATCCCATCTAGATGTCCAGCATGTAAATACTGTCCCAGTTGACCTGGGGGACACATGGGTAGAGTTGCCAGTCCTCCCAGCGACCCCTTATCCTGAGGCAAACCATTCTGAGAGTCCCCCAGGGCTCCACAGAGTTGTTTTGAAACCACTGGCCAAGTTGCAGGAGCTGGATTATGTCTGAGGACCCAGGTTCTCATCCCACTCTGCTATTTCAGGCTGTGTGACTCTGGATAAGTTACCTCACCTCTCTGGGCATAGGTTTCTTCATCCGCGCAATGGAGAAGATAACATCTGCCTCACAGGGTTGCTGAGAGGCTCAAAGGATGATAACTAGGGAAGTTTTGCACCTTACTGTGGTCACACATAAAATTTGTCGTCAGGAGGCCCAGAAGGACATGAGAAATTTTGTGTTGTCTTGAAAGAGGGGCTCTCAGAGGGGCTAGGTCCTGGCTGCAGAACAGACACATGGCTAGGAGACTTTGGTTGCCTTTCTTTCTGGGGTTTCAGGCCCTACGTGCTCACGAGGCATCCCTTCGCCGCAGACCTCATTACCCAGCCAGCGGGGGCTCTTGCACCGTCATTGTTTCTCTTCCCTGGGTGTGGAGCTGAGACACGTGAGCATGGAAAATTCTTCCCCTCACTGCTCCACTAGTCAAACCCCAGCAAACCTCAGTCCCAGCCCGGGACGGTGGACCCCTAAAGGGAAATGTAGGCAGAGTGTTCTGGCTCCAGGAATCAGCTGATGGAACCTTGTTAATTACTATGTAAATTACTTTAATAGCCTGGATCCCCTTCAGACAATTGTTTGGGGGCTTAAGGCCCTGGACTGGGAAGATGGGGTCTCCGTTGAGGGGAAGGAGCAGCCTTTCCTTGGCCCAAGACCCTCTTGTATGGTTTCCCACAGGGCAGGAACAGATGCACAGATGGGGAACTGGAGGAAAAGATGGGTTCACATCTGCCCCTGGACGGTGGGATCCTGAACGTGACACTGAGATGGAGGAACCAACGCCATCCTTGAAGGCAGGAACTGAAAAGGGCCTCAGATGGTCTCCAGTGTACCCTCACCCCTTAATTGCATCCAGGAGAAACAGAAGCCCAGAACAGGTGAGTGACTTGTCCAAAGCCACACAGCAAGGCGACTGGACAGGCAAGCACTAATCTCCCATCTCCAGCTCATGCAAACATGCTCAGTCATTCAGTTGCGTCCGACTCTGCGACGCTGTGGATGGTAGCCCGCCAGGCTCCTCTATCCATGGGATTTCCCAGCCAAGAACACTGGAGTGGGTTGCCATTTCCTCCTCCAGGGGCTCTTCCTGAACCAGGGATCAAACCCGCATCTCCTACATCTTCTGAATTGGCAGGCAGATTCTTTATCGCTGTGCCACCTGGGAAGTCCAATATTTTTATTTATTTATTTGACTGCACCAGATCTTAGTTGCAACATATGTGATCTAGTTCCCTGACCAGGGATTGAACCCCAGATCCCTGTATTGGAAGCACAGAGTCTTAAACACTGGACCACCAGGAAAGTCCCCATCTACCCCAGTGGTTCTCAAACAGGCACCTATGGGATGAGCTGGACCCAGAGGTCCTGTCTAAAACATCATATAGTGAGACTTTTCCAGGGTACAAGAAAATAATTCAAAGGTAGGCATTTTCCTACTGCCACGCTTATAACAAATAGCTAATAAGAGCCTGCTGGTGGCACAGAGAGCTCAGATCAGTGCTCTGTGGTGACCTGGATGGGTGGGATGGGGCGGTGGGAGGGAAGTCCAAGACGCAGGAGTGTATGAATACATACGGTCGATTCAGTTCAACATACAGCAGAAACTAACACAGCAGTGTAAGGCAACTATACTGATTAAAAAAGAGAGAAACAGTTTCTTGATTTTAAGTTCGATGTCTCTTTTAAAAAAGATATAGTATCCTACAGACATGATATATACTTATATATTCTTCCACACATGTGCTTTGGTATTATGGAATTGAGTATGTCAAATTCTCATAGTGTTCTGTGAAGGATACCACGACCTTTATGATCCTCTAACCTGAGGGAAAACCTCAGTGCTGAAACAACATTTTTATCTAAATTTTCCAGACGTGGGAAGAGAGGCAGAGAGATGCTAACAGACTTGCCTTAAGACTTCTGACTGGTCTCTGCTCTTTCCGCCACTCCACTTACTAGAAGTATGTGTAAACAAAGAGTGAACAGGGTCTGGGAAAGGAGTGGGGAATCGTGAGGATAATAATAATAATACTGTGGGGCTGTAGCCAGGATGCTGAGCTCATAAAGAAGGCGTGTAAGTATTTAACAGGCTTCTCCTGGCTGCTCGGGGCACAGGCTCCTCTCTGCAGCACAGGCTGAGTTTCAGCAGGTCTGCTGGCAAGATGAGGGTGGGCTTGTGCTTTTACTGTAACTTTGAAACTTTGATTAATCTCTCCATCCAAAACTTTATTCTCTTTCTTTTCCTACCCCTTCAGGATTGAAGAATATCAAAGAGAAGAGGGCCCTGAAACCTGAGCAGCATCCTTCAGGGCCCTCCTGGGTTCAAAAGCCCCCTCCATGTCCCATTTCTTGTTTGTAGAATTAGGCTTTAGTCTCCTAGGCCTCCCTGAGTTCCAAAGAGCAGACCCAAGGAGTTACCTAAAGGACAACAGAATCACAGGCCCCCTAGTTCCTCCTGAAGGCACATAGATAACAATCTGATGCATATCTGTGTTCTATAGAAATGAAGACCCCCACCCAGGTGGAGGATGGTAACTTCATGCTGACCACAAGCCCTGGACCCTAGACTGGTTAGAACCAGCAGGCTGTGATTCCCGTAACCGCACTCCCAACGAATCAGAAGAAGGCCCACATGCTGATCATGCATCCTAAGACCCCCACCCCTCACACCATCCTTAAAAACCCTAGCCTGAAAGCCATGGAGCAGTTTGGGTCTTCAGAGCGTGAGCTGCCCATTCTCCGGGCTTGGTGCCCTGCAGATAAACCACTTCGCTGTAAGCACCTGCTGTCAGAGTTCAGCTTTCCGCACCTCAGGCACATGAGCCCTTGCTCAGTAACAACATGGCAGCTCTGTGGTCACTAACTGTGACCTCGGCAGGGGGCATCACCTGTCTGAGTCTTGGTCCTTCATCTGAAAAATGAGGACAAGGATACTTACCTCACAGGACGGCTGAAAGAATGAAATGAGATGGTGCTAAGCACTTGGTACACAAAGCGATCACTCACCTTCTCCCTGTTTCCATCTAAGATACAGATATAAATATTTTTGGTGGCTCTGACGGTAAAGAATCTGCATGGGTCAGGAAGATCCCCTGGAGAAGGGAATGGCAACCCACTGCAGAGTTCTTGCCTGGGAAATCCCATGAACAGAGGAGCCTGGCGGGCTACAGTCCATGGGGTTGCAAAGAGTAGGACATGACTGAGCTATTAACAATTTTAAATTAGGGTCAGGTGTACCGCCTTGGGGTGTGTCACTGTTCATGCAGGAGACCAGCACAGCTGCCCCAGGCCGAGTGCCATCCTTGCACCCTCACTAGAGGCCCTCAGTGCCCAGGAAGGCTCTCCCAGAGCCTCCCTCTCGTGTACTGCAGCCCCAGCTCCCTCTGCCAGCTCCAGTCCTCCCCTCGGTGATTTCGCCACCCCACTCCCATTCGGGAAGCCTTCTGTTGCCTCCAGAGCCAGCTGTCCTTGTCCTCATCGCCTCTGAGAGGACACAGAGGGCCCTCCTCCCCCTCTCCATAGCCTCAGACGGCTGCTTCAGCACCACCTCAGCCAGGCTCTGTGTACTCCAGGAATCTACTGGAAGGAACAGCAGGGCTGTCTTAACCTTGGGCTCTGCCCCTAGAAATGAGACAACATCACTGTTTCCACCACAAACACGGGAGGGGAGAGGCAGCAGGGACTGTTAATGTTGGTGATCCAGATAAAGCCACAGATATGATGTTCTGTACAGACGGTGCCAGGCTCCCTTTAGGGCATCTGATGGGCTGTGTCCCCTACTATGACTGCCATCTCCTCCTCCCTTGCTCACCTCAGAGGACATTTCTATGGAGAAACCCCTTCCTAACCCACCCCCAGCCAAGCATGGCTCCAAGTCCCTCACTCCAGCACTTCCAGAAGGGCAGCTGCTTCTTCCTCACCTCCTATCTCTGCACTGGGTTGCGCTGTGAGAAGGGAGGAGCCCCGTCTCATTCACCAGGCATTGGCCTGGTTTTGGCTACAGGTCAGTCAGTCAGTTCAGTTGCTCAGTCGTGTCTGACTCTTTGCAACCCCATGGACCGCAGCACACCAGGCCTCCTGGTCCATCACCAACTCCCAGAGCTTAATCAAACTCATGTCCATTGAGTCAGTGATGCCATCCAACCATCTCATCCTCTGTTATCCCCTTCTCCTGCCTTCAATCTTTCCCAGCATCAGGATCTTTTCAAATAAGTTAGTTCTTAGCATCAGGTGGCCAAAGTATTGGAGTTTCAGCTTCAGCATCAGTCCTTCCAATGGATATTCAGGACTGATTTCCTTTAGGATGGACTGCTTGGGTCTCCTTGCAGTCCAAGGGACTCTCAAGAGTCTTCTCCAACACTACAGTTCAAAAGTATTAATTCTTCGGCACTTAGCTTTCTTTATAGTCCAACTGTCACATCCATATATGACCACTGGAAAAACCACAGCTTTGACTAGAGGCTACAGGTAACAGAATCCAACTAAAGCTACTTAATCAGGAAACAGAATCTGCTGGGAGGCCATGAACACAGTTTAAGAGGGGCCCATGGAGCTGCAGCTGGCCTTAGGAAGGGCTGCAAGCAGACACGGCTCCCCCAGTAGGCTTCCCCTTCATCTTTCAGCCCTTCTTCCTTCTCTCTCTGTAGGATTTTATAATGAAAGTTTATTCTCACCCCCCCAACAAGAGAGATCTACTATTTCCAAAGTGAGAAATTGACAGTCCACTGTACACAGTTTAAAATAAGTGGTCAAGTGGATAGGAATCTGCCTGCCAATGCAGGGAACACGGGTTCAGTCAGTGGTCTGAGAAAATCCCACATGCCTTGGAGCAACTAGCCTGTGTGCCACAACTACTGAGCCTGTGGGCCTAGAGCCTGTGCTCTGCAAAAAAAGAAGCCACTGCAATGAGAAGCCGGCTCACTGCAACCAGAGAAAGCTCAAGCAAAGGAGCAATGAAGACCCAGCATAGCCAAAAAAAACAAACAGTTTTTTAAAGCAATATTTTTAAAAAGGTGGTCAAAAGCTGCTAAGATAACCACAGTTCCTCCCATTAAGTCCTTCCCCACACAGAGGTTATAAAAGTGTGGGAGTCCTTACCACCATAATGAGAAATGCTGACAGTTGCCACTGATGGCGCACTTATCATGGGCCAGGCCGCCATGCTTAACACTGTATATGGATGATCCCCTTCAACCCTGGTAACAGACATCTGTGCACGCATGGGTGCTAAGTAGCTTCAGTCGTGTCCGACTCTTTGCAACCCCATGGACTGTAGCCCACCAGGCTCCTCTGTCCATGGGATTCTCCAGGCAAGAATACTGGAGTGGGTTACCATTTCCTGCTCCAGGGGATCTTCCCGACCAGGGATCAAACTGGAGTTCCTCATGTCTCCTACATTAGCAGGTAGGTTCTTTACCACTAGCGCCCCCTGGGAAGCCCCACCAGATATCTGAGAGAGGTTCTACTTTTATGTCCATTTTACAGATGAGAAAATTGAGGCTTGGGAAGATCCATGACTCCCTGGTGAGTTTCAGGCTCCGAAGCCCTGAGATGTCATGTCAGCCTGTGGGTGTGGCGCACAGTATTTCTTTGTGTGTTATACGCTTAGAATCTATCCAACTGCCAGTGCTGACAGGTGTGCACATACATATGTGCCCTCAGGGGTGCTATGCACACACACACATGTGCAGTGCACACCTGCAGTGGAGACTTTGGAGGGAAGCACGCCCACTGGGTTTGGCTGGTTCGCACCCCAAGGAGTGCTGGTGAAACTTCACTCACCTGCCACTCTTTGGTGACCATTTTTCTTAATGAAAAATTCAGCCAACACGAATGATTGTCAAGCTCCGGGGAGGTCTGCATGCTTGGCGGTTTTAGCAGATGAAGCCCCAGGGAGAGAAGCAGGCCCACGGCACTCACTGATCCCACCCTCGTCAGGGGGCTCCCGGAAGCCACCATTCAGGGAAAAAAATGAGGCTTTGAAAGACACAGCTGACCTCAGCAGCTGCCTTCCCTTGGCCTTTCCCTCCCACTAAGCAGGCTCCCCGACCCTTGTCTCCAGCCCCCCTCCTCCATGCTACCACCAGAACTACCTTCAGAAAATGCATTTCCTCCCCATCCTGGGCCCGCTCCACAAACCTCCATAGTTCCCTATCACCCTGAATATAAAACTCATCTGCAGACCCAGCTTTCCTCCACCACCTGGCCTCAGCCAGCTTTTCCAGAAAACCCTTCCAGGCAGGTGCCATGGCCAGTACCAGGTTGAGGGGTGAGATGTCCAGAGCACAAAATTTATGGAGGCCCTCACTCTTGGGGTGCAGCCCATCCCTCTCGCTGGCTATCCTCGGCCACCCCAGCACAGAAGCAGGCACACCCATGGGCTGCTCAGGCTGGACTCAGGTATGATAGAAAAACCAACAACGCCTTGCAGTGCCAGCTCAGTGCAGGGCTTCCCTGGGCATCCTGTCACCTGGCCTCAGAGAAGCCCCACTGTGAAAGCAGGTACCTCCCTGCCCTGAGTCTGAGGCGCTAAAGCCACAGGGCCAGCACACAACAAACCACAAGCTTTAAGATTCCCTGGGTTGAGGACCCACCACGGGGAAGCTGCTGGAGGCCTGTCACCTTGTAAACACTCGCGATGATCCTGGGAAGGTGGTGCTGCCCTCCATCCTGTTTGTTCATGGATCACAGATTTGCCAAAGCACCCGCTCAATGAAATGTACTTTGCAGTGTGGAGAAAAGGGACCGCACCTGCACTGTTGGTGGGAATGTAAACTGATACAGCTACAGTGGAAGACGGTATGGAGATTCCTTAAAAAACTAGGAATAAAAGCACCATATGACCCAGCAACCGCACTGCTAGGCATATACGCTGAGGAAACCAACATTGAAGACACATGTATCCCATTGTTCACTGCAGCACTATTTACAAATAGCTAGAACATGGAAGCAACCTAGATGTCCATCAACAGATGAATGGATAGAGAAGTTGTGGTACATAAACGCAGTGGAATATTACGTAGTCATCAAAAGGAACACATTTGAGTCAGTTCTAACGAGGTGGATGAACCTAGAGCCTATTATACAGAGTGAAATGAGTCAGAAAGAGGAAGATAAATATCGTATACTAGTGCACATATATGGTACTGAAGAATTTATTTGCAGGGCAGCAGTGGAGAAACAGACAGAGAGAATAGACTGATGGGCATGGGGAGAGGGGAGGAGACGGTGAGATGTATGGAGAGACTAATATGGAAGCTTACACTACCATATGTAAAATAGATAGCCAACGGGAATTTGCTGTATGGCTCAGGAAACTCAAACAAGGGCTCTGTATCAATCTAGAGGGGTGGGATGGGGAGGGAAATGCAAGGGAATTTCAAAAGGGAGGGGATATATGTATACCTATGGCTGATTCACGTTGAGGTTTGACAGAAAAAAAAAACAAAATTATATAAGCAATTATCCCTCAATTAAAAAATAAAAATAAATATTTACAAAATAAAAGAGGGAGAAA
Organism: Budorcas taxicolor; assembly: GCF_023091745.1. Classification (NCBI taxonomy): domain Eukaryota; kingdom Metazoa; phylum Chordata; class Mammalia; order Artiodactyla; family Bovidae; genus Budorcas; species Budorcas taxicolor. Next base: position 13,870,359 of record NC_068919.1, on the reverse strand, counting down.
AAAAGAAATGTATAACCCCCATCAATGCTTACCATGCCTTCAGGGTCGCTGGTGGACATTCAAAGAGTGGCCCCACGTGCAAACTCCCAGCTGAAGTCCAGCAAGCCGACCGATGCTCCACCTTCCTGTTTCAGCTCACACTGTTAACATGTCCTTTCTGTGATCCATCTAGTGCAGGGCTCTTCACAGTTTTGTGCTTTTTGTGAGTGATTGTGCTCTTTCAAATGGCCCCAAACATCGTGCTGAAGTGCTTTCTAACTGCAAGAAAGTTGTGATGTGGATTACAGAGAAAACAGGTGTGTTAGAGCAGTTGTGTCCATTTCGAATCAACGATATATAACAAGTAATGTGTCCGAGCAGAAATACTCATAAAACAAGGTTAAGTTTGATCAATTGAAAAAAATGTGATCAGAGGCTCACAAAAACCTAGTGCTGTATTTTCCCTAGGAATAATGACTCAGTATTGCTAATTCAGGCTTCCCAGGTGACTCAGTGGTAAAGAATCCATCTCCCAATGCAGGAGAGGCAGGTTTGATCCCTGGGTCAGGAAGATCCCCTGGAGAAGGGAATGGCAACCTGCTCCAGTATTTTTGCCTGGAAAATCTCATGGACAGAGGAGCCCGGCAGTCTACAGTCCATAGGGTTGCTTAGTCTACAACTAAGCGACTGAGCGCGCGCACACACACACACATTTGCTAATTCAGTGTTCCAAGCTACTTTATAGAACATGACTACCATGAGTAACAAGAATCAGCTGTGTTTTCGTTCTTTGCTGGTAAAGAAACTAGGGCCTAGACAAGTCAAGTCACTCACCTGGGCTTGCACAGCCAGTGAGTTGCAGGTCGCTCTGAGAGGAGTCAAAGCAAGCCCTCTGCTCTTTTATGAGGCGGGGGTAAATGCTGGTGACCTGGGACATAAGTGAGGGAGCAGACGCAGATCTGTCATTAAATGGTATTAGCTAAAGTTTCTTTCAATCTTTATGACTGGATAGAAGTGAAAGCCTGGGCTTGGTGTGCATCAGTCCTCAACACCTCTCAAATTCTCCTGATAAACCACCGTTTTTAACACAGACAGAGCAGCCATCAGGTCCAGAGCCTCCAGTAGGTAGAAGAGTCTAGCTGGAAGTAGGTAACAACTATTTTTATACTTGCTTTCAAGTAAAATTCTTGCCATAAATTCTGGGTCATTATAATAATTTTAACACTCCACAAAATGACAGAAAGTTTCTTTTCACATAGATTTCATTGAGTAGAGTAAATATTTAAATATTTAAGTAGTGTAAATATTTAAAGAAAAATGTTAACAATTGTAAGGAAAACTCCAGAGGTGGCTTGTAGTGGTATGTGGGTGAGTCAAAAATCAGGAAGGTGACTGTGAATGACTGATGTTCTGGGGCGGCTGGCAAAGTTCTGTTTCCCGATCTGGATGCTGACTATAAAAGGTTGATTAAAACATTTAATGGTTTATACCACAGTGGCTTAAACCACCAGCAAACTACTTATTCTACAGTTCTGGAGGTCAGAAGTCCACGATGGGTTGGTAGGGCGCAGTCCTTTGAAGAATGCTAGAAGAGAATCTGCTTCCTTGCCCTTCCCATTTTCCAGAAGCTGCCTGCCCTCTTTGGCTTGCAGCCTCTTCCTCCATCTCCAAAGCCAACCAAAAAACCTCTCTCCTGTCTCCTTCTTTCCTCTATAAGGACCCTGTGGCTATGTCAGTTCCATTTGGGCAACGCAGGACCACCTTCTCAAGATCCCTAACCCCATATCCAGAGTCCCTTTCTGCCAGGTAAGTAAGGGTCTGCAGTTGGGATGTGGTCATTGTTGGGGGCCATTATTCTTCCTGCCACGCGTGGAAGCACACTTAGGGAGGAGGGTGTGCACGCATGGGTGTGTGCAGAGTCTGTGGAGCTGAGCACTTGGTAAGTAAGGTTCCTCCATGCACACAGCATTCCAGCACAGTCACGTGTGCAGCTGCCATCTGCCACTGTCCCTGAAAAGCCTCCCTCTGCAGCCTAGCTGCAGCCAGCAAGGCCACCTTTCCCTCCCAGCCGAGACCGGGGAAGACTGGAGGGTAGCAGAGCCCCATGCTGGGGAGCTGGGCAGTGAATGGCCCGGGTGGGAGGGTGGCCCCAGCCCACCCTCAGCAGTCACTCTGTTCAATTGCTCCTTGAAGGGTTCCTACAGCAAACCCATGGCAGGTTCATTGCCTGAATTCGCGGGGAATCATTTGGTCACAATTCTGGATACCACCAGTCTCCCCCATCCTAGTTTAGCTGGGTTTGGGGTTTTACAAAGTGCTGATCCATCTGCCCTCCTGATCGCATCATGTACTTTCAAAACTGGATACCCTGGGACTTCCCTGATGGTCCAGTGGTTAAGAACTGTGAAAAAAAAGTTGTTGACACCCTTCATGGCCTCTTTTCTCTATAGATTACAATATTCTTAATAAGAATATAGTTGTTTGGGTTTTTTTTTTTCTGCAGTGGTACCTGATAAGCTTAGAGAAGATTCTGCTAAATGGAGGATATTTTCCATTCTAATTTATTTAGGTGGGAATGATTAACTATCTCAGCCACAATATTTTCACAGATAGTGTATTTCCATTTAGAATACATTTAACAAATGTTATGCAAAGATAAAACTCTCATATAAGTTGACTTTATAATTCTTTTTAATATTTTGCCAGTTGTAAATGCTGCAAAACCATAAACTTCTGTCTTCTCTTCAATCCAAGTACAAAATATAAATTTTCTCAAAGTAAGTAGGAAATCCATCAAAATAGTCTTCCCACAAATGAAGACATTCTAAAGAAAAATTTGAGAATCTCTAAATTAAATCTTGGCCACCATTCATGTTCTAGTTACTTAATTTGTTCAGCAACTCCTTTGCTTTTGAGAGATATGTGAAAATGTTTTCCAGCATGAAATAACTGAAATTTGATGAAAGCTTTGCTTACAGTACCTTAAATTTGATAAAAGTTAAAGTTTATTTTGGCAGGCTTGTTGAACACTCTGACTAAAGGTTTTCAATTGCTTTTGAACAAAATTTAGAGGATTCATTTGCAAAATGTTCAATTCCACTGTAAACACTTAAAATGATTTACAAAGTAATTCTTCAAAGGCTCAAACGGTTGAAAAATTTGACTGATGACAGGCAGCAAATGAGAAAGCATACTGCTATGCAAGGCTCTGCCAAGTAATGTGGGAACCTGAGGCAGAAAGAAAATTAATAATACAGATCCTATCTGTAAAACTTGGATATTTTGCTTATCGTGGCTTTTGCATTAATTTTTATTTTTAAAATACATGTAGAAAAATGCTATTTGTCTCGATTATTGAGTTTTTTGCTACCCCTTAAACTTTGTGCTATGCTTCAGTCACTTCAGTCGTGTCCAACTCTTTGTTGGTAAATCTATGGACCGTAACCGTAACCCACCAGGCTCCTCTGTCCATGGGATTCTCCAGGCAAGAATACTGGAGTGGGGTGCCATGCCCTCCTCCAGGGGATCTTCCTGACCCAGGGGTTGAAGCCGCCTCTCTTATGCATTGGCAGACAGGTTCTTTACCGCTAGAGTCACCTGGGAAGTCCCTGTTAAACTTTGTACGTCTCCGTTCCTAGTCCTGGCCCTGTGATCAGATTGAAATATGTCTTATATTAAACACCTATGCCAAAAAAATTGTAGTGTAATTACTCTTTATGTATGCATTTGTACATACAAATGACTACAGTTTCCATTTCAATTGATATTCCATCACAGCTTGTTTTATCCCAATTTTCAATTATATTTGCACCACACCGATTCCAAGTTCATTTCTGCTCCATGGATTTCCTAATTGGATATGAATATTGTTTTTACCATGCTGCTGTGTTCTACTAAAATTTATAGTCATCCTTGCAAGCACAAAGAATTCTATCTTTGATGCTGAACTTTTTAAATGAATGTGCAAGAATATTTATAACAATGTCAGATGTTTCACGCTCCCCAGAACAAACTCTCAAAAGCTCAACTTTGATTCTATTATTGAAATCTACTGAATATCTATAGAAAGTGCTTGAGGACCTTGATTTAAAACAACTGAGGGCTGGTATGTTTGTTGCAAGCAGCTGAGGCCCTCCAGCTCTGAAGAAGAGGGTTGGTGGTGGGGATGACCGTACCAGCCAGGAGGGAAGTTCATGAAGATCTGAGTTGGAGTGCCCTGGTCCAAACTGCTGAGAGACCACAGGAGTCCTAGACAAGACCTGGCCCCCAGTGCCCCAGCATCTATGTCTTTGTTCTGCTCCCACCTGCAAGTTCTTTCCATACAGTTGAACCAGGGAATCTGAATGGCTAGACAGTTTTTTGAGCAAGACATGGATGGTTGACCCTCCTGTGAACTGGCTGCTCCTGGGTTAGGTGTCAAGCTTGGGTCCAATCAGCTGAGTGAGACCAGGGCAAAGGGTGGCACAAGGTAACCCAGGACAGAACAAGGTTACCTGGGGCACAGGACATTTTCCTTAGGAGGGGCTGTGATGATGGACTTAGTGGGCACTGACTGGTGGCCCTGGCCCAGCCAGCACTTACTGCTGCGAGGCCACAGCGACTCCTCCAGGCAGCTCTTTCTTCTCTCTCCTGATTGCCCATCTGACATTCATGCCCTCAGCTCTGTTACTAGAAGCTGCTCTCCACGTCCACTCAGCTAGATATCTTGGAAAGGAAAAAATGCCCTTCCTAGTGATCGCTCTTACCTGCTCATTCCCAAAAGTACCCAGAGGAAGCTGCCAGCCTCTGCCTCTGTGGTCTTGGAACCCCCTCAGGATCGTAACAGTGAAAATTCATGAAGTCCTTGTGGGGCATTTCCCAGCCTCCCTTGCACCCTTGCCATGGGTACCTGTGTGACAGTCAGTCACGTGAGGGCAGATGTTGCACAAGACTTCCAGGAAAGTCCCTCAAAAGGGGGCAGTCTCAACACAGATCCTGCAAGTATTCTGTAAGATTTCTACCTAATGGGGGTACTGTTGTAAGTACAGTTTTTTTAATGTCAGTTTCCAATTGTTCACTGCTGGTATGTAAAAGCATGATTGATTTTTTTTGTGGGCTGATCTTGTATCCTGCAGCATTGCTAAAATCTCTTAGAAGCACTAGATGTTTTTGTAGCTTCCTTGGGATTTTCTGCATAGAAATGTCATCTGCCAATATAATAGTTTTATTTCTTCTTTTCCAACCTGTATGCCTTCTATTTGCTTGTTTTGACTTCAGGTACTGACTAGGTGTTTCAGGACAAGGTTAAATAGGAATGATGAGAATGAATATTCTTGTCTTGCTCCTGATGCTAGAGGGTAAGCATTCAGTCTTTACCAATGGGTATGATACAGGTTGTTTTGTATATGCCCTTTATTAGTTTAAGGAAGTCCCCTGTTCCTAGTTTATGAGAGTTTTTGTGGATGTTATGAAAGTACTTTATGGATGCTCATGACTGGATGTTGAATTTGATTAAATGTTTTTTTTGAATGATAGGCTCATGTGGTTTTTCATCTTTGGACTGTTAATATAGTAAATTACATTGATTGATCTTCAACGCCTTGCATTCCTGAGATAAGACCCACTTATTTTTTACATATTGCTGGATTCAGTTAGGAAATACCTTGTTGAGGATTTTTGTATCTATGTTCATGAGGGATACTGATCTGTAGTTTTCTTTTTCTTGTATTTTCTTTGTCTGGTTTTAGCATCAAAATAAAGCTAGTCTCAAAAATGGAGTTGGGGGCATCCCTGGTGGCTCAGTGGTAAAGAATCTGCCTGCCAGTGCAGGAAACATGGGTTCAATCCTTGGTCTGGGAAGATCCCACATGCCACGGGCAACGAAGTTCACACTGCACACCCACTGAGCCTGTGCTCGAGAGCCCTGGAGCCGCAGCCACGGAAGCCTGCATGCTCTGGAGCTGGTCTCTGCAGCAAGAAGAGCCACTGCAATAAGCAGCCTGTACTCTGTGACTAGAGTAGCCCTTGCTCTTCGCAGCTAGAGACAAGGCTGTGCAGCAACGAAGATCTGGCACAGCCAAACACTAGTGAATTAATAATAATAATAAAGAACATAGCACATTGGTTGTTTAAAAAGTGAGTTGGAAGTGTTCCCCTTTCATGTGCTTTCTGGAAGACAGCATAAGTGAAAAGATCAGTCTAACGTCTTCTTTAAACACTTGGGAGAATTTGCCAGTGAAACCTGGTTCCGGAGTTTATTTTTCAGATGGCATTCAACTATAAATTCAGCTTCTTTAATAAATATAGGACTATTCCTGTGACCTCTTTCTTCTTGGATGAGTTTTTCGTAGTGTGTGACTTTCGAGGATTTCATTCATCTGTCAATGCTGTAGAATTGTTTGTATTATTATTTCCTTATTACCATTTTAATGCATGTGAGGTCTATTGTGATCATTCCTCTTTCATTCCTGATACTGGTAATATATGTTTTCTCTTTTCTAGTCAGTCCACCTAAAGTTTTATCAATTGTATTCATTTCTTCAAAGAGCACGTTGTTGTTATACTGATCATTCTCTATTGTTTTGTTTTCCATTTCACTAAATTCTGCTCATTATTTCCTTCCTTCTGCTTGCTTTAGGTTTATATTTTTCTTATTTTAGATTCTGAAGGTAAAAGCTTAGATATTTGAGATTTAAAAAAATATATTCATTTAATACTATCAGTTTTTCTCTAAGCAAGCAATGCTTAAACTGCATTTCACAGATTTTGGTATGTTTTATTTTCATTCAGCTCAGAATATTTTCTAATTTCCCACGAGACTTTCTTTTTGACCCATGAGTTATTTAAAAGTGTGTTAAGTTCCAAGTTTTAGAGATTTTCCAGTTATTGTTCTGCTATAAATTTCTAGTTTAATTTCATTTTAATCAAATAACATACTTGGTATGATTTCAATATGCATTTGTTGTTTTATGACCCAAGATACAGTCTTTCTTAGTGAAGATTCTTTGCACACTTGGAAGACTTTATTTTCAGCTGGATTTTGATGGAATGTTCTATAAACCTCAAATAAATCCAGCTGATTTATGGCTCAGCTCTTCTATATCCTTGCCATTTTCTATTTATCTGCTCTATTAATTACTGAGAGAGGAAAGCTGAAGTTTCCAAATTTCCGTTTGGAGTTTCCATTTCTCCTTTCAGTTTGATCAATTTTTCCTTCATGCATTTTGGAGTCCTGTTATCATATGCACGCACATTTAGGATTTCTGTGTCCTCCTGGTGAACTGGCCCCTTTATTGTCATGTAATGTGTCTCTTTATCCCTAGTAATTTGCTTTGCTTTGAAGCCCATTTTGATATTAATATAGCTACTCCAGCTTTCTTTTGATTGGTGTTTCCATGGTATATCTCAATATTTGTAAGAGCTTTATTGAAATAGAATTCACATATCATATAGTTACCCATTTAAAGACTATTGTTCAGTGGTTTTTAGTATACATATTTCTATCTTTTGACCTATCTATATCATTATAATTATATACAGCATATTGTTGTATCTTTTAAAATCCATTTTGATCATCTCACTAGTTGGTATGTCTAGTCCATTTCGACTGAATGTTATTATTGATGTGTTTGGACCTAGTTCTGTGGTTTCATTTTTATTTTCTGTTTGCTCTGTTTTTGTGTTCCTCTGTCTCCCCTTTCCTTCCTTCCTTGGTTAAACTGGTTTTTTGTATTTCATTTTAGTTTATTTCTTGTGTTTTTACTGTATTCTCAAATTTTTTTGTGACTGCAATATACATACTTAACTTTTTATTGTCTACTTAGAAGACAATAAGAAGAAATACTTTATTCACCACCTTAAATCGAATGTAGAAATCTCACCACCATATGTCTCTTTACCCTCCTTCCTTTATAACTCATATAATAGATCTACATTGAAAACTTCCTCTACCAATGCCATAAGTTTTTGCTTTCAACTGTCAATCGTATTTCAGATAACTTAAGAGAAGGTGAACAGTCTATTTACCCAGATAGCTATCATTTCTGTCATTCATCCTTCACTCCTGACGCTAGAAGTTTCCCTGTGGTATCCCCTCCCTTCCACCTGAAGAACTTCCTTTCGTGTTTGTTTTAGAACAGGTGTGATGGCAACAAAGACTCTTACTTTTTCTTCATCTCAGGATATTTTTATTTTATGTTCATTCCTAAAGGATGTTTTCACTGGATAAGCTGGGTTAGTGGTTCATCTCTTTCAGCACTTCAAAACTGATACAAATGAACTTATTTACAAAACTGAAATAGACTCACAGACACAGAAAACAAGTTTATGGCTACCAAAGGGGATAGCGGGTAGGGGGAAAGAGAGAAATTAGGAATTGGGGATTAACATATACACACTACAATACATAAAACAGGTAAACAGCAAGAACCTACTGTATAGCACAGGGAACTATACTTAATATCTTATAATAACCTATTATGGAAAAGAATCTGAAAAATAATATACACACACATACAACTGAATTGCTTTGCTATACACTTGAAACTACTACACTGTAAATTAACTATGCCTCAATTTTTAAAAACAGTTGTTTTACTTTCTTTCTGTCCCTATGGTTTCTGATGAGATATCAACAGTCAAATAAATGTTCTGCTATAGATAATGTGCTTTTCTAATTTCAAGGTCTTTTTCTTTGTCTTTAAAGAACTTTGATTCTCATATATCTAGGAGGTGACTTCTTTGAGTTTATCCTGTTTGAAATTTGTTGAGTTTCTTAAACCTAAAAATTTGCAAAATATTCAGCAATTATTTTTCAATTATTACTTCCTGAACTGCACTCTTTCTCCACTCTTTCTAGAACTGAGATGACACGAATGTTAGACTTTTTCGTATTATTCCATAGGTTCTTGTGGTCCATGTGTCTTGGAGAAGACTCTTAAGAGTCCCTTGGACTGCAAGGAGATCAAACTAGTCCGTCCTAAAGGAAATCCGTCCTGAATATTCATTGGAAGGAGTGATGCTGAAGCTGCAATACCTTGGCCTCCTGATGAGCAGAACTGACTCACTGGGAAAGACACTGATGCTGGGAAGGACTAAAGGCAGGAAGAGAAGGGGACAACAGAGGATGAGATGGTTGGATGGCATCACTGACTCAATGGACATGAGTTTGAGTAGGCTCCGGGAGTTGGTGATGGACAGGGAGGCCTGATGTGCTGCAGTCCACGGGGTCGCAAAGAGTCGGACACAACTGAGAGACTGAACTGAACTGAACATAGGTTCCCGAGACTCTGTTCAATTTTTTCAATCTTTTTTCTCTTTATTGTTCAGATTGAACAATTTCTATTGATATATCTTCAAGATCAACTTTTCTGTCATCTCTATTCTGCTATTGAGCCCATCTAGTTATTTTATTTTTTAAATTTTATTGAAGTATAGTTGATTTATAATGTCGTGTTAATTCATGCTGTATAGCAAAGTGACCTAGTTATACATATATTTTTTTCATATTCTTTTCCGTTATGGTTTATCACAGGATATTGAATATAGTTTCCAGTGCTATACAGCAAGACCTTGTTGCTTATCTATATGTAGTAGTTAGAATCTGCTAACCCCAATCCCATTCTTACCCTCTCCTCTCCCGTTCCCCCTCAGCAACTACAAGTCTGTGAGTCAGCTTCTGTTCTGTAGATATGTTCGTTTGTGTCGTATTTTAGATTTCATGTATAAGTGATATCACAATGGTATTTCTCTTTTTCTTTCTGACTTAACTTCGCTTAGGATGACAATCTTTAGGTCTATCCATCCAGTTATTTAAACTTTTTGGTCATTGAATTTTTCAGTCCTGTAATTTCCATTTGGCTCCTCTTTGTATCTTCTATTTCTTTGTTGAGACTGTCTGTCTTTTCATTCAAGAGTGTTCACCCTTCCTTCCATAATTCTCATCATTTTTGGTTGTGCCCGGTTTTCACTGCTGCACGTGGGCTTTCTCTGTTTGTGGCGAGCAGGGGCCAGTCCTCGTTGCGGAACACAGGCTCTAGCAGCGCAGGCTCCAGTCGTTGCAGCCCTGGGGCTCAGCAGCTGCTGCACACAGGCCCAGCCGCTCTACATGCTTGTGGAATCTTTCCAGACCAGGGAGTGAACCTGTGTCCCCTGCATTGGCAGGCAGACTCATTTCCACCGTACCACCAGGGAAGTCCCCCTTACTTCTTATAGTCATAGTAGAGACTTTAAAGTCTTTGTGTGAGAATTTCAACATCTGTGTTTTCTCAGGGTTCACATTTATGGATTGCCTTTTAACTGAGAATTGAAAATTTTCTCATTCTTTATATCCTAAGTCATTTTAGATTGTATTCTGGACATTTTATATATCATGTTATGTGACTCTGGGTTTTGTTTATCAAGGAGAATGTTGATACACAAAACATATATATATATATATATATATATATATATATATATATATATATATATATATGTAGGCTCCCCTGGTGGCTCAGAGGTTAAAGCATCTGCCTGGAATGCTGGAGACCCGGGTTCGATCCCTGGGTCGGGAAGATTCCTTGGAGAAGGAAATGGCAACCCACTCCAGTACTCTTGCCTGGAGAATCCCATGGAGGGAGGAGCCTGGTAGGCTACAGTCCATGGGGTCACAAAGAGTCGGACACAACTGAGTCACTTCACTTCACTTCTTCATAATATAATATAAATATATAGTGTACTATTATATACATATAATTGATCTAGACTAGATTCAGGCCATACATTTCAACCCACTTGCTGGCCTCTGGTTCCAACATCAGTTGAGTTTTCAAAGCCTTTTGCAGTAATGCTGAAGCGTGTCCTACATGTCAACATCAGTGACCAGTCTGGGCCCTGGGTGGCAGTCTGCCCCATGGTTCAATTCTCAAAACCTTTCACATTCTGTTTGGGATCATATCCACACATCCAGTTTGGAGGTGATCCCAGAAGTTCATACACAAAGTTACAGGGTCACTTTCTTGTGCTCTCTTCTCTCCATAATCACCCAACACTTTCTAAATCCGTGGGGGCTTCCTTCCTCATCCTCCAGCCAGAAATCTGGGACTTTAGGTCCCCAGTTCTGCTATGTACTTACTATGACGGCATCTGTGTCTGGGGCAAAGCAATGGGAGGACAGAGAGAGGAGGGGTGGCGGGAAGTAAAAACAGTTTGCTTGAGACCTTCCCTGGTAGCTCAGTTGGTAAAGAATCCACCTGCAATTCAGGAGACCTCGGTTCGATTCCTGGGTCGGGAAGATCCCCTGGAGAAGGGATAGGCTACCCAGTCCAGCATTCTTGGGCTTCCCTGGCAGCTCAGCTGGTAAACAATTTGCCTGCAATGCAGGAGACCTGGGTTCGATACCTGGGTTGGGGAGATCCTCTGGAGAAGGGAAAGGCTACCCACTCCAGTATTCTGGCCTGGAGAACTCCACGGACTGCATAGTCCAGGGGGTCGCAGAGAGTTGGACCCGACTGAGCGGCTTTCACTTTCACCCCTTTCACTTGTGTTCACAGGTCTCCTGGTGGAGAGGAGGTGTTCTTTCTCTGAGAATTTTAGGTTCCCTCTTGACTGATGGTGTCATCACCATTGCCACTACCACCACTGCAAGACTGCCTGGAGGCTAGGATGAGAGACCTTGGGAGAAAAATGAAAAACAAACAATCAGGAAAACTCTCCCTCTTGTCCTTAGGAGGCCCTTTCCTACTCCTCAGGCCAGAAAGAGGGCTCTGTCTTGAAGCTCCTTCTGCCTGTACCTGGTACACCCTTCCAGGCTTCAGTCGGCCTCTGAGTCCAGGCCAGGCAACACTGGAGGGAAGAAAAATGAGATTCTCACCCCAGTTCACTAGTACTTCAAATTCGTGTTTCCTTCTCTAATCTACTGGATACCAATTACCTTGGGACTTCCCTTTGGTCCAGTGGCTAAGACTCTGCACTCCCAATGCTTGGGGCCTGGAGATTGATCCCTGGTCAGGAAACTAGATCCCACATGCTGCAACTAAGACCCGGTATGGCCCAATAAAATAAATATTTGGGGCTTTCCTGGTGGCTCAGACGGTAAAGAATCTGCTTACAATGCGGGAGACCTGAGTTTGATCTCTGGGTTGGGAAGATCCCCTGGAGAAGGAAATGGCAACCCACTCCAGTATTCTTGCCTGGAGAATCCCCAAGGACAGAGCCGCCCAGTGGGCTACAGTCCATGGGGTCAGAGAGTCAGACACGACTGAGGGACTTTCACTTTTTTAACTTACCTTTTAAGTCCTCAAATAGTTGGTCCATACACTCTATCCAGGGTTTATAACTGCATTCCATAGGAGACAGGTAGAGTATATTTACTCCATCTTTCCCAGGGACTAGTCTGCCATCCACTGGGTTTCTTTTAAAAATGTATTTTATCCAGTTATAGTTGATTTACAATGTTGTGTTAACCATTGGGTTTTAATTTCAATTATATTTGTCACTTCTAGAGGTTCTATTTGGTTTTTTTCCAGATTCCTCTGATCACTTCTGATACTCCCATTCTTTTGTCATAGATTCAATCACCTCTAATTTCTTAAGCAAACTACACTTTGTCACAGATAATTCTAATATCTTCAGTTGTTGTTGTTCTGATTCAGCAGTGTTGTTTCTGCTGACTCTCATTTCATGTAGCTTCTACTTAATGATTTTTTTACTATGACCTTCTGTTCCTCAGAAGTTTATCTGTGTGAATTCTTTGAAGCCTAGATTTAAAGTGTGTGTCTCCAGGGAGCATTTGCAATTACTTCGTCAGGCATCTGGGGAACACTTTAAAATGCATTTTTTTAGTTAGTTTTTTTGGAGGAGGGGAGCACAGGGACCAATACAGGCAGTGTGATGCTGGCGCCATACACACTTAAAACTGGTCTTTTCCTGGAGATTCTCAGGGAAGACTCTTCTTTCCTTTGCTCCAACCCCAGTGAAGACAGAGGCAGGCAAATCTCTGTAGATATCATTTTTCCTAGTTTTCTAGCCCTTTGGGATCCTAAGTTTATGCAGGAGCTTGCTTTCTCACTTTGGTTGGGTCCCAAGAATTATCTTCTCTTCCCTAAGCTGTGTAGCCTGTTAGAGCCAGACTCTGGGTCACCAGAGATAGGCAGACACACTGGCTCCAGAACCTTAGTGGATTCAAGATTTCCTGATGCTTCTGAACTTTGACATTTCCCTTATTTTCTGTCATCTAAGGAGATGTTCTTTGGAAGGACTGATGCTAAAGCTGAAACTCCAGTACTTTGGCCACCTCATGCGAAGAGTTGACTCATTGGAAAAGACTCTGATACTGGGAGGGGTTGGGGGCAGGAGGAGAAGGGAACGACAGAGGATGAGATGGCTGGATGGCATCACCGACTCGATGGACATGAGTTTGAGTGAACTCCAGGAGATGGTGATGGACAGGGAGGCCTGGCGTGCTGCAATTCATGGGGTCGCAAAGAGTCAGACATGACTGAGCGACTGAACTGAACTGAAGCTATGTCTTTGAAAAGTATTTTTAAAAATGTACTCAGCATTTTAGGTGTTATATCCCAGGGAATTTCTGTATATATAGCTATTGGAAATGACGTCTTTGGCTTCTGATGGGGGAATTCACCCAGATCACAGCTATTGTGATAGTTAACAAACTTGGTTTTATTTCTCCTACCTAGTTTCATATCTACTACTGATTATATTTTTCTCCCTCTCCCTGGCTTGGTCAACTTTCTCTTTATTCCTTATGTCAAATTGCGTCACCACCATCATCATTTGCTCAGTCAGAGCTTCTACTCCGCTTTCCAGTTTTGCTGCTGGTGTTGCCTGTTTGCTTCTCCCCCGGCCTTTTAACAGTTCTTTTGCGCATGGCTGCACGGGTGTCCATCGCTAAGCACAGGCCTCTCTCTAGCCACTGGCGGGGGCCCCTCTCCACCTGCACGCGTGGGCCTCTCACTTCGGGGGCCCCTCTTGTCCTGGAGCGTGGGCTCTAGGGCTCATGGGCTTCAGTAGTTATGGCGCATGGGCTCAGCTGCCCTGTGACATGTGGAACTGTCCCAGAGCAGGGATCAAGCCGGTGTCCCCTGCATTGGCAAGAGGATTCTTAACCACTGGACCACCAGCGAAGTCCTAGAAGATCTTTAGAACACTCTTATTCTCTACTCTCCAAAACATCCTCTCCTTTCCAAGGATTTGCTAATAGTTTTAGACCAATGATGTCCAAAAGAATTTTCTGGAATACTGGAAATGTTCTATACCCAATGTCCAGTACAGCAGCCACTACCCATGTGTGGCCATGATACTCGTGACAAGTGGCTAGTGCAACTGAAGAGCTGAATATTTGATTGTATTTAATTTTAAATGTAAAAAGCCACCTATGACTCGTGGCTACCCTACTGGTCACTGCAGACTTTATTTCATTTCTGACTTAATAAGTTTTCCCTTATAGAATGGCTTTGTTTCAAGAATTCCTACTTTAAAAATTACAAATTATTATCACATCATCATTCATTTCAGAGAAGGCAATGGCACCCCACTCCAGTACTCCTGCCTGGGAAATCCCATGGACAGAGGAGCCTCGTAGTCATTTCTTCTTATATATCAAATATTCCTTATATATTTTTTCATCCTGTATCTTGAAATCTCTCTTCTAACCCCAGTTTCATTTGGCACGAGTATTTTGTCCAGTCTTTTTTTTTTTTTTCCAGATTTTTTTTTTAATGTGGCCATTTTTTAAGTCTTTATTGAACTTGTTACAATATTGCTGCTGGTTTTTTTGTTATTTTGGCCATGAAGCATGTGGGATCTGAGCTCCCTGACCAGGGGTCGAACCCACACTCTCTTCATTGGAAGGCAAAGCCCTAACCACTGGACCAGCAGGGAGTCCCTGTTCAGTCTTTACACGCCCCCAAAACCCCCTCACAGAATTAATGGCATCTTGACTGGGGCAAAGACATGAATCACAAATCTTTGCCCTGGTAATCTGTGGAAGTGTTATGGCCCGGCCTTACAGATGTAAAGACTGATGTTAGTTTATCTTTGAAAGCCACCTCTTCTCAACTGTACGAACCTGTATCATGCCCCCTTTGTCCTTGGGTGGCAGGTACAAACCTCAGACTGCAAACCAAGGAACATGATAAACAGAGCTTTTCTTATCTAGCTGAATTGTATTTCTGTTCTGAGCCCTCATGTCACTTGGATGGAGGACAGGTCATCCTAGCCAAGACTACATCTCAGTTCTTGAGTTGCGGTGCTGAGGCAGGGGAGGGGGAACACGAAGCAGATTCAGTTCCTGGGGATCTGCCTTGCTGTCCTCCCCCAAGAGGTCTGGACCTCAGTGGTGTCCACGGACCACACATGGCCTCTCTCTGGGCCTCCCTCAGCCTCTCTGGGTCCTCCTGCCTCTGCACCTCACCTACACCACACTCCTGCGCCTATCAGACGCATGCTGCTAGGTCCACACCTCTCCAGGCTGTGGAGAATATCCATGGGCACACGGAGGCCTTCCGCTGCTCCTGGGAGCTCTGTGAGGACGCATCAGGCCCACCTGCCTGGGCACACCCTCCGGATGCCTTCCGCTTCTACTCCAGCACCCGTCGTGGCACAAGGAGGCCCAGGCCCCTCCCAGCTCCTCATCTGCCCTAGAGGCCAAGACCGTTCCATGCTTGGACTCCCCAGACCTAACTGGGATATCTGTCCTCTCTTCTCGTTTCCCCTATGAGTCTCCTCCCTCCCCAGCTCATGGAATCTTTATTTAGTGTGGGGGGCCACACAGGGATTGAGTGGCAAAGACTGGATAGATATCCAGATGTCCAGACATCCAAGACAGGCTTCTCTCAAGCCTGAAGTGAGCTTTCACAAAGAAGGATGCAGCCTGCCCTGTGCAGGAGTGCCTGAGAACCCCTCAGGGACAGGACTTAGCTGGCAGGAAGGAAGTACTCCATAAACACTGGACAAGGTTGAGGCCACCCAGGCAAGAGGTCTGCAGCACAACATCACTCTTGTATGGTTGAATCCCCACTGTGGGCCTGACACCATCACTGATTGACTCATTAGCCAGGGAGCTGTGAGGACTGGAGCCAGGAAAGAGGAGGGTAAGAGATGAGTGAGTGGACCCCAGCAGGTACATAGCACATTACCTTTTTTTAAACTTTTTATTTTGTATTGGGGTATAGCTGGTTAACAATGTTATGATAGTTTCAGGTGAACAGCAAAGGGATTCAACCCTACATATATATACATATATCCACTCTCCCCCAAACCCCGCTCCCATCCAGGCTGCCACATAACACTGAGCAGAGTTCCATATACATTAGGTTCTTGTTGGCTATCCATTTTATATATAGCAGTCTCACATTTGAAGAATCAAAGAGAGAGATTCTTCTTCATCCCCATTTTATAGATGGGAAAATTGAGGCTTCGAGAGATTGAGTAACTTGCCCAAGGTCACAGAGCAAGTAACTGGAGAAACTGGATTCAAGTCAGCTTGAATACTGAGCCCCAAACCTCCATACCACACAGTCTCTTCCCCACCAGCTCATGATGACACCCATTGGGCAGATGAGGGAACTGAGGCCAGAGGAGAGAAGGGACTTGCTCAAGGTAGCAGAAGAGCTGGACCCAAACCCAAGACTACATGCAGGGCTGTTTAACCTCAGTGCTCCCTGCCTACTTGGGGTCCCACGCTAACGGGAAAACAGATCCCCAAGTTCCTGTCCCGGGGATTGGCCATCAGGTAGGCATAGTGCCTTTCAAGTCCAGCTCCTGGCCTCATGGAGCCACCAGCTGTGTCACACTGACACAGTCAGCAAGAGAATGCCACCAACACCCTGCACTCCCTCACCTGCCCTGCCAGTGCGCTCAAGCCACGATGGGCACCTGCAGTTCAGAAAGCAGGCTCCAAGGCCCTGCTGAATAGACGGCATGTGGCTCCACCCCCTGGCCATAGCTGATTGGGCCAGAAGAAGACACCAACCCGGGTTGGGCCAATCAGCTTCTCTCCTGGGTTTCCAATTCTCCTTCCCTCCAGCTGAGGCCCCTGGGGCCATCCTCCAGGCCAGGTTGGGGACAGGAGGATCTGGGAGGCCAGAACAGTGGCCGTGATAAGGGGCCTTTCAGATTTCTCCCTGGGGAACATAACTGACTGGTGGCTTCAGCAGCTCCACTCTGGGCCTTAAAGACCGTTTTACACGTAGGAAAACTGAGGCTCAGCGAAGAGGATGATGTGGTCAAGGGGAGGGAAGACCACCTCAACAGCTAGACATGAAGCAGACGGCTCTCAAACTTCAGTTTGATAGTCAGTAGTATTAAAACTGAGAGAGAGGCTCCCCCCCCCCCACCCTCCCCGCCCCGCCCCAGCCCAGCACACACAGCTTTCCAGCACATCAAGTGGGCCAGCAGGTACCAGTGCATCCCAAGCCCAGGGCCTATTCCCCCTAAAACCCAGATGCAGGGAATTCACTTCTCCTGGGACCCAGGCATCACTACCCCTTCAGCCCCAGAGCCATGCGCCTGTTGGACAATCTGAGTTCTGGGGCTCTTCCCACACACGGAGGCGGACATGTGGGCCTGAGGCAGACTGGAAGACTAGCAGAAAGGGATAGTTATACAGACATTATGTCTGTATTTTATTACCCAGGAATTCATCAGGTACCTACTATGTGCAAGACACAGTGACAGCAGAGTATTCCAGAACTGCCAGGATTTGGAGGTACCTGGAAATCAGAGACTGAGCATTCATAATCAGAGTTCTGTGACCTTGAGCAAGTCACTTAGCCTCTCTGGTCCTCTGTTTCCTCATCTACAAGTGGATTATATGAGAGTTCCATGTTAGCACAACAAGCTGACAAAAGCAGGCTTCTACAGTTAATCAGGGATATTAGTGCCGGGGGCTTCCCTGATGGCTCAGACAGTAAAGAATCTGCCTGCAATGTGGGAGACCCGGCTTCAATCCCTGGGTCGAGAAGATCCCCCAGAGACGGGAATGGCTGCCATTCCAGCATTCTTGCCTGGAGAATTCCCTGGACAGAGGAGCCTGGTAGACTACAGTCCATAGTGTCACAAAGAGTCAGACACGCCTGAGGAATGAACACCTTGGGCTTCCCTGGTGGTTCAGACAGTAAAGAATCTGCCTTCAATTACTGCAGTTATGATTCCTGTCCTTGAAGGAAAGAGCCGAGCACTGACACGGATCTGATGCTTTATTCTGGGCACCCAGAGATGAGCCTCCCACACACAGTTCAGCAGCTAGAGCCTGTGCGCTGGGCAGCCATCTGCCTTCTGAAGGGCAGGGTCCAACAGGAGTCTGGCCCAAGGCTCACATCTTTCTCCTCTACCACCAGACCTCCTTCCACAAGAGAAGACTCTTCCGGCTAAAGCCAAGCGCTCAGAGGAGATGGAAGACAGGATGGGAGTCAGGGCCCTGCAGCTTGTATGCTAATGGGAGGTTTCAGTGTTTAGAAGGACTCAGATAAGGAGCCGACATCAATCCTACAGGAGGGGCTAGTCAACTGGACATCTTCAACCCGAGTTACCTAGATAAACACTAATTGTCTGTATACCAGGAGACAGATGTAGTTACTGGGGAGTTCAGTGGAAAGAGAGCTCAGACCCAAATGGAAAAACCCAGGAGTTCTTCCTAGAGGAGGTTGCATTTAGCCAAGTCTTGAAAGATGGTGAAGGTAGGACACTCTGGGGGGAAGAACCAGCATGAGCAGAGACTAGGAGATGGGAGTAGGGCAGGAAAGAAGGACAGGAGTGGAAAATGGGGCCATGGGGCCATCGGTAACAAGCAGGGATCAGCTTCTGAAGGCCCTAAATACCCTTGGTCAGGAGTTTGATATCTACCTTGTTCTACAGAGGAACAAGGATGAGATTTTGAGCACAGGAGTAGTGTTCTCAATGTGTGTGAGTGAGATAGATGCCCCAAGGCATTCTGCAATCCTAGGTGTCCCCACCAGATGCCAGAAAGTTTTTGCCAGCTTTTGCATTTCCTTTAAATGGTCTCACCTCTCTCTCTGCATTTTCATCAGAGATCTAGTAAAGCTCTGAAGTGTATGTATCATGAGCCTGTCACACATCCCCTATGTATCATTTCAATACAAAGGGACACTTACCCACACACACAAACCCACTCGGGGCCACGCAGGTTGCCAAGTCCATTTCTGGGCTGCATGGCCAATATTGGCCACCAGAGGGCGCCTCCAGCATCCCAGTAAAGAAAGTGCCCAGACTGGGCTTAACGCACCCCAGGCAGAAGGGTTGTAGAAGCCTTCCTCGTCTTACATGTAAGGAAACGGAGGCTTAGAGAGCAGGGCGATGTGGTCAAGGGGAGGGAGGAAGGAGTGGCTACCTCAGCAGCTGGACCTGAGCAGATAGCTCAGAAACTTCCATGTGAAAGTCAACAGGAGGAGTTCCCTGATGGTCCAGGGGCCAAGACTCCTGTTCCCAATTCAGGGGGCCCGGGGTGGATCCCTGGTCAGGGAACTAGACCCCACACGCTGCAACTAAGAGTTTGCATGCCACAACTAATGATCCTGTGTGGCGCAAATAAGGCCTGGCACAGCCAAACAAATATTAACAGGAAGAAAGAAAGAAAGTCAACAGGATTAAGACTGAGAAAGAGGTATCCCCTGGGCCAGCACACACCACCGCTACTCCAGGAAGAAGTGAAATAGGGACAAGAACTGCAGCTCTTGGCTTCCTGGACTGAGAGCCTCCCATTCTCCTAAGAGCCACTCACTGACTTGTCTTTCTTCACTCGCTCACTCAGCAGGTATCAGACATGTCAGGGGAGGCAGGTGATCGGTTCCATTCTGACTCCCACTGAGTGCAGACTGGGGGGTCTGAGGGCCTGAGCAGGCAGAACTCAGGAAGGGTGGTCACTGTGTGGCAGGAGAAAGGTCAGGAGGCAGAAGGGACAGCCCGGGAAAGGACCGGCTGGGATCCGCCCAGGGTTCTGGCTCGGGTGTCCCAAGGCAGTGGACCCACTCAGAGCCACTCTGTTCACAACCGCTGCGTCCCCAGCATCCAGTGGCTTGAGACTGATGAGTGAATGAATGAACAAATGAGACCACTGGCCAAGTGCAGAAAACACCTGAACCTTTATCACAGACACGGGATCGTTGTTCAGTCACTCTGTCATGGCCAGCTCTTTGTGACCCCACGGGCTGCAGCATGCCAGGCTCTCCTGCCTTTCACTATCTCCCGAGTTTGCTCAAACTCATGTCCATTGAGTGGATGATGCCATCCAACCATCTTGTCCTCTGTTGCTCCCTTCTCCTCCTGCCCTTGGTGTTTCCCAGCATCAGGGTCTTTTCAAGGGATTGTGTGTGTTAGTTGCTCAGTCGTGTCCAGCTCTTTGTGACCCCATGGACTGTAGCCCACCAGGCTTCTCTGTCCATGGAATTCACCAGGCAAGAATACCAGAGTGGATTGCCGTTCCCTTCTCCAGAGGATCTTCCCAACCTAGGGATCGAACTCTGGTCTCCTGCATTGCAGGCATATTCTTTACCATTTGAGCTACAGGGAAGTCCTGTAATTAATTTATATTAATTTATAAATTTCAAGGGATTAATGTCTATTATTTATAAAGAGCCTCTGAAAGTAGAGAAAGAATAAACCAACAACCTCCTAGAAAAATGGGCTAAAAATATTGTCAGACAGTTCACAGAAAAAGAAATGCAAATGGCCCTTAGTCATATGAAACGATGATCAACCTCAATCAAGTAAAAGAAATGCAAATCAAAATGACTCAGAGATACCGTTTCCTACCTATCAGACTGGCAAAATCTGAAAGTTTGCCAACACATTCTGCTGCGGAAGCTACGGGGAAACAAGCCCTGTGCTGCTGACGGGAATGCAAAATGGTACAATCCCATTGCAGGGGAACTGGACAAAAGCTAGCAAAACCACCATTTATGTTCAAGCTGTGACTTGGGAATTCCGCTGCTGGGAATATACTCCAACTAGTACGCTGAAAGATGGAAGTACAGGGCTTTTTACTACAACTCTATTTGTAACAGCAAAGGACTAGAAAGAAGGGAAATGTTCATAAGCAGGGGACTGTGGTTATCAACACAAAGGAGGACTCTGATGATAAAGAAAAGAGGAGCTCTCAACAGACCACTGTGGGAGATATTACAGGGCAAGGTGTAACGTGAATCAAACAAGGTAGGGGAGAGTATGGCTGTGTATTCACAGTTAACTAACAAAACAAGGGAGGGATGTGAATATGTGTGTATATCGACGTATTTTATATACATATACACACATATGTGTGTACACGTATATAAATCAATGGAAGGATAAAGCTCAGATACGCAGATGACACCACACTTACGGCAGAAAGTGAAGAGGAACTAAAGAGCCTTTTGATGAAAGTGAAAGAGGAGAGTGAAAAAGCTGGTTTAAAATGCAACATCCAAAAAATGAAGATCATGGCATGCGGTCCCACCACTTCATGGCAAATAGATGGGGAAACAGTGAGAAACTGTATTTTCTTGGGCTCCAAAATCACAGCAGCTGGTGACTGCAGCCATGAAATTAAAAGACGCTTGCTCCTTGGAAGAAAAGTTATGACCAACCTAGATAGCATATTCAAAAGCGGAGACATTACTTTGTTGACAAAGGTCCGTCTAGTCAAAGCTATAGTTTTTCCCGTAGTCATGTATGAATGTGAGAGTTGGACCATAAAGACAGCTGAGCGCCGAAGAACTGATGCTTTTGAACTGTGGTGTTGGAGAAGACTCTTGAGAGACTGCAAGGAGATCAAACCAGTCAATCATAAAGGAAATCAGTCCTGAATATTCATTAGAAGGAGTGATGTGGAAGCTGAAGCTCAATACTTTGGCCACCTGATGCAGAGAACTGACTCACTGGGAAAGACCCTGATGATGGAAAAGGTTGAAGGCAGGAGAAGAAGGGGATGACAGGGGATGAGATGGTTGGATGGCATCACTGGCTTGATGGACATAAGTTTGAGCAAGCTTTGGGAGTTAGTGATGGACAGGGAAGCCTGGTATGCTGCAGTCCATGGGGTCACAAAGAGTCAGATGTGACTGAGCAACTGAACTGAACCTAACTGAAGGATAAAGCATAATTTTTTTCAAATTAATAATTAGAGGAAGGGGGGATGGGTT
The DNA here is from genome assembly GCF_023091745.1 of Budorcas taxicolor. Lineage (NCBI taxonomy): Eukaryota > Metazoa > Chordata > Mammalia > Artiodactyla > Bovidae > Budorcas > Budorcas taxicolor. The sequence goes on along the minus strand of NC_068919.1, from coordinate 13,848,265 downwards.
GAGGAGGGTGCAAATGAAAGTTATACCTTTGTAAATATATTCTGTATGATAGACTTTGTAACCATAAATAAAATTTTAAATGAATTCATAAAAGCCGAAAGTAAAATGAAGCAAATAAATCTATACATTGAATTAGTGACATAACCACAAAGAGAAGAACTATCTCAACTGACTTTCTAGCAAAGTAATTTAAAGACATATGAACCAATCACAAAGTGCAGACCTTATCTGCATCCTGATTCAAACACCCAAGTTGCAAAAAAAAAAAAAGAAAAGTATGACATTCAGGAGACACTCAGGAAAATGTGAGCCCTGACTGGATATATATTAATTGGGATAATGGCGTGTTCTAGATGTGATAACGGTACCATGGAAAGGTAACATTGAATATTTATGAATAAAATGGTATGACATCTGGGATTTGCTTCAAAAATAATTAGGTCATGGTGGGTGGGGTGAGGAAACACGACCCAAGGCTGATAAGGAGGTAGTTGCTAAAGGCTGCTGATGAGTAAGTGGAGGTTCAGTGAAGTACTGTTCTTTCTACTTTCTTAGATGTTGGAAATTTTCATAATGAAACATTCAAAAAAAAAACAACCTGGCACTTGGTAAGGATGTGGAACAATTGAAACTTGTCCATTACTAGTGGTAGTGTAGTCTGGAAGCTTCTTATGACAAACTTAATCCACACACGATCCGACGGTCCCACTTTTGGATACTTACCTAGAGAAATGGAAACTTCAGTTCAGTCGCTCAGTCGTGTCCAACTCTCTGTGACCCCATGAAAACTTACATTTGCCCAAAAAAGAGATGCTTTCAGTTAGGAACAGAATTCCTGCTGGCATTTGTCAAGATGTTCAAGTTAGAGTTTAGACTTTAGAAGGTTATTATTATTTTGAAAATAGTACAGCCATGCAGTTTGGCAGACTCCTATCACGCTGAACATACACTTATGACTCAGTACTCCCACTTCGAGGTATCGTCCCCAGAAAAATGAAAATTCCTTTTTGCACAAAAACCTACACATGAGCGTTTGCAGAGGCGTTATTCATAATTGCCAAACACTGGACACAATCCAAATGTTCATTAACCGATGAACAGATACATAAATCGCCTGTGAGCTCTGTCACTTCAGTCGTGTCCGATTCTTCATGACCCCGTGGACTGTAGCCCGCCAGGCTCCTCTGTCCATGCGATTTTCCAGGCAGGAATACTGGAGTGGGTTGTCATTTCCTTCTCCAAAGGATCTTCCCAATCCAGGGATCAAACCTGAATCTTCTGCCTCTCTTGCCTCTCAGGCCGATTCTTTACTGTCGAGCTACTGAGGAAGCCCCAGTGAATTACCTACACCTATCCAACTCTCAATCTATGCAATTGACACGGAAATAAAACTCACTAGGCAATAAACAAGGAGCCAAGTACAAATGCACGGAAGAGCTCAAATGACTCCCATAAGCTTTTATGCTGAGTGAAAGAAGCCAGATTCAAAACGTTGCCTGCCGTGTGATTCCATTTCCATGGCATTCTGGAAAAGGCAAAACTATAGGGACAGAAAACAGATCAGGGGCTGGGAGGAGGAGGAAGTGCTGGTGACAAAGGAGCAGGGAGGAAATACTGATGGAAACACTGATGGAAACATTCAACAGCTTGACTATGGCGGTGTTTACACCACTGTTGAACATTTGTCAAACCTCACACAATAAAAAGGGACGAGTTTACAATATGTAAATTGTACCTCAGTAAATTCTGCCCCCAACAAACAAAAACCTGGCACTTGGTAGATGATCAATTGAATGTTGATTGAAAGTTGGGTGGATGAGTGGGCAGAGAGAGTCCAGAAAGAGTGGGTGAGAGCAGGAATGTGCCTGTGTGAGGGGCTGGGGGGCCTATGGGAGCCCTGAGCGGGGTGATCGGGGGCAGTGGGACATCCCGGGTGGAGGCCCCAAGACCACGGGGACTTGGATATCAGCTGACCTCTACTCTCCCTCCCTCCCTAGACCCTGCCCCTCCCCACAGTGAACACCCAGTCCCCAGCTACTGCCTCCAGGAACAGTAGCTTCAACCAAAACATGCTCACTCGGGAGGACTCAGTCTCTCTGTGGCCTAAGTTCAAGTTTCTCTGGGTTCTGAGATAGGCGGGTGCACAGAGCGAACCCAAAGCTGCCTCCCCACTGGGTCTTTCTCGTCCTCCCTATGTCCTGCCTGAACCTCAGGAAACAGAGGCTCCATCCTTCTGCATTAGACACGGAGTGCTCCCCATAGGCTTGGTGGTGAGCCGAGCCCAGAGCCGCCTCTCCCCACTCACTGCCATCGTCATTGCTCCACAGGGGCCTTGATCCAGGGCTCGGGGACTCGGGAGGAGACAGCGTCCCTTCCCTGAAAGACTGTTAGTGTAATCCGTTTGGAGAACGCAGATCTCGCCCACAAAGAGCTCTCAGGTTGATGGAAACCCAGACATGCTTTTGTGATTCTCATGCTTGACAGCCTCCCTAGTTTAAGTCTGTACCAAATCCTAGTTTCTTGAAGATGGAGTTACAAAAGACAACAGTGCTTTGACCACTGTTGAACATGGGGAGCAAGAAGGGACAAGGTGGGTCCAAACTTGTGAGGAGAAGGTCCAGATGTGGTAACCGTGGGAGGTGTTGACTTAAAGGGGAAAGAAAACTTTGCAGAAAAGTTTTGCAGGGTGAGTCAATGTTGTTGAAAGGCTGTAGGGGGAGCTAGAAGAACGTAAGCATCCGTGGGCAGCTCTAGAGAGTAACTCAAGCTTTGGGGAACTTTTCAGGAAGTTTCGAAACACAATGTCCCTGGAGACATGTGTGGCACTTCACCTATAAAAACCAATCATCATACCTTTCTCCCACAATTATTAGAAAGATCAAGTGTTACTACCTAGGTGAAACTAAGACAAAGGAGTTGTTTGGGGAAGAAAACAAAAGACTGCCAGAAGCCAGGACAACCGAACGGCACTGGGTTATGTGTTCTGAGCCAGTTTCTGGCAGTGTAGTGGACGGAGTGCAGGGAGTCAGAGAACTCTGGTCTCAGGCCTATCTCCACCAGAGTGGGGCTGTGTGGCTTCAGGCAGGTCACTGCTCCTCTCTGGGCATCAGTTTCCACATCTGTAAAATGGGCACAATACCCCACTCAATTGCTGTGATGAGGAAAGGAGAGAGACATGTTGGTGTATCCGGTGTCCATGAAGCCCAGCCCTCGGCAGGGCTCAGGGAGTGAAGATGACTGGAATAGGAAGGTCAGTCAGCCTCCCAGCGTCACCATGAGGAGGCTAAGAGGAGCACAGCCTTCAGGAGGTTCTGAGGTGGCAGAGTGGCTAGAATCTGGGTCGCACTGGTGAAACTCGGCCTACTGAGGAGGGCTTTGCCTGGAGGTGGGACCTCAAAAACCATGGGGGCACCTGGGCAGCAATGCTGAGCATTTGGCCTTGGACTCAAGTCCTGGTTGTATTGGCCACAAACCAGGGGATCCTAGTCGGGTGTCTATTTCTCTGCCCCTCACTTTCCTCTTCTGGAAAGTGGGGATACTATGCCTGCATCACAGAGTTCAAAGTGTGGGTGGCTGGGTCCAAGGTTAGCATGTTCCCAGCAGCCTGTGCCCATGTCCGCCTTTGCCACTCAACTCCCCCCATCTGGAGGACTTAGGGGAAGCAGAAATCTGAGAGGAGGGGAGAAGGCAGAAGCCCTGCATGACCAGACCCAGAGAGGGGAAGGAACCCCTGCAAAGTCTCCCGGCACATTAGAGGTAAGCCCCGGTGCTTCCTGGAGGGGGTGGCCTTCTGAGAGCAAAACGCCTCCCTGAACTTTCAAGGAGTTTTGATGTCTGAATCTGTGTGCCTGTCTGTCTCTCACCCTGTGACTTTCCGGCACTTCCCTCACATTCACCAGGGGTGCCCACCTTTCCTCAGTTTGTGGGGAGTGACCATCTGTGAGGGCCTTGGGAACCTCAGTTGCAGACACAGCACTGTCCTGTTCTCAAGAGATCAGAGAGAGGAGAGTAGAGGCTTCGGGCTGCTGTGAGGTCTGGGGAGAAGGCAGGAACTTCCAAAAGTGAGTCCATGCCAGCGTCCCCCAGGCCCCAGCCTGAGGAGCATTGCTCTAGGAATGCATGCAGACGGGAGGGCAGGAGACAGGAGGCCTGAGGAGGAAACCACGAGAAGGCCTTGGAGAGATGGTCCTACGACCAGGGAACTGACTGCTGAGCCATGGGTTTCATGAGGTCAGGGGCCTCCTCTCTCTTAATAGCTTGAGGTCTGGGGGCAAATTCCTGGTAGTTCCTGCTTCAAAATATACCCAGGCCTTATCTTTCAGTGATATATACTGACATATTTATGGATGAAATAACATGATATCTGGGATTTGTTTCAAAATAAGCCAGTTGTCAAGAGGGGTGAAAGGTCTGTATGAAACAAAATTGGCTGTGAGCTGATGATGGTTAAAGTGGGTGATGGGGCCATGGGAGCTCCTTGCATAATCCTTGCTACTTCTCTGTGTTTGACATTTTCCGTAACAAAAAGCTCCTACATCCAGAATCAGCCATTTCTCTCTAGCTCCAAAATCACTGCCCCGCAGCCAGCCGTTGCATGGATGCAATCTCCTCACAGGCCAGCCTGCTTCGGTCAGGCCCCTCCAGCCTATTCTCAACACCACCAGCAGAGGGAGCCTGTTACAACGTGAGGTCCCTGCTCAAACCCTCCTGTGGCCCCATCTCACTCAGAGTCCACACTCCATCTCCCCGCTGCTGCCTCTCCGGCTCCTCTCCAGCCACACTGGCCTCTCTTCAGCCTCCCACAGTCTCCTTCATGACCCCGAGGGCCCTACGTGCCGAGGGAGATTGGAGGGAAGGTCTGATTTAACCAGACTTCAGAGAGGATCCTAGGTGGCACCGTGGTGAAGAATCTGCCTGCCGATGCAGGAGATGCAAGTTGGATCCCTGGGTTGGGAAGATCCTCTGGAAGAGGAAATGGCAGCCCACTCTATTATTCTTGCCTGGGAAATTCCATGGACAGAGAAGCCTGGTGGGCTACAGTCAGTCCATGGGGTTACAAAGAGTCAGGCGCGACTGACCACAGGGCCCAGTACATGCAGGCATGCAGAGAGCATTCACCCGTGACACTCACACATCGTAAAACTGCACAGGACACAATTATACATTTTTAAAAAGTATTTGTTGTTATCTGAAATTCAAATCCAACTGGGCATCCTGTATTATATCAGGCAACCCTATCTGTAACAGACTGAGAGCTAGTCCTACCAAGAGAAGCACGTTGTCATCTTAACGTCTCCAACGCTCAGCACACAAAGGTGCCCCCTCCTAGCAGACAGTTGCAGCAAAGCACCCTCTGGGCTGATGCAGCTCACGCCCAGTTGCAAGGTTTCAGGTCCATTTACTTCAGGGGCAAGGTGTCCTTTTGCAGTGCACAGCCTGCTCAACCATACATGGCAGCCCTGCAGGAAGCCAGAGAAACAGGTGCTTCCAGAAGGAAAGCAATTGAAACTGGCCTCCCAGCAATTTCGCTCCCCAAAAATGGGTAGGGACCAGGAGGGAGTGACAATGCCAAGGCCTATTCTGGCAGCCCCCTCTGAGCGCTTTTGGATTCAAGCCCATCTGGGATGGATCTGAACTCTTGTCTTGCCCCATGGTGGTGGGTAGAGGAGGGCCCAATGCCAGACGCCAGCTGCCCCCATGGCTGGAGGGTGCCCACTTGGAACCATTCCAAGTAAACATTTGACCAGCTCAGCCCCGGCCATCATCCCACACCAACACTTGGCCCTTGTTCCTGGACAGGCCGCCCTGTGTCCTGTCCTTTGTGGCTGACATTTTCAGCTGAGCCCTGCAGGGGCTGGGGTGACCTGGTGCCCCATCCCCATTCTGCACACAGGCTCCAGGGAGGTGGTCCCTGCGGCAGTGGGGACTTGGCGGAGGAGTCCCAGCAGACGGGCCGTCGCCAGGCCAGGCCAGCCACCCCCCTGAATACCCCCACGTGGGCCCCAGGGCTGCACAGTCCACGGTCTAACAGTGGAGCCATGGGGCCGCCAGCTGACTCGGCTGCTTTGTTCCAGCCCTGGAGTGGTCTGAGGGTGGCTGAGGACCGTGGCTCTTTCTCTGCTGAGAAGCCACAGATAACGCCGGCGACAGAGCCTGATAAAGCGTCTGTCAGAGGCTCCCTCCCAGACAGGCCCTGCTGTTCCCGCCAGCCCCAAGGGCCCCTGCAGCCCAAGCCTGTCTCCAGAGGTCCACCCCTCCCTGGGATCTCAGCTTTTCTCTTCCAGAGGCTGAAGAACAGGCTAGCAGACCTCTCCCCCCATATCTTCAGTCTGGCTCTCAGAAGTTCCTGAGGCCTCTGGGCCCAAGAGCAGAATAAACCAATCCTCTGATTTACTCTCATAAAGAGAATGTCAAGGCATGTGCCTCTCTCGGTGGAATTCCAGACTCTGACTCCTGGGAGTTAGGGGCACGGTGGAGTGGAGGGCCTGGAATCTCTTCCTAGAGCCTCTCAAATGACATCCCAAGTCACCTCTTTCAATATCACAAAACACGACTCTATGCTGGGGTCTAGGATGACACAGGAACAAATAAGACACGACCACAGAAGCTTCCAGGAAGAGGGTGCTGGGAGACCTACCCCAGCCAGACCTGACCCAGGCCGGCACCCCAGGTCTACAGAGGGGCCTGGCCTGCAGTAGGAGGTGTGTGAGCGGTCCTAGCCAGCCCTGGGCTCCCTTGGGTGAGATTCAGTGCCCAAGGGCTAGAGAACTGAGACCATAAGTCTTGGATCTGGTGGAGGAGACACGGGCCCTGCCCTGGGCATCAGAAGACACCATAACCAAGCCCCTGCGAGCAGGCTTCTCTGAAGGCGGCCCTCGCCTCGTCCTGAGCCTGGCAGGTGAGCAGGTACAGGCTGCAAGCACTGTCAGAGAAGAGGCCCCGGCAGGAGGGGCCCTGCTCCTACACGGGGACACTGGGCTCCCAGTTTAACTGAGGAGAGTGTGGGGCTCTGGCTGGGGCTACCTGCCCATGCTGAATAAGGCCCTTACACATGGTAGACTGTGGAAGCTGGAGACCCCAGGCTCGAAGCCAGTCTCTGCTCTGCTCCTCCTCTCTGAGTGACCCAGGGCAGACCTTTGGCTCTCTCTAAGGGGTGGGCTACAGGTCCTCCAGGGCCTCCCAGGGAGAGGAGTCCCAAGGGAGAGTCCCTGTCCAAGGGCCAGCGTGCCCAGAGGGAGAGGCCTGGGCTGTCTCCGCTCCCCTGGAGGAGGACTGCCCTTCCCGTTTTGCCTGCTTGGAGTGCAGTGGAGGGTGGGAACCCAGGTTTCCTGCATCTTGGACCAAGGCGCTGCCTTTTCTGGATGCAGGGACCTCCCCTGCCCCAGCCCCAACAGCTTCACAGGGGCCTCTGGCTCATTAAGGAAGGACCCAACTTTCGGGGTGTTAGGATTGGAAGAGAGTCCTCCTGCCCTTCTCCACCTACAGCAGCTCCCTCTGAAACCCCTGCAACCACACAGGCTCAGCCCAGGTGACCCTCTACGCGTGCACACACACACACCCTCCCTGCATCACCCCCTCCCTATACACACACACATACACACCCTCCCTGCATCACCCCCTCCCCCCCCACACACACCTTCCCTGCATCCCTCCCTCCTCCCACACACACACCTTCCCTGCATCCCTCCCTCCCCCCACACATACACCTTCCCTGCATCACCCCCTCCCTACACACACACATACACACCCTCCCTGCATCACCCCCTCCCCCCCACACACACACCTTCCCTGCATCACCCCCTCCCTATACACACACACACACACCCCCTCCCTGCATCACCCCCTCCCCCCCCCCACACACACCTTCCCTGCATCACCGCCTCCACACCCACACCCACCCACACACACACCCTCCCTGCATCACCCCCTCCACCCACACACACACCCTCCCTGCATCACCCCTCCCTACACACACACACACACACACACACACACAGAGTCACACCCCCGTGCACCAGAACAAGCCCTTCCTTCCCTCCCTGGCATCGACATGCCTGCTATGGCAGTCTTTCCTCATGCATTCATTTATTCTTCTCTCAAACGTCTACTGTCTCATGTGTGTGCCAGGCACTGGGGCCCAGCAGTGAACGAGACAGCCCTAGCTCTTGTCCTGGAAGAGCTTAGAGAGCTGAAGGGCTGGGTTCACCCTCCAAAGTACCTGGCAAAGAAGCCCCTGTCATGTCGGGTATTTCCCTGGTTACAACTATGGCTGCCCTCCTTCTTCAGATCAAGGGGAACACAACCCCCAGCCGTGCCCCCATGGGCGTAAGGGAAAAGCTTGGCTGGCATCCCAAGCCCTGAGCCTCTCATTCTCCCATCCACCCACAGCCTTGATTGCTCTGCTGCAAACTTCCTGTGCGGCTTTGGAGATGCCACTTCCCTCTCTGGGATTGGGACAGTGACTTTGGAACAGGATTGAAGTGGTACAGTTGTCTCCAGCCAGTTGATCCTGGGGGCATTTTGGATGCAGGTCAATGAGAGGTGGGAGTGGGGCTCTGCCGCTCCACTGCAGGGTGAACCTGGGGTCCTCAAGGCTCTCTCTGAGGAATCTGGCCCATCTACAATTAGAAGGGTCACTCTCAATGCCATCTCATTGGCCCCCCACCAGGAAAGCCGAGTGCTCCCCACTTCAGGGTCCTCGTTGCACACCAGGCTGGGGATCTGAGCACCACAGTGAGTTACCATATTTAATGATGAAGCAAATCAGTGAGAAAGGGGACCCAGTCCCCTTTCATCCCTCATTTCTAACAGCATCATCTGATCCTAGCTAAGGCTTGGTCTATGGCAGGACATCAGGCTTCCCTAGTGACTCAGCAGTAAAGAATCCACCTATCAATGCAGAAGATGTGGGTTCAATCCCTAGGCCAGGAAGATCCCCTAGAGGAGGGCATGGCAACCCACTCCAGTGTTCTTGCCGGGAAAATCCCAGAGAAGCTTGGCTGGCTATGGTCCATAGGGTTGCAAAGAGTTGGACACAAGCAACTCACCCCCACCGCCAGAGCAGGACATCAGTGCTGGAAGGCAGTCCTTGCCTGTCAGAGTGGTACTGGGAAGCAGAGAACGTCCCCAGGTGCCAGTTCTGAGACAGGCACAACTACATTCTCCATCTCCTTTACTCTTCGCCAGCTTTCCAGGGAGTGTACGTTCCACCTTTTAATAGAAGTATTCATAGGACGACACACATGAATCTCAAGTCATTCACGGAGCTCAAGTTCAATGAACTTTGACATGCGTGTAAACCCACATGATGGGACTTCCCTGGTAGTCCAGTGGTTAAGAACCTACCTGCCAATGCACAGGACACCAGTTCAGTCCCTGGGCCGCAAAGATCCCACACGCCACAGGGCAACTAAGCCTGTATGCCACCAGGGAAGCTGGGGCTCCCAGAACCCCTGCTCTGCCCCAACCATAGTGAGAAGCCCTAGCGCCACAACAAGCGAGGAGCCTCTGCTGGCTGCAACTAGAGAAAGCCTGCACGCAGTCATGGAGACACAAGGCGGTCCCCAAATAAAAACCTATGTGACAACCAGACCAAGACAAAACAAGTTCCAACACGCCAGAGCTTCCCCTCAAGCCCCCTTTCAGTCCACAGCCCCCAAGGATAACCACTATCACAGCCTCTCTCACCATAGATCAGCTTAACCGGTCCTTGAACTTCTCACTAATGGAATAACAGACTTACTCTTTACACCTGGCTTCTCTCACTCAACAGCGTGTCAGTATCTTTCACATTGCTGCATCTGTCTGTCCATGGTTTCTTTATGTTGCTGTCCTTGCTTCTGCGGATGGACCCCAGAGTTGATTCCATTTCAGGGCTATTGGAACCAGCTCCCAGGATCACCCTGCCCTGTGCCTTTTGGGTATGCACATTCCCCTCTCTTGGTGACCCAGTACCTAGGAGCACACCCACTGGGTCAGGGGGTGGGTGGACACTTAGCTTTCATAGCTATTTAGGCAGTGTGTATGTTTAGGACCATTTTACAGACACAGAAGCCAAGGTTCAGAGAGTTTAACTTACTCACCAAGCTCACACAATCACTAAGTCATGGAGCCTAGTCTGGAATCCAGAGATTTCAGACTCCAAACTCCTTTTAATCCAGCTTTGTAGAACAGGTGAAGGGGATGCAAGGGTGGAGAGAGCCAAAAGAGAGGGGAAGCAAAGGGGCAGCTCAGACAGCCTGCTCTGTAATCAGCCCCTGGGATGTCCGGGCCGCCTTTGGAGGGTACAGCTGCAATTCCAGGCAGACACAGAAGAAATGCGGCAACTCAGAGCCAAAAGGAATGCAGCCCAGTCCCTCATCCTTCCCCAACCCCACTCACTCCAGCCACACTGCCTTCCTTGCTGTGCCCCGAGAATGCCAGCCGGGCTCCTGCCTCACTGGCCTTCCCGCCTTCAGCTCCCACCTTCAGAACTGCTCCTGCCTCAGACAGCCAGGCGGCACCTCCCCCACGTCTTTGGGGCCTCTGCTTCATTTCCCAATCAAAAAGAACACCCCATCCCTCACTGACCCCTCACCTTTCACCTCCATCTGCCCTAATATTTTTGTGCACATTTGTGCATTGCCTGTCCCCTACCCTAGAATGTGACCTCCAGAGGCCCAGGGGTCACAGTCTCGCTTACTGGTCTACCTTGACTATGCAGAACAGCGTTCGGCACCTGACAGGCCCTGAGCGAATGAATGAAGGAATGAAAAGCAACCACTTGGAGCAGTTGGTGGCAAAACTGCAGGCCAGGAGGGGCTTTTGTTGTCAGAGGCAGCTGCCGTGTTTACATTCTGAGATAAAGCTCCCGCAGGCCACGGCAGCAGTCTGGAGCCACTGGGCAGGGTGCGGTGATGCCCACGCTGACCACGGTTGCCTCCAGGCACTGCGGGACCCAGCCATCACAGCTGGCTCTCGATGGAGCCAGAAGGACAAGGGTGCCAGTGTGTACCTGGGTACCTGCTGGACTGACCCCTCAGGATGGGGAATTTAGGATTCCTGGGTAAGAAGAGGAACCAATGGCCACAGACCTCCCCAAACGACTTTTCCCTTAGGGAGTCTGAAAGATTATCTTCAAAACAGATGGGCCTGGGAATGATGTGATGGGTCCAGGAAAATTCCCACCTCCTTCTACTCCTGCCTGGAATATATTCTCCATTCCTCACTGCCACTTGCTGGTCTGGGAAGCCTCTGCTGATTCATATTACCACCCTGGGCCTCAGTTTCTTCATTCTGTAAAAGGGGTGGAATTTGTCCGTGATGTAAAGAAAACAACTCTGGATCAAACATCTGCTGGTGTGAGTTCTCATACCTCAGGACTGCTGTGTGTTCTCTAGCCAGCTCTTGGCTCCTCTGGGCTTCAGATTCCCACATGTCAAATGAGAACGATCTCCAAAGACTGAAATCTTCCCTCGGGTATGACTGAGCTTCTGTTCTTCCCAAAGGAAGGACAAATTTATCCAGGGATATAGGGAGAGGGAGCCACGGGAAGAGGGTGATGACATCAGATACAAACTTTGCCAATGCCATAGCTTTGCTCTGACCTAGACTTGCTAGAGGTTTCCTCTCTGAACCCCACTGAATGCCTGGGTACGCTTTGGATAATGTGGGTGGGGGAGCTGTGGTTGGCTTCTCTCTCTGAAAACAAGGCTCTGAGTCTCAGAAGGTGACCAACACCAGACCGCAGCTCGGCACTGTCCCCAAGAGTTTGCCCACGCCGCTCACAGTTTTACCACATCTCCCCATTACCACCAAGACCAGGAAAAGACCAGCCCAAGTCAGAGAAAGATCCAATTTTCAGATGAAGAAAACTGAGGTTTTTCTAGGGATTCCACAGATCATTCATTCAAAGCACATAGGTACGCCCAAGCCTGGGCTTGCCACATGTCAGGGTTACCTCACTGACCCCACACGCAAGCCTGTAAAGAACGCACCATTTTTCTCCTCATTTGACAGATGGAAGAACTACCGTTCAGAGACGTTAAGTGATTTATGCAAAGTCACACAGCTGTGAGTCGTGAAGCCAGGATTTCAAACTAGGTCTGTCGGACTCCAGATCTGTTCTTTATGCTTCCTGCCTGAGGACTGAGGGACAAAAGGGAGTGACTTTATGCTTCGGGAGCCCAGGAAACTGAGAGGTGGATTCTGCCAACAAGGAGTGGGTAGGGGAGTCCCGGCCTTTGTACCCGCTGTTGGCTTCATCCAAAAAGCCTTCCCCTAGATAAGTACCTCACTCTTCACTCAGATCTCAGCTCAGAGGGCAGTTGCACACGAAGACATTCGTTCTAGGACCACTGAGCCTAAACAGAGCAGTTCTTCTCATCCTCTGAAGCCCCTTATAGTAGCACCTGTCACCACCCGAAGGATTATCTTATCTGATGTGAATATCCATGTATTATTTACTTGTTGTTTGTCTCCTCTGAGAATGTAAGATTTTCTCCCGCGTGCTCATCATTATAACCCCAAAGCCTAAGACACACTTGGCACAGGATAGGAGTTCAATTCCTATTAGTTGAGAGAAGGCTCTGAGAGACCGAGTGCTTTGTCCCCTAATAATCGAAAGAAAGTGGAGCAGCTCTTATCTGCTAGACGGAGAGAAGAGGGTGGAACCGCGCACCTCGCAGCCATCCCTAGTTGTTAACCCATTTCACAGATGGGGGAACTGAGGCTCCCTCCAGCATCAAGGGCCCACAGATGACACACGGCAAATGAAGCAGTCATCGGGGTGGGAATGCACGACCCCATGAGTCTGGCCGCGAGCCGAGTTCCTTGTAAGAGTGGGAGTTAGCGACCAGAAAGGGAAGGGGTGGCAACACCCCGCCCCCACACACAAGCGCTCGCATTGCACACTCTGGGTTGCGCTGTGCGCCACGGGGCCCTGGCCTCGCGCCGGGCCGCACCCAGGGCCTAGCCGCCCGAATTCCTCCCCTCCCGCCCCCGCGCCGGCGCCTCCCGCCACCCCCTGGGGCCCGAGCGCGGCCCCTGCGATCCCCATCCTTCCCCTTCCCGGGGCGGCCGGGTGGCGGACGGTGAGGACGCGCCAGCCCAGCCGGGATGCTCACTCGTGCCCCCCAGGCTCCCCCTGCCTGCCCGCCCCGGGCCCCCAGACTCCGGGCGCCCGCAGGCCCCGCGGGTCAGCGGGAACCGGCAATTTCCCGGCCGCCCGCCCCGCCGCCCGCTCTGTACTTAGGCTGATGACGGGTTCCCGCGGCCCTGGTGGCGGGGCGGGCGGCGGGTTCAGGGCGGGCGAAGCCGGCCCAGCCGGTCCCGTGCTCGGCTCTCAGGCGGCCGCCGGGCCTGTGTCATCCACCAGGAATTTCTGTTTTCCCCTCCGCGGGGCTGGAAGCAAAAACAATAATTAGGTCACTGGGCAGGCGGCAGAGAGGGTGTGGGACAGGCCAGTGGCGCCCTGTTGGGCAGGGAAAGGGTCTGGGAGGACGACGGGGCGGAGAGGCCCCCGCAGCGCTCCCTGGCCCCTTCCTGCCCTCCCCAGGATGCTGGCGGATGCAGGCAAAGGAATCCCTCACCGCGGCCACAGTTCCCTCATGGGCCAGTTCATTCCATGAGCGCGTAGTGGGCACCACTTGTCCGCCAAATTCTGTGCTAGGCGCCGGGGATCTAGCATTAAAGAGAAGAGAGGGAAGAACTTGGTAGGAAAGACCCACAAGCCGTCATGCAGAAATGTACAATCATCGCACCCGTGGGGAGGCCGGGCGTGGGTTCCAGAACCCCCGCTGTTACCGAAATCCAGAGGTGCTTGAGTGCCTTATTTAAGGTAGGATAGTATTTACATATAACAAACCGGCATCTTCCGGTATTGTTGTTTAGTCACAATGATGCTAAAGCTGAAACTCCAGTACTTTGGTCACCTCATGCAAAGAGTTGACTCATTGGAAAAGACTCTGATGCTGGGAGGGATTGGGGGGCAGGAGAAGAAGGGGACAACAGAGGATGAGATGGCTGGATGGCATCACTGACTCGATGGACGTGAGTCTGAGTGAACTCCAGGAGTTGGTGATGGACAGGGAGGCCTGGTGTGCTGCGATTCATGGGGTCACAAGGAGTTGGACACGACTGAGCGACTGAAATGAACTGAACTGAAGTCTTCTGCCACCCCACGGACTGTAGCCAGCCAGACTCCTCTGTCCATGGGATCTCCCAGGCAAGAATACTGGAGCTGGCTGCCATTTCCTCCTCCATCCTCCTGTATTCTTTAAGTCATCTCTAGATTACTTATAGTACCTAACACAATGCTGAGTAAATGACATGTAAATAGTTGTAAATATAATGTAAATGCTATGTAAATAGTTGCCCAGCCAGCACCAAATTCAAGTTTTGCTTTTTAGAACTTTCTGGGTTTTCTTCCCAAATACTTTCCATTCAGGGTTGATTGAATTGCAGATGGACACGCCATAGATAGGGGGAGGGCTGACTGTATAATGGGAGGTGTGCTGGACAGAACAGAGGAGTTTCAGGGTACTCTGCTTGCCCAGAAAAGAGGGGGGTGGGTAGTTAGGGAAGGCTTCCCTGAGGAAGTGGCGCTTGCACAGAGGTTTGAAAGAGGAATGAGGATTGGCCAGGCCAAGTGGAGCTGGTGACAGGAAGGGTAGGGTGGTGGAAGGAACAGCATGTGCAAAGGCTTGGAGGTAAGAGGCAGCGCATGTTATAAGAACTGGGAGTACAGAAGGAGAATCAATGAATGTTTAATTTTGAATGGGAAACTAATAAAAGACACATATTTTGGGTCTCATGAGGCCCATAAACATAAGCCAGCTATGTTATCTGATGCTCAAGTGAAGATATAGCCACCTTTTCCTACACTGGAGGAAACCTGTTTTGGGCTTTTCTCACTGAGAAGTTCTAGGTCTGGATACTGTACCTATGGGCATTTAAGGAATTTCCAAGGGTCATTTGGACTTAGCACATCTCTCACCTTTCACTCTAACCTTAGGACAAGTCCCTGGAAAAGACGCGATGCCAGAGCAACGCTGTCTGGCTATAGAGTTCACAACATGTGTGGTAAGACTAGAGAGGTGATCAGGATTAGATCGTAAAGGGTCTTAGGGGCCATGGCAGGGAGGTTAGATGTTACCTTAAGGGACGTTGGGAGCAGTGGTTTGGGAGGGAAGCAAAGAAGGATGGGAGGGGACTTCCCTGGTGGACCAATGGCTAAGACTCCGTGTTCCCAAAGCAGGGGGCCGGGGACCAATCCCTGGTCAGGGAACTAGACCCTACGTACTGCAACTAAGAGTTCACATGCCGCAGCTAAAGATCCCATGTGCTGCAACTAAGACTGGGCACAGCCAAAGAAAGAAATAAAAATCAATATTTTTTAAAAACAGGGTGGGAGGGGATGATCTGATTTCTGAACACTTATAGCTGATAATATCCACCATTTATTTATCTCCTAGTAGGTGTACAGGGCTAAGTGTTTCACACACATCATCTCACTAAGCTCGATTAGAATCTTATGAAAATGTTTTTTAGCCATTTTGTAGAAGAGGAAGGAGGCCAGGGAAGTCATTTGCCCTGGGTCATCTGCTACTAAGGGGCAGAACCAGAGATGAAATGTGCTAGGCCCTGATCCGGGAGCTGTGGGACAAAAGAGGGATCTCTGGCCCTACTCTTAAGGAGCTTGTAGTCTGAATGTGTGTGTGATGGATGAGAGCCATGGCAGAATACAGTTTACTTCTCTCTCCTATGATGACCTAGGGGCAGATTGTCTAGGACTGGAACGGTGATACTAGTCCACGAGCTTGCCCAGGCACTCAGACCCCTTCCACCTGCTGCTCTGATATGTTGATGTGTCCAAGTTGGCTCCCCTCCCCCCACTTGGGTGGAGGGGGAAGGAGGGAGGGAGCATGTTCTTTCCCCTTAGGGAACATCACTGCTACATCTTCATCAGCATCTATATCTGCAGCTGTATCTGTCTGAATCCACATCCACACATGAATGCCAAGTCGCTTCAGTCGTGTCCGACTCCGTGTGACCCCACAGACGGCAGCCCACCAGGCTCCCCCGTCCCTGGGATTCTCCAGGCAAGAACACTGGAGTGGGGTGCCATTGCCTTCTCCAGTGCATGAAAGTGAAAAGTGAAAGTGAAGTCGCTCAGTCGTGTCCAACTCGTAGCGACCCCATGGACTGCAGCCCACCAGGCTCCTCCGTCCATGGGATTCTCCAGGCGAGAGTACTGGAGTGGGGTGCCATTGCCTTCTCTGCCACATATGAATGTATATCTATAAAAACAGATCCACCAATTAGCTAATATTCAAGGCATCAGCTTTCAAGATAGACATTCTAGGGACTTCCCTGGTGGCCCAGTGGCCAAGACTCAATGGGTGGGACCCATGTTTGATCCCTGATCAGGGATAGATAGATCCCTGATCCCACATACCACAACAAAGATCTGGTGCAGCCAAATAAATAAGTATTTTAAAGTCAAATAAAGATAGATAGATAGAAACTTTAGTGCCCCAAAGATAAAATACAATAATGGATAAAATCAGCCCCTAGTGGCAAAACATGGAAATGGAAAACATCACAGCTGAGAATGATCTCACTTCCTATCGACATCCTCATGGTAGTTTCCTTAACACAACTACTCCTGCATATAATACTTAATTCACTTGAACAAAACAAAATACTTTGGGTATGGTTTAGATAAAAAGAAATTAGTTTTTTCTAAAAATGTTACCTTATAAAGTCCTGGAATGTCATATGCGTCTATGGGTGTTACGGGTCAGAAATAGCTGCAAAGATGAACAAGAGAGGGCACGGCCCTCTGGGGTTCTTTCAACCCACACCCCACTCCCTCAGAAGAAATGGTGCCCAGATAGGCACTCGGGATGTGGCAAACTGCCCTTGGTCTATGCGTATGGGGACCCATCAGGAGAGTGATGTGGGAGACACACTAGAGCACTGGTTCTCGAAGGGTGGTCCTCCACCAGCCATATCAGCGCCACTTGAAACACTTCAGAAATTCACATTCTCAGCCCCACCCAGGCCTACAGAACCAGAAACTCTGAGAGTAGGATCCAGCTGTCTGGGTTTTCACAAGCCCTCCAGATGATTCTGATACAAACTAAGGTTTGAGAACCAGTGGCCTAGGGCCCTGCACACAGGGCTGAGAATTGGAAAACCTTGGTTCTAATCGTGGACCTGGCAGTCCCAAGGCCCTGTGACCTTGGGCAAGCCAGTTTCTATGGATCAGGAGCCTGGGCCGAGTCTAGCTGGCCCTCTGCCGCCTGGCTCCTCACAGGCTGCAGTCAAGCTGTCAGCCAGGCCTGCAGTCATCTGAGCTCACCTGGGGAATGTGTCTGCAACCAAGCTCACTGATGGGCTTGTTGCCAGGAGTTGGCGCCTCATGGGTAGCTGGACTGCAGACCTCAGTGCCTTGCTGGCCTTGCTGGCTGTTGACCAGAGCCCTGCTGCATGGGCCTCTCTGTTGGGCAGCTCACAACATGGCAACTGGCTTCCCACAGAGAGAGCAAAAGTGTGTCTCAGATGAAAGGCGTGATCCTTTTGTAACCTCATATCAGAAGGGATGTTCCATCACTTTGCTGCCTTTGGTTTGTCAGAAGCCTTCCCTGTGGCTAGCCCACATGGAAGGAGAGGGGATTATATAGGGGCATTAGTGCCAGGAGGCAGGGGTCATCTTAGAAGCCCCTACCACATCTAAGAGTCCCTTTGACAGCAAGGAGATCAAACCAGTCAATCCAAAGAAATCAACCCTGAATATTCATTGCAAGGACTGACGCTGAAGCTCCAATACTTTGGCCGCCTGATGCAAAGAGCTAACTCACTAGAAAAGACCCTGATGCTGGGAAAGATTGAGGGAAGGAGGAGAAGGGGATGACAGAGGATGAGACGGCTGGATGGCATCACCAGCTTGATGGACATGAGTTTGAGCAAACTCCGAGAGATAGTGAAAGGAAGGTGTGCTGCAGTCTATGGGATCTCAAAGTCGGACAACACACAACACATCTGCAAGACTTGTTCCAAGCAAGCCCCAAGATGGAGGGAACCCCAACCCTGGGAGAAGCCTGAGAAGTGTGCCTGGTGGTGGTGAGGAGGGTGTCTTAAGACAGCATCCCTGTGCCTGCCGACCCTGATTTTTATCTTCACTGTGAGGCCTATCTGATGGTGGGGGGTATTTGCAGCCGGCAGGAGCTGCATTCCAGGGCTGGGTACTTAACATTCCAGAGGAGCTCTCAGCTAATTACTGCCTTGCCCAGCCCAGGCCTGGACCACCCGGCTCCCCTGAGCTCCCAGGGCTTGGCCAGAGGACTCTGGTGGCTTTGTTCTTGGGTCACACTGAGAGGCCCAGAGATGGGCCAGACTAAACCAGGGTTACTCAGCACTGAGTCAGCAGTCACAGTGGGGCTGGAGCCCAGGCCCTTTCACCCACAGCATGTGGGCCAGGGGCAGAGGCAGCAGGGGTCTCAGGGCTGAGCCTCTGGTGGGGCGGGGCGGTAAACCAAAGCAAAATGCCCAAATGACTGCTCTGAGCCTCCTGTTTCCTCACTATAAAAGGGGGAATTTTCCCAAGATCTTAGAACATTTGACAAACACCCTCTCCTTGATCAAACTTCAGACAGGCTCCTCTTTTCAACTAGGTGTTGTCTTTGGGCCTTGTCTTTGGCTTGCCTCGCCCAGTTTTAGTGAGAATCCCCCACCCTCAATATCTGACCACCTTGCCTGCTTTCAGCAAGAGTCCTATTAAGTTGGTTTAGTAAGAATCGCCCCTACCCTTGATGGCTCCTCTTAGTCATTTTCCATCCACTGACCCCTCATCCGCTTGTTGGCTCTAAGCCTCGGTGTGTTTGCTGTATCTAGAGTTGAGCCTGATCTCTCCCTGCTATTGTGAAGTCTTGACATTTATCACAATACTCCTGAATAAAGCCTTCCTTCCTTATTGTTTTAACCCTTTTAACAAATGGTAGAATAACTTTCTTTTAAACATGTGCTTGCAACATAAGTCACTTCAGTCATATCCGACTCTTAGCAACCCCCCATGGACTGTAGCCCAACAGGCTCCTCTGTCCGTGGAATTCTCCAGGCAAGGATACTGGAGTGGGTAGCTATTCTCTTCTCCAGGGGATCTTCCAGACCCAGAGATCGAACCGGCGTCTCCTGCAGCTCCTACATTGCAGGTGGATTCTTTACCACTGAGCCACCAAGGAAGCAAGCCCATTCCTTTAACCATGCATCCTGTGATATTCAAGTTCCGAACCCCTCCCTGTGCAAAGGGGCATGACATTCCCACTGCTCCTCAGGTAATGAAAGGGGAGCGTGGGCTTGGAGTGGGCCGTCCTCTGCCCAACACAGGAACAAGCAAAGGGCTTGGGCAGCGGGTGGCCTTGGGCCCGAGAAAGGCCAGTGGGGCCAGAATCCTCTAAATGCCCTCCCCTCCTTCTCCTGCTCTCCTACTTGGGCCCACTCAGCCCTGAGGCCTTTGGAGCAAACACTGAGGGCCTTGGTGAGCAAGATGGCAAGAGGGAGGCCTCCGATAAGGGGGTAAGGGGATCACTGGCACAGAGACAGGCACTGGGTGGGGCCCTGAAGGCTGAATAGGACTCTGCATGTGAAAAGTGGAGGCAGGGCATTTCTGTGGAAGAGGGTGGCATGAGACGCTGCAGGGCCCAGAGGACGACACTCCAACATGTGAGAGGTGCCTGTGGCGCTGAGGATTCTGGGAGGCTGCTGCCCCTCTCTGCTGCCATGCGGCTCGCAGTCTGGGTCCTCTAGCAAGAGCCACAGGCAAGAGGCCAGACGCCTCCTCCAGCCAGGGGCAGCGCTCACCTGCTTCCCGTTTTCCTCAGCACCCAGCTCCTAGGATTTCCTCAGTCTCCCTCAGAGAGAGCTGCTCTGCTATAAATCTAAATCACGCAATTTGTCACACCTAGGCGCACATAAGCGACTTAGCAGCAGCAGCAGGTTCACAGACGCAAGGCACAAACTCAAGAACTCTCACTCCCTCCCTGTCCTCCCAGCCCCCGCTTCCCCTCTTCCTGAGGCGATCTTTGCTGCTATAAGGATACACACTTTTATTCTTATGTGAAAAAGAAGTAGCTCACTGCATTCACTTCCTGTTACATCTGGGATTATTCCATACCAATCCAAGTCATTCTTTTGATACCTGCATAAGTATTCTATTACTTGAACATACCAATGTGTATTTTTAACTAGTCTCCAAGGGGGCTTCCCTGGTCATCCAGTGACTAAGACTCCACACTCCCAGTGCAGAGGGCTCAGGTTTGGTCTTTGACCAGGGAACTAGGTCCCCCAAGCTGCAATTAAGAGTTCACGTGTCACAACAAAGATCAAAGTTCCCACATGCCGCAACTAAAAAGTATCCTGCATGCCACAACTAAAGATCCCATGGGCTCTAAGACCCCATGCAGCCAAAAAGAAAAAAAAAAAAAAAATATATATATATATATATGTCTCCAAATAGCACCAGATTTGTAGATTCATACTGGCACATAACCCTTTGGGCAATAAACACATGCAGATAGTGTACTATGGCTCAGGATATGTTACAGACACGGGTGATTGCTACCTGTTCCCTGTGAACTGGAGCTCCCAGGCTCATGGAGGTGACCAACTAACCTTAGCATCACAAAGTGGGCTAACAGCCCAAGAGCCATTCCAGGAAAGCATGCTTCTTTCTTGGGCTGGGAGAGAGGTAGGCCTTTGAGCACACGTGTGGGCATTCTTTAAAGGATAAGTGGGATTTTACTGACAGGAAAGGGAAGGATGGCTTTCTAAGCCGAGAGAACTATGCAAGCACATTGGAGGAGGAAGATAACCCACGTGTGTCTGTAATAAGGAAGGCCCAGGGTGAGTGGGCAGAGGTGGAAGGAGGCTGTTAGGAGCGTGAGTCTGGAGGAGCCTTGAATCTCGGGGAGATGGCTGTTTCCTGACTCCTGTTGTTCTCCCAGAGCCTGCCCATAGGAGAGGAGAAAGGGGACTCAGGGGAGGCGGTGGAAGGGCAAGGAGCATCTCAGGGAAATAGGGCACAGGCGACCCTAGGCCAGATGGAGTAGTGCCTTGTCAGGGCTGAGATCCACCCTGTGCTGAGCATTGTATTTAATTCAGTTTTGCTACATGGACTTGATCTCTGAACCATTGAAGAGTTAGTTGCAGACAGCATGGTATATTCATCATGGTATTCTTCCCCTAACTATTTCAGCAAATATCTCTTTAGAATATTTTCCTGTAACATCCTTATACAGTGATGACACTCAGGAAATTTAACATTGTTATACTATCATCTAATGTCCTCTCTATATGCAAATTTGTTCAACTGTCTCAATAATGCCCTTCGTAGCGTCCCCATCCTACTCACAATCCAATCTAGGATCACCTTTCTCGTCCCCTTTAATCTAGAATACTTTTCCAGACTTTTTCTTTCTTCTCTTCTTTTATCCTATTGGCATGTTTTGAAAATCCAGTTCAGGTGCCTTGCTGCATGTCACGCAATTTGATGTGTCTGACGTTTCCTCAAGACTGGATCCAGGAACCTCAGTGCTGTGTGCTTTTCAGGTGGGTTTGCCCCATTACTGGTGTTATTAAAGTCTATCACTGCTGGGGTCCACCAGGTTTTTCCACTGTAATAAGTCAGGCGCTTAATGTTCAATTCCACTTCATTGTGTAGATGAATAGCCTAAAGCTCAAGATGTCAAGTGACCTGCCTCACTCTCCCCCCCGGCCCAACACACACACACACACGGCTAAAAATGAACGAGGGCTAGGATGCGAGCCCTATTCGACTCTTAAACCCTGCACTATGCTGCCTCTCCACAAGTAATACCTAATGATTATAGAGAAATTAGAAACCTCGGAAAAGCTAAAAGTCAAAAGAAGAAACCCACTAGGATTCTGTTACCTGGAGATCACTTTTGTTAACTTGCTGGGTGTTTCTCTTTTTAGATTTGCCCTCATGTGAATACACACATATAAATATGGACTTATTTTCGCCCAAAGGGGATCATCTTGTTGTCTGAGTGCTGTTTTCATTCAACACCATACAGCCTGAGTAGGGAAGGCATGCGGCCATGTTTATCATCCGTTCTGCCTGTCACCACCCCTCTCAAGGCTGCCCCAGAAGTGACAGAAACTCAACATGGCTTTTAGGACCTGGAGAAGGAGAGGACTCGGGGGATGGGCTTGCCCAGAGGGTGCCTCTCAGGATGCTTGGCTACAAGGACCCTAAGGGGACAGCGGGCGGAGGATCAGGAACACAGATACCAGCTCCATGCACTGGGCAGCCTGGGTGTCTTCCCTCAGCTGGGTTTCCTTCCAGTTACTCAAGGTCACAGCACAATCCTGTTTATGCTCCCAGCACCTCCTGGATGTCATGAGGGCAAAACTCAGGCCAAGGTGTCACCTGGTGAGGTGGGCAGGGCCCTGCACACAGGGAGTAGAGACCCGGGCTCTGGTCTCAGCTCTGTTACTGACCTCAGAGTGGCCTTGGACGAGTTCCATTCCTCTGCTTTCCTCATTCATTCACTCCACAACCTGTTCTGCATGCCTGGCCAGGAGCAGGCTGGGTGCTGGGGACTCAAGGTGACTAAAATCCACGGGGAAAGAGCTGAGCTGGAGTCGAGAGGGTTCAGGTGTGAGGTCCCGAGGCTTCCACAGCTCAAGGGCTGTTTGAACAAAAACAATACCAAATTAGGAATATAGTATTGGCTACAGAGGGCTTTCCCAATGGCTCTGCGGTAAAGAATCTGTCTGCAATGCAGGAGACACAGGAAGTGTGGGTTCGATCCCTGGGTGGGGAGGATCCCCTGGAGGAGGAAATGGCTCCAGTATTCCATTCCAGTCTTCTTGCCTGGGAAATCCCATGGACAGAGGAGCCTGGCGGGCTAGAGTCCATGGTGTCACAAAGGAGTCAGACATGACTGAGTGACTTGAGCGTTGGTTACAGAGTCTTGGAAGGGCTGCTGTGGGTGAGGGGCTCTGAGGCTGATACTGCTTTAGCTCTGGGGTAAATTCACCTCCAGCAAAGGGACTCCAGACAGAGGAAAGCCCAGAGGCCACAGGCACCAGCCCCTCCACCACTGCCCTTGGGCCCCACTCTCCTCCACTCTACCTGGGCAAACATGGAAAACAGTCATGGGCTGGACCATGAGCCTTTTCTGCTCTGGACTTAAGTGAGGATGCCTTTCATTTTACTTAGAATTCTTATATCTAGGGAGGTCCAGTGATTGCTCATTTGGAAGGATATCCATTACCTACGGATAGATAGATATAGATAGATGGATATAAAACACATCGTATGATCTCACTTAACTCTGAAAACTATACATACACAGAATTCAAATGAGCAAATTTTCAAGATTTTTTAAGGGAGGGGACAGCTGGTCTCTGTCTCTCTCTCTGCCTGTCTGCACCCAGCCAGGCCCATCCCTGAGATTGCTCCCTGAGTCTCCTGAAGGAGCTGCCAGGTGCTATTGCTTCCAGAATTTAGTGGGTTCTCACGGCCCAGGCAGTGCTGGGTCTTCGCTCTCTGTCTCCAAGGACAAGCACCGCCCCCTTCCCCACCCGGGGTGAGGGCAGGGGCCAAGCTTATCCCAGGTGTCAGCTTTGTCCTGTATGAGTCTTCAGCAGGAGAACCCAGCCAAGGGTTCTGAGTCGGGGCTGTGGCAAAATGAGTGTCAGGGAGAACAGAAGAAAGAAGATTACAGCCGCCTGCAAAGGCCTTCTAGGGGGGTGACTTAGTCCTGGGGGAGGATCATCTGCCCGAGGCTGGTCAGCCCGTGACTCAGAGGTGGGGCTCAAAGCCGTGGCAGGACATGGTGGCCGCGTCCTCATCCAGCTTAGATGGGGGGCTTGGCCAGGCCCTGGCTGAGTTCCCCCAGGAGGCCACCTCTAACCCAGTACTGAAAACTTAAACCCCCACCAGCTTGACTCTTTTTCAAGATGTACAACCCTACTTAGTGGAACAGAGAATCACAGGCTCTGTATGAGGCTCAACAGAACCCCCAGGCCAGTGGCTTTTGAATGCAACCCCTTCTAGCAGGGAAGGTAAGTGCACAGGAATACTCCCACTCAGCCTCTAGAATTAGCTAGCCCAGATTCATTCCTGTCAGCTGTGTGACCCTGGACACATTGCTGAGCCTCTCTGGGCCTCAATTTTCTCATCTGCCTAATGGAAATAATAACATTACCTACCATATAAAGTCATCATAAGGACACAATGAAACAATGCAGCTGGCTCAGTAAGTGGCAGTCATAGAAAAATAGGTCTTATTGTGCTTTTCTTCATATCAGTTGGGATTATTTTAGTAGCAGCACAAACTTGCCCAAACTAGCTACAGCAAGGACTTCCCTGGTGGGTCCAGTGGTTAGAATCCACCTGCCAATGGAGAGGACACGGGTTCAATCCCTGGTCTGGGAAGATGCCACATACTACAGGGGAACTAAGCCTGTGAGCTGCAACTACTGAGCCCACACCATGGGTTCTGAGCTTTGGAACCCATGCTCCACAAGAGAGGCCACCACAATGAGAAGCCTGCACACGGCAACGAGAGAGTAGCCCCGACTCACTGCAACTAGAGAAAGGCCGCACGCAGCAACAAAGGCCCAGAGCAGCCAGAATTAAAATAAATATTAAAAAATACAACTAGCTACAACAAGAAAAGGAAGATATTGGGGGAGGGGCGTGGCAATTACAGAAAGGTGCCTGGGGTACCTTCTGGAATCCTCGACCAGGACCCAGTGGGTCTCAGGAAAAGGTGCCAAGGGGCTAAAAGCCCTGTGGATGCCCAGCAGGGCTCCCCTCCTCTTACCTTGCTGCTCTCCTCCGTCTCCTCGTCTTCCTTGCAGCCCCTGGCTCTGTCTACCACTCCAACCAGTAGCAGAAAGCCCGGCAGTCAACAGCTCCTGGCCTCTAGATGCGAAGACAGCCAGCCTCAGCTGAAGTCTTTTGGTTCTGATTCCAAATTCTCTGCACAAATCAGAGATTGGCTCAGCGTGGGTCAGGTGATCCCCACCTGGGGAGAATCAATATGGCCAATCCTGTAGGAAACCTGTGGCCGATGATGATGGGGAACAGCTTCCCGCAAGGGGACAACACTGGACAAAGAGAACGACCGTCATCTCTGCCTGCTCTGGGTTCCGCCCCCCTGGTCAGACCCAGGACTCTCACCCCACCTCCGACACAGAAGCAAAGCAGATGGGCACTGCTCTCTTCCATGCTGGGCTGATTTTATTGGTTTGTAAAAAAATAAATAAATAAAAGCCTCCCTATCCCCTGATACATTACAGAGCAGACGCTGGTGACTGGGAACCCAGGTCACAAATGCTCCAATCTTCAGTCCTGCCTTTCAGGCCTAGTGCTTTGAGAAGCGGGTGTATAAAAACACTTCCTTTGAGCTGGTTAGGCACATGCTCCCCAGCATGAAAGAGGCTGCATGCCACCCCCTGAGCCACTGCCCTAGTCCCTGTGGGCGTGTGAGTGGTGAGTCCTCGCTGGGTGAGTATTCCCTCTAGCACTGGGGCCTTCTAGCCACCAGGTCCCCTCTGCCTGAGTCTCCAGGCTCATGGAATATGGCCAGGTAGTGGGGCCTGGGCTGCGGCTCACGTTTACGTTCCAAACTTTGACCCAGAGGCTATGAGCTCTTCTGGAGCCAGAGGCTACGAAAGGCTGGGAGGTGAGGGCACGGGTGCGGAGGTGGTCCAAGGCAGCTGCCGGAGAAGCTAAGGCTCCAGCTGGGTCCTGGAGACCAGGAAATCCTGCTTTGTTGAAAGCCTGTGCCTGTGGGAGGTCCTTCGTTCAGAAATCTCCATGGTAACAGGCACTGTGCACAGCACCGGAGGTCTCACACCGGTCCTTCCATCATTTTGGAACCCTCAGCATGCCCTTGAGAAGCAGCCAGCCAGCCACTTTACAGATGTGAAAATGGAGGCTTCCAGCAACCCAGCATGTCCAGGGCAGAACTGGAGTTCCACACCAAGGCCTATGCTGGGTACATCTCCCACTCTTTGCCTCCAGGCCCAGAGGGGGCTCAGGGTGGGGCCAGTGCTTCCCTTTGCCCACTCCCAGATCCCATCCTCTGTGGCGTCCAGTCTTCTTCCACAGCACGGACCCCATGGCCCCAGTCCACCGCGACCAGCACTTCTGTGAGACATGACCGGGGGATCCACAGGCTCTCCTCCCCCAAGCATCCATCCACCAGGCCTCAGGCCCCCAGGACCAGCAGGGACAGCTCTCCTCAATGGCCCCCTAAGTGCCTTAAGAGCCACCTCCTGGCCTTGGTTTACAGCATTCCCTGGCCCGGGGCCCCTTTCAGCCATCCGCCCCAGCTGTCTGGGCCTAGGTCAGAAGCCCAAGGAGAACCCAGGTCCTTCTCCCTGAGGCCCCTCCACTCACGAGTCTGTCTTCAGTGACCACAAGCTCCTCTGGGCATTGCAGTTTCCCCGTGGAGGCCCTGGGTAGGGTGGAGCCTCCAGAACAAGAGGAGAGCTGGGAGTGAGACGTGTCTGCCTGGCGAGAAGCTGGTCTAAAGGCAAGTCCGTGGAAGCAGCCAGGTTGAAGCAGTGAAAGCCTCAGGAGAGAAGGAGGGAGTTCCTGGGAGATCTTGTGGCGGCAGAACCAGTCATGTTTTCGTGTACACAGACCTCTGCTTATGCTGTTCCTTCTAGCGGGAGTCCTTTCCTATCATCTGTCCTCTATGTGGCAAACTTGGCCAGTTGTGACCTCCAGTGTCTATTCCCCACGTCCTCCTTAGAAATGGAACCCCCAGGTGTTAGCTACCTGGGCATATGGCCACCCAAAATAAAGAATATGTTTCTCAGCCTCCCTTGCAGTTAGATGGGCCATGGGATTGAGCCTTGACAATGGCTTCTAAGTGCAATGTACAGCTTCCAGGAGTGTCCTTAAAAACACGGCTGCTTGAGCTCTGGCAGCCACCTTGTACCAGGAGGAGAGTGAAGGCTCGAGGTCAAGCATGTGGAACAAGAAAATACGAAGAAACCTGGGTGCCTGTCACCATGGAGAAACTTATGAGCCCTGGGACTCCCCCCACCAGATTTCGGCTTGAGTCAGACACAAGCTTCTATCATGTATAAGTCACGGTTATTTCTGTGTTTGTTTTCATTCAGGGCGAAGTGTAAACCTAACTGATACAGCCAGAAAATCCTTTAAAACTTTTTAAAACCCAGCTCAATTGTCACCTCCCTCAGGAAGACTTCCTAAATCCCAGGTAAAATAAATCCCTCCCAGATATGACCATATTCCTATTTTTACTTTTATCCTTCTGTATTCTAACTTTCCCATTTAGGTGTCAGCTATACGTCTCCAGAACACTGAAATATCCAGCTCAGAAGCCCTGGAACCTAGTAATACTAATAGTACTGAAACAATAGATGATATTTATTGAGGGCTTACAATGAGTCAAGAACTATTTTAAGAGTTTATGTATATTATCTCATTTAATCCTCACAGGAACTCTATGAGATAGGCACGAGTATTAACCTCACTATAAAATGAAGATGAAAAAAACAAGGCACAAAGAGAATAAGTAAATTGCCCAAGGTCACACAGCTAGAAATTGGTAGAGACTGGACTTAAATCCCAGGAGTCTGACTGCAGAGTTCAGGTTCTTAGCTTATCATTCTTATCATAGGAGCTCTGTTAGCTTGTGATAGGCATGCCTTTAAATGGGATGTGGGGGAACGATATAACTCCCCTCACCTTCCTTAAAATGAGTAAAACAGGAGCAGCCCTCACCATCTGCCCAGGAACCATGGCAGCCAGTGCTCAGGGCTCTGCAGGGGGTCCAATGTCCCGGGGACTAATAGAACCCAAGCACCCACAAGGCCTCCTGTTTCAGTTAGCTCTGCCGTGTAACAAACCACCCCATAGCTTAGTGGCTTGAAATAACTGATTTACAAGTTCTAACGGCCCGTAGGTCAGTTGGGTGTACCTCCTGCTTCCTGTGGCATCAGCGTGGTGATTTCCAGCTGGGAGCTCAGCCACGAGGCCTCCCTCTCGGGCCTGTGCTGGGGCACCTCAGCTCCCCTCCATGTGGCCTCTCTTCCCACGTGGCTCCAGACACTCTTGTCTGCTCAGGTTGCCACGCAAGGCCGCTGGACTCCAAAACGCAGACAGAGGGACTTCCCCGGTGGTTCAGTGGTTAAGAGTTCACCTTCCAATGCAGGGGGTGCAGGTTTGATCCCTGGTAGGGAAGCTAAGATCCCACATGCTTCACAGCCAAAACACCAATACATAAAACAGAAGCAATATTGTTAAAAAATTCAATAAAGACTTTAAAAAAATGGTCCATAACAAAATATTCTTTAAAAAATTTTTTTTAAAAGAGAGAGAGAAAGCAGAAGGCCTAGGCCATTGAAGGCTAGGCTGGAACTGGAGAGTTACTTCTGCTGTGTTCTCTTTTCAAAGAAAGTCACAGGGCCAGTCGAGGGGAGGGAAGACAGGCCCTCCTTCTTCTGGGAGAAGCACAGTATGTATTCAGTAGGGAGAAATTCTTGGCAACTGCCTTTGGAGAGAAGGTACCATCCTACCTCACAGTTTCAGGAAGGAGTCCCAGAAGGACGTGGCACTTGGACAGAAAGCCTGGGTCCCATGCTGCCTGGCCCCCATCTTGCTCTGCGAACCTGGGAAGGTCACTACACTTCTCTGAGCCTCTACGGCTCAGGTATACCAGCATCCCAAGGTGCAGCGAGGGCTAGGAAAGCTCTGGGAGGGGACGGGGCTCCCCAAGGTCATGCCCTCAGTCTATGGTGGTGCAGTTTGGCCCACAGGTAGTCTCAGACTCCAGAGGTCGTGGCCTCCCCAGCTGCAAAGGCCTGTCCTAGAGGAGCCTCAGAACCAAGTCCCTTGACTTTAATGCTGGGAGAGGCTCTAGGGCAACACAAGTTCTAATTATCCTTTCTCTAGGGAGGGACTGTTGGGGGTCGGTCTGGGGTTCCATGCAGAGAATGAGCAAGAGCCCCACTGAGGTCAGGATCAGGGCAGGGAGGTGGGGGACACAAAGGATGGACCAAACACTGAGGACCTGGCAATAGAGGGGCAGAACAGGTGTCAAGCTCCCTGTCTGAGTTTGAGCTGCTGTAACAAAGTATCATAGAAGGCGGGCCTTCAAAACAACAGAAATAAACTACATCTCACAGTTCTGGAGGGTGGAAGATCAGGGTGCCAATGAGACTGTCTTCCAGTGACAGCTTTCTTCAGGGCTACAGATGGCCAGCTTCCTGTCATGTCCCCACATGGCAGAAAGAGAGCGAGAGAATTCTCTGGGGTCTCTTTTAAAAGGCACCAATCTCATTCGTGAGGGCTCACCCCGCCTGACCTAATCACCTCCCAAGGCTCCACCTCCTAATTCGATCATATTGTGGGGTGAGGATTACAACGTATGAATTATAGGGGGTGCTGCATCAGTTCTTAGTTGCAGTACACAGTATCTTCATTGTGTCATGCAGGGTCTTTCACTGAGATGCACGAACTCTAGTTGTGATGCGTGGGCTCAGTAGTGCAGACAGGGCTTAGTTGCCCTACGGCATGCGGGATCTTAGTTCCCCAACCAGGGATCGAACTGGCATCCCCTGCATTGTAAGGCAGATTAACCCACTGGACCATCATGGAAGGCCCTCAACATGTGAATTTTGAGGGGAGACAAACATTCAGTCCGCTGTACTCCCGCACAGTTTGTCAACCTTCTATGGCCCCCTGTTGCCCACTTAGAGACCGTGGCCCTCAGGACTTGCCACCACTGGGCTCCTTGATGGAGCAGTCCAGGCTCACTTCCCACATTGCCCAACATGTACTGCCACACTGGGTGGCTGACTTGCCCTTCCTCAAACACGCCTTATAATTGTCCACCTCGTGCCTATGCCTGCTTTATCTGCCTATGACACCGTCTTACTTCTCGGAGATGCACTCATTCTCTTCTATGACTCACACCCTGACCTCTAGGCTCAGAATTAACTATTCTTCTCCTGCTTCGTGCAGACTCCAGCAGAACCCTCAGCACCAGCCTCTACAGCCAAACTGGACGCATACACATCCACGTCTGGCGCTGACTGCCACAGTAATGCCACGTAACGAACAACCCGGAACCTCAGTGGCAAACATCCTCTTACCCCATGAGTTGGTTCATTCAGTTAGCTCAGCTGCTTCTGGCTGGGGTCAGCTGTTGACCTACCGTGGCCTTGGCTGTGATGATGGGCCACACGCCTTAGCCACTCAACAAGCTAGCTGGCATGTTCTCAGGACCATTGCAGAAGAGGAAACTGTGAATGCTTTGTCAGGCCTCTGCACCACGTGGGCTAACATCCTATCAGCCAAAGCAAGTCACAGAACTGAGCCCAGCATCAAAGTCTGGGCAGAACATTCCTTCCTCGGGGGGAGGGCATTGCAGACTTACTGGGTAGAAGAGGTGGATACAGGGAGGGGTGAAGAACTGTGGGACTATGAATACAATTAATCTTCCACAATGTCTGTCTCTACAACTAGATCACATGTTCATTCCTTGAGGGATGATTTCTCTTCACTGGGCTAAAAATTCTGTCCTGGGTTGATTGGACATTGGCAGGAGAAGGACCCGAGAACTCAGCCATTCCTATCTGTGACCTTGAAAAAAACTTTTTACTCTGGCCAAAGCCTCAGTCTCCTCATTTGCAGAAAAAGGAAGAAGGAAGTCTGCCCTCCTAGGGCACAGAATTAGAGGAACAGTTGAGATTTGGGCTCTGCTCAGTTTCCGCTTCTGTAAATGGAGGTAGTGATGGCTCCCACCCCATAGGGATGTGGCAAGGATTCCGTGAGACAATATCAAGGGCTTAGGGCTCTGCCAGGCTTGCAGCAAGTCCTGGCCTTCGGGGGAGTTGGTCTTTGTGTGAACTTGGCAATAGCCCATCTCTTTCTTCCTGGTTCCTAGTAAGTGTTGTATCTTCGTACTGATTCATCCAGCTATTTGATCTCTTTTTAAGGATTTTTATTGATGTGGACCATTATTAAAATTCTTTACTGAATTTGTTAAAATATTGCTTCTGTTTTATGTTTTTTTGGTTTTGTGGCCACAAGGCATGTGGGATCTTAACTACCCAACCAGGGATCGAACCTGTACCCTCTGCATTGGAAGGCAAAGTCTTAACGACTGGACCACCAGGGAAGCCCCCCAGCTATCTGTTTAAGGTCTTTTCCCCCCAGTATAGTGGGAGCTCCATGAGGGCCAGCACCACACTCTGTGCTGTATCCCAGCGCAGGACACAGAGAGAGTGCCCGAGAAGTGTTGGTGGGATAAGTAGCTGCATGAATGAAGAGATGGATGAGAGGGATAAATAGCTGCATGAATGAAGGGATGGATGAGAACGAGGATGAGGAAGGACACAGTTGGGCAAGGGCAGAAACATCTGCATTATTGGGCCCGGGTGGCCTATTTCAAAGTCCATTAACAAATCCAATCTCTTTCCTTCCACAAATCTTAGATTTACTGAGAACCTGCCCCACCCACTTCCAGACCCTATGCCAGGGGTTGTACCTTCTCCTAGGAGTTGACCCCTGAGGAGAGCTGACTGCTCTGCATTCCTGCTCCTTGGTGCCCTGAAGCCTGAGGTCTCTCCACCCAGCCAGACCCACTGACCGCTCTCCCTGTCCTTCACAACACCCTGCCAGGGAACTGATGTGCCTGCTGCTCCCATTTCACAGAGCAGGAAACTGAGGTTGCTACGTGATCTAGCAGGTCAGCTCTGCACCACTCGGAAAAAGCCAGACTAAAGCAGCCCAGATGAGTGGACCCTGAGCAGAACCAAAGCTGGGGGACCCAGGGCCCTGCCTGAGCTTCCACCCCTGGAGAGAAAGAACCTCAGGAGGGGCCAGCAGAGATGCCCTCAGCCCTGGTTCCTGCCCATAAGGGTCATGACTGCCGAGCATCAGCAGCATTCAAAGTGCCCGCCCTTGACTGTCACTCCAGCCGGGAGGTGCTACACTCAGGCCAGCCGACTGGATGCCTCAGCCTGACCACTCCACCCCCAAGGGGTGTCTCCATTATTTTTGTTGACCACATTGCTGACGGACAGTTATGATGATCTTGGATTACTAGATATGGGGTATGAGGATTTAATCTGTGTCATCTGAGGGTAACACCAACCTGCCTCTGTGAGCCTCTGCTAGGACCTTTCATGCATATTTAAGAGCCTCCCACCCCCACCCCAAGGTGAGGCTCAGTATTTCTACTGAGAAACGAGAATCTGAGGCTGAGATACTAAATTATTAGCCCAAGGACTTCCCTGGTGGACCAGTGATTAAGACTCTGTGCTTTCACTGCAGGGGGAGCAGGTTCTTTCTCTGGTTGGGGAACTAAGATCCTACATGCCTTGAGGCTAAAAAGAGAAAAAGGAAAAAAGAAAACAAAATTATTGGTCCAAAGTTACCCAACTAGGCAGTAGCAGAAGCTGGAATATCTTAACTGGCAGTGACTTTGAAATCATCTCTCACTAATTCGTGCAGACATAGTTGCTTGTTCTGCCCTGGGGGAGGAGATGGGGAGGTCATTCCATTTCAGTGGAATTTTTCTCTCCTCAGTGATTTGTGTGGCAAACAGACAGCTTTCAAAATGTGCAATCCACTGGGGCGGGGGAGATAGAATGGTTCCTTGGTGGACGTCCAGCTCTCATTCAGGGCTCAAGTCTCCGCTCTAAGGGGCCCTGGCCTTTGCTCCATCCTCTGGTGTCAGGCAGCCCACCACTCTGAGGTCCCACCAGGATCTGACCCGAGTGCCCTGGACTTCACCTCCCTGGGGTCCCAGACACCATCCTAAGTGTCCTCTGGAGCTAGCAACCTCCAACTCGTCTCTCATGCTGAGGCCGGTTGTCTCTCTTCTCCCAGGGAGATCATGTGTGCTCACGTAATGGAGCTGTGGTTTTCACTCCAGACTCTGATGCCAAACTCCACGGGGTTTCAAATATCCCCAAGGCCTTGAAGGAGGAAGGCCGCTGAGCATGGCCGAGGAAAGGGCTGCATCTGGTCTGCGTTACCCAGTAGCCGCCACTGCCTCGAACCCCGTCTGGGAGCTGGGCCGGATTGGGTGGGAGCCAACAAGAGAGGGCTCAGCTCCCTGCCAGCCTCCCTCCAGCTGCCCCAGCCCTTCCCTTGAGACCACAGAGCTAAGAAGGCCCCTCCCAACATTTAGGCTAGATGTCCCATCTGGGAGGGTGGCGGCTGAGGTCCGAGGTGGTAAGGGCAGCTTCGTGGCAGGACTGTGAGACATTCACGGCTTCTGATCACATCAAGAGTTCTTTCCACTGCCCTGCTCTTCACCTGGCCCTCATGCTGCCTCAGGATAGCATAGACAGGACTTCCCAGGTGGTCCAGTGGTTGGGAATCCATCTGCCAATCCAAGAGACATGGGTTTGATCCCTGGTCCTGGAGGATTCCACATGCCGCAGGGCAACTAAGCCCGTGCACCACAACTACTGAGCCAAAAATAAATTAAATAATAAGCAAATAAATTTAAAAAAAGAAGAAGATGGCATAAACAGGCAGCTCCCGGTGGCCAGCCCAGGGGGAAGCAGAAAGGGGTGCTGGGGGTTCATGTGACTTCAACACAAGACGAGGAGAACACCAGTGCTGCAAGAAGTGATCCACAGGGGTGTGAGAGCCCTAAGCCAAGAGCAGAATGAAGGGTTCTCAAAACACATGCCTTTTGACTTGCAAAAACTCCCCCCACCCAGGCTGTGGACTGCGTTCAGCCCACACTGCCCGAGCTCCTGGCCCAGCCTGGTCCTCTCTCCCACTGGGGCCCTGCGTCCTCCCACTGGGTTCTCACAACAGCCCCATCTCATGGAGGCGGGGACTGGGGCCTCCCCTCTCTAAGCACAGACTCTCTGCTGGGCTAGAGGGGCGGGGAGCCTGGCTCCTCAGTCCAGCAGCTTCTCTCCTCTTCTGAGCCGGAGCAGGGCAGCGGGGCCTCCCTCCTGGGATGGGCTGGATCTGCTGCCTGGAGCCCCCCAGAGCTTTGTCCTGGGGCTCCACCCAGGGTCCAGCTGGGCGAGGGGCAGAGAACAGAATGGTTATGACCTGGTCTTGTTTGTGAGCTTGTGCTTAGGCCCCTGAGAAGACTTCAGCACAAAGTTTCATGTAAATAAGAAAGAAAGGAGATGGATTTTTGGAACTGAGTTTCCTATCTCCCTATCCACATGCCAATGACCTAATGACTTAACCTTTTCTAAGTAGGAAAAATGTAAGTTGTGCTAGAAAAATGTCAACACTGCTTATGCTTTATCCTCACTTTCTGGCAAAAAAAAAAAAAAAAAAAAAAAAGGAAGGAAGGAAGAAAAAGAGAAAGGAAGAAGCAGGGGAGGGAGGGAAGGAGGAAAAAAACAAATAAAAATTCCCCCAATTCATGAGAGTACAGATTAGAGAACAGGGGATCAGGAAATCTTGATATTACACGGTTCAGATCGCATCTCAAGAACACAGAGTGACGTGGGTTTCCTGGTCCACTATAGAATCTTTAAGAAAATAAAGTCCTCCAGGTACACAGCCCAGCCTAAAGTTAATTCTCTAAACCTTTGGTTATATATTTTTAAAATTTCCCCCATTATGCTTCTGAAACAGAATTAAAAATATTGGGAAAACTGGAAGTCAGTGGCCAATATTCATACTATCCTAGGGCAGTTAAACACACACACATACTCAATCACACACACTCAATGCTCCCATACACAATCATACATGGGTAATTCTGTATATCTTTTTTCACTTTGCTGAAAACTCACATTTAAATCCCGGCTCTGAACACATCACTTTAGCCCTCTGTGCTTCAGTTTCCCCATCTGTAAAAGAAGACTGGCAGTCCCACAAAGAGCATAGGAGACAATGTGTATGGAACATCTGGCAGCTCATTGACGATCACTATTAATATTGCTGATGTCTGCAGGCCCCCTCAGGAGCTCTGGGGTACCCAGAGAGCTCCCACACCCTTATTTATTCCACAGCCACTGAGAAGGTATGTGTGTTAGGCTGGGCCCTGTGATAAGGGCCCAGAAACAGACACGGCCAGGGCTTGCCCTCAGTCCAGAGCTCAGTCCAGGAAAATGGGCAGATACATAAACTGGCACGGGAAAACTTGGGTGATGAGAGCGGTGCTCATCGTCATCACGCAGACTGGTGCTGGGGGACTCTGCACAGAAGGTGCTAGAGCCGCCGGTTCAGGAGGGAAGAGGGAGTGTGTAAAACCGGCGCGTAGGAGGGCACCACAGCAGAGGAAACAGAAAATGCAAAGACCCCAAGGCCCCAGAGAGCATGGCCATCCGGGGGTTAGCCAGCCTTCAACTCTGGCAGAGGAGCAGATGCTGACAAGAAATGGGATGCCAGGAGGCTGAGCCTTGAATGACATTTGAGGAGATCTGGGGTTCACCCTTCCACCAACAAAAATGCTTTCAGCTCTAAGGAGCAGAAAACAGTGATGCAACTGGCTTAGCAAATAGGAGATGGGAGCTCCCCTGTGTCAAGAAAACGGGAGGAAGCCCATCTTGGGTTAGTAAATTCAGCAGCTCATCCACATCTTTGGGGTCTCCATTAGTTCCTGCCTTTGCTCTGCCATCTTCTGTGTCAGAATTGTCTCCTCATGGACCCAAAGTGGTTGCCATCATTCCAACATCACATGCAGGCACCACAACGTTCACAAGTGGAAGAGGGGCCATTGTATGTTCCATGGGTCTCTCTCTCTTCTGTCTTTCTCTCTCTCTCATTCTCTCCTTTTTACAATCAAGGAACTCCTTCCAGAATTCCCCAAACTTCCCTCCACCTCTAACAGGCCAGAAGACATCTTATGTGTATCCCTGAAACAATCTCTTGCAGGAGGGGTGGGCCATCATGCATGGCTCCCCTGGAGTTGGCCTCTCCTGAAGCTGCAGTGGTGGGACAGAGGGACAGAGGAACAGGGCAGCTGCTGAGACAGCAAGGGAGAAACGCCAGGGTGGATGCGGACGAGGCAGTGAGTGGTATCTGCTGAAGTCCCGAAAGCACTGAGGACTCGTTAATAACCACCCTGTGCCTCAGTTTCCTCAACTCTAAAATGGAGATAATAGTTTCTAACTCACAGGTTTACTTGCGAAGATAAAATTGCATATCCCCTGTAAAGCTCGCACAGCAGTGCCTGACACAATTTCATCAGTCAGTAAGAATCAGTCCCTTATCATCGCTAAATTATCCTTCTTTCTAATCAAAACTCTCATTCTCCAAGTTAAGTGAGGCCCCAGGATGGAAGCAAATCTAACAGTGTGACAACTGGGAGGTCTCTTCTTGCCTCTCTAGGCCTCAGTTGCGGCATCTCTATGTCAAGATGACTGGGCCAAGTGACCTCTGCACCCTGACCATCTCTGGGGTCCATGATCCATTCTAGCCTGCTCACCATGCTTCACAAACACTGCTTTAGCCACCCTCCAAGCCCCGCTCAGGCTGTGTTCTCAGCTTGGAATGGACCCCCATCTTTGGGACATCTCCAAACACTCCATCTGGGGAACTCTTCCCACCCAGTGTCCCTGAATTCAGCTGAGCTGAGTCAGCCTCACATTGTACCCCCACCAGCGAGAAGCCTGTGCACCTGCTCCCCGAGGGGGTGTGGAATGAATTAGGAGATTGGGACTGACATAAATACACAATTATGTATAAAAAGACAACTAAGAAGAACCTATTGCATAGCGCAGGGGACTCTACTCAGTGCTCTCAGTTCAGTCAGTTCAGTCGCTCAGTCATGTCCGACTCTTTGAGACCCCATGCGCTGCAGCACACCAGGCTTCCCTGTCCACAAAAACTCCCAGAGCTTGCTCAAACTCATGTCCATTGAGTCGGAGATGCCATCCAACCATCTAATCCTCTGTCATCCCCTTCTCCTCCTGCCTTCAATCTTGCCCAGCATCAGGGTCTCTTCCAGTGAGTCAGTCCTTCACATCAGGTCGCCAAAATATTGGAGCTTCAGCTTCAGCATCAGTCCTTCCAATGAACACCCAGGACTGATCTCCTGTAGAATGGACTGGTTGGATCTCCTTGCAGTCTAAGGGACTCTCAAGAGTCTTCTCCAACACCACAGTTCAAAAGCATCAATTCTTCAGCACTCAGGTTTCTTCACAGTCCAACTCTCACATTCATACATGACCACTGGAAAAACTATAGCCTTGACTAGACGGACCTTTGTCGGCAAAGTAATGTCTCTGATTTTAATATGCTGTCTAGGTTGGTCATAGTGTTTCTTCCAAGAAGTAAGCATCTTTTAATTTCATAGCTAGAGTCACCATCTGCAGTGATTTTGGAGCCCAAAAAAATAAAGTCTGTCACTGTTTCCACTGTTTCCCCATCTATTTGCCATGAAGTGATGGGATCGGACGAAATGATCTTAGTTTTTTGAATGTTGAGTTTCAAGCCAGCTTTTTCACTCTCTTTCACTTTCATCAAGAGGCTTTTTAGTTCTTCTTCACTTTCTGCCATAAGGGTGGTGTCATCTGAGTATCTAAGGCCATTGATACTTCTCCCAGCAATCTTGATGCCAGCTTGTGCTTCATCCAGCATGGCATTTTGAATGATGCACTCTGCATATAAGTTAAAGAAGCAGGGTGACAATATACACCCTTGATGTACTCCTTTTCCTATTTGGAACCAGTCTGTTGTTCCATGTCCAGTTCTAACTGTTGCTTCTTGACCTGCATACAGATTTCTCAGGAGGCAGGTAAGGTGGTCCGCTTTTCCAATCTCTTTAAGAATGTTCCACAGTTTGTTGTGATCCACACAGTCTCCTGAAAGATGAATTCCCCAGGTCAGTAGGTGCCCAATATGCTACTAGAGATCAGTGGAGAAATAACTCCAGAAAGAATGAAGAGATGGAGCCAAAACAAAAACAACCCCAGTTGTGGATGTGACTGGTGATGGAAGCAAAGTCTGATGCTGTAAAGAACAACATTGCATAGGAACCTGGAATGTTAGGTCCATGAATCAAGGTAAATTGGAAGTGGTCAAACAGGAGATGGCAAGAGTGAACGTCGACATTTTAGGAATCAGTGAACTACAATGGACTGGAATGGGCAAATTTAATTCAGATGACCATTATATCTACTACTGTGAGCAAGAATTCCTTAGAAGAAATGGAATAGCCCTCCTAGTTAAGAGTCCAAAGTGCAGTACTTGGGTGCAATTTCAAAAACAACAGAATGATCTCTGTTTCTAAGGCAAACCATTCAATATCACAGTTATCCAAGCCTATGCCCCAACCAGTAATGCTGAGGAAGCTGAAGTTGAACGATTCTATGAAGATCTACAAGACCTTCTAGAACTAACACCCAAAAAGGATGTCCTTTTCATCATAGGGGACTGGAATACAAAAGTAGGAAGTCAAGAGATACCTGGAGTAACAGGCAAATTTGGCCTTGGAGTACAGAATGAAGCAGGGCAAAAGCTAACAGAGTTTTGCTAAGAGAACGCACTGGTCAGGGCAAACACCCTCTTCCAACAACACAAGAGAAGACTCTACACATGGACATCACCAGATGGTCAACACCGAAATCAGATTGAGTACATTCTTTGCAGCCAAAGATGGAGAAGTTCTATACAGTCAACAAAAACAAGACCAGGAGCTGACTATGGCTCAGATCATGAACTCCTTATTGAAAATTCAGACTTATATTGAGGAAAGCAGGGAAAACCACTAGACCATTCAGGTATGACCTAAATCAAATCCCTTATGATTATACAGTGGGATAACAAATATATTCAAGGGATTAGATCTGATAGACAGAGTGCCTGAAGAACTGTGGACAGAGGTTCGTGACATTGTACAGGAGGCAGCGATCAAGACCATCCCCAAGAAAAAGAAATGCAAAAAGGCAAAATGGTTGTCTGAGGAGGCCGTACAAATAGCCAAGAAAAGAGGAGAAGCTAAAGGCAAAAGAGAAAAGGAAAGATATTCCCATTTGAGTGCAGAGTTCCAAATCAAGGAGAGTTAAGAAAGCCTTTCTCAGTTATCAATGCAAAGAAATGGAGGAAA
The DNA here is from genome assembly GCF_023091745.1 of Budorcas taxicolor. Lineage (NCBI taxonomy): Eukaryota > Metazoa > Chordata > Mammalia > Artiodactyla > Bovidae > Budorcas > Budorcas taxicolor. The sequence goes on along the minus strand of NC_068919.1, from coordinate 13,809,218 downwards.
ACAATAGAATGAGAAAGATTAGAGATCTCCTCAAGAAAATTAGAATTACCAAGGGAACATTTCATGCAAAGATGGGCACAATAAATGACAGAAATGGTATGGACCTAACAGAAGCAGAAGATAGTAAGAAGAGGTGGCAAGAATACACAGTAGAACTGCACAAAAAACACCTTCATGACCCAGATAACCACGATGGTGTGATCACTCACCTAGAGCCAGACACCCTGGAAAGTGAAGTCAGGTGGACCTTAGGAAGCACCACTACGAACAAAGCTAGTGGAGGTGATGGAATTCCAGTGGAGCTATTTCAAATCCTGAAAGATGATGCTGCGAAAGTGCTGCACTCAATATGCCAGCAAATTCAGAAAACTCCTCAGTGGCCACAGGACTGGAAAAGGTCAGTTTTCATTCCAATCGCAAAGAAAGGCAATGCCGAAGAATGCTCAAACTCAGTGCACTATGGTGACCTAAATAGGAAGGAAATCGAAAAAAGAGTGGATGCGTGCACACATAGGACTGATTCACTTTGCTGTACAGCAAGAAACTAACACAACGTTGTAAAGTAACTATACTCCAGTGAAAGTTAATAAAAATAAAATGGGCTTCTTACAGACAACAGGTAGTTGAGTCCCATTTAGTTATGCCTCTGATAGTCTTTGTTTTTTATCGGTATATTTATACCATTCACATTTAAGGTAATTACTAATGTAACTGGATTAATATTTACCATGTTTATAATTGTTTTCTGTTTGTTACACTTGTTTCTTTTTTTTAATCTTCCTCTTCTTCTCTTGCTTCTTCTGGTTTTATATGATTCCATTTCTCCCTGCTCTCAGCGCATCAGTTGAAATTTCTTTTAAAAAACCGTTTTAGTTGTTGCCCTAGAGTTTACAATATACATTTACAACTAATCTATAGTTATAATCTATAGTCTATATAATCTATAGATTATAATTTATAGTCTAGTTTCAATAACTGTATTGCTTCATGGCCCCTTATAGTAGGGTATTTCCAATTTTTCTTCCCATCCCTTATAACATTGCTGGTGTTTATTTCACCTATCCATATACTATAAACACCCAATACTTATATTGCTGGGGTTTTGTTATTATCTTTGCTATTTTCACTTTGAACAGTTGTCTATTAGATCAATTGAGAATAAGAAAATAAAAGATTTTTACCTTCATTATTCCTTCTCTGATATTCTTCCTTTGCTTATGCAGATCTGAGTTTCTTACCTACTTTCCTCCTCTCTGAAGAACTTCCTTCAACATACCTTGGAGGGCGGGCCTACTGGTGACAAATTCCCTCAGGTTTTGTTTCTCTGAGAAATTTTACTTTTCTCTTCTGAAGTATGATTTTGCTGAATACCAAATTCCAGGTTGATGCGTTTTTTTCTTTCAATACTTTAAAATCCCCTCTCCATTCCCTTCTTGTTTGCATGGTTTCCTGATGTAATTCTTACCTTTACCCACCTCTGGACAAACTGTATGTTTCCTCTGGTTTCTTCTGGGATTTTATCTTTGTCTTTGGTTTTCTGCAGTTTGAACAAGATTTGCTTAGGTATAGATACTTTTATATTTTGCTTACTCGGTATTCCCCAAGCTTCCTAGATCTATGATTTGGTGTCTGCCATTAATTTTGGAAAATTCCCAACCATTACTACTTCAAAAATTTCTCTTCTCTTCTTTCTTCTCCTTCTGGTATTCCCTCTGTGCATATATTACACCTTTTGTAATTGTCCCACAGTTCTTCTCTTTCCCATTCTTTTTTCTGTTTGCATTTCAGTTTGGGAAGTTTATCAGGACATATCTTCATGTTCAATGATTCTTGCCTTGGCCATGTCCAGTCTACTGATGAGCCCATTAAAGACTTTCTTCATTTTGGTACAATGGTTTTGATTTCTCAGATATCCTTTGGATATTTTCTTAGAATTTCCACCTCTTTGTTTACATTCTCCATGTAGTCTTGCATGTTATTTACTTTTTTCCATTGGAATACTAACCAAAGTTATCAATATTTTAAAACCTCTATCTGATTAATTCCATAAATCTTTGTGATATCTGAGGCTGGTTCTAACACTTGCCTTGTCTCTTCAGACTGTTTTCTCTTGTCTTCTTGCATGCCATTAATTTTTTTGTTGAAAACCAGATATGATATATCAGGTTATAGGAACTTAGGTAATGAGGCTTTATGTTAATTTGGTTAGGAGCTGACCTGTGTGTAAGCCTTGCTATCGCTGTAGGTGCGAGAGGCTTCAGTTCCCTAGAATTTCCTTGCTTGTGTTTTCCTCCCCTGTTATCTTTGAGCTTCCCTAAGAACTCCTTCTTAAAAAGAGGCTGTGTCTTGCAGCTCTTTCAGCTGTAATCAATTATAATACTGATGATCTGTTATATTAGCAGTAAGATGTTGGGAAGGGGAAACAGACTATATTCCTATCACTAAATCTCTGATTTCCAGTTGATCTGAGTCCCTAGGCTGTGACGTTTTTAAGTATATTTTAGCCTTTATTTCTCCTCTTAAATGAGACAGTAAGGCTAAAGAGGGCTGCAGTTATTTAACTGCCCTTCCTCTAGGTCAGACAAGGCTCTGGTAATGTATGTTTCTCCTGAGGGGTAGGCCTTTGTTTTGGCATATTTTAAAGTATTTATTTCTCCTTCCCCAAAGAGGGTATTTTTCTCTGATCTTTACCACATGAACCTGGAAGGGTGTGGAGGGGACAAACAGGGAAACTAGGATTGGCACTATACACATACACTGCTGCTGCTGCTGCTGCTACTGCTGCTAAGTCGCTTCAGTCGTGTCCGACTCTGTGCGACCCCATAGACGGCAGCCCACCAAGGCTCCCCCGTCCCTGAGATTCTCCAGGCAAGAGTACTGGAGTGGGTTGCCATTGCCTTCTCCGATACATATACACTGCTGCTGCTGCTAAGTTGCTTCAGTCGTGTCCAACTCTGTGCGACCCCATAGACGGCAGCCCACCAGGCTCCCCTGTCCCTGGGATTCTCCAGGCAAGAATACTGGAGTGGGTTGCAATTTCCTTCTCCAATGCATGAAAGTGAAAAGTGAAAGTGAAGTCACTCAGTCGTGTCCGACTCTTAGCGACCTCATGGACTGCAGCCTACCAGGCTCCTCTGTCCATGGGATTTGCCAGGCAAGAGTACTGGAGTGGGTTGCCATTGCCTTCTCCACATATACACTACTATGTATAAAACAGATAACTAATGAGAACCTACTGGTTAGCATAGGGAACCCTGCTCAGTGATCTGTGCCAACCTAAATGCAAAGGAAATCTGAAAAAGAGTGGAGATAAGTATATGTATAACTGATTCACTTTGCTGTATAGCAGAAACTAACACAACATTGTAAAGCAACTATATTCCAATAAAAATTAATTTACAAAAAGGAAAGAAATATGGGCAGATGATCTAAATAGACATTTCTCTAAAGAAGATGTATAGATGGTCAAACAATCATGAAAAGATACTCAACGTTGGTAATTATTCAGTTCAGTTCAGTTCAGTTGCTCAGTCATGTCCGACTCTTTGCGACCCCATGAATCGCAGCACGCCAGGCCTCCCTGTCCATCACCAACTCCCAGAGTTCACTCACACTCATGTCCATCGAGTCCATGATGCCATCTAGCCATCTCATCCTCTGTCGTCCCCTTCTTCTCCCGCCCCCAATCCCTCCCAGCATCAGAGTCTTTTCCAATGTATCAACTCTTCACATGAGGTGGCCAAAGTACTGGAGTTTCAGCTTTAGCATCATTCCTTCCAAAGAAATCCCAGGGCTGATCTCCTTCCGAATGGACTGGTTGGATCTCCTTGCAACTCTCACATCCATAGATGACCACTGGAAAAACCATAGCCTTGACTAGATGGACCTTTGTTGGTAAAGTAATGTCTCTGCTTTTCTTTCTTTTTTCCTTTATTTTACTTTACATTACTGTATTGGTTTTGCCATACATCAACATGAATCCGCCACAGGTGTACATGAGTTCCAAATCCTGAATCCCCTCCCACCTCCCTCCCCATACCATATCTCTGGGTTATCCCAGTGTACCAGCCTCAAGCATCCTGTACCCTGCATTGAACCTAGACTGGCGATTCGTTTCTTACATGATATTATACATGTTTCAATGCCATTCTCACAAATCATCCCACCCTCTCCCTCTCCCACAGAGTCCAAAAGTCTGTTCTATACACCTGTGTCTCTTTTGCTGTCTCGCATACAAGGTTATCGTTACCATCTTTCTAAATTCCATATGTATGTGTTAGTATACTGTATTGGTGTTTTTCAATATGCTATCTAGGTTGATCATAACTTTTCTTCCAAGGAGTAAGAGAGTTGGACTGTGAAGAAAGCTGAGCGCCAAAGAATTGATGCTTTTGAACTGTGGTGCTGGAGAAGACTCTTGAGAGTCCCTTGGACTGCAAGGAGATCAAACCAGTCAATGGTAAAGGAAATCAGTCCTGAATATTCACTGGAAGGACTGATGCTGAAGCTGAAACTCCAACACTTTGGCCACCTGATGAGAAGAACTGACTCATTGGAAAAGACCCTGATGCTGGGAACAATTGAAGCCAAGAGGAGAAGGGGACGACAGAAGATGAGATGGCAGGATGGCATCACCGACTCAATGGACATAAGTTTGGGTAAACTCTGGGAGTTGGTCACGGACAGGGAGACCTGGTGTGCTGCGATTCATGGGGTCGCAAAGAGTCGGACACGACTGAGCAACTGAACTGAACTGATATATATATATACACACTATATATATACTCCCACCTGGGAAGCCCATATGTGTGTGTACATATATAATGTGTGTGTGTTTTTATATTTAGCACAGAGATTTTTCATATTTATTTATATTATAGATATATAATACCTATATAATACTACATATTATACATATGTGGATCTTAGTTGTGGCACTCAGGTCTTCAATCTTGCATGCAGGATCTTTCTGTTGTAGCATGTGTGATCTTTAGTTCCATAATTCAAACCTCAGTTGCAGCATGTGGGATCTAGTTCTCCAACCAGGAATTGAACCCAGACCCCCTGCACTGGGAACATGGAGTCTTAGCCACTGGACCACCAGGGAAATTTCAGCACAGAGATTCTTAACTGCTTTAGAGAAATGCAAATGAAAACTGCAATGAGATACCTCTTCACACAGGTGAGAAAGGCTATCATTAAAAAGTCTACAAATGGAGAAAAGGGAACCCTCATACACTGTTGGTGGGAATGTAAGTGGGTGCAGCCACTATGGAAAACAGTACGCAGGGTCCTCAGAAACTAAAAAAAGAATCACCCAGCAATGTGGGATATGTGAGATGTGTGGGATATGACCCAGGAACCCCACATCTGGGCATATAGCCAGACGAATTGATAATTCAGAAAGATGTATGCACCCCGATGCTCAGAGCAGCACTATTCACAATAGCCAAGATATGGAAACGACCTAAAATGCCCATCAGCCAATGAAGGGATAGAGAAGATGTGGAACAAATGGAATACTATTCAGCCACAGAAAAGAATGACACAACGCCGCTTGCAGCAACATGGATGAATCCAGAGAGACCATACTAAGTGATGTAAGTTGGAGAAAGACAAATACCGTACACTGTCACTTAAGGCAGAATATAAAATACGTACAGATGGACTTATCTACAAAGAAATAGACTCACAAACAGAAAATAACATATGGCTGCCGGAGGGAGGAGCTTGGGGAGGGGTGGAGTGGAAGGTTGGAGCTGGCAGATGCAAACCATTATACATAGCAAGGTCCCACTGTAAGCACAGGGAACTACAATAGATTCAATGTCCTGTGATAAACCATAAAAGAAAAGGGTATTAAAAAGGATATACATGTGTATATGTATGTATAACTGAATCACTTTGCTGTGCAGCAGAACTTACACTTGTAAATTAGCTGTATTTCAATAAAATTTTAAAAATTAAAAAATCTTGAAAAAGAAATACGAAAAAGAATATACGTATATATGTATACATGTAACTGAATCACTTTGCTATATACTACCAACTAACACAACACTGTAAATCAACTATACTTCAATTAAAATGTTTTTAAATAAAAAAAATTACCATTCAAGTGTTCGTAATAGTTACTAGCTTTGGCGGCTTCTGCTTAAGTAAGCTGATCTTAGCTGTGATCCTCTATATTCACCCGTCTCTCCAGATTTTAGAGCCGCAGTCTGCCCTGGAACATTAATTCTCTGATGGATCTAAAAGTTGTTGACTTTCAGTTTGTTCAGCTTTTTCCTGCTGTGAAGATGAGTGGGACATCTTCCAACTCCTTTTATACATGGGTGTTGAAACCAGAAGTCCCCCCCACTGGGGTCTTAACACATCTGCCAAAGGCCTGCCTTCCAGTCAAGGCACACAGAGACGGGCAACTGTGTTGGAATGGGGTGCAAAGCCAGGAGCAGCTAAGCTCAGTGCAGGGCCACTCAGAAGACCCATTCTGGGACTTCCCTGGTGGTGTAGTGTTCAAGGATCCGCCTGCCAATCCAGGGGACGCAGGTTCCTCCCTGGACTGAGACGATTCCACGTGCCACAGGGCAACTGGGCCCATGTGCCACAACTACTGAGCCTCAGTCTAGAGCCTGAGCTCCGCAACGAGAGAGGCCACTGCAGTGGGAAGCCCGCGCACTGCAGGTAGAAAGCAGCCTTGGCTTGCCGCAACTAGAGAAAGCTGGCATATAGCAATGAAGTCCCAGAGCAGTCGAAAATTAATTAACTTAAGAAAGAAAAAAGAAGACTCTCCCTGCTCCTTGCAAGAGTGAGGTACCATCAGGGGAAACTGAGGTTCTGATGAAAGAGCCTAGAACCACAACCCTAGGACCCGTCTGCTTCCCAATCCTCTGCCAGCTCTGACCTCCTGGATCCCTCTATCTCCTCAAGGGACTGGCTTGAGCTGTAGTAGAGGCAGAAGCATGGGGTCATGAGGGCAGGCTGGCCAAGAACACCCCCTCCAGCTCTAGCTCCATCCTTCACTAACTGTGGCCTTGGGTTGGTCACTGCACTTCTGGGGCCTCACAAGTCAGTCCTGCCTTCTCTACATCCCACCGCAGCCCGAGGGCCAGCTAAAGGAGGGAGAGAAGGCAGGCTGAAAGCAAGTAGCTAATGTTCGTGTAGCTATGTGCCAAGCATCGTTCCTAGTACTTGATGTGTATTCATAGATTTAACCTGCTCAACAAAAATGTATGATCCAGGAAATACTGTTACCCTATTCCCTGGTGGCTCATACGGTAAAAGCACTTGTTTGCAACGCAGGAGACCCAGGTTCGATCCCTGGGTTGGGAAGATCCCCTGGAGGAGGAAATGGCAACCCACTCCAGTACTCTTGTCTGGACAATTCCATGGATGAAGGAACCTCGTAGGCTACAGTCCATGGGGTCGCAAAGAGTTGGACACGACTGAGTGACTTCACTTTCACTTTCTTTTATGGAAAAGGAAAACCAAGGAACTAGAAGTTTGCAACAATAATCAGAGTAAGTGGTGAAGGCTGGGTCTGAACGCAGAGTGCATATTCTTCCTGGGTGGCTCAGCGGTAAAGAATCCACCAGCCAACATAGGAGACGTGGGAGACGGGGGTTTGATTCCTGGGTCAGGAAAATCCCCAGAAGAGGAAATGGCAACCCGCTTTAGTATTCTTGCCTGGAAAATTCCATGGACAGAGGAGCTTCGGGGGCTACAATCCTTGGGGTCGCAAAGAGTCAGACACAGCTGAGCACACACATACATGCACATTCTAGGAAGGAAGGGTGAAGGAATTAAGATCCTCAGCTCTGGGAAGCGGGCTTATCAGAGGGAGAGTCCCTCCCACTGTATTAGTTTGCCTGTGGGTGTTAAGGGCTGGAGGCTCCCTCCAGGGTCTTCAGGGGATGCCGGTGCTAACAGGGGAGCCAAGACCATGGGAGCTGGGCTGCTGCTGCTGCTGCTGCTAAGCCGCTTCAGTTGTGTCCAACTCTGTGCGACCTCACAGACGGCAGCCCACCAGGCTCCCCCGTCCCTGGGATTCTCCAGGCAAGAACACTGGAGTGGGTCGCCATTTCCTTCTCCAATGCATGAAAGTGAAAAGTGAAAGTGAAGTCGCTCAGTTGTGTCCAACTCCTAGCAACCCCGTGGATTGCAGCCTACCAGGCTCCTCTGTCCATGGGATTTGCCAGGCAAGAGTACTGGAGTGGGGTACCATTGCCCTCTCTGGGAGCTGGGCTGAGGCTGGTGCAGGTCCTGTTATCCTGCCCCTCTATGTGGCAGGACAAGGCTGGGGGACACATCTGTGTGCCTCACCCCGCTTCTCCAACCTGAATGTGCACACAAACCAGAAGGATCTTATTAAAATGCAGATTTGGATTCAGCAGGTCTGGGGCAAGGCCCTAGATTTCGAATTTCTAACAGTCTCCTGGGTAATGTTGATCCCTGCTGGCCCAGGGACCACATTTGGAGAAACAAGACACTACAGGACCCTGCCTCTCAGGCTCCACCTGCTTGATCCCTCCCAGTTCTGGAATGAGAGCTCTCTCCACCACCACCTCTCAGGAGGCAGCATAGTCTCTGAAGGGCATTTAAGAAAAGCTGCACAGGAAAAGGTCAGCCTCGTAAACCCACTCCAGTATTCTTGCCTGGAAAATCCCATGGACAGAGAAGCCTGGGGGGCTACAGTCCATGGGGTCACAAAGAGTTGGATAGGACTCTGTAAACCAGTTAATCAACATGGGCCAAATCTGAGTTGAGCCCGGCAACTCCCATCACCTACAAGATCCCAGAGCACTGGCTTCTGGCTAAAAAGCAGTGCTTATGGCACCTGTAAGATGGAGAAATGATCACAGAAGATGATGTCACGGGGTTGACGTGGGGAGTGAATGAGCAAGCATGCGTCAAGCGGTCAGCCTGGGGTCTGGCGCACAGAAGGCGCTCCTTAAGCATTACCTCTTAATTTGGTCAATAAATAACCAGCAGATGTGGGTTTGAAGCTGACTTGGAGAAAATGAAGTACAGCGGTCCTCAAACCTGAGTGCACATCGGAGTCACCTGGGAGGGCTTGTTAAACCTCAGCTCTCTGGCCTCCACCCCCAGCGTTTCTGATTAGCAGGGCTGGGGTGGGGGTCTGAGACTGCGTTTCTCACCAGTCCCCAGGTGATGCAATGCCACTGATCCAGGGACCAATTTGGAAACCCTCTGACCTAGGGGAACTCTTGTCCCTACCCCAAAAGGAGGAGTTTGGAGGCCAGGCCAGAGCTGGCAGTGCCAGGGCAGTCATACCAGGAGGGGGTACCTTTCCAGCAGCCTGGGCTCCAAGGACACCAGAGAGGGGCTCGTCAGGGGCCTGAGGCCCCTCTGCAGGCCTCTCCTCCAGGCCGGTTCCCTCCTGCCTGGCCCAGCGCCCTGGCCCTCAGAAGGCCCCTCCACCCAGCTTTGTTTGCATTCCTGGAGCCTGCGTCAGCTTGGGCAGTGGGCATGTCTATGCGGGCAGGCCTGGCGCAGTCCTGGCGGCTGGCCCTGCTCCCCAGGCCTCCTGGGCAGGCGCTGCAGTGGCCACGCAGGGCTCACTTAGCAGGCCTGGTGACTCACGCTTCCTCCCGGATTCCGGGAAATGCTTTCCTCCTGTTGCTGCTGCTGCTTTTTTTCTTGTTTAATGAGAAGTTCTCTGCAGACTTCCATGGCAACCTCAGGATGGAGAGGCAGAGGGAGGAGGTGGTCAAATCCATTCCCAAGAGGGGCCCCAAGAATTCCCATCACACACACACATATACACCCTTGCCAGCCCTGGCCGGAGCCCCCAACCCACCATGGAGCTCTGGTCCAGGAGGGCTAGCCCCAGAAATGCTCGCTTTTATTAAAAAGGAATGGCCTCACAAAGGCACGACTGTAGGAAAGGTTGTAATTTGCCCAAATAAAACTTAATTTGATCCATGAAATAGCTGTGGTTTATTGTGTAATAGATGTGCTATGTGTTTCGGTTTAATAGAAGCCAATATAATAGGGGGCCAGCTGGGGCCTCCAGAGGCCAGCCTCTTTCCCACCACGCACAGTAGGGCCACACAGCCCGCCCTGATGGTGAGACCCTCCAGCGGGAGCCGATGGAGAAGGGCTGGCCACAGACTCCTGGCCCAGATCACAGAGGCCCGTGGGAGAGACAGCCCAGGGACAGAAGAGTAAGAGCACTTGAAGGAAAAGAAAAAAAGAGAAGAAATGAAAACCACCCTTTTTCCAAAGCAAGACTGTAAGTGTGAGTCTGAGGAGGGGGCTGTAGGGACTGAGTCACTTTCCTGTCCCCTGCTGGAGTGGGAGGGCCCCTACCAGGGGCTGTGGGAGAAAGAAGGACTGGTCTGTCAGCTGGCACGGCTAGGGAAGGGAGCCTCTAGGACGGTCCCTGGGGAGTAGGTAGCTGGTTCGGCCTCCAGAGGCTTCGTGCGCAGGGTCAGGGCGGAGGAGGTACAGGCTGGGGGAGAGAGAGCCAGTGTGGGGGCGCTGAGTGGCTCACGTGGGTATGGTGGGGCCCCGGAGATGGTCCAGGCAGCAAACCCTGCCCCCGCAAATCCTGACCTGAAAGCCCAGACTGAGGGTCAAAGAGAGTAAATAAGCTGGGTGGGGGGGCGCTCAGTCACTCAGTCGTGTCTGGCTCTTTGCAACCCCGTGGACTTCAGCCCACAAGGCTCCTCTGTCCATGGAACTTTCCAGGCAAGAATACTGGAGTGGGTTGCCATTTCCTCCTCCAGGGGATCTTCACAACCCAGGGATCAAAACCGCCTCTTCTGCATCTCCTGCACTGGCAAGCAGATTCTTTACCTCTGAGCCACCTGGGTCAAACAGCCAGGGAGCAGCTCAGCCGGGTCTCAGTCCATAAACCCTGACGACACACTGGTGCTGGGTCTGGGACAGGGACCAGTAGATGGGATGCCAAAGTGGCCTTCCAGATACCAGGAATACTGGCCAGCTGACAGAGACCAACAGAGAAGGGGAAGGGACGTGGGTGGAAGGAGCGGGGTCTCACATTTGCCTGCCGTTCTCTGTGAGCTCGGCACTGCTCTAAGCAAGTCATGTGCGTTATCTCACGTAATCCTCTTGATGGCCCCATATAGTAGGTAATATGTGTGCTGTTGCTCAGTCACGTCCGTCTCTTTGTGACCCCAAGGACTGTAGCCCACCAGGCTCCTCTGTCCATGAGATTCTCCAGGCAGGAATATGGAGTGGGTTGCCAGGCTCTCCTCCAGGAAATCTTCCCGACCCAGAGATTGAACTCACATCTCTTGAGTCTCCTGTGTTGGCAGGCAAGTTCTTTACTACTAGTGCCATCTAGGAAGCCCAGATATAGTAGATATTGGTGGTTCCATTTTTCAGATGAAGAAATTGAGGCCAGGGTAGCTTGTCCAAAATCATAATTACCCATGGACCCTCTACTGCCTCCTGTGGGTGAAGACAGCATCCAGTTACCAGCTCGCCCTGCCCCACCCCATTCCCTAGTCCTTTCTGGCCCCTGGGTCCAGTTTGTTCCTGACTCATTCTCCCCAGGAGTGCATCCCTAAAAAAGGTCTTTATTTGGCTCAGTTTGACCTTCAACAAACCTCTGAGCTTCAGTTTTCTCATTTATAAAATGGTAATAATTAACACATACCCCACAAAGGCTGTTGTGGAGATTAAATGAGATATCATGTAAAAAGCATGTGAGACATTATTTGGCCTTCAGAAGATATTCCTTAAGTCCATCTATTCCATACAACTCCCATTGAGAATACTATGTGCCAGGTAAGTTCTGGACATTAGCTTAGGGGGAAGAAACACCTAGATTTGAATTCCAGCTCTGCTATTTACTTGCTGAGTATCTGGAGGTTACTTTACCTCCCTCAGTTTCACCATCTGTAAATTGGACATAACATTACCTATTTCACAGGGATGATGGGATAATTAAATGAGATTACAGATGGCACATAATAGATAGTGCTCAATAAACAATAGTTACTTCCTCCTCCTCATCCACACTATTATTCTCTTTCTAAACTCTTTTATGGCATGGCCTCTAGCGTGTAGCAACAATATGTCTAATGCAATGTTGCCCCATAATCCTGCTTGACCTGTGTCCCCTCTCCCTCAAAGGTTTCTCAGTCTATCTGTGAACTAGGGTTTCAGTGCTGAGGCTCACAGAACCGTCTGTATCCCGAGTACCCCAGAAACCCATCACACATGAACCTAATGACTGAAAGAATGGAAAGCAGTTACCCTGGAAGCATGGTCTTCTGTTCTTCCAAGGAAATGTCCTTTTTTTGCCAACTCCACTATTGAGCTGAGAAGGGTGGGTCTGTGCGGCATCCAGAGGGACAGCAGCCTCATTGATCAGGGTGGGGTCTTCCAGGGAGAGCAGCCGAGAAGTCTTCTCTGAAAGCCAAGTGAGAGAGGAAATGCGCCCCATCACCCTTCTGGGAACTGCGGGAATGTGCCTCTCTTCCCCTCCTACCCTGCTAACTCCCACCTGGACCTGACAGATGGCAGCAAGGCCAGGGAGCCCAGTCAGAAAGCCATGCTGTGGCCTGGCCACCTAAAGCCACAGTGTGGGGCTTATACGAAACTGGAGCCATCGAGGCTGTGCCTCAGCTGTGCGTGTGTGTGTGTGTGTGTGTGTGTGTGTGTGTGTGTGTGTGTACACTTTTCCCATTATGTCTTGTGAAGTTTTCCCAGGACTTTGCAGAGGTGCTATAGAGGTCAAGGGAGATAGTTGAGAGGTGGAAGTACACTACACAAATGTAAGGTTCAGACTTCCCTGGCAGTCCAGTGGTTAAGACTCTGCCCTTCCAATGTAGGGGGCGCGGGTTCCAGCCCTGGTCTGGGAACTAAGATCCCACATGCCATGGGGCACCGCCAAAAAAATGGGGAAAAAAATGTTAGTTTCATTTATTGTCATTTAATATAGTCAAACTTCAACTAAGAAGAATACTGGCAGATAGAAATGTTTAATTAAGACTTAACACCAAATCCCTTATGGTTCAATGTTTATAGTGGAGAGTCTGGTTTTATAATTATAATTTAAAATAAAGTTTAATATAATATAATAAAGATAATGCATGCTCATTGTAGAAAATTTTTAAAACATGGGAAAGTAGTTTTAAAAAAACAAATGCTAAAACTACCCCTAACTCCACAACCCAGAAATATTCACTGGATATATTTAATATACATGTTTATGCATTAATATCACAATATTGATATATATGTGTCAGGGGTGGAATTTCAGTGCTTACTGTATTTATGTACATATGGAAATGAAGTACTTTATATATGTATAGATTTATCACTAGGTTTTTTTTCCCATTTGTCATTATATCATAAATTTTCCAGATAATTGAAGATTCTAAAACATGATAGTTTTCTTTATAACACATGCTGATGGTAGGATAGATAGTTCAGAAAAATAGAAATTGGAAAGAAAATACTCCCCCAGCTCACTTTGATCTTTCCTCCCATTTTCTCAGGCACAATTGCCATTAGCAATTAAACATAAAAAAAAAATTAAACATGATTTTAAAAAGCTGCATAAAATTTTGTCACATGGCTGTGCCATCATTTCTGTAATTCCTTATATTGGACAGTCAGACTTTTAAAATTTTTGCTGCCATACCAAATGAATATTTCTCAGGAAAAATCCCCAGAGGCAGAACTGCTGGCACAGAGGGCATAACATATTTAAGGCTTTTAATCCATATTGAGAAACTGATTTCCTGAAGACTGCACCCCCCCCACCCCCGGGTTTGTTGGCCAATCAGCATAGAAGTACATTCATCTTATTTACCTCACTCCATCTCAGCCCCGTTGAGGGCTATTTTTTTATAGTCTGGCCAAGGTGATAAGTGAAAAATAACATCTTGCAGTTTTAACTGAGGTTTTGTTTTCTAAAGAAGTTAAACATATTTTTAGATACTTACTTTCAAATATAAACATAAACTTAGTCACATTTTTTCCCCTTCATTAATTTTCTTTTCATGTCCACTGTGCTTTTTTTTTCCTATTGAGGTTCTTAATTTATTTTTTTTCTATTGAGTTTCTTAAATTTTTTTCTTTTTGATTTGCCAGGGCTCTTTACATATGTGTTGTTATTTTAATTCTATTTATGGGATGTTTTGATATACAGAAATTTCCGATCTCACGCACACAAACATATACATACATCTTTTTCTGTATAATTTCTTCCGTGACTGTTGGTGCTTAGAGACCCTTCCCATCCAGAGATCAAAATCATGAACATTTTATTCTAGTTATTTCATGGTTTGTTTTCACATTTGGCAGTCTCAGCCATCTGGAATTTGTTCTGCTCTATAGTGTGAGGTGAAGGTGGAGCTATTCTCTCTCCTCCCCATTGCTGCTGCTAAGTCCCTTCAGTTGTGCCCAACTCTGTGCGACCCCATAGATGGCAGCCCACCAAGCTCCCCCATCTCTGGGATTCTCCAGGCAAGAACACTGGAATGGGTTGCCATTTCCTTCTCCAATGCATGACAGTGAAAAGTGAAAGTGAAGTCACTCAGTCGTATCCGACTCTTAGCGACCCCATGGACTGCAGCCTACCAGGCTCCTCCGTCCATAGGATTTTCCAGGCAAGAGTACTGGAGTGGGATGCCATTGCCGTCTCCCTCCTCCCCACTACACTCGTCCATCTCCTTGGTTTCCTAGGCACCACTCATAAAGCAAAACCTCCTTTCTAGAAGTGAAAGTGTGAGTCGCTCAGTCATGTCTGACTCTGTGATCCTATGGACTGTAGTCCACCAGGTTCCTCTATCCATGGAATTCTCCAGGCAAGAACACTGGAATAGCCTTTCCCTTCTCCAGGGGATCTTCCTGACCCAAGGATAGAACTCATGTCTCCTGCACTGCAGGCAGATTGTTTACTCTCTGAGTCACCAGGGAAGTCCTTTCTAGGAGATTCCGCAAAGTGTAGCAGCCTCAGACACTGTGCCATCGCCACCTGAAGACGCCCACCCAGCTCTCCAGTGATACCTTCTGTACACAAAGGCACTCAACAAATAGGTGACCCAAGGGTGCCTGAGTGGGAGAAGACAGTCCTCCTCATGCCATTTATAACACACGTGCTTATCTCCTATTGTGTTAAATGCTCATAAGATATTCCAAACTGTAAAGGGAAGGAGTCTCACAGTGAAGCGCCAGAGTGGGTGAAAGGCATCTAGAAAAGGGAACGGCGTAAGCAGGGGCTTGGAGGGACCTCCCTGGTGACCCAGTGGCTAAGTCTCCACACTTCCAATGCAGGGGGCTGGGGGGTTCGAGGTCTGGTCAGGGAACTAGATCCCACACATGCAGCAACTAAAGATCCTGTGTGCCACAACTAAGACCCAGTGCAGCCAAATACATAAATAATAAATATTTTTTCAAAAATTAGCAGAGGTTTGGAGTCACAGATCAGTTTGGCCTATTTAGGGAACATGGTTGGTTCAGACTTGGGAGGGTGAGGGGACTGAGAAGGGCCTGATACATCCCACAAGGGACTTGGACTTTGATGGGCAGCCAAAGGATAGCTTTTTGCAGAGAAACGACTTACTAAGCTGCGTTTTAGGAAGATCCATCTGGCTGCAGCATAGAGAGGGGAACAAAGGGAGTTCCTAGAGGCCTGTGGAGGGATCCGCTACGAGGGGGTGATGGCGATGCCACAGAAAGATCGTGTGACGGAGCCAAGGTGGTCTGGGGCTGCCCCTTCCAAGCCTGGAAGTCTGTCCTCAAACAAGCGAGCAGTGGCCTCCAGTCCCTGTGAGACACCACCCACCAGGGAGCATTCTGAGCCCCTTTGCCCTGGTCCCAGTCTCAGCGTGCTTGGCTGCTCTGGGGGTGAAAGTCTAGGATACAAAAACCTCGGAGCCCAAAGGCCACCAGATTCTGAAGCAGCAGTGATCTCAGTCGAACCCTAGCTCTATGCCTTATTTCCCGTGAGACCTCAGGCAAAGTCCTGAGCTCTTGCTAGCCTCATTCTTCCATATCTATAAAAGGGGACAGCCATATCTGTAGAAAGTGCTAGCATGAGGGTCCAGTGTGAGTATTCCATTAGTGGGAGGGGGACTCAGTTTATGTCAGTACCATACCACTGCCCTAAAGGTTAAGTCTCCTGCTTAACCCAAAGGAGTGGCCAGGTGTAAGGCCCAGGAAGGCAGGTGGTATCAGAGCGGATAAATAACAGTTTATAAAAGATCACTGGGCCAGTGTGTGTGTCTGACTAGCCCTTTCTGCTCTGCTTTCTTTCCCTCCCAGCCCTCTGTTGCTGGTGCTGCTGCTGCTGCTGTTTAATCCCTTCAGTCAAGTCTGACACTGTGCAACCCCATGAACTGTGGCCCACCAGGCTCCTCTGTCCATGGAATTCTCCAGGCAAGAACACTGGAGGGGTAGCCATTTCCTCCTCCAGGAGATCTTCCTGATCTAGGGATTGAATCCAGGTCTCCTGCACTGCAGCAGATTCTTTACCACTGAGCCACCAGGAAGTCCTCCCAGCCCGCTATCAAGCCCTTATTCTCTTCTAGGTCGTGTCTCAGACCACATCAGTGCTTGCATCAGTTCCCATCTTGTTTTCCAAAGCACTTTCCTGCTTCCAAGTTCATTTATTCCTTGCAACCACTCTGTCAAAACAAGTATTAGACCCATTTCATAGATAAAGAAACTGAGACCACTCCCTTGTGGGGAGAAGGTGGTAGGAAGCCCTTTGGCTGTTTTATGCTTCCCCAGCCTTCTCACCCTCCCAACCATGGTGTTCAGAGTCAGGGCACTGGCTGAGAGGCATGAAATTCTACAAGCCAGTGTCTTCGAGGCACACGAAAGAATCCCAGCACCTTAGGTGAGGGAAAGCTAATGAGCACTGGAACAAGAGTCAGGCAGACCCAGTTACAACCCAGCACCACCACGTAGCTGTGTGACCTTCAGGCAATCACTTGACCTCTCAGAGTTTTTGCTTCTCATCTATAAAACAGGCATCATCCCACAGATGCTAAAGCTTTGCTGGGAGCGTGAAACGAGAGAACTGATGGTGTACCAGTTATTTACTGCTGTGTAACAAACGACATTGTTTTTAGAAAGACTATCTCCCCAAACTAGTCAGTCCAACCTGTCCTATTTGTCAACACCATCAGTTCCACCAGATGCCTGAGTGATGGAAGCTGGGTGAGGCAGACATTTCAAGGTGCTGACAGGTGTTCTGCATGGGAGGTGCAGGAATAGGGGATATCTCATGCTGTTTCCCATAACTTCTTGGTTTGGGAAGGTTAAGAGAAAGAGTGATCAAATCACGGTCAGTGCTATTTGGTGGTAGATAGCTAGTCCAGCAGTGCATTTAAGGCATGCACACCAACGTGGCAGGCTGCATGGGTGCTGCCCATTGTGAAGAAGGTCCTGGCATGCAAGGTGTTCCCTTCCCAGGTGCTGGGTTGCTGCTTTTCGCTCCACCGCCACAAAAGCTATGTGTTCTCTCCCAGTATCCATCTTTTCCACACTCACCCTCTACTTGTACCCAGATCTTTCACCCAGAAGGGCCAGGTACACTGAGTGGCAAGGCACTTTAATAAAAACTAACGAGAATTCCATTTGAATCCCCTTTTGGTCAGACTACCAAGCATAGGGTGCATTAACTAGGCTGGCCATTCAGGGAAGCTAAGAAGTCATTGGCCCAGGAATTATTAGGGCAGGATCTCCTTAAATCCACTCCCCAACCCTTTTCATCCTGGTTATTACCCAGGTGACCCAGAGTTAGGTGATCCCTTTCTGGGAACAGTCACAATCAATGACCAAGTTGCCTTATTCAGGTGTGTGGACCAAGAAGAGGGGAGGGAGAGAAAGTTGGGAATGTTGACCCAACCAAGACCATCCCTGTGAAAGGCAGGGAACAGGGACGGTCATGAACACTTTGACCATCAGCCCCTTGTCAAGTGTCTTCTGCAGTAAGTTTGCACCATTGTTAAACTGTAAATGGCCCTGAATGCGAAAACATGACCCAGATCAGCTTTGGGGCCAAAATGTTGTGGCTGGAATTGGCTGATCTGACTGCCAGTGACAACACAACTTAAAAATGTGTCAACAGCATGGAAGCATACACCCACAGTCCCAAGACGGGGTCAGAGGTCTGAAGCAGTCAGTCTCCCATAAGCAGCCAAGGTTCATGCTTACAGGTCAGCTTTGGGCAGCAGTCTCAGGCCTGGTGGACTGTGTAGAAACACGCCGTCCTTTCCTTGCTCAGGTCTCTGAGGGTAGTCATGTCTGGTAGGGGATAGGTTCGGGTAGCAACAGGGGGCAGGCTGGCTAGGGCAGGCATGCCAGTCAGTCTCATCAGAGAACAGACCATTTCCAACAGGCGTCTGCAGGAGTGACCCACAAAGTTCAATCAGCAGGCTCAATTAGTGGCAACAGTTTGCGTCCCTATAGAGAGGTGTCTTTAATTTGCCAGTTTGTAGTTCTCCTAGTGACAAATGAAACAGACAGGTCATTGGTTAGATCCAAGAGACAGCAAAACTATAACAAGCTCCATCAAGAGGACTGTTGGCTGGAGCTATGAGAACAGTCTTGAGTTCTGCCCACTGAGCACAGCGGCTGTGCCCATTCACAGAGCTGGCACACTGATGCGGAGTAGCTGCCACTGCCCAGTGGACACCATCGGGACAAACCCAACCTGCAGGGGAAAGAGCCCTGATACCAGTCCATTCTCCACCTATGGTTTCCTCCTGGATTTGGTCTCAGGGAAATTTCCCCAAGAAAGTCAAAATTACCTTAGAGCAGCCAGGACCGACTTAAAGACTTCTGATTATCATCTCTGCCTGGATCTAAAGTCGGTAGGATACACTCTATGAGGGGCTGAGTCATCATTCTTCCCTAAGGAGCGTGACCTGGGCCACCCTCTTGTCCCAAGCGAACCAGCTGAAGTTCTAAGGATCCCTCTGGTTCCTGTCCATGTCAGTGGTGAATTTCTCTCCTTTCTCAGTGTAAGTACCCATCTCCATAACTGCTATCTAAAAGGCAAGAGCAACCTCAATCCCCCAGGAGAAACTCTAGTGGTGGCTCGTTTTGATGGGGGAAACTGACATTGGGCATTACCTTGACAAGGAAGTCCCACTACCTGGAAGAGAGTTAACCATGGTCAGGGAAACATTTTGGCAGCTGTCTTTGAATCTCCTTCTTAGCACTCAGCCTGAAACCA
The DNA here is from genome assembly GCF_023091745.1 of Budorcas taxicolor. Taxonomy (NCBI): domain Eukaryota; kingdom Metazoa; phylum Chordata; class Mammalia; order Artiodactyla; family Bovidae; genus Budorcas; species Budorcas taxicolor. Next base: position 13,790,026 of record NC_068919.1, on the reverse strand, counting down.
CCTCCCCAATCCTCCTCAATAAAAGGCAATAAAATATAGGGACATCTATTGCTCAGAGGGTAAAGCATCTGCTTGCATTGCGAGAGACCTGGCTTCGAGCCCTGGGTCAGGAAGATCCCCTGGAGAAGGAAATGGCACCCCACTCCAGTATTCTTGCCTGGAAAATCCCATGGACGGAGAAGCCTGGTAGGCTACAGTCCACGGGGTCACAGAGTTGGACACGACTGAGCAACTTCACTTCACTTTATTGCCCAATTGGCCATACATCTTGATCAATATATTTGCTACTGAGTTCCATGGACTTCCTCAAAAGTCCATTAACTGGCTTGTAAGACCCTCCTCTTTCCTCATCCAGAAAGCCATGTCTCTCTCAACATCCCTCCTGCATTACTGTCAAAGTCTATGAAGGATCTGAGACTTTCCCCAATTTGTAAGACAATAAGTTAGCTTGCCCTGTTTCCTGGATGCTGATGGAAGACACGAGACGCCTGGTTCAGAGACGACAGATTTCCAGCACTCAGGTCACTGCTGCAGCATGTCCGCACTGGTTTTCTTGTGATGCAAAGAGGGACAAGTGACAACTTCACACCCAGTAGGGTGCTTTATAGGAGCAGAATCCTAAGCTTGGGAACCCAGATCTTTTATACGGGGTAGTAAAATGCCTGTCCTTTGCACCAGAGGGAGACACTATCTCTAAGGCTGTTGGTTATCATATATCCTGGGAGAAAGAGTCTGGAATACAAGCAGTCTGTGCCTTTGCTGCCAAGATTCTTAGAGAGTCCCATGGAGAATTATCTCCCCACACTACAAGTTTTCTCATTTGGTCCCTACGTGATAGAGGATATCATTCTCATTTTATGTATGAGAAAACCACAGCCCAGAGGAAACACATGAAAAGTTCACAGAGAGTGGAAAATGGTGGGGCTAGGATTCAGACATCAAAGCTTCCCACTTCTCTCCAAAACTGGCCCAAATTCCTCAGCAACTGCAGTTCAGACAGAAGGCTTGACAGAGAAGGTGGCAAAATCTCTAATTCAGAGATGGTTTTCGTGTCTCTTCTCACCCTAACCATGACAAATTCCAGAACAGACTCACCTCAAAGGCCTTTGGCTTATCCTGGTCACTTGGGAGCCCACCCCTGAGGCTTAGAAACTGTTCCAGGGGATGTTTGATGACATCGCCTGCTTAAGCTAGGGCCAGGCCGGCCAGAGCCCTCCCCGAGTAGAAGACCCCTGGGAATCTCCAGCCTCAGACTCGGATAGAATGGGATCCCAAATATGCAGACTAATTCCTCAGTTTAAAAATCCTTGTGTGGCTCAAGCTGGTTCTTCCTCCCTGCAAGTTGTGGCAGGGACACCCCTCAGCACAGCCAGGGCCTGGCAGAGACCCGGGCTGTGAGCCCAGATGGGGCCAAGGAGCCCAAGGGTCAGACCTCAGCCCCGGAGCCCCAGAGTGCAGACAGCTTGGGAGCCAGCCGAGGCCTGTCACCAAGGCGCCACTCGGCTTTCTGGGGATCCGATGTGGTTTTTGACGTGTATTGACATTATATGTTGGGCAGCACAAAGCTGGGGATTCTTAAAGAGTCAAAAGAGCTGTCATGAGGGCCAGGAACGGCAAGCATCATCGCTCCACGGGTGGAGGAGGAGAGCGAAGTGGGAACGGGGTGGGGGTGGGGTTGCCACTTCCAAAGGATCTGCTTCCTGTACACATGCTCAGAAAGCACCAAACTGCTGCCCATTTTAGACAATTTAAGGAGCCTAGCCAACATTCTATGGCCAACGGAGAAGATCTTTCTTCCCCCCTTCCCTACAAACACTCACGAATAGCTGTGTTTCGTCTGCAGTGCTAAGGGAAGCACCGCTTGCCCTGCATGCATGGACGCAGTGCTGTTTATATGCATGTTTTCCTAGGCATTCCTGAAGCTCAAAGATCACTGCTCAAAGATGAGAGCTTGAAAGTGAGACTATGACAAATAAACATTCCCAATTAATGTGCTGGTTCAAGCAAAACTGACCCCCCAAAGCTGGCAATAAATACAGTATTTTAAAAATTCAACAAATGCTAAATGGCACTATAAGCAGGTCCTATTCTAACCACTTCACAAATAGAAACCCATTTAATTTCATCTTCCTAACCATCCTAGAAGGTGTCCATTTTAACAAATGAGGAAACTGAGGCACGGAGTCCTTAAATAACTTATCCGAAGTCACTTAGCTGGAGGCAGAGCTGGGCCTGGAGCCGCAGGAGTTGCCTCCAAAGCTTGTGTGCTCAGTCAAGTTCAGAAGTGCACCATTTATTCACAGGATGAGGGGGGTGGGAGTGGGTAGGTAGGAGCACCAGCTCTGGAACCAGGGATCTTGGTGGGAATCTTCCATCTGATACTTATTAGCTGTATGACCTTGCTTAACTTTCCTGAGCCTCACCTATAGATCAGGGATAAGGATTAAATGAGATAATACAAAGTGCCTAGAATACAACACTCAGATGGTAAAGAATTTGCCTGCAACGCAGAGACCCAGGTTTGACCCCTGGGTGGGGAAGATCCCCCGAAGAAGGGAATGGCAACCCAGTCCAGTATTCTTGCCTGGAGAATTCCATGGACAGAGGAGCCTGGAAGGCTATAGATCATGGTGTCACAAAGAGTCAGATATGACTGAGTGACTAACACTTTAGTATATATTAATAACAAGTCCCTTAATAAATGAAAAGTGTTATGGTTATTGCTAAACAAAGTAAGGGTTCTATTACTAGCAAGCACCCCAGCTCCTCTCAGCAGATCCAATATGAAAGCCCACCCTAGGGCTTCCCTGGGTGGCTCAGTGGTAAAGAATCCACCTGCCAATGCAGGAGACACAGGTTCGATCCCTGGTCCAGGAAGACCCCACATGCTTTGGAGCAACCGAGCCCGTGTATTACTACTGAGCCTGTGCCCTAGAGCCTGTGCTTCGCAAGAAGAGAAGCCACTGCAATGGGAAGCCGGCACACCGCAAAGAAGACTAGCCCCTGCTCACCGCAACTAGAGAAAAGCTGGCACAGCAGAAAAGTCCCGGCACAGCCAAAGATAAATAAATATATAAAATTTCTAAAAAAGAAAGCCCACCTTAGATTTTGGGGTGGGCAGCAAGGGATCTCTAGAACCCCTGGGCTCCTCCAGAAGGCATCATCAAGACATCTGGTTTAGACCTTTCATTTTTGAAGGGAAATTAAAGCCCAGGGAGGAGCCTTTCCTAGCACCATTCAGCCAGGTCTCCCACAGTGCCCCCAGGGAGTCAAGGAGGTCACATTAAAAACGATCTGTATCCTCTGCTCAGCCCATGAACTCCTGGTCTCACACTCAGAAATTCTAGGCATTTCATCTACACTCCACTAGCCTCGCTATGACCTGCATTGAAAACAGCAAGGCTGCGAGGCTGTTTCAACTCATATTCCCGGTGACAGTCAGCCTTCACTGGACTCCCCTTTTCCCAGTATCCTCCACCAAGCCCCCAACCAGGCCAAGGTGACACTCAGCTTCCTCTGGGTTATCCAGGCTGCCGGAAGTCAGCAAAACCCTCAATCTCAGGGTGAAGAATTGTAAAACTTTGTCTTCGTTTGCCTTTTATTAAAAAGCATAGGGAACACAACAAGGAGAATATTCTTAATGCCACAGAACCACACATTGAAAAATGGTTAAAATTGCAGTTTCTGCTATGTGTATTTTACCACAATAATAACACTCACCACAAAAACATAGAAAAGATGAAAAAGTTCTAGGGAGGGTTGGTGGTGATGATTGTGCAACAGTGCAAATGCACTTAATGCCACTGCATTGTACACTTCAAAATGGTTCAGCTGGTCAGATTTACACTATATATGTTCTTTTTTTTACCCACAATTAAAAACAGACACAACCAAAAAATGATCTCTGCCACTAACCTTCTTGCCTCTCCTCTGCTTTGGTCAGACTAATGCAGGTTTCTCAGAAGCCTTTACAGCATCTCTGGGAGGTCAGCTCCGAAAGGAGCCCCAGGTCAAGGGTTTGGCCTCCACTGGCCATTGCCTTGCTGTGTGGCCCTGGTTAGCAGCCTGACTCTCTGAGCTTCAGTTCTATGAGAGTAATGGAACTAGATGCCCTCCCACTCTGGACATTTTCTGACTCTGTGCTCTAAATCATTAAAGGATGCCCCGCCCCCCCCCCCCCCATCCCAAATCAGGAATTCTTGCTATCACAGCCCCAAGAGGGTAAAATAAGACTATAGGACTGGGGCTTGAGGCTAGTGGAGGGCATGAAGGTTCTTAGAGGCCTAGAAGGAGAAGTCAGCTGGGGTTGTCGTGGAGACGCATGGTACTAATAAACACACCCCCCTCTGGATGCCTGCTCATTCCTGCAGAGTTTATAAAACACGCCCACATCTAGTACTCCCATGACCCTTTCACTCCACAAACATCCAGAAAGCCCATCCTCTGTGTCCGGCACTGGGCTAGACCAGGGTCGTAAGACATCTCTGGCTTCCAGGAGACTCCTAGGGAGGAGAGAGGCGACAGCAGCGTGGTCAGATCTTGCACTGGGCAGGCCAGGGCATGGTCGGGAGCAGGGGGCAGTTTGGGCAAAGGCCTAGAGAGGAGAGAGAGGTCTGGAGGGTGGTGTTTGAAGGTACTTGGCCAAGACGACCCAGGGCAGGGCTAGGTCCTCTCAGAGGCAGTGCTATGCCCTAAACACAGGCAGCCAGCGGAGAGGCCATCGCCACACGGGAGAGGTTCACTGTCCGATTTGGGTGCAGGGGCTTCCCTGGTGGCTCAGTGGTAAAGAATCCGCCTGCCGACGCAGAAGACATGGCTTCGACCCCTGATCGGGGAAGACCCACACGCCGCGAAACGACGCTGCCCGTGCACCACAGCTACTGAGCCTGTGCTCTGGAGCCGGCAGCTGCAACCACGGAAGCCCACTCGCCCTAGAGCCCACACTCTGCTACAAGAGAAGCCACTGAAACGAAAAGCTTGTGCACTGCAACCGGAGAGAAGCCCCTGCTCCCCGCAACTCGAGGAAAGCCTGAGCAGCAGCGAAGACCCAGCACAGCCGAAAACACGTCAATTACTTATTTGTTAAACAAAGATTTGGGTGCAGACCATGATTCTGGGTGAGGAGTGGACTGAAAGGGACGGGAGAGGGAGGGAGGCCTATTCAAGAGGCCACAGCAGCTGCTGGTGGAGGCCCTGGCATCCTGGACTATGGACGTCCAAGTGGGTCACTGACTATTCCTGCTGCGGAAAGTGAGGTTCTCCCAGGTCAGCTGACTGCCCCAAGCCAGGAGTGAGTTAGGAGATCTGAATTTGAGAACTCATACATGCTGAGACCCTAACCCCAGCTTTCCTTAGCAACCTGAGCTGCTTTCTAGGCCTCAAGGCACTTGCTGAGAGCTTAATACGTGCCAGTTGTGAGTGCCTGCTGCTGCTGCTGCTAAGTCGCTTCAGCCGTGTCCAACTCTGTGTGACCCCATAGACGGCAGCCCACCAGGCTCCCCCGTCCCTGGGATTCTCCAGGCAAGAACACTGGAGTGGGTCGCCATTTCCTTCTCCAATGCATGAAAGTGAAAAGTGAAAGTGAAGTCAGTCATGTCTGACTCGTAGTGACCCCATGGACTGCAGCCTACCAGGCTCCTCCGTCCATGGGATTTTCCAGGCAAGAGTCCTGGAGTGGGCTGCCATTGCCTAACAGGTATTAACTCACGTAATCCTCCTGACAACCCTAGGATGGAAAGACTCTTGTAATTCTGATAAGGAAACTCGGGCACAGAGAGGTAACATGCTTCAGATCACTTTATGTGGTAAGTGGCAGAGTCTGGATTAGAACAAGGCAGTTACAGCCAAAGACAGCCAGAACAATGAAGCCTTCTGATATGTGTGGGATGGAAGCTTCCGGAACAGGTAGTGGGAAGGGATGGGGGGAGTTCCCAGAAGTGAACAGAGGTGTGTGCACACCCTCTGGAGTAATGAGGGAATCTGTGTCCAGACACTGAGGAAGCAGCCAGATCAGGCATTCTGAGACCTGGGATTCAGGCTCAGTTCTGCCCCCAAACTTGCTGTGTGACCTTGGGCTCCTCATAGCCCTCTCTGAGCCTTGCGTTTTCTCACCTGAAACCTGAACACAAGATCTCCAGGACCCCTCCCCCTCCCAGCTGTACTCCTCTGGCTCATAGACCCATCCTTGCACACCCTCACCCCCAGACACTTTCGGAGACTAAGGCAGGGAAGGGACAGGACATGGGGGTGGGCTGTGCAGCAGAGAGAGAGGGGCAAAGGAGGGACTAACGCCTCTCCCCAAATCTAGCCAATAGCAGGAAATCCATTCCCCCTCCGTTCCCATCCTAGGTCTGGGCCTGGGGGCAGTAAACCCCACCCACCGCACTTCCCAGAGCCTGCAGCGACCCGGCTCCCACCACGCTCTCCAGAGACAGGGCCTTGTTTAGAAAGTGTCTTCTGGAGCCTGAGTCACCAATCCCTGGGTGGTCTGGGGGAAACCACAAAGTTTCTGCAGGCACCACGACTGGGAAAGGGGGAGGATGGAGGTCCTGCTGCCACTTGTGACCTCAGCAACTCAGCCTGTCCTGTCTGGGACTCGGTTTCCCCCTGTGAATTGAAGGACCAGAACTGGAGCCTCAGACCCCCGCGAAGAAAGGCAGCCATGAGGCCTCTCCGCAACACTTGAGCCCATCCAAGGACCTCAGGGAGGTTCCCAGCCTGGGCAGAGGGCAGGCCTGGGAGCAAGACTGCTCCAAGATTGAGGCCCCTGGGTCCCCAGAGTTCAGCCCTCCAGACTCAAGGACGGTCCCCAGGGGACAGGCCCACTCCAGCAAAGCCAGTCACAACCAGCACAAGAGAGGACGTCGGACAAGACGCCCAGCCCACATCTGAGACAGAGACGTGTCCTGTTCCCCAGGGAGCTTGGGCACAGGACAGTATTCCCATAAGCATCCATTTCTCCATCTGGAAAGAGGGACTGGCCAAGAACACCCTCGCAGAGGTTCTCGCTCCGTGGTATTAAGGACTCACAAACAGTTCATGTCAGTAATCACTGACTTGAAAAGGAGACAGATACAGTGACTCTGGGCCCATCCTCCCAACACAGCACGGCTCTGCTCACTGCACCCCAGGAGGACCAAGGCCTGGACAGCGGGGACAGCAGAGGAAGGGGGGACTCCTGGGAAGCTCGGGTCTGGGGTGGCAGAGCGGAGTGAAAGGGACTGGGCTGGCTGACCTGGGTCTGAGACAGAATTAGAGGGGTGGAAAGGAGTCTGCTGGCACAGCACTTTGGGAAATGAAGTAAAAATAGTGTAGTTCTTGGAGGATGTGGTGGCCATGATTCCCACCTCCGGGCACTTTTATGTAGCAACACCACCCCCTCTCCCACACACACACATCTGCCACCAACACACACACATACTGTAGCAAGAATGGTTTGTGTGACCAATAGAACATGGCAGAAGTGATGGAATGACGCTTCCGAGATAAGGTTAGGAAACACAGCAGCCTCACACTTGGTCTCTCTCTTTTGGATCAGTTGCTGTTAGGCAAGCCACGTCACGAGTAGCCCAATGGACAGGCCTACGTGGTGAGGAACTGAAGCCTCCAGCCAACAGCCACGTGAGCAGGCTTGGAAGTGGGTCCTCCAGGCCCAGTTAAGCCTCAGATGACTGCAGCCCTGGCCGACAGCTTGATTGCAGCCTCAAGAGACCCTGAATCAGAACCACCCAGCTAAGCTGCTCCCGCATTCCTGAGCACAGAAACTGTGATAATAAATGGTAGTTGTTTCAAGCTGCCAAGTTTTGGGATAATTTATTACGCAGCAATAGATAATACACAGGACTTCTCAGAGCATTTAATAGGCTAATGTAAATCTCCAAGAAAGAAGATATACAATGTAACATTCCCCTTAGTTATTTGGCCAAGAAGGCCTTCTTTTTTTGAGTTTTCTCAACAGAGGAAACTAATTTAATATGGCTCTGGTCCTACAATTAGATGTAAGTTCAAACCTTGGTCTGTTTCATGAGCTAGTCATTTACCCTTCCAGAACCTTTAACTTTTTCCCTTTTATAGAGTAGAAAGAAACCACCTGCCTTTGCATCAATCATGACGACAGCCCCAGATGGGCAGGTTCTGACCTACTTGGTGAGGGATCGGAGGGTAGCTTATTTAGGTCCTAAAAGGGAGTTTCACCCTGGGGCTCAGGGAGCTTCCACAAGGCCATTAACTGGGTCCAACACCCACCATCTCAGTCTTTCTTCCACAGATCATTTCCCCAAAGTGGTGAGAATTAGTCCTCTAGTTTGCAGACAGCTCAGAGATGGGAGGTATGGACCCACATCTTCCCCATCAGACTGAGAGCTGGCGTAGGCCACAGCATGAGCCTCCCCCATCAGATTGGAAGCGTTTTCCCAGGATGGATGGGCCACAAACTCCCCCTCCTCCTCCTCCTGAATCCTGTGGATACCCCACAGCCATGGGAGGGAAGGATCAACAGAACCTTCTCTGGTCTTAAGAACAAACATAGGTCTTTCCTTTCTTTTCAATGTAATTCCCTCTATTCTTTAACCACTAAAAGAATGAAATCAAGTTTCAAATGCCTGACTGGTCAGAAGCCCACGGAAACCCTGCATATCCCTCTTTGTTAAAAAGAAGACAGTTAAAAAAAAAAAAACTATAATGTGAATACTTTATTATCAACGAGTGACTGGTATTAGCTTTTTGTCTGGGCATTAATATTTCAGAAACCAGACACCAAACCCAGGCTTTTCCACCTGGCTCTGCTGTATCATTTTCTTTAAAGAAAAAAAAACATAAAGAGGAAGGAGGAAGAGAAAGAAAATATATCTGTATTATAAGCCAAAGTGCGTCTTTCTTGTTTTGTCCATATACACACATTGCACCATACATAAATAATTACATTGTAAAAATGACTCCATAATTACAAGTATAATATATATTTCCATATAATATATAAAACTTTATATTAAATCTAGGTAGATGATATCTGGGGAGGGGGGGTTCGTCCGTGGGGGCTGTGTCTCTGGGCACGGGGCCCCCCTGGCGGCGGGGCAGGTGGCGGGGGCGCTATCTGTGGTTGTTGAGAAGGATCTCGAGCCAGCAGGGGCAGGAGGTGATGAACTGCCGGGAGTAGCAGGGCCCCCAGCCCTTGGCGAAGCTGATGCGGACGCTGTTGGGGTCGTAGGGGCCGTCGGCGGCGTCGGGCTCGGGGCCGTGCTGGAGCAGGCCGGAGCGCTCGAAATCGAACACCTTGATGGAGTAGCCGGGAGGCACCTTGCGGACCACCAGGGCGCGGCCTCCGGGCGCGTCCAGCGTCGGGGAGTTGACGAAGATGGGGTGCTCGCCGCGGTTGTAGGCCCACACGCCGTCAGGCTCCTTGCTGAGCAGGATGCCGAAGCCGATCTTGCTGCGCGTGCGCCGCACCGACTCGCTGCGCTGCTCCAGGTTGAGCTGGCCCAGGCAGAAGCCGCTGCCCTGAGGTAGGTCGTAGAAGATGCTGACGGCCTGGTCGTACACCGCGTAGAGGCGGCCCACCCGCGTCCGGTGCTCCCAGTAGGCCACGCTGCACCAGTGGCTCGGCTTGGTGGCGTCCGGAGACATGCTGGCGTCTGCGAGGCAAGCACAGGGCACGCAGCTGTTATTCCCGGGCAGCGGAGGTGGTGTGGCTGCCTGGCCCGGGGAGAAGGGGGAGGTGCGTGGAGTTTCTAGTACCCCACAGACATGGGGAGCATCCACTGCGGGCCAGGCTGTCCTCACTTAACCCGCAGGCCCCCTCGCCCAGCCCCACCCACACACACACACAAAGGCAGGGCACCTACTGTGCCAGGTGCCACGGGCACCCAAACAGGAGCCACACCCGGCTCCGGCCCATAGAGTTTTACAAGCCAGCGGAAGAGGGACACACACCCACACACCCAAGGGAGGGGCTGAACGGTGAGCACCTACATTGTTCAGGGTGCTGTGGTCTGCACTCGTCACTCCACACGTGACTCTCTGGGGCCTCCAGAAATGGCGAGGAGGCCACCTTCTCATTTTACAGATGAGGATCTGAGACTTTGCAGCCCAGGGCCACGGTGGCACCACCAGGATTTGAACCCACTCAGTCCAAGCCTCAACTTGAACAGAGTGGGGTGAGGTGCAAGTTAGTCGCTCAGTCATTTCCGACTCCTTGCGACCTGGTGGACTATAGCCCGGCAGGCTTCTGTGTCCATGTGATTCTCCAGGCAAGAATACTGGAGTAGGTTGCTATTCCCTTCTCCAAGGGATCTTCCTGACCCAGGACTCAAACCCAGGTGTCCTGCATTGTAGGTGGATTCTTTACTGTGTGAGCTACCAGGGTGAGGCAATGGAGGGATGTAAATCACCCTTTGGAGGGGTCTCAGGAATCAGAAGGCAGGATAGGGTGGGATAGGGGACGTGGCCCCCAGTATCTCTTGCAGCTGGGAATCACAGCTGCTCAGTGCTGACGGCTCCCAGCCTCAGCCTTGAGCGTCATGCAGTCTCCCAGCAACCCCCACCCCCAGCCCCTCAGGTTGGCTCTCTTGGCAGGAAGTGGAGGTCTTCACCAGAACTGCAGTCGCTTCTGTGAGACAGAGAAACGAAGGGTCTCTAAGTGGGAAAGGAGATCGCTCCTCAAGGGCTCCAGTTTCCGAGGTGTTCCTCTCCAGACCCCACTTTCCCCAGTGACAGCAAAGATGTGGCCTGGATGAAGACTGGAATCCCTTTTCACTCCAGCTGGGAGCACCTCTATGCATCTGCGTGAATTTAACAATTTCCTGAAACTAGGTATAGCAAGGGCCCTGTCTTGAAGGGCAGCCTCCTCCTCACTGCCCTCAGGCATGGCTGGCCTCAGATTCTGAAGCATTTTGACGCCTGGGCTCTCCTTTGAGCTCACGGCTCTGAGAAGCAGACTGCCCAGTGGGGTGATGTGTTTCCCACTCAGGCCCTTGGCTGGGGCTTTGGCAGAGGGAGAAGGTCTGCTGGAGGCCTGATGAGGACACAGTGAGGCCCTTTATAGCTCAGCTTATCCCAGAGAAACAGAGCAAAGTCCAGTCACACCTGAGGGAGAAAGCACTGCCAACAACTTCATTCAGGAGCCTGGGGGAGGTCAGCTGTCTGCCTTCAGTCCAGTCCCGCCCAGACGTCCCAGAGCAGCAGGGTGACAGAGCTCCCGACGTTCCCTTATGTTCTGGGAGCGCCCCCCTGCCCCAGCCAAGCAGGGAGCTGTGCACCTGAGGGGCTTCCTGTTAGGTTGCTTGCTCTGCTCTGCCTGGGGCTGGGCACAGTCTCAAAGGGTGGCATTAAGGTCCCAGCCACAGGGCCCCAGGCTAGCCCCTGAGGATGTATACTTTGTCTCATGGTCCCTACGCAGACCCCTCATGGTTCTAGCTGTGGTCAGAGTGGGGGAAATAGGCCCTGCTCCCTGCTCTCAGCTGACCTACCCCTCAGCCAGTGGGCACTAGGCCAGTCCCAGCAGCTGGGCAGCCAGGAGTACCCCACACCCTTGTCCCTTTCTCCATCCATCCATCTGGCCTTGGTCTGAGAGTTGTCAAGATGCAGAGGAGCAGCACCGTCCCAGCCTGGCTGTGAAACTCCGAAACCAACCTTCTCCTTAGAGGAGAATTCCGTCAGTGCTCCAGGCACAGAGGTGTGGAGGCAAAGAAATGTGCCTGGAGAATGCTGGGCGACAACACAGGCAGCAGGCACCTCTGAGTGCCCTCCGTAAGCCAGGTGACTTCTTCACAACGGCCTTGGTGCACCCGCTACCAGCCTTGTTTACAGGTGTGGAAACTGAGGCCCCAGGAGGTGCCATAACCGGCCAAGGGCACATGCTCAACAGTGCTGGGGCTGGCATCAGTGCCAGGCCACACTCTCGAGGGGAGCTCGTCTCCATACTCCAGACAGGCGCCCCATCTTCTCGGAGCCTCAGTCTCCCTATCTGGAACCATGACAGTTCTCGTGGGCTGTGAATCCCCAGAAGTGCTTACCCACAAGCTGGTGAGTCACAAACGAAAGACCTTCATCCCCTGAAGACTCACACAGTCCTACTGAGGGAGGGAGTGCTGCTGTCCCGCCCATAAGCACAGAGGGGCCACCCTAGTCATAAAGGGGCAGCTCTGCCCCAGGGTGTAGCCACTTGTAAAAGCGTAAGAAGCACTTTAACAGAGAGAAGAGTAATGGGACCCTAGGGGTGGGGCACTTCCTCCCTCCCAGCTCCTAAAAGGCTTTTAATTCAAGGCCAGGTGGGCCTTCCTGTCCCCCTCCTCAGCACCTCCAATCCCAGCCAAGCCAAACCAACTGTGCCTTCATCATCTAACCACCCCCCCCAAACCCCAGTCAACACCTGTGTCCCGGGTCTTGTCACCTGTGTCCCGGGTCTTGTCCCAGTCAGTGCTCCTCATGGGGGATGGAACCCTATGCATGGGGATAAACCACCCACCCCGATTTGCCCTGGGGCCCAGCCTGCCCCAGCTGTGGTGCTCCAGGACACCGCCTAGTCCAGGCCTCACCTCCTGTGGCCTCTGGATGAGCAGTAACACCTCATCAAGCCTGGGCTCTGGGCCAGGGCTTCCAAATTCCAAGGGATGGACTGCCGCCTCTGGGAAGCCCTCTCCGACCTCTCCCTCCTGTGCGCCTAGAGCCTCAAATGCAGCCTCGCTCTTGGCCTGAGCAGGGGTCTATGCGGTTGGTCAGTGTCCCTGGCTGGCCTCGACTCTCAAGGAGGAATGGGTGGGTCTTAGTCCCCTCTGCGTCTGACCCAAGTCTGCGGGTATCGTCCAGGGTGCTCTTGGAACACCCTGCAAGGGAAGGAGGAAGGAAACAGAATATATGCCAAGTGTGGGCATACTGCCGTCACCCTACCCCTTACTGGAATCCTTCCCAGTAGCTGGGGCTGATGGCCTCAGGCCTGAAAGGTGCTGGGCAAGGTCTAGGGTCTCAGGTCTCATCCTGAGACAGCAGCCCAGCAGGTGAGCCTGTCACCATGCCTGAGGCCTCCTTGTCTCCACCTAGCTCTCAGGGTCTCTGGGCTCCAGTGCTTGAGGGTCCCCCAGCACTATTTCATCCAGGGAGCCCCAATACTCTGGAATTTCACAAACCAATACACTGTTTAATGGGTGTGGGGTGGGAATATTACAAGGTTACTACAATTTTATTTTGTCACATACAGACTGGTTAAAAACCCCAAGACCATCTACTGTCACTAGCACAAAAGAAAGTATAATTTGATTCTCAAAAAATAGAGTATTTTAAAAATCAAATCAGAAAATTTTAAAATACATTTACATTGTAAGAAATTTTCTTGTTTCTTTCACAATAGACCAGTGAAAACTCAGTCCTGAGAGTGGCCTGTGGGAACCATCAACTGAGTCCAGTGTCCTTGTGCCCCAAAGATGGTGTCCGGGGGGAGGGGTACCAGGTGACTTGCCCAAGGACATATAGCAGTGGGTGGCAGAAGTGGGACCAGAACTAGAGACCTCTGAATTCTAACCTAATGCTTGTCCCATGATCCAAAAGGTTTCCGAGCGAGACAGACCTAACTTTCACCACTGACTAGATATGTGGCCATGAACAAGTCACTGAATGTCCCCAAGCCTCAATCTCCCCATCTGTAAAATGGACTTGTTCATAATTGAGTACCTCAATTACACAGTCCCTCTTTGAACTTTCTGGCAACTCCAGCAGCAGATCAATATGGAGCAGAAAGAAGCAGCTGTTTATCTGTCCCCATGCTGGCCTAACCCTTCAAAGGCCAGGGCTCCTTAGGTGTTGGGGGTCATGACCCAGGATCACCACCATGGGAGGTTACAACAGGACAATGGACAGCAGTGGCCTTTGCAAATTGTAAAGTACTTTACCAATGTTAAGCTTTAGCTCCTAGCCTGGTACCTGAAGTGCAAAGAGGTGCTCATTAAGTGAAGAAATAAAAGTGAAGCGATGAATAGCTGAACATGAGGGACACAGATGAGTGCTCCTGTGGCTCTGTTTACACACACACGTGTATTCACATCTAATGCTGCGTGTTCACAAGCTAACAACGCTCTCTGCGAGTGAGCAGGCAGGCACGCCCAAACCCAGGGTCCCCTCTCCACTCCCCTGAGACGCAGAGCCCCACTCCACCCACCAGGCCGCTCATCTGCAGCCTGGGCTGCCTCTCGGGATGCGAGGGGACAGCCTCATCTGCAGCCTGGGCTGCCTCTCGGGATGCGAGGGGACAGCCTCATCTGCAGCCTGGGCTGCCTCTCGGGATGCGAGGGGACAGCCTCATCTGCAGCCTGGGCTGCCTCTCGGGATGCGAGGGGACAGCCTCTTCTGCAGCCTGGGCTGCCTCTCCGGATGCGAGGGGACAGCCTCATCTGCAGCCTGGGCTGCCTCTCGGGATGCGAGGGGACAGCCTCATCTGCAGCCTGGGCTGCCTCTCGGGATGCGAGGGGACAGCCTCTTCTGCAGCCTGGGCTGCCTCTCGGGATGCGAGGGGACAGCCTCATGTGCAGCCTGGGCTGCCTCTCGGGATGCGAGGGGACAGCCTCATCTGCAGCCTGGGCTGCCTCTCGGGATGCGAGGGGACAGCCTCATGTGCAGCCTGGGCTGCCTCTCGGGATGCGAGGGGACAGCCTCATCTGCAGCCTGGGCTGCCTCTCGGGATGCGAAGGGACAGCCTCATCTGCAGCAGATCCTTTTCTTCTCATGGTTCCAAGGCTGTGGTCCCGCCATCAGCCTAATTAGGAACCAGCTCCTTAATTGCAAATAAATACCGGGGAGTCAGACCCGATTGAACAACATCAAAGATGACCGCTCTCTGACCGAAACTCCTGCTCGCTACCCCCTGCTCAGGGCCTGGCCTAGTTCCCAGCCAGACTCTGGGTCCTGGCTGGAAGGGTTCCGGGGGGAGGGGGAGAGGAGAGGCGTGGTCTGGCGTGATGTCTGGGGCGGATCTGGAGGAGCAGCACCAGACCGGGGGGTCAGGAGTGCTGCAGTCAGGTGTCCTGTCTCCCAGCCCAGATCTGCAGGCGCGCTCTCTTCTCCCAGCCTCAGTCTTCCCCTCTGAACAGTGAGCTCTACGCGTCTATGACTTCATGAATGTTCACAGCAGCTCTACCCATAATCACCCAAACCTGGAAAGCAGCTCAGATGTCCATGAGCAGGAGGATGGATGTTAATGGACTAAATGCTCCTGTGTGTACCTCCCCAAGTTCAGGTTGAAAATGCTAATCCCTGACGTGACAGTATTAGAAGACAGGGTCCTTGGGAAATGAGGAGCTCATGAACAGATCAGTGCCCTTTAAAAGAGACCCCAGAAAGCCCCCTCACTCCACTGTGTGAGACTATAGCAAGAATATGGCCATTTATGAACCAGGAAGTGGCTCTCACTAGAGACCAGATTTACCAGCAAGCATTTTGATCTTGGATTTCCCAGACTCCAGAACTGTGAGAAATAAATATGTATTATTTAGGCCACCCAATTTAGGGTATCATTGTGATTACAGCCCAAACAGACTATGATAATGGATAAACAAAAATAAGGCACATCCATTCAGTACAAGAGGGCTTCCCAGGTGGTGCAGTGGTAAATTCCCACCTGCCAATGCAGGAGACGCAAGAGACTCAGGTTGGATCCGTGGGTTAGGAAGATCCCTGGGAGGAGGAAATAGCAACCCACTCCAGTAGTCTCGCTGAGAAAATCCTGTGGACAGAGGAGCCTGGCGGGCTACAATCCATAGGGTTTCAAAGAGTCAGATACAACTGAGCATGCACGCAATATAGTGGAACACGATTCACCAGTAAAAAGTAATAAACTACTGAAGCACACCCCAGCGTGGGTGCATCTCAGATGCATCTGGCTGAGTGAAAGAAGCCAGACCCAAAAGATGTGCTGTCTCCACTGATATGAAATTCTTAAGTAGACCAAACGAAGCTAAAGTGACAGAAATCAGAACAGGGATTACCTCTGGGGAGTAATCCCTGGGGATGAGGAAACTTTCTGGGGTGCTGGAAACGTTTGCTATCTTCAACAGCAGGAACTCGGGTATACACACTGTCAAAAATCATGACCTGTGCACTGAAGAGCTGTGCAATGCATCGTAGGTATGATGCCTTGAAAGGATGACAACAAAGATAGTAGAAATGTGCTGCCAGGCCAGCCCTCTGTGGCTTGTCCTAAAAGTGGTCTCAGCAGGGCTCCCAGGGGGCCCAGGGGACAGGCCGGACAAGGGTGGCCTGGCCTCTGGGTGGCGCCCACATTCCTGCCACCAGAGGGTGGTGGATGCCTGTCGTGGGCAGGAGGAGACTGGCCCAGCAGAAGGTCCCCTCCCCTGCACTGCAGCCAGCCCCTCCGATGGCTGGCATTCCTTCCTCTGGGCCTCTTGACCAAGTGAGGGTCCTGCGAGCCCAATGTGTAATTTTGTGGGGGTGCTGGGGCACCTAGGGGGCCAACTGTAGTCTGGGGAAGGTGGGGAAAACTGAAATACCAAGGAAAGCCTTTAGCTTCTTTGAATCAGCAGCTTTCTGTCAAAACAAAGGGCAGGAACGTTCCTGTGTGCTCCCCCGTGGGCCACACACTCCAAAAGCCTGAACAACGCAATGCAGCCTGTTTCCCTCGTGACTTCCCCTTTCCGCCGCGCCAGACTGCCCTGGACTTGCCCACCCTGGGAGGCGAACCAGAGAAGTGCCCAGATGAAAGTCTCTGGATCGCTTAGACTCCAAGGAAGGGAAATGTGAAGGCTCCGGGCATTCGCAGGAAGCTGGCCCTGAGTCCCCCAGTCTCCAGGGCCTAGCTGGGCTGCTCAGGCTCCTCCATGTTCAAAGCTTTGGCTGCTGCTTCACACCCCCTTGGGCCACAGCAGCCTCACTGCCTTTCCGGGGGCTGGCCCAGCCACACCTTAAATGAACAATGAAACAAGGGCAGACCCCACCGAGAGCTGGGAAGGGAGGCTCAGAGAAGCTAAGTGACTTGCCCAGGGTCACCCAGCAAGTTGGTGGCAGAGCCAAGGAGGAGCCTAGGGCTGGCTTTTCCAATCCCCTTTGCAGGGATCGAGCCCTGCTGGGGCCGCCTGCCCTCCTGGAAAACTCCTTTCTTCTGGCCCATGTCATGCCCACGGCTTTTAAGTTCCCATCCAACCAGGAGCTTTTTCATCTGAGGTTCTCAGGCCTGGGAGTAATTACGTGGCCCTGCATCTGGTTAACCTAACACCCCTTTAAAAGCCTTGTTTGCCCATTAGATAAGTAGTTTTTGTTATCAAACTAAAGGGGGGAAAGAAGTTTCCACTTAACCTTCCTTTGTCATTTTAAGCTGCAGAAATAGCTTCAGGTTTTGCAGCAAGTCTAAAGATGCAGCATTAATTAGAGGCTCTTTTTTTTTTCTTCGTTAAGGGAGGGGGAGACCGTCCTTTATTCACTGAGATCCGGCAGTAAAAGCAGAGAAGGAATGTGCACAGGGCCACGTTAATGGTCAACAGCTTAGAACGAGCCTCTCTGCTGAAAGCTTTCCAAAAGCAGGGCCCAGCTGACAGGAGTTTCCTCTTATTCGCTCCCACCCGTCCCTCCCCACCCCCACCTCAACTCCAGCACCTTTGGCCCCTGGAGGAAGCCAGGCTTCCAAGAGGAAGTTCCTAATCGGTCATTACATCACGGGCGGTCTGGCCACCACCGCCGCCTTCACGGGGTCCACCTTGGGGGCTCATTCAGCCGCTGGTCTCTGGGCCAAGAACTGTTTGGCCACCACTTTCCAGACAGTTGACTAGCCGCTCTGCTGGGGGCAGGAGGGCGGGGGGTTACCCCCTAGACAGCAGTGAAGCAGGCAAAGGGAAAATGACAACAGGAGGAGGGAGTCCAGGAAATTCGTGGTCCATGTGGCCAAAATTCAGGATTCTGCAGATGCAAAACTGAGGCCCCAAGAGGGAAAGGAACTGGCCAGGGCTACAGGAGAGATTCACAATAGACTGGCAGCTAGGACCAGTTGGGTGTCTCCTGCATAGGGTCCAGGAGCAAAGCTGCCTATGTGTGTGAATCTCAGCCCTGCCACTCACCAGCAGTGAAATCTTGGGTAAGTGCTTTCACTCCCTGGGCCTCAGTTTCCTAATCTGTAAAATGGGGATGCAATCAGCGCTTACTGCCTCGAGCTGGTGGGATTAATTTCAAGTGCATAAAATAATGCCTGGTTCAAAATAAGCACTCAGTTAGTAACAGCTATTCTTCTTCACTAGTGTTATTACCACTGTATATCTTATCTCTAATTGTATAAATTATTTAATAGATTGATTCAGTCTGAATAGTTCATAAGGGTATTCATATTAGGTTAGGTAATGTGCCAGTGGAATTGAGAATCAAGGGAAAATGCTAAGAAGAGGCGCACTAGTAGTAAGAACAATAAAATGAACCAGCCAGTAGTAATAGTAGTAATAATGATGCTGATATACCAGCCAACCTTTTACCAAATGCTAAGCAGAGTAGGAAGCACTTTGAATGCACTGTCTCATCATACTGTTCATTCTCTTAGTAATTCCCATTTTTAGACGCCGCTGAGGCCTGAAAGTCAGGTAGTGAGTCCAGAGTCCTCACCTAAGAAGCTGCAGATAAATCTGGGATCCAAGCTCATGTCTATCTGGAGACTGGGGACTTTGCATTGCTCTCTCACGGTTCCAACCTATAAGCTGCAAAACCCCAGAGGCCTGCAGGGTAATGGCACAGAATCTGTGTTGTAACAGCCCATCCATGTCCACTCCAAGCCGGCACTTGGCGGCTTTATAAAGATTGGATGTTCAAAGTGGTCTTTAGATGTGACGATATGGAGGCCCCAACAGACACTGCCCACCTTTTGGGGGTTTTCAAAAACCATGCCTTCTAACAACTATCTATGGACCCCTGTGCAGCCCTGCGAACATACATTTCTTCAGTGTTTCAGTAGTCTCTCCCATGGACTCCCATCTCCCCTCCTCGACACAAGGAGCATGCCCTACACGCACTGCAGTAATGGTGGGCGACCAGGGCTGCTGACCCTGGCTGAGTGATTGGAGGGGTGGGGGGTGCCGGGTGCCCTCTGCTCTGCACCCAGTTCAGGAGGCAGCATCACCCCCATTCTCTGAGGACAGACCCCAAGTCACAGAGGCCACAGAGCAGGGCTGCGTGGGAATCCTGACCGGATGGCCTGACTCTGAGCCCGCTTCTCTCTGCTGGGCCCTGCGTGCTGCCTCTGCTCTGCTGGGAGGCCCAGGGAGCCGCCGCCCTGAGGGGTTTAGAGGGAGTAAGCGCTGTCAGTGGCCAGCCTGCTGAGTCGTCGCTGGTCTTCTCTAAGAACAGTCCTGCTGGACCCAGCGGGATTCTTTCACCCTTGGCACCTTGACCCCTGCCTGCTCAGTCCCATGTCTCCTGCAGAACCAGGTGGCGGCCTGGGCTGAGGTGGGTAAGGTTACCGTTATTTAATCTCCTGCAGCATGCGAATGGATCCTGAAAAGATGAGCTCCTCTTGCAACCCTGGCATAAAACAAGCTCTCATCTGGGCCCTACTACACAGGCCTGCTCAGGGTGTCCTCCACACGTAATATCCCTGGAGCCCACCAGGACCTACCACTTCCATCAGCATCCTTCTCACCCTGCTGCCCCTGTAAGCTTTTCTGAGGTTCTCTGGGCCTGGGGGCTGTGGCTTTTCTCCCCAGGCCTTGGTGCTTTGTGGTCCAAGCTTCCTTCTTAAAAACATTCTGCAGGCAGGCCCAGCTCTGAGGGCCACACTGAGGCTGCCATCAGATTGCTCTCCATCAGAGCTGAGCATCAGACTGTACCCCAGAAACACCGGCAGGCCTACCTGGCCCGGTCCGACGGTCCTAAAGGAAGCCCCAGTACCCTATGCTGGAAAAGACAAGACGCCAAAGAAGCAGCAAGGAGATCAAACCAGTCAACCCTAAAGGAAATCAACCCTTAATATTCACTGGAAGGACTGATGCTGAAGCTCCAATACTCTGACCACCTGATGCAAAAAGCCGACTCATTGGAAAAGACCCTGATGCTGAGAAAGATTGAGGGCAAGACGAGAAGAGGGCAACAGAGGGTGAGATGGTTGGATGCCATCACTGACTAAACGGACTTGAATTTGAGTAAACTCCAGGAGATAGTGAAAGACAGGGAAGTCTGGTGGGCTGCAGTCCACGGAGTGGTAAAGAGTTGGGTATGACTTAGTGACTGAAAAACAACCGCAAGGAGGCTGAGCAGGAGAACCTCTCAGACTTCAGGCAGAAATTCGAGTCTAGGTGGGGGAATTCTGGTTCCCTGTGTCCTGGAGAGAAGGATGGTGAAAAGCGTCAGTCAAGCGTCAGTCTCCAAGGGGAGGGGAGGGGAGAGCCGGCGATAAGCAGCTTATAAAATCAGCCCCACGTTTTCCAGAAGGAACCAGTTTCTGCAACAAAAGGCTCTGAACTTTGCTCCCATTCCAGGTCGTCTTTTGTTTTATCACAAAGTCAGGGCTCTGAGTAAGTTTGTTTGTTTCCTTAGCCAGAGACCCCCTGGGGTGGGAAAGCCTGGCTCTTCATATTCACCCTGGAAAGATTCTAAAAGAGCACTGTGTGTGCACAATGACGAAGCTGGGTACCTGGGTCCCCAGGAGAGGCAGCAGTTGTGAGAAGGGAAGGCCCCCCCCACCCCGCCCCCGTCCTCCCTGCCTGCGAGTCAGCCTTGCTGATGGCTGAACTCCTGAATTCTCACAGGAGCCAGGCCCTGGCTGCTCTTCGGGGTTCCTGTCTTGGGGGAGAGTGGGTTTTCACCTGAGCCTTCAGGTGCCAAAGTTCACTGACTCAACCCCACCTTGACTTCCCTGTTGAATCCGAGAACACAGAGAACCAAGTCGGCCCTTTGGGGGTTCAGACGGGGACAGCCTGCGCAGGCGTCAGAGTGGGGGGAAGCGGTCTCTGAAAATTGGCGATGTGCTTCAAGGAAGTCCATTTGGGGACACGCTCCTGCCCTGTCGGGGGAATTCACGGCACCTCCATTTCTCTTTTATTTCCCAAATACAATATGAGTTTTATTGGCAAACCTCCTGCCTCAGACTTCTTCCTGGACCTAATGGAAAGCCATACAAGCAAAGAACCTTAAAACTGCCCTCAATCAACTTGTCTCGGAGGCAGGAACCCTCACTGCTGCAGAAACATCCCAGGGGAGGCCCCGACAACCCAGGCCCCTCAAACCCCTGGCTCCACCGTCCCCTGTGAGGGGGATCCTTTAGCTCCCTGGGCCTTGAACACCTCCCCCGCCCCACCCGCAGGTGTACTTTGTCCATCCCACTCTCTCTTGATCTGGAAAATTCCGTGAGACCACAGGCAGCAGAGAGGGGAACTAGTGCAGATCCTAACAACTGGATTACTGTGACCAGGGGACTACACCTCTGAGTGTCGAGACCAGCTACAGAACTAGGGGGCCCAGTTCAAAATGAAAAGGCAGGGTTCCTTGTTCAAAATGTATCCAGAATTTCAGTAGTGAAAGCGGAGCCTTAAACTGAGCAGAGGCCCCTTCTCTGCACAAGGCCCTGAGTGGGGCACACATCATCGAACACCCATGAAGCTAGTGCAACTCACTCCAAGGGGTCAAGGTTGGGGGGCGGGTTCATGACAGCCGTAATGACAGTAACTGGCACTTGATGATCACGAGATTCTTCCTCCATTCCCCAAAGTACATCAGACTCTTACTCAACTACCAAGGCCCCAATGTCACCTCCTTTGAAAAGCCTTCCTGAGTCCCTGGGTCTGAACCACTCAGCCCCTCCTCCATGATGCTCTTTGATGCCGGCATCAGGAGGGCGTGTGTCTCCACCTCACCCACCTGCAAGCAGGCTGGCCGGGGATTTGCCTCTGCCCTTCCCACCCTGGGACCAGGCACCCTGCCTCCTGACCAAGACGCTGTCAATAACAGGAGATGACTGGAATTTCGCATCTGAGGGCTGGGCGGGCACTTGGGAAATCATCGGATTTTCCCCAGGTTGGAAAAAACGCAGCAGCCATGCCATTCCCATTGAACAGATGACAGACACCAAGGTGGCCTAGAAGCCAGGGCATGGAGCCGGGGAGGGAGAAGCAACATCCCTGTTTGCTGATCTTCACGATGCAACCCAGCCAATGGAACGCCAGATGAGCTCGCTATGTGCCACACTTTGTTCAATAAAATAAAATCACTTGAAGCCTATAGTCACCTTGTTTGGCAATGGGGGTGGACTTAATTTCTCAGGCTTGCTAGGTCTGTGAGGGTGAATGGAACAGGGAGCATGGCTCTCCATGGAAATGCCAGAGAACAGGATGGGAGCTGATTTTCTTATTTGCAAAGCTCTCAAAGATATGCCTCACCTAACACCAGCTTGTTGTTATTTACCAATGAACCAGTATCATGTGACCTCTGCAAGTCAAATATGCCTTATTTACATTAAAGATGTGCTTTGGGATGCGTTTTGGGTGGCTCAGATGGTAAAGAATGTGCCTGCAATGCAGAAGACCCAGGTTAGATTCCTGGGTTAGAAAGATCTCCTGGAGAAGGGAATGGCTACCCACTCCAGTATTCTTGTCTGGAGAATTCCATGGACAGAGGAGACTGGCAGCCTACAGTCATGGGGTTGAAAGGAGTTGGACATGACTGAGCAATTAACACTTCGGGATAAACACCCCCAAATTAAAGTCCCAGGGGCAGAGGCATTCAATTTACAAATAATCCTTGCATTGACACCTTATCTTTAAACACAAAGGCACCTAATCCATATCTCTTTAGTGAAGGCAGGGTCCTACATACTGGATTTTCTTCAAGTGAGGCTTGCCTGGATCATTCTTACACATTTCTGGAGCAAACAAGGATGCTTTATAATAAGCAGAAAGCTAATATTGACTGGAGAGATCATTAAGCCCCAATTAAATATTCATATTTGCTGTAAAGAACACAGTAGCATGAGATTTAAATGTTCCTTACAAAAATGTTGCAAAACGACCTAGGACTTGGCAGAAGCTCATCCCTGCTAGTCGGCCTCCTGTTTGCAGTCGCGCTACTGTGCGCAGCTGGAGCTGCTGGGCGCCATCCCTGCCCAAGCTCCAAGCTGCCTGGAAAGGGATGGCTTGTTTGATATGGGGCTAGAGGTGCGGAGGAAGAGCAAGTCAGGCAACCGTCCATCACAGCAGGCCTGCAGGTGGACACAGACTCATAGACTTGCACCCCATGCCTCAACCAAGTCAAGGGTCAGTTTCCAAAGCAGAAGGAAGCAGCCAAGCTTGGTTCTCGCAGCCCCTATAGCCCAAGTCAAGAAGTTGGTTCTCCCCCAATCAGTGGTGATGGTAGGATGCTGTTTCTAACTGTGGCTGCTGCTGCTGCTGCTGCTAAGTCGCTTCAGTCGTGTCCGACTCTGTGCGACCCCACAGATGGCAGCCCACCAGGCTCCCTCGTCCCTAGGACTCTCCAGGCAAGAACACTGGAGTGGGTTGCCATTTCCTTCTCCAATGCGTGAAAGTGAAGTCGTTCAGTCGTGTCCGACTCTTCTCGACCCCATGAACTGCAGCCTGCCAGGCTCCTCCATCCATGGGATTTTCCAGGCAAGAGTATTGGAGTGGGGTGCCATTGCCTTCTCCGTCTAACTGGAGGGTTTTCCAATTCTCCAAGTCCATTCATAAAGGACCCCTTTTTAGGTTATGGCCTATAAAGTTCAGAGAGGCTGGGTGACTGCCCACAGGGTTAATGAGGAAGGAGGATCAGGGTTCATCCCTGTCTCTGGAGGCCAAAGATGCTCCCCCGACTGTCGGTTCCACTGTCAGCCAAGCATCTTGGGAAAGTGAGCCATCGGCTCAGTAAGTCCCTCAGAGTATTTCTTTAATCTGTGTCCAGATACACATGGGCACACAAGCTGCACGACTCAAGTCAATGCAGCAAAATGTGGGAGCAATGTCACAACTGTCAACTGTGCTTCTGTTTGGTCTCCTATTCCCAAGGCTAACTTTTCAGTAGAGAGAGGTACAAGGCTTGTTTGCCATGACCCAGTTCCTAATTCTTTTTAACATACTTATCTGTACTTATTTGCCTATGCCTGCTCTTAGCTGCAACACACAGGATCTTCAATATTTGTTGACGTGTGGATCTTTAGTTGCAGCATGTGAACTCTTGGTTTCAGGATGTGGGATCTAGTTCCCCGACCAGGGATCAAACCTGGGTCCCAACATTGGGAGCTTGGAGTCTTAGCCACTGAACCACCAGGGAAGTTCCCAGTTCGTAATTCTTAACGTCTTCTATGAAAGACAAAGAGCCCAGGTAGATACCTGGGCTGAACGCAACAGATGGCAACACCCAAGTGCGTTCTAGAACTACGTCCCCCTCCTCCATAGGGCTGTTTGCAGCCACAGGGACCTGCATGACAAGGGCGGGGAAGGAGGTTGGATAATCGTGTCTACTTGACCAAGTGGCACACACCTGACATGCATGGGCCCAGCAAACATTAGCAGAACTTTGCCAAGTAATGATCCTGCCACTGCTGGGTCAATACTGAGGCCTCCATTCATCCCATGGGAATTCAGGGGCTCTCAGTCACCATCTGTCCCCACACGCCATCTCATTTAACCCTGAGAACAACCCTAGGAGGTGGGCAGAATCTTACAGTGGAGGCAATGGAGGGTCACTGAAGTTAAGCCCCGGGCTCAAGGTCACAAAGTCAATCAGCCATAATTTGAACCCAGGAGAACCAGACTCCGTACCCACTCTTCCTCCCATCCTTCTTGCAGAGGGTGACCTGATGGGCACTCAGCTTCTAGCCTACACAATTTCCAACAGGCAGTTAGCCAGCCTCTCTCCTAGTCCTCTCCTAGGGGTTTGACCAACACCTCCTCCACCGAGGCTGGCGCCTGTCCCCCCACTCCTCCCACCTCCCTTCCCCGTGGGCACAATTGGCTCTGCATTCCTGGAGTGCAGGCCCACGAAGGAGGATCCGAAGTAATTCAGCTCATAAATCACGGCCATTGTGAATTTCCCTTTTAGCCACAGGCAAAGTCAAACTTTTCCTTCCCCCACTGCAGTTAACCACTCTCGGTTCACTGTATCTCTCCTGGCTCCTTCTGGCCAGGAGCCAGCGCTCAATTATTAATTAATCTGGGAGGTGCAGGTTGCATTCTTGGCCACCTAACCACTTCCTCCCTGGTCAGGAACTCACAGGCCAGGCCCTTTCAGTTACATCAAGAGTCTCACAACATCCCAGCCCTATCTCGTGGCCATAACTGCAAGAAAGGATGCTTCATACCAGAGTTAAAAATAACAGCAGAAAACCCAAACACCCAGAAGTCTCCTTTTCCAACCCCATCCCAGAGTGTCTACCCTACCTGTGTGCAAAAGCATAGCATGCCTGTTTCCCATCTGTAGAACGGGGCTACATCCCCCTCAACGTGTGTGTGTGGGTGTGTGCGTGCGTCCGTGCATGTGTGTGTGTGTGTAGGCAGGGGGAAGGTGGTGCTCCTAACTTCACCTGTTCACTTTAGCCTCAGGAAAAGGTTAAATGATGAATAAAAATGATGGGAGCTGGGTAAGCAGAGGGCAGGAGAGGCTACAGCTGTGTTCAGTTTTATTCAAGTGGTTCGGGTGAGTTCGGGCGTGAGGCAGAGGATAGAACTGTGAGCCCCTCTTTGGGTCAAGTCTTTGGGAGGTCTTTATACAGACAAACACCCCAAGAAAAGTGGGGATCAACAGAACAAGGTGACCAACCTCAGTGTGAAATGTAGTCCCCTGTAACAGTGAGGTTCAATTGTGAAATCAGAGCAAAGCTCTCCTGAGATCAGTGCCAAAGCCTTGGGCTAAGTGGCACCATTAATTCCTGATTAGAAGTCACGCTGAAGGGTGGATGCCAATGCTAGTGGGCGAACGTCAAAAGTAAGCTGTAAGACCAGTGAAGGACAAAAACAATAGAGAGGTTAGCCATGAAATTAAAAGATGCTTTCTCCTTGAAAGGAAAGCTATGACAAACCTAGACAGCATATTAAAAAAGCAAGGACATTATCTTGCTGACAAAGGTTCGTCTAGTCAAAGCTATGGTTTTTCCAGTGATCATGTATGGATGTGAGAGTTGGACTATAAAGAAAGCTGAGCGCTTAAGAATTGATGCTTTTGAACTGTGGTGTTAGAGAAGACGCGTGAGAGTCCCTTGGACTGCGAGGAGATCCAACCAGTCCATCGTAAAGGAAATCAGTCCTGAATATTCATTGGAAGGACTGATGCTGAAGCTGAAGCTCCAATACTTTGGTCACCTGATGCGAAGAGCTGACTTATTGGAAAAGACCCTGATGCTGGGAAAGATTGAAGGCAAAGGAAAAGAGTGTGGCAGAGGATGAGATGGCTAGATAGCATCACTGACTCCACAGACGTGAGTCTGAGCAAACCCCAGGAGATAGTGAAGGACAGGGAAGACTGGTGTGTGGCAGGCCACTGGGTCACAAAGAGTTGGACGTGACAGCAACTGAACAATGACAACATATCATTATATGTTCATAAATATGGTCATATTTGGTCATATATGGTCATAAATAAAGGAGAAATATCTGTTCTTGCTGGAAACTGCTGCCAAGTATCCGTTGGTCATCTCTGCTCCTCCATCCTCCACTGGCCACATACGCATCCCCCAGGAGTCAGCCTCACCACAGTGTCCCAGTTAAGCTCTGCAAACTCAAGCCCTCAGGGTTTAGTCTAGGAAGGCACTTTGAAATCCTATGCGTTATCTACTCCATGATTTTGATCAGATAAGACAAACAATTTGTCTCCCAAGCCTTCCTATAGCATTGACATTCCGGGGAGGAAGGGACACTCTTGGCTTCCCTTACCCCATGCACTGAGGCTCTTGGATAAAACATGCATGCTGTCAAAATAAATGATCACACACACGTAAAGTATCACTGATCAGGACCCATAAATCCAGAGTTTGTAACAATTCCGAAAGCAGCTGGGTTGAAGTTTTAAAAAAAAGTTTTGATAAACAAATGCAAAATATAAATAAGGTTCAGGACAACTGTTTATTCTACTAGCACTGTATAAACAACGGGCATACCAATTACAAATCACTCTTATCTGTGCACTAAAGCACATCTCCAAATGACCTCTAACGGGAAACATTATCCGGCTAGCATCACCGTCTCTGGTACTTGAACGTCACAAAATTTGGTTCCCAGATGCTAACCTTTCCAATCAGCCACCCGCCAATGGCCTCAGCTGGTGAGCCCCCTGGGTTTTCAGTGCTCCCTTTCTGAGCATCTGCAAAGGAAGCCACTTGTGGGGGGGTACACTTCTAGCACCACCAGGTCCCTCAGCGGCCGCCCAGGAAGGAGAGGGAGCCCTTGGCTCCCACAAGCCAACGTGCCACCCAATTATCTCCATGCCCATCTGAAAGAAGCAGCTTCTCCTAGGGCGTGTGGCCAGGGGACGCAGCCAACTGGGGTGTTTCCACGTGAGAGCTGGTGGGCAGGGGCCCCACCCCACGTGGAAACCTCTCGGGCGTCAACTGCAGCAGGGGAACCCGGGATGTTTATGGCTTCCTCGGTGATTTCTAAATGAGCCAGGCCCCACATTTCTCCCTGGGAGGAAGTGCATTTCACCTCCGGGGAGTGGGGGTAGAGGGTGGCCACTGATGGTTTCTGAGAGGCAGGCTAGGTGAGGGGACCGAAGATTCGGCTCAGGGAGTCGGGGTGGCAGGAAGAGGCCCGGGCACGGCTGGGAAGCCGTCACGCTGAGAGGGTGTGTTGGTCCTGGCCCGGGAGGACAGACTGCGAGGCCCCAGCGAGGTGGGCAGAGGGCCAAGCTGGAAATACCGAGGGCTGCTCCAGCTCGAGGAGATGGCCCTGCCAAGTCAGGGAGGCGGCACTGACGGGGGAATGGCAGGTTCCGGCCGGGCGGGTCCCCAAGGCCACCGAGTCAGGAGCAACCGCCTGTGTCTCTGGGCACGTGGGGGCTGGAGCTGTGCCAGGGAGACCTGGAGCCGCCAGCCTCCCCGGGGTGCCCCTGTCCTGGCGCTACCCCGCAGCCTGCCCACCTAGAGACCCCAGACGAAGGCAGAGCCTCCCCCCAGCCCGCCCCGCAAGGGGCACTGACCTCAGGCTCAGCTTGGAGGCTGAAAGATTGTTCTCCCTCCACCCCCCCATCTCCTAGATCCAGAGTTGCCCGGCAGAGCCGCCGCCCCCCATCCTGAGACCACCACCCTGCGGCTCCAGTCCTCTGTGCATTCCTGACATCTTTGGGATCACCAAGACTCTGGAGCACCCACTGGGTGATGAAGCCAGCCGTAGAGGTGCCCCTTAGGCTAGCAAGGGCCTCTCGCCGTGTCCCATGGGCAAGATGCATCCTGTGTCTTGCAGGGTGGGGAAGCCAGGTGCACTGGGGGAGGCTGCTTCTTCTCCCTACCAATGCCTCTGCACTCCTGCACCCCTTCCCTGGGCTTCACATATCGCTGTCAGGTAAGACCAACAACACAATGGAGGCTGGGGCTTGCCATATGCCCGCATCTGCCCCCAGACGGACGTCCTACCACGGTCACCATGGGTTCTGTAGTTGACCCACAGTTTGGCCAGAAGAACCTTCACCCATATGTTTGGAATCTGGGCATCCTCTAGGTTTGATCCTCTCCCTCCTCATGGTCTTTACCATCAAACAGGCAGACCGACTCGCTTACTTACAAAGACCCACCAAGAACTGCATCTTAGCAGGTCACTCATGCCACAGTCTGACCATCTCTACCTTCCCAAGGCATCCCCCCTCCTGACTGCTCCCACCCAGCCATGAGAGCTGCCCTGCCCAGGCCTGGAATATGCAGGGCCCCACCCTGAAACCCTGAAAGCAATTCCCTGAGGGGAAAGAGTGGGAAGGATGTTTTCAAGAACCACTCATTGTGGGTTTGGGGTCCAGCCAACAGAAGTGCCACGGAGAGGCAAGAACAGCATTTGCCCAGGAGGTGGGGCTCCTCTCTCACGCTCACTTCATGCCTACTGTGTGCAAGGGTGCACCAACCCGGGCTCCCTGGAAGCAGGAATCATCAGTCCTGTGGCAAGGAGTGTGTGTCAAAGGAAATCAGAGAGGCTCTCGTTTCTGTAAACATCAGTCCTTCTGGTCAGTTCCAAGTTATTTAGTGGGCTACACACACACGTTTTTTTCCCCTCAAACCAAGAGTCCTCCTTAAGACTTCCAGCCTGAGGGGAATAAAAGAAACTGCATAAACATTCTCTGCAGCTGGCCCATAGGAAGTGAGTTGTGGACCGGGCGTGTAACTAACTGCAAGCCCGCAGAAAGTCTGCTCCCTTTGAGTTCCAAGGGGCATTTCCCTGCTCCCAGTTCAAAATGGAACCTGTCACTCGGGAAATCCACTCACCACCCCAATGGGTCATGTGAATGTCTCAGAGTTGAGGGTGAGGAGGGGCATGCCTGTCTTGGATTGGTGGAATCTCGGAAAATTATAGGGTACTCCGGAACACACTGTCTAACAGCAAAAGCATGCTGATTTCAAAGAGAAACTTGGAGGAAGCAGAGGAATCAAAAGGATACTTGGGGAGCTATTCACTGTTAGCGCCAGAACTTATCCAGCCCAGCCTCCTCCCTTTACAGAAGAGGAAACCGAGGCTCAGAGAACAGAAATCACTTGCCAGAGGTTAGGCAGCAGAGTTGGGCCTCGTGGCTAGGAAGCCTGTCTCTAAGGAAGGACTTGCTCCTCAGTATCACTGAGCTCAAGGAACAAATGCTCCTGATGAGTCTGGCCAACAGGAATTATTTTTGTAAAAGGGTCTGTTTGTTCTTGTGGGTAGCAGGCAAAGAGGTCTTCCTCACATGGCTGTCAGAATGACTCCCCGCCTCTGCCTGAGAAGTGACCCGCCCCGGCTGGCCGGCACCACCACAGACTCTCAGGCAAAGGATGTGCGTTGCAAAAATGGGGCAAAGTTTCCTATTCTGAAGATAACATTGTAAGACACAGGAAGTCTCCAAGCAGAGCCTGAGTTTCCAGAAGGTCTCTGCACACCCATTCGCAACCACTTCCATTGCACAGGGTTCCTAGAGGTCCAAGGCTAAGGGCTTGGCTGGGGCCAGGGCAGGGGAGGGCTGCAGAGGGCACCAGCGCTGGGAAGGGGCAGCAGCTGTGGCCCAGGTAAGGGTCTAGAGAAGGCTTTTCAGGCCCCCAGGCTCTCTGAGCCTCCCTGCAACACAGACTCCTCTCTGAAGCCCAGTTTCTTTAACTGAAAAATAAAAGGGTTAAAAGAACTAGTGTTTCCCCTGCTTCGGGCCCTTCTGTCCAGATTCCCAGGCCCCGCCCCTGGAGATTCTGATTCATGGGTCCTGGGTGGAGCCCAGGAATCTATGTTTTTCACAAGATTTAAGAGGCCCCTTTCTGGCTGATATGTCACGATCCCATGAGGAGAGGGTTCAGCAGCCTGGCATAGTAGTGACAGAGCTGGCTTCCCCAGGGGACAGATGACAGGGGCAGGAAGGAGACCAAACCGAATCGACTTCCTAGCATTAGACAGACGTGGCGGTCCCAGCGACAGGCTGGGAGACCAGCCGGGAAGGCGACACTCCGGAGCCACCGCGGATGGGCCTGACTCAGTGCATCTGGGCGTGTCAGAGCACAGGCCCTGGGGACAGCATGCACCTCCTCGTGGGATCCTGTGTCAGGGGCCTCAGCTCGAATCCCAGTTCTGCCACTTACTAGCTATGTGTCAGGGATGAATGGCCTTAGCCTCTCTGGGCCTCAGGCTCCCTATCTGTGAAATGGGATCAAGAGCATCCAGGACAAAGAATCATGGGAGAGGGAACGACTGTGCCAGGAGCTGATGTGTCCTGCTAGCTCACCCCATGGCAGGCATCTACTTCCCACAGCAACTCTGGGTGGGTGGGGGTGGGGTAGGGGGGAATATTATTAATCGCCTGTTCACTGGACACTGAGGAAATTGAGGCCTCCTAACTCATCCAAGGTCACCCACTGGTGAAGGGGTGGTGGCGGGACTCACAAACATGCAGTCTAACCTCCGTCCCCAGGGCGCGTGCGAGAGGCAGGGAGGCTCTCTTTCCATGGACGCCCCTTTCCATATGCAGTCGCTGCTCAGAGCCCCCGCAGGGCACAAGGCTGGTCTCCCGGGGTCAGGGGACCAGGTGCACCTCTGCCCTCAGAACTCCAAGCCTGGGTAAGAGAGGACAGGACCACCAAGAACGTAAGTGAGGGGCAGCGAGGCGAAGAAGGCTGGGCCATCAAATTCACCCAGGGGAAGAGGAAGCTGAGGGGGACCACGGAGGGGTGGAAGGGGTGGGGCGCGGCGCTTTGGGGCTGAGGGCTGGGCTGGGCAAAGGCACATGGGCAAAGTCAAGGCAAAGCAGCCTTCTGAGGCCAGATCACAGAATACAGAAGGGCTCATGGAGAAAAGAGAGTCTGCAGGTGTCGGTGAGGGCTGCGCCCTTGGCTGTTGGGGACACAAGGAGCCACAGGAAGGTGGTGGGCAAGGATCCCACTCCACTGTGAGCTCATTCAGGGCGGCAACCCTGACTACAACTGGGTGTGTTTAACACTGGGAGACAGGTGGATTTTGTAGGTGGGGCTTCCACAACTGCAGGAAGCACAGAATGCTAAAGAGGCAGAGCTTTTTCAACCTTATCTTGATCCATCAAGTCCATTTAGAGACAAGACGGACCACCCTAAAAAACCTGGAGGAGGAACAGGGTCCTGGCATAGGACAATGGGACAAGCACCAGGAAATAGACAAATACACATAGTGTAAAATGTTTGCCGTGGTCTTCATAAAACCCTCTTTCTCTCTCTTGTCTCCTGGATCTGTCAGCTTCGGAAAGCACTGTGTTACAAACTCCCATTCTTCTGGAAGTTTGTCAAATTCCCTTTTTATTTCTGTCTATCTTTTGTGTTGCTGTTCTTGTTTAGTCGCTAAGTCATGTCCAGCTCTTTGTGACCCCACGGATTTTAGCCCCCCAGGCTCCTCTGTCCATGGAATTCTCCAGGCAAGAATACTGGAGCGGGTTGCCATTTCCTTCTCCAGGGGATCGAACCCTCATCTTCTGCTTGACAGGTGGATTCTTTACCATTGAGCCATCAGGGAAGCTCTATCCATCTTCTGATTTATTAGAGATTTCAAAACTATGTTGCTAAGTGTATAAAGATTCTTGATTATTATATCTTTCTGGCTGTTTAGCTTTGACCTATGTCAGGGGTCAGCAAATACCAAATGTGGCCTGCCACTTGTTTGGGGTACTGAAGTTTTACTGGAACATAATCACGAGCATTGTGGTGTGTGTGTGTCTGTGTCTGTGTTGTCTGTGTGTATGTGTCTGTGTCTGTGTCTCTGTGTGTGTATGTCTGTCTGTGTCTATGTGTGTGCGTCTCTGTGTCTGTGTCTGTGTGTGTGTGTCTGTCTGTGTCTGTGTGTGTCTGTCTGTGTCTATGTGTGTGTGTCTCTGTGTGTGTGTCTGTCTGTCTGTGTCTGTCTGTGTCTATGTGTGTGCGTCTCTGTGTCTGTGTCTGTGTATGTCTGTCTGTCTGTGTCTGTCTGTGTCTATGTGTGTGCGTCTCTGTGTCTGTGTCTCTGTGTGTGTGTGTGTCTGTGTCTGTGTCTGTCTGTGTCTGTCTGTGTCTATGTGTGTGTGTCTCTGTGTGTGTTTGTGTCTGTATGTGTGTGTCTCTGTGTGTCTGTGTCTGTGTGTGTGTGCGTATGCCACACAGCAGAGCTCGGTAGTGGGACAGTGACGGAACAGCCTGCAAAGCCGACAATGTTTATCTAGCCCTTTACGGCAAAGTCTGCCAACCCTTGATCTTTGTAAAGTTTGCCTCTTTGTTCCTTCTAATGCTCTTTTGCCTGGAATTATATTACCTTGTGTTAATACTGCTGCACTTGCTTTCTCTCTGCTTAGCACTGACTTAGATTATCTTCCCTGTCCCACCCACCTCCACCAATTCTCTTCAGTTTCAACCTTCCTATATGATTTTGTTTGGCTATGTCTCTCCTGGAAATTGAGCATGTAGCTAGATTTATGAAAACAGTCTGAGAGCTTTCGCGATGTTTTCGTTACTGTCACTAGTGTCGGGATTTGCCGTGTTGTTATTTTTTAATCTACCTTGTTTCATTGCTGTTTTGCTTAACCCCCAGAAGGAAAGTCGCAAGGAAAGAGAGGGAGACTTCTGCTTTGCCAGTATATTTTCAGTGTTATAAAAAGAGGCTATAACTACATTGCTTGTGTGATGACATGCTACTTTATATTTAGTAATAAAAAGGAGAGTGTTAAGGAACCAAGGGTCATGAGTATACAAGGATCCATGTGATGAATTCTTCAGGCAACAAAAGTTCCAGTCACCCTTCCCTTCCCACCACCTCCACCCGCAGACATACACAAAGACAACAACCACTTTATATAAATGGGGTTTGTATAATGTGGACTTAGTTTCAAGGAGGGTCCCTGGTCTTTTCCATCAGCCTCACCAGAAACCAGGCCCTCGAGGCCACGGGAAACTGCTCCCTGAGGTCACCTAGCCTGCCAAGGAGGCCGTCCCTCCATCCCTGGCCCTAGCCCGGCCATCTCCACGTCTGCAGCGGGCCCGATCTCCAGTGCCCGGGCCCATCGCGTTCCACCCGCCTGCGGCTCTGTTGTCCTGCCAGCACTTCCTTAGCAGCTCAGTGGACATTCCAGCATCTAGGGCGTGTGTGCGGAATGCGGCGATCGGGGCAGGCCCAGCCAGGCGCCTTCCAGCACTGAATCGCTGCCCCCACGCTTCTGGCTGGCCACACCTCCAGAATCTCCTTTAGCCTGCTCCAGAAGCCTGGAGCCAGGCAAGCCCTCCAAGAGACTGGGGGCGAGGCCCTGAAAGGGGCCAGGGTCAAGATGTACCAGCCCCCAACCTGGGGACTCAGAGAGAGACCCATCCTCAGGGCCTGACCCCCCGACCCCATCACCACAGGAGCCAGTAAGAGTGATGCCCTGCCCCTGGCAAGTCCCCTGCCAGTCTGGGCCTCTGCCTCTACTCAGTAAAATAATCTGCCCACTCTGTCCTGACACCACGGGAGTCCTTGTCATTCTGGGTGAGTCCTCATTAAAGAAAGGGTGGCTGGTGGAGCGGGGGTTCCCACACTGAAGAGAAGGGGCGTGTCCTACTACATCTGACCCAGATCCTGGTACCCACAGACCCCAGGTTCACTCGCGTGTCACACCTCTCTTCCTGCGTCCCCCCGTGGGGAGTGGCAGTGTGTGAGGATGTTACAAAAGCATTCCCTGAACACCTGCTGGGCTTCCAGCCAGAGCTTCTCACACTGGCCTCCTCATTAGACCCTGACAGAGGAGACGAGGACTCTCACCTACACTGTACACGTGGGGAAACTGAGGCTTGGGGAGAGGAAACAATTTACCAGCTCACAGAAGACAGCCAAGCAGCAGGAGCCCTTCCCCACAGCTCCAAGCCTCAGCGCTCTCAGGGTATTTCTACACTAGCTATAGCCGCCTCAGGTAAATATGAAGCAGAATTTCCCCTGGCACATGAGAGTCAAGCCCAAACCACCCCCAGCCCAGCAGTGGCGGGGTGGGGGGAGAGGGCAGATCTCTTCCTAGAGAGAAGAACCAGCCAAAATAGCCACAAGGCAAAAACACTCTGACTCCCCTACTCTCACCTCTCTCCAGAGGACCCAGCTTATGCCTCAAGCCTCCATGCCCCTAATTTGCTGTGCAACTTTAGGCAAGTCACTTCCCCACTCTGAGCATCCATTCCCTCAAAACAAGGGGGTTGGACTGTAAGAAACTCTGGTGTCCCTTCAGTCCAGTTCCACCCATGACTGAAACTGACTGAGTCGCCTCTGGAAGAATTTGCTGTGTATGGGACCCCTCCCCTCTGTGGGCATGTGGGATGGAGGGGAGGGCAGCCAGTGCAATGGAAAACAAATATTTTCAAGGGCTGGGAGTAAACACCACGGTTGGCATGGCAGAGCCGGCGGAGTTGCTGAACTAGAATCCTGAAACCGTTAAAAATAGGAAAAGAAACGGTACAGTTCACATATTTTGCAAAGCTAAGTTAAATCAACATCTGCAAAAAATATCCCCGTTAAACGGAATAGCAGGATTTCATTAAGTAAATTGCAAGTTGGCAAAAATTCTGAAAGAAAGGGGAAAAGCCACGGGCTGGCCTGTAATTTAAACCTTATTTTAACTGTGACAGCATGACTGCAAAGGGCTCCATTTCCAAACGAAAGGAAAAAAATTAAGCCTAAAAAAAAAAAATTTTTTTTTTTAAAAAAGGGCCTCCTGCACTCCCAGGCACAGGGCCCCTCCCCCTAGCTTCCACGGACCCACAATATTTTCAGTAATTATAACGTTACCTAGTTTTCCCATGGATATAACAAATGAGGGACAGAGAAGGGGGAGGTGTGGGGAAGAGGGAGGAAAACGTGAGCACACAGACAAAGTCACCATTGTCACCTCTAATTAGGTTTTTTTTAACCAAAATGGCCTGAAGCACAGAACTCTGGGAATCTTTTCCTTCCTCCAGGAGGCCTTTCTGTTTAACCCCACTGTGGGTTCCGCTGGCTGGAAGCCCCATGCAGAGGTGGGGGCCAAGCCCAGCCTGGCCCTTGAGCGGGATATTACCACCCGGCCCCCACGGTGATGGCCCAGCCTCTCACCTTGGGCAGGCTCTTCCTGCCCCAAGCCTCAGTTTCTCATTCCTAAAATGGGGTGGCAACAGCAGCTGCCTTACCCAAGCTAGTGCTAACAGGTCAGTGGTGAGCACCCTGTCAGCCACGGAGTACCCACAAAGTCCAGGGACATGCTGCAGGTTCTTCCACCTGCAGCCCAGGTAGGGCCATTACTGTAGGTGAACAGAAGGCTGCAGTGGCGATCACAGGGCCCTGGGGTCATCCAAGGATGACCTTAGCATAATAATATTCTCATCACAATGGACTTGAGCCAGAAGGTGTCATCTCCTTAGTTCTTAATGCTTGTTTCCTTCTTTAGCAATGGAACATTCACTGCCCTTTGTCTCGCATATAGAATTTACTGTTAATCTCAGGATCTAAAACAGGTACAAGGACAACTACTCCTTCCCTCGTGCTTCAGAGCAGCACCTGAAAAAGTTTGAAAAGTAAAGATCCAAGCTGTCCCCTCTCCTGGTACAAAAGGGGGAAACAGGACCAGTAACAGTCATGGCCCGTGGTTTGTTAATTTCAGGGCAGGCGGGGACTCTGGGAAGTGCGGTCCTGCATGCACACTGAAGAGGCCTAGGAATCCATGCGGGCATGTTTGGGACCATCCTGTGAGCAAACAGGAACTTTCTGACAGCTTCCCAGCCTGGTGATGACTCCTCAACATGAAGGTCACCCTGAGAGCTGGGCCATGACCCCCCACAGTCCTACGGAGTTTTTGAAAAGTAAGGACAGCACTAGAACCAACATGTTTGATTAGCTGCCTGAGTTTCCAGAAAATTCAAAGAGACAGTGAATGAGCAAGCAGTCCTTATAGACCCAGAGAGGGAAAGACACTTGCCTAAGGTCACACAGCAGAGGAAGGCCCAGGCACAAGGACAAAGCAGCCTACCCTGAGCTCCAATGGAAGCCTTCTCTTTCTGGCGAGGGGAGACATACGGCGCCCCCAGACCACAGGGCTCCCCCTCCCCTCCCCCAGCTCCTTACTGCTGCCTCTGAAGGCAGCCACAAGGCTCATCCTGTCCTTTGCGCCCTCTTGTCTTAAACGGACTTTTTTTTTATTTTATGAGATCATCTTTTTAACACGTTTCTTTTTTTTTTAAATTGAAGTACAGTTGATTTACAATGTTTCAGGCATACAGCAAAGTGATTCATACACACACACGTTTTCCGATCCTTTTCCATTATAGGTTATTACAAGATCCCTGTGCTATACATTAGATCCTTGTTTTTGTCTATTTACATACAGTAGTATCTATCTGTTTATCCCCAATTCTTAATTTATCCTCCCCCCCCCTTCTCCTTTGGTAACCATAAGTTCGCTTTGTATGTCTGTGAGACTGTTGCTATTCTGTAAATAAGTGCATCTGTATCATTAAATGGACTTTTAACCCCTGCACTGTTGCCTTAAGTGCAATGTGCCTTTTCTCTGAGCCTTAGTGAACCCACCTGTAAAATGGGGATTAATGAACTATACTGCCCCCTACTCCCAGTGCTTACAAGAATCATGGGAAACACTTTACTAAAAATGCCCAACTCTGTGCTGAACAGATGCTGCTGCTGCTAAGTCGCTTCAGGTGTGTCCAACTCTGTGCGACCCCATAGACGGCAGACCACCAGGCTCCTCTATCCCCGGGATTCTCCAGGCAAGAATGCTGGAGTGGGTTGCCATTTCCTTCTCCAACGCATGCATGCATGCTAAGTTGCTTCAGTCGTGATCGACTCTGTGCAACAGCTAGTAGGCACTTATTCTGCTCAACCCTCTAATGCTTAGCACAGAGTGCCTGCCTGGTAACACCACCACCAAAGGACAGAAAATAAAATGGGCACATGCCTTTACTGAGCTCCAACCAAGTACCACCAGTGGTACTTTCATGAGGATTTGCATGAACCGTGTGTGTGTGTGTGTTCCTGTGCTAGGGGAGGACAGCCAGGGAAGAAGTGGGTGTGAACCCCTGCATATTGCAAACTGCAGCCAACTCTTTGAGTAGTGCAATGAGACAACGCCCCAGGCAGGGTCACCTGGAGCCTGGCAAACTCTGACCTTTTTGCAAGTATGACTCTGAACTTGACCCCTGCCTTGATTTAAAGAGAGCACAAGCAAGAGGCCAGTCAGTAAGAGTGAGCAAGTTCAGAGAACACAAGAGAGTCAGATGGAGACAGAAGAGGGATGAGAAATAACCCTCCTTGTCTCCAAGGACCAGATAACAATATGACCCATTCATGGAGCTCTTCCTACAGGCCTGTTATTAAATCGGGCCCCTGAGGTAGGGCTCCCATTATCCCCACTCTTATAGAGGAGGACAAACGAGCCCGTGACCACCCACGGTGACTGTGCCATTTGACCCCAGAGCTTGAATCCCCAAGCACCCCGCATGCTGCCTTTCGGGCCCTCTGATAGTAAAGGCAGGCAGTGCCAGGAAGCATCACCTGGCTGGGGCTTTTTCCCTCAGCAACAACACCCTGTCCGCACAAATCTCCAAAAGACCAATGAAGCCCTTGCAGCAAGAGGAGGAAAATGTTCTAAGCTTCCTTCTCAAGTTCACGAGGCTGTTTAGGGTGAGGCACCAAAGTCATAAAAGGTGGGCAGTATGTACTGAATCCCGTGAGCCATCCTATCGTGGAGGAGGGCTGCAGAGTCCCACAACAGTCACTCCCGGCCAGGCCTCGCCAGGAGTTCTGGCCCAGCCTCTAATGCAGTGAGACTTTGAGCAAGTCACTTCCCTTCTGAGAGCCAGGGCTACCCCACCTGTGCAAAGAAATCTTGAGCTGACTGACCCCGATGTTTCACGCCCATAAGGCAGGACCCTTTAAAAAAAGGCCGCCCAGAGAGCTGAGCGGGGAGCAGGCATGCAGAGGCCACATGCTCACCCCTGGTGTATGCTGGAGGCAGCTCGAGGGAGCCAAGGCAGCAAGACGGCAGAGGTGGCGAGAAGGCAGCCGAGGGGCAGTGCTGAGGGG
The DNA here is from genome assembly GCF_023091745.1 of Budorcas taxicolor. Lineage (NCBI taxonomy): Eukaryota > Metazoa > Chordata > Mammalia > Artiodactyla > Bovidae > Budorcas > Budorcas taxicolor. The sequence goes on along the minus strand of NC_068919.1, from coordinate 13,751,420 downwards.
TCTGGGGCTGGGGAGGAGCACCGGGGGCCCCTTGCAGATGGATGCCTGACTCACAGAAGGTTCAACTCTGCCCAGATCCCACAGCTGGGATGACACACGGGCGGGCTAGGGAGCAAGGCTGCTGGCACCGCGGTGGACACTGGATTGCCACACCCCGCCTGGGCATACCATCTGAACCTCAGCACCTTCTGCAGATCTCACATCCTGGAAGTGCTGAGAAAGTCTGATCAGGGCCTCAGGGCCTTTGTGGCAGTGGTGTGGGAGGCTTCAGAGAGGTAGAAAGAAGACAAAGGGGCTTTACAACCTGCTTCACGTGGCCCCCAACTAGCTCCCCGCCCTCTCTGGGGCTCCATGACCTCATATGCCAAATGGCAATGATTAAACAACCTTCCCAGGGCGGTGTGTTGTAAGAATTCAACAAGACAATACATGAAAACACAGTGCATGTGGTGCTGTGGCAAAGCCTTTGGCAAAGGCTACTGCCATCCCCCTGTAGTTCTCCCTGGAGTGTCCCTCACTATCCCAGCCCAGGCGAAAGGTCACCTCCTCCATGAAGCCCTCCTGCACTTGCCTAGGCAACCCCCATTGGGATCCCAGAGCAATCTATTCAGATCTTTATAATAAAGAGTTCTGTACGTGGCTTTTAAATTACCTGCCTGCTACCATCAAATTGTGAGTACTGAGGGTGATGTGACCACCTAGCCAAGTGTAAAAAATTCCAAGCACAGAGGTGAGGGGACTCCCTGTAGTGACACAGCAAGCCAGGCCAGAGGTGGCCTTGAACCCCTTCTGGACATCAGTCCAGGGTTCCCTCCCCAAATCCCTCCGCCCCAAAATGTCTATAGTCTGTCAGAAAGTGGGGAGAGCACCTCCCAGCCAAGACTTCCAACACTGACCCACTAAAACCCATGTACGGCTGAAAGATCACTGCCCTGGAGGACTCAAGACCCTGGCAGGCTTGCTGAGCCTCAGTTATTACAGCTTGAAAACGGGCGATGGCTGTTTGTCCCTCAATGGGTTTCCTAAGAAGCAAGTGAAAAGCTGGGATGTAAACTCCTTTTTTTAAAAAAAAAGGCACCATTAAATGTAAAGGATTTCTATTATGTTTATAAGCAACTATAATAAAACGGACTTTACACAGCAGCTTCCTACGGAAGGCGTAGGAAGAAAGCACGCCAGCCATCCGGGGCCTGGCTGCAGTTCTGGTCGTCAGTAAGTCACTGTGTCTCGGGGAAGTCACTGGTGTCTCTGGGACTGTTTCCTCTTCCCAACAAAACAAAGGTTTGGTTGGCTGACCGCCAAAGCCCCTCTGGCACTAAAAACCTGCTCCATGCCCAGCACGGTCAAGGCACTGAGAAGGCAGCATGCACAGATCAGGGGCTCAAGTCCCAGGGAGCCTAAATGTTGGGTTGATCAAAAAGTTCATTTGGGGTTTTCCATATGATGTTACAAAAAACCCAAATGAACTTTTTGCCAGTGCAATATGTTGATGGCAGGACCTGCCTGAGACAGGTGAGTGCCGTGGCCAGAGCACGTGGCCAGCCCATCTCCCCGCTCCCAGGCTGGCTCTGTGGTTTGCTTTGACCTCAACGCACACCTGTCACGTCAGGAAAACACTGTGACCCAGGGGGCTCAGTCACCCAGGTTCAGTCTTAGTTCTTGCAAGCCTCAGTTTCCTATTGTGAAAGAGGCAGTGACAGAACCCTTCCCACTGGCCATGGTCCAGCACGCTGGAAGGGCTGCACAAGCTCTCAGTCTGTGAGGGATGGGAGTGAGAGTGGCCTTTTCTTGAGCATCTTTATCCTGGGCAACAGGCTGAGCGCTGTCCTGGCTCCCATTTCAGGCTCATGGTAAGCGGGCAAGGTGGGTTCAGTAGCTTCCCTAAGGCCATAGGGTACCGACTGGCCCTGTCTTCTGATTTTGGAGTAAGGTCTGAGCCCTCTATGCAGAGCTCTCTATGCAGAGCTCTCTATGCAGAGCTCTGATCACCTGATCCACCATCATCCTCCAACCCCTGCTCCCCCAGTCTCCCACCCTCCCCCGCAGAGCAGAACTGGACAATGTGCAAAGCACTTTCACCCAGAGCCTGCCTCAGTGTTGGCCCTGCAAGGGTAGGGGCTTGTCAGGCTCTCCTTTGCTGAGAACAAACTTCAGCCAAGGGTGGGGTCCCGGGGCCACCAGTGGCCTCATACGTAGAGGCTGCCCACAAACACTGCTGGTGTTCTGTCCATGTCCCCCTCAGCCTGCACCAGTCCAATGCACAGCTCAACTTCTAAATGCCAGGACCTGCTTTTGTCCCAGGACACTCCTGAGAGGTTGCTGTGGGCTTCCTCTGCTTGAGAGCTGGAAATAGCAGGAATCAACACCCCAGGAGTGATGGACTGGTCCCCCTGCTCAGCTGGGATAACTCTGAGGTGAACTACATGTTGTTTCCCAAAGTCCCCAGGAGGATTCCGCTCCAAGTGTCCACAGAGGTAACTGGCTTCATATAATGCTCCCTGCCCTGGCTTCTCCCACCCCATCCCTTCCCCACTCTCCACTGCTATTTCCTGGGTCAACCTCCTGCTCCAATAAACCATGCACTCAAATTCCTATCTCATGGTCTGCTTTTGCAACCCCTCAAAAGAAGAAAACCTTGCCTTAGCACCAAACAAATCACAGCTACAGTAGCTGTTCCCAGGCCCAAGTTCCTAGAGAGACAAGAAGTGCTGTGGGAACCAGGGTTGGGTCTTCTATGCTCTGTGTCCCAGCATCAGGCACAGGCTGGGCTGCAGGGAGGTGCCCCTAAATGGACCAGAATGAACATGAGAGATGGCTTGTTCACTGGATGGAACACTCATCCTTGTCCTGACCAGGCCCCAGTCTAGGTGGGAGGTAAGATATAAAACAGTCTGTGAAGATGCTCACACAAAAACAAGTATTTGGTACTGGGGGGTTTCCTAGGTGTCAAGATAAAGGTCACAAGTCTTACTGCGAGCTGACTTACCTAAGGTCACACGGCTCTTGGTCTCAGCGTGGAAAAGACTACAAGCTCATCAAGGGCAGGGGTGAGCAAAGCCAGCCTCCCCCGACCCTGTGTCCCGCACAGCGGCCCAGAGCATGGTCTGAACACAGCAAGCAATCAGTAAGGAGCCACTGGTGAATCTTTAAGGAGAGCCCGGGAGCCCCCCCCATGCTGAACGTTTGAGGCAGCGGCCGCCAGCGTGCACGGTGAGTGTGCACGGTGTGTACACACTAAAACCTTGAGTGACAAGGTTTTCAGCCCCCGCCAGGCCTGAAAAATGTGTGCAGACCCAGGGTCTCCCCTCGCTCTCCCAGACGCCAAACCCAGCCTGTCAGCAGGTCCCGGCTAGCTCCGCGGACCCAGCACCTCGGAACCACTGTCCACACACACAGACTTGACTCCAGGATGTCATCTGGGTCCAGGCATCCCAGCATCGGCCCAGCCCACCCCGAAATTCAAACCACAAAGTCTCCAGACCTGAGGATCCAGGGAGGCCGCGTGCAGCAGGCCTGGCCCCAAGAGGAGCCCTGCTGTCACTGCGTCCCTGCCCTCAGGCTTCCTACACCTGGAAGGGCTCTCAGGCGCACCTACTCCAGGAAATCTTAATCAGGAAGGTGGGGAAGCTGCTGAGTCAGACCGGGCACCAGGCACAGTACTGGGTACCATGTACCATGTGTATCATGGCAAAGCCTCGAATCAGAGGCTCGGATCCAAGCCCCTCATTAAACAGAGGGGGAAACAGCCCCTGGGGAGGGGCAGTCACGGACAGGGCTCCAAGGCTAAGACCTCATTCTTGCTGTCGTTGTTTCAGTTGCTCAGTTGTGTCCGACTCTTTGTGATCCTATGGATTGTAGCCCACCAGGCTCTTCTGCCCACGGGATTTTCCAGGCAAGAACATTGGAGTGGGTTGCCATGCCGTCCTCAGGGGATCTTCCAGACCCAAGGATTGAACCCTCATCTCCTGTATTGCAGGCAGATTCTATACCACTGAGCCATCTGGAGAGCCCAAAGCTAAGACCAAGTCCTGGCAAATAAAGCTTGAGAAAAAGTACATCCCACACACAGGCCTCTCTCTACAGCTCTACGAGGAAACTCCCATCCAGTCGCCTCTTCCTGATGATCTCGGGCAAAAGCGAGTCAGGGCGCAGCAGGGAAGGGAAAAACCTGTGAAGGGGCTGGAGCGCGACCCCTCCCCCAGGAGCCTTGCCATCTAATGAAGCGAAGAGAAAGATTCAGGTGGCGGTTCAAACGCTGGCGTTTTAAAGATGAAAGTATGCGATTCAATTAAACGTTTAAGTAGTGTTTTCTCATACTAAATCACTGAATCGTTGGTGCATTCCTTGAATTTCTCAGGGCACTGTTCATTTTTATTTATTGTTGTAACCCAATGCCCTTAGCTGCGTGAATGGTGCTATTCGAAGGAAACTTGTTTTGCAACGGGGAAAGTTGTCCCAGGTCTCTTAAAAGGTTCATTATGTGCCTGGTAACTCCGTTCTGTTAATAATTCCGGACTATATAGGCAGGGCTTACTTTCCATTTAGCATTATATTTTCCAAAATTCTGTAAACAGCTCCTCTACACAAACCCTTTTGATATTCAATTCCTCCTGGTTTTTTTTTTTTTTCCTTAACCACTCTTTTTCTCTGGGCCTACTTCTTATGAAAAAAGGAAAAAAAAAGATGGAAAGAAAGAAATCACCCAGCACACATATTTTTTCAATTAAGCCATGCTTGGTGCCAAAATATATGGATCGCACTAATAGCCATAAGTAATCTTAAGGTCTTTCCCCCAAATATTTTGATTATTTTACAAATCCCCCAAGGAATGTGCTCTTAGGGTGATTTATGTAGCTCAGTCAGGATTCGGGGAGGGGGCTGGCTGCAGTGGGGCAACTTAGGAGACGGGGGCAGCTGTGTGATACTGCAGAACCCAAAGGACTCTCAGGGGAAACTCTAGGCCATCTCTGCAGGGGTGAGAAGGGTGAGTTAGTGGTTCCTACACAGAACAGGTGGCTGCACTCAGCCCCCTGAGGAAAAGGTGGCTGGAGCCTCCACAGATAACCCCAATGTCTGATGACCCCCAAGCCACCTGCGTTTGCCTTGCATCCTAAGGTTGGGTGTTTCATTTGACCTCTATCAAGTTTACGCTGCTCACTTTTCAACTTTTACTAAGTATATACGACAAGGGGGGACCCCAGTGCCAAGGGAAAGTAATCTGGACTTAACCATCTATGAATACTCTTCAGGTGAAGAAGCAATGTGGGCAGATGAGGCGGTATCGTTGGCCCAGTGGGCTCTGCCACAGCATCCCCAGTCCCGACCACGAAACTCTTCTGCTCCCAAGGAACAAGAAGATGAGGACATGGTTCCTCAAAGAGCAGCTGGCATGAGCAGGCTGGCTTCCCCACAGGGGAGCTGAGGCATCTGGCCAGAACTTTCCACTGACCAAAGGGACCCTAATCAAGGACGAGCTGGCTTATAGGGGCAGAAGAAGCTCTCAAGTGAAGGGCAGGTGTGGCGGCAAGGGCCAGCCTCGGCAGCCAAGGGGCCCAAGGCCCGTCCACACCCCACTGGCTGGATACATGCCCTCAGCAAATTGCAACTCCTGCCAAGCCTCAGTATCCCTACCTGCCAAGTGGAGCTAAGAATTTCTGTTTTCCTGGCTGGATTTTCTCATGGAAGATCAACTGGATCAACTGGGTTGTTCTTTGTAAATTGAAAATCAGGCCAGAAGGAATTTTGTATTAGTACTGTCATACCAATAACTGACGTAATAAATGCCCAATTGCATAGCGTTCACTGAAAGTGACTTAAAGACGCCTTTCCCTTCCTTTTGTGTTAAAGCTAAACCTACAGAACCAAGGTCTCTGCATTTTGAGATCCTCCTCCCAACTCTGAAGAACACAGTTCTTCATAATGAACTCTGACTCCAATGAAGCCGCACTGGGGGGACACGCTGGGTTTGCTAGTGGGCCGTCGTAACTGCTCACATCCAGAAGTGAGTCCTCTCCGCAATGCCACCATCAGCTACTGTCACAATGAACCTCGTCCTTGACTGGCCACCCGAGCAGTTTCATTATCATGTCCACCGAGGGCACAGAATCAGCCGCAGCCACAAGTCGCCAAGCCTCAGTTTGACAAAAGACACAAAAGCCTGGCAGTTGCTGTCTCAGCCTCCCACACAGCAAGAGGATGTCCCCAAATGAGCTTTTCCCTGAATGAGAGGATGCCTTTTCATAAGCAGGTATGCACAGATCCCAACCCCCAGGCCCCCACTGCCAACACCAGGAACCCCCCACCCCAGCCCAAGTCCAGAGAGGAACTTGGGAGCCTCTGTGTCAGCAGCAGGAACAATAGGCTGAAGTCAGGGTCCTTGAGGATGTGGAACAAAGAGCTGGCTCGCCGGGAAGGGAGACCTTTAACTTCCAGAAACCACACACGTCCCATCCCACACATTGTCCCACGACCAGGAGAGAGCCTCAGGGTCACGTGGCCGTTTGAAGCTCTCAGGTTTGTTGGGGCCAGAAAATCCCAGGCTTGCAAACACAAAATAGGACAAGAGTCACCACAGTGACGCAGCTGCTGGGGTCCCTTTCTGTCTGCCTGCGCCCTGAATCCTCTCACCTGTATGAGGCCCCAGAGCGGTGCGGGCAGAGACTGGTGAGACCGGTGCCAGCCTGCCCTATCTCCCCCACCCCCAGCACCTCCAGCTGACTCATGGGGAGCCTCGGCCTCTTATCAGAGCCCGCCAGCCAGGCAGCAGCACACATCCCCACTGGCCGCACCTTCCGCCCAGAGTACGCTTTTGTCTCTGGCTCCAAACTGGCTGCGGGAAGTGGGGCGCAAGGGAGGGGTCGGGGTGCCACAGGCTCTGGAGGCACTCTAAGGGGCCTCCCCACCTGATGTCACGTGATCTTCACTTTAGAGAAGCAGGGGTGGAAAGGAACTCAAGAGACCATCCATTCACACTGTGTAGGAAGGAGCAAGCTGAGGCCCAGAGAGGGAATGAGACTTGTCCAAAGTCACACAGGAAGCTGGAGGCAGAGGCTGCACTGGAGTTCCAGCTTTCCCAGCCCGATTCTCTGTCCTGTGCTAGGCTGCTGATGGGGCATGGGCCCCGAGCAAAGGGCTTTGCTTTTCTTAAGTCCTCACCAACAAAATGATCTTGTACTCAGAATGTGAAGACACAAATCTAAGATGGGACAGTCTTTTGCTAAAATAACAGTCCCTCCTAGAGTTGGAAGCCCTTCTTTTAGCATGAGCAAAGGGGAAGTTTAGGGCAAGGAGCGGAGGGGAACAGAGCAGGAGGGATAAGAGAGCCCCTCAAAAGCTGTTTTACTGTGGGCCCCAGGCAGGGAGATGAGAGGTGGGGAGGGGATGGGGGAGTCAAGCTGAGGGGCAGAGGGCATGCCAGTCTGGTGGGTGCTGCAAAAATGCTGCAAAAGCAGGGCCTCTTGGTTGGGAGGGTGGGGCTGGATGGCCTGGGGCTGGAGCTCCCGACTTTAAAAGCAGGATGTTTGGCTGGGGCCTCTCTTCTCTCAAATAAACAATCCACAACCTTATTCAAAATGGAGGGGTGTGCTGGGGAAGGGCCTGATCACCTCATTTCCATATCCCCTCCCCAAGGGAGTGCCAGCAGCTACCTCAAGGGGCCTGAGGACCAGTGGGTAGGAAGCAGTGGCAGGGACCAGGCTGGGGCAGTTAGGTACCCTCCATCCTGAGGTCACACTGGGGTATCCCGTCTGGCTGGATATGTGGGGCCAGAATCTTGCCGACTGACAGCCTCTTCAACCACATCCTGACCACAGAAGGGAGCCCCTGAGAACAAAGTCTAGTCCCTTAAGAAACAGGCTAATGGACTTCCCTGGTGGTCCCATGGTTAAGACTCCGAGCTTCCACTGCAGGGGGCACAGGTTCGATACTGGGTTATGGAGCTAAGATCCCACATGCCACTAAGTGCTGGTGCTGGTGGGTGTGGGTCCTGAGGCTCAGTCAGTGAGGCAACTGCCCTTGCTCACGGCGGGGGGGAGGGGGGGCATGAAACTGGCATCCAGACTCCCTGTCTGGCCCTTTCCAGCACCTAGGAGTGGGGCAGGGGATGTATGGGGCACACAATGGGTCATCGGTTTCCTTGCAGAAATCTGGACCATTCCTCTGCCACATTCTTGGATGCATTTGTCCCTGGGAACCTTCGTTCATCCAGCCAGTATTTATGGAGAAGGGATGTGGTTCTAGGCTCGGGGCGTAGCCAGCAGTGAACAAGACTCAAACCCTACTTCAAAGAGCTCACACCAGCTTCCGCTGGTAACAAGCTGCTTTTTGTTATTCAACAAACATTCACCATAGGTCTGGTCCACGTGCCTGCATCAGACACCAGGGTTGGCCAAGGCACACGTCCTGCACTCATGCTCCTGTGGCCTTTCAGGTGGTCAGCATCCTCCCCATCCAGGGGGATGAGAAGCCACCTGAGACATGGACAGGTCTCAGCTCTTTCCTCTGCTCCCAAGGCAGGCCGCAGAGCATCCACTCAAACGCTGGGAGTGGACTATTTACCAAGTGCCTCCCTTCCTCTGGCAGGAAGTCGCTCCCAGCACGGTGGTTTTTTCCCCAACCCCCCTCAACTCTTTCTGGGCTCGTGGTTTGGAAAGAGCAAAGGGTTGTGAGTTACAAGATCCGGGCCCTCTCATTCACAGCTGCTGGGAGAGAAAATGGGTACAGCCTTTCCGGAGAGCACTCTGACCTTAAAAGTGCATGGCCTTTGACCTAGCAGTCCCACTTCTAGGAATTTATTCTAAGGAAATAGCCAGTGATGTGCACATGTGCACAAGGGCGCTTACCAGGAAGCCATGCTTCTGAGTTTAAAAAAAAAAAAATCACTGCAACAACCAGGCCTGGGATACTAGTAAGGAAATATGGCACATCCATGGCATGGAACGCTAAGTAGACATTAGAAAGCCCACAGAATATATGTTGAATTAAGCAAATGTTCTCAATATTGCTAAGAGCACTACAAATGGCTATATATACTTTTAATTCAGTTCAGTTCAGTTGCTAATAATAACTCCCTTCTTTTCATTTGGCAGTATGTACATATACCTATAGAGCAGATTTCTAGAATACTTCCCATTTTTTGCTAAAAAAGAGGATGACAAGAAAAATACTATTGCAAGCTAGTTAGATGATAATAATTTCCTTTCAGGGTGGTAGAGCTAAGGGTGATCTATTTTTCCTCTGTGCTTCTCTTGTTTTCTAAATGCTCTGCATTCATCATGTATTACTTTAAAAAAGGAAGAAAGAGGAAATGCAACTGGGGCGGGGCTTGGGCCAGCTCCTTCACTACCAAGCCGGCTAATGTCTGTAGGCGCCTTCGCCTAAGGAGGACGTCAGTGACACTGATAGCTAGAAGGACAATACCTGCACAGCCACACAAAGCCCTTCCAGGTAGACACCCACTTTGCATATACAAAAACCCACTCCATGCTAGACCCCCGTGCTCACCATCTAAGCCCCACCACCAGCCACCCCAAGAGAACACAGCCCATGTCAACCCTGCAGCACTGGCTGGGAGTAGGGGGTGGGGTGGGAAGCTGGGAAAACCTGCCCCACTGCAGAGCCACCAACCCTTCTAAGAAAGGGCACTCTCAGCTGCTACATTCTCCCCGCAGGGGACGCTCAGAATCCCATGGGAGTAGGCCCTGCAGGGTCTCTGGCTGGTGAATGCTTCTGCCCATTCACTCAGCCTTCCCTGGGCAGCTGCCACAGCCAGGGTGACTCACGGAAGAGCAGAGCATGGTTATGTCCCGAGGTGGAAACTGAGGCCCACAGAGGGAAAAATCACGCCACCAGGGCACAGCCTCCCGCGTGCTGACCATCAAGGGGCAGCAGCTCTGGAACGCAGGATCTCCAGGTTGGGGGGCTCCAAGAAAACCAATCTCAGGGCTGAGGATTCAGGCAAGAACTCAGTAAATGCACCCCCACCCCAAGGTGAGAAGCAGAGGCAGGTATCGGGACAGAGGGCTGAGTGGGCAGCTCGGAGGAAAGGCCATGCCCAGTGACCCACGGGGCTCCCCTAAGTAAGGCCGGGGCTCCAGAGGGGGCACCGACTGTGACAGGGTCAGAAATGCCAGGGATGACCTGAGACCCACCAGCTGCATGGCGGGGATGGAGGAGGGGTGCCACAGAGTCTTCCCCTAGGGAAGGGGCAACCAGTGAGAGCACCATGGCTGAGTCCCATCCTTGGGACTAAAGTTACTGCCCAGGGGGCTGGCTAGACATGCTGTAGGCCCCTGAGACTCCAGGCATTGGGGCTGCAGAGGACCCTTTCCTGTCTTGACTGCGCCACACAGAGTTCACAGGGAAAAGGCATCTACCGTCTCCCCACCTGGACCCAGAAGAACCAGAAGGCCAGAGGAGATGGAGATCCTTTTTTTTATTATTGTTATTTTTTAAATACGAATTATTTCCAGCCGGAAGGCAGAGGGGTGAGGGCCATTGGAGGCCTCCGGCCGCCGGCACCCAGCCAGCCTCATAAATGTCTGGCAGCTGGAGGGAGACTCAGCTCATTGCTATCGAAATGAGCTCGTTACTGCTAATTTCCCTGGCTCACCAACTGATGCATCCAGTGTGTTCCTGAATCTCCAAAGCCGTTTCCGAAGCCACCCTCACGGGGTCCGCCAAGAGACTGCAAGTGTAGGCGGAACTTCAGGGTGGCCTCAGTTTCCCCAACCAGAGTGTGGGCAGGAGAAAAGGGAACCGAGGTGTAGTTCATCCAGCTGCGGCTGAGTCAACCACAGGCGAGGCCAACCATCCCGCCAGGGCTGCTCATTCCTGCAGGCAAATGGGGAGACGGCAGGACAGCACAATTTCTCGGGGTCACTCAGAACAACCCCCTCCACTTACCAAACACCCAGCAGGCCCCCCGGACGATACTAGGCACCTGGCATATATTATCTCTTTTCATTTACACCACAACCTGGCAAACAGGACCTTAGTAACCACTCTCATTTACAAAGAAACCAAGACTCAGAAACGTTCAGGAACCCGCCCCGAAGTACACAGCTTGGGAATACTAAGGCCTTCCCCTAAAGTCAGGAAGAAAAGCGGCTAAACGTGGCAGGGTTGATGCCCACTCTGGAGACACACGCAATCTAGGCAGGGTATGCAAAGGCTCCTCCTTCCTGGGAGTTGGCAGAGGAGGGCAAGCACCCATTGGCCACCCCAAGGTGGGGTTACCTGAGAAAACTTCCAATAAGGTGACCTGAGACAGGCACTGAAAAGGAGTGCGTCAAGGCTGTGTATTGTCACCCTGCTTATCTAACTTCTATGCAGAGTACATCATGAGAAACGCTGGGCTGGAGGAAGCACAAGCTGGAATCAAGATTGCCGGGAGAAATATCAATAACCTCAGCTATGCAGATGACACCACCCTTATGGCAGAAAGTGAAGAGGAACTAAAGAGCCTCTTGATGAAAGTGAAAGTGGAGAGTGAAAAAGTTGGCTTAAAGCTCAACATTCAGAAAACAAAGATCATGGCATCTGGTCCCATCACTTCATGGCAAATAGATGGGGAAACAGTGGAAACAGTGTCAGACTTTATTTTTGGGGGCTCCAAAATCACTGCAGATGGTGACTACAGCCATGAAATTAAAAGATGCTTACTCGTTAGAAGGAAAGTTATGACCAACCTAGACAGCATATTAAAAAGCAGAGACAAAAAAAAAAAAAGCAGAGACACTACTTTGCCAACAAAGGTTCGTCTAGTCAAGGCTATGGTTTTTCCTGTGGTCATGTATGGATGTGAAAGTTGGACTGTGAAGAAAGCTGAGCGCCGAAGAATTGATGGTTTTGAACTGTGGTGTTGGAGAAGACTCTTGAGAGTCCCTTGGACTGCAAGGATATCCAACCAGTCCATTCTAAAGAAGCTCAGAACCCGGGTGTTCATTGGAAGGACTGATGCTGAAACTGAAACTCCAATACTTTGGCCACTTCATGCGAAGAGTTGACTCATTGGAAAAGACCCTGATGCTGGGAGGGATTGGGGGCAAGAGGAGAAGGAGACGACAGAGGATGAGATGGCTGGATGGCAACACCGACTCGATGGACATGAGTCTGGGTAAACTCTGGGAGTTGGTGCTGGACAGGGAGGCCTGGCATGCTGCGATTCATGGGTCGCAAAGAGTCGGACACGACTGAGCGACTGAACTGAACTCAACTGAACTGAGACAGGCATGCCATCCGTATCTGGGGCTGCCCAAGTGCAAAGGAGGGAGTGGCTAGCACCACCCACTCGGGGTGACCACCTCCCTGGGCCAGGCCCAGTTAGGGAGCAGCACAGCCCAGAGGAGCAGTAGGGGAAGAAGCAGGAACCGCTGCCTGCCCTGTGGGCAGAGCCCTCCGCACACCCGGGTTCATCTTCCCACCTGATAGGCCGGGTGTCCTGCTGAGGAGCGAATGAATCAGCCTGGGGAGATCCATAGGCTGGAATAGAAGCAGCCATCAAAAACAATGTTTACAAAAAGTGTTAAGGGCTCAAGGAAATATTTACCAAATGCTGAGGGGGGGGGGGGGGGGGAAGGCAGGACACAAAGTTGCATTTTTTAACAGAAAAACAATTTAAACAGAATAAGCCAAAACTTTTCCCAGGAGTTATCTCTGAGAGGGGGAGGATTACCTCTGAGCTTTTCTATGCTTTCCACATTTTCCATTAATGAGCTACATGTTTCTTTGAAAAACAAGCAAATGGGTGTGTTTTAAGTGAACCCCAATGATGCCACTGCAGACCCCTAGCCCCCGACCCACATCCCTCTGTGCAGAGGATGAAGGAGCTGCACTGGGAGACAAGACAGCCTGGCTGAGGCGCTCTTCTCCTGGAGGCCCTAGGAGTGACAATCCGAAGCCCCAGAATGATGGACAGATGAAGCTGCACATTTCTCAGCCATCTCTAGTGTCCCGGAAGGCTGCTGGGTTGAGCAATCCACACCTGGGTTCTGTGTGCAGCTAGGCAGGGGCCGTAGCTCCCCACTGGTGATATAGGACCGAGAGAGGGGTGCCTGAGAGTGCAATGCAAGGGCTCAAAGATGCTGCATCCATAGTCCCAGCATCCACCGTCCATAAGCTTGCTCAGAAAAGAAGGTGCCCCACAAGCTGCCAAAGCACCTGGGCTACTCCTTCTACAGTTCAGCCCCTCCATTCGAGCTTGTCCTCTGGCCCCAGACGGAGCAGCACCCCACTCCCACCCCACCCCTCAGAGCGGGAACAGCAGAACTGCTCCCTGGAGAAAGCAGGGTTTTTCATAAACATTCCAGAGCCTGGGGTGGGAGGGGGTGCAACACTGGAAAAGCGCTTCTAAGATGACAGCAGGTGAGGAGGGCAGAAAATGCCCTCTTCTTTGCCAGTGCACCACAACATTGTGAAAATATACCCGTGAGACGAGCTCCTGAAGGCCAGGGGGGAAACAGGCATGGCAGTTGTGGGGAAGAGTCATTTTTCTCCTTATTTCTGAGCTTCCTGGGTCATCATGACACTCACTTCATGCACCACCACCCGCTGTTTTCATGGGAAGACATGAACAGGCGTACCCATGAGTAGCCCACGTGCACCATCACCCAGGGTCCAGTTCAGAGTCCAAGACCAGCAACGTCCGCCCCACCACACACATTCAGTCGTGCCCTCACCACGCGTCGGTGCCCACCTCCCTTGGCTCCTTGGTCCTAGCTGTCCCAAAAGAAAGAGAGCTCCCTAAGTGCCAGCAGCTGTTTTATTTACGTCCCCAGTCGGTGATGCGAAAACAGCATGTAGGTGTGTATTTTCAACAAAATTTAACACAAGCCTTTGAAACAGCCATTCTCCTTTTGTGAGACAGTCTATGGATGGATGGAGATGCATAGCGTAACAATGTGAGTGTATCTGATGCCACCGAAGAAGACACCTAAAAATGGTTAAAATGGTAAATTGTATATTGTGTTTTTTGCAACAATTTTTTTCAAAGCCATTCTTCTCAAGCTCAAAGAGCAAGTGCCTGAGGGCTCCCTCTTCTAAGTGGGGTCCTGGCTCCCCATCCTCCTCCCCAGCTCCTCCGCCCCCTCTGGGCCATAGCCCATCTCAAAAGTGGGGAGGCCGTGCACCTCACTTCCGTGTTTATCCAGAGTGGAGTTCTGGACAGCGGAGGCTCAGCCCAGGCTGGCTGGGGCCTGGCTCCAAGGCTCCAGGTTTGCCATCAGGGCCTTTTTCCACCTACCCAGGTCCAGAGCTGGCACTACACAACTTCCTGGCTCACTTGCAATTTTTTTTTTTTTTTTTTTTACCTCCCTCAAGTCATTTAAACCTATTTACCTTTAGGCTACAAAGGGCCTAGGCTCCAGGCACGTACACTCAGGTACCAGCCAAGAGGAGGAGAGTCAGGAGAGGGGGCCCTTCCTGAGGACAGCGGGAAGGGGAGGAAAGATGGAACCCCACTCCCTCATCAAAACCCTTCCTTCTGCCTTCAGTTCAGCACCCACTTACCAAGTTCCTCCCCACGCCAGGCACGACCTGCAGACGTGGAGAAGTACTGAGCTAGCAGTGGAGGGGCTAGAAGACCCCTCGCTCATTCCTGCTAAGACGTGAACTGCTATCACTGAGTCTGCGCCATGAGTCAATGAAGGATAGGATGACCAGCTCTGCCCTGAGGGCCAGGGCAAGCGCCGGAGAGGAAGTGACATGAGTTGGACCTTTGGAAGAATAGGAGGAGCTGGCCAGATGGACAGAAACAGCCTGGCAGTGCAGTCCACATGAAGGGCGAAGCAAAGGTTCGGGGGCCGAGAAAGAGCCTGGCATGCTGGCAGTCTGGGACAGGGCCCATGTGCCAGGCTGAACTTCCGCCTGCTGGTGGCAGGGAGCCGTGGGAGGATGCTGAACTGGGGAGGTGATGAACAGGGGCCCAGACTCCCTGCCTCACCCCAACACATTCCTGGGCCCAAGCCAGGGCAGGGGCCCTGGGTACTCTCCAGGTACCAGACCAAGGTTCCCTCTCAGTCTTGTGTATCCCTTTCCACAGTCATGAATAATGAAAGCAGCCTAGGCATCATCAAGATTATTCAAAGCTGCCCAGATTGATTCTAACTGGGCTCTGCTGTCAGGCAAGGCCTTTCTTTTTAAAAAATCTCTTGGCCATGCTTCGTGGCATTTGGAATCTTAGTTCCCCAACCCAGGTTTGAACCCAAGCCTCCTGCATTAGCAGCAGAGTCTGAACCACTAGACCACCAGGGAGTTCCCAGGGAAGACCTTTTTGATGCCCTAGCAAGATACTGCCTCCAAAAACCTTTTGTTAGTGCTGTACCCATCCAGGTTGAAACACATAAGCTTTGATGTCTGTCCCACATGAGTATGAATCTTAGCTCCACCACTTACAAGGTATGTGCTCTAGGTAGGGTTGTCAGGTAAAATACAAGATGCCTGCTTAAAATTTGAATTACGAATAACTTTTAGTGTAAGTATGTCCCAAGTCAACTTCTCCAAGTGCATCAGGGAAATAACCCAGGTGAAAGAAGGCAGTCATATACTTGGCATAAAGCCAGTACTCACTGGGTGAATGTTACCCTTTTCTTCCTTTCTTCTCAGAACCTTGTCCCAGATTTTTTTTTTTAATTTTCACTATGAAAAATTTCAAGCACACAGCTGAAGTAGCAAGAATAGTAACAATAAACTCCTCTATACCTATGGAGTGGATGCTGTTACACACCCCGCCCAGATTCCCTTTGTCCCCCAGCTACTAGGAGGTTTGGGCTGTTAATGGTTCACAGATGCCCCTTACTGGAAGAACTGTCCTGGTCAGGCAATAATAGTCCCTCCCAGAGTGTGTGAATGTGCGTCTGTGTGCACACCTACCCGCAGCCAATGAGATGGGAACAAAAGGCTGACCCCTTGCCTCAAGGTGTGCCCAACTCTGAGGTGCAGTGCCTGTCCCAGAGCTCCCCATGGAACAGGCTGAGGCTAAACTCCAGTTGAGCCCACACCCTTGCTGCCCCATCCCACTTCCCTCACTCGCTTCTCCCAAGAACACGCCCCCTAGTAAGCTGAGTGTGTCCAAATCCCCATCTCAGCCTCTGCTTCTCAGAAGCCAACATGAGCTAACTCTCACTCGTGCAACAATGATTAAGATTGCTTCATTTAGCCCCTTTTATTTATTCGCGTGTTTGTTTTGGCTAAAGTACCTCCCATCATTTCCCCCTACATCCTTCATTATGTGCGTCTAAAAAAAATGTCAGCCTCTAAGGTTTTGACTTCCTTCCCTAATTTTCCTCCCAAAGGGGAAGGCTCTTGTGGGGGAAAGAGTCATAACTTTCAGCAGTGCCAAGGGACAGAGATCAGAGGCCAACCAGGCAGGCACCAGGCCATCTACTCTGGCTCCAGCCCAGCCCTGGACTATGGCGTGGCTTTGGTGGCCGGCAGGCCATGTTCACCCAGGTCCACCTCTTTTGTGTGGATCAAGAGCTCTGGGACAGTGTCCCAGCATCTTCTCAGGGATGCCGCCAGGGTTTAAGTGTCTCTCTATTCTTAAAGAAGGGAATGGCATGGAAAGGCCAGCCCAGTCATGGCAAGCCACTGGCCAAAGCCCCCACCTGGCCTCCTGCCTGGACCCTGGGCAGTCCTACCAGCCAGGAGGCACAGCAGCAAAGGTCCACACGCTCTGACACACCAGGAGTCTGCTATGCTGGAGGCAGCACGGATGGGGGAAAGACCACAAATACACATAATAAACGTCAACCATTATAACCATTTTTAAACATACAATTCAGTGCCATTAAGAACATTCACAACTTTAGGCAGCCATCACCACTATCTGGTTCCAGGACTTCATCACCCCCGCAGAAACCTCATGCCCATTAGCGGCCTTTCCCCTCACGCCAGCTTCTGAGTTCAGAGAAAACTTGGGTTTGAGTCACAACTTCTTTTCTCTGTGATGCTGGCAGGCAAGTGAAACCTCTCTGAGCCTCAGTTTCCTCATCTGTACAATGGGATGAGAACTCAGAGAGGTGCCATGAAAATCAAAGCTGTTGGGGATAAAGTGCTGAACTGCTCCTGGGGCTGTTAGACTCAGGCCAGGCAGGGGCCTCTGTGGCAGAGGATGCCCATCCCCTCCACTGCCCATCCCTCCCCACTGGTACCCTTTAGGATCTGGGGCTGCCTGCAGTGATGAAGGCGAGAGGAGGCTGCTTCCGTCTCCCACAGGCAGAGCGACTGGAACGAGCACTCACGGGTTCCAGCGTTTTCCCTTTTCCGTGCCCAGACCCGGTTCCAAACCAAAGAGTTACAAAGGCCTTTAAACTCCACACTCGAGGCGAGGTCAGCCAAAACCCGCATTTCCAAGCACGGCGCTTTTATACTTTGAAAACAGCCAAACGTGAACTGGCTACTTCTGAGGGTCACAGCTCCTGGCGGCCTCTTGGCTGCTGGCAGCGAGGGCCGCCTCACCAGCCTCTCCCTCCCTCCCCATTACCGTGCTGGGCTGTCTTTCCCCATCCAAGTCTGAGAAGAGGGGCCCTGTCCTCTCATCAACTACTGTGCAACCCCAGGCAAGTCCCCTGCCCTCTCCGTTCTGTAAAATCAGGGGAGGATTCCCTGAAGCAAGGACTCAGTCCTCTTCCAAAGCTCCCAGCCTGTGGCTTCTGTGAGCAGCAGGCTCAGAACTGCAAGGGATCTTTCCAGGTCACCTGATTCAGTCCTCTCCACTGCCTTCCATTTCATAGACAGAACGCTGACGCCCAAAGTTTGAGGCAACTCGCCCAGTGTCACATGCGTCTTGGTAGGATAAATTCACACTCGACTATCTCAGGGAAAATCATGGGGCATAGGTGAAGCTCCGAAGAGTCCAGGAGAAAATAATTCTCCACTTTGCAACACTTCCTCTGAAACATGGCACCAAGCACCAAAGCCATTAAAATTCTCCGCATACCAGGTCAATGCATAAACTCAATACTAGTAATAAATAATAGGAAAACGCTTTATAATTTATAATAGTAACGAGAAATGTGAACAAAGTCGGAATAAATTTAATAATAAAGTGTATGATCCATATTTTGAAAGCTACAAAACACGAATGAGACAAATCAAAGACCCAAATATATGGAGAGATATACCCTATTCATTGATTGGAAAACTCAATAATATCAAGCCGTCAATTCTGCCCAAACTGATGTGTAGATTTGATGCAATTCTAACCAAAATTCCAGCAGTTGTAGAAAATCAACAACTGATTTTAAAATTAATACAGAAATGCAAACGCTTGTTATAGCCAAAACAACACTGAAAAAGAACAAAGTTGGAGGACTCATGCTACACAATTTCAGAACCTACTATGGGGCTGCCTTGGTGGCTCAGTGGTAAAGAATCTGCCTGCCAATGCAGGAGACACGGGTTCGAGCCCTGATCCGGGAAGATCCTGTGTGCCACAACTGCTGAGCTTGTGCCCTGGAGCCAGGGAGCTGCAACTAGCAAAGCCCACGTGCCCCAGAGCACATGCTTCCCAACAAGAGAAGCCAGCTCAACAAGAGGCCCAGGCACCACGCTGAAGAATAAGCCCCTGCTCTCTGCAACTAGAGAAAGCCCGCGTGCAACAACAAAGAGCCAGCACAGCCAAAAATAAACGAGCAAATATTTTAAAAAACTCACTACGAAGCTACAATAATCCGGATAGGATGGCATTAACGATAAAAGGATAGACACATAGACAGTGCAACAGAATGGAGTCCAGAAAGAGAACATAAATGATCAACTGATTTTTAACAAAAAGGTCAACATAATTCAAAAGAGAAAGGGTAAGTCTTTTCAACAAATGGTACTAGAATAATCGCACCTCCATAGGCAAAAAAAAAAAAGAAGAAGAAAGAAACCAGACCCTTATCTCACAATTTGTACAGAAGTTAACCCAACATTGATTACAAACCTAAATGTAAAACCAAAAAGTAAAAAACTTTTAGAAGAATACATAGGAGAAAATCCTTGTGACCTTAGGTCTGGCAGAGTTCTTCACACAGCACAAAAACATGAAGAGAAACAATTAATCAACTGGACTTCAGCAAAAATTAAAAACTTCTGTTCTTTAAAAGACTCCATTATGAAGAGGAAACGATAAGCCACAGACTGGGAGAAAACATTTACAAAATACTTATCTTTTAAAGGACTGATAATCAATATATAAAAGAACTCTCAAAACTCAATAAAAAAGTGATCAACCCAATATAAAAAAAAGTGCAAAGATCTGAACACACTATATCACAGACATAGATGGCATATAAGCACATGAAAAGAAGTTCAACATCACTCATCAATAGGAAAAATGTGCATTAAAGCCACAACGAGATACCAGTACCTATCTATCAGAATAACTCAAAGATAAACTGCCCATACTAAGAGCTGGTGAGGATGAAGAGCAACTGGAACTCTCTTATGCTGCTAGTGAGATGGTAAAATGGTACAAACTTTGGAAAACAATTTGGCAATTCATTATAAAGCTAAACATACCTTGCCATATACCCAATAATCTTACTCCTAGGTATTTACCAAAGTGAAAACTTAGGTTCATACAAAAACCTGAGTACAAAATGTTTATAGCCAAAAACATTGGAAATAATCCAAATATCTATCCATGCAACATCACAAATGAATCTCAAAGCATTATTCTGAGTTACAGAAAAAGTTACAAAAGGCCATTTGCAATGTGATTACATCTGTAGGGTGTTCTGGAAAAGGCAAAACGAGAAAGACAGAGGACATGAGTTGTTGCCAGCAGCTGGGGAGAGGAGTAAGAGTTGACCACAAGAAATACCAAGTAACTTCTGGGGGTGATGGAAATGTTCAGTCTCTTGATTATGATAATGTTACATCACTGTCAAATTTCACAGGACAGTACACTTTCAAACAGTTTTACTACGTAGATTGCATCTTAATAAATCAAACCAAACAAACCCTATTCAGCCTCATGAGGGCTTGTCTTGTTTCTCCAACCGGTTTGATAAATGTGGGGGTTACTCTGACCCAGAGAGGCAAAGTGACTTGCCCAAGAACACAAGCTCTGAAGTCAGATGGATTTGTGTTCAAACCTCAGTGCTGCCGCTTATTAGCTTGCTTGCCACCCCTGGGCAAACTGCTTCTCCCATCTGAGCCTCAGTTTTCTCATCTGACAATGAGGGCAAAGTAATAACAGAAGCTACCTTATTGGGACCGAATGAGCTTAAGGAAGAACAAACATATTTTGCTACACTCAAAGTTTAGCTATTAGTATTACTTCCCGTATGGCTACTGTCATTATTACTGCCAAAGAGCTAGAACTGAGTTGCAGGAAATGACTTCGATCCATATCTTCCTGCACGAGGTAGGCAATGACAAGCACCAGCACCACCAGTTTCCCTTGAGAGGCAGGCCTAGGCCCTACCCAGAAGGCATTCACAGTGTGGTTGGAAACAGCAGACAAAATCAGTGCAAAATCAACCCACAGCAACAGAGTGGTGTAGGGATGAAAGCTACAGGAAGTTCAGAAAAGAGAGAAGCCACTCAGAACTACACAATCCCTGAAGTCTTCCTGGAAAAGGCAGGCTTTCACTGAGCCACAAAGGACAGATCAGATGCAGCCAAACCACAGGAGAGGCCCCGTCAGGAAGGGGGAGAATGAGAAAACTCTCTTTACCCCTCTCACCCTTTCTCCTGGTAAAAGGCAACAGGAAGCCCACAGCCTCAGCACGTCCTACCAAGGACCAGCCCTGGGCCAACAGGAGGTGCGGGCACGAGAGCAGTCAGTCCGGGCACCATGCGTCATCTGGGCACTCACATGTGTCCCCACATCTGAGCAGGAGGGTCCCACGGAGGGGTGCCCACGGATGCTAGGCTTTCACTTCATCCCCCGCTTTTTTTTCCAGGGACTTGAATTTGGGTTTGTCTGGGGAGTATTTGCTTAAGTCCAAGTGTTTTTCCCGCAGCCCAGGCCAGCCCCTTCCCTGCCCCTCCTGGCCCGGGAGGGCTGCCTGGCGGGGCCGCGGGCGCCTTTGATGCGCACACCCCTCTCCAGACTTCAATGTCGCTGTGTGCACCTCCCCTTTAATAAGTTATTTCCGTGGAAAACCCTGGTAACTCGGTCGTGAATCAAGCCTATAAACACCTCCAACCCATCAAAGCACCCAAGCAAGAGAGGGGGCGGGCAGGCTAGGAAAGTCTCTTACGGTAACTCTCACACTGCTCCCTCAGAAGGGCCCGGCTGCCTGGCCCGTGGGGGCCAAGCCAACCCAATGAAAATGTGACATGTCCCCCTACCAAGCCCAGGGATCCAAAGCCCCCAAGGACACTGTCCATCTGTGTCCCCGGACAAGGCGAGAGTCCCAGCCCAGCGCCTGCAAAATTTACAGCCCGGAGAGGCACAGCCGACCGGCTGCTCCCGGGGTACAGGAATGTAATGTTTTGGCTACCGGTGAAAGGCCCAGTTTATTGGAAACACACTTCTTTTCCAATGTTTGGTTTCCTTTCACTCTTTTCTCCTTTTTGTTTTTCCCAGAGTGCACTGCCCAGGGCCTTCAGAAAGAATATGGAGCCAGAATCCTGCCTGGAGGGAAGCAGGGAGGTGGGGAAGGGGACCTGAAGTCAGATTATCTGAGTGGTGGGCTGAGCACCCTCTCTCTCCATGTGGGCAGAGGCCTGGGCACAGAGTGGGGAGACCCCAGGTCTGGACCGGGCTCTGTCACCTGGGAGCTGTGGGGCCCAGGATGGGCACTGGCCGTCTCTCTGGTCTCATCTGTAAAGTGGATGGGACAAACCAAAACCCCCTTAGAAGTGCCTGACTGAGTGTCCTGGTCTTGGACGGCAGTCGGGCAGAGTGTGGACTAAAGCTGACAGTATATTTGATGGAGAGTTCAGCAAGGCCACTCCCAGGTATCTACCCAAGAGAAGCATGTCCTTATGTCCCCAGAAAGGCCTGTCCAAAAATATTTATTTGTAACATCACAGGTAAGAGCCAGAAACTGGGAACTGCCATAGTGCCCGTCAGGAGTGAAATGGATACACTAGCCTGGGAGAACCCTGGCTGTGCCCAGAGTATTTATTACCCAAAGCGAATGAGTGACCATCGACATTCCGAACAGTATGGGTGAGCCTCATAAACATTCCATTTTTGGAATGAGGAAAAGCCCATAGGTCTGGAGACTACCAAAGGCATGGGTGGGGGAGTGTGGATAAAGGAGGTCAAAAGGTCCAAACTTGCAGCTATTAGATAAGGAAGTCCTGGAGGTATAATATACAACATGGTGACTATAGTTAATAATCCAGTATTATATATTTAAAGTTCCTAAGAGTAATCTTAAAAGTTCTCATCTTGAGAAAAAGTAAAAATCATTTGTCACTCTGAGGTGATGTTACCTGAATTTATGTGGTAATCATTTCATAATATATACACATACATATCAAATCACTACCTTGCACACCTAAAACTAATACAATGTTTCATGGGTTTGGCCCTGCCATGAGGCATGCAGGATCTTAGTTCCCTGACCAGGGATTGAGCCCATGCCCCCATGCAGTGGAAGCCTGGAGTCTTAACCACTGGACCAGCAGGGAAGTTTCACTGTGTGATAGGCCAATTATATCCCAATTACAAAAGAAAAAGGAAGATCCTTCAGTGTTTGCTTCCATTTGCAACAATTTCAAAAATAGGAAAACTAGTCAATGATGTTCCAAGTCAAGACAGAGCCATACAAACCTTTCCTCTGAAGCAACGGTCAATCCACCTACCAATCAAAAGTACTTCTGGGGCTGGCACCACGGCCCACCACAGAGACAATTGTGGACTTCCCTGATTGGCATTCAAGGCCCTCCCCGTAGGCCTCACTTCTTACTGCCCCTCCAGGACTGCTCCCTTCCCAGAACAAGCATCTTCCCATGGCCGTGCGGTTGTGCAGCACGCCCCTGGGCCCGGGCTGCCCCTCCCCGCCCCCAGCCCGGCAACACGCCCCCAGCAGCCACCCTGGGCAGCGGCTGTCTCTCAGCCCACACTGTGCACTTGGGAAACAGCGTTATTCCCCGCCTCTCTAGGAAGTTTCCCCCCCAATCTTTCCAATTCGATTCTAGGTTTCTTGGGAAGGTCCTACCTTGGGTATGTGCTTCACCCAGTCCTAACCCTCATGCTAATATGTGGTTACCAATTCATTTAATTACCCTTTACAGAAAGCTAAATGTGCTCCAGCTGCCACATTACCTATGGTATAGGTGGGGTCTCTGTGGCATCCATGAGGGGTTGCAAAGCCTACTTGTCAAGTAGAGTAAAGTGAGCCTGTAAAAGGGAGGCTGAGTGATTTAAATCGCAAGTCTGTTCTGGCTCCAAGGCCTGGGCTTTTCACCTCTGCCCTCCTGGGTCTACAAGCATCCTGTCATTCATACCCCACCCCCCCTACATCCCTACTCCAAGGTCTAGAAGCAGGACAGGGCAGGACTAAGTGGCTTATTTTATTTTTTAGTGAAGCTGTTCAGACCCAAGGGAGACATCAGGGCAACAAGGAGAGGGACTCAGGGCTCAGGTGGGGCTGCCTTCAGCTTTCCTGAGCAACCACACAGAGCCCACTTTCTTGCAGAAGATGCAAAAGGCAACCTCCTCATGGAGGTGCTGCTCAGACACTCACCGTTAGCAGAGTGTCTTTAAGCATCAAATTAACCATCTCCCAGACTCGTTTATCTTCCCTGAAAACTGGAGGTCACAATGCCCACTTCATCAGTCTGTATGGAGATTCCAACGTGCAGGCACCTAGTGACTTTCAGAGGGAGGGTCAGACGTGACGCACTGGTGCTCTCCCACTGCCAGCCCCCAGATCACATGTGGCAGCTGAAGAGATGAGAGCCGAGCAGCCAATGAATGGATCCAGCTGCTCTAAACTGCCAGGCACGCCCATCCCAGAAGTGATCGAGTGATCGAGGCTCCTGACTTGACGGGAAGATGGCCCAGGCACTCCAGCTCCCTTCGAGGTCTGTCGAGCTCTGGGATCTTAGCTCTGGTTGCATATTAGAATCACCTGGGGAATTTCTAAAACCCTGTTGCGCAGTCCCTCCCCAGTCATTTCTAGGGTGGGCTCTGAGCTTTTCAAAAACTCTTCAGGAGACTCTAATGCACAAAAGAGGACTGAGAACCAATGTGCGAGACCAGCTGACCCATCTTACAGACAGAGAAGCCAAGCAGAAGCAGGTTGAGACCACCAGGAGATGCTGGACAGAGTCAGGACTGGGACCCGGATCTCCTGGCCCTCGGGTGAAATGTGACATTAACTTTTGACTCAGAGAAAGCCCTGGGGGCTCTGCCTGACCTTTGCCCTGAGAGGAAGAGGGCAAGGAGCTAAGACACAGCTGGGCAGCCAGGTCAGAGGAGACAGGTCTGTTTCCGCAAGTACCTGGACTCTCTCTGCCCTCCTTGGCCCCTCTCCCAGGTCAAACAGCAGCACAAGTCCCAGAAACAAGGCTCCCTTCAACCCAAATAGGATCTC
Organism: Budorcas taxicolor; assembly: GCF_023091745.1. Taxonomy (NCBI): domain Eukaryota; kingdom Metazoa; phylum Chordata; class Mammalia; order Artiodactyla; family Bovidae; genus Budorcas; species Budorcas taxicolor. The sequence goes on along the minus strand of NC_068919.1, from coordinate 13,726,932 downwards.
CTTGGACCTGAGACAGACAACATGAGCTGAGGGTCCCAGGACGTGAAGCCAGAGCCTCTCTGTGGAATCTGTTCCACCTCAGGGGACAAGGGGGTGAGGGGGGAAGGGGTGCTCCCGTGAATCACAAAACAATCCCAACAACTTTTGCATGCCAGGCCCTGAGCTGGATGCCAGGTGGGGATGACCCAGGTGCGGCTCTCACAGCCAAGCCCCCCCAAACCCCATTCCCAACCTCTGCCCTCTGAGAGCAGCCTTGTTTTGCAAACACTGTCCCCTCTTTTCCTGTGACCCTGCAAATGGCCCTGAGAGGGACCCTGCACACCCCTCGGCTCAGCAGGGCAGAACCTGAGGCCCAGAGCAGACGAGCAGTTTGTAGAAGACCACACAGCAGCTGAGCGGAAAGGAGGCCGGGATCTAACACAGGGCTGGGGAGCCTGTTCCCTCAGTGCCAGACAGAGGCGGTGGACAGAGGGCTGGGGAAGGTGGGCAGAAATGCGTGGAGAGGGTAGGCCCCGTCCAGCACTTGCCATTTCACCCCCAAGAGGTTGCAGACTGGAGCTGGAGCCAGACCGGCCACACTCTGCTCCCATCCCTTTCCCATCACACCCACTCACCGTACCTGCCCCCAGCAAAGCCTCCTCCCCATTCAGCTGCTTCCCAGGGCTACACTCCTGGCTCGGCCTCACCCACCCGCCCCTTCTCCTTTGGATTTCACGCTGTGTGACTGTGTGACCGAGCCCACTCTCCCCCAGCCTGGCTCAGAAGGCCGGCCCTCCCTGCTCTGTCCAGAGCTGGCACTACGCTGGACAACTCTGAGATGGAAACGGCTTCCAGGCTCCTATCTCTGAGCCTACCCCTTGCCTTTTAAAGATCAATTAAAGCCTTGGCGATGATTCACCTTGCAGTCTGGGACAGTGCCTTTGATGTCTGTTCCAGACCTGAGACCTCTGTGTTTCCAGATATTTCTACCATGGGGTGAAGGTAGCGTCCCTCCCTCAGGCCAGGGCAGCCACAGCTTTGCAGAGGTGCCAGCCCTCCCACCCCAGGCTTTACCTTCTCAAGCTGGGGGTGCCAGGCCTTGACTGGGGGGTGGGGGCAAGGCACGGGAAAAGGGCCCGTGAACACCAGGAATTCTTTCCACAAAGGACAACTGGAAAAGCGAAGCACCTCTGCTTCCTTTGGCGGCCAAGGGCCACGGACGGAGAATGTTTAATATAAAAACATCTGACAAAGTACCTTCAGGATATATTTTCTGCATCAAAGAAGGAGCTCTTGGCAATAGGCAGTCTACCCTGACAAGGAAACTTTCGAGCGCGGCTCCCGATTGTTACAGACACTGGAGGAAAGCGTGCCAGCGGGGACAGGAGGGCGAGCCGTGCGGCCCGGCAGACAGATGGTTGTGATTAGGCTGGATGCAACCAAGTGCATTTTCTGGAATTTCAGGTCTCCTCAGAAAACCTGCCGGTTCCCCCGGTGACACAGGCCACCTGAGGCGGAGTGAGGGGCGGGGTCCATCTGCCTCCAGCTCAGAGGCACACAGCCCTGCATGGAGAGGCACAGGGCTCCCCCTCAGCCCAGCAGCCTCCACGCACAAGCTCAACTACTCGCCATCTCACTGACGTACTCATGTACTCATCCAGCAACCACTGATGAGCAGAGGCTCTCTAAAACCCACATTGAACCCCGGAGACCCAGGAACACAGAAGCCCCAGAAGAGCAAGAACCAGGAGTCCCACATCTTTCAAGGGAAAGAGAGGGCACCATGCCAGACTCCAAGGAACCCAAAAGAAGCCGGAGCGCCTGGGTCTGATCCCAGGTCCACTGCTTTCTAGCTGGGTAACCTTAGGAAGTTGGTTAACCTCTCCGAGCCACAGTTACTTGTCCTTTAATTTGGCTCATAAGTAGCTACTTCATAGACCTGTTGGGGGGATTCATAAATGTGATTATTAAATGTGTTATGATCTGTCTTTATTTTTATGTGTTCTCTCTTTTCTAGGTCTCTTTGCCCCAGGCAAAAATCCATTCATTCATTCATTCATTTATGCCATGACCATTCATGTCAATTCATTCGTGTCATTAAGCCAATGACCTCTGGCTATTGGCTAGGACCTGTGCTGGATGCTAAGGCAAGGTCCAGAGCCCCTTCAGTTCCAAGTATACACCGGAGGTCCCCCGGCCCCAGTAACTACTACCCCTCTGTTCCAGCCATTCTTCCAGATTCAGGACATCTCTGGATTCAACTTACCCTATTCCCCATCTCTCATGTATTAACCTTCCGCCACAAATAAACTCAGAACACACAATGCTATTTGCACAGCCCTCTGCTTCTGCACAAGCTCTTCCTTCCTCCTGACAGGCTGTCTCCATCCTATCGTCCTCCTGGCGAACACCGAGTCATCCTACAAAGCCCAGCTCAGAATCACTCTCTCCTTGAAGCTTTCCCTGAACACCTCATTCCCACCCCAAGACAGTCCCCTGTTCTTGTTTCTGTGCTGGTACGAAGGCCTGTCCACATCTCTACACCGCTTAGCACAACCACTCACCATTCTCTGCTTGCTATTTTCCTCTCCTTCTAGACCATCGGCTCCTAAGGGAAAACTCCTGGCTTTCTTCACTTTGAGCACCTGCACCAGCATGCAGCAGGCTCTTAATATGCGTTCAATACACTGACTCGTCATCCCAAAGCCTACAGTCAGGAAACATGCCAGCCCCAGGGTCCTTTGTCAGGCACCCTGGAGGGTGTAAAAGCTGTGTGATTTCTGGTGAACCCGTCGCCTTCTCTGGGCCTCAGATTCATCGCGGGTTAAGTGTACCCCCAGCTCTAGTTCCCAAGTTTTCATACTCTGGGACTAGGATTGCTGGGGTGGTGAGTGGTGGGGAGTCCAGGACACCAACCATCTCCTTCTGCATGGCCTTGTTCCAGGTCGTAGTTTTACTTTGATGAGACAATGATGAGAAGTTAAGATGCTGCAGGCCAGAAGTCCCAGCTCTGCACAACCCCTCAAGGTCCAGGAGCTGGTACCAGGGAGCCCTTGAGATCAGTGGTCCAGTGGGCCCAATGTATAGGGAGCAAAGCAAACTGAGACTAGGCAGTGAGGAGCTTACCGAAACTCACACCACAGGGTAAAGGGCAAGGCCAAGCCTGGAACCCACAGAGGTGCACTGCTCACCACCCCCACGTACTTCTTGGCAAACTATGCTCGCCAGGCCTCCTCACACGGCCCGGTCCTCCCAGGACTGCTGGCATCATCTCTGTTGCTCCAGCCCTCAACCTCCTCACTGCTTCTCTTCTAACCCCAAACCACCAGCCCAGGAAGAATGGGTTCCTCTATGAGATATCTGGGAGGCTTTAGGGAGGAAACGCCTTTTATTTTTTCTTTTGTAGATGAAAGCTGTAACAGAAAGAAAACACATGGCAGACAGACTTCCCTGGTGGTCCAGGGGTTAAGAGTCCACCTTCCAGTACCAGGGACACAGCTTCGATCCCTGGTCCAGGAAGATTCCACGTGCTGTGGGGCGCATAAGCCCGTGTACCACAGCTACTGAAGCCTGTGTGCCTCAGAGCCTGCGCACCACAACGAAAGAAGCCACTGCAAGGAAGCCTGCTCTCTGCAACTAGGAAGTACCCCTGTCCGTCACAACCAGAGAAAGCCCCTGCTCCCCGCAACTAGGAAGTACTCCTGTCCGTCACAACCAGAGAAAGCCCCTGCTCCCCGCAACTAGGAAGTACCCCTGTCCGTCACAACCAGAGAAAGCCCCTGCTCCCCGCAACTAGGAAGTACCCCTGTCCGTCACAACCAGAGAAAGCCCCTGCTCCCCGCAACTAGGAAGTACCCCTGTCCGTCACAACCAGAGAAAGCCCCTGCTCCCCGCAACTAGGAAGTACCCCTGTCCGTCACAACCAGAGAAAGCCCCTGCTCCTCGCAACTAGGAAGTACCCCTGTCCGTCACAACCAGAGAAAGCCTCAGCATAGCCATAAATAAAGGGTTTTAGAACCTTATAAAAAAAATTATAAAAACAAACAAAAGAACCCATGGCAGAGATATGATGTTAAGATCCAAATGCTGCTGACCCTGGAACCAGAGGGGAGTGCATGTTTTCCCCACCCCTGCCCCAAGAGGAGGCAAGGAGTCTGGGGTCGTTTCGGAACTGGAAATGGCAAGCTGGTCCTGGCCCAGGAGCTCAGTGCCAGTCCCCATCCACAAATGTCCAAGCTGGTGCCTGACCTGGGGGGTAGGCAGAGCAGGAGTGGGCCACACCCAAGGGCACCTCCGATCTAGGTTCAAGGCGAACTAGTCAGGTCACCATCTGCCCCAAACTCTAGTAACACACCCTTCCTGCTAAGGCCAAATGAAACCCTCTTTTCAACTAGAAGCCAATCCCCTTGCCCTCCTGCTCTCTCTTTTAAACCACTCACTCAACACGTGGCCCCCCAGACCCTGACAGGCCCTGAGCGCTGTCACATGTCAAGGCTGAGCACAGTCATGTGCAACAATGCTATCCAGGCCCTGCCTGTCACCCAGCTGCCATCAGTTGGTAAAAATTCACCAAACTGGACACGGATTTGTATACTTGGTATATTATAAAGTCTTTAAAAATATATGTATTACCTAGACCCTGACCTCCTCACACCTCATCTCCCACCAACATCAGGTATTTTCCTTTCCAACCTCTCTACCCTCCTTAGGTTTCTCAATATCAGACTGTTTTTCATACCTCCAGGCCCTTGCACTTGATATTTCTTCTACTGGGACTGTATCCCTCAAGCCTAAACCCTGTTTCTTTGGTAAACTCTTATTTATCCTGCAAAACCCAGCTTAGATATCACCTCCTCCAGACAGTCTTCCTGGGCCACTTCCCACACCAACAGTTAGTCACTAAGCCCTTCTTCCTCTTGACTGCCTCTTATACCACTTTTCATGACTACTATTTGTGTCTTCACCTGTTTGTGAGCACCTTGAGAGCAAAGATGATGTAATTTTTATGTCTGTGTCTCCAGCCCAAGCACAGTGCCTGGCACACTGTAACAGCCATACTTACCACATGTACGCCAAGCCTTGGCTGACTCAATTGGCATCACCTCATTTCACCCTCACTATAGATGATACATTGTCATTTCCACCGGATTTTATAGGTGAGAAAATCAAGGGTCAGAGTGGCTCAATGGCTGCCCCCAGTCCTACAGCTAGGAAATGGCAGAGCTGGGACTTGAACCCAGGGCCTGCTGGTGTGCACTGCATGCTCTTCAGCCCAGCTTGCTGCAGAGGCTCAGCACACACTAACAGAGCTGCGCTGAGGACCTTGAAGGACGAGGAGGTCTAGGGTCTGTGCTGGACCAGGACCTCTGAGGCGAGCATGCTTGAGCCCAGAAACAGCAGCAGGACTCAATACTGCGTTAACTCACTCCCCTCCTGACCTCTGTAGGCACTGACGCGTATCAGACAGCACCGACCGCAGAGGGGAACCTCCTTGGGGACCAACGACAGGAAAGGAGGCAGGTGGGCGGGCAGCATGGACCCGTCTGAGCTGTGACCTGGCTCCACCTGCTATATGCTTGCTGTGTGGCCCTCAGCCACTCTCCTGAGCTTTCTGAGCCTTTGTGTCCGGAACATGCAGCCTCTGTTCTGCCAATCTGCAGAACGCACGAGTCCTAGATGACGATCTGCGCCCTTGAGGCGCTTTCAGTCTGGCTGGTGGAGCAAAGACATCCACGTCCAGCTAAACCTCCAGCTCTCCACATTGTCCTACGGAGCTCTCTTCCTTCCCGGGCCTTCTCTTCCAAATGAGAGGCTCATCCTCACTGATGCAGCTCTGAAGAAACCAGCACACTCCACAGGATGAGACACTGGTACACAGAGTCAGGTACCAGACAAAGGACTGCCTGGTGCCCATGACAGGCAGCTCACACTATGACTCACATATAGTGGGTGCTTAATAGAGCACCTGAACAGTTATCCAGGAGGCACTAGAATGGGATATTCTGTTCTAGAGGGGAGTCACTGGTTCCTGCAGAGCCAGTGCTCCACACCCCAGCCCCCAAGCACTGGAGTCAGGCAGGCCTGGCTTCTAGAGCAGCGCATCACCTCGAGCCTTGGTCAACGCCCAGAGCTCACTCAGCACCCAACACCGAGTCTGGCCTGGCTGCCCCTCCTCATCAAGGGCAAAAAAGCTCCTTATGTCTTGCTCATTCTGTGCTTCTAACCTAGAGCCTAGAGAACCCAGCCCTCAGAATGGTCATTCCCATGCGGCCCTTCATCCTACAATTTCTTTGAATTATCGCATATCTTGCCTTTCAGTTGCCAAAAAGAGTTGCCTACCAGCCACTCACACTTTAGTCTGAATTTAACTAGAGCGACTCTTGCTTTCCTCCCCAAACTAAATCAAAATCGAGGGAATGGGAGAGGGGTGGAGATGTAGAAAAGAAGACGATGACCTGAGGGGGCTTCAGGCAGTCAAGGGGCGGCAGTCAGGCAAGGAAGCCAGAGTGTCAAGGACCTGAAGGCATGCCAGAAGGGACTTCTAGGCTTTCAGGTTTTCCTAAATCCCACTGAAGACTCCAGGCGTGGCAGTCCTTTACTCAGTGGCAGCTCCACATTCTGACCCCTTACTAGGCGATCTTGATGAGCTTCAGTTGTCGATGGTGTGGATCACGTACCAACATGGGGAAGCGACGTACAGATCAGATGAGAGTGTCAAGCATTCAGCAGAAGGCTGAGCCAGGACAGACGTGCGTCCTGCTGCCCCCAGGACACCCGCCGATGTGTCCTCAACTGCCCCGGCTATGACTGCCTCTCAAAACCCCCACCCTGTTCCCCCTAATGCGGCCTCAACAACAGGACAGGAAAGTGAAGCAGAGAGACCTTGGAGCTGGATAAAAATAGCCAGCCTCGGGCCGGGTGCTGGCATTGTCATTGTGCAAACAAGGGCGGTCTCTGGCCTGGGCTGCAGACACCCTGCTCCAGCGACACTGGTCCCAGGATGCCGAGAGAGGCCAGGCTCCCAGGGACAGCGGCGCCCCCTGGGATGCAGGGAGACAGAGGGGACTGGAGTGGTGGCTGAGCTGGTCTCTGGGTGGTTGGCAAGATTCACCCGATAGGGAGGTGCCTCTTGCCAGGCCCCAGCCCTGTCCCTGGTGCTTCAATCAGGACAGGCTGACCCCAGGTGGCTCGCTCTACCTGGCCAGGTGTGGCTGGGGGAGGAGGATGGGGATCGCTGCCGTGGGAAGCTGGGTGGGCCCTACACAATGCGTGAGTTGGGCAGTCACACGGCTCAGGCTCCCATCCCAAGCCTATCACCTCTGGTTTGGGAATTTGGGGCAGTGGCCCAGCAATGAGCCTCAGTGTCCTCACCTGCAAAATGGGGGGAATCACATCTGTGTCACTGGGTTATGGTAATGAGTCAACGATATGGAGAACAACCAGCAGTTAGCAAAGTGCTAACTGTGAACGCCAAATGTTAAATAAATAAAGGTCAGTATCAGCATCCTTATCACCTGTCCTTGAGCGTCACATTCTACCCACTCGGAGCCCTCACCTTTCCCACCTCACCTCCCGCCCTGCCCTCGTGCACCATGCATCTTTACAGGATGAGTCTTGTTTTACCATCCACTGAGACCTCTCCGGGCCTTCTCCTCATCCGGCAGGGCCTCCCTGCCTGAGCCTGTCCTCCAGGGTGACAGCCACCCACAGCCCCAACTCTGCGTGCTCCCAGCATGCAGGGGCAGTGCCAACCCCATTGGTCCTGGGATCCCCACGGCACGAGTAAGCTGGGAAAGCTGAACCAGGAGTCCCTCAAGCGGGAGGAGACCTGTGCCATCCCTGAGGCGGGCTTGGATGATTGCACTGGAGAGGACGCTCTCCTTGCCTACTGAGACCACCCGCGACTCAGACCAATCACCCCCCAACAGGAAATCCCAAACGTCCTCCCCAGTTCCTTCAGCCCCTAAGAATCCCAAGGCGCTGGGTGCCAGATTTGCTCATGAGAGCCACGTGATCCTCATTCACAGTAAAGGGCATCAGTGCTATCCCACCAGTCAGAACCAAAGACCACTCTGGGATAACTGGGTGGGAATCCCAAACATGGGCCCACTGGACCCCAAGGTAGCCAGATCTAACGGCCTCAGGGTCTCCAGAGACCTCCCAGCCTCGAGAGGGTGTTCCCTCCTGGGAACCGAGTAAAGGAGGGGCCTCCAGCAGGTTCTCTGGGCTCTGCTCCCTTCCAGCCTGAGCCGCACACCAGGCCAGCTCTGGGATGACAGCGATCAAGAGAGACGACGTCTGCGAACATGCCATGAACCTGTAAGGCACCTCCACACACAGCAGCTTCCACCATTAACAAGGGGAAGGGATGCTGAAAAACCATCCATCCGACCGTGCGACCGACGCCAGTGCAATCCATCCAAATTAAACACACTCTGATTGTTGGCACAGACATGGAATCACGCATTCAGGAATACTTTTAAGCCTCTTGCTGTATATTTACATGCGGCTTCCCTCCACACAGGCAGAGAGGGAAAAGAAGGGATTAAAACAACAACGTCTTGTGCTGCTCTAGTTAGGTTTTTCAGGGCAAGACATTTTAAGAAGTAGGGTCAAGAGGCAGGGTGAAAACAAAGCGGCCCAGTCAGAGGGGCCACCAGAGAGCAGAAGGCAAGTGGGGCCCAGAAGACCCGAGCCGCAGTACCAGCTGTGTCATGAGCCCCACCATGCCCATGGGCAAGTCACTTCCTGCTCTGGCTTCTAGTTTCCCTGTCTTCCAAACAGACACACTCTTGTGCTCTCCTGAGGCTGTGACAGAACATGGAATGGATGGGGAAGGGCTCTGGACATCGGCACTGAGCAGGTAGCCCTGAGCAGCCAACATCAAGACACCCTTAAGTCAAGGAGAACGTACATAAGAAATGACAGAAGTCCGTGAAATACGTTCATTGGAGGTACATCCAGTCTTTACGGAGAAGTGGGGCACAGAGCCGTGGTCAGGAGCACAGAGGCGTGGTGGCAGATGGCTCTGCTCCTGTGTGACCTGGACAAGTCACCTTCCTACTGTTATGAGTCGATGATCATAAAAGGGCCTGAGTACCGGATGTGGCCCAAAGTAAACACTCAATAAACAGCTACGATGACTGTTGCTGCCATTATGACATGGGGGTGGGGTCAGGGAAGGATGGTTCAGATGCAGACAGAGGTCTTCTTGCAGAGATCCAGCCATGCCCGCTCTGGAAGCATCTCCAGCCCAACAGGCTGTCAGTCAATGCAGCAGAGCCAGGCCATGAGCCCCAGCTGTCCTCACAGTGCCCCCTACACACCCTGCTCCCAAAGGGCCCCACAGACCTTGACACCTGAGTCCCTCCTGGCCCTGGAATCCCCTGGCTCACCACTAACCTGTCATTTCTCAAGGAAAGCTTGATCTACGTCTTTCCCAGAATGGGAAAGGCCCTATGGCCAACACCTAAATGCCGGGGGTGGGAGGAGGCTCTTCACCAGAGTTCTCTCTGGTTCCTAGCCCAGCATCCACTGCCGAGAGAGAGACATGGAAACCACAGCCTCTGGAAAACTCCTCGCGGGTCAGACTTCATGAATGTTCTACCCACTCCATTTCCCCCTCTCCTGACCCTTCACATCAGTCCTTCCCTAGAGGCGGGGATAAGAGAAACCTACAAAGACAATGAAAACAAACACATCCATTTTGCTGCCTCTCGGCAGCAGGCGGAAAGGATCCCTTCAAAATCGGGATGGAGAGTTGGGCTGCGTTTTCATCATTTCCACAACAGACAACTAGTTAAAGCATGGATTGCTGGACACTGGACAGGTTCTCACCCGCAGGCCCCATTCATACAGACTGTTCTTCACCCCAAGAACACCAGTGATGAAGACACTGATAGTCTTCTCCTTGAGGGGTAGGAGGCCCAGGGAAAAGAAAAGGCGGGGGGAAAACAACAACAAGACCTCCATCAGGCCCCTGCCACCGGACCCCCTCCTGTAAATTCAACACAACAGTAACATGCAAGGGAAAAAGAAATGCCAACCTGAGAATTCACCCGGAGCTGTGATGAGGGAGTTGGTGGCCTCTGTTTCAGTGTAAGACAATGTGGAATCAGATAGATCTGCAGGAGGGAAGAGAAAGAGAACTTAGTTGGCTGTCGGGGTTTCCTCTCTTATTTCTCAAGCATGCATGCGAGTGTGTGTGTGTGTGTGTGCACGCACGCATGCGCGTGCACATGTGGGCATGCAGATGCTTGCAAAGGGCAGCCTGTGCCTCACAACTTTCTGCTGCCACTCCCCGTCCCACGATCGCACGAGACCAGGCCGGCCAACCCTGGAACTCTTCTGGAAAATGCTGACTGCTGCAGCTCTGGCACCTGAAAAAGTTTCAATTGCTCTGACCACAGAAATAACCCAAGTTCAGGGGACCAAGCAAGTAGTAACTTGGAGCCTCCCTGGGTAAGGTTAAATTAAGCCCCTAAACAATTCATAGCTGCTGTACTTAATTACAACCATTAAAATTCTTGAAGCTGTTCCTTCTTGCTTCCTTCCTTCCTTCCTTCCTTCCTTCCTCCTGCTGGAGCTGGGGAAACTCTGTTTTAACAAGTTACCAGCCATCCTCACTCTGTCCCGCTTACACCCCTCTAATTAAGGGCTCAAGCGTTTGCTCCCAGACTGTTTTCTCTCTCCCTTCCCCCACTCTCTCACATCCAAACCTGCTCCCAAAGGAACTTTCAACGTCTGGACTGGTTTTTCCTTTTTTTCAAGGCATTCATTTGTTGTTTAAGTAGTTTTAAGTACCTCATACAGCACACACTGCTTGTTTCCTCTATCTGCAGTGCAACTTAGAGGGGAGATGGGAAATTCTTTTGCACAAGTTTTCTCCTGAACACTGAGCTGCTAGTGGGACAAGCCGGTGCCTTTCGGGACAGGCTGACTTGGGAAGTTTTCCCTGGGCCTGTGCCTCTGCCACCAGCAACGGGGTGTTGTCCCTGTTAAGGGACAGGTCTGTCCAGGAGTCAGAAGACATGTTCTTCCTGGAAGGCCTGTAGCATCTTTCATCTTCCCACCCAGCTCAGTGTGGCGCAGCTGGTCCCACTGGCTCAGGAGAGCCACTCCAAGCTGGGGAAACCCTGAGACAAAAACCGTTAGCCTAGGCCCTTGCGAGCTAGAATTCCATTCGATCCTGTAGGAATTTTTTTCCTTTTACCACATGGCTTGGGGAGCGGGAAGATGAAACATTAACCAATTTGGCCTTTCTCTATTTTTTTTTTCCTTTTTCTTTTCCCACTTGCCAGATGCTGACTGGGTGTTCTGGGTTTTATTTTGTTTTTTGGTTTCATGTGATCACAGCAGCTTAGAAGTGAACTGACTTTTTGTTTATGAAAACTAACAATGCAAGGAAAAGAAAATAATACAAAAAATAACTCAGACTATTTACCAGAGCCTGAGAAAGTTATCTCCTGGTCAAACAGGTTTGGAGGAAAATAGGGACAGATGGAAAATCTCTTTTAAAAAAAGACAATAACCTCAATGCCTAAGTAGGAACCTCGTAAAAGAATTTTGCTTTTGGAATTCCCTGGTGGTCCAGTGGCTAAGACTCTGAGCTCCCAGTGCAGGGGGCCCAGGTTCGATCCCTGGTCAGGGAGCTAGATCCCACATGCTACAACTAAGACCCAGAGCAGCCAAATAAATAAATAAAAATTAAAAAAAAAAATGTTTAAAAATAAAATAAAAAAAAAAAAAGAACTTTGCTTTTCATACCTAATCTTCCCAAAGTGTTCAAGCCCCAAGTCTTGTTGCCACTTCTTGTCTGAAGCAGTAACATCCCAGGCTGAACCCTGTTTCTTCATGAAGTGCTGTGGAGCCGACACAGCCAGCTTCGTGAACTTTCCAGGGGTTGGGTGATGGGTGTTTTCCATCCCTTGCAGCTACAAGTCCCTGCCATGTACTCTCCAACCCCTCGCATCTGGGGCTTCTAGAGAGGCCCTCCAAGGCCGTTGTAGGAAAAGAACACTCCCCGCCTCGGTCACTGCTCAAGTCCCAGGGAGGAACCCCATTTGGAAGTTGGAGCCCAGGGTTCGAGTTCCACCCTCCACTCTTAGTAAAATCAGGTGTCACCAGCTTTGCCTGCCAGGGGCCCAAAGAGAGTATTTTCAGCTTTGTGAAACTCTCCACTGAAACCCTCCACCTCTGCTGTGGTCCTGTGGCAGCGGCCACAGACAGCACAGCCGGCTTCCAGCAGAACACCGTCAGGGATGCTGAAATGTGAATTTCACATGGCTTTCACACGCCACAAGAGTCTTCTGCTTTGGGTGGGTTTGTTTGGGTTTTTTTGTATTTTTTTTTTAACCATTTTAAAAAGCAAAAACCATTCTCGGCTCATGAGCCACGAACAAAAACAAACGGTGGGCTGTCGTCTTCTGACTCCTGAGCACCAGCAAACGTCACTTCCTCTTTCTCCATCTCAGTGGTCCCATTTGTAAAATAACAGGGACACTTGTTCATCTTCAAATGGTCACTCTGCCTCGCTGGACGGGGTCCTGATTTTTTGTGGCTTTATCACCAGCTGACCCACGATTCCTCAGGGCAATGATCCTCGACACTCAAGCTCAGGTGCTACATTTACTAAGAACATTTGAGGGTTTTGATTTTTCTTTTCCCCCATCTTTTGAATTAGGGATCTTCTAAGCAACGAGTACAATTATGTTAACTCAGAAAATGCTGAGACAGGCCTGGGAAGGAAGGGTGGGGTACCGCTGAGCTGAACAGGGGCTACTGTGGGTTTCTGCCTCAGCCCCACTGCTTATCAGCTGGGCAGCCTTCAAGTGACAGGGTACCCCCAGACGACCTTTCCAGTTCCTCAGAGAACTAAATCAAGCTCCTCCATCCATGAGATGACCATACTTCAGGAAAAGCAATGAGGAAGTTGCCACCATTAAGGCACTGACTCATACTCCATCCTGGGACAGCCTCTGTCGTCCTTGACGGAGGAGGACCAACTCCCAGAGGGAACAAGTGGGCACTGCTGTCTCCGCAGTGGGGGGCCTGGAAGGAAAACTGGACTGGATGCCTGCAAGTTTATGACACTCAGGAGTGACCTCCCAGATGGTGCTGACACACACTACCGGGAAGAGGCCGTTACCAAAAACAAAACAAAACCCACTTTTTGTGGTCACTGGTGGAATGTGTTAGCATCACTGCCACGCCATCTGACTTTTAAAGCTCAGGTCTCATGGGAGCTGCCTGGGTCACCAAGTCACTCTCCTGGTGCTATTAAGGCCATACTCACTCACCCCAACACAGGGATTCTCCACTGGAGGAACCAAGAGGGCCAGAAAACAAGCCATCTCTACTTTTAAAACCATATGCATCTACCCCACCATACGGGCTAAGCATTCAGCCCCAAGGCTTTACAGAAAACACGTCCTACCTCTGAATGGGACCTGCCAACAGTGACATTACCACTGAGGGGTACCCTCCATGCTTGAGTGTACCAGTGTACTTGCTTTCTAAACTTTTCAACTGCTCTTTCTGCCCAGGTGAATTTCGTGGCTTAATAAAGGTGGGGGTGGGGGTGGGGGTGGGGAATGACACATACAGCTCCTTTCGACAGTGACTTCATGCTCAGCCTATCTGTCATGGTGCTAATTAATACACATCAAAGGAGAACCACCTAAGGCTGGGAGGGAAGGAGAGGAAAAGAGACAGAAACCCTAACCCACCTCCAATGAGATGCTGAAGTCAAAACCCATTCATCTCCCACAGGCTCATGTTTAAAGGTCACAGAGAGGTTAATGATGGGCGAGGAATTTCTAGATGTAAATAGCCCACTGCAGAGGCTGGGTCGGCTCTGGCCCAACTGGGAGTGTGTTTGTAAAACTTCACCCACCCCATTTCAAAGGCAACCAGGCTGGGGATCCCTTCCTCCCCTTGCTCTCTCGGGCTCTTCAGCACTGAGGCGGGGCCCTGGGGGAGCCTGGGATGGACACACCTCCCCAAGGGTCAGAGGGAGGACACACTTACCCAGTGGCTTGTACTCGTCGCGAGGAGACAGCCGAGAGTAGGGGGGTGGCGGTGATTCTGGAAGACAGGAGTCAGTGTGTCACTGCCGGGATGAGAAAGTTCACACAGAGGGGCTCTACATGTTTTTGATGATTGATTTCCTCAAATAATAAACCCAGCTCCCAGGAAATCAGCACCTCTGCTGCCCAAATCCCCTGGAACAGCATAGGGAAAGCCACAGTCTTAGGCCACAAACCTGGGCGCAATCCCCGCTCTATCTCCTTCGGCTGTGTGACAGCTGGCAAGCTACCTTACCTCTCTGAGCCTGTTTCCTCAGCTCTAAAATGGGGAAAATAATCAGAGAGACTCCCTAGGTTTGCCAGGAAGACAAAAGCAAATAAAGTACGTAAAATGCTCAAGACGATTCTTGGAACTGCAGAAAAATATCTAGACAAACAGCAGCTATTATTATTATAATGAGAGAAACACGGGTACAGGCAAAGTCAGAGCTAGGATGCTCAGTTACATTTGAATTTTGGATATACATGGGATACACTTTGAGTATAAGTATGCCCCTTGCAATATCTGGGACATACTTATGCTAAAATATTACATGTTGTTTACCTGAAATTCAAATTTAACTGGGCATTCTGTGTTTTTCTTTGCTAAGTGTGGTAACTCTAACAAAACTGAGTGAGGGCAGAGGCCCACAGAGACACAGAAGCTCACTTACAAACAAGCTACATTAGAGCAAAGGCCCTTCAGGGCGAGACGGGCATGACTGGTTAGGACCGAAAAAGCCAAACCCAGCTCCCCAGATGGGAGACCATACCCCAGTCACCACTGGTTCTCGGCCTCAGTCTCCCCCTCCGTAAAGAGAAGGGGCAGGACGCCACCTCCGTGGCTGCCCACCTCAGACCCTGTGTGATTCCTCATTGTCTATGGCATTTTCCTTTGGGTTTCCTTTCATTTGCCTAAAATACTTGTCCTTAAAAACATATACTTTGTCTTCAGAAGAATTCCTTAGCCTCTTGCTTTCTGGGAAGTAACAATTTGCTAAACTAAGTAACAATTTGCATGCATGAAATGACCCTTCATTTTCTGTAAATGAAACTAAACACCATCAAATCGCAAACTAAAACAAACTCTCAGTGGTAGTAAAGCGGTAATAACTATTATTAGGCAGGTATCAGGAATGACACAAGGGGTAATAAGTGTTTTTCGCAATTATAATAAGGCACAATTAGTTGTAGGAGCAGGCAGCTTCACCTCTTCCCCAACCCGGCTTTTCCAGCTAGAAATGACTTCAACAAAGTCTAGAAACAGGGAATCTTTTGTGGACTGGATTGGGGAGAAGGAAACTGAATCATGGATTAGCCACTGGGAGCGAAGCAAACATTTGCTGAATGCCTACCCTGTGTCTCTCTCTGCGCTGGGGCCTTTCCATTTCATTCACTGTATTTCATTCCTTTGGACCTTAGGTACAGAGTGGTTAATCATGCTCATTGGGTGCCTACTTTCATTTCATCCTTTCTCAAAAATAAAGAAGACGACCATTATCATCCCCATTTCACAGATGAGAAAACTGACTTTTCCAGTGCCTCCCCAGCCAATCATGGTGGAGCTGGGATCAGAGTCCAGGCCTGCCTCTACTCTACACCCCAATGAGACAGGCAATCAAGAAGCACCCTGTTGGGACTTCCTTGGCAGTCCAGTGATTAAGACTTCACCTTCCAATGCAGAGGGGCGTAGGGTGAATTCTTGGTTGGGTAGCTAAGATCCCACATGCCTCGTGGCCAAAAAACCAAAACATAAGAGAGAAACAATAGTGTAACAAATTCATAAAAGATTTAAAATGGTCCACATTAAAAAAAAAAAAAAAGGAGCATTCAGTCTTCCACTCCTTCATCCCAGCTGGGTCTGGTACATCCCATGCACAGAAACCATTCAGTATAATGTGGACAAAGACAACAGTGATAAGGTTAATGGTAAAGCTGGAGGGAGAAAGGGGACATACAGGGCCAAAAGGGTCACCCAAGAGAGACCTCACACAAGACTCAAGGAGGGGAACTGCTTCGTTCAGTAGGAGCCCCTTTATCCACCAACCTTGGAAGAGCTAAAGACCAGACTCAAGTGAGGACCAGACTCTCAGAACAAGAGGCAAAACACAGGAAGGGCTAGAGACCCATAGGGAAAGAGAATTGAAGCCAGTGCTCCATTGTACAGAGGAGAAGGCTGAGGCCTGAATAGGAGAAGTGACTCCCTCAGAGTCTGACAGGGGGCTGGTGCAGAGGCAGAACCAGAGGCCAGGCTTCCTGACCCCCAGCCTCATGCTCTTCCCACCAGCCCCCAACAACTTATCAGAAGGCCTCCGACTCCTGCGTCAGGGTTCCTCTTGCAAACATCTGATTGGCTGAGGCCCAGGCTACACGTGGGCAGGAAGTCTGGACATCTGCCCCCAGATCTGTCCCCAAAAGTGAAATCTGGCAGCGATGGGCTGTGTTGGCTGGAGTCGAGCCACTGTAATCAACCCCAGCATCTCTTCCAGTGGCTGTAACCTGGGACCTGGGAAGGGGAAGAGGGGCTCAAGAAGATCCCCGTCATGGAAGCCACTTAAGCCTTGAGTTACGATACTCACCACCCACAGAAACACCTGAGCTGGGGGCATCTAACACATGAGTGAGGCAAAAAGCAAGTCCACAGACCTGGGAATTGCAAAGCTTTTAGGAGGGACTTTACCAGCACCCCCATCCTCCTCCATTCTAGCAAAACCATCTGCACAGAGACTGGAAGCACATCACTAACTTCCATCCTGCCAAGTCACTTCAGTCGTGTCCGACTCTGTGCGACCCCACAGACGGCAGCCCACCAGGCTCCTCCGTCCATGGGATTTTCCAGGCAAGAGTACTGGAGTGGGGTGCCATTGCCTTCTCCAAACTTCCATCCTAGGCAAGTAAAAAAGAGACTCCACCCCCAAGACACCGGAATTTAGAATATCAGAGGTTCCCCCCAACTCAACTTCTTTTAACTGATGGGGTAAGTTGGGTAGAGGCAGGTAAAGGGCCCATCCAAAGCCACACAGGAAGGCCAAGGTTATTCTACTTCAACTAAGCAAAGGGGGAGGCCAGTTCAGGACCAATACCAAGTTACGTTAAAAAAAAAAAAAAAAAAGTTATCATTCACATACCCTAAGATCCACTCTTTTAAAATATACAATCCAGCGGTTCTTAGTACATTCAGATTTGTGAGACCAACACCACCACCTAATTACAGAACATTTTCATCACCCCAAAAGGAACCCTGCCCCATTCGCAGTCATTCATTCCTCCCAATCCCTAAACCTCAGGCAACCACAAATCTACTTTTTATTTTCATGGGTTTGCCTATTCTGGATATTTCACACCAAAGGCTTCCTATAACATGAGGACTTTTGTATCTGGCTTCCTTCATTTAACATACTGGTTTCCAGGCTCAACCATGCTGTCCTCTCATACTTCATTCTTATTTATGGCTGAATACTATTCCACTGGATGGCTATACCACAATTTGTTTATCCATCTATGAGCTAATGGACATTCGGTTGTTTCCACTGTTTGGTTCTTACGGAATAAATGCTGCTATACACAAACCTCTCACTGGCACCTCCAACACATCAACCCTCCCCGCATGGATCTGGGAAGAGGGAGCCCCAGGTCAAGAACTCAGGTGGGACAGAAGGTCTGAAGAGACAATGTAAGGTGCCTCCAGGCCCTCTGTCAGCACTCCCCTCTTAGAAGCTACCTTAGTACTTAGAAATCTTGTGCTGATTTCCGAATAATAACTTTTGTGCTCTAAACTTCAAGGGGAGCGCTCTTAGGGCTCTACAGGCCCCTTGGAAAGAAACGATCATGGGCAGGAGGAAGGGAGGGAGGGAGGAAGTTGGCGAGGGGAGAGAGAGAAAGAGATCAGAAACTCCAGCCTCTGCAGACAGCCAGCCTCAGACATTAACTTCAGGAATCGCCTCCAACTTCCTTCAGAAGTGAGAGCAGTCAGCCAGGGGCCGAGGGTATCAGAAGGCTAACACTCAACCCAGTTCAGGTTAGTTCAGCTCAGCCCAGACAAGCCTCTGGTTAGCCCCCAGGGGGTACTGAGCCTTTGGGATCTAGACCCTAACTGCAAAGCCAGAAGAGTTCACAGCCTCTCCCACTGCCTGGTAAGGTTTCAACTGGAGACATTACCTTCCACCCCATCTGTGCAGCCTAGCATCTTCTTAGGAAAGGTTCACGTGCCTTCCTGGGCCTCCCAGTTTTCACCCTCCGGAGGAGTGGCCTCCCGGGTGCCTGTCCCCTCCACCCCCAGAACCTGAGGGATCAACCCCAAGCCCTGGGGTGGGAGAAGCCGAAAAGAAGCTCTTGGCGCTTTAAGGCCGGCGGAGCCTAATTGCCCAGATTCCCCCGGCAGCCAGATAAACAGCGCAGCCGGCTGGCGCCAGCAAGAGGCAAACTGCACATTATCACCCCTTCCTCACCTCCAAGGAGGAGCTCCGAGGAGCAGGGCGGGCAGGCCGAGGGGCCGCCAGAGGGGCGGGGCGGGGGCTTGGAAGCCCAACTTGAAATTGATCTCATTTCAAAGGGATAATGCCAGGCCAAATAAAAGGCAAACTTTCTAGCCCATTCTAATTCCTATAGTCCTGGCCTGGGAACCCTGTGTTTTCCTAGGCGGCCTCCTCCAGTCGTTCAGAAGTTCTCTCCCTAGCTCTGTCTCTTTCCCTGGCGCAATTTGGATAATAGTAATTTACTGAATATAATTACAGAAAAAAAAAAGTGGTGAAGCAAAGAGCAGGAGATTTATTCCAAAGTTAATGGATACTTTCGGGAGAAAGGAGCTCTATAAACACAGGTTAGAACTGTGATTAAAGTATTTCTCCACATTTCCGTCCACATAGGCACCAAGCTCAGCTAACTGGCTTTTCCTGGGACAGAAAGATATACCAGAAGGAGGGAAAGCCAGGGCTTGAGTCCCACGGGAGCAGGAAGCCCAGGGCAGAGCTAGGTATGGGGGACCCCACTTTCTGAGACAAGCATGAGGGAGAGGGCGGGTGTAACCTGGAATCCACCCATCGGGCTTCAAGGATGCTGTTGGCCCCCTTGCTTTACAGATGAGAAAAGAGGCCTGAAGAAAACTGGCCCCAACGCCCCAAAGCAAGCAGAAGGATGGAGCAGCGCTTGCTCTGAGCAGCAGCGAGTCACACTGCCCAGAGTGGGGCCGCCTGTCACTAGGGATCCCTCCTAGGGGGCACTGGGGTGCAAGTGGGTGTCCCTCAGTTGGCCTGCTGAGTATTCCAGCCTACTCTCTGTGTGTCTGCTGGCCCCGGTGCCCCAGCCCTCTCCCCCAGGGGCCTGGAAGGAGCAGTCTCCTTATCAGGACGCGCACGGCTGAGCTCCAGCTATGCACCCTCCCAGCTCAGGGAGTCAGGCTGGCGGCCAGGAGGCGGAGGTGGGGTGGGCAGCAAAGAGCACCGCACACCCCCCCCCTCCCGCCCGCCAGACCCCCAGTTCTCAGTCCTGGTGGCTTAAGCCATCAGGCAGAGGATGAAGCAAAAGGGTCAATCTGGTGCCTATAGGACACTCGTCCCCAGACCACCAGTCCTCCCAAATCCCCCTGGTGTGGCTTGAATGGGGGGGGTGGGGTGGGCCGGGTGCAGCACTGAGCTAGTGAAGAAGCTGGAGAACAGGCACAGCCCCTGCAACAGCGCCTCCTTCTGGGAGAAGGAGAGGAGTCAAGTGCCAATGCTGAGTCTGGAACTTGATGTCGAGAATTTTCTAGAGCCAATCCCACTGACCCATAGGGAGACAGAGAGGGGAGATTACTCCCCCTCCAAGGTCAAGTTGTCATACTGGCAGGACACAGCCTAGGACCAGGTCTGTGGGTCAGAACCAGTCCACTGCAGTTTGCCCTTTAACTTAACACTGCTCAAGTTCACCAAATTCAAACCAAGACTTATCCAAAAAGTATGGGCAGGGTGGGTCCTGCCTGTTTCCAATCTCTTCATCCCATCTCTTCCCAACCACGCACCTGAACTTGCCTGGCACCTTGACTCTCAGCAGGTCCCCTCCACTTCCCCTGCAACACTCATGTCCCTTTACCACCCAGCCTGCAAGGCTGCTAGAGGTGCTCCTGTCACATGCACACCCCAGACGCCCGGCCTGGCCCTACTTCCCCCATCTCTGTCCCATCTCTCCTCTGACCCCTACCCAAAGATTCTGTTTCTTGAGGGCATGGATGCTACTCATATTTCCACTCTCCCCACTACATCACCCAGCGTGGTCCCTGGCACAGGGTAAGTGCTCAACAAATATCCCCTAGCAGACTGATGCAGTGAGAAAGAAAATGGCCAGCAGGGCCTTCTGAAAGAGCAGAGGGAACCCCACAAATTCTCTCCCACTGAAAAAAAAAGGGACCAGGAACAGAGCAACCACAATTAGGTCCTACTCCTCAGAGGCAGGGAGGAGTCAGAGAAGAAAAGTGGGAAAATCCACTTCCAGGGGAAGCTGTTAGAGAGGAACAAGGAACACAAAAGGCCCGCAGTGGGCCACAGATAAGGGACTGACCAAGCCCCTGAGAATTTGGCCTGGAATGACCATATGAGGAGCAGGCAGTCAGATCAACGCTGCCTCTCCCCAGCCCCCTTCAGTGCTCTCTCTTCAGGAACCACCGCTGAAGCACCGTCCTTCCCCTCCAGCCACCACCCCAGACATAAACAAGACACCTGGGACACATCCATGCTTCTAGCCCCGCCCTTCCCTTCCACACTGGGAGTCAGAAGACCTGTGTGATCTGACCCTCTTAAACGCCCCCAGGCTGGGTGTTGTCTCTCCCAAGAAGGGCCAGACTGGAAGAACTCAGGGCCTGCCCAGACCCAACACCCCTGCAGAACACCCCTCTTCCCCCCCTTACCCCGAACCCCCCGCCATGCCACCTAAGATGCATACACCCAGACGATGCTACAGGCTAAAATGTGCAATCCCTGTAGTGCAAGGGGAAGGGGGTGAGGATGCAGGAGTCTCCATCTGTCCTCACCTCTGCTCCAGCATACAGAGCCTGCTCAGGTAAGCAGGACTGGGTAGATCACGTGTACAGAAAATCCCAGGAACAGAACAAAGGGGAGCGGTTCTCAAAGGTACTAAAATAGCCTGCTTCCTTCCCTAGCTACACACCTCCAGGACTCTTTTGATTCTCTAGAAAAGCTGGACACAGAATAGAGAATGATGATGACAGAAGGCCATGCATTTGACACCCAACGGATTCTGGAAACAATCAGAACAAGACGGTGGTCTTCACTCTGAGAAAGGCTACCCTGCCAAAGCTTTGCTCCAAAGTATAGACAGGAACAAGTGGGACATTTACGAAAACCTTTGACTCCAGCCATGAACTGTCTCCACCAGAATTTACAACTTGCATCTACTTGGATCCGACAAAGTATAACACAGGTATAGGCATATGCACACAAATGTCTCAGGCCACGGCTCGGACTTGGGGTTAATGCACTGGGGGGTGGGGGGTGTCTTTGGCCTCTCCTAGACCTGCCCTTCTCTCCTACTGTCTACAAAGTTGGGGTCTGCCTTAAATCCCTGAAGCCGCACAGAGCAAAGTGCAATGAGCACCTTTCTGAGTTTGTTTAGTCGCCAAGTCGTGTCCGACTCTTCGCGACCCCATGGACGGCAGGGCGCCAGTCTGAGTTTGCTGAAGCCTTAGATGAAGTTGCCGTTTGATGTGTGCGCCCACATACCCACTACCCGGTTTTGCTGCCAGGATGAGGCGCCTCCACTGGGAACTCCCACGCTCCGGGGAACCCGGGGGCACACCCGCAGCTTCGCCCTCCCTCCCGAGAGTCCAGGGGAGAGAGAAGGCCACGGAAGGTGGCTGGACGGGAACCGCGAGGACCCGCAGGGCGCGGCGTGCTCACCTGGCCCGCAGAGCCGGCTGAAATGGTAGGGGTTGCAGCACACGGTGGGGCCGTCGGCGGCGGCGGCGAAGCTGTGGCAGCCGCACAGGGGCTTGAGCTCCACGGCGTGCTGCAGGTCGGGCCAGCGGAAGAGGCGTCCGAGCAGCAGCTGCGGCGGCGCGGGCTGGCCGCCCAGGCGGAGGTCGGCGCGCGGCACCAGCACGCAGCCGCCCGGCACGCCGCCGCGGGACTCCACCGCCTCCAGCAGCGTGTCCAGCGAGCGCTCCTTGAGCCGCTTCAGCAGCGAGTACGTGACCGTCTTGAGTTCCTGCTCCAGAAGCAGCAGCCGCGAGCGGGCTTCGCGACTCCGCCCGCCGCCCTCCGGCTCCTGGGCCGCCCCGACCAGGGGTTCGCCGGCTTCTCGGGGAGCTCCGGCGGCGTCCCGCTCCGAGAAGAGACAGCAGGTCACCGTCTCGCAGTCACTTTCGGGCAGCCAGCCCTGGCCTCCCGGCTCCCCCACGTCCAGCGAGGAGCCCCCAGAGCCGGCCCCCGGCTCGGACATGGGCCTCGGGGGGCCCCCTGAGCGCCGGCGTCTCCCAGCGCCTTGGGCGCCTCGCTGTCCCACCGCGTCCCGGGGCCGCCGCAGGGCTACCGGGCGGACTTCGGGGCGGCCACAGCCTCCGCCTTCTCGTGCCCGCGCGGCCGGCTCAGCTCGGCTGCCCACGCTCCCATCCTCTTCGCCACCGCCGCCGCCGCTGCCGCCGCCTTCCTCCCGGTCGGGGACCACACGACTTCGCCAAAGTCGCCGCACCAGCCCCGAGCGTTTGGACCTGAACATACGATATCCTTTGGCGCCGGGGGAGGGGGGGGAGGCGGTCTCCGGTTACCGGGGGTCCGTTTCCTCAGCGAGGCGCCGGCTGCGCGGGCCGCAGCCCCACATGAAGCTCTGCCGCAGGGCGCCGTGCAAACCGCGCACAGCCTGTCGTCGAAGGGGCACCGCAAGGCTGCAACATGAGGGAGCTCGCCGGGGCTGGACGGCGGGGAACGCGCGCACGCCGATCCGCAGTCCGCGCCCGGCCCGCGGCTACATGGACCCCGGCGGCCGGGAGGCTCAGCAACTCCAGCCCCGGCGCTTTAGAGAGACTGCAGGCGGCGCGCCGCCAGAAAGACCCCGCATGGGCCGGCGAGCCTTCAAAAGTTGCGCGGCTGGTCCATGAGCACAAAGCACTCGAGCTGAACTCCCCAAATGTGTCTGGAAAGCCCTGCCTTTAAAACCCAAGCGCTTCACTACATGGGTTTTTCCTGCAGGATCCGAAAGGCAGGCTTGTTGATGATACCCTCGGCTTCCTTCTTTCTCCCTGCAAAAAGAAAAGGGGAAAAAAAGGAAAGGAAGAAAAAGAACCCCAAACAAAACCAAAATCCCTGGAATTGCATGCACGAAAGGCCAACTCTGTCTCAGGTCCCAGGCGCTAGATGCACTTGGAGCGAATTTCTCCTGAACGCGGTGTCAACACATGAGTGGAAACTGTAAAAATCCCAAAGAGCTGCTGGGAATCCTTAATTAAAATGCAATCCACCGAGGCAGAGGTCATAGCCCGCCCCACGCCGCATTCGGACGCCCAGGACGCTGCGGCTGCAGAGGTCGCCCCCCTCCCCCTCCACAAAAAGTGCCTCCCGGTGGCCCCGCGGTCCCGGCGAGGTCTGGCGAGGCAGCGCCCGGCGGCTCTTTCTCTCGGCTCGACTCCCTCGCTCGCTCCCCCACTCGGCTCTCTCTCTCTCTTTTTTGTTCTCCTCAAACGCACACTGAGGGCCCCCGGAGGAGCGCCGCGGAGTCATTGGCTGCCTCCCATCATATGCCAGTCTAGACACTTTGGCGGCTCCGCGGCGCTGATTGTTGCGCAAACAAGGTTTCAAGTTTCTTAACTCTTAAAGGAGAACACGTCCCATTGCAGGGCCCGAGGCTCCAAGGGGCTGGCTCCCGGGGCGGGCCGAGCCCCGGCCCCCGCCCCACGCTTGCCCCAGCACCACCCCCCTCCCCCGCCCAGGGCCTGACAGCGCCCACGGCCGGCTCTCTGGCTCGCGTGCGCCGCGGGCACAGATGCGAGCGCGCGCGCGCGCACACACTCACACACACGGTTACACAAACCACGGGCAGGCTGGCTGCGCGAGAGTTTGGTGGACCCACTGAGACTCGGACGCAAACGGGGCGCTTTGCCTCTCCTTGGCTTGTGCACAAACTTCAAACACACGTTGCACTTTAGAATTGGTACAAACCCCTATCCCAGGGAAGGCTAATAAAAATGGGTGTGCGTGTGTGCTTTCCTGGCTTACGTTTTTTGGCAGTAGGGGGCGGCTGATTTGTTGGGGTGGCGGGATCTAACGTGATAGCACGAGGTTTCCACACCCCTGCTCAAAGTCGGGGGTAGTCTGCTGGGCCAGTCGGGTGGCGTGGGATACCTCACGCAGAGGGACTCTAGGCTTGCTCGAGGTAAGGAGTTACGGAGGGTGGGGTGGCGGCGGGGAACTTCTTCTCTCGGGCTCCTTTCGGTCGCCAAGTCTTTCCCTCAGAGCTAGGCCGGCCGCCAGCCGTCCGGGCCCCCTCGAGGCTGGGTAACTTCTCCACCCGCTTTCCTTCTCCAATTTATTCTCTGCACCACAAAGAGGGGTGTGGGTAGGGCTCGTGATTTCCCCAGCGACGTTTCACCATGGAAATGGGAGTGGGTTGGGGGCCAGATCCCTTCTGATCCCGGGCAAGCTGGTGGGGGCGCGGTGGCAGCAGCGGACCGCCTGGCGCGGGAAGGGTTAAGGCCGCTCTTGCCCCTGGAGCCGGCGCGGCGGGGTACCTCCTCGGGCGCGCTCTCTCGTCCGAGGGTGGCAAAAGTTCAAGCTTGTAAAGTCGGGATTGGCCCCGAGCGGAGGGAAAAAAGGCCTGGTCCCCCCTCCCTCTCCGGGCGCGGCGCCGATTGGCCCGGCCACGGGGCGGGCGCCGCCCTCTCCCGGGCGCGCGGCGGCACCGCCCCCGGCGTGGCGCCCCGCCCCTTTCCGGGCAAGAGCCCGGCCCCGCACTGAATGAAATAAATTCCGCTACTCTCATTGGCCCGAGGCTGGGCGCCATTCCCCCGCGGGGGCGAAGGGGGCGCCGGCGCGCGGTTCTCGTGTGGGTTCCCACGTGTGGGGCTGGCCGTGTGAGGCAGCCGCAGTGCGAGTCCCCGGGGCCGCCTCGACTTAAGTGTGCGCTGGGGGAAGGGCAGTGTTTGCTGGATGGGCTCACCCTTTGCTGAGCTTTACCTGGACCAGGTACTGTTCAGTCTGCGCCCTCTGGGAGAGGCGGTTACTCTGGCGAATGGAGGGTCGGGCTTAGAAGCTTCCTCACCCGCATCCCCTTCTGCGTTAGCCAAGACAGAATAGCTGTCTGTCTTGGCCTCATTTTCTCGTTTGAAAAACGGAGATGATGATGCCTGTCCTGCGTTTTCACGGGACCATGAAGCCCCTATGAGATAAGTGCATGGAAAGTGTACAAATCGCAAGCAAACAGGGTGAATTTTCACAAGTGAACAAAACACCAGTGTAAGCAATACGGAGAGGACAACGGACCTTGAGGCCTCTTTTCAGTCACTTCTGTCCCCTGGGGAAATTAGTGCGTCTTAAAATAGGAGGAGAAATTTAATGTAAAGTGTTTTATCAGGGTATCCGCTGGTTTGGCTGTGGATTATAATAGCAGCTTGCGCTTACCGTGGGCAAGGCCATGTTTCAAGCATTACAGAGATTTTAGTCATTCTCACAACAGCCCTGATAGATACTATTACCTCCATTTCACAGGTAAGTAAACTGAGGAAGAGGAATTAATCATTGACATGAAGATAGTCTTCAAAGTGCTAAAATAATGCTAACACCACAGAGACATCAGCCGGTATGTGCGCTCACCCTGACAGCAAGGAAGTGATGTGGGTCTGTGTTGCCAGAGCATATCCTTGAGAACAATGCTTTTCAAACCGGTCCATTGGACCTGCTGAATCAAAGCATTGTGGGGTAAGGCCCCAGACTCCATTTAACAACACTTTGGGGGTAGGCATAGTTATTAACCATTAACTTATAGTTAAGGACACTGAGGCACAAAGACCTAGTAACTTGTACAAGCTCGTATTTAGTGGCAGAGGCTGGATTTCAACCCAGCCAGTTTGGGGGAAGGGGTGTATGTGACGGGAATCTAAAGGGAAAGGACAGCAAGCAGACAGATTACCCCTCAGGGCTTCCACAAATGCTCAACACCTACCCCTGGAGTCAAACCATGTCTCCTTCCCCCTCCATTCCCCAATTCCTCCCTGAGGTACCAGGACATTCCTTTCTGAAGGGTTGCTGGGGGAGCACCCTGAGGGATGTCAGGTCTGTCTGGGGCCTCAGACCAAGGAAAGACTGAAACAGAAACCTCCCTGGGGAGGGCTGCCTTCTTTCCTGAGCAGTAATTTGGACAGAGTTTGCCTTCTGCTCACCCAGAGATGAGGCATTGGGGGTGGGGTGCCTTTAGGTGCCAGCTAGATGGCACCTGAAGAGCACGGAAACCAGAGTGTGGTAGGCCTGAGTTCAGGACTGATCCTGCTTAACCTCCCTCGGCTCTATAAGCCTTGGGGTGGGAATAGGAATCGTGCCACAGATGGTAACCAAAGTTCAATGACATGAGGTCCCAGAGGCATCCCTCATTCCAGGAAGACCACGTCTCAATAGCAATAATATCAGGAAAGAAAGGATGGTGACAGTCAGCCCTCTTGTCCTTGGATTTCCAGGGCCCATCCAGCCTGGCCTGCGGCTGCCTGTGTCGTGACCACTAGAGGGTGCGTGTGGCAGTGCCCAGAGGGCAGGGCCTCAGAGCTTCAGCCTTAGGTGGTGGTTGTTCAGTTGCTAAGTTGTATCCAACTCTGCAACCCCGTGGGCTGTTGCAGCACACCAGGCTCCTCTGTCCTCCACTTGTCTCCAGAATTTGCTCAAATTCATGTCCATTGAGTTGGTGAAGCTATCTAACTATCTCATCCTCTGTCACCCCCTTCTCCTTTTGCCTTCAAGCTTTCCCAGCATCAGGGTCTTTTTCAATGAGCCGACTCTTCCCGTCAGGTGGCCAAAGTACTGGAGCTTCAGCATCAGTCCTCCCAATGAATCTTCAGAGTTGATTTCCTTTAGGATTGACTGGTTTGATCTTGCTTTCTCAAGAGTCTTCTCCAGCAGCCTAAGGACACCTTTGTAAACCACCCCTCTGGAGAACAAGCTCAGATTTCCTGGGGGTATGGGAAGGGAGAAATGTAGGGTCCTAGCTGCTGCTACCCAGGTTTCCACAGTCAGGTTACTCACAAAGTAACTCACGAAGAAGTAACTCTGACCCCTCAGATTCAAATCTGCTCCTTCCCTGTTGTTCTAATATTCCCCCAAAGTACCCTGTGTTTTCTCACAGTTAATAAACCCATACGACCTGATCACAATTCTCCTCTGTCTCTGGAATGTAAGTGTCATGTGGTTAGAGATGGGGAAACTGTCAGGCACAGGCCACCCACAGCCCCACTGAGCGAGTCAGAAACAGGCCATTTGATGCCCCTCTGTCTGTACCATCGGGCTTCCCTGGTGGCTCAGATGGTAAAGCATCTGCCTGCAATGCGGGAGACCCGGGTTCAATTGCTAGGTCGGAAAGATCCCCTGGAGAAGGAAATGGCAACCCACTCCAGTACTTTTGCTTGGAAAATTCCATGGATGGAGGAACCTGGTAGGCTGCAGTCCATGGGGTCACCAAGAGTCGGACACAACTGAATGACTTCACTCTCACTCTCACTCTGTCTGCACCATCAGAGAAGCTAATTCACACAAGACTTACCCCATTTCTTCTCCCCAGTCTTTAGCATAACACCTGTCACATAATGGGCATTTTATATCTGCGACATGCTTCGTTTAAAACCCCTTGCTTCAAAAAAAAAATTAAAAAAAAAAAATAAAACCCCTTGCTTCACCAAGCTCCATGCTCATGATCATCTGGAGCAAACACTTATTTGCACTATCTCATCAAATCCCCCCAGATTTTGTTCCTGTTCTTACAAAATCACTTTTAAAGCAAACAGAGAGGTTATGTAATTTGTCTTTGGTCACACAACCAAGAAGTGACAGAGATGGAACTTGAACCCAGGGCCGCTTGAGTTGAGTGTTCTCCTTCTTAGTATCTGGCCCTAAAAAAGGAAACACGGTCTTTTGTCTTTGGGATGTTTCCATGCCTCTGCATGCTAAGTCGCTTCTGTGTGTTTGACTCTTTGCGACCCTATAGACCATAGCCCACCAGGCTCCTCTGTCCAAGGGAGTTTCCAGGCAAGAATACTGGAGTGGGTTGCCATGCCTCCTCCAGGGGATCCTCCCAACCCAGGGATCAAACCTGCAACTTTTATGCCTCCTGCGTTGGCAAGCGGGTTCTTTACCACTAGCGCCACCTGGGAAGCCTGGATGTTTCCACATTAGCTAGGAATTCACAAGGCATGAAAGAGCAGAAAGAACACAAGGCAGAACTTGGTGGTGGGAAGAGCCAGGCTCTAGGGGCTACTGCTTATGAACAGAGGCATCACAGACAGAGTCTGGCTGCCTCTTGCTATGGTGAGATGGACTGGCAGGGAGACTGAGTCATCCCAGCCCACTTCACAGAAAACTAATGGATAAATCAAGGCTTCTCTTATTAATTCTCAGGAAAACAACTATAGGCCCAACAACAACTGGCTAAGTGGTATCATCTGCCCCTTTAGAAGGTTAAATCTCGTTGGTCAATGTGGTCCCAAGTGGGAGAGCATGGGTACCCTTTGGGGATGGATAACCCTTCTGAGACTGATGAATGCTGCAGACCCTTTCTGTCTTGAAGAATGCACACAGGCATGTATTCACCCACATGACACATACTCATCTAGTTCCTACTGGGTGCCAGGCCATGTTCCCAGTGCTGGGGATGCTTCAGTAAGCAAAACACAAAAATTCCTGAACTCAAGGAGTCCAGTGGGAGGACAGACAGACCATAAACAAAATAATCGTATCCAGCATCTTGGAAGATAAATGTGCCAATGTTAAAAATAAGAAGAGACAAATGCCAGGAGAAAGTGGATGTGGTTCAGAGAAAGTGGTCAGGGGATACTTCTCTGGGAAGGTAGCATTTGAGCAAGGTCTTGATGGTGACACTGTCTGACACTATCTGACACTATCTGGGAGATGAATGTTGCTCAGAAAACAGCAAACGCAAAGGCCCTGAGGTGGGAGTGTGCCTTGCATATCCCAGGACCATCAAAGAGGTCATGAAATGAGACAAGTACTGTGGGAGGTGGGGGGCATGCAGATTATAGGGTACCCGGGCCATTGGTGGGTCTTGGGCTTGTCCTGTGAGCTGGGAGCCCCTGGAGGTTCTGAGAAGAGGGCCACGGTCTGCCTTCTGTTTGACTGGCTCCCCCTAGTTGCCACACAGAGAATAGATGGCAGGGCAGAGATTGCGGCCTGGTGGGAGATGGTTGCAGTGGCCCAGGAGAGGCCATGCTGGCATGGGGAGGAAGGGTCAGATCCTGGACATATCTGAAGATAGAACCAGTGTGACTTGCTGTTACACAGACTTGAGAGTGTGAGAGAATGTCTGAACAGTGTAGACACCTTACGCTTATTTACTTAATTTTAAAAATCAGTTCACCACTTTTATTTAGCCTTGTCACAAGCAGTAATAGCCATGGCGTCACAAATGTGCTAGTTAAATTTATGACTTTAAGATAGATACATAAAGGGACTTCCCTGGTGGTTCAGTGGCTGAGATGCTACGCTCCCAATGCAGAGGGCCTGGGTTTGATCCCTGGTCAGGGAACTAGTCCCACATCCCACAGCTGAGAGTTCACATGCCACAGCTAAAAACTGGGTCAGCCAAATTTAAATTAAAAAAAAAAAATATATATATATATATATATATATAATGATAGGGGCTTCCCTGGTGGCTCAGTAGTTAAGAATCTACCTGCCAATGCAAGAGACAGATTCGATTCCTGGTCCGGGAAGATTCCACATGCCACAGAGCAGCTACGTCCATGGACTACGGCCACTCAGCCTGTGCTCCAGAGCCTGGAGGCGCAACTACGGAGCCCACGTGCCAAGCTACTGAAGCCCATGTGTCCTAGAGCCTGTGGTTCACAATAAGAGAAGCCACTGCAAGTCTGTGCACCACAACTAGAGAAAAGCATGCACGGCCACAAAGAGCACAGCCAAAAGTAAATACATTTTAATAATAATAATAATGAAACAAATATATAAAATCAGGAATCCCTAGAGTCCACTGGTAAGGGCTCCACGCTCTCATTGCCGAGGGCCCAGGTTCATTCCCTGGTTGGGGAACTAAGATCTCACAAGCTGCACAGTGTGACCAAACAAATTTTAAAAATAAAGCATTTCTTACAAAATAAATACATATATACATAATACATTAAAAAATAGGTGGTTTATCTGTGTATCACCTGAATTATCCTAATAACCATCTGAATACATGCATTGTTGGGAACGCCGGTTTAACGAATTCCTAATTTCACCTACTTTTAGGCTTTTTTGTTTGCTCACATCTTACTTTCTCTCAGAAGGACTTTTCCTGGTCCTGTCTACAATTATGGAACCTATTATTACCACAGCCTCTATGAATCAAATGCCGACTTTACCATTACCACTCCAGGCAGCCTATGCTTGGGCAGCACGGGGTAATGGTTCTTAACCATCATTTTGTTGAACCAAACAGACCTGGGTTCAAACCCTGTTCAGTTACCTCTCAGTTGTGTGACCATAGGCAACCTCCTTAACTTCCTAAAACAAACCCCAATTGGGTGCTATTATTACTCCCAGGTTAGAGACTATACATGGGGAGCCTGACACTTAACTGGTAATAATAATATTGGGAGGTTGTTTTGAAGATTCAAAGGCTTAGTCCAGTGTCTGGCACCTAGTAGGTGCTCAGCACATGGGAGATGTTGTCTTCCCAGGCAACGCAGTGGTAAAGAATCGCCTGCCAATGCAGAAGGCGCAAGAGATGCAGGTTCGATCCCTGGGTGGGAAGTATCCTGTGGAGAAGAAAACAGCAACCCACTCCAGTATTCTTGCCTGGGAAATCCCATGGACAGAGCCTGGTGGGCTGCAGTCCATGGGGTCGCAAACAGTCAGACATAACCTGGCAACTGAGCACGCACATTAGCTAAATAAGCAAGGAGTTAGTTGTTTTATTTAACCTCTGGGAGACTCAATTTCCTCATCGATAAAATGGGCCTGCTTGACTGTGGCAGGAATAAAGTCTTGGCACCCTGTGGAACTCAGCAGCTCCTGGGAACCTAGAGAAACTGCCCTTCCCAATGTTGCTGGTCACACCCCTTGCGCTGCCCTTAACCCTCCACTATCTAAATAGTCTAAACAGCTCAGAACAGGACAGGGAGGGGAGCCAGAGGAGATTCTAGAACCAGAAAAAGAGTGATTTGTCCAAGATCACAGGGCCGCTTGGAGGGAGTCAGAGGTTGACCTGAGGTTTTCTAGCTCCGAAGGCTCTTTGCCCCTTATCCCGGTGCCTAAGGCTTCTCACCCTAACTGTGCAGTGGATACAGAACAGGAGATAAAAGGGCAGCCTTGGGGTCAGACTGCCTGGTTTTAATCTTGGCTCTGGCGCTTTCAGGGTGGCCTCGGTCACTTTACCTATCCTCTCCAAGTTTCAGTTTCCTCATCTGTAATATGGATTTAATAATACTAGTACCTACCCTGTAGGATCACTGTATTGACTGATATATATGCAAAGCATTTAGAGCTGCTACTGCTATTTTGCTCCTTGTGAGTGTCATGTGAAAGTGAAGTCGCTCAGTCGTGTCCGACTCTTTACGACCCGTGGACTGTAGCCTACCAAGCTCCTCCGTCCACGGGATTCTCCAGGCAAGAATACTGGAGTGGGTTGCCATTTCCTTCTCCAGGGGATCTTCCCGACCCAGGGATCGAACCCAGGTCTCCCACATTGCAGGCAGACGCTTTAACCTCTGCGCCACCAGGGAAGCCCTTTGCCCTGAACATTATCAGGCTTCAGAAATACCAGGTGAATGAATGAACAGAGGCGTGAATAAGTGAAGTCTTCATCAGCAACAGTCTCCTGGTTGTTAAGAGGGCCAGTGGTAGTTAGACAGAGACCTGGGTGAGGACTGTAGCTTTGCTGCAGTGAAACTGGATTGCCTTCATCCATCCGTCTCAAACTAGGAGAATCCCTCGAAGTCAAAGGATTTTTCTGAAGGGCTAATTTGACTCAAAAAGGTTGGAGAAATTTACTTTTATATTATATTTGCAATGTATCCCATTTTACTATTAAAGCTAACCTAGATGTATCAGGGAATAGTTTGCAAAATGGAGGGGCTTTTTTTTTTCTTTGAACAGAGATGAGAGATTCCTAAAGAATGTCACAATCACTGTGAGCAGCACCGGACTGTGACCCCAGACCTGACCCCCAGCCTGAGCCCAGGCCTCCTGGTGGAGGAAGCTCACTCCCCTTAGCCTTCAGCCAAATCCAGGAGCCCTCGTCTCAGAGACAACGCCCGGGAACAGGGCTCATTTGAGTTCTTGACTGTAATTCAGGGACGTGTTTCTATAGGGCGCTTGCTATGGGTCAAAGGCCTTTCGTGCAAGGAGCCTACCCCTCAGGGCCTGGGAGATTACTGGGTAGTCCTTGTTATTCAGTCATTCCTCCACACCACAGCCAGAAAAAGGTTTCAAGCACTTCTCTCTCATCATGAGGCTCCCAGACTGAGAACCATTCAAGCCCCATGACCCGGAAGGGCAGAATCACTTCCCAGCCCAATTAGGTGTAGGTCCCGTCTCACCTCCCCTCCCATCACGTGGACCCTGAACAAGAGAAGGCCTGCGCCCCAGAACACCCTAAAGGCCCCCTGTTTCCTGTCAACTGACACCCAGCCTTTGCACAAGCTGGTTCACCTGCCTGCAATGCTCTTCCTTCTTTTCTGCCAGTTTTTCCCTCTTCTCCCGAGAGACAGGCCTGTGGCTGCCACCCTTTCGCTCTCCTGGCATCTGCACAGACCTCCTTCCCAGGAACGCAAGTGATTGTCCCAATCTGAGAGGCCCCCAAGAGCAAAGCGTGAATGCTCCTCCCCTCTGTACCCCTAGCACAGCACCCAGGAAGTGCTCCCAAAATTGGGGAGAAGGAATTTAATGTAGATAAATATGGCCACTTTCACCTCCCCATGGAAGTTGTCCCAACTTCCCCTCCCTCGCAGGATTCCTTGGTGGCTCAGTGGTAAAGCATCTGCCTGCCAGTGCAGGAGACACAGGTTTGATCCTTGGGTTGGGTCGATCCCCTGGAGAAGGAAATGGCAACCCACTCCAGTATTCTTGCCTGGAAAATCCCCATGGACAAAGGAGCCTGGCGGGCTACAGTCCATGGGGTTGCAATGAGTTGAGAATGACTTAGCAACTAAACAACAACCCCTCCCTCACAGTGCCCACACCTCTTGATGCTGTGATTCCATTTTATATGCAGACATACACATGTGCTTGCACATAGTGAAATAATGTATATATACAGTTATTTAATGCACAATTGGAAGAGTGGGAGTTATGCTCCATAAGGTGACTTTATAACGAAGAGATTAGAAACAAGGTTATCAATAAAGGATCTAGTTAAATCAATTACTGTATATCATCCAGCTATTGGAAAAGAATGAGGCAGCCCTCAGTATGAAAAGATCAAGATATTAAGTAACTGAAAACAAACAACTCAATGAAAAAATGGTCAGAAGACCTAAATATACATTTCACTGAAGAAATCATCCAGATGGCCAACCAGCACAGGAAAAAATGCTCAACATTGTGAAGTTATTAGAGAAATGCAAATCAAAACCACAAAGTCTGTATCAAAAAACCAGTATCAATCAAATGGTTTTCATCAAAAAGTCTATGAATAATAAATGTTGGAGAGAGTGTGGAGAAAAGGAAGTCTGTCCTACACTGATGGTGGGAATGTAAATGGGTATAGACACTACAGAGAACAGTATGGAGGTTCTTTAAAAAACTAAAAGTAGAACTGCTGTATAATCCAGCAATCCCATTCCTGGGCATATATTTGGAAAAGATGAAAACTCTAATTCAAAAAAATTCATGCACCCCAGTGTTCTTAGCAGTACCATTTACAATAGCCAAGACATGGAAGCAATCCAACTAGAGAGTAGCCTCTGCTTGCCGTAACTAGAGAAGAGCCCCTGCAGCAACAAAGACCCAAATAAATAACATTAAAAAAAATAAGAGATAGAAGAACTGACCACAGTGGGAGAGGGCATCCTGTCTGGCTTCCTGTCTGCATATCGTCTCTTCTCAGCTAGACCGGGACACACTTGTTGCTTTTGTTTACTTCCCAGAGCTTGGTGTACAGAGGGTGTGTAATAAACATTTCTTGCCTCAGTCCCCACTAGCACTCACTGTGCTCTGGGAAGGGTTGGGGGACACAATGGTCAGCAACTTCCAGGACCCAGGACTCTGCACAGGGCTGCATTGTGACTCCACGGTCCCTAGACAATTTTGTCTTCATGGGTACCTTCTTCCATAAAAAAAAAAAATTATTTACAAGTGTTTTGGCATATGTAATTGACATTACATTTGACAAATGTAATCCAGGCTGGATTCATCATTGTATGTTTATCATTATTATTTCTTTTCTTCTGATTTCAAACACAATGAAAACTAAAACATTTTCTAGGCCCCTTAAAATTACCATGGGCCCTAGGCACCGTGTCTGCCATGCCTAATGGGTAAGTGGGCCTGTGCCCTGGGCATGGCTGGTGTTCAGTAATCAGGCACTGCTTCCAGAAGCAGCCTGGCCAGGGAAATGCACGTGGCCTTTGGAACCCTTAAAGGCCTGGGTGTGATCCCAGCTCCAGTCCCTACCCACTGAGGCTCTGAAGGCAATCACTAAGGTTTCCTGAGTTCAGCTTCCTTCCTGCTGAAATGCAATGTTGCCATGAGGATTAGAAATATAACAGAAGATGCTTCATAAATGTCCAATATCATTAGTTGATTTGTCTCCAGGAGGGAGTGGGTGCCCGAAGGTAGCCCAGGGACATGGCTGGCTTGGATGACACCAACCACAGTCAGAAGTCCTGGCCCCTTCAGGAGAGGCAGAAGGGAGGTGGTGGGAGGACATGCATTTACCTGGTTTTAATTATACTCTTGGTATATAAACCCTTATATATGGATATAATCTTTTATATAAGTATATTCATAGACTTTTAGACATATAAAAGATTATATATGAGTGTATATACTGAGTATAAATATATAAGACTATAAATATATATACTAAGTATATATACATTATATACTTATATACAGTATCTATGAAGCTATATACTCAGTATATATCTGGAGCAGATAAAGATTAAAATTCAGAGCCAGGCCTCTGCTCAGGGGTTCTCGGCCTTGACTATGCATTGGAATCACCTGGGAGCTTAAAAAATACTAAAGCTCTACCCCTACCCCAGACCAATCAAATCAGAATATCTAATAGGGGGCTGGGTATGTGGGGTTCTTTTTAAGCTCCCCCAGGTGATTCTAATTTGAAGCAAGGCTGAGCATCCCGGTGGCCATTCCTGTGGATGGAAGGAGTAAGCTGTCTTATCCAGCAGACAACTTCTCACCCCTACAACATCTAAGACCATGAACTCTTAAGTGGCTGCCAGAGGTAGACTGAAAGTGGGGTAAAAGTAACTTGTAGGAGGCCCTTCCAAGGCCCTACACCCATCAGAGTATTCTTTTTCTCTGGGCCAGCCTCCCAAATTGCATAGATTCAGACAGCACCCAGCCTAGAAGCACCCCTGTGGATGCCTCTTTCAGCCCAGAACCTTGCTGGGTCCTGAGACAAGGGACCAGAACATGCCCCCATCTGACAGGGCGGGTAATAAACAAGACAGGGGACCTACCCCCGCAAGCACTAAGTAGGTTTCTCCAGGGCTGCAGACCTGCTCCACTTGAGGCTGCTGCTGCTTAGTTCAGTCGTGTCCGATTCTGTGCAACCCCATGGACTGCAGCCCACAAGGCTCCTCTGTCCATGGGATTCTCCAGGCAAGAATAGTGGATGGGTTAGCCATGTCCTCCTCCGGGGATCTTCTCAACCCAGGGATTGAACCCGGGTCTCCTGCATTGCAGGCAGATTCTTTGCCACTGAGCCACCAGGGAAGTCCCCTCTACTTGAGGACCTGAGTGCTATTCATCTGCACCCCTGAGCCACTCAAGATCTACTGAATTGACATCTCTGGATTAGGCCAGAGGCCGCATCTGTCACTCTCTAGAGGGAATTCTCATGCACAGGTACGTTTCTGAGTCAAGAGAGGACCCATAGTCCATGTCTTGATTCAGGAGGAGGCTACATAGTGTACACACAGGTAAAAAAAAACTTCAAGGTTTACATTTAATATGTGTACTTCATGTGCTCAACCTAAAAGCAAAACCAAAAGAGAACCAACTAACTATGTGTCTGGAGCTTTAGTAAGGAGAATCAGGGGAGGCTGTCTGGAAGAGGGGCTCTTTGAGCTAGGTCTAGGACAGGGAAAGAACAGGGGACAGAGCAGAGAGAGTTGGGAGGTTCACTGGGGAAGAGACTCTTGCGGCGATAGCAGTGGGGGAGGCAGGTCGGAACAGGAAAATGGTTGTTTTTGAGGCCTTTTCAGGTAGCTGCCTCATCCCCACCCAGCAACAGGGTGTTCTCAGAGGCCCACAGGCTGCTGTGGTCAGCATAGGTAGCCCATGAAAACTCCCAACTTGCTTCCAAGAGCATCCAGGTCATTCTCCAACAAGACAGCATTGTTTGGGGTTCCAATGCAGGGCAAAAAAAAAAAAAAAACAGAGAGCTCAATTGTCCCTGTCATAATGGGTATATAATTTATAATAATGTCAGCTATTAAAGGATTTTTAGTAATTAACTGACAGTGGTGTGCTATTTCACTGCATTTTTGCCTGCCATAATGATCTTGAACTTTACAAGACAGTTTTGAACTTGCTCAAAATAAGTCCCAAATACAAAGAAGGGCAGGGTCATCCCAAATAAGGGGTAAAAGATGTTGGACAAAATGGGGCTATTCTCCTCCCAAAAAGAAGGTGAGCTGTGCAAAACCAGGAGGATCACAGGCCCACTGTCTTCCCAGGGAGCTACATAACCAGTCAGATGCCTGGCCAGAGTGGCAACCAAAGCAAGTCAGCTGTTTCAGAGCAGTGTATTAAGCTGCATTCTTTTTAATACACTGTGTTTGCATGATATACAGCTAAGAATGTTTTTCGCAGGACTTCCCTGGTGGTCCAATGGTTAAGAGTCCACAGTCCCAATGCAAGGGGCACAGATTCAATCCCTGGTCAGGAAACTAAAATACTGCATACTGTGGCCAATAAAAAATGTTTTTAATATATTTTTAAATTTTTTTTAAAAAGAATATTTTTCTCTTCCCCAGAGAAATATACTTCTACTCTCGTGATTCTCTTGGTATATTTTTTGCTCTTTCTTGACTTTTAACAAAATAAAAGAAATATTTCTTTCTCCTCTTAATTCTGCTACGAAAAAAGACCAAAACAGCCAACATAAGCCCAATGATAAATAGTAACAGACAGAGTGCTGGAGAGGCATCAGGGAGTGGTGGGGTCTGTGGGAAACTGATGCACTCAGGCCCAGTGTGAATGAGAATCTACTATTCCACTCCAGACAACCAGGACTGCAGGCTCCTGGCAGAGACTGTTAAGTGCCAATGGCAACCCCAGTTCTTTTTCTTTCTTTTTAATAGTAGAAAGATGATTTATTTTCAGCTGGGAAAATTTCATCCTGGGAGAAAAGGACTACTTTGGCTTGAGCGCAGTCAGATGACCATCTGTATCCTCCCTTGCCCTTGGTATAGCCATGCAGCTATCGAGACAATAAGCTGCAAGGAGGCGTGTTGTGCAGGAATTCTGGGAAGGCTCATCCGGAGGCCCCCTGTTTGACTTCAGCTTTTCTTCTCTGGCCTAGAATGTGGATGTGATGGCTGGAGCCCTGAAAGCCACCACGGACTGTGAAGCAGCCTTTGCAAATGGGAGCTGTACACGGAAGACAACAGAACAGGGAAGCCTAAGCCCCTGGTGGCTTTCTGAATCTACCTACCCAGGCCTGAGCTGCCGATTTATCTCCTGGCTCCTTTTATATGAGGAAGAAATGTGTATCTTATTTAAACTACTGTTATTTTGACATTTTCTGTTATAATCTGCCCAACCTAATTCTAATTAATACAGCTGGGCTCACTATCACAATAGTTTAACTTTTCAAATTTAGCCAGATTATATGAACTTGTATATGACATAGTTTGATGTCATACATGTTGGAAACTTTATATAATTATTTAAAATACTG
Source organism: Budorcas taxicolor (assembly GCF_023091745.1). NCBI lineage: Eukaryota > Metazoa > Chordata > Mammalia > Artiodactyla > Bovidae > Budorcas > Budorcas taxicolor. Next base: position 13,688,608 of record NC_068919.1, on the reverse strand, counting down.
AACATGCCAAACAAATTATGTCTGAACTGCGTTCAACCCAAGCCCCACTCTGGACTATACCATTGATGATAGGTGTTAAGACTTGATAAATAGTCATTTCTCTCTTCTGGGAAGATAGTAGGATTGTGCTTCTCCACCCAGTTGAACTCAAATGTGTCCATGTGACTTGCTTTGGCCAATAAAATATGAGCAGAAGTGATGTGCAATACTTTTAGGCAGGTGATTTAAGAGCCAGTGTGTGGCTTGCCATGTTCTCTTTTCCCTGCCGCTGTCATTATAGAAATATATCAATGTGGAACTTCCTACAGCTGGACGGTTGAGTGACTTTGAAGAACAGAGCATCCTGATAACTCATCAGGTAGTACCTAAACATGGTTATAGTAAAGCCACTGGGATTGGGGGGATATTTGTTACCACAGCATTATCTAGTTTATCCTAACTCATTTGCCCTGTGATGACACTGGGCCCACACTGATAACCCAGGATAATTCCCCATCTCAAGGTCATCTGATTAGCAACCTTAATTCAACCAGCAACCTGAATTCCCCTCTGCCACGTGACCTAACACAGTCACAGGTTCCAGCGATTAGGATACACAGTTGAGGGTTCCAGAGATTAGGACACAGACATCTTTGAGGGGGGCATTATTCTGTCTACCACCCCCTCTCCCACCCCAGGAGCAATAATATCAGCAGTATTTATTGAGCACTTACCACGCACCTGCCAGTGTGCCCAGTGCTTCTTTTCCTGAACAATCTCATCCATTCTTCACAACCGTAGGAGGATAGTTCTGCTGCTGCTGCTGCTGCTAAGTCGCTTCAGTCGTGTCCAACTCTGTGCGACCCCATAGACGGCAGCCCACCAGGCTCCCCAGTCCCTGGGATTCTCCAGGCAACAACACTGGAATGGGTTGCCATTTCCTTCTCCAATGCATGAAAGTGAAAAGTGAAAGTGAAGTCGCTCAGTCGTGTCCGACCCTCAGCGACCCCATGGACTGCAGCCCACCAGGCTCCTCTGTCCATGGGATTTTCCAGGCAAGAGTACTGGAGTGGGGTGCCATTGCCTTCTCCAATAGTTCTCCTAGTGTTCTCATTTTACAAAGAAGTCAAGCAGTTCCCCAAGTCTACCCAGAGAGTAAGGGCTGGATGTTGGAATTTGAACTCAAGGCTGTCCAACTGAAGCCAGGGTCCCACCCACATGCTGCATCCTGAGAAGCCACCAGATCTGTTCAACTAGATGTCACCCCTCCTCTGTGCTTCCATAGCTGAGTGGCGGGTCTCTCTTGTTTAAATGATACTCTTCTGAAATCTCAGTTTTGGGCAGGCCACCTCCCTACATCAGCTGTCAAAGTAATAAGAGTGGTTATTTAATGAAAATCTACCCTGTCCCAGACCCTTCGCATACAACAACTCTGACACCCTGGTCAGAGTTAAGGCTGCTAAGGCTGGTCTTGTTTCCACTTTCCAGAGAAGGAAACTGAGACTCAGACAGGCGAGGGTCAGCCTCCAAGGTCATTCGTGTCAGTGCTGGAAGTTGAACACAGGCCTAACTCCAAGGCCAGTTCCTGCTTCTGTGGTTGTAAACACTTGCTGCCTTTGTAAGCATGGGAGAGATATAACATCTTACGGAAAAACCTGAATGAACTTGCCGACCGACCCAATAACTATCATGAACTGAGTTTAAGCTGGCAGTGTAGTCCCGTGGTTAAATTGGGGATGCTGGAGTCGTGCTGCTGGGGTTCAAATCCCAGCCCGCTCGCTTTCTTCCTGTGTGACTTATGCCTTGATTTCCTCTACCATAAAATGTATAATGATAGCACCTATCTCACGAGGGCTGTTGTGAAGATTAAATGACTTAGTGCATCTCAAGTACTTTTGACAGTCATTGTCCCATAGCAAGCAGTATGTAAGTAGCTTTAATTGTGGGGTGGCCTAGTCAGCTGAGCGTCATGCAGGACCCCGGCCCCAATGTCCAGTCACGTCACCGGTCCTCTGCGCCAGTCTGGTTAGAAAGAAAGGCGTCTTTTTCTGTGAAACGTTATGACCTCAAACTAACTAAATAGAAGGTTCTCTGGAAGACCAAAAAAAGATACATGTTGAGAAAATATTTTATAAACTGTAGAGAGAAGTGCCCGTGTTGGGTTTCACTGACATTAATGAAGTGCTTAACAATCAGGCTGGGAAACCATAGACCCACCAGAAGACCCAGTGTCGGCCTTCTCAACGTGGGGCCCCGGGGAACAGAGAGAGAGCGGGCAGCTGTCATATTTCCTCCTCCCCTCCCATCTCCGCACCCCAGCCCGCCCCCATCCATCCTGGGGCTGCAGGAATGCGATGGTATCTCAGCAAACAGACAGTCTGTTCCCACAGGAGATGGGGCCGCCCCCAGGAGGCCCCACTCTCCCAGCCACTGTAAACACAAGGGTCTGTCCTCTTTATCAGCTTGGCTCAGCAGCAGTGGAGACAGTCTGCCCGCTGGAGAGTCCCCGCGCAGCGATAAGCTGCTGGGCCCCTTGTTGGCGGCCCTCCTGGGGCTGTAGCTGGGCTGCCCCAGAATAGGAATCTTGGGGCTGGCCTGGCTTGGGGCCTAAACACCTCATCCAGGGGCTGGGAGGCTGGATGCCTGAGCTCTGAGGATGTTAGCCACTCAGATGAAGGAAGCAAAGGCCCAGAGTTGTCAAGGGGCCAGGCCACAGAGTCTGCAAAGCCCCCAGGAGCTGGCCAAGACTTCTGAACCTGATAATTACATCGCTTTAAAAGGTATCTTTATCCTCCTTCTCCCTCATCATCATCATATTTACAGACCATACATATTGATGATCGTTTTACCCACAATATTTTCCCATCCACACTCCATTCAGTGAATTAATACACAGCAAGTGCTCAGCACTGGGCTTGGTAAGGACTCAGAGAAACTCACCCTGCAGACAAATGTAGTAGCGTTCCTGTCATCATTCTCGTGGTGCAGACAACCCCCAGTCCCTTAAGATAATAACAGCTAGCTTTTATCTGGTCATACCTATCATGTCCTCGGTTTCTGCACTGACTGGACGTGGGGAATACTAGAGTGAACAGCGTTCTCATTTGACTGAGGCAGGAACTGAAGGGCCCAGAGAGGTGAGGTGATTTGCCTAAGCTGCTCAGCCAGCACGTGGCGCAGCTGAGACCAAGCCCTCAGACTCAAAGTCCGACAAGCCCCTTTCCATCCTAGCCATTGCCTGGGCTGCGCTGCTGTTCTCAGTTGCTCAGTCGTGTCCGACTCTGTGGGACCCCGTGGACTGTAGCCCATCAGGCTCCTCTGTCCATGGGGATTCTCCAGGCAAGAACACTGGCGTGGGTTGCCATGCCCTCCTCCAGGGCATCTTCCCGACCGAGGAATCTAACCTGAACCCGAGTCTGCTGCATTGCAGGCGGATTCTTTACCTTCTGAGCCACCAGGGCCCACAGCCAAGCACAGAGGAGCCTGCACTGGGTCTTGGGTCCCTGTCCTGGATCCTTTCTGGGGTCAAGCAGAGGCAGATCAAGATCCCGGGGGTGGGGATGGACTGACAGCTTCTCTACAGCACTCATAGCGCTAGCGAGCAGCCATGAATTCAAGTCCAAAACAACCAGTGTGGCTGTGAACCCACAGGATGGGCACCTGGATGGGAGCCCAACACCCTGGGTTCCAGTCTCAACTCTGCGGTTTTCAGGGCGCTGATCTGGGTGGGGCTGGGCACTTCTCCTCTCTAGGCTTGGTCCCCAGATCTTTCCTTCCTTATCTATAATATATCACCTCCTCTGGCCTGGCTACCTCCTTCAAGAGTTGCTGGGTGAACTAAATGAAACAACATGCAGTAAAACCTCTGGTTCGGAGCTCCTGATTAAAATGCTTTCTCTTCTGGATCAGATGAATTTCAAACTGCTGACCATCCTTTACTGCCCAGTTCAGATGCCTCCTGTTCCTAGAATCCCTCTCTCTGATCTCCCAGTTGGGCACAACCATAGCCTCCTTGGAGCTGCCACTTCTTTCCTGGGGTATTCTCTCCCTCGCATGGGGTCAAAGTTTGGGACTGATTTCTCATGGGATCCCCAAATCCTAGTATGGAGTCCAGCACACATTAAGTGCTTGATAAAGTGAGTGAGTCAATGAATGGACTACCAGAGTGAGATGGACACTCTGTCCCCCTGCTCTGTCTATGAGGCTCAGAGAGCATGTCTCCTCCTCCTCTTGGGGCAGCTCACAGTGGTAAAGACCCCTGAAAGGCAAATCTTCTTGAGAAATTGTTTCCTTCTTTTGCCATCTCCTACTCTCAACTCCAGATCCTTATGTGTTCCCCAGGGCTCCCAGGATTCTATCCTGACTCCTTTGCCTGGCTTTGAGGCCCCTCCCAACCTGTCCTCAGTCCCCGCTCAAGCTCTTGTCTAGCTTATGGTCCCAGGAGTGCCCTCTGCCTGGACCTTGCTCTCTGTTACCAACACTCACAAAAACATCTCCACTTTCACGGAGTCTACAATGCAAGCACCACCATCACCATCTCAGGGACTTCTGTTGCCTTCTCTCTTCTAAATGCACCGCCCCTCATGTCCCCATAGGTACCTTCTCGTAGCCGAGGGACCTCCAGGTTGCCTTTGATTCTCATGAATAGGTCCACCATCACCTCCCCCACACACCAGCTGGGCCCGCGAATCTCCCCTCCCCCATAACATAGACTGTGATTCTCAGGGTGGCAGAGGGAAAAGATGGACACTCAGCTGGAATTTGGGACATAGAGAATGGCTCCCAAAATGTCTTAAGTTTTCTCCAGGCCATGTCTTCTGCCTGTGCCCACCAGAGTGTCCTACCCCCAGCATCTGCAGGGACCCCAGATCCCACATCACAAGGCACCCCTTTAGTCCACAGAGGCTATGGCCTCTCTGCCACCCACCCCTGAACACCTGCCCTGTTACCACCCTTACTCATGAATGCTCACTGAGTGTCTTCTCTGCACCAGGCATACCATTCCAGGCCCTGGGCAGGGACATAGCAGGAGCTTTCATTCTAATGAAGCAAAGGATGGAAACAGACAATTAAACAAAAATGAGTAAAGTATAAGACTATTTTAAGTAAGTTTTGTTATAGATAAATTTACTGTCATCGAAAGTAAGGGCCTAGGTTTAAAAGAAAAAAAAATGCCAGGATGGATTTTGGGAGTGCAGAGTGGAGTTGCTACTTAGTGGGATGATCATGTAAACCTCCTTGAGAAGGCGACATTTGCTCAAAAAGCCAAAGGAGGCAAGGCGGCGGAACTTAAGGATTCTGAGGAAGAACAGTCCAAGCAGAAGGAACAGCCAGGACAAAGGCCCCTGTGTGATTCCATGTTGCCTTTTCTGTGCACCCACATCTTCTTCTCTTTATTTGGCCCTGAGCAGAATGCAGGAGGGGCTTCCCTGGTGGCTCAGTGGTATAGATTCCACCTACCAATACAGGAGACACGGGTTCGATCCCTGGGTCAGGAAGATCCCCTGCAGTAGGAAATGGCAACCCACTCTACTATTCTTGCCTGAAAAAATCCAATGGGCAGAGGAGCCTGGCAGACTGCAGTCCTTGGGGTCGCAAAGAGCTGGACACGACTTGGACTAAACAACAGCAACAGAGTTCAGGAGTGTCAGAGGAAGTTGCTCACTTGGTCACCTGTCCTGCTGCACCAGGAGCTCCCTGGGGCAGAAACCCTGTAGTGGTCAAGTTCACAGTCACCTCAGACCCCACCCTGACATGTCCAGGCACACACACACCCAGACCCACACCCTCATGCCCAGACATACACACCCAAACTTGTATACAGAGATCCACACACTATGGTCAATAGAGAGGCCTCAGTGATTGTCTACTGAGATGAACTGAGTGCAGAGTAAATAATAATTAAGTGCACCCAGCCCCATCTAGTTTACAAAGGTCTCCCTTGTAAGGTCTGCTCTTTGAGCTTCAGAACTGGGTGGTTATTAAAGTGAGGCTCAGAGAGACCAAGGTGAACACGCTGGTCACTGGTATTTGCCATACTGGAACCCAGCTCTTCTGATTACCATCCAATATGTTTTCATTAAAAAAAGAAAAATCAGACATGAACGTAGAACAAAATGTCTATAGAAGCAAGTGTCCCTCTTCTCCCCACCCTCCCCACCCTTCTGCGGGGCACTCAGCTTCCTCCCTAGAGGCAGAGTGCACTTCTCAGTTTACTCTCAATGGACACCCAGGCTCTCCTCTCTCTGTGAAGAGAATGTGCCTTGCAGGTACACCTGGTGTTATGAAAACAGGCCAGGAGCCCCCGCTCTGGAAGCAACCCCTTTGCTCCTAGGTTGTCTGGAGCCAGACCTGGCATCCACTTGGTTTCCCTAACCCTACAGGTCTCTTGGATCCATGACATGGTCACTGAATGTCTCACATCTTCAGTCTCAGGGATGATCCACTCATCATGAGGAGCTCAAAGAGAGGAAACGGAGAACCGAGAAGAAGACGGAAGGAGTAGGGAAACCAGGCACTGCAGGAAATCGCACTGTGCTGGAGTTTCTTTAAAATGAGGCCCCCATTTAAGGACCTCTGGATTCTTCCCCAGACCTTTCAAAGCTGATGGACTGTGAGTTCCCAGTGAAAAGCATGGGGCTGGAGTCACTGGATGACCATCCATACTGCACCTTAGCACGCTGCCCCAAACACACTCAGCTACAACTGTGGAGTCCAGCGTATGGTTCTCTTTTACGAGGAGCAGATGAAAATGTGTCAGTCATGGACCTGCTGCAGGACCCTACAGCCGAGGGGAGACACACACATGCATCCCAGTTGGACAGTGCTCGGGGAGTCTTGAGGGATCAAAGGATGCTGCTTCTCCTGGAGGCAGGGAAGGAAAGAGAAGAAGGATTACACAGAACCCCCCAGCAGAGGAGCCGACATATACAAGGAGCAGAGACACTTAAGAAATGCTAAGGGGGGCTTTGCTGGTAGTCCAGTGATTAAGAATCTGCCTTGCAATGCAAGGAACCCCAGCTGGATCCCTCGCCTGGGAAGATCCCACATGCCTCGGAGCAACTAAGTCTGTAAGCTACAACTCCTGAGCCCGTGCCCCTCGGCCACTGAAGCTCATACTCCTGAGCCCGTGCCCCTCAGCCACTGAAGCTCATGCTCCTGAGCCTATGCCCCTCGGCCGCTGAAGCTCATACTCCTGAGCCCGTGCCGCTCGGCCGCTGAAGCTCATGGGCCTGGTGTCTGTGCTCTGCAACAAGAGAAGCCATCCCAATGAGAAGCCTGCACACTGCATCGAAGAGGAGCCCCTGTTTGTCGCAACTAGAGAAAGCCCATGTACGAAGGAAGTCCCAGCACAGCCAAAAAATAAAAGAAATAAATCTCTTTTTTAAAAAAGAAAAGAAATGCCAAGGGGAATTTTGACTTTGGGCGGCGGAGATCAAACAGGAAGGGTCAGTGGGGGTCAGAAGCGAAGGGCCTGGATGTCAAGGGGATGGGTTTGATTTTATCTTACTAAGTGGAGGTTTTCAAGAGGGTTGTGGCAGGATCTGATTGTGTACTATTTGGATCTCTCACAGACCCTGAGCAGCATCGAGAAGGGAGTGGAGGCCTCCAGGGCATGGGATGTGAAGTTCTGACTTTAGCTGAGCAGAGAGAATGTGTTAATGATGCTTTATTTCTTAAATAGGGTGATGGGGACACTGTTTCTACTTTTTTTTAAATATGTCTCAAATAATTCCTAATGAAAAGGAAATTTTAAATAAAAAAGATAAAGTCGTAGACGTCTCCTGTGGTCCAGTGGTGAGTAACCCGCCTCCCAATGCGAGGGACACAGGTTTGATAACTGGTCTGGGAAGATTCCACATGACATGGAGCAACTAAGTTCCTGTGCCGCAACCACTGAAAGCCTGCATGCTCTTGAGCCTGTGCTTTGGAACAAAAGAAGCCACTGGAATGAGAGGCCTAAGCATCAAAACCAAGAGTAGCCTCTGCTCACCACAACTAGAGAAGCCCCGGCACAGCAATCAAGACTCGGCACAGCCAAAAATAAAATATTGATTAATTTTTTTTAATGTCCTGAATTCTAAAAAAATAAGATGAAGTCAGTGAATCCAAGCTCCAAGAAGGTGCAGATAACAATAGCTAATAATGAAGCTTGTTATGCACTTAATCAGAAAGCTTAATAGGCACTATTCCTAGAACTTTATAAGTACGCAGTCATATAATCGGCACAACCCTATGAGATGAGTGTTTTACTCCTAAATTACACACCAGGATAAGAAGTATAGAGAAGCTGAGTCTCTTGTGCAAAGTCCCCTGGTCAGTAGGATAGAAAGCAGGGCTTCAGGGATCACATTTCACCAAGGCTTGTACGGCCACATGGCTCCTGCTTACTACCACGTCCGCAGCACCCGGCACAGACCAGCTCTATAGTAAACTTTCACTGAATGAATGCACCCCAGAGAGGCTCAGCAAGTTCCCATAGGCAACACGGCCCAGCCCTTTAAAAGTATGCCCCCGTCGGGAGACCGGTGGCCCGGCTGCGACCTGGCCACACGCCTTCCTCCCTCTCCTGCTCATTCTGCCTCCAGGCCCAGCCGTCCTGGGTTAGTATGCCTACAGTAGCCTGAGCCTAACTCAGGCCAGCGGAGACGGGCGGCCACACTCGCCAGATCGGGGTGCAGAGAGGGATGCAAGGCCGGCAGGGGCAGGGAGGCTAGATGGAGCAGGACCTGGGTGGGGCGGGGCTAGGGCGGGGCCGACGCCAGGTGGAACACCTCCGGGAAAGCCTGCCCTCCTGCTCTTTCTGCAGGGCCTCACGGTCACTCCCTTGCTCCCGCGGAAAGATCCCCCTTTTGGGGGGCCAGTTTTCAAACCCGAAATGGCTGTGCAAAGTTCTAGGCCGGGTGGACCAAGAGGAGGTACCCAAGAAACCTTTCTGTGCAGAGCGCCGGGTGCCGTGGCAACGGAGGCCCAAGTCGGGAGCCATGGTAGGCTTCGGGGCAGTAAAGGGGCCAGCAAACGTGAACCTGGACGATGCACGTGCAGCAGGAAGCTGCCTCCGCCGACCCATACCCCCGCCTTCCTAACCGTCCCTTGCCACACGTCCCTTCTTTACTCCTGAGCTACTTGCTCATCTTGGAACATTTCATGCCCTTTCCCACCTCACAGCTTTTACCCTAGTTGTTTCCTTTTCTGGAAAAGTAGGAGGAGAAGCAGCAAATGCTTGCAGCCCTTACTAAGCCCTTACAGGCACTGTCTAAGCACTTGACATGTATTAACTCATTCAGTCCTCTCCACAACCCTATAGATATTAATAGAGACTATATATATATATATATATATTTATATATTTTTTTTCCCCCTGCTCTGGGTCCTCCTCCCAGGGTTCCAGCTTCTCTAGTTGTGGCACACTGGCTCAGTAGTTGTGGTTTAGTTGCCCCATAGCATGTGGGATCTTAGTTCCCCCTCCAGGGATTGAACCAGAGCCCCCTGCATTGGAAGGCGGACTCTTGACCGCTGAACCACCAGGGAAGCCCCAATGAATACTATTCTTATCCCAAGTTGCCTTCCCACTGGATTGTTCACTACCTAAAGACATCAACTATGACATGGTCATTGTAACAAAAATAATACTAATAATAACTCACGTTTTTTGGAGCATTTATTAGGTGTCAGGCACTGTTCTGGAGAAGGCAATGGCACCCCACTCCGGTACTCTTGCCTGGAAAATCCCATGGACAGAGGAGCCTGGTAGGCTGCAGTCCATGGGGTCGCTGAGAGTTGGACACGACTCAGTGACTTCACTTTCACTTTTCACTTTCATGCATTGGAGAAGGAAATGGCAACCCACTCCAGTGTTCTTGCCTGGAGAATCCCAGGGACGGGGGAGCCTGGTGGGCTGCCGTCTATGGGGTCGCACAGAGTTGGACACGACTGAAGCGACTTAGCAGCAGCAGCAGCAGTAGCAGCAGGCACTGTTCTAAGCACTTTACCTGTGTGAACTTATTTAATTCAACAATCTTCTAAGGCATGTACCACCCTCCCTGTTTTACACAGAAGGAAACTAAGGCAACAAAAGGTTAAGTGTCTTGTCCACAGTTATGCACTTTGTATAAATTCAGGATTTGGATTCAGGCCCTTCAGACTCCAAAGCAAGTGCTCTTTTCCACATGCTGCAGCTGGCAGGCCTGTTCCTCACTGGGGCCCGGGGTAGAACTCTGGCCTCCCCGTGGGCTGACTGGAATCTCTTCCCAATTACCCACAGGCCTGCAGGGCCTCAGAGTTGGCACAGAGAGCACTGGTGGTCGTGAAGCCTGGCATATGGAGCCTGTACCTCTGGATCTGCTGGGGTTTCCAGTACAGGGGAGAGAGCTGGCAGGGCAGCAGTTTCCTGTTGCTGCCATCACCAATTGCTGCAAACAGTGGCTTTAAATGACGCAAGTTACTGTGTTATAGTTCTGCAGGTTGGAAGTCTGACATGGGTCTGTAAAATCAAGGTGTCATCAAGGCTGTGTTCCTCCTGAGCATGCTGGGGCAGAATCCACTTCCTCACCTTTCCTGGTTCCTAGAGGCCTCCTATATTCCTTGGCTGGTGGCCTCTTCATCTTCAAAGACAGCCACAGAGACCCTGACCTTCTGGTGTCGCCCCTCTCTGACTCTGCTTCCTCCCTTGCTTCTCTTCCTCTGACTCTCTTCTGCTTCCCTCCTCCCCTTATAAGGACTCTTGTGGCTACACTGCTGCTGCTGCTAAGTCGCTTCAGTCATGTCAGACTCTGTGCAACCCCAGAGATGGCAGCCCACCAGGCTCCCCCGTCCCTGGGATTCTCCAGACAAGAACACTGGAGTGGGTTGCCATTTCCTTCTCCAATGCATGAAAGTGAAAAGTGAAAGTGAAGTTGCTCAGTCATGTCTGACTCTTAGCGACCCCATGGACTGCAGCCCACCAGGCTCCTCCATCCATGGGATTCTCCAGGCAAGAGTGCTAGAGTGGGCTGCCATTGTGGCTACACTGGGCCCATCCAAATAACTGAGAATAATCTTCCCATGCTAGAGTCAGCTGCTAGTAACCATAATTCCATCTGCAACCTTAATTCCCAATTTCCTTGTAACCTAACACATTCACGGGTTCTGAGGGTCAGAACGTGGACACTGTGGGGGTGGGGGATTAGTCCACCTACCTCACAGGTGTTTCTCAGATTGTCCCTCAAAACTCCTCATCCCTAAGCGTCCGTAAAATTATTGGAGCAGCCCTCCAAGCCTGCGCAGTGGAACAGCCTTCCCCCAACCCAAGAGAAGTCCCTCACAGCCCACGAAGAGGAGAACACATGGGGGTCGGCTGAGGACTTGGCATCGACTGCTTGACAAGAGAGCAGCCCCTCAGAGCATTTCCACCTGTTATCGACAGCTTGCTAATCCCCAGTGGGAGGCCACGAGGCGACTCACATCCCCACTGTAAAGTGGGGAAAGTGAGGCAGCCAGCCCAGCATCTCACAGACACCTCCCAGCTCACGCTCTGCATCTGCACTCATTCTTCAGGAACCTTGCTGCTCACAGTTGGGTATCGGCCTCATCCTGGTGGCCAGGGTGCTGGCAATCACATAAGACCTTTCTCCCCCATTGCGATGCTTTGTTGAGCGTGAATTACCTAGCACACGCCTTCTTTATTAAAATAGCACAAATATTATTAGGTAAAATCGTAAATAAAATTAAGGGAAAAAACCGTTTGAATTTGTTTGTTTTAAAAGACAGACGTAAGAGAAACTGTGGGGTTTGCATGGGTCATATCTGTGAAACCTTTTCTGCTCCCCTATCTCAAGGGATATGTCAGAGAAGCAAGGTGCTAGATGTGCCAACGCAACACTGTTTGCACATATACGCGCGTGCATGTGCACACGCACACATACATTGCCACCTCCCCAGAGACCAGGAAAAGCCTGTTGTCCTGCAGTCAGCTGGATTCTTCCTTCCTAACATGAATTTTTTCTTTCTTTTTCTTGCCTGACAACACTAGCTAGAACCTCTAGTACGATGCAGTCAGCTGGATTCTTCCTTCCTAATATGGATGCTTTTTTCTTTCTTTTTCTTGCCTGACAACACTAGCTAGAACCTCTAGGACGATAGTAAATAGAAATGGTGAGAGCAGACAAACTCATCCTGTTTTAGGGATCTTAGTGAGAAAGCATCCCATCTTTCACTATTAAGATGTTAGCTATATTTTTCATAGATGCCCTTTATCAGGACAAGAAGTTGCCATCTATTCCTAATTTATTTAGAGTTTTTATCAGGAATGGATGTCAGATTTAAATTATTTTTCTGCACTTACTAAAATGACCATGTGATTCTTCACTTTTAGTCTGTTAATGTGATGAATTACATTGATTTCTTAAGAGTACACTAACCTTGTATTCCTGGGATAACCCCCGCCCCCCTCCCAATGACATAATGTATTATCCTTTTCATATACTGCTACATTCAATTGCTAACATTTTGCTATTAATTTTTACATCTATGTTTATGAGGAATATTTGTCTGTAATTTTCTTGTAATGTCTTTGACTGGTTTTTGTAAGAGGGTAATAATGCTAGCCTAATAGAATGGGATAGGAAGTAAGCCCTCCTCTTCAGTTTTCTAGAATTTGTGTATAATTGAATGCTTTCTTCCTGAAATGTCTGGTAGAATTCTTTAGTGAAACCATGTGGGCCTAGAATTTTCTTTGTAAGAAGGTTTTTCACTACAAATTGTGTCTTTAATAGATCCTGGGTTATTAAGGTTGTCTACTTCTTCTTGAGTGAGTTTTGGAAGTTTGTGTCTTTCAAAAAAATTGTCCACTTTATCTAAGTTGTCAAGTGTATTGCCACATATTGTACACATTAATAACATTCCCTATTATCCCTGTAATATCTGTAGAATTTGTGATACTTATTTTTAATATTGGTCATTTTTAATCTATTGCTTTTCTGTTTTTATTTCATTGGTTTTTGTTCTAATCATTATTTTCCTTCTTCGACTTACTTTGAGTTTCATTTGCTCTTCTCTTCTGATTCTTTAAGGCAAACACTGAAATAATAGATTGAGGACATTTTCTTCCTAATAGAGGCATTTTAGTGCTATAAAATTTCCTCTACACACTGCTTTAGATACATCCCACACATCTGGATACACTGTGTTTTCATTTACATTCAGTTCAAAACACTTTCAAATTTACCTTTGCTTTCTTCTTTGACCCATGGTTCACTTGGGTCAAAGAAGTATGTTACTTAGCTTCCAATACTTGGGGATTTTCCAGAGATCTTTCTTTGTAGATTTCTAATTACAGTTAACCCTTGAACAATGCAAGGGTTAGGGAGTGACAATCCTCTACATAATAAAAAATCTACATATTACTTTATAGTCAGCCCTCTGTATCCACAATTCTGCATCCGCAGATTCAACCAACCACAGACTGTGTAGTACTTTAGCACTGACCATTGAAAAAAATCCACTTATAAGTGGACTCGCACAATTTAAACCCGTCTTTCAAGGGTCAACTGTACTTCCACTGTAATCAGAGAACATACTTGGTATGACGAGTCATTTTAAATTCATTGAGACTTGTTTAAATGAGTAGTGTGTCTGGATAAATGTCCTGTATGTACTTCAAAATAATGTGTATTCTGCAGCTGCTGGATATATTGTTTTAGAAATTTCAATTAGGTCAAGTTAGTTGGTGTGTGTGCTCAATGGCTAAGTCATGCCAGAATCTTTTTGCCCACATGGGCCGTGGCCGCCAAGCTCCTCTGCCCATGGGATTTCCTGGCAGAAACACTGGAGTGGGCTGCCATTTCCTTCAGGGGATCTTCCCAACCCAGGGACTGAACCTGCGTCTCCTGCATCTCCTGCATCGGCAGGCGGGTTCTTAACCACGGAGCCACCTAGGAAGCCCATTCAAGTTAGTTGGTAGGGCCGTTAAAAACTTCTATATCATTCTATATCACTGATTTTCTGTCAACTTGTTCTATGAATTATTGAAAGAGGAGTGTTGACATCTGCTTATAATTGTGGATTGTCTCTATCTTCTTGCAGTGCTGCTCTTGGCTTTGTGTGTTTTGAAATGTGGTTATTAGATGGAGAAACAGTTAAGACTGTTACATTACTGTGATGAGTTGTCCTCTTTATCATTATGACGTGAACTTCTTTATCCCTGGTATTTGTTTTGCTCTGATTTCTACTTTATTTGATATTAACATAGCCACTTCAATATTCTTTTGATTAATATTAGTATGGGGTGTATATATATATATATATATATATATATATATATGTTCTTTCTTATTTTGCAGGGGACCGCATGACATGTAGGATCTTAGTTCCCTGCTGCTAAGTCGCTTCAGTCATGTCTGACTCTGTGCGACCCCGTAGACGGCAGCCCACCAGGCTCCTCTGTCCCTGGGATTCTCCAGGCAAGAACACTGGAGTGGGTTGCCATTTCCTTCTCCAATGCAGGAAAGTGAAAGGTGAAAGTTCCCTGACCAGGGATCAAATCCATGTCGCCTGCAGTAGGAGCTCAGAGTCTTAACCACTGGACCACCAGGGAAGTCCCAGTATATATTTTTCTATCCTTTTACTTCTAAGCTATTTTTTTCTTCATATTTAAAATGGGTTTCTTATAGGCAGCAGATGGTTGGGTCTTTCTTCTGTTTTTTTTTTTTTTTTTTTTAACAGTGATATTTTATGTTTAAGTTAAATAATAAGAGTAATTTAGATAACAAACATAGGTTGGGGGGTTCTTTCTCTTTTATCCAATCTGACATTCTGGGTTTATTTGGGGTGTTCACATTTAATCACATTTAATGTGACTCTTGATAGGGTTGGGTTTAAATCTATCATTTGGTACTTGCTTTCTAGTTGTTCTGACCCTTATTTGTTCCCCCTTCTCCCCCTTTTCTGTTTTTTTGCTATTAAATAGCTTTTTATGATTCCATCTTCTTGCCTTTGCTAGCTTATTATCTATAACTCTTCGTGTGATGTTTTAGTGGTTTCTTTGGTGTGTAACTCTTTATCACAGTCTATCTTCAGATAGTACTGTACCACTTTAGAGAATACAAATCTTGTAACAGTATAATTACATCTGTCTCCTCTAAGCCTTTGTGCTATTGTTGCCAGATATTTTTATTTAAATTTGCTACAAATTCAACAATACACTATAATTATTTTTCCTCTTAATATTCAAGTATGTTTTAAATATATTAAGTAGTAATAATTGTAGTTACCATTTCCAGGGTTATGCATCCTTCATGAAGATCTAGGTTTCCATGAGGCATCATTTTCCTTCTCTTGAAAGACTTTCTTTAAAAATTCTTGTAGGACAGATATACTGGTGATGAATTCTTTTTATTTTTATATATCTTTAAAAGTACTCATAAAGACTTTTGTGAAAAGTCTTTCTACCACTGTTTCTGAAAGATGTTTTTGCTAGGCAGAGGTTTTATTCTGTTGATACTTTGAAGATGTTCTACTGTTTTCTATCTTCATTGTTTATAACTAAATATTTGCTGTTATCCTTAGCTTTGTTTCTCTGTATGTAATATGTGTTTTTCTCCTCTGGCTGCTTATAAATTTTCCCCTTAATCACTAGTTTTAAGCAGGTTGGTTCTGATGTGCTTTGGTTTAGTTTTCTTTATGTTTCAATTGCTGGACTTTCTGGAACTTCTTGGATCTGTGGGTTTATGGTTTTCATCATATTTGGAAATTGTTCAGGCATTATTTTTAAAAAATCTTTTATCAGTCTCATTTTCTCTTTTCCTTCAGAAATTTCAGTTGCACATATATTTGGCTTCTTGAAATTGCCCCCACAGTTCACGGATGTTCCATTTATTGTTCTTAATTCTTTTTCTTGCTGTGTTTCAGTTTGGATAGTTTCCTTAACTATATCTTCAAACTCACTATTCTTTTCCTCTATAACCTCCAGTCTCTCCTTAATCTTACCCAGTACTTTCCTCATTTCACACTTTGTGATTTTCATCTTTAGAAAGTTGATTTTTATGTCTTATATATCTCCAATTAACATGTTCAATCCTTAGCTTCTTGAACTTATGGTATATGGGTATAATACCTGTTTTTATACCTTTTCTCAATTATGCATTAATGACCCTCTCTTCATTGAGTTTTTTATTTTCCTTCTTTATATGCCTGGTAATTTTGATGAAATGTTAAGGATTGTGACTTTTACCTATTGGGGTAAAATCCTTTTGCATTCTTAATATTATTCTTGAAATGAGTTCTGGAACATGGTTAAGTTGCTTGGAAAGAGTTTGATCCTTCTGGGTCTTGATTATAAGCTTCATTAGGCAGGACAAAAGGAGCGTTCAGTCCAGGGCTAAGTGTCCCCACCACTGAGATGAGAGCTTCCATGGCACTCTGGCAGACGCCCAGTCATGGACACCTTATGGTCTTCTGGCTTCCCCGGCGGCTCCAATGGTAAGGCGTCTGCCTGCAATTCGGGAGACCCCGGTTCAATCGCTGGGTCGGGAAGATCCCCTGGAGAAGGAAATGGCAACCTACTCCAGTACTCTTGCCTGGAGAATCCCACGGACAGAAGAGCCTGGTAGGTTACGGTCCATGGGGTCACAAAGAGTCGAACACAACTGAGCGACTTCACTTTCCTCTCCTTTCCTTATGATCTTTTACACTCTGGCTTTTGGAAGCAAGCACTATCCTGAGCCCTTTGAAGCTCCAGGTACTGCTCTCTAACCCTTGGGGGTTCTTTGATGGCCTTGGGTAGCTTTCTCACACTGAATACTAGAGGAAACTGTGACTGTCTCTCCCTATGAAGCTCTCTCCTCTCTAATATTTTTCCCTGCAAATTCTAGCTACCTTGGCTTCTCTGGACTCTTAGCTGCATCTTCTCAAGATGACTGCTGGGCTCTGCATAAATCACTCTCCCTTTTCCACGGATGGAACTGCTCTCGGGAAGTAAGCTGAGGCCATCAGAGCTCATCTCATTTGGTCTCCATCACTGTCCTCTACTGCCTTATAGCCAACATCTTGAGAATCACTGTTTTTGATATTTTGTCTGGTTCTTTGTTTGTTTTAGATGGCAGGGTAAATTAGGCTCCTGGATTTTTTTTTTCAAGTGAAAGTGTCAATAATTGGAATTACAAGTTGAGGACAAAAATATTACTACTTAAAATAGCATTTAACGGAATTCCCTGGCGATCCAGTGGTTAGGACTCAGCACTCTCAGTGCTGAGGGCCCAGGTTCAATCCTTGGTTGGGGAACTAAAATCCCACAGGCTGCATAGAGCAGCCAATAAATTAATAAAATGGGTTTAAACATTCTCTGACATAAATCATACCAATGTTTTCTTAGGTTTGTGTCCCACAGCAATAGAAATAAAAACAAAAATAAATGAGACCTAATCAAACTTACAAGCTTTTGCACAGCAAAGAAAATCATAAACAAAATGAAAAAACAACCTACAGAATGGGAGAAAATATTGGCAAATGATGCAACAGAAAAGCACTTAATCTCTAAAATATACAAACAGGTCATACAACTTAACAACAGAAAACCAAACAGCTCAACTGAAAAATGGGCACAAGACCTTAATAGACGTTTCTCCAAAGGAGACATACAGATGGCAATAGGCACATGAGAAGATGCTCAACATCACTAATTATTAGAGAAATGCAAACCAAAACTATGAGGTATCACCTCATACTAGGCAGAATGGCCATGATTAAAAAGTCTACAAATAACAAATGCTAGAGAAGATGAGGAGAAAAGGGAATCCTCCTACACTGTTTGTGGGAATGTAAGCTATGACATGGAGAAGGCAATGGCACCCCACTCCAGTACTCTCGCCTGGAAAATTCCATGGGCAGAGGAGCCTGATAGGCTGCAAGTCCATGGGGTCGTGAAAAGTCGGACACAACTGAGCGACTTCACTTTCACTTTTCACTCTCGTACATTGGAGAAGGACACGGCAACCCACTCCAGTGTCCTTGCCTGGAGAATCCCAGGGATGGGGGAGCCTGGTGGGCTGCCGTCTATGGGGTCGCACAGAGTTGGACATGACTGAAGCGACTCAGCAGCAGCAGCAAGCTATGACAAACCTAGACAGTGCATTAAAAAGCAGAGATATTACTATGCTGACAAACATCTGTAGTTAAAACTATTGGTTTTTCCAGTAACCATGTACAGATGTGAGAGTTGGACCATAAAGAAGGCTGAGCGCTGAAGAATTGATGCTTTCGAACTGTGGTGCTGGAAAAGGCTCTTGAGAGTCCCTTGGACTGCAAGAAGATCTAACCAGTCAATCCTAAAGGAAATCAACCCTGAATATACACTGGAAGGCCTGATGCTAAAGCTGAAGCTCCAATCCTTTGGCCACCTGATGCAAAGAGCCTACTCATTGGAAAAGACCCTGATGCTGGGAAAGACTGAGGGCAGGTGGAGAAGGGGAGGACAGAGGATGAGATGGTTGGATGGCATCACTGACTCAATGGACATGAGTTTGAGCAAGCCCTGGCAGATGGTGAAGGACAGGGAAGCCTGGCGTGCTACAGTTCACAGGGTCGCAAAGAGTCAGACACAACTTAGCAACTGAACAACAAGTTGGTGCAGGCACTTTGGAAAACAGTATGGAGGTTCCTCAGAAAATTAAAAATAGAATTACCATATAATCCAGCAATTCTACTCCTTGGCATATATCCAGACAAAACTATAATTCAAAAAGATACATGCACCCCTATGTTCATGCTAAGTCACTTCAGTCATGTCCATCCCTTTGCAACCCCATGGACTTTAGCCCACCAGATTCCTCTGTCCATAGGATTCTCCAGGCAAGAATACTGGAGTGTGTTGCCACTTCCTTCTCCAGGAGATCTTCCCAACCCAGGGATTGAACCCAGGTCTCTTAAGTCTCCTGCATTGGCAGGTGAGTTCTCTACCACTAGCACCACATGGGTACCCATAACCCAATTCATAGCAGCACTATTCACAATAGCCAAAACATGGAAGCAACCTAAATGTCCATCAGAGATGAATGGACAAAGCAGATGTGGTGCCTATATACAGTGGAATACTACTCAGCCATAGAAAAGAACAAAATGATGCCATTTGCTGCAACATGGATACAACTGGAGATTATCATACTAAGTGAAGTCAGAAAGACAAAGACAAATACCACATGATATCACTTAAATGTGGAATCTAAAATATGGCACAAATGAACCTATCTACAAAGCAGAAACTGACACAGAGAACGGACTGGCAGGTGCCAAGGGGCAAGGGGCTGGGGGAGGGGAGGACTGGGAGTTTGGGATTAGCAGGTGTAAACTCTTATAAATAGGATGGATAAACAAGGTCCTACTGTATAGCATAGGGAACTATATTTAATATCCTATGATAAGCCATAATGGAAAATAATATTTTAAAAATTATGTCTATATGTGTATAACTGAGTCAACATGCTATACAGCAGAGATTGGCATAACATTATAAATCAATTATTTCCATAAAAATTTTAATTAAATATGAAATCGCATTTTAAAATATGAAAAACAGATAACTGACAAAAGCTGTGCAAGATCTGTACGGTGAAAAGTACAAACATTGCTAAGAGGAAATTAAATTGAGTCCAGAAATATACCTACACAAAAACAATTGGTTTTTGACAATTGTTTCAAGACAATTCAATGGGGAAACAAGAGTCTTTTCAACAACTGTTACTTGAATAATTAGATGGTGGTGGTTTAGTCAGTAAGTTGTGTCTGACTCTTGCCACCCATAGCTGTACCCTGCCAGGCTTCTCTGTCCATGGGATTTCTCAGGCAAGAGTACTGGAGTGGGTTGCCATTTCCTTCTCCAGGGGATCTTCCTGACCCAGGGATTGAACCTGTGTCTCCTGAACTTCAGATGTATTCTTTACCACTGAGCCACCAGGTAAACCTGAATAATTGGTTATCTATATGCAAAAACAAAAACAGAACTTTAATCCATACCTTGCATCATATATAAAAACAAACTCAAGAGGGACCTAAATGAAAAACTTAATACTATAAAACTTAAGAAGAAAACACAGGAGAAAATCTTTGTGACCTGAGATTAGGCAAAGATTTCTTAATACTTATCAAAAACACAATTGATACAAGAATAAATGGTAAGTTGAACTTCATCAATGTAAGAACTCCTGCTCTTTGAACTTTTGGAAAAGGCACTGGTAAGAGAGTGAAAAGATAAGCCACAGCCTGGGAGAAAATACTTGCAAATCAGATATTTGATAAAGGACTTATACCCAGAACATATATAGAACTCTCAAAAGTCAATAATGAGAACATAAACAACCCAATTTAAAACCAGGCAAATGTAGACTTCCCTGGTGGTACAGTAGTTTAGAATCCGCCTGCCAGTGCAGGGGACATGGGTTCAACCCCTGGTCTGGGAAGATTCCGCACACTGAGGAGCAACTAAAGAGCTCTCGAGCCACGACTGCTGAGCCTGTGTGCTGCAGCTGCTGAAGCCCTCATGCCCTACGGCTTGTGCTCCAAAACCAGAGAAGCCACAGCAACGAGAAGCCCACGCACGGCAATGAAGATCCAGTGCACCCAAAAATAAATTTTTTAAATGGAAAAATAAATAAAACTAGACAAATGATTTGAACTGACGCGTCACCAAAGAAGACCTACAGATAGCAAATAAGCAAATGAAAAGATGCTCAATATATTAGTCACTAGAGAAATATAAATTATAACCACAGTGAGATATCACTACACAGCTATTCAGTTCAGTTCAGTCACTCAGTTGTGTCCGACTCTTTGCGACCCCATGAACCTCAGCACACCAGGCCTCCCTGTCCATCACTAACTCCCGGAGTTCACTCAGACTCACGTGCATCGAATCAGTAATACCATCCAGCCATCTCATCCTCGGTCGTCCCCTTCCCCTCCTGCCCCCAATCCCTCCCAGCATCAGAGTCTTTTCCAATGAGTCAACTCTTCGCATGAGGTCTAAAACAAAAAAGACCCATCATACCAAATGTTGGCAAGGATATGGATTCTCCTACACTGCTGGCTGCAGTGAAAATAGTACAGCCTCAGTAGAAAACAGTTTAGCAGTTACTTTAAAAAGTTAAACATACATCTACTATATGACTTAGCCTTCCATTCCTTGGGTATTTACCCAAGAGTAATGAAAGCTTATGTTCATACAAAGACTTGAACACAAATGTTCATAGCAGTTTTATTTATAAGATTGAAAACCTAGAAACATTCCAAATGCTCATCAGCAGATAGATTAACAAATTGTGGGATATCCATTCAATGGACACTCAGTGATAAAAGGATTGAATAATTGATGCATGCACAGTATAGATGTGCTGTCATTCAGTCATGTCCGACTCTTTGCGACCCTACAGACTGTAGTTCACCAGACTCCTTGGTCCATGGGATTCTCCAGGCAAGAATACTGGAGTGGGTTGCCATTTCCTCCTCCACAATATAGATGAGTCTCAAAATAATTGCGCTGAGTGAAAGAAGCCTTACACACAAGAATACGTACTGTCTGACTCCATTTATATAAAATTATTGAAAATGCAAACTGATGTATAGTGACCTGAAGCAGGTCAGTGGTTGCCTGGGGACTGAGGTGGGGGGTAGGGAGAGAGGGAAGGATTACAAAGTGGCAGGAGGAAACTTTTGGCAGTGACAGACATGTTCATTTTCTTGATTATGATGATGGTTTCATGACTGTAAACATATGTCAAAACTTATCACGTTGTACACTGTAAGTAGGTGCGATTTCGTGTAGGTCAGCCACATCTCAACAGAGCTGTTTTTAAAACATGAAAGAAAGAAACAGAGATAAGTGTGACCTGGCCTCTGCTTCCAGCACCCTGATGGGGAGGGGAAGGAGGGCTGTGCATTGTAACCTAATCAAAGCCTGAGGCTGGAGGGTGAAGCTGGAAGGGCGGAGTTCAAGCAGAGTGAGGACTGGAATCTGAGCTGGAGACGCGGAGCCTTGTGAGTTCCTAAAGTCACCCTCCCACGTGAGAGGCTGGCTCTGCCTTATCTCTAATGCCTTCTCCCTCCAACATTCTTTCATCCTAAGAAGTTTCCAGCCAAAAAAGACTTCCTGAAGTTGGGCAGGGAAGCCTAAGGAGGCTAGAACAATAGCAGAGCCCCAACTCTTAGCAGGCCAGGCTCTTGCTGCACACTTTATCATGCTTAACCCTCCAATGGCCCCAGTATGAGCTAGTTATCAGGGCCCATTTTACTAGTAAGAAACTGGGGCAGGGTGGGGATGGGGGATGGAGGCTGAGGAAGGTGAAAAGACTACTGCTCCAAGGATAAGAGCTGACGGCACTCCCTCCTCCCAGCCACAGCATGCCCCTGAAGTATGTCTGTCTGTCTGTCTCTCTCTCTCTCTCTCTCTCTCTCTCTCTCACTCACACACACACACACACACACACACACACGCACGCACGCACGCACGCACGCACGCACGCACGCACGCATACGGAGGGGTTGGAGAACCACTGGTTGCAGGACACTTTAAAGCCTTTTCTCAATGCCAGGCACTCTTATTCTGGAGAGCCCACGCTACTCCATGTAAGGCATATTAAACCAATGGATTCTATAGTGATTATGATTTTTACTCTGATTATTCATCTTATTTGTAGTGTTTTTGTTGTGCCTGAAAGCCATGTTCTTTTTCCCAGTTTCTAACATTTTCTTAAGCTCTCAGTTTTAAGGGCAAATTGGCCCTATTTATTGGTGGCGGGGGTTGGGGGGAATCTTTTCAGGGTGTGTGATAGCTTTGGGGGTGGTATCAGGTTGGGGGGAGCCTTTTCAGGGGGTGGTAGCTTTGGGGAAGTGAAGACCCAGGAAGGGGCCCTGAGCCCTAATACAGACGCGCCTGGTTCCTGGGGTAGGGGCAGGGCAGTGCTGCCTGGAAGCCTGGTTTCACATGCAAGCTCTGGAGTCAGAGTTCTCTGCTGTACACCCTGACCCCACTGCCACTGTATGACCTGGGGGGTGTCATCTTACCTCTCTGAGCCTCACCTTCTTCTGTGAAGCTGGGATCTTAATACCTATTGAACAGGGTCAATGACTATAACATATCTTGTTGGATGGTGTTCAAGGACCTCTACTGTGTGGAGACACGTGAGGACTTAACAACTAATGTCTGAACAGGAGCAGAAATCCTGTCCTGTGGGCCATTTCAGCACCCCTGGACTCCGGCTATTTTCCTCTGGAGTCATCTTACCTTATCAAGTCACAAGTCCCTGAGTCACCCCCAGCTCTGTGGCCAGCTCCCCGACATACTTCCTGTGGCCCTCCTCCACCCGCCCCATATTGTTCCTTACCCACCACACTCAGGGACGTTTTGTCTCCCTGGGCTTGGCGACTGTGAGCCGCTGGGAACAGGAACTGCTTAGAGGCCCCCAGTCATTCCCAGGAAGTTCACGTGGAATGCAAGTGGACGTGTCCAGCGGCAGGCCTGTCTGCCCAGCCCAGCCTCCAGCATCCAAGCCCCTGCCTCCCCCTCCCCCACCCATGCCCGAGGGTAGTAACAAGATCAGAACAAGGGACCCCCAGCCAGGCCTTGGGCCTCCCTCTGTGCCTTTAGAGTCACAATGTCACCTACCATTCTTGCAGAGTCCTGGATGTGCCCTTAAGGTTTCTGGATCTGGGGAGGTCCAGGGCCTGAGGGAGGGACCAGGCAACCTGAGCACAGGAGAGGGAACAGGACCATATGTATTTGCAATACATATATAAGTGCATCAATATTTTAACCATTGGAATGGAATGGCAATGCCCACACATACTGGCTGAAGGTCAGCCCTGAGGGTTCAGTCCCCTCTGCCTACTCAGGTGCCACCTCTTCCAGGAAGCCCTCTCTGACCCCTTCAGCCAGGATTAGGTGTTCTTTCCAGTGGCTGTGCTTAACCCTGTTATAGCACTTGTCACATCATTATTCCCAACACCTATTCCCTTATCTGTCTGACCCTTGAGATATTCTGGGGAGAGGGGCTCAGAGGGTCTTTCTCAGCTTAACTTCAGTGAGAAGGGCTGCACTTCTATGTTAAATGAATAAAAGGCGTCAAGAGTGTCTACAACCCATCAGGGTTGGGTTCACATCCCTGCCACCCCCTCATAGTTAAGGCTCTGTGGTGTTTGTAAACCACCTTGCGGCTCAGTTTCCTCCCCTGACAAATGTGGTGAACAGTGGCTGCCTAAGCATCGGTTGGAACCGTCTGGGCAAAGTGTCTGTCTTTCTCTTTTCACTAACTCTTAGATGAAGCTTGAGTGACCACCCGTCATTGGCCCAGAGGAGTAGCTTTAACTTTCTGGTTGGTGGTCTCTTGAGAGACCTCAGTTGAATTTGGCTGCTGCTCAATCCCTTTTCCCTCTGCTAAATGCAAGACCTGTCCCCCTTGTAAACTCCCAGGCCTTGAATTGTGCCACTGATGTATGTACTGCCCTGTCATCAACAGGGAGCAGCTTATATTTGTAAAGAGTCTTGGAAGTCACAAATCTGATCTTCATCTCTACAGCATTGGTAACATCAATCACAGAAGTCTTCCATTGAACAGATGAGAAAACCAAGGTTCCCAGAATCCCACAGTGTAAACTACGTGTAGACAACTACGGGTATGCGCAGATCCTGCTTGGACTCACTAGCATTTTGACAAGAAAGTGTTAGTCACTCACGTCTGACTCTTTTGTGACCCCATGGGCTGTAGCCTGCCAGACTCCTCTGTCCATGGGATTCCCCAGGCAAGAATACTGGAGTGGGTAGCCATTCCCTTCTCCAAGGGATCTTCCCAACCCAGGGATCGAACCTGGGTCTCCTGCATTGCAGACAGATTCTTTACTGTCTGAGCCACCAGGGAAGTCCAAAGTATTCTGACCCAAAGGAAAGCCCCAAGTATTGGGTTGGCCAAAAAGTTTGTTCATGTTTTTCCATAAGATGTTACAGAAAAACCCAAACAAAACTTTTGGCTAACCCAATAAACAGAATGATTCGTTAATGGTGTGATTTGAGGCCAAGAAGGTGGGAGAGGAAATTGAGGGATAGCGAGGGGGCTTTTCCAGGCTTTTGAAACCCGATCCCACAGGTGGTCACCCCCTCTACCCACAGTTAGACCTGGAAAAGCAAACACACATCTCGCCCTTGCTGCCTCCCTGGCCCTGGGAGGATGCAGAGAGAAATTTGGCCCTGGCTTTGTACCAAGCTGGCTCTCCACCTTTCGTTTTTATAAGTTCAGGCAGGAGAAGAGGCTGGGAGGAAAATCTGCTACTAATAAGGAAATCAATTAGTTGGTGTGCATGTCACAAAAAACTTCAATAAAGATCTGCCTTTTGGGGATTTTTTTCCTTACTCTTTTTTTTTTCCCCCCAAAGAGACCTGGCTGAGGCCACAATGTGTTTCCAGCACCCTCCCATCAGAGGGCAGTGACGCTGCTGCGCCTGGAGTTGATTACAGGAGGGATACACTTGCTGCCCAGCTGGCACTGTGGGCGCCTATGGGGTCCCCTCCTGTGCCTGGCTGGACCACACCCATGGGCGGTCAGGGAGGAGGGGTGGTGTCCACCCTGTCTGCTGATCAACTAGGCTGAGAAGAGGCTTCATGGCCCTCCAACACACACAATGACATACACACAATCCACATAAACACATAATCTCTCACAGTAACATACAGACAGCCAAATTGCACACAGACCCACATATCACAACCCACATACAAGCACACATACAATTACACACATCCACTCACCCCCAAGCACATATCTACATATTCTCAAACACCCTTCTCCATATACGCTAGTGGTAAAGAACCCATCTGCCAATGCAGGAGGCATAAGAGACGTGGGTTCGATCCCTGGGCTGGAAAGATCCCCCAGAGAAGGAAATGGCAACCCCCTCCAGTACTCTTGTCTGGAAAATGTCATGGACAGAGAAGCCTGGCAGGCTATAGTCCATAGGGTCACAAAGAGTCAGACACAACTGAAGCAACTTAGATGATGATACACACATAGAATCACACACACACACTCTGCTCATCGACACCCACACACACAATCATCCCCACATAATCCACCCACTTTCATATGTGCAGTTATTCCCACCTACTCACCATCCCCCACATCCAATCACACACTAACTACACGCAGTCGTTCATGTAATTACACACACACACCTAGTTGCCTACAATCGTGCACAGAATCACACGCATATGCTTGATGTGAGAATCCAAGAATATCTGAGCTGGGACTGGACTCGCAAGTTCTCCTCTCCAACCTCCCCTCATGTTACTAGTGGAGAAACTGAGGCCCGGAGAGAGAGCATGAATTGCACAAATGGTGCTTCTCCATCCTTTCCCACCTGGTGAAAGATGTCTTGGGATGAGAAATGTTGAGTAGGGATCCAAGGCTGAGAGAAGGCAGGAGAGAGAAACTCATCAGGAGCCTAGCCTCCACAGATGAGCCAAGTCCTCTAATAAGGGGGGGTAAAAATAACAGTCAGGAAGCACTCTGCATCATTCCCCCAATCCCTACCCAGCCATGAGAAGAACACCGTCTAAGCGCAAAGACTGGGCTCACTGGGGAGGCGGGCCAGGGTGCCTGAAACTTGGCTCTGCCATTCATTTGCTGGGTGACCTAGAGTAAGGTAGTTCACCTCCCTGAGCCTCAGTTTTCTCAGGTATAAAATGGGGATGAAACTGGCCTTGCTGAGCTGGAGGGAGGGATAACGCTCATGCCTCCAGAGCGCCCAGCACTGTGCCTCGAAGGTAGCAGGCACCATCCACCTGGCCTCTCTTGCCTTCAGTCCCTCACTCAGACCGCAGTTTTGCCTTGTGATCTGGTGAGTCCCTTTCCTTTTTAGGCTCCGGCTTCCCCATCGAATGCTTCCCCGGTAGCTCAGAAGGTAAAGAATCTACCTGCAATGTGGGAGACCTAAGTTTGATCCCTGGGTTGGGAAGATTCCCCTGGAGGAGGGAATGGCTACCCACTCCAGTGTTCTTTTCCTGGGGAATCCCATGGACAGAGGAGCCTGGCAGGCTGCAGTCCATGAGGTTGCAAAGAGTCAGACACAACTGAGTGACTTTCACTTTCACACTTTTTCCCCATCTAAAGGCATCTCTAAGGCCAAATAGTAATGAGTTCCTCTGCTAAACAGAGTGGACCTAGGGGGTAACCAAGGCAATGGTCTGGAACTCGCCCCTGAAACCCCAGGCCTTCAGGTTAGAGGGGAGCAGGGTTACTGCCCCTCAGAGTGAAGGCTCTGAGAGGAACTCAGCCTTTGTCAGACCCTGCCTGGTGAGGCTGGTATTTGAAATATTCTTCTGAACAGTTGAGAGACACTGGGAGGTCTCAGGGCAAGCAGGGAGGAGGGACCTGGTTGCCTAGGAAACCATGTGTTTTCACTTTTCTAAGAGAGGGGGTGCCTGAAGAGGAAGGCCTGGGGTGCACCCAGTGGAGGGGAATGGGGTCAAGCTGAGGGGGAAGGGAGGAAGCCAGTGAGAGGCCTGAGGGAAACAGTTACAATAGGCCCCAAATGCCTGTGGGCAAATGGCAGGCCCAGAACCACCAAAATGCTCCCCCAAAAAACAGAGTCCTAGGCCCTGCCCAGGACTCACTAAGCAGGAAGGCAGGAAATCGGACAGGGAGATGAAAGTCTGCCTTATTCACCAGCCCCTGGCCTGGGAAATCAGAGAGAGTCAAATTGGGAAGACGGACATCGAGGCTAAGCCTGGCCCTCTAGGACTTTGGTGTTCTCATTCATAAAAATAGGGCGAGAGGAGGGAGGGACAAATAGAAGCCAAGGCCTCCCCACAACTCCTACTCTGGAGGCTCCGGCAGGAAGGCAGCAGCCTGGGCTTCTATGAAAGGATGATCTGGGCTCAAATTCCAGATCTCCCAGCTACTGATGTGGTCGTGGCCAAGTCATTTGCCCGAGCTGCAGTTTGCTTGACTGTAAGATGGGTATAAACCTATTAGTATCATTATCTTTTTTTTAGTGTGGTGAACTAAGAGTCCTGTAATATGAAACCTGCTCTTCTGCTCTTGCCTTGGGGTGTAAGAACCTTCTCAATCTGGCCCCTGCTCATCCTTTCATCACCACATCCCCTAACGCCCCTCCATCCTTCCATCGCTGGGCCTCCAGGCTTTGCCTGTGCTGGGCCCTCGGCCTTCTTCCTCTTTTCTTCCTTTTATCCACCCCAGACCAGTTCAAACATCCCCTCCTGAGTAATCCCTGGCTTCACTCCTACCCCAGAACACCACGATGCCTGCTCTATCGATCCCTGCTGGAGCTCCTCATTACTGCCTCTCAGCTCTTCATGCCCCAAGGCATTGGCAGTGGGCAGGGGAGGGTCTGTTGTTGGCTGCACATAATCTATACTCAGACTCACCCTCAGCTGTCCCCTGCAGGACTGACCTCCCTTACAACCCCAGAGAGCAGGTTAGGTCACTTGCCCCCCATCCCAAGCGTCTTTACCTGTGACCTCCTGGATTGCTAAAAAAAAAAAACCAGATGCCTGCAGCAGGGAGGGGGCAGAGAGGTGCCTCCTTGTCCTTCTTTCGTGTATAAGATTCCAGTCCCACCACTACCTACGGGCAAAGGTGGTCTTGGGTGGCACCTTAGAGAGAGGAGGACTCCTGTAATCTAAGATGAAGAGGGCATTCTAAGCAGAAGGAGCAATCAGAGCAAGGGGCAGGCGTGCTGAGAACAGGGACCCACTAGGCGGGACTCAGCTGTCTCTCTCCCCACTGCTGGAGGAACCCAGCCATTTTTGCTGCTGGGCCTGGGCCCCCACAGACCACACTGGAGGTTGGCACCCTGAGGGGATCACCCAGCCACTGAGAAACGAATGCCTCTCTAGACCCCGATGGGGAAGGTCCTGGCAGGGGTCGGGGAGTGGCTCTGGCCGGGTTGCATTCTTCTCTGGGCCCCAAGTATCTCTTCTATAAAATGGGGATGGGGCAATCTCCCAAAAAAAAAACGCCCTTGCGGCAGTTCCAAGTTGGCCAGCTCCTCCCACATCAGCAGCCAAGGCGGGTGGGGGGCGGTTTAGGGCTCCCTGCCCTCTCAGAGGCCCCTCCACCCGCCAGCAGCCCCATCTCCCACACCCTCCCCAAGCCCTAGGGAGGGGCGGCGCGGGGAGGAGTGCAGCTCTGCTCTGCGGGACACCCCCACCCCAGCTTTGCCCTCAGGGAGCCCAGAGGGACCAGCCCGCCAGCGTGGAGCCAGGAGCCGGAGCCGGTTAGGGGGGAAGGCTGGCCAGCCCGGGGCTGGCGGCAGGAGACAGCACGGAGACAGGGCGCGATAAGGCGGCGGCTCAGCGGGTGGCCCCTCCCCAGCCCCACCGGGTCAAGAAAACCGAACTCCAGCATCCGGTGGCGGGCAGGCGCGGGGAGGGCCGGCAGGGCGGGAGGCTGGGGCGCGAATGGTGAGCGTGGGACTCCTTCCCTGGGCTTACCCTGTTAGGACCCTGCCTCTGCCTCCCCGAGGCTGGGGGTGCACCCCTACCCAGTGGGGGTCCATCCCACTAGGACAGGCCTAGGACAGGGGTCTCAATCTTGGGGGCTCCGTGGTCCAGGAACTAGGGCAGGCAGGGGTTGCTAGGAACTTTGAATGGAGGGGCCTGAAGCCAGGATGCCCTAGCACCCCACTGCCAGCTGGCTGTCCTCAACTGGGGGAAAGAGGTGTTGAGCTCAAGAACAGTTGCATTGGGGTGGTGGTCAGGAATAGAGGCTTCCTGCCCTGAGGGACTCCCCATCCTGGAAGGATGCTCTGTGGGACCTCAATGGAGCCGTATAGGGGTGCACTTTAAGACTCTGGAGGTTGGCAAAGGTCTGCTTACTGGCACTGACTGACCACACACTGTGCCCCACAATTTTTACTATTATTCTTTGAAACAGACTGAGAGACAGGCTTGAGGAAGGCCTCTGTTCCCTCCAAAGATCACACTCCGTCTTTCTACAGCTTCTTGCTCAATAGGCCACCCTTGCCCGGTGTACTCCTTTTCATCCTATTGTATGTGGTTTCTTCACTAATGCACATTCATGCAAACTTACTAGGCACTTACTCCATGCCAGGCACCGTGCCTGGCATTGCAGTGTCTGGAGGATACAGCAGAACTGGCCCCGGCCCCCCACAGTATTTCACATTCTAAAGAGAAAGACAGATAACAAACACAATTAAAAACTTATTCGCAGCTCTGAGGAGTGCTCTGCAGCAGGGTACAGTGCATATGAGACAAGAGAACTGCCCTACTTTGGACTAGGGTGCGGGGTTCAGGGACACTTCCTTTAGAAGGTAGTTTATCTATATTCATTTGTTTATCTGGCTGGGTCAGGGCTTAGTTTCGGCACATGGGATCCTCGTTTTGTCGCGAAGGATCTTTTATTGCAGTACGCTTGCTGCAGGCACACAGACTCTCTAGTTGTGGCTCGTGGGTTTAGTTGCTCCATGCCACGTGCAGTCTTAGTTCCCCAACCAGGGATCAGCCTGTACTCCCTGCATTGCAAGGCAGAGTCTCAACCACTGGACCACCAGGGAAGTCCCCTTTAGAAGGCAGTTTGCCCAGAGATCCGAAGGCTGGGCAGACTAAGGAGAAAAGAATGAGGTACGGGCCATGAGGATATCCCATGTGAAGATGCTGAAGCTGGGATAGCGCATCCCCAGAGGTCAGAGGAGCTTGAAACAGGCCCCATTTTCAGAACAGGGGCCCTGAACAAGAATGGGCAGTGGGTAGAGTCCAAAAGGCATCAAAGACTGGTGGTCTATGGTAGGGATGGTGATGAGATGGCAGAGAACATTAGAAATCTGGGAGTGCCGTGACCTGGGTGTATTTAAGAGTCCTTTGGCCACTGTGTGGTGAGTGGACTCGAAGGGGTTGGGACAGAGTTGGGGCCAGACAGGGGGCTGTTGTAGGTGCCCATGAAAGAGATGCCAGGGCCTCAGTTGGACCGTTTGGCTTCTGCCTCATCTCTCCATTGAATTGGTTTTGACAGGTTCATAGGTGACCTCTGTGTGGCCAAACCCCACATGATCCTCTCTGCTTGCCTTTCCCTTCCTGAATGCCCACTCTGTGCCCAGCATCATGCTGGCTTCAGGCTCACTTCCCTGCCTGCACCCCCCCCCCCCCTGCCCCTCACCACCACACACACACACACTGTCCAGACACCTTCACCCATGGTCACAGACTCAACCACCCCTGTACACAAATGACTCTCAAATATTTTCACCTTCAGTCCAAATACCTTTGTCTACTGCACAGTGGACATCCCACCCAGCTTTTCTTGGTTTCCCTGAAGGCATCCTGCCCCCAGGACCTGTTTAGATCCTGTACCCTCCACCCCCAGCCAGAAACTTGAGTCCACCTTGACCTCTCCTGCTCTCTCTCACAATCACCTGACTCCACCCATCCCCCTCCCATCTCAAACTCATCAGCTCTTCTCCCTTCCTATACCAACTGCTTCTCTAAAACACAGATGTGTCTTCTGCTCTCCGCTCCGTGCTGGTTCTGATTCCTGATCAGCCTCAGAACAAGCCCAGGTTTCCTGGCACAGCTTCCATGCCTCTAAGATCCAGGACTTAGAGTCTCATCTCCCACCAGCCTCCTTGGCCCTCACACTGCTATTCTCTAGACACGTGCTTGCACAGGCTCTTTCTTCTGCCTCGTGATTCGCCAGACTCTGCACAGAGACCTCCTCCGGGAGGCCTCCCTTGACTCCTGGCTCTGCTTGCTCTCTGTATTTCTCCAGTTGGTGTTGGTGATAGACAGGAAAGACAGAACTTTGCCTTTCCTATATGGTCAGGACTACAGTCCATGGGGTCCCAAAGAGTCAGACACGACTGGAGCGACTTCGCACTCACACATGCACCATGTGAAAGAGGGAGTCGTGGCCACAGAAAGATGGGACATCAGGGACAGACAGACAGTAATAGCATAGCCCTAGGCTAGACCAGCAGGGCGACTGCAGTGAGAGCCTGTTTAAAGATGGAGACATCGCCACTGGCCAGACCCCTTCATGCCAGCCGGCCTGGCTGACACAGAGGGGCTGCGGGAGGCCCCAAGAAGACATCCTGCAGTGCCTGTCCCTCATTCTGAAAATCCCCTTAGATCTCCTCTACCTTCTGATAAGCATTGTCCTCTTATCTTTCCTGATCAACTGCAAATCCTCCAAGAAGGGATACATACATGAAACAGCCCTTTGCGCTAGATCCCCCTTAGAGATCAACCCCTGAGACACAGCATCCAAGCTGATAAGCTGGTGAGCGGTCTAAGGCTGCGCCGCAGGAGGGGATCTATGTTTCATCCTCTGTGTACACAAAGCAGAACCCTGATGAACTATGCGTTCACAGACTCACGTTGGAGGGATTACCCAGTGGGCTATTTCCCAGAATGGGTGGCCTGCTTTGCTCTGCAGATAGCTTGGCGGGTAAAATTATTTGAGACTGGAAAAACTCAAGGTGCCTGACTCTCTGTGGTTGACAGAACACTTCTCAAACAGGACTGCAAGGGCATGTAGGGTCCTCAGAGCTCATCTGGCACAACCTGTCTTTGACTAATGAAGAAACTGAGGCCCAGAGCGGGATAAGGGCTTGCTTAGGAGCAGGGTGATAGGCCAGACCTCAGGATCCTGGGTCCCCAGGCCAGTGTTTTCCCTAGAGCCTCAGCATCCGGGTGTGGAAACTTTTCAGGATTAAGTGTATTTTCAAAAGGCACCAGTGACTTTACAGTTGGTTAAGTTGTAGGGAGGGAAGACTAAAGGCTTTAATAACTTTTGAAAGGGAGCTGCTGCTTAAAAAATAATACAGTGGGCTTGGAGGGGGTGTACAGAGATGCCCGCAGACACTCAGAACTGTAGAGATTCCCTGATACTAGTTTAGAATCACTGAAATACACACATACGTACAACTAATGTTTTCATTTAGCTGAATACTATACAAGGATTTTATAGTCACTCAAGACAAATTAGAAAATAGAAATCAGCAAGAATCAAGTGATGTAGTTCAGCCACAAGTCCACCTTGAGCAACAGGAGGCCATATTGCCAAATGGTCAAGGGTACAAGCACATGCATCCGCCTAGATCTGAATTCAGTCCTGGTTGTACGGCTCCGCCGCTCTGCGACCTTCAGCAGGTTGCTTAACTTCTCTGAGCCCCAGTGTCCTCACTTACAAAATGGGCTCTATTCTAGAAGCGGGGCACTTAGCCTCATGCCTGACGTATGACAACCACTAAAGGCAGTTATCGGAGAAGGCAATGGCACCCCACTCCAGTACTCTTGCCTGGAAAATCCCATGGACGGAGGAGCCTGGTAGGCTGCAGTCGGGCATGATTGAGCGACTTCACTTTCGCTTTTCACTTTCATGCATTGGAGAAGGAAATGGCAACCCCACTCCAGTGTTCTTCCCTGGAGAATCCCAGAGACAGTGGGCCCCCGTCTATGGGGTCGCACAGAGTCGGACACGACTGAAGCGACTTAGCAGCAGCAGCAGCAAAGGCAGTTATGGCAATATTCAACAGGTGTGTGGTTTTCCAGACCACCCCCATTTTTTAAAGACAAATGTTGAGAAAAAGAATTCATAGAATTGGACCAAGTAAACTTTGAGGTCCTGTGCCACTCGGCTTCTATGATTCCAGCCGGTTGATGGGTTCTGGGGCAGAGGCCTTCTTGACTCTATGCCTCAGTTTCCCTGTCTGTATTCTAAGCTCAGGGCTGAAGCAGTTGCTTCAGAGTCATCTCTGTCGGCCGGCGAGGTTTGATGGCTTCCAGCATCAGCCGGGCAATCTCTGTGCCTGCTGTCCCCCCACCCCGAGACGGGCTTGATGGCCAGGTCAGCTGGGCTTGCTGGTTACCCAGGCAATTGAGTGCAGTCAGAATCTCTAGACCAGAGCAAGCCTTTCCCATCCCACTTCCCCAGGCGCCCGTGAGCTTTTCTAGACTAAGGCAGCATTGTGCGCCACGGCAGGCCAGCCAAGCCAAATAAACGGGTGCACCCAGCCCTCCCAGCTGAACCACATCAAATACCAGCTGTAGGCCAATGACACCAAGATGCCGAGACACAGGCAACGGGCAAGGCTCCAGGCCACAGACCCTTAAGGGGTTGAGGAAGGAGGTACGTACACATCCATCAAAGCCTACCCCCAGTGCCCCCTCCTCTCTTCGTTGGACAAGTTTGCCACCATGCCAGCCTGCCCACAGGCTTTGTACTTCCTTCAGTCTGGGCTATACATTGCCCTGCCATTTGCCCTGTTTGTTGAGAGCTGGAACCAGAGTCACTGCCACCTTGCACCCTGCTCTAAGGTGTACCTTTGTGACCTCAGGCCAAGGTCAAATGGATGAATGCATGGACCAATGAGTGAGTTCTCAGTGTTAAAACTTGAGAGATCCCACTGTTTATTCTCAGCAGTTTCCGAGAAAATGAGCATAACCTGGCCCCTGATGTTACTGTAAAGCCCGTGCTGGCCAGGACCAGTGAGAGAAGAGAGGGTGAGACTGAGCAGAGGCACCGACTAACTCGGCAGCAGCACTTTCCCACCTGTCTCATTGCCAACCCCTGCCCTCTAGGCGACTCTGTAGACAGTTTTTCCCACTCTCTTCCCACTAAATCTCTAATACCCCAGATATACTGTATGTCTAAGTACCGTATGTATATCCATGATTCAAGATTCTTTTCATACCCTCTTCCTGAAACAGTTTTTGCCCCCTGGAAGGCAATATGCTCCCTATGGAAATGCCTGCTCTAGGGTGGGCAGTCATCTGTATTATTGCCTATAGCCTTCAAAACAGCCTGTGGGGCCCATACCACTGTCCCCATTGTACAGACTTGTATACTGAGGCAAAGCACAGGTGTTCGTTGTGAGTGGCAGGGCTGGGATGCACAGCCAGGACTCTCAGGACACAGATCCCTTGACTTTCCTGTTGCCGAGAAGGAGAAGACAGGTAGCTGTGTGCTGGTAGGAGCCCCGAGCTGGGAGCCAGGGCCTCCAGGCACTTCGGGCTCCTGGGCCTCAGTTTCCTCTTTCCTAAAGTAAGGAGGGGGGCCTCGGTGTATCCTACGCGTCCCTGAGTCTTCTAGTCTGAAAAGGAGGCTTTGGAAGCCAAGGACCCCGAGTGGCTTCCATGCTGGGAGAGGGGCTATCCGCCAGGCCGGTGCTGCCGGGGTCAGGTGGAGGGGGCTGATGGCTGAGCTGCCTGCCCCAGAGACGGAGCCGTCTGCTGTGCTCCCGGCTGGCGGCTTCCCAGGGTGCTCGGCTGGGAGTCTGACTGGCCCCGGCTTTCCCCAGGGCCTGATAAACCAGAAAAAAAGAAAGCACGCTGTGAAGGGAAGGAAGCACCAGCAGACAAAGGAGGGAAGGGCACGCTGATTTCCATCGGCTCCAAACCCTCAGCCACCCCGGCGGGCTGGGCAGGGCAGGACGTGCAGACAGGAGGCCTGGGGAGCTGGCGGCAGGCTGCTGGGAGCCGGCTGCCCGGCGATCACTGTGCCCGCCTGTCCGAGTGTCCGAGCTGGCTGGGGCAGGAACAGGCCCCAGCGCACGGGCCCTTCCGTCTCTGGAGCTTCTCCATAATTATCCCGAGCTCCAGTGGTATCTTGGAGCCTCTGACAGGGCCAGAGTCCCACCACCAGCCAGAGGAAAGCCAGGCTGGGAGCTGGTTCTCTGCTCTAAGCTCCAGGTTCTCTCCCTCCCCATTCCTCACCCAAGTCTGCCAAAACCTGATGCTGTCATCTGAGGAGGCAGGGATCCGCTCAGAACACCGAAATCCAGTAGACCCGGCTCACGATGTACCAGGCCGATTTTCTATGTTATCTGACTTAGTCTTCCCAGGCCCTCTGAGGTGGGCTGGGCTATATCATTCCTCCTTTATTGATGAGGAAACTGAAACCTAGGAGGTTAAGTAACAAGTCCATGCTCCTAACAGCTGGGCCTCTGCAAGGCCCTTAGGGAGCCAGCTGTCCCCTTGTCCGTGGCTCCAGGGCTCTGGGGTGGGGGTGGGAAGCCTCCTAGACCCCTGCCCCTGAGCTTTGCAGCCTTCTCTAAGGGCTCAAAGAGGAAGGGCTGAGAGATGAAGAAGAAGAGCTAGCTACTGTTTTTTTCTAAAGTCAATAACCAGAAAAGATATTCTAAACCTGCCAACAAAAGGAGAAAAGGGGTGCAGCCTGGCTCAGGTCTGGTCCTTCCTCGGGGAGCCAATGGGATGCATGACACCTGGGTGGACAGGCAATCTGCCCCTTACATCCAGCTGCTCCATCCACATGGCAGGGCAATGCAGCCCGAGCTTGCCAGGCCGGGGAGAAGAGGCGCAGACAGAGTCTGGCCGGAGGCCCTGTGCAGGACCAGACTCCATCTTGAGGCTCCAGCTTGGACAGCTGGGTTTAGTCTGAGGTTTCAGCCTGGAATAACACTGACCACCACTCGCACACTGACTGTGATCCCTGGGGACCTTCCTCACGGACTCTGGCCTCTCTCAGCTGCACCCCCAAAGTCAGAAATGAGGTGCTGGGATGAGTGAAACAAGGGAGGAAGGAGAGTCAACTGAAGGGGCATCAGCAAGATAGTCAAACTGAGGGCAACTAGACTCTGCCCTGTTGGGACTCTTAGAGGGCAGAAGGCAGCTCAGGTTGGAAGGGGAATATTATCCACTTATTCTCATCACCTGGGGTCAAAGGCAAGTGCTAAGCCAGCTGTGAGGCAAGAGGCCATCACTTTACAGCTGTGCAGAGCTGGTTGCCCTGCAGGAGCTGGAATACAGAGGCAAGCCAAGGGGAAGTGAGGTGGGACTCGAGAGGTGCCTGACGCCATGTCCCCTAAGGCGCACCCTGTCTAACTCAGTGGTGCCTGGGCCAAGCGGATACAAGCACACCTGCCCTCTAGGAATTCACAGCTCCTCACCTACACTCTCCACCAGGAGGTGATGACAACCAGACCCACCACGCACAGTCTCTCCCGTGCGCTGGGAGCCATCAGCGGCCCTACAAGACAGACATCATCTCCATTTGACAAAGATGTACACCACTGAGGCTGGGGAGGTTACAAGCCTTCCCACAGTCTCACTCCAAGCCTGAAGCCTTCCCGATGTTGCTGGTGGGGGTGGGGGCGGTGGAGTACTGGAGAGCCTTAGAGAAGGAAGTCTGCCTGGAGGAGGTGGTGCTGGGTCTGTTCCTTGGAGACCATGCACACCTCACCCCCTGACAGCTCTCTGTGCCCTGTGTCTTCCCACAATCATGCTGCATGGAGTCCCTATGAGCATGGGGTGAACCCCTAAAATATCACAGCTCATCAGGCTGGGAGGCCCACAGGGGCCAGCTGGCTCAAGTCCTCAGCCACCTTCCTGTGACAAAGCTGAGGTCCAGAGAGAATTTGGTGTGCCCAACCTCACACAGCAGACAGTGGAAAGCCAGTGTGGCAACCCAGGGCTCCCTTCCATACAGGTAGCACAGGCCGTGTTCCCCAGGCCCCTGTCTCCACTCTCAGGAGTAGAGTTCCTCAGTGCACCTCACATCCATATCCTTTTTCCTTGTTCTGTGGCTGAATCTCCTTCCCTGGGAGGTGCTGGGCTCCAAGCAGAATGTTGCAGAGACACTCGGCATGGGCTAGGGTACGGGACGGGCCACGGGTGAGAAAAGGGCACTGGGGCAGGAAAAACCGACCCTGCTTGTTACAGCCAGGGAACAAGTGACAGGCTCCTTCCTCCTCCCTGCCACTCCAGTGCCCCCCGCCAGGGTATCGGGCAGAAGACCCCTCACTCACTGGGGCCCTTGGGCCCTGAAAATGGGGTTGCTGCCCTAAAGTGCCAGAGACAGGGGCTGAGGGAGAATCCAAAACACAAAACAAATGCACAACCACCCCCAAAGGAAAAGTCCAGAGTCTGAATTTTAAACAGGAAGAACTAGGCGTCAGACTCAGAGGAAGATAACAAGGCCTGGCTGAGCAAAGAAACAACAGAGAAGGGCCGAGGAAAGCTGGGGGAGGACAGTCCGGCCCCAAGCTGGGCCTTCCCAGCTCTACCTTGTCCCCAGGGCGCAGGGGGCCAGGGTCCCCCCTCCACCCAGTGACGGGGCCCGGGCCCACCCGGGGCACCGTGGGAGGCCTTCATGGAGAAGCTCTGGGGTGTGCAGCAAAGAATGTGGGGTGTGCAATAAAGACCGAGCAGGAATCCTTGGGCAGGTGCCTTTCTGAGCTTCCGTTTCTCCTTTTGAGAAATGGGACTAAAAATACCTACCTTGGAGGTCTAGACTGGCGAAGACAGAAATGGCCAGGGCTATTTTTTTATCACCCCAGAGATCCCAGGGCCCACGGCCCAACAACAAAGGACTCTCTCCTCTTTTGGGAGCATCGGGGCTCCTGGTCCTCACCTTCTACAGGTCCTGGCAACCTGGTATATCAAAGACAGACAGTACTTATGGGGCTAGACAGACAACCTCTAACCCATTCATTTGCTGGAACTACCATAATAAACGACCACAGACAGGGTGTTTTAAAAAGCAGAAATTTGTTTAAGCCTCTGACACTTCTGGAGGCTAGAAGTCCAAGATCAAGGTGTCACCGGGGCTGGTCTCTTCCTCTGAGACCTCCCTCCTTGTCCTGCCTTCTCCCTCTGTCTTCTGGTGATCTTCTATGGGCATCTGTCCTACAGAATCTCTTCTCAGAAGGACATCAGTCACATCACATTAGGGCCCACCCTCATGGCCTTATTTTAGCCTAATTACTTTTTTGAAAAAATATTTATTTTTTAATTTGGTTGTCGTGGGTCTTAGTTGTAGCACTTGGGATCTTTAGCTATGGCATGCGGGATCTGGTTCCCTGACCAGGGATGGAAACTGGGCACCTGCATTGGCAGCACAGAGTCAGCTACTGGACAACCAGGGACGTCCCCCTAATTACCTTTTTAGAGGCTCTATCTCCAAATGCAGTCATATTCTGAGGCAGTAGGGGTTAGGAGTCAATATATGAATGGGGGTGGGGAGCACAGTTCAGCCCACAATACCCGCAACTTCCCATCTGCCAAGCCACCCCGTTCTGGGCTGCATCTCAGAACCCTCCACCTGGCCCTGGAAGGAGCTGTCACTGTCCTGAAGCCCAGCTGTTTCTCCAGAGAGGGTAAATGGTTATCCCAGGTGATACAGCGAAGAAAAGCATCCATCACACACAGGCTCCTGCGGGACACACCCAGGGAGAAGGCAGTGGAGACAGGGCCCTCTCCAGTCCCTCAGCCAAGGGCACCCACCGGCGATGTCATCACACGGCTGTGTTCTGCCGGCTCAGAAAATTAGGGGAAGCAAGACTTTGGTGAGGCAGGGAGGGGGACATACGTTGGCCACCATCTTCTCCGGGGAACCGGAAAGCAAACAGCTTGTGTTGATGCGCTCTTCCTGTGTGTGTGCGCTGCTCAAAACGCTTCACGTGGGTTGACTGGTTTAAGCCTCACGGCAGTCCTATGGACTATGTAACAAGTCTTACAAGCATCTATAGGAAACTGAGGCCCAGAGAAGTTAAGCAACTGGCCTGCAGTCAAACACCTGCAGTGAGTGTGCCCACGGAATCAGTCCCAGGCAGTCTGCCTGCAGGGACCGTGATGGCGGCGGCAAGGCTCTACCGCGGGGAGATGGCATGAAATGACCCTGGCTGGTCATCTGGCCTGGCACTTCCATCACTTGCCAGGGGCCTTGGGCCTCACTGTCGCCAGCTATCATAGGACAGGTGAGATCGGATGCCTTGAGGCCCAGGCAGACTACCCCCTTCCCTCTTCCCTGCCCCTTCGAGGCCATCCGCAGGTCCCGAAGAGT
Organism: Budorcas taxicolor; assembly: GCF_023091745.1. Classification (NCBI taxonomy): domain Eukaryota; kingdom Metazoa; phylum Chordata; class Mammalia; order Artiodactyla; family Bovidae; genus Budorcas; species Budorcas taxicolor. The sequence continues at coordinate 13,648,841 of NC_068919.1, read as the reverse complement.
AGTCTCGGACCTCGCTGCCGTGGAACAAAGTCTCCTCTCAGGGACTCGTGGTCTAGACGGCAGAGCAGGGAGCGAAGCCAGCCGTAGCTACAGGCACTGCCCTGCGCCCTCCACGCTGGGTGGCCCACGCCCGGGTAGCCCCCAGCAGGAGGGCAGCACTCCGTGGGCTCTGCAAAGTGGTAAAGTCTCTGGGGAGAAAGCCATCCCCAGAGCATGGGGCAGAGGCCCCATGAGCTGGCAGAGGAGGGCTTGGGTGCAGCTTCTCCCCCTGGCACCGTCCAAGTGCCACCCCCAGCCAGCATTGTCGCCTCAACTCCAGACGGCCTCCGAGGGCTCTGGCTCCATTCCCAGCCTCCCAGCCGGGGAAGAAGCCTGGGGGTAGGAGCCTCGGGTGTTACACTATCCGTCACTTAAACTGCTTAGACCTACAGTGGCTGCTTCACCAAACCACAGTGTCCCCTTCACCACAGATCTCCACGGCAGTGAAGGAACCGCCCAAAGTCAGCCTGCAAGTGGGAGGCAGAGTGGGCTTCACCGCTTGCTTTTAGATCCCTCTGGTCTGGGGGTACCCTCGGGGACTCAGGGTGCCTGCACCAGAGCTTTAGACATCACAGGGCTGAGAGCAAAAGGCACTGGTGTGGACTCCTCTGGACCCAGTCAATCACTCGCCTGCTCTGAAGCTCTCTGCCTCAGTCTCCCCACCTGCAGAAGCGCAAGCCTGGCCTTCCCCCTCTCTGCCCCTCACCCTAAGGTGGATAGAGGGCCCCCTCCTGGCGTACAGTCCAGGCCTGAGCCACCTTCTAGTCTCCGTCCTTTGTCTCAGGCCTGGCTTTAGAGCCACCTCCTTGCTCCTCTTCTGGTGCCCACTCACTCCCCCAGGGCCCCAGCTCCTTTGTGGATATGCTCAGACGGTGCACTGACTGGACAGAAAGGTGGGGTGGGGAGTGACCCAGCACTGGCCCGGGCTCCAGGAGCCTTGGGCTGTGGCTCCCCCGTCCTGGCTCATGGGGTGACCCAGAGCTGCTAACCAGTTCCCTCCTCTGTAACACAGAGGGTGAGAGACGCACCTCCACAGTCCTGGAGAGTGAACACTCGCTGAGCACAGAGCTGGATTAACAGAGACTCAAGCCAAGTCCAGACAGCAGCAAGGCTGCACCATGGACACAGAGTCAAGTCTGGGCAGATCACCACCTGGGGCCTGGGAAAGAGCTTTTACTCTGCACTTGGAGGCTTGCTCCACTGAGCAGCAGGTGACGGTACCACTCCACTTCTCCGGGCCTTGGGTTTCCTACTATGTGAAATGGGAAGTCACTGAGAAGGCCCTAAATGGCCAGTTTTTATAAAACAACCACCACAAGAACAACAGTTTCTCTGGCTCTGCTTCTGGCCTGGGGGATGGAAAGCCTCGCCAAGAATAACAGTGGGTTTATGTGGGCTTGAATCGCTGCTCCCCCAAACCTTGCTAAAGGCTGGATGCTTTTGGTGAACAAGATCCACAGAGGGCAAGCTCCAAGGAGGGAGGGGCAGGGCCATGTGGGAGCCTAGAGCATCTGGCCCCAGGCCAGTTTGGCCCCCAGGGACCTGGGGCTGCCCGCTGGCTCCACCGACTGAGCAATGTGGCCATAGAATAATAAGGGTGGCATTAATAACAACCACCACTTATGAATCACTCACCTTGTGCCAGGAATGTTAAGTGCTTTATTTGAATTAACTCATTTAAACTTCAGGCAGCCCTGTAAGGGAGGTTCTATTATTATCCCCTGGTTTGCTAATGAGGAAACCAAGGCACAGGGAGGTCAAGGCACACACCCAAGGTGAGACAGACAGCAAGGACAGAGCTGGGATTTGAATCAGGTGACCTGATGCCAGCATTAACTCTTTAACCACTGTGCTGGAGAGAATGGTCCAGGAGACATGGGACCCTTGATCCCTGTCCCAGCTGATACCTTCCTGCTGTTCTCTCCCTGTGCGTATGAAGCACTCTCAGCCCCTGACTGGGACACAACAGAGCGGGGGATACATTAATAATACAAGGCCAGGGGCTTCCTGGTGGTCCAGTTGTTAGGACTCTGCACTTTCACTGCCATGGCCTGAGTTCAATCCCTGGTCAGGAAACTGAGATCTCAGAAGCTGTGTGGTATGTACCCCCCTCAAAAAAGAAAAAACAAAGAGAATACAAGTGCAGCATCTCAGCGTTAACCTCCACAAGAGGCCCCACTACCCCTCTATGTGAAAGTGAAAAGTAGAAGCGAGAATCGTACAGTCGTGTCCAACTCTTTGCGACCCATGGACTATACAGTGTGTGGAATTCTCCAGGCCAGCATACTGGAGTGGATAGACTTTCCCTTCTCCAGGGGATCTTCCCAACCCAGGGATCAAACCCAGGTCTCCCACATTGCAGGCGGATTCTTCACCAGCTGAGCCACAAGGGAAGCCCAAGGAACCTGGAGTGGGTAGCCTATCCCTTCGCCAGTGGATCTTCCCAACCCAGGAATCGAACCAGGGTCTCCTACACGGCAGGCAGATTCTTTACCAACTGAGCTATCAGGGGCTGCTGAATTAGGCAGTTGCCACGACACATGACGCAAAGAGCATATACATCATGTGACCCTGCTTATGTGAAACCTAATAAACGCACACTGAGAACAGGAACGATGCTTCCGGAGGATGGCCACCATGGCCTCTGCTGGGTGGTAGAGTTTGTCATTTTCTCCTTAGACTTTTCTAAACTTATTACAATCCTTTGTACCATTTCTTCAAAAGGATTTAAGAAAAAATTTTATAAAGCATCTTAGAGCCCAAGCCGGGTTGGAATCCAGGTCTGCGGGTCAGCAAACCTTTACTTTTTCGCCCTTTTTAGTCCCATCTCACTGACATGCTGCCTGGAGGGCCTAGGCAGGGCACACCTTCAGGCTGAGGCTGGTGTGCTCCCAGGGAAGCGGCAGCTTCCAACATCACCAGAGCAAGGGTCAGCTGCCCTCCAGACTGCCTTCCTTTGGGGGAAGGCAGTAGCTTACACATTCAACCTAAGCAGAATAATGTGAGATACACTGAGATTATTTAGCCCATCGGCTCCCCTCTGATACCTTAAATCTCACCACTAACACTTACTAGTGTTAATAACACTAAATAATAACAATAATAATTGATGAAGGGACTACTGGTGGCTTCTTCTCCTTATCTCTATATACTAATATTTTGACCATGATCATATGTTGCTTTACAGAAAGAAACTAGTTTTCAAAATTATAAAATTAACAGAATTCCAAGTTTCATTCTTACCCTGGGACATAGAGAGTTTCTTTCTTTACACCTCCCATATAAAGGCTCTATGCTAAATGCTATACACACTATGTGTGTATTAGTCGCTCAGTCATGGCCGACTCTTCGCAATCCCGTGGACTGTAGCCCGCCAGGCTCCTCTGTCTGTGGAATTCTCCAGCCAGAATACTGGAGTGGGTTGCCATTCCCTTCTCCAGGGGATCTTCCTGACCCAGGGATGGAACTCAAGTCTCCCACATTGCAGGCAGATTCTTTACCATCTGAGCCACCAGGGTAGCCCACACACTGGAGTTTTCATGATATCCTTGCAAGAAAGAAGATGTTGGAGTTGAGAAGCTAAGACTCAGAGGCAATAAGGCTGTGACTTGCCCAAGGTTACACAGCCGGGAGGTCACCAGCCTAGATTCAAACTCAGGCCTGTCTGCCTCCCAAAGCAGGGGCTCTGTTCATCTTTGCTTCCATATCACTTCACCCATCACTGCTTTTTGAGAAGGCCTTGCCCCTCCTCCCTGACTTGCCTTCCAACCTGTGAATCCATCTCCCCCACCTCCCAGCCCCAACCAATCACCATGAGAGGAACTGGTTAGCAAACTTTTACTAGGATCCTGCAAAATATTTGGGTCCAGCTGCCCACATTCATGCTGTAATTAGAAACACAGTTCCATGGCTCAGTGATGCCTGCCCCGGACCTAGGGCTAACATCACATTCCCCAGTGCCTACCAGGAATGCCCACCATGTAATTTCTGCCCTGTTGATGAAAGTTGTTCTTTGTCCTTCCCAAACCACACAAAAACCCCTTCCAAGGGGGCAAGGGTCCAGAGTTCAAGGCCAGCCTCCTGCAAATGGGAGGGATGGGCATCTGGAAAGGAGGCAGGCTGGCGGCCCCAGGACTGGGCTCGGCACCTGGAACGGAGTGCGTGGGAGCAGAGCTGTGCCCACACCTTTCCTCAGCTGGAAGCAGAGAGGGCAAGGGGGCCGAGGGCACACGCCCTTCAAGACCAGGTGGAGGCCCAGCTCTCCTGACCCCGGGACAGGCCCTCCGTCCCATCCCGCCTTGTGGGCAGGACTGGCAGGGATGGAGTCTTGAAGCCAGCTCTGCCACTCCCCTGCCCTGGGATCAAGAACAAACCTTCACCAGCTGGGCCTCGGCTTGCTCATCTGATAAATGAGCACAAGGTGCCCACCTCCCCATGGGTCACTGAGGACTGATTGAGAGTGTGTACCTCACAGATACAGCCCAGACCTGGTACCTAACACATCCATTTCCAGAGAAGGGGAACTTATATTTCATATGCTGAAGAACTGTGTGATTATTTTACAAAGAGAATGCATTTGGGGAGATTGTCGTTGCTCAGTTGCCAAGTCACGCCTGACTCTTTGCAATCCCGTAGACTGCAACACACCAGGCTTCCCTGTTTTCACTATCTTCTGGAGTTTGCTCAAATTCATGTCCACTGAGTCGATGATGCCATCCCACGATCTCATTCTCTGCCCCTTCTCTCACCCTCAATATTTGTATAATTTTTAAACACTAAAAGTTTATCCTTTAATATCCCAGAGTGAGTCTGCAGCAGACCAACTCCTGGACCCCAGGCCTGGCTCTCTACACTCCCCCAGACCTCCCACCACAGGCTGACCCCTGGGAAAATGCCTCCACTGGTCCCCCACCCTGGGCCAGTGCTGTCCCTGGCAAAGGGCTGGGGGCCAGTTTTCCAGCAATGAGCCCAGCTCCACTGGGTAGGATGTAGTGGCAACAGCTGATAAGCTGGCCTGTTTAGTTCTGTCTACAGCTGGCCCGGGGGAAGGCCCAGGCAGCAGACATTTGGCTGTGCCCTCTTCTCCCTGGGCCAGCTTGGTGCCCCTGGGACTGGGACAGCCCTTGTCAGAGGGTCCTGCAGTCACTGTCTGCAGACCCCCAGCTGGAATGAGCTGGGCTTGGGGGAGGGGTGAACACAGGCAAGCGTGGTTGTTGGTTTAGATTATTTTATCTTTTGGTGTAGGTATTACATTCTCACAGTTCAAAATCTCCATAGGATTTCTAACCCTTTTCTCCAGCGCCCCCTCTCCCAGTGTTCTCCCTAAAAGACAATCGTTGCTTATAAGCAAATATATGCATGTACATCTCTGCCACACTGCCCCTCACATCCTCCCCGAGCACCCACATGGGGGCCACATCCTCACTGCCTTCAGCTCTGCCCACATGCATTTGTCTGCTTGTACACTGCCCTCTCCCACACCCCTCCTTCACTCAGGTCATCCTCTCTCATCCTCCAGGTCTCAGCTTAAATGCCCTCCTCCTTCAAGAAGCCCTCCCTGATCCCAAGCTTCACTCATCCCCAACTCAGAGCTTCCGTGACCCCCAAACTTCTCTGCCAGGCAACCTGGGATGGCCTCTTAATTATATGCATCCCCACTAGACAGCAGGGTGGCCCACCAGTCCAGCTCACCACGGACTTTCCCTGTTTGGGCACTGATAAACCCACATCCTAGGAAAGGACTCCAGCAAAAAGGACAGCTGGTCACCCTAGTAGATGCTGGGTTCCGTGAGGGCCTGGAAAAGCTCTGCCGTATTCATCCCCATCTTCCCAGCACCCAGAGGCTCCATAAGTATTTGTGGCATTATAAAAACAATAGCCCACTATGTAGCAACTACTCTATGCTGGGCACTGTTCTGAGCGCCTTACACATATAAACTCATTTATTCTCATAACCACCCAAGGAACCCAACAAAGGTTCCAGAAGGTTAAGACACTTGCCCCAGGTCACAGGGCAAGTGAGGGGCAGAGCCAGGGATTCGAGGGTCTTTACCCAGGCCACTCTGGGTGCACGGCTATTCTTGGGTCTCTGAGCCTGACATGTACAGAGGGGGAGCTATGCAGGAAGAAACCCCCCAGCTCCCCAGTCCTGTGGTGGGCATCACTGATGGGGACACAAGCTAGAGGGACCTGAGGAGAGGCCTCACTTTAGCCTTGCACTGTGGGAGCAGGGTCCTCCTGGGACCAACACGCCTGGCACCCCAGACCTTTGCTGCAAAATTGAGAATTCTCTCTGCTGCAGAAGAGGGGAAGGCTTGGAAAGGGAAAATTAGGGGAGCAATAATCATTGTTCCCATTTTGCAGGGGAGCTTACAGAGGGTTCATAACCTGGCTTCTGAAGGTCTAGGAGCTCTGCATAGCTGCCTCTTCAACAAAGGACCCCCTTTGGCTTAAAAAAAAAAAAAAAAAAGAAAAGAAAAAAAGCCTTTCCTACACACAGCCTTTTCTCCAACGTGGAGTCCTAGAGCCTCACTCTAGCTTTGTATCTTTGGGCAGTTTCCGGTGCCTCTCTGAGTCTCTTTCCTCACCTGTAAAGTAAGACTAATAGTAGTACCTACCTCAGAGAATTGTTCGTGGATTAAATGAATCAATACATACCGAGTACTTAGGATAGCCGTATGAAGTGCAAGTCACTCAGTCGTCTCTGCCTCTTTGTGACCCCATGGACTCTACAGTCCATGGAATTCTCCAGGCCGGAATACTGGAGTGGGTAGCCTTTCCCTTCTCCAGAGAATCTTCCCAACCTAGGGATAGAACTCAGGTCCCCCACATTACAGGCGGATTCTTCGCAAACTGAGCCACAAGGGAAGCCCAAGAATAGTCATAGGGACAGAGTGTATACGGGCCTCCCAGGTGGCACTAGTGGTAAAGAACCAGCCTGCAGATGCGAGAGACGTAATAGACATGGGTTCAGTGCCTGGGCTAGGAAGATCCCCTGGAGGAGGAAATGGCAAGCCACTCCAGTAGGTGGGAGAATCCCATGCCTGGAGAATCCCATGGACAGAGGAACCTGGTGGGCTACAGTCCACAGGGTCGCAAAGAGTCAGACACAACTGAAGCAACTTAGCATGCATGCACAGAGTATATACAGAGTAAATGCTGGGTAGATGCTGGTTGATGGTATTATTTCAAGCTTATGGTGTCCTATCTTCCTAGAATGCCCTTCCCCACAACTTGGTGAAACACTCTTCAAGGCTTTCCTGCACCTGTGGCTTCACACCTGCCCCTATGTGTCTGAGATCATGGGGCGCTCTGCACCTTAGAAGCTGTAGCCTCATCTATCATTCGTGGTGAAAGGACAAGGAGAACACAATCAACCCTTAACCTAATCAATTACAATAAAATGGGTATTGGGAACACAATGACAATGATTGTGGAGATCTGGCTAAGTGGCTTCTGTCAGGAGGTTGGGGTGGGGGGCACCTGAGCAGAGTCCAGAACAGCGTGTGGTGATGAGAAGCATGGGATCAAGGGTTTGACTCAGTTTGGATCCCAGCTCCTGTGTAAACTTCCTGGGTGACTCTGGGCTCAAAATCACCTGTTCCTCATCTGGAAAATGGGGGGAAAAGCACCATCCTCAGAATGCTGTTAGGAAGACACATTTCATGATTCAAACAAAGGCCCATGAGACAACAGCTGTGAAACCTCATGCAGGGTACCAGCCAGCTAAGCATCACTGTCCTCATATACAGATCTGCAGATAAGGAAATGGACTCAATAAACCTAGCTCGCATCATGCTTTAGAGCAAAGTACCTCGCCTGAAGCCTGGACAATGGTAGGGGTTACAGACATGGTACTTCCCTCTTCCCTGAGGAGAGCAACAAAAGTCAGCAGATCCAGGCCTTGGGTCACTCCTTAGTTGCTTTAGGCAAGTTGCTCAATTTAACTGGGCTAGAAAAAGGAAGGAAGGAGAAGGAAAGAAATAAGTGAGGGATAGGAAAGAAGGGAGGGAGGGAAGGGAGACAGAAAGCAAAGAAGGAAATGAAAGATGAAAAAGAAAGCAACATTACCACCCCTAGCCAACCAATGTGGGCCAGTGCAGGCTGAGCAGACCGAGAGAGAGAGTGGCAGATGGCTGGGTGGGCAAACAGTTAGTGGTCGTCCACTCTGTCTATGCTTAACAGAGCTTCCCCAGGTGAGAATCCAATTCCATGTCTTCCCCTGGATCTTCCCAGCCTGCAAACCAGGGATAACAGGTAAAAATTTACTCGATGGAAATTTGCCACATTAAAATACAGGGGAAAGAAAAACAAAGTTGGAGGCCTCATACATCTTGCTTTCAAAACATATTACAGAGTTACAGCAACCAAAACAATATGGTAATTGCATACAGACAGATGTTTCCACCAACAAAACAGAATAGAGAGCCCAGAAATAAACCCTTGTGTATGGTCAAACGATCTTCAACAAAGATGCCAAGACTACATAATGGGGAAAGGATAGCCTTTCCAACAGTTGGTGTTGGGGAAACTGGGTATCTACATGCAAAAGAATGAATTTAGATTCTTATCTTACACTATATACAGAAATCAACTCAAGATGGGTCAGACACCTAAATGTAAGACCTGAAACTGTAAAACTACTTGTAGAAAACTGGGAAGGAAATTTAAAACATTGGAGTTGGCGATAATTTCTCAGATATGACACCAAAAGCACAGGCAACCTAAGCAAAAAATAGACACATGGGAAGACACCAAACCTTACAATTTTCACACAGCAAAGAAAACAGAGTGAAAAGGCAACATACAGAACAGCAGGAAGTATTTGCAAATCACATATCTAAGAAGGGGTTAATATCCATAACAAATCAATAGCAAATAAATACATAAATAACCCAATTTAAAAATGGGCAAAGGACTTTAATAGACTTTTCTCCAAAGAAGATATATAGATGGCCAACGACATATGAAAAGATGCTCAATATCACAACCATCAGAAAAATGCAAATCAAAACACAACAAAATATCATCTCAGATCCATTAGGATGGTCACTATCAAAAAACAAACAGAAAATAACAAGTGCTGACAAGGATATGGAGAAATTGGAACTGTTGGCGGAATGCAAAGTGATATAGCTGCTGTGAAAAATAGTATGATCTTTCCCCAAAAAAGTTAAAAATAGAATTAGCATGTACATGTGCATGTACTCAGCAATTTAGTCGTGTCCAGCTCTTTGCATCCCTGTGGACCGTAGCCTGCCAGGCTCCTCTGTCCATGGGACCCTCCAAGCAAGAATACTGGAGTGGATGATCCAGGAATTCTACTTCTTGGTATATGCCTTAGTCTACCTGGGCTGCTATCACAGAATATCATAGCCTGGGTGGCTCGTAAACCACAGAAAATTGTTCCTCATAGTGCTGGGGGCTGGGGATCAAATATCAAGCTATCAGCATGGTCAGGTTCTGGTGAGAGCCCTCTTCTGGGTTGCAGAGTGCTGATTTCTCACTGTGTCCTCACACAGCAGCGAGCTAGGGAGCTCTCTGGCCTCTTCTTATAAGGATAAGGGCACTAATCCTATTCATGAGGGCTCCACCCTCATGGCCTAATTACCACCCAAAGGCTCCATCTCCAAACACCTTCACATTAGGATTAGAATTTCAACATAGGAATTTGGAAGTATAGGAACATTCACCCCATAGCAGTATATATCAAAAGAACTGAAAACAGAATCTTGAAGAGATATTTGCATATCTGTGTTGATTGTAGCATTATTCACAAAACTGAAGAGGTGAAAGCTTAAATTTCCTTTGAAGAACTAAACAAAATGTAGCATATATATATATATATATATATATACACACACACAAAGGAATGTTATTTAGCCTTTAAGAAAAGAAAGAAATCCTGTCATAAGTTACAACATGGATGAACCCCAAGGATATTATGCTAAGTAAAGTAAGTCAGCCATGAAAAGACAAATGCTACATGATTCCATTTATACGAGGCTTCTGAAGTAGTCAAATTCACAGAGAAAGTATTGATAGAATATGGTTTCCACGGGCTGAGGGGAGTGGGAGATGGGAATATGTTCATTTGGTATAGAGCCTCTGTTATGCAAGATGAAAAAGTTCTGGAGATCTGTTTTATGATAGTTAACATTACTGCACTGTACACTTAAAAATGGTTAAGATGATAATTTTAGGTTATGTGTTACTTACCACAATAAAAAAAAAAAATAAAAGGCACAAATCTTAAAAAAAAAAAAAAAAAAAGTAGTGGGGTTGGATCCCATCATCCAAACCCAAATTCTGGTGTTCGTCCACATTTTCTCCTTGCAATTGCAGTACAAAAATACAACTGTATACTTCAGGAGAAAAGATACTCCATTGTTTTATCCTTGCAAAGGCAATAATGCACAGTGTAGAAAAAGGCAAACAAGAGACGTGCAAAAATAAAACCCCCTTCAGCACACCCCACTTCAGCAGTCAGCCAGGTCCTCCCAGCACACCCCACTTTAGCAGTCAGCCAGGTCCTCCCAGCCCTTCCTTTACACACTCACAGACACAGGCTGTTCCTTCTCACAAAAACTCAACCAGGGATCATATTGCCTTGCAAACTCTCTTGTTTTGTTGTGTGTGATCAAATCTGTTTGTCATTTTCCCAGACTCCAACAACACATGCTGTTGCAACGAGCCGGAGGTTAGAGAGAGATGGGGCCCTGAGAAAACTCCCTCTCTCCTCCCAACACCAAGAAACCCAGAACAGGCTGGCAGGAGCCTCTCCACAGGCTCACCTGCAGGGAAGGAAGGGTTTATAAATCTCACATTCAGAATTTCTACAAATGAAACAGAAAATGTCCAACTACACAAATGGGCAAACACATCAGTGGTTCCCAGAGGCAGAGGGTGGGAGAAATGGGTGAAGGTGGTCAAATGTATAAACTTCTAGTTATGCTCTGGGAATATACAGCATGGTGACTATAGTTAACAAAGCTGTTTGGAAATATTCAAGGAGTAGGTCTTAAAAGCTCTCATCATGAGAAAAAAATGTTAGGTGATGGATGTTAACTAAAGGTATTGTGGTGATCATATATATATGTATATGTGTGAGTATGTACAAATATATATAAAGTATTATTGTTGTTGTTTCGCTAAGTTGTGTCTGACTCTTTGCTATCCCACGGACTGTAGCTCGCCGGGCTCCTCTGTCTATGGGGTTTCCCAGGCAAAAATACTGGAGTGGGTGGCCATTTCCTATTCTAGGGGATCTTTCCGACCCAGGGATTAAAACCATATCTCTTGCATCTCCTGCATTGCAGGCAGATTCTTTACCATTAGCGCCGCCTGGGAAGCCCAGTATTGGGCTTCCCTGGTAGCTCAACTGGTAAAGAATCTGCCTGCAATGCAGAAGACCCTGGTTGGATCCCTGGGTTGGGAAGATCCTCTGGAGGAGGGACAGGCTACCCACTCCAGTATTCTTGGGCTTCTCTGGTGGCTCAGCTGGTAAAGAATCTGCCTGCAATGCAGAAGACCCTGGTTGGATCCCTGGGTTGGGAAGATCCCCCGGAGAAGGGAAAGGCTACCCACTCCAGTATTCTGGCCTGGTGAATTCCATGGACTACATAGTCCATGGGGTCACAAAGAGTCGACACAACTGACCGACTTTCACTTTCATTCGTTATAATGTACCCCTTAAATGTGTATAATATTATATCTCAATAAAATTGGAAAAAAAGAAAACTGGACAAAACCTCTTGCCCCTTTCAGTATATATACCCACTTTTCTTTAGGTTCAAGCAAACATAACCAACATTTATCCTAGTGAAGTCTTGGAGGCTTACTCTCTCTCTGTCTCTCATACACACCACACACACACTTTCTTTAAACACAAAATGGGATCATACTTTACACACTACTACACAATTGCCTTTTTATACCTAACAGAACAGACAACCATGCAGGTCACTGCACACAGATTCAACAAGCTCCTTCTTAGAAGTCCACAGTATCCATTGGCATGGATGTAACCAAATTCATCCACCCATGCCCTAAGAGGTAGACACTGGGATTGTCACTATGAAGAGCACTAGAGTAAAAAAAAAAAAAAATTATTATTTTTTTATGGATAGTTCTGAAAGTGGGATTGGTGGGGCAAAGGCATGCCCATTTCTATTTTAATAGTTAGTGCCTGGTGAAAAACGGTATTTTGTTTATGGTTTTATTTGCATTTCCTCAACAAATGGGGAGGAGGCCTGCCTTTCTCATGATTGCATTTCCTCTTCTGTGAAGTAATTTCATCCATTTTTCTATTGTTTGACTTTTCCCAATTAGTTTGTAGGAATTCTGCATGAGGGGTCTTGAAGGGTATGAGAAAAATGAAGCTTTTATCTACCTGTATGTAACAAACACTTTTCATCTACGATTGTCTCTAGACTTGTTTGCAAAGCTCCTGACCATGGAGACATTTAAATACCTGATATGTTCTAATCTGTCTTTTCCTTTATGGTCCTGATTTCCTGGCTTTCTTGAGAAGATCCTCCTTACTCTCAATATTGTATTAGACTTTCCCTAAACTTATATTTTTACTTCTAATTTTTTCATATTTCGGTCACTTATCCAGATAGAGGCAAGTCTTTTTTTCACTTATCGTGTGCATCATTAGTTTATGTTGATTATCTCACTCTTTTTAAATGCTGCATCATATTCCACAAAAGATATAATGACATTTAATGACATTTAACTTGAAGTATTTTGGGGTATTGAATTTAGTTCTAAATACTACTTAATAATAATAATAGCCACCAGTTACTGAGTACTTATTATATGCCAGGCACAGACCTAAACACCTTCCACATACTACCTCATTTAACCCTCACAACAGTTACAGGGTAAATTCTATAATCATTTTGTAATAAATGAGGAAATATATCTTGTCAAGATTACACAGCTAGGAAGTAAGTGGAGCTAGGATTCTAGCCCAATCCAAGTCTGAAGGACTCAAAAATCCCAAGCTCTTAACGTACCCCGTGCACTTTCTCTAGTATTTACAAATGTGACCTGAAGTACTCTATATTTCCATTTCTGTAAGGATGAAGAAAAGAGGGAAATAAACACTTCTTACGTTCTTCCTCTGCCCTCAAACCCTGTACCAGATGCTTTCACAGGCTGTCTCCTGGAATTCCTACGAAAAAGTCCTCTGAGTGGTGAGGTTATCCACTTCCCAGAAACAAAAAGGGAACTTCAGTGAGGTTAAGACACTTATTTGAGGTTTGTTGATGGGCTCACGGTGGGACCATGCTGAGTACGAACCCAGTTCCATGCAATTTGTGTATTCCAACTTTTCGCTCAGAAAGATATGTTCACTAGCTTTACAAATAACACATGGATGGACCCATCGTTTTCTGCTTTTGTCTTTTTCTTTCACTGTTGTTGAACTATTTCCTTGGGACACATTCCCAGAGTGAGATTACTGAGTCAAAGTGTATGAATACTTTTATGGCTTTCTGTCTATACTGCCAAATTGCTATTACAAAGGGCTGCACCCACGCTTTCTGCCACCAGCACTACGGGAAGCTTTATGGCCTACAGATTCCAGTACTTAGGTGGGGAAGCTTCGCTTCCAAGGGGTGTCACACTTAGCACAGTAAGCCCTGAGCAGAAGCGGTTTAGAGCCATCTGATGAATAAGCACTCTATCCCACCCCGCCCCTGCCCAGCCCTGATGTATAGTGGGTTTAGGGATTGACTGCTTTTGTTTTGTTTTGCCTCTCTTATGAAATCCTTTAAAACGTGACTAAAATGGGATTAACCGTAGTTAGGCTTGCCTTTTAAGAAAAGGACAAATCTGACAAACACCCTTTTCTGATGCAGTGCCCCTTGAGGAAGGCGCTCCCGCAGCTTGGCCCCGGAAGGGGCAGCTCTAAGAGGGACTTCGGGGAGGGGGCCACCCTGGGAGGGGGCATCTGGGTGGGTGGGTGGCTGTCCGGGAGGGGAGGGGGCCGCCCGGGGAGCGGCAGGGGCGGGGGTCAGACTCAGGCCCCAGCTCGCCAGCGGGGGCAGCCGATGATAAGGCGGGAGCAGCCCGTCGCCACGGCGGCCCCGGCCTGGCGGGAAGGCGGGAAGGGGCCCGGCCGGGCAAGAGCAGATAACGCCCGGCGCTCCGGCCGCCGAGACTCGGAGACGCCGTGGCCGCGGGAGATAGAGGCGCCCGAGCTCGGGCGCGGCTCCCGACTCCCAGTTTCAGCTCCCGGCCACCCCACACCGCTCCCCCCACACCCCCCAACACACACACCAGCCGGGGCAGGTCCGGGGGCGGTGGGCGCGCCCACGGCCCTGAGGGTCCCGGGACGTGGGGGGCACGGGACCGCTCCGCGACCTCAGCGCGCTCATTGCACCAGGCCGCCACCCGGCCCCCATCAGCGCGGGGGCCCTGGCCCCCGTCCAGGTCGGCCCCGGTGACCCCCAGACAAAAAGTCTCCCCATTCCGTCCTCTGTTAAAGGAGGGCACTCAGGAATCATTCATGTCTCAACACAGGGCGTGCGGCAGGCTCTTTACAGTGTCCAAGGACTTCTCTCTGTTACCCAGCTTGGCTCTCCAAGAGCTCCAAGCAGAGTGCTTGTTTATGTGACTGCCTGCTTCTCACAGATGGGGGTCAAGGAACTGGCCCTGAGCATCCCCACAGATGGAGATGCTCTTTGGGCACCCAGAGAGCCACTTTTCCTTAACCCACAAAGAGGGGCCTTTCCCCTCTGGAGGCTGACAAGGAAATCTCCAACAGTGGCATTTGCATTCTGCCTTTTCAAATTCCTTAGATTCCCCACATAAAACTCAGTTGGCTGCCAGACAGCCAGGGAGGAGGAGGGCTGGGAGAGGCTGCATAGGGGCAGCCAGGAGCCATAAATTGGCCCCGGCTCTCCAGCAGAGAAACAACCCTGGGGGTGGATGGAAAGTCACGCACACAGGGAACCTCCCTTTAATCACCCCACTGCCAAAATTAAACATCTCCTGACAGCAGCAAGCCGGTCCGGACTTCTCCGCCTGGCATTCAAGGCCCTGCCCATTCTGGCGTTGACCCTCCTGTCCCTGCTAGGCCTGCATAGCACCCCTTCCACTGTATACAATTTGCCTGTCACAACGTCTCACCCTTTGGCTCCTTGGCAATCCTAAAGCCTTCCACTTTCTTCCCCACTCACCCCGAATAAGCATTTACCTCTTCTCGGTGACTTCCTAAAGGATTTTCAAGGGTTTGGTCTTTATTTTTTGTCTTGTTTCGTCCTTTGCCTTGTTGCTGTTCAGTGGCTCAGTCGTGTCTGACTCTTGGCCACCCCCTGGACTGCAGCACGCCAGGCTTCCCTTGTCCTTCACCATCTTCCAGTCTTTGCATTAAATGACCTTAAGAACCATGCCCTGAAGTAAGATTGGACTCCTCTTTATTACAGCCACCATTGATTACATGCCAACTATATGCCAGGCCATTTTGTGTAGTACCAAATCCTGTCAACAACGCCAGTGGATGAGATATTCTCCCATTTTACAGATGAGGAAAACTGAGCTTGGCAAGGTCCAGGATCACAGAGCCAGGAATATTGGTTCAGCCTAACTTCAGATTCAGGCAGAACGTGAGTAAAAGGCAACTGGCCAGGAGACCTTAGTTCTTCTAGGCATTTTGTTACTAACTCAGCTCTTGGGCAAGTCCTTCTCCTTCTCTGGGCTTCAGTCTACTGGATTACAATGGAGATGACAGCTCCTGCTTCCCCCCGGGACAGTTGAGGGGCTCTGCAAAAAGCCAGGCATGAAGCTGGGCCTGCAGGAACCCTTCCTCTGGGCGAAACTGCGGGCTAGGTACCCTGCTTTTCTCCCCTAGGAGAAAACACTGACTCATGGAAATTGAGTGTCTGCCCCAGCCCCAACCCAGGTAGGCCTCTCCTGAAAGTCAGTGGTCCATTTCCTTCTGACGCATGGGCAGTATTGTCAGTCCCTGGAGCCCTCAGCTTACATTCTTTGTTGCCTACACCCAACTCCTGCCCGGTGCGTCCTCACCCCACTCCCAGGCTCTCAGGACCCCTCTCTCCTCCCCCATTCAAACTTGCTGAAGAAAAAGCCACTCCATCAGTCTGTTACAGTTGTGTATGAATGAGGTCAAGTTAGTAGCATGTTCTTCCCAAAATATGCTTGTTATCAGCCTGGGATTCTGGCAGTTACTAATTTGGGGTAATACGTCCCTCCCTCTCTCCAGGCAGGAAGGCTGGTTCTGTCCAGTGCATCTGGAGTTCCATATTTTTATATTTTTATTGGTTTTTCCCCCTGCCCTCCACATCCTGAGCTGGGGGAGAGGGTTTATAGGAGCCCACTAATTAACCGAGAACAGAAGCCTTATTTCATAAATAAAAGCGTAGATACACTGTAGGAATAGAAATCCATCAAGTTCCCTGTAGAGTGTTCAAACCTCAAAAAAAATCCACCCCCACCCCCCCACCCCAGGGTCTGGGCAGGAGAGCCCCAGGGGCATGGAAGACCTTGGTGGGGGCAGGGGCACTGGCTGTCCCTCAGGAGAAGGGAGGTTCCTTGGGTTCTAAACTGAGCTCTTTTGCAGCCTGGCCTTCAGCTCATGGTGGCCCACTCTGTGCCCATTCCTGCCCCAGCTGTACCAGCCCTTCCCAGCTCTGGGTCTCTGGGCAGAGTTAATGCAAGCTGTCCCCTGACCCAGGGTTAGTGGATGTGGCCTCCAGTGTGGCCAGATGGGGTGGTAAGACCTCGGCCAAGTCCACTGTTGCTCTCTGGACTTCCCTCTGTCTGAGGAATGGAAGGTACAGGTGAAATGAGCCCTAAGGTCTCCCACTGTGAAGTCCTGCCCTACAATTTATAAAGGAAGCTGGAAGCTGAAGGAAGATCCCAGAGCTCACTTGTAGGTGGCTACAGGCTTTAACCCTCAAATCTCTTCATATGTGGGCAGCTCTTCATCCTCATGATGACACACAACAACTTCTACTATTATACCAATTTCAGATGTGGGAATGGAGGCTTGGTGTTTGACCTGCCATCCAGACCCCATGAAGAAAGCCAGGCAGAAGGGACTTGCCCCTTTCTGCAAATGTGGAAACTGAGGTCTAGAGAAATCCAGCAGCTGTTACAGTCCTGGGCCTTGCTCAACCAGGTAGCAACCCCTGTGAAGCAGAGAGTGTGGGCCAAGAGACCGTGGAGACTTGCTTCCCTCCTGTTTCTCTGCAACCCGAAGCCAAAGGGAAGACAGCGTGGTTGCTCTCACTCCCAAGGGGAGTAGTCACATTAAAACCACCCCTGGGAACACCTACCTCTTCCCTGAGAGCGCAGTGGCCTGTGTGGAGCCATCTGGTGGCCAGGCCTCATCACTGCAGAAGCTACAGAGCCTGGGAGGCTAAGGGCCTTCTGGTCAGTTTTTCCAGTTTCCAGAGACAATCTGCAAGAGAGGTTTAAGCCTGGATCATAAGGCGACCTGAAGAATTCAGAGAAGCTGGTTTGACTGCTGGAGCAGCTTCCATTCCACAGGAAGAAATTTCTTCCAAGAAACTGGAGAGCTGGGCTGCGCGCAGAAGCATCTTGCTTTTCCTCCCCACCCAGCACCCCGGAGATACCAGTGCCCATATCACAGGGGGAAACAGAGGCCTAGGAACCCAACCCTTCACAATCATGCAGCAAATAAGCATGAGGACAGGCCCCAGGATTAGTTCGGTGCTTACTGTGTACATCAAAGCCTAGCCTGCTGTGTGAACTTGGACAAATTATATACAGTCTCTGAGCCTGTTTCGTCTGTGCAGGTCAAATGACATAATGTATGCAAGTTGCTTTGCACAAAATAAAGAGCTGCGCCTATCTTTACTGTTCTGATAGATATTTCCACTATTACTTCTCCTCACCCTCTCCTTGGTAAGGGGTCCTTGTAGCCCTACTTCACAGAGGGCATAAGACCTGAACATCTTGCCCTGGAATACATTAGTAAGTGGTTGATCAGAATTCCAAACAATGGCTGTTTCAGGAAATGCACAGTGAAGGCATACGGGGCACAGAGGTGTGATGCTAGAAGCCTATTTTTACTATCTTTACATAATTTTTAAAGGTTATGCTCCATTTACAAAATGCTGGCTATATTTGCCATGTTGTACAATATATCCTTGAGCCTATCTTACGCACAATATAGTTTGTACCTCCTATTCCCCCACCCCTATATTGTGCCCCCAACCACTGATAACCATTGGTTTGTTTTCCAAATCTGTGAGTCTGCTTTTTTGTTATGTTCATTCACTGTATTTTTTAGATTTCACATATCATACATACAGTATTTGTCTTTCTCTGTCTGACTTATTTCACTTAGCATATTACCTTCTAGGTCCAACCATGTTGCTGCAAATATAAAACTTTCATTCTTTTTATGGCTGAGTAGTATTTTATTGTATATACGTACCACATCTTTTTATCCATTGCTCCGTTGATGGACACTTAGGTTGCTTCCATACCTTTGCTGTTGTAAATAATGCTGCTATGAACATTGGCCCTGTTGATAAGGGCATGGCAACCCACTCCAGTATTCTTGCCTAGAGAATCCCATGCACGAAGGAGCCTATCAGGATACTGGGCTACAGTCCACAGGGGCGCAACGAGTTGGACACGACTGAAAAGACTTAGAATGAACAAAAAAATGAATTCTGGAGTACAAGTATCTTTTCAAATGAGTGCTTTTGCTTTCATTAGATATATATCCAAGAGTGAAATTGCTGGGTCCCATAGTAGTTCTATTCTTAGTTTCTTTGAGAAACCTTATACTGTTTTCCATAATTGGAAGCCTATTTTTAGATGGTTCCAAAAAAGAAAATATAGGAGAAAAAGAATGATGAAGCAAAATGGGACAGAACATAAACAATTGATGAATCTGGCTACAAGTTCTACAGGAGTTCTCTATTTTTTTGCGACTTTTTCATGAATTTGAAATTATATTCCCCTAAAGCTTTTAAAGGCCAGTTATTTCAAAATTCCACCTAGTCTCATCTACCACCCTCCTGGGAGGCAGATGAAAGTTCCAGCCTCTCAGCGTTCCTTGCTTCTGACTGGTGGCCCCATGCCCGAGGCCTCGGGGGGGATATGATTGCTGGTAACACCCCTGCAATCCCTCCATAGGGAGTCAGAGGTGCCCCTGCCCAGTGGCCAGCGCCACCCCAGTCCCCCAAGCCTTCTCAGGGCCTCTCCTTGGCCTCCCTGTTTCCCAGCCCCCCCACCCCACCCCGCTCCTGCCCAGGTCCCAGCCAGGCTGTGGTGCGAGGTCGAGGTGGGGTTTATTTATAAGTTCCCGCTGATTATGAGTCACTGGAGGAACTGCCTGCAGACTGGAGACAAAAGTCTGGGGCCGCCTGGCCAGGAGGAAACACTCTTTACATTTGACTTTCCCCTTGGCACAGGCCACTCCGCGCCTGGCCTGGCCAGGATCTGCCAGCCCCTTCTGTTCTCAGAGGCAGAAGCGCATTTGCCGCCAAGTCTTGTCGGCCCGTCCGCCTTGCTGTGTAAACAGGACCCGGGGCTGGCGGCCCGGCCCCGCACTGGAAATGAGCGTGCCTTCCGCAGCCCGGCCACTTCCTCCTCACATCCGGAGGCTCCTCAGAGTTCAGATGAGGGCTGGTGGGCAGGAGTGAGGAGAAGTTAGGGTTATGCTCTGCTGGGGTCTTCATCAGCCCTGATGGAGGAACAGTGGACAAACGGAGGAGCAGAGGACTCTTAGGCTGCCGTCAAAGCCCAATATAAATGACCCCTCCTCTGGGAAATCACCTCACTCAGGGTCTGCCCCCCCATCATAGCTTGTAGTTTTGTTACCTTCAGTTAACACATATTCAGCACCTACTATGGGACTTCCCAGGTGGCTCAGCGGGTAAAGAATCCACTAGCAATGCAGGAGATGCAAGAGATACAGGTTCTATCCCTGGGTTGGGAAAGCATGGCAACTTATTCCAGTGCTCTTGCCTGGAGAATCCCATGGACAGAGGAGGACTACAGCCCATAGGACTGCGGAGAGTCAGACACAGCTGAAGTGACTGAGCATGCACACACATGTACCAGGTTCTGTGCAAGGTGCCTGTTGGGGTTACATGGAGATATCCTATTCATGTCATCATTACTTCTTTTGATTCTTAAGGGCAGACAGAGTTCATATCAGATTCATGATCCCCCTCATCCTACAAAGTGCCTTGCATGGTTCCTGAACACAGTAGAAGCTCAAATTTTTTCATTGCATTGACCTAGATTAAACTGGGGCAGGCAAACTAGAAGGAGCCCAAGTTCCAACCCACTCGCCTTTTGGGTCCTCTGTCCCCATTCTGCCTTAGTATCATTGCTCTGGGAGCGATCCTCCTTGGAGAAACTGGTTTCTCTTTATGAATATCTGAACCAGGTTTTATGTCTGAGTAACTTATAATGTAAGGGATTTGATTTCAGAAAGTGCTAGAAACCCTCCTCCAAACCTCACTCAGAAACATCTTCCCCACTCCTCTGAGATGTCACCAACTTTGAGGCATTCTTCTTAGTTAAGCATACATTCTCCACCTCCAGATGAAAGAAGGGAGTTCCCTCTGTATGGTTGACCTTATATCCCCATTTTACAGATGAGCAAACTGCAGCTCAGAGAAGCAACGTACTTGATCAGGGCTGGTACAAAGGAGAGACAGGTTTTGATTGTTTGTTTTGTTTGGCCAGGCGGCATGTGGGATCTTAGTTCGCCAATTAGGCATCAAACTGGTGCCCCCTCCACAGGAATCATGGAGTCTTAACCACTGGATCACCAGGCAATTCCTTAGAGATGGATTTTAAGCTCAGCTATCTGCAGCTAACGCCTAGGATTCTTCACAAGGACTCAAACTGCCTCCCCTTTATCTGATGCCATCTCTCAGCAGAAGAAAAAGAGAAGGGAGAAGTCCCCAGAGAGAGGGAAGCATGGAAGTCAACTTTAGAAGCTTGCTGTGCCGGCCATTCCAGGTTATGCCCACTGCAACCTTCCAGTTATAACATTCGTTAATAAACCTGTTCAACAGATGGCAAAACTGAGGCCTGGAGAGGCATGATGGGCTCAAGGTCATCAAGCTAATGGTGGCAGCCAAGACCCTCGTCAGGGCCCCAGCACCTGTAGACAGCCCCAGGTTGGTGAGTTCCACAGAAAAGCCAGGTTATTAGCCCAAGTGAGGCTGTGAGAACTGCAGGTAGAGGTTTTTAGGGTTTTAGGGTAGATGGGATGAAGGCCTTTCTGGAGGGTGCAGGAGAGGGACAAACATCTGCAGGGATTTTTATTCTGGTGGCTTCTATTTCACCTGACTCAAGGTTTTTGCAAGAATTCTGCATGGTTGTAAAAAGCAAGACTTTCTCCTTTTCTCTGTTGAGGACCTTCCCCCTCCCTTGCCTAGCTCTGAAAGTCTCCACAGAGGAGTCAGGGTTACTAGCAGAGACTAAAATCCCACTTGCCTACTCAGGGGCCTCAAGTAAACCTGACCAAGTGTCAGATTCCTCATTTGCCCATCTGCAAAATGGGGATAATATTAGCAATTCAGAGCCTCTGTGAAATGACTGAAGACATGAAATATCATCATGAAGTGAAATGGGAGCAGAAAAGGTCATTATGGTGGCTTGTACTGGTCTCATTATTTCATACAGAATGGTCCTTCCTCACCCTCCAAGATCCTCAAACTCCTGAGGGAGGAGAGGGAGGGGACAGAACCACAGCGTCCTCTTCTTCATCTGTCTCTTCTCCTCTCATTCCTCCCATCTGTCCCTGCCCATACATCGAGCAAACTGGGATGTACTCGTCAATTCTGGCTGATGACTCAGAGCAATTAGACCTGGAGGCAGAGGAAGGGGTTGGGAGTTTTCCAAGTCCTCTGTGGCCAGAGAATTCTGAGAGGTGAAACCCCTGAATGATGAGGTCTCCTAAAGCCACTTGCCTCAGCCAGTGAACAAGTTTCCTTTGTTTTTTTTTTTGTTGTTGTTGTTGTTGTTCACATCCACTGTCCCAATTAAACTTCACAGTCCTCCTACAAATTAATCGCCCTCAGCCCCACTTGACAAATAAGAAAACTGAGGCTCAGTGAGCCCAAGCAACTTGCCCAAAGCCGCTAGGTTAATGGGTGGTTTCCAACTGAGGGTCCAAATTGAGATCAGGGGTTCAGGGGTACTAGTTTCAGAATCTGAGGGCTTGGCGCCCAGGAAAGAACCAGATCTGAATACTGGCTGAAACCATTATGAACTGTGTGACCTGAAGCAAGGTCACTCACCTGAGGCTATATCTCTGTAAATGAGGATGATGGCCTATTCAGTGTTGGACAAGTAAATGAGATAACAGATGCGGACCCTGCCTCCAAGCTGTGCTAGGCTACCACTGGGGCCAAATCAATGTTCACGGGTCATCTTCCTGCTGCCTCCAAGGTTGACACACCCTCCAGGATCTTGCTCATCAAGGATAACCTCAGAGTCCCAATCCAAAGAGCGTGCAAAGAGATTGGCGCCCGTTCCAGGTACAGGGGGCCCAGCTGGAAAATGTGAGCACGCTGCCTTGGCTCCCGAGTCCCTGCGTGCCGGTGCCTGGCACAGTGCCTGCCCAGAGTGGGTGCTTGGTAAACACTGATGAATGAATGGACGTTGTTTGGATGCTGAGAGGTCGGCGCTGCCGCCCGTTCACTGTTCCAGGGGACAATGGGACAGCCTCTTTGGACTGGGGGTGCTGTCCCGGAATGTCTGAGGGGTGAGGTCACTAGGCTCGTGTGCACTGCTTACAGGAAGCATGCTAGCTCAAGCACGCCTGATGCCAGCCAGCAGACATTTCCTGGCTGGCAACAGTCCCCTCCCTCCTCCTCTTCCTCCTCCTGCCCACCTCGGGTCTGTGTGCCTGCAACCTGGACTTCTCTCCTTGCCTTGGGTCCCACCCTGGGATGGTCCCCTGGGGTTCTCACTGCCTTCCTCACCTCCTAAGGACCTGGGACCACCTTGTCCAGAGCAATCAGAGAAGCCAGATGATGCACAAATGCTTTAGAAGAAAAACACCCCCAGCAGTCCCTCTGTGTGATTGGCACAGGGGAAACTGAGGCCCAGAGAGGTTATTGCAGTTTCCCAGGGTTGCACAGCAGTCCAGACTAGGGACGCGCACCAAGACCCGGGGTTAATTCCTGCTTCTCCAATCTTTGGGCAAAACCCTCCTCTAGGGTCCATTTTTCCTCTGAAAAATGAGTAACCTTCTGCCCCTTCCAGGCTCTTGACTAGAAGTACATCCTTTTTGTGTGACCTGCCAAAGCCCTTCATCCCTTCTCTCCTGAGCTTTTCTTCAGTGACAGAGACTGGGGTTTTAGCTCAGGAATGTTAATAATCCCTCACTTGCATAAACAGTACAGTTTTAAAAATCACTTTTCACAGAAAGTACTTCAATTTTCCCTACATCCTATGTTACAGATGAGGGAACTGAGGCCCAGAGGGGCTTGCCCCTGGAGCTGGCCAGTGGCAGAGCTGGAGTTCAAACCTGTGCCTGAGACAGGCTATATCTGGTGCATCCTTCTTGCTCTCTTGGCCAGCCTCAGGGCCAGGCATGAATCAGCTGCCCAGGAAACCTGTTTGTGGGGCCTGACGTACTCATTTAAATGGGGCAGGGGTATCTCCTGGAGACCAGGCCACTCTTAAGGAATGGGCTGGACCTTCAGATCCACAGCAAACCAGGAGGCACTTCTGTCCACCCATGCAGCCTGGTGGTCACCAGAGCTGGGGACTAATCCCCTCAGTTTCCCCATCTATAAAGTAGATACCCATGTCTTAGGGAAGATGTGAGGACCCCTGGTGCCAAGTTGCCTCCCTCTACCGGCCCCAAGCAGGGTTCTGCCAGGCTCTGGGGAAAAGACTAGGAGCTGGCCCTGAGTCACTGAGGCAGGCTAGGATCCCCACGCCCCCATTTCCCAGCTTCAGTACAGCTGACATCAAAGCCAAGCCACTCACCCTGCCGCCAACCCAAACCTGGCTGGCCAGAGCAGCAGCAGCCAAGAAAAAGGCCAGGCTATTTGCTCTCCGGCACTCCGTGATTGTGGTATAGTGACCGCGGTGGCCGGCAGAGTCAAAGAGGACACTGTTCTTTGAAGCCAGGACTCCCCCAGAGTGGGAGGAGGTGGCTACCCACAGCCTGAACTCAGGCTGGCTCCAGGCCTGGCACAGGCCTCCACGCTTTACACGTGTGACCTCATTTAATCCTTACAACAACCCTGCCAAAGTGGCTTGACTGTCTGCACTGACGAACAAGCAAACCGAAGTGCAGGGAGATGAAATGACTCATCTAAGTTCCCACAATAGTGAGGGGCAAACCAGGTCCATCTGACTCCACTAAGGGTAACAAATGACTCATCACCAAGATCCAGCCATTATCTGTTTCATGGTAAACCCCCACTGAGGGCTGGACTAGATTGACTTGAGCACCTTCTATGTGCCAGGCCAACTGCTTTTGGAGTGTCATTTGACCTAAAACTGAATAACTCAGAGAAGGAGGCATCACTAGCCCCATTGTACAGATGAGGAAACTGAGGCTCACTCAAGATCCACTTTAAACCCATAGGCCCAGGATACTCTTTAGTAGTTGAGTGGGGTCCCTTCACCCCCTTCTTCTGTGTTAGAAAGAGAGCAAAAGCTGGAAATTCATTAGTGGTCCAGTGGTTAGGACTCTATAGTTTCACTGCCAAGGGCCAGGGTTCAATCCCTGGTCAGGGAACTAAGATCCCACAGGTCAAATGGCATGATAAAAAGAAAAAAAAAAAAAAAAAAGCAAAGGAGGGCATGGGGTGACTTGGGGTAAGGAATTAAGAGGTACAAACTATTATGTATAAAATAAGCAACAAGGATATATTGTAAAGCATGGGGCATATGGCCAACATTTTATAATAACCCAATGGACTATAACCTTTAGAAATTATAAATCACTTTATTATACACCTGTAACGTACATAAGTCACTGCGGATGGTGACTGTAGCCATGAAATTAGAAGATGAATACTTCTTGGCAGGAAAGCTATGACAAACCTACACAGTGTGTTAAAAAGCAAAGACCTCATTTTGCCAGCAAAGGTCCTTATAGTAAAGGCTATGGTCTTTCCAGTAGTCATGTACTGTTGTGAGAGCTGGACCATAAAGAAGGCAGAGTACCTAAGAACTGATGCTTTCGAACTGTGATGCTGGAGGACTCTTGAGAGTCCCTTGGACCACAAGGAGATCAAATCAGTCAACCTTAAAGGAAAGCAACCTTAAATACTCATTGGAAGGACTGACGCGGAAGCTAAAGCTCCAATACTTTGGCCACCTGATGCGGAGAGCCGACTCATTGGAAAAGAACCTGATGCTGAGAAAGATTGAAGGCAAAAGGAGAAGGTGGTGACAGAGGTTGAGACGGTTGGGTGGCATCACCAGTGCAATGGACATGAACTTGGGTAAATGCCAGGAGATGGTAAGGGACAGTGAAGCCTGGCATGCTGCAGTCCATGGGGTCACAAAGAGTCAGACACGACTTGGTGACTGAACAGCTAATTATATAATATTGTATATCAACAGTACTTCAAAAAGAAAACAAATGAGAAGGAAAAGAAGGAGAGCAAAGGCACCCAATGGCGTTATCCTCTCGACTCCCAAATAACGCCCTATGTGAGCTGCCCATACTGCAGAGTGTGGCTGCATCAGGGCTCCTGATCCTTTTTGGGGTTTAGGATGACCTACGCCTGTCCTGTCCTTTCTCCTTGGCAAGATTATAAGTGTGTAGTTCGATGAATTATCAAAATGCAAATACAACAATATAACCTCCAAAACCCTGCTTTTGAGAATAAGTATATTCACACAAGCAGTGCAGAAGCACTTGGGGAAGCCAGACAAAGGGCATCAGGATGAGACTCTGGGTTGCTAAGCAGCTTCCTGGGGATGTTGGTGCCGCCTGCCTCCTAGTGAAAGTGTGGTTCTGAACCCAGAGCGTCAGCATCACCTGGAGCTCAGTGGAAATGCAGGATCTCAGGGAAACCCCAGGCATATGGAGCATTGGTCAGCTGGGAACATTAAAAGCTGTCAAAATCCCACCTCCAGGAGTTCCAGTTTAATTCTCCTGGGGCAGGGTGGGGCTGGGCATCCGTGTGTTTGACTGCTCCTCAGGTGCCACTGAGGCACGGTGAAGGCTGGAGCTCTGCAAGTGAAGGCCATGGAGTCCTCAGTGCTGGAAAGGACCTTACTCGTTACCCTGTCCTACTGCGGCCTTTTATGGGGGACCAGAAATAGATCCCAAATGGGACAGCAACCTGAGGTCAAATCATGTATGAACAGATCATCAAATATTAAACCAGGAAGTGACTTTTTTTTTTTTTTTGCCATGCCAGGGATTGAACCTGGGCTCTTGGCAGTCAAAGCACAGAGTCCTAACCGCTGGACCACCAGGAAATTCTCAACAGGAAGTGATCTTGGGGTCCAACTGATTCAACCCTCCTTGCTTTGCATCTAGACAAACTGAGGCTGAGGGAGGACAGGACAGCTGGGAGGAGCACTAAGATCCAGGCTGGCTCTCCAACACAGCAAGCTGTCTCTCCTCCAAATGTCAGACCTAGCAAAGGACAAGCCCTCACTTTTCAATTGCATATGGGAAAACCCTTTCTCCCCTCAATCTCAAAATGTGGATTCAGGATCTTCTCAGACACTGGGATTATAGTATTAAAAATGCAGCTTGGCAAGACACCAGGACTCCATGAAAAGGATGCTGATACCTGTTACTATACAGATGTTGGACCTAAACCAATAAAACATAAACAAATTAAGGAAAAAATATTTGCCAGTAATTATACCATGTCAAAGTTTCTTTTGATGACATCCTTCATATGTACAGCACTTTTACAATCAATAAGAAACAGACAACTTAAAAGTGGGCAATGGATATCAGGAAAAGTATAAAAGACCCATAAATATTAGAGGACATGTCCAAATTCACTTACAGTTGAAAAAAAAGCAAATTTTAAACACTGGGATACAACTCTGAACAATCAGATAAATAAAGATTGGAAAGAGGTCCTGCCCATATTGTGGGGAAACAAGCAATTACACACACATTACATTTGTGAACGTGTAAATGTACAAAAATTTCACTTTGAATATTCTTTACTCAGTAAATTCCACTTCTAGAAAGGTACCTTGCAGATAAATTCATACACCTGCACAAAGATTAGGTACAAAGTGTCATATCAGCACTGCTTACAATAATGGAAAACTGGAAAGGGCCCAAATGTCCATTAATGTGGTCGTGCAAACAATGACAAAGTCTCACATGCTCCTGTTTGGAAGGGTCTACGTGTTGCAGAACAGTACACAGATTATGATTTTATTTGTACAAAAAAATTCTACAAATGTTTATGTGCATAGTTGACGTATACACAGAAATGTCTGGAATGATACTCTCAGCTGCTAGTGTTAGACAGTAAGAGGGAAGAGGACAGATTTCACTTAAAAAAAAAAAATCTCGTATAATTCTGCGATGTTCACCCCAAAGCACCTCCTTCTTTGGTTATAAGTAATTTTCAATGCAATTGGGTTGTGCTTTCTATGAATTCAGGGGTTGCTAGAGGCAGTACAGTTCTGGGGCTAGGGGGGACAACACACTGGAACTTCTCACAAGGACACAAGGAATCTCATCTTAATAGTCCACTGGCCACCAGTACAACAAAATATGTGCTCTGTTGCTGATAAAATTCATTGTTTAAATTAGACAATCAAACACTAATTATATTCCATAGACGTGTCTGTTTTGGGGTGTTGTTTTTTTTTTTTTTTTTGCCACACTCACATATGCAACACATGGCATCTTAGTTCCCTGGCCAGGGGATCAACCCCAGTCCCCTTGCAGTGGAAGGGCTGAGTCTTATCCACTGAACCAGGGAAGTCTGCCTAGATATGTCTTTGTATCAGGCTATAGCTAAAAGTAACAATTAGCTCACTCCCAGAAGAAATTCGGGGGAGAAGACAAAGGGGAAGTAGCAGCAGATTTAGTGTTTAATGGCTTATGATAGCATAGAGCTATGTAAAAGCTCCATGGTGTCCACCCTGTGTCCTCCCAGGGTCCAGGGGCTGTGAAGGGCTCAAGGGGTGGAGGAGGGTCCCAGCCAGAGACAGATCCAGAGCTTCCAGCAGGGCAGCAGGGAGCCTTGACTTATAGCCACAAACTGAGAAAGAAGGAGTGCCTGTAGCTCCTCCTTTTGCTGAGCAGAGGAAGCGTCCTGCAGCAGGAAGGGCTGGGGACAGGAGCGGAAACACTTGCTCCTGTGGGTGGCAGTGGAAAGCTGCCCGTGGCCCCCAGCTGCCGAGGCCTAGATCCGATTTCACCATAGGATGAGTATCCCCTTGTCAAGACCCCAGGGCAGAGCAGCCCCTTGAGGCCCCTCTGCCCTCTATCAAACCCTGCCTTCAAGACACAGCAGGTTATGCTTTCCACCAATGCACAGGGCTTCAGAGCCAGACAGAGCCTGGAGACTCCCTGGGCCAATCCCTTCATTCTATAGAGAGGAAAACAGGTCCATAGCAGAGAAGGGATTTGCCCAGGGTCACCCAGAAAGTGGGTGGCAGAGCTGAAACTGGGCCTTTGAGTGAGAAAATGTTACATACAGCCTCTCCCCACACTTTTCTGGATCATGCCTGGCTGCCCCTCTCCCATGGCCCCATCTGTCCCTCAACAAATACTTATTGAATACTTACTATTTGCCAGATAATGTTCGAGACCCTGAGGAGACAGCAGTGGACAAAACAAACCAAACTCCTACTCAGGTGGAGCTGACATTCTCATTTAATCCCAATACCCACCTGTTACATTTGAGGAGCAGACACACGCTGTCCTGCTGCAACCTAGAAGGCCTAGTTAGCAAAAACCGTTCTGCCCATATGCTTGCTGTGCAGGCCACAGGGCCTTTTCCCTGGAAGAAAAGAAGCATCAGTTGAGAATGGCCCAAAAGTTTCCCCAGTGCTAGCCCCCAAACCCATGAGAATCCTCTCCTTTGATTCTTGGAACCACCTTACCAAGCAGATACTCACATCCCCATTCTACGAGTGAGGAACTAAGGCCAAAGAAGGTGAAGATGCTGGGCAAGTAAGCATCTGGACTGGGCTTTCTCCTTCCTCCAGATCAGGGTCTGGACACCCCATGGGCAGGGGCGGGCTGGGCAAAGCAACAGGAACAGGGTGCATCTTATGCAAGCTTCCACTTTCGGGGAAGAGAGTGGGGGGTTCCACTGGCTTTTTCTCAGGGTGCTCAGAGAAATTCACCTTGCCTGCCCTGTCTAGAGGATGCCACAGGGATCAGCCCTGGTCCAGGAATTAGCGCCCTGTCCTGGGACTCCGGTACCCAGAGCAGAGTTTCTAACTATGAATGGGTACCAGCCTTTTTTGTGATACTTAATGGAAACTTTGAACCCTCTAAGAATGTATATATATATATTCCCTACCTATGAACCCTCAAGTTGCAAACTTTCAAAGATGCAAGCGTGTATGCCATCCCCCATATGTCAGCTGTTGTACTGTACTACTGTATTTTTCAAGGTACTGTACTGTTATATCAAAACTTTTATTTTTTATGTTTGTTTTTATGTACATATTCTCTGTGTAAAAAGCATTATAAACCTATTACAATACTATATAATAATAAATATCCGACTGTGCTAGTTGGATACCTAGGCTAATTTTGCTGGACTTAAAACTGGACTTATGAACACGCTCTCAGAATAGAACTTGTTCTATGCAGGGGACTTACTGCATTCTCTTTATCCCCTCATATCATTTTGTACACAAATTCCTTAAGCCCATCTTTCACCACACCTGGTAGTGGTAGACCCTCCGGAGGAGCCTCCCTTGATGGGGTGAGGAATCACACTTTGGAGCTGAATTCAGTGGCCCCCAAGGATTGCCTCCCTCCTTAGGAGAAGCACCACTTGAGGGGCCTGCAGACCAGCCCAGGCGGTGCATGAGTGCCCCCTGGGGGCAATTCATCCAAGCGTCCCAGGAAATACTGAGCCATCACTTCCCCTGGCATTTAATTAAGATTTAGTGGAAAAGAGTTGTTTAAAAACCTGTTTTTAAATTCAAATTGTCAAAGATGGGAATGACAATGCTCTAAAATGGCTGTCACTCTGCTCTAAATTTTAGGAGAAAACCTTTCAAGCTATTTCAGTTTCCCGACAATAGGGTCTTATTTGCCCTGATGTCCGGGGAGTGACCATGTAATAGTGTTGACCCCTTTGGCCAGGTTTTCTCAGCTATAAAATGGTCATCCTTGAATTCAATCCCTTGGCTGGGAGGATTCCACATTTCACGGAGCAACTAGGCCCGCGATCCACAGCAAAAGAAGCCCCCGCAATGAGAAGCTCACACACCAGAACCAAGAGGAGCCCCCACTCACCACAATTGGAGAAAGTCTGCACACAGCAACGGAGACCCAGCCCAGTCAAAACACTGATGTTCGGAACACTACTTCCCTCCCCACAGGACCGTGGTTCGGGTTAAACACACCGGAAGCACTCAGAACAGAGCCCGGAAGAGTCAGCCCCCAATAGATGAAATCCTCCCTTACTATTACTCCTATCATTGCTATCGTTATTGAAAGTCTTAGGTGTTAAAGTCTGAGAACCTCTGCAGCGCCTAGCGACCGCACTAAACAAAATGACTCGGATTCACGCCCCACACCCATCAGGAACCCAGGCTCTACACGTACCCTCAAGTCCCCCAGCCACTCCCCAGCTCCCTGACTCTGTGGGGCACCAGGACCCACACAGTGTCTCCAGCAGTTCAGAGGTGAGCCGCAGCTGATCGCTACCCCTTCCATGTTTGTGGGGTCCCACCAAGTCTGAGGGGCCAAGTGCTGCTAGTTCAGGAAGCTGAGGGGTGCTGGGTAAGAGGGGCCGGGAGGAGGAGATACTCCACCTGAAGAGCACTTAGTAATATGAGGGACCCTGAGCAGGGGCAAGACACCCTGGTGAGGAGCCAGGAGACCAGGCATCTAATGCCTGCTGGGTGATCATCACTTGCTGTGTTACCTTGGACAATCTACACTCCATCTCTGGGCCTCAGTTTGCTTCAGGCAGTGAGGCGGGTTGGACTCATGGGTTGAGTAAGAAAGGATGGGCCCTATTGATCCATAATCCCCTAGGACCACCTTCCATGGAGGCCAGGCTTGGCAGGCTCCAAGCATGGGGGCAGGAGGTACCAAAAGCAAACTTTACTCTTTTACTCGGGGTGGGGAGGACTGGAGCTGGACTCACCCAGCAGTCTTATCCCCGCAAATCAACTTCCAAGGCCTGTCTGCCTGGCACCATGTCCCAAGCATAGAGCACAGAGATGAAGGGCCTTTTCACCCTGTCCCCCTTACCCCAAACCTCCTGCCAGTAATACCAGGCTGAGGGAAGGGAAGGGAGGGAGAGGAGAGGAATGAGAGCGGAGGGAAAAAGGCTGACAGCTTATCTCACTTTACCCAGGACTGCCCCCCCTTTAGAACCGAGAGTCCTTCATCCCAGTGACCACCCCCTCCAGTCTGGGCAAACCAGGACTGCCCTTCCCTTTCAGGGCAGCCAGCTGGCCCTTCTTCCCTGGCTTGATCAGGACTTCCAGAGCAGAGCTGGGCCACCAACCCCCAGGGTCCAGGGGACACAGTTGACTAGTGACATCAGAGCAGTGTGTGACCTGTTCCATAAGAAAGGGAATAAAGGCCACACCAACCCTCAAGGACCCTCAGAACACGCTGCCTTACCTTGTCAGTGGAGCAGCGCATGTTAGTGGTCAATTCCCCGGAGTCCAGAGGACACCCTGGCTTGCTGCTCACCCAGGCCCCAGCCCCAGGGCCACAGGTAAGAAAAACAATGGAAACAAATGGTGAGATCCAAGATGTCCTGGGAAGCTGCTCAGCACCCAGGCACTAAGGGGAACCCCTCCAGCAAGGGGATTTCTAGGGGAGCATGTCAGACAGACAGAGCTGGGAGCACCTCACAGAAGTTTTCGGGCCCCAGCAGACTCTCGGAATCAGCAGAACGTTTCTCCAGCTCCAACAGAGGCACTAAAGTCAGGAGGCTGCTGCTTGATGGAAGTGAGACCACCCCTTGCGGAAAAAGGGAAGAACTCAAACCACCTGAGAACCAATTTTTACCACTCCCCTCCCCTACATCCGCTCCCCCACGGATGGCTTCCAATGGAGAGTAAGTAGAATCAGAGAAAAACACATTTCTATCTCTTGTTCACTGAATCGCTAGCCTGAGACTTACTCCAGCCACACTGCCCAACTCACACCCTGAAATCCTCCCTTCCAGTCCCCAAACTCCATCAAACAAAGCCCCGAAGGAAGGATAGAAAAACTGAGAAGGTATACTTGCATCACTGTCCAGGGATTGGAATACCCGCTCGGGCACTGATCAGCCTGTGTCAGGCTCAGCAAGCTTCTGAGTTACAAACGTGCTAATTCCCATAGACCAACCCTCATCCAAACCCGTTTCCTCCTTCCAACCAGGCCCTCGTACCTAAGCAGGCTGCACCCTGAGCAGCTGGTCACGCAGGTGCCCTCTTGCTCTCTGGTCTTTCTGTATCCCCACAGGGCTCATGAAACAGTGACCTCTGATAGAACACAATCCCGGCTTTCAGGGGGGCCCACTCAGCTCTGATTAAATCCTGCTGAAAGCGCTGGCTGGCCCTGGCCAGGCCCCGCACCCCCACACACCTGTCAGGAATGAATGACCCTTTATACCAGACCTGTCCTGGAGATCCCAGCCGTCGACCCTGCACCCCAGACAGCTCCCAGTGCCACCCTCAGTCTCAGAGTCCCCCTTCACACACTCACACACATTTTAAGTGTCTCTGAGTGGAAGGGGCTGGTGTTTGAAGCCACAGAGACGTAGCTGGGGCTGCCCACCCAGTCATAAGACATGGACAGGCAGGGATGCCCTCAGGTGAGGTCAGGCCTCCGGGTGGAGGGAATCTAACATTTGCCAGCACTTCTCGAGGGATGTCCTCCAGAGCCAGCCAGAGCCTGGGTATTCAAGGAGAAACAGGCTTCTTTCCCCTCTGCTTCTTTTTTTTTAACTTTTAATTTTATATTGGAATATAGCCAATTAACAACATTGCGATAGTTTCAGGTGGACAGCAAGGGGACTCAGCAATACATATATATGTATCCACTCTCCCCCAAACTCCTCTCCCATCCAGGCTGCCACATAACATAGAGCAGAGTTCCTTGTGCTGTACAGCAGGGCTTTGTTGGTTATCCATTTTAAATAGAGCAGTGTGTTCATGTTGACCTCAGAAACAGGCCTTTTCAGTGGGGCACTCACCTTCACTTTGGAGCCAGGACAGGGAGGGGACATGAAAGAGAACGGAAAGAGGTGCTGACAGGAGCAGGAAGGAGCTCAGCCGCTCTTCTAGAACCATGCCCTGCAGCCCGTCAGCCGCTCTTCTAGAACCATGCCCTGCAGCCCGTCAGCCGCTCTTCTAGAACCATGCCCTGCCGCCCGTCACAGGGAGTTGCTGCACTCAGCCGGGACTCCACAGGGAGGCAGAGCTTGGTTCCAAGCTGGGTTCTGCCAAGAGCCCACAGCCCTGTTCTCCTGGGTCATGAATGGCCCACAGAAAGCCCCTCCCCTAGTGAAGCCACGTGGCTCTCTTCTGGGGACCCACGTCATAGCTTCTCCTTTTGAACCCTCTCACACAAAGTGCTGACCATCCCCCACTTGCTGGATGAGTCCTCCCAGGACGCAGGACTCAGCTGCACATGGAGTTTCCAACAAGCGTGATTCTCCTTGGCAAAGGTGACACTTCCCTCTTCTCTGAGAAATCAATGCAAGCAGCTCCATAAGTTTAACCTCCAATAGGGCCTTCTATTACCCTTACCTTGTAGTTACTTATGCAGTTTTTTGGGTTAACAGTCAGGAGTCAGGGTTAAGTTAGGCCTGAGCTGTCCAACGTGGGGGCCACCTGCCATGTGCGGCTACTGAGAATGTAAAATGTGACCAGTCCGAACTGAGAGGTGCTGTTAGTGTAAAATGCATATGAGATCCCAAAGATATGGTAGGGAGAAGAGAATATAAAATATCTCATTAATGGGTTAAAGAAAATACATTTTTAAAGTTAATTCTACCTTTTTCATTTTACTTTTATAATTTGGCTATAAAGCAGTTAAAATGATACTTGTGGCTTAAACTATATATTTTTATCGAACAGGGGTTGGTTCAGGTATTCCCTCTCCTAGTAGGCTGTGAACGCTCTGAGGGCATCGAGGGCAGTTTGAGTGAGAATAAAGTCTGAGACAGATCACAGAAGGTCCTGAACTCCAGGCAGAGGGGCAGCACTGAGTCTGGGAAGCAGTTCTTGTAAGATCAGGTCACTTGACACCCAGGACTGTCCACTCCCAGACCAACCCTGGCCCCAGGACAGAGAGGAGGAGGTAGGATCCGAAAGGAGAGTGTTGTTCAGGTGGGACAAGGGGAATGGGGCCTCCAGGTGGAGGGAGCTGGCTGAGCAGACTCAGGAGGAGCAGAGTCAGGCCTTGTTTGGGAGGGCACCAGGAGAAGGTCAAGAGAGGAGAGGGAGAAAAAAGTGTTAAGAAAAGGAGACAAGCCCCAAAACAGAGAACAGTGAGAAAAGCAACTCTCTTCAATAGAAGTTTCTTTAGAGGCAGGAGTCCTGCTCATTTGAGCCCCACTCCCCAACTTGGGGGTGGGTTTTTGGAGAAAACCTCCTGACCTTCTTCCTCCCAGAAGGAAGGCCCCTGATGACACTGCCGGCCGCCCCCACAGCAGCCCAGTCTCCCCTGCCTCTCCCCAAATCCATAGCCCCTGACCCCACCGAGCTGGCCCCATCTGCACTGCCCTAGAGGCAGGCTTGGAACTGGTGGAGGATAGAAGAGGGGCAGCCTTGGCGATCAGACTTTGCCCCTGCTTCCTACCCTAAGACCGATCCTGGACTCGGCAGGGTCAGACCCTTGAGAAGGTGTGTTTTTCATTTAAAAAGCAGCTGGATCTTCAAAAGGGTGGACTTGTCAGGGAATAGGACCCAGGTCCTGTCTGTTGCACCTCTATTCTGGAGACAAGCATGCCGGCAGTGAGGAAGAGTTCTTAGGATCACGGCCACTGGCCTCCAGGAGGCAAGACTCAGACCGAAGAAGGCACAGGTGCCAAGGGGGCCTTTTTTTGTTATCTGAGGATTAAGAGGAGTGGGGTCCGGGGAGTATCAGTAAACTACAACTTAAGACCCACACCACCTGTTTGTACAGCCAATGAGCTAAGAATGATTTACATTTTTAAATGGTTAGGGAAAAGAAATCAAAAGATGAATAATTTTATGATGTGAAAATTCTATCAAATTCAAATGTCAGTGTCCCTAAATAGAGTTTTATTGGGGCATGGCCATGCTCATTCATTTATGGATTGTCTGTGGCTGCTTTTACGACAGAGTTAAGTTAGGACAGATGCTATGTGGCCCGCAAAGCCTAAAATATTATTTATGGAAAATACTTGCCAACCCAAAAGTTACTGATTTTTAAATATTTATCTATTTGTGTCCGGTCTTAGTTGCAGCATACAGGCTTAGCTTCCCCAAGACACGTGGGATCTTTTCTCTCCAACCAGGGATAGACCCCACATCCCCTGCATTAGAAGGCAGATTCTTAACTACTGGACCAATAGGGAAGCCTCAAAAGTTACTGGTTTTGCGGACTTGCTGTAAATCTGGGTCCCAGGTTCTGTTCAGACAGACTTGGGTTGGAATCTAGTCCACCATTTCCTAACTGGGTAGCTTTCGAGATAATATTACAGTCAACCTTGAAGGATTGCTGAAGGTGAGATAATGCCTGTACATGCTTGAAAAATGTTAGCATTTATCCCTACTACAATTCTTATCTTTTGTAAGTGGAAGAGCCTGGAGACCCACAGATCTCCATCACCGGCCCAGATGTTGAGCTCCATCAGATATGCCAATGCTTCACCTAACCAGAACTAGCCTCATGCTCTGTACCCCTAAACCTGCTCTTCCTCTTGAGCCTCCCATCTTGGCTGGTTATGTCGGGGAGATGTGGGGACAATTGGCAAGTCTGCATACCGTGTCTCCCAAACACCAGCAAGTCTGGGGTGGCAGCTCGCGAGTGTAAGCAGGTGAACCAGGCAGGACTGAGCAGCTGGACAGTGATATGTGAGCATTACCCTTGTATCAGGCAACCCTGATGATCCTTAGGCAGCCAGTGGTGTTATCGCCATTTCACAGAAGAGGAAAAGAAGGCTCAGAGAAGCCGAGTAACTTGCCTAAAGTCCAGTAGCTACAAAATGCCAGGACTGGGATAGATATAATACATTGCACATATTTTGAAATTCCAAATGTATCAAAGAGTGCAATAAAAAGTCAGCCTCTCAGCCCTGGCTCCCAGCCACCTAGTTCTCTGTCCTGGAAGCCTCTGGCCTTGTGTGTGCATATTCAAAGATCTTCTGTGCATATTCAAGCAAATATGAAAAAATATATATACACACATTTAGAGAGATACAGGTAGCTATCCTTTCCTCTCTGTTTTTGTTCTTTACCCAAATGGTAGTCAGCTGTATACATTGATCTGCGTCTTGTTTTTATCACTTACAATATAGTTTAGAGATCTTACCATATTAATACATAAGAGAGTAAATTCATTCTTTCTCACATAGTATTCCATTGCATAAATATATCATGATTTATTTACCCAAGCCTATATTGATGAACATTTGAGTCTATCAAATTGGGTCCATTCCAATCTTTCACCATCACAAAAATAATACTGCAGGACTTCCCTGAGATACAGTGGTTGAAAGTCCGCCTACCAATTCAGGGCACATGGGTTTGATCCCTAGTCTGGAAGAATCCCACATGCCTCATCGCAACTAGGCCTGTGTTCTGCAACTTCTGAAGCCAGCGCTCCTAGAGCCCACGCTCCGCAACGAGAAGCCACTGCAATGAGATGCCTGCGCACGGCAATGAAGAGTAGCCCCACTCACCACAATTGGGAAAGCCCGCGTGCAGCAGTGAAGACCCAGCACAGACATAAATAAATAACTTTTTAAAAAATAATAATGCTGCAATGAATAGCTGCTTATATTTGTTGCTTCACACATGGGCAAGTATATCTGTAGGATAAGTTCCTGCAAGTAGAATTGCTGTGTTTGTAGTTTTGAAAGATAGTGCCAAACAGTCTATGATAGAGACTGACCCAATTTACAGTTCAACCTGTAACACCTTAGGCTTCCCTGGTGGCTCAGACGATAAAGTGTCTGCCGGCAGACAGGGAGACCCGGGTTCGATCCCTCGGTTGGGAAGATCCCTTGGAGAAGGAAATGGCAACCCACTCCAGTACTCTTGCCTGGAAAATTCCGTGGACTGAGGAGCCTGATAGACTACAGTGCATGGGGTCGCAAAGAGTCGGACACGAGTGAGCGACTTCACTTTTCACTTCTGTAACACTTGATCACAGACTCAGGATTTGAACCCAAGACCCTCAGGCTCCCATGCCAGGGCTTGTTCTGCTGCACCTTGACCATCACCGCCACCTTAGTTCTTCCTAATACCTTAGGCCGCCTCCACGCCGGGCCCTCCTGCTTACTCACCTGGAAGGCCTGCCTCCTCCTCCAGGAGAGCTCAGTCCTGCCTCACCTTTCCCACGTGCAAAGGTGAATTCTGCTTTGCCTAAAAGCCTGTCTATTCATTGTGGGTTCTACCTTGTTTCCAAGTTAACAGCTCTCCTTGTTTCCTGGGGGCTACCCTTTCCCAGTGTGCCTTGTAGCCAGGCGGGACCACAGGACTGAGATCTGGCTTCACAGGTGTAAGCACCTGTGATGGGCCTGGCTTTCATCTGCCCTTAACAGGGAAGGGTACATCTTCTACCCTTCCCACTGCTGAGAACAGAAAACTTCAGCTTCGAGATGGAGGCTGGGCCCTGAGCAGAGCAGAAGCACAAGCTACAAGGAGCCTCAGGTGGCCTCTGCAAAGAGCAGGGCACCTGGCAGGGACGCTGGAAGCCCTCACAGCACTGCCTACCCTGCCCCAGTACCTGAGAGCCAGGCAGCCAGCGAGTGGGGAGACGGCAGGAAGGGAGACCCAGTGTCTTTGAGTTTAAAAGTTTCTTGGGAGTTGACTTGGAGCTCAACTACTGAAATGTCATTCTCCTGGGTTCCTACAACTACACACACACAATCCATCCCCTCAACGCCCCAGTCCCACCCCCACCACACACAGACACACGTGTGCTCATTCCTGGCAGCTCTCTGCTAGGAAAAAATGCAGCCTTTTCTCTTCCATCCATAATCATGCACTTTTCAGACAGGCTGCATTCCTCCTCCCTGAAGTCAGCAGCTTCTCGCTCTGGCCAGTCACAGAGAACCTACACATACTCAATGATCCATTCTACTGGGCCAGTTCTCTACTGTCTAAGCTGAAGGGAAAGCAGCAGAGAAATGGTCCTCCACAAGACGATCAGCACACACACGAAGTACGCATGTGTTCATACACATTTCCCCTTTATCTATAACCACAGATATTCACTATGGACTGCGCATTTAGCTGGGTCTTACAGGACCCACAAACAGGAAGAAGCAGCAGCCCCTGCTCCCATGACAGGAGGCCAGTATTGGTGACATCATGTCATTCAGAGCTCAGATCTGTGTATCACCCATCCATGTTTCACAAGCCAAGATCCCCACCTGCCAAGGCCACCTGTCCAGTCCCTCAGCAAGTTCTCCTGTGTCTTAGGTTCCCAAAGCTATATCATATGATCTCATGGGAGAGAAAAGCTAATGAACATCAGTTTTATACGCTCTCTTTTCTTTCCTACTGTAGCTTTATAAGAAGTTTTGAAAACAGGTAGTACAAATCTTCCAGCTTTGTCCTTTTTCAGAATTGTTTTTGCTTTTTAGTTCTTTTTTTCTGTATAAATTTTAGAACCAATGTCTTCATTTCTATGCAAAAATGTCCTGCTGGATTGTAGTTTTCAACCTATATGTCTGGCAACTAGTATGTCATGGTTTTTGGTGCTGTTGTAGAGAGTGCTTTATAAAATTTACTTAAATTTCCAAATGTTATTGCTAGTATACAGTATTAGAATAATTTTTTTTTTTTTGGAACAGTGATCCTATATCCTGTGATCTTACATATTAGTACTAGTAGCTGTTCTGTAGACTTGCTGGGAATTTTCTATATAGACAGTCTTATCATATGTGAATATTGCTATTTTTCCCTTTCCAATCCATGGGCCAGTAGTCACTTATCGATGTGAGAGTTGGACTATTAAGAAAGCTGAGGGCTGAAGAATTGATGCTTTTGAACTGTGGTGTTGGAGAAGACTCTTGAGAGTCCCTTGGACTGCAAGGAGATCAAACCAGTCCATTCTAAAGGAGATCAGTCCTGAATATTCATTGGAAGGACTGATGCTGACACTGAAGCTCCAGTACTTTGGCCACCTCATGCGAAGAGCTGACTCACTGGAAAAGACCCTGATGCTGGGAAAGACTGAGGGCAGGAGGAGAAGGGGATGACAGAGGATAAGATGGCTGGATGGCCTCACCAACTCTGTGAACATGAGTTTGAGCAAGCTCCAGGAGTTGGTGATAGACAAAGAAGCTTGGCGTGGCGCAGTCCATGGGGTCACAAAGAGTCGGACATGACTGAGTGACTAAACTGAATCCATGGGCCTTTGTTTGTCTTTTCTTGCCTTATTGTGCTGCCTGAAACCACGATTATAATATTGAAGAGAACAATGAGAACGGACATTGTTGCTTTAGGTCTTCCCTTTGTGCTTCGTCTCAGAATGTCTTTCCCCCCGCAATTACTGTTGACATTGGTTTTTCATTGCTTGCTAGCTTGGTGATGAGGGGTGGAGGTGCTCACGTTTCTTATTCTCAGTGATCCTGTCCCTCCCAGTGCAGTAAGAAATCTGTAATGATCTGGACCCACTCCTTTTTCTGTCTTCTCTCCATGGATACAGGAGTCTCTATTTCCTTCCCCCCAGCTATACTAGACCTTCCTCTGTGCCCTGAACCCTGCCTTTTTCTCCCTAAGCAGCTTATGTTTGGTAGCAGAGAGATGGGTGAAGCATCTGGGGCAGGGCTTTGCTCCTTTCCTAAAGTGGTTACTAGACGTCTACCAGAGGCCTTCCTTTTAAAAATGGTTTTCAGGACTTCCCTAGCAGTCCTGGGGTTAGGACTATGCCTTCTAAATTGGGGGTGCAGGGAGCTAAGATCCTATATGCCTCTTAGCCAAAAAAAAAAAAAAAAAAACCATGAAACAGAAGCAATGTTGTAACAAATTCATTAAAACATTAAAAAAATGGTCTACACAAAAAAAACTTAAAGTTTTCTACACTTTTAAGAGGGTACCCTTCTTCCACGGCCTCTGTTGGCCAGAATTAAGAAGCCCTCTGCTCCAGTGACAACCTGAGGAATTTCGTGGTGCCCAAGTGACCCCTCCCCTCTGAGAGTCAAACTTTGTCCTGGACTATGACCCTCAGTCCAACTCCCGTCCAGGAGCCTTCTCTACCTCTTATGCAAGCAGGCCCCAGGGCCCCCTCCACAGCTCTGCATCCCACCAGATCTGCTCTCAGAGCAGCACCAGCTCACTCTAGGGCCTGCACAGCAAGGAACGTAAACATCCCTATTTTATCCATGAGGAAATAGGCTCAGGGGAACTTAGTGATGGCCCCACAGTCACGTAGTCAGGCAGTGCCAAAGCCAGGATTCAGGCTAGCCCTCTCCCCATAGTGCTCATCAGCCCCCATTATTCAATCAGACATCTGTGAGGTGGCAGGGAGGCAGGATTTTTTAGGACTGAGGAAATGAAGAAGGTCTTCGAGCATGGTGACAGCATGCAGTGGAATAGGACTGAGACTGGAGATTCAGGAGAGAGGGATCCCAGGGGGTGGAGGTAGATATGGAATAGGAGATGCTTAAATTGGATCAGCAGGGGAGAAAGGGAAGATCTTGGGGCTTCCCGGGTGGTTCAGACTGTGAAGAATCTGCCTGCAGAGGAGACCTGGGTTCGTTCCCTGAGTCTGCATGATCCCTTGAAGAAGGAAACAGCAGCCCCCTCCAGTACCATTGCCCAAAGAATTTAATGGACAGAGGAGCCTGGTGGCCTGCAGTTCATGGGGTTGCAAAGAGTCAGACACGACTGAGTGACTTTCACTCAGAAGGGAAGAGCTTAGGGCCTTGGAACTACAACTCCAAAGCAGAAGCCTCTATCCTGACCTCCAGTTTCCTCCAGTGCTAGGAGGGGATTGGAAGATTGGAAATTGTAGGGCTCAATTCAGTGGCCCTACATAAAGTGACAGATTTTATTTTCTTGGCCTCCAAAATCACTGCAGATGGTGTCTGCAGCCACAAAATGAAAAGACGCTTCCTCCTTGGAAGAAAAGCAGTGACAAACCTAGATACCGTATTAAAAAGCAGAGATATTACCTTGCTGACAAAGGTCTGTATAATCAAAGCTATGGTTTTTCCAGGAGTCATGTATGGATATGAAAGTTGGACCATGAAGAAGGCTGAAAGCTGAAGAATTGATGCTTTCAATCTGTGGTATTGGAGAAGACCCTTGAGAGTCCCTTGGACTGCAAGGAGAGCAAGCCAGTCCGTCCTAAAGGAAATCAGTCCTGAATATTCATTCGAAGGACTGATGCTGAAGCTGAAATTCCACTACTTTGGGCACCTGATGCAAAGAACTGACTCATTGGAAAAGACCCTAATGCTGGGAAAGATGGAAGGCAGGAGAAGTGGACGACAGAGGAAGAGATGGTTGGATGGCATCACTGACTCAATGAACATGAGTTTGAGCAAGCTCCGGGAGATGGTGAAGGACAGGGAAGCCTGGCGTGCTGCAGTCCGTGAGGTCATAAAGAGTCTGACACGACTGAGTAACTGAACAACAGCAAATTCGGTGGTCTCCACAGGCAACTGTCCCTAGCAGCCCTCCCAGCCAGGGAACAGGAATGGAGATGATACGGACAGCCAGTGGGGTGGGGCAGAGGGATAAATTGCTGCCAGGGAGAAGCAAGTCAGACTGTGGTTGCCCAGAGGGACAATGTCCTGCTGCAGGCAGTCTGGGAAGACTGCCTGGAGAAAGTGGATCCAGTAGAAATCAGTCAATACATATTTTTCTTAATTGTTTTGAATGTCCCAGGAAACATCTGCGGAAGAATTCTGTGAGTCCCTAGCTAGGGTTAATGGTGGAGACCCTGCTTCTGCTGTCACTTTGCATGCCTGAGCTTGGAGGAGGCAACTGTGTCCTCCTGGTGGCAGGGAGACATCTGCTCCTGGGCCCGGGGGAAGGCACAGGAGGCTGTCTGTGTCAGGTGGTAGGAGGAAGAGAGAAGGTGAGGGCATGGAGACCAGGGCAGAGAAGCTGCCTCAGCATGAGGGCCTTACATGTCATTGTAAAGCCAGGGGCTCTGTGACACCTGCCTGAGCCCAGGCGGGGAGGTCAGACGTGCTGCCGGGGCCCTTCACGCACATGCCACATTTGCCTGTCATTAGGTGCTTAATGATTAGGTACTTAACAAATACCTGTTAAGTATATGAAAATATGTAATCCTCTAATACCTTTATATCTACTGAGAAAACTAGGATCAAAAGGCATTCAGACTCAGCCCTTGTGGGAAGCAGAATTCTAAGAATGAGCCCCAGTGACTCTGACCTTGTAGGACTCCTCTTCCCTTTGAGTGTCGGTGTTATCTCTGAATATGATGAAATATCACTCCCATGAGTATGTTACATTATATGACAAAAGGAAGATCACTGAGTGGGCCTAGTCTTACCATTCAAGCCTTTTCAAAGCAGAGTTTTCTCCAGCTGGCAGAAGGGGAAATCAGACAGATTTGAAGCAGCAGAATAATTCAATGGACTGTCACTGGCTTTGAAGATGGAAGGTCACATATAAGAAGCACTGAGTTGTCCTAGGTGCTGAGATCCTAGGTCCTCCTAGGAGCCAAGAGCTACCCCAGATGACAGACAGCAAGGCAGTGGGATCTTAGTCCTATAACCACAAGGAACTGAAAACTGCCAACAACCTGAATAAGCCTGGAAGTGGATTCTTCCCTGCGACCCCCAGATAAGGGCCCAGTCACACCTTCATTTCATGCCAAAGAACTGATACTTTTGAACTGTGGCGTTGGAGAAGACTCTTGAGAGTCCCTTGGACTGCAAGGAGATCAAACCAGTCAATCCTAAAGGAAATTAGTCCTGAATATGCATTGGAAGGACTGATGCTGAAGCTGAAACTCCAGTACTTTGGCCACCTGATGCCAAGAACTGACTCATTGGAAAAGACTCTGATGCTGAGAAAGACTGAAGGCAGGAGGAGAAGGGGACAACAGAGGATGAAATGGTTGGATGGCATCACTGACTCAATAGACGTGAGTTTGAGCAAGCTCTGGGAGTTGGTGATGAACAGGGAAGCCTGGCATGCTGCAGTCCATGGGGTTGCAAAGAGTCAGACACGACTGAGTGACTGAACTGAATACCTTCATTTGGCCTTACAAGAACCTAAGCAGAGAACTCAACCATCCCCACCTGGATTCTTGACCTACAGAACTGTAAGCTAATCAAAACATGCGGATTCAGCTGCTAAGTCTGTGATCATTTACTACAGAGCCACAGAAAACTAATTCAGCCCTGGTCCACAACACACAGAGCCCACAAGGACCAGCCCCCAAGTGCCACATCACCCATGGAGTATATGAGGTTTACACTCCATGCAAGCCACAACCACCCAGTCCACTGTGGGTCTGTCCCATCCACAGGTGCCTCAAAG
Organism: Budorcas taxicolor; assembly: GCF_023091745.1. Taxonomy (NCBI): domain Eukaryota; kingdom Metazoa; phylum Chordata; class Mammalia; order Artiodactyla; family Bovidae; genus Budorcas; species Budorcas taxicolor. The sequence goes on along the minus strand of NC_068919.1, from coordinate 13,604,996 downwards.
CACTCACTGCGGAAAGTGTTCTGAGAAGCCTGTTGGACATGGAGGGCATTTCCTACTGCCGGGCCCTCTCCCAGCTGGGTCAAAAGTGGCCACCTTCAACCAAACACTCAAGCTCCCCCTCTTCAGGGCACCCCTGGGAAGTGGCTGCCTCCCTCCAAACTACATTTCCCAGCTCCCCTTCCTTTCCTCACACCCCTACACCCAGCCAACTCCCATGTGCATCTGGGCAGGTCTCAGAGTATCTCACTCGGAAGCCAGCAACAGCCTCACGCTTCTCCCTCTGAGCAGCCTTCAGCAGCTCCCCATTGCCTTCCAGATAAAGCCCAGGCTCCCACTCAGCCCAGGCTCCCACTCAGTCCAGGCCCCTCTTCCGTCAGAGCCCCTGGGGGCCGCGGTGGTGCCCTATGCCTCACCATTTCCCCACAGACCTCCCCACACAGGTGAAAGGTGTAAATAAAACACCTATCACAGAGGCACGTTATTCTCATCGATGATGATCATGATCAGCTGAAACAACCTTCTCTCCCTCCTCGTCTAAGTCCTAGCTGTCCTTCTAGATGACCCATTTCCCACCTCCTCTGGGGGCCTGTGAGGGTTAACTTCATGTGTCAACATGACACAGCTAATGGATGCCCAGATTGCTCATGAAATATTATTTCAGGGTGTTTCCAAAAGAGGTTAGCTCTGGAATTGGAGACTGAGTGGAGAATCTGCCTCACCAATTCAGTGAGCATCATCTAACCCATTAAGGGGCAAAATAGGAAAACAAACAAACAAAAACGGATGTGGAGGAAGGTGACTTTTCTCTCTATTTAAGCCGGGACATCCATCTCCTCCTGCCCTTGGACATAGGCGCTTCTGGTTCTCAGGCTTCAGGGTTTGGACTGGAACATCACTACTGGATTTCCTGGGCCTCTGACTTGCAGGTGGCAGATTGTGGGACCTCTCAGCCTCCACAATTGCATCAGCTAAGAAGGAAATGGCAACCCACTCCAGTATTCTTGCCTGGAAAATCCCACGGACAGAGGAGCCTGGTGGGCTGCAGTCCGTGGGGTCACAAAGAGTCGGACACAACTGGGCGACTTCACTTAATCCCTTGTAATAAATCTTTCTATGTATCTATCTGTATATTCTATTGCTTCTACTTCTCTGGGGAACCCTGACTAATATAGACCCTCCCAGATGCTCCCAGCGGACATGAGCCCCCCACCCCTTTCCTCTGCTCAGCTTCTAGGACTTGGGTCACACAGTTCGTCAACACTGCCCATTACCAGGTGTCACAGCTTGGGTTCTTGGAGAAGACTCTAAGATGGAGTTTGAGGTGTTTATTAAGGAGGGCCCTGGGATCAACACCTGTGGAAGGGAGAGGAAGAAGCAAGAGTGGGTAGAGGGGAAGTTGGGCTGTGGTGCAGGGCCAGCGCCATGGGCCTCTGGAGCACACGTGCCCTTGAGAGGTGTCCTGAGCAGGGCTGAGGTGGCCAGGCCTTTATATTGCTGCCTCAGTAAGTCAGGCGGTGCGGGAAGGAGTATAACCTTAGTGAAGCATCTCTTGGCAGCTGGAGCCGTCCCAGAAGCCCTGACAGAGTTCCCAACAGCTGGGGCAACAGGTCCTTCAGAAGGAGGGTCTGGGTGCTGCATTGCCCTGACCCCACAATTTGACACATGGCTCTCACCTGCCCCGCCTGCTCCAGGCACAGTCCCTGGAGAGAAGGAAACCTAGAGACTGAGCCAACCCTGTATCCTTTGCTTCCCTTCTCCCACCCTCAACAACCTCCAAGCGCCACCTTCAGCACAGACCCCAGGGCTAGCTGAGTTCAGAGGCTGTCTATAAACTGGGGAAGCCGGGGGTCGGGGTTCCCTGCATGACCTCCTGATTCTGGCCCTCAGGGAGCAGCTACTGCTTCCAGGATAGGTTCTATAGAGTTGTGGGTATGTGTGTTTGTTGTCACACTGAAGGGGTGTGGGGCACTATTAGTGGGGCACGGGGATGGTCCTGCAACAGCAAATTGCCCCAGGTCCCCAGTCAGTGGAAAACCTGTCTCTAAATCTCCAAGTTGAGAACCTAACTCTGTTTTACATATAAACACACAGTGTTTTGTTGTACGGCTTTAAAAGCACACACTGAGTTTTCTAGGAATACACAACTACTACATAAATCGAGGGAACATACATACGTTGTTTAGTTTGGAATTTTATCAAGAAATAATTCCTCTTTCATGAAATCATGTCAGGTATTTGACTCACCAGAACAACACCCCTCTATCCACCTGTATTTTACCTGTCACGTTCTTAAAGCTACTGTTTATAGCTAAAGCCAGGGGTAATTAAACATGCCAAGGACTTCCCAGTGTAGTGATGCTTAAACACTACAGATTGAAATGCATTTTATTTTATTCTCAATAGTTTTTAATTTCTCTCTTATTTTACAATTAGAGCAATATATATACATTTTTTAAATTATGTGTCTGGATTGGTTGTAATATCTGTGAATTTCTTTTCAAGATGATAAAAGGGGCATCCACAGTATTTTATATCAGAAGGAGGGTGATGGGTCTGACAAGTTAAGAACCTCAAACCTGGGTGGGTGCCCTCCTCTTGGGCTTGACCTATCTCCCAAACTCACCCCATCACCTACCACCACCACCAGCATGAAGAGGTGGGCATGGGGCCCGGTGGGGGGAGGCCGCCCTCTGCAGGCTGTCAGCCTTTCTTTCCGGAAAGCTGGGCCGAAGGAAGCCCTGGATTTGATGATTCAGTCTGGGACAGAGGATTCTTATCTCGCCATGTCTGTTTCCAAAACACCCTCCAGATTCAGCACCTTTGATCCTGAGCCCTCTTACCATACTAGGGACCTGCCTGGAGGTGCAGGAGGGGATGGGGGTGGGGTGAGGTGGAGCCGGCCCCATCCCCCTTCATGGGAACTTAATGGACTTTGGAGCCCAGAGGTAGGCCTCTCCCAGCCTGGCCTCCTTGATGCGGGACAATTTCCAGGTTTCATTCTCACTCCTCAAGGCCATTTCAAGGCCACTATCTCTTGCAAGTCCTCCCTGGATACTTTGGCCAGTGATGCTGGGCCCAGGCTGGGCAGGCATCTCCCCAGGCAGAGGCAGAGAGGTCAGCCCCCCACCTAACTGAGCTTACAGCATCAGTGTGTGTCTAGGGGGGTCGTGAGTAGATCTGAACAACCTGGAAGGTGCCCCACTGGAGAGGCGCTACCAGTAAAATACAGAGTGCCCAGTTCATTTCTATTTCAGATAAACAGCAAATAATATTTTTAGAATAAATAATGTCCTATGCAATCCGTGGAACTTACTTACACTAACAAAGTATAAATTGCTTGTATGACATTGAAATATACCTGGGTATTCTGAGTTTTTATTTGCTAATTCTGGTAACCCTCCTTAGAACATAAGTCCATGTGTCTGTGTGTGACAAAACATTGTTAGCACAACTGAGTATGGGGACACTGAGGGTGTGTCCAGGGGCTGTGCTCAAACCCTAAAGTCACCAGGAGAAGGCACACTTGGAAAATGATACTACAGTGAAGGCCAGGCCTTAGGCGTGTGCCTGTCTGTGAAAGCGGATGGGTCAGTGGATCCAGCCCCGCATCCTGGGCCTCTAACCCAGAGATTTTCAGCCCTAGTGGGGCTCCAGGGTCCTCTAGGGTTCAGATTCCCAGAGCTACCCCTCTGCGGGCACACACACACACCCACCCCCCGAGGCTGGCTCCTTCAGCTGAGGCTGGAACCTGGCTCCTGTTTCTCACACATCCTTCACGACTGAAGGGCGGTGCCAGTTTTCTCATCAGAGCCAGTTAAGGCCTGGATCTGGGCCTGGAAGAGTGGGAAACGGGCAGGGGATTTCCTCAGAGACAAGTGGTGGGCTCAGTCTCCCAGTGGTTGTACTGGCTGGGGCCCGGCTTACCTGCTGAAGTCGGTAGTCCAGCCTCCTGGACAAAAGTCATGCTCCGCCCTCCTGGGGGCCTCCTGCCTCCCTGTGGAGAGGAAGATGCTAGTATGAATGACTCTGTTCTGATGAAGAAACTGAGGTCACAAGACAGGGCCAGGATGGGAATCCAGCACACCTGAGTCCAAGCTGATGGAAAGACCAGGCTCCAGCCTGATGCCCACCAGTTCCAGCCTGGGTCTCCTCATCCCCTTTCCCCCTGCCCCCCAGGCTGACCAGGTCTGATGTCAAGCAACCTGCTGCGCTGTCCCTTCTCAGCCCTTGAGTTCCGAGTCCCTGACCACCCCCTCTTGCCCCCTCCCCTCTAGGCTGGGTAATGTTCTGCCTACTGGCCGTCCCTGCTCTGACCTGACAGTACCATGTCAGGATCACTGTCCACGGCTCCTACTTCAGCAGAGGGCTTTAAGGGTCCCTTCACTGCTGGGTCCCTTGGCACAGTGTTCTGAGAGTGTCTGAGGAATGAACGGGGGGAACCAGTCTCATCAAATGGCCACCAGAACGGACTTCTCCAACAGTCCTCAGGTGCCCGAATATCATGAAGCACCGGAGCTGCGCACACCATCTTCCAAGAACTTAGGACCATCAGCTGTGGGATGCAAATGCCTTCTGGTTAGAAACAAGCAGAAACAATCATGTATCAGTAAGCACCTCCACGGGCACACAGAACAAGGCGTTGTGCTGCGCAAACAACTGTGTAGACAACCTCGAACTCCCATTTATCCAATGACCTCACTGTTAGTCATTTGAACGCCCTCAGCGTTCAATAGAATGGATATTTGGATATCTTAGGATCACAGAGAATTCAGAGGCCTTAGGGTTAAGTGAAAAATTTTATTTATATAGGAAGTACCCTGCATACAAACTTTCAAATTGTGAACTTTCAAAGATCTGAACTACCCAGACATCACTGGATGTTTTTTTTCTAGACGGTAGATAGAGTAGAATCCAGCAAGAAACAAGAACCTGTGCCTTCAACATCAGGCATGAGTGAGATCGCAGCCCGCCCTCTGTCTCCTGTTGCTGACGATCCTTCATCTCTGTCATCTCCCACCTCCTCTCCCTTCTCCAGCCAGTAACTCTCTTGCCTGTTCATTTGATGCCATCCCCTGTAGGCCAGCTCTTGCACTGTACTACTGTACATTTCAGATTACTATACTGTCAGATGAAAAATATTTTCTTTACTTTTTGTGTTTGTTTTTTATGTATTAAGTGTGTGAAAAGGGCCTTCTCAGGTGATGCTAATAGTAAAGAATGCACCTGCCAATTCGGGAGATGCAAGAGACATAGGTTCGATTCCTGGGTAGGGAAAATCCCCCGGGGAAGAACATGGCAACCCGCTCCAGTATTCTTGCCTGAAAAATCCCATGGACAGAGGAGCCTGGCGGGCTTCAGTCCATGAAGTCGCAAAGAGATGGACACGACTGAGCACATATATTATAAACCTAAACAGTGCAGTACTATACAGCTGGTTGTGCTAGTCGGGTACCTAGGCTAACTTTGTTGGACTTACGAACAAATTAGACTTATGAATGTGCTCTTGGAATGGAACTTGTTCGTATGCAGGGACTTACCTTATAATGTCATTAGTTTCCTACTGCTGCTCTAACAAATTATCACAGACTTTGTGGCTGACAATTACACCGATTTATTATCTTGCAGTCCTGGGTGACAGAATTCCCCAGTGGGTCTCACAGGGCTAAAATCAAGGTGTTGCAGAGCTGCATTTCTGCTGAAGCCTCTAGCAGAGAATCTGCTTCCATACCTCCTCCAGCTTCTAGACACCACTCTCATTTCTTGGCTCATGGCTCCCTGCCAGCCAGCAATCACATCACTCCAACCTCTGCTTCTGTTACCCTCCACTCTATCTCTGACTTTCCTGCCTCCCTCTTTCTAAGAATCTGTGATTACACTGGAGCCACCTGAATACTGCACACTAATCTGCCATCTCAAGATCCTTGACTCAATCATGTCTGCGAAGTCCCTTTTGTCACGTAAGTTACGTATTCACAGATTCTGGAGATTAGGATATGGACACCTTTGGTGGGGGGGTATTATTGTGCCCACCACACCCAGTTTAAGAGCCAAAATGCAATCAGGCTATCAGCCTGAGAGGGGTGCTGCACCACAAGAACTAGGCGGTATGTGAGAAATTTGGCACCAGGGATACGAGCTACTAGACCACGACACTGGTATTTTTGTTGTAAGAAGTAATCTGGGGACTTCCCTCGGGGTCCAGTGGCTAAGACTCCATGTTCCCAGTGCAGGAGGCCAGGTTCACTTCCTGGTCAGGGAAGTAGATCCCACATCCTGCAACTAAGATTTCATGTGCTAAAACTGAAGATCCCACAAGCCGCAACTAAAAATCCTGCATGCTGCAATAAAGATCTGGCATAGCCAGATAAAACAATAAAAAAAAAAGTAATTTTTACATGTTTGGTATTTATAATGCTTGCAATCTATTAGATAATTTGATCTTCTAGAATGACAGCCTTTAACAAATAATTGAAAGTGTAAAATTGAGTAATTTAAACTGAGGGTTTTAGGTTGAACTCTTATCAAGTTTATATACCAAACTAGAACCCATAAAAGAACTTTAAATTCACCATAGTTTTTGAAAGTGAAAGTGTTGGTTGCTCAGTCGTGTCTGACTCTTTGCGACCCCATGGACTATAGCCCGCCAGGGTCCTCTGTCCATGGGATTCTCCAGACAAAAATACTGGAGTGGGTTGTCATTTCCTTCTCCAGGGGATCTTCACTACCCAGGGACTGAACCTGGGTCTCCTGCATTGTAGGCAGATTCTTTACCATCTCAGCCACCAGGGAAGCTATTTTTACTGTTATTTAATTTAAATTTTTTATAAGTTTAACTTAATTGGTTCTAAGGATTACCTAGTAGGAAGGAAGCTCTTCTTGGTTAAGTTAGGGACAGAGTACTGAAATAGGAAGCCTCATTTTTAGACAAAGTTTAAAATATTTTAAGATATTTGAGTTTCTTGACTGGAGCAAACATTATTCCAAGACCTCTCAAAGACCTCTCAAAATTCTCTGCATATAAAGAGAAAAACAAGGTTTGCAAGCTGAACTTAAAGTCTAGAAGCAAACCCCTAGTTTCACTTGCCCCTTGGCCCAGAGAGGAGAGGTGTGCTGGGACAGCCACCACAGCCCAAGGAAAGACTAGAGTGAAATCCCAACGAGCTGCAGAGACCAAGTCTCATCAGAAGGTGCTGGATGGATGCCTCTGGCAGCGGTTTTTAAAGTCATATTGGTACTGTTGTTTTGAACATTTTTGGTCAGAAAAATCAAATAAGTATATATTTTAGATATAATTCTTTCAGTATAAAAAGGGTACAGTTATAGGATCAAAAATAAGTAGAAAAACTATCATGTCGGAATTGAATTAGAGAGGACATTTGCTTTCCTTAAAGGCAGATTTAGATGACTCAGACCCACCTTGCTGATAAAGACAACTTAAAAAAAACTGGCCACAATATTTTAAATAATCTTAAAAGCATCAAAAAGCTAACCGTATATGGAGAAACCGCCCAGCTAGAGAGCCCAGAGTCGGGAGGCCCTCCTGCCATGGTCGAGTTGATCAGGGAGGAAGCTGAGAAGCTGCACGGAATCTCTGAGAGCCTTGAGGTGGGAGTCAGGGAGCAGAACTCAGGGCAGAGAACTGGGACTGGGAAATTAAAACGCTTCGATTTAAGAGTGAGGGTAGAGGGGCCTCCCTGGTGGCAGTGGGAAAGAATCCGCCTGCCAGTGCAGGAGACACGGGTGAATCTCTGATCAGAAAGACCCCACGTGCCGCAGAACAACTAAGCCCACGCGCCACGGCGATTGAGGCTGTGCTCTAGAGCCCGGAAGCCGCAACTGCTGAAGCCCATGTGCCCTACAGCCCGTGTTCGCAACCGGAGAAGGCCCCACAATGAGAAGCCCAAGCTCCTCAGCTAAAGAGGAGCCCCTGCTTGCCGAAGCTAGAGAAAAGCGCACGCAGAAACGAAGGCCCAGCTCAGCCAAAACCAAAAATAAATTAAAAAATTTAAAACCAATATCAAAGATTAGTTGATTCAAAATTTGATAAACAATAACTATTAAAAAAAAAAAAAAAAAGAGTAATGGTGGAAATTCCCTGGCTGTCTGTCCAGTGGGCTAAAAGTCCAGGTTCAGTCCCTGGTTGGAGAATTCAGATTCCACAAGCCACATGGCACGGTCAAAAAGAAGAAGAAGAAGAAAAGCGTAAGGGTGAACCAGAAACAAACTGGTCTTCACAAATTCCACAGGCTGGCTTTGATATCTGGGTAAGCCATGAGGTCTTCAGCGTTGAAACTGGACTAAATCATGGGATGTCCTAGATGCCTGGCAGAAGCTAACTAAAATCCTAATTGAAGGACGATGACATCATTTTAGGCCTCAAGTAATTGTTGTTTTTTTTTGGCCCTATCTAGAGGCTTGTGGGATTTTAGTACCCTGAATAAGGATTGAATCTGGGCCCTTTGCAATGAGAATGCAGAGTCCTAACCAATGGACCGCCAGGCAATTCGCTCAGGTAATTTCTAAAGGTTACCTTTCAAACATCCATCCTACTATCGAAGAAAACTAGGCAGGAAAGGTGACAAGACAACACAACCAACGACCAAATGAAACAGTAGATACTGAGACACGGTGATTGCAGTCACGAAATTAAGAGACGCTTGCTCCTTGGAAGGAAAGTGATGACCAACCTAGACAGCATATTCAAAAGCAGAGACATTACTTTGCCAACAAAGGTCCATCTAGTCAAGGCTATGGTTTTTCCAGTAGTCATGTACAGATGTGAGAGTTGGATCATAAAGAAGGCAGAGTGCTGAAGAACTCATATTTTCAAACTCTGGTGCTGGAGAACACTCTTGAGAGTCCCTTGGACAGCAATGAGATCAATCCAGTCAATCCTAAAAGAAATCAGTCCTGAATATTCATTGGAAGGATTGATGCTGAAGCTCCAATAATTTGGCCACCTGATGCAAAGAACTGACTCACTGGAAAAGACCCTGATAGGATCTTTCCTGATAGGAAAGATTGAAGGCAGGAGGAGAAGGGGACAACAGAGGATGAGATGGTTGGATGGCATCACTGACTCAATGGACATGAATTTGAGTCAACTTTGGGAGATAGTGAAGGACAGGGAAGGACTGCATTCCATGGGATTGCAAAGCCTGAACTTAGCACCTGAACAACAACAACAACACAACATGATCAGATCACACTATCAAACAAAAGTGCTTACTGTTTTTCATCAATGGAATCATACTGTGTGTACGTGTAGGTTCATAGGAGAAGGGCTAGAAGAGAGCTGCATGTTGGCCTCCTGCTTGTCACATCCCCTCCATTCACAACTCCCAGCCTAGGTGACCCTAGGAAGTCTTGATTACACTTTCCTTCCTCTCTTTAAACCTTTGTTCCTGCGGTTCCCTCCACGGGGGATCCCACACCCAAATAGGATGGATGCTTGCTGTGCCCCTTCCTACAGGAAAGCTTCCCTACTCCCTCCTCTAGAACACAGCTTTTGCTCCTTTTTCATCTTCCTCTCTTAGAACCCTTTTTATCCCCCTGCCTTGTATCCTGGGTGGTTGTGTTCCTGCCTTTCTCCCCACTGGACCAAGAGCTTTCTGGTGGCTGGGCCTGAGGTGACTGCTGTTTTCACCCTATGTATCCTCTGCTCAGTACTGGGCACTTTGGAGGATGACCACTGAGGGACAGGGGACAGGCTTGCTAAGGCTCTTGAGCACATTTGTCAAGGTCCTGCCACTGTCACCGTGACCTGGGTTCCAAGGCAAGGAAACCTGCAGGTACTCCCCTTCTGCCCAAGCTCTCACACGGTGGCCATATGAAGACATATTCCACTAGTGTTTGCAGATTCAGTGTGCTTGCACACACCTAGGAGTATGTATTGTTCAGCGGCTGGGGAAAGCAGGCACATTTAGCCCCATTTGACAGGTGGGAGACTGAGGCTTAAGGACGTGAATAAGATAGCCCAATGCTTATCAAGCCTGGATGTGCCTAGAAATCACCTGGGAACTTGTATGTATTTCTTTATTTTTAAATATTTATTTAGCTCTGCCATATCTTAGTTGCAGCTCTTGGGACCTTTAGTTGCAGACTGTGCAATCTAGTTCCCTGACCAGGGATTGACTCCAGACCCCCTGCATTGGGAGTGCAGAATCTTAGCCACTGAACCATTATGGAAGACCTGAGTTTTTTAAAAAAATTAAGTCTGAATCTCTCTGAGTAGAGCCCAGGTGATTCTAAGATATAACCAAGTTTGAGAACCATTGGACAAGTCCATGGCCCATAACTGGTTGGAGGTAGAACCAACACAAAAATTCTACATCTTAAAGGAATACTCTTTCTTTCTTCCCAAGAACTGGGGTGGTTCTTAGACCATAGGCTCTTTGGGGTCTCACAAGCTGCAAGGAAGTGCTGGGCATGTGGGCTCCACAGACAGGCTTGGCTTCTATAAGGCCAACATGCTCCCTCCGTGTCCTGCCCTGACTCCAGAACTTGGGTCCAGACAGCCAAAGCCCAGGGAACAGTGGGTGACTCAGACACTTCCTGTTTTCTTGGCTACAATGACAAGGGGGTGGAAGCAGCCCAGGCTGGGGTTCATGGCCTAAGAGAGGGGTCTTGGAGCGAGGAGGAGGTGGGAGTGAACGTCCCTTTCCCTGAGATGTGGAAGGGCTGAGCTGAGCAGAGCCACATGGGGTGAAGATGAGGCGGTTCATTAGGTGGCCAGGTTAGCAAAGGGAGGGAGGGTTGGGGCCTGGCTTTCCTTAAAATGTGAGGACTTTGCGAGTCCTCGGAGGTTGAAAGAGAGCCCTGTGGTTCTGTCTGAATGTTTGGTTCAGGCAAGCTGGTAGACTGAATAGGTCAGGAGATGTCCACACAGGGAGGCCAAGGACCTGGGTTGTCCTGGCCCTGGCCTGCCATGAATTACTGTGTGACCCCCAGCACAGCCCTGGGCCATTCCAAGCCCCTGCTTCCTCTTCTATGAAATGCAGAGGGGCTGAACTCTGAGAAATACTGAGATGCTAAGAAAAACCCTAAACTCTCTCAGCCATCAGAGCACTGTATATGCTCCAGGGCACTTTTTATTTGCAGAATTTTGATTTCAAGTCAGACAATAACCCTGAGAAGTAGGTGGGGAAAGTATTATGATCAGCTGGTGGCTAAAGATGATCAAGGAGACCAAGGTAGGTGTGGCCAAGGGTGTGGGGGAATGGGGACTTGAATGCTCCTGCTGGCCCAATGGATCACTCGCCTCCTTAGAGGACAGCAATTTGGGGGTCCCTGGTGGCTCAAACAGTAAAGAATCTGCCTCAGTGCAGGAGACCTGGGTTCAATCTCTGCATCAGGAAGATCCCCTGGAGAAGAGAACGGCTACCCACTCCAGTACTCTTACCTAGAGAATTCCATAGACCGAGGAGTCTGGCGGGCTACAGCCCATGGGATTGCAAAGAGTCAGACATGACTGAGCAACTAACACGCATGGAAAATTGGACACATTTGAATCATGGCTTCAATCATCTCCCTGCTGGGATCACTCTGAGAAAGTGATCTTAAATTCAGAAAAAGTTTATTAGTTAGGAAGATATTCACTCAAGTGGATTTATATTAATGAGAAGTTGAACATAGCCCAGACATCCAGCAATAGAAAACTGGAGACTGTAGAAAGTGCATTAGGTACCTTTGTCTGAGTAGCAAGTTACCCTCAAACTTTGTGGCTTAACTAATGAGAATTTGTAATCTCAGAATTTCTGTGGTTCAGGAATCCAGGAACTTGGCTGGATGTCTCTGGGTCAGGGTCTCTCAGGAGGCTGTGATCTAGGAGTGGGCTGGGGCTGCAGTCATCCCAAAGCTTGACTGCGAGAGGATCCACTTCCAAGTTCGCTCACCTGGCTGTTCACAATCTCAGGTCTTTGCTGGCTCATCAGTTCCTCATCTTGTGGGCTCCTCCATGGTATAGCTCACAACATGCCTGCTGGCTTTCCTGAGGGCAAGTGAGTGGTGACCTGGAAGGCACTCAGTCCTCCTGTGACTTGACCCTGGGAGTGACCTCTCTTCACTTCTGCCTTATTCTCTTCCTTAGAAGTGAGTCACTAGGTCTAGACCAGGTTCAAGGGGAAAAGATTACACAAGCATCCTGAGAATACCCAGGAACTACAGGGAAAGGAAGAATTCTCTTGACCCTCTTAGGGTCCCTGAATAAGTCGGGAAATTAAGCTGATGATAAGAGGAGGAAAGCATGCCCGTAGAGTTAGGCTTTTATGTGACATGAGCCTGTACAAGGACATGAGGACCTGAAAAAAAAAGCCCTGAGTGCGTTTATGTGGGGTTTCATGGAGAGCGGGCAGTTGTATAGGGATGCTGAAACCGTTTACCTCAGACTGGGACTGGGACTGGGACTCATGTGCTGGGACTCGAACCAGCCAAAACTCGGCTTAGGACTTGAACCCACATGGTTAGGACTCAAACCCCGCTGAAACCCTGCTTGGGACTCAAACCCACGTGACTGGGACTTAAACCCAGCCAAAACCCAGACAACAGAGGATGAGATGGTTGGATGCCATCCCTAACTCAATGGACGTGAGTTTGAGTAAACTCTGGGAGTTGGTGATGGACAGGTTGCAAAGAGTTGGATGTGACTGAGTGACTGAACTGAACTGAACTCCCCAAAATTGTTAATAATCCTCCCATTCATTAGCATATGAAAGTACCCAGCTTATAAAAACTAACTACACCACAATTTTGGCCTCAATTGCCCTCTACGATGGCCCACAGTCTGGGCAGTGTGCTTCTCGCTGAATCTGAATAATTCACTTCTTACCTATCACTTTGTCTCTCACTGAATTCTTTCTGCAATCAGACATCAAGAACCTGAGCTTCTGTAGGTCCTGAAACCAGGTACCATTAGTACCTGGTTCCGTTCAGTTCAGTCGCTCAGTCGTGTCTGACTCTTTGCGACCCCATGAATTGCAGCATGCCAGGCCTCCCTGTCCATCACCAGCTCCCAGAGTTCACCCAAACTCATGTGCATCGAGTCGGTGATGCCATCCAGCCATCTCATCCTCTGTCGTCCCCTTCTCCTCCTGCCCCCAATCCCTCTCAGCATCAGTACCTGGTTCAGTTCAGTTCAGTCGCTCAGTCGCGTCTGACTCTTTGTGACCCCATGAATCACAGCACACCAGGCCTCCCTGTCCATCACCAACTCCTGGAGTTCACTCAGACTCACATGCATCGAGTCAGTACCTGGTTAGTTAGTGTTAATTACTCAGTTGCGTCCAACTCTTTGCGACGCCATGGAGTAGCTGCTTGCTCCTTGGAAGGAAAGCTATGACCAACCTAGACAGCATATAAAAAAGCAGAGACATCACTTTGCCTACAAAGTTTTGTCTAGTCAAAGCTATGGTTTTTCCAGTAGTCATGTATGGATGTGAGAGTTGGACTAAGATAGCTGGCAAGAATACTGGAGTGTGTTGCCATTTCCTTCTCCAAAAGAAAGCTAAGTGCCAAAGAACTGATGCTTTTGAACTGTGGTGTCAGAGAAGATTCTTGAGAGTCCCTTGGACTCCAAGGAGATCAAACTAGTCCATCCTAAAGGAAATCAGTCCTAAATATTCATTGGAAGGACTGATGCTGATGCTGAAACTCCAATAGTTTGGCCACCTGATGCGAAAAACTAACTTATTTGAAAAGACCCTGATGGTGGGAAAGACTGAAGGCAGGAGGAGAAGGGGACAACAGAGGATGAGATGGTTGGATGGCATTACTAATTCTATAGACATGAGTTTGAGTAAGCTCTGGGAGTTGGGAAGCTCTGGGACAGGGAAGCCTGGTGTGCTGCAGTCCATGGGGTCGCAAAGAGTCAGACGTGACTGAGCGACTGAACTGAACCGAAACTTAAGTAACTGATTTTCTGGCCTGGGGGCTGAGAGGGTGGGTAGAAAGGAGTCCAGGCCTCACATCTGTCCTTGAGCCTGTCTGAGCAGTAAGAGTTGGCTTAAAACTCGACATTCAGAAATCTAAAATCATGGCATCCGGTCCGATCACTTCACGGCAAATAGATGGGAAACAATAGAAACAGTGAGAGACTTTATTTTTGGGGCTCCAGCCACGGTGACTGCAGCCGTGGAATTAAAAGACCCTGGCTCCTTGGAAGACGACCAACCTAGACACGATATTAAAAAGCAGAGATACTACTTTGCCGACAAAGGTCTGTCTGGTCAAAGCTATGGTTTTTCCAGTAGTCATGTATGGATGTGAGAGTTGGACTCTAAAGAAAGCTGAGTACCAAAGAATAGATGCTTTTGAACTGTGGTCTTGGAGAAGACTCTTGAGAGTCCCTTGGACTGCAAAGAGATCCAACCAGTTGATCCTAAAGGAAATCAGTCCTGAATATTCATTGGAAGGACTGATGTTGAAGCTGAAACTCCAATACTTTGGCCACCTGATGAGAAGAACTGACTCACTGGAAAAGACCCTGATGCTGGGAGGAGGAGAAGGGGATGACAGAGGATGAAACAGTTGGATGGCATCACCAATTTGATGGACATGAGTTTGAATAAGCTCTGGGAGTTGGTGATGGACAGGGAAGCCTGGCGTGCTGCAGTCTATGAGGCAGCAAATAGTCGGACTCAACAGAGTGACTGAACTGAACTGAGCAGTAAGATGTTATAAATTCTCCCCCCAGGATAGCCTCATGGGTGTGTTCCAGGCCAATTCGAACCACTTCTAATATCACTGCATATTCCTGGATTTATTGAAGCCCTAGACATTGGGGTTGGGGGTGATTCTGAGAGCAGCAATGTTTTGGGGAGGATTTGGTATATAGGGGGTGGTAAAGATTGGGGAGACAGAGGTAGTGACCCAGAGAAGAAAGGAAAGGCTGTTGACACAGTGGAAAAACACCTGAGAGTTGGAGTCTTAGACCCTGGTCGTGCCAGTCATTTGAATGTGACTCTTTCAAGCCTCAGTTTTCTCATCTATAGAATGGGATGCAAATGAGTAATGTGGCCCTTCCTCGTCTAATAGGAGTGAGATAGATTATGCACAGAATTGTATTTTGTAAGCTGTAAAGTTGTGGATCAGTGATGGTTTCTTCAGGGATTAATTAGAGCAAATACACCCACCCCTCTTGCCACTGAGCTCCCAACAGCAGTCAAGTCCTTCCCCAACGACGAACAGAAGGCAGGGTTGGGTCCCCACATACTGAGCCACAGTTTCATCTCATCTCTGACTGGTTATGTTAGTTAAATGTTGGTGTTGAGTATACTTCGGTTAAAAAGAATGAGGTTACCTCTAAAGAAAGACAACTTGGCAACATCTATTGAAAGCACAATTGACTCAGCAATTCCATGTTTAGGAATAGATATACACACACGGGTATGAAATTACATGAACAGGAATATTCATTGCAGCATTCTTTGTGAGAGCAAAGCACTGGAAAGGAAAAAAATGTCCATCCACAGGGGACTGGGAAGATCAATCATGGAACATCCATACAATGGAATGCTGGGAAGGCATTAAAATGAATGAGGCAGGGCTGGGTGCACTGATCCAGAAAGGTCTCCAACATACATTATAAAATTAAAAAAAAAAAAGTTGCCAACCGCTTACCAGTCTAGCTCCACTAATGTAGAACATTAAACAAAGCAACTTGTATATCCCCAATTTGCATGAAAAGAGGGAGGAAATGCAGGGAGGGACAGTGGCCAGTTGTCAGAAATGGCCACCTAGGAGAGGGATGGTGGGAGAAAAGGACGGAGAAAAGGACTTTACCCTTTTTTACTCCACATATTTCAGAGATGGTTGCCATTTCTTTGAAATGTGAATATATTCATGTATTTTCTGTATGATTTTGTAAACTTAAAAAACATATTTAAATAAATAAATATTTATATAATATATAGATTACATATGTTTATATGTATAAACACATAAATGTTTATAGGACTTCCCTGGTGGCTCAGATAGTAAAGAATCTGCCTGCAATGCAGGAAACCCAGGTTTGATTTCTGGGCTGGGAAGATCCTCTGGAGAAAGGAATGGCAACCCACTGTGTTCTTGCCTGGAGAATCCCAGGGACAGGGGAGCCTGGTGGGCTGCCGTCTATGGGGTCGCACAGAGTCGGACACGACTGAAGCGACTCAGCAGCAGCAGCAGAAGCCTGGTGGGCAACAGTCCCTGGGGTCACAAAAAGTCAGACACCACTCAGCTACTGACACACACGTATGTTGATAGGGGGTTCCCAAGTGGCGCTAGTGGTAAAGAATCTGCCTGTCGCTGTAGGAGACAAAAGTCAGGGCTTGGATCCCTGGGTCAGGAAGATCCCCTGGAGGAGGCGTGGCAACCCACTGCAATAGTCTTGTCCGGAGAATCCCACGGACAGAGGAGCCTGGTGGGCTACAGTCCGTGGGGGCGATAAGAGTTGGACGTGACTGAAGTGACTCAGCATGCACGGAGGTATTTTTATATGAGCCTTAGAATCTTTCACTATCTTTGACATTTTGGATCCCTGGCTGTCTCAGAAAGCTTCTGCTCCCATCTCTGGTATCCGTGGGTACTTCCTCCTTAGGAGGGAGTCGCCAGCATGGTTCAGTGAGACCACCTGTGGAGAAGGACCCAGGCTCCCCTCTTCCAAGACGGCGCCTCATCCCAGGCGATATGCTCCGTGTAGCGCTGAGGCCTGTCAGACCGGGACCCCAGCCCCCGCCTCAGGTCTGCTTCCTGCCCTTGGACAAACCCTCGAGCGTATTCTCACACCTTCTGTGCAAGGGTGAGGGAAGACGAAGCACCCAAGAAAACCTTCACTCCTTCAACAGTAGTCAATGCTAGATAAAGACAGGCAAGATTAGAGGCTGGTAAGGAGGCAGACTCTAATCAGTCTCCTAAACAGACCTGAAATGAGGTCTGCCTGTTTTGTTTAGTTTAGCGGGGGTGCGGGGGGTGGATTTTTTTTTTTTAATCTCCTTTTTTGGCCACACCGCAAGGCATGCTAGTTTTCCCCACCAGGGATGGAACTGTGCCCCCTGCACTGGAAGCACGAAGTCTTAACCACTGGACCACTGGGACGTCCCTATCTTGCATGGTCTGGAAGACAGACCCAAAGAATGTTCTGAGGAAAGAAAAACTGAAGAGGTTTCTCCCACACTTTCACTGAGACATCCCCCCCTCTCTCCATCCCATATTCTCACCCACGCTGCCCTCCATGATCTGGAAGCTGAAGGCTTGTCTGGGGGTCTTCAGCAGCGGGCCAGGGGCTCCCCACATGTGAAGATGGGGGAGAAAATGCAAGGCAGGACCTGAGAAATCACCGGCAGAGGAGCCCAGAGCAAAGAGCTCTGGTGGGAAAGCGCTGGTTGGCTGGGCAGCCTGGTTCTGGATGCATCACCATCATGGTTGCTTGTTCACAGGTGCCAGCTTCCAGCCATCCAAGACTGCTATTCAGACTGCCATCCCCTCCCCAACTTCTGCCCTGCAGGGTTCCTGGGCGGCAAGGCCATTGGTGAGGGGGCTTCTTTGGTTTGGAATTGATGGTTTCACTGCCAATGCCAGTGTCTGGACAAGAAAAGAATTCTTCTTGTGTGTGTGTGTGTGTGTGTGTGTGTGTGTGTGTACACATGCATACTCTACACACAGTTTCATACTCTGTGGATAGAGTGTCAATTCATTCCAGATTTACTGGAACAGCCTCAATCTCACATATTTGGCCACCACAGACCGTTGAAATATCTTGAAAATTCCACTATGATTATTTATGCAGAAATCCTTCAGTCTCGTTCCAAAAAAAGGATTTGAGAACCAGCTTGTAGAGTTGTATATACCTCAGCAGGATTTAAAAATAACAGACAAGGAAATCAGGGAGAAGGGAGAGCAAGATGACACAGAAATGCATAACTCATGTCCTGTGTACATGCTGGAGTCAGGCCACAAATGTATCTCAGAATTTCCAAGCAGCCAGAAGTAAGAGGGAAAGAAGATGACATGGATTTCTGCTTCTGAGACCCATGGGAATTTCCCCCAAAGTCCTCAGAAAGATGCAGCGTGACTCAGAGTTAGAAAGAAACAAATTCACGTTCCGTATCTTAACAGTGGTTTGGTTACACGTGACTGCATTTGTCAAAACTCACACAATAATGCATGTAAGATTTGTGCATTTCACTGCAAACTTTACCTCAAAAAGAAAAGAACCATAACATGGTTAATGATATGCCTACTGAAGGGTTTAAGGATGAAGTGACCTGATGCTCTCAGCTTACTTTTGAAACGAATCCAAAAAGGTAAGTTGAATTGCTGGGTGGAGAGAGGAAAAGAGAAGTGGACGTGTGATAAAGCAAGGATAATCTCAGCAGTGGGCGCAGGGTCTAGGCAATATAATTCTTTCCACTTTACTGTGTGTTTGCACATTTTTATTAATAAAAGGTAGGGAGGGGCTCAGAGAAATGAAGTGGGCTTTAGAAGTGACCATCAACACTCAGAATATAAAAGACCTTGGGTTTTGTTAGCCAGAGTTAGCAGCAGCCTCAGAATCCCCTGACCCCTTAGGCAGCTTGCCCTCAGGCGGTGACTGGGGTTCTAGGGTGCAGAATTTTGGTCTCAACAGACAGAGAGGCCTGACTCCTGCAGAGCCCACAACGCTGAGGGATTTTGGCATCTTCCAAAGCTCTCAGATCATGGAAAGCCTGTGTCAGACCATCAGGGAGTACCTCCCCTCTGAGGCTCTGTGCCTCACCGAGAGGGCCCTTGTGAGTGGTCAAGGTGGACTTCAGCCTTCATATGATGGCATCGATGACAGATGTGGTTTGGAGATTTTGTTTCATTTTATTTCAGTTTGTGCCACACCACGCGGCTGGTGTGATCTCAGTTCCAGGACAGGGGATTGAACCTGGGCCACAGCTATGAAAGAGCCGAATCCTAAACACTAGTGTGTGTTAGTTGCTCAGTTGTGTCTGACTCTTCGTGGTGCATGGACTGCAGCCCGCCAGGCCCCTCTGTGAGAATCATGGGATTCTCCAGACAAGAATACTGGAGTGGGTTGCCATTCGCTTCTCCAGGCGAATCTTCCCGACCCAGGGATCGAACCCAGGTCTCCTGCACTGCAGGCAGATTCTTTACATCTGAGCCAGCAGGGAACTCCCATGGAGATGATTTTTTGAGGCTTTTACCTACACCTATCATTTCATTTAATGCTTAAAGACCCTATGAAGCAGGTACTATTGTCATCCCCATTTGTATATGAAAAATGGCTCTGAGAAATTCAGTAACCTGTATGGAACACTCAGCTGGCAGATGCTGAGCTGAGATTCAAAGATATGTCTTACTGTAGTGTCTCTGATCCTAACCACTACTCTCTTCTGCTCCACAGGCCACTCTTCCTCCAGGGGTTTGTCGCAGAGGACTTGTCTGCTCCATCCTCAGAAGAAAGCTCAGGAGAAAGTCTGACTTGGGTGCAGAGTGCTCCTTATAAACCAAGCACCTCACTCCTGTCCCTGTACTTCCCAGATCAACTCCGCACCCCATGATAGACTTCCTTCCCCAACGGTCCCTGCAGATAGACACACACACATATAGACAGACACACACCAACCAATCCCTTGATGGGCTCAACCTAGCCCATTCTCATCCCTGCAAATTGCCCCCTCCATCTCAGCCCAGTTCCTGCAGAGACAAGACAACCTGAAAACAGCCTGTCACCCCTTTAATGAACTTCAGAGCTGGAGAAGACTCCAGACAGCTGGTAGCCAGCCTCCAGATAGAGGGTGGATGGGACCTAGAGACCCCTTTCCTCCCCAGAGAGAGAAGGATTGACTCCTAGGGCCAGGAAAGAGAATGACTGGGCCCTGGTTGTCATCAGGGTGCACCCTTAAATAGTAGCTCCTGTTCCAAGTAGGGAGCCTCAGTCACCATTACCTGATCCCACAGCTACTTCCTGGTGGCATGGAGGCAGGAATCTGGTTTCCTGAATCCCCGGTGTCCTTCCCACACCTGCCCTTTGATTCCCTCTGAAGGATCCTGAGGTATAGAGCGGGTTGAGCTGAGCCTCTCCCATCCCCACACCCACTTTGACCCTGTGCCTGGGACCCATCAGTGCTCCCCAGCATGGAAGACCAGACATTTTGCTTTTACCACATCCCTTCCTGAAAGACATGGAGCTTAGATTGTAGCCTGGGCCCTACGGAGGCTGTTGGCAGAGGACACCCCACCTCTGCAACCCCTTGCAGGGAAGAAGGAGGGGGAAAGTACAGAGGCCCACCCATCCCCCAACACACCTCACCTTCAGCCAGGCCTGGCCTCCAGGGCCTTCAGAATACTTCCCACCCCACCTCTACCCCCTACACCCACCTGAGGAAGGGGTTCTATCATGGTTGCTTCAAGCCTCTGGCAGGGCCTGAGCAGCCCCGGATGGGATGGGGTTGGGGGCAGAAAGGGGACAGCCCTGAGGCCCAAGTCCTTCCAGCTTGGAGCCTGTGGGGAGAATGGAGATCAGACGGTGGAGACTGGGTCTGCAGACAGACCCCAAGCAGCCCGGCTGTGCCAGGATGGCCAGCCCCTCCCCCAACACAAACACGAGGCCCCTGGCTCTCAGAGAAGGGGGAGCATTTTTCAGAGATGACATCAGGTCTTTAAGTTCTATGTTTCCTGCCAACCTCAGCCTGGAGAGCAGGGTCTCCAGGGCCCACGGGCCTGGAAAGGCAGGCAGTGGCACCGGTGCAAACAGCATACCCCCTATTTCAGAACTTCACGGCCCTCCACCCGAAGAAGAGATGGCCGTGGGGGTGAGGGCCAACCATCTGCTCACCTGAGGACACAGTTCTGCCTGGTCAGTGCAGGACAGATGCGAGGGGAATGAAGGTAGCAGGCTGCCAGGTCCCCAAACACCGCTCAGAGCCTTTGCTCATACTGTTACCTCTGTCAGTTCCCACACCCTCCCTGCTCCACACCATCCAGCAAGTGCCTCCACAGCCTTCAAGTATCTTGTCCAATGTCCCTCCCTAGCCCCACCTCCCTGAGCCTCTACAGTTCTGTCCATCCTTCCACTAGAGCCCTGATCACTAGTACAGCTTTCCTTCTCCATCTTGCCCTCTTCCCCACAAGACCCTGAATTCCTGGGGGGCTCAGACGAAGTGCCATTTCACTCTGGCAGAAAGAAATTAATCAACCACAAAGGCGTAGGAACTGCCCAGTTATGGAGCCACAGCGGGGATTAGCTGAAGGCACAGAGGCTAGTCGTTCAGTGATATGCAGGGAGTTGGGGTGAGGGAGTGGGTAGGAAGAGCAAAAGGGGGGAATGCCTAGTGATGGAAGCATGCGGCAGGGGCTTGGCAGCCTGGGTTGGGAGCAGGAGGTGTTGAGACCCAAGGGAGGGTGGGTGGTTTGTTGTTTTTTTTTTTTTTAATAGTTATTTATTTGGCTGTGTTCCTTGGAAGGAAGTTATGACCAACCTAGACAGCATATTAAAAAGCAGAGACGTTACTTTGCCAACAAAAGTCCATCTAGTCAAGGCTATAGTTATTCCAGTAATCATGTATGGATGTGAGAGTTGGACTATAAAGAAAGCTGAGCGTCGAAGAATTGATGCTTTTGAACTGTGGTGTTGGAGAAGACTCTTGAGAGTCCCTTGGATTGCAAGGAGATCCAACCAGTCCATCCTAAAGGAGATCAGTCCTGGGTGTTCATTGGAGGGACTGATGTTGAAGCTGAAACTCCAATACTTTGGCCACCTGATGCGAAAAGCTGACTCATTAGAAAAGACCCTGATGCTGGGAAAGATTGAGAGCAGGAGGAGAAGGGGACGACAGAGGATGAGATGGTTCGATGGCATCACCAACTCAATGGACATGGGTTTGGGTGGGCTCCGGGAGTTGGTGATGGACAGGGAGGCCTGATGTGCTGAGGTCCAAGGGGTCACAAAGAGTCAGACACGACTGAGTGACTGAACTGAACTGAATTTGGCTGTGTTGGGTTGCGGCATGCAACTCTTAGTTGTGATATGTGGGATCTAGATCCCTGACCAGGAACTGAAGCGGGGCCCCCTGTATTGGGGTCATAGAGTCTTAGCCAATAGATCACCAGGGAAGTCTCACCTTTTCTTTCTTTCTTTTTTTGTATTTTTTATTTTTTGGCCACCCCAAGAGGCTTAGAGGATCTTAGTTCCCTGACCAGGGGAACTGCCATCAACCCATGGCAGTAAAAGTCCCTAACCACAGGACTGCCAGAGAATTTCTCAGGAAGTTGTGATTGAATGAGTGAGTGAGTAAAGGAATGAATGAGGAATCCAAAGAGAGGAAGGAGAAATGGAAAACCAAACTTGCCTTCTACAGTGAACTCTGTCTGGCTGGGGAAGGGTGGAGACAGAGACAGATACTCTCACATGATGCTCCCTACCCAGCCACCTGGAGTTTCACAGGTTAATGTGGGCTGGACATGATGCATCAGGTCCAGAAGGGACCAGGGGACTGGGTGGCCTCCCCTTTAACCTGGGAGGGGGCTGACTGGATGCCCTGGGCCCAGGGCCAAGCTGCCGGGTGCTGACTCAGGCCCTGCTGGCCAGCTCAGCATTCCTGCCCTCCCCACTGAATTGGGGCTATTGAAGCTCTTTGTAGGGGGGTTAGGCCACTGGTCACACCCCCAACCCAGAGCCTTCGCTGCACTGAGGGCTCTGCCATCAGGAAGTGGGGCACACAGGCACTAAGGGGGTCAGTTGGAGAGTGCCCTGGACACCAGCTGCTACTCTGGGGGTGTCTGGGACCAAGGACAATCCAGGTAAGCTGACTAGGCTGCGTCAGAGAGGGGAGTCCAGGGGAAGGGAATTGCCTTCTTAGGACTGAAGATCCTGGGATGGCGGCACTTCTCATGGTCCCCGGCTCGGGGAGGGGTCTGTCTCTCTGTATAGGCCGCATTGTGTACATGGGGTGCTGCAGGGGTTCTGTGGGATGTTCTGCCTCCTGCATCAGACTAGAGCATCCCTAAGCCAGAGTGGTTTCCCCACTGGGTTGAAGCCATCACAGAGTATAGGTTGGGTCTCCCTCATCGGGCAGGGACACGGGGTGGTTTGAAGCCTTGCCCATCAGACCCAGAGCTTCCCAAGCACAGTCTTTATTCTCCTGAGTATCTAACTTGAGGATTGTATCTGGAGCCCAGGCTCAGCCTGTGCTGGTGTGTCCCAGCAAAACCATGGAGAACCTCCCCCGAAAGAGCCAATGCTTCATTAGATAAAGTGCCCCCACCTAGTCCCAGCTCCTCCTCTCTTGTCTTTGCCCTCAAGCCAGGATCTGCACCCCCTGCCCCGAATCCTGGCTGCTCGGGCTGACACCTGTCAGATGTGCTTTCTCAGGTATGGGCGAGGGCCGGGTGCCATGAAGCCAGTGCAGGTTGTTACTCTTTGCTGGGTGCTACTGCTGGTGTCCAGGCTGGGGGCCACCAGGAAGGAATCCCCAGAAGAGGCCTCCTTCTACTATGGAAACTTCCCACTTGGTATGTCCACTCTCCAGTTGCTCTGTCCGTCTGTCCATCTGTCTGTCGGCTTGCCCACACTGGCTGACCTGTCAAGGAGTTTCGGTGTTTCAGCTTCCTTACGGGTAGCATGGTGAAAATAACTCCATGTAGTTGTTCTGAAATAAAAGTTCCTAACAGATTTTTAAAAATTTTTATTGGCATGTAGTTGCTTTTCAGTCTGATGTTAGTTTCTGCTGTATGGCAAAATGAATTCGTTGTATGTATACATATACCCCTTCTTTTTTGGATTTCCTTCCCGTTCAGGTCACCACAGAGCACTGAGTAGAGCTCCTTGCGCTATACTGAAGTTTCTCATTAGTTATCTGTTTTTTATATAGTGTTTACAGGGCCTAACATATGTTTTTAAAGCTACTATATAGATAGTAAATGCCAATCAGAGCTAAAATCGTGCAGAAAATGCTTTAAATGCATTATGTCTCTCCCCTCCCCCTGCCACACAAGCTCCCACCCCTACCCCTAGGCAGATAGGGCAGGCTGCCAGGGAGGGGCTTGTCCTGTGGTCCTGGAAGCACAGCCCAGGATCCCAGTCCCGGATGGGGAGTGGGAGAGGGCTCAGGGCCCAGCTTGGGGTCTCCCCCTGCAGGCTTCTCCTGGGGTGTGGGCAGTTCCGCCTTCCAGACTGAGGGCGCCTGGGACCAGCATGGGAAAGGGCCCAGCATCTGGGACACCTTCACGCACAGCGGGAAGGGGAACGTGCTCGGGGACGAGACAGCAGATGTGGCCTGCAACAGCTACTACAAGGTCCAAGTGAGTGATGGGTGTGCGTGCGCGTGTGTGACTGAGCACCACCTAGCAAGAGCTGGGAGGTGACATGCTGGGGGAGCCCACTTGACGATGTCAACCAGGTGCTCCACTGAACACCCTCAACCCTGATGCAGCTGGGCAGGGAGGGGCTGGTGGTGACTGGGGCTTGGGGAGGGGGTGCCAGGATATGGGGAAGGTATGTGGGATGTAGAAGGAAAATAAAGCAGCTCCACCTGAGCCAGGGCCTTAGTCCAAGGGATGGGCAGCTGAAGGGCTGAGGCCTTGGCCCTGGGGCCTACAGGCCATTGTGGCCCCTGTATGGGAGTCAGCCCCATGGAGACAGTGGGACCAGCTCATCCTCTCTCTCTGCCCAGCACCCACTTTCCTCTTTGGATTGGGGGTCCAGAACCCTTGTGGATTTCTCAGAGCACCCCCATATCCTGCCTTTTACTCTACTCCTGGCATAGCCCCGGGAGGAGGCAGGGGGAGGTGGCATCACCCCTGCTGTGTAGATGCAGAGCGTGGCCAGGAGGCACCCTGGCAGGGCCCGGCTGACCCAGTCCGCACCCACCCCTGTCTGCACAGGAGGATGTCGCTCTGCTGAGGGAGCTGCATGTCAGCCACTACCGCTTCTCCCTCTCCTGGCCCCGGCTCCTGCCCACGGGCATCCGAGGTGAGCTAAGGCCACCCTCTCCCTGCCCCAGAGCGGCCTCTTTTGGTCATGTTGGCTTGGTGGGGACACCACATGTCCGGGTGGGGAGAACAGCCCACAAGCAAAGGTAGCTGGGCTCAGAAGTCCCCAACCTTTTTGTCACCAGGGACTGGTTTTGTGGAAGAAAAATTTTCCACAGATGGTTTTGGGGGATGGTTTTGGGATGATGCAAGCACATTACATTTACTGTGCGCTTTCTATTTTTATTACATCAGCTCCATCTCAGATCATTAGGCATCAGATCCTCAAGGTTGGGGACCCCTGGCTTGACTCGCAGGAGTAGCTCTTCCACCATCTGAGACCCAAGTGCTGGTGGACTGAGTGTGCCTTCAGGCCTGCAGAAAGCTCCAGGGTCCCGGATAGTGCACTGCAGAAAGCCAGCATCCTTTCTCATCAAATCCCCTTTTATGTCCCCCTCAGCTGACGGGGTGAACAGAAAGGGAATCCAATTCTACAGTGACTTCATCGATGCCCTTCTGAAGAGCAACATAACCCCCATCGTGACCTTGCACCACTGGGATCTCCCACAGGTGAGGCTGTGCAGGTTCAGAGGCCCAAGGGGAAGCTCAGCTCAGCAGGAGGGAGCCTGCTCTGGGCACTTGGGATGGCCAAGGTGGGGGCAAAGCCTGGAGTCTGGGCTCTGGCTCAGGATAGGAAGATGGCAGGAAGTGGAGAAGAAATCTCTCTACTTACCCACAGCAGGGAGGTCACACTGATTTACCTGATGTTTGTAATAAGTGATAAGGGCAGATTCTGATGTTTCCCGAAATATTTAACCTAGAAGAAACAACTCAAACTCACAAAGAAAGAAGTCTCTTTTGAGTAAGAGTTAATGGAATTAACATGTTTGTTTAGCCTTTCTTTCCCTAGTTTGTTAGAATTAGCACTGTTTGTGCTCGTATATGAGCACCCTTGGGACTTTACTGGAGGTCCAGTGGTTAAGACTTGGTGCTCCCAATGCTGGAGGCACAGGTATGGTCCCTGGTCGGGGAATTAAGATCCCACATGCCAAAAATATATATATAAACTAATAAAAAATTTTACAAAAGATGAGCACCCCACCCTCCCAAGTGATCTCTGTAAGAACCTCACTGTTGGACATCACTATTCAAGAAGTTTTCTCGTTTGTTCAACAAGGCTCCTCAGAGCCCAGCTGGCACAGGAGCCGTTTCTGTACCTCCCTGCGGCACACGGCGGTGGGAGGTCAGAGGGCAAGACATTGGCTTCAGGGAGGTGTGAGGGAGAAGGTGGAGTTCCATGGACGCTTTGGAGGGTTGGGCGTGAGGTGGGAGGAAGGCCTCTGGGCTGGGGCTGGGATTGTAGGGCAGGCTTTGGGGAGGTGAACTGGAAACCACCTTCCAGCTTCTTCCCTGGTTAACCACTGTCACTGCTCCTCTAGCGTTCCCCCAAGCCCTCCAAGACGAGCTCAGTAGGCAATCCTGACGGAGCGATGAGTCTTGGGGAAACCTTGCATGATAAGCAGATGCCCTTGGGTGGGAGAGAGCCCTCCCCTGAAGGAAGCAGGACTGCTCTCGTGACAGAGGCCTCTGGGAGGTTTCTGAGACCTGCATGGCCCTCAAAATTGTAACCAGAGTTCCCACTCCCAGCATTGTGTCTTATTTCTTCTTATAATCAAGATTCTTTTCTCATCATCAGATCTCTTTCCTCTGGCAGTCTTTCTTAAATACTCATTCTATGCAGTTCTTTTTAAGCGTGAGAATCTCAGACTTTCTCTGCTCCTTCCTCTTGTTTGTATAAGGTATAATATGTCTCCATATTTCTCTACAGTTAAACACTCCAACTATCTTCCCGTCTTTTCTCTCTCCCTTTATTGGGGTGTAGGCGCTTTACAAAGTTGTGATATTGTGTACGTTTCTGCTGTAAATGAAGTGAATCAGCTATATATATACACATATGTTCCCTCCCTCTTGGACACCCCTCCCGCCTGACCCATTCCACCCCCTTAAATCCTCAAGTTTTAATGCCTGAGACCCTGCATCTTTGCTCCCCTTTCCTCTAAACATCCTCTGTAGCTCCAATCAGCCAAGTTTCTTCCACAAACTTGGCCCATTGACCCCAAAAGTCTTTTCTGGAGATGGACCCCTGGGGAATTGCTTCTCTCTCCACCCCTCTGTTTGCAGCTGCTCCAGGCCAAGTACGGCGGGTGGCAGAACGTGAGCATGGCCAACTACTTCAGTGATTATGCCAACCTGTGCTTTGAGGCTTTTGGGGACCGTGTGAAACACTGGGTTACTTTCAGTGATCCTCGGGTAAGCAGACCCCTGCTCCAGGTGGGAAAACCCACTTTCCAGCCAAGAGTGCACCCTGTCACTTCTAACATGTCCTGTGGTTCTCACTTGCCATCCCTGCAGACAATGGCAGAAGAGGGCTACGAGACGGGCCACCACGCACCTGGCCTGAAGCTCCAGGGCACGGGCCTGTACAAGGCGGCACATCATGTCATTAAGGTGAGGTGGGTCCTTCTGGGAGTGAAGGCCAGGGTCAAAGTGGAGCGGTGAGCGCCAGTGACAGCTAAGCCTGCCCCAGGGGCCCGAGTCTGAGCCCAGTCCTCTGCCGCCTCGCGCCTTCGCAGCTGTGCACCATTCCCTTCCCTTCCATCTATGAGCATCCATGAGGGAGGGTCCCATCCAGTGCTCTGCTGGACACTGTGGCCCAGATGCCAGGACGGCTCCCTAGAGCTGGCAATCTGGTCAAGGGGCTGGAGCACATGAGTGTGAAAACTTGTCACCTATAGGTCTAGACTGCCTTGTGGGGAATGGTGACAGGAGGAAAGGGGGATGACAGTGAGCTAGGGGAGAAAATCTTCCATGCATGAGCAGAAGTAAGAGGAGGTTGGAGAAGGACGGCAGTAGGAAGGGGTTAGGAGTGCTTGTCTGATAGCACGGACTTCAAAGGATCTGGAGTTTTTGGAGGAGGAAGGAGAAATCATTTGGAAGCAACAACAAAGAGCAAGGCAGACACTCTCCTAAGGTATGTGGGGTGTGAGGGGAGAACAATGGCATCTGCTGGCAAGGGCTGCAGGGACTGCAGTGGTCTGCAGGGGCAGCCAGGCTCAGTTAGGGCGGAAGCTGAGCAGGACACGGGGGAGATGCTGATGGTGAAACCGCCAGAAAGGCCTGAGAAGCGGGGAAGGGAATGGGCCCCATTCCAGGACATATATGAGGGTCCAGGTGACGGATGCAAGGCATGAGGGGGTGGCCCCCGATGGTCTCTCAACAGAAGGTGGACACTCTGATCAAGTGGGCAGGCAGGGGACCACTGGGGACATACCGGACCCTCAAATTCATGTCAGCAAGAGAACTTTCTCATTCTTTCCCTATTTAGCTTAGGATTTCTTTAACTGTGAATATTTAAAGGGCAGAGCTCTGAAGACATCAGCGGGTCCCTGGGGGGGAATGTGGAGAGAAGGCAGCTTGGCACATTTTGCATTCTATTTCTCAAGACTGTTTCAGATGCTTGGTGTTTTGCTAATTTCCTGAGTACGTATGCTGAAAGCAATGCCTAGTGACAGCACAGGACAACCAGGAACAAAACAGACACGTTAGCAAAAATCTTAGGAACAATGAATAACACGAAGTGGTGGCTTATGTGTTCATGCCAGATTCAGACCAAGTTTCTTCCGTAGTACAGAGGAAATGCAAGGCAGAGGAAGGGAGACTATGGATTGGGCTAATCACTGCTGGGCTCATGAAAAGGATAAAACTTAAAATGATCTCCAGAGTTAGAAAGTAGAGAAGGCCCACCTTGGGTTGAAAGGGAGGAGAGAAATGGATAAGGTGGGCACCTCCGATGGACTCCTTTCTCTTTCAGGCCCACGCCCAGGTCTGGCACGCCTACAATGACACGTGGCGCAGCCAGCAGCAAGGTGAGTCCTGCCACCAAGAGCACCGAGAACAGAGTGACCCGGGGAGTGGCGTCATTCTGCCTGCCACCCCCTTCTCTTTCTTTTAAGGTCTGGTGGGGATTTCATTAAACTGCGACTGGGGGGAACCTGTGGACCTCAGTAACCCCAAGGACATAGAAGCTGCCGAGAGATACCTACAGTTCTGCCTGGGCTGGTTTGCCAACCCCATTTACGCCGGAGACTACCCCCAAGTCATGAAGGACCATATCGGTGAGCCATGTCACCTTTTCAGACTCCAGATAGCACAGCAACAGTATGGAGCTCGAGTGAAAGGATGGAAAGTCAGGGGGAGAGAAGAACACATGGGGCTGGTTTGGGTGAAGCACTCAAGGGATAACCCAGCCACCAAAAGATTGAGAACTGGTTATTTGAACTGGAAGGGTGAGGGACATCCAAACAAGTTTCTGACCTGGAAAATGAGAATATCAGAATCCAGGGGAAAAGCAGCTAGCAATTCTCGAAGCGGCTCTCTTCTGTGCTCCGTTGTCCTGTCTCCTCCTCCCTACTCCACTCCACCCAGATGCAGTGAAGTAGGGGTGAGGAGTCAAAGACACGGCCTTGGGTGGGCTCAGTCCTATTGCTGGTTCTTTTTGTCCCTTGAGGAGTACTTTCCAAGTTCTGGTGTCCACAGCGTCAGAGGAGAGAATAAAGACAATTCTATAATTCCAATGTTTTTAACTGCTACTTCATAGAAAACTGCAAATAAAATGGATTGAAAAGTAGAGGATTTATCATCTTACCTGAAATCCAGAAAAGGGTGATCCACAAGTAGTTAACTCAGCCCTCAGGGATGTCTTTGGGAACCCAGATTCATCTTTCCACTCTGGTACTTTTAGCTAACTCATTATCTACTTTCCAAGGCCGCAAGATGGCTACAGGAGCTCCAGGCATCACATCTTTGTATAGCAACACTCTGAAGCAGAAAAAAAAGGAAGAGCACTATCATCTGTTTTTAAGAACAAGGAAAATCTTCCTAAGAAACAGCTTCTACTTCCAGCTGACATCCCTTTGAGCCTCAGTTCAGTTCAGTTCAGTCACTCAATCGTGTCTGACTCTTTGCAACCCCATTGACTGCAGCACGCCAAGCCTTCCTGTCCATCACCACTCCCGGAGTCCATTCAGACTCATGTCCGTCGAGTCAGTGATGCCATCCTCTGTCGTCCCCTTTTCCTCCTGCTTTCAATCTTTCCCAGCATCAGGGTCTTTTCAAATGAGTCAGTTCTTTGCATCAGAACTGATGTCAAAGTATTGGAATTTCAGCTTCAACATCAGTCCTTCCAATGAATATTCAGGACTGATTTCCTTTAGGATGGACTGGTTGGATCTCCTTGCAATCCAAGGGACTCTCAAGAGTCTTCTCCTAGACCACAGTTCCAAAGCATCAATTCTTCAGTACTCAGGTTTCTTAATAGTTCAACTCTCATATACATACATGACTATTGGAAAAACCATAGCCTTGACCAGATGGACCTTTGTTGGCAAAGTAATGTCTCTACTTTTTAATATGCTATATAGTTTGGTCATAACTTTTCTTCCAAGGAGTAAGCATCTTTTAATTTCATGGCCGCAGTCAGCATCTGCAGTGATTTTGGAGCCCAAAAAAATAGTCTGCCACTGTTTCCACTGTTTCCCCATCTGTTTCCCATGAAGTGATGAGACCAGATGCCATGATCTTCATTATCTGAATGTTGAGCTTTAAGCCAACTTTTTCACTCTCCTCTTTCACTTTCATCAAGAGGCTCTTTAGTTCCTCTTCACTTTCTGCCATAAGGGTGGTGTCATCCGCATATCTGAGGTTATTGATATTTCTCCCAGCAATCTTGATTCCAGCTTGTGCCTCGTCCAGCCCAGCGTTTCTCATGATGCACTCTGCGTATATGTTAAATAGCAGGATGACAATATACAGCCTTGACGTACTCCTTTCCCAATTTGGAAACAGTTTGTCCAGTTCTAACTGCTGCTTCCTGACCTACATAAAGGTTTCTCAAGAGGCAGGTCAGGTGGTCTGGTATTCCCATCTCTTTCAGAATTTTCCACAGTTTATTGTGATCCACACAGTCAAAGGCTTTGGCATAGTCAATAAAGCAGTTATGTTTTTTTCTGCAACTCTCTTGCTTTTTTGATGACCCAGCTGATGTTGGCAATTTGATCTCTGGTTCCTCTGTCTTTTCTAAAACCAGCTTGAACATCTGGAAGTTCACGGTTCACATATTCCTGAAGCCTGGCTTGGAGAATTTTGAGCATTACTTTACTAGCGTGTGAGATGAATGCAATTGTGCGGTAGTTTGAGCATTCTTTGGTGTTGCCTTTCTTTGGGATTGGAATGAAAACTGACCTTTTCCAGTCCTGTGGCCACTGCTGAGTCTTCCAAATTTACTGGCATAGTGAGTGCAGCACTTTCACAGCATCTTTTGGGATTTGAAATAGCTCAACTGAAATTCCATCACCTCCACTAGCGTTATTTGTAGTGATGCTTCCTAAGGCCCACTTGACTTCACATTCCAGGATGTCTGGGTCTAGGTGAGTGATCACACAGTGATTATCTGGGTCATGAAGATCTGTTTTGTACAGTTCTTTGCCCCCTTTGTGCCTCAGGGGACAGAATTGTCATTAGCCCCAAGGCACCCTCAACCACCAGGACTAGAGCCTCAGAGGCTGTGGGTGGGGGGATGGGGGACTAAGACTTACAGAGAGGATGTAGCCCTCGGGAAGAGGGTGAGGAGAACACGGAAGTAGACCAGCATGGGACTACCGGGTAGGCAGTCAGCAGCATCCGGCCAATCTAAAACATGTAACTGTGGTTTGGTTTCAGCCTCCCTAGAAAAAGGCAACGATGACAGTGAAATAGATTAAAATCTCACGCATCAACATTATTTTAATGTTTGACTAAGAATGTTTGCATCAACGTATCAAAAATTTCCCCTTCTAAAGGGGAAATTTATCAGACCATTTATTAGACTTCTCTAGAAGAGTTGGCAGCAAGTTCTAATTCCAACTTGGTCACTAACCAGTGAGTGATTCTGGGCAAGGTGCTTCACCTCTTCCTGTCTCAGTCTTTATCATCTAAAAATGAAGGGATTAGTGTCCATAAATTGTTACTGTGGCCACATTGAGAATGCAAGTTTTGCTTCCATTGTTGTTATTCGATTGAAGTGGTGAGTGAGAGTGGTAACATTTTTTGCTAGGCTGATGAGTAAAAATTGGATATAACAAGACTTTTCAATATTAGAAAAGATTAAGGAATATATAGCAATGTACTTGCTATCTTTAACTTCAAGGGTCCTAAAATAAATTGTTTGAGGAAACTGGATCTCAAAGATTATAGGTGGGGAATTGTGAAGTGTGTATCTATTCCAATGGAGATCAAAGAGGCCCCACTAAAAGAACTGTGGGCTGACTGACATGACAGCTGTGGATTGAGCAAGTCTTTTTGAAAGGGCTGTATTATCTTGGAAATTATGACTGGAGGAACTAAGGTGATTGCCAGTGGAAAGAACCAGAACATGTGGAATTCCTTTAAAATATATTGACTTAAAATAATTGTGCCTATGTTACACATTAAAAAAAAAATTTACAGTTAAAAAAAGTGAAGGGATTAGAGAAAATAATCTCTAAAAATCTTTTGACAACAACCAGTTCTGCGACACATCTGTGCATATACACTCAAAATCTTGAGAAAATCACTCCTGAAGATGTGTAAGGAAAAAGCCCGCATATGGGGCAGTGCCCACGTGGAGCATTCCTACAGACACACCCCATCATTCACACGCTGTGTTTGCTCTCTCGGGACCCTCAGAAGCCACTGCAGGCACCACAGGACTGTACTAAAGAACCAAACTGATTATTTATCCTAGAGAAGTTCTTGGGCTTAAGGTCAATAAACCTAGACCCCACCAATTCCAACTCTGATCATTCAAGTAGGAACAGGGCTCAATTTTTCCTTCATACAATGTGGAAAGAAGGATCTTCTAAGTGGTTTTCTCTTTTTCTTCCTCCAGCATCATTGACTATAGTTGACAAAACAGTTAATATTTTCTTTAGTAGTGAAAGCACTCTGCCTGAAATCTCACTTGCAAATTACTTCCAGGCATCTCTGAAGCATTCATTCACAATAAATACATGAAGAAAGGTAATTCTAGACCAGTACTGTGCAACAGGACCTTCGGTGATCATGGAAATGTTCTGCATGTCCTATACCTGTGCTGTTCCATATGAGAGCCTGTAGCCAGGTGTGTCTATTTAAATTCCAATCAAACAAAATGAAAAGTTCCATCCTTCAGTGTGACTGAGTTGAAGATGCAGTCAACATCAGCTGTATTTCAACAGCCACATGTGGTGAGTGGTTATTGTAGTAGACACGGCAGTGACAATTCCTATGGTTTTTCTCAAGTTCCTAAATATAACTGAAAATAATGTTTAATATTTAAACGCATTTAATAATACAATCTTTTCACTCATTTAATCTAAACCAGTAACCTCTTTGGAAACATTTTTATGACTGCACTTTTAGTTACCAACTCATATAAAAATGTTACTTTCCTTTATACATTGACTTAAACTTTTTTTGAGTAGTTTATACAAGGACATGTTTCAAAGTATATCTTTTAAACATCTAGTTGTAGTTCCCAAAAAACAGAACAAAACAGAATGATGTAAAAACATAGATGATGGTGAGGGTCATAACAGGGAGGATGATGGCCATTTACTAAGCTTTCTATGAATAAAGTCTTAAACTGAGCACTCAATTTATATGTTTTGGGGGCAGCAAATTTCTGACCTTAATTTATGTCTTTCCTTTAAGCCTCAAACTATGGAACGTGTCTCTAAAACATTTTTTGAACATAATGGTGAACCTACACTTAGGATGGTGCAAACATCAATGTTAGTGTAGAAAATTTTTAAAAAATTTGGGTTAAGCTTCCTTCCCTCCCCTACCTCGCTGTTCCTATCCTGCCCAGAAGGAAGTACACTTTCAGAGATGGATTGTGCTGATAAGCAAAAAACACTGCTGCTTGGTATGTGCACATATGGATATACTCATAACGCTCTGCATCTGTTTCACTCGAGCGCCCATCTTGGCACTCATCTATGCTGGTATATGAAACACCACCTCATTCATTCTAATGGCTGCACTGATGTAACACATCCCATCACTTACTAGTCAGTCTCTCCTGACAGACCTTCAGGTTGCTTCCAATCTTTTGCTAATGAAGATCCTTGTACATACATCCTTTTACATGAGTAGTGTAGGATAAGTAGATTTGAATCGGTCAGTGAAAGGACATACCTTTTACAATTTTGAGTGAGGACACTGCCCAACACAGAGGTGGTACCAGCTAACACCACCACAGTCCTGAACATGACCGTCTCTCCCCCACTTGCCAGAGTACCACTGGCCTCCAGTTCCCTTCCAAGAGGCAGACAAAATTACCAATTTTTGATGTAAGGAATAACCTAGTTCTACTTTTTTTCCAGATAGCTGCACAATTTCCCATACACCAATTACTGAGTAATCTGTGGAAATATTTCTTTTAAGCAATATGAACTGAAAAATTTTTGGCTAGCATTCCAATGAAGAAATTCCAGCTTGAAAGGCTAAGATGGTAATTTCCATGCTGATGCATTCCAAAGCCCATGATCTGGATATTGGCTTTCATGTCAACACACCAGTATCAACGTGGTACCTGACAACAGAATGACTGTGAGAAAATAAAACTTAAGGTTAAGTTCTACTTTTTTCTCTCATTAGGAAGAAAGAGTGCAGAGCAAGGCCTGGAAATGTCGAGGTTGCCAGTGTTCTCACTCCAGGAGAAGAGCTACATTAAAGGCACATCTGACTTCTTGGGCTTAGGCCATTTTACGACTCGGTACATCACGGAAAGGAACTATCCTTCTGGCCAGGGGCCCAGCTACCAGAATGATCGTGACTTAGTAGAACTGGTTGACCCAAACTGGCCTGATCTGGGATCTAAATGGCTATATTCTGTGCCATGGGGATTTCGGAGGCTTCTCAACTTTGCTCAGGTGACTACATTAAGCTGAAGGACATCTTTTACCTGAATTCATGTTTTTACAGCATAAGCTCAGGTGCCTACATTTTAAAGTTAATTAAAAAACCCAGTTACACTTCAGAAGCTACTAGATACAGGCCTTAAAGAAAGACTAATGTGGACTTTCTTGGTGATCCAATGGTTAAGATTCTCACCTTCCACTGCAGTGGGCACAGGTTCAATCCTTGGTCAGAGAACTAAGATCCCACATGGTACACAGCATGGCCAAAAAAAAGATGAATGTTTACTAATAATCATATATAGAGACCATATACATGGTTGTTATATCTTATATAAATTCATGTAATATGCATACATATCATATAACAATATATGATTATATGTGATACAGATATTATACATTTATAAATAAATTTCAAAAATCTCATACTTATTTTTCTGCTCTTCTCACCTATAATGGAATATATGGACAAAAACAAGACCTGAAGTATATTTTCTCCAAAATGATGGCTTGTCAAGAAACGAATTCTTCTGCAACTTCCCTGGTGGTTCAGTGGCTAAGGCCCCATGCTTCCAGTCCAGGGATGCAGGGGGCACAGGTTCAATTCCTGGTCAGGGAACTAAGATCCCATTTGCTTCATGGTGCAGCCAAAAATAAATATACATGCATATATATATAATTTTTTCCTATATGAACTTGCCTTCTGCCTACATTCATCTCTAAATAAACATGCTAACTGGCAGCTGCTAAATGCCAATTAGAATGCCCAATTAGAACATGGTAGGCTTCAATATGTGTTGCCATGATTCCTTTCAGACTCAATACGGCAATCCACTCATATATGTGACAGAAAATGGAGCATCTCAAAAATTACACTGTACCCAATTGTGTGATGAGTGGAGAATTCGATATCTTAAAGGATACACAAACGAAATGCTAAAAGGTAAGATACAAACTATCTTCACATATCTTTTTATTCAATTTGGGAAAAATTTGGTGACAACTGATTAAAACTGTTTCTAAATCTCATAAATGAAAATATTTAAGGTTATCGTCACAATACTGTTTTTCAAAGAAAATAAAACATATTCAAAATGGAATAAAATGTCTTTGCAGCTATCAAAGATGGTGCTAATGTCAAAGGGTATACTTCCTGGTCTCTGTTGGATAAGTTTGAATGGGAGAGAGGATACTCAGACAGATATGGATTCTACTATATTGATTTCAACAAGAAAAATAGGCCGCGCTATCCAAAAGCTTCAGTTGAATATTACAAGAGGATTATCACTGCCAATGGGTTTCCCAATACGAGAGAGGTAGGAATAATTCTCGATGTTATTCTTTCTGGATTTTAGAACTAGGTAACTGGAGTACAGAGTTTAGCAAGCACCTCACAGGGGTATCTGGGAACAGAGCCCGGTGTTTTTCCCCCTCCTTGCTTATTTGCTTGGAATGGGGGTAAGGACAATGCAATCCTAGCACACAGAGCATTAAGAGCAGACTAGGGTTATTAAAATTTTTCCTTTCTTTCCCCACCAAATGGCACAGCAATACAAGTGCACTGTTTCCAAAATGAGATTAAAATAGTAAAAAATATTCTGTAAAACCTCCCATTTTCTAAAACCTACACATTTTTCTATCAGCTCTCTATTCTCTATGCTGTTGCACCCAATGGCAGGGAATGTAAGTTGTAATTTAGAGTGTCTTCTTTTGAAAAAATCTCACTTGTTCATCAACATTCTTTTAGGGTGAGCCTAGTTGGACTAAAAATAGAAGCAGTGACTGATGGTTATCAGGTATTCACTATTTTTGCATTAGTAGAAAAGACAGTAATGCATTATTAGAAAAAGATAGCTAGATTATAAGAATAAAAACTGCTCTTTAGCTCCCTCACAATGATGCACAGGCATTCAATAAATATTAACTGATTTAAACTATAAGCAGATTCTTGGAAAAATTTTTACCCCCCACTCTTCCAAAAATGATTTCAAACAGTGCAAACATAGTCTAAGACAACTTTACTTACCAAGTGGGTTTTTATTAGGTGGAAAGTTGGTACTTCAAAGCCTTGGAAATTTGCTCTATCAACAACCAGATGCTTGCTGCAGGTGAGTTTAATTCTTTGATAATTAAACCATGTAATTAACATATGTAGTGGTATTACCAAAACTCAAAATGTGGACACATCTTAAGTCAATCTTCCAAAACCACATGATGAGAAATGGACTTTTTTCCTTTACTTTGTAGCAATGTCAAATTTCTATCAGCATTTAAAATATTTTCTAAAATATTTTTTTCATGAAAAAGAAATATTTTATCTACTCTAGTTTGATTCTGAATGATAGTATAAATTTATAAATCTACTATTGTTATAGTGGGCTGTTGGAAGGAGACAGAAATTCAACCATTCTACCAAATGGAATGAAGAAAAATCCACAGACACTCTAGACATTATATTCACTCACTCAGCAAGTAATTATTAAAGTCACTGTTGGCTCAAGGGTGTTTTAAGCCCTAGGGATATAGCAATAAACAAAACAAGGTCCTTGCTCTCACAGAAGGCATTTCTAATGCAATAGGATCTAAAAGGGTCAGAGATGTAGCATAAGCAGGATAGTAAACATGCATCAAGAAATGCCAACGCATGTCATCTGTTTCTCTGTAGTCTGTCTTTATGTATCAGGGGCTTCCTTTGTAGCTCAGTCTGCCTGCCTGCAATGAAGGAGACCCGGGTTTGATTCCTGGATCGGGAAGATCCCCTGGAGAAGGAAATGGCAACCCACTCCAGTACTATGGCCTGGCAATCCCATGGACAGAGGAGCCTGGCAGGCTACCATCCATGGGGTAACAAGAGTCAGAGATGACTTAGCAACTAAACCACCAAATATCAGGGCAACGAGAGAAATACACTTTCTGTTTTAACAAATTTTTTTTTACTGCTATGCACATACAACAAATTCATCTTTAATGTGGTATCAGAGGTGGAAAATGCTAGCTCAAATCCTACCAACTCAGCTATTTTTACAGGCCAATATACCACTGTCCCCTCCCCCCTCATCTAAATAATCAAGCAACATTAAAGATGTATATTTCATTAAATTAAAATAATAAAGAAACG
This sequence comes from Budorcas taxicolor, assembly GCF_023091745.1. NCBI lineage: Eukaryota > Metazoa > Chordata > Mammalia > Artiodactyla > Bovidae > Budorcas > Budorcas taxicolor. The sequence continues at coordinate 13,566,971 of NC_068919.1, read as the reverse complement.
TGATGCTGATTTTACTACTGAGCCCACGAGCTCCATAATAGGGTCTGTGCCTTATTTATCTCAGTAACCAAGGGTACCTGGCATAAAACCTAAAAACAGGCATTTCATAAATGTCTACTACAATATTAATGCACATGAAATAATGTTTATCATTTAACTCTTAAAATTATTTAGCTATGGTAAGAATTACCATAAAAATTTTCAATATAGAAATTCCTATACCTCTTAAGATATACAATCACACCTTTCAGTTCAGTTCAGTCGCTCAGTCGTGTCAGACCCTTTGTGACCGCATGAATTGCAGCACGCCAGGCCTCCCTGTCCATCACCAACTCCCGGAGTTCACGCAAACTCACATCACACCTTTGAAAGGCTGCAAATATTTCTCAAGGAATTTTTTTTTCTCCTAAATCCCTCCAATGAGCCCACGGCCATACCACCCTGAACGTACCCAATATCATCAAAATCACCCCAATGAGAATTACAGAAGCTGAGGAATATGGCTGCTAATATTCCGAGTAAGCACAAGCATTAACATACATATAGACTTTATTATAAGACTGAAGAACCAAAAGTCAGCATTCTTTACCATATTTTCTAAAGTATCTCACGAAGCCCTTACACAGTTTTTCACAACATTTAATATACTACGTTCTCTTTTTTATAGCAAATGAGAATTAGCAAGTGTGATGATGCCATGTTCCAAGTTTCTCCGGACAGCTGAAGCTCTTCAGGATGAAGCTGCATTCGCCTTCTAATCTGCCGTGTTGGTCTCTCCCCCCCCCGCTGCAGAGCCTTTGCTAAGTTACATGCAGATTGTGACGGAGATCGTGGTGCCGGCAGTCTGCACCCTCTGTATACTAATCGCTGCAGTTCTCCTGATGCTTCTCCTGCGGAGTCTGAGCTGAGACGCGGTCACCTGTTTTGCAGCTGCATCTTTCAGAGAGAACCATCAGGATCTTCCTCAGCTTCTTTCTCCTTTAAAGGCTCAGGCACATCTCTGTTTTCAGGTTTTGTGATCATTACCTTCCCATTACCTCTGTCCATTTTTTTGGGGGGGAGGGCAGTTATAGCTAGGATTTAAGAATTAGAAAATTAAGTGTAAATGAAATAAAAATCACCTGTAATCTCACCCTTCTCAAAGTCAATGCTAGTATTTTGCTGTATATCATGCAGTGATTTTTATTTTGCAGAAAGGGATCATACTGCACAAACGGTTTTATGATTTATCTCATTTTAAAATCTGTCCTGGGGACTTCCCTGGTGGTCCAGTGGTTAACACTTCCACTTTCCACTGCAGGGGGTGCAAGTTTGATCTCTTGGGGGGAAGCTAAGATCCCACATGCCTTGTGGCCAAAAAAACTCAAAAACATGAAAAATAAAAATAAAAAATATAATCTGTCTGGAAATATTATTTTAATGTAGAAATGATTACCACATTAGGACTGCGCTATGTATGACAAAGTCAATCCTTTAGGTAACAACGCTTTCAGGCCATCGTGCAGAAGCACTAGGTGTGGACTCAGTAAACGAGGATGTGGACTTTCCTAGAGAAACTTTCTTACGCTAAATGAGCATCCTTTACTCACTGAAATACCTCAAAGAAATGCTATATACTTAATTCATGTATCTTCTCCGTAACTGGATAGTTTTTTAAAAGTCCATTTTATTCTTAACTATGTTAAAATGCTAAAATTAATATCCATTTATTGGGTATAAAACACAGCTTAAGAAAGATTGTTAAGGAAAACTCATTCACTATCTGATTCTATTTAGCACTGGTGAAACACAAAAACAGTAAGATCATAGAAAGGGTTATTCCATTCATTCTTTTGGTTAATACTATCTCAAGTTAAACCTTTTAAAAAGGTACTTACATCTGGGGGTTAGTCCTACATTTGGGATGAGTTACGACTCATCCCAAAGTTTCACAAAACTTTGCTTTCAATGTCAAGTCAACATGCCTGTTTAGGGTTTTTCTGTTCCATCAATGGTTTTGAAACCAAACTCTCTACTATATATACAGATTTCAGATGCAAAGACATTATCACTCAAAAAATTGTTTTTTTCATTTCTCTGGTTTTAGGATTAAACTGTCAGTTGACTATGACAGCTTCTTTCAACTACAGAAGGTAGAAAGGAAATTAGACTTGCACAGCTAACACCTGGTAAGCCTTTTATGTGATTACTAATAATTCATATTTCAAATGTATTAAGTCAGCATTTATGTCATAGAAAGAAAAAAAGAAAAAGCATAAGGTACTTAGGACATTATCAAGTATTTTCAGAGAATAAAGAATGAACACACTACCTTACAGAGGGCCCCAGCAGCACACCTCATTTGAAATGCACCTGGCTGCAGGTAACCATGCTAGTAAAGGATAGCCTTTCTTCCAAGCTACCGTTTAATGTTAATTCAGAGAAATCTATAACCAGAGAGAGAGAGAGATCAAAATCAATTACCAGCCAGCTTTTCTAGTAAGTTACTGCTGAATTTTACAATAATCAAGAGGTGGTCTGAATGATGTGTCTTCTACCTGAACAGAACCTGTTAGACAAAAATCAGCAAAGACAGTTTCTTTAAATGGTTAACCTTCTTGATGCACTGAAAACAATGACTAAACAAACTAAGAGGGCTTCCTGATGGCTTAGTGGTAAAGAATCCACCTGCCAATGCAGGAGACATGGGTTCAATCCCTGGTCCAGGAAGATGTCACATGCTGTGGAGTAACCAAGTCTCCGAGACACAAGTACTGAGCCTGTGCTCTAGAGCCCGGGAGCCACAAGAGAAGCCATGACAATGAGAAACCCACACACCACAACCAGAGAAAGGCCCCCTCTCACTGCAAGTAGTGGAAAAAAGCCTGAGAGGCAATGAAGACCCAGCACAGCCAAAAATAAAAACTAAAAAATAATAAAAAAAAAACCCTAAGAGATAAACTAGATTCTTAAAAATCGTATTGTACACAACATTGTAAACACAAAATGGTAAAGTAATTTTGTAAACACAAACATTGAAAAGCAATTATATTCCAATAAAAACTTTTTTTAAATTATATATTTTGGGGACTTTCCTGGTGGTCCAGTGGTTAGGACTCCGTGCTTCCACTGCACGCTGCCCAGGTACGATCCTTGGAAAGGGACTGAAATCCCACAAAATGTGTGGGGTAGTCAAAAAAAAAAGATATGTTTTAAATATGGGAACCTACTGCTTTAATTTTTGTGTCTCTTTCGCTACAGTTAAACAATTTTTGTTTTCTAATCATAATATATATTTCAGAAAACATTTTCTACTTAGGATTTATAGTCTTAGAGCTAGAAACACATCCATTTTTTTTTTCTCCCGAACACTGTTGTATTTCAAAAATAAATGATACAATTAACATTTAGACGAGACCATGTCCACTTCCTTGTGGGTCAACATTTTGGTTTCCATATTCCCACCATTACCAGCAACCATCTGCCGAGCACCCACCGGGTGGGTAGCACTCTACTGGACACTTTTTCTCCCCCATTAACTCCAAGTCATTATTCTCTCTTCCCAGGGCAGCTAAAAGCACACTTCTCTCTCTTCAGTCTTCCTGCTTTTGATGTAAATTGTCTTATTCAAGAGCACCATACCATTAGGTATCTTGAAAAGCTAGTATTTGACCTAAGTGCTCAGTCCAGTGAAACAGAAAGTCTAATTTTGTAAATGCCTATAATCTTTGGCCAAAAATAAATGATTTACTGGGCTTTAATATTTACAACTGAAGCTTTGTGTGAATAATCTATGACTTTTACAAATGAGGTTCTCCTTCAACAGTGGGTCTTCCTTTGGGCCAAAGGTCATAGAATAATTTCTAGACAAACACATCAATAATACATGATGGGTAGAAGAAGTAATAAGGTTCAAGTCAAATGGAGTTTGAGTTGTTTCCAATCACACAAATATATGATTTCATAAAAATTCCGTATTTTCATAAAAGAAGTCACTGGACCAATACATTAGCAAATAGATTTAACTCTACCGTTCAAAATATCTTGCATCCTTTTTTGAAGCATCAGAGACTCTAGAAGATAGGTTCTGTATACTTCACTTACTCAGCACCATTGGAAAAGGTGTTTAATCTTGTTTAAAAGGTGTTTAATCTTATATTAATCTCCTAACAGAGGTTTAATCTTCAGGTAATAAATTTTAAAATGGCATTTTTGAAAAATATATCACATTTATTCATGTATTTTAAACTTTTAAAATCATAAATAAAATTATAAATAAAATAATAAATCACCTTTAAGTAAAAAAAAAAAAAAAAAAACTGAAACAAATGTAGATAAAATGTTTAAATTGATAATCTTTAACCTTTGCAGCACAATGAAATCACCTGGAGAACTTTAAAAAATCTGATGTCCAATGATTGATTCACTTGGGTATTAGGGCTTTAAAGGCTCCCCCTCCAGTATTCTTGCCTAGAGAATCCCAGGGATGGGGGAGCCTGGTGGGCTGCCGTATCTATGGGGTCATACAGAGTCGGACACGACTGAAGCAACTTAGCAGCAGCAGCGGATGATTCTAATAATCAAAGCTGAGACCCACCCCTGCCCTCATCATTCCACACCTCAGGGTTAAGTTTAATCGTCTCTTTTCAGAGGTTCTTCTATGCTCCGGGTTTATATTTTGCTACTGTAAACAATACCACAATTAGTAATCTGGTCAAAATTTTATTTTGGTGGATACCGCCCTCCACAGAAGCCATACAACTCGACACTCCAGCCAGCAGTAAGACTTCAAATCCTGGCCAGCACGGTGACACCAAACCTGCTGATCTTTGCTAATCTGACAGGTGAGAGTATCTACATAATATAAATTTGCATTTCTCTTATTATATGTGAAGCTGAGCATCTTTTAAGATTACACTTGAATTTCCTTTTTGGTAGTGGTGGTGGTTTTAGTTGCTAAGTCAAGTCTGACTCTTGAGACCCCATAGCCTGTTAGCCTTGAGACCCTTGTTAGCCTGCCAGGCTCCTCCATCCACGGGATTTTCCAAGCAAGAACACTGGAGTGGGTTGCCACAGTTCATATTACTTGCTCATTTTTCTTCTTACTGATTTGAAAGTTCTTTATATATTGGGAAATGTCACCCCTTTTCTGAAAATGAGCTACAAATTTGTTTTCCTAGTTTATCATTTGTCTGTTGTTTAACCTCTGGCATTTTTTGCCAGGCAGAAATTTACTTTTATATGGTTCATTTTTAATCTTTTATAGGCTCCAGCTTTTATATCACACTTAGAAAAGATAGCACAATTTTAACTGATGGTTCTTAGGAAATTTCAGTTTCTTTAGGACTTTACAGTTCAGCCATGTGAATCAAAATGTTTCTCTTCTACTTTAGAGAAGTTTCCATTACATCTGAATCAAAACATATTGGGTGTGTAGGAGGGGAGAGTAAACAATTTCTGGAAATAATTTTGCAACATATCAATCACTACAATACAACTATTTGTGTTCCCAGCCTTTCAAATTCTTCTTTAATTCTGTCGTAAAACTATCAGATTTTATTTTGGATATCTCTGTAATATTTGAATCAGCCATTTAAGACTTATACAAATAAGACATGACAGCCTCACACAATCCATGTGCACAGAGACAATAGTTTTACAGGTGCTTATTGAAGGAGGAAGACTCAGTGGGGTAGCTAATTATACCAGGCACAAAGAGACATCCTTTCATGGACACCCACCACCTTGGATATACAATACTAGAAATCTCAACCCTTATTTAAGATACAGAGACAGTTTCAGGGCAGAAACGTCACCGCTGTTTTAAACAGTGCACACAAGTGTGAAGTATGAGCTAGCATTTTCATTTTTTTTTCCCTCAAGGCATTTCCATTTCATAACCTATTTTCACACCTATGTCCCTATTGCTTGGCCTCTTTTAATAAAATTTCCTCTAGGCAGGAAAATGAGAAAAAGCACTCTTTCATGATTTTTTTTCCCCAGAATAAAGAGGTTTATATCTAGAGTTCAAGAAAACTATTTAAAACTAGGCACAAGGGCTCTAATAATAATCTCTATTAGTAAATTTAGTTTATTTTCTACTTGAATAATTTACATGAATAGACTACAAACCACTTTACCAGGTCTATGAAAATTCAGATGGTCTACAGGTGGGCTATCACTCAGTTGCCAAACTGTTTTCACCTTCTTTTGACCACTATTTATTTCCACTCTCCATTTCTGTGGCTTCTCACTAAGGAAAGAAAAAAATATCAAAGAAAAAAACAATCCAATTCCTTCTTGGTATAGTCGAAATCCTTTTGTAATAAACACTGAGGAAGAAGAGGTGGAGAAGTCACAATTTCCACCCTTAAGAAGCACAGTCAAAAGAGGTAGAGAAACAAGAATATAAACGATAACAATTTGGTGCAGCCATTATTGAAAACAGAACGGAGATTCCTTAAAAAATACTAAAAATAGTTACCAGATGATCCAGCAATTCCACTCCTGGGCATATACCCAGAAAAGACAAAAACTCTAATTTGAAAGGATACGTGCACCCCAATGTGCAGAGCAGCACCATTTACAATAGCCAAGCAACCTGAATGTCCATCAGCAGATAACGGATAGAGAAGATGTGGTGCACACACGCGGGCTGCTACTCAGCCACAGAAAAGAAAGAAACGCCGTCTGCAGCATTATGGACGGACCTAGAGATTATCATACTGAGTGGAGTAAGTCAGACAAAGACAAATACATGGTATCACTTAACTGTGGAATCTAAATAATAATACAAATGAACTTATTTACCAAACAGAAATAAACACACAGACATAGAAACAAACTTATGGTTACCAAAGGAGAAAGGCATGTGGGAGGGATAAATTGGGAGTACAGAATTAACAGATACTATATATAAAAGAAATACAGGCCACTATATCTAAAAGAAATAAATAGCAAGGATTTACTATATAGCACAGGGAACTATATTCAGTATCATATAATAACCTATAATGAAAAGAATCTGAAAAAAATACATATGTATAACTGAATTACTCTGCTAATATACCTGCAACTAATACAATACAGTTTATCAACTATATTCAATAAAAATAAATAATAATAATTCTGAAAAATGTTGTAATAGAGAAATATCAGATACAAGAGGGGGCCATAAACGAGAGGTAATTTGACTTAGATTGGGACTGCAGAGTTGAAAAAGAATCCTCAGAGATGGTGGCCTTTGAGCTGAGCCTGTAACGAAATTAGAAGGAGCAGTTAGTTAAACAGAAAGATCCAGGATGAAGAATAGACATGGGTGGAGGCACTGTCAGGTGAGCACGTGTGGTGCCTGAGGAAACGCAAGAACACAGGGCCTCTGACTCGAAGAGACACGACACATGGAAGGTGTGGTGGCACATGGGCCAGAAAGGCAGAGGACAGGCAAAGCCCACACTGAGAGATGAGACTCTATCCTGAAGGTAAGGGAGCCATTTAAACAGGAGGAAGTCATGGTGAGATCTGAGTTTCAGGAAGATCACTTTGGTGGTGACACAGAGAAGGAAGTTAATGGAGGCAAACAGAGCAGCTAGGAAAAAGAATTGTCCTGTACTTAGTTCAGGGAAGAAATGAGCAGATGTGAAATATTCAACACATGCAAAGGTGCAGAGAAAGGAACAGATTTAAGAGCTTCCAAGGTCAGGACTTGGGAATCATTTCAAGGAGGGAGAAAGTGACAGCAATGAGTGGAAGATACGGCCGAGGTTTATGCTTTGGGCATTGGATGAAGGTTAATGATAGCTACTTGAGAGGAAATACAGGAGGAGGAAAAGTATTGGGAAGGGGAGTGAAGAGTTGGGGTTTAGAGTCTGAACCACCTACAGGACATTGAAGCTGGAGACAAAGGTTATGAATTATCATTAGCCCAGAGGAACTGAAGATTGGGGTGTAAACACCATCACCTAGTGAAGACAGAAAGTAAGAAAAGAGGGCAGATGGAGGAGTTCTGGTGGACACTCACATATGAATAAAGCAACGGAAGGAGAATTTGAAAAGAGAACCACTCTCAGTCTTGGGAGTGGAGAGAGGTACAGTTAAAATTAAGATAGGTGCTGCAGAGCAGCTAAGCCCACGCACCACAGCTACTGAAGCCTGAGCGACCTAGAGCCTGTGTTCCACAACAAGAGTAGCCACGGCAATGAGAAGCCTGGATACCACAGCAAAGAGTAGCCCCCTGCTCACTGCAACGAGAGAAAGCCTGAGCATAGTAACAAGGACCCAGGGCAACCAAAAATAAAGAAATTTTAAAAATTAAGATAGAAAGTGATGTCAAGAAAACAAAGGAAGGGGATGGGTTCAAGAAAGCAGTAGTGTCAAATGCCACGGAGCACTACAAATGCTCACAGAAGGAGAAAGAACTGGTGGGCTAGCTAGTTACCTAAGGGGACAAAACACTCTTCTCCTAGAAAGCATTGTCTGGATTTGCCAATTCGAAGGCCACTGGCAACTTCTGATTAACAATTTCAGGGAAGGGATGAGGTTTGGCTAAGATGGAACTAACTATACAGAGGAAGGGTATAAAGAGAGCAGTTTTAGTATGAAAGAAATTTCAAGTCTACTGTATGCTGAGAGAAGAGTCAGGAAGACCATGATTTGAGGCAGCCTCAGTGTCGGCATGGATGGCCAGTCTTAGCCACAGTTCCATCCCTCTGAAATACCCAATACCAAATCCTTCCCTCACTCCCACAGCCATGCCTTTGACTTGTCATCAGTTCAGTTCAGTCGCTCAGTCGTGTCCAACTCTTTGAGACCCCATGGACTGCAGCATGCCGGGCTTCCCTGTCCATCACCAACTCTTGGAGTTTACTCAAACTCATGTCCATCAAGTCAGAGATGCCATCCAACCATCTCATCCTCTGTCATCCCCTTCTCCCGCCTTCAATCTTTCTCAGCATCAGGGTCTTTTCCAGTGAATCAGTTCTTCACATCAAGTGGCCAAAGTATTGGAGTTTCAGCTTCAGCATCAGTCCTTAGAATGAATATTCAGGACTGATTTCTTTTAGGATGGACTGGGTGGCTCTCCTTGCAGTCCAACGGACTCTCAAGAATCTTCTCCAATACCACAGTTCAAAAGCATCAGTTCTTCGGTGCTCAGCTTTCTTGACGGTCCAACTCTCACATCCATATGACTACTGGAAAAACAATAGCTTTGACTAGACGGACCTTTGTCGGCAAAGTAATGTCTCTGCTATTTAATATGCTGTCTAGGTTGGTCATAGGTTTTCTTCCAAGGACCCAGTGTCTTTTAATTTCATGGGTGTAGTCACCATCTATAGTGATTTTGGAGCCCCCCCCCCCAAAGTCTCTATTTCCATTGTTTCCTCATCTATTTGCCATGAAGTGATGGGAGTGGATGCCATGATCTTAGTTTTCTGAATGTTGAGTTTTAAGCCAACTTCTTCATCCTCCTCTTCCACTTTAATCAAGAGGCTCTCTAGTTCTTCACTTCCTGCCATAAGGGTGGTGTCATCTGCATATCTGAGGTTATTGATATTTCTCCCGGCAATCTCACCCCGGCATTTCTCATGATGTACTCTGCATGTAAGTTAAATAAGCAGGGTGACAATATACAGCCTTGACGTCCTCCTTTTCCTATTTGGAACCAGTCTGTTGTTCCATGTCCACTTCTAACTGTTGCTTCTTGACCTGCATACAGATTTCTCAGGAGGCAGGTCAGCTGGTCTGGTATTCTCATCTCTTTCAGAATTTTCCACAGTTTGTTGTAATCCACACAAAGGCTTTGATGTAGTCAATAAAGCAGACGTAGATGTTTTTCTGGAACTCTCTTGCTTTTTCGATGATCCAATGGATGTTGGCAATTTGATCTCTGGTTCCTCTGCCTTTTCTAAAACTTGTCGTCACCTGATCCCTTTCTTCCCAATCTGTCACTTCCCTTCTGGCTAAAGTTTCTGCCCTATTCTGTGAAGAAATTACAAATTCAGAGAAAAATGAACCTGGCAGACCAACAGTCTACAGAGAGTGGATCAAAGGCCTGGGAGAGGAGAGAGGTAGGACTCTATCAGACTGTGTTCAGAGAATGGGAATCAGATGATTCTGGGTTCAGAGAAGAAGCAGGCCTGGGTCATGAGGTGCCATGGAACAGATGCGGAAATTGGAATCATGGCTGGTGACGTATAACTTAATGGTTAAATTGCTTACTTTTGATATAAGTCTTTAACAGCAGTTGGTCTGACTGGCAGCTGAAAAATGTGCTGCTCATCAAGAGGATTTTGTTCATAATATTTTATGCAGGATCTAAAGAGAAAAAAAAATTCACTTTTAAAAAATGAATAGTGGACATACTGCTCATAAATATGAAATACATTTTAGTTGAGCCCAAGTAAAGGTGTAAGTGGGGAGAAAGGTATCAGAAAGACAAAGACAGGCAAAAGAGAGACAAAGATACAGCCTCCACTGTTTTCCAAGTATGGGGAATTAAAGAGTTAACTCACTCATACTACTGATCTTTAATGGGAAGAAATACCCCCAAAACAACAATTTCAAACTTTTCCCTTTACAACTAAGGTGAATTCTAATTCTGGAAAAGGCAATGGTACATTTTCTTTCACAGGGAAAAAGAATCCAAGTTCTTCCACTCAATGGTATACTTATTTCCGGTTTGAAGCCTCAAAAAATACAAATAAGACATACAAGATCCATGTGTGAACATTATTCCAAACTATTTTTAGCCAAACTGACAGACCCTCTAAAATTTCAGCAACACTATTGACATAGGTCTGATAAAATCTGATTCCATTCAGTCATCATATAGATGGCTGGCTAGGATTAGCCTGACTCAAATGTGTAGGGATATGCAGAAAAGAGAAGGAACCAGTGTTTATTAAGCACCTGAGTGTCAAGTACTTTATATATATTACACTGTTTTTATAGATGGCAAACAAGATGCAGTGAAAGGAAACTTCCTTAGAGAGGAAGTGCCAGATCCAAGGGTCCAGCTCGATTCCTCCTGAATCCAAAGTCTTCCCTTATGGCAGTGACTTAGAACCTTTCTGTTACTCTGAAGACAAGGTGCACAGATTCTATCCTAACTGATAATAAAAAGGGCACTTATTTTGGCTGCAACTGTTTCAGAAGAGAGTACATTTTTATGAAGTAAACAACAGAAATACTTACTGTGTTAGAGAAAAGAGGAGCTCATGTTGAGGTTTAATGAAAAGCATGCAACTGACTACTATTTCAAGAATATGGTGGAGTTTCTGAACACGATGAACCTGCTCCTGTGTATCTACTGATGGAGAGATGAAATATTCCTGGAATAAAAGAAGATGGACATGGGAAATAAGGAGTTAAAGAACAAGCGGCATCTCTGGAAAGAATTAACTACGCCTACTACAGCTGAGTGGGGATGTTTGATTAACAGGTGGGGGCTTGGGGTTAGGGAGAAGAAGCCACTAGGTAGCTTTCCTCCTCTCAATACTATTCTTTAAACTAAACTCTTAAGTGTCCTCACTGAGAACGTTCTAAGCAAACCATTACGCATATTCTCTGGTAAAGGCAAATCACAGAACTGCTTCACCGAGGAGGTCCAAGTAGGTAACTAGTACCATCCACCAAACTCTCCAGATGGAAAGAATGGCAAACCCACAAGATAATTCTTAACTTCAATAAGCTTGCCAGGTTGATGGGCATATTCACTTCTAAAAATAGACAGTAAACCTGAAGTACCAAGAAATACAGCAAGTGCATTGTTAAGCTTCTACTAACATATATTAGTGGCAAATTGGTATGACCTTTTGGAAAAGAAAGTTGGCAAGGTTATGTCAAGCATCATAAAATGCTCAGACCTATTTATGAGAATCAATCCTAAGGAAATAATCCATGATAAGTGGAATTCTACAATTCTAAGATTCTCACCCCCTGGAATATACATCTTAATAATCCCTTCTCCTCAAATGAGGCCAGGATGTGTAAATGGTTGGCTGTTACTCCCATGATTAGGTTACTGACTGACTTTGAATTAATCAAAAGGGAGCTAATCTCCTGGTCATTACTTGTGACCCCGTCAGTGAGCTCTAAGCATCAGAGATGCTCTCCTGCTGGCTTTGAAGAAACAGATTGTGGCACCGTGGAGAGGGCCACATGGAAGAACCCCCAAGTAACCTCGAGGACATGCAGATGGTCCTGGGCCAACAGCTAGCAAGAAAATGGGAACCTTCATCAAAGGGTCACGAGTCAATGAATTCTGTCAACAATGTGAAGGAATCTGAAAGTGGATCTTTCTCTAATCAAGTCTCCAAATGATATCTTGATTTCAGCCTTGTGAAACCAGAGCAGAGGACCCAGCTAAAATGCTGACCCAGGTTATTCCAAACTGTGAAAATAACACAAGTAGGAACACAGTCATGGTCCCAGGAAGGGAGGACCCAAAACAGTCCCATTCACCACTGGCTACAAATTACGACATTCCTTGCAGCTGCCACCTACATTCCCAGGGGTCCCCTGACCACTCTGGGAAGTGGACCACCTAGGTCTTTTTTTTTTTCTTTAAACAAAGAACAGATCCAGACTGTCCTTCCCCTTCGATTATCTCTGCTCATGCTACAACCCAGGCTGGTCTACCTCTTCTCTGTCCCCAAGACCCCACACAGAGGTGATAAAGCCTGAAGTTCCTGATTATTTGGGAGGCAGTACAGCCTCAGGTCTATAGTCACAAGGAATTGAATTCTGCTATCAATAATAACTCATATGAGCAGGAAATGATCTTCCACTACAGGCAGGCTCCAGACAGGAACACAGCCTGCCAACACTCTGATTTTAGCCTAGTGGGGCCCAGACTAGACTTCTGAACTATAGAACTATAAAGGAATGCATTTGTGTGTGTTGCTTTAAGACACTAAGTGTGTGGGGGTAATTTATTATGGCAGCAATAGAAAACTAATATTGCTGCAAACCACTGGCATTTGAATCATCTGGAGATGAGATGGTTTGTTTAAAAAAATATATTCCAGGGAGTTCCCTGGTGGCCTAGTGGTTAGGATTCTGGGCTTTCATTGCCACGGCCAGGGTTCAGTTCCTGGTCAAGGAAATGAGCCACAAGCCATGTGGTACAGCCAAAAAACAACAACAACAACAACACATATTCCAGAGCCCTCAACCTACTGAGTCAAGAGTCTAGGAATCAGCATTTTAACAAGTCTTCTAGAAGATTCTCAAAGTCTAAGAACTATTGTGTCAAAAGTCTGAAGTCAACCCATAATTGAAAAAACAGGCATATTAAATGACTTGAGGGGAATTCATAAAAATAAGGGTACTCACATTTGAGTGATGAGATTAAGGGTATAATTGCATTATATTTTTATTTTCAAAAAGCTATTACTTTCCTACGCTTAAGAAAATGTATTAAAAAGTTTCCACTAAAAATGTACACCTTTAATAAAATGTTTAAACTTGGAATATCAAAAATTAACCTCAATAGAATCCAGCTGAGTGTTACATTGCATAATAGATGAAGCTGGAGTTATCCTATCTTGTATTTTTATGAGACCAGATATCATTTGAAGGTCTATTTTCTAAAAGAATCTTCCAACATATGTTAAAGGTCATTATGGATACTCTTTAATCTCCTTAAGTTTCTCATTCAAGATACTAGGGAAATACAAAAGCTCATAATCATGACCCTGAAACACAGAAATATTGTTTGAATCAGTATGTTAAAGAGCATAGCAAATTCTCTGGAAAGTAATCTTTTATGTGTAAAAGAAATGGGTCAAGATACTCCTCTGGTGGTCCAGTGGCCAAGACTCCACACTTCCAATGCAGGGGGCCTGCGTTCGACCCCTGCTCAGTGAACTAGAGCCCACATGCCACAACTAAGACCAGGCCCAACCAGATAAATACATAAAAATAAAGAAAGAAAAAAAGAAACGGGTCAAAAGAATATAAAGCAAATATTCCTCTGTAGGGCTTATCAAACATAGAAAGGCATTCTCTAACCATTTTAGATAAATGAAGAATTGTGGAAGCACACTGGCTTAAGCAGGATACAACCCTACGTCAGTATCATAGGTTTACAGACAATGAGAGGTGACATTAAATGGGCTACTCTTTTGTTTATTTTACTAGACAGTGTAATTAACTGCCTGTCTTAATTAATCTGTTTCCTAGGACATAAGCTGGCACAGAATAGGCACTTAATAACTGTATGGCAGAATGACCAAATAAAAGAAAAATCAACTTGAGAATAAAAACTCACCAAATGATTCAAAGATGCAAGCTCCTGACCTATCGAGAAAAAACAAAGAGATGCCTATAACCTTTATGTTTTATCTACTAGAAATCAAACAAGCTAAGAAAAACATTTCATAGTTCATATATAAAAGAAATGTTCAAGCTAAACAGTTTCTCACAAAATGCCAAATTTTCTTATACATTACATCATAAATATAAATTAATACTTATTCTAAAAATGATCACAGTTTGCCCCTAATAAAAACAAGGTGATGAATATTAAAACAGCATGTCATTTTTAAAAAGGGTTTTATTTACTACATTAACCCTAAAGACTCTCAAAACATTTGAAATAAAGACAAACAAAACCTGTAGTTATCTTTAATCTAATATATTAATCAAACAAAAAAATAAGGCTCAGAAAATGAAAGTGCCTGTTTCATAGTAAACCAGAGGCAAAGCCAGGGCTACAAATGATTAGGGACAAGTACAAAGATAAAATCTGAGCATACCTATGGCTGACAACTATGATGTTGCTTTTAATTTTCTGAGTTGGGAAAGGGACTTACCTATGAAAAAACAGATATAATCTTTCTTCAGTTTATCCAAACCAATTTCCAAAAGCATCTGAACTGGAACAGTCCCACTGAGAGAAACCGTGTCCATGGTTCCATAGTAAGATTGATGAATGAGCTTACTCAGTAAACTGTTACTCCCACTATGAAGCTAGAAATTGGGAAAAGTTTATAAAGGCACAATTAAAACTATAAAAAGTCCAGTAAGTGAAAGAGAAGCAAACTGTATTAATTAAAAACTAAAAAATTATGAACTTACATTTTTCATCTCCTGACATTATAAATTATTTGAATGAAAGCCTCTAAGTTACAAACCTATCAGTTTCTAAGATGCCATTCCCAAAACCTCCTTATTGGCTATAATAGCCAACAGACTAACTCAATCATTTGGAGAATAAAAAGAGCTGTGAACTTACTAGATCTAACATGTGTTCCAAATGCTAAACAATTAAATTTAAACATACCTAAAATATTTGACATTTTCTCATTTACTGTCCTTCTGTTAACTCAAATTTCCAACACAATCCTTTGCATTTTTCTTTTTTAATACTATTTTCACTTTGCACTTGTTGCACATGGTAGGATATACTTGTAAGTATCTCACAAACAGAAACTCTTAAGAAAAAATCAATGGGCAAGACTAAAATGCACAGAATGATCAAATAGAGGGAGGGTTTGCAAGCTTCTGCTCTAGAGGGTATCTCTGTTCACACCTAGGAAGTTTCTATCTTGTTATGAATTGGCAGTTGCATTATTTAAAATAATTCTACTAAATGAGGAATCTTTTTGTTTCTAGCTTTTAACTTAGATTTTTTCTTCATTATAAAACTATAAATTCATTATGGAAAATCCATAAAATCCAGAAATGTATAATGCAGTTGGAGAAACTTATTTGTAACCCTACCACCAAAAGGGATTGGCATATTTTAGTGTATTTGTTCACAGGTTTTTCTCTCCAAGATTTCTATCTTTCATACAATAGTGTGTAAAGTCTTTTTACTGAACATTGTAAGCATTTCTCCACACACCACTGTAAGCATTTCTGCACATCATCTGTAGCAACTATTAACATGTTCCATTATGTGGTTGTTTCATGATTTACTTAGACATACATTAATAATCAGGTCATTTACAATTTTTGCTACTGTAAATGAGGCCATAATGAGCATCCCAATACAATGTTTTTTTAAAAAGGTTCATTTCATTTGGCCATGGTGAGTCTTCACTGGCGCACACGGGCTCTCTAGCTGCAGCAAGCGGGGGCTGCTCTTCATTGTGGTGCCGCGGTGTGGCTTCCCTGGTGGCCGAGTACAGGCTCTAGGCTTGTGGGCTTCAGTAGTTGCAGCTCTCAGGCTTGGTTGGCTCTTCTGCATATGGCCTTAGGATGGATTCACTTTGAGGATCTCAGTACATTATCATAACTGCTTTATAGTGTTCCAATCTCATCAGTAGTATATGAGAAGGACTGTTCACAGCAACAGTAATGACCATAGAGGTAGCTTACAAATGCTGTGCACTAAACTATGAATTAGGTCCTAAGTGCTTCATATACATTAAGGAACCTGGCCAAGTTTATACAGGTAGAGAGCTGCAAAACGAGAATTCAAACTCAGGCAGTCTGCTCCAGAGCTTGTGCCCGTCCGTCATCAGTCTGCTCTGCTGCTGAAAAGGAGCACACACACACTACTGAACCTACCCATGGCTGTATAGCACCACGCTGCAGACTCTGGATGACCAATGAGAAACACTTCACCAAGTCTTGATAAGAAATCACACCTCGGAAAGCAAGTTAGTCTAACATTATTCTCATAGTTATTTCTGCAGATCAAACATGTCATTCATTTTAAGGATACACAGATGAAGAGGAAGACAAGTATCTGAACTTTATGGATGGTGAAAAGGGAGAGAAATTAAAGCCCCCCCCCCCCCCCGCAAGGGAGCATTTTTAAAGTAAGAAATTAAACTCGTTGACATAAAATAATATATTCAGTCAAATATTATGGAATATCTTTTCCTTTTCCTAATAATTATAATTTCACTAAGATATGTTTTAGTTAATGCAAATACAGCATAGAACCCACCTAAATCTTCAGGCAGGAGAAAAGAACAGGTTCTATGAATTGCCTGGTCTTAGTACAATTCTTGAGCAAAATATGCCAATGAGTTATTAGAACTGAGTTTGATAAAACAGAAACCGGATGTCCATACAAGGCTAGCAATACACATTATTATTTTCAAAAGACTTAAAATTAAACCTAAGAGATAACAGGAAAAATTTTATTGCACAATGCGATGGACACCTACTACTGCTCATTTTGCACCACAGCTGCTCAGCAAAATCGAGATCACCCCGTACTGTGAGAAGACACTCAACAGACCCATCAACTGCAGCAGCGTCATGCTTCACTGTCTGGAAAAGAAGTGAGTGCCAGAAAATACTCAGTTTATTTTTTAAAAAGCACAATAGTTTAAGACCAGTAAACTTTCAAATGCTACTCTAAGAAAAGGTGGGGTCATGAACACATATAAAAAAAGGCATGAATGTATCTTCTACAACTTCATCCATTAATGAGGAGATACAAGTAAATAGACAGTGAAAAACAGAACCCTTAAAACTGCTTTCAAACTCTGATGCCTAAAAGCAAGCATCTGACTTTC
This sequence comes from Budorcas taxicolor, assembly GCF_023091745.1. Taxonomy (NCBI): domain Eukaryota; kingdom Metazoa; phylum Chordata; class Mammalia; order Artiodactyla; family Bovidae; genus Budorcas; species Budorcas taxicolor. Next base: position 13,549,512 of record NC_068919.1, on the reverse strand, counting down.
CTCCCCTGGAAAAATATTTAATTACCTCGGTCTCCATTTTCCTACTTGTCAAATGACAACAGGTTTAGCACAATTTAATAATGCCACCGACAGCATAGTAATGTACTATCTCATAGCCTATTAACATGCTATAATAATATCATCTCATAGTATATTAACATAGTCATTTCCATTTTTCTTCAGCTAAACAATTAATAATAAATAGTCCTAGTTCTCTTTAAACATATCAATCAGTTTTTAAGGAAAGTAATCACTAGTGCTGACATCAAAGACCAACAAATAACTACCCTCAAAATGCTACCTTGGGATCTACTCAGCAATTTTCCAATTAAAAATCCATGGCAACTAGCTAAAAAAAAAAAAAAAAAGAAAAAAGAAAAGAAACAAAGGATATAATGTACACCAAGATAAATACAATTAGCCTGCTCTATGTTATTTGAAAACTGTTGAGAGTAAATCCTAGGAGTTCTCCTAACAAAAAATTTTTTCTTTTTTCTATTTAATTTTGTACCTATATGAGATGATAGATGTTCATAAATATATTGTGATCATCATTTCATGATATATGTGAGTCAAATCATTATACCTTAAACATAAAAAAAAAGCTACCTTGGCTGTAGCAGACCCATCTGAGATTGTATGGTGTGAAAGACAAGAGTACTACCCCATCTCACAAGCTCTTTCAGTGTACTTTTCTGATAACGGTCACTTACCTCGGTGTCTTTTTTTGTAGAATCACCAAATTCATTCAGCTTATTTAACTCTAGAAAGTGGCAAAAGCTTATTAAACTCTGGATTTTATTCTCCTTCTTTCCAAATTATTTCCACTCTAATCCTGTTTTCAAATGGCAAATGAGGAGAGTAGAATGGTAACCAGGTAATTTAGCAATTATTTAACTCTCCCATGGAGGCTGAATAAGATGCCCGCTAGGCAGGGGTGTGAGGATGGACTGAGACACAATGAAAGCTCCTGGCACACATGTCAAGCACATGGTAGGCGCTCTAAGGTCACTGTTCCATCCCTCCTCTTCCACAATCTCAAATATGACTGTAGTATATGAAATGTAAATCAAATACATATTATTAATTCTTAAAATCACTGAAATTTTTATCATTAGCATTTCAGAATGAAAGCTGTCCCTCTCAGCATGACAGACCTACAGCTTTAGGTATATCTACCAAAAAAAAATACTAAGCCTAAAAAAGCAATTTACATTTAAATGTAGCAAGCATAAATTCCCAATTAAGAAAAATAAACAAAAGCCAAGTGTGAGTCAGGAAAACAAACACCATTCAGAAATTCCTCCACAAGTTCAACAGCAGATTTTGCTTCCAGAGGCTCAGGCCATTCAGTTACACCAGTCCTCAAACCATCAGCCAAAACCTGTAAGAGATTTAAAAACAAACAAAAAAAACCCCAAAACTTGTTAGCAAAATACAAAGTTATCAGTAAGATGTATTTATCAACAGTAATAACATTAGTATCTTTTTTCTTGGCTGCACCACCCACCTTGTGGGATTTTAGTTCCTGCACCAAGAATCAAACCCAGGCCCTCAGCAGTGAGCATGGAGTCCTAACCACTGGACCTCCAGGGCATTCCTAACACCTATTTTTCTTGAATGGTTAATGAGACGTCAGCAACTATTCTAGATGTTTCATATGCAGTATGTTATTTAATGCTCACAAAAATCCAGTGAGGCAGATACTACTACTTACTGTCACTCACATTTTATTGAAACCAAAAGAGGTTAATTAACTTGCTTAAGGTCACACAGTTGCTAACTGACAATGCCAGGACATACATCCATCAGTCTGATGCTAAAGATGGTATTCTGAATTTTAATTATGTGTGCTACAGAGACTGAACAGAAGTTTACATAAAAATAACATGAATATGTATGCCGATATGTAGAGTATCTAAACTGAAGTAAGGAAAGAGGTTGAGGTCGAGATAGGCTGGAATAGCCAGAGGAATGATGAGAAACACTGGCTTGACTCATATGGGGGAACCATCCCAGGCAAAGAACAGGGGATAAGATGAAGAGGGTGAGCTGTTTCCACCAGGGTGGAGTAAACACTCAGGCAACAGCAGGAAATAACATGACTAGGAGTAGGGATTAAACAGGAAGAGTGATCTGAAAGAATTTTAAAATTTCATTTGGAAGACAACAGCCACTGTTGATTTTCTGGCAGGAAAATGACATGATCAAGCAGCTGAGAATTCCCCCATCACAAATACTCAGGATAGAGTCTAAGGAAAAAAAGAAGTATGATGTTTCTCAATAGAAGTAAGATTATCTTCCACCCCCAGGGAGTCTTTGGAAAAATGTGAAGATAAATTCTGGTGTAACAGTGATTGTGGGCATTTAGTTTGGTAGGGGCCAAGGATGCTACAGATGGCGCTAGTGGTTAAAAACCCGCCTGCTAAAACAGGAGACAAAGGAGACTCCTGTTTGATTCCTGGGTTGGGAAGATCTCCTGGAGGATGTCATGGCAACCCGCTCCTGCATTCGTGCCCAGAGAATCCTGTGGACAGAGGAGCCTGGCGGGCTATGTTCTGTAGGGTCGCAAAGAGTCAGACACGACTAAAGCAACCTGGCATGCACCCAAGGAGGCTACATATCTTCCAGTGTGTAGAATGGTCCTAAACCAGAAAGCATGATTCCGCCCAAGATGCCAAGAGTGTGTGTCCTTGTGGAGAAACAGTGAAAGATCATTAGAGTGGTCCAGAAGGGAAGTGATAGGGGCTTCATCTAAGATGGGCACAATGAAAGAAACCTCAAAGGGGGGAAAAAAAAAGTATACTTCAGAGAAAGAGACCGATAGATGGGCAGAAATATATGAGAAATAGAAGAAAAGAAAAAAAAATCCTACCTATTTATAAAAATACAGGGGGGGATTGAACTTGGAGAAACAATGGCAACGTGCACATCGAACAGTCTGTGAACTTCTAAGGGAGATTACATTAATAACGTAGCTTGGACTTTCAAGTCAGATAGACATATATTTGAATGAGTTTTAAACCAGCTCTTCCATTTACCAGCTGCTGACACCCCAGGCAACATAACAGAACCATCTAGCACCACACACTGGGCACACAATGGAACGGCAGCTCCTAGCTGTGGCAGTAACCAGATCTTACTCAAGTAAAAGGTAAGGTTTCTAGCCTGTGAACGGAAGGAATGGTGAAACTGCAGACAGAAATCAGGGGCTTATTAAAGTGATCCAGTCTGGAGATTTGATTCAAGTTTCATTTTGGACAAACTGAATTGGAGGGAAGATCGCTCTATTAGAGTGGGAACTGAACTGATGAAAGTGGGAAAGATCAGAAGTGGAAGCAGCTTACAGACAGCAGTCTGGAGTTCCCTTATAAAGGCATTCATCAAATCACGAAATAGATAAGCCCTCTGCTGGGGTGGAGAGAGGAGGGCAGAGATAGGAGGTTAGAAGTATGACAGAAGCCCACGGGAAGGGTCCTGAAAGAGGAGCTCTGAAGGAAGAAAAGATGAGAAAGGTAGAAAAGGTATCAAGCTTTTCACAAACAGGGAAATAATGAGAGGAGGTGAAAGTATGAAAAATGCCTGGAACTGTGGTAGAAGTGGAAGGCACCATGAGGTACCTGGCACTCAAGTCTAGTAGGGGAGACAGAGGAGTAAAGAAATTACTGTTTGATAAACCCTCTGACAAGGGGTATGTATAAAGTGCTATGGCAGAACAACCTATTCTGGGGAACCGGTAAATCATCTCAGGTGAAGATGTCACAGAAAACCCAGCAAAGAGGTGGGAAAAGGGCACACTAGGCAGATCAAGACACACACACACCAGAAAGCGACGGCGTGATGGGGCTGGAGCTGTCTTAAGCAGGGAGCTCAATGCAGCAGAGGGTGATGTGAGATCAAGCTGAAGAGATAAGTAGGAGCCAATCAGAACATGAAGACATGGTCAAGATCATCAGCCATCAGAGAAACGCAAATCACAACTATACCGTGGGACTTCCCTGGCGGTCCAGTGGTTAAGACTGCACTTCCACAGCAAAGGGTGTGGGTTTGACCCCTGGTCAGAGAACTAAGCTCCCAAATGCCTCACAAGGCAGCCAAAAAACAAGAAACAACACCATAATGAGATATCACTTCATCCCCACTAGGATGGCTGTCATATCAATAAAAAAGGTAGTATCAAGCATATGGAGGCAAGGATATGGCAAAACTGGAACCCTCATACACTGTTATGGGAATGTAAAATGATGCAGCCACTCAGTTTGGCAGTTCCTCAAAAAGTTAACAGTTAAAAGGTAGTTAAAGAGCTACCATATGACCCAGCAACTCCACCTAAGAGTTTATATGTCACATAAAAACTTATATACTATTGTATGGCAAAACTGATACAGTATTATAAGGTAAAATAAAAAAACAAAAAAAAAACAAACCTTATATACTATTCATGGCAGCATCAATCATGAATAGCCAAAAAAGTAAGAACTGAAATACCCATTAACTGACGACTGGATAAACACAAACGTACTATACCTATACACTGGTGTTACTCAGTAATAAAAGGGAAAGAAGTACTACAGAAGGTAAATTAGTGGCTGGCAGGTTTCTGCTAATGGGTATGGGATTTCTTTGGGGGGTGATGAAAATATCCTAAAATTAAATATGGTCATGGCTGTACAAACTCTGTCAGTACACTAAAAACTACTGAATTCTATACTTAAATGTATTTTATGGGATATAATTTATATCAATAAAGCTCTTAAAAAAAGAAAAAAGTAACTAAGTAGTCAGTGACTGGATATAACTGTCTTTGTATGCCAACTTAAGACATACAGAATTTCTTCTGCATTAAAATGAGCCGCCCTTGCCCGCCCCTTTGGGATTGAATTTGTAGAGAGGAGCTAAAATTACTGAAACACAAAATTTTTTAAACACATGCTCATTAATCTTTAGGATCAAATTCCAGTTATTAACAAGCAGATTATATATGCATTTGGAATAAACCGGAAGCTGAGTCACCTGGAAAGTAGGGAATCCATATGAATAAAATCCAAATACTTCAATAGAAAAGGTGAAAGAACTGTTATTAACTACTAAAGTGAAAGTGAAGTCGCTCAGTCGTGTCCGACTCTTTGCGACCCCATGGACTGTAGCCTACTAGGCTCCCCCATCTATAGGATTTTCCAGGCAAGGATACTGGAGTGGGGTGCCATTTCCTTCTCCAGGAGATCTTCCCAGCCCAGAGATTGAACCCAGGTCTCCGGCACTGTAGGCAGATGCTTTACCCTCTGAGCCACCAGGGAAGTCTATGTTCCCTTTAATTGCAAGGACAACTGCCCCAACTGCCAAGCATGTAACATTTGGAACAAATTTTGAAGAACACAAAATTAAATAACAATGATACTAGCAAAGATTTTTATGGAAATATGAGATCTAATGCAGGTAACAAATTCCAGAAGGATACTCACAAGGAGAAATTTCAGTTCTCTGTGAAGCTGACTCAGAGGACCTCTGGGCTCTCCCGATTCCACCTTGATATTCTAAAAAATTCCCAGAGTCAGTTTTCACTGGTAATCCCATCTTTTCTCCATCAGGGTCACAGTTACTTGCATTTCAAACTACCCACACATTTAAAAATATTTCATAAAACACTAGTGAATTGAAAAAGTAAGTCAACACTTCCATTTGGTATACCTTCCCCAGAAATATAGACTCTGTCCATCCCAATACAGAAACCTCAATTCAGGCCACCACAACCCCTCTCAATACAACTGTAGCTACACAGAACACACACTTTCCTGCTCTGTGTCACTGAATTTCCAAAAGGACAAGAAGTAGAAATATAAACACAATTCAAGACTCGATGACAGGGTAGGAGGTGAGAGAGAGGTTTAGGAGCTGGGGGACATATGTATCCCTGTAGCTGATTCATGTTGACATATGGCAGAAACCAATACAATATTGTAAAGCAATTATCTTCCAATTAAAAATAGATTTAATTAAAAAAAAAAGATTCAATGACAAACTTAGCATTACCACCCACCAAATACAACACTCTCCCTCCCCTCAATAAAACAAACAAACAAAAAAGGGTGAAGGGGGGTGAGGAGGTTTGAAAGAAAATAGTAAATGTCAGTACCTACTGCAGGAAAAGAAAAGTGTGAAGAATATAACTGTATAATTATTCACCAGCCCACCACCCTGGGAAAAACCACTCTTAACTCTACCCAGGACTTCGTGTACATATTTTTTAAAACCATAGTTGAGATCCTACTGTACATAAATTTTATACTTTTGGAGCTTTTTCTTTTTGCTTAATAATAGCATTTTCTTTCATTATTAAAGATATTTTAAATCATAATTTTAAAATCTGTATATAATATTTCATCAGGAAATCTATTTTTCTACTGATCATTCAGGTTTTGTTTTTAATATTTTCAAAACACAGCTGTATGACTGCACTAAATATCTTTGCCCATGTATTTTTGTTACCAATTCTGATTAATTTCTTAAGACAGAGCCTAGAAATGTAAATATAGGGTGAAAAGGGCTGAACAGAATAATGATTGTTGATGTGTTCTCAATATCTGCATTCTTTTAAGAACAGCAGGGATTATAAGTCACTGTGATGATTCCATTTGGGTCTCCACTGAAAAATCTTAAGTTACATAATTACAGTACTATGGATAACTGATGGATCAGACCACCTGGCAAAACCTTCACTGGCTGCACTGGCGAGACTTCAGGCTGAACCTTTCAGAGCTGTCCAGGAACTAGCAAGTTCAAAGTAAACCCACACTGAGTAAACTCAACAGAAAGGAGGGCTGGCTCCTACCAGAGCTGCAGTTGAAGAGAGTGGAGGGGTCTGAAGGATCTCATCCACAGGACTCCAGGAAATATCCAAAGTGATCGTGGTTTGTGAAGCAGCAACTGTATCATCCAAGGCAGTGGACTTAAAGAGCTCGTACTGGGCAAAGCCGCCGGCTGTTAGCTGTAATTCAGCAGACCATCAGCAGCGCTTTCACAAGGCCAAAGGCCCATTATCAAAACGACTGATTCTTTTCCCCAAAGAAGAAAAAGTGCCGTGCCAAATGGAAAAACGAGACAATTCTTTTTCATCACAAAGATTAGCTAAAAGGCATATATTTTCAGACATCAGTTGATATGACAATAAACATTCTGATACTATAGAAAAATATCTAGTCCTATTAGGAATGAAAAAAATCCTTTACACTAGGAAGGCAGATTGACAGCAGTTAGAAGAAGATAATATGAAAGAGAAATACTTACAGTAGACAAGTGATGCCTTTTCTTGTGAGACTTTTTTAGGTCTTCGAGATTTACAGAATAATTTTTATTCACTGTAGGACATGATAAAAAAAACATTATAGGTACAGTTCAAAATTACATCATTAGAGCTAGAAAATTACAATCTAATTCACAACACTAATGACTATCAAAATTAAATTTTAAACTACAGATGAAATGTTCTTAAAACAAGTAAAGTGGAACAAAGGTCAGTACTACTACCAAAAGTATAATTAAATGCCTATTATGACACTGGAATTATATTATCATTATATCCAACTTTTTAATTTTCCAATGAAAATTTCAAAAAATACACACATGTAAATGAAATGAAACCCAAATAAAACAGCCATAAACTCCTCTTTAGACTTCTGGAAATCTGTCTCTGAAATGTCTCCCACGCGCTGCAGGTTACACGCTAGAGTAGACTTGTGGTGGCTTACACAAGCTTCACTGTGTGCACTTCACTCTTGATATGTATCAAGTTTTAGTAAAAACTATGAAACAGTGATTACACAAATAAATAAATACACACACCTCCACAAAAGAGGAGTGAGCTCTCACCTTTACAGGTGACCATGTACAAGACAACTCCTGTGATGTTGCTACTGGATGAGATAAGCTCAGCTCCCAGCCAACTGATACCTTCAGGATCTGAACCATCACACCTTACCCATAGAGGAGGAAGGGCAGTAACCGGCCGCTTAATCTTCAAATGGGTCATATTAGGATTGTGAGCCATGGTATAAAATCCAATTAACTGCCTTGGAAACAAGAGGAGGAAGAATAAATTAGAGGTAGAGATCGTTGATCAGCCAGAAGCTTTCTTTTCCAAAGAGATCATGAACAGTAGCTACGATGCTGACTCTGATCCCACTTCTGATCACCATCTAATATTCTGTACCAATTCCAAAGTGGGGTTTTTTCCTTACACTAAGCAATTCTCTGACACTAGCTGGTATCCTACAATTCAACTCAGTTCTGACACTATCTACCCAGAGACAGCATCAGCAACCATAGGTTAAAGGCTCAGTCCTACAAGACTGCCTCACCTCCAACTTGCATTGCCAGTTTCAAGTCCAAGTTGTCATCTATGTGTCTACAGATCACAGGTTCTGACAACCCCCTCCCTAGGTTCAATTAATTTGCTCCCAGAACTCAGAGAAACATTTTACTTGCTAGATTACTAGTTTATTACACAAGGGAAGAACTCAGGAACAGCCAGATGGAAGGGAAGCAAAGGAAAAGGTATGGGGAAAAGGGCACAGAGCTTCCATGCCCTCTCCCAGCAAGCTGCTTTCCCCGTAACTCCACGTGTTCACCAACCCAGAAGCTCTTCAAGCCCTCTCCTTTTGGGCTTTAATGGAGGTTTCATTACATAGTCACAATGGTGACTAATTGAACTTAGGGAGGGGTTGAGTCCCAACCCCTCACCAGGTGACTAAACTTAACAAACTCTGGCCCCTCTTCCTTCCAGAGGTTGGGTGGGACTCAAACTTCCAACTCCCTACTCACAGGCTTGGTTCCCCAGGCAACCAGCCCCCATCCATAATTTACTCGGGGTGGGGAGGTCCAAAAGCCACTTCATTAGCATGAAAAAAGACACCTTTATTCTTCTCAACCCCTAGGAAATTCCAAAGGGTTTTAGGAGCTGGGTTCCAGGAACAGTGGACCAAGACCAAATATGCTTCTTCTTATAGACCACACTATCACAGTGTCCCAGAAACAAAAGTCTGGAAATTAAGTGGCAAAATACATAAATGTTTCACCGGAGAAGAAGTGAGAACCGGGCACACCAGACAGATCACGATCCACACACCAAAAACTGACAAAGTATAGCTACTACAAGCAGAGGGCTCAGTATGGTGGGGCTACAGGGTCAATGGGAGTGGAAGCAGGCTCTGAGATTAAGCAAAAGAAATAACAGAATATGTCAATTACTTCTCAATAAAGCCAGGGGTGGGAGAAGGAAGAAAGAAGTCAATAAATACATAAAAGAGATGCTTGAGGTCATTAGTCACCGAACACAAAAACTTCAATATAGTCTGTGAGTTAGATAGCATTATTTAAACAATGTTAAATTCCCAGATTTTGATGACTGTTTTGTGGTTATACAAGAGAAGGTACTAGGTTTTAGGAAATACACAGTGAGGTATTCAAGGGTAAAAGAACACAGTGTCTCCAACATACTGTCAATATTTCATTACAAAAATGTGTGTGTGTGGTTATATAGATGGGGTGTGGACAGGAATAAGAGGAGGAGGAGAGGGGAGGAGGAATAAGCCACAGAATCACAAAGCAGAGGCAGCAAAATGTAAATCTTGGTGAAACCTGGTTAAGGGTACACAGAAGTTCTTGTACTGTTCTTTTACACTTCTCTGTAAATTTGAGAGTGCATCAGAATTAAAAGTTACCCAAAAATACCGCTTAAAATTTTTCAGAGATGAAAACTAAGTTTATTACCAACATATGTTCAGAAAAGGCATTTCTAAGGGACTGTACTTCAGAAAAGAAATATAATAATCCCAGAAGGAAGGTCTGAAATGCAAGAAGAAATGGAGAGCAAAGAAATGATAAGCATATGGATGAATCCAAACAAACACTGGCTGGAGAAAACAACGTGAATAAAAAAATTCTCAAGTTGTGGGAGAGGAAAGAAAAAAAGGCCAAATATGACTTAAAATCAAGGAGCCATTAAAGAGTGATTGACTACAAAAGATTTTAAAAGTTTCTACACAGCAAAACAAAACAAAAAAACCCACTCTGAAGGAAAGTCACTTTGAATACTACTGAAGGCAATGGCAGCCCACTCCAGTACTCTTGCCTGGAAAATCCCATGGACAGAGTAGCCTGGAAGGCTGCAGTCCATGGGGTCACTGAGGGTCGGACACGACTGAGTGACTTCACTTTTGCTTTTCACTTTCATGCACTGGAGAAGGAAATGGCAACCCACTCCAGTGTTCTTGCCAGAATCCCAGGGACGGGGGAGCCTGATGGGCTGCCGTCTATGGGGTTGCACAGAATTGGACACGACTGAAGTGACTTAGCAGTAGCAGGATAGTCCTTATTCTCCAGTATTTTCTTGTTTAATGATTTTTTAATGTAGACCATTTTTAAAGTCCTTACTGAATTTGTTACAACATTGCTTCTGCTTTATGCTTTGTCTTTTTGGCCAGGAGGGATGTGGGGTCTTAGCTCCCTGACCTGGGATCAAACCCGCACCCCTGCTGCGTTGGAAGGCGAAGTCCTAATCTCTGGCCCACCAGGGAAGACCCCTTATTCTCTAATATTATATATATGACCAGATCCTCCAGGACTCCCTGACAGCAGATACTTTTGATTTTGGAGTTGAGAGAGACCACTCCTATGGTAGGAGGTGGGAGGGTAGTGAAGCTGGCTAAGCAGACAGAGGCAGTAGGGATTCCAATAGGGGTACTTCTGGCATGTGGGTGGGATAATTCCTCATCGGACAGGAGAGCCCCAGGTACTGCATAACATCTACCATCCATGGTTCAGGCCAACAGCTCCCCTGAGTCATCGTGACAATCAAAAAGTACCCCTGTTTATTTCCAAATCCCTGCTGGGCACTGGACTGGAGGCTGAAGGTTCTTTTGTGTCCTATGCGTCACTCAGGAGGAATCTGGATTTTATCACGAGGCAAAAGGACCACGGAAGGCTTTTTAAACATGGAAGCAACATAATCAGGCTTTCATACAATCACTCTGGCAGGAGTGAGGAAAAAAGATTGGCAAGGAACCAGATTAGAAGTAAGGAAAACAATTACGAAGCAACAACATTAAACAGTAGAAGAAAGTGGAGAAAAGGCAGAGTCATCTTGGTCACACTTGAGTTACCCATGGGACAGTCAAGTATTTAGAACTATTCTTAGAGCATTAAGTATATACATCAAGGGGGTGGGGGAAGGAGACAGAGAGGGATCTGGGCTAAATACCTATGCTTTCCCCAATGTTTATAAGATTGTTTAATTGCTAAATTGTGTTTGACTCTTTTGCGACTCAATGGACTGTAGCCTGCCAGGGGAATTTAAATCCTACCCTCCACCCCTACGGTAAGAAAAACCTACCTGGCTCTCCCAATTGGTAAAGCAAGCAGCCCAACATTTTCACCAGTAGAGAGATCAGAAATAGCAGTGTCTTCAGACTGTAGCTCTTCAATATGACTTGGTTCTTCCTTTTCTAAAGGCTTTAAAAACATTTAATTATTTAACCAGATAAGAGAACACTACGGTACTCTTCACTATGCTAGAACAATGTACTGATTTCCAGACCCTGAAGCGCAAAATGATTGGGTTATGACAAGAATCATAGCTAGAAACCAATGGGGTACCAATCCATCTCACCATTCATCAGAAGTATTTCCACTGTCCTATAAGAAGATATTGATCTATGTTGCACTGATAAAGGAAGCATATGACGCCATCAGAAAAGGAAGTGCTCTACCATGTACAAAATTATATACAAAACACCGAGGGAAACCCATGAGAGACTCCCTGATTTTGTCATTCCCTAAACTTGAAGGTTCATAGCCCTTTCTACTCATTTTCTAAGTCTCCAGGATTTGTTACAGCAGCTGACGTTAGTTACCTCATTATTATAGAAATATAGGGTATATGGTTCCAGACTATATTGATTTGCTATATTATACTAATTCTATGCTATATTATACTATAACACTGGTACTAATAATATATTATAATCCTAATATTGTTCCCAATTTCATTATACTATAATATTAATTTCATACTATAACACTAGTACTAATACTATACTATATTAGTAATTCAGTTCAGTTGCTCAGTCGTGTCTGACTCTGAGACCCCATGGACTGCAGCACGCCAGGCCTCCCTGTCCTGGTAGAAGTATATACTAAATTACTATACCAATACAGTCGTCTCTTGAACAACGCAAGTTTGGACTAGGCAGGTGCATTTACATGTGGATTTTTTTAATGGTAAATATTAACCCTGCAGTACTACACAGTCCATGATCGGCTGAACCTGTGGATGTAGAATCACAGATACAGAGGGCCAACTGTAAAGGTACACTAGGATTTTCTGCAACACAGATGGTGGGGCACCCCAAGCCCTGTGTTGTTCAGGAGTCAATGGTATATTAAGGAAGAAACCTATCTTTTAGAAAGATATTCAAATAGAATTCTTAAAATTAAAACAGCAGCAACAACTTTGGTTGGTTTTCAGGAAGACACATATCCTAAGGGTTTCCAGCAGCCAGCAGAGCCCTGCAGCCTGTGCAGGCCAAGTCGCTGTGTCTTGGGCTCAGTGTGGCCGCCTCTGGGTCCAGCCATGGTGCCGCAAATGGCATTATTTCATTCTTTTTAATGCACAGCCCTTACTTCTTAAGTCTGTTCCTCTCAGGACTCTCAGCTCTCATTTGTGTTTCTCATATCCACATGTTTAAGTAGTGAAATAGCTCAGTACTGCCAATAATAACAAAAATTAAACGAAATAACATTGCCTGAGCATGTACTATGTACGAGCTACTGTTCTAAGCTTTCTTTTATTCTTCATAAAAACCCTGAGAAAGGTCCTATTAATAACCCCATTTTATGGACTGAAAACTGAGCTAGTGGTTGGCCGACTAGCTTCTACAGAGTAAGCAGCTGAGTGGCAAAACCCACATTTGGATCTAGGTAAAGTGAAAGTTGCTCACTCTTTGCTACCCCATGGACTACTATACAGTCCATGGAACTCTCCAGGCCAGAATACTGGAGTGGGTAGCCTTTCCCTTCTCCAGGGGATCTTCCTAAGCTAGGGATCGAACTCAGGTGTCCGACATTGCAGGCGAATTCTTTACCAGCTGAGCCACAAGGGAAGTCCAAGAATACTGGCGTGGGTAGCCTATCCCTTCTCCAGAAGATCTCCCTGACCCAGGAATCGAACCAGGGTCTCCTACGTTACAGGTGGATTCTTTCCCACGGAGCCATCGAGGAAACCCCTGATCTAGGTAGTCTGACTTCAAAACCCAAGTTCCTGTCCACTAAGGTCTTCCAGCAGTGAATACTTACTAGTTATCTGACCTAGATGTATCCTCAACTTTGAATTTCTTCTGCCAGATTCCAGATTTTATTCCCTTCTAGGCCTGGGTTTCCAAATAGTTCCTAGAAGTATCCAAGAAATGTCATTTTCCCTTCCATCCTACTTTTCAGTATTATCCACCTAACTAAAACTCATGCTGTAAGCTCTATTGACCTTTGCAGACATGAAGGCCATTTTAGTTGTTTCCCATCCAAAAATGCCAGGACCTCACTGAACTCCAGGTAAGTCCTCACAACTCCAAGCTGTTTTCTCACTAGTATCTCAACCAATTTCCACAAATTCCTCTGCTCCTCTTTACCTTTCCCTAGAAACTCATTTTCATCTTTCAGCTTTTGCTCTACACACATTTTCTCTCTCCTCATAACAAAAGTCTAAATTCAGCCACATAATTCACTTATAATTATTTTCCAAGCATCTGTCCACCATAAATAAGCATCACTAATACAAAAAATAAATAAAGCAGTCCCCTCCTCAGAAAGGAGTTTTCGTGTAGTATGTAAAACAGAGTGCTCTCTGTTCATGCATCCCAATCCCCATCCAGACAGCATGCAGGTCCTAAAGCAAACAGGCATTCCTTCTAAAGGAATGTCCACTTTCTCCTGTTATATCCTGTTTCTATCTACTTCAAGAAACGATAAACCCAAAAAACGGGTCCTGGCCCCAAAGTAACTGTGTAAAATGATAGCATTATCAGCACTCAACTAAAACCACTGCTACTGCTCGGCCAGAACGGTTCCCCTATTTAAAACACAAAGGTGTAACGAGTAATTATAAAGTGATGAAAAAATAAGAAGGTCCTGAATACACCGAAGAACTGTATAAAAAAGATCTTCACGACCCAGATAATCATGATGATGTGATCACTAATCTAGAGTCAGACATCTTGGAATGTGAAGTCAAGTGGGCCTTAGAAAGCATCACTATGAACAAAGCTAGTGGAGGTGATGGAATTCCAGTTGAGCTGTTTCAAATCCTGAAAGATGATGCTGTGAAAGTGCTGCACTCAATATGCCAGCAAATTTGGAAAACTCAGCAGTGGCCACAGGACTGGAAAAGGTCAGTTTTCATTCCAATTCCAAAGAAAGGCAATGCCAAAGAATGTTCAAACTACCACACAACTGCACTCATCTCACATGCTAGTAAAGTAATGGTCAAAATTCTCCAAGCCAGGCTTCAGCAATACGTGAACCGTGAACTTCCTGATGTTCAAGCTGGTTTTAGAAAAGGCAGAGGAACCAGAGATCAAATTGCCAACATCCGCTGGATCATGGAAAAAGCAAGAGAGTTCCAGAAAAACATCTATTTCTGCTTTATTGACCACGCCAAAGCCTTTGACTGTGTGGATCACAATAAACTGGAAAATTCTGAAAGAGATGGGAATACCAGACCACCTAACCTGCCTCTTGAGAAATCTGTATGCAGGTAAGGAAGCAACAGTTAGAACTGGACATGAAACAACAGACTGGTTCCAAACAGGAAAATGAGTACGTCAAGGCTGTATACTGTCACCCTGCTTATTTAAGTTATATGCAGAGTACATCATGAGAAACGCTGGGCTGGAAGAAGCACAAGCTGGAATCAAGACTGCCAGGAGAAATATCAATAACCTCAGATATGCAGATGACACCACCCTTATGGCAGAAAGTGAAGAGGAGCTAAAAAGCCTCTTGATGAAAGTGAAAGAGGAGAGTGAAAAAGCTGGCTTAAAGCTCAACATTCAGAAAATGAAGATCATGGCATCTGGTCCCATCACTCCATGGGAAATAGATGGGGAAACAGTAGAAACAGTGTCAGACTTATTTTTTTGGGCTCCAAAATCACTACAGTTGGTGACTGCAGCCATGAAATTAAAAGACGCTTACTCCTTGGAAGAAAAGTTATGACCAACCTAGATAGTATATTCAAAAGCAGAGACATTACTTTGCCAACTAAGGTCCGTCTAGTCAAGGCTATGGTTTTTCCAGTAGTCATGTATGGATGTGAGAGTTGGACTGTGAAGAAGGCTGAGCACCAAAGAATTGATGCTTTTGAACTGTGGTGTTGGAGAAGACTCTGGAGAGTCCCTTGGACTGCAAGGAGATCCAACCAGTCCATTCTGAAGGAGATCAGCCCTGGGATTTCTTTGGAAGGACTGATGCTAAAGCTGAAGCTCCAGTACTTTGGCCACCTCATGCGAAGAGTTGACTCATTGGAAAAGACTCTGATGCTGGGAGGGATTGGGGGCAGGTGGAGAAGGGGACGACCAAGGATGAGATGGCTGGATGGCATCACTGACTCGATGGATGTGAGTCTGGGTGAACTTCAGGAGTTAGTGACGGACAGGGAGGCCTGGCGTGCTGCGCTTCATGGGGTCGCAAAGAGTCGGACACGACTGAGAGACTGAACTGAACTCTTGTTAGATTTAACAAGAGAAAATTAAAGTAGAAATTCATGAGTCATAGTGACTTACGCTGTGTGTAACAATAGCCATCCACCAGTCACATATGGCTTTTGAACACCTGAAATGTGGCCAGATCAAATTGAGATTTAAGTGCAAAATCCATATCAAATTTTGAAGATGCAGTATGGAAAAAAAGAGCTTAAAATCTCATTTTGATTTTTATATTAATTATTGAAATGATTAACATTAAATTTTTAAAAAACATTATAAACATCATTTCAGACCCAGCAATCCTATTCCTAGCTATTTACAGTAAAGAAAACTTGTGCTCACATACGACTTTGTACAAAGATGATCATATTCCTTGTTTATTTAGCTCTCTGGATCAGGAATGGATCAGCAACTAAAAGAACCACTAAACACATACAACCTGAATGAATCTCAAAGGCATTATTATACTGAAAGACGCCAGACTCAAAAGTTTATACACTTTCGTATGATTCCATTCATGACACTCTTAAAAAGACCACGCTACAGTGAGGGAGAAGGAGGAATGATTTTAAAGGAATAGCACACGGGAGTTTTCAGGGTGATGGGGCCGTTTTGTGTTCTGATTATGGTGATGACTACCACACTGTGTAACTGTGTTAAAATTCACACAACTAAACAAAAGAAAAGGTAAATTTTACAGTATGAAATTTAATTTCCCCTTGTTTTATGAGGCTACTAGAAAGTTTTTAATTACATATGTGGTTCACATTATCTATTGGACAGCACTCTACTTATTACTAAAAGATGTTAGAATCCACACTAATACGCTGACATGAAAATGTGTACATTTGAGATTATCCCTCAGAAACCAAACTTGGGTGTGAAGAATTAGCCACAAAGCCCAAGCACTACTTACCACTTTTTCCACAATAAATATGGTTTCATTTTCATGTAGAATATTTTTCAAAGGGTTTGGTTGGCCTTTGCTGATCAACTGCACTTGAATATCAGCCTATTAAAAACAGATTGAGATCCAGCAATGTTATAGAGACACATATATATATGTACAAATATTTAAACACATAAAGACCAGTTCTATGCAAGTAACTGAACAAGACTTAATGTTTTAAAAATACAATTTCATTTATTCTTTGCCCATGTTGTTTTTCATGTTGAGAAAATCTAGCTGGGGAATTCCCTAGAAGTCCAGTGGTTATGACTCCAAGCTTTCACTGCAGAGGGCAAAGGTTCAATCCCAGGTTGGAGAACTAAGATCCTTGCAAGCCTAGAGTGGTCAAAACAACAACAAAACCTAGCTATTATAGTTTGTATCTGTATGCTTCAAGGCCCACCTAGAGAGCACCCTGCCTTGTAAGACCTTTTGATTAGGATCACACTGACATCCTCTTCCCCTAATCATCCTGGATTTACTGTTAGGAACCATAAAATTAGCTCTTTACTAAACATTATTTTTTCTGATTTTTCCATGAAATTTAGAACTTTGTCACTGTATAGGTACTGTGTATTTCTTCATTCCAATTACAATAAACATTTATTGTAGAAAAGTTTGAAAACAGATAGCTAACAGATAAAACTCATCTATATTCTACTAACCAGTTGTTGTTCAGTCCCTGAGTTGTGTCCAACTCTTTGCCACCCCACGAACTGCAGCATCCCAGGCTCCTCTGTCCTCCATGATCTCCCAGAGTTTGCTCAGACTCATGTCCACTAGGTCGATGATGCTGTCTAACCATCTCACCCTCTGCTGCTCCCTTCTCCTTTTGCCTTCAATCTTTCCCAGCACTAGAGTCTTTTCCAGTGAGTCAGCTCTTCACATCAGGTGGCCAAAGTACTGGAACTTTAGCTTCCGCAACAGTCCTTCCAATGAATGTTCAGGGTTGATGTCCTTTTTCTTGAGGTTTGATCTCCTCGCAGTCCAAGTCTTCTTCAGCACAGTTTGGAAGCATTAATTTTTTGGCCCAGTCTTCTTTCTGGTCCAACTCTCACATCCATACATGACTACTGGAAAATCTGTAACTTTGACTATGTGGACCTTTGTCAGCAAAGTGACGTGTCTGCTTTTTAATACACTGTCTAGGTTTGTCATAGCTTTCCTTCCAAGGAGCAAGCATCTTTTAATTTCATGGCTACAGTCACAGTCCTCGGTGATTTTGTAACCTAAAAAAATAAAATCTGTCACTGCTTCCACTATTTCCCCTTCTACTTAACATGAAGTGATGGGACCGGATGACATGATCTCAGACTTTTTTTTTTGGCTGTGCCAGGTCTTAGTTGTGGCGTGCAGGATCTTCGACCTTTAGTTATGGCATGTGGGACCTAGCTCCCCGACCAGGGATTGAACCCAGATCCCATGCATTGGGAGCAGGGAGTTTTAGCCACTGACCACCAGGGAAGTCCCTTAGATTTTTTAATGTTGAGCTTCAAGCCAGCTTTTCCACTCTCCTCTTCACTCTCAAGAGGTTCTTTAGTTCCTCTTTGTTTTCAGGCATTAGAGTGGTATCATCCGCACATCTGAGGTTGCTGATATTTCTCTCAGCAATCTTGATCCCAGCTTGTGATTTCATCCAGCCTGTTATCTCGCGTGATGTACTCCACATAGAAATTAAACAAGCAGGGTAACAGTATACAGTCTTGATGTACCCCATTCCCAATTTTGAACCAGTCGGTTGTTCCATGTCTTGTTCTAACTATGGTTTCTTGACCCACATAGCCAGAGTAGTCACTACTATTATTAGTCTTATTGGTGTATATTTTGCCTAATCTTTTCCCAGACATATAAATAAACCTACTTTAATAGAAATATATTATTTTGATAATGCAACAGATTTTTGCTTAATAAATAAACAGAATATTCTAAGTTTTATATCATGAACTTCCTTCCATGCCATTAAACTTTTTTAGGCTGTCTAGTGCCATGGAGCTACCATCACATAATTAATTCTGTATTATTCAACATTTGTGCATTTCCAAATTATATGCTATAATAACTGATAAGGGATATTCTTTAATTACTACCTCCTCTGCACCCCACAACATGAGGAGCTCCTCCAACCAGGGATGAACCCATGCCCTCTGCAGTGGCAGCTCAGAGTCTTAACCACTGGACCAACAGGGAAGTTCCCCTTTAATTACTTTCTTAAGATGAGTATCTAAAATCACATTGATACTGTCAAATTGCCTTTCAAATGTCATATTCACATATTCGCATTCTCATTTTACGTCAACACACTATTTACATTCTTTTTACCATCTCACCTAGCAAATAGTTATCTTGCTATTTTATAAATTTCATTTATTCGATCACTAATGACAGTGAACAGCCGCTAAAATGCTTATTATTGACAATTATCTCTCATTACTTGAATCTATTTATTTCTTAGTTTGGAAATCGAAGCATTTAGATACCAAGTACAGAGAGCAAAGGATGCTTTCTTACTCTAACCTACTAAACTTTTTGAGTTTAATAATCTTTGGCTGTACTAGGTCTTCAGTGGAGAAGGAAATGGCAACCCACTTCAGTGCTCTTGCCGGAAGAATCCTAGGGACGGGGGAGCCTGTTGGGCTGCCGTCTATGGGGTCGCAGAGTCGGACACGGCTGAAGTGACTTAGCAGCAGCAGCAGGTCTTCAGTGCTGCGCGTGGGCTTCTCACTGAGTGGCTTCTCTCAGTGCAGAGCACAGGCTCCAGGAGGCTCAGGCTCAGTAGTTGTGCCCGCAGGTTTAACTGCTCCAGGGCATGTATGATCTTCCCAGGTCAGGAATCAAACCCGAGACCCCTACACTGGCAGGTGGATTTCCAACCACTGAACGAGCAGGGGAGCCTCGTATCTACTTTGTTCCTGATCGAATACTGTTGTGGATTGAACTGTTGTTGTTCAGTCACTAAGTTGTGTCCGACCGACTCTTTGCAACCCCATGGACGGCAGCACGCCAGGCTTCCCTGTCCTTCACTATCTCCTGGAGTTTGTTCAAACTCATGTCCATGAGTCAGGGATGCCATCCAACCTTCTCCTCCTGCCCTCAGTCCTTCCCAGCATCAGGGTTTTTTCCAATGAGATGGCTCTTAACATTACGTGGCCAAAGTACTGGAGTTTCAGCTTCAACATCAATCCTTCCAATGAATATTTAGGACTGATTTCCTTTAGGATTAACTGGTTTCATCTCCTTGCAGTCCAAGGGACTCTTAACAGTCTTCTCCAACACTTATTTTTATCCTCTACCTATTCATCTATTATGATTATCTTCATTCCTTATTGGTTTTAAGAGCTTTTCATATATTTTATATACATGGGTATTAACACTTATCGTTTATGACACTGATGTCATAAATGATATCCTCAGCTAGTCTTTTAGACATAATTTATTTTAGTTTGTTAACTGTTTTAGAGGATTAAGTTCTATGAGAAGTTTTACCTGTGGAACACTTGGCATGTTAGATGCTTAATAAATTCACGAATGTTTATAGCAGCTTTATGCAAAACAATTAAAAACTAGAAACAATCCAGTCTGAATAGTGAATGGATAACCAAACTGCATTCATACAATGGACTATTACTCAACAATAAAAAGGGATGAACTACTGATACACACAACACCACAGTCAAATCACAAATGCATTATACTCAGGACTTGAGCAGTTAAAAGTCTGTACTTCCAGTGCAAGGGGTGAAGGTTCAGCTCCTGGTTGGGGAACTAAGATCCCACATGCCATGTGGCATGGCCATTAAAAAAAAAAAGAAAACAAAACAAATGCATTATACTTATTGAGAAAAGCCAGACAGAAAAGCTATAAACCATATGGCTTTATTTATATGACATTCGGAAAAGGCCACACACAAAAAGAATGTAAAACAGATCAGTAGTTGCCAGGGAACAGGGGAAAGGGTTAAGTAAAAAGGGACATGAGATGTTTTTGGAGATCATAGGAATGTTCTTGATTATGGAGGTGGTAATACAACTAAATGCATTTGTAAAAATTCATAGAACTGTACTCTAAAAGGGTGACATTTAATGTATGTAAATCAACTTTGATAAACTCAACTTTTAAAAACAATTTTAGGATGACTGAGTTGTTTAAAAACCAAATAAGTTGTTCATACCTCATAGATAAATGGGTCTTTACAGATTCCTTTCTTTTTTTCATCAAATTCCCTGAAATGCAGAAACACATGTGAAAAATAAAGCTACAGTATTTTGTCATTTAAACTCTGGAGTTACTGAGAGAAATTAAAAATTCAGAGTACTCATGACAGCACTAAGGCACAGTTGGGAAAAGAGAAGCAGAAAAATAGCATTAGGTTAATAAGGAAAGAAAAAAAAGAGATTAGTAAAGACTAATAGACAGCTGCCCCTTGGGACTTCCCTGGTGGTCCAGCGAATTAAAACTATGTCGTTTCAATGCAGGGGGCACAGGTTCGATCCCTGGTTGAAAAACTAAGATCCCACATGTCCTGAAGTACAGCCAGAGAAAAGAGATAGACAGCTGCCCCAAACTGGGTACAACTGGTTCTCAGAGGCAGCAGGAAATTAGGTCACCTACCTCTATTCTTATAACTTTTAAAACACAGTACCAATTACTATTAAAATGTAATTTACAACACGACTTTTGGGAAGCAAAAATAACTGAAATCAGTGGGTAATTATGGAGAGGTTATTTAAGGGTCCCAGGCCTTGAGTTTCTATTGCTATCCTCCCTGTTTTCATGAGTTGACACCAAAAAATTAGTGAGCTGGATAACGCTAAAGCATTCCTAAAATGGAAGCACGAAATGTTGAGATGCATCGTAATTGTCATTCCATTGAAGAAAGCTGATCCCGGGGCTTCCCGGGTGGCCCAGTGGTAAAGAACCCACCTGCAAAGGCAGGGGACAAGGATTCAATCTCTGATCTGGGAAGCCCACACACGCCTCAGGACAGCTAAGCCCACACGCTACAGCCCTTGAGCCCGGGCTCCAGAGCCCAGGAACTGAGGCTACTGAAGCGCCCTAGAGCCTGTGCTCTGCAGCAAGGGAAGTCACCACAGTGAGAAGCCTTTGCACTGCAACCAGAGTAGCCCTGCTCACCGTATCTGCGGAAAAGCCCCAGCAGCAACCAAGACCCAGCACAGCCAAAAATAAATAAGTAAAATTATATTTATTTTAAAAAGCTGATCCCAAAGCATGTAAACTATAAACTATTAAGATACCAAAAATGCACATCAGCTTGATCTACACTCTAAAAGAGAAAAGAATTGTTAGAGTCCTAAAGGAACCCAACAGAACAGTTTCAGGATACCATTATTTGATCCACTCTGTAACTCACTGAAATAAAAACTAGGCCTGTGACTAATCCACTTTGGCCATTTTGGACAAGGCTGTGACTTTCCCCCTGTATTTATTTATTTGGCTGTATCAGGTCTTAGTTGCAGCACACAGGATCTTTGTTGAGTCACATGAGATTTTTCACTAGGTCATGCGGGCTCTCTAGTTGTGACTCTCTGCGTCTGGAATGCGTGGGCTCAGTAGGTGCGTGGCTTGAGAGACATGTGGGATCCCCCACCAGGGATCGAATCTATGTCCCCTGCATTGCAAGGTGGATTTTTAACCACTGGACCACCACGGTAAGTCCTTGAGAAAAGAAGTTTATCTCTATGCATACGTAACTCAAGGATCATTCAACCATCATTCAGTAATAATTCCACCAGTATGTACTTTATGGGCAGGCACTCTGTGAACAAAAAAGTGTTGCCTGTCTTTCTGATACGCCAATACTGCCTGCCATCAGCCATCAGCCACTGCAGCTACCTTGGTGCACCCTGAGAACTCAGGACTAGACAGTTAAGCTACACACCAAAGGGGCGATTTCAATGAGCTCAGACTCCCGCATCTTCCCAAAAGTGGAAAAGCACTGTAATCATTACCTTGAGATGTCTGTTCCTGGGATTAGTAGTAAACTTTTGATGTTCAACTACATTTCCCTCAGCAAAACTCCTATATATTCTGGCTCCTCCCTTACCTTTTAGGAACAGTTCTTTAGAGCTATCTGAAGCTGACTGCCAGGCTATACTACTCAGTAAGGCCCCTGAATAACAGTAATTTTAGGTTGTGCATTTTTTAAGTCAACAATTCTTACTAAATGTCTAAGATATAAAACAAATGCATAGTTCCTGGCTCACAGTCTTGACTGCAGCCAACAACTGCAACACAGGGTGATGAGCCTCAAAGAGGGTGGTGCACAGGAAGAGACTTTGCTAGAGGGCTTCAACTTTATCCTGAAAGCTAAGAGGAGCTCAGTACAAGATTTTAAATGAGAAAATCTCCCTGACTTCCTGATGTGGAGAGATAAACTTGGTGGCCAGAAAATAACTGAATAATTTGTAGTACTGAAAAAAGTGATGATGGTAAACAAAGCAGTCAGGATGCAGGGAAAACAAAGGTAGCTGGTGACTGACTAGATGGGATGGAGGTGGCGGAAAATAGAACCAAATGACAATCTTGGACAAGGAACTCTTAACTCAGAGACAGAATTCAGGAAACTGTCACACTGCAGGGAATAGATGGATTCAGTTTGCAGATAATGAGTTTGAGATCTCATTTGGACATTTCCAGTAGGCAGGTGGCTACACAGGTAATATGAGGGATTAAAAAGAAGACACACAATTGATGCTTCAAAAGTGGAGAGAAATACTAACACTTATGAAAGAATTACGAAAGAGTCTAAGTAAAATTTATCAACAAGGGACTGGTTAAATAAACATAAACTAGCCAAACAATGAAATATTATATAGCCACTAAAAACAGATCTATAGGCTGTCATACTGAAGGCTATCTAACATATTGTTAATTAAAAGAAAAAGCTAGTGAGGGACTTCCCTGGTGATCCAGTGGCTAAGACTCCCGGCTCCCACTGCAGGGGGTGCCTGGTTTCAAACGCGTCAGGGAACTAGATCCCACAAGCCGAAACTAAAGATCCCACGTGTGGCAGTGAAGATCTCAGGGGTTGCAACTAAGATTTGGTGTACCAAATAAACAAATACAAATAAATGCTAAAAAAAAAAAAAAAAAAAAACAGCTAGTGATCTTTCTACAGTGTTGAAAAAAATTGACAAGCAGTACCACTTTTATAAGCAGGATAAAAAGCAATGAAGACAAATAATGAACAAGTATGATATTTAGAAAAAGGGGTTAGATTACAGCAGTTGGTTATCAAAATGTGGTGTCAGGCCAGCAGCATCTGCTTCGCCTGAAATTGATTAGAAAGGGAAACTCTTTAGCCCTACCCAGAACCTGCTGCTGTTCAGTCCCTCAGTCTTGTCTGACTCTTTGTGACACCATGGACTAAAGTACGCAGGCTTCCCTGTCCTTCACATCTCCCAGAGCTTGCTCAGATTCATGTCCATTGAGTCAGAGACGCTATCTAACCATCTCATCCCACTCCACCCAGGCCTACTAAATCAAAAATTCTGGAGGTGGGCCCGGCAATCGGTTTTGGCAACTTGCCAGGTGATTCTGATTTGCGCTCAAGTTTGAGAACTACTGGATTAGATTTTTGTGTCGGATACAAAACTGGATGGAATCCACTTTATTACTAGTACTTCACTATATGAGGATTCCCTTGTTGGCTCAGATGGTAGAGTCTGCCTGCAACTCGGAAGACCCGGGTTGGATCCCTGGGTCGGGAAGATGCCCTAAAGAAGAAGAAGGAAATGACAACCCACTCCAATATTCTTGCCTAGAAAATCCCATGGATGGGGGAGCCTGGTGGGCTACAGTCCATAGGGTCGCAAAGACTCGGGCACGACTGAGCGACTTCACTTTCACTATACGAATAAAACGAAGTCCTGCTGCTGCTAAGTCACTTCAGTCGTGTCCGACTCTGTACGACCCCATAGACGGCAGCCCACCAGGCTCCTCCGTCCCTGGGATTTTCCAGGCAAGAACACTGGACTGGGTTGCCATTTCCTTCTAGGGCACTGTAAAACAAGTGTTTTGAACCATCACGTTATCACTATGACTGCTGCTCAAAAAACCATCTTGAGCTCTTTCCTCCGCTGCCGCTAAGGTGCTCGGTTCTTCCGAGGAAGCTAAGGCCGTTTTGGGGTGAGGCCCTCACTTCATCCGGCGACTAGCACCGCGCCCGGCAGCCCCCACCTAGCACTCGCCCGCACCATGGCCTCCGTCTCGGAGCTCGCTTGTATCTACTCTGCCCTCATTCTGCACGACGATGAGGTGACGGTCACGGAGGATAAGATCAATGCCCTCATTAAAGCAGCCGGTGTAAATGTTGAGCCTTTCTGGCCAGGTTTGTTTGCAAAGGCCTTGGCCAATGTCAACATCGGGAGCCTCATCTGCAATGTGGGGGCTGGTGGACCTGCCCCAGCGGCCGGTGCTGCACCAGCAGGAGGCCCTGCCCCCTCCACTGCTGCTGCCCCAGCTGAGGAGAAGAAAGTAGAAGCAAAGAAAGAAGAATCTGAAGAGTCTGATGATGACATGGGCTTCGGTCTTTTTGACTAAACCTTCTTAGTAACACATTGAATAAAAAGCTGAGCTGTTAAAAAAAAAAAAACCATCTTGAATAAACTATAAAACACGCTTCACACCAGCAAAGCTTTAAACAGGTGAACTATATCAACATCTAGTTTTCTGTATCCTGTTCGATGCCTCTAACATATCACAAGTTGTGTGTGCATTATCAGATTGAATAATACACTTCTCGTAAAATTCGTCACCTTCCACCGCCGGCGACAAAGTACACGTTTTCTTCTAAACGTGACTAAAGGCAACAGGGCCTACCGGGTCAAACTCACAATGGAGCAGAAAACCGGCCTCTCTGCCGCTCCCAGATCCCCGGAAAGCGAACTCAATTTACAAATTCGCGCCGGTGGAAACTGGGAAGGCGCTAATCCCCAAGTCTGCGGCAAGAGGCTTGGGGCGAAGATCGAGATACCCCAGGGGAGAAGTGCTGTCGCCAAAGTCAAGCCAGAACTAGGGGCTACAACTCACTGCAGGAGACCAGCGTAAAATTCCTCAGCAGCTCGGTTAGCTCCCGACCACATCGCGCCCCAGTTTGACTGAAGACCCGAAACCGCCAAGCTGAAATGCGCGCCGGGCGCTGACGTACGGGGTCGTGACCTCCTTGCCGGGACTACTTTTACCCCCTCCAACAGGCTCCATTCTACAGTTAAACTATTGTTTTATAGCGCACAGCGGTGTCTCCTGTCTCAATAGTTTCCCCTTCCCGTAAGAAAAAGTTAAAATAAATTATACTGGTTGAGGGGGAAAAGACACTCGTCTCGCGAGAGTTGGCCACGGCCTCTCATGGATTACTCCGCGAAAAGGAGTCCCTGGGTTCTAAGAGCTCTTTTTAGCTATGGAAGTCAATAAATACCGTAATTTGACATATATGAAGAAATAATATGCTATTTTTATTGTTTTAGCGTGGTGGGGAGATATTTTATATCCCTGAATTGATTCTGAGGCGGGGCAGGCTGGAGGACGAGCTGAAGGTTACATATGGAGTGGGAGTGCTAGGCACTTCCTTTTCCTGTGGGAGCCGCCGGGGTGAGAGGAGCGTGGCCTTCTCCTCTCCCCGCCATGGTAAGCAGAACTCTTTTCCTCTGGACCTGTTTCTTTTTTCGGAGCTTGGCAGGAATGGGCTTGGGTGTTCAGAGCATGAAGTCTTCAGGAGGGGAAGCGAGGAGAAGGAGATGGGGACCAAAGGCGTGTTTTTGTGGCTGGGACGTGGGTAGTAATGCTCTACGGCAGCCATCTTAGAGGCAACGTGTGCGGGCCGGCGCCGGGCGCGTCTGGAGTAACACGGAGGAACCCCAGATAGTTCTTGGAGCCAGAGGGACCTTTGGGATTCTAGCTTCTCTTGGATCTTAGAAAGTATGGGTTCCGCTGAAGACTTGGAAATTCTCAGAGCGTTAGTCTAAGGCTAGGTGAGTCAATGTGGGGGTTTGTGTCTCCATACTCTATTAAGTGAGGAATACTTAAGTTTTAAGAGAGATTTCGTTAATCAAAAAACTTCTATTTCACTTATTATTGTGTGCTTATCTTAGCGATTGCCTCTGAAAGCGTTCTGGTCTTGCATTAAATTTTACTTGTTTTGTAGCTACTGCATAAATAAGGTTT
This sequence comes from Budorcas taxicolor, assembly GCF_023091745.1. NCBI lineage: Eukaryota > Metazoa > Chordata > Mammalia > Artiodactyla > Bovidae > Budorcas > Budorcas taxicolor. The sequence continues at coordinate 13,522,634 of NC_068919.1, read as the reverse complement.
GTGAAAGCACTATGTGCCTTGGGTAGTTCAGTGAACACAATATGCAAAAAGCGCTAGTATGCTACTTTGATCGTAATTGAGTTGGTCAGGATGCATTGAAATGTTCGATGGTAGTGTTGTAGACAGGGAATTGGAGAGGAGGCGGTAATTGGACTTTATAAGACGTGATCAGAGACACCTGAAGGAGGCTAGGTGCGGAAGGGTATGTTTAGGTAAAATACTTGTTAAATCTGAGCAAGGAGAGGGATGGCCCTGAGTGTAGGCCTGAGAATCTGGAAGAGAGTGTGGGCTGTGGGCAGCGAGGTTGAGCAGTTCTGTAGGTCATGCTTAGGACCTTTTACTTTCAGGGGGTAAGTTTCTGGAGAAAACTGAGCAAGAAGTAACAAGGCTGTTTTTTAGTAGTAAGTTTTGGAAGATGTGTTTGGAATGGGATGACAGGGAAGGATGGATGTTTGAAGTTAGAGCCCTGGTAGATAAGATTTGGTCACGTTTGGGATGAGAGTTTGGATGACGTTAAACTGCATTTTCAAATCTTACACTATGGTTTTTATTTTGCTCTTTAAGGCCCGATTTGAAAGTTTAATAATAAAGCAATCTCTTTGAAAATGATGGAAATTTTGTGGCAGAACTTGAGAAATTTAGGTATCTTTCAAGTATTTATTGATGTTGATAGACCTGATGGCGTGTTGATAACTTATTTGGCTTAAGCGATATCTACCTCATCAAATTTCTAGACCTTTCTGTAAATGAGCCTTTAATGCTTTTGTTGGTGCTTGAGAAGAGTGCTTTTGATGATGTTTCTCAATATAAATATTTTTTTTTAATTTTTTTCAGGCGTGTGCTCGTCCACTGATATCAGTGTACTCCGAAAAGGGGGAGTCATCTGGCAAAAATGTCACTTTGCCTGCTGTGTTCAAGGCTCCCATTCGACCCGATATTGTTAATTTTGTTCACACCAACTTGCGCAAAAACAACAGACAGCCCTATGCTGTCAGTGAATTAGCAGGTATGGATTTAGCTGTTTCATGGGTTGACTTTTTAAGGGGTACTTCACAGCAGTGATGAAATTGCACTCCGTTGGTCCGTGTTTCTGAACAGCATGATTTCCCTGGATGTTCTGATGCTGTTTGCCGCCGTACGCAGTAGTCACACAATGGTGTGGTAAGGCGCTAAAGCTTGTGTTTCTGAACAATTTCAGGTCATCAAACCAGTGCTGAGTCTTGGGGTACCGGCAGAGCTGTGGCTCGAATTCCCAGGGTTCGAGGTGGCGGGACTCACCGTTCCGGTCAGGGTGCTTTTGGAAATGTATCCTTTGTTGCACCACCTAGACTGGACAGCTGTGGCATTTGGCAGACTGAACCTGGCTTATTCATTTTAGTGATTTGGAGATATTTGTGCTCAAGACACTGATGTCCGGGTTAAGACACTTACACAGATTTGCTGTTGGGAAGCCGGCTTGGCAGCACAGGGTTTTGCTTGCAATGATGTCGTAATTTGCGTCTGACTCTGTTCTCAGCGACAGTTGCCTGCTGTCAGTGGCTGGTTCAGAAGGGTGACGAAAATTCTTACTGAGCAAGGCATAACCTGATTGTAATTGCTAAACTTGGAGAAATGTGATTCTTAACTGGGAAAATAGATGTGTCGTGGGGGCCGCATGTTTGCACCAACCAAGACCTGGCGACGTTGGCACCGCAGAGTGAATACAACGCAGAAGCGATACGCCATCTGCTCTGCACTGGCTGCCTCAGCCTTACCGGCGCTGGTCATGTCTAAAGGTTTGTGATACTTTATCTTTTAGGGATCCTGTAAACCTTTCTTAAATCTGAACCTGATTGCCTGTGTGAATTCTCTTCATCCTAGAGTGTCTGACTACATTTCCCTCTACTAAATGCTAGTTACAACCACTTCAGTCTAACAACTCAGTGAATACTATGTAATGAGGTAATTTTTACATCGCTTGTCGAAATGATGAGATTCCACTCAATTGGTCCGTGTTTCTGAAACACATGATCTTTGTGGTAGTTCTGATTTGGCAAATGTGCCACTTGATTTTGTGGGTTTGATTACATTTTTCAAAGGGTTCAGGGTAACCAGGTCAGTGTTAATTGACTTTGTCAGGTCATCGTATAGAGGAAGTTCCTGAACTTCCTTTGGTGGTGGAAGATAAAGTTGAAGGCTACAAGAAGACCAAGGAGGCTGTTTTGCTTCTGAAGAAACTTAAGGCCTGGAATGATATCAAAAAGGTAGGTTTTGTGGTTCTTCATACAAGTTTGTTGCCAAACTTTTTTACATTTCGAAAGGTTACTGAAAGACAGTATAAGTAAACCTTAGTGGATATGAGAGCAAGGACTCTGGAACCATATTCCCTGAGTTTGAAAGCTCATTGCTATGTTAAATTTAGGCAAGTCATTTGTGCCTCCAATTTCCTCATCTGTAAAACTAAAGTTTTTTAAACTATGAAGATTTAATACAGGGATCAAATCTCAATCATAATACCAAACTGTACTTTGTTAGGTCTACGCCTCTCAGCGAATGAGAGCCGGCAAAGGCAAAATGAGAAACCGGCGCCGCATCCAGCGCAGGGGACCCTGCATCATCTATAATGAGGACAATGGGATCATCAAGGCCTTCAGAAACATCCCTGGTAATGGTTGTACTGCTTACATGTTTCAATTACCTGTGTTATGCAAGCTTACCCAGCTTTTACTATGATGAGATTCCACTTTATGGTCCGTGTTTCTGAAACACATGATTTTGTGGAACTTCTGATTCGTGGCTGAATAAGTATACCTTTGATGTTTACATTCGTGATTAAAATACTTCTTAGGTGCTATAAAGATGGTCTGCATTTCACTTACTGAAATACAGGATCCCTAATTCTCCTTTTCCCTTTACAAAGGAATTACTCTGCTTAACGTAAGCAAGCTGAACATTTTGAAACTTGCTCCTGGTGGTCACGTGGGACGTTTCTGCATTTGGACTGAAAGTGCTTTCCGAAAGTTAGATGAGCTATATGGCACTTGGCGTAAAGCAGCCTCCCTCAAGAGTAACTACAAGTGAGTATAATTTGTACGCTGGACATAGATGTTTACATTGTTGTTCAGTCACGAAGTCGTGTCTTAATCTTGGCACTTGAGACAGCAAGGACTTCACATATATGCTGTGAAGATTGTTCAAAATGGATTTGCATGTTTTTTAAATAATGCATTATGTTGCCATTTCTTCCTTGTATGCAGATGGCAATATGTTGAAATAGTATAGTGGAAATTCTGATTGGATTCTGTAGAGCTTAAGTGATTAATCTTTTGTTATGAAATAGGGATTAAGCCTCTGTTAAATGTTTTTTCTTTCAGCCTCCCCATGCACAAGATGCTCAATACAGACCTTAGCAGAATCTTGAAAAGCCCAGAAATCCAAAGAGCACTCCGAGCACCACGGTAAAGTTGATATTCACAGTAATTCTTGTTCAGCTTCACACTATCACTTACTTCAGAAATATGGGTAATGTATAAACTATTAATAATAGAGTTATCTGCTTTTTTATAGCAAGAAGATTCATCGCAGAGTCCTGAAGAAGAATCCACTGAAAAACCTGAGAATCATGTTGAAGCTTAACCCGTACGCAAAGACCATGCGTCGGAACACCATTCTTCGGCAGGCCAAGAATGTAAGCAGTAACTTGGGTTTTGCTGGACCTGTGGAGTTTTAGAAAGATTTGATTCTTATATTTTCTTCCTAATTTGTTGCAGCACAAAATCCGCATGGATAAGGCAGCAGCAGCACTAGAAGCCAAATCAGATCAGAAGGGGGTTCAGGGCAAGAAGCCTGTGGTGGGAAACAAAGAAAAGAAGGCTGTTGGTGATAAGAAGCTGAAGAAGCCTGTGGTGGGAAAAAAGGCTGCAGGGACCAAGAAACCAGCAGCTGAAAAGAAGCCCACAGAAAAGAAACCCACCTCAGAGGAAAAGAAGGCTGCTGCATAAACTTAAATTTGTTTATTCCATAAATGCCAAATCATTTTGGACAGCTAATTTTGAATAAAGACCTGAACAAAGAGGCAATGAGGAACATGACTTGGATGTGTTGTGTGAGTTGTGGTTTTAAAGTAACTTGTCTTGAGAAACAGATGGTTTAAAGACTTAGAAATACACAGAAACTCATTATTTAGCTTCCCCCCAAAACCACTTTGGAAAATGGGCCATGTTCCATAAAGATTTGACATTTTTGATAACCACAAGAGGGCAGATTCAGAACATTTTTTAAAAGATAGCGATAAAAAACTTATTTTCCCTTCAGATGTGTTACAGTCTTTGATACAATTGGTGGAAGAGATGCTTGCCAACGTTTTAATATTTGGACCCTTTGGTATAAAAAGGGATTCCCTGGTGGCTCAGACCATGAAGTGCCTGCAATGGAGGAGACCTGGGTTGGGAAGATCCCCTGGAGAAGGAAATGGCAACCCACTCCAGTACTCTTGCCTAGAAAATTCCATGGATGAAGGAGCCTGGTGGGCTACAGTCCATGGGATCGCAAAGAGTCAGACACGACTGAGTGATTTCACTTTTGGTATAAAAAGTGCCAGGTGTTTTTTTCCACAGTCACTGGTGTATTAAAGGTTTAATATGCTTGTGCAGAGTATAGATGTACCCAAACGTTTTTCCAAAGCTTTTAACTCGGGTCGCTGTCTGAATACCTGGAAGTGACTGTGCTTCCCTACTCAGGGTCTTGTTTTGCATCTCGTTTTGCCCTGCTGGCAATCCATCCTCCCATTTATAGATCTCTGTTGCTTAGTATAAAAACACTATCCAGCTTAAAATACTTTCGTGTCCACTAATTTGCACAGTCCTGTTTGGAAACCCCTTTGCTGTAACCAGGAATCTGCGCCTGCCTGAACCTTCAACTCAGTAGGGATCTTGTACTGATGTCCTTGTTTGCAGGTGACTGGTCTGCAAGTTTGGGAGGAGCTAAAGTAGCCTCCACCGATGAAAGAACAGCACCGCTCAGCTGAATTAGTTGACACTCGGTATCTTGACCATTTTTATCTCCAGGTCCTTTATATCGCCAACACCCTTTGCTTTAGGGAGTTATCGTCCCCGGAGTTTTGCGGTTTTCGCTTTACAACCAAGTTTGGGTGTCCATGAGTCCACGAAGGGGAAACGCGCAAAGCGCCGGTAGAGAGAGGCTGCACCGCCCCACAGTGCTGCCAGCCCCTCCCAGTCCCCTTTTCCGCTTCCGGTAGCGCGGAGGTGGCGTCATCATCGAGCGACCCGGCGGGCGGCCGGCGTGACAGGTCGAGATGTTGAGCCGGCTGCAGGAGCTGCGCAAGGAGGAGGAGACGCTGCTCCGCTTGAAAGCGGCTCTTCACGACCAGCTAAACCGGCTCAAGGTGACCCCGCGACCCCCATTTCTCCACTCAGTTGTTCCCGCGCCCCAGGCCGCCGGGCTCTACGCGGAGCCCAGCCGTCTGCGGCCGATTAGCTTTTCCTCACCTGGCCGTCGCGCCCGGACCCGGGGACGTAGACAGGCACCAAGGGGGAATGGATTTGAGACTATGGGTCCACCCCTCTAAGAATATTGATCTTGTAGGTTTAGGCTGAGGCTCATTCATCTGAGTTTGTCGAATACACTACTACCCCCACCGGACCACTACAGCCCTGTAAACGTGGGCGGCCCGCACCACGCGCTGAGGAACGGCGACCTCCCGAAGCTCGCCTAGACGGCCCCTGCTTCCCCTCCCGAGCCCCTGCAGCATTTACTAGCCTCTCTTCAGTATCTCGTATGGTCGCTTGATACAGCTCTGGCTCACAAAGGCAGCCCACTCGCGGATGTTCCACTGTGCAAAAGGAGACAGCAAGGCCTTGCCAGAAGAGACCCTGCGACAGTACTGGGTTTGCCAAAAGGTTCGTTCGGGTCTTCTGTAAGATGCTACAGATGAACGATGAACTTAAGATGTAAGATGAACGAACTTTTTGACCAAGCCAAATAGTTCCCGGTAGCTTTTCTCCCCGGAGCTGTTACCGACTCAGCTGCTTTGTTGAGGGGTTTAGATTGAAACCCACTAGAGCCATTTCCCAGACCTGTGCGGACGAAACCCCCTTTAGTGGATGTTCCTCCTAATCCCTGCTGGGCACTTTCGGGTTATGAAGGCCCTTTGTAAACTTGAGACCTATGAAAATAGTGTGCTTTCCCTCAGGACACAGGCAGTGCCTGCACACGCCTAATGTGTGCGTGCCAACAATGGCTAGGAAATGCTGCCATTTTCCATTCTTCCTGCCTTTGCTATCTCATTAAGGGGTAGACAGACTGGGTCGTGTGCAATCAGAAGACACTTGGCTTTTTTAAGGGCATGCTTGTGTTTTCCTCCCCTGAGCTGCTAGGTCTGGGCGAGTGGAACCCTTGCCTCAGCTGGAACACCTGTTCACCCTAGGAGAAAGGGGCAGGAAGCTTTCTATGCTGTTTCCTTTAGAGGCCCGAAAGGCTTGAGGAGCCCCATCCCTTCCCTCTAGAGCTTCACAGAGGTTACATTTTTTTCAGTTCTGATGCCAACCTCTCCGAGCATGCTCAGTACATTTCCCCCACATCAGTAGCTCAGGGACATCGTAAAGAAAGTGCCCTCCACTCTTTCTAGGTTGAAGAGCTGGCCCTCCAGTCGATGATTAGTTCTAGAAGAGAAGGCGAGATGCTGCCCTCTCAGCCTGCACCTGAACCATCACATGATGTAAGTTTGATCAGTGTGGGCCTGGGGGGAGAATGCAGTCCATTCTGCTTTTATGCTGCTGAGGGATCAGAAATTGTAGATACCCGTATCAAACCCAAAGAACTCTGGGGAGTGCTAATAAGAACCTCCTGGTTTAATTAACTGGCTAGTGTATATTACTCTTTTAAACAGGGAACATCTACCAGCTGGGTACACTTCGGTTGGCTGTACTATTGTATCCCTTCCACCTTCCTACTCTTCCATTCTCTCTAGTCACACCAATGAACTGGGGAGAGTGAAGATCTTTGCAGGAATATGTCAAAATTCCTGCTGCTCTGTGAGTAAGTAGGTTTAGGATTTGATAATAGACTGTAGCTTCAACCACAAAGCCTAGAACTAGAGTTCTAGTCCTCCTCATATCCTCTGACCAAGTGCCCTCAGGAAAATCATCTTCTAGATGATTCCACATTTGAATGTTCTCCCAGCTGTGTGTTAAGCATTTAAAACCACTGGAAAGCAGCACATCTAAGCCAGTGTATAGTTCTTATGTAAGAACCATGTGTGTAAATCAGGTAATCTGTCAAATCTAGTGCATTCACTGTGCTCTCATTGTGGCAGTGGGGGTTGGGGGGAGGGGGTCAGGGTAGAATTTGGAGAAACAGCAAAGTGGCCACACTTCTTAGTGATAGTATTGGGACTGAATATACAATTGAGATTTTATTATAAAATATTAAGAATTTCTTTTCAGGCTAATGTTCTTCCTGCTAATCCATAATGTCCTTGACTAAAGCAGATGCTGATGCATGTAGACAATGAAGCATCAATCAACCAAACTGCACTGGAGCTGAGCACAAGGAGCCATGTGCCAGAAGAAGAGGAGGAGGAGGAAGAGGAGGAGGAAGATTCCTGAAGGGGAGAAGAGCCCGGGTTAGTCATGCAAGTTAATTTCTAAGTCTCAGAGACTTTCTTTCTTCAAAGAATTCTCATGGGCCCTATAGCCTGCTTTAAAAGGAAGCAAGAACTTCAGGAGAATGTGTAGTTGTAAACCTGGTTCCATCAATAACTCAGGTTTCAGAGTGCTTTAACAAAAGTTGGTGACATACAGAAAAGCAGAGATGCAGTGTTTCAGTATTGAGCAGTATGGGTGGTGCTGTGTTTATAGGCTGGTCAGATTGAATAATTGTATTCTAAGCGAAAAACTTCCTCTGAAATGCTATTGAGAAGGTCTGGCATCTGCAAAAAGGGCAGAGTTTAAATACAAGGCAGCCTTGCAGCCAACAATGCCTCTATTAAGAAAACCAATTAAACACTGTTTGCATGCCACTGAACCCTTGTGAGCAGAGCGAGGCTACAGTCTGGGAGAGAGATGACAAAGAGGAGGGCAGAGGGCCCCTTGAGAGCACAGCTGCTGCCACCCCTCAGTAACGTCGTAAACTGACTGCTAACATGCCGTGTGTGGCTGCCTCACACCTCGGTCCATGTGTGGCTGCCATCACACCTCGGTTGAGACATCATTATGGTAAAAATGTGCTTAGAAATAAGTCACAGATAAATAGCTGTTACGCGGCTTGCCGCTTTCCAGACAACAACAGACCAAAGGATCAGTTCCTCTGGGGTGAACGATACAGTAGCATGGTTTAAACCCATTTCTAGGCTTAGGCATTGTGCCACTGAAGAAGGATCACGAGGCTCGCGAGATTTGATTTCGTAATAAAGACCTGACAGTTAACAGAATAAGAGATACTTCATATTTGAAGTTGACACTCATTTTTGCATATTGTCCCTTTTCCAGTGAACACACAAATATGTAGTTGCTTGATTTTATAAAAGTAGTTTGCCCTGCCCAGAAATAGAAAAGCCAAACAAAACACAGCCTCCTCAAGCACAGCTTCTTACATAACTTTTCTAGGAGAAAGCATAGACATATTTGTTAATTGATGTTTCATTAAAGTTATGCTGAGCTACTCTTACATGAAGTAGCCAGAAGCTTAAATGAGCACATTTCTTGGAAAACACAGTGTGAATATCATTTTGCAACAAAAAGCATCAAGGTATACATTTTGGAGTCTAAGATACAAGCATGGGTTTTTAAGAGTTGGAAAATTTGGGTACGAATTCTAGCTTGACGACCAGTTGGTTGCTTGCTTTTCACCTTTTCGGGAGTTCTCGCTCTTGTGTCTATAAAATGAGAGTATTCATATCTGCTCTAGCAGTTTCCGGTGAGATGCTAATGAGGTATCACTTAAAAATCTAACTATTGGTAATTCTCTAGCGGTCCAATGATGAGGATTACCGTGCTTTCACTGCTGAGGGCCCAGGTTCAGTCCCTGGCTGGGGAAGATTGCGAAAGCCATAGCCCCAAAATTAAAATATCCAAGTATTTTATCTCAGTAAGGAAGTGTGAAAAAGGAGTTTGGCCTGGGGAGCTCTAAAAATATAGCATGAGCGATGTAGGAAACATCATTCTTGAGAATAAGATCATTCTTAGTGAAAATTACTAGGAAGAAATCTTTTGACTCAAAGTGAAGTACCTTTGAATGTGAAGAGAGATTTAAAACACCACTCAAAAGACACTGAGCTTGAAAGTGTTCACATCCAGGTTTTAAACACCAGGTCACACCACTCCTTAGTTTACACACTTCAGTGAGACATTCTCAGAGGTGGTGACATCCTCTGTTAGGAAAAGACCCTGGGTGTGAGGAGGGTGTGGTTCTTAAACCTCATCTGAATGTTTGTATGTTGAAAACATGTGAGTTAGACTGTTGACTTATAGAACAGATGTTAGCCTCTCAGGGGGAAAAATGATTGATTGGCTGAGGCAGCCTTGTATATATAGTATTGACCAGTATTTAAAATCCTGGCTGTATCTCAGGCTCTCGTAGATCTGCAATGGAACTACCTACTTAGGAGATTTACTGGTTTTAATTTGAAAATGAAATAAGGGTTTCGACATTTATTTATTTTGGTTTTCTATCACCTGCTCTCTCAAGAAAATGAGGGAAGAGGTGCTCACTTAGGCAGCCTCATATATGATCTCAATCTGAAAAGTTACTTTTCAAAGAAAGGTGGCCAGTTAGGACATGGCTTTGTGGGTTTTGGGGTTTTTTTGCAATTTCACTGCCAGCCCACAGGCACGGAAGTCAGTGCCAAGCACCTTGCTCCTCTGCAGGGACGTGTGTCAGGTGTAACTGGTGAGCGGGGAGCCATCGCTCAGTGGAGTAAGCAGCGTGGCGCAGCCTCGGGTAGAGGCCCCAGTGCCAGCTGCCCCAGTCCAGCCCCCTGCTCCTGCTTTCCTCTCGTATGAGAGGAGATGGGAGAAATCGATGGGATCTGTTCACAGGCCCACAGGAAAGGTGGCTGGAAGATAAGGGTGCTTGCTGAGAAGAACTGGACAAAGTCCAAAGATTAGAATTCCAGGAAGCCACACTGGTCCAAAGCACTGAACTTGTCCTTAGTGTGGTATTTCCGCCTTCCAGGCTCCTTCCTGTCTTTGCGTTTCCCCCCTCATTAATGCCTGGCTGCTGAATCACTTGATGATTTATCCACTACAGACACTGAAAATGCCCCCACAAAAGCAGAAATTGTTTTCATCCTTTGAATTTGATAGTATATTTATTGGAGTAAGAGATTAGGTTTGTTAAACATCTGGATTAAAATGATAAAAGGATTTTCATACAGTTGTTAGGCACTATACACACTGTTGTTTACAATGGCATCAGTACTTGGGTTTGGTGAAAGGTAGATCTCATTTATTTTAATGCCTTGATCCATTTGTAACATTCAGAGTAACTCCACCATTTTAGAAACACTAATCCAAACTTAAAGAGACATAGCACTAAATATCCACACGGTATATTTAAAAATAAATATAGAAATAGAACCAGAAGTCTACAAACCGTCACAGTAGACAGACTGGTGAAGCCCCAGCTATCATGGCAGTGAAGGGCTCTGGCTAGATTTTGATGAAAATTTGCTGAATTCTACACCAAAAGCAAGAACATAATAAAATGATACACACTTTCTGATGCTCATTTTTATAGCAGCAAAGCATGCTTCACATGCACTGCCTGTGAAGGATCTTACAAGGCTCCTTCCTACTCAGTTAGAAGGTTTGCCTGGCAAGAATGAAGTACCACCAAGTGTCAAAGAATCCTGAAAATAGAGGCGACCAGCCAGTTCACGGTGTGGGAAAGCAGTGCAGTTTTCAGTAAGAATGACTACCCACAGTCACCAGAGTTTCACTGTAATTCAACATTGCACATGTTTTCATCATCAGTATACACAAAAACAGCCCCAAGCACAAAGCCAATCCACTTAGGGGAGTAACAGTAGTAATAAGAGTAAAGATGATAATATTGAAAACGACACGAATAGAGTTTTGGCACATGCTGTGTTCTTCATCCTTTGTCACAGGTGAAATGCACATCTGAACAAAGACAGGCATGGGAAGGCCGCCCGGAAGCAACACGGCATGCCCCTGGGCAGGGACTGCTGCTTCCCAACCACTTAGACACCAGCTGCATGGGTGGGTGTGCTGGGCTGGTTAAGGCCGATGGTGGAGCAGAGCCAACCTGCAAAATCCACTTCCTCAGCATCAGATCTCTTGATAAAAGCATGAACCTGTGTGTGAGGAAATAGACAGAAAGTGTGCTTAAAAGCCAAGAAAGAAAACTCAAGAGTCCTGGGTCTGGAGGCTGTGCTGCTCTTGGAAGGAGCTCCGGGAGCCTACCCTTGTCCAAGTGCCTGCCTAGAGCCCTGGCTCCGCTGGTCTTACCCCTTCCCTGAGCCTGCTCTCCATGAAATGGAGACAGCAGCTCTGCCTTGCAGCTGTTGAAGGAACAAGAGAATTGATGGACTCGAAAGCGCACGTTACACTGACCAGGCACTACACAGCATGTAAGTGCCGACACTTAGAGGATTCCCACTCCTCTGCTACCACACAGGAGACAGTTACTTGGTGAGGATGCTGAATACAAAAGAAGCCAGTCTATACTGCAGAAAGGCCTTGTCCTCCTGAGGGGCGAGCTGGCCCTTTCTTTCCCTGGATCCCCTCTGGCTGCAGGGTTATCCCTGCTCTTCCATTAAACTGATGGGAAGACCGAGGAGCCGTGTTTGGGGTCCTGCAGGCCCTGGATCAGCTGGGCCACAGCAGTCAAGGCAAAGTAGGGTATGGGCTCAGCAAGCCCTGGATGGGTGACTGACAGGAGAACAGATGAAATGCAGCAAATGACAGTGTAAGGATCCGAAATAAATCACTTACCATGAGTTGCTTCAGGTCTGCTCTCTCTGCGGGGTTTTTTATTAAGCTTAAAGGAAGAAAGACAGCGTGAGCTGTTGCCTGCTGCTGGTTCATGCGTGCATGCTGTCCTCCCCACACCCCATGGGCTCTGAGGAAGAGTGCCTAAGCCTTACCCACCTTCCTGTTAGCAGAGTGTCGTGCCACAGTAGGTTAATAAACACTTGTTGAATTAAATTAAGGCCAAAAGGCAATAGGGCAGTCCCTTTACAGCAGGTGCTGAGCGCAGCAGCTGTTCTGCCCCCTGCTACAGTCAGACACGTCACCTGAGTCCTAGCACTCTGGAAGAAGGGCAGCAGCTAAAGGGTGAAAGGCAAAGCTGTGCTCCCCGAGAGGGATGGGGAGCCTGACAAAACCAAAGTACTTTCAGAGAACAAGGAGGTGACTTACCATTTATTCACAAAATCTTGAAATTCCAGACTGAATACTCCACTGGGCAGTTTTGGAGGAGGCTGCAAGTACACACAGAGACCTAAGAAGTGTCCTGCTCTACCCACCTCCCTTCTCCACTCCCACCCCTGGGCAGTGCCGCCCTTACCCAGTCCAGGAAAGGCAGGGCTGAGAGGCCAACGGCTGCTACCGCTTACCCTGTTGGAGTGGTCAGTCTCAAACCAGTCAGAACTGGGGCCAGGTCAGTGTTCTGACTACTCACCAGTCTAAATCTGACTAAAAGTGAATGGCTGAATAAATCACTTCCTTTCTGAGCCTCAGCTGACCCTTTTTAGCTGTGAGGCTCCACCACCATACATCTGGGAGTGTGGCAGGGAAACAGCCCACAACTACCAGGAGCACTACTAGTGAGGAGGATGTGCAAGCCCTGACACACCTGTGGGCATCACAGAAGGCTGACCGACAAAATGTCTACCCCCTTCTGAGTGCTGAAGGAGTGCAGAAAGGTTAGTGAGACATCAACTTGTAGAGAGCTGGGTCTGGAAGAATGTTGGGTCCCAGCAGGAAAGGATGACTTTCCTGATATGAATACAACACAGTCTACCTTCCTTGCATTCTTATGCAGCTTAGATCAGACCCTCCATTTCCCTTCTCTGTCCCACAGTGCTTAGCACAAAGCTGAGCAGTCAGGCAGTGAAGAGCTGAAATCAGCCCAGGAACCTGTGAACCAGTGGCAGTGATTTTTTTTAAACTGCTGTGGTGAGCCAGGATTTTCCCTGTTGAATTGGTAATGACCAATGGGACCTTTTGACCCTTTGGGGGTCTAGTTTTAGAGAGAAATGAGAAAGCATGAAGAGTTATTCCACTAGTCTCGAAGAGAATGGGGCAATGCCCATTACCATGCTCCTCAGTGGAGTGGGGGCCTCCAGCTGCCTCCCAAACAGGCCAGAGCTCGTCCCTCTTCCTCTACCCATGCTGCTCCTGATGCCAGCAGTGCCGGCCTTACCATCTGGAATTCTGTCCTGCCCTCCAGCCCTGCCCCACCCTCTGAGCAACCAGTGCTAGTCCAGAGCTTCTAATTCCCCCAGGCCCATACTGATGAGTACTTGTCAATCCCTTTTACATTTAAATATACTGGCATATATATTTCACAGATGATATATCTTCTTTGTATTAAAGGGACGGGGGAGCCTGGTGGGCTGCCATCTATGGGGTCGCACAGAGTCGGACACAACTAAAGCGACTTAGCAGCAGCAGCAGCAATTTAATCACCTGTAATTCCATCACTATGAGATAACCACTGTCATATTACTTTCCAGACTTTATGTGCACATAATATGCATACACAGATTTTCTTTAAAGAATCAGTCATAGTATACATACTCTTCTACAACCTACTTTTTCCATACAATTTATAATGAATATTTCCCATATCTTTCTACACTGTCACCTGTTATGCTCATTGCTTTATACAGAGAAAATGCATGTGTTTGCCTTGCTTTCCCTACCCAATCTAAGACCTGAGACTTGTTTTTCCATCTTTGCCTGGATCCCTACCTCGTTCCTACCACCACCCCAAGGTGCTTATTAGCACACAGTAACTGCACAATGGTTGGTGGAAAAAAAGAAATGCCTGGTGAATGAAGGATGAGAATGCATTCAATGGGCAGGTGGAGGCTCCTGAATCAGAGAGGATGAGGGACTCAGAGCTATGTGAAGATGCTCCTGGGGAAGGGACAGCCCATGCTGTGGGAACAATTCAGAGGTTTCCCAGACAGATCAACTGTGAGTTTTTTCCTTAAAAGCAAATAAATTCCAAGGTCACAGAAGCCAAGCAGTACCTTACCTCATTGACAATGTAATCCAACAACTCAAAAATTGCCATTGGAGGTCGGCTGTCCATTCCATAAGCTGTAAATTTTATGAAAAGAAAAAAGAAAACTTCTCAGAAACAGAAGGTTAACTGCCAGTTCGAGGCTAGGGGTGGGCATGGATGTTAGGGACTGGAACAAAGTCGTGGATGATAGAGACAGAAGAGCCACAGGTAAGGCCTGAACACAGAGGGGGCCAGCCACAGCCACAGCTGGCCAGGGTCTGAGTCTGGGTTCTGCCACACCCAAGACTCATGACCAGCCCCTCTGGCGACCCACCACCAGCTACCCTTGCCCTCTCTGTTTCTCCCCCATACACGCCCTCGTGTGGGCCTCAGACAGCAGTGTCCTGGCAGGGACAACGTCCGAAGGTAATGGCAGGGCCAGGATCTTCGAAGTACTGGGTTTACTTTAGTCCAGAGAGGCGGGCAGTGCTTCACAGTGCTAACCTCCTCAGAGTCAGACTTGGCCACTTACAAGTGTACGTGGCAAGTCAAGCACCCTGTGCCTCAATTTCCTCATAGCTAAAATGGAAATTATAATAGTGCTCACACACAACTGCTATTAAAATTAGACAATGCTAGGCAAGTCTATGGAAACAGTAGCCTGGTGACGGCTAGGGTGTCAGGTAAGGGAGCTGTGCTAATGGAAATGGCTTCTTGTGGAGGTGATGGAAACGTTCTTGAATTACAAAGTGGTGATGACTGCATGATATGGAGAAGTATACTAAAAACACTGGACCGTACACTTTAAAATGTGCATTTTATGTTAGGTGAATTTTACCTCAATTAAAAAAAAATCTACCTAAAGTCCTGATTTTTTAAATTAGATAATACATATAAAATACTATGCGCAGTGCCAGGAACACAGTGGGCACTTAACAAATGGTAGGAAGGAAGATGTTGGCAATGATAATAATCTCCTACACTGGACCCCATGCTCTGCTTCCCCCTTGCCCCAGCCTGGCAGCCAGAGACAGGAATCAGCCTTCCAGAAACCCCTGATGGAAAGGACCACCCCACAGTCCAAGCTGGGGCCACACTGGGCCACTCACAGCTGAGGGGCCTCCCGGGGGTCCTTGGCCTGGGCGGGGTCTCAGCCGCATCTCCCTCCACCTGGCACCCAAACATCAGCTCCAGCTCCTTGGCATCTGGAGGAGGGATGGGATACCTCCCGACCGCCATCTCAACCAGAGAGAGCCCCATGCTCCAGATGTCCGACTGCACGGAGTAATGGGTCCCCTGGAGTCGCTCTGGCTGCAGGAGAGACAGACACAGTTATCACCTGTGAGCTAGCCTGGCCCACGCAGAGGGATGGGTGAGTCCTCATGAATGCCTGGGACTTCCTGCCCCGCTGAGGCCTGTCTGCAGTGCAGGAGTGCTGGGCCACCCTGCCTGGTCCCAGCCTTACATTTTATCTTCTGCCCCTTAGCAGAGCTCACATCCTGTTTCAGGACCTCCATTAACCTCTTTAATTTGGCTCCCCTTCTGCCCCCAAATAATCTGTTTACCAAATCCTAGCTGGCCTTCATGGCTCTGACCCCTAACTGATGTCTCCCCACAACCTACCCTGAACTAACAGCATCCAACCCAGCTGGACCCTGGCTGAGCCTCAGCTGTGGTTCCAGCTCTGCCCATCCTGGTTTTGCATGTGCAGGATAGCCTATCAAAGCCCAGCACGAGAGACTCATCTTGAGTCCTGAATCCAAAATATGAAGTTTCTGGAACGTGGGTCACAAATGAGGTATAAGTGGGTAAAAAGAACACTGGCCTTGCAAGTAAGAAGAGCTGAGCTCTAAGACCAGCTCTGCCACTATCTCTGTTCTGGACAACATGGAAAACTAGAAAAGGCAAAGGATCTGGGGTCAGGAGATCTAGGTTCAAGTCCCAAGCTGGGACTTAAAAGCTAGGTGATCCTGAGCCTGTTTCCTCAGCTGTAAAATGGGGCTAATGATGATAGTAACAACAAAACAAAATACCTACTCTGCTACCTAGGGCACCGAGAAGGTCAAACCAGATGAAAATGTATGTTAGATGTTGCAAAATGTTATGCAAATATGAGTTGTTATTGGTGGAAATAGTGGGAGAGAAGTACATAGTGCTTATTTTTATTGAGCATTAAACATGTATTTCAAGAACCCTATCAAAAAAACTTTATTCTGACCATCATACACTTCTGTGGTTAGTCACTCAATAATGTCCAACTCCTGGCTCCTCTGTCCATGGGATTCTCCAGGCGAGAATACTGGAGTGGGTTGCCATGCCCTCCTCCAGGGGATCTTCCTGACCCAGGGATCGAACCCAGGTCTCCCGTATTGCAGGTGGATTCTTGACCATCTGAGCCACCAGGGAAGCCCTCATACACTTACACAGACACCAAATTCATCTCTCCCATAGGGTTTTGTACCAACTCCAACACTGAACTATTTTGGAACTGACCACGTAACCACAAAACCCAAACTACTAAACCCAGGATCAATATAAGTTCCAGGGCCTATTAACTGATTTTAAACCCAAAGAGTTAGCAGTTGAGTAGCCCAGGGTGCTAGCTGCTCAGTTTTTAGACATTCAGGGAAGAAGCTGAAGGGCCCACGGGTTTCATGTCTTTTAGCCACTGGAATGGGGGGGATGCAGATGTGGGTCAGCGCCCGGTGAGTCATGTTGCCAGTGGCTGGAATCACTTGTGGGCAGGGGACAGGCAAGCAGGAAATGGACGGGAGCAGGACCTGCCACACGGGGGCCAGGAGCAGCTGCCAAACTGTACTGAAGAACAAGTGAGGGCCTGCAGTGCAAGGTGGACTCAGCGGCCGGGAGGCCTGGCTTTCAACCCTGGCTCTGCAACGGGAAGTGCATGGGTCACCTCACCTCCCTGAGTCTAGATTTCCTCATCTCTAAAATGGGACAACCATACGGTTCAAATGGGATCCTCACTGCAGGACGTGAAAGTGCTTGAAAGACTGCACGCAAAACACAACGTGCTAAGATGCCCCGAGCCCCTGTGCCAACCCCTCCTTTCACCTCCGAAGACCCCCCCCCACTCACTTCAAGTAAGGCTCCTCTACTGGGCCTCAGTCAGCCCTCACCCAAAGCCACGTTTCCCCTTTCTGAATCATTCTTAGGAGCATTAGCCATGTTCCCGCCCATTCGTCAACCACACGTTCACCCACTTGGCCAAGCATTCCCTGAGCACCGACCATGGCCCAGGCCCCAAACTGGACCCTCAGGACAACAGAGGCACCCGCAGGCTTATCCCTGCCCCTCAGGGAGCTGGCTGTGTGGGGGAAGCAAGGGAACACAGCCATGCTGCTGAGGGCACAGGTGGGGGTGGGTGGGGGGAGCCAGAGCAGCTGGAAGCAGGTGGGGGGACTCGGGGACCTCAGGCTGTCAGCTGAACCAGATGCCAGGGGACCAGGAAGTTGTGCTGTGGTGGGAGAGGGGCAGATAACTGGGAGACATGCAGCAAGGCGGGAGAGAAGAGACTGCACAGAGAAAGAATTCTGAAGAGACTCACAGGACAGGAGTCGGGGTCACTAGGTGCTGGAAGGATGGGGAGATGGGCAGAGAGGCTGAAAGCTGATGCTCAGATTTCTACCCTGGGAGACTAAGGAGACAGTGATGCCATTTACTGCTAATGGGAAAGGCGGGGCAATCTGGGGTGGGGGCATTTCTGGGCATGTCATTCTGAGGGTCTAAAGACAGCAGGCAGAGGTCCTGAGGGTGGCTGGAGCTCCATGTCTACAGAATGAAAGCCAAGCTCTGGAAACATCCAAGCGCCAGTTTGAGCTGAAGCTGTGATCCACTGTCTCTTCCAGTGAATCAAGGTCCCAGTGCCCCGACTATGCTCCAAGGCCTGTGAAAGGCCGAGCCCATCTCCCCTGAGACTGTGATCTCCTCAGGGAGGGACCACAAGGCGCATCCCTCATTTCTTTTTCCCCCATCCCCATCACCCAAGCACAAGGGTCTGGCTCCACATGGGAAGACACCCACTTGGCTCCTATTCCTGATCAGACAAGAACCTCGAGAAACGGAACGAGGTGCTCATACCGACATGTAGGACCTGGTGCCCACGAAAGAGTTGGCCATGGAGTCGATGAGCTGCCCGCTGACCCCAAAGTCACAGAGCTTGATCTCCCCACGGCTGTTCACTAGGATGTTGGACGGCTTGACATCTGTAGGGGAAAGAAAACAGGAAGGTAGAGAACTGACAGGTAGGCTGGGAAGCGCTGCCCAGCCAGACTAGCCCTGACCGCGGATGCCCCCATCACGGAGCCAGCACTTGGCTCACAGACACGGGACACCATGGCCCCTATTCCCCCGGCTCAGGGCTCAGGGAAGACCCGTCAGCAGAAGAGTGACAAGCTGCTACAGAAGCAAGACAGAGAGCCAGTGTTTTCCACTCAGAATCCAGTCTTGGCCAGATGACCCACAGGAAGGAGTCAGTTACCATGAGTAATCAAGGCTGAAAGGTCTGCTGCTTCAGCCGCCTCTGTTGGCAAGACACAGCGCCTATCACCGGATCACAGGGAGGAAGGAATAGTAAGGCCTGTATCTTGCTGAGGCTACACACCAAAGACCAAAGGAGGGTAGGATGGAGGTGGGCACTGCTATTCTTGACCCGACAAGCACAGAAGATGGGGGTTTTAAAAATGTGTGTGCCAGGGGATGGGAGCCAACTTCCGATTCTCTTTCACTGAAGTCACTTCTTTAAGAGCCTGCACAGTTGCGTCTACCTGTTAGTTAAGGAGAGTCTCTCATTGTCGGGGCCCGAGAACTAGGGAGGGCTGATAGCTGCTCCTCGGGGTCAGGACAGTGTCCCCAGCACCGGCCCCTTTCCCCTTCGCTGCACTCGAGCCAGCCCCACGGCCACCCTGGCGCCCACCATGAGTATTAGTCCACTGGCCCTTCCCTTTGCCAAGAGGTAGATTTCTCAACATTTTCCTTTTACCAACTCCTCTGATTGAAACAACTGTCCCATGAAGCAGGAAGAGCAGAGGCTGGGACTTGGTAAAGGGGCCCCAGGCACCAGGTTTGTGGACAGACATTAGCAAACAAGGAGACCCACTCGAGAGCAAGCCAAACCCCAGAGCAAAATCATAAACTCTGACAGGGAATCTCTGACGGGTGTAATACAAACACAGGGCATCTGGAGAACCAGAGGCAAGAGTGAAACCCTCATAATCCCAACCTACCAGAGCTACTATTAAGATTTTATTATGCTCCCCTTCAATACCCACGAGAATGTGTTTATTTATTCTTACACAGATTCTAACAGATCCATTTAAGTATCTTTCCAAGGGTAAACAAACAAACAAAAAAATCCCTCTCTCATATCCCAGGAAGTCCTTGCCTGCCCACCTCTACCTAGCCCCTCATCATCCCCAGCCTGGGTCAGGTCCTAACCACAGCCATGCCAGCTCCAGCCTCTCTCCACCCACCACCGGCTCCACCAGGGCAGGGACGCTGGCAGTTTGCCTCACTCCTTTAACTGCAGATACAGAACAATACCTGACAGGACAATACAGGAAGTACTCCTCGATGTCTGTGAATGAATGGGGCTAAACTCACCGGGGACACACACACACTTCACACCATGGGTACTGTCTTTCTAAGACCCAGCCATCTACGTGTCACAGGACACAGCAGCACAGAATTCGAGATCTTTCCAAACCCACTGGCACGCCCCCATGTCTCCCATATAGACACAGGTGTCAGAAGTAGCCTGAGAAGGCATCTGGCTCCTCCCCTTCATGGTGGAGATGAAAAGCCTAAGGCCCAAAGGGGTCCAGGGACTTGACTGAGGTCACACAGCAAAAACTGGATAAAGTGGGAACCAGAATTCAGACCTTGTGATGCCTGGACCTGTCTTCTCCCCACTCACCCTGCTCATACATCACTCATACCCTGAGTGACTGACCACAAAGCCCCGAGCGCCCTCACCTTCCAGTGTTCCCATGGCCTGTTCAGAAATGACCTATTAGGTCTTCTTATAAAAGCAAAAGAGCGGCACTAGCTACAGAGACAGGAGACCTGTATTCGGGTCCTGGCCCTGCCACATGTTCCACATGCAGCCTTGGGCGAGCCCTTGGCTTTTGTAGTCTGAGGTCTGCGGATCGGTAAAGTGGTGATAACCACCACAGCTCTCGTAGCCTCACCAGATGGAGACCAGGATCCGCCGGATGAACTGTGGGCATTTAAAGAGCACACACGTGACAGGATCACAAAGAAGGATTCTTTCACGGTTGCACTCCAAGACCGGCAGCTCACGGCTCCAGACACCCGCTCCCTCACTTGCCCCTGCTGCTCAGACACCACTCCCCAGGCCACAGCCGCTGCTCGGGAGAGGCTGCACGGCCTCTGTGGCTCTCCTGTATCTGATTTCTGTTCACATGGCAAGCCAGCCTCCTTTTTTGCAAACTTATATAATGCCACTTTCCTCCCTCTCTGGCTGTCAGCTCCCGCTTCCCCCACTCGCCCCAGGAACACTGCCTGGGAGGCTGAAACACCCATGCAAATGGAGCAGGGACGGGGTGTTTCCCTGCTTGGACCACATTCACCCTGGAAGCCAAATGCACACACAGGGCCCCTCAAGGTGACCCTGAAGGCCTAACAAGAAGCTGTTTGGAGACATCCTAACTTCTTCCACACCAGGACAAGTGGCTGGAGCTGCCAGGACAGGACATGCTCCGCCCTGGCACCCCAGCGAAGTCGGGCTCTTTTCTGGGGACAGAAAAGAGGTCAGATAAGGCCTGAGAGGCTGTTTCCTCCCACTAGCAGCCTCCTGGATTTGCTTCCCACAGTCCCCACCCCTCCTTCCTCTGCTCCTGTCCCCAGCAGCTTCCTCTTCCGGCCGGTCTTACACAGTGACCTGTGCGCCTCCAGGGGGACCGCCCCTGCACAGAGCCTGCAGCGGCTCCCATCTGCCTCTCAGCACAGGCCAGGCCCCTCGGCCTGCCTTTCCAAGCCCACTGTCCTGCTCACTTCTCCAACTTCTTGCCGCAGCACGTCTCCATGTCCGGCTCGCCTGCCTAACTGATCCCTGCACCTAAAACATCCTCCTTTCCCACCTGCCCTCTCACTTCTTCATCTAATAGAAGCCTGGTTCTTTTGAAGGCCTTTCCCAACATGGAATACTGCCCTGCTCTGGAGCTCTGGGAGGTTTAGTCAGGCTTCTTCCCTCATCTTTCCTTGCAGCCGCCTCAAACACTGTGATTGTTACAGGCCCAGGTGATCCCTCTCCACTTCCCGAGGCCTCTCCAGGCCGTGGGTTCTCTTTCCAACCCTCCAATATCAGGAGAGTGAAGCTGGAAGGAGCCCCAGCAAGTGATGGGCCATGCTGCATTTCACAGGAAGTATCTGCTAGCCTCTAAGCTCCCAAGCTGACAAGCTTCCCTAGGAAACCTATAAAATGCTAAAGTCTGAAACCCAGATCCTGCCCAGCCTCTGCAACAATGAAAAAGGATAAACCCCTCTTCTTCATAAACGAGTAAGAAGGTGTTATGAAAAAACTAAGTGGAAGAAAGAATTTTCTTTTCTGATATTTTCTGCACCAGAAATAACCACTGTTCAAAGCTTCTTGATTTCCCCCCCAATGAGCACATGGCTTCAACTCGACTTCTGAGCATTTTCTACCCCTCTGTGGATTAAAGAATTCACTTGTTTATTCTTTATAAACACTAATAAAGTGCCTGCACTGAGCTGTGAGTAGAAAGGACCAGTTCCTGTCCAGGCTGCCACCACCACAGGAGACGGAACTCAACAAATAAGAACCAGTCAACGTAGGAAGACATCACAACAGCTCCGGTTCACTGAACACCTACTATGCCAGGCCTTTTAAATACAGTCATCTTTAACCCTCACAACCGTGCTGTGAAGTAAGCATTATTAACCCCTGTGCACACTGCAGCCATGAAATTAAAAGACGCTTACTCCTTGGAAGGAAAGTTATGACCAACCTAGACAGCATATTGAAAAGCAGAGACATTACTTTGCTAACAAAGGTCCATCTAGGCAAGGCTATGGTTTTTCCAATGGTCATGTATGGATGTGAGAGTTGGACTATAAAGAAAGCTGAGCGCCGAAGAATTGATGCCTTTGAACTGTGGTGTTGGAGAAGACTCTTGAGAGTCCCTTGGACTGCAAGGAGACCCAAGCAGTCCATCCTAAAGGAGATCAGTCCTGGGTATTCATTGGAAGGACTGATGTTGAAGCTGAAACTCAAAATACTTTGGCCACCTGATGCAAAGAGCTGACTCATTTGAAAAGATCCTGATGCTGGGAGGGATTGGGGGCAGGAAGAGAAGGGGACGACAGAGGATGAGATGGTTGGATGGCATCACCGACTCAATGGACATGGGTTTGGGTGAATTCCGGGAGTTGGTGATGGACAGGGAGGCGTGGTGTGCTGCAGTTCATAGGGTCACAAAGATTTGGACACGACTGAGTGACTGAACTGAACAGACAAGAAACACCGAGGCCCAGAGTCTGGGAGTTACCTGTCAAGGGGGTAACCAATAAAACAAGCTTTATCTGGGAATAGGAGCTGACTTGGGGTAGGCTGAAATCCTTAAAGTTTGATTGCGAGAGATTATAATTCTGTGCTCTGGGTTAGTGAGCAAGCACTTCCTTCTCACTTCAGCTCATTACCCTCCTGGGCAAGTTTAACTGCAGGAGACGTGCTGACAGTGGGAACTAGAGCCCCCTGATTAACAAGTGAGTTCACACAGTAAGCCTTTGGAGCACGCGTGCCAGGTCCTAACCAGCAGTTATTTTTATCTCTCTGCTTTCAAGAGTTTTGCAACCAAGTCCAGCAACTGCATTTTAATTTTTACTTCCCTCCCATGATTCATTAGTTCTGAATTGCTTTCATTCTTTACCTTTGTGTGCCCCTCTCTGCAAATGCAGTGCTCATCCCTGACCCAAAAGGCACGCAAATGCTGACAATTAACACAAGATGATGTCACACTAAGCCATGATTTGGTTTTCATCAGCACACGCCATTCCAAGAAATAGTCAGAATCTGAAATCGGGTAGTAATAACAGCCTCAGCAGAAGGTAAAGGGGTTGAACCAGAGAGAGAGGGAGAGAAGCGAGAGAGAGAAAGAAAAAGGGGGAAAGGGAGTAGTCAAGGCATGAGTTTATGGATCCTGGACTCCCTGATTCCTCATTCCAAATGACCCCATAATAACATACGGCAGAGCAGCCCCATATTATAGATATGAAAATTAAGGTTCAAGTAGAAGCCCCTTGCAAAAGACCACAGAGTAACCTTCCCATTAAGAGAACCTGCCTTAGGGACTTCGCTGGCAGTCTAGTGGTTAAGACTCCATCATGCTTCCAATGCAGGATGGCACAGGTTTGACCCCTGGTTGGGAAATTTAGATGTCACATGCCGCATGGCATGGCCAAAAAACCCAAGAAGAACCTGCCTTAGAGCAGTATACTTCACCTTCCAGACTAAGTGACTTCCGAAGACAAGCAGATATGCAATCTATCACAAAGCAAATCAACCACCGGTGGACAGGAAAACAGTGCTGGCTACTTGGACATTATCATCTGTACTTCAAGACAGAGAAATCAGCTAAAAACCTGGTTTGACCTGCTGAAAGTTAATTTAGCTCAGCAGGAGGAAAGGGGGGAAAAAAGATGCCAAAAGGAAAGGCAGAGTTAGACTGGAAATCTGTTTGGTTTTAAATGGGAAGTGGGAGAGAATTTCTAATAATATCACCATAGTTAAAGAGAAGGCAATGGCGACCCACTCCAGTACTCTTGCCTGGAAAATCCCATGGACAGAGGAGCCTGGTAGGCTGCAATCCATGGGGTCGCTAAGAGTCAGACACAACTGACTTCACTTTCACTTTTCACTTTCATGCATTGGAGAAGGAAATGGCATCCCACTCCAGTGTTCTTGCCTGGAGAATCCCAGGGACGGGGGAGCCTGGTGGGCTGCCATCTATGGGGTCGCACAGAGTCAGACGCGACTGAAGCAACTTAGCAGCAGTAGCAGCACCATGGGGACCCAAGCTGCACCCAAGTAAGGCATTACCCTTGATGCCTGGGTCACAGTCAGCATGATTCACTCGTGAAATCAAGTTCACTCATCAGTCATTCCTAGCTTAGCCTGAGACAGGCCCTGAAGGAAAACACCGAGGACAGTCTGTTTGCCAGGTAAGGACAAACCGAAGCTAAACGGAGCTGGCATTCCGTGTGTCGTCTACTGAGAAGAGAAGGACCCTCCCCCCGCACACACACTAACTTTGGGAAAGGCATGCCTCCCTGACTCCAGCCAGCTGCTTCGGACGGAGACTGACCATCAGACCTCTGTCCCCAGGCCACAGGGCAGGCCCCTGATGCAGGCTGGGCCACCAACCTCCTGGTGACCCTGTGGGTTCTGAGTACAAGACCCGTATTAGTTCAATTAGAGTGTTCTTCGGGATTTTCCGTCAGAGGCTGGGAAAAGCTCTTGCCTCTCTGATAATGAGACTAAAGCCAGAGGCAATGGTTCCCATGTGGTAGAGACAGCTGGCCTGAGAGAAAAAAGCCAACTCTAGAAGAGAAACAAATGAGCGAGAATTAACAGGTTCCAGGACACCCCCCCACCCCACCCCCACCTCCATGGATACCAAAATCTGCAGATGCTCAAGACCCTTATATAAAATGATGGCGTATTTGCACATAACCTACACACATCCTCCTGTATACTTTAAGTCACTTCTAGATTACTTATAATACTTAATACAATGTAAATAGTTATAAACACAATGAAAACACAATGTAAATCAAATTTTGCTTTTTGGAACTTTTTCCCAAATATTTTCCATCTGTAGGTTGGCTGAATCCAAGCATGCAGGTATAGAGAACTGACCGCACATCTTAACTGAAGTATAACAGCTAATGGCATTTGAGTCCTTAGACACAATCTTCCCTAAGGCCGGGGTCCATTCTTTCTCTTCCTGGGGTTTGGTTAGCTAAGCCAAACAAACAACCTCTTTTACTGCTTGAGCTAATTTGTGTTCACTAACAACCAAGAATCCTAACATCCACTGACTCTTACTATCAACTGGCATCAAAAATTACCATAAGTAGGCATGTACTGTGGTGTGGAAATGGGAGCACCAGCTTTGGAGTCAGGCAGATCTGGATTTGAATCCTAGCTCTACCAGCATAGGCTGTGTGAGCCCGGCCAAAATCACGAGCCTCCTGTAGCTGGATTCCTTGGCTGTCAGGTGAGAGCAGTAATTCCTACTTGATGGCAGGTACTAAGGGCTCAATAAGTAAGAGGAACTACATATGAGAAATAGAATTTAGATTTCAACAGCTCTAGCTTGTTGTTTGTCGTCTAAGTCTGAAGCTTGGGGGCCGGGAATAAAAGCTAACATTTGAGCTCCTACCTATGTCCCCACCCACCCCACCTCCCCAACCACTGTCAGTGCCAAGAGGATCCATGCTGTTCCCCAGGAGTCCCTGAATGTTTCTGTCTGAATCATTTGCTCTGGCTGGTCTCTAATCCAGATACTCTCTGTATTTATATGACCTGCCATCCTTCTAGTCTTTTTTGTTTGTTGGAGGGGAGGAGAAGGTGACCCAAAAGTGTCCTCTTGATTACCTCCCTTCCCTATAGGAGGGAGCGCCACAGACTATCTGCACCAGGTGAGTTCTGCTAGGATACTCAGGGACTTGGCAGTTGGGGCTAAGAGGGTTGGGTTGGGCCTGCACTGTGTCTGAACAGATTTGATGCTTACTGGGGTGGAGGTGGCAGGAGCTGGGGTGGGAGGCCCCTCCTCCTGCCCCTGGACAAAGCAGCAGAGAAAGCCAAGCTGCAGAGCACGCAGGACAAGGCAGCCAAAAGCGGACAGAAGCTGCCCGGGATCCCACTTGTCTTCCACCCCTGTCCTGACCCTTCCTGAGCACTGGCAGCATCTGGGCTGTTGCCAATGCTCAGGAAAGCCCCCCAGATCCTTATAAGGAAGTCCTCTCTTCTGTTCACACTGACTCACGTTGGTTTCTGTTGCCTGTCTGTCTGTTTCAGGCTGGCTGACTGGCTGTGCTGGCTCTCGGCTGCTGTGCACGGGCTTTCTCTAGCTGTGGCGAGCAGGGGCTGCTCTCCAGGCGCACTGCGTCAGCTTCGCAGTGTGGCAGCTTCTCCTGTTGCAGAGCACATGCTCTAGAGTGCATGGCCTGCAGAGCTGTGGCAGACGGGCTCTAGAGCAGAGGCCCAGCTGCTCCACAGCGCATGGGATCCTCCTGGACCAGGGAATGAACCCGTGTCCCATACACTGGCAGGCAGATTCTCAACCACTGGACCACCAGGGAAGCCCAGTTTGTTACATGTAAAAAAAAAAAAAAAAAAATCCTCCCTGAGAGGCTCCCACCTCCCCTGGGAGGCCTCACCTGACCACAGCACACCCACAAGGCTGCCTTCTCCCTGAAGCTCTTACCACGTATGTCACTTGTCACATTAGTACTTTTGCCTCCTCCTATTTTTTCCCCTCTTAAAAATCCAAACATTCACAAAAGTAGAGTATGAACATATACCAACATCAACTTCAACAATTATCTACTCATCGCCAGCCTTGCTCAACCAAGACTTTCTCTTCGTGGAAAAAGAAAATACCACTCTGTTTCTAATGAATTCGGTGCCATTAAGCCTAATGCTGGTTCCCCCTCTAGCTGAGATCGTGCACCAGCTTCTCCACTGTCACTGTGGCGCTGGGCACGGTGAGCAAGGTGGGGTCCACCTTGCTAAGGTACTGGTTGATAAAAGCTACCCCTCCTTTGGTCACCAACCTTGCAAGACAGACCAGCTCTCCTGGGCCCACAGAGCTCAGGAAGTCATCTGCGCCTGAGCAGAGCAGCAGTGCCCCGGCCCTGGCGCCCCTAGAAATGCGGCTTATGACATGAGACGAAGCAGGACACAGCTCTGCCAGGATCGCCTCTCGGCCTGGTCTTTCCTAAGGGAACAGGCCCAGCCTCGGGGGCCCCTCCACCCCCTGCCTTAGGGAGGGCCCAGGGGCAAAGCTAGGGGCTTCCTTCCTGTGCCCACCCCACCCACCTCCACCCACACCCGCACCCGGCCTCTGCTCTCAGAGGCTTTCCAGGGTCATCTCTCCCAGCCTGTGTCCTCCTCGCGCTTCACTCAATGACTACTGTGCCTCAGACCCACCTTCTTTCTTCTAGAACCATGGTGGCAGCCTCCTCTCTGACCTCGCTCCCCTCCCCGTCACCTGAGCTGCAGCAGCCAGAGGCCTCTTCCTCCAAGGACAGCTTGCTTTCCTTCCCTGTGCAGGAGCACCCCTCAGCTCCCCACTGCCCAGGATAAAAATCCAGTCCCTGCACATGGCAGGGAAGACCCTCCTCAACTGCTTCAACTAATTCTCACTTAACTCCCACCACTTAGCACCAGGAATCCTTTGTTCTAAATATTCTAAACGACTTGCTGTTTCCTGCAAGGACATTATCTGTGTTTCCCGGCCGCTGTGTCATCGTGATTCATGTGTTTCCCTACCTAGAATCCCTCGTGCTAACACTGCCACCTGCATAACTTCTCCTCATGTTTCCAAGCTCAGCCCAAATACCACCTCCTCCACGACGCTTCCCTAAAGGGATCTGAGGAAGCACTTTCCTCCTCCAACGGCCCATCTGCCTCACTTGAGATGCTAAGAAACAAACTCGTCTGGAGACATAATCCATCGCTGTGGGTCTAGCACTGAGGTAATTCTAGAGAACGTGACTCACATTTCGAACCAGAGACCACACGCTGGATTCCAGCTATTAATCAGGCACTGTTTCTTTCCATCTACAAGGTGTAGGGGGTCCAGACACAGTCCAAAGGGATCGGCTCTCCCTGTAAGCTAACTGCCCCCTTGAGGCTGTCGCCACCAGGCGGGAGATGAGCCTGGCGGGCAGAGGAAGCTGAGGTGCAGCCAGGGTGCCCCCCGGACACCATGGGCCGCCCACGGGTTGAGGCTCTGATGGCATCCCCCTACCACACACGGGCGGGGACTGTGCTCAGGACACAGCGCTGTGCACAGCTGCAGGGCCACCCTCACGGGCCTCGGGGAAGCCTGGCAAGATGCCAGGAAAACTGGCAGGGAGGACAGCGCCTTGCAGGGGTCACAGAAGCAGCCACTCAGAAACCCATTATATGTGAATCTGCCACCAACAGCTTGTAAAACAACAAACTTGGGCCACTTAAAATCTTGATTGTCAGTGCCAACAGCAAGTCTGACTGAAGTGAGAGGAGGACTTCAGAGGTTGAAATCCTGATGGCTGTGAGAACCCTGTTCTTCCGGAGGCTGCTGCTGGGGTCCCTTGAGATAACTTAAAGACTCTCCACTATTCCCAGGACTAGGATCCAAAAACACTCTCAGTCTCTGTAGAATGCTGAAATCTCACCCTAACTCGAGAGCTCCCTGTTTTCACAGAATGCTTTATCCTGGGCAATAAGGAACTCTCTGGGAGGGTACTCTGAGCAGGAGGGCCCCAAGGTATAAGCGAATCTAATGCTCTGCAGAGAACCTCACAGCTGAGTCCAATCACAGTCTGGCTGGGCATTCCCTCAAAAATCTAAGCCCCAGCTACTGGGTATAAAGATCACGCAGGTTACATGCTGCTCCATCTGACAGAAGGAAAAGAAAACCCAGCTGAGGCTTAATTTAACTCTGTTATCAGCATCTATTGATCTTCATCCGCCAGCAACTCCAAAGCAGACATTATTCACGGGCTCCGCTGTATGAACTCTGCATTGGTCTAAATCCTATAATCTTCTTCAGGGTCTTAATCAGAACAAGATCTTGACAATGAGAGGGGGCCCAGCAGCTTGATGGGCTGGTGATGCCAGTCACTGCTTTCAGTGGCATGAAGCACAGCTGTATGAGCCCCCCACCCCCCACACACACCCCTTAACTCAAGGCTAACCACCTAGTTCAGCTTCGGATGAACTGGACCTCTGACTTCCTGCCACCGTAACTAGAAAGGCTGCATAGAAACCAGTGGAATTAACTAACCCCTCTCAGAGCGCTAGGGTCTCCCCGCCATGTCACACACTCTGTTTTCAGTGAAGGACTTAATCATCTTACAGCTGACTTCCGGGCTTCAATTCTAAAGCTTCCTCGGCTGGGGGGGTTCCTCTTCCCCTTAACTCAGTGGTCAGGAAGCTTTTACTGTCAAAGGACCAGAAAGCAAATATTTTAAGGCTTTGAGGGCCACACAATCTCTTTCACAAGCAACTATTCAGCTCTGCCATTACAGTACAAAAGCAGCCACAGACAACACTTAAGCCGGGCTGTGTTCCAGTAAAATGTCTTCATGGACATTGAAATTTGAATTTCACACAATGAGCACATGTCACAAAATTCTGAAAAACAAATCTTAGTTTGCAGGCCATACAAAAAC
Organism: Budorcas taxicolor; assembly: GCF_023091745.1. NCBI lineage: Eukaryota > Metazoa > Chordata > Mammalia > Artiodactyla > Bovidae > Budorcas > Budorcas taxicolor. The sequence continues at coordinate 13,492,994 of NC_068919.1, read as the reverse complement.
AGGCAGCAGGCTGGGCGCTGCCAATCTGCCCACCCCTGCCTTCAATGCTTAATTACTGTTTTGATCCCGTGTTAGCAGTTTTCTGTCTTGCTGACCCAATGCTTAATATTATTTACAGTGGAACAACTCTCTCCATCCTTTTTTTTGCTTTCAGAATCTGTTCCTCCCATCTTCTAGTTACAGAACTCCTCTTTTTCATTTGGGATATGTTCCCCCACAACAGTGTGTGTTCCTGCTGGGGTGCCAGTGAAGAGGCCCCATCTATCCTGCCCCAAGACACGTTCATAAGCTAGTCCTCCTGGACACAAGAAGTGGCCCAGGACTCGAGGGGCTCTCCAGGCAGAGCCAACCAGCGATTCAAGCACTGACCTAGAGGCTGAGGAGGTGAGGCAGAGCTTTCTCAGGGACATGGAGCACCAAGGACTAGAAGTGTTGGGCTAGTGAGGTCCCTGCTGCCCCCAGGGGTGAGAACCTGACTGAAAAGGAAGCCCAACCACAGAAGGAGAAGTAAAGCCAAGCAGCAACCAAAGTCCTGAGACTATCATTTCAACTCCACACGCATCCCTACCTTCAGACCTCCTGGTAACTCCAGCCAATAAGTTCCCTCTTTTGATCAAATAATCTTGAGTTAGGTTTCTAATACAGTCAAAGAATCCCGACTAATTACATCACATCAGATTCTATTTGACAGTTGGTGGTGGGGTGATTCATGCACAAAACAATGGTGCTGGCTGTGTTCCGCCACCCATTGGAAGCACTTCCCCCTGTTAGACACTAAGCTCCCAGAGGACACGAGTCACTTACAAGCCATTTTCTGCCCTCCTCAGCGATTCACCCAGTCCCTTGCATTTGGTAGGTGTTCAATTTTACAATACACATGACTCTTCTTGGATGGGGAAAGTGCCCACGGGGGCAAGTACACATGGGGGGATATGCGCACACACCTGCACAAGACTGTCCCCTGAAGAGTTCAGAGAAAAGGTGCACTCCCAGAGGAGCCGCAGCTCCAATCCCCACCTCCTGATCAGCCACCCATAAACCACCACACCAGGCCGGACCGCACAGACTGCTGCTCCCTCTCAACACTCAGGGAAACAGAATACATCGTCTGCCCAACGCCCAGACAAATCACAGCGGGCCACGTCACCGTGGATGGAATCCAGACAGCTGGCCAGGACTTCAGACTCGGGGGGTATCGGTTGTACTTGTTCTACCTAAGAAGTCCCGTTCCACGATGGCAGAGACCAAGCACTTCAGGAATGAGGGTGAGCATCTGCTGATCTCTAGGTTCCCATCCAGAAACACAGGAAAGCCAGCCCCAGGCACACCCAGAGCAGTGCAGCTCACTAGGTCCAGGACACACACACCCACTCCAAGAAGGAAAACAGAAACTTTCAAGAGGCCATGACCTAGCTGCAAAAACAGGACCTAAACAGTAGGTGAAAACAGCTGTTCACCCAAACACCATTACTATACTTCTTCTCACCTAAAAAGTAATTTGGAAGTGCAGGTATGCCTAAGTTTGTATCACCGGCATATTCCCACCCCCTAAAAAAGAAGTCTGAATCAAAGTGATAAAATTTTTGCTTGCCTTTCTGAAGATTCTGTGAGAAATTATATTTGAAAAGTCTTTGAGTCAATGTTTTAAAAAGCAAAAGTGCAAAAAAAAAAAAAAAAAGCAAAAGTGCCCCCTAAACAACTTGTGCTATAAGTTACTTTTGCACTTAGTTTTTACTTAGAGTAAGGCACACCTAGAAATCACTTTCACCTAACAATTTAAAATCCTGTTGGGGGCTTCCCTGGCGGTCCAGGGCTTAACGCTCTCTCTGTGCTTTCACTGCCCAGGGAGAGGGTTCAATCCCTGGTCAGGGAACTAAGATCCCACAAGCTGTGTGGCGTGGCCAAAAAAAAAAATCCTGCACACGGATGTGCCAACCTGTACCCCACATTCAGTAGGAAGGGAAGGCCGCTTGACACCTGCATGACTGTTGTGGCAGTGTACGCTTCAGAGGCAGTGACGGTGGACCCCTCTGGGGGGTGACTGAGCCGGCAACCCACCCCCGGTGAGGCTAAGGGCCAGCTGGCCCACAGCAGCAGCCACCCTGGGGGAGCTGTGGACTCGGGCTGCTGCTTTTCTGCCTGCGTGACCCAGCCTCCCAAACCAGAGCAGCCCTTCCTGGTCCCTGCCCCAACACAGTCTGGGGATTCAGTTTTTTGAAGGCCTATCTACACTTTTCTGGGGCCTCCCAGGTACACAAGTGGTAAAGCCAAAATTTTTCTTAAAAAGAAAAAAAAATTACACCAGAGATAAAAAAAAAAAGAAAAGAATTTTTTTTAATGTAAGGCAAACAAAAAGCCTTTTTAATCTTCTCCATTTTTCCTCAAGGACAGAATAAGAAACGGAGTTCAAATTTCAGTGCAAAAGAATATATGTAAAGCAGAAGAGGAACTTGCTGAACTTACTAGCAGTGAGAAAGCCTAAAGACAGAGGCAGAGAGACTCTCTCATTCTCTAATTCAGCTTCCAGGAATCGTCCACCCATCGTGCTTCTTGATAAGGAATCAAGTTGTGCAAGAGGAGGACCATTTCCAGGCGAGGTCTTACAGTGAATTCTTTCAGGATTCCTTCTGGACAAGACCCTCAAACAGCACGAGTCTGAAATGCGGAGCAGCCAGGCCCGGCTGCCCGCATACACACTCTGCTCACCAGAGCAGAAGTCCTTCTGGTGACTCCTTGTCGGCTGGGCAAGGAGTGAGCTCTCCGTGAAGACATCTGTCCGGAATCCCGCCTGGCTCACAAAGCAGCTCTTTATGCCAAAAAGCAATAAATGGTGGAGCCAGAAAAGAAATTGCTGGGAAAGTGAGGGCAGCACCAGGAGGAAGGGGAAAAACAAGCTGGTTATTCCAGGAACAAGCTGAAACTTTCCTCTCTTCGGAAGGGAAATAAAGTGAGTGCTCCTCCAACAATGCAGAGCATGGCACACAGAAGCCACACAGCAGAGAACACCAGGACTGGACTTAGGACTGCATTAAAAACAGAAGATATGGGTTCCTGGCCCAGCTTCACTGTCTGTCATGCCCCTTTAACCCTCACTCTAGCCCCTTAGACCCTCAGGCAACCTGTGTTACGACGGACTACTTCTGACTGTTCTAGTAGAACTATGCAGTATGGACTCTTCTATAAAGCTCCTTTCACTCATCATGATGTTTTTGAGATTTGTCCAAGTTGTGTGTATCAACAATTTGCTCGCTTTTATTGTTGAGCTGTCTTCCGTTGTTTGAATATATCAGAATTTGTTTACTTGCCCATCTGGTGATAAATATTTTGGTTGTTTAGTTTGGTACAATCATGTGCCCAAGTCTCTGTGCAAACAAATGTTTTCATTTTTCTTAGGTCAATACTGAGAAATGGAGTAAATGTGTTGTATGGTTTAATTTAAAAAAAAAAAACTAGCAAAGTGTTTCCAAAGTAATTGTCCCTTTCCCTAGCTGCATTTAAGAATCTCTCTTTATATCTCTCTTGATAAAGAGTTTACAGCAACTTGACTTTTTTTTTTTTTTGCTTTTTTAAAGCTTTACTGATATATAATTTTACCCTTTTTTAAAACAAAAATTACTTATTTATTTAGTTGTGGCATGCAGGATCTTCAGTTGTGGCATGTGGGATCTAGTTCCCTGGCTTGGGATCAAACCTGAGCCCCCTGCATTGGGAACATGAAGTTTTAGCCACTGGACCAAAAGGGAAATCCCAATTGGCATATAATTTTCATACAATAAACTCCATATATTGATAGTTAAAGTGTATCACTTGATGAGTATATATACGACCATGCCCACAATCATGATTATAAACACGTCTATTACCCTCCCCCCAATTTCCTCACACTCCTTTGTAATTCTTCCCTTCCACCCCTTCCTTCATTCTCCAGGCAAGCACTGATGCGTATTTTGTCGCTACGGATTAGTCTGCAATTTCTAGAATTATGAAATAGATTCACACAGCATGTAACAAAGCTCTTTTTTGTCTAACTCTTTCACTTAGCATCGCTCTTTTAAGATTCTTCCATACTGCTAAACTTTTCTATGGTTTATTTTTCTTATTGTTAAGCAGTATATACTATTGTATGGATATACCACAATCTGTTTATGCATTCAACTGCTGATGGACATTTGGGTTGTCTCTACTTTTGGCTATTACAACTAAAACTACTATGAACATCCAGGTACAAGGGCTTTATTGACCCTATGCTTTCTTTTTTTCTTTAGGGAAAATCCTAGGAATGAAATGGTTGAATGTATCATAGATACATGCTTAACATTTTAAAACACTAATACACTGCACCATTTCAGATTCTTATCAGCAGTGACTGAGAGTTTCAATTGCTCCACATCCTGAATAACATAGTCTCTACAGACATTCTAGTCAGTGTGTAGCCGTAACTCACTGTGGCTGTAACTTACATTTCCTTCATGACTAATGATGTTGAATATCTTCTCATTTACTTATTTGCCATTCATGTATCTTCTTTTGTAAAGTGACTCTTCAAATATTTTACCCATTTTTAAAACACTTATTTTATTTACTTATTTGGCTGTGCCAGGTCTTAGATGTGACATGTGGGATCTAGTTTCCTGACGAGGGATGGACCCTGGGAGTTTGCATTAAGAGTGCAGAGTCTTAGCCGCTGGAACACCAGGGAAGACCCTACCCATTTTTTTGAAATTGCATTGTTTATCTTTTTATTAGGTTTTAAGAGGTCTTTAAATATTCTCAATAAAGTCCTTTGATGGATATGTATTTTGCCCATATTTTCTCTTAGTCTGTGGCTTGCCTTTTCATTTTTGTCACAGCATTTTTGAAAATCAAATGTTATTAATTTAGATGAAGTGCAATTTATTGATTTTTGCTTTACAGTTGGTGCTTTCTGTGTCCCATTTTCTCTTTTAAAATTTATTCGTCCATTCATTTTTGGCTGCGCTGGGTCTTCGTTGCTGTGTATGGGCTTTCTCTAATTTCGATGAGCAAAGGCTACTTTTTGTTGGGGTTCTCGGGCTTCTCACTGTGGTGGCTTCTCCTGTTCTGGAGCACAGGCCCTGGGTGCACAGGCTTCAGTACTTGCAGCACAAAGGCTCAGTACTTGTGGGGCATGGCTCAGTTTCCCAGGGGCATGTGGGCTCTTCCCAGATGAGGGATTGAACTTGTGTCCCCTGCACTGGTAGACGGACTCTTAACCACTGGAGAACCAGGGAAGCCCCTGTGTCCCATTTTAAAACTCTGCTAAAACAGAGGTCACTAAAATAGTCTTCTGTGTCTTCTTTTTATAAGTTTTAGACTTTTAACCCATACAGTTAGACCTGTGATCCACTGAGAGCTAATTACTGTATATGGTGTGAGGAAATCATAGACGTTCATTTTTGTGCATATGGATCCAATTGTTGAGCATCATTTGTTGAAAAAATTCTTCTTCCTCTATTGAACTACTTTGGAATCTTTGTCAAAACTCAACTGACTATATATGTGTGCATCTGTTTCTGAACTCTTCATTCTGTTCTATTTGATCTATTCTGCTTAGCTTCACACCAATACAAACACTCTACTATAGCTTTACAATAAACCTTAAAGTCCAGTAGTCTTAGTCTCCCAACCATGTTTTACCTTTTTAAGGTTGTTTTGGCTATTCTAGGTCCTTTGCATTTACATTTAAATTTTAGATACAATTTATCAACTCTACAAAGGCTCCTGGGATTTTTAATGGGATGTCTTTGAAACTACAGATCCATTAAAGCAAATCTGGCATCTTAAGAATACTGACGGTGATGGTTGCATAACAATGTGAATGTACTTAATATCACTGAACTGTACATTATTTTCTTTTTTATTCTACTTGAACTGTACATTTTGAGATGGTAAAAATGATCAATTTTATGTTATAAATATTTTACAATTTAAAATTTTAATAAAAAAAAAAACACCTATTCTAAAATTTAGAATGTATTATAGTACATAGAGCTTCCCTAGTGGCTCAGATGGTAAAGAATATGCCTGCAATGCAGAAGACCCAGGTTCAATCCCTGGGTCAGGAAGATCCCCTCGAGAAGGAAATGGCAACCCACTCCAGTATTCTTGCCTGGAGAATTCCAAGGTCAGAGGAGCCTGGCAGGCTACAGTCCATGGGGTCACTAAGAGATACGATTAAGTGACTAACACTGGGAATACAGAATGATTCGCAAGCTGGGCAGTAAATCCCACCAGTCCACTACGCTTTTCCTCTGCCATCCCTTCCTAGACCTGTGCTAAGACACACTGTAGCTAAAGGGACATGACCAGAGAACTGTTTTCCATTTGTCTTTCCTCTGGCTTCATCTTTTTTTAAAAAATAAACTTCATTAAGATATAAAGGGCTTTATATACTATCAAGTGTTTCCCAGGTGGCACTAGTGGTAAGGAGCTCGCCTGCCAGTGCAGGAAACAGAAGAGATGTGGGTTTGATCCCTGGGTTGGGAAGATCCCCTGGAGGAGGAAATGGCAACCACTCTAGTATTCTTGCCTGGGGAATCCCATGGACAAAGAAACCAGGCAAGCTACAGTCCACAGGATTGCAGTGTCAGACACAACTGAATCGACTTAGCACACACACATATACTATAAAATGCAACCACTTTATCAGAAAGTTTAACTTTTGATAAATGCATATATCCACATATCTTCCACCACAATCTAGATATGACACTTCATCACCCCTAGAGAGTTTCCTCAGGCCTCACTGATGTTAATCTCTCCATAAGCCCTCAGGCAACCACCAATCTACTTTCGGTCCCTGAAGATCTGTGTTTTTTCCTCTATGATTTTACACACATGGAGACAGTCTATACTATTGTGTGTCAGGCTTCTTCCATCTAACATTAAGGGTTTTTGATACTCGTCAAAACTACATGCGTCGGATTTCTCTGGTGGTACAGTGAAAGAAGAATAAGACAAGATACAAGGTAAGAAGCTGGCTGCCAGTGCAGGGGACATGCATCTGACCCCTGGTCCGGGAGGAGTCCACACTCCTCAGGGCTGCTGAGCCTGTGTGCCACAACTCCTGCGCCCACATGCCTAGAGCCCGTGCTCCTCTGCAAGAGAGGCCACCACAGTGAGAGGCCATGCACAGCAACGAAGAGTAGCCCCTGCTCCCCAAAACCAAGGAAAGTCCCCAACAGCAATGAAGACCCAGAGCAGCCATAAATAAATTAATATTTAAAAACTATGTGTGTCAAGAGTCTGTTCTTTTTATTGCTGAGTAACATTCTATTGTATGGATATACTGTAATTTGCTTATCTCTTGGCCTGCTGAAGAATATTTTAGTTATTTCTACTATGAATATAGCTGCTTTAAATATCTGCATAGGAGTCTATCTACACATATGTTTTCATTTATCTTGAATATCTAAGAATGGTACGGTTATATGATAAGTGTATGTATACTTTTATAAAACCCAGAGTTTCTTTAGAGTCAAACTCATATCCAGTCAGTCATGGCTTTGGGCCTATTCTCAGTCTAGTCCAGTGGGCAGCCAAGGACACCGAGGGCTGGGTAACTTAAGTTCCAGCTGGGGATCTGGTCTGTGTGTACTGGGTGACTATGTCTTTCACAGTCTCAGGTAACAGGCATCAGTTCAGTTCACTCAGTCGTGTCCGACTCTTTGTGACCCCATGGACTGCAGCACACCAGGCCTCCCTGTCCATCACCAACACCCGGAGCTTACTCAAACTCATGTCCCTCGAGTCGGTGATGCCGTCCAACCATCTCATCCTCTGTTGCCCCCTTCTCCCACCTTCAATCTTTCCCAACAACAGGGTCTTTTCAAATCAGTCAGTTCTTAACATCAGCTGTCCAAAGTATTAGAGTTTCAGCTTCAGCATCAGTCCTTCCAATGAATATTCAGGACTGATTTCCTTTAGGATTGACTGGCTGGATCTCCTTGCAGTCCAAGGGACCCTCAAGAGTCTTCTCCAACACCACAGTTCAAAAGCATCAATTCTTCGGCGCTCAGCTTTCTTGATAGTTCAACTCTCATATCCACACATGACTACTGGAAAAACCATAGCTTTGACTAGATGGACTTTTTGTTGGCAAAGTAATGTCTCTGCTTTTTAATATGCTGGCATATGTATACTGACATAATATTCAGGCACACCACATGGCAAAAAGAGGGTGGTTCTTACTGCTCCAGACATCAAACTAAACAAAGAGTCACAGTAAAAATAAAAAATACCAGCAAATGACTTTTATACCAAACAAAACATAAAAGAGGATGCAACAATTTTTAGATTTCAGCTAAAATCCAAAACATCACAACTAGCAAATAATTTCTTACCTCTGTGCATAATCTTGTGCTTCTCCCTCAGGTATGTCAGGCCTTTTATTACCTAGGTGAGAGGAAATGTAAAAAGAGGGAAACTGAAATCGTGGTGTTTAGAAAATATCCAACCTTTCTATTTAAAAATTATCTAGAAAATACTTCATCTAACATCACAAATTTGCCTTCTTCCCTTATTTTTCTTCTCTTTTGATTTTTTTCATCTGTCTTATTAAGAAACCATCTTTTACATGGTACCTAGCATATGATTTTTAAGCAAAATTGATAATTGCAAGTTTAGATCATTTACATTTTAAAAAACACTTTGCCTGAATTCATTTTTTAATCTGCAATCTAAAAAGAGGCTTTCTGATGCCAAAAATGAGAATTCTTTTGGCTACCCTGTCCTATTTTTCAAGATAGATTTTAACATACAGAAAGTTAGTTTGCTAGTTTTAGTGAAAGGGAGAGGATATTGTATCTAGAATCCAGATAAGAGAAAATTCTAGTGAGAAACCTAACTTTTCTTAGAAAACTTCCTTTTGTCAACTTCCCACCTTCCTCCTTGTCCCTTTCCTATTTATCAATGAGAGAACTTGGAAGAAAAACTTCTCAATATACTCACAGCAATGCTAACTTTTCCTAAAATTTGTTCAGGGATTCTTCCAGCTTTCTTCAGAACTTGATCCAAGGAACCCCCATCCTAAGAACAAGAATACCAGAGCCCATTTAGTGACAGTGTTTCTCACTATTCTTTCAAGTGTTAAACTTCAGCAGCAAAATAAATCTCACACATGACAAATCTTCCTAGAAGGAAGGTGTGCTCCAGATATCAAATAAGATACGAATGTGAAACATTGTGGGAGCTAGCAAATGATTAATAACTCAAACCCTATGAATAACCATCCCATAAGTTACTAGTTCAGCGGTTCACTCTGCTGAACTGACAGAGTGGTGGCTAGGCGTGCCCTAGACGCACACTATCTGAATCTGCATTCCCAACTCGCACTTACCATCTAGTGGACACCAAGTTACTCAACTTGTACAATGGGAATGATAATAATTATATAAGGCTACTGTAATACGCACAGAGCTACTGTAAGTATTAAACAAGCTCATACATCCAAAGCCCTTGGAACAATATTTAGCCCATGGTAAGTTCTCAATAAATGTTTGCCATTCTGTCACCATTATGTAAGTCACAACTTGCATTTGATATCATCCTAACAAATTATACTTCACAAAATCCAAAGAAAAATACCATAGAAAGTAATTATTCATTCCACAAATCCTACAAAGCACTGTGCACTGTTTGAGGTTCTGTGGAGGATAAAAATACAAAAAAGACCTAGCTCTCATCCTCAATAAATTTATAAACTAGTAGGAGAAACACACTCCACAAAACACAATGAAACAGAATAAATGTATATAGTAAAAGTGCTACACACACCCAGAGAAGAAGGGAGAATTCTGACTTCACTCAGAAGATAGCATTTGAGCTGAAATCTTACTCAAAGAATGAGCATGATTTCTATACCTGCAAAAGGAGAGGAGCAAGGGGAGAAAAGAATGGGGTGGAAGAGTGGAATCCTAACCACTGGATCACCAGGGGACTCCCAAGAACAGGGTGTTTCAACGAGATCATAAGCAGAGAAACATTAAATTGCTTAGTACTCCTGGGATGCAGCCAATTATCAGTCACAATATAAAACTACCCCAGAAGCAGAGATGATTCCTACAACTTCAGACTGATTTTCTAAAGTATTCTGTCTACCCTGAGCAGCTACCATCATCAACTATCATCTATTAATCACCTCTGTGTAAGGCAGAGGAATATGTGAGGAACTACAAATGAAAAAAACCATAAAGACAGGAAATAATACCCTCTGGTTGGGAAGACAGAACACATTCATAAAGTGGCAAGGCACTGTAAATCCTCCTCTGAAATAGGGCAGGGAACAAACAGTTAAATGAAGAGAAAAGACATCACTACAGGTATCCAGAGGAAGCGATCCCTGGACAAAGCGGCCAACAGAAGGGTTCACAACAAGAGTGATACGGAACCTGAGCCTTTGAGGAGGGTGAGATCTGGGTAGGACAAGTAGAGAGACATTCCCACAGAGATCCCGCTTCCAATACCACCCAGCCTCTACGATGCAGCCAAGAAACAGAAGGTTGGAGAGCAATGCATGATGTAATAAATAAAAGAAGGACACAGCATAATCTCATTTTTATAAAACTAAACTGTGCATATACTCACACAAAACCAGAATATCAAAAATATCACCAAAATGCTCCAGTCTATATAGTAAGATTATCAGGGATTTCTGTTGTCCAATAGTTTCTTCTCTGCGCTTTTCTATGACTTACAAATTTTCTACAATAAATGTTTTACCTTTTAAAAGTAAAAAAAAAAAAAAAAATCGACCTCATTTATGAAAGTGGAGAATTAAACCTATAAATCAATTAACAGATACTTACTGAGCATCCAGTTTGTGCAAAATCTGTTAGGAAGCTAGAACACTGCTTTCTTTCTAAAGGAAGTGAGAAAATAAGTAAGACTTATCAGGGATACAGAGCTCTTGAAAAATGTTACCTAGGGACTTCCCTGGTGGTCTAGTGGTTAAGAATCTGCCTGCCAATGCAGGGGACATGGGTTCGACCCCTGGTCAGGGAACTAAGACACCACATGCTACAGGGCAACTGAGCCTGAACACCAATGACTAACGCCCACATGCCCTATAGCCCATGTCCTGCAATAAGAGAAGCCACTACAATGAGATGCCCACACACCATAACCAGAATGAGCCCATGCTTAGCAATGAAGACCCACTGCAGCCGAAAATTAAAACTAAGTAAATAAAAATCATTTTTAAAAGTTACCTAAAATAATGCTAAACACAGATTATCAACTTAAAATTCTGTGCTTACAGAAAGGACAGTTTGGACCACTGACTTTCTATTATAGATCAACTACGGATCGTGGATGTCAATGAAAAAAGAAGATAGTACAGGTCTGTGCTCATACGCGCGCTAACAGCCCTGAATGCGTTAGGCTTCTCATCACAACAGACTCCCAAGCACAACTACCTGACGATGGGGACGATTTCAAAATGCAACCGAAAATCCAAATGTGCTATGAGATGGGAATTATTAATTTACAGCCAAAGAGAACGTCTCTGTAAACACACATTTTCCAAGAGCCCTCAGGAGAGCCCTACCCTGGCTGTGACCCAGTCGGGTGCCTGAGTCATCCTTTGAGCCTGGCTCAAAGGCTTTGAGGCTGCCTTCACAATGCTACAGGCCCCTGGTGGCCAAATCAGGCCAGCACCACAGCCCAGGTAAACACACCCAAGTCAGGAGGCTCCAAGAAAGGCCACGGCACCTCTCAATTTCCCTTACTGACAGGCACAGGGACTCCAGTGCAGAAAGTTTCTGGCTATTTCTATTTTGCTTTCAACTGAATGTGATTTCAGACCCTTTCTTTGAATGACTCTGCCTAATTATTAGGGAAGACTGTATACTTAAAGTAGGGAACAGAGCAACTCTGCCCAAATCTGTGATGCAAACAAGGCAGAAAACGCTCTCAGGTTCCACTGCCAGGTCAGAGGGCAGCCCAGTGAAGTACCTTGGTATAGTAAACATTTCTGTTAACAAGGAAGAAATGCTGGCTCTCCTCCCATTAGCCTCCTTCTATACTACAAGCAGAGTTACAGTATGAGTAACGGGAGGAGCAGGGTTTAAGAGGCATGAACCACAGTCAGGCTCACCCAGTGCGGCTCACCCAGTGCTGCCTGCGACTCACCTCCCAACCTTTCAATTCCACTGCAGTTGCCAAGGACCTGCCTTCACTGACTAAAGCTGCTGAAAACTGGGCTTATTTTTAGAAGCTGATTATTAACTAAGTCAGTGGTGCTTTTGTGAAGGTTTTCTATAGAAGAGACAAATGCTTTATGGGAAAAAAAAAAATAGCTCGAAGCATCAACCCTGAGTTCCCAGCTCTCTGGTTGCTCAGCTACCCGTGAGCAGGAGTCTACTTCCCCAAAGACAAGAACATTCCTGTTCTGATCAGGCAGCATCCAGGTACCCTTTGGGTCTCAAAATCCAGACTGGGCAGTACAAACGTAGCTTTTTTCTAGAAAAGGTCAGCCCTAGCCAAGTGCATTAAGAAGATAGGGCTCAGTGCATGCTGATGACAAATTTAAAGTGCATCCCAATAAACTATCTGAGCAATACATAAATGGACAGGTGTGATAAAAGCAAACACGGGAAGATGTTAATGGTAGAACTGAGGTGGTGGGTTTAGAGTGTACATTACACAATTCCTGCAACTTTCTGTACTTCTGAAATTTTTTATAGTAAAGCGTTGGGGGAAAATCCCACTGACAAAGGACATCATGCATAAACTGTGATACAGAGAGGGCCAGAGAGCCTGGGAAGGTGGGGTATGGCTAACGAACAGAGCTCTACATGACAGCACCTTTCAAATGGGGAAGCTGAGACAAAGCAGGAATCCCCAAAGAGAAGCGGCAGGCAGCCATTAGAAAACTGTCCTGGCAAAGCAGCCAGTGCAGGAGCTCTTCTGCAGGAGGCCTGCGCAGGGACCACGGAAGCGGGGAGAGTGCCCAGCCGAGAGCAGAAAGCTACCCTGGGGCATGGCTGCTTAGACTTCAGGCCACAGCTGCTTCCTTCCAGGGTCCCGTCCCTGGTAGCTCTAAGCCTCTCCACTAGTACTGAAGCCGTTTCAGCTGGGCCTAGGTATCCCCAGAAACAGGAGGCCCTAACTCTCTCTTGAGCCCCAGGCCTGACCACGCCCTCCCCATCCTGGCCTCCCTCATCAGTCAGTTAACACATATCACCTGATACTGTGCTTGGCCCCAGAAAGCTTTTGACAGCCAGTTTTCCAGGCTCAGCTTTCCCAGGTAATTACCTCCTCAAGTAACTCCAGAGACACCTTCTGTTTTGAGGACTTAAGTGAGAGGATCTCACTCTCCCCAGACAGCCAAATTCATGGGGGAAAACAACTGACCTGCAGCTACTAGAAATGGGCTAAGAGAATGGGTACCAACCCCCGTGACAGCCTGTGTCATCTCCTCCTCTGGGAGGGAAAGGCTGAACATGGGCAAGGAGCACGAGGCTGTGATCAGTATCTCTGAATCCAGACTGAAGAAAGAAGGGGTCCAGTATGAGGAAGTCTCAACACAGGTCAATTTAAGACAAACAGAAAGACTGAACGCCACGTGGCAAGATTCCACATACGGCCAGTTGAAAAAGGTTCCAGCAGGATCTGGATAAATGAAGAGGCCACTGACTATCAATGTTTAGGGCCTGATCCTAACCTCTGAAGCAAGCACCCTGGAGGTCAACCATGCTCAAACCTACAAACCACCTCCTGGCTCCTCTATTAAAGGAAGAAGAACCTCCAGTTCTGTGCTACCCTCTAATAAAAGGGTTGGAGGTTACTCAGGAAAGAATTTCTGATGGTTCAGAAGACAGTAGGCATGAGGGGACACGTATCTGGTGCTCAAAGAGCCCCCGTGTCCACAGTGACGCCCTCACCGGGACACTGATCTCAGTGTCCCCATCCCTGCAGCAGCTCATGTGGCACTTGGCACTCAGGCACTAAAATAAGTGCGTGTGAAGCTGATTCCATAATGACTAACTAATGTAGTGAACTGACTGGCTATGAGGGCCAAAAACCACAGAAACACAAAAGGTTAGCAGGGGGAGCGGTCCCTAGAAAAGATCCAGGCCAAGCATTTTTCTGCAGAGATGAGAAAATCCTGAGAGAGTACATGACTTACATGGCGTAATGGAGGCAACATGAAATTTAAAGAAGGTGGATCTGGTTAGTGACATCAGTTAGAGTTCAGCTCTGACATTTACTGGTTATAAAACTTAGACTAATTACTAAACCTCTCAAGGCCTTACTCTCTCCATCTACCAGCTTGGGGTAGGGGTGGGGATCAACCCACGTCATATGACGGGGCTGATATGATTAATAAGTCACATAACATGGAAAGGACTCAAGTGGTAGAAGATGCGAAAGCTAGTTACCATTGTGTCAAGCCATGCCACCACCCATTCTCTGTTATTTTAGCAAGACCCAAGAGGGAAAGAGGTTGCTCAGGCCTTTCCTGTTTTACCACTGGTTGATCACCATCACCTCCACCCTCTCACCCTTCTAGTTTTCAAGGACCTCCACTGCCATTTACACATTTTCATCCAACTCTTGGGCTAAAGCTGGAAAACCAACCATCATCAGCAGAAAGAGCACAAGAAACGCCAGGGACAAGCAGCAGCCCCGCCCCTCTGCCCTTCCCCACCCCACCAGGCTGAGAATAATCGGCACCCCTGGCCTGGGTTGAAACCAAGCCAGAAAGGCTCACATGCTTCCCACAGAGGCTGCTTCACTCTCGCAGAAGCAAACAGGAATGAGAGCTTTCTCAGGGACCTTCAGGTGCACCAAAGACATATTTCAGAACCTATGTTCCATATGGTACTGCAAAGAGAGTCAGCACATGCCTGAAACCCGGTGTATGGCATTTCTTAATCATTAAAATGAAAAGATGTTCACGATAACAGGGGCATCGGCAAGGGACAAACATCCTGGGAGGGTTCTCCCAGAGCTTATTAAGACCAGGCCTTGGGGCTCTCATTACAGAGCTGAGGGCAGGGCTAGAGAGCCAGGAAGGAGGCAGAGAAGTTGCTGAGGGACACAGGCAGGGACCGGAAGCAGAGCACCCATGGCACAGGGAGACTTGGTCATATCAGCCTCGGTCTTTGAACTGTCAGCTCCAGCGAGGATAAAGCAAAGGTTAGAGTCTGCAAAAGGTGTACTCTGAGTCAGATAGTGTGGCAGAAGACTTGATACATCTTTTATTTTAATTAATCCTCATCACAACAAGGCAGGTATAATAATGCCCATTTTACAGATGAGGAAACGGAGAATCAGAAAGATAAAAAACTTTCCAAGATGTCATGAGAAAGTGACATCTATAAACAAGTAATTACTGAGCACCTGCTGTGGCTTTGGAGACACAATGGCAAACAAAACAAAGTGTCTGCTTGGATTTTTGTCAAGAAGGGAATTATGAATCAACATCTCAGATACCAAAGTGCCCTGGGCCATGCTGCCTATTGGGGACAGAAAAGATTAGCAACCTTGAAGCCAGCCTCTCTCTCTTTGAAATTCTGGCCGTCAAGGATGGAAAGAGATCCCCAATCCCTATCCAGTAGACTCAACAAAGTACATTGGGGTGAGACAGCCTTGGTTCAAATTTTACTAATTCTACTTACCAGTTGCCTGACCTTGATTAGGTTATTCCATTTCTCTGTGCCTCAGTTTCCTCACTTGTAAAATGCAGATAATGTACCCAGCTCAATAAGGTGTTTGTAGAAATATAATATTAATTTGCTTAGGGTGGTGCTTAATATGATATATACCCAATAACTATTAGTTCATCAGTATTAATTTTGCTAACCCTGCTCTTATAGCAAGTGATAAACTCTCTGAAAGCAGGGCCTCACCCACTCTTCACTCATCTTCATAACCCATGAACCGTGTACCTAGTACACAGCACGGCATGTAATATATGGGTTTAAACTACATTAACCAGGCTTTACCCACATCAAATCTTGGGATCAAGAAAACTGAGAGATGTGCTCCAGGTACAACCTAGGGACACCTGGTTGTTGCCACCTCTCTGAAGAGACAGGGACTTAGGAAGGAGGCCTGTCATTTTCTTGGTTAATCCAACTTCTACAGTCAGGTTTCCTAAATGCCCCAGACAGTGATCTGGATCCAGGGAGGAACAAGGAAGCAATCGGTCAGGTCACATTTCAGAGCAAAGGTCAGACCGGAGCCCCCAGCTTTCCAGGCCGCTCTTCAGAGGCGGCCAGGCTGCCACATACCATGTGCTCCATGCAGATGCTGATCTCGCCGTCGCTGTAGAAGGCCCCGTAGAAGCCCACGATGTACGGCGAGTTGCACTCATGCAGAACCTGCAGCTCCCTTATGATCTGGTTCCGGATGGCAGGTTTGATCTCCAGGTGAATTAGCTGGGGGAAAAAAGGTCCAAGGAAGAGAAGCTTTAAACATATATGGATGGATGGAGGGGTGGGTGGGTGGACAGACAGAAGTTTTCTTAAATGCTTAAGCTCTTAGAGGTAGGAAGAGAGGAAACAGGCAAGTTTCAGCAAACAGGTTACTGGCCAGCTAGAATACTGAGTGCCAACACACCAAGGCAGGTGTTGGCACTGGAGGGGCTGTACCCAGGGGAGGGACAGCTGTGCCTCCGCTCCCAGGAGCCAAGACTGAAGAAGAGGGGCCCTTTCGCTCCCAAGAACAAAAGGACCTGGGAAGCTGAGAGATGAGGGCAAGTGGCCTTAGAGGCTTGGTTGATACCCAAGGGTTGCAGGACCAGAAAGGTATGAGGAACTGGGTCTGCCAATCTAAGCTGCCCAGGAGACTTCCCCTTGACCTTAGGAGCCTGATGTGGTTGGGATTTAGCCAAGGCCCAGGGGGCCTCCTTATCTCCGCCCCGCCATGCTGTCCCTTGTTTCAGCTGAGGAGACAGGTGACAAAAACATGAAATGGTTACTGAATAAGGCTGAGCTTCTAAAAAGAGCCATGGACAATGAGTGTCAGAAGACACGGAAGCAGCGGTTATCAGCGTGGGTGCTGGTGAAAGCTAGACAGGAGGTGGGCCTTGAAGATGGGAAGTGTTTGAAAAGATGGAAGAAACAGCATGAGCAAAAATATGTGGACAGAAATGAACATGGTGTGCTGCAAAACATGGAAGAGTCCAAATCTGCTGTCCGGAAAGAGGAGGACTCAGGCTCACCAGGGCGGGAAGTCCAGCTCAAGGGCTGCATGCCAGGGTGGGGAGCCAAGATGCCGTACTGCAGGGAGATGAAGGGGAAGCATGGGCAGGGGTGGAGCTCAGAGAAACAACACGAAGTCAATGTTTTGTGTGTCCCTGGAGCTGGGTAAATGGAACCACCCCCTGCTCTTGAAAAATGGCAAATGAGCATCTCAGCTTTCTTTCCAGAGCACCCAGAAAGCTAACAAAGGGTCCCTTGCTATTATTTTCCAGTCTGGGGACTGGGATAAATACACTAACACATCATGAGTGTGTTTATCTGTAATCTAACAGATAACATGAATTCAAACTTCAAACAGCACAAAAGGGTACTGAATGAAAAGTCAATTTTCTTTCCACCCTTGTCTCCAGGCCCCCAGGTCTTCTAAGAGATAATCCAATTACCTGTCTACCAAGGCAAGCTTGATTCAGTCCTTTTTTTTTTTTTAAAGTGCCCTCACCTTTCTGGCCATAACGAGTCCGGACGGCTTGTGGGAGACCTTGAACACCACACCTCCGTTGCCGGCACCCAGCTCACTGATCTTCTCAAAGTCATCATCCTTCAGTTCCCCCACCTTCTGCTTCTGGGTCAGAAAGGCCTCGAGGCGCTTCCGCTGCTGTTCATCGAGCTCCAGCTCCTCCAGCTTCTTCTGCAAGGCCTCCAGGTTGGTCCTGTCCCAAAGCGGGGAGCACAGGTCAACACTGGCATCAGAGAACCCCACCCAGAAGAGCACTCCTGCTGTGGAGAGCTCCAGCGCTGGGGCCAGAGGGAGAGCTGGTGGAGGAGGGTCGGGGAGAGTCTCACCCGCTGCGGCTCTGCCCCCTCCACTCCACCACCCCTCACTGCTCACCACAGACACACTTCCGGTCTCAAGGCCTGGTCTCCTCGTTTGTAAAATAAGGGAATGAGTTCTCTCTCAATAGGCTCTGGGCCTACGAGAGGAGCCACAGAATCTACTAAAATCCAGAGTGAGCCACCTTGCTCTGCCTTAAAACCCCAGTGTCAAGAAGTCCCACGAGTAGTGGCTTTACAACACCATAAACAAAATACAATCTATTTCCTAAAATCATTAAATTGAAACCAAAGCACATCATCGAAACAGGCTCTAACCTGAATCACAACAGAAACCCTCCTTCTCCATGTGATCAGATCAGGAACAAGGTGAATCAAAACAGAGCAAATGGGATATACCTAAAATTTTTATTTTTGCAACAAACATAAAAGTGCATTCATTCACCACCTTCTCTGAGTAAGAGCTCCACATCACCTTTCTTACATGAACCAGAAGAGAGCACAGTGCCCATCATTTCCAAATTCTTTAAAGTGGAGTAAAAATGCCAACAGAATACTCTTAATAAAACTTTAAGAGTCGGATGACTTTCTCCCATTTTAATGCTCACCTAATTTGACAGTAATTTTCTTTTTTTTTACTGACTTGGACTTACTGAATCTTTCCACAGCTCTTAACCAGTATTCACAGAGGGAGAAAAAAGAAAACCACTTCGTTTGCAGTCATATTTCATCAGTGTATCTTATATTTAAATACATAAATTACAATTCCAGCTATAACTGTACAAAGGACTTTGAGAACAAATCATCTCTTGGTAAGCACATAATTCAACCAGTGGGTGCCAGAGTGAGTGGGTATGGCAGAGAGCAGCCTGCTAGTGTGTTTTACATAAAGAACTAAAAAGTGCTCATTACCTCCTGGGAGCTTGTGAAGAGAAGGGTGGTAAGGAGCGCTTCTACTGTTTCATTTTTGTCCTTAGTCTAAACAAACAACACGGGTGATAAGACAGGCAGTCATTACACATCAGAAAGTTGGTGACCCCTCCCCTCAATAGGCACACCACTTCTGAGCTTGAAGGGTAAGAGCAAGCATCATCTTCCACTCTTCGTTCACATTATATTCCAAACCTTAACAAGGAGAGGGAGACCCTATGCCTCCCCAGTGTATGGGAGGATGCAGTACTGCCTTACAAATAACACAGTACGCGGGGCCAAAGAGGACACGGGGCCAAAGAGGACACGGGGCTGACTTTCCCAGTCTTCCTCACTGGGTAACTCTGCGGGGAAGAAGGCTGGTACCATGAACTGAACTGTGTCCCCTAAAAATTCGTAAGTTGAAACCTTAACCCCCAGTGTTTAGAGAGAGGATTTTTAGAAACTAATCAAGGTTAAGTAAGGTCATATACTGCTGCTGCTGCTGCTGCTGCTAAGTCGCTTCAGTCGTGTCCGACTCTGTGCGACCCCATAGACGGCAGCCCACCAGGCTCCCCCACCCCTGGGATTCTCCAGACAAGAACACTGGAGTGGGTTGCCATTTCCTTCTCCAATGCGTGAAAGTGAAAAGTGAAAGTGAAGTTGCTCAGTCGTGTCCCACTAGTAGCGACCCCATGGACTGCAGCCCACCAGGCTCCTCTGTCCATGGGATTTTCCAGGCAAGAGTACTGGAGTGGGGTGCCATTGCCTTCTCCAAGGTCATATGGGTAAAGCCCTATTCAGATAGGACTGATAGTCTTGTAAAAGAGGTGGCCTTCCCCCTACACACTCCAAGGAAAGGCTGTGTGAAGATATAGCAAGACAGCAGTGTCTACAAGCCAGAAAGAGAGGTCTCGCCAAAACCCAACCATGCTGGCAAGTCAACCAGTCCTCATCTTGGACTTCAAGCCTCCAGAACTAGGAGAAAAGTGATTTCTGTTATGTAAGCTGCCCAGTCTACGGTATTTTGTGATGTAGCCCAAGCAGACTGAGACAGGTGGTCAATATCCTCATCCTAAAGGCCCAGCTCAGCCTCATGCTCCCCTCAGGCCCTCAGGCAGGGGCGATGGAACCATGGCTGCTGGGAACGCACAGCTCACACCCTCTGGTCTCCTTTCTCTAAGGTCTCTCCACAAAGGAGTCCATTGATGACAATATTTAGAAACACACACCAAATGCAGACAGACCTCACAGCTAAAACTTGGATGAGGTTACAGCTGCCTGGAGGGTAAGCAGTCTGGAAATGCAGACTCAAAAAGCTCTCTAGAACACACACACACAGGGACATTCCTGGTGGTCCAGTGGCTGACTCTCTCCGCCTCCAGTGCAGGGGCACAGGTTCAACCTCTGGTTGGGGAACTAAGATCCCATATGCCATACGGTACGGCCAGAAAAAAAGAACATACACACACACACACACCCCCCACACACTGAGCATCTATGAGGGAGAGAAGAAAGGGGGGCTAGATGAAAAGATCATCACTCTCCTTAATAACACCGCATTCTCTTCTGAGTGTTTTACATATATTAATCCACACCCCTACGGTTACAACAGAGAGTGAACTCAAGCACAGACAGGGGAAGTAACTCTTCCACGGTTGTAAGCTAGTAAGTGGCAGAGCCAGGATTCAAACCTGGGCAGAGAGAATCTCTAACCTTAATCATGACGCTGTATTACCTCTTCAAAAAGTTCCATACTTTCAAGGGTGGTGACTTGCAAACATGGGTGAGATCCTAGGGTGGCTCACTTAACACACCAGGGCTCAATCAGACGGAAAAATGGCATAAATGGTGTCCCTGCATGAAGAGGACTTTGCCTCGGATGCCATCCTGTCTCCCTTGTATGTCAATCTGAACAACTGCCTTGTGAGAAACACTCGCCACAAGAAGCCACACCCATTTGGGGGTTGAGGTGGGGGGGGGGAGGCGGGAGGGATGCTGACTCTGCTCATTTTCTGACTCTGCAGAAATAAGGAATTCTCCCACTCTGAGGAAGAAAAACTAAATCTGGGCTTTGTGCCACCTTCCTCCCTGCCCTCCCTCCTGTGCTTCACGGTCCTTCCGCCTACTCCATCAGCTAAGGACCCAGCTTCTGATTTGTGCTTTCAGAGAGTGGAGCCACGGAGCGAGGAGACATGGCAAAAACTACAAGCTACGGTGGCAAGACTTTCCTGATGACTGGGGGTGGACCAGTGTCACCAAATTAATGAGTCACCATAATCAGAAATCCTGGCTGCTTATCCTGAACTGGGCATCAACTAGCTGGGTGACCATGAACAAGTCATTCAACTCGACAGTCTGTTTTCTCTCCTATAAAAGAGAGTAAGAAGATGCTTACTTCACCAGGACAGGATCAAAACAGAACACTAATGGGACAAAATACAGGCATTTTGACACATTCTACACAAATGTTGGGGCAGGTGGGAGTGGGCTGGAGGACAAGGAGAAGCCACAGCATCAACAGCAGGCTCCAAATCCTGTCTTTTGTCCTTCCTGTAATTTAGTTTCCTGTAATTTAAAAATTATTAAAAAGTCTCTAAAAGTGTTTTAAAACCTATTTCAGAGAATGAAAGGCAAAAGATTTTATCTGAAGGTGAAAGGAAAGTCCTGGCCACAAAACGACTTTCACGACTCATTGAAGAGAAATCAATCAATAAGATATCAGCATTCAGTACTGCTTCCTCTCACACGGGGAACAGATAATGTTCAACAGGGCTCATCCGTGCCCTCCCAAGGTGAAATGCTTCACACAAAGGAAGTAGGAAGAGAGGGGCCCCTCACCTCCAACCACACCACACATCTCCAACACTCAGAGGATGAGAACCAGCCTGTCTCACAATCTTTGGTTTTGACCGAAATCAGCAATATCAGGACTAGGGATTAAGAAAAGAACCTGGAGCCTAGCACAATACATCTCTGACACACCCAGCCCTCTCCAGGGAGCAGCTGCAATAGCTCCGGCCCCCAGCACGCACACTGCCTACGGCAGAAAGGGGACCCCACACTGCAACGTGAATTCTGCACCAGGGCTGTCAGTAACCACGAGTTCATCCAGACACAAGAGCACAGGCTTGCAATGGGAACACAGAAGAAAGACAAGGGACTTGGAGGAAAACATGGGTTGTCATTCACGTTCTGGAAACACCAGGAAGGCACAATGAAGTGGGTGGGGGAAAGGACGAGCCTACAGAATGTGTCCTTCCCTCTCAACTCACCCATCTGCTAAGCCTAATCACACTGCCACAGCTGGAGTCCTTCACTCCTGGCTCAACGTTCACATCAAGAAGCAGTGTACAAGGCAGCAAAGACCGGAAAGACCACCTTATCCAACCCATTCCACAAGTGAGGAGGCGGAGGTCCAAAGAGGACAAAGTCCCACGGCTCACGGGTGGCAGGTCTCCCAACTCCTAAAACAGAGTTCCTATCAAGGCCCCACACTGCCACCTTCAACTCTGAGGTCACTGCAATGGGAAGCTGACCTGAAAGGAGGAGGGAGGCAATGTCCAGACCAAGGAATGGGGTCATCAGACTGACCCACACCAAACAGAACTGAGCCACAGACGCACGCCAAACACCAGCCCGCTGTCTGTCACCAACCTGAGCACGGCGGCGGCAGGTGGCAGGCCCCACCCCCACCAGGAGGAAGCACAGAGGGAAGAGCAGGGGGTGACCCCCCTCACTGTGCTGGGACGGGGGGAGCCCCGGTGCAGGTGGGTCTCCTCACCAGAGAGCCCAAGGAGTGGTGAACTTCTCCTCCTGGGGAATTCAGCCAGCAGGGCCGGAAGGCAAGAGGGCCAGAAAGGCAGAACGGGAACAGCCCCCGGAGACTAAGGACGCGCCCCTGACCTACATCCTATGCACTCCCCCTCCGAGAGGTCCTGGGAGCTGCCTCTTCTTCTGGTATCCTTGGTTTCCACACCCATTTTAAAAAAACGATATGGGGAGTAGGTTGGAGAGAGTGGTCTAGATGTCTCAAAGGAAGTCTATCGACATGACAGCCAGCTGAGGAGGGGCAGAATAAGGGGGAGGGCGTATTTGGACTGAGGGGCTGAAGAGCTTCAACTGGGGAGGTGAGGGGAAAGGGGGAATATGAGGGGAAAAGAGAAGAACTGGCATCCAGGGTCTCTACACGGCCAAACCACGGACAGCAGGAGATGCAGGGGCTACAAAGGCAAGAAGAGAGGAAAAGGGGCCTGGCTGAGGAAGGCCAAGGGGCCAAAGGCACAGCTCACAACCTCCAGACTCCAACCTGGACTAGCCCACCTGTGTTAGCGCAGCCCACCCATGTGTGCCGACCACGGCCAGCCCCGGACAACATGGCAGGGAGAAGCTTATGGGCCCCCCACCTCCATCCTGCAGGCACTGGGAAGGGCTGGTTATCTAACAAGGGAATAAAATTCTAGGAGTACGCATACAGGCTCTGTGAAAGAGACCGGATACAAAAGAATACATACTATGTCATTCCATCGATATAGAATTCAAAACTAATCTATGCTATTATAAAGTTAAACAGTGATACAAACTATAATACAGAATGGATAAACAGCAAGGTCCCGCTGTGTAACACAGGGAACTACATTCAATACCTTGTGATAAACCACAGTTGAAAAGAATATGAAAAAGAAGATATATACAATTGAATCACTTTGCTGTATAGAAGAAATTAACATAACACTGTAAATCAACTATACTTCAATTTCTTAAAAATCCAAAAGCAAAAACAAACAAAGTTAAAAAGTGATTACCCTTTGGTGGGGGAGGGTAGTGACTAGGAAGGGACATATGATGGTTAATTCCATGTGTCAGCATTGCTGGGTCTCAGTGCCAACGTATTTCATCAAACATTATTCTGGATGTTTCTGGGTTTTTTGGGGGGGTGGGAGGGAAATGAGATGAACATTTAAATTGGTAGACTTTTAGTAAAGCAGATTACCTTCCATAATGTGAATGGGCCTTACCAACAGTAGAAGAATTCTTCCAGCAGACTGCCTTTGGACTCAAAGTACAACTCTTTCATGGGTCTCCAGGCTGCCAGCCTACCCTGAAGCTTTTGGCCTTAACAGGCTTCCACAATTACACACGCGAATTCCTTTAAAAGTTCCAGTCAGTTCTATCTCCTCTCTCTTTCTCAATCTCAGTATCTCTTGATAATCAGATCAATCTGTCTTGAAAGCTCTGTTCTGATTTCCTTTCTTTTTTTTCCTCTTTGTGTTTCAGCTTGGATAGTTTTTATGAACCCTTCTTTTAGGTCACTGATTCCTTCCTCAGTTCTGTCCAGTTTGCCAATAAGCCTGTTGACCTTTGATGTTATATTATAGGATTGTTTCATCTCTCCAGGTCTTTGGTAAGAATGCATGCCATTTGACACTACAAGGCCCTCAGTGAAAAGTGAAAGGAATACAGACAAAGAAGGGCAAATTAAGACAATGATGTGATGGTAAATAAAAGGTGATTTCAGAGATTAAGTGAAAGTGCAATATAAAAAAAAAAGTACTGGAATCACCAAAAGTGGTAAATAAATATTTAATATTGCTATGGTATTGTCAGTAATTGTTGGTTAATAAGAATAACATGTGATTTGATAGTACCTACTACTGATTTATTGCATACCTGCTGTATGCCAGGTATTCTGCTAAATATGGATAAGCACCTAAATTCTTACCACCACCATGGCACAACTGCCACTGCTAGCCCCATTTTACTGATGAAATCCCTGCGTTTTCATGTTTTCATGCAATAAATAAGCAATAGCGTAAAAAAATGCACAATGTTGTTAAACACTACCTTTATTGCCTTTACTGGTTTCACCACCACTCCCAAAAAAGACTTTTGAGCAAAGACTATCCTTCAGGTTCCCTAATCTTCACAAAGAGCCTAGGACACAGATGGCTCTGTAGTTCAGAATATGCTGAGTAATCAGGGTAATTTTTGTAGGATTCTAGAAGAACATATAAAATTTAGATAGTGAAAAAGGAGAAAGGGCATGCCAGTAGGGTCTACAATTTAGACTATGGTACAGAACTGGGAGTAAGAATATTAAGAGCAAAGAACACTGGGAGAATAGTTTAAAAGTAAAAAAAAAAATCAGAAAATGAGAGTCAGGACAGATGTTTATCACAATTTCACCTTAAGTCAAATAGCTTCCAAGCCAATAAACAAATATTTTTAAAAGTCAAAAGAATGAGTTTGACTAAAAGAAATAGATAATAATCACATATTCCTATCCTTCAAAAAAACAACCCAACTTCATCCTTGGAATCAAACTGTCTTCTGAAATCATATAAAGAACCTTCCCATGGCATGTTTCTGCAGACAGGCATGCTGAAACACACACACACAGGAACCTCTGGAGTGACAGGATCACCCACTCACACACACTTCTTCAACACTGAACAACATCCTGAATCAGACAGGGCGTGTCAAATTGTTGCTTGAAAGAACTGACAGCCTATGGTTCCTCCTGCCCCAGTGGACAAAATGTGTTTCATATTAGCCCCATGTGAGTTAATTTCCGAAGGACCAGTCTTCTGTAGTGGTACGAAGAGGAAAGAAGAAACAGATCGAGTTTGGAGGGAGAGAAAAAAAGATCAGAAGACAGAGGACAAAAAGGTATGCATCACCTTTACTTAATAGGGACAAAAGAGGGATATAACAGTCTGACAAAGAATGAACATTTAGATCCAGTTAAGAGATGAGCTCCTAAATGCTAGTCATAGTATACTCATTAACTCACCTAATCCTCACAACATTTAAAAATGGGTATGTTGTTCCTGTTTTACAGACATGGAAATGGAGGCCAGAAGTAGTTAAGTGACTTAACCAAAGCTAGGGTTGGAATTCCAAAGTTTGATCTTTCCCCCACACCAGCTAAAGAGCTCATGTCCTTCAAACAAATCTCTAACTTAGCTCATCCCTCACACCAGGTATTTTTACCCATTAGTGACTTTGAAGTAGGAAGTGTGTTCAGCTAAGAGGTAAAATCCCTGAGAGGACAGCAAATTAAATCTACCCAAAAAGAAACTTCTTTCAGAGGAACATCCAAGGCTGACACACAATTTGCTTGGGGAGGGAAGGGAAGAGATAGGACACTGACCAGGTGTCCACATGGGATGAGCAGTAAACATTCTGGTGGCCCTAACAGAGCCAGCAGGGAAGGGGCAGAAAGTGACGAAAGAAAGCACCAAGGATAACCTAGGCAGAAAATCCAATAAACCGGTGGTCACCATCAGAAAAACAAAGGTAGCGCTCGGTCTGGTGGTAGCCACCGAATGGGACTCGCTGACTGTTCTTGAAAGGAGAGACTGGTGAAAGTGGCCTTAATACAATGCTGCAGGTGATTCCACCCACTGACGAGCCTGACGGACTACAGTCCATGAGGTCACAAAGGAGTCAGACGTGACTTAGCGACTAAACAACAGTTCCCTGTTCTAGAGAAAGACATTTTAGCAACTCCCTGCATAATAATGGCCCACGTTGCTCTATGAGTGACAGGTGCAGGTTGCCCTTCAAGCAGAAAGGATCCAACATGGGCACAATCTCAGACCTCATAACCCAAAACGGTGAGGACAGCTGAGTCCCCGGGGCAAAAAAAAATCAATAGTTAGTGCCCAGAAGCAGGAAGATGTAGTCAAAAAAAACCAAAGCACTCAAAACACAGCTCCAATTCTAGTTCATGTGGAGAAATTTTCATTTCTCCAGACCCGTTTCTCCCCTTAAATACACAAACAACATGTTTGTTACAGCAACATCCTTCTCCTTGCTCAAAGTACAGACCAAGAGAGGTCAGCAAACCTCACCTATGAGCACATACCACCTCTGGGGGAAATCTCACTGCCTAAGTCCCTCTAGCAATCTCAGGGAAGCCTGATCTCAGGACCAGGGCTAGAAGTCCATACACGTGTTCACAGACGCACTCAACTTCCTAAACTACTAGTCAGGCTCTCCACTTAAGAGCAACTGGTCCGGCAGAGTCAAAACCTAGCTGGTAGAAGTAACATCATAGACCAGAGAGAACGAAATTTAATGAAAATCCAAACCGACAGTGTTCGTTTCTGTCTTCTGAAGGAAGGTGAAGGGTGGGGAAATAAGTGTGCTTATAACAAATTTCCTCCGAGTGGAGGATACCTGAGGACTGGAAGGCTGGCCCATAGTTGAAAAGGGCCTGCTCCTGAGCTCTGGCATAGGCAGAAGCAGGCCTGAGCAGCACACAGGGGTGGAGCTGGAGAGATGGGTTATATTGCAGAATAAAATGGGAGAGACTTCTATGGGGAGCGGCTGTGAAGCAGCAAAAGAGGAAGAAAAGGATGCACCATGGCAGTGGCCGAGGCCATTTAAACCTCAGACCACCCAAGTTCACGTTGCCTTTATTGCTACAATACATTCTCCCCGCCCCAGGCCTTCAGTCTACTCTGCCATGGACACAAACAGCCCTGTGTATATTTTGTTCTTACTGTTGTTTGATGGAAACCAAAGAAAGAGGGCCAAATTCCAAGTTGGTTCAACACACAGCAAAAAGAAGAGAAAAACCACAGAAAGGGAAATGTGAGTCCCAAAGAAACAGAAGTGACCTCAAGAATCTAAAGCTCCAGGACTGCCCCAATCTAGAGGAGGGCAGGATGTCAGGAATGGGAGCAGATACCTAGGTTACAGCTGTGCTGTCTACAGCCGTGAAAATGCAACACAGATTCATTATGGAGCATCCACGGTGTGCCAGACGCCACCTATGCTAGAGGTTAGGGAGGTACAGATGCAGAAGACAGTGTCCTGCCTCACCAGGCTGTGTGTGTGTGTGGAAGACAATGTCCTGCCTCACCAGGCTGTGTGTGTGTGGTGTGGAAGACAATATCCTGCCTCACCAGGCTGTGTGTGTGTGTGTGGAAGACAATGTCCTGCCTCACCAGACTGTGTGTATGTGGTATGGAAGACAATGTCCTGCCTCACCAGGCTGTGTGTGTGTGTGTGGAAGACAATGTCCTGCCTCACCAGGCTGTGTGTGTGTGTGTGGAAGACAATGTCCTGCCTCACCAGGCTGTGTGTGTGTGTGTGGAAGACAATGTCCTGCCTCAGCAGGCTCTGTGTGTGTGTGTGGAAGACAATGTCCTGCCTCAGCAGGCTGTGTGTGTGTATGGAAGACAATGTCCTGCCTCACCAGGCTGTGTGTATGTGGTATGGAAGACAATGTCCTGCCTCAGCAGGCTCTGTGTGTGTGTGTGGAAGACAATGTCCTGCCTCAGCAGGCTGTGTGTGTGTATGGAAGACAATGTCCTGCCTCACCAGGCTGTGTGTATGTGGTATGGAAGACAATGTCCTGCCTCAGCAGGCTCTGTGTGTGTGTGTGGAAGACAATGTCCTGCCTCAGCAGGCTGTGTGTGTGTATGGAAGACAATGTCCTGCCTCACCAGGCTGTGTGTATGTGGTATGGAAGACAAGGTCCTGCCTCAGCAGGCTCTGTGTGTGTGTGTGGAAGACAATGTCCTGCCTCAGCAGGCTGTGTGTGTGTGTGTGTGGAAGACAATGTCCTGCCTCACCAGGCTGTGTGTGTGTGTGTGGAAGACAATGTCCTGCCTCAGCAGGCTGTGTGTGTGTATGGAAGACAATGTCCTGCCTCACCAGGCTGTGTGTATGTGGTATGGAAGACAATGTCCTGCCTCACCAGGCTCTGTGTGTGTGTGTGGAAGACAATGTCCTGCCTCACCAGGCTGTGTGTATGTGGTATGGAAGACAATGTCCTGCCTCAGCAGGCTGTGTGTGTGTATGGAAGACAATGTCCTGCCTCACCAGGCTGTGTGTATGTGGTATGGAAGACAATGTCCTGCCTCACCAGGCTCTGTGTGTGTGTGTGGAAGACAATGTCCTGCCTCAGCAGGCTGTGTGTGTGTGTGTGGAAGACAATGTCCTGCCTCACCAGGCTGTGTGTATGTGGTATGGAAGACAATGTCCTGCCTCAGCAGGCTCTGTGTGTGTGTGTGGAAGACAATGTCCTGCCTCAGCAGGCTGTGTGTGTGTGTGTGGAAGACAATGTCCTGCCTCACCAGGCTGTGTGTATGTGGTATGGAAGACAATGTCCTGCCTCACCAGGCTCTGTGTGTGTGTGTGGAAGACAATGTCCTGCCTCACCAGGCTCTGTGTGTGTGTGTGGAAGACAATGTCCTGCCTCAGCAGGCTGTGTGTGTGTGTGTGGAAGACAATGTCCTGCCTCACCAGGCTGTGTGTATGTGGTATGGAAGACAATGTCCTGCCTCAGCAGGCTGTGTGTGTGTGTGTGGAAGACAATGTCCTGCCTCAGCAGGCTGTGTGTGTGTGTGTGGAAGACAATGTCCTGCCTCACCAGGCTGTGTGTGTGTGTGTGGAAGACAATGTCCTGCCTCACCAGGCTGTGTGTGTGTGTGTGGAAGACAATGTCCTGCCTCACCAGGCTGTGTGTATGTGGTATGGAAGACAATGTCCTGCCTCAGCAGGCTCTGTGTGTGTGTGTGGAAGACAATGTCCTGCCTCAGCAGGCTGTGTGTGTGTGTGTGGAAGACAATGTCCTGCCTCACCAGGCTGTGTGTATGTGGTATGGAAGACAATGTCCTGCCTCACCAGGCTCTGTGTGTGTGTGTGGAAGACAATGTCCTGCCTCAGCAGGCTGTGTGTGTGTGTGTGGAAGACAATGTCCTGCCTCAGCAGGCTGTGTGTGTGTGTGTGGAAGACAATGTCCTGCCTCACCAGGCTGTGTGTATGTGGTATGGAAGACAATGTCCTGCCTCAGCAGGCTCTGTGTGTGTGTGTGGAAGACAATGTCCTGCCTCAGCAGGCTGTGTGTGTGTGTGTGGAAGACAATGTCCTGCCTCACCAGGCTCTGTGTGTGTGTGTGGAAGACAATGTCCTGCCTCACCAGGCTGTGTGTATGTGGTATGGAAGACAATGTCCTGCCTCACCAGGCTGTGTGTATGTGGTATGGAAGACAATGTCCTGCCTCAGCAGGCTGTGTGTGTGTGTGTGGAAGACAATGTCCTGCCTCACCAGGCTCTGTGTGTGTGTGTGGAAGACAATGTCCTGCCTCAGCAGGCTGTGTGTGTGTGTGTGTGTGTGTGTGTGTGTGTGTAGACAGGGAGACAGAGATATAGAGCTGACAGAGAGAGACAGATATCACAGTGCAAGCCAAACACCGGGAAGGGTACTAACAAGCACAGCAACAACAACTGCAGGGTAAAGGAGACCACAATGCTGAAACTGAGGCGGGCACAGCAGGGCATGGGAACAGAAAAAAAGACAACTCCATCAAAGATGAGGAAGCGAAAGCAAAAATCAGAACGTGTAATGCCCACTGAAGACAGAACTGAAGGACATCAGTTTCTGCAGCAGAGGGAAAAGCACTCCATGCAGGCTCGGGCATCAGCGTGAACAAAAGAGCGCTGAAAGTTACAAGCCGTCCCAAGTGATCAGAGAGCAGGTGCGCCCAGGAGAGAGCCCAGACGAGGCTGGAGGCTGAGCCGGGCGAGACTGAGAGGCACACAGCACCTCACACCAAGGGACTGGGTTTGGGAGGAAATGGGGAGATGCCGGCCAAAGGCTGCAGACTTGCGGTTAGAAGACGGACAGGTTCTGCATATCTAATGCACAGCACAGAGATTCTAGTCAACAATACTATATTATATATTTCAAAGCTGCTAAGAGACTAGATCTTAAATGTTCTCACCACACATACACAAAAAGGAATGATAATTATGTGACATGGCAGAGGTGCTCACTAACGCTGTGGTGGTAATCATGCTGCAATATATAACACATCAAATCCATACAATGTATATCTTAAACTTACGCAATGTCATAGGTCAATTATATCTCAATAAAACATAAAAACTCTCAAGTCAAAAAATTTTTAACAAGTGGCCCTAACACACCAGCCTAAAATGCCTGAGGATGTTGTTTATGGTTTAGCAATCAACTGCAGCCTAGCATCTTAGTTTCTAAAAATGCCATCAGAATACTTGTTTTACTATTTAAACATTTAAAATACATTCAAGACATCACAATTTGACCAGAATGCAATTTAAGTATGCACTTTTGCGGTCAAATCACCAATAATGTGCTCATTCAAAGCAGACATTTAGAGAAGTAAAGAATTCTAGTTTGATGAAACGATCGACAAGGGGTTAATATATAAAATATACAAACATCTCATACGACTCAACATCAAAAAAAAAAAAACAACAACCCAATCAAAACACAGGCAAAAGACCTAAACAGACATGTCCTGAAAGAAGACACAGAAATAGCTAAAAGGCACATGAAGAGATGCTCAATATCGCTAATAGTTGCAGAAATGCAGATCAAAACCACAATGAGACATCACCTCACACTGGTCAGAGTAGCTATGAACAGAAGTCTATAAATAATAAATGCTGGAGAGGCTGTGGAGAAAAGGGAACCCTACCACACCGCTGGTGGGAACAGAAACCGGTGCAGCCACTACGGAGAACAGTACGGAGGTTCCTTAAAGACAAAAAACAAAGCTGCCTTATGATGCAGCAATTCCACTTCTGGGTATACATCTGGGAAGAAGAAAACTCTAATGTGAAAAGATACATGCACTTCAGTGTTCATAGCAGCACTATTCGTAATAGCCAAGACAAGGAAGCAACCCCAGCGCCCATCAACAGGCGACTGGCTTAACTAAGAACATGTGGTGCCCGTATACAGTGGAAGATTACTCAGCCATAAAACAGAATGAAACGCGGCCATGTGCAGCAACACGGATGGTCCTAGAGAATATCATGCTTAGCGCAACAGAACAGACCAGAGGAAGACAAATATTATATGACATCACTTATATGTGAAATCTAAAAAATTATACAAATGAATCTAATACAAAACAGAAGTTGATTCACAGATATAGAGCAAGGGGGACAAATTAGGAGAGATGAACAGAAATACATAAAATAGAAAAGCAACAGGACTTACTACCTATAGCACAGGAAATTATACCCAATATCTTGTAAAAACTTATAATGGAATATAATTGCCAAAAAACCAAATCACCACACTGTATATTTGAAACTAACACAATATTGTAAGTCAACTATATATCAACCTAAAAGAAATTTAAGTTTGGAATCATAACAGAAAGAGTCAAGAACTGCACAACTCAGAAGATACCGGTTTCCTTGAGAGGATGTAGAAACCTGAAGTCTAAAAACCACTGAGTTCAACTTTCCAACTCCTTGGAAGCCCACTGGGGAATTCTCTTTTAGATAATTAACTCTTGTTATCTGTTTCAAAGACTGGCTCTAAGAAGCCTTTGATAGTACAGTCAAATTGAGTCCATCTTGCATACCAGCTCATTTTAAGAACAGAAGCGTTTCTCACCTGTTAAACCACAGTCCTGCAGCCGATTCCTAAACCCAACACTGATTCATATTATTGCTATCTATGCAATACATTAATAAATGATAGTTGCTTTTCCAGCTATGCTTGAAGTTCACCAAATTCAGTTTGGCTATCTCATTTCATATTTGCACCCTCTGTCAATAATTTACCTCCAATGTATAACCATAGTCTTAACAAAAGACACCAAGATTGTGGAAATAACCCTGAACTTGAAATCAAGAGGCCTAGAGCCTCCATCAACTCTGCTGGTAACTGATCATCTAACCTTGAATAAGCTCTCTCACATGCATTAAATGGAAACATACTCTTGTCCTGTGTTACAAAAGACTGTTATGAACACTGTGAGAATGTGCTCTGAAACAAACAGCTGGCCACATCAACGAGATTGTTTTCTGAAATAAACAAAAATACCTTTCCTCTAACTTATTCTTGGATACAAAAGGAGTGTGATTGTGGATGACACCTCACATTAACTGTGAATCCTCAAAGAGCATTAAAGAATACATGAATGACCAAAATTAGAAAACAAACTCTACTAAGACAGCACTCCATGGCACATGCAGTCAGTTCAGTCACTAGTCATGTCCGACTCTGCGAGCCCATGGACTGCAGCACGCCAGGCCTCCCTGTCCTTCACCATCTCCCAGAGCCTGCTCAAACTCATGTCCATCGAGACAGTGATGCCATCCAACCATCTCATCCTCTGTTGTCCCCTTCTCCTCCTGCCTTCAATCTTTCCCAGCATCAGGGTCTTTTCTAATGAGTCAGTTCTTCACATCAAGTGGCCAAAGTATTGGAGCTTCAGCTTCAGCATCAGTCCTTCCAATGAATATTCAGGACCGATCTCCTTTAGGATTGACTGGTTTGATTTCCTTGCAATCCAAGGGACTCTCAAGAGTCTTCTCCAACACCACACTTCAAAAGCATCAATTCTTCGGTACTCAGCTTTCTTAATGGTCCAACTCTCACATCCATACATGACTACTGGAAAAACCATAGCTTTGACTAGACAGACCTTTGTTGGCAAAGTAATGTCTCTGCTTTTGAGTATGCTGTCTAGGTTTGTCATAGCTTTTCTCCCAGGGAGCAAACATCTTTTAATTTCATGGCTGCAGTCACCATCTGCAGTGATTTCAGAGCCCAAGAAAATGAAGTCTGTCACTATTTCCATTGCTTCCCCATCTATTTGCCATGAAGTGATGGGACCTGATACCATGATCTTAGTTTTCTGAATGTTAAGCTTTAAGCCAGCTTTTTCACTCTCCTCTTTCACTTTCATCAAGAGGCTCTTTAGCTCCTCTTTGCTTTCTGCCATAAGGGTGGTGTCATCTGCATATCTGAGGTTACTGATATTTCTCCCAATAATCTTGATTCCAGCTTGTGCTTCATCCAACCTGGAATTTCACATGATGTACTCTGCATATATGTTAAATAATCAGGGAGACATTATACAACCTTGATGTACTCCCTTCCCAATTTGGAACCAGTCTGTTGTTCCATGTCCAGTTCTAACTGTCCCTTCTTGACCTGCATACAGATTTCTCAGGAGGCAGGTAAGGTGGTCTGGTTTTCCCATCTCTCTAAGAATTTTCCACAGTTCGTCATGATCCACACAGTCAAAGGCTTTGGCATAGTCAATAAAGCAGAAGTAGATGTTTTTCTGGAACTCTGTTGCTTTTTTGATTATCCAACAGATATTTGATCTCTGGTTCCTCTGCCTTTTCTAAAACCAGCTTGAACATCTGGAAGTTCGTGGTTCATGTACTGTTGAAGCCTCCCTTGGAGAATTTTGAGAATGAATGACCAAGATTACAAAACAAAATCTACCAAGACAGTACTCCACTGCATATTAAACTTAAGTTATTAGATGTAGAGAAAAACAAGACAGCAAAACCAGCCTTATGAAGCATTCTTTGGACCTTGGTCGCTTTGTGTTAAAATTCTGCAGTTTCTGCCTGGCATTCAAAAGAGAAGCATGCTCTTACTGCAGCAGATAAAAGATTTGTCCACCAGGCTCTTCCTCTTCACTTCTCCCCGCCCACTTCCTTTTCTTCCAAAGGAGAAAGGCTCTCATTTACTCACTGGTTTGCCACATCCTGCCTCAGAAGCTACTTCCTAGGAGCTGCCTGGGCTATTCTGAGAGGAGTTTTAACTCCTCAGGCCCTCAGGCCCTAAGATATTCATGGCATCCCTGCCCACTATCTATCATTTACAATCTAGGAACTAGACTCTACTTGATCAGATAAGTAATATTCCCAACTTTTCTTCATACTGGTTTGGGACTAAGCACTTTACCTACCACAGAGTCAGGCAGGGGCCATATCTCTTGGCCCTATCTGGGGTTCCCAGTAGCCCAGCTTTGTTTAATAGTAAAAAAAGAACAGAGTAGAAATGATTCAAGCATAATATCAAGAAACTCAATGCACATAACAGTGCATTTGATATCAGAGAAAACCCACTGGAGCCAACCTCCTGTCCCACATGACCTTGGTAAGCTAACACTGACATGCACACATTTCATGTTTAGAGACTGCCTACTATACGTCGGGCCTGGGCTAAAGATGGGGCATCAAGACTGAAGTCCTGATCTCCAGAAGTTCACAGGGCAGGCAGTGAAACACAACACATGCGTGTGAAGATCACCACACACCTCGCTGCCCTGCCCCAAGAGGTCTGTCTCCTGAGTAGTTCATGGACAGTTCCACTGGAGCTTTTCCGAGGAAGACCATGCAAAGGTTCATGGTCAAGATAATTTCTGACATCAAGCTTCCAGGAGAGGTAGGCTCCCAAACACTGGCAACAAAGTTGGATGAGAGAGGTTAAGCAACGAGCCCAGTCGA
Organism: Budorcas taxicolor; assembly: GCF_023091745.1. Taxonomy (NCBI): domain Eukaryota; kingdom Metazoa; phylum Chordata; class Mammalia; order Artiodactyla; family Bovidae; genus Budorcas; species Budorcas taxicolor. The sequence goes on along the minus strand of NC_068919.1, from coordinate 13,457,815 downwards.
CACAGGGGTGCAGGAGTGGAGCCAGGACTGCAAACTCAGCTGTTACACCACCAAACAAAACCACCCACTAGGAGTCAGAGCAGAGTTTGTATCTGTTGGGGGAGCTAGTCATGGTGTTGAAACAGGAGCAGGGCATCATTAGCTCCTTTTTCCCCCTTAATTAAAGAGACTTAAGCTCCTCTTGGTAAAGAAAGAACAGAAAAATATAGACATATTTTTAATTAAGAAATGAATAAACACTGACCACCTACTACATGTGAAACCTATGCAGTGAACTATCATTTGTTGTTACAGTGGGACTTCCTGCTACATACATCACCCAGTGCAGCTCGACGGGCCCCTTCGGCTGGCCAGGCATGTGTGTCCCTCCCAACAGTTCCCACTCAGACAAGGAACAGGCCCACCACCCCTAACGAGGGAGGTCCAGAGACCAGTTGACAACATACTAACTGCTGAGCTCCCAAGCACCCTCAAGTCCCCTAGCAGGAGAACGTAGAACATGGAAGCTTCCACCACAAATGAAAAGCATTTTCTTTTTCCACATGCCAGACTTGCACCTACTGTTACACTTCACTCATCTTTAGCAGTCTAAACACCTGACCTGGATTCTGTATCTGTCTGTCATATTTGAAACATCAAACCTGGATGACTTCTAGAGCCAAAGAGCCCAATTAACAATAGTTTTTTCTCTCCCTCCACATATACTTCCCTCTTTTTCTTTTTTCCCAGAAAGTTGAATCCTATTAGTCAAAGCCACACAGGGTTACCTTTAGACTGCAGCTAACTCTACAGAAATCTGTCAAGACTTCAATGGCCGTTACCCAATAAATGTGGAGAGCGACTGTGAGGGTTCACAGGCAATGAACTCACTCTGCGCTGGGCGCCTTTAACAATGAGCAACTGGTCATTTTCCCTCATTTTAAACTGAACATATAGACTCTGACCTACTTGTAAGACAGGTCAATGGGCAGGCATTGGGACAGGGCGGAACCCAGCCCCACTCTAAAGAGCAGAGGCCTTCTATCTCGATTCAGGTCTTCGCCAGCTGTACCACACCAAGTAAGCTTCCTAGCCTCTCCGGACCTCAGTCTCTTCATGATACATCCAGGAGACTGAACTCTCAAAATCTTTTCCACATCTAATATATAAGGATAGACAGGTGGCTGTGCTTGGAGGAGAAGGAATGAGAGGTGCTGGTGGTGAAAAGGATGATTAATATAACATGATGCTATCCTGGGTCCAGAAATAGCCTGGCTTAGTGCTGCCTTCACCTTATCAGCCTAGATTTATTAGGGGGTGGGAGGGCTGGTAGGTGGGAATCACAGCCACCTACAGTGAAATTAAACCCTTTTCCCAAATGAATTCTGCTGAACTGTGATTTATCCAGAATGTTAGAGAACTTACCAGCAGTATGAATCCATGTTACCGAAATTATATTACTGCACAAACTTAACTTTTCCCCAAATGCGATCTGCAGAGAGGATGCAAAGCTGACAATCCTATGTCTGTGGCCATCTGTCCTAGCCCAGTCCCTGGAGAGGCGTGGGGGGAGTGTGAAAAGCCACAGGTGCCACCAATGTCACATATCCATCAAAGAGCCCAGCATTTGCTGGGGATAAGTGTTCAGCTCAGCATGCAAAAGAGGTTTGCCAATCTATCCAGCCCCAAACACTCCCTGCGCCTTCCTCTGTGCCAGGCATGCGACTCAGGAACACCACAGAATGCCACTGCCAGTTTCTTCAGTAGGCTCTGTAGTGACTAAAAAGGCACTTAGCTGCCTGCGAGACTCACAAATGGCCCTTAACCAGGACCACTTTCCTCATCTACCTGGTAGAGATAACACACACTGCACCTGCCTCATGTGGTTGACTGAAGAAATAAACAGATGTAAAAACAATAAGGAGCACACAGAGCCTTGCAGAACAAATGCTATGATTACCATCAACACTGTGACCCTCTTTCACCAAGATATTATAAACTGAAAATAGCCAATCACGAATTTGAGTCAAAGTCAGACTTCACAAGGATTAGCCAAGTCTCGACCTTGGGAAAGGAGTGTCTTCTGCCCTCTGCTGTCTCAAGGCTTAAGTCATTCAACAGAACTGTACCAAACCAGATGCTAGGAAACAGGATGTGCACTGGAAATAATGATGAATAAGACCCAGTTCCAGACTTCCTCAAGTCCAGTCCAACTGGACAGAGTTACCCAAACAACTGACATGTGATGGGATATGTAGCGCGTGCTCTGGACAACGACCACTACCTGGAGTGGGTGGAAGACAACTCTGTGATGGATTTACGGAAGAGCTAACTGATAAATTGAGCTAGATTAGGATGTCAAGCCTTCCTCAGTGATCAATGCAAAGAAACAGAGGAAAACAATAGAATGGGAAAGACTAGAGATCTCTTCAAGAAAATTAGAGATACCAAGAGAACATTTCACGCAAAGATGGGCTCAGTAAAGGACAGAAACGGTATGGACCTAACAGAAGCAGAAGATATTAAGAAGAGGTGACAAGAATACACAGAAGAATTACACAAAAAAGATCTTCATGACTCAGATAACCATGATGGTGTGATCACTTACCTAGAGCCAGACATCCCGGAGTGCAAAGTCAAGTGGGCCTTAGGAAGCATCACTACGAACAAAGCTAGTGGAGGTGATGGAATTCCAGGTGAGCTATTTCAAATCCTGAAAGATGATGCTATGAAAGCGCTGCATTCAATATGCCAGCAAGTTTGGAAAACTCAGCAGTGACCACAGGACTGGAAAAGGCCAGTTTTCATTCCAGTCCCAAAAAAAAGGCAGTTTCAAAGAATGTTCAAACTACCGTACAATTGCACTTATCTCACATGCTAGTAAAGTAATGCTCAAAATCTCCAAGCTAGGCTTCAAGTGTACGTGAGCCGAGAATTGCCAGATGTTCAAGCTGGATTTAGAAAAGGCAGAGGAAGCAGAGATCAAATTGCCAATATCCGTTAGATCATAGAAAAAACAAGAGAATTCCAGAATAACACCTACTTCTGCTTCACTGACTACACTAAAGTCTTTGACTGTGTGGATCACAACAAACTGTGGAAAATTCTGAAAGAGATGGCAATACCAGACTACCTGACCTGCCTCCTGAGAAACCTGTATGCAGGTCAAGAAGCAATAGTTAGAACTGGACAGGGAACAACAGACTGGTTCCAAATTGGAAAGGAGTACGTCAAGGCTGTATATTGTCACCCTGCTTATTTAACTTATATGCAGAGTACACCATGCAAAACGCCGGGCTGGATGAAGCACAAGCTGGAATCAAGATTGTTGGGAGAAATATCAATAGCCTCAGATATGCAGATGACACCATCCTTATGGCAGAAAGCAAAGAGGAACTAAAGAGCCTTTTGATGAAAGTGAAAGAGGAGAGTCAAAAAGCTAGCTTAAAACTCAATATTCAAAAAACTAAGATCATGGTATCAGGTCCCATCACTTCACGGCCGATAGGGAAACAATGGAAACAGTGACACTTTATTTTCTTGGGCTCTGAAATCACTGCAGATGGTGACTGCAGCCACAAAATTAAAAGATGCTTGCTCCTTGGAAGAAAAGCTATGACAAACCTAGACAGCATATTAAAAAGCAGAGACATTACTTTGCCAACAAAGGTCCATATAGTCAAAGCTATGGTTTTTTTCCAATAGTCATGTATGGATGTGAGAGTTGGACCATAAAGAAAGCTGAGTACCGAAGAATTGATGCTTTCGTTCTGTGATGTTAGAGAGGCCTCTTGAGAGTCCCTTGGACTGCAAGGAGATCAAACCAGTCAATCCTAAAGGAAATCAGTCCTGAATATTCATTGGAAGGACTGATGCTGAAACTCCAATCCTTTGGCCACCTGATACAAAAAGGTGACTCGTTAGAAAAGACCGTGATGCTGGGAAAGATTGAAGGCAAGAGGAGAAGGGGACGACAGAGGATAACTAGGTTGGATGACATCACCAACTTGATGGACATGAGTTTGAGCAGGCTCTGGAAGATGAAGGACAGGGTGGCCTGGAATGCTGCAGTCCATGGGATTCACAAAGAGTCGGACACAACTGAGCGACTTAACGACTACTAGGATTTCAACATGTACTGAAGGTGGAGAAGGGAATCCCAATAGAAGACATAATATGAGCAGAGGCCAGGGCCCATTGAGGAAGACCTCTGGAAGAAACACGAAGGAGAAGCTGAACCCAAGACCTACCTGGAACTGACCCTCAACATCTGGTTTGAGCCACAGGAAGAAAGGGAAGCCATACCTTCCCTGTATGACAGTGACTACCCCTCCCTATTCCTACATAAATGCGCACACATACACACACACCCTCCCCAGGAAATCCTCTTTAAACTCTTGGAGATGAAAGCTGAGCTTCCTGGGTGGTGCCTGCCAGGCAGATGGCCGCCTTGAGACGCTGGGAGGAGTCTATATTAGGATGTACTGTGGCAGTTGTTTCCCAGGCACCTTTTGCAGCCTCCTGTTTCACTGAAAATAATTCTTTTCCTTCCTGCACATCCCCAGATATTGCAAGTATGCCCGGTGTTGTCTCTATTCTAAGTCTGTGTGGTAAAGAACAGCTGAAGAGTCTCATCATTGGAAGTTCTTTGGGAGGTGAGAATTTTCTCTCCTTCTCACCTGATAGAAAATAAGGCACCCTGGGACAGAAATCTAGTCCTGGTCCTTCTCATGAGTCCAGTTAATCATCAAAGAGCAGTTTACACACACCAAGTATCTTTGAATCCTTTCTGCTGGGTAGGGATTATTGTGCCCATTTTACAGATGTGGAGACAGACTCAATGATATGAAAAAACTTGCACAAGATCACTGAAAACAGAAGCGGAGTCAAGATTCAAACTCAAGTGTGCTGGTTCCAAGGCCTCTCCCCTGAGCCTCACTGTCTCCAGGCTATGTTCACTCAGAAGTCATACTCGTAATTCAAAGCAGAACCTGCTGTGTGACAAGGTCAACTTCTATTAAGGTTTTCTTCTAGTCCTAGATTCTTTATCTACCCCAAAATTAGGACTGCAACAAAGATCTCCAAGATTCTTTTCAACAATAAAATTTAACCTACTTATGATCTACTTAGAACTTGAAAATGGGCCCAGGGGTGACCTATATGGTCATGTGGAGCTCATTACCTAAACCCTGAAAGGTAAGAAGGCATTACCACCAACCACACCTTGCAGGAAAGCAGGCACAGAATGGTCATGTGGCGAGTTAATAGTTGTAGAAAAGGAATTCAGATCTCACACTTTTGCTCTACACAAGGTACTATTATTCAAAAGTGCTGCAGCCTGAAAATTCTGAAGACTTTCAAATCCCTCCGAAAAGGGGGTCGGTCTCTAGATTCAAATGAAACGCCTGGGGTGGGGGAGCAGAAACATTTGTTCAAATATCTGATCAGGAAGCTGGGTTCTTCACTGCAGTAACACCAAAGACAAGCACCACTCAGAGGTGAATGTCTTCCTCAGACCATCCTGCTTTTGGGTCTGTTGCCTCCAAAACTCTTATAATCCCATCCCCAACTTTCTAGAAATTAGACCCTACTCTAAACAATACAGTTAAGACCTCTGGATGCTCTGCATACCACCCCGCCCCAATCCTCTGCTCTCAGACAGAAAGACCAGATGTCAGAGCCCCCCAAGATTCCAGCCTCCTGTCTCCACTGCCTTTCAGGTGCTCTCTGCCCCGCCTCTGTGCTCTCAGGGAAGACGGGTACTCTCCCGGACACCTTGCTATCAGTCAAGTCTGTTCTCTTTGCTGTTTTTTATTTATTTTTGGCTGTGCTGGGTCTTCTTTGCTGCACGGGCTTTCCTCTAGTTGTGGTGAGCAGAGGCCACTCTTCACTGTCCTTTGTGGGTTTCTCATTGTGGTGGGTCCTCTTGTTGGGGAGCACGGGCTTCAGCAGTTGTGGCACGAAGGCTCTGTCGTCATGGTTCCCAGGCTCTGGAGCATAGGCTCAATACTGTCATGCACAGGCTTAGCTGTTCCACAGCATGGGGGATCTTCCCAGACCAGGGATTGAACTGGTATCTCCTGCACTGGCGGCAGATTCTCTACCACTGAGTCACCACAGAAGCGCCTCAAATTTGCTTTTAATCTCTCTGAGCATGCTCATTTATGTGTTTTTAACATTTCCTTTGGAAAAAGCCCCAAACTTTAATTTCTCTGTTTGTGAAAGACAATTTTTCTAAGCTACGAGTCTGTTAGACTGAAATCAAACATCACATTTAGGCTTCCTAAAAATACTACCCCAGTACAATGCCTTGGTTTTTCTCACAGGTTCACCCCCCAAGCACACACATACATTTTAGACTGTCATTTAAACACTGGGGTATATAATTTCAACGTCTTTAATAGCATCTACTAAAAGAACATTTCCACATGATTCTTCACTTTATTTCAAAGCTATGCTCCAAACTGAAGCTTTTACTGCATTTAGGACTAAATAGGTATATATATGTGGATGGCAAATACTGACAATAAAAATCATAAAATTTAAAACATATTCAACACTGATCTTTTCCAATTTTCAGCAAACCTTCCTTTTGTCCATCTCTCAGCCCAGTACCTGATACATATTAGGTATGTACTAAGTATCACTTAAATGAATGTTAATACATCTTAATCTTCTAAACACACAAGTTAGAAATCTATTGTTGTAATTCTGTGCATAATCTAAATCTATTTGACCCTGACACAAATGCCACTGGAATAAACAGCAAATAACAAGCAGCTGCTGGCATTCAAAGTATATATCCCTCTGTCACTTGAACTGGTTTGAAGTCGGCCTTATTTGGAAGACAAATGGTTGGCAGCTGCAAGTTCAATTACAAAGTGCTTCATAGGAAAGCAGAGAAAGAACCAGAAGGAATCAAAGCGCTATTTCATACGTTTAGCATGGAATTCCTTTCCAAAAAACATCTTTCATTTCCCTGGGGGAAATTAACCACGAAATGTTCTTTGAACTCGTGAAAACTCAGGACTGTACTTTGGGAGGAAGAATCTAGTTTGAAGGCCAGGCAAAGCTGAGAGAGTAGGAGTCACTGCTTTTGCACATCTCTATTCTGCTAAATTTTTTTTAAGGAAGCGGGTGGAACATAGGAAAAGCTACCAAGCAACCAGCCCAAAGGCCTGGAGACACTGAACAAATTAATTCCTTTGTCCTTCATTTTCTCCTTTGCAAAAAAAAGAGGCAAAAATAAATAAGAGTTAAACTGGATAACCGCTAGATACTAACAGATTTTCTGCAATGATGAAAATGTAATCTGTGCTGCCTAGTACAGTAATCACTAGCCACATGTGGCTACTGAGTCCTCCGTGTGGCTAGTATAAATTAGGAACCAATTCTTAACTTTAATTTTAATTCATTAACATTTAAATAGTTACATATGGCTAGTGGCTACAGTTCTGGCAAGAGTAGCTCAAAGATGACCTCTAGTATTTTATGCGATCTTTGGAGGGCTATGTGGGAAGAGCTTGAGTGTTAGAGCAAGACAGACCTGGGTTCCAAACTTAGCTCCACCATTTACTAGTTAGGCAAACATGCAAATTCATGAACTTCATTTTCCTTATCTGTATAACAGAATATTATGACCCTTCTTGCAGAATTGTAGTGCAAGTTTAAGATAATGGATGAAACAGATCAGGAAGTTCCTCACTCAGTGGTAGTTATTTTTTCAGTTACGATGTCCTTCAGGGATAAAGTTCTGTCTTTTGCCTTTATCCTATCTTTTGCCTTTCCTAATCTAGGACCCATACTTGATTGCTCCGTACCTGGGCCCTACAGATGCAGCTCTTGTTTTTCAAGAAAGCCACTTGCTCAGGAATTGTTACAGATCTTCAGCAAGGGGTGAGCCTCCAGTAACCCAAGTCTTCTGTGTCTCCGGAACCACTGATTTCCGCTTATCCTGTGTCCCCTCCACCTCACATGCCACCTCACATTTCAGGAACTCACAAAACCCTTCCCCCTGATTGCCTATCAAGCCGAAACTTTGTTCAGTGCAACCAAAACACCTGTTGGTGGTTTTCTGGTACTTTCCTCGCTAACTCTCCCCTTGACTTCCCCTAATAAATATTTTATAACTTCTTTTTTATTTGTAAATGCTTCAGGACTGCCTTTTTACAAGCTTCATGTATGGCTAACCCTGCCCTAATTTAGTAACCAAAATAAAATAAGGCAAAAAAAGACTATGTTTCAGAAGTGTTCCAGTAAAATAAAATAAGTGTTGCACTCCCTATCTAAACTAATATAATGTGTTATGAGCCTTGTCCAACATTCCGCTGGTCCTTCTTTTGGAGAATAGAACTTTTCTGTGGCTCCAATGTCCAAGTTTTATCAGTGGACACAAAGGGATGCCTACGATAAGCAGGATGTATTTTCTACTGTTAATAATTACTGGAATGTTAAACTACCCTCCTCTTGCTTTTCCAGCATTCCACAGACTCAGAGAGAGAGGGAGAGAGACAGAGGAGGTGAAATACAGGCTAGCATTTCAGTAGGATTTCAATCTGGATTTGAGTAAGCCATTAGACAAAAGGTTTATAGTTAGCTTAGAAATCCTGCTAACTTCTGAGGCCTCCCCAACAGGGACATCATTGAAGGATTATTTACTGAAGGAAGATATGAAATCAAATAGGGCAAATAATTTCAACTCAGAACTCTCAAATGTGGTGAGGGTCTAATCTAATTTAAAAAAAAAAAAACCTGGAAATTTAAGTTCTAACTCAATAAAGAAACGTAATGAACCTGGATCCAGTCAACATGTAAGTACAACAATGTGACCGATTAGTCATGTCTTCTCCTTACAACTCCCCAAATTTCAAGATTTAACCAGAATCTGGAACCTATGCAGACATTCACTCAACTCAGTTGTTCTACTTTGTCTGAAAAGTAAATGTGCTTAAGAGCATCTGAAATTCTGAACCTTTCTTGGGTAACAGTCTGAACTCAAAATAGGTCAATTCTAGAAAGGCATTCATTTCACAGGACTTCTGTCTGTGGTTATTCTGAAAACCACTGCTTTAAAAACTGACATTATGAAGCTTAAAAATAGGCCCTCCTACTAAGGATCCTGAACAAAAATAAAATATCCTTTCCTCCCCACATTTCCTCATTCCCTTTTTCCTCAAACACCTTAGGTGAGTGGTGATATAGAGAGATATCTTTTTCCAGAGTTTCAGATTATTACCTGAAAAGAGGTTTATAAAAATTTTTTAAGAAGACTGGGTAAAATTACCAAAATTCAGTTTGGGGTAAACTTAGAAATTTTTCAGACCAAGTAAGCATACCAAATTAAAATATGTCTGAGTTGAGATAAAATGTCAGGTACCTTCTTTAACTCCAGCTGTGTGAGCTCCCAGCAAGTTCCTTCCCCTCTCCGGGTCTGGTTTCCTTATACTGCAAAAGGAGGCACAGGGCTAGGGGATCTGTAAAAACCCTGCCAGCCCTAACAAGCGCTGCTTCTAGAAAGCTGGACAGCTGCTTCCTATTTTCACAACTCTTTGGAAAGAGCAGAAAAGCCCCTAGCCCCAAGGTTCCTGGGAAGCCTCATTAGTTTCAAATGTTCCCCTGGGACACAGGAACTGCTGTTGAGGGCAAAGCAAGTTGAGATGGCTATAAAATAGAAATGGTGTTGAGAGGGAAAAACTGAGTTACGTTTTGCAGATGACACTAATAAATCTAGAAATACTGATATTCAATCAGAAGTCACTAGATATAATAAATGAATTTAACAAAGCTTCAGGATATAAACAATTCATACAAATCAAATCACAGTCAAGATGGAATACACAAATTAGAAAATGTTCAATCACAACAGCATCAAAATGTTAGGTATTTGAAATATTAACTCAGGACACAAGAGAATTATTCAAAAGAAACTATAACACCATAATAGAAAAAGAGGGGGAGACATTAATAAATGGAAATATACATCGTGACAATTTTGAAAATTTTCTTTAACCCTACCCAATTTAAGAAAAAAAAAGGACTCAAAAGTATGTAAGAGTTAAAAATAAATTTTAGAAATAGATTTTAAAAATACCATAAAGACCACATAAAAGAAACCTGAAAATACAAGAGATAAAAATCCTATTTAATAAACTCCATGAAGATATTAGACCCCATTGTGTAGAAAAATTAACACAGACCCATACTTCACCCCAAACACATTAATTCCAGATGGGACCATATAAGGGAGAGAAAAGGCTAGAAGAAAATGAAGCCACATACTCCTGTTAGTTTTGAAATAATGTAACATGTATGAATAGTAAAGAAAAGTAGGTTGTACCATACAAAAGACATGCTTTGGAAAATAAAAAATATACGTATTTTTTCCTAAGTAATACAATATAAAAGGGAAACATCACAATGGGATGATGTAGTAGCCACATAATTTATAAAATTGAAAAAATACGAAGCACACTGACTTATTGCTTCAACAAACCAAAAGACAAGTAATTGTCTACTGGCTGATAAAAGAGACAGACTAACACATCAAAGCTATTTAGACATATCTATTAAAAAATGGTCTGAGAAGAAAAAAGCTTGCATGAAACTTTTCAAAGTGTTCGGTTGGTACCGCAAAACCTTCCCACCTACCTCTCCAGCTTCATCTCCGGCGCCCTGCAGCTATGCATCTGGCACACTGAACTAGTTGCCGCTTCTCTACACACATCCCAAGCTTTCCCACTTATGTCAAGCTGCTCATCCTGAGCTCTCTTCCTGCCAGGCCCCCTCCCTCCCCCCATTCCCATGGAAATCCTAGCCATCCTTCAAGACCCAGCTCAAATGTCATCTCCTCTGTGAAGGCCCTCCTAATCTTCCCCACTGGATGTGCGTTCTTCCTCCTCTCAATGAGAATCGACAGTCCTTTCTTTGTACCTCTTTCTCCTGGGGCACTTTTCTTACTCTACCCATCTGTTTCCTCCTTCTCGTGAACTTGCAACCTCTCCATACATGAGATTTTAAGATCCTTGGAGGAAAAAACAATCTTACTCACCTATCTACACCATCCAGCAGAGCAAATTACATTCAAAATGCGTTCATTAAATATTAGTTTAGACTGAAAATAATCCCATTTCAAAAATACAGCCTGGCAAACAAAGCAAAGCAGACTGAGAAGGAGCCCTATTAAACTATTAAAAAAAAGTCACTAAATTTCAAAAAAAAAAGAAAAAAAAAAACCCAACTTCCTAAAGCTTGAGGAACTAGTTGAAATATACATTGTAAATTGGTTCTGTCTTTTTATGGAACATATTCAGTAATACATAACAAAATGGGTAACATGGTTCATTGCCTCTGATTTGGTGTATGAGTTAATTTAAAAGAACACCACAAATTAGTTCAAAATACTCATAAGAGTATCAGTAAATAATAAAATTTTTATTTTAAATATAATCTAAATAATCAACAAAGCCATCTAAATAATCAACAAAGTGTCATTTGTGAAGCCAGGTCCTATCAAATTCTACTCTTTAGCCAAAAATAAATGATAAGCATGAGAATTATGTCTGTGAGTAAAAATGGGGTAGGAGGGGAGCCCATCAACTGATTCCAGTTATCAATATATGTATATAATAACCAAAAGTTAAACTGGAAAATTTAATGCCTGTAGGTTCTTTCCTTAAAAAGGTACTGATATATTCAGTTTTCTTTTAAAGTTGTACTTGAGCAAGCAAATATTCAAAAGAATTGGCTTCAGGGGGAAGAAATCACTCTATTTGATTTTTCTTCAACCCCCATGCAACATCTTCTTATCTGACTCCCTTGCTGACATCAAAGCAGGATACCCCTGGGAGCTTCACCAAGAAATCAGAGGCAGGATCAGCATTTTTAGCAGTAGGCCCTGCACCAGGATTCAGAGAACACCTGCTCTTTTAAAAACAAAAATGCAATTCATTCTGGAAGGTGTTAATTTAGCAAACAGGTATGTGAGCCTTCAAACAGCTCTCATGGGTTTTCAGACAAAAGAGACAGGATACAGGACACAAAGCAACACCATCATCAAGTGGCAGAAAGAGACTAGGATGATTTTTTCAAAACTGGCAGCTTCTAGAAGGGACTAAGAGAAACAAAACTGAGACTCCAAGCTTTCTTCTCAAGTTCACATTGCCTTCTTCCCAGTCTGTGGGTTCTCCAGGTTTTCTCAATATGTTGGAAAGATTCTCCATTGCTTGACCTGTGCTTCCTATGGGTGTGGTAGAAACAATTACCAATTTATACCAATGGAAGCTTGCAAGGAAGAGTTTTTTGTTGTTGTTGGTTAGCTTGTTTAAACGTTATTTTGGTTTTGTCCAATTTACCAATAATGATTTACTATACTAAGCGAATGGAGTGATGTGGACCCAGGAGTTCAAAAAGGCATGGTCCCAAATAATCAAATTAATGGAGAAAAAAAAAGACACAAGGAACATTCAGTGAAAAAGAAAGCATATGACTTCAAAATGATACAGAATTTAATGTGATGTTTATTATACAATATAAGCCAGATGGTACAATGGTAAAGAATTCATCTGCAATGCAGCAGATGCAGGAGACTCAGGTTTGATCCCTGGGTCAGGGAAGACCCCCCCGGAGGAGAAAATAGCAACCCACTTCACTATTCTTGCCTGGAAAAAACAATCCATGAGGCCTAAAAGAGTAGGACACAACTGAGTGACGAAGCATGCACATAAACACACAGGTCAGAGTACAAAGGAGGAGAGAGGAAATGTGAAAACCAATACAATATTGTAAAATAAAAAAAATAAAATAAAATATAAAAAAAAGAGGAAATGTGAGTCAATGTTAAAAAGGACGTAAGATTTAGGATGAATTTTAATCTCTGGGTACTTTTAAAAAATTTATTATTAATTTTTTCAAACATAAGAAATATGGAAAGAAGGGAAGAGTCAATCTCATACACTAACCAACTAAACAACTGTGAACAATTTTGCCCCATTTGCTTTATGTGAGTGTAATTTTTTTTCCTGAACCACTTCAAAGTTTCACTCATCAACTATGAACAACAACAGTCTCCTACATAATCATACCATATTACATCTAAAAAATTAACCATAATTCTCTATTTAAATTTCCCTAGTTGTTCCAAGAGATCATTGTTACAGCTATTATTTTTGATTCGGTGCCCAACCGAGGCTCACGTATTACATTTGACTGGCACGTCTCCTTAGTCTTCTGTTCTCAAACAGCACCCTCCCTTACTTTTCCCGCAGGACACTGACTGTTTAAAGGGACTGGGTCGGTTGTCTTAGAGAATATTCCACATCCTGAAATTGTCTGTTTCCTCCTGGTGTCATTTCACTTGTTTCTCTGTCCCCGTATTTGCTGTAAACAGGAAGTCAGATCTCAAGGCTTGATTAGATGCAGGTTTGGGTAAGACTTCGAAGAACAGGCAGCATATAAAATGTATAAATTAACATGATTTATCAACATTTGCAATTTGGTATTAAGAAAAAAAAGGTAACAGTCAGCTGAGAAGGAAGAAACCAAAGCCGGCACCTCTAATGACACTTCCCATGTAGACAGCTTCCAACAATCACAAAGTACTTTTACAACGTTATTTTGGATGATGCTCACCTGCCCTCCTTCCCTCACAGGTTTGTTATAGTATCATCCTTACTTTACTAACGAGGGAAACTAAGACTCAGTGAAGTTAAATAACATACAAAGAAAAATTTTTTTTAATAAATAAATGACCTGCCAAAGATCAACAATATAGAAGTAGCAAAACTAAGTCTCAAACTCAGGTCCTAGAATAGCATGGAGTTACTCAGAAAAGGCTACATGGGAGATGAACTCTATTCTAGGTCTTGAAAGATGGGAGCATTCTTTCATTCCAGGCCCTGGAGTAGATGTGGGGGAAACATCAGTACACAAGATGGCCATGGTTCCTTTCCTCATAGTTATAGGTCCTCCCCTCACCTAAAGTGTGGTGGCAAATACAAGACAAAAATAAAATCACACAGGAAAGTGGAGGAGGGCATTCCAGACAAAGGAAACCATGTGAGCAAGACCAGACAGAGGTAAAAGGCAGGGGCAATGGGAGGACAATAAAGGGATCAGCCAGAGAAAAATCAAGCTAGAGATGGGAAGCTCTACTGAAGTATTCTCTCCCTGTTTTCAAAAGATGCATAAATAAGTGAAAGTAGAATGCTGTACGTGTTTATGTTCAAACAAATACCTTACACATCTCCTTGCCCCAGGCTAAGTCATCTTTATGAACCTTTTGCTCTTTCTGTATCTGCTGCAACAACAGCAGAGACATTCTTCCCAAGGACACAAGATTCAGCTGGCCCTACTTTTTACCTGAAGCTATTCTCAAAAGACTGCACTAGTATTAGTTATCGCAGGAACAAACCAGTAGAAGCACCTAAATTCAGACTACAAAGTCAGTTAAAACCGCTTCAAAAGCTTCTAGTTATCATAACGCACATCCCAGGTAAGGTTGTAAGTGAAAGACGCTCAGTCATGTCCCACTCTTTGTGACCCCATGGAATTCTCCAGGCCAGAATACTGGAGAGGGCAGCCTTTCCCTTCTCCAGGGGATCTTCCCAACCACGGCTCAAATCCAGGTATCCCGCATTGAAGGCGGATTCTTTACCAGCTGAGCCACAAGGGAAGCCCATACTGGAGTGGGTAGCCATTCCCCTTCTCCATGGGATCTTCCCAATCCAGGGATCAAACCCAGAGCTCCCGCATTGCAGGTGGATTCTTTACCAGTTGAGCCACAAGGGAAGCCCAACAATACTGGAGTGGGTAGCCTATCCTTTCTCCAGCGGATCTTCCTGACCCAGGAATCCAACCAGGATTTCCTGCATTGCCGTCGGATTCTTTACCAACTGAGCCATCAGGGAAGCGCCTAAGGCCGTAAGAGATCCCCCCAAAGCACAGCAACCTGTTTCAACCTCTCTACCCGCTTCCTTAAGGGCCTTCACACTAACAGATGTGTGTTCCCACAAACCTGCAGAAAGTGCTGATGCAAATCAAAAAGCTGTGGATGCCACCAAGCAACGCACCTTGTTTATTCAGCACCTTGTGGCCTTCAAAGCATTTCCGTATGTGTTATCTTGTTTAATCTTCATGATACTCCTTCAAGGTAGGAACAGTTCAATCATTTGGTCAACAGATAACTGAGTATCTGCTATGGGCCAGACACTGATCTACTCACTGAGCAAGGAACCAACCAACCCCCAGCCTTCATGAAGCATACATTTTAGGGCAGGGGGAGGTGGAAATAAATATTTATAGACAATGCAACAGTAATTAGTGGTAAGTGCTGCGAAGAAAAACAGGGCAAATAAGGGAGTCAAGCATGATAGGGAGTGCTACAGTGATCAAAGACGGCCTGCGTGAAGAAACATTTGAGCAAAGTTCCAAAGGAAGTGAGGGAGCAAGTCATGTGGGTATTTGGCAGAAGAGAATTCCAGGCAGAGAGAACAGCAAAAGTTCTGAGATTGGAATGCACCCCACCAACTGTGGAACAGCGAAGGGGACAGCATGGCTGGAGCCAAGAGTGAAGGGGACGACGGGGAAAACTAAGAGCCTGATCAGACAGAGCCTTGTAGGCCACGAAGACAAAGATTTTATAAAGCACTCTCATCCTCACCCTGCGGATAAGGAAACGAAAAGTCAGAAAGTACAGAAGACCTGCCTAAGGTAACAGGAAAAGTGAGGTCTTAGGAGCACCCTGCATTGCAACCTCGAACTCTGCTCAGGGCTCCAGCTTCTCCTTGGGAGGGTTACAAGTGCTCTTTAAAACACAAAGAACAGACTCTGTATGATTTCAATTCCCCTACACCATGAAATTTTTGCACCTTGTTTTATGTCCCTGGATGTTTCAATGTCTCCTAGTTTACAGTCTATGGGAACTTGAATAGATTTTGTATCCTACTGATACGTGAACTTTATGAATTTTAATTAGGCTGAATTGCTTCATGGCACCTTCCAGATCCACTATATCCTTCTACTTTTCTGTATATTCATTCTATTAATTTTTGAGAGTTTGATATTGAAACTCCAACTAAAAATCTTAATTTATCTACTTAAAAAAATAACTGTAATATATAGTGGAACTATAAATACCTTGTTCTGTATTTTCCAAGTCTCCTGTGTGTTTTCATACTTTCACAATTTCAAAAACAAAAAGGAAACAGGGAAAAAAAAAAAAAGCACAAAGAAAGATTAAGTGAGTGCCTTATCATGGAAGGACAGGCAAAGTACCCTCAAACTCAGCAACCCCATTTCTGAGTACATTCCACAGGGAACTCTTATAAGAGTCCAAAAGGAGGTACAGATTTAAGGACAGTGATGGCTTCACTGTTTGAAGCAGCAAGGGGTTGGAAACGACAAAACTGTCCTATTCTAGGGGAATGATAAGTAGAATGTGGTACCTGCACATGGTAGACTGCTCTGCAACCGAGAGAGATGATCAACTAGACACATGTATAACACTGTGAACAGAGCTCAGAAATACGGTACTTGTTTGAAAAAGAAAAAACCTGAAATAAAAGTTAAGGGTGGTCATTGCTTCCCTTCAAATATTGATGATTCTTTTCCTTCCAAGAAGGCCCCTGTCCCCTTTTAAGGTCACCATCGCCATGTGATTTGCTTTACAAAAATGGGAGCAAAAGTGACCCTTCTGGGCAGAAACTTTAAAGGCCAGCATGTGGTTCTCCAGATTCCCTTCTCACTAAGCGTATTTCAGACATGGTGCCTCCGTCAGCCTGAGTCCCTGATTGGAATCCAATCAAAAGAGCCTCCCATTAACCTGAAAGCATGTTAAACTACTGAGATTTTCTAGTCTATCCCAACTGATGCAGATTTATAGCACAACAGCATTTTTAATAAAAAATGAAAATATTTAAAGTGCACAACATGACGATTCACTATATACACACAGTGAAACGATTATTTCAGTCATGCTAATTAACATACACATCTCCTCACACATTTACCATGTGGGGTGTGTGTGACAAGAGCACCTGAAGTCTACTCTCCCAGCAAATGTCCAGTATTCAACACAGGATTATTAACTATAGTCATCACACTAAGCATTAGACCTCTAGACTTACTCACTCTATGAACTACAACTTTGTATCCTTTGACAAATATCCTCCCATTTCCCCCACCTCCCCACCCCAGGTAACCACCTATCTACTCTATGCTTTCATGTACCCCTTTTTTTTAGATTCCACATAAAATCTGAGATCATGCAGTATTTTTCTTTCTGTGTCTAGCTTATTTCATTTAGCATACTGTCCTCCAGGTCCATCCATGGTGTTGCAAATGGCAGGATTTCCACTTCTTTCAAGGCTGAATAGTAGCACAATAGTATACTGCACCCTAAGCACACAAAATAACACTATCTCCCACCCAAAAGCACACATATACCCAACAAATAGGTAGAATTATAAGATCATATATTAAATATCTAGAGTGGGTGAGATGGTGTCTTGGAGAGAGAAGAAAGTGGGGAGGAGGGAATAAAAATATAGGGAGAAATAACAAAAAAAAAGAAAAGCTATTAAAAGACTTGATAAACAGACTGTGCAAATATTAGTAATTTCACTAATTTTCTCCACAAACATTTGTGCACTTATTACTTTCCAGGTACTATTCCAGGCACTACTTATTGAACAGTAAATCAAAAAAGGACAGTCCAATCTTATAGGTTGTCAGGTGTACAGAAGACAGAAATACTTAAGTACCCCAGTAAAAGATTATGGACAGTGAATGAGTGCCATTAAAAAAGTCAGGTGACATGAGAAAGAGGGACCCAGTTTAGGTTAGGTGGTCTGTGAACATCTCTGAGGAAATGACATTTACTCAGAGGTGAAGACTGCTTCCTTCGCAGCTTGGGAAGAGAAAGGGAGGACTCATGTCAGGCAGATGGAACAGCATGTGCAGGGGCCTGGAGGGAGTATGGACCATCCCATGGAGGAAGTGAAAGAAGGCCAGCGTCCCAGAAGAAAGGAGCAGCAGGAAATGTGGGTAAAGAGATGTGGCAGGGAATGGGGGATAAGCAGACTCAGCCCAATATAGAGAACTTCGATTTTATTTTATTCTAACTGCAATGAAACTACGAACACTTTTTGGGGGGTGGGGGAGGGGCAGTGCTGAGTTGTGAAGTGTGTGGGATCTTAGTTCCCTGACGACGGATTGAACCCAGGCCCTCAGGAGTGGAAACAGGAAGTCCTAATCCTTGGACCACTAGGGAATTCCCAGTGGAAACATTTTAAACAGGGAAACGACATGATCTTGTTTCCAACTTACTGCACTCTAACATTTAGCACCCTTGCAATATGCTCATATTTTTTTGCAAACTTGCAAAAGAAATATTTTTGCAGTCTTTTTCTTCAAGGACCCCCAGAAGCTGCCTAGAATCCAGGTCCCATATAACATAACTTTAAATGGGGTAAGGGCTCCATAAGAGAGCAGTCCCAAGTGCCAGGGAGTCACAGAGAAACAACCTTGCCAATTTAGCACCAAGAGTTCTTTAATGCCAATGGACATTTTTCTTCTTACACTTTATGAAAATGTGCCAAATCATTCCCTAATCTACTGAGAGAAACATAAGTACATCAGCTTTGCTTGAAAAATGGGAAAGATGTATTAACAGGTGTGTACAGCTTTCCCCCATGAGAGGCAGGGGGCAGGGGAACAGTCCCTGTTTGTCTCAGGCAGCCTAAACAGGGATGCCGCCTACTGTAACACAGCAATGAGTCACAGAGGTAGATACGCATGGCACAGAAAACTGAGTAAGGAGGTCGGTTATCCAGAAGCTACGGCACCTCATCTACCGCCATGACTGCAAATTACCTTCAGGCTTCCCTCAGCATTCTCTACCCAGTAACAAAGGTACCAGCAGCTAACACTAACAGAAGAGTTACTACTGTTAGCTCATTTAGTCGCCACAACTCTAAATAGATCTATCATTGGACCCATTTTCACAGACAACAAAACTAAACCTAAGCCCTAGAGAGACCTGACCCAGATCACAAAACCACAAACTTAGCCTGACTCCGGAGTCCCACCTTGTACCCACTGTTTAGAATCTCCCACTCCCACCAAATATATCTGCCACCAACTTCAGCATAGTTTTTCTTTTTTCTTCCCTCTCCCCTTTGTAAGAACACCGTCACAATTGTAAGAACTTTGTAAGTTCTTTGTGAGTTCTTCCAGTCACTTTGTAAGAACAGTGGGGTCACAATTAACAACAGAATGACTACAGGTACTTCCACTCACTGCTGCGGCTTAGTCGCTTCAGTCGTGTCCAACTTTTTGAGACCCTATGGACTGTAGCCCACCAGGCTCCTCTGTCCATGGGATTCCCAGGCAAGAGTACTGGAGTGAGCTGCCTTGCCCTTCTCCAGAGGATCTTCCCGACCCAAGGGATCAAGCCTGCATCTCTTCTGTGTCCTGCATTGGCAGGTGGGTTCTTTACCATTAGTGCCACTTGGGAAGCCCCACTTTCACTCACTACCTTCTTCCAAAATGAATGGGAGCACGATGGTCAGGACACAACATTCAGTCAGAATCCACTGTGGTCAAAATTTGTCCTGTCCTGCCCTGCTCTGGTGCTGGTGGTGGAGGTGGGGGTGATTTCAGAACTATATTAAGGGGATAAAATTCTGTATACTAAACGTGCATCATTGTATGCAAAGTTATCCACTAACCTGGACAAGTTAATATCATGCAAAACAGATACTTCAGAAAGGAGTCTGTCTGAGGAATGTGGTTGAGCTCACATCACAGGTCTGTTCACCACTGGCCTTGTGATCATTATAGGGGTGGACAGAGCCACCAAGCCAATAGGTCCCCAGGCTATTAAAATTGAGAGACAAACAAAGGTTACAGAAATCACCAAAGGGCAGAAGGTTGAGGCCTAATCTGTTCTTTTCATCAGCTGGTTTCCTAAAGTTTCCAGGGGTGCAGGTAAGAGATTAAGAACTCTTATTAATCTTTTCTGTTTATTTCTCCAGCTCGCCAGATCTTTCTCCTTCACACAGTCCTGTTCCTTACCTAGGATACAAAAGAGTTGTGGGAACTCAGAAACATCCATGAAACAGACTCATCACTGTTTAAAGAAGTAAACTGCTGGTTCGTGATGAACACTGGAAGTTGCAGAGATGGAGCACCTTGTGTGGGATTTCCAAGAACATGGTGTCATGTCTCAGGTCCAAAATTGGGCTCGTAGTCAATTAAAGCAGCCCAGGAGAGACACCGATGAGAAAAGATCTGGTGAATGAATGAAAAGTCAGATGAAAAGAAAAGCAGCTCCCTTCAAAACAAGAGTCTCCAGGAAGAAGGCCAAGGAATGGGAGCCCCCAAAGTGGACAAGTAAAAAGCCTCGGGGGTGTTGGTGTACACACGTCCTCGCTGCCCTGGCAGCGGTCGCAACTGGCCACTCCCAGCCCACAGGTGTCAAGCACGAAGGTGAGGACTGCTCGGCGGCCCCAACTCCACATTCTACACCCTGAGTTGAACTCAAGACGCAGATGCGATCTTAATTTTTCCAAAACATCGGCTCCCTTCTCCCCGTTACACACCAGAATCCCAGAGAATCTAGGAGAAAGAGCTGGGGAGAGGCGGGCGATGAACCAGTTTTTATTTTTTACGGAGAGGCAAAATGACCAGAGGTCAGGGATGACTGAAAGGGTCGGTAGAGGGGTGGGGATGGGCATCGCTACTCGTTGGGTGCACGGACTGGTCTGAGTCAGGAGCACAATCAGTGCTTAGTCACCGATACCTCGGCGGCCGGAGTTCCTCGCGCCCGGCGGCCCGAGACGTATGTGATGACCCGGGCAGAGCCCCGCGCGAGGCGCACACCCGACTCGGCTTCTGCACCCCGGCCCGGGCCTCCCCAGCCCGCCCCCCACCCCAAGACTTACTCCGCCGAGCTGGTCCCGTTAACCGCGGAGCCGTCCGGGGCCGGGTTCAGCTGGATGGGCGTCGGCTTCTTCTTGGGCATTTTGGAGCCAGGAAAGGCGCTCCCAACTCTGAGGGCGGCCCCTCTAGCTTCCTCCCTCTGAGCTGCCCCGCGCCGGCCTCGCGGGGCCAAGTCAGGGCCGCAAGCCCGAAGGCTGCCTTCGGGGGGCGCGCCCTGCGCGGTCCCGTCAGGGCCAAAGGGCCAGTGGCGGTCTGGGGGAACCCCCGGCCCACTTGCTCCGTGCACAGGGAACCGAAGGGTTTCCCCGCCCGCGCAGCTCGGCAGCCCGGGATTCCCTGCCGCTCTCCCTCAGTCAACCGGTCCCCGGGCGCGCGCACCACAACGCTGGTCCAGCCACAGCCCGGGAAAGTGCGCCGCCGCCACTGCCGCGTTCCAAGCGGCTCAGCGCAGCAGTCCCAGAGGCGGACTGGAGGGCGGGGGAGAGTTGGGGGAGGGCTGGGGACAGGGGAAGCCTCGCCCCCCCAATTCCAGGAGGCTGCGTTTTCCACACGCCCACCTGGCTCCGCCCCAATTGCCTCTCTGACAGCCAATGAGAGCACGCCTCGGCGGCAGATGACGCGGAAATACGTCACGGGGCGCGGCGCGCGGCCCTGGGGGCGGGGTCCGGCCCTGGCTCCACAGCGCCCTCTGCCGCCTAGAGACTCCCAGGTGGACCTACCGGGAAAGGAGGCTGTGCATCCTGGCTCCCATAGCTAGTCGAGGTGAGCTTGATCCGGTAGGTCGCCATGCGGTCTCCTCATGTACGGTGCCTGTAGCCCCAGGGCCGAGTCACACTGATGGAGCTAAAGTAATAAAATGAATAAAGAAAAAGACCCCTTCCTGTTTCTACAGGCAGCGTTGGGGAATAGACGACTTGTCAGGAGACTCCTTGTGTGTAGTAAATTGGCAAGTAGAAAGTTACATGTAAAGCGGTAATACTATTAGTCTGCTGACAAGGGTACAGGGAAATGAGTATTCAGTGCGGATGAGACTTTAAATTGGGGCATTTCTGAGAGCAGATTGGGAATATATCTTAAAAACCGTTTGAAAAAAGTCCTTTCAACCAATAATTCCGGTTCTATAAAACTTGAAGAAAAAAGATGTGAATAAAGAGCTTAATAAGATGAAGATGACTTATATGATTCAAAATACACATTCAGTTCACCTCTTCCTCGTTCCCTTTCTATTCAGTCCTAAAGGCATTAGGTGTGCAAAACAAGGTAAGCGTCTACACCCCGTGATCCAGAGCAGCCTGTCAGCCACCTAGCCATTTGCAATATGTAGAGGGTAAAGTTTGCTTTTCACTTTTTAGCCATTTATGCTGTTTGAATTTTTTATTATGTATATAATTTATTCAATGTAAAACATTTTATAAATTGTTTAAAGATTAACATGAGAATGTAAAATTGTGAAGATATTTTGGGAAACAGTCTGCCAGTTCCTCAGTTAAATATAGTTACCGTATGACCCAGCAATTCCACCCCATGTGCTCAAGAGAAGTGAAAATCTAATATCCATACCAAACTTGTACACAAATTTTTATGCAAATGTATGGCAGCATTATTCATAATAGTCAAAAAATGGAGACAACCCAAATGTCCATCAACAGATAAACAAAATGTGGCACATCCGTGCAATGGAATATAACTTGACCATAAAAAGGAATGAAGGCTGATCTGTGCTATAGCATTCATGAACTTTGGAAACATCATGCTAAGTGAAAGAAGCCAACCACAAGATCCCACATATTTTGTTATTTCATTTACGTGAAATGTCCAGAATAAGCAACTTTATAAAGACAGAAAGTAGATTAATGATTCTTTAGGATTTGGTGGGAAAGCTGAGCAAGAAACAGTAGAATGTCTGCTAAAGGGTAAAAGGTCTCCAAAAACTAAGATCTTGGCATCCAGTCCCGTCACTTCATGGCAAATAGATGAGCAAGAAGTAGAAACAGTGACAGGTTTTATTTTAGCTTCCAAAATCACTGTGGATGGGGACTGTAGCCATAAAATTAAAGGATACTAGCTCCGTGGAAGAAAAGCTATGACAAACCTGGATAGCATATTAAAAAGCAGAGACATCACTTTATCAACATAGGTTCATATAGTCAAAGCTTTGGTTTTTCCAGTAGTCAGGTACTGATGTGAGATTCGGACCATAAGGAAGGCTGAATTCCAAAGACTTGATGCTTTTGAACTGTGGTGTTGGAGAAGACTCTTGATAGAGTCCCTTGGACAGCAAGGAGATCAAACCAGTCAGTCCTAAAGGAAATCAGTCCTGAATATTCATCAGAAGGACTGATGCTGGAGCTCCAATACTTTGGTCATCTGATACAAAGAGCCAACTCATTGGAAAACATCCTGATGTTGGGAAAGATTGAGGGCAGGAGGAGAAGGGGGCAGCAGAGGATGAGATGCTTAGATAGCATCATTGACTCAATGGACTTGAATTTGAGCAAACTCTGGGAGATAGTAATGAACAGAAGAGCCTGGCATGCTGCATTCCACGGGGTCACAGAGTCAGACGACTTTGCAACTGAACAACACCAACACCATGCAATGATATGAATGAATCTCATTAACATCCTGTTGGGTAAAATAAACTAGACACAAGAAATACATATGTATTTATATATATATCATATATATATTATACATATATTTACTCAAAACTGACAGATCTAGTCTGTGGAGGTGGAAGCTGGGATAAAGGTTATCCTTGAGGAGGAGAGGAATTGAAAGATGAATTGAAGGAGGCTTTTAAGGTGCTAGTAATGTTTGCTTTCTTGCTCTGGGTAGAGATCACAGGAAAGTGTGTTCCACTTACAATTTTTATTATCTTTCAATAAAACAATGTGTGTTCTGGACCTATGTTACCCCTCAATAAAACAATTACTTGAGGAAAAAAAAAGAAATTTACCCAACACCACTAATTATCAAGGAAATGGAAATCAAAACCACAATGAGGTATCACCTAATACCTGTTAGAATGGCTATCATAAAAAAAAACAACAGAGATAAGTATTGGCTGCTGCTAAGTCACTTCAGTTGTGTCCGACTCTGTGCGACCCCATAGACGGCAGCCTACCAGGCTCCTCCGTCCATGGGATTTTCCAGGCAAGTGCTGGCAAGGTGTGGAAAAAAAGGGAACCCCTGGGCTTTTTGGTGGGAATGCAAATTGATACATCAAAAACCCCCATAAAATTAGTGGAGTTTCTAAAAAAATGAAATTAAAAATAGATCTACCAAATGATCCAACAATTCCACTCTTGGGTATGTATCCAAAGGAATTGAGATCAGGATTTCATAGAGATCTCTGCACTCCGCGTTCAACACAGCCTTATACACAGTAGTCAAGATACGGAAACAGCCTAAGTGTCCGTCAACCGATGAACAGAGGAAGAAGACCTGGAATGGAATATGACTCAGCCATGAGATACAAGGAAATCCTGCCATTTACAGTGATGTGGATGGACCTTACTCTAAATGAGATAAGTCAGGCAGAGAAAAACAAATACTGTATGATCTCACTTGTATGTGAAATCTATAAAACCCAAACTCAGGGAAACAGTAGAGTAGAGGGTTACAAAAAACTTTGGGAGAAGAAATGAGATATTGGCCAAAGGGTACAAACTTCCAGTTATAAAATTCACGAGTTCTGAGAGCCTGATATACAGTATTTATAGCTAATAATACTATAGTATATAATTGAATGTTGCTCAGAGTAAATTTTAAATGTTCTCACACAAAACAGAAATGGTCATTATGGGACAGCAAGGAAGGCTTATTTAATGCTATGGTAGAATCATTTTACTATATATAGCTTTGTCAAATCAATATTTTGTACACAAATTTATGCAATGTTATATGTCAATTCAGTTCAGTCGCTCAGTCATGTCCAACCGACTCTGTGACCCCATGGATTGCAGCACACGAGGCTTCCCTGTCCATCGCCAGCACCCAGAGTTTGCTCAAACTTATGTCCCTCGAGTCAGTAATGACATCCAATCATCTCATCCTCTGTTGTCCCCTTCTCCTCCTGTCTTAGGTCAATTACATCTCCATAAAACATGGGAGAAAAAGAAATCACAAGAAGACTTTTTTTCCTCTGTCAGAAAATAGGTCAGACCAGCTGAAATGTATTTTTATTTTTTCTATTTCGGTTTTTAAATTGAAAGAAAATATAGGCTTTTCTCACATTAAAACATACAGGCCTCTGAATATTTTGTGGGTTTAAAAAAAATTATGTAACTAATGCCAGCTTAATACTGGGGAAAAAACTAGAATAGTATAAAAAGATAATAAGAACCATTCATGAAACACTGCCATTTACATTATGGAGTCCTGTGTTCATATTAGCCATGCTCACACAGTTAATATTTTAGGATCAGTGAACTTAATGATATTATCAGCCTATGAGTTTTATTTTAGCAGCAAGTCCATATTTGCTTCTTACAAATTAAGACCTTTTATTCTCTTACTACGACAAATTCAACTAGGAAATTCGAAATAAAAAAATGTCAAGTTATGGTAAACAAAAGTTAATCCATATGAAGAAATTCCACCTTACGTTTCCTCCTGTTTTTTGCCATACCCCAAGTAGCATGTGGAATCTTAGCTCCCCCACCAGAGATCAGACCCACACCCCCTGCGGTGGAAGCTTGTCGTCTTAACCACTGCACCGCCAGGGAATTTCCTTCTTCATTTTTATACCACATTTGCCTACTCTCTAGTCATGAGAGAACTCTGACTCTTTATTAAAGGCTTTTACTATCATTAAAACTCCCTTTGCCTATAATTCATTCTGCAAGGTGGGGCTGACTTTTGTAATGTTTAAATAAACAGCTAAGGAATATAATCCATTGTCTAGATTTTTAAGCTCCTGTGAGTTTGGCTGCTGTTCCTATTGAGTAACTGAGTGAAGGGTCACAGTGGACAGGGTAACACCACCCTCCCCTCCCCTTTCAGAGGCAGTACATCCACTTCCTCAGTTCTAGATGTCAGACATTCCAAATGCAATGAAACCACTGGGTTATTTTGGGAGCCACATTTAATGGTCACTTGCCCTTCGTTTAAAGGAAAAGGTGCCCCAGCAAGGTGAGGGCTGATGCAATTTCAATTGCTCTCTAAGGATGTGGCTTCAACCAGACAGGATGTCAGATCTGGCACCATTTTTTGGAGGGGAGAGGTGGTAGGGACCTCACCCTGGCTTGGCATCCGTGAGAGATGTGCTACTTTTTCTCCCTTGGGGAGCACAATGAAAGAAGATATGCTTAGGACATACCAGCTTCCTTCAGGGCAGCTGTGGGGAAGGAAGTCTTGACTTCCTTTGCAATCACAGTCCAGGATCCCGGATATTCTTAATCTCTAATCTGGTCTGAGATGAAACAAATCTTTCCCAGAACATTTATTTGAATGCTTGTCATCACTGGTCAGTTTTTTTTTTTTTTTTCCATTCTTGCTTCTACTCAATGGAAAACCCCAGCATCATCCTTTTCCTGTCAAGTGCTTTGCAAAGATTATAGGCAGGAAATTTAAAATGAGAGTGACCATTTAATCTACAGATTTGAGAGCTATGATAAAAGAATACAGGGCCTACACAGGTAGAGTCATTGTAACATCTATCAATCTTTTTATAATTCATACTCCTGCTCAGAGGCCAGGTCATCTTGTAGAGAGCTTAGAATTTGTCTAAAGAGAGTTTCATCCCCACAAATGAACAGTGGGTGACACATAGTCTCGGGTTTATGTGTGTTTTAAGATATTTTAAATTATACTGATTAGTACATCAATGTGTTTTAGCTCAGTTGGGAAAGAACCCACCTGCAACGCAGGAGACCCTGGTTTGATTCCTGGATCAGGAAGATCGTCTGGAGAAGGGATAGGCTACTCACTCCAGTATTCTTGGGTTTCCCTTGTGGTTCAGCTGGTAAAGAATCCACCTGCAATGTAGGAGACCTGGGTTCAATCTCTAGGTTGGGAAGATCCCCTGGAGAAGGAAAAGGCTACCCACTCCAGTATTCTGGCCTAGAGAATTCTGTGGACTGTATAGTCCATGGGGTTGCAAAGAGTCAGACACCATTGAGTGACTTTCACTTTCACTTTTCACTTCATACTCCTAGGGAGCAAGGTATCTCTTCTCTGTGATGTTCCAGATTGTTTTCATTGTACTGTCTCATAAAATATAAAATATTGTTATTGTCATTATACTGATAGCAATTTGGTGTCATTATAATCACTACTGAGCCATACTGCTATTTATTCTTGCTCCTGTGTGTGCTTTCTTTGAATAGATAGACCTTTATAACTAGATCCTTGTCTGGTACTTGATATGGGGTTTCTGTGTAAAGAGAGTGGGAGACAGTTCATTTTAGAATTTTAGAACTTGAATTAAATAGTAAAACTGAGCCTTGGAGGGTTTAGTGGTGTCCTTTGTGGTCACATAGCTAGTTAGGGGTAGAACAGGAACACATCTAATTCCCAGGTTAATGATCTTCTGGAACCTCTTGGTACCTTGCCAAGTAATAGATAGGTACAATTTGTTTTATTTGATAGTCATCAGGTAAGTTTGCCTGTGACATTTTCAAGTATCTCCAATTATAATGACACTAAAGATCTTGATCATGCCATAAATAAGGATAATATGATTGTTCCTTTATCTACCACCTCTTTCTCTAATTTTCATACTTGCCTTCAATTTCAAGTGGCTTCAAACCATATTTGGCACAAGTTTAAAGCTTTGAGTAGATCATAATCCACGTTTTTGAGTTCTATGAATCTGGGGCCAAACTTAGAAACTGACAAAACTCAATGTCATTCATACTTAGTTTAAAACCTGTTGGGAAAAAAAGCAATTTCATACAATGTCCATAATGCATACAGTTCAAATTTATTTTAGGGAAATAATCAGAGATGTGCACAAAGATTTATATATAACAGAGATGTGTATTTCAGCATTACTCATAATAACAAGCTGTAAACACAAATTAATTTTTCTTTTGTACTAACTTTGTTTGCTCTCTTTCATTGAATTCAGTGCTTTTTCCCCCATTCCCCTCCTCCCCATCTTAGAGGAAAAAATCAAGAATTTGTTAACAGTAATTACCTTTAGAAAGAAAGACTTACCGAGTGGGAAGAAAAGCTTTCACTTTTCATTTTGTACTTTTTTTATTTTGTTAGATATTTCTGTCCATATAAATGAACTGCTTTATTATTTTTTTTCTTTGAAAATGTCAACAGGTATTTCCTAGGCAGGAAGATAACGGCAATTTTTTTTCCCTTCTTTGAATTTCTCTGTGCTAAAAAAGTAATAAATTATGTTACCTTAAGAAATTAATGTCCCAAAATAGAGGATTTTATGATCCATCTACACGATGAAACTTAGTGCATCAGTTTAAAAATCTCTCTTTAAAAGAGTAATATAACAGCAGGGGAAAATGCTGCAAAAGTAGTGACAAAAGCACTTATAAAAATTATATACATATGAGCACCATTTTATCATTAAAATACAGTATAAATATATATGATGGATAGAGAGAGGGAGAGATTGAGAGAGAGAGAAGACAAAGGAAATATTTCAAGATGCTAACAGTGTGTATTTCTAGGAGGTAAAATTATGCAGAAGGAAATGGCAACCAACTCCAGTTTTCTTGCCTGGAAAATTCCATGGATGGAGGAGCCTGGTAGGCTGCAGTCCATGGGGTCGCGAAGAGTCGAACACAACTGAGCGACTTCACTTTGACTTTTCACTTTCATGCATTGGAGAAGGAAATGGCAACCCACTCCAGTGGTCTTGCCTGGAGAATCCCAGGGACGGGGGAGCCTGGTGGGCTGCCGTCTATGCAGTTGCACAGAGTCGGACACGACTGAAGTGACTTAGCAGCAGCAGCAGCAGTGCCTCAGAGGGCTTTCTTGGTAGCTCAGGTGGTAAAGATCCTGCCTGCAATTCAGGAGACCCCAGTTTGATTCCTGGGTTGGGAAGATCCCCTGGAGAAGGGATAGGCCACCCACTCTAGTACTCATGGGCTTCCCTGGTGGCTCAGACAGTAAAGAATCTACCTGCAATGCAGGAGACCTGGCTTCAATCCCAGGATTGGGAAGAGCCCCTGGAGAAGGGAAAGACTACCCACTACAGTATTCTGGCCTGGAGAATCCCCATGGACAAAGGAGCCTGGCAGGCTACAGTCCACGGGGCCACAAAGAGTTGGACATGACTAAGCACAGGCACAGTGCCTCAGACTCTGTCCCTTTTTTGTCTACATTCTCTGCTATGTGCTCCAACATCTTTATGCTGTTGAGTTCTCAATTTTATTACTGCTGGTCTAGACCTCTCCTCCTGGGGTTCAGACGTGAATGCGTGGTAAATCACTTTAATTGTGTCCGACTCGTTGTGAGCTCATGAACTGTAGCCCACAAGACTCCTCTCTCCATGGGATTCTCCAAGCAAGAGTACTGCAGTAGGTCACCATGCCCTCCTCCAGGGGATCTTCTGGACCCAAGAATTGAACCCACATCTCTCATGCCTCCTGCACTGGCAAGCAGGTTCTTTACCACTAGTGACATCTGGGAAGCCTCTTGAGTTTCAGACACATACAGCCAACTGCCTCCTTGGAATTTCTAATAGTTGGATGCCTCAGTGGACATCACAAACTGAAAACACTTCAACTGGAGCACTTGATTCCACTCCCTCACCCCTCTCTAACCATCTTGTTTCCTCTCTTTGAAGCACCACCCACATCCAAACTGTCAAAAAAACTGAGGAGTCCTTCCTGGCCTTGGGCTCCAGAGCCTCCGCTATGGCCCCTGTCTGACTGTACCACCCACCACACTGGGAAGAGTCCTCAGGACCAAAGGGTCATGCCTGCACAGAGTCTATGTCCCCTACTTCTAGACCATTCTCTGGTTCCCCAAGACTCCAGAATTTCCTGCCCAAACAGTGCTGGGCCTCTTTCCCTGGTTCACCTTCCTGAGAACAGAGTGACATCCTGCACCCAGGTGTAGACTCCCCCAGGCCCAAGAGGGGCCAAGGAACTATTTGAGGAGGTGTGGACAGAGCTTGGCTCATGGTCTGGATGTCCACGCACCTGGGGTGAAGGCCCTTGCAGCATATGATAGAGTTGGAGGGGAGAAGAGAAGGGGCAGCGGCAAGAAGAAAGCTAGGGGCCAGCTCTTCCCATGGTGCATTCTGGCACTCTAGGGAATTTGAGAAATCTCAGTTCCAACCTGGACTTCCATATTGGTGTGAAAGTATATTTCTCAAGATAGGAGGACAGAGCATATTTTATTTGATGACCTGAAGCTTAATGTATCATTTTTGCATAAGTAAGCATTTGGTATTGGGTGTCCACGTGGCCTCTTGCCAAACATCAGGGGAAGGGCTGCCTATAAGCTCTGTCTCCCAAAC
This sequence comes from Budorcas taxicolor, assembly GCF_023091745.1. Taxonomy (NCBI): domain Eukaryota; kingdom Metazoa; phylum Chordata; class Mammalia; order Artiodactyla; family Bovidae; genus Budorcas; species Budorcas taxicolor. Next base: position 13,427,457 of record NC_068919.1, on the reverse strand, counting down.
ATAAGAATCCTAACTGGCCCTCTGCTTTCCCTCTGGTTTCCTGAAAGTCCATTCTCCAAAGAGCAGCTCAAGGATCTTTACAAACACGCATTAGTCTCTGTTCAAGGCCCACCGGTGGCTCCAGTTCAAAACCCTCATCAGACTTTTCAGCTCTGCCTCCATCAGACCTCACCTCGTTCTACTTTCCCACTGAGTCACCAAACTCTGGCCACCGTGACCTTCTTTCCTCCTTCTGAACACAGATGTTGTTCCTGTTTACCCAGTGTGGAGGCCCTATGCTTGGCCGCCTGCTTCTTGCTACATACACTGTGCCCAAGTGTCACTTCCTCATCCTCACTACATTGTCCTGTAGGCACTCTCTGTCACAATACCACTTTGTTTTCTTCTTTCATTATCTTCTTTGTTTATTTACTGGCTTATTTTTTGGTTCCCTGTTGGTTCACCTCATCTGTTGTATTGGCCATTTTGTCACTGGCTCTAGGCATATAGACCTGGCATATAGACAGACAATCAGTAAATATTTGTTAAATGGATAAATCTGTCCCTTCTCTTTTTTAACAGATCCAGTAAACAATGTCTGCTGCTGCTAAGTCGCTTCAGTTGTGTCCAACTCTGTGTGACCCCATAGACGGCAGCCCACCAGGCTCCCCTGTCCCTGGGATTCTCCAGGCAAGACCACTGGAGTGGGTTGCCATTTCCTTCTCCAATGCATGAAAGTGAAAAGTGAAAGTGAAGTCGCTCAGTTGTGTCTGACTTTTAGCGACCCATGGATTGCAGCCCACCAGGCTCCTCCGTCCATGGGATTTTCCAGGCAAGAGTACTGGAGTGGGGTGCCATTGCCTTCTCCATGTCTAAGGGCATATAAATTAAGTACCACGATCCAGTGTGATCTCTGCTTTATGGAAAAGCTTGGGTCACGGTACAGATCAACGGTGAATAATAAACCATAGCCAGGGCTTGCGTCTCCCCTGCCCAAGCTCTTTCCATAGCAATGGGTCACCTGCCTGAGGGTTCACTGAAACCAAAGAATCTGGCCTCCTTATGTATTTTTCTATAGTCTTTGTAAAACTATCTATTGAATCGCCCCGTTATAGAGAAGGAAAAATCCTTCTCGAGTTTCTGAAAAGCTCCATCTGTGATGTACTACAATGCCTTCTTTTTTTACCCTTTTCTTTTTGGCTGCATCTCATGATGTGCAGAACTTCCCCAACCAGGAATTGAACCCAGGCCCCCTGTGTTGTAAGCACAGAGTGTTAATCACTGGACCACCAGGAAAGCCCCCAGGCAAAACCTTCTTTAAAAAAGAACTATTTCCAGGCTTTCACTGAAAACTTCCTTTCATAACTTTTCTGTCCTCATAGGCAATAAAAAAATATGTGCTTTTTTTCACATGAAATCAGTTTGTTTTACTTCAAGTCTTTTAGCCATTTGCAATGTAAACATAAAAAGAAGCATTCTTATTTTGAAGGATTAAGACTACTGATTATAAAATGAAATAATCAGTTAATTCACATGGTCCTTCTTATTCCTCTTATTCTAACAACTGTGGTACTTCCTGTTTTTGTTTGGTTTTGGTTTGGTTTTATTTGTGTTAAAATACAAAAAAAAAAAAAAAAAAAAATGAAGAAAAAAACTGATTACCTCTTCACTCTCTGTAAGGTGCTGGGCCATGCTTAGTTGCTCATTGTATCCGACTCTTCATGACCCCATGGACTGTAGCCTACTACACTTCACTGTCCATGGGGATTCTTCAGGCAAGAATACTGGAGTGGGTTGCCATGCCCTCCTCCAGGGGATCTTCCCTGCCCAGGGATTCAAACCCAGGTCGCCAGCATTGCAAGACATTCTTTACCATCTGAGCCACCAGGGAAGCCCTTCTGTAAGGTAACAGGTCCCAAATTCAGTGCTATATACCCTTTAGAACTGGGAGCTCAAGAAATACATTCAAATTAGTTTAAATTCTATTGAGGGAATTTTCCTCTATGTTTTTAAAACATTTTTTATACTTAAAAATTTTTTTTTTTACAGATCTATTGAGACATAATCATATGATAGGTGGCATACATGGAAAGGATAACATTTGAACAATTTTGACATATGTGGACAAACCATCACCACAATCATGATAATAAACACATCCGTTACCTCCCAACAGTTTCCTTGTGCCCCTTCAGAATCCTGCCCCTCTGCGTCTCCCCATTTTCCCTACTATAATTTTCATTTTTTAAAATTTTATTTATTTTACATTTTGTTGAAGGGGCTTCCCTGGTGGCTCAGACAGTAAGGAATCTGCTTGCAGTGCAGGAAACCCAGGTTTGATCCCTGGATCAAGAAGATCTACTGGCGATCCAGTATTCTTGCCTGGAGAATCCCATGGACAGAGGAGCCTGGCAGGCTATGGTCCCTGGAGTCGCAAAGTCGGACACCACTGAGCAACTAACTCTCTTCACTTTCGTAGTTGAATTACGAGGTTGCGTTTAATTTCTACTGTTCAACAGTGACTCAATTATGCATATTTTTTTCATTATGGCTTATCCTGGGATAGTGAATATAATTCCCTATGCTATACAGTAGGACCTTTTTTATCTATCCTGTATATAACTAGAATTTTGTATTGATGGAATTGTATGGTATGTACTCCTTAATGTGCTTTTTATTGAGGAGGGATTGTCTGGCTTCTTTCATACTTGCTGAGGTTTACCCATGTAGTTGTGCGTGTCAGTAGTTCATTGATTGCTAAGTGGTAAGTCATTTTATTGATACATCACAATTAGTTTATTCACCTTCTGATGGATATTACAAATAAAGCTTCTATAAACATCGTTACATGTATATGTTTTCATTTCTGTCTAGATACCCAAGAGTACAATGGCTGGGTCACATGGTAGGTGTATGTTGAACTTTTAAAGAAATTTCAAAACTATTTTCCAAAGTGTTTAAACTATTTTAGGGAATTCCCTAGTGGTCCAGTGTATGGAAATCTGTGCTTTCACTGCTGAGGGCCCTAGTTCAATCTCTGGTTGGGGAACTAAGATCCCACAAGCTGTATGGCACAGATTTAAAAACTTTTTAAATAAATAAAAATACAGTACAGTGAATTTTTTTAAAGCTATTTTACATTTCATCAGCAACGTAGGGGAGTTACAGGTATTCTACATGTTTGCCAGAATCTGATATGATTAGTCCTTTAAAGTCTGTGTCATTCTAATAGATGCACACTAGTACCTCATTGTGGTTTTAATTGATACATTTCAACTGACTAATGTGGGCTTCCCAGGTGGCTCAGTGGTAAAGAATCCACCTGCCAATTCATTGAGATGCAGGGGTTGCAGGTTTGATTCCTAGGTTGGGAAGATCCCATGGAGAAGGAAATGGCAACCCACTAGCAGAGTCGACTGAGCGACTGGGCATACACACACTGACTAATGATTTTGAGCATTTTTTTATATGCTTATTTGATATCCATATATATTTGTTGGTGATGTGAATATTTAAATCTTTTGCCCATTTTTAAATGGGTTGTTTGTCTTATTATTGAGGTTTGCTTTTTAAAAAGTTCTTTATGTACTTTAGATAAAAATCCTTTGTCAAATATGTGATTTGCAGCTCCCTGGTGGCTCAGGTGGTAAAGAATCTGCCTGCAATTTAGGAGACGCAGGTGCGATCCCTGAGTAGGGAAGATCCCCTGGAGAAGGGAATGGGAACCCACTCCAGTGTTCTTGCCTGGAGAATTCCATGGACAGAGGAGCCTAGTGGCCTACATTCCATGGGGTTGCAAAGAGTTGGACACGACTGAACAACTAACATTTTCACACTTTCACATTCTCCTTGCCTGAGGTTTGTCTTTTTTTTTTTTTTTTTGAAGAGCGAAAGTTTTTCATTTCGATGAAGTTGGGGGTTTTTTGGTATTCTATCTTGGAAACTTTTACCATTCAAATGCCACCATGAAAATTTTTTTTCATATTTTGAATAACATCTCTTAAGCCTTGAGTCTTCAAAATATACTCCTGGGCCATGAAAACACTTAAGGAAGAGCTCCCTCACCTGGTGAAAGTGCTTTTTAAAGCATCTGAACCTAAAACATTTTAAAATTATGAGTGTCAAAAGTAATCTAAAACATTTTTCTTTTTTTCAAATATTTTTTCAGAAGTGCAAAATACCTTACTATTAGGAACACAGAAGAAATAATTTTAAAAATGTGAGATGTGAAAGTCAAATATTGCTGGTCTCAATCTGTAAGATGACTTGCTTCTAGTCCACCACACCTGGAGTATACTTTCTTATCATTATTCTTTTCCATGAAATTCTGTTTGAATGGAGGTGAAGAACATTTTACTACCTTAATCGATAGCACTAAAGTCCTCAGGAAAAGAAGAATTCTTGCTGGGAAGAATATTGTATTTTAATAAGTGCTTGAAATTGGTGAACACCCACAGACGCTGCCTCCTATCCCTATCCTGAGGGTGTCGACTGGCGCCAAGCTTAAGAAAATGGAAGCATGTTCTTCATAACAGAGGAGATGGGAAGGAGAGAGAAAAGTGGAGAAAGGGGCAAGGAGATAAAAGCTTTGCCAGATAACGATGTAACCCTTTTCTAAGAATCCCACAAAGTGGGGCATATCTATTGAATGAGTGACTTTTACTGTTATAACTGTAGAAAGAGCTTAAACTGAGACAATTCAGAACAGAAATAACATGTGAGATTCAGGAGTTCAGAGTCCCAGATGACCCTGGGGATCTTGGTCTCACTGGGATTTACAAAAATCTTGGGAAGGGCCTCAACTTCCACAGAAAGTGAAGTGATGGGTATTTGAGTTCATCGTACTTTACCTCTGAGGAGTAAGGAGACCTCAATTGATATCCTGGACCTTTGCATGGTACAACCTCCGATATCACAAATTTAAAACACTCTATCCTTTGACCAAAATGGGCAGTGACATGAAGAGATCTTAAATCCCTGTCCAGGAATCGAACCTGGGTAGCCTGGATGAAAGCTGGGAATCCTAGCCATCAGATCAGCAAAGGAGAGAGACAAGGGGATCTTTGTCCCCAGTGAAAAATGCATTTCTCAAGGAGGCAAAAACTGAAAATGCAGGTGCAAAGTTTATCATTAGAGATATACCACAACAACAAGTGGGAAAGCACACAGAGAAACAATTTATCTAGTTAAGACAGAAGCAAGACAGACATGTACACCCAGAGAGAAAGGCTGTGGGCATTCCCCCAAGTAAGGAGGAGTGCAGTAGAGAGTCAATTAAGTCATTTACATAAGGCAGTTCTTCTGAGTCTTTATCTTCCCTTTGGCCAATTGCCTGGTTTCTTTCTCCACACCTGACCTGTCCTAGGACCCTCCCTGACATGTGTGGGCAACATTTTCTCAAGGTGGATTTCAGCCCAGAGGCCTATGGGATCGCATATTAGCATCACATATTGTGGAGCGGTGCCCTCTCCTTTTGACCCTCAAGGAGCCTTTCTGCACATATGAAATGTCTCCCCTGCTTCAAGGATGGAAAATATATGACCTCCTGATCGTTTACTCAAACAAGATTTAGCCTCTCTCTGTAACTACCATGACTGTTATCTTAAGGAGTCCACAGGAGACAAAGCCTGGCTATTTACCCTGTTTCAGTTGTTAATTCCATTTCAGAGAGCAAACAGGAGGCTGGTTGTAAATATCTAACCTGGAACGCACCTATTACCCGTTTCAATAAATGCACACAGGAGGCCAATTGTAAGCATCCAGCCTGAAGGCCCTCTTTTTCTTATCCCGAGAAATGTAAACAGAAATCCAGTTGCAAATGCCTAGCCTGGGGCCTCTCTGTCTCTGTCTCAGCCTTACTTGCTCGAGTGCTCTCCTGGAAACAAACCATAGGCTCCCCTCCAGAGCGCAACTTCATTCAAGTCCCCACCTCCACTCAGTCTCCTTCGGTATTACTCCATCCAGTTCAGACTTTAAGGTTTATCACTTCCTGCAAATACTTCAAATCCCTTGTCCCTTTTTCCTTCTGTTGCACTTACCTACGAAAACTTCAGCCATGGAGTGACTTAATCATCTTCTCTGATCCTTAACTTCCTATTAAAAACCTAATAATACACCTGTATCTAAATCCTCCATCCTGCATATTAGAGTGGAGAGAAGTGTTGCCATCAAAGGCTATCTCCTTCTGAGACTTTCCTGGTGGTCCAGTGATTAAGAGTCCATGCTTCCAATGCAGGGGGCATGAGTTCAGTCCCTGGTGGGGGAACTAAGATCCCACATGCTGTGCTGTGGGGCAGAAAAAAAAAATTAAAATCTCAAAGGCTAGTCCTTCCACCTGTCTGCTCAAGGTCTTTGTTCATTTGATTTATATAAAAACACATATGTAACAATACATATCTACGAATACATATATAAGAATCTAAATAGCCCTGTTCTGTTCAGAGTTGCAAAAAACCTCACACCATTTCAGATGTTTACCAATAAGAGAACAGTTAAATAAATTGTTATACATTCAGTAAAGAATCATATAGAACAGTAAAAATTTTCTAAACTACAGCTATGTGAAACAACCCAGAAGAATCATTGGACAAAATATGAAATTAGGATAGTAAGCCCAAGCAGACTGCCTACAGTTTGATATACTTTTTTATAAAACTCAAAACAGGCAATATTGGACAACATATTTCTTATATTGTTCAGGCCTATAACTATATACAAAAACTATTTTTAAAAGGAATGACAGATACAAAATTCAGGATAATGGTGATCTCAGGAGGAAGGAGGATCAGAGAAGGGATAAAAAGTTATAAGATGTTGGTATGCATGACAAACAGAAGGGGAAAAAGTGAAAGTAGTGACAGATTTCCTCTTCTTGGGCTCCAAAATCACTGTGGACAGTGACTAGCAGCCATGAAATCAGAAGACGACTGCTTCTTGGCAGGAAAGGGATGACAAACCTAGACAGTGCGTTGAAAAGCCGAGACATTACTCTGCCAAAAAAGATCCGGATGGTCAAGGCTACGGTCGCCCCAGTGGTCACGATGGTTGTGAGAGGTGGACGGTAAAGAAGGCAGACTGCCAAAGAACTGATGCCTTCGAACTGTGGTACTGGAGAAGACTCCTGAAAGTCCCTTGGACAGCAAGATCAAACCAGTCAATCTTAGGGGAGATCAGCCCTGAATATTCACTGGAGGGACTGATGCTGAAACTTAAGCTCGAGTATCTTGGTCATCTGATGTGAACATTTGATTCATTGGAAAAGTCCTTGATGCTGGGAAAGATGGAGGGGAGAAGGAGAAGAGGGCATCAGAGGCTGAGGTGGCTGGACAGCATCACTAATGCAATCAACATGAACTTGGGCAAACTCCGGGAGAAGGTGAGGGACAGGAAGGCCTGGTGTGCTGCAGTCCGTGGGGTCACAGAGAATCAGACATGACTAGATGACTGAATAACAACGACAATAAGATGTTGGCTAGTTCTTAGATTGGAAGGTATGGTCACAGATTTGTATATTATTGTGCTTTGTAATATACATAAACATTATATATTATTCTGTCAAGTGTCAAGTGAAGTCGCTCAGTCGTGTCCGACTCTTTGCAACCCCAGGGACTGTTGCCCTCCAGGCTCCTCTGTCCATGGGATTTTCTAGGCAAGAATACTGGAGTGGGTTGCCATTTCCTTCTCCAGGGGATCTTCCCAACCCAGGGATCAAACCCGGGTCTCCCATATTGTAGTTATTCTGTAGGCATCAAATATTATGCAAAAACAATATTTAAAACCTTTCAGGAGCTATGAAAAATTATGATGCAATCTCTCCATTTAATATAGCTATCCCACCTTTATTTCCCCAACATTTTTTTTTGTTTTTGCGGGAGTGGGGGCGGGTGGTGGGGGCTTCCCTTATGGCTCAGATGGTAAAGAATCTGCCTGCAATGTGGGAGACCATGGGTTCAATCCCTGGGTCGGGAAGATATCCTGGAGAAGGGAATGGCAATCCACTCCAGTATTCTTGCCTCTGAGAAGGCAATGGCACCCCACTCCAGTACTCTTGCCTGGAAAATCCCATGGATGGAGGACCCTGGTAGGCTGCGGTCCATGGGGTCGCGAAGCGTCAGACACAACTGAGTGACTTCTCTTTCACTTTTCACTTTCATGAACTGGAGAAGGAAATGGCAACCCACTCCAGTGTTCTTGCCTGGAGAATCCCAGGGACGGGGGAACCTGGTGGGCTGCCGTCTATGGGGTCACACAGAGTCGGACATGACTGAAGTGACTTAGCAGCATTCTTGCCTGGAGAATTCCATGGACAGTGGAGCCTGGGGGGCTATAGTCCATGGGGTCACAAAGAGTCAGACAACACTGAGTAACTAACACTTTCTTTTCAACATTTTTTATGCTTGTGCTATTTCTCTTATTTTAGGGCACCTTCACATACTTCTATCCAAATCCTACCTAATTCCAAGACTCTGGTCAAGTTCCAGATCTTTCCAGAAGTCTTCATCAACTTCTCCAGCTCTTGTTCATCTTTATTTAACACTTAACGTTTGGATTAAGCAAATCAGCATTTAACGACATTTTGTCTTCTATCATTTAAAATCGGTCCATGTATGTTAGGATTCTTCACTGCAAATAACAGAATCTGGTCTCAGTTCAGTTTAGTAGCTCAGTCGTGTCCGACTCTTTGTGACCCCATGGACTGCAGGACGTCTGGCTTCCCTGCCCATCACCAATTCCTGGAGCTTACTCAAACTCATTTCCATTGAGTCGGTGATGCCTTCCAACCATCTCATCCTCTGTCATCCCCTTCTCCTCCCACCTTCAATCTTTCCCAGCATCAGGGTCTTTTCCAGTGAGTCAGTTCTTCTCATCAGGTGGCCAAAGTATTGGAGTTTCAGCTTCAGCATCAGTCTTTCCAATAAATATTCAGGACTGATTTCCTTTAGGATGGACTGGTTGGATCTTCTTGCTGTCCAAGAGACTCTCAAGAGTCTTCTCCAACACCACAGTTCAAAAGCATCAATTCTTTGGCACTCAGCTTTCTTTATGGTCCAACTCTCACATCCATACATGACTACTGGGAAAACCACAGCTTTGACTAGATGGACTTTGTTGGCAAAGTAATGTCTCTGCTTTTTAATAAGCTGTCTAGGTTGGTCATAACTTTTCTTCCAAGGAGCAAGTGTCTTTTAATTTCATGGCTGCAGTCACCATCTGCAGTGATTTTGAAGCCCCCCAAAATGAAATCTGTTACTGTTTCCATTGTTTCCCCATTTATTTGCCATGAAGTGATGGGATTGGATGCCATGGTCTTAGTTTTCTGAATGTTGAGTTTTAAGCCAGCTTTTTCACTCTCCTCTTTCACTTTCATCAAAAGGCTCTTCAGTTCTTCTTCACTTTCTGCCATAAGGGTGGTATCATTTGCATATCTGAGGTTATTTATATTTCTCCCAGCAATCTTGATTCTAGCTTGTGCTTCATCCAGCCCAGTGTTTCTCATGATGTATTCTGCATATAAGTTAAATAAGCAGGGTGACAATGTACAGCCTTGACCTACTCCTTTCCCGATTTGGAACCAGTCTGTTGTTCCATGTCCAGTTCTAACTGTTGCTTCTTGACCTGCATACAGATTCCTCAGGAGGCAGGTCAGGTGGTCTGGTATTCCCATCTCTTGAAGAATTTTCCACAGTTTGTTGTGATCCACACAGTCAAAGGCTTTGGCGTAGTCAATAAAGCAGAAATAGATGTTTTCTGGAACTCTCTTGCTTTTTCGAAGATCCAACGGACGTTGGCAACTTGATCTCTGGTTCCTCTGCCTTTTCTAAATCCAATTGGAACATCTGGAAGTTTATGGTTTACATACTGTTGAAGTCTGACTCATTATTAGTAGTTTAAACAGAAAAGAAATTTATTAAAGGATATGGATGGCTCCTAGAGCCTCTGAGTGGTCAGGAAATGAGGTTTGGCAGCTGACAGGCTGGTGTCAGAACTGTGCTGGTCCCCTACTCTAGTGCAGACCCTACTGGCGCCACCACTAGGCAAAAGCGGACTTGTCCTCTCGCCACTGATCCTGGGCACGTGACTACTAGCACCTCTAGCCTCGCTGCCCTTGGAAGCTGGTTTCACTTTTTTTTTTTCCCAGAATGGACTGCAAGCAGTGCCTCCATCTTCACTTCACCCTGTTCTGACCTGAAGCCTATTTAGTTGCGGAGCTGGGGTACACAAGATGTATCTAATTGTGTGGGACCCTGAGAAGATGAGTTTTTCACTGCCAAACAGAAAGTATGTTTTGAAGGTTATCTTACCAATTTGGCTTATTACCTAAAACACATAACACTCAATAAATACCTGTTGATTTATTACTCTTCAGTATCTTGCATTAAAACAATACCTTTGGAATCAGCTAATCTATACATTTTGTCTTACAAAGGAGCAAACAAAGCAATAAAGTGATCTGATGGTGGTCAGACTTTTAGCTCGTGGTGGAGCTGATGTTACGGTTGGAGGATGATGTGAATGAATGTGTTAGTCGTTCCTCTGTCCATGGAATTCTCCAGGCAAGAATACTGGAGTAGGCAGCCATTCCCTTCTCCAGGGGATGTTCCCAACCCAGGGATAAAATACAAGTCTCCCACATTGCAGGCAGACTGTTTGCCATCTGAGCTACCAGGGAAGCCATAAAGTCCAGGAGAAATTCCCAAGGTCTAATACAGTGATGTAATGGGTTTCTTGTGCTGAAATTGCTTACATGCCTTACTGTGAAAGTACTAGCTATTTATACTCTTAATATTTTGGGGAACACTCTAATTTTCCAGATTTGAAAAATAAAAGCACTAGCTTATTTTTTTCTATTTTATTATTTGTGGCAGTCTACTAATTTTCCCCCAACATCTTTTCACCCCTTCTTCCACAGTAATAGAAGCCCTGAGTTTTTACTGGGCCACGGTAACCAAGAATAAAGACTATATTCCCAGTTTCTTTTGCAGCTGTGTGTGGCCATGTGTTTACGTTCTGGATGTAACCACAATTGTCGTATGCAACTTCTGGGAAATGTTCTTAGAAATGTTGAGTCATGCCCTTTTCTCTTTCCTCCTCCCTGCTGATTGGAATGCAGTTGGAGCTGTAGAAGCCATTTCAGATGATGTGGTGAACTTGAGAATGGAATGCTCTTGTGGTAAAGCAAGAAGATAGGATACCAGTTTCCTGACACCATGGAGCATTATACCAACAATGAACTTACTACCTCCCAACTTCTTGTACATGAGAGACAAACTTTCTACCTTGTTTATTGTTATTTTAGTTTATTTCATTTATTTTAGCTTTTCCCCCCTGTTATTTGTAGCTGGCCAAATCCTAATTAATAATCCCTGGGCTGGGGAAACAGTGGAAACAGTGGCTGACTATTTTTCTGGGCTCCAAAATCACTGTGGATGGTGATTGCAGCCATGAAATTAAAAGACGCTTGCTCCTTGGAAGGAAAGTTATGATCAACCTAGGTAGCATATTCGGAGAAGGCAATGGCGACCCACTCCAGTACTCTTGCCTGGAAAATCCCATGGACGGAGGAGCCTGGTGGGCTGCCGTCTATGGGGTCGCAAAGAGTTGGACACGACTGAAGCAACTTAGCAGCAGCAGCAGACAGCATATTAAAAAGCAGAGATATTACTTTGCCAACAAAGATGCATCTAGTCAAGGCTATGGTTTTTCCAGTAGTCATGTATGGTTGTGAGAATTGGACTATAAAGAAAGCTGAGTGCGGAAGAATTGATGCTTTTGAACCATGGTGTTGGAGAAGACTCTTGAGAGTCCCTTGGACTGCAAGGAGACCCAAGCAGTCCATCCTAAAGGAGATCAGTCCTGAGTGTTCATTGGAGGGACTGATGCTGAAGCTGAAACTCCAATACTTTGGCCACCTGATGCAGAGAGCTGACTTATTTGAAAAGACCCTGATGCTGGGAGGGATTGGGGGCAGGAGGAGAAGGGGACGACAGAGGATGAGATGGCTGGATGGCATCACTGACTCAATGGACATGGGTTTGGGTGGACTCCGGGAGTTGGTGATGGACAGGGAGGTCTGGTGTGCTGCGGTTCATGGGGTCTCAAAGAGCTGGACATGACTGAGCGACTGAACTGGAACTGGGCTGGTCACCTTGATTATTCATGCTGATGCAGACCTGACTAGGTGAAACGATTCCAACTTGGGCGTGTTATGTACATGACAGGGGCGATTCGATGCCACAGTTTTGAACTGGAGTCCTCAAGTACACAGCAGACCACTAGTACCAGCCACTCTAGTACATACCTAAGTGATAAGCCCAAATAACACCAGCTGATTGGTAAGACACAGAGACCTGGCTTTTAAACTGTGATTTAGAAATAGTTCATGGTCTTTTGGTTTTAAAATATTTTTCTCATTTCTTTTCTTTCAAACCTCACCTCTGGACTGGGTTCCCAGCTTGCCAGAAAAGCATTTACACCCTATACTTCGTCTTTGTTCTTTAATAGTCTACTTTTTCTTTAACACTTCATTTTTTCCCTAGCTCTTTCAAATCATTTTAATAACCTGGGAATGATTCAAAGTATGAAAAGAAGATTCAAACATCTTCCCTTTAAAGGGGATGCTACCATGATGGCCTCACAATAAGCATGATGAGACTGCAAGGGTCATAGAAAGGCCTCAGGGCTCACAGATTGGAGAGTTTAGTTTCAGAAAGTCTCTTGAAGGCTAGCAGGCAGCTGAAGAGACATAAAATTTTAATAGATCCTCAGAGGATGGGACCGGAGAAGGCAATGGCACTCCACTCCAGTACTCTTGCCTGGAAAATCCCATGGACGGAGGAGCCTGGTAGGCTGCAGTCCATGGGGTTGCTGAGGGTCGGACACGACTGAGCAACTTCATTTTCACTTTTCACTTTCATGCATTGGAGAAGGAAATGGCAACCCACTCCAGTGTTCTTGCCTGGAGAATCCCAGGGATGGCGGAGCCTGGTGGGCTACCGTCTATGGGGTTGCAGAGAATCGGACACAACTGAAGCGACTTAGCAGCAGCAGCAGCAGCAGAGGATGAGACATGGTTGCTGGGTCCTGAGCACCTTGAAGCATTTCTTTTCTATGTATTTATTTGGCTGCACTGGGTCTTAGTTATGGCATGTGGGATCTTTTGTTGTAGAGCAAAGACTCTCTTGTTGTGATGCTAGGCTTCATTAGTTGCGGCGCTCAGGCTTACTTCCATGTGGGATCTTAGTTCCCCTACCAGGGATCAAATCCAAGTTCCCTGCATTGCAAGGCGGATTCTTAACACTGAACCAACCACCAGTGAAGTACGATGAATGTTTCTTTCCTTATCTTTTTTTTTTCTTTTGACTGCGCCAAGTCTTAGTTGCAGCATGTGGGATCTAGTTCCCCAACCAGGGATTGAACCCTGGGCCCTCTGCCAAGGAACCATGGAGTCCTAGACACTGGACCACCAGGGAAGTCCTGAAGGGTTCTTTTATCATGATGCGGTGTCAAAGTATTTGTCTGGGGAGAACCAAGCAGGATGGGTTGAGCGGGTCTGTTCCACAAGATCAAGCTTCTTCAGCATGTAGACAAGGTCTCCCTGCTCATTGAGGTAATAACTGGAGAAACTCATCCACACTGAAGCCGGAGTTTCCAATTCCATGTGCAGCTGCCTGCAACTGATGGCCTCATGTGTTTTCAGCACTATTCACTTTTAAAAACACCAAACAATTCTAAACGTTTTAGTGACATGGCCTATGTGAAAGCTATATATTTTTTTACATGTCTGGTGCAATTGCTAAGGAAAATGTATTTCTAGTATTTCTCCCACGTGAAAAAGGACAGTCAGACATTAGTATGTCAGTGCCTTACAACTGTGGTAGTTACATTCACATGGTGCATGCTCAGTGGCTCAGTGGTGTTCTACTCATTGCCATCCTATAGACTGTAGCCAGTCAGGCTCCTCTGTCCATGGGATCTTCCAGGCAAGAATAGGGGAGTGGGTTGTTATTTCCTCCTCCAAGGGATCCCGTGGTAGGCGGCTTCCTTACCACTGAGCCACCTGATAATTCATGTTGAAGGATTTCTGTTAGTAAATCTGAAGAATCGGTGAAAAAGTGAAATCGCTCAGTCATTCTGTTTGCCTCTATCCTTTATATTTCATCCACAATCCAGTTTTCTAAAAAACCTGAGATCTATTTCCAAAGTCTAAAGTGCATAGAGCATAAGCAACACGAACATCATAGGAGCAAGGAGGTTAAGCTTCTGGGAGAAATTCAGGAAGGCGGAGGCGGTGCGGAAGGCAGTAGTGCGATGGGCTGGACCTGGGAAAGGTTGGGTAGACATGGGTGGGCGGGACCTGGGGGAGGTGGGTCTGGTAGGCGCCGCCCCGGGTGCGCGCAGATTTGGCGCGGAACGCCAAGGAGTCTTCTCGCGAGAGTTCGAGAGAAACGCGGTTTTTCCGCCGCGCGGAACTCTGCGCTGGTGGCGGCAGCGGCCCGAGCGAGGTGAGAGCGGGCCGAGGGGCGAATGAAATTACGGAGGGGAGAGATGGTCGAGGTAGTCAAGCGGGGAAGCGGGCATGCTGGGCAGTCGCAAGGAGAGAGAGGAAGCAGGCGGACGTGACTTAGACGGACATGGGCTGATTAGGACTGCAGGGAAGGGAGGCCTGACCGGCCACGACCTGTGCAGAGAGGAGGTCGGTGGGGATCAGAGCTGCCGCTTTTTTACTTCGTTTACGTTCGGGTCTGCCACTCTCTAAACCAAACCTTTTAGTGGAAGGGAACGTGTGTCAGATACATCTTTACGTCTCCGGCTTCTGTACCGCGACTTCTAAACTCAGGAGGCGTCCTGTGAATGTTGAATGAATACGGTTGAAAGAGAGGCTTAGACAAGGAAGCACAGAAGAGGAGAGACTGGAGAAGAGGGATAGGAAGGGAAGTTTTGTGGTTTTAAGCCCGGGTAGCAGCAGCAGCAGCAGCAAAGAAGATCATGGAGTCAGTTTGGTAGGATTTCTGGCGACAAGGTGTTCTGTTTTGATAACTTAAAAGTTGGACTTCGGACACCTAAGACTGTGAGAATGAATTTGTATATTAAATTTCTTTGTTACCTTCACTCCTCTGCGATTCTGAGGCCTAGAGGAGGAAGTGAAGAGAGCTTCATCAGTGTCTAAAAAGAGACTATGCAAAGAACTGTCATATTCGCTACCAGTTTACTGACAAGTCCCACTCCAGGCTTGACTAAGTTACACTTAATATAGTTTGTGCCTTGTTACCTCATTCATAGCGCCCTTTTGGTCTCAAAGATGTGAACCACATTTCTTTCCAGGAGGCTTAAGCAGAATGGGGCTAAGTATACTTTTTGGTGATATGAAACTAGATTATTTTAGGTTCGCCAAAAAGTTTTTTTTTGTATAATGGCTTTAATAGCACTTAGTTGTCTTTAACTTCATTGAAAACAAATTTGTTATCAGCATGCATAAAAAAAACAAACATCAAAATTGGTGAATTTTTATGTAGCCATTTTTTAATATTGAAGATGGAAGAAAAAAAGCATATTTGGCATATTATGCTTTATTATTTTAAGAAAGGTAAAAATGCAACTGAAACTCAAAAAAAGATTTGTACAGTGTATGAAGAAGGTGTTGTGACTGAGCAAAAGTGTTAAAAGTGGTTTACAAAGTTTCATGCTGGAGATTTCTCACTGGATGATGCTCCATGGTCTGGTAGACCAGTGAATAAATCGAGACATTGAGAACAATCAGTGTTATACTACATGGGAGATAGCTGACATACTCAAGATATCCAAATTAAGCATTGAAAATCATTTGCACCAGCTTGGTTATGTTCATTGCTTTGATGTTTGGGTTCCATATAAGTTAAGTGGAAAAAACCTTCTTGACCTTAGTTTTGCATGCAATTCGTAACTTAAATGTAATAAAAAAAAAACTTCCATTTTTAAAACAATTTGTTATGGGCAATTAAAAATGGATACACTACAATAATGTGGAATGGAAGAGATCCTGGGGCAAGTGAAGTGAACCATCAACCACACCAAAGGCCTGTCTTCATCCAAAGAAGGTGATGTGAATATGGTGGGATTGGAAGGAAGTCGTCTCTTATAAGCTCCTTCTGGAAAACCAAAGGATTGATTCCAACAAATACTGGTCCTAATTTGTTGTTCATTAGCTAAGTGTTGTCCTACTCTTTGCGACATCATGAACTGCGGCACGACTGGCTTCCCTGTCCTTCAGTATCTCCCTAAGTTGGCTCAGACTTATGTCCATTGAGTCGGTGATGCCATCCAACCATCCCATCCTTTGTTGCCCCTTCTCCTCTTGCCCTCAATCTTTCCCAGCATCAGGGTCTTTTCTAGTGAGTTGGCTCTTTGCATCAGATGGCCAGATTATTAAGAGTTTCAGCATCAGTTCTTCCAATGAATATTCAGGGTAATTTCCTTTAGGATTGACTGGCTTGACCTCCTTGCAGTCAAAGGGACTCTCAAGAATCTTCTCCAGCACTGCAGTTCAAAAGCATCAGTTCTTCAGTGCTCAGCTTTCTTTATGGTCCAGCTCTCAGGTCTGTACCTGATGGCTGGAAAAACCATAGCTTTGACTATATGGACCTTTGTTGGCAAAGTGATGTCTCTGCTTTTTAATACTCTGTCTAGGTTTGTCATAGTTTTTCTTCCAGGGAGCAAGCATCTTTCAATTTCATGCCTGCAGTCACCATCCACAGTGATTCTGGAGCTCAAGAAAATGAAATCTGCTAGTTTCCATATTAGACCAGCTGAAAGCACTTAACAAAAAGCATCTGAAATTAGTCAACAGAAAACAAATAGAATGCAAGACCATATGTTTCTTTACTTTCTTTTAAAAATATTTATTTATTTAAAATTCATTTATTTTTAATTGAAGGGTAATTGTTCCACAATATTGTGTTGGCCTCTGCCATACATCAACATGATCAGCCATAGATATACGTATGTCCCCTCCCTTTTGAGCCTCGCTCTCACCTCCCACCCCTCCTGGATGTTGCAGAGCCCCAGTTTGAGTTCTCTGAGTCATAAAACAAATTCCTCTTGGTTATGTATTTTACATATGGTAGTATATATGCTTCCATGTTCCTCTCTCAATTCATCCCACCCTCTCCTTGCCCCCTCCTTGTCCATAAGTTTTTTCTCTATGTCTGCATCTCCATTGCTGCCCCACAGATAGGTACATTGCTACCATCTTTCTAGATTCTATATGCATTATATACTATATTTGTTTTCCTGTTTCTGACTTCACTGTGTATAATAGGCTCTAGATTGATCCACTTCGTTAGAACTGACTCAGATGTGTCCCTTTTAATGGCTGAGTAGTATTCCATTGTATATATGTATCACTGTTTCTTTTATCCATTCATCTGTCGATGGACATCTAGGTTGCTTCCATGTCCCAGTTCTTGGAAATAGTGCTGCAGAAGACATTGGGGTATGTGCCTTTTTCAATTTTGATTTCCTCAGAGTATATGCCAGATAGTGGGGTTGCTGGGTCCTATGTCAGTTCTACTCCCAGTTTTTTGAGGAATCATATTTTCCATAGTGGCTGTATCAGTTTACTTTCCCACCAGTAGAGCAAGAGGGTTCCCTTTTCTCCACACCCTCTCCAGTGTTTATTGTTCGTGGATTTTTTGATGATGGCCATTCTGACTGGTGTGAAGTGATACCTCAGTGTAGTTTTGATTTTCATTTCTCTAATAATGATCAATGTTGAGCATCTTTTCATGTTCTTATTAGCTATCTATATGTCTTCTTTGGAGAAATACCTGTTTAGGTCTTTGCCCACTCTTTGATTGGGTTATTTTGTTTTTCTGGTATCATATATTTCTTTGATAATCAGGCAAAAACTGTTACAACTTGGCTGGGAAGTTCTGATTCATCCACCAGCCATTGCACCTTGGGATTTCCATTTATTTTAGTCTGTACAAAATTCTCTTAATGGAAAAAAATCTCCATTCTCTGGAAAACTGTAAAAGGCACCTAGAGCTGTTCTTTCCTCAAAAAGATAAATAGTTTTGAGAAGGTGGAATTACAAACTTGCCTTAAAAATGGCAGAAGGTAGTGGAACCACAGTGAATACCTTGTTCAATAATGTTCTTGGTGAAAATGAAAAATATATCTTCTATTTTTACTTAAAAACCAAAGAAACTTCAGTATGACCTTTAACTGCCTTTCCAGTTGTGGAAATCTGGTTGATGACTTTCTTTTGTTTTTATTGTTGTCTTGGAAATTTAGAACTGGCAAGACTTTGGAAATCATCTGGCTCTAGTAGTTTTATAGTTTGGGGAAATTTTGAAATTCTTCATTCTTCCATTCAACAATTATTTTTTATTACTTTTGTTTTTTCAGTGGTCCATTGCAGTTATTAATCCTGCTAGATGGAAATTGCAATTGTCAAGTATCATTGCCATCAGAACTGTCCCTGTCCAAACTCAGGAACTGAACAGATTCAGATAACTTTTTGAGATATCTTTCTTTCATGAACTCTCATGTTTGTTATCCCAAACTCAGGAATCTGATAGATTGGGATAAAGCGTTACATCACCCATGACCTGAACTCACTAAAAGTAACTCTCAATATCTGAATTCAGGGAACATGAATTTGGATAGTGAGGATTCTTGGGCTACTTGTTCTGGCAGTGAAATGAGAAAGATCAGTTGGTCAGTTCAGTTCTGCTCTCTGGGACCAACACTTTGTTCTCTTCCTCCAGGGTTCCAGCCTTGCCCTCCAAGAGTCCCTTTCCTGTCCATTTCCCTCTTGGCCATATTTGAAGTAGGCATTGGGAGGTGTGCTCTCCTTTGGGACTGTAGAGCTGCCTAGGTTTTCTGCTAGTACAAGTTGGGAGGGCCAAGATCAAGAACTATTTCTCCAACACCAGCTGTGTATCAGCTCTGGGGATACAATAGAGGAGAACGAAGACCCACCTTGTCATTGCCTTTTTAGAGCTGCAGTCTCCTATGGGAGACAAACATTTATCAAATAATGACACAAATAGAACCTAATACTGGGTCTGGGTAAGTGCTATGAAACTACTACTTGACATTTTGAATGCTTATGGAGGATTTAATTTAGGAAAATTGGGGGAGATTTTTCTGATTTGACAGTTGAGATCTGAAAGGGATGAGGAGTCAGAGAAGAGCCTTTGTAAAGGTCTAGTGGCCTGAGAGGTTAGGCAAAGCATAGAGAATGGTGTGAAGTCTGTAGAGAAGTAGGAAAGTGCTGAACCCTGCAGGGCCTTAGAGTTTTGTCATTATTGTAAGAGCAGCAGAAAGTCACTGACTAAGCCTGGTAGTGATATGTTTAGCTTGACATTTCCAAAGGTACAGTTCAGTTCAGTCGCTCAGTCGTTTCCGATTCTTTGTGACCCCCCCTTGCAGCACGCCAGGCCTCCCTGTCCATCACCAACTCCCGGAATTCACCCAAACTCATGTCCATCAAGTTGGTGATGCCATCCAGCCATCTCATCCTCTGTCGTCCCCTTCTCCTCCTGCCCCCAATCCGTCCCAGCATTAGGGTCTTTTCCAATGAGTCAACTCTTCGCATGAGGTGGCAAAAGTACTGGAGTTTCAGCTTCAGCATCATTCCTTCCAAAGAAGACCCAGGCCTGATCTCCTTCAGAATGGACTGGTTGGATCTCCTTGCAGTCCAAGGGACTCTCAAGAGTCTTCTCCAACACCACAGTTCAAACGCATCAATTCTTCGGCGCTCAGCTTTCTTCACAGTCCAACTCTCACATCCATACATGACCACTGGAAAAACCATAGCCTTGACTAGACAGACCCAGTCGGCAAAGTAATGTCTCTGCTTTTGAATATGCTATCTAGGTTGGTCATAACTTTCCTTCCAAGGAGTAAGCGTCTTTTAATTTCATGGCTCCAATCACCATCTGCAGTGATTTTGGAGCCCCCCAAAATAAAGTCTGACACTGTTTCCACTGTTTCCCCATCTATTTCCCATGAAGTGATGGGACCAGATGCCATGATCTTCGTTTTCTGAATGTTGAGCTTTAAGCCAACTTTTTCACTCTCCTCTTTGGCTTTCATCAAGAGGCTTTTTAGTTCCTCTTCACTTTCTGCCATAAGGGTGGTGTCATCTGCATATCTGAGGTTATTGATATTTCTCCTGGCAATCTTGATTCCACTTGTGCTTCCTCCAGCCTGGCGTTTCTCATGATGTACTCTGCATATAACTTAAATAAGCAGGGTGACAATATACAGCCTTGATATACTCCTTTTCCTATTTGGAACCATTTTGTTGTTCCATGTCCAGTTCTAACTGTTGCTTCCTTACCTGCATACAGGTTTCTCAAGAGGCAGGTCAGGTGGTCTGGTATTCCCATCTCTTTCAGAATTTTCCACAGTTTCTTGTGGTCCACACAGTCAAAGGCTTTGGTGTAATCAATAAAGCAGAAATAGATGTTTTTCTGGAACTCTCTTGCTTTTTCCATGATCCAGCAGATGTTGGCAATTTGATCTCTGGTTCCTCTGCGTTTTCTAAAACCAGCTTGAACATCTGGAAGTTCATGGTTCACGTATTGCTGAAGCCTGGCTTGGAGAATTTTGAGCATTACTTTACTAGCGTGTGAGATGAGTGCAATTGTGCGGTAGTTTGAGCATTCTTTGGCATTGCCTTTTTTGGGATTGGAATGAAAACTGACGTTTTCCAGTCCTGTGGCCACTGCTGAGTTTTCCAAATTTGCTGGCATATTGAGTGCAGCACTTTCGTAGCATCATCTTTTGGGATTTGAAATAACTCAACTGGAATTCCATCACCTCCACTAGCTTTGTTCGTAGTGATGCTTTCTAAGGCCCACTTGATTTCACATTCTAGGATGTCTGGATCTAGGTGAGTGATCACACCATTGTGATTATCTGGGTCGTGAAGATCTTTTTTGTACAGTTCTTCTGTGTATTCTTGCCACCCCTTCTTAATATCTTCTGCTTCTGTTAGGTCCATACCATTTCTGTCCTTTTTTGAGCCCATCTTTGCATGAAATGTTCCCTTGGTATCTCTAATTTTCTTGAAGAGATCTCTAGTCTTTCCCATTCTGTTCTTTTCCTCTATTTCTTTGCATTGTTTGCTGAGGAAGGCTTTCTTATCTCTCCTTGCTGTTCTTTGGAACGCTGCATTCAAATGCTTATCTTTCCTTTTCTCCTTTGCTTTTCACTTCTCTTCTTTTCACAGCTATTTGTAAGGCCTCCTTAGACAGCCATTTTGCTTTTTTGCATTTCTTTTCCATGGGGATGGTCTTGAACCCTGTCTCCTGTACAATGTCACGAACCTCATTCCATAGTTCATCAGGCACTGTATCTAGCAGATCTAGGCCCTTAAATCTATTTCTCACTTCCATTGTATAATCATAAGGGATTTGATTTAGGTCATACCTGAATGGTCTAGTGGTTTTCCCTACTTTCTTCAATTTAAGTCTGAATTTGGCAATAAGGAGTTCATGATCTGAGCCACAGTCAGCTCCTGGTCTTGTTTTTGTTGACTGTATAGAGCTTCTCCATCTTTGGCTGCAAAGAATATAATCAATCTGATTTCATTGTTGACCATCTGGTGATGTCCATGTGTAGTGTTCTCTTGTGTTGTTGGAAGAGGGTGTTTGCTATGACCAGTGCATTTTCTTGGCAAAACTCTATTAGTCTTTGCTCTGCTTCATTCCGTATTCCAAGGCCAAATTTGCCCGGTACTCCAGGTGTTTCTTGACTTTCTACTTTTGCATTCCAGTCCCCTATGATGAAAATGATATCTTTTTTGGGTGTTAGTTCTAAAAGGTCTTGTAGGTCTTCATAGAACCGTTCAACTTCAGCTGCTTCAGCATTACTGGTTGGGGCATAGGCTTGGATTACCATGATATTGAATGGTTTGCCTTGGAAACGAACAGAGATCATTCTGTCGTTTTTGAGACTGCATCCAAGTACTGCATTTCGGACTTTTTTTTGACCATGATGGCTACTCCATTCCTTCTAAGGTATTCCTGCCCACAGTAAAAAATATAATGGTCATCTGAGTTAAATTCACCCATTCCAGTCCATTTTAGTTCGCTGATTCCTAGAATGTTGACGTTCACTCTTGCCATCTCCTGTTTGACCACTTCCAATTTGCCTTGATTCGTGGACCTGACATTCCAGGTTCCTATGCAATGTTGCTCTTTACAGCATCAGACCTTGCTTCTATCACCAGTCACATCCACAACTGGGTATTGCTTTTGCTTTGGCTCCATCCCTTCATTCTTTCTGGAGTTATTTCTCCACTGATCTCCAGTAGCATATTGGGCACCTACTGACCTGGGGAGTTCCTCTTTCGGTATCCTATCATTTTGCCTTTTCATACTGTTCACGGGGTTCTCAAGGCACTGAAGTGGTTTGCCATTGCCTTCTCCAGTAGATGATATTCTGTCACATTCCAAAGGTTAGGTAAGCTGTAATACGAAGAATGCAGTGAAAGGGCAAAATGGATAGGAGTAATGGAATAATCCAATATATGTTAGGAAGTAGTTGTGGAAATAGAAATGGCAGACTCAAGGAGTAATCTGGAAGTAAATGGACAGGGTAAATAGGATAGGGGAATGAAGTATTAAGGGTGACTTGCAGGTTTCTGACTTGTGTAGCTGGATTGGTGTCATTTAGTGAATGGGGAAAATTTAGAAGATTGGTTTTATACAAGGTAAGTTTTAGATGCCTTTGAAAAATTTTAGAGCTGTAGAATGCAAAGTAGGGATTTAGAGCTCAGATTTGATGCTTGTGTAGAAATAAAAAATTAGCAAGTCATCTGTAAATTAGAGTCATGTGCATAACTGAGTGAAGAGGGCCGAGGATGAAATCTTGGATACTTATTAACCAGGTTAGAGGAAGATGAATCTGCAGAAGTTTAGGAGGCGTGTCCAGGGAGGGAGGAAAACCAGGTGAGTACTGTGTTTCAGAAGTCAACAAAAATACTTTTCCAGTAAAAGGAACTGATTAAAAGTGTCAGATGTTTCTGAGAGGTCAAGTGAGATGGTATGAAGGCATTCTTTCATGTTACCAATCAAGAAATTATTTCCGTTTCAAAGGAAACTTTACTAGAAAGCCAATATGTAAACTATTTTTATTTTTTCCTCTTTTGGCCCCACTGCACAGCTTATGGGATCTTGGTTCCCAGGGCAGGGGTTGAACCCAGGCCCCTGGCAGAGCACAGAGCCCTAACCACTGGACAACCCGGGAATTCCCAGTAATAATTTTTAAAAGCTCTGGTTGGAGTGGAGGTGAGGTTCTTGTACCCTGCCTGTTTCAGCCCATTTGGACCACAGTTTGAAACCCTCTGAAAAGTTTAAATCATTTTGCAATGGGGAAGCTCAACAGTTAAGGTAAAATGTTTTGCTCAAACCCATATAGTTATTTAGTGGTAGGCTGTCCATTAGAACTCAGTTCTTCCAGTTTCTAACTTAGGTTCTTTTTTCTGTAATTGTTATATTCTTCACTTTGTTTCACGATGTGTGAGTTTGAAATATGGTTTAACTGACTGAAAAACATGCATTTTGCTGCAGGTGGAACTCAACTGTGTAATATAAAAACTGCTTGGATGAATAAACATTTTACTTTTTTTTTTCCCTAGAGGAAAAGATGCTAGAACCACAGGAGAATGGCTTGGTTGACCTACCAGATTATGAGCGTATAGAAGATGAAACTTTTCCTCCGTTCCCACCTCCAGCCTCTCCAGAGAGGGAAGATGGTGAAGGCGCTGAACCTGAAGAAGGTCCATGACACCAAAGTGGTGTCCATGTTCAGCTCTCCCTCTGTCCGCTTACAAATGACACATTTTATAAATGAGGCTTAAATAAGTAATAATAAATCTTGGTATATTTCACCAGAGTCAGGGAGAGGAGCGCCTGTTCCAGTACCTCCGAAGAGAACAGTTAAAAGGAATATACCCAAGCTGAATGCTGAGAGGTACATTTACTATTTCCTTAAACATTTATACTTTGCTTTCCATCATCTTTTCCGTCTTATGTTACAAGCTTTTGGCTGGGGTGATTTTGGGATCAGATATTTCTAAAGGCATTTTTTTTTCAGTTTAATAGATAACATTTTTTTCTTATGGTCTTGCTTTGGCCTTGATGTCTTTAGAAAACTTGAAATTTAAAAATACTTCTATTCACAGATTAATTTCAGAGAGAGGACTCCCAGCATTAAGGCATGTGTTTGAGAAGGCAAAATTCAAAGGTAAAGGTCATGAGGTAAGAAATGTCTGCTTTGTACTTTAGACCTTTGTTTCTTAAAATATTGGTGAGACTGTGTGCCCATTATCATGCTCTCAGGAATCTTAGAATGTTTCATTTCTCTTTAGAAACTGTGATATGTGGAAAGGACATTGAAGACATCTAGGAACTGTCAATCTCTGCACAAGTGGACATTTAAAATTTCCTTTGCATCATGTAGAATGCAGATATAATTTTTTGGCAGATATCTTTGTAGAGCTTTGTAATAATTTATGAAGGATTTTCAAATATGTTCTTAAATTATCAACCTCTGGGGTAGGTTTTGATCCCATTATATAGTGAAGGAAACTGAGTTTTAGTTTTAAGCTTCCACTGCCAGTGGTTAAGAGCAGACCCTTGACTTTTGTTTCATGGACCAGCTAGAGGATCATTAATACAACATGAGCATGATTTTGGTGTGGTGTTCAGGAGAGTTGGAAAGAGGGAAATGAACAGAAGCAGACAGTAATTCAGAGGCTGTTTCACTTCCAGGGGAACAAAGTGAAATAGCCTAGATAGGATATTAATAATAGCAAGGGGATGAACAACATATAATACTTGGAGGTGATTGGGAGGTACAAAAGTAAAAATTAATCCCAAAATTTTAAACCTAGGAAGCTGAAAAACCTGTATTATATTTTCTTAGTTTCGGTGGACAATAAGGAAGAATATAAGCCTGTGTTCTATTTTGCCACAAAACTAAACCTAAGTCAAGATATTTTAAAACCATGCCCAGCTCAGTTAATTCATTGCTCTTATCGAAATTTTCAGGTAGTAATGATAAACTGGTGCTTTGAAATTGTGACATCTTCATCATTTTTATAAGTTCTTTGTTAAGATAGATAAACTTATATGAAGAATAAATATTTTGTATTCTTTCACTGGGTGAGGGTGGGCTCTGGATGTCTAGTCTTCTATACTTTGCCTTTGAAAATTCTTACTATTTTCTCACAAAGTTGCATCACTGATACCTTTTTTCCAGGTATGATTTGGGACTTTACAGTGTATTTAGGTATGTCTCTTCTCTGTCCCTTGGGTCTAACATGACATTGTGAGGTGGCTGGTCAACAACTGGAAGATGGTCATAGGTGGTTGAGCCTTTAAAAGAACTTTTATCTTTATCAGAATGAGAACATTAAGACATTATGTTCTCGGTATTACATATTGAGTTATTGGTAGAGTTTATTGTTTTAACCACAAGCTTCTTATGGTTCAAATATCAGCAAGATCAAACACCACCATCACAATAATAGTGGACATTTGTGGGCTTGCTTTATGTCAGGCACTTTACTTGTATGACTTAATCTTCCTAACAACCCTATGAGGTGTGTATAATCTCATTTTATTCATGAAGAAAAATTATACAGGTAAAGTGATTTGTTCAACGTCACACAGCTATTAAGTGGTAGAATTTAGATTTGAATCTATGCAGTCTGATCCAGAGCTTTTAATCACTCTCCTATTTTAAAATTCTGTAAGAAAAAAAAAATTTATAGTAAAATCAGGAATTTGGAACTTTTTTCATTTATTACTGTGGTTTATTAAATTTTGTTTTTCATTAAAATTTTTTAGTGTTAAATTGAAATTTCAAATGTAGAGAGGTACTGTGGTCTGAGAATGTTTGCACTTTTCTTGCTGGTCTTCAGTACTTTGCCCTTGGAATTTCTGAGTATATTTTCGCAGAGCTGATTCTCAGTGCTTTCTTCTCTGTATATGATTTTTAGGGGCGTGTCAGTTTGTATTGTTATTTCTAAAAGATAACCTTGTCCTATTTTATTAAATTTACTTTCAAGTATTATTCTATAGTCCTGAAAAGACACATGTGATTATCTTTTAACTTTTATTAAGTTTTCACACTACATTTCTTTCTTCCTCCAAATTTTAAAGCCTATTGCAGGTCTTAAACCTACTGCAATCCTCTAAGCCCTTAATACATACTTTTCTTCTTAAAGTTTCTTCTAAAAGTTCATTAACCTTATAGCTATAGAAGGACACCCATGACTTTGGTACTACTGTTCAATTCTGAAATCTGCTGACAAGGTCACTTGTGCGAATGAATCTTCTACTTAGCATTTTTATTTTTATGTGCCAGGCTGAGGACTTGAAGACACTAATCAGACACATGGAGCACTGGGCACACAGGCTATTCCCTAAACTGCAGTTTGAAGATTTTATTGACAGAGTTGAATATCTGGGAAATAAAAAGGAAGTTCAGGTAGGTGTTGAGATTATTATGAATATCATTCACAATGCTAAATTGTATAAGGATATATTTAGTTGAGGCTAAGTAGCTCTTTGCGGTCTTCATTTTGCAGTCTTAGTAGAGAGGAGGAGAGTTAATAGTAGTTACTTGAGCAACTTTTTTTGAAACTAATAATAAAATCAGTGACCACTTTCTCCCAAATCTAAGTGAAAATGTAAAAATGTCTTTTATTTTCAGACCTGTTTAAAACGAATTCGACTTGATCTCCCTATTGTACATGAAGATTTTGTAAGCAATAATGGTAAGAATATAGGTTTATCTACTTGATAAGTTTGCTTTTACAGATGGATCTAGTTGGGGTTGGCAGTGTTACAGGACCGAGTTCTTAGTCTATTTTGAGTATATAATTACCGTATAGTAAATAAGAATGAATTAAGATGCCTTGGTACATCTAGAATACATAATGGTATGCCATTAAGAGATGTAACAATATCTTTGCATGTTCACAAAGAGCATGAGTTTTTGTGAACTGTTGGTCATGACCCATTGATCTTTTGTAGTGCTTGTTAATAAAAATATATGAAAAGATACAGTGTTCATATACATGCCCATTATAAAAAAGTGGTTCTGGGAAATTAGAATAATTTGATGTTGAACTACTTCACTTTTCATATAAGAGTACAGATCTTGCATATATGACTTTAATTAGACCTGTGTGACTGTTCCTGGTATTGGTTGCATTTGTTAGTCGTACAGTGCAGCCATAGGCAGTCACATACATCAAAACATATGGTTCCTGCCGACAGGGTCTGTATAGTTATCAGATTTTCTGTGCGATGGCTCCATACATGTTTGCTTTCTGTTTTTAAAATTTTTAATAGATGCAGTAGAAAATACAGGCTCCATATAGAATCCCCGAAAGTTATTTATAAATTGCTTTTAAAGGTGTAAAAGATTGTGATTTAAATAACCCAAGGTTTAATTATTTGGTGAGGTATGGTATGAAATGTTGGCATGGGATTTGATATGTGAAAGGAATTAGTTATTAGACTGAATCCCACAGCATATCCTACTGGGTTAGTTAGCTTATTCATTGAACTTTTTGAGCTTCGTACTATGTGCTAATGGGCTTCCTTGGTGGCTCAGTGGTAAAGAATCTGCCTGCCAATGCAGGAGACCTGGGTGGGGAAGATCCCCTGGAGAAGGAAATGGCAACCCACACCACTATTCTTGCCTGGGAAATCCCATGGACAGAGGAGCCTGGTGAGCTGTGGTCCATGGGGTCACAGAAGAGTTGGACATAGTGACTAAATAACAACAACACTGTACAATATATATATATATACACACACACACTCCTAGGAACGGAGAGTCGATGTAAATTCATATTTCAAATGGTTGTCTTGGAACTCCATAATATGAATGATAAAAAGAGAAGTTGAAGTGTCAGCTGTGCCATCTTCTTAGTTCTTAGTTCTTAGTTGCCAGCTTATACTTCTGTTATCTTCCACCTACAGATGTTCTGTTATTTTGCAAAAATCTTTTAAAGTTACCACTTGTGCGTTTTGTTAGGGTTGTTTTGGTTAAAATAGATAGTATGTCAGTTTGCTTAACTAGGTCATCAGCATATCATCTGTATGTCATAATATGCTGAATTTAAAAAATGAGGACTCAACTCCACCCTGCCTTGAAGATAGCTTAGGATAAGTGATAGGTTGTTACCGCCAGTTCTTCTTCTAGATGTAAGTTAGAAGAAGAAATATAAACTGTTCTTAATTCTTAAATGAAGTATAAAGGGAAAATTTAGTATTTACTTTTCATACCCCTGTGGATCATTTTAGGAACATCCTACTTTGAGATAACTGGTGTAAAGAGTTTTAAGAATTTATTAAGACAATAATGTAGAGAGCACTGAATTTAAAAAATTAGCTTGGAAATATGTCCACAGACCTCTAAATTTCTTTTTCCCTTTTCACCTTGTGTCTTGGTTTTACCCTATATAAAAATAGCCTGTATAAAATAATCACTGTGTATCATACAAACAATGTAGCAAGCTAGTAAAATGTTTTTAATGTAAAACAAGGATATGCGTTGGATTCTTTAAGTTCTTTTATTGGCAACTACAAACTTTTGCTCTCTGTTAATGCATATTTTTAAACTAGTATCCCGTTTGACTTAACTCTTTAAATATTCCTTCTACTTGTTTGAGTCAAGCATGTCAGGCATCTGACATTCTCCTACCTCACAAATTGTTTCTTCATGTCTGGTACCTTGTTGCTTTAAACTGGTTTTCAGTCGATAGCTGCAGAAACTCTTTTTCTAACTAGTTTAACACTACAGACACACTTTTTCTTTTCTACTGCAGATGAAGTAGAGGAAAATAATGGCCACGATGTAACTGCTACCGAATTAGATCCCTTTCTGACAAACTCATACGGAAGTGTAGAGTTTGCTTCTGAGTCCAGTAGAAGCCTAACAGAAGAACAACAACAAAGAATTGAGAGAAATAAACAACTGGCCTTGGAAAGAAGACAGGCAAAGCTACTGAGTAACAGTCAGTCCCTAGGAAATGGTAAATTTTATGCTGCATTTTATGTGCTACCATTAATATATCAAGGGCATGTTAGAAATTTTAACTTCTTTACTATTGCTCCAAATAAAATACCTCGAAGAATAGAAAAATATGGTATAGTATATTAAATTTATGTATATTCAGGAGAGAGAGTGAGCGAGAGACCTAGTTGGAATCCACAAAGAATACAAGTTCAAGATAGTTTTCTGGGTAGCTGAGCATCTGTTAAAAAATTATTCTAATAATCATTTAAAATTGATTCTGGATCTTTCAAAAACAGATTGTTCCCTGACTCCTTAAAGCATGTGACATATGATTTTATCTTAATGATCATAATTAAAACATTAATTGCTTTGTTATTTCCTAAACATATAAAATACTCTGCACCCATTGAGGACTTTGGAGCCATTTGCTGTGACATGAATAGGTCCGCAAATGCTTTTTATTGCATTGTGTCACTTCTGTTGTGAGCTGTCATATTTGCTTTCTTGTTGATTCCCTTATCTCTTCTAAAACTGCCTTAAAATTTGCTGATTTAAAACAGACTGTGGGTTTGGAAACCGGATAATCAAATTTGGAAACCTGTATTTAAAAAATAATTGCAAATTGCTTTTGAATGAAGCACACATAATCACATTTATCTTTGTCAGTTTCCGGTCCAGTCTTTCCTTTTGAAGTGGGAAAATAAGCATTATAGTAGTGAAGATACCATGTTATAAAACAAGTTTCACGCAAAATAATGAAATTCTCAAGTGAAAATTATTGAGTGGTATTATCAGTTTTTTCCCAGTTAGAATGAATTTAATTTTTAACCTAACAAATGGATGTTTCGTACTACTTTGTGAGAAATTACATGAAGATAGAACTGTTGTTGGTGGCAGTTCTTCCTTGCTGTCATAATCGAAGTTTACTTGGTGATAAGTATTTTAAGGCACATCTTCTATTTATAATATATGACTTTAAAATTTTCTGAGTAGAAATGAGTATCTTAAATACTTTTTTACTATAGATCACTTATATATCTCATAAGAATATTTGACTTTACAAAACCTATCTAGTAATTGTGATTTTTAAATGTAAACAGTTAGTTGCATTTGGCTATGATTTGAAAGTTTGAGTTCAACTTGCATTTATAAAGGATTTTATAATAATACATGTATAGAAATGGCTTTATTTGGAAGAAAGGGATCATAATTAACATTAAAGTGATCATGGATTTCATTTTTATTGATCTAGACTTGTGAAGAAGTTTGTACTAGGTAAGATCGGGTCCGGTGCTTGTAATGAGTGATCATGGTTTCTCTTGCAGACTTGTCAGTGAGCACACCCAGCACACACACACCTGAAGAGGGCAGTGCAGGTGCGGCGCAAAAGGAGGAAGGATCAAATGGATTTAACAAAGACCTAGACAGTCCACATAATGCTGGTGCTGCCAGTGCTGTGAAAGAAGAGGAGTTAAAAGGCGAGAAAACGCAGCTGGACCAATCCTGTTAAAATGTACGGTAGTAACTTAAGGCTTCATCTAGAAATGTTCCTCAGGTTGGATAGGCCTCAGCTGAGAACATCTGTTAACGTGCTGTCTTCCAAATTTGAGATGACGGTGCAGTGCATTTTGTTTGCTTTGAGTGAACATCTTTATATAGTGAAACTTTTAGACTCCTGTTTAAAATCTGGCATTATTTTAATTATGTTATGTGCTCAGTTGTGTCTGACTGTGACCCCCATGGATTGTAGCCCGCCAGGCTCTTCTGTCCATAGGGTTTTCCAGGCAGGAATCACTGGAGTGGGTTTGCCATTTCCTCCTCCAGGGGATCTCGACCCCAGGATCAAGCCTGAGTCTCCAGTGTCTCCTGTACTGCAGGCGGATTCTTTAGTGCTGAGCCACTGCGGAGGCCTTATTTATAATTGTTTCTTATTAACTTCCGTTGTCTATTTTTCTCCTTAGTGTTTATTTGTATATAAGTATGACCTTGTAAAAATGATTGGTAGTTAATAAGTAGCTTTTGCTGCTTATGTTCCATTGAATGCCCTATTTTTACTAAATTGGGTGGTGTTTCAAGATGTAAATATGTATAATAAATAATAATTTTTTTTTTAATAAAAATCTCATGAACTATCCCTAGAGGCTTTATAAAAGTTTCTTACTGCTCTTTAGTGCTACACTATATACTTACGGTAAAATGTTTACAGTTGTTATATATGTGTTTACATGTCTTTTGAGAAGTCACTTTAATACTTTCAAAGGGTCAGTGAAAAGCAGACGTATTGCCTGGCCTGCATAGGTCCTAGGGAAGTTCAAACACTCCTTGGCACCTTTTTGTTGTTGTTCAGTCACTAAGTTGTATCCAGCTCTTTGTGACCCCATGGACTGTGGCACACCAGGCTCCTCTGTCCATGGGGTTCTCCAGGCAATACTGGAGTGGGTTACCATTTCCTTCTCCAGGGGATCCTGTCAGACCAGGGATCAAACCCGTATCTTCTGTATTGGCAGGCAGATTCTTTACCACTGAACCACCAGGGAAGGTTGGTACCTTACTGACTAGTTAGTTAGTTGGAGAGAAATTTGCACAGTATCATGGGCACCTCGGGACGATTCACAGGAGACCTTGTGTTGGTGGAGATGCCAAGGACTGGGAAGAACATGTGCAATAATATAGAAATGAAAATCTAGGCAATAAGAGACTTGGGAATGGTGGATATGAGGCTGAAGTGTTAGGGGCACGTGGTGGGAAGACCTAATTGGAGTTTTTCCAGCCTCAGTTTATCAACTTGGTGGAGGGGTAATTACAGATAGTACTATGTTGAGAATCAAGTTTAAAGGTTTGTCTGGTTCTTAGGAGATTCCCACGGGGGAGAGGGAAAGGCAGAGCTAATCTTTACGAACTAGGACATGGGGAAAGTTGCTTTTGGGGAGAGGGTGTAGACTGGCAAAGTGATGGTGCTAAGTAATAAGTCTCCAGCAAGAGCAAGGCCTGGGCAGCTCATCTGAGGAGTACTTAGCTCAATGAGAGGATGGAAGGGAGGTGTGAGAGAACAGACCTTACCCTGTGTATCCCATCCCACTCCCTAGGCCCCAACCCCAACTGGTGCTGGGGACAGCGGGGGAGACTGAGTCAAATACGAAGTCGAGAGTTTTAAAGTGGACAGAGGGACAGGGCTGAGTCTTACTGTCTGAAGGAGACTGAAAAGTTACTCTGGCAGATGTCAGAGGGACCTGTGACCCAAATGGCCCAGGGTAGAAATTACTGGAAAATTAATGCAATAAAAGAACTGATTTGAGACAAGCTGGCCAAAAGTCAATTCTAGGTTTATTAACAAGACTGGCAACCTGTTTTGCAGAGCCAGGGTTCAGTGATCCAGTATCTGAAAAACCACTTTCCGTACTGACCTAATTGTACTTTAATGCAACTTAGTGATAAAACATTTCACAATCTACCCAATCTCGCCTCCCCCTCACCCCGCAATCAGGGATTGGTGGCAGTCAATGGCACAGAAACTTTTATCTTGATGTTGAAAAGACGGTAAAACACTCACGGAAGACAGAGTTCTCTTTCAGTGAAGTCAGAAGAGTTTCATATGCTGTAACTGTTGGAAACATCCAGGAGAGCTAGGTCTCTTATTTCCTCTAGAAGTGTGTACAGGCTTCTTCCCTTTGTTTGGCAGTATTTTTGACAATCTTCAGTGATGTTTACTGCGACTTCTTGAGCAAGCTGAGCCTCCTCCACAGATCTAGTTACTTCTTTCACTAAATCACTCTTTAGCAAGAGGGAACTCTGCTGAAAAAGTTCTGTATCTGGTGTCATGTGTGGTTTATTGCTTATTATTTCAAGCCGTATTGTATCAGAATGGCAACGTGAGGTCTGTACAGATATTCTCACCTATCATAGAGGAGAAAGTGGATATTACTAAGTCACATTCTTTGCTTGTTGCATTGAAAGCAATGCTTAATTAAATACAGACTTACTGTTACATGGTCAAACAAATGGAATGTAACAGATTCCCCTTCTGTCGTGGTAGAGGTGATTTTGTTTTGAAAGCGTTGAAGGGATCCTGGTTTCCATTCAGAATGGCCATCTGGGCCACATGAGACCACTAAACCATCTTTATTTCTTAAATAAGCAGCACCTTTAATCCCAAACCTGAAGTATTAGAATAAAAATTCAGAGATAGTATATTCTTAGTATGCAGATCTTGTATACTTATCTAGAATGCTAGTTTTTCTTACAGCTTAAAAACAACAACAGAAAACTTCCAACAACAAACAAGAAAAAGAACTTTTACATCTGATTAACCTCCAAATATCTACTTCATTGAGCAGACGAAAACAAAATGTTTCGCTAAAGAAGAAAGTAAAACTATCCGACGACTTATACAGAAGTGAGTGAATGCGTTAGTCGCTCAGTTCTGTCCAACTTTTTGTGACCCCCCATGGACTGTAGCCTGCCAGGCTCCTTTGTTCATGGAATTTTCCAGGCAAGAATACTGGAGTGGGTTGCCATTCCCTTCTCTAGGGGATCTTCCTGACTCAGAAATTGAACCTAGGTCTCCTGCATTGCAGGCAGATTCTTTACCATCTGAGCTACCAGGGATCTCTTTTTTTTATATACTTACATATAATTAATTATATATTACATTATGTACATATGGTAACTTCAAAATAGTTGCTAAAGTGCTTTAAAGAATGATATCTAATGTACCATTTCTGTAAAGTGAAAGTCACTCAGTCGTGTCCGACTCTGTGACCCTCTGGACTATACAGTCCATGGAATTCTCCAGGCCAGAATACTGGAGTGGGTAGGCTTTCCCTTCTCCAGGGGATCTTCCCAACCCAGGAATCGAACCCACCGTTTCTATACTGTGTCTATATTAAGGTTAACTATGACTTCGTAACAACTTTTGTGTTAGAAATAACATACCTTGGTATAAACACAAGCACACCATTTGTCCTAATTGAATAAATGACCCCATCAGATATGCAACGCTCCTCAGTGTCTGGGTCTTTGTCTTTAAAATACATGCATTGGAAGAGCTCAGTAGACTGCTTCTGAGAATGCTGTGCTGCCTGTAAGAAGAAGCACAAGCCCCAAACATGATGGACTTCTGGACACCCCAGAAGAAACATGTGATTCATATTCCCAAAGAAACAATGTCTTTTAAAAAGGCGAGGTTCTAGAAAACCATTAATACAAATATTCTCTATTATTAATTAAATCAATTTTGTAGGACCCTTTATCAATCCCTCAAAAATGTCTTAGAAAATTAATTCTTAATAGTATGAAAGTTTTAATTATGCCTGATTTGTGTTGATGTATGGCAGATTCATTAATCTGATTTATTTCACTATAAACTGTACAGCAATTATCTTCCAATTAAAAGCTGAAAGTTTTGTGTACCTCTTTTGATTTAGTAATTCATTATTGCCAGGAATTTATCCAGGCAAAATGTGAGAAATCTGTAAAAATAGACATGAGGATGGTTGTAAACTAGATTGCCAGGAACACTGCTGCCTCACCAAACTTTCTGAAATGATGGAAACATTCTGTATCTGTGTTGTCCCTTAGGTAGCCGCTAGCCACACGTATCTATTAAGCATGTAAAATGTGGCTAGTGCAAGTGAGGAGCTGAATTTTTAATTTAAACCCACATGAGTACTGGCTACAAGACTGTTTAGTATCAAACTAGTGTTCTAACTGGATACAGATAATATTAAACATTTAGGCAGTTTCCAATCTGATGTTTAACCAAATGGTCTCGTTCTATCTAAGTTGTATAACATGGTCAATAGCAACAATATGAAATAAAATACAAAGTAGTTTATAAAATAATGATGTAACTATATTGATACAGTATCTATAAATAACAATGTTAAGTGAAAAAAGGCCCTACTTCAAACAGCAGGTATGATTGGATATTTTTATAAATAAAAAGCATTGTCTAGAATCGTTATTATCTTTGGGTAGCAAGATGATAGACAATCTTTCACATTTCTACATTTTGGGGGGAAAAATCTGACTCGTTGAATCTCATAAATCCACATTAAGTATTTCAGAACATTTGTAAATGTATTGAGAGGTACTCAACCAACTTTATGATTTTTCATCTTTCTCATTGATTGGAATAATTCTAGAGTTTAATTTGCTGGGATATACGGTACTTTGTTCTACTACACAATAAAGTTGATATTCTGTTAGCAAAAGAGATGATGGTAAGAGAATTAAAAATCCCTCTTACTCGGTTTCTGTTGTTGATATGTCTGCATAACTCCTCAAGATCTTTATTGCTGAATAAATTTTCCTTAATTTCCATTTTCTTATCTTCTGAAATGGCTGCCATTAGTAATCGGTGCACTATAATATCTGAGTATCTTCTTATTGGAGATGTAAAGTGAGTATATTTATCTAATGCAAGACCTTAAAAAATTAACCAAAAAATCAAAATAAACAACAATAACAAAAAACTTCTTTAAACAGTTTGCTCAAGGCTTTGGCCACAACAGAAGAAAATTGCAATCATTCACCATAGTGATGGAACTCTTCCTCGGCACATGATCCGGTGGAAAAATAAAGAGCGTTAGACATGGCCTGCGTAGCCATGGATCGAAGCAACTTGTTGACGATGGGATCGTTGGGGTCATTTGCATTATCCAGAGAATCAGCCAGTGCTTTATTGGACCTGACAAAAAATGGAAAAATTCTTATTTGGTCCCCAGCAATAATTTACAAGTCAACACTCAAGGAGAACCCTTTACTCACCAACTGAATATGCTCATCTCCCCATAGTTAAAATTTATTTGGGACACATTTCAGAGAAGCAACTTTTTTCAACTACAGAAATCTAACTTGCTTTTGAGATTTAAACAAAGAACATTTCAGAATTCAAATAACATTGTTTTCTGTTTTTGCCACACTGCACAGCTTACGGGGTCTTAGTTCCCCAACCAGAAATGGAACCTGGGCCACCGCAGTCAAAGCACCAAGTCCTAACCACTGGCTCACCAGGGAATTCCCTCCACTACCTTTCTTAAGCAGTGAAGAATAATGTGCTGAACCTATGAGGTGAAGTTAACGCTCAGCACACAGTGGGTGGCCAGGTACCTTTCGAGTTAAATTCCTAACACCCTTAACCTTAAACATCCTGTATAGGTCAATAAATAAACTTTTTCTTTTTTTAAATCAAGAATTATTGAGCCAAGGTCCAGTGGTTAAAACTACATGCTTCAATTCCTGGTTGGGGAACTAAAATCTCCCAAGCCATGCGGGGCAGCCAAAAAGAAAAAAGGAAGCCTCTTTACCTACATTATAGTAAATGAAGAAAAGCCAAGAAGTTTTCTCTTTTTGGTCAAAAATCTGGCTGTCACATTTTAATAACCACTGTAAAATATATACATGTACAGTAACCCCTTCCATTTTCCTGCCCCTTCAAGAGAGAAACTACCGTGTATCTATGAAGAAGCCCTTTGCTTTAGCACACTCTCGGAATTCGGAGAAAAACTCCTGGTGGGGAGGAGGGTGTCGGCGCAGCAAGGCTTGGTGAGGGAAGCTCTCCCAGATCTTCTTGGCTACCCAGTGGTTGGCCAGGATCATGCATTCAGCCACGGTCTCGTGGACTTCCAGGGGCTGCTTGGGGATGAGGTCGTGAATGTTCTTTTTCTCATCGAGCTGGATGCGAACCTCCACCCCTTCCAGCTCCAGGGCACCGCAGCGGTCTCGCTTGGCTCGGATGTGGCGGGCTATGTCAGTCAGCTTTCTGATTGCCCACACCAACTCCTCCAGCTTGGCTTGTCGGCTCTTCTCATCCAGATCCTTGAATTCCGGAATATCCTTCACAACGCTGAAGTTTCCGTCCAGCAAGTCTTGGGCTGCTTCATAAAACAGTTTGTATGCTGATCGAATAATGGTTCTGCCATACCATACTTTCTTAATTTCATAGGAGGTCTTATCTAATTCCCACATCACGCTTACGGCATACCTGCAAAACCAGTCACATTCATCATTGTTAATCCTACCATTTTTTGAAATGAACAGAACTAGAGCCTAAATTTAACGAAAGAAATGACGTTGCTATGGGTTTCCGGTCTGATGTTTCAATCCAACACTCAGCTGCTAAGGTGAAAGATACTTAAAATGAAAACAAGGTTAGACAAGGTTCTGTGGATCTCTGAGCAAATCTGAAATGAGTTCACACGAACTGTTGCAAGCCCAACTTGATGGTTCTCCATGTTCCTTAGAGCAGCACAGCACTGACAGAATTAGAGTTAAGTATTACTGGGCTCTCTAGCAAAGAGGAGTCAAGCCTTTCGAATGCTACTAGGTAACACTGAACTAGGATATCAGTCTTGACAGCAGGTTCATGAGCAAAAAGTTCACTTAGTAAAGAACGACTTTACCACCATAACGCTAACATCTGCAACTGACATCAAAAACAGAGCTAATTTCTTCAAAAAAAAAAAAAAAAAGCTAATTTCTTAACATGTGACGAGCTCTTTCATACCAATTACTAATAGATCAAGAAAGCAAAAGAAAAAGGGGCAAAAAACATGAAAGAGTTCATAGAACAGGATACACAAATGACTAAGGCATACAAAAAAAAAATTACTCATAGAAGGAAAAATGCAAATCAAAATCACTTTTAAGATACCATGTTCATTTATCAAATTGGCAAAGATAAAAAAACACAATATATTGTGTTGGCAAGGTTGTGGGGAAACTAGCGCTCTCATACAGTGACAGAGAATGTAACTGGTATAACCTCTATGGAAGGCAATTTGCTTTTTAAACACAAATGCATACACCGTTTGACACAGAAATTCTACTTCTAGGACTTTATCTTCCATAAACACTGTACTTTTAAAAATGTGAAATGAGCTATATTCCAAGTAATTCAGTGCAGCTTTGTTTATAATAGCAAAAACTTGGAAACAATCCAAATTCCCATAGATAGAGAACTGTTATTAATATGGAGTGATCTCCAAGATACGTATTGTTAAGTTAAAAAAGAAGCAAAGTCTGAAGAGTATATATATGGTCACCATTTGTACAACAAAGAAAGACCACATGTCCAGATATGCGCATTAGTGCGTGAAATAACAGTCCCTACCTCCTGACACAGGGCCCCTGACACCCTTGTAATTTCCTGGGAGACAGGCATGTCTTGTTCTAACGAGGCGGGCTCCTGCAGGAGGCTGGTCACCAGAAAGACCAAGCCATGATTAGAAGCTTTCAGTCCTGGCCCTCATTCTCTTGAGGAGAAGGGCTGAAAATGGAGTCTAATGGATCACGCCAATGTGATGAAGCTTCCATAAAATCCCCAGTGAGCGAGGTTTGGAGAGCTTCTGGGTTGGTGAACACACAGAGGTGCTGGGCGAGTGGCACCCCAGGCCTAGAAGCTCTGTGTTCCTTCCACATACCTTGCCCTACACAACTCTTTCATCTGGATGTTCGCCTGTATCCCTTATCATATACTTCTATACAGTGAACATAAGTACATTGCTTTGCTGAGTTCTGAGAGCTGCTCTAACAATTAATTGAACCTGAGGAGGAGGTCTGGGTATCTCTGATTTACAGCCAGTTGGTTAGAAGTACACGTAACAATGTGGACTTCAACTGGCATCTGAAGTGCAAGGACCAAGTAGTGGAAAGCTCTAATCCAGCAGTCCCCAATTCTCTGGCACCAGGGACCAGTTTCATGGAAGACAGTTTTTTCCACAGACCAGGGGTGGACTGGGGATGGCTTCAGGATGAGTCAAGAGCAGCAGGGTTCGTGCTATGAGAATCTAATGCCACCACTGGTCCAACAGGAGGCGGCGCTCAGGTGGTAACGCGAGCCATGGGGAGTGGCTGTAAACACAGATGAAGTTTCGCTCACTTGCCTGCCCACTGCTCACCTAGTGTGTGATGGTCTGGTGCCTAACTGGTACCAGTCCATGGCCTGGGGGTTGGGGACCCCTGCTCTAACCTACAGCGGGTCAGTCAGAAGCACGGTGACAATCTGGGCCTGTGACAGTGTCTGAAGTTGGGGAGAGGGGGACAGTTGTGCGAGGCTGAGCCCTTACGCTGTGGAACCTGATGCCATCTCTGGGGAAGACAGCATCAGAACTGAATCAAACTGTACGACACCCAGCTGGGGCTGCAGAGAACAGCGTGGTGTGGAGAAAGACCTCCACGTGTCTGGTGGCGAGCAGTGTCAGATGTAATGTGCCCTCTGTAAAGACAAGAGAGACTTATGGGAAAGAAAGAGCGGGGAAGAACTGGGTGTTTCCCCATACAGGAAGGTGGAAAACAGGGAGTGCTTTTTTGTTATAGTATTGTATCTAAAAAAATACATAAGAAATTGGCAACTGATGGAAAGGGGCAGGTGGGAGCCTTTCACTAAACATCTTTTGGAAGGTGTGAATTTTCAGCTTCAAGGACAGATATAAACTTTAATTACAACAAATAAACACAAAACTCCCTAAGTTCGTGATCCTTGTGAAAAACAGCGTCAACCAGGGAACATATATGTACAAAGTGACACACATTTGTTCTTAGACTTTGACTTTAAAAAGTCAACAAGAGGGAGAAGCAGCCTCCCAGCTGGGCAGAAGGAAAGGAGTCAAAAAGAAAAGAGGGGTGGAAGGGAAGGGAAGGGAAGGTGCGAGGAATAAAGCTGTCCCCAAGCAGAGGATTGGGGGGGAAGCAGGGGTGGGAAGGGCGGTGGGAAAGTAGGAAGCGGCCAGGAGCAGAGCCACCAGGCATCACGGAAGGACCAAGACGAGTGCTGACGATAGAAATAAGGAAGCAACTCACCTATCAACGCCTCCCAGGAGGGAGCACACGCCAGCGCTGAGGATGGCGGGCAGCATGTCATAGCGACGGTCCGCTAAGTAGTAAGTGGTGGCCCTGTGAACGACACACATGCAGGTCCGTGACCTTCGGCAGCGAGAGGCAGAACTGCTGACGGCACAGGCTGCGGTGAGGAAATGGCCCAGGGCTCCGCGCCAATCCCCCCAGGCTGCTGCTTTTCACAAAGTGCAGCAGGCTGGGCGACAAAGCTATGCCTGTGTTCCCACTTTTCTAAGTGGTGCCGCTTTGGGCTGAATATTCTTCCACTGATACAAAAGAGAAAGACAGAGCGGCACAAATCTTAGTTGTGTAGGAGAAATTAAAGTGTAATGACCCAGTATTTATATAAAATAGGATATTACTACATGAAAAATTGAACCCATTTCACTGTAGGGTACAACATGTGAAAAGCTTTTGTTAAAAAAGGAAAGGCAGGGGCTTCCCTGGTGTCCAGTGGTTAAGAATCACCTGCCAATGCGTGGCACTCAGGCTCAGTCCTTGATCTGGGAAGATCCCACATGCCATGGGGCAACTAAGCCTTTGCAACCTCCCTCAAGAGAAGCCACTGCAAAGAGAAGCCCGCACATCGCAACTAGGGAGTAGCTCCCACTCATCCCAACTAGAGAAAGCCCACATGCAGCCGAAAAACAAATAAAGGAAACGTAAATTGATCAAGATACTACTTTTCTAAAGGAAAAGGGGAAGTGGACTTCAAAATTTTTTTTCTTTTTCCTGGAAGGATCTTTAGCACTGTTCCCGACTGTGAAATCTTTATTTTAAAAATCTGAAACTAGCATGGGCTTCCCAGGTGGCGCTAGAGGTAAAGAACCCACCTGCCAACGCAGGAGATGTAAGAGACTTGGGTTTGATCCCTGGGTCGGGAAGATCCCCTGGAGGAGGAAGTCACAACCCACTCCAGTATTCTTGCCTGGAGAATCCCATGGACAGAGGAGCCTGGTGGCCTATAGTCCATAGGGTCGCAAAAAGTCAGACACGACTGAAGCGACTTAGCACAGTTGCAGAACACGTTATAGTCGCACACACACACAATCCTAGTGCTGATTTCTAAAAGTGGTACCTTGTCCTAGCTTCAGTGTCAACGTAAGAGTGTGGTGCTACAAAGTACGTCACATCTGCAATGTGGACTCCAAGCTCCAGGTTGCCATTATCCAAGGCTCGGACCGACAGGGTGTCGTCCACATCTTCACAGCCGCTGGGGTCGATGCTGAACACCAGGTGGGTTTTCCTCAGGTCTTCACGTTCTCGTTCCTCTTGGGAATTTACCTTCCAGGGATTTTCCGGTGTGTTGACTGGCATCTCACACATCTGTACAAGGAGAGGCCCAAGATTCAGCAATTCTGCACCAGAAGTTTCCATAAAAACTCTCTAACATTCTCCATGTGACCGCATAGAAACCCCATTCATTACTCATTGTGTGCGTGTGCTAAGTCACTCAGTCGTGTCCGACCCTTTGCGATCTATGGACTGTAGCCCACAGGCTCCTCTGCCCATGGGATTCTCCAGGCAAAAATACTGGGGTAGGTTGCCATTTCCTCCTCCAGGGGATCTTCCCGGCCCAAGGACTGAACCCGAGGTTCTTACGTCTCCTGCATTGCCAGGCAGATTCTTTACCACTAGCACCACCTGGGAAGCCCCTCATTACTCACTACCTTCTACCTATGTTTGTTTCCTTTGAGCAATAATTATTTATTAGGTGCCTAATAGATGTCAGGAGCCGTGTGAGGTTCTGGAAAGTCGGGACTCAATTGGAAAGACACAATCTGCCTGCCCTTGAAGGCTCTACAGTCTGACAGGAAATGTTCCAGAGCATTTACGGTCTCTTTAGTTGTGAGGGTTGGAGCAAGAATGAATGGGTGGCTTCTAAAAAGTACAATATCTACCGCATTTTCAAATGATCCATTTGTTTAAATATATTTGAGCTTTTAATTCAAGTCAAGCCCTGAAAAAAAATCAACATGTCCCAGATATTAAAAGCATATTCCCCTTTTAAAGCAGGATCAATCTTGGGCATTTTTTTTCTGCATTATTACCTATTCAAGCCATCAATTTGCAGTTAAGTAGGCTAAAAGGGAAGAATTCTAGTCCTATGAAGTCTAATTCATGTTTTATTTTGTTCCAACATTTTCACTAAGCTGTCAAAAGAAGTCAACAAATGATTTCGAGATACTAATGTTAAACATAAAATTTTAATAATGTAAAATATTCTAAAGTATTTTTACCATTATAGTTACTATTCTGTCAAAAATTATAATGAAAATAAGAACACCCATATGCTCTTAATGACAATGCAAACTGGCCCAGTTTTTCTGGAGGACAACCTGCCAATTCACAGCAAAAGCTACTTACATTTTTTTATGCCATTTGACTTGGTAATCTCACTTTAAGTATTACATTCCAAAGAAAATGATCAAAACATTAAAAAAAAAAAGTGATGTTTATGAAACATTTGAAGTAGCACCTTTTATAATACTGAAACATTAAAAATCCCAAATGCTCCACAACTGAGGAAAGCTTAAGCAAACTAGAGTACATCAATATAGAGTAATTTGCCATCATTATTAAAAATAAGTAGGCTATGTCAGCACACAGAAATAATTTTAAGTGCAAGAAGCAAAAAATAGCCTGTGTGCACTATGAATATAGCTATGCAAGAATAATAAACAAGATTTACGAGGATTTTTAACAGATCATAATGTGACAGAAATAGCTGATGCTTTATGTTCACACAATTTTTGTTTTCTGTAAAGGTCACAGAAATGATTTCCTAATGAGCATGACTGTTTTGACCCATGGGTCAGAGACGTATACCCAAGAAGCTGCTTCCCACTGCTTTCTGCAGGCCTCTGGTTGAATGAACAAGACAGGGAGCAGAGCCCAGTGGGTCTGTGACAACTAGGTGCCCATGTAGTTCCAGGGGACGGATGTACACTGACTATAAGCTACTGACATACCATTTGTAAGCACAGTTGGAAACATGTAAACATCTGAGAGCTATGAGGCTGTAAGAAACTAACTGCACTTGAAGTTGACTTCAATCTCGTTCAAACACAGAGTTAAAGAGGAATGAACTTTTCCCATTAGCTCTGGTTTAGACAGCAGTTTGTTACACAGTACAAAAATTTTTCTTTCTTACCGACAGAACAACAACAAGGGCAAACAAACGAAAAAGTAGAAAATGCCTTTTATCAGACCAAAGGACCGGGGCCAGGCTGACCTGAGCTTCTGAGAAGGGGACAACTGAGATGTTGTTTTCCACCAGGATGGTTGCAATTTCCCCTTCCAGATCTCCGATTCTCCCTAGAACACGCACGAAATGTCCATTTGGGTACATGGATGTCGACTCCCAGGAGTCGATGCGCACGACCACCCTGAAGTCCTGCACAGAGAGGGGGAAACACAAACCCAGTGTCAGGAGTTAAGTGGGTCAATCAGCAACACCAAACAAACAAGGGATAAACAGCATTGAGCTCCACAGAGAGTGGCCAATTTATTAATACAAATAACCATCTTCTTTTCTTTTTTTTCCTTTTATTGGGTTTTTCCTGTTTTACTAAATTGCCAGATGGTAGGTGAATGCTTAACCCAGTGCTTTGAAGGGAGGCATTACCTCTCTGCACCAAGTAAGAGGGCTGGAGACGGAAAGCTGAGGGACAGAGCCACCTATGACACATCCTAGTTAACACAGGCAGCCCAAGAGAAAAGCCCAACTATGCCGAGTCCAGATGAAATCTCAAAGCAAAAAATGTCCATTTGTGTGTGTTTTGGAGTTACTTTCTAATTTCTTAAGACATCTTTTGGTGGGGAGAAGGTTATCAGCGTGAACTGAACCTCACTACCCCATATTCCAGCAAGCCACAGATACAGAAAGCAGCTATTGCACCTGGCCTCTGAGAGCCTGAGTGAGGCTTCAGAATGGAAAGGAACACGATGAACAGGTTACAGGCTGGAGACATCCTGCTTCAGCGTCTCATTTACAAACTACAGAACATCGGGCAAATCAGACTGGGTGATGCCTACACCCTTTGCCACAGTAAAGGTTAATTTCTAACTTTCTTGTTTACGTCTTCTCTCCGGGGCTCCGTTCCTTTATGGATAATCGATTCTGCGAAGTACCACTATATCATCCCCACA
Source organism: Budorcas taxicolor (assembly GCF_023091745.1). Lineage (NCBI taxonomy): Eukaryota > Metazoa > Chordata > Mammalia > Artiodactyla > Bovidae > Budorcas > Budorcas taxicolor. The sequence continues at coordinate 13,383,456 of NC_068919.1, read as the reverse complement.
GGGCAGAGCAATCGTATTTCTATATCACTTGCTGGAAGAAAGCTTGTTAGCGTTGGCAAAGTGTATCTATTGGAAGTTTCTGTGTTGGACAGCTGGATAATGAATGTTCTCTCCAGCTGTCCTGCACAGCTCTTTCTAGGACGGTTTCTCTCTGGCCTTCATTTATTAACCAAGGACTACTTAATAGATGGTTCTATATATTTAGAATTTTTAGAAAACAGGATCTCGGAATGCCACATGCCATCAATAATTTACCCCTTCTTATGCAAAGAAGTTAACAGCGTTTCCTGGTACTGCTCGAAAGCTGGCAGAGACCAGAGGTGAAGGAGAGGAGGTACCTGGAGGGCTTCTGCTTGTTGAGTGCTGATTCGGATTTTGGGAATTCTGTAATCCCAAGGTGTAACTAGGATTTTCTGAGCATTTTTGCCCTGTGATTGGACCTCTTCTATGGATGGAAATGTCACCACATAGTCCCGCCAGTTCTTCTGAAGGATGCCTACCACTCTGCCTTTGGGAAAACAAAACAAAAGAAACCTTCACTGGTAAGGTGTCAGCTAACTGGACTCTGACCAGCTCAGCTGTGAGGAAGAAAACAGGAAATGCAACATCCAGTTTTTTCAAGCACATCCACACAAGTTGAGAGATGCAAACATTTGCCTTCCTTCTAAGAAGGCTGGATCATTTTTTTTTAAGATGGGTAATTTTTAAAATAAACAGTTAGTATGCACGCCACCCCCGTTTTTTTGTGGTGTGACTTTTAGAAGACATTAGTCCCACTTTCTGGCCCTGACTTCACCAATCTCAGGTTTAGGTATGTTGGGAAAAGTCAATGATTTTCACCTTATTTTTTTTTTTTTTTTTTTGGACCACAGGGATCTTAGTTTCCTGACCAGGGATCGAATCCATGCCCCCTGCAGGGGAGGCATGAGGTCTTAACCACTGGGCAGCCGGGGAAGTCCCTGATTTTCACCTTTTTAAACCTATGCCTTCTGTTGTGCATTTTCACTGTCTTGCATTTTCCTACCAGCCAAAATCATTTGGTTCAACATTATTCACATAAAAAGTATACAAATCATAAGTCTGGTACGTAAAGCTTTTAATCATCACAGACTGAAGTCAAGAAAAGGCAAAGTGCAATAGTTAAAAGTGCGATCTTTGCTTTTCACAAGTATTTATGGAGCCCCTACAGGGATGAGGCCCTGTTCTAGGTTCCAGCAGGGAATACAGCTGCATCAGAACAAAGTCCCTGACTTCTTGGGGTTTACACTCCAGTCTGGGTGTCTGTGGGGGTGGGGGGCAAATAGGTGAGGAGTGAGAAAGCTAAGAGCTGCAGAGTAGCGTAAGGTGACCAGGAGGGGTGAAGGGTCAGAGTGGCAGCTATTTCAAATGAAGTGACTTCTGAGCAGAGACCTGATGGAGGAAAAGGGGTGTGAGGTTTGGGGAAAGCTTGCTTCTCAGGTGGTAAAGGACAAGTTGGTTACCGTGGCAGAAGCAGAGACCTGACAGGATCTGAAGATTTTAAAAGGATCACCGTGGCTCCCTTGCCAAGAAGACTCTCTGGGAGCAAGGACGGGCACAGGGAGGCAGGTGAGGCGGCGTCCGGAAAATCTCACCCGGAGGTCTTAGTGCCCTGACTTAGGAGCCAAGTGGCCGAGGGCAGGAGCGGCTGGACCCAGACCACGCCTTAAAGCTAGAGTGGACAGCACATGCTGATGTGTGAACAAAGGTGAGGAGAGCTCCAAGGTCTTGGGGTGACCAACTGTAAGAACAGCCTTGCCATTTACTGAGATGAGGAAGAGTCGGAGAGAAACAGGTTGGAGGGCAGAAATTAGGAGTCTGTTATTAGGTGTGCAAAGTCTGAGGTGCCTGTTAGACATCCAGGGGAGGAGGCCAAACAGATGACTGAGTAGACAAAACTGGATGCGGAGGAGGTCTGGGCTGGAGAGACAGTCAGAGGGCTGGAGGCAGCTCCTGGGGAGAGTGTGCGGAGAGGGAGAGACCCAGAGGAGGAGGAGGCCGGGTGCATCCGAGAGCACAGTAAGACGGGCAAGAACCAGCAACGGAATAAGGAGGAATCCACCAGTGGAGAAGAAGAGCCCAGAAGCTGAAGATGGGGCGGTGATCCGCCAGCCAAATGCCGCTGGTAGGTTATAGGTGCCGAGCACTGTGGGCAGGGAGGTCACCAGTGACTCTGACAAAGGACAAGAGGTAGGAGGGGGTGGGGCCTGGTTTTGGGAGAGACCAGGGAGAGAGGAACTGGAGAGGAGAGGGAGAATTCCCTTTTCAATGAGTTTCTCCAGAAACTGAAGCAGAGAAAACGGCGATAGCTGGAGAGGATGTGGGACCTAAGAGGGTTTTTATCTTAAGGTGAGACACATTATAGCCTATTTGGGTGCTGATGAAAACAAAATAAACTTGCAGAGATGGGAAACTGATAATGTAGGAAAAGAGACGATATCATATATTAATAATTGCAGTATTTCTGGACTAAGGAGAGGAAAAATAAACAGTCCCCTCCGATGGCCAGGCAGCTTTCGGGCTGGCTCACCTGTGGGCATGGGCTCACTCGGGGACTCGCCCAAGGCCTTGTCATCACCGTCATTCTCACCCAGGGCGGTGGTTCTCCCTTTCCATTCACTTTTAGGGAGCAGTTCGACAACCACCACGTCTCCATGAATTGAGCGGTTTCGAGCCTTCATCCCGTGGATTAGGACATCACTGACGAGATCTGTTTTGGGAGCAGCACAGAGAAACCCCATAAAGCCAAGGGGGGGTGAGGCCAGTGAGGCCTTTCAACATAATCTGTTCAAGATCTAATCAGCATAATTGCAAATAAAAGCTCCCTCCTTTCAAAGATGGAAAGTCAAACTGAAGGCAACTTTTGTTCCACAGGTTAGGAAGGAAGAAAGGCTGCTGCTAGGCCATGCTGTACAATGTGCTTTCACAAAGCCACTCCCAACCATCTTTTTTTTTTGGCCCCACCGCTTGACATATGGGATCTTAGTTTCCCAACCAGGGATCAAATCTGCATCCCCTGCCCTGAAGTGTAGACTCTTAACCGCTGGACTGCCAGGTGAAGGTGAAGGTGAAGTCGCTCAGTCGTGTCCGACTCTGCGACCCCCTGGACTGTAGCCTACCAGGCTCCTCCGTCCAGGGGATTCGCCAGGCAAGAGTACTGGAGTGGGTTGCCATTTCCTTCTCCAGGGGATCTTCCTGACCCAGGGATTGAACCCAGGTCTCCCGCATTGGAGGCAGACGCTTTAACCTCTGAGCCACCAGGGAAGGACAGCCAGGGAAGTCCCTCAACTGTCTTTTAAGGTAGCTTCCCTGCAGGAGACTGTGTCAGCCCACACTGGGACTCTGTCCCATACCTTCAGGGGCCACCTGGCCAGGGAGTGGTCAGCAGGCCACTGGACTGCAGAAACTGCAGAACTAGGAGCCTGACGAGCAGAAGCCCAGAGAAAGCTGTTGCTTCTCACCCTCCTCCAGCCTCACCCTGTCATGGCAGATCTAACAGTACCCTCTATTATGATCCAATTTATTCACACATGTTTTTTTCATCTGTGTTACTTTTTAAAAGACTCCAATGAGGCAATATATAGCTCAGTGATGCAGTACAAGACAATGTTTTAAAACCTCACAGGTTCGGCCCCACTGCCTACCGGGTGCACCATCCTGGGACAGTTACTTCGCTTTTCTGTCGTTAAATTTCTTCATGTGTAAAAGGCAGTAAACAATAACAATACCTACTTTAAGTGCTTAGAATAGTATCTGATACATAATAAGCAATCAATAAAATGGTAGCCATTACAAATCAGAAATTGTAGACAAAAAAGCTAGGGAAGAAAAAAAAACAGCCCGTGATCCCACACAACCAGTGTATGTGAGGATATCTGGCATGGCACATATGAAGCGACAGCTTCAACTTTGCTTTCTTCAGTGTGTAACATCAGAGTAAAAAAGCAGTATGGAAATTTATGCAAGGGTTATACTGAACCTGAATCTTTACTGCTGGCTCCTTGAAGTCGAACAAAAGCTTCTATTTGTGCTCTGTGTTTGTTGACATTCAGAGTTCCCTAAAATCAAAATCAATACGAAAAGCTTCTTTTCTATCTGTTTTAACCTCCAAAAGGCACAGCTCAAAAATTTTATGAAAATACCCCCATTATATTCTTATAAGGTTTATGATCCCTTTCTTTAGGAATAATAATAATAATTCATCACCAACGTTTATTTTCTCCAGAGAATGTACCATCATTTTGACCTACTCTTAGCTGTACTAAGTGTTGCAAGTGCTACGATTTATCTCACCTAAGTGATGAGCAGTCTTTAAAATATCTTCTTCCCCAAAATATCCTCAGGAATGCTGTAAACGTCATTACCAATTGGAAGCATTAGCCTCTCCAACAGATATAGTTTTTAAACACCCACATTCAGGGACTTCCCTGATGGTCCAGTGACTAAGACTCCTTGCTCCCAATGCAGGGGGGCCTGGGTTCAAATCCTGGGCAGGGAGCTAGATCCCACATACAACTGAGAGTTCACATGTCACAACTAAAAATCTCCCATGTCACAACAAGGATCAAAGATCCCACAAAGAAATAAATAATAAAAAAAAATCCCTACACTTAAGGGAGGGAGTTTAATGTGGTAGGTTCAACCTAAATCTATGTAAAAATCTGTATGTAAAATCGACGGTAGAACAGTTCTGTATCTTAACTGTGGTGGTAAAAACACAAATTTACACATGTGATAAAACTGCATGTGTGCACACATGCACACACAGAGTAAAGCACATGGAACTGTTGAAATCTGAATAATAATTTTGATTTCCTCTCAAGACCCTGATACTATCTGGGTCCTGGGTCCTGAGATAACACACAGACACATTTGAAAGGGGCAGGAAAATGGGAAAGGCATGAGGAAGTAAAATTTCAACAATTTTACAATTCTGCCAAATCTCCAGACCTTAGTGCAAAAAGATATTCTCTTTCCCAGTGCGTGCTAAGGCGTGTCTGTCTCTGTGCGATCCTATGGACTGTAGCCCACCAGGCTCCTCTGTCCATGGGATCCTCCAGGCAAGAGTACTGGAGTGGGCTGCCACATCCTTCTCCAGGGATCTTCCCGACCCAGGGGTCAAACCAGCATCTCTTGCATCTCCTACATTTGCAGGTGGTTCCTTCACCACCAGTGCCACCTGGGAAGCCCACGGGAGGCATTTAAAGGCTACCTGTGCGATGCTTAGTGTGTAACCTGATTAAGAGCACTAGGGAGTAGCTCCAAACCCAGGGGCGATGCCTACGGAGGGGACTCCCACATCGTCTTGAACACTGGCGACTCTGGCTTACGGAGGCCATCTCGCTGACAGCCTTTGAAATCAGAGGCCTGGGGCATGAGCTAGATAAAGAAGAGCAGGAAACACACTGGTTGGTCCTGCGCCGATTCTCCACCGCCACCCTCACCTGGACGTAGCGCCCAGACTTGATGCCGGCTTCTAGCACTTCGAGGGGTACGTGTTCTGGGTACTCCTTCCCGTGGCTCTCCTGACTCTCATTCTCTCTTTCTCGTCGCGACTGAAGGATAGACTCACAGAGCTCACGGGCAGCCTTTAAATCAGGCCAAAAATTGTCTAGGTAGTTCTGCATTTAATAAAGGCACAAGAGAAACATGGTCAGGAGATAAAGGTTCTGTTATAGCAGCATTATGAAAACTCCCGAACAGGAACTGCTGGCACGCTGTTTTCAAGAGGTGTTATATGGCAGTACCCTCCCGAGCCTCATGCTACCGGTTCATTTTCTACCATCTCATTAATCCTGGCAGTCTTGCCCAAGGAACCGCAGGAGAGGCTGTTCCTACCGTGGAACGCTTCTACCCCCTGATCACTCTGCAATTTCAAGTCTCCCTCATTCTCCAAAAACAGGCAAGTATGTGCACACATCCGGGCTGCCCGTCTTTACTTTGCTGCAGATAACCGCCCCCAGTGAATGGAGAGGAAAAGCTCCTAAATGTGCACTTTTAAAAAAATCTTGAAATGTTTGAGATTATAAGAAATCTAAATAACCTGGCAAAAAATGGTGAGGAGTAAAGTATAATAAGGCAGAGTCTCCCCTCCCTCAACCTATAGGCAATTTCAGATGCGCAGAGAGGAGGAAAGGAAAGAGGTTTCTGTTCTTTGGTGTTAGGCTTTCCAGCCTCATAAATTCCCTGAGGACCACATCTTCTTTTGTGACTATGCAGATATAGTCACAATTCGTGTGGAGACCTTTGTGGGGATGCTCTACCAATGTGACGACCTGGTATGAGACATAATTCCCAAACAAGTGTCAGGGTCCCCTCCAAGTAGAACATTACTGAATATTATTGTATTTCTTGGTGTAACTTGCAGAGAGGCCCTAGATAAGACACCAAGGTCAACACCCAGAGGAGACTGGTGAGGCTGCCCACGCTTCATCTACCTCGTGTCCAGGCTACATACGCTCACTTCTTCAAGAGGACTTTATTGTCCTCACTCCTTCCAATCTACCTTCGAGTCTCCACAGAAAATTCTGGGCTTCCTGCTCATCTGAACGTCACAGTATCTCTTTTTCTCTTCTATCATACACTGCTACAAAGCCCTCAGTCACACAGTTTGCTTAGGAAATGCTATACAAAATCAAACTGTACTATGCTACTGGGCTACAGAGAAAAGTAATTTTCACAAAAAGTAGAAAAACGTAATTTTAGTCAACTGTCCTCTGCAGGAATAAGACATGATGTATTGCAACAGAAAAAATAAGTGACACTGCCATTAATATCCAGCGCCCCTGGATTTTTCTGGCATGTCAGAACACTTTTTCTTTATAGCAGGGCCAAGAAAATTCTATTGGCAAATCTTCAGCAATACATGTACATGGGAACCTTTATAGGATCTGCAATTCAAAATCCAACTAGATGTTCTGTAAACTGACAGGGGTAATGGAGGGCCTCATTCTAGTTTCTGAATCAAAAAACAATATTCACCATTGAAACCTGATTGACCAACTGGGCCGGCAGAAGTGACCAGTAATCTCTTGAGAGATTAACAGGCATCCTATTCTCCAAAAAGGTACCTAAGAAATAGGAGAACTGTGTTGGGTCAGAAAACTCAAAAAACACTCACTGATAATGCTGCTCCTGTCTGTTACATGGACACCAAGCTCGTCCAACAGCCTTCACAGAAGTAATATCACAGGTCACCTCTTCCCTTACCCTTACTGACCTACGCCCAAGGTCACAAGTAAAGAAGTGTGAGGAACATTGGAATAGCAGAAAAAGAAGATTGGCCTTTAAAACTATGTTTTGTGTATATTCAGCAGAACAGCTTTGGAGTCAACAGAGCATAGTGATTAAGAGCTTTGGAGTCAGACTGCCTGGGTTCTCATCCGAGTTCTATCACTTTCTCTCTGTGACCTTGGGCAAGTTGCTTTAGCCTTTCTGTGCTTCAGTTTCCTCACCAATAAAATGGGGATACTAACCTGTCTCAAAGGGTTGTTGTTAGAACTAAATGAAATAATAAACTCGGAACAGTGCCTGGCATAGATAAATGCTGGCTATTATTTTTAGGTAGAACCATGTAAAACTGCCATTTTGTTCAGTCAAAAACAACAGAATATTGGCAATTTTATAAGATTCAACCTATCATCATTACTACTAGTATTATTGTTATAACTCTAAACATGTGTTCACTGTCAATAGGCGTTTACTGGTCTGCAGTCTTAGAAACTAGGCCTTACAGTCACAGGGAGTTTGCCCAAATTTGCCAAAGATAAGATTAATTAGGTGGAGAGTGATAAAGACACGGAACTTCTTAAAGTCTTCATTCTTTATTTTCCCTTTTCTGTATTGCCAAAGGGATCCAGAGCCTTATGAGTACCCCTGTGGAAGTGAACACACACACACACCCCAGCTGGAAATACCTTGAAGGAAATCACAAACACTCCTTCTGTTTCACTTCCGTACTGCTGAATTGCCTCTTCATCTTCTGTCACCATAATGATGGGCATCCTATCCTGGCAGTGATGATAGTACCAAGCGGCTGCATTGTAGATGCTCCTAGAAAGCAAGGGGCGCGTGAGCCCTCCCAAGGCAGACAAACCCAAGCTCTTGATCAGAACCTCACACTTGGCTTTCAATCTGCTCCCCTTTGGTTTATACAGACAACCATTCATTCATTCACCACGTACTTCCTGAGCACCCATTATAAACATGTCCTGGATTGGGTACTCTGGGGGATAAAAAGAAGAATCAGAAAGTGCTTGAGATCTCTTTTTTCTAAGACATCCAAGTACCACAGAAACCTCATCCATTTCTTGATATGTCCTAGAAACCATGAGGCTCTGACACCATTAACACTTTTTAACTTGACGGATGAACCACATAGCACCACAAACAAGCTTTTGGCTAAGAGAAAAAGTAGGCTGGACGCAAGTGGCTGAAGATCATAACCCAGTAAAGGCAAAATCCAACACAGTACCACGTGAAATGTCTGGAAACCTTCCTGAGGAGAATCTGAATTGAAAATGGAGTCTAGGTCTGGAGATGTATTCAAGAAAGGATCGTGTCTCTGATGAAGTGGATGGACTTGGAAAGTCAGTCTCTGTAGGCATCTGTCTCCCTTTCTGCAAATGAAGATGCTATATAAGGCTCCTTTAGTTCTAGAATTAAAAGACATTCACTGAGCACTGACTGCGTGCAAGGCTATGTAGTTAGTAAGTGTGAGTCCTCACATGTGACCCAATCTAGCAAAAGATTTGCTTTTCCCTTTCTGCTGTGGAGCCCTGTGGGAACTTAGTCCATTAAAGACTCAGTATATATCAGTGCTTATTTTGCTTTAGAGAACTTAAATATTTAATGGCTACACAGACAAAGAATCACAAGGAAAAAGATGATGTAAATATTTTGTACAGCTAAGCTATTTTAAAACTACAGTCTCTTTTGCCTTCTACAGAAGAGTGTAGCAGAAGCTACGGGTGCCCAGCACCTGCACCCTAAGGCTGCCTCTGGCTTCAGCTGAGGCGGGGTGACAGTTCCGTCCCTTCTCAAGGGCCCGCTGACTGGAGTTAACACCCTCAGGGAATGACCCTCAGCTAGAGTGGTAACGAAGGGCCTTCGCCTCCGCCCTTGGAGCATGCTCTGCAGAGGTCCCCAAAAGATGGAGCCTCAGTTTCCCTCAGCAGCAACACATCCTTTACTGTTTTCCCTGCTTCTCTGCATCACTCTCCCCAGTTCCTCACTCCTGCTTCTGGGAATTGCTTCTCACATAAACAACTCATCTCCCAAATCCTTGCCTCAGGGCTCTGCATTTAGGTACACAGCCTCAACTATGACCCCCACTTCCTAAAACAGCTTGACTAGAATTAAACTATGAGTTTCAGTTTAGTAAGACAGATGGGGATATTAAAGCAACTTAAACCAGAGAAAGCGAGATGATCTTAGCTTAAAAGTAGGACCTCTCCCTGCCATACACACACACACACACACACACACACACACTTGCATTAAAGCTGTGACTTCTGGATCCTATTAGCTTTTAGGGGCCTGGGGCAAACTTACTGTAGCCACCTGTATCTCCTTAATTACAATTTCTAAAATTGTATTCAAATGACATCTCTAGAATGTGGACACATTAAGCATTTCGGTATTAATCACAGTTCCAGAATAACTGTTGGTTTGTTCTGGCATTATATTGAGATCAGCTGCGATATAACCAACGGTAGAGAAATGAAAGAAGCTGACAGGGTGAAAACCTGGCTGTTATTCAGGCCATACCTGCTCTGCCACTTCTCCATGGACTCCCCTCTTTCCCGAGGGAGATAGCAGGACTGCTGGAACTCATTAGCGAAGAGGACACAGTCATGGCGCGCATCCTTTAGGAGATTCCGCAGTTTGTTATACTGTCTGTGACACAGAGAAGAAGAATCAGTCTCACGTAGCATGTACTCATCTCCTGCCGGCTCTTGCTGAGGTTCAGGAAAGATGAGGTGTTTTAGAGTGAAAGATTGATTATTTAAAGCCCGAGAAACACTGATTTGTATTGGCCTTAGTGTGTGCAGCGCGCTTGGGCTGCTGTTTCTCCGTTTCACCTGCTGGAATGGGCGTGGGCAGAGCCTCATTAGCCAGCTCATCCATCAATTAAATTCCTCTACATCCCTTTCCCTTTCTGAGACCTCTGGCTGTTTATTATGTAATTATACGACCTTGCCTCATGTAGCCCCTTAGTCAAAGGCTCACAGAGGCAAGCAGAGTTTAGGGCTGTATTTTTATACTTCACTTTATTCCATAAATGACATTGGGTTTTAATACATTTTATTTTCTGCTGGCAGATCTGGAAAAGGCATGTAAGGTAAGTTTGGGGATTTATCTGTGAATTTTATTGATGCAGCCACACCATTTACATGAATGAAGGCCAACTTCATCTGTGAGACAACTAACAGAAAGTTTTAAGGTTTTTCCCCATCAGGAGATCTTCCTGTTAATCTCAGCCAAAGCAAATAAAATGTAAAGTCTCATTCAAGTCAGTTTCTAAGAAGGTGCTTTTCAATTGTCTTGGTAATATGAAATATATAATATTCACAATTATTTTAAAGGAAATAAATTATTTATTTTAAAATGGATTAATATTAAATCAGATGTTAAATTAACATATAAATTATCCAAGGTAGATGACTGGCATTTAATATAATAAAATTTGTGTCCTTGCATTCCTACCTCCAGCCTGCCACCATGGATTTTTAAAAATGAGTCTTTTCAATAAAGCAAAGGCAGAACTTTAACTTTTTTCCTCTAAATAAATGCTATCAAGTCTATATCGTCTCAACACTTCATTGGAAAACAAGAAACACATTTTACTTTCTTAGTAATTCTAATTTTGAGCCACTTTAAAAGGAATCAACAGCAAAAAGAATCATCAAGTAACTACAACTTATAAAACTGTCCTAATGAACAAAAGGAGTCAGCTTCATTTATGTGAATGGTAGCTTTCTTTCATAGAATTCCACTGTGTAAACAAAAGCTGCTCCTTTCCCCTGGAAATGCCTAGAACATATTAAATTTATAATTTTCCCACTTTCACAAAGATACACTTGAAATCATTTTTCACAGCCTCTGAGAATATGCACAGAAGAGTCTCCATCACTGTGCTAGCAAGACCCAGACCCTCCTTACCAGGTGGCTAGGCAAGGACTTTCACTTTCTGCTTCACACATTTCTGTCATGCATGAATTTTTTAAATGAGTACTTTTCTTGCTAAGCAATAAAAAATTCTAGAAGAGGTTTTAAAAACATCTGAAATTTATTAATTCAGAGAAAATACTGAAAAATTATTGCCTGTTTTTCCTGATCTCCTCCAGTGTTTTGCTCCCTTTAGCCATATCCCTAATAAAGCACCTGAGTTCAGTGCAGGTATTGGCTGCACTATACCAGACTAAACAGCTTGCAGTTAGCAAACTCCTTCTCTGTCCTCTGCTGAGGGCCCTCAGGGGAACCATCTAGATATTCCCGATGCTGCCCTTCATCTGTATGGTCCTGCTCATGGTGAACGCAACACAATCATCCAAGTCACCACATGTCCCAGCAATTCACTGCTGGGTGCAGACCTCGAAGGACTGAAAGCAGCGTCTCAAAGAGATATTTGCACACCCATGTTCATAACAACATTATTCATATTAGCTAAAAGGTAGAACCAGCCCAGGTGTCTACAAAGGAATGGATGGATAAACAAAACGTGGTATATACCTTCCATGGACTATTACTCAGCCTTAAAAGCGAAGCTCTGACATATTCTACAGCACAGATGACCCTTGAGGACATTATGCTGAGTGAAACAAGCCGGTCACAAAAGGACAAGTATTGCTTGATTACACTTATGTATTTTCCCGAGGAGCCAAATACACGGAGACAGAAAGTAGGACAGTGGTTGTGTGTGTCAGCGGGCAGGGCGGTGTTGCGGGACTTGGGGGAGGGGGATGGGGAATTAACATTTAATGGGTTTCAGTTTGGGAAGATGAAAAAGTTTTGAAGGCGGGTTGTTACAACAGTGTCAGTGTATTCAATGCTACCAAACGGTATACTTAGATAGAGGTACATTTTATGTTATATATATTTTACTGTGGTTAAAAAAAATAGCTACACTAATTGTCAAAATAAAACCACAAAAAAAGATAGAACAACCCACTTCAGTGGGATAAGTGCCATGAAAGGCAATGTGCAGGGTGTGATGGGAACCCAGAAGGGAAGAGCAAAGCATCCAGGAGGGAGGGAACAGGATGGGTGAGCATTAAGTGGACAAAGGGCCCCAGGGAGGCAAGAGAGGGGACAGCAGGCTCGAGAGAGCAGACAGCATGCTTCCTCCTTATATCTCTAGCACTTAACCCATGGCAGGTGCTCAAAAAATGTCTCCAAATGAGCCAATGAACTCACAACCCGTTGAAACAACAGTGAACCAAATACAAGACACAAATGCCCTGGGACAAACTTTGACATGTCAGAACCCAGTTGCTCTTCTGCTAGGCTTCGCACACATCACTGCATTGGTTAGCACACTCATACTCTAAACGTGGGGCTTCTCGAATCCAGTCCTCTCCAAATACCTGATGCTCCACAAGCCAGACCCAGGGGGGTTCACCACCAAATAAGCGTAATGACAATCCTTGCCAATGTTTAGAAAGATTTATAACTTAGCAAAAAGAATTTTCTCAACTTGAAGTTCTACTCCCATATATTTTCCTTAGACTTTTAAGGTGTGCTTCCATTTGTCAGCTACCTATCAGCCAGATAAAACAAATGAACAAATAGCGCGAGAATATTAATGGAGAAAGCAGGAAACAAACAGCGCATCACTCTGAGTGCAACAGTCAAGTGCTCTTGTGGGCATGTGGGCTTATGGTTATAATTTCATAGCATATCCATAGAATACAGCCGTATTTTTTGCCAGCCAGGGCTGGCGCACATGTGGAATGAGATATATGAGCATCCTGCATGCAGCCAGCAGAGATCATCACAGGGCCTTAAACAAATCTGCCTGAATGACAGGACAAGAGTTTCAAATAGTCAAGCACAAAAAAGTTATCTGAAGTTTAAAAAACTTCCAGTCTTACAGAAAAAAACCCTAGTCTCCTGGTCTGGCTAAAGTGTTTTCTAAATCTCCATTATCTACAGACAGTTTCTCAGGGGACAGCAAAACTTACCTTTTCTAGATTGATTTTTTTTTTCTTTCTATTTTTATTCAATAGTGATCTTATCTGCAGACGCCTTCCCCTGCTGACTCCTCTCTCTGGGGATTAGAAGTGGGCGTCATACAACCAATGGGAGATGTACAAGGAAGTGGGCTCCGTACTCAAAGCTGCATTGCTTCAGTTTTTGCAGAATTTGGGTGAGGTCTCCTAGACCTGCTTTCAGAGGTCCTTAAGTTTTCTACAAGAATTTCAAAAATTTCTACTTCCATTTATATTAGGTTGTATCCTTTCTTAATTTTCTTTTTTTCACTGTAGTAAAAGTCATATAATAGAAAACATAGTATCTTAACCATATTTGACTTTTAGTGACACGAAGTGCATTCAACCTGTGCAACTCTCATCCATCATCCATCTCCCAAATTATTCACCTTCCGAAACTGAAACTCTGTCCCCATTATACACTAACTCCCCATTCTCCTCTCCCCTCCGCCACCCCCCAGCCCCTGGTATCTATCCGTGTACTTTCTGATTGTGAATTTGACTATACTAGGTACCTTGTATAAGTGGAATCAAACAGTATTTGTCTGCATTAGGTGATATTCTTAAAACATTTTAAATGGAGCATATTTTGGACCAGGCTTCTAGCTGCAATGCCATTTGGTGGCAGGGCCTGCCCTTTTGGAAGCCTCAAAGACACCTCAAACTCAAGACCTCCACCCTCCCACCCCGATCTCCTCCAGTGTTCCCCCTCTGTATCGGGTTACACAGGCCAGAAACCTTAGTGTCATTCTTGACACTACCTTCTCCCTTATCGCACTTACATAAATCCATTATTACACCCTGTAGATCTTTTTAAAAAACAGTTGCTTTATTGAGATATGATGCATAAAATTCACCCTTTTAAGATGTACAATTCAATGGTTTTTAGTGTAGTCCCAGAGTTATGTAACCGTTACCATTACCTAACTTCATTTTTATCAACCCCCAGAGAAACTTATACCCGTCAAGCAGTCATTTCCCATTCCCTTTGACTCAGCCCCTGGCAACTACTAACCTACTTTTCGTCTCTTGGATTTACCTATTCTAGGCATTTTATATAAATGGAATCATACAATACAGGATTTCCATGTGTGTGGCTTGATTCTTTCACTTTGCATAACATTTTCAAGTCCATGTTGTAGCATTTATCACCACTTCATTCCTTGTTATGGCTGAATAATATTTCACTGTATGGTTAAACCACCTTTCGTGTAACCATTATCAGTAGCTAGACATTTGGGTTCTTCCCATAGTTTGGCTATTGAGAATACAGCTCTTATGAACATCTGTCTCCAGGTTTTTGTGTGGGCATGTTTTCAATCTGTTATATATTTACAAAGTTCTATAGATCTTACCTACAAAAGAGCTCTTAGAAAACTCCATTTCTCTGTCTCTAAGCTAGCTACATCGCTCACGTGACCCAAAGCAAGCGCCTCCTCTTTTCGCCAAGCCTCTTTTCCACTGGCCCAGTAATCTTTTCAAAATTGGAATCCGATCCTGTTATCCCCCTTGCTGGAAACCCTTCGCCACATCCCTGAGGCCCACGGGCCCTATCTTAGTCCAGCCCAGGGCCTCTCCTCCGTCCTCCACGTACTCCCTCCCCCGACCTTGCACGGCACAGTTCCCTTGCCCAGAAAGCTTTTCTCCTTTCTTTGCCTGGGACTCACACACCCCTCAGAGCTCCAGAGGCCTCTCCCTCAGGAAAGCTTTTCCTCCGGCGCCTAGTCTGGGCTCTCCTGAGCCAAGCCCCATGCCTCAGCATGCCTGTCACAGTCGCACTTCCCCATCTGAGTATCCATTACTGCCTATCGCCCCATCAAGAGCACGTCTGCTTTTGTTCTCCACTGTATCCTCAGTGCTAGCAGTTTCTGACACACAGAAGCTCTCAAATACACAGATGAACACCTTAACACATGAACGAATGTCAGCCTTACAGGGCTATCACATAAGCCCTCATTAAATAAACATTTGAGGACTGTTAGATGGCAGAGCGTGTGATTATTCCAATCAAAAACTTGACATTCCTCATACTGTTTTGTACAACATACTTATGAGAACAGGCATTTTCTGCATTGATATTATTGAAATCAAACTACAAAATCATATTAAAAATAGAATCTATGGCTATAGACACAGAGGCAGCGTGTGCGTGCTTAGGCGCTCAGTCATGTCTGACTCTTTAAGATCCCGTGAACTGTAGCTTGCCAGGCTCCTCGGTTCATGCCGATTTCCAGGCAAGAATATTGGAGTGGGTTGCCATTGCGTACTCCGATAGAGGCTGTGTCTTTCCATCATTACAGCCAACTCGGCTGATTTCGTTTCAGTAAAACAATGACATTGGTCCCATTAAATTAATGTTCATTTGCAGTTTTCTGATTTTGTAGCTTTGTTTAATTTGAAGGTCTGATTTGGGTTTAGGGTTGCACTAAGTAGTTAGGTATGAGGATTTATGCCTAAATTTATGTTGAAACATATTTAAGTAACAATTTAAATTAACACTGGGTATCTATGAGAATTTCTTTTCTTTTAGAAACAAAGTTGACTGCATTATTCATGTTGAGTAACATTGACATAGAGTGGGGAGTTAGACTGTGTTGACCTCTGAGATCCTCTCCAACTGTAACACTTTGATCTCAGTCTTCTGTTATGTCCTAAGAGACTGAGACTCACGCTCTACAGATGGCATTTAGGAAGGAGTCAAAAGGAGAAAGCAAGGCATCCTTCTTCCAGACACTAGAGCAGACCAGGTATTTTCACTTGACAAAACTTTGCTAAGCAATAATGTTCCTAAAAGCATGCCAAATAGAATGAATTATCTACCAGCATCTCAAAAATCTCTAAGGAAGAACTGAAAAAACTTTCCCCAACATTAAATGAAGCAAAGCACCAGAAAGCCTCTGCTAGGCCGCAGGCGTGCCAAGTCACTTCAGTCGTTTCTGACTCTGTGTGACCCTATCAACTGTAGCCTGCCAGGCTTCTCTGTCCATGGGGATTCTCCAGGCAAGAGTACTGCAGGGGGTTGCCATGCCCTCCTCCTGGGGATCTTCCCAACCCAGGAATTGAACCTGCACCTCTTATGTCTCTTGCATTGGCAGGGGGGTTCTTTACCACTTCTGCTAGGCCACCTTTGGTTAAATACAAATACTCAAATGATTTACATGTAACACTTACAAAGGCCAAATTAATCAAGCTTATCTTCTGAATCTTACACATTCAATGGCTGTCATCAACTATAAAGCTAGCTTTTAATATATGACACTTTGTAGGGCTTAGGGCAGAGAAGGCGATGGCACCCCACTCCAGTACTCTTGCCTGGAAAACCCCATAGGCGGAGGAGCCTGGTAGGCTGCAGTCCATGGGGTCACTAAGAGTCAGACACGATGGAGCGACTTCACTTTCACTTTTCACTTTCATGCATTGGAGAAGGAAATGGTTACCCACTCCAGTGTTCTTGCCTGGAGAATCCCAGGGATGGGGGAGCCTGGTGGGCTGCCATCTATGGGGTCGCACAGAGTCGGACACAACTGAAGCGACTTAGCAGCAGCAGCAGCAGCAGCAACAGCAGCAGTAGCAGCAGGGCTTAGGTAACTTCCTTTAGCTGTTTCAACTTGAATACACCTGCTGCTGCTGGACACCAAGTCCCAAACCTGCTGATTCCTTTTACTTCTTCTTATTCCTCGCCATCAGTCATGTTCACTTCCCTGCATTGAGACCAGTCTCAAAACTATTTCCTTCAGAAGGCATTTTCAGCTTCACGCCCCATGTTCACTTCTGCACTTTCCACATTAAATCATCTTACATGTGTCCAAGGTATGCCACAATTACCTTCTTGCTTCTTGCATCTAACTCCAACAAGACAAGTTTGTTGAGAGAGGGACCAAGACTTCTTTTTGTACTTCAGAAAGCCTGGAACTAGGAGCTCAAAAATGGTAAAACTAGGGTGTTACCCTGTGAGTCTGTTCCATGACTCTTCAGCTTTTGTTTTCGTATTTAGTACATTCAGAGACATGGTGAAGTAATTGAAAACCAGTAATTTTTCAAGTTAACTACTTTTGAAATGTTCAGGAAAAAAGACTATTTAAATTCCAGTTCTTTGCTTTCAAATGTCCCAGGAATTGGTTTTTAAAACAATCCTTAATATTAAAAATATTTTAGAAAACAGAAGTTGAAAAGGCTCAGCAGTGTGTTAGCAACTCACACTATAACAGCAAATTGATTTTAGTAGCAGAAATTGAAATACGACACCTGGAGCAGCATTTAAACCTGGATGTGTATAAACATTTATATCTTTGTGTCTGAACAAAATCAACTTCAAGCTCATATAAAAATATTCTATCTGAAAAACCTGCACACAGTCTAGTAAATGCATATTTTTTGAATTGAGCATATAATAAGGACAACTTATCATTTTCATATACAAATAAACACACTTCATCTTTTACTACCAACGTCTGAAGAAACCACAACATTTAAAAAAGAATAAACATAATTTCTGCTTAACTTGGGGTGTTAAGAGGTTGGGTGTATAATTCTCATATGCTGTTTCCATACAGCCATCAAGTTCAAATCATAAATCTTTTCCCAACTTAAAAGAAGCAAAACCATTTATAGTGTATTTGTTTAAAAGGTGAAAAACTGCTCTTCCTTTACGTACAAGGCAAGCATTTAGACTGAGTTCAACCAGAAATTCTTTGTTTAGGAAATACAATTACTAAGGTTGGTGGTTATACCAGTAGTCTAAAAATAAAACAAGTTAATTCTGGTTTCACCGAATAAATCACAAGCGATTAAATAAATTTATAAAGAAATTTGCCTCCCCAATAAAGGAGCCTCAAATTTTAAAACACTTTCTTTTTCCCAGGGGGAAAATAATGTACGTTTCTGAAACAATATACCTATAAATAAGAAGATTAAATAATATGTAGTTTTCAACCAGAAGTAAGCAATAGGTCTGCTACTATAAAAATGCAAACCAAAAGCCAAGAATCTTAAATACCGACATCCTGGGGACACTGCAGTTTATTGATTTACAGTCAGATCTTCGGGCCAGGTGTTGAAGAAGAAATATAAAAATGTTACTGCATTCCTTACTGGCAAAGAAAATGCCAGATTAGTTCAAAAAGTCCTTTCTGATGAAAATAATGAATTCCTCCCCTCTCTCTCCAACAAGGGACCTTTTCTAAAGGGGAAAAAAATCCTGCACCATAAATAAATAAATAATGCAAAACAGATACCTCCGGCCTCTTTGATGCTGCACAGCTTGACAAGCCGTTTGCATGAAAACAATTCCCTTCAACTCAGGAAACTCAAGGATCTCAAGGTAATCTTGAACGACTTTCCAATCTGGAACCATGTAATGAGTCACGTCACCAGACAAGAGTTTTCCATCTGAAGCATAATTCAAAACGGAAGAGATCAGACAGCGTTTGCAAACCTGGCTTATTATGATTTCAATGTCACGGTGTCCCCATGTGCAGAACAACTTCTAATCTTAACAACACTGTGAAGTTTTTAAAAGACAAATCCACTTTGGTAGAGGTAAATTCAGCACCTTCATTTTTCTGAAGTTATGATAAATAAAAGCTCAATGTGGTCTATGGTGTTGCCAGTCGTACAGAGGATGACAGATTAAAATACAAAAAACAAAAACAAGCAAATCCAAGCACAACTTAACTTTGTGTTAACTCATTGACCTACACTCACATTCCAGTGGGGCACTACAAATAAACATGTTAACCACTTGTTTATGCCCACGCGTTTCAAGTCGGTTCTGTTTCAAGCTTGCGAAAGTGCTCAGAAGTCTCCCTGGGCCAGGAAGGCTGAACTGACTAGAAAAGACGCTCAGTGCAAGGAGGGGCAGAGGTGGGACTTCCACCCAGCCTGTGTCTCGGGGCTGATTAGCCGAGCTGTAACTGAAATGTTCACATTAACCATAAGCTGAGGATCCCAGATATTCGCTGAAAAGGACCACCATGCTCCTCTGCCACCACGGGGAAGAGAACCTGCAACCTCCATCGTTAAATCGGCCACCCCAGCAGCCTAGAAATCAAGCGGAGGGAGGTGTAGTGGGCAGCCGACCCAAACCCAGTTTCCCCGTGACCTTCCTAGACAAGCAGGGCCCAAATGATTCACAAATCCTAGTCAAGTGGGCTCTCCGCTGGGGAGATGTCTGAGGCCTCGGTGCTGGCAGGTCAGAAAAGTGGTGGGGAGCAAAGCAAAGTACCACGAGAAGCAGCAGCAGCGTCTGCTCCCGCTCCCCGGCTGGCACTGCAGGGCCCACGGCTCCTGGCACTGCGGGGCCCACGGCTCCTGGCACTGCGGGGCCCACGGCTCCTGGCACTGCGGGGCCCACGGCTCCTGGCACTGCAGGGCCCACGGCTCGGGACCTCCTGGTTTCACCACCGCGAGCCTGGGGCCGGACGCTCCAGCGCCCACAGGCCCCCCGGAGAGCCCCCAAACCAGGCATCTGCGCGGCGGGGGCGCCTGCCCCTCGGCCTTTCCGCTTCCCGGGGCAGAGCAATCGGGAGTCGGGGTTGAGACACCGCGGAGCCGTGGCCCGGCCCAGCTCTCGGAGGTCTGGAAGCCGCCTGCCCCTTGCGCGCGACCGGCAGCCGGGTCGCAGGTGATGTCTGGAGGCGGGCGGAGGCCCGGGGGCCTCGGACTCTGCGCCACCGCGGCCCCCCTCTCTGCCTCTGGGCCGCGCCCTTCCACCTTAAGGCCGACGCTCTACCCTGACCCCGCCGCCCCAGCTCCAGCTCCCGCCCGGCCTCGGCGCCCCGCGCTCCAGCCCCGGCCACCCCGCTCCCGCCCGGCCTCGGCTCCCGGTGCCCCCAGCCCCGGCCACCCAGCGGCCACCCCGCTCCCGCCCGGCCTCGGCGCCCCGCGCTCCAGCCCCGGCCACCCCGCTCCCGCCCGGCCTCGGCTCCCGGTGCCCCCAGCCCCGGCCACCCAGCGGCCACCCCGCTCCCGCCCGGCCTCGGCTCCCGGTGCCCCCAGCCCCGGCCACCCAGCGGCCACCCCGCTCCCGCCCGGCCTCGGCTCCCGGTGCCCCCAGCCCTCCGCACCCCGGGCCCTGACCGTTGTGGCAGGTGGCGGGCTGCGGGCAGAGCGGGCTGTTGCAGGGCACGCTGGGCCGCAGGTAATGCTCCCGCACAATCCGCAGCGTCCGGCCGTGGAAGGTCCTCAGAAGCAGCACCTTCTCCCGCTTCTGCAGCATGCTGGTCGCGCCCGGACACAGTTCCGGGCCCCAGGAGGCGCCCGCTGCGCGAGCGGCCGGGAAGCGGCAGCCGAGGCGCCGCGCGGGCGGAGGCGAGGCCGAGGCTTCAGGCCCGCCCCCTCGGCCTAGTCTCCGCGCAGCTCCAGGCGGGCAGGCCCTCCTAGGCGGCCTGAGCGCTCCGGGCTCCACACTGAAAACCGCCCTAACGGCCCGAACCCCGGTGTTGTGAGCAGCAGGAGGCCCGCGGTGTGGGTGTTCTAGCTGGACTCACAGTCTCTCCCCAACCCTGCCTCAGTTTCTCCCCTCCTTAACGGTTGCCTGGGGGTGGAATTGCTTGGGAGGGGTGGAAAAGACTTCAGGGAAACGAAGATAATACAGATCTTCTTCCACATACGATGGGATCAGGTCTTGATAAACCCATCTACGTTGAAAATCCATTTAACACACCTAACCTACCCAACATCACAGCTTAACCCAGCCTATCTTAGACCTGCTCAGAAAACTTACTTTGGCCAAGAGTTAGGCGGGATCATCTAACACAAAGCCTATTTAAGACAGTATTGAATATCTCATGTAATTTATTGAATGCTGTACTGTTAAGTGAAAAGCAGAATGGTTGCCAGCGTTTCGGTTTTTACTCTGCTGATCACCATGCTGTCTCGGAGCTTAGACTTGGTCCCCTGCTCAGCATCATGGGAGAGTGTCTTGTGCCATTAGCCCAGAAAAGATAAAAATTCCAAGTGGGTATTACTTTCACACCATGGTAAAATCCAGATATTATAAGTGGAATCATGGGAAGTTGAAACTGTCAGTACAGGGAAACTACTAAAGTCTTGCAAATATTTGGTGCAACTGTGAAGGATTATTGTACTTTGTTTCTACCTTCAGGTCCGTATAGGAATGAGACTCCCTTATTAATATGGATACTTATCTTTTTGTTGTTGTTTAGTTGCTAAGTTCTGTCTGACTCATTGCAGCTCCATAGACAGTAGGCTCCTCTAGGCTCCTCTGTCCATGGGATTTTCCAGGCAAGAATACTAGAGTGGGTTGCCGTTTCCTTCCCCAGGGGATCTTTCTGACCCTGCTTTCCTATCTTCTGCTTTGACAGATGAATTCTCTACAGCTGAGCCACCAGGGAAGCCCAATTATTAGTGTTTTGTATTAATATAGATAACTATTAGTATGTTCTGTTTGTTGCTTTTGCTATCCCTGAAAGAGCTAAAAGATTCAGCAAATAAGCCAGCAACCCTGCTAACTCAACATTTTTTTCCCTTTAAAAAAACTGTTTATTTTTAATGTCATGTATTTTTAATTCATATAAAAATTCAAACAATGCAGATAAAATGGAAACCAATCCTTTCCCTTGAGGTAAACATTATCTATTCAACCTCAGCATGATAGCATTTGCAGCCTCTGGCAAAGGAATTCTCCTTGAAATTTGATGGAGACTAAAACACAGTCCAAAATCACTGCAGATGGTGACTGCAGCCATGAAATTAAAAGACGCTTGCTCCTTGGAAGAAAAGCTATGACTAACCTAGACAGAATATTAAAAAGCAGAGGCATTACTTTGCCAGCAAAGGTCCATTCTAGTCAAAGCTATATTTTTTCCAGTAGTCATGTATGGATGTGAGAGTTGGACTATAAAGAAAGTTGAGCGCCTAAGAATCAATGCTTTTGAACTGTGGTGTTGGAGGAGACTCTTGAGAGTCCCTTGGACTGCAAGGAGATCCAACCAATCAATCCTAAAGGAAATCAGTCCTGAATATTTATTGGAAGGACTGATGCTGAAGCTGAAACTTCAGTGCTTTGGCCACCAGATACAAAGAACTGACTCATTGGAAAAAACCCTGATGCTGGGAAAGATTGAAGGTGGGAGGAGAAGGGGACGACAGAGGATGAGATGATTGGATGGCATCACCAACTTGATGTACATGAGTTTGAGCAAGCTCCAGGAGTTGGTGATGGACAGGGAAGCTTGGTGTGCTGCAGTCCATGGGATCACAAAGATTCGGATAAAACTGAGTGACTGAACTAAAATACAGTCTCTTCTGAGATCATACTCTCTTGGTTGGATGGAAGCCACTGTTCCTCCAAACTCTCATCAAAGACCTTTGAGCTGCATCAGGAGCTTAACAAAGAAGTGTCATTTAATTTCCACAACAAGTCAGTGGAGTCAGGCATTATTACCCCCATTTTACAGATGATGAAAAAAGATTAGAGAGGTTAAGCTTATCAAGGTCAAGATTATCCAGTTATTAAGTGATGGAATCAATATCCAAGCTGGAATCTGGCTGAATCCAAAGCAGGCTCCTCACTCTTCACAGATGAATAAAATAGAACTCTTATATCTAAGGAGTTTATAGTCAACTTGTTCAGTGCTAGTTAAGGCACCTCAACCAGCTGGTGGAAGAGCATTGGCACTTTCTTTTATGCTAAAGTGAGCGGAACTAGAGTATTCAGTTTGATTACTTTCTCTAGGGCACTGGTCTGAACCCTCTTGGCACCAGGTACAGTTTTCTTGGAAGACAGTTTTCCACTGACTAGGGGTGGAGGTGGGTGGGTGGCTGGGTGGGGTGGCTGGGTGGGGGAATGGTTTCAGGATGATTCAACCTCATTACATTTAGGGTTTGCATCCTATGAGAATCTTGTGCCTCTGCTGGTCTGACAGGCGGTGGAGCTCAGATGGTAATACCAGCTTTGGGGAACAGCTGTAAGCACAGGTGAAGCTTTGTTCACTCTTCCACCCCTCACCTCCTGCTGTGTGGCCTGGGCCGGGGGTAGTGTTGTTGGGGCCCTCTGCTCTAGGAGAACATATTTTTTGTTGTCATTTTTAATCTTTTTTATCTTTTGGCTGTGCTGCAAGGCATTCAGGATCTGAGTTCCCTGACTAGGGATGAGCCCTCATCCCCGGCATTGGAAATGTGGAGTCTTAACCTGGGCCACTAGGGAAGTCCCTCAGGGGGAATATATTAAAAAGTCATGATCCCTCACTCATTGCATTTTTATGTAAAGTTATCTGCATGTGGGATGATGTGAGTGAGATCTGAGACAGAATCACACAAGTTAGGAGAGTGTCACAGTGCTGGTCCCCAGGTCAAAGCACTAGGCGGGCCCATATGGCAACCAGCAGTGCAGGAGGGCAGGTCTAGAGACCCCAGGCACGCAGCAGGGTTTGACCTTTACATAAGAATGCTCCTGACAGCTGCTCATGATTCCCTCCAAAGTGCTCCCATTTTCTCTCTTTCTTTTTTGTTTTTTTTTTTTTGACTTCTTATATGTCCTTAACATCTCTCTCTAGCATTACTTTAAACTATTTAAAACAATAGTGAAGGACAGGGAAACCTAGCATGCTGCAGTCCATGGGGTCGAAAGAGTTGGACACGACTGAGCAGCTCAACAACAACTTTAAACTTCCTCTAAGTTGGGACTAGTGATCTCTTAAGGTAGAGGATGTGTCTGGGGCTCTATTGAAAGTTGAGGTTGAAATAATCCAAGGCCTGCCAAGCACTTCTTTGGCTTGCGTGACAACGATAATGTACAAATGATGTTCTCAAAAGCATACTCCCTTATTTCTTGGAACTGATGATCTAAAATGGACAAGAATGCCTTTTTGTTGATTTGTTTGTCTCACAGACCATCTGATGCTTCTTGGATGAAAATATATTTCTCTCTCAGTCAGAATAAACTAGGTTATGCTGCAGTAATATACAACTTCAAAAATCCAAATGACTTAAAACAACAAGATGTTGCATGGGTGCCTGTAAGATCCATTCTGTATTTTCTCCAGGACCCAGGCTGGATGGAGTCAGTCCTGTCTGAAATACTATTTGCTGTTGATTGTTGTTGTTTAGCCTCTAAGTCGTGTCCAACTCTTGCGACCCCATGGACTGTACTGTAACCCACCAGGCTCCTCTGTTCATGGGATTTTCAGGCAAGAATATTGGAGTGGGTTGCCATTTCCTTCTCCAGAGGATCTTTCCAACCCAGGGATAGAACCCATGATTCCTGCATTGGCAGGTGAATTTTTTTACCACTGAGCCACCAGGGAAGCCCCCTTGCTCTTCACTGGCAGAGGGAAAAGAGGCACCTAGACAGCCTTAGGTCAGAAATTAAAAGCTCAGTCTGGAAGTGACATGTGTTTCTTCTGCCTAGTGGCCAGAACTAATCACATGACCACACATCCCAGGTCAGAAAAGAGGGTGGAGGTGGGCTGTTTGGGTGGCAGTGCAGCTCCTCCCTCTTGGCTTGAAGGCTGAAACCCCATGGTGAGCAGTGTTAGTGACCGCTTGAGTGTCCTTAACTCAAAGCCCTTACGCGAAGCTGGCTCTACCGTCACCTCAACTCTTGTACCTGTGACTACTCCAGCTCTAGTCTCACCTCTTCTTACAGTGCTGGTCTACATGTGATTTCTTGTTAACCAAATCCATACCCTTTTCTTCTTCTGGGCACACAGGTGACTGCACATTTCCCAGCCTTCCTTGCATATAGATAGGTGTGGCCACAAAAGGTAATGGCATCATTTCTAGGCCTGACCCTTGAACACCTCACATGGATAGTCCTCTTTCCTGTTCCTGAATGGATGCCAGAGCCTAGGGGATCTTGAAAGTCGGCATTTAAGACAGCATACCCACCAACCCTTCGAACGAACGTGGGTCCCTGAGGAACGATGCAGAGCAGAGCTCTTCCCTCCCCAGGAGCATCCCCAGGAGTCTCTTGCAGGAGTGAAATAAACTTATGGCAGCTGGTGTTATCCTCAGTAACATAGCCCCACTTTACAAAGGAGATTAAGGAACTTGCCGAAGCCTTGCCTATTTATTTCAAAACTCCTCACTAGATACTAAAAGTCCTGATGAAGCTGCTCCAGGATTCTCCAGCAGTTCTAAATGTCATTGCCACACTGGGAAGGATGCTTGATAGCGTGCTTCTCTTTGCAGTTTTTCCTTTCTTTGTCAGTCTGAGTGCAGATGGACAGCCTGGTGCCCAGATAGCAGAATGCTGTGACAGCTTGCAGTGCTCTGCAGCTGATAGAAATCTCTGATTGTGGTCAGGTTTCCCTGATGCTTGACTGCAGTCTTCTTCAGGCTGAGCACCAGCATGCTTATGTTGCAAGAGTTTGTAGCATTTGCCTGCTGTTTTTGCAGATGCGCCCTGGGAGTGCAGACATCAGCAACCACTGGATTATAATCAAAAGGTTTCATCCAAGGGTCAGCCTAGAGAGAATGGGGTGTCTTTACAAAGGGCTTAGAGGACAAGGAGGTTAAATGTATAAAAGGAATTCTGGATGATGAGATCCCAGGGCTAGCGGGGATTATTGAAGCAGGCTTTGAAATATTCTTTCTTTACTTATTTAAAATCACGACAGTACATGCTTGTTGCAATACATTTCAACAATACTGAAGGATGCCAAGTGAAAAGGCTGAAGTTCTGCTTGCATGCAAAGTCTACTTCTTCCATGTAATTTACCATTGTCGATATCTGATACAAATCCTAGAAGTCTTCCTTCTTTTCTTTCCTTCTTTCATTTTAGTTTTTTGGCTGTGCCGTGTCCTTGTTGCTCTGAGCAGGGACTCATTGTGATGGCTTCTCTTTGTGGTGGAATACAGGCTGTAGGCTGCAAGAGCTTCAGTAGTTGTGGCACATGGGCTTAGCTGCCCTGTGGCATCTTCCCAGACCAGGGATTGGACCCGTGTCTCCTGCTTTGGCAGGTGGGTTCTTAACCACTGGACCACCAGGAAAGTCCTAGAAGTCTTTAGATATAACCCCAAATGTTTGCAGCTTTTTGAAGTGCTTGTCAACCTATGAAGCATCAGCTATTGTACTTACAGCTAACGTTTCCCAAACTTTCACTAGCTCCCAGGCCCTGTTCCTATGTTTCTCATTTAATCTTCAAAATAATGCCTTGACTGTAATACTGTTACCAATTACATTCTGCAAGTGAGGAAACCAGAGTACAGGAGGATTGACTAATTGCCCCGGGCCACAGGCTTGAGCCAGCCTTGGAAGCCAAGCTGTTTGGACACAGAGCCCTGGCAGCAATGACTCAGCCGTGCCACCTTTCAGCTGCTAAACAGCCAGGCACAGAATGGGGTACCTCCTCTACAGTGGACCATGGGATAAACCTAGTCATTTTAGGTTTAGAGAGTTGGAAACATTGGGTTTCAAATGTGACCCTACTACTTTCCTAAATTCCCTGGGCCTTCATGATTTCAATTACGAAATGCAGCTAAGCAGGACAGATGTTGTTGGGTATTGGTATCAACGACTCAATGACTCTAAAGGGTCATGTAAATGTCTAACATGATCCCATTTATCTGAAGAATCAGCTTACTTTCATTTGTGCTCCATCTCAGTGGAAGAGTCATCGGAGGACAAACTGCTGCTGACATTGCTTTGCCGTTTGTATTAGGGGTGATTTAATTTCCTATATGTTAAAGGCCATTAATCCTTGATTTTCACTTTTCCCAGCAAATACAATGGCTCCCTTTTGGCTCTCTAGACACCCCGTGAATCCTTATAATCCAGTTTGCAATGATTACTCTAAAATATTCTACTTAACTCTTTCTAATTTTTTAAAGAGAAAATTATTGTGCTTGCCAATTGTATCTCAGCGAGGTTAGCGTATGGATACTTTTGCCCCTCTACCACAAAGGGGCGCTGTTTCATTGATTTTTGCAGTGGGGGCGGGTGCTTCAGATAAAGTACCTTCTGTGCTGGTATCTGAGCCGTTGAGACTTGCCTTTCATTTACTGTCATTAAAATGCAACCAATTATTTGAGACAAAAACCAAACCAGCAAATAACCTTAGCGTTAAACAATACCTTTATCCAAGGAGCTCAAAGATCCAGATGCTCCAAAATTAATTAGAAACTAAGCTTCATTGATTAATACAGGAAAGAAAAAGAAAATCCTTTAAGTCTTGAAGCAGACTAGAAGAAAATTCATTCAGTCATGTGGATAGCTATTTATCAGGCAAATATAGGAACATTGCTATTTGTCATTTTAATTTTTTTGTATTTGATGAAATTGCTTTCACCCATCTTGGAGGATTATTATTACCAATGAAGTATCAGTCATGGTATACAGTTAAAATTAAGTTATACTTGACTTTTTTTTACATTTTAGGCCAGAGCAAGGCCTATGTCTGTTTGTATTAGGTTTCTATTGCTGTATAATGAATTCCCACCAAAATTTAGCAGCTTCACTCATGTATTTATTTATTTAATTTATTAATTTTTAAAGTTGCAACTGTTTATTTGGCTGTGTTGGGTCTTAGTTTTGGCACATGGGAACTTTGTTGTGGCGTGTGGTCTCAGTTACCGTGTGCAGGCTTAGTTACCCTGCAGAGTGTGGGATCTTAGTTCCCCCACCAGGGATTGAACCCATGTCTCCTACATTAAGGCAGACTCTTAACCACTGGACCACCAGGGAAGTCCCCAGACACTTGTTGATTACCTTGCAGTTTCTGGAGTCCGAAGCCTGGGCATGGCCTAATGAGGTTCTTGGCTCAGGATCTCACAAGACTGAACTCAGAATGTCAGCTGCGTTGATTCCTTTCGGGAGCTCGGGGTCTTCTTTCAAGCTCACAGGGTTGTTGGCAGAATTCAGTTCCTTGCAGCTGTAGGACTATAGCCCCTCTTCTCTTGCTGGGTGTTAGGCAGGACGCTAAGCATAGGAGGAAGTTAGGAGACCACCCGTGTACCCCTCCATAAGCCCTTCTACACTTCATATCTCTTTCACCAGGAGAACCCAGTTCCTTTGAGGACCACTGAGGATAATCTTCTATTTTAAGGTCAACTGATTGGAGAATTTAATTGCATTTGCAGGACCCCTTCACAGTAGCACCTAGGTTCATGTTTGACTGAGTAGCCTGCAGAAGGTGTGTGTGCACTGGAGACAAGAATCCTGGGACCATCTTAGAATCCTGCCTAGCTGTCTTGGTCTGTTCAGGCTGCTGTAACAAAATACTACAGACTGGGTAGTCTGTAAACAACAGAAGTTTATTTCTCACAGTTTTGGAGGCTGGAACTTGGAAATCAGGGTGGTAGCATTATTGGGTGGGGACCCTCTTCTGGGTTTCAGACTTCTCTTTGACTCCTCATATGGCAGAAGGGGTTACAGATCTCTCCAGAGCCCACCCTTTTTTTTCTTTTTTAAAAATTTTATTTTTATTTTTAATTCATCGATTCTAATTGGAGGCCAATTACCTTACAATATTGTGGTGGTTTTGGCTATACATTGATTTGACTCAGCCACAGGTACACATGTGTCCCCCATCCTGAAGCCCCCTCCCACCTCCCTCTCATGCATCCCTCTGGGTTGTCCCAGAGCACTGGCTTTGAGTGCCCTGCTTCATGCATCAAACTTGCACTGGTCATCTATTTTACACATGCTAATACACATGTTTCAATGCTATTCTCACAAATCATCCCACCCTCGCCTTCTCCCACATAGTTCAAAAGTCTGTTCTTTACATCCGCGTCTCCTTTGCTGTTTTGCATATAGGGTCATCGTTACCATCTTTCTAAATTCCATATATATGTGTCGATACACTGTATAGGTGTTTCTCTTTCTAACTTACTTCACTCTGTATAATAGGCTGCAGTTTCATCCACATCATTAGAACCGACTCAAGTGTGTTCTTTTTTATAGCTGAGTAATATTCCATTGTGTATATGTACCACAACTTCCTTATCCATTTGTTTGTGGCATCTAGGTTGCTTCCATGTCCTAGCTATTGTAAACAGTGCTGTGATGCACATTGGGGTACATGTGTCTCTTTCAATTCTGGTTTCCTCGGTGTGAATGCTCAGCAGTGGGATTGCTGGGTCATAAGGCAGTTCTATTTCCAGTTTTTAAAGGAATCTCCACACTGTTCTCATGGTGGTGGCTGTACTAGTTTGCATTCCCACCAACAGTGTAAGAGGGTTCCTTTTTCTCCAAACCCTCTCTAACACAGACCTTCTTTTCTTTTTTTTTTTTCAGAGCCTCTTTTTTAAGGCACTAATTCCAGTCTTGAAGGTTCCACCTCATGACTTAAGCAACTCCCAAAGTTCCCACCTATTAATACCATCATCTGTGAGGGTTAGGATTGCAGCATATGAATTTGTCAGGGGGACACAAACATTCAGACCATAGTACTACCATAACGCTCTATAACAAACATTTGAACTCAATAAGTTATACTTAAAACCATAGTATTTATTAAGTTTCTGAGAGCAGCATAAATGACTTTCTTAAAAAAAGAAATGAGAGAACCAAGCTAGTAATCCAGAGGCTAAATGAAAGTAAATGAATGATAGATAATGCTGCTTTGGTTAATTCAAGCTAAGTAGGAGAAAACTCCACCAATACAAACCTACACTCTATTAATTTTTTTTTTTTAAGTGTTTATTTGGCTGAACTGGGTCCTAGTGTGGCATGTGGGATCTTTAGCTGCATCATGTGGGATCTAGTTCCTGAGCTAAGGCTCGAACCCAGGCCCCCTGCATTCAAGCACAGAGTCCCAGCCACTGGACCACCTGGGATGTCCCTCTATTAATCTTAAGCAGCACTGATTTACACGGAACCCAGAACCTACTAAGGATTCATTGCATAGAGCCCAGCCCCCTTTGCTAACACAGGATCATCTTGGAGAGGGTATCCTGGAGGGCGATCTGGTGGGTAGAACCATCTCCTTTTGTTTTACCCCTTTTAGCTGCTACAGAGGAATGATGCTATATCCACCCCCTCCCCCACCCCTGCTCCCAGATTAGGATCCTCTCTTAAAATCCCACTGTGACAGGTGATAGGAGGCCTTGGCATTTTTGAATATTTGAATTTTAAATTTAAAGTGTCATCTTCATTACAGGCGTCTTTCATTGTGTGGCTGGCTACCATCATCAAACCCAGGAGAGTGGGAGGCTACTGGTATGTGCTGTCCATCTTCCGTGTAGATTGTGAAGGCGGTCAGAGCCACGATTAAGGAAACTTCTCTGATTGCAGTGTTTTGGTCGGGGAGAGCAGGAGGGTTTTCTTTTCTTTTCTTTTTTTCTATTAAATCTGACATTTTAAGAGGGATCATTAAAAAATATTCTCCTACCCAGGAGAAAAAAAGCCTTGGATCTTGGATATCTTTCACTGAAACCATAAGGCTCTTGTTATGTTTATCATTTTAGCCTTCAAGGCCTTGTCTTTTCTGACTTAGAGAACTAGAGGCATTTTGATCCCCTTCCAGTTCTACAAACAATGTTCTTTAATCAGCTGGAGGCATCACTGTTGATCAGAGAACAGTACTTCCTCCCTCCCTAATGCGAACAGCACCTGCCTATCCCCCATCCAGAAGCAAGAGAGAAGGGCTCTTCTCTGAGCCTACAGAGGACTGTCATCTCAAACGTACATTAAACCTTAGAAAAGAGCCTGAAACCTCATTAATAGATGCAGAGCACAATGGTGCATAGAGATAGAAACCAAGCTCACAGACCCACATGTACAAACAGCATATTTGTTTATTTACGGCCATTGTCATATGCCTGATACTGACAGCATGGGGTTTTATTTCCACTAGCATTAAGCTCATCCTCTTAGTGAAAATGTTAAAAGGGTAAGTAAGTAAACAGTGTGTACACAGTAAGTACTGTGTATTGCTAATTGTATCGTTGATTAATACAGAGCAGGCCGTAATAAACCACACATTTTTCTTTCAAACCACTTCTTTTAAGCTTTCTCCAATTTTAGAAGGGTACGATACATATATGAAAACATATAAATGTATATAGGTATAAAAATATAAATGTGTGTATATATATATATCACGTATATATTGTATATGTAAAATCAGTTATGATTAGCTGGGTTGTGCTGCGGTAATAAACAACCCTCAAATCTCAGTGATTTAAAACCGCAAAGCTTTATTTTTTGCTCACACTATTTGTCTCTCCACTCTGGGGTGTCAAATGTTGTTTTTTGAAAGAGGGGCACACCGGGTGGCTTGTGAGATCTTAGTTCCCTGACCAGGTATTGAGCCTTTGTCCTCAGCAGTAAAAGCATGAAGCTGTAAGCACTGGACTGCCGGGGAAGTCCCTGTCCCTGCACTCTATGTCATCGTTACCAAGACACCTGGACTGATGGGGCTCCTTTTAGCACTTCTGCAATTACTTTGCAGGGGAAAAAGAATGAGACAGTTGTGGACTTGCTGTTAAAGATTCCAGTTGGAAATGACAGCAGTGACCTCTGTTTACATGCAAGTGTATGTGCTTAGTCGTGTCTGACTCCTTTGCAACCCCATGGACTGTAGTCTGCCAGGCTCCCCTGTCCATGGGATTATTCCGGCAAGCATACTGAAGTGGGTGACCATTTCCTTCTCCAGGGGATCTTCCTACCCAGGGACTGAACCCACGTCTACCCCAGTCTTCTACATTGCAGGCAGATTCTTCACCGCTGAGCCACTAGATCACTAGCTAAAGCAAGTTATTTGGTCACACGCAATCCCAAGGGCAGAAGATATCCAGAAGTATTTGGTGAACAGTATTAATTCTCTCTCTCTCACACACATATACATGCTATATATGTTTCATACGTAGGTTGAAAAGGGAGGGGAATAACTTCACTTGTAGCCACATGAAGAGAGTCAACTTTGATTTATCATTGCAATATTGTTACTAAGTTTAGAATCGTTGGAAACAATGGCATAAGCTATGTTCATCGAATATACTGCAATCATTTAGAAGCATCAGGCAGATCTTTATGTACAGACATGGAAATATCCCTCAGAAATACTGAATTTTAAAAAGAACAAATAGCAGAATATCATACTTCCATTTATTAAAAAAACACAGACATATAAATATATTTATGTGCATATGTCTCTGTGTGTGTGTGTGGCATGCACAGGAAAAGACCTAGGAGGGCTATTACCAGCAGTTACTACTAATTGGGAGCACAGAGGGATTTGTGTGGCAGGTAAGAGATCATCACTCTTTTTTACTTTACTTAATCCTGTATTGTTTGAATTAATTACATCCATTTGCTCATGTATTGTTGTGTTACTTTCCTAGGGCTGCCTCAACAAATTACCACAAAATTAGCAAAACAGAAATTTACTTTCATAGTTCTTGAGGGCAGAAGTCCGAAGTCTGGCGGGACCGTGCTCCCTCCCCCAGCTCCTGGGGAGAACCTGTCCCGTTCCTCCTCCAGCGTTGGTGGCTGTTGGGGTTCCCTGACTTGTGGCCTCATCCCTCTGCCTCCAGAGTCACACCGCTTCCTCCTCTTCTGTGTGTCTCCTCTGTGTGTCTCCTCTAAGGATATTTGTCACTGGATTTAGGAGCTACCTGGATAATCTATCACGGAGGGATGACTCTAGGTTTGGCGCTAGGAACTGGGACATCGGTGGTGCCACAGGCTAAATTCTCATCTCAAGACCCTTAAGACTCCTTTTCCAAGTAAGGTCACATTTATAGGTTTCAGAGATTAGGACGTGGACATAACTTTTTTAGGGGAAAGTGGAGTGACGGGCACCACCGTTCAACCCACTACACCTATGTAATGTGAAGAAAATTAGAAAGGAAGAGATTTTTAAAAAAAGAAAGGAAATCATTATTAACAATGATTACTTCTAGGAGGGAAAAATTTCCAAGTTTTCTATAGTGAACTCATATAGCATTTATAATCAGTAAAAGCAAACAAACAGACAAAATAAGAGAGCAGTAATAACCACCACCACCATAACATGAAGCAAAACACAGGCAGGTCCTAACTCACACATAAGCTGCTGCTAAGTCGCTTCAGTCATGTCTGACCCTGTGCGACCCCATAGACGGCAGCCCACCAGCCTCCCCCATCCCTGGGATTTTCCAGGCAAGAACACTGGAGTGGGTTGCCATTTCCTTCTCCAATGCATAAAAGTGAAAAGTGAAAGTGAAGTCGCTCAGTCGTGTCCGACTCTTAGCGACCCCATGGACTGCAGCCCACCAGGCTCCTCTGTCCATGGGATTTTCCAGGCAAGAGTACTCATACATGTATACCCTGTTATCTAATATCCCTGACACATTGGAAGGGAATGGAAAGGTCCTGTCCTCACACTTAGTGATGGGGCCAAGTGTGGGGCTTAGATTTAGGCCACAGGGTCCTATAGCAACCTTGGGCTCTAAGAACCCCAGAGATATTAGCCTTCAATCATGCAAGGTAGAGCCTTAACCTAGGACTGTACCCAGGAAGAGCCACCCATGTTAGCGGAAGAGAGAAAATAGTTTCCTGTTGGCTTGTAGAAATTAGATGAATGTCTTTTTCTCAAAGAAGCAACATTATTATTATTTCTGGCTGTGCGGTGCAGCATGTGGGTTCTTAGTTTCCCCGCCTGGGATTGAACTCACACCCTCTCCAGTGAAAGTGCAGTTTAACCCCTGGACCACCAGGGAAGTCCAGGAAGCAACATTATTAAGTGGAGGTTGTAAGCATGAGCCCAGTTTCAGCAGGACAATGTGTCTTATTTCATCTATACTGTGTATAAATATTTTTCTAATTAGTTGCCAACTATTTTCAGCTTAAGATTTGGTGTTTGGCTTCTCCTGATCTGCACTGGGCCTGTGGGCAGCCACATGGCAGCCTCTGCTGGGGCTGGGGAGGGGCTCCAGCATGTGCAGATGGGGAACCCATTTAGATGGGGCATGTGCAGCGGTCTCCCTCATTCCCTGGTCTCCTGACCTGACTCTCCTCATTTAAATTGTCCACCCCTGCCTCCGTGGCCACCGCAGGCATTTGAGTTTGCAAACCTCTGATGAATAGAATGAAAACCTTTGCGGTATTAAAGCACAGTACATTATGGGTTAAGTGTGCTTGGGCACACTCTTGCTTCCAGGGAAAAATGCCTTCTGAGTTCCAAATAGCCAACAAATGAACTTGAAGTGGGCAACCCGTTAATAAATTGGCGACTCCTCTACAGTGATGTTTTATAGTCTGCGTAAACAAGTAATGGAAAATGCATATCAGTATATGCACTCAGATATCAGAAATTCAATTCCATAGGCTATTTGGGAACAAAGTTTTAAAATTCTGCTGAGGATGATTATGTATGTCTGAATCTGCATGTAGGCAAGCATGTGTGCACCCTCAGGGTCCCAGAAGTGCTGTTGCTCGGCTCTGGCCAGAGCCTGTTCTCATAACCCTACCTGTGTGGCTTGTTGGGTCATGAGCCAAAATTAGTCTCATCGTGATTGGGTCAGATCCGGGGACCTTTACAGAATTTCCTCTCTTCTGTGTTGCCTCCTGGTGGGTGTTTCCAGTGAAGCTCTTGAATTTTTAATCCGAGTTGAGCCACGAAGGTGAGATGAAGTGGGTCATGTGGAGGGTTGCCTCAACCAGGGCTGAAGCTTTTTGGGAAGGCAGTCCTTTTCTGTAATTTCCAGAGCAGACTGCTGACTTTCAAGACCTTCGTGAAGAAGAATTCTCTGAAGGTTTTCCTCTCGTTTAATGAGCACCTACTCTGTTCATAGCAACTGATTAGGGCACACATGCAAATTAAGATGTGGACAGTGCTTGCAGACCAAGAAGCTTTCACACTGATCAGGCAGTGGAGACACAAGAAGGCAAAACGATGTCGTGTGAAACAGATGAGATGCCACAGGTAATGAGCCATGAATTGCCAAATGGACATGTATTTGAAAAAGAGCATTGCTAAATATACTTGGAGATTCTAAGTATAACAGTTCAGGCCAGGGGATGGCCAAGCAGTGGAGGCGGTGGCTGAACTGAGTGTAAGCAGAGAAGAAGGTAAAACATCAAGCCGACACACGACAACAAGGGAATGGAAGGTGGCTTTCGCTGAATGACCGGTTACCCAATCCTGGGCTTTGTGGTATAAGCAATGGAGACCCCTGGAAAGCTTTCAAGCAGAGGAGTGGTACGATCCCAGTCACACATTGAGAGATCAATCTGGAGATGATGTCAGGATGGTTTATTCGAAGAAGGAGGAGGAGATGAGAGCAGGAAGGAGACTGGAGGGACGCTCCTACAGAGGAGAAATGGTTTCAACTTGGGTAGATCAGAAAGTGAATTGGTAGATCAGAGGGGATGGGAAAGAAGGGATAGATGAGGGAGGGTCTTGAAGGACTTGAGAGCAGGCAGATTGCAATGAATGGGGAGGAGGAGGACCAGCAATGGCATCACGGAGGGATGGCTCTAGGTGTGGAGCTGGAATCTAGAAAACAGTAGTGTCGTGGGCTGAAAGATTGGCCAAGTGTGGCAGGAGGTCCGCTGAGAGCTGACGAGAAGAGCAGGCTGACTTGAGTCCTGCCCTGAGGCCCTCACGGGGCACCCAGACGGCAGTGACCCAGCTCTGATGCCATATTCTCAGCTACCCTATGGTGCTTTTCATCTGCACGTGTCCGTCTCTTTACTCACACTCTCTGGGCTCAACACCAATAAGTGGATGGAACTTATCGTAGACGCTGAAACTCACTTGGTAGATCTCCATGCCCCCACTGCTTCCTCCAGACAGTGGTCAGTAGTCGCAGGCCCAGCAGACCGAACTCCACACAGCATTGCCTGGTTGGGTAAGGATTTGTACCTGAATGATGTGAGAGATGTGGGTGGTTATTCTAGTCTGAATCTCCACCTTCAGGAAGACAGACCCACTGCTCTGAAATTCAGTGAGCTCTTTTATTATGCTTCCAGGGTGCAACATTCCTCACTGTCAGAAAGCCCTTCCTGATGCTCACTTTACATTGTTCACACCAAGCTTGGACCTTTGCAAGGAAATTTCTGTCTTCCTTTTTTCATTTTGGCTTGCTCTGAGGCTTGAGCGATTCTAATTCCCTGACCAGGGATCAAACCGTTAAGAGTCCAAACCACTGGGCTGCCAGGGAATCCCCCGCAATGGATTCTCAATATGGGCCTCCTCCCCTGCCCACTTTTCAACTAGGCCCCCTTGACATTTATGAACTCACGTGGAGGGGAGGGGGAGTAACTCCAGAAGAAGAAATTCCAGCAAAGACATTGTTATGTTCCCGTTGAATACGCATTACTGCAACACCTTCATCCGAATGGGGGAAAGCAAAGAAACCAACACCCTGACTGTTAGGGGTTGAGGCTAAATGCAGGGACAAAATCACCAAGTGAAGCCTGTTCTTCGATCGGATTGAGGATGCATTATTTAACGGGACTCTGAGTAAACCCATCCTCGTTCCTTTTTATCCTCCGCTTCCCTTTGTCCTCTTCAATTTCCTCCTGTTGGGCATCAAGTCATTTCTCTTTGCCCTTTGTGCTCCCTCCACTTCAATCCTCGCCTCCCTTCCTTACCCCTTTGATATTTATTCCAAAAAAATTACCCAGCCCATTCTGCAGTGGAAAGCCAAGCCCAGGGGCGGGTGCAACTGTTGGAATATATAACCATGACTCTTTTTCAGGTAGCATCTAAGATGCCAGTCTTAGCAGCCTCATTTAAAAAACTATTTATATTCACAAAAGTCTATAATAGCATTTTTATTGTGTACGCCTGCGATTTGGGCGCCTTTTTTTCCCCATGCCAGTTTCTTATTATCATTCAACACTGACTACAGCCCTAAATGATAATGAAAACAGAAATATTCTTTTTAAAAGGCGATGACTGCTTTCCATGTCCTTTACTATACGGGTGCTCCCCTGCCTGCAGGGGCTGGTTTAGTGTTTAAAACCATCCTCACCCGGCTCCCTCAGAACCCAAGTTCACATCCTTGCAGCACTGAGTCAGCCTTTCATTCTTCTGCAGAGAATAAATTGAATACCAGGCTATTTAGTGTGCGGGCGTCTTTCAGATGAGCCCTGAAAACCCAAAGGCTCTCTTTGGCCGCTGGGAATGTTGGAGCCCTTCCTGTCTTGCTGTCCTTGCCTTGGGTTCCAGAACCTGGCCTGCTCCCAGATGTCACACACTCGCCTTTGAAGACAGACCTTTCTTTGGGCCTTTTTTCCCCCCTCAGTTCCTGCTGTTTCTTTGCTTCTATATCACGACCTGCTGCTTTCACCCCTTGGTTTTCCCCTGCATTAAAAAGAAGAAAAAATAGAGTAACAAAACAGTTTTCCGTCAGAGTGAAAATGCTACAAATACAAGCTTGTTATCTTTATTCCATTCTTATGAATAACTCACCAACTCTCATGCCATGTGTATGATTGACTTACAATTATGGGTTGTATTTTTTTACAGCGACTCTGAATGGTATTCTTCCCTGTCTGTTCCTTAAGCCAAGCCTGGAACTCCTGGGTCACAAGAGAAAGGGTGGATTATATAGACTCCACCCTGTCTTCGTTGTTTTTTTACCCAAAGCCTAGATATTGGATCTGTAATTAGTAATTAGTGATGCAGTAATAATACCTTCCATTTGCCATTTTGTGCCTTTTCAAAAGTTCTTTATGAGTTCTTGTGATTGATTCTCACAAAAATGCTTTTGGCACAGGGAGTGCTGATATTATGGCCTGATTTTATAAGGAAACATACAAAGCGAGGTTAAATGACTTGTCCAAGTTCTTCAGTTCAGTCACTCAGTCGTGTCCGACTCTTTGTGACCCCATGGACTGCAGCACACCGGGCTTCCCTGTCCATCACCAACTCCCAGAGCTTGCTCAAACTCATGTCCATCAGGTTGGTGATACCATCCAACCATCTCATCCTCTGTAGTCTCCTTCTCCTCCTGCCCTCAATCTTTCCCAGCATCAGGGTCTTTTCCAATGAGTCAGTTCTTTGCATCAGGTAGCCAAAGTACTAGAATTTCAGCTTCAGCATCAGTCTTTCCAATGAATATTCAGGACTGATTTCCTTTAGGATGGACTGGTTTGATCTCCTTGCAGTCCAAGGGACTCTCAAGAGTCTTCTCCAACACCTCAGTTCAAAAGCATCAATTCTTTGGTGCTCAGCTTTCTTTTAATTTCATGGCTGCAGTCACCACCTGCAGTGATTTTGGAACCCCCCAGAATAGTTTCTGGCTGTGTCCATTGTTCTTATAGGGAGTTCTTATAGCAAGCCTGAGAGGGGCCCGGGATGGAACCGGATTTCATGATTTCAAGATGTGCGGCTTTCCTATGGCCACTGTGTTTGTGATGAACTCAAGGCAGTTGTTTTACATACAAGATTTCATTTGATCCTGTGATGAACTTACGAGTGAGCACCTATTATAACCCTCACCTTCCGGAACAGGAAGGAGAAGGCCAGAGAGGTCGAGTCACCAAGGTAATATGGTGATAAACAACGGGCTGGATTTGACCCCAAGGCTTCTTAACCATTTCAAAGCATGTAGCTCAGCAGGCGTACATTCACATTGTTGTGCAACCCATCTCCAGAAATCTTCATGTTGCAGAACTGAGCCTCTGTACCCATTAAAAAGCTCCTTAACCCTTCCTTCCCCTTATCTAGTCCCTAGCAACCAATATTCTAACTTTCTGTTTCTACGAGTTTGACGCTTCTAGTACTTCATAGAAGTGGAGTCATACAGTATTTGCCTTTTGGTGACTAGCTTGTTTGGCTTCGCATGATGTCCTCAAAGTTCATCCGTGTTTCAACGTGGGTCAGAACGTCCTTCCTTTGGTGGTTTCTGCCTTTGGGCTATTGTGAATAATATTACTGTGAACAAAGGTGTACAAGTAGCTCTTGAGGCCCTACTGTCAATTCTTTTGGGTATACACCCAGAAGTGAAATTGTTGAATCATATGGTAATTCTATTTTAACTTTTTTGTGGCACATCATACAAAGAAGATTTTAAAACATACATGTTGTCACTCTCTTGCTCAGAACCCTCTACTGACTTCCCATTACTCTTAGAATAACATCCAAGACCCCTACTCTGACCTACAAGGCCTGATGTAACCACCTCATGGTCAGCTCACCAGCCTCCCTTCTCCCTTTCTCTGCTCCAGGCATCCTCAGCATCTTACTGCTCCTGGTGACCGCAGGCATAATCCTACCACAGGGATTTTCCACCTGCCATTCTGTCTGCCTGAAATGCTCTTGTTACCAGCACGGCTCTCACCCTTATCTTATTCAGGTTTCAGTTCAAATGTCTTTTCCTTCAGAGAGAACTTCTCTGACCACCCCCATCATCTCTGTGTCTTTATTTTCAAAATTTTAAAATTTATTTTTATTTATTTTATTTGTTAGGCTGTGCCAGGTCTTTGTTGCAGCACCCCGGATCTTTTCGTTGCGGTATGTGAACTCTTACTTGCGGCGTGCATGCTAGGTCACTTCAGTCATGTGCAACTCTGCAATCCCATGGACTATAGCCTGCCAGGCTCCCCTGTCCATGGGATTCTCTAGGCAAGAATACAGGAGTGGGTTGCCATGCTCTCCCCTGGGAACTCTTCCTGACCCAGGAAGACCCATGTCTCTTGTGTCTCCTGCAGTGGCAGGCTGGTTCTCTACCACTAGTGCTACCTGCTGCTGCCGCGAAGTCCCTTCAGTCGTGTCCAACTCTGTGCGACCCCAGAGACGGCAGCCCACCAGGCTCCCCCGTCCCTGGGATTCTCCAGGCAAGAACACTGGAGTGGGTTGCCATTTCCTTCTCCAATGAATGAAAGTGAAAAGTGAAAAGTGAAAGTGAAGTCGCTCAGTCGTGTCCGACTCTTCACGACCCCATGGACTGCAGCCTACCAGGGTCCTCTGTCCATGGGATTTTCCAGGCAAGAGTGCTGGAGTGGGGTGCCATTGCCTTCTCTGGGTGCTGCCTAGGAAGCCCTTAGTTGTGGCATGTGTGGAATCTATCCCCGGCCCTTTGCATTGGGAATGCAGAGTCCTTAGCCACTGGACCATCAGGAAAGTCTCTGTACATCTTTATTTTTAATTCATCGCTTTATCCCAGCAGGTAAGTAGGGAATTTATATTAATGGCACACACACAAAACACTAACCATGTGCCTAGCTCTGTTCTAAACACTTTACATAGATTAAATGTAAATATGCTAGATAATTTCCCTAAGGCTCTACAGCTAGTAACTGACACAGGTGGGACTGAACCAAGGCAGCGGGGGTCCAGAATCCACTATATTATACTTACCTCAATATAAATGTCTCTGTGTAAAATCTGTTTATATCATGTATGTGCTTTGTATTGTCTGTCCCTCTCACTGGGTGTAAGCTCCAAGAGGACAGGGACTTTGCTTTGTTCACTGTTCCCCAGGGCTTAGGACAGCATCTGGCATGTATTAGGTTTTCAATAAAAATGCATTGAATGAATGAGTGAATGAATGAAAGGGTTATTTGTATATCATGAAAAGACTCTCCATAGTTTTTTCCAATAGTTTAAAAATATATATCTATTTATTTGGCTGCACTGGGTCTTAGAGGCATGTGGGATGTAGTTCCCTGACCAGGGATTGAACCCAGGCCTCTGCATTGGGAGTGCTGAGTCTTAACTATGGGACTACCAAGGAAGTTTCAGCTCTCAGTAGTTTTTCCTCTTGAAGTTGATGGCATCCCCAAAGCATTGCTAGCCAAGAGCAGTCACACAGAGTAGGTGTTCAATACTTACTTATTCAGGGAATGATTTGTCAGCTGCCTGCGGACACAGACCTGTGTCTGTTTTATCTCTGTCTCCCCCACAGCCCCAGTCCACGGCTGGGCTGCCCAGCCTTTGTTGCTGTCGTGGGAGAGAAGAACTTATTGAGGGAACCTCATCTCCTGTGTTGTGGTAGTGAATGGGGGCAGTTGCTTTGGCGGAAGTAGCTACAAGGAAACTGAGCGTGTGAAATACAGGCCAGAGACTATGTGCAAGAAATACCGTTTTGGGAATCTTTTATCCTTCTCAATCCTACACCCCTAAAACATCATTTTCCATTGGATTTAGAGTTAGCTTATTTTAGACACTAAAAAAAGTTTGTCAAGTGGTTTCCAAAAAGAGTGTTTCAGAAAATATCCATCATCTTCTTTGTCATTTTCCGCCTCTCTTCCATGATGCAAAACATATCTCCTCTTATTAGCTGTGGGAGAGCTGGAACTTCAGAGTTCTGCCTGGTGCCTTGCACAGAGAAACTGCTCTAGAATCAAATGCCAAAATAACAAATTTTTAAATAAATTGTTCTCTTTAGAAATTGCTATGAGGGATTCTGCTTTTTTGTCAACAAAGGTCCGTCTAGTCAAGGCTATGGATTTTCCAGTGGTCATGTATGGATGTGAGAGTTGGACTATAAAGAAAGCTGAGTACCAAAGAATTGATGCTTTTGAACTGTGGTGTTGGAGGAGACTCTTGAAAGTCCCTTGGACTGCAAGGAGATCCAACCAGTCCATCCTAAAGGAGATCAGACCTTGGTGTTCATTGGAAGGACTGATGTTGAAGCTGAAACTCCAATACTTTGGCCACCTGATGCAAAGAGCTGACTCATTTGAAAAGCCCTGATGCTGGGAAACATTGAGGGCAGGAGGAGAAGGGGAAGACAGAGGATGAGATGGCTGGATGGCATCACCGACTCGAAGAACATAAGTTTGGGTAAACTCTGGGAAGTTGGTGATGGACAGGGTGGCCTGGCATGCTGCTGTTCATGGGGTCGCAAAGAACTGGACACAACTGAGCTACTGAACTGAACTGAACTGAACTGATGAGGGATTCAGTTCCACAACTGGGTAGTTTTTAGTTGAGGATCTGGTTGTGGTTCAACATTTTTTTTTCTCTCTCTAATTTCTAATATACTTAGGAAAGTCCTTCCAGCTACATTTTTTCAACAGATTGTCATCAAAATGAAGGTCAGAATTAAAGGAGACAGGTATCTATTGAAGAGTGGCATCAATGCATTAAAAGGTACCCTGGTGGCCTTAAAGACTTAATGCGGCTTTTTAAAATAGCTAATTTATACACCAGGCTACTCTAGCTCACCCTGGCACACTAGATCACATTATACAGAAAAGTAGATGGAACACACATATAATAGGCAATGGCCAGGCTCCGTTATGACCTTATTTTCACTGATAAAGACAAATCTCATAATTCACTGGTAGCACTGTCAGTCTCTTATCTTTCCCTGGACTCATGAGGATACAAGTCACATCCACTGAGTCCGCTCTCTGTGTGACAAGGAAACTCAGGCAGCCAATCATCGCAAAGGTGATTCATTCATCTGCATTCAGAAATCCTGTTGGTTAAAAAGCAATAAAAGTGTTAGGGACTTTTTTTTTTCCCCCCCTTTCACTCTATAAAAAGTGGCTCACTGCTAAAATATATGTCTTCACTCATCTCTCAGAGCTGCTGTAAAAATAACATTTGGCAGTGGGAAGTGGAACTTTTGTTCAAAGAACTGACGTGTGTATATAGTATTTGTATATTTCTTAGATGTCCACGGACACTTGTCAGTGCTTTTGTGTTTCAGAGACTTGCATGGATAAAATTTACTACGGCGTGGGTTCTTGATTTTTAAAGTGTTTGTGAGGCTTTGTAGAGTGCGGGGTTGCAGAATGAAGTGATAAGAGAAACAAGGGGACCAGAGCAGTAGGATGGGCCACATGAAGTGAAATATCTAATTTGACTCTCACGGACCAGTTGGTTGTAAGAAAACCCTCTGCTCTCTTTCCCCTGCCCGCTGCCTGCTCTTGCTCCATCTCAGAGTCCTGGTTGCCCACCTCTGCTTCACCCTCTGTCCTGTTCTCTGAGCCCTGATTTGGCCACAGAGGCCAGTTGAGGGCCAAGCAACTCAGACATGGCCTCAGAACACACAGCAGATTCCAGAAGACCCCGAGTTGCTCAAGGGAAACAAGAAAGAGCATCAGAGGGGTGGAGGGTTGGGTGTTTCCCTGTTGCTGAAGGGGGGTGGGTTCCACCCAGCTCCCCTCTGCTGGAGCATTAATCCAATAGGGGAGCCTAGATGTTTATTTTCAAAGCAGGAGCTGCATCTTCCTTAGTGCGCTGCACTGTGCTAAGTGCAATGTTGGTGCTGGATAAATGTTAATAACAGCAGCCATAACGATGATGACAATCATAACGTGATAATCCCACTTCCTTCATGCCAAGGGAGTTTAAGAGACTTAACCATGTATTGTGATTGATGTTAATATATCCAAGGGCAGTGTTCCTTGTCTGGCAAACTCCGACCCACTGGTATTTTCCTGTTCTCCCATCTGATTGGGGAAAGCAGGTAGGAGGCAGGAAAGAGACCCCAGAGCCCAGGG
This sequence comes from Budorcas taxicolor, assembly GCF_023091745.1. Classification (NCBI taxonomy): domain Eukaryota; kingdom Metazoa; phylum Chordata; class Mammalia; order Artiodactyla; family Bovidae; genus Budorcas; species Budorcas taxicolor. The sequence goes on along the minus strand of NC_068919.1, from coordinate 13,339,926 downwards.
TTTCATGGGCATTCATCTTTAGAACTGTCACTCTGAAAATGAGCAAATGCCTCTCATGTGTCTTGTCTGCCAGTCAGACCCCTCTGTCCGCTGAGACCCTATAAAAACAATAATGATACCTTCATTTTAATTATTCTCTCTTTTAGTTCCACTTCAGGAACCTGCCTTTAAAATAAGCTACACCAGAGCGTCTTCTCTCTCATCTTGCTCCTAATTAAGGACAGTAGGGGGTTTTCTTTGTTTTTGTTTTTTTTTTTTAAACAGTTTTAATTACACTGATCTTAGCTTAAAAGAGGACCCATTTAAATGCTGAGAAGATATGTATTTTCTGACTCAGTGAGGGTTTTCCCCTCCCATTCCTTTTAGAAGAGGACAGAGTTGAGGACCCTTCTCTGAACACCAAACCTTAACTAAGCTTGCCTGGCCCTGGATGAAGGACAAGAAGCCTGGGTGGGGTCCCGGGCTGCAGCAGGAGAGAGGCCTACAGCTTCAGGAGAAGTGCCATTTTGCCAGAAAGAGCAGCCATCATGCTGGGAAGCCAGAGTTGGGGTGTTAGCTCTAGGAAACACTGAAGCTGCAGCGGTGGCCATCTCAAAAAATGAATGATCCACTGGGTGCCCTTCCCTGCACTCCATGGCACTTGCCAGGTCATGCATAGAAAGGTAGTCACCAAGCCACTTCCTTTCCTTCTCTTCTTTCTTCTGGATCCTGGTCTAGCATGGCCTTGGAATACTGCTGCTTTCTGCTTCTTAGAGTCCATATGATTCAATGGTAAAAGACTATGAGCACTGAAGAAAGACCAAGGTTTGAAGCCCAGCCTGGGCAACACTGGTGATGTAGTCTTCAGCAAATGATTTTCCCGTTGAGTTTTGGGATCCTTTTCCATAAAAGGGGATGATGATGCCTTCTTGGGAGGGTAGTTCGGAAGGATGCATATGGTAACGAATGCTAAGTGAAGAAAGCCTTTTGGCACAAGGTTAGGGTTCCCTAGATGTTTGCAGCCCCTCTCCTTTGTCTGATAGGTATAAGGAAGTAGAAGGGTGGGCAGATATTTGAAGCCCTGAATAATAAAGACAGCAGTTCACAAACACACACACAATAGCTATCGCTGCCTCTCTGCCTGCCCACATCCCATTCTTTTCTCATGCCCTGTTTCACTGCCTCCTCCTTCATAAGGTTAATTCTGATTATTTTGCCTACATGGATCCTGCTCAACTCTTATGTACTTATTGTCTTAACCACGCAACTTAACATTTCATTATAAAAAGTCATGGTTTATATATTAAGATCTCTTTCTAATAAGGTACGGAGAAGGAAATGGCAATCCACTCCAGTATTCTTGCCTGGAGAATCCCATGGACAGAGGAGCCTGGCCGGCCATGGTCCATGAGGTTGTAGAGAGTGAGATATGCCCGAAGCGGCTAAGAACTAATAAGGTAAGCTCCTTGGGAAGGGACTAAGCATGCTTCTTTTTCCTGTGTCTTTGCAGCGTCCAGCACAGTGCCAGGCATGCAGTAAATGCTTAATAATTGATTATTAAGTACAGTGCCATTCCTAGTCCTACCTGAGGGTAGAGGCTGTATTTTATATGTATTTCTTGCATCTCCACAGTAGTTTGCCCAGTGCTAAGCATCTAGGCACTCATAGGTACTCAGTAAACATTTTTCAGGTTGAAATTACCTTTTGCTGTTGAAGGAAGGTGGGTCTGAAGGGTAGTTAAGCCACTGATATGAAAAGTATAGTAAGAGACCCAGGCAGTAAAAACTGAATCTACAGAAGGTTGTGAAATGCCTGGGATCTGGGGAAGACATAGCTTCTTTTATAACAGTTTGTAAATCATGTCCCGGTAGGGCAGAAAAACAATAGCAAAGGCAGTTTGGAGCCTTGGAATCAGGTTTCAACTGGGACATTTTATTGAATATTTGATATGCACATGGGGGCCAGGTCTGGAACCAGGTGGCCTTTGGCTTATAGTAAAAAATATGTTTTCTCCTGACTCGGGGGCCCCCTGGAAACTTGTCACCTCTTGGTGACCCTGGTGACAGCTCCCTGATTCTTCTGATAGCTTTGATCTTGGCCCGTAATCCTTAAATAGACAAAACTTCCAAAGAAGCCAATTTGCAGTGAACTGAAAGTCAATTGGGCCACCTCAAGAATGTGAAATTAGGCCTCTGGGGATGGAACGGTAGCTATTTTTCAATTATCCACAGGTCAGAGGCAGCAGTGGGGCTGTCCATCTGGAGTCACACTGAGAAGGTGACCTTCTGCCTCCCCTAAGTGTGACGGGAAACTCAGCTGGACTGCTGGACTATCTGTCCCCCAGCCCATCATGAGGCTCATTGTCCTGTGTGTGTACATAGCCCTGGCCCCATCCCCTTCCTGGACCCTGACTGAGGGTCCCCCTAGACTGGTGGCCAGTGTGTCCCCTGAACACGGGAGCTCTGTTCTACAGGCCTTTGTGCCTCTGTGTCCACTTAACACAGCAGACACTACAGGAACCTTGAAATGCAGTCTTGTAGGCTGCGAAACCCAGTAAAGTCATAGCCCCCAATCCTGCCTCGGTGCTAGCTTCATGCTGTTCTAGTGGCAACAGGCAAGGGTGGCCTTAAACGCGCAGAACCAGGGGTCAGGGTAAGTTCCACATTATTGTTGGTGTTCCACACAGCCTGGTTTCTCTTTCCCCCAGCCCAGTTTCTTCCAGCCGTCCTTCCCAGCATCCCCACAGTGAAGGGCAGCCAAGCTCGGTGGGAGTTCCAGGGCAGCCACGGAGCCGTCCTCTCCTCAAGTTCACAGCCTGCACGCTTCCATTAATTCACAAAGCGCTCTCCACCAGGGAGCCAGACAAGCTGCATTATTATCATCATCAATCCTCCCGCGCTGAAGAAACTGAGGCAGCTGAGGAGAGGAGGGCTGCCTGAGCTGGCTCATCCAATGGGAGGAGAAGGAGGAGAGAGCGAAAGTGCAGGCAGCCTGGGCTTGGCTCCCTCTGGGGAGCTTGGAGGTGGGCTAAGCGGCGGCCGCTAGAGCTGCATTGCAAATCAGGCACCTACCAGGGCCATCTTCATTTTGGGTCTTTACATCGAATACATTTTGATTCAATTTGGATGTTCTGGATTAGTGGAAGGGAATGAGGTTTAAAAGAGGTCAGTTCCATTACTCAGCGTTATTAATGATGTTGTCGGCCGCTAAAATCTCAAAAAAACTAGGAAACTAATAAATTTTACATATTGAAAAATCACAGATGGATCAGGCAAATGGATAAATTCTTAAAAGTATTTAATATCTGTTAAGAGGACAGAATGATAAATTCAATATTGAAAACCAATATCAGATTCACAATTACAGGCCATTTATCATAACCAACTTGCATGGACAGCATCTTACTGCGGGGAGCATGGTGTGATTCATAAGCAGAGACCCGGAACAAGTCCATATGAAACGAGAAATAAATCTGCTTTCCATATTGGAAACTTATTTCCACTTCCTATCTTTATTGCCAACAATAATGTTAGCTTTCAAGAACAAATTGTTACACATTAAATCCATGCATAATGAGCCCAATTGAGTCAGAAACTTCCCTAAAAAGAGCTTTAAATTATTCCAAATTGGGTTATTAGCTTTAATTCTAATTCCTCTGAGAGAGCCCACCAATCTTATAGTAAGTTTCATCGTTTCAACGGTTTGTTTCCCAGGGTTGGGCCCCATTCTGGGTTGTTTTTTCCTCCTTCCCCCCTTCCCCTCCCCTGAAGAATTAACACAGTCAGTCAAAAGAACAAAACATGATAACATTTAACAGAAGTGTTCAACAAGCTGTAAGAACATCACAATTTATATTTTTGATTTTAAGATGAATGATTCTGCTTTCTTTGAATCTTTTTTTTTTGTTGTGTTGTTATTTGTTTGCTCTGGGTTGTCGCTGCTGCACGCGGGCCCTCTCTACTTGCCGTGAGTGGGGTGTCCTCTTCAGTTTTTGAATCTTTTTTTTTTTGCTATTTCTTTGGTTGCTCTGGGTTGTCGGGGCTGCACGCGGGCCCTCCCTACTTGCCATGAGTGGGGTGTCCTCTTCAGTTTTTGAATCTTTTTTTTTTGCTGTTTCTTTGGTTGCTCTGGGTTGTCGCTGCTGCACGCAGGCCCTCCCTACTTGCCATGAGTGGGGTGTCCTCCTCAGCTCTGGCGTGCAGGCTTCTCCCTGCGATGGCTTCTCCTGTTGCCGAGCGCGGGCTCTAGGGCTCAGCAGCTGTGGTGCAACCGGCTTAGCTGCCCGTTGGCATGTGGGAGCTTCCCGGACCAGGGATTGAACCTGTGTTCCCTGCATTGGCAGGTGGATTCTTAACCACTGGACCACCGGGGAAGTCCTCTTTGAATCTGTGAGTGACTGGGATGATTTGAATTCAGACCCTTGCCTGTCACAGCCCAGATATCAGCTCAATCAATGTTTTGGCATTTATGTCCTGGCATCAAGTGGTGGGAGGGGATTTGGCCATGAATTCTCTCATTTTACCTACTGCTCAGGCTGACCCAGCTGACATGACTCCAGTCAAGATACAAGATGGGTTTTTTAAAAATTTTTTCTTGATTTCAAGAATGAGGTGCTCAAATGTATTAATAGAAAATCTGGATGTGTAGGGGGATAAAGCTCCTAACTTCCTTATGGAGGCCACTGCTTAATTACATTTTTGGGGGGCTGTGCTGGGTCTTCGTTGCTCGGGCTTTCTCTAGTTGTGGCGACTGGGGGATACTCTCTGTTGCAGTGCACACACTTCTCACTGTGGTGGCTTCTCTTGGTGCAGAGCGCAGGCTCCAAAGCACCTGGGCGTCAGGAGTTGCAGGCACAGGCTTAGTTGCTCCTCAGCATCTGGATTCCTCCCAGACCAGGGATTGAACACGTGTGCCCTGCATTGGTAGGTGTACTCTTATCCACTGTACCGCCAGGGAAGTCTTTGATTATATTTGACATGTGTTTTCCATTGTGCTTGTGTGTCTGTATTTTTTTTTTTCTGTGCATTTTTCTTTACACAGTTCAGATTATATACATACAATTTTCTATCCTATGCCAGCATACTTTTTCTGGTTATATAATACTCCATTTTATTAAAACACCCTTTCGCTAATGCTGGTCACTTAGTTTGTTTCAAACCTTCCTCTGTTATAAATAACATTGCAACAATCATCTTTGTGCATACATATGTGGGTGAATTTCTGATTTCTTTAAGATTTGTTCCCAGAAATCTCATTGCTAGATTAAATAGTGTGAACATTTTATGGTTTTTGATATATACTAAGGCTAAAAAGAGGATTTTATGTAAACCCCTCATTCCCAAATTTTTAAATTGTACAAGTTGAAGCCACAGCCTATAGGTTAAAATCATGGAGTTTGAAGTCAGATCCATTTGGATTGAAGTTCCAGGTCTGTTATGGATTAACTGGACGTCTTAACCACTCAGAGTCTTTACTGCCACACCTATAAGGGCATCATGATACCTACATCTTGGGGTTGTTGGGAAGAGAAAATGTGACGATGGTTTTCACCTGCTTAGCATAGCACCTCTTGACACACAGTAAGTATTCCATAAAAGGCAGATGGTATCGGGCTTTACTTTTTTGTGTGTGACAGAATATTATATGCATTTTAAAAACAAAATTGTATAATAATTAAAAAGTTGACGTATAGTTGATTTACAATGTTGTGTTAGTTTTAGGTGTACAGCAAAGTGATTCAGTTTTAGGGACTTCCCTGGTGGTTAAGAATCTGCCTTCCAATATACAGGGGATGCTGGTTTGATTCCCTGGTTGGGGAACTAAGATCCCATATGCTGTGGGGCAACAAAGCCTGTGTGCCACAGCCGGTGCCCCGGAGCTGGAGGAGATGCCCGTGTGCCACAGCGGGAGAGCCGGAGCTGGAGGAGATGCCCGTGTGCCGCAGCTGGAGAGCTGGAGAGCCGGTGCCCCGGAGCTGGAGGAGATGCCCGTGTGCCACAGTGGGAGAGCCGGAGCTGGAGGAGAAGCCCTTGTGCTGCAATGGATTTGCATGCTCCAACTAAGACCCGACACAGCCAAATACATAAATAAATATTTCTAGAAGTGATTCAGCTATACATATATATGTATATGTAATATATGCATTTATAACATGTATAATATATACATAAAGGCATCATATAATTTTAAAACACTTAAGCTTTAATAATAGTAATCTCATCTCCATTATCTCCAGAATAAAATTCTAGCTCCTTGTTCAACATCAGAGCCCAGCTCTTCTCCCCCGCCTTTTCCTCCCCTTTCCTCTGCAGTCACATTTGCTCCAGCTGCCTGTGGCAAGCATCCTTCACGGCCGCACCATCTGTCTCCAGTAGCTGCGCTCTCGCCACTTCTCTCTCCAGCCTGTCCTTTCCATTTTCTTCGCTGTTTGTCAAACTCTACTCATGGACTTCAGCTTGGCTTAGGCATCCCCACTTCTGTCATGCCTTCCCAGTGCCTCTCCAGACAAGAAGCAGATGCATGTCCTCTGTCCTCCCGTAGCACCCTGTGTGCACCTGGAGCGCAGAATCTCTCCCTCTCACATTTTATAGGAGGTAAGGTATGTTTCAATCTTTCCCACTACACTGAGAGCTCTCTAAAGGTCAAGATCATGTCTTATTAATCTTGGTTTTCTTTAATGCCTTCTACAGTGCCTGACACAATAGAAGGACTCAATAAAAGTTTGTTAAATGTAACATAGGTAGTGGGTTTGATCAAAGAAAGCCATGAATGGCATTTAAAGGCAAATTGAATTGCAACTGAATTGAAAGTTGATTGGACTTTAATTTTTTATTTACCATGAGATTTTAAATACAAATGCATTTTGCACAATTGTGAAGTGTTTTCTAAGCCTTGAAATACTTAATGCTATTTGCAAAGCATTTCTATGCAAATTGTGGAGATTTTAAAATGTGCAAGGAATTTCAGAGGACCCCATATAAACATTTATCAAAATATCTCATGAGAGAATACAGAATGTATTCAGTATGTGGGTGGGGACCCTGAAGCCCAGGGAGGAGAGACCATGGAGTTATTAGGACCTGGATTTCCTGCCTTAACTTAAATAATATGGTTAAAGCTGAAGTATAAAACAGGCTTCATATTGACTCTACACACCACTTAACTAGCCTGGTGAAATATCTGGGTCGTGTCTAATTGACAAGCACTATCATTATCATTATTTTTGTTTGCTTGACTCAGTGCTGGCTCTCCAATACCTAGATAGTGCTTGGCACATCATAGGCCCTCAATCAATATTTGCCAAGTGACCAAATGAATCAGCAATCACATTTGGTATGACCCAATCTGCATTCACTTGAAGTTGTTTAGTTCAACCTGACAAATCTTTATAGAGTGCTTTCCACGTTCTGGACACTTTGCCAAGGAGCTGAGGGTATGAAGATGAATAGCATATGGTTCCTGTCTTCACAATCTCAAAGTCTAGTGTAGAAAGCAGACACACACAGATAAGTGCAGTGTGCTGAGGTTGGTGATAAGAAGAAAGGCCTATATAGATGGTGTCAGGTAACCCAGAGGAAGGGTGTTCTGTCCAGCTCAGGTGCTTCAAGGAAAACTTCCTAGGGGAGGCCATACCTGAGTTGCCTTGCTGGATGAGCAAGGGTTAGGCTAAAGAAAGAGGGAAGGACACTCCAAACAGAGGAGACATCACTAACAGAGATAAAGGTATGACGTCTTGTCCATGAATTCATCTCATCCCATTCATGTTGATGGAATGAATGGCCTACTATGTTTCAGATATCGTTCTAGGTGCTGGATATATGGTAGCGAACAGAGCAAAGTCTCTTTCCTGGGGGACCTTGTGCTCTGCTGGATTCAGAGCCCACGGGCCTCTCAGTATTGCTGGAGGACCCACTGGAAAGCAGGGAGTGATGGTAGGGGACACTGAGGAGGAGGAGGACGGCAGTTTGTTTTCTGTGGAAGAATTGAATTGATACCTTACCTACTTCCACAAGGAATTTGAGGCACTTACAAAAAGCTAAGGATTTGCCAAGTCCAACTTTCACTGGGCAGGAATCCCAAACCCCTTCCTGAGGAGGAGATTCTTCTATCTCCCCCGAAGTCTCTTGATTGCTGCACGGAGATTGTCAATAGCGTTGGAGAAAAGAGGCTGCTCCTGGACCCTGTGCACTAACTAAGGGGTTAGGGTTGCTTCAGTCATTGGATTGCGACCCAAGGCTGTGAGTGGAGAATCTGGAACATAGCGAGAACTTCGTAAATGTGTGTTGAATGAAAATATGAGGGTGAGGACTTTATCTGTAAAGTAAAGGAGTGGTTAATTCTTTTGAGCTCTGACTTCAGCCTAAGACTGAACGGCATTATGAACTTCCTGGAAAGTCAGATGGTTCCTATACCAACACTCTGTTCAACTCAAGTCAAAGGATAAAAAAAGTCACAAGTAAAACGTACATGGTTTTATTTCCAAGTTCAACAAGCCATCCACCCATCCATGCATCCTTCCAACATGGCAAGGCACTGTGCGAGACACTGGGGATACTGAAATGACTTCATGGAATTCACCATCCAGTTCACCACTGTCAAATAACAGTGAGAAAAGTGCCAACTGAAGTAGGTGAACAGGTAGGGTGAGGGGGCCAAGGGGGGCTTGCCAATGAGCAGACTTTTGAAGAATGAGACTGGAATTTGCCAGGCTTGAGAGAAGCTGGGAAAGGCATTCAGATACTGAGAATAGAAAAAAATAAAACTAGGGGGCCCAGAACACTGTGTTGAATTCAGTACATGCAGGTAAACTGGTATGGGTATCCGCTAAGAATGTAAGGGTTGGTAGATTATTGAAGATGGGGAGAAGGGGGAGTGGTTAGAGATATAGGGTTTTTTTTTTTATTATCTATTGCATAGAAAATTAAAATACTGTAGTATTGAAGAAATATGGCAATATTGACTTGAGTCAGAGGCTTACTCTATCCAATGGTTTTATTGTAGCTACTATTCTTTCGGCAGCATTTGTTTACATTTGCTTTGGACCCCAAATTAAAGCAAGTAGGAATGTGACAAGGGTGTGTGGGTGAGATGAGTTATTAAGCAGTTTATATCCTGCTGACTGCAGACTGCTGTGGTAGAGGGGCTATTTCCTTTGATTTAACTTTTGCCCCTAATAAACCACATTTTATAATGACTTTTTATCTAGAGAGCATCAATGATATAACGATAACCTACGTAAAATCTGTGGGCTTCCCAGGTGGCGCTAGTAGTAAAGAACCTGCCTGCCGATGCAGGAGACAAAAGAGACAAGGGTTCAGTCCTTGATTCAGGAAGATCCCCTGGAGAAGGAAATGGCAACCCACTCCAGTATTCTTGCCTGGAGAATCCCCATGGTCAGAGGAACCTGGTAGGCTACAGTCCATAGGGTTACAAAGAGTCAGACACACCTGAAGCTATTCAGCACACACACAGGAACGTAAAATCTGCACATATGGATATGCTAAATTCATTCATTGATTTTCAGACTCTCAAATCCTCCAAGGATTTTCCTGAATCTCCATTATACCTCAGAAAGCTTGTTTTGCATCCAATTGTCTTAGTTCAGTAAAAACGATTCAGAAATTCACCTTGCTAGTTTCCAGTGTACAAAGCAGAGCTCTTTCTCTTAGACAAATTGGTCTTGGGCAAAGTATGCCACATAAATTGCTTCCAGATCATCTTGAGCCTGTGGGATGACTAAGGGCTTAAGACAAGATGCATTTCATAGCATCATTTTGTACTCTTCCTAGTAAACATGAAGGAAAGAGAACAAGAGATCCAATCTGAGTTTGCCTGGATGTAAGGAAATCTGGCATCTGAATGACACATTTCTTGGGACTGTATAATACTCTATAATAGCGGAGCATCAAAACAAGTAATAGCGTAATAACTTCATGATGATAACCTATAATTTAAAGAAACCCATGAAGTGTAGAATTCTGAGATCTCCAGCACTAGCCTCTGAGAGTGAGTCACAAACTCAATTCTCAATTCAAAGCAATTGGCACTTCTGACGTTTATGTGTAAATAGATCTCAACCAATCTCATTAAATATTCAAAGTTATTAAATATTGAACATGATTTAATAAATACAACCAAGTTAATCAATTCTTCGATTGGTGGTTGTGGGTTCATAAAAAGCCTGTGAAAAGAGTCATTTCATTAGAATTTTTCCTGTTTGTTTTTTTTAAGATGCATTTACTTATTATGGCTGCTCTGGGTGTTTGTTACAGTGCACGGGCTTCTCACTGCACTGGCTTTGCCCAGGCTCTAGGGCACATGGGCTGCGTAGTTGCGGATTGCGGGCTATAGAGCTCAGGCTCAGTAGTTGTGGCTCATGGGCTTCGTTGGTCCAGGTTATGTGGGATCTTCCCAGACTAGGAATTGAACCTGTATCCCCTGCATTGGCAGACAGATTCTTAACCACTGGACCATGAGGAAAGTCCTCTCCCCTGTTTTTAAGTGAGTGCAGGAATTGTACCATCTGCCCATATGGGCATTTTGTGTTGTGTTGGGATGCACGTAGGTGTGTTGAGCTGTTAGCTCTTAGAAAGTTGTGTCCCGGGCAGGATCATTGTGTGTAGGTCTTCTTGAGGATGTGCTGGGTGGACTGTTATTGTGTGTCATGTTAACAGATGTAACCCTGGTGAGTCGCCTTACATCCTGCCTGCTCCACAGCTTCTTCTTTGCACCTTGTCAATGGCTAGGATGCAGGGACCCCACATCCCCTCTAATTCTTTGGAAGTATCCAAAGGTTGATTTTTCTCAGGGTTGTGCAAGGGTAGAGTTGGCCCTTTGCTCATCTTACTCCAGCCCCAGCCCTGCAGTGAGAGACACTGTAGCATGGAGGACAGAGCTTTGAAAAGGCTGGAGTTCAAATTTGGGTTTGTCACTTTCTAGCTACATGAACTTGGGGAAGTTACCTCTTGTAAGGCCTTTATCGCACGCTTAGTTGCTCAGTTTTGTCTGACTCTTTGTGACCCATGGACTGTAGCCTGCCAGCCTCCTCTGTCCATGGGATTTCCCAGGCAAGAATACTGGCGTAGGTTGCCACCTCCTTCTCCAGGGGATCTTTCTGACCCACGGATTGAATCTGTGTCTCCTGCATTGCAGTGGATTCTTTACCCTTTGAGCTACCAGGGTAGCTGTACCCTGGTACCAGTCCCAGTCTTTAGTTTTTACTTATTCTTTTTACAAGGCAAGGCCTGATGTGAGGCTTTGTGATAGACATGTAATAGGCATGAAAATACCTTAGAGTCTACTGGGAAGATAGACATTTTTTTCAAGTGCTTTAATATGGCAGATGTCATTTCTGGGCTTGAAAGATCTTAGAAGTTCCAAAATTTTTCCACCATTCACAGATTCCAGCCATCCCTGGTGTGTGTTGGATGTTCTTCCCTGGGACTTTGAACTGGAACTCTGCAGGAAGAGGAAGGGGGGAAAAGGGATCCCTCAACAAAGAAAGGAGGGAGAAGGAAGGAAAATGAAGGGAATTTCCCACAAGCTTGAGCAAAGGGGGGTGTGGACCATTATGTTCTGAGCTTGGACACTCTGCCCAGCATCCTATCCTTCTACCTACTTCTGAGGAGGAGGACCTATCTTGGTGACCAGATTTTGACCTCCTTATCTCCCACCACTGTCCAGGCTGAAGGGTATAGAGGTGGAAATGGACCTGGGCTTCAGATGCCACCTCCCTGGGGAAGAGATACTCTAGAACCGTGTAGAAAGAAGGCTTAGAGAGGCTGGGAGAAGAAGGTGGAGGGTGGGAGCAAGGACTATGACGTTAATTCTGCTTGACCTCCATTTACTTTCTGTGTGACTCTCAGCTGGGGAATTCTTCTCTCTGAACCTTGGTTTCCTCCTCTGTGAGATGGGGGTGATAGCAGTGCTTACCTCATTATCATTCCCATTTTGCAGATGAGAACACTGAGGCATAACCAGCTCAAGACTACATAGCTGACAAGTGAAGGGCCTAGGCTTTGAACTCAGGCAGATGCTTCCAGCGTTCCTGCTCTCTGTCATCTCTGTCAACTTTTCTGTCTTATGTCTTCTTGCCCCAGTTAGAGTGGAAGCTTTTACAGAGCAAGGCTTATAGCTTGGAATAGTGGACTTTTGTCTTCCGTTATGCCTTCAGATGAATAGTCTGGTCCTAGATGTTGTCATAACTTCCCAAATAAACTTGTTGCAGTTGGATTGAAACTTATACAGCAAGAGGATGTGCACAGCAGTCCTTCCCATAAGCAGGCTCTCAGGGATTGAGAAATGAATGATGCGATGCTGGGCTCCAGCATGACCCAGAGCCGACCCTCAGAGATGTTTGCTAAAAGTGTTCCTGGCTCTGTTGGGACATGTGTCCTTGGAAGCCTGCCAGCTGGTGGAGAAGGTGCAGCTTTATAGATCCGTGTGGGTTTTTAGAGTATGGCAGAAAACCAGGCAATCCTTGCCCAGTGTGGAGGGCCCAGCAACCCTCAGCCAGGCAGTTCACACCAGGCAGTGTGGGAGTGTGTGTGAGAGAGACAGGGAAGTGGGTTGCTTCCCACGCATTTGCTGTAGGGGGGTAGGAAGAACTGCCCACCTCCCCAAACCTGTTATAACTGAAGTTTGAGAAGGTGGGAGTTGCAACTCATAATCCACAAGGGAATATGAGGATGAAGAAAAAACATTTGAAAACCTACCTTGCATAATATTAGTTGCTAGTAGTGCTAGCTGTTCTCAAGTGTGGCTACATGTAGCATTTGGCTTATTCCTCACTGGGCTCACAGGATTATCATTGTTCCTATTTTACTGATAGGGAAACTGAGGTTGGAGAGGATAAGTGGCTGTCCAATGCCACAGTTAGTAAGTAGTGGAGCAGGAATAGAAACCCAGAAAGTTAGAACCCATTCTTTTAACCTTTGGCATTTCTGATACCCACAAGCTGCAGTTGCTCAGAGCTGGAGAAACCCTTGCTGCTGCTGCTGCTGCTGCTGCTGCTAAGTCACTTCAGTCGTGTCCGACTCTGTGCGACCCCATAGACGGCAGCCCACCAGGCTCCCCCGTCCCTGGGATTCTCCAGGCAAGAACAATGGAGTGGGTTGCCATTTCTTTCTCCAATGCATGAAAGTGAAAAGTAAAAGTGAAGTCGCTCAGTCATGTCCAACTTTTAGTGACCCCATGGACTGCAGCCCACCAGGCTCCTCTGTCCATGGGATTTTCCAGGCAAGAGTACTGGAGTGGGGTGCCATTGCCTTCTCCTTAGAGAACATCTATTTCAGCCTCTTCAGAATCAGGTGGAGAAATGAAAGGCCAGAGAGGGGTGGTGATGGACCCAGGTGACACAGCTGCTTGGTGACAGCCCTAGGATTTGACTGCAGGACCCAGAGACTGAATGCATCCTTGACTTTTGTGCCCTAGGTGTGTCTCACTGGCTTCAATATAGTCCCAGCCCCGACCAGACGCTTCTTCTGGTTGTGTGATGTGAACAACAGAGGCCCAGGGTTTCTTTATTTGATTTGATGTCCCACGGCAGGGAACTCAAGGTGGTACTTGTGTGGGGTTTTGCCTGGATGGAGGGTCTGCTTCTGGGTGGTACCACAGAAGGGACAGTACTGAAGGGGAACAAATTCTGGCCCCAGCAAGTAGGGGTGAAATTAGGAGAAATGTGATCCTGTCTTGACCAAGCCGAGCTGCCGAAGGGGTTCCATGGGAACCAAGATGCTGCATCTCCTCTCCGGACCCCACTGGGCTGAAATGGGGGTAGTGCCCGGAAAAGCCTCTAGGGGTGGGACTTGCCCCACCAGACCCGGAATTAAGTCCCTTATGAATAGCTGACCTGAGAGGGCTAGGTGCTCAGACACATGTATAGACATGCATTTCCCAAAGCCTCAGACAATATGTCTGCTTTATGCACACACACACACACACACACACACACACACACACACACACTTATTCTCCTGGGGCTTCCCTGGTGGTCCAGTGGTTAAGACTCTCTGCTTCCACTTCATGGGGTGTGGGTTTGCTCTCTGGTCAGGGAAGTTCCACACGCCGCAAAATAAATAAATAAATAACAACAATAATAAAGCAATCTCCTGAGGGGTGTAGAGCACCTTTTCCCAGTCTGGGCCTTCCGGGTCTGTTGTAGTTCAAGGAGAAAAAAAGACAAACCACCACAGGGAAGCACCTTGCTGCTACTCTCTCCCTGATAAGCAGGAGTGGTTGGTTAAGTTGGTGGGTGGGAAGAAGGGGTTCGTCACCTTTGTCACTTGCCAACCAGGACCTCCCCTTCTGCCTGGCTTAGACCCCCTAACGCTGTGAGGCAGTGAAGTGGCCAAAGGTGCTCTTGGAGGAAGAAGGCTTTGTCCCAGTGGCCCTGGGAGCTTGGACCAGGCAGAGAGGCTGGAAGGAGTGGGTGGCCTCCGGCGGCCTGTCCCCCACTCCCTTTCTGGGGGTCAGTGGAGGAGACCTTCCCAGACCACGGGGAGCAGTGGTGGTCTAGGCCTTGCCTGTGGAGTGGGCCTCAGCAAGGCGAGTCCTGCCCTCTTCTCTCTGGGTCTGTTTCCTTACCCACCAGCGCTCAGTGCGGCTGGGTCTTGACTGTCTTGAGTTCTTGGCCTTCTAGCCTCCTCCCGCCCTGGCTCGTCCCTGTCTCTCCTTCCTCACCCTGTTAACAGCACGACCCCCGGGGGCTTCCCCCCTCCCGGGGGGTGGGAGTCCCCGACCTGAGCTGAAAGACTGAGACGCCTGGCAGGCCACTCTTAGGGAGGAGAGAGGAGGGTAAAGGTGGGAAAAGGTTAAAAGGAGGAAAAAAATAGTGAAACGAGAGAGAAGAGGAAACGGAGAGAAGAGAGTGAAAGAACGGAAAGCTGTGTATGTGGGGGGGTTGTTGGCGTTAGGTGAGAAGAGAGGTCAGGAAAGGTTGAATCGGAGAAAAGGGAAACCAAAGGAAAGCTGGAGAGAGAGACGGAAAGAGGAAAAAGAACAAGCGAGCGAGATCGAGAGCGCAGGGTCGGAAAGGAACGAAGAGGGAGAAGGGAAAAAAAAGAGGCAGGAGGTGGGGGTGGAGGGGTAGAGAACGGAGGGAGGGAGCCGCGAGCAGGGAGGAGGGAGGCTGGCAGGGAGGGAGGGAGGAGGGACCGAGGGACGGAGCGGGTGGGGGCAGGCTCGGTGGCGGCAGCAGCAGCCGCGGCTCCAGCCGCCCGCCGGTTCGCGCTCTCGCTCGCGGTTCCCGCAGCTCGCCCGCCGGCTCTGGACTGCCAGCAGCTCCGGCTCCTGGCCCGGCGCTCCGGCGCGGCTCGGGCTCCGGAGGACAGGACCGCAACTGGCCGGCTGAGCCCCGGGCGGGCCGCGAAGCAGGTAGATGGCTAGGCGGGGACGGCGAGGACGCGGAGCCGTGGAGCGCTGGGGGCACACGGGGCCGGGGGTGGGGGGTTCTGATCCCGGGGAGGGGGCTGTGCATCCCCTCGACTAACTTTCCACTGGCCCCGTGGATCCCCGATGCTCAGCCGGGGTCCGGGCTGCGGAAGCTGAGTTCGGTGCGGGAGGAGGTGAGTGTGGATAGAATGCCAGGGGTCCGGGCAGGACGTGGGGCGCCCCGGCGCGGGCAGGCGCGGGCTCTCTGTCCGCAGTCGGGACGCAGCACCGGCGGCCGGGGAAGACCCGAGCGCAGCGGCGCGGCGCGGTTGTCCCGGGGAGGGCGCCTGCCCGCCTCTAAGTCTGGGGACTCCCACCTGCGAGCGGCCCCGGGCGCGCCGACGTCCGCGCGCAGATCCCCCACGGTGGCTAGCCTTGCCCCTAGCTACATGTAGCCGAGCCCAGGCTGGTGCCACGCGCACTTTTGCTTTTTGGAGGCGCGAAACCGAACGTCGATTTCCTTCCTTTCTCGTCCCGGAGTCCCGACTCTCTTCGGGGAACTCCCGGACGCCCGACCCGGGGAAGTCCGGGTGGATTCCCCGGAGGTCTCTACTGCCCGCGGCCGTGACCCCAGATCCCGAAGTTCAGAGAAGCGAATCACTGACAGTGCGCGCCTGGAGCGCGGTGCTGAAGTTCCCAACTTGCCGTCTCGCCTTGGGGGGTGGTGTTGGGGATGGTTGGTGGTTGTGGCCTCTTGGAGCAGCAGACGCAGACGCTTCCCCCCTGCACTTCGTTTATTTTCCTGATTTGCTTGAAAAAATACGACGAAAAATATGCAAAACCGTTCCTCTCGGGAGTCAAACATTCATGTGTGGGACGGAGCCGCCCCCTCGGCTGGAACCTGGGAGCGCGGAGCCTTGGCTTGACCGTTCTTCGAGCCCCGGCTCTTTCTCCTGACCTGGACTCCCGAGGTCCATCCTAGGGTAGCCGCTTCTCGGGATCCGTCCCCGCTAGCCCGCGATGCGAGGCTGGTCTGACTCCCTCTCATGTAGTCGTGTTCTTTAGAAAAATATTTCGAACTGTCTCCGCTCCATCCCCCCGGCACTGCAAAGAACGCGGCCTCGGGCAGGTTGGAGGAGGCCTTCGGGTGGTTTGGGCTCCGGGCCATCTCAGCTCGCTCTGGCCAGGGTACTCGTGCCCGAACATCAGCGGCCCTTCTGCGCTCTGCCGGGAAAGCAGGGGTTAATGCTCCGGCCAGGTGGCGGCGAGCGCAGCCTTGCGTGGGTCGGCTTTCGGAGCTGCCCGGAGCGCGAGTCCTCTGGTTCTGAGTCCAGTTCGGCAGGCTGGACTCAGCACAGTTCGGCTTCCTCGGAGCTAGCGGGACCCCGGCTTCGCAGCCCTCTTTGTTGGGAGTGCTTGCTGTTGGAGAGGTTCTTTTGAAGGGTTTAGAGCCTGTTTAGTGGGACCGACAGCTGGGGGCTTTTGGAGAGGGTCCCTCGGCCCTTGTCCCCTGCCAGTTGGGCGGGGTCCCCGAGGGCGTCGAATCCACCGTCTAAGAGCACCCCATCCTCAGCTCCTTCGGCGGGTTTCCCCTAGTGCGCATACCGCTCTCCGCGTTGCTCACACGTTTTTTAAGCCGCTAGAAATTCAAGATCCACGACTGCAGTCTCCACCTCTTCCTCCCAATTCACAGATCTGCAAACGAGGGCCCAGAGAAGTTGGAAGGATTCGCTTATGGCTAGCTAAGGGTGTAAGGGACCGGTAAACCAGGTCTCTGGACTTCTCATTCAGGGATTCCCCGCCCGCCCCACCCCGCCCCCCCCATCACTCTGCGCTCTCCTTACCACTTTCTCAGCACAGGGCCAGTGTTCCCAGCCAGGCCACTGTCAGCCCTCTGCAGGCTGCGGGACTGGCTGTGTGTGAGGCTAGCGGCAGAGGGCTGGTGTCTTGTTAGGTGCTGTGCTTTGATCACCCCCCACGACAAATCACTTAGGTGACAGTTGGTCCAGTATCTATCCTGTGCCCGCACTGAAGTCTGGGGGTAAAGGGAGCTCTTAAGACTCTGCCCAGTCCCCAAACGTGCAGTCTATAGGGAAAGAATAGTCACTATTTCGTAGCCAAGGGAGGGAGTACAGGCTTCCCAGGTGAAATCACTGTTTGGAGGGGGAGGGGCTAGGGTGGTTCTTGGAGAAAGGAGGGTTTGGAATTGAGCCTTGGGTAGATTTCTAATTGAGGGAGTATGATCACCCTGGCATGGGCACGAGGCTGGAGTCCTGAGAGGGTAGAAAAGCTCTTAAGTGTTTGGTCAGAAGACAGCAGAGTCAGGACCAGTGAGAATTGGCCTTTGAGTGAGAAACAGGAGGGCAGTTAGAAGACCCACTGCTTAGAACTCATGCCCAGAACCTGTGGTCAATGCCTTCAGCTCTCACCTCTCCCGCACCGCACGAGGATTCTAGTATGCAAAAACAAAAGACATCCAGACCCCTCGGAAAAAACCCTGGCCCAGAGGTCTTCTAGTTCCAGATCCAAGGTGAGCAATTGGCTGAGTGCCCATAGAGCCAAGGGTTCTGGCTTCAGCTGGGAAATATTCAGGCACTTGCTTCTCCTTTTCCCTTTTCTCCTTGTTCCCTGGGGTTTGGAATAGTTTCCCTGCCCCTTTCCAAACATAACTTTTAGGTACTTGAGGTTTGGGGCTTGTGATTGGACTTACTATGGACAGGGCATTTAACATGCTAGGAAAATTTAGTCAATAAACAGTTCTTGAGCTCTTAACTTTGTGCCAGGCACTGGGCAGACAGCCAGGAACCAGTCAGGCAGAGTCCCATACCTCACAAGGCTGACATTCTAGGTGTCAGTTCTCAGGCTTAAAGTCTAGATGTAGAGTGGAGGCAAATATAAGCGATGAATGAAGAACTGCTGAAATGGGACAATAGAACAGAATAATCCTGAGCCTCCTCTCTCGTGGTTCAAGGCTCTGAGGTAAAAAGTCTTGAGGCTACTGGCTATGGCATTTCAAAATTCTGTGGGCTACCATGACTCTGGCTCCTGGTTGCTAAGGATAACCCAGAGGCAGCTGCATTGATGACCTTAGATGTGGCATTGGAGGACTGCTCTGCAGAGCTTCTGCCAGTCAGAGTGTGGTGGGAGGGAGCTGTTGAGTACTGGCAACCATGATCTTGCTAGGTATCCATAGAGACTGGTGCCAGGTAACCATGTACTTCTTAAATTCTAGCACCCACAGCTTCTTGGTGAACACTGTAGCCCCATTGTGCAGATGGGTAAATGGAGCCCTACTCTGCAGTTTGAGACAGTTATGCAGAGAGGATCCCAGGCCCTGAAAAGTCCAGGTATCCCTTATCCCTGATTCAATTTAGAATAATGCTCTTTCCTTCCTGTTTTGTAGACCAGTGCTTCTCAGACTTCAATGCAGCATGCTTGCTTGAACACAGATTGCTGTGCTCCACCCCCAGAATTTTTGATTGGGCAGGTCCAGAGTGGGCCCAGTAATTTGAATTTTTAACAAGTTCCCAGGTGATGTGGATGCTCTTGGCCCCAGGACCACAATGAAAGAACTGCTATGTGAGAACAAGGGAAAGTGAGTGATTTTCCTGAGATGATGCAGTGAGGGAGCCTGGAACAAAGACTGTGATTTAGCTCTAGGAACTCCAAGAATTTGCCTAGGGATGATCCCCTTCCCCTTACCCACGAGGAGGCCATAGAATTAAGAGAATATTTTATCTTCATCAGTACACATACAGAGAGAATATATCCAATATAATTAGGGAATAAATAGGTGTCCTGTGCTGGGATGTAGGCTCGATGCCCTGTGGCTCTGTGGGGGTTTATTTTAGCACTGATATAATTGAAAAGATGTCATCCACTCCAAGAGCCCCTCATGAAACTTTCATGGCCCCAGTGGTCATTGTCCAAAGACGCATCTCTTCTTCATTTAAAAGAAAGTCAGACAGATTGCTTCTCCTGCTAATGGGACTATCTTGTGTATCATTTGACAGCATCTATGTAATGTGTTCATAGGGGACAAAGAAAAAGTTGAATAGTTGAACAGAGAGGCATTGGAGGAAGTCCACCTCACGAGTTTACAGATGTTTGTGGAATATTTCATAATGTTTTGAAACTGTCTGTCTGTTTCACCTGTGTCTCTGATGTGAAGCTGTATCTCAGCAGGAGAGTTTGTTTCACCTTAGCTGGTTGGGTAAGTGTAACAACACATTTTATCCCCAATGTGTTAATTAGACCCAAAAGAAAAGAGTCATAAAAGAGTTGTTCTCCTAAATGCTAGCATTTTTCATCTGGATTCTATTTATTGATTATTTTACAGTTGAGAAGGAGCAAAAAAAAATCCATGTTTTTATAGCAAATAAAGCTGGCTGCAGTAATTATGCAGGCTCAACATGTCTGTTCTGGAGCAGGAAGTTGGAATTCAGCCTGACTCTCAAACATTTGGGTGAGATCTAATTGAGAAAGACATTTCAAAGAACAAATATTTAGGAATGCGGACTTTCGGTGATGGTCTCTGTGGGTGAAGCGGGAGTCCGTTGCTTTTGGCTTGATCCTTAGAGGTTGGGGGGAGGTGATGGGGAAGGACCTGGTAGAAATGTTGAGACCACAGTGCAAATGTGAAGCTGAAACTTAAAGATAATCAGTGAAGCTGAGTAAAGGGAAGAAAGATAACTGATGAGCAAAGGGAGAATCAATTAATCAAATATAGATTGAATACATATTGAAGGTCCAATCTTGGGAAAGGCACAATGAGGGCAAGGAATAGGATTTTACTTGTTATGTATCTCCCATGATGCTTAGCTCAGGCACCATAGTGACAAAGCCCTTGATTGGTGTGGGTATCAGTCAGGGTGCACGTAGCAAAAACCTGAATTCAACTGGCTGAAACAATTATGGCTTAGCATCTCCTACTACAACAGATGTGGGCCATCTGCCCCAAGCCTAGTTCTTTCAGTGGTTCAATACATCATCAAAGATACAAATTCTTTTCATCGTTTCTTGGTCTCAAGGTCACAAGTTGGCTGTAACAAATCCAGGTATTACACCCTTACGATTATGTGCAGAGGCAGAAAAGGCAGGAGGGGAACCTTTACCAGAAGGCTCAGTAGACTTTCCCTCAAGTCTCACTGGCTGAATTGTGAGTCACATGTCCATGCATAAGCCAACCACAAGCAAGGGAAGGAGACTACCATAATTGGTTTAGAATAATCTTGATTTGTTGAGTCTCAGAGATGAAAAAATTTCGAATGCTTTTGGAAAAAAGAAAGGAGCAACCAACAATACCTGCTATAGCAGTTAAGACTTGGGTTTTACTTTTCTGTACTTCTTCGTAGCCCTGTGACTCTGAGCAAAGTATTTTACTTCTTTGAGTCTCAGTTTATTCATCTGTGTAATGGGAATTTATTGGGAAACTAGATCTGATTTAACTCAATAATCGCACTTGATTAGTATGTAAGAAGTGGAAAGTTATTTGATCTCTGATGTCCAAGAACTATAATCAGTGCAGCAGACTTGTAAGGTCTAGACCATGTAGGCGATCAAATAATCAGAGAACAGAACCAGAGAGTAAATCAATGACCGCGACTTGCAGGCCAACCGTGGGGTGAGGAGTGTAACAGCAGTGGGGGCCACGGAAGTTAGAAAAGACCTCCCGGAGGAAGTGGTTCGTAGAGCATACTGGAACTGCAGCATCTTAGTACGGATGGGTCATGAGCTTCTGCCCGGCTTTCTGTACTGCCTCTTGGTTTTCTTCTCTCGGTGGTGAACTGGGAGCTTAAGCCAAGTTGGGTTCTCATCTCTTTTCTGTCTTTGACAGTCCAAATATGGTCTGCAGCTCTGGGAGGCAGTCACCGTGACCTCCTTGCCAGTCTTCAGTTCCTGGTTTCCACTCCTTTGAACGGCCCATCAGTCTACACCTCTCATACATTCTGGTTGCTGATTAGATACTATTATTATTAGGATATCTGGCTGCTATCATCAAGTCTATATGCTTAAAGTGGAATCTAATGTCTTCCCATCTCTCAAGCCATCTGCCCTTCTGGATTCTTCATTCTTGTTGTTGGCAGCACCATCTTCCCAGATGCTTGGGCTCAAAACCTTAGCAACACTTCTGATGCCTGCCTCCCTCTACTTCAAATATTAAAGCACCGACTTTCCTTTCTCTTCATTATGTTTCTTGAATATACGTCCTCCTTTCTGGCATGAGACGTTCCCTTTGTGCAGGTTCTTTCTATCTCATGCTGGGTGATGGCGGTAGCCTCCTGCTCTGATCACCCAGCCCCAAGCCATAGTGCCTTGGGGTCGTGGGGACAAACGACCAGAGAATAAACCAACAATTGGGACTTGCAGGCCAACCACGGTGGGAGGAGCATCAAGTCTCCTACAGGAGCATTCTTTTGTGTTCGGCAAATAGAATGGTCACTTATTCGAGTACAGAGGTGGTGATGAGCCTAGAATCCGTGCTGCAGACACATTATGTTCCTTGAGGTGCTATTTCGCAGCTTCTCATATCTCCCTCCTTCAGGTCATCCCCCAAAGTCATTTTTATCCACTCATTATCTTACATTTTCCCCCATAGTACTCACTGGATGCAGCCCAAACTCCTCAACAGACCCTGTAAGTCTCCACAACTTGCCTGCGTCCTTTCTCCTGGTGGTGTGGCTCACTATCACGTCTGACTCTGCTTCAAGTTCTGCCTTTCTCTGTGTTTAAGTCAAACCACCCTTTCCTTCAAGGCCAGGGTTAGAGCTGCATCCTCATTAGACCATCCCAGACCACCAGAGCCCACAGTGATCGCGAAGCATCAGTCTCTCCTTCCCCTGAATTTCTGTAGCAGTTATTGCTGACAGCACAAATTTGGTACTTAACAATACACTCTGGGGTCATTGTTCATACTCTGGGGTCATTGTTCAGCATTTTATTGCAATGTTCCTCATCTTCCCAATTGGATGTAAGGCCATCAAGGTCTGAGATGGGGTGAAAGCGAATCCTTCTTTGTATCCAGTTGAAATCTGCAAGCACAGGGCACTTCAGTGAATATTTATTAAATTAATAAATCAGGAATAAGGGGAATAAGATTATTTACCTGAAAAGTCAGTTCATCCTCACCCTTTTTTCCTTAACCTCAATTTGGAGAAAAGACTCACTTTGATGAAAGCCTGCCTGCTGTATGCCAGGCACTAGTTTAGGTGATTTTTAGGAGCTGTTGGAACTCAGTCTTGTAAACACCCTTGAGGCTGGGATTATGGTTGTCATTTTACAGATGAGGAAGTGGAGGCTGGGAGAGGTTAAGCGGCTTCCAGGCTTACTCAGCAGCGGGAGGCAAAGGGAGGGCAAAGTCAAGTTCTCTCCTCTGCGCTCCATTTCATGCATCTTCTGGATGTTCTCCCGACCTGTGGGTGCCCTGTTGTCCCAGTCTCTTTTCCCCATTTGCTCTGTCCCCCTACCTCCTTCCATCTCTCATCTGTGATGAGACTCAGGCCATCTCTGGTGTGCTGGGGGACTTTTAAAACTGTGATGTTTACCATGACTCTTTCCTGAAGACCTTCCACCCCCTGTTATGATGTGGCTTCTTTTGACCTCTCACTTTTTTTGAAAAGAGATATTTAATTTATTTATTTGGCTGCATAGAGTCTTAGTTTCAGCATGCGGGCTCTCTAGTTGTGGCTTGCTGGCTTAGTTGCCCCATGGTGTATGGGATCTTAGTTCTGCAATCAGGGATCAAACCCATGTCCCCTGCATTGGAAGGTGGATCCTTAACCATTGGACCACTAAGGAAGTCCTGATCCCTCATCTTCTTATTGATACCTTGACTATCTTTCCTGCCACGCTCAAGCCTGATCCTGAGATTCCTTTAAGAGCGAAAAAAAAAAAAAGATGTTCTGCCAGTGGGATCAAGCTGGATCTGAGCCAGCTCTTCTGAACCCCAAGCCCTCCCTTTACCCCCATCTGACCCTGTGTACCCATCCAACCTCACCTGGTACACTCCTGTTCTGTGTCCCCAGCATCTTACCTGTGGAAGGAAAACACTGCTGACTTACTAATAGGAAGGAGCTCTCTGCTACCTGCCGGAGCTATGAGTGGTATTCTCCCACCCTTTATAGCATTCTTCTTTCCTTTCATTCATTCATTCTGAAGACACTGATCATTGATCACATATTCTGTATAGCAGGGAACAAACCAAAGCCCTTGCCTTCAGAGTGTGCGCTGAAGTGGGGGAGACAGGTGGTAAAAAAGTGAACATACTATATACTTTGTGCTGGTTGCAATGAAGAAAAATAGCAAGGCAAAGGGCATAGATGGTGATGGAATGCAGTGTGGTCAGGGAAGGCCTCTCTAATGGTGACATTTGAGCAGAGACTGAGAGGAAGGAAGCCATGTGGATATCTGGGGGTAAAGGGCACCTACAATGCAGAGGGAATAGTGAGTGCAAAGGCCCTGGGGGGAGAATGCCTTTGGTAAGTCCAAGGATAAGCAGGAAGGTGGCAGTGGAGAGAAGGAGGGGAACTTGGGAGGAGGTGAGGGCTGCCCATCTCTAGCCTCTTCAATGCCTCAGAAACACTGTCACCTTCTCACAGCTGTGACCACTGGCTGAAATGACCACATCCGTCCACTCAGCCAGGTCCCACTCAATCTTCACATCTCAGCTTTGGCACCCCACCTTCTAGGGACTTCCATCTCTGCTCTCTCTCATTGATCTACCTCTTTCCTGAGTTGCTGTAACTCCCACCTCGCTACTGCACAACGTAGCTCTTAATTACCTGCCGCCTGGTTCACCTTCACTGGGGCTCTGTCTGTGTAGGTCTCACCTTTCTAACAAACTACCTCTTCAAAACTGGTTTAGTCCTTCTCCCCAGGAGCCAGTCCTGAGCTGGCCTCTCTGTCTACCTATCGGAGATGCTGGTGGCAGAAGTGGGAAAGGGCAGGCTCTGCAGAGATCTGTGGTGGAACCTTCTTCATACCATTCATTGTCCCTTCACAATAGACAGGAAAACATTTATTTTGAACCTCCTTGGGACACTTTGAGCTGGGAGCCTCTGCTTGCAGCGGGCATAGGAATCTTCCTTTCTTCAGGACTTGGATAAAAGTTTGGCTCTGCTCGGGGCGAGGGAAAGAGGAACCGGGGTGCAGAGAAAGTCACTTATTAGCCTTTCTTGTTCAGTCAGAGTAGAATAATATGCTTCAGGAGTGAAGGAGGAAGGAATTTACCTAAGATTCCTGAGACTTCCCTGACATCCAAGGTCGGGATCCTGAGTGTGGAGACTGACCGATGAGTGACCTTGGGCAAGTCACTTAACCTTTACCTACTGCAGTCGCCCCTCTTCCCATCCATTGTAGAAGAAAATGAACAATAACCCTGATTTTTAGGGACTCTATCTACTCCCCAGGTTGTTCTCTGCATTAATTTTTAGGCCAATGGTTTTAAAACTTGAGAAATGTACAGATGGTTCCATTTTAAAGGGAGAAAATGCTTCCCACAGACCTCTAATATTGTCTTAAATTACTAATATAATAATATTTAAATCTATATAAACAAAAAATTAGACAGAAAACAGCTTCGGCTTATAACTCATACATAATCTCAGTGCTCAAACGAGTTTATAAATTAAAATGCAAACTACAAAGCCATTAACATTCAGATTAACGATATTAATTTAACATGGTAGATGCCGTTATAGTGCTAAGACTAAATCAGCCCCTGTGACATGATCACGGTTTGGGTCGCTTGCTCCACCACATGCCCTGTGGTGACTCAACTCTCCAGTACTCTTCTTAGCTGGAATGTTTGTTCTTACAACATGCTGAGGGATCATCTGGCCAGACCTTGGCACAAAAGCATTTGTGTGTTAGGTGGCCGCTTTTTTTTTTTCACGTTAGCGCATGACAATGAAAGGAGCTTTAATTCTAGTGCACCAACAGACACTGACCCAAAGCTGGGTCTTCAGACTGAGTGTGGCTGCTTGGGCACTGAAATGAAATCACAACGCTAGTGTGGTGCTTTGGTGCCTAAGGAACTCTGGCTTGAGAAACAAATGTTGAGCGCTCCGAAACAGCGCCCCCAGTGGTTTGAAAGAGTTAATGCTAGAAGTGAGGCTGATGGCTCTGCAATCCTTTAATAGAAATGTTTGGTACTTTTGTTATGTAGCACTGTCTCAAGGGGTAGGTAGAATAGTGTTAGCCCCATCGCACAGGTGAGAAACCTGAGGCTCAGAGAGATTGAGCAGTCAGGGTCCCATTGGACACTGGGGTCATCTGGACTCCATGCAGGTCTGTGGACTCAGAGTCCCTGAACTTGCTAACAGGCTTCACTGCCCCCTCCCTACAGACCCTCACCAAGGTTCAAGGTGCTTTGAGTGATCAGAATACAAGGACTCTGGAGTAACTTGAGAAACACTAGACTGTCTCAGTAGATTCACAGCTTTCTGGGAGTAGTCAGGGTGTTATTTGGTGCAGAAAAGAGGAGTGAAGGCAATAGAGACGGGATGGATCATGGTTCTCAGATCCTCCAGTGGATGGCAGTAGCAGGAGATGGTGCCTTCCCTGACGGCACTTGGGAGGAGTGGATACCAGTGAGCTCAGGAGAGAAGATATCCTAGCAACTGCTACCTTGATTAGGGCTTCACACTTTAACAAGCAGTTTTTTGGTGCATTTATTTTCAAGTTTGTTCTTTTTAAAAAAAATTTATTTTTATTGTGATAAAATACACATAATATAAAATTTGCTACCGTAACCATTTTGAAGTGTACGTTTCACTGGTATTAGATACTACATAATGTTATGCGACCATCACCACCATTCATTTCTATTACTCTCTAGTGTGTATTTTACAACAACTTTGCAAAAAAGGTCACCATCCTCAGAAACGGGGGCTCAAGTGACTTGTCCAAAGTCACACCTCAAACCTGTGTCTGCCTCTCAACTGTGACCTTGAGTAATAATGGTGGGGTTGGTTTCCCAAGGGCCTGTTGGGGGGCCTTGTGGGATGGCCAAGCTTTCTGAGGTCGGGGCTGAATGGGATGACCTTGAAAGAGCCGTCCTGGAATTGATTCTGCTCATTGGTCAGGGTCAGGATGACTCACCGCTGTGTATCTGGGATATGCCTTTCCTTGGATCAAAAATTATTATCCTGCCCTTGGAAGCTGCCCTTCCCCTGCCTGACTTGATTGGTTTATCATCCAAGCTTAAAATAACTACAATAAATAAAAACACCCCAAAACTTTTTTATCCTGCAGTGAATGAGCAACAATCTACATATGCAAATAAATGGCAGGCCTGTCCCTATGAATATTAATTTGGGAAGAGAGCTCAAGGCCCTAAAATACACTCAAAACCATCAGTGTGGCATTTTGCAACTGTTCTAGCTTGCTCTGAAATCACAGCCTTATTATATCTTAAGGTATTATAAAATATAATAAGCTCTAAGCTGACATCCCTTTTGAACCTCTGAGGCTACCAAGAGGACATAGATATCTCAGGTAGGCAAGCCAGAGGCCAGGGTTGGTGGCTGAATCCTGACTCTGGGACTGTGGCTGACCTTGTCCTACCCTGGCAGGGCCCAGGCCTTAGCTCTTCTCAGATCCCAGCATTAGCAGTGAGTCCCCAAGGTCAGGGGACAGTTCTGGGGAACACTGAGGGGCAACTACTAGCCTCAGGGAGATAGAAGGTGGGAAAGGGAGGGTCCTTGAGAATTAGCTAGTCTTACCCCCCAAACAAGGCAAATGAGGGAATTGAGACCCTGGGTCAGTGGGTGACTTAACCCAAAGTGACATGGTGACTTAATAGAGAATGAGAAATCTTATTCATATTTTGGTCTGAAAAGCACATTTCCTTTTCAGTGTGTGTGTGTGTGTGTGTGTGTGTGTGTGTGTAGGAAGTGGTGGGCAGAGTGGCATTTAAAGTTTGTATACTTTGGGGGAAAGCATTATTCTTCTAATGTGAACGTTCACCCTGAGACAGGCAGAGACTGAAAATCTAGTCTTGTATTCCATTTGGATGGAAAGAAATGATTGCCTTCCTCCCCCAGGAAACCTCCAAATTAGATTATACAAAGGCCAGAATTAATGTAAGGTTGCATGGTAGGGCACACCCCAGGCAGAGTGATGAAAGGGCCGCATGGAGAAGGGCAGGAGTGCCTCTGAGGAAGCCAGAGGTTAACCATTGGCCAGGGAGGACCACAGGGTGGGGGAGGAAGAGCTGGCAGTGGCGTCTGTGCTCTCGTCCAGGGGAGGCTCTGCTGGGGGAGCGGAACGGGGTGGCTCCTTGGTGCCCTCCCTAGCCGGATCTCTCTTTTGTGCTACCCTACTGTAAGCTCGAGCCTATAGGCTCACCTTTGGGCCTCCTTTTCCAAGTCAGTATTTAAATATCGGAATATACGCGCCCACCACTCCATAACTTTGCTTTGTGAGGATCAACTGAGGATTTCAGGTTCCTGCACCTTGCCTGGTGCAAAGCAGGGATTCAGTTGTCCTTGTTGTTTAGTTGCTCAGCTGTGTCTGACTCTTTTGTGACCCATGGACTGTAGCCCGCCAGGTCCTCTGTCCATGGGATTTCTCAGGCAAGAATACTGGGGTGGGTTGCTATTTCCTTCTCCAGGGGATTTTCCCCAGCCCGGGATCGAACCCACGTCTCCTGCTTGGTAGGCGGTTTCTTTACCACCAAGCTAGCAGGGGGCACCTAGGCATTCAGTACCTCTAGATTTCTTTCTTTTCCTGGGAGATTTATTAGACTAGCTGTGCTGGGTCAGCATGGAGATGTGTGCTTCTGTGTTTATGTCTGTGTTTGTGTCTGTGTTAGTGGGTTTCTACTAGTGTGTGTGTGCATGTGTCTGCTTTCATCCATGTTTGTCTTCAAGTGTGTGGTGGAGTGGGTAGCTGTGTGAGTCTGCATTTTGTGAGTGACTGGTGTCTGTGTGTCAGAGTTTCATGGCAGCGTGTCTATTTATGTGTGTTTCTATGAGAGTTGTGTGGTGACAACAGTGTTGTGTGTGTGTGTGTGTGTGTGTGTATGTGTATGTGTGTGGTGCATTGTAGGTGTGACAGGAAGAGTGCATGGGGTTTGGAAGGTTCACTGTGCCATGGACCTGGGTCCCCTCTAAGGTGCTCCCACCCAAAGCCCTCACCTGGTTCTGACTGCAGGTCCTAACTGCCCAGGTCCCCTCGCCACTACCTCCCTCTAGAGGCCACTGGGTGCCTTCGCCCTGGCCTGGCCCTGGATTATTTGTATTTGAGTTTGCATATTACATGCATATTATTTGCATTGTCTAAATAGACTCTGCTTTCAGTTCTGCATTTTCAAGGTAAAATGGAGTTGCTCCTCTTCAAGGTCATTATATTAACAATTGCTTCTTTTGCTTTTACTCTTTCTGGTCCAGGACTCCCTCTCAAAACTGGGCGACTAGGGGAGGAAGAAAGCTCAGAAACCTCTGCTTGTCCCTCCGTTGAGCAAAGGGATAGGTTGGTGGGTAGAGGCGCTGGGACCCTGGGAGGAGCAGCTAGGGAGGACACTTTCTTTCTCCACGGTAGTTGCTTCTGACCAGAGCCAACTGTGTCAAATCAGAGCTGGAGACAAATACACTCCGACTTGTGCCCTATTGCCTGCTTCTCAAGCACCCACCAACACCCCCCTGTGGGGGTGTAAAGGAAGGGTCACTTTGGATGTTTCAGCACCTTTGTACCCATATTTGGCTGGGGAGGACCTTATGGGAAACAAAGGAGCCAAAAATGTTTTTTCTATTCAAACACCTAATACCTTATATACACATACACACACATTCACTTATTTTCTTCCAGTTTTATTGAGCTGTAATTGACATATAGCCCTGTGTAAGTTTTAGATGTGCAGCGTAATGGTTTGACTTACATACATCATGAAGTGATTACCACAGTAAGTTTAGTGAACGTCCATCATCTCATATAGATACAAAATTGAAGAAATAGAAAAAATGTTTTTCTCTTGTGATGAGAACTCAGGATTTATTCTCTTAACAGCTTTTGTATGTATCATAAAGCAATGTTAATTATATTTATCCGGTTGTACATTACATCCATACCTAGTACAGAATTAATAATATTTCTAACACCACAGTAAATATCAACCCCAAAAGCTTCCTTAGGAAGGCTATACTCCCAGTGTGTCTTCCTTATGTGCCATCACTGTGCTCTGCATTACCCATTTAGATATAAGCGTTGAGTCCTGGCTGCGTGCTTTCTAGCATGTGACCTAACATGTCTGAGCACCCATTTTCTCATCTGTGAAAGGGACAGTAATAATAGTACTTAATTCTTATAGCAGTACATAGGGTTGTTGTGAAAATTAAATGAACAGCGGAGGTAAAGGGCTTAGCTTAGTGCATGGGACCTAATAAAGACTCAGCAGATGAGAGCATCACCAGTTCTCATGGGCTCCATTTGAAAGCAGAGGCTCTGTAGTATGTCTTTTACTGCCTAGTAGGAATTGTTTATCAGATGCGCCTCAGCCTAGCAACAAGCCTGAGTCCCTTCAGTGTTTTTCAGGAAGTCAAGTTCCCTTGGCGGCGTTTACTTTTCCATGGGTGGAAGGATTTCCAGAAGCAGCATGGGAAGCAGGAGATTCTTGGCCTGTGTCTCCAAGGATTTGGGTCACTTCCCCCATCAAAGGGGTAGCTGTGTCTGGTTTCCTTCTCCAATTCATGATTCCTCTTCTCTTTGGATCGTTGAGTAAAGCCCTACTGGCACCAAAGGCCATCCACGATTGAGTGGAATTTAGCTTCCCAGAAAACAGAGATTAAGGCAAAACTTGGTGCTATTGCTTCCCCTGGGGTAGGGGTGCAGTTCCAGGGCAAGGAGGGTGAGAAGACAAGGGAAGCTATGCAACAACGGGGGAAAACAAATGCCAGCCAGCCACAGCTTCACAAGGAAGTGAGGGAAGAAGGCCAGCTGCTTCCTCACACGGGATGTTTGTGGCTAAGCCCAATGGAACCAGTGTGACTCAGAACAGGTTGCTCAGGGTGGAAGGGAGAGAATCTGTCTGCCAGCGTCTTGGCCTCTTGTTGCTCCAAGTTTTCCCCATGGGGAAACTCCCTTGCACTTCTGGGTCATATCACCTGGTCCCTCTGGGCAGCCACTGGGGAAGCCAAATCCCAGACCCTGTAGTATGGTGTCTCAGTGAGCCCAGAAGTGAGAAGAGCCAGCCCCTCTTCTTCCAGCGGACAGAGGACGGAGCCTGGGCTCTGCTAGGGGAGGCTGTGCCAGAGTCGCACCCCAGGGGAGCAGTGGTAGGGTAGAGGTGGTGTTAGAGGAGATGCTGGGGTGGCAGCCTGGTTCTCCTGTGAGAAAGCAGCTGGTGGATGGTATGGGAGGCAGCTGCGGCTGAGCAAGTCTGGGGAGGCACCAAATGGGCTCCGATTCAGCCACTGTTACTCAGTTAATTAGTGCACATTTGGGACCAGGTGCTGGAGTCTGGACCTTCCCCTGCAGGCAGTGGGGAGCCATCAGCTTTCCTGAGCAGGTGAGAGACCTACTCAGTGCTCAGCGATGACAGAGTATGTGAGTCTGCTCAGACCGCTGTAACACAGTTCCATACACTGGGTGGCTTAAACAACAGAAATCCATCTCCTCGCAGTTCTGAGGCTTGAAGTCCAGGATCACGATTCTAGCGAATCTGAGTTCTGGTGAGAGCTCTCCTCCTGGCTTGCAGACAGCTGTCTTCTTGCTCCGTGCTAGCTGGCATGGCTTTTCCTGGGTATGTGCTCACTCACAGGAGGTGGCAGGGGAGAGAGGTAGAGAGAGTGCTTTCTGGTGAACTTCCTAGAAGGATGCTAATCCTATTGGATCAGGGCCCTACCCTCATAACCCCGTATGTACGTGCGTTCTTGCTAAGTCACTTCAGTTGTGTCTGACTCTGTGCAACCCTATGGACTGTAGCCCACCAGGCTCCTTGTCCAATGGATTCTCCAGGCAAAAACACTGGAGTTGGTTGCCATGCCCTCCTCCAGGGGATCTTCCTGACCCAGGGATTGAACCTGTATCTCTTATGTCTCCTGCATTGGCTGGTGTGTTCTTTACCACTAGCACCACCTGGGAAGCTCTCTTATGACCTCATTTGACCATGATTACTTCCTTACTCCAAATACTTACTCCAAATACAAGACTCTTGAGAGTCCCTTGGATTGCAAGGAGATCAAGCCAGTCCATCCTGAAGGAAATCAGTCCTGAATATTCACTGGAAGGACTGATGCTGAAGCTGAAGCTCCAGTACTTTGGCCACCTGATGCAAAGAACTGACTCATTGGAAAAGACCCTGATGCTGGGAAAGATTGAAGGTAGGAGGAGAAGGGGATGACAGAGGATGAGATGGTTGGATGGCATCACCTACTCAATGGACATGAGTTTGAGCAAACTCTGGGAGTTGGTGATGGACAGGGAAGCCTGGTGTGCTGCAGTCCATGGGGTCACAAAGAGTCGGACACGACTGAGTGACTGAACTGAACTGGACTGGACTGAACTGAACGGAACTAAACTGAACTCCAAATGCAACTGCACTGGGGTTAGGGCTGCAACATAAGAATCTTGAGCAGGGAGGAGCACAAACTTCCAGTCCATCACACAGGGGTTATTTGGAGAAGGCCTGTTTTCTAGTCTGCTTGTCTTTGCCCACGAAAGGTCAGATGGGGGGCGGGCGGGACTGCTGCCAGAAGCCCTGGTATTCCCATCTCAGATCAGTGTAACAGAGGCTGAGAGATCACGGTTGCCCATGGAGTTTCACGGAGAAGGCAATGGCACCCCACTCCAGTACTCTTGCCTGGAAAATCCCTTGGACTGAGGAGCCTGGTGGGCTGCAGTCCATGGGGTCACGAAGAGTCGGACACGACTGAGCGACTTCACTTTCACTTTTCACTTGCATGCACTGGAGAAGGAAATGGCAACCCACTCCAGTGTTCTTGCCTGGAGAATCCCAGGGGCGGGGAAGTCTGGTGGGCTGCCGTCTATGGGGTTGCACAGAGTCGGACACGACTGAAGCGACTTAGCAGCAGCAGCATGGAGTTTCATTCAGCAGTGGGAGAAGGTCCTTTCTGGGTCAGAGACCAGAGTGTCTGGGTTTGAATGTCAGCTCTGCCATTTGGAAGCTGAGTGACTTTGGACAGGCAACTCAACTTCTAGTTATTCAACATGTGTTCATGGAACACTTATGTGCTGAACCCTGTTCTAGCTGCTGGGGATACAGCAGTGAATGACACAAGATGAACAGATTGAAACCCGTGCCCTTGTGGAGCTTACATTCTAGTTGAGGCAGCCAGCCTATGAGCAAAGTAAGCCAGTCGATGACAGAGCATGTCTGAAGGCGACAGGGAGTGATGGAGTGGGGATGGGAACACAGTTTTAGGTAGTGGTTAGGGAAGGTCTCAATTAAAAGGTGGCATTTGGGGCTTCCCTGGTGCTACAGTGGTAAAAAATAAATCTGCCTGCCAATACAGGAGACACGAGTTCGATCCCTGATCTGGGGAGATCCCACGTGCCACAGGGCAACTAAACCCACGTGCCACAACTGCTGAGCCTGGGAGCTGCAACCACTGAGCCCACGGGCCACAACTGCTGAGCCCGTGCACCCTAGAGCCTCTGATCCACAACGAGAGAAGCCGCTGCAGTGAGGGGCCCATGCACCGCAACCAGACAGTAGCCCGCACTCACTGCAGCTAGGGGAACGCCCACGCAGCAACAGCGCAGCCAAAAGAAACAGCATGATAAAGAAGATGAAAGCACCAAGGAGGCGAGAGAGGCGCAATGCTACTCTCTCGGGGAGATCTTTTTGCGCCTCAGTTTCCTCACCTATACAATGGGGTTAGGATAGCACCTGCTGCACAAAGCTGCTTTGAGGGGTAAGTCAATCCATGCAGGGCCTTAGCCCAGGCCTGGCACACCAGAGACACTCATTAATGTTGCCTGGTATTCTTGTCACTGCCCCTCAGGTAGGATCCTGTCCCTGCCACCTCCGGGCAGCATGCTACAGGGATTTTAGACTACAGGGGTTTCAGTGGCCTTCATCTCTCCAGGAGTCAGAGCAGCTCTCCTCCAACCCTCCCCATCTCCTCATTAAAAGGGGACACGCACCCTTGCAGCTTGAGAAGCAATACATGCATTTTCTTTTTACTCGAACATCTAACTCCCAGAGGGAACTGCAGAAGTGCCTTTAGCAGTATCCAGGCTTAGGAAGCAGCTTCCAGCCTTTCTCTGGAGCATCTGCAGACTGAGCTGAGCCGGCGTTTATGGCCCAGTTCAGGGCTGGGTTGCGGGGAGGAGTCACCCACCACGAAAATCAGACTCCCAGCAGTGGGGACTTGGGACCCTGTCCCGTTTTCCCCGCCCCAAGTGACTGAGCGGCTGCCCGCTTCTCATCAGCAGGCACCGGGAGTTCCTTCGGCAATTGGGACACCATTATTTACTGTCGCAGAGATTTTTGTGGCTGTAATTTACCATCACTGTGAAGCCAGGGACCTGAATCCCAGTAGCCCTCAGTATAGATATTGCATCTAATCAATCCTCTATTACTATGCAAATACATCCTATAGGTTACTGATGTCTTTTCCTTTCAAACACTTAATACATAATTAATGGTATTTCTAATGCCATGGAAGACACCAACCCCAAAAGCTTCCTTCTATAATTTATACCCACTCAGACAAAAAGATTGGTTTATTGGTTCACTTATCATGCAGTAGGGTACCTCTCCTTGCCCTCCCCAGGAAGGGCCCCAAGTGTGGATGGACCCAGGAAGCACTGGGAAGGCAGCCTACCCTCCAGGTGGCAATAGCAGAGCAGGAGGTTGGCTACGTGCGGGAGGGCACCACGTGCCAGCTTCTTTATTGATCGTCTCATTCAGTTCTCTCACACTGACCTATGAGGGAGGCCTTCCTGTTATCCCACTCTGCAGATGAGGAAACTGAGGCCAGAGAGGTAATATGACCCAAGGGTAAACGTGGGTCTCTCTGCAGGCGGGGGAATGCACAGGAGAGCTTGGAGGTCCAGATTCAGACTGTGACCTGTGTGACTTGGGCAAATGGCTTGACTTCTCTGAATCTTAGTTTCTTAACCTGTAAAATGGTGGCCAGATTTGCTCCTCTACAGGATTACTGGAGAATTAGAGATAATGGCATGTGTTAGGCACCAAAACCATGCTTGCCGTTTTCCTTTTCTCCGAGTGAATAGTAGAACATTAAGTTTTTTTGGCCCTGCCATGCAGCATGTGGGATCTTAGTTCCCTGACCAGGGACTGAACCTGTGCCCCCTGCAGTGGAAGCATGGAGTCCTAACCGCTGGACCATCAGGGAATTCCTGAGAACATCACTTCTGAGAGTATCATTTTGGCAGCATGGTGGTCGTTTTTGGCAGAGAAAGTGATTGGGACGGAGACAGGTGTTGGACAACCTGTCTTCAGGGAACACACCTTCTCTGGGCAGACTGGGCTCCATGAGAAAGAAACCCCATCACCAGTCCACGTGGGGAGGCTCTTCCCCAGGCTCTGAGCAGCACCAGCCTTAGGAATGAAGGAAACGTGGCTCCCATCATCAAGGAAGTGCAGCTGGTGGAGATGGACAGGCTCAGTACCCAGTGCGATGAGGTGTGACGGGGGTCAGCACACAGGCGTGGGCCCTGATGGTGGGGGCAGTCGGGTGGGGGCATCAGTGCATGGAAGAAGGGGGTGCTGAGTGGCGGGTGGGGTGTGGGCCAGGCCCAGCACGAGGAGGGACCTGAGAATAAGGAAGGAGGTGAATTTTGAATGTGAGATGGTAGGCACTGCAGTCCAGTCGTTCCCAGGCAGGGGGTTGGGGTAGGTTGCCCATCTTGGCTCTCTCTCTCTGCCCCTCTGCTCTCACAGGGAGGAAATGGACCTGGGTGGGCAGAGCCTGCTCCCCAACCTAGGGCAGGAAGAGAGATGGAGGCTGGGCAGAGGCAGGAGGGACTGCGGATGATGAGGAAACTGCCTGTGAACTGTGGCCAGCTAGGTGCAGGGGCTTACAGGGCACCCCCTGCAGCTCAAAGAACTGAGAGTCAAGTTGCTTTCCTTCTCACCATGCCCCTCCTCTCCCCAGCCTTGGAGCCCGCAGGCTGCCCCCCACTCTTCCTTGTTCGACCAGTCTAGACCCTAGCAGACGTGGCTTATGCCTCCAGAACAAAGAGCTGCTCCTCATTCAGGGGCCCTCGACTTTGCCTTGAGTCTTCCCCATGTTTTGCTGGGGGGCGGTCTCCCTCACTGCTTCCTGTCCCCCTAGTCCACACTCCTAATGGCAGGCAGAGGGATTGTTCTAAAGTGCAAACTGGACCATGTCCCTGTCTTG
This sequence comes from Budorcas taxicolor, assembly GCF_023091745.1. Classification (NCBI taxonomy): domain Eukaryota; kingdom Metazoa; phylum Chordata; class Mammalia; order Artiodactyla; family Bovidae; genus Budorcas; species Budorcas taxicolor. The sequence goes on along the minus strand of NC_068919.1, from coordinate 13,304,248 downwards.
TCGGAAACTTCTTAATGGTTCCCTGTTGTCCTTGGGATAAAGTCAAAACTTATTAGCACAGCAGTCAAGGCCTGGCTGCCTCTCTCCATCCCCTCTCCGTAATCTACCCTGCGCTTTATGCTTGGTGATAACGACCTGCTTCCACTTCCCCTCTCCCAGGGCATGCAGTGCTGCGTCACACCTCTGAGCCTTGCTCAGGCTGTTTTCTGACTGCAGTGCCCTTCCCTGTTGCCTTTGTCTGGCTGCCTCTCACCATCTTTCAAAATTCAGCCCAGATACTGCCTCCTCCAGGAAGGCTTCCCTGAACTCCTCTCCCTCCACTGGGTGAAGTGGCCTATATTCCTGCTCCCTTGGCACTCTTCTTATTACAGTCTTGTAACTGCAAAACCATAGCGAGGGACTTAGAAGCAGGGATCTGGTCAAAAAGGGACTCAGTATCTAGTGCCATCCTTGGCACCTAGGGCTAAAAATGTGCTGTTAGACTGAACTAGGACAGTCCTCATCCTTGATATGAGGCCCTGATGCCGGCTTGTGGCTCTCCCTGGCTACTGGAGAAGAGGTGGGATTTGGCTGCTGGATTTTAGAGTCTGTCAGTGTTCTGAGCCCCTGGAGGGTCTTGGGGAGTGATGGGGTGGAATGATATTAAGGAACCCTCAGAGGCTGGAGAAATGAAGAGGATGATCCAGGAAATTGAGACAGCTGGGTGGGTGAAGTCATTTAATACACTGTTTCCATTTTCCCTTCTGTTCATGTCTTTGGATGTGTGATGTATCATATTTGGGATTTGAATTGTTTTAATCAGCTTCCTACTTTTGATCCCCAACTTGATCTCCTCTCCCCACCATGTACAGCAAAAGGGACATATAAAGAGGAAATCTTCAAAAAGTAGGAGCCCCTGCAATGGTCTTCAGGGAGACAGTGGCACCCCTTTTCCCACTTTGGGCAGAGTAGGAGTCAAGAGGTGGCTGCGGGGGAAGACAAGGCAGTGTGACATCACCGGCTCCTGAGCTCCAAGGTGGGAAGGGCAGAGAGGGCCTGGTTCTAGGCCAGGAACTGCTCCGGGGCTCCCCACCAGAGGCTCTGTGTCCTTCTGGGTATTTTCCACCTTTAATTTCTCAGCATTTTATGAACAGGGAGTAAATCAGGATCCCACACCGACTGCTTCATGTAAAGGATTAATAAACTGGAGATTTATGGGGCAGCGGCTGAGGAAGGCAGTGAGAGGGAGAATGAAATGAGGCTTGGTTCCAAAGGGGCAGGGGCTGGCTCCAGGAGCTCCCTCCATGGTGTGGGGCCTGCTGAGGGCCCCTGCTGGGACCCTTGTCCTTCAGGGCTTGATGGCCAGGCTGCACTTTGGCCTGTTTTCTACCTAGGTTTGACTCTGACAAGCCCAGACTCGAAGGGATGGAACTGTCCTGGGGTCTGTGGAGCTTGACAGACCAGGTTGGTATCGAATCTTTAGAGGGGCATAGAGATATAAGGTCTGGGCCTGGACTCTATCTAGAGTTCACATTCTCTTTGTTACATTGCAAATAACAGAAAAGCAGGACCCCATCGAGGTACACAACAAGAACCTAAATCCTTTCTGCCTCTTTGGCTGCTCTTCTCAGCGTGTTGGCTCATCCTCCTGCTAGCGCCTCAGGGTGATGAGATGGCTGATGTCGTTCTAGTCATCACCTTCATAAATGACAGTCTTCCTTGGAAGAAGGGGTTGCCCATCTCTTACTGGGCCTCTCCTTTTATAAGCAAGGAAACTCCTCCGATGCCCTACCACAGGCCAGAATTAGGTCATGTGCTCCTTCCAGTCACCAGCATAATGTAAGGAATTACTGTGATTGGCTTAGAGTAATAAAATTCCATTTGGGTTATGCTTCCCTGAGTCATGGTGGAGAGGAGGGGGCACCTGGACAAAAGTCAGGCACTCTGGGGATAAGGAAGTTGGCATGGCTACAGGGTAGGCACTTACTGCAGTGACTTTGGGTAATTTGTTTTAGCTTGTTGAACCTTAGTAAAGTGATAATAATAGTACCTGTCTTATAGTGTTTTGAGGATTAAATGTGATAATGCATGCTGAGTGCAGACCCAGGTGCCTGGCATACAGTATGTGTTAGTTAGGTGTTCATTATAGAAGCAGCTGAGTGAAGCCAAGCCCAGATTACCCTGTTTGTGTCAGCACTGTGTCAGATGAGGGTGGTGGTATCTGTGGCGGGCTCACATCTGCCGGGTTTATTATGGCCCTAACCCCATGGCATCCTTGATGGCAGCATGGACTGGGTCCTCCACTCACTTGTGGCTTTGGTGAAGTCAGTTCACTTCTCTGAGCCTCAGTTTCCTCCTCTGTAAAATGGGGACACTATTACCCCATAAGGTAGTTGGGCATGTTAAGGAAAGGAGGCAGGAAGTATGGTCCCTTGCAGGTGTAGGCCCTGCATGCTATGACCTCAGTGAAACTCCCTGGCCTTCCTCTCCCACTCCCCTCTTCCTCCGAGTGCTCATTTCAGAGACTGGAGGTCTAAGGTCATGGTCCATTCTCTTGGGGGTGATAAGGTGAAGCAGGCTATATTAGTCAGTGTTCAGGTCCCTAAGGGATTGGGATGCCAGGCAGCAAACAAGGCCAAAGCCCAGAATTTTAGAGGGGCCCACAGACCAGGGGCAAAGGGAAAGCCAGAGCTCAGATGCTGTGCAGCTGCCCAGAGCCCCCAGAGGACTTCACTTACCTGTTTGGCTTTGCTGGTCATAGTTGCAGGTAGGATCTTTGATTATTTTTTAGTTGTGACATGTGAACTCTTAATTGCATCAAGTGGGATCTAGTTCCCTGACCAGGGATCGAACCTAGGGCTCCTGCCTTGGGAGCATGGAGTCTTAGACCCTAGACCACCAGGGAGGTCCTTCTCTGGGGGTTAGATAATGAGTGTCTGATTGCACAGCTAATTCTAGCCCCCACCATCTGCTTTGACTGAGGCTGGTCCAGATGCAGGGAAAGGCCTTCGTGACTGTGGGTGACCAGGACTGGGTGGGGAAGGGGACAAAGAAGCCAATGGGCTGGGAAATTGCTGGGCTTGATGGAGGTGGTCTCTATAGCCTGGGGGTCTTGGTGCCTCTGGGCCATCCTTGACTCCTAAGACCTGCACCTGGGGCGAGTTCAGCTCTGCAGGCTCTGGACCAGAGACCGTCAGCTGGGGCAGTTGAGCGGACTGGTTCTGAACAAGGCCTCCAAGGCCTGCACCCTCTCCCTGGATTCAAAGCTCAGCTCTGTCACTCATCATCTGGGTGATGTGGACAGAATCCCTTCACCTCTGTGTTCCTCAGTTTGCCCAACTGTAAAATGGGATGTAAAACAGAACCCACTCCAAGGGTTACTGTGGGGAGTACATATGGGTAGACAGACACCCAGTGTGGGGCCTGGCACACAGTAAGTGCTCAGCGAGGATTAGCTGTTGTTGTTTGAGGATGATAAACAGATGTGTTTCCAGCTTTCATAGAGCAAATCATATTTTCTTTTCCATGGCCCATGGCTTTGCTACCGAGGAGGAGAAGGGTGGAGAGGAAGAATGGAAAAACCCTGCTTCATTAGTGATTGTCAATACAACTGTCCAAAGGGCCAGAAAAGCAGGTGTGAGCACAAAAGGGTCCAGAACTGGAGGATTAGCAAAGATGGGAGGGGTGGCACCTTGAATCAGCAGCTCAACTCCTGGCCCAGGAGAGGTTTGAAGCATTGCTCCTATAGAGAGCTCTGGGGCAGCCTGTGCATGAAAAGCACCCCCAGGCCTCTTCCTCCTAGAGGAAGCCTTGTGGGGCCCTGACATTATTTGGGAGCCCGGAGAGCCAGCCCCTGTTTGGGCCCCATGTACCCTCTCAGCGTTGCTGACAATGCCTGTTCTGACTCAGCCATTAGCTAGAGACTGTCCCGCATCCCATAATAGTCCCTCACTTTCCTGGCAGATTATGTTTGTCCATGTTTTGTCACCCAGGGCTCTGCACACACCCAGCAGGGCTCATCTGTGGTGCAGGTTTTCACGTGGGTTTTGCTTGCTTTGGGTTCTGATGTCTGGAAAGCCCTGCTCGGGGCTGGCAGGGGTCTGGGTGCACTACAGGGCTCTTCTGTGTCATGGGTCTGACGTAGTTCGACGTTTCCCAACTGTGTTCTGGGGAACACTGCTCTACAGAGCGCTCTATAAAGGTTCTGATGGGTCCTGCAGGAAATGGATGGGATTGCTTTGTTTAGCCCCTTTGTTGAACTTGTTTAATCACACATCTTAGTTTCTGGAGAACCCTTTTAACATTCTAAGGAAATGGTGCTAGTGGGACCCACTTTGAGTAACAGTGGTGTAGAAAAGAGAGCAACTGACAAAAAGCAGGGGCGCCACCTCTGCGTTCCCAGTCACGGGGGTGCACACAGGTTGAGTGATGCGGCCAGCCGATCCCTGTCTCTGGGTTTCAGTATCTTCAGCTTTAAAATAAGACTGGTGATGACCACGCCTTTTACTTGGCTTACATAGTATGGTGGTGGTTTTTTTCCTTTAAACTCTTTCCAATGGAAAATTTCAAATAGATCCCCAAGTAGAGAGAGCAGTGCAGTACACACCGCATCCACATCACCCTACTTCAGCGGTAATTTGCATTTTGCCTATCTTGTTTCATCTATGGCACCCCACAAACTTTTTATGAAGATGATTTTGAAGCTGATATAAAATTAAGTCCATGAAAGCGCTTTGCAGTCTTCAAAGTGCTATTCAAAGGTAAGACATCTATCTTTACTCTTATTAGGTTTATTATTTCTTATGTCTAAGGTTCAAAGAGCTGCATAAACGTAAGGCATCTTTCATTGTCATTATTATTCTGCTTATAATTTCTACCCAGTCATATCACCAAAAATGCCCAATCGTGTGGATACTTATGGCACTCCATTTGTAAGACGATATGGTGAGCTTAGATGGGGTGTAAACCCTAAAATCCAGCCCTGCTGCCGGAGGGGCTTACAATCTGGTGGAGGGATGAGACAGACTGAGTATCTAGAAGACAGCCTGGCAATACCTGGTGGGACCTGGGCAGTGCCAGATGAGGGATTCAACAATTCTGAAGCAATTCAGGAAAGGAAACGAGTAGAAGGCCCAGGGATGTCTAAGGGTTCAAGAGTTAGTCACTCGTGTCCAGCTGTTTCTGACCCCGTGGACTGTAGCCTGACAGCTTCCTAAATCCTTCAAGCAGGAACACTGGAGTGGGTTGCCATCTCTTCCTCCAGGGGATCTTCCTCACCCAGGGATCGAATCCATGTCTCCTGCATTGCAGGCAGATTCTTTACCAACTGAGCCTCCAGGGATGTCTGGTTGGAGCCTTTTCCTCCTTGGAGAGATTTTCCTCTCCTAGTGAGCCTGGAAGTTTGGCTGAGCCTGGAGACAGCTGGAGGGATAAGATGCTGTTTCTAGAACTCAGGCGTCTAAGCACCCAGTGATTGGATGGTTCTGAAGGAGGATAGACTACATCAGCCTTTGTGAATGATGCTGAGTTGCCTGTCTCCCAGGAGATAAAGATGCTATCATCATCTTCCCCATCAGGATGGGGCCTGCACCTCTGCAACTTTCAGAAAGAACTTGACGCATCCTCAAAACAGAGGTCGGTGCTAAAGAAGTGAATGAAAGAGCAAACAAGCCCCAAGTAACCCGGACCTTTCTGAGGCTGATTCATGGCCCAGTGGGTCACCCCTGCTAATCACTGCAATCCAGTTCCTCATCTTGCCCGGCTCCCTGTTCCTGACCTGGGGCCATTGGCATCACTGCTGATACTGCCCATCTTTCCTTGTGGTCTGAGCTTTGCCGAGGGCCTTCAGCCTCAAGGACCCTTGCGGGCCCTTTTCCTTCCCCGAGGCAGAGATTCAGAGTTTGCAGCCTTGGCAGGGCCACCAGAGCTATCATTGCTCCGAATTGTCTGCACGGAAGATGGAATCTCAGTATCAGAGTGTAACTTGTCAGAGAACAAACAACTCTCTGTTGGCTGCAGATGCGTTTGGCTTGAGTTTTGCTTTTAAAACATGTGAGCCAAGAGAGGATTTCACATAAAAATAGGTATTTCCAATTTCCTTTGAATAATTAGAAGATCTGCAACTCCAGGCCTGCATTCCTGCCTGGCCACAGTGGAGGGAGCTGAGTGGTGGCTTCCTGTCCAGCGAGGGTACATGCTGTCTGGGTCACCACGGTGCCTTGGGAGTCTTGGACTCACTGACATCTCCGGCTGGGTCCTAGTGGGCATTCAGAGCGAGGACCTCATCACAGCGAGCTCCGCTATATGCAAAGCCATAAGGCCAGGTAACCCCAGAGTTATTTCTGCCTGACTTTTTTCTGGTCATGATGATCTTGTCATGATTCGATCAAGAACATTCTCCCTGAGTGATATATTAGGATCCTGAGAGGAAGCGGGTGGCACACTCAACCTGGGTAATTTGATGAGAACTTAATAAAAGGGCTGTTCACAAAGGTTTGGGAAATTAGCAAAGGACAGTGCAGTATCCTGAGACCAACAACCGTGTGAGCAGTTAGCACCCCAACCCCTGGGCCCATGAGGACTTGGAGAGGGTACTGCATACAGAGGGCTGTCTGAGAAGAGCGCGGCTTTGCAGAAAGGATGCGGCCACATCTTAGTGATCCTGCTCATTCTCCTCCAACTCCCTGCTGGCTGTCCCATTGGCAGAACCCAATTGATCATGGGTGAACCCAGAGATCAAGGGAGCCTCTGATGCAACCCATACCTGTCAGCCTCCTGGAACCCAAAGCAGAGGGAGAAATATGCAGAGAAGATCCACAGGAATTCATGGAAAATGTCCAACACAGTGTTATACTAAGTTGACAAATCCAAATCCATCCAGCTGTAGTAGGAGATGGTTCAGTCTGCGTGGCCCAGTCTCAGGGAGCAGCCCCCTCTGTTGGGGGGGGCTGTTATTCCTGGAGGCTGAGGAGCTTCTCTGCTGCAGGCCCTGGCCTGGTTTTCATCCTGTCCTCTCCAGTGTGTGTCTGTGTGCATGTACAGGTGGGCGCTCACCCCCTCCACCAGCCACACCCTTCTCTTGGACTCTGTGGGTGTCCGCAAGTGGCCCTAAAGCAGCCGTCCCCAACATTTTTGTCACCAGAGACCTGTTTCATGGGCCAAGGGTTGAGGGCGATGGTTGCAGGGTGATTCAAGCATGTTACATTTATTGTGTACTTTATTTCTATTATTATTAATATATCAGCTCCACCTCAAATCATCAGGCATTAGATCCCGGAGGGTGGGGATGCCTGCTGTAAAGGGGAGCCCGGGGGAGGAGGAGGAGGAGCAGGCCTGGCTGTACGTGAGGGCTCTGTGGTTGGGGGCAAGGCTTGGGCAGGGCAGCCTCCCTTATGGACATTATTACCTGAACACTCTCTGTGTGCAGCGTTTTCTGAAGAGCCTTCCTGCTGTGCTGTGATTTAAAAAGCTCCCTCACCCCAAATTACCTTACTCACGAGCCTGCCTTGGATTTTGAGATTCTGGTAGCTTCCCAGCCTCCGAGAGTGTTATAGCGTGATAACCTTCTTGTCCCCTCATTGAGCAGAGGGCAGATGGAGACCCAGAGAAGGGAGGTCCAAGGTCGCAGGGTGGTGTTGGTCTAAAGCAAGAACAAGAACCTGGACTAGCTCTTGGGGTCTTGTGCCTCCACCCCTAGTTACTCTGGCGGGTGTTTGAGGGGGCCGGGGCAGTCCCAGAGGCTGGGTAGTTGAGCCCAGGAGGCCTTAGGAGGAGGAATCTGAAGCATAAATGGATCTGCTGTCTCGCTGGGCTAGGGCGATCCTTCCCCGGGAGGCTCAGGCAAGAAAGGGGATGAAGAAACGGAAGCTAAGAGCCATTTCAGAGCACGTCCCAGACAGCAGAGCATGGACCATGTCCATGGAATGAACTGGAAGGAAAGACATCGTCTGCTTTTTCCCTTCTCCTCTACCCCTCTGCCCGTTCTTCAGGAAGATGTGGAGAGGCAGGGAGAAGCTCAAAACGTGGGGCCAGGCAGGAGATGCAGCCCCCTGGGGGGCAGTGGGCATGGAGAAGAGGAGGGAGTTCCCTGAGGAAGGGGGCCCGAACCCAGTTCTCCCATTAAGCCGTGTGATCTTGGGCACAAATCATCTGAAGTGCCAGTCTTTTGTTTTCATTTATACAGAATGAGGAAAATAATGCCTCATGGGATTGCTGTAGGATTTATTCTTATTATTAGCCAATATCCATAATAATGTCAAGAATAAAAGCTATTGTTTACTGAGGCTTACTACTGCGGCAGGCACTGGGTGCATCAGTTTCCATGTATGGTCTCATTTAAGCTTCATGCATCTCCATGGGGAAACTGAGGCTCGAGATGATTCTCGGGTTAGCAGTAGAGCAGGGGTTTGAGAGGTAGTAACGGAAGACGTTCTCCATAAATGGAACTTCTGGCATGTTTTCTATGGACCTAAGGAAGCTATCTCATCCATATCAATCTTAGCTCCCCGCGGGCTGTGGGCATGCTGAGTCTTCTTCCACTGTGGGCTTTGTTCAGAGGTCTTTATGGACCTGTGTGTGTTTCCTGCTTCTTGCCGCCTCCCTGGGAATCTTGTCCAGGTAACAATTTTCTAAAGGAGGAAAAGGGCCCGGCAAATGGGAAAACAATCTTCTGACTTAACCACTGGCCCCCTGCAGCCAGTGTGCTCAGCAGAGCCTGGGGCCTGGAGGGCTGAACGGCTGCCGCTGGGTAAGTGTGTAAGTGTGTGAGAACATAGGTGTGCTTGTGGACCTGCGTGAGTACCCGCTTGCATGTTTATGCGAATATGTAATATATGCATGCGTGTTTGTGTGAGTCTGAGGCAGGCTGTGGGTATGAAAGTGTCAGGAAGTAGATGTGTGGTAGGAGCATGTTTTCATGTACGAATGTGTGTGTGTGTCTGACGGTGTGTGTTTTCAGACTGTGTGTACTTCAGTGTGTGTGCCTGTACGTGAGTGTGTGTCACAGTATAGCTGGGGTCTCAACCTCTGGGCTGAGCACTGGTACCTCCTGTCACATCAGTGGCAGCATTAGATTAGAAATAAAGTGGACAATAGATGTAATACACTTGATCATTCTGAAACCATCCCCTCCCTGCTGGGTTTGTAGCAAAATTGTAATTGTCTTCCAGGAAACCAGTCTCTGGTGCCAACAAGTTGGGGACTGCTGGTGTATAGGATAGTGTATTGTGTGAATGCATGCGCATGTATATCTGTGTGTGTGCATCTGTGATCATGTATGTGTGTGAACTATTTATGGGAGTGTATTGAGTGTGTGCTTACAGCTGTGTGTCTGTGTGTGAGTGGGTGTGACCCTGATGTGACCCTCCAAAGGGCAGTTGTTAGGGAAGCGTTTTAATGACCCACACCTGGTGGGTGGATGAAGCTGGTGGGGTGTAGAGTGGTGTCACCTGCTGAGTGCTGGTCCCCTGATGCCTCACTGGGGCTGCTAAAGCCACGTTGCCCTCTGCACAATTCCTCAGACATCACCCTTCCGGGGTGAGCACTGGGTTTTGATGCTGTTCTGAAGCAGTGCGGCGTGTGGACAGAGGGCAAGCACACTGCAGAGGCCTCTCTTTGGGGTGGGGCAGGGCAGGGCTGCTCGAGTTTCTCCCCCAGGAGGAGAAATGTCTCCTAGGCTGGGACTTGGCGCTGCTCCCTAACAGGCGCTGGTGGAGGTGCTGGGCTGTGCCCTAGTGCGAATCCGTGCCAGGCCGCTCACCTCCGCGGGGAGTGCAGATGGCAGGGCCAGGCTTCTCCGGCCGGCTGCTCCACTGCCCAGGGCCTGTCTCTGCCGCACACTTGCCTCCTGTCTCAGGGTCTCCGAGATGCCCAGGGTACACGGCTGCATTTTTTTCTTTCCTTTTTAAATTTTTTAAACTTATTTATTTGTTTTTGGCTGCACCAGCTCTTTGTTGCTGCGTGTGGGCTTTCTCGGTGCAGCGAGCAGGGGCTACTCTCTAGCTGTGGTGCTCAGGCTTCTCGTTGTGGTGGCTTCTCTTGTTTCAGAGCACGGGCTCTAGTGTGATGGGCATTAGGAGTTGTGGCTTATGGGCTTAGTTGCCCTGCAGCATGTGAGATCTTCCCGGACCTGGGATCGAACCCATATTCCCTGCATTGACAGGTGGACTCTTAACCACTGGATTACCAGGCAAGTCCTGCCACATTCTTTCTTGCACTCATATCCTCTATGACCAGGACCCTTCCCTGTAGGGGAAGAGCTAGGGGTCTAGTTCTTGGGCTAGGGGCAGAACTGTATACCTCCAGGAGAAATGGGTGCTTAGAAGTGAGATTAATATGAGTTTTTTAAGACTTGCCCATCACTAAACCAAGCCATGAGATTCACTTCTCCATCTTGGGAAATATTCTAGCTAATCCTTGTATAGCTAGATAATGTAAAGTCAAGTCTGATGCTATAAAAAGCAATATTGCATAGCAACCTGGAATGTTAGGTCCATGAATCAAGGAAAATTGGAAGTGGTCAAACAGGAGATGGCAAGAGTGAACGTCGACATTTTAGGAATCAGTGAACTAAAATGGACTGGAATGGGTGAATTTAACTCAGATGACCATTATATCTACTACTGTGGGCAGGAATCCCTTAGAAGAAATGGAGTAGCTATCATAGTCAATGAAAGAGTCCGAAATGCAGTACTTGGGTGCAGTCTCAGAAATTACAGAATGATCTCTGTTCATTTCCAAGGCAAACCATTCAATATCACAGTAATCCAAGTCTCTGCCCCAACCAGTAACGCTGAAGAAACTAAGTTGAACAGTTCTATGAAGACCTACAAACCTTCTAGAACTAACACCCCCAAAAGATGTCCTTTTCATTATAGGGGACTGGAATGCAAAAGTAGGAAGTCAAGAGATACCTGGAGTGACAGGCGACTTTGGCCTTGGAGTACAAAATGAATCAGGTCAATGGCTAACAGTTTTGCCAAGAGAATGCACCGGTCATAGCAAACACCCTCTTCCAACAACACAAGAGAAGACTCTACACATGGACATTACCAGATGGTCAACATCGAAATCAGATTGATTATATTCTTTGTAGCCAAAGATGGAGAAGCCCTATACAGTCAGCAAAAACAAGAACAGAAGCTGACTGTGGCTCAGATCATGAATTCCTTATTTTGAAATCCAGACTTTAACTGAAGAAAGTAGGGAAAACCACTAGACCATTCAGATATGACCTAAATCAAATCCTTTATGATTATACAGTGGAAGTAAGAAATAGATTAAAGGAATTAGATCTGATAGAGTGCATGAAGAACTATGGATGTAGGTTCGTGACATTGTATAGGAGGCAGTGATCAAGACCATCCCCAAGAAAAAGAAATGCAAAAAGGCAAAATGGTTGTCTGAGGAGGCCTTACAAACAGCTGAGAAAAGAAGAGAAGCTAAAGGCAAAGGAGAAAAAGGAAAGATACACCCATTTAAAGGTAGAGTTCTAAAGAATAACAAAGAGAGATAAGAAAGCCTTCCTCAGTGATCAATGCAAAGAAATAGAGGAAAACAATAGAATGGGAAAGACTAGAGATCTCTTCAAGAAAATTAGAGATATCAAGGGAACATTTCATGCAAAGATGGGCACAATAAAGAACAGAAATGGTATGGACCTAACAGAAGCAGAAGATGTTAAGAGGAGGTGGCAAGAATACACAGAAGAACTGTAGAAGAAAGATCTTCATGACCCAGATAACCACGATGGTGTGATCACTCATCTAGAACCAGACATCCTGGAATTTGAAGTCAAGTGGGTCTCAGGAAGCATCACTGCTAACAAAGCTAGTGGAGGTGATGAAATTCCAGTTGAGCTATTTCAAATCCTAAAAGATGATGCTGTGAAAGTGCTGCACTCAGTATACCAGCAAATTTGGAAAGCTCAGCAGTGGCCACAGGACTGGAAAAAGTGAGTTTTCATTCCAATCCCAAAGAAAGGCAATACCAAACTACCACACAGTTACACTCATCTCACATGCTAGCAAAGTAATGTTCAAAATTCTCCAAGCCAGGCTTCAACAGTATGTGAACAATGAACCTTCAAATGTTCAAGCTGGATTTAGAAAAGGCAGAGGAACCAGAGATCAAATTGGCAATATCTGTTGGATCATCGAAAAAGCAAGAGTGTTCCAGAAAACATCTTCTTCTGCTTTATTGACTGCGCCAAAGCCTTTTACTGTGTGGATCACAATAAACTGTGGGAAATTCTGAAAGAGATGGGAATACCGACCACCTGACCTGCCTCTTGAGAAACCTGTATGCAGGTCAAGAAGGCACACTTAGAACTGGACATGAAACAACAGACTGGTTCCAAGTTAGGAAAGGAATACGACAAGGCTGTATATTGTCACCCTGCTTATTTAACTTAGCAGAGTACATCATGCGAAATGCCAGGCTGGATGAAGCACAGGCTGGAATCAAGATTGCAGGGGGAAATATCAGTAACCTCAGATATGCAGATGACACCACCCTTGTGGCAGAAAGTGAAGAAGAACTAAAGAGCCTCTTGATGAAAGTGATAGAGGAGAATGAAAAAGTTGGCTTAAAGCTCAACATTCAGAAAACTAAGATCATGGCATCTTGTCTCATCACTTCATGGCAAATAGATGAGGAAACAATGGAAACAGTGAGAGACTATTTTTTTGGGCTCCAAAATCACTGCAGATGGTGACTGCAGCCATGAAATTAAAAGATGCTTGCTTCTTGGAAGAAAAGCTATGACCAACCTAGACAGCATATTAAAAAGCAGAGACATTAGTTTGCCAGCAAACGTCCAACTAGTCAAAGCTATGGTTTTTCCAGTAGTCATGTATGCATGTGAGAGGTGGGTTACAAAGAAAGCTGAGCGCCGAAGAACTGATGCTGTGGTGTGGGAGAAGACTCTTGAGAGTCCCTTGGACTGCAAGGAGATCCAATCAGTTCATCATAAGGGAAATCAGTCCTAAATATTCTTTGGAAGGACTGATGCTGAAGCTGAAGCTCCAATCCTTTGGCCATCTGATGCGAAGAACTGAGTCACTGGAAAAGACCCTGATGCTGGGAAAGATTGAAGGCAGGAAGAGAAGGGGATGACAGAGGATGAGATGGTTGGATGGCTTCACTGACTCGATGGACATGAGTTTGAGCAAGCTCCAGGAGTTGGTGATGGACAGGGAAGCCTGGCATGCTGCAGTCCATGGGGTTGCAAAGAATTGGACACGACTTTGCTGTCTAGTCAAGGCTATGGTTTTTCCAGTGGTCATGTATGGATGTAAGAGTTGGACTGTGAAGAAAGCTGAGCGCTGAAGAATTGATGCTTTTGAACTGCGGTATTGAAGAAGACTCTTGAGAGTCTCTTGGACTGCAAGGAGATCCAACCAGTCCATTCTGAAGATCAGCCCTGGGATTTCTTTGGAAGGAATGATGCTAAAGCTGAAACTCCAGTACTTTGGCCACCTCATGCGAAGAGTTGGCTCATTGGAAAAGACTCTGATGCTGGGAGGGATTGGGGGCAGGAGGAGAAGGGGATGACAGAGGATGAGATGGCTGGATGGCATCACTGACTCGATGGACATGAGTCTGAGTGAGCTCCGGGAGTTGATGATGGACAGGGAGGCCTGGCGTGCTGCGATTCATGGGGTCGCGGAGTCAGACACGACTGAGCAACTGAACTGAACTGAACTGAGTGACTGAACTGAACAGAACTGAATCTTTTTATAGCATTTATATTATGACCAGTCCTTTATGTGTATCAATTCACTTTATCTACACAATGGCCTTGTGAGGTGGATTATGTTATTATCCTTTCATTTAATAGATGACAAAAACCAAGGCTCAGAGACATAAAGTAACTTGTGCAAGGTCACACAGCTGGTAACAGGCAGAGTTGGGATTTGACACTAAGTGGTCTCATTTTAGAAACTTCTCTTCAGTTCTATAGTATTTTATTTCTCAAAGCAGCAAGTGGTCCTGTTGTTGATTGAAAGAGGTCAATCACTGTCTTGTTAGGCCAAACAGACATCTTGAGGGAGGTTATAATAGTGGACGAAAGAGGCTCCATACTTACCCACCCTGAATAGAGTTGCGTCCAGGGGCTCTGGCTACAGGGGCTTTGTCCTTGCATTGCCCTCTGCCCCCGCATAGTAAGTGCCCAACAAATGATTTTTAAAAATTTGGCAATAGCTTTATTGAAAAATAATCCACATACCATACAACTCATCATTTAAAAGCATACAATTCAATGGTTTTAGTGTATTATTTATATTTATACTTACTTATTTGGCTGTGCTGGGTCTTAGTTTCACTGTGCGGGACCTTTAGTTGCAGCATGTGGGCGCTTAGTTGAGGCATGTGGGGTCTAGTTTTCTGTCTAGGAATCAAACCCAGGCCGCCTGCATTGGGCTCATGGAGGATAATGCTGCAACGAAGTTTGTGTACACGTCTTTGCACGGATGTGTTTTCATTTTTGTTGGGTATATATGTAGGAGTGAAATTGCTGGGTCATATGGTAACTTTGTGTTTAACATTTTAGGAAGAGCCAGACTGTTTTCCAAAATGGCTGCCCCATTGTACATCCCCACCAGCAGGGTGAGGGTTCCGGTTTCTCCACATCCTCGTTAACACCTGTTATTGTCTGTTCTTTTTTTTTTTTTTAATTTAAAATTTACCTATTTTTTTAATTGAAGGATAATTATAGAATTGTGTTGGTTTCTGCCAAACATCAACATGAATCAGCCATGGGCATACATATGTCGCTTTCCTCTTGAATTCTGTTCTTTTGATAGTTGCTATCTTGATGGGGGTGAGGTGATATCTTGCTGCGGCTTTGATTTGCATTTTCCTAATGATGACTGATGTTGAGCATCTTTTGTGTGCATATTGGCCATTTGTATATCTTCTTTGGAGAAATGTCTGTTCAGATCCTTTGCCCATGTTTTGATTGGGTTCCAACAAGTTTGTTAAAGGAAAGAAAGGAGTGAGTGAGTGATGGAGATCCTGGGATGTCAAGATGAGTTAGACTCAGTCCTTGCCCTCAAGGAGCTCACAGCTCAGAGCTAGAGACACACACACACAACTGAGGATTCACATGGGTGTGGTGAATGCTTGAGAGGCAATGGGTGTGAGAGGCTGGGTCAAGGAAGGAAGCTTCCTGAGGGACTGACTTCTCCAGGGAGATGGGGGTGAGTGGGAATGAGGAAAGTCTATTGAGTTGGAAGAACTTGCCCTGGGAGGAGAAGGCATGGGTGTAGGTGGGGAGCAGCTGGGAAATAAACAGCAGGGGGACGGTGAGGCAGGTGGGTCCAGGTATCTAGAAGATTGTATTGAATCCAAGGAGAAACCAGGAGAGGTGCCAGCGTGGTTGATGGTGTAGAGTGGCAGAAGCTTAACATGGCTTTAAATTTGCCATCCAAACACTGCTTGTCCTCGAGCCCTCTTGACAGAATTGCTGAAGCTGCCGTTGTGGTACCGAGTGGGTCCTTTTATGTTTTAGTAATTATTCTGTCACCCACCAAAAATAATTTCATCCTGGGAAGAAGGAAGGTTGGGTGGTATTGAAAACTGCTGCCGCATAAGTGCAAGTGGCCTAATTGGGATTCATAAATCCACTTTTTAACAAGCACAATTAGGAATACTTCTTGCAGGCCAGCTTGAGGAATTCAGGAAAGTGCTATTAGCAGGAGCAGCTTTTATGTGGCTTTACATAATGGGGGTGGAAGACTTGGTTTGATCCTGGCATCCCAATTAATCACAAGGGGAGCAAGCCTCAAAAGTGGAATTTTACCCCAAAGTTTAGTTCTGAGTAGGTTATTAGACAATGCTATCATGGGATGAGGTATGTTCTAGACTGTCCTTTGGGGGCATGCATGGAGTGGCAAATCCCATAAGTGTGGGGAAAGATAAGAGAGATCCTCCATAAGCGGTATCATATGGACAAGCCATCTGTGTTCTATCCACCCTGCCACACTTTTTTGATTTTCTGTTCACTCAGGTAGGTCAAGTGCATTGGAGAGGGTGGTGGTCTGGCAGTAGAGGGAAGATTAAACTAAGGGTCATGATGATCGTGAAATCATATGAGACTTGGCGGTATCAGGGGAATGGAGGGCAGAAGCAGCAGTGATTGATGGAAGGAGAGACCCTTGTGGGCTAGAATAACCTGGAACACTTTCAGGGGAAAAGCAGGATTGAGCTGGAGCTGGGAAGACAGGCAGGATTTAGGAGTGTGGAAGGGAGAGGGAGTCCTGTAACCACTGTGAGCCCCTGACCCAGGCAGCCAGCAGAGATACCAGGAGGGAGACAGGCAGATCTGTTGGTGGTGATGGAGCGATGCTGTGTGGCGGCCTGTGTGGGGCTGGACATGAGCTAGGAGGTCTGAGGGCTAGGCCTGGTCCTGCCACTTGTCACTGTAGAGCTGGAGGCAAGTGCCTTGCTCTCTGGATCTCAGAGTCATCTTGAATGCTCTCTGAGGGTCCTTCCAGCCTTGACACTTGACACAGCCAAGCCTCCAGCTGTCTACAAAGTTGGGGAGCTGTAGGAGAAACTTGGAGGGCAAGGCTGAGAAGCGATGGTGGGGTCATTGCCTAGGGAAGGCAAAGGATGCTCCTGGGAGATCCCAGCATGGAAACATAATGCAATAAGGACAGGTTGAGCCTTTGGGGATGTAGAGTGAAGAGGGGCAGCTGATGATCCTCATGTGTGTGCTGCCAGAGCGCTCGTGGGTCTGGCCAGCTCAGGAAATCCCCACAGAGAGGAAGGATTTCCAAGTGCTTCTTGATAAAAGGGAGTGTAATGAATGAATGGATGGATGGGAGCATGATGGACTTGGTGCCTGGTGTAAAGGAAAAATCCCTGCTTTGGAGTCAGGCAGGCTTGGGTCTGATTCCCATTCTGCCTTTATGAGCTGTGTGTTGTTGGATATGTTACTTAACCTTTCTGAACGGAGGTGTTTGATCTGCAAAATGGAGATTTAATAATACTTCTGTCGTTGTTGTTGAGTCTCTAAGTTGTGTCTGACTCTGTGACCTAATGGACTGCAGCATGCCAGGCTCCTTTGTCCCCCATGAACTTATGGAGTTTGCTCAAATCTAACCATCTCATCCTCTGCCGCCCCCCTTCTCCTTTTGTCTTCAATCTTTCCTAGCATCAGGGTCCTTTCTAATGAGCCGGCTCTTTGTATCAGTTGGCCAAAGAATTGGAGCTTCAGCATCAATCCTTCCAATGTATATTTAGGATGGACTGGTTTGATCTCCTTGCTGTCAAAGGGACTCTCAAGAGTGTTCTTCAACACCATAATTTGAAAGCATCAATTCTTCAGCACTCAGCCTTCCTTATGATCCAACTCTCACATCCCTACATGACTACCGGAAAAACCGTAGTTCTGACTATATGGACCTTTGTTGGCAAAGTGATATATCTGTGCTTTTTAATATGCTGTCTAGGTTTGTCATAGCTTTCCTTCCAAGAAGCAAGCATCTTTTAATTTCATGGCTGCAGTCACCATCTGCATTAATTTTGGAACCAAATAAAATCTGTCACTGTCATAAACTTATAATAATCACATGAAAGAAAATGAAGTGCCTGGCATCCAGTACGTGGTTGATTGTGCTGGTTCTCTACTTCCTAGTCCTCACCCACCTCCCCGATGTGTACCTCTTTGATTTGGAAAAGTGGGATTCTTACATTTGCTCTGCCTCCAGCTAGGGTCTTGCTGGGACCCTAAGAAGGCATAACACATGTGTAGAAAGTACTGTGTACACTGTGTTTTGCAACCATAAAGGAACAACTCTTGTTTTGGCAAGACCATTGGAGTGATAGCTAGGGTCAAGATGGAGAAGAAGAAAGGGAAGGGATGGTAGTTGGGGTCTCTGAGCATGGAGGGTTATCAGCGGTACCCTATTAACATTGAGGGTCAAATGGCAGGGGAACTTTGCAAAGCTTGGCCTGCATTACCAGAAGGGGTGCTGATTCCACGGAGGTCTGAGCTTCAGGTGCAGCCCTGCCCTCAGGTGGACCAGGTGAGGGATCTGGAAGACCTGGGCATTAGAGGGACCTGGATTTTCGGGAGAAGCTTGTCTGATCTTGAAGAGTGGAATCAAACACCACAGTAGGACATGAAGACAAATTGGAGTTGTGTTGGTTGAGGTAAAGATGGACACTATGTGACTCCGTTACGGTTGCAAAGTACAGATGCTTTCATACGCAGCATCTCATGGGTAATATGTGCACTGCATGTCATTATTCCTGTAGAGGAACTTACATGTGAAGAGCAAGAGGCTCAGAGAGGTGAAAGGACTTGCCCAAGACTACAGAGTTTGTAAGTGGTGAAGCTGAAATGCTGGCTTGGGTTTGTCTGCCTTCAGAGCTTTTTAGGAGTCAACTTTAAATAGTAAAGACATCTTTTTCTTTACACTTGTAAAACATATTGAATCCTCCCAACACTCCTTTTAAAATATCTTTAATTTGAAATAATTTTAGGCTCATGTAGAATTTGCAAAAATAGTACAATTCTCAGGTACTCTTCACGGCTTCCCCCAATGATAGTATCTTACATAATCACAGTATAAGTAAGAACACTAGGAATTGACATTGCCACCATTCTAGTAACTAAACTACAGATCTTATTTGGATTTTGGCAGTTTTTACAAGGACGTACTTTGTGCATGTGTGTCTGTGTGTACCAGAATTTTATCATATCCATAGATTTATGGAACCACTACCACAATCAGGATACAGAACTATTCAATCACCCCCACAGCTCCCTCGTGGTCCCCTTTTATAGTCCTGCCCTTCCTTACCTGCTCCCCTGGTGACCACCGATCTGGTTTCCATCACTCTAATTTTGTCATTTTGAGAATGTCATATAAATGGAGACACACAGTATGTAACCTTTTGAGATGGGCTTTTTTCACTCTGGATA
This sequence comes from Budorcas taxicolor, assembly GCF_023091745.1. Classification (NCBI taxonomy): domain Eukaryota; kingdom Metazoa; phylum Chordata; class Mammalia; order Artiodactyla; family Bovidae; genus Budorcas; species Budorcas taxicolor. The sequence goes on along the minus strand of NC_068919.1, from coordinate 13,285,335 downwards.
ATTCTCTGGAGATTCATCCAGGTTGTTGTGTGGCTCAATTTGTTCCTTTTTATTGCTGAGTAACATCCCTTGGTGTGTTAGTTCCTAGGGCTGCTGTAACAAAGTACCATAGACAGGGTGGCTTAAAACAACGGAAATGTATTTTCTCACAGTTCTGGAGGCCAGAAGTCAGAAATCAAGGTGTCAGCAGGGCCATGCGCCCTCAGAAGGCCCTAGGGAAGAATCTTTCTTTGTTTCTTCCTAGACTCTGCTAACTGTTAGCAAAACTTGGTGTTCCTGGCTTGTAGGTACACTCACTAATCCATCATCACCTGGCCTTCTCATGAGGACACTGGTCACTGGATTTCAGGATTCCCTTTGTCCAGGATGACCTGATCTGTTTTATTTTTAATATAAATTTATTTATTTTAATTGGAGGTTAATTACTTTACAATATTGTATTGGTTTTGCCATACATCAACATGAATCCTCCACAGGTATACACATGTTCCCCATCCTGAACCCCCTTCCCTCCTTCCTCCCCATACCATCCCTCTGGGTCGTCCCAGTGCACCAGCCCCAAGCATCCAGTGTCATCCATCGAACCTGGACTGGCGATTCGTTTCATATATGATATTATACATGTTTCAATGCCATTCTCCCAAATCATCCCACCCTCTCCCTCTCCCACAGAGTCCAAAAGCCTGTTCTATACATCTGTGTCTCTTTTGCTGTCTCGCATACAGGGTTATCGTTACCATCTTTCTAAATTCCATATATATGCGTAACTATACTGTATTGGTGTTTTTCTTTCTGGCTTACTTCACTCTGTATAATCGGCTCCAGTTTCATCCATCTCATCAGAACTGATTCAAATGTATTCTTTTTAATGGCTGAGTAATACTCCATTGTGTATATGTACCACAGCTTTCTTATCCATTCATCTGCTGATGGACATCTAGGTTGCTTCCATGTCCTGGCTATTATAAACAGCGCTACAATGAACATTGGGGTACATGTGTCTCTTTCAATTCTGGTTTCCTCGGTGTGTATGCCCAGGATTGGGATTGCTGGGTTATAAGGCAGTTCTATTTCCAGGCTTTTAAGGACTCTCCACACTGTTCTCCATAGTGGCTGTACTAGTTTGCATTCCCACCAACAGTGGAAGAGGGTCCCCTTTTCTCCACACCCTCTCTAGCATTTATTGCTTGTAGACTTATGGATCACACCCATTCTGACTGGCATGAAATGGTACCTCATTGTGGTTTTGATTTGCATTTCTCTGATAATGAGTGATGTTGAGCATCTTTTCATGTGTTTGTTAGCCAACTGTATGTCTTCTTTAGAGAAATGTATATTTAGTTCTTTGGCCCATTTTTTGATTGGGTCATTTATTTTTTCTGGAATTAAGCTGCAGGAGTTGCTTGTATATTTTTGAGATTAGTTGTCAGTTGCTTCATTTGGTATTATTTTCTCCCATTCTGAAGGCTGTCTTTTCACCTTGCTTCTAGTTTCCTTTGTTGTGCAGAAGCTTTTGAGTTTAATTAGGCCCCATTTGTTTAATTTTGCTTTTATTTCCAATATTCTGGGAGGTGGGTCATAGAGGATCCTGCTGTGATTTATGTCGGAGAGTGTTTTGCCTATGTTCTCCTCTAGGAGTTTTATAGTTTCTGGTCTTACATTTAGATCTTTAATCCATTTTGAGTTTATTTTTGTGTATGGTGTTAGAAAGTGTTCTAGTTTCATTCTTTTACAAGTGGTTGACCAGTTTTCCCAGCACCACTTGTTAAAGAGATTGTCTTTACTCCATTGTATATTCTTGCCTCCTTTGTCAAAGATAAGGTGTCCATAGGTGCATGGATTTATCTCTGGGCTTTTTATTTTGTTCCATTGATCTATATTTCTGTCTTTGTGCCAGTACCATACTGTCTTGATGACTGTGGCTTTGTAGTAGAGCCTGAAGTCAGGCAGGTTGATTCCTCTAGTTCCATTCTTCTTTCTCAAGATTGCTTTGGCTATTTGAAGTTTTTTGTATTTCCATACAAACTGTGAAATTATTTGTTTTTAGCATGCATTGGAGGAGGAAATGGCAGCCCACTCCAGTGTTCTTGCCTGGAAAATCCCAGGGATGGGGGAGCCTGGTGGGCTGCCGTCTATGGGGTCACACAGAGTCGGACACGACTGAGGCGACTTAGCAGCAGCAGCAGCTCTGTGAAAAATACTGGTAGCTTGATAGGGATTGCATTGACTCTATAGATTGCTTTGGGTAGTATACTCATTTTCACTATATTAATTCTTCGGATCCATGAACATGGTATATTTCTCCATCTATTAGTGTCCTCTTTGATTTCTTTCACCAGTGTTTTATAGTTTTCTATATATAGGTCTTTAGTTTCTTTAGGTAGATATATTCCTAAGTATTTTATTCTTTTCGTTGCAATGGTGAATGGAATTGTTTCCTTAATTTCTCTATTTTCTCATTATTAGTGTATAGGAATGCAAGGGATTTCTTTGTGTTGATTTTACAGATTACTTATTTTGGGCTGCTCTGGGCCTTTTTTCTGCACGTGGGTTTTTCTAGTTGTGACAAAGGGGGGCTGCTCTCTAGCTGCAGTGTGTGGGTTTCTCATTGCCATGGCATCTCTTATTGTGGAGCACAGGCTCTAGGGCCCACAGGCTCAGTAGTTGTGGTACTCAGGCTTAGCTGCTCTGTGGCCTGTGGGGTCCCCCAAGACCAGGGGTTGAACCAGTGTTTCCTGAATTGGCAGATTCTTTCCTGAATTGGAGATTCTTAACCACTGGACTACAAGCAGAGTCCCTGACCTCATCTTAACTAATTATATTTGTTAAGACCATATTTTCAAATAAAGTCATATTTTGAGGATCTGGGTGAACATGAATTTTGGGGTCACCTCAGCCTCATCCACTTGGTATTGGCGCACTATAGTGTGTTTAACCAGTCACACACTGAAAGACATTGGGTTGTTTCCAAGTTTTGACTGTTACACATAAAACTGCTATAAACTTTCTTGTGAAGGATTTTATTTGAATATAAGTTTTTATTCCTCTGGGATAGGTACCCAAAAGTGCAACTGCTGGGTTATATGATAGTTGCATGTTTAGCTTTTTAAGAAACTGCCAAGTTCTTTTCCAGAGTGGCTGTATTATTTTCAATGCCTCCAGCAATGCATGAGTGATTCAGTCTTTCTACATCCTTCCTAGCATTTGTTCTTATCACTAATTTTTATCTTAGCAATTCTGAGATGAGATCCTGAGTGATATCTCACTGTGGTTTTAATTTTCATCCCCCTAATGACTGATGATGTCAAACATCTTTTCATGTGCTTATTTGCCATCTGTATATCCTCTTTGGTGAAGTAGTTCAAGTATTTTACCCATTTTTTCCACTTGGATTGTTGACTTCCTACTGTTGAGATGAGAGAGTTCTTTATAGTTTCTAGATACCAGTACTTGTTTTATGATGTGCAAATATTTTCTCCCACTCTGTCTTTTCATTTTCTTAATGCTGTTTTTTTCAGAGTGAAAGATTTGATTTTTTAAAAATTTATTTTGGCTGCCATGGGTCTTAATTGCTGTGCACAAACTTTTTGCTGTGGCACATGGGCCTCTCTAGTTGTGGCATGTGGGCCCTGGACCACATGGCTCAGTAGCTGTGGTACAAGGGCTTAGTTGTGGTATAAGGAATCTTAGTTCCCCAAGCAGAGATTGAACCTGCATCCCCTGCACTGGAAGGCAGATTCTTGATCACTGGACTACCAGGGAAGTCTTGTTTTTAGCAGTATCAGTGTATCTAAATAAGATTTAGGTCACGGTTCACTTTTTGCCCACGAATGTCTCATGGGTCTGGTATCATGTGTGGAAAAGGCTATCTTTCCTGCCCCAGCACGTTTAAGCTTCAAGTTGGTGGGATAAGCAGGCCCTTTAGAATGATTTTGCTGACAGGAAGTTATGCTGCAAATTATGTGGGAGCTAAAATCTAGGTTTCCATGGTCTAAGGACATCCCCACTTTAAAGATGAGAAAACTGAGGCCAGTTAGTGGCAAAACAGACCCTGGATTCCCAGCAGGGACTATCTTTTGTAAAGCAAACAGACAAGCAAGCAAACAATAAAAAACGAGAAGTTGGACACTTTGACAATAGAACCTATGACCCCCACCTTAGATCCCGGGACACCTATTGAGCCCCAGCCGGCAGAGTGGGGTGACGGGCGGTCAGCAGTGATCTGAGAAGTTGGTCCTAAATGGGAATGAGGTTCAGGTGCAGATTCCAGGGATTCCCTCCTCCTTGGCTTTGAGGACTCTTAACTCCTGCTGGAGAGCTGGTGTGCTGGCTGTGTTTGGGAACTATTGCCATGGCCCGAGAGCAGGCTTTTAGCTTAATTGAACTGAGTGTCTTAAAATGGCAACTCACCAGCCAGCTTTCATTTTGTTCCTTTCGTTTAATTGTATTTTCCTCTAGAGACTAACCAAATCAGTGTAAATGCTTGGTGATTCTGGTTTTTTCTGCCATCTTTAAATTTTGGGGACATATAGACAGGTGATTGTTGACTGTAACTAAGGCAGCTGCGAGCGAACAGAGTATCTCATTCCTTAGCTGACCATGCGTGCATGCTTAATCACTCAGTCGTGTCTGATTCTTTGTGACCCTATGGACTGTAACCCACCGGGCTCCTCTGTCCATGGGATTTTCCAGGCAAGAGTATTGGAGTGGGGTGCCATTCCCTATTCCAGGGGATCTTCCCAACCCAGGGATCAAACCTGAGTCTCCTGCATCTTCTGCCTTGGCAGGTGGATTCTTTACCACTGAGCCACCTGGAAAGCCCTTTAGTTGAGAAAGGTACCTAATAAGTCTCATAATAAAATGGTGGCACTGATGTCTCCTTCTGAGAAGGATGCTGGTGAGATGTGCCAAGAGATACTGAGAGATATGGAGAGTGTTTTGGCTGTAAGGGCCCACAGAATGGCGGAGTGAAAGCTGGAGTGAGTAGGGACTGAAAAGTGAACTCCCTTAATTACTCTTCTGGGGCTGAGCCTCCTTCTGGGGAGGCCTTACCTTTCTGGAGGGTTCCTGGGGAAATATGGAATCAGAAGGCCTGCATTCTAGGGTAGCTCTGCCATGGACTGGCCGTGTGGACAAAGGCAAGTCTCTTCCCTTCTTTGGGTCCCCTTGGCTCTGATGTGAGGGACTAGACTGGACAGGGGACCTCATGTCACCTCAACTTCAATGGTGCCTGCTACATCAGGGCTTGTCTGCTTCATGCCCCCAGTATTAGCATCTATGGAGGGTAGAGGCAGCAAAGTGGGGCAGAGGGAGGTGTTGGGTTGTGATGCAGTCCCAACAAAGGCTTCAGCCACCTGGGCTTCTCTGGTGGCTGAGTTGCGACCTGCAATGCAGGAGACCTGGATTTGATTCCTGGATAGGGAATGGCTACCCACTCCAGTTTTCTTGCCTGGGAAATCCCGTGGACAGAGGAGCCTGGTGGGCTATAGTCCACGGGGTCGCATAAAGTTGGACATAAGTTAATGACTATACCATCATCACCACCCTGTGGGGCAACCTTGCCGCAGGGATGGCCTATAGGATCATCCCACCTTGTGGCTAGAGGCCCACACTTTTATGACCATCCTTTCTTTGGCCAACTAACCAGCTGCCTTCAGGTTTGGGATGTGACCTTGAGAGCTCTCTCTGGCTGGGAACAGTTCCCAGAGAGGAACCTGGGAATGAATATCTCACTCCTGGAAAAGGCATCTGGATCAACAATCCTCTCTCTAGCCTCCCCTCTTTAGCTACCCTAGCCTGAGATGCATCAGTCTCTGGGGGGTGGGAAACCTGACAGTCAGCTGCCTCTCACCTGGCCCAGGGCCTGAGCAGAACTGAGTTCTAGGGCTTGCCTGTCTGTGGCCTCTCCTCTGTGGCTTGCCTGGGACCTGAGCTGAGACAGAGAAGAATAGGTTTGGTGTGAGTTTGTGCAGCAGGGCCCTGAGAAGACAGGCAACATCTTGTTGCTTAGGACCGGCTGGCTGCCAGGAACTGGGCATGATGTTACTATGGGAGGCAAAGTAGGTCCTGAGTGTGACCTGACTGCTCTGTGCCTCAGTGTCTCCTTGGAGTGATGGGGTATCTTTTACAACCAAAGCCTCAAATATGGATTCCTTACACTGGGGGGATTTTAAGTGTGTAGATCTCAAGGGGATCTGGTATCCTTCCCCAAAAACCCCACCAGGCCAACGACTGCCACTGAGCGGCCACCCATCTCTGCCTTAGCATCGATGGAAATTCCAATTTACAGACTGTGGTTCTGGAAACACTTTGTGACAGAAGCCATCAATCTCTGCATTTCAAATGTATTTTATTCTTCCAGCCTGGTTGCCTGTTCTGCTGTGAACTCTATCTGTCTAATCAGCTTGCAGGCAGTTGAAGGAGAGTGGGTGTCCCCTTGATCTAGGGGCTTTCTGTGCATAATTTCCTTTAATTCATCTCAGGCAGAGCTTGGAAAGCCAGGGTAGAGAGTGATTTTCAAAGTCTCTCACTGGAGTTCAAAGATGCATCTCTCCAGCTGGACCAGTAAATTACAGGAGTAATTGGCCATGAATTTCCAGTGTGAAATGATTCCCAGGTCCTCCCAGGGGCCCTGACTCTCTTCTTCCCTCCCTCAGTGGAGGTGGTGGCTGTGCCTTTGTGCGTCTGGAGAGCATTTCCTTCCAATGCTGACCAGACCCCAGGTACCCCAACCTGTTGGCCTTTCTGGCCCCTGGTCCCCCATACCCTCCTGCTCCCCATTTCCATTTGGTCTTGAGCCTGTGCTGATGTCTCATTTGTGGGAGGACTCCAGGTCAGTTGTGCACTCCGTTGCTGACAGAACCTTTATCCTGAAGGCATGTCTTCCCACTTTATTTGCCTGTATGACAAATGCAATTTCTGCATCAAGACTATCAGTCATTTTCTGATGTGATCTATGCAGCTCTGCGTGAATTGAATCAGTTCCTGTATTATTGTGACAGCTTATTTGGTAAGGAAATAAGATGTGTAAACTAAAGTGGAGGTGTGCATGGTGCCATGTGGAAGTTCCAGGGGCTCAGTCACCCCTGCTGGGCCCTTCCATTTCCCCTCTTCCTTGCCCTGGCCTCCCCACCCTTCTGCCCTTGAAGCTCAGGAAAACGATCAATGCAAGGACATGAAGGTGTCCTTTTCAGGAGAGGTAAATATGCTGGGATGTGTCAAAAGGCAGACAGATAAAAAGATGCATTGAGACTAGAATTTGGGTTTAGCATTTTGGTCTTAATGCAAAGGGGTGGGGAAGGCATTGTAGCTTCGAGTGTGAGTGTGAGTTTGTGTGTGCTCAGTCGTGTCCGACTCTTTGCAGCCCCATGGACTGTAGCCTACCAGGTTCCTCTGTCCATGGAATTTTCCAGGCAAGAATACTGGAGTGGCTTCCCATTTTCTACTCCAGGGTACCTTCCCGATCCAGGAATCGAGCCTGCATCTCTTGTGTCTCCTGCACTGGCAGGGTTCTTTACCACTGCACCACCTGGGAAGCTGTTGCAGCTCCAACTGGAAGTTAATGGTGGACAGACATCCTGACTCTTTCCCTGGATTCCCTGTGTGTCTGCCCCCACTCTACTCTTCAGCCCTTGGGACCATGGTGACTGGGGGTAGCAATCCTGTTCTTATTCCTTCTCTCTTCCCCCTGCCCCGCCATCATCCTTCCACACATATTCATTTTGCATCAGCTCTGAGCTGGGTCTTGGTCATGGTGTTATGTGGGAGGGAGGTGTCCACTCTCCATGTAGGAAGGATGTCCACAGCTCCCTGAGCTCCTCTGGGGAGAAGCAAGACTTGGGGGTTGAGCTGGTGAGTAAGCAGACACCACACAATGCGGCGAGGAGGAAGATGTGTGGGAGTCTGGAGGAGAGAGGAGGTCACTCTGCCCGAGGAGTCCATGACATCACTGGATTCTACCTGGCCGGCTTTCCACACAAGAAATCTCAATTAACCATGCCACCAATTTCCTTCTCCCTGAGGCCTGCCCCGTTTCTCTCTGCTATGCAGAACAGGCCTGGGCCAACCCAGGAGAACAAGGGATTGGTGTCCCCCCTGCCACTGGCCCCACCCCCCTGCCTCCCCAAGACCCTCCCCTGGCCAGAAAGCATGATGAGAATGCTTGCTCCCTGCAGTGAGAGGACCAGAGCTGGGAGAGGTCCGGCCTCCCTGGCTGGGAGGGAGAATCTGCAGGAAGCAGGGGCGAAGTTTTGCCTTCAGAAGTAGCTAGCTCATCCTCAGTCTCTTCTACTCCCTGGATGTATCCAGTTGTTTTGGAGTCCCAGATAGCGGGGTGGGTCAAGAGCCGTTTCCTCCATCTTGGACAGTGGTGGGGGACTACCCTGGGCCTCTGATTGTTCCCTGGAGGCAGTTGCTGGCAATGTTTCCCCAATGGATGGGGAAGCTGGTCTGCTCAGCTACTGGCAAAATAGAAACAGAACTTACCAGGCTGAGTTCTCTAAAATGGCATGGTCCAAAATTATAGCTACTAGCTACATGTGGTTGTTAAATTAAAATTAATTAAAAATAAATAAAATTTAAAATTCAGCTCTTGGATGGAAAGAGATATACCGTGTGAATGTTAATTAGCAGAAAGCAGGAATGGCTGTATTAATATTAAAGTCCACTTCAGAGCCAAGAAAATTACCATGGATGGAGAGGGATATTATATAATGATAAAAGGGCCAGTTCTCCATGAAAGTATAGCAGTCCTAAACATTATGCACCAAACAGCAGAGCTGCAAAACATATGAAGCAAAAATGTCAATGTTTAGTCACAGTAATTAAATTTCAAGTGCTCAAAAGCCACATGTGGCTAGTGGCTACTGTACTGGACAGCGATGGGAATATTTCCATCACAGTAGAGCATTCTATTGGGCAGCATTGCTCTAGATTGTTAACCCCATGGGGAGAGAAATTTTACCATTTTGTTCACTGCTATATCCCCACTACCATCTCTAAAAGTCCCCAACATATACTGTCATAGTTCAGTCACTAAGTTGTGTCTGACCCTTTATGGCCCCATGGACTGCAGCACTCCAGCCTTCCCTGTCCTTCTCTATCTCCTGGAGTCTGCTCAAACTCATGTCCAAAATCACTGCAGATGGTGACTGCAGCCATGAAATTAAAAGATGCTTGCTCCTTGGAAGAAAAGCTATGACCAACCTAGACAGCGTATTGTAAAAGCAGAGATAAAACTTTGCCAACAAAGGTCTGCCTAGTCAAAGCTATGATTTTTCCAGTAGTCATGTATGGATGTGAGAGTTGGACCATAAAGAAAACTTAATGCGGAAGAACTGATGCTTTTGAACTGTGGTGTTGGAGAGGACTCTTGAGAGTCCCTTGGACTGCAAGCAGATCCAAACAGTCCATCCTAAAGGAGATCAGTCCTGGGTGTTCGTTGGAAGGACTGATGCTGAAGCTGAAGCTCCAATACTATGGCCACCTGATGCAAAGAACTGAGTCGCTGGAAAAGACCCTGATGCTGGGAAAAATTGAGGGCAGGAGGAGAAGGGGATGACAGAGGATGAGATGGTTGGATGGCATCACTGACTCGATGGACATGAGTTTGAATAAGCTCTGGGAGTTGGTGATGGACAGGGAAGCCTGGCATGCTGCAGTGCATGGGGTTGCAAAGAGTTGGACATGACTGAGCGACTGAACTGAATTGAACATGTCCGATGATTTGACGATGCCATCCAACCATACTAGGTGCTCATTATTTGGAGACTTGAGGACTTTTGGCTGTGGGACTGCTACTGTCCTGCTTTTGTGACTTTGCTTTTAAGATTTCTTCTTTTTTTTTTTAATGTGGACTATTTTTAAAGTCTTTATTGAATTTGTTACCATGTTGCTTCTCTTTTACATTTTGGCTGCGAGGCATGCTCCTTGTCCAGGAATTGAGCCCTTACCCCCTGCATTGACAGTCCAACCACTGGACTGCCAGGGAAGTCCCTTGCTGTGTGACTTTATCTATATTGCTCCTCCTCCCAGTTTCTCTTCTCCCATAAATTGGAGGATTGTGCTTATCTCTGAGATCTTGTTCAATTTTAATGAGCTATGATCTTAAGTAACTAGTTGGCTGATTTTCTTTATTCACTAGCAAGGGGTCAGAGAGAGCAGGAGAGACTGAGGGGGCAATTTTTTGAGTTTTAATTTCAGGTCCGAACTAGCTATTGTTGGAAGTGTTAGTCACTCAGTTGTGTCTGACTCTTGGCGACTCCATGGACTGTACCCGCCAGGCTCCTCTGCCCATGGGGTTTTCCAGGCAAGAATACTAAAGTGGGTGGCCATTCCCTTCCGGGGATCTTCCTAACCCAGGGATTGAATCTGGGTCTCCTGCATTGCAGACAGATTCTTTACCGTCCAAGCCACCAGGGGCCAGTTCTCCTCTAATGTAGGGTTTTCAAGCTTTTCCTCCCATCACTTTTCCTTCTTGCCCTTTTCCCTGATCGTGCCAAACAGCTTCTTGGCCCTCTCTAGCTTCGCCCTATGCCCCAAGATATGCATGGCTGGGAAGTAGGGCTCACCCTGCTCACAGAGTCTGGCCTGCCCTCCCTTCAGCTGTCTGGAGAATGCAGCTCTTGTTCCCTCTGGATACCTCTTGCATCCTGTGGTTTGAGGCAACCTGCCTGAGCCTCTACTTGAGTCCTGATTCTTCCCCTATAGACTGAGGGGAGTCCCTGGCAGTGGAGACTCTGATCTGGTGGCTGCCTCAGTCCATCTGCCAGCAAGCCTCTGGGGACAGTCCCTGCCATGGGGACACTGTGTTTGTGGGTTGAGACCAGGCAGAGAGCTGGCACCAGAGTGGGGGCGGGAAATGCTGTGTTGTTGGGGGGCAGTGTGCCAAGAGGAGGAAAAGGTCTGTAATTACCTTGATTACTGGGCTTCTGGCAGAGAACAGGGCCAGCCCAGCCTGGCTGCAGGTCTCTGTGCGCTGAGGATTTGACAGTGTTAGAAGATACCCTCCTTCACCGTCTCCCTTTCCTGGGGGCCTGGGACAGGGAGGGCATCCTGTGGCTTCCCCTTTGCAGGCAGTTTCCCCTGGACACACCAAAGCTGTGCCAGGGACGACAGGAGAATGTGGAAGACGGCTGTGAGCTGGTGAGCAGGGTGAATCTTGCCGTTGTACCCCAAGCCTGTGGTCTTGGTGTCTAAGTGCCATGTGTGATGAGTATCCTCTGACCCAGGGGTCCCCAACCCCAGGATCTAATGCCTGATGGTCTGAGGTGGAGCTGATGTAATAATAATTGAAATAAAGCACACAGTAAATATAATGTGCTTGAAGCATCAGGAAACCACCCCCTCCCCCTTGTTTGTGAAAAAATTTTCTTCCATGAAACCCGTCTCTGGTGCCAAAAAGGTTGGAGACTGCTGCTCTGCCCTGCTAGGTCTCTGTCTGCCTCTCTGCCTCTTGGTTTGCCACTGTGTCTCCCAAACACATCCCTGCCCTTCTGTGTCCCTGCTCTATGCGTGGAGTAGGTCTGTTTGGCCTGGACCCTTGGATTTCTGCTTTCTGGTTGGGTTTGGCCAAAGCAGGCTCCTATGGAAGATTGGGGAGTGGAAAGAGAAGGAGATGGGGGGTGGGTTCTTCCTGACTCCCTTCCTGCCCTGGGCTTCTGCCAGGGGCTGTGTCCCTCCACAACTGCAGTCCCTTCCTCTCTGGCTCCTATCACTGATTCTTCACTTTGCTCCTTCAAAGTGACCAGTTATCAGGGTGGTCATGTCTTCCTACCTAGGCGAATCTCTGAGTGTTTTAACTAACATTCCATGTGGATTCCTTTATCCTACCCTCACCTGTGTAAATAGTCCCTTTCAGTAAACTCTGCTCAGTTAAACACTTCTGGGTGGAATACAATGATCTTTTTGAGTCGACGTATGTCTGGGGATATCTGTGTTTTTATTTAACCATGCTGCACGTGAGGATCTTTGTTCCCCAGCCAGGGATTGAACCTGCCCCTATGCAGTAAATGGGAAAAGTCTTTACCACTGGACCGCCAGGGAAGTCCTGGGGATATCTGATTTTGTTTTGCTAGGCCTGTGCCCTGGGTCTGTAAAGTGATCAGGGTCCTTAGGGCAGTGAATCAGCGTGTTTTTTTCTCTAACTCTGCTGGCAGGAGGAGTTATGTAAGGAAGGGAATATATCCTGGCATTTTGAATATACCCAGAGGAAGGGAGGAACTACTTCCACATGGCTCCCTTATGGACCATGTGGATCAGGAGAGTATCTTACCAGCATTGTGGTCAAAATATTTGACAGTACATCATAGCATCAACCAATCAGAATGAGGCATTGACCAATGGGAACGGGTTCCTGACAGAAAAGTGAAAGTCGCTCAGTCGTGTCCGAATCTTTGCGACCCCATGGAGTCCATGGAATTCTCTAGGCCACAATACTGGAGTGGGTAGCCTTTCCCTTCTCCAGGGGATCTTCCCAACCCAGGGAATGAACCCAGGTCTCCCGCATTGTGGGCGGATTCTTTACCAGCTGAGCCACAAGGGAAGCCGTTCTTGATAGAGTCCAGTACAAATGTTGGCCTGAACACAGATGCTTGGGCTAGTTTAGTCAAGGTGCGGAACATTTCCATAGCCACAAGGATCCCTCATGTTGCTGTTTTATAGTTACACCTACTTCCTTCCTACCCCCAGCCCCTCATTGCATGCACGCTAAGTCACTTCAGTTGTGTCCAACTCTTTGCAACCCTATGGACTATAGCCTGCCAGGCTCCTCTGTCCATCGGATCCTCTAGGGAAGAATACTGGAGTGGATTTCCATGCCCTGCTCCAGGGGATCTTCCTGACTCACGGATCGAACCAACATCTCTTAAGTCTCCTGCATTGGCAGGATTCTTTACCACTGCACCACCTGGGAAGCACATTATATGTACGTAGTTTATCATTTTTCCAGTTTGAGTGAAATATAGAAATCTTATTTCCCTTTACATCCTCATCCTCATCCTTATTTCCCTGTAACTCCTCATCTGTAATATAATAATCTTAAATATTTCCTCTGCACATATTTAATACCAACTTAATTTAAAGAGTATACAAAAACTTTGCTCCTGTGTAGATCCATTCCCCTTCTCCTTTGCGCTGTTATTTGTTATATAAATTACATCTTTATACATTGTGTGCTCATCAACATGGGTTTATGATTATTGCTTTATACAGTCGTCTTTTAAATCATATAGAAGAAAAAAATTACAAACAAAAATAGACTTAAACTGTTTATTTTATTTCATTTTTTAATTACATTCCCATCACTTATTTTGTAACTGGAAGTTTGTACTTCTTGACCCCTTTAAAACTGTCTTTTATCTTACCTAGGTACTTACATTTAGTGATGTTCTTTATTTCTTTATGTGAACTCAAGTAACTGTATACTCTTCTTCCATTTCAGTTCAGAAGATTCCTTTTAGTATCTCTTATATGGCAGATTTGCAAATGATGAGTTCTCTCTGTTGTTATCCGAGAATGTCTTAGTTTCTTCATTTTTCAAGGGAAGTTTTGTTAGGTATAGAATTCTTTGTTGATAGTTTCTTTTTCTTTCAGCATTCTGAATATATTATCCCATTGCCTTCTGCCCTCTGTGGTTTCTTATGAGAAAATAGCTGTTCTTATTGAGGACCCCAAGTAATGAGTTGCTTTTCTCTTGCTATTTTCAAGAGTGTCTCTAAACATTTTCTGATGTGTCTAAGTGTAAATTTCTTTGATGTTATCCTACTTAGAGTTTTTTGAGCTTCTCAGAAATGTAATAATTTTCACTAAATTGGGGACATTTTCAACCATTATTTCTCTCTATATTTTCCTGCCCTTTGCTGTCCTCTCATTTTTGGAGTTCCGTTATACATATATTGATATGTTTAACAGCGTACCACCGGTCTCTGGGTTCCTGACATTTTCCCCCATTTTTTTTCCCATTCAGACTGGATAGTCTCAATTGAATTATCTTCAAGTTCTCTTATTTTCTTATGCCTACTCAAATCTGATGTTTTTTCATTCCAGTTATTTCACTTTTTAACTCTTGAAGTTCTATTTGATTCATTTTTATGATTTCTGGCTGCTTGCAAAGTTTTTTTTTTTAAATTTTTAGTTTTCAGAAGTTGACTTATTATGCACCTTGAAGTGGATTTCTTCAGGTTTATCTTGTTTGGGGTTTGATCTTGAATGTATGGGTTTCCCAGGTGGCTCAGTGGTAAAGAATCCACCTGCCAAGCAGGAGACATGGGTTTGATTCTTGGGTCAGGAAGATCCCCTGGAGAAAGAAATGGCAACCCACTCCAGTATTCCTGCCTGGGAAATCCTATAGACAGAGGAGCCTGGTGGGCTAACGTCCATGGGGTCACAAAGAGTCAGACATGACTTAGAGATTAAACAGCAGCAACAACAGTTTGAATTTATGGATTGTATCACTTGGTGAATCTGGGATGTTTAGTCTGTTTTCTACCTGTTGTTCATATGGTAATTTCTATTGTTCTATCTTCCAGTTTACTGATTTTTTTTTTCCTTTGCCTTGTCTATTTTGCTGTTAAATCCATCTGGTGGGATTTTTATTTTATTTATTGTTTTTCAATTTTAAAATTTCCATTCCATTCTTTAAATATCTTCTATTTTTTGAGGCTTTTTATATTTTCATTTGCCTCAAGTATGTTCATAGTTGCTCAAGAAAACATTTTTATAATGATTGTTTTAAACTGTTTGTCATATAATTCTAATACCACTGTCATTTTGGAATTGGCATCTGTTGACTATTCTTTTTCATTGTTTGGGATCTTCCTGGTTCTTGCTATGGGGAGTGATTTTTTTTTTTTTAATTGAAACCTGGTCATTTTCATGTTATGTCATGAGCTCCTGGGCCTTATTTATACCTGTGTTTTAATTAGCTTTCTCTGACAACTCTCTGGCAGGGAAAGTAGGGATTCCTGCCTTGTAAATGTCAGGTAGGGTTAGAAGTCTAGATTTGGCCCCCATTGACACCTAAGGGTAGGGGTGGGTTTTTGTCCCTGCTGGGCAGCAGTGAGACTTCTGGCTCCCAACATGATCTTCACTTGTACTACAAGGGGCAGTTTGTTACCAGCTGGTAGGGATAAACATCCTGGCTGCCTACTTAGCCTTTTTGACATTATCCCTATGGTGGGGGTGGCACATTGGAGTGCTTTATTATAATCTTGCAAGGATGGAGGTTTGGGCTCCCCACTTAGCTTCTGCTGATGGGGACCACCAGTTGGTGTTTGGCTGGAGTACAGTGGGTATGGTTTAAAAGTTTTCTGCTTGCTAGACTGCCTTCTTCCTGGTCCTTTGGCTGAGAGAGCAGGCTTTTGTTAGTACTTGCTGTGTATGCACCCAGGGGCAATTCTGGGTTCCTGGTGTCTTCAGTTCCAAGTCTGGGACATATAAGGCCAAAAGAAAACCCAAGGAACTCATGATAGTGTGTGCTTGTGAACTCACTATCATGTGAGGTCTTGAAGTTTCTAGTTGTTCTGGCATTTTCTTTTTATTTTTCACAGTCTTCTTTGTTTTGCATATAGTGTCTGTGGTTTTCAGTTGTACTTAGCAGGAGGAATAGGGGGAAATACACTTACTTTATCTTCCTGTAAGAGAAAAATTCTTAAATTTTGCATCTCATTGCTACACACTAGGCCAACCCTCTAACCAAGCAGGGAGATGCAAAGAAAGGACAAGAATGAACATTTATTGAGAACCCACAGGGTGTTATGTGTTTCTATGTGCAGAAGTTGATTGAGTTCTCACAACTTAGTCATGATGGTTTTATTATTCCTTCTTTATAGATAAGAACAACTTGAGGCTCAAAGAAAATAAGCTTAGGGAGAGAGAAGGGGCTGAGCTGACCTTGAACTCAGTCTCTCCAACTTTGGTGCAGGTGCCCTTTCTACCAGAAGTCACTCAGCAGCTAACATCTGGGTTTGCCACTGGCAGCATGAGGCCCAGAAGCATCCTTTGGGACTTTTTTCCCCCTGCCTTTTAAATGGTACTGATGAACCAATTTGCAGGGCAGGAAGAGTGGTGCAGATGTAGAGAATGGGCTTGTGGACCTGGTGGGGGAAGGAGAGGTGGGACAAATTGAGAAAGTAGCACTGATGTATATACACCACCATGTGTAAAACTAGACGGCTAGTGGAAAGCTGACTCACAGAACAGGGAGCTCAGCTCGGCGCTCTGAGATGCCCTAGAGGGGTGAGATGGGGTGGGGGCGGGAGGGAGGCTCGAGGAGGAGCGGGTATATGCATATGTATAGCTGACTCATGGTGCTGTACAGCAGAAACTGACACAACATTGTAAAGCAATTTTATGCCAATAAAAATTAATAATAAAAATGAAATAATTTAAATTCTATTCCTATCTCATAAACTTAAAAAAGCATTTGTTTTTTTGTTAAACGTTTTATTATGAAAACCTGCAAAGGTATAGAAAATTGGAGATAGTAGTACAATAAAAATCCATGGACTGCAATCAACATTCAACAATTGTTAAGATTTTTCTGTTTGCCTCATCTATTATCTTTTTCACGGAATCATTTGAAAGTAAGTGACGAAATCATGATATTTACTTCTAATCATGTCAGCACAATCTCCAAAAAAAACCCCCATATTTTTAATATAATTATAAGAATAATATCACAACTAACAAAATTAATAATATCTAATGTCTTCTAATACCCAGTTCATATTAAAGTTTCTCGGTTGTCCCTCAAATGTCTCTTATGCTGCTGCTGCCAAGTCGCTTCAGTCGTGTCCGACTCTGTGAAACCCCAGAGATGGCAGCCCACCAGGCTCCCCCGTTTCTGGGATTCTCCAGGCAAGAACACTGGAGTGGGTTGCCATTTCCTTCTCCAATGCATGAAAGTGAAAAGTGAAAGGGAAGTCGCTCAGTCGTGTCCGACTCGTAGCGACCGCATGGACTGCAGCCCACCAGGCTCCTCCATCCATGGGATTTTCCAGGCAAGAGAACTGGAGTGGGCTGCCACTGCCTTCTCCGAATGTCTCTTACAGTTGTCTTTTTTCCCAAACTAAGCTCCAGTTAAGAATTGTGCATATCTGTGGTGACCTTAATGGGAAAGAAATAAAAAAAGAGAGGATATATGTGCATGTATAGCTGACCTGCTGTACAGTAGAAACTAACACAACATTGTGTAGCAACTATGCTCGAATAAAAATTAATAAATTTCAAAAAAGAATTGCGCACAGTTGCACTGCCTGTTTGCTCTCTTTCTCCTGTTTCATCTGGGCGACTGTTCCTAACCTTGAAGAGTCTAGTTTTGGTAAACTTGGATAGAGTGAGAGGAAAGAGCAGAGGTGATTGGGGTCAGAGCTGGGACTGCTTGACTCATTTCCCCCTGGAGTCAGAATTCTCCTTGGGATCATATCCTTCTTGTAAGCAGGTAATTGTGGCGCAGGAGGGGGTCTGAGAAGTAACCCTTCGTGTATTCACAGGACATTTAGGAGAGCTTAGATCTTGTGCTCGAGTTCCTGCATTGGGACCCCAGGGTTTCCCTAGAGCCCCCAAGAGCCCCACCTCCTCCTTCATCGCCAGTTTCAACTAGAAGACAGGAAGTTGAATCCTGCTGCCTCTTGAGAAACCAGATGAAGTGGTGGGTGCAATGCAAAGTGATCTTCCCCTCTTGCTGCAAAGATTTATCATGCTCCACAAGCACTGCACAGTGGCCTGTGTGTAAGGCAGACCCTCAGAATCAATGGATCCATGTTCAGATCTCCACCAAGGTCTCAGTTGTGCTGCCCCACCTGGGCATTGCAGGAGGTGCTTTGGGAGTGCTGGGGTGGGCAGAGGGGCAGGGGGTTGAGGTGCGTGGGAAAGGGGGCTGGTGTTTGCAAGTCAAGGCTCTCAGAGCCCCTCTCCCTGTGGCATGAACTGAGGGTGGGTTTTTTTCCAGTCGTGAGTGGGTTTTTCATGCATTGGAGAAGGAAATGGCAACCTACGCCAGTGTTCTTGCCTGGAGAATCCCAGGGACAGAGGAGCCTGGTGGGCTGCCGTCTATGGGGTCGCACAGAGTGGGACACGACTGAAGTGACTTGGCAGCAGCAGCAGCAGCAGCAGGGGTGGAGGACGGCAGCTGTCTTGCACGGCCAGATGCTTCTGGTCAGTTCTTTCAGGCCCTCGAGGGTAGGAGGACCAGGTCACCAGGGCTGAAGGAGAATGGCGTCTTCCTCTGTCACTGTTTACATGTGCCCTTCAGACGTATGCTCCGGCACTAGCTGTGCCAGACTGCCTGCCTCTGATGGGACGCTTGCCTCCCCTTGGGGAGCAGAGCTCCAGGGGAGAGAACACAGTCTGGCAGTCAGTCCAGAAGGAAACCCGACCACAAGTACCAGAGGAAATTTCCAGAGAGGGAAGGGCTCCTCAGAATCCTGTATTGGATGAACCATTGGGGATGGGGCAGGGCGGTGTTGCTGCTCAGACACTGAGAGAGAGAGAGGGCAGTTGGGGAGGGCCAGAGGCAGACGCTGTGGGGCCAGGGAGGCCCTGGGGAGGTTGGGAGGCTTTGGGGGCTGTCTGTCAGGCAGCTGCAGTTTGCTCTCCTCCTTGAAGGGGCAGGGGCATGCCCCCCTCTTTTCACTCTGGCTGCGGGGCTCTTATGAGGAGAATAGGACTTGACCTTAGTGTGGAAGGACACAGCACCAACTCCCCACAGGCATGATTGCCCTCCATTGCCATTAAATATGTTATTGTAAAAATGCAGAGGTCCATTTGGGCTGCCAGGAAGCTGGCACTGGGCTTTGATTGCTGTGAGGGCTGATGGCTGTGCTGAAGACATATGTATGTGTGCATGTGGTGTGTGTATGTGTGTGGTGTGTGTACACATATTAGTGCCTATGTATGTGGTGAGTGTGTGAGTGTGCATGCTTGTGTCATGTGTGTCTGGTGTGTGTGTGCATGTGTGCACACTTGTGTGGTGTTCATCGTGTGTGTGTATGTGTGTACCCACGTACATGAGAGCCCCAGCACTTACAATGGCTTTGGCCCCCATCTGCCATGACACTTTGCACCCCAGTGGCATCAATGTTAAGGTCAGGATGCAGGTTTTTAACCATAGGAAACATTACAGGGTGTTAAAGGCATCCTTCAGAAAAACAGTGTTCGGGCAGGGAGTGTTTGCATTCACTGCAGAATCACAAGTTCTTTTGTTCAGGCTTCCCTGCTCCTCAAGCATCAATGGGGTTTGTTTTTTCTTTTTTAATTGGAGTTTGGTTGCTTTACAATGTTGTGTTAGTTTCTTGCTGAACAGCTAAGTGAAGCAGTTATATGTACACACACATCCACTCTTTTTTAGATTTCTTTCCTCTCCATCGGTTCACAGACCCTTGAGCAGAGTTCTCTGTGCTGTACAGTAGCTTCTCATTAGGTATTCATTTTATACCTAGTTGGGTTTATATGTCAGTCCCAACCTCCCAGTTCGTCCCACCCTCCCTTCCCCTCTTGGTAGCCATAAGTTGGTGCATCAGTGGTTTTCACAACCCCTCACGTCCCCCCATCATCCATAAACCCCCTTAGACAGCTCTGCTTGGTCTCAGCACCCCTGGGCTCTGTGGGATTGCCCTGCTGTTTTTCTTTCTGGTATCTCCTACCGTGAAGAGGTCTATCCTCCCCACCCCATTCTGAGGGCAGCTACAGGGTGGGGGCTCCTTCCTTAGTCTTGAAACAGCCTCTCAAGGCCCCACTTTTAGTCTGGAGGAATAAGAGGAAGCAGGCAAAGATAAGAATGTGGGGAGGGGAGCTGAGTCCCTGAGGTTAAGGCCAGGAGGAGGAAGGGGCAAAAGAGTGAAGAAGGATGGATGCACTGGGGTCAAAGGTGGGTGAGTGAAGAAGCATGGGTTTTATTGGGGTCCTAGGAGTTGCCAGTGTGGGTTACCCAAGGTGCGAGGGCTTCTGTTTGGGCTTGTCACGGGACATCAGGTACTGCCCCTTCAGAGACGCTATTTTTAAAAAATACTTATTTACGCATTTTTTTCGGCTGTGTCAAGTCTTAGTTGCAGCATGTAGGGTCTGTGTTGTATCATGTGGGATCTTTGGTTGCAATGGGCAGGCTCCAGAGTGCATGGGCTCAGTAGTCATGGCCCAGAGGCTTAGTTGCCCAGTTGTATGTGGGATCTTAGTTCCCCAGCCAGGGGTCAAACCCACAACCCCTGCATTGCAAGGCAGATTCTTTAACCACTGGACCATCAGGGAAGTCCCCAGAGACTCTTCTGACCCCAGGTGGCATGAAGGCCGTTTGGTCTTGACCACAGCCCCTCTCTGATGAGGTGTGCATGCCGGGGCAGCCCAGCCCATTGGCTTTGGGTTTGTGCCTAAATACTTCTTTGGCAGAGGGGAGGCTGAGGGATGTGTTGGCTCTCAGCGTTATCCTTAGGGATAAGACCCCCGCCAGGACTCTGTAGAGGCAAATTGGGATCTTAGGGCTGGAAGGAGGCTCCATGCAGGCGTCCTAGACTTATCACTAGAACTTTGTACCTTTTGACCACCTTCACCCATTTCACCTACCCTACCGCCCCCACCTCTGGGCAACCATCAGTCTGTTCTCTGTATCTATGTGTTTGGTGATTTTTCTTTTTAAAGTCCCACATATAAGTGAGATTGTGAAGTATTTGTCTTTCTTTTTCTGACTTATTTCACTTAGAATAATGCCCCTAAGGCCCATCCATGTTGTTACAAATGGCAGGATTTCCTTCTTTTTTTTTAATGGCTGAATAATACTCCATTGAATATACATGTGACATTTTCTGTATCTGCTCATGTAGTGATGGACACTTAGGTTGTTTTTCCGTTTTTCAGCTTTGGGAATTATCTGCAGTGAACAGAAGTGTGTAGATATCTTTTCAAGACAGTGCTTTCATTTCCTTCGGATAAATACCCTGAAGTCTACCTTTTGGATTGTACGGTGGTTCTATTTTTAGTATTTTGAGGAACCTCCATACTGTTTTCCATAATAGCTGTACCAGTACACACTTCCCACCAACAGTGCACAGGGTTCTCTTTTCTCCACATCCTTGCCAACAATTGTTATTTCTTGTCTTTGTGATAATAGCCATTCTAACAGGTGTTAGACCTCAGTGAGGTGTTATCTCATTATAGTTTTGATTTGCATTTCCCTGCGATTCATGGGGTCGCAAAGAGTCGGACACAACTGAGCGACTGAACTGAACTGAAGTGATGATTAGTTATGTTGAATATCTTGTCTTGTACCTGTTGGCCATTTGTATGTCTTCTTTGGAGAAATAACACTTCACATACATTTTGAGTCCTGCTTTTGTACTTGATCTTATAGCTTGAGGATTTCTTCAAGTTATTAGAAATTTCTGGAAAAATGGCTGCAAAACAGACTTATCTTGTACATATACTGTAATTTTTCCTCCCAAACTCTACTGATAGGTATTTAGATCGTTTCTAGTGTGGACTGCATTATACAACATTTTAAGGGGCATTTTTATACTGTTGGTATGTTTTGACTATTCAATTACCCACTTAAGTACCAGTCTGGGGCTTTGAGCTGGGCTGTGGTCCCAGGAACAGGGACTGGGTGTGGGAGCTTCTAGGACTGGCCTGGGAAGAGAGGGTCCAGGCCCTGCTGATGGCCAGTGAGTATACAGGGGCTTCTGAAACACCATGTCTAGGAGACTGGGTAGGGAGCAAGTCAGAGGTCTGAAGGAGACAGGTATGGAGTGGAGATTTGAGAGAGGTAGCAGCCAGAAAAACACCCAGGCAGTAGGGCTGGGGGTGGGAAGCAAGGAGGGATAGAAAAGAGGGTGAGGGATGGGAGACTATTTCCAGCAATGGGATCCATGGTGTTTGAATGCCTGGGCTTCCCTGGCGGCTCAGACAGTCAAGTGCTTGGACGCTTAGATGTATCCGTCTCTTTGCCACCCCACGGACTGTAGCCTGCCAGGCTCTTTTGTCTATGGGATTTCCCAGGCAAGAATACCGGAGTGGGTTTCCAGTTCCTCCTCCAGGGGATCTTCCCAACCCAGGGATTGAAACTACATCTCTTGTGGATTCTTTACCACTAATCCCACCTGGGAAGCCCCAGATGGTGAAGAATCTGCCTGCAGTGCAGGAGACATGGGTTCAATCCCTGGGTTGGGAAGATCCCCTGGAAAAGGTAAGGGCTACCCACTCCAGTATTCTTGCTGGAGAATTCCACTTACAGAGGAGCCAAGCAGAGCCCTACAGTCCATGGGATCTCAAAGCATCAGACATGACTGAGAGACTAGACTTTCCTAAGAAAAGTATTGAGCTCCACTCTGACATATATAAATTTATTAATAAAGTATATGCATGTACTGCTTGTCAATGTACACTAAGTATTTAATAAAAATTATTTTTCACCTTTGAGGTAAATAATACAAATAGATTTAATTTTTTTCCCTGGAAAACCATGGGTCTTTCTGGTCACTCCTCTTGGGCAGGAAGCTGGGCCAGGGCCATGCAGAGGGTTGCTGGGACTCGAAACCATGAGGAGGACATCTGGATGGAGAGGAAAGGGCCCTTGGGTGGGTTCAGAGTCACACTCAGTGGGTTACTCCTGAGATGGTTATTTAACATTTTTACATGGGATTTGAAAGTCAATATTCATGGTGAGCTTCAGGCTTGCTGATGACATCAAGATCATGTGGGTGAGGGACTCCCCTGGTGCTTCGGTGGGGGTGGTGCCTGGGTTCCATCCCTGGTCAGAGAACTAGATCCCACATGTCACAGCTAAACATCCTGTGTGCCTCAACTAAGACCTGGCACAGCCAAATTTAAAAAAAATAATAAATATTTAAAAAGATGATGTGGGTGGTGAAATACTAAGATGGGAGCAAATAAACTGTAGGGAAAATGGAAGAACTTTATGAGAGATCAGAGAAATGGTAGATGAGGAACAAAGTGAGTGAGAATAAAGGAATATATTTAGCAGTGGTTTCCAACCTGGGGTCTCTTTAAGAAGTATTTCCAAAATTTCAAAAAGAGCTCCCTCCTACCCTGCACTGAACATTCGTGCACGTTAAGAGACCATTTTCTCTGCTTTTATCTGAAATGCTGTTAAGTTCACATGGCAGGTAGTTTCATGCTGATCAGAAGCTCTGGGCTTATGAATGCCTTTGATTAATTTAAAGTTGGAAAAACTATTTTAATTATTTCTTGGCAAGATTTCTTGAAATCCAGGGGACTTTGTTGAGGAGAGGGGCTCAGATGGAATTGACAAAAGGGGTTCTTATGGGAGGAAATGTTGAATTCTTGCAGGCTGATAAGATGTGAGACTCTGAGCTACCCATTGGGTCACAGTCAAGGACAAAGGCATTTTGAAGACTTGATAGGTGTAATTAGAACCTAAAAACACCAGCTCAATGAGAGACAATGGCCCAAAAGACAGAGAAAATTTACATTTAATGAATCTGGAGATGAGACTGCAAGTACTGTCCTACTGAGAAGACACAATGCATTGAATTGTCAGATCAGACTCTCATGAAGCACAGGTTTACCCAGTATGAAAATGTATGAATAATTTCAGGGATACGGGAGGCACAAGTGAAACAAGGAGAGGTGTGGGACCATTAAAGCAGCCCACTAAGTCCTTTTTCATCACCTTGGGATATGATCTGCCCTGATTTATATATGAGGACTCTAAGAGCTGTATGTCGGAAAAGGCAATGGCACCCCACTCCAGTACTCTTGCCTGGAGAATCCCAGGGACGGGGGAGCCTGGTGGGCTGCCGTCTGGGGATTGCACAGAGTCGGACACGACTTAGCAGCAGCAGCAGCAGAAGTGACTTAGCAGCAGCAGCAGCAAGAGCTGTATGTAACTACATTGCTCCCACAGAAGGCAACTATTTTGGCTTTGAAATATCTCCACTTTATACTCAGTTACATAGCTTAGGTGACAAAAGGGATCCATGCTCCATAAATTCGTAGATTTCTGTATTTATTTACCATAAGCAGTACTACCTTGCGTGTGTGCTAAGCCGCTTCAGTTGTGTTCTACTCTTTTCGACTCTATAACCCGCCAGGCTCCTCTGTCCGTGGGGATTCTCCAAACAAGAATACTGGAGTGCCACGCCCTCCTCCAGGGGATCTTCCTCACCCAGGGATTAAACCTGCGTCTTTATGTTTGGCTGGCTGGTTCTTGATCCCTAGTGCCACCTGGGAAGCCAAGCAGTACTAGACACCCAGGTAAACCAGGTACATATGTTAAAAAACATTCTGTAGATAAGGACTCACTCTTAGTAAACACCATCAGTTTATTGCCAAAGATGAGTCATTAGCCTGTCTCCTATGAGGTTTGACCAGTTGTCTTCTTTCTTTCCTAGGAGGCACCCCCCTTCTCCTGCTTACCATTTCCTTCCCAGGAAACCATTTCAAACCATGATATGTTTACAGTTGCTGCAGGCATTGAACTGTTTCTGGTTTTCGAGCTCTTAGTTCCTGGTTGAAAGTAGTTGGGATGAAAGCTACATTTTAGGAAAGTCACAAAATAGCCATTCTTTCTATTCCAGACCCTATCTTCATCAAGTAGGTAAACCTTTTATTTTCACTATGTATTTATTTATTTATTTTTGGCCATACTGTGTGGCTTGAAGGATAAACCTGGCCCTCAGCTTTGAGAGCGTGGAGTCCTAACGACTGGACCCACCAGGAAATTCTCCTAGTAAACTTTTTAAA
Source organism: Budorcas taxicolor (assembly GCF_023091745.1). Classification (NCBI taxonomy): domain Eukaryota; kingdom Metazoa; phylum Chordata; class Mammalia; order Artiodactyla; family Bovidae; genus Budorcas; species Budorcas taxicolor. The sequence continues at coordinate 13,260,627 of NC_068919.1, read as the reverse complement.
CACGAATTTGTTATGGGTCTCTCCTTAATAGTAGAAGTAGTGTTAGTTGCCCAGTCATGTCTGACTCTTTGCAACCCATGGACTGTAGCTTGCCAGGCTCCTCTGTCTATGGAATTCTCCAGGCAAGAATACTGGAGTGGGTTTCCATTCCCTTCTCCAGGAGATCTTCTTGACCCAGGGATCAAACTCAGGTCTCCTGCATTGCAAGTAGATTCTTCACCATCTGAGCCACCAGCAGAGCCCCTATGGGTCTCTCCTTACCGCTGCTTAAAACCCTTCAATAGCTCCCATCCCTCTTTAGCTCATATTCCAAATCCTTAAGATGGGTGTGTATTATCTGGTATCTGTCTGCCTTTCCAGCTTCATCTCCCACCACTGACTCTTCCTCTGAGCTTCATCTACACTGACCTTATTTTAGTGTTCTGAATAGCATTGCCTCTTGTCCCAGGGCCTTTGTACATACTATTTCCTCTGCTTGGAAAGCTCTTTCTGTTACCCACCCTTCTCTGGTTAATTCCTACGCATCCTGCCTCTCACAGTTTGTGCTGATGCCTCTTGGGACTCACTTCACGTTGCACATCGTCTCATCCCCACATCTTACTCTAGTCCCAGCTATTCCAGACAGGCTTTAACCAGCTTTGCCCAGATGTGATCTGACAGGTCTCGGCTTGGCCCATTCTGCATGCCTCTCACTTCCTGTCCCAGGACTTTCCTGACACTGAGGCGGGAGACTCCCAAAGCAACTTGTTCACTGCTGATTCTTGACCACTAACGCCACCTGGGAAGCCAAGCAGTACTAGAGACCCAGGTAAACCAGGTACCAGGTAAACTGAGGCACGTCAGGCTGGGAGCTCTTTCAGGGCAACACGGGGTCTCCCAGTCTGGCAGAGTGCTCCCCTAGGGCCAGAGGTGCTTCACAGAGGGAGTTCCCTGTAACAGGGCCCGTGTCTCCCCCATCAGACAGGGAGCTCCCTGTTGCAGGGACTGTGTCTCCTCTATCAGACTGGCATCTCTGACAGGCAGGCCCCTTGGCTCCCCTGTGACATGGACCCAGTTGGTGGTAGCGGCAACTGATTTGCACCACTGTCCCTTCAATGGGATGTGAGAAGCAGGGATGATCATTTTTAAAGTCAACTCCTTTCCAGGTGAGAAAAGCCATTTGTTTTCAGAAGCAGCATTTCTTAGCCTTTGAGTCAGTCTTCTTTTTCATAATGTTTATTATTTAGTTATTTGACTGTGCCAGGTCTTCATTGTAGTACACAATATCTTCGATCTTTGCTGTTGTGGCATGTGGGATCTTTCGTTGCGGCCTGTGAACTCTTAGCTGCAGCTGGCCAACTCTTAGTTGCAGGATGTGGGATCTAGTTCCCTGACCAGGGATCGAACCTGGGCCCTCTGCATTGGGAGCGTGGAGTCTTAGCCACTGAGCCACCAGGGAAGTCCCTGGGTCTGTCTTTGGATCAGGAAGCAGCGGAGGAAACAAACAGAAGTCCATGGCATCCTTTGAAGACAGAGGGCTGCGAGGGGGCTCCGGCAGGGCGGGGGCCTGGGGTTCTGCACTAGCAGAAGTTCACTGGTGCAGCTCAGCGCTTTCCTGCCCGAAGGGGAGAGAGACTAGGATCACAGTCACGCAGGAAAGGAACACGGCTCTCTTAAGAGGAGCGGTGCTGCCCCAGGCTCGGGGGTCAGGGGTTATGCTCTGAGCCCAGGGGTTCTGAGAGCCTGGTGGAATGAGGGGTGTCACAGTTCAGGCTTGCCCTTACCCCTTCCTCCTTAAGCAGAACTCGTTTCTCTCCTGTGGTCTCAGGGCTCTGCTTTGTGCTTCAGAATCCTTTACACTCATCACCCTCTGAGGTCAGTGGACAGGAAGTATCCTTCATTTTGTAGATGGGAAACTGAGAATCAGGGAGATTAACTAATCTCTTGTGGTATATACAGCCAGGAAGGGACAGAACTGGGATCAGGGCACTGAAGCTCATGCATTTTCTCCATCCTGTCATCTCCAAATACCATTTCCCAAATGAACAGCAAGGATGAAATCATAGACTCATTTGATGTTTGTAGTATCTGAAGAGGCAGGCAGGTACAGTGGAAAGGCCACCATGCTGAGAATGAAAATGTTTTTACCTGCGAGTCAGTGGTCTTAGGTGAGTCATTTAGGATCACTAAACTCAGCTTCCTTGTTCCAAAAATGATCACCTTCCGTGCTTTAAAGGACAGCTGAGGGGCTTGCCTGATATGATGTGGTGGCTGAGAGCCCTAAGGCTGGAGGCAAATCCTAGCTCTTTTACCTGCTAGCTGAGTGACCTTGGGCAAATCATGTAGCCTTTTTAATGTCCATTTTCTTTTCTGTTCGTAACGCATGCCCATTCGCTTCAGTCGTATCCGACTGTTTGTGATTTCATGGACTGTAGCCCACCAGGATCCTCTGTCCATGGGATTCTCCAGGCCAGAACACTGGAGTGGGTTGCTGTTTCCTTCTCCAGGGGATCTTCCCGACCCAGGGATTGAACCCGCGTCTTTTATATCTCCTGCGTTGGCATGCAGGTTCTTTACCACTAGCGCCACCTGGGAAGCCCCTTCTCTTCTGTAAACTGGGATAATGATGAAACCTATATTCTAGGGTTGTTATGAAGATTTTAGTATAATGCCTTTTCCAGAGGAAGCCCTAAGCATTTGTTCAACTGCTGTTCAGTAGATCTTTTTTTTTTCATTAATTCTTATTGGAACGTGGTTACTTTACAGTATTGTGTTGTTCTTTACTGTAGACAAGGTGAATCAGCCATATGTGTACATATACCCCCTCTGTTTTTGGATTTCTTTCCCATTTAGGCCACCGCAGAGCACTGAGTAGAGCTCCCTGTGTTTTACAGTCGGTTCTCATTCATTATCTGTTTTATACATAGTCATGCATTTATATGTCAGTCACAATCTCCCAATTCCTCCCAGTAGATTTCATTAAGAGTGTAACCCAGGCATCAGCTGGAGTCTCCAGGTCCTTGTGGTCTGGATGAGAGATGCTCTAATGCTCCTCCCGTGCTCTCCGCAAGATGTGTTGGAGATGACAGTGGTATACAGGTCACCTGAACTGGGTGGATGACTCAGTCTGAAGCCATGTAGAAGTGAGAGAGTCTTACCCTCATCACTCCTAGGCCTCATCTCATCTTGCCTTTCTCTCTCGTAAAGCAGGCAATAGTCCTCCCTTGGTGCCCTCTCCATGACATCCTCTCATGGTGCCCCTCTGGGCTACCGCCTCGGTGGTTGCCTGGTTTCAGTGTCCTCGGACCCTGAGGAGCCAGGTCTCACAAGCAGTATATCAAAGGCTCTTCTTCCCCTAGAGACAGTTCCCTCCCTAAGAGGGATTGTGGTGCCAGCTGTTAAGATAATGGATTTTTCCATTCAACTATGTGATGCAAAGCATCAATTCAAACCCTAGTGTAGGAGCTTAGAGTCAGGAGGGACCTTAAACATCAGCTGAATGGTTTGTGCTTAGGCCTTGACAGAGTGGCTATAATAAATTAAATGACCATTCCAAAGATCAGGACTTCACTCCAGCCTGGGCTTAGATAGGGGTGTGGTCCCTGCTGCAGGACAGAACAGCAAAAAACGGTGAAACTGCTCTGGTTCTCTATCCAAGGCAGCCCTCCATCTCACCCCTGGCCTGGTTTGGGGGGCAGAAACTACTTTTCCTCCATCCCTGGAAGCCCCACCAGGCCAGTGGTAAAATCTCCCCTGTGAACACTCAGTATGTTAGATTGGAATACAATTGCACCAGGGAAGACAATAAATAAGCCAATTTATTTTATCTCACCTGCTTGGAATTGGGGGTCTTTCTTGAATTGAAACAAGCAAATGTATGCAAATGATATGCAAATAAGACCCTTCCTGGATTAACAGAAAGGAAACTGATGCTCTGGGTAGAGCCCAGGGCCTAGCACTGCACTGGATGCAATGTGAATCGAAATGTGCCACGCAGGGCGGGTGAATGGAGGCCCCTGGGGATGGAGTGAATGTCCTCAGCTCCAGAGTCGGGTGGGAGCTGACAGGTCATCTGGAGTGGTGTCCCTCTAGGAGGCTGGTCCAGGAGGGGAAAGGGCCTCGCAGGTCTTTGTGGGAGCACCTGTCTCCAGGCCTGGGTTTACCGCTCACCAGCTTTGTGAGCGTGCGCCTAAACCCTGAGCCCGGTCCTTAGCCTCTCCATTGTGTACAATACTGGGCCCTTGGGTGGGTGTGAGGATTAGACAAAAATGAGAAAGTGCTTTGCCAACCGTGAAATGTGATACCCACATTAATTATGTTTCCCATGCTTCCCTTGCTCACTGTCATTCCTGTCACTGCCCAGCGCTGCTTCACTGTTCTGCGCCCCCTCCAAGACCAGATGTTTTGCAACTTTGATTCTCTTGGCTTCCCTTCTCTAGTGCCCGACGATTCCGCTTAATCCTTCCTGCTCGACAGAACACAGGCGACCTATCTCCCTGGGAGAGTTGGGTGGTAATTAGGTTAAATAATTTAAAGTAACTTTTAATTTTTAAATAATTCTAATTTGCATTCGCACAATTTACTTTTCCTCTCTTCCTATTCCTCTCCCCACCCCCACCGCCTTCCTTGTCTTCAGTTCAGTTCAGTTCAGTCGCTCAGTCGCTTCTGACTCTTTGCGACCCCATGAATCGCAGCACACCAGGCCTCCCTGTCCATCACCAACTCCTGGAGTTCACTCAGATTCACGTCCATCAAGTCCGTGATGCCATCCAGCCATCTCATCCTCTGTCATCTCCTTCTCCTCCTGCCCCCAGTCCCTCCCAGCATCAGAGTCTTTTCCAATGAGTCAACTCTTCACATGAGGTGGCCAAAGCACTGGAGTTTCAGCTTTAGCATCATTCCTTCCAAAGAAATTCCAGGGCTGATCTCCTTCAGAATGGACTGGTTGGATCTCCTTGCAGTCCAAGGTCTTACTCGGTCGTTTATTTATTTAAAAGTTTGGGGTATTTTGATTGGTTATCAATTTGCTCCTAATGGCAGCTCGCCAATTTGACTTGGAATAATCACAGACTGTAAAGCAAAGGCAGGAGGCAAAATCTGCTGACTTGGAAGCATCTGAAAGGCAGTTCTGCCCAGTCCAACAGTCCCTCTCGGGAAAGGGAAATAAAGGGGAAAAGTACAGGCGCTTAACTTGTAGCGTTCTGCCAGGGAGTTCTCGGTGGAGGCTGTGAGAAGCCGGGCAGGTGCCTGTGCGGCCCGCAGTGGAGCAGCGGCCCTGGAGTCCGAGCGCTGCGCTCAGGTCCCGGCAGCGCCTCGGGCAAGTGAGCTTCTCCCTCCTGGCCTTGGGCTCCGCATCTGTCTAATGGGTGTACCCGCACCTTGCCCTCGGTGGGCGGGTGTGAGTCTTCAGCGGGCACCTGTGATTGGAAGGTCTCGCAGGCTCTGATCACCCAGTGGATGCTGGCAGCTGCGGGAACAAAGTGATTTCGATCTTTGGGACGAACTGGAGAGAGCTGGGAACTTGACAAGGTGTTTTTCTTTCTTCCTTTCTTTTTAAAAATTGTAAATGCTCATAGAATTTTATTTTCTTAAATTTTTATTTGGAAATTGTTTCAGATTTATAGGAAAGTTATAAGGATCAAGGTTAACATTTTACTACTTTTGCTTTCTCCAGCTCACACTGGCTCACACTCTCTCCCAACCCCCTCCCTCCCAGCTATGGTTCTAAACTGTAAGCAATTTTACCCCCATTTGTTAATGCCTGGAGACAATTTTGTTGTCACACATGGGATGGAGATAGGTACCATTGGTACCTAGTGGGAAGAGGGCAGGGACATGTCACATATCCTAGGAGGCACAGGACAGGGGTCCCCTCACCACTCTGCACAGAATTATCCAAGCCAGAATGTCAATAGGGCTGAGGTTGAGAAACCCTGTCTTGTGTGTGTGTATCTGAACTGTCTGAGTTGCTGCTATACCCCTTAATAGTTCTTGTTTTAAACAGTACTTTAAAAAAAGTTTTTATTGGAGTATATTTGGCAATGTTACATTAGTTTCTGCTGTACATCAAATGAGTCAGTTATGCATATACATATATCCCCTCTCTTTTAGATTTTCTTCCCATTCAGGTCACCACCCCTTAATATTTCAATGCATATCTCCCCAAAGCAAGGGCACTCTCTTAATATAACCATAGCTCAGTTATCAAAATGTTGCGGAATTGACACTGATATAGGGAGGCTTAGGTTTGATGCTGGCTGGAGTCTTCAGGGAGCTTGTGGGACTTGGTGTAAAGGGCAGAGAACATGGAAGTGAACAGAAGCTTGGGCTCTGGTCTGTTGAGATCAAGTCCCATGACCCTGGAAAAAATTTTTTTGTGATTTTCCTTCCTGTAAAATTGGATTGACAATGGTTCTGTGGCCCTGCCAGGGCTGTAAGTGAGGTGCAGTGACTGGGGAGGAAGTGCTTTGTGTGTGAGCACATAGGACTACTCGGGACTTCCAAGAGGGTGCGGTGGTAGAGAGTCCCCCTGCCAATGCAGGAGATTCGAGAGATGCGGTTTCCATCCCTGGGTCAGAAAGATCCCCTGGAGAAGGAAATGGCAACCCACGTCAGTATTCTTGCCTGGGAAATTCCATGGATGGAGGAGCCTGGCGGGCTAGAGTCTATGGGCTTACAAAAGAGTTGGACACAATAGAGCGACTGAGTGTGAGCACACACACACGCACACGCACACACACATGCACACACACAAGACTACTATAACATCACCAACTTCACCTGGAGCCGTCTTGCCAGCATCACCAGAGGCTGGGGTGTGAGGAGCAGCCTCCCTCGCCCTGGTCCCTGATCATGAGACTCCAGTTGACAGACTTCCGCCTTCAGGGGCAGAACAGTGGATGTGCCCCAGTGGCCAGTGGATCAGGCTTCTGTGTGTGTGGAGGAAGGTGACATGGACCTGGGAGGGCCTGCTCTCTTCCCTGCCAGAGGAGAGGAAGGGAAAAGAAGGGGCTGCACCACCCAGGCTCTGAAGATAGAGAAATGCTTGGCCAGACATGTTCCTAGATTCCACTCTCTCTCCAGAACATGTTCCTTTTTCACTAAAAAAGTAACCTCTCTGCTGGAATTGTCCCAAAACAATATATTTTAGGATTTGGAATTGGAAAGAAGAAACAAACATTTATTAACTGCTTTCTATGGGCCATCAATTTCTTATATTACAGCTTATTTTTCATTCTCCTATGTACCTTGTGAGATAGATAGTAATTAAAACATTTGTTTGGAGAGGAAAATGGGGCTCAGAGAGGTTAAATAACTCCTCCAAGGTCACATAGCTGGTAGGTGGCAGAACTGGGATTAAAATGTTGATGGTATGTACATCAGAGCTGGTGTTGCCTGCAGTTTAAACCCTGGGGCAATCATCACCTAGCTCTATGACCTTGGACAAGTTTCTTAACCTCTTTGAGCCCCAGTTTCCTCTTTTGTAGAAAGGTGATAATTATGTCTGTCCTAGCTGCCAAGAGAGAAAGTGCTTTGTTCATAAGTTAGCATTTTGTTATTAGCTTGAGGGGAATTCCCATTTGGGTTTGTCTCATTCCCTAATACTTGGTGAGTGGGAGGAGGCTCAGTGGGTAATTGACTTAACAGAATCAGCACCACTCAGTGATAGACAGCCTGGTCACTCAGAGATGGAGCCAAGGGCACATCCATAACCAGATACATGAGAGGGAGTCCATGCCTTTCCTTAAGATCGAGCTCCCACCATGTGTAGAGACCTGGTCCGCTCCCTGACCTCCAGCTCTCTTTCTGGAAGCTACCTTCAGTGACCTGTAAACCTTCAGAAAATAATACCAGCTACTTTATCACAGAGGCCAGTTCTGATGGCTTGTGGCAAAGAAGGGATGCCTCAGCATTGCCGTCCTCTGTGACTTTGGTTCGGCAAGCCAGGAGCGGAGTGGGCGGAACCACTGCTGACTGCCCAGGGGGGTCAGTTGCTGCTCCTCCCAAACTCTGGGCTCCCAGCCCTCAGGGGCAACTCACCATGGATCGCTCTCCTTGCCTCCTAGAGGGTCTGTGCTGGGAAATTCCTTCCCTTCCCCTGTGACATCTCAAGTGGTGGGGCAAGTCTGAGAACTGCGGAGCCGTGTCAGCATTGCCCTCTCAGTCTTGGGTCTGGGCGCACGTGCATCTCATTCATGACCGAGTTCCCCTCGAGCCGGGCAGAATGGAACCTTCTGAAGAAAGGGCAGAAGATTAGCCCCCTCAAATGCCCCCCTCTCCGGCACCTGCTGGGGTGGTCCTGACACCTGGAGAGGATTTGGGTAGGACCAGACCATCTTTTCACTTTCATGCATTGGAGAAGGAAATGGCAACCCACTCCAGTATTCTTGCCTGGAGAACCCCACGGACGGGGGAGCCTGGTGGGCTGCCGTCCATGGGGTCGCACAGAGTAGGACACGACTGAAGCTACTTAGCAGCAGCAGCAGCAGCAGCCGCAGTAACAGACCATAGGTGCTAATGGGAGGGGGTCCCATGGTGGAGAGAAGCTCAGGGGTGGGAGTGGGGGCTGCTTGGGTTAGTCTCACCACTTGGGGTCTCATGATGCCTGGCTGTTTGCCCAACCCTTGGAGCCCTGTGTGTGGCCCCCCACCTCTTTAATTCCTAGGGCTCTTCAAGAGTCTCTGCAACCTGGCTCTGCTTCCAATGAGCCAGTGTACCTGGTGCCTGGTTGCTGACCCACTGCCCCCTGCCCTTTGTTCCCTATGAGGCACCCATTTCTCTCCTCGTGTCTCTGCTCCTGTCCCCTCTCTGACCATCACCCCCTGTTTGGGAGATCCCTCCTGATCTTCTGAGTCTTTGCTCCCGACTGGGAGCAAGTCCCAAGGCTTGGCTGCCTCATCTCCACGGCAGTGAGCCTGCCTGGCCCGAGGGGATGTTTGCAGAAGTCCAGATCATCCTCTGCAGCTTGTCTTCCTCCTCTCACCAACCCTGCCAGAGTTTGGGATACAAGCCCAGAAAGAAAATTATTATATCCAAACACAGTGATGTTGAAATTGTGAAAAGAAAAAAAGCCCCCCAAAGTGAATATGCTGTTTGCTTTATGCAAAGGGTGCTTTGAAAGGAAGATTAAGGATTGGGTTGGACATGAGGGAGACCTTTCAGATCTCTCCAGTCTCCACTGGGTACATCATCAGATCACCTCCGCAGAACTTGAGATAGCAGGGGCCTGCACGGGGCCATGCCCCAGGGGAGTAGGGTGTAGGGAAGGGGGTGTAAATGAGCTGCTGTCCTCAAATCCTATACATGTCTTTGCCCAGGGATGGCACAGTCCCTTTAGGAGCATTCACTAAACATTCAACAGCTGAGTATTTATGGTTCACCTCCTGTGTGTCAGATACTGTGTTAGGTGCTGGGCAGAGAGGTGAGCAAAATAGACATGGTTGCAGAGAAGGGACGGACCTCAGTCAAGCTCTGGACTGCGTGCTTGGAAGGAAAGGAACATGGTTCTAGGAAAGTGTAGAGCAGAGAAACTGGCCTGGATGGTGGGGGCCATGTAGGGGAGGCCAGGGGAGAGGCCGAGGAAGAGACACCTGTACCGGGACTAGAGAATGTGTGGAAATTCACTGGGCAAGAGGGATCGGGGTGGGGCGAAGAGTGTTATGGACAGAGATCCACAGTGGGGGCAAAGATATGATACAGCTTATATATGGAATCTAAAAAGAAATGATACAAATGAACTTATCTACAAAACAGAAATAGACCCACAGATATAGAAAACAAACTTACAGTGAGGAAATATGTAGGGGAGGGATAAGTTTAGGGATAAATTTAGGAGTTTGGGATGAACATATATGCACTACTAAATATTATATAGATAACCAACAAGGACCACTGTATAGCACAGGGAACTCTACTCAATATTTTGTAATAACCTGTAATTATTTTTAGGGAAAAAAAAAATGAGAAAATCTGAGACTTCCCTGGAGGTCCAGTGGTTAAGGCTCTATGCTTCCAATGCAGAGGGCATTGGCTTAATCCCTCCTGGCTGGGGAGCTAAGATCTCACATGCTGTGTGGTATGGCCCAAATTCTTTTTTAATTAAAAAAATGTGAGAATCTGAGAAGTTTTATATATACATATATAGATAAATCCCAGGTAGCTCTAGTGGTAAAAAACCCACCTGCAAGAGATGTAAGAGACGCAAGTTTGATGCCTGGGTTGGGGAGACCCCCTGGAGAAGGGCATGGCAAACCACTCCAGTATTCTTCCCGAGAGAATCCCATGGAGAGAGGAGCCTGGTGGGCTACAGTCCAGTTCAGTTCATTTCAGCCACTCAGTCATGTCCGACTCATTGCGACCCCATGGACTGCAGCAATGCCAGGCCTCCCAGTCCATTACCAACTCCCAGAGTTTACTCAGACTCATGTCCATTGAGTCAGCGATGCCATCCAGTCCGTAGGGCTGCAGAGAGTTGGACATGACTGAAGTGATACATCTGAATATATCTGAATCACTGTGTTGTATACCTGAGATTAACACAACACTGTAAATCAACTGTACTTCAAGTTTTTAAAAAAGATAGTGATCTGGGAGAACTAAAAGAAAGTCTGCATGGCTGGGGTGGAGAATGGGAGGACACGGCTTCTCAGAGGGTAAGAGGGGTTGGAGGGGGTAGGAGGTGCCCAGGGCAGGGCATGACTTGTGGTCTTGATATCCTGCCATCTTGAAGGATTTTAAGGTGGTGGTGGGAGGAGGCAGAATGGATAAGCAGAGGAGGACTGAGCAGGGTGGAATCAGAGCATGATTCCTCAGCAGACTTGGGGGTAGATGTGGCCCTGGAGCTCAGGTGGGAGCCTGGGAGGAGACAAAGGGACGGGTTCCAGCCCTGAAAGCCTTGGCTAGCTGAAAACTGCCCTACTCAGCCTGAAATGCAAACACAGCATTTTCGGTGTGGTGTGGGTGGAGAGGAAGGCACAGATCCTTGTTTGTTTGCTTTCAGTTTTGTTGAAGTACAATTGATGCAGAGTAAACTGCATATATTTGGAGTGTACAATTTGATGTTTTGACATACGTATACATCTGAAAAACCCATCACCACAATCAGGATATTCAATATATTCATTATCCCAAAATGTTTCCTTTGTGATTCATCCATCCCCCAGGCCCATGTCCCAGCTCTGTGGTTACAGAGCTGCCTTTCTTCATTATGGATGAGTATGCATGTTCTAGAAGTTTATATAAATGGAAGCATACATTATGATAATGTACTCTTTTTTGCCTGTCCTCTTTCATGAGCATAACTACCTTGAAATGTATCCATATTGGGCATGTAGGTTCTTCCTTGGACTTCGCTGCTCATTTTTTATCTTAAGTGAATCTCCTAAGCCCTGGCAGCTCAAATTGGGGTCTAAGGACCTGCAACCTCTTCATCACTGGGAGCTTGTTATCAAGGCAGAACCCCAGGCCCCACCACAACCCTACTTGCTCAGAACCTGAATTTTAACAAGATCCTCAGGACTCTGGTGAAGAATCTACCTGCTAATTCAGGAGACATGGTTTCCATCCCTCGGTCACAAAGATCCCCTGGAGGAGGGCATGGCCACCCACTCCAGTGTTCTTGCCTGGAAAATCCCATGGACAGAGGAGCCTGGCGGGCTGCCGTCCATGGGGTCGCAAGAGGTGGACCTGACTGAGCGGCTGAGCATGCGCACACAGGACACTGGTCTGCATGTTACAGTTTGAGAAGCTCTGTCTGATGCTCTCTGGTCCTCAGTCTGTTTATTTTCTTTGTGGACTGCAGGTGTAAGAAGTTGAGCTGCATTAATTACACTCAGTTAATATAATAGCTCATTGTCATCATCATGCTTCATGTGGCCTCTGTGTATTTTCTCCTCCCATCTTCCCTCTCATTCTCTCCTGTAGCCACCCACTCTAATGTGGTTGGAATATGTTATAAAATCTGCGTGTGTCCTGGTAAAATATGTAGTGTCATTCTGTGTGAGTTTGTGACTTGAAATTACATACATTTTATTGTGCTACAAACCTCCTTCCATTCCCAACTTTTCTCACTCCACACCATGTTTTGGGACCCACCGTATAGCTCTAGGTGCCTTCAGTACTTGGTTTCTTACTGATGCTGAGTGCTCCCTGTGTTTTTTCCACCTGTTACTTATCCATTCTCCCAGTGATGGATGAGGGGCCCGTAAGATGTCTCCAGCTCCCCTCTACCACAAATAACTTCACTTTTGTAGCTTGAACCTGAGTCTCCATCTTTGAAAAAGGAGTGTCTTTGACTGAATGACCCCAGTTGCCTGCAGCTCTGATTCCAGTCGCTTATTTTGCTGGTGCAAAGACAGCCAGTTGTGGGTCTCCAAACTGTCAGGCAGAAGATCTGAATAGTTGCTCTCCTTTGAGTTAAGTTTCTGGCTGACACCGACGATAGTCTGAAATCCTTTGATAGTCAGAGTCCCTAAGACCTTCTCTTTTCCCCTGAGCTCATGAAGTGCCTTAACTTCTGATTTTTTTTTTTTTCCCTGTGAATAATACACCACCTGCTCCAGGGAGCTGAGTGTTGTACCAGTTTGCAGCTCTGTTTAAAATCCCGATTCTGCAAACTCCTCAGAAGGGAGTGACAGCTCCTACTCCTGTTTAATCATTTATAGATCAGGTAATGATCTCCCTCTTGGCTTAATGACAGTTTTGTTCTCAGGGGAGCTGGTCAGCTTCTCAAGTACTGCTGACGTTCCTTCTGGTGGGGCCTGGTGGATCAAGCACGGTGCCTCTGTCTGCCACTCATTCTTACCCCTGGTGCCAACAATAGGCAGGAAAAGTCACTTCTTCCAAAGGAATCGCAGGGCCAGTGAGTCTGTGGAGTAAGCACGTGGTGGAGGGAGGCGAGGGGAGAAGTCTATTTACCTCTGGCTCTGGGGTCATTGGAAGACTTTACTTCCCTCCCTATTCTACATGCTGGTATCCTGAGAGAGACATCCTTGCAGAAGAGGAGGCTGGGAGCATCTAGGGGCAGGGTTCTTCTGTGGATAAGGGGACCACTCAATGACTTTTCAATGACATTCAGTAACTGTTATGTAGGATTCTGTAACATGCCAGGCTGCCTGCCGGTTTTGTGAGGCTTAAGGCAGAAGGCCTGGCTGGTTACCCAAGAGAACTTTGGGGGAACTCTGCCTCATTTATGGGCAAATAGGTCAGTGCTGGTGGCTTAGATAGTAAAGAATTCACCTGTAATGCAGGAGACACGGGTTCAGTCTTGGATTGGGAAGATCCGCTGGAGAAGGGACTGGCGACTCACTCCAGTATTCTTGCCTGGAGAGTTCCACAGACAGAGGAGTCTGGTGGGCTACAGTCCATGGGGTCGCAAGGAGTCAGGACACTGAGCGACTAACAATACACAGGTCAGCACAAGGAACCCAAAGACCAGGAGGTTTGTTCCTCTGGACTGCTATGAAAGTGAGCTCTGCTCTCAGTTACCTGGGCTGATGGAACCTGTTTCCTAGCATCATCTCTAAATAAAAAATTACTTAAGAAAAATCAGTCTATGCTAGTGGTTCCCAAGGGTGGTGTGTGGATTTGTGTTGGGCTGGACCAAGTTTTCACAGATGAGATTAAGAAAATGAAAACAGTGTAGTGATCATCAACAGTGTGAGACTGTCATCTTGCATCCCGGTATTCATGAAACTGGGATGATAGGAGAAGATTATAGAAAATACCGAAAAGTCCTTTAAGTCAGTGGTCCCCAAGATATTTCATGGACTGAGGGAGGGGGATAATTTCAGGATGCTTCAAGAGCATTACATCTATTGTGCACTTTATTTCTATTGTTATTACGTCCATTCCGCCTCAATCATAAGGCAGTAGATCCAGGAGTGTGGGGACCCCAGCTTCAAGTGACTAAATCAAGAACTGGTGAACAGTAGGTCCTCTAATGTACATGGGTTTTGGTGTGTGTGTGTGTGTGTGAGTGTGCAAGCAGTTGTGTAGCCATTTTACTTGTCGGTGAACCTCCAGAGCCTGAGACCTGCAGGCAACTCTGGAGTTAGACTTTGATTCCTTGCTTCCAGTTAGTCTATAATATACATTACTTTGTTTCTAATGAAACAGTGTTTATTAAGATCAAAATCTTACTTTGGAGAAAGGCATAAACGCCACAAGTGAGACTGATTTAGCACATGTTTATGTTTTAATGAAGATATCCGGTTAAAAAATCGCCTAGGTTAAAATGTAAATAAGCAATAGCGTGAAGGTGCTGAGATGTCGTCGACTGAGGGTAACTGAGATTCCCCGGCTCTTCTGCTGCAGATGGGTGGGCGTGGGGCCACATTCAAAGGCCCCCAAACTGGGCTGGGACCTGGGCGCCTCTGTGGTGTCCTGGCCTGCTACTGTATTTAAGTGGTCAGTCAGAGCAAGATCGTAATTAAATTGTGGCCGTAGAGCTAGACAACTTAACTAGAGTCCCCTCATGCTACATGCTCCAGAATTTAATTTTCCAAATAAACTCAGTGTGGCTTTGATGCCCGGGGAGGATCAATAGAATGGAAATTGCTTGCAGTTTCCCCTAAAGTGTTACAATGGATTACTCCTCTCACATTTCCCCTCTGTGCTCCTTTTTTTTTCCCTGCCAGAGAGAGCCTGGGATTCATTCTAGGCACATACTGTTTGAGGAAACAGACAAAAATAAATGAATACAAAGGGAAACTACAAGCCAAGTTGAAGAGGAGGATGAGACCATGACCTCCTCCCTGTGGGGTGAGTAAGGGCTCCTGGGTCACCGTGAAGGAGAAAAGCACCCCTACCCCACTGCTTGGGGTTTATGGAGGGGGTTGTGTGTGGGGTTCCTGTGCTCTGAGAAGGGAGTACCTGGAATGTCTGCCTCCCTTCAGTCACCTCCCCAGGAAGGTGAGCCAAATCTCAGGGATCAACCCAGGGTGCTTCCGGGCACTTCCCCACCTACTGATCTGCTCTGGAATCTTGGGGAATGTTCTAGGTCTTTCACTAGATGAGGTTTTATTTTTATTTATTTATTTTTTTTGGCTGCGTGGCATGTGAGATCTTAGTTCCTTGACCAAGGATCAAACCTGTGCCCCTTGCACTGGGAGCGTGGAGTCTTAGCCACAGGACCACCAGATAAGTCCCCTATCTGAGGTTTTAATCTGGAGTTTTCAACCATGGAGCTAACTGTACAGGATCAGGTCTCATGTTCTTTCCTGTTCCTTTGGGGGAGATGTCAGTGAGCTTGTATGGTTGGCAGGAAGAAGGGACTGTCAAAGCAAGGTTTCTAGGTCATAGGCCCCTCTAGTGAGGCCTCCGGGGGCTGCTCCCTGGTTTGGTGATGGGAGACAGGCTGGAGCCCTGAGAGGAGGAGGCTGCAGGGCAGTCCTCCAGAATTTTATTGGGTGTGTTTGTGTGAAGACAGAGGCACTGTGCAAGGGCAGCCAGGGAAGTGGGCAGAAACAGATTAGTCGAGAGCACGTGGCCTGAGTGCCCATCAGGGTAACATGAATTCAGGTTGAATATAATTGAAACCAACTGCATGCAATCTCTTTATTTTGCTTTTGGGGAAAACGAGGCAGGGAGGTTTGTGCTGCTGCACACACTGTCCTACCTTCTGGCATGCTGCTTCTCAGTGGAGCAGGTGCTGCAAGGATGTCACAGAAGAGGGAGCCTGAGCTTGCTCCGGGCACCTCTGTGCCCCACCTCCAGGTTCCAAACTGTGCCAGGTTGGCACAGGTTCCAAAACCACCAACTCCCCTTGAAGCAGGTGCTGGCAGCGCCTCCTGGGGCTGACAGATTAACCATGTTCTGTGATATCTGGAAAGTGAAAGTTCTAGAAAATTAATTAGTGGCAGTAGACACCGGCTACCCAAAGGCTGAGAAATTGATGGGGTTTTTGTTTCTTTTTTGTCATGGAACAAGTTATCAGCATGTGTGTTGATTGATTTCTTGCTAAATTCCTCTCTTTAAAAAAAAACACTCTTGCAGTTTGGAGTCCCTTGAAGCATTTTAATGAACTCTCTTCCTGAGTCACTTGTTCTTCATGGTGCTGAATCTCCCCTACCTCCTGTCTCTCTCTCTCTCCTGATTCTGATTCTCAGATCCGTAAGGCTTTCTGAAGAGCCAGGACCCAGGTGAGGCAGTCAAGGCACCTAGGGCTGAAAAATTTAAGGAGACCCTGGCTCTCACGGTCTGTGAGTGTAGAGTTGGCACCTGAGACAGGCAGGGTCTCCTTAAATTTGTATGTTCTCAGTGCCTGGCTTCCTCACCCAGGTCTTGCTATCCTGACTGCCTTCCACTCTTGTACATCTGAGGGGAAGCAGAGTCAACATCTGGGAATTCAGACACAAGCGCTCACGGATATGAACAGAGTCCACAGTAAACTAAATAGACCCTGGTGGAACCCGCCCCACACAAGAGCCTATTTCCCTGTGGCGGCCAGATGTCCTCCACTGACTGGGATGGGCCTTGACAGTTGCTCAACACTCCCTTTTGTGGTCTCTTAGGTTCCTGATGGCACCCCACTCCAGTACTCTTGCCTGGAAAATCCCATGGACGGAGGAACCTGGTGGGCTGCAGTCCATGGGGTCGCTAAGAGTCGGACACGACTGAGCGACTTCACTTTCACTTCTCACTTTCATGCATTGGAGAAGGAAATGGCACCCCACTCCAGTGTTCTTGCCTGGAGAATCCCAGGGACGGGGGAGCCTGGTGGGCTACCGTCTATGGGGTCGCACAAAGTCGGACACGACTGAAGCAACTTAGCAGTAGCAGCAGTAGCAGTAGGTTCCTGAGGCACATCTCATCCTCAGAGAAAAGGCCTCAAAAAGGCTGCCGAGCTGGGGATCCGGACAAACTGAGACTCCACCCCTATGTTGCTTTTTTGGATCTCGAGCTATTTACAAGGCATTGGTCCAGGTGAAATTGAAAAAACAAAAACACAGCTGTTACCAATTTAAAAAGTGACATTCCTCTCATCTCACCACCCCTGGAACCAAAGCAGAGGAATTATTGAATATGTGACATAGGAGGAGAAAGATGACTGTGCATGTTAAGCAAGGGGAAGAGTGACTGCTGAATACATGATGTAAAGGAGATCGTCACCACAAAATTAAACACAAAAATATTCAGTCAAAAATAGTTACTGTCTATACACTATAGGCTTGACATATGTTTTCTACTTTTAAAAGCTCTTGTAATTTCTGGATAACCCATTTAAATCTCTGGATCCTGCTACCCAACCTCGAATACTCCCAGACTTCTGTGCTATCAGAGAACGTATTTTCTTGGCTTTTAACCCCTTGTGGGGATTTTTGCAGCCATGTACATGAAAAGTTTCTGGAAAGAGGAGAACCCTAAAATGATCTCGGGGGTTTTCTTTCATTTTTCTCCCTTTTTTTTTGCAGCACCACATGGCATCCAGGATCTTAGGTCCCAGATCAGGGATTGAGCCTGTGCCCCCACGCAGGAAACATGGAGACAACACCAGGGACGGTCTTTCTCTGGCATTTTCTAAGCTTCTTTACTCACATCAGCAGAAATCTCTCAAATCATGGGACTCCAAAAATACTCTCTGGCTCCTTCTCTTCTGCCTCTTTTCAAGGTTTAGCATCTTTGAACAGGGGTATTAGCAAGGGACGTATCAAATGGGGAAGAAGGAGGTGCCTGGCTAAGGAATCCTCGTGAGTATTGAGTAACTTCTCTCAGGTACCAGATGATTGTTGAACTGACGGTCCTCCCCTCAGATGCTTCCATGGGTGACCCAAGTATCTAGGGCTACCTCTCAGGCAGATAGGAACCACCACTCCTTGGTCGCTTGTGGCCAAGGTCCATTCTAAAACCACCTAGGATCCTCCCCAGAGCAGAAGGCTAGAGAACATGGGCTGACTTTGCAGCAGGAAGAAATTAGGGAAGCCAGAGGAAGCCCTTTGTGAAAACAAAGGTTAATTTTTAGACCAGTGTTGTCCAAAAGAACCTTCCACAGTGATGGAAATGTTTTATATCGACACTTTCCAATATGGTAGCCGCTAGTCTGTGTAGCAACTGAGGACGTGACATGAGGCTTGTGTGACTGAGGACCTGAGTTTTACATTTTACTTGCCTTTGATTAATGAAAACTAGCTTAAATAGACACATGTGGCTGCTCGGTTGACTAGCGCAGTTTTAGATATTAAGGCTTGAAGGAGGGTGGCCTGGGGAATGGAGCAGAGACTAGGAAAGGAAGCACCTGCTGGGAAAAGGGGCTTTGAGTCCTTTTGAGAGGAGCCGGGGCAGCTCCTAGGAGCAGCATCTTCTAATAGCAGAGACATGTCCAGGGGTGGGGCTGGGCTGGGTTTCAGGAAGGATATAACTCTGGTTTTCCAAATTATAGAGTATCAGGGTTTAGGCCGCTGTTCTTCCCTTTCTCTGGAAAATTGCATAGAATCATATCACTTAGAGCACTAGGGTTCATCTGATCCAACCTGCCCTTCTACAGAAGAGGCCAGGTCGGGGAAGGACTCAGTGGCAGGCTTGGACAAAGATCCAGCTCTCTTGATTCCTAGCCCAGAGGTTTTCCCAGGGACCATGCCTCAGTTCACCAGGGCCAGTTTTTTCTTGACTCAGCCCTGCATCCATGCTTCATTCTCCTCTTGGAAGGGGTGGGATGGGGCTGTTCCCAAAGGTCTGTAATAGAGCAACCCTAGTCCTCTCTCCCCAGCTCATTTCCAATCTTTGGCCTCACTCTGCCTTTTGGGTGAGACTTTTTGGGTGACTGCCTATTCCACCTCCAGGTGGCAATGGACGCAGGATCTGCTGATGACTTTTGGATTTGGGCCAGGTAAATGTGGACTTGGCAGTTTCCTTAGGTTCCCAATCCCTCTGGAATAGAATGAGTTGCCAAGAATAGAGCAAAAAGCCCTGAGCAGGCGACCCATCACCAAATGTCCTGAAGCCTGGAGGGAGGATCCTTTCTCGGGGAGACAGCACGCGTGAGTGCATGTGTCTCAGACAAAAGGAGGGGGCGTGGCCAGCCCCTTTGAGGACAACAGCTTTGGAGGAGAGACCTCTGGTAATTGAAGGGAATACTGCCTTCATCTGCTGGGATGGGCTCTTGACTTGTGGCAAATGGTCCAAGGGTGATCTCTGCAGGTAGGTGGCCAGGGGGCTTTCCTGTGGGTCTCGCTGAGAAGGAGGGTTGGAGCCTTCCTGAACAGCTCACAAGGTTTGGTGTGGTCTCTCTGGAGCCCACTGCCTCATTCCTGGGGGGTTGAGCAGGGGAGAGAATCAGGCATTGGCCCTCAGCTTGGTAGACCTTATTTTATTCCACTGTTAGTTACAATTGGCTGTTTACATCCTTCACTAGTCTAACTCCAGTGCCTACAGTAGTTCCTGGCCCACAGGAGAAGCTGGAATAGAAATTTACTAACTAAATAATCATTTTTTGTTAAGAAGGGCTTTTGTAAAAAGAGAGTCCTTTGGTGAAATTTTGGACCCCTAATCTATTTGGGGTTTGATTGTGGTAGACATGGCCAGAAGTTTGGCATTTTGGGAGATGCACTGTGTCCTGAGTGCGCGAGCATAAAGACTCGAGGAAACAGTGTCCCAGGCCACAGAGCACCTCTGAGGGCGCTGCCCCAGCGTCTGGAAGATGCCGAGAAGGGGGAACATTTGAGCTGATATTACCTTCTGTGACAGGTTCCTCCCAGGATTCCCACCCCTCCCCTCCCCAGATGTGCACTGTGGTTAGGCAGCACACCGAACCTAGGGATCAAAACGGAGTAGACAGAATGGGCAGGCGGGCAAATCTTGTTAGACATGGTCAGAAGACATGAGTTCTGCAGCCAGCCCTGCCATACATTCATTGTGTGACTAACAGCAAGCCCTGATCCTCTCTGAGCCTCAGTCTCTTCACTGGCAAAATGAGGTATATTGGTCAGGGTCCAGTAGAAAAGAGATCTTGCAAAGGTGGGGGCAGAGTATAGGGACCCTGCACAAGAGATATGCAGTGTCCCCGCCCCCCAGAGAGTGAGAGCAGGGGCTGTTTCCAGCCCTGGACCTGAAGGATAGAGGAAGGCAGTATTAGCAGAGAGGAAAGGAGAGTCAAGTAATCACAGACCTCACTCTCTTCTCTCCCATTTGCTGCTGGGACAGGTTGCTCGTGGATGCCATCCCGCCAAGTCGGCCTCCCAGACCACAGGGTAGTCTGGGGAGGGAATGGGCCACATCCAGCCCATGAGGGGATGTGCAGTGCGGCCACTGGGAGAGGCTGTCCGAGGGAGGCAGGGCAAGGGGCAGGCGTCTGTTGATTTCCGCTGGCGTCCTGGGTCTCTGCTCCTGGGGACAGGGCCTCCCCTGCCCGGCTCCATGAAGGTACCAGTCATCCTCCCGCGGCAGGGCAAACTTCCACTGCAGCCCGGCCCTCTGCCTCCCCCGCCGTCCCCCGCCATCCGTCACTCTGCCAGCCGCGTGAAGTAATGATAGATTAGTGCACATTAGGCCTCCCATCCTGCGGGCCTAAAAGCCGGGGCTTTACCAATCAGCGAGGGGCGAAGCGGCGCGGGGTGAGCGGGCTCCGCACGGGAGCTGGAGGCGCCGGGAATTAATAAGCACTTGGAGACGGCAGGGATATTGAACTCATTCCTTAAATCAATCCTTAACCAAGAAGGATGAGGGAATGAAATTTTGGACAATTAGTGGGTAATGACGACCTTGTGAAAGGAGCTATTGACGAGAGTGTGACAAGGAGGGCCGGGGCGCAGGGAAGGAATGGATGAGGAAAGGGTAGTGAACCGTAGGTCCCGACCCTCCCAGAGAGCAGGGCGGGTTGGGCTGGGGGCGCCCCCAGGTTGGGTCTGGGGAGCCCGGTGGGTGGAGGAAGTCAGCGTGGTCTTCTTCCTAGGTTAGGAAAAGGGCCTCACTAGAGAGAATTTCGTGCCTGAGACTTGGTGACCCAGGACGCAACCCAGCACCGCCCCTGCCCCTCCCTCCTCTCCATCCCCTTCTCCTGGGACCCCCACCCTGTGCGAAGTACTGGGCAGTGTAGGGTTAGGGTCTCTGTATCTTGGACAGACCCACAGTTGAATAACAGATTTCGAATAAGGGACCCACAGTCCTCTTCATCCTTGGAATCTCGAGGGGCTTCATGGTGAGGGGCTTTGTCACCATCTTACATCAGCCCCAGCATTATGGGAGCAGGACCAGGGTCCCAGAGGCAGGGCCTTGCTTGCCCTCCATCTTGGAGGGAGCCCGCCCCTGCTCCCAGCCCCGGCTTTTCTGCTCCTTTGGTGTTTTCTGGACTTCTCTCTGACATAGTGGGTTGGGCAGAAACACTGGCTCCTGGGGGCCCCCTCCCCTGTCCTTCAGCGTGGCCTCCCTCCGTGCCCTGGTCTCGATGACCCCCACAGCAGCCACAGGCTCCCAAGAGGCCCTTTCTTTGAAGGAGGCGTCTTCAGTGGCTTCCTCAGGAAGCAGAATGGAGAAGGACATGGCAACCCACTCCAGTGTTCTTGCCTGGAGAATCCCAGGGACCGGGGAGCCTGGTGGGCTGCCATCTATGGGGTCGCACAGAGTCGAACACAACTGAAGGGACTTAGCAGCAGCAGCGGCAGGAAGCAGAGGCTGTGGCAGGGATTCAGAACGCTGGTGAGGGTGGGGAGGGACGGAGGGAGGGGAAGTAAAGAAGAGGGTTCTGGAACCTGAACCAGAACTCAGAGTGATCCCCTGCTCAGAGTGGGTCTTTTGTATCTGTCAGTTGCTGACTGTCAGGAAAGTGAAAGTTTAGTCGCTCAGTCGTGTCTGACTCTTTGAAACCCTGTGGACTGTAGCCTACCAGGCTCCTCCGTCCATGGGATTTTCCAGGCACGAGTACTGGATTGGGTTGCCATTGCCTTCTGCAGAAGATCTTCCCGGCCAAGGGATCGAACCCAGGTCTCCCACATTGTAGGCGGACACTTTACCGTCTGAGCCACCAGGGAAGTCCCAGGAAGGGGAGTTTCTAACCTCTTAGACAGGTGGCAGCAGTCAGCTGAGGGCCCTTCTTGTGGTGGGAGGTGGGGATGGTAGCAGGCCACCCAGAGGGCAGATGGCAGGTCAGAGTATTAGCTGCAAAGGCTTTCAGAGCCTCCCTGGCCACCCCCTTTCATTCCATCAGGGATAAGAATCAGAATCCCTTCCATTTGCCTAACGTTTCACAAACTTCAGGACTCCCTGGTGGCTCAGATGGTAAAGAATTCGCCTGCCGTGCTGGAGACCTGGGTTCAGTCACTGGGTGGGGAAGACCCCCTAGAGAAAGGAATAGCTACCCACTCCAGTTTTCTTGCTTGAAGAATCCCATGGACAGAGGAGCCTCGTGGGCTGTAGTCTGTGGGGTCGCAAAGAATTGGACGTGACTGAGCAACTAACACTGCCACCAGCTACAGGGTGCTTAAAAAAATTCTCATGTTATCCTCACAGCTCAGCTCACTTTGCAAGAAAGGTTTGATCTGCATTTTACAGTCAGAAGCCTGAAGCCCCGGGAAGCTGAACAGTGTGCCCAAAGACCATCCTTCTAGAAAGGTGAACTACTAGTTCAGTGGGACCTGAGCCACTGAAACCACTGCGTTGATTCAGCTCAGACTGTCCACCATCTAGGTGTTCCCTTTGAGAGACCCTGCTCTCTTAAGGGAAGAGTGACCCTAAATAAAGCCTGTTGTTAGTGTCTTGCTCATGATTCTCCCCACCCCACCCCACCCACCACCTGTTTAGCTCATCTCCTTTGCCAAATGCAGGAATCTGAGAGCTTTCCCTTTCTGGACCGAAATCCCCCAGAGACTGAAGGGCTTCAGGAAGGAGGCATTATCTCAGAGCTCTTCCCCTCTCAGTTTTTACTCCATCTTCCCCCTCCGCCATTGCCTTCCCCAGTTCTTGACTCAAGCCTTACTACAGCTGTTATTATTGTGTGATTTTAGGGACACTGCGTCTTTAATACAGCTTTTTAGGTAGAAAGATGACCAAAAGGAGCCACATTTAAGTTAGAATGACAATGTAGGTTTCCTACTGGATTTTTTTTTTGGCAGACAGTCTCTTAGTAAATTACATCTGATGACCCAAAATAAGTCATGCCCAGGATTTATGCTTTCTGTGGACTTGCAGAGCCCAGCTCCCAGGACAGCAGGAAAAAAGGGAACCTGAAGAAGGACTGACTAATTGCAAAAATTATCTGTGTGTGACTTATCCTTATGGTCCAGGTGCTGTCAGTCTGGCTTCTGTTCCAACACCTGCAGGTAGGAGGTATGGGACAGCACTGTCAGAATCGCATCCAATAACCTGATGTTGGGGTGGAGTTATTCTGGTCTGGGATGCTTTCTTCTCAAGACTTAACTACAAAAATTAAAATGAAACAAAACAGGGAAGGGAAGCTTTAGATAAGGAACCAAGGACATGGCATCTTTGAAAGTTTTCCCAAAGGAGATGTCAGTGTTCGCTGAGACCGCCAAAATTTACTTTAGCTATTATTATGGATGAATAATTATGGGCAAACCAGCAAGTAATGTGGGTTCACAGCAGGTTAATTGGGATTAATGGGTTTCATTCCAAACTATGAGAAATGATATTTCAGAGATATTCCAGGCAGAAAGGACTGGAAAGGCCCTGAGGTAGGAATGAGCCTGGCTTGCTGGAGGGAAAAAAGGAAGGTGTGGCAGTCTGGGGCAGGGAGAACAAGGTGGGCATGATATGAGATGAAACCAGAAAGATGGGCAGGGACCAAATCATGGAAGGCCTCGTATGCTAGGAAGGAATTTGGATTTCATTCAGATTATAAATGGAAGACTCTGGCGGGTTTTAAACAGCAGAGTGGTGTGAACTGATTTGTATTTTTTAAAACTCTTTCTGGCTGCTGGGTGGAGAATAGACTGAATGAGGGACACAGGAGTCCGTCGAGGAAGCTTCTGCAAGTGAGAGATGCTGGTGCGGGGATCCGGCTGGGAGCGGCAGTGGAATTGCACATACACTTTAGAGAGAGCCAGCAGGAGTGCTGATGGAGCGGAATCAGTGTAACGCTAGCATCAGTGAGAATGATGGGGTCCTCCTCATGGTGGCGAATGCTAGGGCAGGGGGAACAGAGGGCAAGGGGGGCCCAAGTTCTGTTTTGTTCATGTTGAGTTTGAGAAGCCTGTCTGCCATCCAGGGGAAGATGTCAAGCAGGCAGTTGGCGATGTGGATCTGGAACTCAGAGGCAAGGGCCCTGCTGTTATAATTCTGGGTGCTGTCACTGTACTGATGGCGTTTAAAAAAGGCTGTGGTGTGCCAAATCACTCGGGAAGTGATGCATGGAGAGCTAGAGGGACTTCACGGCATCCTTGTCTTGCTCTGCCAGGCAGGGCCAGCCCTGGCACCTGGAGCAACTTTGCTGAGAGCATCTTGTATCCCAGCCGTGTCTTCTGCGGGGTGTAGCAGTCTGTGGCTGTTCCACATCAGAGCCGAGCCTGGGCCAGGGTCTCTGGGCCAGCAGGGCATGGAGGGTGGATGGAGGGAGACCACTCATTTCATCTTCTTAGTGCCCCCCTACACTTTCTCAGCCTCCTGACCCAGGACCTCACAGGGAGCCGGGAGCTTTTCTTCCTGTCCTTTCCCTGTTAAGTCCCTGTAAATCCCCCAGCTGCCCTGAGTCTGGGAGATGAGGACACAGGTGAGAAGGAAAAGGAGAGGAAATGGAGAAGAAGAGAGTGAGAGAAGGGCAGAGGGTGGCCCTGAGAGGGCTTCAGGGGTCAGGAGGACCAAAGGAGAACCAGAATGAGCTGGGGGAGGACAGAGGTCGCAGGAAAGGGGGAGGACAGAGAGTTTAAAAAGTGCTCCCTTTTCTCCAGTGCTGGCTTTGGGGACTAGTTCCCTTTACCTACCTGGGAAGTAAACACTGCCCCTCATCTCATAAGGAAAGTGGTCTGAAGCTTTAGGACAAGGTCAGACGCCCTCTGGACCCCCACCTTATACCAGGAACTTGACCTACTCTCTGCGCTCTGCACTGCCCTGCAAAGGGATTGCACCACCTCATGGCACTGGCCTCAGGGCTGAAGCTCAGGAGGTTTACAGCATCTGCCTGAGACCACAGGGGTTTGGGGTGGGTGGAGGTGGGATTCAAGTCTTCATCTATCAGATGTCAAGTCTAGGTGCCTGTACCACCCACCTCCTTTTGGTTTATTTTTCTCAACAACTAAGCCTAAATTCTTTAAAAAAAAAAAAAAAGATGACTTTGGGGGAGAATATTATTCCTAACATGCTGGGAGGGGAAGGGCAGTGGTGTTGCCGTAGTTTGAGAGGATAAGCCTGCGCATGCTCAGAATGGGTGACTGGCACTCCTGGTGTTGCCCAGCCATTTGGAGGCAGAGTTCTGCCAGGAAAGCCTGGATTCTATTTCACCTCCTGTCCCCAACCCTCCCCCGCCCCGCCCCCGGTGGGCACAGCTGTTGGCAGCTGCAGTCACCTGCCTGGGATCAGCAAACAGATGTCCCTGGGTTTCTGGGACAGTTCCAATTTCAACTGTTCTTTCTAGTTGTTAAACAGATGTACTGCTTTTTAGTTCAGAAATTATGGAGCACCTTATGCATGGCTATAAATCCTGGCAGCTCTTGTAGGTTCTGTCCCAGAAAGGTGCAGCCCTAGAAAGTCAGGATGGTAATTTTTAAAGGCTGCTTAGCAACTGGGATTAGGGTCTGAATGGATACTGGAAGGGTCATCTATAGAAGAAGTGGCTTTCTGTCCAGAACTCCACAAAGCCCAGAGGAGACATGCTAGACCTGGTGAGAAAGATCCAGCGGGATAGGAATTATTGTTCCCATTTTACAGGTGAGGACGATAAGGCTTGGAGAAGTGAGCCACCAACTCAGGGCCTTCAGTAAGTCATAGATGAAGCTTGTACTTGAAGCCAGGTCCCCTAATTCTTGGTATAGTGTTCTCTCCATTATCTCGTTCTCAAGAAGAAAGACCTCTGATGTGGGTCCATCCAGCAGGACTGCCAGGTACAGCTATCCAGGCTGCGCACTGCACGATTTCACTTACATTGGTGTTGAATATGATAGGTGCCCACAGAGTTGTGAAATTTAGCTCTGGGTCCAGGGAAGTCTGGCCCTTCTCTGTCCATCTATTATCCTCCTACCTCAGTCCTTACTGGTACTACAATTGAAGACGTAGGAAGGGTGTTGACTCCCAACCTCCAGTAGTAGGTGGAATAAGTGATGGCTTCACCTTAGTGTTTTTCGCCTCGTTCAGGCTGCAATGGGTCTCCCACCCAGGCCAATGGTCCTGCTCCCAGGTGTACTGTGCTTTTTTGTCCACTCACCCAGCACCATTTGCTTAGGGATGGACGGGAAGAAGGTGGGTTTGGGGCCTCTGGTGGGAGATGAGGCCAGCTGCCGTCCTGACGTTTAGGACAGCTTCCTCCTCCCTCTCGCTATCCCCCAACCCACCCACCGACATACATACCTGGAATTAAAACTGTGGCACAAGCTCTTCTTAAATATGACACATCAGCTCCTGCTGTGCAGGGAGGGAGGATTTACAGGTGAGAAATCAGTAGGCTGATCTTCACTCTGCTCCAGTGGTCAGGCTGTCGCTGATTGATACCCCGCGCACAGCACAGCCTGGACGGCTCCTTTCTATAGGCTCCGCCCGCCTTCCCATAACTCAGGAGGGAAACTGTAAATCCTCAGAGGCGGCAGAGCAATCCTGTATTAGGACAGCCACCTGGAGTTCCTGACAGTCTCCTCTCTCCAACTCCACATCTCACTGTCAAGGCAGCTGTGAGCGGAGGGGATGTGCCCTGGACAGGGAGTCAGGAGGTCTGGCCAGCTCGGAAGCTGCAGGCTGGGAAGAGCCGGTAATGACCAGGGTCACCTGGTCTGACGAATGGTCAGCCTATGCATTCCTTCTGCCAACAGGGAACTCACTACCTACCAACCCATCCATCTTTGGAGAACTGCCCTACTTCGGGTCACAAATTTCTTCTTCTCTCAAGCTGGGATCCTTCTTCCAAGTGTTTTCATCTTTTTTCTTTTCTTTGGTGCTGAACCGAAGGAACCTGCTGCTGCTGCTAAGTCGCTTCAGTCGTGTCCGACTCTGTGCAACCCCATAGACAGCAGCCCACCAGGCTCCCCCGTCCCTGGGATTCTCCAGGCAAGAACACTGGAGTGGGTTGCCATTTCCTTCTCCAATGCATGAAAGTGAGAAGTGAAAGTGAAGTCGCTCAGTCGTATCCGACTCTTTGCGACCCCATGGACTGCAGCCGTCCAGGATCCTCCGCCCATGGGATTTTCCAGGCAAGAGCACTGGAGTGGGGTGCCACTGCCTTCTCCATGAAGGAACCTAATGGTAGAGTAATTGCCGTGTTTAACGTCTCTGCTAGAACCCAGCTCATTTAATTCTCCCTATAAAAAACAAGTCAGTACTGTATAATGAAGCATGTTGTAGAGGCTTGATATTAAAGCAGAATGGAACAAGCCTGGATGGGTGGGCAGAGCACTCTTGGTTTCTCCTGTCCTTCCCTGCTCCCCAACACGAGTGTGACAGTTACTGTGAAGATGGACCCATGCCTCAGTGTTCCCTTTATTTTAGCCTTTGTCAAACCTAGTGTTTCTCAATCATTAGAGTGTCTCAGCGTTAGGTTACAGGGTTGTATGCACCCATATGAATACATCTTCAGAAGTGATTTAAGTGATTTGCACAGGCAATTTTGACTATAGGCGATGTTTCCCTCGCATGATAGCTTTTGAACTTAACCTCCACCCAAGAAGTGATTTGATCATGTCTTTCTTTTTTTCCCCCCTTTCCTTTTAAAAAGTGTTTCCCCTTTTTTTCCCTTTTCTATTGAGGTATCACATG
Organism: Budorcas taxicolor; assembly: GCF_023091745.1. Taxonomy (NCBI): domain Eukaryota; kingdom Metazoa; phylum Chordata; class Mammalia; order Artiodactyla; family Bovidae; genus Budorcas; species Budorcas taxicolor. The sequence continues at coordinate 13,232,811 of NC_068919.1, read as the reverse complement.
AACAGTCAAATGCATACATCTGAAGTGCACAGTTCAATGAATTTTTACAAATGGATACAGCTGTGTGATTCCCACCCAGCTCACGATACAGAGCATTTTGTCTGCCTGCAAGGTTGCTCAATCCCCTTCCTGGTCAATACCATCTCTCTTCCCAGAGGTGACTCTGCCCTGTTGTTGCTGTTGCCATATCTTAGCTTTACTTGTTCTTGACCTCATCTAAATGCAGTCACACTGCAAGCCCGCCGTCTGGCACCTCACGCTCAGCATAATGCCTCGTGGCACGCCACGGTGATTCCTTCTTTATTTCTTCTTTTTTTAGAGTATGATTGTCTTCAATGTTCTGTTAGAGTCTGCTGTCCAGTGAAGTGAATCAGCTATATGTGTACATATAACTTTTCCCTCTTGGGTCTCCCTTCCACACCCCACAAACACCTCACATTTCTAATGTGAGAGCCGTATTCCTAGAACCGGCAATGGATGGGCATATGTCCTTCCAAGTGTCTACACCTTCAGCCCTCTAGACCCTTCCTCAGAGAGCCTGGCCTCCCACCCCGAGCAGGATCCCAGCTTGTCTGGCCTTTTTCACTTGGATTTCAGCCTCTAATGCCATGTGATTTGACCCGTGTGAAGAGAGTGGGCCAGCACACTCATTTAAAGCATATCCCTTAAGAAGTAGGGGAAAAGTTGGCTTAAAACTCAACATTCAAGAGAGGTGGGAGGGGGGTTCATGTTTGGGAACGCATGTACACCCGTGGTGGATTCATGTCAATGTATGGGAAAACCAATACACTATTGTAAAGTAAAATAAAGTAAAAATAAAAATTAAAAAAAAAAAACAAAACAAAAAAACAAAAAACCTCAAGATTCAGAAAACTAAGATCATGGCATCTGGTTCCTTCACTTCATGGCAAATAGTTAGGGAAGCAATGGAAACAATGAGAGACTTTATTTTTGGGGGCTCCAAAATCACTGGAGATGGTGACTACAGCCATGAAATTAAAAGATGCTTTCTCCTTGGAAGAAAAGCTATGACCAACATAGACAGCATACTAAAAAAAAAAAAAAAAAAAAAAAACAGCAGAGACATTACTTCGTCTACAAAGGTCCATCTAGTCAAAGCTATGGTTTTTCCAGTAGTCCTGTATGCTTGTGAAAGCTGGACTATAAAGAATCTTGAGCGCCGAAGAATTATTGCTTTTGAACTGTGGTGTTAGAGAAGACTCCTGAGAGTCCCTTGAACTGCAAGGAGATCCAACTAGTTCATCCTAAAGAAAATCAGTCCTGAATATTCATTGGAAGGACTGATGCTAAAGCTGAAGCTCCAATCCTTTGGCCACCTGATGTGAAGAACTGACTCATTTGAAAAGACCCTGATGCTGGGAAAGATTGAAGATGGGAGGAGAAGGGGACGACAGAGGATGAAATGGTTGGATGGCATCACTGACTCAATGGGCATGAGTTTGAGTAAGCTCCAGGAGTTGGTGATGGACAGGGAATCCTGGCATGCTGCAGTCCATGGGATTGCAAAGAATTGGACACAACTAATTTATTGAGCTGAACTGAACTAAGTAGGTGGAGACTTGACAGAGGAATGGATAAAGAAAATGTGGTACATATAGACAATGGAATATTACTCAGTCATTGAAAAGAATGGGCTTCCCTGGGGCTCAGATGGTAAAGAATCCACCTGCAATGTGGGACACCTGGGTTGGAGACCTGAGTTGGATCCCTAGGTTGGGAAGATCCCCTGGAGAAGGGAATGGCTACCCACTCCAGTATTCTTGTCTGGAGAATTCCAAGGACAGAGGGGCCTGGCAGGCTGCAATCCATGGGGTTGCAAAGAGTTGGACACGACTGAGTGACTTTCTTTTTCATTAAAAAGCATGAAATATTGCCATTTGCAGCAACATGGATGGACCTAGAGAGTGTCACACTGAGTGAAGGAAGTCACACAAAGGAGAAATATCATACGGCATCCCTTATATGTGGAATCTGAAAAGAAATGACACAAATTAACTTGCAAAACAGAAAGAGAATCCCAGACTTAGAAAATGAACTTATGGTTGCTGAGGGGAAGGGATAGTTAAGGAGTTTGGGAAGGTCATGTACACACTGCTATATTTACAATGGATAATCAACAACACCTATTTATTGTAAAGCACATGGAATTCTGCTCAATGTTATGTGCCAGCCTGAATGGGAGGGGGTTTGGGGGAGAATGAATACTTGTATATGTATGGCTGAGTTCCTTCGCTGTTCACCTGAAACTACCACAACATTGTTAATCAGCAATTTGTTGTTCAGTTGCTAAGTAGTGTCAGAGTCTTTGCGATCACATGGACTGCGCATCGGTAGGCTTCCCTATCCTTCACTATCTCCTGGAGTTGGCTCAAATTCACGTCCATTGAGTGGGTGATGCTATCTAACCATCTCGTCCTCTGTCATCCCCTTCTCCTCCTGTCCTCAATCTTTCCCAGCATCAGGGTCTTTTCCAATGAGTCAGTTCTTTGCATCAGGTGGCCAAAGGATTGGAGCTTCAGCTTCAGCATCAGTCCTTCCAATGAATATTCAGGGTCGATTTCCTTTAGGTTTGATCTCCTTGCTGTTCAAGGGACTCTCAAGGGTCTTCTCCAGCACCACCCCAATACAAAATAAAAATTTGAAAGTTTGAAAAAAAAAAAGCAGTAGATGGAGATTGCGCTGTCAGCTTTCCTGATGTGGAACACTCCTGGGCTCTCTTTGCTCATGTGATTGCCATGTCTTTCCTCATCTAGGGCTGTGCTATTGATATTTTGCATCAAGAGCATACCCCTTACGTTCATCCCTGTTGTGTTTCATCTTCTCCCATTCAGTCTATTGCTTCAGCCTGTCAAGATCTTTTGAGATCCTCATCCAACTCTGTCAGACTTCATATTAGTCAAGGGTCCTGTGAGCCTGTACTCCAGATGTTTGTCCAAGTCATGAGAGCTGTGTGACCTGATGCCACAAGCTGACTTTGGGATGGCTGTATCCTTTAATCAGTGCATCCAGGCAGCTCTTCCCTCTGCCTGGAGCACTCCTCCTTTAATACCTGCACAACTGGCCCCTCATTTCCTTCAAGTCTATGCTCAAATATCAGTTTTTCAGTGAGGTCTTCCACACCACTCTATGTCAAGTTTCAACCCTTTCTTCCAATTCTGACATTTTATATCTCCTTTCCTTCTTTCTTTCTGCCATAGCACTTTTACCCACATAACATATTTATTATTCACTTGTTTATTTTCTTATCATCTCTAGAGTATAGGTGCCTCTAGGTATAGAAGTGTGTGTGTGTGTGTGTGTGTGTGTGTGTGTCCTTTTCAGGCCCAGGACAGCACCAGGTATGTGGTAGGCAGCTCAATTGTGTCCGACTCTTTGCCCATGGACTGTAGTCTACCAGGCTCCTCAGTCCACGGAATTTTCCAGGCAAGAGTACTGGAGTGGGTTGCCATTTCCTTCTCCAGTGTGGTAGGCACTCAACAAGTTATCTTACTCACAGTAATTAGCACAGAGTTCAGATGCAGGTTAAGGGGAAACTCCCACCAATCACAGTATTTTAAACAAATAGAGGTATTTATTTCTTGCATAACAAGATTTCTGGAAATTGTGTGTCTGATACTGTCATAGTCGTTCCACCTTGTCATTGAAAACCTAGGCTTTTTAACTTCCCTGACTTTACCATCCTGTGCATGTTGGCATGTTACCTTATGGTTACAAAGTGGCTGCTATACCTCCAGGTATCACAATCATGTTCCTGGCAGGAAGTGGGAAGAGAGGGAGAGTTTTTTCTCAGGAGGCTTTGTCTTTTTATTTATGGAAGAAAGTTCTTCTTAGCTGACTTCTCAATACATTTTATCCCAGAGTGGTGACATGTGCCCACCCTTATACTAATCACAAGCCAAGGGGGATGAGATCACCAGTCTTAACTCATCCTTTGGGGCTGGTGCCCCTCCTGAGGTGAAAGGGTCTCCATCTATCATATAAACAAATTGGAGTTCCATTACCAAAGAAAAGGTGGGGGGCGGAGGGAATGACTGTTTCATGAGAGACAGTGAACGTCTTTCAGAAGATCTGTTATGCTATTTTCTGTCCTTTGCTAATCTGGAAGGATGGCGCTTAGTCTGTCTTGCCTTGTCTGCAGGGAGGCTGCATCCAGTTCTGGGGACCATCATGGCCTCGTCCAGGCTCTCACTGACCCTCTGGAATCCAGCCCAGCCATAGGGTCTCAATAATCCTTCTCACCAAAGCTCTCCCTCCATCACTCTCCTCCCATCTCCTCGCACTCTACTTCCCCAAAAGGTCCCAGAAGGTACTATGCACCTAGACTTGCATCCCAAGGTCTGTCCCATGGTCTAGCCTGTGCCATCGTGGACCCTCTGGCATCAGTGCTCAGGCCTGGATCTTCCCCTTCTGCCCTTCCCTGTGCCGAGAAGCCCCTGAGAATCTGGCTGTGGTGGTGGGGAATGGCGGTGGGGAATGGTGGTGGGGAATGGCGGTGGGGAATGGTGGTGGGGAATGGCGGTGGGGTTGTGCACAAGGTGTGTCTAGAGCATTCACAGTGGTAGACCAAGTCAGAAGGCTGAAAAACCTGAGAGGATTTCCCCTCCAAACTCCCAAACAATGGAACCGAAGCATCTTAAATGGCCCCAACCTTAGGACTGGGGATGGGTCATTCCTTCCTGGGGTTTTTGCTTTGTCCTTGGGCCGTGGGATTCCTGGGCCCAGCTCTGGGGTGAAGGATGGGAAGAAAAACGTTTCTGGGTGGGCACAATAGGTGCTAGCACAAACTGGCACCAGGTATCACGTGGAAGATGGGCCCCATGGGCATTGTGTGTGTCATTAATTCACCAGCCCATTGCCGCCCTCATCACTGCCCCCTCAGAGCTGGTGCTTTCCTGGGCTCTCTGCCTTCTACCCGCTCGAGAGTGGGAGGGTTGGACCCACCCCAGGAAGTAGTGAGTTACCCATCATTGGAGATGTTCAAGCAGAGGCTTTGGAGCCCTTGGGCTGGAGTGTTATAGAGCAATTTCCTGCATCTGGGGAGGAGTGTTTCTTGCTGTGGAAAGAGCACTAGATCACTGGTCCCACAGCCTGAATTCTGCTCCCAGTTGTAGCACTTGCTGCCTGAAGGTCTTGGAGCAAATCTCTTAAACTCTCTGACCCTTGCTTTTCTCACTTAGAAAGTGGAGGTGCTAACAACTGTGAGAGGATTGTTTGAAATCAATGAGATTGTGGCCATGAAAACATTTCATAAACTTGACAGATTTAGCATCATTATTACTCAAGTTAAGTTTAGGCAATGGCAAGTTGGCAAGAAGACCAACTCTCAAAGGAAAATTCCATCCTCGTTTAAACTGAGGTATAAACCACAGCTTAAAATGTTTCCAGTAGGAGTAAGGGTATTTTTTCCAGCCCTTATTGAGATCTAACTGAGATATAATATTGTGGAAGTTTAAGGTGCCCAATGTGATGGCTTGATTCACGTATATGTTGTGAAATGACTTCTGCAATAAGTTAGTTTAATACTTCCATCACCTCACATAGTTACCTTTCTCTGCATGTGTTGAAAACCTTTATGGACTACTCTCTTGGATACTTTTAAATATACCATACAGTATTGTTAACTATAGTCACCATGCTGTACATTAGATCTTCAGGATTTGTTCAACTTATAACTGAAAGTTTGCATTATTTTGACATGTATCTCCCATTTTCTGCACCCCCTAGTCCTGGACAACTACTATTCTACTCTCTGTTTCTATGAGTAAGGCTTTTCTGAATTCCACTTATGAACAAGATCATACAGTATTTGTCTTTCTCTGACATTTCACTTAGCATAATACCCTCAAGGTTTATCCATGTTGTTCTAGATAACAGGTTTTCTTCTTTTCCTAGATGAATAACATTCCATTATACATAGGTGTAGATGCACGTCATAGTGTCTTTATCCATTTATCTGTCATCGGACACTTAGAGTGTTTCCATGTTGTCTTTGCTATTGTCAACAGTGCTGCAATGAACATGGGGGTCAGATATCTCTTCCAGATAGAGACTTTGTCTCCTTTGGATACATACCAAGAAGGGGAATGTTGGGCCATATGGCAGTTCTATTTTTAGTTTTCTGAGGGGCCTCCATGCTGTTTCCCATAGTGGCTGCACCAGTTTCAATTCAGTTGCTCAGTCGTGTCCAACTCTGTGACCCCATGAATCGCAGCACGCCAGGCCTCCCTGTCCGTCATCAACTCCTGGAGATCACTCAAACTCATGTCCATCGAGTCAGTGATGCCATCCAGCCATCTCATCCTCTGTTGTCCCCCTTCTCTTCCTGCCCCCAATCCCTTCCAGCATCAAAGTCTTTTCCAATGAGTCAACTCTTCGCATCAGGTGGCCAAAAGTATTGGAGTTTCAGCTTTAGCATCAGTCCTTCCAATGAACACCCAGGACTGATCTCCTTCAGAATGGACTGGTTGGATCTCCTTGCAGTCCAAGGGACTCTCAAGAGTCTTCTCCAACACCAAAAGTTCAAAAGCTTCAATTCTTCAAAAGTCCAACAGTTCAAAAGCTTCAATTCTTCGGCTCTCAGCTTTCTTCACAGTCCAACTCTTACATCCATACATGACTACTGGAAAAACCATAGCCTTGACTAGATGGACCTTTGTTGGCAAAGTAGTGTCTCTGCTTTTGAATATGCTATCTAGGTTGGTCATAACTTTCCTTCCAAGGAGTAAGCGTCTTTTAATTTCATGGCTGCAATCACCATCTACAGTGATTCTGGAGCCCCCAAAAATTAAGTCTGACACTATTTCCACTGTTTCCCCATCTATTTCCCATGGAGTAATGGGACCAGATGCCATGATCTTTGTTTTCTGAATGTTGAGCTTTAAGCCAACTTTTTCACTCTCCTCTTTCACTTTCATCAAGAGGCTTTTTAGTTCCTCTTCACTTTCTGCCATAAGGGTGGTGTCATCTGTATATCTGAGGTTATTGATATTTCTCCCGGCAATCTTGATTCCAGCTTGTGCTCCTTCCAGCCCAGTGTTTCTCATGATGTACTCTGCATATAAGTTAAATAAGCAGGGTGACAGTATACACCGTTGATGTATTCCTTTTCCTATTTGGAACCAGTCTGTTGTTCCATGTCCAGTTCTAAGTGTTGCTTCCTGACCTGCATATAGGTTTCTCAAGAGGCAGGTCAGGTGGTCTGGTATTCCCATCTCTTTCAGAATTGTCCACAGTTTCTTGTGATCCACACAGTCAAAGGCTTTGGCATAGTCAATAAAGCAGAAATTGATGTTTTTTCTGGAACTCTCTTGTTTTTTTGATGATCCAGCAGATATTGGCAATTTGATCTCTGTTTCCTCTGCCTTTTCTAAAACCAGCTTGAACATCTGGAAGTTCACAGTTCACGTATTGCTAAAGCCTGGCTTGGAGAATTTTGAGCATTACTTTACTAGCGTGTGAGATGAGTGCAATTGTGTGGTAGTTTGAACATTCTTTGGCATTGCCAAGAGAACGCACTGGTCATAGCAAACACTCTCTTCCAACAACACAAGAGAAGACTCTACACATGGACATCACCAGATGGTCAACACCAAAATCAGATTGATTATATTCTTTGCAGCCAAAGATGGAGAAGCTCTATACAGTCAGCAAAAACAAGACCAGGAGCTGACTGTGGCTCAGATCATGAACTCCTTATTGCCAAATTCAGACTTTAATTGAAGAAAGTGGGGAAAACCACTAGAACATTCAAGTATGACCTAAATCAAATCCCTTATGATTATACAGTGGAAGTGAGAAATATCTGGGTTGTGAAGCTCTTTTTTGTACAGTTCTTCTGTGTATTCTTGCCATCTCTTCTTAATATCTTCTGCTTCTGTTAGGTCCATACCATTTCTGTCCTTTATTGAGCCCATCTTTGTATGAAATGTTCCCTTAGTATCTCTAATTTTTTTGAAGAGATCTCTAGTCTTTCCCATTCTGTTGTTTTCCTTTATTTCTTTGCATTGATCGCTGAGGAAGGCTTTGCCGAAAAGTCCAAAATGCAGTACTTGGATGCATTCTCAAAAACGACAGAATGATCTCTGTTCATTTCCAAGGCAAACCATTCAATATCACAGTAATCCAAGTCTATGCCCCAACCAGTAACGCTGAAGAAGCTGAGGTTGAACGGTTCTATGAAGACCTAAAAGACCTTTCAGAACTAACACCCCAAAAAGATGTCCTTTTCATTATAGGGGACTGGAATGCAAAAGTAGGAAGTCAAGAAACACCTGGGGTAACAGGCAAATTTGGCCTTTGAATACGGAATGAAGCAGGGCAAAAGCTAATAGAGTTTTCCCAAGAGAACGCACTGGTCATAGCAAACACCCTCTTCCAACCAGACAAGAGAAGACTCTACACATGGACATCACCAGATGGTCAACACCGAAATCAGATTGATTATATTCTTTGCAGCAGTTTACATTCCCACTAATGGTGTAGAAGGATCCCCTTTTCTCCACATCCTCGCTGATACTTGGTATCTCTTAGTCTTTTTGAGAGTAGCTGTTTGAACAGGTGTGAGGTGATTGCTCCTTGTGGTTTTGACTTGTCTTTCCCTGATGCTTAGTGATGTCGAACATCTTTATATTTCTGTTGGCCGTTTGGATATTTTCTTTGGGAAAATGTCTATTCGGGTCCTTCGTCTATTTCTAAACTGAAGTATTCAGTGGTGGGGTTTTTTTTTTTTTCCTCTCTTGAGTTGTATGAGTTCCTTATGTATTTTGAATATCAACCCCTTATCAGGTGTATGAGATCAGAAATATTGCTCCCATTCTGTTAAAGAGCATTTACAAAGAGATGCCATGTAGACTTTTCTGAAAACACAGAGTTCAAAAGTCACAGGTAGTGGACTTAGAAATCTTTAAGTAGAAGTTGGAGCTGATTGTCTGGCCTGTTTTAAGAGGTTGTTTAATTGCTAAGTCGTGTCCAACTCTTTTGCAACCCCATGGACTGTAGCCTGCCAGGCTCCTCTGTCCAAGGATTTCCCAGGCAGGAATAAGATGTAGGTTCATGCTTGAGTGGGAAGTGCCATAGAAATGGGCCTCTGTCTGAAGGGGGAGTTTGAGGTGAAGGGAATGTTTGGGGAGCAGAGGCGTTTCCACTATTTACCTTCTCAGAGTTGACTGAGGGAGCCCTCACTTCCCCGCTACTCTTTAGGATCTGGGAGAAACTTTCCAACATTCAGCTTCCTGGGTTCCATCTGTAGAGACTGTATTCAGTGGAGCTGGGTGAGGGCTCAGGAACCTGCATCTTCTAAAGTCTCCTCTCTCCGGAGCCATCCCTGGGTGATTCTGCTGTGCTGCCAGGTTTGGGACTCGATTCAGAGGTGGGTGCGGAGGGCCGTCTGTGCCCAAGGCCAGCAGCTGTCCCTGGATCCTGGTACCCAGTTCTGTTCTCAGCCCGAGGACAAAGTGGGCCGGCTTTGAGGAAGCTGCTCCGAGGCGGGGTTCAGATGGCTCCTCCTGATGAGAGGAGAGGACTGTGTTTGTGCAAAGCCGCCTTTGGAGAAAGAACTTTAAACGGTTGGCTGCAGTTAAACCGAATTTCATTAGCTTTTCTACACAAAGCCTCTGACTCTTGGCTCTGCCCAGAAGAGGAACACCTGGGGTGGTACCAACTCGGGATGTTCCCAGCAGGCCTCTGGTTAGGGGATGAAAATGATGCAGGGCTTTAAAGTGACCTTTTAAATACTTAGACCTCTTTCTGGCCCCGTATTTATCAAAAATAATCTTTGGAATCTGCAGCGCGTTTATTTTCAGCCCATTTGCAAGTCGTTCACGCAAGCAAGCATTTCATCAGCCAAATGGGAAACGCTGTGTCTCACCCGGAGAGCCAAACATTTCAGAGGGGCAGCAGCAGGAGGGGCATCTGGGGATTAATTTAAAATAAAATCCTATTCCTGTGTTCCCATTACCACCTTGGAGGTTGGTGTGTGTATATACAACCTCACACCCTTCTTTCATCTAAAATTAAGAAAAAAGAGTTTGCAGCAGAACTTTAACCTTCGCTTTAGAAATCAGCCCAAAAGGTCAGAGCTGTGCCCCTGTAGATTTCCGGGGCTCAGCTGGGAACTGATTAAAACTGCCAGCCATGGCTTGTCAGCTTTGTCAGAGACAACTCTATAATTTCTTTGTTATTCACTTTGCTGTATGTTATAAATACATTTATCTTCCTCTGTCAGGCGTCTGCAGGACAGGTGCTAGTGGGCTGGCAGTCCTGTTTAAGCGCTTCCAACAATGTTCTCTTTCAGTGACATTAGTGCAGGGACAAAGATGGCAGGAGATTCCGGAAGCAGCGCCGCGGTAGGGCGGTGGGTGGTGATGCTGGTGGGACCTCAGGGAACACCTGGTACAAAGCCCTGTGTGCAGGAGGTGCTCCTCCTCCAGCCCGAGCGGATGTCCTGTGGCCAGACTGGTGGGGTCCAGTGGTGGGATTGTGTCACTTCCCTTACACACAGGGATGGTGTGAGATGATGTTGGTAGGACAAGACACATGTGCTTCTTCACTCACTCTGATTAAAGCTGAGTTTTTGTCCTTCTTGTTTGTTTTCCAAGGATTAGTACTATCCTGCCAGCTGTGATCAGGCAAGTGGAGAGTGGATAGGATGGCTCCCTGGGGGCTGAGGAGGGAGGGGGGCAGTGGCTGGGCGTGGAGTCATCACCGGCTGTGACACACCTGCCTTATCTGTGTGTGATGTGCCAGTACTGCGCATGTTCTGGTTCAGGGGCTGAAGCTGCTAGAGCATCTTCAATCCCCTTTATTCACCTCTAAAACCTGTAAGCGAGGTGCAGGGAGGTGAAAAGGCTTTCCCACAGTCTCAGAGTCTGGGCTTCCCCTTGAAGCCTGGCGTGTAAGGAGGGGAGAGCCTTGAGGGGCAGGAGCTCATGCTGGTAGCAGGCAGCTCCCAAGGCCTCATGTGAAGGGATGGAGCTGGGGCTCAGGGGGGTTTGGTCTTGGCTCCATGACCTTCCCAGGGCATCTCCGCTTGCTGAGCTCTCTTCTCTGAGTCCAGAGATAATGTGGCAGGGACCAGGTTTGGAGCAGTGGTGGTTGGGAGAAGGAACCAGATTTGGGCTACGTTTTGAAGGTAGAGCCAAGAGAATTTGCTGAGAGGTGGGGTGAGGGATGTGAGAGAAAGAGAAGAGTCAAGGATGACTCAAGTTTGTTGGCTCAAGTCCCTTAAATGAGGAAGGTTATAGGAGGGGCAGGTTTGGAGGGGAGATCAGGTGTGGGGTGTGTTCAGTTTGAGATGTCTGTTAGATGTCTGTGTAGGCAGATTGAGAAAGAAGGTAGAAACATGAGTCGTGAGTTCACGGGCAAAGCTACGCTGAAGTGAGAAATGTGGGAGTGACCTACTAGATCTAATAGGTTCTAACAGATGTTGCTTAAGCTGTGAGACTGGAAGAAATTAGTAAGGCTGAGAAGATCTGACTCCCGCCTCCTTAACCTCTGTTTGCCTCCTGTCCTGAATTTGAGGTATGCTTGCTTCCCAGACTCATAGAGGCTGGTTTCTTCGGGTCTGCCCAGCTTCTTTCCTGCCCCATGCTCCCTGCCATCCTCCCGAGGCAGAGGTGGGAAAATTCTTTGGCCAAGGGGCTCCCCCTCCGCGGTCCTTCCTCTAAGCTTCACTGTGTGCACATCCACCTGGTCACCGCAGGTGCGGTGACCTGTGACCTGGGGCTTGGCTCTGGTGACGTAGGCAGCACGGTGAGCACAGAGTGGGTCAGGGTCCCAGCAGGCCCTGCCTGTACATCCCAGAGTGACCTGGAGCAGCCTCCGTTTCCATATCTGCCAACTCAAGATTCAGACACGATCCACCTCCTTGATCCCTGCCTGCTCTAACATCCTGATTGTGGTTCTAATCTGGCCCTTGGTTTTCCCTGAGGGGGATCTTGTTGGCTGTCAGAGAACTTGGTGGTTTCCTGGGGAAAGAGGGAGTTGCCACTGGAGTAACCAGGGAGGAAGGGATGTGTGAGTATGTGTGTGTGTGAGAGAGATGGCTGTTAAAATATTGAACCACTTCCATACTGATTGGTAAATAGCTGGGTTGCTTCTCTGTCACCCCAGGCTCTCCCTTGGGACCCACAACCTTCACTGAGACCATACCAAGATCCATCAACTTAAAGGGGTACCTCCAGGCCCAGCGTGAGGACGATTGGTCATTTCTTCTCCCCCACCAGTTGTTAAAAGAGTTTAAGTATCATCCCCAGGGTGTGTGTCTTTCTCTGGTAGGTCCCAACAGGCAGGTGGCATCTTAGAGATGCCTCTGTCTCTCACATCCATCCAAAATCTGGGAAAACAAATATGATCCCAGTAAATAGATGCATCTTCATGACAGGAAGTCACAGGCAGTCTAATGGTGGAATCCCTGTTAAATCTCTGCATTACTTATAACCCAGATTTTGACAGATGCTGGAGAGATTATTTGAGCCTGTTTCCTTTCTCCTCTTCTCTGAAGACCCCATGTGCCAATTAATTCTGCAGCCTCTTGGCCCTTGGGGGCAAAGACTGTTTGCCACCAATTCTAGAAGGGATGGCTGGCTCCTAGTGAGGCTGACTTCAGTGTAGTGAGATGGAGAGAGGGAGCATGGGGGTGGGGGGAGAAGAGCAGCAACAGTTCAGGTGTTAAACTACTGAGGTGGAAAATTGCTCTGACAGTTATGATGTTGTTGTTTCAGGTAGCAAGGGTTACACTATCAATTACTTCAGCCACGCCTGCTGGCGTTGCCGGGCTGCCTGTCTCATGCAAAGCTGCTCATTGCCGGGTGTCAGAGCAGGGGCTTTGCCTGTCTCTGGGGAACTGGTTGGCAGTCCTGCTCCAGAGATGGCCATGTTCCAGGATCCGGGTTGATGGGACCCTGGGCATCACTGCCCCGAGCTGCTGATACCCATCGTTGGGCACTGGATGGGCCCCAGAACCAGCAGGGGGGAGGCTGAGGGGGCTGGCATTTAAGGAGCATCCTCGTGGGTTAGGCCCTGTGCCAGGCACTGTTTGTGCATGAGTTCCCATGACCCTATCTGCCACTCTGCAAAGGGAGGCCACTGAGGCTCGGAGAGAAGCCGCAGATTTCTCTGGGAGCCCAGCAGGAATCAGAACTTGAGCCTGGGGTCCTGATTCCAAAGCCCAACCCTTTACTTCTCCATGCCCCAGGTGCCTCCTAGAGGGTGGGATAAGAAGCGGCTCCTCCCTGTTCATTCAGTGGCCAAAGGGAGCAGGAAGTGCTTCCGGATCACACCATGACTTGGAGCTGGTTTCTTCCCGGGCATTTCATCAAGCCAAGGAGAACCTGCCTCACTCTTTCCAGCAGGCCATCCACTGAAGAGCTTTCATCCATCACCTATTCAGCTCTAAGTGAGACGGCAGTGCTGTGGGAGATGTGGAAACTGTGTAAACCAGGACCCTTTCCCCTAAAGAGTTGAGAGCCTGGGTAGGAAGCAGCAAGAAATGAGTGTGGAAGGGCAGTCTGCTGTGCTGGAGGTTTTCTATAAGAGGAGTAAGGCAGGAGTAAAGGAGACGGAGGCTTGGAGAACTTGTCCTGGAGGGGGTGGTAAGGAAGAGGGGAAAGTGGAGAGGGCTCTGGGGTGGGGGATGGTTGTGGGGAGGTGTGTATAGGCATGGAGAGGGTGTGCAGAGAGCAGCTTCCTGGGAGGCCTGGATCCCCCAGGAACCCATAGTCTGGTCCTGAAGGGTTCATTCCTGGGCTCTGGGCCCCTGCAGCCAACTGAGCAGCCTGGCCCCTGGGCTGAGCTCAGTCCCCATTGCCATCTGGCCTGGGGACAGGCAGGCTGGGCTGTGACTGCCTGCCGCGCAGGGACCATGTGCATCCTCAAGGCCACAATTGGGGGGGCAGTCCTCATAATGGGGATGTGCCCCCTTGGTCTGTGTTCTCCTGTCAAGGGGAGGGAGATTTCCAGAAAGTTCTCTCCATGGAGACTTCAAGCACAGAAGTGGTGCAGAGAGAAGCGCAGTCGGGCGCCCGCAGGGCTGAAGACCAAGGATTCGGGGAGGATGAGGCCTGCCATGCCCCCAGAGGATCCCAGGCAGGGCCCCTGTCAGATGTCAGGGGTCAGCCCAGGCCTCTGGGTAACCAAGCTGCTGAGTGATTTCTGTTGTGTCCACCATGGGAAGTGATGCTCGGAGGTGACAAACACAGCAAAGCAAAGTTCTGCATCCATGGGAAGTAGGGTGGGAGGAAGGGGAAGGTATGGTTTCTAGTCCTGGCTCCTTCACTGGGCCGCTCCTGCTTTTTGTGTCTTTACTTTGTCTCTGATAAATAGAGACCCTGTTTCCAGTCCTTTCTAACCCCCGAGAGCACTGAAGATCCTGTGAAAGGAGAGGTGTGACTTGAAACCACAGTGGGCTTTTATTGAACAAATGGGGATGCCTAAGCTCAGGAACGTGCTCGCCAGTCAACCGCCTCACCCTCCGTGGTAAGAGGTCTGTGTTTCTCAGGGGTCTGGCGGTGCCCAAGCTTGGCTGGGAGCTGGAGGAGGCGGTGGGTAAGTGGTGCTGCAGAGCTGGGCCTCCTGGAGGAAAAGTCCAGGAAGCAGGCAGGGGCTGCCAAGGCCGGGTGGGTGGTGGTGGGGGGTTTGCGGTGAGGGGTGTCCCCAGGCACATCTGCCTGCGCTCTCCTCACCCTGCCCCCCTCAGCCTGGGTATTGTCCCATTCAATGCCTGTGATTGAGTTTGGGATAGAGGCCAGTCACTGAAGAGCATCTGGGCAGCAATGGGGCAAGGAGGTGGCTCCTCCCTGCCCCCTCCTCCCAGGGCCTGCTGTGAATAGAGCCGGAAACCCTGCTCCTGGCCACCCCTCACCCCCACCCCCGCCCACAACATGCAGACGATGGGACTGGGGCTCTCTGGAGCCGGGAAGACCGGGAAGACCGACTCTCCCATAACTGCTGGGAGCTTTTGTCTGGGGATCCGCCAGACCTAATGAGCTGTTCTCTCTGGGAGAAGCATTTGCTGTAGAAGTAAGGAAATTCAGAGAGAGTGCGTGAGTAAACAAGGACCCCCCAGAAGACCAGGAAGCTGAAATTTCTTCCATCCTTTCAGAATCCAGGGATATCAGCCAGGAAGGAAGTGATTATCTGGGTGGTGAGCTCTCTTGATGGGTTAAGAAACTCAGACCCAGAGAGGGGGTGGTCTGCCCGTGGCTGGTGGTAGAGCAGGACCTGAAGCCAGCGTCTGGCCTCTGGGCCAGGGCTCTCTGCCCACGTCCCCATCTTCCCGCTGGGAGCGGTCTGGCTGATAAGACCTTGGTTCTCCCAGGGGGTCTGCCAAGGCTGTGAGCGAGAAGGCAGTGATGGTTTGTGGGTGCCCGGGAGGAGGAAGGTCCTGGCTCCTCCTTTTCTGTTCTCCCTTGAAGGAATCTCCTCCTTGGAGGAGTCTGAGGGGCAGGAGACCTTTTTCTGGGGACTTTGATCAGCACTCTGCAGTTTCCCAGAATGCAGCCTATGTTTTTTGGGGGGTTGAGGTAGTGTGTCTCAGCTGACTGGGACAGTCCATCCCCACTCAGGGAATTCCAAATAAGTCAGAGAGGTAAGGCTGGACAATTCTGCAGTATTCCCAGCACATTGGAAGGCTAATGGGCATCTCCTCAACCCCTAAAACGTTCCTTTTTTGTTCCTTGGATCTTTCCTAACTTCCAGCGAGACTAAGGGTGATGGTGGGGAGAAAGAGGATGGGTCTGATGGTCTACAGCTGAGTTTTCATCCAAATTTAGTCACTGACAAGAGGTGTGGTTTTGGAAAGTCCTTCCCTCTCTGAGCCTCAGTTCCCCCATTTGAAAAATGGGTGGCTAGATTATGATCCAGAGTATCCTTGCCCTTACATCTTAAGTTCTACTTGATTCTCAGGTGAACCTCTTCATCCATTTGTCTATTCTTTCTTTCAGCTGACAAGCCTTTATTGTGTGCCTACTCTATGTAAGTCACCCTCTTTTTAAGGGGTAGGTCTGTCCACCCATGGACAAGTAGAGTTGACTTCCTCAAGTTACTAAGTCACCACAGGGTGGCGGGAAAGCCCCCCCAAGGCTCTGAGACTCCTCAAAGAATATTAATTATTCTCCAAGGAAGTCTTATTTCTGAGTAGCTTTCTTTCTCTGGTAATTAACATTACATGTCATTAACAGTCAGGGAACATTGTATGATCAAAGACAGCATAATTTGTAGCAAGATTCTGAGGAATAGCACAATATTTGTTAATTATGTTATTGATTCTTATGGTCTGGAATGTCCTAATTATTCCCGATCCCAACTGGACCCCATGGTGCCCGCCAGGCTGGCTTTGAACTGCTGTCCTCCCCGTGGGTGGCCTGGCCCCTTGCTCTGGGGCTGGTGGGACCACAGCTTTCCAAAGGATCAGAGAAGCTTTGTCTCCCCAGAGCCACATGAAAGCGGGAGCTGCTTGGGACGTGGGGGCTGCCTCTCTGAGGCTCCCACTGCAGCTCTGACTGAGTCAACAAGAGAAATGTAACATCATGCTTTAATTAGCCAGATGCTGTTAATTGACTTCCTAGGGGCTCCAGCAGGCCCTGCTTCAAGGGGGCAGAGGGAGGGGTGTTCTTCTAGGCCCAAGGCCACTTGCTGCTTCTGATAATGTGATACTTGGTGGTGCCCTGCCAGCCTGGTGGGCACAGGAAAGCCCCCCGGGGTGGGGGGTTGGGCATCAGCGGAAGTGTCTAGGGTAAACCTTCCTGCCTGGCTCTAAAAGTGCTAAATGAGGTGGTGTACTTCTACCAGTGGCATCATTACAAAATGATGCTTGTTTCTTAATCGGCTGTATTTATGAGTGGGCTGAGCTCCCTCCCTCTTGCTGTTGAATCCTGCAATTAACCTTTGTAATGCGTGACAACAGACTTCCTACTCAAAGAGCTTTGTCTGAACCCCAGTGGGCTGCATTCTGAGTGATACTGACAGAGGGGTGTGGTCTGTCCAGCTCAGGAAGGTGCCTGGGGTATAGGCGTGGGAAGATAGACTTACCCTGAAAAGATCCAGGGACACCATCACCAATAGTAATTAAAAAGCAACTCCTCCCCAGGCTGAATGGGCTCTTCTTTTCTCACAAAGACCCATGAAGTAGGTCCTGCTAGTATCCCTACTTTACAGAGGGGGAAGCTAAGGATCAGAGAGATCAAGTGACTGTCAAGTTTACAGAGCCAGGCAGAATCAGGAATCAAGGCTGTCTAGACCATCTGGCGTTACTACTTGCCATGCCACAGAGGGTTTTTCCTAAGTTGCTCTGGGGCGTTTCTGGAGAGTCTACTGATGCCGCTAATCGGCGTTTCCCATCAGTGGAGCTCCAGGGTGCTTGTGCCTGTGGTTGTGGCTATCTGGGAAAGGGAGGTGAGGAGGTCGGAAAGGATCTGTGGAGCGGAGGGCAGAGGGCAGACGAGAAGGCTGGAGAGCTCCTCCTATCTGGCACAGACACTTGACTCCCTCCTCCCCTGGGCCTCTGCCTTTCCCTCTCATGCCTGGTCTTCCCAGCATCTTCTTGCAGCTTTGGACACTGAAACACTCACTGAGTGGCGAGGTGACTTCACCAAGAACCTGCTGCTGCTCAATGGTGAAACCACATCCAGGAACCAGTCGTCATATTTTGGCAGGGGAAATGAAGCAACGGGAGAGAAGGTTCCTGCTTCAGGCAGCCTCTGCCCTGACGGGATGTCAGACCAGGGGGAGGGAAGGCAACCAGAGACCTGGCCCCAGACCTGCCCACCCCATCCTCCAGTCCCTCAGCAACAGCTGCAACAGGAACAGAAGTGGGGGGACTGTCCAGGCTGTTAGGAGGGAGGTACTGGATGGGCAGGGATGAAGTGGAGGGCAGGGACACAGTGACCAAAGGGCTGCCAGCCCCTGGGACAGGCATGGGGTTAGCTGGTGTGGCCCAGAGATTTGACCAGAGAGGGATAGTCTGTCCCAGTTCTGCTGTGTGTTTATGTTGTGTGATAAGTCGTTCAGTCGTGTCTGACTCTTTGCGACCCTTTGGACGGTAGCCCGCCAGGCTCCTCTGTCCCTGGGATTCTCCAGGCAAGAATATGGAGTGGGCTGCCATGCCCTTCTCCAGGGGAGTCTTCCCGACCCAGGGATCAAACCTGTGTCTCTTATGTCTCTTGCATTTGCAGGCAGGATCTTTACCACTAACGCCACCTGTAGCAGCCCCCTTACCATCCTGCCTGCTCCAGCCCCACTCCATCAAATCGCCTCTCTTCATATCTCAGTCAGTGGGAGGTTGCTTATTTTTCTTTTTCCTCCTTTCTTTTTATATTCTGGGGCTACTGCCAGGGGACCCTGGGGAGGGGCACTGGTCAGAGGAAGGGGCAGATAAACTGAGACCTGAAGGTCTCCACAAAAGTAATTTCACATGAGAGCAATCATAACATACTTTTAAAAATTTCATTCTTTAATTTTTTTTTCTTTAACTTGCCCTCCTCTCCCTTCCCCCTGCATCATGCTCTTAGTCCCTGCCCACTCAGGGAGTCCCTCCTGTCAACATCCCTCTCTGTATCCCTCCATATCCTCTAACTCCAACAATTTACAAACGAGTGTGTGTGTGTGTGTGTGTGTGTGTGTGTGTGTGTGTGTGTGTGTGGACTGTTTGCTTTAGGAAAGCAGGATTATACTGTGTAGCCTCTGACTTTTCCCTCCCCAGTACCTCCTGGCGATCCTTCCAACTAGACCAGTGTTGCTCTCATGCATTCCTTCTAATAGCTGCCAGATGGTCTACAATGTGGGTATCCATCTATCATGTAAAAGAAATTATTTCCCTATTAATGAGCATTCACTTTCTTTTCACTTTTTTTTGTTTTTTTAATCAGAAGAGACCCTTTGGAAAATATAACCCTGGCCAAGTCGATCCCTGACTTAAAATCTTCCAGCAGCTGCCTATTTATCTGGGGGCAGAGTTGTGACTCAGAGGCACACTGTGTTCTGGGGTGACCCCCTCGCTAGCTCAGCAGGCACCAGTGCTGCTTCAAACTCTGTTCCAGCCAGAATGAGTCAGTTTTACTTCCTCAAATACACCCGTTCTTTCTCTCTCTGCCCAAAGCACTGCTGCCCTACCTGGCTAACTCTCCTGCTTCCTTCAGGTCTCAGCATATATGCCCCTTCTTCTGGCCATTCCCCTCCCCAGATCCCTTGACAGGGGCCTTGGGGTCTGGGTCTTCTGGAAGATACTGGGCACATTGTGTTCCTCCTCCCATCAGCCTCTGACTTGATATGTTATGTATCCAATAAAAGTGTTAGTCGCTCAGTTATCCAACTATTTGCTACCCTAGAGACTGTAACCCTCCAGGCTCCTCTGTCCGTGGGATTCTCCAGGCAAGAATACTGGAGTGGGTTGCCATTCCCTTCTCTAGGGAATCTTCCCAACCCAGGGATCAAAGCTGGGTCTTCTACATTGTAGACAGACTCTTTATTGTCTGAGCCATTAGGGAAGTCGTTACATATCCAGGGCCTTGCCTAATGTCTGTGCTTACTAGGTGCTTCTGAGGAGTGAATGATTGAGTGAAGGGTGACGGATCAGGCCCCGTGAGGAGGCTGGCGTGAATCTTGGGCTGGGCCACCATGTAAGGTGCCAGTGCGAGAGGGCATTGAAGATCAGGGATCAGGACAGAAGCCGGATTGTTAAGGCCTCCATGGGGAATGGGGTTGGGGAGGACAAAGTCAGGTTGGGGCTTTGCAACAGATGAGATCCCTGGGGTTCACTGTTGGGTCTCACTGGCAGATTCAGGGGGCAATTTGGGGACCTAGCAACTATAACTCAGCCACCATCCTCCCAATTCCAGGTCAGGAAGGGTGTCCATGTTATGCCTACCTAAGGAAGAATGGCTTCAAGAGTGGGACTTCTCAGTGTGTTTTCAGGTAGGAGCATTATGGGAACCCACAGGAAGCAGTGAGAGAAAGCAAAGGCAGAGGAGATGAGTGAAGAGCAGTACTGTGCATTCCTTAGGAGGTGTCCATCTTCATAAAGACCGCAGCACCAGGAGCTAAGAATCCCGGCTTGCTCCTCTGTGCCCACTGCCTTCCAGTGACTCAAAGTGCGCTCCAGGGACTGGTGCCAGCCAGCAAGCCATTGAGTCTATAATGAGAGAAGTCCAGAAATTGAGTGAAAGCACTAGAGCGTGTGTGCACGCTCAGTCCATCAGTCATGTCTATAGTTGGCCAGGTTCCTTCGTCCATGGGATTTTTTCAGGAGAAATACTGGAGTGGGTTGCCATTTCCTTCTCTGGAGGATCTTCCTGACCCAGGGATCGAACCCGTGTCTCCTGTGTCTCCTGCATTGGCAGGTGAATTCTTTACCACTGAGCCACATGGGTAGCCCTGAAAGCTGGAGATTTGATAGCAACTTGACATTGGTACAGTCAGTGGAGTCCTCTTATTGGATGAGGTATAGAGCAGCGTGGGAGGCGGGAGAGGGGAGTTACATGGGACATGAGCCCCATGAGATCATGCAAGTAGGACCACGTATTAGTCTGTGTCTTACTGCAAATTAAAAGCAAACTCTTCTAGACTATGAGGAACTCCCACCCAAACAATGACCAATGACTTGTCTCTCCTTCTCCCAAGGGCAGAGCAAGAAGACAGCAGCCAGTGGGAAGGGACATCGGTTAGACATCTGTAGGAATTAAAAGTTGTACCTTGCTGTCAATATTGTCTGGAAGAAATGTAGGCTCTTTTCCTCTGAGGTCTTGAGAGAGACTGTCCCTTGCTCCCTGGGGAAGAGAGGTCAATCATGGCATCAGAATAACCTTTCTGCTGGAGGTTGATGATGATAATTCCCCACTCCTGTGCCATTTATTATACATTTCAAAGCTTTCACTTGCTTTATCTTTTTGACCTTTATGACCATCCTCCACATAGATCAAAGGAGGCCTTATCATCCTCACTTTGTAGAATGGACAGTTAAGAACCAGAGAGGTTAAATCAGTTTCCCAAAGTTGCCCAGCAAATTAAAAGCGAAAAAGGATAGGAGACAACTCCAAGATATTTTTTTTAATCAGTGGCTAGGAAAGTGGGTACAGGGGAACTGAAGGAGCCCAAAATATAAACAGTAACTACTATAGTGACAGCAGCTGTATTTGCTGAATTGTGACTGTATCAGATACTGGTGTAATTACCTTATTTAATTTTCACAGTGGATACAATTACCACCTCCATTTGCAGATGAGGAAACAAAGTCTCTGCGAGATTAAATCATTTGTCCACAGTCACCCAGCGACTAATTAACAGAACTGGTGTTTGATTTAGACCAGCTGACTCTAGAGAAATTCTCTGCACCGCCACATGCTGAGCCAGGTGATACCCGCACATGACCCACACCCCCCGCCCCAGCCTGGAACATGAGTTATTATGAGTCCCACAGACAGAAGCTGAGGCTTGGTCATGTCGGGGGCAAGCAGATTTCAACACCCTGAGGCTGGGGTTCAAGGTAGGCCTTGCTGATTCCTGACCTCAGACTCCTGGCATTTTCTGCAGTCTCTCACAGCACAAGCTCTGCCCCGGGGAGGCAGGTGGGCAGGCTGTGTGGATGGGTCAGCCCACGCGTGGGACCTAGTTTGCACCTTCCCTCTCTCTCCTGGCAGCGAGGACCAGAAAGTCGAATGCATTCACTTCAGCACCTGGCAACTGCTAATTATTAACGCCCAGGCCGCCGGCAGCTCCTCGTTATGCCACATCATACAGAAGATTTATGGCCACTTTGAAAGTGGCTTTGAAATGAGACAAAACTCAATATTGAATTTTTTTCATCCCTTTCTCCCTTGGGGTTTCAGGGCATATGATATCAGCTTCCTCCTCATTAGCATATTTCTAATGAGCGCTTATTAAGGTGAATTTCACTGCCGCTCTCTGGGTTTTCATTAGAGGAGGGAGTAGGTGGGGGTGCCCAGCACGGCAGATGCAAGACCTCAGGGCTCTGGGACTGGGGCCTGTGCTTGGCTCCAACCTCGTGGTGAACTCTGTTCTCCCAT
Source organism: Budorcas taxicolor (assembly GCF_023091745.1). Taxonomy (NCBI): domain Eukaryota; kingdom Metazoa; phylum Chordata; class Mammalia; order Artiodactyla; family Bovidae; genus Budorcas; species Budorcas taxicolor. The sequence continues at coordinate 13,210,777 of NC_068919.1, read as the reverse complement.
CCCTGCGGGAGGGGTCCCCCTGTTTTCGCCAGGGGATAGGGCGAAAGGAGCATGGGTGGTTATCCAGCAGGGCTCACCATACTGGTGAGTGGGTTGCAAAGGCAGCAAACACCGGGGCTGACTGAGAGGTCGGAAGGTTCAAGGCACACAGAATCCAATGTGGCCCAGGAGGACCTCACCATCTCCTCGGCCCTAGAGTGCCTTGCCCTTCAAGGAGGCTCTGCTCAATGACCTCCTCTTTCTTGCCCAGTAGATGGTGGAGTGGGAGGGGCACTGAATTTGGGATCCAAAGACCTGGATTTGAGGTCAGCTCTGTCTGTCTGTTACCAGCTGTGTGACCTTGGTTGAGTCTCTTTGCTCTCAGTTCCATGCAAAAACAGAGACCTGTTCATTGATTCACTGATCCAGTCATTAGCTAGTTATCAAATAGTTACCAACATCTGGCATTGTGCCAGGTGCCAGGTGCCCATCCGCCCTGCCTTGGAGGGAAACCCTGCCTCCCTATTGTCTGTTCTTACCGCAGAGAGTCACTGTAGAACTTTTTAGAGCTATCAGGGACCTTAGCTAGAGTCCAGCTCTGGCTCTGAAAGCATAAGACTGTCAGTCAACATCCTTGTATAGATGGAGAATCTGAGGCCCAGACAAGCCATTAAGAGTCTTCCCATGGCTGGTGGGTGATGCTAGAAAGCTAAACTCAGGCCTTTAATCTCATGCCCTCTGCTTTGGCTGGATCATCCACTTGAGAAGTGATTCTCACTCCTCCTTATCAGAAAACGGCTCAGAGAGGGTCAGTGACTCAGTCAGGGTCACACAGCCAACTGTTGGTAGACCTGGGGGTGAGAGGTCTGGTTCTGGGTTTCCCTGTACCTGGCCATTTTTCTCCACTTTTGGTTGGGCGCTTGGCTCATGCCCTCCTTGGAGCCCACGGACAGCCTCATCAGCAGATCCTGTTCTCTCCTGGGCCCTCCCCGCAAGCTGGAGGTTGCACTGCTTGCTTGCTCTTTCCACCTTTATCCACCAGGACACAGAGAGCCACAGAGCTCTACCATTTGGCTTTAGTGATTGTTCCACAGTGGGTGAAATTGGTTTGAAATAAATGTCTCCGCTGCCTTCCTCCCTGGGGGTGATTTTATCTTCCTCTCCACTTTGTGGAGTGATCCAGAGTCTGACAAGCGCCTGTTCTGCCTAGATATGTCCTTTTAGATGCAAAGGTGTTGCCACGGCTACTGCTGAGCCCGAGGTTTCTTGAGAGCTGGGCTATGTTGGCTGCAGAATTCCGCAGTGAGCTGCCCCTTCCCCGTTGCCTCGGATGCATTTGGCATCTGAGCGCTCCATGAGCAGAGCTGAAAGTTAGTCTAGGCATGCTCTTGCTTGTTAAAGTATTCAAACATTTTCTGAATGAGGCCCAGAATGGGGCAGGGCGCTGCTCATTCCTGGGGCACAGGCCCCACTGCTTTGCCTTGCTGGAGAACTGGCCCTTTCTGTACTAAATTTCATGTCCTTGGAGGGCAGAGGAGGTACTCAGGAATCATGTACTCAATTATTGATCCTATTCAGAGCTCTTGGCAGTTATTGCTCCCCATACCCCCAATTAGGGCTTTTCTGATAGCTCAGTTGGTAAAGAATCCGCCTGTAATGCAGGAGAGCCCGGTTTGATTCCTGGGTCAGGAAAATCCTCTGGAGAAGAGAATAGGCTACCCACTCCAGTATTCTTGGGCTTCCCTTGTGGCTCAGCTGGCAAAGAATCTGCCTGCAATGAGGGAGACCTGGGTTCAATCCCTAGGTTGGGAAGATCCCCTGGAGAAGGGAAAGGCTACCCCACTCCAGTATTCTGGCCTGGAGAATTCCATGGAGTGTATAGTCCATGGGGTCGCAAAGAGTCGGATATGACTGAGTGACTTTCATTTTCACCCCCAATTAGCTAGCTTGAGGGGCAAAGAGTGAGAAGTAAGGCTCATCCCCTTGTAGGCCTGTCCCTGATTTCTCCCTTGATACCTCAAATAGGAATAGAGCTGAGATGGATACATTTAAAGAAGATAGGCTACGGGATGACACAGATACACCGAGGACACTGTAAGCTGAGATAATCTCGTCCCAGGGGTCTGGCATCCTTACCTGCCACCTCGGCTTTGCTCCGGGATCATCGCCCAGCTCTGTAGCGGAGGCTCACCAGCCCCCCACCCATCTCCTGATGTCACAGCCCTACAGGCCTTAAAGATCATCGTTCTCAGCTAGGTTCAAGAGCCTTCACACCCCTTGCCATCCACTGTATGGAATGGATGGACTTTTCTCTTGTGCATCTTATGGTACAAGTTGTGAACCATCCTTGGGAAAGCCGATAAAACAGTCGCTGAAATCATTTTCTGGATTCTTTTGTTCCGATGAGGAACCAGTTAGTTAAGAAAGCCTCCCTCTCAGTTATAGAGGACATTGGAGTACCACGGAGGCCAAAGACTGGCCCAAGCTCACACAGCTGGCCTACACAGCTCTTCCTACAAAAGCACAGTGTCCTTTCTTCCTCTGCTCAAACCTAGTGGGCGGAAGAAGCTCTGATCCAAAGAGATGACCCCCATCCCATATATAGCATGTGCACACACATACTTGCATAGCTGTGCACACATGCACACATACTTGCATAGCTGTGCACACATGCCCACCAAGTCAGAAGGGCAAAGACAGACCTGGAAGCATAGTACTAGAGAAGCAGGTAGTCCTGAGTTTGAGTCTAGTTCATGAACTTCTAAACTGTGAGTCTCTGTCACCTGCCAGTGGAGATCGTACCACCGACTTTCTAGGGCCACCGTGAGCATGGGGATTGGCCAGATACCCAACTCAGGGCCCAGCACAGGACAGTCTCTCGGGAACCACTCGTTTCCTGCTTTCTTCTGGGGTTCAGTAAGATGCTCCACGGTTGGTAAGTGAATGGAATGTTCACTATTTGAGTCAGTCTTCTTGCAGATTCTCATCCAACAGGGGATGTTAACAGAGCATCCTTAGTGAGAGCTGTTAGGTATTGAATACAGCATTGGTACACAATGCTCACTTGAGCTCAAACTTCAGCCCTGGTTTACTCGTCAGCTGGGTGCACCCAGCCCCTCATCGCCAGCTCCTCCCTGGCCCCCTATCCTTTTCTTTCTGCTCCCCATTTTGGCAGCACCAAATCTCCGTGTGTCAGAGGTCTGCGCCATGGCTTCACAAGCTCCTGGCCTGCCTCCTGGTCTTCCCATCTCACTGAGTCCCTGAATGTGTTATGACAAATTTAGACATTTGTGGGCACACCACAAATGAGGATTAAAACCCTGGGGAAGCATGGTTAGACTTGGCATAAGCTTCCTGTTTTCTACCTATTGGTGATTCAGCTCTTTGGAGGTTGGCACCTTGCCACTCAGCCTGCCTGCAGAAAGAGCAGAAAGCAACTTGAATTGGAGCAGCTGGAGTCAAAGTAGAACCTGCCCCGACCTCCACCCTGCCTCGAGGAATGGGCAGTTCACGGTTCTGAGTTTTCTGTTGGGTCGGAAGTGAGACAGAAAAGACCTTTCTGGGGTTCCAGCGCTTGCTACCAAAATACTTGTTTGAGACTGTGCCTGTTTCCTTTCCTGTCCTGGTGAGTGGGTTATGGTGAGTGGGACCAGATCTTTTCGGATTTATTGAGATTTGGCATGATTTCAGGGTCCTTATTCCTCAAGGCCTGTTCTTGTCCAGGAATGGGTTTGAAGTAAAGGAAATAAAACTGAATAGATCATCGGTATGGAAGCTAGCCTTGGAAACTGCTTTTCGGGAGGTGCGGGGGTGGGGGGGAGAACATCTCACTGGCTCTGGGGTGGAAATGCACCTGGAAGTGTGGGCAGTGGCTTGGCACCCCACACCTCAGTTAAATGAAGATTCGCAGGTTCCAGTTAACTGAGGTTGGGCTATGTATGCTGTCATACCCTGGTGCTCAGGGTGGCCTGTGCCGAGCTGAGCCTAACTCGGTGGCCTGGCTCAGAGGTCACCTGCCTAGTGCCTCAGTCAGCATTGTTCCATGGAAACCTCAGAAGGAACCGCTCTGACACATTAAGCTTTTTAATTTAGCACACACCACGCATATATGCCCCCAGACAAAACAGAATTGATTTATAATTCTCTTGATGGAAGCAAAGGCTTTAGTTGCTCCAGAAATAGATCGTTACCTCTGCCACCTTTTGTAATTTTTTCCCCCTCCCATTTTTTTTTTTTAAACACCACCGTGGTCTAAAAATAAGATTTTTCATTTCAGCCCTCTGTCGTCATCCACCAATGCCAGGCATTTCTCTTTAGACTCTTAATTTATAGCGTGTTTGTTCTGTTACACTTCATTAATTAATGTTCTTCCCAGGCCCCCATGCCAGAGTCTCTGTGTAATACTCTCTTACAGTAAGCAGGTGCTTTTATCCTTAATGAACAATTTCCTGGAAAATACTGAAATAAACAACGAATAATCAGGCCAGGAGCACAATGAGTCTGGGAGTTGTGTCCCATTCTGCAAATTAAACCCGGGAAGATGAGAGTAGATTTTGATCCTTCAAGGTGCTGTTTTTGATGGCCCGTTCCTTTGGGAAGGAGTGCAAAGTGCTGATGAAGGTGAGTGAGCATCTTGCCCCTCTAGAAAACCAGAGAGGAACCATTTTATCACGAATGCTCTCAGCCGTGGAGATGGTGGTCAGACATGACCTAGGCCAGAAAGGCAGCCAAATTGGCTTCTGATCCAGACTGGGAATCATCTCTTGCTGAGACTGTGGGTCAGCAGGGCCTGACTGGGCCAAATTGCAAACTTCCTGAAATTCATCTTGAGTTCCTTTCTCTGGGTCCTGGCAGACTTGTCCCTCTCCCAGAAGGTGGTCCTTATCAGAGGATCCTAATAATCTCAGTCTCTCTGTCTGTACACATCCCCCAGGAGTATTTGTATTGCATCCCTTCTGCCCTCGGCAAGAGGACTGACCACATTTGACTCAGTGTTTTATTGACTATAGTCACTTCCCATCATCCTCATCTCTTTGACTCTGTAGGACCCTCTGAGTCAGGTTTTCTTACTATTCCCACTTCACAGAGGAGGAAACTGTGACTTCCAAAAGTCAAGTGACCTGCCCAAGGTCACACAATTGGTAAGAGGCAGATCTGAGGTTAGGACTCAGGAATTGAGACCAGAGCTCCAGGTGCTTGTCACCTATGGAGGACCAGAGCCTGTGGGGTACAGGGGATGGAGCAGGTGCTGGAGTGAGGTGGCGTTCCCTGGGCTGCCCTGGCCAGGCTGTGAGCCAGGATTCATCAGTGTCATGGACAAAGTGCTGCAATAAATTTCTTTTAAAATCGGAATACTTGGTTCATTTATTATACCAGATAGAGCTGACAGAATCCTACATTATCCATCCATTTTTTGTGTCATCAGATCATTTTGGGTCTTTGAAATGGCATAATGTTTTTAATCACAGCATGTGTATAATCACAGCATGGACACAGACCACTCAGTTATAATGGCAATCCCCACCCTCCCCTCACCCACCCTGGCTTGATGGCTTCCAGGGCTGCCTGGAAAGCTCTGTAAAGTGGCCTGTGTCCCCAGGAGTAGTGAGCTCAGGGCTCGAAAAATCCTGCTGTTTGGGAATATGCACCCCAAGGAGCCTTGTGGGAGAGTCTGGGCATGGGGGAGGGTAAACTATAGGGGCACTGACAAAAGGTCCTGACTTTTTGGCAACATGAGGATGGCTTTATTAAACTGAGAAGCTGAGACCAGCTCATCATAGAAAATGTTGACAGCAAAGTATAAGGAAGAAAGTAAGTTACCTAAAATATTATCACCCAGGTGACTTTGCTAATATTTTAAGCATCTTTCTGGACATCTCTCTTTTTTCTTGCTTGCTCTCAGAACACACCTCACACACACACATACAATTCAGCTGCAATGTCCACGCTGTTTCGTAACCTGTTTTTCACATAATGATACATCAGGGTCCTCTTTCCATGGTAGTGAATGTACGTGTATTATCTTTTATTTGTTTTTTCCTAACCTTTTTAAAAATTGTAATTTTTTTAAAATTAAAAAGTTCTTTTCCTATTTTTTAAAAAAATTGAAGTATAATTGGTTTATAATATTGTGTTAATATCATGCATACAGCAAAGTGATTCAGTAATATATATATGTATTTTCAGATTCTTTTCCATTATAAGTTATTACAAGATACTGAATATGGTGCCCTGAGCTATACTATAGGTACTTGCTTTTATCTTTTTTGTATATAGCAGTGTGTATCTGTTCGTCCCAAGCTCCTAATTTATCCCTCTTGCCCTTTCTTCTTTGGTAACCATAAATTTGTCTTCTATGTCTGTGAGTCTGTTTCTGTTTTATAAGTTTATTGGTACAATTTTGTTAAGATTCCACATATAAGCGATATCATATGGCTTTTGTTTTTCTCTGTCTGACTTAATCTACTTGGTATGATGACCTCTAAGTCCATCCATGTTGCTGCAAATGGCAATATTTCACTCTTTTTTTAAAGCTGAGTAATTGGCATATATATATACCACATCTTCCTTATCCATTCATGTAGATGGACATGTAGGTTGCTTCCATATGTTCAGCTCAGTTCAGCTCAGTCGCTCAGTTGTGTCCGACTCTCGCGATCCCATGAATCGCAGCACGCCAGACCTCCCTGTCCATCACCAACTCCCGGAGTTCACTCAGACTCATGTCCGAGTCAGTGATGCCATCCAGCCATCTCATCCTCTGTCGTCCCCTTCTCCTCCTGCCCCCAACCCTCCCAGCATCAGAGTCTTTTCCAATGAGTCAGCTCTGCATGAGGTGGCCAAAGTACTGGAGTTTCAGCTTTAGCGTCATTCCTTCCAAAGCTATTGCAAATAATGCTGCAAGGAACACTGGGGTGCGTGCATCTTTTCCAGTTAGTTTTTGTCTGTTCTGGTTATGTGCCCAGAAGTGGGATTGCCTTACATATATTTTCTTAAAATATGTTTGCTTTTATGACTATGGTGATGATGATACTCATTATAAGAAATGCTAATAAGAGCATTGTAAGAAACACTAAGAAGAACAGAAGTGATTGACTTAGAAAGCAGAAGTCCTGTGGTGTTTCTCCCTTCCCCTCCTCTTACAAATGACCACTATTAATGCTCCAGTGTATAGCTTCGATATTTTTCCACATATCAATAGTTGAAATGTTTACATAATATTTTGTTATGTATACATGGTGGGATTTCTTTAGCAAAGACCACCTCAGTGGTGCTAGTGGTGAAGAAATCACCTGTCAGTGCAGGTAGACGTAAGAGATGCAGGTTCGATCCCTGGGTCAGGAAGATCCCCTGAAGAAGGCCATGGCAACCCACTCCAGTACTTTTGCCTGGAGAGTCCCATGGACAGAGGAGCCTGATGGGCTACAGTCCACAGCGTTGCTAAGAGTTAGACGTGACTGAGGCAACTTATCACACGTGCACACTGACTTAAGCATTCAGGTTTTTCAATGCTATAATGAATATCTCTTTATTAAGAGATGATGCAACATTCTTAAACCTACCTTTGGCCTTGGTAAGTTTTTAAAATTCAATTGCAGAAGTGGAATGCTGGGTTAAATATGTACATGAAAACATACTGTTGTGTATTGCCCATTGCTTTCTATGACACACCAATGACCAATTCACAGATGTGGGGCCCTTCAGGCTTTGAGACAGTTGATATCTGACTTCAGATTCTCCTGGCCTAGATGCATACAGAAGGTTCCAGAAGGAAACCTGGAGAGGCTACCCTAGTCTTAGACTAACAACCAAGCCCTCCTGTTTATGTTTAGCTCCTTAGTGGGGAGAAGAGGTGTCCAAGCAGTGATGGGGCAGAGACTGCCCTGGTGTGGGCCCTGGGCTAGACTAGAGCATGAGGCAAGAAAGAGTCCAGCCTTCAAAAGGGTGCTGAGGATTGGACAGAAAGGTGGGAGGAACTTAGGGCCCCCACCCTCACAAGGGCACCGACGCCTGCATTTCCAGGGTTGGGCTGTGGCTTGATATTCATGAAAACTTGTTCTCTTATCCTTCCTGTGTAGTCAAAGGAAAAGGAGGCTCAGAACAGTGAAATGAGTTCTCTGTGATCCAGGACTAGAACCTAATTCTCCTGTCTTCACTGCTTTATCTCCTTGCTGCTGGGAGAGGCTGCTAAGTCGCTTCAGTCGTGTCCAACTCTGTGCGACCCCATAGACGGCAGCTCACCAGGCTTCCCTGTCCCTGGGATTCTCCAGGCAAGAACACTGGAGTGGGTTGCCATTTCCTTCTCCAATACATGAAAGTGAAAAGTGAAACTGAAGTTGCTCAGCCGTGTCCGACTCTTAGCGACCCCATGGACTGCAGCCCACCAGGCTCCTCCATCCATGGGATTTTCCAGGCAAGAGTACTGGAGTGGGGTGCCATTGACCAACCCAATGTAGGGGGTGAAGAGAGAAAAGAGCGTGACGAGGGGAAGGGCAGCAAAGAGAGACACACTGGAGGGGAACTTGTAGAGTTCGAAGAGTCCTAGAGATGCTATAGCCTCTGAGCAAACTCGGAGTGAAGCTCAGAGATGCAAAGCAACCTGTCCCTGGTCACACAGCAAGTTAGTGACTTAGCAGGCAGATAGGAAGAATGGGGCCGCGGGAAGCTGAGTTGCTCCTGAGCTGAGCTGGACCTCAGGAGGGAAAACCTGAGGAAGAGAGGAAGCGCAGCCACTCTGAGTCCTAACGGAGTGGAGCTGGGAGGCTGACCAGACTCAGAGGCAACTGGAATTGAGATGGGCCTGATTCAACATGAGCAGGACCTGTGGGGATGGTATGCATCAATTGCAGCAAATGTCTCTGATATTTGCCTGAGGCTTCCTGCCAGGCAAAGGCCTTGGCACTTTGAGTTAAGCCGCATCCTGGGTCCATTGCCCTCTCGTGGCCACTCCCATACACCCTCCAGCAGGTGTTTGGGGTCTAGGCGCAGGGCCTGCCTGAATTATTGTGTCTGCAGTGACTGGCAAGTGTTCAGTAAATGTTTGCTGAATGAGTAGATGAGACCATTTAATAACTGTACATTTCAGACTGGCCCTGGGGTCACCAAATACATATAACGAAGCCCAGATTTTCCAGCAGAAGATTTTTCAATCAGCATTTCCCTAGATCCTTAGAAATTAGAATTCCATTTGAATGCAGAGTTCCAAAGAATAGCAAGGAGAGAAATAAAGCCTTCTTCAATGATCAATGTAAAGAAAAAGAGGGAAACAATCAAATGGGACAGACTAGAGATCTCTTTGAGAAAATTAGAGATACCAAGGGAACATTTTGTATAAAGACGGGCACAATAAAGGACAGAAATGATATGGACCTAACAGAAGCAGAAGATATTAAGAAGAGGTAGAAAGAATACATAGAAGAACTATACGAAAGAGATCTTCATGACCCAGATAACCATGACGCTGTGATCACTCACCTAGAGCCAGACATCCTGGAATGTGAAGTCAAGTGGGCCTCAAGAAGCATCACTACAAACAAAGCTAGTGGAGGTGATGGAATTCCAGTTGAGCTGTTTCAAATCCTGAAAGATGATGCTATGAAATGCTGCACTCAATATGCCAGCAAATTTGGAAAACTCAGCAGCGGCCACAGGACTGGAAAAGGTCAGTTTTCATTCTAATCCCAAAGAAAGGCAATGACAAAGAATGTTCAAACTACCACACAAGTGTACTCATCTCACACACTAGCAAAGTAATGCTCAAAATTCTCCAAGCCAGGCTTCAACAGTACATGAACCATGAACTTCCAGATGTACAAGCTGGATTTAGAAAAGGCAGAGGAACCAGAGATCAAATCGCCAACATCTGTTGGATCACTGAAAAAGCAAGAGGGTTCCAGAAAAACATCTACTTCTGCCTTATTGACTATGCCAAAGCCTTTGACTGTGTGGATCACAACAAACTGTGGAAAATTCTTTAAGAGATGGAAATGCCTGTCTCCCAAGAAATCTGTATGCAGGTCAAGAGGCAACAGTTAGAACTAGACATGGAACAACAGACTGGTTCCAAATTGGGAAAGAAGTACATCAAGGATGTATATTGTCACCCTGCTTATTTAACTTATAAACAGAGTACATCATGAGAAATGCCAGGCTGGATGTGGCACAAGCTGGAAGCAAGATTGGTGGGAGAAATATCAATAACCTCAGATATGCAGATGACGCCACCCTTATGGCAGAAAGCAAAGAAGAACTAAAAAGCCTCTTGATGCAAGTGAAAAAGGAGAGTGAAAAAGCTGGCTTAAAACTCAACATTCAGAAAACTAAGATCATGGCATCTGGTCTCATCAGTTCAGTTTGGTTCAGTCACTCAGTTGTGTCCGACTCTTTGTGACCCCATGAACCCCAGCATGCCAGGCCTCCCTGTCCATCACCAACTCCCGGAGTCCACCCAAACCCATGTGCGTTGAGTTGGTGATGCCATCCAACCATCTCATCCTCTGTCATCCCCTTCTCCTCCTGCCCTCAGTCTTTCCCAGCATCAGGGCCTTTGAGTCTGCTCTTCGCATCAGGTAGCCAAAGTATTGGAGTTTTAGCTTCAACATAAATCCTTCCAATGAACACAAAGGACCAATCTCCTTTTGGACTGGTTGGATCTCCTTGCAGTCCAAGGGATTCTCAAGAGTCTTCTCCAACACCACAGTTCAAAAGCATCAATTCTTCAGTGCTCATCTTTCTTTGCAGTCCAACTCTCACATCCATACATGACTATTGGAAAAACCATAGCCTTGACTAGATGGTCCCAGTGCTTCATGGCAAATAGATGGGAAAACAATGGAAACAGTGAAAGAGGCTTTTTTTTTTTTTTTTGCCCTTCAAAATCACTGCAGATGGTGACTGCAGCCATGAAATTAAAGGACACTTGCTCCTTGGGAGAAAAGCTATGGCCAACCTAGATAGCATATTAAAAAGCAGAGATACTACTTTGCCAACAAAGGTCTGTTTAGTCAAAGCTATAGTTTTTCCAGTAGTCATGTATGGGTGTGAGAGTTGGACTATAAAGAAAGCTGAGAACCGAAGAATTGATGCTTTTGAACTGTGGTGTTGGAGAAGACTCTTGAGAGTCCCTTGGACTGCAAGGAGATCAAACCAGTCCATCCTAAAGGAAATCCTTAAAGGATTTATTAGGAAATGAAATATTCATTGGAAAGACTGATGCTGAAGCTGAAACTCCAATCCTTTGGCCACCTGATGTGAAGAACTGATTCATTTGAAAAGACCCTGATGCTGGGAAATATTGAAGGCAGGAGGAGAAGGGGACGACAGAGGGTGAGATGGTTGGATGGCACCACTGACTTGATGGACGTGAGTTTGAATAAACTCCGCAGTTTGGTGATGGACAGGGAAGCCTGGCGTGCTGCAGTGCATGGGGCCTCAAAGAGTCGGACCTGACTGAGCAACTGAACTGAATTGAACTTAGGAATTCTAGAATTCAGAATTAGAGAGTTGGAAGGGTCTTGAGGTAGAAGGAGGGGATATGAGTTGGCAGGAAACTAATACTTTATTGAGTGCATTCTATGTGCTCGATTCTGGACCAAGCACTTTACCTGCTGATTCATTTGATATCCTCACAGCTCTGTGAAGTTGGTCCTTTCTCATGTGATTAATGTGAAACAGCCCCAGAGTAGTTAAATGACTTTATCCAGGCTATGTAACCAGTAAGGTGCAGTCAGAGTTTGAAGCCATGTCAGTCCAACTCTGCTATTCCCTTCCATGAGTGCTGGCATCAGTGTGCTATGTGACTTGAGGGCTTTAAGTCACCTGGGAGTAGTTTGTCCTTCTGTGGGATGAGGGGTTGGCACGTGATGCTCCCGGGTCTGTCCAGGTGCCAGTTCTGGTCCCACGTGGCTTGCTGTCCAGCCTTCACCTTCACAGATCAGTTTAGGGGGGAGACTTGACCAGGTGATGGATCATTCTACAGGGCCCCTTCCTCAGAGCTCTTTTCCCATCTGAGCATCTGTGTTTGCATCTCGTGTTTTAGAAATGTTCTTTGCAGAGCAGGAGGGAATGGGGACCAATCCCTGTGGGGCTGTACGGCCCTGAGTGACTGGCTTGTCTGTGAAGGTTTTAGGGATGTGGCCATGACTTAATGCCCGGGCGCAAGGGACTCCCCCAGTTCAGAGAACCCCACAGCCCTGGGAGCAAGTGGGAGAGGGGAGCCGAGCAGGCCTGTAGTGGGTTGGGTTGGAGGGGGCTCAGGCAGCCTCTGGGTTGGCCAGGCCAGATGGGTGTGCCCTGATTTGCAAAGAAATGGAAAGATGGAGATAATTGCTCTGTGAGAAATGGAATGGCCTCCGAACACAGCTAAGTTTTCTCCCTTCATCTTCAGAGGGGCTGGAGGCTGGGGGCGCAGCTGCTGCCTGCCTGGGAATGGGAAGGCTGAGGCCTTAAAGTCTAGGGCTGCGTCTGTAGGAGAGGGAGGCAGATGCTTCGTGAATTTGTCGGCTTCTACCCCTCTGCCTTCCTGCTTCTCCCCCGCCCCAGGGATATGCTGTGATTTCCCTCTGAAGCTGACTAATGTCAAGACCACTTGGTCTCCTCTGGGCTTGAGGGCACAGGGGCAGGCCAGCCTTCTGACCCTGATTAATGGGCACTGCAGTTCTCCGTGGTGCCGTTTTCAGGATTTGCAGCCCGAGCTTTCCCAGGCGAGGAGAAAGCAGAATTTACCGGTTTGGTGGAGCCCTAGGACGAGGATGTTTACCGTGTCTCAGGAGGTGACTCTAATCCCGATTGATCCCAGTGGGCAAACTCCTGGCAGGGCCTCCATGTTGACGCTGGGAATTTCTGCTGCTCTTCTGCGGTCACGGAATCACTCTTTTGGAGATTAAGAGCTATGGATTTATTTTTTAAAACTTTTTTTTTTAAGTGCAGGGAGATTAGAAAGCCTTCAACATAAGCCCGGCCCCTGGAGGGATTCCTGGAGGGTCGGAGGCTTCATCAAGGCGAAGGGTGAAGCTCTTAATTATGGGCTGATCGTGGCTCCTCTTCTCATCTGCACTAATCAGACCCCAGCAAGGCCAATAAACAGAGCGGGGCTTGGGGACTGGGGAGCAGCTGAGAGCAGTGGGGAGATGAAGGGGAAGGTCAGCTAGAAAGGATGATAACCTTGGCATTTACCCCAGTGATTGCAAACTTGGCTTTTTGTTTTATTCGGGAAAAAAACAGAGAAGTGTGTATGTGTGTGTGTGTGTATTCTATAAATAGAAGATAGAAATCTCTCTCTATACCCACACGCTGGGAAGAATGTGAGGTGTTTGCTTTATCAGTCTCACTCTGGGGTTTGCTTCTGCCGCGTCCCGAGCCTGAAAGCGCCTTTTCATGAGGCTCTCGGAACTCCGGGCAGTACCCCCCCACCCCTCCCCGCTGACTGCAGCTAGCTTGAGGTATTGAGTGGGCTTCAATGCCCGCCCTGTGCTGGTTCCAGGAGCAGACATCCCCCGGCGCTGCCGGGGTGGCCCAGGCAGGAGTCTGTGAATTGCTCTCAGGATGTCGTGGTGCCCGCTGTATCCGTCGCCAACAGATTGGTGTCTCTGCGGTGTGATGTCAGTGCAGGGTGGGATGCCTCGTACGCTGAGACCTGCTGGCAGTACAGGTTTTTGGTGGCCTCTGTCAGGACAGACACAGGCAGTGTGGCTGGTCCTGGGACTCGGGATGGCTGAGAGGTCCAGGGGAGGTGGTTAGCTGTAGAATCGACAATTTGTGGAGTCGACAAAGACAGTTTCAGCCCCCTCTCTGTACCAGCAATGCTCTGGGTGCTGGGGATGGCAGTGGACACAACAGACCAAAACCCCTGCCCTCAAGCAGTGTGTCTGTGTTTTAACTGTGTGCTAGGAGACCTGGGCTTGATCCCTGGGTTGGGAAGGTCCCCTGGAGAAGGGAACGGCAACCCACTCCAGTGTTCTTGCCTGGAGAATCCCATGGAGAATCGAACCTGGCAGGCTATAGTCCATGGGGTCCCAAAGAGTCGGACACAACTGAGCAACCAACACACACACACAAAGGGAAGGAAAATGATGGACAGGTTCCAAGGCTCCAAGAGAAGAGCTGAGGCCATACCCAGAAGGTTCATATACGAGAGCAGCACTTTTCAAAGTGAAGACAACCGTTCAGCAATGTAGGACAGGGACAAGTGCGTGGCACCCATGTGTCCCTCTCCCATCCTGCGCCTGCAACAGACATCACTAATCAACCGCGGCATGCTCCCTTCAGCCCCACTCCTCAGGAGAGCATTCCAAGTAGCTACTACCAATCGATCCCCAGCGTCGTGACTGGAAACCCCCAGGGCCCAGAGCCTGACCGCTGCCACCCCTGCTGCCCACGCAAAGTTGCCGAGAAGGAAGGGCTCCCGGGAGGAGGCTGGGATGGACAGAGAGCAGGTTCCAGGTGCATGGACCAGGTTCCAGTGTCCAAGATTTTGGCACATTCAGGATGAGAAGGCAGGTGGTGGAAGCGAAGCAGGTGGGGGACGATTTTTGCACAGATGGACCGTGAGGTCATCACAGCTGATCCTGGGGCAGAGGCCATCTGTCTGCCTGCCCTCTGCCCTGGTTTTACGCATCTTGCCTAACGTGAGCAGCTGGTGTCTGGCCAGGTGTTTGTGGCCATCAGAGAGACAAGCTGGATTCCACAGGTGCTGGTGCTGGCAGGGGCCCAGGAGAAGAAGGGATCTTCAGAGGATGCTGCCAACTCTGTGGTCTGCTCAGCCTGCAAGGCTGACCCAGGCCAGGACAGTAGGCCCAGGCGAAGCAGAGGGAATCTTTGCTGTGATGCCTCTTTAATACCCAGTGGTAGAGCCCCTTTAACACCAGATGCCAGGCACAGAAGGCTCTCAAGTGTTAGCATAAACAGGAGGATATGAACTCTGAGGACGCAGATGGTGGGACTGGGACTTCCTCCAGACTTGATGGAGAGGAGCAGAGTTGACCAAACTAGCATCCCAAAGAACTCTGTTGCTACAGAGGTCACTAGAAAGTTCTATGGGAAAGACTGAGTGAAACAACCAAACAGGTGTCTTTACTCTGGGTCTTCCCAGAGCCCAAGGTCTGCTCAGATACACTGAATATTTAAGATGAGGACATAGCACGCAGCATTTCCTGAACTTAGTCACTCATGGCAACTTTGGTCTGGGAGATTTTATCAGTAGCTCATGGGGCTAGTGCTTCATAGAACCCATATTTGGAAAATGCCTGCCAAAGTTTCCCATGTTGCCAGTGCAAACCCTCCTAGACTCTCCACCAGCACCTGCACGTTCCTGCCTCCACGTGCTTCCTTATGCAGTACTTGCCCCGAAGGCCCTTTATCTGCCCTCCGTTTCCGTATTCTGTCACTCAGCCATGTCTGACTCTCTGCAACCCCATGGGCTATATGTAGCCCGCCAGGCTCCTCCGTCCATGGTCTATCTTTAGTCCCATCTGCTCCACCAAGTTTTCTATAAGACTCCAGGGGACTCAACTGCTTGCTGCTTTAGCCTCTGCAAATGGACTGTAGTTAACTTGGGTTATTTCTTTGCATCCTGGAAGCATAGCCCAGGGCTGGGCAAGTAGCACTCCAGGAGTTTGATTAGTTAAGGCCCTGCCAGGTGTGCAGAGTAGCTATACCTGTAGGCAGGTGTCAGCCTCACCTCCAGGTGAGCAGGTGTAAAGCAGCCAATCGGGAAAGAAATTTCTCCACCTCCTGAACTTCACTCCCTTCCTCTGCGGCTTACTGTGCGGGGAGCATGGACCAGAGGGGAGGGGACCGGCTGAACTGTTTACATGTTTTCTTCCTCTGAAGGGAAACCAGGGGCATTTTATTATTTAATTATTAATGCCCCGAATCAGATAGTGCCCGCTGTGTTAACCTCTGTCACTCCGAATGGAGTCAGCCTAATAACCACCAAGGCAGGATTGATTTTCCCTCAGCATCTCAGAAGCATATGTCTTTGGGATCTGTCCTCAGAGAGAGAGCCTGGGGAAGCCCCATTAAAGTTAATGGCGATGAGTTGCCCCCATGTGGGGACGGCTCCTCTGTGGCTGCTCTTCACTCCACCTCAGCGAAGTGGCTGAGACAAGTAGAAACACATTTTCTCAAATCAGATCCCAAAAGGAACTGACTGGCAACAGCCTAGGACTCGACCTGAGTTTCAAAGCATTTATGGACACGTCAGAAAGATGAAGTCAACACTCTGGCAAAGACGTCAGGGCAAGATGGGAGGCGATGGGCACTGGACTGTGTGGCCAGGCTGTAAGCTAGATGAGTGCAGC
Source organism: Budorcas taxicolor (assembly GCF_023091745.1). Lineage (NCBI taxonomy): Eukaryota > Metazoa > Chordata > Mammalia > Artiodactyla > Bovidae > Budorcas > Budorcas taxicolor. Next base: position 13,194,500 of record NC_068919.1, on the reverse strand, counting down.
GCGCCTGGCATGCTGTAGGTGCCAAGCCATGCAGAGGGGAGGGCGCCTGGGCATGGATGGTGTTTGGAGGTGCAGAACTGAGGGAGAAGGGCATTGAGGGCAGGGGAGCAAGGCTCAGGGGTGAGAAAAAAACTGAAAATGAGACTGGTGTGACCTGGGGAGGAGGGAAGGGTGGCAAGCTTGCCTCTTTTAGACTGGCCATGTTCAAAGAAAGAGCCTGAGGGCTGAGGGGGTCCTAGAGGGGTGGACTCTTGTACCCGCAGGCTGGCATCTTTTCCCCCAACCACACCACCACAGAGGCAGACTTGGCCTCAGACAGGGAACTTTGTGAATATTGGTGATCGGCTGTTCGAGGCTTGGGTGTGAGTCCTGGGGATCACCCTCTGCTCTGTAGCCTTGACACACTCCCACGACTGAGGAGCGAGGTGTCAGATCCACCTGGCGGGCTGTGTCCTGCGCTCCCGCCTCCACTCCCACCTCCTGCGCGCTTCTCCAAACACCTGTTACCCTCTCTGTGCCCGGGGGTCCAGGTATCTCAGTGGGAAATCAGCCAAACTGCCCTGTCCAGATTTGACTCAGAGGGAAAGGTTTTCACAAAGATTTAAACAGATCTCCTCAACTATAGCCAGGATCCACGTTACATTTGCCACCCCTCTCCCACCAGCATGGATCAAAAGCAGCCAGAGCACGATCTCCACTAGTCCAGGTGGCCTCACCCTTTGATATTCTAAGCTTCATAAATTTGAAGATGCAGCTGGGGGTGGGGGTAGGGCGGGGTGGGGTAGGGGGAGGTCCTCTCAGAAAAACGCTCGAGATTACAGCGTGGCCCTGGCTCAGATGGTGAAGAATCTGCCTGCAATGCAGGAAACCTAGGTTCGATCCCGGGGTTGGGAAGATCCCTCGGAGAAGGGAATGGCTACTCACTCCAGAATGCTTGCTTGGAGAATTCCATGGACAGAGGAGCCTGGCAGGCTACAGTCCAATGGGTTCCAAAAACACGACTGAGCAACTAACACACAGGATCAGCCAAAGTAATGAGACGGGGACTTCTCTGCGGGTCCAGTGGCTAAGACTCTGACCTCCCAATGCAGGGGGCCCAGGTTTGATCCCCGGTCAGGGAACTAGATCCCATGTGCCTACAACAAAGATCAAAGGTCCCTTGTGCTGCAGCTAAGACCTAGCACAGCCAAATAAATAAATAAATATTTTTAAAAAAAATCCACAACAGAGTAAGGAGACAAGGCCATGGAGAGAATCAGGCATCTCTGCCCAGCGGGCAGACATTGTACGCCTTTCTGTGCGTCCTTTGTTTCTGTATCTGATGCCTGATCAGCCCAACCTGCACCTGGAAGAAGATGCCCGTCCCCCAAACTCAATGCCTGTCTTGGGCAGTTCCTTCTCTTCCCAAAGGGGAAGGTCTCACCTTCTCTGGGAGGAGAATGCGTTGAAATGCCTGGCAGCCCTAGCACTGTGAGGCCCAGGGAGTGCGGAGCCATCTCTCCAGGTACTGATGGAGTTGGCAGGGTGAGCCGGTGGGGGAGTGAGGAGTGGCTGCGGCTGGTGACTGCTGGACACTGCGAATCGTGCAGAATCGCTTTTCTCTTTTGGTTAGCCGATTTTCAGAATCCATTTACCCAGATTATCTCCAGATCTCAAACAGAGAGAAAAGCCTCATTAATCATCAATTGGACCCCCATGGTTACATAGAATTTGTGACAATTTGTTTATCTTTGAAGGAGCTGCTAAGAAAGAGTTTAACAAGGAAAGTACTGAGGCAGGGGAGGAGAGAGTTTAACCTTTCACGAAGGCAGGCGCTCCATTTGGCTTCCCTCTGAGTGCAGCCTGGGGGCGTGTGCAGCGTCCCTGCCACTCTTCACTGCCCCCAAGAAGGCTGAGCGCTTCCTCGTCGGTAAACTCTGGGCCAACAGATGAGAAATCCTCAAGCTTTTCAAGCCTGGGGACCCCTTTTCAATGTCAAAATATTTTCTATACCATCCCTGCCCCCAGGTATTAGAAGCTGCCTTTTTTTTTTTTTTTTTTTTTTAGTGTGGCTGATTGAGAATAAAAGCTCCTCTGAATTCGGTAAAGCTTTTAAGCAAATCACAATCACATCTATGAACACATGAAATATAGCGCTGTCTCTCTGAGTCACAGTATTCTTTCAGTCTGTAGCTGATGTTGGAGCATGTATGGATTGCAGGTCCCCTGGAGGTAGCTCTGGGGCCCCCCAACGCCCCCACTAGAATGGGAACCCTCGGCCAGTTCTCTAAGGCTATAGCATGGAGTCCTGGACAGGAGGGAGCCTCGGAGGTCATTTCAGCTATTCCTACATTAATGGTTCTCTGCCTCTATGAGGAGCCCTCTGATAGGGAATCCTCAGTTCCAGGGACCCCAGGGGGTTGGCATCTGTGTAGGCCCACTTAACACCTGTCTTAGGCTGTCACTTCAGGGGCTGGGATCAAGCTACTTCCTCAAACCCCTTACCGGGCTGTCCAAGCCCTTCACCTGCCGGTGGGCATGATGTGCAGAGACATATTACCCTGGCTGTCAGTAGGTGATAGCCCATGGGACCAAGAGAAGCAAGGGCCAGCCTTCTGGGCAACTTGTTTGACCAGAGCTGCCAAGAAGGATTTTCTCAGCTTCGCTGTTCCCAGGGCCACACCAGATATCTTTCTTCTCTGTCTTCATTGAAGGAAAGAGTCGAGAGAGGAAGTCAATGGGCAAAGCATAACATAGATGAGGGACTTTCCTGGTGGTCCAGTGGCTAGGATTCCCCACTCCCATTCAGCGGGTATGGGTTCTCTCCCCAGTCAGGGAACTAGGATCTTGCATGCTCCACAGGGCGGCCAAAAAAAAGGTTGAGGGAGAAGGGACAGGGGAGGGTGCTGCTTTTAAGGTAATGGATCAGAGTTTCTTGGTCCAAGGATAGACTCAGGGGCTTCAGGACACCCTGAAATCACAGCCAAATGGTGTGCATGTGGGCATATTTCAGGAGAGTTCTGTGACTTTCACTAGATTCTAAAAGCAGTCCATGAACCAAAACACTTTGAGAAGCTCTGGCCAGAGATTTAACGTCTCCCTGACTCAGGCTTCCCACTACCCAGTTACTCAGAACTGGTGAAGTGTTACTGTGTTAGTCAAAGCCTGCAAGTGTGGAATATCAGATGCTCATTACATGATGATAATGCAGAACTTTGCAGCTTAGCGAACCTCTTCCGCCACTTCATATAAGGCGCCTCGGTGCCAGATGCCTGGGAAGATGCTGTGATTAATGACACTGCTCTCTTTGTTCTTCCTTGCAGGGCCCAGGATGGTGCGCTCAGTGGCAGGACTCATTGTCTGCTCGCTCCTGCAAATCGTCCTCTCCCTGAACCCCGAGGACCCCAATGTGTGCAGCCACTGGGAGAGGTAGGATGGCCACACACTCCCTGGGGGCTTCACCCAGGTCTTGGCACTGCTGGGAAGCCATCCACCAAGGGCCTGCAGTCCAGCTGGGGACACAGCACCATCCTGAACAGCAGGCCAAACCCACATAGATTCTGTCTGAGACTACGGGGGTGGGGATGAGGGTGGGGGCGCTGAGTGACAGGCAATGAGGCAGCCTGGTAGCTGACACCTTCTTCCCTGAATTCGCACTTCCAGCCACTTTACAGATGGGGAAAAAGAGTTCCAGAGGGGCTCAGTGACCAACCCCTATAAAGATGAAGAGAAGGGACTGTGGTCCAGAGGTTTTGTTCTCCGAGGCTGCGGTGCCTTCCTGGTCTCCCAGGACTGGCAGCAATGCAGCAGCTCGGATGTGTGAGCCTGGGGGTGTGGGCCGACCGGGGAAGGGCAGCTGCGTTCTGGCCTCGGCACTAGGTCCGGGGGAACAGGCCAGGGCCCTGCAGAGGGCCTGACTTTGAAGCACAAGGTGAAAGTATTGATTCTGGTGAGCAGAAAGACAGTGACCGGAGACCCAATCAGGAAAAACCGAATTAAACCCTGGAATTGATTGGCCATGCTGACCAGGATGACTCTGCCACTTAGATGTTAATAAATCAAATGAATAAAATTAAGATGGGGACCCGATGAGGGAAGCGGTGGTAGAGGAGGGCTGGTGAGTGGGGGAGGGGATCATGCTCCATGCCCGTGAGGGTGAATGTCCCAGCCCCACGGCAGGGAGTGTCCTCTCACCGGGGGACCTGGAGAGACTGGCTGAGGAGGCGGAGGGATGCTGTTGCCTCCAGTGACCAGGTGCTCCATGAGGGGTCCGGCAAAGTTGAGACTGGAGTGGAAAGGCTGGAATGGAAGTGGGCGGCCCCTTTTTGGGGAAGTGGGAAGAACAGCGATGCAATCAGTGATGAGATCTTGGTTCACGCCCATCTGGAGTTTTCCATCTGTTAGCCCTGTGACTTTTGGATGTCTCTGAACCACTCCCAGACTACCTCTGTCTCTTTGAAATAGGGGGCAGAATTACCCCTGCCTCACAGGCTTGTTGGATGATCAGGGTACCAGTTTCCTGAAAGGGCTTTGAGGACCACTGCTGCTGCTGCTAAGTCGCTTCAGTCGTGTCCGACTCTGTGTGACCCCATAGACAGCAGCCCACCAGGCTCCCCCGTCCCCGGGATTCTCCAGGCAAGAACACTGGAGCTCAATTATTGCCTTTTCTTGTTGACGACTCAGCTCTGCAGGGACAGTTAGCATCGATCCTGCTGCACATCAGGCCCCCTGAAGAGCAGGTGAAAAGCAGAGTCTCGTGGGTCCTCTCTGCCCAGACTTTGATCCCCTAGGTCTGGGGCGGAGCCTATGCAGATACAGTTTTATAAGCTTTCTGTGACTCTGAGGGGATTCCTGACCCTTTACCCCTCCCAGTTTGGGGGAATGTAAACCTTTTTTTTCCCCAGTGGGTGAGGGAGAAGGCAGGTGACTTCCACATTAGGCTTTGGTTTGCAGACCTCAGTCTCAGCAGCCTTGTCTCATCCACCTTTCCCAGCTGGGGTACCATTGCTTCCTGCTGAGTCTGTGTTGTATCCTAGCTTCTGGGAGGCCTCCTTCCTGTCTGCTTACCTCTGCCTTCCCAGTGCCTCCAACCTCTCCTCCAGGAAGCCTTCCCTGATGGCAGGACCCACCCTGACTTCCCTCTTCTCTGAGTGCCATGTGTACCAGTGGGTCAGTTCAAACTTAAATCAAACTCTCTAATTTTCTAAATCTGCCCAAAATGAACTCCTTTGGAATGTGAAAATATTCTGATCAAAACCTGCACTGAGCAGGCATTATGGGCTGTTTGGGCCATCAGCTGAATTACTGCTTTGATAGATGAAAGAGGAGAGACTCCAGCAGCTAAAAGGAGGTCAAGGGGTTCTCCAGCCTCAAGGCGGGAGGCTGTGCAGTGAGGCCCATGTCACCAGACCCCCGTTCCTTCGTGGTTCTTCCAGTTGAGCTCCACTGCCAGCTGCGCACGGATGAGTCTAGTCTGTGTCATTCCAGAAACACACCCTGCCCCCCAGAGACCACTTAGGGAGAATTTCCCAGTTGGATTAGTGCTTCTGGCAGGCTCCTCCTTAATTATGCCCCTCCACTGTAAAACCCAGCCGAAAGACCTCCTCTGGCGAGTAAAGCCCAGCTCTACAAGATTAATCTGGCCCCTCATTAGCATGTTGGCAAATGAGCATGTTAAACCACCCAGCCATGAAACCAGGGGCACGCACTTCACCCGGAAGCTTGGAGCTGGTTCAAGATCTGGTTGTCTGACTTCCTCGGCGTAGGGCCCCCCGGCAGAGCCGGATCTGTCCCCCATAACACTTTCCCCACCGCCTCTGTTGAGCTGATGCCCTTTCTCTGAGCACCCATTGTTCTTATCTGTGCTGGGAGGGACACCTGATCCCCTGGGTGGGGAGTCTGGTCAGCTGAATATGGTCTTGCTCCCCATTCCCTACTGTGGTCAGGGAGGAACTATCCCTCAGTGCCCGGCGAGGAGGTGAGTCACTGCCAGTCGTATAATGATGATGGCCAGCATCTATTAGGCACTGATGGTATACTCATTAAGCTGTGTAATATCTTTTGTTGAGCATTTCACCTGTGTCATCTTGCTTTACCTTCCCATCACCCTGAGAGATGCTATCATTGCCTCCCATAATCCTCGCAGTAACTGTATGAAGTCCCTGGTATTATTTATCGTCAGCTTACAGGCATGGAAATGGAGGCTTATACTAGTTAAGTATCATATCTAAGGATGTATTGCTAACAAGTGACAGAGTTGAAACTTGACCCAGAGCCCCTGCGGCCCTATCCATTTGTTCTCCTGCCCCCAAGACTCAGTAGAGATGCAGGAGCCCAGGGTCATAGACTTTCAGAGCTGGAAGGGGCTTGGGGATGTCAGGGGCAGGTGACGAGCTCAGTTTCTCCAAGCTGAATTACTGCTTTGATGGATGAACGAGGAGAGACTCCTCGTGGAGGTAAACAGGTCTGGGTCATTTCCGCATAGACGTGCCTCTGACGCATATCTATCTCTAAGGTGCTGGTATAGCAGCTCGGCAGGGGCCTCCTAACATCCTCTGTGCGGCAGAGACAGAATTTCCCACCACCAGAGTCCGAGTGCATTGCTGACAGCTCCTGGCTTCCTTTTCCTGAGCTAGAGACCTTTGACATTTCTGGTGGCAGCGAGCCTGCTGGGGATCCACTTGGAGGGGCTGGCCTGCTCCGGCCCTCCTCCCTCAAGTAAACTGACAGTTTCCTCAGCAAAGCAGACGGGCTTTTATAGCCTGAACCTGGCCATCTGGCCCAAGTCAGTGAGCCTTCTGGGGGAAAGCACTGAATAATACCAACTGACACAAAATTAATTCCTGAACTCTCAGCTGAGGTCCTCTCCCCTCCTGCACAGAAAGTGTGATCCTCACTTTCCACCCCGGCGTGACTGCTTTCTCATAGCATTCTTGCCAGTGCAGGCAGGTAGAAAGGCTTATTTTGGTAAAGCTGAGAGCTGCTTGCCAGTGGCTTCTACCCACTGGTCCAGTTTACAGCTAATAGAGAGGTAACAAGATGCCACTTTGATCAGGAGGTCTGGGGCATGGCCTCGATGCATCCCCAGCTATACTAGAGACATAATAGAGCAGAGGGTACCTGGGTGACCTTGAGGAAGTCTGTTTTGTCATTTGTAAGATGAGGCTAACAACACCACTACCTACCTTATAAGATGAGGATTAAGAGGGCTTAGAACACTTAACATAGGACATTCAAATATGAACAGTTACTGGTACCAGCTGTACGACCTGGGCAAGCCACCTTTAAGCCTTTGTTTCTTCATCTATAAAATGTGACCACTTATTTCATAATGTTGCAGCAAAGATCAGCTTTCATACATGCACTTTGAAAACCATAAAGATCTGAACAAGCATGAAGTATTTTAAAACTTTCTGGCTTTGGGCCTTCCAGAACCAAGTAGAATAAATGCAAACTTTATTCATTCTCTGTTAAATGAACAAATGAATTAGAACTTCAGAAGATGAGCTGAAAAGATGAGCTTCAAAAGATAGTAAGGGGGGTGTCCTGCACCTTTCCTGGGGTCAGGAAGGTTTGAAACCCGAGAGTACCCGGGGCAGAAGGAGAATGGAGTCAGGCAGGGGAGGTTGGAGCCCTGGACACTTGGCTGTGGGGCCTGGCTCCCCTGGGAAGGGAGACCCCATCCTGAATATCAGCTCCACCTCCCAAGAACTGACCTCAGCTTCCATCTCCTGTCTGGTTCTCAGCTATGCCGTGACCGTCCAAGAGTCATACGCACACCCCTTCGATCAGATCTACTACACGCGCTGCACAGACATCCTCAACTGGTTCAAGTGCACCAGACACAGGTGAGTGCCTCTCTCAGACAGTAGGTAGAGGGTGGGTGAGGGAAGGGAGGGGCAACCCTCAGGCTCACCTTCCTCCAAGTTAGTGAAAAGCCCTCCTGGAAGATGGAGTCAGTGCCCCCCCTGCATCCCTCTGGTACCCACTCCTGCTATTCACCCAAGAGGCGCTGCTGGGGGCTTCTTTGTAGTCAGAGCAGCTCATGGGCAGGGCAGGTGGAAAGTGCTCGAGAACGATTACCCTGGGGGGCATCCCTCACCCAATAACAGATGGGGAGTTAGTGGAAGAATATCTCGGCTTCCTTACCCTAGGGCAGAGGGGCCAGCTCTGAGGCCTGTTCTTAAAAGATTCGTGGTCCTCAGGGCGATGGAACCCCAGGCGCCCACAGCAGTGAGCTGCTCAAAAGGACACCCTGAGTGGCTGCCTTTACTTCCCTGTCTCATTTTCCATGCCCCTCCCAGTGCTTCCTGGGATCACCTAGATAAACTGCTTGCTTTTGAATCCTTGTCTCAGGGTTTGCTTCTGGGGGAACGCTAACCTCAGAGGGCTCCTGTTGGAGCAGATGTTGACCCACACAGGGGACAGGGCTTGGAGAACAGAGTGCAGGCTAGAGTCAAGAACCTCTTGGCACCTTAGCCAGGCTGCCCATGGGAAGAGCTCCATCTGCATGATTGCACATGGGAACCCTGCCCTCTGGTCTGCAGCCCTCCTGGAAAGTATGCTGTGCTCTCATGGCGCTGGAGAGGGGAAAGAGGAAGGAAGAGAGAACGTGTTTTGATGGATGACCCTGGGCTAGTCATTCTATTTTGGGATTCCCTGTGTACTCATCAAATATGTAATGACCCTTGCCCTACGTGGCTTCCCTGGTGACTCAGATGGTAAAGAATTCACTTGCAATGCAGGAGACCGGGATTCGATCCCTGAGTCAGGAAGATCCCCTGGAGAAGGAATTGGCTACCCAGTCTAGTTTTCTTGCCTGGAGAATCCCATGGACAGAGGAGCCTGGTGGGTCATTACATATTTGACGAGTACACAGGGAATCCCAAAATAGAATGACTTGCCCAGGGTCATCCAACAAAACATGTTCTCTCTTCCTTCCTCTTTTCTCTCCCTAGTGCCATGGGGTTGCAAAGAGTTGGACAAAACTGAGTGACTAACACTTTAATACTTGCCCTACATACCTGTAGGGTCCAGTGAGGTCAGGGATGTAAAAAATACTTTGAACAAAGCAGGGGAAAGTGGAGAAAACTGAGGGGTTAGTTACAGGCGAGGTAGCTTTGTTACTTAAGGGAGTGATAATTCAGCAGATGCAGGGTCAGTGAGAAAGAGGATGCCTGGTAGGCCCATCTCCTAGTTGCTGGGCATATGTGTTGACTCCAGACTTCTTTTGCTTCGTCTTTGTGGGCCTGGTTGCTCTTTGATGTTCTGTAGGAATCATGTTGGGAAGAAACATGGATAGGGAAACTTGCTCTGTGCTAAAAAGCCAAAGTCCTCATTTTCTTTGGGGGTTTTGCTAGTAACTTGCTGTGAAACATTGTGAAACACTGAACATAGATTTAATAGCTGCTTTAAAATCCTTGTCTGCTAATTTTAACATCTGGGCCATCTGAGAGTTGGTCTTCATTGATTGCCTTTTCTTTCATAAAGGTACAATTTTCTAGTTTCTCTATGTGTCTAGTAATTTTGAATTGTATTCTGGGCATTATGAATGAAAGAGACTAAATTCTCTTATGTTCTCTTATACTGTTGTTTCTGGTTGGTTGTTTTAGCAGCTAACTAATTTGGCTAAACTCTGAAAGTTCAATATTTTCAGGCTGACTGGACCATTTGTAACCTGCCCTCCACACATGCACTTCAGGGCCAGAATTTGGGGCAGATTTTTTTACAAAGAATATGGGACTTCCTCTTTGTGGTTCTCTCCTTTCTAGGGTTTTCTTTGTCACTTTCTAGTTACTGGGTTCACCCTCAGCTTGTCCTATGATTCTTCAAACTAGTAGGCAGTGTGTCCTCTGTCTGAATTTAGGCACCTGGAATGTTGTTGCCTGGAACCTGCCCCTGGGCTCATCTTGTCCTGTGTCATTCCCTTCTTTCAAGTGTCTCCTTCCCTCCAATATCTGCCTTTTTTCTCTCTCTAGTGCTGTTTAGGTAGGTTGTCCCTCTGCCCCACACACACAGATTGCATAGTTGTTTGCAGGAGGTGGGTCTCACAGGAACTACTCAGCCATTACTGCATCCCCTTCACCTCCCCTAATTTGCCGAGGTAACTGCCTGTCGCCCTGGTCAAAGGCAGAGGCAGAAAGAGAAGTCCCGCTCCCTCTCTGACTCTGTCAAGCCCTGTGCCAGAGCCAGGTTTGCTCTGAGGAGTGGCTTTGTGGCACTTGGAGGCTGGAGCTGCCGTCCATCACCACTGGGGAAGGGTGAGTGAGCGGCTGCTTATTAAAATAGGCTGCATTTCTGAACATGAATTATTTTGCTAAATTATTGAGTTGCTTTGCCACTTTCCTGATGCCCTGGAGTGTGCATGGTGACAGCTGCGCCATCCGTCTCCTTCAGTGTGGGATGGCTTGTTTGAACACAGCATCCATCTGATAGAAGCCTGGCCTCTGGCCCCTTCTGTCTCCTGTTTGCCACCCCAACACCGGCAATCAGCAAAGATGGGCAAGCAAGAAGCAGGGGTGGGACCTCTCTCCTGGGAGGCTTTAATGATGCTGAGACTGCCTCTCCACTGGAAGGGCTTGGGGATAACCCTGTTTGGTGGGAGGCGTGGACTGCATGACCTCTGAGTCAACCCTGAGTCATTCTTTATCTGGGAGGCTTATACAACTCCTGAGATTGTCGGGAGCTGCCTTCCTGCGCCGGGGAAGTAGCTTTGCTTGGAGGCTGGCTTACCTTCCATTATGGGCTTTTGACAAAGTAGAATGACCTTAGTTTACGACATTCCCAAATATCACAGATTTCCCTGGAGTCCACACTGTCATTTGTCATAAAGTGAGCACTGTAAGGACTGGGAGGGCCGGCCCAGCCCGTACTGTCGGATTCCCTGCCCAAGTCAGCCTGACCCTCCTTGTTAAAGCAGAATAAGGATATCTCCAGTGATGGGGCCCTGCTGCTCTGCCCCCGAGCAGGGGTCCCTGGGGCTGGCTCTCCTGCGGTGCTGGTGGAGAAGTAAAAGAGCTCTGGCTTCAAGTCCCAAGGACTTGGGTTGACTCTAACTTTGACCTTGGGAAGTTACTTCCTCTCTCTGGTCTTTAATACCCACTTCAAATCTCCCCCATTTTGACCTTGTGTGTGAGGAAGGGGCTTTGCCTGTCTACCCAGATTTGACTCTCTCTTTAAGGACTCCCTGGTGGCTCAGCTGGTAAAGAATTTGCCTGTAATGCAGGAAATCCGGGTTCCATCCCCAGGTCGGGAAGGTCCCCTGGAGAAGGAAATGGCTGCCCACTCCAGTATTCTTGCCTGGAGAATCCCATGGACGGAGAAGCCTAGCGGGCTACAGTCCATAGGGACACGACTGAGTGACTAACACCTTCACCTTTGGACTCAGTCCTCACACTATACCTTCCCTTGTCTTACTGCTTCACAATGATAATCCCATAAGCCTAGCAAGCCACCCAGTAGGAGCTGGCTCAGGGCTCAGTTCCCACTGGGTTAAACCCAGTGGCTCTGAAATGAGACTGACTTCCATTTGAATCCTGGCTCTGAAACTTTTAGCTGTGTGACCTTCAGCAAGTTATTAACTTCTCACTTTTCTCATCCATAAAACAAAGGGGGAGTTTTCATAAAACAAAATATGAAGAAAAACTCTAAGGAAGAAAAATAAATAAACAAAGGGGGGGCATACTAATGCTACTGTCTCAGAGAGAGACTGGAATGAGATTTTGCCTGCAAGTGTCTGGCACAGGGCGAAGTCTCAACGCCCCTGGAACTGGAATCCAGGCCTGACTCCCCACCCAGAGCTTCTGCTCTCCGGATATTAGCTGCTTCTTCTGCAGAGCTGGTGTTGGTTCTGAGCCTTCCCAAGATGGCATGCAAAGCTCTTCCCCAGGCGGTGTTATTTTTGGTGTGAGGGAGACTGATCTACTCTCTGGGACCCAATCAGACTCAGGGGGTCCTTTGGCTGATTTGGCTTCGGTTCTCCAGTTGGGTGGACCAATCCCCAAGGAGCCATCAGCAGTCATGGTTGGGGTGGTGGCAGTTCGCATAGAAACTCCTGCCCAGGTCACCCCGTGGGCTGCTCCAGCCCTGAGTCTGGAGGTTTTCAGGAGAAGCCTCCAGTTATCATCTACAATGTAACCCCCAAAGTATCTTCTACAGTCCTTCTAAATATCACTGAAGGGACTGGGGAAAAATCAGCAGGTGTAGCAAACACTGCCGAGTCAGTAATACATTCTGCCTCACGATGGCCCGGATCTCACCATCGATTTTTCTTTATTGTGTTCCTTCATAGTCGAAGCTGCCATGCATTTTAAAGTCATTATTGAATGGCATCCTTGATATAGCTTAACACAAATATCATTCTAACAGGAGTGATTGATTTTCAATACTTTCAAGTGGCTTTCTCTCCTGTGCCTTAGGATCAGTTATAAGACGGCATATCGGCGTGGGCTGCGAACGATGTACCGGCGGAGATCCCAGTGCTGTCCTGGCTACTATGAGAATGGAGACTTCTGCATACGTACGTGCGGGCGGAGGTGGGAGGGGCGGGCAGGGGGACCGAGGGGAAGGGAGGTAGGGCTGTCATCTAGGCCCTGGGCAGTGACCTGAGGGCTCCAGAAGTCCTTGCCTGCTGCCAGCTCTGGGGGGATAATGGGTCTGGTGCAAACACCTTAGCACAAATTTGTCTATCAGATCAGCCTCCTAAGAGGGTGGATATAAGCACATCAGTTCTAGGCTTTGACAGGATCAGGAGAGTAGTGAACTCTCCTGGAGTGGGTGCCTGAGGAGCAATGGGGAAGAAGTGCTGAGGCCTGGCACAGAGCAGGGGTGCTCAAGGAGAAAAGAAGAGGTGAATGGATCAATGGATGGAGGGGGAAAGAGATGCGAGGATGGATGGCCCGCTGGGTGGAAGAGAGGAAGCAGGGAAGGTGAAATCCTTGGATGGCAAGGTTGTAGTACCTAGAAGGAGGATGGCAAGAATAAGATTGAAAGAGGCTGGTTCCAGTAATTGGGAGGATTTCCAAAAAGGACCGGGAAATACTGAAGTTCATGAAAGATACTTGTCAACTCTTCCCCTCTTTGTCTACAGAAAACTGAAGCCTCGGTGTCCCCAGAGAGATGAGGGCTAGGTTTCTGGCAGCTGCAGGCCTGTGACTCCCAGGAGCCTGCAGGTCTGGGTTCTGGGTTTGGTCTCCCCCTCACACCATGTGGCTTTGGGCAAGTCACTCAACTTCTCTGGAAGAATGATTGTAGGGCCCTGTTGAAAGGCTCTCGGGGACTCTTTCCCACTCACCTCTGAACAATGGAGAGGGCCAGTATGGAGCTTTCTACTAGGTATTCGGGGTTCCCTCCACTGAAGGAGAGTGGTCAGAAAAGCTAGGAGCCCCCTGTTTAATGGCTGAGAGAAGAATCCAGCCCCAGAGCTTCTGCCTCTTAATTTGGAGAGTGAATTTCCTTGTTAGTATTCTCCTTGCGTTTTCAGAGGGTAAACCAGGTTAGTACTAGACAGAGAATTTGGGCAGAGTGGGCGTATTGACGTTGGGAATGAAATGACAATTTTCCCCTACTGATGTTACATCTCCCCTAATGCTGAAGAAACTCGATCCTAATTGCATTACAGGAATGAATGAAAAATGCTCTCACAAATAGGTTCAATAATGATGGTTTCCCAGGAAAAGTACAAAGATACTCACCCAAAGCAAACCCCAAAATATTGCTTGCCAGGAGCAGGCCAGAGGACTGGGCTGGAACAAGGCCTAGGTCGACACTTCTCTTGCGAGAGGGCCACTGAGGGGACCCAGGTGTAGAAGTGAGATCAGGACTAAGGCTTTACTGCTGCTGCTCTGTCTGCTCAAAGCAGAGCGAGAGTCAGGTGTGGAGTGGGACACGGGACTCATTAAGCCCGAGCAGGATGGATGTGAGTGGCCCGTTGGTGCTCAGGGCACAGCGAAATTATAAAGGAATTTTGGTCATCAGCAAGGGCTCCGGGAATGGATGAGCACATCACCTTTCTAATTTCCATTAGTGGATGTCGGTACAGCTCTTCGAAGATGAAGATGGGGCAGAAGCAGAGTGTCCTGATTGCACAGGCTCAGCCTTGCTGACCAGGAAGGGCAGCTTATAGCCTCCCACCCTCTCCTTATGTAACAGCCAGTGACTACCTGCTGAGTCAGTGCCACAGGCCTGTCACGTCCGGGAAGCCAAGCTAGAAAAGCCACTTTCAGGTCTGGAGGCTTTTCCTAGGAGGGCACCACAGAGTTTCAGCAGTGAAATGGGGTATTGTGCATGCTGGGTGATGGCTCCGAGGGGCAAAAGTCAAACAGCCTAGGTGTGCATCTCAGCTCTGCCGCTCCCGGCATCTTCCTCTTTATCCTCCTTATCACTGTCTTCAGGCTGCACACCCCATGTCAGGCACCATTCTGATCACTTTGCATACATTGAGGCATCAACTCCTCACAACAGCCCTCTGGGGTAGCTACCCTTAGTTCTCCCATTTTACAGCCGGAGAAACTGAGTCACAGGGCCATTAAGTAACACGACCAAGATCACACAGCTAGAAAGTGATAGGATTTGAATCTAGGCTGTCTGGCTCGAGTCTTCTCTGAGCCACTCTGGACGTGTTGCTTCTCTTCAGGAATTAAGATGGCCCCTCCCAGAACCTCAGTTTCCACTCGTGCAAAATGGGAATAGTAATACGTTTGCCACCAGGCGCAGCACAGGGTAGGGGCTTAACACGTGTCACCTCCCCACTTCGTGGTTTTGGGTCTTAACATTTTCGTGAGTCTCGACCTTTAATTTCTCAGAAGTCCACTGATCTTCTCACTGGGCAAATGCATATCACATAGATAAAGCTACGTGCACACACAACCCTTTGTACACAATTTCAGAGAGTTCATGGATTCCCTTGAAACCGTTATGGGGTCCTCTGGGCTGTAGTGAAGAGTTTCTGCGATATGCTTGTGTTTATCCACTCCACTTATGTTTGTTGCTTCCCATTATGAAAATGCTGGGGAATGTAGACACCAAGGAGTGATGGTTGTTGCCTTGGGGAGCCTGCCGCCTGGTGGGAGGAGGCGGTCTGGTTCATGAATATGTGCAACAGAGTGTTGTCCATGCTTTGACAGGCATCTCAGGAAAGCAGGGTGTATCAAGGAGTTAAGAGGAGAGACTGTCTTTTTAGCCACACCTACTTGTTGAGCATTAGTGAGAAATCAGCTGTAGACAAGGAAGGCATCACAGGGCGTTTCAACACAGTATTTATTAAATGGCTACGTTATCCTGCCTTGCAAACATGTTAACTGATGGGGCCTGATCAAGGGAATGGGTTTGGACTAGTGAGAGAGAAAGAGCGAGAGAGAGTAGGGGGAATTTCCTTGGTGGTCCAGTGGTTAAGACACTGTGTTCCCAATGCAGGGGGCATAGGTTCAATCCCTGGTCAGGGAACTGGATTCCACAGGCCACAGTTAAGAGTTCGCACGCCTTAACTAAAGATTCTGCATGCCGCAATGAAAATCAAAGATCCTGTGTGCTGCAACTAAGACCTGGCACAGTCAAAAATATAAATAAAAGTAAATATTATTTTTAAAAAGTGTGGCGGGTCATGGGAGTGAGGGGAGAGGTTCACGAAGCAAGTAGACCCTGAGGTGAGGTCATAAGAGTAAGTTTCTAGGGAAGAGTACAAAAATGATTGCAAACAAATATTATCTAGACTGAAAATGGGAGAATTTCACAGCCAGAAGGAAACTCTAAGATCATGGAAGTCAATCTGATCACAATACAGATGGGACAGTAAGGTCCAGAGTGAAGAAGGGACTTCTCCCAGGTTCCCGAATCACAGCTGGGACAGGGCTAGGACTTGAACCTGGGTCCACAGACTCGATCTAGATCCTTCGATGCTGCCAACTCTACCTACTTCAAGTTCATCCCTATATCTTCCTGGGGGCCAGTTCGGTGCTGGGGCACTTGTATTTATGTGCTGACCGACACTGGGGGGATGGAGTGCAGAGAGGGATGTCCATGGAGGTGATTTTAGGATGAACGGGAAACAAGGAATGAGGAGCAGGTTACAGGGCCGAGAGTTACCAAGCACCACAGTCTGGGTGGCTTAAACATTCTGGAGTTTGTGCAAGCTGAGTGTGTGCCCAGTCGTGTCTAACTCTGTGACCACACAGACCGTAACCCTCCAGGCTACCCTGCCCATGGGATTTCCCAGGCAAGAATCCTGGAGTGGGTTTCCATGCCCTCCTCCAGGGGATCTTCTCAACCCAGGAATCGAATCTGTGTCTCTTGCATCTCCTGCGTCGGCAGGCGGATTCTTTACCACTTCACCACCTGGGAAGCCTGTTCTGGAGGTTAGAAGCCCAAAGTCAGGCCATCAGGGTGTCCCTTCTGGGGGACCATCTGTGGGCAAAGATCTGTTCCAGGCCTCTCTCCCGGCTTCTGGGAGTCCTTGGCCTGTGGCTCCGTAACTCTGTTCTTCACATGACTTTCTTCTCCTTGTGCACGTCTCTAAATTGCCCCACTTAAAGGACACTAGTCATATTGGATTAGGGTACAGCCTGATGACCTCATTTTAACATGATTACCTCTGTGAGATCCTGTCTCCAAATAAGGTCTCATTCAGTGCTGCCAGGAGTTAGGACTTCAACAGATGGATTTTAGCAGGACACGATTCAAACCACGACAGGCGGGTGTTAGCCACTACCTGGACTCTGTTCCTGCTTGTTGTGATGGGAGAAAAGGGAGAGGGAACCAGCCAGTCCCCTGTGGGTTTTGTCACCTTTCCACAAAGAGTGGAGGCCAAGGTCTGGGAACTTGTGAGAGGAAGAAATAGCAGTGAGAGGGTGCAGGGTGGGCCAGGATGCGGGGTGCAGAAGAGAAGCCTGTAGAGCTGGGGGCATTCAGGAGCTAAGCCTTGTAGTCCCTGAAACTCTACTCCTCCCTCTCCACCCCTGGGAGGCCAGAAAACCTCCAAGCTCACCAAAGCCTGGGGGGAACCCATCTCACGCCAGAGTCTTTGGGACCCTGTACAAGAACATCGCCTGTGCTCTGGGAAGGGGCAGGGGGATATTGACTTCCCTCCAAAACCACCTTCCTGGAGCCTGTTTCTTGGCAGGTGCTAGGACAACACTTTCTTGGGAGTGACAGCCTTAGCTGATTCTGCCACCAACTTGCTGTGCAACCTTGGGCAAGTCCCTTTGTCTCTCTGCACCTACTGTGGCATAGGATGGATCACGCCTGTGTGTGGATGGAGGAAAGACGAAACAATAAATGGGTGTCCTAGAAAGCATAACGCTTGGTACAAATGCAGGTTGGCCTATGTTTCTCCTTTTTGTACCATTTCCTCTGGCCCAGAACTGCCATCGTCATCCCAGAGCCCTTGGCAGTCCTTCTAGAACCACCTGCACCAGAGCTACCCACTCCCTCCCATTATCTAGAGACAGCTGAGTCCTGGCCACTCTTGGTTGTCCAGGTATCAAATATTTCCTGAAGATCATTGAGTACGAGCACATTTCCTTCTTTCTCCTTTCTTGCAAGATAGGGCAGTGGGCATTTTAGGAAGCTCTGTTCTTTGAAAATATTGGCCCATATCAGACTTGATGAGCTGGGTTATGCTGCAGTAACAAACAGCACCCAAATCCCAGTGGCTTAAAACAATGAAGTTCTATGTCTTATTCACATTACATGTCCATTGAGGGCCAGCTGGGGCCTGCTCCTTGAAAACATCACCCCAGGACCCAGGCTGATGGAACAGTCACCCTCTGTGATGTTGCGGGTTGATTTGACAGAGAGTAGAGGGCTTTGGCTGGAGAAGGCAATGGCACCCCACTCCAGTACTCTTGCCTGGAAAATCCCATGGACGGAGGAGCCTGGTGGGCTGCAGTCCACGGGGTTGCTAAGAGTCAGACAGGACTGAGTGACTTCACTTTCACTTTTCACTTGCATGCATTGGAGAAGGAAATGGCAAGCCACTCCAGTGTTCTTGCCTGGAGAATCCCAGGGACGGGGGCGGGCTGCCGTCTATGGGGTCACACAGAGTCGGACACGACTGAAGCGACTTAGCAGCAGCAGCAGCAGCAGCAGCAGAGGGCTTTGGCATGGGCTTCCCCAGTGGCTCAGCAATAACGAATCCACCTGCCAATGCAGGAGACACAGGTTCAAGCCCTGGGTTGGGAAGATCCCCTGGAGAAGAAAATGGCAATCCATTCCAGTGTTCTTGCCTTGAGAATCCCATGGACAGAGGAGCCTGGCAGGCTACAGTCCATAGGGTTGCAAAGAGCTGGCCAGGACTTAGTGACTAAACAACAGCAAAGAGGGCTCAGGCAGACCTTGAAGTCAGAGGGCCAGAGGTATTTAGTGAGTAGACTCAATCCTTATCACAGGCGCCACATAGATGCCATGGTAATCACAATGCTTTACCGATCCCTTGATATCCTAATCTCAGAATCACCCGGAATGTTTGTTACCATGCATACCCCTGGGTCCCAGCCTCAGAGGCTCAGATTCAGAAAACCTGGAGTGGGGCTGGGGAATTTGCATTTCGAACAAGTTCCCAGGTGATGCTCACACTGCTATAATGGGACCCACTCTTTGAAAACCACTGGTGTTAGTTATGCTAAGGCATGATTGCTGTGCTGACCTCATCTTTTGGTAAATTGCAAAGAGCCTAGCTGGTTCTCAACAGGTGTGTCCCCTTGATATTTAGGGCTTCTCCTGATGGGAGAAGAGCATGTCTCAGAGTAGCCAGTGAGGAGGGAGTTTCTCTACACAACCCCCATGTCTCTTATCTCCCCTTGGTCAGTCTCCCCCAGAGGGAAGTAACCCCCCACTCCCAAACTTCCAGACTGTGTAGTGAAGCCCTTTCAGTGGCCACTGGGAATGCCAAAGCCTCCCCCTTGCTGTGTGAATTTCATCCAGATCCAGAAGTGGAGGGATCAGCCAGAAGTTCTGGGTATGTGGCTGATGGGCTGAGCTCACTGAGGGGTGCTCAGCATACTTGGGTAACCTGGTTGAACTGTCCCCAAAAGACAGACCACCCAGGCCCAATGGGGTCAGTCTGTGGGGTGACTGAGGGGGAGAAACCCACTGCAGAGATCCAGGAGGTTGGCTGCCAGGAGGGAGCCCGAGGGGTGCAGAAGACTTACTCCAGTAAACTCACGGCATTTTTTAAAGCGTTTTTTTTTTTTTTTTTAAGTTTTGAATATTTACTTATTTGTTTGTTTTTGGCTGCGTTGGGTCTTATTTGCAGTGTGCAGGATCCTTCATTGCAGTGCGCAGGGCACACAGGCTCAGTAGCTGTGTCGGGGGCGGGGGCGGGGGGGGGGGGGTCTTGGTTGCCCATGGCAGGTGCAAATCTTAGTTTCCCCGACCAAGGATTGAACCCAAGTCCCGTTGCTTTGGAAGGTGGATTCTTAACCTCTGCACCACCAGGGAAGTCCCTCCTCGTACCATTTTGGGATTTAGGAACCTCATATTTACTGTTGCAGTTGTTCTGCACAGTCAGCTGTCGTTTACCTTGAAATTTAACTCCTGTTGACTTCTTTGCTGCTATCTCTTCTTGCCTCTCACTTCTTCCTTCTTGGTTCAGCTTCATTGTTCTTGAAGGGTCTTTTTGTGTGTGTGTGTGTGTGTTTTCCCAGAAGGGTCTACGAAGTGATTGGCTCTAATGTTCTAACTTGTCTGAAGATGCCATTATTTTTGCCGTCACTCTTGGTGGGTGGTTTCCTGCGGATGAAGTTCCAGGTTCTCAGTCATTTTCCTTCAGTGGTCTGAGGATGTTTTTCTGTTGTGCTCTGGACTTGGTCATTGCAGCGCTCTGCAGTTTCCCTAGATTGTGTCTGGGTGTGAAGTTACTTTTATTAATACTGTTGGCTCCTCAGAGGTATACATCTTCCTCAAGCTAAAGAGTCATGTCCTTTATCAGTTCTGGAAAGTTCCCAGGCATATCTCTTCAAATATCTCCTTTCCTTCATCCTTCCGGTTCTCTCCTTTTGGAGCTCCCACGTGTTGGACTCTCTCACTGCAGCCTTTGTCTCTCCTAAGCTCTAATTTTTCATCTCTTGATCTCTCCAGGCTGTATCTTGGCCATTTTCCTCCAATCCATTTGTCAAATCCTTTCATTCTGCTAATTAACCTGTCTTTTGAGGTCTTAATTCCAATGACAACATGTTTCATTTCTAGTCCCTCTTTTTTTTTTTTTAAGATCTGCCTGTTTCCTTCCTGTAGTGTCCTATTCTTTCATTATAAATTCTAACCCTTCTTTTATTGCTTTAATTGTTTTAAACATACTCCTTCTGTAGTCTCTTTAAATAGTTCTCTCTTGAGCTGTTAGTCCTATTAGATCAAGTTCTTAGGATATCAGTTCTCCTGTTTGTGGAGGTAGCTGATTCTCCCTGATCATGTGTTGTTTCCTCACATAGGTTGTAATTATTTTTATATATTTTTTTTCTATGACCCTTTTTGCCTTTTTTCCCTTCCCCGTGTCCTGGGTTGTACAAGAGCCCCACACACTAGTTTCACATTCACTTATTAGGCACACTAATGGTTTTCACTGACTCAAGACCAACCTTTGCACTGATAATTTGGTTTGAGATTACAGTGTGTGGTGAAGGCTTAGAGTCTTTTCCCCGCTTAAAAAAAATTGTGAAATTCACATAACATAAACTATTTTGAAGTATTCAATTTAACGGCATTTAGTGCTTTCACTGTGTTGTATAACCATCACTTCTATCTAGTTCGGAAACTTTTTCGCCACTCCTGAAGAGACCCTGTACCCATTAAGCAGTCACTCCCCAGTCCCCGCTCCTGTTTTTCGCTTCTTGTGGGAGATATTTCTCCTCATCCAGAATCCTTGTTTCTTTCCTAGGCTGGTTAGGCAGCATTTTCAAGTATCCCATCCTTGGAGCTGGCAGCTCCCAAGGCCCAGTCTGCCTGGGCTGAGGACTAGGGGTAGCAGCTAGCCAGGGCTGACGTTCCCTGGGCTGTCTTAGCTTCAGCACCTGACCTTCTGCAACTCATAAATTCCCCCTACCCTTTTCTCACACTTAGGGATTTATCTTTCTCTTATTAGAGTTCAGGTATATATTTAAAAAATATTTTCATGATGTTTGGGAGGCATTTTTGTAGCAGGAGGTGCCTACCTTAGCGCTTTTTACCTTGTCACTGGAACTGCCCCTGTTTTATAGTGAGTGGCAGAATCAGGGGCTTTATAATCAGACCCTGTGACATTTAAGATTGCTAACTTCCAACAACGTAATAAAACAGTAGTATAACCTCTGGTGGTTTACCCAGCCTTTCCCATACAGAGTGTCACTTGGTGTTCCCAGGCTGGAGAGGTGAGTATTATTGTTACTGCCCTTGTTACAGTGAGGCTTCTCTGGTGGCTCAGTGGTGAGGAACCCACCTGCCAAGGCAGGAGACGCAGGTTCGATCCCTGGGTTGGGAAGATCCCCTGGAGGAGGAAATGGCAACCCACTCCAGTATTATTGCCTGAGAAATCCATGGACAGAGGAGCCTGGCGGGCTACAGTCCATGGAGTTGCAAGAGTCGGACATGACTTATACACTGAACAAATGCCTGCCCGCCCTGTGCAGCAGAGGGAACTTCAGCGGAGTGAGGCCACGTGATGCACCCACATGCACAAGTGCAGCCCAGGGTTTGAGATCAGCTTCCAATCCTGTATTTTCCCTTCCTGCAGTGGGTTTTCTCTTGGCAGGAGGGACCTATGGCCAGGAGAGGAAAGTGGGTTGAGATAAGAGGGCAGGTGGAGAGGTGTATAGGGAGAGAAAGGGACTGAGGGTAAACTGGATTGATCTTAAAATTTTGCTAAATGGGTCTGATAGGTGCCAGGATCAGGGTAGTGAGCGGGGGATGTCTGCGTGTGTGTGTGTGTGCATGCATGTGTACACAGAGCTGTGGGCTCTGTCTGAAACACATCAATACTAGGCGAAGTAATTCTCTGCTGATCCTCTGAGAGGCTCCCCGGGGAATCCTGCCTGCCACCATCACCAGGAACAGTATTGATGCTGCTCCCTGGGGTCACCAACCCCTGGTGCTGAGCTTTGCTGCCTAGAACAGCATTCATCTTTCCATTTATCCATCTATCTACCAACATTTACTCGATACCTGTGCCCTGAGGGCACTACAGAGTCCTGGGAATAGAGAGATGAATAAGAAGCATGTGGTCTAGTGGGAAAAAATGGTTATATATGTGTGTGTGCATTTAACTTTTCAAAAATTCCAGCACGATATAATCACACTGTAAAGAAGCAGGCAAAGACACAGAGGGTGTCACTAGGCTGCTGGAGGGGAAAGAATGGCTATCACACTGCCCCAGCAGGTCCTCGATGAGTGGCCAAAACCAGTGCAGCCATGAGCATCTCCTGCCTCTGTGGGCGTAGAGCACTGATTTAGGATGCCTGGAGTGGCTGATTCACACTGACCCAACTTATACAATACTGATGCCTAACCCTGCTGCCAAACAACTCAGGTGGAGGGAGAAACAAGTACCAAAGGCTTGCTATTGTTCACCTGTGAGTGCTTTTCAGGCCCTCAGTAAATAACTGTTGAATGAGTGAATTCATGGTCCAGGCACCCCAAGGCCCAGCAGATTCTCTGGACACTCATCTTGTTAGCACCTGGGTTCCTCGTTTTCTGACCTGGTAGTTTGGGAGGTTTGGAAGCCACGTGGTGGTTGGTTCCATATGCTGGGTCCCCTCGGTCACTCTGTCGCACTGGGTGTGACGCTGCTGCCCCGTCCATCTCTCCCACTCAAAAGTGAGTCCCCCAAGCAGAAGAATCACGTCTTCTACTCCATGGGCTACACACAGGACCTGGCACTTAGTACTGAATAATTATTGAATGAGTGACCAACAGAGTGAATGGATGAAACAGAACTCATTCTATATCCTACCCCCAATACCGAGAGACCTCTTAGGAAGAAGCAAACAATTCTCTCGGGGGAATCCAAGGCCAGGGGGGTCAAAGAAGATTCTTTGAAGCAGGTCAGTTTTGAGCTGAGCCTGAAAGATGAGCAGGAACTTGGGAGGAGGACAAGAGATGGGCTAGGAGTATGAGTTTTGAAGCCTTTCGTGCCGTGCCGAGACTATTTCACCTCTCTATCTTGGTTTTCTCGTCTGTAAAATGAGGCAGAGCTGTGTCAAGTGCCTACCCTTTGGGCTGTCGTGGGGATTAAATGAGTTACCACAAAGAGAGCATTTCAGCAAGGGCCTGGCACACAGTAAGAGCTCAGTAAATGTTAGCTATTGCTCTTTGTATTATTTTTGTGAGAGGGAGCATTCTCTGGAGAGGGGACAGCCAGAGCAGAGATGGAAGGGCACAGGATCAGCACACTCCCAGCAGGAGCACAGGTAAAAAGGTGGTGGGAGAAGGGGCCAGGGTGAGGCGGGTCTGGACCCTCAGCTCTGCACTGGGCGGACTGGACAATTTCAGATCACTGAAGCAGCCAGTGACATGCTCACTGTGGTGTCCAGGGGCAGCAGTGTGAAGAGCCATGGGAAGGGAATAAAGCCAGGTTAGGAGGTGTGTGCAGGGGCAGTGAGCCGTGGCTGTGCCCCCGACCTTGGTCCTCAGACACAGGAGATCTGGGGTCGGGCAGGCTGTGTTCTGCTGGCTTAGGCCTCAGCTTCCCTGCCAGGCGCCCCCTCCCTCCCCTGCCCCCACCTGTACCAAGCACCATCAGGGTCTTTTCTGTTGATGCAGCCGTGGAAGAATGTAGGTGCTGCTTCTGAATTATCAGCTGCAGCTGTAATTAAACCTCTGCTGTCCAGACTGGGCAGCCTCCGAGGTGCAGCCTTTATTGGTGTCAGAGTAGTTGGGCATTTATTTAAGTCCCCTTCCTGGTGTCCTGGGCCGTGTGAAGCCTGTGAGATAGCAAACCGGTCCCCAGCCTAACTCCCCACTTCTCTCTGGAAACTGCTTCAAGGTTCCCACTTTCCATCTTCTGAATTCCCTCGACATCACCAGGATCCCACCTCTGACTTCCTTCCGGTCCTTGCTGGGAGTTGACTGCTTCTCTGAGGTTCACACTGTGCGCTAAACCCCAGGACCTGGCCTCGGCTAACTCTGACCCATTGCTCCCCTGCGGCCTCCTTGCTCTTTCTCCTCGTGTCCTTGCCTCAGCACACAGGAAGCCCTGTTTACTGCGCTCTCTGCCCCTGGATACCACGTGGCTCCCTCCCCATTTCACTCAGTGTTTTCTCACATGCCATATTATCAGAGTCTTTCTGACCCCATGTCTGAAATAGCAGTTCCTTCCAGGACATCTTTCTGTAGGCCTTTATCCTGTTTTTTTTGTTGTTGTTTTTTTTTTGGTGTTTTTTGAAATATAGTTGACTTACAATGTTGTGTTAGTTTCAGCTGCACAGTTAAGTGATAGAGTTATCCATACATACATATTTCTATCTTTTCAGATTCTTTTTCCTAATAGTTATCACAAAATACTGAGTATAATAATTCCCTAGGATATAGAGTAGGTCCTTATTGGTTGTCTATTTTATGTATGGGCTTCCTTGATAGCTCAGTTGGTAAAGAATCTGCCTGCAATGCAGGAGACCCTGGTTCGATTTCTGGGTCAGGAAGATCCACTGGAGAAGGGATAGGCTACCCACTCCAGTATTCTTGGGCTTCCCTTGTGGCTCAGCTGGTAAAGAATCCTCCTGTAATGCGGAAGACCTGGGCTCAATCCCCGGGTTGGGAAGATCCCCTGGAGAAGGGAAAGGCCACCCACTCCAGTATTCTGGCCTGGAGAATTCCATGGACTCTATAGTCCGTGGGGTCTCAAAGAGTCAGTATATATATTTTATATATAGTAGTGTATATCTCTTAATCCCGAACTCCTAGTTTGTCTCTCCTCGCCCCTTTCTTTTTTGGTAACCATAAGTTTGTTTTCTATGTCTGTGGGTCTGTTTCTGTATAAATTCATTTGTATCATTTTTTTCAGATTCCACGTATAAACAATATCATGATATTTGTCTTTCTCTGTCTGAGTACACTTAGTCTGATAATTTCTAGGTCCATCCACGTTGCTGCAAATGGTGTTATTTCACTTTTTCTTTCAGCTGAATAATACTTCATTTACATAGATACCACATCTTTTCCATTTCTCTGTAGATGGACGTTTAGGTTGTTTCCATGTCTTGGCTATTGAAAATAGTGTTCCTATGAGCATTGGGGTGCATGTATCTTTCCTAATTAGTTTTCTCCTTTAATTAGCATTGTCACTACCTGACATAGAGACATAGGATCTATCAATATATTTTTTATTTTCTGTCTCTTTAACTAGAATATGCAGCGACATGGATGGACTGGCCCCCACCTCTCCCGCTCGCCCCTCAGTGCTGCTGCTTTCTCCAAATGCTGTGCCCTAGACTCCTCATCATTCCGTATTTCACCTCCCCAGGGTCTTGTCAGGTCTGCTGACCCTCTACACACCACCCTGGCACCTGACCTCTCCACGCACTCACTCTCAGGGACTGTGTACAGGCTGCCCCTGTTTCCTGGAACCGCTGGTCCTGTGTCCCCAGTTTCTTCCTGGAGGTTTTTGGAGACTGAGTGCAGAGCTGCTGATCCCTGGGAAGCCCCATGAATACCTCCCTCTTCCTCTTCCCTCTAGGTCCTGATCTCAGCCCCTTTTCCCCACAACTGCCCTTACAGTTGTCAGCTTACTTATCTTCTGCCTGAACGGTGAGCTTGTTGAGAGTGGAGGCTCAGGACCCCTCTGTGTCCCTAGCACCCAGCCCAGGGCCTAGCAGGAAACATGTTTTGTGCAGCCTTAGTTTATTACAAGGAGGACACATAGGCTGGCTTTTCCTGGGGGCCCTCCAAGGACACCCAAAGGAGTGGTCTCTGGGCAGGGCCTGAGACCCAGAGTGAAGGGTGACCTGCCCCAGTTAGGGTCCTCATTTCCACTCACTCCACTCCCGTAGGACCCCAGAGCCCAGTGTCGTGTGTGTGTGAAGAGTCTGGGGACCCTGCTCTGGGGCTCTGTGGGGATTGAGTCTGTGGCTCCAGAGCTCGGGAGACCAACTCTGAGTTGGACTGACCTTCTGGTCATGGGGAGGCAGCAAGTTTGTTCCTGTAGTGCTTTCTGGTTTGGGTTTAGAGAGTTCCTCCTCCCCTCCCGGCTCCTTGCCTTCAGAGCAGAGAGGTTTCAGAAAATGGCCATTCTGGGGTTTGCGGTGATGGACCTGCAATCCCCCGTCTCCTCGAATGCTGACTCTCTGATTAAGGACAGCCGAGTGGCTTCACTGAGAGTGGAAATTGAGACTTGGCACCTCCCCGCCATGGCCACTTCAGTACACTTGACTTTGAAGGGCTTTGATCAGCTCCCTGTCAAGTGGGTGGGGTGGGAGCATGCTGAGGGAGATGGCCAGCCTCTCCTACCACGCGGGCCAGGCATTAGCCAACTCTCAAGGCAGGCCTGAGGGTCAGGTCCCCTCGCCTTGTCTAACCCTGGAGGTGAGCATGAAAATACTTAACAATAGATACGGCACTTCTATGAATAGGTTAGAATGGAATAGTCTTGGAGGTCTGTTGTGGGGCCATGGTTAATCCTGTAGGTGCTGGATTATGGGTAGATGGGTGGGGGTAGGCTGGGAGCAGGGCAGTGGTGGCAACCACCTACCAACCAGAGCAGAAGTATTTCACTACTGTAATATTCAATCCCCTTCTCCCCCGAACCAGAGCGCCTGGGTCTCATTTGACCTGGAGACGTGATACATCTGGACCCTTGAGGAAGGGGCATCTCAGCTGGAGCGTCTGGCTGGGGGGCCTGCAGGATGCTGTGAGGCTACCTGTGTGAACGCTGCTCCCAGCTCACGCGAGGAGTGTCTGTGCGGCACGTAGTGCCTGACACTGTGAAGGTCATGAGCACAGACCCTGGACTGGACTGCTCCCTCCTGCCTGTGTGACTGCGGGCAAATCACTTAGCTTCTCCAGGCCTCTGATTACTCCATGGTGTAGCAAGACTGCCTTCCTCGTGGGGTTGTTGGGAGGATTAAATAAGCGAATCTATGCTAACCAAGCCTGTGGCAAGTGCTGTGGAAGAACTCGCTTTTATTCCATGTGCACGTGTATATTCATGAGTATCAGGTTTTGCTGTGTGGGAAGAGCTCCCCTTTTGTGTGTTGTGTGTGCACATGTACACACTTGCTGTGTGTGTGTGTCACCCACGGACAGGGCCCCCATCCCCCCCGTCAAGTGCAGATCTGCCTGCTTGTGTGTGTTGAGAATCTGAGCGCACGTCTCCTCGACTCTCCTGAGAGTCACCTTTCCCATCATCCTTCCCCACTTCACTTTCTCCTTCTCCCTTGCAAGCAGCCAGTGGTGGTGAATTGTCACCTGGGGAGCCAGATCCGCATCTTTGCTCCTGATGGGGTGGGAAGAGGGAGCTGACTGACACTATCAATCTCATTCCTCCGATGGAGACAAACCTGGAACCAAGGGCAAAAGCCAGAGGTGTCCTCCTGTCCCTCGTCAGACAAAAAACTGCCCCTCGAGCCACCTTTACTCTGGGCTGAGCCTGACCAAAGAGAAGGAAAGAGGATGTTCCAAATCTGCAAGCTGGGGGGTGGTGTCTCAGGGGGCAGCTGGAAGCCAGCCCCTTTCCCTCTGGTGTGGCCAGGCAGAGGGACCAAGGCCTTGGCCTGTGTTTATCCGCACGCTTCCGTCCACCAAACAAACTACAGGGGCTTGATGGTAAATCAGCTGCAGGCATGATTTAGAGGACTCTGTTTGCTCAGCTCAGCTTTTGGCAAGGTAAATGCACGAACTGCAGAAAATCTCTTTGAAACAACCGCAGGACTCCGACGCCCTCCATAAAGGATTCTCCAAATTATACGGACTAGATGAGTATCTCTATTACATAAAGCCGTTGCAGTGCCTGCTCAGGGCTCGGAGAATAACGTCACTGTACAGACTTTTTGTGACTCTGCCCCGCCAGCGCCTGGTAATTGAAGATCTCCCTTTAAAAGTGTGTCAGGTGGAAAGAGCGGGCTAATTTACTAAGTGGAGGGCCTTTGTTAGGGAGACTGATGCTTTGTTCTGCTTGTCCCTTTTAATCTTGTTTTTGTACAATAGCCTTACATAAAGCACTACCACCGATTTGATTCTGGGGAGGCGGATGGGGCAGGGCCGGGCCTGGCAGGAGGCCACGCAGGGCCTCCTGTGTGTCTGTCTTCTTCCTCATCTTGCGATCCCCTTTCCTCTTCGGGGCTCCTTCCTCCATCCTTAGGGGCAGGCCTGAGCCCAGGAGCAAACTCTGTGGCTGCCTTTGTCTTTTTCTAATCAGAGCACACCCTCCTCCTTTTTAATTGCCTCTCTGCATGGAAACCCCAGTGGCAAGATTCAAGTTTGGGACTCTATTCTCTGCCGGTTGCCACATTTGAATCTCACTGAGGTCTTCAGCCCTAAAGTCAAATGCCATCTGGTGTCTGATGGGACGATTTGGGTTGGAGGGCCTCCAACAGTCGAGGGTACTAAGCATTTGTTGTCAGAGAGTTCTCTTCCACACTGGCTTCTGGCTCCGAGCAGAGGGGTTCACTGATCGCCGGTTGAGAGGAGTGGGACTTTGCCTCGAAGAGGGGGGCCACCTCCTTGGGGTTTGAGGCCACCATGGTGCTGGTGATGTGAGCCCTGACCCAGCTTTCAGAGGTGTTCTAGTCACCCACTGGCTGTGATCTTGCTGTGCAACCGCATGCAGGCACCCACCTCTCTGGGCTTCACCTCACCCATCCGTCATGTCAGAGACCTATCCGCTCTGAACATCTGTGAAACGGGAGCACCAATTATGGTGACTGTGAGGCAGAAGCTTTTCTCATTTTGAAGTCAATGGGCAAAGTTAAGGCTGAGCGAGTATGGAAAACAGAAGCATGTGCCTGCAGTTCTTAGTGAAATGACTTGTTATTGTTTGTTCTTGTTTAGTCGCTAAGTTGTGTCCGAATCTTTGCGACCCCGTGGACTGCAGCACACCAGACTCCTCTGTTCTCCACTATCTCCTGGAATTAGCTTAGATTTGTGTTCATTGAGTCGGTGATTCTATCTAAACCATCTCATCCTCTGCTGCCCCCTGCTCCTCTTGTTTTCAATCTTTCCCAGAATCAGGGTCTTTTCCAATGAATCAAGGAAATGGCACCCCACTCCAGTACTCTTGCCTGGAAAATCCCATGGATGGAGGAGCCTGGTAGGCTACAGTCCATGGGGTCGCGAAGAGTCGGACACGACTGAGCGAATTCACTTTCACTTTTCAGTTTCATGCATTGGAGAAGGAAATGGCAACCCACTCCAGTATTCTTGCCTAGAGAATCCCAGGGACGGGGGAGCCTGGTGGGCTGCCATCTATGGGGTCACACAGAGTTGGACATGACTGAAGCAACTTAGCGGCAGCAGCAGCCAATGAATCAACTCTTTGCATCAGGTGGCTAAAGTATTGCAGCTTCAGCATCAGTCCTTCCAATGAATATTCAGGGTTGATTTCCTTTAGGATTGACTGGTTTGATCTCCTTGCAGTTCAAGGGACTCTGAAGAGTCTTCTCCAGCACCACAATTTGAAAACACCAATTCTTTGGCATTCAGCCTTCTTTATGGTCCAACTCTCACATCCATACATGACTACTGGAAAAATCATAGCTTTGACTATATGGGCCTTTGTTGGCAAAGTGATGTCTCTGCTTTTTAATACACTGTCTAGGTTTGTCATAGCTTTCTTTCCAAGGAGCAAGTGTATTGTTCAGTTCAGTTCAGTCTCAGTCATTTCCGACTCTTTGTGACCCCATGAATCGCAGCACGCCAGGCCTCCCTGTCCATCACCAGCTCCCAGAGTTCACTCAGATTCACGTCCATGGAGTCAGTGATGCCATCCAGCCATCTCATCCTCTGTCGTCCCCTTCTCCTCCTGCCCCTAATCCCTCCCAGCATCAGAGTCTTTTCCAATGAGTCAACTCTTCACATGAGGTGGCCAAAGTACTGGAGTTTCAGCTTTAGCATCATTCCTTCCAAAGAAATCCCAGGGCTGATCTCCTTCAGAATGGACTGGTTGGATCTCTTTGCAGTCCAAGGGACTCTCAAGAGTCTTCTCCAACACCACAGTTCAAAAGCATCAGTTCTTCAGCACTCAGCCTTCTTCACAGTCCAACTCTCACATCCATACATGACCACTGGAAAAACCATAGCCTTGACTAGACGGACCTTAGTCAGCAAAGTAATGTCTCTGTTTTTGAATATGCTATCTAGGTTGATCATAACTTTTCTTCCAAGGAGTAAGCATCTTTTAATTTCATGGCTGCAATCACCATCTGCAGTGATTTTGGAGCCCCCCAAAATAAAGTCTGACACTGTTTCCACTGTTTCCCCATCTATTTCCCATAGAGTGATGGGACTGGATGC
This sequence comes from Budorcas taxicolor, assembly GCF_023091745.1. Lineage (NCBI taxonomy): Eukaryota > Metazoa > Chordata > Mammalia > Artiodactyla > Bovidae > Budorcas > Budorcas taxicolor. The sequence goes on along the minus strand of NC_068919.1, from coordinate 13,164,122 downwards.
CATGATCTTCGTTTTCTGAATGTTGAGCTTTAAGCCAACTTTTTCACTCTCCTCTTTCACTTTCATCAAGAGGCTTTTTAGCTCCTCTTCACTTCCTGCCATAAGGGTGGTGTCATCTGCATATCTGAGGTTATTGATATTTCTCCCGGCAATCTTGATTCCAGCTTGTGTTTCTTCCAGTCCAGCGTTTCTCATGATGTTCTCTGCATATAAGTTAAATAAGCAGGGTGACAGTATACAGCCTTGACGTACTCCTTTTCCTATTTGGAACCAGTCTGTTGTTCCATGTCCAGTTCTAACTGTTGCTTCCTGACCTGCAAACAGATTTCTCAAGAGGCAGGTCAGGTGGTCTAGTATTCCCACCTCTCTCAGAATTTTCCACAGTTTATTGTGATCCACACAGTCAAAGGCTTTGGCATAGTCAATAAAGCAGAAATAGATGTTTTTCTGGAATTCTCTTGCTTTTCCCATGATCCAGTGGATGTTGGCAATTTGATCTGTGGTTCCTCTGCCTTTTCTAAAACCAGCTTGAACATCAGGAAGTTCACGGTTCACGTATTGCTGAAGCCTGGCTTGGAGAATTTTGAGCATTACTTTACTAGCATGTGAGATGAGTGTAATTGTGCGGCAGTTTGAGCATTCTTTGGCATTGCCTTTCTTTGGAATTGGAATGAAAACTGACCTTTTCCAGTCCTGTGGCCACTGCTGAGTTTTCCAAATTTGCTGGCATATTGAGTGTGCCTCACATTGCCTCTATTTAGTTCTTCAAGTGTATTGTAGGAAGAACCAAATAGAGGCAATGTGACTGGCAAAGAATCATGGACCAGTCACAGCACTTGGAAATGCCATTTGCTTTGTTACAAGGTGGGGGCATCCATATTCCTGGGACACTCTTGACAAGTTCTGTGTGGGTGAGAGATTTATGAGCTTCCTGGGGCCAGGGCCCAAGGGCCAGCATAGTTTCTCCTAAAGACTTCATTATTTGGTGAGGTGGGGAGGCGGGGAGGCAGGGTGGCGGGCACCAGGCAAGGTGGAGAAACTCCTTTGGGGCTTTTTGGGACACGTCCTAGATAACTTCCTTTGGGGGACATTCACCCTTGCAAAGAGGGACTGATGGATGGAAGCACACTTTGGCATCCCTTGGTGTATGTGACCTCATTTTCTCCTCGAGGTAACTTCCCAGGAACGATTCCTCTTTTTGTGTTATTTTTTGTTTTGTTTTGTTTTCTGGCCACACCACTCAGCATGTGGGACTTTAGTTCCTGGCCCAGGGATCAAACCCACATCCCCTGCATTGGAAGGGTTCAATCTTTGGGTTGGGAAGAGTCCCTGGAGGAGGAAATGGCAACCTACTCCAGTATTCCTGCCTGGAGAATCCTGTGGACAGAGAATCCTGGTGGGTTATAGTCCATGGGGTCACAAAGAGTTGGACACGACTGGGTGACTAACACTGCATTGGAAGCGTGGAGTCTTAGCCACTGCATCACCAGGGAAATCCCCAATTCCTCTGTTTCCAGGTGTAAAACTGAAAGTCAGAGGAGTTGAAGACTTTGCCCAAGGGCACAGCTAGGAAGAGGTGGAGCCAGGTTCCCAGTGCCCTGATGTGGAGGAAGCCAGGCCTGGGAGCCCACAGGAATGCTACTTGTGAAAGGTTGCTCCCTGCCTGTGGCCAGAGTCTCCTTGTCTTAGTGTTCAGGCTCTGCTCAGGTCAGGGGCCTACTTTGCAGCCCAGCTCTGCCCTTTGACTCGTGAGTGACTCAGACACATCCTTCCCCTCAGAGGTTTGCTTTCTTTGTCTACAATGTAGGGTTTCTGCCCTGTCCTGTAAGACAGTGTGATGGGGCTGTGTAATCACCAGCCCCGGCTGACCCCAGTGTGCCCACTGGGCAGTAGAAATAACAATCTTCTCCTTCCCCCCATGTTACCATCACAGCTAACTCATCTAGCACAGCCTGCATGCTGCACCTCACTTCTTTTAATTATATGTGTGTCCGACTCTTTGTGACCCCATGGACTGTAGCCTACTACGCTCCTCCGTCCATGGGATTTTCCAGGCAAGAGTACTGGAGTGGGTTGCCATTTCCTTCTCCAATTTATTATTTTTATTGGAGTGTAAGTGTTTTGCGATGCTGTGTTAGTTTCTGCTATACAACAAGGTGAATCAGCTCTCTGTATGCATATAGCCCTTCCCTCTTAAGCCTCCGACACCCCATCCTACCCCTCTAGGTCATCACAGAGCAGCGATCTGCACTCCCTAAGCCATACAGCAGCTTCCCTCTGGTACCTATTTTACACACAGCAGTGTATATGTGGCAATGCTACTCTCCCAGCTCGTTCCCATATTGACTCATTTAATCCTCACCACAACCCTGTGGAGTAGGTAGGGTTAATATTCTCATTTCATAGATGAGAAAATGAAGGCACAGAATGCTTAGAGAACTTCTCCAAGGTCACACAGCAATGAAGTGATAACAGCTGGAAGTCAATCCCGGCATCTGGTGTCAGTTTCATGCTGATAACCATTCTGTAACAGCCAATGGCCTGCAGGCTTAGCTACAACAAGGCCGCATTTGGCCTTAGCTGACATCTTTGGAGTTTGAGGGCTGGTAGGATTTAATTGATATGCAGTTGGCTGCAGCTGCCTTTGTGACCCTTGCAGGTCACCCACTCCCCAGCCAGACCACCTGTCCTGCTCAGTTGCTACTCTAGTTGTTACTGCCTGATGGGATGAAGCCTGATCTGGGGAATCTATATATTTACTTTCAGAGCCTCACTTTCCTCATCTGTGTGATGGGAATAATAATAGTACCTTCCATTTAGGCTTGTGAGAATTAGGTGAGCAAACTCATATGAAATGCTTGAAATAGTACCTGGCACACAGTAAGTGCTTAATAACTTCAACTTTTGTCAGCCACGATGGCAGGATAATGCTTAGAGAACGTCTTTGTTAGGCCGAGGGCAAAGGAATCACAATGTTCAGAACGGGGAAGGAGTCAAGGGTTGGGAGGTACTCAAGCCCCCTTCCCTGGCTTCTTAAAGAAAATGTCTGAAACTGTCAGAAAGAATAGCAGATACATATTGTTGAGTACACAGTGCACGTCGCAAAGTGGGTGGAGACATCGAGTGTGCAGGAGATGAGCTTTGTAAGTGGTGAGGTCCCCGTCACGGCCCTGCTGGCTCCAGCGTGCAGCACGGACTACAGTACAGAAAGCGAAGGTAGGAAGTCCACATCACCATGGTACAGATATACAATGGGATGCTACTCGGTCGTCAAAAAGAATGAAATTCTCCAACTTGGATGCAACTTGAGATGATCATACCAAGTGAAGTAAGTCAGAAAAAGACAAACAAATACCACATGATATCACGTATATGTTGGATCTAAAATGTGACACAAATTAGCTTATCTGTGAAACAAGTTCACAGATATAAAGAACAGATTGTGGTTGTCTAGGGGAATGCGGGAAGAGAGGAATGGAGTTTGGGGGTTAGCACATGCAACCTATTATACAGAGAATGGATAAAGAAACAATGTCCTACTGAATGGCACAGGAAACTATATTAAATATCCTGTGATAAACCATGGTGGAGAAGAATATAAAAAAGAATGTGTATATAATATATGTGTAACTGAATCACTTTGCTATATGGGAGGGATTAACACAACATTGTAACTCAACTATACCTCGATTAAAAGAAAAAATAGGACATCTGCATCCTCAGGAGTTCAGCCTACAGCTGTCCCAGAGAGGGGTCGGAGAACCTAGGCCGCCAGTGACAGGAAGCTTCTCTGCCCACTGATGCTTTTAATCTTCCATTGAGAAGGTCCACAAATTCCTAAATCACAAGCTTGTCTTAAAAGTCTTTGCTAATAACTTCACAATTCAGATGGTGGAAGGTGGACTGTTGTCTGTCTCTGTTTTGAAATGAGCCTATATCAAAGGCAGACAGTATGAGCCCGAAGGTCATTTCCAGCCTGCAATTCAGAGTGTATGAGCAGAGAAGAGGTGAGCTGACTTCTGGGCAGCCTCCCTCTGAGTCTATGTAGAATTTCCCTTTGAGTAGGAGGCAAAGCCGCCATGCCTTGGCCCCTGTATTTGCCTTGATCGAGCTTTGAAATGCCAGTCTGACATGTGTACAAACGACACGTGGAGCAGTGTAGACACCTCAGCTGGAGGTCTTAATTGCCTGCTAAGAACGAGAGATGATCCTGATCTGGGAAGCTGCCTGGGGAAAATGGTCCATTTCCCAGAGCAGGACGCAGAGCAAGGGGAGCCATATGGCCCAGCGGTGGAACAGCTGTCTCTCGAGAAGGAACAATTTGGGAGCTTCCACCATCTGGGTGAATGATGAGACTTGCAATTTTCATGCATACGTTAAGGCAACCCACCAACAGAGCAGTCAAGGGGACGGATGATGGAGAGAGATGGAACGTCCCTGTGCCCTGGCCCGCAGCAGAGCCATCCATCTCCAGGAACCCTGACTCAGCGGCCGCCTCCTGGCCGGGCTGCCCTGGCCGGGGCTTATGTCTAAGGTCACGTGGGCTGATGCCCTGCTAGTTCCCCTGAGTTCCCTACCGCGTCAATCTTCCACTTCCTCCGGAAAATATACATATCATTCCTTTAACTGTGGCCGCCGCTTGCCTCTTTGGCAGGGCTGGGAAAATCTAGTTGAAGAGTGCTTAGTGGTTTGGGGCTGTTATATTTTCTCTGCTCTATGATCCATGTTGGGTTAAAAGGGCCAGAGCTGCTTTTCTTGCCGACAGAAGATAACTCAACCCAGACAGGCTCCCTCTGGGAGAATTAAAGGTGATGAGGGACTTCTGGTTGGCTGGAACTGCTAATACCCTTCCCTCAAAGAAGCCCTCTCCCTCCCCAGCTTCTCAGCTGGTTGGAATGAAGAACATATTCCAGCGTGTTTTCATTCTAGAGGTTAGCTCTTTTCCTTTGCACATGCTACACACCCGGGGGGCAGGGGACAGGGGCGTGGTGGGACCCGCAGCATGCCAGCATCATGATGGGTGACCTTCCGGCAGTGCTTTCAGGGGGTTGTGTGTTTCTCAGATCACAGATGAGGAAGCAGAAGCGTGGAGAGTTCACGTCACTGGCCAGAGGTCCTTCAACCAAGAACCAGAAGACAGAATTCAAGCTTAGGTATAACTGCAAAGCCAGGGCTCTTTCTTAGAGACTGTGCCAGACCCAAGTAGCAGGGGATCTATCAGTGTGGTGTTAGCTGAGGGTGTCCTCCTTAGGGAAAAGGCATCACTCAATTTGCTCTGTCTCAGGGCCTCTCGGTACCCCTCCCACAGACTAGCCAGGAATTTTCATGTTAGAGAGCTTCTCCTGCGTGATTGCTTGGTCTCCAGAAGATTCCTGCTAAAATGTAGCTCTTACCTGAGGAGGTAACGTGTTAATCTGCATGCTTGCTGGGATGGAGAGAGGATGGTATAGGGGAGCAGGAAGGGGAGACCTAGTCAGAGGATACTGGTACCTTCTCTGCTTTAAAACTTGATCTGAAGCCAGCTGTGTCCCCTTATCCTCCTGTTAGGAGGAGTCTCCAACTGAAGCCTCCGCAATTGAGGCATTCCCAACCCATGTAAGTGGGTTGGCTTTAGGTTTAGCAATTGCCCAAGTCCATGGCCAAGGCATCCCATCAGCGGGGGATGTGGCCGGTGGTCCCCTCCACATCCCTCACTCCCTGGCTTGTGGGGATGAGACACAGCCTTTAGGCTCCTGGGTCCCCAGCCAGAGGAATATGCTCTCCCCAGAAACCCAGGGCAGGGTCTGGATGCCCTGCTGCTTAACCTTCTGCCTCTGTGTCACTTTATATCTTCCTGTTCTTCCCCTATGTCCTCCCGGCAGAGGTTGCCCTGAAGGCCCACAAGGCAGGGCTTGGGGATGAATGTACTGTGGGGCTAATAGGCAGCTTATAGTGTTTGGCAATTTCAGTGTCTGCCAGGAGGGAACTTTGGGGTAAGTCAAAGTAGCCTCTCCCCCAGAGGGCTGGAGTCTTGCTCACTAATCCTCAGCAGTAGAAGGGATGATCTTGGCCTTTACGGTATAACTTCTCAGATCCATTCCTTCTCTTCACCCCAAAGTCAGTGAAGCCTGGCTCTGGGATTTAGCCAGTGGATTCAAGCTCACTGGGTCTTCTGTGCTGGTGCCAGTGTAACAGTGGCCTCTGATCAGTAAAGCTGAGGCTGGAAATGAAAACGTCTTCCTGCTTGGCTTCCCCCATCTGCCATCCCCTTCATGATTTCCCTGTTGCTTGGTCGACCATCCCCACTTCCTTCCTCTTCATGAATTTCCCTTTTGCCTGGTGGAGGCTATTTGAAAGTTCTTCTCTTGTAGTGCCCACTGAGGAGGAAGGGCCAGAGGTGACAGCTGTATCAGATGACCTTCAGAGGTGGCAGGGAGCTGGCACTCAGCCGCACGATGGCTGCCTCCCTCTTCTCTTCTTCTCAGGTCCAGCTGGGCCTCCTTCCAGCTGCACCCTTTTCTCCCCTGCTCAGGGGCTGCTACGTGCTGGCACCCGGGAGTTGGCTATCAGGGCGATAGCACCCAGCACCCTGGCTAGACTTTTGGGGGTTGTGTGTGGATAAGACTGTGTGCCCAGATGATGGAGGGAGAGGAAGAGGCACCAAGGGGACAGTGGGTACCAGGGAACCCACACTTAAGGGTGGAGGTTCAGTTTTCTAACCCCAGCATGGTCATATTGGGAGAGCAAGGGCCAGGAGTAAAATGAAGTAGCTGAAGCTCAGAGACCAGCTGTGAGATCCTCTGGACCTGAACCCCAGGCCTCATGTCCTTGAGGCTGAAGTCTTCGAATCAGGAGATCAGGGTGTGGATCCTGACCTTTCTCTACACCCAGATCACAGAACCACAGACTCTCAGGGTTGGGTGGGACCCTGCAGTCCACAGACCCTGGACACAGCTCTCTGGATACTAACCTCTGCCTGGGTGTGTTGGCCATCATTCACACATTCTTCACATGTAAATGGAAGCCCAGGAAGCTGTGTAGCCTGGAGGCCTCATGTTGTCACAGCCAGAGATGATTATTCAGACTCAATTTGATTGCATTGATTGACAGGGAACTCATTCTCTCCTAAGGAAGCCCAAGAAGATTTGGACTACTCTTGGTGAGAGAACGGTATCTATTTTGGTCCCAGAACAAGTTTCTCTCTTCCATATAATAACTTTCTAGATGTTTATGAAACCTCTCTTCTCTTTCTGCCCTCCATTTTCCTTTCCATGCAAAATATCATTTATTGATTTAGCAGCTGATTTTCAAGCATGTCTATGTGCCAGGCTCTGGGCCAGATGATGGGGAAAATGGACACGATCCTTCATTTAGGGAGCTCACTGTTCAGCAAGGCATCCTTCCCAAACTTCTCTACCCTCCTTTGGCATTGTAGGAAGGGCTGCAGGTCTGGCTTGATCAGGGTAGCACCATAGCTGTACTTTGCTCTCCATACTTCCATGAACCTCTGTGTGAAGCTGGGGGAATTGTTTATTCTCCTTGGGCACCATCTGACAGCAAAATTTGCCTACCTACCTCACAAGATGAATATGTGGGATCTGACATGAATTGGATTTTTACTCTGTTACATACAAATGCAAGGTGTTATTTATATCCAGTCCTGCAGAGGCATGGAGGAAGTCAGGAAAGCAAAAATGTTTATTTTGGTAGTGTCCTTATGACAGTAATTACGGCACCTTTTCAGAAATAGGGTCATCCGTTTAACAAACATTTATTGCGTGCCTACTCAAAAGGCTGAACAATGTGTTCATTTACTTCTTATTCAGACAGCATGTATTGAATGCCTGTTGTACTCAGTGCTGACACAATGCGTGGATGTTCAGGGATGAACAAAAGAGATGGGGGTCTCTCCCTACCATGAAGCTGATACCTAACAAGAGACAGCCTTTCAACAGTTGCCCCCCTCCCCAAGTAAATCGAGAATGACACCTTCAATGGGGTGATGAGAGCCAATACTGGGGAGATCTTCAGATGAGAGGATGGAGAAATTGGGGAAAAGAGTAAGGGGCTGAGAGCTGAAGGGTGAATCATGAAACCCAGGGATGGCGAGGAGCTCCAGCCAGGGGAACTGCGTGGATGAAGACCCTGAGGTGGGACTGAGCTTTATGTATCTAAGAAACTAGGAGGTGGAGGGGCTCCTATGGGAGTAGAACCCCTGGCCTTGGCATCGCCACTGAGGTGGGGCACGCAGGCGGGAGTCTGGGGCAGAGCTTGGGGGGCATGGAGGCATCACTGCAGCTGTAGACAGGGGTGCCCTGCCCCGAGACTGCCAGACCATGCGGACCCTCGCGGGTCTCACCGCTTCCCTTTGTGGGAACAGGTGCCCAGAATGAGCAGGCTTTGGTGGACTGGATTCTGGCTGTGACTCTGTTAACTTGCTGTGTGACCTTGGCCAAGTCACCTGCCTCCTCTGAGCTGCTTGGGGTTCTCATCTATTTACACTGGACAAATAACCCTCACTATGAACCACACATGGGGAGGGGAGCAGAACAGCAACAACAGAGATCCTGGGAAAGAAGGGTTTTTACAAACTAAATCGCTGGGCAGATAGAAGGTTGCCCTGGTAACTGAGACCTGCCCTCAGTTTCCTTTCCATCCCCTCCCCTTCTCCTCCTTTTGCCAAGGTCAGGGGCTGCCTTTACCTATAATGCAGGCCTGTGGGGGGACAAGGCAGCCAGCAGTAAAGTGAGCACCCTAACAATGAGTGCCTAGCTGGGAAGTGGTGGAGTTGGAATTTGAACACAGGAACCCCAGCTCTGGAGGCCATGGTCTAACCACAAGGCTGTCCTACCACACCTTGTATTTCCCCCACAGCACTTGTGACCTGGTCTGTGTACCTTGTAACAAGGAAGTCATTGCCATGCTCATTTTTCAGATGAGAAATTGGAACTCTAAGAAGCATCCACCCAAGGTCACACAGCCCAGTCTCCTGAATGAACGGTTTGATCTTGCCTTCCAGAAGGCCTTGTTCTGGGCCTGCAGGAGGCGGAGCCCAGGCCTGGGGGCTGTGTGTTTGCACATGGGTGTGTGGGGAGCCGTGGAAGCATGTGGGTTGCAACCCTGACTGCTGCCTTCCGAGGGCTTCTCGGACTCCATGGCAACCCACTCTGGGCCTGATCTTGTGTTTTGTTTTGGTAAAATGTTTTGTTCAGTGCCTGCCATTTGTGTCCCCTGTAGGCGCTCTGGGATAAGGAATGAAAGAAATGGCATTAGGGGCTTAAAGAGCTGAATCACTTGTCACTTTTCCTGTAGTTTTCTACCTAGGAGGAAATGACTGTCTTGCCATTTTGGGCTTTCTGATTTCTGGAAGCGTGTGTCCTTGGGCCCTGGGGAGCCAGCTCTGCCGTGGGCTCGCTCTCTGCAGTGTGAGGCTCGGGCTTCCATCCCAGCAAGCGTCCACCTGGCTGCTGTGCAGTGTGGGCCCTGGGCTGCATCTGTGTACTGGAAAGACCATCAGACAGGTCTCTGCTCTCCAGCAGCTGGTAGCCCAGCCTGTGAGATGAGCCCCCCACATTCAAGGCACAATTAATCATGAGCCAGTTGCTCAAGGAGGCAAGCTGGAGGAATAATACAGGTAGCCAGGGAGGCTGTACCAAGGGCCAGGGCTGAGGAGCTGGAAGACCCAGTTCTTGGCCAGCTCAGGTGTGGGTGACCTTGGGCAAGTGCCTTCAAGTCTTTGAGCCTCAGTGTCCCAATCTGTAAAATGGGTATAGTAACAGCCCTGTCTTGCTGACTTTTTGTGAAAGTTGGGAAAGCAAATGAATGACAAACATAAATGAGCTTTAGAAATTATAAAGTGCTGGATGAATAGTAATATGGTATGCTCTGAATATTCAGAGGCAGAAATGTTTTATCTTTCTTTAATCTCTCCTTCTCTATCTTCTTTCCTTCCTTCTTTCTGTTCTGCCCATCTGCGGATACCCACCAAATTTTTTTCCTTTGTAAATACTGTGCTAGGTAACAGGACAGGGCTTGGGGGGAGGAGAGCAGGGTGCTGATAAAGAACGTCTGGTCCATCTTTTAAGGAGTTGGAGATGGGAGCCAGGAGTCACCAGAACTGAGATAGGAAGTAGCCCCCTCCTGGCCAGCTGGAGTTTCTGGCAGGATGCCCTGAGCAGAGAGGCAGGGGCTGAACCTTGAAGGAAAGGTGGGAAGGTGGACAGGCAGGAAGAGAGAGGGTAAGGACCCTCTGACATTTTCCAGTAGGCTCCACTGTCGGGTACAGAAAAGAAAGGGTACAGCAACCCAAAGAGGATGCTCAGGTGTCAGCGTGCTCTCGGCTGGAACACAGGGTTCTCTCAAGAGCCCATGCTGAGCAATCTGGGGGTCCCATCAGCATCCCTCCCTGGGGCTCTGACCGGAAATGACATAGCCAGCTCACTACATGCTGCAGTCTCTTCCCCTCTCTCCTCCCTCCTTTTGCCCCAACCCATCTTCCTGAAGGGCCAGAGGGGCTGGATCTGGATGACCAGAAGACCATCACTAAAATGGAAGGAACAGGGGGCTTTGTCACTTCTGGGCCTGAGGAGATGCTTAGAGTAGGGCTGTGAATTAGTTGTCTCAGTGGTAAAGAATCCACTTACCAAGAGGAAGATGCTGGGTCAATCCCTGGATCGGGAAGATCCCCTGGAGAAAGAAATGGCAACATGTCCAGTATTCTTGCCTAGGAAATCCCATGGACAGAGGAGCCGGGAGGGCTACAGTCCATGGGGTCACAAAAGAGCTGGACGTGACTGCGCAGCAGCGGCAGCGGTGGATTGATTAGTGAAGAGAGAAGGGGAAAGGAAATGGGGGCGTATATGAGAGGAGTGGGAGAGAGGGAAAAACCCAAGAAGGGAGGAGGGAGGGAGACAGAAGGGGACAGAGCAGGGAAAGCATCTTACAGCATTAGGTTGATGAAAGTTGGGACAAGGGAGAACAAGGGCCTTGTTTGGGAAAATCAATACTCCTCAGCGTGATACAAGAGTAAACGTCATCTCAGGGAATTCGGGCGATGATGTTTTATTGGGTCACATTGTGCTGAGGTCGGCAGCTGCTGGGAAGTTGGGACAGTGCATCTTTGCCCTGCCAGCCTCTCCTCTGCCTGGTGCTGCAAAGCCCCCAGGGACCCTGCTGTCTTCCTAGGATGGGCCAAGGTGACAGAGACTAGGCTATTGCTAGGGATGCAACTTCTCAGGCCCTAACTCAGCAGGAGAACTGACCTTCAGGCAGGGGCCAAGGTTTAGCCACTGGATGAGAACAAACCTTTCTCCAAGCTTTTCAGCCCGGAGTCCCGTCCCCTCAGGGCCCTGCTGTGATGACAGTTATTCTCACTCAGGACTAATAAGGCTGACACTAATGTGTTCTCTCTCCCAGAGGAGTCTCGTGTATGTTAACAGAGGCTTTTGGAGAGAGTGCCTTATTTCTACAGCTTTAATGGTATTTATTTTCTGCACAGATAATACATTCACCTGGTGGAATATTTAACAGTTTACAAAATAGGGTGTAATAGGAAGCCTTTCTCCCAGTTCCCCCTTCCTGAAGGGAGCCAGTATTAGTTTGGGGGCATCTTTTCAGAGATAGTTTATCCACATATAAGGAAGTATGTATACGCATTCTTCCCCTATGCTTTTTAATTTTTACACCAATGGCAGCATATCCCAAACCCAATGCTCTGCCTTTATGTCTCCCACTTCACCTCTAGCTTTGTGTACATTATCAGTACACGGAGAGCTTTCTGATTCCTCTTTATGACTGTGTAGTCTTCCACAGAATAGCCTTACTATGCCTGTTTCCCCTTCCCCTTGCGGATGGGCGTTTGGCTGTCATAGACAGCGCTGCTGTGAATGATCTGGGGCATTTGCCGTTTTCTCAAGAGCAAGTATATTGAGATGGTGCCTTTCCCCAAAGATGTGGGGACAGGCCCTTGGATGAGATATTTAGGAGAGAATCCCTGCTCATTTTCATGCCAGTTGTTGCTGTTCATGGCTTAGGGCTGCTCATCCTACAGGAGATCAGTCCTGAGTGTTCATTGGAAGGACTGATGCTAAAGCTGAAACTCCAATACTTTGGCCATCTCATGCGAAGAGCTGACTCATTTGAAAAGACCCTGATTCTGGAAAAGATTGAGGGCGGGAGGAGAAGGGGATGACAGAGGATGAGATGGCATCACTGACTCGATGGACATGAGTTTGGGTAGACTCTGGGAGTTGATGATGGACAGGGAGGCCTGGCATGCTGCGGTTCATGGGGTCGCAAAGAGTCTGACATGACTAAGCAACTGAACTGAGGGAGGGGTAGGAGGGGGCGAGGGCCAGGGCCATCCTGTAGAGCAAGGCAGGGAGGGTCAGAGCAGAATGTCTGCTCCCCACCCCGAGTCACCAGGGCTGGGTTTGTTCTTTGCCCCAAACAGTGAGAGGCAAGTGACTCTAGCCTGACCACTGGAGTCAGAGGAGAGAACTGGTCAGGACTGTCTTTGAAACCTCTGTCTGTTCAAGAGAGGTGCTTCATTCACTCTGCCCCTCCCAACACACCAGGACCCCTCTCTGGGAAGCCTTCCCTACTCACCAAGCCTGTGTGCCCACATAGCTCATTTACTGGCCACCCTGAAGGTTTAGGCCCGCTCAACAGGCCATATTGGGAAGTGGGGAGGACCGTCAGCCTGGGGCTTGCATCTTGGCTTTGCCACTTAGAAACTATGAGACAGGTGATGGTGAGTTTTGTTTTTTACATGAAAAGGCTTTTTAAGAACTAAAGTACTCAATGTTCAAATAGAGTTATTTGAAATGGAAGGAAACAGCCTTGACCCTGGGTCCAGGGATCGCCGGGTTTCATCAGGGAGTTGGAAATGAACTTCTCTAAACTCTATTGAGGGAAGAACTGCAGATGCCCCAATCATAGAATGTCAGGCTGTAAAGGCTCTAAGAGTCTGTCTTGTCCCCTGCCCCGTCCTGAGTTGTTCAGGTGGAGGGTGTGAGTGATCCAGGGGACAAGTAAACCACAAAGCGGGGTCACAGGCCTCTAGACTCTTTGGACCGGGGATGTTAAAGTGTCTTTTCAAAGAGGAGAAGTGTTAAGTTCCCAAGAAGTTAGGATATTCCTAAATATAACTCAGCAGGAAACAAATACAGCCCAGGCTACGAAGGAATGTGATTTGATAAGGACTAATTCATAAAAGGCTTCCCTGGTGGCTCAGTGGTGAAGAATCCGCCTGCAGTGCAGGAGACCCAGGAGATGAGGGTCCGATCCCTGGTCAGGAAGATCCTCTGGAGGAGGGCATGGCATTCCACTTCAGCATTCTTGCCTGGAGAATCCCATGGCCAGAGGGGCATGGCAGGCTATCGTCATAGGTTCACAAAGAGGTGGACATGACTGAAGTGACTGAGCAGGCACGCAGTTGATAAAAGCACCGACTCCTGTGTGTGGGCTTCAGGGGAATTTAGGGATCCTCGGCTGGGTAGAGAACCTCACAGGGATGGTGGTAGTGAGAAGGGAGGAGCAGCTGACAGTGACCTTCACAGCTGCCTTTCCCTTCCACTTTGCATTATTTTTATTAAAGCCCTAAATCAGTGATGCTAAGTAGCTCCTGATTTAGCTCCTCATTAGGAATGAGATTTAAAACCAGCAGGACCACAGGCTGCTCAACTTCTGGGGCACATGGCCGTGACGGTGCTTGTAAACCCTGGCGTGGGTTTCCTCACACCAGCTGCTGGCAACAGCCTGGCCCCAGAATCCAGCACGAAATGTTAACTTTGGAGGTAGGAAGGATGCTTCTCCACACGTGTGCACCTTTGGTCCCGGCCCCACCCTCCTTAGAAGCTGTTCCTGTCACTGTATCTGATCAGCTTCAGTCTCAATAGAGAAAAGCTCCCTGAAGGCTTGTCATGTGGAATCAGGATGAAACATGGGCTGGGGAGCAGAAAGGGGCAGACTCAGCAGCAACACAGGCAAGTTCTGAGGAGGCAGATTTCAGTTCAGTGAAGCAAAAAAGCTTTCTAGTAATTAGAGTGGTTCACAGACAGAAGGGGCTTCATTGATTGATTCATTCATACATTTTAGCAGATGCTTATGAAGCTTCTGCTCTGTGCCAGGTCTGTGCTGGGCCCTAAGGTTTCAAGAGAGAAAGGGAGCGAGCATCTTCCTTTCCGAGGCTCCTGGTCCAGAGTTGAAGACAGTGAAACAAGCAGAACAGTAACATTCAACCTGTACTTTGACAAGGAAGGGCAAGTGCTAGGAGAGCGTGTATCAGGAGCACCTAGCCTTTTGAAATGTCCAGGGGTGGCTTCCTGAAGTTGGCCATGTTTAAGGTGGACAACAAAGAGGAGGGGAAGCGTGTCTCCGGGAGGAGGGGACAGCATGCGCAAAGGCCCGGAGGCAGGAGAGAGCCTTTCTCTCTTGAGGATGTGGGTGTCACTGAGTGACACTGGAGCAGAGTGGCTGCATTTCCTGCTACTAGGAGTCTCTCGGGAGGGGTTTGGCATGGATTGCAGGAGAGGGGCTCAAGCACTGGCTGAGGTGGTGGAAGTGGGGTTTCTAATTACGTGGCCCCTTCTGCTCTGAAGTGCTGTGGTTCTGAGTGCCTGCTGACTTCTCTGAGTTCTGAGTGTATGAGGGTCATGTGTAGGCTGCCTCCTGCTCTGCCAACCACCTTACAGGCATTGTTTTATTTAGCCCCTCATAGCCACCCTTTACTTAGGAGACACTGTTGCGGCAGTCTTACAGTTGGAGAACCCAAGGTGTTGTTAGGGTATCCTAGTTTGCTCAAGGCCACACAGCTAGCCAAGTGGAAGAACCAGGATGTGAACCTGGGTCTGTCCAACCTGAAGCCCACATGCTTAACCATGTCCCTCTGCCCGGGGTCTCTCTAATGAACATATTTTCACCCGCCAGCACCTCCCGTGGGACTCTGTCATGTGTGGCTGGGAGAAGCAGCTAGCTCCTTCAGGGAGGGCAAGCCACAAGGCAGAACCAGGGGACCAGTTTTTAAATCAGAGCATTAAAAACATGCTCAACAAGCCCCATGTTTTGCTTTCCTTGTAGGCGTTGAGGATCAATTTCCCAAAGGAAAAAAATAAATCAGTTGGAATGTGTCTTTCTGGAGAAAGGCTGGCATCTGTCAAACGGTGGAGGGGGGGCGGGAAACAAAAACCCAGAAAAAGATCTTCTTGGGTCGTGTGCTGGGGGTTGCTGACTCAGGCCGTATGTTCCAACATCATTAACAAGTTGAAAAGCTGTTGCTCCTTGCAGGAATGCCGGATTGGTGGTTTGAACAGCTCAGCTGGGAAATCCTTTACCAAGTGAGGAAGGCTGAAGGTCCCAGGAGCGTCCACATGCAGATCTGGGCCCTGCAGGGTTGGTTGTGGGAGCTGACTGTGACGCTGGTGTTTCTGTCAGGCCCAGTGGCCACACATGTTGTTTTACCTGCAAACCCAATAGGAACCTTCTGACAAGTTGGCAGTTTAGTGTTAGTTGCTCAGTCGTGTCCAACTCTTTGTAACCCCATGGACTGTATCCCACCTAGCTCCTCTGTCCATGGGGATTCTCCAGGCAAGAATACAGGAGTGGGTTGCCATGCCCACCTCCAGGGGATCTTCCCAGCCCAGGGATCAAACCTGAGTCTCCTGCATTGCAGGCAGATTCTTTACCATCCGAGCCACCCAGCAATTTTAACTGATGAACAATTATTAATGGGAGAAGGAAGTGGCACAGGAAGTAGGGTACAGTCCATGGGGTCGCAAAGAGTTGGACAGGACTGACCGACGTCACTCACTCACTCAAGCTATGTGGAGACAAGCCCTGAGAGGCAGGCTAATATATTGGGGTGACTAGTGTAGATACAAGACAGGACCCCAGGGGCGTTTGTGATCTGATCCTGGCATTTGATGATAAGTGGCCCCCAGGGCTCCTGGCTGGAATGTGAGGGCCCAAACCCGACTGAAATCCTTGTTGAACGTTGCTGGAACAATCCTTGACTCTAAGCTGGAGAGTCCCTGGAGTTGTTCTAAAGGGCATTTCATTGTCCCACCATGGGAAGACCTGGGACTTGGCCTCTTAGCTGAGTTACATCTTCAACCCTAACCAGCTTGGTCCACATTAGAGACGGGCAGAGTGCTGGGAGAGGGGAGAGATGTTTTACAGATTCAGATACTCAGTCATTTCCGTGTATATTTATGGGATACTTGCTGGGTACCAGGCTGCGTGCTGGCATGTAGGATGAATTGCAGAGGCCCACCCCGAACTGCTGTGGTTCCAGGGACACCTTAGTGCCCTCGCTCACTCACTCACTGTCTCCCTCTCCCGCTCTCACGCTGAGAAAACAGAGGCTGCAGCTGCTTGCTTCAGGTATTTCTAGCACGTAGCGGAGTGTCTGGCATGTAGTAGGTGCTTAATAAATGCTTTCTGGTTGAGTGAGTGCTCAGAGGCAGGGCAATGTAGTAGGTGGTCTCGAAAGAAATAATAGTGTGGTTCTTATGCGACAGGCACTGTTCTAAGCAGTTTATATATACTGATGATTTAACTTTGCAACCAACTTCTGTGGGAGAGCATCATTGTCTCAATTTTATTTTTTATTGTAAATTTTTTGAGAGTGTTTTTTCCCTTTGTTAATGCTTCTAACAACCATGGGACAGTGATTGAGCAGGTTTTATTTATTTATTCATTCATTTATTTATTGGCCTTGCAGCACGTGGGATCTTAGTTTCCTGACCAGGAATTGAAACTGTGCCCCCTGAAGTTGAAGCACAGAATCTTAACCACTGGAGCACCCAGGAAGTTCCCATTGTTCCCATTTTGCAGATGAGGAAACTGAGGCCCAAAGAAGTGAAGGAACTTGCTTAGGGGGTCACACAACTAGGAAGTAACATTCTTAGACTCTCTTCCGAGTCCATTCTCTCATTGCCTCATGCTCCTGGACTGTGGAAATCAGAGCTGAGCCCTTGCTCCTCTGTGTACAGCTCTCTGAGGGGGTGCTCCAGGCTCTTAGGGGCCAGAGGGGCTCTTCGTGGGGACGGATCAAGAGCAAACTGGAGGAGTGTTGACTGCCTGGGAGTCCCAAGGGCAAGGAAGACCTGGCCAGTTCCTCATTTTGGATTCCTCTGCATAAGCCCTGCCCGGGGAGCCTGGGATACAGCAGGGGAAGGCGGGTGAGGGTGGGTACTTGCATGAATAAGCAAAGGGTGCTGGGGAGCAGGTGGGATCCCCAGGCTGCAGGTGCCACCCCCAAGTCCACATTTCCCCCCAAAAGTACAACCGCTAGTCTGCCTTGAGAGAAAGAGCCTGGCAGCCTGGGGCCTCCTCGTGTTCCATGCTCCTCTTTTCTGAGAAATGGAAGAGGAAGGGGGTGTGGATGGTGCTTCCCTGGGTAAATTATAATTCACCAGTGAGCTGAACCTGGACTGTCTCCTCCCTTCCTACCCTCTGTCTCTGCAGTATTCGCAGGGCTTGGCTGCTCCCCTCCCTGCCTGGGTAAATGAGAAACCAGGACACTCTGTCACCTTTTGAGCTGTAAATGAGCCTCAGGATACTGTGGGACCACATATCCCAGCTGCCCTGGCCAGTCCTGGGAAGAGGAATCTTAATAACACTAGCATTGAAAACAAAAACAACCAACAGCAATTATAACCAACCTCTGGTTCTAGGCACTTTGCATGAATTACCTCTAAGTTCACAACTATTTTGTAGATGAGGAAACTGAGGACAAGATAAGTGGCTCAAGGACACACAGCTAATACGTGGCAGCACAGGGACCTGGGCTTTTAGATGATGCTGGATGCCAAAGGATAAAACTCAGCTAGGGCACCACTGAATTAAGATGAGTGGCTCTAGGCCAATGTGTCTGGTTGAGTGGGGGTGACAAGCCCCTGGTTACCCACCCCAGGGTCCTGTGGGAGCCTCCCTAGGACCAACCCCCCCACCCATTGGGAAGAAAGGGGACCTGGAGGCCGCAGACCAGGAGAGCGTTTGGCCCTTCATGTCCTTCCATCCTATCAGCCCTGCAGGTGAAATGCTTCTTTTTTAAAAAGATTGAGTATTCATGTCTCGGAGCCACAGGTGACTGCAGCAATTAAAAGCCAACTCTAGATGTGTTGACCAGCTGTTTTGGCTCTTTCTGGCCATGGAAGGGGTGGCAGGCTGGTAACTG
This sequence comes from Budorcas taxicolor, assembly GCF_023091745.1. NCBI lineage: Eukaryota > Metazoa > Chordata > Mammalia > Artiodactyla > Bovidae > Budorcas > Budorcas taxicolor. The sequence continues at coordinate 13,145,965 of NC_068919.1, read as the reverse complement.
GAGAGGAAATGAATGATACACATCTGATGAATTGTTTTAGAACTTCCTTTGGTGATTCTCTGACACAGACACACAAGTACCCACCCCCACCACCCTCACATGCTATGTGACCTTGGCCACGGCAGGATCACTCATGCTAAGTGTGTTGCTTTGGAACTGGCACCTAGGCCTGTTTGGATGTAGGTCATTTTACCTCCAAGCCAAATCACATGACAGCCTGATCTGAAGCTCCAGCCAAGAATGCTGATGAAGGGCTGGTCAATATGCCTTGAAACACCGGGGAAAATGGGGTTAGTGGAAAACTCTGGAAGCTGTGTGCTATAGAATTCTGGGAGGCTACCACCTCTTTTCCTTGGCTCCCAAGCCTTCTTTTGTCCTAGCTGGGTATCAGGCTAGCTGGCCAGGGAGCATGGAAGTTTTCTTTATTTATCTTGACCTTTTCATGTAAGTAATTTTTATAGTTCCATTAACTAGAAGACCCTTTGCAAACCACCAGGCAAAATATATTACTATGAACACCTCAGGGACTTGCATGGAATACTAATAGGATCGGGAGATTGATTCAGAGGGCTCATCATGAGCGAGAGACAGCCTTGACCAGGGAAGGGCTAGTGTTGACTCAGGAGTTCATTTGCAGAGGAGACCCCAAGTCTGACCTAGACCCTTTGGTTCAATGCCAAGATCCCCATGCTGGCTGCTTTATATCAACCCGGCTCAGGACTGATGCTCTGGCCTTGCCTCCGTACCTCGGATCACACTTGTTCCCATGCCGAGCTATGCATCTACATTTGTGGAATGGATTCTTCTCAAGCTTGGCTTGAATCAGTGAGCCAAAAATTCAAACCCTAGACTCCCAGAGCCGGAAGGAACATTCGAATCATGTCATTCAGCTCCTTCATTTCATAGATGAGGAACTGAGACCCAGAGGGAGGGAGGGGACTTGCTAAGTTGGTGACAGATTTGGCACTGTACTAACTTATCTCAGCCTGTGGTCCAGGTGGTGGTGGAGCATGAGGTTAAGGGCAGACCTTTTAGAATCACATGGATGTGAGTTTAAACCTTGTCTTGGCAACTGGATCAGCTAGGTCCTGGTGAGAAACAGATGGTATGTTAACTGAGGAAGGTTTAATAAAACTATTTACAAAGGCTTGAGAAGGGATAATGAACCTGTTGGGTTGGCCAAAAAGTTCATTTGGGTCCCAAACAAACTTTTTGGCCAACCCAATACCTGCCTCAAGGATGAAGTGGCACAATGGATAGTCAGTGTCCAGCAAAGAAGGAGGACTTATATTTGGCCTCTTTCACTTACCATAGCCACTAGTATCCACCTAAGCAACTGCAGCATGAGTGGCTGCTAGCTTGTCCATATTCTTTGTCCCTCTAGGAGGAAAAGAGAGGACAGAAATAGAGGGTCAAGTGAGCCTTTGGGGCTGCTGAGGGTTATGCTTCCCAGCCTCTTGCACCTTCAGGGGGACCCAGAGGACCACTTGAGAAAGGAGACTGGGCATCACTGGGTGTTTCCTAAGCACACTTTGGGCTTTGTTTTACCATCTGGTCATACTAGGGAATGAGTGAATGATGGAAGTATAGAAGGGGGAAAGGGACCTGAAGAGTCCCAACATCCAATTTCCTACCAGATTGGGAAATCTAGAGCTGGAGGGTTCCGTCCCCTCTTGAGGAATCAGGTAGCAAATAGTTTCAGCTTTGCTCACCATCAGTCTCTGTGGCGAGGACTCAGCTCTGTCCTTGTAGTTCAAAAGCAGCCTTGGACAATATGTCAGTGAGTGGGCACAGCTGTGCTCCAACAAAACATCTGTTTCTAATAGATGGCAGCAGCATGTGGCCTGAGAATCCGACCCCTGCCCTCCAGCTTCTGTAGGTCCTCTATACTCCACTGAAATGTTCCCAGGGATGGGCTGCTACCTACCTATAGAAAGAGGCCTCTGAATTACTGAGCCATCCAAGTAATAGAAAATCTTGCCTTGAGTTTGGCTGAAATCTGCCCCTTTGTCTCGTGTGCCTCTGAGTTCCTATTTTGTCTGGGACTGAGTGGCTCCCACTTCTCTTTGACAGCCTGTCAGCTTATTTCGACCTGCCTCCCACTCATTACGTGCTTCTCCAGGCTACACTTGCTCCATCAACAAGCCCCAACCTTCACATGATCATCATAGGTTATGGTTCCACACTCTCTGCATCCTGGTCCTTCTCCTTGGTCTTGTAAGTTTCCCTTGCAAAGCACAGGGTCACCAACAGCCACTCATGGAGTAACTGTGAGGCACGGTAAGTTCCAGGGATGTTTATGACTTTGGATTTAACCTCAAGGAGCTCACACTCTACTGGGGAGACCAGATCAACCCAAGCTAATTGGGGAAATGGCAGGGCCGGTCAGGAGGAACCTTGTGTGGGTAGGGAGGTTCTGGTGGGAAAATATTTCACCTTCCATAGCTGTGCAGACTGGGCTGGCCGTAGCCCTCTCAGCTTCTTGGTGGAGCTGAGTGATGGAGGCTGTGCCTGGCCTTGCTGACCCAGGTGACTGGGACTGGGGAGCCGAGAGGAAGCCTTTCAAGCTTTCAGCTCCTGTGACATGGTGATGTCCCAGCATCAAGGGAGTGTCAGCTGTCGAAGAAGCCTTTAAGGGTGATGTGCTTTAATGCTCTTATTTTATAGATGAGGGAAGGGGAAGCCACCTGCCCAGGCTCATGTGTCAGGTGGCCTGAGCCTAAACTCATACTTGGGTCTCCTGGCTCTTCATCCAGTGTCTTTTTCAAAGGAATGGAGGACAGATACCATGGGTCCCTGTGAGATTGAAAGTAGAGATTTACTAGATCACAGGAAGGGCTTCCCTGGTGGCTCAATGGTAAAGAACCTGCCTGCTGATGCAGGAGACTCAGGTTAAATCCCTGGGTCAGGAAGATCCCCTGGAGAAGGAAATGGCAACCCACTCCAGCATTCTTGCCTGGGCAATCCTGTGGACAGAGGAGCCTGCTGGGCTACAGTCCATGAGGTCACTAAAGAGTTGGGCACAACTTAGTGACTAAAACAAGACCGTGGGAAGAGGATGGGGCTGGGGGGTCAGCGAGTGGGACTAGAGCACTGGCAGTAGCCCAGGTCTTTCCTGGAGGACAGTGGGCAGAGGGCAGCTTCTGGAGACTCTCAGTGAATGGAACTTCAGACCTCCTCTGGTCTAATCTGAATTCCAGGGGAGGTTACAGGCCTGGAGAGGAAAGTGAGTTGCTTGATAGCACTGAGATGGATGCTGGTAGACACAAACCCGGGTCTCCTCACATCTACAGCTGGGCTTGTTCTACAGCCCCCACCATCCCTAAGATCACCCAGCATCCTGTTCCCACAGGTCCAGCGGTAGCCTGAGCCGAGAGGCAGGGTCTAGAGATATGGCAACTTCCCTGCGACCGACCTCTGAAACCAAAGACAACCATGCCCTCTCCATGCTTGCTTTGGTCCTCTCTCCTTGGGACCTACAAACATTGAGCACCTACTGTGTACCAGGCATCATGAGAGCTTTAATAAGCCCAACTGAAAGTGGCCTCTGTCCCCCAGGGGCTGGAGATCTGCAAAGGAGAGACAGGTACTGACAGAGGTAATTCTCTCAAAGTCTGTGTGGATGGCCTGTGATAGATGTTGAGGTAGCATGTGGGGAAGCCTGGCACATAGAGGGTGCTCAGAAACCGGTAGCACACAGGAATTGGCACTAAGTGGTGAGCACCATCAGCTATCTCTGACATGGGATCCAGACCCCAGGGCGTGTGTGTGAGAGACAGAGAGTTAGTAATAGCAGGTCCTGTTTATTGGGTGCTCACTGGGGGCCAGGCCAGGTCTAAACACTCATTATGTATCACTGCTTTATATCTTTGCAGTAGTCCATGACATAGATACTATTATTGTCCCCATTTTACAGACGAAGAAACTGAGGCACAGAAGGTTAAACCATTTGCTTATTGTCCTGTAATTGTAACTGTAAATAGCAGATAGGGAGTTTAAACATGGGTCGTCACATTCTCTTCCATCCTGGCCTCTCCACAAGGGGGTGGGAATGGGGCTGCCCTGCAGTACTCCGCCCCCATGTCCCTTAGAGCTCACCCCCCGTGTTTATGACCTCAGAGAAAGATGAGAATAAGAGAGACAGCCTGGGGGTGGAGGATTAGGGAAGCTCAGGCATGGCCAAGACCCTGCCGGGGGGCTGAGGACACCCTGCTAGTAACAATGCAGAACTCACTCAGCACTGACTGGACCCAGGGTCTGCTCTGGGTACTTTGTCAGCTCACTGAATCCTTGCACACAGCCCGAGGCCCAGCCTGTCACTCTCCCCAGCTGAACAGACGGGGACTGACACAGTGGGGGCAGTAACTCGCCTGAAGTCCGGAGCTGATGGGTGGCGCCGCCGGCTCCAGCCCCGGCTCCCTGGGTGCCATCTGTGCTCTTAGCCGCTGTGCCATGCGGCTCATCACTAAATGCACCTCTAACACCTAGGAGGGTAGAGGCAGGACTGAGGCGGGACGATGGGGTGGCGATGAGGGTGGGGGGAAGCTGAGAGGGCAGAGGTTCAGACTTTCCCGCAGAGCCCTCGGCAGAGCCAGCCTCAGGGTGCCCATGACAGCACCCGGGTGTGCAGCAGGGAGAAGGGGGTTTGACAGAATGCCCCCATTTCAAGTTACAAGAGCCTGAGGAGGGGTTGGGGGTGACGGAACCATGACTCAACCTCTCCTGGGGGGTCAGCTGGCATGAAGGACTGGGGTCAGAGAGAACTCAGGGGACCTGTATACTCTTGGGGTGGCTGCCGTGCAAACCCCGGCCCTGTGTGGAGGGACAGCCCACCTTGGGTTCCCGTAGAATCTGGTGTCGAGCTGGCTGCCCCTGCTCCAGGTGGCGTCGTGGGTCTTGCCTCTGTTCCCCTCCAGGAGACTCGCCTTGCGGCACCGCTGTCCTGTCCCCTCCCCACCAGATACATAACACGTAGTGGCCCAGTTGCCAGATATGGCTATCTGAACCTCAGAAATTTGCTATCAATATTTCATGCTTCAAACAACACTGTCTAAACAACTCCAATGAAATATGAATGAACTGAGGTTTTTGACAAGCAGATAGCCAAGACAGAATACCAGGGTGATAAGAAGGAGAGGGGGACAATGAGGTCTGGATGGACTGCTGGGACAGCAACCACATCCCTGGACTCAGGCCCAGGGACTCGGCTTGTAGAGTCACCGGGAGCCTGGGTGCTGGATCCAGGGCTGAGCTGGGGGAGGTCCTCAGCACGCGGTCCTAGGGGTCCCTGGGAGAGGCCACAGGAAGGGAGAATGGGAAGAGCTTGCTCAGAGCCCCCGAAGATGCCTCCCTTGCAGGAAGGAGAGGGTACAGGACAATGGCCAGGGCTTATGTCTCTAGGGTCAGAGGACCAGAGAGGCGAGGGTTGGCAGGGCACTGGCTAGTCTCTGCCCTTTCTCCCTTGAGTTGCTCCAAGCCCCTGCTCAGCCCACAGGGCACTTGGCACATTGACACAGCTTTCTCTGGCTTGAACTTTCTGGGAGGGAGAGGATGTCCAGTCTGGATGCAGCATGAAGGCCACATGATCGTGGTCGCCTCTCGCCTCCCTCAGCCTTCAGAGGCCTCTGTCTCTGGGAGCCTCCTCCTCCAGCTCCTTCCTCCCTGACCAGAGATCACACAGTTCATGGGATCCCAGACCCCCAGGCCTCAGTTCCTCCATGGATAAAATGAAGCAGATGGATGGATTTTCTGTGAGGTGGCTTTCAGACCTAACATGGGACAAGTTCCCCGGTCCACTGCCTGCCCTCGCCTTCCGCAGCAGAACCCCTGTGCAGGGGTCAAGGCGCTGCTGTCTGCAGTCAGAAGGTGACTGGAGGTATCTGGGCTCACCTGACAAGCTAACGGGAGGGTCTGCTGGAAGGTGAGGGGCTCAGGAATGGAAAACAGTGGGGCCTCAGCCTAAGGGGGTGGGATGGAGGGAAGAGGGAGCCGCTGAGGACAGGGCTGATGGGGAACCAGGGTATAATGCCTCGTGTCTGGTGTACGCTGGGGACATTGAACCTGAGCTTGTTTAACAAATGCAGTGGGAGCGGGGAAAGCCAGGAAGCAGGGAGGACTGACTGGCGTCTTGTTAGCTACTGAGTGAGCAGCTCACTGTGGCTCTGAGTGGAACTGGTCACTGAGGCCAGGGTTCAGCTAAGCAGTGGGTTAGCCAGTAGGCCCCAGCCACTGCCCAGGAGCCGTGAAGTGACGGGCTCTCAAAGTCTTGAGCGCAACCAGAACTCTGTCTGAAAGCCATCTGTACCAATGAGAAGGACTCAAGGGCCAGGGCTCCCCCGAGACACACTACATGCCAGGCTGGCAAGGGTGGGCTGTCAGCAAAGGACGAACCAATGGGGCGTCTGAAATGGTTCTTTGGGGTCTGCCTTGCCAGGAGGCCTAGGTAAAGCTAAGGCAACAGCTTCAGAGCCAAGGTTTGTATTCAGGAGGGGCCAGAGGACCCCATGGGCTTCCTCGGTGGCCCAGTAGGTAAAGAATCCACTGTCAATGCATCAGGCGCAGGAGATGTGGGTTTAATCCCTGGGTTGGGAAGATCCCCTGGAGGAGGGCACGGCAACCCACTCCATTATTCTTGCCTGGAGAATCCCCATGGACAGAGGAGCCTGGCAGGTGACAGGCCATGGGGTCACAGAGTCAGACGCAGCTGAGCAGGCACACATGCAGAGGACCCCCCACCCCCCACAAAATGAACTTTCCTGTCTAACCTGACAGCACCCTCTCGCTCCATTCGGCCAGGCAGCGGGCATGGAAGCAGGGTGGGTGTTTGGAAGTCAGTGGCAGGTCCTCTCAGCTCACCATTGGGGGCCACCTGCTTCCCCGGCCCAGGCCATTTCCAGGCAGAGAGAAGGTGTCTAGTTACTTGTCAGGAAAAAAGCTTCATCTAGATCCCTTCTGAAAAACTGACAGTGTTGATGGTAGCCACTGATCTCCCAGGCTTACAAAATTGAGGGGATGGGGTGGCCAAGGAGGTTTCTGTAATCCCTCACTGATGGATTAGATGGTGGGGCAGATCTCTCAGGAGCAATGGATGACCTTGAGAAAATGTGGATGTCAAAGGGAGAGAGAAATAATCTCCCTTCCTCAGACTGCTGCCAATAAGCCTTCTCAGCACTGGGGCAGTTGATGGAAACTATTCTGCTATTGCCTCCCAACTCAGGAGGCTGTAGCATTTGACTGAGTGATAAGAATTTGCCAGGCACTTTCTAATTACAATTATCATCATGGCTGTCTCTCTTAATTACTTTCTTATAATTAGCTGTTGCTTTTTCCTCAGCATTTGTGTACTTTGCAGATTTGCTGACATTTGAGAGCCCCCAAAATAGGGCCATTTGGGGAGGAGGGCAGAAAGGTGGGGAAAATGTGAGGGGAACAGATTCTTTTCAGGCAACCTGATAAATGTGGGGGCCTTTGCAGAAAGAAATTGGGGAAACCAAAAGATGGGTCATTTTCTGAGCTGATGGGGAAAGAGAACAGGGGTGGGGTTGTAGGGATTGGGCTTTGTGGAGGGTCTCCTAGGGTTAAACCTTGGAGGAAATACTCTTTTTTAAAACTCGTTATGCCTTTGCCTGGAGAATCCCTTGGACAGAGGAGCCTGGTGGTCTACAGTCCATGGGGTCGCGAGAGTCGGATACGACTGAGCGACTGATACACATATTCTATGAGATCAGAGTCTATGTGCATGAATTGTCCAGATTCCTGTACTCTCGCCATCCCCATCAGCTGTTTGTTTTTTTTTTAAAAAGACAGCTTCTAGTTTGATAGCCAAAAATGAGTGTTTCCTTTTTTTGGAGGAAATAACTCTTGAAAAGTCACCACGCTGCCATTTCTCAGGCTTGGGTTTCATTTTAGGAAACAAGGCTAAGATGAAGCACACCCTGTTGAATCCTTTTCAGAGTTAGTTAAATAACTCAGGTCAGGAGTAGCTTGCTTGTCCCTGAAGCCAGAGATGCGTTCTGAGCATCCTTACAAAGTGGATTGTGCTCCTTGACCAGAAGGCTGGTTTTCACACTGGTCTTCCCTCTCTTCTGACCTCCCACAGCCTTGTGTACAGAGGAGTGTGTGCACGGCCGCTGCGTTTCCCCGGACACCTGCCACTGTGAGCCCGGCTGGGGAGGGCCTGACTGCTCCAGCGGTGAGTCTGGGGTCTTTGGGGTTTGGGCGGGGCCACAGCTCTGGCTGGGGAGGGACTTTGCGTGGTTGGATGCTGAATTCTTTGTTCTGGGCTTGGGGTGCCTAGGCAAATGTGGGCATCGGGGAGGAAGCATGCCTACATGATGGTACTTGGGGTGGAGGGCTCTAGGGGCATGGTGGCGGTCTGGAGGGGCATTGCATGTTGTATGTGGGGGGGGGGGGGGAACTGTGCAGTCATCTATGGATCATCTTTGGCTGATCCAAAGGCTCAGTGGGTGCTCACAGCGACTCTGACTTTTGATGGATGAAACACCTCTGAGTAAGGTCTTTGAGGCTTAAAGTGAGATTGAGATGCCACCCATGGGTGTCAACCCAGGACGTCACAGTAGTCAAGGTTTGGGCCTCAATGTGGCTAATTCAAAGGCTCAGTGGGTGCTCGCAGCGACTCCAGGGACTGATTTATGAGACTGGAGGGCCCTGGGATGCCTCTGTGTTCCCCAAAGGTAGAAGAATGGCATGCTTGTAGGGGGCGGTTACTGTGTTCTTACATCTCTCTGGGTGGACCGTTCCCACTCCCTGGGGAAGGCTCTCTAGTGAGCACGAGTGAGGCGACGCTCTTGGACTGACCGAGTGACCCACAGCAGCACAGACACACCTCTACTGTGGGACTGCAGGCCGCGTGCTCAGGGGCTTCTCTGCCAAGAGTCCAACTGAAGACGAGGGCGTCCCCTTTGGCTCATTTCCCCTACGTCCTCACAGACAGCCCTCTTTCCAGTGGCACTGTTTGGGATGAGTGGTTGGCTAATGTCATGGTCTTGCTTGATTCCTGAGTCCTTGATTAGTGTTGAAGCCTAGTTCCCTTCCTGCTTTGAGCTGGGATAGGGTGTCTTTCTGCGTGTGACTCGAGTAGGTAACATAGCCAGGCTGATCCAGGAGGGGTCTAACCCCTATCAGTGACCCGTCTTGGGGAGCCACCTCCCTGTTCTGCAGTGGTCCTGACAACTTAAGGAATGTTGGGTCCACGCTGGCCCAATATGGTGCCCTTGCTGTCTTCTACTCTCTGCTGGGGTGACACCTTATTATGGTCCTTTTTTCCAAAGGCCTTGACTGGAGTCTCCCTGTCCATCCAGTCTATGGGAACTTACCAGGCAAAGCAAACTATTGGGTGTGATTTTGTTTGGGCCTTGTTTGGGTGGTTCTCTAGGCTTGGGGAGCCCAGGGTCACTTAGAGGTGCTCCAGAGACTCTCTAATGTGTTGGGACTTCCATTGACTGTACTATCTTCTTCCTTCCACCCATTTCCCTGCTTTGAGGTAAGTTGTGCTGAGAAACAGGGCAGGGACTCCCCCAGGCAATGAAAAGTACACCTGGGGGGACACGTAAGATAAAGAAATGTGTTCAAGCAGTCTTTCTGTGAGCACCAGAAACATGTTGGCTGAAATGTTTGAGAGCTTTTCCCCCCCTTATCTTTGTTCTGCTTTGTGTAACTTTGCCTACAATGAATCTTTGATGAGGAACTATCCAACTCAGATTCGGTTAACCCTTCTGGGACAGGTTTGCTTGCTGTTGCCAAATTATGATGTCAAGGGCGGTCTGCTGGAGGTTGAAATAGAGCATGATTCTTCAGGTCCTGAGTGCATACAAATCGCCATTCAGCACGAGTGTGTTTGACGCTCACTGTTTCTGGACTGTGGTGGCTGCGGGACCTGGAGGGTTTTCTCAGACAGTCTGTCACTTCGGGTTTCATTCTAGTCCAGTGAAAGAAATGGAAGGGCAGCTGCCTTTGATCAACGGGACTAGGCAGTTAAGAGTAAATCTTGTGCCCAGAGTGTTTACCAAGCATGTAGCCCTGTTACTTCACAGTGTGAACACAAGCTGCCCAATTGCCATTCCCAATTCAGTCATCAGACTTGGTGCTGAGCAACTCACAACCTGTTTCCTCAGTAAATCCACCCTCGTGGGTTCAAAAGCCACCACCTTTGCATCTACTCAAGGCATGTACTCCTAAACTCACAGAAAGTCTTAAAAGAAGAATTCCAACCCTCCTCTGAGAGATGGGAGGATTGAATGAAGGGAATTCATAGATTCCCATTCTCAAAATCAGTCAGAGCACTGACCATTTAGATGCCCTGCCAAGAAATTTCCAACCACTGCTTGAATCCCTCTATTAACAAGGAGCTCACTGCTTCCTATAGAAGCACATTCTGACTATTGAAAAGTTTTCCCTGTGTTAAGTTGAAATCCGTTTCTAGCTTCTACGAGTTGGTTCTCACCCATGATAAAGGCCAGGGCTGGGTGTTGGATCTCCATGACCATCCTTACCATATTTGTGCTTTCTCCCAAGGAGCTCAGTGGACAGCAAATTGTGTGTGGACAGATAGTCATCTTAGAGCAACTGACAGTAGTCACTGAAACCGTACAGATGATATCAGAGTCTCCTTCCACAGGTCAGGCCTTCAGGTACTAGAAGACAGCGATCACCTCCTTTCCCCCAGTTTTTATCGTCAAAGCTTCTTTGTTTCTTATATGACACTGTCTAAACTTCCTTCTCTATTTAGTTTCTCTCCATTGGCTGTGGCCTTTATTCCTCTTGACTGTTGTTCCTAGATCTGACCACAGATGCAAGCTCGTATGGAAAAATAATAATAGATATAGGTACCCTTTATTGAATTTTACTATGCACTAGGTACTTTATTCATCTTCTCATTTACTCTTTGCAACACAAACCCTATGATATGAAAATTATTATTAGCCCCATTTTACAGATGAGAAAGTTGAAATACAGAGAGGGTAAAGAACTTTCAAAGGACACACAGCTAGTAAATGATGAAACTGGGACTACTGATCAAGCAAAAACCTAAGCCTGGACATGTAATTATTATGCTCTCTTTCCTTCTGGATGCTCAGCCTCTGTTAATACAGCCTGAGGGTGAAACAGGTCCTTGATGAGAAAACCAAGTTGCTCACAGGGGAAGGAAGGATCTGCTTGAAAGATGTGGCCCTGAGGTATTGTTGTGGAAGTAGATGAATCAGCCATGGGACACAAATTGTGAATTTGTTTACTTCCAAGCAAGCTGACCCTCCCTGCTATTGTGCCTTTGGACACCTGTCTGCCTGTGTGTGCTCTGTGGCGCCTCAGGGACTTCATGGGGCCCCTGTCAATGGGGATGGGTGTCTCCGTCAGCACAGTATCTGGAGATTTCTGAATGGAGTCTCTCATTTGCATATCTATACATGTGACATACTTGCAGGGAAGCTTGGATTTTTTATTTAGTCAAAGGCATCATTCTTGTTGGTGTTTTTTTCTGATTCTAAAAACATACCTATATGCTGTGTGCTGAGTTCGCTTCAGTTGTGTCTGGCTCTTTGCAACGCTATGGAAGGTAGCCCACTAGGCTTCTCTGTCTGTGGGATTCTCCAGGCAAGAATACTGAAATGGGTTGCCATACCCTCCTCCAGGGGGGTCTTCCCAACCTAGGGATCAAACCTACATCTCTTATGTCTTTGCATTGGCAGGTGGGTTCTTTACCACTAGCGCTACCTGGTACCTGTTCATGTTTAAAAGGAAATTCAAATGGCACTGAAAGTATAGACAAAAAGTTAAACCCATACACCCAGTGATAACCTCTTCTGGCCTTTGAGCGGTTACCTTCCCTGTTCTTTGCATATTTGCTCTTAAAGCTAGATGAAGACACATTTTTATTAGATCAAATGTGCTATTCTGTAACTTGCTTTTTAAATTCAACTTATATCATATACTCACTTCCTTATCAATAAACATGAATCTCCCTTAAAATTTTTAAATGGCTTTATAGAATTTCATTCGATGGATTACTAAAAGTAACCAGTCTCTTGGTGATGGACATTGAGGCTGTTTCTGATTTTTCAGTATGTTAGGCTCATCATCTTTTATCCAATATCTTTGTTCCTTGTTGCTTTCAAAATGTAGATTTTTTTCAGAGCTCAGGAAAGTTTATGGTGACTAGATCATGTATGACATATGCCTCCAGTGGAGTTTGGGCAACACCTTGGGATGAAACATAGTAACATTTCTGAAGTGACATATAACTGATGACTTCTAGTGATATATAGATGGTATATAACCACAAATGGCTTCCACAAAGATTGTGCCCCTAAATAAATTTTGGGAAATTAAAAAAAAATTCCTTTGGATTCTTTAGAGATTTGGGGGTTGTGGACCTATGGATAAGGGGCTGTGGTCCTGCATAAAAATGCTGCAAGGATTCTTCCTACACGTGTATCTTTGCCCACATGTTCCAGTTTCTTTTTAGGATAAGTTCCTGGAAGTGGCAGGGAGGATTATAAAGATCCATCATCTGCCTGCTCCTGCCCTCTGTGGTTGCCAAGGGATTTATGACTTTGATAGACATGAAGGAGACGAATCCAGTAGTAGTATTGGGGGGAACTTTTCATTCTTTTACAGACTTATAACCCCATAGCCTAATTTCTTGAAAGCCTGGATGAATTTCTTTCTGCTCCATAAAGGAAATAAGGTGATGCTGATTTTTCTGGTAGGTAGACACGTCAGCTATTATGGAGAATTCCAAGATGTTAGATGAACCAATATGGGCAAATGGAGTGGCTGTATGCTTGGTCATAAAATCCATCCTATATAATAATGAAGAGTAAAAGGATGAAATGTCAGTTTACACTGAATAAAGACGACAGAGTGACTCTTATTAAATTGCACTAATCTCACAAGTAGAGATAAAAAGAAAAAAAGTTTTGCCATATTGAATATCTAGCTTTTTAAAGTAATTAAGAATATTAAAGCACTGACAATGATTGAGATAGAAACATTATTCATAACTTTTATTTCCGCACTGGGCAATAGTCCAGTATATTTCATTTATGAGGTTTCAGCTGTAAGGAGAAGGACGTGAGCCAATTCCTAAATTAAATACGCCCTGTTAACTTTTATAAATGATACCCAAGAATCAACTTGGAAATTTCAGCCTTCATTGTATTATTTAATTCTTGTATTTCTTGGGTCCTGCTTCTCTGCCTCCCTCCCCAAGGTGCTTTGCAGTTTGGATTCTGGGTTATAGAGTGGCATTTTGGTTTGGGTTTCAGGCCACCCCAGAAGGGAGGATGGCGGGGTAGACATGGAGAGAAGTCCCACTGCCTCTGCTTTCTCCGTAGTCTCCCATATTTTTAGATTCTACTGAACTGGTTGTATCCATGTGCACAGAGTGCAGGAGAGTAAAATCTCATTGCACAGTCTCTCACTATTTGTGGAAACCAACTCCCCCCACCCCGCCCACCCTCCAGGTCTGATGCTCAGCATGAGACAGGACTGCAGAGCAGGCCTGAGCAATGAAGGCAGCGGGAACCAAGCTGGGCCACTACCAAGAGCAGCCTCTGCCAAGTCAAATGTGTTCTTATCTTGAATGGTGTGGGGGACCCCTGGCTGACTTGGCTTTCAACTATCCTTGCAGATGAAAAGATAACATTTACCAGCTCAGAAATACACTCATACTCCTCAACTAGCCAGGGACTCTCTAGGTCAGTCCTTGTCAAACCACAATATCTATGTGCTAGGGATTTGTGTGTGTGAAAATATACATAACATAAAGTTTACTATTTTAGCCATTTTAAAGTGTACAGTTCTATAGCATTAAGGACATTCACGTTACTGTGCAACCAACGTTATTATCCATCTCCAGTGCCTTGTCATCTTCCCCAACTGAAAATCTCTACCCATTAAACGCTAGCTTCCCATTCCCCACACCCCCCAGCTACAATCAATCACCATTCTATTTTCTCTCAAAATTTGATGACTCCAGGTACCACGTATAAAAAGGATTATATAACATCTGTCCTTTTGTGACTGGCTTATTTCACTTTGCATAATGTCTAAAACTTGCGTCCATATTGTGACATGCATTAGAGCTTCCTTGCTTTTTAAGGCTGAATAATATTCCATTGTATGTATACACTATCTTTTCTTTACCCCTTTACCCATCAGCGGACACTTGGGTTGCTTGTACCTGTTGGCTATTGTGAACCATGCAGCTATGGATGTACAAATATCTCTTCACATTCCTGCTTTCACTTCTTTTGCATAGGTAGCCAGAAGCGGTTTGCTGGAGCATGTAGTAATTCTATGTTTAATTTTTTGAGGAGTCACCATACTATTTTCCACAGGGTCTATACCATTTTACACTCGCATTAGCCAAGTACAAGGTTCTAATTTCTATATAGCCTTGTCAATATTTGTTAGTTTCTATTTTTATTTGTTATTGGTTTGGCCAGAGAGTTTATGTAGGTTTTTCTCTATCATCTTATGGAAAAACCCAAATGAAATTTTTAGCCACCCCAATATACTGGTCATCCTAATGGGTGTAAAGTAGTATCTCATCGTGGTTTTGGTTTGCTTTTCCTTAATCATTAGTGATGTTGAGTCTCCTTTCGTATACTTGAGTGCCCTTTTCTTCTTTGGAGAAATGTTCATTTATTTTCAACTGGGTTGCCTTGTTGCTACTAAATTGTAGGTGTTCTTTATATATCCTGGATGTTAATGCATTATATGTGATTTTAAAATATTTTCTCCATACCATGGCTTGCCTTTTTACTCTGTTGTGCCCTTTGATGCACAAAACTTTTAAATTTTGGTGAAGTCCAATTTATCTTTTTTGTTCCCAGTACCTTTGATGTCATATCCAAGAAAGTATTGCCAAATCCAGTGTCATGAAACTTTCCTCCTATGTTTTTGTCAAAAAATCTTATAATAGTTTCAGCTCATGCAAGTAGGTCTTTGATCCATTTTGAGTTAATTTTTGCTTATAGTATAAAGTAGTCCAACTTCGGTTTTCCTGCATGCGGCTATCAAGTTTTCCCAGCACCATTTGTTGGAGTGACTTTGGTAGCACTAGTGATAAAGAACCTGCCTGCCCATGCTGGAAACATAAGAGACTCGGGTTTGATCCCTGGGTCAGGAAGATCCCCTGGAGAAGGGCATGGCAACCTACTCCAGTATCCTTGCCTGGAGAATCCTATGGACAGAGGAGCCTGGCGGGCTACAGTCCATAGTGTTGCAAAGAGTCGGACATGACGGAATCACCTTAGCATGCACGCTTGAAGCTATAGAGTTAAAATTTTCACCATGTAATGGCACATTAGTTACCTGAGCAGTGATTACTCTGAGCCTGTTTTCCCATCTATAAAATGGGAAGGTCAGCATGTATATTTCAGGTCTACAAATCCCAGGATGCCATGTTTCTGGAAAGTGAAAATCCAGCATCATCTCGCCTAATCAAGGGCCTTCATGCCCTTCCAGCTGCTGACTTCTAGAAGTTGTCTGTTCTTTCCCAGCACCCCTCTCCTCCATGCATAGCCCTCCTGGGATTCCAGGACCTGGAAAGGACTGAGGGTCGGGGTGGTGGGCAGCCCTGAATGGGGACAGTGACTCATACCCTTGCCTCCCCCAGGTGGGGGCACCTGGGGAGCCTTGGCTGCCTCCTCTGGGAGGGGGCACAGAGGGGCATCCTGCCAACCCAGAGGCTGCCGCTCACTCAGTGTTTTTCTCCCTACACGAAGCCGGCTGTCAAGGTTAAAGCAACTTCAGATGAATCACCAAAAAAGCAATTACGCTTGCTGCTCCCGCGTGCTGCTCTGCCCAGCCCGCGGCCCCTGGCAGAACCGCCTGGGCCGCCTTCTGCCGGCATCTGGTGAGCCCGTGGGCCTCCCCGGGCCGGCAGGCTCCGTGTCAGCGCACGCTGGGGCGCAGTCACCGTGACGGGGACAGAAGGGAGCTGCGGACGTGGCAGCAAATGCTTTTTCAAGGTCTGCATGAGAGGGGCTGCTCTTCACCACAGAATCCTAATTTTAAACAAAAAGGTATTCAGTAGCCGGGCTAGTGCTGCGCTGGCTCTGTGTTATCTGTCCCTTGAGTTCCACTTAATGCGCATGTATTGAGTACTACTCAGAGGCCCACACCGCGGGGGTCTGGGGCTGGAGGGGGGTATTAGGATGAGGGGGGCATGGCTCCCATCCTCGAGGAGCTGTGAACAGAAGCCAGACCCACCGGTACCAAGAGGAGGGAGGAGGAAGAGTTGGGAGAGAGAAAGTTCTGACTTCAATGGGAGATGAGGGGACCGAATGGTTCAGAAAAGCCATATTGGGAGGAAGGAAGGAACCAGGTGTGTGCTGTGTCCCATTTTGAAGGAAGAAACTGAGGCACAGAGAGGTTAAATGATGCCCCAAGGCCCCACAGCCAGTGAGCATCTGATCTGGGTCTGTCAGACTTTCCCCAGGCCACTGGGGGTGGGCGTTGGGGGTGGGAAGTTGAGAAAAGTGAATGCCAACTCAATTGTGAGGAGCCTGTGATAGAGGCTGAAAGAGACTTGAGCAGGGAGGGACTTAAGAGGGACTTTCCTGGCAGTTCAGTGGCTAAGACTCTGAGCTCCCACTACCGGGGGCCTGGATTCCATCCCTGGTCAGGGAACTGGATCCCACAAGGTGCAATAATGAGTTTGCATGGCTCAACTAAGGATCCTGTGTACCTCAACTAAGACCCAGTGCAGATAGATAAGTAAATACATTTAAGAGAGATCAACCCAGCCCCATCCCGAGTCCTGGGGGTGCTGTGGGCTGCAGGGGAAGGGCAGCAGGAAGATAGATCTGCTGGCCTCTCCATCTCTCTGTCCTTGAATGTCACCTCCACCTCCCCTTGCCTCTCTCTCTCTGAGACACCCTGGCCACGGCTCTGCTCTGGAAGCTGGTGAAGAGGATGATTTCCCCCTCTCCAGAGCTCGTTTCTTCCAAAAGTGCCTGCCAGGAAGAATGGGAAATGATGGGGAGCAGATGCTGGGGGTGCTCTGTTCTCACGGGGGTCCAGGCAAGTGTGGGGGTGAGGATGAGGCTGGGCAGGGGGCAGCCTGTGGAGACCCTCAACCCCAGGACTGAGGACAGCTGGTCCTCCCACCCTCCTTCCATCCTTGGACCAGGTTGCTCTCCTGTGACAATGCCCACAAGGAAAGGAGGGGAGACCTGCTGAGAGAGCCCCCTTCCCAGGTCCAAGGGAGGCAAGTCATGGGGCAGAGGGGGCGTGGGACCACTGCTCCTCCTGCTCGTTGGGAGAAGGCGGCATCTCGGGCCTTTGGCCCTTCTCCCTCTGACTGTCAGACGAGGGGACATGACAGGACCAGTCAGTGCCCTCTGAGCAGGGCCAGGGGTCAGCAAAGCCTCGGCGCATGTGGCCTATAGGAACGTCAGGTTTTGCACCTGAAGCAGCTGGAAACCGGGTGGCCTAGGATCTGTGTGCGAGCTGCCTGTTCAAGGGGCTGTCACAGCCAGGGGCGGGAGGCACATTCTGCCCACCCCAGCTCTGGCCATCTGGCTCCCTGAGAACGAAATACATTAATAAATGACATGCAGTGAGTCTCAAGGACTAGGAGAGGAAGGAGGCTGGGAAAACCCGTCCCAAATGTGACAAAAGCAGAAGAGAGGGACAACAGCCAAGCTGGCATCATTGATTGGGACTGGCAGGCAGTCCCGCTGCCCCTCCAGAACACCGCTCAGGCATGGAAAGGACGCTGCGCGCCCCACTACATACATGCGCACACGCACGCGCACACGCACACACACGATCTGTACTGCCAGGGTGGGTGCGGGGGCTGGGTCTCCATGGGAAACACAGTTCCTGGGGGAAGGGAATCACGAACTGCTCGCACCCGCGCCCACCAGCCCAGAGGACTGGCCTGGAAGCCTGACAGGGAAGAGAGGCGCGCATTCGCTCTGGAGTCAGGGGCCGGCTGATGCCGCTCCCACTCTCCGAGACCTGCCCCCGCCCCCGAGGACTTTGAGTTCCGGCCCAGTCAGCCCAGACCTGCTGTGCACCCAGCACCACGCCGGACGTGGACGTGATGACCTCATTTCATCTTCCCCCTGCCCCGTGAGCTGGGGATTATGACTCCTGTTTTGCAATGGAGGAAGCAGAGGTCAGAGAGGTTTAGCCATGCTCTGAGGTCACTCAGGACTTGCCTGGTGGCTCAGGGAAAGAATCTGCCTGCCAGTGCAGAAGACTGGGGTTTGATCCCTGGGTCAGGAAGATTCCCTGGAGAAGGAAATGGCAACCCACTCCAGTATTCTTGCCTGGGAAATCCCATGGACAGAGGAGCCCGGCGAGCTACAGTCCATGGGGTCGCAAAGAGTTGGACATGACTGAGCGACTGAGCAAGGTCAGCCAGCTGCTCCTGAGTGTGTGCAGAACTGCGGAGTAGGTGGCCTTTGAGACTGACTGGGAGAGAGGTCTGGGCTGGCCTCATACTTAGATTCTTGCCTAACTCCTATCCAGCACTGAC
The DNA here is from genome assembly GCF_023091745.1 of Budorcas taxicolor. Classification (NCBI taxonomy): domain Eukaryota; kingdom Metazoa; phylum Chordata; class Mammalia; order Artiodactyla; family Bovidae; genus Budorcas; species Budorcas taxicolor. The sequence continues at coordinate 13,127,451 of NC_068919.1, read as the reverse complement.
TAAACATACTGTCCTATTCATTATCGTTTGTTATTACTATTTCTATCTTTCAGCTGAGGAAACGGGTTTGTAGAGGTTAACTAGCTGGCCCCAGGGCACACAGCGAGTATGTGGCAGAGCCAGGATTCAAACCCAGGCCGTCAGTCTCTGGCAGCCACATTTGCAGCTCTGGTTAACCCTTCTTTCCAGGGTCCTCTGCCTTCCCTCTCCAACCCCTCCCGCACTAGGAGGTGGAGAGATAGCTATAAGGCAAACCCGGGTCCAGTCACTTCCCTGCTCCCTTCTGCCTGCCTGGAAGCGCCCGATTCCTTGCCCAGGCCTTCAGTGGCCCTCTGGGTCTAATGCCTGCCAGACTTTCAGCCTTAATTCCTTCCCATGACCACCCCACCACCACCCCTTCCTCTCTTCTAGCTTCCCTTTATCCACTGATCCACTGCACTTCTGCCTTCGAAGCCCAGTTCAGGCCCTGATCCCCATAGACCTTGACTGTGTGTACATAACCAGTGTGGTCCGCGCCACCCCGGACGCTTGTTGTTTGATTGTGTTTCCTCTCCTTCCAGCCCCCAGGCCCAGAGACCTTTCTGTGGCAGGGCCCATCTCTTCCTTGTCACTGTGACCCCAGGGCCTGCCCGCTGCAGGCACCGTGCACACTCAGCCTGGGGCTGATTGGGATCCAGAGGATTTACTCTCCCTTTTTATCATGTTTTCATTCTTCCAGATGCTCTAGTGGTGGTATTTGGACCAGGGAGGAGTGTGGGGTTCTGGGATGGATGTTCAGGAGTATTCAGTCCCACGTCCCTTGATCTTCCAAAGCTTCTCACATATCCATGTTGTCCAAGGATTAAGATGGGAGGCCAGGAGTCAGACTGGTCGATTAAAGAAAACGAGGCCACAACCAGCTGAAAAGTGGGAAAGATGCCAAGAAGGCAGTGGAACCAGAGCTCAAAGAAGGATGAGATTTGAAGTTTTGATAGTCTGGTATGGAAAGAGAGGCCATTCCAGGCACAGACCCACAGAAGCAAGAGTACCAAATGGCAAGCAGGTCCGTGTGGCTAAAGCAGAGTGCCTGGTGTGGAGAGTGGGAGCACCGAGAGGCTGGGCCAGGTGCTGCGGAGCTCTCACACAGCAGTCCAGGGAGCTTGGGCCTGAGTGCGTGCACCATGGACTCCTTGGCTCCCTTTGCATCAGCTGAGTCTGCACTGTGGACTGGGAGCAACTTTTAAACTCCTTCTTCTCCTAACTAACCTGGACTCAAGGTCTGGTAAGGGAACAGAGGGCATGCTGGGGGCTCTGACCTGCCCCTCCAGTCCTGGCTAGTCCCTCCAGGCCAGCTGGGCCACACTCTCCTTCCCCTCCCTTGACTTCAGGCGACTGAAGCAAGCTATCTAGGCATGGTATGGGAAGCAGATTGGATGGCTTGGGGGAGGGGAGTCTGCCATGATTCAGAGTTAGAGAATGGATCTGGGCAGGGGCTGACCCACAGAGGCCAGGTTGGATGTGTTGATACCCGTCTGTCTCTCCGGCCAGAGCAGGGGAGGCAGATGTGATGGCCAGGAGAAACATCTAGAACAGCCTAACTGGCTCCCAGGACCTCTGACTTCCAGCCAACCTCTCAGGGACCGCTTGACCCCCCAGCTCCAGGCCTCAGACACCAGTGGGGCCCCAAGGCAGGCAGCAATCACCCAAAAGAGCTGCAGCAGCAAAGGCCGTGGCAGAGCTGAGAAATCTGTCACCGTCTAATAAGGAAAGTCCGTTCTGGCAGCCTGGGTAATAGGCCTCAAATTGAATAATTAATAAAGTTATAAAAATATGTCTACTATATGGCCAGAATAATTCAGCCCAATTAGAAGCAATTATTTCTTGCAGTTAATGCCACTCGTTTTTCCTTGTGAACAGCTCTCTTAGCAACAGGATAGGATTCGTAGCTTTTGGCTGCCTACTTGATGGGTTCTGTTGAGACCGAATCCTCCGCTTGGGCTTCTTTCTTTCAGATGAGAATCCCAAAATGTCCGTCTTTCCATCCATCTGTTTATGCATCTCTCTGTGAAAGTGTTAGTCGCTCAGTCAGGCCCGACTCTTTGCGACCCCGTGAACTGTAGAGACTCCTCTGCCCATGGAATTCTCTGGGCAAGAAGACTGGAGTGGATTGCCATTTCCTTCTCCAGGGGATCTTCCCGACCCAGGAATTGAACCCGGGTCTCCTGCTTTGCAGGCGGATTCTTGACCCTCTGAACCACCAGGGACGCCCAACCACCTCTGTGACTCTCTGAAGCCCAAGCATCTCTCTGACCATCTTTCAGGTTGTCCATTCGTCTGTCCATCGTTCCATCTGTCTATTCATCCCTTCACTCACTCCTCCATCCATCTGTCTATCTACACATGCATCCATGTATTCATTCATTCATCTACCCATTCATTTAGCAGATACTTCTTGAGTCCCTTCCATGTGCCAGACACTGTTCTAGGCCCTGGGCATGTAGAGATGAGTAAGACCTTGCCTCTGCCCCAAGGAACTCCCAGCCCAGGCAGGTGAACCTTTGAATGGTGTAAGCTGTCATTCCTGTTTCTCTTCAGAGGTCCTGCTGAATGGTTTTTGTCCTTCATCTCTTATGTATCTCAGGAATATATATATTCCTGAGATACATACATTCTCTCTCTCTCTCTCTCTCTCTCTATATATATATATATATATATATATATATATATATATATATATATAAACACTTTTAAAACACATTATAAAACATTTCATTTCAAAACACATTTCTCTCTATAGAGAGAGATTTGGAGTTACAACTGGCTTGAGTTACTTAATAGGTTCTTTCCCAAGATGGTTCAGCTTATTCCCTTATGTCTGAGAGTGTAAGGATCTTGTGGCTTCAAAATATGAATACCCACTGCTCTGGGTCCCAACCTTTTATTGGGCGGAGGTCAGGGGGTGCGGGTTCCAGCTCTGCCCTGGCCCCTGCATTCACTGACCTGGATGTGACATTGACTTTTTATGGGTCCATCTGTAAAATATGAAGAATCACTGTGCTATTGTGAGCTCACAGGGACGACAGGTGTCAAGATGCTTAGGGGCACCCATTGGAGACCCAAGTTTGCTTCCTGGAACATTGGCCATAAGTTGAATTCTGAGATAAATCAACTCATACTTTATTGCCATCTTGCTGGAAATCCTTCCACAAAGCCAGTGCTCTTTTCACAGTGAAGATGCCCTCCTCCTGATTCTCTGCCGGGACACTGAGAATTTTCTCTCTTTTTGGGGCTGTGCTGGATCTTTGTTGCAGTGTGCGGGTTCTCTGTTGTAGCACATGGCCTTCTCTTATCGTGGAGCATGGGTTCTAGAGCATGTGGGTTCGGTATCTGTGGCACACAGGCCTCTCTAGTTGCAGTGTACAGGCTTAGTTGCCCCAAGACATGTGGGATCTTAGTTCCCCAGCCAGGAATCAAACCTACATCCTCTGCACTGGAAGGCAGATTCACAACCATTGGACCACCAGGGAAGTCTCAAGAGACTTTTCTTATCCTGCACCATGACTCGATTCTTTAAGTCTCCATAGAGCCCTTGTGGTAAGCCCATCACTGTGCTAGATTAATCTGATAGAAGTATCTACTCAGTTATATTATAATCATCAAGCATTTATTAGGGGCCTGCTTTATTCAGGGCTCTGGAGATGTAGAAAGGTCCAAGCCTCCAGCCTGTCCTAGAGTTGGCCTCTCTGATTTGGGTTCCCTTTTACCTTGTTGTGAATCAGGATATCAGAACTGACAAAACAAAGTGAAAAGGCAAGGTATAGGATTGGTACCCAGAATATTTTTTGAATCAGATCAACCATTCAAACACTGGCAAAGAAACATGCACTTCATAGGAAAAAAGATATTTTGATGGGCAGTAAGCATATAAAAAGATGTTCACCTCACTGATAGTCAAGGAAATACAAACTGAAACTAAGAGGTGCCGCCTTGTCACACCCAACTAATTGGGGGAAATCTATTTCTGATAATACCAAGTGTTAGTAAGGATACAGGCAAATATGGACACTTATACGCTGCTGGTGAGTGTGTGAACCAGCAGCACCATTTCAGAGAGAAATTTGACAATTTTAAACAAAACTGAAAATTATACAGGGACTTCCCAGGTGGCTCAGTGGTAAAGCATGTGCCTGCAATGCAGGAGATGCGGGTTCGATCCCTGGGTCAGGAAGATCCCCTGGAGAAGGAAATGGGAACCCACTCCAGCGTTCTTGCTGGGAAATACAACAGAGAAGACTGGTGGGCTACAGTCCCTGGGGTCACAAAGACTCGGACACAACTTAGTGACTAAACAATGAGAATGAAAGTAATACCCCATCATAACATGTCTCTCAAATATTTTCTCTATCACAACCTGTATTAGGAAACACACTTCATATTGTGCCCAAGAACATAGATACCCACACACTGATATTTTAAAATCTCTTTAATTTATTTAAATGGTAGTCATAACCCTTTATATTGATTTCATGACTGTCTTCTGGGTTACTCCCTGTAGTTTGAAAAACTGTGCTCCAGAGAACCTCTCCAACATGTGGATCCCTGCCTCATTTTTTGTAAAGGTAAAAAGCCGCAAATAACCTCCAGGTCCCTCAGGAAGGAAATGAATAAATTCTAATATATTCATACAATGGGATCTCCACAGCAGTTAAAAGGAATGAAATAGCCCTATACCTGTCTACTCAGATGAATTTCAAATATATAATATTGAGTGAGAAAGGCAAGTTGCAGAGGGCTACATGCATACCATCTGATATCATTTATATAAAGTTTTAAAACATCCAAAATAATGAATATGTTATTTATGGGTACATTCAGATGTAGTAAAAGCATTAAAACAGACATGGTAATGATAAACACCAAAGTCAGACTATACTCAGGGAGGGAGGAGGAAGGGATTTGGGAGTGATACACGAGGCGTTTCAGCTGTGCAATGTTTTATTCTGAAATAAAAATATCTGTAGAAAAATAGGGGAAATTAAGACTTGTTTGATGAATACACTGGTTTGATTTTCTCTGCATTTTGAAATATGCTTGAAATACTCCCCATGCAAGACAAAAAAGACTTCTCCACCTGTCCAGTACCCAAACTCATATGAAGCAAAAAATGTGTTTGTGTTAAACTGACTTGCTCATTTCTTTCAATTTGGCTTACCAGATGTTTATGGAACACCTTCTATGGGTCTGACAATGCCAGGTGTGAGGTGTGTGGGATAAGCAGGAAAGTGGGGAGGATATTACAAGCAACAGTTTGGAGCGCAGCAAGGGCACAGACTGCTCTCCCATTCTGGCCATAAAGAACAAATTAAGGGACTTCCCTAGTGGTCCAATTTTTAAGACTCCGTTCCTCCAATGCAAGGAGCGAAGGTTTGATCCCTGGTGAGGAACTAAGATCACCATATGCAATTGGCCAGAAAAAAAGAAAATAAAATCATCTTTAGGGAAAAAAGAGCAAGTTAACACACATGTCACAAAATAGGGCCCAAAGATTATAGCCTGTGTCCTCCTGGGGAATCATGGAGGTCTTCCTGGAGGAGATAAAGACTGAAATGGGCCTTGAAGAATAGAGAGGGATTGACTGACAAGACACTCAGGAAAGGAACCTTGAGTTCCAGAAAGCTCTGGGTCTGCGTGGGAAAGGACGGGTGACAGAGCAGCTCCGGCCTCTGAATTGGGGTGCTACAACCTGCACGGGACATGCACTTCTGACGGCAGGAAATAGACACACGGAGCGCGGAGGTGAATCTAATTTACCACAAATGCCGAGGACGGCTAGAGTCCTGGAGGCTGCAGGAGATGAGAGACAGCTTGCCTGCTGCAGAAAGGCGCTGCCTCTCAGGGCCAGCCCACTGCATCACCCATCTTCCCATGAGGGCCCCTGCAGGGAAGAGGGGGGTTGAAACTCTGCTGAAATTCCAGACCCTTAAATTTATTTGACCAGCTCTCAATAAATTGCTCATGCCAGAGGCCTCACCATCCATCTCTGGGTGGACTACATAGGATGTATCTGTCTTTGATGGCTCGGGGACATGTCCACATGTCTTGCCAGGAAGCAAGCCCCTAAATCCTCCTCTGACTTGCTCCTCTCCTCCGACCTTGAGGCTGGTGCCAACTTTGTGTCATCTATCAGCCCTGGCTGGTTTCCTATTAAGGTTCTGCTGTTCCCTTGGAAAAGTCGCCACCTTAAATCAAAGAGTGCATAGGACAAGGGTGGGACAGGGGAGCTGGGGCCAGTGGGGCGAGAGCAGGTCAGGGAGATGAGGTCCTGGTCCTACTGCTGGGGTAAGCGGGAAACTTTTCCCGGACCCTGGCTCTGCAGCCTGCCTCGGACATACTGTCTAGGACATGCTGTCTAAGGACAAGTTGCCTAAGCCGTGCGTGACTTGAGAAGACTGCCCCGGGAGCAGCAGCTCAGAGGTGAAACAGCTTCCTACAGTTCTCATGAGAGCCAGCAGGGAGATAGCTTAGGGAAAGCGGACCTACAGCACTGATCCGCATTCACCCTTCATTCATTCACTCAGTACATTTCACTGTCATAATACATTTGTATTAGATGCCTGATACTGTGTGCCTATTCTAGGTGCTGGGGAGACAGCAGTAATCACAGAGCTTACTTTCTAGAGAGGGAGATAATGAAGAAGCACAGCAATAAATCTGGTAATTCCAAATGTTGGTATGAAGAAAATACAACAGCAATGAGTTAGAGAGGGAGGCAGAGTGGCCAGGGAGGCCTCCCTGAGGAGGGGACCTTTGAGCCAAAGTCCTGAACAATAAGAAAAAGCAAAGCCCAGAAAGTTTACGCATGGGCAAGCCTTAACACGTGGCCTCTTTCTGACTCAGAAGAGCAGAATTTGCTTTATGGGTGGAGAGAGAAAGAGTTAGTTGTGTCTAACTCTTTGTGACCCCGTGGACTGTAGCCTGCCGGGCTCCTTTGTTCATGGGATTTCCCAGGCAAGAATACTGGAGTGGGTTGCTGTTTCTTTCTCCCAGGGATCTTCCCAAACCAGGAATTGTATCCAGGTCTCCTGCATTGCAGGCAGATGCTTTACCATCCGAGCCACCAGGGAAATCCCTATGGGTGGAGGACAATTGCTAAGCCAGGCTCTGTTGATTTACAGATGGATAGCAAGTCTCTGCCCACACAGGTGCCTTCACCTGTATTCTAGTAGGCATGATGGCCCAAGCACCCAAGGAACTCCAGGGCAGGGTGCTTGGGACCACAGCACTGAGCTGAAATCTCAGAGAAGGTGCAGGTCCCTTCCAGCTGGGAAGAGCAGGGAAGGGCTTCCAGAGGCCAGAACGCATGCAAGGCATCATCTGGCAGACAGGCGTGAGAAGGGCGCTAGGCCTTGATTGTCCTCACTGATTCCCTTGGCTGCTGGCCCCTGGGTGGCTGCATGTGTCCTACTAATTACCCAATAAACCGAGTTGATTCTTGGAGCATTGGGCATGCAGATGACACATATTACCTCATCGGCAAAAGAATTACGGGCAGGGAGGAATTTGGAGTTGGAACCAGCTTTCTTTGAATAACTGGCAGCAGGATGAACAGCGTGGATTGTTTTTTGCCTTGCTGTTGCTGTGCCAAAGGAAATCACCGAGGTTTCCCCTCGTTTCTGCCGTGCATGTCTCCCGGCTCCAGGTCACAGCCCTGACTAGGAAGCAGGAGCCCTGGATGGTCCAGATCACAGGAGATGATGGGTCTCTAATGTAGCTTTGGGGCTTCTCTGGGGAGAGCATAACCCACCAAGGCCGGTCTGCTGTTGAAATGAGCAACTCTCTTTTATGAGTCAATATCATTTGCTTAGCAAATAAAGATTAGCAGTACAGACTTCTCTGTTTTTGCTCTCAGCTCTAAATGTCTCATGTACACCCGTGGTGGATTCATGTCAATGTAGAGCAAAACCAGTACAATATTGTAAAGTAATTAGCCTCCAAAAAAATAAATAAATAAAAATAAACAAATGTCTCCCAATGTGGTCACAGTCAGAGGGTCAGGAGGACAACCAAGAAATGCAGTGACTTGCCATGCAGCTTGGAAGCTGATGGGCTGATGACTTCAAAGGGAACTCCCGGAGCGCAGATGCTAGGCTAGACCCTGGGGACACCAGGTGGAAAGAGGTAGCCCTGTCCTTAAGGAATATAGAGTCTAGGAGACAGGCAGGTGAATCAGTGTGTGACAGTGTTACGCAGGGCAGGGGGTGGGTAATGAGGGAGGGGGCAATTCCATAAGGTGGACCTTGGGTGCAGTTTCCCCGCCTCCCAGGGCAAGTGTGGGCAGCTGAGGTTTGCTCACAGATGAGTTGCCGTGTAGCGGGTAACATCTAGAACGAATGTGCCTTGGAAGTTTTTGGAGCCCAGCTCTCTGACTGCTCACCACAAGCTCTGACTGAAGGGACAGCCAGGCCTGCAGAGTTCCTGCAGCTCCCACGCTTGTTTCTAAACCCAAGTCTCTAAGTTCCTTAGCCAGAGCTGGGCTTCCCAGACCCTGACCGTCCGGGGGGGTAGCCTTGGGGTTGATCCTCTGGCGTGCAGTCCACTGCCCCAGAGATCAGATGAATGACTTTTACCCCGGTCTTTCCCTGAATGTCGTCCCCAGATCACCAGGGTCATTTCCCCAGGGCTTGAGAAAAAAAGAGGGGTCTAGTACTCTTCCTAATTAGGTGCATCACCCACAATGGAATAGCGATTAGGCTGACAACTGACTTCTCGACAGCAGTGAGAGAAGCCAGAGAGAGCAGAATGTCTTCAACAGGCCAAGATAAAACCACTGGCATCTACTACCTTTAAGAAAATAATTCTCAGACCAATAAAAACAGAGAGAGGGTACCACCAAAGAGCTCACTAAAGCGATATTAAAGGAAGGACCCTCTTGAAAAAGAAATGGTGGACAAAGACATTGGTAATATGTGAGCAAGATAAAGCAACATTGACTGTTAAAAAAATTTTTTTTTCCTCTTTAAATAGGAAGTTACAGCCCACGGGCCAAGTCTGTTCCCTGGCCTGCTCTTATAAATAAATTTTCATTAGAACACAGCCACACCCATCTGCTTCTGGGTATGTGTGACTGCTTTCTCATTATAATAGCAGAACTGAGTAGCTGTAACCGGGATTGTCTTGCCCACAAGGCAAAAATATGTACAATCTGACCCTTTATAGAAAACCTTGCTGACTCTTTTGTTAGAACATTAGAATTTTGGGCCCCAGTGTTTTTGCCTCAAAGTACTAAATGCCTTAAAGACAGGATGATCAAACCTTTTCACCACCTCAGAGAATATAGTAATAACAACAATAATAGTAGCAACAGTAAGGCTGGGCTAAATGCTGACCCTGTTGAATTTAAGAGCACAGGTTCTGGAAGCAAGTTGGCTCCTATACTAACTTCACCATTGTCCCACTTGTGGGACCTTGGCTAATTATACGATGCTTCTGTGCCTTGTTTTTCTCTTTTTGTAAAATGATGGCTACTCTGGGGAGTTGTTGTGTGAGGTGACTAAGGTATTATATGTAAATAAGTTGTTACCTGTGCCTCAACAAAGTGAAAGTGAAAGTCGCTTCGTCATGTCAGACTCTCTTCAACCCCACACAGCCCATGGAATTCTCCAGGACAGAAGACTGGAGTGGGTAGCTGTTCCCTTCTCCAGGGGATCTTCCCAACCCAGGGACTGAACCCAGGTCTCCCACATTGCAGGCGGATTCTTTACCAGCTGAGCCTCAACAACTTCAGTTCAGTGGCTCAGTCGTGTCCGACTCTTTGCAACCCCATGAACCGCAGTATGCCAGGCCTCCCTGTCCATCACCAACTCCCAGAGTTTACTCAAACTCATGTCCATTGAGTCGGTGATGCCATCCAACCATCTCATCCTCTGTCACCCCCTTCCCCTCCCGCCTTTGATCTTTCCCAGCATCAGGGTCTTTTCCAATGACTCAATTCTTCGCATCAGGTGGCCAAAGTATTGGAGCTTCAGCTTCAGCATCAGTCTTTCCAGTGAATATTCAGGACGGATTTCCTTTAGGATGGTCTGCTTTAATCTCCTCGCTGTCCAAGGGACTCTCAAGACTCTTCTCCAACACCACTTAAAAGTATCAATTCTTTGGCACGCAACTTTCTTTAGAGTCCAGCTCTCACATCCATACATGACCACGGGAAAAACCATAGCTTTGACTAGCCAGACCTTTGTTGGCAAAATGATGGTTCTGTAAATGCTGGTCTGCTCATGTTGCCCTCATGGCAAACCTATTGTTGCCAGGTACAGGACCCTGCCGTCCAAACCTGCCGATGCAAATTCAGAAGCAAAAAAGAGTGATATACATTTCTGAATTAAATACTCAGTCTGGGGACTTCCCTGGTCCAGTGATTAAGACTTCATCTTCCAAAGCAGAGAGTGTGGGTTCAGTCCCTGGTCAGGAGTTAAGATCCTACATGCCTTGCAGCCAAAAAGTCAAAACATAAAAATATTGTAGCAAATTCGATAAAGACTTTAAAAATGGTCTACATTAAAAAAATATCTTTAATAACAAAAAATAAATAAACACTCGGGCTGGCAGCTTCCTCTATGAACTTAATTAGACTTGGATAGTGAAGGACACTTGCACTTGGGGTCTTTAACTTGGTGTCATTATCATTCCCATTTTACAGATGCAGAAACTGATGTTGAGACAGGGTAAGGGGGCATGAAAAGCAGGACTGGATCCAGGCTGTCTGACTCTGGAGCACCTGCCACTCCCTGGTGACTCCCGGCCGACTGAGTCCCTGGCTCATTGCAGACGCCCGTGCTTGGCGGGTGAATTCCTCTACCCCAGGGAGTGTCACCGGGGCAGGGGGCTTGGTACAACTGATTACCCAGTCCCACTCCTGACCAGCATCCCCTTACAGAAGGACTGAAGAACAGCCCAGCAGCATCTGGTCTCCTCTGGTTTGGAGCCCACGACCACTGCCTGATGGGAGGGGCCCTGACAGCCAGACTTTGAACACAAAGGGGGAGCGGAAGGAGCACTGGGCTTAGGATTATGATGCCTTGATTTGAATCCCAGCCCTGCCACTAACTTGATATGTGACTTCTGGAAGTCATTTTCCCTCTTTGGGCATCAGTGTCCTCATTTATCAGATGAAGACTTTATATTTCATTTGATCAGTGGTTCTTAACAGGGAAGGTAGTTTGCCTCTTGGGACATTTTACGTCTGGAGACATTTTTGGTTGGAACACTTGGTGGGGAGGGCGTTACTAGGATCTGGTGGATAGAAGCCAGGATGCTGCTTAGACACCCTGCAGTGTACAGGGCAGCCCCTACCAACAAAATTACCATGGCCCCAATGGTGATAGCTTCAGTCTTGAGAAATCCTGCCATCTACAAGGGTCCATTCAGCTCTAAAATTCCATCCTTCATTTGTTCATCACAGATGTATTTATCAGGTAGGTGCCTTTTGTGTATGAAGCAGTAAACAGTTCAGAGTCCCTGTTCTCTAGGGGCTCACAATTTATAAGGAAATTGGTAAGAAGAGTTCATATTGGTTAAGTGCTAAGTACATACCAAGTTCTTTACATAAATTGACATCTTTGAGCCACAAAAACTATTATTATGCCCATTTTACAGATGGAGAAACTGAGGCTCAACAAAGTAAAGCAGCTTGCCTAAGGTCACACAGCTAGTAAGCAGTGATATCAGCATTTTTATTCCAGAGTGCATGCTCCTAACCGCACAGACCTTCAACTGCCCCAGAACAGTGAAAAGGAGGACAGGTCCCCATCTGGCACTGGAAGAAAGCCGGCTTGAATACTGAGGCCCTGTGGTCTCTTTATCATGCAAACCACTTAGCAAACTGGAAAAGGGCCTCATGACTATAAACAAGCCAGTAATGACCTGACAGGCAGAGGGGCTGGAGTAGTGTTAGGACCACAGAGACATTAATCTGCTTCCAGCCACTGCTGCTAGAAAGACATTTGTTAGAGTGGTTATGGGAACCATAAAAGGCTATTTGACAGCAGCCTTCCCTACAGTGGGAACCTCAGTCATTGGGAAAAGGGCCTCGTGGGGCTCAGGTGTTACAGGCCCTGTTGGCCAGAGGCAAATCCTTCCATCTGCCACAGATAGGATGCCGTGGAGATGACAGGAAAAACTGTGAGGTTGCCCCAGGAGAGCTGGATTCTGGTCCTTTTAATGACTCTCAAACAGCTGCAAGGCCTGTAAGTCCTGTAGTTGCTCTGGGCCTCAGTTTCTCCATCTGTAAAATGGAAACATTGATGTTTATCTCACAGGGCTGTTTGAGGCTCTAAGAATGCAACAGATGTGGCACCAGATGTGAATGCACTTTACAGAGGTGTGAAGTATCACTGTTGCTGGTGGTGTTTGTAGGAGTAACAGCAGCTGCAGGAACGCTATGCAGGGATGTGTCTCTGAGATTTAATCAAACCTTAGACCTGGGTGAAGCTTTATAGATCCATCTGGTTCAGCTTCCCCACTGAGGCAGTAATAGCTTTCATTCTTCACACACTTAGTTTGTGGCAAACACTGCTCTAAGCACTTTGTCTGTATTAACCCATTTAATCCTTACATCGAACCTGTGAGTCAGCAGTGAAAAGTGAGGGGGGAATCTTGGTGTTTGCCAAGTGGAAAAGATAGGAAAATCGATAGAGGGGGGGAAATGGGGATACTCTTCCCATTTCACAGATGAAGATGCTGAATTCCAGACAGTACCAAGGTTGCCTAGCTGGTGGCGAGCAGGCTGGCTCCACCTGGGAACACTGCTCCACCCTCATCCATGGGTGAGAACTAGAGCCAACTGCAGGGTAGCAGATGGATACATACATCTCATCTCCTTCCTGGGGACCTCCACTGCCTCCTGATTGCTGGGTCACGGGGCATCTCATGACTTCAGCTCCCCTGCAGGGAAATGGCGGCAAGATGGCTTGGATTAATGGGGTTTGACTTTTCTTAGGAACTGGGATGACTCTGAGCCTCAACTCAAAGTGGAATGGGCTGACTGGGAGTGATGCCTTCAAGAGACATCCCTACCTCATCAGGAGCCTGGCAGGGAGATGGAAGGACCTCACCTCCTGGGAGCCTTGAAGTCTGAGCAGTTTCTATAATTGGAGTTTGGTGTGAGGACAGTGCAAAAGGCTTGTCTCAGATTGGGACCCATGGGGGATGGGGGTCTCCACTTGGGAGTAGGCTGGAAGCATGGTGGAAGGGGGCCCCTCCCCAAAGAAATACAGGGCTGAGGCCAGGGAGGGCATTGCAATGCTCAGTTGCAATGCAGTCAGCTGGGTTTTGCACAACAATCCAGGTTTTGCTGATGTTTGTTTTTTTTTTTAATTATTATTGAAGTAGGCGCATAAAATTTTAAATTGCTGTAGATTCCTTCTGGGCCTCTAACAATACTATACAAACATTATGTTGGATGAGTCCCAGTATCTATGTGGGAAAGATTGAAGGCAGGAAAAGGGGACGACAGAGGACGAGATGGTTGGATGGCATCACTGACTCAATGGACATGCGTCTGAGCAAGCTCCGGGAGATGGTGAAGGACAGGGAAGCCTGGCGTGCTGCCGTCCACGGGGTCACAGAGTTGGACATGATTGAGCTGCTGAACAACAACTATCTATGTGGGTGATGAGGAAGCCTGGAGAGGGGAGCGAGGGTCAATGTCTAGGGAGATGGTTCTGCAGGCTCTGGTGTCAGTGCGGGGACTCTCAGAACCATGTTCCGCTGCCCCCGAGTCCCCTGCTCTCAAGGAATTGTCTTCCAGACGCCTCTCACGACCTTGTAACTGAGCTGTCGGAAACCGCACTTTGCGGCCTCCCCTTGTTAGACAGTCTCTTCCTAGGATTCGGGGAGTCCTCAGGCAGAGGTCAGATCTCATAGAGCCCTTCTCGTCAAGTTTTCTGCCCTCTTGAATCCCTGTTCAGAACTGTCTGAAATGAGAGATGGGCAAAGTGGCTTTTTCCAGCCCCAAATCCTATCAACTTGGGGTGTCTCTTTACAAAATGTAGGGGCCAACTGGTCACCCCAGTTCCAAGGCATGTTTCCGGAGCCCTGGGCCCCAGCCCTTCGGCAGCAGGGCACCTGGGTGGAAGTTTCCCCCTTCCCTTAGAAGATGAGGGGAAGCCCAACAGCCCCCCACCTCATTGTGCCCTCCTCAAGTACCCCCAGCAGTGAAAAGAAAGGGGGAAATCTTGGTGTTTGCCAAGTGAAAAAGATGGGAAAATCGATAGAGGGAAAAAAAAAATCTCATTTTCAAGCTTCTAAGCAGGGATTGCAATCAATAATGCAAAGAGCAGCAGGAGGCCATTAAGCCATACTTGGCAGTGTCCTCCCGCCAGGGTAATGTTTGCTGAGAAGCAAACTTCAAGGGCACCTCAGCACCTACCCCTACCCGCCCCAGCTCACTGCCTCCTGGGGAGCTGGTGTGAGGGGGTGGAGAGGGGATGCCACTTAGAAATAAGCTAATCAATCCCCCGACCCCTCTGTAGATCCCAGTAACAGGCCATCATATCCAGATGTGCAGTCAAGGGCAACCAAAATGCCCCGGCCAGGGTAGGCGGGGGGCATCCAGGTTGACTGGGTGTGAGAGGTTGAGTCAAGAGAGGGCACACGCCATTTTCCCCTTTGCTTTTCGTTTCAATCTCAGAGATAAACTCGACTTTCTTTTTTTTAACCATCACCGAATAGAATAGACTGGTAGTTTACAGTCTATAATTTCCTAGCTTATTTGGCATACAGCAAATTTTCCATTTCTTTTATTGGAGTATAATTGCTTTACAATGTTGCACTGGTTTTTGCTGTACAAGGAAGTGAATCTGCTATATGTGTGGATATATATTTCCTCCCTCTTTGGCCTCCTTTCAATCTTCCCCTATCACACCCCTCTTGGTAATCACAGAGCACTCAGTCCCTTGTGCTATGCAGCAGCTCCCCACTAGCTATTTCACACAAGGTAGTATATATACGTCAATCCTAAACGCCAGTGTTCAAGGCAGCACTATTTACAATAGCCAGGACATGGAAGCAGCCCAAATGTCCAGCAAAGTTTCGTTTTTATATTCTATTTCTGACTACTGTTCCAAAGTATTAGGTGTCAGGGCGTGCTCTGATGGTGAGCACATTATGTCCACGTTCCCTTCTCTTGCCTCTGTCCGCGGTGTTGGTGCTTTCAAAACCTGTGGGATCGTTATGGATATGCAGCCCAGCCAATGAGGGCTTGTGGATGAGCATGGTAGGAGGGGCTGGAGTGTGGAGGGGAGGGGCAGGAAGGGGTCTTAGAAGGAGAAGTGCCTTTGCGACCCCATGGACTGTAGCCTGCCAGGCCTCTTCAGAAACTTCCAGGTTGGTGTGGGAGGCTCAGACTCTGACTCACAGAGCTCCCAGTCTCATGGGGGAGTCTAGACCCTGCTATAAAAGACAATGAAATAATAGCACTTAAAATAATTATTCAATATGTCATTTTACAAACCCATACCCTCCTAAGACATTGTCCTAATTCAGCCATTGTCCTGGAGTGCTGTTACACTATGTATTGCTTGGGGAAACTGGGTTATTGGTGGGGTTTGGAGTTAATACAGTGTTTTATTTTCTTGCAATAGTATTCCATCAAAGCACTAGGTGCCTGGTATGGTGGTAGGTTTGAACAGGGCCTTTGGAGTCAGATGGATTGGGTTCAGATCCCTACTGTGGAGTTTTTCTGTGCAACCTTGGGCCTGTTACTTGACTTTTCTGAGCTTGTTTCCTCATTAGGAAAAAAAAATTGAAGACAGTCACACCAATCACATGCTTCACTTAGGAAATAAATGCTCCCAGCACAGTGTCTAAGTAGTGGGTTCATACGACGTACTTGTTTTATTCTCTTTATGTCTTTCCTCTGTGGACTTTAATCTGCCTAATGCAAAGTTAATGGGGAACTTTGAAGTGTGGAGATCTTTCAGGATAAGGAATACTGTAAATTTGGGGCCAATCAAGAAAGGCTCCCCAAAGAAAGCTCAGCATCTCCCCAAGCCCATTCTGGGATCCTCCTAACTCAAGCAGAAATGTCAGAATGAGGAATTATGGCCCAGGGCACAGGCCTTGCACACAGTAGGTGCTTATGGAATATACGGGATTGCAGCCTGCCTTGGGGCTGGAGCTGTGACCTGTAGCTTCTGCTGCCTAAGGACAAGGACCAGGCTTTGTCCTTTGCCCAGCCTTTGCAGACATCCCATGGGCCCACCATCCAGGGCCTGTTGGTGGGAAAAGACCACCGTGTTCACCATGACAAGTGCAGCCGCCCCCACCTGGGCCCTGTGTCCATTCACTTTCCCCCTACAGCCTCTTTTCCACCCAGCAGCCAGCATGCACTCTAAAACATGGACGAGACAAGGTCCCGCTTCTGCTCAAAACCTCTTGGAGGACTGCCGGTAGCTAAGATTCTGTGCTCTCGATGCAGTGGGCGCAGGTTCAGTCCCTGATCAGGGAACTTGATCTCACATGCCACGGCTAGGAGTTCACATGCAGCAACTAAGATCCAGCACAGCCAGATAAATACTGAAAAAAAAAAAAAAAATCTCTAGGCGCTACTTGGAAATGATATTTAAGTCTCCAAATACTTAAAACTCCAGGAGTCCTGGAGTGTTTCCAAATATAAGTATCAATTTATCTAGGTACAAAACCATTAGTTGGAAATTATATAACTTGTTAGTATTTGAATAAACATGAAATTTTGAGAGTAGTAAATATATACCTTTTTACCACCCTAGCTATGGTTCAGGGGACATTTAAGTTCTCTGAATACATATCTGTCCTAGTTGTTTTTGTAGATTGTATTTTTAAAATTCACCTCTGAAATATACTTCTTCATTATTCAAAGAGGGATTTTAACAAAAATGTCTATCACACCAAAAAAACAAAGCCTCCATGTCACTCTGTCATGTCATTCAATTTCGTCTTCTACAATTGTTCCCTTGTACAGCTGCCATTCTGACTTCTGTGAGATTGCTCTCCTGCCTCAGGGCCTTTGTACTATCTATGCCTTCAGCCTGGAACTTCCTCCCCCCAATATCCACATAGCTCACATTCAGCTTATTTTGTTTCCTATTGCTTTGTAACAAGTTACCACAAATTTAGTGGCATAAATATAATTTCTTTAGGTCAGGAGTTCAAACGTGGCTTAGATGGGTCCTCTACTCAAGGTCTCAGGAGGCTATAACCAAAGTTGCAATGGGCTGCAGTTTCATCAGAGGCTCAACTGGGGAAGACCTGCTTCCCAGCTCCCTCCAGCTCTTGCAGAATTCAGCTTTTTTAGTCATCAGACTGAAGCCCATTCACCTGCTGTCAATTAGGAGCTGCTAACATCTAGAAGCCGCCCACAGTTCCTTGCCATGTGTCCTGGTTTTAAATATTTTTGCTTTAAGAATCTTTGCTGCAAGCAGTTTCAGCATACAACTAATTGGATGTAAGACAATTTTGCCATGAAAATAAGATAACAAGAAATAGAATAGAAGACATTAAAAAGGACATAATGAAACATGAAAATTAATTGAAAATTTTAAAGATTTTATTGTGAAAAATGAAAACACAAATAATATTTAAATACATTTAAAGTGAGTAGATTCATGGTTATAGTTGTATTTGGGTATATCTCAGAGAAACTGACAATACTTTCTCAAAGTTAGTCATTTAAGGACTCAGGATCTAATGTGGGATGTAAGTAATTTATGATGTAAAAATACCTGCTGTAAGTCAAACCAAACTGTCAGCCAGTTATTTTACCCGTTATGGCAAGACTGCCTTAGAGCCAATTAGTTGTGCAATGAAACTGCTTGTGTCAGAGAGGCTTATGGTGACAGTGCTGCACATTCCTTGCCATGGGCCTTCTCTGTAGGTCGCCTCACAGCATGGCAACTGGCTTCTGCCAGCAATGGAGGAAAATCTCCCTAGTGCATATAGCAAAAGGGAGCCTTCTACATAACGTAACACATTACACATGTCACAGTGGAGTGCCAGCTAGTCACCCCTGTCATGTTCTATCAGCTAGAAGCAAGTCACAGGTCCCGCCTCCACTCAAGATTGGAGGGGCTTTTCCAGGGCAAGAACAGGGGGCCTTCACACTCACCTTCTTCAAGTCTTTTCTCAAATGTCACATTCTCAGAAAGGTCATCTGGATAATTGTAGTTGTGAAATTACAACCCTCCTGTCTCCAGCAGGAGGGCTCTTCCCTGGTGGCTCAGATGGTAAAGCATCTGTCTACAATGCGGGAGACCTGGGATCGATCCCTGGGATGGGAAGATCCCCTGGAGAAGGAAATGGCAAACCACTCCAGAGCTCTTGCCTGGAAAACCCCATGGACAGAGGAGCTTGGTAGGCTACAGTCCATGAGGTTGCAAAGAGTCGGACACGACTGAGCAACTTCACTTTGTCCCCAGCATTGCTCATCCCCTCTCTCCTGCTCTAATTTTCAAAGAGCACTTACCGTCTTTTACAGTAATGAATATGTGCTATATTCATTTTCTGTCTCCTCCCACTAGAAAGGAAGCTTCATGCGGGCGGGGACTTGTCTCTGTCTGGCTCACTGACGAGTCCTCGGTGCTTACAGCTACAGCAGCGCCTGGCACGTAGTGGGTGCTCAATTACTATCACTGGGTAAATGAGTTAGATCTTATTTCACCGGCCAAAAGCCTTCCAGTGGCTCCCCATGGTCCTTAGAAAAAAAATCCAAACTCTTGGCCTTCCTGACAAGACCTGGCACACCCTGGCCCTGGGCTGCCTCTCACTCCCTCCACCCATCCCAACCTCACCCCTGCGGGCTGTGTATCTGTCATGAGGGCCTCCTGCTGTCCCACAAGCCTGGCAGGACTTTTTCTGCTGTGGGGCCTTTGCACTTGCTGAGTTCTCTGCCTGGAAGGAGCTTTCTCCAATCTTTGCAGAGTTGGCTCCTCTTGATCCCTCATGGATCAGATGTCCTCTTCCCAGAGAGGCCTCTCTGACCACCTGACCAGAAGGAGGCTCCAGAATCCCTGCTCCCTGCACCGGGGCCCCACTCCCCACCCTGAGCAGGTGACATGGCTGCTGTCTGTCTGTCCTGTGGCCTGTAAGCCCACTGAGGGCTTACAGTGTATCCATCAGTGTATCCATCCCCAGTGTCTGGAACAGTGCCCTATGCTCAAGAAATATAGAAATGAATCAGTGAATGAGTCTGAGGCTGAAATGTGGGTGGTAAAGCCTTCCCAGTCTGGGGTGGGAGGGGCTGGGGATGCTAGGGGAAGGGGACAGTGTGGTGGGATATCAGCCTCGGCCTGCATGCCTGGGGATGGCCTGGGTGACTGCCTTCTCCCCCCACCATTCAGTCTTCTCTGTGGCCAGAATAGAGCGTTCTGGGCTCCCCATCTTCGGCTACTCTGGCCTTGGAAGGGTGGTGTCTCTGCTTCCTCCAGTCCCCAGTCCAGGCCCTGCCTCCCACAGGGGTCTGGGAGCCAGTACCGCTGGCCCTGGGCACCAGCGGTGCTATGCTGTGCTTAGTTGCTCTGTCGTGTCCGACTCTTTTTGACCCCATGGACTGTAGCCCACCAGGCTCCTCTGTTCATGGGGATTCTCCAGGCAAGGATACTGGCGTGGGTTGCCATGCCCTCCTCCAGGGAATCTTCCCAACCCAGGGATAGAACCCATGTCTCCTGCATTGCAGGTGGATTCTTTACCATCTGAGCCACCAGGGAAGCCCAAGAATACTGGAGTGGGTAGCCTATCCCTTCTCCAGGGGATCTTCCTGACCCAGGAATTGAACCAGGGTCTCCTGCATTGCAGGCAGATTCTTTACCAGCTGAACAACCAGGGAAGCCTGGGCACCAGTGGTAGTCTTGCCCAAGCCAGAGGCAACCAGCTGCCAGGTATCAAGGGTGCTGGCCCCAGGGGTTCTCTCTCCATCCCCCTGGGCTGTTGTCTCTGTGTATTTGTCATAATTCCTAGGTCTTGGTCCACGTTCAACTCAATGCCGTAAGGCTTCACTGCTCACTCACTGCACCAGGCACCTGGGGCGCTAAGGTACACAAGTGTGGGCTCACAATCTGGAGGTAAGGACAGAAATCCTCATGCACGAGGGGGACACCTGGGAGCAGCAGGTACTTGGGGCATGGAGATGAGTCTGCGAGGGAAGAGACTCTGGTCGACTTGGGGGACTTGAGGGCCATGAAAACGAGTTTGGGGCAAGAGTGTTATCTCTTTTCTTGACCTCCTGCTCTCCTTCCATCTCTGTTTCATGGGTGGCCTTTGCCCTGTGTTTGTCTCTCTGTCCTCTTTCTCCCTAACTTCTGTCCCATCCCTGTCCCCTTACTTTGTCCTCATCCCAATCCCTCGGATCTCTTGTCCTTCAGTCCCTTCCCTTATCTCGCTGACATCATCTCTTTTATCTTTTAGCATATTTATTTATTTATTTGGCTTCACTGAATCTTAGTTTTGGCCCATGGAATCTTTTTTAGTTGCAGCACTCAAGACCTTTAGTTGCAGCATGAGAACTCTTAGTTGCAACATGTGGGATCTAGTTCCCTGAGCGGAGATTGAACCCAGCACTCCTGCACTGAGAGCTCGGGGTCTTAGCCCCTGGACCACCAGGAAAATCCTCTGTTATCTCTTATCTCACCACCCACAGTCCCTAGCTCCCTGTTCCTCTCTCCCCTGCCCCATCTCATTTCCCTTGCCTCTCATCTTTTCATCCCCATCCTCCTTCTCTCTGCCCTCCAAGCTATTTGTCCATCTCTTGCCCCCCTGCCCCATCTCTCTGCCCCCTGCCTCTGTGCCAGTTTCCAGAATTCAAATACATGCCAATACCCCATCTGCCTCTTCCGGGTTTCTGCTCAGATCCTTGCCTGCCCTTCCCTGCTGCCAAGTATCCCAGAAACCCAGGCAGAGAGGTGTGGCTGCTTTTTGAACAAGAGTACAAATCTGCCTTAGTCTCCAGCTTGTTTGTTTTACTATAATTAGGTAAATAAATCAGCACATTAGCTTCATGCTTGAGAGCTCAGCTTCTAAGGAGCGGCTCTATCTTATGCACAGAGCGGGCACAGAAGTCCCTGGGGGTCTGGGACATGTCCCCGGCATCTCTCAAAGGCTAGCAGGCCAGTCGATCCTCTCCTGATCCTGACAAATGGGAATCCCTGGATCTCTGTTTCTCGCCATCCTCTACTCCTGAGCCTGCACAGCCCATGTTTCTCTGCCTTTAAGAGCCTGGGGCTGGGGCAAGTGGTTTGCCAGTCCTGTGGCACTCTCTGGGACTGGGCAGGCAGGAGGGCCAGGGGCTCCACTGAGTCAGAAGCAAGTGGGTCATGAGGGCGGCAGGTATCCCTTATTAAGCTGCACTCCTGCTTTTCCAGTCTCCCCATCTGGACTGGAGCCCAACATGGCAGCCGATGAGCCCAGGACCATTAAAGCCCAATTAGCAGAAAGAGGACCTGCTGAGCAGTGGGCTCTCCTCCTCTGTAGGAATGCCAGAGGCTGAGAGGGGACAGTGGGGTTCTAATGAGGCTGGCAGGATGAGCCAGAGAAAGTGGTACCCAGGAGCAGCAAGACTCGGGGTAGAGTCAGGGAGGACTTCCATGTGGTGAGGATGGCGAGGTTGGGTACAACACCAGCCTGGGCTACCCTGGAGGTGCCACCAGGCTTCTGAGTGAGCTCAGGGGCTTAGACAGATAGTTTCTAAGTGGGGCAGGTCCAGAGAAGGCTCCCTGGAGGCAAAGAGTGGTGATATTGGAAATGCGTGTGATGAAGGGGTACTGACCTACCCACCCCCAGGCTCCAGGCTTTAATTGCTGAGGGGATGGGCGTCCTACAGGCGGAGGTCCAGTGAAGGGGCTGGGATGGCTGGGGCAGCCAGGAGACGGACTTGAGGGCTCACGTAAATGGCTCTTTACTGACCAGTATGGGAACATCTTAGGATGTTAGTAACTGAAGCAGGGATGCCGATGTGTTAAGACCATTGCATGCGTGTGTGCTCAGTTATGTCTGATTCTTTGCAGTCCCATGGACGGCAGCCCTAGGCTCCTCTGTCCGTGGGCTTCTCCAGGTGAGAATACTGGAGCGGGTTGCCATTTCCTTCTCCAGGGAATCGTCCGGACCCAGGGATCAATCTGGCATCTCTGATGTCTCCTGCACTGGCAGGTGGATTCTTTACCACTAACGCCACCTGGGAAGCCCTAGTAAAGCATTGCATGGAACTGATGAGGCGGTACCTTCTCTTTCTGGAAAGGGGGGTGGGGGTCGCACTGGAATGGGGCCATCCCTGGAAGGAGGAGACAGGATGCAGTGACTTCTTGATGTCTGCCTTCTGCAGAGAGGGGATATGGCTGGGGGCATGCAGAGGCAATTTTCATCCCTTCCTTGGGACCTCTGGAGCTATGGAAGGGCTTGGGGATTTGGAGGGACTTGTCCCAGCCCTGCGAACTGTACCTGAAATCTGTGCCTGCTTCACCACAGTGGAGAGCCTCCAGAGCCCAGTGCAAGGCAGCCCCTCTTCCCCTAGAGGGATGTTTCCAATGGATCTCGAAACTGCTTCCTCAGCTCCTGGCTTGTCTTACCTAAGTAGGCCTTTTGGATTTATTAGCTCTGGGGGTGGAAAGAAAACAGCTTCTCGAAGAAGTGTCTTTAGTGCCACATTTCAAACTTCAGGCTTGATTGAAACGGTAGTTAAAACAGTTTAAGGCTCTTAGGTAAAGTTGCACTTACCTCCCGGCCTCTGTTCCGATATTAGCCATTTATGGCGGTGGCCCTGCTATGCTGCTGAGAGGCCGTGTTTTCTGGAGAGGTGTCAGCCTCCAAGGATGTGGCCCCCACTTCCATGTGTGAGCCTGTCTCATCGAAGCCACCATGAGGAAAAGTCACGAAATAATAGTGCATTGTAATTAAGCCTCATTGTGCACCCTCTTGTGGAAATGCTCATGTTAAAGAATTCTTTTTACTTTGCAGGAAGCTGGAATATTTGTTCCCCATGTCATTTTTATATTCCTTTTGCATGGCAATTAATATTTAACTCCTGGGAAATAAAGCTGCCACCTGATACCGTCTTTATGGCCTGGTATTAAAATAACTGTTCCTGATAAACTATTGTAATAAAGCATGGAGAAGACCCTCTAGCTGGAAAGGGGTTTAGTTCACGTATTAATTCTACTCAAGGAGCTGGGTCCTAGCAAGTCTTTTTCTCCTAGTTCATTCCATTTTTCATGATGACACGTCAATGAGCCTAAACATAATTATAATAACCGAGGAGAGAGAATATGGTGTATTTAAGAGATGGGGGACTCACTCTGCCTCTCATCCCTCCCATAAAGGTATTTCCAATTAGCGCGATCGCGCTGTAATTATGGTGCCCATAACTTGGCCTTCATCGGCTTCCATCACCCCCAGCCAGAGCATGTCCTTGATGTAATAGAGAAGGTGAAAGCGGCCCATTTGTAGTCACTGGTGGAAGCCCAGCTGTACCTGATATCAACGGTATTTAACTGGGAGACCTTATTTGAGTTTACAAGTGATTACAAGCTGTCCTGTGGGACTCTGCTTACCGACGAATTCTCAAATAAGTTGCAAAACAGTGACGAATTAACTTGTTATACTGTCAAAATCAATTATTGCGGAAGACAGCTTAACTTCCCGGCCCATTCTCAGGGCCCTTGAGCCACCACCACTCCCCTCGGCCCTGCCAGAGTGGGCCAGGACAGTGTGGCCCACCCCAGCCTCTGTCACCCCCGACTTCTCCTCCCCTCCTCCTCACCCTCACTTGGCTTCACTCAGAGTCTCCAGTTTGAATTTGGGGAGCTGAATTCCCAGGAGCAGGGAGTGGAGAGAAGGAGAGGAACATCTCCTGACATACCATCTCCGCCTTGAAATGATATTCTCCGCAGTGAAGGCTGGGGGAGATTGATTCTAGCTGGGGCTTTAAGGAAGATAAACATCTGAAGGCCCCAAGATCTTTACTCCGCAGCATTGAATGGAAGGTGCAATTTATAAATGTTCCCTTAATATTTCTGAACCAGATTGGCCAGTAATTTATGGACTGCAATGTTGAGGACTGAATTAATTTTTCCAGTGAGGAAAGTCTGCATGCAGCTTTTGGCGAGAGTCGTTCCCTGCATCTCCGGGCAGAATCAGAGAATGACAGGGTGAGAAGGGACTTCGGTGAGGATGAATTCTACCCTCTTCCTGGCACAAGGAGGGAAACGGAGGCCCAGGGTCACATTGTGAGTCCCTAGCAGAATCAGATCTGGAGCCCTGGTCTCCAGACGTGTTCTTCATTTCGTGCCCTGAATAAGTGAGTGGTGTCTGTATCATTGGTAACTAGAGCCTCATAACCCTGAGGGGTCCTGCTTGCTTCTCTGGCTTTTATTTCTTTTCTTCTCAGCAGACAGATAGCAGTTTCTTTGTCTGAATTAGGAGCTATAGGCCTAAGGCTCAAGATTGGAGCAGGCTAAGGTTCTTGTCTGCGTGGCTGTCCACCAGGGTGTGTGAGGTTCCAATAGGCAGGGAACTTGTATTTATTGAGTTGAGCACCTAGTATGTGTCAGGGCCAGGGTTGGGCACCAGATCTACATTATCTTGTTCATAATCTGCACAACCACCCTGAGTAGGGTGGGTATTTTGACCTCCCATTTTACAGATGGGGAAAATGAGGCTCAGAAGGTTAAGTCCTATTCCCTCTTGCCACCCCTCCCAACTTCACCCCCTTCTCAGCTCTTCCTGCTTCTCCCCAGGCCTCAGTTCAGTTCAGTCACTCAGTCGTGTCCAACTCTTTGCCTCCGTTTCCCTCCTTGTGCCGGGGAGAGGGTAGAATTCATCCTCACCAAAGTCCCTTCTCACCCTGAATCGCAGCACGCCAGGCCTCCCTGTTCATCACCAACTCCCGGAGTTCACTCAAACTCATGTCCATCGAGTTGGTGATGCCATCCAGCCTTCTCATTCTCTGTCGTCCCCTTCTCCTCCTGCCCTCAGTCCCTCCCAGCATCAGGGTCTTTTCCAATGAGTCAACTCTTCGCATCAGGTGGCCAAAACATTGGAGTTTCAGCTTTAGCATCAGTCCTTCCAATGAACACCCAGGACTGATCTCCTTCAGAATGGACTGGTTGGATCTCCTTGCAGTCCAAGGGACTCTCAAGAGTCTTCTCCAACACCACAGTTCAAAAGCATCAATTCTTCAGCGCTCAGCTTTCTTCACAGTCCAACTCTCACATCCATACATGACCACTGGAAAAACCATAGCCTTGAGTAGACCGACCTTAGTCAGCAAAGTAATGTCTCTGCTTTTGAATATGGTATCTAGGTTGGTTATAACTTTCCTTCCAAGGAGTAAGCATCTTTTAATTTCATGGCTGCAGTCACCATCTGCAGTGATTTTGGAGCCCCAAAAAATAAAGTCTGACACAGTTTCCATTGTTTCCTCATCTATTTCCCATAGAACAGCAAAAAATGAAATGGGTCAGAGACTTCCCAGCAATTGAGAGAGTTCAGTGGGGCACAAACTAGACTAGAGCTGCTCACATGAATCATCTAGGCATCTTAATAAAACACAGGTTCTGATTTAATAGCTGGGAAGAGGCAGGGAATCTGGGCCTGAAACCCTGCATTTCATGCAAACTCATATGTGATGCCAGTGCTGCTGGTCTGGGACCACATACTGGGTAGGAGGGGCCTGGATCACCATGCTTTCCAGAAGTCTCTGGCCCAGTGTCATGAAATCACACACTCTTGCAGCTGATACAGCCTTCTGGTCATAGAGTCCATCTGCCTCTGGAAATTTGGGGATTCCTTCTTTTCTTAGAGAAAATTGTGCACATCTGCAGAGGGGGCTGTGTTTTTGTTTGTCTGTGTTGGCTGCCCTGGTCCTGGTTGTGGTATGTGGGATATTTCATTGCAGCATGTGAACTCTTGGTTGCAGCATGTGGGATCTAGTTCCCTGACCAGGGATCAAACCTGGGCTCCGTACATAGGGATTATAGAGTCTTAGCCACTGGACCACCACAGAAGTCCCTAGGGATTCCTTTAAAAAAAAAAAAATCATGAACCATCTCTAGGAAAGAGATAGAAACCCCTTCTCAGAGACCCCCAAATCAGATGGAGGCTGTTCTGTATTTAAAACCTAGGCATAAGGCCACATAAGGCTCCTCACCACTGTGATTTAATGACTAGCAATTGAACAGCAAATTGGTCCCCTCCAATTACCTGATCTTTGAATCACAGAACTTGCTTTGGGGGCAAGATATTTACTATGAAAACTGAGTTGAGACAGGAATGTTACCAAACATTATAAATAGCACTGGGTTTATTTTCCAAATGCTCCATACTCTGAAATGAGAAGGATATTCACAGAGCATCAGAATCTAAGAGGCTGCCTCTTTCCTCTCTACTCACCGCAGCACAGATACACACTGCTGAATAAGACATCCTTATGCAATTAGGTTGTGGATCACGTCTGAATATCTCCTTGTACATGACATTTACGGAGAAAAACACTTGCAAATTAAATGTTTGATTAACATTACATCTTTTTCTGTTGAAAATGGGTGAGCATAATTGAAAGCTGCATTAGCTAAAGAATATGAACTTTATAGGGGCTTTATTCTGGGCCTGAGACTCTCAACAGTTTTATTGTATCCTTAGAGCCAATGGCCCAGAGTATTTATACACCATGTTTCATGAAATAATCTGAAGTTTCAGAAGTTGGCACCCCATCAGAGGACAATTAGCAGAGTTTGAGTGTGATCTTGTCCAGGAGACTTGGGTAATATATGTTGGAGTTTATGGTGTGTTTTATCAAGAGTGAGTAGGTGAAATGTACTTTCTGGAGTGGGAGGGATGATTTTCCAGTTCCCAGATTCTATGTTTATATCCACTACTTATCCAGGTTCTATATCTACACCAGCAGCATCTTCTTTCATTGTCTGCCTCTTTTATAACCACTAGATTTAGACACATTGTCTGAACTAGTCCTACTTCCCTTTTATATTAATAGCTCATTCTCTTCTCTTTGTACTTTTCATTCCTCTCTTCTGTCTTCCCCTCAGTTCAGTTCAATTCAGTTCAGTCGCTCAGGCGTGTCCAACTCTTTGTGACCCCATGAATCGCAGCACGCCAGGCCTCCCTATCTGTCACCAACTCCCAGAGTTCACTGAAACTCATGTCGATCGAGTCGGTGATGCCATCCAGCCTTCTCATCCTCTGTCATCCCCTTCTCCTCCTGCCCCCAATCCCTCCCAGCATCAGAGTCTTTTCCAATGAGTCAACTCTTGTCATGAGGTGGCCAAGTATTGGAATTTCACCTTCAGCATTAGTCCTTCCAATGAACACCCAGGACTGGACTCTTTTAGGATGGACTGGTTGGATCTCCTTGCAGTCCAAGGGACTCTCAAGAGTCTTCTCCAGTACCACAGTTCAAAAGCATCAATTCTTCGATGCTCAGCTTTCTTCACAGTCCAACTCTCACACCCGTACATGACTGCTGGAAAAACCATAGCCTTGACTAGACAGACCTTTGTTGACAAAGTAATGTCTCTGCTTTTGAATATGCTATCTAGGTTGGTCATAACTTTCCTACCAAGGAGTAAGCATCTTTTAATTTCATGGCTGCAATCACCAGCAGTGATTTTGGAGCCCCCCAAAATAAAGTCTGACACTGTTTCCACTGTTTCCCCATCTATTTCCCATGGAGTGATGGGACCAGATGCCATGATCTCCTTTTTCTGAATGTTGAGCTTTAAGCCAACTTTTTCACTCTCCTCTTTCACTTTCATCAAGAGGCTTTTTAGTTCCTCTTCACTTTCTGCCATAAGAGTGGTATCATCTGCATATCTGAGGTTATTGATATTTCTCCCGGCAATCTTGATTCCAGCTTGTGCTTCTTCCAGCCCAGCGTTTCTCATGATGTACTCTGCATATAAGTTAAATAAGCAGGGTGACAATATACAGCCTTGACGTACTCCTTTTCCTATTTGGAACAAGTCTGTTGTTCCATCTCCAGTTCTAGGTGTTGCTTCCTGACCTGCATACAGATTTCTCAAGAGGCAGGTCAGGTGGTCTGGTATTCCCATCTCTTTCAGAATTTTCCACAGTTTATCATGATCCACACAGTCAAAGGCTTTGGCATAGTCAATAAAGCAGAAATCAATGTTTTTCTGGAACTCTCTTGCTTTTTTTCCTTGATCCAGTGGATGCTGGCAATTTGATCTCTGGTTCCTCTGCCTTTTCTAAATTCAGCTTGAATATCTCGAAGTTCACGGTTCACATATTGCTGAAGCCTGGCCTGGAGAATTTTGAGCATTACTTTACTAGCATGTGAGATGAGTGCACTTGTGCAGTAGTTTGAGCATTCTTTGGCATTGCCTTACTTTGGGACTGGAATGAAAACTGACCTTTTCCAAGTCCTGTGACCACTGCTGAGTTTTCCAAATTTGCTGGCATATTGAGTGCAGCACTTCCATAGCATCATCTTTCAGGATTTGAAATAACTCAACTGGAATTCCATCACCTCCACTAGCTTTGTTCACAGTGATGCTTTCTAAGGCCCACTTGACTTCACATTCCAGGATGTCTGGTTCTAGGTGAGTGATCACACCTTCATGATTATCTGGGTTGTGAAGATCTTTTTTGTACAACTCTTCTGTGTATTCTTGCCACCTCTTAATATCTTCTGCTTCTGTTAGGTCCATACTATTTCTGTCCTTTATCAAGCCAGTCTTTGCATGAAATGTTCCCTTGGTATCTCTAATTTTCTTGAAGAGATCTCTAGTCTTTCCCATTCTGTTGTTTTCCTCTATTTCTTTGCATTGATCACTGAGGAAGGCTTTCTTGCTATTCTCTGGAACTCTGCATTCAGATGCTTATATCTTTCCTTTTCTCCTTTGCTTTTCGCTTCTCTTCTTTTCACAGCTATTTGTAAGGCCTCCCCAGACAGCCATTTTGCTTTTTTGCATTTCTTTTCCATGGGGATGGCCTTGAGCCCCATCTCCTGTACAATGGCACAAAGCTCATTCCATAGTTCATCAGGTACTCTATCTATCAGATCTAGGCCCTTAAATCTATTTCTCACTTCCACTGTATAATCATAAGGGATTTGATTTAGGTCATTCCTGAATGGTCTAGCGGTTTTCCCCACTTTCTTCAATTTGAGTCTGAATTTGGCAATAAGGAGTTCATGATCTGAGCCACAGTCAGCTCCTGGTCTTGTTTTTGTTGACTGTATAGAGCTTCTCCATCTTTGGCTGCAAAGAATATAATCAATCTGATTTCGGTGTTGACCATCTGGTGATGTCCATGTGTAGAGTCTTCTCTCGTGTTGTTGGAAGAGGGTGTTTGCTATGACCAGTGTGTTTTCTTAGCAAAACTCTATTAGCCTTTGCCCTGCTTCATTCTGTATTACAAGGCCAAATCTGCCTGTTACTCCAGGTGTTTCTTGACTTCCTACTTTTGCATTCCAGTCCCCTATAATGAAAAGGACATCTTTTGGTGGTGTTAGTTCTAAAAGGTCTTGTAGATCTTCATAGAACCGTTCAACCTCAGCTTCTTCAGTGTTACTGGTTGGGGCATAGGCTTGGATCACCGTGATATTGAATGGTTTGCCTGGGAAATGAACAGAGGTCATTCTGTCGTTTTTGAGATTGCATCCAAGTACTGCATTTCGGACTCTTTTGTTGACCATCATAGCTACTCCATTTCTTCTAAGGGATTCCTGCCCACAGTAGTAGAAATAATGGTCATCTGAATTAAATTCACCCATTCCGGTCCATTTTAGTTTGCTGATTCCTAGAATGTCGACGTTCACTCTTGCCATCTCCTCTTTGACCATTTCCAATTGCCTTGATTGATGGACCTAATATTCCAGGTTCCTATGCAATATTGCTCTTTACAGCATCAGACCTTGCTTCTATCACCAGTCACATCCACAGCTGCATATTGTTTTTGCTTTGGCTCCATCCTTCCTTCTTTCTGGAGTTATTTCTCCACTGATCTCCAGTAGCATATTGGGCACCTACCAACCTGGGGAGTTCCTCTTTCAGTATCCTGTCTTTTTGCCTTTTCTCTCTGTTCATGGGGTTCTTAAGGCAAGAATACTGAAGTGGTTTGCCATTCCCTTCTCCAGTGGACCACATTCTGTCAGACCTCTCCACCATGACCCGTCTGTCTTGGGTGGCCCCTTAGGGCATGGCTTAGTTTCATTGAATTAGACAAGGCTGTGATCTGTGTGATCAGATTGGCTAGTTTTCTGTGATTATGGTTTCAGTGTGTCTGCCCTCTGATGCCCTCTCGCAACACCTACCGTCTCACTTGGGTTTCTCTTACCTTGGACATGAGGTATCTCTTCACGGCTGCTCCAGCAAAGCACAGCTGCTGCTCCTTACCTTGGACAAGGTCGTCCCTCCTGACCTTGAATGTGGAGTAGCTCCTCTTGGCCCTCCTGTGCCCGCACAGACGCCACTCCTTGGACATGGGGTTGCTCCTCTTGGCCACCGCCCCTGACCCCTGTCTTCCCCTACCACCCCCCATAAACCTAGCCAGGCCTTAAGTTTGAGGCCTGCATCAAATCTCTTCAGGCAATTCCCTATGGGGTACCATTCAATGACCGTGCTTAAAGCAGGGAGAATCCCTGATTACGTTTTTTGAACTTTCTGATATTGAGGCTTTTAAAAGAACACACCTGTGTGTTCATCTGTTCACACCCTCACCATTCCCTAGGTCACTTGTTCTGCTCAGGCCAGTGGAGAGCATCTCCCTCCAGAGGGCCCTAGCGTGACTCCCAGAGACGGCGCTGAAGCTTGTCAGGTGAAGAGGCTGGAGTGGGGGAGGGGAGGAATCCGGGCAGTGCGAGCAGCACATACGGTGGCCTGGAGTCGGAGGAGGGCGCAGCACAGCCGGGAGATGTTCAAAAGTCTGTGCAGAATGGGCAGAGGTGGGGTGGAGGTAAGGAGCTGGAGATGGAGGGGGCCTGTTCCGATCAGGCAGTGAGGGCCCTCACAAAGAAGCCCACAGAGAGTTTTAAGCCAGAAGTCCTAATCAGCTTTGCGTGTTCAGGATCCATCGGTGGCTGGAGTGCAGGGTGGACCATGGTCCATGAGCTACTGCATTAGTCCATCAGGCAGGCACATTGGAGACAGGGCCAGGCCAGGGGGCACTGCCAGGAAGCTTGCCAAGAACTAAGGGCGGGGAGCCAAGCACCCAGGGGGAACAGGGACACTGGGGAGCAGGGGAGAACTGGTGAGGGAAAGGTGAAGGCTTCATGTGGAAGGGCCGAGATGCCAGGGCGGCTGAGTCCTGGCCTCCTTTCCTGAGTCAGTGTCAGGCTTCCAGGGCTCCCAGAAGCTCGGCGCTCATACATCTGTGAGTAGAAACCTGCGCCCTGAGGGAGGTGGATAAAATGCCACCAGAGGCAGGACGGCCACTGACTACCAGCAGTGTGCAAAGGGGGTTAGAAGCAGCACTGCTGAGCTGAGGAGCTGAATAGCAGGGACCGTGGTGGCAATAACACTATTCTCCGTGTACACTGTACGTTTACATTCACCTGACTCACTCGACTTTGTTGGCGGGGGGGAGTCGGGGTGGTTGTTTTAAGACCATGAGGAACCTAAGGCAGGTTGACTTGACTAAAGTCACAATGAATGAAGGATATAATATTTAACCCCCCAACTTTCCCCTGAGCTTCCCAGGTGGCACAGTGGAAAAGAATCTCCCTGCCAATGCTGGAGATACAGGAGGTATGCCTGCAGTTCCTGGATTAGGAAGATCCCTTGGCGTAGGCAGTGGTGACCCACTCCAGTTTTCTTACCTGAAAAATTCCATGGACAGAGGAGCCTGGCGGGCTACTGTCCATGGGGTCACAAAGAGTTGCACATGACTGAGCACAGTTTCACACACAGCACACATCTTCCCCTAGTCTAGTGTTTTTAACGTGCAAAGATATTAGGACTCCTTTGAGCATTTGTTCTATCTGGCTCTATGCTGAGAGCATTGTGGGAAAACATAAAGGATATGAAAAATCCTTACCCTAAGGAAACTCATAGTCTTAATGAAAAGACAAGGTCAACTCAAGGAAGGTAGCAAACAATTGCAAGAAAAAGTATCATTTATCACCCATTCAATTCATCTATCCACCCATCATCCTTCTACCCTCCACCCACCGTTCATGTCCCCATCATCCCACCCACTCACCCACCTACCCATCCATTTATCCATCTATGCACTTGCCCACATGTCCACCCATCAACTCACTCATCTACCTGCTACCTATGCATCTAGCCATTCATTTAGCATTCATTATACTAGTTATAAATTGGATTGTCCTGATCCCAAGGGGGTTCTTCCAACTCTTGCTGGATATTAGAATCATGTTGTTTTGGTTCAGTCGCTCAGTCGTGTTCAACTCTGTGACCCCATGGACTGTAGCTTGCCAGAATTTCCTGTTCTTCACCATCTCCTGGAGTTTGCTCAAACTCATGCCCATTGAATCAGTACTGCCATGCAGGCATTAAAAATTACCAGTGCCCAGGCCCCACTCCAGAGATTCTGATTTATTCAGTTCAGATGAAGCTGAACTTTGGTTTGTTTTTTGTTTTTAAAGCTCCCTAGGGATTCCAAATATAGCTAAGATGAGGACCTTCTAAAGTGTTTTAGCAGTTCAAAGGTGGATGGGCCAGTGAGGCCTGGGACACACTGTGAACTTCAGAGCTGGAAAGTCCTAGAAGCCCTCTGCTACAGCCCACCCATTTTAAAGGTAAAGAAACTGAGTCCCATTGAAGAGATACCTGGTTCATGTGAAGTCAGGACTTGGCCCCTCACTAGTTTCGAGCACCTTCTCCTACCCCTGTGCTATCAGAGAGGGAAAGTGTCAGGAAGGAGCATACTTTTTAAAAGCTTTTTATTTGCTCACTTATTTTGGCTGTACTGGGTCTTCGTTGCTGTGCACGGGCTTTCTCTAGCTGCTGAGAGTGGGAGCTACTCTCTAGGTGTGGTACTCTTGTTGCAGAACATAGGCTTCAGGCACACGAGCTGTGGTGATTGCAGCATGCGGGCTCGGTAACGGCGACTCATGGGCACCAGAGGGTGGGCTCAGTAATTGGCGCACAAGCTTAGTTGCTCTGCAGCACGTCTGATCTTCCTAGACCGGGAGTTGAACCAACGTCCCCTACAGTAGCAGGTAGATTCTTAACCACTGGACCACCAGGGAAGTCCCAAGGAAGCCTGATTTAAGCTGGGCTTTGAAGAATGGGGAGGCTTGAGGCAGAGGGAGGAAAATCATTTCAAGTAGGAGCAACAGGTCCATGTACAAGGATGTGGACCAGGAATGAGGGTGCTGTGTTTGGACCTTTGTGTGCTTTTGAGGACTCTTTTGATTACAGAACAAACCCTAACACCCAAGCATCCCTTCTGAGGAGCACCCCAACTGGGGCCCCACACTTTCACCATGCACCACGCGTGTGCACTCGTGTCTGACTCTTTGCCACCACATGTACTGTAACCCACCAGGCTCCTCTGTCCGTGGAATTTTCCAGGTAATAATACTGGAGTAGGTTGCTACTTCCTGCTCCAGAGGGTCTTCCCAACCCAGGGACCGAAACTGCGTCTCCTGCATGGGCAGCATCCCTTCTGAGGAGCACCCTGACTTGGGCCGCACACTTTCCTTTTGTGACAGTACCCAGGGCTATTAGGCTGCACCCCATCTGGCTACCATGGTCCACCAAGAGGTCTGCTGTTCTCGACCAGGCCTGTGCCCCAAACCCCTGGACAGTGCAGCCCCACCTGAGAGCACAGGGGAGCTGAGCCTGTTATAGGCAGGAAGTTTAAACAATTACTTTGCTCTGATTAAGAAGGGTAATAATGGCTCTCTTTGAGGAGCAGCATTAATGCGAAAGTGGGATGATGGATGCTCGCCCCCCTCCCCCACCCACATAAATCTCACCTGGGCGCCTTTGTTGCTTCCTTATGATGCATGTATGAGATAAATTCTCCAAATCTATTTTTGTGCCAGTGCCAGCAGCCTGCTGATGGAGTAAATAAGAATTATGGCTACCATAATGGCATCACTTATGAGGGGCGAGAAAAAAAAAGCAAACATGTCCACACAGTTCTTATAAATCTATTATAAATGTGGCCTCAAGTTTCCGAGGAAGTTCCAGCAGACTGCACAGCACCCTCACTGTCCCTGGAGCCCCAGTGAGTGACTCCGCAGGCAGGTGCCCGCAATGACAAATGGTCCCATCCCTGTAGCATCCTCTCTCTGCCTGAGTTCTAAGCCCGGGTCAGCCACGAGAGCAGAGCCACAGAGCCATGGCCCAGGAGCTCCAGTCCCTAGAGGCAGAGTGCCTGCCCCGATAACCTTCATTCAACATCTCTGGGACCCAGCAGCCCTGAGGAGGGCAGGCCATGCTCTCACTTGCTGGGCCAGGCATGAAGAACCCTTGGAGAAAGAGCTGGCTATGGAGAAGCCAACCCATGTTATAACTCTGCCATTTTCCTCCTGGACAGAGTTAAACCCAGGCTCCTCTGTGGGATAAGGGGTCATGGACCTGGCAAGTCTAGGAGGGACTGGGTGGGGTTCCATGGCCAGAAGGAGACCTGCCTTTCTTCTTGCTTCCCTTTAGGGAGAAGGGGCTTCTTCAGGATGGGGAAGACAATGAAACTCAGGACCCTCCAGGGTCTGGCCCACTGCCCACTCCAGCCTCATCTCCCAGCCTCTCCTCCTGGTCCTCACTTCTGAGAAACTCAGAATCCTCCACCTGAGACCTTTGCAGACCTTTCTTCACCTGCAAAGTGTGAACAATAATAATGAAACAATAATAATCATCTGCAGGGTGATCATGAGATGTGCGGGAGATAGTGCAGCTGAAGGCCCTCTGTGAGTGCAGGGAAGCATAGGTTTGCCATAGATGTTATCCCTTAGGGCTCATGCCTGTCTGGGAAAGATGCCTGAGCCCTGCTCCTTGGAACTGGTGGCCCTCAGTGATTCCTTTGGGGAGAGTGCCCAGCAAATGCTGTGGGTGGGGCCAAGTATCTCTTAAGCCAGGTGTCTTCTTGCCCAAAGATGACATTTAAGCCACCAGGGGACAGCACCAGCCTCATTTGTTGTCATTTAATTGCTAAGTCACGTCCAACTCTTTGCAACCCCGTGGACGTCAGCATACCAGGCCTCCCTGTCCCTCAGTGTCTCCCAGAGTTTGCCCCAGTCCATGTCCATTGAGTTGGTGATGTTATCCAACCATCTCATCCTCTGCTGCCCGCTTCTCCTTTTGCTGTCAATCTTTCCCAGCATCAGGGACTTTCCCAATGAATCAGCTGTTCGCATCAGGTGGCCCACAGGATTGGAGCTTCAGCTTCAGTATCAGTCCTTTCAATTAGTATTCAGGGTTAATTTCCTTTGGGATTGACTGGCTGGATCTCCTTGCTGTCCAAGGAACTCTCAAGAGTCTTCTCCAGCACCACAATTTGAAAGCATCAATTTTTTGGCACTCAGCTTTCTTTCTGGTCCAGCTCTCACATCCATACGTGACTACTGGAAATCCCAGCTGAGCGCACAGTGGAGAACTTCCGGATGGTCGTGACCTGAGGGCATCTGTGGGCTCACTTTCTCCGAGGAGATGTAGGACCTCTCACCTGGATTGCTGCCACAGCCTCCTAGTAGTGCTCCACCCTCTCTCTCTGACCCCCTAAAATCTACTCTCCATCAGCTGCCAGAGTGGACCTTTTAAAGCACCAGCCAGCTCATGCCATCCTCCTGGCATGACTGGCTCCCCAAGGAACTCAGAGGAAGAGCCAAACCCCTGCTGGAGGCCTCTGTGGCCCTTCAGGATCCCTGCCTGCCTCTCCCCTCCTTGCCTGCTCATCAGCTGCTGATCCCTCTGCATATTGCCAGTCTCTCTTGGGAACCTCAGGACCTTTGCACTGGCTGTTATTAGGTGGCTCACCCCTCATTACTTCAAGTCTTTGCTGAAATATCTCTGGGAGGCTTTTCCTGACCACTGTGTTAAAAGTAAGCCCCTCACCACAATACTCCTTTCCTGCTGTGTTGTTCTGCTAGGCCCATCCCACAATTGATATTCCACATGTTCCACCCATTTATTTGACCTCTCCTTTGTCTCCACTAGCATGTAGGCTGAGGATGGGGGACCTGTCTATTTTCTGCTGCAAACTCATTGCCTAGAACAGTGCCCAGCACATAATAAGCCCCTAGTAAATGTTAGTGGCTTGAATGAGCTCATGGATGCATGGGTGGATGAATTAAAGACCCAGAGAGGTCCCTGGCTAGGCTACAGGAAACCAATCACCATCTAGGGGCAGGAGGCTGAACACAGTAATCACTGGAAAGCACAGTCTACCCTAGCCAGAGGCAGGCAGGAAAAATGACCTTGATCTTTCAGTTCCTTGGATGGTGAGAGACTGAAGCCTCTGGCCCACCCAAGCCTGTGCCATCCTTTCTGCCTACTCCTCAAGAGCAGAGGGAAGGTGTAAGGATGCAAAAACAACTCCATCTGGGAGCCACACGGGTAACAATCCCCACAGTCATGGCCGCACTCACTTTCCCAGGAAGCCAGCAAACCTGTTAAAATGCAGCTCGACCTCCACCCTGTAAAGTATGCAAATAGCACGGGGCCAGAAAGCACATCCATGGGCCCTGAGTCCCCATTAAAAAAACATCACCTCCCGCACCACGGCACTTGGCTTGCAGATTCTAAATGTCAATAGTTCCCCCAGTGAAGGCAGGCAGAAGGTTGAAAGGTTAGTCTTCATAGGAAGCTAATTGCCATCGGTAAATTACAACTATGAACACACCATCCTTTTTCCTTGCCACCTCTCACCCCACCCTGACCCTTTCCCTGGCTCAGGGGTCCCAGGAACAACACAGTGTAAAACCCAGAGGGTGAACCTCAAATACTCTTTCTGTGACGAGGAAGATAATGGGGAATAAATTCTCATCTTCCTCAAAATAAATGGATCCCAGCTCAGTTTGCCACCAGTCCAGAAAATAACAG
Organism: Budorcas taxicolor; assembly: GCF_023091745.1. Classification (NCBI taxonomy): domain Eukaryota; kingdom Metazoa; phylum Chordata; class Mammalia; order Artiodactyla; family Bovidae; genus Budorcas; species Budorcas taxicolor. The sequence goes on along the minus strand of NC_068919.1, from coordinate 13,090,465 downwards.
CCAGTCCAGAAGTCAACACTCACCAGTTCCAAAGGCAGGGATGACTCTAGCTTAGGCCTCTGGTTCTGTGGGGCTGAGACCCACAGAAGGCGGGGCATACTCTCTGGGTACCATGGCTGCCTCCCCCAGAAGTGCCCACCATGGGCCTTCAGCTCTCTTCTGCAACCCTCTCTCCTGTTACAAGAAAAGCCCTTGGAGTCTTTTCTGAGAGGAAAGAGAGCCTCGATTTGCCTGTCTGTGAAATGGGGATGATGAGAACTTGCTCCTCTCAGGGCTATTTTGAACAGGGTAAGGCCGATAGGGTGCTTGGCACAGGCACTGGGAACTTTCCTATAAGTGCCTTCGGTTCAGTTCAGTCACTCAGTCGTGTCCAACTCTTTGCAACCCCATGAATTGCAGCACGCCAGGCCTCCCTGTCCATTACCAACCCCCGGAGTTCACTCAGACTCGCATCCATCGAGTCAGTGATGCCATCCAGCCATCTCATCCTCTGTCGTCCCCTTCTCCTCCTGCCCCCAATCCCTCCCAGCATCAGAGTCTTTTCCAATGAGTCAACTCTTCGCATGAGGTGGCCAAAGTACTGGAGTTTCAGCTTTAGCATCATTCCTTCCAAAGAAATCCCAGGGCTGATCTCCTTCAGAATGGACTGGTTGGATCTCCTTGCAGTCCAAGGGACTCTCAAGAGTCTTCTCCAACACCACAGTTCAAAAGCATCAATTCTTCGGCACTCAGCCTTCTTGCCTGTCCAACTCTCACATCCATACATGACCACAGGAAAAACCATAGCCTTGACTAGACGGACCTTAGTCAGCAAAGTAATGTCTCTGCTTTTGAATATGCCATCTAGGTTGGTCATAACTTTTCTTCCAAGGAGTAAGCATCTTTTGATTTCATGGCTGCAGTCACCATCTGCAGTGATTTTGGAGCCCAAAAAAATAAAGTCTGACACTCTTTCCCCTGTTTCCCCATCTATTTCCCATGAAGTGATGGGACTGGATGCCATGATCTTCATTTTCTGAATGTTGAGCTTTAAGCCAACTTTTTCACTCTTCTCTTTCACTTTCATCAAGAGGCTTTTTAGTGCCCTATGTGATTGCAATTAGGATCTTGTCAGTTAGTCCTGCTGCTGCCTGAGACTTACAAAATCTCTTGTGGGGCAAGTTAGCCTCCTGTGGTCTTGCTTGCCCACTTGGGACCCTAGGATGGCCAGGCAGTCCCCTCCCTGTCTGCTGCCCACCGGGTGACAGGCCAGACAGAAGGTTCAGTCCATCAGCCAGCAGAGGCCAGGCACTGGGTGTCAGTGGTCCAGTGGCAAATGGCCTCCATGCATCATTTCCTTTGCTCATCACAATGAACTCTGATGTGGGTGGTATGGGATGAGAAGAGATACTGAGGCTTAGAAGCAGACTTGCCCCCCCACCCCTAGTCACATGGCTGCCATGCCCAGCAGAGCCCTGGGCTGCAGAGAGAATCTATCTCAGACTTGTCAAAATCCACACAGATCCACACAGTCTCTACTTTTCTTTGAACCTCTCAGAGAAGGGCACCTTCCAGGTGTCCCCTTGGTGATGTTGTGCAAAATCTGGAATTTTGGAGCCGTGAAGCTCCCCCTTGAGTCCTCTAATCCCCATTCCCCTAAGGCTGTTCCAAAGGCAGGTGGGAAAACAAACACTCCTGTGGGGATATCTGAATGGCCCTCGAGTTCTAATCCCCCTCCTGGGGCCAGCATGGCATCGTCTACTTCAGGCCATGCTGCTGCCCCTCTGGAGAGCATGTTGGCTGCAGGGCGGGCAGCCTGGCTGGCATATCATGGAAGCTGTGCTGCCCGGATTCTTCCAGGCTCACTGGGTTTCTTCCTTCCTGTCAGCTCCTTTTGTTCTCACCTTTTCAAACAGCTTCGCTGGCAGTTTGGATGGAGCTTGTGGGCCAGGGGTAAAGGAATCTGAAACAGAGAGGAAGTGAAAGGAACCATACAAAGTGTCTGTTCTGGATACCAGATGGTATTCTCTGCGGAGTGAAGCGGGCCATTAATAGGTCAGCCTAGAGACCAGAGAGCCAGCACTAATTATGCCCTAATGCTTGGTGTGGGCTCAGATCTAGTTCGAGCCTAAAAAACAATCTGTGAGGTGGCTAAAATCAGTTACATTTTGCAGATGAGGAAACCAAGGCTCAGAAAAGATAAATAACTTGCTTGGCTAGTTCTGGAAGGAACAGAGGTTCCGAGAGGTTTAGTAACTGACTCAAGGTCACACAGCTAGTAAAGTGCAAAGCTGGGATTCAAACCTGGTTTTGTCTGTTGGGAAAAAGACTCTTTTCATTATGCCGTGAGAGGTCCTAACTGAATCCTTCCTCTGTGGGTAGGGTGTTTGCCTCCCAGGTCTCTCCTTTGAAGGGCACGGGGTCAGCACCACACCCTGTGTGGCTGCCTTTGGACCCAGCATCTTGGAATCTACTGAGCTGAGTCAAATGAGCTTGAAGATGCACTGAAATCCAGTTTTGATTTAGTGCAATCACTGGTGACAGGACCTTACCTGCAGAGGGCAACTGAGGAAGAAAGCCCTCCTAACCTTATTTTACCCCTTCCTGGCAAGTGATGGCAGGGAGTGGGGTATTGGGTTAACCAGCTGATTGTTACCTATGGAAGCCTGAGCTCTTAGAGTTCATACTCCACAATAAGAAAAGCCACCCCAGTGGCCCACAAACCACAATGAAGCGTAGCCCCTGCTGGCCACAACTAGAGGAAACCCAGGCAAAGCAATGAAGACCCAGCACAGCCCAATGAGGATATGATCACCTTATTGCACAGGACTGTGACAGGCTCGAATGAGATCATGGTGGGGAAAGTGCTTTGCGAACTGTAAAGCACCGTGCCCCCATGGAGCATCGTTTGGGTTAGAGGGCAAGGGAGCCAGAATGTGTGCCAGAACCACACTACTCTTCCCTGCTTCGGTCAGTGGTGACACGTGGCACTCCCCTCACAGCCCCCTAGCCAGGACTAGTCCCACAGCCCCTCCTGGCTATGAGGGCCTGGTAAATGTGGCAGAGCATGGGACTATCTGGTGGGCATGATTACCGCAGCTACAGATGGTGAAGCTGAGATGCTGTGCCAAGGGACCCTGAGTCAGAAGCAGCTTATGCAGTAGAAGGTTCAAGTCATGAACGAGTAAGGTGACCCCTGGGCAAGCACCTTGAGTGGACAAGCAAGAGGGTCCCCATCCCATCACCCTCTCCTGCCAGGCCTGAGCCCTCCAGTGCAAGACCGTTTTGCAAAAACCCTGCTTCATTCTACATCCAGGAGCAGACAGGAGAGGAAGGAAGTGTGGCGTGGGTGCTCTCCGCTCTATGGCTGGCTTTGTGCTAAGGAAGCTTTGTGTTGAGATGGTGGAGCCTCCTGGATTGCTGTCTCACCGCATGAAGGCCAGCTGCCCTGGAAAGCTGCCTGGACCCACAGCAGAATTTGTATGAGCAAAACATGAATCTTTGTTGTGTTAATCTACTTAGATTTGAGGGTTGTTTGTTACATAGCATGACCTATCCCAACGAATTCATTTTTGTACTGTTTGGGCTTTATAATTCAGATTGCCGCCTCTGCAGGGCCCTGCTGTTAAGACTTTACTCTAGTTCCACATTCTGTGGACACATGCCTCTCAGTTAATACACCCCCCCACCCCAGTCTTCTCATCCTCCAAGCTAATTCCTAAGAACAAGGCAGATGCAAGAGAAATTTCCATCAGGCATTTACTCTTGTGAAGAGAATCACGGAGCACTTCTGGGGCATAGGCCCTGTGCGTGGCATCACAGCAATGAATGTGTACACTATCCCTTTCTGCTGTGAAGTTGATCATGGTGTAGACTGGAGCACAGAGAGAATACAGTGTGATGATGGATGGAGGGATGACTGGATGGATGGATGATCGCTGGATGGATGATAGCTGGCAAGATGATAGGATGGGTGAAGGGGTGGTTAGAAAGATGATAGAGGGATGTGTGAATAGATGATAACTGGATGGATAGATGGTTGGATGGGTAAGTGAGTGGATAGATGCTGAGTAGATGAATGATAGAGGGATGGATGGGTGATAGATGAATAGGTGGATAGATGGATGATAGCTGGATGGATGGGTGATATCTGGCTGGGTGGATGGATGGTGGGTGAATGACGGGATGATGGGTGGAAGGATGATGGATGGATGGGTAGATGGATGATGGGTGGAAGGATGCATGCATCAGTGGGTGGAGAGATGGATAAAATAATCATTGAGTCAGTACCTATTGTGGCCAAGGCCCCTTCTCATCCATTACCTTCCATAATGCTGATAACTGTCCTATAAGATAGGTACTATTTCCCCAAATTTACGGGTGGGATTTGAAAGAGGTCTCACTGTTCTGGAAACCAGCTTCTTTCTATAACAGCAATCTCTGTATGCTTTGTGTAAGCTCCCCAAGCGTGGAAAATTCCTCTGCTTTCTCAGATTAGACCCGGATGACTGCCTCCTCTGGGGAGCACTCTTCATACTCTTCCTCCCCGCTACCCACTGCCCACGCACCTTTTCTTTGTACCAAGTGCCCCTTGCGTCTTCTCCATTTTCATTTCTCAAAACTTACGGACTCTTTCAAATATATACCCAAATAGAAGGATAATATAATTAATCCTATGTCACTATCACCCAGCTTCTAGAAGTATCAACCTGCTGACCACTCTTATTTCACCCACCTCCCCACCGACTTTCCCAGGCATCCTATCAGTTTATCTGTAAATATTTCAGCGTACGATTACCTGCTTCTGCAGAGCTTTCCTCCTCAGGGGCTGGTATCACGGTCTTTTTCATCCTTAAATCCCCAGTGCTTAGTTGACTATAGGCTGTTCAGGGTGTGTTTGTTGAGAGGATAAGTGACTGAGACATTAGTAGGTGTCTGGTACATGTTACTGCCCCCAAATCAGCTTCTAAAGAATGCTGTTTCTCAGCGGGGCCAGACCTGCAGCCAGCGCTTTTGGATGGAATGCTTGTTTGCTTGTGTGTCTGTGAGAACCTTTCCGCTGCAGTGACCTGGGAATTTTAAGTTAGCTGGTGAGACCTTCTCAAATATGGTTCCTTTAGTGGCGCTATCCCAGGGGCATAATTACATTGGCTGTGCAAATACAGGTGAAGGGCAGCTGGGCCACATGTTGTTTGGCATTAGTGTGGTCTCTGCCCAGACGTCCCTCAGACGCCCTGCTAGGACCACAGATGGAGCTGGTTTGGGGCGCTCCTACATCCTGGCATCCCAGCTGGCCTGGCAATGCCCGGTTCATTTGTTTCTGATTTCAGCCCAAGAAGCGTCCAGAGCCACTTAGCCCTGTGGCCTGGCTACTTTTCCAACAGAGGCATCGAGGGGCAGTTGATATGATCATTGGGTTGGCACCTACTATGGAACACCTACTATGTGAGACAGAGGGAGTAAGACCCAGCCTTGGCCTCAAGGAGCTCTCAATCTGCAGAGACAAGGAAAGTTCTAGACGGAGACATTTTCAATGGAAATATCCAAGAACTAACCTCACCCTAGTTTCCTGAAGGCCTCTGCTCTCTCTCTATGTCTGGCTGACTTCCTGACTCAGAGGAGGGTTGGAACAGCTCCCCCCCAGACCCCCATCAAGCATTTTGAGACATTCTCTGTTATAAGCCTAATTGCGTCCCCTCAGAAAAGATGATGCCCCAACCTTCAGAGCCTCTGAATGTGGCCTTACTTGGGATAGGGTCATTGCAGATATAATCCTTCAATCACCTCCTGCAGTCGATTGAACCCCTGATCCATCATGATTCTGCGTCCTTATAAGAAGCTGGCTGTGTGAAGACAGAGACACACAGGGAAAGTGGCTTGGGCCCTTGGAGGCAGAGATTACAGTGTTGCAGCTGCGGCCACCACAGAGGCCAGGAAGAGGCCAGAGAGGATTCCCCTCTGGGTTTCCAAGGGAGTGTGCCCCTGCCAACATCTTGGTTCAGGCCTCAGCCCCCGGAACTGAGAGAGAATGTGTTTCTGTTATTTTTTTTAATTAGTTAATTAATTTTATTTTTGGTCCAGTCTCAGTTGCAGCATGTGGGGTCTTTTGTTGAGGTGTCCAGGCTTTTCTTTAGTTGAGGCCTAGTTGCCTCTTGGCATATGGAATCCTAGTTCCTTGACCAAGGACTGAACCTGAGTCCCCTGCATTCTTAACCACTGCACCATCTATTTCTGTTGTTTTAAGCCACCCTGTTTGTGGTACTGTGTTCCAGCAGCCCTAGAAAGCTGGTATGTTCCCCCACGGTTCTGTCCCCAGGAAAGAGGTCTATTTCCTGGAAGTTTGCCTGAACCTTTCCTGGCTTCATTCCAGTCCTGACCAGCTCCCCTAAGAAGTGATACCTGTGCATGAGCAAGGATCTCCTTCTGTTTGACTTTGGGTCGTTGTTCCCAGATCCTTCTTGTCCTTGGGGTCTGGGGCTTTGTAAATTGCCTTAGGAGCAAGCGAGCAAGATGGTTTTGTGTTTTAGAGTATGGACTCGGGTCCCTGCCCACCCTGGTGTGAATCCCATCTCTGCCCCTTCTCTGTTGTGTGACCCTGGCCAAGCTACTTAACTGCTCTGGGTCTCAGTTTTCTCATCTGTGAAATGGAGGTGATAATATTAGTACTTAACTCACAGGGTAATTAGAAGGCTTGAAGGAATTAACAGAGGGCTTGGCAAACTTCTTCTGTCAGGAGTCAAGTAGTAAATATTTTAGTCTTTGTAAGCCACATAAAAGGTTTCTGACACAACTACTGTGCCATTGTAGAGCGAAAGCAGCCACAGACAGCATACAAATGAACGGCCTGGCTATGGTTCAATAAAACTTTATTGACAAAAACAGGTGGTGGGCCACATTTGGCCAACTTTTGAATAATGTATTGGAAGCATCTAGTCCAATGTGTCGGAGAAGGCAATGGCACCCCACTCCAGTACTCTTGCCTGGAAAATCCCATGGATGGAGGAGCCTGGTAGGCTGCAGTCCATGGGGTCGCTAAGGGTCGGACACGACTGAGCGACTTCACTTTCACTTTGCACTTTCATGCATTGGAGAAGGAAATGGCAACCCACTCCAGTGTTCTTGCTTGGAGAATCCCAGGGACAGGGGAACCTGGTGGGCTGCCATCTATGGGGTCGCACAGAGTCAGACACGACTGAAGCGACTTAGCAGCAGCAGCAGCAGCAGCAGTCCAATGTGTAGTACTTTAGCAGTTACAAAACCCTTTCTCATACATAATTTAATTTGCTCTCATAAAAACCCTGTGAGATCAGGATTGTGCATAACCTTTCTTCACAGACAAGAAAACTGAGGTCCAAAGAGGTTATCCACCTTACTCTGTAGGACACTTGATAGAGAGCGTGTGTCTTCTCAATAGCATATGTTTGCTCACCCTTCCAGCTCACAGTGTGTCCTATGACGCAGTTTCTTTCCCAGTGGATCAGTTTAGCAAGGCCCTGTTGTGTGCTTGGAACTGTGTTTAACTTAGAGAAAGAGAACTGGGGACGTAGGGAAATACTCAAGAAAAGTATAAGCCACACTTTCTACTCCAGGTTTCTGAAAGCTGGCTTTTAATTTGTGAAATGGAATGACAAACCCACCCATATCAGAGTTGCTCTTTCTTCCATGCAGTCATGCCTGGATTCTTGCTTATGTTCATGCATTTACTGATGCAGCAAATATGTACTAAGGACATGCTATGTGCTCAGTGCTGTGCCAGGAACAGGAATTCAGCCAGAAACAAACAGGCACAGCCTCAGGCAGGGACACTACCTCCTAAATGGACCCTTTGTGAAAATTGCTGAAAGGTGGTCCATCCTCTGAGTGGACACAGCTCCAGTGGCAAGTTGCAGGCAGGCTGTATTTTAGCCCATCTGCCCTTTGGCCTGGCACTTTGAACAGTGCACAACTCATACACATGTACATGGTGTTCCTGCTCCCTGGAGCTTCAGTCTAGCACTAGAGGTTTGAGGCATGGAAGTGGGTGATTATAGCAGTGATATGAGTGCTCCAAAAGAGACGTGAGTAAGATGCTCTAGGAGGCCTTCAACTTCCCTCCCCATCTGCCAACTTCAGCCTCCCCATTTGGAGCTGCACTCTCTGTGCCCACAAATTCAGACCTCAGCTAGACCTCCACTGCCACCCTCATGGGAGAGTGCCTGCCTCACCTTGCTGGGGACGGGGGGTAGGGTCCTAGCTGGAGGACTGGGAGCACATTTGCTGTGAAATATACTTCCCAATGTACCTAATTTGCATTAATGTGTGCCATTAAAAGGTAATTATTGTATAAGAAAGAAGCTGGGGAAATATCAGTGAAACATCTGGAATTGTTTTAGAGGCTTGATGGAGAGGCCGGCTGAAGGGCCAGACTTTCTGCAGCCACCACAGACCCCCTGCTGCTGCCCCCCAGAAAGCCCTCTCGAATTGCTCCAGGTCACACTCACCTCTCCCTCCCCCTCCAAATTGTTAAGCCATGCATGTTGGTATTTAACCACACACTGGCTGGCATTAGGAACTGTTTGCAGCTGGGTTACATTATCTCTCCCCAGTTGGACTGTCAGCCCTTCTAATGCCACATTTGGCTTTCTCATCCAGTAAGCCTCAGTGAACATTAAAAACCCAGCAGCTCCAATGCCTTAACTGAAACTTGGGAGGGTGCGCCGACAGGTAGAAACTGGAGAGAGCTGGCTCTCGCGCATGTCACCTGTTGCAGCTCAGAACCCTCAGCCAATGGCTCAGCCCTGCCCCCTCGGGAGGTACCAGGGTTTGGGACAGTGGCGGCTTCCTAGACATTGTGGTCCAGGGGCGAGAGCGGAGCGGGGCGGGAGGGGAGGGTTGGGGTTGAAATTATCTCGACATGGGTTTACACTGAAACCCAGGGGTGGAGGCACTTGGGCCATCTATGCAAGCTCAGTGGGGACCCCTTTCCCAGTCTTTAAAATGGAGATCGTGTCACCTGCATTCTGTTCAGGAGGATGAACTGAAATGCTGAAAGTGAAATATCCAGCTCAGGCAGGGCTTGGCACATTCGAAAGCCACCACACACGTGCATCTCCCCTCCTTGTCCCTGAGTTGGGGGACTGGGTTTGCAGATTAGAGTTCCGTACAGAAAATGGTGAAGTCCCCTCTCTAGCCATCATTCCCTGCTCTGAGGAAAGTATCCCCGCCACCTCTCAGAGCACAGGGTCTCTGGAATCTTGCTCCTGGGATGTTTCTCCTGCTGGTCTCATCACCATGGAATGAAAGCCTCTCCTGTTCCCTCACACCTGCTCCAAGGAGATGTTTTTCAGTGGAGTAATGAATCCTGGCATTCCTAAAATTATATCAGATAGCCACCTCATTACCTTGTATAAAATGGACCCATTTCTCATTCATTTCTGATTTAATAGATCTGAGATGGAGGCCAAGATTCTGCATTTCTAATGAGCTTGTGGGGGGATCCCCAAGCTGGTGCTGCCGTCTGAGGACCACACTTTGAGAACCAGCAGGAGGATGTGCTGGGAGTAAGCTGTTAAACCTTGCTGGTGGTGAAGGGTTAAACCAAGCCTTCCTTGCTCCTCCCGCTTCTTTTTTTCCCTTCCTGCTTTGGCTTCAGGTGCTGTGCAGCACAGTGCCAGGGAGACCCAGGTGATGGGATTAGTGAGTTGGCTCAGTGCCCCATCATCTGCTCTGGGAAACTGCGTCATATGGTGGAAAGAACACAGGCTTGGAGGCGGAGCCTGCGTTCAGCCTGGTGTCTGCTCCGTAATAGCCATGACCTTGAGCTGCTGGTAGTTTGTATTTGAAGCTGTGGTGACCTAGCTCATCTGGGCATCAGTGTTTCTCATCTGTGTAATGGAGAGAATAATGTTCTCCTGGCATATCTCCCACATTGTTATAGAATGTGCTTAAAATGGGTTGTTCAAAATGCCAAGCAAAACTATAATCTTGTTGGCTTTAGTTCGGAAGAAGAAGATGGAGCGAATTTTAACAATATAAAGATACAAGCCATAACCACAGAAGGTCTTGTGGGGGTAGGGGAGTCAGTCCCTTAAACATCTCCCCATTTTACAGAGGAGAAACTGAGGCTCAGACGTAGGAAAGTGACACACCCATGGCCAAACAGCAAAACAAGAAGAGACCAGCTTTCCCCTGAATCTGGTTCTCTTCTCCATCCCAGAGTATTAACTTTCTACCTCTTCCTTTTACCCCATCTTTGAAGAAAAACCAGGTGCATGCCTCAATCAATCATCCTTGTCCCTCTTGGGAAGATGCCAGTTTTAATTGTGGTGTTTACTCCAGTCTTTCCTTCCCTGGTTCTGGGCTTGTCTCCTTTTCTGCCTCTCTAAGCCAAGACTGAGACAATAAAAAAGTTTTATTACATATAAAATTGCTCTGGTAAGTGCTGCCATTAGCTGATAATAAAAAGAAATTTTTGAGTGGTGCAACCAGTTGTTCTTACCTTTCCTGCAAATTGCTCAAAACTCCAGGTCTAGGGTGGCCATGAGGATGTCAGGTTGAGGACGCCCCTCCAGGCCCCTGCCGCCCACCCCTTCCAGGAAGGCCTGAACCCAGGGAGGGACCCCTCGGTCACACACTGAGGGCAGCAATCAGGCTAGTGAGGACTTTGTTTCTACCCTGGGGACCTTGATCGGCTAAGTGAGATGAGCTTGTTTCTTCTCCACCTTTGAGAAAATCTAATCTCATAGGGGAATTAGGCCCCTGTCTTCAGAGAGCTCCCAGGATGGTGGGAGAGCCCTGGAGGGAACTGGGGCATTTACCCATTGTTCTGGTCGGAGAACTCTTTCCTGAGTTTGAGACCCTCCCCTGCCCCTCCACAGTCAGCACAGGGTGGAGGATTTTCAGGCTATCATAGCTATCCTTCAAGCAGCACTATATGCCGGGCACTGTTTGAGGTCCTTGCACGTGAGAACTTACTTTGACTTCACAACAACTCTATGAGGTCCGGACTATTCTTATCCTTGAGGAATAGGAGGCTGGAGAGGCTATACCACCTGCCCCAAGGCAGCCACGAAGAAAGCAGCAAAGCCCAGATGTGAAAACTGACAGATGGCACTTCATTCATCCCCTGACTATAGTAGACGCTTAACAAAGGCTTACTGAGCCATTGACACAGCAGGTATGAGATAGTAACCCTAAACGCTATAGGATTTGGTGCCTGGGAGAGTCAAGGAAGCCTTCCTAGGGCACGTGGGTTTTGATCGGGGGGCTGGACGCCCCTGGGACTATCTCTCCTTCACCTGCCTAGTGTGACCTAGGCCTGAGGAGTAGCAAGAACTTGGAACTGCTGTTTGCAGGCCTTCTGCACACAGGTGAACAGGCAGCATGTCGTTTTAACACCAGCTCACGTTATTGCTGGAGATGCTGGCAGACCCACCTTTGCCAGTCAGGGAGGGGACCCAGGTAGTCTTTGCTTCTGCACTTCTGCAAGAAGCCCTCCTGACTCCTGGGGAGGCAAGAAAGAGGGAGAAGAAGGGAGAAGGATGAAATGCAGGAAGGAATTAGAGAGGAAGATGAAGGGGAAATTGGTGAAAGCTTGTTAACCGATTCAGTGTGCCTGGCACGTGTGGATGAATGACTGGTTCGAGACTAGATGGTGGTGACCAAGCTGGGTCCAGTTGGTGCTGAAGTCCGCCCACTCCCCCTTGAGTGAATCCATTTCCCTCCCATCGTTCCCTGCTCTGCCTCTTAGGGCTTTCCTTTAGGTAGGGAGACGTGGACTTCAAAGAGTTCAATGGGAATGGGAGGCGCAATGGGACCTGGGGTCAGAGAGCCTGATGGAAAGCACCAGGGTGGTCAGGAAACGGCGGGAAGGATGGCTGCAGTGCGGTTGGTCATAGCGAGACACTGGAGGCCACGTAAGCATCCATCAGCCGGAGAAGGGCATGTATTCAGACCTGCTCATTCTATGGAATACTCTGTGGCAGTGAAGATGGATGAAATAGAGCCGTATGTCACAACATGAGTGATTCTCCAAAGCCGTGTTGAGAGCAGAAGCCATACTGTCTCAGCTTGGCTTTCCCAGAGCGAAGCCTCTGTGCTGGGATTTACTTTGGGAGCTCTCCCAGGAAGAGCAGGAGGAGGGGGAGGGGAGGGGAAAGCCAGCCCAGAGGGGTTATGAGCAGGTCACTGCAGGGCAGCTGCAGACCCTCTGGGGAAGCCCACGCACGGAGGAACCGGTCTCTGATGGAACTGGGCAGGTAGCCCCAGGGATGCTAGCTCCTGGCACCTCCTGCTGCGCCTGCACAGTCTGAGCTGCCTGCTGGGACTCGGGAGAAAGCCCCAAGCAGAGATGCCACGGGCTGAAGTGGGAGGCTGGCGGAGCGCCGGGAGCAGTCCCACAGCAGTGTTGAGAGCAGATGGGCTGAGGGCTTTGGCATCGAGTACACGGCGCCTGCTACAGCTTCCGTACATATATCTCAACCTTCAAAACATGCAGCACCACAGCTAACACCGACTAGGGGTCTAGGTGTGGTAAAAACTCAAGACCCTCTTGGCAGTGATAAACATCATATGCAGGAGGCCAGTTACCTCTGGGAAGACCAAGAGAAGTGCAATCAGGGAGTAAACCAGGAGACTTCCGTTGTTTCTGTGATTTTTTTTTCCTTTTGAGCTAAGTGGTGGGTACATGAGTGTTTGTCTTGTTACTTTTTGTATGTTTACAATATTTCATAATAATAATAAACACCATAGAAATCCATGTGGAGGGGCCCTGATGTGAGGGATTGGAGCAGGTGGTTCATGGTGAAAGTTGGATGAGAATGTTGGCTTTGAAGGAGGAATAAGGCTTGACCAGACAAAGTGGGGAGAAGGGCTTGCAGGCAGGGGCACCTCGTGAGCAAGAGCCCAACGGTTGAGACCAGTCTAGTTCCTGCGAGGGAAAGAGTCATGCCGGGGAAGGTAAATATGCACGGTCATGCCCCATCGCAGAGGATGTTCAGAGCCACGCTGAGGAGCTGAAACTCCAAAACAGAAAGACCAGAGTGGCCGAGTAGCAGCAGCAGCAGTAGCCCCAGTAGGAATAATAATAATAATAATAGACTACTAATAAAAACAGCTCTGCACCATTACTGATTAAGCTCGTGCTCTGCGTCAGACACTTTGCTACATGCTCTATGCACATCAGCTCAGTTAAACTGCACAACCGGGGACTTCTCTGATGGTCCAGTGGTTAAGACTTGGCCTTCCGGTGCAGGGGGCGCAGGTTCAATCCCTTGTCTGAGAAGACCCCACATGTCTCGCGGCCAAAAACCAAAACATAAAATGGAAGCAATGTTGTAACATTCAAGAAAGACTGGTCCACATTACAGACGTCCCTGGTGGTCCAGTGGTTAGGAATCCACCTGCCAGTGTAGGGGATATGGGTTCAATCCCTGGTCCAGGGAGATTCCATGTGCTTCAGGGCAGCTAAGGCTGTACACCACAACTAACGCCCACACGCACTAGAACCTGGGCTCTGCAATTAGAGAAGCCCTCTTGGGATGAGACGCTCACACACCGCAACTGGAGCAAGATGCTGAGCAGCAACAGAGACCAAGCACCGCAAAAAATGTAAAATGTTCCACATTGAAAAATAAAAATAAAAAGACGCACAACAAGCCCAGGAGGGAGGTACTATCAGTACCCTATTTTACACACATTTGGAAGCTGAGGCCCAGAGAAGATAAGCAGCTGCCCAGGATCACAAGCTTAGTGGGTGGCAGCGTGTGGATTGGAGTCCAGGCTGACTTCATGCCAAAGCTCAGTTCCTTGACCCTGCTTCCTTATTGCCTTTCCACGGTGGTTGTATCTGGATGGTCTCTCCCCCCACCCCCACCCCAATAAATTCCTGGATGCAGTGCTTCTCTTGGAATAGCCCATAGGTTCCATTCTGCCCACCAGCTCTGGTCTGTTGATGGTGGAGTGGTGGGGCTGGTGATCGGATTGCAGCATTTACCAGAAGGGTCTCATGTTTGCTGACCCATAGTGCTCAGGCCCCTGCCTACAAGGCAGTAGCCTTGCATGTTCTATGCTATGTCCCACAGAGGAAAACCAGCCTGGGCATTGGGGCTTTTTTCTATCCCAAATTGAAGGGATTTTTACTTGGATGGAGCACAGGATACATCGGAAGATGCTCGTAAAACATCCTAACTTTGAAGATGTGGTCCTGATGCTTCAGAAAGGTGGTCAGAAGGGAAACCCAGCTGCCCTACCACTTGGACACCATCCACTGTTCTCACACCAGGTGTATCAGCCCAGTGATTTGGATTTGGGAACAGGATGGGCAAATGCAAGCGGGCCCTAAATCCCACTAACCCAGCACATAAGCCCTCTTAGCTCTCCATTTATTTTTTCCCTGAATGGAAATCAGGCCCCAGGTCAGATCCTCAAACCAAGCCTGGGAATTAATTAGGCATGTAATGCTCGTTAGCAGTAATGAACACTCCTTGCTGAAGTCCTTGTGCATCTTGGTGGGGGACATGGCCTCTGCGGCAAGAATGAAGCATCTTTCCCTGAGCAGGACCTGGACAATACAGAAGCCCCGAAGCCTTCCTGAGGGATGTGCATGCATGCATGCATGCTTGCATGTGTGTGTGATGTGTGAGCGGTGTGTGTAATGCATGTGTGGTCTGAGGCTTGCATGCAGTATGTGTGGGACGTATATCATGCATATTGATGGCATAGTATGAGTCCATAAGGGGTGAGCGTTTCAGGCTGTTTCGGATTATATATGTGGGGTGTGTGTGTGATGTGGCAAGGTTACATCTTTTGGACATGTCATGTGCTTGCTGCATGCTAAGTCACTTCAGTCATGTCCGACTCTTTGAGACACTATGGACTGTAGCCTTCCAGGCTCCTCTGTCGATGGGAATCACCAGGCAAGAATACTGGAGTGGATTGCCATGCCCTCCTCCAGGGCGTGTTAATGGCTGCAATTTTGCATATGGCGCCTATGTAACATGTGTATCACAGATGTGTAGTGTGGGGACATGAAAAAATTCTGCCTAAATCTGTGAGCGTGCGCTCAGGTATCTGAGCCTGAAAGACTCTGTCACTGTCAGTAGCAATAGATTGCCGAGAATTCCCATGACATTGGGCAGAATTATGATCCCGCTTAGCACTGAGATAACATTGGTTGGAGAAAGGACAGATGAAAAATGTCCCCAGGAACAGAGAAAGAAATTCAACTGGCTCAGCAGAGGATGAACTGGGGCCGTGGAGTCAGGGAAGAACATCCAATTCAAGCTGAAAATCTCTGTTAGCGGGAGGGAGAGGTCCAGAGGACGGAGAGGGACAGCTCATCCTAGACGAATTCAGGACAAAAGAGACACACAGTCACTGGAAGCACCGGGAGGGCATCGGTGTTGGTGGAGAGATGCAGAAAGAGGATGTGAGGGGGAGGATGAAGGCATGGGTGCCCCCCATGAAGTGGAGGAGGCGGGACCACCTAAAACATTTGCTGACATCTCTAGTTCTGGACTCCCCAGAAGAAAGACACCCTCCCTGCCCCATTCATCAGTCACAGAAACAACTTTTCCTCTCCTTTCCTTCTTGCTCTTTATGCTTTGGGTAATGTGACTATGTCCCAGGTGGGACGCTTTGGAGATAAAAAGAGCTATTAATAATTATGCCAGGACAGCAGATGAAAACTGGGACTGTCTCAAGTACATGAGGTGTGGTTTCTCAAAGCCTAGAGGAGAGAAGGGGTGGGTGTGGAGGGAAAGGTTTCTCATTCATTAGCAGGCTCAGTCTATCTCCTAAGCAGGAAGACCGTGTGCACCTTCAACCCCTTGAACTTGAACATCCTCTAAACCTTTCTCTGGCCCATTCTCCATAGGTACACTGTGTGGTAGCAAGGACTTCTGGAAGACTCTGAGAAAAATCTTACCATCCACAAATATACCCCGAATCATTTAGGAGTACCCAAAAGGCAGGCCACACTTCTCTAAGGCTTAGCCTCGTCCAGGATGCCAGGATGTTTATTTGGACCACAGGAAATCTGGCCCAAGATACTCAAACAGGGATAAAGTTGGATCCAGAGACCACCCCCTCTCCCGCCCTGAAAGGTCACCACTCTCTTCCATCTCTCTCCCCTCACATTCATTTGACCAACATTTATTGTTTGTCTATTTAAACATTTTTATTGTGAAACTGACATTGTAACAATCTTACAGAAACTGTTTAAAATTAAAAATAAATCACCTCTTGTCTTCTCATGTTAACGCAATAATTAATTTCATTTTTCCTGGTCCCTTCTGATCCTTGCCAGCATGCCTACATTTTTATTATTATGTAGTTATAATGCACATGGAATTTTACATTCTGAGTTTTTACTTCACATCTTATCATAAGCATTTCTCCATTTACATAGTTTTCATAAATATTTTAAATGGCTGCATAATCGTTTGTTCAGTTTATATACCATAATTTACTTAACAATTCCTCTATTGTTGAGCATTCAGGTTATCTTCCATTTGGGATTATTATAGATAATATTGCAGTGAGTATGTCCATACATATATAACACTTGTTATTCTTTTGAGTAATTTCCTTTGGATACTGTATTAGGACTGGAATCACTGGGTCAAAGTGAATAAGCATTTTTATAACCCTTGATCTGTATTGCCATATTGCTTTCCAAAACGATCGTTCCAATTTTCGACATTATCAGTAATGTGTGTACCGATTTTAACATAACATTGTCAGTGGTGCACGTTAGCATTTTTTTCCTCTAAATTGCTAATTTAGGAAGCATAAAATAGGACCTCTGTGTGGCATGAATTTGCATTTATTGGCTTTCTAGCCAGGGTGCACATTTTCTGTGTTACAAGAGACTTTTATTGGCTCCTTACTATGTGCCAGGATCCCTGCTAAGGGCTACAAGGGCTACCAAGATGCTAAGACAAGACCCCTGTCCTCAGAGAGCTCATGGTCCAATAGAGGTACAAATGGTTCCAAGAAGAGGCTACACTTCCTGAGGAAGGTGCTATTCAGGCGGGCCTGGAAGGGCTGGCTGAGCTTTGAGCCTGAGAAGGGAGGAAGAGCAACCTAATGCAGACCTTGCGGCTCGAGCTAAGTCATGAAGGTGAGAAAGCATAAGGCGTATGCCTGGAACTGGATGGAGGCTGGAGAGGGAGGTGGCTGCAAAAGGGAGGCATAGTCAGTGAGAGGAGACTGCACTGTCAGGCCAGGAGCCCTTGGAGGAATGGTGGGTGCTTACTGGCTGGCCTGGCCTGGGTTGATGCTGAGCCAGGCACTCCAGGAGAATGCTGGTAGATGCGCTTGTACCACAGTTCTCAGAGCGCCTTGATGTGTGTGTTGCAGCCATCTTACCGGAGTGTTTCTATACTCTTGATCTCTTCTGACCCTGAATATTCCTCCAAGACAACTGGCTTCCTTATCCCCATTTTGCAGATGTGGAAACTGAGGCCCAGCTCTGTTAAGTGACTCATAACAGGTCACAGTTTAGGGTGGAGAGCCAGAACTTGAACTTGAGCTTCTGATTCTAAACCCAGTGCTCTCGAATGGGGAGTAGAGAGTATGGAGCATAGTGGTTTTCAGTCCTGACTGTGTGTCAGCACCGTGGGGAACTTAGAAAGAGAGAGATAAGACTCTGGTCACCCCAGCTGGTCTGAACCATGGCTCTGAGGCACTGCTGAGGCTGTGGCCCACTGAGATAAGGTGTGACAGGATGGGGTGGGGTAAAGGGTGAAGCCGGGGCTTTGGCATTGTGAGCAGAGAAGAATGAGTCACACCATTGCTTCAGAACATGGTCATGGTTCACTGAAATAAGAGGACTTCCAGGCAGCCTTGCCTTACCATGGGTCCCGTCTGCCCTGCCTTCCTACCTGTCTGCAGGCAGGGCAGCTCGAAGAGATGCACTCACGGGCAGGCACCGCAGCCCAGAGCTGCCCCACGAGACAGTGACTTGGAGGTTGATTGCTTACCAGGACTGCTGGGAGCCCGAATGTGGACTGGCATGGGGCGAGATTTGAACCCAGGTTCTCTGAGTCTTTATGGGGGTCTCTAAAGCTGGAAGCACACTTGTTTCTGTGAGCGTCCTGGCCTGACCAGAGCTCCGGCACTGTGTGGGGAGCCCCGAGAGCATCTGCGTGGTTAGCAAGTCCGGTCCATGCTCAACTGCAGAGCTGCCAGAAGGCTGGGGTGAGAGGGCTGCCCAAAAGATAATCCACCAGATTAGAGATACCAAGAGGTCACTGAGGTTGGAATATGTGTTCTTTGTGCCCTTTGGTGGCAGGTAAAGGCATAAAAAAGAACATTAATACTAATTTCTATTTTAAAAAACATTTATTTATTTATTTTTAATTGGAGGAAATTAATTTACAATGGTATGCTGATTTCTGCTGAACAACATGTGACTCAGCTATGAGTATATGTAGATCCCCTCTCTCATGAGCGTCCCACCCACCCCCCATTTAACTAATTAATTAATTAATTTGGCTGCATGGGGTCTTAGCTGTGGCACACTGGCTTCAGTAGTTTGCAGCTCTTGGGCTTAGTGGTCCCTCGGAATGTGCAATCTCCAGGGATCGAACCCATGTCCCCTGTGTTGGAAGGCGGATTCTTAACCACTGGACCACCAGGAAAGTCACCAGTTTACATTCCACAGGCATGATGCCATTTTATTTTCCCACCCGTGCTACAGACTCCTGGGGCAGTGACAGCATACCTATTTTAGAGATGCAGATACTGAGGCCCAGTCGACAAGTGCCTTGCCCTAGGAGAGCTGGAACAGTAAAACTAGGAGTCAAATAGAGCCCAGCAGGCTCCAGATCCATCGCTGCCTTAATTATGTGCTTAGTTGTTCAGTCGTGTCTGGCTCTTTGCAACCCTGTGCGCTGAGTCTGCCAGGCTCCTCTGTCCGTGGGGTCCTCCAGGCAAGATACTGGAGTGGATTGCCATGCTCTCCTCCAGGGGAATCTTCCCAGCCCAGGGATAGAACCTAGGTCTCCTGCATTGCAGGCAGACACTTTACCATCTGAGCCACCAGGAAAGCCCAACAAATCCCACAGGCGTTTACTGAAAGCGTACGCTGGGCAGAAGCCTGTTAGTGCTGACAAAGAAGAAAGACAATAAAGCCAGGGTTCCTTCACCAGGGCTGTGCCACCCAGAGTGTGTTTCCCGGAGCTGCAGCATCTGAGTCACCAGAGCTCATTAGAGATCCAGAATCTCAGGAATCTAAATCTGAGTCTTCACAAGACCTCCCAGGTGATTCTTGAGCACATTAAAATTCAAAAAGCCTCGTCTCTAGACAGGTTCTGCACCCTTGCTGCACATTAGGGTCCCCTGCCCTGGCCCCTCCCCAGAGATCTGAATGAGATCTGGAGCTAGAACTTGGCGTTGACTTTTATGTGTCCCCCCAGGTGATTCTAAGATGTAAGCAAGGGGGAAGAAACTGATCTTGGATGTTCTAACCGATTCTGGTCAGGTCTCTCCCTCCCGGCTCCCCTGCTGTTTTCTGCTTCTAAATATTCAGGGCTGTGTGCTGTGTGGGTGGAGGCATTATTGTTAATTATCATCTCAGGGAATAGGTGGGCCAGGAATTCTCCCTTGTTGTAGGGTTTGGAAAGAATGATCTTCAGATGCCTAGGAAGATGGTGCTGGAGGCTTGAGTTAGAAGTTAGAAAAAGTTTAGGTCTGCGAGCGCAGTCTGGGTCTCAGGGACAGTAGGGAAGTTCCGGGAGGCCTTCAGGTTCATCACTTAATGACTCACACAGCATGGATCTGGTGGGCAGGCGTCATTTTTATTCCCACTTTGAAAATTAAGAAACTGCAGCTTGATGGGGCTTCCCTGGTGGTCCAGTGGTGAAGACTCTGTACTTCCAAGACAGAAGGCACAAGTTTGATTCCTGGCTGGGGTAATAAGATCCCACAAATCTTATGGTGCAGCCAAAAAATGTTTTTAAAAAGTAATCGAGGCTTGGATATTTTTAAGTTTTTAGCTTACTTAAGTATATAAGGTCACTTAAGCATATAAGAGCTAGACTTGAACCCAGGTCTAACATTACAGTGCTACCCCTGTTCTGGGGGTAAAAATGGGAGACCTAGGTGATCCCCTTGCAGCAAGCCCCTCCCAGTTGGGCTTTGTCCATCCCAGCCCTGCTCCTCTCCCCACAGCTTCTGTGCTGATTGAGAGGGGTGGCTGCCAGCAGCCAGGGGTGGAGGGGGCGCAGGGAGATGAATGTGTGCATGTGTGTGGGCGTGTGTGTTCCCCCTTTCTTGGGCACCAGCCCAAGTTTTGCATCTACATGCTGGAAGAGAGAGATCAATTTGGCCCTGATACAAACTCCACAGTCACTGAACTGCCATCTTCATTTAGTTAACGTTCTTTCTGGGCAGACCTGGCTGGGATTCATCTTCATTATTCAGTGAGGGAGCTTACTCTGGGCCAGGCTTTGATCTCGGAGCTGCAGAAAATCACCTCTTACAGATGATTTCTCCTGCAGGCCATTAGCATGGGTGGGGTGGGGGTGCTGAATTACAGGGAGGGGCCTGCCACCATCCCCTACCACAACACCCCCCCCACCACACACGGCCCCACTCCACCAAGATAGGCACCCAGTTAACCTCTGGCTCACTTAGCTAAGTCGAGCGGGAGGGAAATCCTGGTTACTTCCTCTCTCTGCTCGTGAGAGGACCCCCTATCGAGTCCCAGTGCTGATAACTGACCCCACAAAGCACTTTACAAAGCTCTCTTCACATTCGATTTTCGCAAGCTCCAAAGCCAGACCCACCAGGATTCAAATCCCGGCTTGGTCACTTACACACTGTGTGGACCTGAGCAAGTCCCTTCACCTCTCTGAACTACAGTTTCTATGTCTGCAGCATGAAGTAATATGCCACACCATTGTTGAAATGATTCCATGGCACAATCTGCATTAAGCACAGGGCTCGGCATGGAGTAAGTGCCATGTTCGCAATCACTTCTGTGAGGCAGATGTTGCCTGTTACACAAACAAGGAAACTGGGGCTCCTGCAGGCACCTCTGATTAGCTTTGTGACTGTGTAAAGACACTTCTTTCCACCTATGGGCTTGCTGTGAGAGGCAGGTAAGAGTTGTGTGTGTGTGTGAAGGCTAAGGAGCCCCAAGGGCTGCCTGCAGGTTCAAAATTCTCCCCAAAGTATCTAAACACTAAATGGAAGCCTGAGGCTTCTAGAGACTTGTGGCTCTCTTTTAAGGTGCTCAGAAGGGCAGACAATGCTGGGTCAGCAAGATTCAGAGTCTGCTTGTAGCCCCCCAGGAATAATCTAGCCCCACCTTGAGCCCACTCTTCCTTTCTACCAGCCCTCTGCTTGCTTTTGCTGTTGACCTCCATCCCCTCGGTCCCAACCCTTTCTTGCTCTAGACTCAGCCCCTGCTTCCTCCAGTCTCAGCCCCTGCTTCCTCCACCCTCAGTGGGCCAAGGGCAGCCAGGTGCCCCTCCCCCACGGCCTCCAGACTGGGCACTGCCCCCACCACCCTCAGCTCCATTCTTGACTGTTAGCCCAGTTTCAGGCCTTTCTCCCAGGGGCTGCACTTCAGGCTGGTTTTAATCCCCTGTGATTGGCACTTTCTGACAGTGCAGGGTCAGGTCACTTGGTCTGAGAAACTGGCGCTTGGCCGCTATTATCCACCCACTGCGGCAGGGTCTGTAATCCAGACCATTGATTCTGCCATTGTTTGTTCCTTACACACTCTCCAGCACTCCGACCCCACTTGGATTTCTGCAAACTCTGCCGCCAGCAAAGACAGAGGAGGCTTTTTGCCACTGGGGCTGTGAGTCTTTGGGAGGCTTCTGCATTCAGGAAGGCCAACTAGGAAAGATTCATACAGTGCCTTACAGATCCAAACAGATGCCTTGTGTTCCCCAGCGTGCCGCCTTGGCTGGCTTCCTCGCACCTGACCACCCATTAGTCTGCCTTTTAACTGTGTCTGCATGTGGCCCGGGCACTTGGTTACTTTCTCCAGTCCCAGCTGGGCCTCAGACAAACTGGGTCACCCTGCAGGGCCACGTCTAATGGCTCTCATGGATACAGCCCTGCTTTTTCCAGGCAGGCTTCAGCCCCAGGCCCCGAGCTGATGGGCAGTTTACTGCAACCTGGAACACAGGGCAAGAAGCAGCTGCCCCTGGAGTCTGTCCAGAGGATGATGAAAAAACAGGATCTCCATCTGGGCTTTTCTTTGAGCCCAGGGGCCCTAGAAATTCAAACAAAAATTCTTTTCTTTCTTTCTCCGGCTGTGCCATGTGGCATGCAAGATCTTAGTTCCCTGCCCAGGGATTAAACCCATGCCCCTGCAATGGAAGCTTGGAGTCTTAACCACTGGATCACCAGGGAAGTTTCCAAATAGAAATTCTTAACCTGGAGTCTGTGATCCCCAATAAGATCATGAACTCCTTGAAAAGATATGCAAAATTGTATGTAGGTGTGCATTCGGATAGGAACAGTCCAGTTTTCATCAGATTCTTCTTTTTCATTGGAGGATAATGGCTTTACAATGTTGTGATGGTCTCTGCCGTAAATCAACGTGAATCAGTCATAATTATTTATATGTATGTATATATGTATGTATATCTCCTCCCTGATCAGATTCTTAAAAGTGTCTGCACTGACCTAACAATGTGGTCAAAGGGCAGCTGCCTTAGGCCATTGTCATGACCATCAGCATTAAGGTGAGGACTTAGGGGTCACCCAGACCAGGATCCTCCCTTTACCAGGAAACCAAGTGGGCTGGAGGCCAAGTTCAGAGAACACCAGGAGGGAAGAGGCAATGAGCTAGCTGTCAAATTGGGGAGCCTGAACAAAAGCAAGGGGGTGCGCAAAGGGGGACATTCGGGGAGAGTAGAGTTGACAGAATTTGGTGACCAGTTAGTTCCAGAGAATAGGGACGAGGCAGGCGTCCAGACTGGTCCCCAGGTTGTACCTGATTTGGGAGTTAGGGGCTCTTTTGGTGGTTCTGAGTGGGAAGAGAAAAGGAAAGGGGAGGGGACGAAGGAGGAGATTTTGTGAGCTGGATTGTCCTTTCCTTTAAAAAAAAATCTTGTCCCCACCGCAAGCAAGGACACCTCAGAATGGTCAGTCCTGAATTTCAGTCCCAGCCCCTGGCCAAACAGAAATTCGGCACTGTGCCTTTCTCTTTGCTTAGGTAACTTTCTACATTCCGCTGGGTCTGGGCAGGGATGTATTTGCTGGGATGGTAAGAGGTGAGAGGACTAGCTCATAGTTTGCTTCTGGGAGAACAGGGTCCTCAGTTTGGACAGATAGGGAGAGGGGGCCAGAAGCGTGTGCTCAGGAGAGAAAGTACTGTCAAGCCCAGCCTCCAAAAGGAAGAAGGATTTGCCCACGGTAATGGTCGTGGTCATCTCGGCCCCAGCACCCCTGTCTATCCTCAGGATTGTCTGTTGCTCATACCTTGAGAGAGAACACAGGGCCCCCCGCCTTGGGGCACCTCTCCCTCTGGAAGAACCTAACCCTGTGCCGAGGCACACAACCCAGCAAGTGACTTACAGGTTGGGTCCAGCCCACTGGATCCTCCACCGGGCACTCTTGCAGTAAACACCCTGCATTACCTTACTTGATGGTCCAAGAAAGCTCATGTGATGGCATCGTCAGCAGACCTGAGGTCCCACACCTGCCACCACATCCAGAAGGGGCCCTGAGCTCAGCTAAGTGTGACCCAGGGCTGGGCGGCCCCCTGTTTGTGTGCGTGCCAAGTTGCTTCAGTCGTGTTTGACTCTTTGAGATCCTATGGGCTGTAGTCCACCAGGCTCCTCTGTCTAAGGGATTCTCCAAGCAAGAAGAGGGTTGCCTTGCCCTCCTCCAGGGGATCTTCCTGACCCAGGGATTGGACCTGGGTCTCCTGCATCTTCTGCACTGGCAGGCGGGCTCTTAACCACTAGCACCACCTGGGGAGCAGGGACCTTTGTATCCCTGATCTAGAACCTGGAAGCAGCCACCAGACCTGCCTGGCTAGCCCTAGCCTCCTGGTCTGCCCCACACCCTCCACCCCCAGCTGACCCCCTCCCACGCTTGACCCTCCCCGTGCCTTCCCGTGACTTCCCCTGGCCCCACTCCAGCTTCCAGGCACCCTTGACTCTGGAGAGGCATTTTCTCTCTCTGGGCAAAAACTACTTTGAAATTTGCAAACTCTTGCAAATGGCAGAAATAGCAAGCAGATAGGCGCTCCCACAAGTGCCTGCGCTCCCTCCCTCTCTTCTCCCAGTCTTCCTCCTGAGTTTTCACACCCACCCACCTTGGTTCCACACTTTGCCAAGCCAACTCGAGGAGCTGGGGCATCTGGGAAACTCCTCTGATGCCCAGAATCTCCTGGAGAAAATCCATCAGGCCTGCAAACAGAGGTACTGGCTGCTATCTCAGTCTCCTTGAGACACAGCCTCTTGCCTTCTCATAGATTCTCAGGCCACAGAAGAGCTTGCAGACCACCCTGGCCAGCTCTCCTCTACTTCAGATTTGCCTTGAGAACAGCATTACTAATTTTTTTTTTTTTTGCTTTATTTTAATGTGTGTCTTCTACTCTCAAAGAGATCATGCAGTTAAAAACAGAGACCTTCTTTACTTTTATTTCCACAAGTCTAAATATAATAAAGACTCATACATATAAATGATATTAGAGCTGGGTTGGAGTTCATCTTGTTCAACCCTCCTCACCTCCCTGACAGTGAGACTGAGGCTCAGAGGGGCATCTGACCTGCTGAAGGCTTCCTAGTCCTGCACCCACCCTTCCATGACACCTTTGTTGTTGACTGACTAATTGATTGATTGATGATACCATTGAGGAACACCAGTAGCAGGCTAGAAAGGGGTGGGGTAACCCCGAGTTGTCCCTATAAGGCCCTACACCAGTTTCCTGAGGAATGATGGGAATTTCTCAGAGGAGCCAGTACCATTGCCTCTGATTGCACCTGAATTCTTAAAGATATCTCCAGGGGTAAAGGGACTAGGGCCAGCCAGCCTATCAGCACCATCATTTCTTCTGATCTGATGTCCCACTTTCCCCAAATATTTTCCTGGGGATGTAGAAGGCTTTAATTAGTGAAATGAAAAGACACACTTCAGATCCCGGGCATCAATCAATACCTTTTCATTGTAAGTGACAGAAACCCAGCCTAAGATGGCTTAGGCAGAAAAGAGGATTTGTTGCCTCTTGGAACTAGAAAGAACAGGGGTAGATGTTGCTCTGGGCACGACTGCACTGTGAGAGCCATAATCTGTCTCCACCGTGGCTCTGCTTTCCTGTGTTGGCTTCATTCTCAAGTGTTCTCTTCCCAGAGGAATGACGGAGATGGCAACCAACAGTTCCAGGTCTGCAGTCTTCCGGCAGAACATCTCCAATGGGGAGAAAGCATCCTTTCACTCAGTCATTCCAGCAAAAGCCCCAGAATGGAGTTGCACTGGCCTGATAGGGTCACATGCCTATCCCAGGACCAATCACTGTGACCAGAGAATGGAGTATTCTGATTGGCCAGGCTTGGGTCATGTGCCCTCCCCCTGGGACCAGGGTGGTATCAGCCCCACTCATTCCATGTTTCCTGAGCCTGGGGAGGAAGATACCTTTGTACTGTGAAAACAGTTGCCCACTATCCTTTTTCCAGTTCCACTCCTCCCAACCCCACTGGATTTGCTTAGTGAAAATGTCCTGGCTTAGTTTAGGGTGGGTGGATAAGGGTTTAGAGGACAGGGACAATGGTGGAAGTGGCTTAAAAGCATGAATCCAGAAGGGAGTAAGTTGTTGGGGAGATAAAAGCTTCTGGATAACTCATCTCTTGGCCCTCAATCCCCAGAAAGGATAATAACTGATGAATATAAACTTATTCACATCCATTGTATGTTTATTGATCCTCATTAAAATGTCATAAAAGAGAAGAAACTGAGGCTCAGAGAATGAAGTAACTTGACCAAGGTCACCACCCAGCAATTCAGTGTTAATGCGAGGGTCTGAACCCGACTCTCCATCTCAAAGTCTTCCCTGGTGGCTCAGATGGTAAAGAATCCACCTGCAGTGCCGGAGACCTGGGTTTGATCCCTGGGTTGGGAAGATACCCTGGAGGAGGGCACGGCAACCCACTCCAGTATTCTTGCCTGGAGAATTCCATGCACAGAGGAGCCTGGTGGGCTACAGTCCATGGGGTCACAAAGAATCGGACACAGCTGGGCAACTAAGCACTCCATCTCAATCTCTAGGCATTGCCCTGTTCTTACTACCAGGCCAGGTCCCCTGAGGAGCTGCTCTGGTGATGGCTGAAAAGCAGAGGTGGACAACTGTTTCAGCTACTCTGAGAGCTGCCCAGGGTGCTGGAGCACGGGCGTGTGCTGCCCCAGGGGCAGGAAGGGCAAACTTGGCTGGAGACCAGTGCAGACTGCAGGAGGGGGACAGCCTCTTGCAAATGAAATATTCATGGTGGTTATTAAATCAAGTTTTATTGGAATAAAAATACACTTGCTGAATGCATTTATTTCCCCTGGTTCCTTTCAACCCCCTTCTTTCCCTGAGTGATTTGATTTGGGGGCCAGGAAAGATTTTTTTCCCCAAGTAAATTAGACTTCGGTCAGCAGAATTAAATACCACGTCAGGATTGGCGCTTGACAAGAGAGGAACCCGCTGGGGGGCCTCCTGGATGACTGAAAGGTGGGGGATGTAGGTAGAGAGGAAGGGGGAGGGGATGCTCCTGGTTCACGTGCAAAACCCTCCACATGCTCACAAACACGGGGGCATCCCTTTTCTCTCTTCCTGTGCCCTTCCCCAGCGAACGATGAGTGGCTGAGGCCAGCATTTGGAACCAGAGAGAGCTCCGCAGGGGCTGTGGCAGCGGCTCTCTTTGTCTGGCTGACCCTCCAATTTTTCTTTGTTTGTTGTTTTTAGTTGCAAAGTCATATCCTATTCTTTTATTACCCCATGGACTGTAGCCTGTCAGGCTCCTCTTCCATGGGATTTTCCAGGCAAGAACACTGGAGTGGGTTGCCATTTCCTTCTCCAGGGGATCCTCCCAATCCAGAGATTGAACCCAAGACTCCTGCGCTGGCAGGCAGATTCTTTACCACTGAGCCACCAGGGAAACCTCCAGTTCTTCCTAGGGGGACCCCAGTCCAGGGGGACATGCAGGAATCACTGACCCGGTCCTCCCTGCTGGTTATCCTTCCGGTGCTTCTCTTCTTCACCCAACTCTCCTGTGTCTCTTCCTCCATCTCCACTGATCTCCATCCTCTTTATTGGAGTTCTCAGCCCCTCTCCAGAGACTGTCTCTGCAAATCCTCTCTTGATGTCAGTGTCTTTTGGGCTCTGTGTGTCTGCCAAGTCGGCTGTCTGTTTGCCTCTCTATCACCTCATATTTAGAACTGTTCCACGGGCACACACACAGAGAGTCTCACACACACACCTTAACACACTGTCTCACACTCTGACACCATCACACCCTCAGTTTCACAAACACACATGCACACGCAGAGGCACTGATTCTCTCGTGCCTTATCCCTCACACTCACACTGCCACTGTTTGTCACACACATGTTCGGGCTGCTGGCTGCCTCAACAGACAGAGCCAGGGTCCTCTGTCTCCACTCCGTGGCCTGGGGCAGGCATCAGGGGGTTCTCTGCTACTCGGCACCCACTCCACCAACACCATAGGGTGGCTCTGGGGCCGGCCCAGCCACCCGAAACCACCCTGTCCCTCCACAGGGAGGGGTCAGAGGTGAGAGTCAAGAGAACAGGGCTCAGGCAGGTATCTCCCGTCCTACAGGGACACCATCGGACGAAGTGGAAGGCCCCTCCCAACTGGGCCGTGCCACCTGCATGATCAACACCCTGCCCAGTCCCTGGGATGAGAGGGGGGCTTCATGTGACCCTGAGATAGACTGTCGAGCACCCAAGGGAGACAGATGTTCCTGAGAGCAGAGCCTTGCTTCGCTCACTGTCCGTCCCTGACCATTGCCTGAGCCCCAGGTTTGTCCTGCAGGCACCCATGCTCCTGAGGCCTGGGGGACCTGCTCGGGTCTGAAAGGCCCTGCTGGGCAGGCCCCGTGTGTGGGTTTGGCTCCTTGGGGTACCTTTTTCTTATCCCTGGTCTTGTCCAGGCTACATACTTCCTGGCGCATCTGGTGCCCTTCTGCTCACCTTCCGGCCTCAGCTGTTTCTTATTTAATCCCTCTCCTGAGATATTTGAAAGCCAAGATCTTTTCTTTTTTTTCTTCTTTTTTCAAAATATTTATTTATTTATTTGGCTGCAGCGGGTTGCGGCACCTGGGATCTTTCATTGCGGTGCGTTCTCTGCAGCTCTCAAGCTTAGTTACCCTGTGGCATGTGAGACCTTGGTTCCCCCACCAGGGGGTGAATCTGCATCCCCTGCCTTGGAAAGCAGATTCTTAACCACTGGACCACCAAGGAAGTCCCCAGGCTCTTTTCCTGCCAGGAACCCCTCCCGAATCTTGTCTCTGAGGGCCTGTCACCTCTCTTTTTCCTGGGCTTTAAGTCTGGTCACACCCTGGGTCAGGCTCTGTCTTAAACTCTGCTCTATAGACTGGCCAACAAGTTAGCTTCTTGCCCCTCTCCCGCTTTCCAAGCACGTTCGCCCAACACTCTCTTTGGGACACCTTTCTGCACCGACCTGGGCCTTAGAGGGTAGAGAATCCAGCCCAGAGTCATTTCTGTGCCTGGGACAAAGACTAACAAAAATGCGCTCTGGGCTACAGCTCCCTGACCCCTCCAACAAGCTGAGCTGGTGGGTACCCAGGAGAAGGGTGTGATCCTCAGGCACCAAAGAGCAAGCCAGCTCCTGGGGGTTGGGGGAGGGCAGGAGAGGCCCTCTGGGAAGAAAAGATGGGTCCACCTAGCAAAGAAGCTTGTTCTAGGAATCATTAACTTACTGACTCACTGGGCAGGCTGTAGGTCTCAGTCCACCATTGTTTTATTGTTTGGGGACATAACTCATGTTTCTATTGCATGGTTTTGTTGCTGAGCAAGCTTTCTTGGTTTTGTGATTAAGCAAACCTGCTTTCTTGGGTGATAATTAACTTATAGGATCTCCCATACATTTTCTCTGTTTACAAGCCCCTACAGGATTAATTATTTAATCACCTACATTGTCCCTTTACACTGTTCTATCAAGTGGTGAGATAAGAAGAACCAGCTTTATCTGAGTGAGAAACTGGTGCCTAGACAGACCTGTCCCTATTCCAGCTTCTTCACTCTACTAGCTGTGTGACCTTGAGGAAGTCACCTAGCGTTTCTGAGTGTCAGTTTCCCCTTGTGGAAAATGGGCACAGTGATACCCATTTGGGGTTAAATGTGTTTGGCCCAGAGGAGCCCAGCTCATGGCAGGTGCTGCTGTAGCCATCATGAGCAGCAGCATCCTGAGGACCTGTGAGCACCAACAATGCCCTGAGGTGGCACCGAGGCCTCCTGCCAGGTCTACCTGGCATCCAGGTCTATCCTACCATCTCTGCCAGGCCCGACATGCGGCTATCTGTTGGCAGATGACAGCTCCATTACAGTAGTAATGGGCCTGGCTTGGGAGTCCTCCCCTCCTCATGCCCCTGCTGCTTATGATAATTTAATTGATCAAACTGCACCGGCTGTGCCTCTCCAGAAGCTCTTTCTTGGATTAACTCTGAAAAGATTAAAAAAAAAAAAATCAACCCTGCCCAACATCTCTGTAATTAGGAGTCTGGACTCAGCCCTGAGTCCGGTGACTGTGAGTGAACCAGAGGGAGCTGCAGAGCTTCCCCTGCTGGGAGGTGTCAGAGGAGGAAAGAAACCAGCTCCAGCCCCAGCCAGGCCACCTTTGGGACAACTTCTTGTCTCCATAGGCATCCCTTTCCCCATTCACAGGAAGCGGATAATTATACCAGAGTAATGAAGACTCATTCATTGCTAATTCCTGCAGTGATGAAATGAATTCACTTTCCTATGCAAAGGAAAAAAGAATTTAAAATGTGAAAATAAATAAAACCTCAAATAGTCATATAACGCTTACTATGTGCCAGACACTCTTTTAAGCCTTTTACAAATAATAACTCATTTAAACTTGTCGTTTTGAAGGTGATATTCGGCTGTCAGCTTGGATTTGTAGCTGGAAGCTTTGTAAAGACAGGCAGTTTGAATCAGAGACAGTTTGTCAATGTTGCAGGCTGTCAAGGGCGTTGCTCAGAGGATGCACCGTATTTAAATTTTGTTTAACTCCTTGCTTCCAGAATAAAAGTTGGATGTGGGAAAGGAGATTTTTATTTTCAAATTAAAGAATAGAGTGACAAATTTTTCGTTTTTATTAGAAAAGCCAGGGTTGTGATTATGATTTCAGATAAAATTCCTTTAACCATGTAAATAAGACAGCCTGCTACTCTCTGGCGGCAGCATGTATTACAGGAAAAGTACTCAAGAGGAGGTGATTGTGCAAGCCTGAGTGAAGGGAGGTCGAGGGTGGGGTAGCAGCAAAAACTCCACTGATCTTAATTGATCGTTGAAATAAAAAGCATGGAGGGTGAGGGTGGAGAGATGATAAGTGAAACAAGATTGGCCATATTCTAATGATTA
The DNA here is from genome assembly GCF_023091745.1 of Budorcas taxicolor. Lineage (NCBI taxonomy): Eukaryota > Metazoa > Chordata > Mammalia > Artiodactyla > Bovidae > Budorcas > Budorcas taxicolor. Next base: position 13,059,927 of record NC_068919.1, on the reverse strand, counting down.
CTGAAACTAAGAAAAAGCTGTGTTTTTTCAAGTAGTTTAAAATAGAGGAAAATATTTTATAAATACTAAATTCTTTACCCTATCCCATTCTATAATGAGGCCCAGAAATGTTGAAGGGTCTGTCTCCTATTCTCAAGACAGTGATCTGCCCAGTTATCCCAAGTGGGTAGGTTCTGATGAATCTGCCAGTGGCTTTGCCTTCATCCCCACCTACCTCCCACAGCAACACAAGGAAGAAGATGAGCCCTGGATGAGCAGAGATTCAGGGCCAGGAGAAAGGTATGACCTTTCTATCATCCTCCTGGGCTGCAGCCCCCACGGCCATCCTGTGGTCCCCAGGGCTTCTAGCCCAGGGCTTCACTAGGTTAGGCAGGTGACACCTCTTTGAGGATTGTCCTGCCCCATATTTGCTTTCCTGAGGTTAATAAACATTTGCTAAGCCCCACTCTCTTCCAAGTACTGTGTTGGAAACTTTCTGTGTGTGTTCTCACCCCTTTTCTGGGGTGAACCCCTTACCCCCATAGGTGAGGAAACGGCTCCCTACCCCAAATTCTTATCATTTTTATGACTCTCTTCTCCACCAGATGGTGAGTTTCTTGACCCAGGGGCTGTGCTCTTTTTCATCTTTATTTCCCCATCTAGTAACAGTAAAGAGTCAATAATTATTGAATGAAAGATTAATTATTCAAAGATTATATGACTTACCCAGGTATAATCATACAGTGATAGAATCTGGGTTCAGATCTAGCCCAGAGCACCTTTTGCAACACCGCAGCTTCTCAAATGACACTCAAATGCCTCAATTAATAAGATATCTGTAACTTCTAAGCTTGTATCACATGACCACTGCAAGGTGACTAATCCAAAATGCTGTCGGCTGGTGGGAGAGGGGTCAACATGTGTAGACCGCTTCCCGTGGCTTCCTGGTCCACAAATGACTATGTGTAGTGGTGTTGTGGAGTTGGCTCCCATTGGCTCATGAGAGCTGACTGTGCTGATCTCGTCCCAGCTCTGTGTTCTGTCACTTCATATAGGCAGCTTGAAGTCAGCCATGAAAGGAGTACTTCCTCCATGGAATTGGCAAATACTGCATATGAAGGTTCTGGTGGGGTTTTTTTCCTCTGCAGACCTGATTGTTAAGCCTTTGCAAGCACCCCCACTGACTAGCTTATAGCTGATAATAGGAAGCTCTGGAGGGAGGTGTGCATCTCCATGTCCTTATTTCCTGTGGTTGGGAGGCAGGGGGCTAGTACACCTCGTGGTTCCCAGCTGCACGTGTACAGATTGCTACACATCTGTGATGCTGTCAGGAAGTCCATGAAGTTGAAAGAAGAGAACTCTCATCTGCTTTAATTCACTTGTCTCTCACAGAATTGAGTAACACCATGATGAGGAATTGCAGGGCTGGGGGTGGGGGGGGGAGGGCGGGGGGAGGGCGGAGGGGCTCCCCAGAGCACTTGATGAGTGACAGGCAGTGCCAATTCTTGTTCTTGAGGTGCTCAGGGAATCTCAAGACAGTTTTTGGTGACTATCACTCTCTTTTCTGGATTTGTCCTTCTAGAGTCTTTTTAAAAGCTATTTATTCATGTATTTATTTCTTTATTTGGCTGCACCAGGCTTCAGCTGCAGCACACAGGATCTTTGATCTTTGTTAAGCATGTGGGATCTTTAGTTGCAGCATGCATGAGCTAGTTCCCTGATCAAGGATTGAACCCAAGTGCCCTGCATTGGTAGTGTAGAGTCTTAGCCACTGGACCACAAAGGGAGACCCCTCAAAGTCTTTCTAAGACTTCCTGGCTGGGGATTATATGCCTGAAAGAAGAATAATGAAAATCAGGTAGTTGTATCACATAATTGTATCTCATTTAGCTCTAGAAAAGAGCCACCCTATGAGAGAGATATTATCCCCCCATGTACTGAATTGAATCGTTTCTCCCAACGGCCATGTCTACTTGGAGCCAATCAATGTCACCTTATTTGGAAATAAGGTCTTTACAAATTTCATCAAGTTAGGACGAGCTCATACTGACATACATCCCCCAAACACAGAGCCTAGGAGTCCCACATTGGATTCGCTGCAGGTGCCATCAACCCTACTCATCTCCGTGCCTTCACCATCCCCACCACCACTGCCTTAATTCCAGGTCTCCTTAGCTTGTGTTTGGACCACTGTGGTGACTTTCTAATGGTCTCTGCTTAATCTGATCTCTTCTCACTCAGACCCATCCTATAAATCAGATCAGGGTCCCTGGACCGCCATCCTGACCATGGCCCTCCTCTGTTCAAAGGCTGTAGTCACTTTCACTAGTCCCAAGGAAGTCTAGATTCTCCTTCCGGAATTTGGAAGTCCTCCATGATCTGGCCCCAACCTATCTCTCCAGCTTTGACCCTGCTTTGCCCCTTCATTCTCCCTTTGAATATCCAAATATCCAAATTGAACTGTTTTTGCTTGTTCACCATGCTTCCCCGTCTTTGCGGGGCTCAACATGTCACTCTTCTATGGATTGACTGGGTTTCTCTCTGGACCCTCTCATAGCATCATTATAGGACCATGCACATCCTACCCAATGTTCACTACTTTTGCTCACCCTCCAATTTCTTTCCTTTTTTCTCTCCTGCAAAGGCATCCTGGTGAACCAATGAAGTCCCAGACTCAATTCTTTGCCCCTGTTCACTGTGGGAATGTGGCAAGTTACTTGACCTCTCTGAGTGCTGGTTCTTCATACATCTGTTCTTCAGCGTGTTGTGGAGATTCAATTAGATCGTGTGTGTCAGGCTCTCAGCACAGAGAAGACACTTAGGAAATGAGGGCTCATCTGGATCCTCTAGGACTCAGGATTACTGGGACATGACAAGTCAAGGGCAGGGGCTCTGGGTGCAGCAGACCTGGGTATGGCATAAGCCCTCGTGGGGGAGGTTGCCATTTACCCCACCACAGACCACCAGACCTTATACAGGACTAGGGAAACAGACTCTTGGAGTGCACAGACAAAAGCTTGTGTGCACCAGGACCCAGGAGAAAGGAGCAGTGACGCCACAAGAGACTGACCCAGACTTGCCCGCGAGTGTCCAGGAGTCTCTGGCAGAAGCGTGGGTCGGCGGTGGCTGCTGTGAGGTCGGGGGCACTGAGTGCAGCAGTGCGTGCACGGGACCTTTTGAGGGAGGTCACCATTCTCTTCATTACCTCCACCATAGTGTGGCCAACCAACAGGGAGGGAACACAGCCCCACCCATCAACAGAAAATTGGATTAAAGATTTACTAAGCATGCCCTCCCCCATCAGAACAAGATCCAGTTTCCCCCTCAGTCAGTTCCTCCCATCGGGAAGCTTCCATAAGCCTCTTGTCCTTACCCATCAGAGAGCAACAGAATGAAAACCACAATCACAGAAAACTAATCAAATTGATCATATGGACCACAGCCTTGTCTAACTCAATGAAACTATGAGCCATGCTATGTAGGACCACCCAAGATAGACGGGTCATGGTGGAGAGTTCCGACCAGACGTGGTCCACTGGGGAAGGAAATGGCAAACCAGTATTCTTGCCTTGAGAACCCCATGAACAGTATGAAAAGGCAAAAAGATAGTACATGGAAAAATGAACTCCCCAGGTGGGTAGGTGCCCAGTTGCTATCGGAGAACAGTGGAGAAATAACTCCAGAAAGAAGGAAGAGACAGAGCCAAAGCAAAAACAACACCCAGTTGTGGATGTTACTGGGATGGAAGTAAAGTCTGATGCTGTAAAGAACAATATTGTATAGAAGCCTGGAATCTTAGCTCCATGAATCAAGGTAAATTGGAAGTGGTCAAACAGGAGATGGCAAGAGTGAACATTGACATTTTAGGAATTGGTGAACTAAAATGGACTGAAATGGGTGAATTTAACTCAGATGACCATTATATCTATTACTGTCGGCAAGAATCCCTTAGAAGAAATGGGGTAGCCCTCATAGTCAACAAAAGAGTCCAAAATGCAATACTTGGATACAGTCTCAAAAACAACAGAATGATCTCTGTTCATTTCCAAGTAATCCAAGTCTATGCCCCAACCAGTAATACTGAAGAAGCTGAAGTTGAATGGTTCTATGAAGATGTACAAGACCTTCTAGAACTAACACCCAAAAAAGATGTTCTTTCCATTATAGGGGACTGGAATGCAAAAGTAGGAAGTCAAGAAATACCTGGAGTAACAGGCAAATTTGGCCTTGGAGTACAAAACGAAGTAGGGAAAAGGCTATACAGTGGAAGTGAGAAATAGATTCAAGGGATTAGATCTGATAGACAGAATGCCTGAAGACCTATGGAGAGAGGTTCGTGGCATTGTGCCAGAGGCAGTAGCGATTAAGACCATTCCCAAGAAAAAGAAATGTAAAAAGGCAGAATAGTTGTCTGAGGAGGCCTTTCAAACAGCTGAGAAAAGAAGAAAAGTGAAAGGCAAAGGAGAAAGATATACCCATTTGAATGCAGAGTTCCAAAGAATAGCAAGTAGAGATTAAAAAAAAAAAGCCTTCCTCAGTGATCAATGCAGAGAAATAGAGGAAAACAATAGAATGGGAAAGACTAGAGATCTCTTCAAGAAAATTGGAGATGCCAAGGGAACATTTCATGCAAAGATGGGCACAATAAAGGACAGACATGGTACAGACCTAACAGAAGCAGAAGATATTAAGAAGAAGCAGCAAGAATACACAGAAGAACTATACAAAAAAGATATTGATGACCGAGATAATCACGATGGTATGATCACTCACCTAGAGCCAGACATCCTGGAATGCAAAGTCAAGTGGGCCTTCAGAAGCATCACTACAAACAAAGGTAGTGGAGGTGATGGAATTCCAGCTGAACTATTTCAGATCCTAAAAGATGATGCTGTGAAAGTGCTGCACTCAATATGCCAGCAAATTTGGAAAACTCAGCAATGGCCACAGGACTGGAAACAGTCAGTTTTCATTCTAATCACAAAGAAAGGCAATGCCAAAGAATGCTCAAACTACCGCACAATTGCACTCATCTCACATGCTAGTAAAGTAATGCTCAAAATTCTCCAAGCCAGGCTTCAGCAATACGTGAACCATGAACTTCCAGATGTTCAAGCTGAATTTAGAAAAGGCAGAGGAACCAGAGATCAAATTGCCAACATCCACTGGATCATCGAAAAAGCAAGAGAGTTCCAGAAAAACATCGATTTCTGCTTTATTGACTATGCCAAAGCCTTTGACTGTGTGGATCACAATAAACTGTGGAAAATTCTGAAAGAGATGGGAATACCAGACCCCCTGACCTGCCTCCTGAGAAATCTGTATGCAGGTCAAGAAGCAACAGTTAGAACAGGACATGGAACAACAGACTGGTTCCAAATAGGGAAAGGAGTACATCAAGGCTGTATATTGTCACCCTGCTTATGTAACTTATATGCAGAGTACATCATGAGAAACACTGGGCTGGAAGAAGCACAGCTGGAATCAAGATTGCCGGGAGAAATATCAATAACCTCAGATATGCAGATGACACTACCTTTATGGCAGAAAGTGAAGAAGAACTGAAGAGCTTCTTGATGAAAGTGAAAGAGGAGAGTGAAAAAGCTGGCTTAAAACTCAACATTCAGAAAACTAAGATCATGGCATCTGGTCCCATCATTTCATGACAAATAGATGGGGAAACAGTGAGAGACTTTATTTGGGGGACCTCCAAAATCACTGCAGATGGTGACTGCAGCCATGAAATTAAAAGACGCTTGCTCCTTGGAAGAAAAGCCATGACCAACCTAGGCAGCTTAGTAAAAAGCAGAGACATTACTTTGCCAACAAAGGTCCGTCTAGTCAAAGCTATGGTTTTTCCAGTGGTCATGTATGGATGTGAGTCCAACACTCATGTTGGACTACAAAGAAAGCTGAGCGCTGAAAAACTGATGCTTTTGAACTGTGGTGTTGGAGAAGACTCTTGAGAGTCCCTTGGACTGCAAGGAGATCCAACCAGCCCATCCTAAAGGAAATGAGTCCTGAATATTCGTTGGAAGGACTGATGCTGAAGCTGAAACTCCAATGCTTTTGTCACCTGATGCAAAGAACTGACTTATTTGAAAAGACCCTGATGCTGGGAAAGATTGAAGGTGGGAGGAGAAGGGGACAACAGAGGATGAGATGGTTGGATGGCATCGCTGACCCAGTAATGGACATGAGTTTGAGCAAGCTCTGGGAGTTGGTGATGGACAGGGAAGCCTGGTGTGCTGCAGTCCATGGGTTCGCAAAGAGTTGGACATGACTGAGCAACTGAATTGAACAAGTCCCCATGTTGATATCAACAGCAAGTGTGTAGTCTAGAGACCTGGGGTAGGGATGGGAGGCCTGGTTTCTTAAGGCCCAGGAAGATGATAGGAGCCAAGACAGAACCAAGATGAAAGGGAGAGATCAAGAGCAGACAGGGCTGGTTCCTCGGGCTGCACTGGGTGTCAGACTACCCTGCCTGAAGATATGGGCCCCATGGCAGAGGACAGAGACACGAGACAAAAGCTGCCCCTGCCCTCCAGTCTCAGCTGGGACACTTTCCACTCCACGTGAGTGGGAATGGACATGAAGACAAAGGACTTGATTTCCAGCCCCAGCTGTGCAAGGACTCCGTGGGCCATCTTGGGCAAGACCCTGCCCCTCCATGGGGCTCGGTTTCTTTATTTATAAATTGACAGGGCAGGAGGGAAAGATTTGCAAGGTTCTTTCTACAAAGGGGACAGTGAGATGGACATTAATATCTACCTACTGATACAGCAGCAGAATTCTACATGGATTCTAAGGAAAGCCCAGACCTGCTGGCTGGCAGATGCCACATTGACCCTTTCTTATAGATCCCTCTGTGCCAGGATAGCCCATAATCAGTCACCTTCCTTAAGGAAGCTAACAATAGGATGCCTCAGCCCCTGGCCCAGAGCTCCTCTGGAGCAAGAACTAGGATGCCACCCTACCCAGAACTCCTCGGGGAAGCTCTGTTGCCTGGTGGCCGTGGCAGCTGAGCCTTGTAGTGGGGAGGGAGGAAAGACAAGCGAGCAGCAGCTGCTTCTGGGCCGAGTTTAGGACACAACAGAGACAACAGCACATCTGCCCTACGTGTGTTTTCTTATTTGTTCCCAGCAGGAAATCAATGATGTCAGAAACCGAGGGATAACTCTGCAGCCCCAATCAATAGACCCTGACTAATTCAGTCATGGCCGTTGGGTAAATTTGCTGCATCATAATTAGAATTATTAATGAAAAATAGGAAATCGATTGACACAAATTAAGCAAAGGAAGAATCAGCTGGGCTTCTTTGACATTGTTTAGGCAGGAGTTGAGGACACTGCATGCTCAGCTCTAAGTTGGGGGGCCCACATCCTATGTGACCCCCACCAGACAAGTCCAGCCTCCAGGCCCCACAATTAACAAGGGAGCAGAGTGAGCCCCTGAGCCTCCAAACTCCAGAGCTGGAGGTACCCCAGAAGCATCTTATTCAATAATCTTATTGTTAACATTGAAAAAAAAGAATTTGAGGAGAAAAAAGTATTTCTGCTCATTACTTTGCTTTCTCCATTCACATGCATACATCATTTTATCGTCAAAATGTATTCATATGGTATGTGGTCACATGCTCTTTTTCCTCTCAACAGCAGGGCACAATCGCTTATTCATTTGCCACACAACTATCGCTTGAATGGCTGCATAATATTCCATTCAGTTAGGTACCATAATCTGCCTAACCAGTTCTCTATTGTTGGCCATTGAGTTGTTTAATAATAATAGCAGCTACATTCATACAGGGAGGCGGGGTGCGGCGGGGCATGGTCCTTCCTTATAACTTGTACTGCAGGGCATCCTAGGCGGCGCTAATGGTAAAGAGTTCGCTTGCCAGTGCAGGAGATGTAAGAGACACAGATTCAATCCCTGGGTCGGGAAGACCCCCCAGAGGTGAGCATGGTACCCACTCCAATATTCTTGCCTGGAGAATCCCATAGACAGAGGAGCCTGGAGGGCTACAGTCCATAGGGTCGCACAGAGTCAGACATGACTGAGGTGACTTAACATGCAAGCGTGGGCTTTACAGGCATTGTTTTGTCTAATCCTCACAACAGTCCTGTGAAGCAGGTACTATTTTTACTCCCATCTTATAAACAGGGAAGCCAAGACTCAGAAGAGCGAATCTGATCCAAGTCCTACAGCTGGGCAATGGCATACCCAGGAAGGGAGCCAGGCCTCCAGCTCCTGGTCAGGCCTCCAGCTACCCCCTCCTGGGCCCCCTTCCTCCTCTGTTCCCCCCTCTTCATCGCTTCCTCATGATCCTCTGAAATCTCAAGGTGGCCACATCTGTTCAGAGCAGTTCCTGGGAGCATCTGTCCTTAGCTGACTACAGAGGTTGGAGTTGCTGGAGGGATGGATAGGGCAGGTCCGGCTGTACCTGGCACGGTTTCCATACCAGCTATGGGAGAGCCACCGCCTGTGACTGCTCCTGTCAGCCCTGTTAAGCACATGCCTGTCCACATCATGCCACATAGCGGGCTGCTGGGACCCCAGAGCTTTAGCTGAGAAATTCCCTCCCTCTACCTTCTGCCCCACCCCCATGGCCACCCCTAAGCCTTTCCATCTGACCACGTCCGTGGGAGCAGTTTTCTAATCTTTAGTCCACTGAGACACGGTGGCATACACTGTTCATATGGGCTGGGCCCAAGACAAGTTGCCCATGGGTTTCAGGCCATTTCAGTGGCTCCTGGTGATGGTGCCCCACATTCCCCCGCCTCTCCTCCCGCCCCCCGGCACCATCATTTAAGAAAACATCTAGGAATGCAAGTCACACAGATGGGAGTTATCAGGCACTTACAATCTTGACACACTGTTATTTAGTATGAAAAATAAATTATTCACCAGCTTTGTACTACATTAGTAGCAAATCACTGTGACAAACCTCATAGTCTATGGTTGGTCTCTGGTCTATGGTTGGTTTGTCATGCATGATACAACAGTAAGTGTACCTAGTCTAAAATACACAGATTGTTCGGCACTGAACAAAAATTACTTTCTAAAATGTCTGCCGCTTTGTGCAAAGTCTTTCAAGCCTCCTTTTTTTCTCTCCCCTTTGTTTATAAGGCCAAATATGGCCCAGAATTTTCACTCACTAGATTCTGCTCAGTGGCTCGAGCCTCTGCTTCTGAAATGCCTGCACTCTGCCCACTTCCTTCCACTCTGACACCCCTCCTCTCAGGCCAGAGTCCCTTGGTCTTGGGGAAAATAGTCTTGAGTTACAGATAAGAATCTGCCTGACAGCCTCCCAGTCCAGCACACATCTACTCTCCCTTCTCTGCCCCTTTCTTCTACCCCCACAATCTGCAGTCCTCCAGCCCCTTGGAAGGAGAGAGGTGCATGGTCCCTCGTGACTCCCAAGAAGCACCGTTAAGGGATCAGTCTTCCCTGTGCTGATAATTTACAGGACTTGTATGCCATAAAAAGTTAGTTTGAAGTGTTCTCTAGCCAACTTAATTACCACGAGCCTCCTTCTGAAGATTGTTCCAGCTAGTTGAATATTAATCTACAATTCAAAGAGTCCCCAGGCACAGATTGCAAGATCTCGTACACACAAGTAATTAAGGCCACAAGTAGACAGACTCCAAAAAACTGGGAATTTTCTCCCAGAACGCAAGAGTGAAAAGCAAACTTCTGTCCTCACCAGCGCCCCCAGCTCACCTGGCAGGCCAGGCTGGGACAGGAACTTGGGTTTTGCTATTTCATAGGTTCTAGAACATGGGATTTTGTTACATAGTGGCAGGATGATGTAGTAAAAACAGCACTGGACTGGGAGTCCAGGGACCTAGTTTATAGGCCCTAGGACTCTCTTATCTTGGGCAGTTCACCGTCCCTCCCAGAGCAACAGCATCCTCATCTATAAAAGAATGGAGTTAGACCGGCGTGTGTGTGTGCGTGCACATGCCTTTATTCTCCTAAGGTTGTTCCAAGTATGGCCTTGGCTATTGAGGCTAAACTTTGCATAAGCCTCATGCTGACAGTGATTAACTCTGCCATCAGCAGGAGAATGTAGGCAGAGCTGGCAGGAGTACCAGGTGACTCACCTGTGCTGACTCAAGAGCCTTTCGGAAGTTGGCTCGTTCAGTGCTGGAACCATGGACCCCTCAGCCCCAGGCAGGTCAGTGGTATATGGCTACTGAGTCAGAACCTGAGTTAGCTTGCTTATAGCCACCGAATCAAGAGAGAAAGAATTCAAACCAGGAGAGTAGAAAGCATGTGGGGAGGTGCAGTCCCTGGGAAGAGTGAGGGGTTTGTGTTTGCTTGCCAGGCTGGATCACCAGGCTCAACTTCCTCCACTTCCCAGGGAAGCATGAAGGTCCCTGTCCCATTGTATGTCCATCTGGGCAGGATCCCTTTGTGTGGAGACCAGATGGATACCCGCGAGAGCTGTTCTTGGCTCTCGCTCCTCCCTGGAGCCCACCTCTCTGTGCTTACTGCTCTGGCTCTTAGAAAGGGCTTCTATATACAGGTTATTTAATGTCATTCAGATATCTTATTCCTGGTATATAGACTGGAACAAAAAGCAGAATGACAACAGCAATTAATTTTCCTGTCGAGGATGCCAGCAGCTTGGAGAGAGCCAGACTGGAGCCAGGGAGCTCAGCAGAATACTGAGATTTTGAATTCACAGCTCAGAGTCTCTGGGGCCCACCCTGTATAAATCACATCCACTTTGGGGCTCAGCCACACGTGAAGGACAGAGTCAAAGGGAACTCTGTTTACTCTCTGGACACTGATGCTTGGCCTTTCCAATCAGAGAGGAAATGGAAATGAGAGTTGTTGACTTGATCCCTTCTCACCTCCCTCAGAGAGCTCTAAGCCAGCGATCCTTTAGCCCTGTGTGCTTAGAGAACTCAGTAAGGGAGAAACCCTGGGCTTAGGTAAGTAGGACATTTTAGCTGGCAGGAACCAAGTCCCATCCATCATTTTAAAGGTGTAGAAGTTGAGGTCTAGTTACCTGAGGTTAAGAAGAGATGGTAAGAATACACAGAAGAACTATACAAAAAAGATATTAATGACCCAGAAAACCACAATCACTCATTTAGATCACTCATCTAGAGCCAGACATCCTGGAATGCAAAGTCAAGTGGGCCTTAGGAAGCATCACTACAAACAAAGGTAGCGGAGGTGATGGAATTCCAGCTGAGCTATTTCAGATCCTAAAATATGATGCTGTTTAAATGCTGCACTCAATATGCCAGCAAATTTGGAAAACTCAGCAGTGGCCACAGGACTGGAAAAGGTAAATTTTCACTGCAATCCCAAAATAAGGCAATGCTAAAGAATGTTCAAACTACTGCACAATTGTACTCATCTCACACAGTAGCAGGAGAAGGAAATGGCAATCCACTCCAGTATTCTTGCCTGGAAAACCCCATGGAGAGAAAAGCCTGGCAGGCTATAGTCCATAAGGTCGCAAAGAGTCGGACATGACTGAAGTGACTTAGCACTGCACACACTAGCAAAGTAATGCTCAAAATTCCTCAAGCCAGGCTTCAAAAGTATGTGAACCGTGAACTTCCAGATGTTCAAGCTGAATTTAGAAAAGGCAGAAGAACCAGAGATCAAATTGTCAACATGTGTTGGATCATTGAAAAAGCAAGAGAGTCCCAGAAAAAGCCTACTTCTGCTTTATTGACTACGCCAGAGCCTTTAACTATGTGGGTCACAAGAAACTGTGGAAAATTCTTTAAGAGATAGGAATACCAGACCACCTTACCTCCCTCCTGAGAAATCCGTATGCAGGTCAAGAAACAACAGTTAGAACCGGACATGGAACTACGGACCGGTTCCAAATCAGGAAAGGAGTACATCAAGGCTGTATATTGTCACCCTGCTTATTTAACTTATATGCAAAGTACATCATGTGAAATGCCAGGCTGGATGAAGCACAAGCTGGAATCAAGATTGCCAGGAGAAATATCAATAACCTCAGATATGCAGACGACACCACCCTTATGGCAGAAAGTGAAGAGGAACTGAAGAGGCTCTTGAGGAAAGTGAAAGAGAAGAGTGAAAAAATTGGCTTGAAACTCAACATTCAGAAAACTATGATCATGGCATCCAGTCCCATCACTTCATGGCAAATAGATGGGGAAACAATGGAAACAGTGACAGACTTTATTTTTGAGGCTCCAGAATCACTGCAGATGGTGACTGCAGCCATGAAACTAAAAGAGACTTGCTCCTTGGAAGAAAAGCTATGACCAACCTAGACAGCATATTAAAAAGCAGAGACATTACTTTGCTAACAAAGGTCCATCTAGTCAAAGTTATGGTTTTTCCAGTAGTCACATATGGATGTAAGAGTTGGACTATAAAGAAAGCTGAGCACTGATAAATTGATGCCTTTGAACTGTGGTGTTGGAGAAGACTCTTGAGAGTCCCTTGGACTGCAAGGAGATCAAACCAGTCCATCCTAAAGGAAATCAGTCCTGAATATTCATTGGAAGGACTGATGCTGAAGCTCCAATACTTCGGTCACTTGATGCGAGGAACTGACTCATCGGAAAAGACCCTGATGTTAGGAAAGATTGAAAGCGGGAGGAGAAGGGGATGACAGAGGATGAGATGGTTGGATGGCATCACCAACTGGATGGACATGAGTTTGAGCAAGCTCTGGGAGTTGGTGATGGACAGGGAAGCCTGGTGTGCTGCAGCCTATGGGGTCGCAAAGAGTCAGACACGACTGAGTGACTGAACTGAGCTGAACTACCCGAGGTCGTGCAGTTGAACATAACAGAGACTGAAACCCCAGTCTCTTGACTTCCAGCTCAGCATCTCTCCTGTGCCCCATCCCGCCTCCCTCATGATGATAACAAAATGTGTGTGTGTGTGTGTGTGTGTGATTCTTCTCCTCATCCTTATCCAATTACACAGTCAAGCCTTATTGCCTCCATTTTGCAGATGATGAATACTGAGGCTCGTACAGTGCTCCAGCTCACCTAGCAAGCCTTTTGTCATCCAAGAATTCATTTCACTCTTATAACCATCCTGGTGGGTAGGTTTTAGTGTACTCCTTTTCAGCAGAGAAAACTGAGGATTGGAGAAGTGAAGTGACTTTCCCAAGGTCACACAGCTAGTCAGTGGGTACGCAGAACTTGAGCCCAGCCACTTTGCACTACGTGAGGAGGTTAGTGACAGAGACGAGGATAGAACGCGTGCCCTGACACTCAGCCCTCAAACCCCTTATAATGTCCCGGGAGAACCCATTTTCCTACCTGGTGAGACTGTCCCTCAGTTCAGTGAGTACCAAATGACACCACACCATTTTTTCTGCTTAGAGATGCTTCACTACTCACCTCCAGACTCAGGTTCTGTGATGCTTGCAAATGTCACCAGGTGCCATCTGAAAAGGTTTTCATTTACCCACAGGGATGCCAACTGGACAGTTTTTGTCAAAACATTCTCAAGAATCCTCTGAGCTTAACTCACCTCTCTCAACCTGCTGCCTGCCACACTCACTGCCTTTTTGGCTTCCTACCCTGAGAGATCATTCCACTTCACACATACTGGAGCAGGAATCACCACAGTATTACCAGTTAATAATTATATTACACTTAAGTGTTTTTGCAAGCATGTTTTCAAGCATTCTGTCACCTGATGCAATTATCTCCATTTGACAGATGAAGAATCAGAGGCTCACTGTAGGGAAGGAATTTGCAGTGGGTTGCAGAGTCTGTAGTGGCTGAGCTAGAACTCAATCCCAAGCTTTCTGGCTCCCAGTTCTATGCTTTTAGCATAAGGTTGGGAAGGAACAAGCAAATACTACCAGAAGCTGGAGAGTAGGAGAGAATTTTCAGCAGAGCAAATGCCAGAAACCCCTCTAGGAAGGACTTCTTCCTGTCATTTTGATCACCAAAATGTCCTGGAAATTGAAGGATGAATTTGTATCTTAGAGTGACGAGAATTATGGGCTCCATAATACTTAGAGCCCGTCTGACCTTTGCTTGAATATCTCCTGCAATGGAGGAGTCTTCGCATTTTCAGTCCTTTGAACATGCCCACCACCTGAACTGAACTGATTACAAGTGGAGGAAGGCAAGGAAATGGTCACCCTGAGAAGAGGATCACCAAATTCTTTTTAAAACTACTAAATACTTGTGACATACAGAAAAATAAAGAAAATACTATGAAAAATACCCTCCACTCACATTGAAAAAATATATAAAAAATCACTGCTTTTCCCTCAGATCTTTTTTAAAGAAAGAAAATGTTACAAAAGAACTTAATGCCCCCTTTGCTCCTTCCCCTGTTCAAATTCTCCTCCCTCTATATCCCCAGGGGTCATCTGTATGGTTGTTAAGATCCTTCAATTCAAAAAAGTTATGTCAGAGCCAAAAGAGTTCCTGGAGACCTCCTTTTCCAACCCACTCATACAGCCAAGACCTGAAGAAGGGATTTGACTTAAGATCTCAGTGGTGGTCCTACATGGCCATTATCTTCTCTTTAATTTCATCCCACTCTTTGATGTGGGGTGAGCCATGGATTAGTACATCCATTTTATAAGTCTTTGGGTTGTTTGCCTTTTTAGCTCTCTACCTCATCTCAAAGGTATCAAGTCACCCTCTTTTGCATGTGAAAAGATCAGGAAAGTTCTAGAATCTTCTGTTTCTTCATATGAAAAACTTGAGTTATGGTAGAGATAACTAAATAATAAGGGAAATCAAATTGACTTGCCATATGGGGTTGAGAATGGGGTTGAATGGAGCGGAACTCAGGGTGATGGAGCAGGGCGAACAGCTTCAGCAAAGCATGAGGCACATGAAGGCAGAGGCTGCTGGCAACAGGGTGTGAAGGGTGTCAGAGGGATTTGGGCCGCGGGGTGGCTGGGCCTGAGTGTAGAGGGCTCTAAATACGATGTCCCCATGCATCTGAACTTGAGTCACTGGAGACCATGGAAGAGCTTTACACAAGGCAGTGACCTCATCAGATTGGTCATTTGGAAACATCACTCTGGAAGTTAGGCACAAGTCAGGTGGAGGAAGATACTATAAGTCGGGCACTGGTTTTGGACGCTTGTCACAACAATCTATAGCCACCCATAGCTGCTCTTTCTCCTGGTGCTGTTCTTTGGCAAATAACAGAAAACTCTCAGGCCCTGGTGGCTTACCCCAGGCCAGCTTCTCCTCCCCACCCTCCATTCAGCCACTCTCTGAGACTGTAAGTTTGTCTTCATGAGACATGAAAAGAACATGGGAAGAGAAACTGCCATAACCCACTCTCACATGGCAGGGAAAATGCAAGCAAAGAGGAGAGTTTTGTTGCCTGTTTCTGGCTTGTAACTGTGGTTCGGCTCTGATGATGCGGTAGAAGCAGCTTTGGCCCTCTGGAGACCTGCTCTGGACCCGGCACTGCCTCCAGTTCATCGTGTCACCTTGAAAAATCACTTTCCCTTTCGAGACCCCCATTCTTCACCTGCAAAGGGAGAGGATGCGACTAGCTGCTTGCGAAGGTGGCTGTCGCGCTAATACTTTGTAATTGCATCCTCTTCTTTGCTACCTATGAATCCTCTATGGGGCTCAACTCTGAGGCCTGCAAAGAGTCTCTGCTCAGCCTTGGTCCCTCATAGTCATAACTGCTACAATCCACTGTCCATTTATCATCTACTTGCCACTGTGCTAAGGCCTGTGTAATTGCATTTCATCACTACAACTACCCTACTAGCTGGTGATATTATTATTTTCATTTTACAGCTTTGGGAAACTGAGGCACAGATTTAGTAACTTGCCCAGGGTCACCCTTAAGAATTCAGGTCTGTTAGCCTCCACAGCCATGTCCTCAATGCCTGTACCTTAATGCCCAGCGCCAAGCTCAGATCCATGCCTGGATCCCTTGTTGCTGCTAAATCACTTCAGTCGGGTCTGACCCTTTGTAACCCTGTGGACCATAGCCCTCCAGGCTCTTCTATCCATAGGATTCTCCAGGCAAGAATATTGGAGTAGGTTGCCATGCCCTCCTCCAGAGGATCTTCTCCACCCAGGGATCAAACTCTCATCTCTTACATCTCTTGCACTGGCAGGCAGGTTCTTCATCACTAGCACCACCTGGGAATCCCCCTGATGCCCATAGTAGCACCTTCTAAGTTCTCTGTGGTCTGTATCAAACCGTGAGGGAAAAACTTGTCTGGGACTCTTCTCAGCTTTGTGAGTGTCCAGACCCCACCCCCACCCAGAGAACTCTGCTGAGGAGCTTGCCTTCTGTTTGCTCATTTTAATAAGATCGTTCCCTCTCTTGATCTTGAGTGATGACAGGTAGCCAACTAGAACTAACTACAATGTTAACTTTGCCTTGAAAGCCTCCACCTGCTCCCCAACTGGAGACAGCTTGAGCCATGAGCTCATTAAGCAACAGAAGCCTGTCTCCCCATCGCCTGGATACCAGCAAGAAAACCCGTAATAGACCTGCTTTTACATTGAGTTGAAAGAGCATCACTCACCCAGTCCTAAACAACTTGCTTTCAGCCCCTCCCCTTCTCCCCTCCCGCATTCAATTAGCTGCCAATTAGGCATCAAGGGTTCCCTAGCCTCCTGCCAGCCCCTGACCTGAAACAGGAGAGGACCTCAGAGCTCTCAGCCCAGGTTCAAAGGCATTTTGATTGTGTGCCTGAGTTTACCCCCACTCTCTTCACTTGGGCCTGGCTTCCTTTCAAAGTGAAATGCTTTAAAGGGAAAAGAAAAGAAAACCACACACACTGGGGAGGCCCACTGGGACCCCTCTGGTTCAAACATCCAGTTCAGAGGGCCTCCCGATCACCCTCCCACACATCTCCCAGCACATCCTGGGATTCAGCTCACCTACGCCTCCCACTCCAACCCCTTTGGCTCCTAGTTACTGGGGGAGGGGGATGGAAGGGAAAGGTGGGTAGAGCAGAGGAAAGGAGGCTGGGAGTGGGGAGGGAGGCAGTAAAGATGGAAATGGAGACAGATAGAAATGGGGGAACATCAGAGGAAGCACCTGCTAAGTCTCCGGTCCTCTCTGGGGAGGCTGAGCTACAGATGAGAGTCACCTTTGTGGTCCTTCAGCTGCCAAGGAATCTGATGCTTGGTAACGAAGAACAGCATCCTCTACTGGATTCTGGGGTAGAGTCGCAATCATTCCAGCCTGGGGAAACAGCCCCTCTCCTTCAGTTTCTAAGCCCTTCTCCCCCTTTATACCAGCCAGGCAGGGCTGTTAGGTACAGGTGTTCAGGCTGTGTGCAGCATAAAGCTGACATGGAAGGACTCTTATGGAGGAGGGAGTGTTGGATGAATGTGGGGAATCCAGCCCTCGCAGCAGCCCTGGAGGAGCCTCTCGCACACAGTCAGAGGTGCACACTGCCTGGAGGCTGCTCCAATCCTGACTCTTCCGAGCCATGCCCCAAGATCCCTTCCCTAGCGAGCTGTGCTGTGCTTAGTTGCTCAGTCGTGTCCGACTCTGCAACCCCATGGACTACAGCCCGCCAGGCTCCTCTGTCCATGGGATTCTCCAGGCAAGAGTACTGTAGTGGGTTGCCATGCCCTCCTCAGGGGATCTTCCCAACCTAGGGATTGAACCCAGGTCTCCGGCATTGCGGGCGGATTCTTTACCAGCTGAGCTACAGGGAAGTTCCTCCTAGTGAGCTATCTGAGGGCAAATTTCTGTCCCTGCCGCCCAACTCTTAAAGAAGGTAGAGATGCTCCAAAGAAACCCTTCTACCAATTGTCTCCCTATAGCCCATGATGACATCCCTGTCTCCAGGCCTTTGCTCATGCTGCTGTCTCCAGCCTCCTCCACCACTCTCCATTATGCCTAAGTCCACTCTTCTTTCAGGCCTAGGGAGTCCCATCTCCTCCCTGAAGCCTTCCCTGCCCTGGGGGCCACACCTTCTGTGTGTACCTGAAGTTCACAGAGTAGGCATTCTCCCTGGGCATTAGCTCCTTTCTTATGTGTCATTGTGACTACCATCCCCTCCCATCCCAAGCCCCTGGTCACAAGGACTGAGAGCAGGAGCCATGTCCCCTTTTTATCCCCAGCTCCTGAACCGTTTCTTACATCGATTTGTTGGTTTGCTCATTGAATCACCATACAGTAATACGGGGCTCCCAACACACAGCAGACAGCCTGCTGGTCACTGCATGTACAGTGAGGAACCAAGTGGACTTGGGGCCTAACAGAGACGCCCTCGCTTCCCCAGGCCACTTATAGCAACGCAGCAAAGGCTACAGTGACAAACAGCTGTGGCTCTGCCACGGGCACAATCCATGGAGCCAGTGGGACGTGGGGCAGAGAGAATACCCACCCTGCCGTCCTCCACCAGGGCAGGAGCAAGGGGTTAATGGAGAAATGCCCTGGCTCTCTTGCCCCTCAGTTGGGGTAACTCCACTCTGTGTGCTTGGTTATCTCCCAGAAGTCCAGGTGGATTAACACCTGCTGCTCTGCGTCTTCCTTCTTTCCCCCTCGCCACGGAGTCACCTTAGGGTCTGTTTCCACGGAAGCACAAACCAAATCCCTCCCTGAAGGTGGAGTTGAGGACAAGTCATGTGATGATGATAATGACCTATTATTAATCCAGCTCAGCTCCCTGTGAGTTTACCCCTGCATGATACCTGGATCAATGGCTTTGTTTATTCATTTATTCATCTCCACACTTTCTGGGAGGGTTTGTTACACAGTACTGAGCACCTCCTACTTGCAAGTTGTTAAGTGAGGTACTTTTACACCATACACTGACCCCAGCTCTCTCCGGCCTGTAAGACCCGTTGTATAGGTGAGGTGAGGAAGCTAAGTCTCAAAGGGCAATTACAGCTTGCCCAGGGTCACACAGGTGGTAAGAAGCAGAGCTGGGATTTGAACCCAGGTCTGTGTGATTCCAAAGCTCTGAGGCCTGATGGGTAAGCATCCACTTCAAACAAGGCAAACAGCAGTAGGCACAATGAGTTTAGAGTGAATGGGGAGAAGGAGGGTTCCTAAAAGCTTCCCTAAGAGAGAGGCATTTAATCTGAGTCTTAATGGATGGGAGGGTTTCGAGAGATGGAGAAGTTTCCTGGGTGGGGTCTGCAGGGCTTTAAGGAGTGAGTTCCACATGAAGGACAAGGAGAGTTTCTCCAGCGTAGGCTGAGCCACCCTCCACCGGATAGAATGAGAGGTACTGAGGCCCAGGCCACTTTTGCTAAGTTCAGCTCATTAGATTCCCTCTAAAACCCCAGGCCCCTGTGGGCTCAAAGGGTGTCCCAGAAGCTTCGAGTGTAAATATCCCACTTAATGAAGCCACCTGCCACTGCCCACTGCAGGCCACACCCGTGGTCATCAGAAATTCAAGGCTCATTAACCACGTTCCGTTTGCTTGTGAGCTGCTGTGTTTCTCACCAGCTGACTGACTGGGAAATCAGCTCCCAGAGAGGCCCTGGCCTTCCCTGCAGCCCTGAGTCTCTTCCTCGTGGCTCGCAGCTGCACGGGGTGCCCACCACCTTGTAACGGGACTCACCTCTCTGACTTCTGGCAAATGCAGCACTCACGTTTAGGGATGGCTGAGACAGTCTTCAGGAGTCATTGCTTGATGCCCAGAGACATAAAGGACAATAAGGGGACTATATTTAGTCCCCTGGAGGTGGGCACATGATCTATGGGATCTCAGCCTGTGTGCACTGTTAGCACATTTTCTGAGTCACCTAGATGCTCAAGCGTGGAGCTGCCCCGACTGGTGCTTCTCCCCATTCATGCCCAGCTGTCTCCTGCCTGGTGGGATGATGAGGGGAGCCTCTCAAAGGCACCAGGCAGAAGGGGGCTCGTGTTCACCCCCTCCACCCACGTCCTCCTAAACCAGAAGGTCCTGGCTGACCCAGGGTGTTGATGGGCTGCATCGAGGGACCATGTCCCTCCTGGCTCAGGGTTGGAAGTCCTGCCCACAGGGAGTCCTGCTTGCCTGCTTTCACAGAGTCCTGGTGAACCCTCCAAGAGCATCCCATTGCTCTTAAGAGAAAAGCTCAGCTCCTGTCGCAGGCACACCTGGCCCGTCTGCCTCATGGAGTCCCTCCCTCTCCCACTTCTCTCAGAACTTACCAGCCGGGCTGCCCCTTCCAGGCTCGGGTCTGCCAACCTTTCCCCACCTCCAGACATCTGCCCACGCTCTTACTTCTACCCCGAAGGCTCTAACTGTCACCAGGACTGCCTTCTTCTCATCCCTCAGCTCTTAGCATACATGTCGCCTCCCCCTTGACCTCTCAATGAAGCCCTATCTTCATTTACCATCAAGGTATTGTTTGCACCTCCATACCCTTGTTGTAGCTTATGATTCTTGTTAATGGATTCACTTGTTGAGCAAGGGTTTACTGAGCATCTATTGTATGCCAGATGCTGTCCTAGGTGCTGGGGATACAGAAGTGAAGGAAATAACTCCTGGGGAGCTGACATCCTAGTGGGAGTCCCTGACAGAAAACAAAAAGGTGAAAATACATATATGGTACAGTGGTTATGTAACATCAGATAGAATAAGTTCATGAAAGAAAAAATAAAGCCAGGGGGATGGAGGAGAGAACTTGGAGAGGATGGTCCATGATGGCCCTCAGGAGGTGCTGTTTGAACAAAGGCCAAAATAGAGGCCTTTACTACTTTTTTTTTAAAATATTGGCTATATTCACTATGTTACACAATGTATTCTTTTTTTAATTTTTACTTATTTACTTACTCTTGGCTGTGCTAGGCCTTCGTTACTGACATGGCTTTCTCTCCTTGTGGCAAGCAGGGGCTACTCTAGCTGTGGTGCGCGGGCCTCTCTCTGCAGCGGCTCCTCTTGTTGCGGAGTGCAGGCTCAGTAGTTGCGTGGTGCGCAGGCTTAGCTGCTCCGCGACGTGTGGAATGTTTCCAGGCCAGGAGTGGAACCCGTGTCCCCTGCATTGGCAGGTGGACTCCTAACCACTGGGCCACCGGGGAAGTCCCTTCACTGTTTCTTGTCTGTCTCCACTCCTGGACTATAAGCTCCTTGAAGGGACCCTGGATGCTTTATTCCCCACTTGATCCACAGTGCCTGGTGCTCAGTAAAGCCTTATGAAGTGAGTGAACAAATGGACAGCTGACCAGACCTCCTGCCACTGCCGCAAAAGCATCTTTCCTTCACTTCATCAGCAGACCCCAGGAGCAGCTGGTCCCCGTCCTTTGATAATAACTCTCAATAGACAGGAAGGCCATTTGTCACTCCGCCCTCAGGTCTCCTCTCTCCAGGGAAACTGGAGGTCCTCACCCAGCTGTGATGGATAGAGTGTCCTCTGACTGGCAGGCCCAGCTGGGAGCTGCTCTCAGAGTCCCTCCCTAAGCAGGGACAAATGGACCATGACACGCTGACACAAATAGCAAGATGGGATTGAGTGGGAAACCTCAAATACCAAGGAGACACGGCTTCCTGCTGATAGGTGGGTCCTGGGTTGAGTGACCTCACTGGGGATGTGGTACCAGGGAGAATGGTGGATGGGATCAGGGCCTAAAGATGTGGAATCTCAGCTCTCCAAAGTAGGCAGGGGCCTTGGGCAAGCAGCTTTGTTTCTCTGGCCCTGTCCATCTGAGTAATGGGAGTACCAATGTTTGGTCTGATGACCTGTAAAGCATAAAGGTGCTTTGGAAAGTCAAGGGTGTACAGATAAGCAGAGTTATTCCAAATAACAAGTAATTTGTGCAAAGCCTTTAAAGAATAGTTGCATAAAGCAAGGCAAACCTGCATGTGTTGTCTTTATTGTCAAAATTCTATTTATGCCTATAATTCAGTGGGTGCCTGTGAGCAGAAATTCAGAGCACACACATGTGCCACAAGATTCAATGCTTATTTCCTCTGGCTTTGCTATTCTCTCCATCGCCGAGTCTTTGTCTCTGATAGTTTCTCCAGGTGATTCGGAGATCACAGCGTGTCTGAAATGCAGGGACGCTTAGGGCTCCTCTAGTGCTGCCCCTTAATTTTATGATGAGGAAATTGAAAGCCAGAGAAGATAGGTGATTTGCCTAAGGCCACACAGAAAGTCTGGTGTCCATAACCCCAAGATAAGACCAGAGGCCAGGAAAGGATGGAGGGTGGAGGCTCTCCTTAGGCATGATATCACTTCGTGTTTCCTCAACTGACAGTGGACATTATGGGGGGGCGGGGGATTGCTGTTCAGTTGCTGACTTTTTGCAACCTCATGAACTTCAGCAGGCCAAGCTCCCTTGTCATTCACTATCTCCTGGAGTTTGCTCAAACTCAGTCTATTGAGTTATTGATTCCATTTAACCATCTCATCCTCTGTCATCCCTTTCTCTTGCTCTCAATCTTTCCTAGCATCAGGGTCTTATCCAATCAAAACGCGGTCTACTGGAGAAGGGAATGCCAAACCACATCTGTATTCTTGCCCTGAGAATCCAATGAACAGTATGAAAAAGCAAGAAGATAGGGAGTTGTTGGGAGGATTAAATGAGATACTACTTATAAAGAATTCAGACAGAGGTTCATCGATAACAGGGCTTACTCTGTGTTAGCTGCTACTATCCTGACCATACCAGCAAGCGCCAACGTCACCACACAGCCATTCTGATCAGTGGGTGCCCTGCCCTACCAGTTATTGAGTATTCTTAGTGGTCACATTCATTCCCAAGCCCCTAGCCTTTTAAGCAGCACAGTAGTTCATAGGACTTCCCAGAAAAGACAGAGAGGACAGAAACCTTGCCCAGCCTGGTCTCCAGTAAAACTGCCTATAAACCCGTCTTGGTTTGCTCACATCCCTCCTCTGAGCTGTGTTCTAGCCCGTGCCATTCGGGGTGATTTTCTGTGGACCCGAAGTCCAGGACCTGTCGCTGGCCAATGATAAGTAAAAATATCGATTGTAAACGTTTAGAAACTTGCAGCTGTTTCGACAGCATTGTGAGAGCCAAGCCTGCGGTTGGTGGACTCCTCTGCTGAGCAGGACATAGCTGTGTGAGTGTGTCAGAGGTTCATGGAGAGGCCCACATGGTGTGACCGTGGAGTCATGCCCAGGTAGGACCATGAGTCTCAGATGGGTTGGAAAACAAAACTGTTCCTTTCCCAAGGATAGTTTGAGAAGCCATGATCTAGCCTTCCTTCAGTGAAGCAGACTCCTCAGCCTGCTCACCAGACCTTCTGCAGTCGGGCTGTGTGTACCCACCTCCCCCACTGAGGGCTGCTCTCCACTCTGAATTCTCCCTCCCTGCCTTCGCAGCCCACCACTCACAGTGTCTTCCCCTTACTTTCCCACCTATTGAAATCTTATCCCTCTTTCTAGATCTGAAGCCAAATCCTCTCTCTTCCCTAAGGCCCTCCAAGGTCCCCCCCCCACTACCCCCCCAATCTCCCCGTGCCCTTTCACCTCCAGCAAGCGCTGCTCCCAGCCTGCTCACGTGGTCCACAGCTGCTGCCTATGTGCCTGACCTGGGTCACTCTGTGGCCCCTGAGGACCAGCTGGGCCTCCCAGCCTTTTGAAGCCCCCCCGAGTCTAGACCTTACATCTAAACAGTTTTCAACAAACGCCAGCCCAGCTGATCCAGAGCACCAAGGGTACCAGTTGGCTCCAGGTGCTACCTTTGCCAAAAGGAGAAATGGCTCAGATGTGAACCCATTACATTGGAACTGTCATGGCGTAAGCCCTGCAGGACCACCACTACATCTGTGGCTGAGAGCAGCCTTCCGTCGGGCCTCTGGGGTGTGACATCAGCTCTCAGGATGAGTGGCTGGGCAGAGGGTTCCAGGTCCATCCTGGCCCTGGCCCGCAGCTGACTCTCCGCATGACTCTCCAGGCTGCCCTGGCCCAGCTTATCACCTCAACTTGCTCAGCTGGCTGCTTGTGCCCGTGACCCAGGAACAGCTCTACACAACCCCGCCACCCTCCTCCTTCTGCCTGCCTGATGAGAAAGACCCCCTCCATCATGAACAGGGAACAAGCGAGCCTGGCTCTAGCTCGGAAATGCTCTTTGGCCTCACTAGGGAAGCCAGCCTCCACTTTCGCTGCGTCTTTTCCTGCTTTCCGCATACTCCCTGTGGGGACAGTGCCAGAAAGTTCCGTCAGAACAGGGACCCCATGTGCCCCTCTGGCTGCCTCTCATCAGTGTCCATTGCAGAGCGGGCTGGAGGTGGCTGCTCACTGGATCAGTGTCCATTGTAGAGCTGGCTGGAGGTGGCTGCTCACTGGGTGAGACGGAGGAGAAGGTACTACCTTAAACTGCGGCAAGAAATTCCTCAGCTAGACCAATGGAAGAGCTTTCTGACTGTGAGAGGAATTAAACAGACATTTAAAGGCAGAAAAGATCGTAGAAGATGGGATTCCCCCCCCCCCCCCCCCCCCGCCCCCGGCTCCATTCAGCTGCTTAACCCTTTGTCCTTGGGTGAGAACCCAGAGGAAAACTCAGCCAGCTCTGGAGCTGTGGAGGTGGGCCATCCAGAGCCCCTGTCATGGCCCCAGCAGCAGGCATAGGACCCTTTGGACTCTGTGGATTGCAGCTTCACACCCACCCATCTAGGCTACTCCTATCTCTCTGCCATGGGAGACGCCGAGGCCTGGGTGGGCGGTGCTTTCCAAGGCACATGACAGAGCCTGAGAGGGGCTCTCCCACCAGACAGACCTCCCTGTGTGAAGCAAGTCAGAGTGAAAGGCTCGATGGGAAACGGCAGATGAGGCTGTGGGATGAGTTCACACCTCATGGGAAACAGACTTGTACCCCATGACCTTCCGATGTCCTTTCCCACTCGCCCTGCATCTTCCTCAGACCCCACATCTGGGGGTCCCAGTCCCACCTCACAGAGCTTCACCAAATTCGCTTTGATTCCCAACCTCTCCCCCAGCTCCCCAGCCCGGGGTTTGCTCTGGAGCTTTGAAAGGGGGGTGAAGGCTGGGCCCCGCTGGGGAGGGTGCCAGCCTGGGCAGCGGGACCCCTGGCTGCTCTGTGTGTCTTTGCCGCCTTTGAAAGGCCCTTCCAAAGAGGTAATTTCTTTGTGCGCAGACATGATTTATGAGACTTTCTAGGCAAATTGCAGAGATAAATGGTCTTTGGGGCTGGGAAGCTTCAAAGGCAGTGATGCAGGCAGATCAGAGGGAGCCAGGCAGCTGGGAGCTGGGGCCTCATTAAAAGCCTCTGGTATGGGGAAGGAGGCAGGAGGCTTTGAGCAGAGCCGGAGAACCTCAGACCAGCACCTGGCCCATTTGGGGCAGCCCCAGCTTACCGCCGTGTACCTTACTGACTCCACTGCTGAAGTGCAGGAGGTGCGAGTGCTGGGACCACCGAGGTGCATTTATCCAGAGGCGGGTGCTGCCCAGGGCAGAGGCTTTGAGGACAGAGGAGAGTGGCACATGAATTCTGGAGTCGGCTCTGGGAAAGAAGGGGGAGATAGGGCAGGGAGTCCACGAGTCAGCACCAGCCTCTGCTCCAGGGACCTCACAGGCCTGGGGTCTCACCCCCTAGCCTGTCACTGATGACCTGGAATCCCTCTTCCACTCTGGTCTCAATATTATGTGTGTATAAGGACAGCGCAGGTGTAAACGAGTTCTGCTGTGCCTCCCGTCCGATGCTCTCTGGTTCAAGGCCCTATTTTCAAATGTCCCCATCTGAGAAACAGGCCAGAGACCACACTGGCTGCGAGGTGATGGGTGAGTCGCCTAACCACACTTGACCTTGGTTCCTTCCTCTAGAGGATGTGGATGATCATAGCTATGGTCAAGAGTCACGGTTTAAACTGAACAAGTACCTACTGCCAAGTACCTACCTCACACCTAGTTTTCTTCCGCATTACCCGACCACACGATATTGCAGTAGTCTTTGTCTGGAACAGTCCCTGTGAAGTTGATAAACTTGATTTCCACACCTTCCCATCTCCTCTCCCTGAAAGCAGGTTAACACACATGCACATACGTCCTTCCTAATCTGGAGCCTGGGTCTGCTAATTGCTGCTTGAATGTTCACAGATAACTGGGGTATGAATGGCTGGCAATGCCCCGTGATGTCACCGACACCCTCCCACACACTGTGTTACAAACGTGGGGTGATGTGCAGTTTAACAGGGGATTGCCTCAGACGCTGAGGAATGGAGTCCTACCAGGGCAAGGCCAGGCAGCCTCGGCAGTATCTTGAAGCAGAAGTTCAGGGCTGATTTCCAGATGCATCTATCCACAGAAAGATGCAGGGTGCTGTCTTCTCACACCTGCCTGATATTATGATGGTGTGATATCTGGTTAAAATGGACTTGGTTGCCTGGAGCTGTGGTGGAAGCTGTGGCGATGAAGATGGGGAAGGTAATGAGCCGAAGCCACTGATTTTGCTCAGGGCGTTTTGATGTACCTACTGGCTTTGTTCCCTCCTCCTGCCCTGTTACCCAAGACCCAGCCAGCACCCAAGCCCTCTGACCTGAGAACAGGCAGTCTTTCTAGTTGTAGCTGCCCCAGCAACAGCCTTCCCAGCACCTCGCCATCATCCCCAGTCCTGACGGGCCAGTGTTTCTGGTTGCCTGTCTAGTTCTCAAATCAGCTATTAGAACATAGCGAGTGCTCAAATGTTGTTTGACAAGCAGATAAATGAGCCTAACTCATCGCCCTGAAGCTGGTTTGGGGGGTTGGAAAGAGTTTTAGATCGACCTGAAAAAGTAGTTTCAAATCTAGTTTTCCGTTGTGATCACAGGTAAATCACTTGGCCCCTCTGATCAGTTTCCTGACTTGGAAACTGTAGAGGGTACACAAGATGCCCACCAAAACCGAGGGCTAAGACAACCTGTCTGACTCTGAACTCTGCCTTTTGGAGTTTGGGGTACCTTCCCCCCAAAGGAGACATTTGTCAATATCTGGAGACATCCTTGGTTGTGGAGGAAGGGGCGCTACCAGCATCCAGTGGGTGAAGGCCAAGGATGCTAGTAAGCATCCTATAGTGCACAGGACACTCCCATGACAA
This sequence comes from Budorcas taxicolor, assembly GCF_023091745.1. Classification (NCBI taxonomy): domain Eukaryota; kingdom Metazoa; phylum Chordata; class Mammalia; order Artiodactyla; family Bovidae; genus Budorcas; species Budorcas taxicolor. The sequence goes on along the minus strand of NC_068919.1, from coordinate 13,033,026 downwards.
AGACTTTTCTGGCCCCAAATGTCAATCATGCTGAGACTGAGAAACTCTGATTTACTTACTTCATGTCTTTGAGCCTCAATTTTCTTAGTTGAAAATGGGGTAATAATCCACCTCACATCAGTTCAGTTCAGTTCAGTCACTCAGTCATGTCCAACTCTTTGCAACCCCATGAGCTGAAGCACACCAGGCCTCCCTGTCCATCACCAACTCCTGGAGTCCACCCAAACCCATGTCCATTGAGTCGGTGATGCCATCCAACCATCTCATCCTCTGTCGTCCCCTGGTCCTCCTGCCCTCAATCTTTCCCAGCATCAGGGTCTTTTCAAATGAGTCATCTCTTCACATCAGGTGGCCAAAGTATTGGAGTCTCAGCTTCAACATCAGTCCTTCCAATGAACACCAGGACTGACCTCCTTTAGGATGGACTGGTTGGATCTCCTTGCAGTCCAAGGGACTGTCAGGCGTCTTCTCCAACACCACAGTTCAAAAGCATGGTTTGTCTTAAATCCTCTGAAACAAGGCAAGGTATGAACTAACGGCACAGGTTTAGTAAAAGGATTAGGTGAAACAACCCCATGAGAATACAGATGATCCAATAGGAGGCTCACGGGGTTAGGGTTTTGCTGTGTGTGTGTTTAGTCCTCCACCGCGGCGGCCTTCAGGAACCAGCGGAAATGGAGAGGCAGCCTGCATTCCATGCAGCCATGGCGGATTCTGCCTTCCCTCAACAGGAGATGTAGACAGCATGGTTAACTAGCACAGAGTAACAGACGTAATAAACAGATCACTAAGAGCTAATGGTACATCGTTATAATCCTGTGCTGTAGGCATCTGCTAGGCTTAGGGACTGTGTCAGGAGATTTGGGCTTTAATCTACAGCGCCTTAGTCTATTAATATTTAATTCCAGCCGTTTAAGTGGTGGAGAGATAGGGAACAGAGCCATAGCTTGGCTCAGAGCCTGGGGAACCACCTCGAATTTTCCTTTCCACACAAGGGCAAACATACCGTCTATCCTGTCCCCTCTGGCTTGTTCTCAAGTGGGGACAGTGAGCAACCAAGCATAGACTCACCCCAGAAGGGGAAGAGACCCCAGCACATACCTACTGGTGTTTTTTTTTTTTTCTTTTCCACTCTGGTTTCTCACAGGATATTGAATATAGTTCCCTGTGCTATATAATAGGACCTTGATGTTTATCTGGTCTATATACAGTAGTTTGATTTGCTAACCCCAAACCCCAATCCAACTCTCCCCCACCCCATACTGATGTTTCTTACTCTGCAGCTAAAGTTCCAATATTTTGGCTACCTGATGCGAAAAGCTGACTCACTGGTAAAGACTGATGCTGGGGAAGCTTGAGGGCAGGAGGAGAAGAGGGTGACAGAGTATGAGATTGACTCGGTGGACATAAATTTGATCAAACCTCAGGAGTTGGTGATGGACAGTTGATGATGGACAGTTGGTGATGGCGTGCTGCAGTCCATGGGATCACAGTCGGACACGACTAAGCGACTGAACAACAACGACAACAAATACAGACACCCCCGGCACTTGGAGGGCATAGTTCTTCATTGTGCAGTGAGCTGATCACTTGCGACAGCCTAATCCCTCCCTCCCCCATCTCCAGGTGCCCTCTTCGGGAGGGTGACCCACTCTGAACAAGAACCACTGGTCCAAATCTGTCATTTTCCGCATTAGAACACAGAGGCCCAGAGAGGAGCAGGGCCTGCCCAAGATTGTCCAGCGTCGGCTCCAACCCACCCTTTAATGCTCCCTCAAAACTGCATCTTGGGTCTGGAAAAAGCAGACAGGCTTGGCCTTTGAGGATTTGCCGGGGCTTTTATTGGGGCCAGTCAGTAGACAAACAGCCCTGCTCACTGGGAAGTGACTTTATTTAGCAGCTGAAATGGTTTCCAGCGGCTGCTGTGCTGTCTCTGCCTCCACGCCTGCTGCTTTGTAAAGTCAGGAGTAATCCCATGAACTGGCAGCTCGCCCACTTCTTCTCGGGGTGGGTGGAGGCATGGGGACTCAGAAGAGCAGACTCGGGGCCGTGGGCCATTCCTGGGATATGCTCTGACTTTCGCTGCTAAGGAGGAGGGTGCATGGGGACCTTGGTCCAGACTCTTGTACAGGCCAGGGCAGCTCAGGGCCGTTGGGTTCCAAGTTCCTTTCTACCTCTTGACCTTCACATCAGCAGGCAGTCCTCCTCCTTGCTAAGTCTCAGGATTGCCATCTCTGGAATGGGAGGAACCATCCATCTCTCCCATCCCCCACCCCTCAGACTCAGCATCCTCCTGCACATCTCCCTGAAAGGACCCGTGAGCACGCAGATCACCCTAAAGACAGTAGTCCTCACCTGCTGAGCTTTTTAAAGTGCCCTGTCCTTGGACGCTGCCACTCCAGAATAATTATATCAGAATGTCCAGGGCTGAAACCTAGGCCGGAGAGGTTTTCAGAATCCCCAGGGTAATGCTGGCAAGCAGCCAGGCAGAAGAGCACTGTCTGAGGACATGAGTGACTGGCGGAGGCTCTGGGTCACTGGAGAAGGGCTGGCCAATCACCCTTGTTGGCACAACCAGATGGCCTGGGCCCAGCTCTGGGGTGGACAATGGGTGAGACTGTGTGTGCACATGGGGGACAGGGGAGCTCACCCCAGCTCCCCCTGCTGTAACCCACAGGGATCCCAAGGCTAGTAGAGACACCTAAATCTGCTTATATAGAAGCGGTGACAAAAAAGCAATGGTCAACCAAGTTATTGTTCCTAATAGAGAAAGGCAATAAAGGTGTAAAAACATAGCAAACTGTGCCTTTAATAAGTGATCTTTAGGGGCTTATTATCTAAGAAGGTCCTTGAGACACCCATGTTCATAGTGTCATTATTGACAATAGCCAAACTGTGAAAAGAACCCAAGTGTACCTCAAGAGGTGCATGGATAAACAAAACGTGGCAGATAGTAGAATACTATTCAGTCATAAAAAGGAGTGAAATACAGGTACATGCAACATTGTGGAACAACCTTGAAAACGGTATGCTCAATGATAGACGCCAGACAAAAAAGGACTAATTTTGTATGATTCCATTTATGTGAAATTTTGTATGATTCCATTTATGTGAAACATCTAGTTGCAGCAAATTCATAGAGACAGAAGGTAGATTAGAAGCTGCCGGATGGGAGGAGGGGATGCGGAGTTATTGCTTCATGGTTCCAGAGTTCCAGTTGAGGGTGATGGCAAAGTTTCGGAAATAGCGGTGATAGCTGCTTAACACCGTGAGTGTCATTAATGCTGCTGAATTGACTGCACATTTAAAAATGATTCAAATGCCTAAATGTATGTTATCCGTGTTATATGACAATAGAAAAAGTTCAGAAGAAATAAATTATCTGAAGAGGATAAAATTACAGGAAGTAGGGCCAGTCATGAGAAACCTAGGCTTTACGACCACCACTCCCACCTGAACCAGTTCCTGGATAAGACCCTTGTGGAAAATAAGCCTCTGTTCTCACATCTTCCTGTGAGTCATCCACGGTGGCCATCTAAGCCCAGGCTGGCCACCGACATCCCACGTCCCCTCTTCCATCAACACCAGGCCATGCCCAGCAGGACAGCAGGGGTTAGAGCTCAGATACCTAGTCACTCCCCAGCTGCATGACCTTGGACAAGATTGTTCACCTCCCTGGCCTCTGTTTCCTAATCTGCAAAATGGGGGTGTAAATAGCACCAGCTATAAAGGGATTGTTGTGAGAATAAACAATATTTTTAATGATATTTTATTGTTTTATAGGCTCCTGTTCTTTTTTTATGTTTATTTATTCACTTGACTGTGTTGGGTCTTAGCTTTAGTGTGTGGGATCTTCACTGCAGAGCAGACTCTTTAGTTGTGGCACATGGGTTCCAGAGCGTGTGGACTCAGTAGCTGTGGCACACAGGCTTAGCTGCTCCGCAGCAATGTAGGATATTAGTTCTCCAACCAGGGATCAAACCTGCGTCCCCAGCGTTGCAAGAGAGATTCTTAACCACTGGACTATCAGGGAAGTCTCCTGTTGTGAGAATTGAGAAATTTTACTTTACGCATTTATCTTATGGCCTGGCACGTATTCACTGCTCCTTCGAGTGTTGTTAGAAATTTGAAAGTATGTCTGTGCTGAAGGTCAGAGGTTGAGAGAGAGAGATGTAGCCCCTCCCCTTGTGGGGGCGGGGGAGCACCCAGACCTGGGCCCCACAGCACAGAGAGGTCAGCTGGGGAGGCACGGGCCGAGAAGGGCAAGAGTTGGCCGGACTAAAGGAACAGAACAAGCAGGCCACAGACTTTCGGGTGCCCCTAAGCCCTCACTCACTGTCCAGAGAAGATAACCCACTTGAAAAATTCACCCAAAGCCAAATATAATTAGGAGGAGCATCTGTGACTGAAACAGAAAAACAGCCGGCGAGGGGATGACATTCCAAGGCCAAACTGGAAAGGGTTTGCGATTGTCTGTGAAAGAATGCGAAGTCCTGTTGTAATTTTAATAATGATAGTTTTTATTCACCTTCAACAGGGTAGATAATTGACTTACTGCCTCATTTCTCTGTCATTGTAGGGAATGAGGTGTTTTTAAGTAGATTTTCTAAGATAACTGAAGCTTATCCCTGTGAACCCTAACTTTTTTTTTTTTCCACTTAATCACTCTAGAGGGAATGTCTATGGAATGGATTACACACTTCCCTGCCTCCTTAATCAGAATATTCTAAATTGAATGGAACTACTTCCTGTCAATTTAGATGTGAGGGGTTATTTCCTTTTATGTAGTGACTTCGAGTTACTTTGCTTTTTCAGTCTACAGATGTTTTCTGTTTATTTCATGGGCTCCTACTGTGAATAGAGCTCTTGCTTCTTTTTTTTTTTGAAGCCACATACAACATACATACACACATATAAATATACCATATATGCATGCGCACACACACTCACACCCCACAGTCTGTGATCTGAGAACCCAGACCAGGCTTAATGGAACCGCATTTCCATGTTCTCTAATGCCCTGAACTGCCCTTATCATGGCACTTTCATAGCATTCCATAAATGCTGCTCCCGAGGCTGTGTCCCCACTCGATTGTAACTCCAAGAGGGTGGGACACTTTCTGACCCTAGTAGGCGTTTGGTAAATATTGGTTGAATGAACAAGTAAAAGAATGAAAGCACCCAAGTGCTAGTCCATGGACTGCATGAAAATACCCAGATCCCTCATCAGAGACGTAGTTTTACTTGTTACTGGGTTTTGGTTGTGACACAGTGAATGGAGGTGGCTTCTGATAAGTGAAATGTAACTGTCTGTCCTGGGATGCACCAAAGACTAGCTGGCTCTGGACTCCAACAGTTCAATACAGAGCCAAGGTCTGAGGGCAGTGACCTGGCCTACCCTTGACTATAACCTCGGGCAATCACATAATTTCCCTGACCCTTTATTTCCTCATCTGTAAAAATGGAGAAATAATAAAATCTAATTCACACCATTTTAAGTGTCACAAGTGAGCATTTAAAATGTGGTGGTTATTATTACTACAATGGAATCACATCATATGTATGTTAAACTCATGCAAATTTAGCTATATGTGCTTGGCAACAAAAAGAGAGAGAGAAATGAGGCACTAGGTAATTCTGCTCGTCTTTCCATTCACTGGGCAGATGTTCCAGAGAGAAGGTGACATGGGAGACACGTGACTGCTGCGTGCTCCCCCTCTCTCTGTCCTGGGAGCCTCTTACAGTGTGAGTGCAGCTTGTGATGATAACTGTACTCAGTTTTTTATTGAGATATAACTGACATATAACTTTATATTAGTTTCAGGTCACAGCAAAATGATTCGACGTTTGTATATATTGTGAAATAATCACCACTGTAGGTGTAGTTAATATCACATGCAGTTACAAATTTTTTCTTGTGATAAGAACTTTCAAGATCTTCTCTTTTAAGCAACTCTCAAATATACAATACAGAATTATAAACTATAGTCACCATGCTGTATGTTACATCCCCTGAACTTACTTATCTTATAACTGGAAGTTGGTACCTTTTGACCACCTTGCCCCCTTTACCCACTACTTACCTTTGACAACCACCAAACTGTTCTCTGTGTCTATGAGCTCTATTTTTGTTCATTGCTTTTTAGACTCCACAGATAAGTGAGATTGTATGGTATTTGTCTTTCTCTGTCTGATTTATTTCACTTAGCATAATGCCCTCAATGTCTACACACATTGTCACAAATAGGAAGATTTCCTTCTTTTTTGTGGCTGAATAATATTGTTTTGTAGGTGTGTGGGTATACACATGTATGTGTGTATACGTGTGTGTGTATACATGTGTGTGTGTATACAGATTTTCTTTATCCATTCATCCACTGATGAACATTAGGTTGCTTCTGTATCTTGGCTTGCGTGAATAACACTGCAATGACCATGGGGATGCAGATATCTTTTCAAGTTAGTGTTTTCATTTCTTTCAGATACATACCCAGGGGTAGAATTGCTGGATTGTATGGTCGTTCTGTTTTTAAGTTTTGGGGGAACCTCCATACCGTTTTCTATAGTGGCTGTACCAGCTTACATTCCCACCAACAATGCACAAAAGTTTCTTTTTCTCCACATCTTTGCAAACACTTGCTATTTCTTGTCTTTTGGATAGTAACCCACCAGGTGTGAAGTAATATCTTAGTGTGGTTTTGATTTGCATTTCCCTGATAATTACGAGCACCTATTCAAGTACCTATTGGTCATCTGCATGTTTTCTTTGTAAAAATGTCTATTTAGATCCTCTGTCCATTTTTTTAATCAGACTGTTTGGGGTTAAGTTTTTATTTATTTTGCTACTTAGTTGTAAAAGTTCTTTGTATATTTCAGATATTAACCCCTTATCAGATATGTAATTTGCAAATATTTTCTCCCTTTGGTAGTTTGCCTTTTCATTGTGTTGGTTTCCTTTGCTGCATAGAAGCTTTATAGTTTAATGTAGCTCCACTTCTTGATTTTGCTTCAGTTGCCTTTGCTTTTAGGGTCAACTCCAAAAAATCATTGCTGAGACCAATATCAAGGAGATTATTACCTATGTTGTCTTTAGGGATTCTTTGGTTCTGGTCCTACATTCAAGTCTCTAATCCATTTTGAGTTGATTTTTACATATGGTGTAAGATAGAGGCCCAGTTTCATTCTTTCGGATGTGGCTGTCCAGTGTTTTCAACACCATGTATTGAAGAGACTGCCGTCTATGGGGGTCGCACAGAGTCGGACACGACTGAAGCGACTTAGCAGCAGCAGCAGCAGCCCTTTACCCACTGTATATTCTTGGCCCCTTCGTCGTGAGTTAATTGACTATATATGCATGGGTTTCTTCTGGGCTCTTTTTCTGTCTTTACACCGGTGTCACACTCTTTGTGTTACTATAGCTTTGTTTGGAATTAGAAAGTGTTATGCTTTCTTCTTTCTCAAGACTGCTTTGGCTATCAGACTTGGTTTTTGCCTCACTCACTGTAGTACCAAGTGGAAAATGCAGGGTGAGGCCTACTCAGAATATAGCAGCTCAGCTTGTATGTGTATTGGGGGCACAATGAAACAGGGATGAGGCAAGATAGGGTGATTGGGATTCCAGGCCTAGGGTGGTTCCATCTACTAAAAGTGACGGACAGTTTCCATGACTTTGACCACTTGACTTTGGTTAGCAAGTGGGAGGTAATGGAGGAGGATTGGTGGGGCTGCTAAAGTGATTCTCCATCAACCTTGTGGTCCCAAAGAGCCCATGGACTCATTGGCTTCACTGGAACCTTGTGCTTTTGTCCGTATCCAACACTTGGGTACCACTGTCTGTTTGCTCATACTGAGCCTGCCCCTGGGACACCTTCTCCAATCCCACTCGCTTGCCCCCTTTTCTTTCTGAGTGTCTAAACCCTAGAATCACTGGCGCACAAAGGCCAACTAACCGTCTCCTTATCTTCAGGCAGTAGGGTCTCTAGCCATTCCAGTTTGCCCAGCACTGAGAGATTTCTCAGAATAAGGGATTTTCCATGGTTTAACACAGGACATTTTGGTCATTCTGATAGACAAGTGAGACATCTTTTATGGTCCACTTCAGGGGCCATCTCTTCTAGGAAGGTGCCTGATTCCTTAGCTGGTAGCAGTGTTTTTCTCCATTGAACATCTCCTAGTACATTATTCATGCCTGTCCTTGCTTGAACTCCACGTGCACCCCCTACTCCAGGATTTGAGAGAATGAGGTTAGAGTCGAGGACATCTTGTTGTTGTGTGTCTTGTACGCATCAGGTGATGGTCAGGCTAGGAAGTGGTAGCAGGCTGGGCGGCCTACCTGAAGACTGCCATTCAGCCCCTCTCTGCAGCCGCAGAGTGTGAATTTCTGCAAAGCTGGCTCAGCTATCACTCTGTGAAACATTTAATTACACATAAAGATCTTCAAGGCTGTCTGTCACCTCCCAGGGAAACATTTCTTGTTCCTGCCCCTTCTGAAGTCAGCTGCTTAGAAAGTAATGAGATTGAACTGAAGATGAAGGAAGCAGGGGGTGTCAGCATTACTGGTAGGGAGACGCTGCGTGAAAGGGAGATGGGAAGGGTGACAGGGAGTGGAGCCCAGGGAAGGGCAGGGAGTTTGGAGACGTGTTCACAGTGAGTGAGATGCAAACCGTGAGACAAAGTAGTTTCAGGAAGAGATGGAAAGAGAGAGATGGGAGCTGGGCTGGGGCAGCTCCAAGAAGGGGAGTAGAGTCTCAGAGAAGAGAGGAGGCAGACTGGAAGAGAAAGGGCCTGGCTGAGAGGAAGAGACTACCAAGTAGAGTTTGGCAAAGGTTAAATAGCTTATGGTGTCAGAGTTCCAGTACAGAAGAAGGGTTTGGGAGACTGGATTGACCAGTTTTGGTTGGACTGGAATGACCCTGACTAAGAGATGCATTGAGAAAAGAAGCTTCTGAGCTTGTTTGATTATTTAGGGGAGGGGGGTAGAGGTTGATGACCAGCTGATGGAGGCTATTGGTGAATGCTCCCACCGGAACGCCCTTGCTGCCTCCTGTCCAAGGAAGAGTGATGCAGAGACGGGAAGGCTGGTCCCAGCCCCCATCCGGAGAGTCCACGGGGATCCTTCTGCCCTGACCCGCTCCTCTCTTACAGGCTGCGATAGCGACCACTGGGGCCCGCATTGCAGCAACCGGTGCCAGTGCCAGAACGGGGCCCTGTGCAACCCCATCACAGGCGCCTGTGTGTGCGCTGCTGGCTTCCGAGGCTGGCGCTGCGAGGAGCTCTGCGCGCCGGGCACCCACGGCAAGGGCTGCCAGCTGCCGTGCCAGTGCCGCCACGGTGCCAGCTGCGACCCCCGCACGGGCGAGTGCCTCTGCGCGCCGGGCTACACCGGCATCTAGTGAGTAAAGCCCACATGGGATGCATGCAGAGGGGTGGCTGGGAGGGTAAGATGGGGAAACTCGAGAAGGATCAAGAAAGCCCTGGCTGTAAAATCTCCCGCGCTCTGGCCCCAAGTCCTGCAGAGGCTGAACTCCCGGGCCTCACCCACACAGGCCTCAGATCCCTGCTGTCCAGGGCCCAGGGTGACTGGAACTGGCTTGGAGGACTCGTGATGGATGCTCTCATGGTGGGAGAAGTTGGCTAAACCTTCTTCTAGGAGACCCTTCCTGATCTGGGCTCCAGATTTTGGCTTGGAATTCTCTTCTGATCATAATCCAAGTGCCATTACTGAGCCTTCCAGGCCATTTGAGACAGACGGGGTGAGGGCCCTGGGCAGATATCATGCTTAGATTTGGGGAGATCACTGTGCCTGGTCCTCTTCCCCTGCTTTTTCCCCTCAGCCAGTTTTCAGGAGAGAGAGTCTGCATGGACAAGATGGTTGTGACCCCTCAGAGGCAAGAGTGACATTCTCCTCGCCACCCTTTTTTCTTTTTTCAAAATCGATTTTATTGCAGCCAAAACAGTGGAATTAACTGTATATAATAAGCTATTATATATATATACACATTTTAAGTTATAGGGAATAAAGTTTATTTTGGCAGAGAGTGTTAAACAAAATTAAAGTTGCATACATTAGTAACATAACTCAACATCCTTAATTTGGTATAAGTGTGACACATTTTCTTGCTTTCCTGTGATCTGCTAAATCACCATAACCTAAACTGCTTTATGAAACTGATACACTGAAATTTAACTGTACTGTTTTCGCTGACGCTCTGATTCTAAACAAAACTTTTCATAGGCTTTTCAAACTTATCAAAGGCTCAGTGGCTGTCTCAACAGCCCTAGATCCTGAGGGAGCACCCAAGCAATCTGGCCACAGACACATCTCTGATGGAGGGTGTCCCCTGCCCCCATGTCTGACCAAGGCATTGAGCTCAGGCCCAAGAAGACCACATGCAGAGCCTCCCCTGCATCTCAGCAGTGCCCAGTCCTTCTAGAGAAGCCTGTTGTGGGGGCTGAGAGCCTTCCAGAGCCTGGAAGAGAGTGGAGGCCTGCCCCACATTCCCTCTCTTTCGGCATCTAGGCAGATTCTCGAAGGTTGGACGCGTGGCTGCGTCTCATGGCCTTTGTTTGTGCTGTTCCTTCTGCCTGGCTCGGCCTTCCTCCCCTTCTCCCGGTGAAACTAACTTTACCTTCAAGACTCAAGTAAAATGCCTCCCTCTTAGGGAAGATTTCCTCTGCTCTCCCACCCCAGAAGAGCCCTCTTCTTTATACCGAAAGCCCTTAAGTCATCTCCCATACTGGCCCAAGCACACAGCCTCCAAGGACACTACTGAGTCCCTCTTTCCCCTCCTGGGCTTGTGCCTAGTATAGTTCATATCGACCAGGAACTCACTAACTTCTAGGGAGCCCAGGAGCCTTGGGACTGGCTTTGCATGCTGCCGCCTCTCACACCTCTGCTTCTCTCTGCAGCTGCGAGGAGCTCTGCCCACCTGGGAGCCATGGGGCTCACTGTGAGCTGCGCTGCCCCTGCCAGAATGGGGGTACCTGCCACCACATCACTGGGGAGTGTGCCTGCCCTCCAGGCTGGACGGTAGGTGGCCCTGCAGGATCTGGGTGGGGCTCTGTAAGAGGTCTGAGCATCCCTGGTTCACATGCACCCTGGAGAGCTAGATTCGTCTCCCATCCTGAATAGCCTCCCTCCTCTTTATGGTCTTGGGGATCATTAGACACTGCCGGGGGGCCATGGACACAGCTTTGACTGCTGGGGCTCGTATCTAAATGCTGTGTGATCTGAAGCAAGTTGCCTAACCTTTCTGAGCCTGTGGTCCCTTGTGTGCGAAGGGGTTGAATTCTTCTCATAAGTGGTGTGTGTCTTTCAGCATACTCACTTGAGCTGCCGTGGCTCTCAGATGTGGTGAAGGGCCATGGTGTAAGGATGGAGGTGGTGCAGGGGAAGGGAAAGAGCAGGCATGGCCCCCCTGCCTTTATAGAACTTCAGATTGCCAGCCTCCAACCCCTATACTCACAGAGGCACACAGTTACTCTGATTCTGTGGGCCCCGGATCTGTATCTTACGTGGGCTCCGGGTGATTCTGAGGTAGCCTCCACCAGTCCAGGTCCCTTATCTGGGAACAACCACTGTGGGGAAGTGGGATGGGATTAATCAAATCACAGGCCTGAATCCAGGCTTCACATACAGTGTTGGCCCTGAAAAAACAAAGCCCTCGATCATTCTAGTCTCTCCTTCCCTAACTGTAAAACTGGCATAAAATCAGGGGCTTCCCTGGTGGACCAGTGGTTAAAATTCCACACTTCCACTTCAGGGAGGGAGGGTCTGATCCCTGGTCGGGGAACTAAGATCCCATATGTCATGTGACGGGGCCAAAATGAAAACCATCTGGCATAAAAACAGCCAGCCCTGCACTTCAGAGCGGCACGGTTGGCAGAAGGCTCAGATGAGGGCAGTATAGGACCCAGGTGCCCTGCAAACACTGAAATTCTCTACTGTCATTCATTTTATATGTCCCTGGATGCCACAGGCAAGCCACAGCCTCCCTTAAGCCAGCCTGTCCCCCCGTCAGTGTCCCCACCCTCTGCAATCCCAAGCCCCTCAAAAGCAGGGGGTCACCAAGGCTGACTTTCCCGTTTCAGGGAAGCTCAGTGACACAGTCGGCTGCCTCCCCTGGGGCCGGGGCTTTGTGGAGCCAGGAAGGGACAGGGCTGTGGAGGAGGAGCAGGATATTTCAGGATGCTGTGACCGCGAGGTCACGGCGGGGGAGCAGCAGGAGGGACGGCTACAGGGCCTGTGACGCAGGCAGATTGGCCAGAATTCTTTAGAGCAGGAAAAAACCTGGGGGATCATATGGTCCAGCCTTGTCCCAACCTGGCTGCGCACCAGAGTTGCAGTGGATGGGGGTGGGGTGGGGTTAATACAGATTCCCAGACTCCACTGTAGACCATCCTGGGCCCAGGATCTCTCTCTCTCTCTCTTTTTTTTTTAATAAGCTCCCCTGATGATTCTGAAGCAGCCGACCCTGACTTCAAGTCTTCATTTGGAAAAAATCAATCCAGACTATAGGATTTTCTTCTGTGTTTCACAGAACCCGAGGGTTTCTTGGAGGTGAAGGTGGGCGCAAGTAGCCTAACAACTGGGGCTCTGGGACCCACACACCCCCATGTCTCCATTTTAATCTACCAAGAGGTCCTAGGTAAGATTTCACATAAAAACAGGACCTCCCAGCTTTAAGAGGCTTGAATACCACTGGTCTGTCAATACCTCCCTTTCTCAGATGAGGCAGCGGAGGCCCACAGTGGCTAAGTGGCCTGGCCGAGGCCATGCAGCTGGTGGAGAGGGAGGTGGAGCTGGAATGCTGACTCCTGAATCCAAGGTCTTGGTGCCCGGCTGTCTCTGTCTCTTCTGAGAACAAAGTGGCCCCGGCCTCTCCCACACCTGCCCGTCTCTCCCACCCTGAACCACCCTCTGTAAAGGCCCTTCCATCTCCAGCCAACTTCCGGAATCCCATCACTCGCAGGCTGGGTCCTCAGAGACCCAGCAGCAGGCAGTGAGGTCAGATCAGGATGCGGTAGGGGGAGAACAGGCCACAGGCAGACCCGTACCTGTAAAGTCCTCTCTAGAGAGATGGAGGCTGATGGAGGCTGGTGATTAAAGAGGGCAGCGGGGAGGAAACCAACACAGAGAATTTTTTTCCCCTCCCAATACAGTGAGAGGTTTGTTCTTTCAGATGACAGGAAACTCTGTCAATAGCAGCCTTTGGATTTAGAAACTTTATGTTTTTAATTTTATTGTAGACAATTGCATTTCTATTTTTGACAGAGCATTTAACTTGCAGATTTGTATGAATTATTAATACCCCTCATGCATGCGGTCACAGTGTAATGAAGCTGCTGCTGGGGCCTGAGGCCCCTCCCAGGGAGAGCGCTGGGGCCAAGGGGACGGTGCAGGGCAGAGCGGTCCTCCCTTTATTATCCTCCATTGCCTCATTTGCCTGCCAGGCCCACATGGCTTTAGCAGCACTCAGAGATCTAAAGAGTACGACTGCTCACACAGAGAGCAGGTCCCCAAAGAACCAAGGCTTCATGCATACCTGGAGAGGAGCTGCCTGGAACCCTGGCCCCCGGGGCCCCTTCCTCGGGGACCCCTGGCCAGTAGGGGTATGCCCACAGGTGTATGGGCAATCCGGTGTATGCCCACAGGACACGACTCTTGCCCAGTTGTGGTAAGCCCGTTCCCAGAGGGCCTGTGCAAAGAGCCTAGGGGGCTGTTTCGTCTCCCTTTCTGGGCTTTGAGACCTTTCAGAGGAGGAGACCCAGGTGTGAGGAGTTCACTGTGAGTGGGAAGTGCAGACAGATGGGAGGTAGGAGATATGATCACCTGCCTTAGGCATTCCCAGTCTGATGGTGGAGGCTGGACACACATATGTGCATGCACACACATATACACTCAGGAAACAACAGGCCCCAAGAGCTGGGAGATAGAACCAGTCATCATGGAGGAGCAAAGAGAGGTATGTGTAAAATCCTAGAAGCTCAGGTCTGGGAAGTTTTGTACATGGGGCCCCAAGCCTGACCTGGATGGCCTGGATCATTTCCACAGTACCCAAGCCAACCCCTGTTCACTTTCCCCTGAGGGCATCCATGCCACCCGGGACAGCAGTGATCATTAGAGGCTTAGAGAGGCTGCGTTGTCTCATTGGCTTAACCTCAAGTCCTTCACCGTCTTGGCCCCCTCCTTTCTTCTTCTCCATTTATCCGTGGTGTTCTTTATGTGCAGCTGGTTTCCAGATTTGGACAGAACCATTTGGTCCATCCAGTCCTGAGGAACAGGACTCTTGCCTCACTGTGTCTCCCCTACCTACTAAATGCCACACAGCCCGAGACCCCGCCGCTCTAGGAGACATACTCTCAGCTGACTATGGGGCAGGTGTATTAGGGCTGTCATGACATAGCAGCACGCACTGGGGGGCTTCGACAACAGAGATGTGTTCTCACAGCTCGGGAGGCCAGAAGTCCGAGACCAAGGTGTTGGCAGTGTTGGTTCCTGCTAAGGCTTCAGCCCCTGGCTTGTAGCTTGCGGTCTCCCCCTGTGTCTCCACGTGGCCTTCCCTCTGCCCTGTCTGTGTACTAATCTCTTCTCCCAATGAAGACATCAGTCATATTGGACTAGGGGCCACCCTGATGACCTCACTTTAACTTTACTGCCCCTCTAATGGCCCTGTGTCCAGCCACAGTCATATTCTAAGGTGCTGGGATATTTGAACCTGGGGGACAGGATTCAGCTCATAATAGCAGGAAAGAAACCATAAGATCACAGCCCTCTTTCTGGCTGAAACTCTCCTGTCTGCTCTCTCCCCCATCTCTCCCCCAAAGCTATTCTCCTAACCAGCAGTAACCGATCGATTGTGTGGTTCTCCCCCACTCTTCCCTGTCCCATGTGATATGGGGTCCTACCACCTCCACCTCATCAGGGGTCTGTTTGGGTTGAATATTAATGAAGGGCCCACTCATCTCTAATTTAATGAAGGTTGCTTCCCATCTCTGATCCCACTGAATCTTTACAACCACGTGGGACACTGGGGGTTACCACTCCCATTTTAGAGATGAGGAAACCGCAGCTCAGAACTATCACATGACTTGTCCTCGCTCAGCCATCTGGAAGGAGGTAGACCTGGGGCTTGAGCCCAAGTCCTGACTTTGAGTCCAGTGTTCTTCCCACCCTATCAGGCAGCAGCCCTTCAGAGGTAGCAGATCCTTCCAGCCCCAGGAGCTCGAGCCTGAGGAGGACCGAGCTGTGGGTGGGGAATACTGGGCAGGGGCTGAAAGAGGTGCTCACCGTCCCATCCAGAAAAGGCTCAAGGATGCTCAATTTCCCCCAGGAATTCTTGAAAGGAAGCAACCGTTCCTATTGGTCTCTTCAGGAAACGCTGATCATGTCTCAGAAACTCTTAAGAGAAAGGGAGTCTGTGGTCTACAGGATGGATGGATGGATGGATGGATGGATGGAGTGTGTGTGTGTGAGTATAGGAGGGCTCCACTGTGCTCCATGATGAGGACGTAGAAGGTATAAACACAGCCCCCTTAATCGTCAAAGTGGCCTCATCCAGCCCAGGATTGCAGAGAACTGGCCGTAAAGACTCCTCCCTTCCCTCAAGAATCCCTAGAACTTTTGGGGCACAGTGAGAAAAGCAGGCCCAAAGTACCACCCCCACCACCTCCAGGAAGAAGAGGGACCCCTCACCTGAGTAGCTTTACCCTGCGCCTCTCCTCACGTACACACTCATCTCACCATCCTCGGCTACTGCCTCTTCCCCTCAATCGTCCATCTCTGCCCCTCCTAGCCCCCGTCTCAGCCCCACACTATCTGACATATATGTAGGGGAGAAATCTGAGTTAAAAGGCCTACTGCTAAATTCATTACAAGTAAATTGGATGATATTGATAGATGACTCTGGTCAGCAGGATTTTCCTGACTAAACTAGCTTCCTCAGGGTTGGCAATTATTGGTGCTTAATAATTGTGAGTTGAACTAATTGATTAATTAATTGTGGGAGAATCCTTGATCTTCATAAGAGAAATGACCATCTCTGGTGTGGGAGAGGCTAGAAAGGCAGCAGGAAACAAAAGTAAGTTTGGATTCCTGTTTGATAAAGACCAAAGAGTCATATGTATAATTTTAAAATTATATACAGTATCTCATACCACAAGGCTACTACTGGAAGGAAGGGCAAATAGTCCTCTTTCCCACCCCCTGACAGGTCCTACTCCTGAAAGATACCAGATTCAAATCTTTTAGGTGTTTCTTCTGGCATTTCCCTCCATATTTCTCCAAAACACGCTTTACCACCATCTCACAATTCATTAGAGCCTCATTTCAAGTATCTGCTGATTCCTGGTCTCCTGTTCATGTTTTACCGTAATCCTTGGAAAAGCTGGCTGGAAGCCTGAGGGGCAGGAGAGGTGCCAGGCTTGTTGACTGATACGAGCCTTAAATATCAGTATCTGGAGGTCTTTCCCTTTGACCTCTCAGTGTTCTCAGAAAGAAATCCTCCAGGACCCTGCAAAAGGGAGTAGAGTCTGGTCACGAGAATCTTCGGGGCCGAGCAGGGGAAGAGAGCAGAGGGTCTGACTGTTAGGCAGGCAGATCCCACAAGATCCCCATTTCTGATGGTTCCCCCTGCCTTAGCTGTGCTTGGTGTCCCTGTGTCTGAAGCATTGATGGGCCAGCCTCCCTAAAAGTAAACTGCTGGTCTTGGCAAGGCTATTTGGAATGAGGGTAAAAATCTGGGGACTAATTCCCTCTTTTATAAACTTCTAAACACTCCTCCTGTTCTGCACACCAGCACCTTGGGCCTCCAGTATCTCTGAATCCTGAGCTTTGCTGAGCGTTGTCTTCCGGCTCCCTTTGCAGGCACTCGTCGTTGCTGAGAAAGCAGAGGCTCCAGCAGGCCCTGTTCCTCCACCTGCCAGCCCCTCTTCCGCCGCGTGACACTTCCTGCCCTCTCCGGTCCCCTCTCCCCTCCCTTTCCTCCTTGTAGGTTTAGAGGTGCCCCCTGCTCCCCTTTACTCTTCTGGTAGCTGGGCTTGGGAAGGAAGTAGAGATAAATGTAGGTTTCCACACCACCGTGCTAATCACGTCTCTGCTTCCTTTTTTCCTCAGCACTGCCTCCTGCACCAGCGTGAGGGCACCTAGCGCCACGCACTGGTTATCTGTTTTCTTGTCTCTCTCCCCAGTAGGTTGGAAGGACAGGAATCGAATCCTACCTGTATTTTTATATCCCTGGAGTCTAGTACAGGGTCTGGTATACAACAGGCACTCATTAGATATGTGCTGAAAGATTGGATAAGCAAACTGGTCTCAGTCTGCCCATCTCTAAAGTGTGGCTTTGGAGTCATGGTGTCCAACTTTCTGTGCTTCTGTGACTGGGGAGAAGGTCCCACTAAGGGATGGGGTGGTCCCTTGGGCTGTAGCAACCGTGCTACTTCTAGAAGAAGGTGGCCTCAGGATTGCATCTCAGAAGCACCACCTCTGCAGGTCTTCCCTCCTGTGTTTCAGGGAGCAGTGTGTGCCCAGCCCTGCCCACCGGGGACATTCGGCCAGAACTGCAGCCAGGACTGTCCTTGCCACCACGGAGGGCAGTGTGACCACGTGGCTGGGCAGTGCCACTGCACAGCCGGATACATGGGAGACAGGTAAGGATGCTGTTAGCTATCGTCCTTACTGGTCACGTTGCTCATGTTCACGGCAGCCTTGCAGACAACAGGTCAGGTTTACCAGCCTTCTGCCAGCTTTCCTGTTCCTTTCTCAGAAAGCACTCTGAGTCCTCCTGCCAATCCATCCTTCCTGGCCCTCAGCCTGCTGAGGGCACCCACCTTCCCCAAGCCTGGAATTTGCATTGACTCACCTGGGGAAAGAGGTGGGCACCTACCACCACCCTCTACTTGCTGCCCTCCTGGAAGGAGGCAGTGGCACCAATAATCCAAAGAAGCTGAGCATGCACTCTCAGTTCACACATTTTGCACTATTCTTTTTAGAAGTGGATTTTTATTCCTGATATGAGTTCTGTCAAAAGGATACTGACATCAGTTTGCATCCTCTGAAGGCCTGTGGCCTAAGAGCAGACTGAACAAGGCTGCCAATGTTCTGGAATCAAACTAACCTTGCCAAGTGGGTAACCCACAAAATACATAATGGGAGGGTTACCGGACGTGTGTGTTTGCCACGGCAAGAGGGATTTCATGATGATAGGGAAGGTGCTCTGGGAGAAGGAGAAAGGACAGCCAGGGTGTCTGATGATGAGTGAATTCAGACTTGGTGGAGGACATTTGTCCACAGAATCTAGGTGAATCTCCTCCCTCTCAGACTGAACCGCATCAGTCTCTTTGAGCAGAGAGATGGGCAGTAGAAAGGAAACTCTCACGCCCCTTGCCTGCTTCTGTGGGATCCGTGTTTCACCTGGACTTTGTTACTCTGCCTCCCCTGCCCAGGTGATATCAGGAAGCAGGAGTCAGGGCTGAATTAACCAATGAGTCCTTCTGGCTCTGACCAACATAGTGGGGCCCCTCCAACTCTCACTGGAGTCAGCCCCAAATCCTAGTGATGTCCAGAAAAGAGATTTTCCATTTTCAGCCTGAAGCCCGTTTACCCCTAGCCTGGAGCCCTTTAAGCCAGATCTGAGCTCTTGGTGAGCGTGCTCAGCTCGTGGGCATCCCTGGTGTAGAATGTGGGGTGTGGCATCAGGGCACCCATCCCTCTCTGGCCTCTGCTGGAGTCTGCATCTCTGAGGGAAGAAAGGGTGGCAGGGTTGTGCTGCCTCCACCTTCCCGTCCCCACTGTCTCTCCCAGTGGGAAAACGCTCAGGTTGAGCCAGCAGGGGCAGGAACTGGGAGGCCCTGGAACTGACACAGGACCCCTTCGTCTTGGCCACTTGCACATGATGGCCACCAAAACCCATTCACCACTGGAGACAAGCAGGTTGATAGCGCCAACCGGCTAGATCCCACACCAGGAGACCCAGCCTCATCGGCGCTCTCCATTTCCACCACCAAGACGTACCAAATGGAGAAATAACCCTAATCCCCCTTGTTGGGACCCAGCCCATGAACCTGAGACAGAGCGAAGCCCCTCAGACCTTAGCATCCTCTGGCAAGCTTTGCCCATCAACTCCAGAAGAATTCAAAAAGAGGGCCCAGTAGCATTTGGGTTTCCCACCTAAACAGGCTGCCTGGTGTTTAATATTTTGTAAAATTGCCTCCATTAATTTTGTAAGTGACAGCTGCATGAACCCACCCCACATCGTTGCAAGCATATTAAAGTTGAGTGGGTATAATAACGTAGGCCTCCCCGGATAGGCAGAATCCAGTGCAAATTAAACATGAAACGTAACGAGGGTTTTGCAGCTCATTTTGTAATTTAATTGAGCAATGTATCTGGTTGTTAATGGTAATATCGGACACATTAGATTGATATGTTGCAAAGGAAGGATGTTTAAGTAGAAAACTAATTCCTGCTGTGATTACCCTTCTGTTCCACAGGCCCCGTTATTAGTGCGCTTTGTGTAAAATTCATTAGCAGTCGTTGCTTGATCTCTAAATAAATAAGTTGTTTAAATTGTGGGTAGAAAAAAAAAGAGGCTGATTATGTAAATGGATTAGGTTGTCAATATTTCATTTCCAGATTCTTTTTCTGGGGCTATGGAGTGTCACTTTGTAAATATGACATGGGTTGGAGACATGCCCTTCAGAGAAGGGAGCTCACACTCTAGGACTCTCTGCTCAATCCTGCCAGAGGGGAGGGAGCAGGAATGTTCCAGTGGGAGAGGAGAGTCTGGAGGTGTCTCCAGGCTGGGGTTTCTTCCCTGATGGCCTAAGACATCCAGGAGAGGCAACCTGAGTGACTTCCGGGGAAATCCACTGTGAGGCAGAACAGGCTGGCGGTGTCCAGTTCTTACGGGCACTGTGTCCTCTGCGCCTGCCTCAGTTTCCGTCCTCACCCCTTCCACCATATTCCCCTCTTCCTCTCTTCTACCTCCCATTTCTTCTCCACGCATCCCCTTCTCTCTTCCCTCTTCCTCTGTTCTTTCCCTCCCTGAGGCCTCAGACGGGCTAAAATGCAGCAGGACTTGCAGGAAGACAATCTGGGTGCTGTGATGAAGAACACTGCTTCCAACTCAGGACTCACCAAGATGTAATAAAGAGGCTAAGGCTGTATTTTCTTTTTCCCAACATCTTTTGTGGCTCCCCTCTGCCCTGATTATTGTAGAAGATAAATAGAAAACCTGAAAATGGAAAAACATAATCATTAAAGCATCCGTAATTCCTTAAGTCCACTCCATTGTTAACATTTTGGAAGTCTTCCCTTTGAGCCTTTTCATGCCGAAAGGGCTCTGTTAGAACTACAGAAAACAGTATTAACAAGAGTAATAATAAGAACTAACACTGCTTATTGAGCGCTTACCATTCATGGGGCACCTTTCTAAATGTTTATACGCGTTATCTCATTTAATCCTCAAACACATGGTGAGGTTTAATTATTACCATCCCATTCTGTGATGAGGAAGCAGATGTCAGGGCAGTAAGGCCAGTTCCCCATTCTCCACACCTTTGAAGCAGCGTGGGGACGCAGACAATCCGAAGTCCATAGGCCATTCCTGTTCATTTGTCTCTAGGATGCAGGGGTGGCCCACCTCTTTCCTCAAACGCCCCCAGGTTTACCGCTTAATTTGTCGCTGTGGCAATGGATCTGCATCCGTGCATGCTCTATACTAAGTCATGTCTGACTCTGCACGCCCATGGGCTGTAGCCTGCCAGGCTCCTCTGGCCGTGGGACGTCACGTAGCTTGTTATTTAATGGGTATGGAGGTTTCAGTTTGGGAAGATGAAAAGGTTCTAGAGATGGATGGTGGTGATGGTTGCACAGCAACATGTGTTCTATGTATATGCTCACTCAGTCATGTCTGACTTTTTGTGACCACATGGACGTAGCCCCCCAGGCTCCCCTGTCCATGGGATTTCCAGGGCAAGAATACTGGAGTGGGTTGCCATTTCCTCCTCCAGGGGATCTTCCCCACCCAGGGATAGAACCCACGTCTCTGACATCTCCGACTTTGGCAGGCATATTCTTTATCACTGAGCCACCTGGGAAACCCACACAATATACATGTATTTAATACCACTGTATGCTTAAAAATAATTGAAATGGCAAATTTATGTTATCCTTATTTACTGCAGTCAAAAAAAAAATACACAAAGCCTACAATCAGTGAGATATGATAGTATGAACTCACTCCTGGGGACTGAGGGGAACTGGCCTGGAGAGGGGAACGGACTAGGATGGTGAAACCACAGAACGTTTCCTGCAGGAGGCAAGGCAAGAGGGGAGGAGGCTGTGAGGAGGTGCAGCGCGCCAGGCCCAGGCCCGGAGGACCTGGAAAGGCAGGTAAGGGGGCACCGACTCACCACACTCTGTTGTGCTGCAGGTGCCAAGAGGAATGCCCCTTGGGGACCTTCGGCTTCCAGTGCTCCCAGCGCTGTGACTGCCACAATGGAGGTCAGTGTTCACCTACCTCCGGCGCCTGCGAGTGCGAACCTGGCTACAAAGGCCCGCGCTGCCAGGAGCGGCTGTGCCCTGAGGGCCTGCACGGCCCAGGCTGCAGTTTGCCCTGCCCCTGCGATGCTGACAACACCATTAGGTATGACGTGAGGGGGGTAGGTGAGCCCAGGGACAGGGATTGGGGGGGCCCTGGTGGAGAGGGGGCTCTCAGAGCATAAGCCACCACCTCCACCTGGGTTATCTGGGCAGGCAGTAACAGAGCTGGGACCTCAGCGATCACCTTCACTGGCCAGTCTGATCAAAGAAGGGAAAGCCAAGGTCACTCAGTCCGTCAAGATGAGGACTGAGGTCACATGCTCTGTCCACCACCCGCAGCTGCCAACACTGAACCTGGCTGCTGGCATTGAAAATGGGCCACACATAGGAGCAAGAGGGTGCCTGGTGAACCCCAGGGAAGCAGGGTGGGAATGGGTGCAGCCATGCAATCCTGGGGGGGAGCGCTGAGGCTGAGCTTGGGGTACCACAGGCCCTGGGGGCATTTTCCTGGAAAACATTTCCCCTCCACACAGTCCACATCTAACCAAGTCATCTCCCAACCCCAAGGGGCCCAGAGACCAGACTACCAGGGCAGAAGTACAGGGCTTTAGCCATAGAGGGTCAGCATTAGAAGAGACCTTAAAAACCAGGATGGCTCACCTGAGGCCTGCAGAGAGTGTCCCCTCTGGCCCTGGCTAGGGTAGAAGAGCAGGAGGGACAGAGGGCAGGCTCGCATCAGGGTCTTGGCTTGGGGCCAGCCTTGCCTTGCTCTCTGCCCTTCAGGGCTTGGGGACACCTGAATTGATGTTGGCCCCACCCCTGCTTCCTGGAAGTAGAGAAGCCAGAGCTGCCCTGGGCCACCGCCCCCCTGCCCCAGCTCCCTTCACTTCCCGCTTCCTGCACCAGTTGGCACCACCCTCTGGTAATAGATGAGGCTGTCAGGCCCCAGATTAAAGCTTCAGATGAGGCTGTTGGGCCCCAGATAAATGCTTCAATAGCCTTTTATGTGGCCGACTCTTATTAGGATGGTGCAGGGTGAGGGAACTCTCCTTCTCCCCTCGGGCCTACAGGACAGCTCAGGGGAGGACCAGCTGCCCTGGGCCATGGGTTTTGCTGCTGTTTTCAGGCCAGACAGAGAGGCCTCTGCCTTGTAGCCTTGTCTCTGGGTCAGCTAGGACTTAGCCTTAGCTCCTCCTCACTTCCAGCTTTTGCTTCTCCACACATCACCCAGGAGCCTCTGGTCACTGTAAGCAGAGTCATCTTCGCAAGTGTTACGGCTTAGACAGAATCTGTCCTCAGTTCTTAGTTCCTAGAGCTGAGTGGCTCAGGCAGTGCTGTCTGCAATGGCAGAAGGCTGGAAAGGAAACCATTAACAGGGGGCCTTGGAGCCAGTGGAGCTGACCTGTATATGACTTAAGCATTGATTCACTTATTCATTCAACGAACACCGAGAGCCTGAAGGGCCAACCATGAGAAAAGAAAGTACCCCTTAACACGTGCCCAGCCCTCAGGAACTTGAGTCTGGAGCACATACCCTTCGTCCCCCTGCAACACCCCCCGCGCCCCTCCCCCCACCACACGCACACACATTGAGCATCTTCTACCATATTTCTTCAAATACAAGACAACACCAGCAGTGAGGCTCTGCTTTATTGTATGTACTACTACAACTGAACCATGACATACCATTGACTGCATAGTGCACTCATCAGAGCTATGAAATGTGGGGCAGAAAGCATCTTAGAAGCATCGAAATATATCTGGCTGGCCCTGTTGTGTCATGTGCTCGAGTAACTGTGACCAGGGGCTGTGTACAGAAAGTCTTCCTGGAGGAGGTGGCTTCTGGGCCAGGTCTGGAGGGCACAGTGAGAGCTCCCGGGCTCTAAACACAGGGTTTCCACATGGCTGGTCGGGGGTACTGGACAGCTGCCTCAGACTGTCCCGTGGGTGGACAGGCAGCACCAGGAACCCCAGCCGCCACCCCCCCCCCCCGTAACCCCCCAGCAAGCCTGCTCTGCAGGGAAGCCAAGGGAGGTCCGTGTCAGGGACAGGAAGCAAGACTGTTCTGAGATCCAGTGCAGGAATAGTCCCTGCCTTGGAGATCCAACCAACAACCCCCAAATGAAAGAGCTATTGTTTTCTTCCCAAGCCCGAGCAAGCGTGCCCTGCATAATTTTCCCCTCCTCTGAAGGAGTCCTCAATGCATTATTAATCTGGAAGGACTCCCTCTTCTCCGTCGCTAATCTCAGCCCATTCAATATTGATGATTATTTGCTTTACTCTCTATCACACGTGTCGCATTTCAGGGCTTGGGAGCAGTAGCACTTCTTAGGCATGGGGACTCCGAGGGCACCTGGCAGCCAAGCCCCCAGGTCGGGTTCCTCCGGGTCCACTTGACACCTCCTTGCTGGAGCAGTGTCAGCATGGACTTGCCCAGCTCCGCAGCCTCAGCACTGCATGATGCCTGGCACACAGCAGACCTTCAGGAAAAAGAATCACTGAATTCACCTTCAACATCCCATTCCTCTAGGTGGTTCTGCCCAAGCTCTAAAGTTTCACCACTTTTTCCTGTCACACTGCCCCCAGGGACTGAGCCCCCAGCACCCACCAAGTTTTTATTTGGTCTAACTCAAAATTTCTCAGCCTTGCCACTATGGATGTTTCGGGCTGGATAATTCTTTGTCATGGACGGCTGTCCTATGCATTGCAGGATGTTTAGCAGCATCCCTGGTCTCTATCCACTAGATGCCAGTAGCACGACCCTGACTGCAACCCCAAGTTCTGACAACCTGGATGGGATAGGGAGAGGCAGCGTTGCCCAAGGTGGAGAACCTCCGCTCTCACTCACCCTCTCTCTCGCTGCACTTGGCTTTGTTCTCAGGGACACAGAGAAGAGCTGTCTTCCTCTGTGTGCACACAGGTCACTCTCATGAGCCTTTGTCCCATTCTAGAGCCTTCTCTTGGGATCGAAGAAAAGCAGAGGAATGACTCTAGGACTCCTACTCCTAAGGCAGTTAAGCCGCAGGTTTTGGTGGGTCTGGGGCCCCTGGATCCTGGCCTTAGAACTGCCTGTGCCTGAGCCAGTGTCCTGAAATGTGTACTTTCCCCTCTGTCTCAGTTTCCCAATCTATCACCCTTCATCAGGCCAGTGAGGGTAAAATTTCTTGTGGCCTTTGCTGCTGAAACTTCCACTCAGCTCCCCAAAAGATGCAGTGCGGGGTCCTCAGCAGCCTTGCCTCATTGCCCCCCTGGCTCTGCAGGAGCCCTACCAAGACAGCTTGCAAGGAAAGCCCTGAGCATCTTTCTTAGAGAAACAAAGACCTCCCAACCCTTGACCAAAGAAAACTCTCCTCAGCTCGCCCCAGCCTCTTTCTGCTCTGTGGCCCTCTGGAGAGGACGCTTCAAAGAGGTCGAGCCCAAGTGCCCTGGGAAGGAAAAAGTGGCCAGAGAAATTCCCCAGTGTTTCATTCCCTTTATAAACGCTTTGTAGCACACACAAAGCAGCCTCCTTCCTTCATCAAGGAATAACCTTGAGAAAGTGAGCGCCCATGTGTCAGCCCTTGTCCATGTCCCCTCCACAATTGGATTGTCATAGACGAATTCCAGTGGCCATGATCGTGGATTACCTTTGAAAGATTTGATTTAGCCAACAGATGCAGCATTGATAGAAATCTCAGAGCAGCCAGGAGAGAAAAAGGCAGAAAATTCCACCCTGAAAAGGGTCCTGTATTGTTCAGCTTTCCACTCCTATTAACTTGTGATTAATCTATGTCTGGGGGAAATGGAGAAAGGTGAGGGGGTGGAAAAAAAGCTATGCAAGTGAAGTAGCATCAGTGTTTGCGACTTTTGCCTGAGCCGAACCAGCAGTCGTTTGCCCACCATGTGACCCAAGGGAATGGCTCTGCCACCAGGCCAGGGTGGTGGGGGTGGCGGGGTGGGCAGGGCAGGGGACACCAGGGAGGGGGAGTTGTGACGAAGGTGCTGAGAGCATAGTGGTGGCAGTTTTCTGAGTCAGTGACTGAGTCAGCGGTCATTCCCCACTCTCTCTTCAAAAGGATTTTTGGAGTTTCTATAACAAGTAATCAAATTAAGAAAATAGAAATTATATTTTTAAAAAGAGATTTTTAGAGACATGAAAGGAGACATAAAAATGATTTCGGGTTTGGTTTTGAGCTTTCTGGTTTCTCAGAGTAAAAGGTAAAATTGGTGTTGAGATCTACCCCTGTGCATCCAAAACGCCGGTGGGCTGAGACGGAAAGTGGAAATGCAGGAGGGCTTAGAGGCCAATGTTCGCCAGCTCACTGTTCATCTAGTATGCTTTTCACGAGTAGTCTTCACACCAGAGCAGGGACCTGTAACAAGCGAGTCTGCTGAAGAGAAGGGCAAGAGGGCGCCTGAGACCCTTCAGAATCTTCAGGGCGGTACAGAGCTGATTGTGGCAGTCAGTGCTGCCCGCCACATGCTTGGATACTTCCAAGCCTGTCAGTCTCCATGACTGTGGATTGAGCCAGGCCCTCTGACCCTAGATCAAAACTTCAGAGGAGGCCCCTGGAAAGTTGGAACTGAGAGAGGCCATGCCTAAGAGCTTTGCTGGAAGCATTGATGACAGAGAGGAGTGCTCCACAACTGTCTGGCTGAGAGTCAGGCCCACCAAGGCGGGGGTCCCTGCCCCACGGCACCCGTGCAGGCCACTATCTCCCCTTACAGTGTGGGGGCCAGGGAACCATGAAGGTCGGGAAGTCTTCAGACATCCATCCTTTGCACACATTCTTTTCTATATATTTGTAATTTTATTGCTTTTTATCTGTTTATAATAGAATAGATGCTCAGTTTGAGAAAGGGAATACACAGAAATTTAAAGAACAAACTCAGAGTCCTTCATAATTTCTCAACCCAGAGGTGAGCACAGAAGCCATTCTGTTGTAATTGGTTCATTCGTCATCCACGTCTGTTTCACACTTTTTTCATACTTTAGCTCATGACTGTGTCTTGATAAACAGTTTGCTTATTTCATTTTCCCTTATGTCATATCAGTAAACAGGCTGGAAAACATTTGAGTACTTCTCTACCATGCCTTCATATGAATTGTCATAATTCATTTAACTGGTATCCTGGTGTCAGAGGCAGCATGTGACGGTGACTAGAACATGGCCAGACAGACCTGGGTTTGAATTCCAGCTGCCACTGAGTTATCTTTGTGACCTTGGGCCAGTCATATAACCTCCAAGTGCCATCTGAAAAATAGAGGCTCTAATGCCTAACTCACAGGCTTACTTGAAGATTAGAAATATAGGTGTAAACTGCCTGGTGCTTTAATAGCCTAGTCACATATTATTTATTATTATTTAAATTACTTCAATTTTCCACTGTTATAAATAATGCTTCGGGGAACATCTCCATGCATAAATCTTTCTCCACAACTGTGATCATTTCCTTAGGATAGATTCTTAGAAATGGAATTACAAGACCAAAGGGCCTGAATATTTTTAGGACTCCTGATACATAACCCCAAATCGTTTTCTAGAAACCTTTACCAGCATTGAGTATTGTCCATTTAAAAAAATAATAATAAAGAAAGTAACTTGACATTTTTGGTAGAGAAAGCATGATATCCAGTTGTTGTTTTGACTTGAACAATTAATGAAACTAAACATTTTCCAAAATGATTTTTATCTACTTGTACTTACCATTCAGGAACTGTCTGCTCCTGTCCATCCCTCATTTTCCACGAGAAAATCAGAGCTCCCAGAGGAGAATTGGCTTGGCTGGGCTTCACGCAATTAGTTTGTTCATTAATTCATTTGCCAAATACGTATTAAGTATCTTCCCGGTGCCAGGGACACTGCTGGCCACTGGGGTACGATACAGAAGTGAAAGAGACAGACAACTGCGCCCCCCCACCACCACCATGGAGCTGCCACCTGGTGGGGAGACAGATGATAAACAAGTCAACAGAGAGAAAATAATTACTTGTAGTAAAAGTGCTATTCATTCCCGAATTCTTAATAGGGCAGTGAATATGAGCCTGGCACTGGGAATCCACCAATGACCCAGGGAGACGAGGCCCATATCCTATGTGGAACTTCGCAGAACCAAGATTTGTATGTAGGCTCCTCCTGCCAGCCCAGAGTGTGCCTTTCAACCACAGCCCTTGAACTGGACTTTTAGCAGGGAAGCAGATGACACAGGACATCCAAAAGGCTTGTCTCTACCATCCAGCATCTTCTCCACAATGTCAGTTGGGATTCTCCCCAAAAGAAGCAGATGCCAAATGCAAGAGGTCTTATAGGAACACAGCTGTGAGGGCAAAGGGGGAAAGGGCTGGGGAGGCTAGAAAAGCATCAACTGCAAGGCAGATCTGACCTGTGTGAAGGAAACAAAGGAGGAAGGAAGGCTAGATGCAAAGTCTTAAACTGAAGCACAGTTCAAAGAAAGTTTCACAAGATGGGGAGTCTTTCAGCCAAATTGCCCATCAGAGGAGTCCCAGACTTCCCAGGAATATGTCGACCTTAATATATTCCTGCTGTGCTCTAGCTGAGAGGAGCCCGGGGCGGGAGTGTGGTAAGCCTCCTGCTTTGGTCTCTGTGGATTTGTATTGTAAAGAGCACTTGTTTGAGAGTCAGGAGATCCGTGTCCAATCCTGATTTTGCAATTCCTTGCAATGTGACTTTAGGTAGATTATCTGGATTTCAGACACAGTAGGTGGGGCCATCAGTCAATTACACTCCCCACAGAAGCTCTAAGAAGATGGCCACCACACTCAGCATCTCCTCTAACATGAATGTATATTGGCTATTGGATCAGACGCTCCCAGCCAGAGGTTGCCCACCTCTCTAGAGGTCGTGCCAGGCAGCCCTTGCCTCCAGCCAAGGGTTCTTTCTCTGGGCTAGCCAGACCAGGGATGGAGATGATCTTGCTCAGTCTTAAAGAGCCCTGGCAATGCATGAATGGAGGGTGTCCTCTCCAGTACAGACTTTGCCAGAGAGGGGAGGCTTCATCTGGCCAGAGGTTCCATTTTAACTCAGCAAATGCTCATTAAGTACCTACAGTATACAGAGCCACTGGGTCTCAGTGCAGCCCCCTAGTACCTGCCCACACACTGGGCATCTCCTTTGGGTGCAGAGTGGGTAAAGCTCTGAACCTCACAGTACACAAGGGAAGGACCTGGAAAGGCTGGCTCCTACTTTGGTCTCTGTATTTGTATTATAAAGAGCACTTGTTTGGGAGTCAGGAGACCTACATCTAATCCTGATTTTGCATTTCCTTGCGATGTAACTTTAGGCAAATTTTCTAACAATTACAAGCCTCAGTTTCTTGGGCTCATAAGACCATGTAACCTTGGCATGTTCTGACAAATAAACAAAACATTAAGCTAAAAAAAATTTTTTTAAAGAAAAAGGGACTTCCCTGGTGGTTCAGTGGCTAAGACACCATACTCCCAATGCAGGGGGGCGCCCAGGTTTGATCCTTAGTCAGGGATCTAGACCCCACATGCTGCAACTAAAGATTCTGCGTGCTGCAACTAAGACAAAGTGCAGCCACATAAATAAAAAAAATAAAAACATTAAGCAGTTTAACATCAGAGGCTCTTTGATCCTGCACCATGGGCAGCCCAGACCTGGGGTGGGCAGAGGGTGGGACATGGCCGCATTCCTGACCAGACTGTCCTCTCATCCTTCTCTCATCTGTTCAGCTGCCACCCCGTGACTGGAGCTTGCACCTGCCAGCCAGGGTGGGCTGGCTCCCACTGCAATGAGTCCTGCCCTGTTGGCTACTATGGTGATGGGTGCCAGCTGCCTTGCACCTGTCAGAACGGTGCCGACTGCCACAGCGTCACTGGGAGCTGCACCTGTGCCCCAGGCTTCATGGTAAGATGGGAGGGGGCTCCCATGGCCTCTCTGCCCACCCCCGCCCCCACAGAGGAGGAGAGGGGCCAGAATCAGGGATTGCGGCCCTGTGCCCGGGGATGAAGAATGAGTGTCTGCATGGGCCGCTCGGAGTCTATGACCAGAGAGCTGCCAAGGCTGTTCTCCAAGGCCAGTCCTGCTGAGGTTTATAACTACAAAATGAAATTGAAGGAAACTGTCTTTCCATTGTCTCTTCACCCTGGAACACCAGTTGTCTTCTTTGTACCCAGCTCCAGTCTGTCCATATCGTGCGCACATAGTATTTTTCCATCCAAATAACCACAGAGCACCTAATAACCACAAGACTTTGTATTTTGCTGTATTTCACCCACATTTGCTGCTGGAGCTTCTTGAGTATCCATTTTTATGGCTGCATAACACAGCAGGAGTTGGTGAACCCCCACCCATGATCCTCAGACATTCCTTTAGTGCTGAATACTGAGTTGTTTCCAGAGTCCACAGCTCATGTGCAGTGAGCATCTTCCTACCAAAGGCTTTTCCCCTCCTGTTGAATTATTTCCTTAGGGTGACTTCCCAGGGTCAGTGGGCATCATATATTTGTGGCTCTTGATGGATGTTGCCATATTACGCTCCTCAAGGGTTATGTAAATCTACACTGCCATCAGTCGTGTATGCTTGTACCTATTTCAAAACAACTCTGCTGACATTCTTGTTTTAATTTTTGCTAATTATATAGCTAGAAAATGGCTCCTCAATATTGCTGTAATTTGCATTTCTCTGATTACTAGGGAGAGTAAAACCTTTTCCCTACGTGTTTGTTTACTATTTGTATTTCCTCATGAATTATGCTGGTCTTTTTGAAGTTTGATTCCAGAGAACTTGACATTGCAAGTGGAATCCTGTTTAAAGGTGGTGCATGCCCAGTGAGTGTGAGAACCCAAACATTCAGGCGACCCCCGTGGTCATATTTTTGTGCTATAAGATGTGGTTTGTGTAGTCCAAAGTCAGGCCTTTGGAACAAGCCCAGGGTCACATCTTGCTGTCCTACTCCGCAAATGTGTGACCCAGGGCCAGCGAGTTAACCTCTTTCAGGATCGGTTTCCTGACCTGTGGAATGGGACACCTGCCTTGCAATGTTGCTGTTAGATGTAGAAACGGGCTGTATGGAGTACCTTTCCTCAGTGCTTCTTAGACTTTAGTGAACTCAGAAACCACCCGTGGTCCTTGTTAAGTGTAGGTTCTGATGCAGTAGAACTGAGGCCTATGGTTCTGCATTTCTAACATGCTCCCAGGAGATGCCAGTGCTGCTTTGAGTAGGAAGGAGATGGCGCTCACCTGGGGCTGCCCATTGTAATCACCTGGAGAGCTTTGCAAATACTGATGCCTGAGCCGCCCTCCTGGAGATGCTGATGCACTTGGTCTGGGTGTGGTCTGGCTGAAGCCAGTGCGCTGCCGAGATGATCCAAAGACCTGCAAGGAAGCGCTTGTCGTGATGTGAGAGTGCAGGTTTGCCTGGTGGCGATGTCTTTTGTGGGCAGGTTTCCCCTGGTCTATAGAACAAAACTCTGTTCAGCTGCCCCCTTCATCTCCCCAAGGCAGGTAAGACTAGATGGAAATGATCCCAGCAACATCTTCAGAAGAGAAAGAGATCTGTCCTCCTGAAGGTTTCCTCTCTTGTTTACCTTTATTGCTGGGAGCTTGGTTCACAGTTCAGTTCAGTCTCTCAGTCATGTCTGAATTCTTTGTGACCCCATGGACTGCAGCACGCCAGGCCTCCCTGTCCATCACCAACTCCCCAAGTTTACTCAGACTTATGTCCATTGAGTCGGTGATGCCATCCAACCTTCTCACCCTCTGTCGTCCCCTGCTCCTGCCTTCAATCTTTCCCAGCATCAGGGTCTTTTCCAATGAGTCAGCTCTTCGCATCAGGTGGCCAAAGTATTGGAGTTTCAGCTTGGACATCAGTCCTTCCAATGAATATTCAGGACTGATTTCTTTTAGGATGAACTGGTTGGATCTCCTTGCAGTCCAAGGGACTCGCAAGAGTCTTCAACACCGTCGTTCAAAAGCATCAGTTCTTCAGCGCTCAGCTTTGTTTGTAGCCCAACACTCACGTCCATACGTGACCACTGGAAAAACCACAGCCTTGACTAAACAGACCTTTGTTGGCAAAGTAACGTCTTTGCTTTTTAATATGCTGTCAATGTTGGTCATAACTTTCCTCCCAAGGAGTAAAGTCTTTTAATTTCATGGCTGCAGTCACCATCTGCAGTGATTTTGGAGCCCAAAAAAGTAAAGTCTGCCACTGTTTCCACTGTTTCTCCACCTATTTGTACACAACTTCCGTAGAAAAAATGGGGTGCTCAAGGTTTGGGGTTTGGGTAGGAGAGAATGGCTGTTCAGGATTAAAAGACTCACCCGGGTGAGTGATCAGGTGACTGAAGCTGAAGTGAAGTGACTGCAGAGGACCTGCAGACCCAGTCCCAGCTCAACTACCAGGGCAGGGATAGACTCTGGGCAAGTGGCTACCCCTCCCGGGGTCCTAGTTCATCATCTGTAAACAATGAGTATGCGGGGGGGGGGGGGGGGGGGGGGAGGGGGGTGAATGCCCCCAGGTCACGCCTCGAGCAGTTTGGAGGCCAGGCTACTGTCTCTATTGCTTCCCTCTGGGATTAAAATAACTTCCTGCCCTTGAACTTTGGGAGACTTGACACTTGTAGGAATCATCTCCACGTGGAGTCCTACCTGCTTGGGGCTCAGGGCTGAGACAGACTGTGAGCCAAGCAGCCCTGCTGCGACCCCGTGGATTTCCATCCATCTCCTCCTGTGCAGGCTCACTGTACCTGCAAAGGCTCTTCAGGGCCCTGTCGGGGGGTGAGCAGGAACTACTCAAGGTGATTATAAGATGGTCAGTTGCTCTCACCCAGCATGACTCATTCCTGCACACACCAGGTTCCCAGGGCAGGAAACCAAGCAATTGCCCTCGCCTCAGCTTCGGAATGAATCCAGTTTCTTGCAATTAGTCAGCTCTGGTCGGAGTCAGGCATTAGGGCAATTAGTTGAGCAAACTTGGCTGAAACCCTCCCTGAAACATCCCGCAGTCAATGATAATTAGCAATGCCTTTATTTGTTCTTTGGTTTGTGAATTTATGCACCTGCCTTTTTCCTTGAAAGAGAGTTCAGTTCAGTCGCTCAGTCGTGTCCGACTCTTTGCGACCCCATGAATCACAGCACGCCAGGCCTCCCTGTCCATCACCAACTCCCAGAGTTCACTCAAACTCATGTCCATTGAGTCAGTGCTTATGGAAATGAACATAGGGATGGAAGTGGGAAGAGAGTCTGGGCATTTTACATGTTAGCTTGGCAGCAGCAATGGACTCACTTGGGCTATGAATTGCTGTACTACACTGGGGCTGCAGAGTAAGAGGAAAGAGCCCTGGGCTGAAAGACAAGAAACAAAGTTTCTAGCTCTGGTTCTTCTCACTTTGGAAGCTTCCATTTCTCATCTGTAAAATGGAAATGAAGTTCCCTACCCAACAGGAACTATGATGTAGGAGCTAATCATTAAAATGGCAGTGTTTAAAATTGGGTGTGGCATTGGTTCAGCACCTTGGACAGTTCCCAAGAGCTGTTGTTCCTGCCTCATTAGAACCCGGGATCTTCACCCAGCCAGAGCACCCGGGTGAACGGGGGTAGGGAATGTAGAGTGAGGATCACATGTCAGGGGGCTCAAGGTGGCAGAGTCCTGGCACTGTCCAAGTGAGGGATGATTCACGAACTAAGGGAGGAGTCTCTAAATTGTCGTTGAGGGCACTAAGTGGAGGTTTCCATCCACTTGGGAGTTGAGGGCCCCATCACCCCTCTCCATGGCTTCTCATTACCCACCAAATAAAGGTCAAACTCCAGTCCTTGTACCTTGCCCTTAAAACTAGTTAGTTCACCCTAACCTCATCTGCTACCTGCTGCAAACCTGCACTGTGGCCACACACATTCACTTTCCCCAAACACAGTGTCTGCTTCAGGACTCCACCTATGCCATTTTTTCAGGCTTTTCCCTCTTCCTGGAACACCCTCCCCACTGTCCTTATCTCAGTCTGTGAAAATCCTTCTCAGCCTCTCAGGCTAAAGTCAAAGACTGCCTTTTCCATGAGGTGTTCCCTGAATATTCCTCACTTTAGAATTAACCCTTCCATCTCCTCTGTTCCCACAGCACATGGCTCAGAGTCTGAGTCCCTCCAGCCTCCTGCTGCCTTTCCCCGTGCATGCCTGCCACATGAATATCTTGCTCAGTACACTTTGAAATGAATAAAAATCTTGGGAAGGGTGATGAAAGGCCCGTAGCAGAAGTTCCAGAACTGACCTTTATAGGAAGGAAATTCATGGCATTTCCAAAGGGGCTTGCCAGCAGGGTGGGAGCTTAAGTCTACCCATGGGCTTCTCTGCACATCAAATAAACAGGCAGCTGCAGGGGGGACTGGAGCAGCTAGACCCCAACATCAATTCCAGGTTCGCTGGGCAAATGATGCAAGTTTCTACCTTAGCAATACTGTAGAGTGATGTTACTCAGAGATGCTGGAGGGAGATTCTCTGCCTTTAAATACCAGCTTTGCTGAGTATTAGTTGTGTGACCTTGGGCAACATACAACCTTTCCGTGCCTCTGTTTTCTCATATGTGAAAGGGTAATAATAATAAAGCCCAGTGAGTTACTGGGCTGATTAAATTAATTCATACATATAAAATAACTAGAATACCTGGCATATTAGTCATCCTTCAACAAGTATTAGCTATTTTCATCACCACTGTTGTGGATGCTGCCGCTGTTATTTTTGTTGTTATTTATCCAAAGGGGTCCCCCACCTGAAGAGGTTGACTGGTCCTGGCCAGAGTCCCCTGCTGGGGGTACAGGTGGAAATGGAAGTGAGAGGAAGAGCAGAGCTGGAACTTCCTCCCGACTGGGAGCGGCAGGGTTCCCAAGGGCTCCAGGGTTCCCAGGGACAGCCGCAGAACCAAGAATAGACTTTCTCATCACAGCGAGGAGAAGACCGGCTCCTCAGCCCCTCCATGCTCCTCCGTTGACCAGCCTTTCCTTAATTAAGGCCTCACCTAGGTGGCCAGCCTGATGAAGCCTTCTCTGCTGCTCTAAAACTAATTGCTGCCACGTTGGTGCCTGGAGTGAACAACCTGTGAGGTCACTGCCAGAGCTACAAAGACTTGATTTCCCAGACCTCCTCCCCCTCATCAAATCCGTGTGGCTGGGAGATAAGGGACCTCCTGGTCATTCCTCACACAGATGCTCCATTTCAGCTCAGGCTATAATGGGGACGGGGAGTGTGGGAGGTAGGGAAGGGGGGCCTGGTGTCCCCTCCCCTGGGACTCAAGGCCTATATTTCTCCCCTGGATGACAGAATTTCTATTACCTTAAAGGGCTCATCTATTTATGCTGCAATTTTTTGAAGCCCTGTCTGCCGTTATTGAACCTTGCATGCTGGCAAGGGGAACGGGCACTCCATCACCCAAATGAACAAACTCGTTTCCCCATTTTTCTCCCCTTTCTCTGTGCTGTCGGTAGGTCATATGCAAACCTCAGCCGCTCAGGCCGGTGAAGGCAGGAAGGGGATGAGAATTACGGAAATCCAGATCAGTGGAGCAGTGATTGAATTTTCCTCCGAGGTTTCCTATGTCCTTTAAAGACGTCACCATCCCCCCGTGCACACACAGCCCCCACCAGCTGGGTTAAGTGCGTGTCTGCTTCTTGTATGGCTCCTGAGCTGAAACTAGGGAGCAAGCGCAGCTACGGGGCCAGAAAAGGTTGACTGAAAATTAGAGCCAGGTGACATGTATAATGTGTGTGCATAATGTGTGTGCGTTTCCTGTTGTAATTGTTTTGTTCTTCATCAAACGGAGGTCTGCAGACAGCAAGCCCTATGCCTAGGAAACTAGCTTCTCATCCCCTGCCCCCCACCATTGACTAGCTTCCTAATTATTACACTAAAAGGTTTTCCTGGATGCTGAGCTGGGGATGAAGAATTTACCCTCTAGCTGCCATGTGTCTGTGAGCAGAGGAACACAGGGAAATAGCAGAATGATCCAAAAATATAAACAGACACACACACACACATTGTCCAGTACTCAAACCCTAGCTCTGTAGTCATCTGCTGAGTGCCCTTGGCCCTGTTATTTATGCTTTGCAAGCCTTAGTTTTTTCATCTATAAAACAAGGGAAATAATGGTATTATGTCCTAGAATTATTTTTAGGATTGGATTAGATAAAATAGGCATGATGCTTAAGAAAAAGCCTGGCAGGTGCTGAATGTTTAATAAGTTGTTGAGGTTCCTTCTGTTTACTGGAGGCAAAGGGCATGGACTATGGGGTCGGACAGGTCTGGACTGGAATCTTAAGTCTGCTGCTCAGTAGCTGTGTGACCTTAGGCAACATGTTCAGCCTCTCTGAGCCCTAGTTTCCTGTCTCTTAAGTGGGTTAAACACACCTGCCCTTCCTGGTCCATGTGAGCACAAGACAGGAATTCGCCTTCATAGTGGCAGAGTTGAAAGAATGCTCAGTGCTTCCCTAGTGCACCCTCTTATTTTATAAACTGAGGTCCAGACAGGGCAAGTGACTTATCTTAGGTCACACAGCAAATCATGGCGGACCTGGGATGTGAAGCAAGTGACATAGCTCCCAATCCGATGCTTTGTCCACCTTCGCCTCTGTCTCATGAGTTTGCTATCCCCACAGCAAACACCTACTGATTTTTCCCAGGGCAGGGAGGGATGGGGGCATCGCCAGCATGTTAAATCATGTTGGCAATTAATCCACAGAGCAGAATAGAGAAAACTGGTTTTATGTCGCAAAGGCTGAGTCCAACCATCCCCCTCTGGGACTCCATGGTTCGTGGCCTTATTAGGGAAAACTGTTGACTCTTCTGTTCTAAAAAAATAAACAATCCCCATGTCACACCACCTTCTCCCTGCCGTGCTCCTCATGTCTCCATCACTGCCCTCGGACTTGGGTCTCAGGCCTAGCACCTGCAATTCTCTCAGTGCAGTAGAAGCTATTGGGGCAGGTCTGAGGTGTCCCTAAACAGGCCTTAAACACTCCCAGTTTTCCTTTTGTCCAAGTCTCTGGAGAAGGGAATGGCTACCCACTTCTTGCCTGGAGAATTCCATGGACAGAGGATCCCGGCAGGCTACAGTCCATAGGATTGCAAAGAGTCGGGCATGACGAAGCAACTAACACTTTCACTTCTGACAGTGATGGGGTTTCTTCCCCTGCCAGCTCCCACTCCTGGCCACCCCGCAGACTCTGGAGGGTGGGTGTGGCTGGGCCATGAGTCAGAGGAGCTCCCCCAAAAGGTCTGGAGGAAGTGGATGGTGGAGTGGGGTGATAGTGGCCCACATTTGGAACATTGAGGAAGTGTGGCAGCCCCTAGGCCAGGCTCTCTCGTTTGTTTCATATATCAGTTTATTTAATCTTTACAGCAACCCTATAGGTAGGGGATGTTAGGATCCCCATTTTACGGGTGAAAAAACTGAGGCTCAGAGAGCTGAAGCAACTTTTCTAGTTGGTCAATGGCCTCCAGGAGTTGAGTCTGTAGCTGTTTGAACTCAGAATCTGCACTTTGAACCGCAACGGAAAGTTATCTGGAGAGGAGAGGGCTATGGATCTGTAGTAAATAATTAGCAATGATGCTCCCTCAGGCCTTTTCCCAGGATGTGGGACAACCCCAGCCGCTTTATTTCACTGTTGGAGCCTAGTGACTTCCTGCCCTTTGTCATCAAGGGCAAGTGGCTGGCACCTTCAGTATCCCTCCCTTCCTGTGGGGCGGCACTTTATAGTTTACCCAGCTAGCTGTCCCGCCTAAGCTTGTTAATCCTCACGGCTCTCCTGTGAGGAAAGCCAGGCCAGTATGGGGGGCTGTATCTCACGGATGAGGAAACCCAAGTTCAGAACAGTTATGAGAACTGACCTGTGAGAACCTCGAGCTGGCCTAGAACCCAGGCTTATGGCTCTAAG
This sequence comes from Budorcas taxicolor, assembly GCF_023091745.1. Classification (NCBI taxonomy): domain Eukaryota; kingdom Metazoa; phylum Chordata; class Mammalia; order Artiodactyla; family Bovidae; genus Budorcas; species Budorcas taxicolor. The sequence goes on along the minus strand of NC_068919.1, from coordinate 12,995,602 downwards.
GCCAGGCTCACCCCAGGACAGCCGTGCAGGAAGGGGGAAGTCAGTGCTGAGCGGACACTGGCTGGGACTGAGACCTGACCCCCCAGCTCCATCACCCTGCTGCCTGCTGCTTGACTCTCCCCAAGTCCCTTAACCTCTCTGTGTCTTAACTTCATCTTCCGCAAATTGGGGCACAAACTCTGCTCCTAGTATCCTCGGTCTGGGGTAAAGTTGAGATGAGACACATTGTCGAGAAGGCTGGAAGCAACGCCCGGGTGTCACCCAGGGGCGTGAGGGAGAGCACTGGCCCCGGGGCCCACACTGACACCCTCACCAAGGCTTCGGGTCTGGAACAAAGGAGGAACCACTCCCCTCCTGCTACCCTCGCTCTGATGCTCCAAAACCCCACCCAGCCTGGCCGCTCCCCAGCCATCTCCTCGCTAAGTCATTAGCACCAATAATCCATCTGCAGGAGTAATTATGGACCCCAGGAGGGGAAGGGATTCCTGCCAGAGATGTGATTATGTCTGGAAAATGAAAGATGTTGCAGAAAAAGGTCTTGAATAAATTACTTTAAGGTGGGGCTAACAGGAAGACTAACATTGGGAGTAAATGAAAACAAAACTCAAAAGTTCTCTCCAAAAACACTACTAAATAATTTTTCTCCCTTCTCCTAAAAGTTCTGAGTACGAATTCCCCGAGACAAGCCCACGGAGTGAGGCCCAAGTGGCTTTGCCTTTGACAAAGATGGCCCAGGGGAGCAGGGGTTAGGGAATGCAAAGCAAAGAGTGGGAGCTGAGCAGGCTGGGCCCTGCCTGGTAAGCACGGTGCTCAACCCGGCAGGCAAGAGGGAGTCGCAGCAGTCCTGGGCAGGGCTGTGACAGCAAGGTGCGGTGCCTGACCTTCACCCCTTGTGTGGGGAGATGGCGACATCACAGTCTAGGGACCCAGCACGCAGCAGGTGTCCAGTAGATGCTGGTTCCCATGACTCCCCATGGTGCTTCAGTGGAGGCTGCTAGCTGAGTAGGGAGAGCATGAGCTGTGAGTCAGGGAACCTGAGTCTGAATCTCAGCCTTGGTGCTCACCAACTGGGTCACTGGCTCGCCAGCAGGATCACCTCTTGAGCCTCCCTCTGCTTACCTCATGCGTGGAGTGTCTTCTAGGCTGGTATGAGGATGAAACAGGCAAGCAACACCAAAGTGGTGCAGAGCGGGTAAATCTTAAATTTCTTTTTTTTAATTAACTTAGTTTTAGCTGTGCTGGGTCTTGGTTGCTACTTTTCTCTGCTTGTGGCGTGAGGGCTTCTCATTGTAGCAGCTTCTCTTGTTGTGGAGCACAGGCTCTAGGCATGCAGGCTCAGTAGTTGCGGTACTTGAGCTTAGTGGCTCCTTGGCATGTGGGATCTTCCTGGACCAGGGGTTGAACCCGTGTCCCCTGCATTGGCAGGCAGAGTCTCAACCACTGGACCACCAGGGAAGACCAGTCTTAAGATTCTTTCCTCCCATCTGCAGTGGGCTTAGGTTCATATTCAGCTGCATGTAACAATCAAAATGCCTAAAGCTTTTATAGCAATTCCTCTGGGTCAGGCACTATCCTAAGAACACTATGTGTGTTAATTTACTTAATCATCACCCCTACCCTCAGAAGAAAGTACTATTATAATCCCATTTTTGCAGATAGGGAAACTGAGACACAGGCTGGTGAATGACTTGCAAAAAGTTTGTTCATTTTACCCCCAATAATGCTGAAAAGAAGAAGTTGCCCAAGGTCCCGTAAGTGTCAGAGCCAGGACCTGAATTTAGTAGTCAAGTTCCAGAGCCCACTGGCTTGATCAGCCTTCTGCTACTGACCTGCCTCTCCTGTGGGCAACCCCAGAGTCCCCTTACTAGGAGGAGACCTGAGCCACGGCCACAGGGTGCCCCAGCCACATGAGCTGAGCTAGGAGGGGGTGCCACACTCTAGGGCAGGGCTTCCCTGGCGGCCCCATGCTAAGGAATCCCCTTGCCAGTCCAGAAGACATGGATCTGATCCTGAAGACCCCACATGCCTGAGGGCAACGAAACCCACGAGCCACAACTATTGAGCCTGCGCTCTAGGGCCTGCACAACTACTGAAGCCCAGGTGCCCTAGCGCCTGTGCTCCGCAACAAGAGTCACAGTGAGGAGCCCGTGCCTCATGGCTAGAGAGCAGTGCCTGCTCACTGCAGCTGGAGAAAACCTGTGTGCAGCAACAAAGACCCAGCATAGCCCAAAATGAGCAAATCGATAAAATTATTTTGAAAAAACCACTATAGGGCAACCGGGCACCGGTCAGGGAGCTGAGGGGAAGTGTTAATTTCCCAGGCAGTGGTACGGATGGAGCACCCAGCCATCACCATGACACTCACCCGTTTCACAGTTCTTCCACTATAACACGCGCCCACATCCATCACCACAGGAGTTCCCACAACCCTCTGAGGTTAAATGCCACTGTTGCCATTTCACACACGAGGACACAGTCATGGCAAGGTTACCTAACTCTGAGCATCTCAGCTCTCAGACCCAAGACCCAGCCACTCCCCAGACAAATGCTGCCAGGATGAACCTCTCCTGGCCTGTCTCCCTCTGAGGCCTCACTGCCCTCTTCTCCCTCTGGCCTTTAACCCCAGACAGCCTCTGCCCGAAGCTGGAAGCCACCTTATCCCTTCCTGCAAAGAGGTCTAAACTGAGCTCCCGTCAAACCTGCCTCCCTGAGGCCTCAAGTTCTTAAAGGAGGAGCACATCCCAGGCCCATATTATGTGTAATGATGAATTCTATGAGAACTTGTCTGAGACACCTCTGGGACCCAGAAAAATCTGGAGGAAAGCAGCATTATAAAGACTTGAATAATTTATAGAGTTGGGGGATGGAAAGGACGGACAGCTTGGACAGTGTGTGCTAAGTCGCTTCAGTCGCGTCCAACTCTTCGCAACACCATGGACTGTAGCCTGCCAGGCTCCTCTCTCCATGGGATTCTCCGGGCAAGAATACTGGAGAGGAGTTGCCGTGCCCTGCTCCAGGGGATCTTCCCAACCCAGCGACTGAACAGTGGAGGCACCCTTTCCCACCTCCAGTTCTTTTTGTTCACCAGTAGAAGCCTCTCAGGCTTCAGCTTTACTTTCTCTGCATTCATTCTGTAACTTTAAAAAAAATGATTCTACAATCAATAAGCCATGGGATTTGCCTGGGTCTGGACTCTCAAACTCTCTTAAACAGAAGGGAGTAGACCAGACTCCTGCCTTCAGGGGAGGGGTGTTCCAAAAATAGGTTGGGATACTGAGGCACTTGCCTGCCCTTGGGGACCTGCCTTTGTCTATTCTTTAAAGTTTTAAAAAGCCTTTATTGAAGTATAGTTGACTTATAATGTTGTATTAATTTCTGCTGTATAGCAAAGTGACTTAGTTGTACACATATATATGTGTGTATATATATTTTTCTATTCTTTTCCATTATGGTTTACACAGGACAGTGAATGTAGTTTCCTGTGCTAAACAGTAGGACCTTGCTGTTTATCCATCCTACACGTAACAGTTTGCAGGTGCTGTTCCCAAACTCCCAGTCCTTCCTTCCCTTACCCCTCCCCCTTGGCAAGCACCAAGGGGTTCTCTCTGTTGTCTCTCTCTCTGCCAGTGAGTCTGTTTCTGCTTCATAGAAATGTTCATTTGTGCCATATTTAGATTCCACATATAAATGATATCATATGGTATTTGTCTGTCTCTTTCTGACTTGCTTTGCTTAGGATGATAACCTCTAGGCCCATCCATGTTGCTGCAAAAGGCATTATTTCTTTCTTTTTAATAGCTGGGTTCCATTATATGTATACACAACCATATCTTTATCCATTCATCTGTAGATGGACATTTATGTTATTTCCATGTCTTGGCTATTGTAAATAGTGCTGCTATGAACATAGGGGTGCATATAACTTTTGAATTGTAGTTTTGTCTGGGTATGTGCCCAGGAGTAGAAATGTTGGCTCATATGGCAACTCTATTTTTAGTTTTCTGTGAAACCTCCATGCTATTTTCCATGGCGGCTGCACCAACTTACATTCCCACCAACAGTGTAAAATGGTTCCCTTTCTCCATACTCTCTCCAGTATTTATTATTTGTAGACTTTTTAATGATGGCTATTCTGACAAGTGTGAAGCCGTACCTCATTGTAGGTTTGATTTGCCTGTCTGTAATAATTAGCAACGATGAACATCTTTTTGCATGCCCATTGGCCATTTGTATGTCTTCTTTGGAAAAATGTCTATTAGCTCTTCTGCCCATTTTTCGACTGGGTTGGGTTTTGTTGTTATTGTTATTGAATTATATGAGTTGTTTGCATATTTTGAAAATTAAACCCTTATTGGTCACATCATCTGCAAATATTTTCCCCCAGTTCATGACTTGTCTTTTCATTTTGTTTGTGGTTTCCATTGTTGTGCAAAAGCTTATAGATTTACTTAGGTCCCATTTGTTTGTTTCCACTTTTATTTCTATTGCCTTGAGAGACTGATCTAAGAAAACATTGGTATGACTTATGTCAGAGAATGTTTCGCCTATGCTTTTAGGAGCTTTATGGTGCTTTTTCTTATTTAAGTCTTTAAGCCTTTTAGAGTTTACTTTTGTGTACGGTATAAAGGCGTGTTCTAACTTCATTGATTTACATGTGGTTCAATTTTTCCAACTGCACTTGAAGAAACTGTCTCTCCCTTATCGTATATTCTTGCCTCCTTTATCAAAAATTAATTGTCCATAGGTGTGTGGTTTTATTTCTGGGCTCTCTATTCTGTTCCATTGTTCTATATGTCTGTTTTTGTGCCAAGACCACACGTTTTGATTCTTGTAGCTTTGTAGTATTGTCTGAAGTCTGGGAGAGTTATGCTTCTTGCTTTGTTCTTTTTCCTCAGGATTGCTTTGGCAACTCTGCATCTCTTATGGTTCCTTATAAATTTTAGGACTATTTGTTCTAGTTCTGTTTTTAAAAAAGTCACAAAAATTTGATAGGAATCGCATCAAATCTGCAGATTGCATTGGGTAGTGTGGCCATTTAAACAATATTAATTCTTCCAATCCAAGAGCATGGGCTGTCTTTCCATTTCTTTGAATCATCTTCCGTTTCTTTTATTAATGTTTTGTAGTTCTCAGCATACAAGTCTTTCACCTTGGTGAGGTTTATTTCTTTTCTTAGTTATCAAAGATTATAAGTGTATAATATGGAGAAGTATAGAACAAAATACAATTATTAGAGGGCAATTGCTCCACAGTCTTGTGTTGGCCTCTGGCACCCATCAACACGAATCAGGCACAGATGTACACGTGTCCCCTCCCTCCTGAACCCCCCTCCCATCTCCCTGTCTGTCCCACCCCTCTAGGTTGTCACGGAACACTGGGTCGAGCTCCCTGCTTCACACAGAAAATTCTCCCTTGCTGTCTGTTTTACATATGGTAACGTATATGTTTCCACGCTATCCGCTCAAGTTGCCCCACCCTCTCCTTCCCCCCTGTGCCCACAAGTCTGCTGTCTATGTCAGGACTCCATTGCTGCCCAGCAATTACCGCATGCATACAGAATCTAGAAAGATGGTACTGATGAATCCATTTGCAGGTTTATTTCTAAGTATTTTTGATGCAGTTTTAAGAGGGATTGTTTACATTTCCTTTCCGATACTTTGTTGTGAGTGTGAAGAAATGCAATTGATTTCTACATGTTAATCTCGTATCCTGCTCCCTTGCTGTGTTCATTTATTGTTTCTAGTAGTTTTTGTGTGTCGTCTTTAGGGTTTTCTATTTATAGAAAACTATGACCACTTCACGGATTTGCGTGTCATCTTTGTGTGGGGGCCATGCTAATCCTCTGTGTATCATTCCAGTTCTGATACACGTGCTGCTGAAGCCAGCTCCTGCCTTTGTCTTTAGGGTAAAGTTTGAAGCCTTCCCAGGTGGGACAGTGTAACCTTCAGGCCCCTGTGCTGCTGCTACCCTTCAGGCTTGGCACTCCAGGAAATCCAAATGGATTGCCTTACCCTAGAGGCCCGCCCACCCTCCCACGTACAGTGTCTCCTCTATGCCTCTTTTCAATCTGGCCTTTGCCTGGAACGCCCTTGCTGTCTATCATCCTGGCTGAATTCTGCCTGTGTCCAGCTCCGTTGTGATCCCCTCATAAAGCCTGCTTGCTTTCTTCCTGTGGGACACTACCTTCCCATAGGACCCTGGCACACCCACTCTAGGGGCACACTGCGGATGAGTCTGTCCTCTCTACCAGACAGCTGCTGGGGCAGGCCTGTCTGATTCCTTCCTATCCCCTGTCCTGCCAGCCTCCTAACCCAAATTCACTGCCAGGCCTGCACAGAGAATGGTCAGTAAATCTCTTTGAATAATATCCCAGGTCCTTTAGAAGCATCCCATGAGTCATGACAGTGCCACATTTTGCTTGGACCCTAGCAAACACCCCCATCAGTCCCTGCAGGACCCTCTGTCCCCATAATCTGGTTCCCACTTGGGACATTATCACTGTCAATATAGTTAGCCTGCAGCTCTGTAGGCCACTGCCCCGGGCCCACACCTCCCAGCCACCACCTCAGAGGAGCTGGGTTCTGCAGTACAGATGCTCACATAGCCCATATACTCAAGCCTACAGTGTGAACCCAGCGTGTCCATGCTGTGCACACCATTCTCCAGGCCATTCTCCAAGCCCCCTTGAGGCTTTATGACCAGGATCAGCCCAAATGGCCTGCATCAGGTGCTAAGCTTACCTCACAGCTGTCATGCCGCTGACACAGGACACGCTCCACCAGAGTCACTGCATAGACCATGCAGTTGTGGAGAGGGGAGCCCATAAGCTGCCATTCAAACCGAGACACTGGGACAATAAGCCAAATATGCCATCCCTAACCTGCTCTTCCACACAGGCAGAGCATCTGTGCATAGGGCCCACGAGTATTATTTACACCACATATATCAGCAGTTTATGTGTTTGCATAAACTCACTGTTTGCACACACATATGCACCACTCTTATGACAGAAAGTGAAGAGGAATTAAAGAGCCTTTTGATGAAGGTGAAAGAAGAGCATGAAAAAGCTGGCTTAAAACTCAGCATTCAAGAAATGAAGATCATGACATCTGGTCCCATTGCTTCATGGCAAATAGATGGGGAAACAAGGGAAACAATGAGAGAGTTTATTTTCTTGGGCTACAAAATCACTGTGGATGGTGACTGCAGCCTTGAAATGAAAAGATGGTTGCTCCTTGGAAGAAAAGGAATGACAAACCTAGATAGCAGATTAAAAGGCAGAGACATCACTTTGCCTACACAGGTTCATATAGTCAAAGCTATGCTTTTTCCAGTGGTCATGTATGGATGTGAGAGCAAGATGGTAAAAAGGCTGAGCACTGAAGAGCTGATGCCTTCGAACTGTGATGTTGGAAAGGCTTAAGAGTCCCTTGGACAGCAAGGAGATCAAACCAATCAAGCCTAAAGGAAATTAACCCTGAATATTCGTTGAAAGGATTGATGATGAAGCTGAAGCTCCAGTACTTTGGCCACCTGATGCAAAGAACTGACTCACTGGAAAAGACCCTGATGCTGGGAAAGACTGAAGGCAGGAGGAGAAGGGGACAACAGAGGATGAGATGGCTGGTTGGCATCACTGACTCGATGGACATGAGTCTGAGCAAACTCCAGGAGATGGTGAAGGACAGGGAAGCCTAGCGTGCTGCCGTCCATGGGGTCACAAAGAGTTGGGCACGACTGAGCACCTGGACAACAACAAGGCACACATACCCGCAGGCTTACCGAGAACAGCCTCCAGAACATCTGGGTGGAACAGGGAGGCAGCCCACCACACCCCTCCCCTGCCACAGTCGCATCCTGTGCCTCTGCCCCCTCCACGTTGTGCTCACACACTCTAAATGCTCATGAAGACCCCTCTCCCCACCAGCATGGGATTTCCCAGCAGTTTAGAGGCAATGGTTTTTGGCACTTTTTAAAAAACTACTAAGGAAATCACGAAACCTAATGCAGAGCAGTTGGGGCCATATGCTGTCAGTGTTTGTCCAGGAGGTCCCAAAGATTCTAGCTGACTTTGCAGGGACTTTGCCTGACTCTGTCCATGGAGGGAGTCAGGCCCAGAAGGCCAGTAAGAGATGACCTGATCCTCTGTGGCCAGAATCACCCCCACCCCCAGGCCCTCAGGAAGTGCCAGAGTGCTTGACAGGGCTCAGTCCTGGGAGAGCAGGAGCAGGAAAGGGAGGCTGCCGTAGGAAGCTCCTTTCTCTTAACTAAGACCTGAGGTCTGTGTGTGATGTTGCGAGCGTCCCCAGGCATCAGCAGCAGTAGCCGCAGCATCCCTGTAACCAGCTTTCTCTCTTTCAGAAAATGTTTACTATTTGATGGATCTTGGCACAGTCCCCAGTCTGACTCTCACTCCCACTACCTGTTATTCCGCCTTAGCTTGGTTCCATCAAGCCTTGAGGGCTTCTGGTTTATTTTTTAAATATTTATTTATTTGGCCACAGTGGTCTTACTTGTGGCATGTGAACAATTAGTTGCAGAGTGTGGGATCTAGTTCCCTGACCAGGGATTGATCCCCAGAGCCCCTGCTTTGGGATCGTGGACCACCAGGCAGTTCCAAGCGTTGAAAGCTTTTGGACTTCAGGAGCCTCCTAACATAAGATACAAATGCCGCATAAGAGTTCCCACCATAAGCCCCTAGTAGCCATTCTCGCCCCCACCGTCAGCATACATTTAACAACAAATCTGTAGAGAAGCACCTAGGACAGGGCCTGGCATATGGTAGGCGCTCAGGACACTGGGGTCCCTGTCACACAGCTGCCCTGTTTGCAGGCAAGGCGGCCAGGTCTAGAGGAAAGAGACTGGGCTGTGGGGTCAGTTGGCCCCTTTCTCACAGCATGACTAAGAGCAAGTGACCTCTCCAGCCTCAATTTGCCCCCTCTCTAGGCTGGTTCTCTCTCTAGGAAGGTCATTCCTTCCCTGAAAGCCTGTTAGTGCCTGGCACAGGCTGGCACCAAGGGGTTGGTTAAAAATCTGAGTCTCCTTCCTCCTGTCTCCAGCACTGGGGATTGGTCAGTCTGTCCTAAGCCAGTGGCTCAGTCCTGTCTATAGGCATGAAGGGGAGTGGACAGGGGTAAGGATCAGAGTCCCTACTCCCTCTTCTTCAGGTCCTTCCCACTATGCATATACCTTTGTGCAAGAACTTTCCCAGGAATTTTAGATTTGAGAGCCTCCCGATAAGATACAAATACCTCTCAAGAGTGTTCAATAAGCTCTTATCACCCTGTGATGCCTTCTTGGAGCTCATGAGAGGGAATAGTTGGAGAACAGGAAGGGGCTATAGATAGGACAAAGGCATCAACAGAGAGAAGAGAAACTTGGTTTTGCCAGTTGAGTCTCCTGGAGGACCCCAGATCCTGCAGCCAGTACGTGAACGTAGCCTGAACTTGACTCTAAACATCCTCTTTTGGCCACGCTCACTGTGTCTCAAGTCTTCCTGAAGTGTCTTGGTATCTGTTTAGGGACTATTAGGAGTCTGTGCTCCTCTAGGGAGACCTCCTGAGGGGTCAGTTATGTAGCATATTTATGCAAATTAGAAAATGAAACATTCCTTTATCAAGACAGTCTATTGGCATCTGCCCAAAAACTGATGTAATAAATACACAAGCTGTAGTGACTGCCATTTGAGCAGCTCCTGAGGGTTGTGCAGTGCACAGCCTGAACAACTATACAGAGCAGCCTCAGATCACTGATAGCCTACTCATGTTGGACAGATACAGGGTTTCCAGGCCTAACCTTCAGCCTCTCTTCAACTATCCCCTGGGGGGCCAGATAGAATAACTCAGCCACACAGGCCCTCTGCGATATCCGCTTGGCACAGGGAAACAGGAATGGGAATGGGTGCAACAAGAGGCCTCCATCCCTCTCCCCCTCTCATTTCTCTGGCCCTCTGCTCCTCATGCCTTATGCAGAGTTTCTCTTCCCCAGTGTTCGTTGGCTGTCAGTTGCTGCTTTATCAGTTACACACTAATTAGGTCCAGTGAGGTTTGCTCTGCATTGGAGGGGCCTCTGTGGCTGGTGTTCAGTCCAAGCTGTTCTCTTTGCCTTATGGACCTCGTGTCACTCTTTCTCCCTGGAAGATCACACATGAGTCTCCCCACCTGGGAGTCCCACTGCCTGAGCCCTTCGAGCTGATCGAGTAAAGCCTTAGCTGCTGCTCCCCACTGCTTGCATCATTGCCCGAACCATCTCCTGACCCCATCCTGCCATCCGTGGAAAAATTGTCTTCCCCAAAACAGGTCTCTGGTGCCAAAATTTGGGGCCAATACTGTAAACAGTGAAGTGCATGCCACATGTGTGCTTCTGGTATTGGGGTGACATTGGGCACCAAATCAGCCTGGTGGGTGACCCTGAAGCTCTGGAAAGAGCATGGGAGACAGGGAAAGAGGAGAAACCAGAGGACTGGGGAGGCCACTGCGGAACATCGGGAAGTAGGGGGGGACCTAGCCTGCAACTTCTCCCGCCACAGCCTCGTCATCTGCCTCACCCTGCTCCCCCACTGAAGGATAAACTCCATGAGAGTAGTGTATGCGTGCATGCCAAGTCACGTCAGTCGTGTCCGACTCTGCGACGCTATGGCCTGTGGCCACCAGGCTCCTCTGTCCAAGGGATTCTCCAGGCGAGAATACTGGAGGGGGTGGCCATGCCCTCCTCCGGGGGATCTTCCTGACCCAGGGATCGAGCCCACACCTCTTACATCTCCTGCACTGGCAGGCAGGTTCTTTACCACTAGCGCCACCTGGGAAGCCCCGTGAGAGTAGGGACGTGCTCTGCTCTGCTCACCCAGTGTCCTCTGGCCTAGCACAGTGTCAGACATGTTCTGGTGCTTCCAAAACATCTCCTGAATGAGTGAATTAATTTGATCTGTACGCAGTGAGTGCTGACTGTGGTCAAGGTACCATGCCAGGACCGGGGCCACGGGGCTGAGGAAAACAGACCGAGTCTTTACACTCATGGGACTTAGCGTGAGGATGAGAATTCTAGCAGGATGAGAGCTGATTTTAGTTCATCACAGTTGTGATATGTGCCACCAAGGAGCAGGTAACAGAAGCCTACTCTTCAAGTGGGAAGACAGGGGAAGGCAAAGAATATGGGAGCTGAAGGCCCCCACTGTGCTGCGTGCTTAGTCGCTCCGTCGTGTCCAACTCTGTGACCCCGTGGACTGTAGCCCCCCCGGCTCCTCTGTCCATGGGATTCTCCAGGCAAGAATCCTGGAGTTGGTGGCCATCCCCTCCTCCCGGAAGGGCCCCCCAGGCCGCATCGGATTTAGTGTGATGGTTAGTGAGTTCATGGCCTGCCACCACACCTGATCTACGGCAGACGCTCAACAAGCGTTTGAGAGGACTTCCCTGCAAGTCCAGCGGTTAGGACTCTGCAGGGGGCACAGGTTCAATCCCTGGTCAGGGAGCGAGACCCAGCATGCCACGTGGCATGGCCAAAAAGGCAGTTGAGTACTGAATGGGTAAATGAGTGAGGCTGGGTCACTGTGAGCCAGTGTCTTTGCCTCACTGTAACCCACATACTCTGATGCCAGGTCCAGGGCCCTTTCTTGCCTAAACCATCCCGACTCCGCTACCAAGAAGACCTGGGGGCCAAGCTGACTCCCCTGGCTTCCTGTCCCAGAGTCCTCTCTGCTGAGCTCCACGGCCTGTAGAGCATGCCCACCCCCTCTGCCTGGACCCAGGGAACCCCGTTCACTCCATTTACACTGCCTCCTACCAACAGAACGTGCGGAAGGGGACCCTGAGGTGAACTGGCACAACTGCCTACCCCTTTTGTGTGAGGGAGGATCAACCACTTTCCATCCTTCTCCTCCTTTCATTCCAAGAAGTACTCATTAACCTCCTGCCCATTACAAGGAAAACGGATGATCAACACAAGGAGCCCAGTTGTTGACGAATTCTCCCAAATACAGCCGAACTACAAAGCAGCATATTGCAGGAGAGAAGATTCAGTAAACAGTATTTGAAACCAATGTAATAGAGCATATAACTCATTACCCACCCGGGTCCAGACCCCTGCTGCCACGTTGCACATGGAGGCAGGTGGAAGGCGGGGAGGAGACCTGCAGCTCTGCAGTGGGACCAGCTCTGGGGCTTCCGTTCAGCCAGCCGCTCTTTCAAATCAAGTTCAAGGTGTTAATAGCCTAGGCTGCATCTATAATGAACAGGCCTCTGGATTGAAGGAAGAATTCTCATCCATCCTCCATTTGCGGAATGAAGACACTGAGCAGGAGAGGCAGGCTTCCCCCTACAGGAGCTGGAACCTTGGGAGCCTGCCTCTGTGGGAGGTGGAGGGCTGCCCTTTCCCAGACGGGGGAAGGGGTGTTGGGAGTGGGCTCTGCAAGTGTAATGGGGATAGGTAACAATACAAGAAACACCCAGATATCAACTTCCAGGTGTTGAGAAAGAGCAAGTGTGTCAGCTTGGCAGGTGGCCTTTCCTCAAAGTCAGGGCCATGTCTTCTGGATGCTCTGTGCTTAGGTGGTGAGTGTGCCGTCAATAGGAGTGTGCAAGGGCAGCTACCCCAGAGCTTTACCACACCTAGGCTCTTCGCATACTGTACTGAAATAAGAGCCAGGAGATTCAAGTGCCAAAGCCATCCTTCCCAGTGTTGGCTGTGTGACCTTGGGCAAGTTGCTTTCCCTCCCTCGGCCTGTTTCCTCAAGTGTAAAACAAGGCAGCCAAACAAGGTGACTTGCAACATCTTTTCCAGTTCCGGTACAAGGAGCTATCACCCCACTGAGAATCTAGATGTGAATGCAATGAGATCCTGGCTCCCTGAGCTTACAGCCCAGGGCAGAGGCAGGATATGTAACCAATCCCAGGCCGTGCATTAGCAGCATTGGTGGCCACCCAGCCGGTGTGATTCTTAGATTCCAGGAGGGCTCCCTACTCTGGGCCTGCATTCCCATCATTCCTCACTTCTTCGGGTTAAGACCCCCTACTGCAGGCAAGAAGATGCTCAGAGAGGCAGAGCTACAGGGTCCTTAGAGATGATCCAGCCACTGGTTCCCAGCTAGACACGTACAGAAGCTGCAGCAGGTTGCCAGGAGCGATTCCGAACATTTTACAAAGCCTGCAGGCAATTTTCCATTACCTAGGATGAAGCTCACTAAAACACCAAGGTTTTTCTTCTGCTGTTAATTAGAATTAAATTAACTCTATGTGATCTTCCAGGTGAGCGTGCGCTAATCAGAAGCCCTGATTGGTTGTAGGTGACATCATAGGAATTTCTAGGTCATGGTTGGTGGACAAGATGCTGCCACCAGCATCAAACGGCATGTGGTCACTGGCCAAATTGCACCTGTTCATTACGTGACTGGCCTTGGACACCAGCGCGTGGTGACAGCAGTGTCTCTCAAATTGGAAGAGCTTTGCAGACAGGGGACACTAACAAAGCTTCTTGATGGTGAAAAGATGGGGAGACTGATTTCAACAGCTGCCTATAATTGATAAAGAAACCAAGACCTGTGTGTTACCTAGTGTGAACATGAGTCAATCAGAACAGAAGATTGTTTTCCAGCAGTAAACGTGCTTAGTTGCTCAGTTGTCCGACTCTTTGTGACCCCATGGGCTGTAGCCTGCCAGGCTCCTCTGTTAATGGGATTCTCCAGGCAAGAATACTGGGGTGGGTAGCCATTCCTTTCTCCAGGGGATCTTTCTGACCCAGAGATCGAACCTGGGTCTCCTGCATTGCAGGTGGATTCTTTACCATCTGAACCACCAGGGAACCCCTCCAGCCATAAGGTGTATAGGAATTCTGGATGGAGATTTTGGCCAACAACTTGAATAAAGGCCTTAGGGTACTCCTGGCTGAGGGAGTGAGCAAAGGTGCTAGGCTACGTGAAGCATGTAAGATGCCGAATGCAACCCCCGCTACTTTCTTGGGTTCTTGTCCTGTCCTTTTTGTCAGAAGGTGAAAAGATCAACAGATGTGGATTCAAGGCTGGTCTGGGTCAGGCACTGGGCTGGGGAAGATGTGGTAGATAAATCCCAGCTCTGCCTCATGGGCCTACTCTGACCTTCAGTCTCTTTCTCATGATGGCGATGAATCTGATCATCCCTAATATCCTATTCAGCTTGGAGGGTCTTGTCTTCCTGAGTGGATGCACTTGAGGCCAGCAGCATAATTTTCTGACTGTATGTCTGACCCTCAGCCTAGCCGGGGAGGGTTTGCACAGGAGATGGCAGAGTGTGACATGAAACCACAGACCAGGATCTGGCCCGGCTTTCCATTTGCACAAGAGCCCCCAGGGAGGCCCAGAGTCGGTGTGGCAGCACGGGACTCATCCTTAGACCAGGCAACAGTCTGCTTCCTGTGTGTAATGGGAGCCGCAGAACCCCGGCCCACCGGGGCCCCTCACTCATCTGTCCAACAGTAAAGAATACGTCCACTCCATGCCAGGGACTGAGCTAGGAATCCTGGGGCAGCCAAGACAGATAAAATCCCTCTTATCACAAAGCTTCTTGGTCTAACTGGGGGAGCCAGTAAATAAGTGGGCAAATAAATGCCTCCAGATGCAAGCATGAGTGTGCTTGTGTGCACACTGCCTGGGAGCTGCCCAAGGGCAGAGACCAGGTCACAGGCTCCTGTGTGTCCCTGGAGCCCACTCCCAGGGCTGGCTCAGAATCAGCCCCCACTCAGCAAACATTTGTTGAATTGCTTGGCATGAGAAAGAAAGCATATGGAGATTGCTCAGTCCTTCTGGTTCTGTCCACGGTAGAAGCCAGCATGTACACACAGACATCTCATTTCAATTAAACAACAGTTATCGAGGGCCCATTATACACCAGAAGGACCCCAGGCTCTGAGAATCTAGATGTGAGTACAGTGAGGTCCTGCTCCCTGAGCTCACAACCCAGGGCAGACACAGGCATTAAGAGCTAACCAGGAGCCACCCCAGTGGCTGTGTGTGCACCCAGTTCCTACCAGGGCAGCACGGGTGGGCTGGGAAGGGAACACACAGGAGGGAAAGATGAGGAAGGAGTCACAGTTTTATACCCAAATCCACACAGATGGGTAAATAGACACCCCCAGAGACAAACGCACACAGAAACTCATAGGTGTGTACCCTGACTGCCTAAGCATGCATGCATACTAAGTCACTTCAGTCATGTCCGACTCTGTGCAACCCCATGGACTGTAGCCTGTCAGGCTCCTCTGTCCATGAGATTTTCCAGGCAAGAATCCTGGAGTGGGTTGCAATTTACTTCTCCAGGGGACTTCCCAACCCAGGGATTGAACCTGTATCTCTTACATCTAACCTGCACTGGCAGGCGGGTTCTTTACCACTAGCACCACCTAGGAAAACTGGGAAATGCCTAAGCATGTATAGGCATAAATAATGACCCCTGTAGGCTCGGGTACCACACAGGCCATCATAATCAAGGCCTGTTAGTGGTGCCCCAAACTGGGGAGATGAATGTGTAAGAGAATGGCTTATTGCAGGGGGGCTGTGGCAGTGGGCACCCTGATAATCGCCAGACCTTGGCCAGGGGATACTTTGAGGTAGGTGGGGCTATAAGTCTAAACCTGAGAAGCTAGGTTGATTATTGGCTTGCCGTGCATGCCCATCACCAGAGACAGCCAATCAATTGTATGCCAGGCCTGACCCCGCAGATCAGAGGACACAAAGTAGGGAATGTGATTAAAAGTTTCCCTGTTTGTATTTGTGCTTATTGAGGAGTTTGAACCTGGTTGGGTCAGGGCCAAGAGGTGGAGGAGGGGGAGCTGTACCAGGCTCACATTCCTTCAGGGCAGAACTGTGTACTTTAGAAACTGCCCACTTCCCCATTTGGGTTTTTTTGCCATTCGGAGCTAACAAATGGGAAGTTTTGAGCACTAACAGCATGGGGCACATGGTAGCCCCTCAGTGAGTGGTCATTTCATCCCCCAGAACTGTGGTAAAAGTTCAGGCCTGTTCAACTGTGGTAAGGGGAACCAGGAAGACAGCCTGGAGGAGGAGGCAGGAAGCTGAAACTGGGGGAGTGAGGTCACGTGCCCCCTGTGAACACCAGCTCTCCTCCCCTGCACAGGGCCGGCATTTGTTCGAGTGAGAGATGGAGCCCTCTACCAGAGCTGCCTTCTGCTGAAACCTTAGAGGGTTTTGTGTAGTCGTTTCATAAGAGATACTATTTCTTTGTAGTAATGACAGCTTTTAGCGTGCTCTCTGCCTGCCAGGCCCTCTTCTATCTGCTTCACGTGCTATTGTTCAGTCAATTAGTCATGCCCAACTCTGCGGCCTCATGGGCCGCAGCACATCAGGCTTCCTTGTCCTTTAACATCTCCTGAAATTTGCTCAAACTCATGTCCACTGAGTCGGTGATGCCATCCAACCATTTCACCTTCTGTTGCCCCCTTCTCCTGTCCTCGGTCTCTCCCAGCATCAGGGTCTTTCCCAGTGAGACAGCTCTTTGCATCAGGTAGCCAACTATTGGAGCTTCAGCTCCAGTCCTTCCAATGAACATTCAGGGTTGATTCGTTTAGGATGACCTGGTTTGATCTCCTCGAAGTCCAAGGACTCTCAAAGAGTCTTCTCCAGTACTACAGTTAGAAAGTATCAATACTTTGGTGCTCAGCCTTCTTTATGGTCCAACTCTCACATCTCTACATGTGGAAACTACTGGAAAAACTATGGCTTCATATGTAATAACTCATTTAATCCTCTTAACAATACTATGAAGTAAGGACATTATTATTCCCATTTGACAGATGGAAGAACTGAGTCCCCAAGAGGTTCAGTAAATTGCTCAAGGTCAGGCAGTGAGTCAGTGGTAGCAGCAGGATGGCACTAGAGTCCATTCTCTAACCCCCAGGCTCTGCCACCTTTGTGGAAAGATCTGGTTCTTCCTCCTTCACCCCTCACTGATACACCATGGGGCCCTGGATAAGCCCCTGCCCTGCTCTGTCTCCCTCTCCTTCTCTGGGAAGCAGAAAGTCTTCTCGCCTGGTGACTTCCCAGGGCTGTTGTAAAGCCAGGCGGACTGTCCATATACCTGTACAGGCTGCTCTGGGAGAAAATGGGACCTGGTGCAGCCTTCTGGGGACAGATATTCTGGGCTGGGTGCTCTGCATCTTGCCCCCTGGAGCAGGGCAGGGTGGGCAGTTCTCTCAACCCCGCCAACAGATCCACAATTGGACTCACAAGCCCCTTGAATTCTCCTCAGAGAGCAGGGATTGGGGACACTAATGAGGATTCCAGGAGAGAAACCCCTTCCTCTTAAACTCATGCAGAGAAAATCATAGACTGAGCATGCAATTTACACCCCGGCCAAGGGCCTCAGAGCTTAATCATATTCTTCTGGGCTATTTGTAGTCCTGGAGAAATTAGAATTTTTCTGGGTAATGGGAGCACTAATAGATTACAGCTGGTCAGGATCAGCCAAAGACTGGCCTGGGAAAGAGTGGGAATCATGGAGCCATCTGGTGCAGGACTCCACACTGCCCAGTCTCTCCACCCTGACCCAGCCTGGGCAAGCGGGAGCAGAGAGAAGGGCTAGAGAGGAGCCTCTTCACCAAGGGCCAAATAAGATCTCTCTGTGACCTGAATGGGGATAAGGCCAACTGCCTGGGACCCTGATAGTTGAGAACTGAGCTCCCCTACTTCAAGGCTGTCATTTCAAAAATGCTGGAAGTGAGGCTCAGAGAGGGGCAGTAACCTATCGAATGTCACACAGCCAGTGGGGCCCAGGTGAGCTCTGGTGTCCTGGCCCATGCATCAGCATTCCCATAGTAAACCTCAGCATAAGACCTGAGAAGTTAGCTGGAGATACTCCTTGGGGGGAGATGGTGGGAATTAAGCATCCCAGTATGTGCACCAGAGCAGACATCCCCAACGAGGGTTCCTGAGTAGGGAAGGCGTGTCCTGGGGACTCTGAGAGCCCAGATTCCCTTCCCTCGCATTCCCGGCTACCAATGTCCCGCTTTTAAAAATATATTTATTTGACTGCACTGGATCTTAGTTGTGGCATGTGGGATCTAGTTCCCTGACCAGAGATCGAACCTGGGCCCCCTGCATTGGGAGCACAGAGTCTTAACTGCTGGACCACCAGGGAAGTCCCCCAACAGCCTTTTGAAATATCTCCCTCACCCCTCCTTACAACAAACTCCCTCCTCCTGCTACCCCTAGAACATTCCCAGCTCCCATACTCCTCTGCACCCTTGTTCACACCCTCCCCTCCTAGACTGCCTTTAACCCTACTTCCTCTGATTAACTGAATTCTTCCACCCCTCAAAGCCTCTGAAGTCCCCAGTCTTGGTAGCCCTGTGACTTGCCCTCACTCTGAATGCCTTACTAGAGCTAACAGCCCACCCAAGGAGGTCTGGTGCAGTGGATCCTGTAGGGTGTCACCCAGATACACGATTCAGGATGAAGGCGTGCAGTTTCCTCCCAACTGCAGGAAACTTAGTAGCTCCCAGATGAGTCTCTCTGCAGAAATTGCCTTCCATCAAAGAGCACAGATTCCCCTGAAGTTATGCCCCCTTCCCCGGGGCAGTGGATACCAATGACTGGTCAGGGATATGGAGCCTCTCTCTCCCTTTCCCCTGGCAGGACAATTCTAAGGGCCAACCAGCTCCAGAGCTGCCTGGCAGATCAGCTGAGGCTATTGTTGCAACTGTACCAGAGTTCAATTTCTGTCTGTCCTTCTTCCTTCCCTTTCCCCTCGTAGGGATTGTTCTCAAGAGCCCACTAATTGTTCTGAAATGGATTGTCCCCATTTCAGAGAATGTTGGTTTTTTTTTTTTTTCATTTCAGAGAATGTTTTCCAAGGAAACTGGTTGCCAACGCTAAAAACAGAATGGTTAAGCAGCCAGCTTGGGTTCAAATAGAGATCAACCATAGTTAGCTCCGTGACCTGGAATGATACTGAGGCTCTAGTTCCTATCTCTTGAGGATATTGTTAAGATTAAATGAAATGATGGTACCTGATATTGAGAAAGTGCTTAATACATATTAGCTGTTATTATTTACATTTAACTTCTTTGAGGTTAGGATATTGTTATCTGCTTCAGGGGGTTCCTGGTAAGAATCAAATAAGATTGAGAAGCAAAGGGTTAAATTTTGTGCCCGTGTGACCTAATAGAGGTTCAGGGGTCAAATTCCTTGAGGGCTTTGCCCACTCTAGAGCAGTGGTCTGGAGGCCTGACCCCTCCCCCAACTGGTGAGACTCATTGTATTGCGATCCTATCACTGCTGTAGCAAATTCACACATCAAACAAAACAAGTGTGCTATCTTACATTTCCGTAGGTTGGAAGTCCAGTATGGGTCTCACAGGACTAAAGCCAAGATGTCATCTGGCTATATTCCTTTCTGGTGGCTCTAGGGGAGAATCTATTTTCTGCTCATTTGGATTTTTGGCAAAATTCAGTTCCTAGGGTTGTGGGACTGAGGTCCCCATTTTCATGTTAGTTGTAAAATGAAGCCTCTGGCTTCGTGTGTGTGTGTGTGTGTGCACGTGTGTGTGTGTGCGTGTGCGTGCATGTGCGTGTGTGTGTGCACACGTGAGCACACGCGCTCAGTTGCTTAGTCACGTCTGATTCTTTGTGACCCTATAGACTATAGCTTGCCAGGTTCCTCTGTCCATGGAATTTTCTAGGCAAGAAGACTGGCTTCTAGAGACCGCTGCATTCCTTGGTTTGTGGCCCCATTCCTCTGTCTCCAAAGTCAATGCAGGCAGGTGGAGGACTTCTCAGGGCTATCTTTTTAGTTATCGTCTACCTTCAGGACTTACATGATCAATTTGGGCCACCCTAGCTAATCAAAGACACTCTCCATCTCAAAGTCCTTAATCACGACTGCCATGTAAGGTAACATACTCACAGGTTTCAGAACATGGAGAGGGGCAGGGGGAGGCACTACCTACCATAGCCACTCACCATGGGGCACCTCTGACCCCAAGTCCCCCTCCTTTTCCAGGGGGAGGTCTGCGCCGTTCCCTGTGCGGCAGGGACCTACGGCTCCAACTGCTCGTCTGTCTGCAGCTGTAACAACGGCGGCGCCTGCTCCCCAGTTGACGGCTCCTGCACCTGCAAGGAGGGTAATGTGCCTGCTGTCTCATCCCATCCCCTCACATGTGCACACAGAAGTTGCCCAGGTGGGCTGCCAGCTGCCCACCCACCCACATGCAGAGTCAGGGAGCCTGCATGTCAGGTTCCAGCCAAGGAGACTCATGCCCGGGACTTCAACAGCAGGAATGTAATAAAAGGGATTTGTTACCAGAGTGTTAGAAGAGCTGCAGAGATATGCAAGGGAATGTGAGCAACCCGGAAATTTGTAGCTTCTCTCACAGTTGCTACCACTTCTAGGGTGAGAGGGACGAAGGGAGAAAGTGGAGTTCCCAGAGCCTGTGAGTGAGGACCACCTGGTAGGGACTGAGACAGGGGCAGAGCGGCTGCAAGATGGTGCTGGAGTACTGAGACAGCCACCCCCAGAGGCCCTGCTCACAGCAGAGAAAGAAGAGAAGATACCTGTGCCTCTCCTGCCCCCGCCCTCCCGTCACTGGCCAGGTCTCCCGCTGGCAAGCCCACCTGAGAGCAGCTGCAGGGGTCAGCCCCCTGAGACACAGAGCAGGGGAAGGGGAGAAGTGGATCTGAGGGGACACAGGCCAGTAAGCAGCCTCAGAATGGGAAACCAGCCTGTTCCAAGCACAGGGCCCTGAGATAAGCTTCCTGAGTCCGCCCTGGGCGCAGAGAGGACCCCCACCTCCGTTGATGCCCTGTCTGGGTGAGATCATCCACCTACAGCAAGAACAGGGAGAACCCGCAGGCAGGAGAGCCAGCTCCTAGCCCCTGTGCTCTCAACAACCATGCTGTGCTTCCGAGTGGACTCAGCAGGTGGGATGCGTGCTCTGCCCCAGCTACCAGAGAAGGGGTGGTTTGGGTGCCTTGTCTTCTACAGAGCCGGGGGAAGTGGGCAGAAAACTGCTGACACGTGACAGAGAGGTGACAGCCTTGTTCCTTCCCCTCAGGGTGGCAGGGCCTCGACTGCACCCTGCCGTGTCCCAGCGGGATGTGGGGCCTGAACTGCAATGAGAGCTGTGCCTGTGCCAATGGGGCAGCCTGCAGCCCCACAGACGGCTCCTGCTCCTGCACCCCCGGCTGGCTGGGGGACACCTGTGAACTGCCCTGCCCGGTGAGTGGGGGGCGGGGAAGGATGGGGGTGACCCAGCAGCCCCCTCAGACCTTTTCCCTGTGGTTATTTTGTCCACAGAAGTACAGAGAAGAGCATTGGACCAGGTGATGGGACACCCGGATTTAGATCTCAGCCCCAGTTCTAATCACTCTGTCCTACTTTCAGCCTCAGCCCTCTCATCTGTAAAATGGTAGATACTGGGGATATGGTGACGTGGAGTCACTTTCCCCAGGGGTCTCTTGGTAGCCATTATTGACTCTGGCACAGTTAACCTGAGCCCAGATGCAACTCCAGAATCCTTCATGACACAGCGCTACAGGACAGCCCTTCCCAATCCATCAGAGTTGCCAGAGTTGATAATGGCTAAGTTTCTTTCTAACTCCAACAGCCTATAATTTTATGATCAAGGTGTGGAAGGACTAAACCAAGCATTATCCAGCAATAACCGCCTAGACTTATTCCCTGGATCTTAGCCTATGATACCAATAAGTTAAACTAACCTGATGGTCTATTGAATGAGTCCTACAGTCCTGGGTTCCAATCCTGGCTTTGCCTCATCCTAGCTATGTTGCCTGGAGCGTGTTACTTCACCTCATCTTTAAATTTTGAATATAATGAAACCATCTCATAGAGTTGTTGTGAAGATGAAGAGAAATGAGTTAAATAAGACTCTTGATAGCTAATGTTTGAGCACCCAACAAACATCGATTGCCATCTTCTTACCCAGTAACCAAGAATAAATCATAATCCTTCTTTATATGTGATCAATGTTCTGAAACTGGCAAAGTGCATTTTTATTTCCAATGTTAATTGATGATCATTATAGCTCTCTGCAAAGTAGGAAAGGACTATCACTTCCCTCCTTCCAGACTGCATACTCCTGTTAATGCAGCTAAGAACATTTTTGGAGTGACTTCATTGAATCCCCAATTATAAAAACAGGCCTTCACTTTGCCCCGGCCCCAGTTTCTCTGCATCCTTGTTGGGTAGCAGCTCAGTTTTGTCATCAAAATCCCACAGAAGTATGAGAACCTCTGGGGGTCTGGATCTCACCATTTCTGTCTCCACAGGATGGCACATTTGGGCTGAACTGCAGTGAACGCTGTGACTGCAGCCACGCAGATGGCTGCGACCCCGTCACAGGCCACTGCTGCTGCCTGGCCGGATGGACAGGTAACCCCCCTCAACCGCGCCACCTTCCAGGTCCTGGGAAACTGAGCTTTTGGTAGTCTGCCACCTTTTCTTGACTTTTCCTTCTTTTCTCCTTCACTTTCTATTTTTATTTCCTAAAAATCATCTTTCCTTTATCTCCTCTGGGCTTCAGTTCTCCATTCCATTCAAATTAACAAACGTTAATTGAACGCCTGTTATGTACAGGCTCTTTTCTAAGGGCTGGGGACAGACCAGTTTTTAAGTCAGACAAAAGTGTGGGTGCTCAGTCTGTGCTTACAGAGGATGTGGTGGAGACAGACAAGAAACTTTTGCCGTCCCCCAGGCTTAGACTCCTGGTCCCTACACGTGTCCTGGCAGTCCACCCCCTAAACATACTGCAAATCCATCCATTTTTCACCAGCCGCTGTCACTCTGCTTGTACACTGAGCACCATCCCTCACCCGGCACTGCCTTGGCCTCCTTCTTGTCTCTGGGCCTCCCCTTTTGTCCAGCTGCCCCTACTCTGAACATGGTGACCAGATCCGTTCACATCACACTGAGGCTCAGAATGCCTCAGTGGCATCCCATGACATTTATCCAAACGCCATCCAGTGACCCGGGGTCCACGTGGTCTGGCCCTCCCCAACTCCTCTACCTCTCTTACGCCCCTCCCATCACTCGCTTTACTTCAGCCACGTGGGCCAACTGTCTCCTGACTCCAGGCATCAAATGTGCATTCCCTCTGCCTGGATCACTCTTTCTCCTCCTCTTTACCTGATAATACCTTCTCATCCATCATATTTCAACTTAAAGATGACTTCCTCTGGGAAGGCTCTATGCTCGGATACTACCACCTCCGCAACCTGGCCAAGATTATGAAAGAACTCCTTTAATTAATTCTCAGAATACCCTACAGTATTTTAATTCTCAGAATACCCTAACAGCGGTACTTACTTCAATTGTCACTGAACTCTGATTGAGTAACTATTATCTGCCTCCCACATTGACCATCAGTTCTGTGCAGGCAGGGACCAATCCACCTTGTTCGCCACTGTAGCCAGTGACTGTCACACACTGAGAAATGGTTAAGGACACAGAGCTGGAGCCAGGCCACCTTGGGCAAGTCCTTTAACTTCTCAGGGCCTGAATCTTCCAACCATAAGATGCAGATAATAATAATCCTTATAACTCAGGGTCCTTTGGAAGTTTAGATGAATTAATACCTGTAGGTGCTAACAGTACCCAGCACAATAGTAGATGTTCAGGAAGTGTAAGCCACAAACACAATGTTAATAACAGGTTGCATGAATGAACCCACTGGCCATTCCCAAAGTGGTGGACAGCAAGGAGTGAAAAAATACAGGCGTGGCTGGCAGGGTGTGTCCTCAGATAAGAATTCATGCCAGGCTGCTCAGCAACCTCTGTTCTCCACAACCAGAAAGTCAAGGACTGGGGGCATTGCTTCCTCTGTAGCATCTTCAATCTGACCCCCTTGTCCTGCCCCTTCGTACAAAGCTGGACTCCACCCTGGTTACCAACACCCTACACTCTTGGCTGGAGTCAAATGGAAATCCACTTTAATTTTTCATTGCCTTAATTTTGAGTGAACCGATAAGATTTTAATGACATCTGGTGCTTAAAAATTCTGTCTTTGATGGACAACCTTTCAGCAAGCTCTCTGCTGTTCTAAAGCTAATTTCCCCAAAAGTGGTCCTGAAGTCATTTCAAAGGAGCAATTGATGTTCTGAAATTTGTTCAAGCAGAAGAAAACCAAGGAAAGATAGGGAGGGCTTGGGGTACAGGCCCCAGCCTCCTACTCAGCGAGCCCTCCCCACCTACCCCTGACCACCTAGCCCCTGGCATACTGCTCGTCCCTTGAGTCAACGGTTTTTAAAAATTATCATCATTTTGGCTGCACTGGGTCTTCATTGCTGAGTGTGGACTCTTCTCTGCAGCGTGTGAAGTCTTTGCTGCAGCACAGGCTTTCTCTGGTTGTGGTGCGTGGGCTTTCTAGTTGTGACGCGTGGGTTTAGTTGCCCTGCAGGATGCAGGATCTTAGTTCCCGGACCAGGGGCCAAACCTCCCACGTCCCCTGCATTGCAAGGTGGCTTCCTAACCACTGGCCCACCAGGGAAGTCCCTCAACACTTTTCTTTGCTTTAAGCAAGTGAATGTCTTCTCCCCTCACCCCCAGTTAGCCACAGGCTTCTTGACTTGCATAATGTCTAAGTCATCTTGCCTTGTACATAGTAGTTGCTAATTCAATGTTTATTGAAATAAGTTGAAAGAAACTGGCCTGTAACCATATATGGATTTTTCCCTTGAAGTGAGGCGATCTTGATGATTATCTGCTCCCATCTCCTCCTGCTACACAGGAGGAAAAGGAGCTGCCCCAGGTCTCAGGACATTACTGCCAACAGGAGGCACAGGATTGCACTGTAAAGGGGAACCATTTCTTCATTCAACTAGCATTTATTGACCCAAACCATCACCAAGTCTTTATTTGGCAGCTACCATGTGGCTGGCCCTGAACTAGGCCCAGGAGTAAATGGCAGAATTCAATAATAGTAATAGATCCTGGGCACCTATTGTGTGCCAGACACTGTCCTGGGTGCTAGAGATGCAGAAATGATGATGGTTTCCCTGCCTATTGGGAAGACCTGGATAGAGAGTCAGAAGTGTCAATAAACCATGATCCCTGTCTCCCCAGGGCACATACATGAACTATTCAAATGATAGGTAGGGACAAAGCTGTATGCCACTATCAAATATATGCTTGAATCCCTGGGCAGACATCCAGGAAGGCTTCTTGGATGAAGAGGACCTAAAATAGTCCATGAAGAATGTGGGCTGCTGAGTTGCTACTGGCCTTATGATATGAACTAGAGGTTCATACATGGACTTTTAGTCTAGCTGCACCCATCAATATAGATGTGTAGAGAGCCCCAAAAAACAAAATCTTAGATTCTCTAAGGTAAAAAGGAGAGGGCCCCCAAGAGGGATTATTATCCCCAGACAGGGCCTAGAGAAGACAGCTAACTGAAGACACCATGCCTCTTCAGAAGCTGTAGTTCTGAGAGAGAACCTCCCTTTAGGCCAAGGCCAGCCGCTCTGACCTCACCAGTGCAACTGACTTTTAGATTCTTCTCTCCACTTAGGTGCCAATGTCTGACATTCCAAGGTCTTAGGACATAAAAGAACCTCAGACAAGAGCCTTACCCACAGCACCAGACCTAGACTAGAATAACTGGCAGACCCTAGAACCCAGCGGGCCCTTGCAGCCATCTGCAATCTGAGCATAATCACCTTACACCTATGATTCTTAATCTCCAAAAAAAAGGAGGACACATTTTTGACACGAAGACATTTTGAGGATCCCAGACAGGAGAGTAGCTGTATTTCTACTGTCTACTGATTTGGGGGAACATGAGAGTGACCGGCTGCCGTGAATTCAGGGGTACTTTAGCGTGCATTGTTTTATTAATCACAGTAATACCAGCTCATAGTGCTAGGAAAGAGCTGTATCTGCGTGTGATGCACGTGCCTTGGGCAGCCTAACAAAGAGCACTTGATGCACAGGTGGGGTCGGAGGCCCCTGTCCAATAGTAGAACTCCGCCTTAGCCCAGTGTGCCTCCGGAGAGCAGCAGGGCCCTCGGCCTGCGGTCCAAATCTCACATTTTCAACATCCACAGGCACAAGAATTCCTTGAGGCACATCATGGCTTTTGGTTTTGGGGTTTTTTTCTTTTAATATTTATTTTTAATTGATTGATGATTGTTTTACAATATTGGTTTGATTTCTGTCATGTATCAACATGAATTAACCATAGGTGTACATATGTCCCCTCCCTCTTGAATCTCCCTCCCCCCTCCCACCCTTTCCCACCCTCTAGGTTATTACAGAGCCCCAGTTTGAGTTCCCTGAGTCATATGGCAAATTCCCATTGGCTATCTGTTTACATATGTTCATGTATATGCACCCATGTTACTCTCTCCATTTATCTCAAACAGCTTTGTGTTTTTTCCTGCCCCAGCCCTTCAGTCCATTCATGCTATTTGCCACCTCTTGTGAACCTGAAACTCCGCTGAGAGAGACCTCCATTGCGGAGTGAAATGTGACCAATGGATTCTCACTGGGGAAAGATGGCATTTCCTGGGAGAATCTCCCCCGACCCCCTTCCCTCCACTGTTCAGTCACTCAGTTGTGTCCAACTCTTTGCGATCCCACGCCAGGCTTCCCTATCCTTCACTATCTCCCGGAGTTTACGCAAACTCATGTTCATTGAGTTGGTTCATTTCATCCTCTGTTGCCCCCTTCTCCTCCTGCCCACAGTCTTTCCCAGCATCAGGGTCCCTCCATACAGAGGCATCAGACATTTACTGTCATTTTCTGCAGAGTGGCATCAGAAGCCCCCACCCTGCTGTAGAATTGAGCCGTCACAGGAGGAAAGCCCAAGGAGGGACAGGGAGCCGGGCTGGACGGAGGCGTTGGAGGGGAATGAAGCCAGTTGATCCCCTCTCCCCAACTCTCTGCCTCTGTTCTGCCCCCTCCCCTTTCCTGCCAGCCCAGGTGGGCTTGTGCATTCCAGCCTGCCTCTAAATTGGTCCCACCGCTCTCCTGCTGCTGCTAGGGCCGGCTCTGTTCACTGAGCCTGAATGTCTTCCTCCCATTTTCTCTTTCTCATGATCCCTGTCCTTATAACAAGGCAGACATGCTTTTTAAACTAATTCTGCTCCTCTCTGAGCCTCTGGATATTCACTTTCCAAAGCCAAGTTGGTCTCCGGGGCCCCCACAGTCCATTCACTTTATGTATGTCAGACTAGCAGCCTTTCTGCCTGGGAGGAAGCCCCTCCACAGAGCTGGGCATCCAGCCTCAGGCCTTTTAAAATTCCTTCTCAGCCTGCAGGCTGTAATCACCCCCAACATATATTTCCTTTCTCTCAACTCAAAAAGATTGTGTAGGCCTTGTTCTTCTTTCTGACAGATTCCATCCATTCCCCCTTAGGCCACTGTTTGTCAAACTGAAGGTCATTAAATCAATTTGTTGGGTCATGACTAGCTTTTTTTTTCCTTAATGAAATAGAATACATCATAGTACAGAGAAAATATCAGATTGCATCATAGTCGGTGACAGTAAATGTCATTTGCAGAGCACTCGTTCCTATTATTCATATGTATGCACATTTGGTATAAAATACGTACTACACTGAGGACTATGGTCAAGAGAATCTGAAAAGAGCCTCCCACTCTCTGGGCCACTGCCCAGGGGCTGGTTGGCTGGGGCCCCGCAAGGACCATTGGCCCCTGGACTAACATGGGTGAGCATGCAACTCTCTCCTAGCTCGTGTAGCCCCCACATCATGGCGCTTACTTGCTCCACTAACCTTTGCTGTTCAGTCACTCAGTTGTGTCTGACTCTTTGTGACCCCATGGACTGCAGCACGTCACTAACCTTGGATTTCAGCCAACATGTCAAAGACAAAGGAGACCTTTCATGATCCAGCCCCTTCTGATTCCCACAACCTCGTCTCTTGCTGTATCCCATCGTGTACTTTATGCTCCAACACACTATGCTATATTATCCTTCAAGGCATGATTCTCTCTCTCGCCTCCTGCTCTTTGCACATAGGACTTCCTTTACCTGGTCGATTCCTACTTGGGTCTTCAGGACTTACACTTCAGTCATTCGCCTCTCCCTAGAAGCCCTCCCTGACCATCCAGGCCTGTTTTTCCCTCCACATTTCCAGATGCGCTTGCCTCTCCACCCCCCGCCCTCTCTTGCTGCATAGTACACCCTCCCCATCGCTCTTCCTTTCGCCCTCACCCCTTACCACTGACCCGAGTCTGTCTGGCCCACAGGCATCCACTGCGACAGCACATGTCCCCCTGGACGCTGGGGCCCCAACTGCTCTGTGTCCTGCAGCTGCGAGAACGGTGGTTCCTGCTCCCCAGAGGACGGGAGCTGCGAGTGTGCCCCGGGCTTCCGAGGACCCCTGTGCCAGAGAGGTAAGGCTGGCCCCCACCCCACAGACCTTGGACAGCTCTTCCTCCCTACTCCTTCCCAGCTGGAGAGAGGCTGGGCTTACAGAGTTGGCCCCCATCAAATCCCTCCCTCTAATCCCCTTTCTCCCAGCCTTAACTTTTCTGTCCCCAAGTTCAGGGCCCAGCCTGACTGCCCTGTAGAAACAGGACCACCCCCACTCCTCTCTGTAGAAAGGAACAGGCCCTCCGAGGTGTGGGTGGATGCGACTCTCCCGGTATTGTTGAGAAGCCTCTCTCCTTCACCATGGGGGACTGGACAGGTAGCCAGGCTGGCTGCTGCCCCTTGAGCTGCTGACCACCGCCTCCCCTTCACCCCCAGTCTGTGCCCCCGGCTTCTACGGCCATGGCTGCACCCAGCCGTGTCCCCTCTGCGTGCACAGCAGCGGGCCCTGCCACCACGTCAGCGGCATCTGCGAGTGCCTCCCCGGATTCTCCGGAGCCCTTTGCAATCAAGGTATTCTCTCCAGGGGTGGGGAGAAGGGTGTTGGGGGGTGGGGATTCAGGGAGACGAGGAGTCCTGAGAGGAGAGTAGAAGGAAAAAAAGGTTCAGGATTTTCACCAGGCTCTGTGGAGGCGGTTCCTCGGCTCTTCAGGGTTTGTTGTTCAGTTGCTGAGTCATGTCCAACTCTTTGTGACCCTATGGACTGCAGCATACCAGGCTTCCCTGTCCTTCACTGTCTCCCAAAGTTTGCTCAAACTCATGTCTGTTGAGTTGGTGATGCTATCCAACCATCTCATTCTCTGCCATCCTCTTCTCCTTTTGCCTTCAATCTTTCCCAGCATCAGGATCTTTTTCAGTGAGTTGGCTTTGAAGGGCTTAGAGCTACCTTAATGAGAATTGGATATCATGGGCCATGAGAAAAAGCCATTATGCAATTGAAGGAACAGGCTCAGAGAAGATAAAAAAGACTTCTCCATGGTCTCACGGCTAGCAAGTAGCAGAACTGAAGTGAAGTGAAGTCGCTCAGTTGTGTCTGACTCTTTGCGACCCTGTGGACTGTAGCCTACCAGGCTCCTCCATCCATGGGATTTTCCAAGCAAGAGTACTGGAGTGGGTTGCCATTTCCTTCTCCAGGGGATCTTCCCGACCCAGGGATCGAACCCAGGTCTCCCGCATTGTAGGCAGACGCTTTACTGTCTGAACCACTAGGGAAGCTCAGCAAGTAGCAGAGGTGAGAATCAAATTCTGACTCCAAAGCCCAGTCTAAACAGATGAAAAATGAAACGAGCATAGCTGAGGTCCGCATACGAAGTGGCCACAAATGGCTAGTGCTGCATGTCAAGTGGGAAAGGCAGAAAAGGCTGTGGGAGCTCAGAGGAGATGGTTCGGCTTCGCTGGAGATGGCAACTTCCCAGCCCTTCTCTCCTCGCACTCAGGCCAACATCACTAATCCCCCACTACACGCTTTCATGTCTCAGCTGCAGAATTCACAGCTCCCACACCAGCCAACCTCTTCCACTCACTGGGAGTTGAAAGGGGGGTTCAGCTTATTGCACTGACCTGCAGTTAAAAAAGCCCTAATTTGTGTCGTATGCAAATTTCCATGCTGTAGATATTCCCACCGTGGCTGATTTGAAGGTACTAGTGGTTTAACACCAGTTGTGAAATTCCTAAATATTTAACAACCAGGGTGATGGTAGAAGCTGGCTTCAGTGCACATCATTACTTATTGCTGTTGCTGGCTTAGTTAGGCCAAGGCAGGGTGGATTTGGGGTACAACTCCATCCCGTGCTGGATTTCAACTGGGACTTAGCCTAAAAGACAGATGGAAGAAAAGCATTGTGGGTAGAGGAACCAACCTGGGCAAAGCACAGGGGGGTGGGTCTGTGACTGTCCAGCCATAGGAAGTGACAGGAGGATTCAGGGGCTGTGGGTGGCAAGGGGACTGGGAAGGTAGTCTGGGGACTCCCGAAACGTTCTGAAGACAAGGATGCAGAATTTGTACTTTAACCTGTAAGAAGTGAAGAGATCTTTGTCTAAGGTAACCTTAGAACTAAAAGCAACTTCAAGGCCATCTATGAAAGAGTTTCATCTGGCTTCTGCTTAAATACTTCCTTTGAGCACTCACTGCTTCCCAGGGGACTGAATCCTTCTGATGAATAATGACCACTGAGCTCAGCTATATTTGTAAGTGTGTGGGCCGTTAATATGTATGAGTGGGAAGTTTACTCCATGTTGCTTTGAGGTCATGAGAAGTTTGGAACCCCCCCAGGAAATGTATGTGACAGTTTCATTTGCTTCCATCCCTCCTAGGACAGTTTAATCATAACCTGACACGTCGAGGTTTACTTATTAAACATCAGAGACCCAGCGGTCAATACAGATAGACTGGGTCTAAATTAGGACCTAAGCAGCTCGAGGAGTAACTCTCAGATCCTGCAATGTCTGATTTATCGCCCGCTGGCCTAATGAGTATTTTCCACATATAGATCTAATAGAGTTTGCTATTAATGGCAACTGCCCTGGTTAAGTCTCAAACCTTGTAAAAAATTGAACTGACAGTTTCTAATGACCGGCTTTTCAGCAAGTTACAAATTACAGACATTGCTTATGCAGAATCATTAAACATAGATTAAATATAACCAGATGTTTTCTTTTCACCAGCCCCCCAGCCTGCTCCCCCCACCCCCTTCTCTCCACCTTTCCTCCCTTTGCCTCACTCTTGATTCGGCTAAGAAGCCAACCAATTAATGCATTAGACTGATCACATTAGCAGCTCTGTGGGTGAATTTGTCAGCCTTGTGTATGTGAGAAAGACTTCAAAGATAAGACTGTCTTGTTAGCGAAGATGAGTTGGTTTTAAGAAGGGGGTCAGTGGAGCATCTCTGGCACCCCATTCCCCACAGAGGGCCAGGACTAGGGGATGGATTCCCAAAACCAGGTACCTCCCAGAGGCTGACCTGTTTTTCAGGAAACAGAAGCAAGAGGCTGAGCTACAAACAGGTGATGTACACGCCATCCTCCTGGCAGTGGACCTGCCCTGGAAGGAGCTAACGGTTTTGCTAGGGAAGAGCACAGAGGCCCAGAGCAACCGGGGTTCCCACAACCATTAACTCCAGCCCAAGGCCCGTGGGTGAGGGTTATCAGCCCCATTTCAAAGATGAGGAAACAGACGTGCTCAAAGGTACTGGGACAGTGAGTGGCAGAACTTCCAAGCTGTGGCCAAGTTACTTAGCCTCTCAATGCCTCAGTTTCCTCGTCTGTAGACTTAATGATAGGGAGTAATAACGAACATGTATAATGATGAGTATTACAAGGTTAATTGCACTAATAATATTTGTGACGCACTCTGAACAGTGGTACATGAAAGAGACATAGAAGTGCTTACTGGATACATAAATAAAACTAGCAGCCGAAGTTTTGGCTGGTGAGCCTGGTACACCATGCTGCCTTTATCATTTGTCCCAATTGCTAACAATGTCCTGGAGAGACACAGGGTGGACACAGATCTGAGGCAGCTGCTGCCCACCATCTAGTCGGGGGTGGGCTGGCAACATGGGGCAGTGTGGCATAGGGAATGGAGAGGGCAGTGGGCCCAGGGAAGTCGCTTTTCTTCAAGAATCAACACCTTCCCGTGATTCTCTGTGTGGCCCAGCCAAGTGAGGGCCTCGGGGATGCAAGGACTTCCTCCCCCACAACAGGGATGCAAGGAGGCCATCCTGGAGGGTGTAGGGCTGGCTGGAGCCGGGCTTCGAGGGGAGCATGTCGAGTTGAGAGGAGCTCTAAGGGACAGGGGCCACTGATTCCAGTTTCAGAACCCACTGGAAGGTCACTGCTCCTGAGGCCAAGTTTGGCCATCTGGGGAATAGTTCTTGAGTGTTTGTTGTACGTCGTGCACTGTGCTGGGCACTCAGACACAACAAAGAAAAACAGAGGCAAGTTCCCTGCCCTCACAAAGCCTGCGGTCCAGAGGGGAAAATCCTGAACTCAGCCTTTTCGCAGAACTTGGCGGGAGGCAGTGGTGGGGAGAAGGGGCAGCAGTTTATTTCCGCATGTTCAGCCTTGAGCACCTGTTGTTCTTCCAAGTGTGGTGGGGATACAGACATGGGTGGAACCCAGGCCTGGCTGGAAATGGTTCACAAGCAGAAGTAACACAAGACCACAGTAACAGAAGACCAGGGAAGAAACTAATCGACTAGGGTCCGAGAAGCTCAAACAGGGACGTAGCCTCCCAGAACAGAGAAGGGGGTGGGAGGATTCAGTTCAGCTATAATATAAAAAAACAAAATAACTGAATCGAAAGTGACAAGCTTTGTTTTCCTCATACATTAAAATAAATAAATAAAAAGATCCAGAAGCAGGTTACTAGGAAATGGCGGGGTAGCTTTCAAAGGTGTCAGGGACCCAAGCTGCTTCTGTCTTGTTCTGCCATCCTCAGCATACGGTTCACCTCTGGTGTAAGGTAGCTGCTTGAGCACCAGCCATCTCACCCACAATCTTCCTCCATAATCCACGTTATTCTTCAATAGGGAGGAATGGGCAAATAAAGACATGCATTTCCACTTACCATTGGCCAGAGGGTAGTCACACCTACCCAGCTGTGCAGGTGGCCGGAAGCCCAGTAAACTCTACTTCTAAGGAACAGAACTGGTATTAAAGGACTTCTTGTCTACTGTAGAGGGATCACGGGGAAGGTGGCACTTAAGATGAGTCTTGTAGGCAGGGTAGGATTTCCACAACTGGGCACAAGGGTCAGGGAAACTCTGGGAGGAACATTTAGAGTAAAGGCGTAGACAGGAAAGGCATGGGGTGTTATTTGGAAGATGGTGTGTAGTCTGGTGGCTCATGGTTTTTGGGTGAGGTGTGTTTAAGTGCTGATCTCTAGGATCTAGGTTTTATTCTGGGGCAGCAGGGAGCCACTGAGGATGTTTGAGCTGGGCACAGGAGTGCAACGAAGAAGGCTGTGCTTTAGAGAGCTCAGGCTCTAGGAAGCAGGTGGAGGATAGATTTCAAGAGAAATGAGAGGTGGGTGCTTGGTGAACTCATATCTAGTATTTAAAGGAGCTTGCAGCTTGGTTGAGGAAATCAGCCCTTCTTCCAGCAACCAAAGACTGACTCCTCCAGGAGGGGCTGGGCCCAAAATCCTGCAAGTGACTCAAAGTGGAAATACGACTGGAGCTCCGTCCGTGTTGGAGAGCCCCTTACGGACTCAGGAAGGTTCTCCTGAGGTGGCTGAGTGGAAGCTCAAGGAATAGGTTATATTTGGGGGGACAGGGACAGACATTTGGGGCTGGCCCCCTCTCCAGCTAACTGCAGACAGACCAGCCACCCCACATGTCCCTCTTCTCCTGGCTATAAACATCCTCTGCCCTGAGGCTGTGGGACCGCAAGTGCGGTCATGGACAGCTGAGGGCTGCAGGCAGGGAGCAGTAGGGTGCAGAGGTGTTATTCCCAGCCTCACCACTTCTGTCTGTGGGACCTCAGCCAAGTTATTCCACCCTTGTGGGCCTCAGCCCATTCCTGTCAGAGGCGGTCAGGAAGAAGGCAGCTGTGGGCACAAGAGGAGGAACTCACTGCTGTGGAAATGGGGGTGCTGAGGCAGGCAGTTCCCACCTGATCCTTGACCCCATAGGGGCCACGACTGTGGCCTGGGAAAAGTGGTGTGGCTGTGGGTGGTGGTCTGAGGAGTGCAAGTGGAAGAGCAGGTGCCAGGCTATCCTGTGCCCACAGTGTGTGCTGGAGGGCATTTTGGGCAGGACTGTGCCCAGCTCTGCTCCTGTGCCAACAACGGCACCTGCAGCCCCATCGATGGCTCCTGCCAGTGCTTCCCTGGATGGATCGGCAAAGACTGCTCACAGGGTAAGCTGCTGCCCCCCTGGGAATGCCCCCCAGAAAAGCCCCCACCCAAGGTCAGGCCCAGAACCTCTCTGCCCCTGGTGCGTCCACCTCCCAGGCTGAAATCTCCTTCTGCAGATAGGAGTGTTCACCCGAGTCCCATAGAGTCTCTACAGCTAACATGATGAATTCCTAGGAGTGATCACTGGCATTAACTGCTAGTTCTAGAGATGAACATTACTGGTAATATCATTAACACGGTAAATGCTGCGTATTAATAGTCCTAGAACCTGAGCAAGGAGTAGCCGCTAGGTTTGCATGGGGAGGAAGAGGAAGCAGGGAAGTAAGGTGAGGCCAGGGCAATCTCTGGGTAGGGGTGAGGGCATTCTCTGGGTAGCTCGTGTGAATGATGTCCTGGGCATCATAGGCCCAGACAGGGCATTGTAGGTGCTGTGAGGTGAACCCAGTCTGATACAGAGGTAACAGGGACCTCCAGTTCAAAGGCAGAGACCCAGCCTCTGCCCTGTGGAGTCCTTGGCTGATGGGTGAGACCCAGCCGGTATTCCTAGCAAGGTCCCAGTTAGATAGCCTGGCCTGAAGGCATTTCCGTGCTGACGGCGGTGTCATCCTCAGGAAGCTCACCAGCCGAGAGAGACTCTGCCCTGAGAAAATCCCCATCCTCGTGGGGAAGTCAGCACACACAGTGTTCACACCATAAACACGTGTTTACCATTTACCACAGACACCCACACGCTCCAAATCACAGTCAGTCCCCAGAGAGGGAAAAGTCAGAAACCCTCAGAGCTGGGAGAGTGGACAGAGAATTCCCAGGAATCCGGGGTGCCTGGGTCAAGAGGTGACTGGAGGAGTTGTGGCCAGTGGTTAAGGCCCTGCAAGTCAGGAAATGCCAGCGGGTGCATCGTGGCACCTGGGCTCTGACATGCACTCCCCCTTCCCCTCCCTCCCTCTCCGTCTGCCCCTTTCTGCCTCGCCCTCACCCTCTGCATCCCACCCACCCCCAGCTTGCCCACCTGGGTTCTGGGGCCCCGCCTGCTTCCACACATGCAGCTGCCACAACGGGGCGAGTTGCAGCGCCGAGGATGGGGCCTGCCACTGCACCCCTGGTTGGACCGGACTCTTCTGTACGCAGCGTAAGCCCCGCCCTCCAGCCTCCCAGCTATTTGGAATCCCATGCTGCAGCCTGCTGGCTGCCGTGGGCATCGTCCGGGCCTGCAGTGGAGGGAGGGAGGAGACAGGTGCCCGGCTGTGAGCTAACCACTTCACCCTCCACCCCTGGGATTGGCTGGAGAGGGTGGCTGGCTTCAGGGGATTGATGGGGCCCAATCCTGGAAGGTCAGGGCCATTAGGTACCCCAGCAATCACCAACACCAGCCGCTCCCTGGACAGGGGGCCCTGAGTGGGGAAGAGCAGCCGGTGGCTGCGCAGCAGAGAGACACCAGCCTGGCCTCTGGTTCCAGGGCACCTTTGTCCAAAGGACTCCCCTCCCGCTTCAGTGTGAGGGTTGAGCATGGAGTGGCTTGGTGCAGGGTCTCACTGGCCGTCACCCCGTGCTGAGAGAGAGAAGGGAGGTGAGACGAGTTTGGTCCCGACGCAGACTGCCACCCTGTTTCTCTCCAGGCTGCCCAGCAGCGTTTTACGGGAAGGACTGCGGGCGTGTGTGCCAATGTCAGAACGGCGCCAGCTGTGACCACATCAGCGGCAAGTGCACCTGCCGCACAGGCTTTACCGGGCAACACTGCGAGCAGAGTAAGCTGCCCTGAGCCCGGGTGTCGACGCGGGGCCTCGGCCTCCTGCCGGGGGAGCCTGCCCCTTCACGGCCCACCCCTCGGGGCCCTGCACCCTCTATTCTCTTGATTTGGGGAGCAGCTCCCAAGGAGAAAATCTGAAGGTTGGGCCTACATTGGTGTTTGAAGTTTCTTCCTCCAATTGGGGTGGGGATGGGCAGGTTGGGGCAGAGCAGAGGCTTTACTGGGGGAAGGAGCTTAATGAGAGAAAGCAAAGCGGACCTTGTTTGATTCCTCTGAAACCCCTGTGGCACCCAGCTTGGGGCCTGGCGCTGGATGCTGTGTAAATATGGACCAGGTGAGGAGGTAGGGGTGGGCATCCCCCACCACAGGGTTATAGGTGTCATCTTGCCCCAAGGAACAAACCAGAACACATCAGGCACCACAGAGAAAGAGGCTTTACTCCACGAAAGTGAAAATGTTAACAGCTCAGTTGTGTCTGACTCTCTGCAACTCCATGGACTTTAGCCCGGCAGGCTCCTCTGTCCGTGGAATTCTTCAGGCAAGAACACTGGAGTGGGTAGCCATTCCCTTCTCTAGAGGATCTTCCCAACCGAAGGATCAAACCCAGGTCTCCTGCCTTGCAGGCAGCTTCCTTACCATCTGAGCCGCTTACCTGGCTTACTCCATGAGGCAGAATAATCACCGCTGCCCAGGCGTGGGATGGGCGGGGTGGAGAGTAAGCACATTGCAGGGTCTCTGCCACCTCCACTTCGTGCTTCACAGGATGCGCCCCAGGAACCTTTGGCTACGGCTGTCAGCAGCTATGCGAGTGCATGAACAATGCCACCTGTGACCACGTCACTGGCACCTGTTACTGCAGCTCTGGATTCAAAGGGATCCGGTGTGACCAAGGTAAGGCACAGATGGCAGAGGTCCCAGGGGCTAGGAAAGGTTCCACAGAGGGAGGCTCTGGGGAGATTCCAGCGGGAATGACTGAATTGCGTAAGGACCCTTTGTGACTTCCTTTCATTCACATCTGGGAAGAGACTGGGAGTGGAATGGGGTGGGCTGGGGAGGGGTACCCAGGTGCCGGAGAGGCTGATGGAGCAGGCAGCCTCTCAGGCGCTGCTTCCCTCTGCTCATCCTTGACAAGTCTTGCAAGCCAAGGAAGGGTAACCGCAACCAGTGCTGTGGAAAGGTGAGATGAACGAGCTGGAACCACTGCCAGATTCTGGTCCTGCCATGACCCAAGTGTGCTTGGGCAGGTCACTTCCTTTTGCTGGGGATCTGTTATCCCCACGCAAAGTGGAAAGACACAGGGTTCTGCTGAGACCCAAGGAGCCCAAAGGGGCTCATCCTTGGCTCCAGGTCTATCTATGGTCAGACAAGACTGCAGCGTGTAGTTGTTAGCGACCAAGTTGAGATTACGTGAGTAAAGGACTCAGCACAGTGCCTGGCTCGTGAGCGAGCACTGGATGAATGGTTTCTGCTGTCGGTTCAAGGAGCCAGGGATGAGAATGGGCATGCAAGCATCCACAGGACAGGAAAGGGGCAAAAGGCATTTCCACTGCACTCTGGCGGGGGCTGGGGGCCAGCCCGCATGTATCACTGAGAGGGGTGATACTTTACTTTAGGAGCAGCAATCCTGAGCACACTGGTTCAGCACTCACAGCTTTCATTGCCAGTCTGTGTTTAGTGCTCACAGTGGGATTACTGTCCCCGTGTTACAAATGGGCAGACCAAGGACTCCGAGTCATACGGCTGGTAAACAGGGAGAGGGGCTGAATCCAACATTTCCTGACTCCTGAGAAACTCAACTCTACCAGTTACTGGCTGTGTGATCTCAAGTAAGTTACCTAACCTTTCAGTGACTCAGTTTCCTCATTTGTGAAAGGGAAATAATTAGTCTTTATTTCTTATAGGACTTATAAACATCCCTTTGCGGGCTACCAGAAAGAGTAAATGGGTTAATATCTGTAACTCAGTTTTAGAACAAAGTAAAATACTCACTAAACACCTATTGTTTGTTTTCCATCTATGATCACATTTGCTCCTTGTCATGACCCTGGATGGGACTCCACCTGGGTAGACAGACAGCTGAGCACACGTCCAAACACGTGATGCTGAAGGCACTGAGGAATAGGGCCAAGACCTAAACCAGGGTCTCTCGACATTAGAGGAGCCTAGCCACAGGCTGAGGCGACCTGAGAGGAAGCAGGCCTGCCTCCAGCTCAGCCCCGCCTCTGTCTGCAGCTGCCCTCATGATGGAGGAGCTGAACCCCTACACCAAGATCAGCCCAGCGCTGGGTGCAGAGCGGCACTCAGTGGGCGCCGTCACGGGAATCGTCCTCCTGTTGTTCCTCATCGTGGTGCTGCTAGGACTGTTTGCCTGGCGCCGGCGGCGACAGAAAGAGAAGGGCCGGGACCTGGCTCCCCGCGTCTCCTACACGCCCGCCATGAGGATGGCCAGCACTGACTACTCCCTCTCAGGTGAGAGCTATGCCCCCAGCGCCACACGCTGCCCACCCCCCCAGCACACGCACAACCCAGCAGGAACCCCGCGGTATTCTTGGGGACCCCGGGTTTATTGGTGCAGGTGGGTGGCGGTGCCTGCAGGGCTGGCTGCTTAGACTCGCCTAGAGACAGTGGCGGCGAGCAGCAGGAGCTAACTTGGAAAGGTAGACAGGGTCCCCAGGGAGTGTCACAGCTACGGTTAGCAGGCTTCTTTCATTTCTCCAGAACTTCCCCTTCTCACTGGGCTTCAGTCGCAGAACGTCCACACGAAGCAGTAACTTGCCTAAATGCTGCAGGGGACCCTCTCCCCAGCCTGATGTCTGCACCACCTCAGGAAACCAGCCTTGGGGCCCACTGTCCAAGCCCCGTCTCATTTTTGCTGCCTTGGTGAAGGCTTCAGAGCACCCCTCCCTCCCAGTTCCCAGAGTTAGGAGGGCCCCATCTGCAGTGAGACGGGACAGTGCTGAAAGTGTGGGCTATGTCCCTCGAGACAGGTCTGCAGGAACCCAGCCTGTTCACAAATGTGGTACCAATGCCAACAGGCATTCGATCTGGGAGTCCAAGAGGGGTGGGGATGGGGCTCTTGGGCCAACCCTTCCTCTCCCCTAACCCTAGACTGCTGCCTTAGAAATAAGAACAGCTTTTTGCTTCATATTTTATTAAACTGAAAAGGTCAAAGTGCCCTAACACTGCCCCCAGCCCTGAGCCACAGGAGGGTAGGCCTGCTGGGGGAAGCACAGGATGCCAGCTCTCCATAGCTGGCTCCACGGCTCACGGCTGCCTGAGAAAGCCCAGAGATCACGTCAGCCTGCTGACACGCCATTCCTGCTAAGTGCGGCCTACCATTTGCCCAGCTCTGTGCTACGCACGGCACATCACAGGCCTGGGCACAGACCCTGCCTGAGAGAGCTGCTGGTCTGGGTGCCGCCCTGAGTTTCACCCAAAGCTGAGATCCTCTGATGAAGTCCCAAAGCTTACAGATTTGGGGACTTTCTTCTCTGACCATAATAAGCAAGGTTGGCTGGGTTTTCCCAGACCATCCCACTGGAATTCCCCAGCCCAGTGTGGAGGTCCTGGAATTTGCAGGAGGGCAAGGCCAGGAGTGGGGTTCTCTCTACAGCCTCAATACTGGGATCTGACCCCGGAGGAGGCAGGGGAGGGTCAGCTCAGCCCTACACAGCGACTCAAGGATACTGAGGCTGTCAAACTAACACTTCTCATGCTGGTACCACTGCCCACACTGGCACACTGAAAGCAGGGCCAACACAAGGAAAGAGGCAAGTCAGGCTCTACAAGTTTCCAGGGGGAACAGTAGACGCCAGGAAGCTCGGGGGATGGGGGACTTGGCTGCCTCTCTGCAGAGCACTCTCAAGGCGGCCACACCAAGCATTAGATTAGGGCTGTCTCGTGACAGGGGCAGGGGTATGATGGTATGTGGCACCTTGTTCTCTTCCCAGATTTGTCTCAAAGTAGCAGCCATGCCCAGTGCTTTTCCAATTCCAGCTACCACGCACTGGCGTGCGGGGGGCCTGCCACCAGCCAGGCCAGCACTCTGGACAGGAACAGCCCCACCAAGGTACCGGGCCCCTGACTCTCCCCAGTCCCCATCCACTCTCTTCCCACTGAGCCCTCCCCTCTGCCCGGGGAAGAAACTGCACCGCCACTAACCAGGGTCTGCATGGAACCAACTGCCAATACAATAAACAGAGCCCCGTGACCCCACGTCTACACTCTATGAAGCGTGTAAGAGGAAGCCAGCAGGCTCTATGGAGCCAACACGGGCCATGTAACCAGTACACGCCACACGTGACCAACCCACAGCATCACTCAGTGAACACACACCCCTATACCCTGTGTGTAACCAGCGGGTGCCAAGTCATGTGATCATCTTGTAATCATCTGTAGCCTTCTTGTCACACACACAACCACGTGACCACTTCTGCCTCATGTTAACACATATAATGAAAACACCCCACCACTCATCACTGCAGTATGTTACCAACACCATGTGTGCCACAAGCGCACAGAGCAACTGCCAGTGCTCAGGTACCACCTGACATCCTCGTACCCTGGACACACTACATGTTATCAGCACACACCCACAACTTACGTTGCTATCAGAACCACCACACGGGACACGGAAACATCAGCCACAGCCCGTGTTCCCACTGACAGTCGGGCAGCACTTCAAGGTCAGGTGTATACCACCCTGGACAGGGCCCTCCCTCCCAGCTTCCAACATAACGCTGGCTCATGGCACGATGTCCTTTTACATAAGTCACAGGCCCTTGGGCAAGGACGTCTCAGCACACACATGTACTAACCCCCGCTCCCAGTATGCCAGGACCTATAATGGGCAGAGAGGTTCAGAAATGAGAAACAGCCCCAAAAGACCACAAGATCAAAGGGCTCACACTGCACGCATGCAGACATGCAGACCATGGATCATGGGGAGGTTGGGGTGGGGGGGGGATTGGTACAATCCCAGGATTCCTGGCTTCTTGTACCTCTGTCCTGGGTCAGAAACATGTACAGGAGCACAGTTTTCATCCTCTAGGCCTGTGCCTTAGAGCTATAGGGATCATTTCTCCCCCTCTGCCCCACAGAAAACATCCACAGACCACAGATCTGGTAGGAGTGTATCCTGAACCCCCCCAGCAACAACAACACAGACCCCGTACAGCCCCAAGAGCTACTACTATCAAGCCAGCACCCAAAGGTCACTCTTCAGGGCTCTCATCTTCAGTTCTCCTATGGAATGGGAGTGCTGCATGCAAGGGGACCTTGAAGTCCACACACAAAGCCTGTGACCATCAGCTCAACCCAGCCTCACAGCTTTAGGCCTATCTGAGGAGCCAAGGGAAAGGAATCCAGAAGTTTCCCAGTAGGAGGCCCTTGATTAACAAGAGCCACGTTATCAAGGCTACAGCGGACGCGAGGGAAAGGATGCCAGGGATGAGGGGCCAAGTCCCTGTGTCCCTGTCATTCTTAGTCTCATTCTAACAGCAAAGTACCAGTCACCTTCTGTCACTAAGTCAGGGGGTGGAGTTACTACAGTGCAGCCCACTTGGTGATTCTCTGGCTCACTTCACCCTAGGGCCCCAAAGCAGTTCCGTGTAGTCAAGAACCCTCAGCCTAGCAGATGTGTAGCAGGGGCAAGCAGCTGTGATGACATGGAAAGGACATGGGTCTAGGAGCTGAGACCTGAGGTGTAGACCCAGCTCTTCTGTGTGTGACCCCGCATAGGGCCCACGAGCAGGACTCAGGTCCCCATCTGTGAAATGAGAACAACGATGCTTGCCTCATATGAAGGGCAGCTGTGAGAGTGCAGGACGCTATCCTGACGCCTTCCCCTCGTCACATGAAAGGGAGACTCTCCCTCAGCCTGGATCAGGCAGCAGAGGGTATGCTGATGCTGCAGGCAGCCTCGGTGCCGTCCCCTCTGCTGGGAATGGCCTCATGCTGCAGCAGAGACACTGCCACACACCCTGTCTCCCGCAGCTCAGCCCCACCC
The DNA here is from genome assembly GCF_023091745.1 of Budorcas taxicolor. NCBI lineage: Eukaryota > Metazoa > Chordata > Mammalia > Artiodactyla > Bovidae > Budorcas > Budorcas taxicolor. The sequence continues at coordinate 12,953,662 of NC_068919.1, read as the reverse complement.
ACTGACCTGCCTCCCCCACCAGGGCCAGCTTGGCTCAGGTCAGTTCTTGGCTCCCCTTTGTCCCAGGGGCCTGGAAGCCCTACAGCTTCAGCCAGACAGCTTCGATGGGGACATATGCTCGGCTCCCACTGGGCCCAGCCACACCATGGTGGCCTGTCATGGAACACTTACCTTGTCCATCCCCCCAACGACCTAGCACCTAGGTGGGTCAGAGTCATCACAGGGGTGGTACAAGAGGGTGGGCAAAAGCAAAGGCTGGGCAGGGGCATCTCAAGGGCACTAGATATTAACTCGTTCTCCTGCTTTCCAAACAGCTCAGTAACAAGTCCCTTGACAGAGACATGGCAGGCTGGACCCCCTACAGCTATGTGAACGTGTTAGGTCAGTAGTGGTTTGAGTCTGGTCCCTGGCCATCATGCCCCGCCATCTTCTCCTTCTCCCACATTGACAGGGGCCCTGTCCCAGCTCCAAGAGAGAGTTAGTAGATAAATCTTAAGCATGATTTCCCCCAGGAAAAAGGGGTGTGGGGAGGAAACTCAAGCCCCTATTTCAGTTCTCATAAGCAGATAAAGCCCAGGGCCCCTTTCATTCCTATTAGGGGATAGGTGAGGGTGGCTGTGACCAGGACCACAAGGGAGAAAGCTTGGGTCCAGGTGTGGGGATTCAGGTTGGAGGCAAAAGATGCACTTACCATCTGGGAAAGGGACCCCCTGCCTGAGCCAGGCCCTACTACCAAGGTGCCCCATTCAAGGCTTCTTCCCACTGCCCCACTGCCCTGGTGACACTAATTCCTGAGGGGGGTGGGGTGAGGGATGAGGGTGAGAGGCAGCAAGGCCATTTGGCCTCACCTCTAGCAAACCCCCTGGACCCACTGGCTCTAGGCTCCCTCGGATGCTACACGGAAGCCCTAATTCCCTTCAACCTGCTCCACCCTGCCTCTTGTCCCCGCTCCCACCCCTGTATTACGCACCCCTCCCCTGCCATACCAGGGCCCTGGGAATAATGGCTGCTCCCTGTCATTCCTCTCACTAGACTCCCATTTCCAGATCAGTGCCCTGGAGGCCAGGTACCCGCCCGAAGACTTCTACATTGAACTTAGACACCTCAGCCGCCCCGCTGAGCTACACTCGCCAGGTTAGACTCCCAGCCCTATACCCTCTATCCCCTGGACCCCTGAGGCCATCCTTTCAGACCAGACCCAGCACCTACCCCAAATCCCCTTCCTATCCCTTAACCCACCCCCATGGACCCAGAACTCTCCCTGTTGAGCCCCTTCCCTCTGACAAGCCTAGTTCCCCATGGGAAGAAGGAAACCTGTCTGGATTCCTCAGTCATTCCTGCTATCATGCTCAGTGGATATGTACAAACTGCAACTGGTTTTACGTGGAGGGAACACAGCGTAACCACGCTCCCTGCAGACCATGGACTACAACCCAAAACCACTGAGAAACGACTTGGGGGTGGCCACATCTTTGGGCCCAAGGGTGTGGATGACAGAGAGTAGACTGGCCAAAAAGCCCAGAGTCCCCCAGAGGCACAGCCCAGACCAAGCACTCCTAAATCCAAGGGCAGGTGGTCCAGGAGGGATCTAGAGAGGCTGAGGCCAGATGTGCCAATCAGCATCCTCTGGGCCCATACATTAGGCTCAAACCTGGTAGCTTGGGAAAGATGCAAAAATGAGACTTTGAAGGTCAGTCCCTACTGTGGGAGGAGGTGGGGTAGGAGTTACAGAAGTAGGTCCAATGAACAGAGAATTTGGGCCCCCAACAAAGTGCCCCTGCCCTTGAGGGCACCCTGAACACCCTTGGGGCCTAAATTCAGGCTCTAGCTGGTTCCTAGAGCTCAACTGAAATGCAGCTCTAGCAACCCCTGCAGGTCTCCAGGTCCAGGGAAAGTAAAAAGAGCAAAGGTCTGAACTCATCTACCCAGTAAGTAGTTATGGGCTTCAGAAACCCTGGGCTTATACCCAGGAGGCTGTGCTCCCGGCTGTGTCAGCCCCTTGAGCAGTGCTCAGGACATTCAATAATCCCACAGAACACAATCCCCACCCCCTGCAACATACACAAACACACACACACACACACACACACACACACACACACACACACACACACACTCACCACCCTGCACCCCTTTCCACTTGGAAGCATCCTCTGGGCTCAGCCCAGATCTCTCTCTTCAACTACTATAGACAACGCCGCCACACGTCATGTTTCGGCTTACACTGGTAGGCTAGTAATCAATGGGAGAGTGCACTTCAGGACATCTGGGTTCTACATGGAGCTCACCTTCTCACTTGTTGGTGTGGTCTCAGATAAGTCATTGCCTTTGAGTCTGAATTCTGTTCTATAAAAAGGGGGTTAACTTTTTAATAGCCTAGCCTCCATCCCTCAGGGAGGGCAAAGGAAGCCCCTGGTCCCAGAATAAAAATGCCAGGGGTTCAGATTGTTGCTGCCCCATTTCTGAAGGGCACAGGTACCTACAGGTCCTTTAGAAGAACAGCAAACTTGAGCAAGCTTGGACCTGGCTCTACTCTATCGCTCAGCACCATGTGGAAGGCAGGGAGACAGGAGGCGGCTTCCACAGATTCCACTACGGAAGTCTATACGGAGGCGGCGTGAGGAGGTATCAGAGCAGCCATGTGTTGGTCTTCGGTGTCAGACACCGGGGAGAGTTAAGTGGAGTCTAACTGTATTTTAGTAAGTACTTGCTGCATCCCTTGACTAATACTGCAGCCTCAGTCAAAAGCTGGGGGCGGGGGGTGAGGGTGGGGGCAGAGGCGGGCGGGAAGGCTTTGACTGTGAGCTCAAGTCATTACTGTCCAAATTCAAAATATCATATAGTTTCTTTTCTGGGATCACCAGCAGCGAAGAACCTGAGCTTGGTCCCTGAAGTTTCATGTCTTTCCTACCTCTGGCTGGTGCTGAGGACCATGCATTGTGGGAGCCTAGGATAAACTGTGGTAGCCAAAAGGGAAAAGAGAAATCCTTGGGATTGAAAAACACTGGTAATATTGTTCAAAGACAACTCTCAATTATGTGCATATAGTCCACCCAAAAAAAGTGGGGGCAGGGGACTAAAAGAGCTGACTGGCTGGGAATGACTATATAACCTGTAGAGAGGACAAATCAACCTCAGCTGCCTGTCCACCTCCCTCTGGCTCCCCTCAATCGAGTATCGGATCCACAAGGGGAGAGACAGGCAAGACTAGAGCTATGAGGTGAGAAAGTCTTCACCCTCATTCCAAAATCCAACAGAATTGGGATTTGGAATGTCACACACCCTTCCCCCAAGCTAAGAACTGGTCCCGATTCATTCCCTATCCTATATTCTTGGAACCTGGAACTTCACTCACAGTGACTGTAGGTGGCATCAGAACTGCCTGTGATCACCTCCAGGAAGACATTCCCCTCAAAGAGGTTCCAGAGCAGCAGCGCTAAATATGCGGGGGGTGCTAGAGCTCACCACTTAGGCGTAGGAGCTTTTTAAAGAACTCTCATATGGTCAAGATGACTTAGAGGACATTAAACCCCAAGTAATTTTCTAGAACTAAAGAACTATTTTCTGGGTAGGAGAGAATAGGAAAAATAATAACAACACATGTAGTCTAAGTAAACCTCATTCACCCCTCTATTTTTCTTTCCTTTTTCTATTTTTACACAGGTGCTTGTGGAATGGATAGACGTCAGAACACATACGTTATGGACAAAGGCTTCAAAGGTAGAGTATCTAATCATGATGTACCGTTAGGAAGGCTAAGAAAGATAAAGAATGCAAATCTGAAATTGCCAGGGTTTCTACCAGAGACAAAACTACGCATTTCCTCCCCCCACTCCCCAAAAAAGTTAAAGACCACAAACCTAGAACGGCTGGGTAGCTCTGCCCAGGAGAAGCAATCATAATAATAACGATTTCATCTTTTGATTTCAGTTGCACCTGCTTAGGAAATGCTTGTGGGATTTTTTATAGATGCCAACTAAATGTCTTCGGAAATGCAGAACGTCATTATCCTACCAATTAGTATGAGTTCAATTGATTATGAAATCTGAAATAAAGTCTATCTACTTGCCCCAGAGGCCTCCTGTCATTGCGCTGGCGAGGAACGCCACCCTGTACCTGCTGGCTTTCTGGGGGCGTAAGGAATGAAATGACACCTAGTGTTACTGTTGTACGATGCCCCATCTTTACGAGGTCTCTGTCCCATAGAGCAGAGAAGCTAGGACTAATCCCCAGCACATGAGAACTGCAAGTCAGATCATCCCTCTAGGAAGTATACAGGTGAAGCCACAGATGAAAGGTCAGGTCCTTTCCCAGGCTTAGGGCCTAGGTTTAAAATGAAAGAAGGTATGAAATACGTGGCTTTGAAATTATGTCACTTATTAACTATGACAAACCTCTCCAAGGCCCAGTTTCCTCAATTGCAACATTGAGATAAGTATGCATGTCTAACAAGGTTACCCTGAGTATGCAATAAAAATCACAAATTGGAAGAGTTTTTGCATACTGTACAGGATTATACTGATGTAACAGAGTTGTCCCTTTGTCTCTGAAATCTATTCAAGAATCTCAGCCAGGGACTTCCCTGGTAATCCAGTGCCTAAGACTATGCTCCCAATGCAGGGGGCCTGGGTTCTATCCCTGGTTGGGAAAGCAGGCCCCACTTGCCACAACTAAGACCTTGCATAGCCAAGTTAAATTTTAAAAAAAGAAACTCAGCCAAACTGAAAGAGATAAGACTTACAGCAACGATCCCAGTGGATATCCTACATCAACCTGTGTACCACAATCACCTGGAAAGCTTGTTAAAAATACAGATGCCCACACCCTGCATCCCCAAGATTCTGATGCAACAGATCAAGAGTGCTGAGTGCCTCAGGGCATCCTTATGTAGCAGATAACCTAACACTTACAAACCACTGGTCTAGACTGACTCAGATTTCCCATCAAATTTAGCCTAAGATATTCCTGAGACACAATTATTTCCTAACCAAGGAGAGCTAGTCATATACAGCCCTTTGTGGGGTGGTTACGAGAAGTAGGGGGTGCTTACTAGAAGTAGGGGGTGCTAGGGGCAGGTGGCGGTGAGCTCTGTGTTCTGAACACAACAAGGGCAGGAAGAACAAGTCTCCACCAGCACATGTTAAGATGTGCATTGCCCAAGAGAACTATCTGGGGACAGGCAGCCACCCATAGCCTCCTGGTCAGCAAAGAACCCTATACCCTTGGGAGCATCATTCTGGCAATTTTTTTTTTTTTTTTTGGACTTAAACCACCTGAATGAAAGCGAGCACCATCATAGTAGATGAAGCTAAACAGAAAGGCAACTAAACTGTTTCATCACCATGATCCTGGACCTCGGTTTCTCCAAGAGGCATGGGCCCTTGACAGCTCTGAGAATACCCATTACTCAAGCCTAAATGAACACAGACAGGCCCAGACACCGCAGTACACGAACACACATTTCCCAGCGCACTTCGTGTCCTGCGCATTGTGGTGAGAGCTGTTACTCGCAGCCACGAATGCGAAACGCAGTTAAGGACAGCAGTGTCCCAGCCTCGGCATCACGCACTCCTGTTCTGTGGGATCATCCATCTGAGTCTGAGTGCAGGGGAGGCCGAGCAGGCCTGTGGCCAGGTTTCGTTTCACCACCCTGACTATAAATCTCATCCTCTAAATTGGAGAGAAAAGAGGGCTATATAGGCAAATGTACCGACAGGTATTAGGGATCAACATACCAGAAACCAGAGGTCACAGCTTTACACATATCAGGGACATGGAATAAACCCCACCAACTGGATGTCCCCCAAAACACAGTCAATGAACAAGTTATGTCCCAGGAGTGGAATTATTTCCTAAAACTGCTGGGCCAGACCAAATCAGTGGTTATCAGAGTTAAGAGTGTTAGTGTTCTCTGAACTCAGTGGGAAAGAGACCTGATCTGGGAGTTAAAAGATTTGGGTTCTATGGGGCAATTCCCTGCGAGTCCAGTGGTTAGGACTTGGCGCTTTCACTGCCAGAGCCCCCGGTCAATCCTGAGTTGAGGAATGAAGATTCTGCAAGCCCCAGAACTCAGACAAAAAATTAAAAGAAAAAGAAAAAAAAAGCACTGAGTTCTAGTCTTGGTTCTTGCTGTGTAGCGCCGATTCGATCACGGTGCTGTTTTCTGGGTCTTGGTTTCTTCCTCTGTTAGGACAGGGTCTCTAAAGCCCTTTCCAGCTCTGACATGCTAAATCTTAATGTAATTCAGTCAATGCTCCCTCTCTCCCGTTACTTCCTGAAGACCTTCCCTTGTCATCCAGGAGGTTGCATGAGGCCATTCATACTGCTAACCCCATTTTCTCTCCAAACACCTTTCCATCTCTCCTTCCCCTTCCTGACCCTCACAATTATTCTCCAACAAACTGCTTCATGACAACACTTTTCTGTCATGCATTTCAAAGTGCTACGGAAGAAATCCTGCCCACTAGTCCCCGTCACCCTGAACCTGAAACCCTGGGTCCTGCTGCTGCTCACTTTCCCCACCTGTACGCCCCTTGCTCATCCAGCCTTCAGGTGTCTCCTTGCAGTAACCTTGGCTTCCAAGCTAATCAGGAGCCCACTGACACCGTGACACCTTCCATTATAACATGAAGACTTTTTTCAGCCAGTTTTTTCCCCCTCCCTCCAGTTCTCCTTCTGGCCCTGAAATCTCCAACTCCTCTCCCCAGTCCTTATCTCTCAATCAAGAGAAAGGTGGGAAGTCAGGGCCCAGGAAGAGAAAAGGCAGTGTGGCCTCCTAATATGAGTAGGCTGAGAAGAAAAGAGATGGGTATTTGGTGCCTGGGTTTTCAGCAACAGTGAAATATTGGCCTTAACTAGATGATAATGTGAACCTAAAGGCTGGGGTTGGGTTTCCCTGGTGAACCAATGTTAAAGAATCCGCTTGCCAAAGCAGGAGACTCAGGTTGGATCCCTGGATCAGGAAATCCCCTGAAGAAATGGCAACCCACTCTCGTTTTTTTGCCTGGGAAATTCCATGTCAGCTATAGTCCATGGGGTTGCAAAGAGTCGGACACAACTTAGTGACTGAACAAAGGCTAGTGTTAAGTTCAAATCCTACTCACAAGGTGGCCTTGGAAAGTCATTTCCCCTTCTCGATTTGCTGCTTCCATTATAAGATGAAGATGTTTCAACCAGCTCATTTCAGAGACCCCTTCTGCCTCTGACAGTATGTGGCTCTATGTGATTTGGGAGAGGTAGGAAGTATGTGAGAAGCAGTACCAGGGCATTATAGGGCTACATCTGCCGGCTTGATGCTAATTACAGGCCTTGAAAGAGCAACTCCCCAGAGCTTGGGTAGCCTTTCTTGAAGCTTCCCTTTTCTTTGCAACACGCCTGAAGTGCAGACACTGGCACAGAAGTGGGGCTATAAAAAGATGAGGAAGTGTCCTAAAGCAGCTGGTTATTCTTCGCCTTGCCCTGCCCTCCCTCAGGGCAGGCAGGTAGATGACTCATCTGGAGAGGAAGGGCTTCCTGAAGTATAGTTTTCCAGCTGGCCTTGCCCTTCCCCTCCCTCCAGTCCTTAGAAGTAGAATCCAGATTATTCTGTATTTCAACACCCTCCCAACGCTACCTCAAAACACACGCGCGCATGCACACACACTCTTCTCTATCTTCTTGTCTTTACCTCTGGTCCCTTTATGGATGATACAGCTGCTCCCTGAAACTAGCCCCCATTCCCACAAAACCAAGCTTCTCTTTTATCCATTTAGGTGCATCCTTTGCTACAGAGCAAACTATCTCCCCAAACTTGAAAGCAGCCAGCTTTTCTGGTGGATACAAGAGCTGCACTACTGGTAGGCTGAATCTCTGTTCAGCAAGGAGCGGGAGTGTCAAGGCTTGCCCAATGCTGTAACAGTCGGTCATGGGATGGCCACAAAAAGCCTACAGCTTGGCTTTCTCAGCAGAACTGGGCCCCATAGGTCAAACACCCTCCTTGTTGAAGGTGAACTGTACCTTTCGATACAGATACAGTTTGCAGTTAGTTAGGATATGAGAGAGGAGGCTGTTGTCGTTAAGTCAGGTCCAACTCTTCTGTGACCCCCTGGACTGTCGCCCACCAGGCTCCTCTGTCCTTGGAATTCTCAGAGCAAGAATACTGGAGTAGGCAGGCATTCCCTTCTCCAGGGGATCCTCTTGACCCAGGAAGTGAGCCCCAGTCTCCCAAACTGCAGGAAGATTCTTTACCATCTGAGTCACCAGAGAAGTCCATAGACAGGGTAACAAAATGTGAGGGGAAAACATCTTGATTGGGTATCAGAGAAGGTAGGGGTTGTCCTAACTTACTAGCATTAGGCAAACTTTATGAGCTTCAGTTTCCTCATGTCTAAAGTAGTAATATTAGTCCTTACTGCGTGGGCCCCCGGCACAGATGTAACAAGAATCAAATGATCTAACTAGAGTGAGCAGAGACCAGCTATGTGTGTATAAAGCGAGCTCGAGCTACCACTAATCATCCAATTTTAGAAAATATGTAACTGAGTCAGGTGCCAATCAAAGCAAAAGGATGTGCCTGCATGGGGAGGAGGGGCGAGGTGTAGGACTTTCCACTCAGGGAGCAGCCCTTTAAGCAACACTGGAAGTCCTCAGCTTCCACGTGTGCAGCTGAGTCATGCTGCCTTACTACTTGGCTGGGAAAGTCAGAGAACCTCAAGTGGGAACAGTTGGCCAGCTGGGGTTCTTAGACTTAATTAACCCCAATCCACTTATACTAAGGAACAAAGTATTCACTAGAAGCAATTTAATGTGGCTCAGGTAGGTCATGACCAAGGACCCACAGCCACCTCCCCCCGACGAGCACCTCACCAGCAGTTAGGACAATCCAGCCTCCCTTTAGCCTCCGCTAGGGCTGGCTGGGACTGCTATCTAGCAAGGATGTTTTCTCGGGACTTCCCTAGTGGTCCAGGGGTTAAGAATCAGCCTGCTAATGCAGGGGCATAAATTGGACCCCTGGTCCAGAAAGATCCCACCTGCCAGGAGCAACTAAGCCTGTGCACCACAACTACTGAGTCTATGCACTAGAGCCCGGAGTCACAATTACGGAAGCCAGCTCACCTAGAGCCCATGCTCCACAACAAATGCCACCCCGAGAGCAGCCGGCACACCGCAATGAAGAGTCGCCTCCACTCATCACAACTAGAGAAAAAGCCTGAGGGCAGCAACGAAGACCAAGGAGAGCCAAGAAGAATTTTTAGAAAATATTTTCTCCTCTCTAGGGTTCTAGGCTAGAGAGGGCACAAACTATGAACGGACCCAAGGCTCACATCTCTCTCTCTCTGCTTGTGGGCTAAGTTGTGACACAATGTGCTCTGAGCCTGGTTTTGGAGCTTGCTTTAATACCGACGACCAGTGTGACCCTGGGGAAGTCACTGCCCTATTCAAACCTCAATTTCCTCATTAAGTAGTAAAGCGGAAGGGGAAATAATTATTACTGCTGTGCCTACACTAGAAGGAACTAATAGGTGAATGCAGTTTTGTACAAGATTGAGGAAACGTTAATTGTGAAAACAAACGTAAATAACCCTACACTAACAAAGAAGTGTTAGTCGCATCTGACTCTGCGAACCGATGCACTATAGCCTGCCAGGCTCCTCTGTCCATGGGATTCTCCAGGGAAGAATACTGGAGTGGGTAGCCATTCTCTTCTCCAAGGGATCTTCCTGACCCAGGGGTCAAACCCAGGTCCCCTGCATTGCAGGCAGATTCTTTACCAGCTAAGCCACCAGGGAATCCCAACCAAAAAAAGTAAATCCCCTACAACCAGTTCCCTGTTGTGGGAGACTCCTGCGGCGGCACACATGTCAACTACTCTGCAGTCACGTGGAGTGTCCTCTCCCTGGAGGTACCTCCAGTCACCTCCTGAATTACATTACCACTTCCACTTCTTTACATTTTTATTAATTTCACAAGTTGGAGGCAGGAGGCATAGATAAAGAGCGGCCCAAAATGTAATCTATGGTGGTTCTAGGGAAAGATCATCTGAAAATTTTACCATCTGCTACCACTTATAGAAATTTAGAGCTGAGAAACAGAAATTTCACCATCTGCTACCACTTGAAAGAAATTTAGACTTCTAAGATCACTCTTGACTAAAGTCCCTGCAACTCAGTGCTTATTTCTAGAGCCCCCTGGCTGGCAGAGCCTAGAAGGAGGGCCAGAACTGCCAGATTAGTCTTCTGCTTTTTCTGGGCAAATTCTGCCACATTTGAAACGATCAACAGGAGGCAGGAATTTTCCCCCAAAAGGTGAAACAGCAGAGAGACTGAAGGAAGGGTTCCCTTTCCTTGTGACTCCCAGTGACAAAGAAAACCTTCTTCCTCCAGGGAGCTACAGTTACCTTGCTTCATATTTGTAAATTAGTTTGCAACCTTTCATACCCTAATATACTCGAAAGTCTTAGGGATGACGCATCTGAGAGGCACTAGAAGCAACATGAGTTCTGGTATCAGGAAAAGATTCTGTAAAATTAGATTTCAGTGAGCATTCACAAGAACAGGAGTAAGTGACCCCACAAGATATACTGCAGGCTTGCTAGAAAACAGGAACTTCCCAAAGCCTAGCTTGAAACCAAGGTGCTTTTTAAACCTGTTACACTTCAATCTGCCCTGCCTCTGATCATGAGCTTCCCGAGAGCACATACTACCCGTGGGCTGTCTAAAGGTTGCCAAATTGCTGACACTTGTGCCGAATCACACACCTACTGCTGAACCTAAGCTTAGTCGTCAAAAAGAATTCAGAAAAATGATGTCACAGAAAACAGACAAGCCAAGGAGTCCTGAGGCATGGATTCGGGTTCTGGCACTGCCATTCATCTGCCATGTGACCTTAGCCAAATCACTTCCGCTCCCTGGGCCATCATCCTCTAAAATGCAAACAGTAAACTATCCTTGCAGGATTTTATAAAAATTAAATAACAGATGTGAAAGCACATTATGAATATCTTGAATTAATCCCTCTCTGATGCTCTGCCTACTAAAACAAAAAAGTTCTTATCCCCCAAAAAACATGTTTCTTTAAAAAAAAAAAAAAGAACTCTGCTTACCTCAGAAAGCATTTCTCAACGTAGTTAGTAAACGAATCTTAGCCTGTCATAGGCGTTTACAACTTCACAAGTCTGACAGCACATTAACTGTACTCTGCTTTTGGTATTTAAGCGTATGTCCTTGTTTGTCCTAAGAAATTTCTCTTGCCTTGCAGATTACATGAAAGAATCCATGTGCAGTTCTAGCACTTGTTCCTTGAATAGCAGTGAAAACCCTTATGCCACAATTAAGGACCCACCCATCCTCACCTGCAAGCTTCCAGAAAGCAGCTATGTAGAAATGAAGTCGCCTGTGCACAGGGGGTCTCCGTACACAGATATGCCATCCTTGTCGACATCTAATAAAAATATATATGAAGTTGGTAGGTGTCTCAAATAAGTAACTTAGTGAAAGCAGGGCATCAGTGCAGCATCTGATGTCAAATCAGCCCTCTCCAGTCCCCATTTTGAAAACATCCCCTTCTTTTGTTGTTTTTTTAAGGAATTCAAAGTGAACTGTCTTTTGCAGGACCTCTATCCACTCTTATACAAGAAATCAAATTCTTGTGCCAACTCTGCTTTTTAAAAAACACTTAAGTATGAAGCAGAAATACTGGGGGTGGGGAGCTGATACATACACACACTCCTCAACTGATTGTTGACACAAATTCCTGTTTAAAACAGAAAACAATCAGAACAGTTAGCAAGTTTTGAAATTATCTTGTTCTACTTTCTCCCAGTTGAATCCATGTCCCTGGGTTCACTGATAAGACTCCTACCGCTAAGGTAGGAGGGATATTCTAAGGTCCCTTGGTTTTGACCAGAGCTTGGGATTCTGACAACACACTCACTTAAATTTTCAGTCTCTTGAACAAGCCTCAGTCCTAACCCTCATACAATTATCCTAAGTCCTTGGTTTCTCTCCCCACCAAGTTAAATAGAATTCTCTTCCCCCGCCCAACGAGGCAACTAAAGCTAAACTGCTCTCTGAACTCATTTTTCACTATATTCCGTAGAGCCCACAGTCAGTGTGGTCCAAGAAGGCCGCGGTTGTAACTCCAGCTATATCCAGAATCCATACGACCTACCTAGGAACAGCCATATTCCTGGTCATTATGACCTCCTCCCAGTAAGAAAGAGCCCTGCCAGTGGGCCATCCCAGGACAAGCAGTCTTAAGAGGGATAAGCCTCTCTCTTGCAATGTGCTCTGCTGAATATTCTCTGACTCTCTGAAAGAAGACAATCCCTTGACTTGAAATAATGGTACAGACTGACTCCAGCTGCGTATTAGTTATAACATTCACCTGGAACTAAAGAAGAGCTTCCAAGGGACTGGGTTAATTGTTCAAAAAGTCTGTTCTCAAAATCAAAATCTACCACCCACCCACCCCCAACCCCAAATGCTCTGGATGATATGATCTTTGAAAACATTTAAGATACAGCTACTCATCAGCATCAGCTAAATATATATATTATCTGAAACATGTTGCTTAGAAAGCATGTAGAATAGGTTTTACCAACTTTCCTAAGAGGAAAGGGAACTGGGGAGGTGAGGGGACTACTTTGAGGCACCTGAAATGTATATGTATCTTTAGTTCCTCAATTATCTGCTTTATTGCCGAAGATAATAGTACATAGACACAAACTGTGTTAACATCAATCCTAAAGCACCTGTACATGTATGTCAGGTCAAATAAATGACAATAGCCAAGCTTACAGAGTTTAATATATAGTCTAATGCTGACAACTTCAATTTTTTTTTAAATAAAATACAAATTAACTCTCCCTCTTCTGCCCCTGGTAGTAGTAGAAGAAAAAAAAGTTTACAGAGCACAGCAGCCTCTTTCAGTCAAACAATGATTTCTAAGCCAGCTTTACCAAATCTTGCCAATTCAAAGTTCAAGAACACTGCAAGCCGATCCCGGCCTTGTTGTATCTCCTTAGCTATCCAATTCCTGAGTCATTTCACATGAAATAAAACTCTGAGATGATGCCTTTCAGCAAGCAGTCATAGACTGGTAAGAAGTATCCCTACAAATGGTTATTTGGCCTCCGGAGTTTATTTTGGTTGGCATTCCTTGACTCAGAAAAGTACATGCTTTCAAGCATTTCTTCACAAATCTTGAGCTTGATGTAGTATGGAACCTAAAACTGCAGAAGAGATTAGACTCCCATTTTTAGGAAGTAGAAATCCACTCCTAAAAGCAGATATAGGAAGTTTAAGTTGTTAAAGTGTATTATGCTTTCTGATGGAACTAAATGAAATGATTAAAGAATGGACTGTAACAAATTACTGTGACATGATGTAAAAACTTTAAGTATATGAACTACTTCCACCTTCCAAGCACCACCTACTGAGATAGCCAAAAATGTATTACAAGAGCTTAATGCCCCCGATTCCAGTATTTGGTGTATCTATATGTTCCACTTTAATGACTATAAGTAAACAAGAGCTCAGATGGGTCAAAAAGCCACCACTCCCAAGCCCTAAGGAGGACCTCCTCACAAGAACTGAACACCCAAAGGGCAAACTGAGAAAACCAACAGCCACCCCAATACCACTCCATTCCCTGATTAACAGTCCAGGCCATAAAAAATACTTCCAAACAGGTATATAGAAGAGGAACCAAGTGACTGTAAATGACTGCAAAGCTGGAACAGCTCTACAGGAAATGTGGGAGTTCTGCAGCCCTTGACACACACTGGAAGTCTGCCATGGAACCCATTAGTTTGGCAATAACCAGCAAAAGCAAGAAAATAAATGAGTAAATCCTCCCTCCCCCACTTCACTCAAGGCGCAAACAAATTTTATTGTTAGGGGAAAATATAACACTTACATGAATGCTGCATGTGTGCATGGGAGCAAGTGATCAGCAATAGCAGATTTACTTTCCAAAAAGCCTTATTAAAATATAAATACTAGAAAATTACTTTGTAGGCCCAAGGAAATGTTTCTCATACATATGTAGAAATATAGATAAGAGACTTACCTCGGTATTTCAGGGCAACAAGTGCTCAAGTATCTTGTCAAGTAAGGATCTAGAAGCATGGTGAAGTCAGATCAACAGGAAGGAACGTGTCTCAGTCCCAGGTTTTACCTTCTTCCCTCACCCTGCGTGTACAATAACTGCTGCCTGGCAAACAGCAAACAAGCAGCATCACTCAAGTTTCAAGTTTCACCTCTTTTTTGCTGAGTATCTTCTGGGCAAAATTCAGCAAGAGATGACATGGTGAATTGCAAAAGCACTGGGTCAAGATTAGTGTAACTTGCCCTCTCTGGGTTCCTTTTTTTCCCCATGTATTAAAAAAAAGGGAGAAGCAGAGAAAGGCAAGGGAGCTCCAACCCTAGCTCTAGTATTCTATGATTTTCAAAGAAATGTAATACAACTCTAATCAGGCAATACAATGGAGAAGGGGAAGGCAGAGGGTGTGATTAATCTACTGTGACAATAGCAGCTTCACATAGCTAAAAGTTACTGATGAAAGACATTTCAATCTAAGAGAGCAACTGCTAGGAACTTCTGTCTAGCACTGTCACAAATAGGTTCATGGTCAACCTAAACACGTGCACTGTGCATTATATTGGCAACTTGGAAAAATCTGTTCCATTACTTTACAGAAATTAAGTTTTGACTCAGTGATGTGCATACAATTCAAATGAATAAGAAAAACACAATTACTGTACAATAGCATAATGCAACTGTGAAATGGCAATACTTTTTTAAACAATCCAGATTTGTAATATATTTGTTCACTGTGCAAAGGGATCATACCTTGTACAAAATAAAGTGGATTTCTCAAACTAATTTAACAAGAATGCCTACTGTTGTGCTGCACACTGAAAATGTGTCTATAATCTACACCTTAGGTTTAAAGGTACAACTAACCTACATTTTGTGTGGTCACTCTAGAGAGCCAGAAAAGTGAAAATCATCCTGATAAGGGTTTGAAAATAAAAGTGAAACGGTTCGATCAAAGTTATAAAAGAGTCTTTTCCTTTAAAGTAACAAATGGGAACAACACATTCATGCCCCAAAACGGTGAAAAACTGCACACACATCAGTATACTCAAATAGAGAATTTCTCCGCTTTCACAAATATCTGGACTCAAAGACAAGTATTACAACTTGTGCTCAGCTCCAGAGGCACAAAGGTACTTCTATGGAAAGGAATAAAGGCAAGTGTAATGGCCACCTAATTTGTATAAGTGCAATGAATAGCTGTGGAGAAGGAAATGGCAACCCACTCCAGTGTTCTTGCCTGGAGAATCCCAGGGACGGGGGAGCCTGGTGGGCTGCCGACTATGGGGTCGCACAGGGTTGGACACAACTGAAGTGACTTAGCAGTTAGCAATGAATAGCTGTCTGCCAACAGACGTTATCACCCACTATAGGACACTGGGTGCATCTGTTTTAGGATCTTTTAAAACATATGCTTGTGACCTAACTGGTAAAGAAGCAGCAGAATTAATTTTGTAATAAAATACAGATGCTAAAAATAGCTTACTGAATGCATTCAATGGTGTATGTTTAAAATTTCTCCCTTATATTTTCAAAGTTTTATATGTACTCCTCATACTTTAGCCAAACTAAAGCCTTTCAACTTGTCTGTCAGTTCACAAGCCTTAATGTGGTAGTCAAGTCAACTTAATAAAATGCCTATCCAATCCCAAAGAAAGGCAATGCCAAAGAAGGCTCAAACTACTGCACAACTGCACTCATCTCATACGCTAGTAAAGTAATGCTCAAAATTCTCCAAACCAGGCTTCAGCAGTACGTGAACCGTGAACTTCCAGATGTTCAAGCTGGTTTTAGAAACGGCAGAGGAACCAGAGATCAAATTGCCAACATCTGCTGGATCATGGAGAAAGCAAGAGAGTTCCAGAAAAACATCGATTTCTGCTTTATTGACTATGCCAAAGCCTTTGACTGTGTGCATCACAAGAAACTGTGAAAAATTCTGAAAGAGATGGGAATAGCAGACCAGATGACCTGCCTCTTGAGAAACCTATATGCAGGTCAGGAAGCAACAGTTAGAACTGGACATGGAACAACAGACTGGTTCCAAATAGGAAAAGGAGTACGTCAAGGCTGTATATTGTCACCCTGCTTATTTAACTTGTATGCAGAGTACATCATGAGAAACGCTGGACTGGGAAGAAGCACAAGCTGTAATCAAGATTGCTGGGAGAAATATCAACAACCTCAGATATGCAGATGACACCACCCTTATGGCAGAAAGTGAAGAGGAACTAAAAAGCCTCTTGATGAAAGTGAAAGAGGAGAGTGAAAAAGCTGGCTTAAAGCTCAACATTCAGAAAACGAAGATCATGGCATCTGGTCCCATCACTTCATGGCAAATAGATGGGGAAACAGTGGCAGACTTTATTTTTGGGGGTTCCAAAATCACTGCAGATGGTGACTGCAGCCATGAAATCAAAAGACGCTTACTCCTTGGAAGAAAAGTTATGACCAATCTAGATAGCATATTCAAAAGCAGAGATATTACTTTGCCAAGAAAGGTCCATCTAGTCAAGGCTATGGTTTTTCCAGTAGTCATGTATGGATGTGAGAGTTGGACTGTGAAGAAAGCTGAGCGCCGAAGAATTGATGCTTTTGAACTGTGGTGTTGGAGAAGACTCTTGAGAGTCCCTTGGACTGCAAGGAGATCCAACCAGTCCATTCTAAAGGAGATCAGTCCTGGGTGTTCATTGGAAGGACTGAGGCTGAAGCTGAAAACTCCAGTACTTTGGCCACCTCATGCGAAGAGTTGACTCATTGGAAAAGACCCTGATGCTGGGAGGGATTGGGGGCAGGAGGAGAAGGGGACGACCGAGGATGAGATGGCTGGATGGCATCACCAACTCGATGGACATGAGTTTGAGTGAACTTCGGGAGTTGGTGATGGACAGGGAGGCCTGGCATGCTGCAATTCATGGGGTCGCAAAGAGTCGGACACGACTGAGCAACTGAACTGAACCAAAAATAATGTATTTTTGCAATTTAGAAATTAAGACTCATTCAGAAAAGATGTAACAGACAATCCTCAAAACAGGGAGGCTGGGACTTTGACATCTAAGTGAAAGATAATACATAATCAAGAGTTGTAAGGTATCTACTGAGAATAACAGTGTTTTAAGTCTATGACTTTAAGACTCAGAATACCACGCAATACCATAAATGATAAAGGCAGCAGGTTGTGCACTCAATCACTGCAAGCTGTGCATTCAATACAGAAGATTCTAGAATGATACTACTAGCCATTCATGAAGCCAGAGGAAAGACACAAGAGGCTCAATTCATCTGTATATAGCAACAGATAGAAAATCTCAGAAGGGGTGGATGATAGCTACACAAAGGATTCATTAGACTATTATTTATACTTGCATATAATTATTAGGGCTTCCCAGGTGGCTCAGTGGTATAGAATCCTCCTGCCAATACAGGGAATGTGGGTACAATCCCTGGACTGGGAAGATCCCCTGGAGAAGGAAATGGCAACCCACTTCAGTGTTCTTGCCTGGGAAATCCCTTGGAGAGAGGAGTCTGGTGGGCTACCGTTCATGGGATGACAAAGAATCAGACTGAGCATGCATGTAACAATTGCTATATACTATTTATGTAGTAATTTTCGATAAATTTTTTTAAAGATGCTTAATCTAAATGGTAATTCTCAGACTACAACTCCCAAGCTAAACTAGAATGAACCCTAGGATTTGGCCCTTCCCTCTTTCCCATGCTCCTTCTTTACTGTTTCAACACAGGGTTGTAGGAGAGATAAACATTAGGAATATTAAGTATGAACAAGGCACCTTCCCTACCTTTGTGGTTCTTACAATATAGCAGGGATAAATAGAGGGCCCTGGTGATTCAGTGGGGTGGTGACTATATATTTCCTTCATTCTAGCTTTCTGCAAAGCTAGAAAGACTCTGAGCAGTAGTCCAGTCCAAACCCACAGGAGGAGGAAACTCTAGTCTATAGCACAAGCTGTCAGATTACCTCTTCATTCCAGTTTCTGCCTCCAAGGCCACTGTTTAGCCTAGTAGATGGCCCTGCAGAGCCTTGGGAGTGAGTGCTGAAAGCAGTAATCTTGCTCATTTGGATGGGGATAACGTGGTCTGAGATTCTGTGGTCTGAGGCAAGGTTAAGTTACATTGACTGAAACACAGAAAAGGAATCCTGTTGGCTATTTTCACCACCATCACTGGTATTAATAACAGAGTAGTTAACAGCCAATACACATGACATCTGTGCCAGGACCTATCAATTCTATGCTTAATTTTGTTAAATAATTCAATTCAAATGTGGAGACTACTAATAATTAGATTACCAATAGCCAATAATGCCAATTATATCATGTGTGTGAACACACAAACCTATACACTTGGATTTAATCATTGGTTCTATTGGAATCGGTCCATGAACTCATCTACCTTACTAGATTCTTCTTAGAGATAATAATAATTAAAAAAATTAAAACACAAAGGTTTTTAAAGGTTCTCTCTCCCAAACACAAATATATTTCAAAGTATATATTAAAAGCCAGCGGAATTTTAACAGTAAAAGCCCCAAAAACAAGCAATTCTCAGTTCACAGTTGACAATGCAGCCCCTCAAGTGTTTCTCCCCTCATAGTACATACGGTACTTTGATGCATATTGTTGAAACAGTCATTCTGCAAATGTTCTGAAAGCTTTTGTCATATTTAATGGCATTAACATAGGATTTTAATCAAGTTATTGTAAGACCAAAAACATCTTGCAAAGTGTACATCTGACTTTAACTTAGCTATTAAATTTAAATTTTAGTTAGAATGTATAATAATTTGGCTCTAGTACCTGAAAAACACGTACATTCATAGGATTACTGAATCAAAGCTAGGATACACCCCCAAAAGGATCTAATCCAGTCCCCTGGAGAAAGTGAGGCTCAGAAAGACAATGACTAGAAGACCTGTGACTAATATCCAAGTTTTGTCACCCACTCTATTATACTTACCATGTTCAACCTTTTACCTCAGAATTTAACATACTTTCTAATTGTATGCCTAGTATCAACTTCCTTTCAAATATTATTTCTCTACCCAATTCGATTTTTAGGAAAATGGATACTTCAATAAAAATTCTCTCTCAGTCTAATCCTGATGGTCTCCTTTACTTAAGTGGTAGTCAAGGCTGTGGTTTTTCCAGTGGTCATGTATGGATGTGAGAGTTGGACTATAAAGAAAGCTGAGCGCTAAAGAACTGATGCTTTTGAACTGTGGTATTGGAGAAGACTCTTGAGAGTCCCTTGGACTGCAAGGAGATCAGTCCTGGGTATTCTTTGGAAGGACTGATGCTGAGGCTGAAACTCCAATACTTTGGCCACCTGATGCCAAGAGCTGACTCATTTGAAAAGACCCTGGGAAAGATTGAGGGTAGGAGGGGAAGGGGACGACAGAGGATGAGATAGTCAGACGACATCACTGACTGAACGGACATAGGTTTGGGTGGACTCCAGGAGTTGGTGATGGACAGGGAGGCCTGGTGTGCTGTGGCTCATGGGTGTGACTGAAGTGAACGCCATTAGCATTTTCTATTAGTTCACTGTTACCATCAGCCTCCTACAATTTAAGACATTAGAATGACAACTCCAGTTTATTTGGCATATTGTATAGACGAGTGGAAAAGCTGACCTGCCAAATCCCAGGAAGGAAGGCAGCTCCAGCACTGACCCAGCCAGGACAGAAAGCAGCTTTGGGGCACTGGTTTGACTGTTATGCTAACCCACTAAATGTAACAGTGAAAGAAGGTCCTTTCATAGGTTTTGTTCATCTTTTTTTCCACACAGAGAATAGATATCCTTATGAATTTTGCATGACTGTGGATATTTTGTTTTGAATTTTTTTCTCAGGCTTATGATGTTTGTGAGACATCAAATATCCAGCCTTCACTTTTTTCCTTTAAAAAAAAAAAAAACTCCAGAAATTAAAATTTAACAGGTTGGAATTAAGTTCTAAATTATCCACCTAACCTTTGAATTATTCTGCTTCCAATGGTGGCCAAAACTATCTGAACAGTAGAGCTTTTCTTTTTCTAGATAGAAGAGATGATCACAGTAGCTCAAACCACTGAGAGTATTTGCATTCTCTTAAGTACAAATCACTGACAAATATTAGGATGTCTATTTCCCCAATGACGAAATAAACATGACTAGCTCTAATGAGCATTCCCAACTCTTTAAGATTCTTGTCTACCTGCAGAACCCTTTGGCCTAAGTCACCAACTGATACCTCTTCTGAGAATTAGAATTTCGTATTCTCAGTGTAATGACTAAAGAAATTCACCCATACCGAATAATTACTACTACTGGACAGAAATCATAAGTAGCATTTTCAGAATGACGACATACAAGTTTAAATAAAGTCAAGATGGCTAAGTGACTTTTCAGGACAATAAAATAGGTTTTTAGAAATTCAAAGTTAAGTAAATGAAAAGCAAGGTCCAAAAGCAAAATACTTCTCAACTGCCTTGAGCCCTAGATTGTCATAATATTTAAAAACTTAATGTTTCTTGAGACAGTCCGTCTCCTGAGATACTATTCAGAATGAAGATACTTCTTGAAACGCAATCAAATTCATTTTCTAACACTGCTTAAGGTTTCCTGGAATTCTCCCAAGATCCAATCATGTCCAAGGCAAGATTAACTCTACACTTGGTAAAAATTCAAAGTTACTTTATTCATTTTCAATTCACTATCTAGTCTCTCCTCTTAAAAAATTTTGTAAAAACTTAACTACCAATTTTGAGTAAAATAGCGATGGAGCCTCTTCTTGGGTCACGTGACAATGTTACATACCAAAGTACAGAGATTACTTTTCTGATGCTTTTGGTAATACTTTTTCCAAGAATAACTGAACTCTATGTCTAAAATCAAAGCTGAATTCACATAATGATGCCTCCAATTCAATAGTTTACTCTGTTATCCAAGGACCTATGTGCTTATCATCAGAAGCAAGTATTTCATGGCTACATCCATCCAAAGCACTCCAAGGACAAATATAATCTCACAACATAAAGAATAGTCCCCCTATAACTGTTTATTAGAATGTGAATATATTCCAAATCAGTAACTTTAAAAAAAAAAAAATCAAGTTACAGAGCATGCATAAAATACAAAGTAGCAATTTACAAGGAGATAGTAGTATCTTCATAACCAATACACCAAAATAATAAAAGGGCTACAAAGGAAAACTAAACAGACTGACCACAGCAATGCCTTCCGTGCGCCCCACACGTCATGAGCACCGCAAAAGACAGAAGATTAACTATGAAACATAGTAATCTAGGCAAGCCCACACACATGTATATTTTGGGGATATTCCACCATCCTGAATAGTATCACTTTAGTTGACACAACTTTCAGAACACTTCAGAGTTAAGTGCTTAATATTATCCACAAAAAAAAAAAAAACAAACTAAATATTAGTGTGCACATTTTGGAATGAAAAATGAGTTGCTCCATTGATTTCAATAATGTAGTGGAAGAAAACTTTCAGGTTTGTACAATGCCTAAATGCATTCTATTTAAACTCAAGGTACTATTTCATCTTATATACTAAAAGAATACATGCCTTTTAAGTGGTACCACTTGAGCAGAAATTAACCTCTCTTGTATTCTTTAACATACTGAAACCAGATATTTAACTGGACTATATTCCATAATATACTACAAAACTCAAAAATCAGCATTGTTAAAATAATTATCCATGCCTACTGTGGCTATGGTGGTAAAACTAGGTTGCATTTACTGGAAGGGTTTTAAGACAAAATTAACACTTCATCATCAGATACTAAGAGCATTAAACCAGTTGTTGCTTGAGCAATAAAATGCCACATAATATACTGCTGGGAAATTAGAGAAGTTAAATGACTTAGGCTGCCTGATTACTGTAACAGAGGGACCTCAGATGGAATTCCACCAGTCTCTCCCGTTCCCAGCCTGCCAGGCAGCATTGTGTGACTTATGGCCCCGTAACCATGCTACTACTGAAATCATCACAGTCTTTTGTGTTTATTAAGATAATTCTTGTCCAGAAAAAAGTGTTCCCCCCTCTCTAATCAACTTTGATGTTTACAAAAATTAAAAAACAAAATTTACTAAACTACATAACCCTATTAAGGCATTTTAGAAATTGACTTCCAGAATAATGGAAAATTTATAAGCTCTCAAAATTCTGCTATGTTTATAGGGCAATTCTTAGATTTATGGAAATATACTCTGCACTGAGAGAAGAGTATGTTAATTATAAGCTGCTCTGTGGCAAAATGATAGCTTATTTCTACAGTCTTCTTAATTTGATTTAATCAAGACCAATAGGTCTGACCTTCAAGGGATCAAGTTCTATTATGTCCTACAGTGACAGCTTCCATGATGAAAAGTAAACAATAACTGAGGAATCCAAACATTCAGTTTATTAAACTAAGGCTAGTGAAGCCATAGCATGAAAAAAAGCTGCAGTCATTCGGGACAAATGGATGATTTTATAAAGCTAAAATCAAAAGACTTGAGACATGGAAAAATTCATAAGTATGAGGAAGTAATAAAACACAAAAATGACCACAAGAATTACAAATATATTTAAATCTCAGACCTGGGAATTGGACTATACACAGCCTTCTAGGGGAGAAGAGAAACGCCTTATATGTTCTGACAGCACTGCACCTTTGGCTTGTTTTCAGTGGTTGGTGGAACATGAATAGGAACCACATTGTTGCTTGGAGACATGTCATTTTCACGTCTGTCTGACATTTGCTTCTGAGAAACAATGCGGTATATCTCTGAGGGGAAAAAGAAACAGCAACACTCACTGTGAACAGACCCATAAATCAGTGATTAAAAATTAAACATACACAGAGGTAGAAGTTATATTCACAAGAGGAAAAAAAATGCAAATAAACCGAACAGAGACTGCATATATTCAAAGCTCTTTTTTCAACCAGCCACTGATCAGTCAACCCATTATTTCACAATTTTCCTTAAGGTAAGAACAGAAACAAAGGCTTTCCATTCCAGAGGGAAAGGTTTACCAATCAGTTAGATAAATCTTGGTCTAAAGAGATTATATACTTTATGGGCTTAGATCTAAATTTCTAACCTTATCAAAAAAACCTACATATATTGACACTGTACCACAGAAAAATATTTAAATCTGCATTGTCAGACGCAGTAGGTATTTCTGTATGTAGTGAAGAATACAACTTCATAAACAAGTCAAAATCCCAAAGAACTCTTAGAAAAGAATGGAAAGATACTGTGTATCAATGCCTCCTGAACTGAAGTTAAATTGCAATGAGATAATTATTCAACACAGGCAACTGAAGATTTTCTGTGACACTTAGCAAAACTAACTGTTTAGCATCCACCTCTTCCACTAAATGTCCCCTGCCATATCAGTAAGCAGAAGATGCTGGGGCCATCAGCCACCACACCCACCCCCTCTCCCCAACGAAGCACCCTGAGGGAACTGAGGATGGAGAGAAGTAATATACTGGCACTAGCTAGTTAAGGTGCATATCAAAAGAATGATTTCAGACTTCCCATACATAGGAAAGCCCTAAACTCATTAACTTGAGATGTCTGGTTTTCTTCAGTTTTAAATCCAGACTACCTGATTTTTGTTCCAAAACCTCCTATATATCCTGGTTCCTCTCCTAACTCTTCTGAACAGTTCCTCAGAGCTATCTGAGAGGCTGCCTCATGGACTTAGGGCCTCACCAAGTCTACCAAAAAAATATATAATTCTCAACTTTCAGATTGTGCCTTTTTTGTCAATCAACAAACTATAAGGACCAAAACTGTACTATTCACTGCTGTCTCTCCAGCATATTAGGTTGGTGCAAAAGTAACTGTAGTTTTGCATTGTTGAACTTCATCATTTGATACTGAAACACATTCTTAAATAAATGTGGTTATCAGTTCAGTCACTCAGTCATGTCCAACTCTTTGTGACCCCATGGACTGCAGCACGCCAGGCTTCCCTGTCCATCACCAACTCCCGGAGCTTGCTCAAACCCATGTCCTTCGAGTTGGTGATGCCATCCAACTATCTCATCCTCTGTCGTCCCTTTCTCCTCCTACCTTCAATCTTTCCCAGCATCAGGGTCTTTTCCAATGAGTCAGTTCTTCATATCAGTGGAGCTTCATCTTCAGCATCAGTCCTTCCAATGACTATTCAGGACTGATTTCCTTTAGGATGGACTGGTTTGATATCCTTGCTCAAAGGTTATGTTATACATCATTTTAATGCACATTTCTTGCATTTCTTTTTTTTGGCTAATGACTTATTACTTGCTATTTATATTTATTTTAGACTTGGCAAATGTTAGACAAAAAGCAAATTTGAGTGATTTTTATTCAAGTTCAAAATGGGTTGTAAACCAGTGGAGGCAGCTCGCAGCATCAACAGTGTGCTTGGCCTAGGAATTGCTAATGAATGTACACTGCAGTGGTGGTTCAAGAAGTTTTGTAAAGGAGACGAGAGCCCTGAAGATGAGAACCACAGTGGCTGACCTTTAGAAGTTGACAATGACCAATTGAGAGGATCACCAAAGTTGATCCTCTTACAACTACTTGAGAACTTCCTGAGGAACTCAACATCGACCATTCTACAGTCATTCAACATTTGAAGCAGATTGGAAAGGTGAATAAGCTAAGTAAGTGGGTGCCTCATGAGTGGACTGAAAATTTTAAAAAACATCGTTTTACAGCGTCTTCTCCTATCCTAAGCAACAACAAGAAGCCATTTCTCCATCAGAAATTGTGACATGTGATGAAAGGTGGATTTTAGATGTCAACCAATGACAACCAGCTCAGTGACTGGACCGAGAAGCTCCAAAGCACTTCCCAAACCCAAACTTACACCAAAGAGGGGTCCTGGTCACTGTTTGGTGGTCTGCTGCCAGTCTGATCCACTACAGCTTCCTGAATCCCAGCAAAACCATAATATGTGAGAAGCATGCTCAGCAATTAGATGAGATGCATGGAAAACTGCAATGCCTGAAGCCAGCATCAGTCAACAGGATGGGTCCAACTGTTTTCCATGACAAATCCCAACCACATATCGCACAATCAAACGCTTCAAAAGTTGAACGAACTGGACCACAGAACTTTAGCCTCATCTGCCATATTCACCTGACCTCTCAACAACTGATTACTACTTCAAGTATCCTGAAAATTTTTTTCCAGGAAAGTGCTTCCACAACCAGCAGGATGCAGAAAATACCTTCCAAGGTCTGCTGAATCCCAAAGCACAGATTTTTATGATACAGGAATAAAAAACACTTATTTCTCATTGACAAAAATGTGATTGTAATGGTTCCTAGTTTGATTAATAAAGATGTGTTTGAGCCTAGTTATAATGACTTAAAATTCACAGTCCAAAACTGCAATTATGTTTGCACCATCCTAACAGTAGGGGATCGATAACTAAGTACATGAATAAATTATTATTAAATTCCTCTACAGCAAGTTATTGTTGTTCAATTGGTAAGTCATACCCAACTCTTTGCAACCCCACAGGCTGCAGCACACCAGGCTTCCCTGTCCTTCACTATCTCCTGGAGTTTGCTCAAAATCATGTCCTACAGCAAGTATCCGTATTTTTAATAAATTGGTCTTACAGTGCACTGCCTAAAAGTAGCTTCTGCTGACTATCTAAACTCCTTACAAAGAATATATCTTACTTTGTTTTCACAGTGCTTCCTCAGAAAAAAATACCCTCTAAAAGTAAGGGAATTCTAAAAATGGGGCAGATTGACATGATATGCCTCCTATTATGTGGTACTGTGAAGTATAACATATTCCTATGAATGACACCTATGTATTCCTAACAAAAAATGTTTAAAATGAAGTTATCACGAGAAAATACTGAGATAAATCCAGACTGAGGGACAGTCTATAAGACAACTGGCCGAGATTCTTTTTTGGCTGTGCCAGGTCTTGGTTGAAGCATATCTTTAGTTGCAGCATGTGTGATCTAGTTCCCAGAACCAGGGATCAAAGCCAGGCCCCACTGCACTGGGACACAGAGCCTGAGCCACTGGACAAGAGAAGTCCCTTGGCCAAGACTCTTCAACAAACGTTAGTCACAAAATACATTAAAAATTGAAAATAAATGCTTTCAATCTGGGCTATGGCCCATCTACATCTAGCTTCTACAAGGGAAGCTACAAGGGCTTCCCTTGTAGCTCAGTTGGTAAAGAATCAGCCTACAGTGCAGGAGACTCGGGTTCAATCCCTGGGTTGGGAAGATCCCCTGGAGAAGGAAATGGCAACCCATTCCAGTATCCTTGCCTAGAAAATCTCATGGACAGAGGAGCCTGGTGGGCTGCAGTCCATAGGATCACAAAGAGTCGGGCACGACTGAGTGACTAACACATGGCCCATCTATTTATATTAAATATGCATTAACTGCCTATTTAAATAAATGAAATTTAAAATCCAATTCCTCAGTCCAATAGCCACATTTCAAGAGCTTAATAACAACCTATAGTCAGTGGCTACCCTATTCAGTACCCAAATATGTAACAATTCCATTAATGCAATGTGTTTTCCTTGACCAGATCCCAGGTTTAAACTGTAAAAACCAAATCTATAAAACACAAATCTGAATACAATTTGCACATTAGATAATACTATATGAACATAAAGTTCTTGGATATATGATATTGTGATTATTTTAATATAAAGTTATGAGGTTAAAAAAAAAGCAGAATCATATTTTCAAAATGTCCAATACAGCAACCAAATGCAATGTACAAACATCATTTGGATTTTAGTTTGAACTATTAAAATTTGAGACAGGAAGTTTTAATATTGTTTGAGTAATAGAGGACAATGAGGAATTACTGCCAACTTTTAAGTGGTTTTACTGTTACGGGTTTAAATTCTATCTTTTAGATATACATCATGAAATGTTTACAAATGAAATGACATAATACCTTGAATTTGTTTCAAAACAATGGGGGTGGCAGTAGGTGGAAGAAAGACAGGCTCTGAACTGATGGTTATTGATGGCTACATGGGAGCTCATGACAGTGTCCTACTTTTGGCATGCTGAGAATTTTCCATAAGAAAAAGTTAAAGGAAAGAAGATACATTAACTAAATTAATACTTTTTTTTTCCAAATTAGAAACTAATGTTCTGAAAGCTGAACAAAAGCAAACTAGAATCAACTGTATACGTAAACTAACAAAGACACTGACAGATAGTGTACCTTTTCTTATGCTTTTCTGAGGGAGCAGGTGGCTACAATTTATGCTTTAAAAGGCTGACAGTGGTTCAAAGAACCAAGAGAAAAAAATGAGATTATAATAAACACTGTTGACTGAGTTGTTTTTTTTAAAGGATATGAAGGCAGAGCCTTCATTTACATTCTTTCCATTAAAAGGGGATGGGACTAGAGTATGTCAAAGGTAAAAAGGAAAAATAATTCAATCAGGCGAGTAACTAAGGACAAAAGATAACCATCAACTTACTATGAAACTAGACTCTTCAGTCTTTATTATGTTTTCTCTCTAATCCCAAATTGGTTGGCTCTTCTTCTTCAAGTACAAATGATTAAATGAAACCCTCTATAAATTTAACAAGCAGTTTTGAATGTTGTTAGGGGAACCAAAACAAAAAATATTTTACAGGTTCTTACATGAAAAGCAAATACTGGACACGAGGAAAAAGCAGAGTTCTCAGAGAACACAGCAAGTAAGTAATTAAAGAGATCTCATTATAAGGAAAAAAATGTGAGCAGCATTATAAAAGTACCTGCAAGTACTACATACTGTTTGGCAGAAATGGATTACTCCTACATTGCTCCAATCACCGAAAAGACGCCAACCAAGGCAGTGAAGAAAAAGAAACTATTGATCAGAAAATGAGGAGAAAACTTTCTTTCAGGTAGAATGGGCACTAAGAAGCTACACAAGGAATTTACTTAACATCTCTTGCGGCTGGATGTGTCACTTAGAAAAAAACTTCAGTAAGAAAATAGGAAGCAGGTACCTTCAGACGGTAAAGCATCTGCCCACAATGCGCGAGACCTGAGTTCAATCCCTGGGATAGGGAAGATCTCCTGGAGAAGGAAATGGCAACCCACTCCAGTATTCTTGCCTGAAAAATCCCATGGACGGAGGAACCCGGTTAGGCTACAGTCCATGGGGTCACAAAGAGTCGGAGACGACTGAGCGACTTCATTCACTCACCTTCCAGCTGGGATCTGATTAAGGAAGTTTATTTAAGTGGGGGAAGGGGTACAGGACTAAACCAGCTAAACGAGATGCAAATATTTTCCTCTATCAAGGGCATGTTAGAACAAAGTGTATGTGATATACCAACTCCTGTGCAGACCCTTTTCAAGAAATCCAAAGGACAGGTAAGGTGGTAAAAAGAAGGAATTCTGCTTTATCGTTCATACATTAGGATCTCTTGTAGGAGATCTAAGTATAAAGTAAAATATTAATATAAAACAGCTTTAAATATAACCAAATAAAGTTAAATAAAAGACATATGCCCATTTCTACTCTAATGGAGTATTTATCAAGATGCAAAGTAAATTCTAAGTTAAATGCAATAGTTTCAACCTGGTGAATTAAAAAAGCTAAAATTTTTCAGTCCTTCCAAAACTTGTGAAAATAAGAGGCCTGAATTATCCTATTAATACTACAGTACAGCTCACGTTAGAATTTATTAAAACTTCCTCAAACCCACTGCTCATGATATAAGTTTCCTGAAGGTCAAAAGTGCTCCAATTTGAGTTACTTAAAAGGCCGCCACATGCAAAGAACCAAAGCTACTATGCCTCATTAAAAGATCCTCACTACTCCAATAAAATCAGTGTCTGAAAACTCTAGTCCCACTTTTAAGAGACAATATGCCAAACGAATTAAAACTCTTTCAACTGGGAATTCCCTGGCGGTCCAGTGGTTAGGACTCTGCACTTCACTGCAGGGGACAGGTTCAATCTCAGCTTGGGGGACTAAGATCCTGTTAGCCACACCACAGGACCCAAAAAAAAATTCTTTACCACAGAATTTAGAATTTAGCCTCCATACTACAAAGATGCCTTGGACTTATTAATCACATGGAGAAACCTGGCAGACACCATAACCAACATCACCAGTTTCTAATCAGACAAACCAATATTGTGAGCCTCCTGATATGATGCGCTAAGAACACTTTGTGGTATTCCTACTGAAAGCAAATAACCAGAACTGAATCAAACAGAAACACCAGACAAACCCAAATTGAGGGACATGACAAAATAACTGACCCATACACTTCAAGAAATGTCAATAAACCGAAAGCCACACTGGGGAACTATTCCAGATTAGAGGAGACTAAAGAGTTACGATACCTGAATGCAATTATGATCTGATCAGACTGTCTTTTGCTAATAAAGACACAACTGGAGCGGCTGGCAAAATCTGAATAAGACCTGTAGCTTAACCATGATGAGACACTATTATCTCTCTTTTGACCACTATACTATGGCTATGAGATACTATATCCTTGTTTTTAGGAAAACACACACTGAAAAAAAGCTCCTAGGGATAATGAGCAGCATGCCTGTCACTCTCAAATGGTAAAGCAAAACAAAACAAAACAGTATTGTTTATATATTTAGAGAGAGGAAGAAAAAGAATAGGAAGTGTGGTAAAATTCCTCACTATCTGAGGAATATAGGTTAAGGGTATTTGCAAATACTTTGTACCACTATTGCAACCTTAAGTCTGAAATTGTCAAAATTCAAATTAAAAAGAAAAAAAGTAATACAGTATGGAAGTATGGATTAATAACATCGCTTAATGAACTTGAAGATGAAAGAAAACAAAGCTGCACTGAAATCTAGAGGCTATACAATGTATCAGACTCACTCATGCACTAACCAACTACCTCCTAAAAAGACCATTAGCAAAATTATGTCAGGAAGTTACTGTCAAATTCACAGGTATCAAGAATGCCATGGGTCTATTCTAAAATAAGCAACACAAATTAACTTTGAAGTAACAATGGAGATACATTTTCTAATACTTAATTTCGCATCTTAAACAGTAAAAAGCTAGTTTTTTCTTCCAGTAACATCAAAATACAATACAAATACTCCCTTAATACTGTTAACCTGTAAGTCAGAATTAAACCTAAATGAGAGTTCAGTTCTATTTCCTGTTTATTTTCTGTGCATTAATACTCCCATTAGTATACAGAAAAGTTTAGATCCTAACACCTACAAAACAGATTTCCCTGGTCATATGCAGTGATCTCTGATCCTACAGATCAACACTGAGATTTATTGCAGAAAGTTGAGGAAGTAGTGACTAGAGAGAGGAAAAGTGGTAATAAGTGAATCTTTTGTTTGCTTTCAAGCAATATTAATTAAGCAGTAACAAAAGCTTAATCAAGAGTGAATTTTAAGAGAAACAGCCAGATGTTCATCATTCAGGACAAAACAGTTCAATTTTAAGTACAATATATATCACTGCTTATTGATTAGTTCATGTTTGAATGGATCACAAGTTCGACGCTACAAAATGACACATAAAATTGTTAACCACAGATGAAACAAGACACTTGGCCTCATTTTCCTTAAATAAATGGGCTAGAAATTGAGATCGGAATGGGCTAGAATTATAACAGAAATTTGATGGGACGTAAAAAAATAACCCAACAAGGACTGACTAAAGTTTTTTCAAATGAGCTTTCTCAGAGGGCTTAAGATGAAGATGACTCACATCTTAAAACACTGAATCTTAGGACTAGGGAGGTTCACTGACTTTAATTACAGAGGAATGAGAACAAACTGGTAAAAGGTAAAACCTACAACTCCTGGGTCTCAATTTACAACTCCTGGGTCTCAATTTAGTATTTAACACATTGACTCAAGAGAAACCACACAAGTGCTTAAAATGAAAAAAACAACAGTTGAGGACATGGCATATTCAGTCAAATCTTGCCTGCTTGAAACAATCTGCAGTGAAAGTTGACCAAAAGATTTAAAAAAAAAAAAAAAGCTACTATGTTCTAAAGACTGTTTATCCAACCCTAGCACCAACCTTTATTATTTTTCTGATGAGAAAAGAATTACAATAAAATAGATATGGAAATCAATAGTTATGAGGTTTTTATTTCATACCTTAATTGCTACTTAGCTAATATCAAATGTTTACAATGTACCAGGCACAGTTAGGTATTTTCCATATACAGAACTCACTCATTTTTGGAGTCTAGATTTCCAATAACAGTCAATTCTTTTCTATGGATTAGGTTAGAGACAAAACCTTTTCATTCACAACATTAACAGTCAAGTCAAATTATACCACATTAACAGTCAAGTCAAATTATACTACAAGGTATTTATCAATATAAGCCTTCTCTTGAAAATAACCGAACTCCCAAAACATATTTCCACTTTACATATGAAGAAATTAAGGCCTAGAAAGGTTAAGTAACTTGCCTAACATAGCTCATTAGTAAGTGAAGGAGCCAGGTCTAGAACACAAGTCAGGCTTCCAAGCCCATGCTCCTAAACCCTAAGTTTTACTTGCTACATTTTTACAGTAAAATTAAAAGCTAAAGGGCTTCCCTGGTGACTCAGATGGTGAAGAATCTACTTGCAATGAGGAAGACATGGATTCGATCCCTGGGTCAGGAAGATCCCCTGGAGAAGGAAATGGCAACCCACTCCAATATTCTTGTCCAGAGAATTCCATGGACAGAGGAGCCTGGCAGGCTACAGCCCAAGGGGTCAGTAAGAGTCAGACTCGACTGAGTGACTAACACTTTACAAGTTAAAATCTGTTGGCCTCTAATACAAGTGCTGCATACCATGAATGAAATCTTATTACATTATAATTAGAATCTCATTTACTTAACCATTTCTCCATATATACTTTTTAGAACATCGCATAAGAGCACTATATATGAAGACTACACTCTATTTAAATTATGAATTCTTAATATACATTTTTAAAGTACTTTGTATTAGACTTCCCTGTGGCTCAAATGGTAAACAATGTGCCTACAATACAGGAGACCAGGGTTTGATTTCTGGGTCGGGAAGATCCTCTGGAGAAGGGAATCGCAATTCACTCCAGTATTCCTGCCTGGAGAACCCTATGGACATAGATGCCTGGCAGGCAACAGTCCACGGGGTTGCAAAGAGTCGGACATGACTGAGTGACTAACACACACACATTTATTAGAGGATTAAGACTGAACTTTCAGATAAATTGTTCATCCTATTAAAGTAAGGGTAAATATGCTCAGTTGCTCAGTCGTGTCTGACTTTGCAACAGCATAGACTGTAGCCCGCCATGCTCCTCTGTCTATAAGATTTCCCAGGCAAGAATACTGGAGTGGGTTGCCATTTCCTCCTTGAGGGGATCTTCCCAACCCAGGGATCTCACTCCCCTCTCTTGTGTCTCCTGCATTGGAAGGTAGATTCTTTACCACTGAGCCACCTGAAAATCTCCAAATTTGAGTCACTGTAAATAAAATATTCTCCAACCCCTGAGGTTGACATGGTCCACACATCCACATTCCAAAAGACCATGAATTTTATTTCTTTTCCACTACTTTTTAAAACTTTTCAATATGTAATCACTGGCTGATTTTCTCCACAAGTGACACTTTGCTTCTTATACAATAATAAATCATAGGAGAATTTTACCTTTTGTTTCCTAAGTTTTTAAGAATATGTATTTTCCGAGGTGCTTCTATAACACATCAGAACCAAGAACACCTTTTCTTTACTGAATTTCAAAAGAGCATTCATCTTTTCATAAATGGGATTTCAATATTAATCTTATAAAAAAGTACCATTAAGCACTGTTTTGTGTTTATGACCAGGAAGCATGGTATGCACAGACCAAAGCAATAACAGAAGTGAATGCGTTATTTTCAAAGTATTTTTCCCACTATAAACCAGATGAATTAGGATGACTAAAGTTCAGCAAGCAAGGGTTGTAATTTAAGTACAACAGCTCTCAAATGACAGTCATTCTTAGTGCGATTTTACAGTTTAGTTTTCTGATTAATTTATTTAGATTACCTTTCTACTACTTCTAATTCCCACTGGTCTAATCTAAAAATGCAAGTCTTACCTGTCAAGATTGTCTGAAAAGCAGCTTCCACATTTGTAGAGTCTAGAGCAGATGTCTCAATGAATGACAAACCATTTTTTTCTGTAGGGAGACACAAAACTTCAGTCTTGTCAAATTTAAAAATACAAGGGACATAATACACTCAGACCTTCAAAAGGAAAATAACAACTTTTTAAACCCCAGGTTCTCCCCTACTTCTTCAGCAATAAGAACACCATGCTACTTCCACTTTAGTAGATTAACAATGAGAATTTTCATTGGCTTCTTAATTAAAACAAATACTTGCTACATCTAAATACTACCATTAGCAATGAATAACACTGGGCATAATGTAGTAAAATTGTCAAATACCCAGCAAATTTCATCCCTTACTGAGCTTCCCCCTAACACATAGCTATGGTGTGAACAAGGGTGGGTATATGTGATTCACTTAGAATTCTGTTACTATTGTCTGAAACAAAGCTTCTTGACTAGAAAACAGAAAATTTTATTCACAGCATAATCAACAGTGAAAGCTCACAACTTGCACTAGTCAAGAATGTACAATGTTGCCCTCTGGTAGGCTGCCCCTACCACCAATACAGAGTCAAGATAGGCAGATTCTCTATTAAGCCAAGAAAGTCGTAACTCCAAAGCAGCTACATCCCTGTTGGTCCTTTAAACTCCCTGGGCCACTACTTTTCAGACCCACATAGAACAAGTCTTGGTAAAACAAAGACATAATGAAAAAAAGCAGGAAGCACAGAACAAACATAGATTTTATCTACCACTTCCAGGGAGAGAAAAGATAGTATTTATATTCAATTTTTGGCAGCAAAAACTCAATACTGCAAGTCTATTAACTCAAAGTTAAGCAAGAGAGTCATACAGTCATCATGCACTTTCAAAACAACAAGATCTGTTAAGCATTCATGTTTACCTTTCCAAAACTATTGCAACCCATTATCCTCATTGGAAGGGTCATGAAAACTAAGAAATACAGAAGCACTGTAATATCATAGAATTCGTACACTAACCTGCAAAAGCTCTTGCTTCATCTGTAGGAACTGCCCTGAGATGGCGCAAATCACTCTTATTGCCCACAAGCATGATAACAATGTTACTATCAGCGTGATCTCTTAGTTCTTTCAGCCATCGCTCTACATTTTCGTATGTGAGATGTTTAGCAATGTCATAAACCAATAAGGCACCTACAGCTCCACGATAGTATCTGAAAACAGAAAAACGTATTTAACTATTAGAAAACAACCATAAGATGGGAGAGAACACCAGGAAAGACTAAGTATATGAACTATATATGTATATATACACACACACACTCTCACACTTTTTTAACACACAAATTTTAGAATACTAATACAGGAATTCTTTAAAGGAAACAAAACAGTACTTTTTTCCAATACCAAAAGTCAGCTAATCCACTTTGGCAGCTATTTCACAGAACTTAAAAACGCCAAGAGACTTCCCTGGTGGTCTGATGGTTAAGAATCCGCCTACCAATGCAAGGGACACCAGTTTGATCCCTGGTCTGGGGAGATTCCACGTGCTGTGGAGCAAACTAAGCGCATGAGCCGCATGCTGCAACCAGAGTGCCACGCGTGTAGCAATGCAGACCCAGCACAGCCAAAAATAAATAAATAAAATTAAAAAAAAAAATGCTGAGACTTACGCTGATGTTATAGCACGGTATCGTTCTTGCCCTGCTGTGTCCCATATTTGTGCCTTTATTGTTTTCCCATCAACCTGGATGCTTCTTGTTGCAAACTCTACTCCAATGGTGCTCTTGCTTTCAAGATTAAACTCATTTCGAGTAAATCGAGACAGGAGATTACTCTTTCCAACACCAGAATCTCCAATAAGAACAACTAAAAAGACAAAGTACTTAATGTCAGATGGATGAGGCACACATATTCAGAATACCATCATGTTTTAAAGCAAAAAAGATAGGGCATCCGATTTTTAAAAAAGGAATGAGGGTAGGGAGGAAGAGTTGAATGCCCTTGATACCAATCGATAAAATCAATTTATTCTTTTAACATGTTTCTACCTGCATAATGACTTCCACACATCATCTACTTAGCACAGATAAAGTATCCTGTCTTACAAATGCAAATTATTAATCATAGGTCTACTAGGCACTGATGACGGGCTAATGAATAAATTAAACAATCAACACTATATCAACCTTATTACCTTACAAGGTTATACTTGAGAGATAGTTCATTTGATTTAGGATTTATCTGTGATATGAAAATGTATTAGACATGAAAGCAACAAAGGATGTTAGTGCCCTAACTATGTTTCTACTTAGTTTCGTCAAAGCCTGGGTGTGACCTCAGGACTCATACCTAGGCAAAATGAATCACATTTAACATAGTAGGCAGCAAGTTTATAAACTTTGCCACCCAGATCACAGAAACTACACTGACCCTCTCATAGTTACATTTATCAGACTAGCAGGAAACTAGAGACCCCTCCAAAATCAAGGAACCCTAGAAAGCTGACTAATAATTCTGACTTACTCTGAGTCAAAGGCAAAGGAAGTCATAACTTTCACTGATGACTTGAAAAAGAAGAAGAAACAGGTTTGACTGATTAGATGAATTTATATTCTCTGATTACCATAGGAGGTAGTTTATTTTCAAGCTAAATACAGTAGATTCTTTCTCACTTAAGGTGATATCACACTTCAAAAACAATGGGGAAATAGGCAGTTAACTTGTTTTAAAGCATTTCTATCTGAATTTAAAGAACAAAATGAGTTCACAGGTTTACAGAATCTGAGCTTGATAACATTTTTTTCCTTGGTAGAAGTTTTATTTATCAGTGTTTCAGAAAATATTGTGCTTATTCCTACTACTGAGTGCTAACGCATCTTCTTAGTTCTTACGAGCTAACTGATTTATTAGATACCAGGAATAGATAATCAAACACTCAAGAGTAACACCAAGGAACAAGACCATGCCTTACTAAAGAGACTGGTATTTCAGAAGGGGGACACGGCAAGGGAAGGAAACGCTGTGAGAGCTCCCTGCACTCAGGCCAGAGGGCAGACTGTCCATTATGCACGAGAACGGATGTAAGCTGGCCTCTGGACAGTCTTGGAGAGAGTACACTGTCAAATGCATATCTTTCTGGCTTCCTCTATCAGCTGATTCAGCAAAAAAATCACCCAGGCAGCAGTGACTCCATGCAGCAAAAGGCACAGTTATTTCCAGTCAGTCAATTAGAGACTGTCAAAAGTACTACAGCAAACACAGACAATACAGTAAACGCTTCTACCAGAGAACATGCTAAGGTCGTGAAAGAAACATCTAGAAACAATGCATTTCCAATTTTACAGTATACTACAGCTGGCTCGTAAGTTAGTTTTCAAGGTCCTCCATTCTACGTGAGGTAAAATTCCAGTGTCGGTAATAAAAGTCTACCTTATTAGCAGAGTATACTCACTCAGTAGGGAACTAAGGTTGCCTCTCAGTTCAAAAGGCTGGATGTTCTGCTGATGACACCTCTTTTGAATCTTTCCTGGCCCTACACTAGCACTAAGGTATGAAAGCTTCACTTGAAGCAGGAATAGGAAATGGAAAAACCAAAAAGTTGAACATTTCTACTTCCAAGGCACTCAGATTTATCAGTCAGATCAATCAGTTTAGAAACCAACCTCTTGGTTCAAAGCGAAAGAGCAAGACATCTAGACTGACACTGCCAGGACTTCCCTGATGGTCCAGTGGTTAGGACTCCACGCCCTTCCACGGAAGGGGGCGCGGGTTTGACCCCTAGTGGGGGAACTAAGATCCCAAATGCCACACGGTGCAGCCGAAAAAAATAAATAAAAATAAACAGAATGGCAATACTTTTGGAAAATAAAATAAATAACTCAAAGAACTCAGTAACTCCATCCCACAAAAACTCTAGTACTTTCAAGTTTTGGTTTCTTGCCTTTTAACCTCCACTTTATCGATTATATTCTCTGTCTCCCCATTCTCAAATCTTTGCACTGTCATAAAGACATTTAGAGAGAACATTTTTTCCCTTGCTATAACCAATTAATTTTAACATAAAAATCATTACTAGACCTTTATCTGAAAATAATTCAAGATACATTAATACTTTATACAGTATAAGTTATCTCAAGTCGACACCGGCAAGGTTGACAAGAATTATGACTAGCAACTTGTTAAAGGATTATACCTTAAGTGACAACAGAAGATATTGCTTCTTTAAGAACAGCACTGCCAAGATGCTGCTGAGGAATGACACAATATGGAAAACCTCTTCTATGCAGTTACCAAATGAGAAACTGCACCAAGAAAGGTTATATTTAGGCTCACTAAATAATAAACAAACTAGAATGGATTGTTACCTAAACAACTGAAAAGAATTCACTGTGATTTTAAAAACAATTCAAAAGTTCACAGACTCAAACTTAGTTTCTAATCAAAAATAGTTTCATTACGATGACAATATTCAATTGCCTTTTTAAAATATGACCCACTACATGATCACATCCTATAGTTCAAAAAAGGAATTTGTAGTGACTTTCCTTACTTTTTATCACTAGTATCTTAAAGTTTTTCCACTTTAAACATTTTGTAACTGTAGCCATCTACATAAAATATATATATGTGTATGTAAGTATAAATTAAATAATAGAATCTGTATATGAAACATCACATTTCTTAAATAAATCTGATAATATTATCACTTGGTTAACCTCATCTAATACTAAATTTGGTTCATTATATATCAAATACTAGGCTGCTAAAAGCTATAAAAAGAATATACGCATTAACTGACCATTATTTAATAAGAATTTCCAACTCTTCAACCACATTTAGTTTTATACAGTCTGTTACAAACTAATGTACTAGACAAAAATTTCATTCAACAAATCATAATATCTCAGACCTAACAGTTATAACCTGAAGTAACTGATAATTTTCACACTGGTTTATAAATAAACTTGGAGATCTTTCTACTTTCAACTATATTCATAGTCCAAACTCACCAAGAGTCTTTTTTAAAATTAAATAAGGCCGAAGTCTAGACAAGTTTTTCTAGATTCAGCAGAACCCAAATTGCTCAACCATAAGTTGTGAAAGAAAACTATCAAGATGCAAGACAGCAAAGTTCCTCTGATCAGCCCCACTAATAATCAGCTGATGGTTAATTACTACTGACCTTCAATTAGACTGAAAAGAAAATGGTGCAGACTACGTACACGGATATTTTCAGAATATGTGACTCTGACTGAGTTAATGTCTACCACAATATTTGCCAATAGGAACTATGATTGATTTATACTTCACTTGTGTGTCTGTCCCACAGGGACACTGTTGTGTAAATGTAGAATTAAAGTTTTTAAAACAGTCAAGTTTTAAAATTAAAATTCACCACCACCAGCAGTCTCACTGTTGAGCTAAAGATTAATGTTCAAGAACAAATACATAATTTAAAATTTTCCTACTCTCCCCAGATTACACTTCCACTTGAACCACTCCATCTTACACCAATCAGGATATCCTTTCATTCTCAACTGATTAGAGCTACAAACTAATTTACAATTCCCTCAACTATTAAGTTTGCTAGGTTCTTTTTCCAAGGAGACAGCTGCAGCTCATCTCAGGGAATATCTACATAGAATAAAACCATTTAAAAATGAAATTATTGTTCCTTCTTTTTAAATTAAAATTGTATAAATAAAAAATTGGCTATATAATCATCAAAGAAGTTAAAAAGTGACTCATATCCTATTAAGAGCTTTTTTAAAAGTGGAAATCTTTCTCAGCAGAATTTTTAAAAACATTCTGTCAAACAGCAAAGTGTACAACAAATGAAACCAAAACCTGTGGAAATATAAAGTACTTTAGAAGGCTCTAGTTTTAAGTTTCTTTACTAATACTTAACTGCTCTTCCAGTTATAGATTTACGGTTTTAAGGGAAAAAAAAAAAACTGTTGAGAACCACAGTAACTTCTTTAACATTATCTGAGTTCTCAAAGAAGCTAAAACTTTACAGTCTCACTTAATTCTCACAACAGCCCTGAGAGATACTATTTTCTTTTTACAGATGAGGGAACTGAGGCTCAAAAAAGTCAGCTTTCCCAAGGTCACAAAGCAAATGTAAGACCTGAGGCAGTAATCTGAAACCAGGCCTGTGCCATTCCAAAGCCCTGGGCTTTCTCAATCATTGTTAGCAAAGTGGTCTAAACCCCAAAGCTAAGTTAAAATCCCTTAAGCCAATCCAAGGTACTAAGTATTTTTGGTGAGGAAATAACTAGGTTCTATAACCAACATTCAAGTTGTAAACCAAACAAGAGAATGACAGTCTATCTTGTCCTAAATTAATTACTTCAAAAGCAGCCCTTATGTAAAAAAAAACAAATCTCCCTTTAATGACTAAACCCCAGTCTCCAGGGTCTCACTGAAGTAATTTCACCAGACCTCAGAAGCCTTCAGCCAACAGTATGTAAACTAATCCATGTTTCTTTTTTGTATTTGTAAAATGATTAAGTACCCTCTTCTCTGTAAACAACTTCCCACTGTCAGGCGGTGGGAGGGGATACTGAAGGTACTCACTCTGGGCCAGAAAAATTTCTGGCCCAGAAGAGTTAAGTGGCGGTAGGCCCATCAACTAGTAGGCCAAGGTTTGCAGAGTACTGGTAAAGCAATGTTTCCTGCTTTGTTTAGTCAACCATACTTAGCACCCAGTGGCAAAGTCAGAAAGAGTCATTAAGCTTAACATTCTTTTCAAACTCCACCCTTCACTGTAAAGCTTTAATAGTAATGGCTTCTTCCTCCCTGGTAATGATCTTTGTTCAGCATAGTACTGATGGCTGCCCTCCTAACTCAGGACCAGAGAAACAGCATCAGAGAGAGAGCATTCATCCAACAAAAAAAGCATTTACTGTACTTTCCTCTCAAGGAAAACTGTCCCCATTATCTTTGTCGATTAAAAAAAAAAAAAAAACTATTTGGATTCTTTCCGGACTAACCAATAAGCAAATCTTTTTTTCACTCCCCATCCTCCACTATGTTTTGTCCAAGGGCACTACATGGTTCCCTATCTTATGAGAAATATTTAATTTGACCAAAGAGCACACAACTTCCCCATGCTCCCCCACCTTTGGGGAAAGGTATGTGGCCAACCAGAACGCTTCCCTTCCTGTTCTAAAAACACCAAAAGGCTGGATCCTCCCAGTGTTGCAGCAGGAAGCAACCAGTCCGTAGCGATAAAGCAAGCTATTTGTGCAGCGTACAACCTTTCCTGCTCAGGAACTGGGCCTTCAGGTCTGGCAAGGATAATAGCCACCACCCATCCGTATCCCCTAGTCTCGGACACAGTCAAGAGTTATCCCAGGCTGGTTGCCTCTGGGGAGGGAGGGTAGGAGAAAAGAAGGCTGGGTGGGAAGTCACATCGGTCTGCCGGGTCACTGCGACAAGTGCGCGCGTGGGTGCTGGGACAATCCCTCCTGCCCTACCCCCCACCGCCGGGGTCGCACGAGCGACGTGGGAGAGCTCGTAAACTACTCGCCGAGGGAAGGCAGAAAAAGAGCTACCAATGCCGGGGGCCATGCGAGGTTTCGGACCACGAGAAGTGTGGGGCGGGTGGGGGTGGGGCCGCCGACCCGCTCGGATTTTTAACCAGGGCCTGGCCCCGGGGATAGAAGAGGGCGAGGAGAGGCGGCTGTCCGAGGGCAGGGGAGGGTTCGCCCGAGGGAAAAGGGAGGCAGATAAGAAAAAGATCTGCATGGGAGAGTGCGCCGAAAGAAAGGTGAAGAACGAAGGGAAAGGCCTGTCGGAGGGGCTCAGGAAGGGTGTATACCGAAGGGGAGAGGGCGCTGAACCCGAAAAGATGGATGGTGGGGGGTGGGCGCCCCATTAAGGGGGCCCTGGAACCCGGGGAGGAAGGAAAGCGATTCGAGAGACGGCAGTCGGCCGCGAGAGGGGCGCAGGGTAGGGACCGTGAGGCTTCCTAAGGCCTCTGGGGAGGTCGCTATGAGACCGCTGTGTGGTGAGGACCCCCATCCGTGAGTGGAAGGAAAGGGGCTGAGCTGGGGGACCTCAGGATAAGCTGCACAGAGAGGAAGCGCTGAGGAAGGCCGATCTCAGGGCAGGGGCAACCCGCGGGCGGGTCCCCCGGGAGTGTCCCGGGCCCCCAAACCGGGACTCCAGGGAGAGTTCCGGAGCCCACAGCCTCACCTTTGAAGAGGTAGTCGTACTCGTCGTCGCGGGTGCCCATTGCGCGGCCGAGAAGCGAAGGGGCGGGAGCAGCAGTGGTACCGGTGGGACCAGGGGGCGTCGCTGCAGGGGTAACCCGAACGCCGAGCTTCAGCTGCCGGACCCGGTAAAGAACCCCTCCCTGCCGCTACGCCACTTCCGGCAGGCCCCCACCCATAGGGGGAAGTACTTCCGGGGGCGGCGCCCCGCCCCTCAGCCCAATAAAGGGGGCGTGCGCAAGTTTGTCGTCTGTCGTCCAAGCTTCCAGGGTTTGGAGGGGTTTCGAGTGGCTTAATGAGCACTGTACTCCCGGCTTACCTCACTTACAGAGGCTGCTCTCCATACATAATAGTCTCTCCCTCACTCCACTCGCCGCTATTCGGGGAAGTGGGGCACTGGAGAGAGCTTCAGCACTGCCTCTGGTGGTCGGTTTGTGGATGGGGGCGGGGTTCTCTAAGGATTAGAGAGTCGAAGGCAGAATCGTGAGCGTGGCGGTTCCATGGTGTAATGGTTAGCACTCTGGACTCTGAATCCAGCGATCCGAGTTCAAATCTCGGTGGAACCTGTATTCCTTACACTTTTGGTTTGGGTTTTGTTTTTTCTCTGGCCACGATTTTATAAGTCATGTACTTATTCACAAGGTGACTCTTGTACACCTGCGGGGTATATGTGTTCTTGAACTGAGTAAGGGAGGGAATGCCACGAAACTCAGTTGCCTAGGAAGACCACATGCATTTCCTTCAGTTCTGTACTCTGTTACCTAGGTGTCTCCTAAGTATCCTCTACACTTCACCCTTTTTGTTTTTTTAACCTCGGCCGTCTTCGAAAGCTTCCATGAAAAGTTGATTGCTATTGTTAGAATTTTCAGCCTCCAACTTCATACGAGGGCAGGCCCTTTCCACTCCTTCTCTCCAGAAATCTCTCAAACTGTCTCCAGATGTATTCACAGAACCTCGCCCACCCTCCTCATCAAAATTCATCAAGAACTTCTTGAACCCTATTTGTCACCCTTTAAGCTGAACCTGGTTACATAGTTATTTTCTTTAACATGCAAAGCAAAGGATGACAATTTCCATTTTTGCAGAAACGTGGATGGGGAGGTTCAAGTGATTTCCAAAGATCACACACCAGGGCCTCCCTGTATGTGAGGAGACTTATTATGGCTCAGTGGTAAAGAATCTGCCTGCTGATGCAGGAGACTCTGGTTTGATCTCATTCCCTGAAGGAGGAAGTGGCAACCCACTCCTGAAAAATCTCATGGAAAGAGGAGCCTGGTGGGCTATCCAGTCCATGGGGTCCCAAAGAGTGGGACACACTGAGTACACAAGCACTATGTTTATGACAAAAAGCTTTACCCATTTATTGTCAAACCTCACTACACCTGTGTGCAATTTAGAGTTTTCATCAAGGGTGCCTGTAGTAAGTAGAATAAAGGCTCTCCCAAAATGTCCACATCCCAATCCTTGGGACCTGTGAATATACTAGATTATGTGGCAAAGGGAAATTAAGGTTGCAGGTGGAATTAAGGTTGCAAATCAACTAACTTTAAAACAGGACAATTATCTTTGGAGTCTCCATGTGGGCCTAATGTCCTCTCAAGTGTCCTTAAAAGTGGAAAAGGGATGTCAGAGTGTTATGGTGTGAGAAGGCCTCAACCGGCCCTTTTAGCTTTGAACATGAAGAAAGGGGGCCAGGAGCCTAGGAATGCAGAGGCTTATAGAAGATGGAAAAGGCAAAATATAAATAAGAGGAGATGGAAAAGGCAAGGAAACTGAGTCTTCCCTAAGGCCACCAGAAAGAACACAGCCCTGCTGATACCTTGATTTTAGCCCAGTGATACCCATGTCAGACTTCAGATCTGTAGTACTATAAAGTAATAAATTTCTGTAGTTTTAAGTCACCAACATTGTGGTAATTTGTTACAGCAGCAATAGAAAAGTAATACAGTGCCATTTTCAGTGCTTTCCAAAGAGGTATATAGCAACAGAAGGTTTACCAAAGGGTCAATAACAGTTCTGAAGGAGTAACTAACGAGCAGAATGAGCAATTCTGGCAACAAATGCCGTAGTTCAGAGGAACTGAGATAATTAGGAAGAACTCCCTGGGGACTTGCCTGGCAGTACAGTGGCTAAGATTCTAAGCTCCCAGTCCGGGAACTTGGTTGGATCCCTGGTCACAGAACTAGATCCGAATGCCATAAGGTAGACTGAAGATCCCATGTGCCACAACAAAGACCTGGTGACCTGGTGCAGTCAAATAAATAGGAAAAACAAACAAACAAAGAACTACCTGGAAGAGGAGGAGCTAGCATTGACTCCTGAGTTCAGCTGAGTTGCTCAGTCGTGTCCGACTCTTTGCGACCCCATGAATCGCAGCACGCCAGGCCTCCCTGTCCATCACCATCTCCCGAGTTTCACTCAGACTCATGTCCATCGAGTCCGTGATTCCATCCAGGCATCTCATCCTCTGTCGTCCCCTTCTCCTCCTACCCCCAAATCCCTCCCAGCTTCAGAGTCTTTTCCAATGAGTCAACTCTTCGCATGAGGTGACCAAAGTACTGGAGTTTCAGCTTTAGCATCATTCCTTCCAAAGAAATTCCAGGGCTG
This sequence comes from Budorcas taxicolor, assembly GCF_023091745.1. NCBI lineage: Eukaryota > Metazoa > Chordata > Mammalia > Artiodactyla > Bovidae > Budorcas > Budorcas taxicolor. Next base: position 12,909,645 of record NC_068919.1, on the reverse strand, counting down.
ATCTCCTTCAGAATGGACTGGTTAGATCTCCTTGCAGTTCAAGGGACTCTCAAAAGTCTTCTCCAACACCACAGTTCAAAAGCATCAATTCTTCGGTGCTCAGCCTTCTTCACAGTCCAACTCTCAAATCCATACATGACCACTGGAAAAACCATAGACTTGACTAGACGGACCTTAGTCAGCAAAGTAATGTCTCTGCTTTTGAATATGCTATCTAGGTTGGTCATAACTTCAGTTCAGTTCAGTTCAGTCACTCAGTCATGTCCGACTCTTTGCGACCCGATGAATTGCAGCACGCCAGGCCTCCCTGTCCATCACCATCTCTCGGAGTTCACCCAGACTCACATCCATCGAGTCCGTGATGCCATCCAGCCATCTCATCCTCGGTCGTCCCCTTCTCCTCCTGCCCCCAATCCCTCCCAGCATCACAGTCTTTTCCAGTGAGTCAACTCTTCGCATGAGGTGGCCAAAGTACTGGAGCTTCAGCTTTAGCATCATTCCCTCCAAAGAAATCCCCAGGTTGATCTCCTTCATAATGGACTGGTTGGATCTCCTTGCAGTCCAAGGGACTCTCAAGAGTCTTCTCCAACACCACAGTTCAGAAGCATCAATTCTTTGGCACTCAGCCTTCTTCATGGTCCAACTCTCACATCCATACATGACCGCAGGAAAAACCATAGCCTTGACTAGACGGACCTTAGTCGGCAAAGTAATGACTTAGGAAGAAGCAAATAAGGAAGCTCATTTGGGGAAGTGGAGAAGATTAGATGATAAGAGCACGTTAAGTAAGACCATTAATGCCAGAGAAATAATCATGAACTTTTTCCCTTAAGTCATTATTTCTCAATGTGCATCCTGAGAAGGTCAATAGTAGTCTTCAAAGGAAGGATTTCATGCTCAAATAGATTGAAATGCACTGTACACTGTCTCTCCTGCCTTAGAAGTTCCCCTAATACTCTGCCTGTTGTTTTAAAGTCTAAATATCCCACTCTGAAGGAAAAAATTTTTTACTGTATGAAACAGAGCATTTCTCAGATTCACCTGTAAACAAAAGAAGAACAGAGTATCATTCATCATTCATTTACACAAGGATTAAATCACAACCCATTGCGGTCACCCACAGTGCAAGAGTGCATCCTGAAGAGAATTTAAGATGAAAAAAACTGGATAAGGCATTCTGTGCTTTAGATAAACAGCCCCTAGATAGTTAAGATGCTTAAGATGGTTAAGCATAGTCAAGTTTTTTCCCATACGGAAGTTTTAACTTTTTACTTACTCAAATCTCTCACAGTCCTTTGGTTTCTGAATGTTGCATGTCACATAAGAAGGCTTCCTCTCCACACAAGATTTTTTCAAAAAACTTATTTCTTCAAATATTTTTAAAACTTTTTTCTCCATCTGAATTTTATGTAAATTGAGAGTGAAGTAGGGATCTAAATTCATTATTTCCAAATGGATAGCCAATTGTTTCAACATCATTATTTGAAAAATCTTTTCCCACTGTTACAAATGTCTAATTTATTATAAATAAATTTCATACATATAAATAACTCTATTCTTTAATCTTCATAATATACCTCTGACAACCAGAGAGGAACACTGCTCAGATGTCCCTTCAAGAAAGAGGCTGTTGGGGACTTCCCTGTGGTCCAGTGGCTAAGATTCGGTGCTCACAACGCAGGGGGCTCGGGTTCAATCCCTGGTCAGAGAACTAGATCCCACATGCCACAACTAAGAGTACGCATACCACAACTAAAGATCCTGCTTGCCACGACTAAGACATAGTGCAACCAAAGAAATAAAAATAAATATTCAGAAAGAGTCTGTTGTGAGAAGTGTAGTTTGCTGATGGTTCCCAGTTACCACACCTCCAAGGCCCACACTCCCTCTAGACTGTTCCCAGACAAGGACTGAGCACCGTAGGATACTAGAACTGGACCAGTTCTGTCCAAAATGGGACTCTTCTAATAGGCACTCTTTCTCTAGATCTCTCCATTGCACTGGCTGAGATTTTCTCAGAACTGCATTATAGTCCGAGGTTCTTCCTATCCAATCCTTCTTATTTCCCAATCTCCTTGCGTAGGTATTGAACCTAAATTGTGGTCTAAACACGCTACTTCTCCCTTTTGTCTTTCCCCTCAAATTTATGCTTCCAGTTCACCGGGTCATCTTCCAGAGGACCTGACCCCGATACAGTCCCATTGGTCAACTTTTCTCTTCCTATGCTGAGATCACATTGCTTGGACTGCAAGGAGATCCAACCAGTCCATTCTGAAGGCGATCAGCCCTGGGATTTCTTTGGAAGGAATGATGCTAAAGCTGAAACTCTAGTACTTTGGCCACCTCATGTGAAGGGTTGACTCATTGGAAAAGACTCTGATGCTGGGAGGGATTGGCGGCAGGAGGAGAAGGGGACGACCGAGGATGAGATGGCTGGATGGCATCACGAACTCGATGGACGTGAGTCTGAGTGAACTCCAGGAGTTGGTGATGGACAGGGAGGCCTGGCGTGCTGCGATTCATAGGGTCGCAAAGAGTTGGACATGACTGAGCGCCTGAACTGAACTAATCCCACTAAACTTGGTTCCTTGTCTGCAAAATGGGGGCAAATGTGATTGAAATAGTATATAGCTTGCACCGTACCTGGAACATAGCAAATGTTCATTAATGCACTGGGTCTCAATTGGGGTCAGTTTTGACCCCAGGACATTTGAATATCTGGAAACCATGTTGGTGTATACTTGGGAGGCACCACTGGCATCCTGTGGGTAGAAACATTCTATAATAGATAGGACGTCTCCCCCACAACAAAAAATTATCTGGCCCAAAATATCAATAGTGCCAAGGTTGAGAATCATGAGTTCATTTTAAGGATTATCCAGAGGCCAGGCCAGGACCTATGATGGGAAAAGGGCAGGATGCAGTGAGCATCACCTCTCCATCCTGCCTCATCTTCAAAAAGTTGAACATATCCCTCAAACATCAGAAAGGATGTCCAAGACAGACATACCTCTCTTCATAAAGCAGAGCTCAGGGACCCACCAACCTGGTGCAATACACTTCCATATGAGGATCCTATTTGTTAAGTAAACAGAGCTCAGTTTTCTATTTCTTGACCCAAAAGGATTTTTTACAGTGTCATTCACTTTGTAACTATTTGTTAAACCCTACATATCAGTTTTGTGCACATTTTTGTAATAACATTAGGTTTGCTTCACCATAAAAAGAATTTTGTGAGAGAGAAAACTAAACAGACCTAATGAAGTGATGAGATTTGTTTTCTGTGCTTTTTGCCTTTTCTACTGAGTATATTGTAAGGTCACAAATTGTATACAAAACCTGGAAATTCTCAACTTTGATTCTGATTATAGTCACTAGAGCACCAACTAGTCTTAAAGAAAGAAATAATTTTAAAATATTTATTTATAAACATATTCTATATATATATACATGTATATTATAAATGGCTTATTATTTATAACCAAATGCTATGTAGCTCAGCATAGATTTTTTTTTCCATATCATGAAATCTGTATTAGAATAACTTCTAACTTTTATTTTAACAGTTTACTCTTCACATATTCTTGGCCTTTTAGCTTTGGTACTCATAGATTATAAATCATATGGCACAATCATTTTTCACAAATCAAAAGGAAGGACACCAAGAGAGTGAAAAGATCACCTGTAAGAATGGAGAAAATACTTACAAATCACATATATGATAAATGATTAATATCCAAAATATATAAAGAACTCTGACAACTCAACAATAACAAAAAAACAACCAAAGTCAAAAATGGGCAAAGGACTTCGATAAACATTTTCCCAAAGAAGATTTATGAACCACCAGTAAGCGCGTGAGAAGATGCTGAACATCATTAATCATTAGGGAAATGCAAATGAAAACCACATGAGATACCACTTCACACTCATAAGGATGGCTTTTATTAAAAAAAACAAAACAAAATGAGACAGAAATAAGAAGTGTTGGAGAGGATGTGAAGCAATTCGAAATCTGTACATTGCTGATGAGAATGTAAAATAGTACAGACTCTGTGTCAAACAGTTTAGTGGTTCTTTTAACAATTACACTTACAATTACTATATGATACAGCAATTCTACTTCAAAGAAGTGAAAGCAGAGACTGAAACAGATACATGTTCACCAACATTCACAGCATGGCCAAAAGGTGGAAACAACACAAGTTGCATCACAGAGGAATGGATAAACAGAATGTGTTCTATACTAACAATGGAATATTATTCAGCCTTAATAAGGAATGAAACTCTGATACATGCTACAACATGAATGAATCTTGCAAACAGTATGCTAAGTGAAATAAGCCAGGAGCGAAAGGACAAATACTGTCTGATTCCACTTACATGAGATTCCTAGATTGAGTAAATAAATCCTTAGAGGTGGCGGTAGTGGTCAAGAACCTGCATTTCAGTGCAGGAGGTGTAAGAGACATGGGTTCGATCCCTGGGTCGGGATGATCCACTGGAGAAGGGCATCGCAACCCACTTCAGTATTCTTGCCTGGAGAATCCCATGGACAGAAGAGCCTGGTGGGCCACAGTCCATAGGGTCAGACACAACTGAAGCAACTTTAGCACAGCACAGCACAGAAAGGGAATAGGGAGTTTTTGTCTACTAGGTACAGTTTTCGGAGAAGGCAATGGCACCCGACTCCAGCACTCTTGCCTGGAAAATCCCATGGATGGAGAGGAGCCTGGTAGGCTGCAGTCCATGGGGTCGCTAAGAGTCGGGCACGACTGAGTGACTTCACTTTCGCTTTTCACTTTCATGCATTGGAGAAGGAAATGGCAACCCACTCCAGTGTTCTTGCCTGGAGAATCCCAGGGACGGGGGAGCCTAGTAGGCTGCCGTCTGTGGGGTCGCACAGAGTCGGACACGACTGAAGTGACTCAGCAGCAGCAGCAGCAGCAGGTACAGTTTCCGTTTGGGATGATGAAAAAGTCCTGGAAATGAATAGTGATGATAATTATAAAATTATCATAAATGTACTTAATGCCACGGAACCATTTAAAATGGTTAAAGTGGTCAATTTTATGTTATGTATATTATTTATTTATTTGGCTGCAATGGGTCTTGGTTGCCGCATGAGGGATCTTCATTGCGTCATGTGATATCTTAGTTCCCAGATCACGGGTCGAACCTGCATACCCTGCAATGCAAGACAGATTCTTAACCACTAGATCACCAGGGATATCCCTGTTAGATGTATTTTAACACACACATAAAACTAAAAGGAGTTGGATCTCAGTTTTTAACAAATGGACAGAAGCAGGAAACAGAAGGTCAAAATAAAAGGAAAGATAGTTGTAGAAAACGGATGCCAGAGGATGGGGAATGCTACTGTGAATCCCTCAGTCTTCCCAGGAACTCTGTGTGCCTTTTCCTGACAGCCTCCCAGAATTCCTGTGGGCTAGCTGCTTTCCAGCAGCTAGAAAGTTAGCTTGTTCATCCTCATCCACACCCAACCCAGAAATTCCACCATGGCAGAGAAATTTCATTGAATAAATACCAATTATCAGCCCCCTTTCATCCTCACACTCCTACCCTATGCCTACTGTGTGCTTACTACTGCATCTCAGAAAAGGGAATTTGCTTTGGCATTGTGGGACTCCACCAAGTCTATGTAATCATCCATGTGAATAAGAGCCATGCTCGCTCGAAAGAAAAGAAAAACCTAGCTCACCACCAGAGTCTCATTTTTGTTTCTCCATCATTTACTTGGAAAAAAGCTAGGACTTTTAGTAATTTAAAAATAAAAAAGCTGCAATACTAAATTGGTCAGGGTTGCCAAAAAAGACGATAACAGTGACCCTTTTAGAACAGAGGAATAATTACTACACGACCTAGTCAATCCACTCCTAGGGATTCATCTAAAAGTTGTGAAAGCATATATACATATTAAAAGTTGCGTGTGAATGTTTGTAGCAGAGTTATTTGTAGTAGCAAAAATTGGAAAGAGCCCAAGTGTCCATCAACAAGTGGATAGAAAGGTAAATTTTGGTATAGTATATCCACACGGTGGAACACTATTTGGCAATAAAAAAGGAACAAACCGCTGATACATACAACAAGCTGGATGAATATCAAAATTATCACGCTGAGAGAAAGAAGCCAGAGAAAACAGGACATAATGTATGATTCCATTTGTACAAAATTCTATAAAATGCAAAAAAGCCTCTTGATGAAAGTGAAAGAGGAGAGTGAAAAAGTTGGCTTAAAGCTCAACATTCAGAAAACAAAGATCATGGCATCTGGTCCCATCACTTCATGGGAAATAGATGGGGAAACAGTGGAAACAGTGTCAGACTTTATTTTTGGGGGCTCCAAAATCACTGCAGATGGTGACTGCAGCCATGAAATTAAAAGATGCTTACTCCTTGGAAGAAAAGTTATGATCAACCTAGATAGCATATTCAAAAACAGAGACATTACTTTGCTGACTAAGGTCCATCTAGTCAAGGCTATGGTTTTTCCAGTGGTCATGTATGGATGTGAGAGTTGGACTGTGAAGAAGGCTGAGTGCTGAAGAACTGATGCTTTTGAACTGTGGTGTTGGAGAAGACTCTTGAGAGTCCCTTGGACTGCAAGGAGATCCAACCAGTCCATTCTGAAGGAGATCAGCCCTGGGATTTCTTTGGAAGGAATGATGCTAAAGCTGAAACTCCAGTACTTTGGCCACCTCATGTGAAGAGTTGACTCATTGGCAAAGACTCTGATGCTGGGAGGGATCGGGGGCAGGAGGAGAAGGGGACGACCGAGGATGAGATGGCTGGATGGCATCACGGACTCGATGGACGTGAGTCTGAGTGAACTCCGGGAGTTGGTGATGGACAGGGAGGCCTGGCGTGCTGCGACTCATGGGGTGGCAAAGAGTTGGACACGACTGAGCGACTGAACTGAACTGAACTGTGAGACCACCACCACTATCGAGATAACAGATGTATTTGTTATCCCCTCAAATGTCCTCTTATCTTTTAATCCCTCTCTCCCTTCCTTCAGTTCAGTTCAGTCACTTAGTCGTGTCCGACTCTTTGCAACCCCATGAATCGCAGCACACCAGGCCTCCCTGTCCATCACCATCTCCCGGAGTTCGCTCAGACTCACATCCATCAAGTCCGTGATGCCATCCAGCCATCTCATCCTCGGTCGTCCCCTTCTCCTCCTGCCCCCAATCCCTCCCAGCATCAGAGTCTTTGCCAATGAGTCAACTCTTCACATCAGGGGGCCAAAGTACTGGAGCTTCAGCTTTAGCATCATTCCTTCCAAAGAAATCCCAGGGCTGATCTCCTTCAGAATGGACTGGTTGGATCTCCTTGCAGTCCAAGGGACTCTCAAGAGTCTTCTCCAACCAACACCACAGTTCAAAAGCATCAATTCTTCGGCGCTCAGCCTTCTTCATAGTACAACTCTCACATCCATACATGACCACTGGAAAAACCATAGACTTGACTAGACGGACCTTAGTCTGCAAAGTAATGTCTCTGCTTTTGAATATGCTATCTAGGTTGATCATAACTTTTCTTCCAAGGAGTAAGCGTCTTTTAATTTCATGGCTGCAGTCACCATCTGCAATGATTTTGGAGCCCCCAAAAAATAAAGTCTGACACTGTTTCCACTGTTTCCCCATCTATTTCCCATGAAGTGATGGGACCGGTGGTCTCACAGGGTACACAAACATTGTAATTAATCAGATTTCACACTTCCTATGTGGAGTTTATTGTTTTTTAAAAAGAGACAACAGGAAAGCACAAAAGAAGACAAAAGTTTTTCCTTCATCCCTAATATTCTTTTTTTTTTTAATTTTGAATAGTCTATTTTTTAGTACAAATAGATTATTTTTTTCCCCTAAACTTTAAACTTTTTATTTTGTATTAGGGTATAGCCGATTAACAATGTTGTGGTAAATTCAGGTGAACAGTGAAGGGACTCAGCCATACATATATAAGTATTTAATATTCTTGAAAGCAAGGTTGGAATACCCAGATGCCACACACACACACACACACACACACACACACACATACAAATCCTTGCAGCTCTCACACTCACTAATCACTAGTCAACAGCATATTTCCTTTACAGTATCTCTGAGATGCATCCGTTCCCATTCTTAGCCACTGGCCCACTCTAAGCCCTCCACCCCCGTTGTTAAGTTACAGCCTAGTCTTACCCTCCATCCACCATGCAGGTGGCTGCCAAGATAATCTTGACAGAGGACATCTCCAACTCCTGTTTTTCAGTCATCATAGAAAGCTATCGATGTACATCCATGCCTGAAAACAAAAGAGTCAAAAAAAAAAAAAGTTAGTAGTGGTTGTCTATGGAGAGAAGGTGATTTTTATTTTCTCTCTTTTTCTATATTTTACAGTAGTTTTTCTTTAAAGTGAAAATAGCCTTACTGGTTTTGCTTGTTACAAAAAGAATGAGTACTCACTGTAAAATATTCAAATAATATGAACAATATGAAAGTATAGTAAAAATAGAAAATGAAATTTGTTTCCTCCTTGTGATCAACATTGTGGTTTTGTCGCCAACATCCACTCTACGCCTTCCATCCAGGAAACAGCCAGGCAGTTTGGGTGGGATTATCTTCCCTCACAGCTTTGGAAATAGCTTCTGGAATGGTCTAAACCAGCAATTCTTAACCCTAACATCCAAACCGTTATATCATAACAAGCATTTCATAACACTGCCCTACCATCCTGACTTATAAAATCAATAGATCATGTATTGTGATATACCTTCTATTATGACATAATGCTATAACATAAAGGAGAAATAAGAGGAAAATAATACCTTATGAAATATTATGTATTTCAATATGGAAATGCTTGGGCACAACTATAATAGAAGATATAATGAAGTAGTTAGATGTTTGTACCTAATGGCAGAATCACCATTTGTTGGACAGTTTTTGAGAACTATGTGTCAGGCCCTGGCTTAAATTTATGGGGCAAACAGACAGAAATCCCATTTCATGGAGCTTACATTCTAACAGGGTAGTGGGATACAAGCAACAAACAATTGGCATAATACACCAGAACATGTAAATAAATTATATATTACATTGTAAGGTGATAAGTATTACGGGGGTAAAAAGTAGAACAGGGTAAGGAAAAACCAGCATTCAGAACAGTAGGGAAGGAGGTAATAAGTTGCAATTTAAACTAGTGGTCAAGGCTACTACCCAGACCGTAACGTTCAGTTTGAAGGAAGTAAGGGAATGAATCATGAATGATACTTCCAGGGGGAAGTATCCAAGCAGAGGGAATAGCCATGCAAATGCTCGAAGGTGAAAGCCTCTGTAGCGAGAATCTGGGCTGTAAGTAGCCAGTGAGGTGGCCTGAAGTGAGTAGTAAGAAAAAAAGCAGAAGTAGGAGATGGGTCAGAGAGGAAGCAGAACCACGTCTCCCAGGGCCTCAAAGCACACTGTAAAGCTTGCATTCTGAGTAAAATGATGCAACATTAGAAGGTTGAGAAGCGAGGAATGACATGCTTTGACCCACATTTTATTAATAAAAGGAAAAATCTGGCTACTCTGTTGAGAATGGATTGGAAGACCAGCTGGAGAGGTTGTCATAAGAATCCAGGTGAGAAATGAAAGCAAGAGCTACAAATGCAGACTAAGATTCAGTAGAGTATTTCATCTGAGATGTCACTGATGGTAGGATACATCCTGGCTTCAGAGATAAAATATGCGATGTGAATTGCATTATGCAGTGTGAACTGCAATATTCAGAAGTGGTGTCAGCTGTTCAAAACATGATTTTCTGAAGTAATGAACAAGTCTTAGTTAAGTTCCAAATGAAACAAAATACTATTTTCTCTCAATTTACCCATAATTCTCCCATCTTAAAATTCAATTCATCTTAAGACCATAAACAAGTAGTTCATGTTCACATATAAAATGGAGTTAGGGTCTAGGTTCAGATTATTATAAACATGTTTTTAAAATCTACATTAAAAGCCATGCAAGATAAGGGGAAAATCTGTGATGTTGGATTGTTCCATACATTGTGAGACTCTTGAGAGTCCCTTGGAATGCAAGGAGATCAAACCAGTCAGTTCTAAAGGAAATTGCTCCTGAATATTCATTTGAAAGACTTGCTGAAGCTGAAGCTCCAGTCCTTTGGCCACCTAATTCGAAATGCCGGCTCATTAGAAAAGACCCTGATGCTGGGAAAGATTGAAGAGGAGAAAGGGACGACAGAGGATGAGATGGTTGGATGGCATCACCAACTCAATGGACATGAATTTGAGCAAGCTCTGGGAGCTGGTGATGGACAGAGGAGCTGGTGGACTGCAGCCCATGGGGTAGCAAAGAGTCAGACACAACTTAGCGACTGAAAAACAATACACACTATGAAAAATCTATTCTCTTTGGCCCATATTCTAAATACTCAATCACTGTGACAATCAAAATTTACAAAGAGATCCCTAGGATGATTCAGGAACAGACACATGACCCTACATACCATCATGGTCCAGTCAGAGCAAAGCCTAGGGCTGCTGTTTGACAAAGAGAAAAAGGAAAACCAGTACTTCTGGCAGGGCCTGAATGAAGAAGCCCCATGCCCGAATGCGCCAGCCACCCTCCCACCGCCAGGGGGAGCCCTCCTTGGGATGAGTCTTTTACCTTTTTTTTAATGTAGTATTGTATTTTTTTTTAATTATGGTAAAATTTTTCACTTTTATGCATTGGAGAAGGAAATGGCAACCCACTCCAGTGTTCTTGCCTGGAGAATCCCAGGGATGATGGAGCCTGGTGGACTCTCGTCTATGGGGTCGCACAGAGTCGGACACGACTAAAGCGACTCAGCAGCAGCAGCAGCATACATAAATGTAATACCTTAACCATTTTAAAGTTTACATTCACATTATTGTGCAACAGATCTCTAGAACTCTTCCCATCTTGCAAAAAGAAACTATACTCATTAAACAACAACGCCCGTTTCCCCTTCTGCCCACAATCCCGGCCAACCACCATTCCGCTTTCTGCCTATAAGAGTTTGGCCTTTCTAGGGACCTCAGTGGTAAAGAATCCACTTGCCAGTGCAGGAGACATGGGTTCCATTTTTGGGTTGGGAAAATCCCCTGGAAGAGGAAATGACAACCCACCCCAATATTCTTGCCAGGAGAATCCTATGGACAGAGGAGCCTTGTGGGCTGCAGTCCCTGCTGTCACGAAGAATCAGGTGTGACTGAGCACACTGTCACAGGTACCACATATACGTGGAATCATATGGTATTTGTCCTTTTCTATCTGATTTATTTCACTTAACATAATGTCCTCAACAAGATTTTACCTTTGAAGGCAAGGCCAAGAGCAAAAGCTGGCCGCTGAATTACATTGTTGAACGCCTGCATCAACCCTTTACCAAAAGCCCACTTCACCTCTGAACATTTTGGTTACTTGGTCAATATATTCCATGTATTATTTAAGCACATTTGTGCTTATATTTTCTATTATTTACAGGTAAAAAGATGATAACTGATACCCTCCCTTTTTTTCCTCAAATAGAATTATCAGTTTGGTATATATTCTTTTAGACTATCTAATATACAAACAGAGATATTCATTTTATTTTTACATATGTGAAATCCTGTAATACTGTTAAGCAACCTAATTTTTCCTCTGACTTCTTTCAATGTTAATAAATACAGATTTAGCTGTATTTATTTTAAATATTAAATTAATTTAAAATTAATTTTAAAAAATTCTTTTTGAGGTCTATTTTATGGATGAACAATAGTCTATTTAACCAATCGGTAAACATTTAGAATCTTCTTAGTGTTTTGATACTTATAAACATGCTGTAGTGAACTTCCTTCTTCACATTTACTTCCTTTGAATACATATCTAGAAGAAATGCCTTCCCCACAGTTGTACAAATTTCTATTCCTAACAATAATTTAAGCATTTCCAATTCTCTATATTCTTTAAAATATGGAGTATTGTCCATCATTTTCATCTTCCTAATGTAATATATAAAAATAATATCTAACTTTCATTAGATTGGGAAAAAGTGGAAACAGTGGCAGATTTTATTTTCTTGAGCTCCAAAATTACTGCAGACCGTGAGTGCAGCCACAAAATTAAAAGACGCTTGCTCCTTGAGAGAAAAGATATGGCAAACCTAGGCAGCATGCTAGAAAGCAGAGACATCACTTTGTCAACAAAGGCCCATAAAGTCAAAGCTACGGTTTTTCCAGTAGTCATGTAAGGATGTGAGAGTTGAACCATAAAGAAGGCTGAGCACCAAAGAACTGATGCTTTCGAACAGTGGTGCTGGAGAAGACTCTTGAGTCCCTTGGACTGCAAGGAGATCAAACCAGTCAATCCTAAAGGAAATCAACCCTGAATATTCACTGGAAGGACTGATGGTAAAGCTGATTATTTATTTAAAATAATCACCCATAATTAACTACTCTAACATAACTCTTCATTTTCCTGTGTTCTCTCCCAGTCTTTGCTTTGTGCATACATATTTTAGGGGCTTCCCAGGTGGTGCTAGTGGTAAAGAACCTGCCTGTCAATCAGGAGACATAAGAGACATGGGTTCAACCCCTGGGTCAGGAAGATCCCCTGGAGTAGGAAATGGCCACCCACTCCAGTTTTGTTGCCTCGAGAATCCCATGGACAGAGGAACTTAGTAGGCTACAGTCCATGGGGGTCACACAGAGACAGACACGACTGAAGCAACTTAGCACACATACATATATATTTTAACTACTAGTTCTAATTATTCAATTAAAAAAAATTTAGTGTAACTAGTTTTAAACATATACAAAGTAGGCAGAATAAAATAGTGAAGCCAGGTACCCTAACCCAGCCCCCAAAACATTAAACTGAAATCAGTCATGTTCCATCTACTTCACCTGCTACTTGCCCCCACCCACATTTTCTGAAACAAATCCCAGACATCATACCTTTCCATCGGTAAATATTTCAGTAGTAACCATTCAATTTTTCATTCAACTTTTTTGACTTGTAGTCTAAGGAAGACAAAGACATTAATAATTCAACTCAAAAAAACAAAGTATTCTGACGTTGGCAGTGAGGATTGATTTGAGGTGCAAGGGAGAAATGTCTAAAAGCTACTATGTCTGAAGAGCTTTATTAATGAATCTTTTCATTTTTTCCCCCATCCTTTTTTTAGTGGTAAGGTACAAGAGAATCCAACTAAAATCCCACATGTTGTCACCTACACACCAAATCAAATATAACACGGGCCAAATCACGGTATCTCTACACATGAAAAAATACCCATCAAAACAGATTTTGTTTAATACAACTAAATCTCAAAGCAGTTATTAGTCATCTTCTCCAATCAGCAATTTTAAAGGATTTCACTATAAACCACCTTGGACATTGTGAGTTTTTTTTGTTTTTTTTTTTTTGGCCTCACCACAAAGCATATGGGATCTTAATTCCCAGCCAGGGATCAAACTACTACGCCCTGCCTTGGAAGACAGAGTCTTAACCACTGGACTGCTGGAGAAGTTGCATATTTAAGTTTTTTAAGATTTCAGTATGATTATCCACTGGTTCAACATTTCTTGGAAGACAGGTTCCCATCTTCCTCCCTTGTTCCATTAATTTCTGTTGCAGTATCGTGGATAGTGTCACCCCTCAGCCCTTTAGAGAACAGCAGTATCGAGGAGGTGATATTAAAACCCATCCCTGAAAGAGATTTGGCAAACAAGAAATCGTCATTATTCCCACGCTTAACACACACAGCACTAGGTATTCTAGTGGAGTAACTCGCAGTGTAAACTGGGGCTGGGGGGTTGCTACAGACTTGTCTTTATCAGTTGTATAACCTTTTTAGACTACTGGTTACAGTTCTGAGTCAATACACCGTCCCTTATCCCGGCTCTACCCTACAGGACAGATTTTACTGCAGATGAGAAAAACCAAGACTCAGAGAGATTAAAGATCAAACACTGGCGGGACTTCCCTGGGGGTGCAGTGGTTAAGAATCCGCGTTTCTACTTCAGGGGACATGCCCTCGATCCCGGGTCAGGAACTAACGTCTCACATGCCAACAAGGCAAATAGATCAAACGCTGGCATGTGGTGGAGTCATGATCTGAAGCCCAGCATATCAGTTGGGATGATTTGGTTGCAAGCCAAAGAAATTTGCTAAATTCAGCCCAAAAAGGGGAGCATTAATTAGAGGCATATTGAAAGAATGAATGTAGCTGAAGGAGACAGGCTGGAACCAGGGCAACAAGGATGACCCCATCGTCTGGTCTGGAAAGTGTGAACATCAACCTGTTTTTCATCTTCGATTAAGTACTTTGTACAAGATTCGAAGTTCAGGAAAAGAGATCTTGACTGGTTTTTAACTTCAGAAGGAGGACAGAGCATGTAATTTATTATTCCATGAAGAAGCTCATGCTTTAGAAGAATTAATTCTTCTAAAGGAATTTAGAGTGCAGCTTTGAAGGGTGAAATAGATGCTGGGTTGCAAGAGAAAAAGTTCTGTGGTGACATCTTGAGTGCACTGTGAAGACCTCTCTTCAGGGAAGGACTTGTCCCAGCTATCAGAGAGTTGCTTGCAGACAGCCTTTGCTGCAGAGAGCTACCTCATCCATGGTTACACCCTTCCAGGGACAGCCCACATTACTGAAGTTAGGTAGAAAGGCCTTACTATAGTCAAAGCTATGGTTTTTCCAGTAGTCATGTACAGATGTGAGAGCTGGACTGCAAAGAAGGCTGAGCGCCAAAGAACTGCTGCTTTCAAACTGTGGTGCCGGAAAAGACGCTTGAGAGCCCCTTGGGCTGCAAGGAGATCAAACCAGTCAATACTAAAGGAAATCAAACCTGAATACTTATTGGAAGGTCTGATGCTGAAGCTGAAGCTCCAATACTTTGGCCACCTGATGTGAAGAGCCCACTCTTTGGAAAAGACCCTGAATGCTGGGAGAGATGGCGGGCAGGAGAAGAGGACAACAGAGGAGGAGATGGTTGGATGGCATCGCCAACTATGGACATGAGTTTGAGCAAGCTCCGGGAGTTGATGATGGACAGAGAAGCCTGGCGTGCTGCAGTCCATGGGGTGGCAAAGAGTTGGACACAACTTAGTAACCGAACAACAGCATTTCAGCTTAGTGCTGGGACAACTCTGTAAGGCCATTTTTGCTCCAGAGTCCCAGAAGGGCTGACTGAGTCTGTTGTACAGCCTGTAGCACAGCACAGCTTTTCCCTGTACCCTCTTCTGCATCCCTCTTCTCCTTCCATAGGTATTGATTCTGAGAGATTATTTATTTATTTATTTATTTATTGGCTGCCCTGCCTGGGTCTTAGTTATGGCATGCAGGATCTAGTTCCCTAGTCAAAGATAGAACCCAGGCCACCTGCATTGGGAGCATGCCATCTTAATCACTGGACTGTCAGGGAAGTCCCCTAAGAGAATTTTTTACAGTAAATATCCTGTATGATTAACTCAGTCTCAGAGTTTGCTGTTCAAGAGCCCAATCTGTAAACATCTGCATTCACTGATTCTGACTCCCAAGTTTTCTACATTCTTACCCCACCAAATGTAATCATGGAATCAAATGGAATTAAGACTTTTTTGGTTATTGTAATATATATACACATACATAAAAAACATAAAATTTATCATTTTAACTGTATTTTTCAGTAGCATTCAATATATTTACACTGTTGTGCAACCTCATTATAGCTTTTTATGAACATTTAGAATTGTAAACCCACAGAATATTAGAACTAGAGAGATCTTTATATACTAAAGCATGCAAATTCATCTATCAGAACCTAGCAAACATAAAGAGAAAGAAACAGAAAGACTGATGGGTGATGAGAGAGAAATAAAGCAGGCATGCCCCTTTTTTCACATGCAAGCAAGAAGTATAAATTCACTGCTCCCACACAGACTCCAGTTCCCTACCACTTCTCCGAGGCAGGCATCTCTCCACGATGAAAGTGATTGTGGATTTAAGATTTATATTTTGCTATAACATGGCACCAAACACAAACCAACCACTTCATCTGATTTCAATCAAAAAAAAATTATACAGAGGTCTGCCCTCATACTGGACAAAAACAATTATCTGGCTGAGACTCAATAAAAGTTGGTGTGTCAGGGCAGCTTAAGGCCTTCCTAAGGGATTCTCAAAGGTAAATTTCACTATATTTAATTTCATCTTATATGCTGACCTTATAACCTCACTTATGCGAAATACAACCCCTTTTAAGTTAACCTGCTTTGCAGTTATGGCATTAACTTACATAAAAAATCATGATATTGCGAAAAGAAAAGAAAAAAATGTTTAAGGTGAATGGAAGTATAGGGTGAAAATAAACTAAGTTCTTATTAGATTTCTTATGGGTTTCCCTATTTGTGAGACTCTATAGCAGCTAGCCGCAGAAGGCAATGGCACCCCACTCCAGTACTCTTGCCTGGAAAATCCCATGGACAGCGGAGTCTGGTAGGCTGCAGTCCATGGGGTCACACAGAGTCGGACACGACTGAGCAACTTTCCTTTCACTTTCACGCATTGGAGACGGAAATGGCAACCCACTCCAGTGTTCTTGCCTGGAGAATCCCAGGGATGGGGGAGCCTGGTGGGCTTCTGTCTGTGGGGTCGCACAGAGTCAGACATGACCGAAGCGACTTAGCAGCAGCAGCAGCATAGCAGCTAACAGCGCTGTTCAATAGAAATACAATGCCAGCCACCTAAATAATTAAATTTTCTACTTAGCCACTTAAAAAAATTTTTTTTTTTGGCCACATTGCACAGCTTATTTCCTCCACTAGGGATCAAACCCACACCAGATAACCAGGGAATTCCCAGCCACATTTTTAAAAAAGAAACAGGTAAAATGAGTAACAATTCACTTATCCCAATACATATCCAAAATACTGTCCCTTCAACATGTAATCAATGTAACACTTGTTAATGACCTATTTTACTTTTTCGTAATGCGTATTTTGCAATTACAATGCATCTTGACTTGAACCAACCACATTTCAAGGGTTCAGGGGTCGGTCACATGTGGCTGGTAATTTCCTTATTGAACAATGCAGGTGTCAAACGTTCTCTGATAACAGAGAAATCTCTCATTCCTCTGCAAAATTTGGTCTAATTGGGTAATGTTTGAGGGAAAGATGTGCAAATATATGTGGCTCTGTATCAAAGCTTTATCTGCCAGAACTGAGAAAGACTTCCACACATCCTAGATTTAAAGTGGACAACAGTCTGACTTTTGGCAGAATGAAAACCCAAACCCAACTCCTTAATGCACCCTTAGCAGAGAGAAGCAACATCTCCCCAGGCAGAACATGAATCAGTAGTTTCCAATTCCCCAACAAGCAGTGAATCATTAAAGTTTCATAAGGATAATTCTTGGTACATTCCAATCAAGTCTGTGAATTATAGACAAGAAGTCTATTCTTCAAGGCTCACTGCCTTCTATCCCAAAGGAGAAAACAGCAACAGCTAATAGAGAAGGCATGAAAAAATTACCCAAGTATTGAACTACTGATTTGACTTAAAACAACAAGCTCAATTCTTTACAACAACATAGACAAATAAAAGCAAGAGCTCAATTTTTACTGCCTTGAAACAAAATTGAAATATGGAACTGCAAACAGCTTTAAGGCAAATGATACAGATTTTATAACCTTTTACTCCATTCTGTTAATTCTCTGCCTACATAATACCAAATTAAAGAGAGGACTAATTTATTCATATACACTTAGGCAGGCAAAAGCGCACACACACACACACACACCACACACACACACACACATTTGATACAGAAATCTTGAACTCAACATAAAAACTCTCCCATAATTAGTGAAACCTGCAGGGTCTTGGCAACAGCAAACTGTGAAGCTGACCTGTTAGAACCACCTTCAAATCCACAGCACACAGAACTCCCTGGGAAACTCTGCTGCAGAAACACTCAAAGTCAAAATACTACAAATAGATGGGAGGGAGGTTCAGAAGGGAGGGAACATGTGTATACCTGTGGCTGATTCATGTATGGCAGAAACCAACACAACAGTGTAAAGCAATTAGCCTCCAAATGAAAATAAATAATTTTTTAAGAATAAAATACATGATAACCTAAAAGAATTATAAATTACTAAGAGGAAGATTAAAAGGGGGAGAGGCAGAAACAACAAACAAGAGAAAGTATACTCCTATACTCCTAAAACTCAAGATAATCAAGCAATCTAGAGAGATTTTTAAATACGTTGCTCTCAAATTTTTTTAAGAATAGATACTTTATGGAAAAACAGGACACCATACAAAAAATAACAATATAATAAAAACCAAATAGAAATTTCATAGATTAAAAAATAAAATCACTGTGTAAAACACTTAATGGACAGATTACACAGAACAGTTCAGTTCAGTCGCTCAGTTGTGTCCAACTCTTTGTGACTCCAAGGACTACAGCACTCCAGGCTTCCCTGTCTGTCCATCACCAACTCCCAGAGCTTGCTCAAACTCATGTCCATTGAGCTGGTGATGCCATCCAACCATCTCATCCTCTGTCATCCGCTTCTCCTCCTGCCTTCAACCTTTCAGCACCAGGGTCTTTTCCAAGGAGTCAGTTCTTCCCATTAATGGCCAACATATTGGACCTTCAGCTTCAGATTCAGCATCAGTCCTTCCAGTGAATATTCAAGACTGATCTCCTTTAGGATGGACTGGTTGGATCTCCTTGCAGTCCAAGGGACTCTCAAGAGTCTTCTCCAACAATTCAATTCAAAAGCATCAATTCTTCGATGCTCAGCTTTCTTCATAGTCCAACTCTCACATCCATACATGACTACTGGAAAAACCACAGCCTATGTCAGCAAAGTAATGTACACAGAATAGTAGACATAGCTAAAATAAATTAATGGATTGGAAACTAAATATAAAGAAATCATATAAAACATAGCATAGAAAAACTTGAAAGTGAATCAGGTTACTTCCCTGGTGGTACAGTGGCTAACCCTCTGCGCTCCCAGCGCAGGGGGTCTGGATTCGATCCCTGGCCAGAGAACTAGATCCCACATGCTGCATCTAAGATCTGGCACAGCCAAACAAACACATGATTTTTTAAAAAGTAAATCAGAAACATAGAGGATAAAATGAGAAGAGCTCACATATACTCAATAAGCGTTACAAATAAAGAAAACGGAAAGGGAGATAGTATTTGGAGAAATATGGATGAAGTTTTAAGGACTTTTTTTTCTAAATTGAAGAAGCCCACCCAGCCAAGCAGGAAAAATAACAACACACACTTACCTAGACACTTTGGAGTCAAACTATGGAACATCGAACTCAAAGAGAAAAATGTTAAAACCATCAGAGAGATGATAAAGCTTATCTTCACAGTCATGACAATTTATTAGACTTATAGCAGATTTCTCATGCGCACGTTTAGCCAAATCACTAGGTAGTCCCTATATCCATCCCTATCTCTAAAGACTGTTAATTATAAAGGAGAAAAAGAAACCACTCTCTTTTCAAAAGCCTACATTATAAACCTTATTCTAGGTGTTGTCGAAAGCACATTATGTAGCTACAATCTCAATATTTTAGGTAATATTCCACTCCCATGCCAGATTTGGCTCTTAATTCCACTTAACACATAGCACAAATATCAGACCAGTGAGTGTGTGCTCAGATTCTTTGTGACCCTATGACTGCAGCCCACCAGGCTCCTCTGTCTATGGGATATTTCAAGCAAGAATACTGGAGTGAGTTGCCATTTCCACCTCCAGGAGATCTTCCTGTCCCAGGGATTGAACCTGAATCACCTGGGTTTCCTGCATTGGCAGGCGGATTCTTCAGCACTGAGCCCAGCTGGGAAGCCCATCAGATCAGATATCATGACTGAAAATCTCAACAGCATCTGGTCTTGAAAGTCTAGATATTCTAAGGGCCCTTAAGATAAGAATGATTTTCTGGGACCATTGTCTCATATGGAATGTGGCACTTTATATTTTCCAAGAAGAACAGTAAAAATTTTTCTAACCAAAATTCATGAAGATACTATTTCAAAAACATCTGTACTTTCCAACTTGACCTAGAAATAAAAATATTTTAACTGATGATTTTAGCTATGTTTACCTTTGGGATTATTAACTTAAAGACCTACATTTTTAAAAGAGGGATATCTTTGTGCATATGTCAGTTGGCTTTTGTATATTTGTCTCCATGTGCAAAACTCTAGGTATTGTGTTTGAATTTTTAAAAAATACATATCTGTTTCTATGACTTTCTTTCTTTCTTTGTACATCTCCATGTCGCTGTCTTAAAACAAACCAACCCAGGCTTTCTCACTTGGTTCCTCTGTCTGCCTTTCCCTTTCATGCTCTAATTATGTCTCTTCTCTCACTTTCTGTCCTTATCTTCCCTCTGTTTCTTTTCCTTAGCTTTGCAATATTGAAAAACATTTTTAAATAATTTGAGAAGTAATATAGAGGACAGAGCACAGGCTTCAGATCAGATAGTGAGGTGAAGTGAAGTGAAAGTCCCTCAGTCCTGTCTGACACCTTGCAACCCCATGGACTATATACAGTCCATGGAATTCTCCAGGCCAGAGTGGGTAGCCTTTCCCTTCTCCAGGGGATCTTCCCAGCCCAGGGATTGAACCCAGGTCTCCCACATTGCAGGCGGATCCTTTACCAGCTGAGCCACAAGGGAAGCCCTCAGGTCAGATAGAGGGAGTGAATGAGTGAAAGTCGCTCAGTCATGTCTGACTCTTTGCAACCCTATGGACTATATACAGTCCATGGAATTCTCTAGGCTGGCGTGGGTAGCCTTTCCCTTCTCCAAGGAATCTTCCCAACCCAGGGATCAAACCCAGGTCTCCCGCATTGCAGGTGGATTCTTTACTAGCTGAGCCACAAGGGAAGCCCAAAAATACTGGAGTGGGTAGCCTATCCCTTCTCCAAGGAGTCTTCCCAACCCAGGGATCAAACCCAGGTCTCCCACATTGCAGGCGGATTCTTTACCAGCCGAGCCACAAGGGAAGCCCAAGAATACTAGAGTGGGTAGCCTATCCCTTCTCCAGGGGATCTTCCTGACCCAGGAATCGAACCGGGGTCTCCTGCATCACAGGCAGATTCTTTACCAACTGAGCTATCAGGGAAGCCCCCAGATCAGATAAACAGGGATTCAAATCCTAGTTCCTCACTTTCAAGGACTATGGATCTTGAGCAAATTATTATCCCTCTAAACTTTACTTTTTAACTGTGAAGTGGGGAAATGATGCCTACCCCAGAGTGTTGTCAGGATTACTAGAGATAAAGTATGTAAACAAGCCAACACAGGGTAAGTATCCAAGAAATACTGGTTCACCTTTTCACTTGAATCAGGTTTTATGTTCTTTGTTCTTAATTCTGAAAGCAAATAAATGAAATGTTTTCTATTTCTCTCCAAAAATTGCTTTATGCTTAGCCAACCTGGACTTATTTTCTGCTACTAATAATTAGTAGGTTTTTCCGATGGGAAATTATTGCCCACCTATCAGTGTTTCTCAAATTGTATTCCACAGAACACTAGACATTAATAGAGGTCAAATCAGTTTGCATACGATGTCTTCATCTTGTAGACTCACAGTTTACACTAGCCTATTAAAAGCAACTCTACCAGCAGTTTCCGTGAGCAACTGTAATTCAGTGTTTTCTGTCATTAGTTGACCATATTCATTTTTTTGTGTAACACCTAATTAACATCTTGCACAGCCAATCAACTCCTTTTAGAAAATGCTAATTTAGAGAGATGGATGGACTTTTTATGTACTTGAAGCAATTTTCCATAAATATAACTTCTTTCAACAGAGAGATAAGAGCTAAATAGCATCAAATTGCAATTATATTCTTTGAAAATAAATAAAATTATATTTTTGGCAAGAGTCTAAATAACTCTAATTTGGAGTTGTGGATTATATTGGTTTTGATTGTTTTGTTCTATTTTTTAATGTGGCTATCAAACGACACTAGCTGAGCGCATCCACAGAGTATGAATCACAAAGACAAATCACACATGCTTTCTTCAAACCTCAGTTTTCTTGTTACTAATGTGGGAGATTAGAGGCTTTTCTACAGTCTTGCTGTGAGGACCCAATGAGATCATTCACGTGAAAGTGCAATCTATACCAGCACAGCTTGGACTGGTTAAAAATTAATGCCTTTGGGCTATTGTTCATTGTTAAGGCGGGAGGAGGGAGGAACATTTAATGGTTCTAAAGAGAAATAATCAAGGATGTCCAGTTGGGCAAGAGGAACTATCTGAGCTCAGACCCAACCAGCATGAGACTTTTCTTTCCAAAGGCTTTTAAGAGTACACAAACCCCACAGATTTAGATCAGTAATATTATAGACCATTCAGGTATGTAAATTCCCTGAGCTATCAGGGAAGCCCCCAGATCAGATAGACAGGGATTCAAATTCTAGTTCCTCACTTTCAAGGACTGTGGATCTTGAGCAAATTATGTTTACATAGTATGTAAACCACTAGATCATTGAGGTATGACCTAAATCAAATCCCTTATGATTATACAGTGGAAGTGAGAAATAGATTTAAGGGGCTAGATCTGATAGACACAATGCCTGATGAACCATGGACAGAGGTTCGTGACATTGTACAGGAGACAGGGATCAAGACCATCTCCATGGAAAAGAAATGCAAAAAGGCAAAATGACTGTCTGAGGAGGCCTTACAAATAGCTGTGAGAAGAAGAGAAGCGAAAAGCAAAGGAGAAAAGGAAAGATATACCAATTTGAATGCAGAGTTCCAAAGAACAGCAAGGAGAGGTAAGAAAGCCTTCCTCAGCAAACAAATAGAGGAAAACAATAGAATGGGAAAGACTAGAGATCTCTTCAAGAAAATTAGAGATACCAAGGGAACATTTCATGCAAAAATGGGCTCAATAAAGGACAGAAATGGTATGGACCTAACAGAAGCAGACGATACTGAGAAGAGGTGGCAAGAATACACAGAAGAACTGTACAAAAAACATCTTCACGACACAGATAATCACGATGGTGTGATCACTCACACTCATCTAGAGCCAGACATCCTGGAATGTGAAGTCAAGTGGGCCTTAGAAAGTATCACTAAGAACAAAGCTAGTGGAGGTGATGGAATTCCAGTGGAGCTATTTCAAATCCTAAAAGATGATGCTGTGAAAGTGCTGCACTCAACATGTCAGCAAATTTGGAAAATTCAGCAGTGGCCACAGGACTGGAAAAGGTCAGTTTTCATTCCAATCCCAAAGAAAGGCAGTGCCAAAGAAGGCTCAAACTACCGCACAATTGCACTCATCTCACACACTAGTAAAGTAATGCTCAATGTTTTCCAAGCCAGGCTTCAGCAATATGTGAACCGTGAACTTCCGGATGTTCAAGCTGGTTTTAGAAAAGGCAGAGGAACCAGAGATCAAATTGCCAACATCTGCTGGATCATGGAAAAAGCAAGAGAGTTCCAGAAAAACATCGATTTCTGCTTTATTGACTATGCCAAAGCCTTTGACTGTGTGCATCACATAAACTGTGGAAAATTCTGAAAGAGATGGGACCACCAGACCAGCTGACCTGCCTCTTGAGAAACCTATATGCAGGTCAGGAAGCAACAGTTAGAACTGGACATGGAACAACAGACTGGTTCCAAATAGGAAAAGGAGTATGTCAAGGCTGTATATTGTCACCCTGCTTTTTTAGCTTGTATGCAGAGTACATCATGAGAAACGCTGGACTGGAAGAAGCACAAGCTGGAATCAAGATTGCTGGGATAAATATCAATAACCTCAGATATTTAGATGACACCACCCTTATGGCAGAAAGTGAAGAAAAACTAAAGAGCCTCATGATGAGAGTGAAAGAGGAGAGTGAAAAAGTTGGCTTAAAGCTCAACATTCAGAAAACTAAGATCATGGCATCCGTCCCATCACTTCAAGGCAACTAGATGGGGAAACAGTGGAAACAGTGGCTGACTTTATTTTTGGGGGCTCCCAAATCACTGCAGATGGTGACTGCAGCCATGAAATTAAAAGCCTCTTACTCCTTGGAAGGAAAGTTATGACCAACCTAGACAGAATATTAAAAAGCAGAGACATTACTTTGTCAAAAAAGGTCTGTCTAGTCAAGTCTATAGTTTTTCCAGTAGTCATGTATGGGTGTGAGAGTTGGACTATAAAGAAAGCTGAGTGCTGAAGAATTGATGCTTTTGAACTGTGGTGTTGGAGAAGACTCTTGAGAGTCCCTTGGACTGCAAGGAGATCCAACCAGTCCATCCTAAAGGAGCTCAATCCTGGGTGTTCATTGGAAGAACTGATGTTGCAGCTGAAACTCCAATACTTTGGCCACCTGATACGAAGAGCTGACTCATTTGAAAAGACCCTGATGCTGGGAAGGATTGAGGGCAGGAGGAGGAGGGGACGACAGAGGATGAGACGGTTGGACGGCATCACCGACTCAATGGACGTGAGTTTGTGTAAACTCCAGGAGTTGGTGATGGACAGGGAGGCCTGCTGTGCTGCGGTTCATGGGGTCACAAAGAGTCGGACATGACTGAGTGACTGAACTGAATGCCGTAGCGCATAAGCACTCAATTGTGTCCAACTATTTGCAACCCCATAGTCCGCCAGGCTCCTCTGTCCAGGCAAGAATACTGGAGTGGGTAGCCATTCCCTCCCCAGCAGATATTCCCAACCCAAAGATCAGACTCAGGTCTCCTGCATTGCAGGCGGATTCTTTACCATCTGAGCCACCAGGAAAACCCAGTAAATGCTGTACTGTTTGAGAAAGATATATCTAGATATATTATGAAAGGCATAAATGTTCATTTACAGAATTAAAAGCAAGCAAAACTACCCTCAGAATTACCAGAAAGACAACAGAGAATCTACTGAAAAGTCAAAAAAAAAAAAGATATTCCAAAGAAGAAAACAAAATAAGAGAACTAAAACTATATATAATTACAATCATAAATGTGAATGAATTAACTTATGAAAAGAAAAATACTCAAATCTGTCAAACAAACAGACTCAGTCTACAAAAGCCACAGGTAAAACCAGAAGTGGGGAAAACTCAGTGCTGGTGACAGTGAGGCAAAGATGTTTTTAAGTTCAGTGTTAGTGGGAAAATAAATCGGTATAACATTTCTGAAAGGAAGTTTGTATCAAAATGTAAAATGTCTACAACACTGTATTAAGCTAGCTCACTGAGAAATTAGCCTGAGGAAAAAATGGCACAAAAGCAAATAGCCAGGCCCAGAAGGGCTTCTTGTCTGGAGAGAGCAATAGGGGCTGGTCACGCAGACATAGCTACCACGCCACCACTAAGGCAGTACTGAAAGCTACTCTTAGGGCCAAAGTTGAAGAGTTACTAAAGGCACTCCCTTCTCTTTTTGTTCGTGTGCTTGTCTATAAACATTTCTTAGTTTCTCTGGTGTCTATAACAGAGCAAGGAAGGGATTTTCGCCAAGTTCAAAATCTACAGTGACTCATCTCTGGGACTTCCTGAGGCTACTCTGTGCATTGAGCAACTGCACACGGATTCTTATGCTCTGCTGCAGCAGTGAGAGACGGCAAGCCTAAGAGAAGCCTTCTAATGCTTTTATTAATTGTTCGAGTCAAAAAAAAAAAAATCATGTGAATGTATGGCAAAACCACTACAATATTGTAAAGTAATCCGCCTCCAATTAAAATCAATAAATTTATAAAAAACAAAAACAAAAAAAGAGCATCGGGGGGAAAAAAGTATCAGTTACTTTTTAAAAACAAACAAACAAAGGACAGAGTGGTCAGTGGTGTCAGAGTAAGATAAGGACTGAGAAGGGTTCAAAGGACGTAGCAAACATCGAGGTTAGCGAGTGACCTGGCTGAGAACAGCACCTGTGTGGTGGAGGGAAGGGTGGCTTTGAGAGAGAGGAGGGAGTGAAGACCCAGAGAGAGTGAATTTGGACATCTATTTCTGGAAGTTTGGCCATGAAGGAGAAGTGGGAGAGTAATGGGTGCTTGAAGGAAGGAATGAGGAGGAGGCAGGAAGAGGTGTTTAATTTTTGTTTTGTTTCTGTTTTAAGATGAAAAAGGAGCCTATAGATAAAAAGCAGATGATTCAGAGAAAAGGGCCTTCAACAGAAAGAAGAATGTTGTAACTGTGGGGAAGGAGGAAAAGCCACAGAGAGGTCAAACGGAGAACTGCCTCTCCAAATCACCGATTGGAATAAACATTTCCCTGCAGGGACCAGAGCCACTATTTTGAAGAGGAAGGTCTTGCTTCTACCAGTTAGTGCTCACCCAGTTTGATCCTAAAATGGAAAAATTGTGATGAAAATGTTCATTTTCTTGACTGTGGTGGTTTCACAGGCATGTGCACAAGTTGAAGCTCATCAAAGTGTGCACTTCAAATAGCGTAATGTATAGTATGTCAGTTTTCCCTCGGTCGAGCTATAGAGAATATTTGTGTGCTGCTAAGTCACTTCAGTCGTGTCCAACTCTGTGCAACCCCATAGACGGCAGCCCAAAAGGCTCCCCCGTCCCTGGGATTCTCCAGGCAAGAACACTGGAGTGGGTTGCCATTTCCTTCTCCAATGCATGAAAGTGAAAAGTGAAAGTGAAGTTGCTCAGTCGTGTCCGGCCCTCAGCGACCCCATGGACTGCAGCCTTCCAGGCTCCTCCGTCCATAGGATTTTCCAGGCAAGAGTACTGGAGTGGGGTGCCATTGCCTTGTGTGGGTGGTTTTAAACTGGCATGCCTCAGTCAACAGGGGGCTTGGTTGTGCACAGCAAGATGGGAAAGGGTTTGCCTGAATATTGGTTCTACGGTTGTTTATCCTGATCTTTTCTTAGATGACAGCGCTCTGATTTATAGGCAGTAAAAGAAAGCAATTAAATAATTATAGGCGTGAAGATACAAGCAAATGGATATGTAAAGGTTAGACTAAAACTTGGAGCTGATGCAATATTCTTGAGTGCCTGTGTATCCCGTATTCGCAGACTCAGCAGAGAAAGGATGAGATAGCAGGACAGAACATTTCTTCACAGTCCCGTGGGACCCGTATATGGGATTCTCAGGTGGCAGAGATTACAGTTGATGCCTTCCAGAGGACAGAATTTTGTTGCAAGTTTTTGGGACTAGGTCAACACCCGCATAAATACCACACTACTGGCTGATGGGAGAGATGATGGGAACAGAACACAGAATAAAAGTGGAACACTCCAATGAGAAACCACTGAAAAGGTAAAATGAGCTGTGAATGTGAGATCTTTTTTTAAATTTATTTTTAATTGGAGGATAATTGCTTTACAATGTTGTATTCGTTTCTGCCATAAAACAATGTGAATCAGCCTTCCTCCGACCCCTAACCCCATTCCACTCCTCTACGTTCTCACAGAGTACCAGGTAGAGCTCCCCGTGTTGCACAGCAACTCCCCACTAGCCATCTATTTTATACGGTAATGTACATGTTTCAATGCTACTCTGTCAATCTGTCCCAACTTCTCCTTCTCCTGCTGTGCCCACAAGTCTGTTCTCTATGTCTGCATCCCTATTCCTGCCCTACAAATAGGTTCATCAGTATCTGAATGTGAGATCTTAATGCAACTTCAACAGTTGTTAATGCAACACAGGTGTTAATCCACACCCTGGGTTTTGCAGGAAGGGGGACCCTTTCCAGGGCCCAAGAGTGGGCTCTTGTCTAACACTCAGAAATGAATTGTCTGAGGAGACACATGTGCTGACAAAGCAGGAGACTTTATTGGGAAGAGGAGCCCCAGCGCAGAGCAGCTGGGTAAGGGCATCCAGGACAATTGCTCTGTCACATGGCTTGCAGTCTCAGCTTTTATGGTAATAGGATTAGTTTCCAGCTTGTCTCTGGCTAATTATTCTGACTCAGGGTCCTTCCTGGTGGCACGTGCATCACTCAGCCAAGATGGATTCCAGAGAGAAGGATTCTGGGAGGTTGGTAGGACGTATGGACTGGAGTCTCCTCCCTCTTTTTGAACTTTCCTGGATTCTTCTGGTTGGTGGTAACTTGTAAGGACCTCCTATTGTAAGATAACTCATGCAAGTTGTTACTGTGGTGCTTGGCCAGGCAGGGCGGTTTGGGTCAGTGGTTCCCCTAACAGTTTGTGAAAAGGATACACATCTCCTGGGGCTCCTCTGCCTCTCCCAGATATTAATAATGTGTGGCCAGTTTTTTTGATTGAGTACACCAGAAAATGGCTCCTTCCTTCCACCCACGTCCCCATCCGTCTTATCTATCACAACACCACCATAAAGTAGACGTTATTAGCCCCACCTCATAGCTGTGTAAAAAGAGGTACAGAGAGGAAAATAGCAATGTCCTACTGTATAGTATAGGGAACTATATTCAATAGCCTGTGATAAACCATAATGGAAAAGAATACAAAAAAGAATATAAACGTGTATATTCAGTTATTCTTTTCCTTTCTTTTTTTTTTTTTTTTTTTTTTTTTTTTTTGCCACACCATGGGACTTGTGAAATCTTAGCTCCCTGACCATGGATGGAACTCAGGCCCCCTGCTATGGAAACTTGGAGTCCTAACCATTGGACCATCAGGGAATTCCCTTCTCTGTTATCTTTTAAAACACTAGTGTCTCTAATGTTTTAGTCATTAGTGATATGTGACTATTTAAATTAGTTAAAATTAAAACTCAATAAGAACCTGAGTTGCTCACTAGCCACACATCAAGTGCTCAGTTAGCCATGTGTGGCTACAATATTGGACAGTACAGGTGTAGAACATTCCCCATCATCACAGAGTACCAATGGACCATGCTGCTAGCACATTGCTATCATGTATCAAGAAGAGACAGTTATGAAACAGGAGGGAAGTGGGCAGGGACAACCTTTAAAAGAATGACATAGCCATAGGATATAACAAAAACTGGTTAGAACCAAGTAGATCCAAAGTGGCAAGGAATACGATTTCCAATGGACCTTGAGCTCACTGTAATATATTAGCACAAGCTAAGTGACACACCCACCAGTGCCATGACAGTTCCGAAGCTGACCATAAAAGGCCAAAAAATGGGTGGTGATCCAATTCTTGTAAATCCCCTTCCCTGAAAATATTAATAATCCTCCCACTCATCACCATGAAATTACCCAGCCCATAAAAACTAACCACTCCATATTTCAGGGCCTCTCTTGCCTTTTGAGATGGCCCACACTTTGTCTGTAGAGTGTGAGTCTCCCTAAATATTATAAATCCACTTTTTAATCTATCACTTTGTCTCTCAATGAATTCTTTCTGTGATGAAACATCAAGAACCTGAGCTTTACTAAGTCCCGAGACCACGCGTGTGATCTCAGTTAAAAGACCGTGGGGGTGGAGGTGGGGCTTTCTTGGCGGCTCAGTGGTGGAGAATCCACCTGCCAATACAGGAGACACGGGTTCAATCCCTGCTCCAGGAAGATCCCACATGCCTTGGAGCCACTAAGCCCATGTGCCCCAACTACTGAGCCTGTACCCCAGAGTCTGGGAGCCGCAACTACTGAGCCCGCACACCTAGAGCCTGCGCCTTGCAACAAAAGAAGCCACCGCGACGAGAAGCCCGCACACCACAACTAGAGAGTCATCCCTGCCTCCCGAAACTAGAGACAAAGCCCACGCAGCAGGAAGACCCAGCACAGCCAAAAATGAATAAATAAGTACAAGTATTTTTTCAAAAGGTTAAAAAAAGCAAAAGACTGTGGGCTCCAGTCCCAACCTGAGTTACAAGCTTTTGGTTAGACACGTGAAATGCTTACCTTTACCTGATTCTGCCCCTCTTTTATCTCCACTGTCTAGTTCGGAGTAGTCTCTACAGTCCCCTCTTCAGGCCAAGTACCCAGAGGGCATGCCCGGGGCTGGTCTGCCGGCTCTGCAAGGTACCCAGCACACAGGGCAGACACCCGGATTGTGATGACAAAGACGGATGCCCGACACTTTGTCCAAGCCCAGGAGACACCAGCTCTGAAGCAATTTGCAGTGACAGCACCAGGGTGGGAAGTGAACAGCCTGTTTCTGCAAATTTCCTGTATTTTTGCCAGCTATGTCAGAATCTGACAGAAGCAGAAAGGATTAAGGGAGAAAGTCAGAAGTGAAGTGAGGGGAAGACAGTAGTGGTGCTAAATATACCAAAAACTTGCTAATCAAATGGCCTTTTTCTAGTTCTTCCAGGCATTGAAGTTCATCCTCCAAAACCATGAAGGAGAGAGACTCATGTGCCATTTCTATAATGGGAATAATGTAATCGTCACTCGCCCTCTTAAAACACCCACCAAACATGAATTTATACAATTATACAATTCTGGATCAACTTCTGTGTTAAAACCACATCCTTCTGATGATTAAGACTCTAGAATAAGCCTTGACATAAGATGTTGCTTTTTTTTTTTTTTAAGGAGAAGATAAAGGCCATTAGTGACCATTCTCCTCCCCTACTCTTATCAACCCCTACTCCTTTGTTCTTGAGTTATACTGGGGATTTGGAAGCCCCAACCTTGGTACTCACCCCTCCCCAGCAGTTCTTTATACCCATGGGAGAATTATTTGAGGACCAGCAAAGCTTTTGGCAGTCTTTAGCTTTCTCTATCTCTTTAATACTTTAATAAATCTTTATTACACAAAAGCTCTGGGCGATCAAGCCTCGTCACTGGCCCCAGATTGAATTTCTCTCCTCCAGAGGCCAAGAACCTCAGTCTTTCATGGCTCAACAACAACCTTTCACTATAAATTATCCACCCCATCTAAATGTAACAGTTACCCACACATTGCTTTGCTGACTATGTTTCTCCAGCTCTTCCTGTAACTTAGGAAGTAACATCTTCAGAACATTATAAAACACTCCTTAGATAATTTAGAAGCCCTCTTTCAAGGCCCGCCTCACTTGTATATTTTTTTTAAATACTGCCTCTGGATTCTTGGTCTTCAATTTGAAACTTTTACAGCTGCTTCAGCACTTCCTTCCCTGAGAGAGCCTGTGGCCTTGCTCCAAACAGCACTGCATGTCTTCCTCTAAGTATCTGGGTTTGTTTTGGTTTTCTACAACTGAGCTGTTGCTCTCTGAATGGCTGGAGCCAAAGCCTGCTGGGAAAAAAAACAGGAATAGGCCCCTGCAGCTCCATACACAGAGCCAAGGAGCTTGGAAACTTCTGGGAGGAGCAGCTGGGTGAAAAAGGCAGGCCTCTATGGGATTCCAGATCACATCCTACTGGGACACAAATGACCCTGGAGGGCTGTGCTTATAGTTTCTCAAGGGCCTGGCACTTAGCTCTGCTGTCCCAGTGACTCACATGATAATTTTCCAGGCCTTCAAACTGGGTCAACAAGCTTTGTTTGTCCAGAGAGCTCCCCTGGGAGGCACTGGAAGAAAAGCAGACTGAATGGGGATGTTTGGCCAGGTGATTCTTTCTGCTGACTTTCAGCCGGAGGAAATATTACCAGTATTCAGGCCAAAAGTTTGGAGAACTGAAAGCTGCCAAGCATCTGGACTGGATCAACATGCACAAGAGTTATTAGTTAAGAGTTAACCTCACTGCTAATGGTGGGTTTTGTCATTCAGGAACAAAACAGATACCGTGTGTGTGTGTGCACGCGCACACGCGCACACATGCGTGTGCTCAATCAGTCGTGTCCAACTCTTTGCAACCCTATGGGCTATAGCCTGCCAGGCTCCTCTGTTCATGGGATTCTCCAGGCAAGAATACTAGAGTGGGTTGCCACTCCAGATCCTCCTCCAGTGGATCTCCCTGACTCAGAGATCAAACCAGCATCTCAGGCAGATTCTTTAGCACTGAGCCTCCTGGGGAGCCCCCAGGTAACTTGGGAAGACCCTAAATCAAAATGTTCACTTCTCACAGATAAGAAAGACAGCAAGCTTGTGCTATGAATCATAGAAGCTTCTTTTAACTGTGTGACCTAATCAGCTTATTTATTAAGCAATGGAATCATCCTGGGGCAGTATTTCTCAGATTTGAGAAATCACAGGCCCCAAGAACATATCTGAAGAAATTTTATAACTTAGAATTAACAGTTTCTCATCTGCCTGCAGTGCAGATCTGGGTTTGATCCCTGGGTCAGGGTAGACCCCCTGGAGGTCGAAATGGCCACCCACTCCAGTATTCTTGTCTGGGGAATCCCATGGACAGAGGAGCCCAGTGGACTACAATCTGTGGGGTCACAAAGAATCAGACATGACTGAGTGACTCAGCATGCATGCATAGAGGCATTATTCACAATGGCCAGAAAGCGGAAACAAACTGAAACTAAGCAAGACACTGTGGGGCTCTCCTGGGTACAAACCCTTCATGTTTCTTGTTTGTAGGATATAGGCTTCATTCAGTGCCCTAGACCTTTGGTGAGTTCCAAAGGGATGATTCAAACGGTTGCTAATCAGGGAGGAGAGGGAACAGAGAAACAGCGGAGGAGCAGTCAAGAAACAAAAATGCAGGGACTTCCCTGGAGGCCCAGTGGTTAGGTCTGCCTGCTTCCACTGCAGGCAGCACGGTTCCATCCCTGCTCAGGGAATTAAGATCCCACATGCCCGTGGCATGACAAAACAAACTAACTAACAAAAAACAACAGCACAGGGGTAAGGTCCTTATCCTTTTGAAGAAACATATAACAACATCTCTGAGTTCTTCTGCAGGAACCCAGGTGGAGGAGGGTATCTTCAGGTTGAGCACAAGATTCCTAGAACAACCACCTTGTTACTTCACCACCAACCAACCAGAAGAAAGTCACACAACTTTCTTTGAGAAGAACCCTCATCCCAAATTTTGCCCACTGGGGAGTTCAGGTTTTCTGAGTACAAGCTGCCCATTCTCCTGCTTGGCCCTGCAATAAGCTGCCTTTCTCTGCTCTAAACCCCGATGTTTTGCTAGTCTAAGAGTTAAATTTACATGAGACAGATTAACAGGAGAAAATCATATAAAGTTTACTTACACAAATATGTGGGCAGCACCCAGGAAAATTGAATAACTCACCAAAATGGCCTCATTTTAAATAACTTCTTCAACTAAAGACAAAAGATGTTTAGGGTAGGGAGAGTCAGTTTTGGAAGGTTAACAGGAAACGCACAGTAAAGTGGTGCAGATTTAAGTGGCCTTCCCACCATGGTTTCTAGAGTTTGGGGTTCTTCCACAGAGAAGGGGGAGATTTCCCTTACAAATGTAAATATTTCTTCCAAAAAGGCAACTTCTACTTGGTTTTCAGAGCCCTTCCTTGGCTAGGGAACTGACACCCTGCAAACTGTGTGGTATGACAAAAAAAAAAAAAGAACCAGAGAAACTCACCAAGAAATGACCTGAGGCCAGATGAAAGGAGTACAGGCCCTGCACACACCCAAATCTAATCAGCAACCCTGCCCTTGAACCATTGCTATAAAATTCCTCACCAAATCCTTCCTGGTTGGGACACACAGTTTCTGAGGCATAAGCCCACTGTTATCCCCACTTTGGCAAAGCAAAGCTACTATTTTCTTCTTCAACCACATCTCTGTCTCTGAGATTCAATTCACCACCGGTGCATAGAGGTTGAGCTTTTGGCATCAGTACCAATTAATCTAATGTGGAAAATTCTTTAAGAAAGTCTCCTGCTGGGGCCTCACTTGGGTCATGGGTTGACCACCCCTGATCTAAACACTATGACCTTCCAAAAGTGTCTGAAGCAATGGAATAAAAATGGATGCTGCTAACTGAAGTCAGAGGGGGAAGGGCAACAAGAATTTATGTAAGCAAGGGTGATAGGAACAGAGTAAAGGAGCAAAATAGGTGACTAAATAGCTAATCCCACTAGGGGATTGTAAGCAGAAAATATATAGGAGACCTCTGTAAGTTAATGATTATTCAAGAAAGCAGGTTTCCCTAGCCACAAAACCATCAGGCTCGCTTAGCAACAAAACCATGCAGCAGAAGCACTAGCCGTGCCCCCAAACAATAAAACAATGGTCACATGAAACCCACATACTGTCCAGTGAGCTCAATAAGTTAGTGATCGCTAGGACATGCTTTCTGCACACATAAAAAACTGTAATTTGTGGACCTCGCTTGATTATGTAAGGACAAGAAAACTCCCCTACCCAACCTGAGGGGGAACAGATGAATGGAAGCATGATCTCTACTCAGAAAGACAAAGAAGTTCTCCCCCTTTCCACTTTTCCTTTGATTATAAAAATGTAGTCCAGTAAGTTCTCAGGTTGTGGCATTTCTTGTCCACCCTTCTTGCCCCGCCAAACCCCCCAATTCTAATCTGTCACTTTGCCTCTCACTGATTCTCTTCTGCATTGCAACATAAAGAACTATGGTACCAGAGCTCTTCGGAGCCCCTGAAATGACACCAAACAGTTGCAAGGGAGGCTTTCCCACATGGTTGGTTTGCACAAGGGCAAAAGTCAAGGAGTACAGGATGTGGTTCACAGCTGGCTCTTCTATTGTTTAGCTAGCGGACAACTGTCTCTACTCTCTGATCTTTTTTCTCCTCATCTAGAAAAAAATCAGACAATATCCCACCCCTTTGGGCGGTTGTTCGGATGAGTTCAGTTAACCAAACTTTTACTGGGCATCTGATTTTTATGTATTGGACATTGAGATAGTGCTGGGAGGAAATCAGAGTGGCCCCTACCTTCAGGGGACTTCTCTGGTGGCTCAGTGGTATAGAATCAGTCTGCTAATGCAGTAGATGTGGGGTTTGATCCCTGGGTCAGAGAGAACCCTGGAGAAGGAAATGGCAACCCACTGCAGTATTCTTCCCTGGGAAATCCCATGGACAGAGGAGCCTGTCGGGCTACAGTCCATGGGGTCACAAAAGAGAGAGACTTAGCAACTAAACAATAACAACTACCTTCCGGGAGCCAGGGTCTAGTGGGGGAGACTACTATACTGAGTGCTATGGAAAGAAATTTTAAAGGACTGAAAACTACTAAAGTTCTACAAAATATATGATAATAATATACCTTTATTATCTAATATGAGTCAATGGTTGATCTGATTCCTGACTCTGGGTATTTTTCTAATAAGAATATTTTTGTAGGGACTTCCCCAGTGGTCTAGTGGTTAAAAATCCATGCTTCCACTGCAGGGTCACAGGTTTAAGCCCTGATTGAGGAACTAAAATTCCACATACCTCACAGACCAGCCAAAAAAAAAAAGAATATTTTTGTAGAATTAAGCATTGAGGCACTTATTTAATATCACTTACCTGGGCGTTGACTGAACTCACCGTTTTCCATAAAGACATTTTCATGTTGTGCCCACTAGGTGTCTCAATATTTTGCAAGAAAATAGAAAAGCACAATGTTTTCACCTGTATCTTGAGTCAGCTGTAATATAAAGATATTACTCAGCTAAAATCTCAACTACTTTCTAGCAACCATTGTGAAAAATGCCAGTAAGTATAGTTTCCTCTCTTTGAGAAGGGAAGAAAATTTCTTTGTGGATTCTCCTAATCCATGTATCTGCAAATTATTCTCCTAAGAAAACCAAGAAGAAATTGGCTTGGAAGATGAAGAATAAGTTTTTCCACCAAGTGAATACTAAGACCCTGCATGCAAGAAGAAGATAAAACCAAACAAACAAACAAAAAAACACCCTACAGGCAGCAGCATTGCATCCCCACTGGTTTCCTGGGCTAGAAATTAGTTGTCATCTACATATGAGGCGACATCCCAAAGTACATCATAGTATTTGTGTACCCAGGCAGAATGTGTTCCTCTCTACTTTCACAGGTGTCAGTCAAAAGATTCATTTTCACAATACAATCCAGGGTCCCTTGCATTGTGAATTTCAGGGTTGTAAATGACACATAACTGCTTATCCCAATGTTTTCACTTTTGTTGTGCATGACTTTTCTTTAGATGGCCTGTGGTAGAACCCTTTGCCTTGTGAGTGACATCAGAGAGGAAGCTACCAGATAATAAACAGGAGACCGAATGCCCTCAAAAATCAACTGCTATTTTAAAAGCTCAACTCATCAGGCTTTCACAAACTACAAATGGAAGTATAACTGGATATAACCTTTCTGCAATGCAATTTGGCAATATCTAGTCAAGAATATATTTAACAGTGTGTGTCTGTCAGAATCCCAGAAGGAAAGGGATTTCTTCCAGGATGGTTCAAATGAGGAGACTTTAGTAAAAGGACTACTTACAGATGGGTAGCCCCGGTTAAGGGAGTAAACAAGGGTTGTTGAGGCCAGTCAAAGAACAACATCCCTAGAGATAAAGGGACAAGGCAAGGAAATAATCTTATGGAACTCAATAAGGGCAAGAACAGTGGAGGAGGAACCACTAAGAAAGGAGGGGGAGGCAGGGCTTGGAGGTAGGGACAGGCACACAGCCACCGCCTCAGAGCAGGAAGACAGAGAGGAGGAGAAACCTTGACTTCTCTCTTCTTGCTTCTTGATCTCCTCCTGGTGCCACCAACTGAATGAAGCTCAAGGAAGCCAAAGGCACGAGATCCCAGACTTGCAATCTATAAAGAGACAAAGAAGAATGAAGAAAAGCAGAGAAGGGGTGGGAAGAGGACTGGAAAATAACCAGCACAAGACAATAATCCATTTTTAAGAATATACCCTAAGGGACATAACCAAACAGAGAAGAAAAGATCATATGAAAGTACATTCTTCATGGTGAAGCGTAACAAGTGAACAAAACGAAAACAAGCTAATTTCCTTTAATAGGAGAACGGATAGATAAATGGGCTTCCCTGGAGGCTCAATAGGGGCTTCCCAGGTGGCACTAGTCGTAAAGAATCTGCCTACCAAGGCAGGAGACTCCAGAGACGGAGGTTTGATCCCTGGGTTGGGAAGATCCGCTGGAGTAGGGAATGGCACCCCACTCAGCATGCATTCTTGCCAGGAAAATTTCATGGGCAGAGGAACCTGGCAGGTCACAGTCCATGGGGCTGCAAAGAGTCAAATGTGACTGAGCACGTACAGACAAATATACTGCAGCATCCATACTTCAGAACTGGTGCCATTATTAACATTTTTGAAGAATCTGTGGTGACACGCAGAAATGCTTACAATAAAATGTTAATTAAGAAAGAAGGTACACAGCTATATGCATAGTATTAGCTCAATTCCATTAACACCTAAATGCAAAGGGAAAAACACCTAACAATGTGGGGTTTTTTAATTTAAAATATTTAAATTTTAATATAAAAAAGTAAATGCTACTTTTAAAATATAAAGTTAAATTTTAAATTTGATTTTAATAAATTAATGGCTACAATAAAATTTAAAATTATACTTGAAGATGTGTACAAAAATGTATTACTCCCTTATCCTCCTCCCTGCTTGGAACTCCTAACAACATTAATAATCTCTTTTTGATGATGGGACATTATAATTTTTTTCTTCACAACTTCCAATATTTTTCCTTTTCACAATAAGCATAGAATACTTTTGTGATCAGGGGAAAAAGTCAATGCCAAAAAAAGAGTCGATCTCAGTGAAATGTACTCTACTCAATTTAAAATATTAATAAGGGATACAACAATTGTTTAAGTAAGTTAAAACCAGTGACATGATAGGTGAACCTCAATCTATGTCTACTTGATATCTGGACAAAAATGAAAGAAACATCATCAATTTCTACATGATATCAAATATCCAGTTATTTTAGATGATTTTGGTTTTTGACTACATTTTTCACTCTTCGCTTGGATGACAAGCATCATATTAATTCAGCTTTAGTTGAACTCATTCTTATCTTGCAACTCTGAAAAATGTAAGAAATTCCTACAACCTAAAAGTTGTTCCTCACATTGAAATAATTATGCTCTCTCTTTTAAATTTTATATTTTACTCTTCAGTATCACTTTTAACTATATTTTATTTTTTTAATTATCAAATAATAAACCAATACATTCTTGTTTTAAAGATCCAAACAATATAAAGAATACAAGTGTGCCTTGTTCACCTGCTCACACTTTGTCTCTTTCCCCTAGGTAACCTGTTTTCAGTTTGTCATGTAACTCTCAAGACATTTGCTTAGTATTTTCGTGCATATATCTCCAGGATCCTTGGATTTCCTTGGTGGCTCAGATGGTAAAGAATCTGCCTGCAATGTGAGAGACCTGGGTTTAATCCATGGATTGGGAAGATCCCCTGGAGGAGGGCACGGCAATCCACTCCAGTATTCTTGCCCGGAGAACCCACGTGGACAGCGGATCCTGGCGGGCTACAGTCCATGAGGTCGCAAAGAGTTGGACACTATTGAGTGACTAAGCACAGCATATGCATATAGAATATATAGTTTTATTTTTATTTTCTAAAAAATCAATGCTGTATTGTACATATTATTCAGCAACTCACTTTAAAAAACCAGGAAGGTTTTTTTTTTTTAATTTTTTATTTATTTTGTGGTTGTGCTGGGTCTTCGTTGCTGTGCAGGTTTTTCTCTAATTCCGGCAAGCAGGGGCTACTCTCTCTTTTTGGTGCACAGACCTCTTTTTGCCGTGG
Source organism: Budorcas taxicolor (assembly GCF_023091745.1). Taxonomy (NCBI): domain Eukaryota; kingdom Metazoa; phylum Chordata; class Mammalia; order Artiodactyla; family Bovidae; genus Budorcas; species Budorcas taxicolor. The sequence continues at coordinate 12,871,153 of NC_068919.1, read as the reverse complement.
CTTCGCTGTTGTGGAGTGTGGGCTCTAGAGCATATGTTATGGGCTCTAGAGACTCAGTTCAGACTCAATAGTTGTTGTGTATGGACTTAGTTACTCCGCGGCATGTGGGATATTCCTGGATCAGGGATCAAACCCATGTCTCCTTCATTGGCAGGTGAATTCTTCACCACTGAGCCACCGGGGAAACCTGAAACTCATTTTTTTTTCTCATGTTGAAGCGCCGCTTCTTTTTTTTTTTTTTTGTAGCGGTTACACAATTTCCATTGTTGACATGTTCTAGTTTTTCTGATCACTCCTGGTTGATGGCTCTTTGGATTGTTTTTAGTTGTCTGCTATTTCAGACAATTCTATAGTGAAAACCCTTACACATGCCTCTATATCTATATGCAAGCCTTATTCTCTAAAGGAGCTGATGAAAAATGGACCTTTCCTGGTTTGAAAAGTGTGTGCACTTAAATTTTTACTTGGTACTATTGAGCAGGCTTCCATGAAGGTTTATCGATTTACACTTTCAATAAGAAGATGAAAAGATGCCAGCCTCACTAATAATCAGGACAATTTGAATTCAAATAAAATAGGATACCATTTCTACCATTTAGGGTTCACAAATTCAAAAGGATTGATAATGCAAAGTGTGAGGGAAGATAGAGACATGTATCTTCACATAATGTTCTTTTTACAGCCAGCATCCACACATTATGGAAGATTCCTTGGAGACTTTCTATTAAAAGTGATTATGCTAGACTGTTACGATAAATAAACAGGATATTTCTGTTACAGGATCATTGATTTTTATATGTGCTAATAGCCACCCTCTGTTAACATATACTCACCCAGAGTTTTTATCAGGTATTATTGTTTTGCAATTACTAATTTCTCTTTCTTTTTTTTTCTTTGGCCATATCATTGTGGCCTGTGAGATCTTCGTTCCCAAGGATTGAACCCCTGCACTGGAAGTACCGAGTCCTAACTACGGGGCCACCGGGGAATTCCCTATGATTACTAATTCCTTAATTTACCAAGTAGATAAGAATTTCTTCTCTTAACAACCACACTTTGGTTTATAATTTATAAAATACTTTTACATTCTCATAGGTTACTTCGGTTGATTTCTGCCTCAGTGACAGTGTGAGATGCTATTTCAGATGAGGAAACTGAAGCTCAGAGACCTTAAATGATTTTCCAAGGTCACAGTTAAAAGTGGAAGGGCTCAGGTCTTCTGACTCTGAGTTCCATTAGCTTCTCACTTTCTTAATTTTTTTAAAACAAAGTACAGCTCAAGTCCTCCTGTCTCTTCCATGGCATCCAGAATGAACCATAGGGGGCAGTCTGGTGCAGCAGAAGATAGAATAGGGTGGAAGCCTGTTGCGTGAGAACTGGCTTTTTGTTTCTACTCTGTGCTCCCCTAGCCGTATGATCTTAAAGCAAGTCATTTAGTCTCACATGGCCTCAGCTGTCTGTTTCAAAAAACAGACGTGATGGGACTTCCCTGGTAGCTCAGTGATAAGGATCCACCTGCCAATGCAGGGGACATGGGTTCCTTCCCTGGTCCGGGAAGATTTCACATGCCACAGAGCATCTAAACCCCGTGTGCCACAACTACCGAGCCTGAGCTCCAGGGCTCTCGAGCCACAACTACTGACCCTGTGAACCTAGAGCCTATGTTCCACAACAAGAATACATGCTGCTTACTTACCAATATTGAAAAAAGAGATGATGCTGTGCAGTTCCTTCCAGTTGTGAGATTTTATTTAAGCCAGATGTAAGCTATTCCTGATGCTGAGGTGAAACTCCAATATTTTGGCCACCTCATGCGAAGAGTTGACTCATTGGAAAGGACCCTGATGCTGGGAAGGATTGGGGGCAGGAGGAGAAGGGGACGACAGAGGATGAGATGGCTGGATGGCAACACCGACTCGATGGACATGAGTTTGGGTAAACTCCGGGAGTTGGTGATGGACAGGAAAGCCTGGCGTGCTGTGATTGATGGGGTCGCAAAGAGTCGGACACGACTGAGCGACTGAACTGAACTGAACTTAAGCTAGGGTTCTTTCTCTGCTCATACATTTTATAAAATACCATTTTTTGCAATGAATTTATACTTTGAAAATATGAATTCACGAAGAAAGAAATTTACCATACAATGCTTTCTTTGAAGTATAAAAATGTTCCCTTATCTTTTTTCTTTCTTTATATGTATATGTGTGTATATATATATAACATTATATGACAAAACCCTTGCTGAAGGCTACGGAAATCCCCAGGGGAACAGCCACTGGTTTCAGGTAGCTGACTGTGTCTGAAAAGACATTTTCTGCCTGGATCTCTCATTACTTGGCATGATTCCAATTCTGCTTACATTTCTGTTGCCTATTATTACAGATTTTTAAAGTGCTTATTTTCCCCTTCTACTCCCAATAGTGTGAAAGCTTTAACCCCAGTTGTTCTTTATAGTTCCAACTTCCGTAAGAGCCAGAAGGAGTCTTAAGAGAGCACTTGATCCGGTCTTCTATCTTTGAACAAATAAAATATTTTTCCATTTAACAGAGGCAGCATCCAATGCCCAGAAAGCCTGTAACTTATTCAAGGTTTCATAACTAGGGAGTCTCCTTGTGCGAAACTTATTCCATTCTTAGCGCATGACAATTTATTGGTGATCCTGGCTCTTCCACCAAAATCACAACAAAAGTCAAAATAAGTAAACCATCAGATCATTGGATGTTTTTATTTTATCACACACTATAAATTTTTCTATTTCTAACCATATTTTGATGCATTATTTATGAGGGCCATCTGGTCACAGGTTTACCAAAAAAACTAGAATTTTAAGTGTGCTTCGTTTTTTCCAGGAAAAACACTGCATAGCTTGGATTTATCCTTAACCTGCTCATCAGTAACTCAGGAGGCAAACAAATTTGTTAATGACATTCTTAAAAAAAAAACTGATGTATAATTAACATATAATAAAGTGTTCAAATCTTGCATATAAACTGCACACATTCTTACATGTGCATACACAGTATAGAGAATTACCAGCACCTCTGGACACTCTTTGTGCCTGGTACTAATCATCACCCTGAGGGAAACCACTATTTTAACTTCTGTCGTCAGAAATTAGTTTTGATGTTTGAAAAATTCTGGATTTGAACTTCATGGAGTCATACAGTATGGACTGTTTTGTGTCTGCTTTCTCTCATTCAGCATTCAGTTCAGTTCAGTCGCTCAGTCGTGTCTGACTCTTTGTGACCCCATGAACTGCAGCACGCCAGGCCTCCCTGTCCATCACCAACTCCCTGAGTCCACCCAAACCCATGTCCGTTGAGTCGGTGATGCCATCCAACCATCTCAACCTCTGTTGTCCCCTTCTCCTCCTGCCCTCAATCTTTCCCAGCATCAGGATCTTTTCAAATGAGTCAGCTCTTCGCATCAGGTGGTCAAAGTATTGGAGTTTCAGCTTCAACATCAGTCCTTCCAATGAACATTCAGGACTGATCTCCTTTAGGATGGACTGGTTGGATCTCCTTGCAGTCCAAGGAACTCTCAAAAGAGTCTTCTCCAACACCACAGTTCAAAGCATCAGTTCTTTGGCGCTCAGCTTTCTTTATAGTCCAATTCTCACATCCATACATGACCACTGGAAAAACCATAGTCTTGACCAAACAGACCTCTGTTGACAAAGTAATGTTTCTGCTTTTTAATATTCAATCTAGGTTGGTCATAACTTTCCTTCCAAGGAGAAAGAGTCTTTTAATTTCATGGCTGCAGTCATCATCTGCAGTGATTTTGGAGCCCCCCAAAATAAAGTCAGCCACTGTTTCCACTGTTTTCCCATCTAGTTGCCTTGAAGTGATAGAACGGATGCCATGATCTTAGTTTTCTGAATGTTGAGCTTTAAGCCAACTTTTTCACTCTCCTTTTTCACTTTCATCAGGAGGCTCTTTAGTTCTTCTTCACTTTCTGCCATAAGGGTAGTGTCATCTGAATATCTGAGGTTATTGATATTTCTCCCAGCAATCTTGATTCCAGCTTGTGTTTCCTTCAGCCCAGCATTTCTCATGATGTACTCTGCATATAAGCAGGGTGACAATATACAGCCTTGATGTGCTCCTTTTTCTATTTGGAACCAGTCTGTTGTTCCTTGTCCAGTTCTAACTGTTGCCTCCAGACTTGCATACAGGTTTCTCAAGAGGCAGGTCAGCTGGTCTGGTGGTCCCATCTCTTTCAGAATTTTCCACAGTTTATGTGATCCACACAGTCAAAGGCTTTGGCACAGTCAATAAAGCAGAAATAGATGTTTTTCTGGAACTCTCTTGCTTTTTCCATGATCCAGTGGATGTTGGCAATTTGATCTCGGGTTCCTCTGACTTTTCTAAAACCAGCTTGAACATCTAGAAGTTCACGGTTCATGTATTGCTGAAGCCCGGCTTGGAGAATTTTGAGCATTACTTTACTAGTGTATGAGATGAGTGCCCTTTTGCAGTAGTTTGAGCATTCTTTGGCATTGCCTTTCTTTGGAATTGGAATGAAAACTGACCTTTTCCAGTCCTGTGGCCACTGCTGAGTTTTCCAAATTTGCTTGCATACTGAGTGCAGCACTTTCACAGCATCATCTTTTAGGATTTGAAATAGCTCAACTTGAATTCCATCACCTCCACTAACTTTGTTCTTAGTGATGCTTCCTAAGGCCCACTTGACTTCACATTCCCGGATGTCTGGCTATAGGTGAGTGTGTATGTCTATGAAATTGTTAACTATATTCTAAAAATATGATTCACTTTCTGGCTCAGTTTCTCAGAGAATCTCTCAAAATTAGGCACATAATACACCACTACACACAGGTGTGTGCGTGTGTGTTTGTGTGTGTATACACACACAGTGCAGCTGAGAAAACTTTTAAAATGACTAGCCTAGAATACGGAGGAGGCAATGGCACCCCACTCCAGTACTCTTGCCTGGAAAATCCCATGGACGGAGGAGCCTGGAAGGCTGCAGTCCGTGGGGTCGCTGAGGGTCGGACACGACTGAACGACTTCACTTTCACTCTTCACTTTCATGCGTTGGAGAAGGAAATGGCAACCCACTCCAGTGTTCTTGCCTGGGGAATCCCAGGGACAGCAGAGCCTGGTGGGCTGCCGTCTATGGGGTCGCACAGAGTCGGGCACAACTGAAGTGACTTGGCAGCAGCAGCAGACTAGAATAAGCGCCACTGCTTGTGTCACTTTCTATTCTTGTATCATCAATTTCCGTCTTCTTTTAAATGACCTCTGATCTATCCAAGTATTCTCTTTTCTTTCCCCATTAATGGATAAATAACTTGTACAATTTTCTTGATTTATATCCAGCATTCCCCATCAGGGCTCCACAAGCATTGGTCTAGATGTTGGAAATGGCCTCAAGCTATCATCTGACACAGACCTCCCCCATTAGCAAGAAAAGCATTATCATTCCCTATTTTCACACTTAACAGATAGTAACTGAGTATACATAATCTTCAATGTACTTTTCTAGGTATTATGAAGAGAGTACAAAAAATAGCAGGAAGAGCACTACCCTTGTGAACTTCCAGACTATCAGAAGCAGTGTACTATAGATAGCTACATGAAGGATCACAAGACAAGCCATAAAGTACCAAATGATACCACTAAGTTCAAAGAGAAAAAACTTGTGAGATCAGAGGGAAAGGTAACTTCTAGTTGGGGTGATGTCAGGAAAGCTTTCTGTTGTTGGTTAGACACTAAGTTGTATCCAACTATTTGTGATCCCATGGACTGTAGCCCACCAAGCTTCTCTGTCCATGGGATTTCCCAGGCCAGAATACTGGATGGGTTGTCATTTCCTTCTCCGGGGGCTCTTCTTGACTCACAGATTGAATCTGTGACTCCTGCATTGGCAGGCAGATTCTTTACTGCGGAGCCACCAGGAAAGCCTCATAGGGGAGTATTTGTATTAAGAACTAAGAGGACATAGCTGGTAAGGTTAGTCACGCAGTGATGGAGGAGGACAGTTTAGATAGAAGACTGTAAGGATGAGGACGTTGCATTGGGAAATCATGCATTATGTGCAGGGAGCTAGAATGCTCTTTGACCCAAGAGTAGAGCAAGTGATGAAGCAACTGAACACCCAAGGCTATATAGCACTACAAGGCCCTAGAATAGGGACTGAATCCCAGGACTCTTCCTTCTGTGGTGTTCTTCCCATAATTTGATCAAATAAACATTTTAGCCACTGCATGCTTTCCTTACAACTGCCCATTATATACTGTCCATTAATTAATTGATTCAACACTTATTGAATATCTACTACATACCAACACAAATGGACTCTGTGGTCTCCAAGGTTGATTTGGTGTGTTATAAAATAATTTTTTTTTTCCAAATGGAGAGTCAAGCTAATATAATATTGGGCCAAGACAGATTTCCTTTCCCTTTAATTGCCAGAATTTTATTGAATTATGCTTCAGAACAAATACTCTAAATAACAGAGAAAATTAAATAAACCACAAAAAAGGATCTCTGCATCGTTTTTCTACATTACGTCAATACCCTGAGTCTTACACGTGTTTTTTCCATTACTACTTTTGCTTATGTTTGAACAAGGCGTAATACAAGAGGATCTGAAACCTTCCATTCTTGAGCAAAAGCGTAAAAACATTCCATATCATCTAGTACAACAAAACTCACTTCCTTTCAGCTTATCAACCACCAAAAGACATTTCCCCTTTGTACTTGTTATTTTTAATGTAACTATGGAGACGCAACACTTTTTATGCAACTGACACACATGATTCTGGTTTAATGTACTCATCTTCTAAGAAACATTTTAAAAATTGTGGTCACTATTAAAGTTTTGAGCTTGGTTGATTCATGCCAATGTATGGCAAAACCAATACAGTATTGTAAATTAAAATAAAGGAAAAAAAATTATTACAAAAAAAAATAAAAATTAAAATTCATCCTAAAACAGAAAAAAAAAAACCCTTAGTTTCCTTACATTTTAACTCTCTGAATAAATAAGCAAATGTTATTTAATCTTCAAAAAAAAAAAAAAAGTTTTGAGCTACTTTGGTATTTCAGTATAAATCCAATACATGTGTTAGTTAAATTCATGAGGGAATAGTTACTTCAGAGTCTTAATAATTCCAATGAATTGTTCCTAATTTAAACTTTGGGGCCAGAAAATTATTATTTGAATAAATTAGGCTGTTAGATAGTTCTATAAGTTGTAGAGTTTATAAAGCTGAGTTTTGAGAGTTACATTTCCAGGCATATGGCAGGCTAGACATTCAGACTGTCCTTCCTAGCGGAAACAATTTTTTTTTCTGGCTGCACCATGCAGCTTGCGGGATCTTAGTTCTCCAACCAGGGACTGAACCAGCCCCGGCAGTAAAACAGTCAAATCCTAAACCATTTGAACGTAGCGAATTCCCTGAAAACAATTTAAAAAGCTGAATTAAAAAAAAAATCCTAACCCTCTTAAAAGCACCAAAACATGGACTAGAAAGCTAGGAATTATAAGCTCAAAGAGAAGTGAAGTAGAGCCCAGACAAGTACATGGACAACATTGTCTAGGTGGAGAACACTAGCAGGCACCATTTACACCCTATTCACAAAAATGATACCCCTGGAGTTGCTCAATCCTATGTCCTGAGATCACTTTTGACCTAAGGCATTTGCTCAAGCTGGTGAACTTCAGCTTTGGCTTCAGTGGGGCTGCGGAGCGGGGTCGGGGGAGGGGAGGTAGTAGGACAGAAGGTAAAGCCTAGGCATTAGAGAATCCTGTAGGAGACCTCTCTTCCAATAAAACTTAGACCTTATGGGTAGGGATGAAAAAACCTACACACCCAATTATCCTCAGATGATTATGAGGAATACTCCTGTGGTGCTGAGCAGAACCAAGGATTAAAAAAAAAAATCTGTCCCTGAAAAATTTTAACTTATGATACAGCTAAAATAGGTCCAAGGAAAGTTCTACCACTATAAGTTAAGTAGGCCCTGGTATATGAAAGAAATAAATGCAAATCTTTTCTGGAGGAATGTACTTCAATAATACACAAATGATTTTCTAAGGAAAATGAGCATCTCCCAGTAACAAACACTAAGCCTCTCAAGACTAAAGTTACTATTGATTGAGGACCAATAGAAACAATATCCAAGAGAAATAACAGAAAACTCCCACAAAGAATTCAGATATTTGAATTATGGAACAAAGAAGGTAAAATAACTGCTTTATTTTTTTGAAGAAATAAAAAAGTGGAAAACATCTATTCAAATTAAGAAACTATAGAATATTTTAAATTCTACAGTAGATATTTTAAAAATAGAATTTCTAGAATATAAAAACAATAACTGAAATCAATGATACAATGGACTGGTTTAACAATAAGTCAGACATTAATGAAGAGAAAAGTAATAAGCCAAAGAATTTGACTATAGCAGATATCCAGCATAATTTAAAGAGAAACAGAAGAAAGGGAACTTGAAAAGAGTAGTTAATAGATATGGAGGATAAATAAGACATTCTGACATACATCTATTTAATCGGAGTTCTCAGTTCAGTTCAATCGCTCAGTCGCGTCTGACTATTTGGGACCCCATGAATTGCAGCATGCCAGGCCTCCCTGTCTATCACCAACTCCTGGAGTACACCCAAACTCATGTCCATTGAGTCAGTGATGCCATCCAGCCATCTCATCCTCTGTCGTTCCCTTCTCCTCCTGCCCCTAATCCCTCCCAGCATCAGAGTCTTTTCCAATGAGTCAACTCTTCGCATGAGGTGGCCGAAGTATCGGAGTTTCAGCTTTCTAGAAAGAAAGAAAAGAGAAAATGGTGCTGAGGCAATATTTGAAGAGGCAATAGCTAAGAATTTTCAAGGATCAGTCTGTTTCAAAACACAGATTTAAGATACCAACTAAATTCCAAGCAAAATAAAAACAAAACAAAAAATAATTTCATTTTAACACAACATAGTGAAACAGCAGAATAGCAAGATAAAGAGACCATCTTAGAAACAGATTTCTAAGTCCCTTCAGGAGAAAAAAATATCTGCCAACTTAGAATTTTACCCCCAGGGAAAAAAAGTTTCAAAAAAGAAGATTAAAAAAATGATATTTTTAGATAAGCTAAGTGAGTTTGCTTCCATGATTTTCATAAAAGGAAATTCTGAAGCATGTACTTAAGAGAGAAAGTGATCTCAGATGAAAGGTTTAAAAAGTAATGAATGAAGAGCAGAGAAAGTGGTCAAGATGGATAAAGCTAAACTAAACAGATCTTGAGTATGTAGAACAAGAATAAAGTTTTCTGAGGTTAAAAAAAGATTTCAAATACAACAGTAACATAAAACTTGGAGGCGAGTATATGGATTTGAAGTATGTAAAGTGCTTGCTATCTGGGAAAAGGGGAGAACTTTGATAAATATGTATGCTTTAATTTCAGTGCATCTGAAATTGTAACACACATCAGAACAATCTGAAGGGCTTGTTAAAACACGAGTCTTGATTTAGTTGTCAGGTGGGCCCAAGAATTTACATTTCTAACAAGCCCCCAGCTTGATATTGATGTTCAAGACCACAGTTTATTTTACTTTTTTCAGATTTTTTAAAATGTGGACCATTTTTTAAGTATTTATTGAATTTGTTACAATATTGCTTCTGTTTTATGCTTTGGATTTCTGGCCGTGAGGTATGTGGGATCTTAGGTCTCTGACTAGGGATTGAACTCACATCCCCTACGTTGGAAGGCAAAGTCTTAACCACTGGATCTCCAGGGAAGTCCCAAGACTACACTTTAAATAGCACTGTTGACTAGCCATAAAACAAAACAAACAAACAAAAAAAACCCAAACAATACAAAATCCAAACTAGTAGAGGGGGAAAAATTGAAATAAGAAAAAAATAATTCAAAATAAGGTGAAAAGCCAAATAAAAATAGAACCAGAAGAACAAGTGGAAAGGAGAAAATAGGACGATAGGTACAAATTCATATATATTAGTAATTACATTAAATATGAAAGGATTAAATCCTTCAATTAAAAGATAAAGATTGATACAAAAAAAATGAGCTCAAAATGGATCACAGACCTAAATAAAACTTTTAGAAGAAAATAATAGGAAAAAATATTTGTGACCTTGGGTTAGGCAAAGAGTAATTAGATACAACATCAAAAACATGATCTGTAAAAGAAAAACTGGTTAATTTGGATTTCAGCAAAATAAAGTATTTTTTAAGATTATGAAAAGACACAATTGAAAGAATGAAAAGATGGCTATATAGGAAGAAAATATTTGCAAATCACATATATGATGAGTATATAAAGAATTCCACATTCAAAAAAATAATAAGGAAAAAAACAAGCCCAATAAAATATTTACTTCACCAAAGAAGAGGCGTGGATGACAAATAAGCAATGAAAAGCTTTTCAACATCATTCATCATTCAGTTCAGTTCAGTTCAGTCGCTCAGTTGTGTCCGACTCTTTGCGACCCCATGAATCGAAGCACGCCAGGCCTCCCTGTCCATCACCAACTCCCGGAGTTCACTCAAACTCATGTCCATCAAGTTGATGATGCCATCCAGCCATCTCATCCTCTGTCGTCCCCTTCTCCTCCTGCCCCCAATCCCTCCCAGCATCAGAGTCTTTTCCAATGAGTCAACTCTTCGCATGAGGTGGCCAAAGTACTGGAGCTTCAGTTTTAGCATCATTCCTTCCAAAGAAATCCCAGGGCTGATCTCCTTCAGAATGGACTGGTTGGATCTCCTTGCAGGCCAAGGGACTCTCAAAAGTATTCTCCAACACCAGAGTTCAAAAGCATCAATTCTTCGGTGCTCAGCTTTCTTCACAGTCCAACTCTCACATCCATACATGACCACAGGAAAAACCATAGCCTTGACTAGACGGACCTTAGTCGGCAAAGTGATGTCTCTGCTTTTGAATATGCTACCTAGGTTGGTCATAACTTCTCTTCCAAGGAGTAAGCTCGGGGAAATATAAATTAAAACCATAATGAGATACTACAAAACACCTGTTAGAATAATTAAACTGAAACGATCTGACAATACCAAGAGCTGGTGAGAACAGGGAGCAACTGAATTCTTTCATGCATTCTCATACTTTGTTGGAGGCCAATGCGCAACAGTAGAGCCACTCTAGAAAACAATTTGGTAGTTTTGCTTTGTTTTGTTTTTTTTTTTATAAAGTTAAACATAGAATCACCACAAATGCAGCAATCTTACTCCCTGGTATTTACCAGAGTGAAATTAAAGCTTATGTTCATTCAAAACCCTAAACACAGATGTTTACAGTAGCTTCACTTGTAATAACCAAAAATTAGAAACAGTCCAGATGTCCATTGACTCGAGAATGGTTAAACTTTTACATCCATAAAAAGAACACTGTTCAACAATAAAAAAAGAGTAAACTTTTTTTTTGCAGGGGAATAAACTCTTGAACACAAGAACATGGATGAATCTCAAAAGCATTTTGCTTAGTGAAAGGTGTCAGACTCAAAAAGTACATATTATTCAATTTATATGACATTTTTGAAAAGGCAAAACTATAGGAACAGAAAACAGATTTATGATTATCTTGGTTAAGGGTAGGGTGAGGGTCTGCTCACAAAGGGGTATCACAAGGGAATTTGGTTGGGGCTTGTATTCCGTATCTTGATCATAGTGGTAGTTTGAACACTAGGCATTTTGCCAAAACTTATTTTTATCGTATGTTAAATAACTCTTGTTTTTGTTTTTAAGACAAAGATTGTCAGATTGAGCAAAAATTTAACGGGGTCTCCAACAGCCTTTGTTAGCCAAGTGCAAACTTTGGTCAAGAAAAATCAAATTCAGTTCTCATTCTGAAAACACTTATAAAATTCTGTACAAAACCTCATTAAAAAATGAATCGTATTTCTATTTTTAGATTGTTAACCTATAGCAGGAAATAAACACCAATATATACCAGACTTAAATATACTTTAATGTACCATAGTTTTTTAGTATTTTATACCACTGTAAAACATAAGATTAAGAATCAAAAGAGGTGGTTGAAACTGTCTGTCTAAAACTGTAGGAGTCCTTGAATTTTTTCACTTTGCATCCAGCTGTTTTGCCATCATCAGAGGGCTAATTTTAGAATGAGTAATCTTCTTATAAAATACAGTGTAATTAAGAAAGTCGAATTTTTTTTCTGTAATTAAGAAAGAATTTTTTTTTCCCGGAGACTTCTAATTCAGAATTGTACAGGGTGTTCGGTTTTCTAAACCAAGCCAGCAAACTAAGAGTAATCTGAACCATAAATCTGAGGCCAAGTCAAGAAACTTTTAGTTAAAGAATCATATTTAACTTCTACAAGAATTGAATTCCAGCTCCTTTATATCAATATACTTTGAAATGAAGATAAAATTACAAATAAAGTTTTTACTCAATCTATGAGAAGCAATACGGAAATCATAGCATGTGATGGTTTATTCTTTCCGGCAAATTAAATGACTACATTTGCTTTGTAATGCAAGTAAGCGAAATCTCCTTGCTTACTGTTGCTAAAGCTGCTTTCCTTGTTTTCTTGTTCTGATGGGAATCGTCAGCAACATGGAACATGCTGCCGCATTCTTAAAGCAATGACGTATATTGTGATGTAAACAGTCAAACCTAAACCTAGTAATTTAGAGCACATTGTTATAGCTTTCCCTATTTCTCAAAATAACTGGAACTGAGGGCACACCAAATCTCCACCTTTTGTTGTGCCATGTAGACACTGCCACAAAATAAAGAAATTCTTCATTTTTCAGGTCAAAATTAAGCCATCCTTTTCGGTCTGCTATACAGGTGAACAATGACTTTTCATTAATTACCTACAAAACAGATTAAGAGAAGACAATTTCATGCAACATCTCACAGTTTCAAGTGCTACATGAGGAAGGATGTAAGCGTGCTGATAAAGCTTATATAGTGTATGAGTTTTCTGTTAGATTATTAATAAAAATGCTAATTTCTAGAATAAATCAACGACCCCACAGTCATCTAAAGTAAGTCATTCCAGTGAGTCAATAACCCAAGAAACTTCTATAGAAAAATAAAGAACTGAAGGAAACTAGCACCTTTGAAATTTTTTATTTATTTTTAATTGGAGGATAATTGCTTTATAGTGTTGTGTTGTTTTCTGACATACTTCAACACAAACCAGTCATGGGTATCTACAAGTCCCCTGCCTCTTGAACGTCCCTCCCTTATATGGCCCTGGAACCATGCTTTTTCTGAAATTTTAATGTCACCTAATTACTATAAGAGTGCTCCCGGTCACACAACTAAAGTCGTTAGAGAGATCATGATCATGAGACCATTAACTGGCTGAACACATTTTTGCATGGTTAGGAAAACTGTATTACAGTTCAGTTTGCCCCTGGCTTGTGACATTTTACGGGTACCCTGCAATTTACCCACTGCTACTAAAAAAAAAAATTTTTAACTTTCTTCAAGTTTCCCCATGAAAAATGATCTTATTTGGTAGACATGGAGAAAAATGTGGAAGAATTACTCTCATTAGGCTGGCTTTGAGTGGATATCCTATGTTTACAAAATGTTTTGAGAGAGTCAGATCAGCAGTTCCAATGACAGCATATCATACCGTTATCAGGAGGCACGTGCAGCCTAAGGAGAATTTTCAGTCTATCAGAGTGGCCCATATGTTGCTTATTTATCATTTCAATTTCATATTAGAATCAAAATTGAAAAAAGGAAAACTTTGAAACTCAAGCAAGTCATCTGTGACCAGAATAATGAGGTCTCTTGCCAAAAAAACCCCCAAAACAAACAAAACAGAAAGCCCCAAAAACAGAGATTAACAGTTTTGAGAATCAGGCTTTGGTTTCAGAGTATTATTCCAGCTGTTTAATTCATTTGCTGATGCGGATCAAGTATGCAGACACAGTAAATTTTTAAAGGGTTTATGTGCCCTCAGTAATTTTACCATTTTTAAGAGAAATGAGAAATACTATAGTAGTGACCAAGTAGTAGCAATTACTTATTTTCAGAAGCTGTATTTTACTGACTAAAGCAGCACTTGTAGATAATAGGATTATTTCTTGGCTGTAGCACTATGACTGTACGTTACAAAACCAAAAACTCTCTGATATAGATAAGGAATGGGGTCAATGAAAGAATAACATTCCTGGACTTTCCTGGTGGCCCAGTTGTTAAGAATCCACCTGCCAATAAGACACAGGTTCCATCCCCAATCCAGGAGGATCCTACCTGCCACAGAGCAACTAAGCCCATGGCCACAGCTACCGAGCCCACACTCTAGAGTCTTCGAACTGCGACTGCTCAGCCCATGTGCCGCAACTGCTGAAGCCCATGCACCTTAGAGCTCCACAAGAGAAGCCACTGTAATGAGAAGCCCGGGCACCGCCACTGGAGAATAGCCCCGACTCGCAGCAACCAGAGAAAGCCGGAGCACAGCAATGAAGACACAGTGCAGCCCAAAATAGTAAATAAGTAAATAATGTTTTAAAGTGAAATATTTTTTTAAAAAACTAATACAGTCTTCCAAAAAGGTGATAACTTCCTTATAAGAAGAAACACGTGACGCCTAGCAGTCACCATTTCGTTTATTCCATACGATTGCTTAAGTTTTCAAGTGGGCAGTATTCTATTTCAAGGCCATTCTGTTGCAAAACTTTGCTATGTGGTTGTAACATAACTGTGTCTGTTGTAAACCAAAGAGGGCAGGGGGAAAAAAAGAAGAAGAGACCACAGGAAAAGGTACTTCGTGTAACTTTTCATGTGAGGGTCTTAAAGTAGATAACGGATTATTAAAACAAAAATTTTTAAGTTCTCTGAGCTGCTACCTTGAAGGTTTTCACCAAAGATTAAAGTGGCCTTTCCAGAGACTCTAAAGTTTAGCACAAAACTGGATTAAGGACAACTAATGGTCTAAATAAATGATTGTCATCGTTACATGAGAACTGCAAAGACCAACACAATAAGAACAGATGACTGTTTCCTAAATATCAATAAGGTATGTAGTCCTGTGTGATTCCTTTTGAGGTTTCACGGTTTGAGATGGGTGTTAGTGATAAAAATAGACCAAAAATTTATTATATAAAATAATTGTGTTGAGGCTATTTTTGGTTGATGGAAGAAAATAAATATGTCTGAGGAATTTCTTTCGTAAATGCCAACTTGTGTGGATATATGTAGAGATCTGAATGTTTTTATTAATGATGATAATTAACCATTATTCTACCCAAATACATAAATTGGTATAAGTCATATAATTAAAAACTGGGATAATACATATTCACAAAATGAAAGATGAAAGATATGAAAAGTCCATCAGATAATTATAGACTTGATCACAAAATATTCAAAAGGACAAAATGATTAAGATGTAGTTGGCAAAGGCCAACACAGTATTGTAAAGCAATTATCCTCCAATAAAAAATAAAAAAAGATGTAGTTTGGCTTGTAGGAAGGGAAATGGTTAATTGAAAATGAAAGGTCAGGTATTTACCCCTCTGTCCCAAAATCTGGACTAGGATTTGCTAATGTCTTAATAGATTCTCAGCTGTGAATAAAACCAAACAAATAAACAGTCTGCCCGAAAGCTGCCTCATGTGCAGGCCTTCTAGTCTTCATCCTTCACAAAAATTCCTTTCCTTGTTCCCTCTAAATTTACAGATATTTTAAATTAAAAAAATTTTATTGAGATATTGTTGATTTACAGTACTATAGTAGTTTCAGGTGTCAACATAGTGATTCAAAATTTTTATAGATTATACTGCAGTGACAGGTTTTAAAGGACAAAAGTTTCTCGGAGGCATTTGCACAATTCTTGAAAAAATTAGCATCATAACTTCCTATTCCAAGAAATTTAACTAGGTCAAATAGAAAAACATTGAGTAAGGTTTCTTAGGCCCTGAAAGCGAAGTTTCCCTGGAACTATGAGCTAATAACTATGTTCCAAAGGCACAGCTTTTTCACAAAGAAAACACCCATCTCAAGTGTCTTTCCTATTCTAGTTCTACATCTAGTAGACGGATCTCATTGTAACAAATCTTATTTCATTGACAGTGCACTTACTCAAGCAGTAATAGTGACAAGAACAAATTATTTTGGAAGATATTCTCTGACCCACCTTAGTTAGCAGCATACATGTGTCCTGTCTAAGTGATATTCTTATTCATCCAAATCAGCTTATGGTCCAGTTACTCAAATTTTTTGGAATTCTTAGTTCTGAGGATGGAGGTAGGCATTAACAATTTTCCCCAAACTTCCATCTGCAACTATTTCTAATAGACTCTAACCTCCAGATGTGCTTGTTTCAACTTCCTTGTTGCTTTGGAAACCCCTATGTAACATCATTTAGAGTTATTTTGCATTAATGTAGTTCCTTATAAAAAGATTCATTCTGTTCTCATATTAAGCTATGAAGATTTGCTTTCTTTTGGTTGTTTTTATACATAAGACTTACTAATATTCCAGTTTTTCTTTTCCCTAACTATATGCATGAGTTGAAGTATTAAAAAAGCTTCTGTATTAAAGTTTGTAAATCATATTAAGTCTACATAGGCAAAGGGTTGCACTTTGCATATATTCTATAGAAAAAGAAAACCAAACCTAAGAAAGTAAAATGAAGGGTCAAGTAAGCAATCCAGCAGAGACTCTCCCAAAGCCACAACCACTTCTTACCCTAATTCATAGTTTCATTACTGGCCACACTTTTATTCTGCTTACTTCTTTTAGTGCATTCCTCAGATCTGTTACACATGCTTTTGGATAATAATACGAACCTCTACTGAATTCCTCATCTAATACAACCTGGCCAGTTTCATTTGCGTTCTAGGTGTCCTATATGATACAAAGGCAATGTTGTGAAGACTCAGGAATGTAATGGTACTAATATTTCTCCTTTTTAAAAAAAATATTTATTTTATTTTGCTGTGGCAGGTCTTAATCGTGGCACACGG
Source organism: Budorcas taxicolor (assembly GCF_023091745.1). Lineage (NCBI taxonomy): Eukaryota > Metazoa > Chordata > Mammalia > Artiodactyla > Bovidae > Budorcas > Budorcas taxicolor. The sequence goes on along the minus strand of NC_068919.1, from coordinate 12,854,196 downwards.
GAATCTTCAATCTTTGTTGCAGCATGCAAGATCTTTTAGTTATGGCATTCAAACTCTTCGTTGCCACTTTGGGGATCTAGTTCCCTGACCAGGGATTGAACCAGGCCCCCTGCTTTGGGAGTGTGGAGTCTTAGCCACTGGACCACCAGGGAAGTCCCTGGTAATAATATTTCTACTGTCCTTTCTCATCTTCTCTACTTGAAGCCTATCACCACTAATGTGAAGCTACTATTAAACCAGAGTGACCTTATTTATATGGTCAACCAAATACCTTGCTTAGTATTTTTTTCAATTCCCTCGTTTGGCTTCACAGGCTTCCCTGGTGGCTCAGCTGGTAAAGAATCTGCCTGCAATGTGGGAGACCTGGGTTCAATCCCTGGGTTGGAAGGGAACAGCTACCTACTCCAGTATTCTGGCCTGGAGAATTCCATGGACTGTACAGTCCACGGGTTACAAAGAGTCAGACATGACTGAGCAACTTTCACTTTTGGCTTCACAGAGTACAACAGACATATTGATGAACTCCTAAAAGATTTCAGTATTGTTCTTATTACATGGAATTTAGTAGTAATGAAAATGAGGGGGGGGGGCATAAATAATGTAATTAAACCAGCCAAACAGTTATAACTAGAATATCTGGACTCCATGAGCCATTACATTTTGACCAAATGGCTTGTGTAAGAGGAAGTGACCCTGTTAGCTGTTCGTTCGTTACTTCCTGATAGTAAGATAAAGGTAAAATGCTTTTCTTTTGTTTTAATGTAGATTTTCTGCAGTAATAATTCATTGAACAAAATTCAATTTTAAAATATTTTAAACATTCAGAAAAGTGACAAAACATATGTACTCTTACAAATTTAATAAATGCTATCATCTCACTGTATTTGTTTAGATACTTCTTTAAGAAACAATACAATGTCACAATTGAAGCCCCGATTTCATTTCGTTTCCCACACGCCTTCTTCAGAGGAAGCCACTATCCTAAAGTTTGTAAGCTTTCCTTTATTGTAGAAATTTGTTCATGTTGCTAGATGTCAGTAGATTCACTAACTTTTCTTAGACAATTTTTTTTAGTTTTATTGGAATATAGTTGATTTACAATGTTGTGTTAATTTCTGCCATATAGCAAAGTGAGTCAGTTATACATATATCCACTCTTTTTAAAATTTTTCTCCTATACAGAGTATTGAATAGAGCTCCCTATGCTCCCTATACAGTAGGTCCTTAACAGTTATCTATTTCATATATATTAGTGTGTATATATTAATTCCAATCTCCCAATTTATCCCTTCCCCATGCCCCGTTTCCATAAGCTTGTTTTCTAAATCTGAGATTTCACTAATTTTAAGTATTATATAAGATTCCATTGCATGACTGTGGACATATAGTTTTTGTCATCGTCACTGTGAACAATACCCTAACATCTTCATAGTGTCTCCTGGTGCATATGTGCATGACTTATCCTAAGTGCAGGAGTTAAGTTTTTATGGCCAATACACATTAAGAAATAATTTTATATTAAGTTCCTGTACATGCATACATGCACATATCACCACAGGCTGAGCTGCCTAGCAAGTAGATCTGAGACAGAAATTTGTGTACAGCTGTTTATGAGGGAGTGTCCAGGAATCAGCACCTGCTGGGAAGTAAAAGAAGCAGGAATACGGGCAGAGGTAGTTTTGTGCTCTAACAAAGTGATAACAAAGGCCTCAGTTGATCCCATATTCACTGCAGTGATTATTCAGAGTCATTTGGAATCAGGGCAAGGGGATCAGGCTTTTTTTTATATATACCTGCACTGCTCAGTTACTGAATATAGCTGCACCCAGGAAGAGGGTGTGTGTGACCTTGGGCAAGTAGCGCTCTTGCAGGAGACAGTCCTACAGAGGGACTCACCCAAAAGCTGTAGGCTGCAACACATCTAGCAGCTCAGAGAATTAATCATTTAGTCCTGGAAAGGGAGAATCTAGGTGGTGCACAAAAATTCACAAAATAATCCTTACCCTGATACTTCTGTTCTATTTCATTTGTTTAAAAAAAATAAATGTTAATTATAACCCTTAAATTGATTTCACAATTCACTAATGGATCATGAATCACAGTTTGAAAAAACTGCTTTAGCGTATATACCCAGAAATGGAACTGATGGATTGTAGGGTATATGCATTTTAAATTTTAGTTAAGTATTGTCAAACGGCTTTCCAAAGGGGTCAGGCCATTTGACATTCCCCGTAGCAGAGCATTGAGTTCCAGTTTTCCTATAGTCTCAAAAACCTTGGCATTGTCAGATTTCATATATATATACAAAAATACAGTAGCAGGTACTACAGTAGACACTTCGAAACCCATCCTTTGGTGAAAGTGAAAATGTTTTCAATACTGTATTATACCAAGACATACTTCCTGCTAGCTTATCAACTACCAAAAGGCATGTGCATTTCCCTGATAATTAGGTAACGTTCAAATTTTAGTCTTGCAAAATAGAAATCTATTCTTGCAAAATAAATCTTTTAACCTTGTGATCTTTTTTATGGCACCTAGAGGAGTGCCCAGCATATAACAACAGTAAAATACCTGCAGATTGAAAGAGTGAATGCCTAGACACATGGCATTTTTTTTGTTTTCACTTTTTTTCTTTTAATCTCTGAAGCAATGTGGTTTAGTAGATTACTGGCCCAGGAACTGTGAGGCCTGGGCTTTGATCCATTCCACCCATGGGATTTGGTAAATTTACTCCACCTTTCTGAGGCTCAGTTTTTTCATCTCTTAAACAATAATTTCCTATGTATCCAGCTTACTTCATGAATACTGAGTTCTCAGAACTGATTTCATATCTTTGTAATAGAGAAAGCAAAGAATTTAGGGATCTAGATTCTAGTCTTCAAACTCCTCTCACTATTGTATGTTTATGACCTTGGACAAATCACAAGTAGGTAAATGTTCACTTTTTGGAAAATAAAATGCTCACTAGATGATCTCTAAGGTTCTTTCTCAAAAATCCTATGTTCTGGGTCATAGAAACATGAAGTCAATTTATGAAAATATCATTCTTATAAAGCCAACACCACATGGGTCACATGATACATGTTAAATCCACTTCTAATTGCTGGCCCCACCTCAATCACTCTGTAATCCAATCCATTTAGCCCTACCCTTGTCCAATTGCCCTATATGTTACCTGAACTCCACCCTTAAGATTCTCATTTGCAACTGATGACCATTTTTATTACTGCTAGTATTTCAATACTTTGTTCTAACCTTGTGGCAAATAGAGCCTTGTGCTGTGTGATTACCAGGAGAATCTGAAATGGAAGAATACGTTCCTTTTTTTTTTTATGACTCCATTAACTCCTCATTCCCTTTTATCACAACGTTGGTTAAAGATGAATGGTATTGTTACATACTCTCCTCAACGTGACATCAAGGGCTTTCCGGTTGTGCTTTCTTCTCTGTAGGATTCGGTACTCTCCGGACAGCATTGCACAGGCGGGCGGGGGTTTGCCAGCACTGCTCTATTTTGCCTTCTCTAAAAGCTATTCTTCCACTTCCGTTCTAATACATTCAAATAAAAGATACCTCATCTCAACTTCTGTTTCCTTTTTAGTATAATTTAAAACTCTGTAAATTATTATTATAACATCTAAATTCTATTAAATCAATATGCTGATTTTATTAAGTTTCAAATGCAGTTAAGATAATTACAATCAAACATGAAAACTTGCAGACTTGTAAGTAGAGAATGTAGAGGAAGGATATTTGTTTCTAGGAGATAGTAAAGTGACTGACATAAGGGCCTAAACCAGCCCTAGGAGAGGCTTTGGAGATCTTTATGTTTGCTTATTTCTAATTTACGGAGAAGGCACTGGCAACCCACTCCAGTACTCTTGCCTGGAACTCCCATGGATGGAAGAGCCTGGTGGGCTGCAGTCCGTGGGGTCGCTAAAAGTCGGACACGACTAAGCGACTTCCCTTTCACTTTAAACTTTCATGCATTGGAGAAGGAAATGGCAACCCACTCCAGTGTTCTTGCCTGGAGAATCCCAGGGACAGAGGAGCCTGATCGGCTGCCGTCTATGGAGTCACACAGAGTCAGACACGACTGACGTGACTTAGCAGCATTTCTAATTTAAATCTTTATTATTAGTCTAGTATTCTCCAAATCCTGAATAAACTAGTTGCTAGAGTTTTTCCCTTCTGGATTAACTTTATCCTTAATATAACTAACCAATCCATCTCTTTGTATGCATATATGTGCTCATGGACGGTAGAGGCTTAAATGCTTTCTTAAGTTCCATTAAGAGCCTCCTCTCATGAGCCTGAAAGTGTTCTGAATGAGAGGGGTCAACATGCTGGAGAAGAGAAGCGAAGAACCAGGAACAGATCCTAACGCCCTGCTCCTCTTAGGTAACATCGAGACTGAACATTGATGAACTTTTCCACCCCGAGTAGAAAGAAAGGAAAATAGGAAGCTAGCAACCTCAAGCTATCTCTGGAAAAAATGATCATATTTCTTCTTTAGAAAGATCAGCCTGGGAACCAAGGGAGGGATGGATGAAGGAGAAAAGACAGGAGATTGGGAATCCAATTAGTTGATTGCTACAAAATTTCAAGTAAAAAAAAAAAAAGCCGAAAAAACAGGGATTTGAACTGGGTCAGTAGGAATGTAGATAGAGAGGTGAAGAAGGTTATGCTTGATGTTAAGGAGATGGTATCAACTGGTTTTGTTGTTACTGTTGTTTGGCTGTGCTGGATCTTCCTTGCAGTGCAGGGCTTAGTTGCATGCACAGCTCCATGGCATGTGGGATCTTAGTTCCCCAACCAGGGATCGAACCTGAGTCCTCTACTCTGGAAGGGGAATTCTTTACCACTGCGCCTCTAGGGAACTCCCTTCACAGGTTTTGACTTTTCTGACTACTGTATAGTGAGTCCTATTCAAGAAGTTAGAGAATATAGGAGAAACAGGTTTCCGGTCAAGATAATGAGTTTACCTTTGAAAATGTTGCGTTCAGGTGCACTTGGGACTTATTTGTCTGGAGGCAAATGAATATACAATCCTGAAGCTTAGAAGAGATGTATAGACTAAAGATGTGTTTGTCTCCTAGTCTGAGGGATTATAAAGAAAACAGAAGTATTATATTTTTAAGCTTTTTTTTTCATTGCAGGTGTTTCCCCTTGCTGGCAGCGTTCTTTAAGCTTTGACAATAAAAAGGGCGTCCCTGTTGTCTACCCTTGCAGGACGCATGTCTGGGCCAATCAATTAAAAAAAAAAAAAGACTCACAGTGTCTGATTTGTTTAGCTTCGTGTTTCCCAAATATCCTAGCTGTAACAACAGTGCTGAGTACATGAGAAAAGATGACTCATATTTCCTGCAAGTCAGCACAGATATCCATCCTTCCAAATTATTTGAACCTTTGGCCACTCCCAAATAGAGTCAAAGTGTTGGAACAATTTATGAGCATTTGTTTCATTTGTTGAGAACAATTCTAGTACATCTGGAATAAAGTTTCAGAGAAAAAAAAGAAAAGCTTTTATCTTGTATCACCCCAACCCCCATATCCCAAACAAGGTGCTGTCACCATTTATAGAGGGCTGACTCATTTGAAAAGACCCTGATGCTGGGAAAGATTGAAGGCAGGAGGAGAAGGGGACAACAGAGGATGAGATGGTTGGATGGCATCACTGACTCAATGGACATGGGTTTGAGTAAACTCCAGGAGTTGGTGATGGACAGGGAGGCCCGTTGTGCTGCAGTCCATGGGGTCACAGAGTTGGACATGACCAAGCAACTGAACTAACTCCCAGGTGGTGTTAGTGGTAAAGGACACACCTGCCAATGCAGGAGACATGAGAAACACGGATTTGATCCCTGGGTAGGGAAAATCCCCTGGAGGAGAACATGGCAACCTACTCCAGTATTCTTGCCTGGAGAATCCCATGGACAGAGGCACCTGGTGGGCTACAGTCCATAGGGTCGCAAAGATTCAGACGTGAATGAAGTGACTTAGTGTGTACATGCATGCGAACGTGCACACACACACACACACACATCTTTTATAGAAAGTCTAAGTTCTCTTTTGATTGGTTCAAATGTCATCTATCCATCACCTTGAATCCATACACTCTGAATTAATCAACTTCCCTAAGCTCCCACAGCAACAAATTTAAACACCTAGTGTGGAACTTCTCAGTCTGCCTGGGAGCATACTTTATGCCTTTAATATGCACTTATCTACTTTCATTCCCTTTTGTGCCCAGCACAGTGCTTTGTGTATAAATGCCAACTGAAGTGAATTCATAAAATGTTCTGAAAATATTCAGCCATGGAAAATGATAGTCAAGATATACTACATAAAAATAACTTCCTTTTGCAGATCATTTAAAAACTAAATGTTGGATTTATTAATAGCAGGAATTGTTGAGAGAAGTAAAAGCATTAACTTGAGGAAGATGTTGAGAGGCGATAATTTTCAAATTTGTGGGAAAGTGCTGACTCAAAGATATGACTCCTCAGCCACAGAGAGGGTAAAGAGAGCAGTGTCTCAGACTACTGCAGCCCTCTTATCCTTAGACACTCTAGTATCAGGTTTAGAATTTGTTATTTGCAACAGGACATTTCTCACTATTATTCTTACAAGTTGTTCAGATAATTTGTCTTTGAAAAGTATTTCATCAGGTTTATGGGTTTGTTTTTGTTTGTTTCTTTTTTTGGCCACACCTCTTGGCATGTAGGATCCTAGTTTCCCAAACAGGGACTGAACCTTTGCTCCCTGCATTTGAAGCTCAGAGTCTTAATCAGGAATTGCCAGGGAAGTCCCAGGTTTGTGTTTTTAGGAAGAAAGATGATAATCTGACAACACTGCCAATAAATTTCAGTTTGTGGATTAAATACACTGGAATGTCATTCTAACACTTTCACGATGAATAGACCCATGTGTTCTGCTTTGGGAGATATCTGAAGATTTTCTAAAAGACCATCAATTTTTGGTGGAAGGCTTTCTCATCCATAAGGAAGCTGCAAGGGACAGATATCAAGAACAGCTTTCTAGAATACTCTTTCAAAGACATGGATAAATTTTTTTTAAAGATATAAAAAAAACTTCTGGTTTAGCAATTAAATAGATTAAACAGGTGGTGAGCATTAGGTGGTACAATAATTGAGTTTCCAGTGTTTTAAACTGTTACTGGTTTCATAGTTTTCCTTCATGGATTTTTCAAGCCACAGCATTAAAAACAAAATTTCTAAGAAACAACCAGATAGAGTTCCAGGTGTGAAAGCTAATGTAATCTCAGAAAAGGCATGGAGCCCAAGTTTCTAAGGCACATTTAAAAAAATCTGGCTGTGACAGCAAGGTTAGACTCCCTTAGCCAAATCACATTTAGGGTTTAACTGTGACTACTGTGACAAATTCTGAGAGGACTCATGATATGACTGTTAAGGATTCTAAGGTACTTAAATGCATTTCCTGAGCATGCGGTCAAATGCTCCTTATTGTCTTTCTACTGCCTTTTAGTATGTTCTTTCAGAAAGTGTTACCTTTGATTAAAAAAAAGAAACATTCAAAACTTTTCAACTTTTAAATTTTGTTTTGGCTTGTTTTGGCTGTGCTGGGTCTTTATTGCTTTGTGTGGGCTTCTCATTACAGTGGCTTCTCTTCCTGCAGAGCACGGGCTCTAGAGTGTGTGGGCTTCAGCAGCTGTGGCACATGGACTCATTAATTGCGGTTCCTGGGCTTCAGAGCACAGGCTCAATGTTGTGGCACACGGGCTCAGGTGTTCTGTGACATATGGGATCCTCCTCAAAACCAGGGATCAAACCCCTGTGTTCTGCATTGGCAGGCAGATACCCAACAACTGTACTGCCAGGGAAGTCCCAAAACTTTTCAACTTTTGAAGCTTTTTAGAATTCCACTCTATAAACTACGCTTACAATTATATGTCTATAATATTTTAACCCTGGAGAAGGAAATGGCAATCCTCTTCAGTGGTCTTGCCTGGGAAATCCCATGAACAGGGGTGTCTGGAGGGCTATAGTCCTTGGGGTTGTAAAAAATCGGACACACCTTGGCAACTGAGCATAGTCAATACTTTAATTGGCATTCTTTAACGCAGATGAAAATATGTGAATTTGTTTGACAGTTAAGAGTGACAGGTTCCCAACTGAACTCTTTTTTTTCACAGCTTTATTGAGAAGTAATTGACACACAGTGGACTACACACATTTAAAGTGTGCAACTTGCCAAGTCTGATCTGTGTATACATCTGTGAAACCATCACTACCATCGAGATAGTGATATCTAGACATCCATCCATCCAAAAGAGTTCCCTCTTGCCCCTTTATGTTATAATCCTCCCCTTTCAATCACGGATTGACCTACAGCCATGCCCTCACATTAGGAATAAGAATCCTGTGAATGATATGGGCAGTGGGGAGGAAGGATCTATCCTGGAAAAGAGACTTAACATTTTGTTTAGTAGAGTTAAAATGCTGCATCTGGGATGTGCTCAAAAATACAAAAAAGTGGTTGACTCAGTATTTTCAGGTCAAGATCTTGATCTTTTGAACTTTATGGAATGCTGGGTTATCTGAAATGTGACAAAAATAGGCTTCCTTCTCTCTTGCTCTTTTCTAATCCAGTCTTCACAGAAGATTTCTTTTTTAAATTAAATTTACCCAGAGCTGGAAAACATTTATTTTTTAAGGAAAATTAATAGCATTAAAAAGATACATAGTTAGAGTAGTTGTACATAAATAGAGCAACAGGTTGTCCGGGCCATCTTGGAACGCACATTTACAAGACCAAAGGGCACATTTTATGGTAACAGAACACACCTTTTCAGTGCTGAAAATTAACTGATCCTACATTAGTCCTCCTCATTAGTATGATGTGTTAACCATCTGAGCTAAAAACTGACACTTATTTCTTACTCTTATTTCTCAGTTGGTGATTTCTAAACTTATATGGGGGAATTCCCTGGCTGTCTGGTGGTTAGGGGCTTCCCAGGCGGCACTAGTGGTAAAGAACCCGCCTGCCAATGCACGAGATGTAAGAGACGAAAGTTCGATCCCTGGGTTGAGAAGATCCCCTGGAGGAGGGCGGGCAACCCAGTCCAGTATTCTTGCCTGGAGAATCCCAAGGACAGAAGCGCATGGCAGGCTATAGTCCACGGGGTCGCAAGAGTCGGACACAGCTTAGCAACTAAACCACCACCACTGGTGGTTAAGACTCATTGCTTTCACTACTGTGGATCTGGATTTGACTCCTGGTTAGGGAATTAAGATCCCATAGGCCACCAGGCACAGTCCCAAAAAAAAAAAATAATAATAATAAACTCACATGGGGTAATCCATTAAACCCTCAAATGGCAGTAAACAATCCTACTGATCACCAAGGCTACTGCCGTTTTGAGGGGCGTGGGAGAGGAACTTACCAGATACCTTTCAAAAGTACATGTCTTATAATGTAGAATAGGATTTATAATACACTCGCTACAGAGTTTCAGCTTGGGATGATGAAAAAGTTCTGGAAACGGCACAGTTCAGTTCAGTCACTCAGTCGTGTCCGACTCTTTGCGACCCCATGAATCGAAGCACACCAGGCCTCCCTGTCCATCACCATCTCCCGGAGTTCACTCAGACTCACGTCCATCGAGTCCGTGATGCCATCCAGCCATCTCATCCTGGGTCATCCCCTTCTCCTCCTGCCCCCAATCCCTCCCACCATCAGAGTCTTTTCCAATGAGTCAACTCTTCGCATGAGGTGGCCAAAGTACTGGAGCTTCAGCTTTAGCATCATTCCTTCCAAAGAAATCCCAGGGTTGATTGCCTTCATAATGGACTGGTTGGAACTCCTTGCAGTCCAAGGGACTCTCAAGAGTCTTCTCCAACACCACATTTCACAAGCATCAATTCTTCGGCGCTCAGCCTTCTTCACAGTCCAACTCTCACATCCATACATGGCACACACAGCCAAAAAAAAGAAAAACACATGTGGAATTACAGCATCAGTAAACTACATATTCATAACAGTTCATATTCTTTTCCTTAGTAGCACTCTGTGCAAAAACGAGTAAGAATCACTGATTCGGATTACTACTTGCAGTAAGTAGACCACTAAATGTACTTACCAAATAGCATTGCGCTGATTAGGGCTTCCCTGGTGGCTCAGACAGTAAAGCATCTGCCTGCAATGCAAGAGACCTGGGTTCTATTCCTGGGTCAGAAAGATTCCTTGGATTAGGAAATGGCAACCCACTCCAGTACTCTTGCCAGGAAAATCCCATGGATGGAGGAGCCTGGTAGGCTACAGTCCATGGGGTTGCAAAGACTCAGACACGACTCAGCAACTTCAGTTTAGGCAACTATATATGACATAAAAAACACTTAGAAATTACATTATTTAACAATTGTCAACGAAAGTGGTATTTCTCCATATGCAGTTTTATGTGATGTTCACTTTTTTTTTTAATAAGGGAACTGAAGACCAGAACATATAATTTGAACAATTTAGTGTTGAAAGAGGCTCAATCCCAGGTTTTTTATTTTACTTTAAATCCAGTTCTTTGGCCCATGCTGTGCAGTGCCAAGTTGTTCCAGTGGTGTCCGACTCTTTGTGACTCTATGGACTGTAGCTTGCCACGCTTCTCTGTTCATGGGATTCTCCAGGCAAGAATACTGGAGTAGGTTGCCTGGCCTTCCTCCAGGGGATCTGCCCGACTCCGGGATCCAACCCACATATCCTCACGCTCCCATACCGTAGGCGTATTCTTTACAGCTGAGCCACTAGGGAAGCCCCCTTTGGCCCATATACTGCTTGAAATACAGATACAATGTCATACTGCAAACATCACTGTTCTCAATTCCCTGCTCTAACAGGCATCTCTTCCTCTTCAATAGCTTTCAGCTGCAATTACAATAAAATCCAGTCTTGTTTCTTTGTCTTCCTAGGGCCTGGGGAAATGGGCCCTCACTTGCTTACACACTCACCTCATCAGTATCAGGGCAGACTCCTCTTTGCACCACAAATTCCCTGGCACTATGGACTCCACTCAGTCCCAATAGCCAAGTCCCTTCCTACCACAGATCTTTTGCATACCCATTCCCTCCGCCTTAATTCTCCAGGGCATTTCTCAGATTACTGGCTCCTCATTCCGCCTTAATTCTCCAGGGCATTTCTCAGATTACTGGCTCCTTCTCATTCCGCCTTAATTCTCCAGGGCATTTCTCAGATTACTGGCTCCTTCTCATGCCTCAGATGGACCTTTCCTTTTTTTTTTTTTTTTTTTAAACTATCCTGGTATTTGCTGTCCCAGAATTCTGTTCATAGCCTTTATTCCATGTAATAATATTGAACATTGATTGAGTACTTTCAGGTACTACGTTAAGCACTTCACATGTATTATACCATTTAACCTTCTGAGCAACCCAGTAGCAGTAATCAGTCTTTATCATCCTCATTTTTCAGAAGCAACTTGCCAACAGCCACTCATGGTGGCACCGTAGCCAGGTGTATGTAGGCCATAACCCATTAATCCAATGTAACCTACACCCCTTCAGTCAACAATTGGTGTTTCATCGATGTACTTTTCAGAGAACCCTCCTGAAATCCCTATTTCACCTGACCTGCAGTATCTTGGTACCGAAAGCAACTAGCAGGTGGTTGCTAACCCCTGAGGGGGTTTCCTGGGGAATCTGAGTGCCCTTTGTAGAGGAGCGGCCGCTCAGGCAGACGCCGCGAGCTCCGGCTAGCCAACGTCTGGACTGCTGAGACTGTTGGGGAGGAAGGAGGAAATAGGTCAGTTGGCCCATGACGGGTCCTGACCCTCGCTGTGGTGAAAGGGGAAGGGAAGGTGTGCATCGCCCACGCTCGCCTCGGTTCCACCCGAAGGGGAACCACAGCGCACTTCCCCAACTCCACTGCGCGTCACGAGAGAACACTGCTCAGCTCCGCCCACCTTCTACGCCTATCGCGTATCCGGCGCTAGGACCCCGCGACCCTCAACGCGTCCCTGTGCCGCCCCCTCGAGCCAGGGCCTGGTCCGCTATTGGTGCTAGCAGGCCGCGATGCCCGCCTCCGTCCCCTCCGTCACTGTCAAGATGGCGCCGGTCGCAGCGGCGGCTGCCGCGGCGGCTGGAGCCAGAGCAGGAGGCGGAGGCAGCGGCGGCCGCGAGGGGAGGGGGAGTCCCGTCTGACTGAGACGGCAGGCCTGGGCGGGCGGGGGTGCCGCGCAGGGCGGAGCGCCGCTGGGGATGAGCTAAGCGGGTTCGGAGCGCCGCGGCATTCAGCCCCTCGTGTCCCGCCGCCGCTGAGTGGACGCCGCACCGCTCTCCAAGCTCTACCCGCTTCTCGAGCGGGAGCCAGCGGTGAGGTGAGTGCGGGGGCGGCGGCGCGGACAGCGGTGGCATGTGGAGCTGTCACTGCCCGGAGCGGTGACAGCGTGGGCTCGGGAGCGGGGCCGGCTGGGCTCGGAGATGTGGCGTGGATGGCCGCGACCTCCGCTCGGGGGCTCCTCGGAGCCTGGCTGTCCTTCGCTGGCTGGGTCGGCTCCGGGCGGCGCGGTGGTGCTGAGAGCAGCTCCCGCGCCGCTGCGTCGGCAGCTGGGGGTCTCCTCTGTTCTCGTTCGGGCTTTTCTATTCCGGGCTGGCCTGGGGCTCTTGTTGGGGGGTGGGGGCGGGGGCGGTGAGAGGGGAGGTCCTGGAGCTGGGATTTTGACAAGCTCGTTACGTAAGACGGAGGTGGCCTCACGGAATCCCACCTGCTCCACGTTTTAAACAAGCGGCAGCTGGAGCCTGGCGGGCCCCCAGAGGCCCGATTTTCCTCGCGGGGGTCTGCCTAGCCTACCTCGGCCAACGTGAGCCTGCTCAAGGTCCAAGTTGGCCAGTTTGGGGTTTTTCCCCAGTCTTTTTTTGGGGGGGCGGGGGTCGGGGAGGTGATAAACAATTCCTGGTCGCCACCATTCCCTTTGAAGTTTACCGCTTTCTAGGGGGAGGAGGGGAAAAAAAGCTTGTGACCTAAAACTGGGTCGCAGCAACGACTTTTCAGTATCATGCTTTTAAATGATAGATGTACTGGAAGATTTTTGTTATTGTTCCAGTGTGTTTTTAATTCAAACGTATGGTTACGCCTGGAGCCGTAGAGAAGGGTTTTTGTCTCATAGGACAGTTATTTCTTGTTTGCAACAGTAGGATAAGCATCAGTCAACAGGCATGTATTTATCTGGGAAGAAAACGCGTGTCAGCTAGCTAGAGACCCGTAAGGGCAGGAATTGTACTACTCCGTGAATATGTTATTCTTTAAAATATCCGACAATGACAATAATAGTCCAAGTTTAAAAGAAGCAATTTTACAAGATTACAGGCTGTTGTTTGGTGTACATAGTCCCTTTCTATTTTCTGCTTGCCCTAGTCTACCTCTTCTCTCCTGGTGGGGGAAGGAGGCAGAGACACCTGTGAACAGCGTAGCCCAGGTTACATTAATCTGTTGTAGTGCGTTTGAGATTATTGTAAAAAGTAGTCTCCGGGGGACCTAAGATTGGGTAGTAAATAAGGACTCTTGGGCAAGTTATACAGTTTTATGTTTAGATACTAAGATTTCAGCTTTTGAAAATCGAAGTATACAAGATTTCTGAGATATTTGCACCCCTTTTGAACTTGTAATGAAACAAAGAATTATTAGGCCTCTTTTATGGGAACTTTGTTTTGTTTTGGCCAGAATTAAACATTTTGGGTAGCTTTTACCTCATTTTCACATTTTCTCTTTTTGAACTGCAGCTCTCAGTAGGTGTCCAGAATAGCGTATATTATCATCGTCATCATTACACTACTGTATGTTACATAACTTTCTTTTTCTGAATGATTAAGCATAGACTTCATTGTGGAATTTTATAAGAATGTATTTATTAGGAAAGTTAATTGCTCTTGACAGTAGCCCCGTACTGGGAATAAATAATAAGTAAAATTTGCCCTCAGTTTTAAATTTATGTACACAAAGTTACACTTTTGAAAATTGGTTAAGCAGTATAAATTTTATGTTTGTGCAAGAGAGCCAAGAAGCTGATGCTGATTTGTTCTGAACTTTTCCACATGAGTTACCACTGGCTTAAATAGTTATTGATTCTTAAGCTCATGGAGCTGTTGACCTATTTATGGCAACTCGAATAAAATTTGGAGTAATTGGGAGGCTGTGAGAAGGAAGAGACAGAGTGTATGACATTTTCTAATTAATTCAAAAAATAATAAAAGTATGGAAGAATTGTAAAAGAAAGCTAGTTTTTCATTGAGTGATAAAACTAGTTAATGTTATCTTTTGTTTGCAGAACTTTTCGAATCATACTTACTATTTATGTGCTTAGATTTAAGCACCAATGCAGAGATGTTTGATATAAATATATCTTATTTATTCCTATTTAAATTGATGGTTCATTATTCTAAGTGGAAAAAGAAGTGGCTGTAGCAGAGAAATTAACTTACTATTCTTGTCCTCTCTGATATCAGAGAATTATTTTGTGGGAATTTTTCCTTGTTCCTATCAAATGTGGAAGAAGAAAATGAAGAAAAGTCAATAAAAATTTCTTTCTTGTTTGTTCAGTGTCCCATTGATTATTGCTCAGTAGAAATTGTGGGGGCAAGTCAGGTACTCCATGCTTTATTACCGTGTGTCATAATTACCACTTTGAATTCTAAAATAGCAATGTAGAGCTTTATATATAAGAAGGGATTAATTTATGTAGTATGTTACTATAATAGTGAAAAATCTGTAAGTTAAAATGCCATATCCTAGAGGATTGGTAAAATTAATGGCAGTTCAGTTCAGTTGCGGTAAATGCAATTATTAAAAGTTGTATTTTTTTTAAAACTTTACTAACATGAGAAAGCACAATATAATCTTGAGAGAAAAATAGGAATAAAAGAAATTACTATGTTACTATTTTTTATATATCATATATATGGCAAAATGATTTTCAGGAAATGCATACAATATTAAAAGACATTATTTCTGGATGATAGGATTTCAGGTAATTTCTATTTTAGTGTTAGCATTTTCTTCTCTCTTCTGAATAGTATTACTCTAATAATCACTAAAATGAAACTAATATATTTTCAAGAGTCATAGAAAATCCTGAAAATCCCACATAACCACTGCCCCAATAGAGACTACTTTATGCCTCATTGTTAGCAAACTAACTGAAAATATGATGTTTATGCAATACACACAATAATAGAAACAGCTAGTAATACAGGTGAAGGCATTCTCTTAGCTACCAGCACCAGCCTGATAACAGTTTTCCATATATGGATGCTCCTATTACTGCACATTGTTACTCTCCAACATTTTTTCTATTTCTGTCTTAACCCTCACTATTCTGTGTTGCCAGTGCCACCAACTGATGAACAGTTTGACTCAAGTCTTGTCTTCATTACCTCATCAGTCAGTAGGCAGCAGGTTTTTGAATGTTTATGAGGTACCAGGTACTTTGGTAGTCACTGAGAATACCAAGGTGAATGAATGACACATGGTTTCTGACCTCAAACACTGGTAGAGAAAACCCTTTCTTTTCTTTCTGGTTCATCGGTGCATATAGTGTGCTCTGCTTTTTCTGTCTCACTGCCTGGCACCTCAGGCAGTATCTTTTTTCCTGGTAATTACATCCTCTTTTAACTTTCTCTGTGGGAAAATATGTTCTGAGTTCCAGACAGCCAATTTACAAGTAAGTTTTTGGAATGTTACTTGATTGTATGTTGGGAAATCTTAAGTTTAGAAGGACTCCACATATGTTTATCATGGCTGCTGTTATTTGTTAAAGTATGTGACAGTTTCTTGGGACTTTCTTTTTGCTTCCTTCTTTTCAAAACCACAGACAAGTAGAAAGCAGCAGGAAAAAAGAGATAGAAAGATATTAAGGGAATTTTCCTGCTAGTGCTATATGTACTTCATTTTCATTGAGAATAGTGAGTCATCAAAATGTAAGAAGTACTGTTTCTGGTATGTTTAGTTTGTCTCTTTTGAGCCATATAAAAATGCATTTTCTATATGTATGTTAAAGTGTATATGTATACATAAACTCCCAGTTTAGCTGTTGGCATTTCCAAATAAAAGCTGAAATACGGAGATTGGAAATTTGTTACATTTATTTTTGTTAAAATACTGTTTTATAGGGGAGACATTTTGATTTTGAAAAGTTAAAAAAATACAGAAAATTCCCCAAAGTAGTGAACAACATACATAATCACCATAGAAAATTTGACATCTCTTTCATTTTTGCTTGAGATATACATTTAATTTAGAAGAACTGTGTGTTCTTTTTCTAAAGAACACACTAAATTCTAAAATTTCAATGTAGAACTTTATACTTAATCTGAACATTGCTGATGAAAAGTCTCTTCTTTTCTCCCCAATTTCATCCTCTTTCTCTCCTTATCTCCCCTCCCAGAGGCAGTTGCTGTGATGAATTTGATGCATATCCTTCCAGTTTACCTTTCAATAAACTATATATGTGTGTAGTGCATGACATTGCTTTTGATGCTTTTGAAGAGTGTGGACTTTGGAGCCGTAACTTCCTAGGCTTGAATCTTGACTCTGTGACTTAATAGTTTTGTGGCCTAAGTAAGGCAAGTTTAAAAATTTCTGCATGCTTCAGTGTCCCCATCTATCAAATCTAGATAATAGAAATATTTACCTCATAAGGTTGTAAAATTTAAATGAGGTGCTTTTTAATTTTATATTTAAGCTGTTTAAAACTGCCCTGGTAAATTTAGCCAGCTATTAATACAATTGTGTCATGGTATATACACTTTGAAACTTGCTTTCTTTACTTTTTTCCCCCTCAATTCCTGTTGGCACTATAGGTCTGGTTCATTTATTTTTGACTGGTTTGTAGTGTTTCATTGAATAAATGTATTGGAGTTGGTCATTTCTTCTGTTGATAAACATTTAGAGTGTTTTCATTTTTTATCTACTATTAATAGTGCCTCATGAAATCCTTGTGTCTCTTCAAGCAACATACCAGAGTTTCTCCAGGTCATACACCTGATTGTCAAATTGCCTGGTCTTAGAATATACATTTTTCCTCTTTCCCCGGTGTTTATAGAATACTGACAGTTTCTATTTGTCCATATCCTTACCAATAGTTGGTGTTGTCAGACTCTTGGATTTTTCCAATCTGATTAGTGTGACATGGCATTTCATTTGTGTTCTGTTTTTATTTCATCTTTTCTTATAGTTGGGTATTTTTGGTTATCTCTTCAGTGATTTGCCTATATCTATCCTTCACACATTTTCTACTGGACTTTTTGTTACTGCTTCATAAGAGTTCTTTTTAATATATTCAAGATAGTTACAAACGTTAGTGAAGTGTTTTTTTTTAATTTCTATTTTTAGAGTTTCCAAATCTCTCGAGCAGTGCCCATTATGAACCCAAGTTGTGAATTTTGAATTTTATTTATTTATTTTTTTAATTTTTATTTTTACTCTATTTTACTTTACAATGCTGTATTGGTTTTGCCATACATTGACATGAATCCACCACGGGTATACATGCGTTCCCAATCATGAACCCCCCTCCCCCCTCCCGCCTCCCTCCCCATAACATCTCTCTGGGTCATCCCCGTGCACCAGCCCCAAGCATGCTGTATCCTGCATCGGACATAGACTGGCAATTCGATTCTTACATGATAGTATACATGTTTCAATGCCATTCTCCCAAATCATCCCACCCTTTCCCTCTCCCTCTGAGTCCAAAAGTCTGCTATACACATCTGTGTCTTTTTTGCTGTCTTGCATACAGGGTCATCACTGCCATCTTTCTAAATTCCATATATATGTGTTAGTATACTGTATTGGTGTTTTTCTTTCTGGCTACTTCACTCTGTATAATCGGCTCCAGTTTCATCCATCTCATGAGAACTGATTCAAATGAATTCTTTTTAACGGCTGAGTAATACTCCATTGTGTATATGTACCACAGCTTTCTTATCCATTCATCTGCTGATGGACATCTAGGTTGCTTCCATGTCCTGGCTATTATAAACAGTGCTGCGATGAACATTGGGGTACATGTGTCTCTTTCAGTTCTGGTTTCCTTGGTGTGTATGCCCAGCAGTGGGATTGCTGGGTCATAAGGCAGTTCTGTTTGCAAGTTTTTAAGGAATCTCCACACTGTTCTCCATAGTGGCTGTACTAGTTTGCATTCCCACCAAGAGTGTAGGAGGGTTCCCTTTTCTCCACACCCTCTCCAGCATTTATTGCTTGCAGATTTTTGGATCGCAGACATTCTGACTGGTGTGAAATGGTGCCTCACTGTGGTTTTGATTTGCCTTTCTCTAATAATGAGTGATGTTCAGCATCTTTTCATGTGTTTGTTAGCCATCTGTATGTCTTCTTTGAAGAAATGTCTATTTAGTTCTTTGGCCCATTTTTTTGATTGGGTCATTTATTTTTCTGGAATTGAGCTGCATAAGTTGCTTGTATATTTTTGAGATTAGTTGTTTGTCAGTTGTTTCATTTGCTATTATTTTCTCCCATTCAGAAGGCTGTCTTTTCACCTTGCTTATATTTTCCTTTGTTGTGCAGAAGCTTTTAATTTTAATTAGATCCCATTTGTTTATTTTTGCTTTTATTTCCAGAATTCTGGGAGGTGGATCATAGAGGATCCTGCTGTGATTTATGTCGGAGAGTGTTTTGCCTATGTTCTCCTCTAGGAGTTTTATGGTTTCTGGTCTTACATTTAGATCTTTAATCCATTTTGAGTTTATTTTTGTGTATGGTGTTAGAAAGTGATCTAGTTTCATTCTTTTACAAGTGGTTGACCAGTTTTCCCAGTACCACTTGTTAAAGAGATTGTCTTTACTCCATTGTATATTCTTGCCTCCTTTGTCAAAGATAAGGTGTCCACATGTGTGTGGATTTATCTCTGGGCTTTCTATTTTGTTCCATTGATCTATATTTCTGTCTTTGTGCCAGTACCATACTGTCTGTACGGTATACTGTTAATGGTATACTGGTATATACTGGTACCATACTGTTACGGTATACTGGTAATAATATACTGTTATTAGTGAACTTCCCAATGTGCTTTCTTAAAATACATATGGTTATATTCCTCTCCTTCTGAGACTATGAGGAAATGTCTCAGTAATGGACAAGTGAATATATTTTGAGTAGAACTATTTAAACTTCGTGGACTTCAAAAGCCAGGTGGAATTTCTATTAGTAATAATTAGTACCACAATTTTTATTCTAAAGGTTGAGTGGCTTCTTACTTAGAGGAGAGTTTTCTGCTCCTAAAGTGCTTTATCAACTAAGGAATAAAAACATGCACATATGAAATGACTTTAGGCACTTTCCTATACTGTATTATATACTGTTCATCAGCGTTGAGATTGCTTTACATAGTACCAACTGTATTTCTAATTTTGTCCAACCCACTTATACATGACTTAAAGGACCAAAATCAGTCTGGTTAAGGCAATAACTTCCCTGCTATTATTATCAGTTAATTTCAATAAACTTTAACTTAATCAGTTGGGTAATTTTACATTTACAGAGAAGTTTCAGGGAGTTACCACATTCCCCACGCCCGGTTTCCCGTGTTGCTAACATCCGACATTTCTGTGTTACACTTGTCATAGTTAAGGACCCAACACTGGAACATTGCTAAAGTCCATGGTTTATTAGTTCCTTTTTCAGTTCCGGAATCCCATCCAGACCCCGCACTACATTTAGTCATTATGTTTCCTTTGGCTCCTCTGGGCTATGACAGCTGCTCAGATTTTCCTTGCTTTTGATGACCTTGCCGGTTTTGAGGAGTGTGGGTCAAGTGTTTTGTAGAATGGCTCTCAGTTTGGGTTTGTCTGATGTTCTTCTCAGACTAGAGTTATGGGTTTGTGGGAGGATGACTGCAGAGATAAAATGCCATTCTCAGGTCATATCAAGGGTACCCAGATCAGTATGACTTATCACTGATGTTTTTAACCGTGTCCACCTGGCTGAGGTACTGCTTGCCAGGTTTCTCTACTGTAAAGTTTTTCCATATGCTACTTTTTAGGAACTAGTAACTAAGAGCAGACCATACTCAATGGGAAAGTTAAGGTGGGAAGTTAAGCTCCAGCTCCTCCAGGGGTGAGTATCTACACAATTATTTGGAATTCTTGTTTAAAGGAGGTGTTCCTTTTCTCCCCCATTTTTAAATTTCATCATGTATATCAGTGTGGACTCATGGATATTCATCTCTAAATTTGAGTTTTACTCCTATTCTGTATTCTGTTGCGCAAGTTATTCCACCTCTTTCTGGTTGGTCCCTGTAACCAGCAGGACAGAAACCATTGTTGTTGGGTTTTGAGCCCTTTCCTACTTTCTGGCACTACAAAATTCTCCAGGTTAATCTTTTATATTCCCTGCTCCAGCCCTATAATCAATCATTTATTTAAGGATCCTTGGTTACTTTCATTAGAGAAGGGTATTAGAAACCAAGATTTGGGCACTGGGTATGCTCATTGCTGTTGGGATATCATTGCTTTTAGACCTCAGTGTACAGACCTAGGAGATATATGTATGTATGCTAACCCATGTATACAATTATATAACTTTTTTATATATGTACATCTGTATCTATATGAAGCTAATCATAAGTTCATACTAATATCTTTTTGACTCTACTTCAGTAACACATGGTTCATCCTAGCCTTAACTCCTTTGCTTATTTGTGACCGTATTCTCCAGAAATGAAGAACCTGGTTCTCACCATCCGCTGTCCACTTCCTTGTTTGTTCAGTCTCATTATACATGTATAGTTTCATAATTGCTAATCATATCCCAGTGAGAAATGACTTTACCAACTAGAGAAGTTTTATTTTTTTTTTTCCCTTAAATTCTTTTGTCTTTGAAAGTTCCTAGTCAAAACACTGTTTTCAAAGTTACTTAGGTCAGAACTTTTCAAGACCTTCTTTTCTCTGTTCTTCATATTTTAGTTTTGCTTTTTATAGGCTGATTTAAATTACATAGTAATTCTATATATAACTTACCAAAAATTTCCCTTACTTATTAAAGAGCCTTAACTCTTTTTTTTTTCCTTCTCTGACTTTTGTGGCCAGAAAAATTCTCTTTTATGAAAGTAACACTTCCTGAGGCTTAGTCAGAACAGTACTCCTTCATTTGGTTATTGGTTGATATATTTATGATTTGGGCTCAGAGTTGTTATTGCAACTTCAAATATCTTTAATAGTACATTTTGAAAAATGCAGTTCAGTGGAGTATTAAGATCCTTGCAAGTAAATAAATAGAATATGAGTGCTCAGAACTTACTTATATTCTTATAATGATTTTTACATGGATTAGCTCATTTAATTCCCTCAAGAAGTCTGTGAGGTAGGTACTTTATTATTTTGCTCCTTTAAAAGCTGAGAAGATTAGGACAGAGAGATTTAGCAACTTGTCCAGGGTCACATGACTTCCCTGATGGCTCAGATGGTAAAGCGTCTGTCTACAATGTGGGAGACCTGGGTTCGATCCCTGGGTTGGGAAGATCCCCTGGAGAAGGAAATGGCAACCCACTCCAGGACTATTGCCTGGAAAATCCCATGGACAGAGGAGCCTGGTAGGCTACAGTCCATGGGGTCGCAAAGAGTCGGACATGACTGAGCAACTTCACTTTCTTCTTTCACTTTCTTTCCAGGGTCACATAGCTAGTAAATGGCAGAGCTGCGGTTTGTATGCAGCCAGTCTGCTTGTGGAGCCTACACTTAATCACTTTGCTGTATTACCTCTAAATAAACAAGAAAAGTTGAAAGTATCATTAGAGTTACAAAAGAAGTAAAACATGATGATGTGAGAGAATGATTGAGAGGGTCCTTAAGGTACTTCTTAGGGAGGCCCTCTCTTAGTAGATGATATTTGACAGATGAGAAAGAGCTTAATGTGAAGAGCTGAGAAAAGCATGATTCTTAGGGGAGATCATCAAGTGCAAAGCCTTGCCATCTAAAGGAGTTTGAAATAAGAACAGAAAGGCGCCCAGTATGGCTATGTGTAGTGAGCTTGAGGACCTGTGGTATTACTTATAGGTGAGGTTCCATGTAGTAAGTCATTTAGTGCTCAAAATAACCCACTGCCTCAAATGTATAGATGAGAAAATTGACAACAATCTGCATTGGTTCAAATTACATCTTTTCTGTCCTCTACTCTTTATCCATTGCAGTCTAGTTTCTAATTCTTAGATCGCTAACCTTGCTCTTGCTAAGGTAGCCAAGGAGAGCAATGCTGAAGTTCAGCCCCTTGACTGCCGCTTCTGTTAATGCTGCCCTCTTCTGTTAATCCTGGAGCTTCTCAGTGTGTTGATCATTCCCTTTGAGGGTTTGCCTTCCTCTGCCTGTCCTAAAAGAAGTGGTGGTCCCAGGGTTAGTCAGCTGCGCTTAGCCTTTACAGTAAGCAAGTCACAGTTATCCCTGTAGTTTCAGTTACCCACCAAGCTATTTTTCCAATATTACTATTGTTCCAAAGCATCAGAGATTCTTATCTAACTGCTTATGTATGTATCTTCACTTCAAACTCCATTTGTCCAAACTGTACTTATTTACCTGTCGAAAGTTTTTCTTTGATCTATTGTTTTTCAGAAACATCTTGACTATTGACTTCATCATCCAAGAAACGGGAGTCTTTCACGTTTCCTCCTTTCTCTCCTTGCATCCATTCATGTACTGTGCATTCTGCTGATTTTCCCACCTAAATATTTTTTCAGTCAATCATTGCCCTAGTATTCCTGTCTTAACCCCTGCCTTATTAGGAACTGCTTCCTTACCTTCTCACTGGTTTTCCTGTCTTTGGTTTTATCTCCGTGAAATTCATGTCAGAATTGCCAGACTAGTAGATCTAAAACACAGTTAGGAAATTCTTGTTTAACATCCTGTTGTCAACTGAATAAAGGTTGAACTCTTTAGCAGGTCATCAAGCCTCATCATGATTTGAGACTGCTTCTCTAATCTTACCGGAGAAGGCAATAGCACCCCACTCCAGTACTCTTGCCTGGAAAATCTCGTGGATGGAGGAGCCTGGTAGGCTGCAGTCCATGGGGTTGCTAAGAGTTGGACACAACTGAGCGACTTCACTTTCACTTTTCACTTTCCAGCATTGGAGAAGGAAATGGCAACCCGCTCCAGTGTTCTTGCCTGGAGAATCCCAGGGACGGGGGAGCCTGGTGGGCTGCTGTCTATGGGGTTGCCCAGAGTCAGACACGACTGAAGCGACTTAGCAGCAGCAGCAGCTCTAATCTTAACTCTTTAAATTTCTGCTTTCCATTTTCCACTCAGCTGTATAAAGCTACTTTTTGAAGATTCCTTGAATGTACATGCTATTTCTGAATTGTTTACCATTGCTTATTAGTCCTGCTTGGAATGACTTCATTTTCTTCCCTTTTCTTTTTGCCTCTCTAACTCCTCTGAATCTTTTAAAACTCAGTGTAGGCTTTACTTCTAGAAAGCCTTCTCAGACCCATGCTCTTTTTAAAAAAAAAATTTTATTGGTATATAGTTGATTTACAATTTTGTGTTAGTTTCTGCTATAGAGTAAAGTAAATCACTTATAGCCACTCTTTTTAAGATTCTTTTCCTGTATAGGTCTATTATTGAGTCGAGTTCCCTATGTATACAGTAGGTCCTTGTCAGTTATCTATTTTGTTTATAGTAGTATGTGTATGTCACTCCCAATCTCCCGATTTATCCCTTTCCCCTTCCTGGTAACCACAAGTTTGTTTTCTATATCTGTGACTTCGTTTTGCAGATAAGTTTATTTTTATCGTTCCTGAGTCCACATATAAGCAATATTGTATGATATTTCTTTCTCTGACTTCACTTAATACACTAATCTCAAGGTCCATCCATGTTGCTGCAGTGGCATTATTTCATTCTTTTTTATGGCTGAGTAATATTCTATTGTTGTGTAGGTATCACATCTTCTTTATCCATTCATCTGCTGATGGACATTTAGGTTACTTGCATGTCTTGGCTGTTGTAAATAGTGTTGCTATGAACTTTGAGCTATGTATCTTTTCAAATTAAACTTTCCTCCAGGTGTATGCTCAGGAGCGGGATTACTGGATCATATGGTAGTTTTATTTTTAGTTTCTTAGGGAATCTCCATACCGTTCTCAGTAGTGGCTGGACAAACCTATAGTCCCAACAGTATAGG
The DNA here is from genome assembly GCF_023091745.1 of Budorcas taxicolor. Lineage (NCBI taxonomy): Eukaryota > Metazoa > Chordata > Mammalia > Artiodactyla > Bovidae > Budorcas > Budorcas taxicolor. The sequence goes on along the minus strand of NC_068919.1, from coordinate 12,830,025 downwards.
AGGGCTCTCTTTTCACTACACCCTCTCCAGCATTTATTGTTTGTAAACTTTTTGACGATGAGCATTCTGACTGATGTGAGGTGATACTTCATTGTAGTTTTGATTTGCATTTCTCTGATAATTAGGTATGTAGAGCATTTTTTTCATGTGCTTTTTGGCCATCTGAATGTTGTTTTTGGAGAAATATCTATCTAGATCTTCTGACCTTTTTTTTTCTTTTTTTACACAGAGCTGGATGAGCTGCTTGTGTATTTTGGAGATTAATACCTTGTCGGTTGCTTTGTTTGCAAATATTTTCTTCCATTCTGTGGGTTGTCAGGCCCATCCTCTTGTCTGGATTATCAAGTTCCTTCTGAAATAATTTGTTAGCAACTGTGTTACATCTCAAGCAAATATAACAGCTTCTGGCACAGAGAAGACACTCAGTTAAGAGTTTGATGAATGAATAAAGTAGTTGATCTAGACCCAAACTGTTTCAGATTGAAACCTGGCTTTGCTATTTGACTGCCTATTATGTGTCTGTACCTCAGTTTCTTTCCTTTTGTAAAATGGGGGTAATTCTTCATAAGATTGTTGTGAAACTTAAATTTGCTACTGCAGGTAAAGCATTTAGAACAGTGCCTGGCACTTGTTTCAGTTCAGTTCAGTCGCTCAGTCATGCGGGACTCTTTGCAACCCCATGAATCGCAGCACGCCAGGCCTCCCTGTCCATCACCAACTCCCGGAGTTCACTCAAACTCATGTCCATCGAGTCAGTGATGCCATCCAGCCATCTCATCCTCTGTTGTCGCCTTCTCCTCCTGCCCCCAATCCCTCCCAGCATCAGAGTCTTTTCCAATGAGTCAACTCTTCGCATGAGGTGGCCAAAGTACTGTAGTTTCAGCTTAGCATCATTCCTTCCAAAGAAATACCAGGGCTGATCTCCTTTAGAATGGACTGGTTCTATCTCCTTGCAGTCCAAGGGACTCTCAAGAGTCTTCTCCAACACCACAGTTCAAAAGCATCAATTCCTTGGTGCTCAGCTTTCTTCACAGTCCAAGTCTCACATCCATACATAACCACTAGAAAAACCATAGCCTTGACTAGACGGACCTTATTGGCAAAGTAATGTCTCTGCTTTTGAATATGCTATCTAGGTTGGTCATAACTTTTCTTCCAAGGAGTAAGCGTCTTTTAATTTCATGGCTGCACTCACCATCTCTAGTGATTTTGGAGCCCAAAACAATAAAGTCTGACGCTGTTTCCACTGTTTCCCCATCTATTCCCCATGAAGTGATGGGACCAGATGCCATGATCTTCGTTTTCTGAATGTTGAGCTTTAAGCCAACTTTTTCACTCTCCTCTTATGAAAAAGCACTTGTTTAGTGTTCACTAAGTAATCTGTTATAGTCATTGCTGCTCTTCAAATGTTTTAATTTATGTATTCAAGTCTCCCCACTATCCTAGAATTATCAAATGAATGAACAAACCATGTAATTCTGGTTTTTAAAATGAAAGATAAATTCCTAGCTTTCGAGAATGTTTTGGCAAACTATTAGTCTTTCTAGTAGCGCTGGCATTTGGGGTTCTGTCACAGATTTTAAATTGGCATTAATAATAATTAGCATTTCTTCATTGTTCTATTTCATTAGTTATTTAAATTCCAGCACACTTTTTTAAAACTTATTAATAATACTAAACTCTAGGAATGCCCTTATTGTACACTAAATCTTCATATAGTCTGTTCTGTAGCATTATCCAGCCTTTCCTATTATGGATTAAGGTGTGAGAGTGGTAGCTCTGCTGATACTGTGCTTTTTATTAATTTGGGAGTTAAACTGAAGTATGTTGCAGAGAAAGATTGAACAACAGGGCAGAATGGGGAAATTGGAAAAATTCCCACTTCAGAGTCAAACCTGCAGAGTATTCCTTCATTTCTAGACTTAAATTCTCAGAATATTGGACAATCATAATCAAATGTAATTTCAGTAAGTACAGTCTGGAAGCAGTATAAGTCATTAAAAATGATCGATACCTCTGCCTGCTTTCATTATTGTAAACAATTGGGACTTGTTTACTTAAAATCTTTTTTATGGCAGTCACTGTTTAATTTTTCATAAGCTTTTTCTTCTACTCTAACATCTCATTTTTTTCTTAATACCCAGAACTGTCTATGTAATCTTGACAAATTTGATAGACGTACTGGTTGTTTCGGTTTCTTTTTATCTCTGAACTTTCTATTATGTTTGTAGATTTTCCCCATCTTGCTAAATCTTAACTATGTGAAACTAGTCAGTTTTTCTTATAAATATTTGTTTTGAACAGTAGAAGTTGCCAGTGTTCACTCTTTTTTGTTTCCTCGTTTTTAAATTGGAGGATAATTGCTTTACAATATTGTGTTGGCTTCTGCCATACATCAACATGAATCAGTAACAGGTATACATATGTCTTCTCACTCCTTCATTATCCCTTTGAAAATTGTTTCTAAACAAACTCATTTTCTTTTTTTAAATCTGAGTTGCTAAAGGAATCTTCTTACTAATAAACTAATTTCAAAGAAAAATATATTAGTTGGTTTTTTTTTTCTAGACGTTAATGCCATATAATGACTGTGCTACTGACTGTTCTACTTCCTTTTTCACTATTTTTTAAGATCACTGTCTTCTACCACTGAGCATTATAGATGGATGGGGAAAACAGTATACTGATACTTAGGCTTGTTAGATGGGACTGGCTATTATCACCACCAGACATATTCCCATCCCATTTTTGGTCAGAATTGTAGTAAGTGGTATTATTTCTGTTTGTAAAATAATTTGTTCTAATAAGCTCTGAGATACTCCCTTTTATTTAATCTTTTTTTTCCCCTGAACTTTGAAATAGAATTTTCTCCATACTGACAACTGTGCTAAAGTTGGATTTATAGGTTGTTGTTTGAGCCTGTTGTGGTTGGTGAATATTTTTGATTTTCTTATGCTGAAAAATGACTGAAGATACCAGTGTAACAGCCATTTTTAACAAAGTTGTTTTTTTTTTCCTTCTGTGGTTTACTGTCATTTTGGTATTCCTACTTGATCTTTTCTTTTTCGAGGTTTTAAAATAAAATTTCTTTTCTTTGTAAATATTAGAAACCAAATTCAAACTAATTTACTTTGAAAAGGAAATCAGTGCTCTTGGCAAGGATACTAGGGCTTTCCCAGTACTTTGAAGGTAGAATTATTAATATTACAACCAGGCTTTTGTGAGGGGGAGGGGACCCAGAAACTGGAAAGTCACCAGTAACTTAGAAAGCTGTTTTCTCCCCACCCTGGGGCAGCATGGTCTCTTGTGCTTCCCCCAACTTGTCTGCTTCGTTTCTCTCTCTCTGCGTGTTGTCTTTTACCACTGCGCATGGCTGAGTGAGTCCTCTAACTCTTAAATTCATATATTCACTCATGGTTCTGTGATCCCATTCTAAACCCTGGGAAAAAGTCCAGTTTGAGGCAGATGTCTGTGTCTGGTCCAATCAGCTGTGGCTGATGAAACCAAGATTTCAGAGAACGTTTCAGTCCTCATTTTTATTAGTAGAGGAGTAGATGCAGGGCACACAGCTCTCAGGGAAGAGGGGTGTAGGCTCAGGGGTACCCTAAAATGTGGTGATTGCAAAGGGACAGTAAACGATGTGAAATAGAATTAAGGGTTTTTTTTAAATTAAAAAGAGACAACTCATTAAGCTTTATGTAGTCGAAAAGAACTTAAAAGTTATTTCATCCCAATCCATATTGTGAAAGCTATCAAAATATCTCCCCCTTTAAAAATAGGAACCAGTGGAAGTGATGTTTTTAGTTTCTGCATACAGAATTTAAAGTTTGAATCATGCTATTTCCTGAACACAATCAGTCTTATATTAATATTATTGTTAACACATCGTGTCATTTTCTATTCAACAAGCGTTTACTGACTGCCTGTCCTTTCCCAGGGACTGTGCTAAAACAGATACTTACAGAGATAGAGATGTAACATTGCCTGCTTTCTCTCAAAGAATTCCTAATCTAGTTGAGAAGAGTAGATGTTCAAAGAAACAATGATCGTATTAATGTGATAATCATAATAGAGATATGTACAGGATGGTCTTGAAGTGTAAGAGAAGGACAGTCTCTCCTGGGGAGCAGGATTAGGAAAGGCTTCAAGGAGCAGGTCTCACATATTACACAGGAGCTGGCCGTCACAGGGGCATTCTGACAGGAAGAACTGAATTTACAAAGGTGGTGTGGAGTTTGGTATAGCTGAAGTGAATTTTACAGCATTCAGGTTAATGGAGCCGAAATGAAAGCTTATTTTTTCATATCTGTCCTTCACTTGTTAGTAAATACTTCTTTTTTAAAAGGAGAATTGTAGATTTTTAGAATGCTCAAATTCTGAATTTGTATTGTAATGTCACTTGTGGAAATGAGCTTTTACTGCTCATTTGCTTTCAGCCTCTTTTATCAAAATTTTTTAAGAGTGGTTGGTTGATTAGTTTACTTACATAGTGTGTGTGTGTTTGTTTTTCCTGTTCAAGCATAGAACTTTATACAGTGGATGACTGAAATGCAAGGGCTTTTAAAACTTATGAAGATCACAGTTTTTATAAAAGTAAAGAGTGAAAACAATGCATAGCACAAGCCTAGTATAATTTTAAAAGATAAAGCTCTGAGAATGACCCATGTCAGTACTGAAATTTTGTAATTTTGAAGGAAAAAGCATACACACAATATTTTTATAAAGTATTTTACATCAGCTGTTTTTCTCCTGTGGTGTTTGTACCTACCTTTGAGCAAAAGTAGTGTGAGCAGTTGGCAGGACACTTTTTGCTTCATTACACTGATCAGTTGGTTAACACCTTTACTTCTCTTTTCAATTCCTTTATCCACTCATTCATGACTCCTATACCACCCCTATCACAGACAACCAACCAACCAAACAAAAAAAGAAAAACCAATCAAATTCAGAGATCCGTAGTTGACTGTTCTGAGAAGTGACTGATACAGGTGAGAAAGAAAGGATAGTTGTGGCAAGAGCAGTAATGGTGGGTGTATGTGTTTTAAGTATAAAGTTTATTTTCCTGTAGCAAGCTCAAAAGTTTGTGACCTGTCACCCAGATCACAAATTGTAACTGTTTCTCATCCGCTTCCACAACTTCTTCAGTTCGCCTTTTGTCACTTTTATCCTTGGAAGGAAGTGATGAGCAAAGAGAAGGCAATACGACTTTTACTTGTTGCTCCTTTTGTTTGGAATATTCTTCTCTCTTCTATTACCCTACTCATCTTTCAAAATGTAGATGATAACTCTTTTCTGACCCTTGAAGCCTAAACCATGTGTCCGTGTACTATCTGTGATTACTTCTGTGATAGACTTATCACTTACAGTAGTTGTCTGTCTGTCTGTCTGCCTTCTCAAACTCCTGTAAGGCAGGGCCATAAATTATTTGTCTTTGTGTTCCCAGTGCCTGGTACAGAGCCTGGCATATGGTAAGATTATCATTTTGGGCTTCTTGTTTGCCAACTACAGAAATCAACTTTGGTTGAAAAGAATTTATTGGAAGGATGTTAGTTAGCTTACAGAAGTGACTGAAAGACTGGAGAACCAAACTCTGAGAACAAATAGGAAACCAACTAACCAGCCTCAAGGCTTGGCTTGACTATGGCCAAAGTTATGCCACGGAAATGTCCTTTTCCTGTTGAAGACACCATTGACTCCTCCGCAGGATATTGGAGGCCATTGTTCGAACACCACCACTGGATACTGTATGTCACTGCCCTAAGAATGACTTTTAAACTCTCCAATTTTAGCTCTATATTCTCATTCTGCGTGAAAGCATCTAATTGTCCAATCTATGTACCTGGTCCCTAAATAGGGAAACAAGTTATCTCCTCTTCTTGGCTTTCATGGTTGACTCTAGGGCTTCTAAGACACCGTGGCAGATTTTTTTAATATAGTAAAGGAGTTCTTATGCCGGATGGTCAAAAATAGAGCTGACACATGTCCTTTTCAATAACCATTTGGTAAGTATTTATTAGTTAAATGATGAAGAGTATCCATCAGAATTTCCTGTCTCTAAACCTTTACAGCATCAAGCCTTGAAGTGACTATTATGCTACTTCTATAATTCAGAACAAAATCAACTCCAAAACATAGATAAGCAATATCAGCAAAGTTTTGATTTCTTAAAATGATACCTCATATTTAAGTAAAATTACTCAAACTTTTTTTTGCCATACCCTAAGCACTTGTTTATTTGCTTGTATAATAAACTAATAATAGAGCTAGGATTTGAACTTCTCCAAACTGATCCAGAGCACTTAGCTGCTCTTTCTATAGTGTTGGTATCGCTGTATTCAGCAATGACTTAACTGAAACAAAACTACAATAAACTTGTGTTGAATAAGCCAAAAATTCTTTTGGGGTTTTTTTCATGTATGGATGTGAGAGCTGGACTATAAAGAAGGCTGATCGCTGAAGAATTGATGCTTTTGAACGGTGGTGTTGGAGAAGATTCTTGACAGTCTCTTGGACTGCATGGAGATCCAACCAGTCCATCCTAAAGGAAATCAGTCCTGAATATTCACTGGAAGGACTGATGCTGAAGCTGAAGTTCTAATACTCTGGCCACCTGCTGCGAAGAACTGACTCATTTGAAAAGACCCTGGTGCTGGGAAAGACTGAAGGCAGGAGGAGAAGGGGACGACAGGATGAGATGGTTGGATGGCATCACCCACTTGATGGACATGAGTTTGAGCCGGCTCCTGGAGTTGGGGATGGACAGGGAGGCCTGTCGTGCTGCAGCCCATAGGGTTGCAAGGAATCGGACACAACCGAGTGACTGAACTGATTGAGTATTTTAGAGAGATCAGTCAGAGAAATGCTTCTGCTTTCAAAAAGAGTAAGTTTTTATTTCTAAGGCATCTTACTCATCAAATGTAAGGTCTTACTACAGTCACTTTGGAACACTGTCATTATGTAGCAAAGTTGGGTATACATTTATCCTATATCCTACCACCTTTATTTGTAGGTGTATTTGGAAAATAATTTGTACATGGCTTTGTAATTATTTGTAATAGCCTAACTTTGGAAATAATCCAGATGTCTATTAACAGTGGAATGGATACATAAAATTATGATATTCTAAATGAAAAACAATACAGAAATGAAAGTGGACAAACTACTGCTATATGCTGCTGCCGCTGCTGCTGCTGCTAAGTCGCTTCAGTCGTGTCCGACTCTGTGTGACCCCAGAGATGGCAGCCCACTAGGCTCCCCCATCCCTGGGATTCTCCAGGCAAGAACACTGGAGTGGGTTGCCATTTCCTTCTCCAATGCATGAAAGTGAAAAGTGAAAGTGAAGTCACTCAGTCGTGTCCGACTCCTTGCGACCCCATGGACCGGAGCCTACCAGGCTCCTCCGTCCATGGAATTTTCCAGGCAAGAGTACTGGAGTGGGGTGCCATTGCCTTCTCCACTGCTGTATGACTGAATATCAAAAACAGTGTAGAGTGAAAAAAACTGGACCAAAAGAATACATCCTGTATGAATCCTTCTACCTTCCATTTATATAAAGTTCAGAAACAGACAAAAATAATTCAGTGCTAGAAGTCAAAATAGTGGTTCTTTTTGGGAGGACTGAAGGGGGATTCAGGACTTCCAGTTACTGGTACTATTCTGTTTCTTAAAGGTATATATCGGAGAAGGCAATGGCACCCCACTCCAGTACTCTTGCCTGGAAAATCCCATGGATGGAGGAGCCTGGTAGGCTGCGGTCCATGGGGTCGCTAGGAGTCAGACATGACTGAGCGACTTCCCTTTCACTTTTCACTTTCATGCATTGGAGAAGGAAATGGCAACCCACTCCAGTGTTCTTGCCTGGAGAATCCCAGGGACGGGGGAGCCTGGTAGGCTGCCGTCCGTGGAGTCTCACGGAGTCGGACACGACTGAAGCGACTTAGCAGCAGCAGCAGCAGCAGCAGCAAAAGTATATATAATGATACTGTTGTGTTCACTTTCCTGAAGTTCTAGTTTTTTATATGTTCGTTATGCTTTAATTAAAAATTAAAAGCAAAAAAACCCCACCCAAAACAGACTTCTCTATGGATTAGTTTGGGGAGCATGGTTCAGTGACCCCCTTAAAGTTGTACGTAAAGTTCTATCTGAATATCTATCTAAATAAGTATGTGTATTTTAAGAGAGAGAAGATCCATAGCGCTAATCAGATTCTCAAAGAGGTATATCCAAAAAAAGTTAAGAACCCGAATTGCCAGAGCCCACATATTCAGAAGAATCATTGTTAAACATTTGTATGGGAAGTTTGTTTTTGTAGAGAAATCCTTGTCTCTATGATTAGATCCTCTGTTTTAGACTCCATCTTCTCATACTTTCTCAAGGCTTTTACAGTTATCTTTTTCTTCTCCATTTCCCATCTCTGCTGGATGACTGATCTTGGCATACCCCCTTAATTTTGTTCATTTCTTTAGAAAAGTCTGTGATTGGTTCCATGTCTTCTGAAGTTACCACACCACTTTCCTGCTTCCCTCTGTATCAAAACTCCTGCAAAGGTTTATATATACTTCCTCCATTCTCTACTCAGCTCATTCTAGTTGGGCTTTCTTCTTACTATCACTTTACTGAAGTGGGTCTTCTCAAGGTCACAATGATTTGAGTTTTGCTGGGAAAAAAAGACTGAAAGTGTCAGTCGCTCAGTTGGGTCTGACTTTTTGTAACCCCATGGAAGCCCATCAGGCTTCTCTGTCCATCGAATTCTTCAGGCGCAAATACTGAAGTGGGTTGTCATTCCCTTCTCCAGGGGATCTTCCCAACCCAGGGTTGGAACCCAGGTTTCCTGCATTGCAGGGAGGTTCTTTACCATCTGAGCCACCAGTACCGCCCAAGTTTTGCTGAAACCAGTGGCTAAATATCTCTTTGGGAGGAAGTGTGGCGAGGAAGCCTCAGGTATAGAGAATTGATTTAATCGTATTTCTGACTACATGGTACTCTTTCGTCCTTGACTGTCTGGGGTCCTGTTTTCATTTTATCCTCGCCTTCGCTCCCATTCCCTTTCCCCCACAGATATCTAGTTAACATGTTTACTTAGCATGCTATCCTGGGCTTCTCTGTTGGCTCAGTGGTAAAGAATCCACCTCCCAGAGCAGGAGACACAGATTCGACCAGCCAGCATCTGGGAAGACTATGCCAGGCAGAGAAAGCAGGAAGGATGAAAAGGTCCGAGGCTGGAACACACCTGATTTATTCAAGGATCAGTAAGAAGATTGGCATGTTATTTCTAAGTGTGCTTTCTCAGATTTTTAGTATGCTAAAATCGTACTATTACATCAGGAATCACTCTTTGTTTTTACTCTTTTTTTACTCTTTGTTTTCTATTTACCCTAATTTTTTTTCTTTCTGTTTTCCAATTTCTGAGGATAAATAATTTTTTGGTGCCAGTTTTAAAATTATATTTTCTATTTTTATTCTTCTAGTGGTTGCCCTTTACTTAGATTCTTATTTATATTGGTGATGGTTGTTCAGTCACTAAGTCCTGTTCGATATTTATATTTGTCAAATTTTTAAACTTATTGATTATATCTATCTTCACCGCTAAACAAGGCATGTATTTTAGTAGGCCCTCCTCTCTGTCCCCATCATGTTAACATTCTCAAGTCTTTTAATATTCAAGATTATTATGGTATACTTTTTTTCTCCTTCTTCTTTTTCTACCTTCATTCTCTCTCCCCACTTCCATTGTTTAACAAGAGTGAACCTTTTAAGTTTTGGGCTTTGTTTTTTTTCGTACCATGAGGCACGTGGAATCTTCCCAGACCAGGGATCAAACTAGCACCTCTGCATTGGGAGCACTGAGTCTTGACCACTAGACTGCCAGGGAAGTCCCTTTAAGTTATTTACTCCCTCTTTCTTGCCATATTTTATTGAGCTGCCTAGATTTATAGCATTTGAACTGGTATTTTGATTTTTTTGTTTATCAGTTTTCATGGTAAACCATCTGAGTACTTACATTCCTAAGAATGTCTTTATTTCATCCTTGTGTTTAAATAATAGTTTAATTATATGGGGTCACAAAGTCAGACAAGACGGACAGACACACTTTCACTTAGTTATATATTCAATTTTATTTTTACAACATTTAAAAAATATTAACTCCATTTACATACATTATTACTAGCAATAATTAGAAACCTAGATTTTTTTTTTTTTCTTGTAGGTGAGCTACTTTTGGGAGGGGAATTTTTAGAATTTTCTCTTTGAGATGTTCTAAGATTTCTTTAAAAAGTGTCTAGGTATTTTTTATTATATATCAAACTGACATATCTTTAATTTTTGGAAATTATTGGTCATTATTTCTCATTATTCCTCATTTCTGTTTCTTTCTTACCTTCTGAAAGTCCTATTATTTAGATATCGACTGTTTCTCCTGGCCTCCATATATGCTCACAACTAACTCTTCACAACTAATTCTTCTTCCATTTAATTATACTTTATTTTTTAGAATAGTCTTAGATACACAGCAAAATTGAGCAGAAATTGTAGAGAGTGTCTATGTACACCTTCCACCAACAAGTACGGCTCTTCCCACTATCAGCATAGCACACCAGAGCAATGCGATTGTTATAACCCATGAACCTACACTGACACCTCATTGTCACCAAAGTTCACAGTTTATAGTAGGGTTCACTCTTTGTGTTGTCCATTCCGTGGGTTTTAACAAATGTATAGTAACATGTATGTGCCGTTATAGTATCAAACAGAATAGTTTCACTGCCTTAAAATCCTCTGTGCTCAGGCTGTTTATCCTTTCTTCCTAACTTGCTGGCAACTGGTGAGCTTGTTACTGTTTCATAAAAAAGTTTTACTGTCATAGTTTTGTCTTTTCCAGAATGTCATATAGTTGAAATTATACAGCACATAGCCTTTTTAGACTGGCTTTTTTCACTTAGTAATATTAAGTAAGTAAGGTTCTTCCATGTCTTTTCATGGTTTCATTTTAGAACTGAAAAATATTCCCTTGTCTGGATGTACTAGTTACTTAATCCATTCACCTGCTGAAAGACATTTTAGTTCCTTTCAACTGTGGCAATTATGAATAAAGCTGCTGTAAACATCACATACAGGTTTTTGAGTTTACACGTTTTCAAGTCATTTGGGTAAATACTAAGTGTGATTGCTGGATCATATGGTAAGAGTATGCTTAGTTTGGTAAGAAATTGCCAAACTGTCTCCCAGAGTGACTATATGATTTATCTTCCATTTTCACCAGCGGTGCGTGAGTTTCTGCTGCCCCACATTCTTGCCATCATTTGGTGGTGTCAGTGCCCAAGATTTTGGCCATTTTAATAGGAGTGTGGTGATTTTTTATTGTTCTTTTACTTTGCGTTTTCCTAATGATATACGATGTTGAATATCTTTTCAGATGCTTACTTGCCACGTGTATGTTGTCTTTAGTGAAGTGTCTGTTCAGGTCTTTTGCCCATTTTTTAATTGGTTGATTAATTTTCTTATTGTTTAGTTTCAAATGTTCCTTATATATTTTGGGAAAGAGTCCTATGTCAGATAGATCTTTTGCAAATGTTTCCTTTGTCTGTGGGTTGTCCTCTTATTCTTTAAAGCCTCCATATTTTTAAACTTTTATAATATATATTTTTAATTGCTTTATGCCTTCTTAATATCTTATTCTGATCATCTATTCACTGATTTCATTTTCAAGTATATTGATTTTTTCTATTGTATCAAATATATTCAACTGTATTTATATTCATTTCATTATTAAACTTGATTTAAAATTTATTATTTTTAATACCCAGTATTTGTAGTTGGTTCTTCATTATTCCTTATTATTTTCCTAATATCCTAATTTAGTTTCCTGAGATGGTCGTCACGCTTATTTAAGAAATATGTTTGGGATTCCCCTAGTGGTCCAGTGGTTAAGAATCCACCTGTCAATGCAGGGGACGTAGGTTGGGTCCCTTTTGGGGGAACTAAGATCCCACATGCTGTGTGGCAACTAAGCCCACAGGCTGCAGCTACAGAGCCTGCACATCACAAGGGAGAAGCCCACATGAAGATCCTGCGTGCCGACAGCAAAGACCTGATGCAGCCAGAAATAAATGAATATTTTTTTAAATTCTTGAACATATAAATAGCATTAAAAATTCCCCGTATACCATCTCTTCAAACCTCTCTAACCATTTCTCACTTTTCTCCTTCCCATTTCTGCACTTTTTTTTAACTCATCTTTTTTGTTACTTTTCTTGCCATATCTCTTAGTTTATCTTCTTTTATTTTCTGTTTCACACTTTTCCCTGATTCTTGGTCATTCATTCTGTTTCTTACCTGCCATTCTATTTCTTACCCCACCCAGCTGGTTTAACTTCTCTCACTTACCTGTTAACTTTTTTGGTTCATCAAAGCTCACATTCATGAATTAATATACAGGGATCCCCCAGGAATTACTTTCTTCTCTGTCATTCTTTAATTGAAATATGGAATAGAAGAACTCCAAATTTAAAGCCATGGGAGTTGAGTTATTAACTGATGGATGTGGTCTTTAGGCAAGCTGTTTAACATTTATGCCTCCATTTCTTCATTTATAAAAAGGATTGAAAGTACCTTCCTCGCTCTAAAATCCTATGATTCTGTGGTGTCTTATCCTTCACATTTTTCCTCTACTGTGCTTACCTCATTCATTTAACAAATATTTATATACCTACCATGTATTTATAACTCCTATAATTTATGTGAGGAATCAAAAGAAAAGACAGGGTTTCTTCTGCCTTTGAATTGTTTATAGTCTGTCTGGAGAGACAAGAGGTATCTGCATACTAACCCTCAGTTATTTCCAATCTGTTCCTCTTCTTTCCGCACCAGATTTATTCTCTCAAGGGACTAACAACTACTTTGTTTATTTTTAACATTATTTTTACAGTCGTGTGTGTGTGTGTGTGTGTGTGTGTGTGTGTGTGTGTGGCCATGCCACGTGAAATGTGAGATCTTAAGTTTCCCAACCAGGAATCAAACCTGTGCCCCCTGCATTGGAAGCAGATCACTGAGGAAGTCCCTGCTACTTTAGTTCAAATCTAATTTCTGGTCAATGGGGGGGGCGGGGGAGGCCGAAGTGTGGCAGGTTTACCCCTGAACACAGTAAAAACTCTTCTTAAAAAAATTTTCTTACACATCTAGGAATCCCCGTTGTAGTCATTCTGTGCGTTCTCATGCTCAGGTGCTCAGTTGATCAATGGTGTCTGACTCTTTGTGACCCTATGGACTATAGCCCACCAGGGTCCTCTGTCTATGGGATCTTCCAGGCTAGAGTACTGGAGTGGGTTGGCATTTCCTCCTCCAGAGTATCTTCCTGACTCAGGAATTGAACCCATGTCTCCTGCATTAGCAGGCAGATTCTTTACCACTGAGCCGCCCAGGAGGCCCCAGCTGTTCTGTAGCATTATTTTATTTGTCCACTTGATTCTAGTCTGGAATTTATTCATGATAGGAAAATTTACCTCAGAATCAAGGAGATCGATTGTCACTGTGACTTAGTAGATGATCAGTCTGTGTCTGTCTTTGCGTGTATGTGTATGCCTGTGCATTTATGTTTGCATAATTATATTCAAATGTGATGTTCCAGATGGCTGAGTGAATGTGACCAGTAAGTCTTTGCACATGTGTATGCTTTTTTCTCTGGTTTGTTTCTCCACCTATTTTGTAAGGGGTTATTGCTGTAGAGACTTTCTTTTCCTTTCATTGGCCCTGTGTGCTCTCTGGTAAAAATATACCACTCCACAGATAAATGGACAGCGTGGGGAGGCCAGGAGGGAAGTGGGCGTACTGATAGAAGGGCAACACTAAGGATCCTTGGGATGGAACTGTTCTGTATCTTGAGTTGGGTGATAAGTACGTGAAGCTGCACGTTTAATAAAATTATATAGAACTAAATACACACATATACACACTCGAATACAAGTAAAATTGGGAATATCAGAATAAGATAGAATTGCATCATTCAGAGTCCCCACTATGATTATACTATGATTTTTCAAGATGTTACCATTGGGAGAAACTGGGTAAAAATTATACCAGATCTCTATTGTTTTTTTTTTTTTCAACTGAATGTAAATCTACAATTACTTCAAAGTGAAAAGTTCAATTAAAAATAACAGCAATTTAAAGAAGTATGTGCTGAAAGATAATTGAACATATGTAGCTGTAGGAAGCACTTTGAGGAGCATGACTTTCCATTTACTTCAAAGGATGCTCTCCTAAATAGATTTTATGCATTTTTTGTTGCAATTTTTCTTATGCGTGTACAGAAAGTGAAGCAATAGTGGTGATGTGTTGTCTCCATTAACAGAAGAACTTTGTAAACACTAAGTGATGCCAGTTTCAAATCAGTCTCACCTTCTGTGTAATGGGAAACTAGGTAATTCTAATCATGGCTCAGTTTTTTCATACAGTTCATGGAATCAAAGTAAAGGTTTTAGAAATTTCTTCTGTCAAGGAGGAAACATTTCATATTGTGAATGCTGCTGTAAATTAATCTGAAAATTTCAACATTAAATGCTTTGTTTGTTTAGTAACAAATATTTAGTGGAGCATAGGTATGTGGAAGTCATTGTCATAAAATGTTCTTACTATATAAGGAAACTCGGTGTGCAGAAAATTTGTTTGGAATTGATTATATACCACATTCATAATTTATAATTGCATCAAACAAGCCTGATATTCTACCAATAAAATAGGAGGTGCAGTTTTCAAATTTTTCCAACATTTTTCATATACATCGCATATTTCAACTAGAATGTTTTTGTGATAATCTGATGCTGAATTTAAAAATTGTTTCAGCAGGTCTGTATTTACATTGTTTCTTTGCTGCCTGTCTGCGATAAGATTTTATTTTTTATTTTTTATCATTACTGGATTTTTCTTTTTTTAAAATTTATTTTAATTGGAGGCTAATTACTTTACAAAATTGTATTGGTTTAGATTTTAGAATTATTTGAAAAATAGATGTACTTAGCTGCTCAGTCGTGTCTGATTCTTTGCAACCCCATGGATGTAGCCCGCCAGGCTCCTCTGTCCATGGGGATTCTCCAGGCAAGAATACCCATGCCCTCCTCCAGGGGATCTTCCCAATCCAGGGATCAAACCCAGGTCTCCCGCATTGCAAGCGGGTTCTTTACCATCTGAGCCACCACTCCATATTTACTGACTGAAGATGTTCAGTGACTCTGAGGTGGAGTGGTATCCTACTTTTTCAAACATACATATCTATCTCGATCATTTTTAGCAGTCCAAAATGTAGCAAGATTGTACTTAACGTTATTTTGCATTCATTCTTTTTATCCACTTTTCCATCCTAAGACACTTTAATCGCTTTAATTGATTTTAGCCCTTTCCCCACATCTCTCCCATTTCCCAGACACGCACCAAAGATCCACCAAGTTAGGTCAATCTGGTGTCTGCTGCTGCTGCTATTTCCCTGTTATTATTAGATATTCAGTATTAGTTAAAACTATGGTTTCTTCCTCTTGTGCTTGTGCCTGTATTTTTCTTCTAGGAATGAGATACTATACTTAATGTCTCAGAAATTGACGTGTTTTTCTTTCTTTTTGTTTCTGTACACATTTACTCTTTCGTGCCCTTATTTTTTCTCTCTCTCTCTCTCTCTCTTTGTCCCCTTTATCTATTTTTCAAGTGTTATTTATTCTTGACTGAAATGTGTTTTCTGGAAGAGCTGGTATATGAAAATTACTTATGGACTCTTAACCATATGAAAACAATACATGCAATCTTTTTGTTTGAAAATTATCATTATTAACAGAACTTTTAAGTATACACAGGCATCTTAGGGGAGAATACTTGATTGGAATTAATTTGAGCTCAATTCTTACTCTTTTTAATACAGTATTTCTCAAACTCTGAGGCTTGCAGAATTCACAAATTGAGATCTGGCATCATTTTCAGAGAGACTTTCAGTAATGTGTAAGTAGTTTTGTGTTTTTTTACATTTATATTTATTTTTATTAACTGTTTGCTATATAAACAGTGAAATGTTAATTTATCAGATCTCTTACAAGAATTTGGCCTATATTCACCAGGTAATGATTTTAAGTAACAAGTGACATGAAATAACTTGTTAAAAAAAGATGTTTCAGGTGTGCCCTGGGTTAGTATTAATTCAACGCTGTTTATTAGAAACATCTTAGAAATAGCATCTCCAAGTGTAGAGAATTCTAGATTAAGGGGCTTGAATGCTTGCCTAGGCTCTACCGCTAACTAGGTATCCTTAAGT
This sequence comes from Budorcas taxicolor, assembly GCF_023091745.1. Classification (NCBI taxonomy): domain Eukaryota; kingdom Metazoa; phylum Chordata; class Mammalia; order Artiodactyla; family Bovidae; genus Budorcas; species Budorcas taxicolor. The sequence goes on along the minus strand of NC_068919.1, from coordinate 12,813,737 downwards.
AAGCTACCTTTTGTGCTTCAGTTTCTTTGGCTCTAAAGTAAGGGTTAAGACTATCACTAATGAAAAGATCTCTTCCCCTTTAAATGTCTATTATTCTTATCCTAACTTTTTTTTAAATATAAATTAGGTGTTGGTTATCTTTCAAAAGGGAGCTGCCAAATTACATATTGTGGGTTTTGTTTTTGTTTTTGTTTTTGTTTTTACTATTGGTGCTTTCTTGGGAATAGGTATTGAGAGGGGAAGTGGTTTCAAAGTAGTCTAGAAGACAAATAAGCCCCCCCTTGCTTAAGAACTTTGCCCCACATACTCCCATCAGTTTTTTGTTACTAAAATTTACCTTTAAAAAGTCAGTTGGCTTGGGTGGGTTAAACCTTTTTTTTTTTTTTTAAAGTAAACCTGTTAATTATGGTATACAAATAAGATTTTTTTTTTCCTTTCAAAATCTCGCTAGAATGCCATTTTCTAAGCAGCTTGTGCCAATTTTCATGGAGCTGGGGGAAAGGGAAAACAAAGTAGGAGTCATTTCTCTCCTTGGGGCCTTAGGGAGAAACTGGTAGAAAAACTTTGGGCAGGGTGAAGGCAAGCCACTGAAATCTGGAAATGTGGTAGGAGAAAAGATGACTAGAGGTGGAATAAAAGAATGGAGAGATACGGAAAGGTAAGGCTAAGCAAGAAGGCACAGGCTAGCTTTCATCGGTACTGTCATCGACCTTTAGAATAGTGTTAGATTTTAAAAACTATTTGTAAAAAATTCATTGGATGAATGAATCAATTATTTATTCAATAAATTTGTACTTTTGCCCACGTCCCTGATAAGTTAGACTCAAATCTAGTTTATCTGTGTTTATCCTCCATTCAATAGCTATAGTCTTTAAGGTAATCTAGGTTCAGAAAATTGATTCTGAATTATAGAAAAAAGACATTTACATTTAGGAAGTTTATATACCTGGGGAAGTTTGTAAAGTGAACTATTTATTCACTTAAATTTTTTTAAGCACCTACCTATGTACTTTGGGCACTAGCAGGGAGAGGAAGTATTGGGTACTGATTATAGTGTCTACTTAATGGAGTATTATGTGGTCATGTAATATAATTATGAAGATTATAGCTGACTAATACTTATTAAATAAATAAAATAAAAATACTTCTGTATTATAACTGTGCATGAGGGCTTCCGGATGGCTCAGCAGGTAAAGAATCCACCTGCAATGCAGGAGACACGGGTTCAGTCTCTAGTTGGGGAAGATCCCATGAAGAAGGAAATGGCAGCCCACTCCAGTATTCTTGCCTGGGAAATTCTGTGGAGAGAGAAGCCTGCCGGGCTATATAGTCCATAGGGTTGCAAAGAGTCAGATACAATTTAGTGACTGAGAGGGAGACGAAGATTAGAAAGATGTTTCTATGCTCAAAGAAAACTAGGAAACTTAGTTAAATATAAACCAGATTTATTATTGTGAATGGAATTATTGAATTTCTTTTTCTTCTGTTTTTTACAATTCATAAAGTTTAAATGAAACTCCACATACGTTTAAATTGTTTTGAAAAATAAGATGAACATATATTAACTAGAAAAAGGTAATAGTGTATCATCAAAGGGAAAGAGCAGAGGTGTGCTTGCAGGACAGTAGATAGATTGCCTTGCCTGGAACAACAGTGAGAGATGAAGTTTAGAAAAAGATGGGAATGATAGTCTCCAGTTTTGATAATGTAAGAAAAGATGAGCTTGGTTAGGCTTTAACTGTGAAATTACAGTGGGTTTTTTTTTTTTAATAAAAAAATTTTTTTTTAATTTTTAAACAAATTTTTTTTTTTTTAAATAAAATTTCTTCCAGCTTATTTAAGTGAACTGGAGTAAGGGGCCATTAAGCTGGTCCATTGTGTTATCAGCCATTTTCATGTATAATCTTGAGTTTATGTCTATATTAGGCCCTATCTGAAAGACTTTGCTCCTTTGACCAATTCAGTAAGTCTACAATTTTGCAAAATTTATGTTCTGATATTTTTGTTTTTCATATATCTTTAAAATGTTGCCTCTGATTTCCACTCTTGCCTTTTCTTGTCCTTAGAGTTAGCCTAGATAGCAGATGCTTTACTACTTGACTTAATGAATTGATAGAATAAATAAAAAAGAATCTGAATTGATTGGGCAGAGATTGAAAGGGAGAAAAGCAAGTCAGTCTCCATTAGTTGCTGAATGGGCAAGAGCTTTCTTGTAATGATTTCTCAATTTCATTCTCATGAACCTTTTAGGAATAGAGAGCACATCCTTCTTGTTTTCTAATCTCAAAGAAAATAGATGTAATTTGAAATTAAATACACCAAGTAGGGATGTGAAATTTAAAAAAGATGTCTGTAAACATATTATGAACTAATTCTTTAAGTTATCTGTATCATGTTGAACAAAGAAGAATTAAAAAAACAGTAACTTTAATGATGTGGTATTGTTACTCGAGCTTTAGTAGTTTCATGGGTTCACATTACTATGATTACATAGAGAACTATTGGATCAAATGCTTATTTTGTGTGGCCCCCAGTTTCCAAAATGAATTTTAAAAAGTTTACCTCCAAAAAAAAATAAAAAAGAAAATTTTACCTCCTAAATTTTACACCCCTTGTTTAGGGGTTTTGCTGTGATGTTCTACACTGAGAGTCCAAGTTTTGTACATGACTACGAATACTTTCCTTAAATGTTTTTTCCAAGTAACTTTTGTTGGCTCTTACCAACATAAGGCGTTTTGTCTTAATATATGTTTATTATTTTCTATGAGGATTGTAAATTTCACATTCCAATGGAAGTCTCATGATTTATTGAAATTGTTAGGAAATAACTACCCTATGTTAAAGATTTTCATTATTTTCTTTGCCTTGTAATTTGTAACAGTATCTAACCCCTAGTTTCTAAACCTCAAATTTATTTTATAAACAATTGATTTAAAATAAAAAGTAGAGGTGCATTTTCAGTATTATAAACTCTTCTTGAGTGAATTAAAGAACATTGAGATCTAGAAGTCATATGGGATGTTGCCAACGATGCTCTTAACTTTATATACTTTGTCATTAGAGAATGCCTTCAAATATTTTGCCTACTTTCCTTACCACTCTCCACACCTAAATGAATAAATAGAATAAAAGGCAAGATAACTGAAGTGATATATAATTTACTTTTCTGTTAATAAAATAACTTTATCACCACTTTAAAATTGATTGCTTTATTTAAAAAAAAAATTTATTTAGCTGCACCAGGTCCTAGTTGTGGCACGCTAGATCTTTGATCTTCGTTGTGGCATGCATATCCTTTAGCTGCAGCATGTGGGATTCCGTTCCCCAACCAGGGATTAAACCGAGGCCCTCTGCATGGGGAGCTCCAAGTCTTAGCCTCTGGACCACCAGGGAACTTCCTGATTACTCTTATATGTATTGATGAAGAACTTTTGACTTGTTCCCTTTTAGTAGTTATTTACCATATTCAATTGTGAATCAAATCAAATTATTAAAATTTGTGAGCCAGGAAGATATAACAAAAGCAAGATTTTCATGCAATTTTCCCCCAATATCTGCTTAATAGTATAATAGCTGTTTATTTCCAATGGCTAAGGTAGTAGCTTGCAGAAGAACCTATTAAATATATATATGTTTTCATCACAGTACTATTTCCATTCTCTTTCCCTTCTTTCTGCGTAACAAGAACTTTATTGATGTAATAGTAACTGTATACTTTAGTTTAAATAATGTGAAGTTAGAGTTTAGGAAAAAGAATATTTAATCTCTTCATTATGATGAAAGGAAAGTGCTCTACTAAGGTACTCTTTAAGACTCGTGCCTATCAAAAGCTTTTAATTTAAAATTCATGCCCTCATAAAAGCAAATGAACACTTATAGAAGCTGTAAGCGTATATGTCTATTTGACCCCAAAATTCTACTTTAATAAATTTGTCCTGAAGAAATGATAAGAGTTGTAGCCAGAGGTTTATGTTCAAAGTTATTTATCTTAGCATTTTAAAATATTAGCAAAATAAGTAGAGACAGTAAATGATCTACAGTAAGGAAACAGGTCAGTAATGTCATGCTCATTAAAATATAGCCTGTAAAAAATTATTTTCAAAGACTATTTAATGAAAAAAGTTAAATACAAAAGTGCTTTAAAGAACTGTTTTTGTTTTCCTACATTAAAAAAATGGAGAGCTAGTCAGCTGTGTGTGTTGTTGGCTTTTTTTTTTTGTAGAACACCTGTAATAGGTGAATACCTGTAATAGTGTTTAACAGAGTTTTGTCAGGAGAACAGGTTATTACTTTCTCTTTACTGTCAGTCTGGGAGAGATTTCTGAAAGTTTAAGCTCTTTCTTTTGCGCAGAAATCTTATATGTTAGGAAATTGCTACACAGGAGCCGTATATACCTAAATAAAACAAGTAGGGATATTTGGTCCTTCTTTAGGCATGTTTTCTAAGCAAATAGTGAGAATATTTACAGAGAACATTTGAGCGATGGATATAAATACCAAAATATGTGACATGAATTCTGAAAACCATGAAATTATCCATGTAAAAAATTAAATGACTTTTGGGATTATGATGAAAATGGTGAAAATGGTTATTTACTTTAAATAGCATTTTCTAAAGCATGTTCTGAGGGTTTCTTCTAGTTTTTAAGTTGGAAAATAGGGTTCATTGTTCAAATAAACTTGGGAAATCATGGATAAAAGCAAAATCAATCAGGCACATTTATCAGAGAATTTCTGAGGATTTAATATTTTTCAGCTCAGTTCAGTCACTCAGTCTTGTCTGACTCTTTGCAACCCCATGGACTATAGCGTGCCAAGCCTCCTTTTCTATCACCAGTTCCTGGTGCGTGCTTAGACTCATGTCCATTGGGTCGGTGATGCCATCCAACCATCTCATCCTCTGTTGTCCCCTTCTCCTCCTGCCTTCAATCTTTCCCAGCATGAGGGTCTTTTCAAATGAGTTAGTTCTTTGCAGCAGGTGGCCCAAGTATTGAAGTTTCAGCTTCAGCATTAGTCCTTTCAGTGAATATTCAGGACTGATTTCCTTTACAATGGACTGCTTGGATCTCCTAGGAATCCAAGGGACTGTCAAGAGTCTCCTCCAACACCACAGTCCAAAAGCATCAATTCTTCTGTGCTCAGCTTTCTTTATAGTCCAGCTCTCACATCCATACATGGCTACTGGAAAAACTAGAGCTTTGACTAGATGGACCTTTGGCAGCAAAATAACGTCTCTGCTTTTGAAAATGCTGTCTAGGTTGGTCATAGCTTTTCTTCCAAGGAGCAAGCGTCTTTTAATTTCATGGCTGCAGTCACCATCTGCAGTGATTGTGGAGCCCCCAGAATTAAAGTCTCTCACTGTTTCCATTGTTTCCCCATATATTTGTCATGAAATGATGGGACCGGATGCCATGATCTTCGTTTTCTGAATGTTGAGTTTTAAGCCAACTTTTTCACTGTCCTCTTTCACTTTCATCAAGAGGCTCTTTAGTTCTTTGCTTTCTCCCATAAGGGTGGTGTCATCTGCATATCTGAGGTTATTGATAATTCTCCCGGCAATCTTGATTCCAGGTTGTGCTTCATCCAGCCTGGCATTTCGCATGATGTACTCTGCATGTAAGTTAAATAAGCAGGGTGACAAAGCAGCCTTGACGTACTCCTGTCCCGATTTGGAACCAGTCTGTTGTTCCATGTCCAGTTCTAACTGTTGCTTCTTGACCTGTATACAGATTTCTTAGGAGGCAGGTCAGGTGGTCTGGTATTCCCATCTCCTTAAGAATTTTCCATAGTCTGTTGTGATGCACACAGTCAAAGGCTTTGGCATAGTCAGTAAAGCAGAAGTAGGTGTTTTTCTGGAACTCTCTTGCTCTTTCAATGATCCAGTGGATGTTGGCAATTTGATCTTGGGTTCCTCTACCTTTTCTAAATCCAACTTGAACATCTAGACATTCACGGTTCATGTACTGTTAAAGGCTTGGAGAATTTTGAGCATTACTTTGCTAGTGTGTGAGATGAATGCAATTGTTTGGTCGTTTGAGCATTCTTTGGTATTGCCTTTCTTTGGGATTGGAATGAAAACTCACCTTTTCTAGTCCCGTGGCCACTGCCGAGTTTTCCAAATTTGCTGCCATATTGAGTGGAGTACTTTAACAGGATCATCTTTTAGGATTTGAAATAGCTCAACTGGAACTCCATCATCTCCACTAGCTTTGTTCATAGTGATGCTTCCTAAGGCCCACTTTGCATTCCAGGATGTCTGGCTCTAGGTGAGTGATCACACCATCATGGTTATCTGGGTCATTAAGATCTTTTTTGTACAGTCCTTCTGTGTATTTTTGCCACCTTTTCTTAATATCTTCTGCTTCTGTTAGGTCCATACCATTTCTATGCTTTATTGAGCCCATCTTTGCATGAAATGTTCCCTTGGTATCTCTGATTTTCTTGAAGAGATCTCTAGTCTTTCCCATTCTGTTGTTTTCCTCTGTTTGCTTTGATCACTGAGGAAGACTTTCTTATCGCTCCTTGCTATTCTTTGGAACTCTGCATTCGAATGGGATATCTTTCCTTTTCTCCTTTGCCTTTAGCTTCTCTTCTTTTCTCAGCTATTTGTAAGGCCTTCTCAGACAACCATTTTGTCTTTCTTTTTCTTGGGGATGGTCTTGATCACTGCCTCCTGTAGGGTGTCACGAACCTCCGTCCATAGTTCTTCAGCCACTCTATCAGATCTAATCCGTTGAACCTCTTTGTTCTTCCAATGTATAATTGTAAAGGATTTGATTTAGGTCATACCTGAATGGTCTAGTGGTTTTCCCTACTTTCTTCAATTTAAGTCTGAATTTTGCAATAAGGAGTTCATGATCTGAGCCATAGTCAGCTCCCAGTCTTGTTTTTGCTGACTGTATAGAGTTTCTCCATCTTTGGCTGCAAAGAATATAATCAACCTGATTTTGGTATTGACATCTTTAATATTTTTACATATATATTATAAATACACAAAAGAGGCATATAGTATATATATCTAATTTATTTGCCCATAAAATCCTTTCTTTGCATTTATTGAAACTAAGTCTAACGTGAGACACATGTTGGGAAATTTCTGTTTTAGGTTAAACTGTTTTCCTATAATTGTTTTATTAGTAATGACAGTACTGACAGGGGGGGTGTCTTCTCATTCAAGAAACAAATAAGATTTAAGTGATACTAAACAACTGAAGGAGATTTCGCTGTTAAATGTTTGTGAATATTGATACACGATGAATTTCACTTTGTGTAATTTTTTCTTTGAATTTGTTACAAGCATGTATTAGTGTTATAATTACTGCCCTACTTTTATTATTTGAAGTTCTTTTATTTATTGTATCTGCTAAAACTCATTTAGGGTGGATTTTTCTTTTTTGTTTTGTAATTTTAGAATAGGAGGTCATTTTCAGTGGGGCTTTCTCTGTGGAAAGCCTGTGTGGAGCGTACCCTCTAGAACTTTTTTATATTTGCTCCCCCAGGGTTATCACTAGCCTGGGAACACAGTTATTATTAATAACTTAGTTTGGACCTTCCTGGGGCCATGCAGATGGCTTAAGGTCAAACCTCAAATCCAAGTGTGAGTAGGCCTTTTGTTATACATTCTCAGAAGAGATATTTTACTCCCATCAAAGTAGGGCCCAGATTGAAGCAAACTTGATTATCTCCCTGTAGCAGTGAATGGATTTTTAAAATCCGCTCTTTAACAGAGGATATAGTCCTTTGAGGCTCTTGGCTTTATACAAATGTCTCAGTTCCAATTCCCTATTTTATGTGGTCCCAATGCATTGTCTCCTGTCCCTGCAACACCTTTTAAAAACACAGGCCCCTTGATTACTGATTACTGATGCGATCAGCAGAATTCTCCCACCCAATATCAGCTTATACATTGCATTCTGGCCTTCAGTTTCCTTACTGTTTTGGGACCCTAGGAATTGCCGTGACATTTTTTTTTTTTCCTTTTTTTGTTCGTTTGTTTTCCCCTTACATTAAAAAAAATATTTTATTTTATTTTTTAAAATTTTTATTTATTTTTGGTTGCACTGAGTCTTTGTTGCTGCCCACAGGCTTTCTCTAATTGCAGTGAACGGGGGCTGCTCTTCGTTGAGGTGCACCGGCTTCTCACTGTGGTGGCTTCTCTTGTTGCCGAGCACAGGCTCTAGGGTGCGTGGGCTTCAGTAGTTGTGGCACACAGGCTCAGTAGTTGTGGTGCACAGGCTTCATTTTTCTGTGACACGTGGAATCTTCCCAGACCAGGGTTGAACCCATGTCTCCTGCACTGGCAGGCAGGTTCTTACCCACTGCATCATCAGGGAAGGCCTTCCTTACATTTTTACAAGCTGGTCTGTGCATTTAGGGCTTCCCTGGCGGCTCCGGCGGTAGAGAATCTGCCTACAATGCAGGAGACCTGGTTTGATCCCTGGGTTGGGAAGATCCCCTGGAGAAGACAATGGCAACCCAGTTCAGTATCACTGCCTGAAGAATTCCATGGACAGAGGAGCCTGGCAGGCCGCAGTTCATGGGGTTGGAGAGTCGGACACAACTAAGTGACTAGCACTGTGCATTTAGAGGGGTGTGTGTTTTTTTGTTGTTGGCTACGTAGGTAATCTAAACTTTCATATTGCCAAAAATGGAAATTCATGCATTCCTTTTATAATAAAATTGTTGTTGTTGTTCATTTGCTAAGTCGTGTCCAATTCTTTGTGACTCCAGGGACTGCAGCATGCCAGGCTTCTCCACTATCTCCGAGTTTGCTCACATTCATGTCCATTGAGCCAGTGATGCTGTCTAACCATCTCATCCTCTGCTGCCTTCTTCTTTGCCTTCAGTCTTTTCCAGCATCAGGGTCTTTTCCCAATGCTATATATAGTCCCGTTTCTTTAAAAATACTGTTAACATATGACAGTGAAATGTATACTAGCATGTTTTATCAGAGGTGTAGTACACTTTCTTTTAGTTTTTATCCTTGTTTGTACACAAACCACTTATATTTATTTGACTTATTATAGGAAAATACTGGTCTTTTACTTTCCTTTTAGATGTACCTTCTGTAATGGAAGATGATTGAAGATAAGGGGCCTCGTGTTGCTGACTACTTTGTTGTAGCAGGATTAACTGATGTTTCAAAACCTCTTGAAGAAGAAATTCACTTCAATGATGCCTGTCATAAAGTAGCCAGACCAAAAGAGCCTATCACAGATGTTTCAGTTATTATTAAATCTCTTGGGGAGGAAGTGCCACGGGATTACACATGTATTGATATTACCCCAACGGGACTGTCAGCTGATCTCAATAATGGAAGTCTTGTGGGGCCACAGATTTTCCTTTGCTATAGAAGAGGAAGAGATAAGCCTCCACTTACGGATCTGGGGTAAGTATTTTTTTAAAAGAATTATTGTTATTGACTCAAATAATATGCCTTGTAGATTTGGAAGTTAACTGTTCAACTTATTAGTAAATACTTAAAAAAAAATAGACACATTTATATCCAGAATCATGTTTTCTTTTCCTGTGCTCCTTTTATCTTTTCAGTGTCTCTGTGTTTGTTGTTGTCTTAAAAAATATTGGCTTTATATTTACACAAAGTAGTACAAAGAGAGACAGTTCCTCAAAGGGGGACTTGGAGCTAGAAAATCGCTCCTGGGCATTAACGTGTTAATGTTACTTGGTAAGTCGTGTCTGACTTTTTGTGACTCCATGGACTGCAGCCTGCCAGACTCCTCTGCCCATGGGATTGCCCAGGCAAGAATACTGGAGTGGTATGCCATTTCCTTCTCCATTGTTCAGTGTCTCTGTGTTCTACCACTTTTGTCTGAGTTCTTTCTATTGAAAATAGGGGAGATAATTTGAAAATCATTTACAGAAAAATATCAGAAATCAATGTATTATTCTGATCATATACTTTATTATTTTTAAAATATGAGAAAAAGATGGCTTTTAAGGATCCGTTGTAATGATCCTTATAGTTGGGAGTTTAAGTCAGTGTGCATGAAACAAGGGTCTTGGGTAAATTAGTGCTTTATTTAGGCTGTTGTATTGACCTTGTAGTTTCATTTTTAAATAATAGCTTTACTGATTTACAGTTTACACCATCCAATTCACTCTTTTAAATGGTACATTCAGTAAATTTTAGTTTATTTATAGAGTTGAATCACCACAATAAATTTTAGAACATTTTTATCATGTCCCCACAAATAAATACCACCTATATTCATTATAGTTTGTCTAATTCTCCCTATAGACAATCCACTAGTCAACTTTCTGTGTCTGTGGATTTGCCTATTGTGGACATTTTATGTCAGTAGAATCCTACTGTATATGATTATCTTGTGGCTGATTCTTTCTCTTAGCATAAAATTTTCAAGATTTATTCCTGTTGTAATATGTGTCTGTGCTTTACTCCTTTATATAGCTGAATAATATTCCATCTTATGGGTCTACCACAGTTTATTTATGCATTCATCAGACAATGGATATGTGAGTGGTTTCCACTTTTTGGCTGTTATGAATGATACTTTTGGGAGTATTAATGTACAAATTTCTATATGGATGCATGTTTTCATATCTCTTGTGTATATCCTTAGAGAAGTGGAATTGCTGGGTCATACAATAATTCTATGTTTAACCTTTTGAATAACTGACAGTTTTAAGCCTTCTTGTTTCCATGGCTCTGTTGCCAAAGAGGACGGGCTTAACTTACAATATTTTGGTTAAAAATAAGGAAGATAGCAGTGTTCCTACTAATATCAGCAAAGAGCTATAAAAGTTCCATCTCCTAATATATTAAGTCTGAAAGTGAATAGTCAAGTTGACTCATGCCTGAGTGGAGATTGATGAACTGGAAGAGCTCCTGAAACATACTTCTGTTTTTAAAATTCTATTATCTAATGTTTAAACTCATTCTTTATTGTGCTAATTCTTGAATCAATTGCTGTAATTTTAAGTAGGTTTCAGAACAGCTACCATATTGCTTCATATGAAGCTTATATAATTAGTAAATGGCTTGGGAAAATAAGCCAACTGTTAGATTGTATTTTCAAAAGATTAGGTTAAGTAGCTCCTATGATCACTAATCACTGTCTGAATTCTGGCTTTCAGATGAAATGAAGGGAATGTTGCAGATTCTTGTTCGGGTGTTGGAGTTGCTTAAAGATGAGAAATTTTCCAGGCATAGAAAAGATTTTCCAACAGGGAAGGACATGGACTGGAATGAATAAATTAACCACTATTTTGGCTATCCTCATATGTTTGTCATTGTGGAGGATATGACATCACTGTTGCCTTTAAAAAGCTTACAGTTTAAATAGGAAAAGTTACCCAACAATATAAAACAGCAAAACAAGCAATATATACAATAGCACAATACCTGATTAAAGGGAACAGGTAGCTTATATATCAAATGTGCTTATATTCCTGTATCTTTTAAGAGTTTGAGGTGATAAATGGTGGTTTTTTAAAAATTGCTCTCTGTGTTGTATTTTTCTTCTCTTGATTTCAGTTGAGCATTTGTGTGCCAGGCATTATTTTGGAGACCCTACTTGTACTCTCATCTAATTCTGCCAAGATCCTATGAGTTACATTTTTAAATTTTATAGCTGAGTATTATAAGGCTCAGAGAAGTTAAGTAACAACCTGAGATATACAGCTGGTGCCAGGATGTGGGAATTCAAATCCAGATATGTCTAACTTCTGTGTTACAAATACCTTTTAAAATTTTTTTATTTTTTTTAAATTGTGAGTATAGTTGATTTATAATGTTAATTTCTGCTGTACAACAAAGTATTAGTTATTCATATATATAACACATTTATATTCTTTTCCATTATGGTCTCAGAATATTGTATATAGTTCCTTGTATTAGAATATCAGAATATTGTACATAGAACTATACAGTAGTTCTTTGTTTTTTTATCCATTCCATATGTAATAGGTTGACAATGCCATTTTTTAGGATTAAGAAAAAAAACAGCACAGTATTGTAAAGCAATTATCCTCCAATAAAACTTTCTTTTAAAAAAACAAAAAAGCAAGATCAAATCGAGGAGTTAGCAGTTAGGCTAACGTTGGGATATACATAGCTGCTATAATTAAGCATCAAATTTTGTTGTAAATTTTCAAAATAGAATGTCAAAAGAAAGAAAAATATTAAGTTTGCTGACAGCTGAGACAAAAGGAAATTAAAAATTATATTAGAATTTGACCAATTTTTGGCACTACATTTCAAAAATTGGTCAAATTTTTTTCCCTTATAGCTCAGTTGGTAAAGAAGCCGCCTGCAATGCAGTAGACCCTGGTTCGATTCCTGGGTCAGAAAGATCCCCTGGAGAAGGGAAAGGCTACCCACTCCAGTATTCTGGCCTGGAGAATTCCATGGACTGTACAGTCCATGGGGTTGCAAAGAGTCGGACACAACTGAGCGACTTTCACTTCTCTTTATTGGTATAATGGGATTTTATAAAAGGTAATACTGATTAATGTTGGAGACATTGCCTTCTATAATAATTTTTTACAGGAAATGCAGAAACATTTTTACCCTGATAGCTCAGTTGGTAAAGAATCTGCCTGCAACGCAGGAGACCCTGGTTCAATTCCTGGGTCGGGAAGATCCACTGCAGAAGGGATAGGCTACCCACTCCAATATTCTTGGGCTTCCCTTGTGGCTCAGCTAGTAAAGAATCCACCTGCAATGCGGGAGACCTGGGTTTGATCCCTGGGTTGGGAACATCCCCTGGAGAAGGGAAAGGCCACCCAGTCCAGTATTCTGGCCTGGAGAATTCCATGAACTGTCCATGGGGTCACAAAGAGTTGGACACAACTGAGTGACTTTTGCTTTCACTTCACTTTTCATTTAATTTAAATTCTTTAGTTTTTCGGCTAAGGTCAAAGACAGTGTTAAAGTCCAAGTTAGTGAATTCTGTGAGGGAATAAACTAATATTATTCAAGTGTGATGTTTTCTTTGTGTTCCCAAGTACTTTATGTAATAATATTTAGAAAATTTAAGGAATTGGATGCCTGGCCTATTATTAAAAACTTACGACTTTACCATAAAGGAGAATGGGGAAACTTTCACTTATACTTTGATGACAGATAGATTTGAGGTCATTTTCTCTTTTGAAAGCCTTAAAAAACTTTAACTTTGGTCAAAATACAAGGTTGCTTTTTCTAAAGATGCTTGGTTTTAGAGACATACATACATACACCTATCTATGTTATCTGTCCATCTATCTATTAAAATACCTTGGCACATTCTGCAAAATGCCATTCTGTGGTTTATGTCAATAAACACAGAGGTTAATCTGTGTTTTCCTTACATTATTAATTTTTAGTAGGGAGAACAGTTGTTCTTTAATTTTATATGGGGCTGTACAATTCAAACTTGCAGTACAGTTGGAATATTTGCTACATTTAAGGATCAGTTTGATTCCAGACAATATTACCTTTCATATTTGAGGGTGTTTTGTAATTGTGTACTAATTTATTTTCTAGGGTTTTATATGACTGGAAAGAAAGATTGAAACAAGGGTGTGAAATTATCCAGAGTACTCCCTATGGACGCCCTGCAAATATTAGCGGCAGTACCTCATCACAAAGAATTTATATCACTTACCGAAGAGCCTCTGAAAACATGACTCAGAATACGTTGGCTGTTACAGACATATGTATTATTATACCCAGTAAAGGAGAAAGTCCACCACACACATTCTGCAAAGTTGACAAGAATCTCAATAACAGTATGGTAAGTGACTCTTCTGCATGGATAAAATTAGCCACCCATGAAAAGAGCCTAATTTAAAATAAATCTTTGGAAAATAGCATAGCACAATTACTGAATTAAGAAAATAGATTTCTTAAAGATGTCATATATTTTATTTTTAGGAAAGTAATTTAGCTGTACTTTCAAAAAGAACTGTGCAAAAAGCTTTCTTTCTTTTTTTTTAATTAAAAAGAATAATTTTTTCCCCTTACTGCAAAAGTAACACGCTAGCTGAGGGTAACCCCTCCACTTGTGCACTAGATCCCATAAACTCACCTATTTGAAACGAGGCCATGGCTTCAACAATCCTCCCTACTTTTTTGTGACTCATCAGTTTTTCACTCTCATGGATTATTTCCTTCAGCCTGCAAAATCATGTTACAATACCTCCCATCTTTACAAAGCTTCTTGATCTTTATATCCCACTCCATGTATTCCCCCATTTGATTGTCTTTATAATAAAAGGTCTTAGAAGAGTTGGCTATATTCCATCTCCTTCCTCACTGTGACTCTTTCCAGTAAGGTTTTTGTCTCCATCATTCCATCAAAGATTTCTCTTGTTGAATCCAGTGATTCAACGCTTCATCTTAATGTTTCAGTACATTTAGACAAAGATGATCACTTCTTCCTTCTTGAAACAGTGGCAAGAAGAGAAGATGCAATCGTGTCTGACTCTTTGTGACCCTGTGAACTGTAGCCCAGCAGGCTCCTCCGTCCATGGAATTCTCCAGGCAAGAATACTGGAGTGGATTGCCATTCCTTTCTCCAGGGGAACTTCCCGACCAAGGGATCTAACTTGGGTCTCCTGCCTTGCAGGCAGATTCTTTACTGTCTGAGGCACCAGGAAAGCCTTTGCTGATTCCTTCCCAATTCCCTAATTTCTGTGCAACAGTGTCACTGGGTTCAGTCCTCAGACCATTTATGTTTATAATCTAAACTCACTTCTTTGATGATCTAATCATTTAATCCTAAATTTCTGTGTCCCCACTGGGTTTTTCTAATTCATTTTCTTTTCTTGGATATCTTATCAAATAGGTCATCTCAAATATAACACGTCCAAAACTGAACTCCTAGTGTCCCTCTCCAAATCTACTTATCCCCATAGTCTTATTCCTCTAGTAAAAGGAAATTCCACTCTTTTAGTTACTCAGACTAAGAATCCTCTGAGTAATCCTTAACCTTCATCTTCTACTTCTTGTTCAATTCTTCTGTAAATTCTGTCGACTTCAATTTCAAAACATATTTTCAATTTGAATACTTTTCAACTTCTCTATTGATACAACCCTGGTCCAAGCCATGATCATCTTTAACAGGATTATTGCAATTCAGGAGTTAGACAAACTTTGGCAGAAAGGGCTAAATAATAAGTTAACTTTTGCAGGTCATACACAGTCTTTGTTGCAGATTCACCTTTTGTTTTAAAAACAATCTTTAAAAAACATAAAAATCAGTCTTAGCTCAGTTGTACAAAAGCAGGCCTTGGGTGGAATGCAGCCCATAGTTTGCCAGACCCCTGGTTTAACTGATCACTGCTTCCTCTGCTTCCTACAACCTGTTCTTCACATCACAGCAAGAAGGATCCTTTTAAAACATAATTTAGATCATGTCTCTCCTGGGCTTAAAACCCTTGTGGTTTCCCATCTCACTCTTCTTAGTAGTAAAAGTCAAAGTTCTTCCAGTAGCCTGAGGCCATTATTATACAAATCATTATGTATGATTGGTAATAGCTCGGTTGTGTCCTAAGAGTTATTTGCACCTATGTGATCCCTACTTGGATGACCAAGATTGTCTGTCTATCAGATCTAGCCCCTTAAATCTATTTCTCACTTCCACTGTATAATCAGAAGGGATTTGATTTAGGTCATACCTGAATGGTCTAGTGGTTTTCCCTACTTTCTTCAATTTTAGTCTGAATTTGGCAATAAGGAGTTCATGATCTGAGCTAACAAAAGTTAGCTGTTATTAATTACTCCTTAGTTAACTCTGCCTTTTCAGTCCCTTCTATGTGTATTTAATGACTGAGAAAGAGCTTTTCTTTTTTTGTTGGTTGTTGAGTTTTGAGATATAATTAACATACAGTAAGGAAGAACTTCTATTTTTGCCCAATGTTGAAGCTCCTGTTAGTTCCCTTAAGAAACATTATAGGAATAAAAACCTTTTAAGTGTTTATTTCTTTACTCTTAAATCTAGTTATCAGTCCTAAATGTAGAGAAACTGTCCTGATCTTGGTGGTTGGTGTCTTTTTTAAGCAATGGGTTGTGGTTTATATCTATTAACAATTTCTGTTTCTACTGTCTATAAGGTAGTAAAAGTAAATTTAGATCTTCAGAGTAGACATACAATGACTTCTAACTCTTTCAGAAATACTAAAATAGACATGCAATGCAGGAAACTTCTTTTCATATCTGTTGATTGTATATATAATCAGGAAATGGTTAGGAATAAATTATTGATGTGTTGATAATGCTCAGGAGTATAGTTATATTATAGATTATTCTTGGTTTGGGCAGATTAGGTAGCTTAAATGAAAGCATCTTCTAGTTTTTGAAAACAGGAGAAAATAAACCTAAAAGACAAGAAACTGAAAAAAAAAAAAAAAAGAATGAAATCAATCTAATGAACATGAGGAAATGCATATTGAGTCTTTCTTCAAATTCCTACATGATTTTTCTACCAGGCTGACAACTTTGGTCTGAAAATATATTTCCCCTACATCTCCACCTCCCATTAAAAGTTTATGGGAAAAGTTTTCAAGAATGACTAGTTTTTAAGCCTTGGACCATAAGCCCTAAGTGATTGTTTAGAATAGAATGATAATATTTTAGAGCTGGAAGAGAACTTAAGAATGTCATGTGGTCCAGAACTGCAAAAATGTGTAGTTAAGGATATTTAGACCTGGTGCTTTGATGCACACAGCAAACGTTTGGACTAATTTGGGACTTTTCCTTCAGTTTTGACTCATTGAGAGTATTTTTATTTTAATACTCTGTACAAATGATTCTTGTTTTACAGCCTTTCAAGAATGGCAGTCCTTGATTTAGCAAGTTTACTTAGAAAAGCAGAGTTATTAACCAAGCAAATAGTTAAATCATGTACGTAATTCCAGAAGAAATGTTTTTGCCATGGCAAACCACAGTATGGATATTTTATGGGTTAAACATTTAAAGTATTTTAAGAACAACAGCCCTTCCTACTTTCTTTTCTGCTGAACCTTTTTATAAGAAAAAATTCAGAAAACGTTCTTATATTTGGTTTTGATATCCATGGCTCTTTTCTTCCAGGGCCTTATAACTTTTACTTTATCTCTAAGTCCTTATGTTTTATTTTAGGATTTTCCTTTTGATTTCCACCACATCTACATGGTCACATATAGTTCTCTTTTTATCATCACAAAGGTTACTGAAGGATTTTTATTATCTTTGCAAATTTGGCTTATTAGGAACTGGAGTTGGGACTTTGCTATACAGGACCTTTTGTAAAATTTTTACCACCAAATAAACTAAAGGCCCAATCTGCTGACACTCACAATATCCACTTGAATTTTTACATCCCTTCTTTTGAAGTGAAAATATTAAAATGTTTATTAGAATCAAAATCTAACAGAGTAACAAGCATAACTTAATGTCCAAATAAGTATGATTTAACATGCTAATCTGCTTGGGGACATATTAAAAAAGTTTTAAAAAGTGGGAAATTTCTGGATGAGGAGCTAACTTACTGCAACTTGTTCATAACAGCACCCCCTGAGAGGAGGCAACCTAAATGTCCCTCAGGAAGGCAGTGGATAAAGTAAAGTGTTTCATTAATGGAATACTATCTACCAGTTGAAATGAAGAAGGTAGATCTGTATCAGTTTTACTAATTCTCAAAAACATTTTGATGAGTGAGAAAGCAAGCCATAAAGGCATGTATTCAACACTTCACCATTTATGTAAAGTTATAAAGCATATAAAATAATAATGCATACTTAAAGATATATATATTTACGTAGTAGAAATTTTTAAAATGCATGTGAATGAAATGCACTAGCTTCAGGCCAATAGTTAACTCAGAGGACAGAAAGGAACGGAAGATGAGGCTTTAGTTAAATCTGTAATTTTTTTGTTTATACATTAAAATATTGGAAGCAAAAATGGTCATTGTTAACACTTGTTAAAGCTGGGTGGTGAGTCACTGGGTGTTTTTATGGTAGTCTCTTAATATTTTTAAAATGTATTTCTTAAAGTAAGTGTATCTTCTTTATATGTATTTGTTCTCAGTGCTAAGTATCTGTCCTCAGGTACTGGTCTGTGCAAGCACTCTCCGTGTATGCACAAACACATCACCTCACATTCATTCCTTTAACAAGTGTTTATTAAGTATTTTTATGTAATAGGCACTGTTGTGGGTGCTACAGCACCCACAGATACAGCAGTGAGCAAAACAAAGCTTCTACCGTCATGGAGCTTGTGATGTTCTAGTGGCGGGAGGCAGATAATAAATAACAAAATATGCTACATGCCAAATGGTGGTGAGTGCTATGTGTGGAAGAAAACAACAGCAACAACAAGCGAGGGGCAATAAGGAGGACCAAGGAAGGGAGAGGGAGACTTGGTATTGCACATAAAGTGATGAAGGGAGTGCTGTCTGATAAAGTGGCGTTTGAGTTGAAACCTAAAGGAAGGAACGCTTTGTGAATGAATCTGTTATCACCTCTTGTCAAGTGGTGGCATCGTCTAAGTTACACATCCATTTCAGGCTTCTCACCTTACCTCCATTTGACTCTACACTTGGATGTCTAATAGATGTTTCCAAACTTACTGTGTCTAAAACTCCTTTACTCTCAGATTTGCTTTACCCACAGTCTTCTCCATCTCCTTTTGGGACTAGGAATTTGAGACTCTTTTGAAAATAGCTATTATTTAAAAGCGTGGTACCAAACAGATGAGATCCTTTAGAGGAAGTAAAGAAGAGACCACATTTAATGATCAGGGAAAGAGAGGATTCTACAAGGGAGACTGAGGACTGGCCAGAGATGTAGTGGCGAGGGACCAGGAGAGTGTGACGCTTCAAAAGCCAAGAAAGAAAAATGTTTCAGGAAGGGGGTCATTAGTGATATCAAGATCTGTTGAGAGACTGAAAAAAATGAAGACTGAGAATTGACTATTAGAATTGGTATCATTAAAGTTTTTAAGGTGTTCTTTTAAAAAATGGTGGGATTAAAACCTGGTTTGGAATAGATTCATGACAGAATAGGAAATAGGGAAATGGATATGGCAAAGTACAGCTCTTGAGTTTGGTATAAAGAACTGTGAAAAATCTGGCAATATCTGAAAGGTGTTGTGGAATCAGAAGGAAGGTCTACATCCACATGAGTGGATATTTCTTGTTTATCATTTCTGTCCAAAGTTTGAACTTAGAATAAAATCTAATTGTTGTGGCTTGGTTTTGTTTTAAATAGTTGTTTTCCTCATATTATTTCTGTTGCAAGGAGAAAATACATTAAATTTTATTTCTGAAAGAAAATTGGGCAATAACTCCAATAAAATGCCAGCAAAGTAACTAACTGAAAATAAAAAGAAATCCATCATTACATACTGCAGAAATCAAAGAGATTCTGTTTATTAAGTTACTGCCTTTTTAAAGTTTAATGATATTTCTTTTTTTTTTTCAAATTCAGTGGGGATCAGCAGTGTACTTATGTTATAAAAAATCAGTGGCAAAGACTAACACTATATCTTACAAAGCTGGTAAGTATAATTTTTCATGGAATACTTAATATATAATGTATTATGGGACCAATAAGATTTTTAAAAACTCTGTCTTAAAATGTGTTAATGTCAGGGCTGAGACTAGAACACACATGTTTTGATCGTTTTGTCTTTATCCATACGTTTTTGGATGCTTAGTGGAATATTTTAGAAGAAGGTAAGGTTTTTTAAAATAATAGGTTTAAGTAAATAATAAGTAGATATCATTCTCTTAGAGTCTTAAATCAGAAGATGTGAGGAAAATATTAACGTCCCTTTTGAGTTAGTTTCCTTAATATTTATATTGCTACTGTACTGTGTGCACGTTCAGTCACGTCTGACTCTCTTGCGACTCCGTGGACTGTAACCCATCGGGCTTCTCTGTTCACGGGATTTTTCAGGAGAGAACACTGGAGTGGGTTGCCATTCCCTCTCTAGGAGATCTTCCTGACCCAGGGATCTAACCTGAATCTCTCGTGTCTCCTACATTGGTAGGCAGATTCTTTACCCCTGGCGCCACCTGGGAAGCCTAATATTTATATTAAATTTAGTCAAGTCTGTAGTTTTATGTAATTATATTTCAAAATAATCAGAAATATTGTAAATAATTTATAAGTTTATAATGCATAGTTGAAATTTTCAGTTGCCAAGAGCCTCAAAATATCAAGTTATTTACAAGAAAGCAGATTCAGCTTTTCAAAAAATAAAATTTTAAAGCTAGTGTCTTAGACTCCTGCCTTCTTCTGCCTGTGATTTTCTAGGATCCACAGTTCATTGCTGTTTCTGTAGTTTCTTAAAGGCTATACCGTTATTTCATGACTTGAGAAAGTAATGGACAGTTAAGTGTAAATCCTCACGAGATCAACTGGTTGGCTAGCATATAATTTGGAGAAGGCCATGGCAACCCATTCCAGTATTCTTGCTTGGAGAATCCCATGAACAGAGGAGCCTGGCAGACTATGGTCCATGGGGTTGCAAGGAGTCAGACATGTTTGAGTGATTTAGCAGCAGCAGCACCAGCATGTAATTAGAGAATTTTAGAATTGCCTTGGACCTAGAATTGCCAGTATATCTAGTTCATCTCACTTTATAGATGAGAAAACTGGAGACCTATAGGTACATGACTTGCCTGAAGTCGAACAGCTATTAGTGACAGACAACCACTCATAAACACAAGCTGGAATCAAGATTGCCGGGAGAGATATCAATAACCTCAGATATGCAGATGACACCACCCTTATGGCAGAAAGCGAAGAGGAACTAAAAAGCCTCTACATGAAAGTGACAGAGGAGAGTGAAAAAGTTGGCTTAAAGATCAACATTCAGAAAATGAAGATCATGGCATCTGGTCCCATCACTTCGTGGGAAATAGATGGGGAAACAGTGGAAACAGTGTCAGACTTTTTTTGGGGGGTGCTCCAAAATCACTGCAGATGGTGATTGCAGCCATGAAATTAAAAGACGCTTACTCCTTGGAAGAAAAGTTATGACCAACCTAGATAGCATATTCAAAAGCAGAGACACTACTTTGCCGACTGAGGTCCGTCTAGTCAAGGCTATGGTTTTTCCAGTAGTCATGTATGGATGTGAGAGTTGGTCTGTGAAGAAGGCTGAGCGTTGAAGAATTGATGCTTTTGAACTGTGGTGTTGGAGAAGACTCTTGAGTCCCTTGGACTGCAAGGAGATCAGCCCTGGGATTTCTTTGGAAGGAATGATGCTAAAGCTGAAACTCCAGTACTTTGGCCACCTCATGCGAAGAGTTGACTCATTGGAAAAGACTTTGATGCTGGGAGGGATTGGGGGCAGGAGGAAAAGGGGATGACAGAGGATGAGATGGCTGGATGGCATCACTGACTTGATGGATGTGAGTCTGAGTGAACTCCGGGAGTTGGTGATGGACAGGGAGGCCTGGCGGGCGTGCTGCGATTCATGGGGTCGCAAAGAGTCGGACACGACTGAGTGACTGAATGAATGAATGAACCAGTCATAGTCCCAGTTTGTCATTTTATTTTTAACATTGTGTCGTGATGGTTTCCACTTGACTTTAAGGATGCAAGCTTAGGAAACCTATCACTGTTTCTGGTCCCACAAAATCCAGTAAAAGAGTCTGTTCTTGAGGGTTTGTTAAGTGGAAAACACCTGGACTGCTTTGTCAGCTAGTCTGTTTAACATGAAATCATATACCACTTGAAACTCTATTTTCATATAATCTGAGATTATTCAGAAGCTGGGCTTAAGTTGATACTGTTTTAAAGACATTGTAAATATGTGACTTCTATTTTTATGTATAATTTTTCTTGTATTTGTGCTAGAAGTCATATATATATAGTCCTATGGAATATCTGTTTTAATGTGTCAAAAGAAAACCCTAAGGTAAAGCTATCAAAACCTAGTAAAGTGAATATATGCATATTGAAAATTTCCTCCCAAAATAGTATGTTTATATGCTGTAAGGTAGTATGAACACAAAATGAATTTTTAGGAGAGTGAAAGAAAGTGAAGTCGCTCAGTCGTGTCTGACTCTTTGCGACCCCATGGACCACAGCCTACCATGCTCCTCCGTCCATGGGATTTTCCAGGCAAGAGTACTGGAGTGGGTTGCCATTTCCTTCTCCAGAGAATCTACCCAACCCAGGGATCGAACCTGGGTCTCCTGCATTGTAGTCGGATGCTTTACCATCTGAGCTGCCAGGGAAGTCTGAATTTTTCTTTTTTTAGGAGTATGTGCATATTTGTGTATGTTTCTTTGTGTGTGCTTAGTTGCTCAGTCATGTCTGACTCTTGGCGACCCCATGGACTGTAGCCCACCAGGCTCCTCTGCTCATGAGATTTTCCAAGGCAAGGATACTGGAGTCGGTTGCCATTCCCTTCTCCAGGGAATCTTCCCCACCCAGGTCTCCTGCATTGCAGGCAGGTTCTTTACTGTCTGAGCTACCAGGGAATAGTCTTTTCCTGTTTACCTTACTAGCCTTTGTGGATGAAGCTTGATAAATATTAAGTAGTTAATATGACTAGTTCAACGATTAAAATCCACTTGAATCCTATTAAAGCATTCAGAGTTACTTGGTGAACATATAGTGTTTTAGTCTTCCAGATGTGTTAAATAATAAAGCATTTTAGCATCATTCAAATTATGAGCTGCTAAATTCAAGAGCTGATGAGCTAATATTTATTATTGTTTTTATAGGTCTAATTTGTAGATACCCTCAAGAAGATTACGAGTCATTCTCACTCCCAGAATCTGTTCCCCTGTTTTGTTTACCAATGGGCGCAACTATTGAATGTTGGCCGTCAAATAGCAAATACCCGCTCCCTGTATTTTCTACGTTTGTGTTAACTGGAGCCTCAGCTGAGAAGGTACTCTGTGTTTAACAAATGATATCTGCAGTTTTCTTGTACATTTTCAAGTCTTAAGTTTTATATGCAGTAACAATAGAAACAATAACTGGTTAAATTGGATCTATTATATGCACCTCTTTCACGTTGTTAAAATAACTATATCTGGAGACATAGGAAAAGAAAATTTTCAGTCTGTCTCACATACCCAAATGCCTTTCTTGTGAATACGGCGAAATATTTTTTTCATTATCAAATGACGATCCTGCATTGCTTCATTTTCTGTGTTACAAAAGTTTTAAAGTAATACTAAAGACTTTATTAAATATGCAGTGCTGTTTAGAACCATAGCCTATGATCATTGAAATGGACTTTGATCTCTAGTGTAATATCTTCATTTTATATATTGAGAAATTGAAGTCTAGAGAAATTCAGTGAATTGTCTGAAGTTGAAATTTGTATTTCCTTATCTAAAATTCTGTCCTGCTCCCTACTAAATAATTGTTAGGCGGGCCAAAAAGTTTGTTTGGATTTTTCAGTAGCATCTTACAGAAAAACCCAAATGAACTTTCTGGCCAACTCATTGTTTTCAGTCATTTTCTTATAGAGACTATCAATACAATTGCTTTCACTCTTCATAAAACAAATTTAATTAAACATATTGTTTTCCAGTAATAAATAAGGGGACCTGACATTTGCACTGTGTAGTTTTGTTGTTGACATCATCGATGAAGTTTTAATGTACTTCGAGAAAGCAAGAGCAATGTCTCTTCACCACTGTTTCTGGTGCCTGGCACCTTGCCTGGCTCATAGGCATATAATGGCTCATAATAGCTCATCCATTAAATATTTAACCAGTGATGTGATTTGAGTAAATGATATAAGGCATATTTATCAAATGTACTTTCTGTTTTCCAGGTCTATGGTGCTGCTATTCAGTTTTATGAACCATACTCCGAGGAGAATCTCACAGAAAAACAGAGATTTCTTTTGGGTTTAGCATCATCAGCAAATGAGAAGTCTGATAGTTCCAAGACAATTCACACTAATAAATGCATCTGTCTTCTCTCTCACTGGCCTTTTTTTGATGCATTCAGGAAGTTTTTGACTTTTCTATATCGTTATTCCATCTCTGGACCTCACGTCCTTCCAATTGAGAAGTAAGTTAGCAGCCTTCTTGGTTCAAAATTTGGCAGCTCTTTCCACTATGTATGGTATATTTGTACTGGTAATTGAATGGATTTTATTTGGAAACTAAATTTTTCAAGAGAAAAAAAAGATTTGGTTGATTCAGTTAGGTAATATTTCTCTTACTATAACTGTGTGTGTGTGTGTGTGTGTGTGTATTCAGCTGCTCAGTATGTCTGACTCTTTGCAACCCCATGAGGTGTGACCTGCCAGGCCCCTCTGTCCATGGGATTCTCCAGGCGAGAATACTGGAGTGCGGTTGCCATTTCTTCCTCCAGGGGATCTTCCCGACCCACATCACTTGGATTGGCAGGCGGATTCTTTACCACTGAGCCATCTGGAAATCCCCAATTATATCTACAGTTTTGTTATTTTAGATAATTTTATTTCTAACAAAATGACATAAATGCTTCATTTTTTAATATCTTGTGAAGTTTGGAGATCCTAATTGGAATTTTTTTTTTTTTTACAGGTTTTGTGATTTTTATTTTACATATAATCTGGGCTTATATTTCTTACTGTTTTTAGATATCTTAGATATCATTTAGATATCATTTTAGATATGCAGAGGCCTGGTGTGCTGCAGTCCGTGGAGTCTCATAGAGTGGAACACTACTGAGCAACTGAATTGAACTTAGAATCTTGGGGCTTCCCTGGTGGCTTGGGAAACCTGAGTTCAATCCCTGAGTTGGGAAAGATCCCTTGGAGAAGGAAATGAAAACCCATTCCAGTATTCTTGCCTTGGAAATCCCATGGACAGGGGAGCCTGAAGGGCTACAGTCCATGCGGTCGCAAAGAGTTGAGCACGACTGAGCAACTAACACTTCCACTTTCACTTTAGATATTTTAGATACCATACCATGCTCTTCTGATGTTTTCTATCCAGATGAAATTATCTGTTCTGCAGCCAAGATGATTTGAAAATGGTTTAAAAGTTATATAGAAATAAAATAACTCTTTCTTTAAAATGGATTGTTTACTATTGTTCCCTTTTTCCTTTTCCATGGTGTTCAAAACAAAACCCATCAATCTATCTTTTTATCTGTCTGCTTCTGGGGAAAAAGCCCAAAAAATCAGCAATAGAATTTTTAACCTATTGTTAATCAAAAGAATATTGTTCTTATTTTAGAAATAGTTAAACTCCTTCATTTTTCTGAAATACTCAATGATTGCTTCATTTTAAAAATATGAGCAGTTGACTAAAAATAAGTGTATTGCAGTGCAAGAATTAGCTTCCTTGGTAATGTCCACATAAGGTAGAACTTACAGTGGCTTTTGAGACATTAATACAATTATTACTGGATATGAGAGAGTACTATTATGAAAATTTGGGGGGTGGGTTTATTCGGAAGCAGCTTAAATGGTACAAATGATTTTGGTTGGTTGTTCACTTGTTTTTGTGGTAGTAGGGATTTCGAAATTATCAGTACACAGAGCTTTTGACTCAACATGAACTTGTGGTGACATGTTGACCTTTATAGCATATGGTATTCTCTTTGGAATGAATTAGGTTTTTGTTTGTTTGTTTTTAAGGCATATTTCTCATTTTATGCATAAAGTTCCTTTTCCATCTCCTCAGAGACCACGGATTCTAGTTCAGGTAAGATTTTCTTGATGTAAGTGCTCTGTTGAATGGTTATGGACTCTGTCAAAATGTAACCTAAGTAAAACAGTTTTATAAGAGGAGAAAAACATCAAATGGAATCAAAAGAGAACCAGATGCTGCTTCATGCTGGAGTTTGGACCTTTATGATTTTATTAACTGCCTCCCAGCCAACATCTAATATTTCCTCTTAGATAAAGGGTTGTAGACCTGAGGAAGTAGACAGCAGTAGACACTTTGAACACATAAAAAGGGACTGCTTTCCCTACGTTTATTCTTGGTATTTAAAAGTTTTGCCTTTGGCACTTATTCCCTAAGTTAAGTGTATTAGAATAGATGAAATAAAAAGTTGTGTGTTTTCCTAATTGCGGGAACAATTGCTCACATCCTTGTGATGGGAAGTTTAAAGTGAACATAAATTATTTTCCCCATCTCTTTTCCCAGTTGACTTTATCTTTCTTTTTTTGTCTGTATTTCTTTTTTGTTTATACTCCCGATATGTAAGTTGTTTTTTAAATCTATCTAAGCATAATTTTTGAAGTGATCTTGAGAAAATATTTCATGTATTATCTCTGTATGTGCCTTATTGTATTTATCATAACCCTTAGTGGAGTATCATTCAAAATTAGAAATTATTTGTAAATAGATATTTAAGATTTGTATAAATATGCATAAAATTTAAAATGTAGATTAATTGTATTAATATATTGATACAGATAAAGTTTCTAAAAAATATATCATTTTGATAAGCATTATAAATAGTCTGCATATCCACATATCATCCCAAGTTACTTCTTGATATTTAGTGCCAGAATATACAGCACACTCAGGTTGGATACACATAAAAGATTTATGTTATAGCTGAAGTTGGCAAGTTTTTTCTATTGAGGACCAAACAGTAAATATTTCAAACTTTACAGGCTGTATTGTTTCTCTGAAAACTGCTCAGCTCTGCTTTCATTGCATAAAAAGCAGCTCTACGTAACATGTAAACAAATGAGCATGGCTCTATTTTGATAAGACTTTATTTATAAAAGCAGGTGGTCTGTGGATTTGCCCTGAGGCCATAGATTAGTTAACCCTGGTTTTATGATACTAATTGAGCAGTTTATTCTTTCAATACAGGTTTGTTAACATGGCATCAGGGAAGTGTTGAGGAACAGAAGAAAAGAATATGGTTTAGAGTAAGAAGAATTAGTAGTTAGGTCAGTCATCAGGACATATCTTTTAGGATCTTAGTAAGTGATTTAGACTATTCCTATAACTGGTGCATGGGAATATTGAAACTTTATGGGCATCATCTATATGTATGTGTGTGAAATTGTTTTACTGGAAGGTGGTGTTTTAATCTTTATATTTGAAATACTTTATTTCTTACCTATTTTCAGTTATCACCACATGATAATCTGATCCTCAGTCAGCCTGTTTCTTCACCTCTTCCATTGAGGCAAGTAAAACTTCATTGTGTTTCTCTAAATGTTTAGTGTAAACTAAAATAGCATTCCAGTATTTTCTCTTTTTCCTAGGGAAAATTGCAAACATTGATGGAAATACTTCTCATCTAATTGTTTCTTATCTAAATTTCTTTTACTTAAAATTTAGGCTAAAGTTCTTGAAGAACACAGAAAAACTTTTACAACAGTGTTTGGTATTTTGCATATCCACTTAACTGTGATCAAGTGTGTACAACTATTAATGCATAAATGATTACATATGTATATAGTTTATGAAAATGATTCTTTTTTAGCTTTAAATATCCTCTGAAAAATATTCATTTTAAAATTAACCCCCAAATAAAAAGTTACGTATAAATACTAGCCCATGGAATAGAATAATGTATTTCATCACCTTAAAAGTTCAGAAATTATGAAGTATGTTTTTTCTAAAGTATCATTTCTTGATATTTAATTAGCCATGTACTTTTTCTAGCAGGGAAGTAGTTACAGTATAATTAAGTTATTTGGTGGTACATACCTAAGGGAGAATGGCTGCCATCTTTGACGTTAATTTTCTAAGAATTGCAGATTATTTCATCACCAGGTCTTGGCCCTGAGTGACCAGTGTTTTCTTAACCTTTGTTTGAACTGAGAGTAAACTAGAAATACTGAGACTACCAAGAGACTTTTTGTTTTTTTGGTAATGACTTTATTGATATATAATTCACATACTATACAGTTCAATTGTAGAATTCAATGAATATATCTGCAACTATGACTATAATCAATTTCAGAACATTTTTGTAGCTCCAAAAAACACCTATATCTTTTAGCAGTTACCCTCCCTTACCTCTACCATCCCTACAGAAACAGACACCCTCCCCAGCCCTAGGCAACTGCTTCTCTACTTCTTTCTCTACAGATGTGCCTGTCCTGGACACTTTGTATAAATGTAATCATATAACAACATTTTGTATATACATTGAATTCTTTATTTGAACATTATCTACATGGCAGATCATTTTATAGAAAAAAGAAGCAGAAAAGTTTTCATTTTCCATATTTAATACAAGGCAGAAGACACAGATGACTTCAAAACCTCATAAAACTTCATTGTTGTCATAGTGTGTTTCTGATGCAGCGTTTTCCCTACAAAAGAGCAACAGTCATCTTTAAAGTTGAATACGTAATGTGAACTGTAACCCTACCCTAATCATAAACTTTTAAACATTATTTCGTATAATGAGGTTTTGGATCTCTATTTTTTAAATTATATATCTTTGTTTGGATTTACAGTGGTGGCAAGTTTTCAACACTGCTCCAGAATTTAGGCCCTGAAAATGCTGTGACACTCCTGGTGTTTGCAGTAACAGAACATAAAATTCTCATTCATTCCTTACGGCCTTCCGTGCTTACCAGTGTGACAGAAGCATTAGTATCTGTGAGTATCACAGTTTTTTCTTGGCAGTCAGTTTCATTGTAAACCTAATTATTCATATAATTTAAAGCTATTTCAATGCTTAACTAAAATCCAGAGTGTAACGAATTTTAATTTTCTGACCATTATCAGTAATGGTAATTATTTAACAAGTATTAAACTACTTTAGATATAAATATTTAAAAGACAATTTTCTGTGTCGCCAATGAATTATGCTTCAATGTTAAAACAGCTAAATATTCTTTTTTCTTTTATCCAAGATGATTTTCCCTTTCCACTGGCCATGCCCCTATGTTCCTCTCTGCCCACTGGCTTTAGCAGATGTCTTGAGTGCACCATGTCCATTCATAGTAGGAATTGATTCAAGATACTTTGATCTCTATGACCCTCCACCAGATGTCAGTTGTGTTGACCTAGATACCAACACTATTTCTCAGTAAGTTTGTTTCAGTGATTCTACATTCTGTAGTTTGCAACTTTGTAGGTTTTTTTTTTTTTTGGTGGTATATCTTGTGATAATAACTAGAATTCTTTTGAGCTATATATTTTTTATATTTGGGGTTTTTACCATCTTTGAATCAGTTCTTACTATTCTTTGATGAGATGGATTTAGTGTACTAGAGAAGGTTTTAATCCTCAGATATTTAAATATTTAAGAAATATTATAATCTTATGCCTTAGAAATTTATATAAGGAATATAAGGATTTTATAATTTTCTCTCTATTGAAATAATATTTAAGTTGTACCTACTGTAACTATATAGCTTTTCTTTAATTCAGTATTTTCTCTTGTGTCCTTTATTTTCAGTTTAATCATACTTATGCTCTTCAGCAAAGAGGAAATTGATGCAATACCACGTTGCATCCACAGGACATACTTAAAATAACTGCGAGTTATCCTGTTAGTAAAGCCCCAAAGCTAATTAGTACCTTTTACAGTTTAATTCTTCAAATATTAAAGTAACATCTCTTTTTTTGGCCAGTTGTTAAATGTTACATGACATAATGTTTTTAAAAATTGAAATGCAGTGTTGTAAATAAGTGTATACTGTATTTATTATGGTAATCAATTACATTTTCCTTCTTTTTATACTTAATTTGTTAAAATAACTTTTTTCTTATTTTAACTTCCTGTTTTGATCACTAATGAGTTAAAAAAATCAAAAAAACATGAGTTGTTTGCACTCATCAGTGGTCTTCCTTCTTGGTCCCATCGCCCTTTCAAGCCTATGGGAGGACTGAACGAGTGAACCAATCACTTTCTACTTTCCTTCATCCTGAATTTCTGGAACCTCAACCTGAAATTTGAAAGAAAACTCCTGAATATGAAATTTGTTGTTTCCTTTCCCCTTCTCTGACTCATAAATACATAAAGAACATGTTATGAATGTCAAGTTTCTGAAGGGAAATTAATATGTGATAATGTTCTAGGCATAAAACTGTATGCATAGCCTAAGGTATCTCTTATTAATCTCTGTATTTTGTGAGGTAGTTTTTGCTAAGTACTCTGCCAGACAGATAAGAAAACCAAAACTTAGATTTTTAACTAATTTATCAAAAGGCACATAACTTATACTCGAAGGACTGATTTTGAAAACATCATGGTCTGACTCCACAACCAGTACTTCCTTCACTAATTATTGGCTAACTAATTCTGTAATAGTAATCTAATAATGGAACTCACCATGAATAAAAATGCGAAAGGTTGTCATAGATTCAAACTTACGTACTAGATAAAGCGCTTCTCCTCAACTAAATTTTAGAGTGATGCTATCAAGGGCGAGAGGAGGAAAATTATGTGAGTAAATAGTAGTAATTCGATGTAATGAAATGATACGAAAATATTGTTCATTCATTCATGCTACAGACATCTCAAGTGTCCTTCCCACCGCCGCCTCCTCCCCCGCCGCCCTTTTTTTTTTTTTTGCTAGGCATCAGGAATAAAAAAACAAACCAAATACACTCCTTTCTCTTAAATTGCTAATAATCTAGCAAGGGACACACAGTGAATGCTAAGGCACAGTGGGAGTGCTGTGTTTGAAACTTTCAGCAAGAAAATAATGCCAAGTATTTTTACATTGTGTTCTCACTTTAATACAGGGTTCCTGTAGTCCTGGTCACATTATAAATGAAATAAAATCTCACAGCAGGACATCTGCAGTTTGACCCTGCCCTGTCTATACTTTTTTTCTCATTGTGGAAAGATAGGGTAGATTCCAAGACAGTTCTTTGTCAGCTTAAGCTTTCCCATCCACTCGTTTTTTCTTTGTTTAGTTTGTGGAGTTTTATTTGCCCTTTTTGTTCTGTGGGAAATTTAGGGAACATTAAAACAAAAAGTTCAGCATGTTCCATTTAACACCTGCACCATGTTGTTGAGTTTGGTGGTTAGAACATAAGTGATTTACTTTTGTTCCCCTTTTTCTCTACATTTTTTCAAGTTTCCTAAAATGAGTGTTTATTGCTTTTGAAATAGTAAAAAGTTTTAATAAATAGAGAATGGAATCAACAAAGTTATAGTTAAGTCCAAAAGCTTTACCACGTTTTATCACCATGCTCTTTTCTTTTTCTATTCCATCTATAGTTTAGAGAGCAACTGTGTGGTAGTAGTTGTGATAAAGGAGATTACTGGAGTTCATCATAGAAACAAAGATATCACTGTCAGATATCTTCTTTTATAGCTAGAAAAGTATTGGGGGATGTTATACTTCTTTCAAAGAATCTAACATTATAGATTATTTCCTTTCTGAAAGAAACTAAATTTTACTTATTTTTTAGGGAACTGAGAAACTAAATATTGAATATATCAAAGTATTTTGATAAGGTTTAGGGATCATAAGTTCACTGAATGTATTCTAGAGTGCTTTGTCTCAGAGTCTATAAGAGAAAAACAAAAGTTCCAATAGTAGGCTTTCCCCGATATTTAAGTGTCTAAAGACTCTAAATGAGCTTAAGGATAATGTGTGCACACGTGTATGTTCAGTCACGTCTGACCCTTTGTGGCCCTATGGACTGTAGCCCACCAGTCTCCTCTGTCCATGGGATTTTCCAGGCAAGAATACTGGGGTAGGTTGCTGTTTCCTCCTTTGGGGGATCTGATGACCACCACATTAAATTTTGGAGTGATTTGCATGATTCCAGTGCAAGTGGAATTGACTCAGTATCAACATAAGTATACGTTTTTGAGCTATATTTAATACAAAGCTCTACCCTCAAAATAAATTAATTTTACAACATTAAGCAGTCCATTTTACACCTGAAGTATTTTTCTCCTGTTAACAAGAATATTCTGTATGCTTTATTTTTATTCAGTGTGTTTTCTCTTTTCCCCTCTTTATGAATAACAGGTATATACCTGCCCCACCTCTCCCCATGTTAATCTGACAAATATATTATTGTTATCATTTAATCTCAGAACTGGTGACAAGAAAAATGTAGCCTGGAAGATACTTCCAAAGAAACCATGTAAAAATCTGATGAACACACTGAATAATTTGCATCAGCAACTGGCAAAATGTAAGTGTATAATTTAATTAAAGGAAGTAATTTAATCTGAAGAAAAGTCTCCAACTTTGCTTTACTTGTTAAGGGATAGTTTTTATCTAAAATAAAATTTTTTAGAAATGAACATTAAAGCAAGTTTTTAGAAACTGAATGGGAGATTTTTATGAAGTTTTATATCATAATAAAATTCAAAAAGAGGTTAAGGTGATTATTTTCAAATACTATGGAAAAATACTGTTTTCTACTTATGTGTTTCCTTTGTACATAAAATAGAAAGTTTGTTTTGAAAGTCTGAGACAGATGGTTTAAATTACATTAGAAAATGCTGATGACTTCCATGGGGTGGGAGCATGGTCATATGCTTTCACCTTTGGTAGATCTTAATGCTGTGGCCTACCCCAAATAATTTGAAAACAGAAATTTGCCAAAAGCATGCAGAAATTAAAGTGAAAATTGATTGGCATATTTCAGTTCAAAGCTTACATAAGAGTATCTTGATAGTGATCCAGAATTACTATAAGAACAGTCCATTCAGGGTTCATAATTTGATGCTGTTGTATGAAAAGTAGTCAGTAATGAAGTAGCGATATTTGCGGTTCTCATTTATGTATAAGTGAAATATAAACATGGGAGGAGGCCTACATCCTCAAGAGTTCAAGGGTACCTGTAATATTGTTGGAAGTAGACACAGGAAAAGACAGTGTTCACAAAGTGAACCTTACAACAAGTAGATAATTCAAAAGTGGCTCAAAGTATTGGGATATGAAAAAAAATGACAAAGTAGAAAAAAGTTTATCCTATGGAACAAATAAATTACATATGGAATTTTATTTAAGCTACTTACTTAACTGCTTTCTAATTCATGTGCTTCTTTTGAATAGCTGAGAAGTCCAGCAGCTTTTATGGCAATATTCAAATATTATTAAAATAAGTGAAATAGCCCATCCAGCTCTACTGAAGGGTAGAATCTAAAGCTTAAAATTACAGGCTTAAAAAATACTGATATTATTTAGGATTATATATCAATTTACAGCTTCAGAGAACTTTCACATACATTCTTTTGTTTTTACAAATATGGAGATAATAAATTTGAGGGAGGTAGCTTGTCAGATATCATACAGTTAATAAGGATGAAGCTAAGATTAAAACCTAGGTCTTCCATTCCAGTGCCCATTTTCTTTTTTGCTTTCTTAGACAATAAGAATGTCACAAGAACTTCCTAAGATGACTTATTGTTCCTCATATTTTAAAAAGTTTTTACATTTTGAAGCAATCACAAACATTGTTCCTTTTACTTTTTGAGAATAGATGTCCCCATCATCTCCAAATGGAATGCATATTTCCTACCAACTAGTACATTCTCCTACGTCACTACTGTATGCAATAACCATGAAAATCAGGAAATTAACATTGAGCATTGTTACCATCCTTAGACCAATTTCAAGTTTTACTGTATGTTAAGGAGTTATGTAAACAATGGTTGAAGTAGCTTGAGCTCTTTTGAAAACTCAACACATTTATTATTTTTCTTTCAAATTTATTGAGATATAATTGAAATACAGGACTGTATAAGGTGTTCAGCATAATGACTTGAATCACATATGCAACAGATTTGTAATTGATACCACTATGAACCTTAGTTTTGACAGTTCTGGAGAAAACATTAACACTGTATTTCTTCACAGTACAGCAGAGACCGAGAGATGATGGACTTATGGACTTAGCAATGAATGATTATGACTTTAATTCTGGAAAGAGGTTGCACATGATAGATTTGGAAATCCAAGAGGCATTTTTGTGTTTCATGGCCTCTATTTTAAAAGGTTATAGATCATACTTAAGACCGATAACTCAAGCCCCATCTGAGACAGCCACAGATGCAACTTCTCTTTTTGCTCTGCAAGGTAAGTGATTGTACAGTGCTACAGCTTCCATGTTATTCAGCTTGACCTCGCGGTGGCTGCTTTCCGGGTTAGTAGCCCATATTTATCAAACTACACTTGTCTGTTTCAGCAGTATGTCTGTCAACTCAGTTGGTAATCCATTTCCATAGAATTAGTTATTTCTCAGGCACATTAAATACAACCCCAGTAGCAAAATACACAGAAGAGACTGTTTGAGAAGTACCACTGTACTCTGTTTTGTCACAGGTGTGTTAAGATATTGATGCTTTCAGCTTTCAGGGCAGCCAGGCAGTGTTGGGCAAGCATAGGAGCCCCTGGGTTGGGGGATTTAAAAGATTCCTTTCAAAGGAATGGGCTCAGGTTCCTTTCCTATTTGTATCTTTGTCACGTCATGTCTCCTTCAGGAGTCTGTTTCTTTTTCTGCAAAACGGTAGAGTGTGGAGGGTATAGATGACATGTTTGATCTAGTTCCTGCTAGCTCAAAAATTCTCTGAACCTATGAATGTATTATATATACTAACATTGCAAATTTATGTTGAACAGCTTTCTTAAGAAGTCGGGACCGGTCACATCAGAAATTCTATAACATGATGACCAAAACACAGATGTTTATTCGCTTCATTGAGGAATGTTCTTTCGTCAGTGATAAAGATGCAAGCCTGGCGTTTTTTGATGATTGTGTAGATAAAGTAAGTCATATAGTATGTCTACACAGTGCCCTAACTTATTTCGTGTGACTATTATAAATGTTTTGAGTTACAGTTTCTATTTATAACTTAACCAGCTTTTAACAAAACTTTAATTAATTCCATTTAATCATTGACCGTTTATTATGAATGTTTTGGTGGCCTCCTAGATGTTATGGAATTTATAACTTTGCAGGATTTTACTATTATGAGTTTTATTTTAGCAACCATGTCTGTAACCCTTCCTGTCCATTTATAGACTGAGGGGATTTTATCCAAGTCTGTGGGCCTCTAACCTGAGCATCCTTAATTTTCACCTCTCCTTTTGGTCTGAAGTGAATTGTTACACACTGAGAGTAGGAGTAGAACATAACATTTCACCTGAACATTTCTGCAATTTGGGAGTGCATTTGTAGCATAAATTAAGTGAATTAATTCTATTATATTCATCTGTGAAACCTTCCCTTCCCCTGTAGTCCACTGTCATTAGTGAGGTAGAGCAAAGTGAGTATTCATGCTGGATAGAGAGGAGCTTGGGGAACAGTGGCGCGGAGAGGGGTGCCAGACTCTGAATGGGTGAAGGAGGAGCAGCTGAGTGAGCATGGGGTGTTGAAGCCCAAAACAGTGAGGAGAGCATTCATCCACGCAAGGGTAGCATGGGGGGTGCTGTCAGAGGACGAGCAGGATGAAGAGAGTGTCCATGGGGGAGGACAGACTGTTCCAAGGGGTCAGAACCTAAACAGGATACGTCCATGTAGACACGAGGACAGCAGAGAGTGTCAGCGTCTAAGCAAGGCAGAGTCTGAGTGTTCCCATTGGGTGGTGAGCAAATGAGGTATCAGAGTTTGATCTGGAAATTAGAACATGTGAGGCATAATTGATGTGGAAAAATACTGTTTCTGGTGCTGATAGAGAGTTGACAAGCTTAAGATGCCCAGAAATAACCACCCTAGTCCTTGAAATGCTTTGCTTTGCTTGCTTAGTTGTTCAGTCATGTGTGACTCGTGAGACACCATGGACTGTAGCCCACCAGGCTCCTTTGTCCATGGGATTCTCCAGGCAAGAGTATTGGAGCAGGATGCCATTTCCTCCTCCAGGGATCCTCCCAAACCAGGGATCAAACCCGCATCTCCTTTCATTGCAGAGCCATCAACAAAACCCTGAAATCCTTTAGAATAGGGAAAAGGTGGATATATGCCAGCATTTCTTAGAACTCAGAATTCATTTTCTCATAGAAATACTGATATACGTGGTGACTATCTGTAGTTCAGATGGTGCATGGCTATAGTGTCGTGCCAGAAATATGTATTAAATTTCTTTTTGGTGGATTGGTATTCTGACCACCTTTTAGGACAAATTTATTGAAATAAATATATAAACAATAAATGCACCTTTGAAGTGTACAGTTTGGTAAGTTTTGGCAAATATAGATTTCCATGTAACCATGACCCCAAAACATAGAACATTTCTGTCACCCCAAAAAGGATATTGCTTTTTTGGGAAATTCATTTTTTGTAGTTTAAATAACTTATATAAATAAGACAGACTTTTAGAACCCTGCTTTTCTGTAAGTTGAGTTCTGCCTTGAAATCCTGTTTATTTTGAGACGTAACATTATATGTCCTTGGTAGTTTTGTCTTTATTGTAGCATTACACTAAGAATGCGCTTTTAAATATTTTAATTAAATTTTTAAGTTTGCTCTTTTTTGGTGCTTTTAAAGTTAAATATTAGTAAAAAGAATAAATAGAAAAGGTGTACAATGAATAAAAGAGTATGCTTTAAAGAATAATTTCTCTAAATCCTTTTTTATAGGAATAATTCTGTTGGTTTTTTAAATAAAAATGTTTCTGACTAACGTGCACTTTGAATGTTTTTCCTCTGTAGTGCTTGGCTTCCTCTATGGTGCTGAGCTTCCCTTGTGAACAATGGCATATATTAATAATTGGGTAACAATTGTTCCTTGTGCCAAGTCAACTGAATCATAAGGGACCAAATTAGTGACAGGGTTTGCTAATAGCCTGCTTTAGCCAATAAATTTATGAATCTACATAGGAACACTGAATTAGTTGGAAGAATCCAATTAACAGTGCAGAAAAGAAAAATCTTGTATTGTTCCCTTTTACTTCTTGCTCATTTTGTGTATCTTGCTTTCACAAGTTTGTGTTTCAGCTAAAAACTCATAACGGTATCATATGGTTTAAAAAAATTCTTACAATATTGTAAGACATACGGGATTTATAATTTTGCTAGATATTTAGGGTATCGTGTTCGAAGAAGGATATTTTATTACTGAAAATTTCTGTATTGTCTAGGATTTTCTGAAAATAGGTTACTTACTGTTTAGTTGATAAAAGTTAGTGTGAGGCATGATTGACTTAAAGAATATAAATTCTGAGAAGTCTCAAAAAAGAAACAACCCAATTAAGTGTATAATTATTGTGTCTAGGCAGATTGTTTCCCTAAAATGCTCTTTACCTATTCAAAGTCTGGATCCAAAAAAATATCACTTATATATAGTGGATTCATATTATACTTAAGAATTTTGATGATTACTAAGAAAGTCAAAACTGGAAAATTTACTCACTAAAACATAGTTACTTGTATTTGCTTTTTTATAATTCAAGGAACTCTTAGAGAAAATAATAAAATGTCAAAAATCCAAAGTGGATCTTTTTCTTAGTTAAAAGTGATTTCATTTGTGATATCATAAAATATATCTTAATAGAGGTTAATTGTATTCCTAGTATTAGCAGAACTCTCTGAAATAGTAAATAATTGTACAGTGCTATTACTATTTTTCATATTTTACTAGCACAGTTTCAGTGCATTAAGCACAGAAAGTCAGTGCTTGCTTTTAATGTGTAAATGGTTTTTGAATATCAATAATACTTTTAAAATAGACATTCATATGGGATTATTCCTTAGCTAAGTGACTGTGAGCTTAATTTTTTAAGTGAACAGATTCCCTCTGGCAGTCGGTCTATGAAAACAAAATAATATTAGATATTCATTAAGTGCTTCAGCCAATCCATGACTAAGATTGAACAAAAATTAGACATATTCCTCTTTTGATCTTAGCCTATCCAAACAGAAAACATTTGATCAACTTTAAAAAACCTGGAGTGGGTAAAGCTGACTAGGACTAAGAAGAACAATATATGAAACTTATTCGTGTTTCATTTATGACTAATTTGAAAGCCATGTGTTCTTTTTCTTCATATGATTGTATTTTAAATCCTTACAATCTGTTCCTATAGGATGGAGCTTAACCGAAAGCAGTTTTGTGTAACAAATAGTCTGGTAAGGTTTTTCTTGGTCTCCCAAGCATCCCTCTGCAGTGTTTTCTGAGCATATTAATGTCTTGTGAAAAAATATGAAGAGAATATGAAAATTATTTTAATTTTATCCTGCCGTGGGTGTTGGATTTCTTTTTTCTCCCAATAGAGACAGATGTCACTGTCTTTTCCAAAAGACAGAAATGCCCAACTGATAAATGAAGCATTTATTACATGGTAGTTTTGGTAATGTTGAAATGAGATTTTATTAGTAGACAAGCTAAGGGAAGTTATCCCAAGGTACTGAATTTGCAGAGTACCATTTTAATATTTTAGTAGACTTTACAATACTTAGAGCAGTTGTCCATGTCTATAGGTTTTTTCCTATGCAAACAAACGGACAGGTCTGACAGGGAGCAGCTGATAAATAAATAAATAAAAATTTAAAAACACCTAATGCTCACAGACAGACAGTTCTCTTATAATATTCCATTATGAAGACCAGAGTGGTTGGTTTCCAGCTTCCTTTCCAGTGTCCTTTGGTATTGGTTGTAACCTTTTTATTCTGGTTCATCTCTTCTACTTCATTATCACTGCTGCTGTTATAATGACATTAACCTCTTTTCATCTGCATAAAAATGTTTGCATATCATATAGAGCTTCTCATTTCATTTTGGGGTTGCCCATGGACCAGGACTAGAAAAGGTCAGTTTTCATTCCAATCCCAAAGAAAGGCAATGACAAAGAATGCTCAAACTACTACACAGTTGCACTCATCTCACACGCTAGCAGAGTTATGCTCAAAATTCTCCAAGCCAGGCTTCAACAGTATGCAAACCACAAACTTCCAGATGTTCAAGCTGGTTTTAGAAAAGGCAGAGGAACCAGAGATCAAATTGCCAACATCTGTTGGATCATCAAAAAAGCAAGAGAGTTCCAGAAAAACATCTACTTCTGCTTTATTGACTACGCCAAAACCTTTGACTGTGTGGATCACAACAGACTGTGGAAAATTCAAGAGATGGAAATACCAGACCAGCTAACCTGCCTCCTGAGAAATCTGTATGCAGGTCAAGAAGCAACAGTTAGAACTGGACATGGAACAACAGACTGGTTCCAAATCTGGAGAGGAGTACGTCAAGGCTGTATATTGTCAGCCTGCTTATTTAACTTATATGCAAAGTACATCATGTGAAATGCTGGGCTGGATGAAGCACAAGCTAGAATCAAGATTGCTGGCAGAAATATCAATAACCTCAGATACACAGATGACACCGCCCTTATGGCAGAAAGCGAAGAAAAACTCAAGAGCCTTTTGATGAAAATGAAAGAGGAGAGTGAAAAAGTTGGCTTAAAACTCAACATTGAGAAAACTAAGACCATGTCATCCTGTCCCATCACTTCATGGCAAATAGATGGAGAAACAATGGAAACAGTGAGAGACTTTATTTTGGGGGGCTCCAAAATTGCTGCAGATGGTGACTGCAGCCATGGAATCAAAAGATGCTTGCTCCTTGGAAGAAAAACTAGGACCAACATAGACAGCATGTTGAAAAGGAGAGACATTACTCTGCCAACAGTCCATCTATTCAAAGCTATGGTTTTTTCCAGTGGTCATGTATGGATATGAGAGTTGGACTGTAAAGAAAGCTGAGTGCCAAAGAATTGATGCTTTTGAACTGTGGTGTTGGAGAAGACTCTTGAGAGTCCCTTGGACTCCTAGGAGATCCAACCAGTCCATCCTAAAGAAAATCAATCCTGACTATTCATTGGAAGTACTGATGCTGAAGCTGAAACTCCAATATTTTGGCCATCCGATGCGAGGAACTGACTCATTGGAAAAGACCCTGATGCTGGGAAAGATTGAAGACAGGAGGAGAAGGGGACAACAGAGGATGAGATTGTTGGATGGCATCACCGACTCGATGGACATGAGTTTGAGCACGCATCAGGAGTTGGTGATGGACAGGGAGGCCTGGCATGCTGCAGTCCATGGGGTCGTAAAGAGTCAGACACGACTGAGCGATTGAACTAATCTAAACTGATAAACATTATATTCTTCTAGGGACACCAGTGATTTTCAGTTATTATTGACATGTTCCTAATGTTGTTTTAGGAAGTAACAGGAAGTGTGGAAAATAAAAGGGTGGAAAAACTCCAGAAGCTTAGTGCCCTAATATCCATTTTACATTTACTTTCAATGTTTTTAACATAATTGTGATATACTTCCTAATTTTTTACATAACCAGATCTTATAAACATTTTTATATTGCTGCCAAATCTCAAAAAAGTAATTTTTAATTGTTTATCACATTAAAACATAGCATAGTGTAAAAAGTCAAATGATTTTACAAGGCTTAGGTCCCATTTTTTTCCCACCCCTAGTTTCTATTCTCTGAGGAACCGCTTTCTCTTTCAGCTATTTCATCAGTCATTTACTTTATGGTTTCCAAATAATGTCTTGTTATTGCTGCCTATTGTTTTATATATTATCCATTAAGGTTGTATCTACTACCATCACCAAAATTCTCCCATAGTTGGTCAAATGGTTTTCAATGTTGATATTTTAATTGATATTTTATCAATGTGCCTGTCTGCCAATTTCACTTCGTATGCAGTCACAGATAGGTCATATGTACATATTGTAATTAAATTTTCTTTTACGTATGGACTTTGTTTTCCCAAAGTTAGTAATAGCTATATTTCTAATTTTGTGCATACTATTAATTCATCTCTAAGCTCTTCTATGAAGGTAAAAAATCTAAAATCTCAGTTTTTCTAACATGTCGGGTAGTCTATCAGTTTGTTTGTTTGTTTT
Organism: Budorcas taxicolor; assembly: GCF_023091745.1. Taxonomy (NCBI): domain Eukaryota; kingdom Metazoa; phylum Chordata; class Mammalia; order Artiodactyla; family Bovidae; genus Budorcas; species Budorcas taxicolor. The sequence goes on along the minus strand of NC_068919.1, from coordinate 12,773,050 downwards.
TTTAATTCTTGCTGGAGCTTTCCATCTTTGTGTTTCAGTCTGAACTGCTTGCTAGACTGTCATCCTAGGATTTTCCCTCACCATCATCTTGGGAACGGTACTGACCTCTGTACACCTTCAGAGTTGGATCCCCAGCTTTCTGGCTTCAGTAACTTCCCTCTTGATTTATTTCCCTGTTATGGTGAATCACAGGTTTCAGTGGTTTAGTGAGAAAGACTTCATGGGAGTTACATGTTTTGATGCCCTGCCTGTCTGCAGATTTCATTATTCTCCCTTAATACTTGATTGCTAGTCTGGTTGGATGTGAAATCTGAAGTCATTACTACATTGTCTTCTGGCCTCAGATGTTACTGTTGAGAATACCATCTAGTCTAGTACTGTCTTTATTTCTGATCTTTTGTGCCGGATCTCTTTTTTTTTTTCTGGAAGCATTTTAAGACCCCCGATGTTCTAAAATCACAAGGATATGCCTGGTATCAGCCTTCATTTTCGTCTCTGAGTTGGACATATATAGGCCCTTTTAATCTATAACTCATGGCCTTCAAATTCTGGGGTATTTTCTTTCCTATTTTTCTTTTTTTAATATAAATTTATTTATTTAAATTGGAGGTTAATTACTTTACAATATTGTAATGACTTTGCCATACATTGACTTGAATCCGCCACAGGTATACACGTGTTCCCCATCCTGAGCCCCCATCCCTCCTCCCTCCCCATACCATCCCTCTGGGTCATTCAAGTGCACCAGCCCCAAGCATCCAGTATCATGCATCAAACCTGGACTGGCAATTCGTTTCATATATGATATTATACATGTTTCAATGCCATTCTCCCTACTCATCCCACCCTCGCCCTCTCCCAGAGTCCAAAAGACTGTTCTATACATCTGTGTCTCTTTTGCTGTCTCGCATACAGGGTCATCATTACCATCTTTCTAAATTCCATATATATGTGTTACTATACTGTATTGGTGTTTTTCTTTCTGGCTTACTTCACTCTGTATAATAGGCTCCAGTTTCATCCACCTCATTAGAACTGATTCAAATGTATTCTTTTTAATGGCTGAGTAATACTCCATTGTGTATATGTACCACAGCTTTCTTATCCATTCATCTGCTGATGGACATCTAGGTTGTTTCCATGTCCTGGCTATTATAAACAGTGCTGCGATGAACATTGGGGTACACGTGTCTCTTTCAATTCTGGTTTCCTCATTGTGTATGCCCAGCAGTGGGATTGCTGGGTCATAAGTCGGTTCTATTTCCAGTTTTTTAAGGAATCTCCACACTGTTCTTCATAGTGGCTGTACTAGTTTGCATTCCCACCAACAGTGTAAGAGGGTTCCCTTTTCTCCACACCCTCTCCAGCATTTATTGCTTGTAGACTTTTGGATCGCAGCCATTCTGACTGGCGTGAAATGGTACCTCATTGTGGTCTTGATTTGCATTTCTCTGATAATGAGTGATGTTGAGCATCTTTTCATGTGTTTGTTAGCCATCTGTATGTCTTCTTTGGAGAAATGTCTATTTAGTTCTTTGGCCCATTTTTTGATTGGGTCGTTTATTTTTCTGGAATTGAGCTGCATAAGTTGCTTGTATATTTTTGAGATTAGTTGTTTGTCAGTTGCTTCATTTGCTATTATTTTCTCCCATTCTGAAGGCTGTCTTTTCACCTTGCTGGTCGTTTCCTTTGTTGTGCGAAGCTTTGTATTTTTCTTTTCTACAACTCTTAAAGATGTATTTATATTCTTGGTTGCATCAGGTCTTGGTTGCTGCACGCGGGATCTTCGTTGCCTCACGCCACGTCTTTTGTGGTGGCACATGGACTCTGTAGTTGTGGTGTACAGGCCTAGTTGCTCTGAGGCATGTGGGATCTTAGTTCCCCAGCAGGGCTCGAACCCATGTCCTCTGCATTGCACAGCAGATTCTTAGCCACTGAACCACCAGGAAATTGCTGTGGTTTTTTTCCCCTTTTTTAGATACACTTTCCTCCAATTTCTCTGTTCTCTTTTTCCAAAATGTGTATTGTTTGTGTATTGGCCCTCCTGGCCTGATCTTCTTAATTTTCTTTTTTCTTTCTCTTTTGCTTGTTGTTTTCATCTTATTTTCTGTCTCTTTGTCATATCTCCACTTTCCAGATGTCTTCAATCGTATCTTTCAGCCGTTATAATATACTTTTAACCTCTGCTATCATATTTATAATTGCCATAAGCTCCTTCCCATTCTCTGAATGCTCCTTTCTTATGTGTGTATGTGTTATAGCATCTTCTTGTTTCATGGATGTAGGCTTATTCATTTTAGTTATTTTGAAGGGTTTTTTCCCCTTTCATTGCCTCTCCTTCTGAGAACCTTTTAATATTTATTTTATTCTTTTTCAAGTTTTTGGTTTTGTGTGTGTGTGATCTCTAGTTGGTATTTGTTACCAAGTATGAGGCACAGAGAACTCAGTGGAGCTCTTTCTAGAAGGTGAGGCTTGGAGCTTCCTTAGGTATGAGATTGATGATCATAAAGGAACTCAGCTATTTCATTAGAGTCCCTATCTGATCAGTGTCTGTTATTCTTTTAGGCTGCGTAGTTTCCCCAAGAGATATCTCCAGTCTTTAGCCTGGGATGCATAAGCCTGACCACAAGTATTCTCAGAGCTGAATGGGGAAGGTAGCTAAGATTTTCCACTTGTTGTAACATGTAAGCTTTTACTCATTTCTCCTGTTTTATGGTATTAATCTCCTTCATCTTCCCCAGCTCTGCCTGGCATCCTCAAATGTAAGCTTTCTCTGATTCACTCAGAAAGACCCAACCCAGTTTTCTGCTGCTGGGGAGAGATCATGGCCTAACTGTACTGGGTTGGGCAAGGGTCTAGGAGTTCTCAGATGCAGGCATTTAACTAATTCTCCTGATTCAACCCCACTTGCCGTCCTGTCTTCAGGGGCATCATGCTCTTCATTCCTGACCTTTCTGGTGCTCTGTAGAGCCAAACGGCTGACTTTATGGTTTTTCTTGTTTATCCCCTCCCCAGTGCCAGACGTGTGGTTTTCAGCTTTCATAGGTCTCATCAAGCTACTATGCGGCTTCTAAAATGCTTTGAACTCAGCTCTGCTGTTGACTTCTCTCCAGTTCATTTTGCCTTCATTGTTTTTTAATCCTTACTCTTGTTTTGGTGAGATTTCAGGAAGGATTGCAGGTAAATAGTTGTGTTTAATTTGTCTTGTCCAACCAGAAGCCTGCGTAACCTTTACTCTTTTCATTTTTTTTCTTTTAATGATTTTTTTTTTTAAATTTAAGGCTGTGCAGGGTCTTCGTTGCTACATGGCCTTTTCTCTAGTTGCAGCGAGCAGAGTCTACTCTCTGTCGTGATGCATGGGCTTCTCGCTGTGGTGGCTTCCCGTGTCGTGGAGCACAGACTCTAAGGTGTGCGGGCTTCAGTAGCTGCAGCAGGTGGGTTCAGGAGTTGGGGCTCCTGGGCTCTAGAGCACAGGCTCAGTAGTTGAGGCACACGGGCTTAGCTGCTCCTAGGCATGTGGGATCTTCCCAGACCAGGGAGGGAACTCTTTACCGCTGAGCCACCAGGGAAGCCCTCGGGCATATTTTCGATTCTAGTGTTCCACACGCGTATCTGGTGAGAGAGGCCAGGATCAAGAGGCCTGGGAACTGGGAGTTCTCGGCCACAGTTGTGGCTCTGCCATCAGAAGCTCTGGGGCCTCTGGCAAGCACCGCAGCTTTCCTGGGACTGTCTCCTTCCCTCGGTCATGTCTGACTCTTTGTGACCCCATGGACTGTAGCCCGCCAGGCTCCTCTGTCCATGGGATTCTCCAGGCAAGAATACTGGAGCGGGTTGTCGTTTCCTCCTCCCAGGGATCTTCCCAACCCAGGGATCAGACCCACATCTCTTACGTCTCCTACATTGGCAGGCAGGTTCTTTACCACTAGCATCCCCTGGGAAGCCCCAAAACTGAAAGTGTTAGTTGCTCAGTCTTGTCCCACTGTTTGCAACCTCATGGTCTGTCCATGGAATTCTCTAGGCAAGAATACTGGAGTGGGTTGCCATTCCCTTTCCAGGGGATCTTCCTGACCAAGGGATCAAACCCAGGTCTCCTGCATTGCAGGTGGATTACTTACCATCTGAGCTACCAGGGAAGCTTATTGCAGTCCTGCAAAAAAAAAAAAAAAACTTTCATACTGATAATTTTTTCTATTAGGTTTTTTCCTTAGAATAAGGAGAAAGGGAATTCCCTGGCAGTCCAGTGGTTAAGCCTATACTCCTACTGCAGAGGGTACAGGTTTGCACAATGCAGTGCAGCCTAAGGGGGAAAAAAAGGATATGGTGGATGTGTTTAAACATACCTTGCTTTCTAAAAAAGATTGTATCAATTTTGAGTACCAGCTGGGTTTGTGATTATCCATTACTATATTTATTATATCATTGCTTGTTTCACTGTATAAAAGTCTTGAAAGGTTAAAAAGAAAGATACCTTCTTTTATAATATACTGATTAATTTTTAAACCCTTTGACAGAATTGAAATAAGTGCTTATCCTAAAAGTAATATAGTCTTTTTTGTTTACATTTTTATTCTGAACATTTGTTGCTTTTGTAATTTTTATAAAGCAAGTAAAAATAATACATATTCATTATTTTAACTGGAAAACAAATAACAATATAAAGAAGAAAAGTATTGCCAGTAATAAAACCACCCAGAGGTAGCATTTTGATAACTGTGTGTGTGCATCTGTGTGTGTGTATGTGGGAGAGTGTGCACACACGGAAATATATCTATATAACAGATAAGGCACAGTCTTAAAAAAGTTAGAATCATACTCCGTGTGTGTGGTGTGTGTATATAGATACACATATATATTATTTAGTAGTTTTTTATTGTGAACATTTTCTCCTGTCATTAATTATAATTCTGAAAGTGAAAGTGAAGTTGCTCAGTCGTGTCCGACTCTTTGCGACCCTGTGGACTGTAGCCCTCCAGGCTCCTCCATCCATGGGATTCTCCAGGCGAACATGCTGGAGTGGGTTGCCATTTCTGAAACATGCCTTAATTATTATTGCCTAGTTCACTATATGGATGTACCATTAAAAACATTCTTTAGAGATCACAGCAGGTAGTGCCGTGAAATTATAATCAACAATTTACATAAGAAAACTCTGGATGCGTCGCCTCTTTTCAAAGGTTAAGAAAGTGGGAAAAGCTGTTTCCGCCCTGCTTTGGTCTGCTCTTCCGTAAATCCCCACCTTAAAATTTAACTTGTTAATCAGGCTTACTCTCCATCTATTTCTGTTATGTGACACTAACTCTGTCCAACCTGATAAAATTCTGTGCATTCTGTTTTGTCATATGTATGACATCTGGTTTAAATTAATGTGAATGTTGTGCTGTTTCGTTTATGAGTTCCTTTTGGGAAGTTTAGACTCTATGAAGTTTTTATTTTTATGAATATTACCATACCATAGAGTCTCTAGAGGTAACAGACAACTAAAATGCTTTCAATATTGATGTGACTAGAACTTAACACAAATGTGCTTCTACATATACTGGAAGAACCTAGGGAAGTTTATTTTACTTAGTCGAAATCAAAGACAGACCCAGTATTCTCAACATACACACACACGCATGCATGCATGCATGCACATTTAAATAGTATTATTTGTTAATATAGTAACATTTTAAGGTTGTATTTCTTGAGTAAATTTTCACTATTCAAAATGCAAAACAACATTAAAAGGTAATATGTTGGGAAATCTGGGTCCTGTTCCATTCTAGTACATTCCCTTCATTGCCTCTTAGCCATATAGATAATTACTTTCTTAAAAAGGTATTTTTGAGTATTTCTTTATGTGAGTACAAGTGAAAACTAAATGTTATTTTCACTTAACTATCTCAGAGAACTTTCTATAGTAATACATAGAGAACTTGCTCATTCTTTTTTTAAATAGCTTCTTAGTATCTAGTTGTGTAAATGGTTTATTTAACCATTCCCTTGTAGATGAACACTTGTCTAGTCAATGTATCTTTTTAATATATATTTTTAACTCCTTCAGGTGGATATGGACAAGAGTGGTGAAGTGCGACTTATAGAATTGGATGAATCTTTCAAAAGTGAACATACTGTTTTTGTAACACCTCCTGAGATCCCCCATCTACCCAATGGTGAAGAACCCCCTTTACAGTACAGGTATTCAAGAGGCAGAATGTTTGAGATTGAAAGAGAGAAGCAATCCATCATCTGTGACATAGCTTTCTAAGGACTGTGGTATTTTCAAAAATCCAAACTTTACAGATCCCTAATTTTTAGGGGGTAAGCGAGCTTATCCCACATCCATTACTAAGTTTTGAGGTATAAAAAGAAAAAATATGTAATTTTGCATGATACAGACTTAGGAAGCTCTCTGTATCTCCATAAGTATATGTTCTCATAAATTTTAAGTTAGGACCCACCAAAATGCAGCACACTTATTACAGAATTTTGATTTTTGTTTCTCACTAAGATTGGTTTACTCACTTTCATCCCTTCCCCCAACACATACCGATTAGTGTAACTTGGTTTACAAAAGGATTATCAGCTATATTTCAATTGTAGAGTTGATATTTGTGGCTTTGATTTGTATGATTTAATTTTTTAGGCTTTTAATTTTTCCATGAGTTTTAAAGTCAAGGAAATTCAAAACTGTTGGAATTAGTTGTTGTTAATTTAGGAAGTTCGTTCAGACACTGCTAAGTGCTTGGTATATAGACTTGAATGATATATTGTTCTTGCCTTCAAGTCTAGTAGAAAAGAGAAAAGCTCAGCACAGTGATAGGGTTATGATAGAAGTGAATTTATCATAGTCTATCTATCTATCTAGATACACACACACAGATATATATATAATGTTTGTTATAACTAGAGATAGCATCTAATATACCATTAAAATGGCAATTCCATTCAGATTGTAAATGATTTTTAAAATTTTCCATAATAATTTCTTATTTTAAAGATTCTAAAACCATTTTATACCTATAATTAAATCATAGTGTGCCGTTTTCATTGAAAAGATATTTTTCAGGACATCCTTATTTATCATTTGGATTAAATTCTTCCTTTTACAAGTGGCGTAACTGATGTTTTGAATATTGACGAATTCATAAGCTACCAGATTCCTACCCTTAATTTTTATCTATTGCTGATGTTGCTCATATAATTTTTTAAAGGTCTGCCTTTTCTCAAAGACATTTAAAATACTTCTGATAGTTTCTCTTTCTTTTTCTTTCTAAATGAGATCTCATTTCTTTTTTCTGTTTTGTACATTATACTTCTAAGAGACATCTTTTGATATATTTCATTAATATAGTTTTCTTTTTATTTTTGTGGGTTGGTTTTAATTATTTAATTTAAAATTGACCTTTAGATTTAGTCCTTTAAAAAGAATACTACTTATCTTTAAACGTTCTCATTTTTTAAAAGAGTCTGTCATTTTTTTTTTTTCTTGAGACTACTAATATGATTTTGGTGTAATCATACCCATCATCAGAAATAAACTTAAATGTCTTTAATGGGCACAGTGGATCCTGTTAGTAAGAGGTAGCAATTCATATATATACTTACATAGTCTGTATAAAATGATAAGACACTTTAAGTTTCCATAAGACGCGCTGTTTCTTACTATCACACCATATACATACAATGAACTTTTTTAAGGGACATGATTTTCCTGAGCTTCTTTGCTATTTTATTCCTACTTAATATTCAGTCATGACTAATAGCTTCTTGTTCTGTTGGGTTTGCCTATAATAACATATAATAGATACAGTTTATCTTTTATTATAGTTAGTTTTCTTCTTAGGTAATTAAAACTATATGCCTTTAAGAATAATCTAAAGTAGGATAGGTTTGCTCCTCAGAGGCTTCTGTTGTTTTTAGCATTTCTTTTACCCAGCTGCTGCTACCTTTTTTTCCATTTTTTAATATTTATTTGTTTGTGCTGGGCCCCAGCTGTAGCACGTCGTATCTTTAGTTGCAGCTTGTGGGATCTTGTTCCCCAATCAAGGATCAAGCCTGGGCCCACTGCGTTGAGAACGTGGAGTCCCAGTCACTGGACCAGCAGGGAAGTCCCTGCTGCTACCTTTTAAATGCCCAAACACACTACGCTAGCCCCCAAGTTAGGTCCACCTCCTCATAGTCACCCAGTCTAATCTTTTCTTCCTATTCTCCAACTTCTTCAATTTTCTTTCTCATAAATGAGGCCCTGGATCTACTTAGCTAACCTGATAAGTCCTTTCATAATAATGTGAGAGCTTGTCCTGGTTGACTTATATTATTTGCATTTTTCAAGAAGAAAGTTCTATAGTAATATGTTAATCCAAGCAATGATATTATCAATAACTCTCCTGTCTGAAAGAGTATTGATTTGGTGGGCCTTTTACCCATTCTCATATTATCTCGTATGTTGGCGGTTTATCTGCATGAATACTCACTTGTAAAATTTGTTTGAGTTACTTTGGAGTTTGATGCCAAGTTTAGCAAAATTTAAATGTGTTTCACTTTTTTCTCTCCAAAATATATCCTTGAATATGTATTTGGATATTACGTTTTAAACTATTATAGTAAGAAAAGCATCATTAATATGAATATTTGTTGCTTATATATCGAACCCTTATGGAGGAAGACTGTTAAAATAAGAAGTTAAAATAAGTTAAGAAATTATTGGTCATAATTTGTTTAGCTTGTAACCAGTATGCTCATCTATATGTGCTTGAGTTTTTCTTTTCTTTTCAAAAACAGCTACAGTGGATTTCCAGTTCTTAGGAACAATTTATTTGAGAGACCTGAAGGATTTCTGCAAACACGAAAGAGCAAGTTGCCTTCAAACTCAAGCAGTCCTAGTAGCCCTTCTCCCGTGTTCAGAAGGACAAAACAGGTGCTCCGATGATCTTGCATTTTTCATGTAACCACGCATTAGGACAAAAATAAATGACACTCTTCCTCCCATATTTTACTACCACACATTAAGCTCCCTGAAGCATTGTGAAGGAAATGTAGAATAATCTGACTTCAAAAAATTAACCAGTTCTCTTGTCCTCGAACTTTATTGTACATATTGTATAATACAGATTAAAGCAGAGGCTTGAATATTTATTAATTATAGACCGATGTTAGGGAAACAGTATAAAAGCATGTGAGTTACACTTGTTCAGCCTTCAGTTAAATAAGGACATTTTAAGTATGTAAATTTATTAATAAGATCCTTGCATTTTTTTCCAGGAAATTAAATCAGCCCATAAAATTGCCAAGAGATATTCTTCCATTCCTCAGATGTGGTCTAGGTGTCTATTGCGTCACTGTTATGGACTCTGGTTTATTTGTCTCCCAGCTTATGTGAAAGTATGTCATTCAAAAGTCAGGGCTCTGAAAACAGCATATGATGTACTTAAAAAAATGCAGTCAAAGAAGATGGATCCACCTGATGAGGTAACAATTATCCTTATTATTTTATTCAAGACTTATGCAGATAAGATATTTTGCGGGTGTACACTCTCAAAACTTCTGTGCTCCAGGTGTGTTACCGCATTCTTATGCAGCTCTGTGGACAATATGATCAGCCTGTGCTTGCAGTTCGAGTGCTTTTTGAAATGCAGAAAGCTGGTATTGACCCAAATGCCATTACTTATGGATATTACAATAAGGTAATTACTTTGACTTAGGTATAACTTTTGTCATTTCACAACCTTAGTTTAATGGCAGAAATAAATGATGCAGGGCTTTTGTGGTATTTACTTTAGAGTGTCTGAAGTATAGTTTGTAAATTGAAAATAAGATTTTTTGTTCTATTTTGGGATGTACAGTGTGTTTATTCTCTAGATTAACTCTAGAGCTAATGAATGTTCATTTATAAAAATGATTTCACTGATTGCTTTATTTTGTTGACTGAATAGGCTGTTTTGGAAAGCACTTGGCCTTCAAGGAGTCGTAGTGGATATCTTCTTTGGACAAAAGTGAGAAATGTGGTTTTAGGAGTAGCACAGTTCAAAAGAGCTTTAAAGAAGCATTCAAATTTATCACAAACAGCTCTCTCAGGTAATTCCAGGTTTTTAAGGGATATGTATGTTGTACTTTTTCTTTAAAATTAATTGACTAGTTATAATGTACACTATTTGGAAATTTTAATGTTTCAAAATATTGAATGTTTTCTAGTTTTTATTGTCATTAAGCAAATTCTAATATTATTCTTACCACTTAAAAAGTACCAAATGTTACTTTTTTTTCATGTAACTGTTACCAACCTTTGGTGGTCTTGCTTTAGTGTTCGTTAATAATTCATGGTAGGCGTCTTTGTTATAGTTGTATTTTGCTAATTCTGAGACAGTCTTCATGATCAGTATTAGTAGATTATTAGCTTGAACAACAAACTAATATGTATTTTTGGTTATCTCCCTGAGTAGTAAAATGCTGTCAAATTGTGTTCTTAAGCAGATGGCAGTGACCTGGATGCTGTTAGTCATGGCAGCATGGATAGTGGTCATGGGACACACAGTGTGGAGCAGGCACCTTTTAATACGGGTTTAATCAAAGTGTATGCTTCCGATGATAGATCTAGTACAGGTTTGTGTATGCTTATGTATACATTTATTGCAGTACATTTTAAGAACTAAGTTTGCTAACCTGTCTTTTTTAGATTTTAATTTTCAATGGTATATTTAATTGTCTTTTTAAATTTTATATGGTAGGCGTTTGATAGTATATTTAATATCTATGTAATTTTATGCATTCTGTACCTGAGTCAAAATGAAAGGTTAAGAGAGTTTATTTGAGTTTTTAGCCCATGATAATCCAGTTAACTCTGAATAGCACAGAGGTCTCTTTATCATATCCTTTTCTTAGGATAAGTTCTTTGTATTAGGAGCATGTTATGAGAGTTTTTTTAATGTTATTAGGGTTTGAAGGAAAGAAACTTAGATCCCTAATCTGAGTTAATAGTACCATATCAGCATCAGTTTCCAAGATTTAACAGTGTTCCATGTTTCATGCAAGATATTATCATTGGGGGAAGCTGGGTAAAGGGTACAGAGGAACTCTTCCTACTGTATTATTTTTGTAACTTCTTGTGAGATTTCATCTATATTAAAAATCACAGTAAAAAATTTAAACATATTTAAAACAGCAATCAAGCACTGAAGGTAGCATTACTTTCATTAAAAGATTTGTATGTAAGCTTTCTGTAAGTATTATGAAAACTGATACACATAAAAAATATGTTATTTGAATAATTCTGCCCTTTTCATTTGTACATTATAAAAATTGGGCATGATTTTTGAATATAGTGTAAGAGCTTCATATTAATGAGCAGGAACTTTAAACTTAAAAATCCAAGCATTAATAATAAAATATGAAGACTTATGGCTCCATAAATTTTAACATTATTTTGGTCTATCTCTTTTTATGTGTACTTTTGAGAGTAATAAATATAAGCTGTGTACATTGAAGTATCATTTTCATAGTTCTTCCTTGGCTGGTTTTGTTTCTTGTTCATGCAATTGTGAATTTAATCAGAGTTGTAGTAGTCATCCTCAGGCATTATCTCTTAAAAATGAAGAGCTCTGTCTTTTAACTAATGGCCTTAAAAAGGATATCTGCAGTAAAGAACCTAATAAAACCTTGAATTTCATCAAGATTATATTTACATTTTTTAATTTGTTGTTTCTTTGGAAATAGAGCTGAAACTTTGATTAGAAAAAAATACAAACTCAAAATTATAAAAAAGATATTAAGGTAAACACCTAATGATAATACAGTTTCTTTACATAGTTCTTTGCAAGTTTATAAAATCATTTTATGTATGGCCTCTCATATAACAGCCTTTTATATTATACCTCTGGGAACTTGAGAGTCAAAGAGAAAGGTTAAGTGGTTTACTTAAAATCATGTCTCCTAAGATCGAGAACTAGGATTCAAAACCTTATGTTTTGATGCCAGTCTAGTGAGAACAATTTGCTGAAAATTATAGAGTGCCTCTTTAATAGAACAGTGTATTAGAAGTTTTCTAATATTGATGCAACATTTGCTTAATAAATTTAACACTAGATTTTTTTCTCATGTATTTGCACTCATGTGCAGTTCAATAATTATTCAACTGAATTTTCAGAGAAACTATGTATCAACAAATTTAAACAGGCCTATTTTTTGGTAAGATCTTTTAGACATTTGGCTTCAGTGATCTGTGTGTGGGTGTTCTGTTAAGAGTTCCCTACAGATTTTTCTTCTCCACTGCTTAGTTGGATCTCAGACCTTCACCTAGAAAGGTCATGGACTTGAATAAAGAATGTTTGGTTTGTCTGTGTCTTTTGGAGCCCAGATAGTAGTGTAAATACACATAGTTACTTTTGACTATAAAGTGGAGACAAAAATAAATGTGATCATTTTGTGATCATTCCTTTCTTACCTTAATAGAGATGGGGAAGAGCTAACAAAATAATGCTTTCAATTGGAAGTTATCCAGAAAATTTCCTATGAGTAAACCTAAATACCAGTGTGTATCTTCTAATCCAGTTTCTCTTATTAAAGAATTTTATGATAAACAACATAGGGTTTTTTTCCTTTTCCAGGTGGCCAGTCTGACCTTGGATATAATTCGCTATCTAAGGATGAAGTTAGAAGAGGGGATACATCCACTGAGGACATTCAAGAAGAGAAAGATAAGAAAGGGAGTGATTCTAGTTCCTGTAGGTTCTAAGTTGATATGGTATAAAATTGTGAGATTACATTAATAGAAAATTCAAGTCACTTTGTGTCAAAGTACTAATTTTGCTTTTTACTTTCCCATGGAAACTCCTCTTTCCTCACCTTATAAGCCTTCTCCACCACCTAATATTCCAGCATGCAAATACCTTATGTGTGAAGTGTGTGGTCTCAGTGGCAAAACACTCTCCAATCAAATACTATTCTTATAGTAGAAATACATATTTCTTTAAACAGTGGCTTTTTCCTGGGGCTTAATAATATTTTTCTTAATGCTTTTATTAATGGTCTGTGATTTATATTTTTCTCACTTACCTCTCCCCATCAAAAGCAGTGTTTCGTAACTAAAGAATAAATATAAAAGGCATGCATTGTATGCGTGGACCTCATGCATGACCAGTATTTAGCTGTTTGATACACACCTTGATGACTCAAATGACATCACTTGTTTCTGATTGACAAATAGATACAGAGGTGTTCGATATTTTCTTATCACTTTTTTTTAGGTGGAACTATTTAGAACTAAAAGCCACTTCTCCTTATGGCTCCGTTGATGTGTATAGATTACATCTAAACAAATTGCATTTTAATCTTTACAGTGTCAGAGTGCGAGAGTGCAAAGGGAAGTGCCGACTGCCTTCCTAAGCTCAGTTATCAAAGTTCTTCCAGTATAGTTCGCCTCAGTGGTACAAATAACAGTGCTGATGAAATATCAGGAGAAAGCACAGGTAAGTGGAATAGTACCCTCCTGTTATGTGCAGAGTGCCTTGCGTCTGTATTTCTAGTGACTCGTTTTTTAAAGTCTTAATTCTCCAGGGTGTTTTTGTTTTGTTTTATATTTGTGCCGCCTCTCAATGGTACAGTTTAGAGTTTAAATTCTGTATTTTATAATACAGTTTGTTCAAGCTTTATTATAACAAACTAAGGGGACATGCAAGCCACGAACCATCTTTTGAGTTTGGAATGTGGGAAGTTTGGGGGAGGGGAAATGGGAAACAAGTAAGATGATCAGTTCTGAGGGTACTATACATCTCACCAGTTTTTAAATGAGTTCCTTAGTCTTATTATTATTCCTGGTTTTCAGAGGCAAAAGGATAGTTCTTCAGATAGTTTAGATAAGAACATGTAATATTTTTTCTTTCCAAAGCACTTCATATATAGTATTTTATATTTATTATTATAGCAGTGCATATATTAGTGAGAGAGGAAATATTAGCATGCTTTCAAAGATGAGAAAACTTGGGCATAGTCAGACTATTGGCATGTCACATAAGTTGTCAGTTAGTTAATGGGAAAATCATTTTAGGATCCTGGGTAATATTTGGTCTCACGAACTTTGTGAGGGAACAAAACAGACCTAAGATTCAGTGTTTCTAGTATTTCAGTCTGATTTCATAATTATTTTATTCTTGTATTAGCTCAGTTCTGCATCGTTTTAACTTAGACGATTACTGAAGGACCTGTGCTGTGAAGGCTGAGATATCTCTGTAAACAGCCCTGCTGCTATGATGTCTGTTTTTCTGCAGCATAAGTAGATATGCCTGTCATTCAGGCGTAAGCCAACTGTGGCCCATGGGCCAAAGTGGGCCTGCAGCCTGGTTTGTGTACAGGTCCACAAGCAAAGAATGGTTTTTCACACTTTTAAATGGTAAAAAATCAAGAAGATTACCACTGATTTTGTGACACATGAAAATTAAATGAATCACAGCTCAGTGTTCATCAACAAAGGCTGACTGGCGCACAGCCAGCTCATTTGCTTCCGTCTTGTGTGTGGCTGCTTTGGTACTGTGTCAGCAGAGCTGAGGAGTCGCCGCAGAGACTGTATGGCCTGCAGAGGGTAAAATATTTACTGTCTGGCCCTTGACAGAAAAAGTGTGCAGACCCCTGCTGCAGCTATAAAAAAAAAAGTGTTAAATGATCTACAGCTGTCTTTCTTCACATTTCTTTGTTAGATAATTGTTATAACTTAAAGATTAAAAATTGTTTCATTGGTATCATATAATTGCTTCACAGCCATTTAGTTCTTCCTAATCACTGTCTAATTTTGACTCTTAGTAACTGGCCTTTGGTAATCTTTGCTTTCTTGTTCTTTTATTCCTTTCTGTTCGTGCTCGCGGTTTTCTTAGATCTATTTTTATGAATCTATTTTCACATGATTGTCAACGAACCTGTATTTCTGACATTTTGTCAGAGTCATCAGCATCTGACTCAGCATATGGCTTTTGATTTTGCCCTCTGTGCTGAACAAGTCACTTTTTCAAAGCCTGTGATAGGTTTCCTAGGTGTTTCCTGGAGTTGTTAGTTTATCCTTAAGATTTTTGACTTGAAAACTTTTCTATCTGTTAAGTACTTTGGGTTTACCACTCCTACCAAAGACTGTATGTGGGATTTATAGGAATAATTAACTTTTCTGTATCTTTTTTCTTGTGTACCAGTACTCCTAGGATTCAAAACACCTTTCAAGTTTCTTTGTTTTGCAGTACAATATGTGTATATTTTATTTACATCATTACATAAATAAATAACAGCTTCCAAAAGACGTGGGAATGAAATAACCAAAGACATGTTTTAATGTTTGATAGTTAAAAGCATCACCCTGTAGTTAGTTACTTCATGATTATCTTGGGAATTTCAACATTTAAAAAAGTTATTTTTGGCTATGCTAGGTCTTCGTTGCTGGGTGGGTTGTTCTCTAGTTGCGGTGTGCACGCTTCTCACTGCAGCAGCTTCTCCTGTTGCGGAGCACAGGCTCTGGTGCACGCGGACTGCAGCAGTTGCCAAAGGTGACTGGGCTCCTGGGCTCTAGAACATGGGCTTAGCAGCTGCAGCGCCTAGGCTTAGTTGCTCCTCAGTGTGTGAAACCTTTCAGGGCAGGGATCAAACTCAAGTCTCCTCCATTGGTAGGCAGTTTCTTTACCATTGAGCCACCAGGGAAGCCCAGGAATTTTAACATTTTGATAAATGCATATTGAATTACTGAGCGTTCAAGCACAAAAAAATTTACTCTGAAGTGAAACATACTCTAAACTTGAAAACATACTTTGAAATATGTTCTTAGGCCTAATTCTGCCTTAAGTGTGTTTTAGCTTTTTATCTTTAGCTACTACATTTAGCTATAACATGTCATATTGTAATATATTATGCTGTTATAGTCTGGGTTGGTCTGTTGGCTGCAGTTGTTTCCCAGAAGACAGTATTCATTCAGCAATATTTTTTTTTTTTTGCACACCTATTACCTGCTACCATATGCCAGGTGCTACCTAGGGTATAGTAAAGAATAAAAAATAAACATGGTCCTTGACTTCATAGAGAAACACATGGGAGGGTTGAGAAAGCATTAATAACATTAATGTAATAACATTAATTAACATTAATCTAATTTACATCAAGCAAATGTGAAAACACCCTGATAGTAAATACTGTCAAGAAGGGTGAGAGCATGTAATAGAGAAGCTATCCTGGATTTAGGGGACACTGGTCAAGAAAGCTTCCTTGGTAATACAGTTTTTGAGCTTACATCTGAAGAATGAATAGAAAATAAATGAGGATGTGGGCTTCCCAGGTGACTTACTGGTAAAGAATCTGCCTACTGGTGCAGGAGACATAGTAGACACGAGTTCACTTCCTGGGTTGGGAAGATGCTCTGGAGGAGGAAATGGCAACCCACTCTGGTATTCTTGCCTGGACGATCCCATAAACAGAGGAGTCTGGTGGGCTAGAGTCCACCAGAGTCACAAAGAGTTGGACGCGACTGAGCCGCTGAGCACACAGGAGTTCTGAGGGAGAAATTGAAACGGAGCATTCCAGGCAATGGGAAGCAGTGTGTCGAGGCTGTATAGTAGGAGGGGATTACAGCTTGCTCACAGATCTAAAGAAGGGCAACCCCTGGGCCAGAGCAGCATCCAGCCTAGTCCGGTAGAATTTAGCATGCATATCAACTTAGAATCAGGTAAACTATTCTGTAAATGGCCAAACAGTAAATAGCTTTGCTTTAGAGGCCACATACAGCCTCTGTTGCCTGTTCTATTTTTTAAATTTCTTATTATTTTTGGCTATGCTGGGTCTTTGTTGAAGTGCACTGAGTCTCCCTTGCTGTGCACAGGCTTCCTCTGACTGTGACAGGTGGGGGTTGCGCTCTCGCTGCAGTGCGTAGGCTGCTTGTGGTGGTGGCTTCTCTGGTTGCAGAGCACGGGCTCCAGGGCACATGAGCTTCAGTAGCTGCAGCCCCTGGGCTCTGGAGCGCAGGCTCGGTAGCTGTGGCTTACTCGCACAAGCTTACTTGCTCTGTGGCATATGGGATCTTTGCAGACCAGGAATCAAACCTGTGTCCCATGCATTGGCAGGTAGGTTCTTGACCACCGCACCACTGGGAAATCCAGGTGCCTGTTCTTTATGTGTGTCATGTGTACAACTCTTAAAATGTTAATACCATTTGACACTGTATAAAAACAGTCCACAGACCGGTTGGCTCAGTGGTGCAGTTTGCGGACCCGTGGTATAATTGGATAACCAGCTTTATTTGTCTTTAGGCTATTTGCATAGTTCTTACTTTGTGAAGGAACCCTTGCTCTTCTATTTGAATGCAGTCCTTGAGTTTTATCTTCGGCTTACAAGATTCCTCCAGGTCTTTGATAATATATAACCTGTCCAGTAGAAAGTTTCCCAGAATATTAGAAGAAAGTGTATTCTTGGTTTCTTATAGTCTTAATCATAAGCTGATATAGGAAAAAAAGAATATACTTTACCTCTCTACTATTCTGTTTTCCTTGTTAATGCTATTAATATATGTTTATTAAACAGTACTAGTTTGTAGGCTTTTAAGGTCTCTAGTAGTCCCTTTTTATCTCCTATCCTGTTACCTGAAAGCATCATATGACAGGAAAAAAAGGCCCATTTTTAGTGATTGCCTGGGTATAGAGAGCTAATTCTGTTGTATAAAACATGTAAAAAGAGTCGTTGACAATACTATGCCTGACTAATGCTTTAGGAGACTCCCACATAATAAGGACAATTAAAGTGATCAAAAGTCTTGATTTCTGCTTCTGGCTAGAAGCAGCGAACAGTGTTTCTGAATAGAAACTGGCTGTTCACATTCAAGTATTATAAACTTGAAACAATATTTAAAGAAAAAGTAAAATTATTTAGCCACATCTATGGTCATGAGGATTTAGAGTTTTAAAATTAAGTTTTATTTATAAAGCTCACACAGCTGTCTTTGGTTTGGCTTAGTGTTTTTGGTTTTATTTTTCTTTTTATAGGCAGAAGACTCAGAATCTTAAGGTTACCTAGCACAACCACAATTGTATAACCATTGTTATTCAATCAGCTCGGTGAAGTGGACACAGATGCATTATTATGGGCGCTATTATAAACGCACCAAGGGCGCATGTTAGTCTTGTGAGTTCTAAAAAGCAGTGCACCCTTAAATCTCAGAGCGCACCCTTCATATTTGCTTTGAACCCCAGTTAGGCCTTCCCTTGTAGCTCAGCGGGTAAAGAATCTGCCTGCAGTGCAGGAGACCCGGGTTCGATTCCTGGGTTGGGAAGATCCCCTGGAGAAGGAAATGGCAACCCACTCCAGTATCCTTGCCTGAAAAATCTCATGGACAGAGGAGCCTGATGGACTACAGTCCATGGGGTTGGAAAAAGTCGGGCACGACGGAGTGACTAACACTTACTTACTATCTTACTTCTGTCACTTAAGGGGTAGGTAACTTTGGGCTAGGTAATTAATCTCTCTGAGTATAAGCTTTTCCTCCACCCATAAGGATGTTGGAATGATTATGGTGGATAATGTAAATAAAGTGCCTAGTATAGCATCTGTGAAGTAGCAGGTACTTGATAAATTCTTGCTGTTATCATTTTTATTACTGGTATCTTAAATATTTAAGACAACTTATACTTGCATATTACATTTTTCATAGCTAAAGCACTTTTCTTGTTTTTTAGAAAGCACATCTGAGCCGCTGTTAATATCGTCTTTTGAGGAGACAAATGAAACAGGAAACATTCAAAGTAGATGCTTCAGGAAAAGACATAAAAGTGACAATGAGCCTAATTTGCAGCAGCAAATGTCCTGGGCAAATAGAAACCGCAATCTTAGTGGAGGAGTACTTATGGGACTTATGCTCAATAGAATTAACCAGGAAGCAAACCCTGGAAATATGGTTGAAAAATTAGGAGCTGATGCAAAAATTCTTTCAAATGTAATCTCAAAAAGCACAAGACCAAATAGTCTTAATATTGGAAAACCATCTTTAAGCTCAAAGAGAGACAGTATAGAAAAGGAATCGAGTGATGATGATATACCTTTTGATGGTTCTAATTGTTTGGCAGATAAAGTGGATTCTCCTGTTATTTTTGACTTAGAAGACTTAGACAATGAAACAGATATTTCAAAAGCGAGGTACATTGTTCCACAAAATCCCAAGAGGAGACAACGCTTGAACAGCAGCTTTTCAATGAAACCTTTTGAAAAAACTGATGTTGCCACAGGATTTGATCCCCTCTCACTTTTGGTTGCTGAGACTGAACAGCAGCAAAAAGAGGAGGAGGAAGAGGAGGAAGATGATAGCAAAGGCGTTTCAACACCATCTGCTAGGCGGGATTTAGCTGAAGAAATTGAGATGTATATGAATAACATGAGCAGTCCTTTGACAAGTCGAACACCAAGCATTGATTTACAACGGGCCTGTGATGATAAAGTCACCACTAAGAAAAGTCCAACATTGGTCAAGGCATGCAGAAGATCTAGCCTGCCTCCTCATTCTCCCAGACCAGTGAGACTTACCAAATCTAAAAGTTACTCAAAAAATGAGGACAGGCCAAGGGATAGACTCTGGTCTTCTCCAGCCTTCTCACCTACTTGTCCATTTAGGGAAGAATCTCAAGATGCATTAACCCATTCATCACCTTCATTTAATTTAGATACACTACTAGTACCTAAACTAGATGTTCTAAGAAACAGTATGTTCACTGCTGGAAAAGGAGTTGCAGAGAAAGCAAGCAAATGGTATTCAAGATTCACCATGTACACCGCATCATCTAAGGTAGGTTTATTAGTATTTTCTACGTTTCCTTTTACCCTCCTCTACCACCAGAAGTCCCTTACTTGCAAAGATGTGTTTTTACCATTCTCCTAAAATGCAGCTTTACAGAAAGGACTCTTGGGATGCATAAGGTTTGTAAGTACCAGAATTTGAACTTGAATAATCACTACAAAAGGAAAGAATTCACCAACTAAGGTTATATTTGTAGTTCAGTTTTGAAAGAAAGTGATTTGTAGCTGGAATTAAAATGCTTACTGAGCTTCATTATTTATTGCCTTCAAAAATTACCAGCTAGGCATAGGATTTTTCTTCCTGGTTAGAGTGGAGTACCTTGTGATACACCCACATACCTCCCAAAGCAAAAAGCTAGATGAAATAGAGAAGTGAAGTGAAAGTCACATCTGACTCTTTGCGACCCCATGGACTGTGCAGTTTATGGAATTCTCCAGGCCAGAATACTGGAGTAGGTACCCTTAAGTATTTGCTTAAAGTCATCAGAGAACGGCTAAAACAACTAGAAAATAGATGGGCAAGATTCTAGAGAGGAGAATTGCAAGATGAGCTGAAGTCCTATAGCTACTTTTTCCATGAGGGTATTTGCTTATTCTGAGTACAGAGTAAAAGGTTGCAAATTCAGGCTTTGTCTTATCAGAGGACTGTGGAGAGGTGAGGGGGCCAGCAGGACTTTGGAGATCTTGTGGAACTAGAGAGACAAAAATATTTGTCCCTTTGACAAATTTGAGAGTCCTCAGATGCACAAGTTTTTTTCTTTCAAGACGCTTTCCAAATAATGCATGAAACAGGAGTATGAAAAGGTAAGCAAGAAGACTCTGATAAAACAAAGTTCTCAGCAATTTTATGGTGCTGGGAATACAATAATTTAACTGCTGAGAGCTGAGAGGAGTGGAGGCAGGGAATCTTTGGTACACAGACCAGGCCCTTAGTTCAAATTCTTGCAGAGCTATGCCTTAGGAACACGAGCAAACCAAAGATAAACTCCACTTGACCAAAACTGCAACCTATGCTGGACTCAGCTCAGTCTGTGATTAGATCAAACCAATCAGCCTTTGCTTTAACAGGAAAAAGTATGTCCTTTCCAGAGGAACAGAACATTAACTGGAGTTACAGTTTTTTCTATGTAGTTTTTTATATCCTGTTACTCAATTAAAAATAGCTATACTGACAGACTTCCTGGTGATCCAGTGGTTCTGCCTTCCGTTGTAGAGGACATGGGTTCGATTCCTGGTTGAGAAACTAAGATCCCCCTTGCCACAGAGCAACTTAGCCCGTGTGCGGCAAGTAGAGTCTACATTCTCGAGATCCTGCGCTGCACAGCAAGAGAAGCCCACACGCCGTAACGAAGACCCAGTGCAGCCAGAAGAAAAAACAGCTATACTGAGAGGCAAGGCCCATAGCTAAAAACAAAGGAAAACCATAAGGTGGAGGAAATAGACCTGCAGGTGATCTAAGTATTTGAATTAGCAAGGAACTTGGAAGTAATTGCAGTATGTCCAAGAAAATAGAGGAAAGGGTTTAAAAAAAAAAAGCTAGAAAGATGGAAAATTTCCCCAGATAATCATCTGTTGAGCAAGTGTAAATTCTAGAAGCAAAAAAGATATGAAATTAAGAATACAGTTGTTGGATTTAACAGCAAACAAAACACAGGAGAAGAAAGATTAGTGAAGTTGATGGGAGTTAATAGAAAATATCCACACGGAAGTATAGATAGAAAAAAAAAGGGGAGGGAAATATTGAAAAGAATGTGCAGTTTAGTGGAACTGCCTAACACTGATGTAATTGAGTTCCAGAAAAAGAAAGAACAGGGTAGAAAGAAAAATTTAAAAGCTAATTGCCGTGAATTTTCCAAAAGTGATTAAAGATGACAACTCACATATTTAGAAGATAAATGAATGTCGGGCAGAATAAGTGCCAAAAAAAAAAAAATAGGCATCTAATGTTAGATGAAAATGAAATGCAAAGAAAATCTTAAAAGGAGCCAAAGAAAAGAGATATATTACCTTCAAAAGAGCAACAATACGTTTCCGGGGCAACTAGTACTGAAGGAGGATTCCAAATGGGTCGCAGCCGCAGCCACTCCCCACAGAGGGTACTTAGATGGTCCCAGGCCGCATCCTGGGAAAGAGAACGCAGGCGCCGAGAAAGGTCCCGGTCCTGGGAGCCGCTCTCCGGCTGCACAGAAGGCGTTCCAGGTCCCCAAGACGCCAGAGATCCACATCTCCTTGCCCTTCTCAACTGAAAGAAAGAAGAGCTGAGGAGAAGAAACAGAGAGCAAAGAACGTCAGATAACTGAGGAATACAGAGGGCACAACAGAGAGAGGAGTAGAAATGGTGACGTTAATGGGATTTGCCTCCACGAAAGGGAAAAAAGGTGGATGGCTCTGTAAAGGCCTATGCCATAAATGGATCTCAGAAGAGAAAGGATAGGCAGTACATAAGTTGAAAATGTGGATTCAACAGACCTTTGGATTTCATTGCATGAGAACTGAAGTGTTGAAGAATGATCTTTTTTCCCTCATCTTGATAAGAACAGTGGATTTTGTATTTAATATGCTTCAAAAACAGGATCATAGTCCTTCCTCCTTGTAAAATAAGAAAATTTTATTTATGATGTATGTAGTTCACTTACCCTGCCTCAAAAAAAAATATTACATTTTTTTCCTTTAGGAACTATCATTTGGGGCAGTCATCAACCCTATTTTTTTGTCCTTATTCCTATGGGAACTGTATATGTTTTTTTCTTGGGTACTCCTTATGACTTAAAAACACATAAAAGTAATTTGGAAGTAAGTTTCTCAAATAAAGCTTTAATTTCTTAAAAAAAAAAAAAAAAAGCAACAATAAGAAAACTGATAGTGGTCTTCTGAAGAGAAAGTGATGTCAAAAGATGCCGGAAAAACATCTTGATCAGAGTACTGAAAGAAAATGCTGCCAACGTGTTTTTCTGTACCCAGCAAAAATATTCTTTAAAAATTTGGGTGAAAATTTTAGTTCCACTGTGGTAACATAAGGCCACTAAAACTCATCCCTCAACTTACAACTAAAAACTCTGGACAGAATACAAAACAGCAACTATCTAAGGATTCTGAAAAATAAAAGCGACAGATTGTGAAGAAAATTTCCTGTTTTCTTTCTCATGCATCTTTGCCCCAAGAGCAGGTCCCAGTCACAGTGTGGCCTGGCCTCCTGGCAGCTGAAACGTCAGGAGAGTCCCCATATTTCCCGGAGAGAGGAACCAGGGAAGGGGGTCTCTGGGCAGGAGAGTACGAGGGGAAGCTGTGAAAGGAGGAGTCCTGATTCTGTGTATGGCCCACACAGGTATCTGCCTCACCCTTGAGCTTACACGTACATGGCATACTTGCAGACCAGCATGGAGGACAAGGCTTAGAGAATTAAACTGAGTATTAAATCACCACCTACAAAATCAAAACACAAATTACAAGCTGAACATAACTCAGTTGACTGTCTGCTAAAACAATAGTACAACATTCTCCAAGAGAATATAACAGTACCCAGACTACACAGTAACTTTCATGGGATCCAGAAATAATAACCTGGATGGCTGTGGAAAAGAATAAAATGTGAACAAATAAAAGAGAATAAAATGTAGTTTTCTGGTGATATCATCCTGGACCAGGATTTGCAGGAAAGAAAATTAACAATAAAGAAGGCTTAAAGCTAACAGTTATCTAACAGGTATCTGCTTTGATCTAACTAATAAATGCTGCCGTAAAAATTGATCTCGAGCTCATGTTTGTCCAAATTCGGATGACCTTGTAAAGTTGGTTGGTTTTATTTTTCCCCTAGAAGTTATAATGTTGATTAATTGATCATCTGAGTAATTAGGCATTTCCTCTGCCTTAGAAGTGACCTTTTAAATAACTTTAAATATGAAGGAAATTAAGCTTATAATTATGTCCTTAGGATCAAAGTTCTGACCGTACCAGTCTTTCTTCAGTGGGAGCCCAGGATTCTGAATCTACCTCTTTAACAGATGAAGATGTCTGCCATGAGTTGGAAGGAGCCACTTCTCAGGAGAGCAGCACCGCTTCAGGGACTAAGGGAGCTGATTTCAGCAGAACGAGCCTGGAAAGTTCTGCCTCCTTAGAAGGTTTGTCCAAACCCTTCTGTCATCCTGCATTTGATGTGTGGTACCTTTACTTTTTCTCCTTTACATTTTTAATTTTGTAAAAGATTTGCATGGCTCAAAGCAACAGAGAACCAATGCACTTGCAGAGAACGCTGGCCTCCATCCTCATCCCTTCAGCTTGTTTTCTCCTTGTCCCTCGAGGCAGCCATTTTTGTTCATTTTTGGTTTATCCTTTCATTGTTGCTTTTTTGAAAAATATATACTTCTTTAAAAGCATGTGTGTTGTGTTTGTGTGTTCTTCACACCTCCTTGTCTTGTTACTCAAAAGGTAACATAACTGTTAAACAATTAACTGTGACTTACTTTTTTCACTTAACACTGTATTCGGAAGAACATTTCATATCATCACATAGCATTGTCCCCCTTTCATTTTTAAGGTTGCACGGTTCATCATGTGTGACTGTATCAGTTTATTTTAGCCACTTCCCTGTTGATGGGCTTTAAATTCTCAGTCTTTAACTGTTATGAATAATGCTATGATGCACATATGCCATATTATATTTTTGCCTGGGTAGCTTTAGAAGATGCTTCCACGTTCTTCCTTGAAGTGATATTGCCAAGTTCCTTCCTCAGGGGTATACAATTTTGTATTCCCACAGGTAGTGTAGACAAATACCTATTTCCCAGCAGCCTTGTGAAGAAAATATGTTTAGCACACTTGGATTTTTGCCATCTGATAGGTGAAGAGTGTATTTCAATTAATATTTGTTTATTTTATAAATTAAATTGCATATCTAGCTGTACATTCAGGAACTATTTCTGTGAACTGTCTTTTGCCTACATTTGACTTTCGCTTGTTGGTCCCCCCACCACCTTTTTTTTTTTTCTAAGTTTTAATAGCTCTTTTTTAAATTAGGGAATTAATCCTTTGTCTTTTATATCAGTGGCAGATGCTTTTTCCAACAGTGTCCAATTTTGGGGTTTTCTTCCCCCACATAAAAGTTTTCAATTTTGTATCATTAAAAGTATCAGTTTTTGCCCTGTTACTTCTGGATTTTGAGTCATTGGAAAAGATTTTCCCTTCCCCGAGGTTCACCACTACTTTCTTCAGTACTTCTCTCATTCCCTCTTTAACATTTTCTGGGATCAGCAGACTTTTTCTATAAAGGGCCATATCGTAAATAGTTTTAAGTTTTGTGGGATATATATATATATATATATATATATTTAACAGTGCTTTTAAAATGTAAAAATCATTCTTGTGATTATACAAAAGTAGATTTGACTCCTGATTTAGACATTTAATCCATTTGAAATTTCTCCTGGTATATGATGTGAGGAATGAACGCCTTATAACATTTCTTAAATTTGCATCTCTACTGGTTTAAAAAGCTCTTCTTGCGGAAGTATTCAAACAATCACAAAAGTAGAAGGGCTAGCACAATAAGCTCCCGTGTGTCCTTCATGCAGCTTCAACACTTATCAGCAAATGGCCAGTCTTGCTTTATCTTATCCCCTCTGTCTTCTGCTGCCAACACTTTTTCCTGCCCCACTGAATTATTTTAAAGTTAGTCCCAAACAATACATAATTTTATTCATAAATACTTCAGCGTGTATTTCTAAAACATAAGGACTTTAATGTTATATCTTTTTTAACTTTTTATTAAAGTTACTTAGTTTTTTTAAGAAATTTATTATTTACTCTGTTATACATGTACTGTGTACATTTTTATGTATGTAAATATTGTCCATGAGAACAACTGAATAACCAGTATCAGGTTAAGATAACAGTTCAGTAGCAGCATCCAGATCCCTGCCCACATCTACTCACCACTCCCTACACAGGTGAGCATTATCTTAACACTATAGCCAGCCATTTGTCAACATTTTTATGAATTCATACAGTATGTAAGTGAAAGTGAAAGTCACTTAGTCCTGTCCGACTCTTTGCAACCCCATGGACTATATGCAGTCCGTGGAATTCTCCAGGCCAGAATACTGCGGTGGGTAGCCTTACCCTTCTCCAGGGGATCTTTCCAGCCCACGGATTGAACCCAGGTCTCCTGCATTGCAGGCGAACTCTTTACCAGCTGAGCCACAAGGGAAGCCCTTTAGACCTTAGAAGATAGCTCAGTTAGTAAAGAATCTGCCTGCAGTGTAGGAGACCAGGGTTCAATCCTGGGTTGGAAAGATCCCCTGGAGAAGGGAAAGGCTACCCACTCCAGTATCCTGGCCTGGAGAATTCCATGGACTGTATAGTCTATGAGGTCACAGAGTCGGACATGACTGAGCAACTTTCACTTTTCACAGTATGTATCTTTTGCGAAGCATTCATTTTTTAAAACAAAATTTTAATATCATCATATTTCTTAATGTGTCAAGGTTTATTACACAATGTATAAAATATATACATAGTTTAAACTTTTACAACTATCTCATAAAACTCTATAGATGGTTTGTTCAAGTTGAGACCCAGACAGGATCTATTTGTTGCATTGTTTGATGTCTGTTAACTCCCTCTCATCTTCATTCCCTGTATTTTCCCTCCCTTGTCATATACTCAGGTGATTAGCTCCCCCCTCTTATTTTTTTCTAACATACAAGAAGAGTTTATTGAACTAAGTAAGATAACCTCACATCCTGATTCACTTTGCTAAAAAGAATATTCTGTACTGTAAATTGATCAGATACAAAAGGTAGACTGCCAGCATAAATGACTGAATTAGTCAGGGCTAATAGAGAGCAGTTTTGAACTAGCTTTAGCAGAGGGAGGCGGAATTACAGAAGGTTCTTGGGCGGCCATCAGGAAAGAACTGCAGATGACCATTTCTAAGCATCCAGGATGATACGAGGCTTCCGCGCTCTCTGCATCTCTCTGAGGCAAGGGCTTCAGCTAACAGACGGTCTAGAGCTTTTTTCCTCTTGTGATTTATTTGCTGAAGCAGTTGGATCATTAGTCTGGATTATGCTGATTGCATCCCCATGGTGGTATTTCATGTTCTCCTTTCCTCTCTGTTTCGGGAACCGCTAGTTTATACCGTTAATTTGTTTTAATACCTTTATATTTATAAAAAATACCAGTGTTCATTCATAAAATGTAGTAACTACAGAGGAAAAAGTATAGAAGTATAGATTACCTCCAGTTTTCCTAACTAGATAGAGCCACTGTCAGCAATTGACCACAGAACTGTTCTCACTCTTTGTTGCTGTCATTTTAATACCTACTCATATCTTTTTGCTGTTGAGAATATACTTGGAGACTCTTCCCTAGTGCTTAAGAGCAAGATTACTCTTACAGATTTTAAAGAGTCTTACAAGGCAGAAAGTTGCCAATAATTCTTTTCATGATCTGAAATAAGATCAGCTGTTTATACTTTTTAAGCCTTAGAACTAAAATAAACACTGTGTTATATCTTAAACATGTAAGAACAGAAACAGCAAAATAGTAATTACAAACAACCAGTATGCTTTCTAGCCGGTACATGCAACGTGCTTAATAAGTGAGTAATGAAAATAAGTGAGTAATGAATTAAAACACACTTCCTTAGGTGTATACGCAAAAGACAAATGCACACTTGGAAAACATTTTTCATTATTTATGTGTTTTTTCTTAAATTTTGAATAGGACAGTTTGATATTTTACCAGAGAATTTATGAGAGTGAGAGATTCTCACATCCTTTCTTATTAATTTTAATGGTTTTGCTGTTTGTTTTTTAATAATGAACAGGATCCTTATCCAAGTTTGCCTTACCTGGGAAATCAGAGGTGGCATCTTCCTGCAACACGAGTAATACAAATATCTTCCAGAACTATGCAATGGAGGTACAATTTTAATCCAAAGAATATCTTCATGTGCTACTTAATAAAATTTCTTAAATATTGATAGTCTCTGGTAGAGTGATAAAATTAAATATATGGCATCTGAAAATTTCAGAATGTATATTACACCTGAATAAACTTAAAATGTCTATGACTTTTTCTGTTTAGAAAAATTCCATACTTTGATTGCACTTTTATTTTCAGCGTTTATATTTGACCCTTGTTTTATGTATGTCCTCTTTCAATAGTTATTTCGCTCCTCAAACACTTTTAACTAGTTTCACTGTGTAGGCACACTTTTTGGATGAGGATACTGGGAGCGGTTTTGGCATTTGTGTCCACTTTTTCCATCATGTTTTCCATTCTTTGTATCAGTGTAATATATATATCTGCTGGATATGCTGCTATATCCCATTTTCTCACAGTGAAAAGGTTTTACTTTTATACTTGAAATTTTTCCCCTAATTTTTGTGCAAAAATTGCTTCAAATACATTTGTGAGTGTTGCTATTTCACACTAATTTGCATAAATTTGCATGTAGTTGGAAATAAATGATGAACACTAATGCTGCAATTACAGAGTTTCTGATGGCTTCAGGAATTCTATATTTTATTAATGTAATGACAACAGTATTTACATTTCTCTCTAGCAGTGCTTCTTAAACTGTCTATAATGAAGGACCAGGGGTTTTTTGGTTGTTGCTGTTTTTAATTTCCAATCTGTCATGGCTGATACACTTGTAAAATCTGTTGATCACCAACTTAGCTGTTGCAGGAATGACCAGTTACTTTATACGTCCCCAGATCCTCTTCTCAATTTCTTTACTTAGCTCCTCACAAACCAGTAAGAGTTTGTAGACCACCTCTTCTCTGGTGACCACACTTTGAGTAGCACAGATCTATAACATGGAATTACCAGTACTTGTTTTGTGTATTAATAAATGAATGCTTGGGTTTAGTTTTCCATTAATAAAATCGTGTGTTTGTGTGTGTGTGTGTGCTATGCTAAGTCTCCAGTCGTGTCCAACTGTTTGCAACCCTGTAGACTGTAGCCCTCCAGACTCCTCTGTCCATGGGGTTCTCCAGGCAAGAATACTGGAGTGGGTTGCCATGCCCTCCTCCAGGGGATCTTCCCAACCCGGGGATTGACATCTCTTTATGTCTCCTGCATTGGTAGGTGGGTTCTTTACCACTAGTACCACCTGGGAAGCCAAATAAAATCATGGCACATTTTATAGTACATAATTATAATGGTAAAGATGCTCACTTAAATGCAAGTTTCCCTTCCAGCAAAAATTTTGGAATAGACTTAGCCGAAGTAGTTAAAGATGAGTGTATTATATAATGTACTGATAATAATCCTTTTTTTTTGTTTGTAACTTCTAAATCATTCTGAATTTTAGTTTTCCAATAGACTTGTTAATTGAAATAATTTTATGCACTCACTAGCTTACTTTGTAAAGTGCTGTTTTCTCCCGTAGGTCCTTATCTCAAGCTGCTCTCGGTGTAAAACCTGTGATTGTCTAGTCCACGATGAGGAAATCATGGCTGGCTGGACAGCGGATGACTCAAATCTCAATACTACCTGCCCGTTTTGTGGCAATCTTTTCTTGCCCTTTCTGAATATAGAGATAAGAGATTTAAGACGACCTGGAAGGTAATGATTCACGTGTTTTTTTTTACCTTCGTGTTTAAGGATCATGCTTCCTAGACTGTCTCTTTTCTCAAAAAGCTCCTTTCTTTCACATTACAGATACTTTTTGAAGTCAAGCCCATCTACAGAAAATATACATTTTCCATCCTCCTTTTCAAGTCAGACAAGGCAGTCTTGCATCTCAACATCAACCTCTGGTCTTGACACATCTCTTCTCTCTGTTCAAGGGAGTTTTGATCTGAATAGGTAATTATTATTATGTGGAACTATATGTTAACAACATATACATTTCCATTTATGACAGAACAATTAGCTGACCATTTTAAGATTTAAATCCCTATATATAATAGATTTATTATCTTAAATTCTTATTCCTAATTAAAATAATACTGAAATTCTCTAATAATCTAAATGTTTCAACAGTTAATAGTTTATGGTTTATGGCCTTCCCTGGTGGTCCAGTGGTTAAGAATCTGCCTACCAATGCAAGGGACACGGGTTTGATCCCTGATCTGGAAAGATCCCACATGCCTCAGGGCAACTAAGCCTGTGACTACAGCTGCTGAGCCCCACAGTCTAGAGCCCGTGCTCCACAACAAGAAGGCACCGCAGTGAGAAGCCTGTGCACCCCAACAGAGAGTAGCCCCCACTCAGCACAGCTAGAGAGAGCCCACGCACAGCGACCAAGACCCCGTGTAGCCATAAGTAAATGAACGATTTTAAAACCAGTTTATACCTCAATCCCCAGAGCTTAAGCTGTATAATTCACGATTGATAATGTTTACTATTTTAAAGGTAAAAATTCTGTAGAACACTTGAAGTTTAAAATGAACATCTTTCTCTTATCTCTGTCCTCTTTCTTGAATTAAGTCAGTACTGAACTGAACTGAACATATTTCTACTTTGTAGTATTTAATTTTCTACTTAGGAATATTTAATAATCTAAGAAAACATTTGGAGATGTTAGATGAACTGTCAAAATCAAACAGGATTATACAGTAAGCCTAATACAAGTAAATCTGTGCTTAGAACAAAGGCTAGTATCCTCTCCATTTTGGAGAGGTGCCAACTGCAGCGAATCGAGCTGGGCAGAACAAGTCACACTGGTAACTGCATGTGCAGAAGAAAATGCATGCGTGGTACTGGCAGGCTAGCGTGGCCTGCCAGCCTGCTTTGATCCTGACTGCTCAGACTACAGAACTGCGAGTCTGGGTGTGTGCATTCTCTCATCACAGGTCTGCTGTGGCCCTTTCTTTGACTGTTTCCCACTAGTTCTGACTCCTGGAGGAATAGGTGCCTGTTGTTTCTGGTTTGTATCCCTGGGCCTACTGTGGGTTCTCAGTATAAGTTGTCCACTAAATGTTTTGAACAAATGAATGACTTATATTTAAAGTTTACAGGATAAAAAGGAAATTTAACATGACTAGGCTACTTTAAACCGTATCCTTTTCCCCAAGCCAAAGCCAGATTACATCTTTCCTTTGTTTCACTTTGCTACCTGCAGGTCTGATTCTAAAGAGAACATGGTCAGATGAAAATAAATCTAGAGAATGATATGTTTTTTTTCCTTTTTTAATGCCCAAGCAAATCTAAGCCACTGGAAAATACATGTGCCCGAAGCATTCAGATCCCTGCTGATAGATCAAAAGCAGCTATGTCAAAATGTCCGATATTTCCAATGGCCAGGAGTGTTAGTACTTATGGCACCTTGGATAAGGAAGACATCGGAGGGCAGAAGCTCGTTCCTACAGGCAGCCTGCCAACTACTTTACAAGGCGCTGCAGTACGTATTTCAGTGTTTTTCAGTTTGGATATTGATTATTTGCATTTGATTTTGTTCCCCTTGTACTAAACAGCCTCATAAGCTTCAATTTTATTAAGAAGGGTATCTTGTTATATTATACAATTACATTTCTAATTATGTAGAAGTCATTGACAGGCATATAAAAGAATGATTTAGTATCATCATCTTGTATTTGCTCTTTACAGTTTTTATTTACTCAACAGGATTCTTTAGGATTAGAATGGCACCTCCCAAGTCCAGATCCTATCACTGTTCCATATCTTAGTCCACTAGTGGTATGGAAGGAACTTGAAAGCTTATTGGAAAATGAAGGTGATCGTGCAATAACAGTGGCAGACTTTGTGGACCATCATCCAATTGTTTTTTGGAACCTGGTGTGGTATTTTAGACGTCTTGACTTACCCAGTAATTTACCTGGATTGATTCTTTCTTCTGAGCATTGTAACAAGTATTCAAAGGTACGAGAGTAAGAATTATCTAAAATTCAGTGCTACTATCACCACTGTAATGTTTGCATATTCCTAATGACAAAAAAGTAATTTTATGCTAAATATTTTTAGTAACCATCCGAATCAATAAAATTCTTGTAAATAATTTTTCTTCTTGCAGTTCAGCAGTAAGACAGTCATGTTTTTTGCACTTCTTATAAACGTTTACACAAAATGGGCTTGGCTTTTTGTTACAGCCTCAAGAATAAACTGTAAAAGACTCTTATAAGATGACTTTGTGAGTTGGCTCCACTCATGCCTCATACCTCCTTCAAGAAGCAGCCTAGGGCTTTAGGAGGACGTCTGTAATTCGCGTTGCAGTCGTGTGCTAGCTGCTGTTCTCGTCATTGCTCTAAATTGTCATTTAACATTTAGGTAGTTTGTTGTATGTATGCTCACTTGCATTTTTGATATGTTCTTTCCTTTTTCATTATGCTGTCACTGCCACTAAACGGCAAGGTCTCAGTTGAGGAGCTTTGTGTTCTCTCTTGTACTTCACGTCTATGACTGTGCATGTGTTTGGATTGTCAGTGAAGGAGTGACTGAGAGGTTGACTCAGAGTATCCGTGCTGCGGCCTTGAAACGTTGGAGAATGGGGCTCCTGGATTTATCTTTCTGTGGAGCCTCAGTCGAAAGCTGGTCAAGACTACCTCTTCATGATCTTAGCACTTTGTTAAATCTGCGACTTTAGGGACCACTGACTTCTCAACTTAACTCAGGTCATCTCCCTTCAGTAGGTTATAAAATGTATACAAACCAATGGTTTTTCTGTTCTTTTCTCTTTTGCACCCATACATCCTAAAAAATATTTTTAAGGATCTTTATAAAATATTTACAAAACATTATCATGTAAGGATCATTAATGAGTATTTTTTTATTCTTCAACACAGATTCCTCGCCACTGTATGTCTGAAGATAGTAAATATGTTTTAATACAGATGTTGTGGGACAATATGAAATTACATCAGGATCCAGGACAGCCCTTGTACATCCTCTGGAATGCGCATAGTAAGTGCTGTCATAGAATGCCCATTTCCTTCATATAAGAGTACTCTCTACTTGCTTTAAATAGCCTAAACTAATGTGCAACTGACTTTTATTTTATTGTACTACTTTTTGTCTTACAGGTCAAAATCGTACTCTTTTGTTTGAGAGTGAGTGTTAAGTTTGATGTTTTTGGTGTTATCTGCTATGGAAGTCCAGGGGTTTTTGTTTCTGAGTGATGCTCTGTGTGTGGTGGAGGGGTTACATTTTGTACAGTTCCATCTTTAGCACATCGCTTGTCCCTATTCTTTTTACCTATTTTTTTGTTTCCATCCCAGGCTGCTGATTTAAAATTCCTTCCAGGGGCTGTATTACGGAAAATAGTATTTTTAGTTACTGTGTATTTGAGACCACAAAAAGCTTATTTTTATCATTGTTTGTCTTATTTCTTCCTTTTTTTCTTTTCTTTCTTCATTCTTAGATTTCAGTTCTTTTATCTATTACCCTTAATTTATTTTTACTGCTTCGTAGCTTTTTAAATAGCTATCAGTTGCTGCTTAATTACATTCTGCTTTATACACAGAACATTTTTGTTCATCTGCTCTTTTGTTCTTTTACAGCCCAAAAGTATCCAATGGTCCATTTATTGCAAAAAGGTGATAATTCATTTAACCAGGAACTGTTGAAAAATATGGTAAAAAGCATTAAAATGAATGATGTCTATGGACCAATGAGTCAGATTTTAGACACACTGAATAAATGTCCTCATTTTAAAAGACAGAGGTAAGTCATTCTCTTAAGTGAATATATTGTTCCTCTAAGCAGATTCATATTGTTTGGTGACTTGTTAGAATATCTCATGCTTATATTAACATAAAAAATTTTATAGATATATACAGATGTATGAATAGTAATATCTGTCTTCTCCATTCGTTTTCTCCCCTAGGAGTTTATATAGAGAAATACTATTTCTGTCACTGGTGGCACTGGGAAGAGAAAACATCGATATAGGTAATTCAGCATAATATAAAACATGTAATACTTACATACCATGGTATAGTTTTCAAAATGTTTTTATACTGGTAGTATTAGTTTAATATGATTATATTTAATATATTAGAATGGTTTCTCTTCTAATATAATGTAAAAGATACTTGGATATTTTGGTCATGTTGGTAGTAACAATGATAAATGATGAAAGCTAACATTTTTTGAGGGCTTATGATGTGCTTTACATTATAGCAAGTACCTTCCATGCTATATCTCATGTAATTCTCAAAAGTCTTACGGGGTAGGTACTGTCATCACTTCCATATTACTATTGAGGCAGCTGAGGATCCAGGAGGCTAAGTAGCTTGAACTTGGGTTTCCCAACAATAACAGAGCCATACTTGAACAAGCAGCCTTAATTTCCAGTCCTGTGCTTTTGACTATTGTGTCATATCACTAACGGCATTAAGCTTGTTTCAGAAAGACGTAAGGCAGCTGAGTGTGTATTTTAGGAGGCCTCAAACATTTTTGGTTGATCATCTCTCAGTTATTGTGCTTGGCTTCTTTAGTCAGAGACACAAATAGAAAGGTTTTAAAAGGATCGAAAAAGATACTCCATGCAAGTAACACTAACAAGGGAGCTAGAGTGACTATATTAATATCAGACAAAGTAGAATTTAGAGTCAAAGAAGGACATTTTATAATGATGAAACAATCCACCAAGAATTATTAATTATTTAGAAGAATTATAATATATATGCTGCTAACAACAGAGCCGTCAAATACCTGAAGTAAAAACCAGCAGAATTGGAGGGAGAAATAGACATTTAGCCAAAATATTAATAGTTGGATATTTCAGTAATGGGTAGAACAACTAGGCAGTAGATCAGAAGGAAACAGAAGACTGAAACAGCTCTGTAAACCAGCTGGACCTAAGAAGTAGCTACAGATCACTCCATCCAACAACAAAACACACACTCCTCTCTACTGCACGTGGAATATTGTCCAAGAGCAACCAGACGTTAAGCCAGAAAGTAAGTCTCCCAATACATCTTTAAAAACTTGGAAATCATACGAAGTGTATCCTCTAACCACACTACAAGGAAAAGAGAAATCAATAATAGAAGGAAAATAGGAGATTCACAAGTATATGGAAATTAAACAACATACTCCTAAATAACAGATTGGTCCAAAAAGTCATGAGACAATACTTTCAAGATAAATGAAAATAAAATACAATATACCAAAACTTCGAGATTCATTAAAAGCAGTTTCTACGTTAAGAAACTAGAAAAAGAAGAGCAAACTAAACCCAAAGCAAGCAGAGAGAAGGAAATAAATATTTGTGGAAATAAATAAATTAGAGAAAAAAGGGGGAAAATGTTTTTAAATAGAAAAAATGAAATCAAAAGTTTGTTCTTTAAAAAGACCAATAGGGACTTCCCAGACAATCCAGTGGTTAAGACCCCACGCTACCAAGCCAGTGGACAGGTTGGGGAACTAAGATCCTACATGCTGTACCTCCCAATGCAGCCAAAAAAATTTTATTTTTATTTTAAAAATAAAAGATCAACGAAATTGAAAAATCTTTAAGCCAGACTAAGAAAAAGAAGACTCAAATTACTGAAATCAGGAATAAAAGGGGGGATAATTCCTACTGAGCTTACAGAAATAAAAAGAATTATAATAATTATATACCAACAAATCAGATAACCTAAAAGAGACAAGCAAATTCCTAGAAAGACAAACTATAAAACTGACTGAAGATTAGAAAATCTTAATAGACCTGTTACAAGTAAATAGATTGGGTTAGTATACAAAAATCTCCCTCAGGACCAGACGGTGAATTCTACCAAATGTTTAAAGAAGAATTAACACTGTTTGTTATAGACTGCATGTTTGTGTCCCCCTCCCCAAAATTCACATATATTGAAGCCCTAATGTGATGGTTTTTGGAAAGTAATTACATCAGGAGGTTGGAGCCTCTAGGATGGGATAGTAGCCTTATAAGAAAAATAAGAGGGAATTTCCTGGCAGTCCAGTGGTTAGGACTCAGCACTTTCACTGCTGCAGCCTGGATTCAACCCTTGGTCAGGGAACTAAGATCCTGCAAGCCAGCCAAAAAAAAAGAGAGAGAGAGAGAAAAGAACTATCCCTCTCTCTCTCAGCAACATGAGGATATTAGGAGAAGACACCTATCTGCAAACCAGGAAGAGTGCTCTCACCAGACACCGCATCTGCTGGCACCTTGAATAATTGTTCATCATTTAAGCCACCCAGTCTATGGTATTCTGTTATAGCAGCCCAAACTAAGACACTAATCCTTCATAAACTCTGACTAAAAAAGTAGAAGAAAATGAAGTGCCTCCTAACTCATTCTATGCATTAGGCCAGAATCACAGCAGACAGTGACAGCAGCCATGAAATTAAAAGACACTTGCTCCTTGGAAGAAAAGCTATGACCAACATAAGATGGCATATTAAAAAGCAGAGACGTTACTTAGCCAACGCAGGTCCATCTAGTCAAAGCTATGGTTTTTCCACTAGTCATGTATGGATGTAAGAGTTGGACCATAAAGAAAGCTCAGCGCCAGAGAATGATGCTTTTGAACTGTGGTGTTGGAGCAGACTCTTGAGAGTCCCTTGGACTGCAAGGAAATCCAACCAGTCAGTCCTAAAGGAAATCAGTCCTGAATATTCATTGGAAGGACTGATGCTGATGCTCCAATACTTTGCCCACCTGATGTGAAGAACTGACTGACTGGAAAAGACCCAGATGCTGAGAAAGACTGCAGGCGGGAGAAGGGGATGACAGAGGATGAGATGGTTGAATAGCATCACCGACTCGATGGACACGAGTTTGAGCAAGCTCTGGGAGTTGGTGATGGACAGGGAAGCCTGGCATGCTGCAGTCCATGGGGTCGCAAAGAGTCAGACACAACTGAGCGACTGAACTGAACTGAACCAAGCCCAGACAGAGAAGTCACAAGAAAAAAAAACTGAAGAGCAATATCCCTTATTAATATAGATACAGAAATTCTCAACATAATACTAGTAAAGCAAATCCAGCAATGTATAGAAAGGATCGTATGCCATGACAAAGAGGGATATAGCCCAAGGATGCAGTGTTGGTTCAGAATAAAAACAACTACATTAATGTAATACCATGTTAATAGAATAAAGACAAAACCACATGGTATCTCAGTAGACACAGAAAAAACATTTGACAGAATTCAACAAACTAGAAAAGCTAGAAACAGAAGGGAATATCTTCAACCTGATAAAGGGCATTTATGAAAAAAACCCAGAGTTAACACCATATTCAATGATAAAAAACAGTCTTCCCTTTAAGATCTGAAACAAGAAAAGGATGCCTGCTTCCACACTTCAACACTCTAGCTGAACAGCCAGGCAAGAAAAAGAAATAAAAGGCATCCAGGTTGGAAACAAAGAAGTTAAACTATGTTTATGGGTGACATGATCTTGTATATAGAAAACCCTAGAGATTCCAAACCAAATTGAAACAGAACAAAACAAAAACCCCAAAGTATTAGAGTTAATAATAAATTCAGCAAGTTTATAGGATATAAGATCAAGATACAAAAATTAGCTTAATTTCTAAAGCAATGAATAATACAAAAATAAAATTAAGAAAGCAGTCCATTTACAGTAGCATCAAAAAGAATAAAATGCTTAGGAAGTTGTGAAAGACTTGTACAGTGAAAATTATAAACATTTCCTAAATTAAAAATCACATATATGAATGGAAACCCACCCCATGTTCATAAATTAGAAGACTAATATTCTTAATGTATCAGTACTACTAAATCAATCTACAGATTTAATACAGTCACTGGTAGTATTTTTTACAGAAATAGAAAAACCCATCCTAAAATTTATGGAATCTCAAGGCATCCCAAATAGCCAAAACAGTCTTGAAAATGAACAAATCTGGAGGATTCACACTAACTGATTCCAAAACTTTAAGCAAAGCTACAGTGATCAAAACAGTGGTACCAGGATAAAGACGGAAACATAGGCAAATGGGATAGGATAGAAAGCTCAGAAATAAACCCTCACATTTACGGTAAAAATGATTTTTGACAAGAATGCCAAGACTCTTCTGTGGGAAAATGACTCTTTTCAATAAATTGTTCTGGAAAAATAGGATATCCACTTGCAAAATAATCAGTTTGGACCCTTATACAAAAATTAACTCAAAAAGGATTGAATACCTAAATGTGAGTCCAAAAACAATCAGAAGAAAGCATACGACAAAAGCTTCATGACATAGATTTATTAGATTTCTTGGATATGACACCCAACACACAGGTAACAAAAGGTCAGACAGACAAATAGGGCATTGTGAAAACTAAAGATTTCTGTGCATCAGAAGTGGTATCAACGGCGTAAAAAGACACGCCATAGAATAGGGGGAAAATACTTACAAATCATATATCTGAGAAGAGATTAATATCAAGAATGTGTAAAGAATTCCTGAAATTCAACCACAAAAAAACAAGCCATTGCAAAATGGGCAAAGAGCTTGAATAGGCATTTATCCAAAGAAGATATATGGATGGCAAATTAAGTACATGAAAAGATGCTTAACATCACTAATACGGAAATGCAAATCAAAACTACAATGAGATACCATCTCATACCATTAGATAGAATAGCTACTATCAAAAACCCCAGAAAAACAAGTGTTTTTAAGAATATGGAAAAATCGGAACACTTGTGCATCGTTGGTTGTGATATAAAATGGTACAGCTGCCGTCAAAAACAGTATGGCCTTTTCCTTAAAAAATTAAATACAGAATTTCCACGTTATCCAGCAGTTTCATTTCTGGGTATATACCCTGAAGAATTGAAGGCAGGGTCTCAAAGGTATATTAGTACTCACATGTTTATAGCAGTATTATTCAAAATAGCTGAAATGTGGAAGCAACAACCCAAGTATCCATTGAAGGATGAGTGGATAAGCAGAATGGGTTATAGACATAGTGAATTATTATTCAGCCTTAAGGAAGGAAATTCTGACATGCTACAACATAAGTGAAACTTGAAGACATTAAGTGGACTATGCCAGTCGTAAAAATACAAATACTGTATGATTCCACTTAAGAAGCACTTAAGTACTTAAAGAAGTCAAAATCATAGAGGCAGTAGAACGGTAGTTGACAGAAGCTCGGGGGAGAGGAAAAGGGTATTATTGTTTAATGCAGGGGTCCCCAACCTCCAAGATCGAATGTCTAGAGATCTGAGGTGAAGCTGATGTAATAATAATAAAGTGCACAATACATGTAATACACTTGAGTCATCCCAAAACCATTCCTCACTCCTGTTCGTGGAAAAATTGTCTTCCACGAAACCGGTCCCTGGTGCCAAAAAGGTTGGGGACTGCTGGTTTAAAGGGCATAGATTTCAGTTTCACAAGATGAAGAGAGGTATGCAGATAGATGGCGAAGATTACGCAACGTTATGAATGTATGTAATACCGCAGAACTGGGCACCTAAAAATGGTTAAGATGCAAACTTTATATGTATTTCACCAAATCTTTTTAAGATGGGGAAAAAAGAATTGTAAACAGTTGATGTCTTAGTATTTTACATTTCACTGGTCTGTGCAGCCTAACTCCAAACCTGTCGACTTAAAAAAAGTCACTGGGGACTCTTAAGTTCCCCGTTCCAGCTCTGAAATTGTGTGGTGCCTTAGTTGGCAGAAATGACCTAGATATTCCTTCTTGGCTCCTAATTTTGTGGTTCTGCAGTATTACCAAAACTCGATTGCTGATAATATCAAATATAAATTTCTTCATGCCTTTCCTGATGACTTTTTACAGATGCATTTGATAAAGAATATAAGATGGCATATGATCGTCTCACACCTAGTCAAGTCAAGAGCACCCACAACTGTGACAGGCCACCAAGTACAGGGGTGATGGAATGCCGAAAAACCTTTGGAGAACCTTACCTTTAAGATATATGTGTGTATACCTTCAATATGTACTGTATAGTCAGTGTATAAAACAACACTTTTAGACTCTAAACTTTTTTCTTCAATTTTTGAAAACACATTTGTAAGATGTTTCAGGAGGTTCAGATAGTTTATGTACAGAGTGTTGAGAAGAAAATAGTGATAAGTGGGAGAGAGCCACTTCGTGTCTCATTTCTTTTCTTCTTCTTCTCCAGTAACAATTAAGTATTTTTGTGATTAAAAAAAAAAAAAAATCCCTAAAC
This sequence comes from Budorcas taxicolor, assembly GCF_023091745.1. Taxonomy (NCBI): domain Eukaryota; kingdom Metazoa; phylum Chordata; class Mammalia; order Artiodactyla; family Bovidae; genus Budorcas; species Budorcas taxicolor. The sequence goes on along the minus strand of NC_068919.1, from coordinate 12,733,198 downwards.
AAAATTAGTCCCCATAAAATAAGACAGCTGTTTTATGGATTCTCTTGGAAGAGGCAGATTGAAAAATCATGTATGGGACATAAATGTAAGATCAGAGTATCTCCTGTTTTCATAGACTGCTCAAATGTTTTGACCATGAAGTTGTATTATACGTATTTTAAATTGTTTATAGTAAGTTGATATTTTTTTAATTTTTAAACTTAATATAGCAACAGAATGAACTTAAACTTACGAAGCAAGGCAGTTAAGTGCTTATTTTCCTTGTCTGCTGCTATGTGAAGTGATTAGTGCAGCTGCAGGTCTCTATATGTATATCTATATATTTTTTATTACTTGGAAGAATGATTCCAAAATGTCAGTGCTAGCGTCAGTGTTGTCCCAGGATCGCGTGTTAGAACTCCTGAGCCTGACTGCAGTGGGTGAGTCATGGCGGGGTGCACATCGCCCAGACTGACTCACTGAGCCTTGTGGGAGGAAAGCCAGAGAGGTTCCAAGTCTGCTTCTGCAAAATCAGGTTCAGTATGCCATGATTCCAGAATTTTCTCTACTGCTACTAGATACACAGGGGAAATAGCTTACACAGCCAAATATCAATTTAAATTTTAATATTCTACATGAACATTTATGTTGGGAAATACGTCAGTTTATCCCAAATTTTACCTTTATTTTAATATCTAAAATATTGGGTATGGTACAAATTATATTTATCTGGAATATGACCTACTGGAGTATTGTTTATATATATTATATATAAATATTCAAAATATTTTTTCAAAGGTAGAAAAATAGTAACTCACTAAAAGGACAGCCAGATAGAATTTCCCATATTGAGGAACTTGGCTTTTTTAATAAGCCTTCTGAATCTGGTTTATGAAATCTAAATCCAAAATATCCAGAAATAAGACAGTAAACTGAATGTTTAAGTACCATGGGTATTAAATAGAATATTAAAAAATTCTTGTAGTCCCATCATTTCTAAGATCACTTTCTTTCAGTAATTTCTGATTTAAAAAACGGTATCCTTTAGCTGTTAGAATTACAGATTTTAATATGTTCATGTAGTGTGTGTTTGTACATTGTCATAATGAAGGAATTCTCTAGCCAATGTCAAAGAAGGAAAAAATGAATGGTCCTAAATTAGGTATGTCAAAGCCGGTAGGGTTCAGGACATTTGGACTTGGAGATATCTTAAAATCCTGAGACTAAGAACCATTCAGCTGTAGAAAAAACACTTTTGTGTAAACCCCATTGGTGAATAACACCAAGTTGAAACATTTCACAGCTTTCTACTCTGGGAAATAATGGGGAAAACTTAAAAATGTAAAATTTACTTCAGTTAGTTTGGGGCTGAACTTGCTTACTTGAAAAATCTGGTGCTATGCACATGTATCTGCTTCTTTGTAAATATCACTCTTGTCTTACCTTCTTTACTATTTAGGTCCACACTTCACAATCTAATTCAGTCTTACAGTCTCAGAATCATAATCATTTGAAAATTATCCAGTGAGAGAAACATTTGATAGATGAGGCTTTTGGCATTGGTGACAAGCATCCGTCCAAACAGAATTCTCCGGTTTTAGTCTGTTTGTTTTGTATAAGAACAGCTTTCACTATTGATTACCTTGTCTTTAACACAAGCAATATATATATGAATAGCAGTTTATTGATTTCAAATATCTAACCAAAAAAAGGTAAAGCCCATTCTTGATGATTCAGACTCATCTGGAAAAGTGAATGTAATTTTTTTCTCCTCCCCCAACCCACGACACCAAGTTTTGTTTCTACTTTTGGTTGGGTTCTATTTCCCCTATTTTTAATCCCCAGGGAATATTATTTGTACAAATTTACTCTCTAAAAACCTAAAACATGAATAGAAAGTGGTAAATCCTGATCAAAAGAAAATATGTAATTATCCTTTAAAATAACTCCATACAAACATTTCTTCAGTTTTCTCTCTGTTGACCATACATTGTAGAGAATTATGGTCAATCACGTTGGAAAGAAATTCCCTTTTACTACATTATCTTTTATTTTCTCTTGGTTTTGTTTATATGTTTACTAGCTGAAAATAAATCATGCCGTGTCCTGGTATAACTTGTTTACTACTTACTACTTCCTTCCATTGTGTTTTGAATGTCACACATTTGTGTATCATATTTGAATATTCAGTTTTTTCCTCTTGAAAGGGAGTTAGGCAGTATTCTGATTTTTATCTTTCTTTTTCTGATGAGGGGGAAGGTTTTTTTGCTTTAAAATCCTAAAGCCACTAGTTTATTTATTATAAGGTTTTCTAATAAAATCTTTCCATTTTTGTACGTGGAGAAACGGCCCCTGAAAATGCTGGTTCAGAATTTTAAGTGATAAGCTTTTTTATTTTATGCTGCTGACTAATGCTACTTTAGTGCAACTAGCCAGTGCTACATATGTAAGTTATATTGTCCTTCTACATATTTTGTAAGTAGACATGGTAAGAAGATGACCAGTTGCGTGAGAATGTGCAGTAGCCAAGCTTTATTTCTCTCACTGGGACTTGACAGCTGCTGTTAGGCACTTTGTCACTCCAGCAGGAAGGGCAAGGCTGCCGTGTTGAGAGGGTCCTTGGTCTGCCTTTGTGCCAGTCTTGGCATGCTCTGCCCTTCCTGTTAAGATATGTCTAAGTTTTATTTCAGAATTGAATTCTCTGGTGCCTGCAGGTCAGTTTACCTTAATATCCACAGTGCTTGGTATCTTCTTACCCCTTCATACCACCTTCTTTCTCTGAAGAGTAAGTACATTTGCCAGCTTAATTATTATTTACAAAGTTAGTATTGCACAAATTAATGGCAATTTCTGTCTGACTCAAAAAGTCCATGTGCCTGTGTGAGATGGTAACAGACTCTTCAGATAAAGTTACTGTAGCCTTTCCACAGTTGCTATTCATTTGGATGGCTGTTTCCTTTTGCATTTAAAGATTTTCTTTTCAAACACAGTACTGTGATAAAACCACTGGAGCAACTGATGGAATTTTCTGTAAATGAGATTCTCCATATTGACCGGCTCATCCCAGAAGGCCCTGAGGACAGCCTCAGGCCAGGGTGTCCTGCTTGGCTCTAGTGACTCCACAGGGATGGGCAACCCTGATCATGGGCCCTCTCTTTGTACTTTTCATGGTCAGTTCAGTTCGGTCACTTAGTCGTGTCTGACTCTTTGTGACCCCATAAGCCTGCACACGCCAGGCTTCCCTGTCCATCACCAACTCCCGGAGCTTGCTCAAAGTCATGTCCATAGCGTCGGTGATGCCCTCCAACCATCTCATCCTCTCTCATCTCATCCTCATCTCATACTTTTCACGGTAACCAGGCCAAAAATACACTGCAAGCTGCGTCTGCAGCGGGACTTTCCCACAAAAAGGGGGCCAGACCTAAGGATATTCTGTGAGCCATAAGGCCAACTTGCTTTTCAAATGCATCTACCAAGCTATGTCTTAAATATTAAATTCCAATTCTTGCCTCTTTTGGTACTCAATCTTTAAACGGTAATTGGGATATAGAATTTTTATGATACTTTATAGTATCATAAAAGGCCATGCCTCTGATTTGATAGAAACATTTTCAGATCTATATGAGAATAGAGTGTTCAAAATGTAGAGTAACTGTTAAAAAATATACTAATTTTAAAACATTTGGAATATATCCTTTGTTACTATACAGAATCTTACCCATTAAATTAGAAAGAGTTTTACATTTTTATAAATATGGCCCAAACCTGTTACCAGGGCCATCAAGGAAATGCAACCTCAACAGGGATGAAGGAGAAATCATCTATTCAGCCACTTGGTCCCAATTTAGATACTCGCATAGGACAGGTCTGACTTTCCAGGCTGAATGTAACTAGCTACACAGGTCATTTTACCCATCAAATGAAAGGACCATCTAACCATTATCTTGATATTTTAAGATGGTACTTAACCTCTAAATCAGTATTAATAAATTATCGATTTGTAATGTATGACAATAATCTTAATTTCAAGCGTAACAAATTGATCTTTTGGAAGTTATACAAGCTTTCCATCTCCTTGCAATCTCCTCCTTCTCCCCACCAGGTGCTGGTCCATCAAGACCCAACTTTCACTTTATGTCTTAACCCTTTTCTCCAGAGTGTGAAGTCAGAACTTCCTTTCTCAGCAAAGATAAATGCCAGAAACTTAGCAAACTGATCAGGAAAAGGATATTCGATCATTAGTTGATTTTAATCATTAAATGGTGGTCCAGCACTTTCTCTTTACAGAACGTTTCACTGTCCATCACTCCTCAGTTGTACTGGGGAAGATTATCGGCTCCCAGGCTGTTGGTGAGGAGGAGCCATCCCTGAGGCCAGCTGACACTGGGGGCAGAGACCAGGCTGCGGCCCAGGGTGCTGGCAGGGGGAGCTCCCTTCCGTGGCCACTGCCCGCTCTCGCTCCTAGGCCACAGCGTATGGAGACCAGGCAGTGCGGCAGCGTCAGGAATGAGATGACCAATTTAAGAATGTGGAATTTGAATACGATCCTATATTCATCAGTCTTCTCTGGAGCCATGAACACATCCATTTTTGTAAAATAAAAGATCATTGGGACTCACAATTTATTGAAATTTAGTAAAAGTCATTTCCAAACAAGGTGAATCTTGGGAGTAGTGAGGCCATGAATTAAATTAACCAGCCCATTTTAGGAGATGGATTAGGGACTGAAGTACTTTGAAAACAGCCCTTCAACACCAAAATGTTCAGTTTTTTTCCCATTTTACATCTGTCCAGCTATCTTCTAGTCTTTGGTGAATCTTCTCATGTTTGTAATTAAAGCCATATTCACTGTCATAAACGACATTCACCTGAGCTCCTTCTGCTTCATAACCAGTGACATAGCACTGTTTCATTTTTAATGTGCCCCTTAACTTGATGCCAGTAAAAGGCAGCAAGCAGCAATATTCAATATACAAGCATTTCAGCTTCCACATGAAATGTTTAACCACACAATTTTTTAAAAACACAGGTGTCCTTTACACCAGCTACCTTGAAGGTAGTAACACTTTTTTTCCTCTCCATCTTGGCACTGTGTTAAGCATTTCTCCTTTGTAATCGCCTTAATATCCACTTGTAATCCACATAAGAAATCAATCTTCCTGCTTATAATCCTGTCTCAGATGACATACAAAAACAGCATTGCCCCACTGGATCTCTTGCTTTGTAAACCAGATTTGGATCTACTGACTTTAGACTCTTTTTAAAAATTACTTTGCTTCTCCCTCACTGGCAGCAGCTCCCACTGTTAGGTGAGAATATGAGAGGGGTGGGGCACAGCCAGGACAGCTCTGTTAGAATGTCTAATTGCTCAAGGTGCCCACCTGATGGAGACCACACAAACTTGGGTAAGTACGTATTTTTAAATGACCCTCAGAATAGTTTTCCTCCCCTAATACCACACCTTCCAACTGAACGGCAAATTATAATTTCTTGGGCTGCTTACTTTGACTTTTCAGAAATGCAACAATGAGACCAAATGTCCTCCTTTGAAAAAGCTGTAAAACATTGATACACATTTTACTGGACCTGGTGGCTCAGAGGTTAAAGCGTCTGCCTCCAATGCGGGAGACCCAGGTTCGATCCCTGGGTCGGGAAGATTCCCTGGAGAAGGAAATGGCAACCCACTCCAGTATTCTTGCCTGGAGAATCCCATGGACGGAGAAGCCTAGTAGGTTACAGTCCACGGGGTCGCAAAGAGTCGGACACGACTGAGCAACTTCACCATGATGTGTAATGATAACTGATTCTTGTTTCATTTTTTTTAATCTATAGATTTCGTCCCCTTAAACTCACCAATAACTGAACTGTAAGGAGTACAAACCTGCTAGAAGCACGTACTTTGAACAGCAGAAGAGACAGCAAATGGCAGCACGTGCTGAGGCAAGGGCCAGGAGGGTGAGACCACACCTGCCTGTTTGGGATCAGCAGCCCTTCAGGAGTAATCAGGGAACTGTCACATGGGTGCTCATCTTAGCGCTATGATGCCTGTCCCAACCCTCCCTCCCAGTTACCTCATTTTAGAAAAGCCTCTCACTCAGGCCATTCTTGGCCTCCTTGAAGGGGTGGTAGGAACACCACCCCTCCAGAGTCCTAATCCGCAATGAGCTGCAGGTGCTTCCAAGGATAAACTTCAGCCCACATCAGAGGTTCTTGGCCACTCACTTCCCTCTCCTAGATCAGGTTCGTTCGTTCTTTAATGTACAAGAGGCGCAGTAACTTCTGGCGTGGTTTTCTGATCCATGTCCATTTTGAGCAACAGTGACTCTGACTCAGACAGATACAGGGCAGGATATGATTCGATCTTCCAGCATCACACTGATGATCAGGAATACGAAGTACAGGAGGAACATGGTGAAGCCCAGGACCTTGTTCATTCTCCACTTGCATAATGCAATTGAAGAGATCACAAACAGGAGCATGAGAAAAAGCAAAACAATTGCACAGAACAAGCCGTTGCTACTGACAGCAACAGGCTGCAATCCATTGATGAGAGAGAAAAGCATCCAAGGAAGGGGCAGGCTGCAAGACAGAAGAAACGGTGTGAATGTTCTTTATGTCAATGATAGTCCCACATACACAACAGTACTGCACAATTTACAAAGCACTTATTTTTACACAAACATATGAAATAGAACAGAAAATATTCATGTCAAAGGTTAGAAAATGAAAGGAAAGTGAAGTCGCTCAGTCGTCTGACTCTGTGACCCCATGTACTGTAGCCTATCAGGCTCCTCCGTCCATGGGGTTTTCCAGGCAGGGGTACTGGAGTGGGTTGCCATAAAAAACTCAGGTCCAGGGAAATTAAAATTATGTACCCAATACTCACAGATAGTAACTGGAAACCCTAGATTAAAACAGGTTTTCTGGGTCTGAACTGTTTTCTTCATACTTTGTGGGTTCTGTATGACTAACCTAAATCTCTTAAATCCTTACGATAAGGCCTAGCTCAGGACATTTCCTGACACTTGTTGGTAGTTTGGGCTCGCCTCAGCCCTTTAACCTGCTCCACCCTGCAAACACACACATAAACAAATTCAAATGAAAAAAAATCGCAGCCACACCCAAATCCTGGAGGTGACTGGGGAAGTGAAAACAGGCGCGGTGCTGTGACGGAGCTGGGAGGAGCCAGTAGGCAAATCCCTACAGAAGACGCAGCATTTACTTGTTTATACAAAATGCTTTTTAGACCCTCTGAGCAGGCAGGAGTCCAAATGCAAAGGAGCAGGAATACCAGGAAGTAAGACAGAAAGTCACTGCTCCTTCCAACCCCACCTCCACCACGTTGGGGGTCAGTGAGCCAAGCATTTGACTGTATTTGGTAATGGAATTTAATGGACTTCGGTTTTCAATTTATCCATAAATTCCAGTCAGATTTCAGGCAGCATTTTCGTTCTATTATCCTTCTGGCTCTGATGAATGAAAGGAGGATACTTTGTTACCTTGTGGAAACCAATAACATAAACACCATTTTATTCCATGTATAGTGAGTGGACAGAGCTAACACAGTGTTTTCCAGCCATGATATGCCTTAGAAAAGCCAGTTTGCCACTCACCCCACGGTGATATCAAATATGTTACTGCCCACGGAGCTTGACACAGCCATGTCTCCCAGGCCTTTCCGAGCGACAATCACACTGGTGATGAGGTCAGGAATTGATGTGCCTGCTGCTAGGATTGTCAAACCCATGATCTCTTCAGAAATCCCTATTGTTTCGCCAACCTGGTAAATGGAGAAACCATGGCAACAGCAGGTGAAAAATCTGAGGCTCTTCGAAGCGCCAACCATATACTACTTTGTGCAAAACCATCACCCTCCTCAGAGTTAATGTTCCCTTGGCCTGAGTGAGGTAGGGTCATGCAAAACTCACAGCTGGGGAGATGGGCCATGGAGAGAAAGAACAGGGCCTCTGCTCAAGGCTTCAGAGGAGGATGCTGCTCTTTTCTAACCTGTCATTCTAACCACAACACCTCTACCTTCCCCGAAGAACTGCTCCTCCAGAGGCCTGTTCAGGTATGTTTCCCTTCCCAGAGCCACAGACACCTGCCATGTGCCAGGCAGTTTTTAGAGGCTGGAGGCAGAAGTGTGAACAGTGCAACACTGACCCTACTCTTTGAAGCGCCAACCATATACTACTTTGTGCAAAACCATGACCTTCCTCAGAGTTAACGTTCCCTTGGCCTGAGTGAGGTAAGGTCATGCGAAACTAACAGCTGGGGAGAAAAGAGAAAAGCACGTAAACAGTAATAAAACTCTGTGCTGAGTGCAGTGTCCCAGGTAGAGGAGAAAAGCCATGCGCACTCAAGAAGACTAATTAATGCCAGGAAGGAGGCAAAACTGAGCTTGCTCTCTCTAGCGTGTACGCCTCACCGGGTGGAGAGAAGTGGGCGAGGCAGGACAGAAAGCAGGGAATAAGGCTAATAAGGAGTGGTCAGCTGCATCAGGCTGAGAAGGGCCTTCCGTCAGATGGCTGTGTGAGCGGGGGACAGAAGAGCCCTGCTTGAAAAGTACTGCATATATATAAAGTATGAAGTCTACTTTTAAGCCTTTACAAACAATGTATGAACTGTAAATTCACTTGGTGCTCGCCATTCCCTGGGTGCCAGAAATTCACCCAGAAGGAAAAAAGTCCTTTTGGCCCATGGAGGCAGGATTTAGTTCCTGCCCCACACTCACCTGGTGAGCCCACCAAACCATGAGGTATGAGAACATGGCTATCCACAGGATGGATCCCAGGAAGGTGAGAACAAAAAACTTCTTAGCCTCCTGTTTGAAAGTTTGAGAAGGAAGAGAAATAAGTTGCAGAAGCTAACGGGCTCTGGCCCTTCTGAGAGAACCCCAGGAGATCTGCAGGAGTGACAGAGATAGGGAGATGTTTGACCTCTGTCTCCGGTGAGGACCTCGAAAAGGATGGGCTTAGTGGCCTACTCTGGATGAGACTAGACGGGGGGTTCAGCACTGACAAAATGAAGAGAGCCATATGCTTGCACTAGGACCAGCCAACCTGGGTATTTGGTTTGACTTCAGCAACTTTTCCCCACTCTGCCCCTCTCTGGATCCAGAGACAGAATATGGTTCCCCTTTGGGTGGAGTACATTAGTCAGACCTTTCCCTATAAATAGGAATACAGAGTAGAAACAGCACTTAGAACCCTAGGTCTTCACAGTGTCACTATGAAATATAGAGGGGGTGCAGTGGCATCATTCCCATATTCAAATCAAGAAACTGAGAATTTAAGGACAGATTATTTCACGTTGCTTCCGGCGGTGGAAACAAACTCATTCCAGGGCCTCCCAAGTCCATCAGTATGTCCCTTAGGTGCATGGTCCCCTCTAGAGCTGCAGGTTCCATCCCAGACCCTCTGTGGTTGAGCCCCGAAAAGCTGGTTTGCCCTATCATCTCCCTCCTCTGAGTGGACAGGCAGAGAGGCCCCAGAGCTTCCCTAAGGACAGGCGACTTGGGGACAGCTGGGCAAACCCACCAGCCTCCGGACGTCGGGAACCGTCAGCCACAGCGGGAACACAATGGGCAGGAGAAAGAGGTAAATGGCTTGCTTCCGCCTGGTCTCAGGCCATTCCAGGGACAAAGGCTGCTCGTTTTCCTCCTCTTCCTCCTCCTCCTCTTCCTCTTCCTCTTCTTCATCTTCCTCTTCATCTTCATTGTCACCTCCATCACCTCCCCCTTCACCATCTACACCTTCCTCGTCATCTTTGGCTTCACCTTGAATTTCACCATTCAATTCCGGTTCTCCAGTTTCACCTTCACCACCTTCTCCTGCCTGGATTTCACCTTCATCTTCATCACCTTCCACTTCACCATCATCACCTTCCACTTCACCATCATCACCTTCCACTTCACCACCTTCTCCTGCCTGGATTTCACCTTCATCTTCATCACCTCCTCTCCTTTCTGCCAGGATGTCACCTTCACTTTCATTCTCTCCTCTTCCGTCACTTTCACCTTCTAAGGCAGCGTCGCCTCCGCTTTGCTCTCCACTTTCACCTTCAGCAGGAGCTGCCGCCTTGCCACCTGTCCTTTCACCTGTGCTCTCAGCTTCAGCCCCTACTCCCTGCAATCCAAAGCCAACAGATTAATGGGAAATGACCGCTCTGCTTGTTCCCTTTCCTGTTTCTCCCATTTTGTTGTTGTTGTTCTCAGAATGTATCTAAAAGCTTGAGTATGAGGAAGAAACAAGTGCAATCATTCAGCAAAATTCCCTTTACAACACTCCTACCCAGTCCTGTCTTTATTTGATGATTTCTAGGGATGGAGAACTCACCACATAAAGCAGTTCCTGACAACTCTGATTGGTTTGAAGTCCAAAATTTATACCAAAGTTCCACCCCCTGTGTATAGGTTTGCTTTTTGGAGCCACAAAGAACACTCTCCGCACAGAGACAGCCTCTCTTCCCTGGGTTGAAGATTTCCAGGTCCTTCTATGGTTCCCCATGTGATGTCCTACAGCCTCCTCCCCTTCTTGATGAACTCATTCTAGTTAGCTTATATCCCATGAGGAGGCTTCTAAAATAACACCTCAGAATCCAACAGGATTATCATGCCCCTTATTTTAGATATGATGCTTCCATCAATGTTGCTTAAAATGGCATGTTTGGTGGTTACATCACATTTCTGAGTCCATCTAAAACTCAACAGCAATATTATATGTGTAAAATGATGATGAAGATACCAATTCATTGAAGGTTTTTATGTGCCGGGCATCATGCTAAGTAGTATAATAATAACAACAACAACTAGCACTTAGTAGGTTTCCTGAGTCAAATAATTTATCATACAGATAGAACTAAACCCATCTGACAGATGAAGCAAGGCTACAGAGTAGTTAAATGACCTGCTCGTGGTCCACACAGTTTGTCAGTAATGAAGCTGGGATTTGAATGTGAATTGTCCAACGCTTGGCCTGTTCACCACCAAGCTACCCTGCTTCCCAAGTGCCAGGACTGAATGAGATATTGGGTTCCCAAACCCGGTAGCTTATTAGAAATACAGATTTCCTTGCCCCACTGAACCAACTGAAGTAGGACTGAAAGCCAGGAATCTATTTTCATATGCTGCCAAGTACTTCTAATAAGTGCATCTGTAGACATGTTTGGGTACCATGGACTGACTCCACGTGCTCTATAAGCCATTGATTCTTAGGGTTCTCAGATTAGGCTCCTAATAACTTATAACAGGGCTTCCCTGGTGGCTCAGAGGTTAAAGCGTCTGCCTCGTGGGAGACCCAGGTTCGATCCCCGGGTCGGGAAGATCCCCTGGAGAAGGAAATGGTAACCCATTCCAGTATTCTTGCCTGGAGAATCCCATGGACGGAGAAGCCTGGTAGGCTACAGTCCACGGGGTCGCAAAGAGTCGGACACGACTGAGCAACTTCACAATGTGCTGATCCGATCCCTTGAGTAAATGACCCAGGCTGTGTGCTCATGAAGTACATCGTCCATAACAAATTTCATGACACTGCCAATCCCCAGTGGGTGCTCAGTGATTCTAAACTCTGCTGCATATTAAAATCACCTAGAGGATTTAATTGCCTGGAGAATCCCAGGGACGGGGGAGCCTGGTGGGCTGCCGTCTCTGGGGTCGCACAGTGTCAGACACGACTGAAGCGACTTAGCAGCAGCAGCAGCAGCAGAGGATTTAAAGACATTCATGCCCAAGGACCCACCCTAGATATCCTGACTTCACTGGTTGAGAGTGGGCCCTGGGTGGTTTTTTAAAAAATTTCCCCAAATTATTTTAATATGCAACCAGGGTTCAGACCATCCAAAGAAGAAGTCAAATATTAATATCCATGAGGCTTGTGCTTTCAGATGGGAATGAATAATTCCTGCCTTCGCTTCCCCAAGTTAATCTGGAGAAAATGACAAGTCATTTAAATCAATAACATCCTCTTCTGTGAGAACTGTCAACCCCAATAGTCCCTGACAGGTGGCTCCTTCGCCCACGTTGCAGTCAAAGCACCCCACTCTCCCTGCCACAGTTGACTGGACATAGGCTTGACCCCTGACCTGTGCCCCGGTTTGAATGGATTCGCTGTCTTCTGAGACAGGGAGCCAGTCACTGATTGATCCCATTGTGGACTGGAGGACTGGGGTAGTAGTTTAGGTCTCCGTGTGCTAATAAGGAAGCAATGGAGTCAGCTGCCAGGAGTGATAAAGCTGCACACGGAGGAGGACATGAGGGAGGGTGGGACGTGCAGGGAGGCCAGCAGGGCCACAGATGCCTTCCCAGGCCTAGGTCCAACTCACTGTGGGACTAAGTTTCACTTCCTGACCTGGGGTCCCGGGAGACGCCTCTGTATCTTCTCAATCCCTTTTACTTAAGCCAGCTGTAACTGGCCTACTCAGGACACTCATGCTACCACTGAAGATGTCTTAGACACTGAACCCAAAGTTGCTGACTTAAGGATGAGATATAATTGAGTGCTCCTGGGTGTCCAGTAGAGGAGAATGTCAGGGCTGGAATCTGTGAACTAAATGCACATGTACTGTCCGTCACTGACCCCTCACTGAGCACATGCAGAGCACTGTGTTTCTGGGGCGGGAGGGGAGGGGAGCAGCGGGGGACAGAGACCACTCAGACTCGGATCCTGCCTTCCGGAATCTCACCACCTCGCAGGGGCACTCGGAGAGACTCCCAAATAGAGTACAGGGAAGGCAGTAAGGGCCCTAAGAGAGGAAGAGAGCACCACGGGCATTCACACTGTGGGGTCAAGGAAGCTTTGTGGCAAAAGAGGCATTTACACTAGCTTGGAGGAATGGGTGAGATTAGGATATATGAAGATGTAGGGGAAAGGGGCATTCTGGAGGGAGAAGGCCATGTGAAGCAAGGCCTGGAGGTAAAATGCATGGAGACAAGTTCAGTGTGGTTGCAGCAAGGTGGAAGAGAGGCTGTGAGACTGTAAAGGCAGCAGTGTCAGAACTCAGGAGGCCTGTGAGCCAGGCTGAGGCAGCCTGGAAGGTCCCAAGGCCTTTGCCCAGCAATCCTCCCACTGCGCCTCACACTGCCTGGTTCCACTGTACCCTAGCGCCTGACAGAACCACCGCCCCTCCCCCCAACAGTTACTCTCACGTTTTTAAAGCATGTGACAGCTGGCAACATATTCTAATACATATTATCTCACTCATACTAAGGTATTACAGTGAATTAACTGGCCCCATGAGGTATTCGATCTTCAAAGAAAGGGCAATGCTTACCCCAGAGGAATGAACCTCCAACAGCCGTTTCCAACCTTCAAAGAAGGACTGACTTTTGGATGGCAAGTGCTTTCCTGGGCCTCTCAAATTCCGCCACCTGGGAAGAGGCTTGTGCCTACCTGACTGCCAGGATCCTCCTCCTGATCTCCCTTGACGCATGGAGCAGGGGCTGGTGTGACCGTGACCGCAGGGAGCTTGGCCGGCTCCTCCTCTTTAAAGGATAAACATGGGATAGGTCAGAAGAGTGTGCTGGGTGCTGAGGGCAGTTGGCAGAGATGGTGGGAGTGGCTACAGGGCTATTGGCTTTGTCCACTTCAGGGTCTCAGAAGGTCTGTTTGGGGCACTCCCCATCAACTGGAGAAGGAAAATGATGTGACATGAATCGTTCCCGTCCTGTCCACAGAGATGTCTGCACATGAGGACAGCCGCTCTCCTCACTCTTCCTGGATTTCCAGGCATTCACATCCTGGCACTGTGGCCAAGGATACTGTGAACAGCTTGGGAGAGAAGGCAAAGCCCCAGCCCTCAGCGCCTGGCCCTTCCCCCTAACCGGCTACATGGAGAGGAGCCCACTGCTTTCCAAGGCAGCAGCTAGGGAGCCTTGGAATAGGACGGCGGGAAAGAGAATCGCAAAGTCTGGAGATCTGGGTTTAGGAACACGCTCTCTCACTTCTTGGCTACCTTGCTCTGAGCTTCAGTTTCCTTGTCTACAGAGTGGTAACAATGCTGCTGTACCTGCCTGCTGGGTGGATGAGGCAGGCCTGGGGTGCTGTGCAGAGCTGTCTCAGTCCCTCGTCCCGGCTGCCACACGGATGCTGGACTTGTGTGTCACCAGACCCCTGACGGCCCTCCATTACTGGGGCTGCTGGTCTCATACCAATTCCCTAGCAGCAGAGTCCTTGTGTAGAAGCGACAGGAAGAAGAAACAGAGTCCAACAGACTCTCATCTGGGACAAGATTTAGCAAAGACGTCCAATACCCTTGCCAGGCCTTGCCTACCCTATGTGAGGAGGGTACAGAAGGAGCTGCACTGAGCTGCCCTCGGGCCTGCAGCCACGTCAGGAAGGGAGCACAGTGGAAGGAGGAGGCCGGATGACAGCGGGCACAGGGCAGCGCTAGCTCATCACGCCAGCTGACTGGCCCAGAGAGGGCAGAAGGCACGCCCAGACCCTGGTGACAGGGGTGAGGGAGGCGGCAGGAGAAAGCCCACTGGTCTCACCATCCTCTCACCTTCTGGTCTGCTCTCTGCTTTGGCCTGAGGCGTGGCTTTTGCCTCCTGAATCAAGGTCTCCTCCTCCTTGTCCCTGGAGGGCCGGGCTGTGAATGAGAAAGGAAACACGTCTTATCCAGGACTGCAGTGTCCCTGCTACACCCTTCAGCTAGCCTGGTCAGCTGACGGCCAGAGCAGCTGACGTGGGTGGAAGGAGTCTGGCCTGGAAGTTGCAACATGCAGACTCTGGTCCCCGTAGGCCTATCCACAGTGCCCAATTCCCACAGTTTTGCCTTAGATTCCCTACACTGTCACTAACTGGCTATGACCTTCAGCTAATCAATTCCCTGCTCTAGGCCTGTTTCTCTTCTGATAAAATGACATGGTTAGACTTGGGGGCAACAAATAGTATTTATGTCCTTTATGAACTCAAGCGATGGCTGCCTGAGTGCTGAATTGAGAATTCTGCTCCAAGCGTGGCTGCAGAGCATCATGATTCATTGGTGATGTCCGCAATGGGCAGGGAATGGGGAAATAATGACAGGGAGGTGTTCCCGCAACCCCTGTAAGGTCTGCAGGTTGCCGTCTATGAATGTACTTTGCTCTGGCTCCAGGGCACTCCTGGTGGCTATGCTCATAAGCCCCCCCTCTCCAGTGGGAAAGGGAAATCACGGACCATCAAGCTCCTGTCACACTCCTTTCGACCTCAGACACCTGGAACCCCAGCAGAGCCTCCTTCCAGACCCCTGTGCACGCCTTATGCTTTGCTGGTGGTCCACAGAGCATCATGCACAGAACAGTGCTGTCCTGATTTCCAGAAAAGAAACATGGGGAAGTCAACTCTCTTTCAATGACTATGTTCCAGGCAACATGCAAAGCGCTGCGGTTTCAGCTGAGAGGCACGAGCCTGAGCTGCAGGGGCTCAGGAGGGCCCTCCTCACAGCTGGGCTGGCCGCAGGGCAAGGACAAGGGCACGGCAACAGAGCAAGGCCGTGGGTCTATCTGGGGTCCAGGCTGGTGCCCCGTGAGTGCCGGGTGGCCTGGGGAAGCCTGTGCACCCCCGCTACACCTCAGTGTCCCCTCTCTAAAGAAGCAACAACATGATATACTCAGAACACTGATGTGGGGGTCCAAGGGACAAAATAAACAGAAATACTTTAACTGCTGCATTAAATATTGCCATGTTAGTTTAGATTTTGGAGTAGGATGCCTGGGTTTGAATCCTAGTTCTGCTACTTGCTAGCTATGGATCCAGCAGGGTGATCCTCTGTACCTCAGATTCCTCACCTATAAAATCTTAACGGAGTTGTTGGAGAAATACGTGAATTTATATTCGAACATGCTTAAATCAGTGCCTGGCAGCTACAAGATACTACCTAAGTGTTAGCTATGACAACAATGATGAGCTGACAACACTCGCCGAGAGCAGCTGTTCCACCCAGGAAGCAATTCTGCACCGCTGAGGCCCAGCATTCCAGAGGGTCTGAGTTAGAAGGGACCCCGAAGATCCTCTGGTCCACAACACCGGCACACTCAAGATTTGGGAATCCACTCTGCCTGGGTCCAGAAGTAGAAGCAGGTCTGGAGTTTCCTTCTCTCAACCTGTCTCCTGAGCAATCAGGGTGGTTCAGCTGCAGCTGCCTCTGGCAACTGGCTCCACCCCCACAGAGCCATCACTCCGGCACGTGTGATCCCGTGAAGCATCCTGTCCCGGTGGGCCTGCTCAGCAGGTCCCATCAGAACTGAAATGTCAGCAAGTGGGTACTCCACTGCCTCACGCAGACAGCTCCCGCGCCCCCGTGGACACTGATCAAGCACTGCAGTCTTCTGCTGAACAACACATAACTTTTCCAAGGGCTCCCCTGACCCCTGTCCTGGTGCCAAGAATACCTGTGGACTGTTGCCTGGAGGGGCTGGCAAGAAAACCAAGTTTCCCTCTTTCTTCTTCTTCTTCATTACACGCCCTAACCTCTCACTTCCCACGCCACTAAGGAACGCAGGTCAGCTTCAGGGCCTTTCTCTGTTCCTTCGTCTCTCATATACACACGCACACGTCCATGTGAAGTCACCAGAAGCATGAGGTACTAGAGAGGTAAAGCTCCTGCCCAGGGTAAGAGTTCAGACCACAGATCAGCTCTGTGGAAAGAGCTGGAACACTTGGAAAGGGTAGAAACATCTGGACAGCCATCTGAAAATAGCATACAGAAACACAAACATGTCTGGAAAGTGCTGGGAACAAAGGCCTTCATCCCAGCCCCTCCTGGATGGAATCTCGGGGTGCAGGATCAGGGCCAGCTTCTCTGAGCAGGGCCGCACGCCAGCAACATCAGCAAACCTTCTCCGGGAGGGCCGTTGCACACCAGCCACACACCCACACAAGACATGCTTGTCTTCCCGGGGATGACTGTCACTGGCTCCCCCCAGTGCTTGTTTCCTCACGTGGCTTCTCAGCTCTCAGTGTGGCCGGATCATCTCCTTAGTATCAATCTCCTCTGACCTCGGCCTGGCCTGGACACAGCCTGGACTTCACATAATCCTGTTAGGACAAGTAGGCCAGCGGGCAGCTACTGGTCATGGAAGAGGCTCAGGCAGGGGCCCCTGAAGGCCCATTCAGGAAGAAGTCTTTATCTTTAGGACTTTACTAGAGCCGACAGTTCCACAAGGAGAGCCAGGCCTAACCCAGGGATACAGCTTCCTTCACGGTGCCCTGGCCAGATACACCCCCAGCACTGACCACCTGGCCGATGCTGCAGACTGCACCCCGGAACCCCAGGGGTGCTGTTTTTTTGAAGCTGACATGGGGGTGGCCTCTCCCAATGTCTGTGGAGGCTCTCCTTCAAGATTTTGTAGGAAAGGTTTGATCACCTTATTTTTGACTCTGCTTTACACAGTACACTATGCTTGTCTTAAACAACCAATATCCTATGTGAAGAAGACGCTTCAGGGTCTGAGAAATCTGAAGCCCCTAAAATCTGTCCCTGGGCCTCACGGGTCAGTCTCTGGTGTCACATTCAGCTCAGGCCTCAGCCTCCTGCCCAACTGCACTCCTTGGCTTCTGCCCAAAAGTCAACTTTCTCTGATGGGGCTCCTGCCCGGCTCCAGTTCTGTACCAGCATCCCAGAGACAGAGGCGCCCCAAGAGAATAGGAGTGTACCTGAGAGTGCCCTTTGGGGCCTGCAAAGCGTGTCCAAGACGGCTCTCTGAGGAAGCGGGGCAATAGGCGAGATGCGATAGGTGGATGGTGAGACTCTCAGCTGTTTCTATCATTTGTCAAGTTAGACTTTAGCCTCCACTGCACTTTGGACCCTCACGACTCCCAGAAGTGGTCCTGCTGGCTCTCAGGGTGTCCTTTGGGATTCCTGGCTGAGGGAGGGGTCAGCCAGCTTCCTAGGACTCCAAAGCTGAATACAGAGCAAAGGAAGGTACCAGCCAGAACTTCCAGCCGTGGGGGCCCACAGGAGGTGCCCCCAGAAGCAACCTTGGCCACACCACCTGGCTGGAGACTCTGTGGGACATTGGAGCTAACTCATAGGAGTGGGCTTTGCAGGAAGTCACTGAGGGCAGCCCCCATGGAGACCATTGCAGGGCACGCGACCCTCCCGGCCTCACTCACTGCAGATGAACCCTTTCATTTCACAGGAGGGACAAAGAGACAGGGAGGTAGGGGGATGTGCGTAACGAAGGGCCTCAGCTCCTCAGGGTCCTCTGGGTGAGGCTTCCCCGACGGCCTGCCCTTGCCACCCACCCTCTCCCGCCCTCACTCCACTGCCTCTGCGCTTCACAAGCCCCAGCTCTGTCCAGCTCAGAAGGGAAGGAGTGGACAGGGAGACCACGCAGGGCTGGGCAGGCCTTGCTTACCTTCCCCCAGAGGGTCCAGGCTGTGGAGCATGAGCTGGTAGATGGTGCTGCGGATGGTGCTGTTGTGCAGAGAGGCCGAGCTGCTCCCTCGGGTCAGCATGGACGAAAGCTGAACAGGAAAGAGCCGCACAGGCCTCATTGGGCCCCCGTCAGAGCCAGGGGAGGCGCCACAGGGGGGGCCTCGTGAAAAGTAAAGATCAGAGCCTTATCTTGGCGTCCCCTCTCCCTTCACCTCAACAGGAGAGTTACAGCGCTTCCCTTCTCAGCCTCCCCTCAACTCTTCCATGACTGGTTAATTCTACCTACCAAGTCATTCCCCAAGCTCCTGACAGGGAGCAGACGATGTATATTAAGGACACCACATTCCTGAGGGATGGTCCATCCCTGCAAGTCCACCCTCTAAGAAACAGTCTCACCCGCACACCTCACAGACAGCCCCACTGCGCATGCGCACAGCCCCTGACAGTCCCCAGAGAACACCCTGGCGCTGTGTCACTGGCCCACCCCCGGAGACAAGCAAGGCTGTGACACCCCCACCTACAGAGAAAACCGAAAGTCACCAAGGCCAAGTGCTTATCCGTCTTTGGGGCATCAGTGAAAGAGTTAAGACGGGGACCCAGGTCTTCGGAATCCAGCCCTTTCTTTTCTACCCATGTGCTCAAGAGACCTTCACAGGTACACACATACACACGTCTGCATCTGCAGACACACAGGTGTGACACCTACTCATTCATAGCGTTAGAAAGAGAGACCAAAGGCCCGAAATGGAGTTGCTTGTGCTCTGCTCACATCACCAAACTGAAACATAAGACACCTAAGCTAACTGCAGTTCCAGCCCCTCCCAGGAACGTACTCTTAACCAGTTAGTCTGGAAAGACCTGGTTAACACACTAGTGAGGTGATCTACTGACAGACCCTTGCTATCCCCCAAAGGAAGGTGACCTTGCCTGAAGCAAACTGGAACTCCTTTCTATTTGCTAAATGGGATGCTGACCAATTCAGGAATTATTGAATAAAGCCAATCTGATCTTTAAATTGACTCGGTTGGATTTTTTGTTCATTTTTTTACACTAGTGACACACATAGAAACACCATCTGATTTATGGGAAACATCCAAAGTCAGACGAGCGGCTTGCTCGGTCCTCCTCCAGCCCTCTGGACCTGACCTCTTCTGCCATCTAGTGGCTATGGTCACATAATACTTCACAACAGTCCTAGGAATTTTCGTAGGATGGGGGAAGTTTCATTCAGCACCCAGCCTCTTCTAAGGTCCTCAAACTTCTTCCCAAATGCCCCACAGGCCAAAGGCAGCTAAGACATAGTTTTTCAGAAACCTCAGATCCCTTTGCCCCGCCCTTTGTATGTTTCTCTTAGTTCTAGGGCATTCCAAAGCCACAAGTAATTCGGCTTTTAGACCAGAGTGTTGGAGCTACAAAGTGGGACTTGAGTTTGTCTAGTCCAGACATTTTCCTGATGCAGAATCTGAGGCCCATGCTCACACAGGCAGTGAGCAGTGACATTCTGGGCTTAGCTTCCAAGCTAGCGCCCCCTCCAAGGCCACCTGGAGGTGACAGTCCCTCTGGCTCCCTCCCTGCTCACCCTGACAGAGTTCCCAGGAGCTTCCCAGGCTTGAGCCCAGCCCAGGATCCCCGGCTTCTGGGCCATAGCGTCCCGGGTCTGTGGTCGTCCTCTGACACCCTGCAGTGGCCCCCTGGGCAGACTCCACATGGCACCCACCTTCAGCTTCTTGTTATCCTGCTGCTCATCCACCACAACTGTCCCATCGCCCAGCTGCAAACAGGGACAGGAATCACAAGATGTTTAGAGAGACCCTCCCCCTTCCTCCCTACTTCCCTCTCTCCAGGGAGCCCTCGTGCGGAAACACAGAAACACACCCAGACATGACCTGCCTGGACGTCCACAGTCTGGCTTCAGTCTGCATGTATTCCCAATCAAATGTGTCCACTCGCTGAGGCGCAGCAACCCAGCTACACCGTCTTTCAGCCCCTCAGCACCACCCTCTTCACTCGCATCACACGGCCCCTCCTCCTCTGTTTGGAGCCCTCTTCCCCACCCGCCATGGCTCAGGTCTGCATTTATATGCCATCTTCCTCCAGGAAGCTAAGGTGTGTATCTAATCCTCTTTTATGGACGCCTCTTCTTTTCCTTCATAGCACTTTCCCCAATTTGTATGCTATTTGTATGGGATACCCTGGTGGCTCAGAAGTAAAGAATCTGTCTGCAATGCAGGAGACCTGGGTCCAATCCCCGGATCGGGAAGATCCCCTGGAGAAGGAAATGGCAACCCACTCCAGTATTCTTGCCTGGAGAATCCCATGGACAGAGGAGCCTGGCGGGCTGCAGTCCATGGGGTCCCAGACTCGGGCACGACTGAGCGACTAACACGTCACCTTCATTTGTACGCTGGCAAACACAAATAAACTGACTGTCCCACTAGAACCTTAAAGATAGACTATCTGTTTCATTTATGATACCTGCTTATATGCCAAGCACAAGAACGCTGCCTGGCATTTAGCAAGGGTTCAGTAAATACTGGCTGAATGAGTGAACAGTCACCAATGGCCTCCTCCAGTAATCGTCTTCACCTTAGCACTGCCGCCACCATCCCATCGCCTTCATGGCAAGCGGCAGAACTGGACTTCTACACTCCCATCTCAGCCTGATCAGAAAATGCAGAAAATGCTGCCTGATTCGGGGCTACCCAACATTTATCCACCCAATTTGCTCATCATTCAGTTCTTATTTTCTGAGCACCTGCTGTCTACCTGGAACTGTGCTCGTGTTGTGGGGATACAAAGGTGTCCAGGGCATGGATTCTAGCTACAGAAAAGAATCAAGACCGACGATAACATCAACACATGACAAAGCAGAATGTGCCTGAAGAAATGAGAGACATAGATAAAGGTACTTTGCTAGGATGGACATGGAAGCCTCTGAAAAGTAGGTGAAATCTAGGTAATCTTTGAAGGGTGGTAGAGGTTGGAATGCCTGGACACACACTGTTGAATGGATGAACGAACATACAATGAATGAAACAAAATAGAAACAACCAGTATGATTATGAAGGGGGCATTGTGGATTTTTTGGACAAATTCGCTCTTTCACTGGGATACAGGAGGTTACAGCACCAAACCCCACAACCCAGCCACCTCACTATTTATGATGTCCGATTCTCACCAGTGAGTTCTGAGAAATATGAGCGGCCAAGCTACCCTTTGGGATGAGTGGTTCTGTCCACAAAAGGAAAGGAGAGACTGACTTTTGCCCCAGGAAGCACATGCCTAGTGATTTCTCTTCCATTCAGACTTATTTAAATCAAAGTACTCCTCTGTGGGTTCAGTCTTCATTGTACATATCAACGTCTTCTACCCTCAGTGGGCACTTGTAACTTTCTGAAGCCCTTCACATGCATTTTCTCACTTGATACTAACTCTATGAAACAGACAAGACTAGTATTATTGCAATCTTGGCAGATAACAAGACAGATGCAGAAGGGGTCTGTGACTTGCCCACATTCACAACAATAGTGCCAGAATTCCCCATCTCCTAATCTCTTTTCAGAGGTTTGTTTTGGTGTTACTTTTACTAAATCACATGAAGTCAAATTTATATTTCCTAGTGGCTCTGTTTCAAACTATTGACATTTCAGGTAAATGGATGTAAACGTCTGCCTACATTTCAGTGTGACAGATGGGTCCATATACGGGTACTGGCACCGGCAATGAGGTGCTTTCAGAGTATGCCCTTATTACAAACACATTCCCCCATGAACCTCTCACATCACACCAATCATCCCCCTCTTTCTTCAGCCCCACCAGCCCACCGTCTCCTCATGAAAACTAACCAAGAGGCTGAGGAAACTAAAGACGTCTTTCATACCAGCCAAGCCCCCAACACCTATGAGGCATCTTGATGAAGATGAGTGGCAGGGTCCCTTGCTCACGGGAATGGTGGCACACGGGGCAACCCCTCAAGGGCCTGTCCTCCCGACCTCCAGTTCCCATCTCCCACCGACGCAGCAGGTGATCCACCTCTCCCTTTCTAGATCACCTGAGACACAGTTCCTAAACTGCGCATGCGAGTCTGTGATATTCTTTTAGGCATTCACTCAATAAAGATTTTCTAAATCCCTGGTCTGAGCCATAACTTTACTGAATACAGTCTAGCACCCTGACCCACTCATTTGTCTAGGCTGGAAACCTGAAAGTCTGCCCAAATTCCTGCCCCCACAGCTCATGTACACCTGTCAGACCTAGCTCCTGAAAGTCCTCAAATGTGGCCTCATTTCTCTATTCTCCTGCCTACCATCCCATAACTCCCTCCTGACTCCTGGTCTCTTCTTCTGGTTCGTTGTTCACCCCTCAGCCAGAGTGATTTTCTGAGAGAAGGACATCATGGCCCTTCCCTGCACCTTGGGGGCTCAATGTCCTCAGGGGGGAGTCTCCTTAGCTAAGCATATTCTAGCCTCCTGCTTACCTACAGTCCAGTGCTTGCCTGACAGCAACAGAATGCAAGCCACATATGTAATTTTAATTTTTTTAGTGGTCACATTTTTAAACAGTAAAAGAAACAGGTGAAATTAATTTTAATAATGTACTTTAACTCAATATATCAAAATTATAGTTCAACTTGTAATTAATTTTAAAATGTTAACAAAAAATTTTACCTTTTTTCTCATACATGCGTGCTCAGTTGCTCAATCATGTCCAACTCTTTGAGACCCCATGGACTACAGCCTGCCAGGCTCCTCTGTCCATGGGATCTCCCAGGCAAGAATTACTGGAGTGGGTTGCCATTTCCTCCTCCAGGGGATCATCCCAACCCAGAAACTGAACCCACCTCTCCTGCACTGGCAGGCAGATTCTTTACCACTGAAACACCTGGGAAGCCCCTTTTTTTCAAACTAACCCTCTGAAACCCTTTCATACTTACAGCACATCGCAATTCAGACTAGCCTCACTTCAAGAACTCAGTAGCTAGAAATGCAATATTAAAATTAGTTTCACATGCCTTTTTTTTTTTTTTTTACTATTTAAAAACGTGCCTTGACATGCATAAAGGCCAGGGGAAGGAGAGATGGTGAAGCTGCACTGGCCTTTACACACGCCTAGGAGACTCCTATCCCTTCTTCCATCAGCCAACCCCTGCTTGTCCTTCAAGATTTGGCTAAGCATCACCTCCCCTACGAAGCCTTCCTTGACTTGCTGTTGAGATGTCCACTCTCAGCAGTGCTAAATCCCTCAGCACTTAACTATATCATCACACGTGATACGGTAAAGGTTAGCCTTACTTTTCTGTCTTCCCCACTAAGAGGAATTTACCACAGAACTGATAAAGCTTAAACCTCAGGGTCCATCTCTCCCCTACACAAACCCTTCCAAGGCCTCATGTTTAATTCTGTAGCAATGGTTTTATATTCCTTTTCTTAAAGAGTGTCAGACCCCACAAAACCTGGATCAACTCCTGTTCCTCTGACAGGCTGAGCCGCTTGTGGGCTGGGACTGTGCCTTATTTCTGACTGTATCCCCAGTTCCTACACAGGTCTCTGACAAAGAGAGTCCATAAATGTTTGCCAAATAAACAAACACTGGAATTCGTTAGGGCTTAATCCTAAACTCTCTCTCATCCCTTCTCTCTCTTTCAGAGTAGCATCAGCTGGTCCTTGATTGTAATAACCATACATTTGTTGGTAATTCACAAATTTCTACTTCCAGCCCTGACCTTGTTCATAAGCTTTAAGTCCATTTGTGCAACTGCCTCTCAGAGGCATCCACTTGGAGGTGACATAAACCCTCAAACTCATTCCAGGGTGGGAACTTGTCTCCCCAGAACCTGTTCTTCCCATGCTCGTCCTTTTCTCACTAGATGGCGCCACCATCCACCCCGCTGCTCAAGCCACCTCCTTGCCTCGCTCTCACTGGCCCTCCACATCCTCAGTACCACCAAGCCCAGGTGATTCTGTCTTCAAAATACCTCTCAAAGATACACACACAAATATATGCTGGATACCTACAATAACCTCTTGACTCCCTGCTTCCACCCTCGCACACCCACCATTCACTTTATACACAGCAGTTAGATAGTGACCTTTTAAATATGATTCCTCATTACATCATTCCCCACTGAACTTCACATAAAACCCAAACTCCGCATGTGAACCACAGGGCCCTGAAGAAGCAACTCTCCCCTTACTCACTAAATATCTACTGTTACTATTTAGTTGCTAAGTTGTATCCCCACTCTTTGCAACTCAATGGACTGTAGCCTGTAGGCTCCCAGCTCCATGGGATTCCCCAGGCAAGAATCCTGACTTCTAATTCTTTCCTCTAATGCATCAAGGTCTGTCCCTGCTTTGAGTCCTTGCAAATGTTTCGTCGTCGTCCCCTATGGAGCATGGGGAAGAAATCCAGAAGAATCCTCATTCTGCACATGTCTACTTGGACTCCTCCAGGACGCCTCCCTTGCTCTCCCTGGCTGACGAGGGCCCGCTACCTTCACTCTCCATCACGTGCACTGCTTGTGGTCTTCACAGCACTTTTCATACTCGGAAATGTGTTAACTTATTTTACTTGTCTATC
Organism: Budorcas taxicolor; assembly: GCF_023091745.1. Lineage (NCBI taxonomy): Eukaryota > Metazoa > Chordata > Mammalia > Artiodactyla > Bovidae > Budorcas > Budorcas taxicolor. Next base: position 12,708,283 of record NC_068919.1, on the reverse strand, counting down.
ATCCACATGCCCACTCCCCCACATTAAAACATTTTCTGTCAGTTTTATATTTCCAGTGTATTCAGGTGGCAGAGCATCCAGAAGTCATGCTGTTTTCTTCCCTGGTGGCTCAGACGGTAAAGCGTCTGTCTACAATGCGGGAGACCCGGGTTCGATCCCTGGGTTGGGAAGATCCCTTGGAGAAGGAAATGCCAATCCACTCCAGTACTATTGCCTGAAAAATCCCATGGATGGAGGAGCCTGGTAGGCTACAGTCCATGGGGTCGCAAAGAGTCGGACACGACTGAGCGACTTCACATCCACATTCACATGATTACCTAAATTCATATCTAATCCCATCACATACACTAGGGGAAAAAAGATTACCCTGTTGTATGAGTAGATATAAAATCTCTAGAAGAGATTTTACACACATCTATAGGAAAAAATAAGTCATTCTAAATGTGTGATCGGATGTTTGAGTTTTTCTGTTAATATTTGCTTGTTTCTTATGATTCATTTTATCCTCTGCTAGCACCCAGCAGCAGATGAATGCTGAAAGCTTAAGAGAATTTTATGAGGAAAAGAAGCCTTAACACTCAGGATTTGATTCTTGCCATATTTTCCTGATAACTAGGGGGAAGCTGACTATTATTTAAGAATTTAAGGAACTCTTGGTGATCCAGTGGTTAGGACTCCACGCTCTCACTGCCAAGGGCCTGGGTTTGATCCCTGGTTGGGGAACTAAGATCCCACAAAGCCACATGCTGCAGCCAAAAAAATAAAAGAGAGAGAGAGAGAAACAGAGGAGGGAACCCCTCAGACTAACTAGGGTGAGTGCTTCAGGAGCACAGGCAAGCTGGCAAAGGCAGGCCCACAGAGGCAGGAAGGGTGCTGGTGGCTGCTGCTTGTTCACAGCAGACAGCTGGCTGGCTGGCAGCGCAGGCACTGGAATAAATGTGAACCCTGACAAGAAAGGGAAGACTGGTTCCTAAAGAGACACCAGGTCTGTCTGCTTGGGGTTCCTGTTGGTTTTTTTTTTTTTTAAACTGCCAGGAAGAAAATAGCCTGCAACACACTGAAGAAGAGAGTGACAGACTTCTTCCTGAGGTTTCACACTCTGAAGTATGCTCGGGGGCAGAATGAGGATACGGCTTCCAAAGGAGCCTGGGCCAGTCTCATTCCCCAGCTTGCATACCTTTTCACCTCTCGTGCTCTGTGGCGAAGGGCTGTCTCGCCAGCCAGCATCTCATGCAGACAGCTGGTTCTTTCTACCTAAGCCTGTAGCTCTCTATACAAAGAAGGGCCCAGCATCCTTCAAGCACAATAAGGCGTTTTAGCCAGGTTAGAGCCTCAACTCCAGCTTTCTGCAACTATGCATGGTCAAGGAAGGTCAGATATTTATCATCTGGGACCAGAACAAATAACACTGAGAGCTTCAAACCCAGGTGCAAAAGTTTCAGAGCAAGCTAAATTAGACTGTGTTGATAACTATACAAACATTTACCATTTCTTTATTGGGTTCATAAAAGGCACTCTCAAACCAATACATATCAGTTTGACAATGTTGTCTGAAATATTCTTAGCTTTGATTTTATTTTTTTGCAGCCAGCATTAAAAGAAAGACTCTAGTTACTATGTGTTTGTGTTTGATACTATATCATTTTTTTTTCTGGAAATATTTTCAAGTGTGAACTCTGAATACAATCATTCACCAAAAAAAAAAAACAAAACCCACTTTATTCTGATTCTAGATTATCAGAGCAGAATAAAAAGTGAAAGCTCCTCTAGCTGAGAAACTCCACAGATAACAGCTGGGTGAATATTTCATTAAAAAATGAATTGTTCTATGCTGATCTTACATCTTCAAATTGTTCAGGTGGGAGAACTCTCAGGAAAACACCACAGGGCATTCCTATTTGTTTACTGATCATCTGTGGCTGCTGTCAGGCTATGGTGACAGAGTTGAGTAGTTGTGATAGAGACTATACGGCCTGCAAAAGCCTAAAATATTTACTGTCTGGCCCTTTACAGTGAAAGTCTGCCAAACCCTGCCCTAGTTCATCCTATTCACTTTACAGATGAACAGCGTGAGATCTGGAAGAAAAGCAAAATGACTTTGTAGCACTTTGCACAATGTCCCCTTTACAGGAGCTTTTGTCTATGCCTGTCCCTCTTACTGCTTTTCATCTAAGTGCTCAGTAATATAGGTTTATCAAGTTGCACTGACTTTCCCAGGGTAACAGGGAAAGTTATCAGAGGAAACAGGGTTAAAACCCAGATAAACAGGCTCATGAACTGGTGACAAGGACTACCAGCTAGTTATCAACTTTGGCTGAGTTACTTACCTTCTCCAAGCGTCTGAGCTGCAAAATGGCAATCACAATCTATTCTCGCAGAGGTTTTTCTTTTTTCTTTTTTTTCCTTTTTTGGCCATGCCAAGCAACATGCAGGATCTCAGTTCCCCAACCAGAGTCTGAACCTGGGCCTTGGTCGTGAAAGCCCAGAATCCTAACCACTAGGCCACCAGAGGACTCCCGTCTTGCAGGGTTCTACTGACAAGTCGTTGAGGTGATGTTCATATGTCACAGGCCCTCCACCAGTGTGGATTCCTTTCCCTACTCCCTTTTCTCTGTAAACCGGAGACCCTGACCTGTTAGAGGAACAGGCTGTTTCCCTAAGGAAACAACCAAATACTTGCAGAGCTTCTGCTAGGGATGAGGCATTGAGCTTAGCCCTTTGGGAGACACAAAGATTATTTCCCCTATTTAATAACAATGATGAGCCTAATCCTGTGGCCACACCTCACCCCCGGCTACCATGAGAGGAAGGGAGAGGCCCAAGTGTCTTTCCTGTTCCTGGGAGCTGGCTCCCACCGCCCTCTACTTCTCTTTGCCCTGCTTAAACTTCCTGAGCAGTTGTGGCTCTGACTTCTCCCCAACCCTCCTCCTCCTTGACTCCTGACCACTGTCTGCCCCTTCCCTACTTCTTACTTCCTTACCTTTGGGGCGTGGCTGACTTACTAAGCCTAGTTTTCCTGCCTTCTCCAAGTGATGCTCAAAAGGGACCCATTAGTCAGGGAAGAGGTGTGAACTGATAGGTCAGTGTGAGTGACATACAAGGCAAGCTCATTTTCTGAGTTAAAGTTTCATAGTTAAAGTAAGGTAATTTGCAGGGGTGAGTACACACCCTTGCATAAATCACAAAAATGAGTACCAACACAGAAAAGGGAGTAGGGAAAGGAATCCACACTGGTGGAGGGCCTGTGACATACGTACATCACCTCAACAACTTTTCAGTAAAACCCTGAGAGACGGGAGTTCTCTGGTCACCTAGCGGTTAGGATTCTGGGCCTTCACTGCCAGGGCCCAGGTTCAGACCTTGGCTGGGGAACTGAGATCCTGATGTTGCTTGGCATGGCCAAAAAAGAAAAGAAAAACACAGATCAAAGATTGGATTTTCAGAGAATCCTTGAAGAATTCAAACAGAATAGCTTGCCTCAGTCTGTTAGTGAAGGGCAGGTTAATTTATCTCCCAGATTCATGGGGTCGCAAAGAGTCGGACACGACTGAGCGGCTGAACTGAACTGGACTGAACATGATCACAGGTCTTGGGCAGCCAAACACAGACATTAACGATACAAGCAAAAGCAGTTGCCCCTGTCTCTGGCTATAAGAAACCTGGGGTGAAACTGCAAATTCACATGTTTTCAAAATCCGTTTCTAAATAGTTATAGCTTTTTAGTTATTTGCACTAATTTTTAGAAGGCAGCTGTTCATGCCAGAAAGTCCTCACTATAGGCTTTCAATTTTAAATAAATACAAATTTACTGTCAAGGACAGCCAGTATTTCAACTTTTTTTTTTAATAATGCTGTTAATTAAAATTCATACTGGATCCGCTTTAATAAATAGATAAGAACAGTTGTAATTAGCACTGCTCTCACTGCTTGGCAAAGAGCTGCTACTAAAGACCTTGAAGAGTCTTTTAAGTAAGTTACAAATTCTCTTCTGAAATCACAATTATACTTTACTTGCTTGGCAAGCTTTCTCCAGTTCTGATAAAATGCAAAATTGAGAATTTGTAGAGTTTAAATGAAAACAGAATTACTGCGAAGGACTGGGAGGAAAGTCAGAGGCATTTTGAAAACTGTTTGTCTAACATACACCAAACCACAGATGCTTTTCCAGAAAAGAGTACCAGGTTTCACAGCCACCTTCAGCAAAGCCTGCCCTGACAACTTCGTTAGGAGAGAGGCCCGTTTGTTTAAACGAGGTAATGCTCTGAGTCTCCCTTTCTTTTTGAAGCCTCTGGCTTCTTAGAGCAGTCATCTGGGAAGTTAGCACTGAATGGGAAGTTAGGATACCAGGTTCCCATTCCAGTTTGGAAGCCTTCCAGCTATCCAAACTTGGGCAGGATATTTCTCCTTTTGGGGCCACCACACAAATATACTAATTGAAGGTCAGTTGATCAGATAGATAACTGCTGTGTTGGGCCTGCCAGAAGTGAACTCACTTAGACACAGGACATTAACAATGAATGTTAGAGCTAAACAGAACCTTTTCATGATTAGTTGGACTCTGTCATTTCCCCCCGAGATGGGAAGGGGGTCTGTCCAAGGTCAAATAGTTAGAGGGGGCCTTGGATTAGAACCCACATTTCCCAACTCAGTTCCATGCTCTGAACACCACATGTTATCTCAGAAGTCCTAAAGGAACTGCATTTCATTTCCTTTGTACCACATAGCTCTGAGATGTATTGCTGAGTTTGGTCTCCATCCTGCCCACTCATCAAAATTGTGCTGGATTAAGCAGCTAAGTCCTTCTACTCTTTGCATGCAAAATTCTGCTCACACTAGTGGCTTCTCTGAGATCTGAAATAGGCAGGCTATGAGCCAACCTTTGCCCAAACTCACCTTTAGGAGCATGAGAGAAGTGAGGTCTGTGTTCCCTAGGGTCCTCTCACTTTTGAGTCTCAAGGAACAAAAAACTTTGGGATGGATGTTTAGAGATCACTTCTCCAGTTAAATCGCACTGTTCAGATTATTGACTCAAGCAATGAATTTAGCAAGAAGGTCCCTCACAGAGGCAGAGAAATTCTTTGAACGGAATTGCGGAGTCAGAAGAAAGCCCCAGAGTTGGAGCTCTTAATATCTGATCTCCAGTCAGCACCGAAACAGAGCTCTACACCCAAGGCTGGCCTGTCAGTGGATGAGAGGAGCTCCCACCTCCAATATTTTAAAAACCAAACCAAACTCAAATAACCTCCTCCTTCTCAGACCCTAACCAAGCTACCAGCCCTGCTGCCCCAGGTCTGGAATGTGAACAAACAGGATTAATTGAAAGTAAGGGTGCTAGATAAACCCTAAACACCATGCACATGGAAAAGATTATCATTTTTCCCTGTTGATATCTCCTTGGACATTCCCCAAAGCCCAGCTCAAATGTCATTTCTGAAGACCCAATCCAACCAACCTGGGTTCATCCTAGCTCCACCACCTATTTTCCCTATGACACTGAACAAGTGCTTTAACTTCATTAGGCCTCAGTTTCTTCCCCTGCCAATGGGGGATCATAATAATAACCATTTTATGGGATGACTAGGTGTTGACCCAAGGTCATTCTTGCAAAAGCCCAGCATGGCAACTGGCAGAGAATAGGACTCTATAAATATTGAATGAATTGCGAGGGAACCAGAACACTCACTCATCTCTTGAGGTCTGATCCAGCATTTTTCATTCTTCAGTCCCTGCCTTCTCCCCTCCGTTCTTTTGCCCAAAAGGGGCTAAACAAGCCTAAGCCAACCTGCTCTTACCTTGCTGAGGTCCCCTAGGGCCATGACCTTGGCCACTGGCCTCCTGTTGAGCCGCTCCTTCACCCAGAGCTCGAGCTGTTTGTTCCACTTCATGGTGAACACATAGAAGGCATAAGCCAGCAGCAGTAGCACACTCTCCCACCATGCAATAAGGCTATCCAGGAAGAAGAGGATGAGCATCATTAGGTCAAAGATGTAGAAGGTGATGTCACGGAACAAGGGCCACCAGGTGAGGTTGAGGATCTCCCGGGAGAAGAGGGCACAAGTGCCAATGACAAAGAGGATGTTGAACACCGCAGAGCCCACTATGGTGCCGATGCCCACATTGCTATGGGAGATGAAGACGCCGATGAGGGAGGTGAAGAGCTCGGGGGCAGAGCCTCCAGCAGCCATGAATGTAGCGCCTGCCACATCCTCAGAGATCTGCAGCTTGTCTGTGATGACGCCCAGGGCAGGGACAAAGTACTCGTCACAAACGATGGCCAAGGCTACAAACACATACATCATGCCAAAGATGTGCAGGACCACCCAGCCCTGCCTCCGCTCCTCCACACTGAACAGGTCTCGGGGGTACTCTGCCTTGGGGTGCAGGTCTGGCTGTCCTGAGGGACTAGGAATCTCTGGGATCGCAGCTGTTGTCCAACTAGGGGAGGGGGCAGTGGGTGCAACTGGGGCTGGCTCCACCACCAGGCAGTGGCGGACCTGAACGGTCAGATTTGCCCTGACTCTGGGAGTTGCTGGGGTGCTGGGTGCTTTGGAAGGGTTCTTCAAAAGCCCCCTGAAGGTGGTTGAGGATATTCTGATGGTCGGTGCACTGGTTCTGGACAAGGGATTCCTGACTGTCCAAGCATCAGTAGAAGCTTTGGTTTCTGCTGGGCTGCTGCGTGTCATGGTGGTTATTGTCACTTGCCCCTCAGAGACGGCCGCAGTGTGCTCCAGGACCACTCCTTGGGGTGTTGTCCGATTGTTTTTCCCCACCAACTCCTGGGGGTTGGTTGAGATATTACTGTCCACTCTTCTGGGGGTAGTTAGGGTCTTCTTTTCTACCACATTTCTTGGAGAAGTCAAGGTGTCTAAGTCACTTAACAGGAAGGTTGGGGTGTTACTTATTTCCTTGAGAGGAGCTGGGGTGGTTTTCTCCACTAGTCTCTTGGAGGGGTTGGTCGCCAGCGTTTTCTTGGTTGCCATAATTTCACTGTCTTTCACTGTTGTTCTGGGGGTGATCCCATGGCTCCTTGGCATTGTCACGAGTGTAGATGGGGCATAACTGTTTACCATTCTACCAAGTGGGGATGGGGAGTATTTCTCCACCTTTCCCCTGGATTGAGTTGGGCGGGAGCTCTTTACTTCTCCCCTGGGTGTCACGGGGGTATAACTATTTACCATTGGTCTGCTTCGAGTGTAGTGATTCAGTTCTCCGCTGGGTGTGGCTGAGGTGTCTTCCTTAACTTTTCCTGTGCCTTTTGGTGTTGGGCTGTAGTTATTCTTGGGTATCGTTGGAGTGATGCTGGCTGTTCTTCTAGGTGTACTGGGGGTGTTCTTCATTGCTATGCCAGGTGTTGTTCCATCTCTGCCTGCTGTGGCTTCAGGTGCCCATGCCTCAACCTCCATTTCAGAGCTAGATTTTGAAGTCTCACTGCTCACCATCATCATCTCCTTGTTGGAAAGGTCCCGGCTGGCTACTTTTACAGGGTGTTGGGAAGAGACTGCTGCCCACAGTGTGGGGAGGCCCTGTGGGCTCGTCAGGTACTGGTAGGTGGAACCTATGATCAACATTCCCAATAGGAAGAGGGGGCGGCTCCAATGAAGCCGCTTTGGCCAGAGTGACCGCCTTTCCTGTGTCCCCATCCTGATCAATTTCCCCATGATGGCCAGTTATGCCTGGCTATAGAAGGCCTCTCATTTTGTCCACAGAAAAATGGGGGATGCTCTGGGATTCAGATTAGAAAGCAGAGAAGATTCCTCCATGAAGTCCAGCCAGGGGGTAGCCACAAACCTAGAAAGAAAAAGAAAAGACAAGGTTATTTGTTCCTAAAAGGACAGCTGGGATCCATCAAACCCTCATCTGGAAGAGTGACTATTCACACAGGAGCCTTTGTTGAGAAGGTAACTGTTTCTGCAGGGAAAAAAAAAACTATCCTTTGTTCCAGGAGACAATGCTTCCTCATGGGAAAAAGAGCATCTCGAGGTCCTCATTGCTGTGTAAGCATGCCAGCAGCCCAGGTTCCTAAGCTGGGTCTACCCAGCCCTCCTTGGGATCCTTGCAAAAGGTCTGCCCACACTCCTCAGGTCCAGCCAGAGTTGCTGAGAGCTCACTCATCTGTAGCTGGTGCCCAGGCCACAGATCTTAACTTATCAAAGGCAAAAAGGAAGTAAGGAGACATGATTTCAAGCTTTAGACAGAAAGAGGCAGTAATGGAAAGCAGTTCCAGAGACATCGAGGCTCTATGTGTTTTTACTGGAGTGACTTAAAATGATTCCACCATCATTCAGAGGGGACAAAGCCTAAAAGTCAATGTCATAAAGCTTCCCAGACAGCATGGTATCATGGGAGGAATACGGGCAATAGAGTCAAAGGTTGGGTTCCCAGACCTCCTGCTTACTAGCTGTGTCACCCTGGACAGGCTGAACCTCAGCACCTCATCTGTAAAATGGGCATGCTAACATATACTTTGATTATGCAAAGATTATCTCTGAAAGGACATCTGGAAAAGAGAAATTAAGGATCCGGGATGAGAGGGAGACTTACTTTTCAGTAAAGTCTATTGTTTAGTCTGTTTAACCTTTTTATCATGTGTGTGTTATAACTTTTTAAATTTAATTTCATAGAAATAATAATAGTAATAACAATACCTATATAGGTATATAGCAATAACAATACCTATGTCACGGGAATGTTGGGACAGCAAAAACACATAAGGTTTATGAAAAGCATTGTGCAGAATCGATGCCCCATATGGATTAAATTTATATAAGGATTCAGAAGGGAAGAATATTTAAGGCCCAGTCCAAGTAAATATTAAATCTCTAATCAATGTCCACAATTACAAAACAATAACTAGAAATGATCAGTTTTGTATATGAAGTAATATATTAGAAATTAAATGAATAACACATAGAATCTTAGGTCATTAAAGGTGGAATGAATTACACTGTTTAATACAACTCCCCATTTGAGACATGAAGACACTGAGGTCCAGAGAGATGTGACTTGCTCAATATCACACAGCTAGTGAGCAGCAGTGCAGATGAGCTTTCTAAGGAACCAGTCTTTCTGGACATACCCCTCTAATTAGCAATGCAAATACAGCTGTCTTAAAAAGCAAAAGGAGACTTATGGAATAAATGAACTTCCTTCTTTGTCCTTGATTCCTATAATTGTCTTTCCACCATCTCCCTGTCCACCCTATCCTTTGCCATATATTCAACACTCTGAATCTGCTAAAGAAACTTTGGAGAGTATCTCTTTCTGATGTTATGTAACAGAGATGAGCTGGCACCCCAGCTGGTCCCTTGTACCTAATCACATCATTTACCTTCAAACCTGGACATCTGGGTGTCTTCTCAGTTCTGGAAACTTGTCAGAATCAGGGTCTCAAAGAGTGGGTCTGAAGCTGTACAGCAGAAAACACCCCATTCTCCTGTCTCCTCACCCTATGGAATTCTAATTCAAGGCAGGGTCAGGTGTGAAGGGCGTCTCAGGGGAAGGATATCCAATCCCAGCTAATACCCGCTTCTAAGAAGCTTATCAGGGCATTGTACAAGTTCTCAGTCCCACTGCCTCTACCAGAGCCTGAGAGAGTAGACCTTCCACCAGAGACATAGGTGGGTTCTCTGTGGGCCCCTGCATTCAAGTGGGAAATGGTGGGAACTTCTCAAACTTATTTCTAAGCTCTGAGAATGAGTAGGTATCCACGGTTCCCATGCTCAGGGGGAAGATAGATTTGAAAAGATTTAGAAGGCACTCTGGGAACCAAGTGAAAATATCTGAGGCTTAAAAGATCAGACGACCTCAGTTAGCACCAGGCTCTGTTTGCTATTGTATGATTCTAAATGTGATTTAAATGTAAATACAGAGATAATAACACCTGTCCTATCTATCTGTAGGGTGGATGTGAAAATCAAAGTTAAAAATAAGGGAATACCCAGTCAATTTTGCTGTGAATCTAAAACTGCTTTAAGAAATAAAATCTGTTTTTAAAAGTCAGGGAATGTGGAAGAAATACTTTATAAACTTTAAAGCATTTCATACATAAAAATATGTTATCAGTTCTAAGGGAAATTCTTGGAGGAGAGGGCACTGACAGATCACCCCAGTGCAGGCTGGCACATATTGTCAACAGAAAAAAAATGCACAACCTTAAAGTGGAAAAGTGGTACTTCCCTGGAGGTCCGGTGGTTAAGAATCTGCCTGCCAATGCATGAACACAGGTTCGATCCCTAGTCCTGGAAGATCCCACGTGCCAAGGGGCAACTAAGCCTAAGTACCACAAACCACTGAGCCCAGGTGCCTAGAGCTTGCGCTTCTCAACAAGAGAAGCCAGCACAGTGAGAAGCCTGTGGACCACAACCAGAGAGTAGACCTCGCTTGCTGCAACAAGAGAAAGCCTGCACACAGCAACGAATACCCAATACAGCCATCAATAAATAAATAAATAATTTTTAAGTGGAGAATTAGGTTTTATTTGGGCTGAGGACTTAAGCCCGGAATACAGCCTCTGAAATAGCTCTGAGGGACTGTTCCAAAGAGCTATGGGGGGTGCCAGAATAATATAGGAGTTCTTGTAAAAAAGAAAAAAAAAACAACCCACATAGTCAACATCAAAAGATTACTGTCAGTTAAAGAAAAACAGACACCTCAAGTTGAGTTTACCAGTTTTCTATGTATGGAATAGTGCAAGAATCTGGGCTTAATGAAATTATTCCTTTGATATGCACCTTACCTATGGTGGTGGGGGCAGCAGCAGAGGCAGAAGCCGATGGCTCGATGGCCACAACATACTTTGTTTACTGATATGGCAAGTGTTATTCTTTGCCCATAGCACCTCCTCTAGGTCATAAATCTGACCAACATTTAGGAGGCATTTTATGACCAAGTTTGTCCCATGGCACTAGGCCTGTCAGGTCAGTTCAGTCGCTCAGTCATGTCCAGCTCTTTGCAACACCATGGACTGCACCAAGCCAGGCTTCCCTGTCCATCACCAACTCCCAGAGCTTGCTGAAACTCATGTTCATCAAGTTGGTGATGCCATCCAATCATCTCATCCTCTGTCATCCCCTTCTCCTGCTTTCAATCTTTCCCAGCATCAGGGTCTTTTCCAGTGAGTCAGTTCTTCGCATCAGGTGGCCAAAGTATTGGAGCTTCAGCTTCAGCATCAGTCCTTCCAGTGAATATTCAGGACTGATTTCCTTTAGGATGGACTGGTTTGATTTCCTTGCAGTCCAAGAGACTTTCCAGCATCTTCTCCAACATCACAGTTCAAAAGCATCAATTCTTCGGATCAGGCAAAGATTCCGTTGATAGGTTAATGTGCTAATTTTGGATCAAGCCCTATTGATAATCTAAAATTCTCTGGAATACCCTTGCAGCCCAATGGTTAGGACTTGGTGCTTTCACTGCCCAGGGCCTGGGTTCAATCCCTGATCAGGGAACTAAGATCCCTGAAGCCACATGGCATGGCCAAAGTAAATAAATAAATAAATAATCGTTTTTAAACATTCTCTGGATCTTCTATCTTACTAGTATATTATGATCCAGGAAATATTTTCCCTTGCTGCTGCTTCTCATACCTCGAGTTGCACTATTACAATTATTCTATGCAGAGTTATATATATGATCAGCTGCCTCATGACATTTCATAGTAGTCATAGAGATAATCGCTCAGTCATGTCCAACTTTTTGCAACCCCATGGACTGTAGCCCATCAGACTCCTCTGTCCATGGGATTTCCCAGGCAAGAATACTGGAGTGGGTTACCATTTCCTTCTCTAGAGGATCTTCCCAACCCAGGGATCAAACCCAGATCTCCCGCATTGCAGGCAGATTTGTAGTCTAAGCTACAGGGAAGTCCTTTAGTCACCACTAATTTTATTGGAGGCCTAGCTACACATTGGTTTATGTAAGAGACAACAATTTCAAAAAATAGATAGGATATAAAAATACAGCTAGGATGTTAATAAAATAATAATACAGCAGAGAGAAATACAAGGAATAAATAATTTGAAAACAACAGGAGATAAAAAATTAAAATAATGAGTGGTAGAACTAGTTGTAATAAGCAATTAAGTCCACGGAGAGCCAGCTAGAGAAGCCAAATTCTGGAGGGATAAGGTAAAACAAAAAAGATAATGTTTCATCTTTGTTTACAAAGGGATACTTTATCAACTCGTTATAGGTCACAGTGCAAGAGGAAAGGTTCTCTGGAAAACAAAGATTTAAAAGCCAGTATACTTCATAAAAAAGTTATAAAATTATAAATCATACTTATCAGTTGATTCAATCCCATGCAATTAATTCTTGTTCATCTGGATGAAGTTCCCAGGTTTTCCATTGGAGTTTTGTAATTTCTTACCCAGTTCAGTAATAGAATCCAAAAGTCATCAGAAATTTATACTTGTCAAAAAGACTTTTTTATGAGTTTTCTTGGAAACCTTCATTTTACAGCTGCATCAGAGTAAAACAACAATGGCCTATGAACGACAAAAGACCTAAAATGGCATGTTTAAAGACTGGATCAGAACACAGTTAACAAGAGACGGGGACATTTCTGCAGCATCCAATATGTTAAGATAATAACTAGAATATGACTGATACTACCAGGATATGTCAAACTTTTAGGAATTCCATATAAACTGAAATATCTATATTAATGACATTTACCCACACAATATAATCCAAGAACATTTATCTCCAATCACTTCACAATACTTCTCAAATAATTTAACACACCAAGTAAGCCCAATTAGTTTAATATTCCTCTCTTTGTGATGTTTCAGAGGCCCTTTGAAGCATCCCAAAGTTATCTGGAAGTCAAAGGAACTTTATTTAGAATTTGACCCAAAGGAAGTTTGTCAAAAATATCAAAAGGTCTTAAAGCACTTGATCAAATAGGATCATACGTCACTGTGAAATAATACTTACTTTCCACCCAAAGTGACAAGAAAAGATTTTTAAAACAAATACAGATTATTATGAAAGCAAAAAACCTCACAATCTGTTGTCAAAAGTAGCTCAACATTCCAGGAAAACTTTGCTCTCTTAATAGAGAGAAAACCAAACACTAATCCTGCACTAGCCCACTCTCAATAGCAAAATTCCTTTACCTAATTAATTTAATCCAATCCCAGCCTAGCATGTACAAAATTTTTCCTCAGGGCTTCCTTTTCAAAAACCTTTCACAACTTTTCTATTATTTTATCTTTTATTTCCTTTTCCATTTAGAAATAATCAGCTTTAGCACAAAACCACTTTCCCCTTAACAAAATACACTTCCATTCTCCATATCTTTTGCTAAAAATGCACACCCTATTTTCCTTGAGGAAGGAAATACTGAAACATTTCCTTTATTATTTCTAGTAACTTTAATTACATATTACAACTTTCACCCTTAAGAACCTTGATCTTTATATAAAACCAATAGCAAGTAATTGTATACTTTTTGTCATACCAGTATTTCCTGGTTGGCAAGTTGAGAAATATTCTATCTAAATATAGATCTCTTCATGGCAAAATTCTTTTTCTCAATGTAGTGCAAGACATGTGTCTGCTGCTACTGCTGCTGCTAAGTCGCTTCTGTCGTGTCCGACTCTGTGCGACCCCATAGATGGCAGCCCACCAGGCTCCCCTGTCCCTGGGATTCTCCAGGCAAGAACACTAGAGTGGGTTGTCATTTCCTTCTCCAATGCATGAAAGTGAAAAGTGAAAGTGAAGTCGCTCAGTCGTGTCTGACTCTTAGCAACCCCATGGACTGCAGCCTACCAGGCTCCTCCGTCCATGGGATTTTCCAGGCAAGAGTACTGGAGTGGGGTGCCATTGCCTTCTCCAAGACATGTGTCTAATAAACCCCAAACATCTTTAGTTTTCCTCTCATAGGAATACAAAAGTAGATAAATTTAGACCAGTTTAGTAATTAATATTCCAGTGTTTTATCTTATTTAAATATTCAATGAATTCCCATTATTTAACATAATTTGGCAAAACTCTAAAGTTGTAAGTTACTAAGAATATGAAGCAACTGTTTTAGATAGATATACCCAAAACATAATTATTCATAAAGAGTTCATCTTAAAACTCTTATCTCATGCATTGTACTTTAATAACTTGTGAAAATATCATACCAAGTTTTCTTTTCTTTTCTTGCTGACAACTCTGCAACAAAAATAACATGAATTTATGGACCTTTGGAGGCTTTCCTTGTGGCTCAGATGCCAGAGTCTGCCTGCAATGTAGGAGACCCAGGTTCAATCCCTAGGTCAGGAAGATCCCCTGGAAGAGGGCATGGCAATCCACTCCAGCATTCTTGCCTAGAGAATCCCATGGACAGAGGAGCCTGGTGGGCTACAGTCCATGGGATTGCATAGAGTTGGACATGACTGAGCAACTAACACATACACGTTGACCATAAGTACACCTGTGTGTGTGTGTTACTCTCTCAGTCATGTCTGACTCTGTGACCCCACAGACTGTAGCCTGCCAGGCTCCTCTGCCTATGGAATTCTCCAGGCAAGAATACTGAAGTGAGTTGCCATTCCCTTCACCAAGGGATCTTCTCAATCCAGAGATCGAACCTGGGTCTCCCACATTGCAGGCAGATTCTTTAGCATCTGAGCCATCAGGGAAGCATAGGTATAATAAAAATAAGACAAGTCTGTATTGATTAAACCAACAAGCTTAAGATAGCTATAATACCAAACACTAATTTAACTGTGGAAAATTCTTAAAGATATGGGAATACGAGACCACCTTACCTGCCTCCTAAGAAATCTGTATGCAGGTCAAGAAGCAACAGTTAGAACTGGACATGGAACAACAGACTGGTTCCAAATTGGGAAAGGAATATGTCAAGGCTGTATACCGTCACCCTGCTTATTATGCCGGGGTGGATGAAGCACAAGCTGGAACCAAGATTGCCAGGAGAAATATCAATAACCTCAGATATGCAGATGACACCACCCTTATTTTAGAAAGCAAAGAGCAACTAAAGAGCCTCTTGATGAAAGTGAAAGAGGAGAGTAAAAAGGCTGGCTTAAAACTCAACATTCAAAAAACGAAGATCATGGCATCCAGGCCCATCACTTCATGGCAAATAGATAGGGAAACAATGGAAACAGTGAGAGACTATTTTGGGGGGCTCCAAAAACTGCAGATGGTGACTGCAGCCATGAAATTAAAAGACACTTGCTCCTTGGAAGAAAAGCTATGACCAACCTAGAGAGCATATTCAAAAGCAGAGACATTACTTTGCTGACAAAGGTCCATCTAGTCAAACCTATGGTTTTTAAAGTAGTCATGTATGGATGTGAGAGTTGGACCAGAAAGAAAGTTGAGCACTGAAGAACTGGTGCTTTTGAACTATGGTGTTGGGAGAAGACTCTTGAGAGTCCCTTGGACTGCAAGATCAAACGAGTCAATCCTAAAGGAAATCAGTCCTGAATGTTCAATGGAAGAACTGATGCTGAAGCTGAAGCTCTAATACTTTGGCCACCTGATGCGAAGAACTGACTCACTGGAAAAGATCCTGAAGCTGGGAAAGACTGAAAGCAGGAGGAGAAGGGGATGACAGAGGATGATATGGTTGTATGGCATCACTGACTCAATGGACATGAGTTTCAGCAAGCTCTGGGAGTTGGGGATGGACAAGGAAGCCAGACATGCTGGGCAGTCCACGGATCACAAAGAGTCAGACACCACTGAGCGACTGGACTGAATTTAATATTGACTATTTCCTAAATTATGTGAACCTGAAATTTATTCTGGCCAGATTCCTTTTTATTTAGAAATATTTAATTTGTAAGTGCTTACTTTAAAGTCAATTAAATAGAACTCTCATAGTTTTATTTTGATAATATTCTCCAGAGGTAGAGACATCTCTCTCTACACACAGACATATAAACAGACAAAACTAGAAATCTCATAGCTTCACTTTTTCTTTTTTTCTTTTTTTTGGCTGTGTCATACAACTTGCAGGATCTTAGTTCCCAGACCTGGGATTGAACCCAAGCCCCCTGCAGAGGATGCCGAGTCCTAACCATTTGACCTCCAGGAAATTCCCCTCATAGCTTCACTTTAACAAATACAAATCAGGCACTACAATATAAACTTTCTAGTTTATAAATAACAGTTGGAATGAGTTAAATTTGCTCGCTTAAATGACTAAGGCTTTGCTATTTGTGGAACAGATTTTTAAGATTTGCATTTGTGCACAACAAACTCTTACAGAGGCTATAAATTAGATTTTGGGTAACGGAGCCTTTCCAGTGTTTGAGTTTTAAAAAGTCTTTTTTTTTCCTTTTGGTTTTAGATCCTACCTGACTGAGCTAATTAGGCTCAGCCTCAGTCTCTGAAGCTGTATTTACATTTGTGCTTTGTAGAGATCTGCAAGGGAAAGACAGTTGCTTCTAATTCCCCCAAAGAAGTGGTCTGCCACCTAAGTGATATTAAAATATTAATTTGCCCAACTATATTCTCTTTAATTTGCTTTCTATATATATGTATATACTGTATATCAAGGAAAAGATTTCCAACTAAACTGAAAATCAAAAGTGCTATGTTCTAGAACTTAGCTCAATTTATCATGCCTTCAGAAGTTTGTACAAGGCATTTAACAAAGGTCCTCTATCTGAGTGTACAGGTTAAACCCAGAGCAAAAAACCAAACCTCTATTATTATTTTTACTAGCCCCTGAATATCAACTCCCAGCTTCTACTTTATATAGTGCAAACTCAGGTAACCCTACTGGTTTCCTTTAGCATATTTAGTTAATATTGTCTGACAAGCAGATTTATATGCCCTATCTTATAATACCAGGAAGGGGAAGCATTCCCCAGTAAGATACAATGTCTACCCCACAATATAATTAGGCAAAAGAGATATAAGCATCTTAGATAAAGCTTATTTAAATATACCAATTTTTTATAAGCTTTATTTCAAATCTATCAACTTTAGTTCCCATTAGGACCCCATCAATAAGCCTTGGTCTTACAAGGAGTCCTAGGAACTTGCCTTTCTTTTTATCCCCTAATCATTTTATCTATTTTTGTATAAAAGGCTCTGGGGTCCCCATGGAGGGACTGAGGGACCAGGCCCTTTTGTCAATCTTTTAATTTTATTAATTGGCTTATGGCCCCAAGTAACTGTTGGCCAGGTAGCTCAGTATAATCTTCTTCCAGACTTTTAAATAAATATATACTGAAAATCAAGAGTCAGTAAATATATACTTATAGTATATACATATTCAGTACATATATCTCCCAGTATTTAAACTGAGATGGGGCCTTCTGGGGACCAATATGAGGTTGCTCTGGCCTATCCAACCCTAAGTAGTATTGTATCAAAACCTTCTGTTTTAATCCTATTAATGTCCATTTTATTTACCCCATTTCTTAATAACCATCTAAAGATTTCTTTATCCTTTTGGGATGAGTCCATTTAAAATTTCCACCTTGTTGGGAAGAAGTCTCTAGACTTTCCCTTCAGTTTTTCCTTATTTCCCTATTAATCAACCTAATTAGCATTAATTATCCTAATGTTTATTATTAGGACCTGTAAGACCCACTGTAGAGAAGGCAATGGCACCCCACTCCAGTACTCTTGCCTGGAGAATCCCATGGATGGAGGAGTCTGGTGGGCTGCAGTCCATGGGGTCTCGAAGAGTCGGACACGACTGAGCGACTTCCCTTTCACTTTTCACTTTCATGCATTAGAGAAGGAAATGGCAACCCACTCCAGTGTTCTTGCCTGGAGAATCCCAGGGACGGGAGAGCCTGGTGGGCTGCCGTCTATGGGGTCACACAGAGTCGGACACGACTGAAATGACTTAGCAGCAGCAGCAGCAAGACCCATTGAGGGGAAGCAGAAACCACAAATAAGGCTTCCCAAACTGGCTTATTTGTTTTAAATAAGGGAGTATTGGATTAACCATTATATGTATGTATTTTTTCTACCTTATAATCTGTTTTTTTCATAGGTATCAATAAAACAGCTGGTTATAATGAGAGTTCTCTAAAAATTTTGTCAATTGAGAAGCTTTTTCACTTGAGAAGATCCACTGTCTGGCTACTGATGAGTAGGGTCTTAACAGTGACTCAAACCAGTAAGACGCCAAGAGGCATCCCCATGACAGAGTGCAAAAGATGTAAACTCCACAAAATCTAGAAAGCTTATTCACAAAAACAGTCTAAGAAAGTAAAGGACCTGTACAGCCACTGTATAGGCGGATGCAATGAAGGTGGAGATGACAAAGGCCCCTTCTGGGCTGGGCCCCTATGACAAATTTCCCTAAGAGTTGGCACAGTCAGACGAGAAAGACCAAAAAACAAACAAACAAACTGCTCAGAATTCCAGTCTATTCAACCAGCTGTCAAATGAACACCATATGTGTACCTTCCAGATGACAGAGACCAAGCTCTCAACACACACACGCCCAGCTAAGAATATCAGGCAGCACATTCACATCTCAAAGCACAAAGAGAGAACTACAAATTCTCCCGAGAAGGGCTTTTGTTTCTTTAAGGTCAGAATTCTGAAAAGAAAAAAAAAAAAATTTTATCAAGCTGGATTTCTCTAACTTAATTGCGTATACAATAAAGAGCCCCATATTGGCCATTTTCAGAGAGATTTCCTTTAATTCCCAATTATGTGAGTACTTGTTTGTATATTCATAAGTTTAAATATACATAAACCTGGCTTGAGTATTATTGGAAGCTGGCTTTCTGACTCCCCTCATTTAGGAAACATGTTAGGCCACCTAGCAAGAACACTGAAGTGAGTTGCCATGCCCTCCTCCAGGGGATCTTCCTGACCCAGGGATCAAACCCATGTCTCGTATGTCTCCTGTGTTGACAGGTGGGTTCTTTACCACTAGAGCCTCTTGGAAAGCCCATCTAGATAGCTCAGTGTCTCTCAACTAAGCAACTCCTAGTATCTTTCAACGAGGCTCCCCTTGTATTTTTTCAAATGGGTAGCTAGGTTGTACCTGTTGCACACTGCCATTAATGCTCAGGAGTATCAACCAACAATCGGGAGATCCAAGAACCGAAAGAGACTCTCCCAAATTCATATGGATCCTCCAAGGAGGCGAATGGGCCCTAGAGGCCTCTGTTGGTACCAAGGCTCTGGTTCCTCATAAAGTTCAGGCAAAGGAGGGAAGTCTGGGTCCCTTTATGGTCACCCAAAGTGTTGACTGAAGAAAAAAAAAGCATAACCTGGAAGTTAAGAATTATGTTTTATTTGGGGAATTACTAAGCACTGAAGCCCAGGACACAATGTCTCAGATAGTTCTGAGGGACTGTTCTGAAGAGGTGAGGGAGGAGTCAGGATATATGGAAGTGTTTGTAAAAAACCCAGATAGTTGAACATCAAACAATTATTGCCAGTTAAAGGAAAACCAGACATCTCAAGCTAATGAGTTCAGTGCTTTTCTAGGTATGGGAAGATGCAAGCGTTAGAGCTTAATGAAAGTATTCCTTGATATGCACCTTAACTGTCTAGGGGCAGTAGCCTGTTTATCTCCATTCTGAGTTCCCCTCGGGGCGCATCATTGGGTGGGAGTTGGGGAGGGCAGCTGTGGCAGCTAATGGTTTGATGACCACAACATCCTTTGCTTATTGATACAGCAGGCAACATTCTTTGTCCACGATCCCAAAAACACTTAAGTTGTGCATCCAGCTCCCGGCTGGAGCTGGCTGAAGCAGGAGTGGAGCAAAGGAATGGGAGGGAGGTGGTGTTTTATGATCCTAACCACTCACCTGGAAACCATTTCAATCATTCCAGTAACTCTGCCTGATACTTACTAACCATTCCTCCCTCCCATTCCTTCCCCCCTAGGATACAAGGAGGACATGATGCTTTGATTACTTCCATCTGAAATAGCAGGTGATCCCTCACAGCCTCATACTTCACCCTGAGCGAAGGTACCCAGCTCCCTCTGCTGCAACACACAGCTCACTTCCTGAGGAAGAGCTGTCTTCATCTCTGGGTGTCCAGGGGTCATTCTGGATGTTGGAAGCATGAGTAGAGAGGCTGACCTCTGCTAGTTACCACACTGTTGCCTCTTAGATGCTACAACCAAAACCAGATCTAGTTACTTCCCTTCTCATACCAACGAATACAGTCACAGTTTGATTCCAAAAGATGGGAAAAAGGAACCCAATTCATGAGGTGGAATTATGAGTGATTTTTTTTCTAGAATAATGCCTCTGTTTTTACAGTGTTATTTGTGCAGTATAGAAAATTCAGGACAGGACTTCACTGGCAGTCCAGTGGTTAAGACCATGCTTCCACTGCAGGGGGCACGGGTTTGATCCCTGGTCAGACAACTAAGATCCAGGCAGCCACCGCAAGGCATGGCAATGAAAAAAAGAAAATTAAGGAGAGAAACAAATACTCAGAAAATAATTCTTTTCTCTTACACACTCTTAACGGTTACCAAGGAGTTCAATCTAGTATCTACAGCCTAACTATTGGGGGTAAACCTGGTTCCTCTGTCTTGTTCCTATGCGATTGTGGCACACTTTGAACAACAACAGGCTGTAGAAAAGTGTGCTGCTCAACCAAGAGTGGAAGCATTGTCTGTACTAGTGTGATTTAGGCAAGAATTTAACTTCTCAATGACTGTAAACTTATCCTGTAAAAGGGGAGTGATAATGATATTACTTGCTTGGTAAATTTGTAAGAATTAAGTAATATTAACATAAATATTAGACTTCCCAGGTGGCACTAGTGGTAAAGAACCCACCACCATGGCAGGGGAAGGAAGAGACGTGGGTTTGATCCCTGGATTGAGAAGATCCCCAGGATGAGGGCACAGCAACCCACTCCAGTATACTTGCCTGGAGAATCCCATGGACAGAGGAGCCTGGCAGGCTACAGGCCATAGTGTGACAAAGAATCAGACACAACTGAAGCAACTTAGCACACACACACAAATATTACTATGTAAAACACATTGAAAGTGCCTGATACTGTTGTTCTTATTCTGCTTTTGGAGATCATAGACTGTTAGGGTACAGCAGATCTCCGTGCATTTCATTGTGACAAAACTTTCAGTTCAGTCGCTTAGTCGTGTCTGACTCTTTGTGACCCCAAGGACTGCAGCAAGCCAGGCTTCCCTGTCCATCACCAACTCCCGGAGCTTGCTCAAAGTCATGTCCATCAAGTCGGTGATGCCATCCAACCATCTCACCCTCTGTTGTCCCCTTCTCCTCCTGCCTTCAATCTTTCCCAGGATCAGGGTCTTTTTCAGTAAGTCAGTTCTTTGTGATGCTTTACTGTGTGTTTATTAGTGTAATAAAGTGATTAATGCTTGCATTAATCTCTTACTAGCAGGTGAGCTCCAAGAGGACAGGGACCTTATCTGTCTTAATCACAGCTGAATCTCAGAGTCTAGAACAGTGTCTGTCACTTAATAAATACATTTGTTGATGGACTGGAGATGTACATCCCAGTGAGGAGATGCTCAGAGATGGGGCACCTGAACTACACATGTGTTGGGTCGGGAGATCCCACTCATAGAAGCTCATGGCCTTTCAGAGATCAAACTGCTAGAGAAAGACCAGCACCACTAAAGAGGGGAAGCTAATGTACTTTTTCTACAGACTTGCCTTAGTTTGTGGCTTCCCAGCTGGCTCAATGTTAAAGAATCCGCCTGTAGCGCAGGAGGTGCCAGAGGTGAGGGTTCAATCCCTGGGTTGGAAAGATCCCCTGGAGAAGGATATGGCAACCCACTCCAGTACTCTTGCCTGGGAAATCCTATGGACAAAGGAATCTGGCAGGCTACAGTCCATAGAATCACAAAGAGTCAGACACAACTTAGCAACTGAGCATCCACGCACACTTTATTTTATCCTCTGCCTGGAACAAGCTGGCAGGACAGGTGAGGTAAATCTAGCTCTGACCTTCACTAGAACATCAGGGGCTGCGCGGGTGGCAGGCAGGGCTTTCCTCTCCCTCCTCTACAGCTCAGGGCCTCTCTCATGCATGGTTCCATTAGAACAGGAGGGAGAAGGAATTAGGCTTTGTACCTGACATAGGAGGCTTGTGGCTGAGGCTTGTTTATTTCTGGGCCTACCTTAGAAGTTGATATTGACCCCACAGTTACACAGTGAAGAACAGACAAGACTTGGCAAGGGTTGCAAAAATCAAATGCCTTCAGGGCCTGGGCAGATAAAATTAAGCTGCTGCTGCTAAGTCACTTCAGTCGTGTCCCCAGAGACGGCAGCCTACCAGGCTCCCCCATCCCTGGGATTCTCCAGGCAAGAACACTGGAGTGGGTTGCCATTTCCTTCTCCAATGCGTGAAAGTGAAGTCATACAGTCATGTCCGACCCTCAGCGACCCCATGGACTGCAGCCTACCAGGCTCCTCCATCCATAGGATTTTCCAGGCAAGAGTACTGGAGTGGGGTGCCATTGCCTTGTCCAAAATTAAGCTAAATCAGCTCTATTCAAAATCAGTGTAGAGTAACAAGGGCTGTGTCTGGACAGAGAATGAATGACCCATTAATAAGCATTCCATTTAAAATAATTTTAAAATATTAAAGACAAACAAAATGAGGCAAAGGGCTGATTTGACCTACTACTACTTTGCAACCTCTAATAAAGTAACAAGCCTGATCAGGAGGAAGTCTCTGAAGGTCTCTCATACTCAGGTTCCTCATTTATAAAACCAAGAAAGACAAACTTCCTCATGGGGTGCTGTAAGAGGTACAATGAGAACTTGTGGGGAAGCACTTGGATTCGTCAGATATTGAACTGTGTTACTGTCCAAGACCTTTTGTTTATATTGTTTTGTTTTAATTCTTTATGTTATATCATTTATAGAATTTTTTTTAACTGACTATGCAATTGTCACTGGTGGAAATGAGCAAAATAAGCCCCCAAACATCCCATGACACTTCATCTCTCCAAGCCAGTGACTGGAGCCATACCTGCAACAGGGGGTGACACTTCAGGGTGGTATCACTTCAGAGACAGGATTTTAGCGTCACAGTCAGGTACCTATCCAGAAGGGCCTGGGGTCTAGAGGACAGGTCAAATAGGCCTTATCAGAGGTCTTCAGTGCGACTACTCAGGAATCCACACAGTATCTGTAAAATTAACAACTGCTCTCTAAATAAGTGTGAAACAGCCCACCGAGTAAAACTCACCCTGTCAAATCTGATTTTAAAAAAGGGATGTCAACTGAAGCAATAGAGAGGGTTTGTTTATTTTCCGCTTATCAATTGAAAAAGACTAAATAATGTATTATCCAATGCTGGTGAAGACACTGGTGATAGCGGGTAAATCTGATATAGCAGCAAAGTGACCCTGCTAAATGGTAAGTCAGATCAAGTCTCTCCACGCTCCAAACATTCCAGTGGCTTCCCATCTCACTCAGAGGAAAAGCTCCAATGATAGTCTGCCAGCATTGCTTGAAGAGCAAAAACTGAAATGTACCTAATCAGTGATGAACTACTGGTTACATAAAGGATTTCTCATCTTTCCAGTAGTCAATCATATAGTAGCTAAAAGAAATCAGTTCAGTTCAGTCGCTCAGTCATGTCCGATTCTTTGTGACTCCATGAACTGCAGCATGCCAGGCTTCCCTGTCCATCACCAACTCCTGGAGCTTGCTCAAACTCATGTCCATCGAGTTGGTGATACCATCCAAGCATCTCATCCTCTGTTGTCCCCTTCTCCTCCTGTCTTCAGTCTTTCCCAGCATCAGGGTCTTTTCCAATGAGTCCGTTCTTCGCATCAGGTGGCCAAAGTATTGCAGTTCAGCTTCAGCATCAGTCCTTCCAATGAATATTCAGAACTGATTTCCTTTAGGATGGACTGGTTTGATCTCCTTGCAGTCCAAGGGACTCTCCGGCGTCTTCTCCAACACCACAGTTCAAAAGTATCAATTCTTCTGCGCTCAGCCTTCTTTATGGTCCAGTTCTCACATCCATACATGACTGTTGGAAAAACCATAGCTTTGACTAGATGGACCTTTGTCGGCAAAGTGATGTCTATGCTTTTTAATACACTGTCTAGGTTGGTTATAGCTTTTCTTCCAAGGAGCATGTGTTTTTTAATTTCATGGCTGCAGTCACCGCAGATCTGCAGTGATTGTGCAGCCCAAGAAAATAAAGTCTCTCACTGTTTCCACTGTTTCACCATCTATTTGCCATGAAGTGATGGGACCGGATGCCATGATCTTCGTTTTTTGAATGTTGAGTTTTAAGCCAGCCTTTTCACTCTCCTCTTTCACTTTCATCAAGAGGCTCTTTAGTTCCTTTTCGCTTTCTGCCGTAAGGATGGTGTCATCTGTGTATCTGAGGTTATTGATATTTCTCCCGGCAATCTTAGTTCCAGCTTGTGCTTCATCCACCCCAACATTTCACACAATGTACTCTGCCTATAAATTAAATAAGCAGGGTGACAATACACAGCCTTGACATACTCCTTTCCCAATTTGAAACCAGTTGGTTCCTGACCTGCATACAGATTTCTTAGGAGGCAGGTAAGGTGGTCTGGTATTCCCATCTCTTTAAGAATTTTCCACAGTTTGCTGTGATTCACACAGTTAATAAATAGACATAAAACTAAAAGGAATGACACCTAGAATGCCAGCTTCGTGAGGTATGGGACTCTGCCTGACCAGTTCATGGCTGTCTGCCTAGTGCCTGCACAAAGGAGGAACTCAAGAACTGTTTGTTGACTAAATATTCTTAGCACAGTAAATGCCCTGCCCATAGTAAGTCCAATCATAATATATTTCTGTAGAAACACTTCTGCAGAGACTATATAAGAATGGATGTACTTTTGTCACCAGCAAATATAGAATGAATAAAACCAACCAAACGAAAAAACCTTGTACTATATCTCTCAAACCCAGTGACTGGAATCATACTTAAGGCAGGGAGATATAAATGGTTACTTCTAGGAAAGGAAACACTAAATTTTCACTTCATGTATTTTGAAACAATTTGAATTTTTCCCATATAAATGAATTAATTCTATAACTTTTTATTATTATTATTATTATTATTTATTTACTGGCTACCTTGGGTCTCAGTTGCATCATATGGGACCTTCTGCATGGCATGTGGACTCTAGTTGTGGTGCACAGGCTTAGCAGCTCTGTGGCATATGGCATCTTAGTTCCCTGGCCAGGGATCAACCCTGTATCCCCTTCATTGCAAGGCAGATTCTTAACCACTGGACCACCCCCCAGGTAAGTCTTTTTTATAACTTTCTAAAAGCGGGCACAATAAAGGACAGAAATGGTCTGGACCTAACAGAAGCAGAAAATATTAAGTAGAGGTGGCAAGAATACACATAACAACTATACAAAAAAGATCTTAATGACCCAGACACTCACCTTGAGCCAGACATCCTGGAATGTGAAGTCAACTGGGCCTTAGAAAGCATCGCTACAAACAAAGCTAGTCAAAGTGATGGAATTCCAGTTGAACTATTTCAAATCCTAAAAGATGACACTGTTAAAGTGCTGCACTCAACATGCCAACAAATTTGGAAAACTCAGCAGTGGCCACAGGACTGGAAAAGGTCAGTTTTCATTCCAATCCCAAAAAAAGGCAATGCCAAAGAACATTCAAACTACCGCACAATTGCACTCATCTCACACGCTAGCAAATGCTCAAAATTCTCCAAGCCAGGCTTCAACAGTACATGAACTGAACAGAGAACTTCCAGCTGTTCAAGCTGGATTTAGAAAAGGCAGAGGAACTAGAGATCAAATTGCCAACATCTGCTGTGTCATAAAAAATGCAAGAGAGTTCCAGAAAAACATCTACTTCTGCTTTATTGACTACTCCACAGCCTTTGACTGTGTGGATCACAACAAACTGTGTGGGAATATGAGACCACCTTACCTGTCTCCTGAGAAATCTGTATGCAGGTCAAGAAGCAACAGTTAGAACCGGACATGGAACAACATACTGGTTCCAAATTGGGAAAGGAGTATGTCAAGGCTGTATATCGTCACCCTGCTCATTTAACCTATATGCTGAGTACGTCATGCGAAATGTAGATGAAGCACAAGCTGGAATCCAGACTGCTGGGAGAAATATCAATAACCTCAGAAACACAGATGACACCATCCTTACGGCAGAAAGCGAAAAGGAACTAAAGAGCCTCTTGATGAAAGTGAAAGAGGAGAGTGAAAAGGCTGGCTTAAAACTCAACATTCAAAAAACGAAGATCATGGCATCCGGTCCCATCACTTCATGGCAAATAGATGGTGAAACAGTGGAAACAGTGAGAGACTTTATTTTCTTGGGCTGCACAATCACTGCAGATGGTGACTGCAGCCATGAAATTAAAAAACACATGCTCCTTGGAAGAAAAGCTATAACCAACCTAGACAGTGTATTAAAAAGCATAGACATCACTTTGCCGACAAAGGTCCATCTAGTCAAAGCTATGGTTTTTCCAACAGTCATGTATGGATGTGAGAATTGGACCATAAAGAAGGCTGAGCGCAGAAGAATTGATACTTTTGAACTGTGGTGTTGGAGAAGACGCCGGAGAGTCCCTTGGACTGCAAGGAGATCAAACCAGTCCATCCTAAAGGAAATCAGTTCTGAATATTCATTGGAAGGACTGATGCTGAAGCTGAACTGCAATACTTTGGCCACCTGATGCGAAGAACGAACTCATTGGAAAAGACCCTGATGCTGGGAAAGATTGAAGACAGGAGGAGAAGGGGACAACAGAGGATGAGATGCTTGGATGGCATCACTGACTTGATGGATGTGAGTTTGAGCAAGCTCCAGGAGTTGGTGATGGACAGGGAAGCCTGGCATGCTGCAGTTCATGGGGTCGCAAAGAGTCAGACATGACTGAGTGACTGAACTGAACTGACTGAAAAAATAGTTTTGTTTTGCTTTATCTGCTTTTTCAGTGAAAGATATTACCAAAGTTTTAAGAGGGTGAGGGGAGAGCCTGGAAAGAGAGATGTAGGCCTATATTATGAGACGCCTTTAAAAATTTAGACTTTATATCATTTTTCAAAGGAGAGGATGTTCTAAATTAAAACGTTCAGTTCTACTTTCTCAGACAAATGTAGCATCCACCAAATTTTCTGTTTTCTCTCTTTGACCTTTTTCCTAACAACCTCTCTTCCTTCCTCCTATCTTCTTTCCACAAATATATATTGAGCGTCACATTCCAGACCCTGGGGATCCAACTGTGGATAAGATTCACCCCTGTTTACAGAGCAGAGATGAAGTTAATTGAAACTGCAATTGTATAAAATTGTTTGTTTTTTCAATGAGTCCATTATTTTAGAATGAGAAAGCTTTGCGGTTTTCTCAAATGCTGTGGGAAAAACTGAAGGAGGACTGAGAGGGAGATCAGAGTTTCTTTATGAAATATACTGCAAAGAAAGAAAGATATGTAGGAATAAACCTACAGATTAAGAAACTTTAGACATATATCAAGAGACTGCAATGGCTGGATGTTACTTGGATCCTAATTCAAACAACCAAAGTGTAAAAAAGTAAAACTTATGATATTTATGAGTCAACTGGATATTTGAAAGTTGACTAGGTATTTGATGAAAATAGGGGTTTACTGCTATTTATTTTAAATGTGATAATAGTACTGTAATTGTTATGGACTTAAGTCTCTCCCTGTCAAGAGGATGAGAAGACAAGTCAGATTGGGAGAAAATATTTGCAAAATACATATCTGATAAGGGAACATTATCCAAAATAAGGGCTTACCTGGTGGCTCAGATAGTAAAGAATCTGCCTGCAATGTAGGAGACTTGGGTTCAATCCCTGGGTTGGAAAGATCCCCTGGGGGAGGGCACAGCAACCCACTCCAGTATTCTTCTGGAGAATCCTACAGTCCATGGGGTCACAAAGAGTTGGACACAACTGAGCGAATAAGCACACACACATCCAAAATATACAAACAACACTTAAAACTTAACAAGAAGAAAGCAAATGATCTGATTATAAAATGGGCAAAACACCGGAACAGACACTTTACCAAATTAGATATACAGGTGGCAAGTAAGCACATGACAAGATGCTCAACATCATATGTCACTGCTGCTGCTGCTGCTAAGTCGCTTCAGTCGTGTCCGACTCTGTGCAACCCCATGGATGGCAGCCCACCAGGCTCCCCCGTCCCTGGGATTCTCCAGGCAAGGACCCTGGAGTGGGTTGCCATTTCCTTCTCCAATGCATGAAAGTGAAAAGTGAAAGTGAAGTCGCTCAGTCGTGTCTGACTCTTTGAGACCCCATGGACTGCAGCCTACCAGGCTCCTCCATCCATGGGATTTTCCAGGCAAGAGTACTAGAGTGGGGTGCCATTGCCTTCTCCTCATATGTCACTAGGGAACTGCAAATTAAAACAATGATATACCACTATTTACCTATTACTATAGTCAAAATCCAGAACACTGACAACATCAAATGCTGGTGAGAAGGTAGAGCATCAGGAATATGTAACAGTACAACCACCAATGCTGCTGCTGCTGCTGCTGCTGCTGCTGCTGCTGCTAAATCGCTTCAGTCGTGTCCAACTCTGTGCGACCCCAGAGATGGCAGCCCACCAGGCTCCCCCGTCCCTGGGATTCTCCAGGCAAGAACAGTGGAGTGGGTTGCCATTTCCTTCTGCAATGCATGAAAGTGAAAAGTGAAAGTGAAGTCACTCAGTCATGTCTGACTCTTAGTGACCCCATGGACTGCAGCTCACCAGGCTCCTCTGTCCATGGGATTCTCCAGCCAAGAGTACTGGAGTGGGTTGCCATTGCCTTCTCCACATGAACAGACATGAAAGAACTTTAAATGCATATTACCAAGCAAAAGAAGCCAAACTGAAAGGACTACTTACTGTATGATTCCAACTATATGACATTCTGGAAAAGCAAAATCATGAAGAAAGTAAAAGGATCAGTGGTTCCTGGAAGTCATTGAAGAGGGAGGGATATAAAGAGCAGAGAGGATTTTTAGAGCGGTGAAACTATTCTGTATAATGCTACAATGCTAGATACATGTCACCATGCATTTGTCAAAACCCACAGAATGTACAGCACCAAGAGTGAACCCTATAATAAACTATGGACTTTGGGTGATAATGCTGTGTCAGTGTAGGTTCACAGAGTATAACAAATGTATCACTCTGGTGCGGGGATGTTGACAGTGGTGGAGGCTGTGTGTGCTAGACAGAGGATATGAGAACTCTCTGTTCTTTCACTCCATTTCGCTGTGAACCTAAAAGTGCTCTAAAAATTAAGCTTATTCATCAAAAAATCCTTCTCTTTTAGGGATACATAATAAAATATTTACGGATAAGATGTTATGCAATCTGTGATCTGCATCAAAACAAAATGTTGGAGAGAAGTGGGTAGGGTATAAAAGAAAGAGGACTGAGAATTGAGCTGACAGTAGAAACGAGGTGAAGGGTATGTGGGGGTTTATTATGCTGCTCCCCATCTTTGTCTATGTTTGAACATCTTCAGTATTATTAAGACAAACGGGACATATCTACAATTTCTTTGGACTTCTACTTTGGTGAAAATAGAGGAATAAGGTGGGATGATGAGGGAAAGCAGATAGCCTGGAGCTTAGAAGTATGATCTGTCACTGGACAAGGTCTAGACTAGAGAAGGCAGGGAGGAAGACATAGGGCAAAGGACAGTATAGGAGATGGAAAGGGAGGGAAGAACAGGAAAGGAATGTGGACTCACTGCCTTCCCCTCACTTTCTCTCTTCCCCTTTTCCTCACTCACTCCTTACCTTTCCTCTCTGTAGGTGAAAAATCATATGGGGAACTTAACAGTGAACATTTCAGGCACCAATCCATGAAATTTCAATTCAGTCAGCATGGCCTTAGAATCTACATTTCAACACATGCTGTAGGAGATTGGATGGGTATCTGAACCTCCCTTGAGCCCCAATACCTGGCTTCTGTGAGCAGCATGTTATTTCTGTCACTAACCTTTACTCTGCCAAACTGGAGACCAAATCACTCTGCCTTTCAAAGCCTCTGTGACAGTGGTCCACTGTTTCAAAGCAGGAAAAAATAAAGGGGATGACAAATTATGCAAAAAGTTGTTTATTGATTTCCTTTAATGTATGTGTGGAAACATGCAAATGCAAAAGGTCTCCTGAGTGGGAAAAAGAAATTCATTAGCCTGCTCTGACTTGAAAGACATATCCTTTAAGACCTTCTAACTCTTTGTGCTAATGTTCTCTGATTTTATATTCACTGAACAACCTTTTGTTGTTTAATGGAATTCTACTAAGAATTAAAAAACAAAAACACTTACCAGTTGCCTCAAGTGATATGGTCCTCTTGATAGTTCTACCTTTCATCATCAATTTTAATCAACTGTCCTTTTGCTTCCCAGGTTTCCTGAAAGCCTATATTCAGAAGATGTGATTACCCATCAGCAAACTAATAAATTCAATCTTTAGTACTGGGAAAGGTAACAAATCAGGCCGCAGAACTGAGCTGGAACTGAGCACAGGGCTGTTGTCACACATTAGGGGTAACTCAACAACTCCCTTACCCACACGTTCTTGGCCACATCCCTCCAACTAGGGAAAGAATTTTAAACTATAACAAAGTAATCAGGATGCAGCCTTACTTACCTAGAGTCCAGTGCCTGCTCAAGCACAGCAGTCTTGAGATGGTGGGACCAGCCAAGCTGGAAGAGCAGTTCTGAAGCAAATAAGGCAGTCTGTCCTTGGCCCCTGATTCTGCCAGGGACATGCCCATGGACTGATGTGCTGTCCTCTGCCTCCTCTGATATAAGGAGGAGACAGCAAAGAACTACAGCGACTGGAGCCCACACTATCCCACAGAACAAACTGTGACTAGTCAGACTCAGTTGTTCGGTTCAAAACATCCTCCCTCCTTGACCGCCCCCCCCCCCCCCCACCACACCCCATCAAGGAAGATCGGAAGAAAAGGAGGCAAAGGCCTAAAGCCCTCTAGATGCCTTTCTGTTCCCACTTGTAACCTATGTGGTACAGAATTGTTCTTTGAACCATAACTAGCCAGGGGCCTGCTGGCATTCATTCAGGCTTATCTCTAGCTGACATTTCCTGGCTCCCAAGAGGTTAGAAAGAAAGTCTCTTCTTGTCCCCTCAAAGACCTCGCTGAGGCATAGGCTGCTATGGGGACACGGGGTGGCCAGAGGTGAGGCAGGCAAGAACCCATGATGCCTCACAGAAAAGCCTAAGTGCAAATCCTCAGCAGTGACCTTGGCCAGGGCAAGGGAACTGACTGAACCCTCTCCCTGCTTCCCTCAAAAGCTGCTACTAAGTCGCTTCAGTCGTGTCCGACTCTGTGCGAGGGACAAAGTGAGCATCTGGGCCGAGGAGACCAAGAGGGAAAGTCTTGATATGGAAACTGGCTCACGTCAGCTACGAAAAATACACAGTATGCTTATGGGCACTACTCAAGCAGGGATTACTTAAAAAAGAGTAGGAAGAGGGGTCTGTCACCTGGTTCAGAGGATATGAGTCGGGGTCTGAAGAGGGACGGGGAAGAGGGGCAAATACCAGTGAGGGTCAAGCTGGTGCACCAACGGGCCCAGGTGAGTGAGGAGACAGATTGTGAACAGGTCATGGGGTTACCCAGATAATTGAGGCCCATGCGTCAACGGGAGGCAGGTGGGCAGAAGGCCAGAAACAAAAAGGAAGAGCCCGGGAACGGGGAAAGAGAGAAGAGGCGGTCATAGCCCAGAGCCCGGCGAAGTCGAGGTCTTCTGGGGAGAGAGGTCGGTGGCGGTAGTTGCAAAATCTTTGTGATGAGAGACGCTGAGCAAGACAAGGCCGGTAGCTTCTCGCTGAATCAGCGCCCCGCCCACAAAGTCCTTAAAGCCCCGCCCCAAGCGCCTCGCGCATCCCGGGCGCTGAGTTCCGTTTCGTCGCGCGGCCCTATAGTTCCGGCTGCTGCGAGCGGGCGGAAAGTTTTTGCGGACGGACTGGGTCGGTGATGGGCACGGGGTCCGTGGAGGAGGCCGGGGTGCCTAGGCTGCTTTTGATTGTTTGTTAGCGCTGCAGGAGAAGGGGTCCGCGGCGGGGAACAGCGCGGGGCCAACGCCCGGCTTTTCTGCTGCCTGGGTGCCAGTTCTGCGCCTCTCTTCGTTGTGCGGCGCTGGAGCTCCGCACAAGCACACCATTTCGGCCCCCTGCCCCAGGCCCCCTTCGCCTACTCTTCTCATAAGAAAGACTTCTAGATCTCAAAAATTTTTGAGTGATTTTTAAGGTAAAAACACAACCCCAAGCAGACGCGATCCAAATCCAGGAGTTCTGTATTTCCAGGTTGGCACTGGAGAGGTGAAGTTCTAACTGAAAAAGGTGGAGGGACTCAACCGGGCAAGGGATGCCAGGCCAACAGAGAAACTTAAGAGTGGGTTAGTGGATCCCTAGAAATTCGAGTGGAATCACGCCTTAAGAGCGGTAAGAATCAGTTCTTTATGAATAAGCTAATTGTCTCCTTCTGGTAAGAATTAAAAATATGTAGCTGATGGAGATGGCCACATCAAGGGGCTAAGAGCTTTTCTCAAGAATAGACTGTTCTGGAGAAAAGAAGGCTACCAGTTGTCTTAAGCATCGTTTGTAAACAGTACTTATGACAAGTGTGGGGGTGGGGTGAAAGGTAAGAATCAACCCAAGAGAGACATAACGTGTTTTCACAGAATTACTGGACTTTGTGGGGAGGGATTTTTTTCCTTTTAATCAGGCCTAGGCTGCTTGAGTGAACCATTCTTCAAGAATATTCACTTCAGTCTTTTACTCCTGTGCTTACAACCTGAGTTCTGAATTGATTTCCTATGACTCTGCTATTGTTAAGGAGGTATGTTTGGGGGTGGACACACGCGCATCAGTCGGAAGAGCCAGCTCCAGAGGTGCCTTCCTAGAGGGCAAGACTGTAGACTGTGGTCACCCATTACAGCAGATTTCATGAGCTGGATGGAAACGCTTTCTTATATATGATCTAAATCTGTGTCCCCTGATTCTCATTCTCCTAAGAGATGAGGTCAGTACTGCTCACCCCCAACTTTCATTAACTTTCATAAAGGCCTCTATGCTTGAGTGGGAATACCATAGGAGGTGGATAAACTCTGTGTAGGCAGAGGCCTAGGAGTTCCTGATACCTCTGCGTGAAGGAGGAGAGGAGGAAGTGTGTTTCTGGTGTGCAGAGTTAAAAATTGTAATGTGTTTTGCCAAAAATTAATGTTATAGCTGGTGCTGAGAGGTAGTTCACTAGTAATTATCAAGTTTTGTCAAGTACATACAATGTGGCAATTGTGGGAAAGTCTTTTGTTCCTCTTTTTTTTTGCCACACTGCCTGTGGAATCTTAATTCCCGGCCCAGAGATAGAACCCACGTCCCCTGCAATGGAAGCCGGGAGTCTTAACCACTGGACCACCAGGGAGGTTCTGATGTGATAGGTTCTTCAGAGACACTGATGGGCAAGAACTCACACTGCCCCTGCTCCTGTTGAGCTTGTGGTCTAATGTAGTGTAGTTGAACCAGGATTGCACAGAACCTCACTTTTTGAACAACACAGCTGAGATCCAAAAAGGGTCTGGGAAGATGAGTAGATGAAATAGTACTAAGTTGATAAGCCTCAGTGCATGCATTTGACTCTCGAAGAAACTCTCTGAGCCTGTTAACTTTGGACACAGTTTTAACAAGCTGGATTACCTGGCTTTCTAGCTCATAGTCGCCAAAAGCCCAAAATTGAAAAGAAGGATGATTACAGAGACAAGTAGAATGCAAACTGAGGGTCCAAAAATTGGTTATGAAGAGGAGGCATCAAAACACAACAGCCTAGGTCCCTTGAGTAAAAGGCAATGTTTCTGGGTTTGTTCTACATAATACTTGTTCCATGGGACCTTAACTGATGATCAGAGAAGGATTAAATGGGAAATAGAGAGTTAGCAACTTAAACTGAATTCTTTGCTGTAGAGTTTCTGTGTCTTTTGTGTTTATTTTTGGCTGTGCTAGGTCTTTGTTACTGTGTGGGCTTTTTTCTAGTTGCAGCAAGTGGGAGCCCCTCTTTGTTGCAGTGCCAGGGCTTCTCATCGTGGTGGCTTCTCTTGTTGCAGAGCAAGACTCTGGGGCACACGGGCTTCAGTAGTTGTGGTTCCTGGCTTTAGGGCACAGGCTCAATAGTTGTAGCACACGGGCTTAGTTGCTCCGTGTTGTGTGGGATCTGCCCAGACCAGAGCTTGCACCCATGTCTCCCACTTTGGCAGGTGCATTCTTTACCACTGAGCCACCAGGGAAGCCGTCAGTGTCTTTAGTAAGATCTGAACTCATTTGTCTTGGAACATCCGTCCAGGAGAGTGTTTTGCAGCACACACTTGGAAGAATGATAGTGTAAATTAAAACATCAGGGCAGCAATGTGCTGGGCAGTATTAATGTTTATAGTTGTGTTGAATGCATGAGGCATTACTGTATTTGAAACATATCTAGGCCATTATGTGGT
The DNA here is from genome assembly GCF_023091745.1 of Budorcas taxicolor. NCBI lineage: Eukaryota > Metazoa > Chordata > Mammalia > Artiodactyla > Bovidae > Budorcas > Budorcas taxicolor. The sequence goes on along the minus strand of NC_068919.1, from coordinate 12,673,820 downwards.
AAAAAGGCTTTTCCTACTTAACCTGAGCCCCTGATCCCCCTTTATAACATTGTTTCTGTGACCCCTAATGTCCTGAATTCCCAACAGCCTTTTTACAAATAGAATTTGAGAATATCACATATTTGCAGTTGGACACTGTACTAAAACATGCAGTGTTTTGAAGTAAGTTCCAAAAAGAACTTAAGTGAACATTAAATTTCTAACTTATTTATGTCCATCTTGAGACTTCTGTAATTGAATATACGCAGTATGATTTTTATGAAGTTGTAATCAGTATATACATATAGTCCTATGACCTGCTTTTCTCAGTTGCTGATACTTTATATAAATACTTCTGATATTGATGTGTGTCATTTATTTATAACTATATGATATTTCACTGTGTGACTAGACTATAGTTTTCTTAATAATAGAATAGCAGCAGCAAGAGCAGGTCTATATATCTGTAAACTTTTTTATTTCTGAGTACAGAAATGTTTTCTTCATACTGATTCTCAATTCATAATTTTAAAGAGCTTTTTGTTTTCTCTTTTTCCATTTTGACTTTCACACAGTTTCATGAGATAATGCCAGCTGTCATACATATCCTTTTGTATTATTATTTATTTTATTTATTTGTGGCTGTCCTGGGTCTTTGTTGCAGTACACAGGCTTTCTCTAGTTGCAGTGGGCTCAGCAGTTGCAGCTCAATAGTTGCAGTGCTTGGGCTTAGTCACCCCTGGGCATGTGGAATCTTCCCAGACCAGGGATCAAACCTATGTCCCCCTGCATTGGCAGGAGGCTTCTTTAACACTAGAACCACCAGGGAAGCCCCTTGTCATACATATTCTTTAAGTTTGTTCTTTTCCTTCATATTTAAAACACCGTTGCTGATGTGTCTATAATGAGTACTGCTGAGGCAATTGGTTGCTTCTGCCATGCTTAATGATTTCCTGCTTTGTCTAGTTTGGACTATAACTTTACTAGCCCTTTCACTGTATATTTTGCATTCAGTTTTTTTAATGAGGACATCAAGCAACGAGATAATTCAGCAAACTCTTGCCCAAATACTGCTGTATTGAGTAGGATAGTGATGGTGCCCCCAAAAATGGTTGATTGTCAAAAAACACCACAAGACAACTAGAAATGTTCTAGAAATGTTGTTTAGTAAATTAAGTGTTGGAGAGGTCATGTAGGAATGTTTGTTATTTTAAGTTGTATGACATTTGAAAATCTTCAACTCAGGGGCTACTTGAATTTAATATTTTGTTTTATTTTATTTTTACTAGAGGTAACTTAAGATGATCCTTGATTTATAGCCATTTAGTGGGTGATTCTGGGAGTGGTCCTCATACAGAGGACCTAGATCAGCAAAGCTGCTTGCTTCCCTCTGATGCCCTGCAGATTTGCCCTTACCTCAACTTGATGGGGTTTGCCTTCACTTATTTCTAGCAAGTTTGGTTAAAATTATGATGAAAAGTAAAGAATCTGCCTGCAACATCGGAGACCCAGGTTCGATCCCTGTATTGGGAAGATCCCCTGGAGAAGGGAATGGCAACCCACTCCAGATTATTGCCTGGAGAATTCCATGGACAGAGGAGCCTGACAGGTCTACAAAGTTGCAAATAGTCAGACATGACTGAGCAAATAACACACACACACGCGCGCGATGAAAAAAACGCATTTTTTTCCATGACATGAAAGACCTAATCATGTTTGTTTTCTGCAGCATTTCTCTATAGCTTTCTGTCTGCATTCGGATTGGGAATACTGGGATCGCTTTCATCATGCCTACAGTGGTGGTAATGGACGTATCTCTTTCCATGACCCGACCTGTGTCTGTCGAGGGGTCCGAGGAATATCAGCGCAAGCACCTGGCAGCCCATGGTTTGACAATGCTGTTTGAGCACATGGCCACAAATTACAAGCTTGAGTTTACAGCTCTGGTGGTTTTTTCATCCCTGTGGGAGTTGATGGTTCCCTTCACAAGAGATTATAACACCCTACAGGTACTAAAAGGAATGAGTTATTGTATGTACAGGGCCCAAATTTATAGGAAGGAAAGCAGTGTTATCATACTGCACTGAATATTTATAACTGGAATTGCTTAATGATAAGTCTCTGAGTATACTATTCTGAATATAACTATAAAACAAGGATTATAACCAGTAGGTTATAATCAGCCTTTGGTAGAGCTCTGAGTTAGAGCTGTGAGTTGTTGCCGTAGCCACCTCTCTTGCTTTTCTGAAATTCTTTGTGGGAGAATTGTTCCCTAAGTTTCGGGATCTTTAGGTTCAACACTACTATTTTCTACTTTTCTATAAACTTGAGCTGAAAAATAGCCCTTCCTTACAAAAGCCTTCATTCTAGAGTAATTCAGGAGTATATTTCCTCCCCAACAAATAGCCTTTGATTTACAGATGCCAAGAAATCCTCATTTTAAAACTGATTGACCAGTGTTATCTTCCAAAGGTTTGTCTATGATATGCCAAAGAATTTACTTTCTGGCAGTATCTCTAAATTATTAATATTTCCAACAATGCCTTGCGCAGTTCCTTGCAGATAGGGAACAGCAGTCAGTGTTTGTGAAATTAAAATGAACAATTTAATAATTGCTAGGCAGTTTAGAAATTCAGGATCAGTGTAGTTTGCTTTTTAAATATAAGTAATAAAATTTTGTTAAATCACTTATTATCTCACTTTTTTAAAAAGTGACTCAAAGTTGTTTTTTTTTTAATTGCACCAGATTTCTTATAAGTAAGCAAACTAAGGACCTTGGATGTTTAGTAGTTTGAAATGTAAAGAATTGCTATATAGATAGTGCAGAGTGATGATTAAAACCAGGAGTCTTAGAGTCTGACTGACTGGGTTCAAATCTAGATTCTGCCACTTGGGCATAAGACCAAAATTACCTAATCATTTTGTACCTTAGTTTCCTTACTTTAAAAATAGGTTAATCATCTACACCTTACAGGATGTTATCATGATTAAATTCATGTAAAATGCCTAAGGTGGTGATAGTATTCAGTAAATTTTGCATTATTTTTGTGGATGTGCTTAAACATTTTTCATTTTAACTATTCTGTCAAGATCATTCAGAAAAATACAAACTTGATGGGCTATTCAGTCTCACCCAATGAGAGAACAAAATAAAGGGAAGCTCTTTTTTATCACCCTTTACAGTTGAAGAAGTCTGTTTTACCAATTTTCTTTAAGAAAGTGTACTTCGGGCTCTCGGAAATGCAAGGTCCCCTGTGTGACATTCATGCTTTGAACAGTTTATGTTTTTTTCTAGTAACAAATGAAAACAATAAAGAATAATGAAAAATTTTATCTTTCATTCAATCAGGAAGCACTAAGTAATATGGATGATTATGATAAAACCTGCTTGGAGTCTGCGTTAGTTGGTGTTTGCAATATCGTTCAGCAAGAATGGGGTGGTGCAATTCCTTGTCAGGTAAAAGATTAATTCTTTTTCTTTGCCCTAAGTTAAAAGCATTAACCACTGAGTGCTTCAGTTTTCTTCAGGCTCTAACACAGCATGCATTGTAATTCCCACAAACTATCTCATATGCCATTGGTATCTTTTAAAAGAAGACACCAAATCAACACCAGTATACTCAGAAAGCAGCACAATTATGTGTTAAGGAAAGCATCTTCCAAGTAAATTGACTTATTGAAAGCTGGTATTATTTGTATAAAATACAGAGGCTCACACTGGAATTTTAGAACACTCTCTGAAAGGGATGATTATAATTCAGAGCGATAGAATTGTAAACATCTGTACAATATAGTCTGTCTGCGTTATTCCAGTGTAGCATTTATTCAGCACACTTTTAACCTTCTCAACTATTGACTCGTCTAAAAAGTGAGGTGTATCAATGTCATAGGATCGGTTGCCCTTTCCTTCGAGTCCACAATAGGTCTACATTAGCATCAAATCAGAGCAGACTTGTAGCAATTGAGCGTTTGCCATAAAGAGGTACTTTGAGAAGTGGTTTATTTTAAAGAAGAAAACAGTAAAGTTGCTACAGGGAAAATCATAATAGTCTACAACAGGAGTCAGGAAACTTTCTGTGTTTTAGCCTTTGCAGGTCTGTGGCAGCTCCTCAGCTCTGTTGTAGCATAGAAACAGCCATAGATATTAAGTAAATAAATGAGTGTGGCTCTGTTCCAGTAAACTTTGCATATAGAAATAGTCAGTGGACCATAGTATATGATTTTTTACTATAGGGTCAAATACAGAATTCCTCAGTAGTGTCAGTAGCATCAGTGATATTTGGTTTTTAAATAAATATAAGATTGTAGCTGCCTACAATCTACAATCTACCCGAATCCACAATTGGAAAGATTAGGGGTTGACCTAAGTAAAGCATGAAGGAATATGAGAAGCGATGGAACTGTTCTGTATCTTGATTGTAAAAGTGGTTACATCGCTGAATGCACTTGTTGGAACTTATAGAACTATATACAGATAAGGGTGAGTTTTATTGCATGTAAATTGTATCTCAGTAAACCCAGCTTTGTTTTTTCTTAAGCTTTTTTCTCTTTTCTTACCGTAAAACCATCCTATTGATAGAGTATGAAGTCGTGAGTTGGTGAAGACCCTGAGCTACTACAGTAAGGTTAAAAATCAGATCACTTTAGTGGACACTTGCTAAAAAATACGTTTTATTTCTTTTCAGAAACTAAAATCTTTGGCACCTTACTTCATAAACATTATTTGGTACATTACAGACTATCTAATTTCCTAACTATAATGAAAAGTAAAGTTTTGTTGTTAATACCCTCCAAACAGAAAGCTAGCAGATAACACAGTTTCATTTACTACTTCTTCAGTGTTTGAAGAAACTCAGAAAGTATGTAAGAGCCAGACCTTGTGCACCATGCAGACTTGTGCCTTTTAATGTTTTCTTCTTCCTTTGCAAAAAGGAAGAATCTGAATTTGAGATACACTGTACCCTGAGGGCAAGGAGCTGGGTCTGGATCCACTTAGACTTGCTTGGTGGGTTTTGGGGTGAACCAGGTCCAAAACACAGTGGAAGTTATTAGTGATTGTTTTTATAATCAGTTACTATCAGATGGATTTGTTTTAATATGGAATATTTTTAGCCAGTTTTTTAGAAAGCTGGACTATGTCTTCATTAGCTGAGTAAATCTGTTTCATTTGGACATTACAAAAAATATTTCACTATCACATAGCATCTGAAAAGGCTAGTGGCAGAAGTAAATCATTAGATAGCAGCTGTTGGTACCTGGAAGAGGGATATGCCTTGCCTGCCTTCCCAAGAGATGACATCTCTCCAGGGGACCTCTAATAAGCATTCTTGGGCTTTAGAAGTAAGTGCCAGTCTTGACCTGCTTTCCAGGTGGTAAAGAATCCTCCTGCCAATGAAGAAGACCTGGGTTCGATCCCTGGGTGGGGAAGATCCCCTGGAGGAGAAAATGGCAACTCACTTCAGTATTCTTGCCTGGAGAATCCCATGGACAGGGGAGCTTGGCAGGCCACAGTCTTTGGTGTCATAAAGAGTCAGACATAAGTGAATACACGTGTGTGCACATGTGAATCTTGGCATTTCACATGGTACAACCACCTAATACTGCCTTACTGGCCTGTTATTGTCAAGTTACTAGACTAGGTTAGGGAGCAAAAATAATCCTCCTCTGGATTGCTTGCGAAGTCCACCCTGCACAGGATCACTTGGAAGCAATGAGAAAAATGAAAATGATCTGTAACTAACCTCTATTGTTAGTATGTTTTGAAGTCTTTTAAACATTATAGGTTGATTAAGAATGCATTTCAGGACTTCCCAGGTGGTGCAGTTGGTGAAGAATCCACCTGCCAGTGTAGGAGACATAAGAGATGTGGGTTCAATCCCTAGGTTTGAAAGATCCCCTGGAAGAGGGAATGGCAACCCACTCCAGTGTTCTTGCCTGGAAAATTGCATGGACAGAGGAACCTGGCACGTTACAGTCCATGGGGTCACAAGAGTCTAACACAACTGAGCGCACATACACACTGGTAGTACAGTGGATAAGAATTCGCCTGCCAGTGCAGGGGACGCAGGTTCAATCCCTGGTCTGGGAACATCCCACGTGCCATTGAGCAACCAGACCCATGTGCCGCAACTACTGAAGCACTCACACCTAGAACCTGTGCTCTGCAACAAGAGAAGCCCCTGCTCACCACAACTAGAGAAAGCCCGCACAGCAACAAAGACCCAGCACAGCCAATAAATAGATAGTTTTTAAATAGTGCATTTTAAAAGTCATGTCTATATATGGTAAATAAATACATGTTTAAAGGAGTTGTCATTTTAGTTGACCAGGGGTAGATAAAGTTTGTCGTCTTTGAAAATAAAGTATCCTGAATCAGTCTTCAGACCTCTGTGCTGATACCTCCTAGGGACACACGTAAATCCTTATGCCATTTTTGACAGCAGCGCCTTAGGTGCCAACTCCTCGTCTGAGAAGTAGGAGTCTAGTTTTAATACAGTTAAGTAAGAATTGGTTATGAGTGGTTTTGTCCTTTTTTTAAGTGTTCACAGATAGGTGCTTTTCTTTAAAGGTTTGACTAGGTAAAATACAGTAAAATGCGTAGATCTTAAGTGTACAGTTTATTGATTTTTAACAAATGTATACACCTATGTAACTGCTGTTCCAGTTAAGCTATAGAACATTTCCATTAGCCTACAGTTTCCTCATGCCCCTTCCTACCCAGTATCTCCCTACATTCCCTATTTGATTTATCTTAGTTTTGTTTTACCTGTTCTAGAACTTCACATATATATATGTATAGAATCATACAATGTGTCTGTCATCTTTCACTTGACAAAATGTTATTGAGATTTATTCACATCTTTGCTTGTATCCCTGCAGAGGTACATTTTTCAGTGCAAATGTAATTCGGGAGAAATGCAAACATTGCCGAATGAGACTGCCTTAAATAAATATGTTATTTCATGGACAAAGCTCCTCTCACTCTTTGCAAACAGGTTGTTCTGGTGACAGATGGCTGTCTTGGCATCGGTAGAGGGTCTCTGCGGCACTCCTTGGCTACTCACAACCAACGCAGTGAGAGCAACAGGTTTCCGCTACCTTTTCCTTTTCCATCTAAGTTGTACATCATGTGCATGGCGAATCTGGAGGAGGTAATGCTTTGTACTAAGTTCTTTTTAGTTTGATTAGATATGTTTTGGGACTCAGTTTAATTTTTAATGCATTCCACTAATATTGCATTACGTATACAGGCATGCCTCAGAGATATTGCAGGATGTTCCAGACCACCACCACGAAGTGGGAATTGCATTGAAGCGGGAATCACAATAAAGCAATTTGCATTAATTTCTTGTTTTCCCAGTGCATATAAAAGTTCTGTTTATACTTTATTGTAATCTGTCAAGTGTACAATAGCATTAAGTCTAAAAAAAAATCTACATACTTTATTTTAAAAATATTTTATTGCCAAAGAATGCTAACTATCATCTGAGCCTTCAGCGAGTTGTAATCTTTTTGCTTGTGGAGGGTTTGAAATATTGGGAGAATTACCAGAATGTGACATAGAGACAAAGTGAGTAAATGCTGTTGGAAGGATGGGGCCAATAAAATAACTTGACACCGGTTTGCCACAAACCTTCAATTTGTTTAAAAAAAAAAGGCAGTATCTGCGAAGCTCAATAAATGAGGTATGCCTGTACTATCACATCGACCTGCATTGTTTCAGCTGAGACTGATTACTAATTATATTTGAAAAGACTTTCTGTCCCAAATGCTCTCTGAAAGCACAGTGTTGCCCCATCTCAAGAGACATAGCAGGAGTTGTTATCCATCCTACTTCCCACAAAGATCCTTCGCATGCTGAAGAGTCAAAATGTTCTTTTTGGGATTCATTGTTTCCCTCAGTTAGGAATTCTTAACATCCATTAAGCTAGGAATGTGGACAAGTATGCTTTTTTTTTGTAAAGTAACATTATTCTGATGAATGTTTTATTAAACTCCACTTCCTGGTTTTCCCATTTAGTTTGGAAAGTTATTTAATTTTTCTTCATCTCAGTTTTTCTATCTGTAAAATGTAGATAATGATGGCTTTTACTAAAAGATGTTAGAAATATTTGGAATGGAAGCTGGTCTGTGAATACTAGCTGCAGTCACCTCTGAATCATTGCAAAGCTACTTGAAATGAAATAGCTCTACTGGTATAATTTTCTATAACATTGCTTTTTGGTAATTTTGAGTCAAACTTGTTTTCCTTCTCACATTGAGTAAAAAAAAAAATCATCTCCCTTATGTGACCTTGGTGTGTTGATAATAATGTCTCATTTTATGCCACTTTAAAAGGGTTGTTTTGCTTTCTAGCTTCAGAGCACTGATTCCTTGGATTGCCTTGAACGTCTTATAGATTTAAACAATGGTGAAGGGCAGATTTTTACTATTGATGGTCCCCTGTGCTTGAAAAATGTACAGTCTATGTTTGGGTGAGTATACACATTGAACTTTTTTGCCTTCTTACAATCTATTATTATAATTTGATAGCAAACAATAATATCTCGTTTACTATTTCTAATTGTGTCATTTCATTTTCCCAAGTTGCACATTTTTTCAGATACTATGACTGATAGTAGTGACTTGCAAAAGTTTACTCCCTTTTAAATTAAGCATATCTAAATCTATAATGCCTATAGGTACCGACTTCCTTACATTGACAGCAATTTCAAAGATGAACTTGCTTTTGGGCTTTTCAAAACTGAAATCTCCTCACCAAAAATATCAGATTTTGTTCTGTTTCACGAATAGTCAGATCATAGCTTTGGAATAAACTTGAAGGGAAAACAAAGTTAACATCTTTAAAAAATTTACTTGGAAAAAAGTATGTGTGTCACACTACTCTTCCTATAACAAATCATCATCATATTCTAGAAAGCTGATAGATCTGGCATATACGCCTTTCCACGCTGTTCTCAAGTGCGGCCACCTAACTGCTGACGTGCAAGTCTTCCCCAGGCCAGAACCTTTTGTAATAGATGAGGAAATTGATCCTATCCCTAAAGTCATTAATACAGGTAACTTTTTTTTTTTTAAACTTCCTCCCTAGTTCTTCTGTTATCCTTACTTTCTTCTAACTTCTGATTTTCTTCTCCTCTCTCCAGGAGGTCTGTAGAGAAATATATACTCAGTATACTTTGGATGGGAGGATGCATTGCCTAAGGGTTGGCAGATGAGTGGTCTTCCATGGGGACGTCATGAATTAATCTCCAGTCCTAGATGATTATAACCACTAGAGATTGGAAATCAGAGCCAAATTCACTAGGATTGAAATCCTTGAGGTGGTTCTTTAATAGAGATAGTAAGACTGACTTGAAAGGCGTGGAGAGAAGCATGGAAAGCTTTGTAGAAGCTTGAAAGTGAAGTCGCTCAGTCATGTCTGACTCTTTGCAACCCCATGGACTATAGCCTACCAGGCTCCTCCGTCCATGGGATTCTCCAGGCAAGAATACTGGAGTGGGTTGCCATTTCCTTCTCCAAGGGGATCTTCCCGACCCAGGGATCGAACCTGGGTCTCCCACATTGGAGGCAGATGCTTTAACCTCTGAGCCACCAGAGGCTGACTAGCATCATTATTAAGGTCATGTATGAAGAGCTAGCTTTTAGGCTTATCTGTGTGAGTCTTCCTCTGTGACCCTGGACAAGTCACTTCCTCTAGTTCTTATTGGCTGGGTGAGTGGAGTCTCTCAGGTCTCAGCTCTGATATACTGTACCCCTGTAATCCTGCTGCTTGTATTATGTCTAAAAGAAAGCAAAGTATATGACTTCTACCTGGCTCATTTTGCCGGTGCTATACTTAGGTTAGATTGGCAAAGCCAAGAATCTAAAGTAACTAGGGTGGTAGAGAAGAGAATTGTCTGATATTGGCAGGTGGACTTCTTGAGTGGTGGGAACATGTTGAACCATCAACTATTTTAGCCACCATATCTCCCTCTGCGCCTGGCATACTGTCTCATGCTCAGTAGACATTCACCAGGTAGCTGTTCAGTCACCAAATGATTAAATACAACTGGAGATTCATTTCATTCTTAAATGTAGAGATTTTAAGGAGTTTTTGAGGGAAAGGCTGTGCACAAACTCTTCTATTTTCTGGGCCTTTATTTTCTGTACCCGGCTGTCTGAAAGTAGGGCATCCATCTCTTTCTTTGCAACTAGATAGCAATGTGCCAAATGTTTTGTTGCCTTCAAACTAGTTAGACTCCCATCTTTTTTTTGATGAGTAACTTTGAATAGATCTTTTCTTTCAAGAAGCACTTTACTTTCTATGTATCAGATTTCATAAGCAGTGTTTAGGTAGGGAAATCAAATACAATGACTAAGAAGGTTATTGGAAATTTCTCTGAATGGCTCTAATACTTTGCATTTTAAGTCACTAAGAAAATAAGGATAATTGGTTTTTATTGAATGGACTACGTTATATAAACTTTAGTCCAGGATTTTTGTTAAAGCTTATATTTAAACCACTTTAAAACATAGGCCTTTTTCTACTCAAATGAAAAAATATATATAACTGCTTATGCTAATTCATTTGTTAATCAGCTAAAGAAGGTAATGACACCAAAAGTCCAGAGAATCAGATTTTCTGATTATTCAATATAAGAAGTATGGACTCACCATGATCCTGACTTTTTTAAAAAATTTTTTGAGAATGAGTAAAATATGAAGGCTTCTTCCAATGATATAATAATGAATGACTTTGTTTTTCTTCTTTACAGTTTTTAGTGTTTTCTAAGTTTTTATACTAATATCTATCGGAGAAGGCGATGTCACCCCACTCCAGTACTCTTGCCTGGGAAATCCCATGGACGGAGGAGCCTGGTAGGCTGCAGTCCATGGGGTCACTAAGGGTCGGACACGACTGAGCGACTTCACTTTCACTTTTCACTTTCATGCATTGGAGAAGGAAATGGCAACCCACACCAGTGTTCTTGCCTGGAGAATCCCAGGGACGGCAGAGCCTGGCAGGCTGCCGTCTCTGGGGTCGCACAGAGTCGGACACGACTGAAGTGACTTAGCAGCAGCAGCAGTCATACTAATATCTATATAATCAGAGAGAAACTTTTAGAGTGTACTTTGGGTTTCAACTTTTTTTTTTTTTTTTAACTAATTTTAAATTTTCAAAAAATACTTTTGGTCTTTAATACAGTTTCTATAAAGCAAAGAAATCATTGTCATATATAGACTGCAATCCTGGTTTTGTAGAAAATGTATTTCTTTCTCTCAATTTTATTAGTTTATTTTCTTAGTTACTTGAAATGCAAAGTGCTAGAGTCATTCAGAAAGACTTCTAATAACCTTCCTAGTCATCACATATTTGAATTCCCCAACTAAACACAGTGTTTATGAAATCCAGTACATAGAAAATAATGTACTTTCCCATAAGATGAACTAGTTTTTATTGGCGTATAATTGCTTTACAATGTTGGGTGGGTTTCTGCTGTACAGCAAAGTGAATCAGATATATACAGATATATATGTATATATAAAATATATATAAACACCCCTCTGTTTTAGATTTCCTTTCCATTTAGGTCACCACAGAGCATTGAGTAGAGTTCCCTGTGCTATACAGTAGCTTCTCATTAGTGATCTGTTTTGTGTACAGTTTCAATGTAGGTATATATCAATCCCAGTCTCCCAGTCGTCCCACCACCAATTCCCCCTTTGGTAACCATAAGTTTGTTTTGTACATCTGTGATTCCATTTCTGCTTGCAAGTAAGTTCATCGATGACATTTTTCTAGATTCCGCATATGAGCAACATTATATGATACTTGTCTTTCTCTTTCTGACTTACTTCACTCTGTGTAACAGTCTCTAGGTCCATCCATATTGCTACAGATGGCGTTATTCCACTCCTTTTTATGGCTGAGTGATATTCCATTGCATTTTGGTATCACATCTTCTTTATCCCTTCCTCTGTCAATGGACATTTCCATGTCCTGGCTAAGTAGTGCTGCACTGAACATCAGGGTGCATGCAACCTTTCAAATTGTGGTTTTCTCCAAATATATGCCCAGGATTAGGGTCTCTGGGTCATGTGGTAGCTCTATTTTTAGTTTTTAAGGAACTTCCATACTGTTCTCCATAGAGAACAGTATTGGCTGTACCAATTTACATTCCCACCAACAATGTAGGAGGGTTTCCTTCTTTCCACATCATCTCCAACATTTATTGTTTGTAACAAATTAATTCTATGTTGATTCCTTCTTTTCAGATTTGGAAATAGTGGGATTTATTGATATAGCAGATATTTCAAGTCCTCCAGTTCTGTCCAGACATCTGGTCCTACCTATAGCACTTAACAAAGGTGAGTTCTCTTCTTCTTCCAGTGATAGATATGAAGTATCTTATTATCTAAAGTTATTCTTAAATGTTAGATAGTAGAATAGCCCATTTTAAAGACTTTGGGGGAAAGGAGTATTTACTAGGTTGGATTTTTTAAAAAATGGAATGTTGCCTAATATATTAAAAACGAATTCTGCTGCTTTGTAACTGGAAAGCACTTGACACATAGTTACCATGTGCTGCTTTGTTAAGCTACAGTGGAAGTCCTCTCTAGAGATGAGAATGCTTGCTTAGTTCCTCATCTTGGGCTCTGTCTTTCCCTGTGGGATCATGCTGGGGAAACCAAAGTCGCTCTTAGAAGGTTGCCTGATGAATGTGGAATGTAGCTTTATAACAGGAGAGACTGCACCTGTTCTCTACTGGCGCTTAGCACACAGCACATACTCAGTAAATACTGTTGAATGAATGAATGAATCCAGGCCCTTGTGAGGCCACATTACTTCAGAATATACTTCTCCAGCAACTATAGCTACAGCTCCTGAATTCAGCATCTCTCTGGAGAATGTTAGTCCCTAGCACTTTAAACTTCTCCTTTTCCTGTTTTAGGCTGACCATCTCCTTTATGTTCACCAGCTTTCTCCAAGAAATGTATACAGTCAATCAGGTTTCCCCCTACTGAGTTACGATCACATTCCATTTACTCACGGTCATTTCAGTTGGAGTTTTGGGTATTCCACAGTCGTCCATCACATGGACCAAATCTTCGATATGTTCTCATAGATGACTGGTTGTGATCACTGTGTTCATACTTTAGCTTATTGTTCTTGATATTGATAACAACCAGGTTTCCCTTATTTCTAAGGTCTTGTGGGGATTTTGCACACCCATATAAATTGCCAGGAAAGAAAGTGGGCAAAATAAAGAGTTCATGGGGGAGAACAGTGGAAAGAAAAGTATGGGAAGGTAAAATGGAGCCATGTTGTAAGGGCTGTTGAATATCAAGCCAGGCAGAGTCTTCCTATTGAATTAGAAAGTCTTTGAATCAGCTTGAGTAAACGGATGGTTCCAGAAGGAAGTTACCTGAAGGAAGATGCATTCATCTGTCGGCAGAGTGTATGAGAGAAGCTGGAGTTGGAGAAGCGAGTCAAGAAGCTTGTGGAGTAGTCCCTGCTCTTTGGGGTGTCCCATCCACTTGCTGCCTGAAGGCTGTCAGTTGAGAACACTCTTGACATCTCTGAACCTCTGTTTCTGTTTCAGTGGTGCCTAAAATTCCCAGAGAGCATCTAGCTTAGTATTCTAGTAGAAACTATGGAAAACTGATTTTTTGTGTAACAGTTTTGCTGAAATATAATTCATATACCAAATACTTCACTCATTTAAAGTGTACAATTCAGGAGTATTTAGTGTATTTACAGAGTTATGCAACCATAACCACAGTTTTTGAATCAGAATTTTAGAATTTTCACTACCTCAAAAAGAAACCTTTTAGCTGTCAATCCCTAACCTTCCATCTCTCTTAGCTTCAGGTAACCACTGATATCCTTTCTATCTGTATAGATTTGCTTATTCTGGATGTTTCCTATAAATGGAATTCATATAATATGTGAAAACTGAATTTTATATGGACATAGGAAAACCAGAATATGAGTTTTTCTTCCTTGTTATAATATTCCTTTATAATTCTGTGTACTCTCCTTCCAAGGTTAGAAGCAGCCAAGAGTGCAATTGGAGCTTGGGGCTTTTCTAGCTAATATCAGTCTGACTGGTTTTCTCTCTTTTCACAGAAGGTGATGAGGTGGGTACTGGTATAACTGATGACAATGAAGATGAAAATTCAGCCAATCAGATTGCTGGCAAGATACCCAACTTTTGTGTCCTGCTTCATGGCAGCCTAAAAGTGGAAGGAATGGTGGCGATAGTTCAGTTAGGGTAAGAAACTTTTTTACTGTTTGTTGAGTTAAAGGGAGAATCAATTTACAAAGGGAAGTATTTCCCAGATTTTTCTGAAAGAATAGAAAGGATCTCATCACTCTTTTTCTCTTCCTGCCATATCCTTCCCACCTACTGTCACCATCTATACTTCTCTTTAAAGCATCCACTAGAATAAGTACAGAGTGAGTCTTCTAATTATATTGCCTTTATATTTTTTAGATGATGAGCATTTTTTATTTCCTGTTTTAAATTTATTTATTTTTAATTGGAGGATAATTCATCCACATGAATCACTTATAGGTGTATACATATGTCACCTCCCGAATAAAGTATTTTTTACATTGATTTCTTTTTTTTTTTTTTACTTTTTATTTTGTATTGGAGTAAGCTGATTAACAATGTTGTGATAGGTTCAGGTGAACAGCAGAGGAACTCAACCGTACAAATACATGTATCCACTCTCCCCCAGGAGAAGGCAATGGCACCCCACTCCAGTACTCTTGCCTGGAAAATCCTATGGACAGAGGAGCCTGGTAGGCTGCAGTCCATGGGGTTGCTAAGAGTCGGACACGACTGAGCGACTTCACTTTCACCTTTCACTTTCATGCACTGGAGAAGGAAATGGCAACCCACTCCAGTGTTCTTGCCTGGAGAACCAGTCGGACATGACTGAAGCGACTTAGCAGCAGCAGCAGCACCACCACTCTCCCCCAAACTCCACTCCCATCCAGGCTGCCGTGTAACATTGAGCAGAGTTCCCTGTGCTGTACAGTAGATCTTTATATTGCCTTTATATTATATCTCTTCTCAGTTTTCCTCTTTTCTGTCCTGTCTAGGAAACTTGGAGGCAGTTAAAGCAATGCTGCCAACTTGTTTTAGGATCTTAGACAGTATGCACAGACTTCTCAGCTATAAAATGAAAAAAGATGCTGATAATACTGAACATTTTACCATGTGCCAGATACTCCTCTAGGCACTTTACATATGTTAACTCATTTAATCCCTCATAACACTATCCAAGAGGTATCAGTATTACCCCCTGTTGCCTTAGACGAGGAAACAGACTTAGAGAGCAAAGTCATGGTACTTGCTCAAGGTCACACAGATATTGAATGAAAGAGTCAGGATTTTTATCCATGTGTGTGACTCTATAGCCCATGCTCATAACCACTGTGCTATATTCTTTCTCTATAAGGAATGCCCTTCTAGCTTTGACTTTGGATATAGTCTCAAAATCTGCAGAACCGCCTGCTTCCTTTTCGAGAATACCTGTTTGTTAGAGAAGAAGAGGTGACTGGTCATCCTCTGGCCATCAACTGGGATTGACTGGTAGAGAAGATCAAGAGTTGTTAAGAATACCTGGAGGAAGCATGGCTCCAATTCTGCTTGAGTTAAAATTAGCTAATCCAAAAAGACAAATGCAATTCTTTTCAGATATCGGTGTGCTAGATTCTTGGTATTCAAGTTACTTGTACTAATTCTGAATATAAGAATCACCTGAAGCCCTTTGAGAAGTGTGAACAGAGCTGGGTGATGGCGTTGCACACTATGTTAGAAGGGCTTCTCTGTGTGGTATTTCAGCTCTTACTCCTCACCACACCTGTAGCTATCTGCTGCCCTTGTGATTCTTTTTCTCTTATAAGGCTGTTTTTTATTTCCATATCTACATAACTAAATAGTAATACATATCTCCAAAGAACGCTAATATTAGGGGGCAATAGTATGCATTTGTAGGTTTAGGATTTGGCTTTAATAAGAATAGTGCACCTAATTTCAAAGCTGAAAGCCATGTCTCTTGAGAGAAAAACACAGGGTAGAGTTATTTAGCTTGACAGTCCCAGGCGTAAAGCTGTTCTCACCGTCTGTCTTCTCTCCATCTAGTCCTGAATGGCATGGGATGCTCTACTCTCAAGCTGACAGCAAGAAGAAATCAAACCTCATGATGTCTCTCTTTGAGCCTGGCCCAGAACCTCTCCCATGGCTAGGGAAAATGGTGCAGTTGGGTCCAATTTCAGGTATACCCCAGATCAGACTTTTATTTATCCTGACTTTGTTCTCTCTCTACTGCTCTGAATGGCTCTCTCTGTGAGTCAGAGGGCGCATGATTTCCCGTATGAGTGCCCTGTGGTTCCTGATGCTGGATGTGTCTGTAGACAGCCCCAAAAGAGTGTAACATTTGGACTTTTAACATTACAGCTCAGGGGAAACAAACTTTCCTTAGTGTACTATTTTTAACCCAGGTACCCCTAGACATCCTTAGATAATTTAATCCCATTCCTTCTTGAAACTGTTTCCCATAGTTTTCCTCACATTGCATTCACCTGGTGCTTATCTCTTTCCGTGGCAACTTTTTTCACTTGTCGTCCTGTCTTTTCTTCCCCTTGCCTCACGATTTCCCAGGGTGGTGTTCTTTGCCTTCTACTCTTGGGTTATTATTCTCTCTTGTTTATTTCATCAGCTGTTTTGGCTTCAGACTCTCAACCTATCTCTTAACTCTCATCCTGCTTGATCTCTCCCTGAATCTTGCACCTGTATTTCCAGGTTCCCACTTGGACCTCTCCACCTGGATATTCTGTCACAGTCCTCAGATCAGCATGTTTGTGGCAGAAACCACCATCTCTCCCTCTCTCCCATAAACCATTTCTTCTTCTGATTTTTCTGCTCCTTCTGATTGAGGCCTTTGTACCCCTAGGTACTCAGGCTCCAACTGTAGTGTCTCCCTGAACTTATTTGGGCCCATTTCAATTTTAGGAACATCTACCAAGCAGCCTATTCTGTGCCAGGTCTGCAGGCTAAAAGAGTCAGCAGAAGTTACTCAAAAGACTAGTGGAAAGTGGAATAATAAACCTAAACTGGCATGAGATCACAGTCTGCCTGAAGTAGGGGATGGTCAGCTCTTCCTTGAGGACTTGGGCATATCTCCACAGAGGAGAGAGACCATTACTGAGTTTGAAGAAAAAGAGAAATTTGCTCCAAATAGAGCACCCCTAGAAAAGAAAGAAGCTAGACCACAAAGTGGGAGGGTGGGGGTGGGAAGGCCAGATGGTAGGTTAGAGTTTGGCAGTGGGACAGCAGGCAGGGCAGGCCTCATCTGAGACTTCATTCTACAGATACGGGGAAGCTGCTGAAGGAGAGTAATATGATCAGATGCTTCTGGCTATGATGAGAACAGTGGAGATACCAGTTAGGTGACTATGTATTCTAAGTACTGGTAACTTCTGGAGTTGTGCAGTGTGGCTGAAATCCAAGTGAGAGATAATGAATTTTGCATTTAGAAAACTCTGTGGAGTATGGATTTGAAAAGGTATGGGCATCTTGGCTGTTAGAAGTCTCCTGTAACAGTCCTGGGGATCTCAAGATGAGACGCAGTACAAGGCCAGTGGCTGGGAAAGAGAGGATGTGATCCATGCAAAGATATTTCGAAGGTGGAAGCAGCAGTATTTAGATACAAGGATAAAGGAAACAGAGTTGAGAATGATTCCAGGTTTCTGACGGGCTGCAGGGTGAAAGGTGGTACTAATAATTGAAACAGAATAGTAGATTTGAAAGGACTTCTCTTGTGCATGTTTATGCCTGTGAGATTTAGGTGAAGGTACCTATAGACAATTCCTGTAAGAATCTGGAGTTCAGGAGAGAGGACAGAGTTGAAAATACAATTTTTAGTTATAAACATATTGGTGATCTTTAAAATGGTGAGAATGAGGGAGATTGCTAGGGCAGTAGTTTACAAATTTGAGTTTTGGTATACAAAAGTAAACCTGGAGAACTTGTTTTAAAATTCTGTTTCCTGGTCCCCACTTACAGAGTTTCTGATTCAGTAGGTCTGGATTTAAGATCAAGAACTTGCAGTTTTAATATTACCTAATTGATTACAATCTAGGTCAATAACCACACTTGAAGAAGTCCTGGCCTCAGGAAACGGAGAAGGCAATGGCACCCCACTCCAGTACTCTTGCCTGGAAAGTCCCATGGACGGAGGAGCCTGATAGGCTGCAGTCCATGGGGTGGCTGAGAGTTGGACACAACTCAGTGACTTCACTTTCACTTTTCACTTTCATGCATTGGAGAAGGAAATGGCAACCCACTCCAGTGTTCTTGCCTGGAGAATCCCAGGGACGGCAGAGCCTGGGATCGCACAGAGTCGGACACGACTGAAGCGACTTAGCAGCAGCAGCAGCCTCAGGAAAGTATATACCTTAGGGGAAAAGGACCAGACCCCTAGAAAGGAGCAACTACTAGAGGTCACTAAATGGCACCAGTAAAGGAAAATGAGAAGGAAGAAGCAGATAAGAGAAAAAGTACAAGAAAAAGGATGTCACAGAAGCCAAGAGAATAAAGAGATTCACGAAGGAAGTACCATGTCTCATGAGCACATGTAAGTCGTGGCCTACAGTGTCTTACACACATGTGCATGCATGTCAGTTCAGGTTTGAAGGATACCTTTTGCCATCAAAGCCTAGAGATTTTGATGGAATATAGGCCCTAGAAGCTAGGCCTAGGGTCAGCAAACTTTTCCAGCAAAGGGCCGTATATAATAAATATTTTACATTTTATAGGTAATTATGGTTTTTGTCATAACTACTAAACTCTGGCATCATAGCACAGTACATAAACCATTTTAAATAAAAAATAACCATTCTTAACTCAGAAACACACAGCCAACCATAGTTTGCCAGCTCTTGAGCTAGATTCCAGGGGCTGGGATTTTAAAGGTCACACAGGAACAGGAGACAAGAGTGAACTGAAATCTCTTGAGTAAAGCAGGGAATGTGGAAGGTCTACCCTCTCAGTGAGAGGACGACAAAAAAAATTCTATTCATTGTTTCTACCTCCTTTTTACACATAAAGAAGTCTGAAAGTCTCCTGTGAGACGTGGAAGCCCAAGGCCTGCACCATGCGGCTCACCCCTGCCCATTCCCTAACCAAACAGTGTAAACACTGGAGCCGAAACAGTGAAACCTGTGGTGCATCCTCCAGAAGCTAACGTAATGGCTCTGTAGAAACTCCTCTACAACCCAGGGGGAAAGTGAAAGTCGCTCAGTCGTGTCCGACTCTTTGCGACCTCATGGACTATACAGTCCATGGAATTCTCCAGGCCAGAATACTGGAGTGGGTAGCCTTTCTCTTCTCCAGGGGATCTTCCCACTCCAGGGATCGAACCCAGGTCTGCATTGCAGGCGGATTCTTTACCAGCTGAGCCACAAGGGAAGCCCTACTGCAGAAAAAACAGTCATCCCTGGAGATGTGTTTATGATTTGAAGAAAAAAAAGTTGTAAAATCATGTGAAGGTCTTTGATTTGAAGGAAGAGCAATAGGAGGATTAGCACCTTGAGGACTTAATCTGAAAGATACTGTAGAATGAGTATTTTAAATGATTAAATAGTTTTAGGGAAGAATAGAAACCAAGAAGAAAGAAGAGGACACTAGGAATCAAGAGTCATTTGATCTTGACAGGTAAGAGATTCTTGGTGGCTTTGTAAGAATCAGTTTTGGCAAATGATTAGCCAGGAGACAGGCTGAGGAATGAATTAGAGAAGAGGAAATGAAAATGATGAGTTTGACCACAAGAGGACAGAAATAGGACAGTAATTGGAAGAGAACCTGAGGAGGGGTGTGTGTATGTGTAAAAAGGGATTCCTCACCCCCTTTATCTATTCACTCTGCAGCATTCATACATTCATTCTGACCTTTGATTCTCGGGGCTCTTGCCTTGTACTGGGTTTCTTTACCTTTCACTTAGATCAATTCAGTTCAGTTCAGTTGCTCAGTCGTGTTCCAACTGTTTGCAACCCCAAGCCTGGCAGCACACCAGGCCTTCCCTGTCCATCACCAACTCCCGGAGTTCACCCAAACCCATGTCCATTGAGTTGATGATGCCATCCAACCATCTCATCCTCTGTCGTCCCCTTCTCTTCCTGCCTACAACTTTCCCAGCATCAAGGTCTTTTCCAGTAAGTCAGTTCTTCGCATCAGGTGGCCAAAATATTGGAGCTTTAGCTTCAGCATCAGTCCTTCCAATGAATATTCAGGACGGATTTCCTTTAGGATTGACTAGTTTGATCTCCTTGCAGTCCAAGGGACTCGCAAGAGTCTTCTCCAACACCACAGTTCAAAAGCATCAATTCTTCTGCACTCAGCTTTCTTTATAGTCCAACCCTCACATCCGTACATGACTACTGGAACAACTATAGCTTTGACTAGATGGACTTTTGTTGGCAAAGTAACGTGTCTGCTTTTTAATATGCTGTCCTTGTGTTGGTCACAGCTTTTCTTCCAAGGAGCAAGCGTCTTTTAATTTCATGGCTGCCAAGTCACCATCTGCTGTGATTTTGGAGCCCAAGAAAATAAAGCCTGTCAGTGTTTCCATTGTTTCCCCATCTGTTTGCCATGAAGTGATGGGACTGAATACCATGATCTTTGTTTTTTGAATGTTGAGTTTTAGGCCAGCTTTTTCACTCTCCTCTTTCACGTTCATCAAGAGGCTCGCTCTTTAGTTCCTCTTCGCTTTCTGGCATAACGGTGGTATCATGTGCATGTCTGAGCTTATTGATATTTCTCCCAGTAATCTTGATTTCAGCCTGTGCTTCATCCAGCCTGGCATTTCACATGATGTACTCTGCATGTAAGTTAAATAAGCAGGGTGGCATACAGCCTTGACACGCTCTTTCCCCAATTTGGAACCAGTTTGTTGTTCTACATCTGGTTTTAACTGTTGCTTCTTGACCTGCATACAGATTTCTCAGAAAGCAGGTCACTTAGATCAGAGGTCAGCTAACGATGGCCTGCAGGCCAAATTAACCCACTGCTTGTTCTGTAATTATAGTTTTATTGTTAAGTTTTGTTACAGAATCTCTCCCATTCATTTACGTATCTATGGCTGCTCTCCTGCTTCAGTGGCAAAATTGAGCAGTTACAACAGAGACCATATAATCCACAAAGCCTAAAATATTTACGTCTGATACTTAACCTAAACTGTTGTGATAGTTTTTACCACAGCTGCCTGTCCGTAATCTAAGGTAGTAGCATTCACATTCCTTTCTGGTCCGGCTGCCAACCTAGCAATGCTTGGCTCATTGTGCATATTCTTAAATCAGATGGAACTGCTTTCTTCTCAGCCCTGTATTCATGGTTGTTGGTTTCTTTTTTCTTTCCCTCTGTTCTTTTCAATGAGGGTAGTAAGAACTAACATCTGTTGAATTTAACTTTGTGCCAGGCACTGTGCTAGACAAAATGAAACGGGTCATCTTATTTAACTCTCACAACAGTCCTAGGAGATTGGGGTTGTCATGGTAACAAGTAGTAAGTAACAACAAAACCTATCTTAGCTAGTTGGTGAGAGAAGTTTCTAAGGAAATGAGTACCTGACACACAGTTGGCACATTTGAATGATAGAGCTTGCTGTTTTAATTATGTTTTTTTAATTAAAGGGAAGCTTGCAAAATAGTACTGTTTACCTACCCCTTCTACTCCTAATTCTGTTCTTACAGACAACCATTCTCCGATTTTAATTTTTCTTCTGATATTTTACTTACATTTCTAAATAATTTAAGTATATAGCTATTTCTTGACTGTATTTTTAATGCCATTTTTTTACTTTTCAAGGAAAACTGCTTAGCTCTTCTCTTACTACTACCATCCCTGCCCAGCTGCTCACCCAAGAAGCACATTTCCGCTTGCTCGCGCCTTGCAGTGTGGTCCTAGCGTTCCTTTCCCCTTGCTCGCGCCTTGCAGTGTGGTCCTAGCGCTCCTTTCCCCTTGCTCGCCCCTTGCAGTGTGGTCCTAGCGCTCCTTTCCCCTTGCTCGCGCCTTGCAGTGTGGTCCTAGCGTTCCTTTCCCCTTGCTCGCGCCTTGCAGTGTGGTCCTAGCGCTCTCAGCGGCTCAGTCAGTTCTCTGTCCTCGCTGTCAGTGTTAGTCACTGCTAAGTACAGTGTGACATTTCCTTTGTTTTGCAACTCTTTGTGTCCTACCCCAGATACTACCGTTGTTTTTAATTAGCTGTTTCTTTTTTCTAGCAGGTAGGATAAATGTATTCTGAGTAACTGTAATTAACAGGAGAGCTCTATAGGGAAGACACCAACGTTCCTCGCAGAATCCGGGAAAGAGCCTGGCAGCCAGGCTGGGGGAGGCCAGCTACAGACGAGTGCAGCCGCCACTCTGGGCTCTCGTGGCCTTCCTCTGCCTTTTTCTTCCCCTTGTTTTTCTTTGCTCTTTTCCATGTACCTGTCACTAATTCCTGCCTAAGCAAAATATATCCTTTACGCATTTTGTTGTCTCTCTTTTTCCTGAGAGTCATCTTCCTTTTGTTTCACGAATGGACTGGTTACTCTCTAGGCCCATTGCATAGCTGTCATCCCAAGTCTTCCCTTCACATCTCTGCCGCGACTCTCCTGTTTGATGAATCCTCCTGAGAAAAGGGGAGGAGGAAATCTCACATACGTGGAAATGTCCGTATTTCATCCCTTATACTCTGCTGATGGTGGGGTTGAATATTGAGTTCTAGGTCAGGAATCGTTTTCCCTTGGAGTATTGAAGCTCACTCTGCTGTCTCTTCTGACTTCCAGGGTTGCTCCTGAGAGTCTCGTGCCATGCTGACTGTCCGAGCTTTGACCCTGGTCTCTCTTTCTTCTGTGCACCTCGAGGCTCTTCTAGTGTCCCTAGCTTTCTAGATGTTCAGAATCACATACCTCGGTTTTCGTCTCTTCATTCATTGTGCTGGACTCCGTGCTTCCATCTCGCAATTCTAGTCCTGGAAGCACGAATATGTCTTTGATTTCTTCCACGTATTTTTTGTTCTCCTTTCCTAGATGTGCTTATAGTATTTGTGTGCATGTGTGTAATTTTCTTATCCTACCCATATTTTTCATTTTTTGGAATTTTTTGTTCTACCTTCTGTAAGATATCTTGAATCTTATCTTGTAACCAATATTTTTTAAAATTTTCCATTATGATATTTATTATTTGTAAGATCTCCTGTTCTTTTTTCATTAATGTCTGCTAAGCCAGTTTCCACATAGAGGCTCCAGGCAATAGAGCCAATACAGGTAGGCTGTGATAAGATGCCAAGATGTTTGGTACTGACACTGAGTGCTGTAGGATAAGCAGGGCTAGAAAAATCGTCGTCTACCAGAAATAACTGGGACAGCTCCATGGAGAAGGCAGGATGGGATCTGGACCTGGAATTTAAGTACATTTGAGTAGGTGAGGAATGGCAGTGTTGAATGGGGGAAGAAACCAGGCCCAGCTGTCCTGTGAAACTGAGCCTCAATTTCCTCATGTTTAATGAGACTAATAATATCTACTCTCTTGAGTTGCTAAAAGGAGATAAGTTGTATATGTTAAGTATTTTGCACATAGTTGTAATTTAATAAATATCCTTCATAAACACTCATATTCTTCATTGAGGCCAGAAAAAAAAATCTTTTCTAGCCATACTTCCTTAGCATGGTGCTTCCTACATAGTGAGATCTTACTATAGAGGAATAATGAGTACGTGAGGGAGGGAATAAATAAATGAGGAAAGGAGAGCATTGCAGACAGGGGAAGAATGGAAACAGTGGCCAAGAAGTTGGATATAAGCATGTTGCCTGGGAAACGACTGTTGGGATCTTGGCCTGACTTAGAAAGGCTTATGGATTGACAAGTCTTCATGGGAACATCTGGAAAAGCTGATCAAATAAATTTTTGGAGGGGGTAGGAGGAGAGGGCAGTGACAGAGGTAGAATGGGGCCATATAAGGCATCCAAATTAATGACCAGATTGGGGTTAGAGCACTTCTGGGTCAGTTAGAGAAGCCGAGCTAATTCCAGTTTTCAACAAGAACATGTGGGCAAGGGATTTAAGCTCCCCAGTCTTGTTGGGGAAATGATTCCTGCTCTATCTACCCTGAAAGATGATACCGATAAAATGAGCCAAGAGGTAATAAGCATGCTTTGTAAGTTTGTGACAAAGTATCATTGACTCAGGAAGCAGGTGGAAAAATAGAAATCTTTGTTTATCCACGTGGCTATAAACCCAACATGGCTTTATGTCTTTGGAAGCAGTAAACTAGTAAGCCATAAAATGGGGTATGTTTCACCAAGAAAGTGTTTCTTCCCTTGCTCTTTTCCTTAAATTGGATATATGTAATTTCACTTTTAAATGTTCTCAATGTCTCTACCTATGCTGTCTGATCCAGTAGCCACTCACCACAGGAGGCTATTCAAATTTAATTAAATAAAATGCAGTTCCTCTGCTACACTAGCCAGGTGTCAAGGGTTCAGTGGTCCCATGGGGTGTGGCTACCTTTCCTTATCACAGAAAGTTGTGTTGGAGAGTGCTGGGCTAGACTATGTAGAATTGCAGTATGTAGGTATACGTATATTTTTATATACACTTTAGTATTATTTTATGTATTTTTATCCTCTTATGACCTTAATTTATAAAGCAGATAGGTAAAACTTGTATATTTAAAGACAGTAAGCTGTTTTTCACTTGCCTGGGCCTCAGTTGATTGTTCAGTGTCCAATGTTAGTGCTGAGAACAGGTTCCCCAACCTGATGGAAGTTAATGGATTTTCTTAATTAGGGAGGTAATAGGATATAGGAGATCGAATGATTCAAAGAGCTTCTAACCTAATTGGAAATGTGCTTGATTGTGTTTTGCCAGATGTCATTTCAAGCTTGTTTTTTTCTTTTAAGATGCTAAAGAAAACCCTTATGGTGAGGATGATAATAAGAGCCCGTTCCCCCTGCAGCCCAAAAACAAGCGCAGTTATGCCCAGAATGTGACGGTGTGGATCAAACCCAGTGGCCTGCAGGTAACATTACCATCCACGTTGCTCTCCACTGGGGACAGGGGGAGGGATTCCTGCAGGCAGGCGGACATTTGATTTGATTTTCTTTTCCTCTGATACTTCGTAATTCATTTACTTCTAGCATTTGTCATTATTTCCAAAAAGGATTTGAGGTGGCCTACAGTAAAACACGTACGTAGCAGAATCATTTTTTACAAAATTTGGAGCAGTATAAAACCTAGAGGAAGAAGAGAGACGGTGTTCCGGGAAGCCAAGGCAGAATGATAATTGTGTTTGAGCAATTTGGCTCTTGAGCTTCCTGCTACCAAGGTCAGAAAAAAAACATGTTGGTTATATGGTTCTCCTTGTCTGATAAAAGGAAGCATGTCAGTTCTTCTAGAGAGACACATTTTTTTCGAGCATTAAATTTTAACATAAAAGTTTTGACATGGTGAGTCATTGAATAATATTATAGGTGTTATCTTTAGTACCAGTTTTGAGGAAGACATAAAAACCTTCATGTGATTGTTTCTCCCATTGGCACAATGTAAGTCAAAGCATTACCATGTAATACCACAGAAACGCTTTATGGAAGGCTCCTATGAAATTTTCCTATTATCAAGGTGTGCTGCTTTTAGGCAAGAGACTCAGTGACTTTCTCCTCCCGTTGGCAAAGTCATTCATACGTATTTTTAAAAATCGGTTTTTGAATTTTTTTTCTCACGAGTGCCTTTTCTTTTTTCCTTTGTTCCTCCCATGAGTCCAGTCCAAGCCAAATGAGAAGAGGCAGTCAGGCCCTGACCACAGCAGTAACCTCTGTCGACACGTAGTCTCTGCCAGCCCCCTTTTCAGGGAGACGAGACAGACACATCCTGCCCTGGCTAAGGGGCCTCTTCCCTTTGTTGGAAATTAAAGTTCTCCCTCTCTCTTGCCATTGCTGACCCCAGCACTTCCCTGTCTGAAGGAGAGCTGAATTTTTCTAAAACTGCTTTTTAAATTCTGTTTTGGTCTGGATGTGTTGTTTTATTATGGTGAGGTGCATATAACAAAAGTTGCCATTTCAGACGTTTTAAGGTATTCAATTCAGTGACGTTAATATAATCACAGTGTTACATGACCATCACCACTGTCTAGTTCAAAAACATGTTCATCACCCCGAAAGGAAATCCTTTACCCGCTAAACAAGTCACTCTTGCCCCAGCTCTAGGCAGCCACTTATCTGCTTTCTCTCGTCTGTAAGGCTTTGTCTGTTCTGGATGTTTCATGTAAACTGCATCATACGTGTGCCTTTTTGTGTTTGACTTCTCTTAGCGTAATGTTTTCAACAGTCATTCATG
This sequence comes from Budorcas taxicolor, assembly GCF_023091745.1. Lineage (NCBI taxonomy): Eukaryota > Metazoa > Chordata > Mammalia > Artiodactyla > Bovidae > Budorcas > Budorcas taxicolor. Next base: position 12,647,472 of record NC_068919.1, on the reverse strand, counting down.
TTGTAGCATGTATCAGTCCTTCATTCCTTTTGATGGCTGAGTAATAGTCCATTGAATAAATAATGGTCCAATGTATAAAGTCCATATTTGTCTGTCCATTCATTCAGTTGATGAACTTTTGAATTATTTCTGCCTTTTGGCTATTGCGAATAATGCTGCTGTGATCATTTGCCAAGTTTTTTTCTTTTGTTGCTGGGTTGTTTTAAGAGTTTTATAAGTAAGTTTTATGGTAAGAATTTTATAGGTTTAGCTCTTAACATTTAAGCCTCTGATCCATTTTGAGTCAATTTTGTGGGTATGGTATGAAGTGAGGGTCCAACTTCATTCTTTTGCAGGTGGCTATCCAGTTATCCAGGCACCATTTGTTAAAGAGACTTCTCCCCCCGACTGAATGGTCTTGGCATCCCTGTCTAAAAGCAGCTGCCCATAGATGTATGGGTTTACTGGGGGTGTTTTTGTGAGACAAGCTCATTTTTGTCACCATGAGCTTTAGTATCGTCAAGCCTTTTGAAGGAGAGAGATGATTTACTAATGCTGAACAATAACATTAACTCAGAAGGGAGGCTCGTCTTTACACTATAACTCTTCTCATTTTCATTTTTTTTCCATTTAAAGGCATCCTTTTGTATTCTTTCCATTTTTACCACAGAATTCTAACATTGAATTCTTTTTACCCTCTATAGACAGATGTACAGAAGATTTTAAGAAATGCAAGGAAACTACCTGAAAAAACACAGACATTCTATAAGGTGAGACTGTAGGAATTATAGTAGTCGAAGGTGGGCTCTGTGCTGCCTGCCGGAAATAAACTGTTTCACAGTAGTGTGAACACTGAACATGGACAGGAATTAGAGATATTTGTTTGTGCCTCCAGTTTTTCCTCAGTAAAGTCAGTAGAAGTGATAGGTCTGTACCTGCCCTAAATCCGGGAATCAGGAGTGTCTAAATGGCCTGGTTCTGTGTGCTGGGTCTCCTGGCAGGTCCTCTCTGTGTTGGTGCTGCTGTGAACGGCTGAGGGAAGGAGCTGAAAGGACCTGTGAGCCATAGCCCTTAACGCTCCTCACTGTTCCCAAGTGGGTATCCAGTCTAACTCGAGGCAACCAGTGGACGTGTTTTCCAGGGATGGTGTCTGCTCAGAACATTCGTACTTTGCCAGAGGAGGTGCTTCTGGTAATGATTTCTAAAATGGCCCACGTACGAGACTTCCCTGGCGGGCCAGTGGTTCAGACTCCATGCTTCCCTTGCCGTGGGCACAGGCTCAATCTGTGGTCAGAGAAATAGGATTTCACCTGCCGTGCAGTGCAGCCAAAAGATAAAGTGAGCCTTTTAAAAAATATATACATTTATAAATTGCAAAAGAATGGCCCTCCAGGATCATACCTCACTAATGCAGAACCGTTGGTGGAGTCAAGCCACAAGAGATGGGGTGGAGTTGGGGGGTGGGGGGCGGCATTTCAGTTCACTCTCGCTTCTCCTGTCCTGCTGATATTTGGCTGAAATTAAATTAAGTGGCAGTGTGAGGTATGCAGTATTGTCAACTGTGTCCTAACTTGCTAATCTTAAAATATCGTACCCACAGTCATCCCCAGGCTAGCATCTCTTCCAGAGAACATAGGCACTTTGGGTGTTATCTCATTACCTTTATGTCTTCAAACCTAATTATGTAGTGAGCTGATGAAATCAGGCAAGAGTTCAACCAGAGAGTGGTTCAGCCCACCATTCCTCCCCCTAACCGAAGCCTTTAATCCATATGGGCCCTAGATGACCACTCCGTGGCTGCAGCCCCTGCCTGCCTGCAGAGCTGTCTATTCAAGGTCTATACTTTGGCCGCCTTCTGAACTTTTCATTTGTAAACAGATGATAGGAGAAAGGTGATCAGAAAGTCTGTTTCTTTCTTCTGGTTTTTTATAACCTACATAACAGAGCGGGAAAGGGCCTCTACCAGATAGCTGTGTCGACCCCTCTCGTGGGCACAGCAGAGGTGAGCCTCGTTTTGTAAATGAGGCCACTGACACCCAGAGAGGCCCCACAACTTGCCCAGGTCGCACTGCTAAGTGATAGATGGGGCATTTCATGTTTCTCTGCTTCTATCCACTATGCCTTCTCTTTCTGAGGCAGTCTTTGGGGTCTGACTTCCTGACTCCTCCAGAGCCTTCTCCAGACATACTCATTGTCATTCAGTCTAAGGCTCCAGCCAGAGAGGCACTGAAGGGTTCAGAGCCCTCTGAAGTTTGGGCAAGCCTTTTCCATACCTGAGTAACAGAGATGAAGTATCCTCTGAGTTATGAGTTGTTGTTTAGTCGCCAAATCGTGTCCAACTCTTTGTGACCCCATGGACTATAGCCGGACAGGCTCCTCTGTCCATGGGATTATTCTCCAGTCAAGAATACTGAGGAGGTTGCCATTTCCTTCTCCAGGGGATCTTCCTGACCCAGGGATCTAACCCACATCCCCTGCATTGGTAGGCAGAGTGTTTACCACTGGGCCCCCAGGGAAGCCGAGTTACGAGTACTGTCCATGAAATGATATATGCAAAGCACCTCACCATGTTTGGCCTAAGTGGTCATGAACTGTGGTGAGGATAACCTGTTTCAGAAACCTGTCGTCCTTTGCCTTCTGACCACCTGTAGAGGAACTACTTCCCAGGCATGTCATCACACCCTCTTATTATTAGCATCTCTGTACAAATATTTGTTCTGATATAAAAACACTCATTTAAGTTTGGGGGTCAAGGGGAATATATGTCACACTGAGCACTTAGAAAGTATGTGATGAGGAGAATACATTTTAGGAACATTGGTGTTTCGTTTGTTTCAGGAGCTGAACCGTTTACGAAAGGCTGCCTTGGCCTTTGGTTTCCTGGACCTGCTCAAAGGGGTGGCAGACATGCTAGAAAGGGAGTGCACACTGCTGCCCGATACGGCTCACCCCGACGCTGCGTTCCAGCTGACCCACGCTGCCCAGCAGCTCAAGCTGGCCAGTACTGGCACCTCTGAGTACGCTGGGTATGACCACAACATCACACCTCTGCAGACAGACTTCTCTGGGAGCAGTGCAGAGAGAATATGACGCTGACTTTGGAAGCGTTCCTTCTTTTTTTCAAGTGAGAATGATTTCGGGTAAAAACTTTCTCAGTCTGCTCACCTCTGCAGTGGCTACCCGAAGACCTTCCCGAGACTGCCTGAGACGCACCCCTCACAGGTTTGACTCTGCTACTCCAAGAATGTTCTGCAGGTGGGCAGCTGCTTTCTGGAGCTCAGAGTCTTTTAAATCCCAAAGACAACTGTTGCTCCCACGATGGGAACATCTCCTGAAACGCTTGAAGGACTGACAAGTGTAGAGCCCTCTCCACCATCCTCAGGAAACCCAACAGCTTGGGTTCTGTTCCTGAAACACCTCTCCACTCCTTTCCTCTCCCAACCATAGGGACATTTTCAAGTACCTGTGGTTGGGAGAGGAGACTTGCTAAACACAAACCCAACATTCCTAAGTTTCAGAAGTTCCTTAAAACTTGGGCAAAAAAGTCAGTGGCAACCCTTAGGGTGCTTTTGGTGTAACCTGAGATACAAACTTAAAACAACCAAACTTATACAAACAAGCAACCATAAATGTATGATCCTCCTTTATTCAGAATTTTTTAATGAAAATAAAATATTTGGTTTTCTATAAAATGGTTTCATTGGGAAACCAGTAGGTTTTTGCCTTGGGTTTCTCCTATAACCTAAATATAATTTCAGCTTCCTAAGTGGCATAGATTCTTGAAGGTTCCTTGGGTTCCATATTGACTTCCTTATTTCTGACACTGGTTAGGCCTCACTGCCTAAACCCAGCTTCTGACATCACCATAGTCAGTTATAGTTCATCAGCTAGATTCACGGCCTTGGGCAAGTCATCAAACTTCCCTGGGGTTTATTTACATCATCAGTGCTTTTCAGATTGCTCTGTAAACGTCCTAAGAAATTACTCCCATAGGCTTCAGCCCAGGCAACCATATTGTTTGTTGTTTTAAAACTTTTCATTTTGTATTGAGGTATAGCCAATTAAAAATGTTGTGATAGTGTTAGGTAAACAACACAAGGACTCAGCCATACATATTCATGTATTCATTCTCTACCAAGCTCCCCTGCCATCCAGGCCAAGCAACCATGTTTTATTTATTAATAACATGCTGTACTGCTATAGAGGCGTACCTCGGAGATTTCGGAGGTTCACCTCCAGGCCACCACAATAAAGCAGGTATTGTAATAAGGCGAATCACACAAATTTCTTGGTTTCCCAGGATATGAAAATGTTATAGTTTATACTACAGTCTGTTAAGTGTGCAGTAGCATTATGTCTAAGATAAAATGTACACACCTTGAGTAAAAACTAGTTTATTGGTTAAAAAAAGAAAAGCCAACCATCCTCTGACAACACAGGGATCTTCATTTTCTGAAAAATGCAAGTATCTGTGACGTGTAATAAATCAAGGTATGCCTATATAATATTTTGTCTAAACAAAAGAATTTATCACTAATAATTTAGAAACCATTAGAGTAAATGATCTTTAAACCCAAGTTACTAGGATTTTGATTGTAAATGTTTTAATAGAAATACACAATCTTTAGCTTTTTCAGACAGCAGTAAGGTTTGTAACAATCACTAAGAATACAAGATTCTTTACAGCATAATCTACTGTAAAGCTCATCTGCCCAATTACGAAAGTCAGTTGAGAAGACACCAGAAATTAATACAAACAAATGTTGACAGAAGTTGCAGACATGCAAAATATCCTTCAGTGCAGTGAACTTGACATCTGGTTCGTATAGGCCTATACGAACCAGATGTCTTTAGGTCAAACCAAGTTTCCATCTTGGGCTCAGAGAAACAGCATGATCCAAGTCCCCCTTCCCCCGGAACAGTGGGAATGGCAGAACAGAAAGAGCTATCATGCCTTAAATTCTTATAGACAAACATTACTTATTTTACTTGGTTTACTTGGAATGTACTAGGGAAAACTGATGTTTTTGATGATGGTCATATCTTAAGGTTTTCCTCCTGTTGCTGGACTTCCTGTAAGGAATCTTCGTTAAGGCTCAGAGGGTGGTTCTTCAGCCAGAGTGCTCACTGTTTTCACTGGCCTACTGCAAACAGGTGAAACAACAGCAAAATAAAAACCTGGTGTTTTTGAGGCATGTTCAAAAACAGACAGTCTCACCAGCTGACTCTGACAGGTACACAAGTACATGAACTCAGTCAGTGCAGGGGAAGGAAGGCTGAGTGTCTGTTTGTGCACAGCCTAAGACAGTTCTTAGTTACTTTTAGTGTGGTCTGCTCTGAAGTCTCCAGCGTGCCACAGGCTGCATCGCCAGACTGACCTTTTTGATCCCTGTAGTGCCATCTGGGTTTGGAACTCTTACAGTTTCACTGTTTCCTAACTAAGGTTTTCGTCTTTCTTTCATGTTGAAAACAGCTGTGATTTAGCTACGAATGAAGTAAGTGATCATGGTGTTCCAAGGTTCTGACTGGTTTCTCTCAAATCACCCTGTGGCTCTCCAGTGCCCATGCAGGTTAAGATGTTGCTAGAGAGACCAAAAGTTTCACAGGTAATATGTGTCCTCCAGCCCTACCTGGACTCAGAAATGTTTTTATCAGTAACTGAGTCAAACTTAATTTCCCCCCCCAAAAAAATCAATGCCAACCCACTTAACAAGCAGCCCCTTGGGTACAGAATATATGAGGTCTTTTTCTGAGTCACTTCTGGAGCCTCCTATACAGCTACGTAGTCCTTTGGGGTTTTTTTTCCCCACAAGCAATAGCTGCAAAGAACACACCTCAGCTATGCACACGGCCAGTAGCTGGTAGCCTCGGGGCACTGAAGAAGTATCTGGGGCCTGTGAAGCAGACTGACTGGAGATGGGGTGGGTGGGGGCATGGCTGAGTCTTTTGCTGTCACTAACAGAATACGCAAGAATGAACCTGTCATCGGGTGTCAGGAATCCATGTCATGCAAGGACTACACTAAGGTAATACAGTAATCAGGAATGTTACTGGGGAAAAAAAGATAGCGCCACTGAGAATTTAATCATTTAACTTTAAAAAAACTTTTACATCAGTACAAGAAGGTGAAACTGTAAGAACTATAGATTAGGCTCAAACTGGCAAGAAGTCATCTAAATCTCTTCCGTTTAGTGGATCTTTTTCTTTTTTTGTCCAAAGCGCCGCCTGCGCTGTTTATAAAGATGACGGAAATTTACATATAACCCTGGAAAAGAAAAGAGGCCAATTAGAATCTTTGTCTCTGTTTATAAGCGGAAGTTCTTGGGGTAGAACAGTCCCTAGCTGTCTGTTTTTCATATCCCACAGCCCCGTGCTTCCTGCATTTCCTCAAGAAGCACAGCCTAGAACACACATTAACAATGCACTAGAGACAGTTCAGTTTTCCCCCAGTGGGTTTTACAATGTCATTTTCTCCCATGCTTTACTATGGAAAATTTCAAATATACAGATTAAATCATTGTACAGTGAACACCACCTTTAAACTTTAACTGTTTATTACACTTACTTAATCACATACCCATTCCCATCTCATTTTTTATGTATTTCAATGTAAGACATCAATACTCTTCACCCCTAAAAAATTCATTAATTAGAATTCAATATTCTTTTTTTCCTTTCTTTTAAGGTAGGATTTACATAAACTGAAATATACAAATCTGAAACAGAGAACCTAATTTTTAATTCAAGGCTAGGCAATAGTATGTATTAAGCAATAGCCTAAAAGGTGTGAGACACTTTTCGAGGAAGCAAAATTTAGTGAACTAGAAAAGCAAAGGATTTCAGAGCCAGAAAAAAATTTCAATCCCACGTGATCACTGAGGCGTTCTGTAGCGAAGCCTCACCTCCATTTTTTTCATTGTACAATAGAGTTAAAAACACTTATTTTATAGACTTACTGTGAGAGAATGAATCTTTGATCTATACACAAATATAATCGCTTGTTATACTGCTCCTAAATTATGCAGATTTAGGGTATCATTCTCAAGAATAAGAACAACTACACACTCATTGTAGGCAAGCTAAATATGAGTATAGAACCTTGTAAGTTAGAATATGCAACACAAGGAAAAGCCACTAGGGTTAGTGAACATTAACATTCATCTTTTTTAGTAAAATATTTTAAGGGTCTTTCCAGTATTTATTCCTACTCTCAGTAGGTCCAGTGCATGCAGCTTAATTACAGCAGTACTAGTCTTATGCGGGAATAGAAGTAAAGAGCTCTTTTAATGAGGGCATTTTCCAAAGTGATGCTTACTCTCTTCAAGCACCAAAGACTGTAACATTTTTGGTTTGAAACCTTTCTGAAATGGGTAATATCCTTTCTGAAATGGAAAAGAAGACATGGAACAAAAGGTAACCTTTGTTATGAGGGCACTCATAATGTGTGTTATTTAACTGCGCTTCTGCCATGCGCTGATTCCCTGAGGGGCTCCAAAAGGATGTAGTTCTCTTCTCCTGCATTTCTAAATGGCCAAGATCAGGAATCCCCTCGTGGTCCAGTGGTTAGGACTCTGAGCTTTTGTTGCCGAGGGCCCAGGTTCAGTCTCTGGTTGGGGAAGTAAGATCCCACAAAATGCATGGCACAACCAAATAAATAAGTAACCAAGATCACTGGGCTTTCCAACTTCTTGGGTTCACTTTTCGTGGTCTCTCTCTCAGTCTGGGGAAGCCAGTCTCCAAGCTGGTCCCCAGTAATCCCTACTTCCTGGTATCCCATACCCTTGTGTATTCCCCTCCCACACTGTACAAGGTTGATCTGTGTAACAAAGAGAACACAGCAAAAGTAACAAAGTCTGAGTTTAGGTTATAAAAAGGGTGGGTGTGATAGAAGTGCTAATTATCACTACAATGGCAATCTTATTACAACTGATATACCTTAAAGTTACACAATGTTTTATGTCAAATATATTTCAATAATACATAAATTTTTTAAAGGAAAAAAAAAGGGAGTTTGACTCTGGCTTTCTTCCAGATCACTTGCTTTGGAGAGAAGCCATGTTATGAGCATCCACATGGAGAAGTACTATGGCAGGACACTGAAGCCTTCCTGCCCAGAGCTACACAAGTGAGCTTGCAGTACATCCTCCAGCCCCGGTCAAGTCTGCAGAAACTATAGCCCCAACTGAGCTGACAGCTTGACTGAAACCTCATGAGGGTCCCTGAGCCGGGCCCACCCAGCTTGCCTGCTTCCTGACCCAGAATACATGCGCGATAATAACTGGGTGCTGTCTTAAGCTGCTACATTTTGGGGTAATTTGTTGCACAGAAGAAGATAGCTAGTACACTATCTGTCACATCCTTCTGTTGCCAGGAGACCAAACAGCCATACTTGAGGCCACCTCATGACTTTTGTGAAATACAACAGGGAGAAATACATAGAAATCATATTAAAATGTGTCAGAACATTATCCAGAGTAAACAGTCCTCCTAGTTAGGAAGGCTTTTAAATCTCTCAACTTTGCAGTAATTTAGGTTTACTCCTCTATCTCTTCTTTTAGTTCCTAGGAGGTCCCTAGTTGTCATGAGTTAAGAATTTATGATTTTATATAAAAGTTGATAAGCAAGCAAGGTTTTACATGAGGAATAGGGGGCTTTCCTATCGTCAGGCAGAAGGCTTTCTGATGTCTTGCGGCTGCTTGAACGGAGGCCTTTATTGCCTTCTTCCTTGCTGCCAGCTGTGTTACCACCTCTGTAACAATTCCTCTGGATAAGGAATCTGCTACTGAAATCAGCAAAAGTTAAATGAGCTTTTTATTCAGTTTTAAAAGTGTTTCTTACATTATTTTAAACATGAAATATGGGAAAGTCTGAATGACCAAGAGCATTTCAAGAAAAGAACTCAGCCAATCAAGATGTGGGAAGAAATATTTCCGCATGGCATATTCTCCAGTGGGTCTGTTCTGCAATGTAATTCATTCTTAAACTTATTTCCACTCTTGAAAGCAAGAATACTAGTAGGGATTTCTACAACTTTGAATCATCTAACTACCTTCTAAGAAGCAACAGAAAGAGAGTCTATTATGGAGCCAATACTTACCTAAAAATAGTAATATAAGGTAAATCTGAAGAAAAAAGGAAAATCGAACTTTGATTTTCACTGGATATGGCAATGTGAAGCTGAATCTTCCTGTTTCATTAAATATTGGAATGGACTGAATCACTGAGACAGCTGAAAGCAGAAACAAGAACTTTTTAGAAGCAAATGAAATACATTCACTGATAGAACCTAACTCCTCAAAGTTTCGGTTCTAGGTTTGTTGAAAATGCTTCCTCCTCCCTTTGTACAACAGGCTCACGCCTCTTCTTTTTTCCCCCGCTAGCTTTCCTAGGAAATAAGCCTTCAAGCTGACAGCAAAGGTAAATGAGGAACAGTCATTTGATAGCACTGAGCTTCCTATTCTATAAAATGGAGAGAAAAGTACCTATCTGACTCACTCATTAGGTGTTTGTCATAATAAAATGAAGTCATCAATATGAACTTGATTTGGAAGATTAAAACTACCATATAAATAGGAAGCATGCAATGCATGACCACCCAGCTCCCAAACCTTAACAAAATGAACTACTTCCTTGGAACAGTCTCGACAGCAGGAGTATTATGGAAGGAAACCACTAGAAAGAAATTCTTGAAAAGTTCAACACCCGTGTATCAGACTAAAGCTGGCAGAGGGAGGAAAAGAGGTGTGGCTACTCAGTGGAGATAAGATATAACACCTAGAGTTCTTTAAAGTACCTTCTGCCAAACATCCCATAGGATATAGGGGAATCCACACAGTGTAACGAAGCCATGTGAGCACCTTCCAATCCATGTCAATGCAGGAGAGCATGTAGAAGGGGTACCTATTGGAAATAAAGCATTCACATGTTAAAAACCACTGAATGCAACTCTAGAACATCATTCAAGAAGAGTAATTTCACAATCAGTCACACATGGCTTTTTAGCAGAATTAACAAACTCCCATTAATGAACTCCCATTGTGCTCTTCCTCCAATCTTCAAAGGATGTGAAAGTGAAAGTGAAGTTGCTCAGTCATGTCCGACTCTTTTCGACCCCATGGACGGTAGCCTACCAGGCTCCACCGTCCATGGGATTTTCCAGGCGAGAATACTGGAGTGGGCTGCCATTTCCTTCTCCAAAATGATATGAATTCTCGATAATGGCAAAGTAAGTTTAGGTCTCAAAGGAACCCTCTATGAAAAAGTTCCGTACATGGAACAGATGCTCAGAAGCATTTTGGCTTTATTCCTGGTTCTGATCTATGTTCCAAGTAGGTAAGGACAGATACTTTGACACTTTATCTCTGCCTAAATGAACATTTACCAAAATTAAAGTATACAAAAAGACCTCTAATCTATAATCAGGCATACTCTACTTAAAAAAAGCTAACATAAATTTGTTTCTCCCAAACAGTAAAAGTTACTATTAAGAACCTATAATCTCTTTCACTTTTGTGTTAAGTAGACTAGAGGGTATACAGGATGCCATGGGATGCAGACTACAGTTAAGACATAATCTAGGGCTGACAATGTCTTTTCTCCCTCTTAACTGTCAACTTTACCAAAATATCACCAAACCCAGAACTGAGGAGTCAGTTTGCAAAACCAATGCTCCACTTGGCTGGAAAGGGAAGAAGTATGGAATATGTATGGTCTGGTACAGAACACATCTACTTCAATCAGATCTTTTTTTTAAGAAAAGGATAACTTCTGGATTTCCCTGGTGGTCCAGTGATAAAGAATTCACCTGCCAATGGGGGGGACACAGGTCCAATCCCTGGTCTGGGAAGAGTCTACATGCCTCGGGGCAACTAAAGCCTATGCGCCACCTCGACTGAGCCTGTGGTTTAGAGGCAACACAACCAGAAGAGTAGCCCCCACTCGCCACAAATAGAGCTTGCACACAGCAATGAAGACCCAGCACAGCCAAACACAAAATCATTTTTTTAAAAGATAATTTCTTCTACTGACAATCAAAAATAGAAGAATCAGATAAGAGGTCAATTCAAACGTCAGTAATCTAATAGCCAAAGATTTATTCTATCATCCCTTCTCGAAGGCTGGTCTTCAGTACTTCATCCAGCCTGGGATGTTTCTTCAGTTACATGTTTCTTCAGCCCTTTCAAGAATTTTTCCATGTGAATGGGTCCTCTCTTTCCAACAAGACAGCAAGATCCTAAAGGGTAAGATAGGCCTTCGGTTTCTCTGGATCTCTCCCTCTGCTCCCCAGTGTCCAGGCTGGTATTATGATCCACTGAGCGCTTTAAAAAAAAAACTGCCTCAGACTTGCTGGCAGTCCGACTCCGTGCTTCCATTGCAGGGGACATGGGTCCAATCCCTGGGCAGGGAACTAAGATCCCACATGGCATAAGGCCAAAACAAAATTAAAAAAAAATAAACAGGCTTGTCCGAAGGTACTGCGTTATCTCAACTGATTGTTCACAGTTACAGATCGAACTCCTCATCCTACTCTTTCCCCCTCCTCACTACTGCACTTGACTAGTCTTTTATGGAAGCAGCCTAGATGTCCATCGGCAGATGAATGGATGAGGAAGTTGTGGTGCATATGCACAGTGGACTATTACTCAGCTATAAAAAAGGAACACATCTGAGTCAGTTCTAATGAGGTGGATAAACCTGGAGCCTATTATACAGAGTGAAGTTAAGTCAAAAAGAGAAAAATATTGTATATTAACGTATATATAAGGAATTTAGAAAGACAGTACTGACGATCCTACATGCAGGGTAGCAAAGGACACACAGATGTAAAGAACAGACTTTTAGACTCAGGGGGAGAAGGTGAGGGTGGGGTGATTTGAGAGAATAGCACTGAGACATGTATATTACCATATGTAAAACAGATGACCAGTGCAAGTTCAATGTATGAAGGAGGATATCCAAAGTCAGTGTTCTGGGACAACCCAGAGGGATAGGGTAGGGAGGGAAGAAGGCATGGGGTTCAGGATTGGGGGGTACATGTATACCTGTGGCCAATTCATGCTGAAGTATGGCAAAAACCATCACAATATTGTAAAGTAATTATCCTCCAATTATAATAAATTAATTAAAAAATAAAATTGTTAACTAAAAAAGTATCTTTAATGTTTTAATTTTAAAAAAACACTGTCTCAACTTTGCAGAGCACATAGATGCAGGTAGAACTCCACACATGAAACTTTAATCTCAAATAAAATGAGACTCTGGATAAGACAGTCTTATCCATAGTCGAAGGAGCACTCAAACACCATCCTGGCATTTGTACCCACCTGAAAATTTCAACTGTGCTCCATATATAAAACACAAAGAAAACCACAGCTTTGCTTTGCATTTCTTCCACGGTACCAAAGATGATAAACAAAATGAAGTTTCTTCCAAGAAGCTGTTAAAAAGACCCAGAAGAAAAAAAAAGTTTAAAATACATTCATAAAAGACAGCACATAAATGTGTTATCTGAAACATAACCCCATTAAATTCAAGGTACATAGAAAAAGACTGAGAACAGCTTAGAACAAGTTTAAGTACCAAGTCAGTACCAGTGTTACAGATTGTGTGTGTGTTCAGATAAAACACTGCTATTTCTCTGCAACAGGTAGAAATGTGAAAGTACCCAAGCCAGTACCAGTATTTCTGGACAGATTTTTGTGTGTGTGTGTATTCAGAGAAAACAATGCTATTTCTCTGCAAACAGGTATTTTTACTCATTGAAACTTCTCAACAAAGTGTGAATACCTACTAAATAAACATCAAAACCCTGCATTCCCCACCCTTGAGCTCAACTGCTCAATACCTGGAAAAGAGAAGGTATCACTGGTGTCTTAGTGACTCCAATTGCTGCATTGATAGATTCCACGGCTGCCAGCATCTGGCAAAAATACATCATGTCAGCCACAGTGTGGAACGTGTCATAGAAGGACTCTATGGGACAAACACATATTAAAGGTAAATCAATTGGCAAATGCCAACACACAAGTATTTTGCAATCTAGATAAGCCTTTACATGAAATGAATTTTAGGAAAAGTATAATAAACATCCAGTCAGATTCAAGTTCACTACTCAACTAAGCTGGAGGGGAGCAGGCCTCCATGGGCCTAATTAGTAAATTTTATTGGTTACCAGTAAGTTAACACATAAATCGTGTATGCCCCTCTCAATTTTAAAAGGCAAGAAAAAAAGCATACCTAGATTTCACTCACTTATTATATGCTGAAAAATCTATGTATCAGGCACAATGGTAATTCTTTTCCGGTCCATTATCTCATTTAATTTAAAGCTAAAACTGTATTACATATATTGAATGAAACCTAGCTTTTTAAAATATCAAAACTATACAATCATAAATACATGCAGAGGTACAAAAGTACTGAATAAAATTAACTTTCAAAGACCTTAATTGTATTTATATACTTAATCCTATTAATTCTCATTCTGAGAATATATCCTAACTAAAAAATATAAAATGAAAAAGAATAAAAGCTTCAGCAAGGAGACTGTTCTCTGAACTATTACATATTTCTAAGTGCACTAAAACAGAAATGATCTAAACCTACAAGTATGGAAAGTTTGAGAAAACTATAGTATATCTATTTCATGGAATATTATATAACAAAATGAGTTGTTGCTTATTTGAGGTCAATAATTGTGGTATCAATTTGGAGTGGTCCATAATTTAATATCCTTCATTTTCCATGCTGATCCTCACTTGACATCCTGAATTCTTACATTCCTCTTAGTGTTTCTCAAGCAGGGCACCACTGACATTTTGAGCAAGACAGTTCTTAGTCCTGCATATTGTGAAGGTTTAGGATTCTTGCCTCCCTGCCTATTAGAGTTTTTAAGAAATGGCAGAGTTAGGCAAGTTACCAGTGAAGATGACACTGCAGGCTCCTCAAAAAGAAGACAGTTTAAATATCAAATGAAAAAAACAGGCCCTGGCAAGACTGAAAACACTCTCTAATCGCAAAAATGATCCACTATACAATCCTGCTACAAAGTCAAATGTGAATCCACAAAATGAGGAAGTTCAAAATTTGATTAGTTCTTTTCTTTGAAGAAGTAATGCAAAATTACAATTTAAATTTTGCTATGAAAAATTTATTCATAATTTTAAATGTCCCTTGTGAAGACAAAGATCACAATTTTTTTTCACCATTTACAGCAAAATTCTGGTATCTTTCTTCAAGAGATTCACTTCTTAACTTTTTGGACAAATTATCTTTGACAAATGAGGTTCTCCATTATTTTGAACTAGAAAATTGTGACTTAAGATTTGGAATATGGTAAATAAAAGTAGATCTTGTTGCTCTGTATCTGATTTTATGGGAAATTCATCCTTGTTTCCATTCAGGAATAAAAATCTGATTTCTAAAATGATTGTTATAAAGAATATTAATAACACTAACATGCTTATAATACTGTTTTAAAAACAAGATGCAAAACTGTATACACAGCATGATGATAACTTTTAACTGCAGGAGAAAAAATGAAGACTAAAAGAAAATGTATGGAAATATTAAAAGTGATGGACAATGGCTTATTCACCTCCCCTTCCAGGCCCCCCACATCTCCTCCCCAGTTTTCTCCCATTTTCCAAACTTTATTAAATTGCTCCATTTCCTTTTTAAATGTTTATTTATTTATTTATGGTTGTGCTGGGTCTTCATTGCTGCGCGTGAGCCTTCTCTAGCTGCAGTGAGCGGGGCTACTCTCCTTGTTGTGCGCAGGCTTCTCCTCGCAGAGGCTTCTCTTGCTGAGGAGCCCGGGCTCTAGGTGCACAGGCTCAGTAGCTGCGGCACATGGCCTTAGTTGCCCTGGGGCATGTGGGATCTTCCCAGACGAGGGATTGAACCCACGTCCCCTGCATTAGCAGGCAGATTCTTAACCACTGGACCACCAGGGAAGCTCCAGCCCATTTACTTTTATGATCTGAAAAAAATTTTTTGAAAGTACTAACAAGGTACTCATATTAATGGACAAGGATTTAAATAGTGGTAGTGTAAAACAGTACACTCTTTCTGGGCAGTATACAGCAGAATCCTTAAAAACAATCTACCCTTTAGTCTCATAATTCTTCTTCAACAACTTTTCCTAAGAAAGGTACATGGGTTTATTAGAAAGATATCCAACAAAGTGCCAAGAATCTATCATTCTGATAGATGGAATTATGGCAGAGTTTAAGTAAGTAATTAACACATTTTTATAATTAGGAAAAAACCTTATTTAAAAAAAAGTATTAATAGAGAGATAGACATGAGTTTCCACAAGTTTGCTATTTCCTTAACATGAGTTCAGCTTATACATGTTTATGTAAATAAACCAAGTACATGTGTAGAATTTGCCATTCACCACCACCTTTTATTCAAAAAGAGGTAACTACAAAGGACAGACTATGACCCCTGGTACCAGGCCCAGGTCCTTACTATACTTCTGAGGACTGATGAGGGAAGAATTGCAACAGCAGCTCCATTCCAATAGGTGGTTAGGAAGGGGCTCAGAGCCAAAACAGAAACTACAGCTCCAGGCAGCTAACTTTAAACACATGACCCAGATAATTTAGCAGCTTTTGGAGTGGGTCACCTAATGGCCAGCAGGCTCACACAGGAACATTCAGAACCAATACAACTATGACAGGTTAAATAAATTATTTATGAATTGGAAAGTCCCTACTCATGAAACTTGTGTTAAATCCATACTAGTAAGAGCTATAGATCTGAGAACAACTGTCCGAGACTTCCTTTGCTTCTTTAAATAACCATCAGTGGACTTCTGGTTACACATGACTATAAGGTGCTAGGCATTTGGGAAGTTTTTCACTAGCTTACTACTGTGCTTTGCAGAAATCCAAGGAAAGACTGGAAAAACAACATGCACTTCATTCTAAAGATTCTGGAGCTAACTACAATTCACCTTCACAAAAATAAAAAAAGAAACAATTCACCTTTACAAACCTCAGATGGGAAAATTTAGGACTGAAGAATAAAATAGTCTACAGGACTTTTTCTCTTTTTAAACAGTTTCTTATTTTCCATCATGCTCATATTTTTCCTCATATTTACTTTACAAAATAAAGAAAAATTTTAAATGTTCCATTCAAGCCATTAGAAAATGGTGCCTTTTCTTCCCATCATTCCACATTTATTGGTTGTTTCCTTTCTCCTTTTGATATTGGTGTGAACAAACTGGAAGAACAAGTTTGTTACTTTTTTAGTCTATCGTAAGTATTTTTCCATATTTTACAACCTCTTTAAATACTTTACGTTTGCTTCACAACATTCCACTGAGGGAACAATCTAAAGCAATCCTTCATTCATGGACATTTACATAGCGTCTAATTTGTCACTAATATAAATAATACCATAATGTTTATTTTTTACAACTACTTTTTGCTGCTGCTGCTGCTGCTGCTAAGTCGCTTCTTCTTCTTGGATATGAATAATTAAGGTTCTTGATGTTGCTGTTGTTGTTGCTATTCAGTCGTTCAGTCACGTCCGACTCTTTCCGACCGTGTGGACTATACAGCAAGCCAGGCTTCCCTGTCCTTCACCGTCTCCCAGAGCTTGCTCAAACTCATGTCCACTGAGTCGGTGATGCCATCCAACCATCTCATCCTCTGTCATCCCCTTCTCTTCCTGCCTTTAATCTTTCCCAGTATCAGGGTCTTTTCTAGTAAGTCAGCTCTTCCTATCAGGTGGCCAAAGTACTGGAGTGTCAGCTTCAGCATCAGTCCTTCCAGTGAATATCCAGGATTGATTTCCTTAGGATTGACTGATTTGACCTCCTTGCAGTCCAAGGGACTCTCAAGAGTCCTCTCCAACACCACAGTTCAAAAGCATCAATTCTTTGGTGTTTAGACTTCTTTATGATCCAATTCTCACACTGGAAAAAACCATAGCTTTGATTATACGGACCTTTGCCAGCAAAGTAATGCCTCTGCTTTTTAATATGCTGTCTGTGTTGGTCATAGCTTTTCTTCCAAGGAGCAAGCGTCTTTAAATTTCATGGCTGCAGTCACCATCTGCAGTGATTTCGGAGCCCGAGAAAGAAAAGTCTGTCACTGTTTCCGTTGTTTCCCCATCTATTAGACAGAAAGTAATGGGACTGGATGCCATGATCTTAGTTTTTTGAATGCTGAGTTTTAAGCCAGCCTTTTCACTCTTCTCTTTCCCTTTCATTAAGAGGCTCTTAGTTCCTCTTTGTTTTCTGGCATAAGGGTGGTGTCATCTGTGTACCTGAGGTTATTGATATTTCTCCCAGTAATCTTGATTTCAGCTTGTGCTTCATCCAGCTCAGCATTTCACTTGATGTACTCTGCATATAAGCTGAACAAGCAGGGTAACAATATACAGCCTTGACATACTTCTTTCCCAATCTGAAACCAGTCTGTTGTTCCATGTCTGGTTCTAACTGTTGCTTCTTGACCTGCATACAGATTTCTCAGGAAGCAGGTAAGGTGGTCTGGTATTCCAATCTCTTGAAGAATTTTCTACAGTGTGTTGTGATCCATGCAGTGAAAGGTTTTGGAAAAGTCAATGAAACAGAAGTAGATGCTTTTCCAGAACTCTCTTGCTTTTTATATGAGCCAACAGATGTTGGCAATTTGATCTCTGGTTCCTCTGCTTTTTCTAAATCCAGCTTGAACATCTGGAAGTTCTCGGTTTACGGTGAAGCCTAGCTTGGAGAATTTTGAGCACTACTTTGCTAGCGTGTGAGATGAGTACAATTGTGAGGTAGTTTGAGCAGTCTTTGACATTGCCTTTTTTGGGGATTGGAATGAAAAACTGACCTTTTCCAGTCCTGTGACCACTGTTGAGTTTTCCAAATTTGGTGGCATACTGAGTGCAGCATTTTAACAGTATCATCTTTTATGGATTTGAAATAGCTCAGCTGGAATTCCATCACCTCCACTAGCTTTGTTTGTAGTGATGCTTCTTAAGGCCCATTTGACTGTGCACTCCAGGATGTCTGGATCTAGACGACTGATCACACCATCGTGGTTATCTGGGTCACTGAGGTTCTTGAGTACCTTGCAAAATGATTTTCCCAAAGAGCTGTACTCATGCACCCTCCCCAGTAGCCACTGTTATGTTTATTTTAGCACATGTTGTTTTCAATTAGGCCTCTTTTAGAACTTTGCAAAACTGATACATAAAAAATACATTTCCTTCACCATTACTGAGTTAAACATTTTGTTGTATGTTAAATTAGTGTTATTTCCTCTTATGAACTGCCTGTATATGATCTTTATCTACTGGGTAGAGTTTTCACATTTTAAAATCAATTTTACAAGTTGTTTATATGTAAAAAAAAAAAAGTTGCCAATATTTGTTACAATTTTTCACCAACCCTCCATCCTCATTTTGCTCAACTCAATATGCTTTTAATCTTTAATGTTGTTTTGGATGGATATTTTTAGATATATAGAAATTTAGGCATTTTACGTAATCAAATACATTGACCTTTTTCTTATGATTTCTTCTATTATTTTCAAAGTTAGAAAATCCTAACCCTCCACATGTGATTTTCATAAATGTTTATTTGTATCTTCTATTATGACTTAACTTTTTGATCTATGACTCCTAAGTCTTTGGGGGGGATTTTTTTTTCCCTTTATATACAGTATGAGAAGAGTTAAACAGATTATCTGCCTCGCAAATCAAGCCAATTTTCCTTGGGAACATTATTAGATAGATTTCCCATCTAATAGAAAAAAATGACTGGATAATATTTTCCTTTCCATTGATTCAAAATTCCTTTTTATCATATACATAATCTGGATATATATTATATATTACATAATGTATTGTAATAATAATATATAAGAGCTATTTTTGAGCTACTTAATCTGCTCTATTAATTAGTCTATCCTTATACTAATACTATACTATTTTAATACTATTTTTTCATAGCAGATAAGAAAAAATCCTCTCCCATTACTGTTTCTTCCCTCGAATTTTACTATTTATGGTTCACAATAAAATTTCAGAATACTTTAGATCACATTCTCAAAAATGTTCTATTGTCATTTACTTTGTCCAGAATTCTGCTAAACATAAAAATTAATTTAGCAAGAACTAATACCTTTATGAGAGTCTTTTCATTCAGTTTCACAACAGTCCATTTAGTCTATTTAGGCTCCAAAGGAGTGAGATCCCTTTAGGACTGTGTAACTTTGACACTAGGAGTATCTCATCAATTTAGTTAGTTATAAATGAATTATCAAGCAGTGAATAAGAAAGGGATGTTAGTCCAAGATGTACCCCTGGCTAGCTGGGTGGATGTGGACCATTTCTTTGACCATCTCCAAATCTGGTTCCTCACCTATTAAATGAACAGAACATCCAGGCAGCCTGTTTCACAAGGTCATGGGAAGTGAGAGATGTGAACATACAATGAAAGGTCTGAAGTGCTACATAAATATGGTGGGGGTGGAAGGGGTTGGTGTGGAAGGCTGAAAGGCAGAAAGTGTTACTTCTGGTGAATAGTGGGCCAAACTACTCAAAAAAGAAAGCAAGCTTTGAAACTGTGTACTTGCCTTTTCCCAAGATAAAGAATCTCACGGTCATGTTGACAAATATCCAGGAGAATCCCAAGAACTGCACTAGATTATACATGAACAGGTATCCTTTCTTCAAGCTTGTAAGAGCTGAAAAGCAAAGAAAGGCAGAAAGATGTTAAAAGTAGTAGTCACAGCAGGAGACAGGTATGTGGGGTTTACCTGGACGACTGCATCCCTCTTTTCGTACATAAGTGCCCTAAGCTCCTCAACAAATACCTGGCCCAGGTCTGCACCAACCAGGCTCTTGGTCCCATAGAAAGCAGATAAGCAAAATTATAAGAAACGTTGGAGTCCAAGGCATATCTTCAGAGGTCTTTTCCCTCACCGTCTTGAGGGGTAAGTATACAGACTTAATGAATCAAAGAAGGAAAAGGAAAAATTACATCTGGCAAAAAATAACTGACTAGCTAAGGAGGCATTATCAGGAAAAACACTCAGTCCTTGCTCCCGTCATCTTAATATAATCTACAGTTTCTTTTTTAGAATTTTTTTAGGGCATATAGGTCAAATACCTCAAAGAAACAGAAACTGAATTTTAAAAATCTAATATTTGACCATGCATCCATCCAACCAAACATTAAGTGAACACCTAAAACATGCAAGATACTGTGAGTGGCATCACTGAGCTTCAAAGATGGTTAAGACATGATGCTCCCCTCAGAGAGTTTACAATCTAAAATCCATATTTCAAGATGGAGAGCGACAGGTAATATCCTGTGAGAATTTCAAGGTGAGAAAATGACTTTAGGCTGGAGAAGCATGTATCAGGCCAAGTCTGCATGGATGAGACGGTTATCTAATCAGGGCTTTGGAAGATGGAAGAATGAGGATATAACCAAAGGCTGGAAAACTGCAAACCAGGAAGAAGGAAGGAGAATAAAGGTCATTAACTTTGCAGCCTAAGGGTTTTCGAAGACATAGCCAATAATGGAATTAAGGGAGGAGTAAGGAGCTTAGACAGAGTCATGGTTGAGTCAAGGAGTAGGGCAAAGGAAAGGATAATTCTTAAGAAGAGCTTTGGAGTCCAGGTTTTGCTGCTACCCATTTATTTCTACCTACATATTTTTATAGCCACATATCAGTGTTTCTATAGAGATATCCAGCACAGACACTTGGTTGATGCTCAAATAATCACACTTAGTATGTCCAATCAAAAACAGCCTTATCTCAAGGGGTCAAAAAAGTCATACTTGTAGCAACATTTAACAAATTAAATTTTTTTTCTTCAAAACTACAAAAATGTATTACATTTCCCCATTTAAAGAACTTTATTAGGAGACTTTATGAATTTAGATAAAACTGCTAAAGCTTTTTCTAAGATCATAAAATAATCCATACGTAAGAATTTTTACATATTTCAGAAGTTTATCCCTCTAAACACCAAAGGTGGCCCTTTTATGTCGTTCTTCTTCATCTCCACTAATCCTCTCCCCTCCTCTGCTTTTCTAAAGCAGAAAATTCCTCTAAATTAGTGGTTATTCAAAATTTTTTTAAAGCAACAAATTGTCTTTTCCATAAGAAATGTTATGGACTTCTATGAACACTTCCATAAGAAGTGTTATTCAGGACGCTAATACATAAAACACAGAAGCCAAGCTGCTCTAATTGAAGTGTACCTGCCTGCTTGGCCTACCTCTCCAAAGCATCTCTGGGAATCCCTGGGGTACCATGGTACATAGCTTGAAAATAACTGCTCTAAAATTTTCCCTTCAGTCGTGTCCGACTCTTTGCAACCCCATGGACTACACAGTCCATGGAATTCTCTAGGCCAGAATACTGGAGTGGGTTCAGTTCAGTTCAGTAGCTCAGTCGTGTCCGACTCTTTGTGACCCCATGAATCACAGCACACCAGGCCTCCTTGTCCATCACCAACTCCTGGAGTTTGCTCAAACTCACGTGCATCGAGTCAGTGATGCCATCCAGCCATCTCATCCTCTGTCGTCCCCTTTTCCTCCTGCCCCCAATCCCTCCCAGCATCAGAGTCTTTTCCAATGAGCCAGCTCTACGTATGAGGTGGCCAAGGTACTGGAGTTTCAGCTTTAGCATCATTCCTTCCAAAGAACACTCAAGGCTGATCTCCTTCAGAATGGACTGGTTGGATCTCCTTGCAGTCCAAGGGACTCTCAAGAGTCTTCTCCAACACCACAGTTCAAAAGCATCAATTCTTCAGCGCTCAGCTTTCTTCACAGTCCAACTCTTACATCCATATATGACCACTGGAAAAACCATAGCCTTGACTAGACAGACCTTAGTTGGCAAAGTAATGTCTCTGCTTTTGAATATGCTATCTAGGTTGTTCATAACTTTCCTTCCAAGGAGTAAGCATCTTTTAATTTCATGGCTGCAGTCACCATCTGCAGTGATTCTGGAGCCCCAAAAAATAAAGTCTGACACTGTTTCCACTGTTTCCCCATCTATTTCCCATGAAGTGATGGGACCGGATGCCATGATCTTCGTTTTCTGAATGTTGAGCTTTAAGCCAACTTTTTCACTCTCCTCTTTCACTTTCATCAAGAGGCTTTTTAGTTCCTTTTCACTTTCTGCCATAAGGGTGGTGTCATCTGCTTATCTGAGGTTATTGATATTTCTCCTGGTAATCTTGATTCCAGCTTGTGCTTCTTCCAGTCCAGCGTTTCTCATGATGTACTCTGCATAGAAGTTAAATAAGCAGGGTGACAATATACAGCCTTGACGTACTCCTTTTCCTATTTGGAACCAGTCTGTTGTTCCATGTCCAGTTCTAACTGTTGCTTCCTGACCAGCATATAGGTTTCTCAAGAGGCAGGTCAGGTGGTCTGGTATTCCCATCTCTCAGAATTTTCCACAGTTTACTGTGATGCACACAGTCAAAGGCTTTGGCATAGTCAATAAAGCAGAAGTAGATGTTTTTCTGGAACTCTCTTGCTTTGTCCATGATCCAGCAGATGTTGGCAATTTGATCTCTGGTTCCTCTGCCTTTTCTAAAACCAGGTTGAACATCTGGAAGTTCATGGTTAACGTATTGCTGAAGCCTGGCTTGGAGAATTTTGAGCATTACTTTACTAGCATGTGAGATGAGTGCAATTGTGCGATAGTTTGAACATTCTTTGGCATTGCCTTTCTTTGGGATTGGAATGAAAACTGACCTTTTCCAGTCCTGTGGCCACTGGAGTGGGTAGCCTTTCCCTTCTCCAGGGGATCTTCCCAACCCAAGGGTCAAACCCAGGTCTCCCACATTGCAGGCAGATTCTTTACCAGCTGAGCCACAAGGGAAGCCCAAGATACTGGAATGGGTAGCCTATCCCTTCTCTAGAGGATCTTCCCAACCCAGGAATCAAACCAGTCTCCTGCATCGCAGGCAGATTCTTTACCAACTGAGCTGTCAGGGAAGCTCTTTCCCTACTTATGGCATGCCAAATAAGTGCCACTAAAACTTGAAAAGTTTTGTTTTATTTTGGACACATGAGGAACACTTATTCATTCTGCTTTTCAGCATTAATTTTGTATAGACCTGCATGGTCCTCCAACTAGAATGGATAAGCTCTTCGAGCACAGGTGCTCTGACGGATTCACTGGCTCCAAAGCTCAAAGGCCTAGGACAACGCTTTCCATAAAGCATGAATTTAAGACAGCTGCTGAATTTAATCTATGATACCCAGAAGATAACACACTTAGAGACAGACACACTTGGACAGACATAAAAGTAGAACTGAATTTTTCAAAGGTTAATGAACAGCAGGACTATACAGAATACTTTCTATCTCTAAGGCTGACAACCACAGCCCTTGTGATCTCAGTTAGGAAAACATCACCAGACTGGAAGAACTATAGTCATGGACCTATGCAGTAATTTCCAGGTCTCTGCAGGACTTGCTGCCACCTAGCACCCTATTAGGCCAGTCCAGGAGGCTGAGGTTCTTCCATTCTGCTACACCAACCTTGGTGTACTCAGATGATGTCAGGCCCCCCAACAGCAGGGAAACATTAAAAGTAAATAATACTTTTGACGTGGGTTTGCACAGCTTAAGCGTTGGGCATTAAGGATTTCTCATAAACTCATCCACCTAATACGAGCCCTCCTGCCGTTTCACTCACCCATACTCCCATCTCTGTCACAAGTTAACTGGTAACTACCATAGCAGTAGGGGAAACTTACTTTCAGGGGAGCCTTGGCTTTCAAGTCTGAGTTTATTTAAGCGTTCTTCTTCCTAGAATTTGGACAGAAGTTTTCCAAGAACACAAGTTAGACTACTGTATGGTACAGTATAGGGAACTTTATTCAATATCCTGTGATAAACCATAAGGGAAAAGAATATGAAAAAGGATGTGTATATATATGTATAAATGAGTGACTCTGCTGTACAGCAATAATGTATTTAACATTGTATTTTAATTATACTTCAGTAAAAAAATAAACTGGAAAAAAAAAAAAACCCACAAGTTAAAATTCCCAGATGCTTGCAGAAGCCCACATGAGAGATAAACAATATGACTCCTTCAAAGCCACCTCCTCCTCCAATTGTGTTCTCACTTCCTTGGGAAGAATGTCTGAAGTCATGGTACTAAGAAGCCTGACTCCTTACTGGGTAGCACTGGCACTATAGAATGACTATCCAGTGCTCACAGAATTAAACCAATCAGCTGGCTTCCAAGCTACAAAGTGGGCAGCCTTAAGATCTTCGAGCTGGAAAAGACATCTAGAAAATTTGTCATGGTTGTAGAAACAAAACGGAAATTTAAGACAGGAAACAGATTGCTATTTCATTTTTTAAGACTTCGATGATTTTCTAGAAGCTAAAATCAAATCTCCAACATTAGTGTGAACTTATATTAGGATAATATAGATACACATGGATGTATATGGAAATACTTATAGATACATGTATATACATGGGCTGGTATACACACATATATTTCCTTGTGCTGTCAGCTGAGAGAACCTAAAAGTAATACGTCAGTAGCAATGAACACTCTTAGCACCCAGATCACCCGGATTCTGGTTTCCACTATCACCCTGCAATAAAAACAGCAGGCCTGGGAATATACAAGATAAACCTGGAGCAGCTCACCGTGCCAGAAATCAAGGATGCACCTTAAAAAAAAAGGCCCATGATGATGGAGCTGTGTCAAAGGGACACAAGAGCCAACTGCAAGAGCTTCCAGTGGCCAAAGACAGAACAATTTGAGCAACAAGATACATAACACAGTATTGGATTACAGCACAAACTATAAAACAATATAAATCAGTATGGATATTGTCATTTATTTATATCAGAACAGATTTGTTTTATAGTTTGTGCTGTAATCCAATACTGTGTTATATATCTTGTTGCTCAAATTGTTCTGTCTTTGGCCACTGGAAGCTCTTGCAGTTGGCTCTTGTGTCCCTTTGACACAGCTCCATCATCATGGGCCTCTTTTTTTTTTTTAAGTGCACCCTTAATTTCTGGCACGGTAAGCTGCTCCAGATTTATCTTGTATATTCCCAGGCCTGCTGTTTTTATTGCAGGGTGATAGTGGAAACCAGAATCCGGGTGATCTGGGTGCTAAGAGTGCTCATTGCTACTGACGTATACTGATATAAATAAACGATAATAAATAAAGGAGAAAAGAAAAATCTCCCATGCAGAATTCCCAAGAAAGTATACAGATACTCCACCCTAAGAATGGGAAGCATAACTCCTGGCTCGTTAAGTGTGGACTGTGCACAGTGACCTCCTTCCAAAGAAAACAGTAAAGAAAGGAGAGGAGTAACATTAGAGTAGAGCTTCCCTGGTGGCTCCGAGGTTAAAGCATCTGCCTCCAATGCAGAAGACCTGGGTTCAATCCCTGGGTCGGGAAGATCCCTGCAGAAGGAAATGGCAACCCACTGCAGGATTCTTGCCTGGAGAATCCCATGGATGGAGGAGCCTGGTGGGCTACAGTCCATGGGGTTGCAAAGAGTCGGACACGACTGAGCAACTTAACTTAACCTAGAGAAACCATACAGTGGAGAAACCTACCAAAAATTAACCACATCTAGGTGAGCAAGATTATCATCAATAGCTGTAGGTCATGTTGAGAGTATACAACCTTGATATGACATAAGAAGGATACTTTACCTCTGCGGCCTTCCTACGCAAAACCCATCACCCTAAGCTAATCATGAGAAAAACATCAAACAGAACCCAATTGAGGAACAGTCTACAAAATACATGACCAATACTTCTATAAAACCACGTCTCCAGGTCAATCAGTGAATTTATATTTTTGTCCTTATTCTATCAGATCCTGATAGATATCTGAGGTGCCCCAAATAACTTGGGTTCCTCATGACTTCTGTCTAGATCCCAGATCCTTACTGACCTTGGCTCTGAGCTCCATTTCAGCATCAGACTCGTCCAGCCAACGATCAAAGTCAGGGGCCAAAAACAGCGGGCGCTTCTCCTGCTTGGTGAGTCTCTCCCACCATTGACTCACCTTCTTCTGTACAGTGATGTTTACCTGCCTCTGGGTCAGTTTGTAAACCGGCTAGGAGAGAAAGCAAGAACGTGAGAATGCCCTTTCCCATCCCCCACTCCTTCCCTTGAAACTGCACAAACCACTGTGGCTGAACAGAGAAGCTGCATGGTACTCACTGCCATTCCTTCTCGGTTCCTAGAAGTCCTGGGGCAAAGAGAACATCTAGA
Organism: Budorcas taxicolor; assembly: GCF_023091745.1. NCBI lineage: Eukaryota > Metazoa > Chordata > Mammalia > Artiodactyla > Bovidae > Budorcas > Budorcas taxicolor. The sequence continues at coordinate 12,621,236 of NC_068919.1, read as the reverse complement.
CCAAGGGCTGGTACGAGGAAGAACCCCAAGAGCAGCAGTGTCTTGCTCTGGTTCCCTCCCCACCACCCTGCCCCGCTGGGGACACAGGAGGAGAGCCGGACAAGAAAGGCAGACAGTCTTGGTTATCTCGGCAGAAACTAGCATGAACACCCTACTGGACCTACATCATGCCAGGCTCTACATCCAACCACCTTCTCAGGTGCACCACTGCCTTCCAAATCTTCTTCCCATGAAGATGATTCAATTCAAATGGTCAGTGGTTTCCAGCATTTAGAAAGGCCTGCATCAAGGCCAGAACTGTACTGTCTCAGTTACACCTTTTTTTAAAATCAGTCTTTCACTACAGAGCCTTCTCAACTAAACTCAAATTCTTAGGGGCTGCTCCAGCTCATTATTTTCTATACGGCCTCTCTCTTTGCCTCCAAAGCAAGTCCCAGACTGCTGACTAGTAAGAAACCCTGAAACCACCGCTGACTATTAAGAAACCCTTAAACCACCGCTGACTATTAAGAAACTCACAGCTGGAAAGAACCTTAGAGATCCACTTAACCCAATGCTTCATGTAACATATGAGAAAACTGAAATGCGAAGAAGTGAGGAGACGTCTTCACTCCACTAATAACGACAGAGCCCAGATTCAACTCAGGTTCTCCAATTTTCCTCCTACTCTGAGGCTAACACCTGGGCTCTGTTCCAAACAAAAGTATATTCTGCTTAGGTTTATCATCTTCTTCCCCATAAGGCCTGCCCCCCATTTCACAAAACTATAAGTATTTATTTCTTAAAATAGAAAGGGAAGTAAGGAAGGAAAGAACATACCTCTGGCTTCACAAGGTCTAAGAACTCCAGGTGAAATTCATAAACATTGTCTCCTTTGGCACCATGCCCCTGAGCTATAAAGAAATGTGGGTTGCTGTGAACTTGAGCAGAGCAATGCCGTTCAAATGTTAGCTTGGTGCTGTTCTTTCAGAAGTATGCAAATCAAGTGAGTGGGGGCTTGCGAGCAGAGCTACTCAACAGCTAGATGAAAGCTAAATCTTTGACAAAAGTTTATCTCCTTATGACTTTCTGGTGATCAGCTCTAGAATATTTAATATTCTAATGAGGCCTCAATGATGGCCAATATAAATAACAGACAAGCAAAAAGAATACAGAAAGCAAAGCCAAAGGTAACACTCTATATAAATTTAATGCTCACATTTATCTTGGCTCTGAATCCACAGCAGAGAAAAGTCAAGTAGGTGTATTCTCTTGACTGCAGTTAAGGAAAGCTGCAGGGTACACGGACCCTCTAATATACCGTCTCAAAGAAAATTCTAAATTTTAACACCATCCAACCAGAGACAGGAGACTTTGCAGGTGACACCAGTGATAAGAACCTGCCGGCCAGTGCAGGAAACATAAGACATGAGTTCCATCTCTGGGTCAGGAAGATCCCCTGGAGCAGGGCATGGCAACCCACTCCAGTATTCTTGCCTGGGAAATCCCATGGACAGAGGAGCCTGGCAGGCCAAGCCCATGAGGTCACAAAGAGTCGGACACGACTGAGGCAACTTGCACACACAACCAGGGGTAGACAGTGGAGCAGCTGACTGCTCCTTTAGCACACTCCAAATGGAATAAAAAAGAGAGGTACCATTTTCTCAGCTCATTACCGAGAGGACAAGTGGAACTAGGGGGAAAGGCCTCAGGTTGACCATCATGCCCTTCCTGGGCCCTGACACGGCATCTTCCGCCAAAGGCAGCAGGTGCCACGCCTAAAAGCCAGTGACTACGGGATGTCCCTGCCCTCTAACTTTTGGGATTATCTTTCCTCATCTGACTGTGTGTGGAAGGACTTGCCTAGTATGTGCTACAGGTAGCTATTCTCCAAGACCACAAATTCCTTAAGGTAGGACAGTCTAGAAAGCTCCACAGGGCAACATACATGTTTATCATTTTGATTTCCTTTCAAATGCTGAGCTCCCTCCAACATCTGAGCCGTTACCACCAGGGCTCTCACTTGGAAAAGTCGATTCAAAAGCCAGGCTGTGCTTTTACGTAAGTATATTAAGGTAGATGGAGTCTCATATAAAGCAGAAACTTCAATCTCCCATAACCCAGTCACTTACTAATGACATTCCAAGGAACCAGAATAGAAAGACAGCAGGGAGAATCCCACTCCACTGGGTATCAGTGAATCCCGACCTACCCTCTCAGGCTCAGCAGAAAACCTGCTGATGAACTAAGAAGGAGATGGAGGTGAATTCACAGAATTAAAGACTCTTAGAGCTGGAAAGGCTTCAGATATCGTCTAAAGTACAGTGTGTATTAAACTGGTCTGTAAGTATAACATCAGCGAGCCACAAAGTCTTGTTAAGAAAATTTCTATTTTGGGGTTTTGTTCTAATATTTTTAAAAAGAAGCATATTTGGAGTTATCTAGATGGCTACCTTATAATCAAGTAATACTTACTTATATGAGTTCAGCGGCTGTTGGCCACTGCGTTCACGAGTGTAATGGAGTCAAATATCACTTACAGTGACCATATTTAATTCTTAACATGTTTCTCAATCTAGGGTCTATGGCCCTAGAGGATCCTGTAGATACATGCTCAGGTGTCCTTGGATCTTCAAGTTTAAGAAACACAGATTATAACCCAATATCCTAATTTCACAGGCCCACAGAAATCAATAAGTTGTCCAAAGTAGTAGCACAATTTTAAGCTAAAAGATAAATCTCCTGATTTCTAATCTAGGATACCATTTTGCTATATCTGCTGCCTTTCCCAGGGGAAAGTGGGATGTTAAATTTCTGAGCTCTCTGATCATATACCTCAAAACAATATAATTTACCCCAAGAGTATCAGAAAAGTGAACATCAATAGAGAGTGAGTAAAATACACAGATAAAAATAAAAAGCAACCCTCACAATGTCTCTCTAACTGCAGGGGCCTGGGAACCTTTGCCCAGATACTGACCTTTGAAATGTAGCACATTTTCAGTGATGCTGATGGCAGGATTCTGTGGAAAGAGACCAAGAAAGCAAGAAGGACATTTTAATGAAGAGAAAAATCAAATTAAAACCAGTGGCTTACTTCCCTCCCTACATCCTTCCACCTTGGGGACTCAACCTTCCTGCCCTGTGCTTCCTCCAGAGAATATATTCGGTCATTTACTCCCATCTCTGTGGAGGATTTCTCTATCTGTACACATGGGAGACTGCAGGCTCCCCCAAGAAGAACCCTAAACTGCTCTGCTGTGCAGAGCAATCATATACTGAGTCAGTCCATTCTGCTCATGGGCAGCGGTAGATGGTGCCGTGTGAGGTGCCGCGGGGGAATACACACATCTCAGACTCAGTGCCCGAGCTGTGGAGGCAGGGAAGCCAGCAGAACAGATGAGTCACACCCTGTGAGAAGAAACAACATAGTATCAAGTAACATATGCTCAAGACCAAAAGAGCAGTGAAAAACAGTTAAGTGTTAGGGGCGTTTACAACAGTTAAGTGTTAGGGGAGTTTAAGAAGAGAGTGAGTATAACAGGAACAGAACGGCTGGGGACAGCCTTACCAGGAGGGACACCCATACCGCATCATGAAAAACAAATTAATTCCTCTGTTACGTGAAGGGCTGCAGATTCCAGGCAGTTGGATGAAAATGGAAACGTGCAGTCCCTTAGGTTCTACGCTCTCTTAACCTCTATCCAAACCAAGACTAGAAGAGATGGAAATTCTCTAAATTGTTCATTTATTCCCAGAAGTTGCTATGTGCCTTTTAGCAACTTAATTTTCTTTTTTTCCCGGGGGGATGAGAAACAGTTTGCATCCTAATTCCCAGATCAAAATGAACAGGCATGAAGCAGTGTGTTTCCAGTGCCATAACTAGTTCATTTACTCTTCTTCTATAGGCTCTGCCCTCTGTGTTCCATCTTGCATCAAAGAAAAACAAACAAGACAGAGAGAAGGTGAAGGGTATGTTTATTCTAACAGTGGGAGCCTAAACGCTTCACTCATAGCCATGAAGGCTGGGGTGAGGGAGCTTTTAAGCCAAGAACCTCCCCGGTGAGAGTACAGACTTAAGGCTGAGAAGCTCACCCACAGGGGCTAATAAGCCAGATGATCTTCTCTGTGCCAGGGACAGGGAATTAAGGAACTTCACCAAAAAAAGTTATACTTTCAGGGGCATGGTTCCTCTCTAAGGGTGGCAGGGTTTTAGTGTGAGTATTATCATGAAAGCTTGAGTTCTGGGATGTCTTAGTGGTACATTTCCTATTTAGGTCACTTCTTTGCCTACTCTGTGTTCCCCATATCCTAATTCACTTGGAAGGGAAAAAAGGAGTTTGTGGGGAGCTCAGTTTATTCTCCTCGGACGTAAGATGTGAGCAGCCAAGGTTTAAGCTCTAGCTACAGCACAAGGCCTGCAGTTCATTAAGCACTGAGTCAGATTTTAGATGCTAACTCCTTCCCTGGTAGCTCAGTCAGTAAAGAAACTGCCTGCAGAGCAGGAGACCAGGGTTCAATCCTTGGGTCAGGAAGATCCCCTGGAGAAAGAAATGGCAACCTACGCCAGTATTCTTGCTTGGAGAACCCCATCGACAGAGGAACCTGGTGGGCTACAGTCCATGGGGTCGCAAGAGTCAGACATGACTTAGCAACTAAACCACCATCAACTCCTACCCAGCAGTACACGGGCATGTCAGCTTCTCCGAAGATGTTGGTAATTAAGGAAGATATTTCGATTAAAAAATAAAAAATTTGCCAGAAACAAGCTCAAAACTGGGAAGGAAGAGACATGGAAGCGATAAAAAAAAATTAACATCTATGTCTATAAATGAGATTGGCCTATAATTTCCCTTTCTTCTAATTGCATCATCGAATGAACTGGAGAATGTTCTCTCTTTCTCTTTTCTGGAAATGCAAGTATAAGTCTTCTGTGGTTGCCACCTGCAAGATGCCCCCCATGATCTTCTCCCCCTGGTATTTATACTCGTCAGCCTTCCAAATGACATCAGGAATCTGCGTAACCAATAGAACACAGTGGAAATGAACGACGTGACTTCTCATGCTAGGTCGTAAAAGGCACTGCAGCTTCCTTCTGAGCTCGCTCTGGGAAAACTCACGACACCAGGGCGTGAGAACACTCCAGCAGTCCCATGTATCCTCTCTGGAGGATTAACTCATGGATACCCACTTGCCAATAAGGTGAGTGACACATCCTTGAAGAGTCTACTTCAGGTCATCACACGTTGTCAATCACAAATGACATCTGAACAACCACATGAGAGATCCCAAGCCACAACACCCAACTGAGTCTTTTCTGAAGGACTCAGAAACGGAGAGACTGACTTTTGTGTATGGCATAAGACAAGATCTTATTTTATCTTTTTGCCACTTGGATTACCAATTGTCCCAACACCGCCTCCTGAATGGTTCACCCTTTCCTCCATTAATTTGAAAAGCCACCACTGCTGTTCAATAAGTTTTCACACGTGGGTAAGTCTGTTCTGTTCTATTGCTCTCTGTGTTTCTCATCTAAGGTTTAGTATCACAACAATAATGTTTTACACTTGAGTAGCACACTAGAATTCACAAAGCACTTTCAAATCTATTATCCAATTCAAGCCTCAAAACAATCCCGTGAATTAGGTGTTATTATTCACATTTATTTGTATGAAGAGACTGAGGCTCATAAAGGTTAAGTGAATAATCCATGGACACCAGATATTAAGTGGAAGAGTAAGGAACCAACTCTTTCCACCAGACTCTCTATTAGGTAAGGTCAAGAACAGCATCTTTCAAACAGCTTCCAAACAAAGCTAAACACACAGCCCTCATACAACTGAAATGAACAAAAACCTCGAAAAATGAACAAATGCTTTAACAACTATGGTTGTTGGCACAAATCTGTCCTTCATGCTTATCCTGTAAAGCAACTTTATTCTGAAAGTAACCGTGCCTTAGCCCCAGTGGACTCTCACTGGTGTCTTTGCTACTGCTCACCTCAAACACAGAAACAGCTGCTGACGAAGTCTTTTTCTTCTCACCTCAGTGGTGGTTTCTCATCAGACACTAGCTCTACAGCTCCAAAGACAGAGGAGAGATGCGAAAATCTGACAGTTCTCTGTGTCCCGGGAAGGGAGCATGTCTGATGCCTCCAAACTGGAATTCAACAATGAAACTCACTTACACACAAGCTACAGAAAGCAGGGGGCGGTAGAGAACTGTCCGACAACTCAGAACCCAGCTTAATGTGAGACAAAAGCAGGTATTCCACAAATGGTCTTCATTAAGCAAATAAACTAAACGCTTCATCCCAAGCCAGAATCACTGGTTCCACAGGTCATGCATGGAGCAATTAATTGGGAAGTTTTTAAAAAGGAGCAGCCCCTGACATTCAAAAGCTGGCCTGGCATTCACAGCTAGGACATGTTACTCTGCTATTATACACGAACAGAATACCTTGATAAAATGAGATAAAGCCATTTCATAATTCTGAGCAAGCACAGACAAAAACGCGGCCACACTGCCATTCACAAGACATCAGTTACCCTGCCCCTCGGCCAAAATAAGTGACTGCCACTTCTCTACCAATTCGTCTTCCCTATATATGATTTATTCAGATACCCAACCATAGCACTGCTCCTGTTTTCTGACAGCATCTAATCTAAAGTGAATCCTTGCTCCCTTAGTCTATCCCTCAGTCTCCAAAGTCCAAATCCTATGATCAGTTCTAACATTCTAGTGAGCTAGCCCACAGGGTATGCTCTCCCTTGCTGATATGAACAATAAACACAACTTGTTTAACTAGAGGTGTGTTCCTGGCAGTGCCTGGTTATAGGGCATTGACTCCTACAGCAAATCAGATGATCTGAAAGTCTATGCCGTCCTCTTTCCAGAAAGTTCTCCCAGTTTCAGTCTGACAAGAATACTTCACCTTATTTCTGTAAAGTGAAAGTGAAAGTGAAGTCGCTCAGTCAGGTCCCACTCTTTGCAGCCCCATGGACGGCAGCCTACCAGGCTCCTTCGCCCATGGGATTTTCCAGGCAAGAGTACTGGAGTGGGCTGCCATTTCCTTCTCCAGGGGCTCTTCCCAACCCAGGGATCAAACCTGGATTTCCTGCATTGCAGACAGACGCTTACCATCTGAGCCACCAGTGAAGCGATAAAAGAATTAATAAAAGCCACCAGGGAATTAATAAAAGAGAGGTAACAAATTCCTTTAACACCAGGGACCTGGTTTAATACTCAACCCCAAATCTACAAATAAACATACTCATGCACAGAATTTTTTGTTTATATATAATATCCTTCCTCCTAGATAGAATACCCTTGGAAAGCTGAGTCTGTCTGACTCAGCTTTGTAAATCTGTAGTGTTTCACACATGGTAGGGGATTTCTTTTATGAACGATACTGACATGTTACTTTAAAACTAACGGTAGCGCCAATGGATGCCTCAGAATTACAGACGAGCAATCTAAGGGGGGAAAAAAAAACTCAACTGGGGACAAAATATTTATTTCTTTCCCTAAAAATAAAAAAGGATTTCTCTTTCCAAAAAAAATTCCATTTTTTCCCTCCACCTTTACATTTCTTTAACTATAAGATATTCCAAACACATACGTTCATAGTTGAAAATATAACAAATACAATTAACACGTATGTTCATGTTTCTTAACTAAAAGGTTTAGAACTTTCAGGAAAAATTTAAGTGTGATGCTTTCATTTGCCCAACAAATTTACATTTTTTTCCCCCCTCCAACACCACCCCAACTCCCCTAAAACCAGCTTTTCTGTTTGTGTTTCAGAAGTATGCCAGGATATCACATCCTTATTACAACTAGAGAGGGTCTCTGAGTTTAACTGGTCTACAAAATGTTTAACTGAATATCTAAGAGACATGGCCAGGACACAAGGTGCATACTTTTCTTATTGATTACTGTTAGAATTCTCTCTAGAAAGAGACTTTGATCCCCACCTACAAAGACTTTGTTTTTTCTCCTTTTTTATTAAAACACCCTGAAGCAGAGTAGAGGAACACTGCATAGAACATTTATTCATCCTCTGAGGTAAGAGTACAGTTTAGCCTGGTTTAACATGTTAAACAACTCAGCACGCAGTGTCACAGCCGACAGCATTCTGGCCAGTACTATCTTTCAATAGGAAAACAGGTTTATATTCCAGAAGCAAAGACTGAATTCAATAAACTCAAGTCTACAACCAAAGATCACCTATCGCTTGCAAGACAATATGCCAGATGGGCTGACAGAACTGAATATAAACGCCTGACTCAGAGGCAGAGAGAGTTAAGCCAGAGTGGAGGAGGTTATAAAGTGCCATAGATGTCAAGGAGAGTAGGGAGTAAGAACGACTGTAGAAAGAACATTCCAGACTACAAACTTCAGCTCCTCAACGACGGGAATGGAATCCTGGATGGTTTTGACAGAGACAGAGGGGTACACAGGTCCTGAGATGGCCACCATTTAAGAAGCCTCAGCTTGTTCACATGGAAGTCAATGAGATCAGATAATGAGTTAAGATAATTCTGAAGTTCTGTATGCAACTCAGCAAACGTGAGCCCACAGTCTTCAGAAGAGAGGGGGAAATCGCTCCTTCGGGGTCTTCTGGACTTTAAAATGAACAAGAATGATTTCCATCACTGAATGGCTGGGAGGTGGGTGTGCCCCCTTCCCCCCCGCCCGAGGCAGCGGCGGGCCTCTTGAAGGTCCGAGGGGACCGCTGGACCTCTAAGACCAGCGCTGGACGTCCAGCCGCGGCCCGGCAAGCCACTGTCACACGGCATCTCCGACCCAACGAGCTCATCCCACGCCTCGAGGGGCCTCGGCAAACCCGAATCCAGACAGCCAGGCCTCCAAGGGCCAGGCTCGGGCTCCACCAGGCCGCAAACTGCGAACAAAGAGGCTGCCGGGGCAGCCTCTGCTGCGCGGGGCTCACGCAGCACCCAAGGTACCTGAGCCTTCAGGGGGTCGCGCCCGGGGTCTGCCTTGATGAGGGCCAGCCCGTGCTCTGGCCTGGCAGCCCAGAGCGCACCGCGTCCCGGATCCCGCTGACACGCTGCTGGCTCTCGGGACAAAGGGGACGGGGGTCCCAGCGGGTCCCCAGAGCCGAGACCCGGCGCACGTCCCGCCGCCCGGCCTTTACCTGCACATCACTCAGCTCCACGCGCAGATACAGCTCGCGGTGCCGCTGAGCCCAATAGACGTGAGGCGTCAGCACTTGATTCTCCATGACCACACTGCCCAGAGCGGCTCGCTGCCTCGCTGCGCCTCGCTGTCTCAGGTAGTGCGCGGCTGGAACTGGTCAGACGAAGGCCGCAAACCCCTGAGCTCGGAAGTGCCGGCAGCCCGCAGCCTCCAGACAACCCACGCTCGCGGGCCGCGCCTGCGCAGTGGTGAGCCAGGGGGCCGCGGCGCCGGCTCCCGGCCTGGCGGCGAGCCGGGTGGGGCGGGGCGGGGCGGGGGCGGGGCGGGGCGGGGCGGGGCGGGGGCGGGGCGGGGGCGGGGCGGGGGCGGGGCGGGGGCGGCATGGGGCGGGCCGCAGGAGCGTGTGGCGCCGCCGCTCGCTGCGGACGCCTCGGGAGTGGGCTGGTGCGCTGTCGTTCCGTCTTAACTGCTGGAAGACGGTTAAAAAATAAGCGTAAAAACCGAAAAACGCTGGAGACTCATGAAGAACTGATCAGCATAGGGAAAGGACTTGGGATTGGTGTAGCTGGAAGGTTCCTCCCATTTGTCACTCGTTAATTCAGCATTTGTTGAGCGTCTGCTCTGTGCCTGAGCTGCAAAGATAAAACACCGAAGCTTCAGGAGTAAGTCACAGTACCTGACGTCCTGAAACCCTCAGTCTATTAAAAGCCGCAAGGAATTATAGACATAAGTATGATGATGGTTATAAGAGAAGCGGTGGGAAAGCGAGGAAGATGACGGAAGAGTGTTCTAAGAGAGGAGAGTAGGCGTCAAGGCCAGAAATTTCCAACGCTGTCCCATAGAACTTTATACGATTATGGAAATGTTCCATTCTGCGCTGTCCATAACGGTAGCCACTGCCCACATGGGGCTTTTTGACTACTCGAAATGTGGCTAAAGAGACTGATAAACTGAATTTTTTATTTCCTTTACTTATAATTAACTTAAACAGTTGCAAATTAATGGCTACTCTATGGGACAGCGCAGGAGACTTGTATCTCTTTAAATAGGAAACCCAAACTAGAGAGGATACCAATTTATTTCTAATTTAAAATATCACGTCTATATCCACTTTCAGCCCCAAGTCGCCTTGGAGCGAAGAATTTGATAGGAAGCAACATGACAACGAAAACCAGAAATCTAGGACAAAATCGAACTTTATAATTCAATCTGTTAGTACCCATTTATTTAGCAAAGTCCTGAGCACAGGGATCCAGAGATGAAATGATGCCAGTTCTCAGAAAACATTTAGCTCAGGGAGTAGGTCATATAAAATACAGAGGGTTTCAATATGAGAAATACGCTGAGCTCACAAAGAGGCAGGAAGGTAGGAGCTGAGGGTTGTAGAAACCAGTAGCAGACATTTGAGAGCAAATCCTTGAGAGCTGGGCTGTGAAATGTGAGGAGGAATTTCATAGAGGAAGAAGCAGAGGTGGGGCAGTAGACCCACAGGGTAGGAGTCCAAAGTTGAAGAGAGATGGAAGGTTCTGCATATTGGGAGGTGGGGGCTTCCCAGGTGGCTCAGTGGTAAAGAGTTCGCCTGCCAGTGCAGGAGATGCAGGAGACATGGGTTGCATCCCTTGGTGGAAAAGATCCCCTGGAGAGAGAAATGGAAACAGATCCCAGCATTCTTGCCTGGAAAATCCTGTGGACAGAGCCTGGTGGGCTGCAGTCCGTGGGACTGCAGAGTCAAACATGACTGAGGGGCTGAGCACACACACACATACTGGGGGTTAAGGGCATGGAGAAGAGAAGCCGCCCTGTGTCTGGAAAGACCCAGGGATTGGATGAGGGAAGTCTGTCTTAATAGCTGTTTGTACTTTATCCCACAGACACAGAGGAGTCAAGGAAGTTTGTTACAGGAGATTAGCAAAATCACATACGCACTGGGCAAAAAAAAAAAAAAACAAAACAGGAGGAATTAGTAGTAGGCAAACCAGTTGGAGGTGATATAATCTTCCTGTTATGAAATAATGAAAACAGCAACCTTTGATAGCCTTGAATTTTAAAAATAAAATATATTTTTTTAATTATGAAAGTACTTTTATTGCATTGCTTTTACTACAGTGTAGACACAATATAGGGCACATTTTAAAAACTGAGGTATAGGAACCAGGCAAATTTTAAATATTCGACTTCAGCTGAATTTTTGCATGTTTATTATACCTGCATAATTAATTACTATCCAGATCAAGATCTGGAACATTTCTATCATTCTACGTGTTCTTTCATGTCAGTATACATTTGCCTACCCTTCCCTATACCCCAATAATTACTATCATGACTTCGATCACTGTAGAGTAGTTTTTGTCTATTCTTGAATCTCATGTAAATAGGATCGACATATGTACACTTTGTGTCTGGTTTCTTTGATTCAACGTAATGTATTTGAGATTTATCTGTGTTGTATGAATCAACAGTTCATACCTTTTTGGTCTTTGTATAGCGTTTCACTGTATAAAGTTTTCACAAACTGTCCATTCTCCTGATGATGGACATTGCATTGTTTTCCATTTTTAGCCATGAATATTTATGTATTTGCTTTTTGTGGATATACTACTCAATTGTCTTGGGTAAATACCTGGAAATGGAATTGCTAGGTCACAGACTATGGCACCCCACTCCAGCACTCTTGCCTGGAAAATCCCATAGACGGAGGAGCCTGGTGGGCCGCAGTCCATGGGGTTGCTAAGAGTCGAACACAACTGAGCGACTTCACTTTCACTTTTCACTTTCATGCATTGGAGAAGGAAATGGCAACCCATTCCAGTGTCCTTGCCTGGAGAATCCCAGGGACGGGGGAGCCTTGTGGGCTGCCATCTATGGGGTCACACAGAGTCGGACACGACTGAAGCGACTTAGCAGCAGCACCAGCAGCAGACTATGTATGTTGAGCTTGTGTAGATACTATTAGGCAGTTTTACAAAGAGTTTTGATCAATTTACACTCACACAAGCAAAGTTAGTTCTAGTTGCTCTCAGTCATTCAGTCAGTTCATTCGCTCAGTCATGTCCAACTCTTTGTGATACCATGGACCTCATCACACCAGGCTTCCCTGTCCATCACCAACTCCCAGAGCTTGCTCAAACTCATGTCCACTGAGTCGGTGATGCCATCCAACCATCTCATCCTCTGTCGTCCCCTTCTCCTCCTGCCTTCAATCTTTCCCTGCATCAGGGTCTTTTCCAATGAGTTAGTTCTTCACATCAGGTGGCCAAATTATTGGAGTTTCAGCATCAGCATCAGTCCTTCCAATGAATATCAGGACTGATTTCTTTTAGGATTCACTGGTTTGATCTGTTGCAGCCCAAGGGGCTCTCAGAGTCTTCTCCAACTCCACAGTTCAAAAGCATCAATTTTTTGGCACTCAGCTTTCTTTATGGTCCAACTGTCACATCTATACATGACCACTGGAAAACCCATAGCTTTGACTAGATGGGCCTTTGTCAGCAAAGTAATGTCTCTGCTTTTTAATATGCTGTCTATATTGGTCATAGCTTTTCTTCCAAGGAGCAAGTGTCTTTTAATTTCATGGCTGCAGTCACCATCTGCAGTGATTGTGCAGCCCAAGAAAATAAAGTCTCTCACTGTTTCCACTGTTTCCCCATCTATTTCCCATGAAGTGATGGGACTGGATGCCATGATGTTAATTTTTTGAATGTTGAGTTTTAAGCCAGCTTTTTCACTCTCCTCTTTCACTTTCATCAAGAGGCTGTTTAGTTCTTCTTCACTTTCTGCCATAAAGGTGGTGTCATCTGTGTATCTGAGGTTATTGATATTTCTCCCGGCAGTCTTGATTCCAGCTTGTGCTTCCTCCAGCCCAGCGTTTCGCATGATGTACCATGCATATAAGTTAAATAGGCAGGGTGACAATATACAACCTTGACGTACTCCTTTCCCAATTTAGAACCAGTCTTTTGTTCCATGTCCTGTTCTAACTGTTGCTTCCTGACCTGCATACCGATTTCTCAGGAGGCAGATAAGGTGGTCTAGTATTCCCATCTCTTGAAGAATTTTCCACAGTTTGTTGTGATCCACAGAGTCAAAGGCTTTGGCATAGTCAATAAAGCAGAAGTAGATGTTTTTCTGGAACTCTCTTGCTTTTTCTAGTTGCTCTATTTCCTTGGTACTTTCAGTCTTTTAAATTTTAGTCATCTTGATTGTGATAGTGAAAGTCATTCAGTCGTGTCCGACTCTTCAAACCCATAGACTGTACAGTCCATGAAATTCTCCAGGTCAGAATACGGGAGTGAGTAACCATTCCCTTCTTCAGTGGATCTTCCAGGAATTGAACCGAAGTCTCCTGCTTTGCAGGCGGGTTCTTTACCAGCTGTGCTACCAGGAAAGCCCTGGTCATCCTGGAGGCTGTATAATAAAAATAATTTTAGTCCAGCATATCTGAACCCTGAGGTTTATCAACTGACCTCTATCCAAGGTGAATTGAATTCAAGGCTCTTGGTAAGCAAGGAGGCTGAATGTTGACATTTTGCCTCAGATGCTCCATAAGAAAAGTCCAGAGGAAGGGGTCTTATCCAGACTGGTTCCACCACCACTAACCCATTGGATGACTTCTCTGGGCCTGAGCTTCCATATCTATCAAATGAGAGCGTGCCCTCCAATATTCTTCTCAGCTATTCCTAAAGTTTCCTGTGAGGACTGCTATTGTGGGCCTCTCTCTCCATGGGAAATGCAGTTAAAATATATATATATATAAATGGGGAAGGGAAAGAGTAGCATCCAGGTAAATTATAAAAGAGGGGGTAAAAAGGCAGAGCAGAAGTAGCCCTGCCGAGCTGAATTAGGAAGGGCTGAGGGTTTGATGATACCAGTCAAATGAGAATGCAAATGAAGCACAGTCTTTGTATTCTACCTTCTAGGTGAGCCTCCCCGGCCCTCTTTGTCCCAGAGTCACCCCTCCCTCCTCTGGCCACCCAGAGTCACCCCTCCCTCCTCTGGCCACCGGAAGCATTTGCTGAGTGCTTTGTGTGGGTGAAGCACATGGTGGTGGTGTAGTTGCTAAGTCGTGTCCGACTCTTGTGACTCCATGGACTGTAGCCTGCCAGGCTCCTCTGTCCATGGGATTCCCAAGGCAGAATACTGGAGTGGGTTGCCTTTTCCTTCTCCTGGAGCTGAAGCACATGCTCAGTACATAAATCTGTACTCCTGCCTTTGACAAGTCATCATACACATTCTCCTTGTCCAGCATTTTACAGAAGCTTTTTATATCTATAAGAAACTTTGAAAAATGAACTGCTGAATTTGGCTGTGCTGTGTCTCACCCAGGGTCACCCAACCAGATATCCTTAACCGAAATCAAGTTACTCTATCTAGATGGCACAAAGTTGAGAGTGGAGAGAGACTGAGAGATCAGCCTAGGCATCTGAATCTGGGGAATCTGTGCCCACCCAGTTCATATCCCTGTAACCTCTTAACTATGCCAAGAGGGTTGTGAGCATTGCAGCCAATCGTAGCTGTAAAAACCGTCCCCTCAACCTGTCAATCCCCAGTTCGGATGACTGTGCAGAGATGCCCCTTTCCTTGAGTGTGGGGAGTGGCCTTTCTACTGTGCTCAATTTGACCTACCTGATAAGTCTTGGCTTTCTGGGCTGCCCATATGGTTTCCAGGAAGACAGTTGGTGTGCTACCATTTATGGAAAAATAGTGGAGTGGAGAGAAGAATACTACATTTACATATAGGCATTTGTTTATGGGCAAACATGGGCAAACTCCAAGAGATGGTGAGGGACAGGGAGGCCTGGCGTGCTGCAGTCCATGGGGTTGCAAAGAGTCGGACATTTCTTGCGACTGAACAACAATAAATCCATATATTGTGTTGGCCAAAAAGTTTGTTCTGGCTTTTCTGTAAGCTGTTACAAAAGAATTTTTGGCCAAGTCAGTATCATAAAATGGGCTTCCCAGGTGACCCAGTGGTAAAGAATCTGCCTGCAATGCAAGAGACACGAGATCACTCCCCGGGTCAGGAAGATCCCCTGGAGAAGAAAATGGCAACCCGCCCCGGTATCCTTGCCTGGGAAATCTCATGGATAGGGGAGCCTGGTGGGCTACAGTCCATGGGGTCACAAAAAAAGAGTCGTGCCTGACGTAGTGACTAATACCCACACACTAAAATATTACATAGAAAGTATATGTGCGAAGGGAAACAGTGACTGAAAGACCAGCATAGGAGAATATTTTTACTGTATACAGTTTTATTCAAAAAACTAAATATGAAGAGAACATTAACTGAAAAGGCTCCTTTTTGTTATGGCAACTTGGTTTGTACTGTCTCCAAAAAGGTGCAAAATATAGAGGAAGTGGAAAAACAAACTCTAACCCATCAGATATGATGTGGTCAACTGCTATTACATGCTTGTGATCTGTTTCCTCAACTAGATCAGAGGTCCCCAGCCTTTTTGGTACCAGGGATGGATTTCATGGAAGACAGTTTTTCCATAGACAGGGCAGATGGTTTGGGGATGATTCAATCACATTACATTTATTGTGCACTTTATTTCTAATCTAATGCTGCTGACCTGACAGGAGGTACCAGTCCATGGTCCAGAGGTTGGGGGACCCCTGAACTAAGTCGTAAACCTCCCTGCAACACAGATTGTCTCCTTTTGGTATCCTATAGCATCTAGTACGATGCTTTAGAAAGTAAATGCTTAAAATGTACATGTTGATGATAATGCCCAGCGCTAGAAAAGTTTTAGTGAAATTGGCACACTCATGCTGAGTATAGCTAAGGGCAGTGTGAATTCATGGCATTTTGAAAAGCAATTTTGCAAGAGGTAGCAAGAAAAACGGAGATGTTTATGCTGGTTGGCTTTGTAATTCCCCTTTGGAGATTTTATTCTAACACAATAATTTCAAGGAAGAAAGATGTATATATGAAGATGTTTACAGTGTTACACAGAAAAACATTGGGACTTAAGAATGACCAAATGAATTGTGGTATGACAATTCAGTAGAAAAACTATACAGCTGTGCAAAATAATAAGAAACTAGCAGTATTGAAAATATGCTAAAAGATGCAAAAATTTTGATTACTGCTTTATATAGCTGTAAGATACTAGGGAGTAACTTGTGTTTTTGTTTTCTTCCTTTTAAACCCTTGATCCTTCCCAACAGAGGGAGCTAGCATGAGGCAACCATTGTTTTCTGGGAGTTATAACTTTGGGGTTAGAAAACAAAGACATCCGATTCTTCTCTTTTAACCTCAGTTGAACATTCAAGACAGAAAATATTTGGAGTAATATTCAGACTAAATAAAAATTTTCCAGGCACT
This sequence comes from Budorcas taxicolor, assembly GCF_023091745.1. NCBI lineage: Eukaryota > Metazoa > Chordata > Mammalia > Artiodactyla > Bovidae > Budorcas > Budorcas taxicolor. The sequence goes on along the minus strand of NC_068919.1, from coordinate 12,604,768 downwards.
CTTTCTGTGCCCTTCTGATGTCTATGTCAGAAGCTTTTTCTATCTCTTTTATACTTTAAAACTTTATTTTAAAATTTCCAAGTATAAGAGGGAGGAGAATGTTTACAGATGACAGAAATAAAAAGAGATGCCTGCTAATAATCTGTTAGTAAGGAGAGGACCCAGGATGGGAACCCAGGACTGCCTGACTCCAGAAATCCGGGCTCTGACCCATGAGTCCCTGAGCAAAAGTACCACTGCCTGAAGATCATGGACCGGTAGATGCAGAAGGACTGGGAGGCAGGTTGGTCTCTGACGAGGCCCAGTGTGAAAAGGTGTCAGGTTTGCTAAAAATGAGGTCAGAACCGCTGGCGTGCTCAGTTGTGTCTGACTCTTTGTGACCCCCTGGACTGCAGCCTGCCAGGTTTCTCTGTCCATGGGATTCTCCAGGCAAGAATACTGGAGTGGGCTGCTATTTCAGGGGTTCTTCCTGACCCAGGGAAGAACCTACTTCAGGGGAAATAGTTTGTTACCTACTCCAGGGTTCTTCCAGGAATCGAACCCTTGTCTCCTGTATCGCCGGCAGATTCTTCACCACTGAGCCACCTGGGAAGCCCAGAATTGCATGAGGACCTGATTACCTCAGACAGGCATGGATTTCACGATGCAGTCCAGAGACTTCCCTAGTGGTCCCGTGGTTAAGAATCCACTTTCCAATGCAGGGGACACAGGGTCTATCCCTGTTCTGGGACTAAGATCCTATGAAAGAGGCAAGAGGGGCTACTGAACCCCTGTGCTCCTGAACCACAACTAGAAAGAAGGCCATAGGCCACAAGGGGAAAAAGAAAAAAAAAAAGATCCTCCAGGCTGCAGCTAATACCTAACCAACTGATAGCTGATGTAGCCAAATTTCAATTAAAAAAAAAATTTTTTTTAAGTCGCAGCCAAGGTTCCCTGGAAAGGGTTCTCACTTGGCCTTACCACTCTAGCTTTCACTCACATTTACCTGCCTGCTGTCCATTATGTCAGAATATGATTGTTTTATGATGCTTTTTGATTTGTTTTGATCAGCAAGGGTGGATTTGTATCATCACCACCATGCTATTTATTCAGACCACGTGTGCTAGATAACTTGCCTTTTCCTGAGGAGTTCCTAGAGTGTAGCCTAATATGATACAGTTAAGTAGGTTTTGTCAAGCACACATATACAAGTTTGGCAAGGCCCAGACCTGACTGATTCAGCCAGTAAATATACAAGGAGCCAGTTTAGGGACTTCCCTGGCACTCCAATGGTTAAGAGTCGACCCTTCCAACTCAGAGGGGTGTGGGTTCAATTCCTGGCCAGGAAACTAAGATCCCACATGCCACATGGCATGGTCAAAATAAAAGCAAGGAGCCAGTTTAGCCTCAGACAGTTCATTATTTACATATACCACAAAGGGAAGAATGTATCAAGGTGCCAGCTGCCAGTGATCCTTATCCCACATATGAAAAAAGACACTCCTGAAGCAAAAGGGGCCAGGTGACTACAATGTAAGTTCTGGGATAACTACCTGCTGAGGAGCCAGTTCTAGGCTGCAGCTAAGAGGCTTTTATATTCTCAGCTCTATTATGGAGGGGTAGCGGGGGATGGGGCAGAAAGTCTCCAGCTCATCAGACCTGCAGGGGGACAAGATATTCGGAGGCTTCTGGTCCTCTCCAGTTTCAGAAAAGTCACAAAGCATTCTGCTACAACTCAGGTAAGTATCGGTTTGACCCTTTTACCTGGGAGGGAGGCCTTTGTGGTTGCATACAAGGTGGCCAGGGTTCATGGAGGAGATGTTCGCCCACCACTTTCTCAGGGTTAGAGGCTTTTTAAGCCTGCCACGTGTACGTGTGCTTAGTCGCTCAGTCGTATCCAACTCTTTGCAGCCGTTTGGACTGTATCCCACTAGGCTTCTCTGTCCATGGAATTTTCCAGGCAAGAATACTGGAATGGGTTGCTATTTCTTGCTCCAAGTTTCTTCCCGACCCAGGAACTGAACCCTGTCTCCTATGTCTCCTGAACTGCAGGCAGATTCTTTACCCACTGAGCCATTAGGGGAGCCTTAACCCTGCCATAGAAAGAGAAAATAAGACTGAAAACAAGAAATTTGAATTCAAATCTAGTTCAGTCCGTCATTAGCCACATGACTTCAGAAAATCTTTTACCTCTCTGGAGTGCGTTTGTTTGTTTTGAGGGGGTTGGTGTTTTTCTTTTCCCCTGAGCTTTACTGTTAATTTCTTTTTCTTTTTCTTTTTTTCACTTTACATTAATATAGTTGATTAACAACATTGTGTTACTTTCAGGTCTATAGCAAAGTGATTCAGTTATACACATACATGTTTTTATTCCTTTTCAAGTCATTTTCCCATATAGGTTATTGAAGAGTATTAAGCAGAATTCCCTGTGCCACACAGTAGGTCCTTGTTGGTTATCTATTGGAGCTTGCATTTTTTTAATCAATAAAATTATGTAGTTTTTGTTTGCTTTTGAGGAGGTCTCCTTCCTCTTATTTGAATGTAAACTGCACAAAGTCAGGGATTTTGCCTGCTTTGTTTACTATTATAGCCCCAGCGCTTGGAACAGTGGCAGGCACACAGCAGAGATTCAGTACACATTTTTGTTGTTTTTCAGTCGCTCAGTCATGTCTGACTCTTTGTGACCTCATGGACTGCAGGCAGCTTCCCTGTCTGTCCTTCACGATCTTCTGGAGTTTGCTCAAACTCATGTCCGTTGTGTTGATGATGCCATCCAACCATCTTATCCTTTGTCACCCCCTTCTCTCCTCCTGACCTCAGTCTTCCCCAGCATCAGGGTCTTTTCCATTGAGCAGGCTCTTCGCAGCAGGTGGCCAAAGGACTGGAGCTTCAGCATCAGTCCTTCCAGTGAATATTCAGGGTTGATTTCCTTTAGGATTGACTGGTTTGATCTCTTTGCTGTCCAAGGAACTCTCTAGAGTCTTCCCGAGGACCGCAGTTCAAAAGCATCAATTCTTTGGCGCTCAGTCTTCTTTATGGTCCAATTCTCACATCCCATGACTACTGCAAAAACTATAGCTTTGACTATATGGACCTTTGTGATGTCTCTGCTTTTCAATATGCTGTCTAGGTTCATCATAGCTTTTCTTCCAACGAGCAAGCATCTTTTAATTTCATGGTTGCAGTCACTGTCCAAAGTGATTTTGGAGCCCCCCAAAATAAAGTCTGTCACTGTTTCCATTTTCCCCCCATCTATTAACCATGAAGTGATGGGACTGGATGCCATGATATCTTAGTTATTTAAATGTTTAGTTTAAAGCCAGCTTTTTCACTAATGACATGAAGATGTTTTATTTTGTTAGCATGTGCATTCAAAGTCCGTTCAGGTGTTTTGTGTTTGTTTTAGTTTTTTGCACAAAATTCATAGAGGAGTCCCAGTGAAAAAATGACTATTCTTTTAGGGGAACAACTGAAAAAAAAATTCTGAGTGAAGACACATTTAAGTTCAGGGTGAATAATTACATAAATAAACCCTCATGACACTTCTGACAAATGGTTCCTTGCAATAATAGAAAATAGGGAAGGCCCAGCTTGTCCACTGTTTCATTCTACACCTAGCACCTTCCTAGTCATCTCCCAAGCCTCCTCTTTCCTCTTTCTCTCAGCCAATGTGTAGTGCAGAATAGAAAATAAATTACCCGTCAAGAGACCTGCCTCTGGTTCTGCTAAAAGCAAGATCACTCACTTCCTTCCCCGTTTCTTCATCTTTATGTATCTGCATGACACACATGGTTTTCCTTAATGTAACTAAGTGATGATAGTGTATCACTTTCACAGATCAAGAAACCGTGACTCAAGAAGACTAACCCGCTGAAGGTCACTAATTAGTACCAAAGCCAAGCTTTCTGACTCCAAGTTCAGATTTCTTTGTGTGTTAGTTGCTCAGTCGTGTCCGACTCTGCGATGCCATGGGCTGTAGGCCACGGGGCTCCTCTGTCCATGGAACTCTCCAGGCAAGAATACCAGAGTGGGTTGCCATTTCCTTCTCCAGATCGAACCCAGGTCTCTCACATTGCAGGCGGATTCTTTACCATCTGAGCCACCTAGGACGTCCTGTCAGGGTTCTTTGCACCACAACAATGAGACACCTAGAAATCCCCAGGCAGAGGTCCCTTCCCTCTCCATGTCTCCCCTATGAAGGGACAGGGATTTTTGCCTGACTTGGCCCCTGTTCTAATCTCAGCGTCTACAATTCCGCCTCGCACCTAAGAGGCACTCAATATGTATTTATCGAAGGGGAAAAAAAAGAAAAAAAAGATAAGACGCGCCACAATTCTTCCTGTAATTTCCAGCAAGTTACTGCCGTTTTCTGGATTTGTTCTGTCCCCCACTCTCGCGCAGTTTCTTTCCCGCGCCTCGTTCGCCCCTCTGGCCACTAGACGGCACTGTCGAAAGCGAACCCCATCTAACAGAGAGCGGCGCCCTTCTTGGCCCCGTTGCGCCTTCCCCGGTCGGAGGGCAACGCGCAAGAAACCGGAAGTGCCGGAGCCGCCGCCGCCGCCGTCTTTAAGTGCCGTGTTCACCCCTTCGGTTACCGCCGGCGCCGTCGCCAAGGAAGCCGCTGCAGCCGGGTCTGGAGTGGAGGCGGCGCGGCATGAAGCGGCGCAGGCCCGCTCCTTAGCGCGCGTCAGGACGGTCCGGGCGGGGCCGGGGAGGGGGGAAGGTGCAGTATCCGCCCTCTCTCCTTCCCCTTCGCCCGCGAGGCCTGCGCCCCTGCCCACTCGGGCCTCTCCGCCTCTCGGAGGAGCTGCCCGGCGCATTCTCCCGGTTAGCTAGCTCTGCGGTTGACCCGGCGCGCAGCTCTGCGCGGGCCACAGCCGGTGGTAGAGCCCCAGTTGCCGGAACAGGAAGCCGAGGCTCTCAGATTCCGAGTCAGCCAACGTTCACTGGGCGCCCCCCGAGCGCTGGGTGCTGGCCGCCGGGCTTCCACGTCCGTTATCTTAATTGAGCCTTGCTGGGGTGGGGAGCCGGGTGTTGTCCAGGCTTACAGATGAGAAGCGGAAGTCCACAGAGGCAAAGGGATTTGCCTAAAGTCCGACTGTGGCAGACCGGATTCGGACTGAGATTTTCTGGTTTCCTAGCTGGTGTTCTTTCTACTGCCCCATTTCTAGGTCGATTCCTTCCCTCCTTGTTCACTGGCCCCTTCTCATTCTATTTCACCCACCAGGGCAGGATAGGTTCTTTCCTCTCCTATTTCAAACGTGTCCTCTCACACATTTTTCTTAAGTCTTGGCACCTTCCCAAGTCCCCTTAATATTCTCTGCTACACTTCTGCTCTTCTTCATTCTAGCTCTCAAGGTCTTTGCCCACTTTGTGGTAATAAACCTCTCAACTAGCAGTGTGGATCCTGGCGAGTGAAATAACTAGGCTTCAGTGAGGCTTGGGGTGTTTAAGTGGACAAACTGGCGCCTGGATTAAAAATTAAGGAGTGATATTTGAGTGGGTCCAGATTCAAGCGTCATGTTTTCTAACCCGACATACTCTTCTCTGAATGGGAGTCCTAGTGCATGAGAAGGTTTCTTGACCTCTTAGTCCTGTTGTTGACCGTGTTAGCACAATTTCACTTTTTCCCCTCCATTTGCCAGTGACCCGCATGTCTCTCCATCACCTGTCAGGGCTATGAAAGCCTCTGATTAAAACCGATAACCAAATAACGGGTGTAATCGCAGACTCTGCTTTTTTTCTTTTACTAAGCCAGAATTTCAACAAACTTAACACTTCCGTCTTTCAGAGAAGTTACCTAATTCAGTTATCAATATTTGCGAAGTGTACATGGAAAGGAAAGAAACAAAAATGGAGTGCACTGAAAATGGATAGTACATTCTTTATCTTGTGAAAATCTTGATGTTAACAGCATGTTCTCTTTTTGTATTAATAGTTCTTACTGGTTATTATACTGAATCTGTTCTGTCTCCAGTCTGCTAAATATGAATTCTGTAAAATAATACAAATTGACTATTATGTAAAAGACAGAAAAACGACCAGGCACAGAGAAATAAATTTTATTATCCATTATCTATCATTTTGAGAATTTGTAATAGCCACTGAGTAATCTCACATCTGTATTCCTTTTATACTTTTAAAATAATTTCTATGATTTACCTTTTAATATGTATCCAAATGTCAGGACTAAACTACTGTGCAGATAGTCTTTGGAATAAATTCAGCTGTACATTGCTGAAATAAAATCATTTTATAGTTTTCAGAAAATGCAGATACAAGATAATCCAGGCATTGTATATTATTATCAAAAAGAATATGTATCAGTTCTAAGTACTAATTGAAACTTTAGGTTTAATATTTTGGGGGCACATATCCATTTTAATAATGATCAACAGGCTTATATCTTATTTCATTATCCTGGTGAGCAGGATTGGATGGTGAGAAAAGGAAAGACTCCTGTGAGAAGAGAGCAGGATGAGCAGAGGGATCTATGCTTGAAGTCGAGTCACTTGAAAAAGATCTCTTTGAATGTGGAAGAGATCTGAACAGATGAAAATACAATCAGGTAGGCACCAGGGAAGGGCCTCAGGTGAAGAAGTAGGCGGGGCAGTGAAATCAGTGCACGGCACTGAGGATGTGTACTGGCCTGTTTTCTAATTGTTGAAATTAGAAAACTCGGGTCACGTGGTTTGAGAATGTATATCTAAGGTGCTGTGGAAATATGGAAATTAGTTACACATTTGTGTATATTACTAAAATTAGGTAATATCAGGTTTCTGCAAGGAAATGCAGAATATACATTTACCATAAAATATAGAGGAGTAGTGTCATTGAACTGTAGAATGTGTGTGTGAGAGAGTGTGGAGAAAGAAATGGTGAGTGTGGGCATCTAGTACAATTTAGGAATAGTTATGCTTAAGTGCAAGATAATGCAAGTTTTACACACAAGAGATGTCAGTAGCTCAAGAAGCTGGGCGGCGAGCTTGGGAAGTCTGTCTGCCAAGCTTCCCTGTTCCATCCCCATGCTCTATTGTTTCAAGCAGTAATTTGGGGGTGAAGTTGCAAAGTTAACACAAGGAGTGGACAAGAATGAGCCCGGTTTGTATATCTCCTTGTTTAACCTGTCCCTCACTCTCTTAGGAATCAAACTAGATCCATTTACATATTTGATAGAAAACAGATCTCCACCAGCTTTTAGATGGGCAAACAACCACTACTGTCATATACTGCTACTTGACATCAGTGTGCTGAGTATCAGTTGAGCCGAATGACTTTTCTGTTGAACTGTGTGGATTTTAATCATTGGTGGTAAATGCCCAGTTGTAATAATGTTCCAAGTTGTATACCTATAAAACTCTCGAAATAGGTGTTCTGACCGCTCTTGCTACTATTATATTGAAAATGGCAGTGTAATTCACTGTAACTTGAAAAAAGGCACAGTATCCTAGCCATTCAGTTTTATTTCATCATGCAGCGTACCTGATGGAGTAATTCACAGCCTACACTTGCTAGTCTTTTTCTCCATGGTTGGTAGTTTTTTACCATAAGCTTCTGTTAACCTGTGAAATTAAACCTTAAAAAAGACATGTTAAATTTACAGCTATGTATTGATTTTTGCTGTAGAAGTGGTTAATAATTATGTGAATTGGTTACACAAATGCAGTGTAGTTTATCTCCCAGGTCCTCATGTTTTTGGCATTTATTATTTCCAAAAGAGCAGGTTGCCCCCAAATTTTTATGTTGCTCCTTTTTGGTAGTGTTATAAATAATGCATGTCAGAATATCTTACAGTGGCTTATAATAACACTTCTTGTTATTTATTCTGATACTTTGCACCTGTTATATTTAAATATTGAACTGGATAGAGGAAAAAATCATCTTCTGGATTTGTAAAATGAAAGAAACATCATTAGTAGATGAAATGTTAATATTGTTTTGGGGTTGAACTGGTAAATTGGATTCAGACTTTTGTCAAAATATTGATAATACAAACATTAAATGTTTTCAACATAAATTACAACTAAAGCCACTTTTTTCTCATTTAATCATGAGAGTAAAAGCTGTGTAATCTGTAATAAAAGTATAAAGGTACACAAGGGATGGATATCTCTAGGCAAGTGCAAAAGACAAGAAAAACGTACCAACTAGTTAGGTCTTTCGGTGTTTGGAGTTCCTATTTAAAAGGAAACAGTATTTGTATTATCTTGGGTAAATGCTCCAGGATGATTATTACAAGTACATTTTTTGCAACAATTTTATTAGTGTTCTAATTGGTTGTGATTATTTCTGTTAGCTGAAGAAGTCCATAATTTATCAAATTATTACTTTTTTAAAGTGCAAAAACACTTAACTCTCCTGGCACATTTAGCTTCACTGTTGACATGCTCTTTGAAGGAACATAGCAGCCAACTGGCATATGGCCTGTTTCCTTCCAGTGTGGGAAAAAAGAAGGAATTTTGGCAACAGATACCTAAGGAGAGCCTTTTATAAAAGTTCCCAAAGAGATTTATAGTCACTGTGAAATAGACATGACCTCAATTTTTTTTTTTAAATATCAGTTTCAAACTGAACACAGAGGAGGAGGAGCTATTGCTTTTCTTACTAAGTTTCATTGCAACTGTACTGAAAAGCATTTTTCCCCTTTTTTGGCGGGGGGGAGAGGGACCCTAATCAGGCTGTCATTCTGATTAGCCTAAGAGAGGACAGATCTGTGAACTTCATGTGGCTTGCTTATTTATTTATTTTAGGAAAATGCAACATGGCAGCAGCGATGGAAACAGAACAGCTGGGTGTTGAGATCTTTGAAACTGCAGAGTGTGAGGAGAATATTGAATCACAGGATCGGCCTAAATTGGAGCCATTTTATGTCGAGCGATATTCCTGGAGTCAGCTTAAAAAGCTGCTTGCTGATACCAGAAAATACCATGGCTACATGATGGCTAAGGCACCACATGATTTTATGTTTGTGAAGAGGAATGACCCAGATGGGCCTCATTCGGACAGGATCTATTACCTTGGTGAGTATGAAGTCATAGTTTCTGAAAGGAAGTGCTTTCTTAGTTCAAAATTAGAGGCTAGATGCAACTGCCACTCAAATTTTGGTGAATAGATAAGTGAATCAGTGATGGTTCCACTAAATAGAAAAAAAATTTTGAAGAACTTCAGTTTGGGTACTGTTTTAACTTTTTGTCCCGTTAATTATGTTTTTATTTGCAGATAACAAATCAGTTGATCATGATCTTACTTTCAAAGTAAAGATGCCAGATATTACTTCTTCCTAAAGCGAATTTTAAATGACTTTCCTTCAGAATGGTCAGATTCTTTAGGAATGGTGGATGAGGAACACAAATAACAAAAACCAGTAGTTTGTTCCCACTCTCAGCAGCTGCTGCTTTCACTTTACTAAATCAAGGCTGGTCTTGGTCTCTGCTTCCTGAGCCCATGCAGTCCAGATTTAAGATATGTTGGCATTAAGTCTGTTATATCACTGATTGACTTTTTTTGTTTCTTTTTTGTTTATACACCTTAAATGCTTTACTTAAATGATGTGGTAAAAGAAATAGGCAGTAAAGACTGAACACCAAGCAGCTTAGGCACAGCTGGTAGCTCAGCTGGTAAAGAATCCGCCTGCAATGCAGGAGACCCTGGTTCGATTCCTGGGTTGGAAACATCCCCCTGGAGAAGGCATAGGCTACCCACTCCAGTCTTCTTGCCTGGAGAATCCCCAAGGACAGAGGAGCCTGGTGGGCTACAGTCCTCGGGGTTGCAAAGAATCGGACACAACTGAGCGACTAAGCACAGCACAGCATTGGAAGAAATGACCAATCTATCACATGCATGGACACAGGGCAGTAGATAAAGAGGCGGTCTTGGAGTCGGGAGCCTGGGCTCTGGTATCAGCTCCATGGCTGACTGACTTACCCTGTGAGTCTCAGTTTCCTCATCTATCAAACAAGGATTAATATCTTTCTCATAGGATTGTCTTAAGTGTTGAGTGGACCAAAAAGTTTGTTCAGGTTTTTGTCTGCTCGTATGGAAAAACTTGAATGAACTTTTTGGCCAACCCAAATTTAAACAAATGTTAATAAACGCAATACTGTTCTTGTACAACCAAAACAAATTTTACTACAGCTAGTCTGAAGAAGAAAACTAAAAAAGAAAAGAAAAAAAATTTTTTGTTATGCGATCTCCCAAGCAGTTGTCTGCACTACAGTATTATTTTTTAGGATTAGAAATAATAGTTGTAAAAAATCCTGAAAAAAACCCAAATAATAGTTGTAAATTACAGTATGCTACCTAGTATTCACCAACTGGTAATTATTATTTGTACTCTTATTAGCTTAAGTCCCAAAGGCCCATTCATTCTTTCATTGTCACTCATTGAATACATTTATTGAGAGATGGTGCTGAAATATTTAGGTAAGTCATCTGCGTGAAAGTGAGTCTTTCAGTCATGCCTGCTGTTTGTGATCCCATGGGCTGTAGCCCACCGGACTTCTCTCCATAGAATTCTCCAGGCAAGAATACTGGTGTGGGTAGCCATTCCTTTCTCCAGGGAATTTTCCCAACCTGGGGATCGAACGCAGGTCTCCTGCATTGCAGGGAGATTCTTTACCATCTAAGCCACCAGGGAAGCCCAAGTCATCTTGGAAATACATATATGTCTTTCTCAAGAAACTTATGCTGCGGCTTTGTTGGAAGCAGAAAATCAGACTTTCCTTTGATTGGAGAAGCATTGTAAGAAAAGCTCATCAATAATTGCTAAATCAGGCAATTTGGTTGGAAGAGAGTTTGGGCAAAATTAGGGGGGAAGGCCTTATATTTTGTATAGTATTTAAAAATTATAGCCATACTGTCTGTAGTTCTTAACAGTAAACAAATGTCTCACAAAAATGTTTATTAATTACCATTAAAAGTGCTTACCAAAGGGGATTTCACCCCTAATACAGTAGTTGAAATGGGATCCCAAGCCCATAAATTTTAGAGTTCCTCATGTAGTCATGCTATGCTATTTTATTTTCCTAACCCATAGCCTGAGGGAATGAATGTTTGGTTGGTAGAGTGAGAAAGAAAAGAATGTGAGAGATGAGAACACCGAAAGAGCTGAGGCCCGAGTAAACTCCCACAGCTAAGAGTTGGGTGGGAAAGGAAGGGCTGAGATGAGTTTGAGGGCACTGACCTCCTGATGTGCCTTTGTTTACCAAGTTTTTAAAAATAGGTCTCCTGCCCTCCTCCAAAAGTGTTTGATTTTTTTTTTAAAGAGATTCTCTGCATGAGTCCACATTAGTAATTATAGATTTTTTTAAAAACAATTTCCGAGTATTCCATTATATAATTGTGCCATATTTTACTTTATCAGGCCCCCTAATAATGGGCATTTAGGTCTTTCTATTTTGGTATTACAAAAAATGAGGGAGCAAATATCACTGTATATCATTTTATACATATGTGAATTTACTTACTAGGGCTAATTGCAAAGAGTGGAATTACTAGGACAAAAGGTGTACAGATTCTGAATTCTTATTGATATTGCCAAACTACCCCTCCATGGAAGTTATAGAGTTTACATCCCTGTCATCATTGTCTCAGTATGTATTTCTCTGTACCTGTACCAATAGTGAGTGAGCAAACTTTTTATCTTTCCGGATCTAATTGGTGAACAGCAATCCCTCACTGTAATTTATTTATTATTGTTTTTTTAATTGAAGTATAATTGACATATTATTAGTTTCGTGTGTACAACATAATGATTCAGTATTGGTATACATTGTGAAATGACCATTACAGTAAGTCGAATTAACATCTGTCACCATACAGTTAATAAAAAAATTTTTTTCCTTGTGGTGAGAACTATTAAGACTTGCTCTCTTAGCTACTTTCCAGTGTGCACTGTAGTGTTATTAATTATAGGCATCGTGCTGTTCTTATAGCTCCACGTTTCATTGCAGCTTTAATTCGTATTTCTCCTATGAGTGAAGTTGAGCATCCTTTCACATATTTACAAGGCGTTTGTGGTTTTTTTCTGTGACTGATCTGTTTGTCATCACTGTCTATTTTTTATTGGGTTGTGGGTACTTTTGTTGTTAACTTAAAGCATTTTTTGGTACAGTGAGGGAATTAATCCATTGTGATATCTTTTCCCTGAATGTTGAATTTTTTCCCTGAATGTGGAATGTTTTTTTGCCTTTGGTGCCTTTTGCCCTTTTGTAGAAATTTGTGGGTTGTTGGGTTTTTTTTTTGTAGTTAAATTTTTACTTTTTGTGTAGTTTTGTATCCCATCTAGACATCTAGAAAGGTTATTTCAACTCCAGATTGTATTTTTTTGAAATCCTTATGCACTTTGGACTTTGTTTTGCTCCATTGATCCGTCTGTCAAATCAAGTGCCGATACTGTGCTGCTGACTATTATTACTATAACTTTAGATGTTTTACTGTTTGATAGTAAACAAACTACTTTTCATTACTTTTTCATACTGTTCCTGATTATTTGTGTTTGCTTATTTTTCTGTGAGAACTTTAAATTAGCTTAAAGCTCCTTTCCCCCGATCCTACTTAAACTGTTAGGATTGCATTATATTTATAGATGAAGTTAGGAAAGTTGTCGGTCTTTAAAATATTTATTTATTTTTGGCTGTGCTGGGTCATCATTGCTGCACGAGGGCTTTCTCTGGTCGCGGTGAGCAGGCGTTATTGCTCTTTGTTGCTGTGCTCAGGCTCCTCATTGCAGTGACTTCTGCTCTGGAGCAGACTCCAGTGCTCGAGGCTTCAGTAGCTGCAGCGCGTGGGCTCCGCGCTGGCCATGCCTGTGTTTAGTTGCCCTGTGACTTGTGGAATCTTCCTGGACCAAGGACTGAAACCGTGTCCTCTGCATTGGCAGGCTGATTCTTAACCCCTGGACCACCAGAGAAGTCCTCTTTAAAGTAATGAGCTTTTCAAGAAAGTTGTATGCCATTTTATTTGCTCAAGTGTTGTATAGCTACCTGAATATTAATTGTTTCCATATAAGTTTGTTTCAAAAAAATTAATATACTTCAGACACCAGTAAATACCGTTGCGTCAACAAGAAAGAAACAGTGGGAAAAGGTCATTCTGTGTTACACAGAGCTGGAGTGTGTGTACGTTAGAAGCTTTTATTGGTCACGGTTGTATCCTAGAAGACATGGAACAGTAGCAGTTTCAAGAGGGGAATGTGAAGGGATTGTGGGAAATGACTCTCACTGAGAATAGATGAGAAACAGCTTTATCCTAGTTGCATACTGAAAGCTCTTAGAAGGGAAAGGCTCAAGGAGGATATGATCATATTTTGTAAGATTATGAATAGTATGGATAAGTGGCTGCTGTCTTAAGAAATATGTAACAAAGTAACTCTGGAATGTGCAAAGTAGATTTAATGTAAAACTAAGTGCTGGGTTGGGGAGATCCCCTGGAGAAGGAAGTGGCGACCCACCATATAGTATTCTTGCCTGGAGAGTCCCATGGTCAGAGGAGCCTGGCAGTCTACAGTCCATGGGGTCACAAAAGAGTCAGACACAGCTGAGCCACTAACACTCCCACAAATGCTGAAAATAAGTATCAGCTGATAACTAACTTTTTACTAAGGCAAGACAGACTAAGGAAGGTTTAAGTAAAACTTAGGATAATAAAGGGGTACAGGAAGCTGTGGCTCTTTGGGGACTCATCCCCAATGTTTGCAAGGGTTAGCATGGAAGTTAGCATGTCCTTCCACAGACTACCTTCTCTGCCGTTATCAGAAACACAAGGCTGAAGATTTATTCTGCTAGGAGAGAGTTTTTGTTCTTCCTGTGTTATTTACTTTCTCTTTCTCTCTCCCCTAGCTTTTTTTTGAAAGTGATACCTTTCTGGTACCTTTATGGTAGAGTAGAAGGACTTTATTTTACTATGAGTTTTCTTTGGTTCACCTCTTCATAACCATGGTGTATTTCTGTTACTTCTCTCTGTTATGTAGTTTATTCTACACTGCTGTGATCTTCCCATTCAGTTATCCTATGATTTCACAGAATAGACCCGTCTTCTACTTAGTGTGGAGCTCTTTCTTTCATAGTTCCTGAATAAAGGATAAAGAGACTTTTAGCAAATCAGATACCAGATTCTGTGTTGTTTTAATGTGAATGTGCTTTCATTTGAAGCTTATTAGTGATTATAGTGATAGATATTTATATTGAAGAAAAATTCGAATTCAGTTAGACCTATGTATATTTCTAAATAAATACTGTAAATGATTCAGAAAAAGAAGCTTAATCATCTGAAGTTGTCACAAAGCACCCCCATTTGAAATCTAGTAAGTCTGTTGCCAATTTATAAGACACAATTTTTTAAAAAACTAATAATGACACTTAACCCTTACAAAATCTTATACACCTTTTATGTTTGCTTTGAGGACTAAAATTTGAACATTTTCTGGGAGCCTGGGTTTTACTGAAGAAAACTGCCATGGCGTATGACGTGCACATCTCTGCCTTGTTAACGTACGTTATCGGTCCCATAGAGTACAGCATCCTGCAGTGTGTAAGAGGCGTTGTGTACTTACTGCTGTGATTGTAGTAAGCAGATTGCCATTTTTTAAAGTAACAAAAAATGATCTGTTTTCTTTTATAGCTATGTCTGGCGAGAACAGAGAAAATACACTGTTTTATTCTGAAATTCCCAAAACCATCAACAGAGCAGCAGTCTTAATGCTCTCTTGGAAGCCTCTTTTGGATCTTTTTCAGGTAGGATTAAATGTTGTTATTATTATGATTTTGTGTATGTTTTTAGTATTGCCTTTATTTAGGGGCAGAAATTCAATTGGGATCTTATATTTGAAGTAGATATGAATCAAAAGGAATTAAAATATATGTTAATAAAGCAATAATAAATAAAAATAATTTTAAAAGACCAATAAGCCATAATATAAAAAAAGAATTAAAACGTTTTTATGTTTTTCTGTGTATGACCCTGAAAGTTCATTTAATTCTCAATATCTGAGACTAGGGATATTAGATGTTATTAATACAATTCAGTGTTTTTTTGGCTACCCAGTGTGGTGTGCCACGTATGATCTCAGTTCCCCTACCAGGGATCAAACCCACGCCCCTGCAGTGGAAGCATGGACCCTTAACTACTAGACCACCAGGGAAGCTCCCAGATTTTTTTTTTTAATTACCTTCTCCCTGTTTAACCACCTTTCCCTTCTGTAAACTTGCTAGTTACATGGTTCTCACATTTTGGGAAGGAATTGTTCACGTAAAAGAAGTAATGTATATTTCCAGAAAGCTTTTACTTAAATCTTTAAATTGAATTTGTAGTTCTGATATTTAGTAACAGTACTAATATAAGGATTAAATAAAGGTACTAAGTTCAGTTTTTGTTTCTAAATAGCATGACTCAATTTAGGGAAAATCAAAGGTTAAGTTTTTTTAGACAAATGTTTGTCTAAAGTTTTTAGACAAAATGTAAGTTTTTTTAGACAAAATGTAAATGGTCGAAAACATCAAAAGAACAAGATCATAGTTTGGGTACAATTGTTTGCCTTTTAGGTTCTCACTTTATATTTTTACATTGAATATTATTGAATGGCATACTTGGACTAAATGAACCAAAATGTGATATTTCTATTAGGAAGTAAAAAAAAAAAAAAATAGCTTCCATGACAGCTAACCATTTTGACTATAGCTGTTTATCAAGGATGTTGTTTTTCACATTGGTTTGTGATTTTTCTTTAAAGCAGAAACATTTCTTATTCTAAGAACAGTGTGTTGAACTAAAATAATGGTAATTTTCACATGGAATAGGTTGTAAATTAGTGAGTCAGAGGTTTCTGTGGGGTTTTTTTGAGGTCTATTATGGAACATTTCAAACCATACAAAAGTAGAATCCCATGTGAACTAGTTTTAACAATTATCACATCTTGGCCATCAGTGTTTCATTACAGCCTTACCAGTCCCCACCCCCACTTTTCAGATTATTTTGAAAGAGCTCCCAAGTATATCATTTCACCCCTAAATAAATCATGTCTCTAAAGAATATTTATTTATTCTTTAGAGACATTACCACAATATCATCATATCTTTAAAAAATCATTAATTATTTCTTCATATGAAATATTCAAATTTTCTTGATTTTTAGGTAAATGTTCTCTTTTTTTACACTTGATTTGTTAAATAGGATTGAAATAAGTTTCATATGTTACAGTTGATCGATAGGTTTCTTAAATTTCTTTTACTTTTAGTCCTCTGATTTTCTTTCTGTCCTTTTCTCCCCATTGCGGTTTATCTATTGAAGAAAGAGGGTCTGTTCTGCTGATTGTATTCCTGTGGTGTTATTTGATATGTTCTTCAGTTTCCTATATTTCCTATAAATAGAAATAGGTAGTCAGATCTAGAAGCTTGATTAGACACAGGTTTGCTTCCCCTCCCCACCCAAGACTACTTTACAGATCAAAAAAATTGAAAGCAAGGTCTTGAACAAATAATTCTACACCATGTCCATAGCAGCATAATTCATAAATAGCCAAAGTGTCCATGGACAGATGAACGAATAAATAAAATCTGGCATATACATGTGATAGAATATTATTCAGCCTTAAAAAGGAAGGAAATTGTAACATGCTTCAACATCAAGGAACCATGAAGCCACTATGATAAGTGAAATAAGCCAATCACGAAAGGACAAATGCTATATGACTCCACTTATATGGGATGCCCAAAGCAGTCAAATAGACTATCAGAATGGTAGTTGCCAGGGACTGAGGGAGAGAAAAGTGAGGAGGTGCTGTTTAATAAGTTTAATGGATATAGAGTTTCAGTTTTGCAAAATGGCAAAGTTCTGGAGATGGGTTGCAAAACAATGTGAATATAATTAACAGTACTGAATGGTACACTTTAAAAAGTTGTTAAGGTGGAAAATTTTATGTTATATATATTATTTATATGTATATATATTTTTTGTACAATTTAAAAAGTAAAGAATACTTCATCAATAATGTATGCCCCCATCAAAAGTCATATAGAGCTTTAGTTGCTTGTGATGATAGCATCATTTGATCATTACCTAGATCTATTATAAAACTGAGTTTTTGTCATTCCTTCTTCATTTATTAACTGAGAAATTTCTATACAGAGAAAACTGCTATTCAACAATTATTCAGTTATCCTGAGGAGGAGTTCACGATAGAAAGGCAGGATGTTTCTTTCCTTTATTTCCCATTTTTCAAACAGTCTTCTACGTGTGATAAATTAGTGGAGGGTATTTTGTTTCCATTTTTATATCTTTATTAACTTACAGTGTAAGCCTGTTTGGTATCTTTTGATCCATTTACAGTCGTTATTCTTATTGTACAAATTGTCTTATATTTTGACTGTTAGAGTCCCCGTCAACTTGATCAGATCACTTTGACATGATCCTGGTGGTAGTTGGTATTTCTCTTACTTGGTGGTATGGAGATGTTTCATGATCATCTTTCACATTGCCTTTTCCATGCTTGGAATCAGCCATATCTGTCTGCTTCCTTTAGAGGAAAGTGGTATTAAGAGACTTTGATCTGGGTACTAGATACTGAGGGACAAGCTGTATACATAATCTTTATTTGTTTTTACATCTGTGTTGTGTTGTACAGACAAACCATATTCAACCACTTCCCTCTTGATGGACATTTTAGTTATTTTCAATCTTTGTATTATAAATAGTACTGCAGTAAAATGGCTTGGGCATACAACTTTTTACATTTTGCCAGTGTATCTTTAAACTAGATTCCTAGAGCTGAAATCGCTGGACCAGACAGTACATGGTTTTGTAACTTTGCTAGGTATCAAATTTCCTTCCGTAGGAGCTGTGCCATTATGAATTTCCATCAGCAAGGAATAATTATACCTGTTTTCCCATAGATTTTCCAACACAGTTTGTAGTCAGACATTTGGATTTTTTGCAAATCTGTTAGAAATACTATCCCAATTGTAGTTTAATTTGCTATTCTTTTATAGGGAGAGTTGACCATCTTTTTATCTATGAACCATTTTTATGTAGCGTGGTCCTTTTTTCGTTTT
The DNA here is from genome assembly GCF_023091745.1 of Budorcas taxicolor. Classification (NCBI taxonomy): domain Eukaryota; kingdom Metazoa; phylum Chordata; class Mammalia; order Artiodactyla; family Bovidae; genus Budorcas; species Budorcas taxicolor. The sequence continues at coordinate 12,586,745 of NC_068919.1, read as the reverse complement.
TAGAAGCCTTTTATTTCCTGGAGATACTCACCCTTTGTCTGTGATAGAGTTTCAGATGTTTTCATGAAGTTGTAATTTGCATTTTTACTTCTTTATGGTGTGTGTGTGTGTGTGTGCATGTGCCCATGCACCACATGAAAGGTTTTGTATGATAGAATGTATCCTTTTGATATTGCTTCTAGAATTTGTCTTCTATCATAGGACAGTTTTTCTACACTTGGGTTATAAAAGAATTTACCCATGTTTTCATGTAGTGCTTTATATGGTTTCACTTTTTAAAGGTTTATTGAGGTATAGTTGACATATAAAAATTGCAAGTATTCAAGTGTACGATTTAATAGATTTGGATATGCATACATACTTTTATTTTTTTCATTAAAAATGATTTTTTAAAGCAATTTTAGGCTTACCATAAAGTTGAGAGGAAAATACAAGGATTTCAATCCATATGATTATTTTATTTATTAAATTTTTATTAGAGTATAGTTGGCTTACAGTGTTATCTTAGTTTCAGGTATACAGCAGAGTGAATCAGTTATACATTTACATATACACGCTTTTTTAGCTTATTGTCTCATATAGGCCATTACAGAATACTGAGTGAGTTTCCTGTGGTATAGAGTAGGTCCTTACCAGTTATCTGTTTTATGCATAATAGTCTGTATATGTCAGCCCCAATCTCCCAATTTATCCCTCCTCCCACTGACTTGGTATCTATATTTATTTTTAGATTCCACATGTACGCAGTATCATATGTTTGACTTTATTCAATGTGGCAATCTCTGGGTCCATCCATATTGCTGCAAATGGCATTATTTCATCCTTTTTTGTGGCTGAGTGATATTCCATTGTACATACATATGTACCATATCTGTTTTGTTTATTCGTCTGCTGATGGATATTTAGGTTGCTTCTATGTCCTGGCTGTTGTAAATAGTGCTGCAGTGCATGTTCGGGTGCATGTATCTTCTGAAATTATGTGTTTTTCCGGATATATAAACTTGACTACTTTTAAAGTATTAGTCCTTGAGACGGCCCTGATGATCCAGTGATTGGGATTCCATGCTTCCACTGTGGGAAACCAAAGTTTGATTTGGAAACTAAAATCCTGCAAGCTGTGGCATGGCTAAATAAAATAAAATAAAGTAATTAATCATTGATAGCAGAAACCATGTCTGTTTCTCTTATTTATCCCTTTATTTATCATAAAGAGCTCTTAGGGAAGCTGTGGATATAAATTCTTAAAACTAGCACTTACTAGATTTTTCTTTATGTTTCTTCTTATACATGTGAAATTATATATATGTATCAGATAATACTTTTAGTTTGGGAAGGCCCCTCATCATCATCAGTCATTAATTACAAATATTCTTTGAGGGAGATTTTAGCTGTTGCTTTAAGTGGGAAAACAAAATGAGACAGATTGTGCTCTCAAGGTTTTTTTTAATTCATTTACTGAAAGAAAGTGAAAAACAAAACTATAGCCAAATGAGTAAAAGAGATAGTAACTCTTATATAAATATCAGGAAACTTTCCTGGCCAGCGTTGATTTAGGGCTAAGGTTTTGGGATAACAGTAAAACTCAGATGGATGGAAAGAAAAATGGCCTCTCGGTGTGAAGGGAAATGGAACAAAGGCCGGGAGCCAGAACACCACGTACTGGGTTTTACATCAGTGATGTGATGGGCCTGACCTGGGGTTTTATTAGAGTAGTATTAGCGGATGTAGTGGAAAGGTACTAATGACAGCTCATGTTTGAGAACTTTACTCTGTGCCAGTCATTGTGCTAATAAACATTTTACATATTTTTATCTAAGTTAATCTTCACAGTGCTGAAGTAGATGGTTTACTACTACTCTGAAAGTGAAGAAAACTGCTTTTGAAGAAGTTAAACTACTTCAGAGTCTCCTCTTAAATGCATGCAGAGCTGCTGTATTACATTTAAGTTGTAGGAGATCTTGAATGCCAAGTCAAAGTGATGGAGCTAAAAAACAAAACAAAACAAAGTGATGGAGCTTAACTCTTGCTCTCTAATGTATGCAGTATTTATCTAGGGGCCTTTTACCAAATTTTTCAGCAGACTTCCCAAAATTAATCTGTTTAAAGTTGTAACAAATTTTGGGATCACTCAAAATGTAAACTCAACAATACTGTAGATACTAGAATTTCAGTGCTATTAATAAAAGCAAAAAGCTGGCTTTCAGAAAACTGGAATAGGAGACCTCTCTTTCTGCATTAGGCGACACTGGACTATGGAATGTATTCTCGAGAAGAAGAACTATTACGGGAAAGAAAACGCATTGGAACAGTTGGAATTGCTTCTTATGATTATCACCAAGGAAGTGGAACATTTCTATTTCAAGCTGGTAGTGGAATTTACCATGTAAAAGATGGAGGGCCACAAGGATTTACTGTAAGTTGATTTTACTACTTGATAAACTGTTAGGTGTCCTAAAATTATTTGTGTCCAAATCAGAAAGATAGTTAAACTAAAAAATTCTGCTTACCATTTTTTTACCACTAACTTAGTAGTAAAGAAAATAGGAAATAGGGTATTAATTTCCAATTTTTAGTTAATAATTTTTCAGTGACATTAGTTATATAATTTTAAAATACTGAAAACACTTGTTATGCAGAAAGAGTTAGTAAAGGGAGTCAGTGTGCCATTTTTTGTGTAATTGCTGAGTTGGATTTTCAAAGATAATGATATCACAAGACAATCCCTTTATGGTTCTTCTAAGAGCTTAATTCATCTCAATAAATAGTTTAAAATTTTGATTTTATTCCAGGCAGTTTTTCATGTGATATTAGAACTGTTCTTCTGATAGAATTGTGATGCTTCTAGCTTTCATTACAATTTTATGAACAGATTATTTTATACTGGTAAAATGGAAACATTTAATAAGTGAAATAGGCGTATAAGTTTAATAAAAGTATGCAACAAATGATAATTACTCTATTTAACAGGTTTGGTCAACAAAATTTGTGAGGTGCTGTTATATTGCCTTTATTTCCATCCCTGTTATGCTTAGCTTATTAATTCATAGGAAAAAAATGATTTGTTTCTTGTAAGTTAAGACATATAAGTACATTTTTCTGGAGAGCAGTTATCACAGTTGATATTATACTTGGGATTATTATTCATTTTATAGGAAGGGTACCAGCAAACACCCTGTATTGTATGTATGTAAATGCGTATGTATAAGCCTGATACTTGCCTTTAAATGTTGTTTACTTTTCTAGCAACAACCCTTACGGCCCAATTTAGTGGAGACGAGTTGTCCCAACATTCGGATGGATCCAAAACTATGCCCAGCTGATCCAGACTGGATTGCTTTTATACATAGCAATGATATTTGGATATCAAACATTGTAACGAGAGAAGAAAGGAGGCTCACTTATGTGCACAATGGTAATTCAGGTTCTTCAAATCAATTTTCCTAAAAAGTATTTTTAAAATTTAATTTGCCTTTGCTTACATTTTGGAATAAAAGCATGCTGGATGATCTTTGTATTTTAAATTTAAGTCTTTAAAATTAAAAAACAAATATAACTTTTTTTATAAACTTGTATATATCACCTCTAGAATGCTACTTGTTTTTTTTTGAAGTTGATGGCTATGTTTAATGTCTTGATTTTGCTGATATTATAGGTGTCTTCACATGTCCAAAATAATCAAGTATATATTCAATGCATGCACTTTTAATGTCAATTATACCTCAGTAAACCTTAGAAAAGATGATAGTGAAGCTTAAAACAACAAAAAGAATACAAGTTTCTGAGAACACTAGATTACATAAAATTTCCTATGGGGTAGAAGAAAGAACTACCTCTACCACCACCAAAAATGAAATAACAAACAAAAAGAATCATTGTAATGCTAGCATATTTAATGGTTATTTTCAGACAGCACAACAGTAGCACTTCTCTGATTGAAATAAAATTTAATTTTAAAAAATCTTGTTTTTAGGAAAACAAATAGAAAAACTCAATACACACTGTAAGAACTACGTAAAAATGTATTTTCCCTTTTTGGAGAGCCTACTTAGTTATTTTGTCATAATAGGAAAAATAAAACTTTCTATGTTTTGGAAATATTCAATTTTTATTGAAATGACGTTAATAATGCTAAGCACTACTAAAAGGGCTTCCCTTGTGGCTCAGCTGGTAAAGAATCCGCCTGCAATGCAGGAGACCTTGGTTCGATCCCTGGGTTAGGACAATCCCCTGGAGAAGGGAAAGGCCACCTATTCCAGTATTCTGGCCTAGAGAATTCCTTGCGCTATATATATAGCCCATGGGGTCGCAAAGAGTCAGACATGACTGAGCCACTTTCACTAAAAGCACAGAAATGATATGGATTTTTTTCCTTTTTCCTCTAAAGCTCTTATACAAATGAAAGAAGGGAAGTAGTGTTTGGTTTTTTTTAACATGGAAATAGACCTTAAGGTTAAGCTCCATGATGAAGGACAGTCCCTCTAAAAATTTATTGTCCAACTTTCCCATAATTTGATGGTCATAAAACTGATTTATTGGGCATGGGCATCTTCCTTAATAAATTATTTTAGAATATGATAGTGTATTGGCAACAGATTTTTCATTAGGATAGTCAGTGTTATAGAAGAAGCCTTTTCCTGAGCAACTTACATTGATTTAAAACACTGAATAGAAGTCAAGAAATCTGTTCTAACCATTGTCAATCAACAAAGATATATCAAGTTCCTGTGTGCCAGACAGTGTGGAAGGAACTAAGGATACAGAATTGAAAAAGACATAGTCCTGGCCCTACAGGAAACTTTATAAACAAATAACAAAACAGAATGATAAATAGCAAACATTGGGTGTTATAAGAGTACAAGCCAGGGTAGTGGTCCCAGGAGGCTTACCTGAAGCGATGATACTTAGTGAAGTCACTCAGTCATGTCCGACTCTTTGCCACCCGTGGACTGTAGCCCACCAGGCTCCTCTGTCCATGGGATTCTCCAGGCAAGAATACTGGAGTGGGTTGCCATTTCCTTCTCCAGGGTATCTTCCCGACCCAGGGATCGAACCCAGGGCTCCCACATTGCAGGCAGACACTTTAACCTTTCAGCCACCAGAGATGACAGTTAAACTGCTCTCAACTAGTGACTGTACATTAGCCAGTACACTCCAGTCAAGAGGACAGCCTGGAAAGGCCTTGATGCAGAAGGCATCGTAGTTGGTATGAATTAGAAGCAGTCCTACGCTCCTAAAGCATGAGGTATGAGTCAAGATATAGACAAAGATGAGGCTGGAACATAAGGGCAAGGAGAAGGGTGGACAGTTTCTTATGTAAATGAACATGGCCTTTATCATGATATGGGGGTTCACTGGAAAAAGCTTTTAGCAGTTGAGTAGTGTGGTCAGAGTCATATTGTAGATAAATTGTTCTGAATAGTTTGTGAAAGTTATATTTGAAAAGTGCAAGTCTAGAGAGAGGGCAAAGCTTAACTAGTGTAAATACTGTAAATACCCAGGTTTTAACAACCTAAAACTAGAGTGTAGAATAGAGAAAAGGGGGTGGAGTAGGGAAATTTTTAAGTAAAATGTCCATATTTTGGTGTTTAATGAGTCTTCATCTGGAGTCAGGAAGTCGGGACAGCTACCACTGGCAAAACAAAGTTTAGGTTAGTAGTTAGTAAATCTGGGTTGGAAATCCTAGCCATTTGTTCATGGTTTCAACAAACATTAGAGACTCACTATGTACTAGTTATTGTACTTGGGGCTGGGACTGCTTTGACAGTGACTGTTAGAAATAAGGCATGTTTTTAGTCTGTATGTTTTTTCCTTCAGTAGAATTGTTTTCCATACAGGATTATTGTGAAGATTGGCAGAATTTAAAGTAGAAACCACTGAGATCCTGCTGGATGTGTGTGTATCCTGGGTGTGTGTGTGTGTTGGAATTTATTTTACAGATCTGAGAAGTGATTCTCTCGTGTGACATTTCTCTTTTAACAGTTTTATTTATATTTGGCTGTGCTGGGTCTTCGCTGCTGCGTAGGCTTTTCTGTAGTTGCGGTGAGTGGGGGCTACTCTTCGTTGCCATGTGTAGGCTGCTTATCGTGGTAGTTTCTTTTGTTGCAGAGCAAGGGCTGCAGGCACATGGCCTTCAGTAGGTGACGCACATGGGCTCGGTATTTGCACTCACAGGCTCTAGAGCACAGACTCAGTAGTTGTGCACAGGCTTAGTTGCTCCGTGGCGTGTGGGATCTTCCCAGACCTGGCATTGAACCTGTGTCTCCTGCATTGGTAGGCAGGTTCTTTACCACTGAGCCAGCAGGGAAGCCCACTATAATAGTATTTTTATTAATTTCTTTTCTGTGCATGTAGGTATATGGTATATTTTTTATTTTCAGGGTTAGAGTAGTAGTTAAAAGTACCATCTAGAACTGGAGTATCTAGATTTGAGTCTCATCTACTCTTTTTTACTTCTTTTCTTTTGAGTAAGTTGTTTAACCTATCTTTGTTTTCATATCTGTGAAAAGGTTAATGAATAGCATGTCATCATAGGTTGTTATTGAAGTTTTAATATTTGCGAAGTGTTTTAGACAGGGTCTGAAATTTGTTTATTTAGAGAAGTAGGTAGAGAGTAAGCATCATCACTTTTATTTCTCTTCTCACAATAAATTTCCAAATGAAAGCCTTTTGCACGGGTTTATTAGTCACTCAGCATGTGCATTTGCTTATTCTCTGCCTTGTGTATAGAGAAACTTAAAAGTAACATCATACCAACCTCTACTCTCAAAGGACATATCTTATTGGGAGAACAAGGTGATACCATTTATTCATCTAATTAATCTTAGTGATTGAGGTCATCACCAGGGACGCCTGTAATAAGTGATAGATATAAATGACTGATACATATTATCACATCTACAGGAGAACAAAACATAAAACAGTATGGGAGGTATAACTTTGGAGTCGTTGAATGATCCAAGAAAGCTGAGCACTGATGGCTACATCATTAATTACAAAATTCAGAAACCCGGAAAACGGAGCTTAGTTTTGATTAAGTTGTTGTGAAAACTTCTTTGCTGGCAGGATGTGACCTGAACTGACCTGAGGTTATTTATAGTCCTCATCCTCCTTAGTTTGCCTATTCCTAAATTTGCTGCAGGAATATTAGTGTATTTGATTACCCTGCTGGAGATACGACATAATTATGTGTTGATATATAAACATGAAAAGAATCCCACAGATTCTGTGTTCTGAACACTTCTGGACTCAAAAGTTTGTTGTTGTTTTCTTACTTGATTTTTATTTTATATTAGAGTATAGTTGATTTACAGTGTTGTGTTAGTTTAAGGTGTATAGCAGTGATTCAGTTATACCTATTCTTTTTCAAATGATTTTCCCATTTAGATTATTACAGAATATTGAGTAGAGTTCCCTGTGATTTACAGTAAGTCCTTTTGGCTTATCTAATATTTTATATATAGTAGTTTATTTATGTTAAGAGTGCCAGTTTCTTTTCTTTTATGTGTTTGTATAGAAACCAATATTTGTTGTTTAGTCACTAGTGCTGTCCAACTCTTTCGCCATTTCCTTCTCAAAATTTTTTGGTAAGGAGCAACTGGTTCATATTACACAATCTTTTCAGACAATATATATAGAAAATACAGATAAGAAAAAAATAATACATTGAAACTTACCTGTAAAATTAAAATCACTGAAATATCACTGTACACCCATTAGAATTGGAGAAGAATTCTCATACATTGCTAGTAAGTGTATAAAATAATACAGATACTTTGGAAAACTATGTGGCAGTTTCTTATAAATTTAAACATAAAATTCTATTCCAGCCATTTCAGTCCTAGGTTTTTATTCAAAGAAATGAAAACATATGTTCACAAAGATTTTTATACAAGAATGATTTCTGTTGAGCTCTTTCAGATTTTGGTCTGTTGGCTAAGTGCACATAGCTTAGCTAACTGTTAGGATTGGATGAAACCTATGAATATAATAAATGTCAGAAGACCTATAAGTATTTAACCTATCATTGTATATCAGAGTTTCCATGGGGATAATTCAAACTTCTGTCAGTATCCTGACTGATCAGAAAACTTGAATGAAAATCAGAAATCTCAGGGAAAAACACAAAAACGTTTTCTGCACAGTAAACTTTAAACATCAAATAAGATTAAAATCTTACATTTTTATAAACTGATAAGTGACATTTATCAATTGATAAATAACATTTTTAAACAAATACTTAGTTTGCTTCAGATGAATTTTTTCTGAGCAAATGTGTGAGTTTCAGAATTGAAAATAAAATTCTTAGCTGAAACTGATGTATCAGACTTCTGTTTTGTTGTAAGATCAAGTCTCATAGAAACTATACAAGAATATATTTACTTGTACACAAACTCACCGTGGAATGTGAAGTTTTTGAGATGGAGAGATAACTTGAATTCTGTGAACACCCCAATAAATGTGACTAGTGTCAGAAAAATAAAAGAATGATTTTAGCATCTTTATTCATTATAGCAACTAGAAGCTGTTCAGATGTCCATTAACAGATGAATGGATAAAAAAATTGTGATATACAATGGATTACCACTCAGCAACAAACATAAAGTATGTACTGTATGATTTCACTTACATGAAAGTCTGGAATATGTAAAACTAACCTTTGGTGATAGAAATCAGATCAGTGGTGCTTCTGAGGCAGGAATGGACATTGACTGGGAAGGGACATGAGAATGGAAATATTCTGTGTCTTGGTAGGCTTAGGAGAGTTACAAGGCACCATGACCCTTCTCGTGTATTCTTTTCCCCATGGTCCTAGCTAAATGGGAAAATAAAACCTGACATTTATGGAGCACGTACTGTGATGGTTCAGGCTTTGTTGTAAGTACTTTATGAAAAATAGCTCATTTAGTCCTTATAACAACCATATAAGGTAGGTTCTTATTCCCATTTACAAATAGGACACTGCAACGGAATGTGATCAGGTGATTTGCCCAGGATCAGTCATTTGGTGGATGATGGAGTCCAGATTTGAATTCAGTCCATTTGGTTTCACAGTTCACCACGATACTATAGCTGCCTTTCAAAATAAATGGATCATTCTGCTTTGTACCTGTGAAAAGAAGAGAACTTCTGTGAAAATTTTGCCTTTATGTTTGTTTAGAGCTAGCCAACATGGAAGAGGATCCCAGATCAGCCGGAGTTGCTACCTTTGTTCTTCAAGAAGAATTTGATAGATACTCTGGTTATTGGTGGTGTCCAGAAGCTGAAACAAGTAAGAGGGTTCAAAATAATATACTATAAGTCAGTTAAAGTATTATGAGATTCAACTACTGGTTAGTTAACTGCACAGATTCTTAATTCTGATAGTAGATTCTTAAGTGATAAAGATTGGATCCTACCAGTAGTTACTGCGAATATTCAGGCTGTATACCACCATAATGAATTCTCATAAAAAACAATTATTTGTATTATGGTTCAGTGCCCCAGGTCCTTCAACTCTCCTTGCCAGTTTTTCTTTCTTTTTTTTCATTTTTAATCTTGGCATGGCTGCACCATGCAGCTTATGGGATCTTAGTTCCTCTATCAGGGATCAAACCTATGCCCCCTGCCTTGGAAGCACAGAGTCTCAACCACTGGACCACGTGGAAGTCCCGCCAGTTTTTCATCTAGAAGCTGGTTGGTGGCAACTAAAAATACCACCCTTTAGTGGGAGTTGCTATAAAAATATAGGATTGCCTAGAGAGTCTGCATGAACAGATGGCCAAATTAGTATATGAATGGATCAGGATAAAAAGGCAAAAATTCCTTTTTTCTTTGTGAATTCACAAGTATTTCACTAGCTGAGAAACAGCTCTCTAAAGCAGAAGCTTTCAAACTTTTTGACTGTGATCTGGTTAGAAATTTGCTTTACATTCTAGCCTAATACATTGTACATATATTCTATATAAAACTGAAAACAAATTTCATGAAGCAATGCTTAATCTTACATGCAATGCACTCATATATTTTTTTTGCTTGTCTTATTTTTAAAATGCTGATTATGACCAGGTAAAAGATTTCATGACCCACTAATGGATTGCATGTAGCATTCTGAACACATCTCTAAGGGACCATGAAAAGTATTTATATTTAAGCCATATCTTAGATTTGGACATTTTAAAATGTAAAATGTTTTGCCATAACTCTGTTGTTAAAACAAGATTATGACATGAATTAGAGAAACCATTTAAAAAAACCTGGACTCCTTTAAAGTGGGGTTTATTTTGTTATAGCAAATATTGTAAGTGTAATAATTCCTGAAAGGAATGCATTTTAAGGTATGCAGGAACTGAAATCACAAATCTGTTTCTTCCAGAGAGAGAGAGAGAGAGAATGTGTGTCTCTGTGTGTGTCTCTGTGTATGTGATGATTTTCAGTTTTTATCTCCAAAAGTAGTAACCTGTAACCAATAAAAGTGGCTTAGCAGTAACTCACCTTGCTACTGCAAAGATTAGTAGTATTTTCATACATGAAAGGGAATATATTTTATACATAAACTATTTTTTACTATGGGAAATAGAATACTAGAGGGAATGGTCAATTGTGATGATTTTCTGGCATAGTGCTCCCAAATTTTCAATATTTAATTTCCTTTTAAGCTCCCAGTGGCAGTAAAATTCTTAGAATTCTATATGAAGAAAATGATGAATCTGAGGTGGAAATTATTCATGTTACATCCCCTATGTTGGAAACAAGGAGAGCAGATTCATTCCGTTATCCTAAAACAGGTACTGCATTCCACTGATGTTTATATACACTCATTCCTACTTTTCAAACAAGATTCTTCTGCATTCATTCTAAAGTTTGGTTAACGTTGATCCTTTACAGACCGAAGGATAGATTGTTAAGTGTCTCTGAAGTAAATTTTTTTTAATTATAGGCTGATCCTTTTAAATTATTTCAAAGGTAGGGAAGTACACAAAACTGATTATTTCAAGGAATGGATAAAGAAGTATCTTTGCTACAAAATAAAGATTTTTAAGGGATTATAATCTTAATAAATTAGCAATTTTTTTCCCATATTGCTATTTACAGCATTTCAATTGTGAAATGATACAGGATTCTCCTTCATTACCTACTAATTCCTAATGTTTTTTGGCTCCTTCTTTTATAGTCATATTGAAAATTATGAATTTGAGATAGAATTTTGAGTTTTTTATGTAATAAAGCCCTGACTAAATGCAATATTCCTGATTTGACTAAAAAGGATTCATCTGGTAAAATTACTTTGAATAGCTTTTTATTACTATTTGTTTATATCTCTTCCTAAAGGCACAGCAAATCCAAAAGTCACTTTTAAGATGTCAGAAATACTGATTGATGCTGAAGGAAGGGTAAGTATAAAATGCTGAGTTAACTTTTTGTATCATTTGTCTGTCAACAGAGATTGTAGATATGCTTTCTTATATTTTCGACTTGTGGAACTTGCTGAGACATCTGTAGATCATGATTTCAGGTTGACCTTATTTTCTGCTTTGAAAACTTTCTTACTGGTTCCCAAGTTAGGAATATGGGGAGATGCATATTTACCGTTGCTTTGCAGTAGTTTTTCCTCTTTGCCTTTGTTAATTCTCCAGATCAGTATTTCTTAAATAGTGGTTATTGACTGATGAGTTACCCTATGTGTTGAATAGTTGTCTGTCTTAGATTAAATATCCCTCATGTCTTTTATACTGCTGCTTTCCACAGTCAGGTGCCTATAAGCTTAATGTGCACATAATTAATTAAAAAAACAATCTTCTCTGCTAGACTTTTTAAAAACAGCTTTATTGAAGTGTAATTCACTTACAATGTAATTCACTCATTTAAAGTTTAAAATGGCTTTTAGTAGATTCTCAAGATTTGTGCAGCTATCACCACGGTCAATTTTAAAACATTTTCCTTACTCCTAAAGGAAATTCACATCCCTTAGTTATCACCCCCAAACCTCTCCATGGCCCCCAGCCCTAGGCGGCCACTAATCTGTTTTCTGTCTATGGATCTACCTATTCTGGACATTTCATATCAATGGAATCATACAGTATCTAGTCTGTTCTTTCACTTAACATCTTATTTTCAAGCACTAATCCTGTGGCACCAACTAACAACACTTCACTACTTTTTATCACCTAAAAATACTCTATTGTGTGGCTATATACCACATTTTATTTACCCACTCATCAGTTTTAGACATTTGGGTTCTTCCAAATTTTGGTTACTAAACGTAATGCTACCAATAATGTGGGTGTACAAGTTTTTGTACAGTCATACATTTTCATTTCTCTTGGTTAGATACCTAGGATTGAAATTGTTGGGTCGTATTATAATTCTGTATTTTAACCTTTTGAGGAACTTCCAAACGGTTTCCGCAGTGGCTGCACTACTTTATATTTCCAGCAGCAGTGTATGAGGTTTGCGACTTCTCCACATCTTCATCAACTCTTGTTATTATTTGTCTTATAGCCATCCTAGGGGATTTGAAGTTGCATCTTATTGTGGTTTTGATTTACATTTTTCTAATAACTAATGATGCTGAGCATCTTTTCATGTGCTTATTGGCCATTTGTATATCTTCTTTGGAGAGCAATCTATTCAGATCCTTTTGTTCATTTTTAAAAATTTATATTTTAAAGTGTGTAAGCCAGACTATTTAGGGAAAAAAGTTTGCTTATTCAAGACCATTTCACTAATATATTATACATATAGTATTTTACACTAAAATGTAAAGAACTAGAGACTACTATTTTTCTTAGATACTGAAGTCTGTAAAGTGATTAAAATCTGATTTTACCAGTTACTATCAAGAGTTCTATTAGTATAAACTCATGGAAAAAATCTTTTAGACTGTGCTTCTTTTAGTTAGAACTTTTTTAGACATAAAGAGCACCAGTAAAGGTAACCCATGACTTACTGCTGGTTTTGCTATATCCTGTGTACCTAAGACTGAACAAGTGTCATGCTGTTAAAGATAGTGCTTTAAGTAGACCAGTATCAGTCTTCTGTAACTAGATCCCTTTTTTCTTTTTCAATAGATTATAGATGTCATAGATAAGGAACTAATTCAGCCGTTTGAGATTCTGTTTGAAGGAGTTGAATATATTGCCAGAGCTGGATGGACTCCAGAGGGAAAATAGTGCGTATGTTAAATTGTCACTTCTTTACAAATAATTTAGGACCCAGAACTGTCTGTGCTGTTAGGCCCTTCCTTTCCTTTGGAGCTGTTTTCACATGTAAATTTGCAAGGTAGTTCGTTCTGCGCAAAGAATTTTTCCTGAACTCAGTGCACTTGTAATCCTATAAGCATAGGTGCATTGCATTTTATGTCTGTCTCTTACTTAGCCAGTGACAGTTTCACAGTGTTATTTGTGGTTAAAGTAGGACTTTCAGGCTCATATGTAAGTATATGTATTTTTTTAATTGTATAATTTAAGCAAAAATATTTGTACAGCCTTATGTGAAGATGTACATGTATTTCCTGTGTCTGATGTGGACAACAGGAGTTTTCATGGGGCTGGCATTTGTTGACATTAAAGGGAGAAAATAATTTCAAAGGCCATCTGTGATTTTGGAAATTTAAAGAAAACTACTTTTAAAACCTCTACTCAAGCTTAACTATAAAAAAATAAGTGGAATATGTGTACCTATGGCTGATCCATGTTGATCTAAGGCAGAAACCAACACTGTATTTTAATTATCCTTCAATTAAAAATAAACTTTAAAAAATAAATGTAGAATGAACTAATACTTTTCATTAGCTGTTTATAAGTGATAATTTAACATATACTAAAACAATACTGTCACTTGATTACAGAAATAACTGATGGTTGCTAGGGGAAAGATTAGTGGAATATTCGTTTTCCGAAAGTGAGCTTTATTTTGTTCTTTTCTTTTGTTTATTTAAATAGTGCATGGGCCATCCTACTAGATCGCTCCCAAACTCGCCTACAGATAGTGTTGATCTCACCTGAATTATTTATCCCAGTAGAAGATGATGCCATGGAAAGACAGAGATTCATCGAGTCAGTGCCTGACTCTGTGACGCCACTGATTATCTATGAAGAAACAACAGACATCTGGATAAATGTATACATGTTTTCTTGTAATACTTGGTTTAAATATTTTCTCAGAGTGCTAAAGTAAATGAAGCTTGATAGCAAACTATCAAAAGAAATTTTTTAAGTTCACAGCAATTTTGAATGTTATTTGCTTAGTTTGAACATTTCAAATGGGAATGTTGGTTCCATAATGGGGAATGGTTTGTAGATGAAAGGTCGATGCCATTCCAATGACATCTCCCTGGATGCTGAATTGCCCTTGTTTCTGGACACATCAGATATTGAAAACACAACCTCACCAGTGCCTCTTAAGAGGACCACGAGAGTCCTGACTAGAAAAAACTTTCTATTTTAAGTTGGTAAACTATCCCAAAATATACCAGTTTTGGATTGAATCTTTCATTTTCCAGTTTAAAGGAAAAAACTTACACAAGGTACAAAATAAATAAAGCCAGTTCACTCTCCTCTGGCTGCATATAGGCTTCATGTGATCCACCTAACACGTAACATCTGTTTTCCCTTGAATTGTTAGAATATTTCTCTCTAGAAAAGAAAAGTAAAAAAACATTTTTTCTCATAATTCTTGTAATATTTATATCATTAAATAAACTTTGTGCCATTTTTCAAAGAATTGTAGAGATGGTGAGTAAGGAACAGCTTTTGGTTGTATTTTTCATTTTTCTCCATTTGGAAACATTTATTTCTTGGTAGATGATGTCTTTGACTAAAGTAAGATAAATATGAAAGGCCCAGGAAAAATCTGTAATTTGTACATATACCATACCGCATAATCTGACAGTTACTTATATTTCAGAAAATGTTTATCAAGTAATTCTTCTTTCTCTCTGGCTTAGTCAAATTGTTTGCATAGTATTCTCATTAATGTATATACTAAATTAATCTATTTATTTTACAGATCCATGACATCTTTCATGTTTTTCCCCAAAGTCATGAAGATGAAATTGAATTTATTTTTGCCTCTGAATGCAAAACAGGTTTCCGTCACTTATATAAAATCACATCCATTTTAAAGGAGAGCAAATATAAACGATCCAGTGGTGGGCTGCCTGCCCCAAGTAAGAAGTTATTTTCTATTTAAAAAGAGGCAGAAGGTGGGAGGGTATATATGAGGTAGCTAGAGCAGTCAAATTCATAGGCATAGAAAGTGGCTGCCAGGGGCTGAAAGGAAAATGCGTAAGCCTAGAAAAAATGAAATAGTGCATTGGATACTTCTGTGTTTTTAAAAAGACTGAGTATGGTTTTCTAATGTAATAATACAGAGTTTGTTTTAGAATACTGGACATTTAATGATGTTATGCTGTATGCTTTACTGCCATTTATAACTTAACAGACTCAACATAGCCATTTTTTAAAAATTGTGGTAAAATATGCATAACAAAATTTACCATTTTAAGTGTGTGGTTTCTTGACATTAAGTATATTCCCTGCTGTTCTGCAACCATCACCACTATCCATCTCCAGGATTTTTTTTTCGTCTTTCAGAACTGATTCTGTCCAATAAGTAATATCCAATTTAGTGGTAAATAATTAATAGCTTCTCATTCCTTTCTCCTTCTTTCCCCTGGCAGCCACTTTCTATCTTTATGAATTTGACTGCTCTAGCTACCTCGTATACATGGAATCACACAGTATGTGTCTTTTAATGACAGGCTTATTTCATTTAGTATAGTGTCTTCAAGGTTTGTCCGGATTGTAGAATGTGTCAGATGTCCTGCCTTTTTAAGGCTGAATAATATTCCATTGTACATGTAAACACATTTTGTTTCCCCGTTCATCTGTCTATTAACAGTGAGGTTACTTCTTTAGACCATTTTAAATAATGCTGTAATGAGCATGAGTGGACAAATACCAGTTTGAAACCCTGCTTTCAATTCTTTTGGGTATATATCCAGAAGTGAAATTGCTTAGTATTTTAATTCTTTAAAGTTTTTTGAGGAACCACCACCATACACTTTCAACAGCAGCTGCACCTTCATACATTCCCATTAGAAAGTGCCCAGAAGTTCCAGTTTCTCTACATCCTTGCTAACGCTTGTTGTTTTCTGGGTGTAGTTCCTTTTTTGTTTGTTTTGGTTTGGTTTTGGTTTTTGGCGGGGTTTTGGTAAGAGCCATGCTAATGGATGTGCAGTGGTATATCGTTGTGCTTTTGATTTGCATTTTCCTAGTGTTTAGTAACATATTATTTAGCCAGTTTGTATCTCTTTAGAGATATGTCTATTTGAATCCTTTGTGAACTTTTTAATTGGATTATTTGTTTCTTCAACATGCCTTATAACATCATTCTTATTTGGGAAACACTGACCTACAGTTTAGGACAGCAGAGTGAATACTGCCTATGACTTGGTCCTTCTCTTAGCATGAATTTTTTTTTTTAAATCAGACTAGATCTCGTATATCCAAGATGGAGATTTCTTCCCTAAGAGCCTTAGTTTAATTTGACCCTTGGTGTGAAATTGCTCTTACTTGTTCCTCTGTTGTTCAGAAGTTAAATCTACTTAGAGATTCCAGAAAGTTTAGTGATGAAGACTGGTCAAAGAGCTATGAATAGTAATTCACTAAAACAACATTCTTGGGACAGGATTAAAAGACAACTTAAAATTTTATACTCGTATTGAAGAATAGGAAGCACTGTCACCTCAGCTGACATTCTTTTCAGAACACTTAGCCCCTGTTCCTCTCAGTGTCTGCTTCTGGGCCCTTCAACCTGTCTACCTCTTTCCATTTCCTTCCTTTTTACTTAGACTTTCTTGCTCCAGATCTTCGTCCTGTTCCTTGATGTCCATTTTATTTTCCTCTTCCCTCCTCTTTTTTCTTCCATAAGTGGCTATAATATGTAACAATTAGTATTTGTTATATATTAAATAATACTTATTTTCTGGTGATAAAATTTAAAGTACTAAGTTGAATTTTTGTATCTAAGAAAAACAAAATGAGTCTATTTTTTTTAACTTGAGTAGGACCCTACTTAAGATCCTATATCATCTCAGCCTCTTCTCAGCTATCGCTTTGAGAGCCAGAGCTGGCAGTAGCTAGCCAGAGAGCAGGGGTTACTTTCTTTTTTTATTTTAACCTTCTCCTTAGGCCACTGAGAGAGCCTCATCTACCAAGACAGAATCTTACCAAGATAAATGGAACATGTTGTTATTTGCTATGGTAATATTCAGTTTGTCTTTTGCAAATAATAAACAGTTGTATTAAAACTTTCCTTCTCTGGCTTAAGTAGTTTGTTGCCTTTCTAGAAGAAACGCCTCCTGGACGCATTAGATTGTTTTTGTCTGTCTAACCAAAGGTCTACAAATGCAAGTGCTTTTGAGTTCTTTTCTGTCTTTACCGTAAGAGTGTATTTTGCTGTTTTAACTTTAGTTACATGGATCATTCCATTACTATTATGAAGACTCATACTTGGAATTTTTTTACCTGTAGACTTTATGTTGAGGTGAAACTCACATGACATTAACCATTTTAAAGGGAATGTCCAGAATGAATGGTGGCATTTAGTACAGTCAGTGTTGTGCAGCTACTGCCTCTCTTTAGTTCCAAAGGATTTTCATTATTCTAGACGTAACTTTGACTTTTTCAGTGTTCCCTTTTTGAAAAAGAGGGTTTATAATACTATTTTTCATTGTTTCATTTGATTATAGTCTGATGTAAAGTACTGAATTATAATTATATTTATCTTTAGGTGATTTCAAGTGTCCTATCAAAGAGGAAATAGCAATTACCAGTGGTGAATGGGAAGTTCTTGGCCGGCATGGATCTAATGTATGTTCTTTTATTCTACTGATATGTTTAGTCAACATCAGCTGTGTGTATGCAGTACTGAAAATCGATAGTCCAACTTCATATGACCCCAGTGTTTTGAAAATACTGCTTCTGCTGCTAAGTCGCTTCAGTCGTGTCTGACTCTGTGCGACCCCATAGACGGCAGCCCACCAGGCTCCCCTGTCCCTGGGATTCTCCAGGCGAGAACGTGAGTGGGTTGCCATTTCCTTCTCCAATGCATGAACGTGAAAAGTGAAAGTGAAGTCACTGAGTCGTCTCCGACTCTTAGCCACCCCATGGACTGCAGCCCACCAGGCTCCTCCGTCCATGGGATTTTCCAGGCAAGAGTACTGGAGTGGGGTGCCATTGCCTTCTCCGAAAATACTGCTAGGGCCTCAAAAAACCCAAGTTGTTGGAAAGGGAGAATCTTAGTTTAAATTCTAAATCTCACCCATTTATTAGATGTGTTCTGGTTACTAAAGGTCACCATTTTCAGATGCAGTGTTGCATCTTAGTAAGGAATGGGCTGGTCCATACTTTCCAAGTCTCGCAAAAGTGAGTGAGGATATAGTTTGAAAATTATTTCTGAATCTCTTATAGACTACTTGTATCATTTCTGCATTAGTGCATTTACAGTTCCTGAGGTAGTGATGCTCTTCCATTCGCCTGTTTGTTTTATCTCACAAATTTAAAGTTTCATATACCACTTGCAAATTATAATGGACATTTATACAGAGCATAGATTGATAAGGAAGGGAGGAAGTCCACCCTCTGTTTCACTGTGGGCATATGGCTTGCTATAGCAATTCAATGAACTCTAATTTTTTTCTTTTGCCTTTCATAGTACCTTGTGCTTGTTTCAGCTTTCAGTTAGGTGGTCAGTTTCATGAGATCTCTAAGAGCTCCATCCTTTGTATGTGTGATACATAAAGTTAAGTTGAGGTATGCTACCAGGATTTAGTGGAGGCCTATGATTTCCTCAAATTGATTGAGAAATTTATTGAAGAATTATGTATACTGGCTACTATAGAAGTCACTCAGTTCCTTAGATGATAAAGGAGAACGAATGAAGATGCAGACCCCAGGTTTGTTTTTGTTGGTGTGATAACTTTAGGATATAATAGGATATATAGGTCGCCTATAACTTAGGCGACCTTTAAAGTCTCATTTCCACTGGCAGTGTCAGTTGGCCTTCTGGTTATATATTCAATAAATTTTTTTCTGTTTAGGGACCCTTAAATGTTACTGTCAGATGTTAGTGGAATTCTTAAGTTCTGATAATAAAAATTTACACTAATATAAACTTCATGCTATGTAATGGTTGGATAATACTGAGGGAAACCCCAAAATTATACAGAGCTGAACCTTATTTGGGCAACCTAAATGTCTTTCTATTACTTGCTATAATGTGCATCAGCTCTTTTCTATCATGCCTGTTTATGTGATATATTCATCTCTCTTTCTTACTCTTCTATTTTCCCTCTATTCTTGTGTTATTTTTTTTTTTAAGTTATCTTTCCATTTTCTACTTTTGCAGGTGACCTGTTCACCCAAAGATTTTTAATGCCAGTAATTGAGTAAATCTTTGAGGCTTTTAAGTCTGTTAGCCACTAGGATTCTCAAAGTGTGGTCACTAGACCACAAAGTATCAGTATCACCTGGAAACTTTAGAACTACTAGGCCCACCCTAGACCTCTTGAATTGAGAAAATTGTCTGGAGGTGGGATTCAGCAATCTGTTTTACAAACCCCTCAGGTGATTCTGATGTAAAGTTGTTACATGAAACAAAGAAAAAAGGAATAAGGAATTAACTATTTATTTAGTTTTGAAAGGCCTGACTTCTAACTGCTAAGTCAAGAGCAGAACCAGTCCTGACCTTTTACACAGATTAACACATACCTGTGAAGCTTCATGAAAGTTTGTTCTGCCATCTCTTATCCTTTGTATCCTTTCTATGTCATATAGGCCTTACTTAATGTCAGCTGTGTTTATTTCTATATCCATGCATGCTAAAATATGTTTGCAATGATTAAGAAGCTTCTTGAAGAAAATGTGGCATCTAAAAGTATTTGCTTTTAGAAATACACCTTTGTTTTCTGTATAAAAGTTTGGATTTTATTAAACATTATTTGAGTAGGCTGCTGGAAGATTTTGAAAAGGAACAATAAAAGCCATTTATTTAGAATCTCACTGTAATTTGGGAGGAATATTAAGTGAATTCAGCTGTGAGTGTACTGGCAGTTTTTTTGTTCAGAATGAAGACTTAAAAGATCCTTCATACTTATTTATAAACTATGCCAGTATTGAAACTGATGGAGTGATTGAGTAGAGTTATTCCCCAACCCAATAGATAAAACATTTTTGCAAATTTGTACAAAAGACCAAAAAAAAAAAAAAGAAAAACGACTGCCTAAGATACTGCTGCACTGAGAAATAGACAGGATGCTAAAATTAGACTCTCTTAGGTGTGCATGAATGGTTGACCTGAGCTGTGATATAGATATTTTTTCTCTGTAAAGGGTAGTTGTTTTAATGAAATAATTTTTGTATTTTAAGAAAAGCACACATTTTACCATATAGGAAATTAGCAGCAGCATGCAGCTCGGGCGTCCTTTTAACTTTCTGAACAGGATCAATTAAGACATGAACAAAACCAACTCAAGCTTATTAACATCGGTGACAAATTTTTAAAGAGAAGCACAAGTCGGAGTGTGACTCAGATGATTCTGAGTAAAATTGACTGGTCTTGCCAAGGTCATACTAGCACTGATTTTTATGTTGTTATTTTGACAGATCCAGGTTGATGAAGTCAGAAAGCTGGTATATTTTGAAGGCACCAAAGACTCTCCTTTAGAACATCACCTGTATGTGGTCAGTTACGTAAATCCTGGAGAGGTGACGAGGCTGACTGACCGTGGTTATTCACACTCTTGCTGCATCAGCCGGGTATTAAGTCCCTGTTTGAAAAGGGTTTCCTGTCATATAAAAAAATCTCTGCTCATATAATACTCCTTTTTAGTAACGTGAAAAGTGAAATGGCCTATAAAAACCTTAGCCTTAACTTTAGCATTGTATATATATTCACATAAATGGTCAGACAGTTATCATACTCCTGCTGTAGCATCAATGCAGATATAGCAACAGATAACCTTTTTTTAGTTTTCCCTGGGGGAAAAATAATTGTTTTTCCTTTTTCTAGCATTGTGACTTCTTTATAAGTAAGTATAGTAACCAGAAGAACCCACACTGTGTGTCCCTTTACAAGCTGTCAAGTCCTGACGATGACCCAACCTGCAAAACAAAAGAATTCTGGGCCACGCTCTTGGATTCAGCAGGTACTCATTCTCCTGAACCCGATCTTAAGCGAGATTAGTACATTAGTGCTCTAAACCCGTGTCGTAGGTCCACGTTTCCTGACAGAGCCTTCCTGCCCCTCACCACTGCCTGTCCTTCGGCTGCTGGCTGATCCCATCCCGCCTAGTCTATCAGTTATCAAATAAGGCTGGTTACTTCTTACTCCAGGCAGGAGAAAGACTGGAAGGCCTTTTTGAAAATAAGATTAAAATAATCAAGATTAGTCCAGGTTCGATGCATGATACTGGATGCTTGGGGCTGGTGCAGTGGGATGACCCAGAGGGATGGTACGGGGAGGGAGGGGGGTTCAGGATGGGGAACACGTGTATACCTGTGGTGGATTCATGTTGATGTATGGCAAAACCAATACAATATTGTAAAGTAATTAACCTCCAATGAAAATAAGTAAATTTATATTAAAAAAAAAGATAGCACTCTATAAAAAATAAATAAAAAATAAAATAATCAAGATAACAGCTAGGAAGTGATTTATTCACGTTTGGATGATTTCCCAGGTAAACAACTGAACTCGAATGTCATAGACTGAACTAGTATACGAGCAGGGAAGCTGTAGCTTTAAGGAATACCCAGCTGGTAGCTTTCTTAAACTTCTACCAGCACTTGCAATGGCCATCTTAATAAAAGATAAATCCTCATTTTGTATGGGAGTGAAGAGCACTGTGATTACCTGAATTTAAAATGCTTGACTTCTTAAATATAAATAATGGACTAATATATCTTTTAATTCATTTTATACCCAAAACCTTTTTTCTGTTAGGTATTTTCACTCATAAATATCTCCTAAGGGGTTAAGAAATTAGTGCAAAACCACAAGGTATAGGTATGTTCTGGTGTCCACAATTAGAATTTGTAATATGCCGATCTCTGCTTCAACTGGAACATACATCATCCAGTATACACAGACTTGGGAGAGGTCTGTGAAGCTTTCAAACACTGATCATGAATTTTTTTCCTGGGTTCTGATTAGACTTATTCTCTAATGATCATAAAGAAATGTTTTTTGAGCACCTGCTGTGAGGAAGTTAAGTTAATTTGTGCTCTCAGTTTCTCATCAGGTATATGGCTTAACCATTGATAAGTTATACAAGCGGAGAGTGAAGTATCTGTGTTCTGCATGTAAATACCTCCTGGGCTCCAATGATTATTGATAATACTTTGTATCTGCTTCTGAAATGGATAATTTGATGTCTTCATTAGATTTCCTTTTTAAATATAACTATTTGTGCTTAATTTCTTGCTTATCGTCTAAAGGAGGGATAGTTAGTTATTAGGGTAGTAGGTTTATGGTATTTTTCCCTTGCGCTCAGATTGTCAAGCTCCCATAAGAACTTTACAGAATGTGTTTACCTCCTCCCAGGTCCTCTTCCTGACTATACCCCTCCAGAAATTTTTTCTTTTGAAAGCACTACTGGATTTACATTGTATGGGATGTTGTACAAACCTCATGATCTACAACCTGGAAAGAAATACCCCACTGTGCTGTTTATATATGGTGGTCCTCAGGTAGGCATATTTCTGTACCTATGTGTATGTGTTTTCATTTTCTTCTTTTTAGATAATTTGTTATTTAAATGTCTGGTCAGTTGTTTAAGATTTGAGCATTGCTGAGCCTCTGCTGTTACTGACTCTGGCTTATGCTCTCATTACCCAGTTTAGGAGTTTAGGAAGCTGGGTTTTGTTAGGTAGCGAATTTGAAAATCAGTGTCACTTTCTTTTTTTTGGCCATGCTGCTTTGCTTGTGGGATCTTAGTTCCCCAACCAGGGATTGAACCAGGGCCCTTGGCAGTGAAAGTGCAGAGTCTTAACCACTGGACTGCCAGGGAATTCCCTCAATGTCAATTTCTTAATTCACAGTGCAGACTGTAACTGTCATGGGGAATGTAATAGTCATGTCAGTTAGTAAATATGTTGTATTCTAGGTAGAGAACTTGTTTGGAAAATGATATTAAATAATTAAATGTCTTGATTAATAAAGAATCTTAACAGATATTTTTGAAACCTTTGGTATCCTAATGAATTCCCCCTCTTCATTCTAAGGCCAGATCTCTCAAGCAAGCTATAATACTTTTATCAGCTAGTTAAGGCAGCTGCTGGAGAAGGAAATGGCAACCCACTCCGGTATTCTTGACTAGAGAATCCCGTGGACAGAGGAGCCTGGTGGGCTGCTGTCCATAGGTTCACACAGAGTCAGACACGACTGAAGCAACTTAGCATGCATGCATGCATTGGAGAAGGAAATGGCAACCCACTGCAGTATTCTTGTCTGGAGAATCCCAGGGACAGAGGAACCTGGTGGGCTGCTGTCCATGGGGTCACACAGAGTCGGACACGACTGAGCGACTTCACTTTCACTTTTCACTTTCATGCATTGAAGAAGGAAATGGTAACCCACTCCAGTGTTCTTGCCTGGAGAATCCCAGGGACGGGGGAGCCTGGTGGGCTGCCATCTATGGGGTTGCACAGAGTCAGACACGACTGAAGCAACTTAGCAGCAGACTTTAAACCCGAGGCTTCCAAGGTGGCATTAGTGGTAAAGAATCTGCCTGCCAGTGCAGGAGACCCAAGACATGCAGTTTCGATCCCTGGGTTGGGAAGATCCCCTGGAAGAGGACATGGCAACCCACTCCAGTATTCTTGTCTGGAGAACCCCATGGACAGAGGAACCTGCTGGGCTACAGTCCACGGGGTCGCAAAGAGTCATGACTGAAGCAGCTTAGTACAGCACATACTATTCTTCAGCACTGCAAGAAGTTTACATATTGGTTTTCTTTTTTTTCCTGCGTTAAATAGTAGCATGTGAGTATTAAGGAAATTTTACTGTCAGAGTAAAGTGTTTTGGTTAGGTAAGTTGGTTAACTGGTAATTTTTTTTAAAGTTTAATCTTGGTTATATATCTCACATTGAGCCCCTAAAGAAGTTAGAATTATACATATGTATATGTTTTTTTCCTAATATAACTCTCTCTCTCTTTTTTAAAATCTATTTTTGACTGTGCTGGGTCTTTGTTGCTATACTCAGGCATTCTGTAGGTTTGGCCAGCAGGGGCTACTCTTTGTTGCAGTTGCGCAGGTTCTCGTTGTGACGGCTTCTCTTGTTGCAGAGCACAGCTCTAGGTGCGTGGGCTTCCCAGCTTCAGGAGTTGCGGCTCCTGGGCTCTAGAGCACAGGCTCAGTAGTTGTGGCACATGGACTTAGTTGCACCGTGGCGTGTGGGATCTGCCTAGACCAGGGATTGAACCTGTGTCTCCTGCATTGGCAGATGGATTCTTATCTGCTGCACCATCAGGGAGGTCCAATTACAACTCTCTAGAATTCAGTAAATATCCTATTTTATAGTTATATCCAGTTATTCGGATCTGGAAGTGTATCTAGGTGTCAAGTTATCGAAAACATAAAAGGTAGCTACATAAGCCATAACATCTCAGCAGTGATGATCATATATCAACTTGTCACTTTGCCATTGTTTAATGTGTTTTACAAACAAAACATGATTTTCATTGTAGTTATCTACACATAAATTATGAAAGAGTTAAATGAGACTTCTCTTAAAAACTTGAAAGCCAGATCTTTGTGAACTTAAAGGTGTAACATAAAGAAATTCAAGAGAGAAACTACAGGGCACTCTTAAAAGCTTTACATGTTCTGTTATTTAAATAAGAAGGATGTTTCTTCTTCCCAATGAAGAAATGATATATGAGATATGTGAAAAACATACTATAAAAACTAGCTGGTTATCTAGATTTTTAAGACTAAAGGACTCCTTATATTAGTGAAGTGAAGTCGCTCAGTCATGTCTGACTCTTTGTGACCTTATGGGCTGTAGCCTGCTAGGCCCCTCAGTCCATGGGATTTTCCAGGCAAGAGTACTGGAGTGGGTTGCCATTTCCTTCTCCAGGGGATCTTCCCAACCCAGGGATTGAACCCAGGTCTCCCACATTGTAGGCAGACGCTTTACCGTCTGAGCCACCAGGGAAGCCCCCCTTACATTAGTAATTAAGTTTAAAAAGTCTAAGCCATATGAAAAGATAGTGTCACTAATCATTAGGGAAATGCAAATCAAAACCACAGTGAGATAGCACGTCATACCCTTTAGAATAGCTCTTTTTTAAGTAAAAAAGAAAATAATAAATGTTGGTAAGGGTGTAGAAAAATTGGAACTCTACTTTGCTGATGGGAATGTAAAATGATGCAGCTGCTGTGAAAAACAATATAGCAGTACTTCAAAAATGTATACATAGAATCATAATCTGATCCAGCAATTCCATTTCAGGCTATATACCCAAAAGAATTGAAAGCAGAGACTCGGATACTTGTTTGAGTTACAGGTATGCAGTGTCAATTGCAACATCATTCACAATAGCCAAAAGGTGGAAGCAACCCCAGTGTCCATTGATAGACAAATGGGTAAAAAAATATGATATATAAAGGAATATTATGCACCCTTAAAAAAGGAGGAAGTTCTGACTTATGCTACATGGATAAACCTGAGGATATTGTGCTAAGTGAAATAAGCCAGGCACAAAATGATGAATATTGTATTATTCCACTTGTGTGAGATACCCAGAAGAAGCAAATTCATAGAGATAGAAAGTAGAGTAGAGCTTGTCAGGGACTGGGGGAGGGATAGGGAATTATTGTTTAAAGATTTGAAGTTTCTGTTTCAGATGATGAAAAGGCTCTGGAAATCACTGGTGGTTGTACAACAGTGTGAATGTACTTAATACCACTAAAATATAGCTGTTTGCTTCTCAAAGTGTTCTTTGGTGAGGCCAGAGGAAAATCTGGTGTTCAGTCTGCAGGAAGATGTCACCATAAGACTTTGAGTGATAAAATTGGTTGGCACTTCAACCCATTGGGAGATCATTCATCCTTGTGTTTGATAATCATTTTGATTAGTTATGAAGAGACTCCTTAATGTAAGACCAGATCTTTCTACTAGCACACAGTAACCTTGCAAAATTTGATTAAATCCTAAAAGTGATCCAAGCCTTTTTTTTTTTTTCTTCCCTTGGTGGGTATTCAGGTCAAAGTGGAAGTCTTTTTGAATAAGGAACAATGTCTCAATTCATAACATGAAAGGAATTACTTCCTGATTAAATGTAGCAGTGCCTGCGGTAGGACATAAGTGAAACCAAGGAAAGCAACAAATAATTCTATTTGAAGTTGTTAAGGCTTATTGCTTTAAACTTTTTACTGATAACAGTAGTGTTGTTTGTTTAGAAGGCAATGGCACCCCACTCCAGTACTCTTGCCTGGAAAATCCCATGGATGGAGGAGCCTGGTAGGCTGCAGTCCATGGGGTCGCAAAGAGTTGGACACGACTGAGCGACTTCACTTTCACTTTTCACTTTGATGCATTGGAGAAGGAAATGGCAACCCACTCCAGTGTTCTTGCCTAGAGTATCCCAGGGACGGGGGAGCCTGGTGAGCTGCTGTCTTTGGGGTCACACAGAGTCGGACACAACTGAAGTGACTTAGCAGCAACCTAGAAACCTGTTAGAAACCCTGGAAAAGGCATGGAATTAGTGTATATCATGCTTACTAAGTGCTTCCTAGGCTTTGTTTGGTAAGCGTTAAAGTCACAAATCTCACATCATTATATCAAAAAATGAATGTCTTTCTCTGTACTTTTGATGTGTATTTAATCATGGATCATACCGTGGATTGTAAAAAGTTTTATTTCAACTATGTGTGAAATCAATACATGGTTATTAATAAAAGTGAATACCTTTAAAAATAAATAAGTAAAAATGTTTATTTAACAAATACTTATGATACTTCCTATGTGTTGGACACTGTTCTGCAAACATAAATGCATAAGTGAGGTTAAAATAGCAGAGTACAGGTTTTGAAGAATTGATAACTGAAGAAAACTTTTGAATTCTTGGTGCTAAAGGGCATTATGTTTAAGTGCCTTCTTCTAAGAAGATGCAGGCCTTGAGGCTACAAAGGCAAAAACACTGGCTCTGGGGGAAAATGTTTCTATCAGGCAGCTGAGGCCGTCTTCGGTGATTTACAGCAGGCAAAGAAGTGAGTTAATTTTCTTATATGTTCGTATTTGTGCTCTTCTAGGCTTACTGCTTCTTTTTGCAGCTCCCTTCCTTGAAAAACAAGCACCTTTGCCCACCAAACACCTCTTTCCAAGGTAGAAAGGAAAACCATCATTCTCTATTTTTCATTCATTCATTCAGCAAATAGTTACTGAGTGCCTGTTATGTACCAAGCAGTATTCTAGGCAGTGAGGATACCACAATGAACAAGTCAGACTAATGTCCCACCCTCATGAAGATTAATGAGGAAAATAAGATAAATTATATAACTTCATATAATGGCAGTGTTATGAATAATTGTTGAGAAGGAAGATAACAAAGTGACTAAAATGAGGGTTCTGATCGGAAGGTCAAGGAAGCTCTCTAAGGTTGCAGAGGATGAGAAGGGATGAGCCACGTTAAAGATCTAAGGGAAAAATAAATGTCAAGGTCCTTGGGTTAGAACCAACTCAATATAATTGATAGTAAGACTGGAATACAGTGCTCAAGGGGGAGAAATGGTATGAGATGAGGTGAGAGAAAATAGCCAAGGACCAAATATTGTAGGGTCTCGAATGCAGTGGTAAGGAGTTTAGATCTTACTCTGATCTAAATGCCCAACCATTAGAAGGAGCCAAGCTATAAAGTCATACTTGGTTTACATTTTTAAAACATCGTTCTGTTACTATGAGAATAGCTTATATGGAAGCAAGTATAGAAACAGAAAGACCTGTTTGGCAGTTGTTACAGTGGTAACTAAGCATCCAGAAGTTCAAAAGGAAGATTTTTGTACACGCCCACCTCCAGTCTAGCCCAGTAAATGATCAGTAGATGTTGATTGAGTGAAGATAGCATCAATTCTTATTTTAATTCCTGACTAACTTGGTTTTCCCAATGGTTTCCACCAGAGAACACTTTCTCAATTTTGCCAGAATGCATTTTTTGTTTATTATCTGTCTTTGTTGTTGTTCAGTCCCCCAGTTGTCTGACTCTTTGCGACCCCATGGATTGCAGCACTCCAGGCCTCCCCGTCCCTCACCATCTCCTGGAGTTTGCCCAAGTTCATGTTCATTGCATCAGTGATGCCTTCCAGCCATCTCTTCCTCTGACGCCCTCTTCTTCTGCCCTCAATCTTTCCCAACATCAGGGACTTTTCCAATGAGTCGTCTGTTCACGTCAGATGCCCAGGATACTGGAGCTTCAGCTTCAGCTTCAGTCCTTCCAGTGAATATTCAGGGTTGATCTTCCTTAAGATTGACTGGTTTGTCCCAGGTTCTGGCACCAAGAAACGGAACAAAACAAAACAAAAGATGGGTTTGATCTCTTGCTGTCCAAGGGACTTTCAGGAGTCTTCTCCAGCACCACCGTTGAAGGCATCAGTTGTTTGGCATTCTGCCTTCTTTACGGTCCAGCTCTCCCAATCATATGTGACCCCTGGGAAGACCATAGCCTTGACTGTACGGACCTTTGTTGGCAGAGTAATGTCCCTGCTTTTCAACACACTGTCTAGGTTTGTCATCGCTTTCCTGCCAAGAAGAAATCGTCTTCTGATTTCATGGCTGCAGTCACCGTCTGCAGTGATTTTGGAGCCCAAGAAGAGGAAATCTGTCACTACTTCCACCTTTTCCCTTCTATTTGCCATGCAGTAATGGGGCTGGATGCCATTATCTTAGTTTTTTAAATATTTAGTCTTAAGCCAGCTCTTACACTCTCCTCCTTCACCTCATCAAGAGGCTCTTTAGTTCCTCTTTCCTCTTAGTGTCCACCAAAACCTTGAACTTCTGTAGCTTTTTGCCCATTAGTTAAAGCTTTTTCACTGGAGAGTTTACTTCTGATGAAGCACTAAACTGCATTTAATTTCTCGGTCATTTTGAAGTATAGTTTTTAGGATGCTAAAGTTTTTTAAGAATCATCACCTTTTGCACTGATCTGTGTAACAGGAAAAAGTAAGCTGACTGGTCACAGTATTTTATTAAAGTACTGAAGTTTTCCCTCTACTGGTCAGAGACAATCCCAGAATATACAGGTAGGGAGAAAAAAAAATGATCCTGTTCCATCATTTGAAGGGTGCATTTCTTTCTCAAGGTAGAAGTAATCATTCTTGTAACTTTTTTATGGAATAGACTAAATCATTTATCTTGTAGTTAATATCTAGATTATGATTTTGAAGTCTGTAATTGTTCATTAATCCTCTGACTTTGCATGTGAAGTTAAGAAAAGAAAGAACATAAACGTGAAAAGATTTAAGTTAATTTAAAAATATATCAGGGAAGGGGAAAGAGGCAGTTACTAAACAGTGACCTTAAAAAAAAACCCTGAATTATGCAAGATGAATAAGTTCTTGAGATCTGCTGTGCAAAATTGTCCTATGATTAACAATACAGTATTGTACACTTAAATTTTTAAGAGGGTCCATTTTATGTATTCTTGCCACAAGAAAATAATTTCATTTTATAGGCAAAATAATATTAAAAATGTAAGCTTTCTATTTTTAGCAGCATCCTGCCTCTCTCATTTGCTTTTGTGTGTCACCACAGAATCCATTTCACTGAAGTTGTCTTTCTTCCCCAGGTGCAGTTGGTGAATAATCGGTTTAAAGGCGTGAAGTACTTCCGACTGAACACCCTGGCCTCTCTGGGCTATGTGGTTGTGGTGATAGACAACAGGGGGTCCTGCCACCGAGGGCTTAAATTTGAAGGCGCCTTTAAGTATAAAATGGTGTGTGAGCATGCCGACATTTCTCCTTTAAAGACGTTTGCAGTTTTTGGTGCTTTGTTTGATGTGAAATCCCAGAGACAGAAATGGGGAAGGGACTGTGAGTGAGTGTGTGTGTGTACATATGTGAGTGTGCGTGTGTACATATGTGAGTGTGTGTTTGGGGTGGGAGGGAAGGTGCCACCTGATCCTCACTAGGCTATTCCAGTCCACCTATAAGTAGCTTTGTGGAGCTGAGAAAGAACCACTTTTACATAGAAACCCCCTCTCTTTCTATTTTTTATGTCCAGTTTAGCCAGAAGGCATCACATTTAGTTTTCAGCATCCTGTACACTATTAAGAGGAATAATTGAGATTTGTTCTGTCCTCTGTGAAGAGAGAAACCAACTGGTTAGTGCCTTCCTTGTGACAAGCCTCTTTCTCTCTACAGGAAGCTTTAAATGCTACCTTTTAGAGATGCCCCATGTCCTTTCTGCTGCTTTGGGAAATGATGAGAATCCGATGTTCCTTTTGCACAGTAAGGCAGTTACTGTGTTTGCCAGTGTATTGGACATGCTGAGTAAGACATGGGGATTTTCTCCCACAGCCAGTTCTTTGACCTTATGTTGTATTCTCATGTAAGTTTTTGTTTTTATTTTTGTTTTTGGCTCAGTGAAGTGAGATTGTGTGCACTGGCAGGCCTAGTAATACAGATAGGGTGGTGGTGATAGGAATTAGGACTATATAGGACTTTAAAGAAATTGTATGTTCAATTCCTAGAGGTAGATAATGGGCAAAGAGGAGGACAAGACCTCGAGAGTGATTCCTTCCACTTTATTGCATGAAGTTTTAAAGAGAAGTAAAATTAGTCATCCACTTAAGGGGGCTAATTTTTCATCTTTGGGTATAGGAAGGCTTGTTACAAGGAAGATACTGACCTCTTAGCAGACAACAGAACAAATGGAAATGGGAAATACCCATATGACAAAGGACATTTGGGGTTGCAGTAGGAAAGAACTTTGTGACTAAGAGGTAACTAAACTCTAGGACAGGCTAGCAACAGAAGCTACAGGCTCCTATCTCTAAATAGAGTTAAAAAAATTTTTTCCAAGCCACAGAATCTCAATCAATAATAAGTTCTTTTCTAAAAAAAAAAACCACAGGTGTTTTTAGTAAGAACATCTGCCAGCTTTCAAAACACTCTTATAATGAGATTTTTATTTATCAGAATCAGTGAAATGTTCTCCCTTTTTTGACAGGGTCAAATAGAAATTGACGATCAAGTGGAAGGACTCCAGTATCTAGCCTCTCAATATGATTTCATTGACTTAGATCGTGTGGGCATCCATGGCTGGTCCTATGGAGGATACCTGTCCCTAATGGCGTTAATGCAGAGGTCAGATATCTTCAGGGTATGTGATTTCCTATGGTGTTTCTTTTGCAATAAGGGTAGAATTTTCTATAAATTGAGATACAAGAAAAGAACCAAATTTCTGAAGTTGACAGTATTATGAAATGTTAGGGTTTGTGTGTTTAACAGCCATGAGAAATAATAGATTTATCTTGTCAACTTGTGGGATATATATTTATATTTCTTTATCTGTATATGTCTGTATAAAATACTTGTCCGCTTGATCATTTATTAGCTATTAACAGACATATGCCAAATATTATGGGAGATAGTCATGATTAGTAAAACCCACATTCGTATTGGGTTGTTCTTATTTGTTTAATTATTGGGCTACAGCCTCTGAGGGCAGGGATCTGTCTGCCTTATACTGTATCCTCAGCAGCCAAGCACAATGCTTAGCACATAGTAGGTCCTAAGTAAATCTGTACCAAATGAATAAACTATTAAATATATAAGCAGTGATTACAACTTTATAAACAAACTCTTAGAAAAATATGTTAGAAAAAAGATGCTAAAAACTGTTAAGAAAATGGAAATAATGAGTAGCATTTTTCTTTTTTTAATATTTCATTAACATGATTTTATTTTACAGTGGAAATTATTTATTTTTAGGAATAAAAGTGATAAGGTTTTTGTATATTCAGATAATCTTTATTTATAATAACCACGAAATGAAGTCTGAATACTGCCATAATTTTCCCAGGCTTGCAGCTGTCAAGAAAGTAATTACAATAATTAAATATAAAACTGTGTGGGAGCCTTAAAATGAGACAAGTGTTTAGTACGTAAATAAATTTCATTCATTGTTTTACATTTTGTACTGCCAACGGAAGCTAAAAGAACAAAAAAGAAGAAAGTGACTGCCCTTCCTATGTAAAGCTGACGCTTGTCCCGTGTTTTTCCTCATTACACCGAGGCAGTCATATGTTCTAGCTCAGCCTTCTCTTCTCATGGAGACTCATGTTTGTGTTTCATCCAGCCCAGGTTAAGGATTTAGTGTGTGCCACCTCTGTGGAACATGAAGCTATCTGACTCATTAAGTATCAAGTTCTTGACCTTGGCATTCCCCTTTGATTTTCTGAGTAGCCTGAGACTGCAGTTGTGAGGCTAAAGCCTAAAGATAATTTTAGCCTATAAATTTGCAGTTACAGACTCTCAGTGTTAACCATTCTTTTCTGAACCGCACTTGACTGTCACTGTTATCTTCTGTAGGTTGCTATTGCTGGGGCCCCAGTCACTCTGTGGATCTTCTATGATACAGGCTACACGGAACGTTATATGGGTCACCCTGACCAGAATGAACAGGGCTATTACTTAGGATCTGTAGCCATGCAAGCAGAAAAATTCCCCTCTGAGTAAGTTCAAGCTTTAAAATTAAAATTATAAATTTAAAATTGTATTTTTAAGATTGTCTTTAATAATAAGGAAAGCTACAAATATGACAAAAATAAAACTAATATTTTATGGATTACTAGAAAGCATGGCTGTTTTCTTAAAGCTGAATTATAGGCTAGCTCATATAATTTGGGTTTTTTAGCAAGTTATATTTGAAGCAATTGCTTAAGTGCTAAAAGAAGTTATTAAGTATACCACTGCTTCCCTGGAGGAGGGCATGGCAACCCACTCCAGTATTCTTGCTTAGAGAATGTCCATGGTCAGAGGAGCCTGGCAGGCTACAGTCCATGGGTTCTCAAAGAGTTGGACACAGCTGAGCAACTAAGCACAGCACACCACCACTGTTTCAGAGTGGAAAAAATCCCATTTCTGCTTCCATATATTTTACAAATAGCATATATGATTATTCTTTTTCTAGGGATATGCTATAATTATTAATGTATGATAATATCTTAATAGAAAATTGAACACATTTAATTTTTTTCATTAAAAAATGCATCTGGTTGATATATTACTAATTTAATATTGAAACGTTGAATCCTTATTCTAACATTACAGTATAAGAAAGTTATTGTAGTAGGTTATGGTTAGTTTTAACAAGTTAAGTAGTTTTCCCATATTCTCTATTTTACCTCATCCTCTGATATTTCCCTTTCTCCAGACCAAATCGTTTACTACTCTTACATGGGTTCTTGGATGAGAATGTTCATTTTGCACACACCAGTATATTACTGAGTTTTTTAGTGAGGGCTGGAAAGCCATATGATTTACAGGTGAGTTCTTTTAATTTTCTGGTTAAAATAGTCATGATTCATGATTGGTTACTTTGGAATATAATAAACTATGGAGTGAGGTTGAATTTTCAGCTGTGGCTACTCTCTGCTTAAGAGAACTGAAATAATAGGCATAGTTAGCAGTGCCTCTGGTTGGATAAAAGTTAAGGTTCTATTCTATTGAAGTCAGGATGAAAATTGGCCTGTCCGATTACATGACTTGTGTGTCTGTGTCTGCTTTCAGTTTGTAATCGTGGACAAGATGACAGGAGTCCATTCACTACCCTCCTTTGCTTTTCTTCTTCCCCTTGGAAGGGTGAGGAAATGCTGCTTGATTTCATTGTTGTAAAGGATTTTTAGGACCTGAATGTATGGTCTTTTAATTTTCTTCTATTTTATATTGACAGTGGGGCAGAAACCAAAAGTTACCCACCTCCATTGCTCCATTATTAAAAAAAAAAAAGCCTTTAAGAGAAACTGTTCCTTCCCTTCCTTGTTTCTACTCCTTGTGTGGATTATACACTCGTAAGAAATGAAGAATGTGACTTTTCCTTCTTTTATGTTTCAGTTGGCGTTTGTTCAGGTAAACTCTGAGGTATTTAGGTATAGCATCAGTTTTCAGGGGTCTCAGGACCCTTTTATATACCAAACAGTTTTTGTTTGCGTGAGTTATATCTATGAGTATTGCTCTTACATTGACTAAGAAAATCTTAAAATATTTATTTATTTAACAATGATAAACTATTATTACATATTAGCACAGATCACATTTTTTTAATGGGGGAAAACAATTTAAAGTTTACTGAGAAAGTTAGTACCGTTTTACATATTTGTAAATCCCTGTAATATCTGACTTAATAAGAAATAACACCTCAATGCTCGTATCTACTTCTGTTGTGCAGTGTTGTTTTGGCTAAATAAGTGAAGAAGTTTCAGCCTCACAAAATACCTAGCTAAGAAATGGGAGTAATATCTTAGCTTTTTCAGATAATAATGGCTGTTCTTCTTTGTTGCTACACTAAAGCTGGACAAATGGTACTTTCTTACAGGTTAGTTTTAGTGTGGAATCCGAAGCCGTATCTATAAACTTTTCATGCTCTGTTATAGTCTGTTGGGTGGATCTTGTACTTCAGATGCATCTTTTATCCATGCATTGGTCATCTGGAAAACACTGGTTCACCTCTAATTGTTGACTGATTTCATCATACAATATTTTAAAAATCACATGCGTTAATGCTACCACTGATCCCAACAGAAAAGTCTTCCAGGTATTGGGAAACTCATGAAATAGTAGTGGTAGATGCAAGTTTTCCAAAATTCTAATTTTCACTTAAAATCTCGAAATTTGTCACTAACAACAAATACTGTCAATGTTGTCTTTGAAGTAGCCAGCTCACATTATTTTTGAGAGAATGTTTGCCAAATAGCCAAGTCTGAATCACCGTAGATGTCTTTCTTTCAAGTGAGAAAATGGAGTTCCATTTATAAGCTCAGTTTTAGAGACCCTGGCAATCCAGTGGTTAAGACGCCACACTTCAGTGCAGGGGGTATGGGTTCAATCCCCGGCTGGGGATTTAAGAGCTTGTGTGCCTCAAGGCACAGATAAAAGAAAGAAAACTCAGTTGTACAAGTCTTTCCCTTCAGACATCCTGTAGCAGAAGTGCTTTATGCATTCTGCCCATTTTATCACCACAGAATATAAAAAGACCTCTGCTCAAGGGTTGCAATTTAATAAAATTCTAAATTTTACTTCTGCTTAAATGAAGCTGGCATTTTTTCCTATTTACTAAAGCGTAAACTGATTTGATTCATGCTAAGGCACAAGCAGTTTTACCCACCATTGCCTTTCATTATCAGTGCAGGTGCCAACACAGTGAATAAACGCTTATTCTTTAATGTCTTAGTTTTGTCTTAGTTTTGTCCTGAAAGTAGTTTTGGCCCTCTGTATCCCTTGAAAGGGTTTCTGAAGACTCCAGAAGTCTGCAAACCACACTTGGAGAACCATTGATCCTTCTGTAAGCTTAGTGATACATAGGGAATTACAAAAAGAAGAGGGACTTCCCCAGCAGTTCAGTGGTTGAGATGCCACACTTCCAGTGCAGGGGGCATTGGTACCTACCTTGGACAGGAACTAAGAGCCTACACATTGTGGGACATGGCCAAAAAAAAAGGTTTTTAGTAATAATAAAGAAAAAAAGGAGGGGAGCCTTTACATTGGAGGTGTGTATGCAATATCTTGGAGAAGCTCTGCTCCATGTTATTAATCCCGTTGAGAATCTCTGGAAAGCTTTGGAAGGAGATACTAAGTTCTTATTTTTTGTATTTTGATTTTGTTGTTGTTTTTAAGATCTATCCTCAGGAGAGACACAGCATAAGAGTCCCTGAATCTGGAGAACATTATGAACTGCACCTTTTGCACTACCTTCAAGAAAACCTTGGATCACGTATTGCTGCTCTGAAAGTGATATAATTTTGACCTGTGTAGAACTCTGGTATACACTGGCTGTTTAACCAAATGAGGAAGTTTAAATTTAATCAGTAGAGAATTGATCATCACATTTTGGTACTTGCCACATAACATCTACTTCTGAAAGTATATCTGGTGCCATGCAGGTGTTTACAGCTTGTGGATAGTAATCTAATACCTTAACCATACACACACAAAATTAAATGACACAGATTTCTAAGGGACCCAGCAATACCTTGAAAATCACTGAGAAAAATAAGACATTAGCACCATGTATTCATACTACCTTATTTTCATTTTTAATAGCATTATGAAACCTCATGGACTTAGTGTATTTTTACAGTATACTTCTGAGTTTGTTAAAATATGATGATATTAGTGATTGGCTTGGTTCAATTCCAGAATCTCTGACTAGTTACAGATTTGATAGCACTTAAATGTAATTGAATAGCTTCTGCTTCATTGCTTGGGGTGTATCCAGCATGTTATAAAGTAATCACTATTAAACCTAAGATTTAACCAATCATTAATGATTGTTCAAGGTTAAGTTAGTGGCCTCCTAAAGACACTTACTTTGTTTCATTCAAACTCTGACCAGTTTTTAGCCAATTTAAATTGTATCTAGTATAAATGGTTCTCTTTGATATGACCGAGTGGGTTTTTCTTTTCATATAAAGGCAAGTAACTATATATGTAGCATGATTATAATATTGATAATTACAGGCAGGAAAAATTTAATCAGATAATTAGAGCTTAAATATTTGCAGGCAGTTCCTTTCCCTTTGGGAAAAGAAGAAAGTACACATTCACTCATATTCTTCAGAAAATTTAGTGGTGCCATTTTCCATTGGGTATTTCCTCACTGAAATGTTCCAGAGTTTTAGGGCAATGGAAGGGAATTTTGGTGGAGTCAGGGAGACCAGGGTGTGGAGAATGGCAAGGAGAGGAGAAGGCAAGGGTCTGCTTAAGAACTAAGCAGAAGTATAATCTGACCAAAAGTACTCATGAAAAAGTTTAAGAATTGAAATTTAAACTCCTAGAATATTAGTTAAGGAAACCAGAATTAAGACATCACTCTCTTGCCAACAGTTACAGACTAACATTATTCAGGGGAAGAAAAGCTCCTTACAGTTACTTTTACATTTCTAATTCTAATTTTTTGTTATTTTCTTCATAATTTTGGAAGCCTTACAAATTGAAACTTTCTTGAACCTTTATAAATTATTTGAGCATCATTTAAATATTGTGATCTTAAAATACAGAGGTTTCCAGACAACCTCTTTACCATAAACTGATCCCCAGCCAGCCATGACTCTTTCAGTGTTCAAAGCTTATAAGCGATTTCTTGAATGGCCATGACATTTTCCTGATTTAGCCCTAGCACTTGACTATTAAGGGAGCTCATAGTGCTGATTGGTGCTGATTGGGATCTGTCATCTTAGAATCTTAGGGTGCTAGCTGGGTCACATAGGAGCCAATGTCAGAGAAGGCACCCAAGAGTTTGACCCTTTTTATCACAAGCCTCAATGTTTGGAAAGTCGTTATCAGTACTTCTAAACAGTGTTCCAAGAGAAAAAAATTTTATTCTCTGTCACCATTACAGAGTGAATAGAGTCCTAATCCTAGAGAGCACAGCCTCCATTAGTAAAGATAACTGTGCTTGAGATGTGGACTTCATCTTTGAGGGCCACATGGGAGGTGGGAGAGGTCCAGAGATGGCAGGGTGACCTGGTGGTTCTGTCCATGGAAGGGGATTGGGTTTTGCTGTTTTTGTATTTATACTGTATTATAGGTACCACACTTTTCCCTATGACTGTATATGTATTGATTTTCTTGTTTATGATATTTTCCCATGCTGAGATATGTTTATATTCTTTTCAATGTTAAATTAAATTGATTTGGGTAATATTCTTCCCCAAGAAAGTATTTTCCCCCATGACTTAAGTTTGTATCTGATTACTGAAGACGATTTTTGTTTGTGGACCTAGTTGGCCTCCGAGGATATATCCTTAAATAATATGCAAAGTAGAAATGGTATACAGTAGCTTTTAGACAGTTGTTCATTTGAAACCTTTTACCCAATATCGCTGTTTTCAAGATGGCATCTCGTATTTTACCAAACAAACCTTAGAGGAACCTCATGGACTCTCAGATTCACAGGTGTTTTTCTTTTGTTTCTTGCCATCTGCTTTCCTCCCATCACAAGGAATGCATCTGTTTAACTGCCCTGACAGTCAGTTAAAGGCCATTCGCCTGCTATAGAGGGGGAAAACACCTGACTGAATTTGCATGCAGAAAGACAACTTGACTGAATTTGATTTTTAAAATCAATGTGAAAAGCATAGTCAATTCAGGCAATCTGTAGAAACCTCACTAAAACTATTTGTACCCTATGTATGGGCAACAAACTAAAAGGCAAGAGTATAGCAACATTTTTAATGAGAACCAAAAAGCACTAGGTTAAACATCAACGGGGAGTTTTGCAGGTTTGATAATTGAGTGCACTTGAAAAGCCATCAGGTAGGTATGGTTGCTTGTATGTTGAGCAGTGAGACTCAAGATCTGATTCATCTGGGATGCATTTGAAAAGAAATGCACTCTTGAACCTTACTCTTAGAAATTTGGATTTGGTTGATTAAGTGGCGACCAGGAATCTGCATTTCTAACAAGCTTTCCAGGTGACTCTAAAGCAAGTCATTTGTGGGGCTACTTTAAGAAACTCTCTTATAGGACTGAGTTGGGTTAAGAAAATAGTAGGTGATTTTTACACTGGACTGATTTTCAAGAACCTAAAACAATAGTTAAGATTGCTCCTCATACAACAATTATTGGCTGTTTTTTCACTCTGAAAGAAGCAGAAGATATTAACTATTTCCCCTTGGTCTGGAGATTAATTTTGGAATGAAGGTTTTTCCCTCTTGCTATTCCTGGCTTGTTTCCAATGCCTCATACATAAGAGGAAGAAGTCACAATGCATGCATGATTTTTCAAAAGAATGAGGTAATAGATAACTGATGCTTACTTTTACTTGTTTTATTTCTTAAAGAAAAGTGTATCCCACCTCTCTGTAATATAGTCTCTCTTTAGGTGGAATGATTCCTATGAGATCTCTCATTATTATAGAATTACAGAACTTTCAAGCTATTATATCTTTGATATAACCTGATGTTCTCGTTTTTTAGAGGAGGAACCTCCCTATAGAGAGGAGAAAATATACCCATGGCCACACAGCCCCTTAGTGCTTTGTCAGTACTAGACTCCATCCAGATATCCCAACTCATGGTAGTTAAATGATATGTAGAAAAGGCAAATTTTTAAAGAAGTATTTATTAATATATTCCTATGAAACATTTTAAAGATAACATAAAATGGTTAATTTTTCCATTCTGAAGTAAATGCTAAGCATGCTTATTAATGAAGCAGTACTTCTAATTAGTATATGACATTCTGAAGTTAATTAAAATTGTTACACTCAACGTGTCTTCCTCGGTGTAGTGGGAGGTTTGGGGCTTGGGATATAAAGTGCTTGTTTAAGCCTAGGAACCCAAATTAGAGCTATTTAAAGTAAGCAAAGAGACATGGCCATATCTAAACTAAGATATGGAAGCTGAGTGTCCGTTCCCAGCAGACATAGGAAACTTTCCTGACTCACCTTTCCACAGCCCAACCTCACCTGTCCATCTTGCAGCCTAAAATATGAAGGCATGTTAGTGCAAGGTGCTGGCTCCAGCTTTTTCTTACTTTGTCAAAGGACAGTTCTAGGTAATCATTTAAGAAGTCCCTCACAGAGAGAGAAGTAGTGTTTGTATGTTTGTTTTTAAATAACCCAAATACAAATTTATGTTGCATTCAGCACAATTGGAGTTCAGGTCTTTAATTTTAGAACATAAAGTGCCTGCTGTTTTAAGCGTTGACTTGTATAAAAAGAACTGCATGTCTCACTCCAGTAAGTTTATGGGTTTTCTCATTTTCAGCTACATGGCTTTTAATCATGTAAAGTGAAACATTAGTTTTGTTGCATTTTATTACAGGTTCTTTGTTGCAATAAAGATGCTGCTAAAATTAATTGATGTAAATGTCCCTTTTTCCCCCATTCCGCATTTGTACACTCTTGCTTTGACTAGTGGCAACCGTGACTGGTTAAAACATACGAACAAGATCATGTGCTTGCAGTGGAGAATGAAGACTGCAAGGTGATTGATTACATGTGGTTCCTAGTATAGATACTAACCAAAGGTACATCCAGGCTTCCTTGATAGTTCAGTTAGTAAAGAATCTGCCTGCAATGCAGGAGACCCTGGTTTGATTCCTGGGTCAGGAAGATCCCCGGAGAAGGGATAGGCGAACCACTCCAGTATTCTTGGGCTTCCCCTGTGGCTCAGCTGGTAAAGAATCTGCCTGCAATGCAGGAGACCTGGGTTCAATCCCTGGGTTGGGAAGATTCCCTGGAGAAGGGGGAAGCTACCCACTCCAGTATTCTGGCCTGGAGAATTCTATGGACTGAATATTCCGTGGGATTGCAAAGAGTCGGATGCAACTGAGCAACTTTCACTTTAAAAGATGCATCCAGACACAGAGGGAGGTGTGCTTTGTATGGGTAAGTGGTTCCCAGCACCCGGAGCTGGTACTGCAAGGGTGGGCGATGCTTGGAGCCAGTGATGAGCATCTCCTCCCTGAGCAGCTGGCAGTTTCTCTGGAATACCTCTTGGAGTTGACAGTGGCTTCTGCATGCTCCCTAGGAAGTTACAAGGGAGTTCAGTGTAATACTTTGCTCAGAGGTTTCTATGGCAATTCTCTGGTCTTTAAAGGCTGAACTAGAGAAAGGGTGGAGGAAAGAAGCAGATGAACCCCTCTAAAAATAGTAAATTTGTATTTGTCTCATAATTCTTCCAGAACAGACCTTCAGTTTGGATTCTATAG
This sequence comes from Budorcas taxicolor, assembly GCF_023091745.1. Lineage (NCBI taxonomy): Eukaryota > Metazoa > Chordata > Mammalia > Artiodactyla > Bovidae > Budorcas > Budorcas taxicolor. The sequence goes on along the minus strand of NC_068919.1, from coordinate 12,545,830 downwards.
CCCTCTGAAGTTGTATGCAAAATACTCCATGAGTGAGTGGGGGTGCCTTCTGGGGAGCAGGGCTTTGGCATCAGAGTCTCAAAGGGATAATGTTTGTTTGTTTTAATGCTGTGTCCTATATTAGGGTCTTTAAACTTTTATATATAAAAATTTAGAAATAAAAGATTAAACATCCTACTGCCATAGACCTATCCTTTTTACCTCATGACATATTTAAAAAAGGAAAAAAAGACATTTAAATGACTCTGGGATAAACTAAGGTGCACTGGGTTAACCTGTTGAGGTTACTTTTAGCCAGAAATGATCAGCCAGACCCACCCAAACTAAAGAAATTTAGTGCCTCAGCGTACATATAATTTATGGCACTCCAGATGAGAAACTTTTTATAGACTATGATCTCTTTAATTTAGCCAGGATTATTGCTAATCAAAAATTAGCTTTCAAACTGCCCATTATCATCCCACAAAGATGGATGGCAGTGCGGACTTGCCAGTGGCTCTTGGGCTCCAGGGTCCTGTCAGACCAAGAGTATGACCTCAAGGCCTCTGACGGCCCTCTGGCCTGACCTCACCCATGCAGTGGTTATGAGAAATATGGATTGATCCCTTCGTGCTTTGGAGGGGAGCAGAGTTAAAACAACTGCAGTGTAAGGATCTCATAACCATAATTTTATTTGGGGCTTGGAGCAGTTTGGGGAATTAACAGGATTTAAATAATCAGCCTAGTTCTGTCCAACGATCTGGTGCCCTGGCCATGCCCCCTGGATGGGTGTGAGCTCTGACTGAAATGGATTACGTGGGATCAGGTCTGACACAGGGAATGAGATTTTTGAGTTTGTGTGCTCCTTACTGAAAGATACACCTTCTAAATTGGCTCCCTACTGAGCTCTTGAAATAGAAGTTTGGGAACAGGACAATGGTCCTTAGCTAGTGTCAGGAGTCCACTCCGTGCCACTGCCCCCACCTGCACATCTTCACTGGCAAAGCGCTCTGCGGAAGGGCATGGTTAAGCGTTCTCAGACTTCCCTGGTGGCTCAGATGGTAAAGAATCTGCCTACAATGCAGTTCGATCCCTGGGTCGGAAAGATCCCCCGGAAAAGGAAGTGGCAACCCACTCCAGTATTCTTGCCTGGAGAATCCCAGGGACAGAGGAGCCTGGCAGGCTACAGTCCACAGGGTCACAAAGAGTCGGACACAACCGAGCAACTAAAACAAAATAAGTGGCATCTGAAGTTTCTACACCCAAGGTAATCTGTGAGGTGGGATCTGATGTTTGACTGGTCCCCTCATATGGAGTCATGTGTTGATTAAAAAAAAAAAAGCATTAAGTATGCTTTAGGAATGCCCATCACTCAGAGGGCAACTAGCCATATTCCAGGCTCTGAGCTGCTTGCTTTTGTAAAACCATATAGACTATTAGCTATTTGAAGTGAGTGTGTAATTGTTCAGAACATGTGGATTTCATGTATTTGAGTACCTGTCCAGTTACTGTCAGTTTTTCTTCTGCTGCCAACCTGTGACTCATGAACAACTAGGATCTCTTGTTCTTTCATTCCAGGGGCTGTTCCAGGACTCCAATCAGTAACTTGATTATTACAAGGTGCTGCATATGTTGGTAACCATATTGCAATACAACTCAAGGAAAGGATTCAGATTTTTATTTTTAAAATATTTTTGTTTCCTCTTTTGAATTTTATATCCATGTATCAGCTCAGACATGCCTAACCTATAGATGGGGATATTTATTATGAAATGGGCTTTTTTTTTTTGAAGAGAATATTTTGCTTGAAAGGCAAAGGACTGAAAGATTTGTAGGTTGTTGATTTTGTTACTTCATACTGGAGCTTTCAAGTTTTCATTAAAGTTTTGTTTTCTACTTAAAAAAAACTTTTCCAAGTGACTTTCTTCAGAGAAGGAGAAATATCGTATGACACCACTTATATGTGGAATCTAAAAAGAAATGATACAAAGAACCTACTTACAAGACAGAGACCCACAGACTTTGAAAATGATCTTATGGTTGCCAGGGGAAATAGTTACGGAGTTTGGGATTGACATGTACCCACGGCTATTTTTAAAATGGATATTGTTAATTGGTTATGCCCCAATACAAAATAAAAGGTTAAAGAGAATCCCAAGTGACTTCAAAGAAGCAGTTGCCAACTTCACTGACCAAACATAGTAGCAATCATGTGCCAGGCCTGTGAACAGGAAACAAAGATGGAGAGGACACGGCCCTTGCCCTCAGCAGGTCCTCGGGACCAACTTCACCTCCCACCTCACTAGTGCACTCGGCAGAGCACTGCCACCTTCTTAACGGCATGATAAATCCTCACCGTCTCACTCCTGTCCCTAGTCAAATCCACTCGACACTCAAAGCCTTGTGTCACCTCACATTCCCTCACATGGTCTCTTCTCTCACCCACCAGCATCTGGAAAGTTTCCCCTTTTCTTCTTTTAATTAGCAGAACACATGCTTTGAGGCCAGACCCAGGCTCCTCTTGGTACCCTACAGAGCTTATGTGAGAGTCTCCCTGCCAACATAGCTGATATTGCACCAGGGTACCAGCGTCAGCTTTGGAGCCTGGCTTCAACCCTTGCCTCTGCTACTTGCTCTCTTTATGGGCTTGTGCATGTTTACATAACACTCTGATCCTTGGTTTCCTCAAGTGAGAAGTAGGAATAGTAGCAGAACCCTCCTCAGTGGGTTATTGTGAGGATTGAATTCGCTTAATATACTAGAAGGCACTTGGTGCCTGGCATGCAATAAAAGTGCTCAATAAGAATTATCTTAGATTTAGCACTTAATTTTATACCATACTGTTTGCCTCTGATTTTGTTTCTGCACTTAAGATTGCAGACTGTTAGACTAGGCACTGTATTATACTTGGTTAACTCTCCCCATCATAACCTACTATAGTCAGGTAGGAATCAGTTATTAGATACTGGAATATCAAAAAATTTTTAATGAAAAAATTATTTTGACCTCCCCTATATGGGATCATCTAATTGATAGGTGATAGGTTCCTGAATACCCATCCACCAATCTATTTGTAAGACTGCAAAAGAAAATTCTCCCCAGATTTAAGCTTTTAAGACTCCTCTGAAATGTCACTGGAATTTCTATTCTTTGTCCCGCACTGAGGCTTTAGGTCTGGAGGAGTGGTACTTCTGAGCCGTGCTTGCAGTCACAATTGCCAGGGGAGCTTACAAAAAGGCGGATGTCTGAGTCTTTCCTGGGGTCAGTTACATCAACATGGTGCTGCGTGGGGGGGGAGGTCAGCCATATTTTAATAATTTTTGATAAGCTCCCTCAGTGATACTAATGTACAGCCAGAGTGATGTAGAACCTTTGAGACAGAGCAATGGAAGCCCGCATTCATGGAATGTCAGAGCCAGAACAGACTCTTAGAAATCATCTGGGACTTCCCTGGTGGTCCAGTGGTTAAGAATCCGCTTGCCACTGCAGGGACACGGGTTTGATCCCTGGTCTGGGGAGATGCCACATGAGATGGAGCCACTAATCCTGTGTTTGCCACAACTACTGAGCCTGCGTGCCTTAGAGCCTGTGCTCCACAACGGGGGACGCCATCACAGTGAAAAGACTGCCTGCTGCAACTAGAGAAAGCCCAGGCACAGCAGTGAAGACCCGGCACAGCCAAAAATTTAAATAAGTAAATAAAATCAGTGACCCCTCCAATCATTCTAGAGATGAGGAACCTGAATCCCAGAGAGGACCACAGAGCCACATGGCTGTCAAGTGGCAGAGCCAGTGCCAAAAGTCAGGCCAACTCCCGGAGGCACAGGCATGTAGAACGACAGAGGCACAGAGCCAGTTGGTAACTGAATAGAGACCCTTGAATGCGGTCCCAGGACTCCTTCTAAATTTCCTAAAATCTCAGATGTTATCATTTTTATGATCTTCATATCAGAAACATAAAACTAAATAATACGTCTTAGAATCAAGGAAATATGGAATTTGCCTGAAATCTGAGCTCCTCTGGGGACTGAGCTCATGCTGAGCTCAGAAAGCCTGAACTGGGTGGGTCTTGGATATGAATCTCCCTGAACTTGCCCAGAGAAAGAGGGGGGAGCATGAGAAAGACCAGCGTATCTGAAATCTGATAGACTTGTGTTTGAGTCCAGCAGTTGTGCTCTTGAGCAAGCCCTTGGCTTCTGTAACCTTGGACTCTACAGTGGGGTTCTAATACCTTCTTCACGGAGTTGCGGTGAGGTCAACGTGTTGGAAGTGATTTATGAAGTTCAAGTTGGCACTCCTGCCGTTGATCTGACCTCATCTCCTCCAAGGAGTGAAGGGCTGCCAAGGGGAGCAGTCTGCTTTCCAAGACCTGAGCTGTCAGACCCAAGCCCTGGGGAGAAGTTAGATGCTGGGTGGGGAGGGGAACATAAGTCAGCCCCAGAGATCTTGGGAGAAGACCAGGTTCCAGGTCGAGTAAGGAAGGTGGGGACAGAAGCCTCCCATGGGGGTGACCAGGCTCTGCCTTGACCTCAGATACTTCTCATTGGCCTGACTGAAGGCTGATCTTCCAGAATTACACTTCAACTTGGATGAAGGTATCATTAACTGTAAGACCCTTGTTAGCATAACATGTTTTACCTGTGAGCAGTTGACACATTTCCCTCTGAATACCAGCTGCGTGCTAAGTTGCTTCAGTCATGTCTGGCTCTGCGACTGTACGGACTATAGCCCGCCAGGCTCCACTGTCCATGGAGGTTCTTCAGGCAACAATACTGGAGTGGGTTGCCACATCCTTCTCCAGAGGATCTTCCTGACTCGGATCAAACCCATATCTCTTACGTCTCCTGCATTGGCACCTTGGTTCTTTACCGCTGGGCCACCATGGAAACCCTGAATATCAACCGCTAGCAATGGCACCCCACTCCAGTGCTCTTGCCTGGAAAACCCCATGGACGGAGGAGCCTGGTAGGCTGCAGTCCATGGGGTCGCTAAGACTTCGGCACTACTGAGCAACTTCGCTTTCACTTTGCACATTCATGCATTGGAGAAGGAAATGGCAACCCACTCCAGTATTCTTGCCTGGAGAATCCCAGGGACGGGGGAGCCTAGTGGGCTGCCGTCTATGGGGTCGCACAGAATCAGACACGACAAGCAACTTAGCAGCAGCAACACCTATATGGTGCGTGCCCCACCGCTTACACTATATTTCCTCATGACAGCATCATGTTCAATTTGATCTTCATAGTAAGCTTAGTTATGCAGTATTAATACCCTCCACCCACCATGTTGCTTTTTTTTTTCTTCCTCCAAAGAAAGAAATGAGAGCTCAGGGAGGTTGGGTGCCTTGTCCAAGGTCACAGTGCAGAAGCAGAATGCTATTCCTGGCTTCACTCATCCTTGAGCAAGCAACATGAGTTGAGCAGCTGCCATGGCCTGGCTCATGCTGAAAGATTCAGGGATCTGGGAATGCTCAGAGGAGTCAGTCTACTCTCAAGGGTTCTCAATCCAGAAGTGGACATAGATGTATAAGCAAAAGAGGGTCAGTACAAAGAGAGATGTTGAGTGCTGAGTCTTGTGTGAGCCCCCCCACCCCCAGGAGGCAGGGAAGAATGGCAGTTAGAACAATGGGCTTTGACCTAGAGAGTCTGTCTTCCTGTCTCCCACCGAATCACTTCCTACTGTGTGCCCATGGGCAAGTTACTTAACCTCTCTCTGCTTCAGCCACCTCTTCTATAACATAGAATTATTAATGGCACTACTTCATGGAGTTGCTGTGAGCTTCATTATGAAAAAAATGCATGCAGAATTCCTAGTATCTGACACACAGCACTCAACAAATATGAGTGACTGTTTTCTCCGGGCAGTGGAAAAGAGGATGGTCAGGGCTTCCCAGTGGTTAAGAATCCATCTTGCCATACAGGGGACACTGGTTCAATCTCTGGTCTGGGAAGATCTCACATGCCTTGGAACAAATTAGCCTGTGCACCCTAGAGCCCAGGAGCTGCAAGAGAAGCCGCGACAACGAGAAGTCCACGCTCCACAATGAAGAGGAGCCCCGGCTCACCACAACTAGAGAAAGCCCGCGCACAGCAATTAAGGCCCAGAGCAGCCAAAAAGAAATACATAAATAAAAAATTTTTTTAAAAAGAAAAGAGGATGGTCAAGTAGGGCTGCACAGAGGAGGTGGCGTTTGGATTAGGTGTCAAGGAATGAGTTTCTCCAGGTGAGAGTAAGTCATTCTAGGCAAAGAATCCTTTCCTCACAGGCATGAAGTGGGAGCCGGCACTCTGGAAGGCTGGAAGCTGAGTGTGGCCCCGGGGAGGCTATGATAGGGAAGGGGAGTGCTGGGATGGGCTGTAAGGGCCTTGAACAGTGAGAGCCCTCCTCGGGGTTGTGCATCTGGCCCCCGCCCCTCTCCTGCTGGCTGCCCCTCAACAGCTTTAGTTTGTCTGAGAGACCAGAAGAGAAGGTGGGTCATGAGCAGATGTATTTTAACTTTACTGACTGACTTTTGCCCTTGCTGGGTCTTTGTTAGACTGTGCAGAGAGTGTGGGCTACCCATGCGGAGAGTGAGGGCTACCCTTGTTTGCTGTGCATGGCTTCTCACTGCACTGACTTCTCTCATCGCACAGCACGAGCTCTAGGCTGCGCAAGCTTTGGTAATTATGGCCCGTGGGCTCAGTAGCTGCCGCTTCTGGGCTCTAGAGAACAGGCTCGACAGTTGTGGCGCACGGGCTTAGCTGCCCTGAGGCATGTTGGATCTTCGCAGGTCAGGGAGGGAACCTGTGTCTCCTGCATTGCAGGCGGACTCTGCATTGGCAGGCAAACTCTTTACCACTGAGCCACCGGGTAAGCCCCTAAGACATAAATACTTTAATGGGGAAAGTGAAGAGGAAAAAGGCTATTAGGTAGGACAGGACCTGGTGAGGACTTGGGCCCCCAGGGGCTGAAGGAGGCCACAGTATCCCGCATGGAGGGTGCAGCTTCCAAAGATGGGTGGACAGTGTGACCAGCATCACCTACCTTCAGTTCCGCAGAAGGCAGGGCTTGCATCCTGCCACAGTCAGTATATCCAGCTACAGGCGGAGCTTCCAGAGACCTCGGAAGAGAGCTGGTCTCAGCCCACCGTGTTGGGTGTACAGAGGTCCCACTCAAGGGGACAGAAAGAGCCACTCCAAACCCAGGCCTGCAGGGGAAAGGTGGCCTTAGGCACAAGCGGGTGTCCAAGAGCAGTGATTCCAGCAGGAATCAGCTGCTGGGCTCAGCAAGGTGGTGTAGAAAGCTGTGGGGGAAGGATGGCTCAGGGCAGGAGGGCCACCATGTGAACAATACTTGTATCATCTCTTTTTTTAAGTTTTAACTCTATCAGAGTTACATACCCACATAGCTTAAGGAGTCAAGATCTAAAATCTCTAAATAACATGTTTGTAATGTTACTTTGTGATTCTTTTTTCCAGTTTTACTTCATTATCTAGTGGTGTCCCACTATGAAAGATTAGAATTTAGCTGTTTTCCCTCCCATTTCCACCAAACACACACACCGCTTACCCCCTCCTCATCTTTTCAATAGAGCAGTTCTACTGCAGTTTTACTTAGATCAATATTCAGTGTTTACATCATTATAACTATGTAAAGGTACTCAGAGATGAGTCACGTATTGTAATAAACTGAATCATTTTCATTTATGCAGAACTTTGTTTTATCTATATAATTATCTTTTTTTTTTAAGTGTATGTATCGGCTTCCCTGGTGGCTCAGAGGTAAAGAATCTGCCTGTTGGTGCAGGAGACACGGATTCGATCCCTGGTCTGGGAAGATCCTACATGGCATGGAGCAACTAAGCCTGTGAGCCACAACTACTGAGCCTGTGCTCTGGAGCCAAGGGGCGCAACTACTGAAGCCCACTCAGTTTACAGCCTGTGCCCTGCAAGAGAAGCCACTGCAATGAGAAGCCTGTTCACAGCAACCAGAGAGTAGCCTCTGTGCAGCATAACTAAAGAGAAGTCTCTGCAGCAACGAAGACCTAGCACTGCCAAAAATAAGTAAATAACATGATTTTTTTAAATGGTGATTTTTAAAAAAGTGTATGTATTTATTACAAATTCAATCCCAAACTGGTCACCCTTTCCACTGATATTTTTTGTTTTCATTGCTAACATTTCCAATGTTTTTCTTTTTTTTTTTTAATGTAGCAGAGTTTTATTAAAGTATAACAAGGGACAGAGAAAGCTTCTGACATAGACATAAGGGGGCAGAGGCAGTGCCCTGACTCACTGGCCTTATCAAGGCCTTCGATACTTTTACCAGGCCCACTCCCACAATATACATCTTTTTTTTTTTTTTAATTTACAATACTGTATTGGTTTTGCCATACATTGACATGAATCAACCACGGGTGTACTTGCGTTCCCAAACATGAACCCCCCCACCCACCTCCCTCCCCATAACGTCTCTCTGGGTCATCACCGTGCACCAGCCCCAAGCATGCTGTATCCTGCGTCGGACATAGACTGGCGATTCGATTCTTACATGATAGTATACATGTTACAATGCCATTCTCCCAAATCATCCCACCCTCTCCCTCTCCCTCTGAGTCCAAAAGTCCGTTATACACATCTGTGTCTTTTTTGCTGTCTCGCATACAGGGTCGTCATTGCCATCTTTCTAAATTCCACATATATGTGTTAGTATACTGTATTGGTGTTTTTCTTTCTGGCTTACTTCACTCTGTATAATCGGCTCCAGTTTCATCCATCTCATTAGAACTGATTCAAATGTATTCTTTTTAACAGCTGAGTAATACTCCATTGTGTATATGTACCACAGATTTCTTATCCATTCATCTGCTGATTTTTTTAAATGGTAATTTTTTAAAAAGTGTATGTATTTATTACAAATTCAATCCCAAACTGGTCACCCTTTCCACTGATATTTTTTGTTTTAATTGCTAACATTTCCAATGTTTTTCTTTTCAAAGTACACTTTCACTGCCAATATCCAGCATTTCAGATATTTAATGAGTTTAATAGGTTTGGATTGGTGACATCTGGAAAGTAACCTTGAAGGAGCTGAGACTCAAGTCGAGTTTTACAGGATTATATATATTTTTCCATTATGGTAAACTATACATGACAAAATTCACCATTTCAGACATTTTAAGTGTACAGTTCAGTGGCATTCTGTACATTCACACTGTTGTTCAACCATCACCACTATTTATCTTCAGAACTTTCTCATCTTCCTTAACTGATATATTTTTTTCTTAGTTACATTTACTATTTCTGTTTACAAAAATAATATGTGTTCAATGTAGACAGTTTGGCAAAAAAATAAATAAATAAATAAATAAACAGAAAAGCACAAAGGAAAAATGAAAATATCCCGTAATTTCACAAATCTGTTAGCATCTGTTGATAAGAAAGAAATGAAAAGATATCTTAGCGTGAGAAGACCCACCCATCTCCCTGGCTCAGAGGATATGAGCAGAGGCGTCCTGTGGGAGATGGTTTCAAATGTGAAGAGTGAAGATATTCTAAACATATCTATCTTTAGTATCTTCCTCAAAAGGGGATGAATGAAAGAAGCAGAGAATGGTTCTAGTAGTGAACCCAACCCAGTAAAGACTCTAGCATGTGTTCTGGTTATCTGGTAATACATATCAAACCATCCCAAAATTAATGGTGCAAAACACCGACAACAACCACGTGTTACCATTACTATTTCTCACAGCGCTGGGGGTTAACTGGTCTCAGGATCTCCTATGTGGTGCGGTCCGTCAGACAGGAGCTCGGGGTGGACATGGGAAGGTTTCCTCCCACCCTTGGCTCCTGGACTGGAACAACTGGGGCTCCTCCAGCATCTCTATCTCCATAAAGTCTCCCCACATGGACTCTCCAGCAGGGCAACTTCAGGGTGGCCAGACTTCCTACCTGATGGCTCAGGGATCCAAAGGCACGGGTCGTCTGGAGAAAGCCAGGTGGGAGCTGCATTTTCTTGACACAGCTCAGAAGCCATGTAGTACCACCTTCACCACATACAGTTCAGTTCAGTTCAGTCGCTCAGTCGTGTCCGACTCTTTGCGACCCCATGAATCGCAGCACACCAGGCCTCCCTGTCCATGACCAACACTCGGAGTTCACTCAGACTCGCGTCCATCGAGTCAGTGATGCCATCCAGCCATCTCATCCTTGGTCGTCCCCTTCTTCTCCTGCCCCCAATCCCTCACAGCATCAGAGTCTTTTCCAATGAGTCAACTCTTCGCATGAGGTGGCCAAAGTACTGGAGTTTCAGCTTTAGCATCATTCCTTCCAAAGATATCCCAGGGCTGATCTCCTTCAGAATGGACTGGTTGGATCTCCTTGCAGTCCAAGGGACTCTCAAGAGTCTTCTCCAACACCACAGTTCAAAAGCATCAATTCTTCGGCGCTCAGCCTCCTTCACAGTCCAACTCTCACATCCATACATGACTACTGGAAAAACCATAGCCTTGACTAGACGGACCTTAGTTGGCAAAGTAATGTCTCTGCTTTAGAATATACTATCTAGGTTGCTCATAACTTTTCTTCCAAGGAGTAAGCGTCTTTTAATTTCATGGCTGCAGTCACCATCTGCAGTGATTTTGGAGCCCAAAAAAATAAAGTCTGACACTGTTACCACATACAGTGCTTTAAAAATGAGTCACTAAGGTCCACTATATTCAAAGGCAGAGGAAGGAGATTACCTGATGGGAGGGATGTCAAAGAACTGGTATAACTCTCCATACCTATGGGTTCCATATCTACAGATTCAAAAAACCACAGACGAACATTAAAAAAAAAAAAGTTCCAGAAAGATCCAAAAAACAAAACTTGAATTTTTCACCCATTGCCAACTATTCACATAGCATTTACATTGCATTTAAAACTATTTATATAGCATTTATATTGTACTAGACATTACAAGTAATCTAGAAATGATTTAAAGTGTATGGGATGTTATATGTAGATTATATGCAAATCCTTCCCCACTTTATATAAGAGACTTGAGCATCCACCGACTTTGGTATCCATGGAGTGTTCTGGAACTAAGCCCCCACAGATACTGAGAGACAAGGGATGACTGTATTTTAAAAATCACTACAGTCATCGATTCTGGTATTTGTTCTAGAATGATGTGAATGCCACAGAACCCCATTGCTGGTCCTACAGAGCAAGTGTTCCATACATGATTAATTTAGGATCACAGAACCTACTGAGATCTTAGAGATTACTCAGGCAAATGCTTGCCAATGCTTTTTGATGCTCAAATCCCTTTCACAGTAATACGCTCTCTTGACAGCTTCCTTAGTGATTTAAAACTCTCGTCATTTTTGCATAGTAAATGACAAAAGACTAACTTTTTTGAAGCATTCGCTTAAGAAGCATTCACTGGGCTCTTACTATATGCTGCACACTGTGTTGGATCCCAGGAAAATAACAAGATATATATGGTTCCTGCCATAATGAACTTACTGTATGGCGGTAGAGCCAGACAACTTAATGAAGTATATTATAATAAAGTGTGTTGGATGCACTGATAGAAGTACCAGCTCACAGAATAATTTCTCTGGTTCTGATCTCTCTGCTCAGATCAAAACGGTGTTCCCAAGACTTTAATATTTTTCACTTGGATGCCAGGCCATGAAAGCTTCTCACACTCAAGATGTTAAAAAACAAATTATCTCCTCTATACAGACCTTCCCTCTGTTCTCTTTATTTAATGACATTCCACCCAACTGGCCAAATCAATAGAAACTATGGTCTTCTAGCCTTTTCCCAGTCTCTAGTCCCCTACATTGACCTGTCCCCACAATGTTACCTCTGTCACAGACTGTCTCAAGAAAGTTATTTTAAGAAAAACACAATTGTAGCAGTATATTGTTAAGACAATTTTAAAGTACTTAAGTACACTGATGATTAAAAAAACACTCTTCCCTATCAAAGAAGTGATGGGCGCTAGTTTTAAATTAATTGCAAAAACGTATGATCTGTCAACAAACTAGATGATATATAAAATTTGGGGACCAAATGTACATTGAAATTTAATCATATGTTATAGGATCAAAGATAAATATTACCTTTATTTGGTGATTGCATTTTGTGCTAAAGTGAAAAAAACAAATTTTGAGTTTTATTTCTGAAATGTGAAAGAAAAGATTTTAGGATCTATTGGGAAGTACCTCTCCACAAATAACACAGATAAAATCCATGTGCCATTTCTCGTGCCCTCATGCAATAGTGCATTTCCTCCCCGACCATGGCTGTTCCTCCCCTACCAAGGCTGTAGCCTCCTTAAACTGTCAAGACCTAGGTCAAACATTCACAACAATTAACAATTCTGTGAAGGCTTTTTCCTCAACTACTCCCCAGCCTCCCACCACACACGGTTAGTCCCTCCTTCTCATATTCCCATTCTCCCGGCCACCCCATGCCATTTAGGACACAGCTATCTCCGTGGGGAGTGACTTGTATCTTATCCTGGCCCCCTGGCATCTACATGGTGTCCGATACTGGTTCGCTGCTTAGAATTCAGCAGTGAACCCAGCCCGTGAAAATCCTTGTCCTCACAAAGCCCACATTCTGGTTGGGAGGACATATTATAAATGAAATCAGTAAAACAGAGGATGTTAGAGGGGCTTCCGAAATGGGTCAGGGATAAAGTATCTGCCTGCAATACAGGAGATGCAGGGCATGGAGATAAGATCCCTGGAGGAGGGCATGGCAACCCACTCCAGTATTCTTGTCTGGAGAATCCCATGAACAGAGGAGCCTGGTGGGCTACAGTCCATAGGATCACAAAGAGTCGGACACAACTGAAGCAACTTAGCACGTACAGGGCATGTTAGAAAAATGGGGGACACAGGCAGAGTGGGGGGCTTGTGAGGATATGAGATGTGGGGGACAGAGCTCCAGACCTGCACCAGCTGAGTAAAGGTCTAGAGGCTGGGGGTGGGGGTGGGGGTGGGGACTGGCTGCAATCAAGTTACAGCAAGGAGGCCGGTGTGACTGGAGAGGCAGTGAGCTAGGGGGATGGCAGGAGGAGAGGTCAGAGAGGTAGGTCGGCCTTCCAGATCAGATAGGCTTTCCTGTCATATATATGAAGGACTCCAGCTTTGCTCTGAGCTAGGAGGCACTGGTGGGTTTTGAGCAGAGAAGCGACATGATCTCATCCCCATTATAATAAGATCACTCTGGATGCTATACTGAGAAAAGACTGAAGGGGGACAAGGACAGAAACAAGTGAGAGGGCTATTGTGACAATTTAGTGAGAGATGATGGTGCTTGGCTGAAGGTAGTAGCAGGAAACTGAAGTGTGAAAGATGGGATAGCAAGGAGTCAAGGATGGCTCCAAGCCTTTTGACCTGAGCATCAGGAACGATGAAGCCGCTAGGAACTGAGATGGGGAGACTGGGGGAGAAGCAGATTTAATAGGGAAGGTCAGAGCTCAGTTTCAAGCATGTTAAATTTGTTGCTGTTGTTGTTTTAATCCTTGCAGTTTATGGGGATCTTAGTCCCCCTCACCAGGGATTGGATCTGTGCTCCTGGCAGTGAAAGCCACTAGACCACTAACCACTAGACCACCAGGGAATTCCCTGGACATGTTACAGGTGAGATGCGCATTGGCCAATGGAAATGTTGAGCAGGTAGCTGGACACACAAGTCTGAAGTTCAAGGGAGATGGTGCAGGCTGAGATATAAATGTAGGCATCTTCAGCATAAAGATTTAATTCACAGCTTTGATGACCAAATGAGATCACTAAGAGAAACAAGTAGGAGGGATGGGCTAAGTCAAATGCTACTGATGTGCTTGGCAATGAATGAATAAATGCTAAATTCCACTGGACCTGCAAAGTGCTGGTCATTATTAAGGGTTAATTAGCAGCAGATGGGTATGGTACACACTGGGTACAGAGACAAAATAGCTCTAAGTCATGGAGACAGAGGAGATGAAGAACCATGGTATCTTGGTCTTAGGAATGACCTTAAATAGGTCATTCTGTCTGTACTTCACTCCCTACCCTAGCCTGACCGCTGAATCCCTGTCTTTAGAGAAAGAAGTGTTCAGGATACCAAGACAACCAGTCTAGCTAGGACACAGAAAGCACAGTTGAAATTGTGAGTGGGGAATGACCCTCTGGAGTCAGAAAACCAGAGTTCAGGTCTTGTATCTGCTACTCTCTGGCCTCGTTTCCTTAGGCAAGTCACTTTGCCTCCTCCAGCCTCAGTTTCCCTACATGTAACATGAGAGCAATCAAACCTTCCTCGTCTCTCCTAGGGCTGCAGAGAGGTCCAGGTATGGCAGTGCTCGGATGTTCATGGGTGCTGAGTCACTTCAGTTGGGTCCAGCTCTTAGTGATCCTGTGGACTGCAGCCCACCAGGCTCCTCTGTCCATGGGATTCTCCAGGCAAGAAAACTGGAGTGGGTTGCCATGCCCTCCTCCCAGGGATCTTCCTGACCCAGGGCTTGAAACGGCATCCCTTGCACTGCAGGCACATTCTTTACCCACTGAGCCACCTGGGAAGCCTGAGCCAGTGCTTGGAGTAGAGTAAATGCCCTGCTGGGGCTGGTTATTCCAAGACCAAAAGAAGGTCAACAGAAGCCAGCAGTGTGTTATGGCAGTGGGAGTGGAGATGAGGAGGGAACCGCGTGTCCCCAGAGGGTCTGTCGGTGGAGAAGCTAAGGAGGATTCAGGCCAGGACCTGGGCTGGAATGGACTGACTCAAATGGCAAGATGGGGTTATCAGGACAGAAACCAAGGCCTTGAATCTGCCTCCACTGAGCCTGGAACCCAGACGTTGGAGACCCTGAGGCAGCTGCAGAGAAAAGGAATAGAGACATCGAGGCAGAAAGAGATCCTGAGACAGAGAGGAAGAGACAAACAGCCCCAGAAACCAACTGCCCAAATGGGGGTGCCCATGGCAACCCAGAGCCGGCGAGGCACACGCGCGCAGACCCCAGCAGGGCGGAGCACCCGCGAGGCGCAGGTCACAGCACAGGGCCAGGGTCCTGGCGGGGCTCGACCGGCCGCGCTCGCCTGGCGCCCCCGCCTGGGCGGCTCGCCCAAGATGGCGATGGAGGGGCGGGCGAGGCGGCAGCAGCCTCGGCCCCCGCGCCGGCCCCCGCTCAGGCCCGGGCCCCCGAGGCCGCGCCCCCGCCCGCGGCGCCGCGCCTCCCCGGGCCACTGACGCCCGGCGCGCCCTCCCCCGGCGGCGGCGGCGGCGGCGGCGGCCGAGGCGCGGGGAGGCGGCGGCGGCGGCAGCCGGGGCCCGGCCCCATGTCGCGGGGGGACGCTGGCCGCGGCAGCGGGCTCATCGCGCTGACCTTCTGCCTGCTGACCGCGCGCGGTAAGGGCGGGCGCCCAGGCAGCGGCGGGAGCGCCTGCGGGGTGACTGTGCGCCCCGGGCTGAGTGGGGCTGCGGGGCCGCCGCGCCCCGAGTCCCGAGCGAATAGGGACCGTGGGGCGCCGGCTGCGCGCCCTGGTGCCGGTGATGCCTGCGCTCCGGGGTCCGCGAGCCTCGGCGGGTGGCGTTCGCGGCGCGTACTTGTCCATAGGGGGTGTGTATGTCCTTGGTTTGTGGAGTCCGGAGTGAGTGTACGAGTGTGTGTGTGTGTGTGTGTGTGTGTGTGTGTGTGCGCGCGCGCGCGCGCAGAGGGTGGGGAGGGGGCTTCTGCCTGGCGCACAGGTCCGCAGTGCGTGGCCGATCGCTGCGTGGCATCGCGGGCAGTGGCTGCGGTGCTGGTGGTTTGTGCGGGGCGGGTACTGCCTTGTACGCGCGCGTTTCCTGGTTGGGAGTGTGAAAGAGGAGGGGTGTGTGTTGAGATTGTGTGTAATTGTGTTCATGGCACTGAGCTAATATTTGGCCTTGGCTTTTGGGGAGTGTCCTTGCCCTTGGTGGGGGGACAGGAGTAGGAGATTCCGGATTGACTGGGGTTAGTTTTGATAAAATACTCAACTTTGTCCAGTGGGTATGTCCCTGAGGCTGGTTGTGGGGAGAGTGGGGGACTGTTGCCTCCCCCCAAAACCCGAGGCCCGGAGTGGGCTGAGGGAGGGGGCAGGAATCAGTTGCTTTCGTGGACGAGTCCAGTACTCGCTGTCGGGCTGGGACGCGTGTCACTTCTGCCCCACCCCCCAGGGACACATCTGAAAAGCGTTGACGAGGTCAGCAAGGCCCCCTCCAGCCCCCCAGCACAGTGCGCATTGGGGGTAGGTAACTCTCCAGAATTGTCCTAGCTGGAGAAAGGGCTGGGGATGGGGTGACGGAGTCCCAAGTGTCTGTGCTTAAGGGAGCCTTTTTCCACCCCGGCCCGCTCCCTTTCGGCCCTGTGTGCGTTTGGGGGGCGGCCCAGGGGGAAGGTGGTTGGGAGCGCTGGGGAGGGGGATGGGCTGCCCGCTTTGTTCGCCTAGTCCTTGCCTTCCCTGCTTAGCGGGGAGCTGAGGATGTGTCCGGGGCTAGTCGGGGAGGGACTTGGCGGTGGGGGTGGGGAGGGGGATTTCTCTCCAGCTGCTGCGGCTTTCCAGAGAGACTCAGCCAGGCCACGTGGGAGGGAGGCAAGGACGGCGGAGGGGGGAAGGAGCCTCCGCCTGGCCCGCCCCGGCCCTTCTCCAGGAAACCCAAACAGCGGGTGGGAAAGTATCGGGAACTACTCGGACCCCCTAGCTCCCTACAAAGACACGCCCCTTTTCAGACTCGAGTGCGGACCCGGCAGGAGGCCGCCTGGGGGCAGGGTCCCGGCCTCTGGGCCGGGGTAGTAGGGGGTCTGGGGTTGTCAGGTGGGGTGCGGGGAAGTGCCAGAGAGGCGTCTGTGCTTCTGGAGGCCTAGGGATTAACGAAGAGTTGTACCCACCCTCTTCTCGGAGCTCCAGACCGGGGTCGGGATCATCCAGCCAAGCGGAGTCAGGGCTGGGAACTGCACTCAATCGAGCATTATGGAGTACCGGTGGGGCCTCCCGCCAGGGGCTCAGTTTGCCTCGGAGACCTGGCCTCTCCGGACTCCGAGTGCACAAGGCCGAGCTGGGGCTCCCTTGGCAGCAGTGTGCTTGGCTGAAGCTACTGCGCTGCTGGTCCTCAGTGCTAAATCCTTTGAGTGTGCAAATCTTCTCAGTCCTGGGGACACTCCCCAGGCTAGAGTTCTGACTACCCTGCCCCATCTGGATGGAGGTCATTTATTCAACAAATATTTACTGAGTACTCGTTTTGGCTAGCATGTGACCGGTGCCTGGATATAGTAAATAAGGAGGAGACTGACAGGTAGTCAGCAAAGTCTTCCTTCAGGAAGTAGTGAAGACTAGAGCTCTGTGCAGAGGGTCAGTTAGCACGGCAGGAGAGCGATGGTGGGGAGAGTTTGCAGAGAGAACTGCACGTGCAAACGCTCAGAAGTGACTTTCTTTGGACTATCGAATGAAACTAAATATGGCCGGAGTTTAGAGTGCAAGGCATGAGGGTGGGGCAGGTTAAGGAAGAATGGGCCAGGGGCCACCAAGTGTCAAAAAGAGAAGGCTGAAAATGGAGCTGGATCCAGCTCATGAAGGGGCTTATAAGCCCCACCAGGGTTTCTGGCCTGAGAGCCCAAATGAGTCCTTGGGTTTTGTTTTTTGTTTTTCTTTTGAAATATTTGCTTATTTTTGTCTGCTCTGGGTCTTCGTTGCTGCTTGTGGGCTTTCTCTAGTTCCGGAGATTGGGGGCCCTTCCCTAGTTGTGTCTGGGCTTCTCAGTGCCGGGGCTGCTCTTGTTGTGGAGCACAGGCTTTATGCATGCAGGCTCAGTAGTTGCAGCTTGCTGGCTCCAGAGCACAGACTCAGTAGTTGTGGCTCAGGAGCTTAGTTGCCTCTTTGGCATGTGGGATCTTTCTGGACCAGGGATCGAAATGGTGTCCCCTGCATTGCAGGGCGGATTCTTAACCACCAGAGCACCAGGGAAACCCTGGAGGGTTTTGAGATCTGTTTTGCATCAGCTCACTCTAACCAAGGTAGAGAATGACTGCATGGGATGGAGGCAGGAAGCTGCTACTTCTTGGGAGGCTGTGGTAGTAATCCAGAAGAGAGGGTGGTGGTAACTAACGAGGCGGCAATTGGAATGGCCAAGTAGCTGGATTCTAGAGATATTTAGGAAGTAGAATTAGCATGATAGTTTCAGGGAGTTTGTAGAGAGTGAGGGGGGGGAGAAGTAAAAAATAATAGACACTTCAGCCACCTTGACATGTTGGAGTCAAGACTGACTGCCTGTCTCCCCAGCGCACTTCTGGTCAGCGGTTGGGAGCTGGGGAAATGTTGATGTGAATGGGATCCTACCTGGGAGTGGTGGTGGGATGCCCAGTTCTCTGTTTTCACCACAAGCGAGAAGCGAGAAGCGGGGCTCTCCCTTACACCCAAGGAGAATTTAGGGGGTGGTGATGCAAGAGGTCAGTAGAAGGAGGGCTCTAAGAATAGGTGAGCTGCTTTCTTCTCACCAGGAAACTCCCACCTCCCATCCCTTTCTCAGCCCAGAGGCTCGGAGGCCAACCTCCCTCAGTTGGACTGTTGGGGTGGCCCTTTCTGACCTCATATTGGGGGTTAGGAACTAGGTCAAACACAATCTCTATTTTTTTTCAAGATTTTTTAATTTTGATGTGGACCATTTTTTAAAAATGTCTTTATTGAGTTTGTTACAGTATTGTTTCTGTTCTGTGTTTGGGCTTTTTGGCCAAGAGGCATGTGGAATCTTAGCTCCCATACCACTGATGTTGGAACGGGACATCTTAACCACTGGACCGCCAGCAAGTCCCAAACAATCTCTATTAATAGTGAATCTAAACAATCCAGTTAAACCTTCATTGATCTTGTATGTATCTTCATGGCTCAGTTAATTATAAGTTTCAAGTTGATTAATCTCACAATGAGTCTTCAAAGGTCAGCACTAAGGAAAACTTAGAAATAATTTTAGCGTGAACTAATTTTGCAGATGAGAAAACTGAGTGACTTCCCAGAGTTACATGGATGGAGACTGAACTGGGACCATAACCAATCTCCTGGCTATTGGAGTAGCCATGCCTTCCCGGGATTCGGTACACATTAACCCGAGTTCAGTCTCTCTTCACCCCTCCCCCTCACATGAGAAGTTATCAACAACTTGGGGTTTAGCCCCCTCACTTCGTGTGTCTGGGCCTGGGCCCTGGAATCCACTCTTCCTCACCCACCCCCACCCACTGCCTCCTGTTCTGCCTCCACTCTTTCTGAGATACAGGAACCAGACTCGACACAGAATTCCAGATGCAGAACAGATGTTATTGCCAAGCAGGCCTAGGGGCTCCCAGCTCCCCGGGTCACAGGGGAGGAAGAGAAAGAGTGGCTCCGATGGGGGAGGACCCCAGCTCCAGCCTGGTCAGAGACGGGGGATGGCAGCTTGGGGGAGAGAAGAAAACCAGAGAGGATGATCTGGGCCTGACATGCAAAGAAATGGAATCCTTGTGCTTGGGGCTGGCTGGGCTGCCAGGTCCTACTGCCTCACTGCTGAGGCATCTTCTGGATTTGAGGGGCTGTGGGGTCCCTGGGGTTGGGAAGCAGAGGCTCAGGAAGCCATCTCTCAGGTGCAAACCTGAACACGCAAGCTGGTGCAGAGTGAAGACTTCCAGATGGCTTCATAAGGGGCTCACTTACCTTGCACATAGCTTGGAGCTCTGGCAAATGAATGGAGCATAAGAGAGACACAGGTGGGCACTCAAGCAAGGTATTTTTAAACGGACCTTCCATATAGCAGCAGAGGTGAGGTAATGAGCTCCCCAGTCCTGGTAATGTTTAAGTACAGAATTTCTTTGAATGTGAGTTTGCTGTTCTGTCTCAGGGCTTTTTTTTTTTTTTTTTTTTTTTTTTGTGGCTGCACCGGACAGCTTGCACGATCTTAAGTCCTTAGTTCCTTGATCAGGGATGAAACTCTGGCCCGGGGCAGTGAACGCAGAGAGTCCTAACCACCGGACCTCCAGGGAATCCCTGCCTTGGTGCATTTTCAGCATTTTGTTGGATATCTCCTAGGTGCCACATACTATGCTAGGCATTTCCCCACATGTATTATGCAGATGATCCCCAGCCCTGAAGGGGGTTCCTATAGTTTTTCCAGATAAGGAAATGGATGTTTGGAAAAGCACAAGGGGCTCTGTGTCTTGTCCTTTTGCGTGTGTCTCTGCCTGTTCTCTCAGCTGTTCAAGGACTATTTATTGAACACCTGCTGTGTGCCAGACAGTGTCTTAGGTCCTAGGCAACGCTGACCAGGACGATAATCTCAAACTTGCCTCGCTGGGGAGATAGGCAAGTCAGAAATCTGCCATGCTAACTGCAATGGCCCAGGTACCCAGGGTCCTATGGGGCAGAAAAAGGAGTGGCGTCGAAGTCAGACCCCGGGATGGCACAGCTACTGAGGGAAGACGCAGCAGCAGTGCTTTCAGAGAACAGGAAGTGGTTTGGTCCGGTGGGGGCTCCGCGTGACAGGAAACAGGAGGTAGGCCAGTCAAGCGAGGGTGGCTTTGCTGTCAAGTCTGCTGGGGCCGAGCCTGACTCCGCAGGATCACAGATGAAGGGAATGCTGTCTTCCTCACTTCCCAGACAACTGCCCCAAGCGCTCCTTCCAGCTGTTGTGGGAGGGGCTTAGCGTGTGGTGTGGGAGGTGGCCAAGGTGGGGGGGAGGGTGGGGAAGGAGGTTTCTGAAAGAAACTGGCTTGTGTCTCCTGGGAAACAGAGTGGTGTTGGTGTCATGGAGAATTGCCCTTGTAGACTGAAAACAAGTTATAAATCTGTTGGGCCCTGAAATTCAAAAATGACAAGGCACTGATGTTTGTGGCAGGTTCTTGCCTTAACAAAGGTGGCATCTCAGCTTTGTCCTCCTTCTTCCCCCCCACTCCCTCATCCTCTTTTCTGAGAGTTCACTGAGGAACAGAACCCTGGCTTATGCCAGGCCCCCACAAATCCTGCAGAACAGCACTGATCTGGCCCCAGGGCCCAGCAGCGAATCTCCTTTCTGTCTGGGTCCTAATTGGCCTCATAAAATCTAATTTATCCTGCAGGTGGGTAAAATAATGCCAGAAAAAGCAGACTGAGAGATGGTCCTGGGGCTCCTGAGCATAGAAGCTCTGTATCTCCAGCAGGGTCCCCCCTCCCCACCTGGGAGAGTGAGGAGAAGGGCTTGTGGGAGAGGGAGACCCCCTCGAGGAAGAAAGCTGGCCAAGCAAGTGTCCGCTTTGTCTGCCCTGGCCTGAGAGGGAGGGCTGAGAAGTGCTCATGGGAGGGGCTGGGGGCAGTGGGAAGGGGGGGGCATGAAACCACTGGGCAAACATGGCCCACTTTATGCAAAAAGATTTGGTGGTGTAGGAACCACATTTACATGAAAGCAAACACTGCTGTGTAACAGAATAGGATGCAAAATGGGCCAGAGGTTTCAAAATAAAAGCATTTCAGGTGGTCAGTAAGCCTCCGAGTCTGATCTCCTCTACTGCTGGGAGAATTTTGGTGAAAACAAGAACTGTAGCAGCTTTTCATTTTAAAACTAGGGAAACGGAACCAGAAAGGAAGAGAATGGACCCAAGGTCATATAATACACGATGCACCTAGAACTCTGACTCTAGGCCAAGGCTGGTCCCACCACATCCCATGGTCTGTCTTAGGCAAGAGGAAGGATGGGTAGGGGACCTCTGAGTGGCTGCATGCTGTGAGACCCAGGAAAAACCTTCCTTGGTGGGGACAGGGGCAGCTTCAGGGAAGGATGTGGCACCTGAGTTGAGCCCCTAAGGATGCACATGTCCTGGGCACAGAAGTTGGGCCCTGAGGCAGAGAGAACCTCCTCTTATTCGGGAGCAGCTCTCTCCTCGATGCTGGGTTCACCCCTGGGATGTCCAAGAAGGGCAGTTTCCCCAGACTATCTCCCAGAGAGGCGAGACCCTCCCCTGTTGGGCCTCAGTTTCCCCGTCTATAAAATGAGCAGTCTCAGGCTCTGCACATATTTTCATTAACGTGAGCTGACCTGGACTCCTGGCACAGCCCTGCACCCGCTGGGGACCCCGAGTTCTCCCCACATCTACATCCCTGTTGATTTCCACTGCCGCCTGGTCTTGCTGGGTGCTGAGCTCCTCTGAGCTGGGGCAGCCAGACATCTGCTGATCCATGAATATTCAGGAAGGAATTGGAGCCTTCTCTGGACTCTCCAGCCAGCCACGGCCCCTCTGGCCGCCATCCTGCCCGTCCGAGCCCAGGCTGCTGACAGACCCAGCAGCTGCTCGGGGCCCCAACTGTTCACATTGTTTGTTCACCACGGCGGGGGATTTTCCAAGCCTCCGACATGCTTTGGGGGGCAGGGAGGCTGCCAGAGGGCTCAGGGATTCGAGTCATGTGGGGCTTTTCTTCCCTGAAACTCAAACCAACTGCTCGGTGGTGGCGGCTGGAATGGGGCATTTGGAAGCCGCTGGGCTGACAGCCCAGGCTGGCCTTGCCCCCACCGCGTTTGCATCAGAATCTAGGGGCTCAGATAGACAAGGGACTGGGTGTTGAGAATAGTGATTTGCATTTGTACATCCCCTTCCAGTTTATGAAGTCAAAGTATTAGTCGTTCAGCCGTGTCCAACTCTTTGCAACCCCATGGACTGTAGCCCACCAGGCTCCTCTGTCCCTGGGATTCTCCAGGCAAGAATACTGGAGTGGGCTGCCATTACCTTCTCCAGGGATCTTCCCAACCCAGGGATCGAACCTGGGTTTCCTGCACTGCAGGCAGATTCTTTACCATCTGAGCCACCAGTGAGATCTCCAGTTTATGAAGTGCCTCTAAAGAATGAGTTCCCATTCCTTGATTGATGCCTGTCAGGCTTTGAACTGGAGCCCTGCCCTCCATCATCTGGTGTAATCCTCACAGGCTCCATAGTATCACCTTCATTTTACAGATGTGGAAACTGAGGCCCGGAGAGGTGAAGTGGCTTGTCACATAGCTGGTAGATGGAACAGCATGGTTGGAAGCTTGATCTTCTGCCCCAGGATCAGGTGCTCTTTGTGGCTTCCTTCCCCAGTTTGGCTGGAAGCCAGGTGAGGCCAAGTGCTGCCTTCTCCTGGCTGCTGCCTTCTCCTGGCTGCAGCCTCTAGTACTGCTGAAGCCAGTTGTGTCGCTGAAGGTGCCTGCAGAGCCTTTAAGAAAGGCAGAGAGGCCGTTCAGACCCCCTCTGTCTGCCTGCCTTCCCACTGCAGTGTCCTGGCTCCTGCCCTGGCCCCTGTATCTCTACCTATCAGGACTTCTCCCCTCCGTCTTGATCCTATTCGGGGCTTTAAGTGTTGGCATGCATGTGTCTAGGTGTTGATGAGTGTAGCAGAGATCCAGGTGCACGTGTTTAGGTGTGGAAGGTATCTATAATATCTAGACGATTCAGGCTTCCCAGATGGCTCAGTGGGTAAAGAACCCGCCTACAACGCAGGAGACGCAGGAGATGCAGAAGGCACAGGTTCGATCCCTGGGTTGAGAAGATGCCCTGGAGGAGGTCTTGGAAACCCACTCCGGTATTGTCTGGAAAATCCCATGGACAGAGGAGCCTGGTGGGCTACAGTCCATGGGGTCGCAAAGAGTCGGACAGGCCTGAAGTGACTGAACCCTGCGCAGCTGAATGATACTCTGAATCAGTTTAGGAACAGGTGTGTCCAGTTCACTGAACAATCCTGCCGTCATAGAATCTCAGACATCACCCGCTATGTTTGAGTAAACAAGAGCAGGGCGGGGGTGGGGGCAAGGAAGTCCCAAGGGCACACAGCTGGACTGTGACAGGTCCAGGTCCAGAACTGAGGGTCGCCTGAGTCCCGCACCGCTGTGCTGCCCGCGTGGCCCTGACAAGGCGCTGTCAGCCCTGGCCTGCCTGCTCATGAGTGCGGGCCACTGTCCTCACCTCCGTCCCTGACTCCCTCTCAGACACACCATGGTGCCTTTAAGCAAGGTGTCAGGCCAGAGGATAGGAGGGGGCCTTCAGCCTGGGAGTGTCTATGGACGAGGAGGCAGCAGGCCAACCTTGTGGGAGATACAGTGGGGAGAACCCACCATTTCCCTGTGAATAATGGTTACTAGCCTGGCTGAGATGTTGCTTAAAATGATAAACACTGGCATTTGGGTGTTTTGCCTTGACCCTGGGATGGCATTCCCTGTTCTCCTGCTCCCTTCCTCCACTGTCCACCTTTGTGGCCAGGGTGGTGTTGGAGCCGTGGGCTCTTCTGGGGCATCTGCAGAGGGTTGGAGGCGCGGGTTCTGTGCTGGCTCACTGTGTGGCTCTGGAGGAATCAGCTGCAGGGAGGAGAGTTTAACTCTTGCAGTCACTGCAGCAGAAGTGAATTGGACAATCATGGTTGAGACGACCTGCAGGATTCCAGGAGAGGGGACGACATTACTGAGCCAGGTCAGCCACTGTGCCGCTCTCCCTTACACACGGGCATCTCACTGACCGCTCACGGCAGCCTTTTGAAGAACGAATGACTATGTCTTTTTAAATTGAGAGGCAATTCACATGCCACAAAATTCACCATTTAAAGGGTACAAATCAGTGGGTTAAGTTTATTCACAAGGTTGTGCAACCATCACCACTATCTAATTCTAGAAACATTTTCAGCACCCAAAAAAGAAACCTTAGATCCCTTAGCCATCTCTCTTCATTCTTCCCTCTCCCCAGTCCCTGGCAACCATGAATTTATGGTCTTGTCTCTATGGATATGCCTATTCTGGACATTTCATAGAAATGAGATCACATTATACAATATGTGGCGTTTCATAACTGGCTTCTTTCCCTTTGCATAAAGTTGTCAAGGTTTATTTCCTCTGCGGCAAATGTCAGTTCTTCATTTCTTTTGATAGCTGAGTAATATATTTATCCATTCGTCAAGTGATTGGCCTTCCCAGGTGGTGCTAGAGGTAAAGAAGCTGCCTGCCAGTGCAGGAGGCATGAGACTCAGGTTTGATCCCTGGGTTGGGAAGATCCCCCTGGAGGAGAGCATGGCAACCCATCCCAGTGTTCTTGCTTAGAGAAACCCCATGGACAGAGGAGCCTGGTGGGCCATAGGGTCGCACAGAGTTGAACACAACTGAAGCGACTTAGCATGCATGCACGCACAGGTGATTGGGCATTTGAGTTGCTTCCACCTTTTGCTAAGAACTGTGTTATTTTGTGGATGAGGAAGTTGAGTGGGGCTGAGGGGCGGGCACGATGGGCATGAAGCGCAGTCGTTGGCCCAAGATCACAGGCAGAAGGAGAGCTGGGATCCAGACACAGGTTTCCTCATGAGCGCTCTTTCTCCGAGGCTTGTCCCCAACCCTGGTGCAAGTGACTCAGGAGCTGGAGGCTGTGGGATGTAGGAGGACACACTCTGATGGCCCTGGTGTCCGTCCTCTACGCAGGGGAGCAGCCGTTGCCCCAGGAGATGACCGTGTCGCTGAGCTGTGGAGCAGGGCCGCTGCAAGTAATCCTGGGTCCAGAGCAAGCCCTGGTGCTGGACTGCAGTCTGGGGGTGGCTGCCACCGGACCCCCAACCAGCATCACGTGGAGCAAGGATGGAGGCGCCCTCCCTGAGCATGAGCACCTTCGCCTGCTACCCAATGGCTCCCTATGGCTGTCCCAGCTGCCAACAGTAGATGGCGCTGACGAGGCAGACCCTGGGGCTCCAGAGGTCATTGAGGGCAGCTATTCCTGCCTGGCCCATGGGCCCCTCGGGGTGATGGCCAGCCAGGCTGCAGTGGTCAAGCTCGCCAGTAAGTGCTACATCTGGGGCTGAGCTGAGACCCACACGACGTGGGGTGTGGGAACTGGGATCCGCCATTAGTTACTTGCACAAAGGCTTGTCTCTGAGCCACCCCCCTCTCCCTGCCTCCTGTCCTGCTCAGTGGGTCCCTTCCTGCTCTTATCTGTCTCACCATTCAATAGTCTCACTTCTTCTCCACTCTTCTGCTGCTCCTCTTTTTCCTTCCCTGTGACTTCGAGAGTCTAGACCTGTGCTTTCCTCCAGGAAGCCCACCAGAGAGAACTTGTAAGAGTGTCAGGTGCACAACGGTGCTCCCCACACCCGTAGAGTGTGTGGAGCTGAGCTGCATCGTCCAGCCACCCCTTGGGGGGGCTCTTAGGAGGCACAGATCACCATGACATAATTTTGAGGCCAGAGGAGACAGTGTAGTCTGACATGAGTAAGGCAGGGGACTCATCTGACCAGTCATCGCCACTTACCCTCTGCTTGCCTGCCTGTCTGCGTCGGGCCGAATTTTCTCTGCTCGTGTTTCTGTTGCCCCGTGCCCCTCTGTCCGTGTGTGTGTGTGTGTTTCACCATCCGTGCTCGCTGCGCCTCCTTTCTCGTGGCCCTCTCCTGTTGCTGTATTTTCTCACTGTCCTCATCCCCAGCCCTTGCAGGCTTCTCCCTGCACCCAGAATCTCAGACTGTGGAGGAGAATGGGACCGCTCGCTTTCAGTGCCAAATCGAAGGACTGCCAACACCCATCATTACCTGGGAGAAGGACCGGGTGACGGTGCCTGAGGAGCCTCGGTGAGTGTCCTGCAGGGGAGTGGGGAGTGGGTCCCAGAGGGCCGGTAGGTTGGGCTCTGGGACAGTCTTGGAAACTGGGATCCTTAGAGTCAAGGTGGCTCCATTTGCCCAAACCGACTTAGGAGCCAACCACCACCAGATGCTCAGTTCATTTCTGGTCCCAAAGAGAAATTGGGCCAGAGGTTTTTGCTCCCTAGGAGAAAAGCCACCTACCGAGCTATGTGGCTTGGGTTAAGAGCAGTGATCAAGTACTTCAGAGCATATGTAGCCCAACCACTTGTTTTATCGAGGAGGAGACCAAGGGCCAGAGAGGAGCTGTGTTTTATCCAAGGCCACACAGTGAGGCATTGGCTGGATGTTCGTTGTTTTTGCTCAGGCCCAGGAGGCTGCTGGGAGGCTTTCCCTTTGCAGGTTCCTCTGAAGTTTCTACCCTAGAAACATAACTTCTTTTCTTCCCTCAGTTCTATCCAGTGGGGTGCAGCATCTGATAACTGGGTTGTGGAGAGCTTTCCTGTTTCACCCTCCTTTCTCCCCATAAAGGCAATGGAGCAATCCCAGGGAATGGTTTCTGGGGCAGAGGAGAAGCAGAGGCTAGACCCAGGACCTGATCGCTCCTGTGGCTTCCTGGGAAGGCCCAAACGTACACAGAGCATCTCCAGAAGGCATGTGGCTCGTTTGCATCCCTGGTCTTGGAATTGGTCTCGTGACTTGGCTGCCACCCCATAGATTCTTTTTTAATTGATGCGCTGGGTCTTTGTTGCTGCACATGGGCTTTCTCTATTTGCGATGAGCCAGGGCTGCTATCTAGTTGCGGCACGTGGGTTTCTTATTTCGGTGGCTTCTTCTGTGGGTGAGAGCACAGGCTCTTTAGCACTCTGGTTACAGCAGCTGTGGCTCCCAGGCTCAGTAGTTGCAGCACATGAGCTTAGTTGCTCGGAGGCATGTGGAATCTTCCCAAACCAGGGATCAAACCTGTATCCCTTGCATTGGCAGGTGGATTCTTAACCACTGTGCCACCAGGGAAGTCCCACCCCGCGGATTGTTACATTTTGGAGAGGTTTCTCCAAAGGCCTTTCCCAGCCCCCCTGCCCTCCTTTCCGTGCATCTCTCTGGCTGTAGTTACCAGCCCACTCTCTCCTCTCCCAGTTGAGGTGAGATTCCTCAGGCTCAGAAATACTGGTTTCCAGATCTTTCTGCCCTGGAACTAACCTGTCTTTAGAGTATTGAGTTGGCCCAGCTCCTCTGACTTTTATCCATGTCTCGATAGGGGTGAAAGTATGAGAGAAACTTCTAGATAGAAAAGCCGCAGGCCACATCTCTGCAACAGTTGGAAGGGAGGAAGAAGGGTGAGAAGCCAAGATGTAAGTGATCCTGTGATTCTGGTGATCAGTCGGCCCCAGTGGTCCAATGGGTTGGACTAGATCGTGGTTTCCAAAGTGAGTTTTTTTTAGAATATTAGTCCCTAAAGATGATTCTTGGAAAAATTCTTTTTTTCCATGGTCAAATAAGACCTTGGAGTTGACAAGTCCCCTGAGAATCCCTGTGCTGAGAAACCTGTTTAACTTGTTTAACCACCTCTTAGAGTCATTTGCTCAAAAGTGTCAGTCGCTCAGCTACGTCCATGGACTGTAGCCTGCCAGGTTCCTCTGTCCATGGGATTCTCTAGGCAAGAATACTGGAGTGGGTTGCCATGCCCTTCTACTATCCCCAGAATGAGCATTCTAGGGCAGGGACCTTGGGATTGCTAACCCAGCTTCCCAGCACTGGCATGTCAAGTTCTGTGCCTCCGCGTGTGGCGCCCCTCACTGCTGGGGGTGGATGCTTCCAGCAGGTTGCTGGGTGAGGGTCAAGTAAGAGGTGGGAGAGAGCAGAAAACTCTCCCCACGTTAAAAGTCACGAGAGGCTCTGCTTAATGAGAGTGGTGTTTTCTCACTTAATCCCTCCTGTCATCCTTCAAGCTAAGGGTTTCTTATTTTTCATATTTTCCTCTATTTACTTTGTTTATATTCCTATTAGACCCATTTTTCAAATTCATATAAACAGAGAAGAAGAAACAAAAATGACTCATCTTCTTACCACCCATGGAAAGCCTCTGTTAGTGTTGATGTCCACCCTCAGGACTTTTCCCTTATATGTTTATAAATATTAAAAATTTTGGCTGATATATACTGGGTATTTTTATTCAATCTTTTTTATAGAAAACAAAAATGGGATTATATTGCAATTCCTGCTGGGGTTTTTTTCCACTTAATGCGTACAGAACCCCCTTCCAGGTCTGTCTGTGTGGCTGTGGCAGATGCTCTTCTCTGACCTGTGAAATGAGGGAACTGAGGATCAGAGACACTAGTCACTTGCCTCAAGTCACACAGCTGCTGCTAAGAGTATCTGGCATTGGAGCCCTAGGGTGGATGAATTGGTGGTTGGGGTGGGGAAACCGCAGGGTCTGAAGAAGCTCCTGTTGTAGGTGGGCTTAGAGATGGATCCAGTTATGCTCAGAGGAGAGAAGTTACTTCCTCGGTGTTTCTCCACAAATAGAGGAGCTCCCGAACCTCCCAGCATCTAGTTAGGCCTCTCCCAGGAGGCTGGAGCTGCCTGTTCCTGGACTCTGGAAGCGTTTGCCCCCAAGTCCTCTGAAAATTGATCCTCATCTATAAATAAGCCAGGCTCATATGTCCCAGCACATTGTGTGTGGGGTGGGGGATAAAGAAATACCTAAAACAGCAACTTGATTATGCCCAAGGTATGTATTTTTACACATGCCCAGATAGAGTTCATGTACAAATATGCTATTCATAAACTCAACTCAGAGGTTTGAAGGAGACCATATGCCCAGGTGTAGGCTGTGCACATGTGCAGTTAATAAGCACACTCTGTCAGGGTCTGTATGCATATTTTGGGCACTGACGGCAAAGTCTAGACCCTAAGGCAATTGCCTGATACTTAAACTAATTTCTAATGAGAGGGGATCATTTTTCTTCCACGGGAACCAATAATCACCAAGAGCAGCGTTTCCCAAATCACAGGCATTCACAAACTCCTGTCATAATCTTGGCCACCCCAAGCCATTTATACAATCACTCACTTTATACATTTCTTCAAATCAACTCTCTCTTTTGTAACTTTTGTGTGTGTGTGCTAAGTCGTTTCAGTCGTGTCTGACTCTTCGCGACCCTATGGACTGTAGCCTGCCAGGCTCACCCGTCCATGGGATTCTCCAGGCAAGAATACTGGAGTGGGTTGCCACTTCCTTCTCCAGGGGATTTTCCCGACCCAGGGATCAAACCCAGGTCTCTCACATTACAGGCGGATTCTTTACCGCTGAGCCACCGGGGACGTCTGCTTGGTCACTTTGGTGGTGGTGGTTTAGTTGCTAAGTTGTGTCTGACTTTTGCGACCCCGTGGACCCCATGGAGCCTGGCAGGCTCCTCTGTCCATAGGATTTACCAGGTAAGAATACTGGAGTGGGCTGCCATTTCCTTCTCCAGAGGATCTTCCCATACTCACACTTTAAAACGAATGGATTTAATTCCTGCAGGATCCCTGGTCCAGTCCTCTGCCCTGCCCATCTCCCAGGGTCCATCTTGTATCAGCCTCATGTGACCCTCAGCTCATGTCCCTTTTCCTGGGGTGGATCTCTGAAGGGCTCTGGGTGGGGCGCCTTGGCCCTCAGGAAATTCAGAGCAGCTCTGCCATTTCTTCTCTGCTCTTGAATCCTGGGGTTCAAGTGTCCTTTTGCAGGTACAGGAAGCAGGCTCAGGCTTGGAAAGAGAATGGTTCCTCCCTTTTAGATAGAGGTTGCTTTCATTCTACAAGTAGCTATTTTATTTGAAGTCCTTTTAAAACTATAAATATACTACTAACTTAAAGGAGAAAAAGTCACCTACAGATTGACCACAGATAGCTATTACCATGATCTTATGTGAGCTTATAACACATTAACAGGGTCGGGGTGTGAAATAGGTAGGAATTATGAAGCCCGTTTTTCAGATGAGAAACCTGAGGCCTGGACATTGGATGTCACTTGCTAAAAGTCACATATATTGGAATCAATTCTCTCCACTATGCCACAGCTGCTTTTATTCCAGAGCCAGAACTGACAGAACAAAGTGCGTCTTTCCATTTAAATTTTTTTAAGTTTTATATTCCCAAACTAATAAATAAATCTCACTGTAACTAAGAAATTTAAAAGCAGAACAAAGAAGAGCCCCCCCACCCCCAGTAATCCCCCTTGCTGAGAAAACCTCGACAAATGACGTGAGCTTTGCCATCCTTGACTTTTTCTGCGCACATCCTAGCATATCATTTATCTATTCTCCAAAAATAGCATTGCTTCGTAAACACTGTTTTGTGATTTCCCCCCACCCCCACCACTAACCAATGTATCTTGGACATCCTTCCAAGGACAGAGCTTTTGAAACCACATTTTTAACAAAGCAGAAAAGATATTAAATGAACATTAAAAGTGGTACCATCTCACTTCTTTGGCTGTAGCAAATGCAGCAACAGCACCACACCCAAGGAAAGATATCCATTCCTTTGTTCGTTCATTCAACACACATAATTAAGGCAGTATTACTTGTCATAGGAGGTATTAGCTCTTGGATCGTTCTTTCTGTTGTTTAGTCGCTAAGTCGTGTTTTTTGCAACCCCATGGACTGCAGCCCTCCAGGCTTCTCTGTCTAGGGGGTTTCCCAGGCAAGAATCCTGGACTGGGTTGCCATTTCCTCCTTCTGGGGATTTTCCCAACCCAGAGGCCAAACCCGTGTCATTGGCAGGCGCATTCTTTACCACTGAGCCACCAGAGAAACTCTGGGATACCTGGAGCAACATTTCCCTGGAAAGACCGGGAACCTTTGGGGTCAGGAAATGTGGGCAGCTATTGAGACTGAGGAAGGAGGAGGAGACCCGGATGGGGGTGGGGGCCTTGTTTCTGAGATGGGTCCTTGTCTCTTCCATCAAATTCTCCGAGGCAGCAGGCTGCGTCCTGGCCCAGGATTTAGCTCTAGACACCCTGCACCTCCTCATCACCTCTCCCTGCTGGCCCCAGCACTGCTTCAGGCAGCTCTTGGAGTTGAGGCTAAGACTCTGGGGGCAGAGTTGAGTTTGCCTGTAGGGTGAGGGAAGGAGTGATGAAGGTTTATGCTTTTGTTCTAAGTCTTTGGGCCACAGCAGATTTCTAGGCTTATGGCCAGAATTCTCTCCCAACACCCTTGAGCTAGTGCTTTTCTCCTGTGTTTAGATTTTCTCATACCCCGCTTTCCCCACGAGCCAAGGGATCTTCGCGTGCACAGCTGCCCCATTCCCTCCCTGACCTTGACCTAGCCTGCATCCACAGTGAGAAACTAGAACTCTCACCCTCGAGCTGACCCTGCAGAGATCACAGCTAGAAAATTCAGGAAGACCCACTCCCTCCCTGCTGGGGCCAGAGCCCATTCTGCTTCCCACTACCCAGGCCCCTGTGGACACATCTCTGCCTGGGATTGCACTGTCTCTAAGCAAGATCTCTGGGCTCTTCTAGCCCAAATTGCTTTCCAACCCTCACCAAAAGGGCAGACAACACCACCCTCATCCATCCTGCCCCTCCTCCATAATGTACATGTTGACTGGCGGGCGGGGCCACTTGCTGGGACTACATCCCTTCCCACTGGCATTGTTAGGCATCTAATGGCTGCTAAGACAGGCAGGTGGGAAGAACGTGGGATTTGGCACCAGGAGATGTGGGTTCCAATTTTAACTCTGCTTTAACTGTGGGACTCTGGAAAGATACCCTCCTCCCTCCAAGACTTGGTTTTGTCACCAATAAAATGAAGGCTATGATCCCCTCTATCTCTTAGGCTTGTTTCAAGGTTCAGATTGAGATCATGTGACTAGAAGGGAGAGGAGAGAGAAGGTAATACAGGCAGGAGGTAAACAAATTCAAACTTTACAGAAGGTTATTTAATGAAAATAAAGTCTCCTCCTGAGAGCTCCCCGGATCACAGGTCCCCTCTCAAGACAACCGCTATGACCAGGAACATTCCGTGCAAAAGCATGTAAGTGTACATGTCCTCCACACACTGTTCTGTACCATATGTATTTTGGAGATGGTTTTGTATCAGCACACAAGGAGCTGCATCCTCTTAACAGCTGCCTAGCATTCCATTCTATGAATGTACCCGAACCAATTTAGCTAGTTCCCACCCTACAGATGGACACTTGGATTGTTGCCAGTCTTTTGCTATGGCAGACAGGGTTGGAGTGAATATTGATAAACATACATTTTGTGTATGTGTATGAGAATATCTTGGGATGAAGTCCTTGAAGTGATGTTGCTGAGTCTAAAAGGTGCATGCAGATTTGATAAAATACTTATTTGGCTGTGTCGGGTCTTAGTTGCAGCATAGTTGTGGCTCGCAGGCTCGAGAGTGTGGGCTCGGTAGTTGGAGAGCTCGGGCTTAGTTACCCCGTGACACGTGGGATCTTAGTTCCCTGACCAAGCATAGAACCCAGGTCCCCTCCATTGGAAGGCGGATTCTTAACCTCTGGACCACCAGGGAAGTTCCAGTATCTTGTAGTTTTAATTTGCATTTATGACGAGTGAGCTTAGTAAGCCACGGTAGGTGTTTCAGGAAGGAGGGGGAGGTGGGTTCAGGACAGTTGGGGCACCGCCACCCTCCCTGTAGAGCTCCTGTCCACCTCACAGGTGCCCTCTGTCCCTTCCCAAGGCTCATCGCCCTTCCCAACGGGGTCCTCCAGATCCTGGATGTACAGGAAGGTGATGCAGGCTCCTACCGCTGTGTGGCCACCAACTCTGCACACCAGCGCTTCAGCCAGGAGGCCCTACTCCGCGTGGCCCACAGAGGTAAGGGGGCTGGCCGGGTGGGGCAGTCAGCCATCTCGGAGCTGGGAGGGACCTCAGGTGGTCCAAGACCTGCCTTCAAATAGGTGACAGATGAGGCCATGAAGCCCACAGAAGGCAGTGCCACCCAAGTCAGGGAGAGCACTCGGGGCCGGAACCCAAGACTTCTGGTCCAGGGTGCCCTTCCTGCTGAGACTGTTTCCGTGGGTGGATGGAGTGTCCAGGGCTGGGGACGGGTGCGGGGAGGTGAGGTGTCTGTGGAGAGGGTAGGTGCCAGCCCCTGCCCTGGGGGAGCCGCCCCGTTCTGCTTGCTGTGCGTCTGGCTCCTAGAGGTCTGGGACTATTCTTTCCATTTCTCTGAAAATCTCCCGTCCCAGAGTGACGCGGTAGAAAGGACACAGGCTTTGGGGTCAGAACGACCTGGTTTGAATCCTGGCTTCTCTACTCACCATCTGTGTGACCCTGGGCTCCTTATCAAATGTCCAGCCCAGGGAGGTGGTGAGAATCGCTAGGATAGGAATGGGAAGTGCCTGGTGCCTGGCAGGTGTTCAGCAGATCTCACTTCAGGCCTCCCGCAAAGGCCTCTGTCTTGCCTTCCTTTGCCAAGGCAGCTCCCCTCGACCCCCACCCCTCCACTCATCTCTTCCCATCCCCCTCTCATCCCGTCCACTTTCCCTCCCACTCTACTTCTGGGGCTTAGCTGATGAGCTGAGTCTGGTTTGCTGCCCGTTCAGTGCCCGGGGTCTCTGCCTCCACCTGCTGGACAAACCGGGTATTTACCATGCTGACCCAGGAACCCAGGGTCATGCTGAGAACTCAGCAGGGAATGGGTGCTCCGGGCGCCGCCACGCTGGCAGAAACTCGAGCCCATCCCCTGCCTTCCCCACATGGGAACTGAGGCGCTCCAGGGAAGGGACTTGCCAGAACTAGAAACTCCAACTGTTGACTTCAAGTCCAGACTGCAAGTCTACTCTTGACTCTGCTGGTTCTCTGCCTTGAGGGTGGGTTCCATCCAGCAGGAAGAATGGGGGCGCTGTGTCGGAGGCCCAGTTATTCCTCTCTGGCTCCCAGAGAAAGACCTCTGAGTTCCAGTCCCAGCTCTGTTGAACTACGCAGCTGCTTTCCCATCTGTCTGATGGAACCCTGGCTGCCCCACCTATCTCACCAAGTGACTGTGAGCATCAGGTAAGGGGCTGAATGTGAAGACGCCTGATGGTAAGGCTACCTCTCTCCAGGGTCCCTGGCATCTGCTGGAGGGCAGGACGTGGTCATCGTGGCAGCCCCGGAGAACACCACCGTGGTGTCTGGCCAGAGTGTGGTGATGGAGTGTGTGGCCTCGGCTGACCCTACCCCTTTTGTGTCCTGGGTTCGACAGGGTAAGTGGAGGGAGAGGAATTGAGGGCATGGGAGAGGAAGGGGGTGGCGTTGCACACACCCCCAAGTCAAGGATCTATGAGCGTGACCACAGTATGGTCACCAACCTTTGGTGTGGCAGGAACCAACTTCTGTCCCAGGGTGGAGTGTGGGTAGAGGAGCCTGGACCAAATGAATCAATCTGCATAGCAAGTTTCTTTTATGAAGCCCACTCAGTCTGCCACTCACAAAATCACTCTTGAGACCTTTCTTGGGGGTGGGCGCTGGGCTTTGTTCTCCACCTTCTATGTTTCCAGTCCTTACAACAGTGAGTGTGGGGCCAGTGAGTCAGGGAGCACTTGGACTCTCTGCTGGTCTAACTACACAGCCCCTCCTGGTCCGCCCAGTCTGCTCCTGCCTTTGTGTGCCCGGCTTCATGCTGGGCACAGTGAGTGAAAGACCCAGGTGAAAGAGATGGGGCCCCTGCCCTCTGATCTCACAGTCTGTGTAAGGGAGATAAACACATGTCCATGAAGAGACTTGATGGTATCCGGCAGCAAGTGATGAGTGCCAAGCGGGGCTGCATTACAGAGGATGCTGTCAGGGTAATGAGCGTGCCGGGCCAACATAACCTTCCAGTTTACTGAGCACGAAACCCACTTTCCTGCTGGAGCCTCCTAGAGCAGTTCAAAGAGGTTAAGGGCCAGGGCTGTTATTCCTGGTGGGCAGATGAGGGTACTAAAGCTCAGAAAGGCAGGTGGAAAGCCAGGACCCAAACTTTAGAGCCTGTTCCTTTTCTGGTACACCACCCCCTACAGCTCTGTATGAAAGAAAAGCAAGGATTACTTGTTTCCACTTGTCAATAAGAAGTGACTTGGGACTTCCTTGGTGGCTCAGACGGTAAAGCGTCTGTCTACAATGCGGGAGACCCGGGTTCGAGCCCTGGGTTGGGAAGATCCTCTGGAGAAGGAAATGGCAATCCACTCCAGTCCTGTTGCCTGAAAAATCCCATGGACAGAGGAGCCTGGTAGGCTATAGTCTAAGGGGTCGCAAATAGTCGGACAGGACTGAGCGACTTCACTAGTCCCAAGTTGATGGCAGAAGTGAGTCTTAAATCCAGCTATCTCTACCCCTCTTCCCTGGTTCAGTCCATGATCCCACACTCCCTTTTGTAAGTTTGTATCTCACACTCAAGACTATATAATGATGAATACATAGACTTTAAAGAAAAATAATACCCCAAGATGACTGCATACCCCCACCAAGCTGATCAGAAAGAACAGTGCTGCTTATCTGTGCCTCTCTGACCTACCTGACCTCACTGGACTCCTGACACTTGCCTAGTTAGGGGGAATCTTAGGCCAGCAGGACCCTCATAGTATTATTGGGGTAAGCCTGTGATGTCGCCCAATTCTATCATCAGTGCTTCTCAAATCCTGACCAGGCATCAGGATGACCCAGGGAGCTTCTTCAAACTGCAGACTCCCTCCCTTCACGCCTGAAAGATCATGACCCCGGATTCTTAATGTTTAACAAGTTCCTAAGGTCCTTCTACCGAAAGTGTGGTCTTTACCTACCTCTTAGGCGAAGTTAGAAATGCAGAATCTAGGGTGCCTGACGCCTCTGCATCTTAACCAGGTCTCTTGTGATTCTGTGATTTGTTTGCACAGTTGGGGATTTGAGAATTGCTATGCTAGAGGGTCCAGACACTGTGGTTCTGGGATCTCACTTGAAACTCTGCTAATACCACACTTAGAAGACAGAGACTGTCTTCACTCCTGTCCCTGGGTGCTGTTCCTTTTCCAGGAACTTACTCCACTTAAGCCTGGAGAAGGAAATGGCAACCCACTCCAGTATTGTTGCCTGGAGAATCCCATGGACAGAGGAGCCTGGTGGGTTACAGTCCATGGGGTCGCAAAGAGTCGGACACGGCTGAGCGAGTAACACAACACAACAACAACTCCACTAAGTCAGGCAAGGGGCATGGCTTTTTTGTTCGGTTTTGTTTTTTTCTGATGGCAAAAGGTGTACATATTCATTATAGAAAACTAAGGAAAAACAGAACCAGTAAACATCCCACCACTCAGAGATTAAATTGCTAACATATGAGTGTGTTTTCTTCCAGAGTTTTTTTCTATGCACATGTATATTTTCCCCCAAAATAAAAGCTTGCTGTATTTACAGTTCCAAGTCTTGTTTTCATTCAACAGTATATCACAAGCATCTCCCCATCTTTATTTTATTTATTTATTTTTGGCTACACCATGTTGATTGTGGGATCCTAGTTTCCTGACCAGGGATTGAACCTGGTCCTGCAGTGGAAGTTCAGAATCCTAACTACTGGACTGCCTGGGGATTCCCTCTCCATCTTTAAAGCTTTTTCAAAAAATAATTTTAATAACTGATAGTCCATCATTTGAGTATAGCCATTATTTAATTTTTGAAGTCTTTCCCAGTTGTCCACTGTTACAGTTAACACTGAGGTGATCAGCACTGTTAACAACTCCCCACCACAGGGTGCCCACAAGTGGAATCCGGGCTTCAAGGTCAAGCTGGAGCCCCTGTATAGCCCTATCTGCATTTACCCTTTCTCAGGCATTGTAACATACTGTCTTTAAAAACGTTCCCACTTTAATAGGTGAGAATGAACATCTGTGTTTTGATGTGCATTTGGTTTTGTGAAGTAGAATAGTTTTTTTGTTTCTTGGCGGTTTGCATTTCAGCTCCTGACTGTAAGGCAAGGGCTTTCAAAATGATTCTCACTTCACATCAAAATAAACCTCAGGTATTCAGGCCTCTGGTTATGGTGCAGACCTTTCCAACCCTATCTTCATCATAACCCTGGGCTGAGATCATATGGCAGGAGTGTGTCCTTGAGAGAAATGAATTGAACAGTAAATGGTAACAGTTGTAACTGAGTGGTGTTCAGAGCACCTATTAATGTCCCTGCATTGTGTGGGCCAGTCTCACAGACCTTATTGGTTCCACCCTCAGAACAGCCCTTCCAGCGAGGGACTATCTCCCCACCATACAGAGAGAGACCCTAGGGCTCAGAGGGGATCATCGGTCCAGCAAAAGGAGGAACTGACCCAACCAGAGACTGTTAGGTTCTCTTAACCCGGGTGGAGAGGGCGCCCGCACTCGAGGTCCGAGGTCCGGAGAGTGGATGGAGGGGAAGCCGTCAGCTCCCCGCTCCAGCACTCTCCCTCCTCCCGCAGACGGGGAGCCCATCTCCACCGATGTCATAGTCCTGGGCCGCACCAACCTACTCATCACCAGCGCGCAGCCCCGCCACTCTGGCGTCTACGTCTGCAGAGCTAACAAGCCCCGCACGCGGGACTTCGCCACCGCAGCCGCCGAGCTCCGCGTGCTGGGTGAGGAGGGGTGGAGGGTGAGATGGAGCAAAGGACCGGGGAGCAGGTGTAGGGAGAGACTGCATTGCGGCGGATTAGCGGGGCCTGAGCGCAGGAGGAATAGGAAGTGGGAAAACGGACAAGTGGGCGTGTCAGAGGCGACGGTGGAGAATGAAAAGGGAAGAAGATAAGGTTGAGGGGGGCGGGGTCCCAGCGCCTGGGGAGGAGTCCTTCGTAAGGGGGTGGGGTGCCTTGGAGGGGACAGACTAGGTAATTAGAGGAGACAAGTGTGGGAGGAGATTGGAGGACGGAGTTGAGGAAGAGGAGAGGGGTGATAAGGGGCATTGCTTGGGTTATTGGAGAGGTGGTCTGGGTGGGACCCGGGTAATGTGGGGAAGGATGAGAGTGAGGTTATTGGGGGGGGGGGGGTACATCTGATAGGTGTGGGGTCCTGGGAGGTAGGGGAGACGGAATAAGTGCAGGAGAAGGGTTAGATCCTGGAGAAGCCAGGGTATTTGGGGAGGCCGAGGAGGCCTGGAGAGAATGGTTAGTGTAGGGCCGGGGTAGAAGGAGGAAGCGAGCTAGAGCTGCGCTGCTGAGGGTATTTTAGGGGGACGGGTGAATCAGGGAGAGGTGAGAATGAGTGAGGGGCTGCGGGAGTCCCTTGGGTATTTGGAGGCGGGAGCAGGCCTCTAGCGGCGGGAGCGCACAGTCAGCGTCCCTCTCCGGTCCCCCAGCCGCTCCAGTCATCTCGCAGGCGCCGGAGGCGCTGTCGCGGACGCGGGCCAGCACCGCGCGCTTCGTGTGCCGCGCGTCCGGCGAGCCGCGGCCGTGGCTGCGCTGGCTGCACGACGGGGCGCCGCTGAGACCCAACGGGCGCGTCAAGGTGCAGGGCGGCGGCGGCAGCCTGGTCATCACGCAGATCCGCCTGCAGGACGCCGGCTACTACCAGTGCGTGGCCGAGAACGGCGCGGGAACGGCGTGCGCCGCTGCGCCGCTGGCGGTCGTGGTGCGCGAGGGGCTCCCCAGCGCCCCCACGCGGGTCACCGCCACGCCGCTGAGCAGCTCCGCCGTGCTGGTGGCCTGGGAGCGGCCCGAGCTCCACAGCGAGCAGATCATCGGCTTCTCCCTGCACTACCAGAAGGCGCGGGGTGCGTCTGCCCAGCAAAGGCCTACTGCAGGGCGTGCCTCCGCGGTGGGGGGTAGGGACGCGCACAGGCTGGATGATTGAAGGCTGCCTTTGGGATAGGATGGGATGGGGTGAGAGACCTGTGTGTAGATGTGGGTTAGCGCATTTCCCCTTCAGCGAGAGGAGCAGCGAGAGGATGCTTCTCCCAGGGAAAATGCCTTGGCATTCCTGGAGCCAGCTTGTTAATTGCAGCAGGAGTCACTTCAGTTACACGCTAGAGAAGACTTCTAACCAGTGGGAGGAACTAATACAGTGCGACTAGATGTCAGGGGAGTTTATAGTCTCCTACTCAGATGATCTGGAATGATTTAGCTAGAAAGAGGCTATTTCAGGGACTGGACAACATGAAGGATTCCCTAGACAGCTTTGAGCAGGGAAGCCTCTGGCGGTGGCCCTGTGACAGACACTTTGTCCCCTAACCCACTCAGGCGTGGACAATGTGGAATACCAGTTTGCAGTGAACAATGACACCACTGAGCTACAGGTTCGCGACCTGGAACCCAACACAGACTACGAGTTCTACGTGGTGGCCTACTCGCAGCTGGGGGCCAGCCGCACCTCCTCCCCAGCACTGGTCCACACACTGGATGATGGTAGGGCCTCTGCACCTGCCGTGGGCACCTTGGGCCCCAGGGAATTCCCTGGGGATGGTAGCTTAGCTTCTCTTAACTCCTGTATGCCAAGGTGCTTTTACATGCCTTGTGCCATCTTTTGTGCCCTGTAAAAGAGTGGGCAAGGGTTCATCTCCCTAATTTGCAGTTGGAGAAACTGAGGCCCAGAAAGTGAGTGACTTGCCCAAGGTCAATAGTGCAGCTGGGACTTGAGCCCAGGTTTCATGACTGCCTGTAATCAGGTGGCCCTTCGCTGCACCCAGGTACCATCCAGTCAGACAGGAGCCAGTGACAGTCTGCTGGATGTGGGAGACTGTGCTGGGGGAATGTCCTGGGAAGGCTGTCCCATCCTCTCCAGCTTGGGGCTCCCCTGAGAGGCTCCCTTTCCTCCCTCAGATCCTGGTCCTGGGCCTACTTCTGACTTGCTGTGTGACCTGGGCAAGTCTCTGGCCGCTCCTGGGCCTCACCTTCCACGTCGGTGGAGCAGAGCTCATGCTGATGTTCTTCTGTCTCAGTCCCCAGTGCAGCACCCCAGCTCTCCCTGTCCAGCCCCAACCCCTCGGACATCAGGGTGGCGTGGCTGCCCCTGCCTCCCAGCCTGAGCAATGGGCAGGTGGTGAAGTACAAGATAGAGTACGGTTTGGGAAAGGAAGGTGAGTGGGGGCAGGAATCAGTGAGGTGAGGGGTCGGTCAGAGCAGCTGGTGGAGTAGGGCAAGGTAAATCTAGAAAAGGGGAAGGTGGGCTGGGGGTTGAGAGGGCAGGAGCGGAAGAAAAGGCTCAATCAGAGGGCTCGCTCAAGACAGGGGTAGGGCTGGGGGCTAGCCCCACCTTCTGTACAGCGTAATCTGACAGTCCCTACTGCAGCCTCCTTGTCTGTGAAGTGAGGCAGGTGACCTAGGTAATCCCTGGGGTCCCTCCCAGCTTAGAAGGGATAGGGAGGTGCAGGGCTTGCTTGTGGGATTGAGGGAAATGAGGCATGGGTGAGGTGTTAGGACAGATGTCAAGAATCTCGGGGAGGAGGAATGAAATTGATGAAGACACAGGAGAAAGCAATTGGCTGGGGGCCAGGGGGCCAGGGCGAGGAGGGAGGGAAGGGTGAGGAAGGGAGCTTGGGTGGTCGATAGGGCTCTGGAAGGGAAGAGGCGGTGCTTGGTGGCTTCACAGTCAGCCC
The DNA here is from genome assembly GCF_023091745.1 of Budorcas taxicolor. Lineage (NCBI taxonomy): Eukaryota > Metazoa > Chordata > Mammalia > Artiodactyla > Bovidae > Budorcas > Budorcas taxicolor. The sequence goes on along the minus strand of NC_068919.1, from coordinate 12,504,814 downwards.
CTTGGGCCCATGCCCTGGTGTGTGTGGGCTGGCTCCTGGGGCAGTGGGGAGCGTGTGCCCTGATTCTCCCCACTGTGAGCCCAGGCTCATGGCTGGCATCAGCCAGGCTCAGAGACCTGGGCATTCACTGAAGCATGGAGTCCATCCAGGCACTGAGGGGTCAGGGCCTGAGGTGGAAGAGTCAGTGTAGGGGGGTTTAGGAGTTCTTAAGGGGGCCACCCAGAGCCAGTGTCTTCTGTCCCAGCAGATCAGATTTTCTCCACCGAGGTGCCGGGGAATGAGACGCAGTTTACGCTGAACTCGCTTCAGCCCAACAAGGTGTATCGAGTGCGGATTTCAGCTGGCACAGGGGCTGGCTACGGGGCGCCCTCCCAGTGGATGCAGCACAGGACGCCCAGTGTGCACAACCAGAGCCATGGTATGGGGTCAGAGGGGACAGGTGGGGTGATGTGAGTGACTGTGTGGGCGTTTGGGAGCCCTTGGAACCCAGACCGAACCACCCCCTGCATGAGAGATCTACCGTGGCTGCCCCTGCTCGATGGGTGAAGAGGCAAAGGGCTGGCGTTTGCAGACCCCTGGGCTCATGTATCCCTTCCATCTGCTGTGTGACCTTGGACAGACCATTCACAACTCCAAGACTTCACTTACTACTGCCAGGTGTATCATGAAGATTAATTAATATAAACAAAAGTTTGGTACATAATTAGAACTGGTTAAGTAGTAGCAAATAGGGGACTTCCCTGGCAGTCCAATGGTTACGAAGCCATGCTTCCACAGCAGGAGACACAGGTTTGATCCCTGGCTGGGGAACTAAGATTCCCATGTGCTGCACAGCACAGCTGGGAAAAAATAAATAAATAGTAGCTGCTTCTGTGACTATGACTGTTGTGGGTTTTGTTGAGAGGCCCAATAGTAGAGTGGTTAAATGAAGACAAAACCTGGCATACATACTATCTGTGTCACCTTGGGCAAGTTACTGGACTTCTCTAAGCCTCAGTTTTCTTATCTGTAAAATAGGGACACTAGTAGTTTTGTTATTTTGTAGGGTTGTGAGAATAAAGTTAAAATACATGCTCTGAAGTGCTTAGGACAGCATCAGACACACAGTGAGCCAACCCACTCTCAGGCTCCAAGGAGGTCTCCCCCCTCCGGTGGCTGCATCCCTCCTTCCTGGCTTCAGCAACCCCTCTGATCCCCTTGCCTGCTGGTGCCCATGCCTTCATCCCTTCAGAAGATTTATAGAGCCCTCCTCTAAGTCAGGTATTAACAGCCCTGCCCCAGAAGTGCTCTTGGCCAACCTCTTTGCAAACACCCAGGAGACGTCCCCGCCTTCCCAGCACTCTGGGCTTATGGAATAGTGAGTTCTCCTCTAGACCCAGCCTGGATCTGACCCTTAGGCTGGTGGCTGAGTGGTGAGATGTATTGGGAGAACTCTGGCAAGGGCCTCACTCAGTGCTGTCTTCCTGCTTTCTGCTTCCCCATGCTTCTTCCCTCCTCCCTTCCCCGGCCTCCCCTTCTTCCTTCTCCTTCATTCTCTCACTCCTCCTCCCTTCCTGCTCCTCCGCCCCCAGTCCCTTTTGCGCCCGCAGAGCTGAAGGTACGGGCAAGGATGGAGTCCCTGGTCGTGTCCTGGCAGCCACCCCCGCACCCCGCCCAGATCTCTGGCTACAAGCTGTACTGGCGAGAGGTGGGAGCGGAGGAGGAGGAGACGGACGGGGAGAGCCCTCCAGGGGGCCGTGGAGACCAGGCTTGGGATGTGGGGCCCGTCCGGCTCAAGAGGAAAGTGAAGCAGTATGAACTGACCCAGCTAGGTGAGGAGGCCCGCCCGGGGGGATGAGACGGACACAGGTCCAGCGGGGGGCTGGACAAGCTGGGCTGGTGGTTGGAGACGGAGTCTCTCAGGGGACGCGAGAATGACCCCGGAGGTTCCTCTAACCAGCGAGTGACCCCCGTGGCCTTCCCCAGTCCCTGGCCGGCTGTACGAGGTGAAGCTCGTGGCGTTCAACAAACATGAGGATGGCTATGCGGCAGTGTGGAAGGGCAAGACGGAGAAGGCCCCCACCCCAGGTGAGGAGGCTGGGGAAGCGGAGAGGGAGGGCTCGGTCAGCAGGGCCGCGCGTGGCCTCCTTTCCCTCTCCTCCGGGCCGGCCCTCGTGGGCAGGCCATCTGGAAGTTTCAGCCACCTACAAACCTGTTCTACTGGCTTGTTTAGATCATAGGGAGAAGCTCCCGCTTCTGCCTTATAGGTCCATGTTTTCATTATCCATGAGCAGTGCTAATTTGGAAGGTTTGGACAGAAAGAAACCCAATGGTTCATCAGTGACTTCTGGCCCCAAGTTTAACCTTTAAACAATTTTTAAGATGACCCACCTTCATCACACTATCTCTCAGATTATTCCTCTGCTCTAGGCAGGGAGGGCATCCCTATGTGGCCCTCCAGGAAACTGAGGCTCAGAGTCGGTTCAGGCTACTGTAACAAAACATCATAGGCTGAGTAGCTTACACAACCAACATTGACTTCTCACTGCTTTGGAGGCTGGGAAATCCAAGATCAAGGCCTTAGCCGAGTCAGTGTCTGGTGAAGACCCGCTTCCTGGTTCATAGACCATAGGCCATCTTCTCGCTGTGTCCTCACAGGGCAGAAAAAGGTCTAGAGAGTTCCCTAGGGTCTCTTTTATAAGGGCACTGTTATGGACAAAAAATCTGTGTCCCCCAGAATCCATACATTGAAACCCTACCCTCCAGTGTGATGTATTAGGAGGTAATTAGGATTAGATGATGTCATGAGGGTGGAACCCTCATGAATGGGGTTTGTACCCTTTTAAGAGTCACAAAGAGCTTGCTTCCCTTTTCTGCCCTGAAGATACAATGAAAAGTTGATAATCTATAACACAGTAGAGGGCCTTCACCAAAACTTGATCACAGACTCTGAAATTGTGAAAAATAAATTTCTGTTGTTTACCACCCAGTCTGTGGTTGTTATAGCGGTCCAAACAGACAGGACTCCACCATATGTTCAAATTTCAAAATAGGAACTTTGTGGGGGGACACAGACATTCATTCCATGACACTTCTATATACTTTACAAATATTAACTAGTTTAATCCTCTTAACAACCCTATGAAATGTACATACTATTATTAGCCCCACTGATGGAATAGAGAATGAAAACACAGAGAGGTTAATTAACTTCTCCATAGTCACACAGCCAGTACATGGCAGAGTTGGAATTTGAATCAGGACAGCCTGGCTCCAGAATCTATGCTCATAATTACCATGACTTGCTGCCTCTCTCTCTTACATTCTTACATACTAGTGTTCCAGAGTCTGCTTGCTGTATGCCCTTGGCCAAAATCACTTAAATCCTTGGGGGCCTCAGTTTCCTCATCCGTGAAGTGGAAATAAAGCATTATACCCAACTCACAGTATCACAAGTGAAGGGTAAAAGAAAGTGCCTTGGGAACTGCAAACCACAGTACATATTTCCAGATGAGTATCTTCCCTCCCTTCCCACACTCTAATTTTCACCCTCCAGACCTGCCCATCCAGAGGGGACCACCCTTGCCCCCTGCCCATGTCCATGCGGAATCAAACAGCTCTACCTCCATTTGGCTTCGGTGGAAAAAGCCAGACTTCACCACAGTCAAGATTGTCAACTACACTGTGCGCTTCAGCCCGTGGGGGCTCAGGAATGCCTCCCTGGTCACCTATTACACCAGGTGGGAAGAGGGGCTGTGAAGGAGCCGAGTGGAAGGGAAGAAGGCAGCAGGTAGTGACGAAGAAAGGGGCCTGAGGGTTCAGGGACATTCCATGACTCAGGTGTTAGACTAGGGGCACATTGAGAGTCTGATGGCCTGGTGGCGACAGATGGGAAAGGAGAGCCCATCCAGTCCTGTCCCCTCACTGGGGGGCTCAACCCTGGGAGACATCATGCAGGACAGACCTGTTTCTTCAGTCTCAGGTGATGGGGAAGAGACAGCCCAGCTGCTGTCCCGAGAGGCCCCCTGTTGGATGGGGAGTCAGAGACCTCTTGATCTCTGTTGTTTGGCAGACAAAACAAAACATAAAAAGCAATAGATATGTATTAATACGATTGCAGCTGAAGGAAAAGTTATGCATCTTTTCCTTTAAGTCAAGGAGAAGATGCATCAGAGAGGATTCTTTGGGTGGAGAATGACGTGGATTAACCCAGGAATATTTCTTGAAAGAGGGGCCCTGGCTTGGGGATTGGACTTGGAATCTGATATATACGTCCATCCATCCACATCTCTCTGCAGGTCTCTGGATGGTGTTGGTGGCCCCAGTGTCAGGGAGCAGATTCCCTGCCCGAGGCAGGGGTTGGGGCTGGGTTGGGGGAGGAGACTTGAAGGGGCCTGAGAGTCCTAGTTGCATTTCTTACCTCGGCAGCTCTGGAGAAGACATCCTCATTGGCGGGCTGAAGCCGTTCACCAAATACGAGTTTGCGGTACAGTCTCATGGCGTGGACATGGACGGGCCTTTCGGCTCCGTGGTAGAGCGCTCCACCCTGCCTGACCGTGAGTGGCCCCTCAGCCCCTTGACCACAATTCCATCTTTCACCAAACTCCTTGCCCCAGCAGCCCTCTTCTGAAATGCCCCTCAGAACCCCGTAAGTTCCTGTCACTCGCTTGGCATTTATGCTGGCAGTTCAGTGCTGGTCTTAACCATTTACTCACAGGCATGATCACGTGAGGTTTAGAGGAGCGGTTTCTTTTAAGAGGCTGTGCTGAGACCTCACTGAGCTGTGAAGAGGGCCGGCTCTGGAGGCAGGCGTCCTGGACTCTGCGTTTGGGTCCCCAGCGTGCCCCTGACACACAGGGAGACCTAGGCAGGCCCTTCCCCAGCAGGGCTTCTGGGTCCTCATCTGTAAAAAGGGAAGGTGGGACCATGAGCTCTGCAGGTCTGTGACTCTGGAATCCTCTGGAAACGCATCTGGAGACAAGTGGCTCTTTGTCCTCACAGCACAGCCTCTTAGGTTCTGCTGACGAGACAGTTCCCCATTCTATCAGCAGACCTTTGTTCCTGATCTGAGATAAGAAGACGTGTGTAGGGTAGGGTGGGGAGGCCATCCACCCTCATGAATGCGCTTTTTTTATTTTTTATTTATTTTTTAAATTTTAAAATCTTTAATTCTTACATGTGTTCCCAAATATGAACCCCCCTCCCACCTCCCTCCCCATAACATCTCTGTGGGTCATCCCCATGCACCAGCCCCAAGCGTGCTGTATCCTGCGTCAGACATAGACTGGCGATTCAATTCTTACATGATAGTATACATGAATGCGCTTTTTTTAAAAAAATGCTTACAAATTGTTTCTCACACACCCATGACCTCAGCTCAGGTGCTGTTAGTCCCTCAGCCGTGTCCAACTCTGCTCCTCACGGACCGAGGAGCCTGGCCATGGGATTCTCCAGGCAACAGTATTGGAGTGGGTTGCCATTCCTTCTCCAAGGGATCTTCCTGATCCAGAGATTGGACGTGGATCTCCTGCACTGCAGGCAGTTTCTTTACTGTCTGAGCCACCAGGGAAGCCCAAGAGCTCCGCTTATCGTGGTCTTGCACGTGGAGTTTAGGGAGCCTCAGTGTTTTCTCAGGGGAGACCATGACATGGAATCCCCAGCTCAATTGACCTGATTACAGAGGGGGGAATATTTTCTCCTTTCACAGATGGGGGAGACTAGAGCCTGAGAAGTGGGGAGTCACCTAGGGCCATTGAGGGTTCTGACAGCCCATGGTGCTGTGGCCTTTTTAAGCCTTACAGCCCTGGGTCCCCATCTCACTCTCTGTTGGGCCTTGAAAACCTGAGCTCCCAGATTTCTGTTGTTTCCCAACTCACTAGACACCTTTTGTCCCTCCTTTCTTCCCTCCCTTCCTCATTTACTCCTGCCCCGCTCCCGCCGCCACACCCCCCCCCCCCCCCCCCCCCCCCCCCGTCAACTTCTCTGAAAACAAAACACAAAGCCTTTCAAGGTGGTACTTCTCACATGAGGATTCCTGTGACTCTTAAGGTCCTGGGCCCGGGCAGGCGTACATGGAGGCTATACAGGGCATCAACCAATTTTGCTGAAGATTTGGGGTGGCAAGGGGAGTTAGGAACTTTATATTATATAGATATTAAATGTTACCATGGAAGAGATGAGTTTAAATGAAATGTGAGCCTTCCAAAAACTTTTGAGCTCTGCCCCCAGGTCCCCTGAGGACCAGCCAACCATCCTCAGCCCTTGGAAGTATTCGGGTGTGGAAATTTGAGGAGCTCTGCTCGAAAGAGTGGAAGAGAACTTCTAAGAGGGGCAGAATGGTGGCAAAGCCCCCCTCCCTAACTGTTTTCCAGGAATTCCCCAGTGAGAGACCTGACCTCATTTTGCTTTGTGGTCTGTGGTTTGTTCCAGTGAAGGCGGAAGCAAGGAGGCCATGCCTTCACACCCTGGCGCCCAGCTGCGCCCACAGCTGGGGCTGTCAGTGACCCTGCCTCTCCCGTCTCCTCCCCTGATACCCAGGGCCCTCGACACCCCCATCCGACCTGCGCCTGAGCCCCCTGACACCATCCACTGTCCGGCTGCATTGGTGCCCCCCCACAGAGCCCAACGGGGAGATCGTGGAGTATCTGATTCTCTACAGCAACAACCACACCCAGCCCGAGCACCAGTGGACCCTGCTCACCACAGAGGGTGAGTGCCCTCACCCCAGGACCTCTGAGCGTTTCCCCCCACCCCTTTCCAGCCTCCCCAGTGGCTGGGTTAGTACTGAGACAGCCACGGAGGTTTGTTCTAGGAGGAGCAGGCAGAAGCTGCTGCCTGGGTGGAAGCAGCAGGTCTTCCCAGGGCCACTTCCCAGCCCAGCCCTGCAGGCCACCCCCACCCGGGTCACCAACCCTGCTCTCCTTGGCTCCCCCGCCCCCCAGGAAACATCTTCAGTGCTGAGGTCCACGGCCTCGAGAGCGACACTAGGTACTTCTTCAAGATGGGGGCACGCACAGAGGTGGGGCCTGGGCCCTTCTCTGGCCTGCAGGATGTGATTACTCTCCAGGAGAAGCTCTCAGGTAAGAGGTGGAAAGGGAGGAAGGGGTGGGCTCCATCCTGGGGCAGCCCAAGCTCTCCAGAGGCCCCCAGAGCTGGCTTCTAATCCTGAAGTCATCTCCTCCAAGGCCTTGCGTTCAGGCACATGTTGTTGGACAGCTGCCCTCTCTATTTGGTGTGAAAGTGTTAGTTGCTCAGTCATGTCCGACTTTTTGTAACGTCATGGACTGTAGGCTCCTCTGTCCATGGAATCCTCCAGGCAAGAGTACTGGAGTGGCTAGCCATTCCCTTCTCCAGGGGATCTTCTTGACCCAGGGACCGAACCCAGCACTTCTGCATTATAGGTGATTCTTTACCGTCTGAACCACCAGGGAAGCCTGGTGTGGAGAGGACAAATTTGAAGGGGAAATAGGTGAGGTTCAGTGGTAATTCAGTCGAAAGGTCTGATTTGTGGGAGACTGACTTGGTTTCTTTGGGAGCTTACTTTCACTGGAGAACTGGCTTGAAGGGGCGATGAGCTTTGTATGGTGGAGGTCTTAGGCCATGAGACTGTCTACACCGTAATTTGCAGGGCCCAGTGTGAAAGGAAAATGTGGGACCCCTTATTAAAAAATGAAGAAGACAGACTTCCCTGGCAGTCTAGTGGTTAAGACTCCACACTCGCTCTGGAGGGGGCATGGGTTCGATCCCTGGTCAGGGAACTAAGATCCCAAATGCCGCACAGCAGCCACAAAAGAAAAAAATATCCTGTGTGCCACAGCTAAGACCTAGCATAGCCAAATAAATACATTTTTTAAAAAATGGGCAAGAATTTCAAGGTGGTGACAGCAGAGCATTAAACCAAGCCCAGAGCCCTTCTAAGCATGGGCCACATGCCACTGCACGTGTTACACACCTGCGAAACCAGCCCTGTTAGGCAGGCAAGAGGCATGTTTCACGGAAAGGACTGGTTGGTGGGGAGGAGCTCCAACTTCCAGATGTCCAATGGGGCTGACAGTTGGAGAGAGAGGTAGTGGTGGTCCCTGTGAGTCTGTGGACCCTCTGATCCTTGCATCAGAGATTTCACATGTCCAAAGGAAGAGACTCAGGCCAGTGGCCTCCAGAGGAAGCCCCAGGATGTCCTGGTCTATGAGCCTCGGGTTTTCTCCTGTCCTTGATCTGTTCCCTTCCCTCCCTCTCCCCTGCCAGACTCTTTGGATGTGCACTCAGTCACGGGCATCATCGTGGGCGTCTGCCTGGGCCTCCTCTGCCTCCTGGCCTGCATGTGTGCTGGCCTGCGCCGCAGCCCCCACAGGTGGGTGGAAGGACCAGTCTGACCACAGAGAGGAGCAACTTCCTCTGCAGAGAAGAGAGAGCAGGGAAAGTGGCTGTGACTTGCTCTAGCCCCTCCTGGGGGCCCCATTAAAGTTGTCTGGGATGAATGGGTTGGGGTGAGGTCCTCGTGAGCATGCGGAGCGGATTGGGTTTAGGGACGCCCCCAGCGTATCCCCTCAGTAAGGGCTGGCATAGCATAGCTGCCTCTCTCCTGCTTCCTTGCTGGTGGTTGTTAGTCGCTCAGTCGTGTCTAACTCTTTGTGATCTCATGGACTCCTTGGTAGCTGCTAGCGTCTTGCAAAGAGGGCCCCCAAATCTCCAGATGCCCAGAGCCCGAGGAGAAAGGATCTCAGTGCAGTGTGACAGCTGTTGTGAACAGTCACAGAATTTCTTATCCATTGCACAGACGGTGAAATTAAGTCTCAGAGATGGGTAGGAACCTGCCCAGGGACATAGGCTGGACTAATCCCAATCCCAGCCCTGCCCCTCTCTTTGACCACACTGTCTGTTCCCCATCTTCCCTTCCAGAGAAGCCCTCCCAGGGCTGTCCTCCTCGGCCACTGCTGGGAACCCCACACTGTACTCCCGAGCCCGCCTGGCCCCCCCCAGCCCCCCAGCTGTCCATGAACTGGAGTCCCTTGTGCACCCTCGTCCCCAGGACTGGTCCTCACCGCCCTCCGACATCGAGGACAGGGCTGAAGTGCACAGCCTTATGGGTGGTGGCGCTTCTGCCGCCCGGGGTCACTCCAAGAGAAAGGTGAGCCTGGAGCCGGGGAGGTCCGAGCCCCACACAGCAGTTCATTCCCAAATAGGACACTAGGGGGCGCGAGAGCACGCTGTGTGACCCTGTGAGAGGCCCGCTCCCCCTCCCCTCCCTGGACCAGCTGCAGAAGAAAAGGCTCTCCCTCCTCTTTTTGGCAAGGCAGGGAAGCAGATGGGCCTCCATCTCTGGCAGAATAGGTCAGCCTGGTTCTCAGGAAGGAGGGGAGAGCCCCCGAGGGGCTGTTGGCGGGTGACTCAAGGTGGCCAGAACACACCTCATGCTGGGAGCTGGGGAGAGCTCTAAGACCCAGTTCTCCCCAGTGTGGGGGAAGGAGGCTGGTCGGGTAGGCTGTGGCCAGGTAGGACAGGGACCCAGATGAGGTGCGTCCACACAGGGAGGGTCCTGTCCATGCTGGCAGTGGTGGCTCGTCCTGCATTTTCTGACCAGCCAGCTCGAACCCCTAAGTCCTTTCTCACCCTCTCCCTGCCTCTGTGGTGAAGGAGACCTTGCCTGGCTCAGAAACTCCTGGACTGTTCTGCAGGAGCATCTTTCTACCCTCAAATCCACCCCCAGACTCAGCCCATTCTGTGCCTGTCCCCATTGCCTTGGGGAGGGAAGTAGAAAGGGGGCCAAGAGTCTGTGGAGGGGGCTCCAGCCGTTTCCTGGGTATATCCCCAGCCAAGCCCTCAGCTCTTGCTTCTTTCTCTGTGCAGATCTCCTGGGCTCAGCCCGGTGGGCCCAACTGGGCAGGTTCCTGGGCAGGCTGTGAGCTGCCCCAGGCAGGCCCCATGCCCTCTCTGACTCGGGCCCTGCTGCCCCCTGCTGGAACTGGGCAGACACTGCTGCTGCAGGCTCTGGTGTACGAGGCCATAAAGGTCAGTGTCCTGGAAAGAAAGGGGGAGGGAAGGAGAGAAGCTCCCATGCTTGTTAAGAGCAAGTAGTGAATCCTCTGGAGACCCCTGGTGGTAACATCCCCGGGGGTAAAAGTCGAGCCTGGAGACCCCCGGAGCCTCTAAAGGTGAGTGGGTGGAGGGCAGGCCAGTGTTTGGGAGAGCAGGCCAGTGTTTGGGAAGACAGTCCCTCCTCGAGCTAGGCAGAAGTGGGCCACTGCAGAATTCCCACGGATCTGAGGGTGCACCAATCTGACTGCATTCAGCCCTTCTTCGTGTTCACGGACCCCTGCCTGTATCTGGTATTTCTGAAATTCTGTGACAAGGGCAGATCGTAGTGTTTCCCTGCCTTCCCCTGGATCTGATCACCATCTCCTAGAGGACAGTCACTGTTCTTCCCTTACCAACTCCCGCATGATATATAAAGGGCTCCAGGCTGGGGGTCAGCCTCTCTACACCCCGAGAGTGACAGTCATTCTTCTGACGGTCACGCTCAGTGATGGTTTTTGTGTTCTCTGCTCTGACCAGGGCAACGGGAGGAAGAAGCCTCCCCCAGCCTGCAGGAACCAGGTGGAGGCTGAAGTCATCGTCCACTCTGACTTTAGTGCATCCAATGGGACCCCTGACCTCCACCTCCAAGACCTGGAGCCTGAAGATTCCTTGCCTTCAGAGGCTCCTGACCTCACTTCAAGTGTTGTGGATCTCGGTCAAGGGGAAGACTGGCTGGACCGGGAGCCAGGAGGGTGTGAGCAAGCAGCCCCTGGGCCAGACAGACTCACCTGCCTGCCAGAGGCAGCCAGCGATACTTGCCCCTACTCGGACCTCCAGTCCAGTGAGGCTCTGGAGGAGGCCCCTGGGAACAACTGCCAGCCAAAGGCCCCCTGCCCTCCAGGAGCCAGCCCAAGCCTGCCCAAAGCCCCAGTCCCGTCCTCCTCTACTTAGCTCCCCTAGAGGGCACCGTTTGGGACAGGCTGGTTTGGATCATGCGATATGACGCGTGTGGCTACACGTGTACTCGTCTCTGCCTGCAAGTCATCAAGCCACTTGGAGCCTCCTGGGGTGCTTTGGCTCGGGGAGAGGAAGGATTGGATTATTCACTCCCCCCATACTCTGTGACACATGTGACGCACAGTTACATGTGATGTGCACATGTGTGAAGCACATGTGTGTGTGCTGGTTGGTGAGCTGGGAAGCTCTGGGCCAGGCAGTGCTCACTGTGGCCTAATTGATCCTCCAGGTCAGGACACTGCCCCAGAGTGGTCTGTCCCCAGCCCTGCGGGCCCCTACTCTGTCACCCAGCCTTTTATTACACACTCTGAGAGTGTCTCCAATGCCTTGTCTGACAAAGACAGCCCCGGCCCACTTTCCGGTTGGGCTGGGCTGAGTGCAAGTAGGCTCTGAATGCCTGACACTTTAGTTGCATCACCTCCCATCTGCCATGTGCCCCGAGCCCAAATTGAGAGGGTGTCTCCAGCTCCCCTCGGAGCGAGTCTGCACCTAATTTTGTAATTGGGGAAGTGCCTGCTTTTGAAAATCTGCTTTCTCTTGCTCTTCCTTCTCTCCTCCCCCTCACTCCTCTAAGGTCTTGTTTCTCTGTGCCCCTGTTCTCCGGGGCTCTGTCCTCTCCTCTCTGGGGCTTCTGTCTGTCCCTGCTGTCTCTCTCTCGCCTCTCCCACACTGTGTCATGTGGCTCTCCTGCCTGGGTTCAGTCTCAGCACCCTTCCCTCACAACACGACTACCTCATGTCTGTTTGGGGCCGTGATGGGACTCCTGTGTCCGCCGTCCACTTCAGCCATCATCCTCCTGCCCCTGCTTCTCTGTGCCTCTGTAGACCCCATCCCTAGGCAGACTGCACACCCCCAGTGCGGGTTGGGAGAGGACTTTTCAGCTTCCCTTGCATCTTTCTCCCTGGGATTGAGACTGGAGGGTTCTCCTTAGAGAGGATAAATGCAAGTCATCCTTGGGTGTTTTGAGACAGGGAAGGGGGAACATGACCCAGAGGCTTGGGATACAATTATTCCCTCCCTTCCATGTGGTAAGTCTGGTTTGCTGGACAGAGGCATTTGAGGCACCTTCCTTCCCAGCTGGAGCTTGAAAGGGAGAACGGGGTGGGAATTAGGGACTGGGCAGCCCCTTCGCTTCCCACTCTGTGCACCTTGTCCAGGAACTGACAGGGTGGGGCTGGGAGGAATCTCATTCTCTAGGGTGCTGGAAGTAGGGTCTTCGCACAGGACAAGGGTGATGGGCTCATTTCATTTTGCTCTTTCTTTAAATTCAGTCCTGAAGTCATTTTCTGTTGACCCCCCACACAGGGACAAGCCTGACTTGTTTCATTTGTTTGATTTTGCACCTCAGCCTCTCAGAGGACCATTTAGGACTTGGTCTCTTCTCCCTGAATTCACCTTTTTTTCCACAGAGCAGCAAGCACATCAAGGGTTAACTCTGGCTTCTGAGCCGAATTAGAAATAACCAGTCTATCTTTCTTTTTTTTTTTAATGGTGAAATGTCTCTCCGTGGAGTTGCAGCTTCCTCAGACCCTTTCAGCATCTGTGTTTATTACACTCGGGTGTCACTCAGGTTTGACACCCGCACCTACATTTCCTCCTCCTCCCCCTTCAGGCAGCCTATGATAACACTAAAGATTATTAATGTTGGTTTTGTATCTCGTTAAGGACAGAACTGTCATTTGTACTATTTCTGTAGCATTCAGCATTGCTGTGGCTAACACTACTGTATATGTTTCATCAGTGCTCTGAAGGTCAAAAGCCTCATTTTATTTGGCTGCTTTGATTTTTTTTCTTTTTTTTCCTAAAGGGGGAAAAAAAAAAAAAATGTCCTGAATTAAATAGCTGTTTTAACAGTAGGCTCTTAGCATTACACCACATAGTCATTTTTCATGTTCTTGTTTAACAGGCACTGAGGTTCTGGTTTAAATTAAATAGCTGCAAATGAGACAATTTATAACCCATTAGGTTGGGTGGAAAATTGTTTCTCAAAAGCAAATAAGTAATAAATCTGGTATCTGCCTATAACTCACAGTTGATAAGAACATGGCCATTACTCACTAGCATTATATATGATTTGGGCTCTGGGTAATTTGGAAGTGTTAGGTTTGTGTCTTTGTAGCAGTATTTTTATTAGAAAAGAGTCCATTGGCCTTTTACAGGGTATTAATCCTTTTGTCACCTACCATGGATGCCTTATGGTTTTTGAGTCTCATTTAAAAACCTTTTCTTGATGCATGACAAGTATAATCGGTACCTGCTCATTTATTTGTCTGTAGTTTTGCTGTATTATTTAATTATTTTTCCAGCATTTTTTCTCCTTACAATTATGATATTCTTTAGTGTTAAGCCAGTGCATTGATCATATATCTGTCCCTGTAATGAATTAATAAACTATTTTCCAAAAATGTTCTTGTTTTTAGAACCAAGTGACTAGAATTTCTTCAGCCTTTCTGCCCTAAAGAATGTATTTCTTACCAGGATGGGAAATGTTGAGTTTTGAGCAGAAGAGCAGGTGGTTATAAGAAAGAACTGGACTTTCTCTGAAGAAGAGGGAACCTTTGTACACTGTTGATGGGAGTGTAAATTGGTGTAGTCACTGTGGCAAACAGTATGGAGGTTTCTCAAAAAACTAAAAATGGAACCACCATATGACCCAGCATTTCAACTCCTGGGTATGTAACATAACAAAAACACTAATTTGAGAAGATATGTGCATGTCAGTGTTCACAGCAGCATTATTCACAATTGCCAAGATATGGAAGCATCCTAAATGTTCATCAACAGATGAGTGGAGAGAGACAATGTGGTATGGTTAAGCAATGAAATACTGCTGCGGCTGCTGCTAAGTCACTTCAGTCATGTCCTACTCTGTGCGACCCCGTAGACGGCAGCCCACCAGGCTCCCCCATCCCTGGGATTCTCCTGGCAAGAATAGTGGAGTGGGTTGCCATTTCCTTTTCCAATGCATGAAAGTGAAAAGTCAAAGTGAAGTCGCTCAGTCGTGTCCAACTCTTAGCGACCCCAGGGACTGCAGCCTTCCAGGCTCCTCCGTCCATGGGATTTTCCAGGCAAGAGTACTGGAGTGGGGTGCCATGGCCTTCTCCAATGAAATACTACTCAGCCATAAAAGAGAATGAAGTTTTGCCACTTGCAGCAACATGGATGGACTTGGAGGGTATCATGCCAAGTGAAATAAGTTAAAGACAAATACTCTATTACTTATATGTGGAATCTAAAAAATATGACAAACCAGTGAATATAACAAAAAAGAAACAGACTCAGGGATAGAGAAAACAAGCTAGTGGTTACCGTGGGGAGAGGGGAAGGAGCAAGATAGGGTAGGTCCATACTACTATTTATAAAATAAGCTCCACGGATATGTTGCGAAATACAGGGAATAGAGCCAGAATTTTATAACTGTAAATGGAGTATGACCTTTAAAATTATGAATCACTGTATTGTACATTTGTAACTTATATAATATTGTACATCAACTATATTTCAATAAAGTAAATAGGTTACTCAGACTCCTAGGATAGGAACTACTCCCCTCACCTCAAAAAAGGAACTGAACCATCTCCCTCCCTCAACAGGCACTTAGAAAAAACACCTGAACTTAGGAAAGATGCTTTCTTTGATGGCATTCTTTTAGGCTCTTCAAGGATCTCTTTTCATCTGGACACACATTTTTTTTAACTTTGTCGATGCAAGGGAGGAGTGAACCACCAAACTCCAGAGATTGGGTTCGACAAATCTTCTTTGTATAAATCTGGCTTCCAAAATGGCCCGTGATGCCCATTCACACATATGGGTGCAGTACCTATGAGCTCAGAGACCCACACATGCGCTCTCACCTTCACAATCATGCTGGTGTCCATTAACTCAAACCTAGGCACGATAGTCATATACCAGACTCCACGCTTATACCCCACACACACCTCAGGATTACACTTGGCAACTGCTCTGCTAGGATCTTTATAGTGCCTGGACTGTGGGTGTTTTTCTACTGCGGGGAACCAAGAACCAGAGGCCTTCCTGCCCAGGACCACCCCCAAAGTGGCTGGTGAACCAGCCCTGAGTTAATTGACACATTGTAGGGGGAGATACTGCACATTTTGCATGCAGGAGAATAGCCATTATTTGCATATCACTCTCAGACCAAGCGTTGTGATAAAGAAGAATTAAACACTTGTCAAAATGAATTTAAAATGACAGCAACTCAGGACACCCATTTGACCTCTCCTGAGTCTAGGACAAGCCAAGAAGGGGTTGTTAAGAATTCAAACCCTGCAGGAGGGAGTTTCAGGCCTTTCGGCCCAGGGAAGGCCCCCACCCCTCCGTTTCCTATGGCCAATAGAGGCTCATCCTTCCTGCCCTTCCTTGTAACGAAATTGGTTTGGGACTTCGGTGTGTTCCCTGACCCTGAATTTTTCCATTGCCTCCTACTGCTTGCTCATATGTCTCAAGTCCTGTTCATCTTCCAGTTGCTACTATGGAGTCCTTGGGCTGCACAAACCCCATCACTAGTAAACTTACCTGATTTCTGGAGGCCCTTTCTTTACCTATCTGCATCAGAGTTAGTTTTATATATGTTAACACTCCTGCTCTGCAATTCCACAGTTGGTATCAAAAGAGAGATGTAATTACTCCTCTGCCTGACCAATTCAATGCCAATAGCTGAGTAAGGCAGAGACTACTCTCTTTAAACCTCTTGCTCCTCGAACTTAGTAGATGCTCAGTAATTTTGATGGACTAGCACATCATGCTGAACTCAACAGATCATTTAATAGCGAGTGGCCAAGACTGATGGTCTCTGCAGGCGAGCGCGGGGCTGTATCTCCTAAGAGGCATGCCTATCTCCCGTAACAATCCTTACCTGAGACTGATGTCGTCTCCTTTTACCTTCCCTGACATGAAACATTGAGTCTTTGTGGCATAGAAGTGTTATTGGGAATGTTAACTTTCAGTGTGCTATTCCAGTTATCAGGTCATTTGTCATGACCTGTATCCTTTACATTTCCTTGAGGGTGAGCAGGGGAGACAGGATATCTTTATCTTTCAGATGAGCTCTGAGAGTGACTGCCCGGGTTTGCTGAACTAACCAGCAGGGAGAAGTGGGGTCAGAACCCGGCTTACTTTAGCGTTCTCATTGTCCTGTTAGGTCTGCTCTCTCAGGGCCCTGGACCAAGCCGCCTTCCCACTCTTCCTCCCTCCTGTCCACCCAAGCGCCACAACTCTTCGGTCTAAAGAGGCCAACCTTGCAGCTAAACGTCCTAACCTTTGGGTGGAAGAACCAGAAACCCATGGAAAACCGAATCTTTGACAACTTTGTGCAGCTTTTAGGGAATTGTCTCGACAATACAGACTTGGACACGGTGCAGAAGGGCGCAGCAGAAAGAGTGGGTAGGAGAGAATCCGGCAGCTTTGCGTGTTTCTCCGCAACCCGGTCCTACTCCGCAGTCCACTGGGTTTCCACTCCCCCAGCCCCCCAAGTTCGGAGCTGGCCCGCGGGGAGGGGTCCGGGGCTGCAGCTCTGGATGGCGCCCGCCGCTCCGGCCCCAGTTCAAAGCGCAGGGGGCGCGTCCGCCGCGCAGCCGGGAATGTCCGGCCGCTTAAAGCGCTCGCCGGCTCTTTTGTTCCCCAGACCCGGCCTCCGGGGAGAAGGGGCTGGGGGAGGGGACCGGGAGGGGAAGGAAGAGGGGCGGCGGGCGGCGGGCGGCGGGAGGGCGGGGCGGGTGGTGAGAGTGCGGAGCGCGCACCCCGGGCGAGGCTGACAGATCGCCCGGGTGGGTGCAAGATGGCGCAAGCGGCCGCGCTCGCCCTGCGCCCCCGGAGCTCCTAGGCAGGCATGTGGCCCCAGCCCCCAGCCGCCCGGGCTCGGCCCCGGCCGGAGCCCCGGCCCCGGCCCCGGCGCCGGCCCCGCGGGACACTGTGAGCCGCGAGAGGCCCCAGAGCCGCGCGTCGCCGATCCGAGCGGACCGCGAGCCCCATGGCTGCCTCGCGCGCCGCGCCCCCCGCGCCGCCGGCCCCGGCTCCTGCTGCCGCTGCTGCCGTTGCTACTGTTGCCCGCGCCAAGCGACGGTGAGCCAGGGCGCCCGCGGTGCGGCGGCTGGGGCCCGAGCCCCGGAAAGCGCGAGAAGGGAGTAAGCGGGCGCGGGGGGCGGACCTGGGGAGAGCGGCGCGGACCTGCCGGCGGACCGCGGGCTGGAGGGACTTGCCCAAGAAGGGGAGACGAGCGGGACGGGGAGGAGCCGGGGGAGAGGGCGCGGAGGCCCGGCTGCCGGGAACGCGGAGCCAGGCGATGCTGAGGATGGACCCCCCCCCCCCCCAGATGAGAGCCTCACATTCAGTCCGCCGCGGCTCCAAGACTCAGTAGTGTCCGAGCCCGGACCAAGCGGCGAGGAGCGCGGCAAAGCAGGGGATCGGCGGGCAGGCTGGAGTTGGGGAGAGGGGGGAACGAGCCTTGGGAGACCGCAGGGCTGAGTCCGGTCCGAGGGGCGAGTTGGGGAGCGCGGAGCCCGGGTGGGCACCGAGTGGCCCGCGGTGGCCGAGGTTAGGAAACCGCCGACCCCGGGGGCGGAGTCCGGGACTGAGCGGGCTGAGATGGGTGAAGAGAGCGCGTTGTGGGTTTGGAGAGGGACTGGGACGCGGAGTGCGAGAGAGCGATCGAGGAAGAAAGAGGTCCCCGGCTGGCCGTGCGTGGGGAGGGGGAGACACCCTGCGAGCTGAGGAAAGGAAAGAGAAGCCGACCGAGGGCGAGAGAGCGGCGGGGATGCCCACGTGCCCGCCCTGCCCCGGAGGGAGCACACGCAGAGCTCGGGGTCTGCGGGCTTTGCTGCCCGGAGCTCCGTCACCACCACCCCGTTCCCTCAGGGGCTGTAACGGGCCCATTTCATGCGAGAGAGGTGAAAATCTAGTCGCTTCCCCTCCCACCCCAAGTTCTCAGCAGACACTCCTCTGGGCAGTATTCTCTCCCCTCTTAGCTCCGGAGAAGCAGGATGTCGCAAGCGCATCTAGTAGAAAGTTTATCCATCCCCCAGTTGCTACTAAAATACCGGGGTTGGGGTGCGGAGCCGAGGCAGCTGAAACGCAAGTCTTGGGAAGGATGGGAAGGGATCTGGAGGGGCGTGACCCTCAAATATCTTAAAATACGAATTACACTTCCCTGAAGGTGGGGGAAACGCCCCTCGCCGCAGCGCTCCTCCTCCTTTCTCCCCCTCACTGCCCGTCTCCCCGCAGCCAGGGAGGGCGCTGGCGGGTGAAGGGAGGGGCCCGCTCCGGGATCACTAGTTGCCCAGAAATGTGGAGGGGGTTTGTGGCTGCCTTCTCAGCCCAGGTGGGTTCGTTTCCCCAGGACTGAAGTTGTAACTGGTCTGGTAAGTTGCTCGCTGGAGAAGTTGGAGACTTGGCATCATGCCTGGGCTTGGAGCTCTCGTCCCTCCTCTCCCACTTCTGGTTCCCTGATCACCCTCATCTTCTCCCTTCTCTTCCTCCCCCTCGTCTTCCCCGTTTCCAGTTCCTTTCTCTTCTGCAGGAGTGAAGAGGTTGCTGGGAGAAAGGTTCTAGGAGCCTCCTTCTTTCTGAATTTTGAGAAATTGGAGTAGATGTTTGGTATCCCTCATCCTCTTTATGGCAAAGGCAAAACAAACGGAACTGCCAAACCCCAGAGCATCCTAGGGGTGGGCCAGTGGAGCTGGACCATAACCTGGCCTGTACCCAGTCCTAGACCCACACACCCTTCTCCCTGTTCAGATGGTGTTGTCAGCAAAAAGAAGCAGCGATTTATTACCATCTCACTTTATATTTGTTCAGAAATTTTAACTTTTCATAGTGCCTTTACGCCTGTAGGTCATATTTAACATAGGGCTTCCCTGGGGGCTCAGTGGTGAAGAACCCACCTGCCATTGCAGGAGACGTAAGAGATGTGGGTTTGATCCCAGGTTGGGAAGGTCCTAGAGGAGGGCATGGCAACCCTCTCCAGGATTCTTGCTTGGAGAATTCCATGGACAGAGAAACCTGGTGGGCCACAGGTCATGGAGTTGCGAAGTTGGACTGGAGTGACTGAATGACTGAAGTGACTTAGCACGTACAAACGACACAAGCCATATTGTTGTTCCTTATTTAAACAGATGAGGATGGAGAAGCCAGGGCATATTGAATACTTTACCTGAGGTCACACTGTGAAAGTCTGTGCGGCTCCAGTGTTTAACCAGGTGGCCACAGAAGTGGCAGCAGCTATGCTGGAATCAGTCTTGCTTTTAGGTCCCAGACTTGTAACTATTAACTCTGAGGTCTCCGACAAGCTGCTTCACACCTCTGGGCTTCAGTTTCCTTTTCTGTAAAAGATATGAATAAAGACCTCGTGCCACAATTATACAGTCCATGCACCACAATGAAGATCTTGCAGCTGCAATGCAGCCAAGTAAATAAATATTTTTTAAAAACATACAAATAAAAGAAAGGTGGTAGAAATAATATCCATCTCTCTGAGACGGTCTGTTGATTAAGTAACTGTACTGCATGAGATGGTACTTCATAAGGCAGAAATTTCTATATATTAATAGAGATTCCAGGCATGAGATGACCCTTCATAATGCATACATTTCTATATATTAATAGAGACTCCAATTAATATTGCAGAATGATGGGGATGGGACACTCAGATCCAGAGAACTTGGAAGCCCTGTGTTTTCAAGTTCATTCCACACTAACTTCTCCTTTTACTCTCTCTCCCTCTCCTGATGCAGGTCTTGGCCACTCTGCTGAACTGGCATTTGCTGTGGAGCCAAGCGATGATGTTGCAGTCCCTGGGCAGCCCATAATGCTGGGCTGCAAGGTAGAGGGGACTCCTCCAGTGCGAATCACCTGGAGGAAGAATGGGGTGGAGCTGGCGGACAGTACCCACTCCACTGTGCTGGCCAATGGATCCTTGATGATCCGCCACTTCCTGCTGGATGGAGGAGGCAGCCCTTCAGATGAGGGGGACTATGAGTGTGTGGCTCAGAACCGCTTTGGGCTGGTGGTCAGTCGGAAGGCTCGAATCCAGGCTGCAAGTAAGTGGGTGCCCTTACTTTTTTTTCCCCCAGGTCATGGAGGGATAAAGGGAGCAGTTCCATCTTATGTAGCTTCTGGAGAACTGTTTCAGCATGGATCAGTTGAGAGGAGCATAGCAGCAATTTGCAGTGGTGGAATTATATCATTTACTCATTTAACTGATTGGAATGCAATTTGACAAGAATGTAGCCAAACACTCTTGTAGGAAAAGGGAGAGAGAAAGCCAGCTTTATTCAGCTCTTGGTTCAGTGTGTCTTAGCTTCCATATGCCTGTATATTATGAGCATCCCAGTCTTTTGAGTATGATTTTTGTGTTTAAAGATAAACTTTGGGGGTGATTTAAGAAGATTTTGAAGGGTAATTTTGATTACATGCAGTTTTTAATTACGTGCTGACTTTCAAACCTTTGGGGTAGAATAAACCTCACTGTACCAGTGATAACATTCTGAAGCTTCAGCAATTTGCTTTACAAAAAATATGATAGAATAATTTCAGGGTTAACACAGTGATGATATTCCCCTCACTCACCTTCCTGCTGGTGTACTTTAAAAAAAAAATTCAGCTTTATTGAGGTGTAATTGATAATAAAATTATAAGATATTTAAAGCGTACATTATGATACACTTTACTTGATATTTGGTGTGCTTTTTTGATTGGGAGAGAAGAGGTGTTTCATCTCTAGAATTGTGCTTAGCTGATGGACCAGCAGTCATTGTGATGATGAAATTATGGTCGTCCTCTACTGCTTTGTCCTGCCAAAGGTCTGCTGTTGCTGTTTAATCTGTGTACACTCATAGGTATTATCACATAAACCAAAATTATTTATGTATCTTGGGAAGGTGGCAAGCTATGAGGGTGGAAGTCTGCTCACAGACTTCTGGTTCTTTCTTTTTTTTTTGGCTATGTTGCTCAGCATGTGGAATCTTAGTTCCCTGACCAGGGATCAAACCTACATCTCCTGCATTAGAAGCAGGGAGTCTTAACCACTGGACTGCCAGGGAAGTCCCAAGAACCACTGCTTTTGAGAAAGGGTAAAAGTTTTGCCAAGTGGAAAATGTTCTGCATCCCATAATCTCTGTACTTCTGGGTGGTGTCCCTTAAAAAGGCTGCTTTAATTTTGGTTGGTAATCATTCAAATTAATGCTTATTAAACACTTGCTGCGTACTGGGCATCCTGCCCAGGTGCTCTATATGAATTATCTTATTTAGTCATTGTGTTGACACTGGAAGCTAGGCAGTCATCATCCTCATTTTACAGATGAGAACTCTGAGACTTAGGGGGATTGGCGACCTTCTGGTGAGCAGAGAATCCGGGACTGCAGCTTAGGTGTTCTGAATCCTGAAGCCTCCCACTTAACCCTTGTGGCACGCTGCCTCCTCCCTGTCTGATCACTGACCAATTTCTTCCTGGCTCCGAGGGCATTTGCACAGTTGCTCTGAACGGCTGGCGAGTGATGAATTGTTCCGGGGCAGGAGGCCTCTCCTTGGGTTTAAGATGCTCCTTTGTTCTAAGGAAGACTCCTCTAGGCCCCCATATGGAGCTCTCTGGGACGCGGCCCTGGACCTTGAGACGGAATCACTTCTGGCTCAGCAACCCCTCATCCTCCAGCCCTCCTGGCCGTGTAGGGGAGGCTGGTGCATCTTCCGAGCAGATGGCTGGGTGTGAGGAGGGAAAGTGGGGACAGAGAGTGGGGACCCAAGGAAGCTTGTTGGACAGAAGAGAAGAGACTTCTCAGGGAGCTCTCCCTGGCCTGCGTCAACTCCGAGGGCCTGATGGCTCCTGCATCACCAGCCTAGACTTCTGGGAGATAAATCCCCAGGTGTTTATATAGAGCTAATCGTAAATGTGCTTTTCTATAAATGGTAATACCTTCAAGATGTTCAGCCTCCTTAAACTCCTAACAGTATAAGCAGTTGAGCTGTGGGCTCTGGCTGCGGGGAGGGCCAGCAGGTGAGCTCAGCTTGGTTAAGCCTCTGGGGTCCTGGGGACAGCTGGGGATTTGTCTCCAAACCCTGGCAGTCTGATACGGGTTCTCTCCCCAGCAAGGCTTGTGGCCCCTCGGGGAAGGCTTGGACGGTTGGATCCCCTTTCCTCACGTCACAGGCTCATGTCCCTGTGAGGTTTTAGAAACCTCCAAAGCTGATTAGCCGCCTGGGTTCTCTCCTTCGGTAACAACGCCCTGCCCATGTGCCCATAGGCTGGGCAGATGTCGTATGACATAGGAGGAGGCCTTCTGAAAGGGTGTGAGGTGCCCTCCAGAGCCCCTGCTTCTCCTGCCTGCTCCACAGGGGCTGACGGGGCAGGAGGATGCTAAGCACCCCTCACAGACACACAGTCCACCCAGCGCACCCGGTGAGGCAGGTCGGTGTGGGGCACCAGCCAGAGGCCGATGGCTGGGAACACCTCCTCTTCCATCCAGTGGGCCTGGATCCTTGGGGGCTTCAGTAGCAAAGGTCTGCTGTCAGGGATGAAGTGGCTCAGGGTCCTAGGAATACTCATGCTTCCAGCATGTCTGGTTTCTCTGCCTTGTTGTTCCATGTGGTTATAGCCTGGGGGCTGAAAATTGCGACACTTGGGAAGGAAGAGATCCTAGACAAGTTAATCTTTCCATGGCCCAGTGTCCTCACCTGTGAAATGTACATATAATCCTACTTTGTGGGATGGTGGTAAGGACTAGCACACTCCACGCTTTGCCTGGCACAGAGTTGGTACTCAGTAATGGAGTCAATCCTCTTTGCTTCTTTTAAAGGCTATTCCAGTCTTGTGGCTCAGCTGGTAAAGAATCTGCCTGCAATGCGGGAGACCTGGGTTCGATCCCCTTGGGAAGATCCCCTGGAGAAGGGAAAGGCCACCCATTCCAGTATTCTGGTCTGGAGAATTCCATGGACTGTACAGTCCATGGGGTCACAAAGAGGTGGACGTGACCGAGCAACTTTCACTCCCAGTGACATTGCCAGCAAAAGCAGACTCCTGAATCCACTCCCAGCCCCCAGCTTTCTCCCACACTGGGATTTAGTTAGGGAGTACTCCAGGAAAATCTCTCAGGGAGTGAATCTCTCACTTCAGAGGCGGAGCGCAACCTGTTCTGTTTTAACCCCTTCCTGGGAGGGTCTGGCGATTCTCCCAAGCCTCTGGGCATCCAGTGAAGCTTGGCTGCCCTGTGAGACCTTCTACCATCCCCCTGGAGAGGCTCCAGGAAGGGCATGTGGGACACCTGATCCAGTGGGAATAGGCAGTGACTCACACCTGTTGAGATCTGTGTGCCGGGATGACTCCAAAGAGGGATGGCCTGGCTACAAGGAGGGGAGATAAGTGGGGGCCCCACCCCCAGCTCCCCTCCACCCCCAGCTTCCCTCCACCCCCAGCCCCCTCCACCCCCAGCCCTCCTCCACCCCCCTCCACCCCCAGGTCCCCTCCACCCCCAACTCTCCTCCACCCCCAGCCCCCCTCTACCCCCCTCCACCCCAGATCCCCTCCATCCAGCCCCTCTCCACCCCCAGCTCCCCTCTACCCCCAGGTCCCCTCCACACCCAACTCTCTTCCACCCCCAACTCCTCTCCACACCCCAGCCCCCCTCCACCCCCAGGCCCCCTCCACCCCCTCAACTCCCCTCCACACCCCCAGCCCTCCTCCACCCCCAACCCGCCTCCACCCCCAGCCCCCCTCCATCCCCAGCCCCCTCCACCCCCAGGTCCTCTCCATCCCCAACTCGCCTCCACCCCCAGCCCCCTCCACCCCCCTCCACCCCCAGGTCCTCTCCATCCCCAACTCGCCTCCGCCCCCAGCCCCCTCCACCCCCAGCCCCCCTCAGGCAGATCCTCTTAATTCCTGGCCCTTTGGGAAACTGGAGTAAAGAGGTAGATGATCTGGAACACAGTGTGTCGGACTTTGCTATGCCTGTGATCTTGATAAAATTCAGGTTTTGAGTCAGTGGGTCTAGGCCAAGGCCTGGGGGTCCTGCAGGTCTAAGGGATCCCTGGTGACGCCCACAGTGCTGGTCCACGGGTGTGAGAGGAGGGCCTCTCCCACATCACAGCTGCTAGTGTAGGGGCGTCTGTGGGCAGTACAGTGAGTCTGGAGAACAAGGGCTTCAGGGTCATATCTGGGCAGGTTTGAACCCCAGCTCTGCCACTCACAGATGCCATGTCCTTAGCACAGTTACTTTCAACTCTTGAGTCAAATGAGTCTCTGCCTTCATTTGAAAAGAAAAAAAAAAAAGCATAATCCCGTCATCCTATCAGGGCTGTTGGGGAATCAAATGAGGTGATGGATGGAAAGTATCTGGCCCAGGGCTTGGCCTCTAGAAATGCTCATGAGGTATTATTGTTGGTATTAGGTTTGCTGTTGCTGTTGTTTAGTTGCTAAGTTGTGTCCGACTGTTTGCAACCCCATGGACTGTAGCCCTCCAGGCTCCTCTGTCCATGGGATTCTCCAGGCAAGAAGACTGGAGTGGGGTGCCATTTCCCTCTCTAGGGGATCTTCCTGATCCAAGGATCATTGCCTCATCTCCTGCATTGGCAGGCAGATTCTTTACCCTGAGTCACCTGGGAAGCCCCTAGTGATAGGTATTGAGCGCTAATTTAGGATGAAGACAAGCCTGTTCCAACAGGTAGGATTCTCGAAGTGCCAGGATTGCCTCCCCCGTAGCCCGGAGCCATCCTGACTGGGCGTTCCCAACGATGGTTATGAGGGTAGGCTGTGGAGGGAAACAGATCCCTAGCTGGATGGACTTGGGTAAGTCACTGGAATCCCTGAGTCTCAGTTTCCTCATCTTTAAATTGGAGGAAATAATACTTAGCAAGGAGGAATGCTAGGAGGATCCCCCATGACAATACGTGTAAAGAACTTAGCCCAGTGCAGGGCACATAGAAAATGTTCCTTAGATACTGTTATTATTCTGGGGTGATAACAAAGGTGAGACGTGAAGTTCTAAGTTTCTTTAGATATGGTGGTTCCAGGCGGGTCCCTGGTAGCCTGGACTCCTAGTAAGAGGCAGTGGGGTGTGGTGAGAGGGAAGGAAGTCCAGGTCTAGTCCCCTGCTGTCTCCACCTTACTAAATCACCTGCTGCTCAGGCCGTCAGTCACCTGCTCCTGAAGTCTGAACCATTCTCAGCCTGTCTGAGCGAGGGCAGTTTCACCAGCTACTCTGAAATCTCTTCCAGCAGCAAGGTCCATGCCTGTGTGGATGTGGAGACAGGGTCTCAGCACACATCTGTGGAGCCAGGTCTGGGTGGGCAGGTTGGGAAAACTACGGGCTGGAGCTGCTGAGTGGCACAGCTTGTGTGGTGGGCTCAGTATATTTAGGGGACTCTGGCAGTGCCTCAGTGTAGGGCATCGAGTTGTGCAGGGAAGTGGTTCCTGGCACAGTGACTGGTGACCCTGGAGGCCTTTGTCACCTGGAGGCCTGGTGTGTGAAACTCAAGCTTTTCTCTCCTCTTTGAGGGGCAGCTCAGCCAAAGTGGATGTTGTTCAGTCACTCAGTCATGTCCAACTCTTTGTGACCCCCTGGACTGCAGCACACCAGGCTTCTTTGTCCTTCGCCATCTCCCAGAGCTTGCTCAAACTCATATCCATCGAGTCAGTGATGCCATCCAACCATCTCTTCCTCTGTCGTCCCCTTCTCCTCCTGCCTTCAGTCTTTCCCAGCATCAGGGTCTTTTCCGATGAGTTGGCTCTTTACATCAGTGGCCAACATATTGGAGTATCAGCTTTAGCATCAGTCCTTCCAAAGAATATTCAGGACTGATTTCCTTTAGGATTGACTGGTTTGATCTGCTTTCTGTCCGGGGACTCTCTCCAAAGTAACCCTGAGGAAATCTCCCTTCTGCCCCTCGCATGCTTCCACCTACCTGTTAGAGCAGAAAGCAGGTGCTACTGCTGAGGTGTCACCAGTGTGACGAGTGATGGGCATGCCAAGGCCTACTCTCACACCAGGTAGGTCACCCGTAAGTACGCCAGGGTGCAGAGGTAGGTGGAAATCAGTACTCCACAGCCTGACCTCTTCTGATGCACTTGAGAAGCTGTGAGGCGTGGTGGAAAGGCCCTTGCCTGGACACTGGAGTCCTGTGTAACTCTGGGCAAGTCAGTCACCCTCTCTGGACTTTCTTTTTCTGATTGTAACATTGAGTTGTTGGACCAACGTTCATCTCTGTGCTGCGGTATTAAGGCTTCCTTTCCACCCAGTTAGTCCTTGGACTGCCTGCCTTTCTGAGCCTTTTCCCAGTCTATTCTTGCCCCTGCTCGTCCCTTACCCGATCCCTCCCCAAAGACCACTTAAT
Source organism: Budorcas taxicolor (assembly GCF_023091745.1). Classification (NCBI taxonomy): domain Eukaryota; kingdom Metazoa; phylum Chordata; class Mammalia; order Artiodactyla; family Bovidae; genus Budorcas; species Budorcas taxicolor. The sequence continues at coordinate 12,478,471 of NC_068919.1, read as the reverse complement.
TCACTGTAATTTCTTCCTCGCCCTCCTAAGACAGGGAGTACTTGTGGTCTGTGGCATTCAGGCTCAGCCTTCCTCTCAGTGGGGGCTGCCTGCATTGTTAAGTAACTGTTTTGTGGCTGGATATTTCCTCTGTTTCCTTAACTCGATTTTAAGCTCCTAAAGGGCTTCTCTCTCTTTTGTATCTCTCACGTCCTCTGCCTGTGGAGCCTGATAAAAACTAAATGAGTGTGTGGCCTTGTAGGTGCAAAACTCCATCCCTCTCTGCTTCTCTTTGACTTTCCCTATTTCTCCCCACCTCGTAATTGATAACATAGCTCAAAGGGACAGAAGCAGGTGAGTGGGGAATTTAACACACTAGGGGCAGAATCTTGGGGTGGCTGTGGCTGCGTGTTTTTCTCTAGAGGAGCTGAGACTCTCTTCCTCAGCAGATGGCGTGTGAATCAGAAACCACATTGCTTGGTAGTCCTCATGCCTGGGTCTTGGGGTCTCCCGCCTTGGACTGTATTCCCTGGCTGGATAAAGGCTGTGTCCCCAGGCCTGCTGGCCTCTACTGTAGTGGGAGGACCGCCCCTCGCCCCAGCAGCAGGACTTGAGTGTGGAAGTTACAAGCTTCTGGTTCCCACACCTTGGCTCCGCTGCCGCAGGCAGCCAGCTGGCCCCTTGAACACAATGTGCAGATCTTCTCTGTTCCCATTCCCGGCATTGTCCATGGCCGGGCGCCTTGGCTGGGAATGTGGGCCGGTGAATAGCGGAGGCATTTGCAGCGTGCAAATGAAACAGGCCCGCAGCCCCCCTTAGCCCCCCATTCCCTCCCCACCCCCAGGAGAAAGGACTTTTTCACTTCTGGCCTTCTTGTATTGCCTTCCCTTCGCCTCTCCAAAGTCCTTGCAGGCGTGTGTGTATGTGTGTGTGTGTGTGTGTGTGTGTGTGTGTGTAAGAGACTTCACAGCAGCTTGAAGGCTGTTCAACACAGGCTTCAAAAAAACAAGTAGAATGGAACAGAAGGGCACCCAGGATGGAAAACCAAACAGCTCACTGCTGTCTTTGTTTAAACTGGACCGGGTGGTTCCAAAAATGTCTGCCTGTGTAACTAACCTACGGCTCCCTAAGATCTCTGGCCCTAGCCTTGTTGCAACAAGAAATGCAGAGGTCAGTGCTAGTGTTAAGTTGCTTCAGTTGTGTCCGACTCTTTGTGACCCCATGGACTGTAGCCCGCCAGGCTCCTCGTCCATGGGATTTACAGGGCAAGAATACCAGAGTGGGTTGCCATTTCCTTCTCCAGGGGATGTTCCCAACCCAGGGATCGAACCTGCATCTTCTACGTTGGCAGGCAGGTTCTTTACCACTAGCGCCACCTAGGGAGCCCATGGAGACCAGTAATGTGTGTGTATATTGCCACGTGGGCCTCTGTGGGCACCTGAGCATACAGCTGCGTGCCGAAGAAGGGTGCATGGGGCTCAGGATGAGGGTCCAGCTTTCAAAGGACTCTCCTGTGGGAACCCCTCCTCCCTGAGCAGTGTGGCCAGGCTACAGATCTAGAATGGACAGAACTGGTACAGGGCAAGAGAGGGTGATGGATCATTCTGTTGGGCCCTATAGCTGAAGTGAGGGAGGAGGGAAAGCTAGCCTTAGGTCACCGGCGGAGGGTGGGGCCTACATGATGGGCATGGGGGCCTGGCCTTAGTAACTCTGGGAATCTAGGCCGTGGTTTTCTTATTTATTAGGCGAGTGCCAGCAATCTGGCTGCAATCCGAGCCTGCTGGCCTGGGCTGCTCGTGTGCCCACCCCCTCCCACCCCCGCCCCCCCACCAAAGGACCATTCTTTGATGTCTGAGCTTGCTTCCCCTGCCCCCAACTTTGTTCACCCTGTTTCAAGAAAGGCTGACCCTTTCTGACTGCCCTCAAAGGTAAGGGAGGAGCAGAGAAGAGAGTGTTCTCTGTGAATCCGAGCAGCCCCAGGGGCGCTTCCTGGACAGGTGATGATGTGACCTATGGAAGGGCAAAGACAGGGGCCCAGCAAGGGCCTGAAGAGGGGCAAGCAAGGAGGAGTGCCAGGCCAGACCCTGGATCCCAGGCAGACGGAGGGGATGGAAGTGTGGGCTTAATCCAGGCCAGCTCACCACCTGGTTCAGGCAGAGGGAGGACAATTCGATGCAGAAGCCTCCCAGCCCACCCTCTCCATCTCTTCCCTGGATCTTAGGCTCCTCAGTCTCTGACAGCCCCCCCACACTCTGCCCCCCACTCTGCCCTCCTGTGAGGCCACGCTCTGCCCTCCTGTGAGGCCACGTTCCTCTTTGTCTTTAGCATTCCTCCTGCCTCCTGGTTTCTCCTGCCCTCCCTTCTTCCTATCTCCAGCTCTCTTTATTGTTCTGTGTTTCCTCTTGCCTCTGGCTCCAACTGTAGCAATTCCTGTGTCCACCCTCCACTGCTGTGCTTGGAGGGAGACACCGCTGCAAAAGTAGGTGAGCTCAGGCCTCGGCACAGAGCAAAGAGATGGGAAGAGGGGAGTCAGAGAGAATGAGGTGCAAAGAGGACCCCAAAGGAAGGGGTTCGTGGCCTCCCCAGCAAGTCAGAGTCTCGCTGGGGCACACTTTCCTGGGAGAGGAATCTGAGAATGCTGGCCCCTGCTTGGGCCCTGTCTCTGAGCCCGGACACTGACCACGGTGGGTGGTGGGGGCAGCCCCAGGCTACTCTCTGGAATGCTGGTGTTGGGTTGCAGTGCAGATGCAAGCAGTGATAAAGGGCAGGAACTGGACTTTCTGGTCTGGCTGCTGCCCCCAAGGCCATTGGAATGTGAGGGGGGACTAGCAAGAGGCCCCAGGGACTTGGAGTGGGCAGATGGAGACCAGACCACCTAAATGGAGAGGAGGGGGCAGACCACCAAGAGAGAGGACCAAGTTCTAGCCCTTTCACTGAGTTGCATGCTACAGTCAAAGAAGCCTAAAATTCCTGGTCCATCTAGGACCTTGGAAGTCTGCCCAGCCCCGCAGTGGGACCACAGGCATCCAGACCGCATCCATTTGGACCTTGCCTGGTCCCACCTCCTCGTTTTACAGAGGTGAAAACTGAGGCCCTGAGGAGGTATCCTGCCCAAGGATGTGATTGGTCCTCCAGCCTGGGCAGGTTGGAGAGCCCCTTGAGTCCCTCGTGCCGCTTGCCCTGCCCAGTGCCTCACCGCTTTGTGGTTGGGGATGGGGGAGATCTTTTTATATCCCCTCCAGGGCAGACTGGCACATATATTTTCATTTTTCTCCTGATCTACCCCCACCCCTGTCTGTGGGAGTGGTTCTGAATGTGTGTCAGCCAGGGGGTATAGGCTCCTGACATCTATGGCACATCTCAGAGAGTCTCTGAGTTTCCAGAGCACCTCGGATGCTGCGCTGAGTGGTGTGAGGGCTACCTACGTGCTGGCTCTGGTGGGGAACCTGTAGTAGTAGCAGGAGTCTTCCTAGTCTAAGGGGGCTGCACTGTCCTAAACCCTTTGTATGTTAATTTACTTAATTCCCACAGATTTCCATTAGTAGGCGTTACTAGGCCTATTTTACAGAGGAGTAAACAGAACTTTTCACTTTCGTGCATTGGAGAAGGAAATGGCAACCCACTCCAGTGTTCTTGCCTGGAGAATCCCAGGGACGGGGGAGCCTGGTGGGCTGCCACCTATGGGGTCGCACAGAGACGGACACGACTGAAGTGACTTAGCAGCAGCAGCAGCAGCAAACAGAAGCCCAGACTGGTTAATTAACTTGCCCAAGGGTACACAGTAAGTAGAGAAGCTGGGATTTAAACCTGGTCTGCCTGACTCAAAATTCAATGGCCTGAGTGTACTTGAAGGGGGCTAAAAGTCCCTTGAGAACATAATCAGTATTTTTGCCTAAAAAATATTAATAGAGCTATGCTTCTGTGCGGGAGTATTGGGAGCGAACAACCTAGAACCCTGGCCAAAGTGGGAGCCACTTCTGGGTGTGCCAGATGGGGCTACAAGGTCCCCACTCCCAGCTGCTGCTGGAAGTCTGGGGAGAATCTGGAGGGCAGTTAGGCTGGGTGCTCTGCTGGGATGCTCTGCAGAGAAAAGTTGTCCTACCTGAGAGGCTGGGCGGAGTGGCTGTATACAGGTTCCCAGCAGAAGTCCGGAGGGTGTTGGGCTGTAGGTGTGGGAATTTCTTGTTTCAAGGAGGAAAGACAAGTTCCCCTCCCCCGGAGCCCCTCATCTCCCTTTCCCTTTCTTGTTTCCCCCCGCATAATGATGCTGATTGCTCCACATCTGTCATAATTACTCTTTGTTTGAAAATTCAGAACAAATCACAGGAAAGGAACTGGTGTGGCTTGAGTAGGATCCTTCTCCCTAGGGGTTCCGGGGGTGGGGGCTGGGTAGTAGGGAAGAGACATAATCAGCCTTGGAAGATGGAGAAGCCAGGCTGCTGATTGTCCTTTTGCTGTCCCCTTGCCTGAGCAAGGTGGCCTAAGGCCTCGTGGAGTTACGTGGGCCCCACCCCTGACCACAGTCCCTGCCCGCTGTGGTAACTGGAAGATTCGGCTACTACCCGGTCCTGGGTGACTGGTCGACGTGAGGCCCCTGCCCTCTCGGCCCCTCCCCTGCCCTCTCGGCCCCTCCCCTGCCCTCTCGGCCCCTCCCCTGCCCTCTCGGCCCCTCCCCTGCCCTCTCGGCCCCTCCCCTGCCCTCTCGGCCCCTCCCCTGCCCTCTCGGCCCCTCCCCTGCCCTCTCGGCCCCTCCCCTGCCCTCTCGGCCCCTCCCCTGCCCTCTCGGCCCCTCCCCTGCCCTCTCGGCCCCTCCCCTGCCCTCTCGGCCCCTCCCCTGCCCTCTCGGCCCCTCCCCTGCCCTCTCGGCCCCTCCCCTGCCCTCTCGGCCCCTCCCCTGCCCTCTCGGCCCCTCCCCTGCCCTCTCGGCCCCTCCCCTGCCCTCTCGGCCCCTCCCCTGCCCTCTCGGCCCCTCCCCTGCCCTCTCGGCCCCTCCCCTGCCCTCTCGGCCCCACTGAGCAGTGTGTTGGACGGCAGGCTCCATGGTCTACCCAGCAGCACTGCAGGGAGGGGCGGGCTGTGCCTGCTGGGAGGGCACAGGGCGGGGGCTTTACTGGCCAGGGGGAGGGGGCCAGTTGCGGCGGGGATCCCTAGAACAGGGCGAACTTCGGATCTCTGAGTGAGAACCGGTAATGAGGGTGGGGAGGGAGCGCCAAACCAGACCTTCTTGGGACGCCGCGGCAGCCCTGGGCGCTGTGCATTTCTTCACCCTCACTCTCAGCAACCTGACTTCTGGTGAGGATCCTGGATCCTGCCCCCATCCCTACCTGAAAGCCTTGGTTTGGGGGCTGATGATACCTGGGGCGTATGCCCTGACCTGGGGCCCTGCCTGCCGCAGAGCTGCCTGCATGTCTTCCTCCCAGTCTACCCGCTTCCCACCTGGGAAAGGGTCTGCCAAGACTGCGGACTGGGAGGAGCCTGGGCCTGACATAGGAGTCATCATTACTTCTGTGTCCTCCTTGGCTCCCACTTCAACCAGGAGCTGCTTGTAATATATAAATATTCAACTCATCCCCATGTGGTTTTGGACCCACAAAACCCAAAGTCCACTTTCCTGGACCTCAGTTTCCCCGTGGGTGGAAGGTAGTGTGGAAAGGACCAGATTACAAGGTTCTCAAAGTCCCTTCTCACTTCTGACTCGTTCTGCCTTGAAGGTAGTTCCCTCCTCCCCAACTCTCCCCTCTACCCCTCCCCAGGCTGGCCCTAGCGCTCTCCTCCATCTCCCTCTCCCGCTCCTCTGTCTCTCCCGGGCTGGGCTGGGCTTCTTCCTTTTTGAACTGTCAAGATCACAGTTCTACAGCAAAGCTCTCTTGTCATCCTCACCGTCTGTCGCTGCCAGCGCACGTGTCCGAAGCGGGGCTACTGAGTCCCTGGGATTGGGGTGTGGCGGGGGCGCTCAACTCCCTGCTCAGGGACTGGCTCTCCGCCCCGCGGCAAGCGCGGTGTGAAATGAGCGTACCGGGAGGAGCCACGCTCCGAAAACGACTCAATTCCTTTGCATCGGGGAAGAGGGATGCCCGCAACCGTCAGCACAAAGCGGCAGAATCGATGTGCCTTCAATTAACCCGCGCCGCGCAGTCGCGGGGCTGTCGAGTCACCGCGCCCTGTGTCTCTGGATGTGAGAACATGTGTGCGTGTGTGAGTGATCTGCGGTCTGCGAGTGCGCCTGTGTCCTCCTTGGAGCTCCTGTGTATGCTCCACTACTTCCCTGGCCTTCACCTGGTAATTCGGGAACTGGCTCCCACCGACTGGAGGCCACCAGTTAAGACTGGTCTTGGGGAGCAAAATGGAACAGGAGAGTGGAGGTCTAGGGCTCCCAGCCTCCTTCCTCCCGATTGGCTTGGAGTGCAGGCCAGGGACTGCTGACAAGGGGCGGGAGGGAGCTAGACAAAAGTTTGTAGGCCATCCTTTGAACAGGAAGCAGAGTGGGTCCCAGAACCTTCACCGAAGGGCAGCTGGAACGGAGATGTGTGCTTGTCGCCCTGACAGTGCTTGGGAGTGCGCTCCCTCCAGGGGCAGGCAGGAATAGGGAGAAGGGACTTTTCCGGGTTTTCCTGATATACCCTCATCCTACTCTGCCCTGTCCTCCAGTCTCTTGCCCATGTTTCTAACATCACTGCTGTGGAAGCTGAGACCCAGAGAGCAGGTCTTGCCCCAAGTCCTGGGTGTACAGAACTGGGACAGAAAGCATTCAGGCATTCTTTCTAATGAGGTGATTGGCCAAATTGGATTTGGGATTCTAACTTCAGAGCCGGGATCTTAGAACGCTGAAACCCAGTATTTGCTTATGATAAACAATTCCTGGATCTTTTCCTGCCATCTTCACATCTGGCTGTTTTTTCCTCACCTACCCTGCTCTTCGTGGGTTATTTTTGTTTTGCTTCTTACATCCCAGCTTATATGGAATATCACTCTCTTTCTGCAGTAGTTCTTTTCACCCTAAATTTTTAGAGGCCTCTTAAAATTGTATGCCGGGCTTCCCTAGTGGATGAGTGGTAAAGAATCTGCTTGCCAGTGCGGGAGACATGGGTTCAATCCCCGGGTCGGGAAGTTCCCCTGGAGAAGGAAATGGCAACCCACTCCAGTATTCCTCCTTGGAGAATACCATGGACAGAGGACCCTGGGCTATAGTCCATGGGGTCACAAAAAGTTGGATACAACTTAGCAGCTGAACACCATCACCACCACGAAAATTGTATGCCAAATCTCTTAATACCTTGGAGAAACCCTGTTTTAAGTTGGTCCCACTTGAAGAATGGGTTAGAATATCCTTGATTCCATTATATCAGAAGACCCGTAATATATCATAGAATGAGTCTCAGGACTGAGCCTGTTTGACATTCCTGCTCTCTTGTGTTTCTGATTTTGCTTCTCAAATCAGTCATTTTCCCAGTGAACCGTGACAAAATCAAGATCATTACAAGCAAGGCTGCTAAGTATAAGGTTGATGGGATCAAGGCTTCCCTGAAATAAAGCCATATAGCTTTTATTGCATCAATTCGGGAAGGAGTCATTGAACTGTATGCCCAGCTTGGCTTTTTAGGGATGAGGAGAATCAGAAGACACCCTAGTCTGCTCTGGGACTGTGGTATAAAGCTTGTTCCTCCCACTGGTTTGCAGACTCCTTGAGGGGTGGGGCTAGCTCCTCTGAGCATCCTCAGTGCTAAGCACAGTGTGGTGCCTGGGAAGGGTGAGAATGGAGAGCTCCAGGCATATGAAAGGGAGGGTGGGAACACGTCCTGCCCTGCCGCTGTGGTCAGCACACTCTTCCTCTGGAGATCAACAGCCTGGACTTGGGGGAAGCAAGGAAGGCTGAGTCGGATATCACTCGAGAGCCTACAGTGTACTTTCACTGAAGCCGTTCTCTGCAGGCTTCTGAGTCCCCTACTGTCAGGAGCCGAGAGCAGCCATGTCTGCATCTAACTGTATCACCGTCTCCTAAACCAGCTTCTTGCAGTCTTAAGAGGCACCCCTGTCTCCCTCCTCTGTTCCCTTCCTTGAAACAGCCTTCTTCCAAGGTCCCACTGCTGGCCACTTGGGGGAGGATCGAGACTGGATGAAGCTGCAGGTGAGGCGATTGAGTGCTGAGGGGGAAGGGGTTGGCCTGGTGGATTCAGACCTCAGTTTACCAGGAGAGGTGGCTACCGATACGCAGTCACCTCAGGGTGGGACACCCTTCCAGACAAGCTATAGAAAGTCCGAGGATGCCAGACCTTTGGCCTCATCCCCCAAGTGGCTAACAGGCTAGTTCCATGCTGGGAAGTGTGCGTCTTCCCTTGTACTTCATGTGCATCCTCTTGGGAAGGACTATCCTTGCATATGTATGTGCCTAACTTCCTGTTATCTTGAAAAATCATAACTATGATAACAAAGCCTCCTGTGAATGCATGTTGCTGTGGGAATGGATAAGAGGAGAAAAAACACACTCGTTATTATACTCATTATCTTCTTATCAAAATATTCACACATGGAGCATTATTTTTAAAGTTACTTAATGGTCTTGGGTTTGGGGAAAGAAGAGATGTGAGGGGAAAGAAGAGATGTGAGGAGAAATAGGCTTCCTTTAAAAAGCACTTTTTTAGTTAAAAGTGTTGAATCTCCAGTTTGGGCCTGGAGGCGCCTCATGTTTTTTGAATAGTGGATCATTTCCCAAGTGTAATTTTCTGGGGATTAGACATTCAGGCACGCTTGTTGAAATCTGGACAAACTATAAAGACACGTGTATAGTACGATATAATAACAATTACAGTTTCTGTTTGAATGGTCATTTTAGTCTTGTAAAATGAAGCTAGTGGCCTGTATGGCATTAGAATGATCTCTGATCTACTACAAACTAACTGTTGCTTCCTTGGGTAGGTCCTTTTTTTCTCTAGATGAGGGGACGTTAAAGATCGTTCTTTACGGTCCTTGGGTCTGTGAAGGGGGCTCAGGGACTGCAGAGGAGGGAAAGAGAACTCAGATTGGTGGAGCTTCAGGCTTCTTATAGTTACCATATCTACAGCAGTTCTGAGTTACCTTTTTGTTTTGTTTTGAAGTTCTTTAGACCAACTAACTAGGCATATCAGCTAACTAGGTAGACTGGCCTAAGCAGGGGAGTAGTTCAGCAGGCGCTGGGATACCAAATACGCTTAAGATTCTAGAGCCTTAGGCAGAAGAAACATGACTCTGAGATGAAGATTTAGGAGAATTATTAAGAAAAACTTTACGATCATATTGGCACTTATGACCAGGTTAAATTAAACCTTGATTGAGAATTGGGTTAGAAAAATAATAACCTATACTTAGATTTTTCTGTTCATGTATCACTGTTACAACTAGCACTCGGTAATGTTAGATGTGGTTGATCAGTCAAAACAAGGAACCATTTTGGCGGCTGTTTAGTCTCTCAGCAAGTGTTGTCCAGCCTTTAATTTTATTCTCAAATAAACGGATGGATGAAATGGCAACCCACTCAAGTACTCTTGCCTGGAAAATCCCGTGGATGGTGGAGCCTAGTAGGCTACAGTCCATGGGGTTGCAAAGAATAGGACACAACTGAGTGACTTCACTTTATGGGTGGTCCTGTTTCAGAATCTAGTTATCGGCTGTACGCAAAGTGTTCATAATCTCGTTGTGGTAACCTGGACATTGCTGCTACTGCTAAGTCACTTCAGTCATGTCCGACTCTGTGTGACCCCATAGACAGCAGCCCACCAGGCTCCCCCGTCCCTGGGATTCTCCAGGCAAGAACACTGGAGTGAGTTGCCATTTCCTTCTCCAATGCAGGAAAGTGAAAAGTGAAAGAGAAGTCGCTCAGTCGTGTCCGACTCCTAGCGACCCCATGGAGTGCAGCCTACCAGGCTCCTCCGTCCATGGGATTTTCCAGGCAGGAGTACTGGAGTGGGCTGCCATAGAACATTAGAAAAGATTGCTGCCTTAGAAAGAGCCCAGTAATATGCATCATAAGTGATGCTAACCAAGGGCTACTGGGTCAGCCCAACAGCCTACTGTTGATCTGAGCAATGGACCTTTTTAACAGTTGAGAAGCCTGAAAGAACACTGGAACTTGTATGTTCTTCCTTTAGGCAGACATAATCTAAGAGCCCATCAGAAGGGATTAGGAAGTATGTGTTTCCAGGAAAAGGATACTGGAACTGAAGGATATTAAAGCAGGTCAGTTACCAAATCAACCAATCTCTAAGAGCATCTCTCCTACACCTACCTGCCTCTAAGCTGAGGACTCTGAGGGCCAGAAAGATAAGACACCTCCTGATCTTGAAGAATGTGAGATCCTCTTCCCGCCTTGCCAAAAAGCAACCATAACTGGTGGTGATGGTGAAGAGAGAAGGCAGCCTGATAAAGCACAGAATCTGTTGAACTGATTAACAGTGTGATTGTCAGCCTGTCCATCTGCATCGCAATTTTCCTTTAGTGCTGATTTCTAAGCTCAGCCTCTCACATCCTCATACAAGAAGAAAAGGGAAGTGCCTCAGGCTAGTCCAGTTCCTGATGAAGAGTCGGTTTTCACAGGCAAGTGGTTGAAACTCCAGTCCCTCCTTCCCATGCACCATTTTCATCAAGGGGACCTTACTTGGATCAAAGCAGTGGCCTGGGTGCTTCCGGTATCACATCCCAATCCTGAACCGTGCTCCTGACTGGTACTGACTGTTGGGGCCTCCCCTTTCCAACCATGCTCTCTTCCTCCCGAACATGCCAGTACATTCCTCAGCCCCCACAGCTCCCCATCTTCCTGCCTCCTCTTTTCAGAGCCCTGTTCCTCTCCTCACATCTCTCCCAGCCATTCTCTGAACGTCTCCAGCCCTTTCAGCTGGTGGCGCACAGTTGGGCACTGAAGAATATAAATCCGACTCTTCCCATTGTTTCATGTGTTCCCAGCGAAATCTAATTAGGCTGTGAAGGCAGGGCCGCGCTTGGTTTTTCTCCGAACCGAGCTATCACAGTAGGTGCCCCCAAGAACCCACTGGTGTAGAGGGGAGCCCCGGGGCAGTCTCGTAGCCCCCGCCGGGCTTCCATGGGTAGGGCGGTGCGCGGAGGGCTTCTTCCGTGGGGAGGCGGGACCTGCTTCCTCAGTTTCCCTGGGCCGGCCGGGTCCACCCGGGCGCAGCTGGGGCATTTGCCCCGCTGGGGGGAGGGGGGTGGCGGGAAATGGTGCCTCGCTCGCCCCAGCGACATCAAACCCTCGTTTGGCGTGCGAGGACAATGGTTGTCTTATTTTCTCCATTCGCCGCGCACAATGCCGGATTCTCTCATTCACCCGCGGCGGTGCGAGCGAGGTAATTAGCCAGCGCCATTCAGCGCGGACACTATTGCTATGCGGGGGGGCGAGGACGCCCGCGTTGGCGGGGATTAGCCGCGGCTCGGGGTGTGCAGCTGCGGCCACTTCAAAGGGGCCCGACGGCCCGGCCGGCTGTGGGAACCGGCGCCGCCTCCCTCGGGAGCCGCCCCGCCGGCTCGGCCCGGGCCCGGCGGACCGGACGCGGCTGCTCCTCCCGGCCCGCAGCCGCCCGCCGCGCGCTCTCCGCCGGCGCAGGCTCAGCATTGCCCGGGCCCCGAGCTCCGGTGTCGCTCCCCATCACACTCCCACTTTCATCAGGACCTCAAGGGCTTCTTTTTTATTTTTTCTTCTGAGTCCCGGGAGTCAAAGGGCAAAGAGGGGAAGGTGGAGGGAGGAGCGAGGGGGGATGGGAGCTTGACACAAAGCGCTGACCTCTGCCGAGCGGAGCAGATGGTCCCACTTACTCCTGCCGCCGAGCGAGCGGCTCTCAGGGCCCCAGGCCCGGGGGCCCTGACCCCGCCCGGCAGCCGAATGCCAGCACTGGGGGCCCCGCGGGGGCCGGGCTCCCACATGCTCCACCCGCCCCGCTGCCGGCTCCTGGCACTGGAGTCAGACTGCCTGGACTAGCTAGCTGGCCTCGTTGCTGGAGGGGTTGGATGGGTGGATGGGGTTAGGGGTGCTGGGCTGAGAATCTGCCCTTGTCGGATGCTGGAGCTCGGGGGACGATAAGGATTCTCGAGAACCTGCCAGTCCAGGGGGTCCCAATGCTGGCCGTGCACATGTGACAGCCTCCTGCGCTTTCATAGTAATAATAGAGATTCCTGAGCACCGCGCCAGACCAAGGAAGTGGAGTCTGGAAATCTGCAGTTACTCAGCACCCTAGGTTATTCTGATACACAGTCAGGTTTGAGAAGAAGAGTGGGGGTGCTTAGTCCCAAGTCCTTCATTTCGTTGAAGAAGCTGAGACTCAAGGAGAGAAAGTAACTTGCCCCAAATAAACAATGAGTTGTGGCAGGGTGGGGACTTGGGTGGAAGAGAAGATAATGTGTAATGAATGACCCCCAAGATCATATGACCCTTAACGCTAGCATTCAGGACACAGTTAGTGAAGACTTATTATTTACCTAGTATTTGTTCTAGGTGCTGGAGGTAGAATGGCAAATTAGACCATTCTGGGCCCATAAGGGACTCATAGGCTAGTAGGTATTGATGTGTAAGCAACAGATTCGGATATGTTTTGTTAAAGGCTAGGAGAGAGGCACAAAGGCAACACATTCAAGGCAGGAATTAATTCTGCCTCCTTTGGGGGCTGTAGAAGGAGATGCTAGTTGAGAAATTGGCAAAAGAGTTCCAGGCAAATAGGGACAGCAGAGGCAAAGAGAAGTATGAACATCTATGATATGTCTGGAAAAGACAAGCCTGTCTCACACGGTCGGAGTGCAAATTACATGAAGAGAGAACTAGCTGCCTTTGAAGCTGGAAAGATGAATCGAGATCTAATAATGAAGACCTTGAATGCCATCCCAAGGAGACTACCTTGATTCAAGGCAATGGAGAACCACCAAAGGTGTTAAATTGGATATTCAGGAAGATGATTATGGCTTCAGGATGGACTAAGAAGAGGAGGTGTGTCTGATGCTTTGCGACCCCATGGGCTGTAGCCTGCCAAGATCCTCTGTCCGTGGGGATTCTCCAGGCAAAAATACTGGAGTGGGTTGCCATGCCCTTCTGCAGGGGGTCTTCCCAACCCAGGGATCGAACCCAGGTCTCCCACATTGCAGGCGGATTCTTTACCAGCTGAGCCACAAGGGAAGCCCAAGAAGTGGAGAAAGGGAGCCCTAGAAATGGGAAGACTGGGCAGGGGAAGCTATTACAGAAGCAGTTGAGAGTGTCGAGAGCCTGAGCCAAGGTGGTGGGAGCAATAAGGGAGGTTAGCCCGTGATTAGTGACCAGCTGACTGTGGGGGAGAGGGCGACAGGTGTGGCAGTGACCCCTTGTTTTATTCCAGCTTGGGTAGTTGGCCCATGGTGAGGCTCTAACTAAGAATCGCAAGAAAAGGAAGAGGTTAGGGGTCGATGTGGTGAAACCTTTGAATTTAAGGGAAGGCTTTTGAAACCTATAGAAGATTCCTAGGGCTGTGGGAGACCTCTGACAACTAGAGGACAGCAGTGGTGTTCACCAAATAAGCCTACTTCCAAGAGCTGGCGCCCCAGCCAAGAAATTCATGATCCCCTCATGGAATGCAGGCCTCTCTCCTCCCCCAACAGATAAGGCTTCTCCTGCAATGTTGCTGGGGTGGAGGGTCTGCAGGCCTTAAACGATCATGGTTCAGAGTTGAGCCTCCAGAGATTCTGTAGAATCATGAGAGAGAAATACAGCATCAGATCAAGGTTTGAGAAGAGGAGTCCTTTCATGGGAGGAGAGAGACCATTTCACCTAGTGTTATCCCAAAATATTAAAGGTATGAACCTTACAGATTATCTCGTCTATCCTCCTCCACTCCCATTTTAAAAATGAGAAAACCAAGGTTGAAATGGAAAGGTCACATAAGGAATCTGTGACAGTCAGACATGATCAGGTCACCCCTGCATTACCTAATGCCTGCTAGATTAGTCCCCTACAAATCCTAATATGTGGTTCTGGAAATTTGGGGGCAGTGTCTGTTTTTGTTGAGTTGTCCTCATGGTCACGTGAAAGCAATTTACTTAATAGCTCCAGCCTGCGCCCCCGAGCCAGACGTCCTTCCGGGAGGTGAGGGAGATCTGGTATCCCGACCAGAATGACGGAAGTTAAGGATGTCGTGGGCCCGGGCACGTTTACATAAGGGAGATTGGTGACCCTGACACAGGTGGAGACGTGCAGTCTGTGGTGAGGGGCCCCGCCGGGCCTGGACAGTTTCAAGTGTAAGGAAGAGAGGGATTCCCAAGCTGTCTCCTAGCCCCCAACCCTGCACCCTGGGCTGCCGCCTGCAAGCATGTGTGTCTCAGGCTGTAGCCGGATAGACTTTGTAATCGGCCCAGTTCAACTTGTCCGTTTTACAGAGGAGATAAGAGTCCCAGAGAGGGGCTTTGGCTTTATCAAGACCCAGTTATTAAAAGGACTGAGACAGTCACGGCGACCCTTCTCTTTAACACATTCACCTTCCCTCTCCTGCCCCACCACCCCGACTCATGCCATGGAAGCCACTGGATATCTCAATGCTTCCTGCAAAACCTGGAAAATCAGTTCAGTCCAGTCGCTCAGTCGTGTCCGACTCTTTGCGACCCCATGAATCGCAACACGCCAGGCCTCCCTGTCCATCACCATCTCCCGGAGTTCACTCAGACTCACGTCCATCGAGTCCGTGATGCCATCCAGCCATCTCATCCTCGGTCGTCCCCTTCTCCTCCTGCCCCCAATCCCTCCCAGCATCAGAGTCTTTTCCAATGAGCCAACTCTTCGCATGAGTTACTCCTGTTTTGTAAGGCCTGAAAGTGACAGGAACAACTCTGCAGGCTCCATCCTTGCAGCTTGGTTTCTTGGTTTGCCGACTTCCACGAGCACGCAAGTGTTCGTGGAAGGGCTACCTGGGGACTGGCGTCTGGGTTGTTTATTTACCTGTGTTAATAGAATTTAGGAAACATGTGTGGGCTCAGTGACCATTAGGAGGCTAATAACACTGTCATATCATGGTGCTTATCTGCATTAGTTACGCTCTGTGAAGCCTACCTCAAACCCTGGGGGAATTCAGTTAAAGTGAAGCCTGCTATGTCATGGGTGTCTCTGAATGTACATAGGCATGATACTTTTTTGGAGGCATGGTACTTTTAAGGGTCTAGGATGTCTGCTGTGATTTTCTGTGCCGTTGTTCAAAGGTATGGTCAGTCGTGTTTTGAGAAGCATTTGAATGTGTGTGTCTCACAGCTGTGATGCAAGGAAAGAGCATGGGTTAGAACATTTTAAGTTCAAATGCCTGCTGTGGCATCATTAAATGTTAATGTGTGAGCGTCATTATTAAATGACTGTGTGACCTTGGCCAAGTTACTTAACCTCTCTGTGCTTCAGAAGGGCTAATAATCCCTGCCTCTCAGGGTTATTCTGACAAAATACCTTAGCTTTGCTCATCAGTGGTGTCTGCAGGCTTCTGTTTCTCAGGGTCACAGGACTGTGACCATCCCTAAGACTCTGGCTCCGGTGTTTTCACCTTTCTGATATTTCTAGGAGTTTGGGTAGAAAGTCTAAAGACAGGGTCTGTGGGAGGAGGGAATTTGCCCCAGGGTGCCAGGACATCCTCTTGACACGTTAGCAATCAGTAAGTATCTGTTGAATGAATGCTTAGAGTTGATTTAGTGGGTGTGCTATGTAAACATAGGACAGATGACTGTATTTCCCAGAGCAGGACGCATCCTCTGACTCATTGCCTGATATGTGGGAGCTAAATATTTGAAGTTGGGACTGCTTTTGAAAACCTAGCAGTGGAGTGGGTAGGGTGGTCTCATGGGGTGAGTGATTCTCTTCGCCTTTCCCTTCCCGTGTGTAGGGGCCACACTGACAGCAGGGGAACACACCCACCTAGTGGCTCAGCCAGGATGCCACGTCGGGCAGGGCCTCACCCGTGTCCCACAGCACACTCCACCAGACACTTTAACACCCTCCATGGTGGGCTGGAGGTAGGGGAGGGATGGGGAGCCCACTGCTTGATGTGGAGGAAGAACTGGAGCCTCTGAATTACGGGCTGAATAATGGAAAGGAGGGCTTTGAGAGGTTTTATGCTCTTTGGGCAGTAAAAGCCCAGCCCAGAGACTGCAGAGAGCCCGACAGCCTCCCCTGCAGCTGTGCCTTGGGTCTTCCTGTCCGTTGGAATCAAAGATCAGGCCATAAAGGTTCGATGCTCACCAGCCTACAGTGGGCCAACAACTGGATGCAGGGACTTTCCCAAGCTGAGTCTGGCCCCCCACTGTCCCCCACTCCTCCCATTTGTCAGAGGTGGCTGCCAGGAGGCAGGGGAGAGACGTGGATTTATGGCTGCTGACTTGAAAGACAAAGTTGCCTTTTGTGTTAGAATGGGGGCCGGGGGAGTGGTGAGCTGGTGGTGGTGTGGGAGGGTGGGAGGGAGGGTCTGGGGTTCAGGGGCCTAAGGCAGGGGGTAAGGGGCTTGAGGAGGGGGACAAAAGGATCCAGAGGCTTCTCAGAGCAGGGTCACCAGGCAAAGGCCCAGATGAATCAATCACCCCCAGCAAAGCTGAGCAGGGCCTCTGAGCCACTGCAGTCTTCTGGGGCTGTTTGTAAGCCCCAGACACCATCCACCCAAACCCCACACAGGGCCTCTTCCCCGCAAAACACCATACCCCCTGGATTCAAAACCTTAGTTCAACTCTGACTTCCCTTTGGAGGCCCAGGGAAGTAAATGCAGGTCTTCTGAGTTCATACTTTGCTCCATCCCAAGTGTCAACAGCCAATCAATGTGGGTGCTCTTCCCTGACAGAGCCAAAGTCATGTGCGAGGCGGGGACCCAGATACTGGGGAGACTGGGACAGAGGGTTAGGAAGGGTGAGCCTGGGCCAGAGAAGCCTGATGATAAAACCAATATCCCATGGGGACTGTGGCAAGCTGCCAGCCTCCCCAGGACTCGGGACTCTCTGCCATCACTTCCCTCCTTCCCATTCACATGTAGAGATAGGACATCTACAAGTGCTTTGTGGAGTTTAAAGGGCACGTGAGGTGGGACTTGGCTGGCCTCCTCACCCCTCCAGGGTTGCTCTGCCTGGTGGGTCTGGGTGGAGCCCGAAGTAGCTGTAGGGTGCCAGAGTTCAGCAGGTGCTTTAACTGCACCTCAGAGAGCCACATCCATCCCCCGGAATGAGCTTGGCCAATAAAGGCATGAGTTTATGGGCTTCATAAACATTTTACTAGAGAAGTCAAGGCCTCAATTACCCAATGGCTTCTTCCAACTGACAGCTCGCCTATTAGAGCCTTTGTGAAGCCCCCAGGCAGAAGTGAAATAGAAGCCAAGTTTGGTTTATACCCCACTGCCCCCTTCCCCCTGCACTGACCCTCTCACCATTCAAGCCTTGCAAATTCTATCTTTACTCACTTTTTCAGAGGCTCTACTGCTAACTCTCTGAGCCTTTGCCTGTCCGTGAGAATATGGCTACTCTCTTGGAGGAGATGGCTCCAACCCCCAATCCCACCGTGCTCTACGATAACCTCAGCGCCTGTTTTTTTTTTTTTTTTTTTTCCTTAATTTTCTCGGCTGTGCTGTGCGGCATATGGAATCCTAGTTCCCTAGCCGGGGATTGAACCCAAGCCCCTTGCATTGTAAGCACAGAGTCTTAACCACTGGTTCACCAAGGAAGTCCCATAACCTCTCAGCATCTTTTAACTCAATTCCTCTATTTTCCCTCAACAATAGGTAGCAAGCTTTTGCTATTTTATGAGGACTGTGCCAAGTATTTTACAAACAGGTCTCATTGATTCCCCCAGTGCAGCGGCTCTAACGACATGAACTATTATCAACCTTATTTTTATTAATATAAGTGAGAAAATAGAGGTTCTGAGAGACTAAGTAACTCACTCAGTGTCACAGAGCTGAGAGTGGTGGCGTTGAGTTTTGTACCCAGTTCTGTCTCATTCCAGAGCCTGTACCATTAACCTCTTCACTGGACCGTTCCCTCAAAATGCTCTTAGCAAGTATTCCCCCACCAGGAGCAGAAATCTTGCTGTGTGAGGGCTTCCTGCCATGCAGAGATGCAATCAAACGTGGGCCTTGTCAGCAGTCTCTGAATCCATGTGGCCGGGAGAGGGGGGATCTGGCAGGAGAAAAGCTGGGCTAATGATGACAATACAGAAGAAGGCGGGGGCTCTCCGGTGGGGTAGCAGGAGAGAGGAAACGATGCAGAAGGCAGCTGTGGGTCTGAGGCTTTGCCTTGGGTGTGGGCCAGTGCTGTCCAATAGGATTTTCTGTGACGATGGAAGTATTTTATTGGTGTTGTCCCATAAGGTAGCCCGTAGCCACTTGTGGCTGCTGAACACTTGAAAGGCAGTTAGTGAGTCAGAGGAACTGAATTTGTAATTTAATTTTAAGTGACCACATGTGACTAGTGGCTACCATATTGGATAGCACAGGGATGGTCACTACAGCTGATAGCTGAAATCTGCTCCAAGTCCCCAGTGGTGTAAGGCTCTGTGGGTTCAGAGTGTTGCCCATGGTCTTCAGGCTCAAGACACCTGAGCGTCACTCATCATCACAAGTGACTGAAGGAGTTAAGGGTATTTCCTCTCAGTGGGCTTCGCCAGTGGCTCAGAAGGTAAAGAATCTGCCTGCAATGTGGGAGACCCGGGTTCAGTCCCTACGTTAGGAAGATCCCCTGGAGAAGTGAACCAAAACCCACTCCAGTATTCTTGCCTGGAGAATCCATGGACAAAGGAGCCTGGCGGGCTATAGTCCATGGGGTCACAAAGAGTCGAACATAACTGAACAACTTTCACTCACTCCTCTCAGAAGATGTTTCTCAGGAAACACCCTGGACCTCAAGTATTTGAAGGTCTGTTACATGAAGAATAGAATTGTCTTCTAGAGCAGCAATGTCCAGTGGAAATATAACAGAAACCACATAGATAATTTTAAATTTTCTAATAGTCACATATATTTTTTAAAAAGTAAAAAAAACAAAAGAAGTTAATTTTAATAATAAACTTTATTTTACTTAATATATACAAAGTATTATTCCAACACAAAATCATTACTTTTAAATTTTTTATAACTTTTTTATATTTTTGGACTGTCTTTAAAAATCCAAACTATTATCGTTTCAACTTCATCAGTATTTAAAATTCTTAGCTATTATTATCAATTAAAATTATTTTTCCAACTTTTTAATTGTGGTAAAATACGCGTAACATAAAATTTACTGTCTTGACCATTTTTAAAAAAATATTTATTTATTTAGCTGTGCTGGGTCTTAGTCATGTGACCAGAGATTGAACCCAGGCCCCCTGCATTGGGAGCCAGGAGTCTGAGCCACTGAACCACCAGGGAAGTCCCTAAAACCATTTTTTTTTTTTTTTAATATCTTAACCATTTTTAAGTGTGCAGTTCAGTGGCATTGCTGCTGCTGCTGCTGCTAAGTTGCTTCAGTCGTGTCCGACTCTGTGCGACCCCATAGACTGCAGCCCACCAGGCTCCTCTGTCCCTGGGATTCTCCAAGTACCTTCATTTTTTATGCAAACCACCACCACCATCCATCTCTAGAATTCTTTTGCTCTCCCCAATGTGAATCTCTGTTCCCCTTAAACAGTAATTCCTTCAACCTCTCTCCCCATCAGCCTATGGCAACTTCCATTCTACTTTCTATCTCTATGAATTGACTAGTCTAGGTACCTCATATAAGTGGAATCATGTAGTACTTGTCTTTCTGTGACTGGCTTATTTCAGTTAGCATACGACCGAGGATGAGACGGCTGGATGGCATCACTGACTTGGGGGGACGTGAGTCTGAGTGAACTCCGGGAGTTGGTGATGGACAGGGAGGCCTGGCGTGCTGCGATTCATGGGGTCGCAAAGAGTCGGACACGACTGAGCGACTGAACTGAACTGAACTGAATGTCCTCAAAGTTCATCTACGTTGTGGCATGTGTCAGAAGGCTGAGTAATATTCCACTGTGGGCTTCCCTGGTGGCTCAGTGGTAAAGAATCTGCCTGCCTGCCAGTGCAGGAGACGCAGGTTCTATCCCTGCGTTGGGACGATTCCGTGGAGGAGGAAATGGCAACCCACTGCAGTATTCTTGCCTGGGAAATCCCATGGACAGAGGATTCTGGCGGGCTACAGTCCACGGGGTTGCACAAGAGTCAGGCACGACTTCGTGACTAAAAAACAACAGCAGCGATATCCCATTGTTTAAACATATTTCGTTTATCCATTCATCTGTTGATGATCACCTGAACTTCTCTCACATTTTAGCTATTGTAAATAAGGCTGCTTTGAATGTGGGTGTACAGCTACTTCTTTGAGACCTGTAATTCTTGGGGGTAGATACCCAAAGGTGGAATTGCTGGGTCATATGGTGGTTCTGCTTTTAAGTTTCTATTTATTTGTTTATTTTTGGCAGTGCTGAGTCTTTGTTGCGCACTTGGGCTTTCTCTAGTTGTGGTGGGCGGGCTTCTCATCGTGGTGGCTTCTCTTGTGGAGCATGGGCTCTAGTCAGGGGGGGTTCAGTATTTCCTGCAGACAGGCCCAGGAGTTGTGGCCCACGGGCTTAGTTGTCCCGTGGCATGTGGGATCTTCCCAGACTAGGGATCAAACACGTGGTCCCTGCATCGGCAGACAGATTCTTAACCATTGGACCACCAGGGAAGTCCTCTCTTTTTAAGTGTTTGAGGAACGCCCTCACTGTTTTCGCTAGCAGCTGCACCAGTTAACATTCCTACCAACAGTCCACAGCGATTCCATTTTTTTCCCAGGCTTGCCAACACTTGTTATTTTCTGTTATTTCTTGCTGTTGCTTTGATCGTAGCCATCCCAATGGGTGTGAGGTGGCATCTCTTTATGGTTTTGATTTGCGTTTCTCTAATGCTTAGTGTCTTTTGGTTTGTACTAAATCTTTGAACTCCAGTGTGTATTTTAAAGGTACAGCCCAACTAAATTTGGACTGGTCACATTTCAAGTGCTTAATAGCCAGCTCCTCTATTGGAAAATGAAATTCTCAGGGGGAAAGTTGGGGCGTTCATTGGGTGGAAGCATATGGGGTTCAGGCATGTCTCTACTACAAGGAAAAGTGTTAACATCTGAGCTGCTTGAGGGGCAGCAGGGCATTCAGGACATCCCTGGTCCTTGGCATGAAGGGATCCAAAGAGAGGGACTGGCCTTGATGGCCTTCGGAAGAGTTTGCAGATCGTGGTTGTTCTTCTTGAAGGGCAGTATGAATGGGGGCAGTTGATGCCTCAGACCCCCAGTGCCTCTGGCTTCCACAAAGGCTGTGTTTTGAACTCTCCATCCTGGCAAGCCCACTGATCTTTTTGTCATCACACACCAGACAGGAGTCTGGCTGTAGCCAAGGGCTAGAGGCTGGGCCAGGGGGATGTGGCCGGCTTCCTTCCCAGCACTCTGCCCCGACCCTTCCTGCCCCGCAGCGTCCCCCTGGAGCCTGTCTAATCAGATCCAGGCCTGACCTCGCCAGAGGTCCTGGACCAGGAGGAAAGCCCCCTCCCCTCCCTGAGCCACTCTAGATCTGGCCCTCAGGGGAACTCCCCTCCCCTTGGGTGATTTATAGGGGCATCCAGGAGCCATATCCTGCCTGTTTCTGCTCCCTTCCAGGCTGGTGGGTTGCTGGGCTCTCTCTCTGAACCCTCTTTCCTCATGGCATGTGTATACCCATAGCGGAAACAGGGAGTGGCTGGGAGACTCCTCTGCAGACTGTTCGGGGACTAAGGTACTTCTTCGCTTCTCCACAGTGACCGCCCCGCCCGCCCCCCCCCCCCCCCCCGCCACCGCAAGCAGACCTCTGTCCACCCTGTCACTCTCTCTGGTCCTCACCCCAGAGGGGCGTCCCAACATGACCCCCTCCCAGAACCCAACTTGAAGCAAGGAACCCACAATGGCCCCTACCTGACCAACAGGTGTCAGCAGGAGAATAAAGCATCGGCAGCCACAAGCCACAGCTCACCTTCGCATCCACCAGCCACAGACACGCTGCCACCCACACTGGCCTCTGGGCAGTGTTTCCAGCCCCCACAGTGACCCGTGTCTGTTGTTATCTACCACAGTGGCCTCCAGGATGGCTTGCTCAGGGATCAGGGTTTTTGGAGGTCCAGTCCTCAGCCCCTCAGCCCCATGGCTGCCCAGGGACTCTTTCCCAGAGCGAGACACGATCAAGGACTATGTCCCCTAGCTCCGAGGCCAGCTTGTACAAGCCAGTGCAGAACAGACTTGTCAACCCAACACGTCCTACTCTGAGAGATTGGAGATCTGAGTGGCCCCTAGAAACTTTCTCCCCTGACTTCAGGAGTGAACTTGGAGTGAGTGGACAATTCCCAGAGACCCCAGCTCAGCTGAGAATGGACAAAAGAAAGTGAACGTGTTAGTTGCTCAGTCGGGTCTGACTCTTGCAACCCCATGGACTGTAGCCTGCCAGGCTTCTCTGTCCGTGGGATTTCCCAGGCAAGAATACTGAAGTGGGTTGCCATTCCCTTCTCCAGGGGATATTCCCAACCCAGGGATCAAACCCGGGTCTCCTGCACTGCAGGCAGATTCTTTACTGTCCGAGCCACTAGGAAGCAAAGGCTTGTTTGTGAAGGTAGCAGGAATCAGAGATGGTAGGCCCTGAGGAGCTCCTGTTCACCCCTTCATCTGTGGAGGGGAGGGCGGGCGCTTTTGTTACACTGAAGCAGCGGAAACAGGGTTCCCAGAGATGGGCCGTTATGTATACTTTAAGCAACATCACTTTAGAGATGAACTTGTAGCAAAAGCAGTAGAATAAAAGGTTAAAGTAAAAGAAAGGGATCCAGCATGGAGTCAGATTTGCTCTTCCTTATGACCCTCTGACACTGCCTGCCCAGGGCCTCACTGTAGTCCCCCAGGACACTGCAGGGATTCATGGGGCTGACCCAAGGGTTGAATAGGAGTGGGAGGAAAGGAGGGGAAGAAGGAGCCTCAGATAAAGGGGGCCAGCCCTCCTATTGCACCACCTGGAGCACACCGTGCAGCCAACTGGGCTCGAGGGGTGGGATTTAGGAACTGTCTCGGGGGCTCACCGCAACCTGCAGCACGGTGGTAACTCCCAACCAGTGAGAAAAGGCTAGTCCCACCTGCAGTCCACTCTGGGGTCACCTGGCCTTGGAGAGTGAACAATTTGCTGGAGAACTAAGGGACACCCCAGCACAGGGCTTAGGGCGTGGAACTTCTGATTTGGGGCTGGTAGAGCCACCAACTGGGCCTGGGCCTCAGTTTCCCCTTCCTAAAGTAAATGGGTTGGCTCGTGATTAGTGGTTTTCAAGCACTTTTCAAAACAAAGCTACCCTTCAAAGGAGATGTTTGGCAGAATGGCAGTTAGGTGAAGCTGATAGAGAGATTCATCAAGGTGCTGCTCTGAGGGAGCAGAGCAGCCCTCCTGGGTGGGGAGGGGCCCTGGCTGCCTCCCGGGGGCCCTGGGGACCTTTCAGACTCTTGTACAGTGAAAAGATGAGCAGACCGACTCCTTAACGACTCCTTAACTACCGCCTTTTCCTGCTCCAGCATTCCTCTTCAGCAGGGCATTCAAGCCAGGCTTTGTCATTGTTTAGTTTTAGGGGGAGGAAGAAGCTTAGAAGCCAAACTTTGTCCATCCTCAGTGCCCTGAGGAGAAGCAGTCCCTTCCCTGGTATCTCTCCCCAGGCCAGCTCCTAGCTCTCTGTACCTCCAGGGAGCCCAGAATGGGGGCTGGAAACACAAAAGGATTCGGTTCCTTAATGAGGAGGCATCTGTACTCAGCAGAGCCATTAGTCCCCGCCCCAATCCCCTGGGGGACTGCAGGCTCCTCTCCAGCTGGAGTGGGGGAGTGGGTGAGGGAGGGGGGGTGGCAGGCAGCTCCCCAGCTCCTGAGTAGGTCGGGCTGGGTTGTGGGGGCACAGACAGCTGACCCAGGAGTCTGGGTGCCCTCTCCACTCCCTAGGCCTGCCTCCAGCCCTGCCCTCCTGGAGGCTGAGGCCTGGAAGCAGTAGAGGGGTCCCACTGGTGTGTCTGCCCCCTCCCCTGAACCTCTGGGCTGACCTGCAGGCTCTTGGCCAAACACAGCCTTTGGCCTGAGACGGGGTAGGCTGACCTCACGATGCTCCCTGGGGATCATTTCACCAAGCCTGATGGGGACACCAGCTGGGCACTTGCCCCCACCCCCCTCCCCTAGGGCCCAAGGTGCCCTTTGTAAGAACTATATCTACCTGGGGACATGTGTGATGGATTACCTACACAGAAGCCACAGAAGCGGAACCATACACCAGCCACAGGAGCTGAGGGATACAAACCCCCATTCACATCCAGCCTCAGACCCACACACCACACCACACATACACACACACAGCCCCGTCCTCCCGCACACACAGCCCTGCACACATGTGCAAGGAGGTGCTCACACCCATCAGCCACACTCCCAGGAGGCCCTGAAAGAGGAGGAGGGAAGGCTGGGGATTTTTATGCATGTTTATATTTAATGAACCACATGCAAATGAGACGGAGAACGTGCCACAAAAGAGTCAGCCCCCAGAGACTCTGGCAAGAAGGGCACAAAGGCTTGGCCTTTCTGAGCTGCCCTGGAGTCCTGCACAGGCTGGAGGATTGAGGGGGTCTGACATGGGGTGTGCCCGCCTGCAACCAGGGAGCTGGGAGCCGGAGCTGGGACAAGCTCCAGGGTCCCTGCTGCTGTGGGGGAGGGCTCCTTCTGGGAGGAGACAACTGTCCCCATTGATGGAGTGTTGGAGGGGAGGGGCTGCCTGCCTGGACAGATGGTGAGCCGCCTTCCCGCACTTGAAGCAAAGTGGATTTTAATGAAATCACAGCCCTGGTGCTGAAACTGGGAAGCCGCGTGGGAGGGGCCCCTTCCCCGGGGCTTTACAGGTTGGGGAGTGGGGATGGCTGGGAATGAGGGTGGGCAGGGACACTTAACCAGCTGAAAATGGAGTGAGGGGAGGGGGGTGGCCTACGGCCCCTCTCATGATCAACCCCTCTCATGATCAGCGCTGGAGCAGTTAGTTCAGATCCCCGAAAGGTGGGGAGGCAGTCCCTGAATATTTATGACACATTGAAATGTAGATTGGTGGGTCTGACAGTCTTCTGAGAGGCTTGTCACCTTCGATGGATATACCACCCTCTTGGGGTACGTTGAGAAGCTGCAGAAGAACTGGGGATAAAGGGATGATGATGAAGGGCAAAGAAAGCCACTGGGCTCTGGTCACCAGGGTCTAAGGACTGCTGGGTGACGCTGGCCTAGTCACTTCCCCTCTCTGGGCCTGTTTCCTATTCTGTAAAATGTACAGCATACTATTTAGCACCGGCATACTTTAGCCGGGGGAGGGGGGCTTCCCTGGGGGCTCAGCGGTAAAGAACCCATCTGCCAATGCAGGAGACTTGGGTTCAATCCCTGGGTCGGGAATATCTCCTGGAGAAGGAAATGGCAACTCACTCCAATATTCTTGCCTGGGAAATCTGTAGCCCTCCAGGCTCCTCTGTCCATGTGGGTCACAAAAAGCTGGACATGACTTGAGACTGAACAACCACCACCACCTAAGGGGGAGTTTATAAAAAATAAGTCCAAAAGCAGCTGTAAAAGTGGGGAGCAGGCCCTGGCAGCAAGGCTTTCCATGACTGGCCTCTGTGTGCCCACAGCCCACTGTTTCAGTGTTAGAGGTTTATCATTCAGGAATTCGTCCATACCTTTCTCAGTGTCCAGCCAGGCCTATACTGTGCCTTTGGGGGAGATGTTCCCACAGGTAGGAGGCAGGGTAAGCCTGCTGTGCGATCTGAGGCCCCCACACCGGCTCCCATCCCTTCTGCTCCTCGGCACCGTGCCTCCCCCATGCACACCTCCTTTTCTTTCTCCAGCCATGTCAGACTTCCACGTGCATCCCCAGGCCACCGTGGGCGAGGAAGGTGGTGTGGCCCGCTTCCAGTGCCAAATCCACGGGCTCCCCAAACCCCTCATCACCTGGGAGAAGAACAGGGTCCCCATTGACACGGAAAATGAGAGGTGAGCCCTGGGTGGGCATGACCGGGAGGCTCATGGTATGACCAGGAGGCAGGCCCAGTCCAGTATCTGGGCCTTGAAGAAGGCCTGCCTGCAGCCTCTGGGGTGGTATTCCTGCAACTTTGTTGAGACTGAGTATCTGTGTGGCTTGTGGACCCAGATGTAATACTTGAGTCAGTGAGAAGATGGGTGTGTGGTTGTTTGTTGCTGAGGCTGGAATTGCAGGTGCGTCCCCCAGTGAGAGTCCCAGAGTGTGTCTGCGATGACGAAAGTGAGACTGGGACCATGGCTGGGTGGTGGGCTGTGTCTGTGATGCTGAGTGTCCTTGGGCCAGGGGTGCTGTGCTGGTGGTTGACCGTGCCCCCCACCACAGGTACACGCTGCTGCCCAAGGGAGTCCTGCAGATCACAGGCCTTCGGGCTGAGGACAGCGGCGTCTTCCACTGTGTGGCCTCGAACATCGCCAGCGTCCGGGTCAGCCTCGGGGCCAGGCTCACCGTGACAGGTGCGGGCCTCTGCCCATTGCATCCTTCCCCACCACCACGTCACCCTCCCTTCAGTGGAGTTCCAGGGCCTAGACTGTCGAGTGTGTACCGAGCACCTTCTGAGCGCCTAGCTCTCTGCTCCTCCTCCCGAGGAGGGCGCAGGGACCCCGAGGAGGGTGCAGGGACCTCAAGGTCCCTCGCTAGCTCAGATCTCTTGGAGGAAGCCCACCCTCTGCTTCTAGGTGGTTAGGTGGGGGTGGCTGTCCCACCGCGAGAGGCCCTGACTGGAGAGATGAGTGTGATAACGTCCAGGGACCGCCAGCATCTCCTCTCTCCACCCACCGGACCTGGTTTGGGACTGCAACTTGTCTCCCACCCCCCATGGCCTGAGCTGTGTATACGGGTACGGGGGGGAGTGTGGTGAGGAGGTGGGAAGGGTCCCAGCTACAGTGAAGCAATGTGGCATCTTCCTCCCAGGCTCAGGCTCTGGGGCCTACAAGGAACCTACGATCCTCGTGGGGCCTGAGAACCTCACCCTGACTGTGCACCAGACCGCGGTGCTCGAGTGTGTCGCCACGGGCAACCCGCGCCCCATTGTGTCCTGGAGCCGCCTGGGTGAGCCCCATCCTGCAGCCCCCGCCTCCCCCAACCCTGGGAGGGCCAGTCTCTTCTCCCAGCGCTAGGGGAACTTGGAATCCTGTTTATTCTCCGTGGGGGTCCATTTTCTCGAGTCCTAGGGAGGGGGTGGTTTCCCTCTCCTTGGCAGGACCAGGGAGGTCCGCCTGCCCACTGCATTCTCCCTACCCCCCGTGTAGATGGCTTAGCTCCCCGGGTTACCTCGTCCAGTCCTCCTCCAGTCCTGTGCCAGCTCACCTCCTCCATGCTCCGCTCACCCTTGGCCTCACCACTGGGGCCTCCAGAACCTCTCTGCAGCTCAGCACCCCTAGTCACTTCCCCCTCCGGCTCATCTCTGTCCTCTACACCCTGGCCATCTTACCCAGCGATGCAATCCCAAACCCCTCAAAATCTCAGCCGGTAGTCACACCCTCTCTCCGAGAGCCCGAGTCTCTAGCCTGGTCCCCTAAATCCCCAGCCTAAATCCCCAGGCAGCTGAAGGAGAGAAATGAAAGGGTGCAGATGGGCCCACATTGTCTGAGTGGAGAGGTCACTGGGGGAAGGAAAGTCTGGAGGGGACGGGCTGGGGTCGCATTCACAAGGAGACTGCAGTACATTGTAGCAGCTGAGTGATGGGGAAGGAGGGGGCAGCAGGCAGGATAATGGAGTAGATTTCACCACTTCAGAGGCTGAATGGGGAGCTGTCTCCTCGCATTCTGACTGTGCTAATCTGATCCTGGGTGGGGGGAGGGCCCAGGGCCTGGGAGAGGCTGAAAAGAGTGGCCTCACCATTAGGAGGAGCCCATAGGCCTGGTAAAGACCATCTGGGAGAGCATTTCCCAAAGCGTGATCTGCAAGGGGAAGGAAATGGCTTGGCGGTCTAGCAAGTTTGGGAAACAGAGTCAACCAGATGCCTTGGCTGCGGGACTTGTCAGAGCCTTGATATTAATGGGCATTGGGATAGTCAAGGAGCAGAATGGATATTTGATCAAGGAACTTTGCTCAGGAGAGACAAATCAGGCTGGGGAATGTCCACGTAAGACCTTACTTTCCTGTTTGAGAAACGAGGCGGAAGGGACTTGAAGGTCACCAGAGAGGCCGTGGCAATGCTAGGATTAGGACCCAGTTCCCTCCTGCCGGGGCAAGAGTCTCCTGTGCTGCCCCTGCCCCTCCAGCATGCCGTGATGCTTGGAGAGAAGAGCCAGAGGCAAAGACAGGGGCTCCCTGGAGGACTGATGGTGCTCAAGCTGGGACGTTCCTGGACACCTCCTTCCCTGACCCTCCCTTCCTCTTTAGATGGCCGCCCCATTGGGGTGGAGGGCATCCAGGTGCTGGGCACGGGGAACCTCATCATCTCAGACGTAACTGTACAGCACTCAGGCGTCTACGTCTGTGCAGCCAACAGGCCTGGCACCCGGGTGAGGAGAACAGCCCAGGGCCGGCTGGTGGTGCAAGGTACGGGCTCCCCCACCCAACGCTGCCCCGCACTGCCCCTTCACCTGCCCCATCCTGCCCAAGCCCAGGGCCTGATGCTTGCCCACGTGCCTGTCCTCACCCTAACCTTGCCCCTGCCCTCTCCAGGCCCCTCCCCCCAGGAATGTACGTGTTAGGAAGGGAAGGGCATCTTTGGTCATTGGTCCTTCCAGGTGCCATCACCCCCCATTCATTTCCACCTTGTAATCTCAGCGGGTCTCCCTGACTTGTGCCATCCCCCTCCCTGACTTGTGCCATCCTCCTCCCTGGGTCCCCTCCCGTCACATGCTGTTCTCATTCACACATGTGGCACTTCCACGCTCACACCTGCACGCACGCTCTCAGCATGTTTGTCATTTCACACTCTCACACCCCAGCTCCCTCCACACACGCAAACACACGCACACACACATTCTCCCCTCCGGAAGCGTGCGGGCCCTCTGCAGTTGACCAGGTCATTCTGTCCATCCTCCTGTCCTGGACCTCAGCTGTCTCTGTGAACTGGGCTTGGCCGTCCATTCTCAGGGCGGGGGTGGGGGGCCGGTTCTGTGGTTGTTCCCTCCTGGAGAGCTGGGGAAGAGATGGGAGAGAGAGGAATTAGGAACTTAAATGCCTGTTTGTTTAGCATTCCATGTGCCGTTAATCTGTCCAAATGAAAGTGATGGAGCATTTCATTTCTCGGGTGTTAATGGAAGCTCGAGGCTTGGGATTGGAGGAGAGTGGAACAGAACGTAGGGGTGAGGGGAGCCGGTACTGAGGGCTCATCCATCTCCCCGTCATTACCGCCTTCAAGGTGCAGCCAAACCTATTAGCACATTTATTTATTTAACAATTTCCTGAACAGGGAGCTCAGCTTGATTGCTTTCGGATACAAATGTCAGTCTTTTAAACAGTCATTGAAATGGAGTCCTCTCTTGGGTCTGCCTCTCCGAGGCGGAGGGAGGTGAGGGCTGCCATATCCTGGAGGCTGGACCAGGCTGGAGGGTGGGCCCCACCCGGGGGACTCTCCCCGCCCACCGGCTCTCCTGCAGGTCTCTGGCCCCGCCCTCTCCCCTCCTCATCCCTTCACTCAGAGGTGTCCCCTGCGTCTCCCCCTGACCCCTCACGTTTCTCTGTGCCCCCACCCTGACCCTAGCCCCGGCAGAGTTTGTCCAGCACCCCCAGTCCATCTCCAGGCCGGTTGGGACCACAGCCATGTTCACCTGCCAAGCCCAGGGCGAGCCACCTCCTCACGTGACATGGTTGAAGAATGGACAGGTCCTGGGGCCCGGAGGCCACGTCAGGCTCAAGAATAACAACAGGCACGTGCGTGGCGTGTGTACAGGGGTGAGGCCTGGCGAGGTGTCGGGGAAGGGGGTTTCGGATGAGTGGTCCAGGCAGGCCGTGCACCTCCTGCTGGCCAAGAATACTAAACTGGGGGTCTGGAGACTTGGATTTGAGTCCCAGGTCTGCCCCTAACTAGCTGAGAGACCTCAGACAAGCCTGTTGTTGTGGGGAGATGTGGCCCACCTCCGAGGAGACTCTGGGAGGAGGAGGGGGTCTGAGGCTCCCCCTCTCCCTGCAGCACCCTGACCATTTCTGGAATCGGCCCTGAAGATGAGGCCATTTACCAGTGCGTGGCCGAGAACAGCGCCGGCTCCTCTCAAGCCAGCGCCAGGCTGACCGTGCTGTGGGCCGAGGGGCTGCCCGGGCCCCCCCTCAACGTGCAGGCGGTCTCCGTATCGTCCACCGAGGTCCGCGTGTCCTGGACCGAGCCCCTGGTGAACACCAGGGAGATCATCGGCTATGTCCTGCACATCAGGAAGGCTGCCGGTGGGTGGGGCCCCGGAGGGCAAGGCTGCCTCTGCAGCGCTTTCCTCTTACTAACACGCGTCCTGACCCTCCTGACCCGACACCTTCCCTTGCTCCTCTGGACTGCCCCCTGGCGGCCGCCCCCGTTTCCCCAGTGTGGGCAGGATTCTTTCCTGCCCCTTCACTGCCTACCCCATCCTGGCCTCCCCAGACCCCCCGGAACTGGAGTACCAGGAAGCAGTTAGCAAGAGCACCTTCCAGCATCTGGTGAGCGACCTGGAGCCTTCCACTGCCTACAGCTTCTACATCAAAGCCTACACGCCCCGGGGAGCCAGCTCAGCCTCCGCCCCCACCCTGGCCAGCACTCTAGGCGAAGGTGAGGTCTGGGTGTGGAGCACAAAGCCCCAGGGTTTTAGGCAGAACCCACGTGCACCGTTGTTCAGGCTGTGCAGGGCACATAGGGCTTCGCCCTGGGGCTGAGACGGGGCTGGGTCAGCTTGGAAGAAGGGGTGCCCTTTTCTGTTGATAATTCATGCAAAGGCGCTGTTTGAGCAAGCAGAGTCCCTGGGTAGAGTCAGAGCAGCCGGGCTCTCGGGCTCTCGGGGTCAGTGGGGTCTGGGGCGTAGGTGGCTGGTGGGAGGGAAGCGCTTCAGTGGCCACCAGGTCCTCACATCTCAGCCCCCTTCTCCACCCACAGCCCCCGCCCCACCGCCACTGTCAGTGCGGGTCCTGGGCAGCTCCACCCTGCAGCTGCTGTGGGAGCCTTGGCCCCGGCTGGCCCAGCACGAGGGCGGCTTCAAGCTGTTCTACCGCCCCGCGAGCAAGGCCTCCTTCACTGGCCCCATCCTGCTTCCCGGAGCTGTCTCCTCCTACAACCTCAGCCAGCTCGGTGAGGCAGATGCTGCCCGGGGCTTGGGGCGCTGGGCAGGGGTGCGGTGCCTGGGGCCAGCAGGCGGTTTCCAGGGGTCTTCTCCAGTTCACCCTGGAGACACCATTGCCTGGTGGGGCCTGGGGCGGTCCCTCAGCAACCTGCCCTTGCCCCCAGACCCCACTGCAGTGTACGAGGTGAAGCTACTTGCCTACAACCAGCATGGGGACGGCAATGCTACAGTCCGCTTCGTGTCTCTGAGGGGAGCAGCTGAGAGGACAGGTGAGGGGTGGGTGTGGGGTCTGGCCAAAGACTGGCCCTTAGGAAGGGAGGCCAGAAGCTGAGTGGGGGGTGGGGGGAACAGGCATCCAGGGAAAGGGGGCGCAAACAGTACACGAAGAGCTGGAGAACATAGGCTTAGACCTGAGCTTGATGCTTGGCTGTGTGACCTTGGGTAAGTTACTTAACCTCTCTGAGCCCTCATTTTCTCCTTCATAAAACAGAGATGGAATACCTTTATAGAAGTGTATGGAGGATGAAATGGGCCATCTAAAGTGTTATTCCTAGTATTTGGCACCAAGTTAGTGTTCAATCATTGGTAAAAAGAACCAAAAACGATGGGCTGGGACCCCGTAGACAAGGGCAAACGCCATGTGGACTAGGGGGGTAGGAGCAGATGCGGGAGAAGTAGCCCACAAAGGCTGGGTGTCTGGGAGCCACAGCCCCCAACCTGCCCCTGCTTCTACACCCCAGCCCTGAGCCCACCATGTGACTGTCGGAAGGAGGAGGCCACCAACCAGACGTCCACCACGGGCATCGTCATCGGCATCCACATTGGGGTCACCTGCATCATCTTCTGTGTCCTCTTCCTCTTATTTGGCCAAAGGGGCAGGTGGGTCCTGGGCCGGCACGGGGCAGGGGAGCCACACGGGAGGGGCAGTTTGGGGCCCACTGTCTCCATCCCTGTGTTCTTGCCGCTCCCACATCCCTCCTCCTAACTCTTGGCTCATCCCCTAGGGTCCTCTTGTGCAAGGATGTGGAAAACCAGCTCTCCCCTCCTCAGGGCCCCCGGAGCCAGAGGGACCCTGGCATCCTGGCACTGAATGGGGCGGGACGGGCAGAGCAGGCCCAGCTGGGCCGAGACAGGAAACGCGTGGACGTGAAGGAACTGGAGCAGCTATTCCCCCGAGCAGGGGCTATGCAGCCTCACCCTAGACCCACGGTGAGTGCCCCTGCCTGAGCCAGCCCCCTGCTTTAGGCTGTGCCCTCCTTACCTTGGCCATAGGCCTCGGTCACCAGCCTCTGCCAAGCTACAAGACACTGAGCATCTCTCTCTGTGCCCCCAAGTCAGGCAGGAAGGCCTGGAGACCTAACCCCTGAGTGGAATGGGCTCCAGCGCCTGACCCTCTGACTCGGGGCTCGTGGGCCTCTGGCCCCCCTTGCTGAGGCCTGTGTGACTCGCCCTGTCCCCAGCAGGACCCCGAGGCCCCTGCCCTGTGTGAGGAGACCCAGCTCTCCATGCTGCCGCTTCAGGGGTTCAGCCTCCTGGAGGAGATGCCGTCGGAGGCCCTGCCACCCCAGGACGTGGGCCCTGGCCTCCCGAGTGAAGGACCGGCTGCCCAGCCTGCTCCCTCGGGACCGTAGTCGGTGTCTGGCAGGCTCTGCAGGGAGCAACCCCCATTCTCAGGTCAAAGGCAAGATTTCTCCTGTCATGTGGGATTCATGTAGGGGCTTCCCAGGCGCTTCTGTCCTGACTGATCCTCTTTGATTCTCAAGACCTACAGTAGCCTCAGCAAGAACCCCTCCAAGGACCCAGAAGGGTTCCTACAGGAGCCCCCACCTTGGGCCAAGGCTCCCCTTCACCTCTGCTTGTACCCACATGACTTGAAACTGAACTAATGTTTTCCTTTAAAAAAGAACAAACTTAAGAAAAAAAAAAAAGAGCGAGAGAGAAAGAGAAGAGAGAAGGTGAATTAGACTCCAAAACTATGCGCCAGCTGAGGCTGGGCGCCCGACACTGTCAGCCTCCGCGACCTTGTTTTCTCAGGATGGAGTTTTGCTGTTTTGGCTCTCAGCACCTACCTCAGCCGGAATGAATGTCCTCGGGGGAGTGGGGCCGTGGCCTCAGCCCCTTGCCCCACAGAACCCTGAATGCACTCCTACCTCAAGCCCCTTTGGGGGCACCCCTTCTCCCTCCCCACATTATTGCCCAGAGTTAAAAAAAAAAAAAGGAAAAAAAATACTTCCCCATTTCCCGGTGTGAAAGAAAATGTCTACCTCGAAGTTCACTGGCTCTCAGGCCTGTGTTGTGTCACTGGACCGTCCCTCCTGGCTCCTCACCAAGGGTGGGTCTCTTGGGGCCTGCAGAAATAAAGATAGAATTGGTCAAAGAAAATGTGAAAAAAAAAAGAAAAGCCAAAAATAAGAGGAAAATTTGTTCCTGGGAGTGTAAATCGTTGCTCCAGACTAGCCGCTTCTCAGCACCCTACTGGTGCTCCATCTCGTCGGCCTGTCCACTCCCATTTTGACCCTCTCAGCCAACTCATCCTTGACTGGGACCCCAAGGACCCTCTCTGTACCTGGGCCTTGGGAGGGTGGGCCGTCACCCCGCAGCCTGCCTGCCCACAGAGCCGCTGGAGCAGACTGGCCCCAGGAATGTACTGTGTGTGCTGGTTGTGTGCATGTTGGCGGAGGTGGTGGGGGGGGTCCCCAGCCCTCTGTCCCCTGGGACACTGCCAGCTTGACCCACTCCCCCGGGCAGTGGACCAACCACTGTCAGCAGCTACGGCCGGAAACTATTTTTATACGAGGTGTGTTTAAGGATTTATGTTTTTGTGATTTCTTGTTTCTCTTTTCTGTTGTGTTCTTCGAAAGACTTAGTTAAAGATGAAGAAAAAAGGCAAAGGAAACAAATACGTATTTTTGGTTACACGCAAACATTTTTTTAAATAGCAGAAAGAAAACTTTTGTTTTAAAGAAGAAAAAAAAAAAACTGTATTCTTAAGTATGAGATTAGACCATTAAGTCCCTGACTCCCAACCCTCTAGGGACTCCTCACCCCAGACTTTAGTGGATTAGCTGAAGGAGGTACACTTGACGGGGTTTTCCTGAAAGACTGAAGTCTCATCCATGTGGATTGGGGAAGGGCGCTGTCCCTTCTCCCCGGTGCTGGCCCTGAGCCCAGGGTGCCTCAGACCTCCCAGGCAGTGCCCCGTGGTCCCTGCAGAGTTGTCTCCATGCCCCCTTTCTCCTGGAATGACCTCTCCCTAGGGAAGGGTGGGCATGCGGGAGGGCGGATGGGGCCACCTGGCCCATCTTGGGTTTGCCACACTCATTTTGACTGAATAAAAGTCCTGTTGCCAAAGTGAAGCTTGCGTGTTTGGGTGCCTGTGGCAGGTCCTAGGGGAGGGGTGGAAGTGCTGGGTAACGGGGTGATCCAGGCGGACCCTGACAGGGTCGGAGCCCGGGGTGGTAACAGCGGAGCCCTGGGTGGTCCTACAGGAGCCTGCTGGGTCTTCTCCGTGGGTGGGGAGGCCAGGTAGGTTCTCGCAGCCTCCCTGGGCGGGGGTGGGGGGGTGGAGTTTGACGTTCTCGTTATCACCATCTCCTCTCACAAATGATGGAACCGAGAAAGGATGAGAAATGAAGGAAACCTTTTATATCCCACACGGCCCATCTCGGTAGGGTCGGCCGAGATCAGTTCGCATCCTGGCCAGGTAGCCTGGTTCCAGAGTTTGCCTTCTGGCTGCGGCTCATGCCTCCCTAGCTGGCAGGAAGGGATCCGAGACTAGTCCTTCCACCAGATGCCGACAGGCCACCATACGGAGCCGGTGGCCGGGCAGGGCTATGTGCTTTTAAAAATAATCAGTTAATTACTTTGGCTGCCCCAGGTCTTGGTTGCAGCATGCGAGATCTTTAGATGTGGCAATGTGGGATCTAGTTCCCTGACCAGGGCTTGAACCGAGCCCCCTACACTGGGAGCTCATGAGACATAGCCCCTGGACCACCAGAGAAGCCCCAGCTATGTGCTTTTTTCTGCCTTGTCTATGAGGAAGGACTAAAGTTGAGGAGACTGGGGCCCTGACTGGCTGAGGCTTTACAGGACACACGGCCAGACCCTTGGCCAGGCCTCTCTGTTCCCCCTGTGGTTTCTTCAGTCCAGACTCCTGAAGCTGCTGAGTCTGAGAATAGGCCAAGAGAGACTGGGCTTAAAAGTGTCGTGCTGACAAAGATCTGGAGGTCTCAGGGCTTCCTTGGAGGTCCACTGGTTAAGACGCCGCCCTTCCAATGCAGGGGGTACAGGTTTGATCCCTGGTCCCTGGATCCCACGTGCCGCACAGCAAGGCCAAAAAATTAAAAAAGACCTGGAGGTCTCAGTGGGCCTCAAGCTTAGGAAGAAGCAATGGTGTAACGCAACTGCTTAGACTGTCAATGTCCTCTCTGTTGCTGAAATGGAAAGCCAAGGCTCACCCCTGGGAGACTCTGCAAGTCTGGAGGGCTGGGTTCTATACCCAGAGGCATCTTTTGAGAGGAACAGACAAGGACAGTGGTTGGCAAGCTGAGTTCTCCAGCTGTGGCTAGAGGGTCTGGGGGAGCCTCCTTGCCCATCACACCTAGAGCAGCTTGACTTCTTTTGTCTTCTAAGTTGAACTCTGCATGAGATTTTCATTAGAAAACAGGGTACTGCTTCTAAAAGAAACATCTGAAAGCCCTTGGCCTGGCACTTCTGGAAGAGGCCTGCAGGGGCGGCTGGGGCCAAGGTCAGGCCACAGACAGTGATGGTGCAGTGGATGCTGAGCTGGGAGAGAAGCCTGAGGCCACATGGTACCGTCATGGGTCTTGGTGAGAAGTGGTTGACTTGTCTTGATTTTCCCAGAGGAAGGAACTAAGCCCAAATATAGAAATAATACCTTGCCTTTCTTTACACAGCACTCCACAAACACAGAAATTCTTCAACTTCAGCCATCCAAGGACCACCTGGGGATGTGATGGGGGGTCACATGGAGGAGCAGACGTAAGGCTAGGAGGGCAGACCACACAGCCTCCAGTGCTCCCATCCCTCCAAGGCTCCAAGAGGCTAGTACCTCCCCAGGGAGGGTCCCGGAAACCTTTTAAAACCACCTAATAGGACTCACGTAGATGTATGCAAATTGCACACAAATCACATGCAAATAAAGGAAGGGTCTGTTCTAACAAGACCTTGAACTGAGGTAAAAGGAGAAGCAGGGTTCCAATTAGGAAGTTTAGCAGAAATTGCTCTCAGCTGAGTGGCCCAGCTGGACTCTAGGTCCTGAGATTTCAAATGATCCAGTGGCCTCTGGCTGAATACCTACACACACAGACACACACACACGTGTGTGTGTGTGAGCAGAAAGCAGCAGCAGCCAGGGATTAAGTTTGCTCCAGTTACCAAATGCTCTGTAACAAACCACCCCAACATGTTAGAGGTTTACCCTAACATTTCTTTTGGGCACACATCTGCAGTTTGGGCCGGGCCCCAGCGTGGAGAGCTGTCTCTGCTCCACTGCGCATCAGCTGTGGCAGCCTGAAGCCCGAGGGCTGGAATCATTTGAAGGCTTGCTCGAGTCTGGTGGCTGATGCTGGCTGTCAGCCTCCGCGCCTACATGTGGCCTCTCCATGTGCCTGGGCTGCCGCACAGCCTGGTGGCTGGGGCCCAGGGATCAGCATCCTGAGAGCCAGGGCCAGGTGGAAACTGCTAGGAAACTTAGAACCTAGCCCTGGACATCCTGCAGCGTCACTGCCATGTTCCGTTCCTGAGAAGCAGGTCACTAAGGCCGTTGTATTCCAGGGAGGGGAGTTAGACTCCTCCACCTTTGGATGGGACTGGAGTCAGAGACGTTGCGGGCTTCTTTGACCACAGGTCCACACCGGAAGGGTGGGTGGAGAATAAGTGTGAGCTGGGA
Organism: Budorcas taxicolor; assembly: GCF_023091745.1. Lineage (NCBI taxonomy): Eukaryota > Metazoa > Chordata > Mammalia > Artiodactyla > Bovidae > Budorcas > Budorcas taxicolor. The sequence continues at coordinate 12,441,317 of NC_068919.1, read as the reverse complement.
GGCTGGGCAGCAGGAAGGCTGCTCCCCGAGGCTCTGGGGTATGATGGGAGGGGCTGGAGGAAGACAAGCTCTGCTCCCGACTCCTAGCCAAGCCGCCACGTTTGTAGGTCTCATCCCTATGATTAGTGAAGCTTGGTCTTGAAGGGCCAGTCCTGAGGTCACAGGAAGGGAGTCCCAGGCCTCTATGAACACCTAGCAAGGGCCTTCTCCACGGCCAGCTCCCTCAGTGCAGCGAGGGCTGAGGGGCCAGGGAGAGCTGGTGTTGGCCTGAGATCCCCACCCACCAGGGATGGTGGTCCCCAGAATGACCCCAGAATGACAGAGCAGGGAGGGACCACTGACCCCTTCATGAGACAGAGAAGACAACCGAGAGCCAGGAGGAGCAGGCATCGCTCAAGTTCACAGAGAAGTTAGAGGCAGGGCCAGGGCTGGAGGCCAGGAGCCCTTTGCACTAAACCTAGTCAGGCTACAGTTGATGGGGAGCCTGGGTCCTGGGGAGAACGGGGGTTGGGGATGTGCGAACATGAACCTGGGGGCAGGCAGTGAGGAGAGTAGTCCTCCCGCTCAGGACAGGTGTGGGGCAGCAGGGGTCGGGAGAAGCTGGGCTGGCAGCAGGAATGGGGGAGGGGGAGCAACCAGCGATGAGGGACCTGTCCTGAACTCAGTTCAGGCTAGAGTCAGGGAGTGGGCCGTCTAGACCCGTGCCCTCCCACGAAGAAGTATTACGGGGATCGGTTTGTATATTCTGATTGCACCCAATGAATTCATATTAGCCAAGAGTTCGGTTTAAGTGTTCAGATGAACTCATTGTTACAGGCAGAGAAAGTGGGCAGAACAAAGTGAGTGAGGGTGAGTGAGATAAAGAAGACAGGACCTCTGCATCCGGCATTGCCTCCGTGAAACGGAGGGAGCCTCTGGACGAAGCATCCCGGCCTGCAGTGTCTCAGCTCCAGGGAGAAAGGCTGTGACTGGCGAGGTTTGCTGCCCCCCTGTGGAGATAGCGAGGCTTACAGCTACAGGAAAGAGCCTGTCAACCCTCGCTTGATGGAAGCTAGCAGCTAAGCTCAGCCTCACACTGGAGAGAGAGACCTGGCTCTCAGTGAGCAGACAGTATGGGCTTGAATTAAAATAACTTCAATTTATCCAGGTACTGGCTTGGATGGGCACTGGGAAGCTGGGAAAGCAGAAGAAAACACGATTCATTGCAGGCCAGAATTAAGGAAGACTTCAAAGACAAGTGGAGAAGAGGGAAGGGCTGAAGGCAAAGGGTAAGCAAAGAACACGGTAAGACCATGGAGCAGCCAGGAGGTTGTCATTTGCTGCGGGAGACCTAGCATATAATAGAGGCTCAATAAACGTACGAATGAATGACTACTAAATCTCCAGAGCATATGTTTTTACACGGTTGATGTGTTTGAGGGAAACTTTACATGGCTTTCCAGGTGGGAAGGGAACTAGTGAGAAAGCCAGAGAGCCTGGAGCTTCCTCGGGAAATGGAAAGGGGTGCTGTGGAGTCCTTGGTGCCCCGCTGATAAGGACGAGTTCCTCTGTTATAACTTCTGGTGGCATTTCTAGAACACCTCCTTGGAGTCTTCTCACAGGCTTGCAGCAAGCAGAGCTGGACTTACTGTCATCCTCCCATTTACCAGACAAGGAAACCGAGGCCCAGAGAAATGAGGTGGTAGAACTGGGGCCTGAACCTGGGCCTCCTTGTGCAAAGCCCATGCTGGTTGCTGACTGTTATCTATAGACTGGTGGGGGCAGGCTTGAAGGCAGACGTGGTCCAAAAGGAATGGAATGAAATTAAGATTTTCTTTTTGAATGTTGAGGAGAGATGCAGGGATGGAAGGCCCTGAAGAGGAGGGTTGAGGTGGGCATGTTGGCTAATGCAGGTTGAGTGAGGAACCTCCCGAGCTCCCCACTGACCCCAGATCAGTCCAGGGCCTTTAGCCTGGCATTCAAGCCTCCCTCACAAGAGGCAGTGTCACCCAGGGGTTAAGAGCATGGGCTCAAGTGTATAATCCCCAGTCAGCCACTGTCTGGCTGTGGCCCAGTGGACATCCCTTAAGCTCTGGTGCCGTCGGTTCCTCTTCTATAAACTATGGAGAAGCAGAGCACAAACTTCACAGGTTGTTGTGAGCAGTAAAGAAGTCAGTGACAGAAAGCAGTAAGGACTGTGCTTACTATTACTATTATTATTCAGAACAGAGCCTACTTTTCTACCTGTCATCTACTTCAGTCCTCCAAGCTAGGCTCCTGGCTTCTTTTTTTTTTCAATCACTGAAGAAATTTATTTGTTTATTTTACTTTACAATATTGTATTGGTTTTGCCATACATTGACATGAATCCACCACAGGTGTACATGTGTTCCCCATCCTGAGCCCCTCCCACCTCCCTCCCCATCCCATCCCTCTGGGTCATCCCAGTGCACCAGCCCTGAGCACCCGGTCTCATGCATTGAACCTGGACTGGCGATCTGTTTCACATATGATAATATACATGTTTCAATGCCATTCTCCCAAATCATCCCACCCTCTCCCTCTCCCACAGAGTCCAAAAGACTGTTCTATACATCTGTGTCTCTTTTGCTGTCTCGCATACAGGGTTATTGTTACCATCTTTCTAAATTCCATATATATGCATTAGTATACTGTATTGGTGTTTTTCTTTCTGACTTACTTCACTCTGTATTATAGGCTCCAGTTTCATCCACCTCATTAGAACATGCATTCTTTTTAATGGCTGAGTAATACTTCATTGTGTATCTGTACCACAGCTTTCTTATCCATTCATCTGCTGATGGACATCTAGGTTGCTTCCATGTCCTCGCTATTATAAACAGTGCTTTGATGAACATTGGGGTACACATGTCTCTTTCAATCCTGGTTTCCTTGGTGTGTATGCCCAGCAGTGGGATTGGTGGGTCATATGGCAGTTCTATTTCCAGTTTTTTAAGGAATCTCCACACTGTTCTCCATAGTGGCTGTACTAGTTTGCGTTCCCACCAACAGTGTAAGAGGGTTCCCTTTTCTCCACACCCTCTCCAGCATTTATTGCTTGTAGACTTTTGGATCACAGCCATTCTGACTGGCGTGAAATGGTACCTCATTGTGGTTTTGACTTGCATTTCTCTGGTAATGAGTGATGTTGAGCATCTTTTCATGTGTTTGTTAGCCATCTGTATGTCTTCTTTGGAGAAATGTCTGTAATAATGAGAAAACAGAAAGAAATTAAGGAAACAATTCCATTCACCATTGCAATGAAAAGAATAAAATACTTAGGAATATATCTACCTAAAGAAACAAAAGACCTACATATAGAAAACTATTTGGAAAAGACTCTGATGCTGGGAGGGATTGGGGGCAGGAGGAGAAGGGGACGACAGAGGATGAGATGGCTGGATGGCATCACTAACTCGATGGATGTGAGTCTGAGTGAACTCTGGGAGTTGGTGATGGACAGGGAGGCCTGGCATGCTGCAATTCATGGGGTCGCAAAGAGTCGGACACGACTGAGTGACTGAACTGAACTGATAAAACGCTGGTGAAAGAAATCAAAGAGGACACTAATGGATGGAGAAATATACTGTTTTCGTGGGTCAGAAGAATCAATATAGTGAAAATGAGTATACTACCCAAAGCAATCTATAGATTCAATGCAATCCCTATCAAGCTACCAATTTTTTACAGAGCTAAAACAAATAATTTCACAATTTGTACTGAAATACAAAAAACCTCGAATAGCCAAAGCAATCTTGATAAAGAAGAATGGAACTGGAGGAATCAACCTGCCTGACTTCAGGCTCTACTACAAAGCCACAGTCATCAAGACAGTATGGTACTGGCACAAAGACAGAAATATAGATCAATGGAACAAAATAGAAAGCCCAGAGATAAATCCACACACCTATGGACACCTTATCTTTGACAAAGGAGGCAAGAATATACAATGGAGAAAAGACAATCTCTTTAACTGGTCAACCACTTGTAAAAGAATGAAACTAGAACACTTTGTAACACCATACACAAAAATAAACTCAAAATGGATTAAAGATCTAAATGTAAGACCAGAAACTATAAAACTCCTAGAGGAGAACATAGGCAAAACACTCTCCAACATACATCACAGCAGGATCCTCTGTGACCCACCTTCCAGAATATTGGAAATAAAAGCAAAAATAAACAAATGGGACCTAATTAAAAGCAAAAGCTTCTACACAACAAAGGAAACTATAAGCAAGGTGAAAAGACGGCCTTCAGAATGGGAGAAAATAATACCAAATGAAGCAACGGACAAAGAATTAATCTCAAAAATATACAAGCAACTCCTGCAGCTCAATTCCAGAAAAATAAATGACCCAGTCAAAAAATGGGCCAACGGCTCCTGGCTTCTTTGGAACACGCCGTGCCATGGTGCCTCCAGGCCCTTTCTGCACGCTGTTCCCTCAGCCTGCAGTAAGACTGTTCAACCATCTCTTCTTTTCAGATCCTTCCAAACATGATCTCCTCCCAGTCCTCCCTGATCCTTTCCTTTTCTGCTTTTGCCCTTCCTCCACATCCTCTCACACAGAACTATTTCCTTCTGTAGCATAAAATGCACATGATGTGTGCCGCTCATGCCTTCTTGGAGAATTTAGGATGTGAGCGTCCTAAGAACAGGCATGGTTTCTTATCTCTCTATGACCCACTGGTGCTGCTGTGGAGCAGCACTAAATACTTAATAAACACTTGTGGAGAGAAAGCAGGAAAGCAAAGTGGGAGGGTGTGTGTGTTCAGTTGCTCAGTCTGAACCCATGGACTGTAGCCTGTCAGCCTCCTCTGTCCATGGGATTTCCCAGGCAAGAATAATACTGGAGTGGATTGCCATTTCCTTCTCCAGGGGATCTTACCAACCCAGGGGTCAAACCCGCATCTCCTGTGTCTCCTGCTTGGGCAGGCAGATTCTTTACAACTGTGCCGCCTGGGAAACAAAGAGGGATGGAGGAAGAAAGAAAAGACAAAGAGAAAGGAGGAAAGAGAGATGAAAGGCAAACTAGAGATGAAGCCAAGAGAGACTAGAAGAGAAACCAGCTCCATTCACCTTCCAACAACTTCAGGGAAAAATAAGAATGCCGGGGCTGCAGACTTTTGGGTCGTTTGCAACACTTCCTTGGCTTTCCTTTTCATCCCTTGAGCCATATCACTGGAACAGATTTTGAAAACCTCACAGTGGCTTTGGACCTGCTCTTTAGCCCCTCAGAAGCTCAATGTCTTCATTTGTAATAGAGATAATAATGGTACTTATCTAATTGGGTTGTTATGAGACTCAAATGAGAAAACAACTGGAAAATCTCAGGCACCTGGCCCATAGTAAGCACTCAAAAATTGCTGTGTATTATGATGGTGATGGTTCAGTGATTCCAAGAATCCCAGACCTGTTGGAAGCCAGGGCCGAGCCCTGCTGGTGAGGAGATGGGCTCCCTAATCTCGGAGAGTTGCCTATTGTCCTAGAGCTGGGCCCAGTGGTCACATAGAGGTCACACTATATTTTCTTCCAGGCCTTCGCACCCACCCCCGCCCCCACCAAGAAACACAATAAAGACTCCTGATTGCTTGATTAAAGGAAGCGGATACACAATTCATTTCAATTTTAGACCTAACCACCCCACAACCTTTCAAAAAGAATTGCACACCCTACTCCAGTTTACACACTGAAACAACATGGAATTTTCCAGCGGGTCCTGAAGCCTTTGAAGTGACCAGACCAGACTATTGATTTATTTCCAACTAACCTCTCTCTTTGAACCCAGAAGGGTCAAGGTTAATTATATAATAAAACACACTGTGCCCAGCTGCCCCCTCTGAGGGTGCAGGGAGCCCCCAGACCTTTCTGAGCCAGCGAGAGGGGGATCGTATTTCTGATCCCTTCCCCCACATTCATTTCCTTCATCAGGGACCATTAAGAAGGAAGAAAAAAAAATCCAACCCCCTCATTTCCTCCCTGAGAGATAAATTTTAATTTGCTGGGAAACAACAAAGGGGATCTAAGCTACATTTCCAGGCTGCACCCTGTGGTTGATACATCTTGTCGGGAGCACATTTTCTGGGATCCGCTCGGAAAAGGGGTGGGGCGGGTAGAGGGGAAGCAAAGGGGTGCAGGCCCTCTCCTACACAGAGGGAAGGGCGCCCCATAGAGCCTGATTCAGCAGAAGCCTCCTTTCCATTAAGCTTTCTTTGCTGGTTGAAGTGAGTTCCCCACCGGCCCCAGCTTCTGTGTGTGTTCCGTCAGCCCTCACCAGCCACCCGTGGTGAGCACTGCGGTAACCCCGCTTTCCCAGATGATGGAATAGGGTCCAAGTGGTGGCAAAACAGGTCCCACTTATCACAGGTAGGAAGTGGCAAGGCCAGTACTGGAATCTAAGCTTTTGTTCTCCTTGTAAAATAATGGATTCTTCCCACCTACCCCCATTTTCCTAACCCAGGGGAATATTATAAATGTTCTTTTCATTTCCATCATTTAAAGAAAAAAGATACAGCACTGTTATCTAATATATAAAATCATAAAGTGTTGGTCTCTCAGTCATGTCCGACTCCTCGCGACCCCATGGATTGTAGCCGGTCAGGCTCCTCTGTCCATGGACTTCTCCAGGCAAGAATACTGGAGTGGGTTGCCATTTCCTTCTCCAGGGTATTGTCCTGACCCAGGGATTGAACCCTGGTCTCCTGCATTGCAGGCAGATTCTTTACCTTCTGAGCCATCTAATATATAGTCCATTATAAAATGTCCCCAATTGTACCAACAATGTTCCCCCCGTTACCCGTGTTTCCCCATCCAGGATCCAGCCAAGATTCACCCACTCCCTTGGTTATCCTGTCTCTTTCCTCTCTCCTCTTCTAGAACAGTACCAGCCTTTTGGTTTTTCCTGACACTGCCATTTCTTTTTTAAATATTAATTTGGTTGAGTCAAGTCTTAGCTGTGGCATGCAAACTCTCAGTTGCGGCATATAGGATCTAGTTCCCTGACCAGGGATTGAACTTGGGCGCCCTGCGTTTGGAGCATGGAGTCTTAGCCACTGGACCACCAGGGAAGCCCCTCCTGACACTGACATTTCCGAAGGAGCAAGGTCAGTTGTCTCTCAGATTAACCCCCATGTGGATTTATGTTTCCTCCTGACTATTTAGAGTGTTCTCTTGTTCTTGAACTCAGGTTCAGCCACTCGTTGCTCAAGAATCCAATACTGAGAGATACATGTCAGACAAAAAGGAAAGACGGCTATTGAGTAAACTGGCAACCCTGGGGAGAAGGTGGACTCTTGTCCCAGAGCACCAACTCCTAGGGTTTTGCTCGGAAATTACCCAGGGAGAAGAAGGGGCTATGTGCTGAGGAGAGGGTTGTGGGGCGTATGGTCAGCTCGTGGACGTCCTTCTGATTGCTTGGTGGTGAGGTAACCTGGAATGAACATCAGCAGCCCTCAGGTTTCAATCAGTCTGGGGTCTACATGCTTGTGGGCAGCAGAGAGTTACCTTCTTCCACCTGGTAGGGCTTTCAGTCTGTGCAAAACAGCACAAAGGACATTGCTCAGAGGATGACCTCTAGCCCTTGAAGAGGAACTAAAAAGGCCCTCGACTTTGTTCAAGGGCTAAACTATTACTGTTTTGTCTTGACTGTTTTTCTTTGCTTCCACATTTCCCTCACTTCTTAATTAAATATATTCTTTGAAACTGGGGGAAGGCCTGGAGGCGAAAGTCTTTCCACAGACAACGGGCAGGCAGAGGTCGGGGTGGCCCCGTAGTGTCCAGCTGGGTTACAGTTAAGTAGGGCCTCACATCTGGAGGCCCACGATGCCAGCTGTTCTTGTCAAGGGATGCAGGATTTCCAGCTCCAAGGCCAAAGCTTTGTTCTCAGCCTCTTGGGGAGTTTCTAGCGTGGAGAGAATGCCGAGTAAATTATTCCACCAGGGGGCGCTGTCGGCACTGGCCACTGGAGAAGCTCGCTCTCTGGGACTCTTCCAGGCCCACGGACCGCAGCCTTGAACTTTGGGAAGAAGCCCACCCATCACAACCATCACAACCTGAGATGCACTTCTCTAATTCGTCTCTCTGGAATGTTCCTACATTTGTGTCGAGGCTTCATCCCTCCATGAGGCTGTCAGGAGCAGAACCAATGTTCCCTACTTTCTGCCCCTGCAGCCTCATGTTTCTGCCTCATTGCATGACTTGTCTCCACATAGTAGAGGTCACTGTGGAGCTCTTCCTAATGCCCCTTTGTCTAGGGCCCAGCCCACTGTCCACCAGCGAAGGTTCCCAGAAATATTTGCCAAGTAAATTGTAACCCAAATGAAATCAGTCTGTCTTGTGGTCAATCTCAGTTTCACCTTTCAGAGAAAGACCCAACATCCAGAAACAAATTGAAAATCTGTTTAAGTCTTTGCTGAACAGCCTGGAAGAGGTGTCAGAGGATCAATTATACTACATGCCACACACTAAGGAGTCAAGAGTATTCTCTTTGCCCACCTTTCTCCCTATCATCTCATGGCTCCACTTTCACTGCCAAACCTCTCTTCTTTTCTCTCCAACTCCAGTCTGTACTGGATTTTCTCTTATTCTTGTCCAAATCCCTCCTCCCTCTGATCAATTTACTCTATGTGTTTTAATTTTTTAAGTTAGTTTAAGTCAAATAAGCAATACACAAAAAAGTCCTCACTGTAAAAAAAAAAAAATGTAAGGAGATTCCCTGGCAGTCCACTGGTTAGTACCTGGCACTCTTATGGCTGAGGGTCCTGATTCCATCCTTGGTTGGGGAGCTGAGATCCCACAAGTCTCAAAAAAGAAAATAAAATATTACAGAGATCCCATTTCAATCACCCCCAAACCAGTCCCCCTCCCAGGGATAATTATTCTTGTCAGTGTGATATAAGGTCCTTCCAGGCCTTTCTCCATGTAATTATAGATTTCAATAAGTACCCAAGTCAAATATCTGTGTGTGTGCATGCTCAGTCACTTCAAAGAGTCGTGTCTGACTCTCTCCAACCCTACGGACTGTAGCCCACCAGGCTCCTCTGCCCATGGGATTCTCCGGACAAGAATACTGCAGTCGGTTGCCATGCCTTCCTCCAGGGGATCTTCCCAACCCAGGGATTGAACCTGAGTCTCCTGCATTGCAGGCGGATTCTTTATTGCTGGGCCCCAGGGAAGACTTAAGTCAAATATATGGTATACACAATAATGACATGTATATTTTCTGTTTCCAATATTCAGTGCTACATTTGATACCCTTGGCCATCTCCCTGTAGTCGTCAGTGTGTGTTTCTCTACAGCAGGAATGAGAGGATTTGCTGGGTCTTGGGCCACAGGCCCATGGGATGACTGTCTTTAGTGACTGTGTGAGCTTACTGGCCACCAGCAGACTGTAAGAGGACCCAGCCTGCTTCTGTCTTGCACAGGCAACTTCCTTCCCCTCCCAAGGTTGCTCTAGGATCAGAGAGGATCCTGGGAACTTTGCCCATCAGTAAGTGCCCAGTTCAATCCCGACAAGCCTCATCCATTCACCTTAGCTGATTTAGAAGGGATTAACTCTCTAAATCGGAGAAGGCGATGGCACCCTATTCCAGTACTCTTGCCTGGAAAACCCCATGGATAGAGGAGCCTGGTGTGCTGCAGTCCATGGGGTCGCTAGAAGTCGGACAGAACTGAGCGACTTCACTTTCACTTTTCACTTTCACGCATTGGAGAAGGAAATGGCGACCCACTCCAGTGTTCTTGCCTGGAGTGTCCCAGGGACAGAGGAGCTTGGTGGGCTGCCATCTATGGGGTCGCACAGAGTTGCACACGACGATCATGCATTGGCATAATCTTACCTGGCCTCCTTCTCCAGTTTCTTGGTGCCCTGTCTTCTCTCTGTCCCCTGGCCCCTCTCCATCTCCTTGACCCCCCCACCCACCCACTTGCCTCTCTGACCCTCCAATCCTCCTGGAACCAGTGCTAGGAATGAACCTGCAGCCCCTGGGCCAAGTCCCCACTCGAACCCTCTGCCCACTTTGGCTCCTGCCCGAAGTGGATGCAGCATGCCAGCCCCCCGAGGACTCCCGCCTGCCTCAGCCATCATGTGTCACAGCAACCCTGCAAATGTTGTGGACTGAGCATTTTTTCAAGGACATTAAATGTTTTAAAACTCTAAATTACAAAGCAACAAGTAATGGCACCATAATCAAATGGTCATGTAATGCAAATAAAACATGCATAGGGACTTCCCTGGCAGTCCAGTGAGTGGTTAAGACTCCTAGCTTCCATTGCAGGGGGGCCAGGTTCAATCCCTCGTCAGGGAACTGAGATCCCACATGCTGTGTGGTACAGCCAAAAAACAACATTCCCAAAACAAAGCACGTATGGGCTAAAATACTTAGCGTGGTAAAATCTTAATTAAAAATAAAACACGTCTTTTTTTTACATTCCTACTGTTCTCTCTTGGAGAAGGCAATGGCAACCCACTCCAGTACTCTTGCCTGGAAAAATCCCATGGACGGAAGAGCCTGGAAGGCTGCAGTCCATGGGATCACTGAGGGTCGGACACGACTGAGCGACTTCACTTTCACTTTTCACTTTCATGCATTGGAGAAGGAAATGGCGACCCACTCCAGTGTTCTTGCCTGGAGAGTCCCAGGGACAGGGGAGCCTGGTGGGCTGCCGTCTATGGGGTCGCACAGAGTTGGGCACGACTGAAGTGACTTAGCATACTGTTCTCTTAACTGAGATCCTCTCTTTTTTCTGTTTTAAAATTTTAAAAAATTATTTATGAGAAAAGGCTTTCATCTGTGTTTAAAAAATATAACATTTATTTATTTATTTGGCCGCACCCAGATTTAGTTGTGGCATGAGGGATCTTTGATCTTTGTTGTGACTTGCAGCATCTGTAGTTGTGGTGTGCAGACTCTTAGTTTCAGCATGTGGGATCTAGTTTCCTGACCAGGGATCAAACCTGCACCCCCTGCACTGAGAGCCCGGAGTCTTAGCCACTGGACCACCAAGAAAGTCCCTTTTCGTTTTGTTTTGATTCAGATCAACAGAGAGGGTCAGTGCCTAATTTTAGTAATGGATGATGGACTCCCTTATAGAGCACAGACTAGAGGTCATGCACCCATGTTGACACACTTTAAACTTATGAGGTAGATACTACCATCATCATGCCTGCTCATGGACGAAGTATCTCAGGCATGGAGACGTTAAATGACTTGCTTGAGGTCACACAGCTAGGAAGTTAGAAAAGTTAGGATCACAACCTAGGCAGGTGACTCCAGCGGTTGGGTGGTAACCACTGTACCACACTGCCTCTCAGCCTTAATATGGGCAACCCTCAGCCTGCAGTTAGGCACATATGTTTGTTTTCCAAAGCTCTATTGGAAAGCAATATTTGGAAAACTTATTCTGATATTTCACTTGAATCTCTCAATGACACTAGGGTGGAAGGGAAGACCCCAGCTTATGGGCCAGCATGACGCCCAGTACCCAGCCTGAAGCGGGTACCTTCCCCGACTTGGAGGCGCTATGGAGCATGCAGCACTGGGCAGTGTGTGTGCGCATGGATGCGAGCACGGGCACATGCATGGTGTGCGTGTGTGGGCGTGGCCATCTTGGCGTGACCATGCAGCCCTGCGCTGGCCGAGAGGCGTCTTTCATCCCCGCAGGGAGCAGGTATGGGCAGATCACCTGCGTCACTGCAGGCAGAGGGAGGCTGCTCAGATCAAGGGCAGTGGTGTTTGTTTCTGTCACACTCTTATCTCCACTTCCCTGAGCCCAGACCTTAGCATCATAAAATGCCAGGGCTGGGATGAAAACGTGGAGATTATCTAACTCAGGCCCTCCCTTGAGAAGTGGAGACACCAAGCCCCAGAGAGGATACTGTTAAAGTTAAATATAAAATGGAGACTGGACTTGAGAATTCTCTGAGCAGATAAAACCATATTGGCTCTGAAAGCAAAACAAAAATCCAGCTTATTTCATGAAGGTAAGTAAAATGCAATTTTAGGTTATTTCTTGTTAATGCCTCTGACAATCATAAAAGAAAACTTCAGTCATTTTCCTAAAAATAGTATGATCGCTTTAAACCAGTCCCCTGCCATCTGAAAACCAATGTAATCACCATAAGCCATCTTGTAACTTCATGCCCCTGCATTTCACATCAGTCTTTGAATTTCGAAGCTTCCGGTTCGTGAACTGCTTTTATAGGCATAATAAACTCTTACTAAATACTGTTTAGTAACAGTATTTAAGTTGAAACTCCAATACTTTGGCCACCTGATTTGAAGAACTCACTCATTGGAAAAGACCCTGATGCTGGGAAAGATTGAAGGCAGGAGGAGAAGGGGACCACAGAGGATGAAATGGTTGGATGGTATCACCAACTCGATGGATGTTTGAGCAAGCTCCGGGAGATGGTAAAGGACAAAGAAGCCTGGCGTGCTGCAGTCCATGGGGTTGCAAGGAGTCAGACGTGACTGAGTGACTGAACTGAACTGAATTGAACTACTGTTTACTGATTTGGTGTTTTTAGTTCAGCTAGTTCTGGATTTTTGAAAGTACTCAGCTTCTTAGGGGCAGAACTGGGATGAGAGCCCACATCTCCCTGTCCAGTTCCATGCTTTTGCCACAACCCCACTGCCCAGACTTCTGTCTGACCTACAGTAGTCATATAAGGATGTGAGAGCTGGACAATTAAGAAGGCTGAGCACTCAGCTGTGGGGCTGGAGAAGACTCTTGAGCATCCACTGGACAGCAAGGAGATCAAACCAGTCAATCCTAAAGGAAAGTAACCCTGATTATTCATTGGACTGATGCTGAAGCTGAAGCTCCAATATTTTGGCCACCTAATTTGAAGAGCTGACTCTTGGAAAAGACCCTGATGCAGTGGGCAAATTCTTTCACTATGTGGGGTTTCAAGAGAAGAAACAGGAAATTGTGTCTTGGAGGAAGGTCCTGGGAATGTTTGTGGAATGAATGAATGGAGCATGACAGGGTAACAGGAACCCAGGGAGAGGCTGGACAGGAGACTGTGTTGGTCTCTTCATCAAAAGAAAGGGTCAGAAAGTCCCCTGTGTCACCTTGGGAGGTAAATTACCTTTGAGGAAATAAAGAGGCTTCTCTGTGGTGGGGAAAGGGTTCCCCTAGACAACAACCCAATTGTCCTGGAAAGGGGGCGACATTGGAATTTCTGTGTGTTCCAGACCATCCCTGGGCTGCTATTAGAAAGGCAGGATGGGAAGTGGATGTGGGGGTGGGCTTTGAAAGGAAGGGCGGCTAGCACTTGGGATTTGGGCCCTGAGGATATAGATGTGTGTCTGGGGCTGCCCTCTCAGCAATATGAGAGACTGAAAACAAGGAAGCGATCTTTTCACGCCCCGAAGACACCCAAATCAAGGCACCACCATTGAATGGAAGATCCCGTCTGTATGATCAGACCACCCAACATGGCTGTTCTCTTGCTCTCTGTACCTCCCCTACCCGTCCCTGCCTCACCTACACCCTCCTCACCTGACTGACCTTCCCTCTTAACCATAGAGCCTAATCACGGGGGTAAGCCTACATACTGGCTCCCAGCCCCAGCTGGTGCTTGTTGTAATCTTTCCATCAGAACTGCTCCACCAAGGTGATTTTTTAAAGGGGCAGTGCAAGGCGTGGGCCTCTGCAGGTTTCCCTGGCGACCGACAAACTGATCTGATGTCAATTCTCTCTGCAACTGGTAACCTCCCTCCTTTCCCAGAAGTAAAGACTGCTGGTGAGGTGTCTCTCCAGGACCTTGCTTCAGTATGTAGGATACCCCCATCCATTAAACCATGGAGGCCTCTGTTGCTGACTCCAGGCTCTTTCTTCCGACTTGAGGCTGGGTGAGCACAGCGCTTGCAGGCCTGAGGGGTGCAACCCAAGCTGTCCTTTGCATCCTTGAGGCGCCGTTTGCTTGCTGACGAGGCGTGGCCAAGAGCAGGGCTGGCTGCAGGGCTTTTGTGTGGAAGGCACCAGAAGCTCTCAGACCTTGAGAGTTTGGGGCAAATGGTGTGTGTGTGTGTGTCTGTGTGACCTGGTTTCTGGTTTTATTTGCCTCTGTGTGTCTGGAGCAGGATATGCCTGTTTCTGAAGACACAGGGAGGGTCTCTGCAGGAAGCCTCTGAGTTAGTGTCTCGTTTTGAAAGATGAGAGCAATGTTTTATTTGGCATTTCACTTTTAAACATCTCCCTTTCGAGTCCATCCCCTCTTCTGCTCCTCACCACACCCTGTGAGGCAGGCAGGGAGACACCTCTATCTTCTCTCAGAGAGGACTGCCTCCTGTGGGGATCACTCAGCAGGAGACTGTCTTTCTCCTGCAGCTCCTTTCACATTCCCAGGGTCCTGGCCAGGGATGACAGGAAGGACGAGACTGAATCTGTTGAGGGGAGCTTCTTTCTAGCCTGGGAGGAAAGTCCAGCCCGCGGTGACATCCAGCAGAACGTGAAACCAGTTGTGCTGTCTTAAAATATCACTGCAAGAAGGGGTCAGAAAGGGAGAGTCGAGGTCTTTTCCTTTTCCAAAAGAGTACTAAAATCATCCTGTTGAGTGCCCTGAAAAGGCCTCTTGAAGCAATAGAAACATTTCAGAGAAAGTAAGCACAAAAATACATTGAAAATGTAAACAGAGATTAGTCAGAAAGAAAAAGATACTTTGGAGAGAAATGTCAAAGTCCAAATTTAGTGCTTTGAGAGAGAAAACTAATTGACAAATTCTGACAAGATTTATCAGATCAAAAAGGAGTGAAGACATAATAAGTAAATAGTATTGGGGAAAATAAAGGAGACGTAACTGAAGGGACAGCAGAGACCTAAATAATAGAGATTATAAACTGTGGGCCGAGAAATCTTACAGCTGCAGAAACTGTATTATCTATGTATCTCGCTTAGAACAACTGACTCAAGAAGACAGAAAAGTTGAATGTCTATAACTAATAAAGATAGGAATCAGTAGCAAAGTTTTAGGCCTCAAATGAAAAATTTCCATTTGCAGCAACATGGGTAGACCCAGGAGGGTATTCTGCAGAGTGCAATGAGTCAGACAGAGACAAACACTGTATGTTATTACTTACATGTGGAGCCTAAAAAATAAACAAATGAAACAGCAAAACAGAAACAGACTCACAGGCAGAGAGAATAAAGTCAGTCAGTCAGTTCAGTCGCTCAGTTGTGTCCGACTCTTTGTGACCCCATGAACCGCAGCACGCCAGGCCTCCCTGTCCATCACCAACTCCTGGAGTTCACTCAAACTCACGTCCATCGAGTCGGTGATGCCATCCAGCCATCTCATCCTCTGTTGTCCCCTTCTTCTCCTGCCTTCAATCTTTCCCAACATCAGAATCTTTCTAAATGAGTCAACTCTTCACATCAGGTGGCCAAAATATTGGAGTTTCAGCTTCAACATCAGTCCTTCCAATGAACACGCAGGACTGAGAGAATAAAGTAGTGGTAACCAATGGGGAGAGGGAAAGGAGGTGGGCAAGGCAGGGGTAGAGGCTTAAGAGGTACAAACTACTGTGTATAAAATGAATAAGTAAGTACCAAGGATATATTGTAGAGAACAGGGGATGTAGCCAATATTTTATTGTAACTTTAGACTATTATCTAATGTGAGTCACTATCTTATACACCTGAAACTAATATATTATAAATCAACTATATCTCAATTTTAAAAAATAGATAATAGATAACTAATGCGAACCTGACTGCATAGCACAGGGAACTCCAGTCTTGATGCTAAATGGTGTCCTAAACGAGAAAGAAATATAAAGAAAGAGTGGTGTTATATATACATATACATATGTGTTCATATATATATATACACCAGAGCTTTTGAACTGTGTTGCTGGAGAAGACTCTTGAGAGTCCCCCGGACTTCAAGGAGATCAAACCAGTCAATCCTAAAGGAAATCAATCCTGAATACTCACTGGAAGGACTGATGCTGAAGCTGAAGCTCCAATACTTTGGCCCTGATGCAAAGAGCTGACCTTTTAGAAAAGACCCTGATGCTGGGAAAAATTGAAGGTGGGAAGAGAAGGGAACGACAGAGGATGAGATGGTTGGATAGCATCACCGATTCAGTGGTCATGAGTTTGAGCAAGCTCCAGGAATTGGTGAAGGACAGGGAAGCCTTGCAGAGAAGGCGATGGCACCCCACTCCAGTACTCTTGCCTAGAAAATCCCATGGATGGAGGAGCCTGGTAGGCTACAGTCCATGGGGTCGCGAAGAGTCAGATATGACTGAGCGACTTCACTTTCACTTTCATGCATTGGAGAAGGAAATGGCAACCCACTCCAGTGTTCTTGCCTGGAGAATCCCAGGGATGGGGGAGCCTGGTGGGCTGCCGTCTATGGGGTCGCACAGTCGGACACGACTGAAGTGACTTAGCAGCAGCAGCAGGGAAGCCTTGCATGCTGCAGTCCATGGGGTCACAAAAAGTCAGACATGACTGAGCAACTGAACAACAAAACAATATATATACACGCATGTATAGTGATTCCCTTTACTGTACGGTAGAAACTAATACAACATTGTAAAGCAATAAACATTAAATAAAAATTTAAAAAGCAATAAAAATTAAAATAAATAAAGTAATAATATAACCAAGTTGGGTTTTCCAGTGGGCTGAAAGTCTGTGTCCCCTCCCACCAAATTCATATGTTGAAACCCTAAACCCAGTGTGATCAATTAGGAGAGATGAATTGAGAGTAATTAGGCCATGAGGGCAGAGCCCTCACAGATGGGGTGCTGCTGCTGCTGAGTCGATTCAGTCGTGTCCGACTCTGCGCGACCCGATAGACGGCAGCCCACCAGGCTCCCCCATCCCTGGGATTCTCCAGGCAAGAACACTGGAGTGGGTTGCCATTTCCTTCTCCAATGCATGAAAGTGAAAAGTGCAAGTGAAGTCGCTCAGTCATGTCTGACTCTTCGCGACCCCATGGACTGTAGCCTACCAGGCTCCTCCATCCATGGGATTTTCCAGGCAAGAGTTCTGGAGTGGGTTGCCATTGCCTTCTCCGACAATTGGGATTAGTGCCCTTATAAATAAGAGGAGGCCAGAGTGCTAGCTGGCTCTCTTTTCTGCCTTGTGAGGATACAAGAAGTTAACAGTCTGCAGTTTGGAGGAGGGCCCTTACGAGAACCAGACCCATGCTGGCATCCTGACTCCAGACTTACAACCTTCAGAACTATGAGAAAGAAGTCTCAGTTGTCACCCAGATTATAGTATTTTGTCATAGCAGCCTAAGACAAATTTATCCCAGAAATGCAAAATTGGAACATTTGGAAATCAATCAATGTCACTCACCACATTAACAATTTAAAAGAAAAAAGCACATGATCATCCTAATAGATGCAGCAAAACTTAAGTAAAAGAGAGTATAAGCACATACTCAATAAAAGTTATCTAATACTTAAAAGAAACATCATATTCAATGGAGAAATATTTAAAAGTATTTCTTTTAAGATCAGGCGTAAGAAAAAGAGGTCCACTATCATTTCTACTTCATACAAGTTCAATGTGCATATGTTAACTGTTCAATAATAAAAGAGAAAAAATATCAGAAAAGAAGTTTTTTAAAATTGTTTGGTTAGATAGTAAATTCAAATTATGAAAACTCTTTGGTGGTCCAGTGGGTAGGACTCCATGCTTTCACTGCCAAGGGCTGGGACTTGATCCCTGGTTGGGGAACTAAGATCTCACATCCAGGCTATATGGCCAAAAGAAAAAAACTTATTTAATTAAATAAATTACTTAAGTAATAAGTAATCAAGTAATTTATTTAATTAAATAAATTCAGATCCCATTGGATTTTCTTTTTTTTTAAGATTTTTTTTTAATGTGGATCATTTTTTGTCTTTATTGAACTTGTTGTAATATAGCTTCTGTTTTATTTTATTTATTTATTTATTTTTGCCACGAGGTATGTGGAATCTTAGCTTACCGCCAAGGATAGAAACCTGCATCCCTTCCTTGCACTGGCAGACGTCTTAGCCACAGGACCACCAGGGAAATCCCCAGTAGGAATTTTCATGGCAATCAGAAAGCTATTCGAAACATTTTTGGAAGAACAAAGGATAGCCAAGGGACTCCTGAAAAGAAAACCAAAGAGAGGGATTAAGCCTACCACTTTCAAGTCTTATTATAAATCCACAGGAATTAAGACGTGTGATATTAGCTCAGGGATAGATAAGTTAGACCCACAGAACAGAATGGAGAGCCCAGACTGTTCATGACGTTGATTGTGGTAACGATTTCACGGGTCTGTACTTAACTCCAAGCTCATCAGGTTGTACACCCTAAACGTGTGCAGCTCTTTGTAGGTCAATCACACCGAGACAGAGTGGTTTGAAGAACCAAATAGTGAACGCAGAAACATTCCCACTCTTGTAAGGAAAGCTGATGTCTGTCAGACCTGTCACTGCAGATCAGTGGGGAAAGAGACAGCAATAAATAAACACTGCTGGGTGATTGTCGGAAATAAAAATGACCCGCACTTCACACCATGTAAGTCCCTTACATACAAATGAGCTCCATTCTGAGAGCACACACGTTTACGTCCAGTGTGTTCGTAAGTCCAGCAAAGTTAGCCTAGGTACCCAGCTAGCACAGTTGGCTATACAGTACTGTACAACTGAAGTGACTTAGCAGCAGCAGCATATAGGTTTATAACATTTTTCACATGAATAATGTATATAAAAAAAAGGAAACGTTTTTAATCTCACATTTTTGATCTCACAGAGATTATATACTGCTACTATACTAGTAGTATACCAGTACCAGTTACATCACTGCTGCTGTTACATTTGCTTCCAGACATCCTGGGCTTGAAATAAAGCCACTGTACTGCTGTACTCTACACAGCACTCCACAGTAAAGTACACAAAACCTATACAGTATACAGTAAAGTACACACGTTTGTAAGGATGCACACACATGACAGTGTGCACCGGACACGTGAGCTAACTTATGTGAGTGGACACGTGAACACACATTTGCATCTTTGAAAGTTCACAACTTGAAGGTTCATATGTAGAGGACTTACTGCACAAAAATTCAGTTCCAGATAAGTCAAGAACTTAAATATGAAAAGCATAACTTTAAAAGATACAGGACTTTCTTGGTGGTCCAGCGGTTGACTCCCCACCTCCACCGCAGGGGGCACAGGTTTAATTCCTGGTAGAGGAAGTTCTGTACTGCCCTGGTGGCTCAGATGGTAAAGAATCTGCCTGCACAGCGGGAGTGTGAGTGTGAAGTCGCTCAGTCGTGTCCGACTCTTTGTGACCCCGTGGGCTGTAGCCCACCAGGCTCCTCTGTCCATGGGATTCTCCAGGCAAGAATACTGGAGTGGGTTGCCATTTCTTTCTCCAGGGGATCTTCCTGACCCAGGGATCGAACCCAGGTCTCCCGCATTGCAGGCAGACGCTTTAACCTCTGAGCCACCAGGGAAGCCCTGGGTTCAGTCCCTGGGTTGGGATGATCCCCTGGAGGAGGGGATGGCAAACCACTCCAGTATTCTTGCCTGGAGAATCTCTATGGACAGAGGAGTCTGGCGGCCTATAGTGCATGGGGTCACAAGGCGTTGGACATGACTGAGCAACTAAGCACAGCACACAGAGGAAGTTCTGCACACTGTGCAGTATGGCCAAACAGAAAAGAGAAAAAAATTATATATGTGTAATAAAAATATAAAGACACAGAATTTAATAACTCGAGGCAATGAATTATTAAACACACACACAAAAGCACAAAATCAGAATACAATTTTTTAAAATAAGATCAATCTGACAATATTAAATTTTAGAGCAGTTCACCAGAAGAGACTAAAAAATTGGACAGGGAAGCCTTAACCTGGGAGAAGGAAAATGCACCACATAACCAGCAAAGAGTATATTTAGACTCTGGAGGACTTCCCTGGTGACCCAGCGGTTAAGAGTCCGCCTGCCAATGCAGGGGCTCAGTTTCCATCCCTGGTCTGGGAAGATCCCACAGGCCATGGGGCAACTAAGCTGGTGTGCCACAGCTACCGAGCCTGTGCTCTGGAGCCCGCATTTCACAACATCTGAAGCCAGCGTGCCTGAAGTCAGTGCTCTGCAATGAGAGAAGCCACCGCAATCAGAAGCTGCAACTAGAGAGTAGCCCCCTGCTCGCAGCAACTAGGGAAAGCCCAAGTGGCAATGAAGACCCAGTGCAGCCATAAATAAATAAAAACAAAAGTCTTACTTAAAAAATAAAGTCTCTAGAGTCTGTATCAAAAACTACAACCACTTAGAAAATGACATTGCAGCAAAAGACAAGTACATGCCTTTCATAGAAGAGATGCCATGAATGGCCAAAACGTCTTTAAAAAGATGTCCAACCTCATTAGTAATTAAAGAAATGTACATTAAAACTAAGATATAATAACTTTATGACTACCAGATGGGCGAAATTTAAAACCTGAATATACCAGGGGCCAGTAAGGCTGAGAAACAATGGGAATATGCATAGGCCATTGGTGGAAGTATAAATGGGTACACTCACTTTGGGGACAAATTATTATACCTGCTTGCCCTAAGAAATTTGTGACTCCATTTCATTCTTAGGGAAAGAAAGCCTTACACAGTCTAAACAAGAAAAACATTATTCTAATAACCAAACCTGTAATAAGTAAAACAGACAATCCAGCCTAAAGTCATGAAAGGAGAATAAGATCTATTGTCTATTATACTTTGAGCTGGCTTCTTTTTATTTACAATCTGGTTGAGCGTTTTAAAAACAAAAGTCCTAACTATAAGCAAGGTGAAGGTGAAAAGACAGCCTTCAGAATGGGAGAAAATAATAGCAAATGAAGCAACTGACAAACAGTTAATCTCAAAAATATACAAGCAACTCCTGCAGCTCAATTCCAGAAAAATAAACGACCCAATCAAAAAATGGACCAAAGAACTAAATAGACATTTCTCCAAAGAAGACATACGGATGGCTAACAAACACATGAAAAGATGCTCAACATCACTCATTATCAGAGAAATGCAAATCAAAACCACAGTGAGGTACCACTTCACGCCAGTCAGAATGGCTGTGATCCAAAAGTCTACAAGTAATAAATGCTGGAGAGGGTGTGGAGAAAAGGAAGCCCTCTTACACTGTTGGTGGGAATGCAAACTAATATAGCCACTATGGAGAACAGTGTGGAGATTCCTCAAAAAACTGGAAATAGAACTGCCTTATGACCCTCCAATCCCACTGCTGGGCATACACACCAAGAAAACCAGAATTGAAAGTGACACGTGTATCCCAATGTTCATTGCAGCACTGTTTATAATAGCCAGGACATGGAAACAACCTAGATGTCCATCAGCAGATGAATGGATAAGAAAGGTGTGGTACATATACACAATGGAGTATTACCCAGTCATTAAAAAGAATGCATTTGAATCAGTTCTAATGAGGTGGATGAAACTGGAGCCTATTATACAGTGAAGTAAGTCAGAAAGAAAAACACCAATACAGTATACTAATGCATATATATGGAATTTAGAAAGATGGTAATGATAACTCTATATGCGAGAAAGCAAAAGAGACACAGATGTATAAATAGAACAGTCTTTTGGACTCTGTGGGAGATGGAGAGGGTGGGATGATTGGGAGAATGGCATTGAAACATGTATAATATCATATAAGAAACGAATCGCCAGTCCAGGTTCAATGCAGGATACAGGATGCTCGGGGCTGGTGCACTGGGATGACCCAGAGGGATGGTACAGGGAGGGAGGTGGGAGGGGGGTTCAGATGGGGAACACATGTACAACTGTGGCAGATTCTTGTTGATGTATGGCAAAACCAATACAATATTGTAATTAGCCTCCAATTAAAATAAATAAATTTTAAAAAGTCCCAATTAAAACATTTCAATCATAAAATACACCCTGGACTTCAAACTTAATACAAAAGAAAAAACAATAACCACATTTTTTTCTGAAATTATTTAACTAACCAGCCCCTAAAATAATCAAAACCCCCATCAACTTCACACATAACTGCCCATCAAGGAAGATTAAGCCATGTAAATAAGGAAAACAAACATACGCTTTCACATTAATCACTTTTGATTAGAAAAGCTGGATTAGAAAAGGCAGAAGAACCAGAAATCAAATTGCCAACATCCATTGGATCATCGAAAAAGCAAGAGAGTTCCAGAAAAACATCTACTGCCTTATTGACTATGCCAAAGCCTTTGACTGTGTGGATCACAACAAACTGTGGAAAAATTCTTCAAGAGATGGGAATACCAGACCACCTTACCTGCCTCCTGAGAAATCTGTATGCAGGTCAAGAAGCAACAGTTAGACATGGAGCAACAGACTGGCTCCAAATTGGGAAAGGAGTATGTCAAGGCTGTATATTGTCACCCTGCTTATTTAACTTCTATGCAGAGTACATCATGAGAAATGCTGGACTGGATGAAGCACAAGCTGGAATCAAGATTGCCGGGAGAAATATCAATAACCTCAGATATGCAGATGACACCACACTTATGGCAGAAAGTGAAGAAGAATTAAAGAGTCTCTTGATGAAAGTGAAAGAGAAGAGTGAAAAAGTTGGCTTAAAACAACATTCAGAAAAATAAGACCATAGCATCTGGTCCCATCACGGCAGAGCAAATATATGGGGAAGCAGTCCAAGAAATTTTGGTGGGGGACTCCAAAATCACTGCAGATGGTAACTGCAGCTATGAAATTAAAAGACGCTCGCTCCTTGGAAGAAAAGATATAACTAACCTAGACAACATATTATAAGGCAGAGACACTAACCTTGCCAACAAAGGTCCATCTAGTCAAACATACTTTTTCCCAGTAATCATGTATAGATGTGAGAACTGAACTACATAAGAAGGCTGAGCACTGGAAAATTGATGCTTTTTAACTATAGTGTTGGGAAAGGTTCTTGAGAGTCTCTTGGACAGAAAGAAAATACAACCAGTCCATCTTAAAATCAGTCTTGAATTTTCATCGGAAGGACTGGTGCTGAAACTGAATCTCCAATAATTTAGCCACCCGATGCGAAAACTTTATTTTGGGGGGCTCCAAAATCACCGCAGATGGTAACTGCAGCCATGAAATTAAAAGACACTCCTCGGAAGAAAAGTTATGACCAACCTACACAGCATATTGAAAAGCAGAGACATTACTTTGCCAACAAAGGTCCGTCTAGTCAAGGCTATGGTTTTTCCAGTGGTCATGTATGGATGTGAGAGTTGGACTGTGAAGGAGGCTGAGCGCCGAAGAATTGATGCTTTTGAACTGTGGTGTTGGAGAACATTCTCGAGAGTCCCTTGGACTGCAAGGAGATCCAAGCAGTCCATCCTAAAGATCAGTTCTGGGTGTTCTTTGGAAGTAATGATGCTAAAGCTTAAGCTCCAGTACTTTGGCTGCCTCATGCGAAGAGTTGACTCATTGGTAAAGACTCTGATGCCGACTCGATGGACATGAATTTGAGTGAACTCCGGGAGTTAGCTATGGACAGAGAGGCCCAGCGTGCTGCGATATTGGATAAATTACATCTTCATTTCAAACACTTAGGTAGTGTTTGAAGTCCAATAAGCAATACAATACACTTGCCTTAACAAGGTTATTACCACTAATTAATAACACTTTTCCATTAAAGCATTACAAGTCTTTCATTAACCAATATAGGTAGCCTTGCTGAAACAAGGCCTCAAAAAATTAGTTTAAGACTCAGAGTTGTTCCTCTCCACGGAAATCTTTAGTAAAAGGCGAAAGATTTATACGATCTGAAGAGAAACCAGAGTATACTCTACTGTCTTAGTAATTCACAGCTCGGGTAACAGAAACTCCTTGACAGTGAGGGTGACTAGCTAACACCGAGAGCCAGTGCCTGAACAAAAATTTCTAGATTACTCTGTAAACAAGGGTCTAATTTCAGAAAATATAGGTAAAAGAAAATTTGAAGTTTTATAATTTTAAACTTGTACGGTGTGAAGGGCGCGGTGGGTATGCAAATAAAGCAAGTGGGCGGCCTTTCCGCCCGGGAAAGCTGTCTTCACGCAGCGCCCCTGTGTCGGCACTAGGGGGCGAAGCGGCGGGAGGGCTGGCTGGCATCGACACGCCGCACCGAGCGGAGACCTGGGTTTCAGATGTTTTGTGTATGTGTATGTCCGACTTTGATTTCTGTTACAGACTTTGCTGTTAAATTGAAAAAGAAAAAAAAAATAGCAAGTGACTGGCACAAAATTCATGACCGTGGTTCCTCCCTTCGGTGGATTGAGGGTTTTCAAAGTTTGACAATTTCCTTTTTCTTGAACCGCGTGGTGGGCGCACAGGTGTTTTGTTTGTTTGTACCGTGCACGTCCAAGATGTACACTCTGGAATAGTCTGCCGTTTGAGAAAAATTCATAGCCGTGTCCTGTTTAAAATTGGAGCTTTGGATATCCCCAGGGGGTCCAGTGGTTTGGGCTCTAGCTTTCACTCCCTGCTGGTTCCTTTCCTGGTAGGGGAACTAAGTTCCCTCAAACTGCGCAGGCCAAAAAAAAAAAAAAATTGCTGCTTGCCGTGGTGGGTTTCAGATTTCCCGCCTCCTCACCTGATGCTACTTGTGGCGATGAAATCTTATTTCAGTTTCAGACCTCGAGTCTCATCTTATTTAGAAAACAAACAAACAAACCCATGAGCTGTACTCCTCTGCAGTGCTCAGGAACGGGCTCCGACAGTCTACAGAGACTCCTTAACGACTGTGGTAACTGAAAGTCTTGGGAAAGGAAATTGCAGTTCTTTTTTGACTCTTTTCTGGAGGCCGTGTCAATATTCCACTTCCCAACTTTGATACCTCTGAGTGTCATGTTTGGTTTGCTAGTTCTTCTGCTCACAATATATTTGACATTATATTTGATTTAAATTTGACGAAAACAGCTTTTGGGGGATACAATCCACTTACCCCACAGTTCACCCATTTAAAGTGTACAACTAAGTGACTTTTAGCATATTCAGAATCCTGCGATCATCTCCACAAGGCGGTGGCGCTAGTGGTAAAGAACCTGCTTGCCAATGCAGGAGGCTTGAGAGACTCAATCCCTGGGTCGGGAAGATCCCCTGGAGAAGCAAATGGCAACCCACTCCAGTATTCTTGCCAGGGGAATCCCATGGACAGAGGAGCCTGGCAGGCTACGGTCCATGGGGTCGGAAAGAGTCAGATAGGACTGAACCGACTTGACAGGCATGCACACAACAATAGTGTTTTTGTTCTGTTTTGGCAGGCCTGTGGACCATATGGGATCTTGGTTCCCTAACCAGGGGTGAAACCTGCTCCTCCTGTAGTGGAGGCAGGGAGTCCTAACCACTGAACTGCCAGCAAACTCCCCACAATCTAGTTTTAGAACATTTTCATCAACCCCAGAAAGGAACAGTTTCCATTAGCAGCTATTCCCCAGCTCTCCCATCCCCCAGCCTCTGCCAAATACTAACTACTTCCTGTCTCTAAAGTGCCTCTTCTAGACATTTCACACCAATGAAAGCATACAACCAGTGGCTTTTCGTGACCAGCTTCCTTCACTTAGCCTGTTTCTGAGATTCATTCACACCATCCATTCATTCATTTGTTTTGAGATTCCTTTGTGTTCTTGCATATTTCACAGTGTGACGGGGAGCTGCAGTGTTCTCACCCTATGACGATAGTTACACCTCCCAGGGCTTGGCCAGGGGCTCAGTCGCTGAGGGGACAGGAAAAGAGTGTTTCTCTGCTCCTAGATTGGGGGGGACCTTTGGTCTCCTTCATTCTGAAAGGATCCTGGGCAGCTTTCACTGGCTAGAGAACGACAAGGAGGGTTAACTTGTTTTTTAGCCGTTCCAAGCTCTGTGGACATTTCCAGGACTTCTGACTCCAGAGCATGGACACAGCTCTGATTGTAAATATGGGGTTTGAGGGGCTGGAGCAATTTGTTTATAGTGTGCCTGGAATTTCCATTTCTGTCAACAATTCATACTAATATGTAATATAAGGTGGCAGTCCCCAACCTGTTTGGCACCGGGGACAGTTTCATAGAAGACATTTTTTCCATGGTTGGGAGTGTGGGGGATGGTTTCATGATGATTGAAGTGCATTACACTTATTGTGCACTGTATTTCTATTATTATTACATCAGCTCAACGTCAGATCATCAGGCATTGATAAAAGGCATACTAAAAAATATAAAACGTAAAAACCTTTATTGGAATTTTTTGATTGAAATTGATTTGTTCTTGTCTTCTTCCTAACTCCAAAGGGAACATTTATAACACTTTCTGTTACATGTGGTGTTTGCTCCAGGTTTTTGGTTGCTAAAATTCTTCCTTAGGTTAGGTGGATGTTAAATTTTACCTATATTGTTGTTCAGTCACTTAGGCAGATGTTAAATTTTATCTATATTGTTGTTCAGTTGCTCAGCCCTGTTCAACTCTTTATGACCCCATGGATGGCAGTACACCAGGCTTCCCTGTCCTTCACCATCTCCTGGAGCTTGCTCAAACTTATGTCCATCAAGTTGGTGATGCCATGCAATCATTTCATCCTCTGTCGGCCCCTTCTACTCCCTCCTTCAATTTTTGCCAGCATCAGGGTCTTTTCTAATGAGTCAGCTCTTCGTATCAGATGGCCAAAGTATTGGAGTTTCAGTTTCAGCACCAGTCTTTCCAATGAATATTCAGGATTGATTTCCTTTAGGATGGACTGGTTTGATCTCCTTGCAGTCCAAGGGACTCTCAAGCGTCTTCTCCGCAACATCACACCTAAATGTATAATGAATGGGTATTTGAATTTATTCAATACTTTTTCTGCATTTGTGGAATTATTATAGAATGCTTTTACTCTAATCTCTTCCAGGGAGGGTCTACATTAAGAGATCAATGTTAATCAGCCTTACCTGTTCTTGTGGATTGTTCTTTAGTTCCTTTTTGTAGTGGCAGGATCCCAGAGGCCACAGCTACAAGTGGCAGGTCTGAGACTTAGAGCAACACCTAATTCTTTCAGATTCTGCAGTGGAGAAGCACGCTCCTGTGCAAGGTAAATTGGGCCTCTGGGTCTCAGCTCCTGTCCTTCTCCTTTCTGCTGCAGCCTCTGTTGGCCACAAGGGGGCGCTTGCTTGCTCTTTTAGTGCTCAATTCTGCCGCAAGTACCTACGTGCTGTCCGGCTACCGCATGGACTGTAGCCCGCCAGTCTTTTCTGTTTATGGGATTTCCCAGGCAAGAATACTGAAGTGGGTTGCCATTTCCTTCTCCAGGGGATCTTCCTGACCCAGGGAGGCAACCC
This sequence comes from Budorcas taxicolor, assembly GCF_023091745.1. Lineage (NCBI taxonomy): Eukaryota > Metazoa > Chordata > Mammalia > Artiodactyla > Bovidae > Budorcas > Budorcas taxicolor. Next base: position 12,414,021 of record NC_068919.1, on the reverse strand, counting down.
GCCTCTCTTATCTCCCGTGTTGGCAGGCGGGTTCTTTATCACTAGCGCCACCTGTGAATAAACTTTGAAAACGTAAACGTGAAGTGGCTCAGTGTCCGACTCTTCGCGACCCCATGGACTGTAGTCCGCCAGGCTCCTCTGTCCATGGGGATCCTCCAGGCAAGAATACTGGAGTGGGTTGTCATTTTCTTCTCCAGGGGATCTTCCCGACCCAGGGATCGAACTTGGGTCTCCTGCATTGCGGGCTGACTTTATTCTGTGCGCTGGCAGGGAAAGATACTTTAGGTGCAGAACAATTACAAGCTTTTCCCAAAATAAATAACATCAAATGCTAAAGAATCACACTAAGCAAAGAAAATAAACTATAACAGGGCTGTAACTCCAAAATAGTGGCTCAAAGAAAAATAGTTTTATGGAAGTACCCTAACTTTTAAACAAGATTAACTTTGGAAACTCTCTGGCAATCGAAAGGTTAGGACATTGTGCTTTTACTGCTGAAGAAGTGAAGTCGCTCAGTCGTGTCCGACTCTTTGCGACCCCATGGACTGTAGTCTATCAGGCTCCTCAGTCCACAGAATTTTCCAGGCAAGAGTACTGGAGTGGGTTGCCATTTCCTTCTCCAGGGGATCTTCCCAACCGAGGGATCGAACCCGGGTCTCCCTGTCTGCAGGCGGACTCTTTACCGTCTGAGCCACCAGGGAGGCCTGGGGCCCCAGGTTCAATTCCTGGAAGCTCACTCGCTTTGTCATGTCTGACTCTGCGACCCCATAGGCTGCGGCACACCAGCTTCCTTGTTCACCATCTTGCTCAAACACATGTCCATTGAGTTGGTGATGTTCTCTATGTGTTTTCTACCACCATTTTGTTCTCTACATTGTCCCCTTCTCTCCACAGGATTTCACTTCCTTGATGGCTCAGGGGGTAAAACGTCTGTCTACAGTGCGGGGGATCTTGGCTCCTATGGACGGAGAATCCTGGTAGACTACAATCCACCGGGTCACCAAGAGTTGGACACGACTGAGTGACTTTATTTTCACAGCATTTATGGCACATATGAATAACATTGTAAAAGTACCTCCGTAACTTAAAAAGCAAATAAAAAAAACCTCGAGATCATACTATGTATGTATATAGCTAGTGTGTTGTTGACAGCAAACATATGGTAAGGTATTTTACAACTCTCCCCACCAAAAGAAAAGCCAGTTCTTCCTTTTAGACCACAACAAACAGCCTCGCATCAAGCAAGGCTTCAAAAAATTGGTTTAAGACTCAGTTGTTTCTCTCCACGGAAATCTTTAGTAAAAGGCGAAAGATTTATACGGTTTGAAGAGAAACCAGAGTATACCTAGCGCTGCCCATCATTCGTTTTTCCAGTAACGACAACTCCTACTACGCTGATGGTGACTATTTAATCCCCAAAGTTACTACCTGGGAAAATTTACTCAAGGAATTCTGAAAATAATATTGTCACACTTAGAAAATTCAACTAAGTAAAATTTTTTTATTAAACTCGAAAACTATTAAACTATTTGCAGTGCATTGTGGGTATGCAAATGAGCCTGAGTGATCGCCCTTCCCCTCGGAAAGTACCATATTCAAACCGGGCTCTGGGCCAAATTTAAGGGCTGAAGCCATGGCTTTGTTGCCCTTGAATTTTTTTTTTTTTGGTATATTTTAAATAAAATAATTTTCTGATAGCTGAGGTGGGGGGGGGGTTGAGGATAGATAGCAAAGTAATTGTTAATCTGAAGTCCAGAATAGTGGTTACTTATAGTAGGGAGTGAGGAATGTGACTGGGGAAGGGACCACAGAGAGTTTCAAAGGTGTTGGCACTATCTTTCTTCTTAAACTGGGAGGGAGGCCGCAAGGTACCTTTTTAAATATTTTTCTTTATTTTGATGTGGATCATTTTTAAAGTCTTTATTGAGTTTATTACAATATTGCTTCTGTTTTATATTTTTTGGTTTTTTGACCTCAAGGCATGTGGGATTTTAGTTCTTGATTAATCAAGAGTCAAACCTGCACCCCCCTGCATTGGAATGCCAAGTCTTAACCACTGGACCTCCAGGGAAGTCCCCATTTTATTACATTTTCAATTATATTTAGATATCATATAACATCATGTATCATATTCATGAGCGTTGTCAATCTTCCCCATCATTGATGTCTGTTTTTATGTCTTTTCATCTAGCTTTTAAAATTAAATATTTTATTTAAAAAAAACCCGCCTTTTTTTGCTGCGTTGTTGCTTTGGCGCAGGCTTTCACTAGTTGTGGAAAGCAGGGGCTACTCTTCATTGTGGTGTCTGGCCTTCCCATTGCAGTGGATCCTCTGGTTTCGGAGCACAGGCTCTAGGTATGCTGGCTTCATTAGTTGTGGCACACAGGCTCAATAGTTGCAGCTCACAGGCTCTGGAGCTCAAGCTTAGTTGCTCCAAGGCATGTGGAATCTTCCTGGACAGGGACTGAACCCAGGCCCCAGGCACTGGCAGGCAGATTTTTATCAACTAAGGCACCAGGGAAGTCCCTCATACAGTTTTATAAATTTATACAAAGATTTTTTTGGTTAGATTTACCTTACTGTTAATAGTTTGTAGTTTGGGGGGCTAGTATAGATATTTTAAGTTAGAATTTGTTGTTGACATTATAGTATTAGTTGAATTTTATTTATTGCTCTTGCACGGGTTAAGCCCATGCACCACAGTTACTGAGCCAGTGTGCCTAGAGCGCCTGATCTGCAACAAGAGAAGCCAATCTAATGAGCAGCCCACAGCAAGGAAGACCCAGGGCAGCCAAAAATAAATAAATAAATAAAATATATATTAAAAAGGGCTTCCCAGGTGGCGCCAGTGATAAAAAACCCGCCTGCCAATACAAGAGATATGAGATGCCAGCTTGGTCCCAGGGTCCAGAAGATCCCCTGGAGGAGGGCGTAGCAACCCACTCCAGTATTCTTGCCTGGAGAATCCCATGGACAGAGGAGCCTGGTGGGCTATAGTCCATAGGGTTGCAAAGAGTTGGACATGACTGAAGTGACTTAGCATGCACATATATAAAGAGAAAAATGATCCTGCATCTTCATTTTGTACTGGACCTCAAAAGTTATTTGGTGGAATTGTCTTGATTAAGCTAATAGCATTGTACTCCTAGTATATTGCATTTTTTTTCTTCTTGCAGTATAGTTGGATATTGAGTTAATCATAAGCTTTCCCATTTAACATATAAATATGGGAAATCATAGATTTTGTATCATAAATTAACTCTGCATGTATAACCTAAACTCAATTTAGCAACAATGGACTTTTAAGTAGACTTAATTTTGTAAGAAAAGTTTCAAACATTTTAAAATTTTAAAGAAAAATTGTGAAGATAATGCAGAGTTTCTGTATACCCCACAGCCAATCATCCCAATCACTAACGTTATCAATATGGTACATTTATTATAATTAATTAATCAATAGTCCCTAGTTTATTCAGATTTCCTTGGTTTTTATCTAATGTCCTTTTGTGTTCAAGGATCCTACCCAGGATACTACATTTTATTTAGTAGTTATGTCTCCTTAGGTTCCTCTGGCCTCTGAGTTTCTTAGACTTTCCTTGTTTTGATGCCTTTGAATTTTGAGGTATACTGATATTTCATAGACTCTGCTTTTATTGGTGTTTTTTTTTGTGTGGCTGTACTGGGTCTTTTTTGCGGTTGTGCAGGCTGTTCCTTGCAGTGCGTGGGGGCTTCTCTAGTTGAAGCGCATGGTCTTAGTTGCCCCACAGCAGTTTTAGTTTCCTGACCAGGGATCAAATGGATGTCCTCTGCACCAGAGTGTGGACCCTTAACCACTGGACCACCAATGAAGGCCCCCCTCCCCCGTTGGGATTTGTCTGATGTTTTCTCATGATTGGTGGTGGTGGTGGTTTAGTTGCTAAGTCATGTTCAGCTCTTGCAACCCCATGGACTATAGGCCACCAGGCTCCTCTGTTCATGGGATTTCCCAAGCAAGGATACCGGAATGGGTTGCCATTTCCTTCTCCAGGGGATCTTCCTGACCCAGGGACTGAACTTGCGTCTCCTGCATTGCAGGTGGATTCTTTACTGACTGAGCTACCAGGGAAACCCCTTCTCATGATCAGACTAGGGTAATACGTTTCTGAGAGGAAGTCTACATAGGTATATTGCCATTTTCATAATTTCATTTCAAAGGTACATACATCAACATAATTTATCACTGTTGATATGATGACATTAATCAGCTCTAGAGAGGGGATGGGGATAGGGGTTGACTCAATCACCAGTGGTCAATGATTGGATCAACCATGCCTAAGTAATGAGGCCTCCATAAAAGTCCAAAAAGGATGGGGTTCAGAGAACTCTGGGGTTGCTGAACACGTAGTGATGCTGGGGGAATGGTAACCCCCACCCCCCCGAAAGAGCATGGAGAAAGCCCCTTCCCACATATTTGCCCTGTCATTGCTTTCATTTGGCTCCTCATGTGATTCTATATTTTTATACTCTAGGAAGTTAACTTTTTCTGAATTCTGTGAACCACTGCAGCAAATTAATCAAATCCAAGGACGGGGACACGGAAGCCTCCAATTTACAGGTAGTTGGTCAGAAGCACAGGTGATAACCTGGCCTTGAGATTGCAACAGAAAATTATGAGACATGCAAAGAAATAGGAAAGTGTGACTCATACATTGGGGAAAAAAACAGTCAACAAAAACTGCCTGTGAAAGCAACCAGATGTTGGGTTTAACAGGCAAAGCCTTCAAAGTAACCTTTATAAATATGTTCAAGTAGCTAAAGGAAGTGATTGAAGAAAGAAAGGAAGGCATAAGGATAATGTTACATCACATAGAGACTACTTTATTGATAGAAATGAAAGAGAAATTATTCAAAAAGAAACAAATGGATGCTGGAGTTGAAAAGTATGCTAATTGAAATGAAAATTTCACTAGAGGGCTCAGTGGTAGATGTAAATTGACAGAAGAAAGAACCAGCAAATTTGAAGACAGACTGAAAGAGATTACATAATCCAAGAACGGAGAGGAAAACACTGAAGAAAAATTACCAGAGCCTCAGAGAAATGCAGGACACCTTAAACACATCAACATATGTGTAACGGCAGTACCAGAAGAAGAGACGAGAGAAAGGAAGAGAAAAAACATTTGAAGAAAAAACAGCTAAAAACGTCCCAGATTATAAAAATAACCATTTACACATCCAGGAATCTAATGGATTCCAAATAAAATACAACTCAATGAGGTCCACAGACACAGCACAGTATTGAATAAAAATGCCCAAAGCCAAAGACAAGCAGGGAATCTTGAAAGCAGCAAGAGAATAATGCCTCATCACTTACTCATAACAGCCAAAAGCGAGAGGCAATCCATATGACCGTTCACTAATGAAAGGACAAACACAAGGTGGTATATGCAGACAACGGAACAATATTCAGCCCTAGAAAGGAATGAAGTGTTGATGCATGCTACACATGGATGGGCTTTGAAAACATCACACTCTAAGTGAGAGAACAAGTCACAAAACACCACGTAGTATATGACTCCATTATGTGAAGTGGCCAGAATGGGCACACCTAACGAGATAGAAAGCAGATTAATGGTTGCTTAGGGCTGGGGTCGGAGAAGGTGATGGCACCCCACTCCAGTACTCTTGCCTGGAAAATCCCATGGGTGGAGGAGCCTGGTAGGCGGCAGTCCATGGGGTCGCTGAGGGTCGGACACAACTGAGCGACTTCACTTTCACTTTTCACTCTCATGTATTGGAGAAGGAAATGGCTACCCACTCCAGTGTTCTTGCCTCGAGAATCCCAGGAATGGTGGAGCCTGATGGGCTGCCCCCTATGGGGTCACACAGAGTCAGACACGACTGAAGCGACTTAGCAGTAGCAGCAGCAGGGCTGGGGTACTTGAGAGCATAGAGTGGTGATAGCCTAAGTATATAGGATTTCTTTTTGATATGGTGATAATGTTTTTAAATTTACGACAGTGATAGTTGCACATATCTGCAAATGTACTAAAAACTCTTGTTTTACACTTTAAATATGAATTCTATGGCCTGTGGATTATATTTCAATAAAGGTGCTTTTAAAAAAAAAAGAACCACAGTGATATGGAACTAGATAACCCAGCTTGTTCTGAAGAGCTCCCAGCCTCTAGAGTGGCATCCTCAGAGAACTTTCCACACCCCCTGGAACATGGGTATTAACAGTGCGACTCTCATTTCATGTGTGAGATAGCATACTCAGTGAAAAGCAAATTTCAGGTATTCATCCAACAAACGATCCTTGAGGCCAGTAAGGTGGCCTTGTCTAAGGGTCCACAGTGAAGAAGAGCAGTAGTTCCCAGATCCCTCGCCTCCCTGCCATAGGCTCTGCCTTTCTGGGTCTGATCTTTGGCAGCCATGTTAGAGGTGCTAAGTCCCGTGAGGCTCCCAGGATTTTCAGGACACTAAGGGCCTTTTTGGAATGAAAACCACAATCACAGAAAACTAATCAAACTGATCACATGGCCCACAGCCTTGTCTAACTCAATGAAACTATGAGCCATGCCGTGTAGGGCCACCAAAGATGGATGGGTCATGGTGGAGAGTTCCAACAAAACATGGTCCACTGGAGAAGGGAATGGCAAACCACTTCAGTATTCTTGCCTTGAGAACCTCATGAATGGTATGAAAAGGCAAAAAGATAAGACACTGAAAGATGAACTCCCCAGGTCAGTAGGTGCCCAATATGCTACTGGAGAACAGTGGAGAAATAAGTCCATGAAGAGACGAAGCCAAAGCTAAAACAACACCTAGTTGTGGATGTGACTGGTGATGGAAGTAAAGTCCAATGCTGTAAAGAGCAATATTGCATAGAAATCCTGGAATGTTAGGACCATGAATCAAGGTAAATTGGAAGTGGTCAAACAAGAGATGGAAAGAGTGAATATCGGCATTTTAGGAATCAGTGAACTAGAATGGACTGGAACGGGCGAATGTAACTCAGATGACCATTATATCTACTACTGTGGGCAAGAATCCCTTAGAAGAAATGGAGTAGTCCTCATAGTCAACAAAAGAGTCCGATATGCAGTACTTGGGTGCAATCTCAAAAATGACAGAATGATCTGTGTTCGTTTCCAAGGCAAACCATTCAATATGACAGTAATTCAAGTCTATGCCCAAACCAATAATGCTGAAGAAGGTGAAGTTGAATGATTCTATGAAGACCTATAAGACCTTCTAGAACTCACCCCCTCAAAAGATGTCCGTTTCATCATAGGAGCAGCAGCTGCTGCTGCTGCTGCTAAGTCGCTTCAGTCGTGTCTGACTCTCTGCGACCCCAAAGACAGCAGCCCACCAGGCTCCCCCGTCCCTGGGATTCTCGAGGCAAGAATACTGGAGTGGGTTGCCATTTCCTTCTCCAATGCATGAGAGTGAAAAGTGAAAGTGAAGTCGCTCAGTTGTGTCCGACCCTCAGCGACCCCATGGACTGCAGCCTACCAGGCTCCTCCATCCATGGGACTTTCCAGGCAAGAGTACTGGAGTGGGGTGCCATTGCCTTCTCCGTCATCATAGGAGACTGGCATGCAAAAGTAGGAAGTCAAGAGATACCTGGAGTAACAGGCAAATTTGACCTTGGAGTACAAAATGAAGCAGGGCAAAGGCTAACAGAGTTTTGCCAAGAGAACGAACTGTTCATAGCAAATATCCTTTTCTAACAACACAAGAGAATCAGTTTGATTAAAATAATCATTTTGATATAATATCAGTTTAATTATATTCTTTGCAGTCAAAGCTGGAGAAGCTCTATACAGTCAGCAAAAACAAGGCTGGGAGCTGACTGTGGCTCAGATCATAAACTCCTTATTGCCAAATTCAGACTCAAATTGAAGAAAGTAGGGAAAACCACTAGACCATTTAGGCATGACCTAAATCAAATCCCTTACGATTATACAGTGGAAGTGACAAATAGATTCAGGGATTAGATCTGATAGACAGAGTCTCTGCCTGGAGAACTATGGACGGAGGTTTGTGATCAAGACCATCCCCAAGAAAAAGAAATGCAAAAAGGCAAAATGGTTGTCTGAGGAGACCTTACAGATAGCTGAGAAAAGAAGAGAAGGTAAAGGCAAAGGAGAAAAGGAAAGATATACCCATTTGAATGCAGAGTTCCAAAGACTAGCAAGGAGAGATAAGAAAGCCTTCCTCAGCGATCAATGCAAAGAAATAGAGGAAAACAATAGGATGGGAAAGACTAGAGATCTCTTCAAGAAAATTAGAGATACCAAGGGAACACTTCATGCAAAGATAGACACAATAAAGGACCTAACAGAGCAGAAGATATTATGAAGAGATGGCAAGAAGAGTACAGAAGAACTATACAAAAAAGATCTTCATGACCCAGATAATTATGATGGTGTGACCACTCACCTAGAGTCAGACATCCTAGAATGTGAAGTCAAGTGGGCCTTACTTACTTAGAAGTGAAGTAAGTCGCGCAAAGCTCAATCGTGTCCTACTCTTTGTGACTCCATCAACTCTAGCCTACCGGGCTCCTCCGTCCATGGGATTTTCCAGGCAAGAGTACTGGAGTGGGTTGCCATTTCCTTCTCCAGAGGATATTCCTGACCCAGGGCTCAAATCCGGGTCTCCCGCAGTGCAGGCAGATGCTTTACTATCTGAGCCACAAGGGAAGCCCTTAGAAAGCATGACACCCACAAAGCTAGTGAAGGCGATGGAACTCCACTTGAGCTATTTCAAATCCTGAAAGCTGATGCTGTGAAAGTGCTGCACTCAGTATGCAAGCAAATTTGGAAAACTCAGCAGTGGCCACGGGACTGGAAAAGGTCAGTTTTCATTCCAATCCCAAAGAAAGGCAATGCCAAAAAATGTTCAAACTACCACACAATTGCACTCATCTCACACGCAAGCAAAGTAATGCTCAAAATTCTCCAAGTTAGGCTTCAACAGTACGTGAAGCGTGAACTTCCAGATGCTCAAGCTGGATTTAGAAAAGGCAGAGGAACCAGAGATCAAATGACAACATCTGTTAGATCATTGAAAAAGCAAGAAAGTTCCAGAAAAACATCTACTTTGACTGTGTGGATCACAAGAAACTGTGGAAAATTCTTCAAGAGATGGAGATATCAGACCACCTTACCTGCTTCCTGAGAAATCTGTATGCAGGTCAAGAAGCAACAGCTGGAACTAGACATGGAATAATAAACTGGTTCCAAATTGGGAAAGGAGTATGACAAGGCTGTACACTGTCACCCTGTTTGTTTAACTTACATGCAGAGTACATCATGCAAAATGCCAGGTTGGATGAAGTGCAAGCTGAAATCAAGTTTGTCAGGAGAAATATCAATAACCTCAGATAGGCAGATGACTCCACCCCTATGGCAGAAAGTAAAGAAGAACTAAAGAGCCTCTTGATGAAAGTGAAAGAGAAGAGTGAAAAAACTTAAAACTCAGCGTTCAGAAAAGTAAGATCATGGCATCCAGTCCATCACTTCATGGCAAATAGATGGGGAAACAATGGAAACCGTGACAGACTTTATTTTTGGGGGGGCTCCAAAATCACTGCAGATGGTGACTGCAGCCATGAAATTAAAAGAAATTAAAAATTTCTTGCTTCTTGGAAGAAAAGCTGTTAAAAAGCATATTAATGCATATTAAAAAGCAGAGACATTACACTGCCGACAAAGATCCATCTAGTCAAAGCTATGGTTATTCCAGTGGTCATGTATGGATGTGAGAGTTGGACCATAAAGAAAGGAAGCACCGAAGAACTGATGCTCTTGAACTGTGGTGTTGTAGAAGACTCGAGAGTCTCTTGTACTGCAAGGAGATCAAACCAGTCAATCCTAAAGGATATCAGTCTTGAATATTCATTTGAAGGACTGATGCTGAAGCTGAAACTCCAATACTTTGGCCACCTGATTTGAAAAACTGACTCATTTGAAAAGACCCTGATGCTGGGAAAGATTGCAGGCAGGAGGAGAAGGGGACGACAGAGGATGAGATGGTTGGATGGCCACACCTACTGGATGGACCTAAGTTTGAGCAAGCTCTGGGAGTTGATGTTGGTCAGGGAAGCCTGGTGTGCTGTAGTCCATGGGGTTGTAAAGTGTCAGACATGACTGAACTGACTGACTGAAGAGTTTTTTCTGAGACCATAAGGCTCTCAGACACTTTTGGATGCTTCTGGAGCAATACAGGTCTCATAGCATCCAGAGGTTTGATGCAGTTTGATGCAGACTCCTGGGAGCAGCCAGCACTGATTGCCAAGTATGAGCCTGGGAAACCACGTGATGGCTGGTGGTCTACTCTTGCTCTTTCTCCCAAAGTCATACATAAATGAGAGCAAGGACCTCTCCTCTGGGTTCAGGGTGCTACTCAGTCTGGATGGAGAAGGTTTGGAAAGTTCCTCCCTTGGAGGCTGCTTGAGTGCAGAGGTGTGGGCAGTGTGTTGAGGGGCTTCTTGGTGTAGGAATTAGCCATCACGTGTGCTTAGATTTCCATGTGACCATGAGGCCAAAATGTGGGGGTTATGTTAATGGGGTTGTGAGTTAGCGGAGGGGATGGGGGTCTGTCCCTTCCCTCCTGCAGAACTGGGTCAATCTGCCCTCTGCCCGCCCCTATTACTCGTCTCCAGGGGCTCCCTTTCTTGGAGGCTCTCAAAGGTCTTGTCTGAGAAGCCAGAGACTTTTGCAGTGCAGCGAATTCTGAAAAGCAGAGGAAAGGTCTTTGGGTTTTTAGACTCTCGGATTCACGCATCTGGCTGTGGAACCTTGGGCAATCATGGCAGCCCTCTGAGACCCAGTTGCCCTGGGTGTCAAACGACTCTTTTTGCATCAGCCCATTTTGGAGGGATATGATTCCAGAGGGAGGCAGGAGGTAGTAGCAATTCTCCAGGCAAGACCAGCAAGCTGAGCCCGCGGTGGGTCAAAAGTGCGCCTGGGTCAGTTTCTACTCGGGGCTTCAGCAAGGATGGCCCGCAGCAGCGTGGGCGACCCCGCCCGGGCCGCACACAGGTTAGCCGGGGACCACGCCAGGAGAGGCGCGCGGACGCTCCCAGCACTGGGGAGTGGGCGGAGGCGGACGCGGGAAGGGGCGGGCCCTCGCTGGGCGGGGCGGAGCGCCAGGCCGCTCCCGAGGCTCGGCGGGGACGCCGGCGGCTGCGGCGGGAGGGCAGGTAGGGCCGTGCGTTCGGCGGGGCGCTGGCGTCCTTCCGGCGGACGCCGGGCGGCAAGCGGACACCTACAGCTGGCGGGACGCAGGCAACGCCGAGGGCAGCCGGGCGAGCGCCGGGGCTTGCGACGGCGCCGGTCGAAGGCGGGACAGGAAGGCCCCGCGCCGCAGCTTCTCCCGGCGTAGGGAGCGGGCTCGGGCCGCGGTCCCCTCTGGGGGTGCCCCCACCCAGGCCGCTTCAGAGGACACGTGTCGGGACGCTGTCGTCTCACGCATGTCATAGCCCCTCCCCCAGGTGCGGGATCCCCGTCCGGCCGGCCCCATTATCCCCCGGCCCACCCCTCGCGCTGGCCCGCGGTCCCGGCCGGGTCCCTCTCCTCACCCGTCCGTCTCCCTGGGCGGCGAGTGGCTCGGCTTCCCCCGCAGAAGACACTCGTCAGCACGTTCTCACCCTGTCATCTCCTCTCTCCGCCTAGCTCGCCCCCGGCCGAAGGACCCCGGCCCCCTCCAGCCCATTGTCCGCGGGCCCAGCCCCGCGCTGACCGCAGGCTTGACCCTACCGACCCCCACCCGCCGCCCCCGCACCTCGGCGCGTCTCCCCCCAGAACGCACGGCGCCCGGGGATGCAGCCCGCGGGGTGGGCGGCCGTCAGGGAGGCGGCAGGCCGCGACGTGCTGGCCGCCGACCTGCGCTGCAGCTTCTTCGCCTCGGCCCTGCGGAGCTACAAGCGCGACTCAGTGCTGCGGCCCTTCCCCGCGTCCTATGCCCGCCACGACTGCAAGGACTTCGAGGCTCTGGTGAGTGTGCCCCGTCGCCCCCGGCACTGCGTCCGGGCCGCGTAGTGTGTGGAACCCTTGTTTCGTGAAGGTGCCAGCCCCGCACTTAACACCCCCAGCCTGGTCTTGGGGAAGGTTTGTTTCCAGGAGCTCAGAACACTCCCAACACCCTAGATATTGACACTCCCAAGTGACTCCCCGAGATGAAGTGAGAAATTCAACAATTGCATAGGCCTCCACAGCATTTCCTAGTGAATCAGCTGATTCTGCTAAATAGGAAGTTATCTATCCCTTTGCAAATGAGACATCATGTCATCAAAGCCACCGGGACCTCATCTTCAGATAACGTAATATGTGGCCAGTACGTTTATAAATTGTAGCATATGTCCACTACACATGTGAGCTGTTATTTCTCTGATGATTCAGGAGGCACTTAATTTCTTGCAGAGTTCACCTCAGGGTCAGCCTTCCAGATATTAGTTATCTTTGTAATCCAAATGTTCGGAATTACCTAGAAAAATCGAACTTGCCAAACTTGCTTCTCTTGAGAAATACGAAATCGAAAGCCTATAGGCTTTAAAGACATTGAGTTTGTACTCAGAGGTTTTCTCTCAGAAAAAACTCCAGGCCTACCCTGGTTTTCATTGGTGAGTTCTGCCAATTGCTAAGGAACTAAGTAATTGCAGTCTTGCAAAAATTCTTCCAGAGTAGAAAAATAGGGTAGTGTAATCTTGATACTAAATCTAGTAAGAATGATACAAGAAAATTATAGGCCAGTGTCACCGAAGAGTATAAATATCATCTATTAGGATCCTAAAATTAACAATATATAAAAAGAATAATTACTTATTAATAGGTTGGGTTTTTACCAGAAATGTGAAATTAGTTCAACATTAGAAAATCTCTTAATATCACAAGCCATTTTTACGGAATGTTGATCATGATTAGAATTAACAGATATTGAAAATTATCTCTGATGAGGTGGTCAGTATTGGGTGACCCGTTTTGCTTTCACTCCCAGATGGTCAAGGGGCAACGGCCCAGCTTCCTCGCCCCTGCCTGGTCCATTGCAGCTTAGGCTAGGGATGTGTTGATGGGGCTTCAGATCTTGACCACAGTGCATAGGGGTTTCAGGGTACAGGGAATGGGAGGTTGGAGAAAGAGGCAAGCAGACTGACTTCCCCCATGGTTTGTTCTGCAAATTCACATATTTAATTCTGTGCATTTGTGCTATCAGAGTGTTGGAGAATGAACCTTTCTTCATTTTTGTCAGTGGATATATACTGAGTTCCTGCTGTGGGCCAGGTGCTAAGGATACAAAATTAAAAGAATCAAGGAGAGGTTAACAGTCTGATCAGTTACCCTATGGGGTAAGGCCTATATACAACACAGAAGCCCAGAGCAGGACTCAACATCTTGGCAGTAGGCTGGAATCAAGAGAGTACTAACCAGGGGCAGTTACAACACCATGCTGAGTCCCCAGGGACATGGAGGATTTGGAGTTGCTGAGAGGAGGAGAGGGGTATTCCAGGAGTAGCAGCAGGATGGGCAGAATACCAGGATCTCATCAAGAAGGACAAGTCTGTGCTTCCATGTGACTTTTGTGGGGAATAGGAAAAGATGAGGCCAACCAGGGCAATCAGGGCTGTGCATGATCTGCCCAGATGTGTAGATTTTATCCTTGGTCTGGGAGGGCAGTAGTGACATCCGCGATGTATAAGACCCTTGTGCTGGCAGGGTGACAGAGGGATCTGTTCAAGAGTAGAGAGAGAAAAAACTGGGAGTCAGAGGGCCCAAACTCACCAGAGGTGATGCCCCATAATACGCTTTATTATTTTTTTCCAAGAAACATCCAAATGGACTAGAATGCTCAGCATGTTCTCTTTCTGCAAGAACAGAATCAGGTTACTTTGATAGATATGGGATAAACACAGAGGGATCTTTGGAGTTGTTCACGCATTGATTTGTTCATGCTTTTTAAAAAATTCATTTTAATTATACAAGTAATGTTTGATTATATTCTTGTTATAAAAAATCCAAGTGATAAAGTATAAGCGCCCCTGATGGAGCTCACCCTGCCCCACATCCCTCTCCATAGCTACTAGTGCACTCAGTTTGAGGAATACACTTCTTCCCATACTGGTAATCCTTTAGGAGAGCATTGACAATTTGGGTAGCCCCAAATAGCTGCCTCCTCTGTAGGGACAGACTGTCGTGCGCATGGGGCTCATTTGGGGGCCATTTTTAGACAGTGCACTCTTTCTCTCAGGGGCCACTGAAAAAAAGCAGATTCTTACCATCCCAAACTGTTACCATTCCTTATGGGGCCCCAGAGTGAGGGAAGTTAGCCCAGGCCATGCAGATTCTTGGTTTTCTTTAGCTCTTTCTGAGGAGAAACCTCTCACCAGGCAGGGCCTGGCATGACCTCTGGGGGCATGTGCATGTTCTTAGATAAACACACTTTAGGTTTCGTTTTGCCACGTGTTACTTGAGTTAAAGAAAAGGTGCAGAGAACTTGGCATCTGGACTTATGTCTTTCTGACTTAAAGGTTAACCTTTAAAAGAGAGTCAGATCTGGACTCGGCCTTCTGGATCATTTTGTGGTTACTTGGAGAAGGAAGGTTTGTAGCTTTTAAAAGTCTCCCATTTTCCATCCTTGATCAGGGAAGATCCTATGTGCCTCAGAGCAACTGAGCTCCTGGGTCACAACTACTGGAAAAACATCTCCCAGTTTAATTTGTTTGGCTAAAAGCACTTGGAAGTAATGTGAAACAGTGTATGATTTTCAGCCATTTAAAATTAATTTTCTCTACACTATGAGATGTCCTAACACCTGTAACACACTTGTTGTAGTTTCCAAAAATTAGATCTCTGGCTGAAATTACTTCTTGACAGTTGTTTTCCTGAGACTGCCCCCTGCTGAGCCACACTCTGAGGCTTAGCATTGCTCTGGCCTGTTCTTTCATGGGCTTCCCGGATGGCTCAGATGGTAAAGAATCTACCTCCAGTATAGGAATCTACCTGCAGTATAGGGTTTGATTATTTCATAGCCCCCCAAATTCCAGATCATCTCTCAAGTGCCTTTTTTTGAGAGCATTTCTGTCAGTGTTCAGCTTTTCGATTTTGTACCAGTTCTTTGTATTCCCAGTGCCTGGCCTGGGAGGTGCTTATCGGATGTTTGAGGAATCGCACTGGGTATGTGCTGATTGCCCAGGCTGAGGGTTTTTGATTCTGTTTCTTGGGAAAAAAGTTGACTAAGCTCTTTTCAGGTCAGAGAATCTGTAGCATTCTTGGAATGTCCAATAGCCTTGACCATCAGCCCCCTCAAACTTCAGGTTGTGCAGTTCACATTCCTGAATCACTGACACAGAATCTTGTCACTGGCGCCACAGCCGTAAGGTTTTTGTTTTGTTTTCCCCCCTAGAAAATACCTTCCCCTGGTTCTCCATTAGCCTGAAGACCCTTGCTGGGAGTGGGAGGTGGGCGGGAATGGCTCTTTTGTATTAATTTCAGCCCTTTACCACCCAAAGTGTGGTTGAGGGCCTGCAGAATCAGCATCACCTTGGAGCTTGTTAGAAATGCAGCTTGTTGGGCCGCACTCCAGACCTACCCAATCAAAATCTGCATTTTAAGGAGATCCATGGGTGTTTCTGGGTGTTTGTGGGCTTCCCTTGTGGCTCAGCTGGTAAAGAATCCGCCTGCAATGTGGGAGACCTGGGTTCGATCCCTAGGTTGGGAAGATTCCCTGGAGAAGGGAAAGGCTACCCACTCCAGTATTCTGGCCTGGAGAATTCCATGGACTGTATAGTCCATGGGGTCAAAAACAGTCAGACACGACTGAGCGACTTTCACTGGGTGTTTGTGTGCCTAGTAAAGCCTGAGAAGCACTGCAGCTAGCTACACTATTCCCATCTCCTATTCGGGGGCCCAAACTTCTCCAGTGACTGTTGGTTCAGGTCTGGCTTATAATGTCTAGACAAACTGACTCCTCAGTGTCTGGATTAAAACGTGAATAAGCTTCTTCCCTGACCCCAGGGCATGCCTGCCCTCTCCAGGCCACTCCCTCTCTGTCCCTGCAAACTCTGCTTCATCTTTTCAGATACAGAGGGAACCTCCTCTTATTCTGTGCCTCCACTTCCTAGCAGTTAGGAGTCCTTTGTCTGGGTTCCTACACAATTTTAACAAATTTGCTCTTATAAATAATGCTGTGGTGGGAATTCCCCTGGGGTCCAGTGGTTAGGACTCCATGCTTTTGTTGCCAAGGGCACGGGTTTGATCCCTGGTTAGCAAACTAAGGTCCTTCTATTACATTAATCATTGCTTATATGTCTAGTTATTTTCTTGAAGTAAATTCCAAAAGGTGAAATTGTTGGGCTCATCAGCTAACAGACCTTTCTAAGGAAAGCTTTTGTTGCTTATTTCCTGATTGGAAATTGAATATTAACATTTACTGGGAAGATCATTCTTTATAAGGGCCTCAACCTTGGCTTGAATTGGAATTACCTGAGAAGCTTCATACTGACATCTGGGTCTCACCGTGTACATATTCTGATTTAATTGGTTTGAGGTGGAACCCAGGCGTTATGTTTTTTGTTTATTTGTAGAGAATATGTAGCTTAAATTTTTTTCTAGTAATTGATTTGATCATTTCATGGGCACTCAGGTGCTGAGTAGCGGAGGAAATGGTAGCAAAGATTCAGTGTGGTCAGTAAGTGTCCTTTAGGTACATACTTGGTATCTCAATGTAAACCTCTCAGTCTCTCAGATTATTTTTTTATTTCTGTTTTCAGGAGGACTGTGTGTAACACATTTAATCTTCCTCATAACTCAGTGATGTAGATTCTGTTACCATCTCTGTCACCATCCGCTCATCAGTATATGAGATGGTGGCAGACAACTCTCCAGCTTCCAGGTGATGCTGGTGTGGGGTTAGGGTAGAAAACCACCCTTTTAAAGGGTCCCTGTGATGACTCTCTTTATGAAGAGGGTTGTAGACTCTCAACCCTAATCTGTGTTAGTCAGTCTGGATTTTCATACCTTCAGCTCAGTTCATTTAGTCACTCAGTCGTGTCTGACTCTTTGTGACCCCAGGACTGCAGCATGCCAGGGTTCCGTGTCCATTATCAACTCCTGAAGCTTGCTAAAACTCTTGTCCATCCAGTCAGTGATGTCATCCAGCCATTTCATCCTCTGTTTTCCCCTTTTCCTCCTGCCTTCAGTCTTTCCCAGCATGAGGGTCTTTTCTAATGAGTCAGTTCTTTGCATCAGGTACCCAAAATATTGGAGTTTCAGCTTCAGCATCAGTCCTTCCAGTGAATATTCAGGACTAATTTCCTTTAGGATTGACTGGTTTGATCTCCTTGCAGTACAAGTGACTCTCAAGAGTGTTCTCCAACACCACAGTTCAAAAGCATCAATTCTTTGGTGCTCAGCTTTCTTTATGGTCTAACTCTCACATCCATACATGACCACTGGAAAAACCATAGCTTTAACCAGATGGACCTTTGTTGGCAAAGTAATATCTCTGCGTTATAATATGCTATGTTGGTCATAGCTTTTCTTCCAAGGAGCAAGCGTCTTTTAATTTCATGGCTGCAGTCACCATCTGCAGTGATTTTGGAGCCCAAAAAAATAAAGTCTGTCACGGTTTCCATTGTTTCCCCATCTTGTCTGCCATGAAGTGGTGGGACCAGATGCCATGATCTCTGTTTTTTGAATGTTGAGTTTTAAGCCAACTTTTTCACTCTCTTTCACTTTTATCAAGAGACTCTTTAGTTCTTCTTCTGTTTCTGCCATAAGGGTGGTGTCATCTGTGTATCTGAGGTTATTGACATTTCTCCTGACAATCTTGATTCCAGCTTGTGCTTCATCCAGCCTAGCGTTTCGCATGATGTACTCTACATATAAGTTAAATAAGCAGGGTAACAATGTAGCCTTGATGTACTCCTTTCCCAGCTGGAGAAGGGAATGTCAAACCACTTCAGTATTCTTGCCTTGAGAACCCCATGAATGGTATGAAAAGGCAAAAAGATAGGACACTGAAAGATGAACTCTCCAGGTCTGGAGAACAGTGGAGAAATAACTCCAGAAAGAATGAAGAGACGGAGCCAAAGCAAAAACAGTGCCTAGTTGTGGATGTGACTGGTGATGGAAGTAAAGTCCAATGCTGTAAAGAGCCATACTGCATAGGAACCTGGAATGTTAGGTCCATGAATCAAGGTAGATTGGAAGTAGTCAAACAATAGATGGCAAGAGTGAATATCGGCATTTTAGGAATCAGTGAACTAGAATGGACTGGAATGGGCGAATTTAACTCAGATGACCATTATATCTACTACTGTGGGCAAGAATCCCTTAGAAGAAATGGAGTAGCCCTCGTAGTCAACTAAAGAGTCTGAAATGCAGTGCTAGGGTGCAATCTCAGAAATGACAGAATGATCTGTGTTCGTTTCCAAAGCAAACCATTCAGTATCACAGTAATCCAAGTCTATACCCAAACCAGTAATGCTGAAGAAGGTGAAGTTGAATGTTTCGATGAAGACTGACAAGACCTTCTAGAACTCACCCCCCGCAAAAAGATGTCGTTTACATTATAGGAGACAGGAATGCAAAAATAGGAAGTCAGGAGCTACCTGGAGTAACAGGCAAATTTGACCTCGGAGTACAAAATGAAGCAGGGCAAAGGCTAACAGTTTTGCCAAGAGAACAAACATCCTTTTCCAACAACACAAGAGAAGATTCTACACGTGGACATCACCAGATGGTCAATGCCGAAATCAGTTTGATTATATTCTTTGCAGTCAGAGGTGGAGAAGCTCTATACAGTCAGCAAAAGCAAGACAGCAAGCTGACTGTGGCTCAGATTATGAACTCCTTATTGCAAAATTCAGACTTAAATTGAAGAAAGTAAGGAAAACCACTAGACCGTTTAGGCATGACCTGAATCAAATCCCTTATGATTTTACTGTGGATGTGACAAGTAGATTCCAGAGATTAGATCTGATAGTCTCTGCCTGGAGAACTATGGATGGAGGTTCATGACATTGTATAGGAGGCAGTGATCAAGACCATCCTCAAGAAAAAGAAATGCAAAAAGGCAAAATGGTTGTCTGAGGAGACCTTACAGATAGCTGAGAAAAGAAGAGAAGGTAAAGGCAAAGGAGAAAAGGAAAGATATACCCATTTGAATGCAGAGTCCCAAAGAATAGAAAGGAGAGATAAGAAAGCCTTCCTCAGTGATCAGTGAAAGAAATAAGAGGAAGACAATAGGATGGGAAAGACTAGAGATCTCTTCAAGAAAATTAGAGATACCAAGGGACCATTTCATGCAAAGATGGACACAATAAAGGACAGAAATGGTATGAACCTAACAGAAGCAAAAGATATTAAGAGGTGGCGAGAATACTTAGAAGAACTGCACAAAAAAGATTTTCATGACCCAGATATTCATGATGGTGTGATCACCCACCTAGAGTCAGACATCCTGGAATGAGAAGTTAAGTGGGCCCTAGGAAGCATCACTAGAACAAAGCTAGTGGAGGTGATGGAATTCCAGTTGAGCTGTTTCAAATCCTAAAAGATGATGCTTTGAAAGTGCTGCACTCAATATGCCAGTTTGGAAAGCTCAGCAGTGGCCACGGGACTGGAAAAGGCCAGTTTTCATTCTGTTCCCAAAGAAAGGCAGTGCCAAAGAATGTTCAAACTACTGCACAATTGCACTCATCTCACATGCGAGCAAAGTAATGTTCAAAATTCTCAAGCCTGGCTTCAACAGTATGTGAACCGTGAACTTCCAGATGTTCAAGCTGCATTTAGAAAAAGCAGAGAGACCAGAGATCAGGTTGCCAGCATCTATTGGATCATTGAAAAAGCAAGAGAGTTCCAGAAAAACTTCTGCTTTATTAACTACACGAAAACCTTTGACTGTATGGATCACAACAAACTGTGGAAATTTCTTTAAGAGATGGGAATACCAGACCACCTCACCTGCCTGCTGAGAAGTCTGTATGTAGGTCAAGAAGCAGTAGTTAGAACTGGACTTGGAACAACAGACTGGTTCCAAATAAGAAAAGGAGTACATCAAGGCTGTGTGTTGTCACCCTGCTTATTTAACTTACATGCAGAGTACATCATGTGAAATGCCAGGCTGGATGAAGCACAAGCTGTGGTCAAGATTGTCAGGAGAAATGTCAGTAACCTCAGATACATAGATGACACCACCCTTATGGCAGAAAGCGAAGAAGTAAAGAGCCTCTTGATGAAAGTGAAAGAGGAGAGTGAAAAAGTTGGCTTAAAACTCAGTGTTCAGAAAATTAAGGTCATGGTATTCCGTCCCATCACTTCATGGCAAATAGATGGGGAAACAATGGAAACCGTGACAGACTTTATTTTTTTGGGCTCCAAAATCACTGCAGATGGTGACTGCAGCCATGAAATTAAAAGACGCTTGCTCCTTGGAAGAAAAGCTGTGACCAACCTAGACAGCATATTAAAAAGCAAAGACATTACTTTGCCAACAGAGGTCCATCTGGTCAAAGCTGTTTTTTCCAGTGGTCATGTATGGATGTGAGAGTTAGACCATAAAGAAAGCTGAGCACCAAAGAATTGATGCTTTTGAACTGTGATGTTGGAGAAGACTCTTGAGTCTCTTGGACTGCAAGGAGATCAAACCAGTCAATCCTAAAGGAAATCAGTCGTGAATATTCATTGGAAGGACTGATGCTGAAGCTGAAACTCCAATACTTTGGCCACCTGTAAGAAGAACTGACTCATTAGAAAAGACCCTGATGCTGGGAACGATTGAAGGCAGGAGGAGAAGGGGATAAAAGAGGATGAGATGGTTGGATAGCATCACTGACTTGATGGACAGAGTTGAAGCGAGCTCCGGGAGTTGGTGATGGAAAGGGAAGCCTGGCGTGCTGCAATCCCTGGGGTTGCAAAGAGTCGGAGATGGCTGAGTGACTGAACTGAACTTTCCCAATTTGGAAACAATCTCTTGTTCCATGTCCAGTTTTAACTGTTGCTTCTTGACCTGCATACAGATTTCTCATGAGGCAGGTAAGGTTGTCTGTTATTCCTGTGTCTTTAAGAATTTTCCAGAGTTTGTTGTGATGCATACAGGCAAAGGCTTTGGTGTGGTCAATAAAGCATAAGTAGATGTTTTTCTGGAACTGTCTTTCTTTTTCTATGATCCAGTGGATGTCGGCAATTTGATCTCTGGTTCCTCTGCCTTTTCTAAATCCAGCTTGAACATCTGGAGGTTTTCATACCTTAGGTTTGTGCAAGGTGAGCCTGTACGCAACTGTTCTGTCCTATCTTTCCTGCCTTCATCGCAGTGGGCCACCCCACTTTTCCGGGTGTCATTCTATGTGGTCAGGTCCCTGAGGCTGGTGACCTTGGCTGTACCTTTGGTTCATTTCCTTCCAGCACCTCCACCCACAGCTAGTAATTATGGCCTCAGGCATCTTCCTAGACAAGGGTTTTTTTTTTTTCCATATGTTCTTTCCTGCTGCCAGCCCTTCTAGGACAATATTGCTTAACATCTAAGCCTGAGTATCCCCGCTTTTCCTGGTGATAAGAATCACCTGTGACAACTTCTGTAGACACAGTGTCTTGGGCCACGTCCCAGGAGAGTTTGATCTGGGTTGTTGCCAGGTGTCCGCCAAGCTGTCCTGTGCCCCTCCCAACTCCCTCCCTCCCTCCCCCGCCCCAACCTGGACCCGAAGCAAGGAGACTAAGTTGTCTCCTGAGGTCATTGGTCCCCTCTCTTTTCTGCTTGTCCCCTGCTGGTTCCCTGCTCTTGGTTTCTTAGTCACCCAGACCACCTCTTCCTTTCTCAAACCCCTTTGACCACTTAGCAGTGTCCAGTGTTTAGGACTTGCCTGGGCTCCTTCAGCCACTTCTCCAACTGAATGCATCCTTATTCCTTAGAGCAGAGACTGCAAAAAGGTGGCCTGTGGGATGACAGGTTTTGTTTTTCATCTGGTCTTTTATAAGCAAGAAAAAAGTCTGAGGCTCCACAGCCTGGGTAGAGGGGGCCCTTAGGCAGAGAGCAGCTGGAGGTTGGTGGCTGGGCCCTTTGGTGGGCCTCCAGCGCAACACAGTCCTCACTGCTCTTTCCTAGACAACCTCTTTCTCTTCTTCATCACTTGCCTGGCCTTGGGGCTTGAGCCCTGGACCATCTTTTGGGAGAGGCCCTGTTCCCTTCTCTGCCTCTTTGTCCTGCTCTTTGCCACTGGGAATTCTCTTCCTCTCAAAATTCTACACCCTCACTTAAGGTTCCATTCCCACCCTACTTGCTGTGAAAACTCTTGCGTCTGCCTTCCCCTCAGCCCCCATAAATGCCTGCCCTCCTCCTGAACACTTTCCCCTCAATCCAGTTGTTGATAAATGCCTTCTAATGTCACCAACTGTGGTTCCTTACTCTTGTCTAGATGGAGAGTTTGTCTTCTTGACCACTCCCCCACCCCCCATACTACACATGACATACATCTTTCTTCTTAAGCCCTTTGACAGGGCTTAGGCATAGACAGTAGCTAGCTGTCTTGGCTGTGTTATTCAAGAAACACACCTAGAGCTTCCCAAGCAGCCTCTTAAATTTCTCCTAGAATTGCTCTCAGAGAAGGAAATGGCAACCCACTCCAGTATTCTTGCCTGGAGAATCCCAGGGATGGGGGAGCCTGGTGGGCTGCTGTCTATGGGGTTGCACAGAGTCGGACACAACTGAAGCGACTTAGCAGCAGCAGCAGCAGCAGCAGAATTGCTCTTTTGGGCTAAAACAGTCAGTCCACTACTAAATTTCTCCATTGATTTGGTAGGAAAGCATCATGGAGAATGAACTTGTGTCACGTTACCTGGCTTCACGTCTCTGCCTTGCCACTGAATAGCTGTGTGACCCTAGGCAAGGCACTTGAACTCTCTAAGCCTCAGTTTCCTCATTTTTATGTATGTTTGTATGTATGTATGTACATATATATCTTTTAAAGTTAAAAAATTTCTTTTATTGATGTATTCTTGATTTACAGTAGTTTCAGGTGTATAACACAGTGATTCATAATTTTTAAAGGTTATACTCCCTTTATAGTTAGTATAAAATATTAACTGTTTCCTTCACTGCACAATATGTCCTTGCAGCTTGTCTATTTTCACACAGGTAGTTTGTGCTTCGTAACCCCCTACCCTTTCCTACCCCTCCTCCCTGTCCTCCTCCCACTGATAACTACTAGTTCTCTATATCTGTTTGTTTGCTTGTTTTATTTACTAGTTTTATTTTTTGATTCCACATATAGGTGATATCACACAGCATTTGTCTTTCTCTGTCAGACTTATTTCACTTGCACAATGCCCTCCAGGTCCATCTGTGTTGTTGCAAATGGGAATAAAGCAACAGCAGTGCTCCCCTGTGTGGGCAGGCAGCTGTGGGAAGAGCCTGGGCCTAGCTCAGAGTTGAGAGGGGTCTCTCCCATGTCCATAGACTGAGCCCCTGAAAGAGGCCTTGTGTAACTGACAGTCTCTTGTGAGGCCTCCATCACTCGATCTGGACTGCTGGCAAAGGCTGTGGCTCGCAGGTGGGATCTGAGAGCGGCGATGGGTATGGTCATTCCAGTGGGAGATAAGACTCTGGCATAGCAGGTGTGGACCAGGAGTAGGAAAGAGTGTCAGTGGAGACCACGGTGTCCCTGAGGATATATCATTTGGAATGCATCTTCAGGTACTCTCAGGGGCTCCATGTTGCCTACAGAGCAAAAGTCAAGAGTCCCAAAGAGGGTACAGGGTCCTTCACAGGCTGATCTCAAGTCGTCTTCTCACTCCTGTTCCTCCTGGTGACGCTTCCGCCACACTCTTAAGCTGTAGTCACACTGAACCAGTTGCAGTTAATGAAGACAGCACTCTCGGCAGCCCCACTAACTCACTGCCTTCTTACTGCTCTAAGCACAGTACTGGTTTAACTTGGTTAACCTTCAGCAGGAGCCTCAGAAGTGGCTAATCTCATTCCAGTTATATGTTTGAGGAAACTGAAACACAGGAAGTTAACTCACCAGGTCATACAGCTAGTAAGGGGTGAGCCCAGATTTTGACCTGAGCCACCTGGGAAAAGAGCTTGCAGTTAACTTCCCTTGTTGCCATCAACGCCCCTGACTACAGGCTGCACTTCTGTGCTTCTTGTGCCCTTGCCTGTCAAACTCTATCACACAACACTTCCCCTTCAAAGCCTTTTCCCCCGCTCCCTTTTCTCCCAGCACCTACCCCAACAGGAGTCTCTCTTGTTCCCCTTTGTAGTTTGTACCCGTCTTTGTTATGACAGTGAATAGTTACAAGTCATAATTATTTCTCTTTCTGCTTCCCTACTGTGTAGCTTCAATTCTTGTGGAGCATCTACACATCCCTGTTTTTAAATTGAATCCCCACTGATGGTCCACAAAGCATGCAGATTTAGTTTTATCAGAAACCTGAGTCTGTTGATTGCATCTTTAGAAACAGAGACAGGAATAAAACAACTCTGAAATGTTACAGGGTTAGGGAATAAACCTCCCAAGGTTTGCAACTGTGAACTAGCTAAAAACAGAGGAAAGAACTGCTGGTATTCATGAAGTACCAACTACATCCCTAGAAAAGGTATGTGTTGTCCAGGGAGAAATGCAAATTAGAAGAAAAGAAATGGACATACACTGTATAGACCAGGCCCTGAGATTCTGTTACCTTCTTTGATCTTCCTGACAACCCACATGGAGATAGGGGGGTTCTCATGTTAGAGAGGAGATTGAGGCTCAGCCAGATCTAGTGGCGGAGCCAGGTCTAAGGAGTGGGGATTCAACCTGAGATCCATCTTTTCTTTCCTCTACATCAAGGGAAACAGAACTTGGAAAATACAGGACAGTCCTTGGTCTTGGGGAATCCTGGCTAGTTTGGAGAGACAGTACTGGGGCTGAGTGCTTTAGGGGTTTGGAGGAGAGGGATTGTCTGGGTTGGTAGAGTTGGGGGAAGGGGCATTCCAGGGGACTGAGTGAGCAAAGCTTGGAGGAGGTATGTTCACAGGTGGCATCGGTCTGCAGTGGTGTTTTAAGTCCCATTCTGGAGAGATTTGGCTTCTAGTCAGTTCTAATTTCTGAGAAGAAGCTACAGATACCTTGTAGCTCTCTGCTAGCCTAGGTTCCACAATCGCTTATCAGAAATCCTGGCACCAAGTCTGCTGTGGAATTCAGATTTTGCCTGATTTTACAGAGGCAATATTGTCCACCTCACACACCAGGTACTAGCCTATATCAGAAGGCTCTGGGATGGATCACAACTCACAACAGGCATTCCAGTTTTGCAGAAGTCCTTGTTGTGGTCCACAGAGAGGTCCAGGAGCTCGTCTTTGCCCTCAAGTGTGACAACTCAGGTGTTAAGGAGATGAGATTCACATTGAGTGACTGCAGGAACTGCTCTGGTCTAATGAAGCCCCATGCTCCACGGAGGCTGGCCCCTCTAGTAACAATATCATGAACATAACTACCAGGGTCCTTACAGAAAGTCACCACGCTCAGGGAAACCCCAGCTGTGGATTCCCCACACAGTTTCTTCCAGTCCAGCTGCAGTTTCCATTGGGGTGTAGTTACCATAAGCAGTGTTGCTTAGTTATGTATGTAATTGCTGTATTTCTTTTATCTGGTCTCCAGGGGAACAGGTGGATAGGAAATTAACTCACGCTGAAGGGAAAAGGTGTTAACCCTTTACCCGCAGTATGTACTCTGTTCAGTTCAGTTCAGTCGCTCAGTCGTGTCCGACTCTTTGCGACCCCATGAATCGCAGCACGCCAGGCCTCCCTGTCCATCACCAACTCCCAGAGTTCACTCAGACTCACGTCCATCGAGTCCGTGATGCCATCCAGCCATCTCATCCTCGGTCGTCCCCTTATCCTCCTGCCCCCAGTCCCTCCCAGCATCAGAGTCTTTTCCAATGAGTCAACTCTTCGCATGAGGTGGCCAAAGTACTGGAGCTTCAGCTTTAGCATCATTCCTTCCAAAGAAATCCCAGGGCTGATCTCCTTCAGAATGGACTGGTTGGTTGTCCTTGCAGTCCAAGGGACTCTCAAGAGTCTTCTCCAACACCACAGTTCAAAGGCATCAATTCTTCAGTGCTCAGCCTTCTTCACAGTCCAACTCTCTGGTAACATCTCCAGTAGAGTGCATCCCATAATCAGGTATTGAAAGTCCTGGAGAAAAAGACATTGTGTTAATAGTAACACAAAGTGAGATAATTCGATGAAATGAACTTCACATCTGCTCAGGTTAAGCTTTTTAAAAATTATTTATCTCTTTATTCTTGGCTGTGCTGCATGGGCGTTTCTCTAGTTGCAGTGCTCCAGCTCCTCATTGCTGTGACTTTTCTTGTCGTGGAGCGCAGGCTCTAGGGTGTGTGAGTCAGTAGTTGCAGGTCCCCGCTCTAGAGCCCAGGCTTGGTGGTTGTGGCTTAGTTGCTCAGTGGCATTGGTATCTTCCAGACCAAGGATCGAACCCAAATCTCCTGCACTGGCAGGTGAATTCTTTACCACTGAGCCACTAGGGAAGCCCTTCAGGTTAGGTTTTGTACCAGTTGAGTTACATATAACCTTCCAGTGTTCAGAGCGTTAGGAGTTGGGCAGTATTTGGAAAGGGATCACAGACTTACGCATTTTGCCCTCTTAAGAAATTCCTTGGAACATGAAAGAAGTGCAGGTTGCCTGCCTTACCACTAGAGGGCCCCTGGTTACTATCATTTTTCCCCAGGATCCTTGCTAACAGAAGTTTTCCCCACTTCAGCTTGCAGATGCCAGCAAGTTACCTAACCTGAAAGAACTTCTCCAGTCCTCAGGAGAAAAAGACCCATGGGCCTGGGACCTGATGAGCTGGATTTTATCGTCAAAGGTCCTGACAATCCACAGTGCAGGGAAGTCAGAGGTGAGACTTTGGTGTATAGGATCACAGATTCCTGGGCCTGGAGAGCTGTGGGACCTCTTTGTGCACCAGTGTGACCTGGGCAGCTTGTTGAAAATGTAGATTCCTGGACCCTGTCCCCAGAGATTCTCATTCTCTGTCTAGACTGGGGCCCAGGAGTTTGCATATTGGCAGGGCAAAGCCGTGTTTTCTACTAGCTGTGTGACACTGAGCAGGTTGCTGGGTGCATTTCGGTACCTGGGTTTTCACTCTGTAAAATGGGAATAATAATAGTATACTTCTGTCAGTGGACTGGCTCTGAGAATTAAATGAATTTCCTCACTTAGAATAATGCCTAAGGACACGTGCTAAGGGTTCAGTAAATGTTGGCTATCACAAGCACCCCAGATATTTCTAACAAGGAGGGGGATCCTTGACCACAGCTTAAAAGATTCCCGCTCTCAGGAAGCAATGAGGCAGACTGAAGTGGTGGATATCCTCAGGCTGGGTTCAGATCCCGTCTGTTATTTAGTCTTCTGTGCCCTCTTTGTAAATTGAGAATATTAACAGCTCAGAAGGGTGCTATGACATAATGTCCATCACCCCCGGCGTAGTTTCTGGCACAGGGCAGGCACTGCGTAAATTGGCTTCCCTTGCCTGGCTGGGATCTTGCAGGGACAGGCTGGGATGACAGGGGTCAAAGTGTAGACTGACAGATCGCTGATCTGGTGTTCTTACCTCTAAGTGGTAACAGGGGTTTGTCTATACCATTCTTCACTTAATCGTTTTTAATTTAAGAGCATTTGATTTTATAAGTTCCTGCTAAAGACAAAAATCCTCCTTACGTGGCCTAGAATTTGGTGTATCGGTTTCTGGTGTCTAGGGACATCCCCTATCCACGTTGGGTGGTAAGAAAACATCAGCATCTGGAGTGGGAGTCAGGATACCTGTGTTCAGGCCCAGGCTGGGCTGCTAACTCCTGGGTTATGCTCTTTGGGTTTCACTTTTGTCATCTGTTAAATTTAAATTTACTCCTTCCTCATCAGGCGTTTACTGGCTGTTGGGTGTTACAGGCAAAGTAGATAAAGCAATTGCTTCTTGATGTTTGATTATAGAGCAGTTAAATTCCATTAAAATATGAAGTGTTGGGATCCAGGCTTATCAACTTTTTATTTATCGTGCCCAAGTGAGGACATTAGTCTACCGCATATCATTTTACAAAAGGATATTTTAATATGAAAAAGGGAGGATGGCCCTGACCTCAGGCTGAAAGGATAATTCTTTTAAAGAAGGGCTCATGGCAGCCTTACATCAGTGTAAATATATCTGTGAAATTGCCCTTATTTTTGTCATTTAATCATAACCCAGCGAAAGCTTGACCACAGACTGACTTGGGTCTGGGATGTACTGTTGGAAAGTTACAGAAATGATGCGGTCTCTGCCCTGAAGAGCATTATTATTACCCCTTAGGAAGGAGTTCATCCTTGCATATCAGTTGACTTCTGCTGCATCACAAACCATTCCCAAAATCTACTGGCTGGCAGCAACATGGACTGCTTCTCATGATTCTCTGGGTTGGTCGGGTGTTTCTCCTGAGCAGGGCTTGCTCACGCAGGGCTGTCCTAGGGTAACCTCACGTAAGCGTATGGGGCTTCAGCTATCCCAGCTGAAGGCTGCTGTGGCTGGTGCCTGCTTCTACAAGGCTGTCATCCTGTAGGAGGTTTGCAGGGCTTGTGAAGGGTTCCCAGCAGCAGACAAGGGGAAGGGAAGCCCTTTTCAAGTCTCTGTTTGCCGTATGCTTACCAAGGTCCCGTTAGCCAAGAGAAGTGAAGATTTAAGGGGTGGAGAAATTGATTCCATCTCCCTATGAAATCTTGATGGAATTCCACCTGCAAAGTCACATTGCAGAAAGGTGAATGGACAGGGATGGGAGGAAAAATTCGTGGCCAGCTTTGTAATTTATCACACCTTTCTAGCTCCTGATAGTATTGTAAAGATGGAATGCAGGAAATAAATGTGAAAGTGTAATGAAAATTAGATGTGATCTTTATTTAGAAGATACAATTCATACTTCTTAGTTAACTGACTGTAGGGGAAAACACCGTTAGAGGAAAGCAGTCTTGAGCTGTAGGCTCTGAACTTGTTTATAAACTGATGTTTTTATTCCTGTGAAACCAGTTGTTCTCATGAGCAGAGCCCATAGGAGCTAAGCCCCAGGCTTTAGGAGGCCATTTTGGCAGCACTCTTTACCAGCTTCCCAAATAAAACTGCGACTTCCTGCATGTTTTCAAGTTTGAAAAGATCCAGAAGCTGACTGGTACCCCTCACACGCCTGTCCCCGTGCCGGACTTCCTGTTTGAAATTGAGTACTCCGACCCAGCCAACGCCAAATTTTATGAGACCAAAGGAGAACGCGACCTCATCTACGCCTTCCACGGGAGCCGCCTAGAGAACTTCCATTCCATCATCCACAATGGCCTGCACTGCCACCTGAACAAGGTGGGGCCCAAGGCTGCTGACATCAGGGGGCTGTGAGGAGGGTGGCCAGAGCTGGTGAGGGTGAGGGTAGGTAGGTTCACCAAGGTCTTTCCACTCAAAGTGTGGTCTGTTGACCAGCAGCTTCACCTAGGAGCCTGTGAAATGCAGAATCCTTGGCCCACCAGACCTGAGTCAGAACCTACATTTTAACAAGGTCTCCAGGGATTCCTCTACTGATGAAAGTCTGAGAAGTGTCGCTTTAAAGATGGTTCTCAGCCTTGGGTGCACATTTAGAATCGCTTGGGGGAGCTATTAAGAGTCTGGATGCCTGGCTACGTCCCCAGCCTGTTAAGTCAGAATCTCTGGGAGTGGGGCCTGGGCACCAGTATGCTTCCAGAGCTCCCCAGGTGATGCTACTGTGTGGCGAGCCTGGTCTTCCCAGCATGATCCCTGGACCACATCCCTGGGAGCTTGCTGAACACATGGAATCTCAGGCCCATCCAGACCCCATCATATGAGAAATCACAATTTAGTAGACTCCCAAGTGATTCATATGCATGTTGAAGTTTGAGAAGTACTTGCCTCGGGGACCCTCCAAGAGAGTCAGTCATTAGGAAATTGAGAGGAGCTCCCTCCTTGAGCTCCCCCGCACCTCTTTTTTAGGGAAGGGCCCTGTGCTGGGTCATCGTTGCTGCACATGGGCTTTCTCTAGTTGGGGCAGACGGGGCCCACTCTTCACTGGGGTGTACAGACTTGATTGCCCCACGCCATGTGGAATCTTCCCAGCCCAGGAATCAGATGTGTCCCCTTCATTGGCAGGCAGACTCTTAACCACTGTACCATGAGGGAAGTCCCTTTCCTCCCTTTTTTAAAATGGGTAAATTTACTTAATCTCTCAGAGCCTCGGGGTCCTCATCTGTAAAATAGGATGCCATTCCCCACCTTCTGGTGTCCTGACAGGACTGAAATACTTCACATATGCAAAGGGCTCTTCCTGTACTTAAGCACTAAGGAAGCAGTGGCTTCTTTCAGAGGCTGAAGGAGAGGGACTGGGGGGGTGGTTGGAGGGTGCAGCTTCTCCCTCGGTTGTGCCAGCATCGGCCTTGTCTGGGGGCTGGCTCCATGAGCTGTGGGCTCATTTGTAGCTGATGCAGCTCCAAGGCAGGAGAGACTTTTCCAACACTGCTGCAGCTGATTATCGCAGTTGAGTTGTGTTGAGGGGGACGGGCCTGTTTACTCTGGCTCTCGGCTTATTATTATGGCCAGGCTACTGGAATCCAGGGGCCCTACACTTCACACTAGAGCATGTCTGAAGAAGTTGCCTGCTGATTCCAGTCTTGTAACCAAGCCTTTGCTTGGTTGAGGGGTTTGCTGCTTAGAAGCATCTGATCAGAGCCCTTTGGTGAAGTGGATGTTCTTCTGGCCACCTCTGTCTGGGTTTTCAGTGAGGGGCTTGCTTGAGGGAGCCTGCCTGCCAGCTGAAGCTCTAAGAGTGTTTCCTTGGTAGAGATACTCCCAAGTTTCCTGCTTTGTGCTCCCCTGTGCATGGTTCTTGAGTCTAGGGAATTGTGTATACATGGGAGGCATAAGCAGAAATGGCTGTAGGGTCAGATCAGAGATATTGCCTCCTTGGAGGTCTGTGCTAGCTTTTGAGATAATGGGGACATTGTAAAATGGCCAAGCAGAGGCTTGTTTCGTTTCCCCTAAGCTTCACTTCATTGGTTGAGAATTGTGGAAGCCTGGTGCCGCTGAATAGGATGTTTCTCAGTTCTCAAGTAGAGGATATTCACTGAGCTGCGTAAGGCCGTTCAGTCATCTTAAGATACTGACACTGAGGCCCAGAGATAGAATTTGAATTACAACTTATGTCAAATTCCATCCAATGGTAGCAGTTACTTGGAATATTGTGTGAGGAGTCTGAATCAATATGAATGAGTGCCATGATTGATATTTTTAAGTTGGCATCGTGATTGATTATTGATGTCTACATGGGCAAAGGATGTGTTTGCTATGCCTGCTGTGGCCTCAGCATGCAGGTATTTCACCTGAGAGCCTTCTCTTTTACGTGGCATGCTTCCTTGTGGAGGACAGCAAGTTAGCACTTACCGCCAGCGATCTGCCTCCTAGAATTTTGGACCTTTTCTTGGTCTGCACCAACACAAAACTTAACCCTGCTTCTCATATAGCTCTGCCTTATTTCGTTACAGTGTCTGGTCTGAGAGTTTCTTTTCCAAGTAATGACTCAGATCACTTCCCCTAGTCATTTAGATGTGACCGCCCTCTCCCTGCACACAGGGGCATGACTTTGCTTCTGCAAGCCTGTCAGTGTCACCATGCTTAATCTAGTCATGTAGCAGGAATTACTGATTCCCTAAGACACGAGAGCCTGTGATGGAATAGCCACCGCTCTCTCGTGCCAGGTATTCTGTGTGGTGCTTCATGTGCGTCGTCTCGTTGAATCCTTGCCCATGACCTTGTGAAGAAGAGATCATCATCACCACTTTGCAGGTGTAGAAACTGAGGCCCGGAGAATTTATATTACTTGCTATCTTGTTAGAGGGGTAGACAGGGTTCAAACGTGGGTCCATTTGGGCTCTTAACACCTGTGTTTGTCTTACTCAGCCTTAAGCACTAGAACTACTAGTTTGCCAGGTTAGTCAGCCACATCGACAATCAGTTAAACTGTGGTCAGATAGGAATGTGTTTTTGTAATATCCCTGTGATGATGTCATGGGATTGTTTGATCTTATGTCTTTTCCTGGGGTCAGGAGAGGCTGGGAGACTTTGTGTTAACAGCTCTACTGAAGAAAGACCTGTGTTGTTTTGCTGCTCCCACTCGGCACTCACCCAGTCCGGTTTGTTTTCTGTTGATCTCCGCTGTTCCAGACATCCTTGTTTGGGGAAGGGACCTACCTCACCAGTGACCTGAGCCTGGCCCTCATTTATAGCCCCCATGGCCACGGGTGGCAGCACAGTCTCCTCGGCCCCATCCTTAGCTGCGTGGCTGTGTGCGAGGTCATTGACCATCCAGACGTCAAGTGCCAAACGAAGAAGAAGGGTGAGTAAGCGCTTGGCCCTGCCCTGGGCTGCAGGCCTCTGGGTGTCAGGCTCTTGCCTTTGGCCCAGCTGTTGGGTGGAACACCCATTGCATGGCAAGGGATGGGCTGGGTGCAGAGCAGTGTAGGATAGAGCCTGCCTTCAGGGAGTGAGCCGTCTCCTTAAGGACTGAACACAAGGTGAAAAGGGTATCATCTACAAGGCAGTAGGTCAGTAGTGCCAGCTGAGAGTGCTGATAAGGTCCATGGGATAGCTCAGAGGAGGGGGCAGTCACGGTGGGTCCAAGTGCTCAGGGAAAGCTTTGGGGTAGAGAAGAGGAAAATGAACTGCGAGGCCAGAGCACAGGCTCCTTGAAGGCAGAAACTGGGTCTCATTCACTCTTGGGCACCTAGTGTCAGCAGGGAGCCTGGTACGTACTTGACATTCAATAAACATTTGCTAAACTGAAGCTAAGGATGCGTCTCGCCCTGTTCCTCCAGGCCGCTCTGGTGTGTGCTGGAGCCCCAGGAGGATGTGAGGGGCAGCTGAGGCCATGGGGGTAAATCCTGGGCTCCCCAGTGAGCAGATGACCAGTGGGCCCCTGAGTCTGCTCTCCTGATCTGTCCCTTAAAGCTCCGCCCCCTGCTGTTTCGTCCTGAAAGGCAGAGAAGTCACAGAATTGTCATTCTAGACTCCAGAGCTGGCCTGTTGGTTCCACTGAGAGAGGGAGGATTGAGAACACTGTTCCTGGCCCCTAATATAAAACAACTGGAAGCCTGGGGAACGGGCCCAGCTCTGACGCCACTCTCCCAAACCAGACAGCATGAATATTCGCTTGTATAATTCTTAGGAAGTCTGCACACCATGACATTACACATCAGGACAAGACCTGGTAACGTCTGCTGTCACGAAGCTTCGGCCTGTTGCGGGCTTTTTTGGTGGTTGTTGTTGTTGGTTCTTTTTCATACAGCTTTTTCATGTTACTGAAAGGAAAGGGTTTTCGTTTTTTTTTAAACAAGTCATGGTACGAAGGGTGGAAGATGAGTGTTCTAGGAAGCTCGAATCCAGAATGGTTAATTTAAAATGCCTGTTAAAAGGCTTGTTCTAGATCAAGTCCTGTTGCTAGCCCCGGATGATTTTTTTGTTGTGGCCATCAGTCTGCTGCTTCCCTCTGCTTTCCCCACTCAGTCTTCTTCTT
This sequence comes from Budorcas taxicolor, assembly GCF_023091745.1. Classification (NCBI taxonomy): domain Eukaryota; kingdom Metazoa; phylum Chordata; class Mammalia; order Artiodactyla; family Bovidae; genus Budorcas; species Budorcas taxicolor. Next base: position 12,380,449 of record NC_068919.1, on the reverse strand, counting down.
TTTTACCCTCTTGTATCTTTTTTAATTTTCCTATTCCCTTTTCCCTCTTCCTGGTGGTCTGTCTGTGGGACTCTCCTGTATTTTAGTCCTGCTTCCCGTACATACACAGGCCATTCCTCTGCCTACTGGGGCCTCTCCACCCTCAGGATCAGGAGGCTTGACTCGTTTCTACTCGTAGTTTGCTTTTGTGATTGTATTTCCCCCTGTAAAGTTGTGCTTTTTCTCCTTATTCAGATTCCAAGGAGATAGATCGCAGGAGAGCGAGAATCAAGCACAGTGAAGGGGGCGACGTCCCTCCAAAGTACTTTGTGGTCACTAATAACCAGCTCTTGCGCGTGAAGTACCTGCTGGTGTACTCGCAGAAGCAGCCCAACAGGTGAGAAGGACAGTTGCTGCACGAAATCCAGGAGGACAGCCAAGGGCGGTGTTCATAGGAGTGGGTTCCTGGTTGTCAGCGGCCCCTCTCCCTCAGCCTAAACCGCAGCTATGTATAAAATACATAAAGCACTCTGCTTCATGTAAGGGGTAAGGAGGGAGGAATACGTTGAATAAAATGTGGTCCTGGCCCTAGGGGACTGGGTATTATAGTGAGGAATGGCTTTGTTAACACAATGACTTGAGGGACTGAATGAAGCCGAACCGTGAAGCCCCTTAGCCACCTAGGCTCTGATCACAAGGCTGAAATCCACTGACTGGGCTGAACTGAGAGGTAGAGTGGGGCCAGGATTGAGCTGGAATTCTGATTCTGTGCTGTCTGGCTCAGTCACTTTCCACAGTGACTCTCAAACCACCACCTGCTCCTTTTTGGACCTGAGATGCTTCATCTTTATCTCTAAAATTAGAGTGTTGAATCCAATAGCAGATGAGGCCATCCTACCCCACATGAATCTGAGAGTGGCGATTCCTCACACTGTTCCAGCAGTGTGTATTTGGGGGTTTGGCAGGGCTCTCTGGGGTTAAGGGTCACTTTGAGATTTTGTTGCATTGTTGGTAGAGTTTCTCTTGGGGATGAGCAACAGGTAAGCAGGTTAGACAGGGAAAGGGTTATTGTTAATACTCCCAACTCCTGCTTATCTATACCAGTGGCTTCTATGCTTCAGGATTCAATAAACTGGTAAAATCCTCTCCCCTTAAATCTGGGAAGTATGTACAGGGTTCCTAAGTTTAGGGGACAGTATTCTGTGCTTTAGAATCATCTGGCTTTTTCTACTTGAAAATTCCATTCCTTTCCCACTCCTTCCTGCAGTGTCTCTGTACTGCACATTTGGATGGCTTAGATCATCTCCCAGTGGGTCAGAGAGGATTTCCCCTGCTCAGAGTGATATCTGTGCATGTCTGAAAGTGAAAAGCTTTGTGCTAAATACCCTGCCACCTGCCGCCATCTGGTCATCTGCCTTAGCGAGGTCATCTGTTTAGATACCACAGTCTTGCTTTAGAAAAGACTGGTTATAAAAGGTACAAGAGGAGCTATAAAAGAAAAGATCAGGATGAGCTCATTGCATAGCTGTCTTTGTACATTTAGAAATTGTTCTGGTGAAAGGCATGTCAGTGCCAGGGCAAACAGCTCCAGATTTTTTGAGCAAAGGAGCACGCATGAAGCTTCATTTCATGGCTCACTCAGAGGACGAAATTCATCATTTCATCTTCTCTGAGCCAGAAGTTGTTGCATACCCTTTAAAAAAATATTTTTCTCTTTGTTCCAACATTCCCCCCCCGCCCTCTCGCCGCTGAAGCAGGGCTTCCAGCCAGCTCTCCTGGGTCTCCAGCCATTGGTTTACGGTCATGATCACCCTGTATCTGCTGCTGCTGCTCGCAGTGAGTGTCATCAACTCCTCAGCTTTCCAACACTTCTGGAATCGTGCGAAGAGATAATCTTTCTGGGCCTGGTGTGGGGGCTACCTCGATCACGTGCCTTATGATAACTTGTTCTGTATCTCCTGTGCCCCCCATCCAGCCAGGTCAAGCCTGGGGGCCACTTGGGGACCACAGGACAATTTTCATATGCCATAAATATATCAATTGCCTTTGACGATGCTCTCCGCCACTCTAGTCAACAGAGGGCACTGGCCCCTCTTAGCTTTTGGGGGAGATTTCCTGTCTGTTCCTTCCTAAACAGTCTTAGGGAGTTGGCTTTTTTGCCAGGGCCAAAGGAGAAAGTCCTGCTGCATTTGAAAACAAAGTGTCCAGGCTGTCTGTGGGGTGTTTACAATTGCTTCTGGTGGACATCGGCCCTTCTCTAATGCCTTCTTGGAAGGCAGAAAATGTGTAGTGGGGACTATAAATCACTAGGCAGTTGCCTTGTTTTGACTTGAGACACCCAAGAGGAACAGTCCTGTTTCTCATAAAACTCAGTGGGATCGTTTTGAATTCCATCAGCCTTTGTATGCGAGTGCAAAACACTTTTCACAGTCTTCTCACGTCAACAAACAGTCCTCTGCTACAGCTGTAGCCCCTCCACCCAGCCGCGGATGAGAAAGGAAGGAGTCAGAGGCCTGATAAAAACGATGAGCGACGCAAGTCGTCTTTTTCTAAAAATTACCAATTGCTGATTACAGCCTAAATGGAACCAAATGTTTGTTTTCTGATTTTTTAAAAAAATAACTATTTGACAATTTGTTTTTATGAGCTAAAGGGGGAAATTTCTAACCCTAGAGCACCATTTGGCCAGCGCCCACAGCCTCTTTCCTGGCCATGCTTTAGAGAAGAAAGATTTGAGCTGCAGGCCTGCCTCCTGCTCTCGTTCTCACGAAGCTGCCTTGATCGTGGCCCATCAGCCGCAAGTGCCACACTGCAGGCCTTCTGGGGGTGGCCGGCCTTTGAAGCAGAGGCTGGCCTCGGTGTGCCACAGGCGTGTGGGGGCCGCGCCTCCCTCCCAGGGCCTGCGGGCCTCTGAGACTCAGCCTGGGCTTTAAATGCGCAGGAGGAGGCTCAGGCTACTCCTCAGGCTACTCCGGGAGCACTGGTTCTACCTGCTGTATCCTCTGCCCCTCCTTCCTGCCCAGTGCCAGCCATCACCGAGCCCTGATTTTGGGGGGAGATTTCTGTAAAGAAAGAAGATGGAAAGTCATTTTTCTATAATTTGTGAAGTTGTGAAAAAGCCACTATCATGGTTTCTACATTGAATATTGGAACATTTCAGAAAGAATAAAGATATTTTCCTAATTTCCAAGTTGCCTTTGTGACTGCTTTTCAGCCTTAACGCGAGGCTGCTGTGTATTCGTTGTGAAAAATTTCATCCTCTCTTTGCTTCCATGTTGGGGGTAGCCATTTTCTGGAGAGTATGTATCTCTAGGATATACACAGGCATTACATTTATAGTCATTGATTTAGCAAATGTGAGCACCTACTGTGTACCAGGCACTAGAAATAGGAGCAGCATCAGGTCCAACTGCTCCTCCCCTCATGGAACTGACGGTCTAGCAAGGTAGACAGACCAGCAGACATTCTCAGGAGTGAAGTTGGCATTATAGGATATTATAAAGGAGTTCTGGAAAACAGTTGGCAAGGTATCTTAACATGGTCTGGGGTCACCCTGAGCCTACAAGGCACCTTTCATGTACTGATTTCTTTAACCCTCACAACAGACAAGAAAATGAAGTCCCAGAATGTTGAATAACTTGCCCAAAAGTTACATGGATCGGAAGTGGCGGAGCTGAGGGTGGAACCTGGCTGCAATGTCAGTCTCATAAGCGCCATGCTGTACAGCCTCCCGGGGCTCCCAGGAAAGGGGATGGTCACTGAATCCCGAAAGAGCCATCAGTGTTAGACTAAGAGGTGGAGGAAAAGTGTTCCAGGCAGTGTGAATAACACAGACAGAGACGTGGAGTTTTTGCTGGAGAAGCTAAAAGCAGGAGAGGGTCACAATGGAAGAGGCTATGGTGAGAAGTGGGGCTGGAGAGATAGGCAGGGGCCAGATCATGAAAGACCTTAAAAGCTGTGGGCTGGGGAAAGCCGTTAGATTTTAAGCAAGGAAATGGCATGATCAGATTTGGTTTGCAGAAAAATTACTTTAGCTGGTAGTTGGAGAATGGATTTAGGATTATTTCGAGGATTAAAAGAATTTACCAGTTACAGTAGAGCAAGTAGCTGACACATTTCAGCTGCTGTTATTATTGTTACTTGTTTTCAGTGGCCCAGCAGAGGGGATCATAAGGAGGAGCATGCAAACAGTGAAGTGTTGCAGAAGTGAAAAGGAAGTCTTGGTGAGCAGTGTTAAATGCAGCCAAACGGTCGGGATTATACCTGAGAAGTATTTATTGAATTTACTGAGTTGGAGATCATTGGTGAACTTGGCCAGAGCAGTTTCAGTAGAGTCCAGCACAGGGGATAGTTGAACAAAGTCCAACTACACAGACCTGACATGAGCAGTTTCCGGGGGTTGTCCGACAATATTTATTTAAAAACTAACCCCCCTTTTTCTGAGGTTTCTGTTCTTTTCCCACCTTCCAAAAAAGGTTATATAATACCTGATGTGACTGTGGGACAGGCACTGGGCTTATGATGGGGAGGATGGTTGAAGATGGTCCTGACACCAAGGAGCTTCCAAGCCCATGGGCTCCAGGGACAGATACGTTTCTAAAGAGGGAAGGAAACCGCGGGAGCCTGGAGAGTTGGAATGGACATGAGGGAAGACTAGGACAGGACAGGCCCACTTTGTGACTTTCATGAGCCCTGGGCACTTTGCCTTCATGGGCCCCTGTACCTTAAAAAAAAAATCTAAAATTATATTTTAGGACTGAGTTGGTATAAAGATGAATGTATTACTATTATGTACTAGAATGTTTCCTTTCGTTTAAAAGCTCATTTTTCCCCCTTCTACTTTTTATTTAATTTGGCTGTGCTGGGTCTTAGTTGCAGCACCTGGGATCTTAGTTGCTGCATGTGGGATCTAGTTCCCTACCAGGGACTGAACCCAGGACCCCTGCATTGGGAATGCAGAGTCTTAGCCACTGGACTATCTAGGAAGTCCCTCTTCTACTTTTAAAGGGAATTACATCCTTTTTGTGATGTGGATTCTAGGCCCTGTGCCTACTGTGCCTAGTGGATGAGCCAACTCTGGACGAGGGTCACGGGATAGTATGGGGCCCTGGGGGATAGTGTGAGATCCATGGGTACCTGGGGATAGAGAGGCAGGAAGGAAATAAACCCTAGTCTCAATTCTGTTTAGCACCAACTCCCCATCTAAGGCAGACCCTGTAGGCCAACAAGCTCAGGAAAGGGCAAAATTGGCTTCTGGAAGTTGAGAGTTCCGGGGCTGACGCTGCAGACACTTTCATAGAGGAGGAAGCACTAGTCTCCTTGCCAACAAAGCCCCTCAGGGCCAAGAGCTCCACTGGGCAGCTGATGGCAGACGAGACCAGATGGTGGTTCATTTGGAGCTGCCTCTTATCAGAGGCCTGGCTGCCTTGGTCTTGTCAAAGCAACCTCATCAGCCTTCCGTCACTAATGCCACTGCCAAGGGTGGGGTGAAGGGGATAGTTATGGGAGGTGGCAAGTACACTTTTCACAGGCTAGGTCCTTGCTTCTGAGAAGTGCCAAGGATCCCATGAGCTGTCACCTTCCACCACAAAAGGAAGGATTTTACTCTGGGCTTTTGGATAAGTGTATATGTGTATGTGAGAGAGATGTGGAGGAGGGATGTGGCCCATTCTTGTTTCTGTTTCGTTAAACACTGATTGCCTGCAAAACCAGTAGTGGGTAGGAGGTTGTGATTTTAAAAGCCCAGTTCAGATCTTTTTCTTTAGAACTTAGTCATCCAAGCCCATTCCTGCTGCTAAGCCCGGGAAGTTCGTCCTGACTTGGAATCAGCCGGACTCACCCTCCTCATTGGCATTTGCCATGGTGATTCTTGGTAGGGGGTGGGGTGGGGCTGGATTCAGCTCCCTAGAAAAAAACAGGACCAAACTTCTCCCTAATCCCCTTCCACAGCCCTCCCCTCCCCTCCTCTCCATCCTGCCCCACCTCAAGAGTTTTCCATCTCTTGGCCTTTGTTTGTTTTTGATTTTGTCAGTCTCTCACCTCTGGATGGGTTTTTGTTTATTTTCAAACTGTCTGGGGCCATGCACCATGGAGACAGTGTCCTGGGCTGCCTCTAGCCCTGATCTGGTTAGAATAAGCCCCTTTCCTTCGCATGAATCTCCAACCTGACATTTGGAACATCCAAAATAAATCATAATATTCTGAAGTAAGATACAAACCACCATCTCCACCCACTCCTGCTGTCACTCTTATCCACTTGGAAAGAGTTTTTAGAAAATTTCCAGTATTCAACTGCAGTGCCCACATAGCATAGCCCTGAGAAGGGGAAGAAGCATTTATTGAATGCCTACTGTATACCAACCACTGGGCTAGGCTTTGCTTGTATTAAAAATCTGGTGGTGAAAGTGATATTTCCTGCACTAAAATTTAACTGCAAGCTCTTTGAGGGCAGGTCATCTGTGTAAATCCAAGTATCTAAGACATTGTGGAAGCTTAAGAAAAGCATGTTGACTGAATAAATGGATGAAAGGATGTACGAAATGTCTTTGCCATAGAAGAGGGTAATGTCAGCAAAGATGACTGAGGCCAGACAAGAAAAAATTCATTGGTAAGCCAGTACAGATGGATGAGGGTTTCAGAGACTTTTGTGGACATTTTCCGGTTGATTTCAGAGTCTCATTCTTTGTCACCAAAAATACCTTTTGGGAGTAGACTGGGGTGGGGAGGACAGAGTCTTTTAAAAGTTTCATTTTTAAAGGCTCAGACTCAAAATGCAAATGGTCCTAAGAGAGATTAAATTATTGATTTTGATGTTTATTCATACACAAGTGTAAATGACTGAAGAGGAAGCCTTGCCTAAGAATAGGTTTTAGTAAGAGTTTAGAAGGGGCAGGGAAGTGGTGAGAGAGAAATCCCTGGAAGTTCAAGGGTGAGTGGAGTTTTGACCATGTGAGGGGGTAGGGGGAGAGGGCTGAGGCCACTGGAGTCAGACTTACTTGATAACCTAAAGCTCTTTGGCCCAGTGAAATCAGCCTGTGGTGCTGACAGGCCCTTCTGCCCTGGCAACATTGGTCACTTCAGTCAAACTGCCTGTTGGTGGGGCAGGAGGAGACAAGGCTAGTCCGAATTCCTGGGAAGTATGGACTGCATACTGTTTAAAGGTGTAGTTCTTACTGTTCTCAAGCATGTCCAGGCTATCCCAAAGAGGTCCATAACACATCGCCTATCAGAGGTCTGTAGGGATTTAAAACTAGAACATCAATAATGTTTTTAGAGGGTTTACGTATGCTTGAAAAGCATGTATCATCTTAGTTTCTGACCCACTTATTTCTTTGGTTTGGTATTTGTTCTTGACCCCTGAGGTCCATATCACTCTCCTGGTACCGAACCCAGCTTCCCAGTGGGGAACCAATTTCCTCACTCCCTGGATTTTGGTAAAGCTGAAGGCCCCGCCCATCCATACACTCCAGGGGGTAGAGCAATGGCTGAAGCCCAAGCCAATCAGTGAGTTTCAGCCCCGCACCTCTGCCTCAGTGATTGGTTCAGACATGGGCATGTGACCCAATCAGACTCCCCAAGGAGTTTTTTTTCTCTAGCTGTTAGGAAAGAGGCTTGCATTCCTTCTGTGGCCATCTTGCTGCCTTGGGAGCCTTCGGGCTGATGCCAACACTGCTGGAAAGCAAAGCCAAGAGGGGAAGAGGAACAGGGTCACGATGATGATGTTTGAGTACTGAATGCAGTTATGCCTGGAGCTGGATTTTTCACAAGTGACCAATGTGGTGGTTTAGTCGCTAACTCGTGTCTGACTCTTTGCGCCCTATGGACTATAGCCTGCCAGACTCCTCTCTCCGTGGGATTCTCCAGGCAAGAATACTGGAGTGGGTGGCGATTTCCTTCTCCAGTGGATCTTCCCAACCGAGGAATCGAACCTGGGTCTCCTGCACTGCAGGCAGATTCTTTACCGACTGAGCTAGGAGGGAAGCCCTGGTAGCTCAAGTGACCAATGAATTCGTCTTTATTTAACAGAGTTTAAATTGGGCCTTGTGGGGAATACAGGGACGGAGTCCATAACATACCCATTGTCATCTCCGGTGCTCCGTTATTTTTGGTGTAAACCTTTTATTGAATACATAAAGATGTGGTTTTCAGATACATGAGTCTGAACTGAATTTTGACAATCCTCACCCTTGGACTATACCCACAAGGCACTCAAACCAGTGCAAAATGAGAATTGGGCAACACACACACGCACAAAATACCATATTATGGGGTATTCTGCAGCCTTAGCATCAGGATGTTTCCTTGGGTCACCTTGCACTCTTCCAGAAAGTCTTCTGGCCTAGGGAACCCCAGAGTACTCTGAGGTCTGCGAGCAGTGGAGGGGAGATGAGACCAGGGCTCCAGGTTATAAATTACACTGGCGCACCTTGGCCCTCCAGAAAACCAAAGGTTGACTCTGTAGCAATAGAAGGAATGAGGGAGAAAGGCACAACCATTTATTAAGTGCCCCCTGCATGATGGGCATATCGAAAGAATTATTTGATCTTCACAATGTCCTTTCAAGGCAGATACTATTGCCTTTATTTTACAGGAGAAGAAAGGCTTGGAGAGGTGACTGCCCAAGGTGAAAAAGCCTGAAAGGCAGAGCCAAAGCTGACTCTAGAGCTGAAATAATAAGAAAGACAGGTAAATGTGAGGCCGCAGCTAGAGGAGCTGTCTGAGAAAAAGGGATCTGGGCTGATGGGGTAGGAGGCTGGAGTGGGCAGCACCAGGCTCAAGGTGTGCCAAGGGAGCTCACTTCCCAGGCAAAGACTGTTAGCTCTGCCATGTCTCATAAGCAGGGTGCACCTGGATGCTGGAAACAGGTACAGGGGAAGTCTCCCCCGACACCCACACTATTAATGAGAGCTTTGGGCTCAGCTTCATTCACCTTTCCAGCCCCATCATTGCAGACCCAGTAGGTGAGCTCTGAGGGGCACATGGCACTGCACGTGGGGCACGGAGGGACGGCCTCTCCTTTCCACCCCCACTGCCTGCTCAGAGATTGGGCCATCAGCCTGCTCTGATTCAACTGACTTCTAAGCCTTGCATCAAGGGGCTGCCAGCGGCCAAATCCCCCTGATTGTCTGAGATGTTCCCAACATCAGAGAATAAACAGTCTCCCCTGTCCAGCCAGCTGTGCTGAGCAGCATTCCTGTCTCCCAGCCCGCTTGGCCGGGTGGGGCTGCAGCCCTGCGTCCACCTCCAGCAGAGGCCTGGGGGGCCTGGTGAGTAGCTGGAAGGGAGAGGGGAGGTGACCATCTGTGTTCAGACTGCACAGCACATTCCTGTGCCTGAGTCCCCATTTGGCCCCCCTGCCAGGCACCTCAGCCACTCCTGGCACAAGCTCTGTATTTGTAGTAACGACTCTTGTGACTTCAGACAAGGTCAAGACAAGGCCACTGTCCCTAGGTTTGGAACCCCTTCACCCGTGCCCAGAAAGCTGCCTGGGGAATTTGAAGCTCCTACATCATTCTAGGTAGATCTGAAGGCATCACACCCCTAAGGCTTGTTTTACAGAGGTGGGCATCGTGAGTCAGTGCAGAAGCAAGGCAAGACCCCAGGGTTTGTTTTTTTTTTTTTTTTTTTGCTGTCCACTACCTTGAGATGTTGTGGCTAGAATGACGTGAGGAGCTCTGGGTGAGAGGGGCGGCCCATGTTTTTGGAGAGGAGCAGAGGTGTTTTCATCCTACGCCTGTTTTGGAGATCAGGCTTGCGGCCGAGCCATTTCCTGAGGAAGCAGTCTCTGGAAAAGCACTGTTCACCCGCCCCTCCTAAATCATCCTGTTGGGAGTGGAGCTGGGGCAGCAGGACCTGAGTGGGGCTCTGCCACGTCCAGGATCCAGCTCCCAGTCGAGGCTTGGCCAGGGTATAGTAGGTGGCCAGGGCCAGAGGGCAGATTACTTGGGAAGGGGGTGCCCCGGCCAGCACACACCATCTGCTTTTCTGCCCTAGGGCTCTGGCCTGGGACTGCGGGGGAGGAGAGAGAATACCTCAGTCTGTCTGCAGAAAGAATTCCTCTAGGACCCCTCTCTGGCCGCAGACAGTGTGGGAGCCCAGGGTAGCCTGGGGGTCTCTGTGGATGGCTGTCTAACTTTCAGTCTGTCTTGGGCTTATTCTTTTGTCTTTGTCTGGCTGCGTGTATCAGTGTGGTTTATGTGACTGTTCCACGTTTGTATGTGTAGGCAGCTGCATTTCCAGTTGAAGTTGGATTCCTCAGGGGGAAATTGTGTGCTTCTGTGTTTGTGTGCATGTGTATACATCCACATCTCTGTGTAAGCTCATGTGTAGGGGTATCTTCGAGGGAAAGTGTGGGCCTCTGTGTCTTTGCATAGGTGAGTAGGTCTATACCTGATGGGAGTACACGTGAGCATTTACGTTAGTTTGGTAAAAACCATGCACTTGTCTTTGTTGATGTATTAAGTTGAGGCATATATTTGTCACTGATATGTTGGTGAGTCTCTGAAAGCATGGGTGCTTGTCTGTTTACATTTGTGCAGAAGCATTCATTCACTCAGTCTTCAATTCATTCATAAAAGTGATTTGCTCATTTGCTAACAGACATCTTCCAAGTGCTTGCATTGTGACTGGCCCTATGCTGGCACAGGGGATTTAGAGAGGTGTCTAGCTCATGTCCTAACATTTGAAAGACCCTGGGGAAGTGTACAAATGAAGGCTTACATTCATGTCTAAATATTTAAATGTTCTAAGTCAAAACAGCAAGCAGCTAAATGAAAGACTCCTAATAACTGGAGGGCTGGGTTTGATTTGGAATTCCCAACTCCTGAGTTTTGTGCTGAAACTCAGCAACACAGAGCGAGTGGCCCCAGCCTCTCCTTCCCCATCCTGGCTTCATCCTGTAGCTCACATGCATGCGTAATTCTTCACATGTGTCCAGACTCCATGTGTGTATCCCCCTTGGCCACCCTTTGCACCTAGGGGTGCCCAGACCACTGCTAAAGTCTGCCATATGGCTCTGAACCGGAACTAATGCTGTCTCACGTACCTGGTTTGTAGTCTAGGAGTGGGGCCTGGGTTCCTGGTGGACCCATCCTCTTGACCCCAGGGACTTCTCACTGTGTGGGATGGTGGGGGTCAGAATAGAGCCAGAGTGTGGCCATCTAAAAGGCAGACCTGGAGTAAGGACCCTTCCTGCTTGTTTTCTCTTAGAACGGTCCTGTGTGGTTTTCTGTTCATCTTTGTTGGGTCTTCTAGAGGGCAGAACCCACAGCTTTTCTCCTACTCTTCCCTCACCTGACTTAGTGAGGACTTAGGACTGTCAGATGGGCTGGGGTGGTGGGAGGAACACTGGCCTGAGTCCGAGTCACTGTCCTGTGCTCAGCTCGGACCTGCTGTGTGATCTGGCCTCAGTTTCCTCATCTGTTAGAGTGGCGACGTTGGATTACCACGTCTTTAATTTACAAGCCTTGCTTGGTTTATGGAAGGAGTGGGGTTGATTTCTGGAGTTAATTACTTTCTAGAAGTTCACATTGGGAATGCTTAGTTGTAGACTGCCTGGGCTCATATAGAGCCAGCTTTGAATGCCAGCTTTGCCGTGTGTGCTGTGCCTCCCGTATTGTTACTCTCCCTCAGGGTGGTGGTGATGGCTGAAGAAGATAAACGTGTGTAACAGGGTGGCGCGTCATGCCAGGCTCACAGTAGATGTTCAATAAACATTAGCTTCTGTCCTCATATAGGGTCTTTCCAGCTTGCTTACCTTATAAATTCTGGGTTAGTAGACATGTCTAATTGAGATAATTGGAACCTCATGTTTGGGGAGCTCAGGCGCTAAGTTGCTTGAGGGGGCACAGTTGGATGAGACAGTCTGGCCCTTAAATGCCTTCTGAGAAGCTGCCAGCTCATATATGTGTGAGCCTCTCCCTCCACTCCATTCTCTGATTTGGACCTTTGACATTTTCTTTAGTTTTACGAAAAGCATTATGGAACACAGATCCAAAGCCCTTTTCTGACCCGATTCTGCCCTGAGCCCATCCCTGGTGCCGCAGGACGCTGAGCTAAGTAGGGTCAGGCCACAGGGAGGAGCTGGGTCAGGTAAGGCCTCAGGCTGCCCGACATGTCTGGGCCTGTCTGACACCAGCCCCAGTAGTGGGCAGCCCCAGCTAGGCGGAGGGCACCTGTCTTCCATGATTGATACTCCTGGGAGGGCATCACTCTGCTCCTGCGCACATGGCCTTAGGATCCTGGAGCACTGAGGAGACCTCCATAGCGCCTGTTCCCCCAAGTCTTCCAGAATGGCTAAGTTCCAGCAAGAATGACATGGAGGGGGTTGGGAGAGGGCAGGTGACAGCGTCTCTCAGCCAGGGCTGGTGGGAATGACCATCTTGGGAATCCCCTGGAGCCTGTGAAAACTGGCAGCTCTTGGACTCTCCGGAAATATCCCTGACCTGGAGGGAATGAGGGTGGGGTCTAGGGCCTAGCCAGGGATTCTGAATTGAGAAATGCGCTGAGTATGAGCTCAGGGTAGCTGAGGTGCTGAGGGAGGCCCTCAAGGAGAGGGTCTGCCCTTGGGGTCATCCTGGGCACCCCTCTGACCCACCTCTCAACACACACACACACACATGGGTGATGGAGAAATGATTTGATGATCTTCTCAGCTCCAGAGGTGACTGGACAGGTGGGAGCAACTTAAACTGCAAAAGTCCCTCTGGGAGTTATTTTGATATCCCCCCATCATCACTGGACTGTTCTATTTGGAGCCAGAACTGGAAATTTTCCTCTTAAAAAAAATGAAAACAAGGGCACAAGTGGGTTGAGCCCAAAATAATGTGTTTAAGGAAATTTCTGCTTCATGCTGGCTAGGACAGGGAATGTCTGGTCAAAGAGCTGCTGACGGCCAGGGTCTCTGTAAGTAAACAGACCGCCTCTGATGGCCACCCTGAGCTCATTTCCCTCACTGGTGTGCAAGGAGGGTGATGTCACCTGAGGAGGGCCTCCTGGTCAGGCAGTTTGTCAGTAAGTAGGTTGGAGGCCCAGTGAGCACCAGCAGTCTCAGTGCGGCTGTCCAGTTATCGCGAACAGCTGCTTCTCATGCAGGCAATTCTGACACCCTCCTACACATGCTCGTCTGTGACGGGACTCCAGCCACATCCATGATCTCACAGCCAGGGGTGTTTGTGCGAAACTTGGGATTCATTGTGCAGTCCCCTGCTTCCATGCAAGGCCCCTTCCTCAACCAGAGAGCGGGGGAGAGAGGCACCTAGGTTGGGTTCAGTTGCAGGGAGTAGCCTCTGGAAGTACAGGCCCGTGTCCTGCCCCTGTGGACAGTGGGCTTTGGTGGCACGCACCACTGCCTGTCTCCTGGGGCCAGACAGCCAGGTCGACTGGGGGAGTTTCCATGAGCAGAGGGCCCAATTCAGGGGAAGTAGTGTGGGGAAGAAGCCACAAAATTCTCTCTGTGTCTCCTGAACAGGCTCTTGCTAAGCACAGCGGTCACCAGGTAAGGCTTTTACGGTGTTTGGAAGCCCTGCAGCAGTTGTTGAGGAGCAGCTGCCAGAGATTGGGTCATGCGCTATAGCCTTCTCCCTAGTCACCCTGTACCATCCTCACTTTCCCTCCTGGCTGGGTGGTGGGGAGCTGTGAGCCTCCAAGTAGACAGGTGGCCAGAAGCTTCTTGGCAGTGAGCCTCAGCTTTTCATTTCTTTGTGTCCCCCAGAATACTGACCTTACAGGGGACTCATCAGTCACACAGCCCTGCCCCATAGAGCAACCAGCCCACTCAAAGCCTACCTGACTTACCTCAGGCTGACTGAGAAACTCAGACTGACTGGCCAGCTCACAGAAGACTCACTGCCTGCTTGATGTGCAGCCCGACTGACCAATAAATCTACTTATTCAACAAATAGTAATTGAGCACCTTTCTTGTGCCCACTGTTATGCTGAGTGCAGGGGATATAGCAGTGAACAGGACAGACAAGATTCCTGCTCTTAGGGAGCTGACAGTAAATAAAACAATGACGGAGTGATGTGTGTGTGTGTGTGTGTGTGTGTGTGTGTGTGTGTGTGTGTGTGTTTAAAAATTTTTTAAAATTTTGGCCACACCATGCAGCATGTGGGATCTTAGTTCCCCAACCAGGGATTGAACCTGTGTCCCCTACATTGAAAGTGCAGAGTCTTAACCACTGGATTGCTATGGAAGTTCCAAGGGTGTGATATATGTATATATTATGAAGAAAATAAACAGGATTCTATAGGAGAGAGTAGCCATCAGGCCCTACCCTGGATATAATGGTCAGGGAAGACCTCCCAGATGCATAATCTGAGAACTGGGGAATGAGAATGAGAAAAAAAGGAAACATGCAGAGAGCCCGTGGAAGAACTTCCCAGATGGAGTGAAAAGCAATGCTGAGGCCTTGAGACAGGGAAGAGCTTGGTGTTACCTTGGAGTAATAAGACTGATTTGATGGAACATGGTGAGTGAGCAGAGAGTAGCATGAGGCTAAGGTTGGAGAGGAGGCCCGAGCAGACCAGACATGGCCTTGTAAGCCACAGTAAGGGTTTAGGTAGGTGTGAGGGGAAGGCCCTGAGGACTTTAAGCGTAAGTGTGACACATACTCAAGAAGAAATAGATAGGGACTTCCCTGGAGGTTCAGTGGTTTAAGACGCCGTGCTTCCAATGCAGGGACATGGGTTTGATCCTTGGTTGAGGAACTAAGATCCCGCATGCCACATGGCCAATTAATAAATAAATAGCACCTAATGTTGGTTCTGAGGCAGAAAAGAAAGAAACAGATAACCTGGATAATACTCTATCCACTAAAGAAGTTAAATTTGTAGTTTAAAATCTTCTCACAAAGAAAACTTCAGACCTGGATGCCTTTACTGGTGAATTCTCCCAAACATAAGGAAAAATTACCAATTTTATATAAAATTCTTCAGAAAATTGAAAAGGAAGGAATAGTTCTTAACTAATTCAGAGACTAGCATTACTCTGATACCAAAACCAGACAGACATGAACATAAATGCAAAAACTTACTAAAAATTCTAGCAAAGTAAACCCAGCAATGTATAAAAGAATAATTCATCATGACCAAGTGGGGTAAACCCAGAAATGCCAGCTTGAAGAAACATTTGAAAATCAATTCATATAATTCACCATATTAGCAAACTGAACAAGGGAAAAGCAAACAACATCACCTCAGTAGATGCAGAAGGACTTGACAAAATCCAGCACTTATGTTTGATTAAAAACCCTCAGCAAAGTAGGAAAAGAAGGGAAGTCCCTCGATCTGGAATCTATGAAAAACTAAAGGCTAACACATAATAGTTAATGGTTAAAGACTGAGTACTTTCCTTCACGAGACAAGAGTGCCTGTTCTTACTACTTCTGTTTAACGTTGTACCAGAGGTCCTAGCCAGGGCAATATAGCAAGAAAAATTAATAAAAGGAGAATAACAACTGAGTCAAATGGTGTGTTTCATTTCTGAGAAAGTACCATGTTTTCCAAAGTTTTTACACAATTTTACATTCCTACCAGTAGTGTAGGAGAATTATGGTGTGTTTTATATAGCGGATGCCATATGCTCTCCAACACTTGGTAAGGTCAGTCTTTTAATTTTAGCTTTCCTAAAAGCGGATGTGTAGTGGTATCTCTTTGTATATTAATTTACATTCCCTAATAACCAAGGAAAGTTATGACCAACCTAGATAGCATATTCAAAAGCAGAGATACTACTTTGCCAGCAAAGGTCCGTCTAGTCAAGGCTATGGTTTTTCCAGTGGTCATGTATGGATGTGAAAGTTGGACTGTGAAGAAAGCTGAGCACTGAAGAATTGATGCTTTTGAACTGTGGTGTTGGAGAAGACTCTTGAGTCCCTTGGACTGCAAGGAGATTCAACCAGTCCATCCTAAAGGAGATCAGTCTTGGGTGGTCTTTGGCAGGTATGATGCTAAAGCTGAAACTCCAATACTTTGGCCACCTCATGGGAAGAGTTGACTCACTGGAAAAGACTCCGATGCTGGGAGGGATTGGGGGCAGGAGGAGAAGGGGACAACAGAGGATGAGATGGCTGGATGGCATCACTGGCTGGATGGCATCACTGGCTTGATGGACGTGAGTCTGGGTGAACTCTGGGAGTTGGTGATGGACAGGGAGGCCTGGCGTGCTGCGATTCATGGGGTTGCAAAGAGTCAGACATGACTGAGTGACTGAACTGAACTGAACTGAATAACCAAGGAGCACTTTTCATGTCCTTATTTGCTGCTTGTGTATCTTTTCTGGAGAAGTGTCTGTTTAAAACTTTCTTATTTAAAAATAAAATATATTTTTTGTGCCTTCTCCAGTTCAGTTCAGTTCAGACATAGGTATACATATATCCTCTCCCTTTTGAACCTCCCTATCATCCCCCTCCCCGTCCCACCCCTCTAGGTTGATACAGAGCCCATTTGAGTTTCCTGAGCTATGCAGCAAATTCCCATTGGCTATCTATTTTGCATATGGTAATATAACTTTCCATGTTACTCTTTCCATACATCTCATCTTCTCCCCTCTCCCCATGTCCATAAGTCTATTCTCTGTGTCTGTTTCTCCACTGATGCCCTATAAATGTATTCTTCAGTACCATTTTTCTAGATTCTGTATATGTGCATTAGCATATGATATTTATCTTTCTCTTTCTGACTCACTTCACTCTGTTTAATAGCTTCTAGGTTCATCCACCACATCAGAACTGACTCAAATGTGTTTCTTTTTATGGCTGAGTAATATTCCATTGTGTATATGTACCACAACTTCTTTATCCATTTGTATTTTTAAATATATTCTAATACAAATTCTTTCTTCATGTATTTTGCGTCTATTCTTCCTTTACATATTCTCGATCTATTATACATAGGTTTTTAAAAAGTATATTCTAGATACAAGTTCTCTGTGGGATATATTTTACAAATATTTTCTCCCAGTGGTGGCCATCTTTTCATTTTCCTAGTGGTTTCTTTTAGATAGCAAAAGTGTTAAATTTTAATCTGGTTTGTTGTTTTTCCTTTTATTGTTAGCACTATTTGTAACATATCTGAGAACTCTGCCTAACTCAAGATTATAAAGATTACTGATAATTTCACAGGTGTATCCAATATGCAAAACTTATCAAACTGGATAGTCCAGTTGTATCCAATTGTACATGTAATTGTATGTTAACTATACCTCAATAAAGTTGCTCAAAAAACTGCAACCTGATCTAATTTGTGAAATTCATTCTGGCTGCTATGAGGAGAAGGGGCTGGGGTGGGACAGTGGGTAAGAGGAGGAACTGTGGGTGCTTAGGAGACTGTTACAGTCATACTGGTGGGAGATACTGGTGACAGTGGAGATGAAGAGGAGGGGCTTCCCTGGTGGCTCAGACAGTGAAGAATC
Organism: Budorcas taxicolor; assembly: GCF_023091745.1. Classification (NCBI taxonomy): domain Eukaryota; kingdom Metazoa; phylum Chordata; class Mammalia; order Artiodactyla; family Bovidae; genus Budorcas; species Budorcas taxicolor. Next base: position 12,363,060 of record NC_068919.1, on the reverse strand, counting down.
TGCCTGCGATGCAGGAGACCTGGGTTCAATCCTTGCGTCGAGAAGATCCCCTAGAGAAGGGAATGGCTACCCACTCCTGTATTCTTGCTCTAGGAACTCCCATGGACAGAGGAGCCTGTTGGGCTCCAGTCCATGGGTTGCAAAGAGTCAGACACGACTGCGCAAGTATCACTTTTCAGACATATTTGAGAAATATTTTGAGACCTAATAACAAGTGCGCTAACAGACTTATAAGATGTGAGAGAAATGGAGAGCTCTAGGATGGCTACCAAATTTCCAACTTGAGTGCTGAGTGGCTAGGGATGCCTGGTCAGGAAGACTTGGGGGTAGAGATGGGAATGGAACCAGAGTCCTCTTTTTGTCTACCTGTGAAGGTGGCTAGACTTGAAGAGAAAGGTCTGAGTGGAGTATTAGTCACCCTGAGAGAATAGACGAAGAAGCAGCTTTAAAATAGCCTTGGGCTTTCCAACACTTGGCGATTCCCTGAAGGACCCAGTAAAGCTCCTCAGGAGGGAACAGCTAGAGAACTACCAATCATATTAATTCCCTATGGCTGCCGTGACACATTACTGCTAACTGGTGGCTTTAAACAACTAAAACTTTATTATCTCAGTTCTGGGGGGCCAGAAGTTCAAAATTAGATCCCCGGGCTGAAATCAAGGCATCAGCAGGGCCATATTCCTCCTGGAGGGTCCAGGGGACGATGCTTTCTGTCACTCTTCCAGCTTCTGGTAGCTCTTGGTATTCCTTGACCCGAGCTTCATCACTCTAGTCTCTGTCTCCGTGATCACTTACTTCCTCCTCTCCTGTTGATGTCAAATCTCCCTCTGCCTCATTCTTCTAAGCACATTTGTCGTAGGATTTAGAGCCCACCCAGAAGATCGAGGATGATCTCTAGCTTAATTATATTCATAAAGATCTTTTCTGCCCCCAAACAAGGAGATTAGCCTGTGGACATATCTTTTGGGGGCCATTATTCAACCCACTGTACCAACTGATTGACGGGCTAAAGGAGTGACTAATTAAATAGTGAAAGATGGCAGAGCTCCCTATGCCTGGGAAGAGGGACTGAGGATGTCAAATATAGGGTGCATAGGACCTAGGCTGCTGTTAGCTTGAGCATGTGTGGGGGAGACTGTCATGGAGAGGGGATGTACTGTGGACAGGAATCTCCTAGCCCTTCCAGACCTGACTCAGCATCTGCAGGCATCATCCATGCTGTAGCCAAAGTGACCTTTATATTACAAATCTGTTCATGTCACGCTCCAGTGAGTGACCCTTCAACAGCTTCCAGCAGCTTCAGGCTAAAGACAAATATTCTCACCTACCTACAAGGTCTAGGGACCTGGTCTCAGCCCACCTCTGCAGTCTTGTCTCACACCTTCGTCCTCTGCTGTCTGCCTCCAAAGACACTGGCTGCCTCTCAGGTTCTTGCCTACAGTTGCCATGGCTATGGTTTCCTCTGCCTGGAAGGTTCTTCTTCAACTAACTTCATGGAGTTAGCAACAACTAATACTTTGGATTTCAACCCAAATGTCTCTTCTTCAGGAAATTCATCCTTGAGTCCCTGGTCCAGGTCATACTAATGTGTAATATAATTTCTCATGGCTCCCCATACTCATCTTCCATAGTACTGTCAAAGTATACAGTTGTGTACATATTTGTAATATTATTTTATTAGTGTTTGTCTCTACCACTAAACCATAAGGGAGGGTTTGTATAACTTACCACTCTTATCACAAGTGCCTTGTATAGTGCTTGGCACACAGAAGGAGTATGTGGTAGTTTTGAAACATGTCTGCAAATTTTTTGATACCCTTTCCATCAAGAGATAGAGTCCAACTGTCTTCCCTTTAAATATGGGCTGGTCTAATGACTTGCCTCTCGTTAACAGAATGTGGCAGAAGAAATGCAGTATGACATCTAAGGCTAGGTCATGAAAGATGGTATGGTTTCTTTCTGCTGGCCTGATTTCTTTTTGGATGCTCCCTTTCAGAAACAGCTGCCATGCTGCGAGGATGCCCAGGCCACACAGAGAGGGCACAGGTAGGTGTTTCAGCTAAAAGCCCCCCTGAGAACTTAGCCAATAGCCAATATCAACTGGCAGACATGTACTGAGGGAAGCTTAGCGGTGATTCCAGCCTCAGCTGCCATCTGACTGTAACCACACGAGAAACCCTGAGTGAGAATTGCCTAGCTGAACCCAGTTACTCCTGGAACCATGAGAGATGAAAAAATAACTGATTGTTGTTATTAAATAACTGATCGTTGTTGTTATTGTTATTATATATAAGTTTTGGGATGATTTGTTACTTAGAAGTGGATTGGAACAGGGTCCAAGAAATACTCAATAGATGTATTGAATGAATAGATGTGGAGAAGTCTGGCTGAGGGAATATTGCCTTTGCTTTAGCTCTGTATAAATTTTGGTTGGTAACTCTCAGTTTTTCCTGCTCCAAGAGGCCTTGGAGATCCTGGAAGCCCCAGTCTAAGAGTCTGTACTGATACTTAGCCAAGAGAAGACTCGCAGAAACTCTGCCCAGAGCAGAGAGCATGGTGGGGTCATCAAAAATGAGCTCTGGCAAGAACCTCAGAGTGCATTCATGTCACTGTGATTTATTAATCTTGGGCCATGCACGGTTTCAGGGGAGCAAAAACATACATTTCCCCTGTATGTGTATTTTCCTAGGGGGAGGGTCTTCAGGCTGTCATTTCTATCACATTTTTAAAATGCCTATGTCCCCAAAGTGTTAAGAACTACTGATTTAGCATAGCAATCTCAATTTCTAGGTTAAAAAACTGAGAATACCTTATTTTCTAGTAAAAAGATGGACAAAGTACCCTAAATAAGCTTCCTTCTGCAAACAATTCTGGATAAAAGAGAAGAAAAACTTTTAATGCGCTGATGAGCTGGCAAGAAAATGAGGAATACTCAGCCCCTAAAACTCAAGAATCCAGAGAGGTAAGTTGAGCTATTTTTAATTAACTTTTTTGTTTATATTGTGGAGACCACTTCACCTCTCCCATATACATAATGAAATCTACGCTCTTAACAAATTTTATGTATTTATTTGGCTGTGTTGGGTCTTAGTTGCGGCACATGTGGAATCTTCGTGGCGTCACAAGGTATCCTTCATTATGGCTCACAGACTCCAGTTGTGGCCCACAGGGTCAGTAGTTGTGGTGCATGGGCCTAGTTACTCTAAGGCACATGGGATCTTAGTTCCCAAACCCAAGTTTCCTGCATTGCAAGGTGAGTTCTTAACCACTGGACCACCGGGGAAGTCCCCCCTCTTAACCAAAATTTAAGTGTACAGTACAATATTGTTAACTATAAGCACAATCATGTACAGCAGATCCCTCCGGCTTTTTCATTTTGCACAAATGACATTTTATTATTTTTATTTCTTAACTCAGTAAACTTGAACTTGGTCATATAGAATGGGGTGATATGAGAGAAATAAGTGTTGTAGTAATAACTGGCTCTCCAACAAAACAAAGTACCCTATTTTTAGTGTTTGCTGATTTCCAAGGTGTAAATATTCCTACCATAGCCAGTTTCAAGCTCTCAATGGTACCAGGAACTGACACTTGAAATTCCTAAGTATTTGGTTCTTCTGAGTTGGTAGGAGTCAGATCCAGCACACTACTGAGAGAAACTCAAGTTGTCTCTAAGGTGGGAAGTCTGATAAGACCTTTCTTGCATAAGACTGGGACTTCAGTGAATGCATGGACTGGATAAAAGCACCACTACCTCCCAAGAGACTGAAAAGAAAAATGCCTATCTTAACGTCCCTCTTCTCAGGAGAAATAAAATAGCCCCTGCAAATTCACAACTGTAAAGCATATCGATGTCATTTGAAGCCCAAATTCACACTACTTGGGGGATCTGAAAAATTTCAGTCCAGCATTTAATTTAAAGTGGGCCCAATCTGGTAACACTGTGAGAATCTGGCAAGTCAAATGCAAATACTCTTGGAAAAACCCACCTTCACCCCAAGTCTCAAGAATTCCCACAGAGAAAGCTCCAAATAGTAGTTTCTAGCTGCAAATCACCAAACACCAAACAACAGATGGTGGAAACAAATCTGTGTTGTCTTTAGATACTGGAATTATCAGACAAATAGTATAAAATGACATGTTTAAAATGCTGAAAGAGTAGAAGAGAAAGTTGAAAATTTGAACAGTGAGCAAGATACTCTGAAAAAGCACCAAGTATATTTGAGCAAGAACTAGAATGTCCCTCTAGAAATTTAAGATGTCTTAACTAAATCTACAAATTCAATGATTGTGTTAAATAGAAGATTAGACATAATTGAATATATCAGGCACAATAAAATTATAACTGGAAGATAGAACTGAAGAAATTCTCTAAAATGCAGCATAGAGAAATAAAAAGATGGAAAATATGAAACAGTAGTTAAAAGATATGGGGGATAGGTTGAGATGGTCCAAAATACAAGAGGTTTCAGAAGGAGAGCAGCGAGATTATGAGACAAAAGTAATATTCGAATAGTTAGTGGATGAGATTCACCCAGAAATCCATCAATTCATGCATTCAAGAATCTTGGTAAATCCTCAAAAGAATTAATCAAAAGAAACCCACAAGTAGACATATCATAGTGAAAATGCAGATTGCCAAAGATGAAGTCTTAAGTAGGAATATATTTTCAAAGTAGTGACAATTAGACTACAGCAGGTGATTTCTTAACAGCTGGAAGATAGTAGGATTGTATTTTTAATGTGCTGAGGGAAAATGATTGTCAGACAAGAATTCTAAAACTAGTGAAAAGATATTTTAAGAATAAGAAAAAAATAATGAAACGGTGAGATGAACAAAAACTATATTTGCCACTGGCAAGCAGAAAGAAAGTGATTCCAGATGGAAGGAATTAAAGACAAAAAGGATTGCAGAGCAAAGGAAGTGGTACCCGTATCAGCAAAAACAAATGTTGTATAAATAATACTAACAATGTCTTGTGAGCTTATAAAAAGATAAAATTCAAATATATAAAAGCAGTCATATATAAGCTAAAAGGGGAGGGATTAGAATTAGTTCTAAGGCCCTTGTTTTATTTAAGAGAAAATAAAAGATATTGGTTAATGTCAAACAGGAAAAATATGCACATTAAAGTTTCTAGTATAACCTCTAAGAATAGCAAAAACAAGTATAACTTGCAAACTAGTAAAGGAGAAAAATGGAATAACAAAAAATAATCAAACAATAGAAACAATAGAAAACAAATCAAATAATCAAATAAAGAAACAATAGAAAAAGAAATCAAGAAAAGGCATGAAAAATTCAAATTAATAAAGTATATATACATTTACATACATACATACATATATATATGTGTCTGTGTATGTATCAGTATTCTAATAAATGTACATGGACTAAATGCTTCAGTTAGACGAAAAATATTGCTGGCACTTCCCTAGTGGTCCAGTGGCTAAGACTCCACGTTCCCATTGCAGGGGGCCCAGATATGATCCCTGGTCAGGGAACAAAAAACCCCATGGTGCAGCTAAGACATAGGGGCAGCCAAGTAAATAAATAAATATTTTTTAAAAAGAAGGAGAAAAAGATTGCCAAGTTAGACAAGGTGAATAAATCCAGCTATAAGCTATTATAGAGGTGTATCTAAAATATAATACAGAAAGATTAAAAGTAAAAGGATGAAAAAATCTGCCAAATACTAAGCAAAGAAAGATTATAGATTTTAGTCAAAATAGACTTTGACCAAAAAAAAAAGCATTGTGAGAGACATCAGAGTCACTTCATAATGATTAATTCCATCATCAATAAGATAGAATAAATCTTACATTTATATGTATTTAATAACTTCAAAATAGATAAAGCAAAATGAGAAATCAAGGAAAGCAAAATAAAAACAAATTCATAATGCAGTGGGAGATGTTAACACACCTCCCCCAGTAACTGATAGGTCAAGCGAACCATCGGTAAGGATTAGGAAAGTGGGGTCCATAGAGGGGAAATGACAGATGATCCTTCATCCTTCTACAAATATTGAGAGCCTGAATGCCCAAGATACCACAATTATATGCTTTTCCAGAGAAAAAATGCTTTTTGTAGTTTTATGAGTGGGAATTCTAGTCCCATTTTATAGGAAGCTTAAGAGGCCTGGAGAAGTTAAATAACTTGGGTAAGATGCTCTTGCTCAGAAATCTTTAATGTCAAATCCTACTGCCTAACACAGCCCTTGACCTTCCTACTTGTGGACAATCTTAATCCCCCTACATCTCCTCCTTGACCTTTTTAAACTTCCTGGAGACTTCTGGTCCAGTCTTTTTGCCCCCTCTCATCATGCTTCCTTCTTTCCCAGTCTGAACCTCTGGAGGGTCATTTGAATCCCTCTCTCCCCAGCACTCCTGATTCCCCTGCACTCCTATCCTCTTGGGCTCAGCCCATCCTTGCATTATACCTGGAGCCCACCTGTTCTGCTCCTGTGATTGGCTAGGCTGCTGAGTCATGCTGGAGAAAGATGCCCAGCTCTACAAATCCTTCCCCATAATTCTGGGATCTTGGACCATCCTTTGTTCACTTCCATGTCTATAATACCTCATTCTCTTGGCTTTTTCTCCTTAACCCAACAACTTGCTCAAGTCTCTTCCATGCCTTTATTTATTTATTTTTTTCTTTAAAAAAAACAAAAAACAAACCCAGAGTCTTATTTATTTAAATTTTATTTATTTATTTGTGACTGCTCTGGGTCTTCGTTGCTGCATGCAGGCTTTCTCTAGTTACAGTGAGTGGGGGCTACTCTGATTTCAGTGCTCAGGCTTCTCATAGTGGTGGCTTCTCCTGGTAGAGCGTGGGCTCTAGAGCTGGGGCTTCAGTAGTTGCAGCACATGGGCTCAGTAGTTGCAACCAGGGATTGGATCTGTGTCCCCTGCTTTGGCAGGTGGACTCCTAGCCACTGGATCGTTAGGGAAGTCCTGAGTCTCTTCCTTTCTGGAAAGAGTCTTCTCCTCCCCTTTCTGACCACCATGTAACCACTTCTTTCCACATCCAAGGAGTAATTAACAATGTCTCTACTTCCTCACCTCCCAACTTTCCTTCTTTATCCTTTGTAGGCTGGCTTCAGCCCCTATCACCCCACTGAAACTTCTGTTTCTAAAACTACGAAGAGTCTACTAATAACCATGTGCAAGAGATATTTTTCATTCTTAGAAGCTGGGCTCCCCAGGCCTCAATAGCCTAGGATATAAATGGACCTACATGAATAAAAACAAAACAATAAGCACCAAATTTCACCCATTCTTTGCATCTACCCACTGAGGTGGGTGAGGACCCTCTCCGGTCTCTGCAAAGCCCACTCATGTATTTCTGGGTCCACAGACCAATGCTCCTATGGACTCACAAACAGCCTCAGGGCATCCAGTAGGGCATCTCCTGTGGCCTACGTTTTCCTGCCTTGATTGAGGCAAAGAGCTCTGTGGAGGAAGAAATGTTTCTCTTTGCTTTATGAGTCCCCAAAGCAGATTTATCTGCTCCTTGAAATCCTACTTTTTTTTTTTTCAATCACACTATTTCCATTGGTAGGACTCAGATATGAGTTCAGTGGGCCAATTTAGGAGCTGAATCTGAATACAGACTCAGAAATGAGTTCAGATTCTTCTTCCTCCCACACCCCTGCCTCCCCAAGCACTAAGGTGTTTCCTCTGGGTCAAGTTCACACACTTCTCACAGTGAAGCAGGCCCTGCTTCCCAATGGCTATTCCCCCTCCCTTTTGCCTAAGAGCCCCTGACTTTATTCCGGCACCTACTTTACTCTGAGAACTAGTTTAGGGAAAGTAGTTCCAGGCCTGGCCTCATGGGGAGAGTCAACATTAGTTTATTGTCATAAAAGTGGTCCTAGGACCCCCAGCTAAGCATGGACTTCTAAATGTTGTCCCATTTCCATGAGGCTGAAAAACTGAGGCTCAAGCTCACTAAGTTCAAACAAGGTCTTCAGACTGACAGCTAATTTCATTGGTTAGAATCCACTGCCCTCTCAATTCTAGCTTTTGTTTTTTTCTGGCCTGAGTACATCAAGTCCCCTACATACAAAAGAGGTCCATCCCAAGAGTACATTCATAAGTCCAATTTGTTCATAAGTCCAACAACGTACCCAACTAATTGGCTGTATAGTGTTGTACTGTAATAGATTTATGATACTTTTAACGAAAATAATACATAAAAACAAAAAATAAAGAACATATTTTTAATCTTACAGCACCTTGGAAAATGCAGTGTGGTACAGTACAACAGCTGTCATACAGGGGCATGTTCACATCTTTGAAAGTTCGCAATTTGAAAGTTTGTATGTAGGCGACTTACTGTGATTTCAGTGCCAGTCAGGATGTGTTTTCACACCAAATTGCACTCTTTCCTGGATTTTTCCTTTTCCCCGACTATCCTGCTTCCCCTTCTCCAGAACTGATTTCTCCTGGGAACATTTCTTTACTAAATCATCTTTATTGAATCTTCTCGGAGAATCTGATGAAAGTCATGGACCTTGTCCCCAGAAAAATGCAGATACACACATTCAAAGTGGTATATATACCTTTTTGCTCCCCCTAAAGTCATCTATGGACCCAAGATGAAGAAGTCTGGTCAAAATGATCTTTGAAGGGACTTCTCTGGTTAAGACTCAGCTTCCAGTGCAAGGGACACAGTGGCGGGGGGTGGAGGTGTGATCCCTGGTAGGGAAACTAAGATCCCGCAAGCTGCACGGCACAACAGCGGATTTTTGGGGCAGCTCCACAGCTAACTTTCTCTGCATTTCGCACCTTGGTTACAAGGCAGTGGGGGCAGGCTCGTTTGGGGCTGAGCTGCTTCCCAGTTCAGCTGTCCCCTGTCCCCTCTGGCCTTGCTGAGGCTGTCTATGCTTCCCTGGAGGCCACAGCCCCGGCTCTAGGCATGCTAGAGCGTCCCCATGCCTACACGTAATGTGCCTTCAGTTGGAAAACAAACCTGGATGGGACAGCGCTCTTCCTAGACTGAGTGCCACGGCCTCTGCTCTTCCTAGACTCCCTTCTGGTGGGGCCCAGTCTGCCCACTAAGCTGTCCTCTCCTCCTTTCTGACTTTTGTGTGGGCCCCCACACCACACTCCCTCCTTCCCTCCCTCTGGCCAGAAGCCTGGGACCCCAACTCTGAGGAAACCCTACAACAGGGTCTCTGCCCTCTTCTTCCCATGACTGAAGCCTCTCACGGGGACTCTAGCCCCCAAGCTCTGGCCTGTTTGCTGCTCCTTGAAAACCTGGGTTCTGGGAAGGCTGAGGGCTCTGGGCTCCCCTGAGGAAACCGGATTCGTGGTGAAGCTCCCTGGCAGGGGCTGTAGGGCCCTTGGAGACAAGCTGCTCTCTTGCCTTTGTCCATGTCTGGGCTCTGGAGGGGTGCAGGCAGCCTTGGGAGAAGCTGCTCTCCACTTGGCCACCCCCAGGCACCTGGCTCTCCTGCTGTTTTCTTCCTCTGGGCTCTGGAACCTTCTGCGGATCCTCTCTCTTCAGGATGAGGAAAGCAGATGTCGCTCTCCCCACCAGGCCCCCAAACATCCTCCCCCCAACCCCAGGGCTTCCGGCTCTCTCCTCCTCCATTCTCCAGTGACCACGGCCCTTCCCTGCTGTGACAGGTGACAGAGCAGAGTGCCCTCCACCCCCGGCCCTCTATCCGGCTCAGGGCCTGTGTCTGGGAGGGGAGGCTGGGTCTCGCTTGGGAGGACCTGGCTGCCCAGCAGGGGGGCCACCAGGGCAGGTTTGTCCGTCCCGGCCTGTGGCTGGGCCAGGCTGGAGGCTCAGAGGCATCCGTCTGCGGGCAGGGCCAGCTGGGAAGGTCCTGCCTGCCCCTTCAGGACCCTCGCCTGCCTTTTCCAAGTGCTTCCCCTCCACCCTGACGGTGGGTCTCTGCCGTCCCTGGGGTCATATTTCCCGGGAACATGGGGGAGTGGCGCTCTTGCTCTTCAGAGCCACAGCTGAAGAGCTTTCCTGTCAGAGCAGCAGTTCTCAGATATGACAAGAATGACCTGAGAGCTTTACAAACCACTGCTGTCCGGGCTGCGGCCACACCAGTTACCGGTTTTAAAGCTCCCGGATGATCAAAACGTGTGGCCTTCGAGCCTCACAAGGACCCTGAAAGGCCGGGACTGTCGTCATCTCCACCGTGCAGGTGGGGACACTGGGCTCAGAAAAATGAAACCACTTGCCTGAGGTCAGAGGGCAAGTGAAAGGGACGAGGGTCCCCTCTAGACCTGCACCCTGCTGGAAGCACCCAGGCTTCCAGAGCGGCTTCCAGTGGGACCACGAGGCCTCAGGCTGGCTCAGGAACTGGCCCTGTCTCCCCAGAAGTGGGGAGACATTTCTGCCCCCTCTTTCTCTGCATGCTGGGCTGGGCCTCCTCCAAGCTCCAGACTGCGGTGGGCCACTTCCACTCACCCAGCCAGGTCCTTTCACTGGAGAGGCGCGCCCTTTGGTCACGGGGGAGGATGCATTTTTGAGGTGAAATATTGTACAACAGCCAGGAACGGAAAATATTAAAAGTCCATGGGTGCCAGCAAGGTTCAGGCCAGGGCCAAAAAGTTCAGAAAAAAAAGGAATAAGGCTCCCTGCAGTGGAAACCCTGGGGTGGGGCGGGATCAGTCACATCACCCACACCCTATACTCCAGGCTGCCTCCATCTTCAGGGTTAGAGCAAGCCTTGCCTGGGCCACAGGAAGGTCCTGGGGTGGAGATCGCAAGGGGAAAGCCCCACAGGTGTATTGGATTTGGTCTGCCCTGCCCTGTGGAAATGGGCACAGAGAAGTGGGCCCACTGAGGATGGAATATCTTACTGGGATACACAGGTTCTGAAGGTTCCGGGTGCTGGGATGCTGGACATGGGCCCTGTCCTCTAGAGTTTTCACCATAGAGATGGTGCAGGCAAGGAAACAGACAATGTCAATAGAATGCGATAAACGTTTTGTGGGAGGAGTGTACAGGGCACAGGGCTCCTGAAGAGAGGAGAAGGGCAGTTATCTCAGTCCTGGGCTATGAGGAAGGGTTCCCAGAGGAGGAGGTGGTACCTGGCTGAGTTTGCTACAAATAGATATTTGAAGAATGTTCACAAAGCTGGAGTGTGGGTACGTGCCCTAGAAGCCTCTCTCTCTCTGTGTTGGGAAAACAGAGAGACGTCAGCAAATGGACCCATTCTCCCTGAGTGGGGGGCCTATCATCCCTCCCCTCCCCTCTGCCCATTGCATACACATTAAAGTGCAGACACACTCGTAGTCACAAACAGTTACATATAAACACATACACATGTACAAGGTAGTGGAGAATGTACCAGCCTTCTTCTCGGTGAGATAGCTGTTTCTGTAAGAAAGCGTTTTTAAAAATATTTATTTTTATATACTTCTCTGACTGCACTGAGTCTTAGTTGAGGGAAGTGGGGTCTTTAGCTGAGGGAGGTGGGATCTTTAGTTGAGGCACGTGGGATCTAGTTCCCCGACCAGGGATTGAACTCGGACTCCCTGAATTGGGAGAGTGGAGTCCTAGCCACTGGGATCGCCTGGGACATCCCAAGAGAAAGGTTTTAATAAGAACTGGAGGTAGAAGATGAGGCCCCCACAGTTGAAGACCTGTAGGGACAGGCTGCTGCTCTGCTGAAAACAGGAAGGAGGGTTCAGACGGAGGTGTGAGGAGCAGTGGTGGAAGAGGAAGAGGAGGGAGCTCTAGGGGCCATCTAATCCTCTCATTTAACTGTGGAGGAAACTGAAGTCCAGAGAGGGAAAATAAAATGCCTGAGGTCACATTGTACCTGGGGGTCAGCGCTGAGTGTGGGCGCACAGGGGTCATGACACACCCAGGCGAGCTTGCAAACCCCCGCACAGCCAATCGCGGTGCACACTCCCAGAGCAGGTATGCAACCGAGGCTACCATTAATCACACCTGACGCTGCTCAGATCCCTCATTCAGCTGAGAGCTGGGTCAGCCTCCCTGTCTGCATCCCTTTCGCACTCCAGCCCTCACGGATCACAGGGCCCATAGCGGGAAGTAGAATATTTGGGAACTTTGGGTCAGGCTACCTGCGGGTCTGTTCTGAGCATCCCCTGGAAGTTCCCTGAAGCAGTGCAGGATGTTCACCCCTAGAGTGGACTTAGCTGCTCAGGGGTCAGGACTGGGAGTGCATCCTCAAGGGAAGATGTGCCTCAGGGCAGAGATGAAGCCTCACCGGACCCAGAACTGGGACTGCAGACGCCTAGTGTCACATCTCAGTGGGATGCCATGGAGTCTACTGGAGGCAGAGAGGAACCTAGACGTTTCTAGAGGAACCTAGAGGAACAGGAGACCTGGGCTCCATTGTGACTTGCCCCTCTCTCTATGAATGGCCTTGGGTAAATCCCTTTTCCTCTTGAGGATCTATGAATTTATTTTATTTAAAAGATTTTATGATATGGACCACTTTTAGAGTCCTTAATTGAACTTGTTACAATATTGTTTCTGTTTTATGTTTTGATTTTTTTTTTTTTTTTGGCTACAAGGCATTTAGGATCTTAGTTCCCTGACCAGGGATTGAATCTGCACCCACTGCGTTGGAAGGCAGAGTCTTAACCACTGGAATGCCAGGCAAGTCCCAGATCTATGAATTTATCACATTGAACCAGGGGCTGGAGACACAGAGATAAGGCACAGGCCTTCCTCTTCAGAAGTTTACGTCGGGTGAAGGAAGGCAGCATTTCCAGGTGGAGCAAAGAGCTCAACTCAGAGTGGGGCTAAGTGGGAAATAGTGAGGCTGGGGCTGGAGAGGAGGGTGGGCTGGAGAGGAGGGTAGGCTGGAATGCTCAGCAGGCGCAACTGCCTGTTTCAGGTATGATGATAAACTCTCATATTGTGCTTGTAACCTTAACGGTACCACCACACCCCGGATCCCCATCTAGCTGTAACTGGGGGCCCACTGCTCCCTACTCAGGAAAGCACTTGTTACATGGTGTTTGGGAATGGCCACTGATTGGCTCAGGCTGAGCATCTGACCTAAACCCAGCCTATCCACCCACTGGCAGGTGACTGGTGAAATGTGCTTCTTGGGAAAAGCTCCACCCAATAAGGGTGGAGATAGTAACTAGCTGAGCCAATCATAATGGCTCCTGGTAGAATGTGAACTAAGGAAATACAGGAGATGGACCTGTGAGGAGCAAGGTACAGAGAGAAGCTGCCATACAGAAGGAAGCAGTTGCTCCACTGGAGAAACATTCTGGAGAAACATTCAGGCAGCATGTGAGAGATTGGCCGCCCTCAGCTCAGTTTCTGACTTCAGCTGTCTTTACAAGCTTGCTTTTTATTCAGACGGGCCTGAATGAGTCATCATTCTTGTTAAACTGTATAACTAGCTAAGAGCCCCCTCATCTCCCTGGCATGCCAAAGAGCAGCCAACTCTGTCTTGCATGCTGTAGAGAGGCCGCTGTGAGAAAACAGAAAGATCAGAGGATGGGAAATTAAGAGACCGGGCCTGGGTTCGAGGCTGACTCAGGTTCCCAAGCGTCCCCAAGAGCCAGGCCTTGGCAGAAGGCTGGGATACCTTGCACAGTGTGCTTTCTCCTTTGCTAGTTATGATCTGGCTCCAAGGAAAATGACAGATGAAAGCAGCCCGAAAGGTAAAGGCAGCTGCTGCCTGTTCAGGGTATTCTGCTGTTTGATGGAAGCTGATTAGTTGGGTGCAGAGGATTCAAAGGGCTTCCCTGGCGGCTCAGTGGTAAAGAACCTGTATGCAATGCAGGAGATGTGAAGACATGAGTTCGATCCCTGGGTTGGGAAGATCCCCTGGAGAAGGAAATGGCAACCTAGTCCAATATTCTTGCATGGGAAACCCCACGGACAGAGGAGCCTGGTGGGCTACAGTCCATGGGGTCGCCAAACAGTTGGACACGACTGAGTGAGTAAACAACAAGAGGATTCAAACCCTCTCTGTTCAAAGGGCCTCCAAGGAGATTTGAAAGTCACTGGAGAGCAGGGACAATTCTGGACACAGCACGGTGCTTGAAAGTCAGCCATCTCCTGGACATTTCTCAGTAGACCCACATCTGGGTCCTGGGGAGAACAGAAGGGCTGTAAGTGAAAGCTAAAAGAACTGTTCCACTGAAAAGTTTGCCTATCTGGGCAATTACAGACCTGTTTTGGAATCAGGCAAAAGAGGCCTTTGTTCCTGCTATGCTACTGACCTTTGTACATGGAGAAAGCTCTATGGTGCTGGCATCAGTGACTTGAAGAGCTGCAGTATGGGGGAAGGGATTGGTCCATGAAGAAAAAAGTCTTTTCAACAAATAGGGCAAAAACAATTGGACATCTACACACAACAAATGAAGCTTGACTCAGACTTTGCACCATGTGCATAAGCTGGTTAAAAGTGAAAATAGACCTAAAGGCAAAATCTAAAATTTTTTTTAAAACTCCTAGAGAAAACACAAGAGAAAATTTTTGTGACCATGGTTTTGGCAAACATTTTTAGATCTAATACCAAAAGCACAAATCCATAAAATTAAAAAATTGATAAATCAGACTTCAAAATTAAGAACTTCTGCTCTTCAAAAGGCATAGGAAGAAAAGAAGTCCCCTGGCGATCTGGTGGTTAAGACTCTGCACTTCCACTGAAGGAGGCACGGGTTTGATCCTGGGTCAGGAAGTTCTGATGCTGTGCTTTGCAGCAAAAAAAAAAAAAAAAAAAAAAGACAAGCTACTGGGGGAAAATACTTTCAAAATACATCTGATAAAGAACCTGTATCTATAATATATAAGATGCACTCAGAATTCAATAATGAGGAAACAAATAACTTAATTACAAAATGGGCAAAGTATGTGAATAGACACTTCATCAAAGACATAGAAATGGCAAATAAGAGTATGAAAAGCTGCTCACCATCATTGGTTACCAGGGCAGTGTGAATTAAAACTAGACACACTACACAACCATTGGAAAGGCTTAAAAACAGCCAAAGGTATAATTTTAACAGTATCAAGTGTTAATGAGAATGCTGAGCAGTTGGAACTCTCATGTTGCTTGTGTGAAAGTAAATGGAATAATCACTCTGGGAAATAGTTTGGCAGTTTCTTATAAAGTTAAGCATACACTTCACTTATAACCCAACAATCACACTCCTAGATATTTACTCAAAAGAGAAAAACATGTTTATACAAAAATTGGTACACAAATATTCATAGCTAAAATATAATTGCTAAAAACTGGGAGACAACCCATATGTCCTTCAACTGGTGAACGAACAAAGAAGCTGTGGCGTATCCATACAATAGAATGCTACTCAACAGTGAAAAGGAATGGATTATTGACACATGCAACAACCTGGATAATTATACCAAGTGAAAGAAGGTAGACTTAAAAGGCTCATACCAAAGAATTCCATTTACAGGACATTCTCGTAAAAGTAAAATGACAGGAAAAGAGGACAGATCAGTGGTGGTCAGCAGCTGGGGAAAGGGAAGGGGGCTGACTCCAAAGGGAGTTTCTGAGATGAGGGAAATATTTTGTATCTTGATGGTGACTGTGGGTACAAGACTGTCTGCATTTGTAAACAATCATAGAATTTTCTACTCATTTAAAAATTATGCTTCAATTTTTAAAAATGGGAAGTGAGGGGACTTTCCTGGTGGCCCAGTGGCTAAACTCTGAGCTCCCAATGCAGGGTACCTGGGGTTCAATCCCTGGTCAGGGAACTAGATCCCATAGGCTGCAACCAAAGATCCTGCGTGCCACCACTAAGACCGGTTGCAGCCAAATAAAATAAGTAATTTTTTTAAAAAAAGAAAAAGTAAAAGAAAAGTAAAAAGAAGAGGGATTCAATTTTCGTCTTCCCTTTCTTTGCCTTTCCTGTTACTGGCCAACATTCTGTCCTCCAAGCTACTGTTCTCCTGGGGGTGGGAGTAATTTCTCAATTCGGCCACCCTGAACATTGCTTTGTTTCTGGAAACAGAGTCAACCCACCGAGGACGATCTGTGCAGGCCCATGTCTGCTGTCTCCTGCTGTCCCTCCCTGTCTGGCTAAGCCTGCCCACCCAGGCCTTTCTAACTTCCATTCCGCTGGCTGCCTGTTTCCCAGGGCCATCTGGGGGCCCAAATCTTTACGGCCCAGGTGTTGTGTGGGTGAAATATTCTGCTTAGAAAGAGGGAGGCTCCTCACACTCCACTTTCCGCAGTTCTATCCCATTAAACGGCCATGGGTCCTGGAAATGTACGGTCTGAGAGGACATCCACCCGACATCTGCCTCATCTCAGCCCTGGTACAGGGTGTGCCCATCCCTGCTGCAGGCGGGAAACAGGCAGCTGTCAGATGCTTCAGGGTGAGCTTGATGAACACCTGGGGCAAATGCATCACACTGAGTGTGACTGGTCCAGGAGGGGAGTGTGAACACTCTTGCCATGACTCCCTGATAAGTGTGAACCCCCTAGTCCTACACAAACTTGTGAGTGGGGGTGTCCCTGAGACACATGGCGAGGGGACTGTGGGACACGCTGATGTCCACGTGTAGAATGTGAGCTCACTGATTTGTGCAGTGAACAGAACAAGGTCTCAGTGTGGGAGACGCTGGAAGTGAGGTGGAGACACTGGTGACTCTGAGCCCGCCATGACAGCTTGGGGAGCATCGTGGTGACGCCCACAGTCAGTGGTGAAGACGCTGGGGCTTCTGTGGGTGTGAGCACCTTGTGGTAAGTGTGGGGAGCACTAGAGATGCCATGTGTGAACTCAAGGTTGAGACCATGGTGAGTGCACCATAGGTCAGTGAGGTGACCTTTTTTAAAAATGTTTACTTGTTTATTTGACTGCTCCCGGTCTTAGCTGTGGCGCATTAGTTTTTCTTAGTTGTGGTCTTAGTTGGGACCTAGTTCTCTAACCAGGGATCGAACCCAGGCCCACTATATTGGGACCGTGGGGTCTTAGCCACTGGACCACCAGGGAAGTCCTAAGGGGACATTTTTTTTTTTTAAGTTTGAGGAGCATGAACACAGTGTGCATGTTACACAAGGTGGAGGGCCCTACTGGACATGTTTTGGGGCATCTGCAGACTGTGCCCATTCTCAGAGTATCTGCTCCCCACCTACAACCTTTGAAGAGTCAGCACACCCTCATAAGACCAGATGTTGACCAGCAGGCCACAGTGTGTGCAGCTACGCGTGACTTGCATGGTTCTGAAGGTTTCTTTTTCTTTCATTCTCTAAGCTGGAGTTGTTAGAGTTGTTCAGTTTTGCCTAGCTCTTCTGGGAAGTGCTGATGTGGTTACAGGGTGAGAGGAAGTGATTCATGGGTAGGTTTGCCGAAGAACAAAGGGAGGGTAAATGCTGAGGTTGACAGCTATTAAAGTGGTTTTTGATATCAAGATTCATCTGCTAGTAACAAGATTAGTTAGTAGTCAGAGGGATTTCCCTGGTGGTCCAGTGGTTAAGAATTCGCCTGCTAATGCAGGGGACATGGGTTCAATCCCTGGTCAGGGAAGATCCCACATGTCACAGAGCAACTAAGCCCATGCGCCAGAGCTACTGACGCCCGTGTGTCTAGAGCCTGTGCTCTGCAACAGGAGAAGCCCCTGCAGCAAGAAACCTGTGCATTGCAGCGACTAGGAACCCCTGTGTGGCACAGCTAGAGAAGGCCCACGCACAGCAACAACGACCTAGTGAAACCACAAATAAATTTTTTAAAAAGAATCTGGATTAAAAAAAAAGTTTAGTAGTTAGACATTTCAGGTTGACTCCTACTCAACCTGAAGTAGGAGTTGTACTTTTTGGTTTGTGGTTGTCTTTTTGGTAGGTATGTGTCATTTTTCGCTTCCTAACATCCATTCTTCCTACTTTTGATGACAACATCACAGTTTTTCTTTGGGAAAAATCAGTCCCTGTGATTCCAGTGAGACGATCTACCCCTACCTCCAGAAGTGGACTAATCAGAGCTTTCCACCCCCATGGTTACGGGTACAGGAAGGGGCCAGAGAGAGCCTTTCCTAGGACTTCTGCTGGAACACAGAAGTCATGCTTTTTCAATTGGAGATTTGAGACATGCTAGAAAGGAGCCTGGATCTTCTGGAAGATACCACATGTGTTCAGTTACTGTTGCATAACGAACTACCCCAAATCTTAGTGGCTTAAATGATGATCATTTTCTCATATCCTCAGAATTCTATAGGTCAGGGTCTCATGTAGGGCTTGACTGGGCAATTCAAAAAACAATGAGTTGGATTGAGGCCACTCTGTGGCACTCATCTAGTAGATGAGCTGGTCTGGCCTGGCGGGTCCAAGAGAGCTACACTCATATAATTGGTGCCTTCATGGTGAGGGCTGGAAGACTGGGCTCAGCTGGGACCTCCTACCATTACACCGACACCAGGCCTTTCCAGTTTGGTGGTCTCTGGGAAGTAAGCCGGCTTTCCCCAGAGCAGACATCCCAGGTGGAAGTTGTAGGACCTTTTCTGACCTAGCCTTAAAAGTTCACCTCGTTCTTGGTTAGAAGTCAGTCATAGGCCAGCTGAGATTCAAGGGGAGGGAAATTAGATTCTACTTCCTGATGGCAGAAGAAGGCAATCACCTTGTACATGAACATGTACAATGGGAGCTGTTGTTGCAGCCAACTTGGGAAAATACAGACTCTGCTACAGCCTCCTTGGGGAAAAAAAAAACATCTCAGAGAAAGCAGTTGAGACAGGGAAGGAGAACAATCCTGATGATGTTATTTGAGTCCCTGGATCCAATTTTCCCCAGGACTTCAGTTTTCACAAACATTAGACCCCTTTTCTGTATAATCCAATCTGAGTTGTGCTTTGTCTCTTGCAGCTGGAAGCTCTTTTACCCTTAGTGTGTATGTGTAACTGTGTGCTGAGTTGCCACAGTCATGTCTGACGCTTTGCAACCCCAGGGACTGTAGCCCCCCCAGGCTCCTCTGTCCATGGGATTCTCCAAGCAAGAATACTGGAATGGGTCGCCATACCCTCCTCCAGGGGTTTTTACCAACCTGGGGATCAAACTTTTGTCTCTTATAACTCCTGCATTGGCAGGCGGGTTCTTTAACTGTGGCACCACCTGGGAAGCCTCTGAGTGTGTATATCGGTTATCTGTTACAGTACAACAAATCACCCCAAAACTTAGTGCCTTACAACAATGATTATCATTTCCTGTGATTCTGTGGGTGGCTAGGCCATTCTTTTGCTGGACTTACCTGGCTCACTTATGCAACTGCTGAGGTAGAAAGTTCAAGACGTCCTGTACATGTCTGGCTGTAGGCTGGGGGTCTCAGTTCTCCTTCATGTGGCCTGTCATCGTCTAGGAGAACAGACTGACTTCTTTATATGGTGGCCTCAGGAGAGTGTTCCTAGGGAGTGAAGGTGGCAAGATCTCTTGAGTGTCATTTCTGTCATTCCTGTGTTCAAAGTAAGTGACAAAGTCAGTCCAGGTCAAAAGGGTGAGTAAGGAAACTCTACCTCATAATGGGAGAGTTGCAAAGAATTTGTGGCCATATTTAATCCACCACAATATGATAGATAGCTGGATCATACTAGATAGGGACATTTTTGAAATTAGTGTGTGTATGAGAAGAAGGATGTGTGTGCCAGGCAGGCAGAGCCAGAGTATTCTAGCATGTTCTCACTGAGGAGCACACGGCTGGAGTGTATTTCACCTTTCTGAGCCTCAGTTTTCCCTCTGTAGAATGGGTGTCATCATTCCTGTCTTGCAGACCAGCTGTGAGGCTGAAGATGGGGTGATGATCACAAATGTGCCTTGTGAATTACAGGGTGCTGAACATTATCATCTGAGATCTGAGAAGCAATAGTCAAGGTGGGTCTGGGTGGTCAGAGAGGGCAGGAGCAGGGAGATTGAGATGGGGCTTTGAACGATGGGGGACATTCACGTGGGTGGGGAGGAAGATGGGAAGCTGAGGAACAGAACTGTAAAGGCACTGGGTGGGAAAAGTGACAGACTGTATCTAGGACAGGGAGGAGACCAACAGGGTCAGAGGGTGAGCTCTCCCACTCCTGTAGACTCTGGGTATCTCGACTTCCATACATACTGGGTCAGCAGCCCCTGAGGGTCGTTCAGAGCTGCAGTGAAGTCCTCCAGTCCCCAGGGATCAGCAGTGGCTCATTCCTCCCCAGGCCTGCAAAGCCTCCTCAGGCCACAAGGGGGCGATGATGGGAGCATAGGCGAGGTGGTCAGAGAGTCGGAGACAGATCCCTTCCTCTGGAGCCACCAGCATGATGTCAGACCCCTCCCAGTATTCCCAAGTTTCTTTCCCCTCCGCAGGGTGGAGACCCCTGGCCATAGGCTTGGGTCACAGATGGCCTGGCTAAACTGGATTCCAAGCCCCTCGATCCCCTGGACAAGGGTGGGGGTGATTGATGGGTTTGCTGTGTGTTCCAGGAGAGGGCTTGGAGCTGCAGCAGACTGGCCTGGCCTGAAGGAGCCCCAGGTGGCCACTCATGGTTGGCGCTGACCCAGCTAGGCCAGGCCCTGGACAGTCTGGATCTGTGGCCGCCTCCCTAGCCCTCACTATCCTGAGGTCCTGGCCAAGGAGAGGAGCAGCCTCTCCCTCAAAGGCGTCCTGGGAGCAGGGGGTGGGGTGGGCTCAGATTCCACCAGTCTAGCCCTGTGCAGTTAGCTGCTCAGTCCCTCTTGGGGACAGAAAAGGATTCTTCAACGGGAGAAGTGGGAGGAGATGAGCTAGAAGGACACCAATGGCAGGGAGGTTAGCAGAGCCCAGGGGTTCTAGCTCAGCCCTGTGCCAACCATGACAAGACCCTCTGGCCATCTACCCTACCACCCTACCCTTGAGGCAGGGTAAATGGGGCCTGAGATGTGAGTTCCTGGCCAAGCAACGACACCTAGGCAGGGATCATGGCCTAAAGGGCTTCCCTTGCCAAGTCCTAGGCTTCCTGCCTCCTGCTACAGAAGGAGAAGGCAGGCTGGGGAGATCTCTTTCATGTACTCTGTGATAGAGGCCCGGGAAAGAAGTTGATTACCCTGACTTTGACCTCTTGTCCTCTGGTTTACCTCCCGCGTGCCTTCCTCTCCCATCTACCTTGCTCTCCTTATCCAGTCTTGTGGTCAGGTGACTTCTCTGGCTTCTGGCCTAACCTCTGGTGAGAGTCTTTGGAGCTGTCATTTCTTTTCTTCTCTCCTTTCTGTTGTATTCATTGTCAGCATCTTATCAAACCTTGCAAGAGCTGCTGGGGGCCTCAGAGCTCTCTCAGTCTGAACTCCTGCTGCGTAGGAGGTCCAGAGTCATGTGCGTCAATACTTGTCCAAGATCACACATCAGAATTAGCAATAGAACCAGTATTCTACTTTGGGCTCCCAAGTTCCTGTTTTTCTCCTAGCCTCCGATCAGGCTGTTGGGGCTCAGCTTTTGTCCACAGACCAGCAGAGTTCTTAGGGTCTTCACTCGGTTCACACTCTGCCTTCACTTAGTTCAGACTAAAGCTGCTCCATGGATTGGCTCTGACTATAATTGGACCAGACTTGGTCTAGCTACAGAATCTCTGGGCCAAAATCTGGGGGCCAGGAGGGAAACCAGGAGGCTCCAGGAGAAAAAGCAAACCAGGTCCGTGCCTTGGATCTGCTTGGGGCTGTCTTTACTCAATATCCTTCCTCCACTTCCATCCGCTTCTCCCCCAACAGCTCCTGTCCAGGACGATGCTCAGGGAAATAGAGCTCCTAAACCCTTGCTTACACTCACACACATTCACACAGAGAGAAAGACATATATATATATATATATATATATATATATATATGAGTGAATGAATGTTAGTTACTCAGTCATGTCCAACTCTTTGCAACCCCATGGAGTCCGCCAGGCTCCTCTGTCCATGGAATTCTCCAGGCAAGAATACTGGAGTGACTGGCCATTCCCTTCTCCAGGGGACCTTCCTGACCCAGGGATCAAAACCCAGGTCTCCTCTACTGCAGGCAGATTCTGTACCATCTGAACCACCAGGGAGGCCCATATATGTATACATACATATGGCATACACACAGGCACATACCTATAGAGAAAGGCACAAACACACACAAGCACACACACATAGCTGAATAAGTGTGCACTGCAGCACACAATGATCTGCACTGCAGATCATTTCCATACAGGGCTTTTCCCTCTGAAATCATGGAAATATCTTCTCCCTATGTCCTGCCAGTACTGAGCCTAGAGCCTGCTCCAAACAGGTGCTCGTTGATAGTGTGTGGAAAGAGGGAGCTGACACTGGTGTGGAGGGCCACATGGGCCAGGCCTCCATCTCCAGGCCCTGCATAAGGCAGAAAGCCCAGCCTAGGCCCGATGAGCCTGGAATGTAAGGCAAACCTTGGCAACTCCTGCTGTCTCCCTGGTTCACCCCCTCCCCATCTGGTGCCTCCACTTGGGACTCTCTCCTTGGGTGGTCCGTTAACTAGTCCATCAAAATCACCTGGGAGCTTGTCAGAAATGCGAAGTCTAAAAAAAAAAAGAAATGCAAAGTCTCAGGCCTCACTTCAGATCTACTGAACCAGAAAGCCTGGGTGTGGGGTCCAGCATCTGTGCTTTCATAAGCTCTTCAGGGGTTTCTAATGCATGCTACAATTATAGAACTGCTGCCTGTGAGGAGAGGCAAGCTCATGCCGCGGGGGAGGCGGCTAAAGTCTGGAAACACTAGCAGCTGCTTACGCCACCTGTGGGTAAGGCGGCTGCTCCTTGCTGGTGGGTGCCCATACCCAAAGTACTCTCACATGCACACACACACAATTTCACACACACACACTTGCACATATATGAGCATCTGGCACGATCTCAGAGAATCCATATGCAGGGATTCCTCTCGGATCCATTGGGTATAGGCAGGCACCCAAATGAAGGCAGGAAGGGGTAGGAAAGAACTGTTCTCCTCCTGGCCCCACAATCGCTTTGCCCCTTGTCCCTTCGGAGGGTCCCTGAGCGCTCCCTCAGAGTCACAGAATCTGAGTAGTTGCCCAATCAGACAAGGCAGCCCTAGATGAGAGGTCAGGTGATCTGTGTGCCTATGAGAACTCGGGGTATGTGCTAAGGGCAGCAAAGTTCTTTCTCTGCATAGGTGGGCTGGGGCCAGGGGAATGTTGGGGATCAGCAGGCAAAGCTTAGGCAAGAGCATACCACCCCCTGAGCCATGAAGCGCTGCCCACACGTAGAATTCCTCTTGGCCCCTCCCCAGGGCTGCTCCCCGAGCCCCTGCCTCCCCACCCATCCCTCTGCTCTGGCCTATGGAGCCCCGGGCAGCTGCCCACCTGGCCCATCCCCAGGCCCTGCGGCATCTCCCCCTGAGGATCTGGAAGTGAAATCAGGCCTCTGGAAGCTGCTGGGGATGTGGGGAGGGGAGGAGAAGGCTGAGCTTCCTCAGGCTCAGATCTGGTTTCGCGGCTGCTTCCCCTGGCGCACTGCCACAGGCTGAGCCTCCAGCTGTGCTATATAAGGCCCGGTGGCTGGCCTGCTGGAGAGAGGAAAACTCGGACCCCCCAGCTGAGGAGTCCCGCTCAAGACACGGTGAGCCCCGCTCCTGTTCTCCTTAGCCCGTCCCTGCACTGCTCAGCTACCCTAGGGCACCCCCCGATCAGCCGCCTCACCTCCCCCAGACAAGACTCGCCTTTCTTTGGAGCTGGCCGCAAGTCTTCTCCCTCCCCGACGTGAGGATAGGGGCCCCCAGAGGCCCCAGTCAGGGTCTCTTACCTCTGGGTACTCTCCCTTTTTCCTGAGGTCAGCCAGCCTTCTTTGTCTGAGCTCTCTGAGACTTGCAGACTGGGGAGCTTCACCAGCAGAGCATATGCTGAGGAAACTTCCATGGGCTGCCAGATGGGAAATGGTTTTTCCACAAGGTGCCTCAAGCCACTTTGGCTCCAGACAGTCCCAGAGCAGTCCCAGGCTGAGGGCCGTGCAGGCCCTGGGGAGCACTCAGCCCTCGGCTCAGATCCTGGGAGCTGGGGGTGAGACCCACAAGAGCTGGGGACCCTGGAGGCCCTGCACTCCGTTCTTTGGGCTGAGAGACAGGTGGCGGAGTTAGTGGCCTTAGAGCTGGATGGTCTGCAGTGTGGGCTTGGTCTGTTCTTCTGGGACAACTAAGTGCTTTTGAATCTTTTTTTCCAGAAAGGAGGAATCTCCCTTTTCTCACCACACCCTGGACTTCGGAGGTTGAAGCAAATCCCTCTTGAATTTCCGGGCACTGGTCAGAATCGGGGTTGGCCAGAGGTCTGGGGAGAGAGAAAATTGAGCGGGAGCCTGGGTCCTGGCCCTATTACCAGACCTCTTGGAGAACAGGGGAGCTCCTCTTCCTGTTCCTGCGGCCCCTAACCCCCACTCAGCAGTTACTGGGGGGCCCGGCCCCTCCCTGTGGGTCCCCTCTGCTCTCCTCCAGCAGGCTCCTGGCTGTGTGACTCTCAAGCAGGCCAGAAATGTGTTCATCTGCAGCCTGTGCACATCTGGGAATGTGTTCATGGAGCTGGTGTGTCTGAAGCATCTGCACCCTCCAGCTTGCCTGTCCTGTGAGAGGCTGCTGTAGTCGGGGCAGGGGCTGCCCAGCCTTAATATGCAGCCCTGCTGTGCAGGAACATGAGTCCCACCAAGGGCAGCAAAACAGGTCCCCAAGCCTGGGTCTTGGAAGTGATTAACGAGTCACCCAGAGGCTGCTCGGGGTGAGCACAGGCACCCCCTTACTGGCAAGGAAACATCTCACGCCAACTGTCCCTTATGTCCCATCTTGAGGTGAGGTCCTAGCACCTGGACCTGGGGTTTGAATCCAGGTCTGCCTTATGTGAACTGAGATTCTGACTCTCTGCCTTTTCCAAGCTGCCCAGATTTGCAATGTGGGCAGGTATCATCCTCACAAGACTTCATTCTGTCCACCTTTCACCTTTGATAGGTCAAGAAATAGAATATTTCTGGGGACTTCCCTGGCAGTCTCATGGTGAAGACTCCATGCTTCATTGCAGGGGGTGCAGGTTCAATCCCTGGTTGGGTTACTAAGACCCCACATGTGGCGAGGTGCTGCCAAAAAAATAAATGAATAAAAACTTTTTTAAAAGAAAGAAAAGAAATAGTTCTGCTGAAAACCTCAGAGTCAGCTCAGAGATATGGAACCTGATAAGCTTTGTTTCTTTGCAGGTCACTGATCTGAGAAACTTCTCAGGGACTGCATTCTAGGGACTCCAGCTCTGTGGAGGAACGCTCACTCAGCTCCTGCCACATTCCCCACAGGACCGGGGAAAAGATGGCGGGGACCAAGGCCTGCGTGTTCTTCCTAGTTCTGGAGATCACCTCAGCGTTGGGTACGGGCTAAGTACCTCCTGTCTCTCTAAGCTGCTACTTTCCATAGGGAAGTCACATTTGGTCTGGGACCCAACTCTGCACCTGCCTTAAACTATAGCCATGGCACTAAGACCTGAGGCTGGTTTATCTATTTATTCATAGTTTATACCCTGCTTGTTTTCCTAAAGGGTTTGAGATAGGTCTCAATATTAAAACTCACAGAACATAATCTTTAAAATGAGGAGAGGGATAAGATGTCACTCAGAAGGAGGAAGAGGGTTACCAATGCCCCTGAGTGCTAAATTTAGCTCTGAGCTTCCTGATAGCCAAAGCAAAAGGAATCCCTGAGTTCTCACATCTGGATTTAGGGTGAGATCTGATTTTACTTTTCATGAAAATTCATTTCGACCCTGTGGCCGAATTTCACAGAGACACCAGAACCCCTTCTGGTCTCCTTGTCCTCAGACCCCATTCTCTGGTAACTCTGAGTTCGCCAGGGAACAGGTGGAGAGAATTTGCCCGGTGGGCTCCCCGAGGCATCTGAGCATCAGAGCTCACAGCACCAGGCTGCATACTCTCTCTCACCTCCCTTTCTTTTCCTGATTTCTAGCCACATACTCAGGTAAAGCAAAAAATGCTCAGAATTCTCTCTCAGAGCTATGAGCACTACAGGCTTTGTGACTGCAGATGCGGGAGCAGAGGCTGTCCGAGCAGCTTGCCAAACCCTCTGTGGGCCCACCTCCTGCCTTGCTCTTTCTGCCTTGACAGCTCTTGTTGATGAAGATGATTAACATTCAGCAATCAGAAGGGAGATCAGATTAGTTTGATTTAAAGAGCTACTATCACCCCCAGTTAAGCAGCAAAGAGAATACTAATTTGACTCTCTCATGTGAGAGTTAATTACCTTTTGAAGCTTTTGCTGGCCTCTGCTCCCCTCTCACCTTTCTGTTTTGGAGCCTCCAACTCAGCCTCAGGTGGGTTGGGCCTGGAGGCTTGCTGCCTGTGGCTCACAGGTCCCTATACCCTTCCTCAGGGAGACTTCACCAGCTGCGATCAGAAAACTATAAGGACTGGGACTTCCCTGGTGGCCAGTGGTTAAGACTTCATATTTCCAGTGCAGGGGGCACTGACTCAGTCCCTAACTGGGGAACTAAGCTCCCACAGCTTGCATGGTGTGGCCAAAAAAAAAAATTAAAGGACCACTCCTCCAGGCAGATCCTATGAGGGTGAGGGTGGATTCTCAAAGTCAAACTTTGCCAGGAGAAGGGAAGTGGGCATCTATTGTCCAGGTCTTGAGCTAAATGGAGCAAACATTCTGTGCTAGGCATTATTCTAAGTGGATTTTATGAAGCTTATTTAATCCCTATAATCCTCTGAGACAGGGACTATTATTATCCTTACTTTATGATGAGGGGTCAGATGAGTTAAGTACCTCGCCCAAGGTCACACAGTCAGGAAGTGGCAGTGTCTGGGGCTCACAGTCTCAATCGCCATGTACTTCAGAGACTTTGTGTTTCCTTATGGAATCCTTATGCCGACTGGACCACCACATGTGCTGTGGGAATGAATATCTCCATTTTATAAGATAAGGAAAGGAAAGTTCCATTCTGCTAAGGAGAATGGGCTCAGACCTTACAGGAGAAGCCCCAGCTGCCTTGCAGCATCCCACGGTCCATTTCTAGAACAAAAGGGAAACGAGAACCATGCTGGTTGGGCATGCACTGCATGCCAGGTCCCTTTGCCTTCACTGTCATCCTGAAAAGGCACCATGACCCTGTGATGCGGTGATTGCTAGGCACTCTATTAAAAAAAAAAATTATTTATTTTAATTGGAGGCTAACTACTTTACAATATTGTGGTGCTTTTTGCCATACATTGACATGAATCAGCCATGGATGTACATGTGTCTCCCCATCGTGAACCCCACTCCCTCTTCCTTCCCACCCCACCCCACCCCATCCCTCTGGGTTGTCCCAGAGCACTGGCTTTGAATGCCCTGCTTCATTTATGGAAAACATGCACGGTTCATTTATTTTACATATGGTAATATACATGTTTCAATGCTATTCTCTCAAGTCATCCCACCCTCGCCTTCTCCCACATAGCCCAAAAGTCTGTTCTTTACATCTGTTTCTCTTTTGCTGTCTTGCATATATGGTTGGCCATTACTGTCTTCTAAATTCCATATATATGTGTTAATATACTGTATTAGTGTTTCTCTTTCTGACTTACTTCACTCTGTATAATCGTTTCCAGTTTCATCCATCTCATTAGAACTGGCTCAAATGTGTTCTTTTTTGTAGCTGAGTAATATTCCATTGTGTGTATGTACCACAACTTCCCTATCCATTCGTCTGCTGATGGACATTTAGGTTGCTTCCATTTCCTAGCTATTGTAAACAGGGTAAAGCTCTATTTTATGAGGAAGCAAATTTAAAAGAATACAGCTTTTGAGGTCATATAGCCAGTCAATGGCAGAGTGAGACTCTGAACTCACGCCCAGCGCTCATGTTCCGTTCCCCACATCACCCTGCTTCCCTACGTCCCAGAAGCTAGTAGCAGGACCCTGCTAGGCCCCTGTAACTGTCTTGGCTTCTCACTTCTCCTCCTGGCCCTCAGGGAGGCAGATGATGCTCACTCAGTCAGTAAGAAGAGTCCAGCCTGGGAAGAGGACCTCAGGCGTCTTTGCCAAGCCTGCCAACCTCCTGGACAGTGAGTTGTGGCTGGAGCAGGGACTGATGGGGGTGAGGGGGTTGGTCTTTACTGAGCTTGTTAAGAGAGTCTCTGCAGTCAGGGGACAATGTCAGGGTTCCATAGACAAAATGCTTTGCTCAATTGTGTCCAACTCTTTGCGATCCTTTGGACTCTAGCCCACCAGGCTCCTTTGTCCATGGGATTTTTCAGGCAAGAATACTGGAGTGGGTTGCCATTCCCTTCTCCAGGGGATCTTCCTGACCCAGGGATTGAACCCACATCTCCTGCATTGCAGGCAGATTCTTTTACCCACTGAGCCATTTGGGAACTTCCATAGAAATCCACTTTTAAAAGGCATGTGAGGACTTCTCTGGCAGTCCAGTGGTTAAGACTCGGTGCTTCCCCTGCAGGGAGTCTGGGTTCAATCCCTGGTCAGGGAACTTAAAAAAAAGAAAAAGGATATTTGGCCAACATCTCTGTCCAGGCAGAGGGACCAAGTATATAGGACAGCTCAGAAGCATGAAGCTGCCTGATAGATCCCAGGAATGCTGTAGGGCTTGCTGGGGCCAAAGCACAGACTGGCAGGGAGAGAGCAGAGAGAGGAGGGTGGAGATACCAGTTCTGCTGCTGCTGCTGCTGCTAAGTCGCTTCAGTCGTGTCCGACTCTGTGCGACCCCATCCCTGGGATTCTCCAGGCAAGAGCACTGGAGTAGGTTGCCATTTCCTTCTCCAAGATACCAGCTCGTCAGCACCTAAATAGCTGGCTAAGGGAGTTAAAGCTGGGAGTGATGTGGCCCAGGCTGCATGGAGAAAGCTCGCCCTGACTGTAGTATTGAAGAGGGGTTGGGATGGTTTGGGGAAGCTGGAGGTAGAGACACCAGGCAGGAAGTTATTGACATGGTATAGCCAGGCTGCTGAGAATCTTTGGCAGTAGGGTGTGCAGAAGGGTAAGAGATTCTAGAAATGCTGCGCAGAGAGATGCGGCGGGGCCTGAGACCAGTGAGGGGCGGGTGAGGGGTAGCGGGGTTGAGCTCACCGGGGGCTCTGGGGCCCGGTTGCCTCCCACCTGGCTCTCTCTGGCTCTCTCTCAGGTCCTGGGGAGTGGACGACCTGGTTCAACATTGACCACCCAGGTGGGCAGGGTGACTACGAACGGCTGGATGCCATTCAGTTCTACTATGGGGACCGGGTGTGCGCTCGGCCCCTGCGGCTAGAGGCTCGAACCACCAGCTGGAAGCCCGCAGGCAGCACCGGCCAAGTGGTCCATGGCAGCCCCCTCGAGGGCTTCTGGTGCCTCAACAGGGAGCAGCGACCCGGCCAGAACTGCTCTAATTACACCGTGCGCTTCCTCTGCCCTCCAGGTGAGCCTGGCCAGCCCCCACGCCCTGCTTCTCACCAGCCTCCACACAGGGAGGCCAGGGCCTGCATCTGGCCATGGAAACTGGACATCGCACACATACACGTGCTTCAGCTCCATAATAACCCGTTAGTTTCATGAGAGCCACCATGTTCCCAACAGCGTTCTGTGTTGATGGATAGTTTCCCTTCAATCCATTTTACTGATGGGGAAGACCACAGGCTCTGGAGCTGGACTGCTTTGAATCTGGGCCCACTGTCTCTACTGTGCTCCTTAGGCAGATTTTCTGAAACTCTCTGAGCCTCGGGTTTCTCACATGTGGAAGAGAGGTAATAATATACCTTCATGGGTGGCTTTGGGCTTCCCTGGTGGCTCAGACAGTAAAGAATCTGCCTGTAATTCAGGAGACCTGTGTTCAATCCCTGGGTCAGGAAGATTCCCCTGGAGAAGGGAACGGCCACCCACTCCAGTATTCTCGCTTGGAGAATTCCATGGGTAGAGGAGCCTGGTGGGCTACAGTTCATGGGGTCGCAAAGAGTCGGACGTGACTGAGCGACTAACCGTTTCACTTTATGGGGGTTTTTACGAGGATTAAATTAGATGATAAATGCAGAGGGCTTAATGCAGGTGAATGCCCACTAAGTTTTCATTTCTATTTTAGTTCCTCTGTGCCAGATGCTGCTAGTTATCTCCATTACTCAACTTTCACAACTGACTGTGAGGAATCTCAGTTTTGACAAGTCATTCCAGGTTCAGAGAGGTTAGGTAACTTCTTGGAATGACACGGCTGGTCGGTGGAATGCTGGGATTTAAACCCAGGCCTGTGTTTGCAGAGTCCAGGAGTTCATGCTCTTTCTGTCCTCTCTCCCCATACTAGGTAATTCAGAGCCAGCTCAGGCCTGTCCATTATTGACTGTGCATCCTCCCTTCCTGGGGTTCCGCCAGTGCACACGGCCTGGCCCTGCAGGCTCAGGTGACTGTGGCAGTCACCTGGATCAGGAACCCAGGCTGCGGAATGTCTCAGGGTGAGGTTCGAGGCCCCCGTTTTCTTGCACAGAGGCCTCAGATCAAGGATGAGGAGTATGGGCAGAGGGGGCTTGATGTTGCCGAGGCCCCAGGTCTCGACTTCCCAGGGCCCCTTCTGCAGGAGCAGCGGCTGTCTTCACACTGGGAGAGAGTAAAGATGATGCTGTCCTCCACGTCCAAGGACAGCACATCAAAGTCCCAGCGCTTGGCCAGTAAGTCCCTTTCAGGGGCACCTATAGCCCATTTGGTGGTGTCATTGTAAAAATTAAGAGCTATCACTTCCTCAAGTCTCTTGGTGTCCATCTGTTGGAAAAATCCTTGCAGGAAGTATAAATATCAAAGACATCTAGGATGTAAATGGAGGACTGGGTCTCTGAGAAAAAGCAGCCTCAGGGTCAGACATCCTGATGGAGTCCCCTTGGGAGGGAAGTCAGACCGCCTGCTGGACTTCTTTGTAGGATCCTTGCGCCGAGACACAGAGCACAGCCTCTGGAGTCTGTGGTCTCCCTGGAGCAAGTGTTCTGCTGCTTGTGGTCACCCTGGGGTCCAGACCCGAACGCGCACCTGCTTGGCGGAGACAGTGTCACTGTGCAGTGAGGCCACCGAGGAGGGCCGGCACTGCATGGAACAGGCCTGTTCAGGTACCACCCCTGCTCCTGGTGCCAGGTAGGGCATGGGGCTGGGGCTGAAATAGCCTATCAGACTGAGACAGGTTCATTCATTCATTTATCCACTCATCAAGTAATTATGTGCACTGATGGGGGACATAGAGGATAATGTGGGAGCACAGAGCAGGGTCAATTATCGTCACTTAGGGGAATCAATTAAGTCTTCCTTGAGGAGGTGTCCTGAGCTAAGTCTTGAAGGATGACTAGGAATTAGTTACGCAGGCTGCTGAGGGAGGGTAACAAAGGCCTAGGGATGAGAAGGAGCATATGGGACTCCACAGGTGGGACGTGGCTGAAGGAGGGCCAGAATCCATACATGCCCTCCTGATGTGGCCTCTTTTTCTGCAGCCTGTGACCTTACCTGCCCCATGGGCAAGGCGAATGCTGAGTGTGACGCGTGCATGTGCCAGGACTTCGTGCTGTATGGGGCTGTCTCCCTCCCTGGGGGTGCCCCAGCCTCAGGGGCTTCTGTCTACCTCCTGACCAAGACGCCTAAGCTACTGACCCAGACGGACAGCAGTGGGAGGTTCCGAGTCCCCGGGTTGTGCCCCGATGGCAAAAGCATCCTGAAGATCACAAAGACCAAGTTTGTGCCTATCCGCCTCACGGTGCCTAAGACCAGACTGAAGGCGGCCACCATCAGGGCGGAGTTCGTAAGGGCAGGTACTTAAGTTCTCTGGGGTAGGGCTGGGGGGGAAGGCTGGACTTTTAAATAAAGGGATTCTAGTACTCAGAGCTGGCTTCCCAGCTTGCCCAGAGTAAAACTAAAAAATCCACAAGTTCCAACATCATCTGGCTCCCCACCCTCGACCCATTACTTACCTTCTCTCCTCTCTTATTACAGTCCCCACCACCCCCACTGAGTCACTCTACTACAGTTACCAAGGCTTCCTATCTATTCCTCAGCTACACAGGCACACTCCTGCCTCAGGGCCTTTGCACTTGCTGTATACTCTGCTTGGAGTATTCTTCCCCAGATAGTGGCATGGCTTGCTCCCTCAGATGTATACGATATTTTCCTGCCTCCTAGTGTAAGGCTTGGAGGTCATAGAGAGAGAGGCTGGGGAAATTCAGGAACAGTGCCGAATGGCCAGAAAATTCTGCTGGAATCAGAAGAAAAGGTACTGCACTATTCGAAACATCTGGCTCTGTCTCAATGGCAATGCTTGGGAATCTTGCCTGGTACAGGGTCCCCTTGGTTCTCCACTGCCTCCCCCAGATACTGCCCAAGAGGCTATGGGAGCGGGTCCCATCTGAGTGGCTGGAGGGAGTGGACTCCATTAGGACCATTAGAAGGGGTCTAGGGTGTGTGTGTTGGAGAAGGAAATGGCAACCCACTCCAGTGTTCTTGCCTGGAGAATCCCGGGGACAGGGGAGCCTGGTGGGCTGCCGTCTATGGGGTCACACAGAGTTGGACACGACTGAAGTGACTTAGCAGCAGCAGCAGCAGGGTGTGTGTGTGAAATTGTAAGATTTTAACACATGTCAAAATACCTGAGGGAGCAAGGCTCTGGAGAACCTGTCACAATGAAAAACCCCAAACACCATTTCTCATCCCTGTCTCAGAAACCCCGTACATTGTGATGAACCCTGAGACAAAAGCACGAAGAGCTGGGCAGAGCGTGTCCCTGTGCTGTAAGGCCACAGGGAAGCCCAAACCAGACAAGTATTTCTGGTGAGTATTCTGCCAGCTATCTGGCCTGATTCTCCTCTTGGAAAACCAGAGCTTTCTTGCACTGGGTCTGGAGTTGTTAATCATGACAATAACCAGCAGAATAAAATTACAAGGAAGGCTCCGGTGTGGCTTCCCAGGTGATGCAGTGGTGAAGAACCTGCTGCCAGGGCAGGAAATGCAAGAGATGTGGGTTCGATCCCTGGGTCAGGAAGATCCCCTGGAATAGGAGATGGCAACGTACTCCAGTATTCTTGCTTGGAAAATTCCATGGACAGAAGAGCCTGGAAGGCTACAGTCCATGGGGTCACAAAGAGTTGGACATAACTGAGCGCACACGCATGTGCGCGCGCGCGCGCACACACACACACACACACACACACACGCCCTGGTGTATCACCAGGGAATAGGCACTTAAAAGTGGGGGCCAGCTGGGGACTTCTCTGGTGTCCAGTGGTTAAGACTGCAAGGGGTGTAGCTTTGATCCCCTGTCAGGGAACTAACATTCTCACATGCAGCATGGTTCAGCCAAAAATGAAAAAAAATTAAAAAATTTTTTAAAGTGGGGACCAACAGGGTTGAGGCCACTCGGCAAGCCTTGTTGTCCTGTTGAAGCTGGGATCCCTACAGAGCAGCTGTGGTCTTAGGGTCCTGACTCTATATCCTTGGGACACAGAACCAGGTTTCCCGTCCTAATTTCCCAAAGGCAAACAAGGTTAGAGTCCCCAGTGGCTGCCCTTTACCCTTCGCAAACATTTTACAGCCGTTATCTTATTTGATCCTCTCAACAATTCTACGGATCAGTTAGGAATCATGGCATCTACTTCAGATGAATGGAACAGGAAGCTGAAGCTCAGAGGTGAAAGGATTTGTCCAAGGGTCCATAGCTAGTCAGCGGTGGAGCTGAGACTGAGAAGCAAGTCCCCTGACCCCCAGGCCAGTCAGTGCTCTTGAATGAACCGAGTCAGTTGTAGAGTTGGCATCTGCAGGGACCTGTCCGTCACCTGCCTGGCTCCTGACACTGTCCTTAAGGATACCAGCCCTTCCACTGCCCCCTCAGGCTGTCCCTCTTCATCCCTTGCAGGTACCATAACAACACACTGTTGGACCCCTCCCTCTACAAGCATGACAGCAAGCTGGTGCTGAGGAATCTGCAGCGGGACCAGGCCGGGGAGTACTTTTGCAAGGCCCAGAGCGATGCTGGGGCTGCAAAGTCCCGCATTGCCCGGCTGACTGTCATAGGTAAGCCTGGCAGGGCCCCTGGAGAACCCCTACCACAGTGGGCATAACCGAACAGTCAAAACTTGGGCTGTCCTGGGCTGTGCCCAGTGCTGTGCTTTCTGGGACACAAAGATGGCACAGACCTTGATCCTACCCTCACAGGTCTGCCACTCCAGGAGGGGTGGAGAAATAAGAGACAAGTCAGTAGAGATAGAACAAAAATGTAGCTGAAACAGGAGATAAGGAGTTGTGGATGTTACTGAAGAGAAACAGAGAACTTCCAGGTGGGAATGACTGTTGTGGCTTGTTGCTGGAGGCTTAAACAGTGGTTTTTAGCTTTGGCCACCCACTGGGATCAATTGTTGCATTTTTTTAAAACTTTTAATTCTGTATTGGGGTACAGACGATTAGGGCTTCCTTGGTGGCTCAGTGGTAAAGAATCTACCTGCAATCCAGGAGTTGCAGGAGATGCAGTCTCAGTCCCTGGATCAGGAAGAACCCCTGGAGGGCATGGCAACCCACTCAGTATTCTTGCCTGGAGAATCTCATGGACAGAGGAGACTGGCGGGCTACAGTCCACAGGGTTGCAAAGAGTCAGACATGACTGAAGTGACTTAGCATGTGTGCACAAATAGCTGATTAACAATGTTGTGGTAGTTCCAGGTGAACAGTGAAGGGACTCGGCCACATATGTACATTTATCCATTCTCCTTCAAACTCTCTTCCCATCCCGGCTGCCACATAACATGGAGCAGAGTTTCCTGCGTTGTACAGTAGGTCCACCTGTTGAGTTTTTCAAAAATACTGATGCCTGTGTTTTACCTCCAGGGAGCTTGATTTGATTGATTTGGAATGTGGCCTGGGAACACTCAGGTTAAAAGCTCTCCCTGGTAATTCTAATTTGTGGCCAGTATTGTGAACCCCTGACGTTAAACAATGGCCAGGGTCTGTGTGTATGGAGGTGGGGGCGTCCCAGATCAAGGGCCAGAGGGAGCAAAGTTATAGAAGTGGGAAACTGAGGGGGCTTTACAAGAAAGGGTGACCTGATTAAAGCTGGCTTCTGGAAGTGAGCTGAGGGAGGGGAGACCAGAGGCTGAGACCAGTCAGGAACCTGTACTTGCAAAGTGAGGGGGAAGGAGGGTATCTTAGTAATTGGCCTAAACAAAACCAAACAAAAGTCAGGAGGAAATTTGTTGGGAGGATTCTGGAATATTTCACAGACTCCAAGAAAGTTGAGCAACACAGCTCAGGACAGACAGGACACAGGGCACTTGGACCTTGGCAGATGAGATGTGGAACCCTGTCAACTGCGGTTCCCAGCTCATTATACCAGTGCTCCCTGCTTGTCACAGTTATTCTTAGTACTTTATATGGTTAATATTTTAAACTAAAAAGTAATTTACTAAAGTTAAATTTATAGATAATAACTACATGTGATTTTAAGATATATATATATAGAACATGCTCCTAATGACATAAAACAGAAATATAAAAAAATAATTTTAATGCAAAATCGTATGTATTTAAATATGTAAGTGTTAATGGCACAAAAACACCCACCAAGAAGTCAGACACTTCACTTGAATCCAGTCACCATGAATGTGACAACAACGAATACTGACCTTGGGCAGTTGTAGGGAGGTGATTTTTCTGAGACAAGAAGCAGTTCTTGGTATTTGACCAAGCTAAACAAAGTACAATCTTGGCTCATTTTATATGGTAGTTGCATTCTTCAAAAATTCAATGCATGATAAAACCATGTATAAAATACCAGGTTCTAATCATTTAAACATGCTTTCCATGTACGTGAATGTCTATAGAATATGTGAAAGCAGAATGTAGAAAAATTCTTTATGTCACACAGTGCCAGTGCCAGAAAACAGAACTGCAAGCCCGCCCCACCCACGATAAGCCAGTAGCACTCCCAGTTTGGGTGGTAACTCAGAACACCCTCAAATTTTCAAGATTCCTCCAATGAGAACCATTACTGTGGTGGTCTCTGCAAGGAACTCTGTTTCTCCAAGGATAAAATGGAATTAGTAATGGCTATCCATTCTCCCTCAGAGGCGTTTGTGAGAGGTGGGACCATGCCAGTGCTTTGAAAACCCAAAAGCATGCAGAGAGGTCAGAGACGTGAGGCTGAGGTGCCTTTCGTGTAGGAAAAGGACTTGCATTTAATGTCTGAACTATTTCCCTCCATAGCGCCTGATGAGATTCCTTGCAACCCAACCCCCGAGAGCTACCTTATCCGGCTGCCCCACGACTGTTTCCAGAATGTCACCAACTCCTTCTACTATGATGTGGGTCGTTGCCCTGTCAAGACCTGTGCAGGGCAGCAGGATAATGGGATCAGGTGCCGAGATGCTGTGGAGCACTGCTGTGGGATCTCCAAAACAGAGGAGAGGGAGATCCAGTGCAGCGGGTACACGCTGCCCACCAAGGTGGCCACGGAGTGCAGCTGCCAGCGGTGTACGGAGACTCGGAGAATCGTGCGGGGCCGAGTCAGCGCAGCCGACAATGGGGAACCCCTGCGCTTCGGCCACGTGTACATGGGGAACACTCGTGTGAGCATGACCGGCTACAAGGGCACGTTCACTCTGCATGTCCCGCAGGACACAGAGAGGCTGGTGCTCACGTTTGTGGACAGGATGCAGAAGTTCGTCAACACCACCAAAGTGCTGCCCTTCAATAAGAAGGGGAGTGCCGTGTTCCATGAGATCAAGATGCTTCGGCGGAAGGAGCCCATCACCTTGGAGGCCATGGAGACCAACATTATTCCTTTGGGGGATGTGGCTGGTGAAGACCCTGTGGCTGAGCTGGAGATCCCATCCAAGAGTTTCTACCGGCAGAATGGGGAGCCCTACATGGGAAAAGTAAAGGCCAGTGTGACCTTCCTGGATCCCCGGAATATTTCCACAGCTACTGCTGCCCAGAGTGACCTGAACTTCATCAATGATGAAGGAGACACTTTCCCTCTTCGGACATATGGCATGTTCTCTGTGGACTTCAGAGATGAAGCCACCTCAGAGTCCCTTAATGTTGGCAAGGTGAAGGTTCATCTTGACTCAACCCAGGTCAAGATGCCAGAGCATGTGCCCATGATGAAACTCTGGTCCCTCAACCCAGAAACAGGGCTGTGGGAGGAGGAAAGTGACTTCAAACCTGAAAGCCAAAGGCGGAACAGAAGGGAAGACAGGACCTTCCTGGTGGGCAACATGGAGATCCGTGAGAGGAGGCTTTTTAACCTGGATGTCCCGGAAAGCAGGAGGTGCTTCATCAAGGTGAGGGCCTACAGGAGTGAGAGGTTCTTGCCCAGTGAGCAAATCCAGGGGGTCGTGGTCTCTGTGATCAACCTGGAGCCGAGGACTGGCTTCTCCTCCAACCCCAGGGCCTGGGGCCGCTTTGACAGTGTCCTCACGGGTCCCAATGGGGCCTGCCTGCCTGCCTTCTGTGATGACCAGTCCCCCGATGCTTACTCTGCCTATGTCTTGGCCAGCCTGGCTGGGGAAGAACTGGAAGCAGTGGAGTCTTCTCCTAAATTCAACCCAAATGCAATTGGTGTCCCTCAGCCCTACCTCAACAAGCTCAAGTACCGCCGGACAGACCATGAGGACCCACGGGTCAAGAAGACGGCTTTCCAGATCAGCATGGCCAAGCCACGGCCCAACGCAGCTGAGGAGGGCAATGGACCCATCTATGCATTTGAGAACCTCCGGGCATGCGAGGACGCACCACCCAGTGCGGCTCATTTCCGGTTCTACCAGATTGAGGGGGATCGGTATGACTATAACACAGTCCCATTCAACGATGATGACCCCATGAGCTGGACTGAAGACTACCTGGCATGGTGGCCCAAGCCAATGGAGTTCAGGGCTTGCTACATCAAGGTGAAGATTGTGGGGCCACTGGAGATAAATGTGCGATCCCGTAACATGGGGGGCACCCACCGGCGGACGGTGGGAAAGCTATATGGAATCCGGGATGTGAAGAGCACACGGGACAGGGACCAGCCCAATGTCTCCTCTGCCTGTTTGGAGTTCAAGTGCAGTGGGATGCTCTATGACCAGGACCGTGTGGACCGCACCCTGGTGAAGGTCATCCCCCAGGGCAGTTGCCAACGAGCCAGTGTAAACTCTATGCTGCATGAGTACCTGGTCAACCACCTACCGCTGGCGGTCAACAACAACACCAGTGAGTACACCATGCTGGCGCCCTTGGACCCACTGGGCCACAACTATGGCATCTACACTGTCACTGACCAGGACCCTCGCACGGCCAAGGAGATTGCGCTCGGCCGGTGCTTTGATGGCACATCCGATGGCTCCTCCAGAGTCATGAAGGCCAATGTGGGAGTGGCCCTCACCTTTAACTGCGTAGAGAGGCAGGTGGGCCGTCAGAGTGCCTTCCAGTACCTCCAGAACACGCCAGCCCAGCCCTCTCCTGCAAGCACTGTCAGGGGAAGAGTGCCCTCAAGAAGGCAGCGGGCAAGTCAGGGTAGCCAGCGTGGAGGGGTGGCCTCTCTGAGGTTTCCTGGGGCTGCTCAGCAGCCTCTGAGCGACTGAGGCTTGTGGTACTTCTCTTCTGCCATCTCACATGACAGCCTTGTGGGACTGACGCCCAAACTGTCACTCGGTTAATTTAAGCCCATCTGTTCTGGTGCAACTTGCGTGTTTGTTTCTTCATTCCTTTACTTACTTATTGTCTTTGTCCCATGATGCTGATTGGCACGAAGCCCCTAACATGTCAAAATAAAGCCCCACTGTCCTGTTCTCTCTCTACAAGAAACAAGAAATTGGCCATGGGCAAACTCTGTGGCTTCAAGCATTCTTCCTTTAGTGCCGTACCTGGAAATGTCTTTCGTTTTCTTTTTTTGCATGGTTTTGCCCACCTCTAATGATAATCTGATGTTGAAGATCAAATAACCAATATAAAGCATATTTCTTGGCCTGGCTCCATAGGATGTAAGCAAGGCTTGCATCACAGT
Source organism: Budorcas taxicolor (assembly GCF_023091745.1). Lineage (NCBI taxonomy): Eukaryota > Metazoa > Chordata > Mammalia > Artiodactyla > Bovidae > Budorcas > Budorcas taxicolor. The sequence goes on along the minus strand of NC_068919.1, from coordinate 12,324,172 downwards.
TCATACATATAAAAGGTGGTGAAATAAAGAAATAAACTATATTGTTACTTGGAATGGTACTAACATTTCTTAGCTGAATCTGGGACTCTAGTGCATGTTCAGTGTTACACTGTTGAATATAAGGTAATCGTATTTCCTCTACCAAATCTGGAAAAAACATCACCTGGTATCCACAACTGCACTTGGTTGCTAACTATATTAATGTGCTTCCTTTTATATGTGCTATTGTTCTTGCTAGAAGCCCAGTGTGGCCCAGAACAGATGTCAATAAATGCACATTTTGTACTTGATTCTGAGGCCGCTGACCTGTCTTTAAACCATTAAAGTGAGCTAACTGTTCAGAGGGACAGAGGGGTCTCTGGAAAATGGGCACAAGTTGGCACGAGGCATAGCACCACCTAACCCCAAGTTACAGGGCTGGGTGACTAGGCACATATTCCAGTAGTCAAGTTTGTTCTCATGGATCATATTTTCCATTTGCAGAGAAGAGCAGAGATTCCTGGAGTTGAAAGCATGTTCTGGGCCCCTGAACAAAGCTGAAAACATGTCCTGATTTTTTTTTTTTCATCCCTTCCAATACCGAGGAGCTTATACAATGGTTTGGCCCAGGGTCTGGCAAGCTGGCCCAGTGGTCCTTTGGCAACCCCCCACGGTGTGCTGCCTTCTCTAGCTGAGTTGGCTGGCCTCACTCAGAAGGATGGGTTTTTAAATTTTTTTCATTCCAAGCTCTTCTAAAGATGCTCAGCTTTTTCAGACACCAGACCTCTGTTGTGTATAATAGCCTCTGTCCCTTGAGTAAAATGACTGGTCCAAATGGACAGGGTTTTTTTTTTTTTGGAAAAGGTGTTTGGTTTAAAATAGTATATCAGAGGCCCTAGATGGTGCCAGAGTGATCTTGGAGGCATCAACAGCCAGGGTTGAGTAAGATGCACTGATGGCCTCTTTCCCAACCTCTCCAGAATCTATTACAAAAGAGGTCAAGGGGTGAGGAGAGGGCATCACTTACAATCAGGACAAAATGCTGTCCCTGATCCCCTGGCAGGCCTGGTTCAGCTCATTTTGGCCACCTCTGGTCTGGCCTGGATTTGTAATCTTGGATCAGTATCTGCCCAGTTCCCAGGGGTTTGGTTCATAATTGACTAGAAATTTCCCTGGCTAAGCACCCCACTCCCATGACCTCTGAGAGTGAGTGTATGCAGGGCTAGGGCCTCGCAGCTTTGTGACTGCTCCTTAACCTACTCCCAGGCTATACTTCCCAGGGAGTGGCTCCCACTGACTACACTGGGTGGGATAACAGGGGGAGCAGTTTTGACTGCTCCTGCCAAGGAGTCAGTGCTCAGCTATGTATAGCGCAGCTGCCTCATTGGTTCAACCTAATTGTCCAGTTTCCTGCAAACTCATCAGAAGGGGTTGCTGAGGAAAGTGGGATGATTGGGCTCCCAACCCCTGACTTTCCCTTTCTGTTCTCCATTGAGGACCTGAATAAATGGACTCCAGCAAGTGGCAGCTGCTGTAGTCTATTTTTTTTTTCTTGCTCATCAAATATTTATTGAGTGCCTATTCTATGCAAAGCCATGTGTGCAAGTAGAGAGGTCTTCATGAGTATATAAAATATACTACGTAGACTTTCCAGGTGGTCCAGTGGTTAAGAATCTGCCTTGCAATACAGGAGACGTGGGGTTTGATCCATGGCCTGGTAACTGAGATCACACATGCCACAGGGCAACTAAGTCTGCTCACCACAACTAGAGAATCCCGCATGCCGCAACTAAGACTCAATGCAGCCAAAAAGAAAAAGAAAACCCACACACAGTGGCACCAGCTTTGGAGGGGGTGGTGGCCAGAGGAGGCTTCTTAGAGGAGGTGACGTCTACTTTGAGGTCTGAGTGATAGGACCTGGCATGCTGAAGGTGTGGTTGGTCAGGAGCAAGGGCCACAAGCAGAAACAGTGTGGGCAAAACCAGGAAGGTGGCGGTTGGGAGGGGAAGGCAGATTCCTCTCCTTCAGACAAGGAACACTGTTGAGTTGAGCTCATGACACCTACTTTTTAAGCATTTTGCTTCTGAAGGCAGATAGACTCCTTGCTAGCTGTCTGACTTTGGTTAAGTCATTTTCCTCACCTGTAAATGAAGGGGTTGGAGGACTTCCCTGGTGGTCTAGTGGTTAAGACTCTGCTTCCACCACAGGGAGTATGGGTTCAATCCCTGGTCAAGGAACCCACATGCTACTCTACACAGCCAAAATAAATAAATCAATAAATAAATGGGTTGGTTGTACACCTAAAACTAATATCTAAATTATAAGTAAATAGGAAAAAAATTAAATGGAGCGTTTGTCTAGACTGACTCTAAACCATCTCTAAAGTCCTTTCCTTGCTCTGCACTGAGGCTAAAGAGCACAGTTCCCAAGATGCCTTTGCATTAACAAACAGCGGATGATTCACTGGGTGTTCCCTTCCCCTGCGGAGACTCTGCAGACTGGATGGACAAAACGTTCATTTCAGAAAAGCCCCGGGGTTTTGGGCTCAGACTGCTGTACCCTGGCGGATAACCCAGTTACTGAGAGTGAACTGTAAGAAGACAGACGCCAGATGGCAGGGAGGAAGGGCACAGACAGGAAGACAGAGGGGCTGATCAGACAGTTTCTGCTCCCAACCAAGGAAGCTGCAGGCAGAAAACTTGCTACAGTTTGGAGAGTTCCAGCAGCTAGATTGGTAGAGAAAAATGTCACCAAGATGTCAGGATAAGAACAGAGGCTTGAAAGACTGAGAGAACTTAGACAAGTTGGAGGAAGTGCAGGACAGGAGGAATTTCAGGCAAAGGGATATCAGCTAGAGCCAAGGAATAGTGCTGGGACTGCACACTGGAAGGCTTTTGGTTGGAAGTAACAGGGATGCCAGCAGACAACTGGAAGGGCTAGAACCAGGGACTGCAAAGCCTTCAGAATCTAGGCCATCACTTTTTGGTTTTCCCCTCCAGTTAATTATGACTTACGGCAATTTGGTAAAATTATACCTTTATAAATGGCAATGAGGCATCTATCTTTTCTCTCTACCTGATCCCTCCAGAAACTGTAATTTCTTAGTTTGCCAGTAACTTTATCAGGCAAATAAGGAAAGTGAAAGTGGCTCAGTTGTGTCTGATTCTTTGTGACCCCCTGGACTATATAGTCCATGGACTTCTCTAGGCCAGAATACTGGAGTGGGTAGCCTTTCCCTTCTCCAGGGGATCTTCTCAGCTCAGGGATCGAACCCAGGTATGCGGGTGGATTCTTTACCAGCTGAGCTACAAGGGAAGTCCAAGAATACTGGAGTGGGTAGCCTATCCCTTCTCCAGTGGATCTTCCCGACCCAGGAGTTGATCTGGGGTCTCCTACATTGCAGGTGGATTCTTTACCAACTGAGCTATGAGGGAAGCCCAAGTAAGGAAGGCTACCTCCTAATAGGTACAGGTACAGAAGTCTTAAGGTACTTGGGGGGAAATGAGAGGAATTCATCCAAATCTATAGATACCACAGGCAGAATCTGTGACAAGGCCTTGGCATGGCTTTCCTGCCTTTGAGAGGCCTTTCAAAAGCTTAATCTGAGATTCCTTATGAAAAGTTCCAGCACAGCCAACTTAAAAAGAGCCTGTGAGATCAGTAGCATGGGTGTGTGCTGAGTCACTTCAGTCGTGTTTGATTCTTTATGATGCTATGGGCTGCCGCCCACCAGGCTCCTTTGTCCATGGGATTCTCTAGGTAAGAATACTGGAGTGGGTAGCTGTGCCCTCCTCCAGGGGATCTTCCTAACCCAGGGGTCAAACCCAAGTCCTCTACCTCTCCTGCACTGAAAGACAGGTTCTTTACCACTAGTGCCACTTGGGAAGCCCGTGCGATCAGTTACACTTATGTAGATAATCAGGCCAAATTTGTGAAAAGCAGATTTATTTCACAGATTAGTCTTAATTTGGCCATATTTGGTAGAAATGAGGGTATTTTAGAGAGAAAAATACATGTTTCAGTGGATATTTAATTCTAGTTTTGTTAATTGAGGTCTCTATTTACTGCTAAAGACTCACTTCTCAGATGGTTCGTTGTTGCTATATTATTATAAAGTTTGGTTCTGAAGCTTATCACAGTTATCTATCTTTGAATGAAGATAAGTGCCATGACTCGCAACCAGCAGATTATGTATACTGGAAAAGACATCAGATAAAGGATTCTTTACAGCCACTTTCATTCTTCTGAATGAACTGCAACTCCTATTTCTGATACCCAACTTTGACTAGGATTAATACTACCAGACCAGGACAAGAAGAAGATGACATCTGAAGTAGACAGCTGACCCAAGATGCTGGACCAAGTCTGTATAATAATTAGTTCAGTTCAGTCGCTCAGTCGTGTCCGACTCTTTGCGACCCCATGAATCGCAACACGCCAGGCCTCCCTGTCCATCACCAACTCCCGGAGTTCACTCAGATTCACGTCCATCGAGTCTGTGATGCCATCCAGCCATCTCATCCTCTGTCGTCCCCTTCTCCTCCTGCCCCCAATCCCTCCCAGCATCAGAGTTTTTTCCAATGAGTCAACTCTTCGCATGAGGTGGCCAAAGTACTGGAGTTTCAGCTTTAGCATCATTCCTTCCAAAGAAATCCCAGGGCTGATCTTCAGAATGGACTGGTTGGATCTCCTTGCAGTCCAAGAGACTCTCAAGAGTCTTCTCCAACACCACAGCTCAAAAGCATCAATTCTTCAGCATTCAGCCTTCTTCACAGTCCAACTCTCACATCCATACATGACCACAAGAAAAACCATAGCCTTGACTAGACGGACCTTAGTCGGCAAAGTAATGTCTGCTTTTGAATATGCTATTTAGGTTGGTCATAACTTTTCTTCCAAGGAGTAAGCGTCTTTTAATTTCATGGCTGCAATCACCATCTGCAGTGATTTTGGAGCCCCCCAATGGTCTGACACTGTTTCCACTGTTTCCCCATCTATTTCCCATGAAGTGATGGGACCGGGTGCCATGATCTTCGTTTCCTGAATGTTGAGCTTTAGGCCAACTTTTTCACTCTCCTCTTTCACTTTCATCAAGAGGCTATTTAGTTCCTCTTCGCTTTCTGCCATAAGGGTGGTGTCCTCTGCATATCTAAGGTTATTGATATTTCTCCCAGCAATCTTGATTCCAGCTTGTGTTTCTTCCAGTCCAGCGTTTCTCATGATGTACTCTGCATAGAAGTTAAATAAGCAGGGTGACAATATGCAGCCTTGATGTACTCCTTTTCCTATTTGGAACCAGTCTGTTGTTTCATGTCCAGTTCTAACTGCTGCTTCCTGACCTGCATACAGATTTCTCAAGAGGCAGATCAGGTGGTCTGGTATTCCCATCTCTTTCAGAATTTTCCACAGTTTATTGTGATCCACACAGTCAAAGGCTTTGGCATAGTCAATAGCAGAAATAGATGTTTTTCTGGAACTCTCTTGCTTTTTCCATGATCCAGCAGATGTTGGCAATTTGATCTCTGGTTCCTCTGCCTTTTCTAAAACCAGCTTGAACATCAGGAAGTTCACATTTCACGTATTGCTGAAGCCTGGCTTGGAGAATTTTGAGCATTACTTTACTAGCATGTGAGATGAGTGCAATTGTGCGGTAGTTTGAGCATTCTTTGGCATTGCCTTTCTTTGGGATTGGAATGTAAACTGACTTTTTCCAGTCCTGTGGCCACTGCTGAGTTTTCCAAATTTGCTGGCATATTGAGTGCAGCACTTTCACAGCATCATCTTTCAGGATTTGAAACAGCTCAACTGGAATTCCATCGCCTCCACTAGCTTTGTTCGTAGTGATGCTTCCTAAGGCCCACTTGACTTCACATTCCAGGATGTCTGGCTCTAGATCAGTGATCACACCATCATGATTATCTGGGTCGTGAAGATCTTTTTTGTACAGTTCTTCCGTGTATTCTTGCCACCTCTTCTTAATATCTTCTGCTTCTGTTAGGTCCAGACCATTTCTGTCCTTTATCGAGCCCATCTTTGCATGAAATGTTCCCTTGGTCTCTCTAATTTTCTTATAGAGATCTCTAGTCTTTTCCCATTCTGTTCTTTTCCTCTATTTCTCTGCATTGATTGCTGAAGAAGGCTTTATCATCTCTTCTTGCTATTCTTTGGAACTCTGCATTCAGATGCTTATATCTTTCCTTTTCTCCTTTGCTTTTCGCCTCTCTTCTTTTCACAGCTATTTGTAAGGCCTCCCCAGACAGCCATTTTGCTTTTCTGCATTTCTTTTCCATGGGGATGGTCTTGATCCCTGTCTCCTGTACAATGTCACGAACCTCATTCCATAGTTCATCAGGCACTCTATCTATCAGATCTAGGCCCTTAAATCTATTTCTCACTTCCACTGTATAATCATAAGGCATTTGATTTAGGTCATACCTGAATGGTCTAGCGGTTTTCCCTACTTTCTTCAATTTGAGTCTGAATTTGGTAATAAGGAGTTCATGATCTGAGCCACAGTCAGCTCCCGGTCTTGTTTTTGTTGACTCTATAGAGCTTCTCCATCTTTGGCTGCAAAGAATATAGTCAATCTGATTTTGGTGTTGACCATCTGGTGATGTCCATGTGTAGAGTCTTCTCTTGTGTTGTTGGAAGAGGGTGTTTGCTATGACCAGTGCATTTTCTTGGCAAAACTCTATTAGTCTTTGCCCTGCTTCATTCCGCATTCCAAGGCCAAATTTGCCTGTTACTCCAGGTGTTTCTTGACTTCCTACTTTTGCATTCCAGTCCCTTATAATGAAAAGGACATCTTTTTTGGGTGTTAGTTCTAAAAGGTCTTGCAGGTCTTCATAGAACCGTTCAACTTCAGCTTCTTCAGCATTATTGGTTGGGGCATAGACTTGGATTACCGTGATACTGAATGGTTTGCCTTGGGAACGAACAGAGATCATTCTATTGTTTTTGAGATTGCATCTAAGTACTGCATTTTGGACTCTTTTGTTGACCATGATGGCTACTCCATTTCTTCTGAGGAATTCCTGCCCGCAATAGTAGATATAATGGTCATCTCAGTTAAATTCACCCATTCCAGTCCATTTTAGTTCACTGATTCCTAGAATGTCGACATTCACTCTTGCCCTCTCTTGTTTGACCACTTCCAATTTGCCTTGATTCATGGACCTGACATTCCAGGTTCCTATGCAATATTGCTCTTTACAGCTTCGGACCTTGCTTCTATCACCAGTCACATCCACAGCTGGGTATTGTTTTTGCTTTGGCTCCATCCCTTCATTCTTTCTGGAGTTATTTCTCCACTGATCTCCAGCAGCGTTTGGGCACCTACTGACCTAGGGAGTTCCTCTTTCAGTATCCTATCATTTTGCCTTTTCATGCTGTTCATGGGGTTCTCAAGGCAAGAATACTGAAGTGGTTTGCCATCCCCCTCTCCAGTGGACCACATTCTGTCAGACCTCTCCACCATGACCTGCCTGTCTTGGGTTGCCCCGCGGGCATGGCTTAGTTTCATTGAGTTAGACAAGGCTGTGGTCCTAGTAATTAGTAATTACTTGGTATACTAATTACTTAGACAATTACTCATACTTTCACTTGTGAACCAAATATATTTTTTTCCTTGGGCTCAATTATTTGCAAGTTTCAAAACTCAATCCAGTTTCTGGGTTTGTGGCTAGTTACCTCTGTCCAGTACTCCTAGGTTACCTTGGTGGATTTCTTTTCTTTAAGGCTCTAAATAAATGGCCCCTAGCAACTTTCCGTTAGAAGGAAAAAAAACTCTACTACCATACAAGCTAATTTTACTGGTATGATGAAGTGGGACCCTCTTAGCCAGTTAATGACAACTGTTCTGAACCTTGTCATAAGCAATAGTTTTCACTAGATATTAAAATTGGGTAGCTCCTAACAGGATCCAGTGTATTTATGGAACAAGTTTATGGCCTTGATTCTCCCCAGGTTAGTTAGAAAGATGCACAATCACGTTCCCTTGGCTCAAGGTCACCTATGGGTAGTCTTGGAAACAACCCCTGCACTCTGCCTTTAATGTGAGCATAGTGAGTTCTATCAATTTTCCAATGGTATGACTGTGTGACTGAGATATTTGTTAACTCATCTTATGACACATGAAGAATCAAATTTCTGCTTTGAATGATTCTCTTCCTAGTTTAGGAAAAATGCTGTGAGAATGTTTTGGTTTAGGAGAATCTTGGCTTAAATCTTTACTAATGACATTGTTACTCTGTCAATTTTGATCACATCTATAGTTCTGTATAAATTATTGAGCATGCCACAATGCACAAGCAAGATAAAATAGGCATAAATCGCATTGGAAAACTTGGAATTGACCATTAATGTTTGCCAGACATCTTACCAGTACAACCCCCTAAAAGGAAAGATAAAACAGAGATATGAAGACCTGACATGGACAGACATAATAGACCCAGGGCAGGTAAAAAATGCCCTTGACATTGAGGAACAAAATATTTGACCAACTAGTGCTTTTCACTAAAGATTAATGATCAAGGGACTTCCCTGGTGGTCCAGTGGTTAAGACTCCACACTCCCACTGCAAGGGGCACAGGTTCAATCCCTGGTCAGGGAACTAAGATCCTGCATGTTGCATGGCAAAAAAAAAGAAAAAGGAATATCATCACATTAGGAGTTCTGGTTAATGCTGATGTACAGTACACACTAAAAGGGAGGGAAGAGGCCCAAACAGGCAGAGAAAAAAATTTGCTTTATTTTTTTTTGCCATAAAATATGAATTTTATTTCATCAATCTCAATTTAACTCAGTCTTGCTCTATATGCTCTATAAATACTGTCTGTTTCTTTTTAAGTTCCTCTCTGTAATCAGTCTGTTTTTCAATCTCTCCCTCTTACTGTGTGGTCTCTCTTCTCTGTAGGAACCCCTAATTTCTTTGCAGCTCAGCTTTCTCTGCTCCCCAGGGCTTATAGAAGAGGTGGGCATCTCTCTTCAAGCTAATGAAGACTGGTGACCTAAGCCCAGATTCCTTGGAGAATCTGATTGGCTCATTTTGAATTAGAGCTCTACCTCTAGTCCAATCAACTGTGGCCATAGTGGGGAGTGGAGTTTAAAGGGCAGTCCTATTACACAGTTATGGTTGCTGGGGAAGTGGCAAGGAATCTTGGAGAGCTGGGGAGGCAACCTGAAAGGTGAATACTTCAGTGGAACAATGAGCAGATCACTGTGGGTGTATGGTCAGGCCACTCAAGATGGCTGTTCTCTTGTTCTCTGTACAGCCTCTGCTAACCAGGCTCTGCTTCACTCACATGAATATACAATCATCTTAATTATAGGGCTTAATTAATAACTATGTGCTTGCCCCCTGCCCTGGCTGCTGGTTTCCCTGGTAACTGATGGGTCAACCTGACTTCAGTTTCCTTCACCCTCAAGTATCGAAGATTGCTGCCATGTCTCGTCGGCTGTCTGCTGTACACAGTGGGGTAGATCTCCAGGGCCTTTTGGTTTTAGATGTGTAAGAACCTCTGTCCAATAAACCATTAATATCTGTTACTGTCTCTCGGCTCTTTGGTCTTGAGGCTAGGCTACAAGGCTTACTAGGCCTGCAGGTGCAGCCCAACAGTGGGTTTATTGGGAGTTTAGAGTTTTCCATTTCCAAACATCAGGAGGTTTTAAATACAACAAATGAGATCTGTGTGACACCAATTCTTTGAAATCTGTTGGGTATTACTTTGTGACCTAGTACTTGGTCAGTTTTTGTAGTTTCTATGTGCGATTTAAAATTTTTTTTAACTTTAAAAAAGTATTTATTTTTGACTGTGTTGGGTCTTGGTTTCAGCATATGGGATCTTCTTCACTCTGGCATGTGGACCTCTCTCTAGTTGCAGAGCGTGGGCTGTAGAGTGCACAGGCTCTGTAGTTGTGGCACTGGTCTCTTTCACTTAGCATGTCTTCGAGGTTCATGTAGCATGTATTGATATGCCATTGCTTCAAAAAAATTTTAATTGAGGGATAATTTCTTTATAATGTTGTCTTGGTTTCTGCCATACATTGACATGAATCAGCCATAGGATATGCCATTACTTTTTATGGCTGAATAGTATTTTATTCTATGGATATACCACCACTTATCTTTTAATAAGTTGATGAACATTTGAGTTGTGTCCATTTTTTGCCTATTTTGAATAATGTTGCTATAAACACCCTGTACAAGTCTTTGTATGAATGTTATCTTTTCAATTCTATTAGGTATATACCCAGGAGTAGAATTGCTAAGTCATGTAATACTTCTGGGTTTAATCTTTGAGGAACTGCTAAGTTGTTTTCCATAGCAGCTGCATCATTTTACATTCCCAGCAGCACTATTGGAGGGTTGTAATTTCTCTACATCCTTACCACCACCTGGGTGATTTCTGCTTTTTTGAGTTATAGCCATCTAGTGGGTGTGAAGTGGTATTTCACTGTGGTTTTGCATTGCATTTTCCTAATGGCTAGTGATGTTGAGCATCTTTTTCCATACTTATTGGCAGATGACACCACCCTTATGGCAGAAAGCAAAGAGGAACTAAAGAGCTTCTTGATGAAAGTGAAAGAAGAGTGAAAAAGCTGGCTCAAAACTCAACATTCAAAAAACTAAGATCATGGAATCTGGTCCCATCACTCCATGGCAAATAGATGGGGAAACAATGGAACCAGTGACAGATTTTATTTTCTTAGGCTCCAAAATCACTGCAGATGGTGACTGCAGACATGAAATTCAAAGGCGCTTGCTCCTTGGAAGAAAAGCTATTACCAACCTAGACAGCATTATTAAAAGCAGAGACATTACTTTGCCAACAAAGGTGTGTATAGTCAAAGCTATGGTTTTTCCAGTAGTCACGTATGGATGTGAGAGTTGGACCATAAAGAAGGCTGAGTGCCAAAGGATTGATGCTTTTGAACTATGGTGTTGGAGAAGACTCTTGAGAGTCCCTTGGACTGCAAGGAGATCCAACCAGTCAATCCTAAAGGAAACTAGTCCTGAATATTCATTGGAAGGACTGGTCCTGAAGCTGAAACTGCAATATTTTGGCCATCTGAAGCGAAGAACTAACTCATTGGAAGAGACCCTGATGCTGGGAAAGATTGAAGGTAGGAAAAGGGGATGACAGAGGAGAAGATGGTTGGATGGTGTCACCGACTCAATGAACATGAGTTTGAGCAAACTCTGGGAGGTGGTGATGGACAGGGAAGCTTGGCATGCTGCAGTCCATGGGGCTGCAAAGAGTTGGACACAACTGAGCGACTGAACGACAACAAATTGGTCATTTGTACATCTTCTCTGGAGAAATGTCTATTCAAATTCTTTGCTCATTGTCTTAGTCTATTTGAGCTGCCATAACAAAAATATCAAAGACCAGATGACTTATAAACAATAGAAACGCATTTCTTATAGTTCTGGGGGTTGGGAAGTCCGAGATCAAGGTCTGATATATTTGGTATCTGGTGAGGGTCCACTTCCTGGGCTCATAAGGTGGGAAGGGCAAGAGTGCTCTCTGAGGCCTATGTTATAAGGGCACTGATCTCCTTAATGAGGGCTCTCATTACTTCCCAAATGTCCCAGCCCTTAATATCATCACACTGGGGATTAGGTTTCTTTTTTTTTTTCTTTTATTTTCTTTTATTTTTTTTTTAATTTTAAAATCTTTAATTCTTACATGTGTTCCCAAACATGAACCCCCCTCCCGGGATTAGGTTTCAACATATGAATTTTGTGAGGACACAGACATTCGTCCTCTTTTAAAATTGTTATCTTTTTACTGTTGAGTTGTAAGAGTTCTTCATATATTCTGAATACTAGGCCCTTATCAATACTTGATTTGCAAATATTTTTCCCCATTCTATGGGTTGTATTTCACTTTAATGAGCATGTCTTTTGAAGTGCAAAAGTTTTTAATTTTGATAAAGTTCAATTTATTTGTTTTTGGTTGCTTATGTTTTTGGTGCCCTATCTAAGAAACTGTTGCCTAATTCAAGGTCATAAACTTATGCCTTTATTCTCTTCTGACAGTTTTATAGTTTTAGCATTTGCACTTAGGTCTTTGACTCATTTTGAGTAAATGTATATATTGGATACAGGTAGAGATCCAATGTATATCCAGTTGAACCAGCATCTCTTTTTTTTTTTTTTGGTGAAGATTCTTCTTTCTTATTGAATGGGCTTGGCACTCATTGAAAATCAATTGACTGTAAAAGTGAGGATTGACTCTCAATTCTATTCTATTGCTCTGTGTGTCTATTCTTATGACAGTATTCTCTGTCTTTATTACTGTAGCTTTGTAGTAAGTTTTGACACCAACTAGTGCAAGTCTTACAAGTTTGTTCTATCGATTTTTATTATCTGAAAATGTCTTAATTTTGTCTCAATGCTTGAAAACTATTTTGCCACTGCAGAAATACTAATTCAATTTTATTCATATAATTTTAACAGTTATATATTCTTATTTATTTTTAAAAAGATTTATTGCTTATTTCTTGGCTGTGCTGGTTTTTGTCGCCGCGTGTAGGCTTTCTCTAGCTGTGGCAAGTGGGGGCTCCTCTAGTTGCGGTATGCAGGTTTCTCACTGCAGTGACTTTTCTTGTTGTGGAGCACAGGCTCTAGGTGCACGGGCTTCAGGAGTTGCAGCACGTGGGCTCAGATTTGTGGCACATGGGCGTAGTTGCCTCACAGCATGTGGGATCTTCCCAGACCAGGGATCGAACCGGCGTCCCTTGCTTTGCAAGGTGGATTCTTAACTGCTGGACCACCAGGGAAGCCTTATTTATTCTTTAATTGTTTAAATTAAAAAAAATTTTTTTGGCTGTGTCATGCATCATATGGGACCTTAGTTGCCCTGTGTGTGTGTGTGTTAGGCGCTCAGTCGTGTCCGACTCTTTGTGACCCCAAGGACTACAACCTGCCAGGCTCCTCTGTCTGTGGGGATCTTCCAGGCAAGAATACTGGAGTGGGTTGGCATGCTTTCAGGGATCAAACCCATGCCCCCTGCAGTGGAAGCATGGGGTCTTAACCATTGGACCACCAGGGACCACCCTGCTCTTCCCTCCCTTTTTTCCCCTTATTTGGTTATGCCAGGTCTTAGTTGTGGCATGTGGGATCTAGTTCCGTGACCAGGGATTGAACCCAGGTACCCTGGATTGGGAGCATGGAGTCTTAACCATTAGTAGGAAGTCCTTACTCTGGTCACTTTTGATAGCCTCTAATTGCTTGCTCATTTTAAAAACAATTCCTGAGTTTACTTTAATTCTTTAAAACATTGCCTTACAATTTTCACCTTACATAGTAACATAAGAATTTGCATGCATGTTCTTGGAAATTTTTATTTTTTAAAAGACTAACAGTGAAATAAAAAGTGTATTTCATCCAGGACAATCTAATAGTGAGTTCTGTGGAATATAGTGGAGTGTTTAAATGCATGACTATGGAAGTAGAGTACCTGGGTTCAATACTGGTTTTTTAACTTACTGGCAGTGTAATCTCGGACAAGTTGTCTAACCTCTGCGTGCTTCAGTTTTCTCAACTATAAATTTGAGAAAATAATATGTATCTCATGGAACTGTTATAAAGATCACCTGAACAAATGTATGAACACAGTGTATATTAGTAATTGAAGGCTTGTACCTCTTAATCCCCTTCACCTATCTTCCCTACCCCCAGCCCTCCTCCCTTCTGGTAACCAGCCACTTAGTCTCTGCATCTGTGAGACAGTCTTCTTATGGAGTTCTGCTGCTGCTAAGTCGCTACAGTCGTCTCCGACTCTGTGCAACCCCACAGATGGCAGCCCACCAGGATCCCCTGTCCCTGGATTCCCTAGGCAAGAATCCTGGAGTGGGCTGCCATTGCCTTCTCCATCTGACAGAGTTCACGCATATACTTTTCTGTTTCCTCCTTTTTTGTCAGGTTTCCTCCTCTTTTGTCAGGCTCTTGAGAACCCTTTGGTGGTGGTGAATATGCCTGCTTCTAGCACTGCTCCCCTTTCTAATTTACTCACCCACTTATGGTCATAAGGCTCCATATAATCAAATCAATATTAAAAATGAGTAAATAAGGACTTCCCTGGTGGTCCAGTGGCTAAGACTCTGTGCTTCCAATTCAGGGGGCCTAGGTTCAATCCCTCGTCAGGGAACTAGATGCCATAGGATGCAACTAAAAGATCCTGTGCGCTGCAACTAAGATCTGATGCAGCCAAAGAAATAAATAAATATTTTTTTAAAAAAATGAGTAAACAGGCACAGAATGTGATTCTGAAGGCCCAAGTATGAGCAAAATACATGAACTTTTAACTGCCAACATTGCAACATATATTCTGTTGGCTAAGACGCTTTCTCACATTTTCTCTTACTGACTTACTTACCAACAGGTACATATTTTACACACACAGCCCAATGGGTGCTTGCAAGTAATTTGTTGTTGTTCAGTCAGCCACCCGGTTGTGTCTGACTCTTTGTGATCTCACGAACTGCAGCACGCCAGGCCTTTCTGTCCCTCACCATCTCCTGGACTTTGCCCAAGTCCATGTTCACTGCATCAGTGATGCTGTCCAGCCATCTCATTCTCGGACACCCTCTTCTCCTTCTGCCCTCAATCTTTCCCTGCATCTGGGACTTTTCCAATGAGTCGTCTGTTTGCATCAGATGACCAAAATATAAATGATAACAACTGTTACTGAAACATAAATATCTCTTGAAAGTGAAAGTGAAAGTGAAGTCACTCAGTCGTGTCCAACTCTTTGCGACCCGTGGACGGTAGCCCACCAAGCTCCTCCCTCCATGGGATTCTCCAGGCAAGAATACTGGAGTGGGTTGCCATTTCCTTCTCCAAATATCTCTTATTGTCTAATTATACGGCTAAGGCAAATTAACTGCAAATTGTAAAGGACTTATAAACTGAGGGTCTGTATCCTCTTCTCTTTCATCTTTCTTCTTCGATTTTGCATTTGAAATCAAGCGAGCTCCTTATACTGCTAAGGTGTAGTGGAATAGGGTGAGATCAACAAGCTGAAGCATAACTAAAAAGAAACTTTTTATAGGCATAAAAGGAAAGCCTTGTACAGTAAAAAATTATTTATTAAGCACCTACTGTGTACTATGACTCAGAATCATTTATTCACATTAACCCCAGGAAGTCAGGAGCATCCCGATTTATAGCTGCAAAAAAACAGGCTTATGAAGTAACTTGCTGGAAGTCACACAGCTGGTAAATGACCCAGCTAGGAACCACACATCATTCCTCCTATCCCTGACATCTGCGCTCTTTAGAAAATACTAAACAAGCCTTCCTAGCACTGTCTTCAAGATTCGGTATACCAAAAGTTCCAATGGGTTAGCTTTAAAAGTCTTCCCCCTCCACTCTCTACCCCATGAATTCAGAGAGAGAAGTCATGGTGAGTTAGTGCCATCTGCTGACCATCTCGGAGAAGGCAATGGCAACCCCACTCCAGAACTCTTGCCTGGAAAATCCCATGGGCGGAGGAGCCTGGTAGGCTGCAGTCCATGGGGTCGCGAAGAGTCGGACACGACTGAGAGACTTTCACTTTTCACTTTCATGCATTGGAGAAGGAAATGGCAACCCACTCCAGTGTTCTCGCCTGGAGAATCCCAGGGACCGGGGAGCCTGGTTGGCTGCCGTCTATGGGGTCGCACAGAGTCGGACACGACTGAAGCGACTTAGCAGCAGCAGCAGCTGACCATCTCCCTCAACATCAGGATGAAGGATGGTCCTTGGGGTGGGGGAAACATTGTGTTATTTTAGGTTACCACCATACAGCAAGGACAGGCACAGGAGGATGGTGAACATCTACCTGTAGAATTCTTGGTCTCCCTACAATGCCAAGGCTGAACAGTGATTCATTGAGAGAGAAAGTGGTAGTAATTAGAGGGAGAAAGTGGTGGTAATCAGTGGTGATAAATTAGAGGCCTTGAGAAATAAAGGCACAGGCTCCCACCACCACAGTGAAAACACACCTTATTCATTTTTGCAAATAAACCTTAGCATTTCCTGATTCTAGTACTCTAGCAATAAAAATAGATCCCTTAGCCCCACTCCAGAGTATTTCATCAAAACCATTAGGAAAAGGGCCTAGGTTTATTTTAACAAACACTCCAGGTCATTCTTAAGAGAAGGAAGGATGGGGGTAGGGGTGGTCACTACCTCAATAAAATGACAGCATTTTAGTCCCCGATATGAGATGTTTCTAGATAAAGAGTGATGATTCTGTGAATCTCTAAAATCTTACTAGCTTTTAGAAGAAGATATAGGGAAGTAATGGAAACAGTAGTGGAGATTAGGGTGCAAATCCTGGTTCTGCTTCGGCAAGTCACTTAAACTCTCCATGTTTTGATCTTCTCAGCTGCAAAACCAGAATGCAGATAACAATACCTTACTGGCTTGCTGTGAGAATCTGATGAGAAGGTGGATGTAAAAGCAGTTTGTAAAGTTCTATATAATGTTCTTAGTATTATTTTGAGTCTCATACTACTTATAGACATGAGCCTTTTTTTTTTTAATCTTTTAAAATACACATTTTGAGCTCCTGTATTGCCTGGCAGGATCAATGTCTGCTGGTCTGAAGGATCAGTGTTCAGCTATGAAAAAGAAATGTCATTATTCAGAAGATACAGTGATTCTCAACTGAATGATGACTCTCTGAGAGGCTGTATGAAAATCTCTGGTAGAGGAGATTTTTTTCTGTTTATAAAAAGGAGCCTTGGGTTAAAAAAGAAAAGACTGAAAAACACAGTTTTAAAATCAGCAGACTTGGGCTGTATTTTTCTCTTTGCTTCTGACTCAGTATGTGCCCTCCTGCTTTTTCATAGGCCTCTTTCCTCATCTGAAAATCCAGTGCTAGATTGGATGACTCTGACTCTAACCTGTAAAATATTTTTTACTTAGCAAGTCACAGTGTTCACAATCCTGTGAGGTAGAATCAAGTATAAAAGGAAAAAGTTAATGTAAAGTAGAGACCTAAAATATTGTGTGCCTTTAGTCATGTAGTTCACAAAAGGTAAATAACTCAAGAAGTCAACTCAAGTGAAGCTATTTGAGCTGGAAAATAACATTTGACTTTCTTCTTTTTTTTTTTTTCAGCTTCAGCAAAATTTTAATATTTCACTGCATACTTTAAGACTATTATTTGCAATCATTATGGTCCAAGACAAATAAATTTCCCCTTTCCCAAACCTTCTACAGCTTTCCTATTAAAGTTTGTCCTTCCCTATCCTCTTTCACATTTTGGAACAATCTAGATACTTTAAGTACAAAATGAATCTTTTCCCATTAGTAAACAAGAAAACAGCCATTTACTACTTTGTATTTGACCGTCTTTTTAAAACAACATAGGGCTTCCCTGGTGGCTCAGATGGTAAAACATCTGCCTGCAGTGTGGGAGACCCGGGTTCGATCCCTGGGTTGGGAAAATCCCCTGGAGAAGGAAATGGCAACCCACTCCAGTACTCTTGCCTGGAAAATTCTGTGGACTGGGGAGCCTGGTAGGCTACAGTCCATGAGGTCGCAAAGAGTCGGACTCGACTGAGCGACTTCACTTTCACTTAAAGCAACAGAAGCCTATTCAGAAAAGTGCTGAAAGTTGATATGATATGAAAGTATTTTGTTCCAAAGAGCTGATAAGACCACAAGTACTTGCCATCACTTTCTTTACAGAAGATCCGTATTATCACAGGGAAAATCTCAAATGACTCCATGCCTCCAAATCCAGATTGGGGAGGGTGGCCTGACAGAAACTCACACAGGTTGGAACAATGTCTTTGCCCCAGGGTGTGACTAGGAACAGACTCTTGGAACACTTGGAACAGACTCCTTTAACTCTTGGAATACTGGGAACAGACTTCTTTATCATATAGTCAAGTGGTTCCTTTTAGGTTTGAACCCTTTCTAGCACAGATGATTCTTTGTTTAAACTCAACATTCCTCTGTGCTCAGGTACCAAATGGAAGTCTTGGTATATCCTCATGTAGAAGTTTCCCAATTTGAATAACGGCTCAGATGGTAAAGCCTGCACCTGCAATGCAGGAAACCTGGGTTCAGTCCCTGGGTTGGGAAGATCCCCTGGAGAAAGGAATGGCTACCCATTCCAGTATTCTGGCCCGGAGAATTCCATGGATGGAGAAGCCTGGCAGCCAGGCCATAGTCCACGGGGTCACAAAGAGTCAGACGGGACTGAGTGACTTCCACTTCACTTTGTAAGATTTATACCATCAAAGAACCTAACACAAAGTTCATGTCCCGATCCAGGTAGTGGATTTGTTGAGGGCTGATCCTAAAAATCCTGGTACATTTTGACCCACAGAGAATAGTTTGGGGGTGATGTATTGAAACTACCAAATAAACGTGGCCTGTGTGATAAAACCATTACCAGTCTGATGCCAAAGCCACATGACCTTTGCTCACATTTGAGAAAAAGTTAAACTAAGTTGTATACAGCTCTGCTTGTTTTGTACTTTCTGGGACAAAGTCTACTTTATTAGTTTCTAAGAATTCCTTCTGGGATACTCAATCAGTTGGATCAACCATTGTATAAATTGTAGAATTTGTATCTATTAACATCTTTATTGCCAATTATAATTTGCTCTGATTTAATGTCATTTTCTGAAAACACCATCCTAGCTTTCTGCCAAGCTAAAGAAGTTGGAAGACAACTACTTAATTAAGTATTTATTGAATTTATACTGTATATTCAGCCCATGTATACAATGAAATACCTGCCTTCGAAGACTCATACTACAGTTGGGAATACAGACTAAGTACATAAAACATCAGCCCATAAATAAAATTAAATACTCAGTTGTTCTGAGAATGATAGAAGAATACATTACAAAACAAGATTTTATTTCTATGATGAAGAATGTCACCATCTTCAGCTAAAGAAGCTGAAGTTGAATGGTTCTATGAAGGTTCACAAGATCTATGAAGATCTTCTAGAACTAATAACAAAAAAAGATGTCCTTTTCATTATAAGGGATTGGAATGCAAAATTAGGAAGTCAAGAGATACTTGGAGGAATAGGCAAATTTGGCCTCGGAGTACAAAACAAAGCAGGGCAAAGGCTAACAGAGTTTTGCCAAGAGAACGCAGTGGTCATAGCAAACATCCTCTTCCAACAACACAAGAGAAGACTCTACACATGGACTTCAACAGATGGTCAATACTGAAATCAGACTGATTATATTCTTTGCAGCCAAAGATGGAGAAGCTCTATACGGTCAGCAAAAACAAGACCGGGAGCTGACTGTGGCTCAGATCATGAACTCCTTATTGCCAAATTCAGACTTAAACTGAAAGTAGGGAATACCACTAGACCATTCAGAAATGACCTAAATCAAATCCCTTATGATTATACAGTGGAAGTAACAAATAGATTTAGGGATTAGATCTGATAGACAGAGTCTCTTCCTGGAGAACTACGGACAGAGGTTTGTGACATGGTACAGGAGGCAGTGATCAAGACCATCCCCAAGAAAAAGAAATGCAAAAAGGCAAAACGGTTGTCCGAAGAGGCCTTACAAATAGCTGAGGAAACAAGAGAAGGTAAAGGCAAAGGAGAAAAGGAAAGATATACTCATTTGAATGCAGAGTTCCAAAGAATAGCAAGGAGAGATAAGAAAGCCTTCATCAGCGATCAATGCAAAGAAATAGAGGAAAACAATAGGATAGGAAAGACCAGAGATCTCTTCAAGAAAATTAGAGATACCAAGGGACCATTTCATGCAAAGATGGACACAATAAAGGACAGAAATGGTATGGACCTAACAGAAGCAGAAGATATTAAGAGGTGGCAAGAATATACACAAGAACTACACAAAAAAGATCTTCACGACCCAGATAACCATGATGGTGTGATTACTCACCTAGGGCCAGACAACCTGAAATGTGAAGTCAAGTGGGCCTCAGGAAGCATCACTACGAACAAAGCTAGTGGAGGCGATGGAGTTCCAGTTGAGCTATTTCAAATCCTAAAAGATGATGCTGTTAAAGTGCTGCACTCAATATGCCAGCAAATTTGGAAAACTCAGCAGTGGCCACGGGACTGGAAAAGGGCAGTTTTCATTCCAATCTCAAAGAAAGGCAATGCCAAAGAATGTTCAAACTACTGCACAATTGCACTCATCTCACACGCTAGCAAAGTAATGCTATTCTCCAAGCCAGGTTTCAACACATGAACCGTGAACTTCCAGATGTTCAAGCTGGATTTAGAGAAGGCAGAGGAACTAGGGATCAAATTGTCAACATCTGCTGGATCATCAAAGAAGTGAGAGAGTTTCAGAAAAACATCTGCTTCTGCCAAAGCCTTTGACTGTGTGGATCACAACAAATTGTGGAAAATTCTTAAAGAGACGGGAATACCAGATCACCTGACCTGCCTCCTGAGAAATCTGTATGCAGGTCAAGAAGCAACAGTTAGAACTGGACATGGAACAACAGACTGGTTCCAAATTGGGAAAGGAATAGGTCAAGGCTGCATATTGTCACCCTGCTTATTTAACTTCTATACAGAGTATATTATGAGAAACGCTGGGCTGGAAGAAGCACAAGCTGGAATCAAGATTGCCGGGAGACATATCAATAACCTCAGATATGCAGATGACACCATCCTTAGGGCAGAAAGTGAAGAAGACCTAAGAAGACTCTTGATGAAAGTGAAAGAAGAGTGAAAAAGTTGGCTTAAAACTCAACATTCAGAAAACTAAGATCATGGCATCTGGTCCCATCACTTCATGGCAAATAAATGGGGAAACAATGGAAAG
The DNA here is from genome assembly GCF_023091745.1 of Budorcas taxicolor. NCBI lineage: Eukaryota > Metazoa > Chordata > Mammalia > Artiodactyla > Bovidae > Budorcas > Budorcas taxicolor. Next base: position 12,303,403 of record NC_068919.1, on the reverse strand, counting down.
AGTGAGATCTTACTTATGGGGGCTCCAAAATCACTGCAGATGGTGACTACAGATATGAACTTCAAAGATGCTTGCTCCTTGGAAGAAAGGATATGAGCAACCTAGACAGCATATTAAAAAGCAGAGAATTACTTTGCTGACAAAAGTTTGTTACTCAAAGCTATGGTTTTTCCAGTAGTCATATATGGATATGAGAGTTGGACTATAAAGAAAGCTGAGCACCAAAGAATTGATGCTGTTGAACTGTGGTGTTGGAAAAGACTCTCGAGAGTCCCTTGGACTGCAAGGAGACCCAAGCAGTCAATCCTAAGGGAAATCAGTCCTGAATTTTCATTGAAGGACTGATGCTGAAGCTGAAACTGCAATACTTTGGCCACCTGATGTGAAGAACTGACTCATTGGAAAAGACCCTGATGCTGGGAAAGACTGAAGGCGGGAGGAGAAGGGGATGATAGAGGATGAGATGGTTGGATGGCATCACCGAATTGATGGATGTGAGTTTGAGTAAGCTCTGGGAGTTGGTGATGGACAGGGAAGCCTGGGGTGCTGCAGTCAGTGGGGTTGCTAAGAGTCGGATACGACTGAGTGACTGAACTGAACTGAACTATGTCATCATAGCAATGTCAGATATTTTTGTTTACATACCGTCTTATTTTCCCCCACTAGAAGCTTCATGAAACTTTTTTGTTTTGTTCAATGCAATTTCCTCAGTGTCTGGCATGTAACTGGCACTCAATAAATATTTGCTGACTGAATAGGTCAAGTCCTTAGGACAGACAGAGAAAGGAAAGTTTTCATAGGGTTGAGACCTCCACTTGAGACCTGGCCTAACTAATGCTTTTATTCATCTTGATTCATAGCAATCTATAAATTTTAGCAAATAACTTCTTTATATAATAATAGGAAAATGTGTATATAATTGAAATAGAAGATAGAGTGGAATGAAAGGATTAAATTGGGTGTTAAAGATTCCAGGAGACCTACTTAGCTTACTGCTAAAAGAAGTTTGTCCTAGAATCAATGGTTTTCAAACATTGTTTAAGAACAACTGTATTTTCAAGCAAAACCTCAATAAATTGAACAGTTTATTAAAGCAGAGCTGCTCTGATTGACTTTAGCAGTGGCTTGAAGGAGGGTTTGGGGAGTTCCCCTCTCTTAGTCCCCTCACACCCACAAAGAGGTTTGGCTTCTGAGGGAATCCTAGAAACACAGTTTGAAAACACTGGGATGAAGGAACTTTAGAGTCTATACGCTCTGAAAATTCTATTCATGAAGGCAGCTGAGTTACGACCTGGGCTCCCTTTGGTCTCTGTCACTTTAAGCTGAAGGAGTACTAGGAGTTAGCACCTAGAAAGACAAAAATCACATGTGGCCTGGGCCAAGGCCAATGCCCCTTCTCATGGCCAGACTTGGGAAACTATGTTACATTTCTCTGATCCAAGACTGATGATGGTTAAATAACTTTGACTTTGGCTTGCGTGTCGTCCTCCCCCTACTCTCTCCTTCCCCTCCCTCCTCCCCCAGCTCAGAACTGAAGATATCCAAGCTCACTTGGCAATTTCTCAGGGCTTCGGAGTTGATCAGAATCTTATATACAAAGTAATCTGGTGCCCACCCGGATGAGAAAATATTCATTTGTCACCACCCGGCACCTTGTCAGCTAGCTGGTTGATTTGCTTTAGATATCCAGAGAGAAAGCAGCCATACACACGCAGGGGTGGAAGGGTAACAGAAGAGAGCTGAATGAAGTAACAATTTACCAAAGTGTGCTTAGCTTTAAGGGGGACAGAGGACTGTAAAGAACCCCAGGACTAGCAACGGCTGGAAGTTATCACCACTAGGCTTGAAAAACCAAGGAAAGAGAGCTGTAATCAACAGAGTGGCTTGAGAACTTGGTAAAAAATGCCACCACTTCCGTGTTCCTAAAGATAAGGATGTGGAACCCTCGGAAGAAGGAACTTATCGACTCTTACTGAATCGGCGGCTTTCAAGACTTCTCGAGGTCGCTCAAGCCAGCGGTCTCACTTTGACCTTCCCAGCCAAGAGTCGAAAATGATCAGTTTACTGAGACGAGTTGGGACTACAACTCCCAGCATGCATCTCTCCGCTTCTATCGCAAACTTTTCAACTCTGGAGACTTCCGGAAGAATCGTTTGTCGGGACTTGTAGTTCCCCAGTTCGGATCGGCCGTCTGCCATAGGCGCCTGCTCATTGGAGCCCAGGTCACCGCCCCCTTCCCTTCCCCTCGCCGTACATCGGTGTCCCACGCACGCACGCGCGGCGCGTGTCCACGCCCCTCCCGAGACCTAGGACGCAGGCGCGCGCACGCTCCCGGGGCCCGGTGGGCGGGGAGGGGGGGAGCGGGGGAAGGAGGAGGGGGAGGGTGGGGGGGGTTAGGTGTCTATTGATGTCTATTGAGTAGACGGCAGTGGGGCACGAAGAGAGCGGAGGTCCTGGTGCCAAGCGGGTCAACGCTGCATTGGGCCTAGAGCGGGCAAGAGATTCCGAAGCTAAGGGAGCGAACTTTGCGAGAAAGAGTCGGCCGCTGAGACCCAGAAGGCCGCTGGGGGCGAAGCCCCGGCCTAGGCCCCGCGGAGATGTCGGGCTGCGGAGCTTGTACTTGCGGCGCGGCGGCCGCGCGAATCTTTAGCTCATCGCTCGTCTCCGCTCAAAGAGGTAACGAATTAGTCCCTCACCTGAGCCCTTGATCCAGGAGTGTCCTGGCGGGCGGTGGAGACTCCGGGGAGGGCAAGAGACCGCCCCCACCACTCGGTGCTTCTCCTGGCACCCCCCCCCCCCCTTCCGTGGCATGGGACTCTGCCAACCTCTGGAGCAGCTGTTTCTCACATTTGAGGTGAACCCCTGTGTTCCCCAACCCGCTGGCTTTCAGGCCTTTGGGGCTAGCATGTGGCCGCTTCGCAGAAACCCTGAAAGCGGGGGACAAATTGCTCCGTTTGTTAAAAAGTGTCCCCAGACCCCACTCAGAGCTCCTCCGGAGACTGCCGGCTGCTCTGACTGCGGTTCCTCTTCCGGAGCCCGGCCGGGTTCCCCTCGGGCTCGGATGGAGGGCTGCCACTGTTGGGATCCCCTGGGGCCTCGGGGCGCCGACCCGGCCGTCCCGGGCGCAGGCCACGCGAGGCCTGGGGTGTCACAGTCATTGTGCGGTCGCTCACGCCGGGGCGTAAACCGGACTCGTGCTGTTTCTAGGCGGCCGCGGGAAAGCGTCTGAGGAGGTGCCGGTTCGCTCAGCAGTTGTTTTTGAAGTACTTGGGTGTCTCAGCAATCGTTTGCCGGGTTTGCTAACTTGACAGCCGCAAATAGTTTTTGAAGGGTGGCGCTTGTTTACCTTTCCTTTCTGTTTATCAGGAGCTGCGAAGAGATGGTACCCCAGCCAAGAGATTCCGGAAAAGAAACCATTTTTCTGTTCCCTAAATCTATGAATAGCTGACAACAGGCTAGATCCTGTTTTAATCACTAAGGTCTAGGCAAATTCGTTTTGTTTTGGATTATCAGCTTGTGATCTCGGGGCGGAGGGGGAAAGCCTTCTATTCCTAATATTTAGCATCATTGTAAAATCCTTACTGTTTACTAAATGTTTATTTTCTGACAGTTTATTTCACACAGGGATTAAATGAGGTTGTGTGGGCAGAAGCATTTCCTAAAATGGTATGTAAATATAAAGGAGTGAATTTAGCCTCCAGACACTGTTAACCCTGAACAAGTAGACATCCATATTCTAGGAACTTTGAGTTGCAAACACTTGGAAGTGACAGATAGTTGAATTCATTTATCTGACACACTTGTTGACAGCCTACTGTGTGCCAGGCCCTGTTTTGGTGTTGGAGATGGAGGGGGGAATAAGTCCTCACCTTGAAGTTTAGAGAACTAGACAAAGAATAATATTGTTTCTGGGCCTGTATGAAATATGTGGGTGTCCTTGGGTAGGGAAGGCTCCTTTTGACAAAAGTCTTCATTTCTATCAATTGTCCCTGAAAACTGAATTATAGGAACTGGTGCAGTTGTTTATTTTTCTTTTCAAAACAACAGCTTCTTTAAAAATTGAATTTAGTAAAGCAACTATACTCCAATAAAAATTAATTTAAAAAATTAAATCTATCCTTAGGTAAGTAGAAAATTAATGGCTTATTTAGGAATTATCTGTTTGTTTCTCAGTTAATACAAGTTTACTAGAGCTTTTCAGAAATACCAAACCATAGCTTTTACTGTAAAGGAGTAAGTTAAACTTTAAATGTGAGATATTACCCAATATCATTATAGAATTTAATATTTCAATGTGACAATGAAACATTAAATGGTTTTCACATGGATTTGAGACTTTCCCAAGGCTTAATTACATAAAATGTTTCTTTTCCATGGTAGAAACTCTATACATATGTCTACAAAAATATAAGATAATTTTTTTTAAAGCTGAAAAACCTCCAAGAAGGTTATTTTTATTTAGAATTCCTGGAAAGAGGAAGAGAGTGAAAGAAAAACTAGAATTGAACTTTAGTGTATTATTCTTACAATTAGAGTTAAGAATTTCAACATAATTAAATAATCTCATCAATATAGTCTTCTCACAGGAAATTGTACAGTGATTTAAGAATAAAAGGGGAGATGTCATAACTCCTCTGAAGTACAGTGCTGTTCTCTGTTTCTGTTCCTTTATCTGTCATGTTATACTTTAAAAATTTTTAATGGTAGTTTGAAAAATTACTTGATAAGTTGTCATACTAGACACCAGATCTGTTTTCTTTTCCTGTTGGGCTATATGTATCCAATTTAATATTTTCTTCACTGTTCTCTTTGAATATGAAATGCATGTTAAAGTAAAAATTTTAAATATTTTTTTTGCTCAGATTGCTGGTGTTTTCACTATTGGTGTATGTGTTTTTAAAATGTACCTTGCATATAGAACAGTCAGTTTGCATTCTAAGTATGTGCGTTCAAAAATGTTTGATTCCATTTAAAAAATCCTCAGTGACAATACTTGGTCTGAATTTGGCTGTGAGAGTTGTGTGATTCTGTATAACTCTCTTGATTTCTGGATGTTTTCTGTTCTTTTCCATTGAAAGGGTGTCACCTCATAAGGGTGTAAATGAAGATTTGAAGATGCTCAAACTTGTTGGTTGGCATCCATAATTCTCATGATAGTTACGTAATGTGCCTAACTTAATAGTTTTTAGCTAGATTTTAGGTCCCTCCCTATCTTGTGATTAAATCCGATACAAATTAAATAAGACAAAATGAATAAGTGATAGAACATCTTTATTTATGAAATTATACACTATTTCCTAATCACTTCTCTTTTCTTGGGCATGTTCACCTTCAGACCAGTAGATTAGTAGCGTTAGTGAAAACCTGTCAAATATTTTTAAACTTGAGGAAAGCTATTACAGGAGTCATGTTATTTTTCTTTATTAGTAAGTATTCAGAATTCCTGAAGTAGTAACTTGGACATAAAGTAAAAAGCTGAGATTATTAAAAGCAGTAAGTATCTACTAAATTGCAAGCACCATGAGTGTTTGTTGAATTTTGTCTCCAATTTGTGTTAAGGGTCTAGTGTTTAAGAGAGCATCCAACTTGATTTGCCATTTCATAAGTTGTTAAATGCTTAAATATGTCACTACAAATAGCTAGTTTTAAATTTTCATTAGTTCTTTTGCTCTGTTTCTAAAATGCAAATCAAAGATCAATTTATCTTTTAAGCTGAATCATTGGTGTATTTTTGGAGAATGCTTAGTTTAAGATCGAATATAGGAAGTTAAGTATTTAGAAATTGAATAAAATATTCTCCTGTTCTTAAAAGCCTTAAAATCATTATACCTTATTCTAATATATAGTTTTTAAAAAACAGCTGCTCTGAAACTCAAACGTTTATCTTTATGACAGAAGTTTGTAAGTGGTTTAACTTTTAACTGTTTTCTGTCATTACTGCCAAGTAGTCTTTTGAAATATACTTCACATAAATACTTGCCCTTGTTTGGCTTTTAGGTGTTTTTCACCTGGGTTCACAGGCTTCCAAAAGGCCCAGGGATAAAATTCAGAGGCTCTTTGAACTTTATTTTCACTAGTCTCTGAGAGAAATGTAGCATTTCTTCCAGTTATATAGGCAAGAAACTGTAGTAGTATTAGCAATACCTGTGGAATTGCCACCAGTCTAAATCACAGATGTTTTCATTTCACATTGCATTGCTGATAGCCCAAAATATTGTTTACACTTTCCACTACTTTGAAATCATGGTTATTTTAAAAGCTGTTAGATCTTATTTAATTTTGTTAAGAAGCATATTTTAAAAATATATTAACTACTTCAGGATGATTGGGTTCCTATATATTTTATTCTGTACATTTAAAAATGTTCTGAATAGGCTTCACCAGTGTGCCAGAGGACGAAAAAAAAGGGTTAACAATTCCTGATTGGCTTGCTGCAGTGCTTTCTGTGAAGATGTTATATGATTGGTGAATGACTGGTCATTTACATTGTTTTGTACGGTGGTTTTAAAAAGTGTGGTCCTCAAACCAGCAGCATAGGCATCATCTGGGAACTTGTTAGAAATGCATTCTTGGGTCCCACCTCATACTCTCTCAATCAGAACTAGGGAAGATCCCCTGCAATCGGTGGTTTAACAAGCCGTCCAGGTGATTCTAATGCATGCCCAAGTTTGGGAACCAGTGGTTTAGTATTTATAGCATCATGTTGGTGTAGCCCTTAGATTATAGAATGTTAAAACACCACTTCAGTACCATACTATCAGGGCCAGCAAAGAAGTTCTTAAATTTAGAAGTCTAAATAACATGAACATGTATTTTAAATTGTATTTTCTTTGGTGATTGTGTAATTTGGTTTCATATGTTACTTCATTAGTTATTTAAAGTGAAGAATTTTTCTTTCTATTCAAGTAGATTTTAAAAGAATCATGTTCATCATTTTTATTTCTCTTAAATTCCCAAAGATAATTTCCTTTCAGCTTCTTTTCTGATAGTATTAGATACTGTACATTGTTAAATGCTATTTTAAAAGATGTAAGTGGAAAATAATACACTATATGTGAAACTTCAGGTATAAATTTTGTTCTAAACATCTGAGTACAAATATAATATCCAAGTACAAATATAAAGGTTGTTATAATTGTAGTTTTCTTTGTGAATACATCATAAAAGTTCAGTTAAAAAATTACACTTGTTACATAGATTATAGTAAATTATTATATTATGCTGTCTTTCATTTAATGGATGTTCTCAGGCATACACAAAATAGAACACTGAACCCCCAGATACCCATCACCCAGCCCCAAGGTACGTTCAGCTTTCTGCATTCTTGATTTCATCTATCCCTCTCTCCCATAACTTTGTCTAAACTTGCTTCTTAGAGGGACATAGTCTTTAAATACATACTATGTCCTTGAAAAAACATTAACATTTAGCTTAAATTTCATAAACTGTATCTACCAAGAGTCAGTTCAGTTCAGTCACTCGGTTGTGTCTGATTCTTTGCGACCCCATGGACTGCAGCACATCAGGCCTCCCTGTTCATCACCAACTCCCGGAGTTTACTCAAACTCATGTCCATTGAGTCATCACTGACTCAGTGGCATCACCAGAGAGAATAATGGCTAACATAATTTACTGCAAAACATGGAAATGTTACACTTGAGAAAATTTGAAATGTCTTGAAAATGTTACTTATAAGGAATGCATCAATTTTTTTTCCCTCAATATTCAAGCTTAATAGTGTTAAGCAAAATTTTATACTTTTGGGGTTAGGGACTGGGATGTCATAATCCTTTTTTGGTGTTCTTCGTGAATTTATATAGAAATAAAAGTTTTTTTCCTCTTTGTATCTTTGCTGAGTAATTTGGTGGGTTCATTTTTGTGCCTTGTGGAACTGGAGATGGCACGGTGATAAGTTATTCAGTGTAAAAGGAGTTGGAAAATGGGAGGGAGTTGTTAATAAAACAGTTACACAACTAAGCAATTGTTTTTGAATTGTTTTAACTACATAATTTTAAACCAGTTTTTGTATTTGAATACAGCATATACATATGTGTATCTTTTAAAAAGCCCCAACAAGTGTAGAAATTAAATCCTAAGTTGTGAATTGTGCAGGAAATAAAATGAGGGAGGCAAAATCAGTTTCTGAAGTTTATCTAAGTGTTCACCACCACCACCGGCCTCGCCCCCAGTGTTGTTTGATCACCTCCTAATAGCAGTCTGGGAAACTTGCTTCATGTCAATAAGGCCAATGTACCTTATTAGCTTTTGCAAGATTCTAAGTAGCTCTAGGGTATTGAGGTCTGTGGAATTTTGTTTAACTTATGACCATTCAGTTTTCTTGTGTAGGGAGCAGTCTTTTAAGGACCGACTTGGGGAATACTGCCTCACAATATGGAGTATGGCTCTTTTGCCAATGACTGTAATTTATTTGGGAGTTTATTTTGTATTTATATGCAGAGAAGCAGGAGTCAGCAAACAATGATCCCATAGAACAGATCTAGACACCTGTTTATTTACATTTTGTTTGTTCTTGTTGGTAGATATAAGACATATAACAATATAGAACATAAATGCCCTTGTTCCCCTTTCACACTTTGAAAGGGCCATTAATTGTTGTCGCTGGTCTTTCCTCACTTCCAACGCACAGGTCTGGCCAGTTTTTGAGGATGGTGTCACCAGTTTGTACTATTGCTGTGAAAAATGTAACTTTTTCAACTTCCTTAATGCTTAAGGGATTTTTGTTTCCAGGGGATTTATTGAAGACGTGTTAATATTTGATGTGTAGACTAAATAAATTTCATCGTATTTTCAGGTATTTCTTGTAGTCGTATTCATATACCAGTTTTAGGAAGGCTTGGGACCTTTGAAACTCAGCTTCTACGAAGAGCTCCTTTTAGAGCTTTTACAGAAACACCAGCATACTTTGCCTCAAGAGATGGGATAAGTAAAGATGGCTCTGGAGATGGAAATAAGGTATTTTATCTTTATTGGCATCTATATACATATGTGAGTTCCCTCATTTAAACAAATATAATAGTACTCCGTATTTCATTGGTTATATGTTTTCATTGTTTGGTTGCTAAGTTGTATCCTACTCTTCGTGACCCCATGGACTGTAGCCCACCAGGTGACTCTGTCCTGCATTTCCCAGGCAAGAGTACTGGAGTGAGTTGCCATTCTCTTCTCCAGGGGATCTGCCCTACCCAGGGATCAAACCTGTGTCTCCTGCATTACAGGCAGTTTCTTTACTGCTGAGTCAGCAGGGAAGCCCATGTTTTCTGTAGGAGATATAAAATGATGTGAAGAATTTTATGTATTTTTATTTTGTGTATCAGCCTGAACCATAACATTATTTGATAAGCATTTCATTGGTAAGCAATAATTAAAATTTCTAAGACCCCAAGACAGTAAAGAAGCTTCATTAAATAATTTATGTAGTCAGTCTGATGGTTGGTTGGATTAAGAATAGCCATCCTTTTCTGCTTCTACACAGCTCTTAAAACTCATGATAATATAAACCTTACTTCATCCTCTACCTAAAAATCTTGGATATCTGTATGACTTAATGGTGGGCTACTCTGTAGCTCATTTGAAAAGATCCTGATGCTGGGCAAGATTGAAGGCAGGAGGAGAAGGGGATGACAGAGGATGAGATGGTTGGATGGCATCGCTGACTCAATGGACATGAGTTTGTTTGAGTAGGCTCCGGGAGTTGGTGATGGACAGGGAGGCCTGGCGTGCTGCAGTCCATGGGGTCCCAAAGAGTCGGACATGACTGAGTGACTGAACTGAACTGAACTCTAGCTAGGAAATAGATGATTGGTAACTTTATTAGGTCAGTGAATAATCATGTTTTTTATTATGCAAATTTGACTAACACTTGAGTTATTAATATGTGTGAGACAGAATGCTAGGTGTTTTCATATACACACTTAATCCTAATAATGCCTCTCTAAAGTAGGTGAAATTATCCCCTCCCTTTTTTTTAGAGATAACAGAAGTTAGATTTAAGAAAGTTGAGTCACTACTTGTCATGGTAATAACTCTCAATCCAATTTCATAGTAAGTTTTTTAGTTACTAATGCTTATTGACATTTTTTTCCTCTAGTATTTACTGTCATGGAAAAAAAGCTAATTATTATACATGCTGGATCATACCATGTAAAGAAGGGAAACAGTAAATGTTTTTACTAGAACTAGTTTTTTTATAAGATTAATTTACAAACAACATAAACATAAATTTAAATACAAACAAGTTACATGGTGGTTGCCTGAAAGTAATAATTGACACTTTTTCTTTTCTTGCACAAACATTAGAAATCAGCAAGTGAGGGAAGCAGTAAGAAATCAGGCTCTGGAAATTCTGGAAAAGGTGGAAACCAGCTTCGCTGTCCTAAATGTGGTGACTTATGCACACACGTAGAGACCTTTGTGTGTAAGTATTATTTTTTCTGTTCTTCTTTTTCCCTGCCTTTTCTGTAAATCATTAATTGCACAGAAATATATACATTATACCTTATATACATCAGAATTATTTTTTTCCTGAATTTACAATAGTCTCTCTTAGAGTCACCAGATACTAAAAATCTCTTGGACTAGTAATGCTTTGAACTGTTATGGTATAAGATAATTTAAGAAAACTCTTTGCTTCCTTGTTTTGCTTGTGTGTGTTCGTCGCTTAGTCATGTCCAACTCTTTGTGACCCTGTGGACTGTAGTCCACTAGGCTCCTCTGTCCATGGAATTCTCCAGGTAAGAGTACTGGAATGAGTTGGCATTCCCTTCTCCAGGGGATCGTCCCAACCCAGGGATTGAACCTGGGTCTCCTGCACTGCAGGTGAATTCTTTACCATCTGAGCCACCCAGCAATTTTAATTGATAAACAATTCTTAATGGTTAAGCTGTGTTGAGACGAGCCCCGAGAGGCAGGCAATATGCTTAGGAATGGAATGGCTTGGTGAGATGGTAACTGTTTAGCTTTTTAAGGGACTGCTGTAGATGTTGCTAACAAGGTATAAGGGCTTCCCTGGTAGCTCAGCTGGTAAAGAATCTGCCTGCAATGTGGGAGACCCCAGTTCTACTCCTGGGTCAGGAAGATCTCCTGGAGAGGGGATAGGCTACCAACTCCTGTATTCTTGGGCTTCCCTGGTTGTTCAGATGGAAAAGAATCAGCTTGGAACATGGGAGACCGGGGTTTTATCCCTGTGTTGCAAAGATCCCCTGGAGAAGGAAATGCCAACTCACTCCAGTATTCTTACCTGGAGAATTCCAGGGACAGAGGAGCCTGATGGGCTGCAGTCTGTGTGGTCACAAAGAGTTGGACACGACTGAGCGACTAAGCACAGTACAGCACATAGATGTTGTAGCGTTTTACATCCCCACTAACAAGGTAGGTGCAAGGGTTCTAATTTCTTTGCATCCCCAACAGTGGTGTCTTTTTTTTTATTATAGCCATCCATCATAGGGATAGAAAGTGGTATTAATATCTCATCATGGTCGTGATCTACATTTCCCCAATGACTAGATGTTAAATATCTTTTCATGTGCTTATTGACCATTTGTATGTCTTCTTTGGAGAAGACTAAACTTTCTGTCCATTTTTAGGTTGAGTTTTCTTTTTCTTTTTTTGTGTGTGTGGGTTATCTGTTTATTGTTGAGGTGGAAGAATTATTTATTCTGAATACTGGGCCCTTATCTAGATTTGTGATCTGCAAATATTTTTCTTATCCTATGGGTAGTTCTTTATTTTTAAATGCTATATAGGAGTCAGTTAACTTTTAGTATAAAGACCAAGTAGTAAATATTTTAGACTTTATGGGCCATATTGCCTCTGTTGGGACTTTTCTCCTTTGTTGTTACTGTGCGAAAGCAACCATAGACAGTGTAAAGGAGTGAAATCGGCTGTGTTCTAATAACGTTTTGTGTATGACACTGAAATTTGAACTTCATTAACTTTCATTATCGATTTTTAAATGTAAAAGCTGTTCTTAGCTCCTTGATCTTCCTGTACATATTTCCTCTCACAAATATGTTTATAGTGATTTTTCTGTTTTCTTATAGTGGTATTACTGTTACTTGACTGACTTTGTTGAAATAAAATACCATTTCTGTCAGTCCATTATGAATATTTAGAAAATCAGCAGAAATTAAAATAATATCTAAGATTGTTGGTTATAAGTATATATATTAATTTTTTCTTTGCCCTTTTTTTCCCCCTTAAAAAAAATAACTTTATGAATAGTGTCCCTAGTTTTATTTAAGGTAGAGCCTTTAGTTATGGGGTTTTTTATTTTGGGCTTTTCTTGGGATTAAAAAAAAATTTGTTTCTTATTTAACTTAAGGGGGAAATTGAGGGAGACTTTATACACAGAAAAGGAAAGAAAACGCATGGATTCTAAATGTACAGTGTGATGGATGTGCATACCAGTATTCGCAGCACCCCAGAAGGCTCCCTCATGTTCTTTCCCAGTCACTAACCTCTCTTCCCCCAATGCACCCACTACCTTGACCTTCATCACTAGAGATTGGTTTTGCCTGTTTTTGTATTTCATTTAAACAGAATCATACTGCATGTTCTGTTGCTTTTGGATGGAGCTTTTAGTTTTTATGCTTATGTATATAATACTTTTTGAAGGCTTATTGTAATTATGTGTCTCATTGAGTGAGGATAAACTTTTATGCAGTGGTTTGGAGATTTTATATTTGACCCTGAAACTTTTTCAGAATTATGAAGAACTTTCATTTAAACAAATATCCTAAAAGGGTTTTTACTAAGGTAATCTTTCTTCTGTTGTTGATATACTATACAAGCATGTTTATTGGCATCAGTATTCTGTTTGTAAAGAAATATAGAATACCTGTAGTAATCATTTAAGGAGGTTTATTTATCCCCTGAAAATTTAACAAAATCAGATTTTGCCCCTTGTTTTAGGAATAAAAAATATGTATTGCAATGCTTGTTTACTTGTTTTTCTGAAATAGCATTTTGATAAGTTGAACCTGGATAATGTTGAATGTGTTTCAGTGTAAAACAGTACTACAAATATTCAGGCAGAATTTAAGCAACCCTTCAAGGAGGAGTGAGGAATAAGCAAAGAGGAATGTTTTTGTCAGTATTTCTCTTTCCCTTTGACCTAATTTCTTCAGAGAACTATTTCGTTCTCGTGTTCTCAGGCCAGATTTTCTGGTGACACAGCCTGAACTAGACAAGAGGCTTCCCTGCCCTTTAATCCTTGCCCTGTTTACTACCATCAGTAATAGTTACTAATTGGTGCCTGGTCATAATATAAAGCCACTGTCTTTTTCCATTGATAGGAATTGGTGATAATAAATTTTGACTTGTGTTAATAAAAAGTACTTGAAATAGCTTGATCTTTTTCTTTAGGAAAGCCTTACTAGGTGATTGGTAAATGGAATACACACATGATCCCTCATCTAGTTTAAAATTTGTGGCTAGAATTTGTCCAGAATGTATATTTTTGATTGGCTTTTTGTTTAAGAGCAGATATGTAATAATTAAATTGGTTGAATTAATAATTAAATTTATTTTTAAAATGTGGAGTGGTCTATTTTTTTTAAAAAACTTTGATTATTTTGTGAAGATGGAGGTGTGCTTGCCAGTCAGTGCAGTTTTTTTGTAATCTGTGGATAGGTAGTTACAATATTCCCAAAGGCAGAGATTCCCATAGTTTTAAAAATCATTTTTCTTTGCCTTTTTACCTGTTTAGTTAGGTTACACAAACATAACACAAAAATATATTACTAGACCTACCAACATGTAACTAATTCCTGTGTATATTTTGCTCTGAATCTGTTAATAGTCTGTATAGGATTCTCTACCATGCTGCTTTCTGAGGTTCTTGGTTACCATTAGTGGAATTAGGCTTGGAGAAGATTAAGAATATGTGCCTGTATCCTAAAAGAGAGAAAAGAGGAAATCACTTTTGTTTTAAACACAAGATATCTATAGCTAATGCCTTGGCATTGAGAAACCTGTTTCATCTTCACTTTTAACTGCCCTGCGCTGTTTCCAAAAGCTGTATGATTATATTTTGTTAATTTCTTAGCTTTTAAAAAATATTTATTTATTTGTGTTGGGTCTTAGTTGCAGCATATGGGGTCTGTGTTGCATCACATGGGATCTTGACTCTCCAGTTGTGGTGCATGGGCTTAGTTTCTCCATGACATGTGGGATCTTACTTCCATGACCAGGACCAGAATCTGCATTGCAAGGCAGATTCTTAACCCCTGGACCACCAGGGAAGTCCCAGTTTCTTAGTGGTTTTTAGGTCAAAGAAATAGGAATTAGTGGAATAAAGATAATAAGAAAGGTATAAAATAGTTTTATATATTTACCAAGTCAAAGTCTTAGAAATGCTCACAGGTTTGAAAAGAACCTTAAGAATATATATATATATTTTACATTTTTTAGGGATTAAAATGGATTTTTGTCTTTCAACTTGTGTGTGTTTGTAATTTTTTGTAGTAAAATGTTAATTTTATTACAGATTAATTTATTTGTACTTTACTTTTTACCCACGGTTTATTCATTCTAGTATTTGAATAAAATAATTACTTAATATAGTGGTAGTTTTTAAAATTAACTTTAGGGCGAATTCCCTGATAATGGTTAGATGACACCCCATTTTCACTGCCAAGGGTCCGGGTTCAGTCCTTTGCCGGGGAACTAAGATTTCCGGAACTTCGCAGTACACACTCCCCTCCAAAAGAAAAACCCAAAACTTTAGTGAATGGAGAAGTCAAAAGAATTTCAACCAGTCTTTTCTCTAGATAAAATCTGTCACACCTAGCTGAAGTGAATAGAATGTAGTTTACTGAACTCAGATTTATCAGCTATTTTAGGTACAAATTAGGCTGGCTGTTGTGGCTAGTGGAGTGAACTACAAGTTTTTCGTCAAGTATACATAGGTTTCAATTTTCAATGAGTCTTTAAAGTTAAATAGTATTGAATTATTTTTCTCTGTCCTTTTACAGCATCCACCCGCTTTGTGAAGTGTGAAAAATGTCATCATTTTTTTGTTGTGTTATCAGAAGCAGACTCAAAGAAAAGCATAATTAAAGAACCTGAATCAGCAGCAGAAGCTGTAAAACTGGCATTCCAACAGAAACCGCCTCCTCCCCCCAAGAAGGTATAAGTCCTCGCTCAGTGTCATAAACATTTTATCTTGAAAACATTTCACTGCTTCCCCTCTCTCCAGTTTATATTGAATCTTAATACTAGTATCTAAACAAGTTTTGTAAGTTCTTTATAATATAGGCTGTGTCTGGCCGAATTGTTACTGATATTTGATACTTGAAATTTAGGTATGGGGTCCATTGCTGTTTTCCCATATCATGATTACTGTATTCATAGCAATGAAATACAGCTGATGATTATTACTGTTAATACTAAGTTAATCTAAAATGATATCCTTAAAATAGAACAGCTGGGGGTTTGTTTTTGTTAGTTTGGATCCCTAAATAACAGCAGCCTGCAGTTTTTCCCTCTTAAATTAATCTACTTTATTAGAAGTAAAACAGCCTCAGGCTAACAATAGAAGCAAGTATTTTTTCATGACCAATGTGCCAGGGCGCTCCTATATAACACTGTGACTTTTATGGTGTCAGCTCTTTCTTGACGTCTCAGGTGGATTGTGATTTAGCCATGTGAGACACAGCAGAGTATACCACCAGCTTCACTGGGTACTTGGCGTGTACTTTCTGAGAAGGAGGAGCCCTGCTGGGCTGTGTTATTATCTCTGGCCATGTCTCAGGTGGTGTTTGCACACTTGTTATTTCTCACCCTCTGCTTTCTTTGACTGTTGAGATACCAGTGCATTTGTTTCTGCAAATGTGCTAAATCGTGGGTGTAATTCATGAAGAATGATGATTTTTAAAAACCATGAAGTGAACTAGTGAAGTCAAGTCGCTCAGTCATGCCTGACTCTTTGCGACCCCATGGACTGTAGCCTACCAGGCTCCATCCATGGGATTTTCCAGGCAAGAATACTGGAGTGGGTTGCCGTTTCCTTTTCTAGGGGATCTTCCCGACCCAGGGATCGAACCCGGGTCTCCTGCATTGTAGGCAGACGCTTTACCATCTGAGCCACCAGGGAAGCATCTGTTAAAAACCATAACAACGTATATATGGTCAACCATTATAGAATTTGTTATGTAAAAATAAAGTAATGGAAAATACAGCTGTTAAGCCTTATGTTCCTCACTAATTTGTATAGACTTCAGAATCTGAGTTGGAGTTCTAGAGAATAAAGTTCTAGAAAATAACTCTTTTTGGGAGTTGGTGAATATTAGCAGTTAACTTCTGTTAACTAAAAGCTGAAAGAATTAACTCTAGGTGCTAAGCCATTGGCAATAACCAAACTTCATATAGAGCTTTAGTTTCTACCAAGAATAAGAGTTTTAGATTGCCATTTAGATAAGTGTATAGCTTAATATCTGAGAAAAAGCTAAATGTTTGTGAGTATTAAATCACATTTGATACAGGTGGTATAATGATTTTTGAGTATATAATGCCTATTTTATTCTTAAAAATTTTTTAAGAGATAGGGATACCAGACCACCTTACCTGCCTCCTGAGAAATCTGTATGCAGGTCAAGAAGCAGCAGTTAGAACTGGACATGGAACAACAGACTGGTTCCAGATTGGGAAAGGAGTACGTTACGGCTCCATATTGTCACCCTGCTTATCTAACTTACATGCAGAGTACATCATGTGAAATGCCAAGCTGGATGAAGCAAAAGCTGGAATCAAGACTGTGGGAGAAATATCAATAACCTCAGATATGCAGGTGATACCACCCTTATGGCAGAAAGCGAAGAAGAACTAAAGGACTTCTTGATTAAAGTGAAAGAGGAGAGTGAAAAAGCTGGCTTAAAACACAACATTCAGAAAACTAAGATCATGGCATCCAGTCCCATCACTTCATGGCAAGTAGATGGAGAAACAATGGAAACAGTGACAGACCTTATTTTCTTGGGCTCTAAAATCATTGTGAACGGTGACTGCAGCCATGAAGTTAAAAGACACTTGCTCCTTGGAAGAAAAGCTATGAGCAACCTAGACAGCATATTAAAAAGCAGAGAATTACTTTGCCAACAAAAGTCTGTCTAGTCAGAGCTGTAGTTTTTCCAGTAGTCATGTATGGATGTGAGAGTTGGACTATAAAGAAAGCTGAAAAAAAAAAAGCTGAACACCAAAGAATTGATGCTTTTGAACTGTGGTTGTTGGGGAAGATGCTTAAGAGTTGCTTGGACTGCAAGGACATCCAACCAGTCAATCTTAAGGGACATAAGTCCTGAATATTCATTGGAAGGACTAATGCTGAAGCTGAAACTGCAACACTTTGGCCACATGATGCGAAGAACTGACTCATTGGAAAAGTCCCTGATGCTGGGAAAGATTGAGGGCAGGAGGAGAAGGGGACGACAGAGGAGGAGATGGTTGGATAGCATCACCCACTCGATGGACATGAGTTTGAGCAAGCTCCGGGAGTTGGTGATGGACAGGGAAGCCTGGCGTGCTGTAGTCCATGGGGTTGCAGAGTTGGACGTGACTGAGTGGCTGAACTGAACTGAATGTCTATTTTGGAAAAGTTCAGTTCAGTTCAGTCGCTCAGTTGTGTCCGACTCTTTGCAACCCCATGAATCGTAGCATGCCAGGCCTCCCTGTCCATCACCATCTCCCGGAGTTCACTCAGATTCACGTCCATCAAGTCAGTGATGCCATCCAGCCATCTCATCCTCTGTCGTCCCCTTCTCCTCCTGCCCCCAATCCCTCCCAGCATCAGATTTCTTTTCCAATGAGTCAGCTCTTCGCATGAGGTGGCCAAAGTACTGGAGCTTCAGCTTTAGCATCATTCCTTTCAAAGAAATCCCAGGGCTGATCTCCTTCAGAATGGACTGCTTGGATCTCCTTGCAGTCCAAGGGACTCTCAAGAGTCTTCTCCAACACCACAGTTCAAAAGCATCAACTCTTCGGCGCTCAGCCTTCTTCACAGTCCAACTCTCACATCCATACATGACCACAGGAAAAACCATAGCTTTGACCTGATGGACCTTAGTTGGCAAAGTAATGTCTCCGCTTTTGAATATGCTATCTAGATTGGTCATAACTTTTCTTCCAAGGAGCAAGCATCTTTTAATTTCATGGCTGCAGTCACCATCTGCAGTGATTTTGGAGCCCCCAAAAATAAAGTCTGACACTGTTTCTGCTGTTTCCCCATCTATGTCCCATGAAGTGATGGGACCAGATGCCATGATCTTCGTTTTCTGAATGTTGAGCTTTAAGCCAACTTTTTTGCTCTCCTCTTTCACTTTCATCAAGAGGCTTTTTAGCTCCTCTTCACTTTCTGCCATTAGGGTGGTGTTATCTGCATATCTGAGGTTATTGATATTTCTCCTGGCAATCTTGATTCCAGCTTGTGCTTCTTCCATTTCAGCGTTTCTCATGATGTACTCTGCGTATAAGTTAAATAAGCAGGGTGACAATATACAGCCTTGACGTACTCCTTTTCCTATTTGGAACCAGTCTGTTGTTCCATGTCCAGTTCTAACTGTTGCTTCCTGACCTGCATACAGATTTCTCAAGAGGCAGGTTAGGTGGTCTGGTATTCCCATCTCTTTCAGAATTTTCTACAGTTTGTTGTGATCCACACAGTCAAAGGCTTTGGCATAGTCAATAAAGCAGAAATAGATGTTTTTCTGGAACTCTCTTGCTTTTTCCATGATCCAGCGGATGTTGGCAATTTGATCTCTGGTTCCTCTGCCTTCTCTGTAACCAGCTTGAACATCTGGAAGTTGACATTTCACGTATTGCTGAAGCCTGGCTTGGAGAATTTTGAGCATTACTTTACTAGCATGTGAGATGAGTGCACTTGTGCAGTAGTTTGAGCATTCTTTGGCATTGCCTTTCTTTGGGATTGGAATGAAAACTGACCTTTTGCAGTCCTGTGGCCACTGCTGAGTTTTCCAAATTTGCTGGCATATTGAGTGCATCACTTTCACAGCATCATCTTTCAGGATTTGAAACAGCTCCACTGGAACTCCATCACCTCCACTAGCTTTGTTCATAGTGCTGCTTTCTAAGGCCCACTTGACTTCACATTCCAAGATATCTGGCTCTAGATTAGTGATCACATCATCATGATTATCTGGGTCATGAAGATCTTTTTTGTACAGTTCTTCTGTGTATTCTTGCCACCTCTTCTTAATATCTTCTGCTTCTGTTAGGTCCATACCATTTCTGTCCTTTATCGAGCCCATCTTTGCGTGAAATATTCCCTTGTTATCTCTAATTTTCTTGAAGAGATCTCTAGTCTTTCCCATTCTGTTGTTTTCCTCGATTTCTTTGCATTGATCACTGAAGAAGGCTTTGTTATCTCTTCTTGCTATTCTTTGGAACTCTGCATTCAGTTGCTTATATCTTTCCTATTTTGAAAAAATTAGTTTTATGATGTAATCTTTGTGAAGAATATTATTCATATGATTGAAAGAGGTGTAAAATTTTTTTTAATTGATTTCATTAAAGATAACAGCTTTAGACCCATGGTAGCAAGTGTAGGTGTTCTAATTGACTTTAACATTAACTTTCAAAAATTAGGATCATTGGCATTGTTTATAGAATAGAAACTGGCATAGCATTGGAAAAGTACAGGAATACTTTGTTAAGCTAGAGAACAAATGAATGGTGTGTTGTATCTTTAAGGTTTGGAGCCTCTGAAATCATTGCTGCATAATGTATCATGCCCTTGGCATTTTGTTTTGAGTGAGAGTCTTTGTTCAAATTTAAAACTGTAAGCAAGTGAGTTCAGTATATAGGACTTCCCTGTGGTCCCGTGGTGAACTCTGCGCTCCACTGCAGGGGACACAGGTTCCATCCGTGGTAGGGAAAGTTCTTACGCTATGCAGTGCAGCCAAAAAAAATGTGCTCGGTATTTAACTCTAATGTGTGTATATTGTGATGATTCACAGTAAATCGTTCATTTGTAATCATTTTTCAGATTTATAACTACCTCGACAAGTACGTTGTTGGCCAGTCGTTTGCCAAGAAGGTGCTTTCAGTTGCTGTATACAATCATTACAAGAGAATATATAATAATATCCCAGCTAATCTGAGACAGCAGGCAGAAGTTGAGAAGCAGACATCATTAACACCTAGAGGTTAGTGTTTTGATAACTGACCAAAATAGAGATTCCTGTGCTTAGAGGTAATCCTTATTTGCAACTCTTTGCTTTTGTGTTAAAATACTTTTAGTACAGTACAACATTTTTCAAAATGCAGGTTGCTTCCCGTTAGTGGTTCATGACATCATTCCAGTTCATTTCCAACAGCATTTAAAAAAGACAGTTAGGGGACTTCCCTGGTGGTCCATTGGTTAAGACTTTGCCTTCGAATGCCGGGGGTGCAGGTTCGAACCCTCATCAGGGAACTAAGATCCCACATGCTTTGTGGACAAAAAAGCAAAACATAAAACGAAGCAATATTGTAACAAATTCAATAAAGATTAAAAAAAAAAAAGAGAGTTAGTAAGTGTGAGTAGAAAATACCAGAGTCTGTTAACTTGTTAAGTATTATTTCTTAAAACTTTATTTTCAGGTATATGTGCTTAGGTTCTGGTGTACAAATTGAGACAGCATTTTTGAGTTGTAGGCTTGACCACAGGTCTTGTTGACTAGATCATTGCAGTGTTCTGTATACAACTCTTGAGTTCTTCTCTTTTGGGGTCAGGACACAGAATTTAATAAGTCAGAGATATATGGAAATGGTACGTCTTACAGAACATATTCAGCGCTCTTTCCGTTTTGGCCTCAGCTACACAGTGCAAGGTTCAGGGCAAATCTGTAAGTGATTCAAAGTATAGTTCCTATTAATGATAGATTCTAATGCACCAATATACTGTGTAATGTCAATTTACTATGGACAATGTATATGTTATATTAACAGAATGATTTTATTTAAAAAACTATAACTACAGTAAAATATAAATAAGGGGTTTTTTTTTTTGGCTAGGGAGCTGTAATTTTGGAGTTGTCCTACAGATATCTATTGTTTACATTCTTTTAGCTATGTTATAATTTTATGGAGTTTTGCTAAGTACTTTTAGTATTAAATTACTTTTAGTAGGTATTAATATATAATTTATTGCCTTAATGAAGACACTTGTTCACTGCTTGAACTTACTGCAAAATATTTACATAGTAGAATCAATTACTTTTTTAGAAAGTATAATCATAGTAACTGATGAAGGACTTGGAACCTTTATGACTTATAAGGTCCAAATATTGTTGTTTGGTCATGGAGCAAAATAATTTTTTCTGATTCCTTCAGTCAACAAATTAAAGTTAAACTCTTCTAGGTGCTGGAAAAGCAAATGGTTATATGGTCTTTATAATGAGGGGTTTAAATTCTTATTGAAGACCTAAATTACTACATTTCTTTTCTTAAAATAGCAACTTTTTATTTGACAAATGTGAATATTAGCAACTATACAGCCATCATTAAGCATGTTTGGGGTTTTTTTAATACAGAAAAGAGGTAGCATATAAATTCTTTCATAATTTATAGAAAGCTTAAAAAACATTAAGGAACATATTCTTTATATTTGGAAGAGGGCGAGAAGTGGAATACTCCTTGTTTGTTCCCCTAAATTAAGCAAATATATAATATTTTCATGTTGCCATTTTCATCCTCTTTCTTAGAGTTAGAAATAAGAAGACGGGAGGATGAGTACAGATTTACAAGTAAGTGACCTCTCTTCAGGTCCTCCTCTGCAGTCACTCTTCCTTTTTAGATTTACCTCAGTGAAGTTTGTCAGCACTAGTTGTGATAGATATGTACTTGTTTGTGTATCACTAAGAAAGGCATCATATATTCTCTAAACTTGTTTGTTGTACATGGCATATATAACTTTGAAACAGTTTTATAGCTACTTTGTGTAGTTAATAGATGTTGGGTTGTTTTAGATATTTGATTTTATCTTTTCTATTGTGATATTTCTTATAACATAAAGAAATAAGTATTATATGTAGTTTTCCTCTATAAATCTAGATCTGCACTTCAACAGAAGTTGTATTTTTTAAAATTTGTACCTTGAATGTTGTATCCTTTTTTTTTTTTCCTTAAAAAGAATACAGTTAAAGTTGATCTGCCTGTAAGTGACAGATTTTAAGGGAGGTGTATTATCTTTCAGCTATTCTTTGCCAGAAACTACATTATTTTTTGGTGTTTATGAAACTTAGTGTAGGCTTACAAATTATGCATAACCTCCAGCTCACTATTGAGAGCTCTAGACTGCCCCTGAAATCATCAGGAGGTCTGATGGAGGGTATGGAATGACATGATAAGCCAATGATAGTGGCCATTCTGATGTCTTGCACTCATTTCTTTGGAGGTGGGGATAGCTGCTACACAAAGAAAGGGTGAAGGTTCCCAAGTTACCATAAAAAGATTCATGTTGTCACAAAAGACAAAAAATAATAGATAAACCATTGTGAACATTTTTTGCTTATAAGTTTGATAAATTTACATTTGCCTTTGAACCAAACAGTATTATACATCTAATATTTGAACATTAGAATATTGTACTGTATATTCAGGATGAGCCATGAGAACATAATGAGTTCAGCAACTCTGGCATAAAATTTATTTTTTGCTAAGTCACTTCAGTCATGTCCGACTCTGTGTGACCCCATAGACGGCAGCCCACCAGGCTTCCCTGTCCCTGGGATTCTCCAGGCAAGAACACTGGAGTGGGTTGCCATTTCCTTCTCCATTTAAATTTATTACATGTAATAAAATATGCCATCATTATATATTCATAATTTTGGGCAGGTGGCTGGTGAAACTAGTATGAATTAGTAAAGTCTATCATAGTGATTTAATACAAATGTTAACAAGTAATAGTATTTAAGGATGTAAGCAAAATAATTTGTAATTACCTATATTGATTGGATTAGAAATTAATATTTTTAGAGCTTGTGTAGAATTTACTTTCATGTATAATTTAGTCTTCTCCTATGTGGGGTATTAGGTTCTAATGTTAGGACATTGGGCTAAAGTGATATATAATTAAAATATTCTTGGAAATTCCTTTGGAAATCACATGTTAGAGATCAACATGTGTCTCTTTAACATTTTAAGACTGATGGTTTCTTCCCCTCATCAGTGGAACATAAATCTTTCTGATGTTAAATACCAGATGAACTAGTTGGCTTGCGTATGAGGGCTATGTTATACAGATACTTACACACTAGGAAAATAGTAATACTAACAGTAAATTCTTTCAAAGCGCATGTAAAACTATTTGCCAGGCACTGTTTTAAGCGTTTTACACGTATATACTCATTTCATCTTCCCCAAGCCTATGAGACAGAAATGATTATTTTCACCACCATTTTGTATATAAGAAAGTTGAAGGACAGAAATGTTAAGTTTTGCCCAGGGTCCTATTGCTCCGTACAACTAACTAGTCTAGCCTGCTTACTCAGTAGTCCTCATTGTAAAGAGCTGCTTAGGCAATAAGAGATGTGCACAAACAGAGACTTAACTGAAAGAACAGGGGTGTTTTCTCAAGTTTACCCTGGGGCATATTTTCATAAATGGAATGACAAACATCATTTGTTCTGTATTCCTCTTTTTTAAAAAACTTAAATCATAAAGTTGAACATGTGTGTCATGTGATTCCACTGTAGGTAATATGCTTCTTACAATTTTGTTCAAGTTACCTAAATCATCTTTCCCCATTGGGCAGACCTATTCTTCAGCCAAGCACCTCCTTATACTGTCAGAATTCCTAACTAGATTTTGCTGAAATTTAAAAAAAAAAAAAATTTCTTTTTTTTTTGTTTGGCAGGGGATAGCTAGCTAACTGAAGACTGCCTTTTTTTTAACCTGATGTGAATTGTAATGAGGCATAGCATTGTGAATTATTCACTGACCATTAACCCTCAAATGTAATACAGTTTAATTAAATTCAAATATTTATTTAATGCCTATTATTCTTGGTGAAGAGAATAACCCTTTACCAAAGGGTGTGACCCAAAGATAGTTTGAAAATGACAGCCAGATGGAACAGAATTTCAGTAGTATGTTTGCCGAAGATCTGTCTGTTGGTTTGCTTAAAATAATAAAGCATTGGAAAATACTGATAGAAACAAGCTACAACTAAATCAAGAAAATACAGACATATGATATGAGCCCAGGTACCTTAAATGCTGAGAGCCAGGAGCAATGTGGATATTTACAAATATAGCTAGTTCAAAAGTGTATTGGGATTCTTTGCTTAGCTGAGAGGGGGAAAAGAAGATTTTTTTTAAAGGGATCCAGCTGATAAACTCTTAGTTCACCAGCACTATAATTCCCGTATAATTAACATTGTATGTCTGCTAAAGGAAATGCAGTGATCCAGTTGAGATCCTGTAAAATCAGAAATTCAGGTAGGGCCAGGGATACTGAGTCGTACCATACTTGGTTTCTCTGGTAGACTCACAGCATCATTTTTAAGTGTGGAAGAGATTGTAGAGTGGTTCACTAAGGAAGCAGGCTCAGTAAAGCCAGGTGACTTGCTGTGTTCCTGTGATAGAGCTGAGACTAGAACCCAAGCTTTCTATTCCTCAGTTCAATGTTTTACCCTTTCTCTAAAACAGTTTCTTTTCATTTGTACAAATATATGTACATATACCTTTGTCTTTCAGAGTGCCTCTAAATCAATTGCATTTTGTTCTTAAACCTCCAGTCATGTGTTTAAAATTGAGAGGGCAGGTGTTAGCCATTTTATAGATTAGGGCACAGAAACACAAAGTGTATATGATGACATAGCTCAGGATCATATAGCTATTCAGAGGCAAAGAAAGGACCAAATTTCTAAAGCTTTCTGACTCCTGACACTGTTCTCCTCCTGTTATACTGCCTTCTTTTCAGTAAAAGGATATTCATACAAGTTTATATAAATAAGGAAGGTAAAAAGAATACATTTCCTTTGCTTGAGGTTCTATGAATAATCATCATGTATTACACATTTGTCATTAGATAATTTGAGACTTCCTTCCCTTTTAGGTAAGACAAAAAAATGTCAGAATATTTACTTATTTTTTTCTAAATAAGTATTGGTTTTAGATGTAAGGTTTTATTGGGCATTTTTTCAAGTGAAAGCAAATGAAGCTCTAAGACCTTTGGCATTTTTTCAGAGTTACTTCAGATTGCTGGAATTAGTCCACATGGTAATGCTTTAGGAGCATCAGTGCAGCAACAGGTAAATCAACAAATACCTCAGGAAAAACGAGGAGGTGAAGTATTGGATTCTTCCCACGATGACATCAAACTTGAAAAGAGTAATATTTTGCTGCTTGGACCAACTGGGTCAGGTAAATGACTTACTTAAAAATTTACCACTCATTTAAGAAAATAGAATATAGATGACTCTGTAACCTGTGTCTTATGACTGGGGGATTCTCACTCTTAAGAAAACTGAAGGCCCATTGTTGCTGTTTCTATTTATAGGTAAAACTCTTCTGGCACAAACTCTAGCTAAATGCCTTGATGTCCCTTTTGCTATCTGTGACTGTACCACTTTGACTCAGGCTGGATATGTAGGTGAAGATATTGAATCTGTGATTGCCAAGCTGCTCCAAGATGCCAATTATAATGTAGAAAAAGCACAACAAGGTATGTTTCAGCAAGTTTGTCTGTTCTTAGATATAGTCTGTTGAGGAAGCAGTCTAATAGCAAGAGATAATATATTTTTTGTTTTGAGTCAAAGAGTCAAATTCAGTAACTATATAAAAGTAGCTATGTTTAAGTTTTCTAGCATACTGACTGAGGGCCACAAAGTTTGCTTTGTCTTATTGTCATAAGTTGGCAATATTACTAGAGTGAAAACAGGCCAAATTATTTATTCCACTCTGTTCTAACTTTTCTCCAGACTCCTAATGCTGAAATGGGTTGAGGGAGGGGAAAAAGACAAGTGCAAGAGAGCTCAAGATGTATATGGCAACATATTAACTTATCTACCTAGGGGGTGTCATAGATGCTCCATTTCTCCTTTCCTTCTGTATCATCTCTCCTTGTTTACATGAAGAGCTTGACAGCTTCCTGTCTAAATTCCTTTAGGACAAGAATATAGATGGAAAAAATAAGCTGAAGTTTAGCTAGTACCAGCCCTGTATCCACCTTTTGCTTTCACACTGTACCTCTGTCTCTGCTTCTTAGAATAAAGAACCTGAAAACATTAGCGGGATAGCTAACTATAATAGTCATAGAGAATTGGTAATCTTACCCAAGTGTTATTTTTACCCAAATGATGTAAGAATAAATTATAAAGTATTTACACAAAATGATGTGTGGAAAAGTTGGCAGTATATTTTTATTGTATTAAACTATTGCATATATTGTGTTAAAGATTAAATGCCTTGCTCTCTAGCTACCTAGCCTTTTAAAGCTTAGGTTGTCTTGTATATATCTTTTTCATATTATAAATAGAATCCTCCTTAAATTATAGGAATTGTCTTTCTGGATGAAGTAGATAAGATTGGCAGTGTGCCAGGCATTCATCAGTTACGGGATGTAGGTGGAGAAGGCGTTCAGCAAGTAAGCAGTTGAATATTTTGTTCAAGCCCACTAAAAGGAAGGGAATACATCAACCTCCCAAATATTGTACGTTTGGTTTCAATTAGACTCTGTTTTATTTCTCCCACTCCAAACTCCCCAGACCATTAAGTTCAGATCCTAAGAGAAACCTGTTGGCGATTTTAAATTTACCTTTGTTAGGAAATTAAAGATATTTTAAAGAAGTAAATGAAATTTAATTTTTGTTGGCGTATTTCACAAAGACCCAGTTAAACATTTCTAAAGAATGCTTGAAGAAAGTTCTGATTCTAACTAGTCATAAATGAACTATGTACATGTATTTTATTCTTTTCACTTAGTTAGAAGATAAAATAGTGCTCTTTTCCTTGTAGAGTCATAATTAAAGTCACAATGATCTATTGATTAACTTTTTCCTGGTAACTAATTATGACATAGACTACAGGGTAAGGAAAATTGCTTTTGTTTTTTGACCAGGACATAGAAAGGTCCAATCACACATATAAAATGTGCTAGATAATGTTTTTTTGTAAAGGCATTTCAAAATACAACTATTCTCAAAGTTTAACACTAAAAGTAGAGTAGAATTTTAGTATAAAGACAAGGCTTCAAATATTTTCAAATTTTGAATGTTCCCACATGGTTGAATAACATTTTATAGAGTCCTAATTCTGTCTTTATGTTAGAATTATGTCTTTACCATCAAAAACAACCTCTGAAGTTGATTGTTTTCTAAGTGCATCAGGAGTCCTATACTATTTCTAAATAAATTTATGAATAATTAAATATGATAGTATATTAGATTTTCATGTTAGTTATAGGAATGTGGAGGTGTTCTTCAGTTATGCTCATTGACCATACCCACATATTATTTTCCCCATTGAATCCCATTATCTAAAGTATAATAAATAATACACTTATATGATGATGCCATAAATCATTTTTTCTTTATTTAGGGCTTATTAAAACTATTGGAAGGCACGATAGTCAATGTTCCGGAAAAGAATTCCCGTAAGCTACGTGGAGAAACTGTACAAGTTGATACAACAAACATTCTGTTTGTTGCTTCTGGTGCTTTCAATGGTTTGGACAGAATCATCAGCAGGAGGAAAAATGAAAAGGTAAGTTTTTCTGAATGGTTACTAGGAGAGCATTTGAAGTTAGAGGATAGACCCTCAGTTTCTAATCTTGTATCTGCTTTCTGCCAGTTAGGTGTTCTTAGAGTATACCAGAAATATATTCCTAGTTATTTTTTAAATTTCAGAGTAGTGATTTGGAAGATTTCTAAATATCTTTATATTGGCATTTTTAAAGTGTGACTTGATTTTGATTTTATATTCATCTGAGTTTTTTTATTATTTGAGGTAACTGTGAAATCAATAAAATTTCTACTCATTTCTCTTTCCCAATTCACTAGAGCACAATAAAGGGCTTGTTTCCATTGCTCTGCCCATAGAGTCTTCATAGATCACTGCTGACATTCACAAGTGGAGGAAAGTAGTTTGGAGGTTGAGGGAGGGTTGTGATCTCACCTAGTTCATAGATATTTCTTAAACATTCTTATAAGCCTTGATTTTAGCTGGAATTTATTTTTTCATATCCTCAAGGTTCATTCCCAGTACCTACTTACAATAAAACATAATATCAGCATAGTGGCAAGAACCCCCAAAACATGCCTATTGTCCATGCTTTTTTGTTTTACATAATAGCTACAAATGATACCTTTTATATTATATGTTTAGGTTTATATAATACCTAAATGAATGTATCATAGATCACTTCTTTTGTATATTGCCTGCTTTAAGTCTTCTTGGCCTTACATGTTTAGTAGCAGTTTACTTGAGTTTTTCAGTTTGGTATTCAGTTCAGTTGCTCAGTCGTGTCCGACTCTTTGTGACCCCATGAATCGCAGCACGCCAGGCCTCCCTGTCCATCACCATCTCCCGGAGTTCACTCAGATTCACGTCCATCGAGTCAGTGATGCCATCCAGTCATCTCATCCTCTGTCGTCCCCTTTTCCTCCTGTCCCCAATCCCTCCCAGCATCAGACTCTTTTCCAATGAGTCAACTCTTTGCATGAGGTGGCCAAAGTACTGGAGTTTCAGCTTTAGCATCATTAGTTTAGTAGTAGTAAAAAAAAAAAATAGCTCTGCTAATGGAACAGTTGCCTGTGGTCATTCCTTTGCATAGTCTAGAGGAGAAACCTCTTATAAGGCTACCAGCTGAGCCATGTAGTGCTGTTACTTCTCAGCATCAGACCTTATTCAGCATGGATAAGGTTAGATTTTTATTTTTCATATTAATCAATTTGTGTTTTTCTTGCTTTTGAAATTCTGCACAAGTTAGCCTAAAAAAATTAGAAGAAATTATTTCTTCGTGTGTACATGCACGTGTGTGGGTATGAAAGAGATGGGGGAGAGTGGGAGACAGAACTCTATATTCGAAATTCTGTAACCAAAAGCAAGGACCATGTTCTTATATTTATTTATAATTCATACTTGCAAATAAAATTGAAACTAGAAACATGTAGAAAAGAACAGTTAAAAGTAACGTTAGTAAAGAGGTCAGAAATGGATAGAAAGAAGGTTTACATCATTTCAAGTTAGTGGAAATTAAGTCACTGTTTATCTTTGAACTTCTTAATGAAATTAGGGAGAAATCATGAGCTAGTTTTTATTCCCTGAAAGAGGAAGGGTATAATCTCTTCATGAAAGACAAAGATTTTAAAAGATGGATTTTTATGAAAAGAAGACCGGGATATGAAAGAGTCTGTAACAGTGATTTTATGAAGGATTAAACACTTCCATTTGGCTATTGTTTTTATCAAACCTCATTGAAAGCCAGGCTTACAGTATTAAATAATATACCTATATCCATATGAAACCTATTGCCTTTGCTCATGTTTTCCCCTACCTCAGTTCAGTTGGCAGATATGTGTTCATTCTTTTAAGATTCTGTTAAATGATGAGTCAGTTCCTTTGTGAGGACTTTCTTGGTTACTTCCTACCCTCCTTCCCCAGATTGTGCCTCTTTTCTTCCTTTCCACTGCTAAGGTTTCCTGCATAGTTGTCCTTCATTGCAGTTATGATGCTTTAATATCTTCATGTGTTCTCAGACTCAGAACGAACCAGAGGGGAAGATAGGGGTAAGGAATAGTCAGGGAGTTTGGGATGGACATGTTCAGTTTAGTTGCTCAGTTGTGTCTGACTCTTTGCGACCCCATGGACTGAAGCATGCCAGACTTCCCTGTCCATCACCAACGCCCGGAGCTTGCTCAAACTCACGTCCATCAAGCCAGTGATACCATCCAACCATCCCATCATCTGTCGTCCCTGTTTCCTCTTGCCTTCAGTCTTTCCCAGCATCAGGGTCTTATCCAGTGAGTTAGTTCTTTGCATCAAGTGAACAAAGTATTGGAGTTTCAGCTTCAGCATCAGTCCTTCCAGTGAATATTCAGGACTCATTTCCTTTAGGATGGACTGCTTGGATCTCCTTACAGTCCAAGGGACTCTCAAAGTCTTCTCCAATACCACAGTTGAAAAGCATCAATTCTTTATTGCTCAGCTTTCTCTATAGTCCAGCTCTCACATCCATACATGACCACTGAAAAAAACCATAGCTTTGACTAGACAGACCTTTGTCGGCAAAGTAGTCTCTGCTTTTTAATGTGCTGTCTAGGTGGTTCATAGCTTTTCTTCCAAGGAGCAAGTGTCTTTTAATTTCATGGCTGCAGTCACCATCTGCAGTGATTTTAGAGACCAAGAAAAATAAAGTCTCTCACTGTTTCCATTGTTTCTCCATCTATTTGCCATGAAGTGATGGCACCGGTTGCCATGATCTTTGTTTTTGAATTGTTGAGTTTTAAGCCAACTTTTTCACTCTGCTCTTTCACTTTCATCAAGAGGCTCTTTAGTTCTTTTTCACTTTCTGCCATAAGGGTGGTGTCGTCTGCGGGTCATCTGGATGGACATGTACACACTGCTATATTTAAAATGGATAACCAACAAGACCCTATTGTATAGCATACAGAACTCTGCTCAGTGTTATGTGCCAGCCTGAATGTGAGGGGAGCTTGGGGGAGAATGGATACATGTATATGTATGGCCAACTCCCTTTGCTGTTCTCCTTAAACTATCACAACATTGAAAATTGGCTATACCCCAATACAAAATTGGAGAAGGCAATGGCACCCCACTCCAGTACTCTTTCCTGGAAAATCCCATGGACAGAGGAGCCTGGTGGGCTGCAGTCCATGGGGTCTCTAAGAGTCGGACACGACTGAGCGACTTCACTTTCAGTTTTCACTCTCATGCATTGGAGAAGGAAATGGCAACCCACTCCAGTGTTCTTGCCTGGAGAATCCCAGGGACGGGGGAGCCTGGTGGGCTGCCATCTATGGGGTTGCACAGAGTTGGACACGACTGAAGCAACTTAGCAACAGCAGCAGCAGCAACACAAAATAAAAAAATTTAAAAATATATATATTTGTATGTGTTCTCACTATAAATACTTTTAAGTTAGGATAAGGACTGTCTTCAGGCTTATATTCCCAGTGTTTTATAATAATGCTTTATAATATATATAAACCTTACACATGGGCATCACCAAATGGTCAATACCAAAATCAGATTGATTACATTCTTTGTGACTGAAGATGGAGAAGCTGTATACAGTTAGCAAAATAAGACTTGGAGCCGACTGTGGCTCAGATTATTAGCTTCTCTGCAAAATTCAAGCTTAACCTAAAGAAAGAGGGGAAAACCAATAGGCCAGTCAGGTACAACTTAAATCTCCTATGAATAACAGTGGAGGTGATGCACAGATTCAAGGGATTAGATCTAGTAAACTAGAGTGGCTGTGGAACTATGGACAGAGCGTGGTAATATTGTTCAGGAGACAGTGAACAAAACCATCCCAAAGAAAAAGAAAAGAAAGCTAAGTGGTTGTCTGAGGAGGCTTTACAAAAAACTGAAGAAAGAAGAGATGCAAAAAGCAAGGGAGAAAGGGAATGGTACATCCAACTAAATGCAGAGTTCCAGAAAATACCAAGGAGAGACAAGAAGGCCTTCTTCAATGAACAGTGCAAAGAAATAGAGGAAAAATAGCTGAAGGGGAAAGACTAGAGATCTCCTTAAGAAAATTGGAAATACCAAAGGAACATTTCATCCAAAGATAGGCACAATAAAGGACAGAAACAGGTAAAGATCTGATAGAAGCAGAAGAGTTCCAGAAGAGATGGAAAAAATACACAGAAGAACTGTACAAAAAAGATCGTAATGACCCGGATAACCATGATGGTGTTGGTATGGTCACTCACTCAGAGCCAGACATCCTGGAGTGTGAAGTCAAGTGGGCCTTACAAAGCACTGCTGCCAGTAAAGCTAGTGGAGGTGATGAAATCCAGCAGAGCTATTTAAAATCCTAAAAGATGGTGCTCTCAAAGTGCTGCACTCCATATGTTAGCACATTTGGAAAACTCATCAGTGGCCACAGGACTGGAAAAGGTCCATCCTCATCCCAGTTCCTAAGAAAGGCAGTACTAAAGAATGTTAAACCACTGGACAATTGCACTCATCTCCCATGCTAGTAAGGTCATGCTCAGAATCCTGCATGCTGGGCTTCAGCATTACATGAACTGAGAACTTTTAGATCTTCAACATGGATTTAGAAAAGGCAGAGAAATCAGAGGTCAAATTGCCAACATTCACTAGATCATAAAAGCAAGGGAATTCCAGAAAAACATTTACCTCTGTTTCATTGACTGCACTAATGCCTTTGACTGTGTGGATCATAAAAACTGTGGAAAACTCTTAAAGAGATGGGCATACCAAACCATCTTACCTGCCTCCTGAGAAACCTGTATGCAACAGTTAGAACCTTGTATGGAACAACTGACTGGTTCAGGATTGAGAAAGGAGTATGACAACGTTGTTTATTGTTACCCTGTTTATTTAACTTAGACGCAGAGGATATCATGCGAAATGCCGGGCTGGATGAGTTATAAGCTGGAATCAAGAGATTAATAACCTCAGATATGTTGGATAATACTACTCTAATGGCAGAAAGTGAAGAGGAACTAAAGAACCTCTTGATGTGACTGAAGGAGGAAAGTGAAAAAGCTGGCTTAAAACTCAGTATTAAAAAAAACTAAGATCATGGCATCCGGTCTCATCACTTCATGGCAAATAGATGGGAATAGTGGAAACAGAAAGTTTATGTTCTCGGGCTCCAAAATCACTGCGAATGGTGACTGTAGCCACGAAATTAAAGGATGCTTGCTCCTTGGAAGAAAAGCTTGACCAACCTAGACAGCTTGTTAAGAAGCAGAAACATCACTTTGCCAACAAGTTCTGTGTAGTCAAAGCTATGATTTTTTCAGTAGTCATGTACAGATGTGGGAGTTGGGCCATAAAGAAGGCTGAGTGCTAATGAATTGATGCTTTCAAATTGTGGTGCTGGATAAGACTCTTGAGAGTCCCTTGGACAACAAGGAGATCAAACCAGTCAATCCTAAAGGAAATCAACCCTGAATATTTGTTGGAAGGAGTGATGCTGAAGCTGAAGCTCAGCTGATGCCAACAGCAGACTCATTGGAAAAGACCCTGACATTGGGAAAGATTGAAGGCCGAAGGAGAAGAGAGTGACAGAGGATAAATAAGATGAATCACTGATTCAATGGACATGAACTTCGGCAAATTCCAGGAGATGGTGAGGGACAGGGAAGCCTGGCGTGCTGTAGTCCATGGGGTTGTAAAGAGTTGGTCATGACTTGGTGACTGAACAATAGCACTCCTGCAGAGCAGAAGTGGAGACACAAACGCTGAGGACAGACTTATGGACACTGCTGGAGCGGGAGGAAGGAGAGGGTGGGATGTACGGAGAGGGTAACATGGAAACATGGCCAGTGGGGCCATGGGAAGAGATGGCCAGTGGGAATTTGCTGTGTGACTCGGGGAGCTCGTACTGGGGCTGGGTAAAAACCTGATGGGGTGGGGAGGGAGGTGGGAGGGATGTTCACGTGGGAGGGGACATGGGTAAACCTATGACTGATTGATGTTACTGTTTGGTAGAGACCAACAGAATACTGTAAAGCAATTATCCTTCAATTGATGTACGGCAAAACCAGTACAATATTGTAAAGTAATTAACCTCCAATTAAATAAATTTATATTAAAAAATAAAAATTTTTTTAAAAAAGGAAAGGTACATCCTAAAGAAATTTTTTTAATGTTTACATTATTGAAAGCAAAATTCTTTGCTTTCTGATAGAGTCACTGTCCACATACACAGCATATTTAGAATTAACTTAGACTGTTTTCTCATATATCATGTACTTCTCTTGTACTTTTGACAAAAGTTGTATGACATATCAAAATCAAACTCTATGACAGTTACCTGGAGTATAGTTCTTTATACTGAGTAAAGCAAGGTCCATACATTGTAGATACGCAACCTTTTGCAACAAAGTTACCGTTTTTGTTTGATGTCATCCTTACATGCTCTTTTATAAAATCTAACTCATACAGTGTTCTAACTCATCGTATAATCTGATAGTATGCAACCCCAAATTATGATTTTAATAGAACGCTTAGCAATGACTTAAGACGCTTGTGGATAATTTACTTGTAAGACTGCTTGTTCCATAGACTCTACTCCTGTTAGTATTACAGAATTAATTGACTTTGGTTACAAAATAATTACTATCTCTACTTTCTTGCACATTTTGGAAGTTATACTAGTCGAGAGGTCTGGGAAATGTCCTGCAATATCATAATCTGAGTTCTAAGGGACTTCCCTTCATAGTTCTTACCTATTCTTACTAGAATTCATTCTTCTGAGAGTTGGTTGGGTTCTCAGTTCTGAAGGCAGATAGACCTAAGTTTGAATCCTGGTTGTTAACCACTAGCAGAAATGAGAGCTTAAGGTACTTAACCTCTCTAAGCCTTTTTTATTCATTGTAAAATATAAATGATAATACTTTCTTCTGTTGCAAAGATCACGTGAGATATGCATGCAGAATGCTGAACACGATGCAGCTTCATTTTGTTATTTGTAATACCTGTGTTTTCTTTGGCAGTATCTTGGATTTGGAACACCATCTAATCTGGGAAAAGGTAGAAGGGCTGCAGCTGCTGCTGACCTTGCCAATCGAAGTGGAGAATCAAATACTCACCAAGACATTGAAGAAAAAGATCGTTTATTACGTCATGTGGAAGCCAGAGATCTCATTGAGTTTGGCATGATTCCTGAGTTTGTGGGACGGTTGCCTGTGGTAGTTCCTTTGCATAGCCTAGATGAGAAAACACTTGTACAGATACTAACTGAGCCACGTAATGCTGTTATCCCTCAGTACCAAGCCTTATTCAGCATGGATAAGGTTAGATCTTTACTTTTTATACTTACGTGTATTTTTTGCTATGGAAAATCTGCATATGTTAGCCTAACAAATTAAAAAGCAGTACTTCTCATCTGGAATACCAGCCTGTGTGTGTGCGCATGTGCACTCAGTTGCTCAGTCGTATCTGACTCTGCCACACCGTGGACTGTAGCCTGCCAGGCTCCTCTGTCCATGGAATTTTCCAAGCAAGAATACTGGAGTGGGTTGCCATTTCCCCTCTTCCAGGGGATCTTCCCAGCCTAAGGATTGAGCCTGTGTCTCCTGCATTGGCAGGCAGATTCTGTTGGCAGGAACAGACCAGCCTATTACTCACTAAATATGAATCTAGGAATCAGGGAAGGCACGTTGTGTTGTGTTAGACACTTATGAATTGGCTTAATTTTTTTTCTTAATTAAAGTCAGCATTGTAGCTTGAAGACTAAGGATAGATATTGAGAAATGCTAGCAGCCTATGGCTAACCCCGCAAACTAGGCACACAGAATTGTCTTTTCAGTCTTGATATTCTAAATCCTTTCATTATGACATGCTAGGTATATTTTTTCCTAAAGTTAGCTCTCACATCTATTTCTCTGCAGTCAGACACTTAGAGCCATATATCCAATCAGATAGCAAATGTTTGGGTTTTATGAACTTAGTGTCACAAAACATTAGCCTCCTCCTCTCCATTGCTACTCTTTCTACCTCAAGTCAGTCTCTTTAATCATTCTTCACCTTGACCCATGCATTTGCTTCCTAATTGGGTTTCCCTACCTAAAGTTTGTCTCTGACCACCACCACCAAAATACCGTCTCCCACTTTACTTCCAGAATGGATCTTTTAAAAATTATTGAACATAGGGTTCAACCAATAGATATTAAGTGCCTAATAAAAATTTATTGAATGAATAAACCCAAAGCTAATTATTTTACTCCCCTCCTTAAAATGCTTCAGTGGTCCCCTGGGCTTATTTAGATGTCCCCACTTTTATTGTTCTCTTAGCAACATGTGCAAACACTATGCTGTAAATGCTATTTTGCTAATTTGTCACCATCTGATACACTTAAGTTTCTTGAGGGTAAAGGTGGTATCTGAGTCATCATTCAGTTTCTAATATTTAAACATATCTGGGTTCAATAAATGTTGAATAAAGTCTTAGAAGATCCGTGTTAATTTAGAAAACTTCTTCAGGAACTATGGACAAACTTTGATTCATGCTGTTAACTGTTTCATAAGCTAATTCATAGAAACATTCATGCTATTAACTGTCTCATAAGCTAATTCATAGAAACAAGTGCTTTTTGAAAGTAAGAGTCTAAAGCATCATGAGAGATAATTACCTTGTATAAGTTTTACATTTTCTGGAGGTATAAATTAATAACCAAAAGTTTTTTAGTACCAAGATCTTATTTTTTAGGGGGAGGTATATTAAATTCTCAGTAATTTTTTATATTTGTGGTAATTTAGAGAGACTTCTCTTAAAATTGTACCTTTGTTCTATGGGATGAGAGGGTTAGTAACACTTTTTAAAATGAGTATTTTTTCAGAAGCTTAAGTTACAATCTAAAAATACTTGAGTCTGAAAGGAGATAGGATCAGTAAAGACACAAGATTCTGGGTTTTTAAGTATTAGTGAATCAGTGTACTTAACTCTATGGAACATTTCTTTACCTGTAAAGTCAGGGCATTCACCTCTTGTTATAAAAAGACCAATAATGGTGATAGGTAGTAATAGATCAAATACTGCATGATTTTATTAGGAAAATGTCATCATCAAATATTATCTGAATTATTTCTTTTGAATGTATTTGTAGTGTGAACTAAATGTTACTGAAGATGCTTTAAAAGCTATAGCCAGATTGGCACTAGAACGAAAAACAGGTGCACGAGGCCTCCGGTCCATTATGGTAAGTTGGCATAAATTTACAAAAACTAGATTATTTCTTGGTCTGAATTTTGAGAATATTAAACCGCCACGTTTTTCCTTTGGAAATATATCCAGAAATTTGTCCAAAGAGTCTGAAATGCAGTACTTGGATGCAATCTCAAAAATGACAGAATGATCTCTGTTCGTCTAATATTTTTTGTGATTTTTTTTTCTTGTATATTTTGGCCACACTGTGCAGCATGCAGAATCTTTGTTTCCCAACCAGTGTTTGAACCCTTCCAGTGGAAGCACTGGACTTCCAGGGAAGTCCCTTTTCTTCTTTCTAAAATGAAACTTCAAGGTGTTTGCAACAAAGGACATACACTTAATGTGATTAATGAAATAGAGGAAATCAGGATCATGGGAAGGAGGTTTTTAGAAAACCCTACACAGGCCTTTTGACTAAGCTCCAGAGTGGTTCCTCAGAACCATTGAAATTCTCTCATTTCAATGTTGTTTTATGTTTGAAATTAAGTTGTAGATATTATAACATTTTATTTCTAAATTCTTCAGTGTAGTATGAACTCACTATTTTAATTTTGTTACAAGTCCTGGAGACCCAGCCTACTTTTCAGCCACCCTCTTTCTTAAAGGTCTTTCCCCTCCCTGGTGTGGCTGTACAGTGGGTTATTGTTTCCCTACGTGCTGCAAAAGCAAGCACATGGTCTGTTCTCTGAGGATTTCAATGCTAAGAATTACTTCTCTTATCTAAGTAGGACTTTTTGAACAGAACTACACATCTGTCACAATTTGCAATAATAGCGTCAACTTCAGGTGCTGTGACAGATTTATAAACATGTAACTGGAATGGATGAATTTAACTCAGATGACCATTATATCTACTACTGAGGGCAGGAATCCCTCAGAAGAAATGGAGTAGCCATCATGGTCAACAAAAGAGTCTGAAATGCAGTACTTGGATGCAATCTCAAAAATGACAGAATGATCTCTGTTCGTCTCCAAGGCAAACCATTCAGTATCACAGTTATCCAAGTCTATGCCCCAACCAATAATGCTGAAGAAGCTGAAGTTGAACGGTTCTATGAAGACCTGCAAGACCTTTTAGAACTCACACCCAGAAAAGATGTCCTTTTCATTATAGGGGACTGGAATGCAAAAGTAGGAAGTCAAGAAACACCTGGAGTAACAGGCAAATTTGGCCTTGGAATGCGGAATGAAGCAGGGCAAAGACTAATAGAGTTTTGCCAAGAAAATGCACTGGTCATAGCAAACACCCTCTTCCAACAACACAAGAGAAGACTCTACACATGGACCTCACCAGATGGTCAACACTGAAATCAGATTGATTATATTCTTTGCAGCCAAAGATGGAGAAGCTCTATACAGTCAACAAAAACAAGACCAGGAGCTGACTGTGGCTCAGATCATGAACTTCTTATTACCAAATTCAGACTCAAATTGAAGAAAGTAGGGAAGACCGCTAACCTAAATCAAATGCCTTATGATTATACAGTGGAAGTGAGAAATAGATTTAAGGGCCTAGATCTGATAGATAGAGTGCCTGATGAACTATGGAATGAGGTTCGTGACATTGTACAGGAGACAGGGATCAAGACCATCCCCATGGAAAAGAAATGCAGAAAAGCAAAATGGCTGTCTGGGGAGGCCTTACAAATAGCTGTGAAAAGAAGAGAGGCGAAAAGCAAAGGAGAAAAGGAAAGATATCAGCATCTGAATGCAGAGTTCCAAAGAATAGCAAGAAGAGATGATGAAGCCTTCTTCAGCGATCAGTGCAGAGAAATAGAGGAAAACAACAGAATGGGAAAGACTAGGGATCTCTTCAAGAAAATTAGAGAGACCAAGGGAACATTTCATGCAAAGATGGCTCGATAAAGGACAGAAATGGTCTGGACCTAACAGAAGCAGAAGATATTAAGAAGAGGTGGCAAGAATACACAGAAGAACTGTACAAAAAAGATCTTTACGATCCAGATAATCATGATGGTGTGATCACTGATCTAGAGCCTGACATCCTGGAACGTGAAGTCAAGTGGGCCTTGGAAAGCATCGCTACGAACAAAGCTAGTGGAGGTGACGGAGTTCCAGTGGAGCTGTTTCAAATCCTGAAAGATGATGCTGTGAAAGTGATGCACTCAATATGCCAGCAAATTAGGAAAACTCAGCAGTGGCCACAGGACTGGAAAAGGTCAGTTTTCATTCCAATTCCAAAGAAAGGCAATGCCAAAGAATGCTGAAACTACTGCATAATTGCACTCATCTCACATGCTAGTAAAGTAATGCTCAAAATTCTCCAAGCCAGGCTTCAGCAATCCATGAACCGTGAACTTCCTGATGTTCAAGCTGGTTTTAGAAAAGGCAGAGGAACCAGAGATCAAATTGCCAACATCCACTGGATCATGGAAAAAGCAAGAGAGTTCCAGAAAAACATCTATTTCTGCTTTATTGACTATGCCAAAGCTTTTGACTGTGTGGATCACAATAAACTGTGGAGAATCTGAAAGAGACGGAAATACGGGACCACCTGACCTGCCTCTTGAGAAATCTGTATGCAGGTCAGGAAGCAGCAGTTAGAACTGGACATGGAACAACAGACTGGTTCCAAATAGGAAAAGGAGTACGTCAAGGCTGTATATTGTCACCCTGCTTATTTAACTTCTATGCAGAGTACATCATGAGAAACGCTGAAATGGAAGAAGCACAAGCTGGAATCAAGATTGCCGGGAGAAATATCAATAACCTTAGATATGCAGATGACACCACCCTTATGGCAGAAAGTGAAGAGGAGCTAAAAAGCCTCTTGATGAAAGTGAAAGAGGAGAGTGAAAAAGTTGGCCTAAAGCTCAACATTCAGAAAACGAAGATCATGGGATCTGGTCCCATCACTTCATGGGA
Organism: Budorcas taxicolor; assembly: GCF_023091745.1. NCBI lineage: Eukaryota > Metazoa > Chordata > Mammalia > Artiodactyla > Bovidae > Budorcas > Budorcas taxicolor. Next base: position 12,263,629 of record NC_068919.1, on the reverse strand, counting down.
AATAGATGGGGAAACAGTGGAAACAGTGTCAGACTTTATTTTTTTGGGCTCCAAAATCACTGCAGATGGTGATTGCAGCCATGAAATTAAAAGATGCTTGCTCCTTGGAAGAAAAGTTATGACCAATCTAGATAGTATATTCAAAAGCAGAGACATTACTTTGCCGACTAAGGTCCATCTAGTCAAGGCTGTGGTTTTTCCTGTGGTCATGTATGGATGTGAGAGTTGGACTGTGAAGAAGGCTGAGCGCCGAAGAATTGATGCTTTTGAACTGTGGTGTTGGAGAAGACTCTTGAGAGTCCCTTGGACTGCAAGGAGATCCAAGCAGTCCATTCTGAAGGAGATCAGCCCTGGAATTTCTTTGGAAGGAATGATGCTAAAGCTGAAGCTCCAGTACTTTGGCCACCTCATGGGAAGAGTTGACTCATTGGAAAAGAGTCTGATGCTGGGAGGGATTGGGGGCAGGAGGAGAAGGGGACAACAGAGGATGAGATGGCTGGATGGCATCACTGACTCGATGGACGTGAATCTGAGTGAACTCCGGGAGTTGGTGATGGACAGGGAGGCCTGGCGTGCTGCGATTCATGGGGTCACAAAGAGTCGGACATGACTGAGCGACTGAACTGAAACTAGAAGAAAAGGTAATATAGTTGACATTTTTAGAAAATTTGATGTATTCAACCAATATTTTCCTTAAGATGGAACATAATCCAGCTGCTACTGCTGCTGCTAAGTCGCTTCAGTCGTGTCTGACTCTGTCCGACCCCATAGACAGCAGCCCACCAGGCTCCTCTGTCCCTGGGATTCTCCAGGCAAGAACACTGGCGTGGGTTGCCATTTCCTTCTCCAGTGCATGAAAGTGAAAAGTGAAAGTGAAGTCACTCAGTCATGTCTGACTCTTAGCGACCCCATGGACTGCAGCCTACCAGGCTCCTCTGTCCAGGGGACTTTCCAGGCAAGAGTACTGGAGTGGGGTGCCATTGCCTTCTCCAATGCAGCTGCTACCCATAGGTAAACTAGTTTTCTTTAGTAAATTACTTTAGATCTACTGCAGCAGTTGAGACAAATGTTGTTTGAAGTCATAGCTTGGTATAGATGATTTAAGATTAAGTCATTTTCAAATTAAGGACTACCAGTTGACCTCCTTTGGTGATAAAGTATGTCAGAAATGCTTCTTGAGGAACATCTGATCACATGCAAAGTGAAAGTACAATCTTTGTAGGTGCAAGGTGACCTAAGTAGGCAGAACTGCAGACAAGAAACTTCCCCTTATAGAATGACTTCTGTCCAAATTTAGTTAGAAGCTGTTTTAATATGAAGAATATGAAAGCTTTTACATTGACTTTTCAAAATTCAGTTCCTGATGCATCATAGGGACCCCATAATATTTTTTGAGTTGATGAATTTGATTGATAACCTATGGAATACAAGTATTTTGTATGTAACCTCAGTTTTCCATGTAATTCATTGCTTTTTTACTCTTCAGGAAAAGCTGTTACTAGAACCAATGTTCGAAGTCCCTAATTCTGATATTGTATGTGTGGAGGTTGACAAAGAAGTAGTAGAAGGAAAGAAGGAACCAGGATACATCCGGTAAAGTGTATTGTCAGACTAAAACAGGTCTAAAACTTAAGATCATTCTTTATTGCTATAGTTTATTGGTCTGTCATACAGTGTGTGTATATTCATAAAGGAATCAGTTATCTCAAATATTCTGTAGAAAAATTTTCTAATTTTGGTTTATAAAATGATATTTTGACTCTTCTTGGAAATTGATCTTCAAAACTAGCCTCCACTTTTTTCTCCTAAAAGAAATATCAAAAAAGACATAAAGTAATCTAAATGAAAAGATTTAAATGAACTTTGCTTCTAATTCTGTAATTTATTTATTACTTGTTTCCTGTCTTTCATAAGACCAAAACTTTGTTGACATAATTTTCCTCTTAGTTGTATCTTATCAGTTGACAAATTTGACATATCTTTCACTGCTTTTATTTAACTATTCTAGGGGTCGGTAAACTGTCCAGTACAAGGCTATTTTAACACTTCGGGGTCATACAATTTGTATTGTAGCTACTCTGCCCTTACAGCATAAATGAATGATCCATCTCTGTGTTCAAATATTTACAGAAACAAATGACAGACTTTATTTGGCCAGCAGGCTGTAGTTTACTGACCCCAGTCTATTCAATAAATATTTATTAAACAGTGCTTGACATGAATGTTACATACACAGAAAATAGGCTTCTGTCACAAGGTATGTTATATTTTATGCTTATCTTCTAAGGTAACTTATGAGGCAGTTGATTGGTTTTGAACAACCTTTACTTATTCAAAGAGGTATAATCTCTCATTTTATTGTTTACTGCTACTGCTGCTAAGTCGCTTCAGTCGTGTCTGACTCTGTGCGACCCCATAGACGGCAGCCCACTAGGCTCCTCTGTCTCTGGGATTCTCCAGGCAAGAATACTGGAGTGGGGTGCCGTTGCCTTCTCCAGTGCATGAAAGTGAAAAACGAAAGTGAAGTCACTCAGTCGTGCTGACTCTTAGCAACCCCATGGACTGCAGCCTACCAGGCTCCTCCATCAACTATTAGTATATAAAAGAATTGTGGTCTAATCATAATTTTGGCTAATTTGAGTCATATTGGTTTGATTAGAAGCTTTCAACTTCTTTCCATTGACATATACTAAATGTCAAGCATTTTAGATAAAATAATAGATTCTACTTCTTTTGCTGGAGAAAAGGCCTTCACTGTTGAAGCCTGGTTGTTGATTTGTTTCACTTTAAAAAAATTGTTTGGGAAATTACTTATGGTTTTTGGTTGTGTGCTCGAAATGTTTCTCATATTTTACCATTAAGCAATCTTAATATTAGAAGTGCTCTCAATATTTTCTTTCTTTGTGCAGCTTTTCTAGCTAGGTGGATTAATTTATTATTTATTTTTTGAGAAGTTATATTTACCCCTAGTTCTTATTAAAAACAGAAAAACACTGATGACTTTTCATTATAGGGCTCCAACCAAAGAATCTTCTGAAGAGGAGTATGATTCTGGAATTGAAGAAGAAGGATGGCCTCGTCAAGCAGATGCTGCAAACAGCTAAACTGTCAGACTTCTGTTGTGTATATAAGGTTGTCCTTCTTTTGTTTAGGATCATAACTGTCTCTGCAGTCTGACATTAAAAGCATTGGATCTATCTTGGATAGCATTGGATATCATATACATGGTCAGAAGCTTTTAGGATAAAACTCAGATCATGTATATTATGTAACATCACATTGATTTATACAGACTGATATAACATGGACTTTAATGACACAATGTTCTGAGAGAATATGTACATTATTTTGTTTCGGTTTTTAAAAAATATACTTAAAAAAAAATCTTAGGAGTTCTTTTAAGCAGTGCAAGTGTTGCAATAACTGTGGATTTTACAATAATGTTACTCTACAAATGGGAAAATAAATTCTTGAAAATTGAAGTTGGGATTCCATTCTTTAGCTTAACTTTGTCTACTCATGTTTGTTTCCTGAAAAATGTTAGAATTTTATTCATCTTAAAAATTGGAACAGGAGTTTCCGAGTAGTTAAAGATTTCATGGAAAGAGCACCCTGAAGAGCCATACTTTGATGATTTGTCTAGCTCTGTTCTTAGTCTTGTCCACTGATGCATGACGCTGACTTCCCGTTGGTACTATAAGAAAAGGCCATTCTCCTGCTAACTTGTCTGATTTATTTGCCGTCTTTGATCCATTTTAGTACCATGAGTGAGCAGATGAAATTAAAAGTCTGCCTTAAATCTTTAGAAAAAGACTGCATCTAATTCTAAAAGTAGCGTGCAGCATCAGTCCTAACAGCCATTTGCTGAACTAAATAAAATACCCTAATATTGTACACTTACCTAAAATACTAGTTTTTTGTTTTCTGGTGCCGAATATTTGTCTAATTCTTTGGCTTCATGGAACATTAAAGAAAATCTATGCTTTACTGTCAGCAGAAGTGAATGTGTTCATATTAAAATATAAGTTATTAACTTTCATTATATAGAAACTGGGGGAGGTTTGGGGGGCTTAATGAAAATTATTTCATTTGATGCCATAAATATTAAAATACTTGGATACCTTTAAAATTTTTTTCTTTCCCTTTATATTGATACAAGCTTCTATATTGTTCCTTTACTTCAGCCTTATTGGAAATTGTTTAAATCAGAGTACCTTTAAACATTTGTTTTCAATTGTCGGTTTATAAATGCTTGAGTTTTCCTTTTAACTGCACCCTACCCCTTTTCTTAGGGAAAGAACCTTAAACTATTAGCAAATTCTAAATCTTGTTGGTGGAGTTGGGTTTTCTGTGATGTAAAAAGAGATATCTATTTATGGCTGGGGTAGGACCAGAAATGCACTTCTGCAAAGTGTTTAAGCCTGGTTGCAATAGTATGGAACAGAAACTGGTATCCTCGGTCTCCCTAGTAATGGTTAACGTTCTTCTCAGGAAGGGTTTCATATCATAACTGTTCATTATCTTTTTTTTACAGGCTCATCATTTTCCTTTTTGTAGAGTGAAAATTGGAGTAGCTACTAAATGTATTAAAGGTAGTCCTCCAGAAATGGACTGGGAGACGTTTTAGTCATAACAACTTAGATTTGGTTTGGAAAGTCATTAACAAAGCATAATTGATGTTTTTAAATTAAACACAACTACGATTTGTATCTTGAAACTTGTTTTGGCATTTGAATAAAAGGATTAAATGAAAGCCCTTGTTGTGGTGTGTCCATAATGCGGTGCCATTTTAAAAAGGACACAGGTATCACGAGCTGGTTTATTCTAGAGACTGGTTAACCCTTCACACTTTCAAATTCCTCTAATTCTCGTAGTTGTGGATTCTACCAACAAAAAGTCTGTTCATGTTAAACATTGATTAATGTTTACCATTAAATGTGATCCTGCATGGGCCCCACACTAGTAGTACAGGCCAAGTTTTCAAAGAAGCTTAGTCTATTAGGGAAAGCAAATGCAAACATCAGTGTATTATAATAATGTAAGTGAGGTAGGTACCAGCTGTGAATATACTATACAGTAAGCTCAGAGGAATAACTTGAAGTCATACTTGTTGCCTATTTCTCAACTCCTAAAGCTCCCTAGTTTCACATTTCAGAGATTTTAATTTTGATATTCCTTTCTGGAAGATCTGGAAAAACAAGTAGGAATTTGCCAGAAAGGAATCATGAAAATTAAAGTCTCAGAAATGTGAAACAACCAGGGAGCTTTAGGAGTTGAGAAATAGCCACCATGTATGACTACATGTTACTCCTCTGAGATGACCATTTGATATATTCTCTCCCCTCTCCATCTTACTTGGCCTTTCATTGAGGACCAAGATGGAACTCACCTTCCCACCATCAAATCTATAAATCTGCTTTAACACTCAACCTTTCCAGTTACAGCTGAAGAATCCCTTTTATCAAAACTCAGTTGCTCCACATTATTATGGAGGGAACCCATCACCTGCTCCAAACATTTTTAAAAAATACAGAATATGCCAGGTCAAGTTGTAATTTTATGCAGAAAGTAATGGAGAGCTATTAAAAGGATTTTAAGCATGAGAATTGAACATCACTAGATACATGTTTCAGATTGTTGGGAAGGTTCTGTGGTAAATTGGGGGAGACAACTAGATTGGGGGAGACAACTAGAGATCTGCTTGCAAACGTTTCTCCAACACTTGCCCTATATCTCCTACCTCATTGCTTTCCTTCCGTCTGATCAATTCTTTTTTTAAAAATTGGAGTATAGTTGATTTACAGTGTAGCTTCAGGTGTACAGCAAGGTGAATCAGTTATACAGTAAGTCCTCAACATATGAACCTTCAAGTTGCAAACTTTCAAAAATGTAAACATGCGTTCACATGTCCAGTTACAAAGGTTAGTTCATGTGTCTGGTGTACCTTGTCGTGTGTGCATCTTGTACAAGTGGTGCTTTTGGGTACTGGACAGCACTGTATATCGTAGCAGTATAGTATCTTTATTTCAAGCCCAGGATGTGCAGAAGCAAGCATAAAAGCGATAAAAAGTAGCTGGTACTTCTGTGAAGTGCCAAACGATAATGATGGAAAGAAAGAAAAGTGAAAATCATCAGGAGAGCAGGGGGAGGCGAAAAGATGGTAGAGGTCGCTCATTCTTATGACATAAACTTCAACCACTGGCACAATTCTAAAGAACAAGGATGAGATCATGAAACATGAAGTCTGCTGATAATATCAAAGAAATGTGGGAAAGTGATGAAGGAGATGGAGAAACAGGATCAGCATCAGCGTCAAGTCCTGCTCAGCTTAATGCTGATTCAAGACAAAGCTAAAAGCCCTTATGAAGACTTGAAACAGAATTGGACTGTTTCCAGAATCAAACTGGAGCTGACCTTCACAATGTAAAAGCAAGTGGTGAGGCAGCAACTACAGATATGGTAACTGCCTGGAAATTTCCTGAAACACTTCGGGAAGTTAAGCAGATTTTTAATGTGGATGAGACAGGACTGTACTGGAAGAGGATGGCGGACCAAAGTTACATCAATAAGGAGGGAAAGTTGCTGCTTGGCAATAAAGTAGGAAAGGATAGGCTAACTCTGGTGACAGTGCTTCCGGGCATATGAAGCTGAAGTCTGCCTTGGTTTATTATTCAGAGAACCCGAAAGCCCTTAAAACCATAGTCAAAGGCCCTCTTTCTGTGATGTGGAGTAGTAATGCCAAAGCCTGGATTACACAGGCCATTTCCCACGTGGCTTTAACACCATTGTATCCCAGAGGTAGAGAAATGTTGCTTGGAGAAGGACATCCCACTCATCCTTTTGCTACTCAACAGTGTTTCAGGCCACCTCCCATTTGTGGGCGACTTTCACCCCATTGTCAAAGTAGTGCATCTGCTACTGAACACTACATTGCTCATCCAGTCTATGGGCCAGGGGGTTACAGCAACTGTGAAGAAATATTTATGTCACACTCTTCATCAGGCAGTGAATCAGGAACAACTTTGGGACAGTTTCGGAAGGACTGTCACATCTACAAGACAAAAAACTGACTGCTTGGTGTGAGGTTACAGCTATCACCATGAATGGTTTGGAAGTATCTTTGCTGGCTGTGTGTTCATGATTTCCATGGGTTTGAGAAGATGGATGAGGAGTCCAAATAGGTCTTCAGCAGCTTAGAGGTCCCTCAGGAAGAAACTGGATCTAGATCTGCAATGGGGCAACTTCACTGAATTTGCTGTGAAACACACGCTTGCTCGTGAAGACCCATTAGTAATTGATTGGGGTCCAGAGAAAAGAAGTAACTGAAGAACCCAAGAGATTGATGACATGGGGAATGGCAAGGGATTTTCTTTATTTGAGGAGGTACTGTTTCTGAGGCACGGAACCTGAACGTAGAATGGTACACAAAGTTCGCAGCAGCCGTTCAGAAATTAATCCATGCTACTGTGTCATCTATGGTGAGAGAAAAAGAGCTACTACCCAGACATCACTGGATTGTTTTTTCCAGAGGGTGGAGAGAATTAAATCCAGCAAGGAGCCAGGACCTGTGCCATCAGCATCAGGCACGAGTGCCATTGCAGCTTGCCCTCTGACTCCAGTTGCTGACAATCCTTCAGCTCTACCATCTCCCACCTCCTCTCCCTCTACCAGTCAGTAACTCTTCTTGCCTGTTCCCTGGTGCCAGCCCCTGTATGCCAGCTGTTGTATTTTCAAAGTACTGCACTGTAAGGTTAAAAATGTTTTATTTTTTGTGTTTGTTTTTAATGTATTGTTTGTGTGAAAAGTTACATAAACCTATTACAGTACAGTACTGTATAGCGGATTTTGTTAGTTGGGCACCTACACTGACTTGTTGGACTGAATGCATTCTCAGAATGGAACTCGTTCACATGTAGGGGGCATACTATACATATATCCACTCTGTTTTAGATCCTTTTCTTATATAGGCTATTATAGCTCATTGAATAGAGTTCCCTGTGCTATGCGGTAGGTTCTTATCAATTTTATATACAATAGGGTGTATATGTCAATTGGATCGATTTTTTTTTATCAGCATGCCTCAAGTGTTTTAATAGAATTCAGCTTTTCCTTAAATTGTCTTTGCATAGTCAAAACAACAAAAAAAGACCCAATGTTAAAATCACTTAATAAACTTAGAGGAGCAAGGTTGTGAGGCAAGAAGCGCTTGGCTTGCAGCCGCCATTTCTTCCGCCTACGGTCTCTGGATCTTTTGTAGAGCGTCCAAGAGCGCTATGTTGGGACAGAGCATCCGGAGGATCACAACCTCTGTGGTTCATCGGAGCCACTACGAGGAGGGTCCAGCGAAGAATATACCATTTTCAGTGGAAAACAACTGGAGGTTACTAGCTATGATGACTTTGTTCTTTGGGTCTGGATTTGCTGCACCTTTATAGTAGGACACCAACTGCTTAAAAAGTAATCCATGAGACAGATAGGAAGTGGAGCATATTAAGAGGTGCAGTCTCTTAAAAGGATCAATCCCTTGAACTCAGCATCCTAGATATTTTTGTAAATAAACTTATGGCATAAATCCTTAATGCCTCTTCTCTGAAATATGGAAATTGATAATTGAACACATGCTTACATTTTGTTTGGGTAATATTGCATTATTAGTTTCTTAATTATGTATTTGATTTAAAAATCACTTAATAAACTTAAAAACTTGAAAAATTAGACGCTTCAGATAGGCAATAAACTTCATATTATGAAAGCAGTATATTACAAGTTTCAAAGATTTGACAAATTCTGTACAATGTCTTTCATCAGTAGATGGAAACTTTCAAACTCCACAGTCTTCTGTCAGGTAGGACTGGGTGTCTTTCACTGGTCTGAGGTCGAATCCATTTCAAGGCATGTCGTGGTGGTACAGTAATGGTGGGATGATAAAACGTACAGTCAGGTGGTGTACACTGAGTGTTAAATCTACAGTGTTTCGGATGATAAAAGGGACATTCCATTTTCTTACAAGCTGGGAAGTAACGGCAGAGCTGACTACTGGAAGGTGGTGCTGGTGTTCTAACTGGTTTTGGAGGCAGTCCTGGGGTTTTTTGGTTCATGTGAGTGAAGGGACAGTCTGGTTTAGTACATTTTGCATCATATTTACAATTTGGATGAACAGACACTTCTCAGCAAATTCACAACTGGGAAAGGCTTTGCAAGGTGACCCAGTGATGGTAAGCACACTCAGACCTGTTTTTGCAGGCCTGCCAGTACTTGCAGTGCTCCAACAGCTTTTCTGGTTTCTGTGCCAGGCTCAGTCCACTCATCTCAGCGTTTGAAAAGCTACCATCTGGGTCCTCAAGCTGCCTGCTCAGCAAGTGTAGCTGCTGTGCGTGGAGGAGACCTGCGAGTCCCTCATATGAAGCAGCAGGGTGGTGTGTGGGTCTCATTCCTTAAAAGCACATGTCCTCCTCTTGATCTGACATGTATCCTGTTGCGGGGGGTGGGGGGGCATTGCTGGGGACACCATCCAGCGTCACTATAAACTCGAGACTTGCAGGTTTCTCTGGTTGTACAAGATCTCAGGTGTCCACACCCGAAGGGTATCTGCAGTCTTCATCTCCAACTCCTGGTTTGGTGCCACTGCTAGTTCCTCAGATAGCTTTGGCTTCTTCAGAATAAATGATCTTGTGTCTGCATGGACCATGGATTCCATGTCATAGTAATCTTGACTGATCTGCAGAGTCTCTGCCATCATGGGTGTAAGGCTCGGAGGGCCGCACCCTGAAAGGAACACTCAGGGACAGCCTCTAGTGGACTGACAAATTTTAATACCCAGCTTTCGCAGATATATGATCTCAGGGTGCAGAGCATAAAGCAGACTTGTATGTAGTCTTTCTCGATAATCAGGATAACAACTGCCTCTGTTGAGTTCCTTGACTTTTGTCTATATTACTTCCTTTTGCTTCCTCTTCTTTAATGGGAGAACTTATTCTGGGGACTCTGCCTTGTCCCTGGACCATTTCTGCTAGCAATTCTTGAGTTCAAGTTCTGGGAGCAACTGAAAGTGTCTGTTTCTGTGAGACTGTAGGATAGTTAGTTGTTTTTGTTACAGATTCTTGAGCTTCGGATATAGCCTTCAAAATTAGATTCTTGTTAGCTTGTTTAGAAGGTGGAAGGGAAGGTCTCTGTTCAGATTTTGCTGGCACTGACACTGCTGGAGATGTTTCCAGTAGGGGACCCACAATACTCATCTTCCTCCTCCTCTTCTCCATCGTGACTGATTTTTTTTTTTTTTTTTTTTACTTTAACAACTGACCTTACCACAGGCAACGTTCTCTTCTGAAAGTTTTCTTTTTCAATACTCACCTTTTTTGAGTTGTTCCTGAGGGAGGGACTGTAAGTCTCTTCTAAGCTATTAAGCACTTCTGGTTCACACAAACGTCCTGTTTCATACACCTGGCTACTCTGAATATCAAGTTGCTTGGCAGCATGAATACTGTTTTGCTGCTGTTGAAATTACAACCTGTTTAAATGAGCACCACTGTCTGCGTTCGACTTGCAGGTGGTCGATAAATTTCAATAGAAGGGCAAGAAGAACCATATATAAGTGTCACTGTAGTTTTTTTTTTTTTCTGAGAGAAGAGTTTCTCCTGCACAAAATTGAGTTCTTCATCAATGAGATCATCTGGTTCTGGCTTAAAATCAATCACATCTTCAGAGGGTGCTAGCTCCCTCCAAGGTTTCACTGTTGACATTGGTCAGGTTGCAGCTCCGTTATCATAAATCTCTGACATTCGTGGCTTTCTGCTCCTGTGAACTTGTAGAAGCTCTAGATCCTCTTTTTTCAGGTCTAGTGCTAGAAACTGCAAGAGGCGTCTAGAAAGAGCTAGAAAGGCTGCTAGAAACAGCTTCGTGCCTTCTCTCAACTCGATTGAAACTGCTCTTGTTTGAAGGTACGTTACCATCAAAGAGGTTGGTATCAGAAGACTTCAGACTAGAGGGGTTGGTTGTTACAGAACTAAGTTTATCTAATACCCCATGAAGCCATACGGTGAATCAAATTGTGTTGTTCCCTTGAAACAGGGACAGGTCCTCTGTCATTTGGTCCTGACTTTTCTTGTTGGCCACCATCACCATAATGTAATCAGGAAGTTCTTCATCTTAAATATTCATAACATTTCTATATAGGCAGGAAGTTTCATTTCAGAAGTACTATCAGACATTTGTTTCAAATATAAAAAAATCCAGTTCAAGAAAAGCACAAATATAAGGTGAAAATCAATCAATATAAGCTCCTGATTCTTGCAATTTCCCCTTAACGGCACTTGGGATCTTACGGCTGATCTCCGTGCCGATCTCCATGACTCCAGGGAGAGTGGTGGGCACCGCACAGTGTCCCACTTACCAGGAGCCAGATGCCAGCTCCCAGCCTGCAGCCAGACCACCACCACTGCTCCTGGCCTGGGTCAATTCTTATCAACATATAAAACACAACTCCCTTGAACCCACATCTCCTCCACAGTAAATTACAAGGTGATTCTCCTGTTCCCAGTTCCGTTCTAGGTTTTGATTCTGAGTTATAAAAGACCACCCTGGCTGTGGTATAAGAGACCAGCCCATAGAGCAGTCGTCTCCAACCTTTTTTTTTTTTGCACCAGGGACCAGTTTCCTCAATATTTTCACGGACCAGGGAAAGGGGGATGGTTTGGGGATGATTCAAGTGCATTACATTTATTTATTATGCCACTGCTGATCTGACAGGAGGCAGCACTCAGGTGGTAATGTGAACAATGTGGAGTGGCTGTAAATACAGATGAAGCTGGCTAGCCTGCCACTCACCTGCTGTGTGGCCGGTTCCTAACAGGCCACAGACCAATATTGGTCCATGGCCCAGGGGTCCCAAACCCTCGATCCCAAAAGAATCAATGGTTAAATCAGGGTCACTTCGGGCTATTACTATCTGATGATGGATTGGACTCAGATGATAGCAATGTAAGAGGAAGAGTGGATGGGTAGGTATTTTTGCAAATCTAATGAAAAGTGGAGAAGGAAAGGGCAACCCACTCCAGTACTCTTGCCTGGAAAATCCCATGGAAAGAGGAGCCTGGTGGGCTATAGTCCATGGGGTCACAAGAGTCGGACGCGACTTGGTGACTAAGGAACCACCAATGAAAAGTGGGATCCCATGTTCTTCAGTGGGAAAACGCAACATGAAAAGGGTGTCTGTCATCTCTATGCTAATTTACAAATTTAATATTCTAATAAAATGCCAATAAGTTTTTAAATGCAATTAGGCAAATGGATTCTAAAGTTCATATGGAAAAATAAGCAAGAATGGTAAATAAGTAAAACGATAATGCACACAGTGCTTACTCTGTTTCACTCTGTGCGTTTAATGCAACAATCCTGTGAAGCACTACTCTTATCAGCCCTTCTAGGTGAAGAAACTTGAGCCCAGAGTAGTCAGACAGCTTTACCAAGGTCACACAACTACTAAGTAACAGCCAGGATGAACCCCAGGCAGACTGAGTCTGAAGCCTCTTGACCTAACCAACAAATGAAAGAAGAATGAGGAGGGATTTCACCTTCTATTTTAAAAATATTATAAACCTTTAAATATCTAAGTCTACCAGTGCACGAACTGAGAGACCAATGGAAAAGAAGGTAAAAGTACAGAAATAAGTCCTAAATATATATGGGGATTTAGTGTTGAAAGGGCTTCCCTTGTAGCTCAGTTGGTAAGGAATCTGCCTGCAGTGCAGGAGACCTGGGTTCAATTCCTAGTTGGGAAGATCCCCTGGAGAAGGAAATGGCAACCCGCTTCAGTATCCTTGCCTGGAAAATCTCATGGACAGAGGAGCCTGGTGGGCTGCAGTCCATGGGGTCGCAAAGAGTTGGGCACAACTGAGCGACTAACACTTATTTAGTGTTGAAAAAGGTGATATTTCAAATTAGAAAAAGAAGATTTCTATAAAAAGGAAAGAAAAGATTTCAATAAATGGTATTGACAACTGAGTTACCGTTGGTGGCAAAGGATGAGTTAGCATCACAGACTCAAGGGCATGAATCTGAGCTAACTCTGAAAGTGGAGGAAAGAGGAGCCTGGCCTGCTACACTCTGTGGGATTGCAGAGTCAGACACAGCTTAGCAACTGAACAACATCCATCTAGAAAATATAAAGGTATATCCATACCTTACCTAATAAATTTTAAGATGAAAAATGAAGACTTCAAATATTATGTACAATATTACATATTACTGAATATATAAGATACAAGTAAATGTGTAGAATGTTACATTACAAAGTTTCTGAGAAATATTAGAGGTCCCTTGGGAAGTGAAGTCAGGTTCATATTGGTTCTTCTCATGATATAGAGCTGGAGTCTTACCCAAGGGATCATCCATCACTTTACAACTGTGAAATTCTAATCATGTGATACTGGAGCAGAGGTAGGGTGAGGGGCCTCAAACTAAGTTTTGATACCTGACACACAAATCAACCTAAAATGGATCAGACTTAAATGTAAACCTAGAGAACTTTTAGAAAAAGCACAAGAGAGAAGTTCGCAGGATCTAGGGCTAAGAGTTCTTAGACTTGATTCCAAAAATCTAAGAGGAAAAATGGGTAAGTTGGACTTCATTAAAATTAAGAATATTTGCTCTGAAAAAACAAAACAAACATGTTAGTATGAAAGGACAAGCTATAAACTGGGGAAACAATATTTGCAAGCCACATATAAAGGAATAGTATCTAGAATATATAAAGAATTCTCAAATTTCAACAGTAAAAAATCCAATTAGGAAATGAGCAAAAGACATGACCAGACATTTCAATGAAGAGGGTATACAGATGGCAAATGAGCATATGAAAAGATACTTGACATAAATTAGCCATTAAAGGAGTGGAAATTAAAACCACAATGAAGTATCTACCTATCAGGTTGTCTAAAATAAAAAAAATAGCAACTACACAAAATGCTGATGAGAGTGCAGAGAAACTGGATGACTCATATATTGCTAGTGGGAATGTAAACTGGTACAGCTACTCTGGAAAACAATGTGGCAATTTCTTTAAAAACAAAACATGTAACTGGCTTATGACCCTGCAATTACACTCCTAGGCATTTATTCCAGAGATATGATAGTAGTATATGTTTATAGTTGCTTTATTTGTGGTAGTCTCCAAATGGAAACAACTCAAATATCCTTCAGTAGGTAACTGACTACACAAAGTATGGTTTCATTTTACCCACAACTTTTTATTTGCACAACTTTATTGCAATAAAAAGGAACATGGATACAAGAACTTGGATGTATCTCTAAAGGATTATGCCAAGCGAAAACAGTAAAAAGGTTATGTACTGTATGATTCCATTTATACAACATTCTCAACAGGAAAAAAAGTTACAGAAATGGAGGATTAGTAGTTGCCAAGGGAAGTGGGTGTAGCTATAAAAGGGCCAATGAGGGCTCCTGGAAATATGGAAATGTTCTTTATCTTGACCATCAATATCAGCATTCCGGTTGTGATACTGTGATACAGTTCTACAAGATGTTATCACTGGAAGAAACTGGGTAGAGTACACAGGATTTTGCTGTACTATGTATTACAACATACGAATCTACAATTCATATGGGCTTCCCTGCCCCTCCTGCTTAACACCCTCCAGTGGTTTTCCACTGTTCTTAAAATATCAGAACCTGGATCCTATGATCTAGTCCGCCTCCCAGGATCGCTAGGTTTCCTTCAGGCTTTCTGTGGTCCATCAACACTGGCATTCTTTCAGTTCCCACACCAAACCTACTCCTGTAATCCACTAGAGGGCTTTTGTAAACACTGTTCCCATCCGTACTGTGCGTCCCTCTCATTCTCCCCGATTTCCACTATTTAACTCATAATTACCCTTCTGACCTCAGATGAAGTCTCAGATCCTTAGGACGACCTTCCCCAACCTCTTTAAATCAAAATTTCCTATAAGTTCTTGCCTTCTTTTCCTCCACATCCACGGCCGCACTTTTGCATTTGATTGAATGATTACTTGATTAAATAGGTAGTTCTACAAGGAGAGGAACTGTATCTGTTAATCTCACTGCAAAGCTGCTAACTCCGCAGAATGCTCAGTAAGGACGGTGGTTTTGAAGGCTTGAATGAAAACGCCCAGCCTTGCGCGGAGGTCCTTGGGCCGCAGCGTCACACTGGTGCCGCGCGTGGTATGCGTCACTTCCTCCCGGAAGACACTTTCTCCGGGAACCACTCAGATTCCTGTCACTTCTCAGAATCCCTCTGTGGTGGCCATGGCTCTGCCACCTTTCTTCACCCCGGGTCGCCCCGGCCCGCCGCCCCCGCAGCCGCCGCCTCCCGCTCCCTTCGGCTGTCCGCCACCGCCACTACCTTCCCCGGCCTTCCCGCCGCCTCTTCCCCAGCGGCCTGGCTCCTTTCCGGGGGCCTCCGCCCCCTTCCTCCAGCCTCCGCTGGCTCTGCAGCCCCGGGCCCCCGTGGAAGTCTCCCGCGGGGGCGGTGGAGGTGGCGGCGGCGGCTCCTTCTACCCGGTGCCGCCACCGCCGCTGCCTCCGCCGCCGCCCCAGTGCCGCCCCTTCCTAGGGAACGACGCCGGTGAGCGCCCGCGGCCGCCGCCTCCAGGCCCGGGGCCGCCCTGGAGCCCGCGCTGGCCTGAGGCACAGCCGCCGTCCGACGCGCTCGGGGACGCGGCCTTGCAGCGCCTGCGCGACCGGCAGTGGCTGGAGGCGGTGTTCGGAATCCCGCGGCGGGCCGGCGGCTCGGTGCCCCCGCGCGCGCCCGCGGGGCCCAGCCTGGGCGAGGTGCGCGCCCGGTTGCGGGGGGCCCTGCGCCTGTTGCGGCGGCTGCGCGACTTGGGCCAGGCCCTGCACGAGGCCGAGGCCGACGGCGCGGCCTGGGCGCAGCTGCACGCGCAGGCGCAGCCGCTGCGCGCCGAACTGGCCGAGCGACTAGAGCTGCTGACCCAGGCCGCCTACGTGGGCGAGGCGCGGCGCAGGCTGGAGAGGGTCCGGCGCCGCCGGCTGCGGCTTCGCGAGAGGGTCCGGGAACGCGAGGCCGAGCGGGAGGCAGAGGCCGCGCGGGCAGCAGAGCGCGAGCAGGAGATTGACCGCTGGAGGGTCCAGTGCGTGCAGGAGGTGGAGGAGAAGAAGCGGGTAAGAGCAGCGGACGCTCGCGGGGGCCGGGATAGTGGTATTTGACACCTGAAGGGGCGTGAGGCTTTGCACTGTCATTTCCCAGCTTTAAGCCTCTTTTTCCTCATCCGTGAAATAAAAGGATAGTTTGCCTTTCCTACCGCATATCTCCAGTTTGGTTGCGTGTTGATGGTGTATAGTGTACACAATACAAATGCTCTAGGCGCGCTGCAAAGTCTCATGAATACCAAGTATAGGATTACGCCATGATCTTTCGGGGATGACAGATCTGTTTCTTGCTCCATCCTTCTGTCCACTTAGTAACATTCAAGATGAACAAGCGTTTGGGCCTTGCGTCTTGTATTACTCTAGGTGATTTTGAGAATACAAAATGTAAAGAACTTTGGGCCGTTTCTCCAGGAACATATATACCCTGATTGGCGATGGGCCAATAGTGATGATTTCCCCAGATTCCTTTGTTTACAAGTTCAACTGTACTCTCAAGTTCAACAATGGTATTTTTGAACACTTACTATATACTAGACACTATGCTGCCTACAGTCCTTTCTTGCAAATGCCAGATCTTGTAACAACCCTGAGAGGTAGGCAGTATTACCCTAATTTTGCAGATTAGGTAATTGAGGCATAGAGAGATTAACTTGCCAACAGTCACACAACTGGTTTAGGGGGCAGTTTCTCCAAAGCCTACTGACCTCAAGTTCTTAAGCAGAGGGCAAGGGTGAAACTGGAAATTGGTCAGATATTATAATTAAGGTATCCTCGTTACTTTTGAGTTCCTCAAGGGACTTCCCCTTTCCTTCTGCTCTCCACAACCAGCTAGTATTTCCTGCCTCCTCCTATCTGCCACAGCCCTGAGTCTGATCCACCTCTCCTGTGAAGTGTATTGATGGCAAGCTTTGTCTTCACACCTCCAGGAACATATCAGTGCTTTAAAGGAGAGGCAATGCCTTAATCTAAGGGAATTTGAGCCAGTTCAACAGACATTTAATGAGGACCTACTGGGGCTGGCCCACTACTCGGTGCTGGAGATAGAGATGAGCAGGACATAGAGCTTGTCCTTGAGGGCTTAGGGGACTATGGGGGATCGTGTCTGTATAGCATGGTGTGTGTTAGGATTTCAGCTGGAGGTTGGGGGAAAGTATCAAGGAAGGCGTCCCAGATGATCCAGTGACATATCAGCTGAGTCTTGTAGGAAATGTTTAAGCTAAGTGAAAGCAACATGTACAGTTCAGGAACAAAAGAGTGAAGCAGCATGGTGTATCTGTAATGGTGAAATTATAGTGTTCATTTGACAGATGGGAAAGAGCTTTAGTCAAAAGGATCCTCCTTCCCACCCACTGCAAGGGTACTAGAGAGGGAGTCCTGTGAGTAGTGACTTGAGGAACCAGGGTTATTTAGTCTACATGTGAACCAATTTAAGAAGAGTAAGGGTGAGTTTTCAAATATTGGAAAGGCTGTCCTATCAAAGACTTTAGAGCAATGGGGCAACAGGCTGTGCTTAGGAGTCACTGAGAACCCTGTGGAGTCTGGGCCTTTCCAACTCCATTCCTTATCCTCCCTGCTAGTCTGAATCTTTGCATCTAGGAGTCTGCATTTTCAATGACTGAGCCCCAGCTTGACAAGGTAAGTTGGATGCAGATGTTCCTTGAACCACGCTTGAGAAACTCTGAGGAAGAAACAAAGACAAGGGCCCACGTGGACGCTGCAGAGAAGATAATCCCTGGGCTGGAGCAGTGTAGAGGGGAGCTGTGCTCGGCCCAGGAAACTGGGATGTTGATCCAGTGGAGTCTTTCTTAACCCTGGGACTGCCCGAGCCTCTGAAATCTCAAGCCCAGGCAGCTTTTCTCTGTTGTAAGGTTGTTCCTCTTTAGGTTCCCTACTAGGTCTCATGGCTTCTCTTTCTCTTTTTCCTTCAGGAGCAGGAACTTAAAGCTGCTGCTGATGGTGTTTTATCTGAAGTGAGGAAAAAACAAGCAGACACCAAAAGGATGGTGGATATTCTCCGGGCCTTGGAGAAATTGAGGAAGCTTAGGAAAGAGGCTGCGGCAAGGAAAGGTAAGCACGGCTTTGCGTTTCTTCTTTTTCTTTACCCTGGCACCCCCCCCACCCCCACCCAAGCGTTTGATACTTGATACTTCATTATTTTCGCCCACTAGGGTAACCTAAGCTTATCAACAGCACCTCAGAACTTTTGAAGCAGGAAGCCTCAGATGTTTAGCCCTGAGTATCCAAAATTGAAAAGGATGTGGAAACTCACTGCCGTATGTTCCTCTTGACTCATCATTCCCACCCCAGGCATTCCTGGCCCCACTTTTCTGAGTGAGGTTGGCATGGCTGGTCAACTGTGCCCATATACCAAGGTGAAAGCTACTCTGTCTTTACTTGGTGCTTCAAAAGGTGTCAAAACCTTACCATGCTCCCTCAAATACATTTCAAACCTGATTTGAAAACGTATGAACGGTTAGACGGGGCAGGGAGTGCCCTGCAGATCGCATGGGTGTCCCTGACTCACCTGCAAGTCCCTTTGGGACTTCGAAAACCTCAGTAGTCTCCTCTGGACTCTAGAGGGAGCATTGGTTTTCTAGAAGTTCCCCAGTTTGCTTTCCGTTTGCCTGCCTGGATCTTGGCTCTTGCCAGTCTGCTTGTCTGAAGGGCCCTCAGTTCCATCTTTCCCATTTA
Source organism: Budorcas taxicolor (assembly GCF_023091745.1). Taxonomy (NCBI): domain Eukaryota; kingdom Metazoa; phylum Chordata; class Mammalia; order Artiodactyla; family Bovidae; genus Budorcas; species Budorcas taxicolor. Next base: position 12,244,795 of record NC_068919.1, on the reverse strand, counting down.
AGCTCTCACTATCCTTCAGAGGTAAATACAGACGTAGCATCATCCATCCTTCCCTGCTCTGGGCTGAGGTGACCTGCTGCTCCTTTTCATTTGCACCTGGCTGGGACAACACGCTGCCTTATTTAGTAGGCCATTGTCATTCACCAGGGATATTTGAGAGTGCACAAATTAGCAAGTACCACAGTAGCAAAAGATTCACTGGCTGATTCAGATTCAGGTCTCAGAATCAGATGACCCCATTCAAGAGTCAGAGTGGAGTTTGCATCTACCCAAGGGCTTTGCATTATTCCCCTACTTCATGTCTTCCATGAGGTATGTTCAGTAAATTTTCATCAAGTGAATTCACCAGCATAATTTCTCACTATTAGCCTTCCTCACTCTCCAAAAGAAGGGAGAAATTTTAGGAGAAATTATGATCTAAAATAAGCAGACTCTTTGGAATTAATTGCCTTGAGTATAAAACAAGTTAGTGTCTAGTAACTGGTTTTGTTGGATACTTTGAAAAAAGAAGTGCAACTTTCTAACTTCTCTCTTTAAGGCATGTGCTTCTCCAATTATGTACTGAGAGAAGCTGGTTATGTAAGCAGGGACAAGTTGCAAAGAGTCTTATGGACTAGGACTAGATATCACCTATGCTTAAATCTGAGTGGAACCACTGAAGGACTTTTAGCAGAGAGTGAAATGATGACAAAGATTAGTGCTGGCAAAGTAGAGGAAGGTTTGGGGCTTCTAGGAGGGAGGAGAAAAGAGAGACTGATACGCTGCTGTTGTCTGGGCATGGATAATATGGGAGTGTGAAATAAGGGTCAGATGGTGAGCTGGAGAAAAGTATATGGATTTAAGAGATGTGAGTAGTGTGTGTGAAGTATGTGTATACACGTGAGTAAATAACTTGGGGAGCTCATGTGGGAGCTGAAGGAAAATATGACTTTCAGGTTTTCGCTTGATCTCTTCAGTGAATGATGGTCCCGTTCTAATTGACCAGGAAAACAGGAGCAGGAAAAGGCTCAGGGCTGATGAGTTTGGTTTAGGACCTGTTGAGTTTGAGGTGCCCTTGGGGCATTTTGAATAAGAGTTTATCAGCATGTAGCCATAAATTGGAGTGACCTTAAGGAGATTGTATGGTATGAGATGAGGGTCAAAACCACAAAATCCTAGGAAAGGTCAAAATCAAGCTGGGTAAGGAGGAGACTACAAAAGAGATCAAGAGAGACAGGAGGAAAGTGTAGACCTCCTGGGGCTGCCCAGGTGGTACTAGTGGTAAAGAATCTGCCTGCCAATGCAGGAGGTGTAAGAGACACAGGTTCGATCCCTGGGTCAGGAAGACTCTCTGGAGGAGGGCATGGCAATTCACTCCAATATCCTTGCCTGGAGAATCCCTTGGACAGAGGAGCCTGGTGGGCTACAGTCTGTAGGGTCACAGAGAGTCAGACACAGCTGAAGCAACTTGGCATGCCCCCACGTAGACTCCCTTTCTTCTGGAAAGTTGCAAATGCTGAAAGAGATTGTGTAATAATGGGTAGGTTACTTGAACTTCTCTGTGCCTTGATTTTTCCTCACCTGTACGAAGGAAATAGTGATAGTACCTATCCTTGGGGTGTTGCAATGATTAAATTAGTAAACATACATAAAGTGTTTAAAACCATCCTGGCCAATGTTTCAGTGTTTCTTCCTATTATTATTGCAGTCACCATCAAGTAATATGAAGATTAAGGACCATCCCTAACAGATCATTAGTGACCTGTGGGGGGTGCATTTCAGTGGGGTGATATGAGTAGAAGACAGACTAGACAAGATCAAAGAGGAAATAGGAAATCAAAAAGCAAACAGTGAGTCCAGCTTACTAAAAGTTTGCCTGTGAAGGGAAGCAGGAGGGATAGTTGATGGCTTGAGGTCCTATAGGAAGTAGGGAGATTCAGAGCCCAGATGGAGGCATTCACATCAGTGGAGAAGGAGCCATTTTCCACTGGAATGAAAATGAGGAGGGCAAGGATGGGTAGTAAGGCAAATGAGCAAAGTCAGGGGAAAAAAATGTTAAGGAATTTCCTGCCTGATGGCCTCTTTTTGTCTAGGGAAAATGCTAGATGGGTTGCTTAGAGTAGAAAAGGAAGGCTTTAGGAGAGCAGTTGCAGGTTTGAAGTACTTGCTGTGAGGAACGAATGAGAGCCAACCAGAGATGCGTGGGAATCTGGCTGCAGAGAGGTGCTGTTGTGGGCAGAGCTGACAAGCGTGCACGCTGGCACCAGGTCACACAGTCATGGGCGTGCATCTGGCAGGTGAGCACAGAGCAGAGGGCTCTTGGCGTTTTGCTTTGTGGGTGACCACACAGTGTGGAGAAATCTGATAGACTGGAGGGGTGTTTTTGTTTGTTTGGGTTTTGTTTTGTTTTGTCCGTTTTTAATTTTTTTTGGCTGTACTGCATGGCATGCAGGATCTTAGTTCCCCAACCAGGGATTAAACCCATGTCCCCTGCAATGGAAGTGTAGAGTCTTAAGCCCTGGACCACCAAGGAATTCCCAGATTGGAGGTTTTAGTGAAACTAATGGAGTCTCAGGTAGAAAGCCAGAGAAGAGAATAATTGGATTTAAGACTTCAGGGGTGGAATCTTTTTTCTAATTATGCCAAGGTCTGAAGAGTGGGCGAGGCTCTCAGGCATGGGTAGCCTCAAGGGAAATAAAGGGGAATAAGGGAGAAGGCATTGGTATCTGGGAGCTGCCTGAACTAGAGAAGTAATGGTAGACAGTGGAAGGATCTCATCTAACCCAGATCATGTCAGTGCAGGGGGTCTGGAAGAGGGTTGGTGGGAAGTGCCATTTCAGAGAATGTGTCGGGGTAGTGAGAAGTGATCCATGAAAGGCTGAGGAATGTGAGTGTGGCTGGTATGGCCCAGCAAATTGAGATGGGAGCAGGCCTCACCTTCTCATGGGTCTGGAGGCACTTTGGGGCTGATGGATTAGCTGTATATTTTTGCTGTACTGGCAGATTTTAGTTTTTGTAGCGGGGATTGTATGATCCACAAGCCTAAAATATTCAGTGTCTGGCCCTTTATAGAAAAAGTTTGTCAATCCTTGATCTAGGTCAAGAAATGAAACAAAACCATAAATTCATTACAGAGCAACAAAATGACAGTTTAAGTTTCTCAGTACATAAGAATTTTGTGTGTATTTGGTAAATAATTACCAACTTAGTAGAAGATGGATTTGAGTTGTAGAGTTTCCATAGGTGGGAGTGAGTGTATGAAAACTTGTTCAAGCAAAGAAATCCTAACAAAATGATCTGAAGAACCATTAGCCTTGGAGATGAAGATAGAGCGAATTCCACAGCCATTTAGTTGCAGTAGTTGAGGGAGAAAAGAATCAGACCTGCAAATCAGGGTGACCAGCCATCCCCAGGACACTGGATTTCCAGTGCTAAAGCTGGGCAAATGAAATAGTTGGCCATGTTGCGCTCATTAGCAGCCTGTGAGGTTATTGCGGTTGGCTAAGTGTATTTCTTTCTCACTGCTCAAGTGTGCACTCTCAGAAGTTCAGACTCAATCAGAGGGAGAATTATTTATTAACTGGGTCTAGGTGTCTGTGCTGTTTTTACAATGAAGAAATAAAAGTTCCTCCCTTTAATAAAGGAACTGTCCAGCTGAAGGGTCAAAACCATTAGAAATAAACAAAATCAAAGGTTAAGTGGTGTGATACAGAAAGAGGAGTTAGTGAAACTCAGGGTAGGGTCAAATTAATTGAAGACTCAGAAAGGTCAAATTGAGCCTCAAAGATTGGTTGGAATTTGTAAACTCTAACCAAACTCATGCTGGAAGTAGGACTTTGAGTCTGCTCCTTAGAACATGGATTTGGGGATAAGAAGAGGTTGTATCTAAACACCTTTTGGATCTCGTTGCCCAGGGGTCTGTCCTCCAGCCTCAGCAGATGAGACTTTTGAGCATCACCTTCAGCGACTGAGAAAACTCATTAAAAAGCGCTCTGAACTCTATGAAGCTGAAGAGAGAGCCCTCCAAGTTATGTTAGAAGGAGAACAAGAGGAAGAGAGGAAAAGAGAATTAGAAAAGAAACAGAGGAAAGAAAAAGAGAAATTTTTACTTCAGAAGCATGAAATCGAGTCCAAGTTATTTGGGGATCTAGGTAAGTTTCTCTGTAGCCAGTAGAGAAAAGAAAAATACTAGATTGACAGCTCTTTTGTTCATGGATGATCTCCATCTAAGCTAAGAGGTGGTAGATGACAGGTGACACCTTTAGGATTTGAATTCTGAACTATATCCTGGAAATCAGGGCTGAAGGTGAGACACATTTGATCTTATTGTATAATCATAGACTAAGTCAGTTTGCCTTGAGAAATACGCTCTACACGCTAAGCATGACATGGCGTGGTGCCTTTTCTTTTTCAGATGAGTTCCCGCTCGCCCATCTCTTGCAGCCTTTCCGGCAGTATTACCTCCAAGCTGAGCACTCCCTGCCAGCACTCATCCAGATAAGGTGAGAGGGACATCGTCCATGTCTTCTTTCCCTTAGGTAGCAACAGGCAGTGCTTATGTTGTTGGGGTCTATTACTATACCTTCTTTTTTTTAGTTCTTATGAATTTATGAATTTATGTAATGTTTCCAAGTTTGAAGGATGCCACTTACATCTTGTTTAGTCCTCATCAACTCTTGAGAAGTACATGTCCCTATTTTTAACAGGTGAAGACACTGAAACTCAGGTTGTGACTTGCCCTCTGTGTTATCCCATGCTATAGCTGTTATGTTGACTTAAAACATTGACTTCCTTTTCCTAATTCTCTTCTGTGGCTAAACAATCCAAGGAAAAGAAACCCTTCCTGTGTACTTACTTACTTGTGGAGACTGTTTAAGACCCAGACTGACTTGTGAGTTCAAAGCCAAGAGAGCTAGGAACAAGGAGTCTCACCTTTATCTGCAGTTACTAATGAGCTGGGTAAAGTTTTTAGCTCTGAGCCTCGCTTTCCTTACCTGCAAGATGCAAATGGAGGCTTAGACTGTGGCCTTCAAATGTGAACAGCAGTACCCTCCCAGATGCAGTGTTTTGAGAACTCAGTTTGTATAACAGAATGAATGGATGGATAGGTTCCACAGGCAGCTTAAATCTGTTAGTGACTGGAAGCGCCTTGTTCTTTCTAGACTCCCCAGAGCATCTCCTTGGATCTAAGGGTCTTCAAAGCCCAGTTTGAAAAACTGCCGAATCAAGTGATCTTTGAGGATCCTTCCAAAGGTCCAACAATGCTGTTCAGCAGTGTTCTGGGAAAAGTGTATTTCTGGCTAATATACAAGTTTTAGCCTTTAAATATATTACAATTGATTCTCGTTATTCATAGGAGCTGTATTCTATAAAGCTGCAAATGCCGAGTTAGAGAATGTTGAACTCCTGCTCTTAAAGGAAAAATAGATTCCTGTGAGCCTCTGGCCGTAACATTTCATCAACCAATCAGTATATAAATTTTCTTTCTTTTTTAAAAGACACCTTATTTAATATTTTTGATCCTTTAACATTGAACTCATTAACATTTAACTGATGCCTGAAGTAGCTTATCTAACATACACATATTCTCCATAAGGCACATCATGGCCTCCTCATGCTAGCTTTAGCACTCCAGCACTATACTTGGGAGCAATTTTAAACAACCAAATGCCAATAAAAGGCACAAAAATGTGAAGAGTGTTGCACTAAATAGACTAGGGGAGCTGAAGACAAGAAGGCAGAGTGTCACCCTGTCCCACTGCAGTTGGGAACATGCCCTTTGGTGACTCAGGCTTTTCACTGTGCTGTACGTGTCAGCAGGTAACCGTGGAAGCACCACGAGTCACGATTTGGGAGGTTACACAGAAATTGTAGTGAGTAGGCAAATTTGCAAATACAGAATCGACGATTGACGCTATATTCATTCTTTGGTTATCCATAAAATACAAGTTCTTTGGAGTTTTTTTTCCCCCATTTGTACGTACATTAAGAAGTAGTCTTTTGCATAAATTTCTAGAAATTAAGTTCTTTAGTAGATTCATATAAGTCATTTGAGAGTAGAGTCCTGAAATAGAATACTTAGTTGCTAGCATCTTGCTTGAAATAAAACAGAAATGAACAGTTGTTCTACAATGTTCTTATTAAGGCATGACTGGGATCAGTACCTGGTGCCATCTGATCATCCCAAAGGCAGCTCCATTCCTCAAGGATGGGTCCTTCCCCCGCTCCCCAGCAACGACATCTGGGCAACTGCTGTTAAGCTGCATTAGTAAAGATGTTACAGGAGTGTCGTCCAGCCAAGGCTCTTTTCAACTCTAAGTATCAGTGATGCTGCCATCTTGTGATATAGAGCAAACTCCATGTGGCATTGCCCTACCGAGAAGGTACATTTTCCTTCCGTCCTCTGTCTCATCCAGAGGTGCCTCTTGAATCGGGAGATTAATACGATTCTTCAAGAAAAGACCCAGGTGGACTGAGGTTATCATGACAGGCACTGGCCTTGGTTCACCGAATTTGCCTCTGTTTTGAGGGGCTTCGTCTAGAGTGACTTGCAAGTTTACGTGTACCTTTCTTGCGTGGTAATGGGTAAGTACACTATACACGCATATCCTCGACACAGGTGTGCTCTGGGTAGATTAGCAGTCCTTCCCCCAGTACTGCTTGTTAAGGTAAGCTTGATGCAAAATCTCCTTACCTTTCTTACCCAAAGACCCTCCTAACTTCCAGGAAGAAAAGTAAGGAAGGCTTTATCTTCAGTTTTGTGAATTCTACTTTTGGTGCAGCTGGAGAGGCTAGGCTGTCAGAAAAGCTGGTGGCCTCACTGCTAGTATGTGGAGAACTTGGAAAGCCTGCCGAGTGCTTATATCCAAACTGGATTGTGTTTTAATGGATGCTGGCTGCATGTCCCCCATGTTAGAAGGATCCTAATGAAAGCACCTGCTTCTTAAGTTCCTAAAGGTCTGGTTGTTCAGAATCCCCAGCGATAAAAATTAATTTCCTTATGGGATTGCGACCCTGATCAACTTCACTCAGTCACCCTGTGGGAGCCAGTAGAGTGGAAATTGTGGAATTTTCTTAGGAACTCAAGCTTCCAAAAATATATACGTAGTTGAAGTGGGGGGCAAGGGGGAAGTGGATTGAAATAATAAAATTTATTTTTTATACTCATTAATAAATGCTGTTGTGCCTGGAGATGATCAATCATATAACATTGTCAGGTTTTTTTGTTTGGTTTTCCTTTTTTGTCATTTATTGTGTTGTTTCCAAAAAGTTAAATAAATATTATTTTTATTTTTTTAGTTTGAGCCTTTGCCCTCAATTTGTTGCCTCTGAAATCACTGCACACTCTTTCTCACTGCTGAAATACACACACTATAAAGTTCACATTTAGTAACTAGGCATTTGCTCCAGGAAGGCAAACCTCAAGCACTAGACTTTGTATGTGGAATCCAGCTCTGGATAAGCAGGAAAGGACACCTCAACTTTGGAAGTGATTTCATGTAACTGGAAGCACTTGGGTACAAGATACTAACTAACACATTTGTCCCTGTTTTATTTGCACTGTTAAGTTTCTATATTATGCATTACAGAGTGAACAGATAGGGTGTGAGTGCCATCACTCCTCCAAAGTGTGTTTAAGTTCATAAACCTCAGAATCTGACGTGGTCAGGCTCACATAACCCCACAGGCCTGTGTGCCCTTTTGTTACAAATCTCCACCATTTTCTGGTGAGCTGTAGGACAAGTAGAAAAAAAGATGAATTGTACAATATATATTTGGTTCCAGAGAGCCTTGCTTTGAAGGTACCTGCATTGATGGGCTTAGGGAGTATGGAGCAGGGACTCAGGAAAACTCAGGCAGTAGAACCCAAGGAAAAGAAGACACAATCTCGGGTGGAAAAAACAATTCCCTCTTTCCTCTCATTCGGCTTCTGCGAAGTTTTAATAAAGTGAGCATTGTTTTTGTTATTTGCTTGGTTTTTTGTTTTGTTAACTTTTCCCTAGTTTATTGCCCTGTGTCGTGGTGGTGGCAGCAGCCACTGGTACGTCATGAGTTCAGAAAGAAGACTTACAGTAGTGTCTTTCATGAACTGTACTTCTAACAATATGGACAGTATCTCTGTAATTTTATCCCAGGTCGTCTTTTCTTTCTTTTTTTTTTTAATTGTGGAAAATTTCCAACATTGAAAGGTAGAGAGAATGGTATAATTTTTTTCATCATCTGGCTTCAAATAATGGTCAACTCCTGGCCGATCTTGTTTAATCTGTACCCCTACCAATCACACTGGATTATTTTGAAGCAAATCTCAGATGCCATATTACTTCATAAGTGTTTCAGTGTATAGCTCTAAGGCATTAAGAAATTTTAACCATGGTGCTATTATTGGACCCAAAGAAATGAATAACTCCTTAGTATCGTCAAATATCCAGTCAGCATTCAAATGATCTCAGAAACGTGTGTTTTACATTTTGTTCCAAATCAAGATCTGGATGCAATCTATGCATCTTTGTTAGCTGATGTGTCTCTCAAGTTTCTCATAACCCGGAAGTCTTCCTCCTGTGTACTGTTGCACTTTCACTCTTTCGCTCCCTTGCAACTTATCACTTGAGGAAATCAGATCATCTTTTTTCTAGAGTTCCCAGTCTGGATTTAGCTAACTGCATCGCTGTGATTACATATTCCTCTGTTCCAGTATTTCTTATGATTTAATGATTCGACAGAACTGTACCATAGCCATCTATGGCTGTTAAGCACTTGAAATTGAGTTTGAACTGAAACTGAGTTGGACTTGAGATGTGTAATTACACATGTGGCTCATATATTTCTGTTGGACCACGCTAGAGGTTTGATCACATTAAGATCAGGATTTTCCGGCTCAAGTATATCATAGACCTGGTACTACATTCAGGAGGACTAATCGGTTGTCTCCTTTTGTGATTTTAGCAGCCATTGTTATTATTCAAGACCTAGACTCACTTATTTGGATTTGCAAAAGACTGACAGTTTAATTGTGCCCTTCTTTCTTAACTTCAGCTGGAATATTAAGAGAAGCATCACCTCATCAACTATTTGATTACACAGAACCAGAATTTGTATAGGAAAGGCAAAAAATAAACACATGATTTTATTTACTAGTATTCAAAATAATGAGTTGCATCCTCTAAAAGTTACTAGTAAATTTTGTTTTTAAGTGTCATTATGAATTCGGATCTAAATGGATTTTTCTTTCAACCCATTGTTATTATTTTTTATTGATTGCTTCATGTTTGGCCAGTGGGAGCCTCTTTAACTCCGATCCTGAGTTCCCACTCAATCCCAGTATCCTGTTCCAAGTTTACCTTATAGGTGTAGCCTATACTGGGCTTCCCAGGTGGTGATAGTGGTAAAGACGCTGCCTGCCAATGAAAGAGACATCAGAGATGTGGGTTTGATCCCTTGATTGGGAAGATCTCCTGGAGGAGGAGTGGCAGCCCACTCCAGTATTCTTCCCTGGAGAATCCCATGGACAGAGGAGCCTGGTGGGCTACAGTCCAGTCCATAGGGTTGCAAAGAGCTGGACACGACTGAAGCAACTTGCCACACAGCACAGCTTAGCATGCAGCATATAGTCTATATTCCCTATGTATTGAACATAAATAAATGAAAATTAAAATCCTTCAAAGACTAACCAGAAATGTGTTGATTCATCATGTCCTATATACAAGAAATTTATTTATCTTGACAAATTAACAGGAGACACTAGATTTGTGAGAAACTCTAATAAGAGCATTTAAGAAATTACATAAGTACAGGGAAGACTGGAAAATGAAAGAGATTAGTTGTATGTTAAATACTAAGAGTGTTCAGTGGGAGTGCCTGAGTTTATGACGTCAAAGAATTTGCTATAGCCAACCAGTTTAATCACTCTAAAGCCATTCATGCTCCTATGTCCACGTGATTTTTGTGCAAGGATTATGGAGAAGCTTAGCTGGGATTATTCCATCTGTTGTAGCAATTTACTTCTATAAATTTTGTCCTCAGAGAAGCTATCTTGGGAATTACAAGGTAAGTGCAAAGTATGTCTTATTCCATTCAAATAAGAATAATATATAGAAGGAGTGTGAATCCTGTGAAGTATTAGCTGTGACATAATTTAGGGAGTAGAGATTACATGAAGCATGTAACAACTAAGTTAAAAAAAAATTACTTCTAACCAGCTATTCCCACATAATTAACTGTTTACTTTTGGGTATACCCATTAGTAGTTTCTGATTTGCCACACCTGACTATCCACGAAGAATTTGTTTCCAATGAAGGTTCCATTTTCCTTTTGGAATAAGCTGGGGTTTTCATAGTCTCTGAAGCAAAGATTGAAGTGTTAGAGGCAACTGGACTTAAAATAGATAACTATGAAGAGCAGCAGATACTTTTCAACTTCATTAACTTATTCTTGTCAGAAGCTGGTTACCAGGATTTGAATGGTGTTCTTGGGAAATTATTACTTACCATTTTCCAGGTACAATGTTAAGTGCTGGAGACATAAAAAGGGGGCAAACAGATAGGATTCCTGCCTTCCTGCAATTAGTCTAGAGTAGAGAAGTTTAATGATTATACAAGATAATTGTAGTCAGTTGTAATTGTGATATGCACTACAAAGAAACAGTATTAAGTCACAAATTTATATTTTTCATTGTTCAAATTTTTCTAAGTGCCTGTTGAGGCTCAGATAATTTGCTAAGTACAGGGGCTGTAGTGGTGAGCAAAATACCAAATACTCCCGAACGAGTACAGGCTTTAAAGGAGATAGATAATCATCCAACAATCAAAAAGTGGGCCAAGTGCTTTGAAGGAGAGCTATGGTTCCCCTCTCTTCCCACCCCCACCCCCCAAACCGAGTGTTCTGTAATGCTTTTAGGTGAAATAATACAAACTATCTATGTGTCACATAGAGTAAGAATTATCATTCAGTTTATGTATGTATTTACTAAGTTACAAAGTCAAATGTATTTCATTCCATGGGTCACAGTAGGAAAAAAAACCTTGAAAGCCACTGTACTAGTGGGACCAAGTCAAGTTTGGGGTTAGGGAAAGCTTTCTGGGGGACATGATGTTCCAGCAGAGCTCCAAAGGATTAACTAGCGGGAAGAGACAGTGGGGCTGAGAGGGCAATGCAGCTGCAGGCCAGCATGGTGAGAATAAGACGGCAAGTGAGAGAGTAGGGGCCAGACACTGCAAGGCACTGGAATTCCTTGTCAGGAGTCTGATTTTATTCTCAGAGTAGGGGGAGCCATTGGAGGCTTTTAAACATCAGAATGGCTTGAAATGATCGATTTGATCCCAGTGTGTGTAACAGAATGATGAGGCATGAGAAGACACATGGACACCAGTTGTCCAAGTGAGAGAGGAAGGGGGCTCGGATTCCAACGGCAGCAGTGGAGGTAGCATGAAATGGCTAGGTTCCAGAGATTTAGGAGAGAAAATCTGGTGGGAATTTGAGATGGGTGGTGGTGAAGGGGAAGAAAGTGTTGGGGAGGAGTCCCAAGCTTTTGTGTGTATCTTAGACATTCCTTGAGATAAGGAATCCTGGAGGAAGAGGAGCAGTTTGGGGGAGGGGAACATCAGAGTTTACCTTGGGTATGTTGAGTTTGAGGCACCCTTGAGACATTATGGAGGAGAGGCCTTGTAGGCAGTTGCATTTTTAAGTTTGATCTTAGAAGGGCCTAACTGGAGAATTTCATGTGTGAGTACTGGCACATAGATTTGTGGGCAAGGATGAAGTCATTCTGAGAGTATAGTGGAGACCTATAATACCAATATCATCGCTGGGGCTCCAAGTAGATCAATTACTACAATCCCTATCACCCAGCCCCTAGCCCCAGGCTCAGAAACAGCCACGTGGGCCTAGACCCATGAACTGAGGTTAGAAAGGTCCTGGGTTATGCAGTTTGTTGGAGCATGCATAGACTGGCTTTCCTATTATCCCCCTTTCCCCACCCTCACCCCACCTCTTCAGATCCCTTCAGGGCTTTCTCCACTGCTTACTGAATGGTGTTAGCACTCAGTTCAAGTTCAGCACCCTCCCCAACTCTACCTCAGTGCACCCCTTCAGTCTTACTGCAGACTGCTTCTCAACACAAACCATATACTTGACTCAGGCAGCTTGTCTCACTCTGCCCTGCCCCTGCTCCCTGGCTTAAGCTATTTTCTCCCTGAAGTTATGTTCTCTCTCTACCTCACCTTCTCCCTGCTCCACAGGCTTTTCTCCCACCCTCCAGGGTCCAGATCAAGTCCTGTCTTTCCTGAAGTTTCCCCAACCCCCATAAGGACTGGAATACTCCCCTTCCTCTGAAGAATGTCATCACTTAATGATCTGTGCCTCTTATTTTGTATTTAGCAGAGTGACTGTCATTTTAGAATATGGTCTAACTAGATCATGTCTTACATTGTAGTCCTGGCTACTCTTAAAATGTGCTTCCAGAATCCTCAAACTCTTAAAGAACTCCAGAAGCAGGTATAATGCTGAGAATATCATTAGGATACAGATGTTGGAGTGGAGGGAAGGAAGCAGGAGGGGGGCTCTATATTTGCTCATTGGATGCGCAGTTCACACTTGTGTCTCAATGAACTGTGGTCCTTCCCCATGGCTAAAAATTCTAACGATGGCCAAAAATGTAAACGATAAATCTGAGACTGCCAAAACTTCCTCACTTTTATGTGTCCCCTACAACTCCTTATATCTCAAAGGTCCCCTATAGGAAGAGTTGATGGGGTAGATTACTTAGTGATCACACTGGAAGCTGTCTGATCCTATAGTATGAAGACTCACTCCCAATATGCTGGGAGACTGTTTCCCAACATGGGGTGGAGAAACCTTCAAGCCTTCCGTACAGTAAGACAATGACAAGAGAGGGCAGACAGTAGAAATGAGAGAATTAAAGGATTTGCCCATCTGGCCCCTTTGACCTCTATGCCCTCAGATTATCCACTCTTCCTCTTCACCGGATGTTCTCCTACGTGTGTGGGGATGACCCCAGTGACCCGGAACAGCAGGACTTCAAAACCATCCTGATAGGGATGATGTATTGAGCCAGAGGTACTCCCTGGTAAACCCTGATTGTAAAATTCCTGTGGTTAGGAGTCTAGATTAAAGTGTATATTATAGGCAGTCATGAAATTGAATTCTGTATGTATGAATTTTGCTTTTTTTTAATGTAACTGCATTTAATGTGGTCTAAAATATGTAAAAAAGCAAATCCCTGGCTGTTGTATTATTAAACTGATACTGCACTTGATCTTAACCAAATGGTTCAGTGGCTATGTGTGAATTTTTAATTTTTAGATTTCAGCTTAGCAGATATTGTTGACTAATATTAACTGACTTTCTCATCAACAGTGCATGAGAGTTCCAGATGTTCCACAACATCATCAACACTTGATATTGTCAGGCTTTTTAAAATTTTAACTCCTCCTCTGTGTGTGTGTGTATGTGTGTGTAGTGATATCTCATTGTTTCATTTTGGAGTTCCCTGAGGGCTAATAAGGTTAAACAACTTCATGTTTATTGGCTATTTTGATGTCCTCTTTTGTGATGTACCTGTTAAAAAATCTTGCCTACTTTGGGATCTTTTTCTTATTGATTTGTAGAAACTTTTTGCATATTTTGGATATGAGTCCTTTGTCAGACATGTGTACTACAAATATCTTCTTCCTCTATGTGATTTGCTTTTTCACTCTCTTAACAGAATGTCGTGATGAGTGGAAGTTCTTAGCTTTAACGTAACCCAATTTATCAGTATTTCCTTTATGGTTAGTCTTTTTGTAACATTTTACAAAATGTTTGCCTTTTCTAAGATCATAAATATATTCTCCTATTTTATCTTCAAGTTTTTTTCTTAACCTTTCACATTTAGGTTTACAGCCTACCTGAAAATGATTTTTGTTTATGAGGTAGAGGTCAAGATTATTTTTTGGAGAATATCCAATTGATCCAGAACCATTTCTTTGAAAGATCTTCATTTTCCTACTGCTCTGCAGGGCCAATTTTGTCATAAATCAAGGATCTGTATATGTGCGGATCTGCTTCTAAACTATCTTTTCTATTCTGTTGGTCTCTTTGTAAACTCTCAATATCACACTGTATTAATTGCTTTACAGAATAACATACTCTTCCTTTGGATTTTCTACATATAAATATGTCATCTTGAAATAGTTTTCTGTTTCTAGAAGTAGTTTTCTTTCTCTCCAATCCTAATACTTTTTTCCCCCCCTCTCTTTTTGCACAGGGTAGTACATCCAGGGCAGTGTTGAACAGAAGAGATGAAGGGGACATCTTTATTTCATTTCCAATATTGGGGAAATCTTTTACTATTTTATCATTAAGTGGGATGTTCGTTTTAGATGTTTTAGAGACATTCTTTGTTAGGTTAATGAAATTCCCTTCTATTCTTAAGTTGCCAAATAGAGTTTGTTTATTGTTTCTTAAAATCATGAATGGATATTGATTTTATCAAGTGCTTTTTCTGCATCATAATTATACAGTTTTAAATTTTTATTCTATTCATATTTATCTTTATTTCCACTGAATGAAGGACAGGTCTCTCATTCCTGAAATTAAACTCAACCTGGAAGTGTTGTATTTTTTCTATCCATAATTATTTTTGGTAAGATTTTTGCATTTATGTTCATGAAATGTCTGCCTCTCATTTTCTTGTCAGGTTTGGTTTTGAGACGATGCTGAAATCAAAACAAGTTAGGACATATTCCTTTTTTTCCTTTCTTTTTCGGAAGAGTTTGTGTAATTTGATAGCTCTTTCTTCCCCATTGGGGTGAATACTCTTGATGAAATCCTTTAGAATTAGTGTTGTAGACCACATTTTGGGAAACAGTGGTCTAGAGAGCAAGACTTAAACATGAAAATATCAATTGCTGTCAGTTTGAAGGCTCTTGGTTTTATTCATTTTTCCTCCCTTATGCAGCACAAGTCACTTCACTGTTCCCTTCCTGGCTGTGTGGGGCTCGGCCAAGTCACCACACAGGAGAACAGTGAGCCATCTGAGGCCTGGGCCTGGTCCTCAGGGACTTGCTCTTTCCAGCCCTGCTCAGCCATCTCCACACGCCTCTGACAGAATGAATGCCCTGGATGATGTCCCCTTCAAGGTGCCTAAGGGCTTTGTGATAGCCACAGAGCCCCTCCCTGGGCCAGATCTCAGTGTTCCAGACTGCAGGGAACTTCTGCTGGGCTCTATGGTAAGTGCATCTCTCTGTCTGTCTTCTCATCCCTCGGTCTGATGCTGAGCCTCAGGAGGCCCCTTGTTCCTTGATTTTAAATGGCAGCCACTCCTGTTCTGATATATTCTAGAAAGTGTGAAAATAATGCAAGAGGAAAAGATATTCCATGCAGAAGTCTAGAGACTTGGACATGGGGCTATTTAGTGCATCTTAAGTTTAGAATGACCAGAAGGTTGCCTGTATGGAGTTACTGAGAGTCCTAGCAAGGATACTCCAATTCCAATTCCTCTCTTCTCTATCAGCCTACTGCCAAGTCTAAAATTCCACTGTTAGAATCCCTCCACTGGGCTAAGATGCTATCTTGAGACTAAAATGCAGACAGTTACACAGGACACATCAGAATGGATTACTGTTCCACAGACCCAAAGTACACGTATCCATGGGGCACCTATGAAGCACCCCTTGCCCTATGGCTCACACACTGGGGTATGCCCTCAGTGTATATGGTGGTATCACATACCCTCAGGATAAACATGATTATTTAACTTCCAAGTGAGTCAAATTTATTTGAAGATTTAGGAGGAAACCTATTGCATTTGTATTATAACACAGATATATAATGAGGTAGAAGGCAAAATCCACATGAATTTTAAAAAATGAAAAAGAAGGATTGCAAACAGCTGTGGAGCTGGTGGTGGATCTCTTGGGACTGAGTCCTTGGGATCTTGTGTGCTCATTCAGCACTGTCTGCGGGCTACTTGGAGAAGGCAATGGCACCCCACTCCAGTACTCTTGCCTGGAAAATCCCGTGGATGGAGGAGCCTCATAGGCTACAGTCCATGGGGTCGCTAAGAGTCGGACACGACTGAGCGATTTCACTTTCACTTTCATGCATTGGAGAAGGAAATGGCAACCCACTCCAGTGTTCTTGCCTGGAGAATCCCAGGGACGGGGGAGCCTGGTGGGCTGCCGTCTATGGGGTCGCACAGAGTAGGACACGACTGAAGTGACTTAGCAGCAGCAGCAGTGGGCTACTTGGTAGGAAAATTTGAGGATCTAGTTCAGCTCACACTCACTTTGCACATGAGGAACCTGAGGCTCAGAGAAGGGAAATGATCTGTCCAAAGATAGTGGCAATGATGGGACTAATTCCCAGGTCCTGGGCTTCCCCATGGTCCAGTGGTTAAGAATCTGCCTTGCAATGCAAGGGAAACTGGTTGGATCCCTGGTCCAGGAAGAGCCCATATGCCATGGGGCAACTAAGCCTGTGATCCACAATTACTGAGCGCATGTGCAGCAACCACTGAAGTGTGTGCACCTGAGAGCCTGTGCTCCGCAACCAGAGAAGCCACCACAATGAGCAGCCTGCACACCGCAACTGGAGAGTAGCCCCACTTGCCGCCACTAGAGAAACCCTGCTCATAGCAACGAAGACCCAGCACAGACAAAAATAAATAAATGCATTCATTTTTAAAATTAAGTAAAAAATAAAACCTAGATCTTGATTGCAGATCATTTCATGATAGCTCAGAGAAGGATTGGAAAGTGAGAGACATCAGACACATAATGTTCGAGGGCAAAAAAATACAGGCTTATGGGAAGTTAGGTGCAAAGAAACCAGTCCAGGAAGGAGAGGCCTGGAGAGGGTCAGGTAGAGAGGCTTGGGCAGCTTGGAGGCGTAGGAGCAGGAGACTTCATCTGCAGCCCCTGCCGGTGCACTTTAGTTCCTCAGGACCCAGAAGTGAAATAAGCTTTGTAAAGCCCCAAGTACAGCGTTGAGGGGCCCCCTCTTGGTGCGGCAGGAGCTCTTGCCAGAGAACCTGTGCTGTGGGCCCTCACTCTGGCAGTAGGGCCTGTATTGCTGGGAAAAGGAAATTGCTTTACCAAGCTCCAGTGGAGGTAGACAGATTAGCATAACTATTCCCTCTCTGCTAAGCCAGGAGGAGGCTATTCTGAAAGTCACTTCTCCTAGAAGCAGAAATAGGCACCCTTCTGCCAAGTCTATGTCTTGTGTCCCAGCCCACGCGTTGGCCCTGGCCCTGCCTCCTGTTCTCAGGGTGGGCACTCCACACCCACTCTTTTACTGCTGTGGCCAGCTATCAAATAGAGAAGCATGGGACTCCATGTATGATTTATAGCCTCTCCTGGTCAGTCTTCCAAGTTTACTGGGCTTTATTCCCAGTGTTTGGAACTTGAAACACATTTTCCCATAGCAACAATGTTATAGATAGTGGTTAGATTACCAGATGTATCTGTAGCGGCCTAAAAAAGAAAAAAAAAATACCTTCCATTCATGGAGCACCTGCTCTGTACCAGGGCCAGGCTACATGCTCTTCAAAGATTCACTCTTCTCTCTCATTCTTATGACCCTTGTAGCAGGTGGGTGTTCCCTCTCCATGGCACAGGAAACCAAAGTTCCCACCCATGTGACCAACAGGGCCATGTGGCTATGAGTGGCACAACCAGGATTCCAACATGAGTGTGTCAGCCCCTAAAGCCCACATCCACCTCCTGCACCTACTGCTTTCCTGTGGAGCCTCAGCAAGTCTGTGTTTTGTTGTTTTATCATAGTTTTCCTTTAATTAGAATTGATTTCCTTTTTGTGCTAAGTTTTTTAGAAAGAATATATATATATATGTATAGAGCAAGGGTCAACAAACATTCTCTGTAAAGGGCCAGATAGTAAAAAGTAGCAATCACTCCACACTACTGTTGTAGGGAGAAAGGGCCATAGACATTACAGAAAGGAGTGAGTGAATACGGCTGTGTTCCAATAACACTTTATTTAAAAAACAAGGTTGGAGGTCAGCTTGACTCCCAGGCAGTTTGCCTGTCTTAAGAGAGTAAAAAGCCTTCCGTTGACACTTCCTTATCTGTCCTGTCCCCACCTGCTCTGGTAACTTCTGTTACTTGTATTTTAAAATGTATTCTTCTGTAGATTCTTATGTGTGTACATACAAGCAAATACAGCTATTCCCTCCTTTTTCACACCAAAGGTACCATTTTCTATACATTATTCTTCTTGATTTTTTTCACTTAACATATTTGAAGACTTTTCATATCAATACACAAAATGCTTCTTCAGTTAGTTTTTCGCTGCATGGTAGTGTATTATATAGATTTATTGTACTTTACTGAATGAATCCCCTCTTGATGGACACCTAGGTTCTGCCCAGTCTTTTGTCATTACAAGCAATGCCGCAGGGAAAGACTGTATGCAGATGTCCTTTTGAATTAAATCATATTGCCAAATTGCTCTCCATAAGGGTTATACTGTTTTATATCCAACCAGCACCCTACAAGGGCGTCCCAGGTGGCACTGCTAGTGGTTAGGAACCCACCTGCCAATGCAGGAGACATAAGAGATGCAGGTTCCATCCCTGGGTCAGGAAGATCCCCTGGAGATTTTGCATGGCAACCTACTCCAGTGTTCTTGCCTGGAGGATCCCATCGACAGAGGAGCCGGGTGGGCTGTGGCCCAGAGGGTCACAAAGAGTTGGACACAACTGAAATGACTTTAGCATGCACAGCACTCTACAAATGGGCTTGTACCTTAGCTGCAATCCTCAACAAAGGAGTCATCAGATGTTGCATCTTCGGTGAGGGATAGGCAAATGGTATCTCAGTATAGTTTTATTTTCCTTTCTCTTATTGTGAGTGAAATTGAGCAGATTTTCATGTGTTTTAAGAGCCACCTGTAGTTCCTTTTCTGTGGACGGTTCATATCTTTTTGTTTCTGTCCCTGCTGGGCTGTTGGTCTTTTCTTACCTATTTCTAGGCACTCCTATGTCTGTGCTATCAGTGCTGTTTTCCCGCTAGTTTGTTATTTGCCTTTGACCTTGCTTATGGGGTGTATTTGCCGTGCAGCTTTTCACTTGTGCATGTGTGTTCTTTCTTTCTTTCTTTTTTTTTTTTACATTTTGTATGATTTTTAATTTTTTAAATTTTTTTAAATATAAATTTATTTATTTTAATTGGAGGTTAATTACTTTACAATATTGTATTGGTTCATGTGTGTACTTCCACAGCTTCTCAATTTCAATTCAGAGTGAGCAATGTTTTCCCTACTTGAGATTATAAAGGATTTCTCTCCTCTTTTCTGCTGGTACTTTTATAGTTTCATTTCAAATAACTGAATCGTTGATCCTTTAGGAATTTCCCCTTGTGTATGATGTGAGAATGGATCCAACTTTATTTTCTTCCCACTAACACCATTTATTGACCAGTCCCTCTTTTTTCCCATTGCTTGAGATGCCACCTTATTCTCTACTAAAGTCCCACAGATAACATCCATTTCTGGACCTTTTGTTCTTTACCTTTAGGCTCTCTGTGCAGTACCTTAGCTTAAATTATTGAGGTTTTATAATATATATTAGAGGCTGGTAGGGCCCGTCCCCTTTATTTCTCTTTTTGTCCCCAGAGGTTTTTAGGCTATTCTTTTTTTTGGGTGTGTGTTGGTGGGGGGTTGTACTGGGTCTTCGTTGCTGTATAGATGTTTCTCTAGTTGCCGTGGCAGGCTTCTCATTGCAGTGGCTCCTCTTGCTGCAGAGCACAGGCTCTAGGGTGTGCAGGCTTCAGGAGGTGCGGCCTGTGGGCTCAGTAGTTGTGGTGCACAGGCCTTGTTGCTCCATGGCACGTGGGATCTTCCTGGACCAGGAATCGAACCTGTGTCTCCTGCATTGGCAGGTGGATTCTTTACCACTGAGTCACCATGGAAGCCCTTGGCTATTGCTTGTTTATTTTTCATATGAACTTTAGAATCATCTTGCTTAGGTTCCACAAATCGCAAGTGCTGGTATTTTTACTGGGTCTTTGGATCCTTTTATCCCCTAAGTTCCACTGTCTGTTTCATTATCTCTCAGTCTCCTTCCCTCTATGATGGTCTGCTCAGCTCTGAAGTGGTCTTTTCCCCTCCTCTGTCCTTCCTAACTCACTCATTTTGCTCCAGTCTCTTTTTCTAATCATTTATTCTGTACACTTTTACAAATATCCCCTCAGAGCCAGAACTGCCCTGGGCCCCAAGAACAGAGAGAAATAAGATACACTCCCTGACTTCAGTTGGGGAACCACACTTAGGACAGCTAAGTTCTGTTCCTCTCCCCAACTTAGGGTCATGTCAGGAGTGGGGTGAGGGGAGAGGCTGTTCCTGTTTGCCTTTCTGCCTCCCACATCCACCCCACCCCCCAACTCTGCCAGGCTTACCTGGCCATCACAGAGCACTGAAGTTGCCTTTTAAGAATATTTATATTTTTTAATGGAGTTTTATATTTCCAGTTCTTAATTTTAATAGTAGTTAATGGGAATATTTTATTTTTGCTTCACATAAACTCTCAATTTAAATTATTTATGTGGGCTCCACATTTAGTTTTTAGGTGGCTTGATCAGTCAGATGGACAGGAATCCCAGCTCATCTACTCACCACTGATCTGACCTTGAGCAAACTAGATTTCCTGAGCCTCCTTTTGATAATCTGGAAATGGGAATAACATTAGGACCAACTAAGTAGAGTTCAGAAAAAAAAAAAAGAATGATTTTTACATTTCCTGGGCCCCCAAGTAAGCTGGAAGGCAGCACATGGGGTGGGGGCAAGTACTACTCCATGCAGAGGTTTGTGTGTCTGGGCCAGCCTCCAAGGCCAGCTGCTCGGTGGCAAATGGTGCTGAGCTCAAGTGAAAGCTTCTTGGTGAAGGAAGTTTTGTTGAAATTTAAAAAAATTTTTTTGGCTGCACTGGGTCTTTGTTGGGTCGTGTGTGGGCTCTCTATTTGCTGCATGCACGGGCTCTCTAGTGGGGCAGGCTCTGCAGCCTGTGGGCTCAGTAGTTGCGGGTGCCCTGGCTTCTGTAGTTGTGGTGAAGAGGCTGAGTTGCCCCCATTGGCATGTGGGATCCTACTTCTCCCACCAGGGATCTAACTCTCATCCCCTGCACTGGAAGGCAGATTCTCAGTCTTTGGACCACCAGAGAAGTCCCCTGGAGAAATTGTTTAGGCCACTGTTGTTCAATTATATGCTGAATGGCAAAGGGACAGACTTTTCATTCTATTAACCTATTCCTCACGTTGTCCTGTCTACAGAGTTTGCTATTAAATTGTTATTGACAGCCATCCACTCTAATGCTAGCTAAAACCGAGGGTGAGGGTGGCCTGCGATGAATGCCTGGGGCTTAGAATCAGAAGCTGTCTAGGTCTGGAGAGCGTATGGTTGAACAGGTTCCCCGGGGGCCAGGAGGTAGGGGTGTGCCCCCAGACCCTGGTTTGCCTGGCGGAGCCTCCCCTGGCCTTGTATCCGCAGCACGACTTCAGCCTGGAGAGAAGGACGCTCTTCTGGGTGGAGGCTGTCATCCGGGGACCCTGCCCAGGCCAATGCGATGCTCCAGGGGCAGCTTCCGCCCCTCCGGCCTGGCTCTTGCTGGCCAGCCCCGAGCAAGGGCTGGAACCCGTGCCTGCCGCAGTTGAAGATCCGGAGGCCGGATCCCAGGAGCAGCCTGAGGAGAAGGAGGAAGAGGAGGAGGAGGAGGAGGACCAGGATGAGGAAGCAGCCTCCTCTGCCATGGAGGAAGACCCGGAGCCCTGCAGCCCGCAGCCCAGCTCCGCGGCGAGCCCCCGCCTGGGCCAACACCGGTGCTCGCTGGACATGCTGCGCGGCATGAGGTCGGAGCTGGCTGGGGCTAGGCGGCGGCTCTCCGAGGGCAAGCTTGCCTCCCACCCCCGCAGCCTGCTGCACCGCCTCCGCCACCGAGCTCTGAGCCTCTGCCCTGCGCCGCCCCTGGGCCCAGCGCCTCCACCCCGCAGTGCTCCCACGCAGAACCCGCAGTCCCCTGTTTCCGAGGCCTCTCTCGCCAGCACCCGCACGCCCCCCTTGGGCCGCAAGACGTCGCTCCCCAGCACCCTCACGCTGCCCCCGCGGCCTTCCACGGCCGGCGCCATGCCCCCGCTGCGGAGCCACAAGCCCACAGTTGCGGTAAGGAACCTGTCCCCTTGGCCAAGGCCACAACTCAGCAGCGAAGCCCCCACATCTGGTGCCCTGCCTGGTTGGACACTCCTCCCTACCAGCTCTCACCCGGCCCTGTACCACGCTGTCCTTCCTGCAGCCCTGTGCCTAGAGTATTCCCTGCTTCGAGGTCCCCTTCCTCCTTTCTCGCTGTGTCTCCTTCTTTGCTTCTATAAGGGCACCTGTTAGGATAATTGTAACTACCCAGGATCTGTCTCTTCCAGTGGAATATGACATCTCTTAGGGCAGTGATTGGATTGCATTTGTTTCCAGAGCACCCAGAGCACACTTGGCCCACAGGGGGAGCTCAGTGAATGTCCGTTGAATCAATCAGTGTGGCTCAGATCTAGGGCTTCCCACTGTTCAAGGATTGGGTGAGTTCAATCAAGGAATATTCGCAGCGCAGTTACTTCTTGCAAGAGACTGGATTGGAAGAGACCAAGTCTAAAGCAGGCGGCGAGGAGGTTGGCGAGGAAGTGTGAGACAGGCAGCGCTGCCCAGTGGGAGGGATCAGGTACTGAGGGGAAGTGAAGGCTGCTGCAGGCTGGGACAGCTTCAGGACAAAGGATGTGCACCAAGAACTGGGAGCAGATGTGAACGTGTAGTGAACGTACAGACTGTAGCCCGGGGCCTCCCAGGTGGTGCTAGTGGTAAAGAACACACCTGAGATGTAAGAGACATGGGTTCTATCCCTGGTTTGGGAAGATTCCCCTGGAGGAGGGCATAGCAATATGATACCTGCTCCAGTATTCTTGCCTGGAGAATCCCATGGACAGAGGAGCCTGGCGGACTACAGTTAATAGGGTCGCAAAGAGTTGGACACCACTTAGCATGCATGCGTGCATGGACTGTAGCCTGCCAGTCTCCTCTGTCCCTGGGTTTAATCCCAACAGGAATATTGGAGTGGGTTGCCATTTCCTCCTCCAGGGGATCTTCCTGACCCAAGGATCAAATTTGAATCTCCTGAGGTTCCTGAATAGGCATGAACATTCTTCATCACTGAGCCACCTGGAAGCCCTTCCAAGGATTTGTGTACAGTTTTATGCTATGTTTATGCTCCTGTGTCTTTTTCCTTTAAGTAATCTACATTGTATGAGTGTCAGACTCCATACAATCTAGGTCTGGAACAGATGTATTAGGTTAGATTAGTAGCAGGAGATGACATTTAGGCACAGCTTTCTGCCCCTGAGCAATTCCACAGTCAGGCCAGGAGATGCAACAGAATAAGGCCAAGGTGAAAGTAAGTCCAAAAGACAGACTCAAAGTCTGGCTTTTCCCACTCAATGCTGTGTGAGCTTAGGCAAGTCACTGAACTGCTCTGAGCCATCCCTTCTCTACCTGTAAAGCAACCCTGCACACAGTTATTTACAGCAAACAGAGAAGAGGCTGTATAAACAGTACAGGCGACACCCACATCGCGGGCTAGATGCTGATGCTAGGAGGGCTCTTCCCTGATCCCAGTTAAATTTAACTCTAGCAACAACCCTGTAGCAGGGTGGGGGAGAGATGGGGACAGATGGGACAGATATTCTGTAGAGGAGGAGACTGGGGCAGAGAGCACCCAAGAATCTTTTTCAAGGTCCCAAGGGTAGACTCAAATCTTAAGACTTGCATGGTTTTCACTCTAGGAGTAAAGAGTAGATCTTATGGTGACGTCATGGCAGGGAAACCGCCGAGAAGATGAGGACATGTAGGGAATTCACACGTCACATGCACTCTGCTCCTGGAGCCAGGGCAGCCCCTAGGCTTTCCTGCTGGAGGAGGGGACAGGGTTAGCAGTTGGATGCTTCTTCATGGGGAACGGGCTAGGGATGATGCCAGCCAAACCTATTGAAATGCCTTCAAGCCACCCTCCTTAGTCCAAGGTCTCTGTGGGTTTCTCCATCACCACAGCTGTACCCAGTTTCTATCCTGCTCCTTGCCTAGCCAACCCTCAGTCCAGCCAGACTCAAGAAGGAAGTTCTGGCTAGAAAGCTCAGTCCTGCTCCCCTGCTCCCTAAGGTATGGGGTCGAGAACCCTGCATTGATTCTGAGTAGGGTACAGGTCCCAAAAGTGTGTTGTTTGCTAGGTCACTTGCCAGCTTCTCTGAAACTTGACTTCAGTAAAAAATAGAATGAGCCTATCGTATTTCTCTCGCAGGCTTGTTCTAAGCAGTAAATATTATCATCTACTGGCAGTTTCTGTATGCCAAACCCTTTGTTAGTCACTTTTCTCACCTTGTCTTATTTAAGCCTTGTAACAATCCTGTGAGGTATCTGGTATGATTGCATCCATTTTACACATGAATAAACTGGCTTCCCTGGTGGCTCAGTGGTAAAGAATCCACCTGCAATGCAGGAGACTCAGGTTCGGTCCCTGGGTTAGGAAGATCCCTCAGAGAATTAAATGGCAACCCATTCCAGTATTCTTGCTTGTGAACTCTCGTGGATAGAGGAGCTTGGTGGGCTTCAGTCTATGGGGTTGCAAAGAGTTGGACATGACTTAGCAACTAAACAACCACCTGAGTAAACAGTAGAAAGCTGGGATTTGAACCCAGGTCTGCAGTACTCCAAGATCCTAACAATATTAGCCCCTGTGCTCTGTAGCGAAGGCACCTTTAAAAATGTCTTGCCCAGCCAGGTGTCACCTCCAGTGGTAACTGACACTTGCAGCTTGTCTGTGTTTCAGTCCCTCAGCCCGTACACCTGCCTGCCACCTGCTGGACAGGCGCCCCAGCCTCGTGCTGCCCACAGATCGCAACCTGATTCTGCTGACTTGCTGTCTGCCCTGAGCCAGGAAGAGCAAGACCTCATCGGGCCAGTGGTTGCCCTGGGGTACCCCCTGCACAGGGCCATCGTGGCTCTGCAGAAGACGGGGCGGCAGAGCCTGAGCCAGGTGAGTGGGGGACCCAGAGGTGGGGGGCTGTGGAACTGGAGTCGGGTCAGTGGCCACATCGTTTTTATCTTCAACTTGAAGTTATTTTGTGTTTTTCTTCAGAGGCAGAATTTCAGCTTCGAATTAATTATTGGGGGTTTTGATCAATTTTCTAGATCCTAGGGATCTAAACTCCATGGGAGTTTAGCAAGACTCCCCATGCCCACTTGCGGAGTCTCAATATTCTACTCCTGTCCAAGTCTCTGCCCCAAAAGTAAGACTGAAGCTTTGGCCAGTCACAAACCTTTCCAGAGCTGCCCAATAACACTTTCTGCAACAAGAGAGATGTTTTATTCCTGTGTTGTCCAATATAGTAAACACTAGCTATATGTGGTTACTTGAATGTGGCTAGTATGACTGAAAATTGTTATTAATTATAATTAAATGAAATAAAAAATTAAATAGCCACATACAGCTACCATATTGGATGGCACAGTTCTGACTCCTTCCCTCAACAGTTAATCCACACCCATATCTATCGCACTTTCTTTCCATCTACCCATCCATCAATCTAGGCATAAGTATTTGCTGGACGCTTCCTTGGTGTTTAGATGCAGCTAGGAGCTATGGGGAAGCCAGTGTTGTGGGCTGGGTTTCCAGACTCCAGTGGGGTTTGGCATATGGAGATTTATTAAGGAGACCCTTGGGAACAACTTCTGGGGAAGGGAGAGGACAGAAGCAGGGATGGGTAGGGGGAGAGGTTGAACTTTATAGACCCAGTGACAGCCAACCCCATAGCTCTGAAGCATATATGGCCCTTTGGAGTTGTCCTAATTGGGGATGAGATGGTCAGGCCTTCATACCTCTGCCTTAATGAGTCACCAGAGGTAGAAAGACGGTGACTTGAGAGAAATGATCTCTGCAGCTAAAGCAGCCCCTGAAGGGACAGATAGCTGATGGTTTCTACCACCGCTACCACCATCTGCAATAAGACCTTCAAGGAAGGTGTATCTGGAAGGGGTATCTCAGAGTCTACCACACCAGGTTCCATTTTTAAGTCCTCCACTCCTATTGGAAGAAGAGTGGACACAAGTAATAACAAGGATAGGTAGCACCCCAAGCTGCTCTAATATTTGGGAGCAAGTCTTGACCACCCCCCCATACAAGCTAAGAATATGAGAACACCTGCAGGAGAGTGAGAACCCCTGAACTGCCAAAAGAGAGGTGTGGTGAGAAGATGCCTGGGAGCAGAAGGAACAGGAAAGATTCGGGGGTATTTCAGTTATCTATTGCCGTGTGACAGTCACCCCAACACTTAGTGGCTTAATACTACAACCATGTGTTTGCTCATGAGTCTGTGGGTTGCCAGTGTGGGTGGAGTCAGCAAGGAAGTTCTTTTGCAGGTCTCACCTAGGGTCTCTCATGTGGCTACAGTCTGGTGACCCAGCTAGAGCTGAATAGTCTAGGATGCCCTTGATCACAATCCAGTGGTTGGTGGAACTTGTCAGCTGGACCACATATCTCCAGCAAGCTAGCCCACGTGTTCCTAAGAGTACAGGAGTGGAAGATGCAAAGTCTCTTGAGGTTGAAATTATTGTCACTTCTGCCTTATACTGTTGGCCAAAGCATGTCATAGACCAGATCAGATTAAAAGGGTAGAAAAATAGACTCTACCTCTTGATGGGAAAAGCTGCAAAGAAGAGTAAATGACTGTTCTTAATCTACCATGGGGAGGTTTCAGTAATTGAGAAAGGCTTCATGAAGGTATAAAGCCTTGAGCTGGAGTTTAAGGATGCATAAGACCTGAATTTGAAGAAAGGAGAAGGATGATCTTCCAGGCAGGAGGAACAGTATCAGCTGAGAGGCAGAGGCAGGAAGGACTTGGGAGGTCCTGATTCAACAGTCTCACTGAATATATGACGTGGGCTGTTGGGAGATAGGACAGGAAGGGGAATAGAGGGAAGATTAAGGGTGCCTTGAAGGCTGGCCTGAGAGTTTTCTCAAAGACTCCACAGCAGAAGGGAGGCATGAAAGGACTGTGAGCAGGGGCAGGAGGTGGGCATTGAATATCATCATCTGAACCCCTTCCCCCAGCTGAATGTTGCATCCCTTTTTGCGTTGTTTTCTACGCACCAGGGTTATTTGTGGTTGGAAAGCTGAGCCACAGATATGGATGGCATATATTTCTTTCTCCTGTCTCTGTCCCACCACCATCAGAGGACTTGGAGACCCTTTCCCTAGTCACTGATGGTGGCCATATGTTGAGTCCCTGAGGTCTGGAGCTGCCTGCTCCTGGGTGAGGGAGTGACGGAGGGAGAGTGGCTCAAACAGGAGCCTGATCAGGATGTGCTGCTGCAGGTTGAGGAGGTGGGAAGGCACTGGGTCCTCTTTCCCACCCTCTCCTGCTCCCGCTCTACTTGGTTCATCAGTCCTAGAGGAAAGCTTTCAACATGGTGAGCCCCATATATGGTGGCTAACATGATGGAGGAGATGCCAGGGGTGGTGCTGATATTTACCGAGCACCTCTGTGCCAGTCCCTCAATCTGAGAGTGTTCATTTAGGTCTTCTCATTTCTGCAAGGTTGCTTTTACTGTTCCCACTTTGCAGATGAGGAAACTGAGGTCAGGGAGGTTCACATAATTAGTCAGTGGTGGCACCAGGGTGGATGCCAGGCTGGTGTGGTTCTGAATTTTGTTACACTGTGCTTTTCTCTCATTTTCTGTATGAAAATCTTCCAGGGCAGCACCTTAGGTTGATCTGAGATTTAGGAGTAAATTTAAAGTTGCCTCTACTTTCAGCTGCTGCTGAAAAGCCAGGACCTTGGCCAAGAAGCAGTCCAGAAGCACTGTGAGGGGCCAGGGCCATGGTGGGGACTCTGACATGCCTCCCCAACTCCTCCAGACCCTGTGACAAGGCTGAGGTCCCAGGTCATCACTGTGGGGACCTGAAGATTAGCTGGGGGCAGCACAGGGCACTGGCCTCCCTTTGGGTGGGCTGGAAGAATCTCACTGCATCAGGAACACTGTTTCCAGACATAGACTGACCACCTGCCTGGTGGGCCTTCTCCCAGTGAGGATTCAGGGGCCAGGCTCTAAGGTGTGGGCCTGAGGGCCATTGGATGACTTTATCTTGATCTCCCGGACCACGTTAGTGTTCCTCTCTGTTCTGTGAAGTTCCACCATTAACTGAACATCTCTTTTGGGTTCACAGCCCTTCTCCCCATGAAAGACAAATACTACAGTAAATCATCTTTGGTCAGAGATGAACAGCAAATGGTCCAGGAGGGTGGGCATCAGGTGATGGAGACAGGGCACTTGGAAAAACCAGGGAGAGAGGACGAAATACAAAACCTAAGCTTTGTCCATCACTCCTTCCTTCCTGCCCCAGGATCAGTGTGCCCACTGACTGCCTGCAGGACAGGCATGGGTAGCGCTTTTGAGGGTCCATTGGCCAGACCCAGGCTTACCCTTAGACTCTAGACACATCATGGCCCCTCTCTTAGCCTCATTTTCCCCATTCACAGAATGGAGGAGAATTTGTTTATGACCAGTGCCTGCTGGGGTTCCCATCCTGGGGTCTGAAGGTGACATCCTCACCCACCCTGGAGCCTGAGCTAGGCCTAGTTACTGACCAAGCAGCAGAATCCTTACAAATGCAGATTCTCGGAACCTACTCTGCAGGGTCAGTAGATCTGGAGTGGGCCCAGGAGCCTATCATTTTAAAAGATCTGCAGATGGTTCTGATACGCAGCCTGGCTTGGGTCTACTGGGTTGGACTGAGTCAGAGACCCTTAACCTTGGCTGCACACAAGAATCACCTGGAGAGCTGTAAAAATCCCAGTGCCAGGCTTCCCCCCTACCAGTCATATCAGGGCCTCTGGACGTGACCGTCATCAGCAGGATATGGGTAGTGATACAGAGACACCAGTGTTTTGTTGCTATTGTTTTGTTTTGTTAACTTTTTATTTTGTATTGGAGTATAGCTGATTAACAATGTTGCGATAGTTTCAGCTGGATGGCAAAAGGACTCGGTGGTACATATACATGTATCCATTCTCCCACCTAGTCCCCTCCCATCCAGGCTGCCACCTAACATTGAGCAGAATTCCATGTGCTATATAGTAGGTTTTTGTTGGTTATCCGTTTTAAATATGTCAGTATGAGCATCCTCAAACTCCCTGACTATTCCTTCCTCCATGCTTCTGCCCCTCTAGTAATTCTAAGTTCGTACTCTTAGACTGTGAGTCTGTTTTGTGAGTAAG
Organism: Budorcas taxicolor; assembly: GCF_023091745.1. NCBI lineage: Eukaryota > Metazoa > Chordata > Mammalia > Artiodactyla > Bovidae > Budorcas > Budorcas taxicolor. The sequence goes on along the minus strand of NC_068919.1, from coordinate 12,215,506 downwards.
TTCCTTTGTTATCATCTTTTTTTCAGATTTCACATATAAGGGATGTCATAGGATGTTTCTCCTTCTCTCTCTAACTTACTTCACAGTGTGAGCATCTCTAGTTCCATCCGTGGCGCTGCAGATGGCGTCATTTCATTCTTTTTAATGGCCGAGTAATATTCTATTGTATATAAGTACCATATCTTCTTTATCCATTCCTCTGTCAGTGGACATTTAGGTTGCTTTCATGTCTTGGCTATTGTAAGCAGTGCTGCAATGAACATTGGAGGGCATGCATCCTTTTTGACCACGTTTTTCTCTGGATATATGCCCAAGAATGGGATTGCAGGGTCATGTGGTAGCTCTATTTTTAGTTTTTTAAGGAATCTCCATACTGTTCTCCACAGTGTCTCTACCAATTTAATCCCACCAACAGTGTAGGAGGGCTACCTTCTCCACACCCTCTCCAGAATTTATTGTTGAGGCACTGTAGCTTTAAATCTCCCAGGCAGCTACAGTCGGCACTGAGGCTGAGAACTCTTGTTGTAGACGGGCAGACCTTCGGAGACTCTATCTACTTGCAAGCCAGCTCAAAGCTCCTCCTCTAGCAGCAGGGGCAGGCACTCCATAGACAAGGCGCTGGCCAAGAAGTCACGTGGTCTGGGCCCTAGTCCTGGGACCCTGGTCCACCCTGCCTGGACCTCAGTTCCCTCAACTGTGCCAGGACAGCTGAGTTGGTTGGTTTTCAAAATGTGCCCAGAGCAAGGTTCCTGGGGTGAGGGCCCCCGCTCTGGGCTCCCTCTACCTCTTGCCCCGAGTTCTCCCAGAGCAACTGCAACCTCCCCCTGTTACTGTTGAAGCCCCCTGGTGCTTGGGCAGTTCACAGGCTGGAACAGTCTGAAAGCCATTAGTCTCTGTGGTCTGTTTTCTGCTCCATTCCGAAGGTCTGCAGAAATCCGACTTGCTTCTCCTCCACTCGTACCCGTACTTTAATTGTCTGGAGCCTTCATTTGGCACCAATTCCCTGTAAATCCTGCTTTGATTTGCCTGGCACTCGTGTTTTCCTGTATCTGGTTTATCTCCCCCAAGGAGCTATGAGCTCCCGGAAGGTAGTTCTTAATTTAGTTTATAAACACAGCTTATGTTTGTTGAGCTCCTTCTGCCTGCCTGCTGTGGTGGAGGCTGGGACCTAGTGGTGTCCTCCTGTGGAACAAAAACTTGGTGGATGAGAAAGCTGAGAAAGATACTAGGCAGTTACAGAGCTGTAGGTGCGGGGAAGCCTTGAGTGCTGTGGAGACACCTGGTGGAGACGGAGGTGGGAGTGGGGGTAGGGAGAGCCTGCCCAGGGCAGAGGAGCGAGGCTGGCCTTGGCCTTGGAGCCGGATGGGCAGGAGTCTAGGGGTGCCGAGGGAAGCAGCCAAGGGTGCTGACAGAGCGAGCAGGTCTTTGAAAGTGGGGTTGGAAGGCAGAACTTTATCCTGAGGGCAAAAGCAGCCCCTGGTGAATAAGCAGGGAGTGGCTGGAAGAGGTGCTCGGCCCTGTGGGCCCTTGGCTGTCCCCTCCCCTTCCAGCCTTGGCGCAACACTGCTCTGGGGTGGGGCCCGTGGAGTCCTGGATCGCAAAGATATTGTGTCTGGAGTGGGGGTGGGGGTGCACGGAGTGGGTGGAAAAGGAGGCACTCTCACACAGGTGGGTGCTCACCAGGGAGGCTGAGCAGGCTGGGTGGATGTTGGGTAGACACCTGTGTTTGAGGCCTGGCCTGTTCCCCACTTAGGTTCTAGGAATACCTTGACCCACCCCGGCAGCTCTCTTCCTGGACTCCAGCCCCCAGCTTGGACAGCTGGTGAGGCTTTGCTGTCCACCTGTCCCAGGGGAGGCCTCTGACCCTCTTCCACTGGCTCATGGATCTCTGGGCCCATGCTGTGTATGGCTGGTTGCCCAGTCAGCCTGGGCCTGAGCTCAGCCCTCCTGAGGCCCTTGGGTGCCTCCTCCACTGCGCCTGCTGTCCTGGGCATTGCTCTTACTGTCCTTCCCTCGGTGCCCCTTCCTGCCCAGTTTCTCAGCTACCTTAGCGCCTGTGACCGGCTGCTGCGACAGGGCTACGAGGAGGGGCTGGTGGATGAGGCCATGGAGATGTTCCAGTTCTCCGAGAGCCAGGTCAGCAGAGCCTCTTGCCCGGGCCCCAGCGAGGGGCGGGTGGGGCACCCATGCAGGCCTGGGGTGCAGGGGCCGACCAGCACCAGAGACCACCTGGGGGCCTCAGGAGACAGCCTGCTTGCTGAGCCCCCGGGAGAAGGAGACAGCCTAGGGAGCTGAGACATGGAGAAGCCAAGAGGACCCAAGGGGAAGGGGTGGGGAGGAAACAGGGAGCAGAGCTTTGTGCCAACTCGCTTCAGTTGTGTCCGACTCTGTGTGATCCTGTGGACTGCAGCCCGCCAGGCTCCTCTGTCCATGGGATTCTCCAGGCAAGAATACTGGAGTGGATTGCCATGCCCTCCTCCAGGGGATCTTCTCACCCCAGGGATTGAACCTGCATCTCTTACCTCTCTTGCGTTGGCAGGAGGGTTCTTTACCACTAACACCACCTGGGTAGAGCTTTATAGCTGAATCAACACAGCAAATATTGACTGGCTTCTCTTTGTCAGACACTCAGACAGGAGCCAGGCAGGTAGCACGATGATGCCCGAACTCTCTTCAGGGAGTTTGCCACTTACATGGAAACCCAGAAGGCTTGAGGTTGTGGCCCCAGTTAGGAGGACATTCTGAGTGCCCAGTGAATGTGACCTGTCCAGAGTCGGCAGTTGGTCAAGGCAGAGCAGACTTCCCGGAGACTGTGGGAGGGACGGTGGGGTGGGAGGGATGCTGAGGGGTTGGGGGAGAGGCAGGGAAGTTTTGAAGTTTTGAGCAGTGGGGTCAGAGGAGGCAGGCAGAGGCTGTGCTGTGTGAGGGTTTGGGCCCTGGACAGCGACCCTGTGCTGTGCATCCTCTGGGCACCAGTGTGCAGCCTTCTCTTCCTGCCCCAGTGCAGGGCATGAGCGCAGGGAGTCAGGAGGGAGTGGGAGAGGGGAAGTAGAGCCAAGACAGAGAGCCAGCAGCCGGGCTGGGGCCTCCTTCCTTGGCACAGGAAGTGAGGTTTGAGCCCATGTCACCTCCTGTCATTGAGATACAGGAGGACCATAGGTGCTGGCCAGGATCAGGCTCACCTGGCCTGTGGGGTCACGGCTTTCTGGGGGTATGTAGAGTGGGTACTTGGGAGGGGACTGCCCAGGCCAGAGGCCCAGCCTCCCAGCGGCCCCCATGCCCTCTCTGCCTCCTCTTCCTCAGGCAGGGGAGTTCCTGCGCCTCTCGGAGCAGTTCAGCGACATGGGCTTCCAGCAGGACCGCATCAAGGAAGTGCTGCTGGTCCATGGCAACCGCCGCGAGCAAGCCCTGGAGGAGCTGGTGGCCTGTGCCCAGTGACCCCCAGGGCACCTAGCAGTGTCTGTGCATCCTGGTCCTGACCCAGACCTGGCAGTCCATCCTGACTGTATCGAGAAGACTGCGTGAGAATAACAAAGCAGGGCATGCTTGTTGTAAAAATGCACACGATGCCGAGAGTGGGAGTAAATACTGCAGAGAAGGCAAAACTTTTCCTCTGAGAATTCAGAGGGGCTCTTTAACAAAAAGACAGATTAACAAGAGAAAAACCAAAATGTATTAATGCAGGTGGCACGCGTCGTGCCCAAGAAACTTCAATGAAAAGTAACCCAAGATAGCAGTTTAGAACTCTGGCTGGGGAAGATCCCCTGGAGAAAGGAAAGGCTGCCTACTCCAGTATTCTGGCCTGGAGAATTCCATGGACTATACAGTCCATGGGGTTGCAAAGAGTTGGACACGATTAAGTGACTTTCACTTTATATAGCATTTTCAACAAACAACAATGCATTTGTAGAGAAATGACAGGACAATGAAAACAGTTTCAGGCTTCCAAGGGTGGCAGACTGCAGGGAGGGAAATAATGGAGTAAGATTTATTTGCAAGTTCCCTGGTGCACTGCTGGGCTGACAAGAATCTGTCTCCAGAAAAGAATGTATATCCTGCCTCAAGGCAAAAAAGAGGGGAAGGGAAGAGAGAACTTTTCTTGCATTTTCTGCTTAATTGCCTTCAGCTCAGTTATGTCAAGGGTTTCCCAGATGGCTTAGTGGTAAAAGAATCCACCTGACAGTGCAGGAGACGCAGGAGACACAGGTTCAATCCCTGGGTTGGGAGGACCCCCTGGAAAAGGAAATGGTAACCTGCTCCAGTATTCTTATCTGGAGAATTCCTGTGGACAGAGGAGACTGGTGGGCTACAGTCTGTGGGGCCACAAAGAGTTGGATGCAACTGAGCAGAATTATGTCAAAAAGGCATATTTTGGGATGACATTCCAGTTTCCTTCAGTGTCAGAAGCAGCAGATTATAGAGGTGAAAGTGGTTCCTTGTGAGGAGGGCCAGATGGGGTGCATAGGTGATGAACTGCGTGTTTTCATATAAGCCTTGTAAAAGGATCTGTATTTGATTCTTTAAACTATGGGCATTAGTAACTTTAAGAAAATTAAAACAAATAAATGTTGTGTAGTTCTTTGGGTCCTGGTTTCTGGTCTTGGTGTGGAAAGGATATCTAACTGTGGGTGAGAGGACCTAATTCTGGTTTTGGTTCTGCTGATGACTGGCTCAAGGCCTGTTTGGGCTTAAGTTTCCCCAGGGAAAGTGGAGTGGCTGGACCTGACTGCTATCCATAAAAGTGCCCTGGGGAGTTTGTTTAAATGTCCAAAGCCCTGCTCCTGGATAATCTGATTCAGAAAGTCCATCTTGGCAGCCCGCAGGAATCTGTTTTGTTTTTATAAGAAGCTCTCTGGAGAGTCTTTCATTTTCCTTTTTATTTTTTAAATCGCTGTTTTGATTATATTGTTGACCCTCTTCATTCATTTCCCCCCTCTCCCATCCCCCACCTCTGGCAACCACTATCTGTTCTTTGTATCTGTGAGCTTGTTTTTGTTTGGTAGTCCATGTATAAGAAAGATCATACAGTATTTGTCTTTCTGTGTCTGATTTGTTCCACGTAGCATAATGCCCTCAAGGCCCATCCATGTTATCACAAATGGCAAGATCTCATTCTTCCTTACAGCTGAATAATATCCATTGTATACACACCAGAGTCTCTTTACCCATGCACCCGTCAGTAGGCACTTAGGCGGTTGCCGTTGTCTTGGTGGTTTCTAATAATATGGCAGTGAACCTTTGGGGTGCAGATATACCTTTTCAAGTTAGTGTTTTCGTTTTCTTCAGATAATATCCAGAAGTGGAATTGCTGGCTCATAAGGTAGCTCTATTTTTAATTTTTGGAGGCACCTCCACACCGTCTTCCTGTTTTCCATAATGGCTGCACCAACTTCTATCCCCACAATGTGCATGAGGGTTCCCTTTGCTCCATATCCTCACGAACACTTGTGATTTCTTGTCATTTTGATACTAGTCATTCTGATAGGTGTGAGATGGCATCTCATTGTGGTTTTGATTTATATTTCCCTAATAATGAGGTTTTCATATACATATTGGCCTTCTGTATGTCTTCTTTGGGAAAAACTCTATTTAGATCTTCCCATTTTAAAATCAGATTGTGTAGGTATTTTGTTTTTGTTTTTTGGGTTTTTGTTTGCTGCTGACTTTATGAGTTCTTTTTCTAAAAATTATTTTTAATTTTTTATTATTTTTGGCCGTACCATGGAGCATGCAGGATCTTAACTCCCCAACCAGGGATCCAACAGTACCCTTTGTGGTGGAAGCTCAGAATCTGAACCACTGGACCACAAGGGAAGTCCCTGAATGAGTTCTTTATCCATTTTGGATATTAGCTCCTTATCAGATATATGATTTGCAAATATTTTCTTTCATTATGCAGGTTGCCTTTTCACTCTGTTGATCGTTTCCTTTGCTGTACAGAGCTTTTTATAATAGTTTGATACAGTCCCACTTGCTTACTTTTGCTTTTGTTGCATTTGCTTTGTGTCAGATTTAAGAAGTCCTCACCCAGACTGACGTCAAGGAGCTTACTGCCTATGTTTTCTTCTGGGAGTTTCATGGTTTCATATCTAACATTCAAGTCTTTAATTCCCTTGAGTTAATTTTTGTGTGTGGTGTGAGATAGTGGTGGGGTTTTATTCTTTTGCATACAGCTGCCCAGTTTTCACGGAGAAGGTGATGGCACCCAATTCCAGTCCTCTTGCCTGGAAAATCCCATGGGCAGAGGAGCCTGGTGGGCTGCAGTCCATGGGGTTGCAAAAAGTCAGACACGACTGAGCGACTTTCCTTTCACTTTTCACTTTCATGCATTGGAGAAGGAGATGGCAACCCACACCAGTGTTCTTGCCTGGAGAGTCCCAGGGACGGGGGAGCCTGGTGGGCTGCCATCTATGGGGTCGCACAGAGTCGACATGACTGAAACGACTTAGCAGCAGCAGCAGCAGCAGCAGCATTAGCCCAGTTTTCACAGCACCATTCACTGAAGAGCTGTTGCTGTTCAGTCACTCAGTCGTGTCTGACTCTCTGCGACCCCATGGACTGCAGCACACCAGGCTTCCCAGTCCATCACCAACTCCTGAAGCTTGCTCAAACTCATGTCCATCAAGTTGGTGATGCCATCCAACCATCTCATCCTCTGTCGTCCCCTTCTCCTCCTGCCTTCAATCTTTCCCAGCATCAGGGCCTTTTCCAATGAGTCCGTTCTTTGCATCATGTGGCCAAAGTATTGGAGCTTCAGCTTCAGCATCAGTCTTTCCAATGAATAGTCAGGACTGATTTCCTTTAGGATTGACTGGTTGGATCTCCTTGCAGTCCAAGGGACTCTCAAGAGTCTTATCCAACACCACAGTTCAAAAGCATCAATTCTTCAGTGCTCAGACTTCTTTATGGTCCAACTCTTACATCCTTACATGACAACTGGAAAAACCATAGCTTTCACTAGATGGACCTTTGTTGGCAAAGAATGTCTCTGCTTTTTAATATGCTGTTTAGGTTTGATATAGCTTTTCTTGCAAGGAGCAAGCATCTTTTAATTTCATGGCTGAAGTCACCATCTGTAGTGATTCTGAAGCCCAAGAAAGTAAAGTCTGTCACTGTTTCCATTGTTTCCCCATCTGTTTGCCATGAAGGGATGGGAGCAAATGCCATGGTCTTCATTTTTTGAATGTTCAGTTTTAAGCCAGCTTTTCACTCTTCTCTTTCGCCTTCATCAACAGGCTCTTTAGTTCCTCTTTGCTTTCTGCTATAAGAGTGGTATCATAAGGGTGTCATTGAAGAAACTGTCTTTTCCTCATTGTATATTCTTGGCTCCTTGATTGTAAATTAACTGACCACATATATGTGTGGGTTTATTTCTCGGCTCTCTAGTCTGTTCCATTGATCTGTGTGTCTGTTTTTATGCCAATGTCTTGGGGGATTTTTAGTCAATGTAATGGGCCCATGGACAATGTGTCTGGCTTCTGCTTTCACAGTCTGTGACCCTATATCAGTTTTCCCTGACTTGGGGATTAGGACCAGAGTTGTCTTCAGTCATCCCAGGCCTATCTTCTGGAGGTCCCTACGGACTGAGGGGACAAATTGCTGGGGCTGCCCATGACAGGCAAGTAGACATCAGAGGACAGTACGCTGATGCCTCTGTCCTTCCCAGTTGCCCTGAGCACTGACCTGGAGCACTTAGTGCAGAACTGAAATCTCTCAGCCCCCTCTACCCAACAAACAGGGCTGGACCTAGGGCTGAGGCCTGTGAAAAGACAAAATCTTGTTTGAACATGCAGTGAGGACCTTAGCAGGCCTACACAGGCCTAAACAGAACCCGGGTCTTCTGAGGTCCATCCAGTCCCTGAGTACTTTCCACTAAGCCTCAAGGCCTGCCAACTTGAAATTACATTAAAAATATTCTTTGCCCTTAAAATTTTGCTTTAAATAACTTGCAGGCAATATAAAACTATTTGAGAAATCCGTGAGATGGCATAAAGTTAGTAAAAAAAATATAACTGCATTTGGAAAAGACAGGAAAATTAAAATTCAATTCTAAGATGCAACGTTGCATCCAAAGCTCTTTCTGTTTTGATTAAGGTAATCTGCCTTAGTCTGCTGCTTTCTTCAGTCCCCTTGATTAGAGGCGACCAGTTGGCTGGCCCCTCCCCCACATTCCAGTGCCTTGCCCTGTGTTACTCCCCCATCCTTCTCCCGTCTGCCCCAAACCTTCCCATCCCCAGAGACTATGGTTTGATTACAAATGAAACGTCAATGGGCACATTGTTAGTTTACATTATGTTTTAGGAGGTAGAATAGTGTCATAGTTAAAGGGCATGGGCTCTGAAGTCAAATTTGGGCTGAAACTGCAGCCCTGTTACTAACTAGCTGTGTGACCTTTTGAAAGTCTTAACCTATCTGTGCCTCAGTTCCTTACCCATAAAACATGGATACTAAAGCTTCCCAATTAGAATGATTAAACAGGAGAATGCACAGGAAGCTTATGACATGGTATCTAGTAGCTATTTTCTTATTTATTCATATTTATGCCCTACTTTGTTCTATAATCACTACTACCTTTATTCTGTCATCCTTCCCATTATTGTTACGGTTAAAAAATCTCCAGCATTTGTAATCAAACTCAGAAAACCTGGGAGAACTTCTCCCCCAGTGACTTAGCCTGTTAGCAGGATTTAAGAAGAGGGCCAGAGCAGAGGATTGTGGGAGAGAAACAATCTCGACAACTAATAGAAAGGGTCGTTGGTGGCCCCTTGAAACAGCAGCAGATGGCACATTCAGCCATCTGAAGCCAGAGTCTAGACAACATGACCCTTGGAGAGGAAGCCAGGCGATGGTGGAGGCCCCCGAGGGGACCATTCTGACCCAAAGGTGCAGAATGAAGTAAGCTCTCCCTGACGCTTTGCTTCTCCTTCTGTCCCCACATACTCTGTCTCCTCTTCTGGGTCCCCACCATGTTCCCTCAGACACCCCGGGCCAGCAGTTTGCAGAACCTGACTGATGGGGAGGGTGCGGTATTTCAGGCTGAAACCCCAAGTTCTCCCAAGTTCTTTGTGTGTTCCCTTCCCAGGGAGATGTATGCCCTCTAACTAGCTGACCCTTCTGCCTCCTTCTCATAAGGACCTTTGTGATTACGTTGGGCCTACCTGGATAATCCAGGCTAATCTCCCACCTCAGAATCAGTAATCACATCTGCCAAGTCTCTTGCACCATGTAAGGTAGTTAACTCCAAGGATTAGAACATGGACACCTTTGGGGGACCATTATTCAGTCCCACACAGGGGGCAGTGATTAACCCCAAATAATATGTGACTACTGGTGGAATTTCAGGCAGTCACATAAGGGGGTTTTGTTGTGGTTTGCATTACTCTTTACACAAAGAGCATTTCTATTTTGGAACAGAATGACAGTGGGGCAGGCCTTACCCAGGGGTCAGGGTCTCAGGCGAGGCCAGGCCCTCAGCAGGCTCAGGCCCACACAACTGGCTCTGCTCCCCTCTCGCCTCCAACAGGAGCCTCTGGGGCGCTAGCTTCAACTTGAGTCCACCTTCTACAGCTGACAATATTCTCCTGGTACCCGGAGCAGTGCCAGCTGAGAGGCTGCCAGAGGCTCCTCTTGGCCCTGACCCTTCCCCTCAGGGGCAGTGGAGGAGGACACGCCTTCTGGGCACAGGCGGCATCCAGGGATCCCCGGAGGACTCAGGAGCTTCCTCTTCCCGGGGCCTCCTCCCCTCTGGGCCCCTTCATTCCCACTTCCTCCCTGCCTCTGCCCCCATCTGACCCCTTGCTGCCCTGTTCTCCTGTCTTAGCTACTGATTAGACAGGTGATTGTCGGCCCCTGCAGAGAAATACTCTCTGCCTTTTATAAGAGGATTTAGGGCCAGAGCGATGCTTCCCTCGTGAATAGTGGCTCATAAATGAGAAGCTTTAGGCCAAGTAATGGAGAAGGCAGTGGCACCCCACTCCAGTGCTCTTGCCTGGAAAATCCCATGGACAGAGGAGCCTGGTAGACTGCAGTCCATGGGGTTGCAAGAGTCAGACATGACTGAGCGACTTCACTTTCACTTTTCACTTTCATGCACTGGAGAAGGAAATGGCAACCCACTCCAGTGTTCTTGCCTGGAGAATCCCAGGGACGGCAGAGCCTGGTGGCTGCCATCTATGGGGTTGCACAGAGTCGGACACAACTGAAGCGACTTAGCAGCAGCAGCAGCAGGCCAAGTAAGAGCCAGCTGAGGGATGGGGTGGCTCCCTCAGTCTTCACCTTATTTGACCATCCATTCTGTCTCTTTGAAGACTCACTTAGAGGAGGATTTGGGGCTTTTGGGGGTGCTGGAAAGAGTGTTTCCTAATGAGAACTGGGGGAGGCTTCCAGAGCCCTTTCCTCAGGACAGGGTCGCCTGGCACACACCTCCCCAACCTTCCCACACCAAGGTGAGGGCTTTGTTCTCAGACATGCTGAGTTCAGACGAACACGTAGACCATCGGGAATCTCCTAGAAAGGCCTCCCCACCCCCACCACTCTCTCTCTTCCTCTCTATCACTTGTTTATTTTTAGTTGTACTGGGTCTTAGTTGTGGCATATGGAATCTAGTTCCCTGACGAGGGATCAAACCCAGGCCCTCTGCGTTGAGAACACAGTCTTAATCACTGGACCGCCAGGGAAGTCTCTCTCTCTTATAGCTGCCCCACCTCACTGTCCTGGAGTTGGGGTGGTGGGGGGCGGCTTTGGGAAATGAAGCCCCATCCCAGGCATTCTCTGGAACAGTTGTGGAGCACGCATGCCTTCCTGCTTGGGACAAGGTAACCCTGAGTGAGGTAAGAACTGATGGCTCAAATTGACTCGAAGGCAGGAGCCACCCAAGCACCAAGTTCTTTCTTAAGCACCCACTTAGCTGTGTGCTGGTCTCCCTAAGAAGGCCCTACCCGTGTTCCGGGGGCGACAGCCTAGCTGATGAGCCCAAACTACCATTAAACAGCCATTCACTTAATAAGTCTTTTACCCAACAAAGCTTTACGGCATGCCAGCTGGGAGCCAGGACCTGCACAAGTGTGGGGAGTTGGGAAGGAAAGTGAGCCATGGCCCAGCCTGGGGTGGGAGGGTTCTGGGTGCCAGGCTGGTGGTGTGGGTCAGCGTGGCAGCTGGCTGTGTGCGGTCAATGTCTGTGTTGCTGCTGCTGGCAGGGCAGGCGGAAGGACAGGCGGGCTTTGGCCCGAGCAGGGCCTCTGGAGATGGTACGTGTCCAGCTCTTCCTGCGGAGCTGGGTCCTCGCCAGTACCCCTGCTGGCCCCACTCCCGGCCCAGCGATGGGGGACCCACCCCCACCCCTACCTCCCTGTCTCCTGGCGGGTGGCTCTGCCTCCTGCCCATTCTCCTCCTGAACCTGCCCTTATAAGGCCACCCACTCAGGAGACGTGTGTTCTGTGTCCTCTGGGAAGTTGCCCACACAACGTCATCTGCTGTTTTATTGCTTGAGACTGTTAACCTATGATTTTATTTATTTATTTATTTTTTGTCTTTAAGAAAATGTTTCCAGGCTGAATGGAGACATTAACTGGGTGAAGGTGGAAGGAGGGAAGCCAGGGGACCCAGGACAGGCCAGCCCCAGGGCAAGGCTTAATCACAAACTCTGAAAGCCTCAGCAGTCAGGCAATTTCACGAATCTCAGCCGGCCCTGTGCTGGGTACAGGGAGGACATGGGGATGGCGGGGAGGGCGTCAGGGGCTCTGCCAAGGGGACAGATGGCTCCTTAGCTCCTGAGGCTGGTGCAGCAAGGGCAGCCTCCAGGCAGAGGTGAGCCCCACCTGGCAGGAGCTCTCGCCAGGCTGAGGGAGGAGCCTCAGGCTGGCAAGAGGCGTCTTTCAGGAGGGGGCACAACTGAACTGGGTCTTGCAGGGTAGGTAGGAGTTCTTCATGTGGAGAAGGAGAGGATGGGTGTTCCAGGCTGCTGTCACCCAGGCAGGAGACAACCTAGGGTGGGAAGGGAGAGGTGAGGACCCCAGTGTTCCTGAAAGGTCATGGCTGGGCCCTGAGGGGTTCACACTTAACCCTGCAGCCAGGGAGCTGCGGAGTCGACACAGTGGTGCCAGCGAGTGGGGATAGAAGGGAGACTGGAGTGATCACTGCTGCTTTCTGGCTACCTAGCTGGCGGCCCTTCCCCCTTCTTCTTCTTTTTTTTAATAACATACTTAAAAAAAATATTTATCTGTTTGGCTGCAGCAGGTCTTTGTTGTAGCACACGGGATCCTCGATCTTCATTGCAGCATTCAGGATCTTTAGTTGCAGCATGTGGGATCTAGTTCCCTGGCCAGGGATTGAACCTGGGCACGCCCACAATGGGAACGTAGAGTCTTAGCCACTGAAACAGCAGGGAGGTCCTCCCCTCCCCCGCCCCACTGCCACTGCCGCCTTATTCTTAACTGACACTCGGGGATCCTGGAGGAATTCCCTCCCCCAGCTGTGGGTCATCTTGTTGTCAAGGTGCCCTGTCCTTCCCTGACCAGGCAGATGGGCACATGTCACCCGCACTGGACCTGGCTGACTGGCTGTGTCACCTTGGAACCTTGAGTGCACTCATTCTGTCCTTTCTCAGCCAGTGCTCTGACCTTCCCTGGGAGCCTGGAGCTACTCAATGTCCTTCCACTAGAAGCCTGCTGTCCTTAATTTAGCTAAAGGTGGGTTCTCTGTCAGAACCCAAAGCATCCTGCTGATGCAATGAGAGAACGTGAGTAAAGGCAGCCCCAAATGGGGCGGAGAAAGGCCTAAGAGTGTAAAGCAGGCTGAGGGAAAAATGGGCCAAGGTGTGGGCTCTCTCCATCAGGGACACCCTGCGGTCTCGTAACTGCGGACAGGTGCCCCCATCATGGCTTGTGAAGCCCTGGAGGGGGGCGGGCGGGAACCGAACCTGCTTTGTCTCGCTGCTCCCGTGCCTGACACAGCTTGTGATTAGAGGAGGTACTCCGAGTATTTGCTGAATGAAGAAGGAGGAAGGGAGGGAAGGAGGGAAATGATGAAAATTAGCCCTCTAGGGAGGGTCTATGCCGAAGGTAGCTGGCTTCCAAGGAAGTGTCACCGATTTGCCTGATGAATGACTCACCAGAGGTGTTAGGGAAGCTCTGGGTACTTGGAATGACACTTTTAGCACAGTGGTCTTGGGGGACAAAGGCAGCCCCCATTCCCTAGTGCCCAGCCCCTCAGAGCCTGGAGGGGCCATGTGGCTGGCACTGGAGTGAGGAAGCCATCCCGGTGGCTGCTAGGAGGGTCCCATGGAAGGGACACAGGCTCAAGCTGGCTCACGATCCCTGTGATTGGCTCCCATGGGGACTGCATGGGCCCTTTTGGATGGCAGCAGGGCTGGATAGAAACAAGAGAGGGTCAGTGTCCCTGAGCAGGCCGGAAGAACTGACCACACTGTGGTGGATCACGCTGAGCTCTGAGGAGAGGGGTGGGCGCTGCTGGTCAAGGATGAGACCAGCCCTGACTCTGTGATGAGGAGCTTTCTTCTGTCTACCCCAGTGCCAGGGGATGTGGGGGCAGGTGGCCAAGGAGACGGCTGAGCGATGGTTCAAGGTAGGTCACTGCTGCTGAAGCTGTGTTTTGAGCTCCCCAGGGGAGCAGGGCTTTCAGTACAGGGGCTGGGGCCCTAGGATCATGGGGATGACACTGTCTCAGTATCTGGTGAGAGAACTCATATGCCTGCCCTACCACCCCACCAGCTCTATGACCCTAAGATGCTGCAGGCCCAGGGGTTACACTCTGGTGATGATGGCTAGCTGGGAGGACTGGTGGGAGAGGCTTTCAGGGCTCCCGGCCACACCATGTAGTCATTGCCTTCTCCATCGGAAGCCAGTCTGACTGCTACTGACCAGATAACCCACTGCCCTCGCCTGAGGTTGGAGAGTTTTCTGGGGTTTACTGACACTTGCTGTGGGCTTGGTACTGACTTTGGCTCCTTCTGTGTACTATTTTGCTCACGTCCCAACAGTCTTCATTGACTCATACCACCTGAGGCTCAGAGAGGCTAAGAGCTGCCCAGGGTCCCCTGGTCAGAAAGTGTTAAAATTCAGTTAGAATTCAGAAAGTCTGAAATAGAAGCTGGAGCACCAGGCTCCCCTCATCATGGGCCTGCACACTCATGCCCTCACCTGACCATACAGCAAACATGTGCACCAGACTGGTGCTATGTCTTCAGTGACGGATGCAAAGTAGGGCTCAGAGAGGTGGTGCACTGGGCCCAAACGTCACGCAGCACATGGGTGGCAGGGCCAGGTCTGGAATGAAGGTCTCTAGGGCTCCTCAGGACCCCTTGGTTGAACCTGGTAAAAGTCAGGTCTGACCAGGACAGCTAGGCCCTACCTAGAGGCCAGGATTGCAGACCTGCCTGGTCCCTCACTTGGGAAGGGGCGGCAAAAGCTGTGCTCCCTGGAGCTCATGCACTAGGTTCTTTTTTCATTCCCAGTCACTCCACTGAGAGCTTCTAAAGGTCACTTTTTTCCCCTCAAATTCAAGTGGTTTGGGAAGCAAGTCCCTAGCTTCCAGTCACTGAGGCACCACCCATTCTGGTAAGATGTTTCTCTGGTTCCCATCACTGTGTAATCAGACCAAGATAGTGAGATGGACATTTTCCAGTCCAGGCGTATCTTGGAGATATTGCAGGTTTTGTTCCAGGGCACTACAATAAAGCAAATATCACAATAACGTGAGTCACATGAATTCTTTGGTTCCCAGTGTAAAAGTTATGTTTACGTTTATTCTATACACTATAAAGGGCTTCCTGGGTGGCAAGCTCCCCTGGAGGAAGGCATGGCAACCCACTCCAGTATTTTTTTTTAATTAGTTAATTTATTTTATTTATTCTTTAATTGAAGGATAATTGCTTTACAGAATTTTGTTTTCTGTCAAACCTCAACATGTATCAGCCATAGGTTCCCTCCCTCTTGAACCTCCCTCCTATCTCCCTCCCCATCCCACTCCTCCAGGTTGATACAGAGCCCCTGTTTGAGTTCCTTCAGACACACAGCAAATTCCCATTGGCTATTTTACATATGGTAGTGTAAGCTTCCATGTTAGTCTCTCCATACATCTCACCCTCTCCTCCCTTCTCCCTGCGTGCCTAAGTCCATTCTCCATGTCTGTTTCTCCATTGCTGCCCTGCAAATAAATTCTTCAGTACCATATTTCTAGATTCCAAATATATGCTTTAGTATTGATATTTATCTTTCTCTTTCTGACTTACTTCACTCTATAATAGGCTCTAGGTTCATCCACCTCATCAGAACTGACTCAGATGCATTCCTTTTTATGGCTGAGTTAAATTCCATTGTGTATATGTACCACAAATTCTCTATCCATTCACCTGTCAATGGACATCTAGGTTATTTCCACTTTCTAGCTATTGTAAATAGTGCTGCAATGAACATTGGGATATACGTGTCTTTTTCAATTTTGGTTTCCTCAGGGTATATGCCTAGGAGTGGGATTGCTGGGTCATATGGTGGTTTTATTCCTGGTTTTTAAAGCAATCTCCATACCACCTTCCATAGTGGCTGTATCAATTTGCATTCCCACCAACTGTGCGAGAGCATTCCCTTTTCTCCACACCCTCTCTAGCATTTATTACTTGTAGACTTTTTGATGATGGTCTCATTGTAGTTTTGATTTGCATTTCTTTAATAGTGAGTGATGTTGAGCATCTTTTCATGTGTTTGTTAGCCATCTGTATGTCTTCTTTGGAGAAATGTCTGTTTAGATATTTTTCCCACTTTTTGATTGGGTTGTTTGTTTTTCTGTTATTGAGTTGTATGAGCTCCTTGTATATTTTGGAAATTAATCCTTTGTCAGTTGTTTCATTTGCTATTATTTTCTCCCATTTTGAGAGTTGTCTTTTCATCTTGATTATGGTTTCCTTTGCTGTGCAAAAGCTTTTAAGTTTAATTAGGTCCCACTTGTTTACTTTTGTTTTTATTTCCATTACTCTAGGAGGTGGGTCATAGAGAATCTTGTCTTGATTTATGTCATCGAGCATTCTATGTTCTCCTCTTAGAAGTTTTATAGTTTCTGGCCTTACATGTAGGTCTTTAATCCATTTTGAGTTTATCTTTGTGTATGGTGTTAGGAATTGTTCTAATTTCATTCTTTTACGTGTAGCTGTCCAGTTTTCCCAGCACCACTTATTGAATAAGCTGTCTTTGCCCCATTGTATATTCTTGCCTCCTTTGTCAAAAGTAAGATATGAATAGGTGTGTGGGTTTATCTGTGGGCATTCTATCTTGTTCCATTGGTCTATATTTCTGTTTTTGTGCCAGTACCATACTGTCTTAATGACTGTAGCTTTGTAGTATAATCTGAAGTCAGGAAGGTTGATTCATCCAGCTCCATTCTTCTTTCTCAAGACTCCTTTAGCTATTTGGGGTCTTTTGTTTTTTCATATGAGTTGTGAAATTTTTTGTTCTAGTTCTATGAAAAATGCCATTGGTAATTTGATAGGGATCACACTGAATCTGTAGATTGCATTTGGAAGTATAGTCATTTTCACAATATTGATTCTTCCTACCCAGGAACATGTAATATCTCTCCATCTGTTTATGTTATCTTTGAGTTCTTTCATTAGTGTCTGATAATTTTCTGTATATAGTTCTTTTGTCTCCTTAGGTAGGTTTATTCCTATATATTTTATTCTTTTTGTTGCAGTGGTGAATGGGATTGATTCCTTAATTATCTTTTCTGATTTTTCATTATTAGTATATAGGAATGCAAGTAATTTCTGTGTATTGATTTTGTATCCTGTAATTTTGCTAAATTCACTGATTAGCTCTAGTAATTTTCTGATAGTATCTTTAGGGCTTTCTATACATATTATCATGTCATCTGCAAACAATGAGAGCTTTTCTTCTTCTTTTCCGATCTGGATTCCTTTTATTTATTTTTCTTCTCTGATTGCTGTAGCTAGGACTTCCAAAACTATTTTGAACAATAGTGGTGAGCCCACTCCAGTATTCTTGTCTGGAAAATCCCATAAACAGAGGAGGCTGGTGGGCTACTATTGATAGGGTCGCAGAGTTGGACATGATTGAGTGATTAAGCAAGCACACATATACTATAAAGTGTGCATTAGTGTAATATCTTAAAAACAGTATCAGTTCAGTTCAGTCTCTCAATCATGTCTGACCCTTTGCAACCCCATGGACTGCAGCACACCAGGCCTCTCTGTCCATCACCAACTTCCGGAGCTTACTCAAACTCATGTCCATTGAGTCAGTGATGCCATCCAACCATCTCATCCTCCATCATCCCCTTCTTCTCCCACCTTCAATCTTTCCCAATATCAGGACTGATTTCCTTTAGGATGGACTGGTTGGATCTCCTTGAAGTCCAAGGGACTCTCAAGAGTCTTCTCCAACACCACCGTTCAAAAGCATCAATTCTTCAGTGCTCAGCTTTCTTTATAGTCCAACTCTCACATTCATACGGGACTATTGGAAGAACCATAGCTTTGACTAGATGGACCTTTTTTGGCAAAGTAATGTCTCTGCTTTTTAATATGCTGTCTAGGTGATCATACCTTTCCTTCCAAGGAGTAAGCATCTTTTAATTTCATGGCTGCAATCACCATCTGCAGTGATTTTGGAGCCCCCCAAAATAAAGTCTCTCACTATTTCCATTGTTTCCCATCTATTTGCCATGAAGTGAGGGGACCAGATGCCATGATCTTTGTTTTTTGAATGTTGAGTTTTAAGACAGCTTTTTCACTCTCCTCTTTCACTTTTATCAAGAGGTTCTTTAGTTCTTCTTTACTTTCTGCCATAAGGGTGGTGTCATCTGCATATCTGAGGTTATTAATATTTCTCCCAGCAATCTTGATTCCAGTTGTGTTTTATCCAGCCCTGCATTTTGCATGATGTACTCTGCATATAAGTTAAATAAGCAGGGTGACAATATACAGCCTTGATGTACTCCTTTCCCGATTTGGAACCAGTCTGTTGTTCCATGTCCAGTTCTAACTGTTGCTTCTTGACCTGCATACAGATTTCTCAGGAGGCAGGTCAGGTGGTCTGGTATTCCCATCTCTTTCAGAATTTTCCACAGTTTATTGTGACCCACACAGTCAAAGGCTTTGGTATAGTCAATAAAGCAGAAGTTTTAAATAAATAAAGCAAAACAAAGCTAAAGGCAAAGGAGAAAAGGAAAGATATACCCATTTGAATGCAGAGTTCCGGAGAATAGCAAGGAGAGATAAGAAAGCCTTCCTTAGTGATCAATGCAAAGAAATAGAGGAAAACGATAGAATGGGAAAGACTAGAGATCTCCTCAAGAAAATTAGAGATACCAAGGGAACATTTCATGCAAAGATGGGCACAATAAATGACATAAATGGTATGGACCTAACAGAAGCAGAAGATATTAAGAAGAGGTGGCAAGAATACGCAGAAGATCTATACAAAAAAGATCTTCATGACCCAGATAATCATGATGGTGTGATCACTCACCTAGAGCCAGATATCCTGAAATGCGAAGTCAAGTGGGCCTTAGGAAGCATGACTATGAACAAAGCTAGTGGAGGTGATGGAATTCCATTTGAGCTCTTTCAAACCCTAAAAGATGATGCTGTGAAAGTGCTGCACTCAATATGCCAGCAAATTTGGAAAGCTCAGCAGTGGCTACAGGACTGGAAAAGGTCAGTTTTCATCCCAATTCCAAAGAAAGATAATGCCAAAGAATGTTCAAACTACCATACAATTGCACTCATCTCACACGCTAGCAAAGTAATGCTCAAAATTCTCCCAGCTAGGCTTCAACAGTACATGAGCCATGAACTTCCAGATGTTCAAGCTGGATTTAGAAAAGGCAGAGGAACCAGAGATCAAATTGCCAACATCTGTTGGATCACTGAAAAAAAAAACCAGTATAGCGACCTTAATTTTAAAAGATTTTGTTGCTGAAAAATGCTAACCATCTTCTAAGCCTTCAGCAAGTCATAATCTTTTTTTCTGCGGTGTTAGGGGCCTTGCCTCTTGTTGATGGCTGCTAATTGATCAGGGTGGTGGTGGCTGAATGTTAGGGAGGCTGGGCAAATTTCTTAAAATAATGCAACAATGAAGTTTGCCACATTGATTGACTTCCTTTTATGAATGACTTGTCTGTTGTATGCAGAGCTCTTTGACAGCATTTCACCCACAATAGAACATCTTTCAAAACTGGAGTCAGTCCTCTCAAACCCTGCCATTGCTTTACCAACTAAGTTTATGTAACAGTCTAAATATTTTCTTGTCATTTCAACAATTTATTAAGTTCACCATCTTTTATGGGTGCAGCTAAAGGCGCCCCCAAACAATTACAACAGTAACATCTGATCACCATAACAAATAAAGTAACAATGAAAATGTTTGAAATACTGCAAAATTACCAAACAGACAAAGTGAGCAAGTGCTTGTTGGAAAAATTGGGCCAGGGCTTCCCTGGTGGTCCAGTGGTTGAGAATCTGCCTTGCAGTGCAAGGGACACTGGTTCAATCCCTGGTCCAGGCCCAGTCCTACATGCCACTAAGCCCATGTACCACAGCTACTGAGCCTGCAAGCTGCAACTACTGATTCTGAGTGCTGCAGCTACTGAAGCCTGTGCACCAGAGCCTGTGCTCTGCAAAAAGAAGCCACTGCAACAAGAAGCCAATTCACCGCAACTAGAGAAAGCCTGGGCGCAGCAACAGAGACTCACCACAGCCAAAATATAAGTCAACAAACTAAATTTTAAAAAATAAAAATGGCAGCAACACTTGCTCAGTGCAGGGTTGCCACAGACCTTCAATTCGTAAAAAAATGCAACATTGGCAAAGCATGATAAAGCAAAGCACAATAGCACGAGGTAAGCCTGTATCCTTTGCTGTTGCAAACCAAGGCACTTGATGACCGATGCCCAGAGAGACGAGTGCCAGAGGGGACAGGGCATGCATCTTGGCAGGAAAGAGATGGCAAGTCAAATTAGATCACTAGAGGAGACTTGAGTGAAGAGGCTGTTTACCAAGGACAGAGGTTACTGCTATGGGGCTGGTGCAGGGCTAGCACCAGTGGGGCTCTTGCCTTTCCCAGGCCTGCAGGGGGAGGGGAGAGGTGGCCACCACAACCAAGAGATTGACAGCACTGCAAGGGACGGGCCACCCGACAGGAGCTGTGACTGTGGTCAGTGGAGGAAAGAAGTAGGTGCAAAGCAGCTGGGCAGGGAGGGAGCCGGCAATGAAGTCCCCAGACTCCTGCTCTCCTCTGCCCCTCACCTGCTGCTGCTGTCCCCATTGGAGTCAGAGTCAAGGGGACCAGTAATGCAACACAAAGGGCACCCTCCCAGGGCAAGGGACAGGAGAGGGGAGAGTGGCTCTGAAGGGCAGGTAGGCCAGCTGAGGGGCTTGCTCTTGGAATCTGAGAAGCATGGCATCCATTTTCCATATTCATCACCCCAAACACATGCTGTGGCTCCCTCTTCCTACAGAATGAGACCCACAATCTCAGCCTGGCGTTCAAGGCTCTTCACACCCAGACTCCAACCTCCCTCCCTCCTGGGAGAGATACAGGTGCTTCACAGGATCTACTTGCACAACAACTCTGGGTACAATGAGCCTCATTATCCTTGACATTTTATGAATAGATGGAGTTTGCATATGGATGACACAGCTGACAAGTAGTGGAGCTGGAATGTGAACCCAGCTCCACTGATGCTGAAGCCAGTGCTTACCCACGCTGCCATGCAGCCTCCTCGCCGAGGGATACACGGCTGGACCATAGGACTGTGTTCATCCCACCCCTGGCCTGCCTCACAGAGAGGGTCTCAGTGGAGAAGGGGAGGGAGGAGAAAGGAACACGGATGGTGAGCATAACCTGTGCTGGCTTCTAGGTCCTCATTCCACTCTCATAACCACCCTCCAGGGAAGGAATTATCCTCCCTGTTTAGAGTTGAGACATCTTAATATCAGAAAGGTTAAGGAACTTTACCGTGGTCAGAAAGCAGAGCTGGGCCTTGACCTTGAAACCAGCTGCCTGCTCCGGGCACAGCTGGCCCTCTGCAGAGCCTCAGCCTCTTGTCTCCACCCCAGGGCAATGCTCACTCCCTCTTTGAGCCCCTGAAATTTCCTCTGCTAATCAGGACTATGGAGCTAGGACTATCCACAGAAGGCCCCAGTTAGAATGAAAATATTTCACTTGAGAGAAAAAGCATAGTGGGCCAGTGTCATAAGGCCACCCTTAGAGTTGTCAAAATCATGTGTGTGTGTGCGTGTAATGTGAAGGGCCCAGGTGCTCAGATACCACCATTACAGATCAAGCCCTTTGTCTCTATCTGCTGAATAAAGCAGAGTGCTAAAAAAATGTGACACAAGAGGGTTATATTTCCTGGAAAAGTGAGCATGGAGGTCCGGAATCAGGGAGGGCAGACCGGATGGGTCATTTTGGAGACCTCCCTCATGGGTGTCCTGGCAGGCAACACAAGAGATGCAGCATGGTGTGACGGGAAGAAGATTCTAGAGATGGGGGTCAGAGTGGTCCACTGCATTGCTGCGTGTCTCCACACAAGCTATGTGCCCTGCCCTTGCCAACTTCCCTTTCCTCGCTGTTCTAAGACCCTGCAACCTGACAGAAAGACCTCTTCACCTTTTGCTAATTGCTAAGATGCCAGAGAGAGAATCCCCATTCCAGCCCGGGCAGAATCTTGAGGGTTGCAGGGACATCGCTGGGAGGAGACCCAGGAGAACCCCTCCAAGGGGGTCCTGCATCCCACGCCCACAATGAGCCTGCTCAGACATAGCCTGTCTGCCTACAGCTGTGTCTCCCACCAGCACAGTTAACTTGCCACCGTTCCTGGGAAGTGACAGCAACTTGAAGCAAAGCAATTAGGATGAAAAAGAGGTCCAGCTGCTTGGGGCCAAAGGAAAATAAACAGACCAGCCCTGTGTGTATTCCACTGCCAAGAGGAGCAATTCTTCACGGGATGATTAGCACTTTCGTTCCCGTCACCTCCCCTCCACGAGCCTCTGGGCTGCTGCCGTTTTCAGATCCCACTCTTCCCACGGTGTGCTGTGCACCCCACAGTGCATCACCTCATCATGAAGGTCTCCCCTAGTCACCTGCCCACGTTACCCCCTGCCAGAAATGATACCCCTCTCCTCTGAAATCTGACAGCCTCTCTCTGTGGGTTTTCCATGTGATGGATTCATTTATTCTTTTGATATCCATTGAGCACCATTCATTCATTCAATATCAGTATTTATTAAGCCCTTACTATGTTCTATTCACTGTCCTGGTGATACAGCAGTGAACAAACAGACACGAATCTCTGTCCTCATGGAGCTCAGCTTCAGTAGATGAAGGATGAAATCGGGAGGAAATGGGACAGGGGATCTGGAACGGACTTGGCTCTCACTCAAGAGAGATGAGACACACCCAAGGGTCTAAGCAGAGAAGCAACAATTCATGGCTGGTGGGTCATCAGGACAGCTCTGCCCATGTGAGCATGCTGGAGGGGCCAGCAGGGAAGCAGGCCCTGGATGGAGTGTGGGAAAGGCTGGTGAGTCCTCTTGCCTCTGTCAGGCAGGCTATGTAAGCAAACCAGAAAATTCCCAGGGAGAGGAACACTTGGGGTGCAGGGCATCCAGCATCAGGGTCAAGGAGAAAGTTTACAGAAGACAGGAGGGAGCTCCAGGGAATGGGGCTACAGGGCTCTCATGGAAGTTCAGGGAAATGCACCTTACTGAATTAAGCTCTGTGTGTGTGTGTGTGTGTGTGTGTGTGTGCGTGCACTTGTGTGTGTGCGTTTGTGTGTGTGTAGATCTCTCTGGAAGGACAAAACTTCTTAGAGTGTCCCTCTGGGCGGGCACAGAGAGATTTCAAACTCAGCCTTCTGGGCTCCCAATATCTCTGTAACTTGCCTTCCTGCACCTAGCCTGCTCCCCCAGGCACCTACATGCAGTTTGGATGCCAGGGCATGAGAGGTGGAGAATCCCAAATCCTGGTCACAGGTCCATGCTCTTCCACTTTACTGACTGTGTGACTCTGCGTGAAAGCCGAAGTTCTGTCAGGATCCCCTACCCCATCTCCTCCCAGACTTCCGCTTTCTGCAAACCACACATGGTAACCATCTTTGCCAAGGGCGCAGGCTGTATGAAGAAATGATGGAGCCTGACCTGTGAGGCCAGAAGAGGAGGTGGGCTGGATTATTAAAACCGCCCCACACTGAGGGAGTATCTGTCAATGTGTCAATGCCCACCCCCAGGTCTTCATCAGTCGTTAACACCCTTTCGTTAATTAATTAATTAACACCCTTTTGAAGGGGGCCATTCACCTCCCAGGTAGATCCTAAGGCAAGAGAACCCAGGACAGTTAATTTTCCTATCTCAGGGGTTAGAGAGAAAGGGCTGAGTCCAGGGGGGCAGATAAACCCCGAGAGAAGAGGTGCAGTAAGACGGGTAACAGGGAGGGGAGTGTAATTGAGAGTGGCAGAACCACTCTGTCCATCCCAGTATGTCAGTGGAACAGGGAGGGGAGGCAGCAACAGAAAACAGCACATGGCCCTGGGGTCAAAGCCAGGATCTGCTACTTCCTACTCAGGCCTCTTCTAGTCACTGTGACCTTTAGGTGTTTGGGTTTGTTTATTTGTTGTTGTTTTTTTTAACTTTATCTTTAAGAAGGGGGTGTGGATGCCTACCACTTAAAATTCTTGCAAAGCTTAAATAAGTCTACTGTGGGAAAACTCTCTGTGAATATTGTGTTATTATTACACACAAAAGGCATCTCAGTAAGGGCTGCTCTGGACCAACGGACAACTGAACCCTGGAGCCAGCAGGCCGGTCTGGGCTGGTTCATGTGGTTGGCTGCAGAAGCTGACGAAGGTCTGCGGGCTGAGAGAGCCAAGGAGCTGGTGGGCCTGGAGACCAGAAGTGTGTTCAGCATCAGTCAGGAGGAGTGAGCAAGGAGGAGAGTGTTCTGCGCTTTAAGAAAAATTATCCGTAACTTGGAAATAGGCAAAAGGAGGACTGTGTGTCCTTTCAGTGTTGTTCTGGGGCAGGGTTGAAGCACTCAGAGTTATTTAATTCTCCCTGTGTTGGGAAGATCCTCTGGAGAAGGGCATGGCAATCCACTCCAGTATTCTTGCCCGGAGAATCCAAGGACAGAGGAGCCTGGTAGGCGACGTATGGTCCATAGGGTTGCAAAGAGTCAGACATGACTGAAGTGACTTGGCAAGGGACTGTACCTTTGTTCTACAATTTACTGTTTTAAAAAACTATTTATTTGGCTGCATCAGGTCTTAGTTGTGTCACATGGGATTTTTCGTTGCAGTGCAGGTTTAGTTGCTCTGCAGCATGTGGGACCCTAGTTCCCTGACCAGGGATCAAACCTGTGTCCCCAGCATTGCGAGGCAGATTCTTAACCACTGGGCCACTGGAAAAGTCCCAACAATTTACTACTGATTAGGGTCCTGACTTTGTAGAGTTATATGCTAACTTGTAGCTCCATATACAAGTATGTATGTGCATATACGTGAATATGAAAAGGAATTTAGCCCAGTAGAGAACCACAAAATTTATGGCATTATTCCCTATAAGATATTAACCAGCTTCACCTCTACCTTAGCAAACTTATTTTGGTGTGTCTTTTCCAACAAAATATACAGATCTTTTGCCTCTCAAATGGACCACTGAACAAGCCTTACTATTTTTTGGTTCCCTTCTTAATGAGTTAGATTTGACATGTGAATAAAATTCACTTTGATAGAACAAAAAAGTGATGGGCTCTGTGGCGTGGGCCAGCCACTTGGTCACTGAACCTCACATATCTCATCAACTGGGAGAAGGCACACAACTCTCAGGCTGAGGCAGGGCTAGAATGGGAAGACAGATGAGAAAGTACTCTGCACATCATTCACAGGATGGAAAAGTCAGGATTTATTATTGTGACTCATCAGATTAGGTTAATCCAGGCCTGAAAGGTCCCAGGCTTCTAGGTCCACGTTCTCCAGGGTTTGGGACATAGTTCAGGGGAAAGGCAGCAAGGGGCAACCCAGACACTAGGCTCCATGCCCAGGAGGTATCTGGCTGATGCTGTTACTCGCCATTTGTGACGAGGCCAGGATTTCCCACAGGCCTTGCATCTTGGAGGATGGAGACCATTTAGGACCACTCAAAGAAGTCTGCCCGGGGGCATGGAGCAGCTGGGCGACTGAGCTGGGCATCTGACCAGAGACCAGCATAGGGGTAGGCTAAAGGAGAGATAAGAGTCCTAACACCAGAGGTCAGAACCAGATCCCTAACTAGCAGTCGCAATAGCCTGGGGTCTTTTAGGACCTCGTGTTTTTCTTTCTTTTTTAAAAAAAATTTTATTGAACTATTTACAATATTGTGTTAATTTCTGGTGTACAGCAAAGTGACTCATATATATATGTCTATACATATATATTTCCATTATGGTTTATCACAGGATATTGCTTTTAATCCTCTGTGCTATATGTAAGTAGGACCTTGTTGCTTATCCATTTTGTATATAACAGTTTGTATCTACTAAACCCAGACTTTCAATCCTTCCCTCCCAAACCCTCCTCTTCCTTGGCAACCCCAAGCCCTTCTTTATGTCTGTGAGCCTGCTTCTGTTTTATAGATAAGTGCATTTGTAGGACCTCATCATTTGATTCTGCAGGTAGGAAAGTGCCCCGGCTCAGCTGACAGCCCAAAAAGATCTGTGTTCTTGCTATCTGCATACGTGCACAGCTGCACGAATGTGCACATATAGACACAGACAATGACGTCAGCCAGGGGTCCAGTGAGCAATGCAGGCAGTCAAGGCTGGGAACAGCCAACCCTGCACAGAGGAGGTAGGTACAGAGGCAACAGAGAGAGAGAGAGAGAGGCATTCCAGGTTCAGGGAATGGCAGCAATGGAGGCCGTTTGTTTATTTACTAAGTCCTATCTGACTCTTTTGCAACCCTATGGACTGTAGCTCACCAGGCTCCTCTGTCCATGGGATTTCCCAAGCAAGAATACTGGAGTGGGTTGCCATTTCCTTCTCCAGGGGATCTTCCTGGCCCAGGGATCAAACCCGTGTCTCCTGCATTGGCAGGCGGATTCTTTACCAGCAGAGCCACCATCAGACCTGCTCTAAATTGGGCTCATACTTTGAGTAACCTAAAGTCATGAAAATTAACAGTCCACCGCCCCTGGGGTGATGACAAAAAAGGCAGTGGGCAAGAGAACTCCGACTGGGCTCTCCCCTGTGGGCCCACATCCCATTAAATGGTGCCGGGATCCCGTTCTCCCTCACAGGTCTCACTCCAGGTGCTGTTCAGTCTCTCTCTCCACAGGCCAGGCCAGCCTCGATGCCTCCCCAGAGGCCTCCATCTACAGCTGCTCTGCCTCAAAGGCAGGGCTCACAGACTCTTCCCATCTGCCCAGCTTTCCCTGCCTCTCCTCTTCTGAATCTCCCCCTTTAGCAGCTAATTATCCTGTCCGTCTTAATACAGTTTGTTTACTACCCTCCTGCCTGGAATAACATATTTTCCCTCTCCCTATTTTCCCTTTGTCCTGATTGCTTCAGTACTTTGTTTATTATATTGCAGGGTTTGTTTCTTGTTTGTTTTTCTAAGTTGCCTTCAGCCCTCTGTGGATCAAGACAAGTGCATGTAAACACTTTGTTGTTCTGGGCTAGACTCGAAGCTTTTGAACCCCTGTCTGGTAACTACAGTCACATTAGGCGCAATGTGCCTAATTCTTACTTGACTGGCAGTTTCATTAACATCACTTAACCCACTCCCAGCCGGTCCCCAATTACTGGCCCTTTCACACACAAGCCTGGATTATTGAAATCCTATCCCGCATCCCTTCCACTGACGTTGTGACCCACCAGCTCTCAAGAGAGCCCAAGTAATTTGAGGGTTGAGATCCCGAGTCCACGCTTCCTGAGATTCTTGGATACCTTCACACAACCAGAAGTCACAAGACCCTGGACATCTCAACCAGGGCCTGAAGTTTCCGGCAGCTCCTAAGGTCACTCTCATAGACTCAGCCATAGCTCACAGAAGGCTCTGGGCATCTAGTCCGAAAAGTCCAGCCTAAGGATCACAGTTCTGGTGTTGTTGAGGCCACAGGCCCCCGGGCACCGGGAGGCAGCCTCAGGAGAAAGGTCTGCAAGGAACCGGGCCGTGGGAAGCCGGCCTTCTCCCTAAGCAAACGCCAGGAGCCGCCCTCAATGGCATAGAGCAGGGTGAACACGCGGTTGACCGTATAGACGGTGTCGCCGCGCACCACGGCAGTGAAGAGCGCGCCTTTGCTGTTGACGAACTGACCGGGCAGCGCTGTCCACTGGCCCGTGGCTAGGTTGAGGCAGTCGATGGCGCAGTGCAGGAAGTCATCCTTAGGTCCGTTACGCACCACGTAGAGGCTGTCGCGGTGGGCCACCATGCAGTGGCCGTAGCTCTGCGGGCGCCGCAGCTCGGCCACGGGCAGCCACTCATCAGCCCGCACAGCGTACTCCACTACGGCCGTCGTGTCTGCCGGCTGCCACAGACACACGAAGAGGCGGCCGCGGGCATGTGCGCAGGGTACGCCGGCAGCTGGCTGCGGCAAGTCGGCCATGAAGCTCCAGCAGCCCGAGGCCGGGTCGTAGCGCTCCACTGAGCTCATAGCTGTCCTCTGGAACTCCCCCCCGATGGCGTAGAGGTGGCCCTCGAAGCCGGCCAGCGCCGTGTCGTAGCGCGGCTGGTGGGGGCTGGGGAACTCGCGCCACGTTCCGCCGTCGGGGTCGTAGCAGAAGCCCAGGTCCACCACCTCCTTGTTGGGGCCCCGCACACCCCCCACAATGTAGAGCTTGTTGCCCAGCGTGGCCACGCCGGCCAGGAGCGTGCTGGCCTCCAGGGGCAGCGCGGCCAGCGTCCGCCAGGTGTCCTCCTCCTCATCCAGGTAGCACATGGTGCGCGAAGGGTCCTCCAGGAAGCCGGGCGCCGGCGCATGTGTGCTCACGGCCACGTAGCTGCTGGGCCGCAGAGCCGCCACGTAGGTGCGGGCCTCGGGCAGCGCCAGCTCGGCCGCCAGCTCGCGGGCGCCGTCGCGGATGAAGAGCGCGGCGCTGTGGAAGACGTCGTGCAGGCCGAAGGCTGCGGCCGCGTCGCACAGCAGCGCGCAGTTCTCCGACGTGAGGCTGTGCTCTAGGAAGCGCGCCAGCGCCGGCGCCTGCAGGAAGGCGGCGCACTCCACGGCCTGCAGCAGCTCGTCGGCAGCCGCCAGCGCTGGACGCTCTCCGCGCAGCACCCGCAGCGTGGTGCGGAAGCCGTCCGGGCTCAGCGCGCCCAGGTGCACCTCGGCAGCGCGCGCCTCCCGCATGCCCGAGCGGAAGAGGCCGCGGAAGAAGCCGCAGTGCTCCACTAGCAGGGCCCGGTCTGCCTGGAAGAGTTGGCTGCCCACCCACACCTGCACCGGGGTCTCCGGGCCCTGCGGCATGGTGGGCTCGAGGGGCAGAGGCCGCCTCTGGGGGCCTGGACGCAGCGGCCACGCACACTGGGGCTCCCCCCGCAGCGACAGAAACTTCCCCCGGGAGATATAAATATCTCCCTGGCTAAAGATAGTGGGGCTCATGTGATGTGGTGGCCAGCAGGCTGGATGGCCGAGGGCCCGGAGGGCATCTGGACACCTGCCGGGGCACTCCCTTCCGTGTAATAAATAATAATAATAATAATAGTGACCATATAGTGGGCACCTACGGGCCTTAGGGTGCCGTGAAGACAGTTTACAAAGATATCCCATTTAACCTGCACTAAATCAACTGTAACTCCTTGTGCAGATACCCTAACTCTGACCCTAACTCTGCTTCCTCAAAATGGGGCCAATAATTAACACCTATTGCACGGTATTTGGACAATATCTAAAGTGTTCAGAATGAAGGTCGGAGAATTTATATGGCTTTTCAAGGTCATTCAGCCGGGAAAGTGCAAGGACGAGGTTGATACCTGGCCCACCCCTTGGTTGGTGAGGCAGGGGTACTTGGGTGCCAGACGGACAGACAGAGGTAGAGTCTGTCCAGGGCCAGGCTGGGGTCCAGGGCAGATTCTCCTTTGCCTTGGGCCTCTGCCTCTGAATCCGGCTAGTCCAGTTTCTTTTTGAGCCTTGATTTCCTACTCTGTAAAATGGATGGGTAACAGGTGAACGTTCAGTAAGTCCCTTGAGTGTGGAAGTAGTCTCTGATTGGGGATGGAATGGGAAGCTGATGTCTATTCCCCACTGGGTACTCCCTGCTTGTCCATTGCTGTATAGCTCAGATCTTGAGGGAAAGAAAAGTGGCGCTGCTAAGAGGACTCTATGTCTGTGGATGGGAAGGAGACAGGCTGCTTCTGTTTAAGTGAAGCCTTAAACTGCACTGCAGGCCTTTTCGTGAGCACTGTAACTTCCATAATCCTTACAACAATCTGACGAGTAGTACTGGTATTTTCCCTTAGTTGATAGATGTTATCCATTTTTTGCTTACAGCATGCATGAGTCAAATATTATTAAACTCCTAGATGAGGAGACAGAGTCACCAAGAGGTTTGCTCACCCGGCCGAGGTGACGTGGCCAGAGAGCAGCACAGCTAGGACTGGAGTGCACCCAGTGTGATCCCAGAACCCACATCCCTAACCATTGTGTTCTCTGTCCTCTTTGTGCTACAAATGCTGGGCAATCACTTTGTGCCAGGAGGTCACAGTCGGAAGGAATTTCGGTCTCCTATGATTCAACCCCTTCATTTACAGTGTGAAAGTGAAAGTGTTAGTTGCTTTCAACAAGCCTTTGCAACAGCCTGGACTATAGCCCACCAGGCTCCTCTGTTCATGGAATTCTCCAGGCAAGAATACTGGAGTGGGTTGCCATTCCCTTCTGAAAGGGATCTTCCTGTCCCTAGTATCCAACTTGGGTCTCCTGCATTGCAGGCAGATTCTTTACTACCCGAGCCACCAGGGAAACTTCAGAAAGGGAATTGCCCAGGGTTACGTAGCTGGTAGCAGAGAGCCCCAGGCCTCCTGCTATCCATCTTGCCTGGGACTTTCCTGGGTTACCAGCTAAGACTCTGGATTCTAAAATGTCAGCCGGAGGGAGCTTAGTGGTTAACTTCTCTGCTACTTTGTGCTACAAGTGGGTTAACTGAGGCCCAGCCCTGTGTAGGATGTATCTTCCCCTCAGGGGATTTTCAGCTGCAGGTCTTCAGGAGGATGGAGTGGCTCAGTGGCTCACAGTGATAAAGCTGTACTTGGGAGGGGAGCTGGGGAACTTCCCTCCCCCCAAGAAACACGCATGCATAGACCCTTACGTATCAATCTGTAGATCCAACACGAGTGTGCCTTTCTTGCCAGGGAACTCTCAGCCCAGTTCACCCCATCAAAGCAGGGCTGGGGTGTGGGGACCACTTGTGTGAGCCTGGGAAGCCTGAAGCCTGGAGGCAGCAGCCAGAAATAGCCAAGACTCTCTGCCCCAGAGACCTGACAGGAAGAGGAGGAGGAGATAGAAGGGGTGGGCCAGAGTCCCCATGGATACTACACCAGGCCCTTTGTCAGCTTTTCTCTTTCCCTGGGGCTAGATGTTGGCTATAGGCATGACAGTCCCCCTCTTGAAGGAAAGGAGGCTCTGCAGTGCCCAGGCCTGACTCTGACCTTGTTGGTGGCCTCCAGGACAGGAAGAATGTCTCTGTTCCCATTTCATGGATGAGGAAAGGGAGGCCTAGAGATGGAATGGGCCTTTCCTTGGTTATGATTGAAGATGTGGGATGGATTGAAGCCCGTCCACTTGACTCCAGGCCCTGGCCCAACTGCCCCTCTTCATCTGCAGTAGCCTTGTCTTTGGGAAGGGTAACTGCTACCTCCTGCCAGGCTCAAACAAAGGGCCACAGTTCCCTCCCCAAATGTCTGATTCCAGGCACCTAGTAACTGGCAGACAGGCAGAACCCCGCTTGTACCTCTCCTGAGAGCGTAAGCCCCTCCAGGCTGAAGTTTGCGTGCAAGCCCAGTTTTCCCACAAGTCCAGCGAGTTGGGCACTAGCACACACACCCAACCCCCACCCTTACAGCCAGGAAGGGAAGTGAGGAGGAGGCCACCCAAGGTGGGGGTCTTGATTCTGAGACTAGATCCAGGATCTGCACTCTGGCTCTGTGCCCGAGGCCCCAGTGGGGTGTTTTCTGCAGCTGGTGAGAGTTTCCTCCACCCGGACAAATGTCCCTCTGGGACTTGGAGAGGACAAGGAGCTGTCATGGCTGTGGACAGCCCACGGAATTCCCAGGCCCTGCGCGACCCCACACCAACCTCCCTCTCTACTTTGTGAGGTTGGGGGTGGGAGCAAGCAGTGGGGCTCTGTGTCAGACTCTGAGCTTTTCCAGAGCGCACCCTGCCTTGTTTATCTCTTTCCCTGCAGTGACTGGGCCCTAACCTGAGGAGGAGTCCCCAGTCTGGTGGAGAAGACACAACCCCTGACCTAGGAGATCCTGCAGGCTGGTGGAGGACTGGGCTCAGCTCCTCCTGTGCTGGGCAATTCCTTTTGATCCTCCACTATAAATGAAGGGGTTGAACCGTATGAGACTGAAGTCTTTTCCAATTGTGACCTCATGGCCTTCCTGCCTGATGAGTGACTCCTGGCCTTTGCCACCATAGTGATGTTTCTGCACACAGGGTAGTGATGTGCTTGCTTGTACCTAAAGAAGAGCACTGTACTAGGAGTCAGGATTCCTGCTGGGTTTTGATGCTGGTATTATCTCTGACTTGAAAAAGCTACCCAAGTTGTCCAGGCCTCGGTTCTTTGTCTGTAAAGTGGAGCTTGTATCTGACTTGTAAGGTTTTGTTCAGTTTTCACATCTGACTTTATAACTGAAAAATCACAGAAGAGGTTATCATATTGTGCCTCCAGGGAATGCAGTGACATCTCAAAGGGAGCCAAAAACGTTAGCTTTATATATGGAATGGCTTCTAGGGGTGGGCTGGGTAGCAAGGGCAGGACTTAGTCCTACCTGTTCAGACCTGTCTAGATGGGACTCATGCATTCTGGAGACATCTACTGAGCATCTGTCGAGCCCATTGCTGGGCGAGGAGCCAAATCCTCTGCATTTTGAGTGCCTGAGGACCCCTTATAAGAGCCTCAAAGGTGGGGAAGTGGTGATAAGCAGGGGTGGGATACTGGTTCTAGTAGAATCACCTCTCTCTTAACCTAAAGTGCCCAAACTTCTGGTCATAAAACAGTCTTGACTTCTTGGTAGTTGGGTAAGAAGTGTGAGCTATTTGTGTCTGGGTGAGTTCAGGAAACTATCATTTGCTGTTTGGGGCTATGGGCCAAGCTCTGGGTGGAACATTCTCATGTTATCTCATCTAATACTTAATATTATCCCTATTTTAAAGATGAGGTGTCTCTGTAATTCTTCCGCTATGAAATGGGTGGGATAACCATCTCTTAGGATGATAATAAGGAACAGATGGATAAAAACAGAAAGTGTATTGTGAATAATTATAGGAGATTATTAACATATTGGCTTAGTCTAATAGATATTTAATTATATTGCAGCTCTGGGAATTCTGAATGAGTTTTGGGGTCTTTGAAAAATAGACCAAGAAGGCCAACTGAAAATCAATGATAATTTCTCATTGATAGGCATTCCAAACACATGTATTTCAAATCCTTTAACTCAAAGAGTCCTCTTAGTTCAACATTGTTCATAGATTTTTACAAAATCCCCAAGATAGATTAATAATTTGGTGATGGTATTTGCATATACAAATAGTGAATATTCCTATTCAATGAATTCTACCCTCCAGGGAATGACATAGATGGAAAATGTTGAAATTTTTATATTTCAACCTGATGGGTCTGATCCAGTACTTCATATTTCCTGTGTAAAATTTCCATAATTACTTGACTGTATTTTTGGTTGTTGTGTTTTGGCCACGAGATATCATACTCTAGTTCCTCAATCAGGGATCGAACGTGTGCCTCCGGCAGTGGAAGTGCAGAGTCTTAACCACTGGACCACCAGGGAAGTCCCTTGACTGTATTTTTGGATAGATTTTGGAACTGCTGGTAGTGTTTGAGAAAATAGTGATGTGTGAGAAAAAACATGCAGAGAGTAATATTCTTAAAAAAAAAAAAGATAATAAACTGAGGCCCAGCTTATTCCATGGTTTGACAGTAAATGATGATTGTAAGGGCCTTTCTGGTCCAAGTGGGCACT
Organism: Budorcas taxicolor; assembly: GCF_023091745.1. NCBI lineage: Eukaryota > Metazoa > Chordata > Mammalia > Artiodactyla > Bovidae > Budorcas > Budorcas taxicolor. Next base: position 12,182,305 of record NC_068919.1, on the reverse strand, counting down.
TCTGGGCGCTGGACAAGCAGCCCACAGATGAAGAGGCTGAGGATGGAGAATGGGCGTGGTTGCAGTTGTGAGGTGGGCAACTGTTTTCCTCCTAAACCTCACAGGAGGGGCAGACTTTGAGCACTTAGCAGTCATAGCTGAGGGTCTGGACAACCAGCTGGCAACCAGTTCAAATAATCTCTGAACTAGAAGGGGATTAAGGATCATCTCATCCCATCTTGCAAATCATTGTGGGATCTTCTTATGACAGCAGTCCCCAATACTTTTGGCATCAGGGACTGGTTTTGTGGAAGACAATTTTTTTCCACAGACCCGGGGGTGGGATGGTTTCAGGATGACTCAAGTGTACTACATTTATTGTGCAGTTTATTTCTATTATGATTACATCAGCTCCACCTCAGATCATCAGGCATTAGATCCCAGAGGTTGGGGACCCCTGCCTTATAACACCTTGAAATCTCACCCCCATTTGCCTTTAGTGTCAGGAGGTTCATTTCCTCCAGACAGTAGTCCCTTCTAATTATGGACAGCTCAGGTGGTTAGAGTTCACAAAATCACTGAGCTGGAAACTGCTATCTTGAAGCTCCCATCTACTAGTTGGTCTGAGTCTCAAAGACAAGAAAAGTAACTCCCCCAAAATCACATAAGTAGAGAAGTAGCAGAGCCCAAGATTATTCCCTGTTGTGTCTCTGGGGGTCCACAGCTTGCCGTCTCTCCAGCAGGCCTCCCGTGAGACCGAGTCTCCCCATAGCCCCACCCAGAACAAGTCTGTTCTCCCCGGGCCAGCCCACGGATGTGGCCAGAACTTGGCTCCCACTTTTTCTCCTTCTGCAACTCAAAGGCCATTAGCTGTGTGAGCGATTCTGGCCTGTGGGTGTAATCTAAACAAATTCCTCCTAACACCTTAGAGTCTTAATAACACAGCTGCTTTACCATGATCTCCCAGAAACAATTAGGCTGAGTCACTATTTATGTCCTGTCCTGGAAAATAATTTTCTCTCTTGGTTGAAAAGAAGTTATTACCATCAGGCTCTGACTCCATTTCCCTCCATCTGCTGACCTGGACTTTCCTGGTTTCTTCTGTGCGTAGGTGGGTAGATTAGCTGTGGGAGAATAGGGGGGTTGGGGTTGGAGGGGGATAGGTTGTGATGAGAAGTCTCTTGAGATGCCCACATCTTTCCCCACTCTGGTCTGGGGTGTATTTCAAAAGAAAGATCCCACAGGGTTCTAGAAAGTACTTAGACCTGGAACTCAGGGTTGATTTTGGTCACTCTCCATTGGGCCTGAACCACTCATGGAATTTTGGATTCATTTCCCCCTTCCTTTAGCATTATAGATGGGAGTGTGTGTGTGTGTGTGTGTGTGTGTGTGTGTGTGTGTGTGTGTGTGTTTGTGTGTGTGTGTGTGTGAGTCATTTAGGTCGTGTCTGACTCTTTGCAACCCTATGGACTGTAGCCCACCAGGCTCCTCTGTCCTTGAGATTCTCCAGGCAAGACTACTGGAGTGGGTTGCCATGCACTCCTCCAGGGGATCTTCCCACCCCAGGGACTGAAACTGCGTCTCCTGAGACTCCGGCATTGCAGGCGGATTCTTTACCACTAAGCTACCAGAGAAGCCCATAGATGGGGTCACCAAAGCCCAAAGAAGTGAGATGACTTGCCTAAGGTCACCCATTTAAGACCTGGCACTAGATCCTAAATGTCCAGATTCCTCATGTTGGTCCTTTGCCCTTTCTCCAGCAGGTCCAGATTTTTCCCTGGGTTTCAAGGCCAATGACAGTTGATCCCTACCAGGTTCATCCGTCCAGGTTTTAGAAAAAATAAATGCCCCCCTTTGCACGCTGGGCCACTCATAAGCTCCCATCAGGGAGAAAACCGTAATCCCGGTTGGGTTAGGTTTCTTGAAGCTGGGCCCAGGTTGGCCATGAAATCTTAGTAAGGAGATCTTCCCTCGCTCCTTTCCCAGAAACCAGGGTCCTTTATGGGTTCTGCAGGTCCCACATCGAAGGGGAGGGTAATGTGGTTGGGGAAGTTGAGCGCCAAGGCTGAGGGGGCTTGCGATCCAGAGAAAGCACATGGCTTGGATTTGAACCCGGCAGGCTTCCCGGAGGAGGAGGCGAGGCCGATGGGTAAGACAAAGGGAGGGGTGGATCTTCTTGCTGATGGGAAGTGACTGACTGGAGGTTCAGACCAGGCTGGAAACATCCTTCCCCCGAGTCCCTCTACCCCGTTCCTCCCTCTCTCCCGTCCTTGCCCTTTCCCGTCGGGTCCTGGGGGGCGCTGCGGGCGGTGACGGCTCCCAACCTTCGAGGCCCAGCGCAGCCGTGGGGCGCGCGGCAGGCGGGGAGCCGGGTGAGCGCGCCCCGCAGGGGTCTCCTCGGCCCTTACAAGGAGTCGGCGGCGCTCGGGGCGGCCCCGCCCGCCGGCACCCCCCGCCCCCGCCGCTCCTCCCCGCCGGGGCTGGCGGGGCCGCGGGGACGCCGCCCGCTGGGCGCCGGGCCCGGGAAGCGGACGCCGGCGCCGCCGGGCCCGCGAGTGCCAGCGGCCCGCCACTCGCTCCCGAGGCCCCGACGGGCGGGCACGCTGCTCGGGGCCCTGAGGCGGGACCCGCGGCTCTCTCCGCAGCGTCGCCATGGCCTCGGTGTTCGGGAAGCCCCGCGCGGGCGGCGGGCCGCAGAGCGCGCCCCTCGAGGTCAACTTGGCCATCCTGGGGCGCCGCGGGGCGGGCAAGTCCGGTGAGTGGGGCGCGGGCGGGAGGGAAGGGGTTCGGCGGGGACGGGAGACACGGGGAGCGGTGGACAGAAGCGGGAGCTCGGGGTGTGCAGGCAGGCTCTCCCACTGTCTTCAGGGGCTTTCTGCGCCCAGGTGAGCTGGCTGAGACACCGCGATTTTCTTCTGTGCCTCAGTTTCTCTGTTGCTTGGCTCTCCCTCTTGCTTTGTTTTCACCACCTCCGTGTCTCAGCTGTCTTGGGTTCCTGGCCTGCCTGTCCCTCTGTGTCTCCCCACTGACTGTGCCCTCCTTGTCTGTGATCCCAGCTGTCTCCTTTCGTGTCTCTGGTCCCTTGCTGGTCTCCTCCGCGCCTGTACCACCACCCTCCGTCCCCTCTTCCGGGCCAGCAGGCAGCCCTGGTGACTGGCCCCAGAGGGATCTGTGAGGCACTGATTCCCAGCCCCGTGCCCCTATTGGCTTCGTCGCAGCCTTGCTGCTTCTTGATTTCGGCCGGGGGTGAAGGGGCCCCAAACTCCTGAAGGGAGGTGATAAAAGGCACTGACTTTGGGGGTTTCCCAGGGGGAGAGTGCCACTCCCCACTCCCCACCTCAGTTCCCTGCAATTCTGGAACAAAGTGTGAATTCTTTTCAAATGTATTTGTTTCAAGCCAGACCCTTCTCCTGACTTTCTGGAAACATATTGGACTGTAATCTCAGGTGCCTTGGACTGAGCCTTGATGAACAAAGCTCTTGGATTTCTACTCAGGCCATTTCTAGCAACACTGAACAGCCTTCATCACTTCTGGTAGCTATCACCCAGCTGGAGCTCAGGTGGTGGGGGTGTCACTGTAGGCAAAGATCCAGAAAAAGGGTTCACAGCCCTCTTTGCCACTCTCAGTCCCAGGCAGCTGAAGGTGGGAGGGCCGAGGGGGCTCTTCCACTGGCTGTCTTCCAGTTACAGCCATTAGTAAATGGCCATCATGGACTCCGCTATGAGTTTCCTTCTTTGAGAGTTACCAGGGGCCTCCTTTCCACTTTTGAAGCCAGCCCCCTGACTCAGAGTGGGGATTCTGAATCATGCTGTCCTACAGAAAAGACTTCCCCTCGTCCCTTAGAAAATCAAACTGTTATTCGCAACTCTGTCACTGGTACATTAGCCAGTGACTACATGAATGAAGGAATTTAAATGTTAAAATATGTGTCCCCTGGATAATTAGTTTGCTAACTGACCCTGTTAGGAATCCTGGGATAGAATTTTAAGGATTTTCTTTAAAATATTGTGCTTCTTTTGAAGAGTCCAGGGTAGTAGTGAGCTGGCCCTTGGCTTTACGTGGCTAAAGTTCTGAACAGAATCAGTCTTGTGAATGCATTCCACCTGGAGACAACTTCCCTGGGTTTTATGTTCTGAGAGACTTGCCTGATGAGTGTGGAGGCCTTAGAGGCGAGACTTGAGGACTAAGGACTAGAGTGTGTTTACTTGGGACTCAGAGGGTTCATATCCCTCCCAGAGATTACCCATTGATCAGCTCAACTTCTACTCTCTCTTTGGCTTATAGCCAAGACTGGGATAAATGCCCCCATACTTCAGAATCTCTGTGCCTCATCTCTGAAGGGGATCTCTCTCTTCAGTTTCACTTTCACTAGGCAGACCCTATGGTAACAGTTGATGGGTCCAGACGCCTTAAGTAGGGTCTTCATAAACATAAACACCCCTTAGACTTGCCTCTCATTTCTTTGCTTCCTGCCTCCCCCACCCCCAAAAAATGCAACTGGGAAGGACATGTTCCCCATATTTCTGGTTTCATCTGAGCCTCTCAAACCAGCTCCCCAGCCACATTCCCCCAGAGCAAAGGGGTTACAGCACCTAGAAAAGTCTTCTCTAAAATGAGAGGAGCAGCCTCCAGTGTCCAGCAGCCAGACACAATGGGGATACTAAGCCAACTTCTTTCTACTTCTTGCAGCCCTGACCGTGAAGTTTCTGACCAGGAGGTTTATCAGCGAATATGACCCCAACTTGGGTAAGGACCCATCCACTCCTCCCTGTTCCTCTGGCTGTGTCCCGTTGGACTCTCCCCTGCACACCCACATACACTGTGGTAGGTCCAGGCCTGACCGGAACCACGCATCTGGGGACCAAGGGGAGGAGCCATCAGCATAACCCAGGCCATGGGCAAAATATTTTACGTTCCAGAAATGTACCCTTCCACAGCACACCCCAGATAGCTTGGGGCTTAGCCCAATTAAGAGAACTGAGAGAAGTTGATTTGCCCTAAAATATTAGGTACGATGAGACTTAAAACAAAAAAAAATCAAACATTGCAGAACATCCACATCCATTAAGTGTGATTCTTCCAGACCGTCATTCAGTGTACTTTTCCAGAAAAGCTGGATAAGACATTTGGAAAATTCCCTAGTGATACTGGGTTCTAAACCAGTTTTTTAACCACACAAGAAAACTAGTCTTGTTTGGTGGCTCTCTCATGGTATATTGGGAAAAGGGATGCCCTGGTGTCCCTTTTGAATCCTGAGTTTGAATCCTGGCTCTGTCACTTACTGGCTGTGCACCTTTGAAGCAGTCACCTAACCTCTCTGAACTTTTGTTTCCTTATTTGTAAAACGGGCATAAAAATAGCTATCTCAGAGAATTACTGTGAGGATTAAAGAAATAATATATGTAAAAGATCCAGCCTAGGGCTTGACCCACAGGAGACACTAAATGCGTATTTTCTTCTCCTTCCTTCTTCCTTCTCAGATGGCTTCCCATCTTTGGTGGCTGAGATTCCCCCAAGTTAATCAAATCAGTGTTTCTGAAAATTAATTTTAGCAGCAGAATGCTTTCCTCAAATAACTGCTTAATTGAACCCCAATATCTAAATAAATACAGAATTTTATTAGTATAAACGTAATTTAAGCTCACATTTATAGCATTTCTTTATGGTCAACTTTCCACTGAGAAAAATGGGATGTCTGGATGCTCTCTGCTTTTTGGAAATGGGGACTGCAGTCTTAGATTATTTTCCCCATTCATGAGAATTGAATAAGCTTTTGTGGAACTCCCGAAGGCCCTCTGAGGAAATCCAAGGCTCTGGGAGGACCCTCGGGGTCCCACCCATTGAAACCTCCACAGTGAAGCACCACTCACAGCAGGCCTCTGATGGAATGCCCCTGTGACACCAAAAGGAAAGAGCTCTTTAGCCCCTAGGTGTCCATCAGCCCCTCAGTCCAGGCTGGGATATTGACTCCCACTGTCAGACCAGGAAGGGGACGTCATGGCTATTTGGTCCAATGGCTTTTAGAATTTATTCCTTAATCAGCAGAATCTCTTCTTCCAAGGAGGTCTTACACAAAACCCCAGGGTGTCAAACAGAGAAAGCAAAAGGGGTTCCTGGCTAAGTCAGGAGTGCAGGGCAGGCAACTTGCTGACAGTCCCTAAGGCGATTTATTCCTCGGAGTTTGGGGTGACCACCTGCACTTTGACACACCCCTCCGCTGCAGTGGAGGAAGTAGACCCAAGGAACTTTCTGGGCCAAGGTCATCAGTAAGTCTGAGGGGAGCCCATTGATTAGCGGAGGTCAGTGACCTCTGGAGTGTGACACAGGACGCAATTGTGGGAGGCAGGGGGTGGTGTTGGGAGAGGCCAGACTTGAAGTTGGTCACTGAGGGGAGAGGGAGGGAGAAAAGTCACACAGCAGGGATGTCTGGGAAGGAAAAATGGAGATGCCCAAGGACAGTGCCTCAGAAGACAGATTCTGCCTGCCTCAATATAAGTATGGGACATACTTATAACTGTTAGCTGTTTATCTGAAATTCAAATTTAACTGGTCATCTTGTATTTATTTGACAACCCACCTCCAGTCTCTCTCCTTCCTGTCCCCCAATTCATACACTTCAGGCAGGGTCCCACCAGGGGCGCCTAGTACAGTGGTAGTTTGAGCCTCCTGATTGAGCAGTTTTGGAGTTCTGAGTGGGTGGAGGAATATGAAGTCAGACGGCTGAGGGCGGGGCAGCTGTGCAGTGGTTAGTCACCTCAGCCTTTGGTCTCTCACCCCGCCTTCAGAGCTTCTGAGCCTGTCCACTGTCTAAACATTCCAGCCACTATCCCATGGCTGGTTCCAGCAACAGCGGGGACTCTCTGACCAGATCCTCTTCTGTGCAGAGAAGTCTGAGCATCTAAGGGAGAGTTAGCCATGTGGAGATATAAAACCTTCTAAGAGCTTGAGCCCAAAGAGGCCTCTTCGGGGTGGAGACCTGTGTTGTTCATTCCTGTTTCTAGCTTGGAGTGCAGTATAGGCACAACATAGATGATATTAAACATGGGATTTGAAATTGGGTCTTAGGATTACCCTTTAAAGACCTCCTATTAGTGTGTATGTTAGTTGCTCAGTCGTGTCTGACTCTTTGTGACTCCCATGGACTGTAGCCTGCCAGGCTCCTCTGTCTGTAGGATTCTTCAGGCAAGAATACTGGAGTGGGTTGTCATTCCCATCTCCAGGGGATCTTCCTGACCCAGGGATCAAACTAGATCTCCCACTTTCCAGGCAGATTCTTTACCATTTGAGCCACCAGAGAAGTCCAGACCTCCTATTATTATCCCCATTGTATAAGTAAAGAAACTGAGGCAGAGAGGGCTCAGTGTTTTGCCTAAGATCATGGAGAACTTCAGGTGTAAAGGAAGATAAGACACCACTCCAGCTGTCCTCCGTGAAGGGTATCCTTATGCTATTGAGGACTTCCCAGGTGGCTCAGTAGGTAAAGATATATGGGTGTGATACCTGGGTTGGGAAGATCCCCTGGAGGAGGACATGGCAACCCACTCTAGTATCCTTGCCTAGAGAATCCCCATGGGTAAAGGAACCTGGCGGGCTAGTCCATGGGGTCAAAAAGAGTCAGACACGACTGAGCATGCATGAGTGGTATGCTATTGAGGGCCTGAAGTCAGAAGCCTGTGGGATCTCTGAGCCTCAGTTTCCCCATCTGGAAGATAGGACTAATAGACTGTGTTCTCTGAGTTGTGCCTTGTTATGGAACTAAGAAGTTGTGCCTTGTAATAATAATTAATAGTACTAATAAGTTGTGCCTTGTAATAGGACTAATAGACTGTATTCTGTGTGTGAGTTGTGCCTTATTATGGGTTGGGAGCTACTGGAACCAAGAGATTCAGTGCCTGTGTGCCTGTGCTGAGCACTCCAGGAAGGGAGCAGGGTCTCCAGAACACCCTCTTCTCACAGAGGGACTGGGGGAATCTTAGCTGGTTCGCCTAGGGCAGAATGACAGCTTCTTACCTCTCTTCACCCCCAGCCTGCTCCAACAAGGATACAGGTACCATTTCGGAAGCATTATCCTATACATACTCACAGGAGCTCCTTTGGTGGTGCTTTAAAAATTATCAGTGTAAATGAGAGGAAAACACTTGGGGGAAAGAAACTTCTCCCAGCATCAGAGTCCTCAGAAGCTCATTTAGAACTGGGAGCTGTGCTCTGTGCTCAGTCACTTCCATCGTGTCGGACTCTGACCCCGTGGACTGTAGCTCCCAGGCTCCTCTATCTGTGGGATTCTCCAGGCAAGAACACTGCAGGGGGGTGCCATTTCCTTCTCCAGGGGAATCTTCCGTGTCGCTTATGTGTCTCATTTCTCCTGCAGTGGCAGGCAGGTTCTTTACCACTAGGGCCACCTGGGGAACCCTAGGAGTTATGAAGCCCCGATTTATTAAAGGACTCCAGAATGTCCTGAGGGCAGGGAATTTGTGACAGGAAGGCAGGACGTGACTGCATTTTGAAAAGGAGCCCCTACCCCACCCCCAGCCCCTGGAGTCACCTCACTTGCAAGGGAGCGAGGGAGCTGGGTAAGATGATCTCATGACCTCTGAGCCTTCTTCACTCACCCATGTATGTTCCTCAGTTGTGGCCCAGTCAGAGCTGGAGGACTGGCGGGTCCACTGAACAGAGGGCGTGAGAGGGTCTCACCGTGGAGCCCTTGAGTTCATGTTCTTTCTGGTAGGGTGCTGTGTGCCTGTGACCGAGTTCCTTCCTCTGGGTCTCACCTCCTTGTCTCTCTAGCAGAGCTAACAGGAATCTCAAAAGGCTATCGTGTTGCACGGGGCTACAGTAGACCAAGCCTGGGCTAATATTTACCCCCAGGCTGGGCACAGCAACGGTGCCTCCTTGGGCCCAGGACTTGGGAAGCACCTAAAAGGCACGCATCAGACAACTCTGGCAGGAAAATAAAGACAAATCTGAACGAGACGTAGGCATCCACTCTTCTTGCACCAAATATAGTTAAACATTTGGGGCATATTTTCCATTAGATTTTTTTTTTTTTGTCTTTGAATAAGAGTGGCTATTTATCCAAGTCCCTGCAGCAGGCTGGGGATGGGAGCTGTCTGCGATTTCTGCTGGCTGCTAGTGGGCCTGGCATGTGTCCAGGCCTGGCTTGTCTGCCAGTGACCCTCGGAGAGAAGTGTTTGTGAATTCCGCCAGAGTTGGGGGGGACTATTCTCACAGTGGATTCTGCCAGCAAGGCAGAGAGGACCCCAGTTCTGCACAGAGCATTCTTCTTTGGGGTCATCTGGGGGCCCAGGGCCCCCCAGGGAAAGGTGAGGGCCAAGTGCACCCCACATGTGGGCCAGTGGCACAGGGGAAATTTGGGGGTGGGGAAAGAAATTGCCTGTGACAGTGAGGTCCTCTTTGCAGGCCCTGCCACTTGACTCTTTCTCAGGTTTGAGGTCATGAGAACTTTGAAAAATATATATATATATATATAAAAACCAATTTGAAATCCGAATAAGATCAGTGGTTCAGCTCATAGTATGGCACCAAAGTCAGTTTCCTAGTTTTGATCCTTGAACTATGGTTATGTAAGGGGCTAACAGTGTGGGGGAGAGAAGTGCGGGGTAGGGTACACAGGAACTCTGTGTACTGTTTTGCAACTTCTACATGAGTCTAAAATTATTTCAAAATAAAAAGTTAAAAAAAATCACCTAGGAATGTGAACCTGCCCTGGAAACTTGGGAGCATCATGTCCCCAGCATCCTTTCCCAGGCATTGTGGAGGGCCAGGTATGTGCCTAGGGGCCCATCCAGTCCTCCCACAGCCCTTTGAGATGGTGCAGGGACAAGCCTTTAGCACAGTGCCTGACACAGAGTTGAAACTTGAAAACTGTTAGCCAGTGTTATCATATTATCCCTGGTGCTGCTGCTGCTGCTAAGTCACTTTAGTCGTGTCTGACTCTTGGAGACCCCATGGACTGCAGCCCACCAGGCTCCTCTGTCCATGGGATTCTCCAGGCAAGAGTACTGGAGTGGGGTACCATCGCCTTCTCCGTCACGCTATCCCTATTCACTTTCAAAATTTTTTATTTGGCTGAGCCAGGTGTTAGATGTTGCATGTGGGATCTAGTTTCCTGACCAAGGGTCAAACCCAGGCCTCCTAGCCACTGGACCACCAGGGAAGTCCCACGTTATCCTTATTTTAAAATTAGAAAACAGAGCCTCAAAATGTTGAAAAGACTTGGCCAAGCCACACAGCTTAAAAGCAGCAGCATCTGCTTGGTGGGAGGTTCTGCCCGTGTCCTCTATGTGGGTGAGAGCCAAGATCCTCTCCTGTGGTCCCAGCTCAGCCAGCCCCAGAGCAGCCCCCAAGGGGTGCGCAGGGTCTAGCAGAAAGGCAAGCTGGGAGTCAGACCTAGCTCACCCTGGAGTGGCCGGCCTGCCTCTGACTGGGCTGACCGTCTGTTACAGAGGACACCTACAGCTCTGAGGAGACCGTGGACCACCAGCCTGTCCACCTGAGGGTCATGGACACTGCAGACCTGGTAACATTACCCCTCTCCCCACCCCCCACCCCTCCCCCGTTACCCCCGAGGAGCTGAGAATCCGTGCAGCCTCTGCAGGAGTCCTGTTTCCAGAGTGGGGGCCTCGGATGGGAATCTGTAAACCTTTTCAGCTCCAATCTGCTATGTCCCCGAGGTGCTGACCCCTCTGGGCCTGAATCCATTGATTTGCCAAATGAGAAGGGATAGGACGGGGCCTGGGGAGGACTGATGATTGCTGGTGCCATCCCTGAGATCCTGCGCTTTGGGGCTTGGTGCCTGTGCCCACAGGTGCACACCTGTGTTTACAGATGCTTCTCTGACCCCAACTCCCACTCCCCGCCCAGTACATACATCTTCCTATGCTCTCACCACCCCCTACCAAGGCCCGATGCCAGTTCTTCTCAGAAGCTAAAGGGGCACCATGAACCTGACCCCAAACCAGCAGTGCCCAGGCACAGCCAGGTCTCAGTGGGGGCCATGCCAGAGTCTTGGCTCCGTGCCCCAGAGAAGGTCTCCCAGTCTGTGGTTGGGTGGTGGGAGTGAGGCTCAGAGACAATGTCTCCTTTCACATCAAGCCAAATCCACACTCAAGTGCCCCTTTGAAAAGGGCCCTGCTGGGGAACAATGTACAAAGACCCAGGGAGCAGGGAGGCGGGGAGAGGCAGCTCAGGTGAAGTCCTTTACCCCCGCCTGTTCTGCCCCTGACTGAGGCTGCCTGCTTTGTCCCAGGACACCCCCAGGAACTGTGAGCGCTACCTGAACTGGGCCCACGCCTTCCTGGTGGTGTACAGCGTTGACAGCCGCCAGAGCTTCGAGGGCAGCAGCAGCTACCTGGAGCTGCTCGCTTTGCACGCAAAGGAGACGCAACGCAGCTTCCCAGCTCTGCTGTTGGGCAACAAGCTGGACATGGCCCAGTACAGGTGAGTACGCACTTCGTCCCACAGCCCAGAGCTCGCTTTCCTCATCCAGGCGATATCATCTTTGGGGATTATTTGGCTGCGAAGAAGAGTGATCTCCTCTGATGTAGGTGGAAGGGAGGGGACATGTCGTAAGGGTACAGGGTGGGCAGGTCTTCCAGGCAGTGCCAGGCAGGAAGGGAAAGGCATCCAGGCTGCACAGGGGCTGGACCCTGAAGGTCGGAAGAGAGGCCACTCCTTCCATCTTCCCGGGGCTCTGAGGTCTCTTGGCTTCACCCTTTCTTGCCTGAGACTATATGACCTTCTGTTTCCACTCCCTGCGGCTGGCTGGTCATCCAGGGCCCAATTCCAGTTCTGGAGAGAGAGGCTCTGATAGGCAGCGTGAGTCAGGCCAGTCTGCTCTGGTTCAGCCAGCTCTTGCCTCCCCCAAGTGAGGTCCCCAGGCTCACTCCCACCGTTGGCTGTGCCGAGGGCAGGAGTCTCTTAGAAAGGGCTGGACTTCAATCAAAGGCCACAGACTGGCCTGGGGGCAGATGACCACTGAGTACTGCAGTCATATTTTGTTTGGCTGGCACAGTGTTTTAAAAGACCTGGAACTGGAATGCTTTAGGGCGGGGTGTGCTCCCTCCAGCTGACCACAGGCCTCACCATCCCCGTGGCTTACTCCTCCCCACACATTCAAGTTGCCTGCCTGGCCCCTGAGGTGTTTGAGACTATGACGCCTTCACCTGATGAGTGACCCCACTGGCCTTCTCCAGCTCGGACGTCCATCCCTTGTGGCCAGTCTACTTGGGAGGTAGGGCAGTCTTCCTCCCATCCCTCCCTCCTCAAGGCCAGTCACCACCCCTGCTTCCCAGATGCCAAAGGCCCATTGACTGGTGTTATAAAGGAGGGGATGCTTGATATAGATCAGGGCTGATGGGCAGTGGGGAAAAGAGGTGTGGTCTCATGAAGGAGATTCACAGGAGGAGACTTCAAAGGCGGGCATGCCCTCACACCCAGACAAATTCTGTCTCAGGGAATGAGGGAAGTTGTGTGAACTTAAAGCCAAAAGGTAGTCTTCGTGGAGTCAAAGAGCCCCCAGAACCTAGAGGAGGAATCAGAAGACTGGATTGAGAATAATCAGTTTTAAATATGAAGGAAAAAACTAGGCCACTATTTTGGTCCCAATATTTACCCAAGGGATTGTCTGAAAGTGGTTTGGGAGCAAAGAGCAAAGCAGCCTCAGTTCCCTAAGAAGGAGTCATGATGATTTATCCCCATTTCCTTCTTTGGTTCAGTCCTGATGTTGGTAGGTCAGGATTTGACAGGCACAGTCAATCTAACTTTTGCTGAGCAGTGGCCAATGTCTCCCATGACTGTCTTGCAGCTGAAGGGTAAAATGTGGGTTAGGGCAGTGGTTCCCAAACCACTGATACCATTTTTGCTAGGCTATGCCAAAATAAGCAAAAAGGGTGATAATGTTACGTGCTGGGTCAGCCATTCACACACATGCATGCGCACATGGGGTGGTTGTTTCTGAAAGCTCATTATTCAAGGCCCACAATGACAAAGTTTCAGATTCAAGTTCATCACAAAGGCATGTAATACCAAGTATTCTTTCAAAAGCTCCTCGGGAAACTGAACTGACAGGACACCAGCCTTGGGTGGGGAATGGATTCTGTGCTGTGCCCTGACCCTTTTTGTCCTAGACACTCTCCCTGTCTGATGGGCTAACCTGCTCCTAGCCCTTGCTTCTGCTAGATTACCCTTGGCTCAGAAATCTTTTCCCTCCATACTTGCCCTGAGTTCTCCTCTCACCTCACAGTCTGTGCCATTGTCCTCAGGGATGGTGGGTGAGGCTGCTCAGCAGTGGGATTCGGCCATTGAAACCTTGATCTCCAGCCCTCAGGGCTGCCCCCACTGCATCTCTTCTGGACATCTGGTCTACCAAAGGACCAGTATTTTTCTCTCACCTGATGTCCATGCTTTCAGGACCTTCCTGAAAGTTGACAAATACTTGATCCCACCATCATGAGAGGTGGTTACAAATGCTTGATTCCACCATTATGAGTTGTTCAGTCATCCAGTTGTGTCTGACTCTTTGAGACCCCATGAACTGCAGCATGCCAGGCCTCCCTGTCCCTTACCATCTCCTGGAGTTTGCCCAAGTTCATGTTCATTGCATTGGTGATGCCGTCCAGCCATCTCATCCTCTGAAACCTTCTTCTCCTTCCCTCATTCTTTCCCAGCATCAGGGACTTTTCCAATGAGTTGTCTGTTCACAGCAGATGATCAAAATACTGGAGCTTCAGCATCAGTCTTTCCAGTGAGTATTCAGGGTTGATCTCCCTGAAGAGTGACTGGTTTGATCTCCTTGCTGTCCATGGGACTTTCAGGAGTCTTCTCCAGCCCCGCAGTTCGAAGGCATCAATTCTTTGGTGTTCTTCTTTCTTTACAGTCCAGCTCTCACAACTGTATGTGACCACTGGGAAAACCATAGCCTTGATAAGGGACCTATACGGACCTTTGTTGGCAGAGTAATGTCTCTGCTTTTCAACATACTGTCTTCAGGTTTGTCATCGCTTTCCTGCCAAGAAGCAGTCATCTTCTGATTTCATGGCTGCAGTCACCGTCCACAGTGATTTTGGAGCCTGAGAAGAGGAAATCTGTCACTACTTTCCCCTTTTCCCCTTCTATTTGCCTTGCAGTAATGGGGGCGGATGCCATGATCTTAGTGTTTTTAATATTAATCTTAAGCTGGCTCTTTCACTGTCCTCCTTCACCCTCATCAAGAGGCTCTTTAATTCCTCTGCTGTCTGCTGTTAGAGTGGTATCATCTGCATATCTGAGGTTGTTGATGTTTCCCTCTCCTATCTTGATTCTTTGGGCGGAAAACTCCCTTGATGTTTCCAGTTTTCCTGTAGAGATCTCTAGTCTTTCCCCTTTTGTGTTTTCTTTAATTGTTAAACCCTGTTCACTGAAGAAGGCCTTCTTGTCTCTTCTAGCTATTCCTTGAAATTCTGAGTTTAATTGGATGTACCTCTCTCCCTTGCTTTTTGCTTCTCTTCGTTCTTCTGCTACTCCTAAAGCCTCCTTAGATAATCACTTTGCCTTCTTGCTTTTCTTTTTCTTTGGGACGGTTTTGTTCACTGCCTCCTATACAATACTACGGACCTTTGTCCATAGTTTTTCAGGTACAGTGTTATCTAGATCTAGTCCCTTGAATCTATTCATTACCGCTACTGCGAATTCATATAGGATTTGATTTAAGTCATATCTGACTGGCCTAGTGTTTTTTCCAGTTTTCTTTAGTTTAAGCCTGAAGTTTGCTCTAAGAAGCTGTTGATCTGAGCCACAGTTAGCTCCAGGTCTTGTTTTTTGCTGACTGTATGCAGCTTCTCCATCTTCGGCTACAAAGAATGTAATTGATTTGATTTTGGTATTGACCATTTGGTGATGTCCATGTGTAAAGTCATCTTTGCACATCTTGTGTTGTTGAAAAAGTATTTGCTATGACTGATGCATTCTCTTGGCAGAATTCAGTTAGCCTTTGCCCTGCTTCATTTTGTTCTCCAAGGCCAAACTTGCCTGTTACTCCAGGTATATCTTGACTACCTAGTTTTGCATTCCAATCCCTGATGATGAATAGAACATATTTTTAAGGTGTTAGTTAGTGTAGGAGGCCTTCTAGGTCTTCATAGAAATGATCAGCTTCAGCTTCTTCGGCATCGGTGGTAGGGGCATGGACTTGGATTATTGTGATGTTGAATGGCTTGCCTTGAAATGAACTGAGATCATTCTGTCATTTTTGAGGTTGCACCCAAGTTCTGTATTTCAGACTCTTTCGTTGATTACAAGGGCTACTCCATTTCTTTTATGGGATTCTTGCCAACAGTAGTAGATGCAATGGTTATCTGAATTCGCCCATTCCCATCCATTTTAGTTTGCTGATTCCTAGGATGTAAATATTTATTCTTACCATCTCCTGCTTGACCACATCCAATTTTCCATGATTCATGGACCTAACTAACATTCCAGGTTCCTATACGATACTGTTCTTTGCAGCATCGGATTTTACTTTCATCACCAGACACATCCACAACTGAGTGTCATATCTGCTTTGTCCCAGTCGCTTCATTCATTCTGGGGATATTGGTAATTCTTTTTCACTCTTCCCCAGTAGCATTTTGGGCACTTTAAGGCCTGAGGGACTTATCTTGTGGTATCATAATTTTTTGACCTTTTACACAGTTCATGAGAGGTGGTTGCAAATACTTGATTCCACCGTCATGAGAGGTGGTTACAAATACGTAATCCCACCGTCATGGGAGGTGGTGCAGGATACAGTGGGAATAGGTGCTGCTCCCTCTCTTGTGTTGTCATCGCCCTGAGAGCTCTGCTGACCACAGGCATCCTGAGTCATGACCATAGCCCACCAGGCCTCTGTAGACACCGTGGTCTCACATGCTTCTGACCAAGCCAACACCGCTCTCCAGAGCTTAATCCACACCCCAGGGCTGAGGGCGGCTCATTTCCTAACCAAGGAAAAGAGCTGAGGAGACGTGGGGCTGAGAGCAGCCATCTTCCTCTGGCCACAGGCAAGGTCTAGCCAGGGACTTTGGGCCAGCTTCTCCTTTCCCCTCAGTCTCGTTTTGACATTCTGGCTTAGGTGACATCAGCTGCCATTTACTGAGCAGGGACTGTGCTAGGCCCTTGACACAAATCGTCTTTCTTAATCTTAACAACCCTGAGAGGCAGCTGTCATTCTCCCATTTAACTGATGAGTAAAACTGAGCCTCAGAGAGATGAAGATGGCTCCAGGTCATGGAGCTGGTAAGTGAGGAGCCAGGAGTAGGGCCGGGCCTGCCTGACTCGGATGCTCCTGACCCTGACTCCCCCTGCTTCCTCGCCAGGCAGGTCACGCAGGCAGAGGGCGCCGCTTTGGCGGGCAGGTTCGGGTGCCTGTTTTTCGAGGTCTCTGCCTGCCTGGACTTTGAGCACGTGCAGCACGTCTTCCATGAGGCAGTACGGGAGGCGCGGCGGGAGCTGGAGAAGAACTCCCTGGCCAGGCCTCTCTTCATCTCGGAGGAGCGAGCTGTGCATCACCAGGCCCCACTCACGGCCCGCCACGGGCTGGCCAGCTGCACCTTCAACACACTTTCTACCACCAGCCTGAAGGAGATGCCTGCTGTGGCACAGGCCAAGCTGGTCACTGTGAAGTCATCCCGGGCTCAGAGCAAGCGCAAGGCACCCACCCTGACGCTATTGAAGGGCTTCAAGATCTTCTGAGGGCCCCTGCTCAGGATCCCAGGCTCGGCACTGGGCCGTCTGCCTGGCAGGGGCTGGCTTCTCACCACCGGCTTTCCTTCTGATGGAATAGTAGCCCTCACCATCCAGCGGACAGCTGAACCCTCCTCCAGCGCCAGACAGTGTCCCTGATCACTGTAGGAGCCGTAGGGACATACAGGAATGCTGTTCCTGTTCCCTCCAGGCCTTAGTTTCCATGGTAACCACTGTATCCCTCACCCTGAAGGAAACACCACTGTGACAACGTGGAGAGGTCAGCTGGAAATGGAAGAAAATGGCAACATGCTTCATGGTGCCGTCACCCCCTTTCCTGCTCCAGCTATAGCCTGGACTGATGTGGCCCCCAGGGGACGGCTCTGGGTGGACAGCTTCATGAGGCCTTCCTGAGGCTTGAGAGCAGCCCACCCTGAAGTCCCAGCACCTCCTGGTGGATGGGCAGGGCAGGGCTGGGCAGGGGCAGGTTTGGGAGGGCTGGAGCCCAACCCTCCCTTTGTCTTCTGACCTCGCAGAACCACCAGGCCACAAACCCCACAGTTCATTCAAGTAAAATCTAGTTGAGAAATCCTACTCAGCCTGTGAGAAGCAAAGGTGTCTGGGGAAGGGGTATTTCCAGTGCTTTGCCTCTCAGTGAAGGTGGAGGGAAAGTGCTGCAGGCTGGCCAGTGCAGGGAGCCTCCGGGGTGTTTCACTGGGAGGCAGGGCCCCTGAATTTTCCAACCTTCAGTCAAGGACTCTGTCCACAGACCCTCAGGACCAGCCTTCTCAAGGTGACTGATCAAAACTGCAGAACAAAGTCGTCCTCTCCAATGACAATAACCCAGGACTCCAGGGAGCCCACCCTGGGTGTACCAGGCATCCAGTAAGGAGAAACTGTTCTGCGTATTCTGTCTCTAGTCTGGGATGGCAGGACCTAGGATCTTTGGCAACGGGTCTGTGTGTTCAAAGTCCCCTTTTGTAAGATAGAACCTACACCATTTTGAGTTCATAAATTTTTCATAAATTATTGGGGTTGCCACCCAAGCTTGTACTGCAACACTGTGGCTCACACACGGGATCACGACCCTCCTTTGGGATCCCATGGTTAGTAAGAGAAAGGCCTCAGAGACAGGGGGTTTCATAGTTTTCTAGCTCTGTTTACCGCAGGGCCCCTGGCCCAGAGGAAGTCTTTCATGGACCCTTGGCAGATCAGCAGGTAAAGGAGAGGGCTGCAGTGGAGGGAAGGGAGTATATACATGCTAAGTCACTTTAGTCGTGCCCGACTCTGTGGGACTGTATGGACTGTAGCCCACCAGGCTCCTCTGTCTAGGGCTTCCTTGGTGGATCAGATGGAGGGAAGGGAGGGGAAATGAATTCTGAGCCCAGAACCCTGCCCCTTCCTTACTCAGCCCTTCTAGGAGCTTGGATTGAAAACAGGATCTCCAGCCCAGGCTTCAGCCACTTTCTACAGATGGAGAAGCCGAGGTCAGAGGGAGGCTGGGAACTCCTCAAGACCACGCGAGGAGTCTGACCAGGCTTCCTGACCCACAGGCTGGCTCTGGATTTCGCACTTTCACTCCAAGCCTCTTATGTGTGGCCCACTGCCATTTGAACAAACTATGCAACTCCAGCTGCCCACATCCAGAAGCATTTTAATAAAAAGATTTTGTTCATTTTTTTCAAAACAGGGTTTTAGTTTGATTGCAGTTCACTCACTCTGTCTGCTAACACTCCGGGGGCACTGCCCTGCACCCTGACTAGCTTTCAGATTCTTGTGGGTCTGGAAGATGGACCAGTGGCACATCCCTGTATTTTGCCTCCATTTCTCCCTGGGCCAAAGTTGGCTTTTCAGAGAGCAGAGTCTCTGTTAGGATGGTCAGGTTGTTCTCATCTTTGTTTCCACCCTCAGCCAAGTACAGGACTTCTGGAGTTTGTTTTTCCGGTGGCAGCTTCTTTTGATTTCTGGGAGGAGAGAAAACACTATTGAATGTGGGTTCCCTGTGTGGGGGTACCAAGAGGTTGGAGCAGTGGTTGGGGCTCCCAAGTGGGTTAGCAAGTTTGAGGGGGTAAATCCAGTACACAGTTCTGGAAACAGTCTGGGGAGAAAGCTGAGATGGTTTGATAGGTTTCTGGCAGAGAAACATCTTAGACTTCTCCATGCATCTTCTTACCAAACCCGCAGCGCCATCTGTGAACTCAGCTACTGTTGCTCCTCTTGCAAGTGACATAAAATGGCTCAGAGGGGCCTGAGGAGCATGTGTCTGGGTCATGCATTTCTCTCCTGACTCCCAGCCCTGTGTTCTTTTCACCAAGCTACACTTTCATCCTGCTTAGTGTAGTCCTTATTACCCCATCCCCACCCTCACTCCACTCCATCCCAAGACAGACTGTAGCAGGAAATTCCTACCTAATCCTTCTGCCTCTAGGTGCTTATGTCTCCAAACCGGCCTGCACACAGCAGCCATGATTCCAGAGTGCTCAGCTCAGGTACCTCCACTGGCTCCCCACTGCCCACTTCTGGAACCTGGCATTCAAGATCCAGCCTTCCTACCAGTAACTTAGGCAAGCCTCTTCCCTCCGAGGTGGTTCTACTCCAAGTCTCCACCCCTAGATCTCCTAGTGAAGAGACCCCGCCAGGGTTTGAGCTGACTGCCCAGACAATCTGTCTGGGTCACAGGGGAACATCTGACTGTCTGCTGCTCCTGAGGACAGCTGCCTTGTCTCTGAGGTGACTTTGCTGAGGCGGATGCTTCCTGACAGTCTGAGAGAGGAAAAGTCACCTTCTCAGAGACACTACCCCTCTGGGTCCTTCCCACAGACTGATCTCACTAAAACATAAACCTTTCATGTCCCTGTACAGAGCTCTTCTCTGGCTCCCCAGTGCCCATGAGCTAGAACCTGAAAACTCCTTAGGGAGCCCCCAGGGCGTGTACACTCTGGGCCCTGCTGCCTCTTGACCTCTCTTTCCTCCCGCCCCCACAGTCCACACTACAACCCCCTGGGCCCTCCTGCTCCTCCCTTGAGCTTGGGGCATGCTGTCCCTTAGTCAGCCCAGCCTCCGTCTCTTTTTTGCCCTCAAGGCCCTAGATCCCACCTCTATATATCCCTCAGTCATCACCTGTCATTCTCAACTACAGTTGTCTCCCCTCCAAACTGTCAGCTCCGTAAGACCGGGGCTGAATCTCTCTTGTCCAGCCCTGTGGTCCCCATTCTCGGCACAGAACCTGGTACAGAGCAGTGCTTGGCTTATTCTGTGGAATAAATGATGACTGAGCCGTAGCAGTTCGTAACGACTAGTTACTGATGTGAACGAAATAACTGAGTTATTTCTTTCTGGCTTTATAGCAGAACTATGAGGAGGATTCATAGATGACCACATCCAGAAGGCCAACCCTTCCATGGATCCTCAGTGAGCTTATTCTGTTCAGTGGGAATAAGTAACTTGTGCCAGCCCCACCTTACAGGGCTGGTTTGATCAAGTGAGAGAATGTGAAGATGCCTTCAAAGTTGCAAACCATGATACAGATCTGAGGAGGGATTCTCAGTATTACTGTTTAAAAGTTACTGCTAGTTACTAAGATATAGTAATTATTGAATGAATGAATGGGAATGAGTGAACCAAGTATTTGTTGAATAACTTCCAGAATCTGACACTGCCAGTTGCTCGGGGAAGCAAAGTTGAGTCAAACGTAGTTCCTGCCCTCAAGGAGCTTTCAAAAGTTAGTCCTGGACTCATCCAGAGAGTTTAACAAAATGCCAGGGCCCAGGTCCCCTCCCCCGCAGACCCTCTGCATCAGAATATCTAAGGTGAGGCACAGATTTCTGTGTTTAACATTCTTCCGCAGGTGATTTGTTCATCCAGGGTTAAGGAGCAATGTTGTTATAAAAATGTCAGAATTACCCAGGAGCCCCAAGTGCTCTCAGGTCTCTATCCATGCCCTGCATTTGACCTTGGAGTAGCACAAGGTTGTGCCATGTAACCACATCCCTAATTCTGCAAAAGCCCCCACTGAGCACTCCCCACAATCGTAGGAGGAAAAAATCCATCACGGTTGCCATTTATAGAAGGAGAAGCCAGCCTGGAGGTACTGAGTGTCTTGCCCAGCTAGTGAGTGGCAGAACTGGAATCTGAACCCAGCCTGTATGACTCCAGAGCCAGGGATCCTGATTTCTGAGACACACCAGCCCCCGCTCTGCTTGCTGGCCAGGGAATGGTCATTGGGGACAGCTGCTAGTTTTTCTGCAGCTTTGGGTTCTCAAACAAACAAAACCCTACAGGCTGCATTTTACTGACCCAAAGGGTGGACAGCCAAGGTCTCTAGATGACCCCTCTTTAGATTTCTCCACCCTCCAGAGACCACCCCTAGACCAGCTCCTCACCTGTTTGCCTGGATGTTCCTTCCCAAGAGGATGAAGCTTATTATGACCACCAAGGCCGCCAGGACGAACATGGACATATTCCAAGGAGTTGCTGGGGAGGGACACACAGGATGGAGCCTTAAGGACAGGCTGGGTGCACCTCAGGCCCCTAACAGACCAACTCACAGCATCAGCTTCCCCCTGCTGTGGGCCACATATTGTAGAAAGAGACTAACCAAGCTGAAGATGAGCCAGGGAACTCCTGGTCCAAAGCAGGGGACAGGGGGAGAAGAGATCTCTGCTCCAAAGAAGTTCTCATCTACCTGGGGGAGATAGCACTGCAGTGGGATAATAATGGTGGGGAAAGGAGGGATAGTGAAGGCAAATGTCACCATCTTCAGAGTTTTGCTAGGGGCTGGCCAAGTGCAGTCCAAGGGAAAGAGGAAGGGAGGGAGGAAGTGAGGAGAGGGAGGAAGGGAGGGAGGAAAGAAGTGAGGGAGGGAGGGAAGAAAGGGTGGCAGTTAAATTAGATTTGACAAGCTGCCTGCAGATAATACATAAAGTAGCTCATCTGAGTTTGGATAATCAGGATCTGTCCATAGCGTACCCAGATGAGGCAGCATCTAGCTTCAGAGCTTTGCATCTCCTGTTGCCTCTACCAGGAATGCCTTTCCCCACATAATCTGCATGGCTAATTCTGTCACCTCCTGCAAGCCTTTATTCAGATATCAGCTTCTGAGCAAGGCCTTCCTTGACCACATTACATTCCCTGGCTGCACACTTCCTATTCCTTTCTTGGCTTAAATTTTCTCCTTATTACTCATTTCACCAGCATGCTATGCATTTTAGTCACTTGTTGGTTTTCCTTTTTCACTAGAAGGAATGCTCTATGAGGGCAGAGATTTTTGTGTGTTTCCACTTCTGTAACCCCCATGCTGAGAACAGTCCCTGGTGCAGAGAAGGAACTTAATAAATATTTGTGAATGACAGGATGGGTGAGTACATGAGTGACCAGCTCTGAGGAAGGGAGAGTGCAGTTTAGCCAGGCCCCTCTGGGCAGTGAGACCCTCAGCCTCAGCTCTTGCCCTGGAGGAAACGTGCAGCCTGCCATGGAGGAGGGGACCATGATGGGGGCTTCAGCCAGGAGAGTGCACCCCCACCACCCATCCCCACCGCTTACCATCCTCTACTCGGAAAAGCCAAAGCACTTCTTCCAGCAGCTCCAGAGGCACCTCGCTGATGGGTGGGGCTCCAGTTAGCCCCTCGCTGTAGCTCATGCCCTTGCTTCTGGTTGGGATATGTTTCTGACAAGGAAGTTCTCAGACCCCTTCGCTCCCAGCTGCTCTCCTGGCCTACTAAGGTTATGACCCTTGACAAAGGCCTGAAGACTCCTGGAAACGAAGAATGGAGCATGAATGGATATCCCACCCCAACTTACTCTCCCCTCCCTGCCCAAACCCTGGGCCCAAACCCTGCCCTTCCCTGGGCCCAAAGTTACAGGACTGAAATAGCCGGAACTCCCGGAGCAGGTGGGGCCTGAAGCAGCAGAGACCATAGAAATGGGAGCCACTCAAATCTTTATTAAAACTCATTACACGTGGGGAGGAGCACTAATGCGGGCTGTGGGGAGGACTGAGCCACTGATGGGCTGTGGGACTGACCCTTGCAGGGTCTCTCCAGTTCTTGCCTGCCCAGCATCCCCTCTAGCTTCTGCAGTCCACCCCTCTCCTTCACCAAGTTTCCTTAGCAGCGAATTTTCCTGTACTGGCCAATCACAGGTGCCCGTCTCCCCCACGTGATGAAGGCTGGGCCTATCACCGTCTCTCTCCTGGATATCAACATACCCAGGACCCAGAGTGGAGAATGGTGAAGTGCCCGACAAAGGTAGCTGCTGGTTAAATTGGACCATTACAGTTTAATATAGTCCTGGAGGTCCTAACAAGTGCTATAAAGAAAGAAAAGGAAGTGTAAGGCTTGATAAGAAAGAGTTAAAACATAATTTTCAGATGACAAGATCATCTATTAATACCTAGAAAAATAAACAATAGAACTAATAGACGCATTCACTGAAGTTGCTGTATACAAGCTAGACATAGTATTTCTCCCGTTATTAGTGAAACCGGAAAATTAAATAAAAAGATCATTCACAGTAGCAGCATCCCACAGTAGCACAGTAGCATATGTAGAACTTTTTTTTGGCGGGGTGGGCTGTGCTGCAGGGCATGTAGGATCTTAGTTACCAGAACAGAGATCGAACCTGTGCCCCCTGCAGTGGAAGCATGGAGTTCTTAACTCCTGGACCACCAAGGAAGTCTCTTGAAGAACATTTTTTAACTCTAGAACAAGATAATAATAATAAATGATCTGAATAAATAGAGCGAGATTTATGTTTTCAGACAGGATAAACTTACTAAGATATCTGCTGCTGCTGCTGCTGCTGCTAAGTCGCTTCAGTCGTGTCCGACTCTGTGCGACCCCATAGACAGCAGCCCACCAGGCTCTGCGGTCCCTGGGATTCTCCAGGCAAGAACACTGGAGTGGGTTGCCATTTCCTTCTCCAATGCATGAAAGTGAAAAGTGAAAGTGAAGTCACTGAATCATGTTCAACTCTCAGCAACCCCATGGACTGCAGCCTACCAGGCTTCTCCATCCATGGGACTTTCCAGGCAAGAGTACTGGAGTGGGGTGCCATTGCCTTCTCCGTACTAAGATATCAGTTATCCCCAAATAAATCTATAAATTCAATGCAATCTCAGTCAAAATTCTAACTGGATTTTTTTGAGGACCTTGATACACTTACCCTAGTATTTCTATAGACAAAGTAAACAGGAGTTTAGAGTTAAACAGGACCGAGCACATAAACATCGAAAAAACGACTAAGAGGGGAGACTGGCCGCATCAGATGTTGAGATGTATTATAATAAAAAATGTGGTTCTGACATAAACCCAAGTCATTAAACCAAGGCATGGGAACAGAGATTTCATAGACACCTATATTCATGTAGAAACTTGATATTTCTAAGGTAAGGATAGCTCTGCTGACCAGTAGGGAAAGAAGGACTTGTTTAGCAGACGGTGTCAGGAAAACTGGCTCACTCTATGGAGAAAAGGAAGACCAGTCGCACATCTAGGGCTTTCCCAGGTGGCTCGAATCCACCTGCCCGTGCAGGAGATGCAGGTTCAATTCCTGCGTTGGGAAGATCCCCTGGGGGTGTAAATGGCAACCCATGCTAGTATTCTTGCCTGGGAAATCCATGGACAGAGGAGCCTGGCAGGCTACAGTCCAGGGGTCACTACAGTCCATGAGCTGGACACTACTGGCACACATCATGCACAGATGCACATCTAACAAACAGCACACACACACAGACCCCAATATTAGAGGCCTCGATGCAAGAGGGAAAAGTGCAAAGCTGATAGAAGTAGGACAGCACTTCTTAAAACCACACACGCTTAAGTCATTGAATAACAACGGAAAACTGCTGAATTTGATCATATCAAAATAAGATGATCTGTTCAATGAAGAATTCTATCAATACAGTAGTAAACACATATCTGACTGGGATAGGATACTTGTGATGCTTAAAACCCAGAAGAAACTGATATCTAAAATGTACAAAGAATTCTAACAAATTAACGGGAAAAAGACTAGAATCCTAATAAATACTATAAACAGGCAGTTTACAAGATAGGAAGCTCAAAAGGCTAGCAAGCATATGAAAGTATGCTTAAACTCTTTGGAAATCAGAAGAATGACAATTAAAATGAAATGAAACACCACTTGACATCTATTAGACTGGCATAGTTTGGAAGGTGGATAATGCCAGGTGTTGGTGTGGTTCTGGGGCTGTAGCCTTATGCACTGCCAGGGTGTGTAGACTGGGGCAGCCATCTAGAGAGCAAATTAGTCAAAGTAAGTGTACACATGACCCAGCAGTTCTACTCCTGAGCGTATTCATATCCTGAAAGTATCCCCAAGGATCATAAGGGAGCATGCAACACCATTTATGAAAATTCAAAATACATGCATACAAAACAACAATACACATTTTACAAAGACATATTTAAAAAAAGACACATTCAACACATTAGATAATTATCTCTGGTGCGGCAGTGGGCATGGGAGGGAGAAGGGAGGAAAAGGGGACAGAAGTGGAGATCAAAGTAAAGGGTTTTGAACAAACCAATCATGAAAACATGTCATAGGGCTAAGAGGACCACAGGGCAAAGAGAGGCCAGAGGCCGTCTCAAAACCCCCCACTCTTGATGTCCAACCCAAAATAGCCTTTGCAGGCTCAGCCAGGAACATCCAAAAAACAACCAGATGGCAAGCAGCCAAACAAAAAACCAAGGTACTAATAAAAAGACTGACGTCAGAGTTTTCTCCAACTCTAAATGCTCTGAGAAAACTGAACAAACATCTACAGATTTTGAAGGAAAATATTTTGATACAAATATAATACTGAGCCAAGGTTTTCATATATGAGTCATCATTCACGTGCCAAGGGCTTGCTGGGTGGCTCAGTGGTAAAGAATCTACCTGCAATGCAGGAGATGCGGATCTGACCCCTGAGTTGGGAAGATCCCCCGGAGAAGGACATGGCAACCCATTCCGGTATTCTTGTCTGGGAAATTCCATGAACAGAGGAGCCTGGCGGGCTACAGTCCATGGGTCACAAGAGTCGGACACAACTTAGCAACAAAACCATCACTACACTACTAATGTGCCAAGACAGAGATGGAAGTCAGGGAAAAAGAAAGATTTTTTTTTAAAGAGTTTCACAGACTCAAATGCCCACTACCTACTTACTCATTTGAAGGATATATATATACTGAATAATGGAAAGACAAATTACAGGGATGGCCAATCGATGTGATCTTGTGTTCCAGCTCCAACTTCTCCAGAGCACTTGTTAAGGGCTGTTATCGTCTGTCTAGCCTCAGATGCAGGAATGCCTGGACTAATTGGTAATATCGGCCACAGACCCCTGCTGCATATGCAGAACACCCACCCCCTCCCCTGACATGCACCCCCAGAGAAAAGAACATGGAGGCCAAGATGCCAACACCAACTCCCTCTAGGGAAGTGAGCTGGGGCCTAGAACCATGGGACATCCACTTTGAACACTTCTGTACTGTATACATTTCTCCTGAGTACCTACTACCTTTGTGAAAACGATACGTGTAATTACATTTTTAAATGTATATATTTTGTATGTATATTCTAAACACGTATTTTTTGTATTTGTGTGTATTTTAAATGTACGCATATATTAGCCAAAGAAAAGGAAAACACCAATTCAAAAGATACATTCCCTCTGACGTTCATAGTAGCATTATTTACAATAGCCAAGATATGGAAGCCACCTAAATGTCCATTGACAGAGAAATGGATAAAGATGTGGTACACCCATACGGTGGAGTCAGTCATAAAAAAGAATGAAATATTGCCATTTGCAACCACATGGGTGGACTTGGAGGTATTAGGCTAAGTGAGATAAGCCAGGCAAAGAAAGACAAATACTGTATGTATCACTTATACATGGAATCTAAAAAATAAACTAGTGAATATAACAGAAAAGAAACAGACTCACAGGTGTCTAGAGAACAAACTAGTGGTTACTAGTGGGAAGAGGGAACGGGGAGGGACAAGAGAGGGGTAGGGGATTCAGAGATACAGACTATTACGTATAAAATAAATAAGCTACAAGGATATATTGTACAGCGTAAGGAATACAGGCAATAGTTTATAGTGACTATAAACAGAGTATAACATTGAAAAACTGTAAATCACTATGTTATACACCTGAAACATATAATATTGTAAATCAACTATACCTCAATAAAGAAAGTATGTATCAATTGTATTTATACCTTTCTGGACAAAAATTCCAATTCTGGATGTTTAATTAGTGGAACTAATCAACATGTCAGTTCTTCCCAACGTGATCTATAGATACAGGCAACCCAAATCAAACTCCCAGGAAGTTATTTTATAGATATTGACAAACTGAATTTCAAGTTTATAACGAGAAGCAAAAGGCCCAGGATACTCAACACAGTATTGAAAGAGAAGAACAAAGTTAGAGGACTGATGCTCCCCAACTTCCAGAGTCACTTTAAAACTCCAGTAATCAAGACAGTGTGGTACTGGAACTAATCAAAAAGCGTACACATCTGCGTGTGGACTGATGCCCACATTGGAATGTATATTTTAAACATGCATAATATTGTTATAATAAAAATATAGCAACAAATGAAACAAAATGATAAGGTGGATACATGTTGGCCCTCTCTATGTTAATGCTACAGAAACAAAGGATACATTCCCCTCAAAGCACTTATCCAGTTTTCTTCTACAGAGAGCATAGCAGTAATATCTCTGAATTTTAAAAAAATTATTAGCTAAACATTATGATTTACTTGCATTTCACTCTTCTGTTATTGTCTTTTTCCTGCTTCTGGTTCCCATCCAGGATATCATATTGCATTTAGTCATCATGTGCTCTTAGGCCCCTCCAGGAGATTCCTGCTTTATTTATATTTTTATCTTTTCTTTTTTATTTTTCTTTTGAACTTTTAATTTTGTATTGGAGTGTAGCTGATTAACAACGTTGCGACCGTTTCAGGTGAACAGAGAAGGAACTCAGCCCTACATCTACATGTGTCCACTCTCCCCCAAACATCCAGGCTGCCACATAACATTGAGCAGAGTTCCCTGTGCCATACAGTAGGGCTTTGCTGGCTATGCATTTAAACATAGCAGTGTGTACAGAGTCTATCCCAAACTCCCTGACGATCCCTCCCCCGGGCAGCCATAAGCTCTGCTCCCTCAGTCTGTGAGCCTGTTTCTGTTTTGTAAGTTCATTTGTATCATTTCTTTTCAGATTCCACAGATAAGGGATGTCACAGGATATTTCTCCTGTCTGACTTGCTTCACTCAGTATGAGATGCCTGCATTTTAATCAGAGCTTAACCACCTGCTCCTGGACATGATTCCTGCCAAAGACCTGGCAGCCGCCACCCCATTCCTGCGGCAGGCTGAAGACACTCACCCTGGGTCCCGGGTTCCAAGGACTCGTCTGGTCTGCTGGCGGGAGCAGCACTGATTTCTCTCTTCCTCCTCCTTTCAGGGTACACTGGCTGGTCTTTGCACCTAAGCTTCCCGCACAGCTGTCACCTGGGGGGCAGTGCGGCAGAGCCTCTGGCAGCCGGGCCCATTTGGGAGCTCTGCATTTAGCACACGCCCAGGCCTGGAGCCTCCTTTGTCACTCTGGGGTGACTGACCTCTTGAATGGGTGGCCGCTGATGGCAAACAGGCCCCATCTGACTTTCACAGTCAGCAAGAACAAGGAGCCTGATACTTTCCTTCTTATCTCTTGGCCTCAAGTAACAGGAAAACATCCAAACCCTCCTGCCAGCCCAGAGGAACGGGCTGGGGAGGACCCTCTGTCTGGAGCGCCATCATTGCAGGGGGATGTGTGGTATGCCCACTCTGGGCCTCTATTTCCTGGTGTTATCAATATTTAACCACCGAGCAGGGAGCCAAGGCTGGCCTTTTACAGCCTCTGCTTTCTCACAGTGAGGGTCATGGCCTCATGTGATAGCCTCACAGGAAGCTATAAAATAAGACCTTTGGAGGGCTGGGGGTGGGGAGGCAAGACACGTGAGGCTGTGTGGGTGACCCAGAGAGGAGGAAGCAGGTCGGGTTGAACAGCGCTGAGTAGCAAGGGCTTGGTGGGGAGGCAGGAGCGAGGTGTCCTCCCACCAAGCCAGACACATTCAATTCTGATCATCAGTGGGCTTTCTACCTACCAGCTCCTTGCATCTCCAGAAACCTTTAGAGCTGGCTTAGCAAGGAGTAGGGTTCTCATTTCCCAAATGACAAAAGAGGTTGAAAGAAGTCACATGACAGGTGTAAGCTCCTCTACAAGTTAATACTGGCCAGCTGTGTGGACAACAGAGAAAAGGAGGTGCAATGGGGACCTAGGTCCTGAACGGAATTCCAGCTCCTCCTCATTCCGTCACTCATTCATTCAATAAATATTACTCAAATACCTACTGTGGACACAAGGTAAGCAAGACAGGCAAGGTGTCTAGTCTCCTGAAGCTCATACTCTAGGGGACAGACAGCCCACACAAAAGTAAGTAAAACATAAATAATTTCAACTAGTGTCAATTTCTGTGAATAATTTCAATAGCAAAATGATACAGAAATAGATGGGGAGCTATGATAACTGTATTGCGTTACTAAAAACTGAATGATGAAGAATTAATGATGCAAAGACTTGGGGCAGCAGGTGCAAAGGTGCTGAAGAAATAATGAGGTTCACAAGTCCGAGAAACACACAAGAAAGGGCAACGCAGCTAAAGCACAGTGATGATGGGAGGTGGCACGGAGTAGCTACAGGGTAGACAGACGCAGATCATGCCGCAAAACAGGATAAGGAATATGGATGTAGAGAGAAATCACTGGAGGTGACATCATTGGACTGACATTTACCCAGGATCAGTTGGCCCGCTGGGTGGACAGTGGTTTGTCAGGGAGCAAGAGAGGAGATGGGAGCCTGTTGCATTCATCCAGGCAAGAGACAGTGGTGGTTTGGACCAGGTTAATGCAGCAGAGATGGTGAGAAGTGCTCAGATTCAGGATGTATTTCAGAGAGAAAGGCAGCTCATAGATTTCGAAAAAAGGACCACAACTCTAACTTTCTTAAGCACAAAAGGAATTTAAAAGGAATTCATTGGCTCGTATAATTAGGAAGAGCAGAGTAGAGTCGACCTTAGGGATAGCTGGAATCAGGAGCCTGAAGATTCTTTGCTCTATCTCTCTCTTGGTCTCTCTTTGTTCTCTCTGGATATCAGGTTCTTTCCTACAGGCAGGCCATCTCCTGGCAGCTGGACCAGACTGTGGGAAATCCAGGCTCACACCCTCACAGCCAGAGGGGAAGGAGTCTCTTTTCTCAACTCCAGTTTCAGTTCCTGGGACAGGACCCTAATTATCCAGGTCTGGGTCAAAACCCACATTTTGGATCAGTTATTGTGGTCAAGGGTGAAGTACTATGAATGCTGGCTCAAATCTCATGCTCATCGAGTAGCCAAGAGAGAAAGGCTGTGAGCTGGATAGGCATGTCAGTGTGGGTCCCTAAAGTGGCCCATGACCACAGTCGTCTGAATCTGCCCTGGGGGAGTGTCACTGGGATTGTGTCCCCTTCAAGAGGTGCCTGCCCCAGCCAAGGCTTTCCACTCTCCGGCCTGTGTCTCTTTTCTTCCTCCTCTCATTCAGTTCTTTCTGCTATAACTTATCCAATAACTGTTATTCCATGTCTGCCCTGTGCCAGGATTTATGCTACTGATGAACAATCACAGGCATTGTCCCTGACCTCATGGAGACTGCAGTCTTGCGGTCACACCAGGGATCATGCAATTGATGGCTGTGTGATAAGTGCCATGAAGTACACTCTGTGAACTCACAGAGTTGTGAGTTCATTACCAAGCCCTCCCTTCCGCATAGCGTCAAATGTCACCTCTGGACAAACGAATCTTACTTTGAACTCTCTTGACCTCTCCAGCCCATAGTCTCCCTGCCTGGAAGACGGTGGGCAATTAGTGGTGGAAGGCAATAGAAAGGGCTTTGGACTTTCCCCTGCTACTCTTTCTGCCTCCTCATAATCTGTCTAGTCTCAGCTTAAACATTATCTTGTTAGGGAAGCTTTCCATATCAATTAAGAATTGTGATTGGCTCCAGGTAACAAAGACCCAATTTCAATGGTTTAAATACATAAGGGCTTATTTTTTCATATAGAATTTGAAAGGTAGCCAATTACTAATTTAACTGCTCAAAAGCTCAAAGAAATCAGTGCTTAGATTTCTGAGATTTCCCTCATGGCTAATGCAGCCCTTCCTATGATGTTCAAGTTCCGAGGAGAAAAAGAAAAAGGGGAGAAAGAAAAAAAAAAAAGTGCCTATCAAGTATCATGGACAAATAACCTGACAGAGAGTAAATCCAGACAACAGAGAGAATTACAGACGATGATGGCACTCCCATAGCAGGCTAACCAGGGAACCTCATTGCCAGGGGAACCTCACGGGTCATGCCCAGCGACCAGTGATGGCTGCACAGACTGCAACAGAGCCTTCTAACTGTCTCTAGAATACATTCTTACCTTCTTCCTTTTCATAAAAGAACCCTCTGAATTTCAGAGTCATACGGCCACCCAGCTAGAGACCACATTTCCCAGATCCCTTGCAGTTTGGGGTGCTCCTTTGATTCAGTTTTGGACAAGAGATGAGAGACAGTAGTGTAGTACTTTTGAATTACTCTTTTTTTGCAACTTATGTAAACCTTCTAACTGATGTGTAACCTATGCACAGAAAGGTAAACAAATATTAAGCTGCGGTTTAGCGGGTTTTCATGTGTGAACCTACCCACGTGTGGGAAATTACATCCTCCGGATCAGAATATTGTCAGAAGCTAGAAGCCTTCTGGTGTCCACTTCTGGTTCCTGACCCCATCCCCTCGAAGGCAACCACTATCTTGACTTTTAATACCATATGTTAGCTTGCCTGTTTTTATATTTTCCATAAATAGAATCGATCAATATGTAATCTTTTGTGTCTGGCTTCTTTTGCTTAACGTTATATTGTGGTATTCATCCATTTCGTGTGTAGTTGTGGTTTATTCTTATTTTCAGAATATTCCATTGTGTGACTATGCCACACTATTTTTGATCTATGGATTTTGTTTCTATAAGAGAAATTTCAACCCATCCACTTCCTTTCTCTGTCTGGAACACGAATATGATGGTGGAAAGAACATCTAAAGGCAGGAGTCATTAAATTACAACCCATGGGTCAAGTCTAACCTGCTTTTGTAAATACAGTTTTATTGGAACATGGCCATCCCCATTTGCTTATGTAATGCGTATGACTACTTTTGGGCTTTCCAGGTGGCTCAGTGGTAAAGAATCCATCTGCAATGCAGGAGACTTAGGATCTGTGGGTCGGGAAGATCCCCTGGGGAAGGAAATGGCAACCCCCTCCAGTATTCTTGCCTGGAAACTCCCATGGACAGAGGAGCCTGGTGGGCTACAGTACATGGGGTCGCAAAAGAGTTGGACACAACCTTTTGTGTCCAGTGTAATGCTTTTGCATTACATTAGCAGAATTGGGCAGTTGTGACAAAGACTGCACAGCCTGCAAAGCCTAAAATATTTACTCTTTGGATCTTTGCAGGAAATGTTTGTGGACCCAGACAAGAAGTTAGGAGGACCTGGGTCCCTGGATGACCTCATGGAAAAGAGCAGCTTACCTGCCCTGGGTCAGCTGTCCACCTCTGGAGTGTTATGTGTGAGAGAGGCACACTTTGGTATGATTTGAGGCACTGTGTTTGAGATCTCTTTGTTACAGAATCTTAGTCTATACTGTAACTAATACATACACTATTTATGCTCAGTAACTGCTTAATTAGTGAATGCAGTGGCATCAGAAGAATTCAGTACTAGTCCAGTTCACTTTTACTATGACCAATCATACGTCCATGGACCTTGGACTTCTTTTTCTTATCAAACCATATAAACTTCAGAGAGGAGTAAAAAGGAAAGGTATTTTAGACATTATTACCATGACAAAACCCAGGTCCTTTAAACTCAGGGGGTTTTTAACCTGGGGCTAACCAGTTAGCTTTTCTGCTTAATAAATAAACAGGTAAAACCCAATATAAAGAGGTGAACCCTTTGCCTAAGAACGAGGGTAGTGAAGGTAGGGTCACACCAACTGAGCTGTCCAGGGTCCTGATCCCTCAGTTCAGGGCACTTCAATATGAGCCCAGGATTAAAGTGCCAGGTAGGGTCCTCCCCTGAGCTCCAGGGACTTAGGGGTGAACATCTTTCTGCTTTTCAACCTCCTTCCTTCTTCCTCCCCACAAAAAGACGTGATGCTTGCCAAGGCTGAAAGCCAGCAAAGTCTTCAAGGTGGTGGAGACTGCTCTATATTTTCAGATCAGACTGTTCCATTTTTGGGGGCGAGCCATTCATTATCAGCTGAAGCCAAAAGAGATGGTCAAGCCCTTGACTAGCTGTTTGTTCTTTCCTTCATTTTCACAAACATCACTTACACTCAGAAGCCAATTTAGTCATTAAAACAATAATGTTTCCAAGTCCCCCAAAGCAGCACATTCTCTTCTCAGTAAACTTCACAGAAAATGAAATGAAATCCAGAGGGAAATGATAACACACAAGATAATGCAGTAGAGATACATGTATAAAGATGTTCACTGCAGCATTGTTCAAAGAGGCTTTTTAAAATCTAAATGTCCAAGAACAAGGGGGAGGTTAAATTATGGTACAATTGGAAACAATATTTCTTCTAAGAGCCAATTTTTATATTAAACTTAGAGGAGGGAAACCCGTAGTAGATTTAGTGAGATTTTCTGAAAAGACACAGCAATTAAGTGTCCAAAACTATTGGTGCTTAATCACTGACCTGATGCCTCCATCTGCAATAGGGTGATTGAGAAAAGAGATCAGTATCCAAAGGGAAGCCGCCATTACACTGAAATGAAATCATCTCAGTGATTAAATGCTTTTTCAACAGACATAGGTTTTGCTGGAAGTATTTCAGGGACATTCGCGAAATATTGGAAGTTTGGGCAGAAGCTGGTGTGAAACAATGGCACAGAGTTTATGCTTTCTCCAAGAAAGTACATTCTGTACCCAGCACTTTTACCTTAGCTATAACACTGGAAACTTAGTATGTCATTGACCCTTAATTCTATGTCATTGACCCCTTGCTCCTGGTTATAGTATAACCAAATATCTTCTTCAGTCTCTGACTAAATCAAAGTCCAAGAGTAGAATAAAGCCAAAGTCTATCAGCCTTTCATTTTAATTATATGAGGTACTTGAAGTTTAATCATTCCCCTGCACAGAACACTGAATAGTTTTATCTTGAAGAAAGGTGCTCAATAATCTGATCGAGAAATGTCTAACCACTTGGTCAATAAGCATTGTGTGTTACTTTGTCTGAATTTTGTGGTTCTCACCTTCACAAGCAGGTAAGCATTCTTTCAGGAAACTAAATAGAATATAGTTGAGAACTCTTGAGACTGCTTAGTTAGGACTATAGTTAAAGTTTTATCACCATCTTGCTGTCAGGGGAAAGGCATCTGGTAGTCCCAGTTTGGAGAAGGCAATGGCAACCCACTCCAGTACTCTTGCCTGGAAAATCCCATGGGTGAAGGAGCCTGGTGGGCTGCAGTCCATGGGGTCGCTAAGAGTTGGATGCGACTGAGCGACTTCGCTTTCACTTTTCACTTTCATGCATTGGAGAAGGAAATGGCAACCCACTCCAGTGTTCTTGCCTGGAGAATCCCAGGGATGGGGGAGCCTGGTGGGCTGCTGTCTATGGGGTTGCACAGAGTCGAACATGACTGAAGTGACTTAGCAGCAGCAGTCCCAGTTTAGATGTGTACTTTTGGTCAGTAACTAGATAACCATTATGAGATTAGATTTAAAACCAAAACCAAAACCAAAACCATGTTCAATTAGAAAGTCACTAAGACTTTTGACTGATGTCAATTGTGTGAGTAAGTGACTAGGGTTTCCAGAATAAGTCTTAATCCCCTTAAGTTTATAAGAAAAATTTTTAATTTTTTAATCAGAAATTTTAATTTATTTCCAGAAGGAAGGTATGAATTAAATCATTCAAAAAGAAAAAATTCTATCCCGGACCATATTTGGAACAATTTTTCTCCTGCACAACTCCTCCTTTGGGCTCAGATAAGTTTTAAAGATCTGCCTCGGTTAAAAAAATAAAAAAGACTGTATGTCCATTAAGTTTCTTACCTAGTTGATCACTTTTTACTTTTTTGAGAAAATGGAGGCAAGTAGTCATATAAAAATATAATCATTGATGGAAATATTTGTATCCACATTAATATTATTCCTTTAAACCAGCTTCCTATATTTGGAAGGAATTTCTTTTTATTTTTAATTGTTCTCTTGAAATGTAGTTGATTTACAATGTTGTGTTAATTTCTGCTGTATAGCACAGTGATTTTATATATATATATATATATATATATATATATATATTCTTTTTCATATTCTTTTCCATTATAGCTTATCACAGAGTACTGAATATAGTTCCTTGTGCTTATGCCATAGGACCTCATTGCTTATCCATCACGTGACACTAGTTTGCAGCTGATAACCTTAAACTCCCACTTGATCCCTCTCCCAATCCTCTCCCCCGCTTGGGAATCCAAGTGTCCTCTATGTCTGTGAGGCTGTTTCTGTTTCATAGATCAGTTCGTCTGGGTCATATATTAGATCCCACATGTAAGTGATATTATATGACATTTGTCTCTCTCTCTGACTTACTTCACTTAGTGTGAAAATCTCTAGGTCCATCCATATTGTTACAAATGGATGCAACATCCATTTAGTTCTTTTTCATGGCTGAATAGTTTTCCATTGTATATTTGTACCACATCTTCCTTATCCATTCCTCTGTTTGTTGGCAGACACTTTAATTGTTTCCATATTTTGGCTATTGTTCATAGTGCTTCTATGAACACAGGGGTTCGTGTATCTTTTTGAATTCTAGTTTTGTCTGGGTATATAGATATGGCCAGGAGTGGGATTGCTGGATCATATGGAAACTCTATTTTTAAATTGTTGAAGAATGTCCACTGTTTCCATAATGACTGCACCAACAGTGTAGGAGGGTTGGGAGGAATTTCTAAACAGATATGGTATGGTGTTTCATCAGTCTGGCGGTAGCTGTCTAATGCAGTTTATGAACCTGAATGATGTAAGTTCTACTCTACATGTCATGTTTTAAATCAGGAGTGCGACAAGAGGCATCTATAAATGGGCAAAGCCTCCTTGCTGAGTGGTAAACAAAATCAGAGCCATAAGATTAGCAGCAGAAAGTTAACTTTTGCCTGTAAATGGTTACCAGGCTGTAGAGTTGAGGTCCCGTTTCTTCCACCAGAAGTGCTTGATACTGACCTTCTCAGTGTGTTTGCTCTGAGAACAGAAACTAAGCCCCCTCTAATTCCCCTCACCAGGTTCGGTCATCAGTTCCCACATCTCTTTTGCAGCTCAAGTTTGTCAATGTTTCTGGCCTGCCTAGTAGTGGCAGCCTGTATGACATGTAAGTTTGTGACTCTGTAAGTCACTTCCCTGAAAGGTTTTGTAGCATCATTTCCATATATAAAATGCAGTGCTTGTTTCTTATCCATGGGAAGCTTTAAAACTCATAAAAAGAAATTAATCTCTAAATATGACCCTCCTGACTGGATTTACCTGTGTGGATCTTCCAATCATACCTTGGTGAGAAGGAGAACCAATTCTAATTGAACTTACGACTGGAAAGCAAGGGCCTTTCAGACCTGTCTTCTGAGTGGTGCTGCCGAGAAGGACACTTTGTACATCCTAGTCTCTAATGCAGTGTGATGTTGGGGCACGTATTCTGAGGCAACCAGTCCCTGGCTTCTGAAAACTGGATGATCTGAAGTATACAATATTATTTCTTCCATGAATTTTGATGGGTCAAAATAGGAATAGGATTTATCTGGGAAGTAATTGAAATGTTCTAAAATTGACTGAAATAAAACACAAACTTACGGGAAGGATTCACAAAGCTAATAATCAGGGAGATTTAGGGTAATATTTCCTTTAACTATGTTGCTGCTGCTAAGTCGCTTCAGTCATGTCCGACTCTGTGTGACCCCATAGACGGCAGCCCACCAGGCTCCCCCGTCCCTGGGATTCTCCAGGCAAGAACACTGGAGTGGGTTGCCATTTCCTTCTCTAATGCATGAAAGCGGAAAGTGAAAGTGAAGTCGCTCAGTCATGTTAGCATGGACTGCAGCCCACCAGGCTCCTCCGTCCATGGGATTTTCTAGGCAAGAGTCCTGGAGTGGGGTGCCATTGCCTTCTCCGAACTATGTGTGTTAAGGGAGAGCATTCCTGGACTTCCTGGTTAGTCCAGTGGTTAAGACTGTGCCCCTAATGCAGGGAGCACAGATTCTAGCCCTGTTCAGAGAATTAAGATCCTGCGTGGTGCAATCTGAAAAACAATAGAATATACCTTTCAGTTTGAACAGTTAAAGCCTGCTAAACTGAAGGTTAGAGATGCAATAAAAATGCCTTTAATCAGTCATATGTATAGCAGAGTACAGAACAGAACAAGAATACCAGAAACATTCCAAGACAATGCCACCCACATTCCATCACCGGTTTCATTCAGTCTTACATGATGAATTCTCTGTAGGCAAATATGGGATCAGCTGTCCAAATCTACAGATTTATCTGCTTCTAGATAAAGGAGTTTCAGAAGTTTTGGGATTTAAGTGCTCTGGTACATCCTGCCAGGCAAAGTCAACTCACACCAAAAGGCCAGAGCTCATGAGTTAATTCTCTGTAGTATTAATAGTTAAAATTGCTGGCACACCGTTGTACAATGCTGGTGGAAATATAAAACAGTGCAGCTACTTTAGGAAACACCTGACAGTTATTCTAAAAGAAGAATGTGAAACTATCATATGACCCAGCAATTCCACTACTAGGCCTATACCCAAGAAAACTGAAAACATACGTTCACACCAAAATTTGCATGAACATGAATGTTCACAGCAGTATTATTCATAATAATTAACAAGTAGAAACAACCCAAATGTCCCTCAGCTGATGAATGAGTGAGCAATGGAACATTCACCAGCTATAAAAAGCAAAGAAGTACTGATATTTACAACAGATGAACCTTTAAAACTATATAGTGAAAGAAGCCAGTCACAGAAGACTACATCTGATATGATTCCATTTACATGAAATGTCCAGAACAGGCAAATATATGGAGACAGAAAATCAATTAGTAGTTGCCTAGGGGCAATGGAGAGGTTGAATAGGGGTAATGGAATAGGATTTATATGGGAAGTAACTAAAATGTTCTAAAATTGACTGAAGTAGTTGGTGCACAACTCTGTAAATATACCAAAAGCCACCAACTTGTACATTTTAAATGAGTGAATTGAATAATATGTGAATTATATCTCAATAAAACTGTTAAAAATAATGAGTATCTGATACAGTCCTTGGGCTTCCCTGTGTGGCTCAGCGGTAAAGAATCTGCCTGCCAATGCAGGAGACACAGGTTCGAACCCTGGATCAGGAAGACCCTCTGAGAAGGAAATGGCAACCCACTGCAGTATTCTTGCCTGGAGAATCCCATGGACAGAGGAGCCTCGTGGGCTACAGTCCATGGGTTGCAACGAGTCAGATACAACCTAGCAACTGAGCACGTATGCATGATACAGTCCTTACGACCAAGGTTATTAGATTTTCCTTTGACATTTCTTGCAGAAAATCTCTGACTTATGTACAAGGGCATTTAGAGAAATGTCAAGAGAGAGCAAAACCCACATGTTGATAACAAGCCTACGTATTAATAGCTCTGCTTTCACTTATTATTACAGTGTCAACTAAATACCTCAGAACAAAAGAGAATGGAATTCCCTACTGGAGAGTAGGATAGAAGCAAGGGGCTGTTCCATACCTCTTATATAAAGACTTAATTGATCATCAGTCCCAGAGGGAAAGATGTATTACAGACAGTGAAAGTTTTGACAAATCTCTAGGATATGACCCTCTGTCTGTAAAGTGTAGAGTGGATATCACAATCACCTCCAACTGACAAAGTTATTATCATTCTAAGAGAAACCTTCTTAGAAATAAATTTATTGACAACTTTTATTCATGAACAGAAATATGCTACTATCCAACACAGGGTCTATAATAATATAGCCACAGTGATACTTTACCTGTAGAAACTAATAGGGTAGTAGCTTGCACTTCTCTTTTTAATTAGGCAGCTTTCTCCATATTCTGAATCCAATAAATAGAGAAGCATGCTATTGAGGTAACTGAAAACTATGGAGTGTAACTCCGTATGCAACTCATTTCTAGCATCTCTCTTCTCTGTGCGTGATATCTGAGGGTAAAAGGAGAAAGAGCCTTTGGTGCTGTCTAGTAGCTGCCTAGGAAATAAAAAAGATGGGTTTGGGTGTAAAATCAGGCTAGCTATTTTATTACTTCAGATGTGGGGCCCAATTTCAGGGAAGGGCAATGTCAAAACCCAGGTGTCCAAGAACAAGAAATGGCCATTGCTTTAGCTAATTTACCAACCAGAGTTTTGCAAGGCTTTGAACACTACAGCAGAAGGAAACACAACAAACAGGAATCCCAGCAGCTCAAGAAGCAAGGCATCCTTCACAGTTCCGTTTGTTTGCTTACAGTCATTCATAGATTTTATTTATTTTATTTCCAAAAGTTTCGTGAAAGTTAATAGACTCCTTTCAGATTTCCCCAGTGGTGCCGTGGATGGGAGTCCTCCTGCCAAGGAAGGGGACACAGGTTTGATTCTGGGTCCAGGCAGACTCCACATGCCACGGAACAACCAAGCCTGCGTGCCTAGAGTCCATGCTGTGTAACAAGAGAAGCTACCACAATCAGAGGCCTGATCAAGGCAACTAAAGTGTAGCCCCTACTTGCTGCAACTAGAAAAAGGGCAGAAACAAAGGAACAAATTCTCCAAGCCAGGCTTCAACAGAACGTGAGCCAAGAACTTGCAAATGTTCAAGCTGGATTTAGAAAAGGCCGAGGAACCAGAGATCAAATTGACAACATCTGTTGGATCATCGAAAAAGCAAGAGAGTTCCAGAAAAACATCTACTTCTGCTTTATTGACTATGCTAAAGGCTTTGACTGAGTGGATCACAATAAACTGTGGGAAATTCTTAAAGAGATGGGAATACCAGACCACCTGACCTGCCTCCTGAGAAATCTGTATGCAGGTCAAGAAGCAACAGTTAGAACTGGACATGGAACAATAGACTGGTTCCAAATTGGGAAAGGAGTACGTCAAGGCTGTACATCGTCACCCTGCTTATTTAACTTCTATGCAGGGTACATCATGAGAAATGCCGGGCTGGATGAAGCACAAGCTGGAATCAAGATTGCCGCAAGAAATATCAATAACTTCAGATGTGCAGATGACACCACCCTTACGGCAGAAAGTGAAGAACTAAAGAGCCTCTTGATGAAAGTGAAAGAGGAGAGTGAAAAAGTTGGCTTAAAACTCAACATTCAAAAAACGATCATGGCATCTAGTCCCATCACTTCATGGCAAATAGATGGGGAAACAATGGAAACAGAGTTTATTTTCAGGGGCTCCAAAATCACTGCAGATGGTGACTGCAGCCATGAAATTAAAAGATGCTTGCTCCTTGGAAGAAAAGCTATGACCAACTTAGCATATTAAAAGCAGAGACATTACTTTGCCAACAAAGGTCTGTCTAGTCAAAGCCATGGTTTTCCCAGTAGTCATGTATGGATGTGAGAGCTGGACTATAAAGAAAGCTGAGCACTGAAGAATTGATGCTTTTGAACTGTGATGTTGGAGAAGGCTCTTGAGAGTCCCTTGGACTGCAAGGAGATCCAACCAGTCCAACCTAAAGGAAATCAGTCCTGAATATTCATTGGAAGGACTGATGCTGAAGCTGAAACTCCAATACTTTGGCCATCTGATGCCAAGAACTGACTCTTTGGAGAAGACCCTGATGCTGGGAAAGATTGAAGGCAGGAGGAGAAGGGGATGACAGAGGATGAGATGGTTGGATGGCATCACTGACTCAATGGACATGAGTTTGAGCAAGCTCCGGGAGTTGGTGACAGTCAGGGAAGCCTGGCGTGCTGCAGTCCGTGGGGTTTCAAAGAGTCGGACATGACTAAGTGACTGAACTGAGCAACAAAGACCCAGGGAAGCCATAAACAAATACTTTTTTAAAATAGACTCTTTTAATAGTATACATTTGGGAAGTTACGGCAAAAACCTTCTAAAACCTACGCAAAAGAAAAATGCAAATCGATTTCACTACTTCACATCAAGGACAGACCATATACTCATGATCAGGTATGTGATTCCTATATCAAGCTAGATTTTTCAGTACTTTATTATACACGTGTGTGCACGTGCACGCACTCGGCCTCATCCAACTCTTTGCGACCCTGTGGACTGTGGCCCACCAGGCTCCTCTCTCCGTGGGATTTCCCAGGCAAGAATATTGTATTGTGTTGCTACTTCCTCCTCCAGGGGACCTTTCTGGCCCAGGGATCCAACCCACATCTCCCGCATCTGCAGCATTGCAGGCAGATTCTTTACCGCTGAGCCATCAGGGAAGCCCATTTAGTATACATAAGCTTACCAATATAAGCTTTTAATATAGCTCTATACATCTATATTTTGAATGTGCAGCCTAAATGATAGGTACAATGTTATTTAAAGTTTAAAATTTTGGCTTTAAAAATAAAATTAGCCTAATAAACATACTTGAGGACATTTTTTTACTGCATTGATTTTATTCTAACAATTTGAATCTAATGAAAAAGTACATTCCATACAGACCAGAGTATGTAAAAAACATGTTTTAATAATTTTATTGAAATATAATTGATGCACCACATGATTCATTCATTTAAAATGTGTGCAAGTCAATGACTTTTAGTACGTTCAAAGAACTGTGTCACCATTTCTGTCTCTACACATCTGCCTATTTTGGACATTTGTGTATATGGAATTGTACACTTCTTTGGTCTTTTGTGATTTTTTTTTGTGACTGGTTGTAAAAGGGATTGTGTAACCTTCAAGAACTTGGATGCTGTCTATTCTTTTTAATTTCTTTAGTTTATTTCAGATAACCAGAATAATTTATTAATTACTTTAATATGTCTAAGCTCTTAAAGTTAACTGGTGATCTGGGAATTACTATTTAAACTGACATTGAATAATGAATTAATTACTGTTGATATGAAATACACACCCGAACTTTTACTGAGGTATTGCAAGCAGAGCAATTCTGTGGTTCCACATGGTTTGCAGTGTTGCCTAAATTTTACATATCACACCAGTCATGGCATTCAGTTGAGAGGCCATGTTTATGTCTACATAATTTTATGTTCTTGGTGTAAAGAATAATTAGTTATGTAATCTATAAGATAAGTGTGAGGAACTTAGAAAATTCCAATTAATTAGGCTTATCAGAATATAAATCCAAGCCTCCCATGAATTAAAATGCTATGTTGGCATTTTACCCACATTGTGATCAAATCTGAGTCTTTAAAAAAATAGAATTACACCACACACAGAACCCATTAATCATAAAAATAGAACTTGATGAATTTTCACAAACCAATCCCACCTGCGTCATCAGTCCCCAGATAAAGAAATGGAGCCTGACCAAACACCTAGAAGCTGCTCTGTGCTCCTTCCCCAGTCACCACCACCAAACCCCCTCCAAGGGTAACAACTGTCTTGAGTCCTTTTTTTTTTTTTTTAAATTGAGCATGCGCTTGGCCAGCTTTAGTCTCCAAGCTTAGTCTTTGGCTGCACTGAGTCTTCTGTGATGCTTGTGGGCTTTCTCTCATTGGGGTGAGTGGGGGCTGCTCACAGTGGTGGTTTCTCTCATTGCTCTAGGCACAGGGCCTCAGTTGCCCCTTGGCATGTGGGAATCCTATTTCCTGGACCAGGGATTGAACCGGCGTCCCTTGCACTGGCACGGTGTCCACGACCGCCTGAGAATTTCACAACTATCCTGCTTCTAACACCATGGGGCCGCAAAGAGTCGGAGACGGCTGAGCAACTGAACTGAACTGAAACGGCTTTACTGACTTGTCAGTGTCCCTGTGGTTAGGCAAGGGTACTTTATGAAAAGACATTATAGGGGGAAGGGGCTGAGAAACAAACCAAAGATTTTATGATCTCTTTAAGCCTGTTTCAATATTTCTCTTGGTTTCCTGGGTTGACTGTGGGCAGCACAGAGAAACTTTCTTAGCCCTCTCTCTTATCCCTAAGTAGTCCCTAAGGTACTACTCATTCCTGTAGTACCTCATCTGGC
Source organism: Budorcas taxicolor (assembly GCF_023091745.1). Taxonomy (NCBI): domain Eukaryota; kingdom Metazoa; phylum Chordata; class Mammalia; order Artiodactyla; family Bovidae; genus Budorcas; species Budorcas taxicolor. The sequence goes on along the minus strand of NC_068919.1, from coordinate 12,139,290 downwards.
TTCCCTCCCTGGGACTGTGACATTCTTCAGCTGTCATGTGACCCCTCCAGTCTCTCTCCTCCAGGGCACTCAGTCCTGTGGGTCCACCATGCTTCTTAAGCTCTCTCCCGAGGTGGAAAGGCACACAGATGTTGCATAGAATAGCCTCTTCAATATTTCTGTATCATCGGTAAGAACCGAGGCCTTCCCTGGTGGCTCAGATGGTAAAGAATTTGGTTGCAGTGCAGGGGACCTGGGTTCGATCCCTGGCTCAAGAAAATACCCTGGAGAAGGGAATGGCAACCCACTCCAGTATTCTTGCCTAGAGAATTCCATGGACAGAGGAGCCTGACGGGCTACAGTCCATCGGGTCGCACAGAGTGGGACACAACCGAGAGCCTAACACTTGTAAGAGCTGCGGCGGCTGTAGGGATGTGGGGTGGTCAGCAGGTCCCGGTCCTTCCCCAGCGGGTGGCCTTGCAGCCCAACCCTGCTTTACAGAGCGGCTAGACAGATTAAGAAGTGATATCTACTGAGAGCACGGATGGCAGTTAAGAACAAAGCCGAAAGGGAGTCGGAAGCACGTTCAAGGACGGGAAATTAGTGCGCAGCGCCCCCTCGCGGACTTCTGATGCAACCACAGGCAGTAGATGGTAGGCTACGAATCTTCGCTCTAAGGAGGCTGCATCCCAAAAGGAACCGCTGGGCTGCGTCCCTCGGTTCAGTTCCCGCCGCTGACAGTGTCGCGATGCTTATATGTGGCAAACCTCCCCCTGGTTACATGCGGCACGGCCTCCAAGGCCACAGATTCTTGTGAACTAAAGCATCAGCCACCTTGCTAACCAGAGCTCTGACCATTTTCCTCTTGTGCCTCAGTTTCCTCTTTCCCAGGGCTCTGACTGTTCCTCGTTAAACTCTCAATGCCAACGGGCTAATTTTACACACACACACACACACGCACACACACACACACACACGCGCGCACACACACACACACACACACACACACACACAGAGTCTGTGGCAGGTCTCCTGACTCCTCAAAAATCATGTACGCATAGGTTTAGGTGGGATGATGGGGAACAAGGGACATTTCCTTAAACTCCTGGATCACCTCTCTCACCAGCTTCTCATGGAAGCCAGTCCCACATTCTAGATTTCTACCAAACACCTCTGTTTGCTTGTCTCATCACTTCAGTTTCGAAGAAGTCAAAGCTGAAATGTTGTCATGGTTACCACCAGGCAATTCCTCTGTCAACAACACTGCTGCTGTCTTGTCACCCAGACTCAGAACTTGGAGTAATTTCATTGATTCAAATGCACACATACTCCATTCACCAGGGGAGAGAAATTTCTGGAAACTGAATCACCAGCCAAATTAGCACTATCTGGGTTCTATAATAGCCCAGTCCTCTTGGATATGTTTCTGAACGTCTTAATTTATTACCTAAAATTCCTTGCCATCAGCGGCTGATGTCTTCATCTTTGTGTGCTCCAGCTATGGATTTGTCTGGGGTTGGAAATAGATTTCACCCCACTCCCGCCCCCATACATCCCCAGTTTACCATCAAGACTTTCAGAAAGATTTCCATGTTAGCATCCTGGGAAAATGTCAGTTGTTACAATAACATCATGTTCAGGTTTTGTTTTTGTTTTTTTTTTGTTAAGAAATTTGCTAAAAATGAAAAGAACCCCTGCTAGAAACTTAGATGTCAGTGGTTCAGTTCAGTTCGGTTCAATTCAGTTGCTCAGTTGTGTTTGACTCTTTGTGACCCCATGGACTGCAGCACACCAGGCTTCCCTCTCCATCACCAACTCCTGGAGCTTGCTCAAACTCATGTCCATTGAGTTGGTGATGCCATCCAACCATCTCATCCTCTGTAGTCCCCTTCTCCTCCTGCCTTCAATCTTTCCGTCAGGGTCTTTTCCAATGAGTCAGTTCTTTGCATCAGGTGGCCAAAGTATTGGAGTTTCAGCTTTAGCACCAGTCCTTCCACTGAATATTCAGGACTGACTTTCTTTAAGATTGACTGGTTGGATCTCCTTTCAGTCCAAGGGACTCTCAAGAGTCTTCTCCAACACTACAATTCAAAAGCATCAATTCTTTGGCACTCAGCTTTCTTTATAGGCCAACTCTCACATCCACATATGACTGCTGGAAAAGCCATAGCTTTGACTAGACGGACCTTAGTCGGCAAAGTAATGTCTCTGCTTTTTAATATGCTGTCTAGGTTGGTCATAGCTTTTCATCCAAGAAGCAAACGTCTTTGAATTTCACCATCTGCAGTGATTTTGGAGCCCCCAAATAAGGTCTCACTGTTTCCATTGTTTCCCCATATATTTGCCATGAAGTGATGGGACCAGATGCCATGATCTTAGTTTTCTGAATGTTGAGTTTTAAGCCAACTTTTTCACTCTCCTCTTTCACTTTCATCAAGAGGCTCTTTGGTTCTTCGCTTTCTGCCATAAGGGTGGTATCATCTGCCTATCTGAGGTTATTGATGTTTCTCCTGGCAATCCTGATTCCAGCTTGTGCTTCATCCAGCCCAGAATTTCTCATGATGTACTCTGCATAGAAGTTAAATAAGCAGGGTGACAATATACAGCCTTGATGTACTCCTTTCCCAATTTGGAACCAGTCTGTTGTCCCATGTCCAGTTCTTGCTTCTTGACCTGCATACAGATTTCTCAGCAGGCAGGTCAGGTGGTCTGGTATTCCCATCTCTTTAAGAATTTCCCACAGTTTATTGTGATCCACACAGTCAAAGGCTTTAGCATAGTCAATGAAAGCAGATGTTTTTCTGAAAGTCTCTTGCTTTTTCTACGATCCAACAGATGTTGGCAATTTGGTCTCTGGTTCCTCTGCTTTTTCTAAATCCACTTTGAACATCTGGAACTTCTCTGTTCACATACTGTTGAAGCCTAACTTGGAGAATTTTGAGCATTACTTTACTAATGTGTGAGATGAGTGCAATTGTGTGGTAGTTTGAACATTCTTTGGCATTGCCTTTCTTTGGGATTGGAATGAAAACTGACCTTTTCCAGCCTGTGGCCACTGCTGAGCTTTCCAAATTTGCTGACTTATTGAGTGCATCATCTTTTAGGATTTGAAATAGCTCAGCTGGAATTCTATAGCTTTGTTGGTAGTGATGCTTTCTAAGGCCCACTTGACTTCACATTCCAGGATGTGTGGCTCTAGGTGAGTGATCACACCATTGTGGCTATCTGGGTCATTAGGAGCTTTTTTGCATAGTTCTGTGTATTCTTGCCACCTCTTCTTAATTATCTGCTGCTTCTGTTAGGCCCATACCGTTTCTGTCCTTCATTGTGCCCATTTTTGCATGAAATATTCTCTCGGTATCTCCAATTTTCTTATAGGGATCTCTAGTCTTTCTCATTCTATTGTTTTCCTCTATTTATTTGCATTGATCCCTGAGGAAGGCTTTCTTATCTCTCCTTGCTATTCTTTGGAACTCTGCACTCAAATGAGTACACCTTTCCTTTTCTCCTTTGCTATTCTCTTCTCTTCTTTTCTCAGCTGTCTGTAAGGTGAGGTGAAGGTGAGGTGAAGTTCCTCAGTTGTGTCCAACTCTTTGCGACCCCGTGGACTGTAACCTACTAGCTTCTCTGTCCATGGGATTCTCCAGGCAAGAATACTGGAGTGGATTGCCATTTCCTTCTCCAGGGGATCTTCCCAACCCAGGGATCGAACCCGGGTCTCCCGCATTGGAGGCAGACACTTTAACCTCTAAGCCATCAGGGAAGCCCCTTAGCTGTCTGTAAGGCCTCCTCAAACAACCATTTTGCTTTTTTTACATTTCTCTTTCTTGGGGATGGTTTTGATCAGTGTTTCCTGTACAATGTCACAAACCTCCATCCATAGTTCTTCAGGTACTCTATCAGATCTAATCCCTTGAATCTATTTGTCATTTCCATTGTATAATTATAAGGGATTTGATTTATGTCATACTGAATGGTCTAGTAGTTTTCCTTCAGTTCAGTTCAGTCGCTCAGTCATGTCCGACTCTTTGAAACTCCGTGGACTGGAGCACGCCAGGCCTCCCTGTCCATCACCAACTTCCGGAGTTTACTCAAACTCATGTCCATTGAGTCAGTGATGCCATCCAACTACCTCATCCTCTGTCATCCCCTTCTCCTCCTGCCTTCAATTTTTCCCAGCATCAGAGTCTTTTCCAATGAGTCAGCTCTTTGCATCAGGTGGCCAAAGTATTGGAGTTTCAGCTTCAACATCAGTCCTTCCAGTGAATATTCAGGACTGATTTCCTTTAGGATGGACTGGTTGGATCTCCTTGCACTCCAAGGGACTCTCAAGAGCCTTCTCCAACACCACAGTTCAAAAGCATCAATTCTTTGGTGCTCAGCTTTCTTTATAGTCCAACTCTCACATCCATACATGACTACTGGAAAAACCATAGCCTTGACTAGATGGACCTTTGTTGGCTAAGAAATGTCTCTGCTTTTTAATATGCTGTCTAGGTTGGTCATAACTTTTCTTCCAAGGAGCAAGCATCTTTTTATTTCATGGCTGCAGTCACCATTTGCAGTGATTTTGGAGCCTCCCAAAATAAAGTCTGACAGTTTCCACTGTTTCCCCATCTATTTGCCATGAAGTGATGGGACCAGATGACATGATCTTAATTTTTTGAATGTTGAGTTTTAAGACAGCTTTTTCACTCTCCTTTTTCATTTTCATCAAGAGGCTCTTTAGTTCTTCTTCACTTTCTGCCATAAGGGTGGTGTCATCTGCATATCTGAGCTTATTGGTATTTCTCCCAGCCATCCTGATTCCACCTTGTGCTTCATCCAGCCCAGCGTTTCCCATGATGTACTCTGCATAGAAGTTAAATAAGCAGGGTGACAATATACAGCCTTGACGTACTCCTTTTCCTATTTGGAACCAGTCTGTTGTTCCATGTCTAGTTCTAACTGTTGCTTCCTGACCTGCATACAGATTTCTCAAGAGGCAGGTCAAGAAGCGGTAGTTTTCCCTACTTTCTCCTGTTTAACTCTGTGGAGGAAAGCCAAGGGATTGGAAACGACTCTTCAGACTGAGCAGTCGCTATGTGATCGGCAGAGGGCGCTGTGAGCGACTCAAGACAGCTCGGTGGGGCGGGGCTGCTGCTGCTAAGTCGCTTCAGTCGTGACCGACTCTGTGCGACCCCAGAGACAACAGCCCACCAGGCTCCCCCGTCCCTGGGATTCTCTAGGCAAGAACACTGGAGTGGGTTGCCATTTCCTTCTCCAATGCATGAAAGTGAAAAGTGAAAGTCAAGTCGCTCAGTCGTGTCCAACTCTTGGCGACCCCACGGACTACAGCCTACCAGGCTCCTCCGTCCATGGGATTTTCCAGGCAAGAGTACTGGCGTGGGGTGCCACTGGGTCTAGTGGAGACCTAATAACCTCAATGTATAGAGGTCACCTGGAAAAACACTGAATAAATTTCTCAGGACCAATTTTTTTTAAGGCTATATCTCTGAAAGTCACAATGGAGATCTGTAGGAAAATATACACATTTTAATTGTACACAAAGCCTTTTAAGAAAATACTTCATGTGGAGCACAAACAAGATGTATTTTACACAACACTGCATTGTAAGGTAGTAAATCTAAACTGAAATCATATGATCTGTACATGAGAAGACTCAGTCCGCGGTAACCCCAAAGGGATGCATGCATATAACCACTTTAGAAAGTTTTCAGCACCTTGTAGAAGGGCTTTTGCTCCTGCTGTCTGCTTTGTTTTTAAACTAGACAGAATTAAACTACATTTTTAGTTTCTAAAAGAAATTTTCTCTGCTTTGAATTCAAATGTTTAAATATATATATGGTTAGTTTTTTTAAAAATCTGATCCCTTTCAAGTAGAAAAAGGAAAAAAAAACCTAAGTTACATTTTCATAGTAAGTTGACAGTGTCTCTTTAACCCGAACCCTGAGCCCTCAACTCCTGAAGCTGCAGTTAAGGCATCACGTGGATGGAGTGTGCTTCAACAGTCAATGCTACTCTTGACAGTGTTGAAGGGGCTATCAGAGGTGAATTTGGGTTGCTGAAAATTAACTGGATCATAATGCAGTCTTGCTAATTCAAGGAGAAAAATTACATAAACACAAATATGAAGAGTCACACTTTGGACAGCAGCCTCTGAGGTGAAAACCCAAATGACTATTTGACTTGGATTTATAGGTCCTGTTGTATGGGAAAGTGAAAGTGAAGTCGCTCAGTCGTGTCCGACTCTGCGACCCGTGGACTGTAGCCCACCAAGCTGCTCTGTCCATGGGTTTCTCCAGGCAAGGAGACCATTAAATAATATTAGAGGAAATTCCCTGGGGGTCCAGTGGCTAAGACTCTGTGCTTTCACTGCCCAGAATGCAGATTCAATTCCTGGTTGGAGAACTTAGATCCTGCAAGCCCTGCGGTGTGGCCAAAAAGAAAAAAAAAAAAATCATATTCCACTTACATGAGAGGATGTTAGAAGATAACTTGACGGAAGAAATAGATGCTTGAGATCGTATCTCCATCCCCTTCTCATATACGATCAGATGAGCAGAATCACTGGAAATACAGTCCCTCCCTGTTTCTTTGCCTCTCTCTTTTCTATTCAACACACAGGTGAATTTGTCAATGTCTATGCATACATCAGACAACTTCCCTCAGTAATTCCAAACTGTGAGAAGCAGAGGTCCCCACAGAGCATTAAAAGGATACATAGAGGTACTTCCCTGGGGTCCAGTAGTTAAGATTCCACCCTTCTACTCTAGGGGACACCAGTTCAATCCTTAGTCAGGGAAATAAAATGTCACATGACCAAAAAGTAAAAAGTAAAAAGTAAAAATAAATAAATTAGGCCAAGATATTAAAAAAAATACTATTAAAAAGGGTACATAGAGAAAAACACTAAATCCATACAGGCAGGCGCTCAAGGCTTCAGGGAGGACGTCTCACCTTGACATTAAAGAATGGATAGTATTCATAGAGGAAGTGGGGAGGGGAGCATAAGCTAGAGCACTGAAGCAGGGATGTGCAGAGTTCATAATTTAGGAAAAAGGACTGGCCCAGGGTCATTGAGCCTGAGGTTGTGTAATGGGGAAAGGTGGTGACAGTAAGTCTAGGAAGGAATCTGGTCTCCACTCTACAGTCAAGTTGCATAGGCCACTCAAGGACCTCAGAAATACAGAATCTAAGCACTAAAAGCTGTTAGATTCTTCTGAGGACAGCCTCCCCTGCCCATAGTCCCTGAGAATCTCTTCTGTGTTATCCCTCTGTGTGGAAAGGTACCCACAATATATGGGGGAAAGTGGGCCTTTGAGTCACTAGAGTGACTACAAGCAAGAATTGGGGACACTGACTTCCCTAGTACTTGGGATTGCTGTGAAGTTTAGGATAACAGACTTTGGAGCCACGTGGGGCTAGCTGTGAGGACCTTACATAGGTAACTCCCCTAACTTCACGGAGTCTCAGATCCCCTTCAGTAAAATGGCTGTAATAATATCTACCTGGTATGGGTGATATGAAGATTAACTAAATAAACGGGATTTAGTAAATATTAGTTATAATGGCTGAGAAAATGGTACAGAAATAAATAAATAGAGATTTCGTCATCTGAAAACATATATGATTTGTTTCTAAAAAGAGTTGTTTGGGGAGATTGGCTAAATCGTGCAAATGCAACAGAAGTCACGAGCACTTTTGAACCTGCAAATTCTCCAGCTCCAACACAGATGGGGCACGCCTCCAACCAGGCAAGCCACGCCCCAGCCGGGGAAAGGCCTCGCCGGACGAGTTTCCCCCCCGGCCCCGCCCCTCCGGCCTGGCGCCGGCTCCCGCACCGCTCCGCGCCTGCGCAGGGTAGGCCGCCGGCGGAAGAGATGAGGGTGCTGGTGCGGTGCTGCTGCGGGCACCTGCCAGTCGGGGGCGGCGCGGGCCGAAGGCCGCAGCCACGCTGGCGGGCTCTGGCCAGGCTGAGCGCGTCCCCTGGCTGGGAGGGCGGCCAGGGCGCTCGAGTCCGCGAGAAGCCGCCTTGGAGGGTGCTCTTTTTCGGCACTGACCAGTTCGCCCGCGAAACGCTGCGGGCGCTGCACGCCGCCAGGTACCGGGGCCGGGGATTGGGAGGCCCGGGTGTTGAGGGCGCAAGCGTGGAAACTCTGCGGCCGCCCTCGAGGATTTGGGCTTCTCGCCGGGAAAAGCAGATGAGCGGGAGGAGCGTGGGCCCAGATCCCGGCGTCTCGGGCGCCCGGAAGGTGCGCCGCCCCCCTCGGCAGTCCTTGGGTGCCCGCCTGGTCCCGCCCGGCCGGTCTACACGCCCCCGACTCTTAACGCGCCCTGAGCTCTACGTGGCACCCCATGGTGTTGAGACCTTGCCGCCTGCTTTTCCTGCATCACCTTTGTCTTGTCCCACCACCTCCCTGCCCCCTTTGCATGGAAACCGTGACCCAGAGAGGTTAAGAGATTGCCCAAGGTCATCAGCTGAGCAGGTTGGGACTAAGATGGGGTTCGACTTCAAAGACCTCCCCTTTCCAGTCGCTCCTACTGCCTCCTACTCAGCATGATTTGGACCCTCTAATCCTTTGGGCTTCTTACTAGACACGGGCATCTCTCTGCACACGCTTGCCTTACACTTTGACTACCTATCTCCTCCCTGTGTACAACCGGATCCAGTTTTCAGGGACTGAAACGAAGACACAGTCCAAAAGCGAACTGCTTTTCCAATGAATAAACTTATAAACCAGAACTCTTAGGTATACATTTAATATTTATTCCGCAGGGGGATCCTAGTTCCCTGGCCAGGAATCAAGCCTGGGCTCCCATAAGTGGAAGTGTGGAGTCCCAACCACTGGACCACCAGGAAATTCCCTGCATTTAGTATTTCTAAAATTCAACAAATTGTGCTTCCTAGGGGGGAGAATTATTTGAGGTCTAGCCTGTCCGGAAGCCCCGTGGTATGTGGTGGCTGTCCCCACACACACGGCTCTGCCTCCTTTCCCCTAGTCTGCATTTTTTGTTTCCCCATTCCTTGTTTTCCCCATGCACCCAGACTCAGTTCTGTCATCTCCCTCCATCACGTCTTCCCTGCAAGTACTTCCCAGCAGACCCTCATGTTGAGTCCTTCACGAACGCCCTTATATTCCCGGTCCGCACACTCCGCTCTGTTACACACCCTGACACACTCCCTTCACACGTGCTCCCTTTGGACACTGTCTGTAACGCACTCTCTGCATGCCGCTTTCCCTGTGTGGCCTCTTGCATCTCTCACTGCGTGTCCTGATGCTTCACTTGGCAGCCCCAGTACTCCTGCACTTTCTGTTTTGGGCCCTCCTGTCTGCTCCTTTTCTCATAACTCCTCAACATTTGATGCAATACCTGCCAAGTAAATGAACAGCCCCTGGCACTGGAATACTATGCAGCAGGTAAAAAATTGAGATAGTGTTACATACAGTGTCATGGAATGATGCCCATGGGGTGTGTGTGTACATAGAAATATATATATACACATACATGTATATTTATAAAATATTGTTTGAATAACGTGGTTATAGTAAAAAAAAATTCAAAAAATTTAGAAGATGGACAATGAAAAGTCAGTTCCTTCCTTCTTGTTCTCTCAGTTCCCATTTCTCTTCAATTTCTTATTCTAGAAATGTTTGATGCATACATAAGCAAATGTATGTTTAACCATTTTTTTTTAAAGACTCACATAATATCATACAGTGTTAGAGAAAAAAAAAGATGCAGGACAGTATATATAATATTCCAATTGTGTAAAATGTCTACTGTATGTGTTTCAGTGTGCATAGGAAATTTCTAGTACCGTAACAGTCCGAACAGTAGCCAGTAGCCACTTGCGGCTCTTTGAATTTAAACAATTAAAATTAAATAAATAAACCAAACTTTAGTCTTTCAGTTGCACTAGTTTTAACATTCACTCATAAATGCTTTGTGAATTAATCAGAAAAGTGCCTTCAAAATGTATGAAGTAGTTTAACATTCTGTCATTATCTTAACCCTGTCATATTTTCTTCTAATCTTTCCACCTTAGGGAAAACAAAGAGGAAGAGTTAATTGAGAAGTTGGAGGTGGTCACAGTGCCCTCCCCATCACCAAAAGGACTGCCAGTGAAGCAATATGCGGTCCAGTCTCAGCTTCCAGTGTATGAGTGGCCAGATGTGGGATCTGGAGAATATGATGTTGGCGTGGTAGCATCATTTGGCCGACTTTTGAGTGAGGCTCTTATTCTTAAATTTCCCTAGTAAGTTTTATTTGTAAGGAAATACAGTGCACAGACCTTGGTCTTTATATATTGGACGTGGTATCTAAAGTGCAGTACAGTGTGACTTGAACTCTAATTCTGCTTGGTTCAGTATTTTCTTATAAAGTAAAAGATTTCATTAGTGGCCTGAATTGTTTTGTTTATTTTGTGGCTAAAAACGACACAAGTTTATTGCCTTATAGTTCTGTAGGTTGGGAGTCTACCTATGGCTCACGAGGTTAAAATCAGAGTGTTAGCAGGGCTTCATTCTTTTCTGGAATCTCTAGGGGAGAATCCACTCCTTTGCCCTTTCCAGCTTTTAGAGGCCACCAACTTTCTTTGGCCCATGGCGCCCTTCCTCTGTCTTCAAAGCCAGCGATGAAGGATCAAGTCTTTTTTACTTCACATCTCTCCATTCCGTTATCACTTTCTGACCTTCAGCAAGGGAAGGTCCCCTGCTTTTAAGAATTCATGTGATTAGATTGGACCCACTGGATAATCCAGGATAATCTCTCTGTCTCAGGGCCTTTTACCTTAACTGTATCTACAAAATGCATAAGGTAACATATTCACAGGTTCTGGGGATTAGGACATAAACATCCTTGGAGATCCATTATTCAGCCAACACTGGAGGAGATGCTGTGATTGATTTCATGAGTCAGTAAGCACTGGCTCCAAACACTCCTGAATGTTCCCATATTTTTAAGATACATTGCACAGTAATTTGATCAGTTCAGTTCAGTCGCTCAGTTGTGTCCAACTCTTTGCGACCCCATGGACTGCAGCACACTAGGTTTCTCTGTCCTTCACTGTCTATCAGAGTTTGCTCAGACTCATGTCCATTGATTTGGTGATGCCATCCAACCATCTCATCCTCTGTCGTCCCCTTCTCCCACCTTCAGTCTTTCCCAGCATCAGGGTCTTTTCCAATGAGTCAGTTCTTTCCATTAGATGGCCAAAGTATTGGAGTTTCAGTTTTAGCATCAGTCCTTCCAATGAATATTCAGGACTGACTTGCTTTAGGATGGACTGGTTGGATCTCCTTTCAGTCCAAGGGACTGTCAAGAGTCTTCTCCAACACCACAGTTCAAAGAAGCATCAATTCTTCAGTGCTCAGCTTTCTTTATGGTCCAACTCTCACATACATACGTGACTGCTGGAAAAGCCATAGCTTTGACTAGACAGACCTTTGTTGGCAAAGTAATGTGTCTGCTTTTTAATATGCTGTTTAGGTTGGTCATAGCTTTTCTTCCAAGGAGGAGGTGTCTTTGAATTTCATGGCTGCACTCACCATCTGCAGTGATTTTCCATTGTTTCCCCACCTATTTGCCATGAAGTGATGGGACTGGATGTCATGATCTTCGTTTTATGAATTTTGAGTTTTAAGCCAACTTTTCACTCTCCTCTTTCACTTTCATCAAGAAGCTCTTTAGTTCTTCTTCACTTTCTGCCGTAAAGTGAAGGTGTCATCTGCATATTAGGTTATTGATATTTCTCCCAGCAATCTTAATTCCAGCTTGTGCTTCATCCAGCCTGGCATTTCTAATGATGTACTCTGCGTATAAGCTAAATAAGCAGGGTGACAATATACAGCCTTGTCATACTCCTTTCCCTATTTGGAACCAGTCCATTCCATGGCCAGTTCAGTTCAGTTGCTCAGTTGTGTCCATCTCAATTATGAAGTATGCAGTCACTGAGATTTCAATATTTGCACAAAGCCAAATGGCAAAAAAAGCAAGTCAAATGCACAGCTGAAAATGAAAAATATGCCATAGTAATCTAAATTGTCTTACATGTCAGTTCTCATACTGACATTTCAAGTCACATGGGAAGATTAACATTACTGGCATGAATTGTTAAAATATATGATGCCCTTTATCACTATGGGCTGTCACCCACCCTCATTTAAGTTCTAGTATATATGCTGACAGTTCCCAAATTTGTCCCTCCAGTTCAGATCTCTATCTGAACTCAAGGCCCCTGGCACACACTGCCTCCTCTGCAGCTCTGCTGGATGTCTGAGAGGCACCTTACATTTAAGATATCCTGAACCTTTCACCCCAAAGCCTGATCCTTCCCCAAATCTTCCTTTCAGCACATGGCAACTCCAGCCTTCAAGACCCCAAACCTTGGCATTGTTGTTAATTCCTTGTCTCACACCACACATCCAATCCATCAGGAAGTTCTGCCAGCTCTGCCTTTGAAATCTGCCTGGAATGACAGCCTTTCATCACTTCTGTGGCCTCCACTCTTGGCTCTCGCGCTGCATAACCTCCTAAGTGGTCTTCGCTTCTGTCTTTGGCCCTCTCAGTCTTTTACCCCCCAACACCACACGATCCTTTTAAAGTGTAAGTCAGTCATGTCGCTCTGCTCAAAGTTCTCTGGTGGTTTTCCATCTCGCTCATAGTAAAAATCCAGTCCTTTTTTTTTCTTCCTGTTGGATTCATTATTGCTTATATCCCCAGTACTTAGTGCCAGGACGTGAGCTGTACTTAGTAAATGTTTGATGGATGAATGAGACTGGGCTGAACAGTGGAATTTAGAATATAGGAGGGTCATATATATAGGGGCTTCCCTGGTGGCTCAGCTGGTAAAGAGTCTGCCTGCAATGCGGGAGACCTGGGTTCGATCCCTGGGTTGGGAAGATCCCCTGGAGAATGGCTATCCTCTCTAGTATTCTGGCTTGGAGAACTCCATGGACTATTCCATGTGGTCACAAAGAGTCTGATGCAGCTGAGTGACATTAACTTTCACTTTATACACACACATACTGTCAAGTGCATACTCATGCTGATGGAAATATCATTAAACTAATGGCAGATTAATAAATTATTATAATTGCTTATTAATGGGTGAAAAGCATATTGGGATACACACCAGTGGTGAAAAAATCATTCAGTGGGGATCTAAGAAGCTTGTTTTAGGAACTCTATATAAAAATTTAGTAAGTTGAGGGTAATTATGTAATTTGACTAAAAATATAATTTTACATTGTCCGTGAGATGCATGATTGGGTTTGAGTGGTTCTTCTCATATAGTAAAAAAACACATTATATATGTTTATTTAAGAACTCCCAGCTATCACAAGCTGTTGTGGAACATCTTTGGAACAATGACTAGTTCTTGCTCTGTTATTGAGTTTCATGGGTCTCTTATGGCAAGAGAGTGTGCTTAGCTCTGACTCCTCCTTTAGTTGATTTGAGATTAGATTTAACCATTTTTCAAAATTTCTGGCAACGTTTAATGATGAAAAATAGCATATTAGTTTAGGTAGCAGTAAACTAAGGGGCTTCCCCGGTGGCCCAGCGGTAAAGAATTCACCTGCAGTGCAGAAGCCGCAGGTTTGATCCCTGGGTCAGGAAGATCCCCTGGAGGAGGGCTCGGCAACCCACTCCAGTATTCTTATGTGGAGAATCCCGTGGACAGAGGAGCCTGATGGGCTACAGTCCATGGGGTCTCACGGAGTCCGACACACTGAAGTGATTCAGCCCACGTATATGCAGCAGTAAACTAAATGGTGAAAAAGCCCACTTTCATACTAATTTCCGTCTTTTCTAACTCAGCGGCATCTTGAACGTGCATCCCAGTTGCCTTCCGAGGTGGCGTGGTCCAGCCCCTATAATACACACCATCCTGCATGGAGACACAATTGCTGGAGTAACGATTATGCAAATTAAACCTAAAAGGTAGAGCATATTTTCTTGTCCTGAGACTTTCTGTGATTTTTGAATCTTGATGTCAGTCTGCCTGAGGGAAAGGGGAGGTGGATAAGTGGGTGCTAATCACTAATTTCTCTAACTCCAGGGTGCTTTTTTTCTTCTGTTTCTTCCTGGTTTGTAACATAAAACATATGTGTTTTAGAATTTACACAATGTCTCTTTATACTTGTTAATGAAATAGTGTTATTAACAGCTGGATTTCTGTAAATGACATTTAAAGTGAGAGATGGATTTTTGCATATTAGTTGTCATAGTCTTGGTTTTCTGCTGACCTTGGTTTCTATGGTCAAAATTTTTTTGGAACCTGAAGTAGTACATTGTATACCAATGTGCTATATAATTGTCTTTAATATTTAATTTCTCAAATCATACCTACAATCTAAAAAACAGTTATTTTAAATTGTATCAGGAGACTATCATAATACTCTGCCTGTTATCACCTGATGTCTCCAGAGAAAAGAAAAATTCACAAGTTCACCAGAATAAGTCAATATCTGGGATTTGCTTTAACTTCAGGAAAAAAAAAAAAAAAGAGGAGAGGGTCAGATGAAACAAGAGTGGTGAAACTTTGGTAGTTCTCAAATCTGAGTGATGTGTATATGGGGATTCCTTAGACTGTTCGCTCTGTTTTTGGAATGTTTGTAACTTTTCATAATAAGCATTTTACTAAAGCTTATAGGTAAAAAATAGAGTTAACAGACCACAGAGTTGCATATTTAAAACAAAATATATTTGTAGTAGAAGTTGATAGCCAATATTTGCAGAGCTTGATATAAAATTTAAGACTTGTCGCAATGCAAATACATTTGCACCCACTATTATTGATTATAATTCAGGCAAAACTCTTATCCTTTGAGAAAGGAAATATTGAAAGGAATGATTATAAATTCCTTAATTGTACTTCCTTGGAAAATAAATTCTTTGCTTTGTGCTTTCATTATATAAATAGACACTTTCTCATACTATTTATTACTAATGGTAGAATTATTTGTGGTTTTAAGTAAATCCCTGATGTGCAACTTTATACTTGTTTCCTTTGGGAAAAAATAAACTTAAAATCTAAATATAGGCCAGATTTGCTCTTCCTTCTTTTTTTCTTTTTTAAATTTTATGAATTTTAATAGTTTAGTAAAATGACTGTATTGGAATTTAATTTTGTTAAGCTCAAATATTGACTCTGTATATGGCCTATATGACCAGAAAATGGTACTTAAGAGTAAAGCAGATGAAAACGCAGAAAATGGTGAAAAGTTAATAGGCTTAAACTCTCTAGTTAATAAACTCAGGTGATATTAGAAACATGCTAATGTTGCTCATCCTTCTCTGAAACTGACATTTCTCCCTTGCCGATGGCTAGCAGTCGTATTCATGGCCATGGTTAAACTGCCCTTATTGGGGAATTCCCTGGGAGTGCAGTGGTTAGGGTTCTGCGCGTCCACCACAGGGGGCCCAGGTTCAATCCCTGGTCAGGGAACTAAGATCCCACAAGTCATACATGTGGCCTAAAAAATAAACAAAAACTATCCTTGTGGTATGTAAACATTCATGTAGACAAACATATTGATCATAAGAAACAGTCAGTGATCATGTTACTATTTGCTTTTGATTTTCTTGGTAGGTTTGATGTAGGTCCAATCCTCAAACAGGAAACGGTTCCTGTGCCACCCAAGAGCACCTCAAAGGAGTTGGAAGCAGTGCTGTCAAGACTGGGTGCCAACATGGTACACTTTTCCAATATCCCCCTGCTTTGTTTCCAGAGTGTTTATGATGAAAAGAACATTTTATGATATATAATTTTAAATGATTTCTATCCCTGGCTTCCTAAAAATCAGCTTGGAAGTCTTTGAGAATTTACACAGAGGAGGTACTTACTCAAGGCTTTTGAATGAAATATGTGATTTTGTATGATCTACCCCATTCCAGGGGGAGGCTTTTAGACTATTCTTCCAATTTCACTCTTAATCTCAGGGACATACCATTCATCCCTGTCAAACCGGACCAGGAGCATTTCCTAAGTAAGTCACAGCTTTCCTCCCACTTTTGTACGTACGTTCCAGTCGTCTGCATCCATGTACTTTGGAATTCTGCTGACCCCCTTGCTGTAGATGAACTCTGAGTTTTTCAGTCTGTCTGAGTAACTGCTTAATGACCCAATTAGTGACTTTCATCTGAACTAAACTTTCTGTAGAGGAAAACGTTCTCCCCGGGTTTATAGACGGTGCTTTCCATTCTAGGCACTCACCTCGGAAATGCTGCTATGATAGTATCTGTCGTTCATGGAACACTGGCTTGTGTGCCCAAGGACTGTATTAGATACTGTTATAGTATACTATTACAGAGGCTCTTATATCCCTTTTTTTTTTTTTTAACCGTTCCAACAAACCTTTTTCAACTCTTTTATAGATGATGACCTTGAAGGTCACAGACAAGTAAAATAGCTTTTCCACAGAGACACAGCTAGTAGGCAGTGGAACTGGGATTTGAATCCAGAACTATGTGACTCCAGAGTACACTCTCTTAAAGTCTCCACAGCTTTCCTTCATACAGAGTGAGATTGTGGCTGGCTGAGCTCGGGCTGTTCTAACGGCCAGTCAGGGCTCAGCATTCTCAGAAAGGAAATCTGTGACCTGTAGTCTGCAGAGAAGCGACAGCTCCCCTAGACTCCACCAAGTCGATGGCTCTTCATGGCTTAAGCCCTTTTATTGCCTGACCCCAGTTTCACGGTACTGACTTGTAATGTTTTTCTGTTTTTGTTCTTTTCATCTTGAATATATTTCTCTCCTCCTCTTTTTTTTAAAGCTTATTTCAGTTTTGAAAAATTTGCCTGAAAGTTTGAATGATGGAAGGCAGCAGCCAGCCGAGGGGGTGACACATGGTAAGTGCAGACGGCCCAGACTCTTAGACCTTTCCTGAGGTTTTGTTTGTCGTGATTGGCATCTGAATCCTCTGACTTCTTCACTGTACATTTCCCTTAATTTGACTAAGATCGAGTGACCACTTGCAGGTCTGTTTCCAGAGAATGATCGGTAAGGGATCTTTCTCCCTCTTCACATGTAACCTTCAGTTCAGTTCAGTTCAATCGCTCAGTTGTGTCTGACTCTGTGACCCCATGAATTGCAGCACGCCAGGCCTCTCTGTCCATCACCAACTTCCGGAGTTCACTCAGACTCGCGTCCATTGAGTCAGTGATCCCATCCAGCCATCTCATCCTCTGTCTTCCCCTTCTCCTCCTGCCCCCAATACCTCCCAGCATCAGAGTCATTTCTAATGAGTCAGCTCTTCGCATAAGGTGGCCAAAGTACTGGAGTTTCAGCTTTAGCATCAGTCCTTCCAGTGAACACCCAGGACTGACCTCCTTTAGGATGAACTGGTTGGATCTCCTTGCAGTCCAAGGGACTCTCAAGAGTCTTCTCCAACACCACAGTTCAAAAGCATTAGTTCTTCGGTGCTCAGCTTTCTTCACAGTCCAACTCTCACATCCATACATGACCACTGGAAAAACCATAGCCTTGACTAGACGGACTTTTGTTGGCAAAGTAATGTCTCTGCTTTTGAATATGCTATCTAGGTTGGTCATAACTTTTCTTCCAAGGAGTAAGTGTCTTTTAATTTCATGGCTGCAGTCACCATCTGCAGTGATTTTGGAGCCTCAAAAAAAAAAAAAAAAGACAGTTTCCACTGTTTCCCTATCTGTTTCCCATGAAGTGATGGGACCAGATGCCATAATCTTCGTTTTCTGAATGTTGAGCTTTAAGCCAACTTTTTCACTCTCCTCTTTCACTTTCATCAAGAGGCTTTTTAGTTCCTCTTCACTTTCTGCCATAAGCATGGTGTCATCTGCATATCTGAGGTTATTGATATTTCTCCTGGCAATCTTGATTCCAGCTTGTGCTTCTTCCAGTCCAGCGTTTCTCATGATGTACTCTGCATAGAAGTTAAATAAGCAGGGTGACAATATACAGCCTTGACGTACTCCTTTTCCTATTTGGAACCAGTCTGTTGTTCCATGTCCAGTTCTAACTGTTGCTTCCTGAGCTGCATATAGGTTTCTCAAGAGGCAGGTCAGGTGGTCTGGTATTCCCATCTCTTTCAGAATTTTCCAGTTTATTGTGATCTACACAGTCAAAGGCTTTGGCATATAGTCAATAAAGCAGAAATACATGTTTTTCTCGAATTCTCTTGCTTTGTCCATGATCCAGTGGATGTTGGCAATTTGATCTCTGGTTCCTCTGCCTTTTCTAAAACCAACTTGAACATTGGAAGTTTACAGTTCACATATTGCTGGAGCCTGGCTTGGGGAATTTTGAGCATGACTTTACTAGCATGTGAGATGAGTGCAATTGTGCGGTAATTTGAACATTCTTTGGCATTGCCTTTCTTTGGGATTGGAATGAAAACTGACCTTTTCCAGTCCTGTGGCCACTGCTGAGTTTTCCAAATTTGCTGGCATATTGAGTGCATCACTTTCACAGCATCATCTTTCAGGATTTGAAACAGCTCAACTGGAATTCCATCTCCACTAGCTTTGTTCATAGTGATGCTTTCTAAGGCCCACTTGACTTCACATTCCAGGATGTCTGGCTCTAGATCAGTGATCACACCATCGTGATTTTCTGGGTCGTGAAGATCTTTTTTGTACAGTTCTTCTGTGTATTCTTGCCTCCTCTTCTTAATATCTTCTGCTTCTGTTAGGTCCATACCATTTCTGTCCTTTATCAAGCCCATCTCTGCATGAAATGTCCCCTTGGTATCTCTAATTTTCTTGAAGAGATCCCTAGTCTTTCCCATTCTGTTCTTTTCCTCTATTTCTTTGCATTGATCGCTGAGGAAGGCTGTCTTATCTCTCCTGGCTATTCTTTGGAACTCTGCATTCAGATGCTTATATCTTTCCTTTTCTCCTTTGCTTTTCGCTTCTCTTTTTTTCACAGCTATTTGTAAGGCCTCCTCTGACAGCCATTTTGCTTTTTTGCATTTCTTTTCCATGGGGATGATCTTGATCCCTGTCTCCTGTACAATGTCACAAACCTCCGTCCATAGTTCATCAGGCACTCTGTCTATCAGATCTAGTCCCTTAAATCTATTTCTCACTTCCACTGTATAATCATAAGGGATTTGATTTAGGTCATACCTGAATGGTCTAGTGGTTTTCCCTACTTTCTTCAATTTCAGTCTGAATTTGGCAATAAGGAGTTCATGATCTGAGCCACAGTCAGCTCCCGGTCTTGTTTTTGTTGACTGTATAGAGCTTCTCCATCTTTTGCTGGAAAAAATATGATCAATCTGATTTCGGTGTTGACCATCTGGTGATGTCCATGTATAGAGTCTTCTCTTGTGTTGTAGGAAGAGGGTGTTTGCTATGACCAGTGTGTTGTCTTGGCAAAACTCTATAACCCTCTTCCCTGCTTCATTCTGCATTCCAAGGCCAAATTTGCCTGTTACCCCAGATGTTTCTTGACTTCCTGCTTTTGCATTCCAGCCCCCTGTTATGAAAAGGACATCTTTTTTTGGGTGTTAGTTCTAAAAGGTCTTGTAGGTCTTCATAGAACCATTCAACTTCAGCTTCTTCAGCGTTACTGGTTGCCTTATGAAAGATTAAGACAATTTTTTTTATTCTTTTTATGAAAAGCACCAAACGCAAAGGTAAATTGAAAGACAGTGAATACCTGTTTAACCCAGAGTCAACAATCACTAATGTTTGTTCACCTTGGAATGTCTCTGTCTCTCATCCCATTTTCTTTATATATACGTGTATGTGTTTATGTGGTATACATATTTTAATTTCTGCTGTTCCATTTGTGGTCTTCCCAGTTGGCCCTGGTGGTAAAGCACCTGCCTGCCAAAGTAGGAGAAGTAAAAAAACACAGGTTCAGTCCCTGGGTTGGGAAGATCCCTGGAGGAGGGCATGGCAACCCACTCGAGTATTCTTGCCTGGAGAGCCCTGTGGACAGAGGAGCCTGGTGGGCTGTGGTCCATAGGGTCACAAAGAGTTGGACATGACGGAAGTGACTTAGCACATACCATTTGGAAGTATGCATTATAACTTTTCATCCCTCAATATGTTAACATGCATCTCCTAGGAAAAGTAAACATAGCCAGTCCATATTTAAATTATCCTGTCTAAAAACATATTTTATGGCTGTATATTTTTTCAGACTAGGATCCAGATATGGTGAGTTGTATGTCTCTTTAGCTTCACTAGAGTAATTCCTCCACTGCTTTTTCCTATGTCATTAACTTTTTGAAGAGAGCAGGCCAATTGTCTATTTCCCTTCAGTATTGAGTTCAGTGTTTAGTTTTTCTAGCCCTTAAAGTTCCTGTAAATCAGAAGTTCTCAAGACTTCATTAGATTCAGGCTTAAAGTTGTGGAAAGAGAATTTCATAGATGATACTGTGTTCCAGTGATACTGGTTTCAGGTTGTTTTAACCTTGTGTTGCTTTTTATTTTAACTTATGATTTAATTTTATTTCTTGAATATGTGAGACATTTTCATGACTCAGAATTTAAAACTGCTTGAAGGATATTCTTGGGGAAGTCTCTGGAGCTGAGCATGACTGAGCACCGACATGCACATGGGGAAGTCTCTGCCTCTCGCTGCAGTTTTAGCATGTCACGTCAGTAAGCCATAATCCTGGGTTGCACCAAAGCTAGTGAAGAAGCTAAGTTTGATCACTTGGTTGCGGTGGTGACCACCAGATTTTTCTACTGTAAAGCCATGTTTCTCCCTTTGCAAATGACAGGTAATCTGTGGGGTAATACTTTGATAACCGTGCAGATATCTGGTTTCCTAGAGGCTCAGCCGTAAAGAATCTGCCTATAATGCAGGAGACACCGAGACATGGGTTCGATCCCTGGGTCAGGAAGATCCCCTGGAGGAGAAAATGGTAAACCACTCCCGTATTCTTGCCTGGAAAATTCCATGGACAGAAGAGCTTGGCAGGCTACAGTACATGGGGTTGCAACAAGTTGAACGTGCATGAGCAACTAAACAGCAACAACCTTTCACAGTTTTAGCAGGGATTGATGCTCCTTCCTTCAATGAATTATTTCAGTGAAAATCAAAATGGTTATTTTCCAGTTCCTTTTATATTTAATGGTTGGCATTATTCTGTAAAGAAGAGCTTTTCCTCATTAATTGGGGGTGAATTTTAATTCATCCTAGAAGGGCAGGATAATTTCTTAATTCTTTCTGTAATTATCAATTTTTAAAAAAGAGAGTTGGCAGCATAATCACCTTCAGTTATGATGGCAAGTGAATTTTTGTATCATTTGACTTATGGATTTTTATTTATTGTGTTTTATAGTTAATCACATTCCTAATGCTTTGTGCTGCTCAAGCTGTCCCAAATTTGGCCAGTGGTGGCCTCTTAAAGTTGGCTCCTGTACCCTTTTGATATCCCCCAACCCCCAAAATAGTTTTTGAGTGCTTCCTTGTTTTCCACAAGATGTTTCAGGATCGCCTTATAAATTCTGTGCCCCTTGTTGGCATCAGCCATCTCTCCCTTGTTCATTTTAGCTGGGGAGTAGTATTTGGAAACCATCTGATACCCTGATGTGTTCCAAAATGAGGTATCAGAAAAGGCTGGGTGTTACATTTTTTAAAAAATATTTGAGTTGATACTGTCTAATTCAAATTTTAAAGTACAGAATTTTTCTTGTATTTTCTCTTACACAAAAAAACTTTTTAAAATCAATTTCTGTACCATTTTTTATTTGCTATGCATAAAATAATTTCAAAATTGCAATACCAATATTACTGTGAAAAATTTAAGTACTAAGTAAGAGTTAAGAGCTACAATGTTTGTTTTTTGGTGCTTAGAATATATCCTTCTAGAGTATATAGTTAGAGTACTTTGCTCAAAGCTTATTGGAGATAATTATTTTTTCCATGTGGCTTTGTTATCTTGTTTGATATTAGATTATATAGTTAAGTTTCTTTGTTTCAGTTTGGTTTTAATTTTCAGGGTTGCCTTTTTCCTCTTTACAACTAAATCTTAGTTTTGAATATTTGAAACATTTGCATGATTCAGAGTTAAAAGCATTTGGAAAGATTACACAGAGAAGTCTTACTTCCATCCCATTCCTATCTGCTTGGATCCTGTTTCTCTCCCTCTAGAATTGTTAGTTTCTGATTTAGCCTTTTAGGTGTTTCCTTTATAAAAATAAGCAAAGACACATACTTTAAAACTGGTTTTTTTCTTTTTTATTCCACAAAGGATAGCTTAAAATATACACTCTTCTGCATCTTTCTTTTTTTCATTTTACAATGTACGCTGGTGATCATCTATCAATAAAAAGTTTTCATGTTCTTTTTTATGGCAGTATAGTTCTCATTTGTATGGAAAAATCATAGTTTAATCAATAGACCCTCTTATTGGTGGACATTTGGACTATTTCTAATCTTTTGCTATTTCCAATAATGCTACTATGAATAACTTTATGCATATGTTACCTCCTAGTCTAAGAGATAAGAAATTGTGTCTTGGAGTAGTTTTAATTCACATTACTCCTTGAGTAAGGTTGAGGAACTTTTCATGTTTAGGGACTATTTGCATTTTTTTTTAATCTGAGAAGAGTCTGTTATATCTTTTGCCATTTTTTAATTCAATTTTTGGTTTCTTTTGTCTCAGTTTTTAGGAGTACTTTGTGTAATAGATAGAAATAGATCTATATAATAGATACAAAGTGCTCCTAAATATAATTTAAATATAAGTAATACATATATATATAGTACTTATATGTAAATACTTATATTTATTATATAGATATATCTCTCATGCAGTATATATAAATAGATATAAAATACTGTGATATAAATTGCAAATACCTTGCTTGTCATTTGTCTCCTGGCTTTATTTGTGGCATTTCTTTTTGTCTTATAAAAGATTTTTATGTAGTCACATTTATCATTCTTTAATTGCTTCTGGACTTTGAATCATAAAAGAACTTTTTCTGTTCCTAGGTTATAAAGAAATTTACCCGTGCTTTCTTCTGTGCTTATAGTCACTCAGTTGTGTCCAACTCTTTGCCACTCCATGGACTATAGCCCGCTAGGTTCATCTGTCCATGGGGATTCTCCAGATAAAAATACTGGAGTGAGTTGCCATGCCTTCCTCCAGGGAATCTTCCCAACCCAGGGAATGTTTTCTTCTAGTACTTTTATTTATTATATATGTATGTGTATATATATGGAAAACTTAAAACATACAGAAGTTGAGAAAATAATATGATGAATTTTCTACTATTCAGATCATTCTCTCTGTCATGCTGTATCAGTAATTACCAATTTATGGTCATTGACCTGATATTCATTCTTGCCATTGGTTTTCTCTCACAGCCCCTAAGATTTCTGCTGCTACCAGCTGTATAAAATGGGAGGAACAAACTTCAGAGCAGATATTCAGACTTTATCGTGCTGTTGGAAATATAGTAAGTTGGAAGTCACATTGCAGTTTTACCTGTGTGTGTATATGTGTGTGTGTGTTGCAATTTACTTTTGAAGTATTTTTATTTAGGAATCTCATAAACAAAACCTAAGGATCCTGAAATGCATTTTTTCATTTAGTAATTATTTTAGTTTTGACTGCACGGGCTTCTCGTCGCGGTGGCTTCTCTTGTAGAGCTCGGGCTCTAGGTGCACGGGCTTCAGTAGTTGAAGCATGTGAGCTTGGTAGTTGTGGCTTGCAGGCGCAGCTGCTTCTCAGCGTGTGAGATCTTCCTGGACTGGGGATGGAACCTGTGTCCCCTGCATTGGCAGGCAGATTCTTAATCACTGGACTCCCAGGGAGGTCCCTGAAATTAATTTCTAAATGAACTTTTTCTTCCTCTCAAACTGAAACTCTATAACCATTAAATAACAACTCCCCATTCTACCCATCCCACCATCCCTGGTAATCACTGTTCTACTTTCTGTTTGTGAATATGCCTATCATAGGCACCTCATATAAGTGGAATCATGCAATACTTGGCCTTTTGTGCCTGGCTTATCTCACTTAGCATAACGTTTTCAAGTTTCATTCATGTGGTACCATGTATCAAAATGTCATTCTTTTTTAGGGCTGAATAACATTCCATTGTATATATATGTAGCACATTTTGTTTATCCACTCATCTCTTGATGGCCATTTGAGTTGTTTCCACCTTTTAGCTAATGTGAATAATGCATGTATGAATGTGGATGTACAAATATCTGTTTGAGTCCCTATTTTAATTCTTTTGTATATCTGACATTCATTTTTAAAATATTTGTTATATAGAATCTTTTAAAACTTTTTTTATTTTTTAGTTTATTTTTTGGCTTCTGTGAGTCTTTGTTGCTGTGCATGGGCTTTCTTGCTTGAGGTGAACAGGATCTCCTCTATCGTTGCGGCTTCTCATTGCGGTGGCTTCTCTTGTTGCGTGGTGCAGGCTCTAGGGTACGTGGGCTTCAGGAGTTGCCTCACTCAGGCTCAGTAGTTCCAGGTCCTAGGCTCTGGAGAGTGGGCTCCATAGTTACGGCACTTGGGCCTAGTTGCCCATGTGTGGGATCTTCCTGGACCAGGGATTGAGCCTGTGTCCCCTGCATTGGCAAGCAGATTCTCAACCACTGGACCACCAGGGAAGTCCCAAGTTTGGGGTTTTTAATGGACTACCTTTGTTGGTTAAAATGGAGAACTGCCTTTGAATATCTGTAACATGCCCAGATCTTCAGTGAGGATTACAACCTTATGTTATGGGTATTATCCCATTTTAAGTTGACAAATTGAGGCTTAAAGTAGATGCTCAATGAATGGCTATTGAATGTTGTTGACAGTCACATTGTTAGTGAGAGTCAGGTTTTGAACCAGATCTGCCTGACTTCAAACCCTCTGCTTTTCCTGCTGTAACTGAATGGTATTAGGGAAAGGAGCATTGACTTTAGAACCAGACAGAGCTGGATTCCAGCTTCTCTCTGCTACTTCCTAGCTTTGTAGACTTGAGAAAGTTACTTAACTTCTGAGATTTAGTTAGTTCATTTGAAAATTAGAATGACATATTGTATATAAAGCATCTAGTACAGTATCTGATACCTACTATTATTCATTCACTAAAAAAATAATTTATTGAAATCCTGTTATGTGCTAGGCATTGTTCTGGGTGTTAGAGGTGATGTGGGAAAGCAAAAACAAATAAATAAATAAGGATAATATCAGATAGTGTGATAAGCTCTTCAGTGAAAATTAATGGAAGATAATGTGATAGATTCACTGGTGGCTATTTTAGATTGGATATCTGTTTGGGGAAGGCCACTCTGAACTGACATTTAAGCTGAGGTCTGAAAGACAGTAAGGAAAAAGTCATGCCCAGATTAGGAAAAGAGCATTCCAGGCAGAGGGAGCAGCTAATACAAAACTCAAGTAAGCTAAATCAGATAAAGATTTACAAAAAAAGAAAACTACAGATCAATAGCCCTTATTAACATAGAGGCAAAAATCCTTAATAGAATTAACAAACTGAGTCAAACAACATGTAGAAAAGGATTACACACCGTGGTTACGTGCGATGTAGCCCAGGAATACAAGGTTGGTTCAGCATAGAAAAATCAACGTAATACACCATATTAATAGAATAAAGGACATAAACCACATAACTGTCTGAGTAGATATAGAAAAGGCCTTTGAAAAATCCATTATCTTTTCATGATAAAAATATTCAACAGATTAAGAATAGACAGGAACTTCCTCAAACTGGTAAAGAATATCTACCAAAAAAAAAAAAATCCAAAGCTAACATCATATTTAGTGGTAGAAGATTGAAATTGTTCCCTCTAAGATCAGGAACAAGACAAAGATCTCCACTCTCACTGCTTTTTAAAAATTTTTTATTTTTAATTGGAGGATAATTGCTTTACAATGTTGTGTTGGTTTCTGCCTTACAACAACTCACCACTTGTATTCAATATTGTACTGGAGGTTATAGCCAGAGTAATTAGACAAGAAAAAAAGGAACAGTGTAAAACTATGTCTATAACATTATATATAGAACATTATAAAGACTCCCCCCTCCAATGGAGAAGGCAGTGGCACCCCACTCTAGTACTCTTGCCTGGAAAATCCCATGGACGGAGGAGCCTGGTGGGCTGCAGTCCATGGGGTTGCTGAGAGTCAGACACCTGAGTGTGACTTCACTTTCACTTTTCACTTTCATGCACTGGAGAAGGAAATGGCAACCCACTCCAGTGTTCTTGCCTGGAGAATCCTAGGGACAGGGGAGCCTGGTGGGCTGCTGTCTATGGGGTTGCACAGAGTCAAACACGACCGAAGTGACTTAGCAGCAGCAGCAGCAGCAGCAGCTCCCCTCCAAAACAATAGAGCTAATAAACAGCAAAGCATTCCTAAGTAAACGGAAAGGCCTCTGTGTTTGCAAATAAGATTTAATATTGTTAAGATGGCACTGTTGCCCAAATTGATCTACAAACTCAACATATTTCCTATAGAAATCCTACTTGACTTCTTTGCAGAAATGGACGTTTATCCTAAAACTCATATGGAATCCCAAGAGGTCCAGAATAGACAGAAAGTCTTGAAAAAGAACAAAATTGGAGGGCTAATAGTTCCTGATTTTACAACTTACTACAAAGCTACAAAAATCAAGGCAATGTGATACTGGAAAAGATAAACATAAAGCTCAATGGGATAGAATTGAGAGTCCAGAAATAAACCCACATTTATGGTCACGTGATTTGTGATAAGGATTCCAAGACAATTTGATGGGGAAAGAATAGTCTTTTTACCACATGGTGCTTGAACAACTGGATATTCAGAATAAAAAGAAATGGATTTGGATCCCTGCCTCACACACATA
Organism: Budorcas taxicolor; assembly: GCF_023091745.1. NCBI lineage: Eukaryota > Metazoa > Chordata > Mammalia > Artiodactyla > Bovidae > Budorcas > Budorcas taxicolor. The sequence goes on along the minus strand of NC_068919.1, from coordinate 12,112,511 downwards.
TAGAAATGAGCTCAGTATGGATCAGAAACCTAAATGTAAGAGCTCAAACTATGAAAACTCTTGGAAGAGGATATATACCTTCATGACCTTGAAGTATGCAATGGTTCTTAGATATAATGCCTGAAGAATAAGCAACAAACTAAAACTAGAGAAATTGGATTTCAAAATTTAAAAGAACACTAACAAGAAAATGAAAAGACAACTTACTTAATAAAATATGTGCAAATCATGTATCTGATGAGAGTCTAGTAACCAGTATATATAAAGAACAAAGAACTCATAGCAAAAAGGTTAAGATGATAAGCAAAAATCTAATAACATTAGAAAATCAGCAAAGGCTCTGCATAGACATTTATCCTAAGGAAATATATAATTGGCCACTAAGCATATGAAGAGATAGTCAATGTCATTACTCATTAGGGAAATGCAAATCAAAACTACACTGAGATACCACTTCACACTTACTAGAATTGCTGTAATTAAAACAAACAAACATAATCAGGGTTGATGAGGATGTGGAGAAATTTGGAACCCTCATTCATTGTTGGTGGAAATGTAAAATGGGGCAGCTGCTTTAGAGAACAGTTTGACAGCTCCCCCAAAAGTTAAAACAGTTAAACGCCACATAGTAACCCTTATCTTCTGCAATTCACCTTTCCTCTCCACTGAGAAATGCTTGTGCTATAACAGAAGGAACGCTTATCTTGCAATCAGAAAGTGAAATTTGATTCCTAGAACTGCTGTGTATTAATGAAGAGCAAGATTCTTAACTTCTCTGAGCTTCTGCATTTTACCTGTAAAATGAGGTTAATGACCAGGTCCACAACTGTCAAGATCAAAGGAGATAAACTGTCAATTTAAATCCATACCAACGTATGATTTTGACAGTAATGATAGTGAACACAGAAATGACTGTATTCTTACTGTCCCTCTCCTTCCTGCAGTGTTCTGATAAGGTGAAGATGAGCTTTACCTCCCCAAGAACAAGTACTGTGTATTCTAATTCTGTACCTATATCGTATTTGTAGCCCTCTGTAAATATAAATGATTTTCAGTCAGTAAACGTGTTTCAGAAGTCTTTATAGAGTTCTTTGAAAGAGAAAAGGTTACACATGAAAATCATTTCATGACTTACTGGAAGCTGGTGAAAGAAGAATCAGTCAGCAAATTATAGAAGAGGATATACCAAAATATTACATAGATAAAGTTGTGAATATTTTTCTTCAAATGTGTTTAATTCTCTGATTTAACCATTCACATCTTTGAAACAGCCTATCTTATTCTGAAAGTTAAATGTCCTGTTGAGGTGGCCGTGAAAAGAGCCCTGACCTGAGAAAGAGAAAATGTAGATTCTGGTCCTTGGCTCTGCCCTTAACCAACTGTGTCTAAACGTGGGGAAACGGGTGCATTGCTCTGGGCCTCACTTTCCTCATCTAAGAAATAGAGGACTGAACTGCAGTCTGAAAATTAGTTTATTTACTTCACAAATTTGAAAGAACTTATTTTCCTGGTGTATGTTAATTTCTCTTAGCCTATTTAAATCAAAGTCTAATAAAAGTAGCATCTCACTGTGGGGAAAGGCAAGATGGATTATTCAATATATAGTGTTGGGATGGCTGGTTAGCCAAAAGAAATGGAGCCTTCAAGTCTCATCTTTTAAAATCAGAATAAAATCTAAATGGATCAAAATGAAACCGAAAAGAACTGGGAAAAAGCGTAGTTAGATAATTTTGTAATATTTGATAAGGCTAATAAATACTACTTAATAAAATAAAAAACTTATGCATGGAAAAAATTACCCAATATTAAAAGTTAACAAACTAGAAAAATATTCATAATACATCTGAGAACTAAAGAGCTAATTTCCTAAAAATATAGAAGCCTGTCATGAATTAATGAGAGGAACAACTCAGTTTTTTTTTTTTAATGAGCAAAGGCCATAAACAGGCCTAAGAAATAAAATTTGCAAGTGTAAGTAAATATGCACTACTCCTTAGCCTCAATAATAATAAACAGTAGTAGATTGTCATTTTTTTCTCTTATCAAGATTGTTTAACAATAAAATGTTGATGCCCTTTAACCCAAGTGGTCCACTTAAAAAAACAGCTATTGGGACTTCCCTGGTGGTCCAGTGGCTAAGACTCTGCTCCCAATGCAGGCGCCCTGGGCTCAAACCCTGGTCAGGCAGCTAACTCCCACAGGCCGCAACCAAGAGTTCATATGCTACAACTAAAGACCCAGGGCAGCCAAATGAATTAATAAATATATTACACAACAACAACAGACTGTTCTCCAGAAATATAAAAGTCCTCAAAGATATATATGCCAGGCTATTTATTATCACATTTAAAGTTTTTTTGTAATTTTGTAATATGTTATGAAATGTCTATCATAAAGGCATTGGTTGCATAAATGATGGTACATTTTATAAAATGGAATATTGTCCAGCAGATAAAAGAGTGAAATAGATAAGTGTGTACTGATGAAAATTTGTCCAGTTTATGGTTAAGTCGGAAAAAAAAAAATCCTTGTCAAACACTATGTTTTAGATTTTTGTGATAATTATATTTGTAGAAAAAATACAAGGACATACACATCAGGGTACTAACTGGTTACCTCTGGGGATAGGAGGTAACCTCTGGGCCTCACTTTCTTTGTCTAAGAACTAGAGACTGAACTGCAGTCAGTCCTTGAAAAAAATGATGAGACTGAACTGCTCATCATTTATGTTACTTAGTGCCGTTCGCAGCCTGGATTTAGTGAAGTTTTTTTTTTTCTGTGATAAAAGTTTTATAAGCAAAAATTTACCACCAGTTTTGCTAGCACTGCATTTTCACTGTTTATCTTTTGCCATGTAGGATGACTGGATTGGTGTTTGATCAGTGATAAATTATTCATTTTCTAATTTTTTAACATTAATTGTTGTAATGCTTGCATTTTTACAATGAGCATGAATTTTAACTAGAAATATTAATAAGATATACATTGATTAAAAATGGTATTTAATTTTAAGATCTTATATATCCCTAGGGCTGATGCAGAGGGTTATGTTATGTTCTGTTTCATAAGGTTTAGAGACTAAGTTCCCAGTTCCACTGTAATTGGGAGAGAAAGGCCAGATTAACACAAAATAATAATTAAAAGTGTTGGGGATTGAGTGTATGTTTTTATCCTTCTTTCATTTTATTTACAGATTCCGTTGCAGACACTCTGGATGGATAATACCATTAAACTTCTGGATTTGGTAGAAGTTGATAGTTCAATCCTCAGTGGTACTTACTTTTGAATAGCTGTCATGGGAAATGTTTTCAGTATAGTCCATTTGAAAATGTGTCTGTTTTACCATGAGTCACATTTACTAAAAATAAGGATTCTTTGAGTTTGTTTCAGCTCATTAATTGTAATACTTTACCTTCATTTATAATGTTATTCTTTGCAGTGTCCATTCACATGTATTTCCTCTTGTAAGAAACTTAGAAGTAGATACCAGTGTTATTATCCCATATTAAGCTCTGTGATTTCTTCTCTTAAGGTTTTCAGGGAATACAGAATGATTAGGTTAATTTCCTTCTGGTGAATATCATAATGAAAATCTCTGGGCAGCTCAGTGAGAATCTTAGGCCAGGGTGGAGCATTTCATGATCTGGTCCATTCAGAGGCCCGTCATGTCCTACCTTCCTGGTAGACTGAAGGAACGTGAGCCACAGAGGGAGCTGGTGTAGTTCACAGGGTGTCAGAGTTACCCAGGGATCTAGGAACTGGGATTTGTTTGGTCATGGATAGAGGGCCCAGCTTAGATCCTAAGTTTCCTTGTATATCTCTCCACTGCAAGCTAGTTATTTCACCCAAATGGTCAAAACCTCTAGGTTCAACATTTTAGGTTGATCTGCGGGACACTGAGTAAGTAGCTGCTTATGTGTATGGAAAGGTTCCTGTTGGGCTCAAGATGCACACAGAGCACCATGACTCTCTTGTAAGTTTTGGATTACAGTCAGGGCATCAGCAAATGTGTGCTCTCCAGTGTTAGTACTATCTTGCAGAATGTTCCCTTTGATTTTTAAGAAGCACTATGAAGTTGTGTAATTATTCTCTCTCTCATATCCTGCTTTTTCTCCTCCCCTTTCTTTAGATTCAAAATTAACAGGACAAGCTGTAATTCCAGGATCAGTAATATACCACAAACAGTCACAAATACTGCTGGTTTGTTGCAAGGTACAGTTTCCTTTAGTTTCACGTAATTACACTTCTTTTATTGAGTTTATAGTGTATATCATTTGTCATTTTTAGTTGGGTCATCACTCAACTAACTGCCTGTCCATCAGATTGTGATGAAGTTTTGCTAAGGTGTTACTATTGCTCAGACAATGAAAAATGATTCAGTAACTTTGTTGTTGTTTAGTTGCTAAGTCGTGTTGAACTCTTTTGCGACCCCATGGACTAGAGCCTGCCAGGCTCCTCTGTCCATGGGATTTCCCAGGCAAGAATACTGGAGTCATTTGCCAGTTCCTTCTCCAGGGGATCTTCCCAACCCAGGGATGGAACAGCATCTCTTGCATTGGCAGGTGGATTCTTTACCACTGAGCCACCAGGAAAGCTCATCATTTATCTTACTTAGTGCCATTTGCAGCCTGGATGTAGTAAAGATTTGTTTTGTTTTTGTGTGTGTGTGTGTGATAAAAGTTTTATAAGTAAAAATTTACCACCAGTTTTGCCAGCACTGCATTTTCACTGTTTCTTCAGGATGACTGGATTGGTGTTCGATCAGTGATGCTCAAGAAAACACTAACAGCTACTGACTTCTACAATGGATATTTGCACCCCTGGTACCAGAAAAATTCCCAAGCTCAACCAAGCCAATGCAGATTTCAGACTCTCAGACTTCCACCAAAGAAGAAGAAGCAGAAAAAAAAAATTGTTGCTATGTAATAGCGTACCAAGTACTTTGGAAGAAGATGGACAAGAACCTACTATAAACTTGTAATTTGTTAGAAGCCTTATTTATAAGGAATTATCTTGACTTTCAAAGAATTTGACACTGTTGAAAGGGAAGATTATTGTAAAAAAGATGAATTACCTCACTTTGCATTTTCCGTCTAACAGTTAAAAATAGCTTTTTCTCTTTGAGTAAAAAGAGAAGTTTTAAATTAAATTTTTATTTATAATATCAGACTCATCAGACTGTATCTTTACCTAACAGTGAGTATGACTAACTGGTATGTGTATATACTGAAGAGAGTTTCTTTTAAAAAAGTGCGTCTATTAAATTTTTAAAATCATATGTCCCCTCTGACTGTGTTAGCATTTCAGCAGTATTCAATCTACATTTTGGATTTTTAACAGGGAGTAAAAAGTCAGATCTTTACATTTATCTACCATCTAGTTCCTACCAAGTCATAAACATTTATAATATGTTATAATCTCTGTAAATTCACATTTTACACCTGGATTTCCTTAAAGTAGGAATCTGGTAACATTCTTCAACATGTTTGTGCAGTAAAAGTTGTTGATCAGCTGGCCTGTGCAGACTCATCTTTTCTGTGTCCAGGAGAGTCAGGCACTTCTCTGGAGCAAGGGAGGTACGGTGGCCAGCTGTTGAATTTTTTTAAGCCTTTATATTATCAGCTTTTCCTGCCTAGATTCTATCAGTTAAAAATTTTCTTCAGTCATTAATTCAGCAACACTTATTGATAGCATGATCAGATAATTGGTTATCTCTATTAGGACATGTTTATAACTAAAAGGAAGCACTTAGTTACCCCTGGATGACAGGTATCAATAGGACTCTCCGAAGCAAACCAGGTTGTGTAAACATCGTAGTTTTTAAAAAATTTTTTAAAAATGTGAACCATTTTTTAGAGTCTTGAATTTGTTACAGTATTGCTCCTGTCTTATGTTTTGTTTTTTTTGGCCACAAGGCACGTGGGATCTTAGCCCTCCAATCAGGGGTTGAACCCATGCTCCCTGCATTGGAAGGTGAAGTCTTAACTGCTAGACTGCCCGAGCAGTCCTTAAACATCCTCTTTATTGAACACTTGCACAGTAGGCTAGATTTTATGCTGATGACTGAAGACTTAGAGATTAAATATATGTTTAATCTAGTGGGGACACAAGCATAAGCAAATAGAATACTGTTTAAATGCCACAATGGAGATACTGTGGAAGCACTAAGTTTCCCCTCAAGGGAGTCAGTGGCAGCAAAGCTGAATCTGAGCTTCCGAATGATGAGTTCATTATACAGACAGAGGCCTGGAAGAACATTCTAGTATGTGCAGAGGAACAGAGGCATAAAAAGAACACTGTCTTACAGTGGGGTTTGGTAACGTTCTTAAGCTGAGTGGTGGGAACATGATTGCCTTTTATTATCATTCTTTATAAATTTGCTATGCACACTTCAGTGTATGAGCTAGTTATATACTTACATATGTGTGTATATAGCTGGCTGGGAGAGAGCTAATGTTGGATCATGGAAGAGAAATAAATGGCATGTTAAACAAATGGCAGGAAGAAAGTGTTTTAAAGGAGCTGGAAGAACTGATACAAGTGGAGTAGCGTGATGGAGATGAGACTGGAAGGCCAGGTCATGGAGGACTTGCAGACTGTGAGAATCTGCACCTTTGTCAGGGAAGTGACACAACCACAGGTTTGCATTTTGGTAAGTTAACTGGTGGTGGGGTGGAAGGTAGATTGGAGGTAAAACCTGGGGCAGGAAGACGTGTTGGGAAGTTACAAACATGATCTAAACTATGGCAGCAGTTAATTGGGATAGGTGAAATGGTTTAAAAGATTTTCACTGTAGAAGTAAGAACTTGGGTTATCAGTTGAGTGTTTTATAGAGCGTTTTGGTTTCACTCGGGCTTCCCTTGTGGCTCAGCTGGTAAAGAACCTATCTGCCTGCAATGCGGGAGATCTGGGTTCGATCCCTGGGTTGGGAAGATCCTCTGGAGAAGGGAAAGGCTATGCACTCCAGTATTCTGGCCTGGAGAATTCCATGGACTGTATAGTTCATAGGGTCACAAAGAATCAGACATGACTGAGCGACTTTCACTTAATATCTGTTAATACCATACTCTCAAAATAGTTTGAGAATCAGTGACTGTGAAAGAACCTTTTTTGTTGTTTTTTCAGTTAACATTTATTAAGGACTTACTCCCCTCTCTAGACGCTAAGTTCATGTTATGGAATTCAGTGAGAGAGGATCACTGTCATTTGGGGGCTTATGGGCAAGCATTAATGGTGGTTTTTGCAGCAGATCTCAAGAGGTACCCACTCAGACTCTGCCATGGGGAGTGGGGAGCCTTACTGAGGGCACAGATTTATTCTTATAAGTTCTAATCTCTTACTACATGGTGGTAAGTGGTCTCAGGTCTGCCACCCTGCATTCTGAATGAAGCCTGTCTGCTTGTTTTGCCTATTACCATTGCCTTTGCTGATAATCTTTTGTGCCAGACCATCTCTAGCCTGTGAGGCAAGGCCCACCCCAGTCCAGTGAGTTCACCTGCATAAACAATACAGCCTAACGCCAAGTAGGGGGCTGTGGGTGAGGCCACATGAGCTGGACAGGGAAGCTGGCCATTGTGATTGACATGGGCGCCATATTGACAATTTTGTTGTTCAGCCAACTCTTTGCAACTCCAGGGACTGCAGCACGCCAGGCTCCCCTGTCCTTCACTATCTCCCAGAGACTTAGGACAATATGGAATACCTTTTACACGAGAAATCTTAAGGCATAAGTTCAGGGCCCATCTCACTGAGGGCAGTTTCCCATCCAGGGAGCCTCAAGCCCATCATGGGACTGGAGGACAAACCCCAGGTTTAGAACGCCAGCTCTATGTTGACAGCCCATTCTTTGAAAAATTAAATGGTGCACATCCCAGATAGCCTTCAGGAAAGGAGATGACCCACTCTTTCAACCTCTGATAGACACTGCAGCCCAGTATGATCGAGCAGTTTCTCATCTGAAGCAGACTCACTTGGAGTACTTGTTTGGAGACTCCTGGGCCTTACTCCAGAGCTTGACTCAGAATCTCTGGATATGGGACTCTGCATTTTATCACAACTTGACAACTAATTTGTGTGCTAGAGCAGTGGCAGCTGTAACTAGCTTAAGCGGTACACATGGAGCCACATGCAGGGCCTTAGTTCTGGGGTCCTTCCAGAAGGGGTGGAACACAGCCTATTCTGCATTCTGGATGAAAGGATGAATTTGCAAACACATTGCCTCTTATGCAAGATACTTCTTTGATTCTTGTCGTTGCTGAAAACACATCAGACTCAACAGAATTCAGTTACTTGTTGGTAGTTGGGTGACCCAGGACAAATGTTGAAAAGTTTAAATTCTGGGAATGTCCTGGTGGTCCAGTGGTTAGGACTCCATGCTTCCATTGCAGGGGGCATGGGTTCGATCCCTGGTTGGACCACATACTTCTCAATGGTCCAAAAAACAGAAACAAATTTAATTCTGATTTCTCATGGGTAATACCTACGCTGCAGAATACAAATACATATAGAATATACCCAGGGAAGTACATGGCACACAGTAGGGAATACTGCTACTGCTGCTAAGTCGCTTCAGTCGTGTCCGACTCTGTGTGACCCCATAGACGGCAGCCCCCCAGGCTCCCCGTTCCTGAGATTCTCCAGGCAAGAACACTGGAGTGGGCTGCCATTTCCTTCTCCAATGCATGAAAATGAAAAGCGAAAGTGAAGTCGCTCAGTCGTGCCCGACTCTTCACGACCCCATGGACTGCAGCCTACCAGGCTCCTCCATCCATGGGATTCTCCAGGCAAGAATACTGGAGTGGGCTGCCATTTCCTTCTCCAATGCAGGAAAATGAAAAGCGAAAGTGAAGTCGCTCAGTCGTGCCCGACTCTTCACGACCCCATGGACTGCAGCCTACCAGGCTCCTCCATCCATGAGATTTTCCAGGCAAGAGTACTGGAGTGGGGTGCCATTGCCTTCTCTGATAGTAGGGAATAAAAGGTAGCTATTTTTGTCACTGCAGTCTAACACTGCCAGGGCACCTTCTTGGGGCCTGCAACAATATTTTCTCCTCTGGATGGCAGCAACAGCTTGCTGAGATGCTTTTAGACTGACAGAAGGAAAAGAATTTTAGAGTGGGAAAGGCTCTATGTATTAGTACTCAAAATTTAGTTTGGAAATGATGAAATGGTGATCCAGCAACAGCTAGCTAGTGACAATATTAGAAACTGAAGCCTACAGTAGCTTTTATTAAAAAAAGATTTTATTCTTGGCTTCATTTGGGGGACAAAAGAAATGTTTCTGAGCACAAAATTGAGCTCTTGAGAAAGGCTGCTGAAAGAATGCTTATTGCTTTTAAACTGTTTTAAAGGTGATACAACATATTTCCAGTTTTTCTTTATCAAGCAATTTCAAGATAAAGAGATACGACTTTGAGATTCAACCAAGGTGGCATGAGTCCTGCCACTCAACCTTAAGCCTAGAATGATTACTCATCCTCACTGAATCCATTCCCTTATCTATGAAAGGAAAAATGTACCTACTTTGCAAGGATTTGCATGAGGAATAAAAACAGTCTATGTAATGCACCTAGCACAGTGCTTGGAACACAGCAGGTTCACAATACCATTATTATTAGCCAGCACTTACTGATTGCTAGTCCCCTTTCTAAGGATTCAACCCGAGCTTTCTCATTTTATCTTTACAATAACCCTATGAGGTGGGTAGTGTTATTGATCCTCCTTTTTCCAGACGGTTAGATAGCTATTAAGTGGTAGAGCTAGAATCCATACTTGAGTAGTCTGACACCAGGCTGTAGGACTAACCACTTTACCTTCCTGCCTTTATTACAAACGTTTTTTATCCATGATCAAGGAATTACATTACTAGGCCTTGGTGCTCAGAAATTAAGAAGTAGGAGCACATGTTAAATTGGCTGTCATATGCAGGAACAAGGCTAGACATTTCAAAAAGGTTTTTCCATTTTAGTTACTATTTAATCACTGTCTTTATCACCTCTGAGAATTCATGAAATTTTCTAGAACCCTACAGATAGAAGCTGCTTTATTTTGTATTATAATAGTGCAGCTCTTGTTTCCCAGGATTTTTTAACTGCAGCTCTCCTTCCAGAAGGTAGGTTATCACATTGTTATTTATGGAAGAAACACTAATGAGATGCTAGGTTGACAGATGATACAAGATATGTGGTACCTTTGCTTCAGTTCAGTTCAGTCGCTCAGTTGTGTCCAACTCTTTGCGACCCAATGGACTGCAGCCTGCCAGGCTTCCCTGTCCATCACCAACTCCCAGAGCCTACTCCACTCATGTCCATCATGTTGGTGATGCCATCCAACCATCTTGTCCTCTGTCATCCCCTTCTCCTCCTGCCTTCAGTCTTTCCCAGCATCAGGGTCTTTTCAAATGAGTCAGTTCTTCACATCAGGTGGCCAAAATATTGGAGTTTCAGCTTCTGCATCAGTCTTTCCAATGAATATTCAGGACTGATTTCCTCTAGGATAGACTGGTTGGATCTCCTTGCAGTCCAAGGCACTCTCAAGAGTCTTGTCCAACACCACAGTTCAAAAGCATCAATTCTTTGGTGCTCAGCCTTCTTTACAGTCCAACTCTCACATCCATACATGACCACTGGAAAAACCATGGCTTTGACTAGATGGACCTTTGTCAGCAAAGTGATGTCTCTGCTTTTTAATATGCTGTCTAGGTTGGTCATAGCTTTTCTTCCAAGGAGCTTTCTTTCTTTTAATTTCATGGCTGCAGTCACCATCTGCAGTGATTTTGGAGCCCCCCAAAATTAAGTCTCACTGTTTCCATTGTTTCCCCATCTATTTGTCATGAAGTGATGGGACTGGATGCCACGATCTTAAGTTTTCTGAATGTTGAGTTTTAACCCAACTTTTTCACTCTCCTCTTTCACTTTCATCAAGAGGCTTTTTAGCACCTCTTCACTTTCTGCCATAAGGGTGGTGTCATCTGCACATCTGAAGTTATTGATATTTCTTGTGGCAATCTTGATTTCAGCTTGTGGTTCATCCAGCCCAGCATTTCACATGATGTACTCTGCATATAAGTTAAACAAGCAGGGTGATAATATATAGCCTTGACCTACTCCTTTCCTGATTTGGAACCAGTCTGTTGTTCCATGTCCAGTTCTAACTGTTGCTTCTTGACCTGCATACAGATTTCTCAGGAGGCAGATAAGGTGGTCTGGTATTCCCATCTCTTTAAGAATTTTCCAGTTTGTTGTGATCCACACAAAGGCTTTGGCGTAGTAATGACCAAACACTAACTTGTCTGAGAAGTCAAAATACTGTTTCCATAAAGAGCAGTTTTGTGTGAGCCTACTTTTTTAAAAGTTTGATTGGAGGTAAGTGATGGTGGGGGAGTTATCAGAGAAGAGCAGCTTTGAGGAAAGGCTATTGTGAAGATTCTGTAATATGGCTCTCATAATTACATGGAATCTAAAATCTTGGAATTGGAAAGAACTTAGAGATCATTTAGGGCTTTCCTGGTGGTTCAGAGGTTAAAGCGTCTGCCTGGAATGCGGGAGACCCGGGTTCGATTCCTGGGTCGGGAAGATCCCCTGGAGAAGGAAATGGCAACCCACTCCAGTACTCTTGCTTGAAGAATCCCATGGAGGGAGGAGCCTGGTGGGCCACAGTCCATGGGGTCGCAAAGAGTCTGACATGGCTGAGCGACTTCACTAAGAGATCATTTAGTCTAACTTTGGACTCATTCTACAGAGAAGAAAACTGCACCTAGAGAGAGGAAGTGTCTTTCCCAAAGATAGAACTCGGGTTTCTTAACTCCCCTACTCTGTGGCCAATCCCTGTAATCCAGTATAAAATATCCATGTCACAGACTGGGTCTGGCAATGAGGAAACAGTATTCTTTTTCAAACTTGGTTCTCAGCATAATTTGATATACAACGCTGCAGTCAGTTGTACCCTGAAAAACTTAAAAGGATGGTATTCCAAGAGTTGGTATTGTTTTGCTCCTCTTTTACTTTTTCACACATGCTTCCCAGGGGCAAAATAAGGGAAATTCAGTCTGGTGGGTAAAGTGGGGTGGGGCAGGTTTGAGACCCCTTGAGAAAGTCAGACCCTGCTGTAGTCCGTACAGTTTGTACTTTAACTTGAAGGCAATGAGGAGCTATTGAAGGATTTAGAGCAGCATTTAAAGCATGAATATAGTTGCTTTTAAGTATTTTTTAAAAATCACAATAACATATGGATTGTTGTGTAAATTCAGACACTAGGTCTAAAGCCAAGTTCTCCTTCACCACCCCTTCTATTTCCAGTCTCCCCTCAGAGGTAACCACCACTCTGGTGTGTATACATGCATATCAGATATAGCTAGGATTATTTCGCACATGTGTTTTAAAACAAATATTATCCTGTCAAAAAAATCAATTTGAGGAAGAGCTTGGGTTTGGGCAGTTTTGAGAAGCAGCTGGCCACCTGTTTACTCTGCTTGGTGTTCACAGAGTATTTTGTGAACATTCCAGTTTGTAAATGAGATTCTCACACAGGGACTGGTGCTGTGGGAACCATCTGGCAGACCCCAACCATGACAGCTGCAAGACCTCCCAGCCACACCCACCAGGCCTGCTTGCCCTTGGCTTGCCCTGGGTCCAGAGTTTGCTTCCTGCATTTGTGCGATTATAGGGCAGCTGGAATCCACAGATATTAACTGTTTCTTGTTCACAGATTAGGGAAAGGACATGTGCTTGCCATGTGTTATGGAACAACTGAAGGTCCAAATATGACCACGAGTTCCTTTTCTAAGGGAAACAAAAGATTCATGATTTGGGGTTTGATCTTTTAACAAAAGTATAAATATAACAAAATAAACAACGTAATGAGTACCTATAATGGGTTTTACATACAACCAGTGATTTGCCAGTTATTCTATTCATTAAACTTCTCTAAATTTTTAAGAAAAACACTCAAGGTTAAAATTCTTCCACAAAAACATTCAGAACCTATGCGGTGCGAAAAACAGAAGATCACTTTCTGTTGTTGTATACTCAGTCGAGTCTGACTCTTTGTGACCCCATGGACTGTAGCCTACCAGGCTTCTCTGTCCATGGAATTTTCCAGGCAAAAATATTGGAGTGGGTTGCCATTTCCTTCTCCAGGGGATCTTCCCATCCCAGCAATGGTCTCTTGTATCTTCTGCGTTAGCAGGCAGATTTTTTAACCACTGTGCCACTTGGAAAGCCTACTTTCTGTTACTGATTCGAAATTCTGAAAAGGTGATTTGGCAGGGGTTTAGCGGGGTGGATATGTTACTGTGTTCTTGGGAAATGTGTCTGGGATTTGTCCCAATTCTAGACTGGGATCCAAGACTCCTAAGCAGGAAGGCAGAGGTCATGACTTAGGATGCAGTTTACTCAGATTCTTTCCTGCCCTTAATCCCCAAAAACATTTGCCAGGATAAAGGCAAAGGACTTTAATAAGGTACAAGTTTTCCCTGAAACAGATTAGGGAGAGGTTTTTTTCAGCAGGATCTTACTGCGAGATCACTAAAAAGCTTCAAACAAGGAGCTTTATATGTTATTCAGCGTTTTCATACCTCCAAATATTTTAATGAAAAGGAGAGTCATGAACTTTGCAAAATCTTACATAAGTGATTATAAATATTTTCAGTTCAGTTCAGTCGCTCAGTTGTGTCTGACTCTTTGTGACCCCATGGACTGCAGCATGCCAGGCCTCCCTGTCCATCACCAACTCCCAGAGTTTACTCAAACTCATGTCCATCACATCGGTGATGCTGTCCAACCATCTCATCCCGTTGTCCCCTTCTCCTGCCTTCAGTGTTTCCCAGCAGCAGGGTCTTTTCAAATGAGTTAGTTCTTTGCATCAGGTGGCCAAAGTAGTGGAGTTTCAGCTTCAGCATCAGTCTTTCCAATGAACATTCAGGACTGATTTCCTTTACGATGGATTGGTTGGATCTCCTTGCAGTTCAAGGGACTCTCAAGAGTCTTGTCCAGCACCACAGTTCAAAAGCATCAATTCTCTGGCACTCAGCTTTCTTTATGGTCCAACTCTCACATCTGTACATGACTACTGGGAAAACCATAGCTTTGACTAGATGGATCTTTGTTGGTGAAGTAATGCCTCTGGTTTTTAATATGCTGTCTAGGTTGGGCATAACTTTTCTTCCAAGGAGCGAGCATTTTTTAATTTCATGGTTGCAGTCACCATCTGCAGTGATTTTGGAGCCCCCAAAAATAAGGTCTCCCACTGTTTCCATTGTTTCCCATCTATTCGCCATGAAATGATGGGACTGGATGCCATGATCTTAGTTTTCTGAGTGTTGAGTCTTAAGCCAACTTTTTCACTCTCTTCTTTCACTTTCATCAAGAGGCTCTTTATTTCTTCTTTGGTTTCTACCATAAGAGTGGTATCATCTGCATATCTGAAGTTACTGATATTTCTCCTGGCAATTTTGATTCCAGCTTGTGCTTCATCCAGTCTGGCATTTCACATGATGTACTCTGTATGTAAGTTAAATAAGCAGGGTGACAATATACAGCTTTGTATATTGACAACATACTCCTTTCCCGATTTGGAACCAATCTGTTGTTCCATGTTCAGTTCTAACTGTTGCTTCTTGACCTGCATACAGATTTCTCAGGAAATCTGTAGGTAAGATTTCTTCAGGTAAGGTGGTCTAGTGTTCCCATCTCTTTGAGAATTTTCCAGTTTGTTGTGATCCACACAGTCAAAGGCTTTGGCATAGTCAATAAATCAGAAGTAGATATTTTTGTGGAACTCTGTCGCTTTTTCCATGATTCAGCAGATGTTGGCAATTTGATCTCTGGTTCCTCTGCCTTTTCTAAATCTAGCTTGAACATCTGGAATTTCACTGTTCACGTACTGTTGAACCGTGTTAATAATGTTAATAAATATATGAACATTCTCTATTCCTTTAAGGGAAAATGATAAAGGAGCTGGCCGGTCAGCGGGAGCTGTTCCTGGAAATTCCCAAGACCTCAGCACAAGCCTGGAAAGGGAGGTGAAGGTGTTACAGTGGAGGATTATGGGGGGCATTTGTGGCCGTGCCAAAGGAAAAAAATTCTTGTCAAGAAAAGAGTATACAAAGCCCTGTTAATCAAAGCCTGTAACCTAAAGGAGTTCCCTCAAAGCTTTATGCCGCGAACTGCAGGCGAGGCAGGTCCCAAGGGTCAGGCGCCCCTTTCTTCCAGTCCCACAACCTTTCCCTTGGTGCTCACGTCACATGAGTGACCTAGAACTGACCCTTGAGTCTCTCTGGGCCTCCTCCCGGAGCCCCCGCCCCCGCCAGAGCAGATGCCAACTCTGCAGCCGGCAGGATGTAGGGAGATCGTCGAAGTCTCACCCTGTGGTCCAACCCGCCCCGTCGCCATGGTGACCGCCGGAGTCACGCAGCTCCACCCCTTCCTCGCGACGTGGCCCCACCCCTCCGAACCCGGAAGCTCGCGGCTCGCGCTAGCTGCCAGAACAATTCCGGAGGAGGGAGGGCTGCGGTCCAGTCTCGCTCTGCCGCGCGCCCCGCCCCTCGGAGGCCGCTCCTCCAGCGCGCCCCCACGGCTCGCGGCGCTTACAGATACTGAGCGCTCAGGCCTCCAGCCCCAACCCGGGCCCCAGCAGCCTCCGAGGCCGGCCCCCTTCCTGGAGGGAAGAGCCGCCTTGGGAGGAGGGACAGGGACCTGGGGGCGGCCACGGCAGGTGAGGGGTGGGAGGGGTCCTGGGAAGCCTGGGATCTGGGTGTATGATGTGTTTGTGGCAGCAGGTGAGAGTGGTTTGTAGCGAGCACGGCTGCCTCTGTCGGTGTGACTTTGTGTGTGTGTGGCCCTGAGTGGGTCGGCTCATGTGACCATGCACGTGATTGCACGTCCCTGTGTGTGTCTAAGGTCGTGTCTGAGTTCATGGGGGTGATCGGTGTGCCTGTGACCCTGCCTTTGTGTGGCTGTCACCCGTGAGACTGGAAGAAGGTGGAGATCTGTG
This sequence comes from Budorcas taxicolor, assembly GCF_023091745.1. NCBI lineage: Eukaryota > Metazoa > Chordata > Mammalia > Artiodactyla > Bovidae > Budorcas > Budorcas taxicolor. Next base: position 12,096,521 of record NC_068919.1, on the reverse strand, counting down.
TGTGATTCGCCTGGGGTAGGGGGGTCGGGTACTTGACCTGGACATACTCCTGTAATCCCATACTGGGGCTACACTGCTACAGCCCAGGAACGCATTTTTCCTGTAAACTTTGAAGAACTCTGAGCAGACTAGTTATTTTGGAGATTGCACCTCAAGCCTGAAAGTGATAAATGCCTTTGTCATTGCTGAGCACGGGCCAAGTGTGAGGAAAGTGGCAGGGCTAAGCTGTCTCCTTTCCTCTTCTCCTTGTCCTCGGGAGTCCTAAATTCTGCATTTATGCTGCTTCTTTGTCTCCACCTACAATGTTCCAGCTCTTCTTGGCACAGAGCTTCAAGAGACTGAGGGGTAACTGAATAGCTGTGTGCAAATTTCCAAAAGCTTTAGTACTAAGACAGGGTACAAGATGAAATGTGACCGTCAAAATGTCAAGTAGTCAGCTTTTCCTCCCATGAGGTTTAGAAGATAATAGAATAAGTTTCTGAAGATAAGGATAAATCTTCCCCCCAGGAAACCTAAAAAAAGAATAGCTCTGTATTGGTGTGGTGAGGTAAGGAGACTTGCATTAAACAGCCAATGGCATCATCCAGAGACCCTTAGGTTCTAATATTTCGCTATTGCTTGTGTCAGTAAGAATCATAGATTGTCTGTATGTAGAGCATATGATTGAGGAAAAGGATCAGAAAATCTCTGACTAGTTGAACTGGTTAGATGACTTAAACATTTGTAAAGGCGATTTCATTGGCTGTGAATTGGCAGGGTCTGTTGAAATCCTGAGGGATAAGTGGACTGTAAAGTGTCTGGTTCTGGTGAAACCTTGATGGAGAAGTGCATGGAATTCTTGGTGCACACTCGAAACTGGCAGTTTTATCCTGGAGCAGCACAAGGGCCAGAGAGGACTGTGTGTCTAGAGCTCTCTCTGAGAAGGGGGTTTCCTTAAGCAAGATGAAGGGAAAATTCCTGCCACCCATTTCCCAGCAGCATGAACAGGTGCTTTTGTTTTTGTGAAGAATTGTGAGAGATCAAATCAGCGTTGAGCTTCTGGTCCACATTCTTTCTTATTTAATGCCGATCAGTTGGATCACAGTCTCAGTGAACCTTTTTTTTTTTTTGCCATATGCAGAATGTTCCCCTTGTGACTTGGAAAAGTATTCCCTTGTAGTGGATGAAAGAGAGCTAGGAGAACAAAATTCCTTTTCATACCACTCACAGCTGCTTTCCCTTTGCAGCAGTTTTTTTTCCCTCTTAAATGTCAGTTGGTCATATGCAACATTTGGTATCTGTCTTACCTTTCATGTACTGCCAGACTAGCACAAGTGTTCAAATCACTTGCTTCTATAAAAATCTAGTCACTGTTCGGTGGAATCTCTCTAACCAGTGAGGTTGGTTATAAAATAAATGTTATAATATTGAGTGGTTGTGGATAATACTGAAGACTGTGGTAAGGAACCTCTTTCTACTTACTCCTGAGGGAAGAAGTGAATGACAGTGAATGTGTATGCCTGTGTACAATGTGTGTGTGTATATTTGTATGATAGTTTGGTTTGTATGTTACAACTGATTCCAAACTATGAATCATTTATTTTATCCCAAGTTTGGTGAATCTAGAAGCAAAATTTCGGACTTTAGTTAGCCAAAGTGTTTTGAGTAGGTGTTTTGTTCTGATCTGTTGAGTAGGGATTTTTTTCTAAACATGTTTTTGATATTTCCTCCTGTAGAATAGTGATTGTTTATAGTAATTGTATACTAGAAAATGTCTTGATTAGGCAATAGTTAGATGACATAGGAATAGTTCAAGTCTGTTCAGGTAGAAAATTTTCCAGAATTAACTATATGTGCCAGTTGCTTTCAGTTAAAAGCAGTGACCAGCTTAGAGAAAGGCTATAGTTCAAATGGCTTCAGTTTTTTAACATGTTAATATTTGTTAAGAGAAAATGGATATGCAAAGAATGATTTTCTTTATTTCAGTATGAATAAGAACTACATCCATGCACATTGATTGTCTGTATAATACTGGCTGATGATTTTCTTCATATTTTAGAACCACTGAAGATTTCAATAAACTTTTCTCAGAACCATCCCAGCCTTGAAAGAAAAGGCCAATTATTACAGTGTCAAGGTTGTAAACCTAGTTTAATATTGGATGTCTACATTTACCATCTCCTTGGGGGTCAGTTTAGTAACCCCCAAGGCTAGAGGTAACAGTTGAGATTGCTGAGTGCCCTGTGTTTTGAGGGAGCAGATGTGGAGGGCCAAAGAGGAAGATTCATTGGCTTAAGAATCCCTGGCACCTGACCAGCCTGGAAAAGCCCCTCTAAGTTCTCAGTTCACAGTCAAGCCTAAGACTTAAGTCCTAGGGTCTGAAACTCATCCTAGCCCTGCTAGGAAAACCCAGGCTTGTGCTGCAGTACAGGACATTGTGCAAAGGAGCATTTGAGTCCTTCCAAACCAGTGGTTAGAATTTCTTCATCTGGCAATAAGAATCTGCAACAAGGAACTATAATTTTCAAGTTCCTGTTACGACACAACATAGATTTTTAAGCAAACAGGGGCGGCTTTAAGTTGGGCATGCCCGGCCAATGTAACACTCATAGGTACCCAGGTTAAAAGGGATTCTAGGATTGACTAGTTTGGCCTGCTTAGGATGTAGTCATTCATTTAGTCGACAGCTAATGCCTGCTGTGTATGAAGCACTATTCTGCACTTTAGGGAGAGAGTAGTGAAACAATCCTGGATGAGAAAACAAGTCCCCGAAGGGTCAGTGACTTTTCCCAGGTCATAGAACTATAAAAGCTGGAAATCGCTAATCTCACAATAGAAGACCACCTGTGTTTTAAAGGCACATGTTTTATTTTGTTGCTAGTTATTGTGCCTTCAGGAATGTTCTGGTACCTTATCATGGATCTTTCGGAGTGTATTATATCACTTTCACCACATCCATATGAACAGCAAGTTTTTCCTGTGTTTTGCATTACAATCTATGTGTGTTTCTGAAGCTGTCTCTCCTTCTAGAGTTAGATTTATGGCATTTTATGAATTTATGAGGAAGCAGGCTTACATGAACTCCTGTTTCTAGTGTGGAACTGTTCCCTAGAATTCTGCCAGACAGGACCATCTTTATTAACATAGATTCTTAAGATTTTGTTGGCAGACGGGTTATTCTACTGCATTTGGAGTCACGTAACTAGGACAGGCAGTCAGGTGTCAGGAAAGACTGTCCTGTGTCTGGTCCTGGTTTTGCAATGGCCATGGGATCCTGGGTAAGTCGTCAACATTTTCTAGACCAGATTCCTCTTTTGGAGGAACTAAGGGGGTTGGAATAATTCTCTCTCAGGGTACTTTTTGCTTGCTCTATGATTATAGGATTTCACCAATTGTTTTGTGTAGTTTTAGTATATAGCCGACAAGGTAAAACAGCCCATTTCCTTGGTTATACCTTTTAAAGTATTGTTGGTAGAACCAGACCAGATTCTACATTTAGTTCTGATGTAAACATGAATTCTTGACGTGAAACATCACATGCTTTTATTGCAGGGTTAACCTCCATTTCAGCTAACCATGGGAGAGATTAAAGTCTCTCCTGATTATAACTGGTTTAGAAGTACAGTCCCCCTTAAAAAGGTATGTATGGTTTTACTACAACTCTTCTTTGCAAAATCTTGTATTGTTTTTCATGTGTGATTTAGACATTATGTCTTACTAGTGTTTGAGAGTAAAGGTTATTGCCAAATATCACGACTGGATTGCAGAACATAACGTTCAACCCCTTTCCTGTCAAGTATAATCAACTTTTGAGATTCATTCAAGAGTAAAAGCAAGAATGACTGTACTCATTATTTTACAGTTGCTTTTACATATTCAAGCAAGCAGGAATACGTGTACTCCTCTGTATAGTTTGGTGGAAAGCGTAAGCAATAGCACCTGTACAGTAAGTGCAGTTAGATTCTATTAGAAACCGTTTTCCTGTTCTTCAAGATTGAAGATATACATTAGAGATCCTCTGTTTGCCATAATCTGTACTCATTCTGCCATAGTCATCTTCCAGAAACTTTATTTGCCTGGGTTGTCCAAAAACCCTAAACACTTCTGTTGAAGTCTGTTGACTGTGAGTCTCAAATTAATCCCAAATGCTTGGGGATCACATTGACAAAAGTTATGTCAGAATGAAATCTTTGCTGATCCCCTTGCAGAAGTATTAGAGTACTATGATCTGAAGATCATCTGTGTTTCTGTTAAAATTATTTTGTCAGGGTAGATAGCTGTGGAAGTAGCATGCAAGTTTGAGTTAATAACAGTTACTCTTCCTGTAGAAATTTGAGGTAGAGTTTCCACATATAGACAGAATACCTTTCACTATTGTAGGAAGCCCCCAAATATCTTAATTATTTCAACAGTTTAACAAACTGGGTAGTGATGTGCCCATTTTACAGATGAGAAAACCAAGGTTCATGGAGGTTAACATGTTAAAGTCACATAGTCTAGTAGAGTTTGGGTTAATATCAAATTATCTGGCTTCAAAGCCAGAGCTACTTGGCAGCTTAGCAAAGGGAACCTGCCTTTCTTCTTGCTACCCCAGGAACTGCTGTCTGCACTAGAAGAATTGCCACTGGAGTCCCATCCCCTCAAGTAACTCACATGGGCTCCTCTTGATGAACTCATTCACCAAGCTAATCACTTGACTCAAAGTAACACAAACTTATCGAAATATACTTGGAAGTAGTTGTAGGAAGTAGTTTCATTGATGTAGTGTTCTCCTTTGGTCAGTTTGGTCCACAGGTGATGAAAAGTTTGCTTGAAATTTCATGGTGCTAGATTTTAATTTCAGAAATCTGAATATCGTCTCTCGTGTTTTATTGCTAGAAGGTTGAAATTTACTGGATGCACTATCAAAGGTCACTAAGATTTTTACTACAATCACAGCAAAAAGAAACATGAAAAGCAAAAATATGAGTGGCAGAATCCAAAGGGCAAAAACATAATCATGAGATACACTGTCACTTGTGAAAGTCCAGAAAGTATTGGATAGGGCCCTCTAGACTTTGCCCTGCCCTGTTCGTCTGCTAAGTGACTCCAGTTAGCATGCTGCCGCCCACATTGACACATAGGCCCCACAGCACTGCCAACTTGGAGCTCTCAGAAGATGGAACCTTGGGATTTCTCTGGTGGTCCAGTGGTTAAGACTCCATGCTCCTAAAGCAGGGGGGCATGGATTTGATCCCTGGTCGGGAAAATAAGATCCAGCATGCCACATGGCATGGCCAAAGAAGGAAAAAAATAGAACCTTGAACCTTTTAATGTAAAAGTAGGATAAGTATTGATTTACATTGGCATAAGTTCAAGCAGTTAATGTACTTTTCCAAATAGCACCAAAAAGTCAGCCAAAGAGAACAAAAATTAGCTCTCATGCAGTGCATACTGTAGCTAACACTTTGACACTATTGAACACTCAGTATCTGCCAGACTCTGTGCTGAATGCCTGATTTGTTTCAGCTCATGTAATGCTCATCTTTTTCCCTTACTGGGTCAAAAGCCACTAAATGAGGAAGGTTTCTGATGACCCTCCTCCTTCTCATCCCCTTTTCCCCAAAAATCCAGTTTCCCTCTGAGCCCATTCCCCACACCTGATGCCAGAGAGTTTGAAATACTCTCTGGGGACAATGACACCTACACCTGCCTCATCCCTTCTCTCTAGCAGAGGTCTCTGTCTCAGAGGCTTGGGCTAGATCAGGCTCCTGAAGCATCTCAACGTGTGGTCCCATCTCTACCCAGTTTATCCTCAGAGCCTGGAATCTTTTCTTTCTCTCGTCTCCCCTTTCACACACTAACCCTGCTGATCCCAGCCAGCCCTCTGGGCCAGCCCTGGAGAATGACTCTGCAAATTGTCCACCTCCTACATGCGTACATGCACACACACAGCCAGAAATATGGGGAAGAATTAAGATGCCATGCGCAGAGTTTACTGTTTAATGGTAAACAAAATAAACTTCAAATAATCATGACTGGAAAGGAAAATCCCAAGCTGAGAGAAAAAGGAGCTCTTGGGAAAAGTATAAAGCAGTTCCGTGGACTGTGTCAGTTCTGAAGAAGGAAAAGGAGACAAGGCTGTTTATTATATGTGCTAGTCTGGTGTGATCCCCACCTTAGTGTGTAAACCACCAAGACAGTGGTATTAAAATTGTCAGCGAAATTATGGTGTCGAAATAACTATTGATACGTAAAATCAAATCCATGAGATTTTTCATTTTCCTCTTATAACTTTCCCTCCAGATTATTGTGGATGATGATGATAGTAAGATCTGGTCGCTCTACGATGCAGGCCCCAGAAATATCAGGTGTCCTCTCATATTTCTCCCTCCCGTCAGTGGAACTGCGGATGTATTTTTCCGGCAGATTTTGGCTTTGACTGGATGGGGTTACCGGGTTATAGCTGTAAGTATTACTGATTTAGGATAACAGTGCAGGTCCACATTTTCTGATTTTGTGTGTGTGTGTGTGTTTCTGTTTCTGAGTATAGTAATGGGCATGTTTCTTATTGTAAAATACTGTTTTTCATTTTTAAAATGTGAAAGGGAGTTTTTTTGAAGGAAGGTGGTGTGGTTTGAAAACAAACGGAGGTGCAGAGGAGACAAACCTTTATCGAAGCTTTCCCTACCCTCAGCTTGGACATGCATTTCCTGAATCAGTCTGACTGGTAGGAAGCATTGTTCTTATTTATAGATGAGGAGGCTGAGGTCTGGACATTTTAGAGATGGCTGAGGGTCACACAGTCAGTAGGCAGCGGAAGGAGAATCTGACCCCATTTCCTCCCCCCTTTTATTCCATCATTGCTTGGGAGCAGCAAAGGGTACTGAAACCTTGCTTTACTGTGAGTCTTTGACAGGTGAGGTGAGGTTCATTAATTAGCTCATATTCTTCACGTTTGGTCAACAAGTTTTTTGTTTCTAATTGTTATCACTGAGTTTGGTCTAAATCTAGTTTTGCATTGATCGTTCTTTAATCTCCCTCTCTGGGAGGAGGGCATAGGTGGGAAGGCGCCGTTGCTCACCATAGAGTGTTTGGCACGCCTTGACTAGGTCAGGACTGTGGACTTCGGTTTCCTAACTTCCCCGAAGCAGAGGCCCTGGCTTTGGAGCTGGTGGTTGTTTTCTGGGACCTAGAATATTAACACGTAAATGGTACTCCCCATGGGAGTACGGCTGTTGGTATACATTTTATTTACTGCCTAGAGGAGAGAAAACATGGACCCGGGCTCTTCTCTCAGAAGGAAACTGAAAATTCCACTGGGGCTACCACCAACTGGGGTCACACAAGACAAATGCAGCTCCTCTCCCTCCTGACAGCCCTGCTCTTTCTTGAAAAAACTAGTTACTTTTGGCTGCCTGCTGACGTTCCCCCCAAGGTCTTGTCTTCTCCAGCTAAATCTCTCCAGATTCTTTAACCATTCCTCATATGGTGTGTTGGAAGCCCTGCCACGTAATCCTCCCTTGTTCTGGGTTTTCAGTAATCCCTCTCTGTGGACAGCATTCCAGGAGAGGAGGCTGGTAGCCGCCCTCATCCTCGTCCTTTGCAGCTGAAGTGGTGACAGTTTGTGTCTAGGTGATCGCTGTTGGTTGGCCAGGGAGAGGGAGACTGAGCAGCCCCCCAGCTGTCTGTTTCACTTTTGAGCGTTCTTCAAAGCAGTCAGCATGTTTTTTCTTCTAAACTGACAGGGCACACAGCCTTGCCTTTTGCCTGGATATTTCTTCTTGCCCTCAAGCTTCCTGATGTGGGCATTCCCTATTTCTTAGCTAGATAAAGAATCAAGTAAAAAGACAGCAATGTCTTCAAAATCACTTCATCCTTAAGATTTGATCAAAGTGCCAGGAGATTTCTGAAATTTTACTAGACATCTGTTAGTATCTTGCAGTTAAAAATGCATGGATCCTTTTTTCATTTACATTTTTATTGAAATAATTATAGATTCCCATGCAGTTGTAAGAAGTAATAGAGAGATACCCCTTATATACTTTGCCCAGTTTTTCCCAATAGTAACATTTTATAAAACTGTAGTAGAATATCACAGTCAATATTGATGTTAATATAATCCACCAACCTTGTTCACATTTCCAGTTTTACTCATGCTCAATTGTTTGTGTGTATATTAAGTTGTATACAACTAGAACACAAATTTTTTTTAATTTAAAATTTTTATTTTAGAGTATAGTTGATTTACAATGTTGTGTTAGTTTCAGGTGTACAGCAAAGTGATTCAGTTATACATATACATATATCCATTCTTTTTCAGAATCTTTTCCCATATAGGTTATTACAGAATATTGAGTAGAGTTTCCTGTGCTATAATACATCTATTTTATATGTAGTAATACTACTATGTATCTATATATGTTAATCCCAAACTTCTAATTTGTCCTTCCCCCCACCTTTCCCCTTTGGTAATGATGTTTGTTTTCGAAGTCTGTGAGTCTCTTTCTGTTTTGTAAATAAGTTCATTTATATCATTTTAAAAAATTCCACATATAAGTAATGTCGTGTGATATTTATCTTTCTCTTCGTGACTTACTTCACTTACTATGACAATCTCTAGGTCCATGATACTGCAGATGACATTATTTCATCCTTTTTTATGGCTAAGTAATATTTTATTGTATACATGTAGCACATCTTCTTTATCCATTCCTCTGTTAATGGGTATTTAGGTTGCTTCCATGTCTTGGCTATTGTAAATAGTGCTGCATTGAACATTGGGGTGCATGTATCTTTTTGAATTATGATTTTCTCCAGATATATGCCTAGGAGTGAGATTGCTGATTCAAATACTAGTTCTATTTTTAGTTTTTTAAGGAACCTCCATCCTATTCTCTATAATGATTGTACCAATTTACATTCCCATCAATAGTGTAGGATGGTTCCCTTCTCTCCACACCCTCTCCAGCATTTATTGTTTGTAGACTTTTTGATTATTGCCATTCTGACTGATGTGAGGTTATACCTCATGGTAGTTTTGATTTGTATTTCTTTAATAATTAGCAGTGTTGAGCATCTTTTCATGTGCTTTGGGGCCTTCTGTATATCTTTGGAGAGCTGTCTATTTAGATCTTCTGTCCATTTTTTTATTTTTGTTTTTTTGCTGTTGAGCTGCATGAGCTGTTTTGTATATTTTGGAGATTAATCCCTTGTCTGTTGTTTCGTTTGCAAATATTTTCTTCCATTCTGTGGGCTGTCTTTTCATTATGTTTATTGTTCCTTTGCTCTGCAAAAGCTTTTAAGGTCCCATTTGTTTATTTTTGTTTTCGTTACTGTAGGTGGTGGATCCAAAATGATATTGCTGTAATTTATATCAAAGAGTGTTCTGCCTATGTTTTCCTTGAAGAGTTTTATGCTATCCAGTCTTCATTTAGGTCTTTAATCTATTTTGAGTTTATTTTTGTATATGGTTAGAGGATATTCTGATTTCATTAGAACATTCTAATGAATGTTCTAATTTCATTCTTTTACATGTAGCTGTCCAGTTTTCTCAGCAGCATTTCCATTGTGTATTCTTGCCTCCTTTGTCATAGATTAATTGACCATAGGCATGTTGGTTTATTTCTGGGCTTCCTATCCTGTTCCACTGATCTATATTTCTGAATTTGTGCCAATGCCATACTGTTTTGATTACTGTAGCTTTGTAGTATAGTCTGAAGTCAGGGAGCCTGATTCCTCCAGTGTCATTTTGCTTCCTCAGAATTATGTTGGCTATTTGGGGTCTTTTGTGTTTCCATACAAATTTTTAAATTCTGTTCTAGTTCTATGAAATACGCCATTGGTAATTTAATAGGATTTTATTGAATCTGTAGATTGCCTTGGATAGTAGTCATTTTGACAATACTGATTCTTCCAATCTAAGAACATAGTCTATCTTTCCATTTGTTTGTGTCATCTTCAGCTTCTTTCAGCAGTATCTTATACTTTTCAGAGTACAGGTCTTTTGCCTGCTTAGGTAGGTTTATTCCTAGATATTTTATTCTTTTTGATGTGATGGTAAATGAAATTGTTTCCTTTTTTCTTTCTGATCTTTCCTTGTTAATGTATAGAAATGCAGCATATTTCTGTATCTGCAGAAATAAAAATTTTACAGATTTTTGTATCCTGCAGCTTTACCAGATTTGTTGATGAGCTCTAGTAGTTTTATGGTAGCATCTTTAGGATTTTCTATGTATAATAACATGCCATCTATAAACAGTGACAGTTTACTTCTTCTTTTTCAGTTTGGATTCCTTTTATTTCTTTTTCTTTTCTAATTGCTGTGGCTAGGACTTCCAAAACTATATTAAATAAAAGTGGTGAGATTGGACATCCTTGTCTTGTTCCTGACCCTAGAGGAAATGCCTTTAGCTTTTCACCATTGAGTATGATGTTAGCTGTGGGTTTGTCATATATGGCTTTTATTATGTTGAGGTAATTTCCCTCTATGCCAACTTTCTGGAGAGTTTTTATCATAAATGGGTATTGAGTTTTGTCAAGAGCTTTTTTTGCATCTGTTGAGATGATCATGCGGTTTTTATTCTTCAATTTGTTAATATGATGTATCATACTGATAGATTTGTGAATATAGAAAAATTCTTGAACCCCTGAGATAAATCCCACTTGATCATGGTGTATGATCTTTTACTATATTGTTGGATTCAGCAGTATTTTGAGGATTTTTGCATCTATGTTTATCCGTGATATTGGCCTGTAATTTTCTTATTTTGTGAAATCTTTGTCTGGTTTTGGTATCAGGGTGATGGGGGCCTCATAGAATGAGTTTGAGAGTGTTCCTCCCTCTGCAATTGTTTGGAATAGTTTTAAAAGGATAGGTGTTAACTCTTCTCTAAATGCTTGATAGAATCACCTGTGAAGCCATCTGATCCTGGACTATTGTTTGTTGGAAGTTTCTAAGTCATAGTCTTCATCTCTTTTAATAGGTCTATTCATGTTTTCTATTTTTTTGTGGTGCAGTCTTGGAAGACTGTACCTTTCTAAGAATTTGTCCACTTCTACATTGTTCGTTTTATTGGCATATAGTTGTGTGTAATAGTTTCTTATTATCCTTAGTATTTCTGTTGTGTCCATTTAAGTCTCCTTTTTCATTTCTAATTTTATTGATTTGAGCCTTCTGTTTTTTCTTGAGTCTGGCTAGCTGCTGCTGCTGCTGCTAAGTCACTTCATTCATGTTCAACTCTGTGCGACCCCATAGACGGCAGCCCACCAGGCTCCCCTGTCCCTGGGATTCTCCAGGCAAGAATACTGGAGTGGGCTGCCATTTCCTTCTCCAATGCATGAAAGTGAAAAGTGAAAGTGAAGTCGCTCAGTCCTCTCGGACTCTTCGAGACCCCATGGACTGTAGCCTACCAGGCTCCTCCGTCCATGGGATTTTCCAGGCACGAGTACTGGAGTGGGGTGCCATTTCCTTCTCCAAGTCTGGCTGCTGCTGCGAAGTTGCTTCAGTCGTATCTGACTATGTGCGACCCTATAGACAGCAGCCCACCAGGCTTCCCTGTCGCTGGGATTCTCCAGGCAAGAACACTGGCTAGAGGTTTATCAATTTTGTTTATCTTTTCGAGAAATAGCTTTTAATTTCATTGACCTTTTCTATTGTTCTCTGTCTCTATTTCATTTCTGCTCTGATCTGTACGGCTTCCTTCTTTCTACTTTAGATTTTTTTTTTCCGTTTTCTAGCTGCTTTGGATGTAAGGTTAGGTTGTTTGAGACTTTTCTTGTTTCCTGAGGTAAGATTGTATTGCTATGAACTTCCATCTTATAACTGCTTTTGCTGTGTTCCATCAGTTGTGGATTATTGTGATTTTATTTTCATTTGTCTCTAGGTATTTTTTGTTTCCTCTTTGATTTCTTCAGTGATCCATTGGTTGTTTAGTAACATACTGTTTAGCTTTCACTTGTTTGTTTTTGTTTTGTTTTACAGTTTTTTTCCCTTGTAGTTGACTTCTAATCTCATAGCATTGTGATCAGAGAAGATGCCTCATACGATTTCAATTTTCTTAAATTTACCAAAGCTCACTTTGTGGCCCAGCATGTAATCTGTCCTGGAGGATGTTCCATGTGCACTTGAGAAGAATGTATGTTCTGCTTTAGGATAGAATGTTCTATAAATATCAATTAAGTGCATTTGGTCTAATGTGTCATTTAAAGTTTGTGTTTCCGTATTGATTTTCTGCCTGGATGTTCTGTCCATTGATGTAAGTGGGGTGTTCAAGTCCCCCACTATTATCGTGTTCCTATTGATTTCTCCTTTAAGCAGTTGCCTGTATATTGAGGTGCTCCAACGTCGGGTGCATATTTATTTACAATTGTTATATCTTCTTCTTGGATTAACCCCTTGATCATTATGTAGTGTCCTTCTTTGTCTCTTTTAACAGTCTTTATTTTCAAGTCTATTTTGTCTGACAAGAGTATCGCTCCTCCAGATGTCTTTGATTTCCATTTGCTTGGAATGCCTTTTTCCATCCTTTTAGTTGCAGTCTGTATGTGTCCCTAGATGCGAGTGTATCTCTTATAGACAGCGTATATATGGGTATTTATTATTATTAACTTGCTTATTTTGGGCTGTGCTTGGTCCTTCATTGCTGCGTGGGCTTTTCTCTAGTTGCAGCAAGCAGAGGCTACTCTCTAGTTGTGGTTCATGGGCTTCTGACTGTGGTAGTTCTTCTTATGGATTCTTTACCACTGAGCCACCAGGGAAGCCCTGGTTCTTGTTTTTTGATCCATTCAGCTAGTCTTTTGGTTGGAGCATTTAATCCATTTACATTTAAGATAATTATCGATATGTATGTTCTTATTGCTGTTTTGTTAATTGTTTTGGATGTGGTTTTATAGGTCATTTTTTCCTCTTCCTCTTTTTTTTCTCTTCTGACCTCTCCAGTATTCTTGCCTGGAGAATTCCATAGACAGAGATGTCTGGGGCTGCAGTCCATGAGGTCACAAAGAGTTGGACATGACCAAGTGGCTAACATACTTTCACTTGTGATTTGATGACTATCTTTAGTGTTTTGTTTGGATCAATTTTCCTTTTCTATGTGTATCTATTGTAGATTTTTGGTTTGCAGTTACCATGAGGTTTTGATACAGCATGCTCTCTCTCGCTCTCTCTCTTTCTCTCTGTCTCTGTCTCTACACACACACACACACACACACACACACACACACACACACACACACACACAATATTGTTCTAAGTGCTGGTCTCTTAATTTCAAAAGCATTTCTAATGTCTTGCATTTGTACTCCTCTTCTCATGATTGTTCACCCTTGAACCTCAGAGTTTCTTAGCTATTTGGAAAGGAAATTGATGTGAATTGAAATTGTATATGTAGTATCACTAGAGTGTGATTTTTATTTTTATTTTTTTAATTGTTCTGTTAGATAAAATTGGAATTTTGAAGTCTAGAATAAGATGAGAGCTTATTTTCCCATGTTTTGAAAAAGGAGCAGAGATTGAGCAAATGAGAAACACTGTTGTGAGAGCCCTAAATTTTTCAGATACGTATGAATTGTATTTTACTTTTACAGTTTTTAAAATAAATTTAAAACTTGTTATATTCTAGTTGCAGTATCCAGTTTATTGGGACCACCTTGAATTCTGTGATGGATTCAGAAAACTTTTAGACCATTTACAATTGGACAAAGTGAGTACCTTAAAACTAGTTACTCACATGTGATTTTATTTATTTATTTTATTTATTTTTTTCACATGTGATTTTAACGCAACATTTACATCATTGTCTGGTGTTGTCTTTTATTTTTTAATAACAGCTCTTTGGAGCTAGAATTCACATACCATACAGTTTACCCTTTTAAAGTGTATAATTCACTGTTATTTAATATATTCAGAGATATGTGCAATCATCACAACAGTCAATTTTTGAATATTTTTTCCACCCCAAAAAGAAACCCCATACTTAGCAGTCACCACCCTTCTTCCTCCCTGGAGCCCTGTCTGTGGATTTGCCTGTTATGGATATTTTATATAAATATAAAGATGTAATTTGTGGTCTTTCGTGACTGGCTTTTTTCACTTCGCACGAGATTTTCAAGGTTCGTCGATGTTGCAAATTCTATCAATAATTCATTCTTTTTAATTGTTAAATAAAATCCCATTGTATGGATAAAACACATTTTATTTACCCATTCATCACTTGATTTGTTTTCCACTGGTTAGTTATTATGAGGGATGTTGCTATGAACATTCTTACACAAATTTCCGTGTAGACAGATGTTTTCAGTTCTCTTGAATACATGTCTAGGAGTGGAAATACTGAATTACTGAATTAAAATTTCTGTTTTCTTAAACACAAACTGCAAAGTAGTTTCATTTTCTAATATAATCTGGAAATAATTTTTTTTTAACTACTATAACTTATGCACCATTGTATTTTTCCTTGACAGGGTATAGACATTGCATTTAAATACAGTATTTCCTAAACTTCTAACTGCTGTAAATATTTCAGTCTAATTACTGGTGATAACATTATATTCTGTGGTTGGTGATAATTAAAACAGTTTTTTGATACTTCAAGATCAGTCATTGTTTTTAGGATCCTTGTGTTTGTTTCCAATTAGGTTCATCTCTTTGGGGCTTCTTTGGGAGGCTTTTTGGCCCAAAAGTTTGCTGAATACACTCACAAATCTCCCAGAGTCCACTCCCTCATCCTCTGCAATTCCTTCAGTGACACCTCTATCTTTAACCAAACATGGACCGCAAACAGGTAAGAATGTAAACCTTCGACCAACAGTTTTGTTATTTTCAGTGGAAGTGAAAATGGTGATGTTTGGTTTTTTTGAAGCATTAGGGAGGGAGGGGCCATATATACTTTTGTCTTCTGAAACCATCCTGGCTTTTAGCGTTAGAAACAGTCACCCTTGCAAAGGAAAAGAATTGAAAGAATTCTAACTTAAGTGGTTCCCGTTACTCTAAATCACCGCCTGGCTTTGTGTATTATGGTTCCCATGCCTTTACAGTTTCCCTTCAGTGCTTATCTCACTGATACTGTGTTCTGCTTGCTCCACTTAGTATTTTGTGTACAGAGTTCTGTGTAATGACTGTTACAGTTCTTTTAAGACCTTGGGCTTCTCTCAATTTTTCATCAGGTTCTACTGTAAATCTTTGTGTGTAAATTACTTTTGTTCTTCTCTTTCTGGGTCATTTCCTTGAGATAGGTTCCCCGAAATGGAGAGACTGTTTAGTTCGCTGGCACTTGTACAACATTAGTCTGCTTTTTAGAAAGATGGAGAGGGCAGAATGCTTTGCAAGGCAACCAGTGGGGTACCTGCCTTCTCTGAGCCATCCCTTCACTGATTTTATCGTTTGAATTAGTTTTATAGATGTCTAATGGTACCTTAAAGCTGACTTCACTATATTTCTTTCATTGCTAGCAAGGCTAGGCTCTACCCCCCAAAAGTAGCCTATTGACTTAACTTACCTGAGTGATCAGATTGGTTTTCACAAAATGTTCTAGGTAAACATTGTTTTCATGGTTTTCACAACTATTTACTATTGCATTCTGATTTTTAAAAAAATGTTTCCTGATGTTTTCTCACTTGTTTACTCAGCACTTGTGCAGCAATTGTATGCATTAGACAGATACTTCATGTCAATATGATGCAAAAATCGTTCTTTTTGACGATTTTTTCATGTTGTTTTGATTGTCAGAAGCCAAAATTTCCCCCACTTGGTGCTCTTGCGTATCAGGAATTTTTTATCAAATGTCTGAGTACTTACTATGTGCCACACAGAGGCTTCAGGGGTGAACAGAGCCAAGAGGATGACCACCCCCCCCACTCACACACAGAAAACACCAAGGCAGCATCCACTTTAGAAGTTAAGAAGCTGTTGGGATGGGTTGGAGTAGAGAACTTAGATCATTGAAGGTGACTGAAAGATGGCTAACTGGTCCTTATGAGGGACGTTTACTGAGAATGTACATCAGAAGGTGGTCTGTACCTTTTATAAGTTATTTTCAGCATAGGTTTAAAAAAATTCATGTTTATCCTATATAAGGGCTCCCAATGTAATTAATGGAGTAAACTCTTAACTAAAAAATCACATATAGAAATACATGAAGACTGAATTGCCTTGAATTAGCCCAAGAATCCACTAGTAGCAATAGTAGGTATAATAACTGTGATTTTACTATTTTGAAATCTATCCTTTAATGTTAATCAAATGGTGATATAAACCTTCAGATTAATATAGTAAGTGTTCAGTTTTCCAAAAGTAGCTTAGCCATTGAAAATAAGACCAACTAGAAAATAAAATCTTGGAATTATCAGAATGTTTATCTCAATAAAGGCATTTTGAAATATTGCTTATAATTATTCCCAATCCTCAAAAGTTTGATCATATGAAACCATAACTCTTTGGGAACTTGAGAAAGCATTTATAAAAACTAGATGCTTCAAAACTAGCTCTTCGAAGGAAGAGACTGGGTTTTTTAATTCTCTAAATCCCAAATGCCTAGCTAATACAGAGATTCAATATTGAATGAATACTTGCCACTCATGTATAGTCTTGTAAGTTTAAATGTCAGTTTTTTTGTTTGTGTTTTACAGCTTTTGGCTGATGCCATCATTTATGCTTAAAAAAATAGTTCTTGGGAACTTTTCCTCTGGCCCAGTGGACCCTATGATGGCTGATGCCATTGATTTCATGGTAGACAGGGTAAGGATCATGACCTTGGGGAGGGGACACCTTGACCTGGGAATTTTCATGTCTTTTTGGTTCCTGAGAAATACCTGTCTCGTTCAGTGTGTATTAGAAGTGTTTGTTAAGCATTTTTCCACATTAACTTTAATACATCCAGATGGATATTACGGCTGCTGAATAATTTATCAGAATCATTTGGGGAAATTAAAAAAATACAGATTCTAAGCCCTCACACTAGACCTTGAACTGGAATCCCTGGCCAAGGGCTCTGGGAACTCCTCCACTTCTACCTCCCCAGGTCAGTGTGATGGAGCAAGTTTGTAGATGTGCATGTAGGAACTACTGGATAGATATTTTTTCTGAGGCCTCTTCCAGCTCTAAGATCACTGAAATGTTTCTCTGTCTTCATTAAGCTTCTGGAATGGGCTTGCTGCCCACAGGCACCTGGTTGAAGAGGCAGCTCAGGTTGAGGGTTGTGGAAGGCCAGGTGCCCAAAACAGGAAAATATCACCACTTCCAGGGCCCAGTTATGGTCTCAAATACACTGTGTCTCCTCAGAGGTTAACTTACTGGCCCTACCACACATAATGCCACCTTTATAAATAGGATATTATCTGTGGATTTAATGTAAATGTGAAAAAAATTTTTTTGAAAAAATTTTACCTGTGTTTTTTCCTGCAGCTGGAAAGTTTGGGTCAGAGTGAACTGGCTTCAAGACTTACCCTGAATTGTCAAAATTCTTACGTGGAACCTCATAAAATTCGGGACATCCCTGTAACCATTATGGATGTAAGTTTACTTTAAGTAAAACAGATGCTTTACCTTTTTTATATGTACATGTCAAGATCCACCTTACAAATCATTTTACGATTTTTCAGTATTGCTTCAAACACTGCCTTGAATTTGTTTTTACCACCTGCCCCCCACACAGCTTTCTCAATTTCAAGAAAAATCTTTTATTGCTTATCCTGTATTTTTCCTGGAAGGAATAACACCATTGAAATAAAAATAAATTTAAACAAACATGGTAGTCCTTACCCATTTTGGTTTGCTTTGCTGTTCTTTTTAAGCTGTTACAAATCTGGGCAGCAAAATGAAGGTGCCAGAATTCCATAAAGTCTAGTTAACACAAAAGCTTGCTTCTTACATGTTTTTTAATTGTAGTAAAATACACATAACAAAATTCACCATTTAAACTACTCTTAAGTGTACATTTCAGTAGCATTAAGTATATTTATAGTGTGGTCCAACTGCCACTGTTCTCCATCTCCAGAACTTTCCATCATCCCAAACTGAAACTCTGTACCCATTAAACAATAACTATTCCTTCACTGTTCCCCCTAGAGACCCTAGTAACCTTTGTCCTACTTTTTTGTCTGTATGAATTTACCTGTTCTAGGTACCTCATGTAAGTGGAATCATATAAATATCCTTATGTATCTGGCTTGTTTCATTTAGCATATTTCTAAGCTTTATCTGTGTTAAAGCATATGTTAAAAATACCCAGTTATCCTCCAATTAAAAATAAATTAAAAATTTTAAACCCATTCCCTTTTACAGTTGGGTAACATGGCATTGTATGTATATACCGCAGTTTGTTTCTCCTTTCATCTGTTGATAGACATTTGAGTTGTTTCCACCTCTTGGCTGTTGTGAATAATGCTGCTGTAAATATCGGTGTGCAAATACACATTCAAGGTTCTATTTTCAATGCTTTTGGGTGGTGCATACCTAGAAGTGGAATTGCTGAATCATTTGATAATTCTGTTTAACTCCTAGAGGGACTGCCTTACCATCTTCCACAGGGGCCATGCCATTTTACATTCCCATGAGCAGTGCATAAGGTCTCCAATTGCTCCATATCCTCGCCAATATCCTTGTTATTTTCTGTTGTTTTTTTTAAATAGTGGTCACCCTAATGGATGTGAAGTGGTATCTCACTGTGGCTTTGACTTTTTATTTTAATCATATAACAGTTTGTCTCACAATAAATAGATTTATTCCTAAATGCAAGTAATATGGTATTTAAATTAAAAACTGATTTTTATCAGGAAATTATTATGAACATGTACAATAACTTACCATTTTCTATTATAATTGCTACATTCCAGCATTTACAATGACACAGAGTAAGCTTGTCAATACTCTCAAAGAAATACATGGTCCTCACAGTGTGTTTGCTCTGCCTGCACTTTCAAAGTTATGCTCACCACTTAAGTACATGGTCACTTAAAATGTCTAGAAGTTTTAGCAGGGTGGAGACGCACCTATCTTTATTTTCATGGTTTTTTTTTTTTTTTTTGGTCTTATTTGAATAATTTTTGCATGAGTTTGAACATAAATTTATGTGAGTATTATAAGTTTCTTTAGTCATATATTGCAAACTTCCAACAGTGGCTCCCCCAGGAAAGGGCCTGGACTTTTTATCTAATATTCTTAATTTTTTAGATAATTATTTTCATGGAGCATATCATACATAAAACTTTTTAAATTAATACTAAGTTCTTTTGGGGTTTCATGATCTTTTTGAAATTGGTGTTTTCAGTGATTGTTTGCTATTAATGTTCTGTTAATTTAATTAACTATCTTTGAGGACAAATGAAATTCATGGTAGAATTTTTTTCCCCTAAACAATGCAAAAGACATTTGGCAGTAAAAGCTGGGCTTCTTTGGAGTTCGAGTCACTAGGGATGAGCAGAAGCTGGTGGCCCAGGCTTCAGAAAGGTCCAGCCATGTCTCCTGAAAGGAGTGCTTGGGGGGACACTTCGCTTAATGTGAAAAGAACACATTGAAATAACAGTTTTGTCCTCATATTATTTTAAAGGTGTTTGACCAGAGTGCACTTTCAACTGAAGCTAAAGAAGAAATGTACAAACTGTATCCTAATGCCCGGAGGGCTCACCTTAAAACAGGAGGCAATTTCCCATACCTGTGCAGAAGTGCAGAGGTGAATCTCTATGTACAGGTAGGCCCTAGTATGGAACCCAGAGCACTTTGACCACAGAGTCTATGGTTTGAAACATAAAGCTTTTTGGTGGTGGAGAGAGAACTATAGAATTCTCTGTAGGAATGAAGCACTAACTTGATAAAGGTGGTCTCCATGAATAATTTATAGAATTCAAGCATAGTAGAGACACCTGGATGACTATCTGCCCACTCTCCCTTTTCTATGAACCACAGGCCTGAACTCACACACTGAAGTAGCCATTTGGTACCATGGAACCTTGGCTCCCAGATTCAAGGAATTCAGTCAGGACACCAGACTTAAAATGGAGTCAATCTGAAGTCCCATGACTTCTTTTTTTTTTTTTTTTTTTTTTTTAAATTTTTACTTTATTTTACTTTACAATACTGTATTGGTTTTGCCATACATTGACATGAATCCACCACGGGTGTACATGTGTTCCCAAACATGAACCCCCCTCCCACCTCCCTCCCCATAACATCTCTGTGGGTCATCACCGTGCACCAGCCCCAAGCATGCTGTATCCTGCATCGGACATAGATTGGCGATTCGATTCTTACATGATAGTATACATGTTTCAATGCCATTCTCCCAAATCATCCCACCCTCTCCGTCTCCCTCTGAGTCCAAAAGTCCATTATACACATCTGTGTCTTTTTTCCTGTCTTGCATACAGGGTCGTCATTGCCATCTTTCTAAATTCCATATATATGTGTTAGTATACTGTATTGGTGTTTTTCTTTCTGGCTTACTTCACTCTGTATAATCGGCTCCAGTTTCATCCATCTCATCAGAACTGATTCAAATGTATTCTTTTTAACGGCTGAGTAATACTCCATTGTGTATATGTACCACAGCTTTCTTATCCATTCATCTGCTGATGGACATCTAGGTTGTTTCCATGTCCTGGCTATTATAAACAGTGCTGCGATGAACATTGGGGTACACGTGTCTCTTTCAATTCTGGTTTCCTCAGTGTGTATGCCCAGCAGTGGGATTGCTGGGTCATAAGGCAGTTCTATTTGCAATTTTTTAAGGAATCTCCACACTATTCTCCATAGTGGCTGTACTAGTTTGCATTCCCACCAACAGTGTAGGAGGGTTCCCTTTTCTCCACACCCTCTCCAGCATTTATTGCTTGCAGATTTTTGGATCGCAGACATTCTGGCTGGTGTGAAGTGGTACCTCATTGTGGTTTTGATTTGCATTTCTCTAATAATGAGTGATGTTGAGCATCTTTTCATGTGTTTGTTAGCCATCCGTATGTCTTCTTTGGAGAAATGTCTATTTAGTTTTTTGGCCCATTTTTTTGATTGGGTCGTTTATTTTTCTGGAATTGAGCTGCATAAGTTGCTTGTATATTTTTGAGATTAGCTGTTCGTCAGTTGCTTCATTTGCTATTATTTTCTCCCATTCAGAAGGCTGTCTTTTCACCTTGCTTATATTTTCCTTTGTTGTGCAGAAGCTTTTAATTTTAATTAGATCCCATTTGTTTATTTTTGCTTTTATTTCCAGAATTCTGGGGGGTGGATCATAGAGGATCCTGCTGTGATGTATGTCGGAGAGTGTTTTGCCTATGTTCTCCTCTAGGAGTTTTATAGTTTCTGGTCTTACATTTAGATCTTTAATCCATTTTGAGTTTATTTTTGTGTGCGGTGTTAGAAAGTGATCTAGTTTCATTTTTTTACAAGTGGTTGACCAGTTTTCCCAGCACCACTTGTTAAAGAGATTGTCTTTACTCCATTGTATATTCTTGCCTCCTTTGTCAAAGATAAGGTGTCCATATGTGTGTGGATTTATCTCTGGGCTTTCTATTTTGTTCCATTGATCTATATTTCTGTCTTTGTGCCAGTACCATACTGTCTTGATGACTGTGGCTTTGTAGTAGAGCCTGAAGTCAGGCAAGTTGATTCCTCCAGTTCCATTCTTCTTTCTCAAGATTGCTCTGGCTATTTGAGGTTTTTTTTATTTCCATACAAATCTTGAAATTATTTGTTCTAGTTCTGTGAAAAATATCGCTGGTAGCTTGATAGGGATTGCACTGAATTTGTAAATTGCTTTGGGTAGTATACTCATTTTCACTATATTGATTCTTCCAATCCATGAACATGGTATATTTCTCCATCTATTAGTGTCCTCTTTGGTTTCTTTCGTCAGTGTTTTATAGTTTTCTATATATAGGTCTTTAGTTTCTTTAGGTAGATATATTCCTAAGTATTTTATTCTTTTCATTGCAATGGTGAATGGAATTGTTTCCTTAATTTCTTTTTCTACTTTCTCATTATTAGTGTATAGGAATGCAAGGGATTTCTGAGTGTTGATTTTATATCCTGCAACTTTACTATATTCATTGATTAGCTCTAGTAATTTTCTTGGAGTTTTTAGGGTTTTCTATGTAGAGGATCATGTCATCTGCAAACAGTGAGAGTTTTACTTCTTCTTTTCCAATTTGGATTCCTTTTATTTCTTTTTCTGCTCTGATTGCTGTGGCCAAAACTTCCAGAACTATGTTGAATAGTAGCAGTGAAAGTGGGCACCCTTGTCTTGTTCCTGACTTTAGGGGAAATGCTTTCAATTTTTCACCATTGAGGATAATGTTTGCTGTGGGTTTGTCATATATAGCTTTTATTATGTTGAGGTATGTTCCTTCTATTCCTGCTTTCTGGAGAGTTTTTATCATAAATGGATGTTGAATTTTGTCAAAGGCCTTCTCTGCATCTATTGAGATAATCATATGGCTTTTATTTTTCAATTTGTTAATGTGGTGAATTACATTGATTGATTTGCGGATATTGAAGAATCCTTGCATCCCTGGGATAAAGCCCACTTGGTCATGGTGTATGATCTTTTTAATGTGTTGTTGGATTCTGATTGCTAGAATCTTGTTGAGGATTTTTGCATCTATGTTCATCAGTGATATTGGCCTGTAGTTTTCTTTTTTTGTAGCATCTTTGTCAGGTTTTGGTATTAGGGTGATGGTGGCCTCATAGAATGAGTTTGGAAGTTTACCTTCCTCTGCAATTTTCTGGAAGAGTTTGAGTAGGATAGGTGTTAGCTCTTCTCGAAATTTTTGGTGGAATTCAGCTGTGAAGCCGTCTGGACCTGGGCTTTTGTTTGCTGGAAGATTTCTGATTACAGTTTCAATTTCCGTGCTTGTGATGGGTCTGTTAAGATTTTCTATTTCTTCCTGGTTCTGTTTTGGAAAATTGTACTTTTCTAAGAATTTGTCCATTTCTTCCCCGTTGTCCATTTTATTGGCATATAATTGCTGATAGTAGTCTCTTATGATCCTTTGTATTTCTGTGTTGTCTGTTGTGATCTCTCTATTTTCATTTCTAATTTTATTGATTTGATTTCTTGATGAGTCTGGCTAATGGTTTGTCAATTTTATTTATCCTTTCAAAGAACCAGCTTTTGGCTTTGTTGATTTTTGCTATGGTCTCTTTTGTTTCTTTTGCATTTATTTCTGCCCTAATTTTTAAGATTTCTTTCCTTCTACTAACTCTGGGGTTCTCCAATTCTTCCTTTTCTAGTTGCTTTAGGTGTAGAGTTAGGTTATTTATTTGACTTTTTTCTTGTTTCTTGAGGTATGCCGGTATTGCTATGAACTTTCCTCTTAGCACTGCTTTTATAGTGTCCCACAGGTTTTGGGTTGCTGTGTTTTCATTTTCATTAGTTTCTATGCATATTTTGATTTCTTTTTTGATTTCTTCTGTGATTTGTTGGTTATTCAGAAGTGTGTTGTTCAACCTCCATATGTTGGAATTTTTAATAGTTTTTCTCCTGTAATTGAGATCTAATCTTAATGCATTATGGTCAGAAAAGATGCTTGGAATGATTTCAATTTTTTTGACCCATGACTTCTTGGTCTAATTTTAATGCATTAAAACATACACACAATCTAACACACACACCTCTTAGAATACCTGCCTAAACTGGTATTAAAATAGTGGTGAGAAATGGCTGCTTTGCAATTTGGCAAATAGTATCAAGAGCCTTAAAAAACCAGTCATGTTCTTTGATCCTGTCATCCACATGTGGCTACAGATCCTAAGGAGAGGATTGTAAATACAAAACCTGATTCCCAGAGACAGTCATTATGATATTAGAACAGCAGAGGATGGGAAGGACCTGATTCCTAGCAACAGAGAAGGGTAAACACCTGCTTGAGAAGCAGCATGCTGCAATTTAAAATGTTAGTAAGAATATGTAGTTGCCCAGAAAGACTGGTTATGTAATGATTTTTGACTTTTTGTTTTCTAATTTTCCTCTAGTTAGTGGATGGAGGAGCCTGGTGGGCTGCAGTCCATGGGGTTGCGAAGAGTCAGACACGACTGAGCGACTTCACTTTCACTTTTCACTTTCATGCATTGGAGAAGGAAATGGCAACCCACTCCAGTGTTCTTGCCTGGAGAATCCCAGGGACAGGGGAGCCTGGTGGGCTGCCATCTCTGGGGTCGCACAGAGTCAGACACGACTGAAGCGACTTAGCAGCAGCAGCAGTATTACTCTAGTTTTTCAGTGTTTGTATGTTTATTTTTATTGAGGTATAATTGGTTTTTTGGGCTTCCCTGGTGGCTCAGATGGTAAAGCATCTGCCTGCAATGTAGGAGACCCAGGTTCAATCCCTGGGTCAGGACTATTCCCTTGAAACGGGAATGGCAACCCACTCCAATATTATTCCCTGGAGAATTACGTGGACAGAAGAGCCTGGCAAGCTATCGTCCACAGAGTCTCAAAGAGTCAGACACAACTGAGTGACTAACACATACCTAGTTGGTTTATAATGTTAGTTTCACGTGTTCTGTGTAGTGATTCAACATTTTTAGATTACAGATTATATTCCATTTAAAGTTATTGTAAGATATTGGCTATATACCCTGTGATGTACAGTATCTCCTTGTGGCTTATTTTATATGTGGTAGTTTTTACCTTTTAACCTCATACCTTAGTCTTGGTCCTTCTCTGAGTACTCTGTAATTTAGAAGTAGAAATTATCAATATACAACAGTGATGTTTAAAATAATCATTCTGCATTTCTACAGATACATTTGCTTCAATTCCATGGAACCAAATACGCAGCTATTGACCCATCAATGGTCAGTGCCGAGGAACTCGAGGTGCAGAAAGGTAGCCTTGGCATCAGTCAGGAGGAGCAGTAGCTGTTAGTGACGAATGGTCCAGCGTGTTTGTACAATCAGTGACGTCAGTGCCCGCCAGTCGGCCTCTCTTCGGTTGGTCAGGTTCACCGGTTATCACTGTGTTTGGAACTAGGACTGATGGTCATCTTTGTGACAGGCGGCGGCTCTTCTAAGCCAGTGTAACTATTTCCTCTTCCGTTTTTTAGCTTTTGAACTTAAGTACTTTTGGAGACTCCCATTTTAAGAACTGTGAAAATTTTGCTACCAAAAGTATTTACCCACTGTGTTCTTAATTGTTAATTTCTTAGTTTGGGGGATTTGTAGATTTTTTTTTTCCTTTTCTTTCTGTCTTCCTTTCTTCCTGTTATTTGCTGTAAATGCTGCATAGCCATGTTATATATCAGCACATTTTTTTTTATGCTTTCTTGGTTATAACAGTTACTTACTAGAGTGCCAAGGCTGTCACCTACTGTTTGCTCTCCTGCAAATCAACTACTTCTAATTTCCAGTTAAGCCAGTTGTTTTTAATTTTGGCTGTTGTCTTTCTACCCATTACAGTCTTTGGAATAAAAATTCAATTTCAATGAGTTGAATTTTATGATTTCATGATTTTTATGGCTTTTATGATTATCGCAGCTGCCAAATGGGCTGCCTACACATAGGACTCTGAGAAGCAGACCATGGTGTTTGCCAAACCTGTGTGACTTTTGGTAAGTGACTTAATCTCTCTAAAGCACACTTTGTTCATTGTTAGATTACAAAAACAGTCATTTACTGAGCTGCTGCTCTGGCAAGGTACTTTTCATACCTGCTTTTTGCCCCTTCAGTGGAAAAATTTAAACACACATAGAGAAAATAGTATAATGAACTACATCCCCATCAGCTTCAAAAATTATCAGCTCATGGATGGTGTTGCATCATCTCTTACCCCACCCT
Source organism: Budorcas taxicolor (assembly GCF_023091745.1). Classification (NCBI taxonomy): domain Eukaryota; kingdom Metazoa; phylum Chordata; class Mammalia; order Artiodactyla; family Bovidae; genus Budorcas; species Budorcas taxicolor. Next base: position 12,070,801 of record NC_068919.1, on the reverse strand, counting down.
CACTTTCTCTACACGTATCACTGGGTTATTTTAAGGCAATTTCTGATATCTTATTTCATCTGTAAATATTTTTCTATGTACCTCCAAGACATAATGCCATTATCACACTTTAAAAAATTCAGCAATAATTCTTTCATACTAATATCAAGTCAGTGTTCCTATTTGTGATTCTCTCATAAATTATCTTTTTACAGTTGGCTTGTTCTATTTAGCTTCCAAAGTTCACACTTTGGAAGGACCAGAACCGACCAAAAAGATCCTCCATGACAAAAGATATTAAGAAGAAATCACAACCAGATGGGTAGGAGAGCACAGTTGCAATATAGCCAAGTCCCATACCCCCAGGTTGGGGACCCACATACAGGAGAATTATAATTGCAGAGTTCTCCAAAGAGGGTTCCAAGCCCCAAGTCAGGCTCCCCAGCCCAAAGGTCCTGCACTGGCAAGATGAGCCCCCAGAGCATTTGGCTTTGAAAAGCAAGCAGGGCTTACTTTCAGTAGTCCCAGAGGGCTGAGGGAGATAGACACTCTACTCTCAAAGGGTGCACAGAAAACCTCACATGTTCTGGGTTGCAGGGCAGGAGCAGTAATTTGATAGGAGCCTGGGTCAGACCTACTTGCCTTTTAAAGTTTCTTGGAGAGTCAGAAGGCAACTGCAGCTCACGCTAAGGGCATAGACACTGCTGGCAGCCAATCTTGGCAGCTCATTCTTCCATGTGGACACTGGTGCTGGCAAGTGCCATCATGGAATCCTCCCTCTAGCCTGGCTCTGGCTCAGGCTGCATGCACCACTGCTGGGATGCCTTAGGCCAAGAGTTGAAAAATATACTAGAAGAAATCAACAGTAGAGTTAATGCTACAGAGGAATGGATCAGTGAGCTGGAAGATGAAGAAGTGGAAATCACTGAAGCCAAACAGAAAAATAATGAAAAGGAGACAAAGAGACCTCTGTGGCAACATCAAGTTCACTAATATTCACATTATAGAGGTCCAAGAAGGAGAAAAGAGAGCTTAGAACATACTTGAAGGCATAAAAGCTGAAAACTTCCCTAACCTAGGAAATGAAACAATCAACCAATCTAGGAATTGCCAAGTCCCTACAGAATTAACCCAAAGAGAAACACACTAAGACACATTGTAGTCAAAATGGCAGAAAAAGAGAAAATTAACCCATTACTGAATTGAGGATTTTTGCAGAAACTAATACCTGGGGCTATAATATGTCTCTGGTCCATCATGTGTTAAAAGCAGCAAGTGAAAAATAAAAGGAAGTCCTATAAAGCTATCAGCTAACTTTTCAGCAGAAACTCCACAGGCCAGAAGAGAGTGGCATAATATACTTAAAAGTGATGAAAAGGGAAAACCTACCACAGCCAAGGATACTCTACCCAGCAATGCTGTCATTTAGATTTGATGGAGAGATAAAGGCCTTACAGAAAAACAAAAGCAAAAAGAGTACATACCACCCACCTTTACAAGAAATGTTAAAGGAACTTCTCTTAAGCAAAAAAGAAAAGACCATAACAAGAAACACAAAAATTATGAAAGGAAAAATCTCATCAGTAAAGGCAGACAGTAGAAGTAGGAACCCATCCTCACAGAAAGCTAGGAGGAAGGTTAAAACACAAAAGTAGTCAAATCATCTACATCCACAATAAGCTGTAAAGGGATACACAGAAACATTAGATGTAAAACATAATATCAAAAACAGTAAATGTGAGGAGAGGAGAGTGCAAATGCAGAGTTGTTAAAAGGCACTGGAAATTAATAGATCAGCAACTTAAAATAAGGCTTTCCTGGTGGCTCAGATTATAAGATCCCCTAAAGAAGGGAATGGCTACCCACTCTAGTATTCTTGCCTGGAGGATTCCATGGACAGAGAAGCCTGATGAGCTACAGTCCCTGGGGTTACAAAGAGTCAGACACATCTGAGTGACTAACACTTTCACCTTATATATATGTGTGTGTGTGCGTGTGTGTGCATAGACATACATATATGCAACAATTGCTATGTAAAACCCTCATGGTGATCACATATGAAATCTATAATAGGGCTTCCCTGGTGGCTCAGTGGTAGAGAATCCACCTGCCAGTGCAGGAGACACAGATTTGACCCTGGTCTGGGAAGATTCCCATGTGCCATGGAGCAACTAAGCCCGTGTGCCACAACTACTGAGCCTGTGCTCTGGAGCCCAGGAGCCGCAACTCCTGAGCCCACGTGCTGCACCTCCGGAAGCCTGTGTGCCCTAGAGCCAGTGCACTGCCACAGGAGAAGCCATTGCAATGAGAAGCCTGCATGCCCTAACTAGAGAGCAGCCCCTGCTCACTGCAGCTCGGGAGAAGCCCCAGCAGCAACAAGGACCCAGCACAACCGAAAATACGTATTTAAAAAAAAATCTATAATAGATACACAAGAAAAAGGAATTCAGAACATTACTGCTGCTGCTGCTAAGTCGCTTCAGTCGTGTCCGACTCTGTGCGACCCCATAGACGGCAGCCCACCAGGCTCCCCCGTCCCTGGGATTCTCCAGGCAAGAGTACTGGAGTGGGTTGCCATTGCCTTCTCCGCAGAACATAATAGTCATCAAATCACAAGAGGACAAAAGAAAGGAACAAGAAAGAACAATAAAAACAACCCCAAACAGTTACCAAAATGGCAATCAGAACATGTGTATCGGTAATTACTTTAAATGTAAATGGACTTAATACTCCAATCAAAAGGCAGAGTAGTGGAATGATTAAAAAAAAAAGACCCATATATATGCTGCCTACAAGAGACTTACTTCAGACCTAACAACACACACAAACTGAAAGTGAGGGGATGGAAAAAGATATTCCTGCAAATGAAAATCAAAAGAAAGCCAAGGTAGCAATAGTCACATCAGACAAAATAGACTAAAATAGAGACTCTTACAAGAAATAAAGAAGGACATTACATAATAATCAAGAAATCAAGGAAAAGATATAATAATGCACCCAATATAGGAGCACCTAAATACATAAATATAAATGGACATAAAGGGAGAAATCGATGGTAACAGAATAATAATAGGAGACCTTACCACACTTACATCAATGGATAGAAGATCCAGAGAATCAATTAGGAAACACTGGTTGACATGTTAGGCAAAATGAACTTAGTAGATATATGTACAGAATATCCCATACAAAAACAGAATACACATTCTTTTCAAGTGTAAATGGAACATTCTCGAGGGTAGATCACATGCTAGACCAGAAAACAATCCTTGATAACCCTAAGGAAACTGAAATCATATCAAGCATCTTCTCTGACTACAATGCTATGACACTAGAAATCAAGTTCAAGGAAAAAAAAAAAAAAAAACACTTGCCCCAAAAAAAGAAAATGTGGAGGTACACACAAATGTGGCGGCTAAACAAAGTGCTACTAAGTAATCAATAGATCACAGAATAAATCAAAGAGGAAATAAAATACCTAGAGACATACTCTTGCCTGGAAAATCCCATGGACGGAGGAGCCTGGTAGGCTGCAATCCATGGGGTCGCTAAGAGCTGGGCACGACTGAGCAACTTCACTTTCACTTTTCACTTTCCGGCTTTGGAGAAGGAAATGGCAACCCACTCCAGTGTTCTTGCCTGGAGAATCCCAGGGACGAGGGGCCTGATGGGCTGCCGTCTATGGGGTCGCACAGAGTCGGACACGACTGAAGCGACTTAGCAGCAGCAGAGACAAATGAAAATGAAAGCACAACTGTCCAAAAATCTATGGGATGGAGCAAAAGCAACTCTAAGAGGGAAGTTGACAGCAATACAAGCTTACTGCAGGAAATAAGGAGAATCAGCCTGACTTTACACCTAAAGGAACAACAAACAAGACCCAAAGTCAATAGAAGGAAAGGAATTGTAAAGATCAGAGCAGAAATAAATAGAGACCAAACAAATCAATGAAATTAAGACCTGGTTCTTTGAAAGGGATAATATTGATAAACCTTTGTGTGTGTGTGTGTGTGTGTGTGTGTGTGTGTGCTCAGTGGTATCTAACTCTTTGCAACCCTATGGACTGTGGCCCACCAGGCTCCTTTGTTCATGGAGCTTTCCAGGCAAGAATACTGCAGGGGTTGCCATTTTCTACTCCTGAGGATCTTCCCAACCCAGGAATCCAACTCAATGTCTTGTGTCTCTTGCATTGGCAGCTCGAGTCTTTACCAGTGTGCCACCTGGGAGGCCCTGATAAACTTTTACCCAAGCTAATCGAGAAAAAAAGAGACAAGACCCAGAGCAATAAAATCAGAAATGAAAAAGGAGAGGTTGCAACAGACACCACAGACATACAAAGGATCATAGGGAATACTACAGATAACTGAATGCTAATAAAATGAACAACCTGGAAAAAATGGACAAATTTCTAGAAGTATACAATGTCCCAAGACTGAACCAAGAATAAACAGAAAACATGAACAGATAAATTATCCATAGTGAAATTGAATCAGGAATTTTTAAAAAATCCCAATAAATAAAGTCCAGGATCAGGTGGCTTCACAGGAGAATTCTACCAAAGATTTTGAGAAGAGTTAACACCTATCCTTCTGAAACTATTCCCAAAAAATCACAGAGGGAGGAACACTTCCAAACTCATCCTATGAGGCCAACTTCACCCTGATATCAACACCAGGCAAAGATGCCACACACAAAAAAGGAAAATTATAGGACAGTATCACTGATGAATATAAATACAAAAACCCTGAACAAAATATTAGCAAACCAATTCCAATGATACATATAAAGAATCATACAACATGATCAAGTGGGATTTATCCCAGGGCTGCAGAAAATTTTTCACTACTCACAAATCAATGTGAGACAGCACATTAATGGACTGAAGACTAAAAACCATAGATCATCTCAATAGATTCAGAAAAAGTTTTTGATAAAAATTCAATATCCATTTATGATTTTAAAAAAGTCTCCAGAAAGTGGGTATAGAGGGAAACGTACCTCAACATAATAAAGGCCATATATGACAAGCCCACTACTAATATCATGCTCAACAGTGAGAAGCTGAAAGTATTTAAGATCAGGAATAAGACAGGCATGCCCACTCTCACCACTTTCATTCAATATAGTATTAGAAGTCCTAGCCATAGCAGTCAGACTAGAAAAGAAAATAAAAATAATCCAAATAGGAAAGGAAGAAGTAAAACTGACACTGTTTGGAGAAAACATGATACTATACATTGAAAATCCTAAAGATGATACCACTAGAAAACTACCAGGGCTCATCAATGAATTTGCTAAAATTTGAAGACACAAAATTAATATACAGAAATCTGTTGCATTTCTATGCAGTAAGAACAAACTATCAGAAAAGATATTAAGGAAACAATATCATTTACCATCACATCAAACAGAGAAAATAGGAATAAACCTACCTAAGAAGGTAAAAGAACTATACTCATAAAACTATAAGGTATGGATGAAAGAAGCTGAAGATGACACAAACAGATGGAAAGACAGACTATATTCATATATTAGAAGAATTAATACTGTTAAAATGACCAAACTATGCAAGCAATCTACAGATTCAATGCAAACCCTATCAAAATACCAGGGCATTTTTCATGGAACTAGAATAATTTTAAAATCTATATGAAAACACAAAAAGACCCCCAAAAGCCAAAACAATCTTGACAAAGAAAAACAGCTCATACAGCTTGACATCAAAAAACACAATTGAAAAATGGGCAGAAGACCTGAATAGACACTTTTCTAAAGAAGACATGCAAATGACCAACAAGCACATGAAAAGATGCTCAACATAATTGTTAGAGAAATGCAAATCAAAACTACAATGAGATATCACCCTACACCTGTTATAATAGCTATCATCAAGAAGTCTGCAAATAACAAATGTTGGAGAGGATGTGGAGAAAAGGGAACCCTAGTATACTGTTGGTGGGAATGTAAATTGTTCAGCCACTATGCAAAACAGTATGGAGTTTCCTTTAAAAACTAAAAATAAAGCTGCTATATGATCCAGCAATTCCACTCCTGAGTGTGTAGCCAAAAAAGTTGAAAACTCTAATTTGAAGACACATGAACTCCAATGTGTCCCCCAAATTCTCTAAGCCAGGCTTCAGCAATACGTGAACTGTGAACTTCCAGATGTTCAAGCTGGTTTTAGGAAAGGCAGAGGAACCAAATTGCCAACATTCGCTGGATCATTGAAAAAGCAAGAGAGTTCCAGAAAAACATCTATTTCTGCTTTATTGATTATGCCAAAGCCTTTGACTGTGTTGGATCACAATAAACTGTGGAAAATTCAAAAAGAGGTGGGAATACCAGACCACTTGACCTGCCTCCTGAGAAACCTGTATGCAGTTCAGGAAGCAACAGTTAGAACTGGACATGTAACAACAGACTGGTTCCAAATAGAAAAAGGAGTACGTCAAGGCTGTATATTGTCACCCTGCTGATTTAACTTATATGCAGAGTACATCATGAGAAACGCTGGACTGGATGAAGCACAAGGTGGAATCAAGATTGCTGGGAGAAATATCAACAACCTCAGATATGCAGATGACACTACCCTTTTGGCAGAAAGTGAAGAAGAACTAAAGAGCTTCTTGATGAAAGTGAAAGAGGAGAGTGAAAAAGCTGGCTTAAAGCTCAACATTCAGAAAACGAAGATCATGGCATGTGGTCCAATCATTTCATGGCAAATAGATGGGGAAATAGTGGAAACAGTGTCAGACTTTATTTTTTGGGCTCCAAAATCACTGCAGATGGTGATTGCGGCCATGAAATTAAAAGACGCTTACTCCTTGGAAGGAAAGTTATGACCAACCTAGACAGCATATTAAAAAGCAGAGATATTACTTTGTCAAGAAAGGTCCATCTAGTCAAGGCTATGGTTTTTCCAGTAGTCATGTATGGATGTGAGAGTTGGACTATAAAGAAAGCTGAGTGCAGAATTGATGCTTTTGAACTGTGATATTGGAGAAGACTCTTGAGAGTCCCTTGGACTGCAAGGAGATCCAACCAGTCCATCCTAAAGGAGGTCAGTCCTAAGTGTTCATTGAAAAGACTGATGTTGAAGCTGAAACTCCAATATTTTGGCCACCTGATGCAAAGAGCTGACTCATTTGAAAAGACTCTGATGTTGGGAAAGATTGAGGGCAGGAGGAGAAGGGGACGACAGAGGATGAGATGGTTGGATGGCATTACCAACTCAATGGACATGAGTTTGGGTAAACTCCGGGAGTTGGTGATGGACGGGGAGGTCTGGCTTGCTGAGGTTCATGGGGTCACGAAGAGTTGGACATGACTGAGCGACTGAACTGAACCCCAATGTTCACAGCAGCACTATTTGTAATAGCTAGAACATGGAAGTAACTCAAGTGCCCATTAACAGATGAGTGGATTAAGAAGCTGGGGTATATAAATGTATATACTATGGAATATTATTCAGCCATAAAAAAGAATGAAATATTGCCATTTGCGGCAACATAATGAAACTCCAATACTTTGGCCACCTCATGCGAACAGCTGACTCGTTGGAAAAGACTCTGATGCTGGGAGGGATTGGGGGCAGGAGGAGAAGGGGACGACAGAGGATGAGATGGCTGGATGGCATCACCAACTCGATGGACATGAGTTTGGGTGAACTCCAGGAGTTGGTGATGGACAGGGAGGCCTGGCGTGCTGTGATTCATGGGGTCGCAAAGAGTCGGACACGACCGAGCAGCTGAACTGAACTGAACTGAACTGAATATGGATAGACCTAGAAAATATTATATTTAGTGAAGTCAAACAGAGAAAGAAAAATCCTATATAATATCACATCACCAACTCAATGGACATGAGTTTGGGTAAACTCCGGGAGTTGGTGATGGACAGGGAGGCCTGGCATGCTGCGATTCATGGGGTTGCAAAGAGTCAGACACGACTAAGCGACTGAACTGAATATCACTTAAATGGGGAATCTGAAAAACAGTACAAATGAACTTATTTACAAAACAGAAATAGACTCACAGACATAGAAAATATACCTGTGGTTACCAGAGGAGTGAGGGTGGAAGGGAAGGGCAAATTAGGGGTATGGCATTAACAGATATAAGTGAAAGTTGCTCAGTCATGTCTGACTTTTTGTGACTCCATGGACTATACAGTTCATAGGATTCTCCAGGCCAGAATACTGAAGTGGGTAGCCTTTCCCTTCCCTAGGGGATCTTCCCAACCCAGGGATCAAACCCAGGTCTCCTGCATTGTAGGTGGATTCTTTACCAACTGAGCCACAAGGGAAGCCTAAGAATACTGGAGTGGGTAGCCTATCCTTTCTCCAGGGGATCTTCCTGACCCAGGAATCAAACCGGGATCTCCTGCCTTGCAGGCAGATTCTTTACCAATTGAGATTTCAGGGAAGCCCTAACAGATAGAAACTACCATACATAAAATAGATAGGCAACAAGGATTTACTGTATACAGAGAACTATATTTAGTTTCTAATAAATACCTATAATAGCATATAATCGGAAAAAAAACAATAAAAAGATGTACACTTTAGGCTAAGACCATATTGTAAATCAACTGATTCAATAAAAAATTATTGATATAAATATTTTCACAGGTTTAGAAAAACATTTAAAAATTAAAAAAAAAATTGTTTACAGATTGATTGAAAGGGAAAACTGAAGTTGCTCAGTCGTGTCTGACTCTTTGCGACCCCATGGACTGTAGCCCACCAGGTTCCTCTGTCAATGGGATTTCCCAGGCAAGAATACTGGAGTGGGTTGCTGTTTCCTTCTCCAGGGGATTTTCCTGGCTCAGGGATCGAACCCGGGTCTGCAGCATTGCGGGCAGACACTTCACCGTCTGAGCCACCAGGGAATCCCACAGATTAATGGAGTAGACAACAAATTACTCCTGGGAACTCTATAAATCAATCTTGTTAATCTTCTCTAAAGGAAAAGAACCAACCCACAACAAATTGTTTGAAATTTTCCCATTGATTTCCCAAACAAACAAAAGTATTGAATTTGAGAGATCTATTTCAACAGTTAAACTTTATTTAAGGACTTGCTTTTTTGTTTCAAAAAAATAAAAATTCACCCAGGTACGCAATCCAAGTCCTATGAAATGCCTTTCTCATATGGAATAGATGGTGGAGGAGCGTTCTCTATCTCAACACAGCATGTGTGATGACGGGTGCCACAGGGGAGGGAGGCTGTGCGCTGTGCAGAGGGCCGAATCCCACTGCAAACTGTGGGGCCTCGGGCAAAACACACCTCTCAGATCATCAGCCTGATAAGTTGGTTTCAAAACCTCTTTCTTTTTCTTTTTGTATGTTTTAGTTTCAGTTATTTTAAAAAATAGACTAGTTTTTTAAGAACAGTCTTTAAAAAACTGAACAGATAGTACTGAGTTTCCATACACCCTTCTCGTGGCATAGTTTCCGCTATGCTCACTTGCATTCCTGTTAGTATGTTTGCAAGTTTCTCTGTAGGATAAATTCATAGATGTGGGATTGCTAAGTCAAAGGGTAAATGTATTTGTAATTTTGGTGAATAATGCCAAACTGCCTTTCAGAGGACTGTACCACTGTGAACTGCTGCCAGCCATGTGTGAGAACTGGAACCCCTTTCAGCTCTAGCAGTTTTTATTCTATTTCCTTCCCAGGAGTCAGGTCCAGTGGGTAACTTTGTGGGAAGTTTTTCTAAGACATGGGCTTCTAAACCGGCCATAGCAGGAGAGTACACATTAGACAGAAACAGTTTTCAGGCAGCACTTTCAGGCAACCCAGCACAGATCCTCTTCACATGTGAAATTTCCAGAGTCATATTTCCCCAGAACCATGCTTTCCAGCTGGTGTGGCTGAGCTATGCAATGGCCTGTGCAGTCAAGGCACCTAAACGGCTTCAGACCAGCCCAATATGGTTGCTATTTGCCACAGGTGCTCTTTAAATTTAAAATTAAATCAAAAGCTCAGTTCTTCATTCCACTAGCCACATTTCAAGTGGCAACCATGTTGGACAGCGCAGATCTGAAACATTCCTTCCATCGAAGAAAGTTCTATTATATAGTGCTGGTCCAGAGAGGTGACCCTTTGTATGGCCCAAAATGGGAATGATGACAACCAAATGCAAGGTATAATCTTGAACCAGATCTTGGTCCAGTAAAATGAAATGAAAGGCCCAAATGACAAAATTTGAATAAGGTGTGAAGGTGAGTTAACAGTATCCTTTCAGTGTTAATTTCCTGGTTGGTTAATATTTGGGGAAGCTGAGTGAAGAGATTTGGAAATTCTCTGCACTATATCTGCAACATTTTTATAAGTCTGAAATGGTTTCAAAACTTAAGAGTTGACAACTTTTAAAAATTCTTTTAAAAAAAGAGGGGAAAAATGAGATTGTGTGCCTCTGGGGACAATCGAAATATACAAGTAAGCCATGAATGGAAACAGCTGTGCAGTAGGCACACCTTTCATAAAAGCCAGGGACTGAATTAAGGGCAGTCCTTTCATAAGGGATGTATGGAGACTTTCATCAGATGGGGGAGACAGATGGTGAATTTGACTCCAGACCTCACCACTTGATTAGCTGCTTATCCACCCTGAGCCCAGCGTCTTCTCCAAAAGACATCCCTTGCATCTCAGGGGGCTGTTGCAAGGCTCCAGTGAGATGCAGGAGATGAAACTGAGCTAAGAGGGCCCAAGGACTGTACCTGTAGGAAGAGACTACCTACGAAACCTCAGACTGGCCCATGAACCAATCCTGTGAGAAAGATGACAGACATTTGCCTGCTGGTTCTGCATAACTGTGGGTGTAAGTGGAAGCAGCTGGAGGTCTCTTTACAGTGGTTATTTTTAGCCCTTAAGCAGTGGTCTTCCTCTGTTGAGTGGCCCTCACTCTGCAGTCGCATGTTCCTTCCAGTTACATGGCTGTGCACCTAGGGTCCTCATTTGCTTTCTTCCTGAAGCTTTCTGCAAAAGACAAGAATCCTATTGCCTCTGCCTCTTGTTGCCTAACTGCTGCCTCACAGGACTGGTTTAATGTTAATTTGTCTGCCAGAGCTTGCGTTAAAAGAAGATACAACAATAATATTTAAGAATATGTTGGAAAAATGAACCAAGTCATCTTTAATTCTTCCCCTCTGAAATGACGGGTTTCCCACTTTGCATGTGGCAGCTGGTGGAGACCCACCATGCAGGGGACTTTCCCTTTGCCCCTCGACAATATGCTATGAACGCTTTTCCTGTTGCCATGCTCCTTCATTACTATGGATGAATGCCTAGTACCCCACCCTGTGGTTGCCCTGTATATGTATAAAATGCCCCAGGCCAACAGACGTTACAGAGTTGAAGCCTTTTCATCATGAGCTGATTTTTTTATTAATGAGGGATCATTACTAGAACCTGTTTCGCTGCTTGTCTGATGGTTCTGCACGGTGCCCTGAATCCCAAATCCCCAAAAAAGCTTTCGGGATTGACAGGCTCAAATAGGTTGTGATGGCCTTAGAAATTTTATTTGATCAGATCTTTGTAGTTCAACTCATCTTAAACCAGTTTTGGCCCATAGGTCTTAATGTTTGTGAAAAACAACCCTGCAGGCTGTTCTCACCTTACCCCAAACTGGGCAAAGGGTGGGGGTGGGGACATGGGATCAAATCAGTATAGACAGCTGGATAGGAAGAGATTGTAGCTTCAGTGACCTTGGGGCTGTGAAGGTCACAGGGACCATCTGGGCCACCCTCTTTGCACAGATGGGGAGCCTGGGGCCCAGAGGTACTGTGAGTTGCCTGAGGCTCTGCCTGGGTTCCAGGAGGAGGAAGGGCTACGACCAGCAATCTGGAAGGTTCAGAGCCAGTGCTATGGCACTGTGGTCTGAGCAGCCTTGGAGGGCCTTGCTGCATTGCAGCAGGGCCTTGCTGGGGCCCAGAGCTGCCCTGAGCAGGAAGCAGATGAGACGGAGACACTTACCCCCCAGGTCCCTCCTGCCAATGGCCGCGAGGCCCTTGAATAGCGCTCTGGTGGGGTTCTCACCACACTGTGTGGCCAGATGAGCAGCATGCGGTGCCCATGTTCCCCATAGCTCCTGGTTCCTGGGGACCAGGGAGGGAGGGAGAGAGAGAGAAAAGGTGCCCACCCTGTCTGCCTTACCAGAGCCAGGTCTGAGCCCACCCTTACTTCCACCAGAACACCAGGCCCTTCTCCAGATTTCAGCAGAGCTCAGCCCAGAGATGGGGAAGGGAGTTGGAGAGTGGGGAGGGAGGGGAGGAGTAGCAGCCTCAGATGGTATGGGGGTGGGGTTTGGGGTCCGAGACACGAGGACCTCCCCAGCCCCAGACTTTTCTTGATCATCCATCGTGTATCCTATCGGTGTCACTGGGAAGAGGGAAAGAACTAGCATTCACGGTGGTACCAAGATGCCTTGTAGAGGGCATCTCTCTGACTGCTCACAACCATCTCTGCTTTGCACACTCTTCCTCACCCTGCACCAGTGGTTCTCAGCCATCAGTGCTCGCTGGAAACACCTCGAGCCCTCTCCGTCTCTGAGATTCCTTTGTACTTGGGAACTGGTGTGCCTAGGCACTGAACGGTGCGAAGGCTTCCTAGGTGATTCCAGTGTTTGGAAAACAAGCGCCTACTCTCTTCAGTGCCTGCGGCAGCATTCACTTGTTATTAAACTGTGACCAGGTCGGCTCTCCCAGGTGTGGACAGAGGCTTTGGCACAGCCTGGGGGTGCAGTCATCATGTCCAAGTCAGTCACCCACTGGATCCTGATGTTCTGGTGTCTGTTGCCCCCAGCAGGCACCTCCTCCTGGTGTTGCCAGTGATATGCCTGTGGTATGTTTCATTTGACCCATTTATTCACTAGCCCTGGTTACCAGCCTTGTAATTCATCAGTGCTCTTTAATTGTCTAAGAAACCTGCATCTGTAACAGAGTTTACTTTTGGACTCACTCCATTACAGACGCAGATTCTAAGAAATCTGTTATCTGTAATAGAGTTTACTTTTGGACTCCGGCTTCCCTGATAGCTCAGTTGGTAAGGAATCCACCTGCAATTCAGGAGATGCCAGTTCAATTCCTGGGTCAGGAAGATCTGCTGGAGAAGGGATGGGCTACCCACTGCAGTATTCTTGGGCTTCCCTTGTGGCTCAGCTGGTAAAGAATCCACCTGCAATAAGGGAGACCTGGGTTCAATCCCTAGGTTGGGAAGATCCCCTGGAGAAGGAAAAGGTTACCCACTCCAGTATTCTGGCCAGGAGAATTCCATGGACTATACAGTCTATGGCATTGCAACTAGGTGGACGCGACTTTCATTTTCACTTTTGGACTCCCTACTCTATCCTCTACCCAATTTACACATGTGTATGTCAGGCAGAGTACATCATGAGAAATGCTGGACTGGAAGAAACACAAGCTGGAATCAAGATTGCCGGGAGAAATATCAATCACCTCAGATATGCAGATGACACCACCCTTATGGCAGAAAGTGAAGAGGAGCTAAAAAGCCTCTTGATGAAAGTGAAAGAGGAGAGCGAAAAAGTTGGCCTAAAGCTCAACATTCAGGAAACGAAGATCATGGCATCTGGTCCCATCACTTCATGGGAAAAAGATGGGGAAACAGTGGAAACAGTGTCAGACTTTATTTTTTTGGGCTCCCAAATCACTGCAGATGGTGATTGCAGCCATGAAATTAAAAGACGCTTACTCCTTGGAAGAAAAGTTATGACCAACCTAGATAGTATATTCAAAAGCAGAGGCATTACTTTGCCGACTAAGGTCTGTCTAGTGCAGGCTATGGTTTTTCCAGTGGCCATGTATGGATCTGAGAGTTGGATTGTGAAGAAGGCTGAGCGCCGAAGAATTGATGTTTTTGAACTGTGGTGTTGGAGAAGACTCTTGAGAGTCCCTTGGACTGCAAGGAGATCCAAGCAGTCTATTCTGAAGGAGATCAGCCCTGGGATTTCTTTGGAAGGAATGATGCTGAAGCTGAAGCTCCAGTACTTTGGACACCTCATGAGAAGAGTTGACTCATTGGAAAAGACTGATGCTGGGAGGGATTGGGGGCAGGAGGAGAAGGGGATGACAGAGGATGAGATGGCTGGATGGCATCACTGACTCGATGGACATGAGTCTGAGTGAACTCCAGGAGTTGGTGATGGACAGGGAGGCCTGGTGTGCTGCGATTCATGGGGTTGCAAAGAGTCGGACATGACTGAGCGACTGAACTGAACTGAACTGATGTCAGGAATCTCTGTGTTAAATTTTTAGCTTTCTAAGTTGAGTTAGACCCTTTTTGCCTTTTTTCCCAGAGTATGTATTTATATATTCCCTGTCTCTTCTTTCAGATGAACTGTAGAATCCCCAGGTGGCGCTAGTGATAAATAACCTGCCCCAATGTGGGAGAACTAAGAGATGTGGGTTCGATCCCAGGGTTGGGAAGATTTCCCCTGGAGAAGGAAATGGACCCACTCCAGTATTCTTGCCTGGAGAATCCCATGGACAGAGGAGCCTGGCAGGCTACTGTCCGTGGGGTCACAGAGTTGGACACGACTGAAGTGAGTTAGCATGCACACATGTCAAATCCTTTAGTCAAGTTTCGAACACTTCCTATTTTGATTTGATTAAAATTAAATGAGGGACTTCCCTGGTGGTACAGTGGCTAAGACGCCATGCTCCTCTTGCAGGGGGAGGCTAGGTTTGGTCCCTGGTTGAGGAGCTAGATCCCACATGCCACCATTAAGACCCAGTGCAGCCAAATAAATAAATATTAATAATAATAAGTAAAATACAATTGGATCAAAGCTTTAGTTGGGGGAAAATTGATATCTACATGACACTTTTTTTAGCTGGAAACACAGGAATGTTGTACCACTTACCAAGTCTTCTTTCAAATAATTTGTATTGTCTTACTCATGTCACTCATAGTTTAGAAACACACTACTGTAAGTGGTATATTTTTAAAAATACCTCTATATATTTTGTCCACTTCTTGATGGTACAGAGGAATACTATGGTGTTTATATATTTAATCATATTTAGCCATTTCATTGAATTATTTTTTTCTAACAGTTTTTCTGTTGACTCTTCTGGACTTCCTAGGTATATAATTACAGCATCTGAAATTAATAAATCTCTCTTCCTTTTCAATATTTACACTCATAATTTCTATTTCTGTTTCATACATCAATAACAGGGCCAAAATGTCCAAACAGATGTTAAATAATAGTGGCAACAACAGTTCCTTTCCTTTTTACAGGAAGTAAAGGAAGTGCCTTTAGCTTTGTGGGTGAATGATGGGTATCAGCTCAAGCTGACTCATGAGGCATGTGAAGTTCACAGGTCAGTTGTAGAGGGAGGGGCAGGGGGCTCAGCCCGTGCAAAGGCCTGGGGAGGGAAAGAGCACATGGCATGTTGGAAATAGCATGTGACTTGGTAAGGATTTTCCCCTAGAAGCACAGAAAGCTGAATACATCCACGTGCCCCCGCCCCTCCTCCTGGGCTGCTCTGGGGCACCGAGGCAAGGTGGTATCTGTCCACTGTTGCTCTGTGGCATGGACATGGGCTTTGGTGAACTCCCAGCAGTGGAAGAATCCACTTGTGGGGCCGCAGGTACCGGAAGCCAGTTGCCACAGCACTGAGCAGAGAAGCTGCGTTTCCCGCTGATGGTCCTGCTTAATGGTCAAACTCTTCCCAGAGGGGTTACAGATGCCCCTACACAAGTGGCGGTCCTGTGGGGCAGATCCCAGAAGTACAGCAGCCATTTTGGGGAAATCCCTGCCAGGCTCTCCCTTGTTCCATGAGCCTGGACCCAGAACTGGCATCATCACAGACCTGGGGCTTAGTGTCCCTTACTCTGGTTTTTGACTCTATGCCTTGCTTTGAGTGCTGGAACCTGAGCTGCTTACATATTTTTCCACCCAGAATTCCTTTCCTTACCTTCCTGTCTCTCAATCTCATTGCCATAGTCAAAAGACCACCTGTGTGCCACCTCTTCCAGGAAGCCTTCCCAATTTTTCTCTTTATTTGTGTTGTTATAGAGGGAATGTCAGTAGAACACCTCAGCAATTGTGGCTAAAACTAGGCAAGCCAAGAATCAGGCACTAACTAAACTTGCTGATTGCCAACAAGTAGAGAAGGGTGGGCTACAGAATTCTTTCCATGCAAAGCAGGTGATAAAATAAGAGGCTGCCAAAATAATGTAGTAGTGTAAGTTAAACCCACAAAAGCCTAGACTGAAGCCAAAAAAAGCCCCTTGAAAAATGTGAATACTTAGTTCTGGCTGCTAAAAAGCTCAGGCGAGTCCTGGCGTCTGCAGCTTTGAACCTCACATCCTGGTTAACAGTGTCTGGGAAATGATGACCTGGGGGCTTTTCTCCCAGGTGAGGTGGTAAGAATTGTTTCTATAGAACAGTGCTCTCAGCTGCATCTTAAACTGGAATCATCTGAGACCTTTAAGAACCACAGAAGCTAGGCCTTTACCTCTAGATTCTAATTGCACTGGTTTAGGTGCAGAAAGGAGGGATTTGTGATTCTAACGGCACCACTGCCTTAGTGCTGAGAACTTTGAAAGCCTGAGGTGGATGAAAGATTATGCATAGAGATGAATCAGTTCATTTAATCATTTGGATTAATATTTAGGAGTAATCTGTTGTATGTAAAGAAGTTGTAATGTTGATGAGATATGAAAGAGCAAAATCTTCTGAGTCCTATGGAAATTTGTTATTGATTGATCGGTTTGGGGACAGTTATTGTTTTGAGAAGCGCAAGAGAATTTTACTGTTTGTATACAGTATCGGAGGGCTCCCGAGGTGGCTCAGGAGTCTGCCTACCAGTGCAGGAGACGCAGGTGTGATTCCTGGGTCGGGAAGATCCCCTGGTGAAGGAAATGGCAACCCACTCCAGTATTCTTGCCTGGGAGATCCTATGGACAGAGGAGCCCAGCAGGCCACAGTCCATGGGGTCACAAAGAAGAGGACACAACTTACTGACTAAACAAAAACAATAATACAATATCAGAATGTCTACCACATTTAAGATTCACTTTATAGGTTTAATTTACTGGATTTCATGGAATAATTTAAGAATTTAGGAAGCATTTGAAGTGCTTAAAAAGAGAACCTATTATATTAAATGTATTAATTCAGTTTAATATGTTTAAGGTAGTTTAATTAAGTTTAAACACAGGCCCGAACTTTAAACAAAAGGCTTCCTTGAGGGACTTCCCTAGCTGTCCAGTAGTTAAGACCCCATACTTCCAGTGCAGGGAGTGTGGGCTTGATCTCTGGTTGGGGAGCTAGATCCCACATGCTGTGTGATGCAGCCATTAAAAAAAAAATCTTTCTCGAAAGTGACTGTTAAAATTTACTAGTTGTATAAATACAATAATAAGAATGTAAAAATAAATTTAAAAGTTTAAGGAAAACTAAGATTTAAATTTTGTAAAAAAAAAAGTATTAATTTAAAAACTGAAATAAATGCAAACTTTTACTTTCTGTATATAAAAACAGCCACCAAATGTAAACAAAACACTCTCCACCCACCCCCATTTGTTGATGCTAGAACTGCAAATGCCTGACCTTACATTTGCTACTACTCTTTCCCAACTCCAGAGCAGATATCCCTAATCAATCCCAGCACACTTGACCTCTGGGCTCAGAAAGTTGCTTGAATAGAACACCCCAACCCAGAGTTCCAATCACCTATAGCTGACAGTGAGCTGGAACCAAACGGTCATTTCTTTATTCATGCGTGTACGCATTCATCCGTCAACGAGGAGCTAGAGCAGTGTCTGCCAGTGTCTCCACACTGGTGTGGACCTCAGTCAGCCTTATTTCAGGTGGTCTGGGTGCTCACCCATCTCTTTATAATCCCAAAGAACCCTAGCATTAGGTAAGGCAGCAATTATCATTCCCTTGGAAACCAAGGGTTTCCTGAATTGGTCAGGGCTGAGGTTCAAAGCCAGCTCCACCTGAAGCCAGGGCTACTCCCTTTCCAACACAGAGAGACCAAGCACAGGATCTCAGCACCTTCTCCCATCTGTACAAGTGATCAGCTTTTATGATCATATCCACCAGGCTGCTGTGGTTGCTGCAGGCAGCCACTGACAGGGCAGTTTCTCCTTGCTGCAGGTGACAAAGGAGAAGGGAAGCCAGAGTCTGTACTCGAGGGTGTGTGGTGGTCTCCAGCTCTGACAACAAACCTTCCTGTCCAAAGCAAATGGTTTCCAGCAGTCTACACTGGAGGACAGAATCGTTTTCCGGGAGAAACTCCAGGTATGGAAAGTCACAGTAGACTAAGGCAATAATAATAATTCTAGCAACCACCCCTTGTATTCCTTTAGAATAGGAGGCCTTGGAGTTTATAAAACTCAGCCTATGGTTCATGTTGATGTATGGCAGAAACCAACACAATATTGTAAAGCAATTATCCTTCAATTAAAAATAAACAAATTAAAAAAAACAACACCCAGCCTACATAACTCTTCAAGGTTGTCTATGAGATCATGTTACCAGCCCCATTTCTCATATGAAACTGAGACAGGCCTGGGACCTGGAAGACTTTGCTGCAATGCTTGCACCTGGACACACCTCTTCTCAAGCAGCAAAATACAAAGCAATTATATGAGACTAAAAATAACTGCATGCTGGGACAGTTGGGGCGAATTCTGGACCCCAAAGATCAAAAGAGACCAAAAAGCCCAGCTACCACTTGAAGAGTGTGGAGCTAAACAGAGGGTCAGGAGCAAAAGCAGGGTACTGCACATGCCCCCTGCACACAGCACCAGCTAAGGGGTGAGCCAAATACCTAAGCTACCCTCCAGGCCTGCCTCTGGACACACCCCTGCCCTCAGCCCGTATAAGGAACAAACTTGCCCCACCTCGCTTACCCCTGCTGTAGCAAGGGCCCCAATATAGCTTTGTCTGAATTTCTCGTCTGGCCTCTAATCAATTTCCATCTGTCGGAAAAGGCCAAGAGCCTTTGTCATAACAAAACCAGAACCCAGAGAAGGGGCCTGGGCCCCTATGTCATATTTGCTTCCTCCCCTCAGTCTCCCAGCCCTTGGCTCCAGGCCTGTGGCACAAAACTGGCTCTACCACCTCCGGGGACCTTGGGAAGATGGGAAGCTCTTCTTTGAGCTTGGCCAGCTGTCTGGGGGCCCAGCTCAAAGCAGGGAGTCCTGCTCAGGTCCAGCCTCCGGGCTTGTTCCCTGCCCCCACCTCTTTCCCACACCATCCCATGGGCTGGGCCATGTGTGCAAGGGCCCTTGCCCTCATAGGCCCGTGACCCCCTCAGCCTCATACCAAGTCTTCAGGTCTTCTTGAACCTCTAGCCACCTGAGAGTTGGCCACCCCAGAGGCACCATGACCCCAGAAGCTTCTGCAACCTTGTTTCACATGTAGGGACTTGTGGGGTGGTGATGCACTGTCCCTCTAGTCTTCTCCCCCTCTCCCCAGCAGACAACTCAAGGAGCTCAAAGTCTGATGGAGCCCATGAAACAGAAGACAACTGTATCACAGACAAGGACCAAGAGAGGGGTGGGCCAAGTGCTGAGAGCCCTCAAAGGAGGCAGAGGAGGGTGATGGACGGGCAGGAAGACTGCCTGGAGGAGGTGGCCTTTGAGCTGATATGTAACAGTGATATGAACACTCTGGAAGCAGGAGGCAATTGCTGCAGGCGAAGTTGTGAAAACTGGAAAGGGAGGCTGGTGGTGAGCAGAAGTACTTTATCTCTTAGGTTTAAGTTAATCCCAATGATGAGGAGCATCTCTGCTATGTCCCACCAGGCGTGCTCCGTGGCAAATTGGAGGGGTGTCTGCTTCCTCTGGAGAAGAAGCCAAGGGAACAAAGAGCAGAAAAGCATGTAGGCATGGTGTGTAGCTCAAAGCCGGGACAGGACCAAGGCGGGTCAACCCCCAACTGGGTCTTAACAGAATTTCTCTCTAATAAGTTATAAGGAAGGGTAAACTGGGTTTAATCATAAACATACTACTCAGGAGAGAAAACTTAGTAAAAAAAAAAAAAAAATAGGACAAAAAAAATACCACTCACTAGCCCACCCACGAGTGAAGCGACTTAGCAGCAGCAGCAGCAGCAGCCCACCCAAGTCAACCTCTGTTACAGTCTTAGCACATTTCTTCTAGTCTTTTGTTTAATGCAATTATTTTTAGTTTTATGGTTTTACATATTTGAGATCATTCTATATTACATTTTGTATCTATATAACTTTCTATATATTATAAACTCAATAAACACCATTTTTCATAGCTCCATAAAAGCCAATCTATGTCTGTACCATAATTTTATGCAGGAGACCCAGGTTCAATTCCTGGATTGGGAAGATCCCTGGGAGAAGGAAATGGCAACCTACTCTAGTATTCTTGCCTGGAGAATCCTATGGACAGAGGAATCTGGCAGTCTACAATCCATGGGGTCACAAGAGTTGGGCACAACCTAGCAACTAAACCACTACTACCATAATTTACCCAATCACTTCTCTCTTATTAAGTATTTGGGCCCTTTTCGAAATGAAAACTGATACAGTGTTACAATGAATATCTTGGTGCATGGGCTCAATATATTTCCTGAGGCTCAATTTTCAACTGTGCAAATACTGTTTTTAAAAGATACATGTTATATTCTGTCAAATTGCTTTCCACTACTAGTGGTTGTGGATGGTCGCCCTGAGGATTGTGTGGTTAGAGGGTAGATTGCGGGGATGGGGGTTTTAAAACGATTCTGACTGATTACAACTTCAGGACTCAGAGGCCTTTTGTTATACAAGACAAACCCAGTCACTGCTGCCCTGGTAATTTTCCCTAAGTGGGGGAAAAAAATAAATGAAAGGAAAAGGCTAAATATAGGAAAATGTTTAGTTTAGTGTTCTATATATCATGCGGAGAAGGCAATGGCACCCCACTCCAGTACTCTTGCCTGGAAAATCCCATGGATGGAGGAGCCTTGTAGGCTGCAGTCCATGGGGTCACTAAGAGTCGACACGACTGAGCGACTTCACAAAAACTTGGGAATACCCAAATGTTCAACATAGAGGAATGGTTAATAAAATGTTGCGACCTTCAACAAATATTCAAACAGCGTTTTACAAGCTAAGAAAGCAATTCCTCAACTCTGGGCCAAGCTGGTAGACCACAGCCAAACTCTGCCAGCCTGGGAGGGTGCCCAGAGGTGCCAGGGGGCCCAGATGGTTTCTGTAGCCACTTACATTGTCAACAGTGTCCAGATCATGGCGGCGTCCATAAGGACCTGCTGCAGGACAGTGACAGTGTGCCTCACGGCGAGGTGCACAGGAGTGGCGCCCTGCTGCGGGGGGAGACACACAGACCAACTGATGGGTCCCTCCCAGGACTGCCCAGCTGCAGGTTGGTGCTAGAAGATGGGAGTTAGGAGCGTAGACAGTGCTTCTGAGTCTGGCCTCTCTCGCCTCTTGGGCAACATGAGTGGCCTAAAGCATTTACAGCCCAAAGCCTGAATTCCTTGGGCCCACTGCTGATCTCAGGGTGGGAGGGAGCCCGAAGTCCCACATTTGAGATCTTGATGTGCCAAGCATTCACCACACAACTTTGGGCAAGTCATCCTGCTTCTCTGCTACACTTCATCTGGAAAATGATGTCTGCTGCAATAAGCAGCAAGGTCCCTTCTAGGAACACCACCTTAAAATTCTCTGATAGCTCATTTACTTTCCAGGAACCTAGCAAACATATAGGAAGGGTATTCTTATTTAGTACTTTCATCTCACAAATGAGAACACTTAATGAGTTCATAAAACTAACATGACTCACCCAAGGACACATAACTAATAGAGACCTTGTGTTATTGGACTTTCTACCCCCAGGGTCTAGGTAGGTGCCTAACAACTATTTATGTATGAAATCAATGAATGAGAGAGCCAGCCAGGACCAGAACATAGGTCTCAGTCCAAGCCCAACAGTCACCCAAGGCCTCACTCAGGTCTGGAGGATTCCATCCCCAGTGGTCCCCTGTGAACACTGACTCCATGATGAAGCGGGGATACTGCCACAGCACCCTTCTGTCTAGGTGTACAGTGACACATACATAGTGGGACGGGACAAAACCAGAAGAATCAATGGCATGGGTCGGTACTATTAATAACTGTGGAAAATACCCTCACATAATGAACAATAAAAGTTTATAGAACAGAACACACACACACACAACAAAAACACCCACAACTACCATTACTAGTTTTGGCCAGGAAAAAAGCAGTTTATGGATATCAGAAGATTTAACCTAGATGATTATTTGTAGGCAATGTGATTGTACATCTAGATGTGTTAAAACAGCTACTATACCCCAACCCCCCCCAAAAAAACAAAACCTAGCAAAATTAATGAAAAGTCATACAGAAGATAAAAATACCAGAGTCAATAACATTCCTATATTGAATCCCTATAAGAAATGACATGTTTTAAAAAGATAGTCTATTCACAATGACAGTCAAAATATATAAAGTACCTATGAAGAGTATAATTGGAAATGACTATTACAAAGGCAAACGAAAAACCATAGGACACCACTGAAAGATATAAAACAGGACATAAAGGAAATGGAAAGACATGTTCCTAGTGAAAAAATAAAATATTGCAAAGATGACCATTTTAGCTTATATTATTTACAGACTTAATGTAATCCCAAACCCAAACTGCAAATAAATGCCAAAAAGTATTCTAAAATGGGCTTCCCAGGTGGTGCTAGTGGTAAGGAACCCACCTACCAATGAGCAGATGTAAAAGACATGGGTTTGATCTCTGGGTCAGGAAGATTCCCCTGGAGGAAGGCATGGCAACCTACTCCAGTATTCTTGCCTGGAGAATCCCATGGACAGAGGAGCCTGGCGGGCTATGGTCCATGGGGTCGCAAAAGAGTCGGACACGACTGAGTGACTTAGCACATCACAGCATTCTAAAACGCAGCTAGAAAAAAATTTAAAACCCAGAAAAAACTTTCACAGAATTTCAACAGATCATTGCTAAATAACTGAGAAATTAAAATGAGGTCAAAAGAAGGTCTGCTGTGGGAGTGAATGGGCAGGCATGGGAAACTGGCTCAAAGAACTATTCAGATGAGCTGGGAAACCCATCGGAGCTATAGTGGTGGCTTTCCAGGAAGCAGCAGACCACAGAGATAAAGTAACCAAAGGGGCTGTTTACGGCCTTCATCCTCCTAGAAACAGGTGCGAGGGGCTGTGGTCGAAAAGGGGAGTGGCAAGAGATCAGTACTGCCTTTCATTGTCTTACACGTTATTTATAAAAACCAAAAGAACCAAAAAGAACAAAAGGATCTGGTGAGATGCCTTCTTCCCACCATTATCATCCAGCTGCTCGGTTCTCCCCACTCCCATAGTAACATCTTATAAAGCCACTGTACAATACTCTAACCAGAATACTCACATTGATAATACCTATCTTACTCAGATCTCCCCAGTTTCACTCCCAGTCATTTGTATACATATGTATTTTATGCGATTTTTTCATTAATGGATACACATGTAGGTTCATGCATCTGTTACATAGTTCAGATACAGCAGCGTTCCATTACAGCAGCGTTCCATCACCACATGGGTCGCCTGTGTTCTCCTTTTATAACCACACCCTCCTCCCTCCTCTGCCCCCTGTCCCACCCTCAGCAACCACTAATCTGTTCTCCATGTCTATTTTGAGCAGCAAGTCATGGGAGACTCTTCAGTGTGTCCCCCTTTCATCCACGCCCCACACTTACGTGATCAGCCACATCAGTACTGCCTCCTGCCTGGATGACCATGTCCTCGGAGCCACCGAGGGCTGCATAGTGGAGGCAGCTCTGCTTTTTTCTAGAAGGAAACAGGCATCAGTGCAGCATCCCCCGGACCCCTCACAGTGGGGTTTACAAAGCACTCTGGGATTCATTATTCCATTTACAACTCACAACCCCCCATCCTGGGACTATTATCCTCATTAAACCCAAAGGAGGGAGAAATCAGTGACTTGCCCAGGCCTGGCGACTAGTAAAAGGACCACGCTATGGTCTCAGGATTTTCCTCGCCTCCAGTCACAGACTCTGGAACAAAAGCCAAAAGCCTTCACAATTCCTGAGCCAGTGAAGTCACTCAGAGAAAACAGACTCTGAGAAGATGGTTTTCAAAGAGGGGGACTGATAAGATCTGCAGTACAAGGAAAACCCCACCCAGCATGTACTATCCAGCTGGAGCTGGTGTCAGCGGGTCCACAGAGAAGATTGGCAGGGCCAGAGCGAGGGCTTTCATGGGCCTTCATCTCAGAAGGTCCCGCTAAGTGACCAGCTGTCCCAGGTTGCCCTGGACTGAAGGCTCCCTAGAATGTGAGACTTTCTGTTTTAAGATTGGGACAGTATGAGGCAAACCAGGATGAGTTGGTCACTCTGCCAAAGTCTTGTCTGAGAGAGTACACAAGGTGGGTGGGAACCCATCCACCTCCAGGTGGGAAATGCAAGCCCTTTGGGTTGGCTGCTCCTCTGAGACTCTGCTACATGACCTTGCGAGGCAGGGGAATGTTGGAATGGATCATGGCCTCTGCCAGAAACAAGTCAAGGCTGGAGCATGAGGCCCAGGGAGGCGGGCACCTCTAACCACCAATGATCACCAGCTGGACTTGACCTCCCGTCTCCTAAACTCCTGTGCTGTTACTGCTGGGGAGGCGCCATGGCCTATAGCATTCTTGCTCCTCCCAGTGCCTAGTGCTGGGCACAGAGGGAGGGCCTTGCTGATGGATGACCATAATTGGGTGCCTGGGGGCAGCCATGTTCCTTCTCTGGGTTGTCCTGCTCCCCCCGAGACCCCTGGGATAGTAGTCTCCAAACTTGCCAGGGGTGTTCTGCAAATTAAATGGTTTGTGGCTTATAAAGCATTATTGGCCAAGAAAAAAAAGGGAATTCCTTGGTGGTCCAATACATAAAAGACTGCTTTCACTGCCAGGGCTGTGGTTCAGTTTCTAGTTGGAGAACTAAGATCCGGCAGACCACATGGCATGGCCAAAATAATACTAATACTAATAATGAAGCATTATTTACATTTAAGGGCAGTTTTGGTCGCTATTGTTATTAAATTTACATTTGCCATTTTGCTATTTGTTTTCAGAATGTCTCCTCTCTTTTTTATTCTGTTTCCCCGAGACTGCCTTCTTTGGTGTCAAATATTTTTTTGCATATCCTTTTCATTTCTCCATTTTTGCTATTATTTATATTATTCACTATTAATGTTATTTTTGCCGCATTATTGAAATTTAGAAGGAAAGAGAATTCCAGACCCTCAGACCCTCAACCATCCAAGAAAGATTATTTGTCACTGATCAAACAATAAAAAGCAAAACAAAACAAAAAAACCAACTTCCTACTTAAAGAAAGGTCACAATCCTCCCCCTGCCCCGGCCCCTTCTCAAGGACACAGAATTTCTAATGGCCAACTCACAGAGCACAATGGGAGGGGAGGAAAGAGGCCTGTCCCAGAGTCACACCCAGGCCTCAGCTCCATTTGCTGGCGTGGGCGGGCACAGCTGGAGACACACCCCCCACCCCCACCCACACTGGGCAAGGCAAACCTGTCAGGCCCCAAGCTCTGGAGTCAGAGAAATAGGCTTCTCAGACTCAGCTTTGCTTCTTACTAGCTTGTGCCCTGGGAAAGTCACTGAACCTTTTTCACCTGTAAAATGGGGGAAATTTTTCTGAGATAATATTCAACCATTATAAAAGGACTTTGTGAACCATCAAGTGTCCAACAACAAGACTCTAATGGGTACTGAGTTCCTATTAAGTCCCAGGCACTACACTAGGTATTTAGTCTTCACGGCAACATAAAAAAGTAAGTATATATTATGGGCTTTCCTGGTGGCTCAGACAGGAAAGAATCTGCCTGCAACGCAGGGGACATAGGTTTGATCCCAGGGTCAGGAAGATCCCCTGGAGAAGGGAATGGCTACCCACTCCAGTATTCTTGCCTGGAGAACTGCATGGACAGCGGAGTACAGCCCATAGGGTTGCAAAGAGTCAGACACAATGAGCAATTAACACACACACAAGTACACGTCATCTTCAACTTATAGCTGGGAAAAGAGGCTCAGAGAGGATGAGTAACTTGCCCAAGGTCACAGAGTTCAGCAATAGACAAGCCAAGTCCAGGACCTGAGGCTGCTGCCTCGTAGCTTTGCTCACACCACGTTCAGGAATCACTGTGGCTGCTACAGTCACAGCCGACACAGTCACAGCTGGGCAGCTGAGGACACAGGCTCGTCCTGAGAGGGCCCAGCTACCTGGGTGAGGGTGTTCGCGCTACCCCCGCCCCTAGGAGGAGCTGCACACAGGTGAGGCGGATCCTTCGGCAGCCGCGTTAACGGCGCTCAGACCTTCCTGAAACACAGGAGTGGTGTGGGGGCGGCAGGAGGCCGAGACAGAGCCCAGGGCGGAGGTCACCACTCTTGCTGGGGCTGCTGGGCTCTTTGAGCTCTCCCCTCCCTGCTCCTGCGGAGTCCTGAGCCCCACGCCCGATTCTCGCCTGGAGGGGCATTTGGTGCATTCAGTCCCCGCCCCACCCCTCCGCCCCCGCAGCTCTGCTGGTGTCTCCTCACCCTCCTGTCTCTGATCCATCCCCCCCACCCCCGCTCCACCCTGGTCATGTGACCTCTCGCTCCTTTAAACACACACGGTGTTAACGACTTCTCCATAATCCCTGATGCCCAGTTTTCCTCTGAGCCTGGAGCTTTGCGCTGCTACTCATCTTCTCCTGGCGGGCTGTCTGAGACATGTCCTCGTTCCAAGGCCCCCCGCCAGGAGAAATCAGACAGCACCATGGGCTGTGGGCTCCTGGAATGCAGGGGACAAGTCAACGTCACACATCTCTGCCTCTTCCAGGTGGTGACTCACCGCATTCTGCTCCTTCAGGTCCAGCCTGACAGCCACGAGTCGCCGCAGCACAGCCAGGTGGGCGGCCAGGTGAAGGGCTGTGTTCCCCTACTGTAAGGAGAGGGGCTCCTGAAGGGCCGGTGGGATCACGGACACTGGCAGGTCCTGGGGACCCGCTGGAGCTGAGGTCCAGAGAGGGGTGACACGTCCAGGGTGACGGAGCAGGTCTGTGACAAGCTGTCGCTCTGCTGGACCAATGCCACCCTGCTTGGAGAGCTGTGCCCCAAACTACCAAAAACCAGGGGCATTTTCAAGGGCCAGGTTCTCATCTCTTTTTTCACAGTTTAAGATAGGCCCATTACTTAAAAAAAAAACAAACAAATCCCTATTTTCCATGCTCCAGGTTAAAGCTGGTCCCAACTCAGTGAGCCCAGATCTATGCCTTTCCTCTAATCAGGCCACAGCCCCAGAGACTCTCCTTGTACTCAGGCTGTGCCTGGAGGCCACATGGCCCAATCTCTCACCTCCTACATCTGTTCCAGATGTTAGCTTCTTACTGAAGAGCACAGCCCACCCTGACTGTGAGATTGGAAACTGCACCTCCCCCGATCCCCTTATCCTGCCCCACTGTTCCATTTCCCCCAAAGCGCTGACCACCGAACACCCTCCACCAGCTGCTTGTGTACTGTATCTATTGTTTATTGTCCGAACCTCTTGGGTGGAACAGAAGTGCCACAAAGGCAAGGATTTCTGTCTTATTTTATTCTCTAAAGTTTTCCCAAGTGCCTAGATTAGGGCCTGGGGCACACGGCAGATATTTGTTCTGTAGATGTTTGTTCAGTAACACATAACGGAGATGCAGAACCTGACCTGTGTCTCCTGGAACTCGAGAGCAGCCTCACCGGTGAGAAGTCTAAAGCTGACAGTTACAGGGCTATGGCAGATGACTCCACTGGGCGGGCAAAGGGCACAGTGTCCCTTGCGGTGGAAGTGGCCTCATCGAGGGCAGACTGCTGGGGGTCATCCTCAAAGAGGACTTGCTTCAGGAGGGTAAGAGGCCCCAGGGAAGAGGAGGCAGCCCAGGACATGGGATGTCCCTACAGGGGAGCCACAGAGGGAGCCAGGGCAGAGACCCTAGAGTCAAACAAAAGCATCCAGAAGGGAAGACTCAGCTTCAGCCATTCGTCATGTCCAGGAGGCTGAGGGAACAATTGAGCTGAACCAGTTAAGGGGCCTTTTGGCTCAAGGGCTCCCCTCTGACCTGGCCTCAGCACCTTCCCCAGGAAGGAATTCAATTTAGGGACTTCTCTGGTGGGTGAGTGGTTAAGAACCTGCCTTCTTCCAATACAGAGGACTAGATTCCAGGTTGAAGAGCTAAGATCTCACATGCCATGGGGCCATTAAGCCCATGTGCCTTGACTACCGAGCCCACACACTCTGGAGCCTATGCACCAAAACCAGAGAAGCCCACACGCAAAAGCACCCAAAAGGGAAAAAACAAAGGCAAAAACAGACATTCAGTTTAGGCACAGATCTTTCAAGTGAAGATGCGAACATGTACTTAAAGTGGTTAAGCCATCCCCCACCCGCATGATAGATCCACACACACACACTATCTTACGGGGTCAGAGACGAAACATTCACATTTCTTTTATGATCGTCATCAGATTATATTTATAGGTAAAGCTAAGTTTAGAAAACCCCTTTGACCACTTGGTTCTACCCCTCTCCCACTTCCCGCTGCAGACGAGGACCAGGCTGTGGGTGATGTAGCTGCAGTGTGAAGCCTGCGTGTTCAAAGAGGCAGGAAGGAAGTGGGTGAACCGGCATGTGGGGGCCCGGCAGTGTGGGGGCCCGGCATGTGCCCCTGTGGAGACAGGCCAGGGGTTCCCTCTTCCTTCTGGATTATAAATATCTACTTTCTGTCCTTTGAAGCTGCAGGTGGCAGGGAACCCCTAACAGGGCCTCCCCCTCTGCCCAGGCAGGGCAGCGAGCTGGGTGGAAGGAGGCCGTGGCTTTGGGCCTGAACTCTCCCCTCCACCCGAGGGGGCGTCCAGCCTCTCCTCCTCTATGAGGCCCTGTCAGCATCTCCTTGCTGTTTCCCAAGGAATTAGTCACTCTCTCTGGGCTCTCAAAACCTCCCGACCACAGCACCTGCAGCATGAGGTGTGTTGTCATCCGTTCCAACCGGTCTGTCCTGCTATGCAGCCTGGCGGGGGGTGGGGAGGGGTCGTAGCAGGAGTCAGACCTCCAGTGGCTCAAAGCCTTGAAAAGTTGACTGTGCCCTCTCCCCCAATGAAATTCAAAATGAGAACACTCCTCAGTGGAAAATATTAACGCAACACTTACCGTGCATGCATGCTCAGTCGTATCTGACTCTTTGTGATCTCCACGGACTGTAGCCCACCAGGCTCCTCTGTCCATGGGATTCTCCAGGCAAGAACACTGGAGTGGGTTGCCATGCCCTCCTCCATGGGATCTTCCTGACACAGGGATTGAACCCACGTCTCTTATGTCTCCTGCATTGGCAGGCGGGTTCTTTACCACTAGCGCCACTTGGGAAGCCCTACAACACTTAACAGGGGCATGCAATTTTTAAAGCTGCTTTCTAGAATTTCTGATTGCAAGATTTTGTGTAAATTCATCAAAGCTGAACTTTTCTTGCTTTCTGGTATTGGTGTTCCTGCTCTCCTGGGGCCCTGAAAACAACTTTTTTTTTTTTTTGGCTTCCTGGGTAGATGTGTCCTGGCAAGAGTTGTCCTTTACTCTTCTCTGTACTCCACCTTCCTGGCACAGGGCCTAGCCCAGAGCACAGCCCATATTTCTGAAATGAAGTACATCCGCCTGACCTGAATCTTGGAATCTGACTGGGCCTTTTTATCCTGGAAAGACAAGTGTGGGCAGACAAATCTGATGCAGATCCCCAGGGCTCAGGGACCCAGGAGGCAGCATAGCGAGAGGGAGGAGCACAGGGTCAGGCATCAGGATGCTGGTTGCAAACCCCAGCTCGACTCTGGTTTTGCTGTGTGACCTTGGTTAACGTATCCCCCTCTCTGGGCCTCAGTTTCCACATCAGTAAAATGAGAAGGTTGAACAGGCCCTTCAAGGACATCTTCCAGCTCTAAGATTTTGTGGTCCATTGGTCTGTGAGCTTTGTCACTGGCTTCTAAACAGGACTCCTTGTATCCTGGCCAAGAATATTTATTGGAAAATTAACAATGGAATTCCTCCCTTTGTTGGGAGCACTGTTTAGAATTTGCTGCAATGTATTTGCCTATTGATTCACAATGGTCCACTGATACAAGTCATCTGCAGACTGGTCACCTTAGGTCCCCATCCCACATCCCTTCTCAGGTTGGTAAAATTCTGCTTGTAAGCTCTACTCTGAATAAACTGCTCCCTCCTCAGTGCTCTTATCCCTCTTTTGCCATAATCATAGTAGATTACTAAAACAACAAAGAAACCAAATAACCAGCAGATATGTAGCTACCATGCCCCTCTTCCCCATTCCCTGCAGCAACACACATCCTCAATGAATCACAGCCCTGCTCAAACCCACCTCAGGCATCACTACCAACCAATCAGATTGCCATCCTGCATCCCCACATTTGGTCACAGTTCTGTACTAGGATTGCAGTGTTGAATTCCTTGAGTAAGAAACTGTGTCTTGGGCATCTGTGCTCTTCACCCATAGCACAGGGTTCAGAAAGTGCCGGCTAGATGAATACCAGACATGCGCTGGTCTTTGGGCTCCCAGGCCCTGCAGCACACTAGAGTCAGAAGTAGACACGGGTGAGCTGCCAGTGACCACCCTGCTCAGGAGCCCAGAGCCTGGCCCTGCCCTGGGACCCGTGGTCACAGTTCCTTGTCTTTGACACTGTGGTCACAGCCAGAGCCCACAGAGAGGTCCAGAGCATCCAGCTGCCTGTGCTCTGCAGCCCAGTGAAACGCAGCTCTTCCTAGCTGGCCAGGGAGAAGAAAGTGAACCTTTCTTGCCCTGTCCTCCTGGTCTCATTTCCCCAGCTACTCTGGGCTTTCAGTGCCCCAGAAACTCTCCCCTCCCCTTGCCCTACACATCCTGCCTGGAAAGCCCAGACCCAACTTCCCAGCAACTTGGGAGGGCCCCTCCCCCACTGAAATCTTCCTGTGGCTCCTTGCTGACAATTCAATGAAGTACCCATTTCTGAGTCTGGGGGCTGAGATCTCCACGATGGCCCCCAAGAACCTCTCAGAGTTTCACTCCCAAGATTTCAATCCACCTGCCCTTTTCTACCAAAAGGCCCTTTTCTACCTCTAAAACTCTAGCAATGGTCTCTCCTGCATTTAGAATGATGGCAATCCACTCCAGTACTATTGCCTGGAAAATCCCATGGACAGAGGAGCCTGGTAGGCTACAGTCCACGGGGTCACAAAGAGTCGGACATGACTGAGCGACTTCACTTCTTACTTTCTAATCTTACTGACACGATCTGTTACATCCATCAAATGCCACTTCCTCCAGGAAGCAGAAAGCAGAGGCTCCCTTCTCTGATATGTCTAGTCCTTGTCAGAGTCTCTCTGAGGGAACTGACCATTTCCGCTGGTGTCCTGATCACCTGTGCCCTAAAGCCCCTTCTAGACAAGCAACTCCCTGAGGCAGGGTCCAGTCTGCACTACCCATGACTCAAAAGATGCACTCAAGGAATGTAGAGGAGGGGCCCTGCCCCAGGAATCCCAGGTCCAAGGGAAGGACACACAGCCTTGCGACCACACTCGCCCTGTCGCTCGGTCAGGCGCCTCACCCTCCGGGTCCTCCATTATGAACGGCAGCACTGGCACGTGGCCTTTTGTGGCTGTGGATTGCAGTAAGGTCAGGCCAGCCCGAAACAAGCCCAGAGGGTCCCTGCAGTCTGTAAAGGGAGGCCCTGCT
Source organism: Budorcas taxicolor (assembly GCF_023091745.1). Lineage (NCBI taxonomy): Eukaryota > Metazoa > Chordata > Mammalia > Artiodactyla > Bovidae > Budorcas > Budorcas taxicolor. Next base: position 12,039,022 of record NC_068919.1, on the reverse strand, counting down.
CACACGCTGGCTATCTCCCAAACAATGAATATTTGTGATCGGAACAGCTTTCCAAAGGCAACCACGCTGAAAATGGGAATGAGCTGCTGGGACAACCACAGCACCCACTTAGCCTCACATGGGCTGGTGGGGGTCAGGATGCCAGAGTTCACATCCCAGGTCCTGCATTTATCAGCTATGTTGTCTTGGGCATGTTATCTGTACCTCTCCGAACTCCTAGTAGGTCAAATTAGGATAATACAGGCTTATTGTGTTTCACTTTATTGAAGGTCTCTTAGCCCTGGAAGTAATATTTAAGTGAGGGATGAGGGAGGTTTGCAAATCCTATGTTTATAGCCCAGAGCTTCTACCCTGGTCTTGCATTACCACTAGATTGTCTGAAGCATGTTTTTGAAATAGATTGTAACCATCAATGGGTCATAAGAATCAATAGAACAGTCTTCTACATCTTGACAGTGATTTGGGTTACAGAGAAGTAGCGTTTGTTAAATCTCAGTGTGTATTTCATTGTATACAAAGAATTTGAACTTTAGTTAATAATATGCTGATGTGTTTAGAGGGAGGTACCCTGATGTCTGCAGTTTATCTTGAAATGCATCCAAAATGTATTTAAAAATCTCTAGAAACTCATCAATAATAAATTATCCCAATTAAAAAATAATTTGCACACCAAATAACGTATAGGAATGACAAGTAAGCACATGAAAAAATATCTGACGTTGTTAGTCTTCATTGAAATTAAAACCATAAAAAGTTTCTAACAATAGAATATGAAAGGGAAAAATCTTAACATTCCAGTGGAGAAAGCTGGCACCATTTTAACCAAGTGCTCAAGCTTGATATTATGATTTACAAAAAGAAATATATATTTGATCTTCATCCTGGTTCCTGGCACAGAGCTCCAAAAACCCTAGGAATTTCCTAAATGGTCAGAGCGATAAAAAATGTCTTTTATGATGTTAATGAGGTGACCTGAAGCCCCTGTGTAACCTAAGGATGGAAGCTGTCTGCTCAGGGGACCAACGGTGGGACTTCCAGTCCCACCTCCCCACCTCTGGGGAGAGGGGAGGGGAAGGAGGTTGTCAGTGACCAAGGATTGAGAATTTAATCTATCAAGTCTATATAATGAAGCCTCTATAAAAACCCAAAAGGACAGGGCTTGGAGAATTTCCAGGTGGGTGGAACCAGGTTACATCCATGTGCCAGGTCCCAAACTCCATGGGGACAGAAGCACTTGCTTTTGGGACCCTGCCCTATGCATCACTTCATCTGGCCATTTATGATTCGTATCTTTAATACCCTTTGTAATAAACCAGTTATAAAGTAAGTCAATGGTTACCTGAGTTCTGAGAACTGCTCTAGCAAATTAATTGAACCTAGAGAGTAGCCCTGGAGAAGGCAATAGCACCCCACTCCAGTACTCTTGCATGGAAAATCCCATGGATGGAGGAGCCTAGTAGGCTGCAGTCCATGGGGTTGCTAGGAGTTGGACACAACTGAGCGACTTCACTTTCACTTTTCACTTTCATGCATTGGAGGAAGAAATGGCAACCCACTCCAGTGTTCTTGCCTGGAGAATCCCAGGGACGGGGGAGCCTGGTGGGCTGCCTTCTATAGGGTCGCACAGAGTCGGACACTACTGAAGTGACTTAGCAGCAGCAGCAGCAGAGAGGAGGTCAAGGGAACTTCTGATTTATAGGGCATCATATAGCCAGGCAACCATCTGCACTTGTGATTGCTATCTAAAGTGGGGGCAGTCCTGGGACTTCCTTGGCAGTCCAGTGGTTAAGACATCATCTTCCAATGCAGCACATACGGGGTGGGGGGACGCAGGTTCAATCCCTGGTTGGGGAACCAGGACCCTGCACGCTGCACAGTGCAGTCAAAATAAATAAATAAATAAAGTGAGGGCAGTCCTGTAGGACGGAGCCCTTAACCTGCAGAATCTGACACTATTTCCAGGTAGTGTCAGAACAGAATTAAATTTGTGAACGCCCAGTCAGTGTCCACAGGGAATTAAGTTAATTGCTTGGTGAAAAAACACACATCAGAATTGGTGTTAGAACTGGCTCAAGAGAACATCACCAGTAACAAATCACAATGGTATCAAATGCTCTCTGATAGGAGGTGATGAGAAGGACATTTGACCTCTGTAGTCTCCTTCCCCAAATTCCATAACCCCAATTTAATCATGAGAAAAACATTAGACAAAGCCACATTGAAAGACATTCTACAAAATACTTGACCAGTACTCATCAAAAGTGGCAAGGTCATGAAAAACAAGACAGTCTGGGAAACTGTCACAAGATCAAGCAACATGATTGTGGTACTCTTCTCATCAAGAGGAGGAATCTGGTTGTTTCCTCCCCCTGAAATGAGGCTGACCCTGTGATGGACTTTAACCAGTAGAACAGGGCGGAAGTAATATCTCAAGAAACCTTGGGACTTCCACTCTTGCTTTTTTGATATCCTAGTTGGGGGAGAGGGAGGGAGGTGGTCAGAGAAGGAAGTTTCTGTGAATATCAGCTACCACCTGGAGACATACCATTCCTGATATTCCTCTTCCCTGCAGAGGCCCCAGACATGTGAGACTGTGTTCTCATAAGTGAGCCTAGGCAAGGCCAGAGGAAAAATATATAAAAAATATATACGTTATAAAAAATAATAAATCACTGTTACTTTAAGCCATTACATTTTAGGATGATTTGTTCCCCAAAATAGATAAGTAATATGGAGTGGATTTGCTAAACTAGAAGATCCCACTATCAGAACCCTGCTTTCCTCATACATCTGAGACCTCACCTCCTTCATTCTAGAACACTGCGGCTCATTCTGTGTTGATAGCAAATATCATCTTGACAGCTACTGGATTTCCCAGAACCACTGAGATTCTCTCTAAGGCTAAGCCAGGACTAGACAGGAAGACCCTCAGCTTGAACCTGGGTATCTTCACAGGGTGCCCTTCTGAGGGCCCTTCTCTCACCCCTACACTCTTGGCTCAGATCCTGTGGCCCATAACCTAGAGAGATCCTTCAGATGGGAGCTGTCTGGGAACTGTCAGACATATCCACTATTGCCAACAAAATCCTGACAACTGGACTTCCCTGGGGGTCCAGTGGCTAAGAATCCACCTGCCAGCCAGCTGAGAAGCCCAAAATGGTAAATATTGTTTGGTAAATATAAAGAGACCCTTCTCTTCATCTAAATATTTTATTTTGCGGCTGCTGCTGCTAAGTCACTTCAGTTGTGTACAACTCTGCAACCCCATAGATGGCAGCCCACCAGGCTCCTCTGTCCCTGGAATTCTCCAGGCAAGAATACTGGAGTGGGTTGCCATTTCCTTCCCTGTATTTTATTTTAAAGATAGTCATTTAAGGCAATAATAAAAATTAAAAAAATACTGCATCTATACACATTGTGAGGTGTATAGCATGCATGTAATATATAAGGAAATGCATTGTGAGGACTTTCCTGGTGGTTCAGTGGTAAAGAGACTGCCTGCCAGTGCAGGAGACACAGGTGGGATCTTCCCGACCCAATCGGGAAGATCCTTGTTATCATCCACTTATTCATTCATCTCAGATTTGGAACCTACAACATTCCAGGCATTATAATTCATTGTGGGGAAAAAAAGTGAGAAAAGCATCACATTTGCCCACAAAGCTATAATCCTGGGGGTGACAGGGAGTGACTAAGGCCAGAAGAGAATTTAGAAAAGGAAAGGATTAACTTCTAATTGACAAAAATAATAATGCTACCTAATTTCTGAATTATTAGTCTATGCAAGGACCTGTTATCAAGGTTTTACTCATAATATCTCTTTCAAATTTCGTGACAGTCTTGGAAGATAGGTGCAATTGTTTCTGTCATATAGATAAGGAAATGGAGTAACTTGGCCACCTGGTGCAAAGAGCTGCCTCATTAGAAAAGACCCTGATGCTGGGGAAGATTGAAGGCAGGAGGAGAAGGGGATGACAGAGGACACCAAAAAAAAAAAAAAGAAAATACTGGCCAAATGACCAAAAAATATGCAAAAAAAGACTCTATTCATAATGTTTCTCTGACCTCTGATTCTCAGATCTTTTCAGTTGTAGCATAATCCCTGACATCTAATTCCCCAAAGCATGTTATCTGTAATGTTCTCAAGGCAGTTACAACACTTCTGTTCAGACAGCCATCACGGTCTCTCTTTCACGTGCTCAGAGTGTTAATGGCACCGAGGAGCCTTTGGCCCATGAGGGAAAGATGCTCCCCCAGATGGGCTGCTTCTCCATGCACATGCAGATACTTATCGGGCCTCAGCCTGACAGTTGTTTTGTTGTGAAAGAAAGCCAACCAAAGGGCATTCACTCACAGACTAGCATTACCGGAGATTATGTCTAAAGGGAAGCTTTCGTTAGGGAATTAATTATCTTTCTAGCTTTCTATAGAATAGAAATCTCCATTCAAATATGTAAAGCTATTTTTAAACTTTTGTAATTTGAACTTTTATATATTTTTAGAAATACATTCTATGTCTCCTCTTCCTTTCTAGGCTTCAAAATGTTTGAGGAATAGATATTCACCTTTTTTTTTTTTTTTTTGTCTTTTCTCATAATACCATGAACAGTGGAAGGGCAAAAATAGATTATAAACATGCATTGAATAAAATGTTCTCTCCACGATTTCCCAAAAACATAAGTACACTCAATAAGAGGCTGCTATAACTTGGTCAGAGATTCCTCTATATCTGAGAGGAATACTCTTACTTCAACAAATAAAGATTTTTTTCTTAGGCTACCCAAAGGTGAAAATAATAAACTGGAGGAGGAAATATTTTTGTTCTATATTTTTCCTATTGTCATAGACGTTGTGGAAATTAACATTTTAGTTTTATCCAGAAACTAGAAATTCAAAATTAATAAAATTAACAATGTGAAAAGTTGATTAGGCAATTTAAAAGTTGTAAAGACAACTTTGTCTTATTGACACAGAGTTTGGTGAAAAGATTGGTGCCTGCTCTTATAATTCCTCTCAAGAATGAGGCTGCTATTGCCCGTCTGGGGATTCCAAGTACAGCCTCTGGGTGGAGGTAATGTGAGCTTACAGTATGGAGTGGTATGTGATCAGGGCTTGCTTTCCTTGCCTCTTCACAGCTGCCTAACTTATTGAAACAAGTCATTAGATCTCAGCTGATAACAATGAGGTAAAATTTCCAATCTGCCAGATGATTAAAAAAACCCACAAACTACATGAACTCAGAAGTCAGTCCAGCCTTAAAAATTTTGCAATGTATCCATCCATGCTCTGGTTATAGAGAAATGAAATCAAACATAAAGAGAAGGAATGAACTTGGTTGTTTTTTGCTTTTACTTTTTGCTATTTAAATCCTAAAACCAGTGAGAATAATAAAGCACAGTCAAGTCAAATATTATAGAAAGTATATTTTTATTGAAGCTCATAGGACCTTATCAGTTCAGTTCAGTTGCTCAGTCGTGTTTGACTCTTTGCGACCCCATGGACTGCAGCACTCCAGGTCTCCCTGTCCATCGCCAACTCCTGGAGTTTACTCAAACTCATGTTCATTGAGTCAGTGATGCCATCCAACCATCTCATCCTCTGTCGTCCCCTTCTCCTCCTGCCTTCAGTCTTTCCCAGCATCAGGGTCTTTTCAAATGAGTCAGTTCTTTGCATCAGGTGGCCAAACTATTGAAGTTTCAGCTTCAGCATCAGTCCTTCCAATGAATATTCAGGAGTGATTTCCTTTAGGATGGACTGGTTGGATCTCCTTGCAGTCCAAGGGACTCTCAAGAGTCTTCTCCAACACCACAGTTCAAAAGCATCAATTCTTCGGCGCTCAGCTTTCCTTATAGTGCAACTCTCACATCCATACATGACCACTGGAAAAACCATAGCCTTGGCTAGATGGACCTTTGTTGGCAAAGTAATGTCTCTATTTTTTAGTATTCTGTCTAGGTTGTCCATAACTTTCCTTCCAAGGAGCAAGCGTCTTTTAATTTCATCGTTGCAGTCACCATCTGCAGTGATTTTGGAGCCCCCCAAAATAAAGTCTCTCACTGTTTCCATTGTTTCCCCACCTATTTGCCATGAAGTAATGGAACCAGATGCCATGATCTTAGTTTCCTGAATGTTGAGTTTTAAGCCAACTTTTTCACTCTCCTCTTTCACTTTCATCAAGAGGTTCTTTAGTTCTTCTTATAGGACCTTATAATGACTCTTAATTCATGTGACCTTGAGAGAGACCCAGAGGACATGGCTAAGCAGACCCAGACTCACCCAGAAACGTGGGAGAAACGTTTCAAGTCACTAGATTTAGGGGTGATTTTCTCTGCAGTCATAGGTAACTAATGCAATCATGACTATTAAATTAATGGACATACAGATCATACGCAAATCCATAGCATACTTTGTTCATGAATGTTTAAAGAATCTTTCTGCAATGCGGGAGACCCAGGTTCGATCCCTGGGTTGGGAAGATCGCCTGGAGAAGGGAATGACAACCCATTCCAGTGTTCTTGCCTGGAAAATTCCATGGACAGAGAAGCCTGGGGCCGGGTGGACTACTGTCTATGGGTTGCAAAGAGTCGGACATGACTGAGCAACTAACACACAGATGTGATACATGAAACGCTTACAATAGTGTATTAGGCAACAAGGGAAATCTCAACAAATGTAAGCAGGCAGAAATCCAACAGATCATCTTCTCTGATTAGGAAACACATTCATGTTTAAGAGGAAACCAAGACTCTCCAATTGCTTGGAAATGTTAACTTTTGTGTGTGTATCATTCACACTAAAATGGTGCATAAAATGTGCATGTATTGTTTAAATAATAAAGTGAACATTCAAGTAAACGCCATGCAGGTCAAGAAACAGAACCAGAGGTGAACATTATCCTGATGTTTGGATAACCACGCTTTCAGTTTTTGTTATTTTACCACCTAAATGTATATCATGAAATGTGTACTCTTGTATCTTTCTCCCTAGCTTAGTGCTACATCTCAGATCAGATGCAGTACTGCAGACAAGAGGCAAAGGTTCAGTGTGTGTGATTTGTGAAGTCTGTGCTCTCGGGAGTAAGGCAGTGAAGGAAGCCAGGACAGGGCAGCTACAAGTGCCAAGCAAAGATGTCTCAGAGGTAGCCTGCTCCCTGAACAACCCTGGAGCCTGGAAAACACCACAGTGCTGGGCCCACATGTCTTAGGCAGTCTTTGGCCAGGGTCTACTGGGGGCGGGGGGACCTTCAGGTCAAGGGCAATTTTCCAGGGGCTTCTCTGGTGGCTCAGTGGTAAAGAACCTGCCTGCCGATGCAGGAGACACGGGTTCAGTCTCTGATCTGGGAAGATCCCACATGCCACGGGGCAACTAAGACCATGCACCACAACTGTTGAGCCTGTGCTCCAGGGCCCGGGAGCTGCAGATACTGAGCCCACATTTGGCAGCTACTGAAGCCCGTGTGCCCCAAATGGAGCCTGTGCTCTGCATCAAGAGAAGCCATCAAAACGAGAAGGCTGAGCGCTGCAAGCACAGAGCAGCCCCTATTCACACAACTAGAGAAAAGCCTGTGCAGCAACGAAGACCAGCACAGCCATAAATTTTTAAAAAATGGGGCAATTTTCCAGAGCAGAGGCCAGTGGGTGCCCTGGCCTGGAAAGGAAAATCTGGCGAGCTTCCACTACATATTATGTTTGAGATTCACCTCACTATATAGCTGCAGTTCACATGATATCTATGCCAAATAATGTCCTATTGTGTGAATATATCATATGCTGTCAATGTCAGACATGTCAGACATGAAAAGAGTATATCTAAGGCATATGCCTCGGAGAAGGTAATGGCACCCCACTCCAGTACTCTTGCCTGGCAAATCCCATGGATGGAAGAGCCTGGTAGGCTGCAGTCCATGGGGTCTCTAGGAGTTGGACACGACTGAGCGACTTCACTTTCACTTTTCACTTTCACGCATTGGAGAAGGAAATGGCAACCCACTCCAGTGTTCCTGCCTGGAGAATCCCTGGGACGGGGGAGCCTGGTGGGCTGCCGTCTCCGGGGTCGCACAGAGTTGGACACGACTGAAGCAACTTAGCAGCAGCAGCAGCAGCAAGGCACATGCCTAGGAGTAGAATTTTGGGACTGTAGAGTATGTGCATCTTCTATTTTATGATATTATAAAAATTGTTTTCCAATTTACACTACCATCAGTACTGTTTGATAGCTCCCATCACTCCATTTGTAATTTTGGACTTTTGATTTTAGCCATTCTGGTACCTTTGTAATGGTAGCTCACTGAGGCTTATAATGTCCTTTCCTTGTTATTAATGATGCCATATGCCTTTCCATATATTTATTGGCAGTTTGGAAATTCTCTTTTTATAAAACGTTTGTTCAAGTCTTTGCCTAGGTTTGCCACGTGATGTCTGTCTTTTCTTACTGATTTGTAAATGTCCTATCCACTGTTACTGTTAGTTATATGTGTTGCAAAAACATTTTCCCATTCTGTAATGTCTTTTCAGTCTCTTTATGGTGACTTTTAATGAATAGAAGTTGTATTTATTGGGATGTAATTTATTAAGCTTTTATTTTATGGTTAAGCTTTTTATGTCCTATTTGAGAAATTTTTTTCCTAACCTGAAACATTATTCCACATTATTTTATAAAAGCTTTATAGTTTTGCCTTCACTCTTGGATTTTAGCCCACCTATAATTTATTTTGTGTATGGTGTGATATAGTCAATTTTGTATTTTTACCATGTAAATAACCAGTTGTCTCCAGTTGAACTGTTATCAAAAAAAATTCAGCCTTTTCTAGGATGATGGTGCCTTCCTCCCGAGAGGATTTGTATTTGCCGGGCACCTAGAATCAGTGCAGGACTACTTTAGACCAGTTCACAGCAGAACACTTTTTTGGACAAACCAGGAAATGTGAATCGGGGTTACAAACTCGCAATCTCTACCAGCTCGTGGTTTTAACTTCCTGGGGCAGGATTTTTCTTTTCTTTACTCCCTCTGCACTGTTCAGCATCAAAGGCCTTTATTTTCCCTGTGTCTCTTGGGGATGAGGATTAGATAGTGAGAGTAGGTTTTCTTCTGGTTCATTCTTAACCTGAGGAAATAACCCTTCGGGATCCTAGACTTAGTGGGGAAGGCTTCCTCTTATGCTCTTCACTTTTGCACAACTAAGCCTTTAATTTCTAAACTCATGGGCCGTCAGAGGACTTAAACAATAATAACCAAGTTTCCTTAACTGGCAGATGTCTTTAGAGGCAAAAGCAACGTCAGTGTTCTACTTTCCCTCCAAATTCCCTTTTCATTCAGATTTTGGCCTGATAAATCCCAACTATCTTATCACTTTTATGTTTTTCAGACTTGAGGTCTTTGAACAACATTTTTTAGTTGCTTTCATCTGGGGAGTTAGTCTAAACAGTCTAGTCTGTTCCATTACTCAAAGTATGACTTCTTTTAAGGTTTCAGACTATCAAACAATCATCGGAACAGGGGAGGAATCTCTTAAGTGAAAAAACTAAAATTATTTTGGTGAATAATTAAAACAAACCAATGAATGCCTCTTGATGAAGGTGAAAGAGGAGAGTGAAAAAGTTGGCTTAAAACTCAACATTCAGAAAACAAAGATCATGGTATCTGGTCCCATCACTTCATGGCAAATAGATGGGGAGACAGTGGAAACAGTGTCAGACTTTATTTTTGGGGGGCTCCAAAATCACCGCAGATGGTGACTGCAGCCATGAAATTAAAAGACGCTTACTCCTTGGAAGGAAACTTATGACCAACCTAGATAGCATATTCAAAAGCAGAGACATTACTTTGCCAACAAAGGTCTGTCTAGTCAAGGCTATGGTTTTTCCAGTGGTCATGTATGGATGTGAGAGTTGGACTGTGAAGAAAGCTGAGCGCTGAAGAATTGATGCTTTTGAACTGTGGTGTTGGAGAAGACTCTTGTGAGTCCCTTGAACTGCAAGGAGATCCAACCAGTCCATTCTAAAGGAGATCAGTCCTGGGTGTTCTTTGGAAGGAATGATGCTAAAGCTGAAACTCCAGTACTTTGGCCACCTCATGTGAAGAGTTGACTCATTGGAAAAGACTCTGATGCTGGGAGGGATTGGGGGCAGGAGGAGAAGGGGACGACAGAGGATGAGATGGCTGGATGGCATCACTGACTCGATAGACGTGAGTTTGAGTGAACTCCGGGAGATGGTGATGGACAGGGAGGCCTGGCGTGCTGCGATTCATGGGGTCGCAAAGAGTCGGACACGACTGAGCGACTGAACTGAACTGAACCAATGTAAAAAAGAGTATAGGAGCCTGTATTTTAGAGGGAAAGCTGTAACAGCAAGTTTTTTTTATTATGAAAAGAAATTATATTATTTACAGTTTAATAAAAAGAACACAATTCTTAAGCAAAATGGGATTTAAAATGATAAACAAGTGAAAGGACGATAAAACATGTAAGTGAGTGAAACGCTGATTGTTCGGGGAAGGAGGAGAGGCAGGAGAGACAAATGTAACTAACTGGGAAAATAACATGGAACAGAACTAAAGGTCACGGAGATACGACACTGATAAATATCTGCAGTTGTAGAAAGACACTAGGCACCAGTAGTTCCCATAATCCACTTTCCAGAGCCCCAGGGAGGGAGGGCACAGGAGAAGAAATCAGATCAGTTAGGGGGCCAAAGAGGCCTCCCAGGTGGTCAGTGGTAAAAACCCTCCCTGCCAATGCAGGAGATGTGAGAGACTCCGGTTCAATCCCTGAGTCGGGAAGATCCCCTGGAGGAGGGAAGATCCCCTGGAGGAGGGCATGGCAACCTTCTCCAGTATTCTTGCCTGGTGAACCCCTTGGAAAGAGAAACCTGGTGGACTTCAGTCCCTGGGGTTGCAAAGAGTCGGACACAACTGAAGTGACTTAGCATGCACACACACAGGGCGTCCAAACCTCTCTCCATCTGAGTCATTCACAGCAGATGACACCTAGACTTGATAAAAAGTACCCCACAGAAAAAGATACAAATTGTTACCAGTTTCAAGCATTCTCTAGAAGAACTCACAAGATTCACACATAGTTGTACTTGTGGCTATGGTTTATTAGAGTGGGAGGCTAAAAAGCACAGTCAGCATTGGGAATAAACATATGGGGTGAAGTGCAGAAAAAACCAGGCACAAGCTTCCTAGGGTCCTTGCCAGTGGAGTCACACAGATGTGCTTAATTCCTCCAGCAATGAGTTGTGAGGGCACCTGTGAAACGTGGTCCACATGGATGCTCATTAGGGATGCAGTGCCCAAAGTTTTTGTTGGAGTTGGTCACATAAGCAGCATCTGCCTGGCATGTAAGAAAATTTCAGAATTTTAGAAGGAAAACAGGAAGTCATATATTTTAAAAATTCATTTATTTTTTTATTGAAGGATAATTGTTTTACAGAATTTTTCTGTTTTCTGTCAAACCTCAACAGAAAAGTTTGACATGAATCAGCCATGGGTATACATAGACACGGGACTTCTCTGGTGGCTCAGATGGTAAAAGCATCTGCCTACAATGCAGGAGACCTGGGTTCAATCCTGTGTCGGGAAGATCCCCTGGAGAAGGAAATGGCAACCCACTCCAGTACTCTTGCCTGGAAAATCTCATGGATGGAGGAGCCTGGTAGGCTACAGTCCTTGGGGTTGCAAAGAGTCAGACACAACTGAGCGACTTTCCTTTATACATATACATACATACATATGTCTCCTCCCTTTCGAAACTCCTTCCTATCTCCCTCCCCTGCCCACCCCTCTAGATTGATACAGAGCCCCTGTCCGAGTTTCCTGAGCCATACAGTAAATTCCCGTTGGCTATCTATTTTACATATGGTAATGTAAGTTTCCATGTTACTCTTTCCATACATCTCACCCTCTCCTCCCCTCTCTCCATGTCCATAAGTCTGTTCTCTATGTCTGTTTCTCTATTGCTGCCCTGTAAATAAATTCTTCAGTACCATTTTTCTACATTCCGTATATATGCGTTAGAATAAAGTATTTATCTTTCTCTTTCTGACTCACTTCACTCTGTATAATAGGTTCTAGGTTCAACCACCTCATTAGAACTGACTCAAATGCATTCCTTTTTATGGTTGAGTAATATCCCATTGTGTATATGTACCACAACTTCTTTATCCATTCATCTGTCGAAGGACATCTAGGTTCTAGCTATTGTAAATAGTGCTGCAGTGAACAATGGGATACATGTGTCTCTTTCAATTTTGGTTTCCTTGGGGTATGTGCCTAGGAGTGGGATTGCTGGGTCACATGGTGGTTTTATTCCTAGTTTTTAAAGCAATCTCCATGCCATCTTCCATAGCGGCTGTATCAATTTACATTCCCACCAACAGTACGAGTGTTCCTTTTTGTCCACACCCTTTCCAGCATTTACTGTTTGCAGACTTTTTGATGAGGGCCATTCTGACCAGTGTGAGGTGATATTTCATTGTAGTTTTGATTTGCATTTCTCTAATAATGAGCTATGTTGAGCATCTTTTCATGTGTTTGTTAGCCATCTGTATGTCTTCTTTGGAGAAATGTCCGTTTAGGTCTTTTCTCCACTTTTTGATTGGATTGTTTTTCTGGCATTGAGTTGTATAAGCTGCTTGTATATTTTAGAAATTAATCCTTTGTCAGTTATTTCATTTGCTATTATTTTCCCCCATTCTGAGGGAGAATTTGTTTATAGTTTCCTTTGCTGTGCAAAAGCTTTTAAGTATAACCAGGTCCCACTTGTTTACTTTGGTTTTTATTTCTGTTACTCTAGGAGGTGGGTCATAGAGGATCTTGCTTTGATTTATGTCAAGTGTTTTGCCTGTGTTTTCCTCTACAAGTTTTATAGTTTCTGGTCTTATATTTAGGTCTGTAATCCATTTTGAGTTTATCTTTGTATATGGTGTTAGGAAGTGTTCTAATTTCATTCTTTTCACATGTAGCTGTCCAGTTTTCCCAGCACCATTTATTGAAGAGACTGCCTTTGCCCCCATTGTATATTCTTGCCTCCTTCATCAAAAATAAGGAACCCATAGGTGCATGGGTTTATTTCTGGGCTTTCTATCTTGTTCCATTGATCTATATTTCTGTTTTTGTGCCAGTACCATACTGTCTTGATGACTGTAGCTTTGTAGTATAACCTGAAGTCAGGAAGGTTGATTCTTCCAGCTCCATTCTTTCTCAAGACTGCTTTGGCTATTCAGGGTCTTTTGTGTTTCCATATGAACTGTGAAATTTTTTGTTCTAGTTCTGTGAAAAATGCTATTGGTAATTTGATAGGGATTGCGTTGAATCTATTGATTGCATTTGGTAGTATAGACATTTTCATAATATTGATTCTTCCTACCCAGGAACATGGAATATCTCTCCATCTGTTTATGTTGTCTTTGATTTGTTTCATTAGTGTTTTATAATTTTATGTGTACAGTTCTTTCATCTCCTTAGGTAAGTTTATTCCTAGATATTTAATTCTTTTTGTTGCAATGGTGAATGGGATTGATTCCTTAATTTCTCTTTCTGATTTTTCATTGTTAGTATATAGAAATGCAAGTGATTTCTGTGTATTGATTTTGTATCCTGCAGTTTTGCTAAATTCACTGATTAGCTCTAGTAACTTTCTGATACTATGTTTAGGGTTTTCTGTGTACAGTGTCATGTCATCTGCAAACAGTGAGAGCTTTACTTCTTCTTTTCTGATCTGTATTCCTTTTATTTCTTTTTCTTCTCTGATTGCTATAGCTAGGACTTCCAGAACTATGTTGGATAATAGTGGTGAAAGTGGACACCCTTGTCTTGTTCCTGATCTTAGGGGGAATGCTTTCAGTTTTTCACCATTGAGAATAATGTTTGCTGTGGGCTTATCATATATGGCCTTTACTATGTTAAGGTAGGTTCTTTCTATGCCCATTTTTTTGAAGAATTTTAATCATAAATGGGTGCTGAATTTTGTCAAAGGCTTTTTCTGTATCTACTGAGATGGTCATATGGTTTTTATCTTTCAATTTGTTAATATGGTGCATCACATTGATTGATTTCCACATATTGAAGAATCCTTGCATGCCTGGAATAAACCCAACTTGATCATGGTATATAAGCTTTTTGATGTGTTGCTGAATTCTGTTCACTAAAATTTTGTTGAGGATTTTTGCATCCATGTTCACCTCCGTGATATTGGCCTGTAGTTTTCTTTTTTTGTGCTGTCTTTACAGGAGACAGGGATCAAGACCATCCCCATGGAAAAGAAATGCAAAAAAGCAAAATGGCTGTCTGGGGAGGACTTACAAATAGCTGTGAAAAGGAGAGAGGCAAAAAGCAAAGGAGAAAAGGAAAGATATAAGCATCTGAATGCAGAGTTCTACAGAATAGCAAGAAGAAATAAGAAAGCCTTCTTCAGCGATCAATGCAAAGAAATTGAGGAAAACAACAGAATGGGAAAGACTAGACATCTCTTCAAGAAAATTAGAGATACCAAGGGAACATTTTATGCAAAGATGGGCTCGATAAAGGACAGAAATGGTATGGACCTAACAGAAGAAGAAGATATTAAAAAGAGGTGGCAAGAATACACGGAAGAACTGTACAAAAAAGATCTTCACGACCCAGATAATCATGATGATGTGATCACTCATCTAGAGCCAGACATCCTGGAATGTGAAGTCAAGTGGGCCTTAGAAAGCATCACTATGAACAAAGCTAGTGGAGGTGATGGAATTCCAGTTGAGCTATTTCAAATCCTGAAAGATGATGCTGTGAAAGTGCTGCACTCAATATGCCAGCAAATTTGGAAAACTCAGCAGTGGCCACAGGACTGGAAAAGGTCAGTTTGCATTCCAATCCCAAAGAAAGGCAACGCCAAAGAATGCTCAAACTACCGCACAATTACACTCATCTCACATGCTAGTAAAGTAATGCTCAAAATTCTCCAAGCCAGGCTTCAGCAATACGTGAAATGTGAACTTCCAGATGTTCAAGCTGCTTTTAGAAAAGGCAGAGGAACCAGAGATCAAATTGCCAACATCTGCTGGATCATGGACAAAGCAAGAGAGTTCCAGGAAAACATCTATTTCTGCTTTATTGACTATGCCAAAGCCTTTGACTGTGGATCACAATAAACTGGAAAATTCTGAAAGAGATGGGAATACCAGACCACCTAACCTGCCTCTTGAGAAATCTGTATGCAGGTCAGGAAGCAACAGTTAGATCTGGACATGGAACAACAGGCAGGTTCCAAATAGGAAAAGGAGTACGTCAAGGCTGTATATTGTCACCCTGCTTATTAACTTATATGCAGAGTACATCATGAGAAATGCTGGACTGGAAGAAGCACAAGCTGGAATCAAGATTGCTGGGAGAAATGTGAATAATCTCAGATATGCAGATGACACCACCCTTATGGCAGAAAGTGAAGAGGAGCTAAAAAGCCTCTTGATGAAAGTGAAAGAGGAGAGTGAAAAAGTTGGCTTAAAGCTCAACATTCAGAAAACAAAGATCATGGCATCCTATCCCATCACTTCATGGCAAATAGATGGGGAAACAGTGGAAACAGTGTCAGACTTTATTTTGGGGGGCTCCAAAATCACCGCAGATGGTGACTGCAGCCATGAAATTAAAAGATGCTTACTCCTTGGAAGGAAAGTTATGACCAACCTAGATAGCATATTCAAAAGCAGGGACATTACTTTGCCGACTAAGGTCCATCTAGTCAAGGCTATGGTTTTTCTTGTGGTCATGTATGGATGTGAGAGTTGGACTGTGAAGAAGGCTGAGTGCCAAAGAATTGATGCTTTTGAACTGTGGTGTTGGAGAAGACTCTTGAGAGTCCCTTGAACTGCAAGGAGATCCAACCAGTGCATTCTGAAGGAGATCAACCCTGGGATTTCTTTGGAGGGAATGATGCTGAAGCTGAAACTCCAGTACTTTGGCCACCTCATGCGAAGGGTTGACTCATTGGAAAAGACTCTGATGCTGGGAGGGATTGGGGGCAGGAGGAGAAGGGGACGATAGAGGATGAGATGGCTGGATGGCATCACGGACTCAATGGACATGAGTCTGAGTGAACTCCGGGAGATGGTGATGGCCAGGGAGGCCTGGTGTGCTGCGGTTCGTGGGGTCACGAAGAGTCGGACACGACTGAGCGACTGAACTGAACTGAACTTGGTTTTGGTATCAGGGTGACGGTGGCCTTGTAGAATGAATTTGGAAGTGTTCTTTTCTCTGCAACTTTTTGAAAGAGTTTTAGAAGGATAAGCATTCAGTTCAGTTCAGTTAGGTCACTCAGTCATGTCTGACTATTTGTGACTCCATGAATCCATGATCTTCATTTTCTGAATGTTGAGCTTTAAGCCAACTTTTTCACTCTCCTCTTTCACTTTCATCAAGAGGCTTTTTAGTTCCTCTTCACTTTCTGCCATAAGGGTGATGTCATCTGCATATCTGAGGTGATTGATATTTCTCCCGGCAATCTTGATTCCAGCTTGTGCTTCTTCCAGCCCAGCGTTTCTCATGATGTACTCTGCATATAAGTTAAATAAGCAGGGTGACAATATACAGCCTTGACGTACTCCTTTTCCTATTTGGAACCAGTCTGTTGTTCCATGTCCAGATCTAACTGTTGCTTCCCGGCCTGCATATAGGTTTCTCAAAAGGCAGCTCAAGTGGTCTGGTATTCCCATCTCTTTCAGAATTTTCCACAGTTTATTGTGATCCACAGTCAAAGGCTTTGGCATAGTCAATAAAGCAGAAATAGATGTTTTCCTGGAACTCTCTTGCTTTGTCCATGATCCAGCGGATGTTGGCAATTTGATCTCTGGTTCCTCTGCCTTATCTAAAAGCAGCTTGAACATCTGGAAGTTCACATTTCACATATTGCTGAAGCCTGGCTTGGAGAATTTTGAGCATTACTTTACTAGCATGTAAGATGAGTGCAATCATGTGGTAGCTTGAGCATTCTTTGGCGTTGCCTTTCTTTGGGATTGGAATGCAAACTGACCTTTTCCAGTCCTGTGGCCACTGCGGAGTTTTCCAAATTTGCTAGCTCCTCTCTAAATGTTTGATAGAAGTCTGTGAAGCCATCTGGTCCTGGGCTTTTGTTTTGGGGGAGATTTTTGATCATAGCTTTAATTTCAGTGCTAGTTGGGTTGCTCATAATTTCTATTTCTTCTTGGCTCAGTCTTGGAAGATTGAACTTTTCTAAGAAACTGACCATTTCTTCCAGGTTATCTATTTTATTGCCATATAGTTGTTCATAATTGTTTCATAATCCTTTGTATTTCTGCATTGTCTGCGTAATCTCTCCTTTTTCGTTTCTAATTTTGATGATTTGATTCTTCTCTCTTATTTTCCTGATGAGTCTGGCTTAGGGTTTGTCAATTTTGTTTATCTTCTCAAAGGACCAGCTTTTAGTTTCACTAATCTTTACTGTTGTTTCTTTCATTTCTTTTTCATTTATTTCTGCTTGGATCTTTATTATTTCTTTCCTTCTACCAATTTTTTGGTTTTTCTGTTCTTCTTTTTCCAGTTGGTTTTGGTGTAAAGTTAGGTCGTCTGTTCGATGTTTTTTTTGTTTCTTGAGGTAGGATTGTGCTGCTATAAACGTCCCTCTTTGGACTGCTTTTGCTGCATCCCATAGGTTTTGAGTTGTCATGTTTTCATTGTCATTTGTTTCTAGAAATTTTGATTTCCCTTTTGATTTCTTAAGTAACCTGTTGGTTATTTAGAAACGTGTTGTTTAATCTCCATGTGTTTGTCTTTCTTACAGTTTTTTTCTTGTAACTGATATCTAGTTTCATAGCATTGTGGTCAGAGAAGATGCTTGATATTTCAATTTTCTTAAATTTACTGAGGTTTGATTTGTGAAACCAGATGTGATCTATCCTGGAGAATGTTCCATGTGCACTTGAGAAGAAGGTGTATTCTTCTGCATTTGGATGGAATGTCCTGAAGATATCAATGAGATCCATCTTATCTAATGTATAATTTAAGACTTGTGTTTCCTTATTAATTTTCTGTTTTGATGATCTGTCCATTGGTGTGAGTAGGGTGTTAAAGTCACCTACTATTATTGTGTTACTTTTAACTTCTCCTTTTATGTCTGTTAGTGTTTGTCTTATGTATTGAGGTGCTCCTATGTAGGGTGCATCATTTCAGTTCAGTTCAGTCGCTCAATCGTGTCCGACTCTTTGCGACCCCATGAATCGCAGCACTCCAGACCTCCCTGTCCATCACCAACTCCCGGAGTTCACTCAGACTCGCGTCCATTGAGTCAGTGATGCCATCCAGCCCTCTCATCCTCTGTCATCCCCTTCTCCTCCTGACCCCAATCCCTCCCAGCATCAAAGTCTTTTCCAATGAGTCAACTCTTCACATGAGGAGGCCAAAGTACTGGAGTTTCAGCTTCAGCATCATTCCTTCCAAAGAAATCCCAGGGTTGATCTCCTTCAGAATGGACTGGTTGGATCTCCTTGCAGTTCAAGGGACTCTCAAGAGTCTTCTCCAACACCACAGTTCAAAAGCATCAATTTTTCGGCGCTCAGCCTTCTTCACAGTCCAACTCTCACATCCGTACATGACTACTGGAAAAACCATAGCCTTGACTAGATGGACCTTAGTCGGCAAAGTAATGTCTCTGCTTTTGAATATACTATCTAGGTTGGTCATAACTTTTCTTCCAAGGAGTAAGCGTCTTTTAATTTCATGGCTGCAGTCACCATCTGCAGTGATTTTGGAGCTTTTTACAATTGTTAGGTCTTCCTCTTGGATTGATCCCTTGATCACTATGTAGTGTCCTTCCTTATCTCTTCTAATCTTCTTTATTTTAAGGTCTATTTTGTCTGATATGAAGATTGCTACTCCAGCTTTCTTCTGCTTCCCATTTGCATGGAATATATTTTTCCACCCTCTCACTTTCAGTCTTTATGTGTCTTGAGATCTGAAGTGGGCTTCTTGTAGACAGCATATATATGAGTCTTGTTTTTGTATCCATTCAGCCAGTCTATGTCTTTTTGTTGGAATATTTACTCTATTTCATTTAAAGTAATTATTGATATACATGTTCCTATTGCCATTTTCTAATTGTTTAGGGTTGATTTTGTACATCTTTTTTCTTCTGTTGTATTTCTTGACTATATAAGTCTATTTAACATTTTGTTGTAAAGCTGGTTTGGTGGTTCTGAATTCTCTTAACTTTTGCTTGTCTGAAAAGCTTTTGATTTCTCCATCAATTTTGAATGAGATCCTTGCCAGTTATAGTAATCTTGGTTATAGATTTTCCCTTTCAGTACCTTAAATATATATCGCCATTCCCTTCTGGCCTGTGGAGTTTCTGCTGAAAGATCAGTTGTTAAGCACATGGGGTTTCCCTTCTATGTTACTTGTTGCTTCACCCTTGCTGCTTTTACTATTCTTTCTTTGTGTTTGGTCTTTGTTAATTTGATTAGTATGTGTCTTGGCGTGTTTCTCCTTGGGTTTATCCTGTATGGGACTCTTTGTGCCTCTTGGACTTCATTGGCTTTCTCTTCTTCCATGCTGGGGAAATTTTCAACTATAATCTCTTCAAAAATTTTCTCATACCCTTCCTTTTTCTCTTCTTCTTCTGGGACCCCTATAATTCAAATGTTGGTGCATTTGATATGGTCAAATATCAAAGCGTCAGAGGTCTCTGAGACTTTCCTCAGCTCTTTTCATGCTTTTTACTTTATTCTGCTCTTCAGAAATTATTTCCGACACTTTATCTTCCAGCTCACTACCTCGTTCTTTTGCGTCAGATATTCTGCTATTGATTCCTTCTAGAGTATTTTTAATCTCAGTAATTGTGTTGTTTTGTCTGCGTATGCTTACTTTTTAATTCTTCTAGGTCTTTGTTAATTGATTCTTGCATTTCCTCCATTTTGTTTTCAAGGTTTTTGATCATCTTGACTATCATTATTCTGAATTCTTTTTCAGGTAATTTTCCTATTTCCTCTTCATTTACTTGGACTTCTGTGTTTCTAGTTTGTTCCTTCATTTGTGCAGTATTTCTCTGCCTTTTTTTTTTAAGGTTTTCTTTTCCCAAGCTTCAAGTAAAATTGATCTCTTTCCTTGAAGAAGGTTGAATTCTTTCTTTCTTTTAGTTTCTGCCCTCCTAAGGTTGGTCCAGTGGTTTGTGTGAGCTTCCTATAGGGTGAGATTTGTGATGAGTTTTTGTCTGTTTGTTTTTCCTCTGATGGGTGAGGCTGAGTAAGGTGGTACTCCTGTCTGCTGATGATTGGGTTTGTATTTTTGTTTTGTTGACTGTTTAGATGAGATGTCCTGCACAGGGTGCTACTGGTGGCTGGGTTATGCTGGGTATTGTATTCAAGTGTTTCCTTTGTGTGAGTTCTCACTATTTGATACTCCCTAGAGCTGGAAGAAGCACAAGCTGGAATCAAGATTGCCAGGAGAAATATTAATAACCTCAGATATGCAGATGACACCACCCTTATGGCAGAAAATGAAGAGGAACTAAAGAGCCTCTTGATGAAAGTGAAAGAGGAGAGTGAAAAAGTTGGCTTAAAGCTCAACATTCAGAAAACGATCATGGCATCTGGTCCCATCACTCCATGGGAAATAGATAGGGAAACAGTGGAAACAGTGTCAGACTTTATTTTTGGGGGCTCCAAAATCACTGCAGATGGTGACTGCAGCCATGAAATTAAAAGACGCTTACTCCTTCGAAGGAAACTTATGACCAACCTAGATAGCATATTCAAAAGCTGAGACATTACTTTGCCAACAAAGGCCTATCTAGTCAAGGCTATCGTTTTTCCAGTGGTCATGTATGGATGTGAGAGTTGGACTATAAGGAAAGCTGAGCACCGAAGAATTGATGCTTTTGAACTGTGGTGTTAGAGAAGACTCTTGAGAGTCCCTTGGACTGCAAGGAGATCCAACCAGTCCATCCTAAAGGAGATCAGTCCTGGGTGTTCTTTGGAGGGAATGATGCTGAAGCTGAAACTCCAGTACTTTGGCCTCCTCATGTGAAGAGTTGACTCATTGGAAAAGACTCTGATGCTGGGAGGGATTGGGGGCAGGAGGAGAAGGGGACGACAGAGGATGAGAGGGCTGGATGGCATCACTGACTCGATGGATGTGAGTTTGAGTGAACTCCAGGAGTTGTTGATGGACAGGGAGGCCTGGCGTGCTGCGATTCATGGGGTCGCAAAGAGTCAGACATGACTGAGCGACTGAACTGGAACTGAAGGGTTAGTTCTCTGGTGGTCTAGAGTCTTGCAGTCAGTGCTCCCACTCCAAAGGCTCAGGGCTTGATCTCTGGTCAGGAATGAAGATTCCACAAGTGGCTTGCTATGGCATTAAGGGAAAGTAAAGCAAATATCCAAAAATGAGAAACCAAACATGAACCACAGACAAATGGCAGTTACAAAATCAGGCAAATAATAATTAAAATAATGGAATGTATACATATACACCCATGAGCAAAGTGAAAACAGTCCAACAAAAATAAAGTACAGTAGACTGACCCAGTGAACAAAGGAAATAAAAAATTATATGTACCAGTTAAGGGCAAAACTAACTTAAGCACAAACTGGAATACAAAATTAAAACAAGTGAGGAACAAAGTAATGAAAGCAAAACTAACAAATATGTTCAGAGGAAAGGAAAGAAAGAGTAAATATGCAAAGTTAAAGAGAGGTAGATGAAGAAGATTTACATACGTTAAAGATTAACTGCAACGGGAAGAGAAGAGTAGAAAAGGCAAACAAAGGAATGAATGTAGGAAAAATATAGTAGGTTTTAAAAATTAAAATTATAAGAAGGAGAAAAGAGGAAAAAACCAGAAGAAAAAAGAAAAAAGGGGAAAAAAAGGAAAACTCCACAGAACTGCAAAAGCTCAATGTAGAGGCAGAGGTTTGTAACAACAATAGAAGTGTGACTGAATATACATATATACATATACACCCATAAGCAAAATCAAGACAGTCCAACAAAAATAAAGTACTATGGATTGACCTGGTGAACAAAGGAAACCAAAAATTATATCTACCAGAACAAAACGAATTAAAGTACAGACTGGAAAACAAAACTAAAGCAAAGTGCCAACTGGGGAATAAAGCAATGAAAATGAAACTAACAAATATGTTGAGAGGCAAGCAGAGAAAGAAAAGAAAGAAAGAGTAGATATGCAAAGTTAAATAGAGGTAGATGAAGATTTATATATGTTAAAGATTAACTGCAAAGGGAAAAGAATGGTAGGAAAAGCAAACAAAGGAATAAATGTAGAAAAAATAACAATAGGCTTAAAAAATTAAAAATTAAAGTTTAGAAAAGAGAAAAGGAAAAAAAGAGGAAAACTCCACAGAACTGCAGAAGCTCAATGTAGGGGTAGAGGTTTATGACAACAATGAAAAAATGTGACCAAAGGGGAAAAATAAAATAAAGCTCAAAAGCTTAACTGGATTTCTTAGTGCCAGTAAAATCAACAACTACAACAGAGGGGGGAAGAAAAAGAAAAAAATCCAAAAGATCCACAGAACAAGTCAAAAAATAAGAATAATAAATGTTTTTCTTGAGTCACTTCTGTCAGAGTCCTTTCCCACACTGGGAATCACAGTCCATCTTACCTCCCTAGGATGCCCTCCAACACTGTGCTGACCTCTGGACCCGCTGTGAGGGCAGCTCAGATTCTAATCTGGTCCTACCCTTTTGTGTTCTTGCCTCCAATGTCCACAGCTATCAGAGCTGTGGGAGCTCTCAATGGCCTTTTATATTTTCCATAGACACAGAGTCTGCTTAGTTGATCATGTGGATTTAATCTGCAGCTTGTATAACTAGTGGGAAGGTTTTGGGTCTTCTTCCTTAGCCACACTGCCCCTGGATTTCAGGGATGGTTTATTTCCACCTCTACATGTGGGTCACCCACTGGGGTTTAGCTCCTGAGGCTGCCCTGGAGGGCTTGGGTTTGCCCCCGTGAGGGCCAGGTGTGGAGGTGGTGCAACTGCTTGGGTCACAGGGGTTCTGGCAGCACCAGGTACTCAGGAGGGTTGGCAGCTAGGGTAGTAGCAAATATAGTGCTCTAGAAGGGCATGGCAACCAGTATTGGCCCATACGCTCCAGTATTCTTGCCTGGGGAACCCCCCGTCTGACATAGAAGCCTGGCAGGCCACAGTCTACTGGGTCGCAAAGAGTCAGATAAGACCTGCAGTGACTGTGCCCAGAGACATGAGATTTTTTATTTTTTTGCCTGTGGCAGCTTTGCCCCTGTGAGAGTTAAGCATTAAGGTGGTGCAGCTGCTTGGCTTGCGGGGACCCTGGCGGCACCAAGTGTGCAGGGACACGGACTGCCTCTGCCGCAGGAGTTATAGCCCTATCAGAGGCTTTTTTTGAGCCTCTTGTAGCTGGCGATCAGAAAGCCTCTTTGGCCAGTCTTTCTTCGTAGCTCCACCCATTTAGGCACTTACAGGGCTCCCTTGCCTGGGGTCCTTCTCAGTTGTTCGGTGTGTCAGGCATGTAGAGGGGCCCCCCTGACTGGGGTCCTACTCTGTAGATAGGCATGTCAGGCACTTAAAGGGGCACCCTGGGTGGGGTCCTACTCTGTAGGTCAGTGGTCAGGCGTTTGATGGGCCAGCCTCTCTGTTGTTGATGCTGGCATGTGGAGAGAGAGGGGCTATGGTGATGGCTCCACCCCTTACGTGTGACTCAGCAGTATCGCCTTGCTTCCAGGGCTGCCTGGTTTTCCTCCACTGGCATTTCCCAAGATGATTTCCTCCCTCACATCCCGTTGATCTGTCTCGCTGCAGTCAACAGCAGCCCTCGCCCAGGAATAGCTCCACAATTCCTAAACTCCGACTCCCAGCCACTGCCCCTTCCAGGAGACCCACATTCCGCCCTCCCACCTCCCCCTGTATGTATGGCTGCTGCAAGGACTGTCTGATTCTCATTCCATCTGGGCTGCCACAGATAGGCTGTTTCACTCTCAGCCTTAAATGCTTCTCCTTTGACGCAGACAATTGGCCGGATGTGGGGATTTGACCAGTAGGTCTGGTCCTACTAATACTCCTGTTTTCCCCCCTAGTTGCTTTCTTCTACCAAGTTTTGTGTGGTTCTATCTGCTCCAGTACTCTTGCCTGGCAAATCCCATGGACGGAGGAGCCTGGTGGGCTGCAGTCCATAGGGTTGCTAGGAGTTGGACATGACTGAGCAACTTCCCTTTCACTTTTCACTTTCATGCATTGGAGAAGGAAATAGCAACCCACTCCAGTGTTCTTGCCTGGAGAATCCCCGGGGCAGGGGAGCCTGGTGGGCTGCCTTCTATGGGGTCGCACAGAGTCGGACATGACTGAAGCAACTTAGCAGCAGCATATTTTCTTTTCCACTGGTCAGGTACTCCTGTCCACTCTCAGCTGGTGTTCTGCATGCTCTTCTGTGCCTGAAAGTGTATTCCTGATGTATCCGTGGAGAAAGATGTACTCCACATCCACCTACTGCTCCGCCATCTTGTTCTCTCCCATGTCTCTGTTTTAAAACATCAAGCCTATAGATACCTTAAAGACAAGATCTTTTGGATCTCTTCAGGTAATGCATGCATGGGAACATGACGACCCATAAATTCCCAAAATATACTGAAGAAGCTCTGAAGTAAAATAATCTATACTTTGACTCTGCCAGGTGCAAAACAGCTTTCCTGGTCTCCTCAGGAAGCCATATTTTTGCACAGTCTAAAAATATTATACCACCCTTATCACTCAGAGAATGATGGAAACCCTCCCAAAGTCCAAGTTTCCAGAAACCAGCCAAGGGCCAACTATGCAATAGGTCTGTGTAATAATAGCAGCCTCAGGCCTATTTTGTTAGCTCTTTTCTACGTACAAATTTTCTAAGATGAAAGAGAAGCATCATTGTAAACTGATACTGTATATACATAAAATATAAAAGAATCATCTGATAAACTATTAAAATGAATAAAAGTTTACAAGTATGGCTTAAAAGCAATATAAATCAACAACATTTTTATGTACCAGAAGCTCTACAAAAACAAGCCAAATAAAGGTCCTGTTTGCAATAACTAACATAAGATGCATATAGCCTGGGAATAGTCTTAACAAGGTACATAGTGATGTTATGCAGAAAAAAATGCACATTATATTAAAAATATAAAGTAAGACTTGGAAAAGTGACCAGTTATATTACTAGTTAGGCTGAATGTGAAAATAACTAATTTATAGGTTTAATCAAAATGTCTACTGCTCTGAATTACTTCTTTAAAAGAACAGTAATTTTTGCCCACATTGACAAAATGATTGTAAAGTTCACTTGGAGAATAAAAAGGGAAGAAAGTACTGAACAAAAATTAGTTGTGAGAGGGTCAATCCTATTCTGTTTTAATCATATAAGGATATGGTAATTAAAACAATGTGATGTATGACAAAACGCTAAATTAATGAAAAGTCCAAACATGGATCTTACTATATACATGATAAAGAATGCATCTCAAATCAATGAGGAAGAGAAAGATTAATCAATATAGAATGTAGGAGTAACTGTTTAACAATTTGGAAGACACTAATCTAAGCCCTAATTAGTCTTTAGAGAAAACCAAGCATGTCTTATCTTTTTATTATCTCCAATGGCCATCATGTGACCTAATTAAGACCCAAGATATGTGTTTGGCTTTGTAAAGTATTTACAGTTACAGTTTATATGCAGCTCTCTATGTCAAAAAAAAAGTTAAAATAAGAGAGCAGACAGTCCTGGGGAAAAATCTCCAAGGGTTAATAATCTCTGTTATTCGTGTCTGACCCTTTGTGACCCATGGACTGTATCTCCCCAGGATCCTCTGTCCGTGGACTTCTCCAGACAAGAATACTGGGGTGTGTTGCCATGCCCTCCTCCAAGGGATCTTCCCAACCCAGGGTCGAACCTGTGTCTCTCACGTCTCCTGTATTGGCAGGTGGGTTCTTTACCGCTAGCGCCACCTGGGAGGCCCTGTGTAATACTACACAGCAGACTGAACTGGAAGGACATATTTCAGATTAGAAACAGGAATCATATTAAAGTGATATGATTATGGAAAATTATTACTTTTAAATTAAAAATTATAATTAATTAAAGCTAGATTTTCCTCACTACTTCCAAATGAGTTCTCTCTTTTAAATGACACTAAAACTTAACTTCAAAACTCTTAAAATCTGACAGACCTGATTTATTTACATTTCTCCTCTAGAGGGAGCAGAAGTACTTGAAATACATTCTCTCCAACCCCATCTAGCTCGCTGTAGTCAAGGGTAAGCAACTTAGTCGCCCAGTCGTGTCCAACTCTTTGCGACCCCGTGGACTATAGCCCACCAGGTTTCACTGTCCATGGGATTCTCCAGGCAAGAATACTGGAGTGGGTTGCCATGCTCTCCTCCAGGGGATCTTCCCAACCCAGGTATCGAACCCAGGTCTCCCGCATTGCAGGCGGATTCTTTACAGTCTAAGCCATCAGGGAAGCTCAAGCACTTTCCCTTATTGGCTATATAGCCAAATAGCCCCAGTTGATCTATTTCTTACAGGAAGAGTGTATAAATGCTTACTTCTTTCTCTTTAGCTGCCAACTGTCAAAGTAAAAAGTCAATTTGCAAGCCATCTCAATGGTGACTTATGAGTTCTTTCTCTCTATCTTGATCTTTAAATAGACACATGAATTTTTATAATTCAGTTTGATTCAAATCTACTAAATATTTTCCTTTTTTTTTGTTCAAATTGTTTCACCTTTGGGCAGTGGCTGGATTCCCTATTTTTTGAACTTAGATTTACAGATAATGTTCCCGCCTCTGGACACCATCCCACTCCTCAATTTATGCTTAATAATTTTTTGCTAATGTTCTTTTCTATCATCAATTTGGGTGAAATCTTTATTATACATATTTCCATGTGTTTTTGTCTAATATAAACAACTTCTTGCCTTTTAATTTTCAAGTTAATTCATGACCATAAAAAGTATTTATCCCTGGCCTACCAAATAAGTAGTTTCTTGTTTGCTTTTTTTCCCCCAGTTTTTAAACTTGTTTGTTGTTTTTATCTCTCCCATTGTCATTGTCTTCACAGAGGGTAGTCAGGAGCCAGGGCATGATAGGTCTTCTATGCAAAGTAGAAAAATTTAGACTAATCTGAAGGCAGTGGGGAAACACTGACTAGTTATAAACAGGAGCACATCATGATCACGTCTCCTTTTTGCAATGATCACTCAGGGCATAATATAAATAACTGAACAGAGGTGAACAGGGCTAGAGGCTGGAAAACCTGTCAGAAGACTCCTAACCTACAGTCATTCAAGCTAGTTATATAGTTTTTTTTTATTTCCCAGTGCAGATAAAAGTTATGTCTATACTATTTTATACTCTATTAAATGTGAAATAGTATTATGTCTAAAAAACTGTACATACCTTTATTTAAAACTACTTTATTGCTAAAAAAAAAAAAAGTGCTAGCCATCACCTGAGCCTTCAGCAAGTCATACTGTTTTTGCTGCTGGAGGATCTTGACCTGATGCTGATGGCTGATGACTGATCATAGTAGTGGTTGCTGAGGTTGGGTTGGCTGTGGCATTTTTAAAAATAAGACAACAGTGAAGTTTGCCATACTGATGGACTCTTCTTTTCACAAATGACTTCTCTGTAGTATGTAGGGCTGATAACATTTTATTCACAGTAGGATTTCTTTCAAAACTGGAATCAATTCTCTCCGATTCTGCTGCAACTTCATTAACTAAAGTTAGGCAATATTCTACATTCTTTGTTATCATTTCACACCATCTTTACCAAGAGATTACATCTCAAGAAACCACTTTCTTTGCTCATTCATAAGAAGCAACTCCTTATCCATTCAGGTGTTTGTTTGTTTGTTTGTTTGTTTGTTTCACCTTTTCATTTTGGGAATAGTGGTAGCTCAGAGAGTAAAAATCCACCTGAAATGTGGGAGACCTGGGTTTGATCCCTGGATTGGGAAGATTCCCTGGAGAAGGGAATGGCAACCCACTCCAGTATTCTTGCCTGGAGAATCCCATGGGCAGAGGATCCTGGGGGGCTACAGTCCATGGGGTCACAAAGAGCTGACATGACTGACCGGTTAAGCACAGCAGCACATAGTTGATTAACAGTATTGTCTTAGTGTCAGGTGTACAGCAAAGTGATTCAGCTATACATACACATGCATCTGTTCTTTTTCAAATTCTTTTCCCATTTAGTCTGTTACCAAGTATCGAGCAGTGTTCCCCGTGCTATACAGTAGGTCCTTGCTGGTTATCATCATGAGATTGCAGTGGTGGTTCAGCCACATCTTCGGGCTCCACTTCCAATTCTAGTTCTCTTGCTATTTCCCCACATCTGTAGTCACTTTCTCCACTGAAGCTTTCCTCAAAATCATCCATGAGGGTTGGAATCAATTTCTTCCAAACTTCTATTAAGGTTGGTATTTTGACCTCTTCCCATGAATCACGAATGTTCTTAAAATAAACCATGTTGCAAACAGATGTGCTACTTCTATGATTTATTGTTCCCTTTATAGAGCACAGGCAGAGTACACAATTATTATGGATTCTTAAGAATTCTTATGGAAATTCTTAAGAAAAATCCCTAGTATTTCTGGAACGATAAATGAGCACTAACTTCAACCTAAAGTCACCAGTGGCATGAACTCCTAAAAATTCAGCCTGTCCGTTGACGCTTTGAAACCAGGTATTGACTTCTCTCCAGCTGTGAACGTCCTGGATGGCATCTTCCTTCAATAGAAGGCTATTTTGTCTACACTGAAAATCACTGTGTAGTGTAGCCACCTTCATTAATGGTCTTAGCTAGATCTTCTATCAGATCTTAGCTGCTGCTGCTGCTAAGTCACTTGTCACGTCAGACTCTGGGCAACCCCATAGACGGCAGCCCACCAGGCTCCTCCGTCCATGGTATTTCCCAGGCAAGAGTACTGGAGTGGGGTGCCATTGCCTTCTCCGAGATCTTAGCTAGATCTGCTTTATCTTGTACTTTTATGTTATAGAGATGCTTCTTTCCTTAAATCTTCTGAACCAACCCCTGTTAGCTTCAGACTTTTCTTCTGCAGTTTCCTCACCCCTCTCAGCCTTCACAGAATGGAAGAGAATTAGGGCCTTTTTCTGGACTAGGCTTTGGCTTAAGAGAATGTTGTGGCTGCTTTGGTTTTCTATTTTAGTCAGTAAAATGTCTCCATATCAGCAAATAATGCTGTTTGGCTTTTTATTGTTCATGTGTTCACTGAAGTAGCACTTTTAACTTCTTTAAGAAGTTTTCCTTTTCCTTCACAACTTGGCTGTTTGGCTCAAGAGACATAGCTTTAGCCTGTCTCAGCTTTTTTTTTTTTTTTTTCTGAATGTTGAGCTTTATTTTTTTTTTAATTAGTTTTTTATTTTTTTAATTTTAAAATCTTTAATTCTTACATGCGTTCCCAAACATGAACCCCCCCTCCCACCTCCCTCCCCATAACATCTCTGTGGGTCATCCCCATGCACCAGCCCCAAGCATGCTGTATCCTGCGTCAGACATAGACTGGTGATTCAATTCTTACATGATAGTATACATGTTAGAATGCCATTCTCCCAAATCATCCCACCCTCTCCCTCTCCCTCTGAGTCCAAAAGTCCGTTATACACATCTGTGTCTTTTTTCCTGTCTTGCATACAGGGTCGTCATTGCCATCTTTCTAAATTCCATATATATGTGTTAGTATACTGTATTGGTGTTTTTCTTTCTGGCTTACTTCACTCTGTATAATCGGCTTCAGTTTCATCCATCTCATGAGAACTGATTCAAATGAATTCTTTTTAATGGCTGAGTAATACTCCATTGTGTATATGTATCACAGCTTTCTTATCCATTCATCTGCTGATGGACATCTAGGTTGTTTCCATGTCCTGGCTATTATAAACAGTGCTGCGATGAACATTGGGGTACATGTGTCTCTTTCAATTCTGGTTCCTCGGTGTGTATGCCCAGTGGGATTGCTGGGTCATAAGGTAGTTCTATTTGCAATTTTTTAAGGAATCTCCACACTGTTCTCCATAGTGGCTGTACTAGTTTGCATTCCCACCAACAGTGTAGGAGGGTTCCCTTTTCTCCACACCCTCTCCAGCATTTATTGCTTGCAGATTTTTGGATTGCAGCCATTCTGACTGGTGTGAAGTGGTACCTCATTGTGGTTTTGATTTGCATTTCTCTAATAATGAGTGATGTTGAGCATCTTTTCATGTGTTTGTTAGCCATCCGTATGTCTTCTTTGGAGAAATGTCTATTTAGTTCTTTGGCCCATTTTTTGATTGGGTCGTTTATTTTTCTGGAATTGAGCTGCATAAGTTGCTTGTATATTTTTGAGATTAGTTGTTTGTCAGTTGCTTCATTTGCTATTATTTTCTCCCATTCAGAAGGCTGTCTTTTCAGCTTTTGACATGTCTTCCTCACTAAGTTTGTTTAAACTGAGAGAATTGCAGCTCTTGCTTTCACTTGAACACTTGCAGGCCATGACAGGCCATTGCTATTAACTGGCCTAACATCAGTAATGCTGTGTCTCAGAATGGGAGGGCTGAGGAGAACGAGAGAGATAAGGTATCAGCCTGTCAGTGGAGCAGTCCAAACATATACATTTGAGCCACTTAGTTCACTGTCTTATATGGGAACAGTTCGGACCAACCCCAAACAATGCAAAGATCAGTGATCACAGATCACTATAACAAATAAAACAACAACGGAAAAGCTTGAAATGCTAGGAGCATTACCAAAACGTGGTACAGATCAAATGCTGTGGGGAAAACAGTGCCAGTAGACTTGCTTGATTCGGGGTTGCCATAAAACTTTGATTTGTAAAAAAAAAAACCACACCCAAAAACAAAAACCACAGTATATGTGAAGCACAATAAAATGTAGTTTTTACTGAAACATGCCTGCCTTTATAAATGCCAAGCTCCATGGAAGGTTATCTTAATTTGGATCTAAAAGGCCACAATTTCCCAGTTAACGTACTTTCCAACTCCTGGAATTAATTATGCACTGTTTCTATTTGAAATTGCCCACATCCCTTCTTCCTTTTCTCTTGGACAACCTCCTTATCCTCTCCATCAATTCTGCCAAAAGAGCTCTTAGCAGGGTCACCAATGGAGTACCTTCTGCAAAAGTCAGTGACCACTTCTCTGCATCCGTCAGGTTAAACCCTCAGCAGCACCGCCTCAGCCCATTGCGCCACTCTGTTCATTCAACACATATTTATCAAGCGCTTACGCTTACTGATAGCTCAGTTGGTAAGAATCTGCCTGCAATGCAGGAGACCCTGGTTTGATTCCTGGGTCAGGAAGATCCTCTGGAGAAGGGATAGGCTACCCACTCCAGTATTATTGGGCTTCTCTGGTGGCTCAGATGGTAAAGAATCCACTTGCAATGTGGGAGACCTGGGTTCGATCCCTGGGTTGGGAAGACCCCCTGGAGAAAGGAAAGGCAATCCACTCTAGTACTCTGGGCTGGAGAATTCCATGGACTGTATAATACATGGGGTCGCAAAGAGTCAGACAAGACTGAGCAACTTTCACTTTCACTACTCTATGTCAGGCACAGTTCTAGTTCCTGGGATGATACATCACTGAATTAAAGCGACCAAGATCCCTTCCTTCTAGGAACTGAAATTCTTTCAGAGGGAGATAGTCAACAAGCAAATGACAAAAAGTAACAAAATCACATGGTGTGTTACAAGGCAGTAGGGCTATGGAGAAGAGAAACCACAGAACTCGGCCATGGCCTGTGGAATTCCCCTTTGACACACAGATATCATCATAATAAAACACACCCTATGTAACAAAAATATTTAATAATATCAAATCAAATTGTAGGATATGTCTATATATCTATATATGCCCACATGATAAAATTAACCACATTTTTATCTGCTGTCTTTCTTAAGTCAATACTCTTCCCCCTCCTACTTCTCCTGGATTTGATATGATACTGGAGAGAATAAAAAGTAGAAACTCAGGGGCAGGAGTGGTGGGGATTTGCAAGGTCTTAGTTTGTTTTAGTTGCGAAATATTCCATTGAACAGATACACCTGACATATTTATGTGTCTCTTTTCCTTGACATTTAGGCTAGTTTCTAAGAAAAACATACAAATAATAATGAAAGGAACTTCCTTAGACATAGAACTTCAAACAAGTATCCTTTCAATTTGGTCATCTGTAAGAGGAGGCTATCTCTGACCTTTCCTATAGAATTGATAGAAAAAGTAATGAGGTAATGTGTACTAAGCCTCTAACAGTTTAGGGAATATAATAAGCCCTTGGGCCTCCCTGGTGGCTAAGTGCCAAAGAATTGATGCTTTTGAACTGTGGTGTTGGAGAAGACGCTGGAGAGTCCCTTGGACAGCAAGGAGATCAAACCAGTCAATGCTAAAGGAAATCAGTCCTGAATATTCATTGGAAGGACTGATGCTGAAGCTGAAGCTTCAATACTTTGGCCACCTGATGCAAAGAACTGACACACTGTGAAAGACCCTGATGCTGAGAAGGATGAAGGCAGGAGGAGAAGGGGACAACAAGGATGAGATGGCTGGATGGCATCACCAGCTCGACGGACATGAGTTTGAGCAAGCTCCGAGAGTTGGTGACAGACAGGGAAGCCTGGTGTGCTGCAGTCTATTTGCAAAGAGTTGCAAAGAGTTGGACATGACTGAGTGACTGAAGTGAACTGAATACATATTTCAGTATAAGGTATTCATCATACTTAAAAAAATTGATTGGAGTATAGTTGCTTTACAACATTGCATTAGTTTCTACTGTACAGCAAAGAGGACCCGCTATATGTATACATATATCCCCTCTTTTTGGATTTCCTTCCCATTTACGTCACCACGGAGCACTGAGTGGAGTTCTCTGTGCTGTACAGTAGGGTCTCTTACTAATCTCTTTTATACATAGTATCAAGAGTGTATATGTGTCAACCCCAACCTCTCAATTCATCCCACTTCCCTTTTCCCCTTTGTATCCATACATTTGTTCTCGACATCCATATCTCTATTTCTGCTTTGTAAATAAGATCATCTATACCAGTTTTTTCAGATTCCACAGGTGTGCGTCTATATACAATATTTGTTTTTCTCTTTCTGACTTACTTCACTCTGTTTGACAGTCTCTAGGTCCATCCACGTCTCCACAAATGACCCAATTTCATTCCTTTTTATGGCTGAGTAATATAGCTGGTTTTAGAAAAGGCAGAGGAACCAGAGATCAAATTGCCAACATCCGCTGGATCATCAAAAAAGCAAGAGAGTTCAGAAAAACATCTATTTCTGCTTTATCGACTATGCCAAAGCCTTTGACTGTGTGGATCACAAGAAACTGTGGAAGATTCTGAAAGAGATGGGAGTACCAGACCACCTGACCTGCCTCTTGAGAAACCTATATGCAGGTCGGAAGCAACAGTTAGAACTGGACATGGAACAACAGACTGGTTTCAAATAGGAAAAGGAGTACGTCAAGGCTGTATATTGTCACCCTCTTATTTAACTTCTATGCAGAGTACATCATGAGAAATGCTGGGTTGGAAGAAGCACAAGCTAGAATCAATTGCCGGGAGATATATCAATAACCTCAGATATGCAGATGACACCACCCTTATGGCAGAAAGTGAAGAGGAACTCAAAAGCCTCTTGATGAAAGTGAAAGAGGAGAGTGAAAAAGTTGGCCTAAAGCTCAACATTCAGAAAATGAAGATCATGGCATCTGGTCCCATCACTTCATGGGAAATAGATGGGGAAAGAGTGGAAACAGTGTCAGACTTTATTTTGGGGGGCTCCAAAATCACTGCAGATGGTGACTGCAGCCATGAAATTAAAAGATGTTTACTCCTTGGAAGGAAAGTTATGACCAAGTTAGATAGCACATTGAAAAGCAGGGACATTACTTTGCTGACTAAGGTCCGTCTAGTCAAGGCTATGGTTTTTCCTGTGGTCATGTATGGATGTGAGAGTTGGACTGTGAAGAAAGCTGAGCGCCGAAGAATTGATGCTTTTAAACTGTGGTGTTGGAGAAGACTCTTGAGAGTCCCTTGGACTGCAAGGAGATCCAACCAGTCCATTCTGAAGGGGATTAGTCCTGGGTGTTCTCTGGAGAGAATGATGCTAAAACTGAAACTCCAGTACTTTGGCCACCTCATGCGAAGGGTTGACCCACTGGAAAAGACTCTGATGCTGGGAGGGATTGGGGGCAGGAGGAGAAGGGGACGACAGAGGATGAGATGGCTGGATGGCATCACCGACTCGATGGAAGTGAGTCTGAGTGAACTCCAGGAGTTGGTGATGGACAGGGAGGCCTGGCGTGGTGCGATTCATGGGGTTGCAAAGAGTCGGACACGACTGAGCGACTGAACTGAACTGAATATTCCATTGTACATCTGTACCAGATCTTCTTTACCCATTCCTCTGTTGATGAACATTTAGGTTTCTTCCACGACTGAGCGACTTCACTTTCACGTTTCACTTTCATGCACTGGAGAAGGAAATGGCAACCCACTCCAGTGTTCTTGCCTGGAGAATTCCAAGGACGGGGGAGCCTGGTGGGCTGCCGTCTCTGGGGTCGCACAGAGTCGGGCACGACTGAAGCGACTTAGCGGCAGCAGCAGCAGCAGGTTTCTTCCATCTCCTGGCTACTGTAAATAGCGCTGCAATAAAAACTGGGGTGCATGTGTCTTTTTGAATTATGGTTTTCTCTGGGTTTATGCTCAGTATCATTATACTTTTAAGTTTTTTAAGAATAAGTATAGAAAAACTTACATATAATATCACAAGTAGGGGGGAAAAGATGTACATAGCAGAAAAATTGAAAGAAACACACATCAGAATGTTAAGAGTGGCCATTTTTGATGGATTCACTCATGGGTGACTTTTTTCTTCTATTTTTCCGAAACTTCTATAATGAGTTGATACTTTATACAAATAAGTTGAATAACCATAGCCTTACTTTTGTGTTATATGTGCTTTTCTACCTTATAGTTGGTTCTGTTCTTAGACACAAAGCTTTCTGGTAAAATAAAATGTTCATGATTATATTAGATTCTTTGTCCTCTATCAATCTTAAAAAGGAAATTAGAATCACAGGTAATTTGACTTCCTAGCATTATTGGAGTGACTCATTTAATCTAACCCCTTGTGCTAATAAACAGTTGTGGATTTACCTTTCTCATATTTCCTGTCTGAGGACAGGAGAACTGTTGTATTCTCACATCCATTTCTAAAGCACTTTTTATTGACTCTAGTTTGCAAAGACTTATCAAGTAGTTTCATACCTGTGAGGATGTAATAAGTCCCACCAAGCCCTGGTTACACACACAGGCCTACATGAATGTCAATATAGCCAGGCATTAATCTGGCACATTAACTTATGCTTGTTTGGTTTTTTGCCCAGTACTTCCTGATACTTCAGACCATCCCCTAGTTTTAGCAGCAGCTAGGGAGTTCTATGCTGACTGCCTCAGAGAAAGGACAGTCTCAGCAGAACACAGGCATCAATTCTTAGCTTATGACTTTTAAAGGTCAAGACCCAGATCAGAGGAGATAAGGAAGAGCAGAGTTTCACCACTTCTCCCCTAGTAGTTTCATGGGATATGAATGAGGGAAGGTGAAGTTTAGGAGAACTGGGGAAGCTTAGATGTTAACATGGAGTTTCCTAGATAAGGTTGCTCTGTACCTTTCAGAGATTTGAGGGATCTGAGAGCATAGGAAACCCATGCTTCACCTCTTGGGTAAAAACAGGGCAAGCAGCAGGAAACGAGTGTTTTCTAAGCGTTTTGTGGTATGGAAAAAGTGAGAATATTTCCCAGGAGCACGAAAGTCATGATGACAGAAAAGGAAGGTTTGATTAGTCTTCAGGTTTCACCATTTAATCTGTCAACCTCAAGCTGCTATAAGTTTTAGTTCTAGAATTTCCATTTTGTTCTTTTTTTATATATATATATATAGTTTCCATTTCTCTATTATGATTCTCCACCTGCCCCCTCACAATTTCCCTTAATGTTGTGAATGAGTCTTGAAGTTAGTTTCTGTTCACTTAATATTTTTTTTTTTTTTGATCTTTTAGTTGACTTTTTGCTACCGTGTTTACGACTTTCTGGTAATGGTGGTGTCAGAACTGAGCTAGCAATGACACTAGCTAACAGACACCAAGAGTCTGTTGTCAAGCAGTCACGTTAAGTGGGGCAGGGCACCATGTCATTAGAAATGCTGCCTAATGTGTGATGAGTTCCCATTTTCAAATAAGAAGGACAATCTTCTTTATCAGTTTCAAGAAACTGCTAAGACCTTCCCATTCATTAAGGACCAGAATGGGAAGAGAATTGAAAACATTAGCATTTAACCCCCTGCCTTCCACCAAGTAGAAAAGAGTCCTCCAATAATTAATTTTTTTCTAAATAAAAAGCAGCTTCCTCGCATTTCTTGATATAAAGGTAATACATAGAAAAATTCAGCAAGACAGAAAGGCATAAAGAAAAAAGTACTACCCAGAGAAATTACCATTAATATTTTGCTGAATATCCTTCTAGAAGCTGCTCTGTGCAAATACTTCTGCATATAATTTTATATGAATGGGATGATTTACATGTTTTTAACTCCACATTATCAGTAAAAACAGATACACATCATCCTTTCTAATGATTTTTTATTGTGTTGCATAGGTGTATCAAAATCTATTAGACCAGTTCTCAAGGGTAGGACATTTGGATTCTTGCAAGGATAAACAGTATTTCTGCTTTCTCTGAATATGAGTAACATCATTGTGTACTTTCAGATTCCATCTTCTGCAGGCAGTACATTATTTCTATAACATTATTTCTGGGCTGAAGCATACGCAACAGACTTAATGCCTTGAACCAATGGAGCAGTATGGTGACTTTGTAATGTGTCCGCTCAGCTAAACAGGGTCTGTTTTCTAGAATCCTGCATGGTTTTAGTGTTGCATGAGCTCTGGAAGACCACAGTGAAGCAGAGGCCATGGTTTTCACGCTCTGAAGGACAGTGCAGACCTCCAGGCACGGTGGTAACTCTAGCACATTGTAGCTGATCTGCTGGTTCTCCTTGCTGGCATGAGGCAGCGCCCAGACCTCAGCTCCTGCCAAATCTTCAGCTTCACCAGGTCATAAGCCAAGTGCATGCACAGTTCTATGAAATGTACCAGCTTCTCCTGCAGCACCTCTGCGTTATCAAAGTTTCGAGTAGTGAGACACATACTCAGATCCAGTCTGCCTTTGAAGACTACAGCTGTCCATGAATTCCACTTTGTCCCTTCCAGTTCTAAGTCTGTTCTTGCTCCAAGTCACACCCAACTTTCTCTCCTGGCTGCCTCTGGCTGATCTGCAGTGACTTCGTTCTCAGCCCTAGAACCAGAGCCAGCAAACGGCCTTGCATAGACTCCCCTGCCTTCTCCCACCACCATGTAAGGTCTAAAGCAGCCCTGTCCAATAGAACGTCTATGATGACGTGGTTCTGTTTCTCTTGTTGAACCCTGCTGACCACTGGGGAAGAGCATGGAGACAGAAAGCCAGCATGCTAGGAATCACAGCCCTGGAGAAAAGAGACCTGGAGCCACACCAGCCCACCACTACTCACATTATTATATGAGAAAAACATACCCCTGTGAGCTTGCACTGTTGGGACTCCCATCCCCAATCCAATCCACTGTTAACAGCCCCCATCCCCCAAGCCAGAATCATCAAAGTGAGCTAAAATAGTCATAGAGAACAAGCAGGCTGCAGGAAGGGGTGGGTGATCTCCAGCAGGCAATCTTTCCTTTACTTCATCCCTGTCCAACCCACCCCACACCCCCACCCCTGACCGGGCCAGTTCCCTAGGCAGATCCATCCCCCTCCCAGGCCTCCTCCCTTCCCCAAGTGCCTATGACCCTCCTTACAGAATGTAATTATCCATGCGGGCTTCCCTGGTGGCTCAGAAGGTACAGAATCCATCTGCAAAGCAGGAGACCTGGGTTGGGAAGATTGCCCTGGAGGAGGACATGGCAACCCACTCCAGGATTCCTGCCTGGAGAATCCCCACGGAAAGAGGAGCCTGGCAGGCTACAGTCCATGGGGTGGCAAAGAGTCGGACAGGATTGAGCGACTAAGCACAGCACAGCACATGTTGGCTGTCAAACTGATGTTTGTTTTAAACATCAGCTCTTTTTCATGACTGCATATATGGCAGTAGGAAACTACCAAACCATATTTGTCAGCTCCAGTCTCTGAAACTGTCACCAACCAATAAACTTTACCAGGCATGGATCTTTCTGTAGGGCTCTTGTATGGTTAACTGAACACGGAAAAAAAAAAAAAAAAATATATATATATATATATATATATATATATATGCTGAACAACATTTCTCTTTCGCAGCTGAGCTTGGGTAGAGAACAATGTAGTTTCAAGCTATACCCACAAACACAATTCTACACAATTACAAATAACTTTTTTTTTTTTTTAATGGTTGCTTAAACAAGTGGCTGTTACCGTGTTGACGTAGAAAAAGGAGAAATGCTGGGAACCGAATCAAACGACGGTGCAACAGACAGCGGGCTTGCTTTTCACTTCCTCCTAATTTTGGCCCCGCCTTCCTGATGTGTCTTCCTGAGAATGTTAAAAACAAACAAACAAACATACTGGTCTTACTGCAAGCCGTCTTTAGTGTCTGTTGCTGCCCTCTTTTTCACGTCTCACGGTGCTGGGTCCTCCCAACTTCTCTATCGCTTGCTGAGTCGCTTTGCTCTCCCTGGCGTTGCCTTCCGTGAACGCTGTGCGGACACAGTACCCCACACTGTGCCCCGCACTCCCTCCAAGCCCTCGGCCAGGGCTAATGCACCGCCGTCCCAGCGGTGGGCAGCCAGCCTGTGGGCATCGAGCAGCCGCCCGAGCTAGGGACCAGGGCCGCTGCTCGCACCGGCCACGCACGCCCCTCGCCTGGCCGGTCTCCGCCCCCGCGCGCCGGGAGAGACTCGTAGCGTGACGCGTCCGCCTCCCGGCAACTCGCCGGCTCTCGGCCCTGGACGGCCGCCACCCCGGGAGACGCGGAGGAGGCGGCGGCGGGTCCCCAGAGGCGCCCGGAGCACCGTAGGATGCGGCAGCCGCGCGGCCGCTCCGGGAGCCGCAGGAGACCCGGGCCGAGGCCGCCCTCGGTGAGCGCCGTGGACCGGCAGGGGGCTCTGGATTTGGATCCCTCCCCTTCGCTCAGAGTCTCCTAGCGCTTGGGCTCTCAGACCCCACCTCCCGCCAGGTGCGCGCCGGCGGGAGAAGAGGCCGCGTCTCTCCTCCCGGCACCCCGCCATGGGCAGTACTTCCAACGACTCCCAGTCCGAGAGCCGCGAAGAGCCCCTGTGGCTCCCCTCGGGCGAAAGCCCGGCCATCAGCTCCGCGATGTTCACGGCCGGGGTGCTGGGGAACCTCATTGCGCTGGCGCTCCTGGTGCGCCGCTGGCGGGGGGACTCGGGGCGCAGGAACTCCATCTCGCTGTTCCACGTGCTGGTGACAGAGCTGGTTCTCACCGACCTGCTTGGGACCTGCCTCATCAGCCCCGTGGTGCTGGCTTCGTATGCGCGGAACCGGACTCTGGTGGCCCTGGGGCCGGAGAGGCGCGTGTGCACCTACTTCGCCTTCTCCATGACCTTCTTCAGCCTGGCCACGATGCTCATGCTCTTCGCCATGGCCCTGGAGCGCTACCTAGCCATCGGACACCCCTACTTCTACCAGCGCCGAGTCACCCGCCGCAGTGGCCTGGCTGTGCTGCCCACTGTCTACATAGCCTCCCTGCTCTTCTGCTCCCTGCCGCTGCTGGATCACTGGAAGTATGCCCAGTACAGCCCAGGGACGTGGTGCTTCATCGGACACAAGCAGACCACGTACCTGCGGCTTTACGCCACTCTGCTGCTGTTGCTCATCATCGCCGTGCTCGCCTGCAACTTCAGCGTCATCCTCAACCTCATCCGCATGCACCGCCGGGGCAGGAGAAGCCGCTGCGGACCCTCCTTGGGCAGCAGCCACGGGAGAGCGGAAAGGGCATCCACGGCGGAGGAGACGGACCATCTTATTCTTCTGGCCATCATGACCATCACCTTCGCCGTCTGCTCCTTGCCTTTCACGGTAAGGCACTCGCTCGGTTTCCACAGCCGAGCTCGGTGCGGCCTTCTTACACTCTCTCCTCTTACTCCCACCCTTTCCACCACCACACAGATTTTCACAACTTGTCAAAATATGACCTAATTTGTAAAGGTCTACCGCCTTCCCCTCTCAAGTCTCACCTTGACTCCACTTCCTGCTTCCCTAACCCCAGCAAATGGGCATCTTTGTGCTAGCGTTTCTCGTACAGTGACACAGCACCCCTGAGAGGGAGTCTTGGCCCTCCGCTAAGCCGGCGCAGACCCCATCCTAGAGCCAGTTCCGGTCTACTAGGCTAGACTGGCTTCCTGTCTGAGGAAGAAGCAGTCCCTTCTATCTTTGGATAGCTGTCAGTTACAATCTGACTGCCCTGAGCTGTAGTTCGCCTCCAGTCCCTTCCTCCACCCCATCCCAATCAGCTGGTGCCAGTTCTCCAGGCTCTGCCGTCTGTTTCTCTCAAAGCAGAATGTGATGCCCAACCAGTAGCATTCCAGCTGCCATTAAGAATGGTCCCAGGTGCGAAGGGTCCACACTGCAGAAATCCAGAGCCTTGACTGTCTTGTTCAACAAAACCTAGTTTACAGGATTCCCAAATTACATGTATATTGGAAGTGTAACTCTTGGTTGCCATTAAAATTCATAATATGTTCATGGTGATAAGTAGAGGAAAGACTTGTTGCTTGGAGGAACCCCTTGCCTAGGTTCTGGGCTGAGTGCTGCCCTGGTTGGAGGCAGTACCAGCAGTTAGTTCCATGATGCTGTAAGTTTGAACCTCCTAAGATGTAACATGGGTAGCAGAGCCTGGGATGTATCTGAGCAAGTGCTGACTTCTTACAGAGCAATGAGAACTCTGAGTTTTAGCATCTCCACTTCCTAATCTTCAGAAGCACAAGATTGCTCCTACAGGGAATAAACACTTGACTCTTACCTGCCACAGTCTTGGTAGATGATGCCTGTCACAAAACATACTTGAACTGTATTAACTATTAAGTCATCTCTTAATAAGGACATTTACATAGACCATTAACTAATTTTATTTTATCCATGGATTATTGGTACTTGTAACTTTCATTTATACAGTGCTTTAAATGTTATGAAATGTACACTGTCTAGAATTAATTTATTTCTTGGAAGGCTTATCTGACAATTCAAAAGTCAAAGCTACAGAATGGTGCTTTACATTCTGCTATTTCAGAATGCTTAGCATGGATCTCTGGGGGGTGCTTTCCCCTATGTCCTTTTATTCTACTTGGTGCACATGAAAATTGTGCTCAGAAACGGCCTACACCCAGTCACAGAAGGACAAATACTGTATGGTGCCACTTAGAGAAGGTACCTGAAGTAGTCAAACTCATAGAAACAGACACTAAAACACTGCACGCCAAGGGCTGGAGGAGGGGTAGGAGTTGTTTTGTGGATGTAGAATTTCAGTCATGTAGGATTGGGATGAGAGGTTCTGGGGAATCTTGTACATAACAATGTGCATGTGGGTGACAGTATTATACACTTAGAAATTGTTGAGAGAGTGAATTTTATGTTATATGCTTTTATGCTGCAATAAAAAATTAATTAATTAATAATAGAAAAAGAAATGGCCTACACCAATCTCCCACCCAAGGTAGGAATCATTTCCACACATCCTAACCAGGGCTCCGGTGGACAAGGCAAAGGCCTCTGGTTGCCTCCAGAAATTCTCTTGTTTTTCTAAGAGAGCATCCACAGCCCAACAGAAATACCCTGTGAACCGTAAATGCCAGCCACAGAAGGAATTTCCAATTTTCTCAGTTCAGTCGCTCAGTTGTGTCCGACTCTTTGAAACCCCGTGGATTGCAGCACGCCAGGCCTCCTTGTCCATCAACAACTCCTGGAGTTTACTCAAACTCATGTCCATCGAGTTGGTGATGCCATTCGACCATCTCAATCTCTGTTGTCCCCTTCTCCTCCCACCTTCAATCTTTCCCAGCACCAGGGTGTTTTCTAATGAGTCAGTTCTTCACATCAGGTGGCCAAAGTACTGGAGTTTCAGCTTCAGCATCAGTCCTTCCAATGATTATTCAGGACTGATTTCCTTAAGGATGGACTGGTTGGATCTCCTTGCAGTCCAAGGGACTCTCAAGAGTCTTCTCCAACACCACAGTTCAAAAGCATCAATTCTTCGGCACTCAGCTTTCTTCACAGTCCAGCTCTCACATCCATACATGACTACTGGAAAAACCATAGCTTGACTAGACTGACCTTTCTTGGCAAAGTAATGTCTCTGCTTTTTAATAAGCTGTCTGGGTTGGGCATAGCTCTTCTTCCAAGGAGCAAATGTCTTTTAATTTCATGGCTGCAGTCACCATCTGCAGTGATTTTGGAGCCCAGAAAAACAAAGTCTGTCACTGTTTCCACTGTTTCCCCATCTATTTCCCATGAAGTGTTGGGACCAGATGCCATGATCTTAGTTTTCTAACTGTTTAGTTTTAAGCCAACTTTTTCACTCTCCTCTTTCACTTTCATCAAGAGGCTCTTTAGGTCCTCTTCGCTTTCTGCCATAAGGGTGGTGTCATCTGCATATCTGAGGTTACTGATATTTCTCCTGGCAATCTTGATTCCAGCTTGTGCTTCATCCAGTCCAGTATTTCTCCAGTTTTCTAGTAGCCACATAACAAAATGTTAAAAAAAGAGATGAAATTAATTATTAACTAAAATATTTTATTTAACCCAACATATCCAAATAGCATCAATGAAAAATGTAATCAATGTAAAATAATTATTAATGAACTAGTCTAACTAATTTTCTGTGTTCCAGAAAATGCTAGCAATCTGCCCTCTCTCTGCCTCTTTCTTCCTTGAGATAACAGAACTGCTTTCTGGGCCCTCAAAGTGGGCCACAGGTCTTCCCTGGTGGGCTACAATCCATGGGGCCACAGAGAGTTGGACATGACTGAGCAACTAACACAAAACACAAGAAGTGGGCCACACCATTGGCCCAACAAGGAGGACTCATAGCTGTGTACCCAGTGGGACTCCAGCCTGCTCAGCACCCCAGGAATGAGGAAAGAGGGGTAGGAAATTGAGGAAACCTGAACTGCTAAGTCAACCATTGTCCCAAAGTATGGGCAAGTTACAATTACTGCTTCCTCCAAGAATGCCAGCCTAGGACTTCCGAAGCTTGGGAAGTGAAACTCTGAATGTAAAATGCTCAGTACGCTGTAATGGAGTTCAGGTCATTATTACCACCATCAAAATTGCTAACATTTTTGAGTGCTAATTTTTACATATATTAACCCATTACCTTCACAACAGTCTGTCATATATAGGTAGTATTTTTATTCCCATTTTACAAATGAGGCAGATAACTTACCCTGGGTCCCAAGCCAGGATTCCAAGGCAGGCAGTTTAAACACAGAGCCTATGCTTTTAACCACAATACCATCAGAGAGAAAATACTTATTCAAGGGTAACATATGAGAAGATTGTGTGCTTGTGATTAGTTAATCAGTCATGTCTGATTCTGCAACCTTTCGGATTACAGCCCACCAGGCTACTCTGTCCATAGGATTTTTCGGCAAGAATGCTGGAGTGGGTTGCCATTTCCTCCTCCAGGGGATCTTCCCAACCCTGGGATTGAACCTGTATCTCCTGTGTCTTCTGGGTTGCAGATGGATTTCTTGCCCACTAAACCATCAGGGAAGTCCATGAAAAGATCAACCCAACTCTTAAGAGTTGTGAAGACATTATAAATATCT
Source organism: Budorcas taxicolor (assembly GCF_023091745.1). Taxonomy (NCBI): domain Eukaryota; kingdom Metazoa; phylum Chordata; class Mammalia; order Artiodactyla; family Bovidae; genus Budorcas; species Budorcas taxicolor. The sequence goes on along the minus strand of NC_068919.1, from coordinate 11,995,127 downwards.
GCACCACTTTGTCTCTTAATTTCAACTTTTAGCTGTAAAAATACAGTGGCAAAGATCTTTTTCTCCATAGCAGATCAAGGGGCCTGAGCTGGGACCGAAGGTGCAGTTTCTTTTTGCTTCTGCACAGACCTATGCATTAAAAGTCTGAGTCTGAGATTTTAGAAGATTCACTAGTGTAAATACTGGTCTAAATTGAGAAATAATCTGATTACTCTTCACATAAAGTTTTGTTGTTAAACATTTAAACATTTCTCAATTGATCTTTTAAAAAAGCATTATTTTGGCTATCCAATATAAAATCATGCATAGGACCAATAACATATTCCATACGGTTTTTGCATTAAAGGAATATTGTATAAATTAATAAATTCCTAATCAGATGTTATTATCATTTCACAGAGATAGATGGAAACTTTCTTACTTTCTGAAATGAGACAGGACACAGGAAATACATCAGACGTCCATTCTTGACTCAGATACTGTTTGTCTCTTAATTTCCAACCCATATTTAGCCACTTTCTCACTACTTTACTAATAACTGTTAATAGCCTCTGGTCATTTTAAACTGTTTTCCTCATGTCATTAGGATAAAGTGCTTATACATTTTATCCGGTTCTAAAATTTCAGGAGTAAACCATTGACTCATTCTAAAAATTTCTTCTTCTTTAGAATTCTTTAGGGCTATCATTTTTAGGTAAATCTGATTAGTGGAAATCTGATCTTTCAAATACAGAACAAACACAAGTGAACAGTACTGGAATTTCCCTCATTCATTCCTGGTACTCTTTATGTAAAATTTAACATGAAAGGGGTTGTAAAACTGATTTGAAACTTGCTGATTACATACTTGCACAATATCACAATTCTAGTAGTAATGGAAGAGAAATTCAGAAATCGATGAACTTTGTCTGTTGATATTTTGAGTTCATATGCATGCAATATGAGAATGCCCTTATCATTCAAACATCATCAGTGATGTATTTGGGGATTTTTGAAAACTTTTGCTTTATATTGGAGATGATTAACAATCTTGTGATAGTTTCAGGTGTAATGATGTAGCCATACTTATACATGTATCCATTCTCCTGTTTGAGGATTGTTAAAGAATTGTAATACACCTTACCTTTTAAGAGAAAGTTTTTCTACCTGAGTATTTTCACTTGACACCTTTTCCTTCTCCATATGATATGAAATGGTGGGATTACATTGACTTTTAAAAAGGTAGACAGCAAGAACTATAGGGCATTTCCCTAAAGAGAAGTGATGTGTTATGTCTACACTCTTGGTCAAGGTGATTGCCACTGTTGTGGAAAGTGTGGAGGAAAGAAAAGCCCCAAAGAAAGCCAAGAGCTTCTTAGATAGCCATGGTTTTAAAATCTATAAACAGGAGCAGTAATACCCATAAATCTTTGTGACACATTTGGAAAGAAATCTCCTACAAACCCATAATCAGTCAGTGGTGAATTTCATGTAACCCTTCACATCATAGGGTATTTATGCAGATGGTGCTAGAGTGTGTAGTGGCTAAGAAGTCTGGTCCTGCTTCTGTGACAGCGAGGCTTCCCTACTTACCCATGGTGTGATTTGGGTCAATGTAACTAATCTTCTAAGCCTTGATGTCCTTCTTACAAAAATGGGACTAATAACACTTTTACAGATTCGTAGAAGGATTAAATACAAGACACAAATTGTTTAGCACCAGACCTGACACAAAAGTATTCAGTAAATATTAGCTACTTTTCCCGTAAGATTCCATTTTCAAAAGAAATCATTGTATATTAATAATCAGGAACTGAACTCTGGAAACTCCAAGTCAGGTTTAATTGGCCAGGCCTCAGTAGGTCTTCTGTTGTTACGTGTGATAGATGGATACTTTTAAACTATTTCAGGTACTGGGTAAGGGTCTAAAGCAGTGGGTCTCAACTTTGCAATGTGTTAGTATCACCTGTGCATGCATTCATCCTCAGTTGTGTCTGATTCTTTGCCATCCTATGGACTGTAGCCCTCCAGGTTCATCTGTCCATGGGATTTTCCAGGCAAGAGATACTGGAGTGGGTTGCCATTTCCTACTCTAGGGGATCTTCCTGACCCAGGGATTGATCCCGTATCTCTTATGTCTCCTGCACTGACAGGCAAATTCTTTACAACTGAGCAACCGGGGAAGACCTAGTATCTCCCGGGGGACATTAAAAGCCCTGACACCCAGGTTATAGCCCAGACTAATAAAATCAGAGTCTCTGAGGGAGGGAGAAAGCCATCAGAGTATTTTTATCTCTTTATTATTTTTTTCCATCCAAGTATTTTTAATGATCCTCAGGTGATTTCAATGAGCAGCCAAATAAGGTTCTCATTTGCTCTAAAATTCTGAACGTGCTATGTAGTTGCATTAAAGGTAGGAAAGTAGCTGAAACAAACAGTGCCAGGTCAGTGCCAAGATGAAGTTTTATATGGAGGCTGTGGGGATTCAATGGAAGACAAATCTAAAGGACACTAACTTTCATTGGTGCTTCTTTGTAGGTATCCAACAAGCTCTCTGTTCTTAGCAAAGCCCTGTAGAGAGTCTGTCCTAAGGAATGAAAACTCACTTGACTGGTTTACATTTGTCCTTGATATTTTTCTCATAGCAAATTTATTAGTAGCATGTACAAAAACATGTATACAGTCTACCAGCCTCTGAAACTGAATTCCAGAATATAACTGAAATATTATTAATTAATTGACCTATATCCGTTGTGTAAGCCTTTAATTAACATCCAGTGTTGGCTGAAGGGAGCGGGGAATGAGGAGTTAGTGATTAATGGGTACAGAGGTGGCTCAGTGGGTAAAAGAATCTACCTGCAATGTGGGAGACGCAGGTTTGATCCCTGGGCCGGGAAGATCCCCTGCAGGAGGAAATTGCAACCTGCTGCAGTATTTTTGCCTGGAAAATTCGATGGACAGAGGAGCTTGGCGGACTACAGTCCATGGGGTCGAAAAGAGTCAGACATGACTGAGACGACTAAGCATGCACATACTGGCCGCCTCCTAAAATGCAAATTTTAAGCGTTTCTAAAAATTGCTCAGTATTGTGGATGAAAAGGAAATAAAGTACAGAATTGCTTCATCCTCTGAAACCACTTTTTACTTCTCACTGGTCAGTCACACTCTAGAGAGACCAGGAACTATGGTCTGATCTTGCCACTGAAAACCTGACTCATCTTCACATGTGACCTGTGACACTGGAAAGCTGAGCCCTCTCTGTGTGGCCCACTAGACAATCCAGTGTTATAGTTTTGGGGTGAGATTCGGTCATAAACCCAGCTACAAACTTTTCCTATGACAGAACACTCAGTTGTATGTGTGTGTAGTGACTAATATATTTTAATCTATCCGGTTTATGTACAATATCATCCCGAATTCTAAAACTCCAAAATGGCTCTTTGAGTGAGTGAAAGTCGCTCAGTTGTGTCCTGCTCTTTGCAACCCCATAGACTGTAGCCCACCAGGCTTCCCTGTCCATGGAATTCTTCAGGCAAGAATATGGGAGTGGGTTGCCATTTCCTTCTCCAGGGGATCTTCCTGACTCAGGGGTCAAACCCAGGTCTTCTGCATTGTAGCGAGATTCTTTACCATCTGAGCCACCAGGGAAGCCCTCTCTCTATATATATATATACACACACACACTGAATTGTAGCCGGATTCAAGACCTTATAGATAATTCTGTGCCATAATTAGATGCACAATTTTAAGAGTCACAATTTAAAGAGCAATATTTAAATATTTAAATTGCTCTTTAAATATACCATATAAGTACTGTAAATTTTTCATCTAAAACAGTTTAGCTGACAAGAGAAGTATTGCTCCCTTGCATATCTCCACCTAACTTTTTTCTTCTCTCTATATTCAGGGACATCCACCTTCAGTTGTTGTTTTTTTGTTTTTTTTTTTCCTTTGCTCATCTGCCAAGTCTCTTCTCTGTTCCCTTAAGCCAAGATTCTCTGGCATAAACACCTACGGCTGCCAAACCTTCCCGATATTGTCCTAACATAAGCAACCCAAAGATGACTACTCTCCCTCCCTGCAATTTGCTTTGTATATGCAGTTGCCAGATGCCTGCAGAATTAAGTACTAAGGGGATAGGAAAGAAACGATTTCTTCTTCTGGTGAGGAAGAGTGGAGGAAAGAAGGAATAGCTCTCTAACTCACCCGCTGCAGTTGGTAAGAAAGGCCCTGGAGCTCTATAAAGAACTGGCTTCAAACGACTGGGTATGATTTACAAGTTTCACTCTTCTGTAAGCTACGTGGAAGTGTATTATCTTTATCAGGTATGCGCTGTTCCATTCTCTGCACTCTGATCAGAAAGTTGTTTGTTCCCTAAATACCTAAGGAATCAGATGAGAGATGGTATACCACTTTGAGAACATTGGCCAACGTGTAATGATGTGTCAGCTTTCCAGTGTTTAAGACTCTTCTGAAGCCTTTTGGCCTACGTAGGCAACCTGGATGTAGCAAACAGTGAGCCCTGCTCAGGTGTCAAGGGACTTGGAATTTGTGTCCTGTTGTTGTTCAGTCCCTCAGCCATGTCTGACTCTTGGTGACCCGTGGACTACAGCACACCAGGCTTCCCTGTCCTTTATCATCTCCCTGTGTTTGCTCAGACTCATGTCCATTGAGTCAATGATGCCATCCAACCATCTCATCCTCTGTCACCCCCTTCTCCTCCTGCCCTTAATCTTTCCCAGCATCAGGGTCTTTTCTAATGAGCTGGCTCTTCACATCAGATGGCCAAATTATTGGAGCTTTGATTGACTGGCTTGATCTCCTTGCAGTCCAAGGGACTCTCAAGAGTCTTCTTCAACACCACAGTTCAAAAGCATCAATTCTTCAGCACTCAGCCTTCTTTATGGTCCAACTCTCACATCCATACATGATTCCTGGAAAAACCATAGCTTTGATTATATAGACCTTTATCAACCTTTGTGTCCTGAGTTGTCCACTAACCAGTTCTGGGAACTTGGACAAATCCCTTACTGTTTCTGCCCTATGGTGTCCTCGCTGGTAAAATGAAGATAATAAGGACCATCATTGTGGGGCACGTTTTAAGGGAGCACTGTTTGCAGTAGCTGACACAGATAACTTCCTGTCATCTTCCCAACAATCCCAAGAATAGGTATTGTTATCATTGTCATTCATTTTAAAGATGTAGAAAGGGCGACACAAAGAGGTTAGTTTTCTTACCTATGGTCCCAGAGCTATTTTTGGAGCCAGGATTCAAACCCAGACAGCCCAGTGGCGAAAACATAAGGTCTGTTGTGTGCCCTCTCTCACCGAATTATCATAATTCAGTATTTGAAAGTAAGTGCCACAAGTTGTTATGCCCTCACTTCCCCATCTATCAAAAGGAGACAATACTTCTGTTTCAGAGTGTCCCTAAGGCATAAACTTGTGTGAGAGGGGTGAGATTTTGCAACTTCCCTCTCAGGACCACAACCACCATACAAAACACATTTTGCTTTTCAGCCTTTAGAAATTGCACCTGGTCGAAGCTGCCTATCTACTGCTACAATATAAAACTGACATCTTTCCCTCCTTTTGCTTCTTACAGATTTTTGCATATATGAATGAAAACTCTTCCCGGAAAGAAAAGTGGGACCTCCAAGCTCTTAGATTTTTATCAATTAACTCAATAATTGACCCTTGGGTCTTTGCCATCCTGAGACCTCCTGTTCTGAGACTACTGCGTTCAGTCCTCTGCTGTCGGGTTTCATTAAGAACACAAGAAGTGACACAAGCTTCCTGCTCTACACAGTCAAATGCCAGTAAACAGATTGACCTTTGAGGATGGTAGTTAAGAAGTGCTAGTTAACCACCATCTGGAAGATCATTTTGAAATGGTTCCTAAGAGAAATGGAAAAAAGTTAGTTTATAAACACAATGATGTTACCCTAACGAAACAGAGCAAACAAACATTTCAGGAGTGGTTTGGGCTATAGATGTGCTGACAAGGCAGTTCTTGCAAGGTGTCGGACGGATCTATTAAACCTACCCTCAAGGAGCATGTTCATGGTCTTTGGAGGAACAACCATTTATGATCCCGTACCTTTTGATTTAAGCTTTCTTGTTGAATGAGAAAGCATGCAGTTTTTTAATTTGTTTAAAACCCTAAATAGTTACTGTGTTTTCTATTTTAATCTTCTAGGCTAGTACCATTATAAACATAACAGTGTACAGTCTAACCAGATAAAACTTATGTATTCTCTAGGAGGTGGATATGGGCAAGCAACCAAGCCTGGTGTCTTGTGATTGCTTATCAAACCGTTTCTTTGGACAATGAGTTTGAAAATCAGAAGTACTTTGTACTGTATGTTTGTATATGTGGGAGCACGCTCTTGTCACGATTGTATTACTCGTAGAAGAGTAGGCTCAGTTGGTTAATGTCAGCTTTTTTCACCATCCATGAGAAGATGTGTGTCAGAGTGTCAGGTTATTTATTTCATAACATCTGTCAAGCTAATGGTAACTAAAAGGACTTTAGGAATTTTCCTCTCAGTGATAAAGAGTAGACTATTAAGAGAAGTAATTCTCATTAATATTCTACTTTTTATTTTCAGGGAAGGGTGTATGTGGCTATGTCTGAGGCAAATATTAGAATTAAAAACTGAAAAATCTGGTCAGTTCTTCAGCTACACTGAACTCTTATAATGCTGATGTTGAGGCTGTGACTAACACACTTCATAGGATGATTGTGTTGTAGCAAAATTCATCTGTATGTTTATCTGGGAAACATGACTCGACTCATGCTGTATAGGAAATCATACAGTGAGTCATATCTTAATATATTTCTAAATCTAAGTGTTTGGCATTGTATAAATTCAGCATCAAAATATTTCAGTGAATTTGCACTGTTTAATCATATCTTAGTTATAGTATAAACTCATCTGAAATGTTACAAAAATAAGCTATAAAACAAAAGATTTGAGAGTGGAATAGTATGTGATGAATTCCCCCCAAATAGAAATTTATAGTTTGTGTGGATATACTAATTTTAAAAATTAGATAAAAGTGGAGTTTAAAATTTTAATTTAGCAGATTTTTAAAGTGTGATTGCATTGCAAATTAGAGTTTGAAATATTCAACACAATACTTGATATTAGAGGAAATTTTTCCCCTTATAGCATGATCTTCAATATAGTGGACACTTTATTTATTTTATTTTAGTTTTTGCAGTGAGTGTCATTACAACATAGCTGTAATAAAAACCAAAAAAGAATATTAGTTTTTTCAAAGTCTCATTGAATTGCTTACACAAAACTATTTCCTATAAGTAGTTATCAGACTAGATGATCACTTAAGAGTGATTCCAAACCAATTTAGAAATCAGTGTATTATGACAGAATCTATATCAAATTATCCCTTATTTTAAAAAGAATAAATGAATGGTTTGCTTTTGTACTAATTTAAACAAACCAGGCTAAGTTTAACTTAGCTAGAATCTGGACATGTAAATAAAGCTTCCCTGTCCACCAAGATAAGAAATTGTTCTAAATTAGTCTACAGACTAATTAGGCTCATGGGTAATTCCTGAACACAAAATGCTAAAGTTACTCTGGATCTGGAAGATTAATTTCTTTTATCAGATGACTTTTCTTTCTCCAAATAAAAATGTTACCTACAATCATTCACCCTACCTCATCATCCCCCCAAATTTTTGAATAATGCCTGAGAAATTTAAAAAGAAAAAAAAAGCACAAACTTGGACATAATATCACTAGTGGAAACAAAATTGTTCACTCTCTGGTCCCAAAATATGAGTTTAAGCCATTTAAGAACTGAGATTTCCAGAGCTTTGTTTCCTAGTATATTCCTGTTCCTTGCACTGTGTTAAATGACTAAATCCTGACATTTTATTTGCACTGATATTTACATAGAAGGAATTGAAAGTTAAAATCCTATGTAATAGTAAATTACTATTAATGGAAATTTCAAGGTAATAGAAAAAATACTTATATTAGATATGTAAATATTTCCTTTTTAAAAATCACATCACATCAGACGTACCTGTTTAAGTTTGCTGACTCATTTTCAAGTTAAATAAAAAACACAGAACTTAGTCTGGTATATCAGAAAACTGAATTATAATAAAGGAAGACCTAGATTTTATTCTTTGTCCCTGACAGTCAGTGGAATGAAGAGAGAAAAACTATAGTGAATGTTCAACTCAATATGCCGCAACTGAGACCTGGCCCAGCTAAAAAAATAAACAACTGTCTTAAAAAAAAAGCCAGGATAAATGCGCATGCATAGCTGATTCCCTTTGCTGTACAGCAGAAACTAACACGATACTGTAAAGCAACTCTACCTAACTTTAGGTGTTCAGAAACGGGATAGGCTGAAGCAGTTCTGTTCTGAGCTGAATTGTTACTGGGTGGCTCACTGTGGGGCTTCTCAGGTGGCCCTGGTGATAAAGAACCTGCCTGCCAATGCAGGAGATGGGGATTTGATCCCCTGGGTCAGGAAGATCCCTGGAGGAGGGCATGGCAACCGACCCCAGTATTCTTGCCTGGAGAATCCCATGGACAGAAGAGCAGAGCGGGCTACAGTCCCTGGGGTCACAAAGAGTCGTACACGTCTGAGACAACTTGGCACACACGCTTCACTGTGGCCCTGGATCATCTTTTCCAAGAGAAAACTGGGAAATTCTGGTACTAACTTGTGTCCTTGAATTTCCTAAGATCCTAATAAGGCCTGTGGTTTCTCAGAAACTATAGAAAGCCTCTGAAAGACCTGACTCTCAAAGTGATCTGGACCCATGACAACCCAGAGTCAGAAACAGCACCAACCTCTAACCGCCATACTAGCAGAGACTGCAAGTCCTGGGCAGGCAGAGGGCAAATCCGAGCCTCATCACTACATTCTCAGTGTGATTCAGTTCAGCTCTTGGTGCCCTGGCCTGCTCTCAGCAGTGCACTTTCAGAGGCAGATTGCCCTCGTGCTACGGTAATGTCAGCTCTGCTTTGAACCAAGGAATAATTAATATCTTCAAGTTCAGAATTTGATGACTTTGGAAGGCAGGGGAAGACAATTAGTTCACAGTTAAGTAGAGGTTTGTTTCCTTCCCTTGGTTTAGTTGCTCAGTCATTCCTGACTCTTTGGGACCCCATGGACTGTAGCCTGCCGGGCTCCTCTGTCCATGGGATTCTCTAGGCAAGAATACTGGAGTGGGTTGCCATTTCCTTTTCCATTACTTCCCTTAGTCAAATCTAATATTTTAAGCCAAAAAGAATGATTTTCTGAATTTGAGAAGAGCCCCTACTTGAATTATTCACAGAGAAACAGTCTTCGCAGAAACTTACTATGTGTGGACTTGCCATGCCCGCTCAGGATGGTCATCTTCTGCCTTTATCAGACTTGACTCTGTTGGAATTCCTCTTTGACTGCACGTTTAAAACATACCTATAATCATTATACTAACAGCATTATCATTGACTTTCTTTTTAAATTTACAAAGTGTTTGATCACCTGAAATACACACTATGGAAATAAATGTCATTTAAGCAATTCACAGAAGCTACAGTCTAATGTATACATGGAACAAGGCCATGTATTGGGCATTAATTTTTATTTCAGAAAGTTACTTCTTTTCTGGTAACTTTTGTGACTTTTATTTGTAAGTAAATTTTCTTGAATTATATTTTTGTATTTCCTATAAAATGTATGTACTATTAAAAGTTGATTTGGGTGATTTAACTCTGTGATCCGGGTGTTTCATTTTTCTTTTAAATATGCCAAGTCAAACAGATCAAATGATTATTCCAGCAGAAACAGCTGGCACATTCAAAAGAGTAACTGAGGACTATTGACTGAAGGAAATATTTACCGAGGGAAGGGCAGGGTTAAAGGAATCAACAAAGATGGTGGAGGAGCCCTTGGAAGCTGTTACCACTCCCAGGGGTGAAGGGACAAGGGAGGAGTCGTGAAAGCTGTGTCCCACCCAACAGAAGCTGTCCTTAAGCAGGGAAGCATAGCTGCCGGGGAACCACCTGGAGGGAGGGAGGGAAAGAAGGAGCAAGGGACCACCTTCCTGGAAGATCTTCCTGTTCTTCTGCCTGTTCCTCCCACTGGCCAAACCCAAGTGTAACCCAGACAGTAAAAATCGTGAAGGCCACAGTGCAGGTGGAGAGTAGGCCTAGGGGGCAGATGGAGAATATCCAGCATAAGGAGATTAAAAATACATTCTTTTAAAAATTGCACCAACAGTTCTGTGGTAACCAAAATGGGAAAGAAATCCAAACAAGAGGGGATATTTGGGGACTTCCCTGGTGGTGCAGGGACTAAGACTGCGCTCCCAATGCAGGGGGCCCAGGTTTAGTCCCTGGCCAGAGAAATAGATCCCACATGCCACAACTAAGAGTTCACACTCTGCAATGAAAAGACCCCCTGTGCCGCAACTGAGACCTGGCCCAGCTAAACAAATAAATAACCGTCTTTAAAAAAAGCCAGGATAAATGCGCGTGCATAGCTGATTCTCTTTGCTGTACAGCAGAAACTAACATGATACTGTAAAGCAACTCTACTCCAATAAAAATTACTAAAAAATAAAATAAAATTACTCTAACACAAGAATTGAAACTACAACATGGGCAGCCTTTCTTCCTGCCTTCTACTCCAAATAGATATCCTCCAGCAAGCCTGGGGAATAGGCATCAGCCCCAAGTGTATGGAGAGGCGTAAGATACTGTAGATTCCCCCACCAAAATACTTGTCCTAAGCCCTGCTCCCTTGAGGCTCAGCATTTACATTTATCCAACCCTGAAGGAGGTTTATATGATTGGAGGAGAGAAAGGAGATCAGGCTGAAGCATTGTTCTGCTTTCTCCAGCCACAGCAGTACAGCCTAATAGCTCTTCTTAAGCAGAACAAAAGGTGATAGTCACACATACTGGTTTAGAAAGGAACCGAAGCTTACTTTTAAGAAAGACCAGAGGTGGAGGGGGTGAGAAAAATCTAGAAAAATACCAGTAGTTAGTGCTAAAGGTAGGCCATATCCCCAAACCTAACATAAGCTGGGGTGTGTCTATATATAGAGAGTATATATAACAATTCAGCAAGTCAGCATAGTGTAAAATGCTGCTTAAAAAAAAAAAAAAAATATATATATATATATATATATATATATATATATAAAAGCAAATTTCAACAAAATGGAAAAAAAGCTGGACAAAGCATGGCTCCCAAGGCCATCTGTCCATGTTGCCCTTTCTGTTATCACAGGATTTGTCTTTATTCTGTCTTTACTCTCCTCCCTCCATCCCCTTTTGGAGCATGCTTTTCCCAGCAGACTGTTCTCTTTCCCCCTTCCACTGGGTCCTGTCATCTTTGCTGCACACATTCAACCTTTCCCCTTTCAGCAAACTTTAGATTTATCTGGGCATATTAGACAGGTATCAGACTGCTGGTGATTTTCTCAGACAAGTAACTCAAACCCTCGGATTCTCAGTTTCCTCGTCTATTAAATAAAGATAAGATTATTGTTGTTGTTTAGTTGCAAAGTCGTGTCTGACTCTTTTGTGATCCCATGAACTGTAGTCTTCCAGTCCATGGGATTTTCCTTGGCAAGAATACTGGAGTGGATTGTCATTTCCTTCTCCAGGGGATCTTCTGGACCCAGGGGTCAAACCCTAGTTTTCCGTGCATCTCCTGCATTGCAGGAGGATACTTTTTTTTTTTTACCACTAAGCCACTAGGGAAGCCCAATCAAGTTATCCATCTCTGTAGTTATTGTGATTATTTTGAGGATTAAATGAGTAAGTGCAACCAGGACATTCAGCACAGTGCAATAAGGATAGGGATTAGCATTTTCTCAGATGCTTGGTTGAATGTCCCCTCTGACCTCTTCACACACATTTGACTTAGATTGCTCATTCTTGGTCGGTCATGGTATCTGTTTATTAACTCTTGGCAGCTGTCAAGAATGAAGACGATAATATGTATGCAGGATGAGTTTGCATTTCAGAGAATGCAATAACAACTGGTACATATGGACAATGTAGAGGAAAGTGTGAGCATAAAAGAGACCAAGAGAGACAGAAGACAGCAGGGCACAAAACATGGTCCCTGCCTCTCAGTGCAGCCAAGGAAGGAGGCAAGAGGGGACAGCACCCGAAATGTTACTCAAACAGGGTATGCGCAGTGCTGGGAGACACAACTCGGTCACAAAACTGAAACTGAGCAGATTTCATTTACACATCATGTTCTCAAGATACCCAAATCCAGCCCTGGGCCACAGCTGACCTTTCATGTTCCTGAAACCGGTGCCCAAGACTTCTCTACGCCAAACATTCCTGCTTTCTTCAACTCTCCCTTACATGACAACTCACCATTTTGGTGCCCTTCTCCTAATATCCAAGTTACCAATGTCCCTCTTAATGTGTTGGGTCAGAACCAAACACCAAGAAATAATTCTAAACCAGCCTTACCAGCACTGAGGGCTGATATGTCAGTTGTTGGCTTGATCCGGACGTTATCTTTCCATTAATGCAAACTGAGATCACAAAGCCTTGTGAGCAACTGGGTCATACCTTTATATCCGTCAACAAATGGAAGAAGTGCCGGCTTTCTACTTTACAGAGAGGAAAAGTGGGTATGCAGGAGGGAAGTGAGCTGCTCACTAAGGACATCCTTGTTAGATCCCCTTACGATTGTGATCATGGTGCTGATCTTGCTGCCTGAAACCACAGAGTCCTTGGTTTCTCGTTAGTCATTGGCCTATGGTTCTTGGGTTGCCTCTGTAGATTAGGGATGGAGAGCTTTGAACTTACTAGTTGAGCTTGGTCTTTTGTGTTAACAACGTGGCCCTTGAGATGATATAGAATTAAACTGCCAGTGCTGCCCAAAGAATAATTTTTTCCTTGAAATTGGAATTCACACTTTTAGTTCTCAAAAGCTATTTTTGCTAGAATTAACTGGTCAATACTCATCTGAGTTCTAAGATTCAGTCCTCACGCTCATCTCAGTGCCTGATATGTCATGATAAATTAAACATTTAAAAATTAAAATGATACACAATTAAACCTTTAAAGACATAGTTGAGATTATCTTTCAGCTCTTAAAAAACTCAACATGTCCACATTGTAAAGAGCTCAGAGGAACAAGCCAAAAAGCCCTAGATTTTGAAAACCCAACATTAACGTTTTATGCTTTTAGAAATAAATGTCCTCATGTTGCTTGTAAAATGAAAGACACAATAACTAAAACACGCCAGGCTGAGTACTGTGGTGTGCTACTCTTTGACCTGTAAAAATGAATCCATCTGGTGTGAGTAGGCGTTCTGATAAAAGGAGAGCTTAACTATGAACTAGAGATCCTCATTCTATTTACTACCTATTATGGTGACTGGGGAGTCAGAGGCCCATTTCTGACAGGAAACACTCAGATATTCACATCTTCCTGTGAAACACCAGTTTGGAAAACTAAGGAAGGTGGAGAGAGTCAGATTTCTGTCTTCCTTCTACAAATTTCTTGTGTTCTCGATTAAGTTATAGGGAACCACAGTGGCTGCTAAGAAAGTGAGGAAACACAATTATCTTGTGTTATCAGTATTAAAGCCTTTTAAAAATAATGTCTTGCCTTCAGTTTATCTACTTGAGCCTGTTAAAATATTGCTGTTTAAAATGCTCTATAGGGGACTTCCCTGGTCGTCCAGTGGTAAAGACTTGGCCTTCCAATGCAGGAGGTGCAGGTTCAACGCACACTCTGGGAGCTATGATCCCACGTGCTTCATGGCCAAAAAAAACCAAAACATGAAACAGAAGCAGTAGCGTAACAAATTCAATAAAGACTTTAAAAGACTTGGATTAAGACACAAATAACATGAGGAAAAAACCTGATTATTGTTTTTTAAACCAACAGCCTGAAAAGTTAATTAAGAGTGGTGATGCTGGGATTGGAATGCAGATATCTGATCAATGAGCTCTTCCCTCTGTAGGATACGCCGCCTTCCTCCTGAGGCTGCTCTCCCACCTCTCTGCCCTGCTCCTAACTCCAGCCAAGCAGCCCATGTACTGTGCCTGGCACACACCAGAGGCTCCCATTTCAGGCTCATTGCCCTGGCTGTTGTCTCCATCTGGAATAGATGCTCTTCCCCCAGACAGCCATGGCTCGCTCCTCTTCCTCACCTTCAAAATGCTAACCCAGGGCTGGCTTCTCAGTGAGGCCTTTACTGATCCCCTTCCTAAAATCCCTCCCACCCTGCCTTACCCTCCCTGATCACTTTCCAGTGTAAGTGACCTCAAACATACCTAAAGTTAACATATTTGAAATGTTCATGGGCTGTGTTTTTGCACTAAAATGTGAGTTCCAGGAGGTAGAGATTGTTGTCTATTTTGTTTTGAGGCCTGATGTTACAGTATCTTATAGAGGCCAAATGTCCCATATATTTGTAATTGCATCTTACAGATTTCAGGGCCTTCTTCTATTTTAAAAATTCACTCTGCATCACCTCCAAAACCTAATCTCAAATAACTCAGAGGAAAAAGGTCATATGTACCATACTTTCAGTGTTTCTGTGAGCTTACAATTGTTTCAACATTTAAAAAATTAAAACAGCAGCCACACTCCCTGCAAGAGGAAGAAAACAAACAAAAAAAATGTCATATTTGTTGTATACAGAGAGACATTAACAAGGCAAACTAAAATCAGAATCTAATTTCTATCATTCTGATTCATTTTTCCTCATATATTCTATTTTTGAGCTGTGAGTAATTATCAATGAAATGAAAACCAAAACTAAGACAAATGATACTGAATGTTAATGACAGCTATCTTACAGGCTGAAGAATGATGCGGTCCATAAAGCTGCTCTTTCCAAGAGCTGTATTCTTAACCTTTTCAATCTGTGCACCAGCAAGTCAGACTAAACACTAATATGATGCTAATAGTTTGGTGTAAAGAATGTATATAATTATCATCCTGTTCCTATTGGGAAAAAGGAAACCAAATGCATCTGCAGTTATGAACTGTTATTTAAATTTATATGCGTTATTTGGAAGGAAAATGCAGTTATTTCAGCATCACCTAATGACAATTGTAAGTGTCATAGGAGAAAATGATTCTGCCCCAAAGACATGGTTCATCCATCAGAGGTCCAGCCTCATACTGTGATTATCTGACTTTGTGTGTTTTTTTTTTTCCCAGCTTCCTTAGGATCACAAGTTTATCATTATATATGGGGTATATATACTCCACGCTTCTTATTTCTCGATTCAACCTGCACAAATGCAACAAGGTTTAGAACTGCACAAATGGAAATTAATTATTCTTAAAGATGAATTTCCACAAGACCTTCTCCTCATGGGAAATCTGTCTGTTCACTTTTCCTGTCAATAGCAAATCTCCATTCAAAAATATAGAAGGACTGTGTTTACTCTTGGATTAGGTAGCAGAATACCCAGGTGAGGGAAGAGGTTGTCAGGAAATTAGTCAGGAGTGCTGTCTCCTTCTGCTCAGCACTCACATCCTCACCTGCCCACCCTCCACACTGCACGTTGGCCTTGGAGACTGAATTACACAGTGGTTTGTATAAAGTTTGTGCTTTGACGTGAGATAGACCACATTTCAAACCCCGCCTTTGCCTCTTACAGTGTAACCTTGAGCAAGTTATTAAGAGACTTTCTATCTCTTTTCTCACTCTCTCATGAGGTACTTGCCACCTCACAGAAGTTCTGAAAGAATCAAATAATAGGTCACGTAAAATACTTAAGATAACTTCTAATACAGGGTACGTGCTTTAAAAAATGCTGGTGGTTATTATCATTATTGACTTTTTAAAGGATCATTTTATTAAGATCCCATATTTCTAGTATATTGAGTTCCAATCCTCTGCTATTCCAAGCTTTCTGATCATCAGAGGCGTGCACGCATGCAGACCACCAGTGCCACCAATACCAACGCCAACCCAGCATCCTCCTATTTGTGCCCACTCATGACTTTGACAGATGTTACCAACAAGGTTGAGGTTCACTGGGGACCCTGAAGAGTCCAGTGAAGTCAGAGGTGATGTAGCTGATTGGAACCACATCTGTGTTCACAGCAGAGAATCACCAAAGAAGTAGTGACTTGGGCACCTGCCCCACCTGTTTCCACTCAGATTTGGAGGCATTGGTGCAGGTCTTTCCCCAGACAGTCTCATTTCATTCAGGTTTCTGCTCGAATGTCACTTTCACAGCAAACGCTTTCTTGACTTAAATAAAATAACTTTCTAATGTATTTCTCTCGCTCTTCCTCCTCCCCACAGTCTATTCATTTTTCTTTTCGAGTCTTTTCACCCTTCTCATTAACTAGCATTACTGTGTGTGTGTATGTGTGTGTGTGTGTTTATTTTCTTTCTCTTCAAGTAGGAAAAAAACTCCATGATAAAAAGTTTTTTGTCTTTTTATCATTAAAACAATATCTCACATAGCAGGGGGTTCGATAAATACTTCTTCCGTGAATGCATGAATCTGTCTGCTAGCAGTTTAGGAACAAAGAACCCTAATTTTTAATTGAGGCCAAAGGTCTTTGGAAAAATAAAATATTCCCATGCTTGCTACAAAGAGAGTTTCAAAGAAAAGAAGACAACTTTAGCACAATTCATGCAAAAAGACCAAACAAAGCCCAAAACCCCTAAAAGTAACCTTCACTATATAGTTCTTATACACATTTGCAAAAGCATATTTTTGTATTATTTCTTTTCTGTTTATTTTCATGGTTGGTATTTCTCTGCTCATGAAATACGTTTCCATGAATGGGACCCTCTTCTACAATGTAACGGTAGGACCTAGGAGTCCAATCTGTGACTACCGTCCAGAACCAATTCGTTCCTAAGTCACCAGTTTCCTTACATCATTGGCTCCCTGTCATCCTGAAGGTGAGATCCAAGCTCCTTAATGGATAAACAAAGATGGACAGGCTCTGCTGCTTCTCTTCTCTTATCTCACACAACCCCTGACTCCTGTCTCAGGGCCGAGGTACTTCCAGCTTCTCCTCTCCCTGCCTTGGCTGACCTTTCCCCTCCATCAGCAGTGCTTCTGTCTTCCTGTCCTGAAGTCTCTGAGGAAGGGATTCTTGACCTCTTCTTCCTATCATGACACTAATGAAAATCAAACTAATTCAACATAATGGTCAATAACTAACTCAGCCAGTAATAATTAAACTAACCCAGTAATAACTAAAACTAACCCACCCTCTGCTTTTTCTCTTAAACTATAATATACCTCTGAAGGCATGCCTGTAATATTTTCTTTTAATTTACCAAAAGGAATCCATCACATTCCATATCAACTGTAGTTTTGTTGTTGTTTAGTTGCTAGGTCATGTCTGACTCTTTTGCAACCCCATTGGACTCTAGCCTGCCAGGCTCCTCAGTCCATGGGATTTCCCAGGTAAGAATACTGGAGTGGGTTGCCATTTCATTCTCAAGGGATCTTTCCCACCCAGGGATCGAACCTGTGTCTCCTGCATTGGCAGGTGGATTCTTTACTGCTGAGTCACCAGGGAAGCCCCAACTGTAACTTGCAAGAGCCCAGTTGGGATAATATGCATCTCACTGCTGCCTGTGGAATCGTATCATGATCCAAAACCAAATCTGTAAAAGAAACTGAATACAGATAGAAAAACATACCTGAGACTAGTTGTTTGTTCCCCTGAAAATAATCTTACAAACAGTACCCAAGTTTTAAGAGAAAAAACAAAAAACACTTAACTCCAGCTCAGTCTCACAGATAAATCTCTGAGAATCCAAACTCAGCAATAACTTTAAATAAGGAACCCTCAAAATTACATGGCAACCCACTCCAGTATTCTTGCCTGGAAAATCCCATGGACGGAGGAGCCTGGTGGGCTACAGTCTATGGGGTCGCAAAGAGTCGGACCCGACTGAGTGACTTCACTTTCACTTTCACTTTCAAAATTATGTATTCCAGGAAGATCTTCAGAATATGTCATGAAAGTGAAAGTGAAACTCACTTAGTCATGTCTGACTGTTTGTGACCCCACAGACTAGACAGTCCATGGAATTCTCCAGGGCAGAATACTAGAGTGGGTAGCCTTTCACTTCTCCAGGACCTTCCCAACCCAGGGATCAAACCCAGGTCTCCTGCATTGCAGGCAGATTCTTTACCAGCTGAGTCACCAGGGAAGCCCAAGAATACTGGAGTGGGCAGCCTATCCCTTCTCCAGTGGATCTTCCCAACCCAGGAATTGAACTGGGGTCTCTTGCATTGGCAAATTATTTTATATGAAGTTCTCTCAAGGCATAACATAAAACAAAACTGATATTTGATAGACATTTACATTCCTTATGCCAAAGAACAATAATACCCCAGGGGTTAAAACTAGAAGCTATGGTTTGAATTTCTTATGAGTTCAATCTCAGAATAGTGACATAAATAATGAACTGGGCCACATACTATATACAAAAAGTTTTTAGTAGGTTTCCACTTTAAATCTTTATCTAAAAGTTTTGTTTTGTACTCAGACTGTTTTGAGAGAAGAATTGTTAACTAAGATTCAGGACCAACATGGACATTTAACTTTGGCTAAAAAAAAAAAGAGAGAGAAATAGAGAAAAATTAGGAACTGCATACATAAGAAAGTAACTTCTGTTTTCTTCATGAAGAGATCATTATGACTGTATATCTTGTTTCCAAACATCAGTAAATAGCAGTGTTCACTGAGAGGTTTCTTCTCTGGAAATGCAAATGTTGGTTAAGAGGATTCTTTTTTAGACTTTTCTTTGGAATGTCCTGTGGAAATCAAACATACTCATAGGAATACTGTTTATTTTTTTTAATCCATTTTATTTCCAAAAAGGATTTTAGAATTCTGGAAAATATAATGGATAATGTCCAATGTTGGAACACAAGAAATATTTTTCAAATGAAACCTTAATAGACTTTTATTAAAAAATTTTAAAATTTGGCGCAGATGATGTGGTATATATGAGATACTTTTCGATTATCTAGCAAGCCCATATTGTGGTGGCTTTTTATTGTCAATGTAGTTAAGCTAGAACTGTTTCCCACAGTTCCCTTCTCCTCACGACTGCTGTCAGGCTGGTCACAAGAAAATTTTTTGCCAAATATGAAAGGCAGAAGTGGTGCAGCAGCCGTGTTTAAGCTCAGAATGTTGCTGCTGGGACAGACACCATTACAGGTCACACAACTGCTGAGGATTTGCTGGTTCACTCTGTTGGCATGGAAAAGCAGTGGCTGGACCCACTGTGCCTCCAACAAAGGGCTGGATTTCCTTATTCAGTTTGTTCAAATCCTGAGCCAAGCTCAGGTGCTGCTCCAGAGCACACAGGTCTTCTGCAGGTCATTCACATCACAGAGAAGATGGTAGGAGCCCCATAAAAGGTATTGTTGTTTAGTCCCTAAATCATGTTTGACTCTTTTATGACCTCATGGACTGTAGCCTGCCAGGCTCCTCTGTCCACAGGATTTTCCAGGCAAGGATACTGGAGTTGATTGCCATTGCCTTCTCCGGGAGATTTTCCCAACCCAGGGATCAAACCGGTGATTCCTGCTGTTTCCTGCATAGCAGGTGGATTCTTCACCTTGGAGCCACTGGGGAAACCCCTCACAAAAGGGATTAAATCTGTCCTGGATTTCCTACACTGATAAAAGAGATCCTTTAAAATAATAATACTCTGATTAAGATTTATTTGGTTTCTAACTTCCTTTGGGAATATTTTTAACTTCATACCGTAATCAGAGTATGTAAGGGTGAGCCAATCAACTTTCCCAAGAAGGCTGTCTTTTGAACCGAGGAAAACAAGTGGTACACAGATGGAGGCTCGTTCTAGAGAGATCTTTGTAGAAATGATAGTGTAAGAGAGGTTGCTAATCTCCATGGTTTGGACAGGCTATCACCAGAACAGTACATGTTGTTTCATTATTCAAAATAGAGGAAAATATATATGTAACTACAAAGCTAGTTGGCTAGAACAAGAATGAAATACTATCACTACCCTATTCTATTGGCTCGGAAGCCTGACCAATGTAGTTAGATAAGAAACAGAAACAAGAAATATGAAAATTAAAAAGGAAGACATATTGTTTGTAGATAATGATTGCCTATATGGGAAATCCAACAGGCATTTTAGGCAAATTATTAGAATAATTATTTTAAAGTTCAGCAATTTTCCTGGGTGAAAAAATGATTAGTCTGGAAAGGCCTATAGTGTTCCTATATACAAACAATGACAAAGAGAAAATAGAGTTTAAAAAATTAAATATATAATATTAAATGGAATTATATATAATTTTTAAAAATGAACAACAAAACAGAATAAATCTATTAAAAGATGTGAAAGACCTTTATGGAGATAATTATCATCCTTAATTGAGAGACATAAAAGACTGGCTAAATGTAAAGATATCTTATGAGTGGGAAGACTCAGTAAAGTACAGATATCAAGTCCCAGCACATTTATCTATAAATTCCATGCAATTCCAATCAGTACTTTTTTGTGGTATTTGTGGGTGTGTAGGACAATAAAATCATTCTAATATTCATGTCGAAGAGTAGAGAGCCAGAATAGCCAAGTGAATTTCTTTGCCATCATTGCTGTAACAAATTACCACGAACACAGTCTTCAGACAACACAAATTTATTGCTGACTGTTCTGGAGGTCAGAAGTTCACGAGACTTAAAAGGTTAAGATCTAGGTGTCAGTGGGGTGTGTGCCCTCTGGAGGCTCTAGGCAAGAACCCATCTCTTGCCTCTTCCAGTTTCTAAAAGCTGCCAGTAACCCTTGGCTCCTGGCCGTGTCACTCTGCTCTGACCCATCCTTCCCCCATCATATCTTCTTCTCTGCCTCTGACCCTCCGGCCTTCCTCTTAAAGCACCCTTGTAATTACACTGGGTCCACCTACATAATATACGACTATGTCTTCATTGCAAGATCGTAACTGAATCAGCTCTGCAATGTCCCTTTTGCCATAAAAAGGTTCTAAGGATTGAGATATGGACCCTTGGGGGGAGACTCCTCTTATTATTTTAATCTTTGCAACACTGTTTTACTACTTAAAGATTAAAAACCCAACAAAGTAGAAATCTGATCTTCCAGCATAAATAAAGAGCTATGACAGCTCATTTTTAAAATGGGCAAAGGACTTTGATAGACATTTCTCCAAAGAAGATATTAAAATGCCAACAAGAATAAGACGCTTAACATGATTAGCCATTAAGGAAATACAAGTCAAAGCCATAATGAGATACCACTGACACTCCTTAGAACGGCAATCAAAATAATTTTTTAAAATGGAAAATAGCAAGTGTTGGTGAGGATGTGGAGAAATTAGATCCCTCTTATATTGCTGGTAGGAATGTAAATTGGTGTAGCTGTTGTGGAAGACATTTCAGAAGTCCCACAAAAAGCTACACAAAGAATTTCCATATGACCCAGCAATTCCACTCCTAGGAATATACCCCCAAATTTGAAAACAGACATTCAAACAGATAATTGTAGGGAAGTGTTCATAATAGCACTATTCACAATGGCCAAAATGTGGAAACAATCCAAATGTTAATCTGATGAATGAATAAGCATAATGTGGTATATCCATACAAATCAATATTATTCAGCCGTAAAAAGGAATGAGGTACTGATACTTGTTGTAACATGGATGAACCTTGAAAACAAGCTAAGTGAAAGATGCCAATCACAAAAGGACACATAGTATATAGTTCCAGTCACACGGAATATACAGAATGGGCAAATTTGTAAATACAGAAAGCAGTTTAGTGGTTCCCAGGGCCTGGATCAGGGGAGAGCAGGGAGTCACTGCTTAATGAGTATGGGGTCTCTTTTATAACCATAAAAAATATACTGGAACTAGATAATGATGATTGTTCATCATTGTAAATGTACTAAACCTCAGTAATGGTGAATGTTATGCTATGTGTATTATTTACCACAATTAAAAAAACACAAATAATAAATTGTACACATAGACATCACCAGATGGTCAAAACCAAAATCAGATTGATTATATTCTTTGCAACCAAAGATGGAGAAGCTCTCTACTGTCAGCAAAAACAAGACCGGGAGCTGACTGTGACTCAGATCATGAACTTATTGTCAAATTCAGACTTAAGTGAAGAAAGTTGGGGAAACCACTAGACCATTCAGTTCAGTTCAGTTCAGTGTCTCAGTTGTGTCTGACTCTTTGGAACCCCATGAACTGCAACATGCCAGGCCTCCCTGTCCATCACCAACTAACGGAGTCCACCCAAAACCATGTCCATTGAGTTGGTGATGTCATCAAACTATCTCATCCTCTGTCGTCCCCTTCTCCTTCTGCCCTGAATCTTTCCCAGCATCAGGGTCTTTTCAAATGAGTTAAATCTTTGCATCAGGTAACCAAAGTATTGGAGTCTCAGCTTCAACATCAGTCCTTCCAATGAACACCCAGGACTGATCTGCTTTAGGATGGACTGGTTGGATCTCCTTACAGTCCAAGGGACTCTCAAGAGTCTTCTCCAACACCACAGTTCAAAAGCATCAGTTCTTCTGCGCTCAGCCTTCTTTATAGTCCAACTCTCACATCCACACGTGATCACTGGAAAAACCATAGCCTTGACCAGATGGACCTTTCTTGACAAAGTAATGTCTCTGCTTTTTAATATGCTGTCTAAGTTGGTCATAACTTTCCTTCCAAGGAGTAAGCGTCTTTTAATTTCATGGCTGCAATCACCATCTGCAGTCATTTTGGAGCTAGCTTTGTTCATAGTGAATACCTAAATCAAATCCCTTATGATTATACAGTGGAAATGAGAAATAGATTTAAGGGACTAGATCTGATAGACAGAGTGCCTGATGAACAATGGATGGAAGTTCGTGACATTGTACAGGAGACAGGGATCAAGACCATCCCCATGGAAAAACAAAAAAGCAAAATGGCTGTCTGAGGGGGCCTTACAAATAGCTGTGAAAAGAAGAGAAGCAAAATGCAAAGGAGGAAATGGAAGATATAAGCATCTGAATGCAGAGTTCCAAAGAATAGCAAGGAAAGATAAGAAAACCTTCCTCAGTGATCAATGCAAAGAAATAGAGGAAAACAACTGAATGGGAAAGACTAAAGATCTCTTCATGATAATTAGAGATACCAAGGGAACATTTCATTAAAAGATGGGCTCAATAAAGGACAGAAATTGTATGGACCTAACAGAAGCAGAAGAGATTAAGAAGAGGTGGCAAGAATACACAGAAGAACGGTACAAAAAAGATCTTCAAGACCCAAATAATCACGATGGTGTGGTCACTCATCTAGAGCCAGACATCCTGGAATGTGAAGTCAAGTGGGCCTTAGAAAGCATCACTATGAACAAAGCTAGTGGAGGTGACGGAATTCCAGTTGAGCTGTTTCAAATCCTAAAAGATGATGCTGTGAAAGTCAGCAATATGTCAGCAAATTTGGAAAACTCAGCAGTGGCCACAGGACTGGAAAAGGCCAGTTTTCATTCCAATCCCAAAGAAAGGCAACGCCAAAGAATGCTCACACTACCGCACAATTGCACTCATCTCACACACTAGTAAAGTAATGCTCAAAATTCTCCAAGCCAGGCTTCAGCAATACATGAAGCGTGAACTTCCAGAAGTTTAAGCTGGTTTTAGAAAAGGCAGAGGAACCAGAGATTAAATTGCCAACATCTGCTGGATCATCGCAAAAGCAAAAGAGTTCCAGAAAAACATCTATTTCTGCTTTATTGACTATGCCAAAGCCTTTGACTGTGTGGATCACAACAGACTGTGGAAAATTCTGAAGAGATGGGAACACCAGACCATCTGACCTGCCTCTTGAGAAACCTATATGCAGATCAGGAAGCAACAGTTAGAACTGGACATGGAACAACAGACTGGTTCCAAATAGGAAAAGGAGCACAGCAAGGCTGTATATTGTCACCCTACTTATTTAACTTCTATGTAGAGTACATCATGAGAAACGCTGGACTGGAAGAAGCACAAGCTGGAATCAAGATTGCCAGGAGAAATATAAATAACCTCAGATATGCAGATGACACTACCCTTATAGCAGAAAGTGAAGAAGAACTAAAGAGCCTCTTGATAAAAGTGAAAGAGGAGAGTGAAAACGTTGGCTTAAAGCTCAACATTCAGAAAACTAAGATCATGGCATCCAGTCCCATCACTTCATGGGAAATAGATGGGGAAACAGTGGAAACAGTGGCTGACTTTATTTTGGGGGCTCCAAAGTCACTGCAGATGGTGATTGCAGCCATGTAATTAAAAGATGCTTACTCCTTGGAAGGAAAGTTATAACCAACCTAGACAGCATATTAAAAAGCAGAGACATTACTTTGTCAAGAAAGGTGCGTCTGGTCAAGGCTACGGTTTTTCCAGTGGTCTTGTGATAGTTGGACTATACGCAGAAGAATTGATGCTTTTGAACTGTGGTGTTGGAGAAGACTCTTGAGAGTCCCTTGGACTGCAAGGAGATCCAACCAGTCCATCCTAAAGGACATCAGTCCTGGGTGTTCACTGGAAGAAATGATGTTGAAGCTGAAGCTCCAATACTTTGGCCGCCTGATGCAAAGATTTGACTCATTTGAAATGACCCTGATGCTGGGAAAGATAGAGGGCAAGAGGAGAACAGGACAACAAAGGATGAGATGCCATCCGTCTGTGGCATCACTGACTCAATGGACATGAGTTTGGGTAAACTCTGGTAGTTGGTGATGGACATGGAGGCCAGGCGTGCTGCAGTTCATGGGGTCTCAGAGAGTCAGACACGACTGAGCGACTGAACTGAACTGAAGTCATTAACATGTAATTGTCGTTGTTGTTTTTTAGTTGCTCAGTCGTATCCGACTCTTTGTGACCCCATGGAGTGTAGTGCGCCAGGCTCCTCTGTCCTCCACTATTTCTCATAGTTTTCTCAAATTCATGTCTGTTGAGTTGGTGATGCTATCTAACCAGCTCATCCTCTGCCACCCTCTTCTTCTTTTGCCTTCAATATTTCCCAGCATCAGAGTCTTTTCCAATGAGTCAGCTCTTCACATCAGGTGACCAAAATATTGGAGCTTCAGCTTCAACATCAGTTCTTCCAGTGAATAATCAGGGTTTAGGACTGACTGGTTTGATCTCCTTGCAGTCCAAGGGACTCTCAAATGTCTTCTCCAGCACCACAATTTGAAAGCAACAATTTTTTGGCACTCAGTCTTCTTTCTGGTCCAACTCTTACATCCATACACGACTACTGGAAAAACCATAGCTTTGACTATACGTACTTTTGTCAGCAATGTGATGTTTCTGCTTTTTAATATGCTGTCTAGGTTTGTCATAGCTTTCTTTCCAAGGAGCAAATGTCTTTTAATTTGATGGCTGCAGTCACTAACTGCAGTGATTTTGGAGCCCAATAAAATAGAATCTGCCACTGCTTCCATTTTTTCACCTTCTATTTGCCATGAAGTGATGGGACCAAATGTCATGGTCTTAGTTTATGAATGTTGAGTCATTCATACACAATTAAAGGCCCCATAAATAATGTCAAAAGACAAACCACAAACTCTAAAAGACCTTTGCCACTCATACAGCCCCAAATCATAATATCAAGAATATTAAAAAGAACTTGTTTAGCTCTACAAGAAAATACAAGTAACACAATGGAAAAATGAGCAAGGACACAGTCAGGCAATTTATAGAAGAGAGAACCTAAATGGCCAAAAAATATGAAAAAATTTTGGGTCATCAGTAATTGGCTTCCCTGGTGGCTCAGCTGGTAAAGAATTTACCTGCAATGCAGGAGACCCTGGTTCAATTCCCAAGTTGGGAAGATCCGCTGGAGAAGGCATAGGCTACCCACTCCAGTATTCTTCGGCTTCCCTGATGACTCAGCTGATAAAGAATCTGCCTGCAGTGTGGGAGACCAGGGTTTGATCCCTGGTTTGGGAAAATCCCCTGGAGAAGGGAATGGCTACCCACTCCAGTATTCTGGCCTGGAGAATTCCATAGACTGTATAGTCCATGGGGCTGCAAAGAGCTAGACAAAACTGAGCAACTTTCACTTTCCTCAGTAATCAGAAAAATGCAAATGAAAACATATTTTGCACCCTATCAAGTAATACTTTAATGCTTTAGAAGTCTGATAATACTTGGTATTAGTGACCATGTAAAGAAATGGAATCTCTAACACATGACTAGTAATGCACATTGGAGCAACTTTGGAGGCCAATTTGGCAATAGCTAATACAGGTAAAAATCTATACATGGTATGTACCAACCAGCAATTCCACTTATAGAAATACACCATAGAGAACATTGTTTTGGTACAAGGAGATGTGCACATATATGCTCACAGTAGCTTTCTTTGTTATTGCCAAAAGGAGGTGGGGAAGAAAAAGATTTAAATAAGTGGATAAATTGTAGAATAGCTCCTCATCTGATATAATGAACAGATAAACTGGATCTAAATGCCTCTCTATGAATAGTTCTCAAAAACATTGTTAAGTGAAAAAAGACAAATTTCAGGGATTTTCTGATGATGTTTGTCTCTGGAGATGGAAGCCGGGAAGTAGGATGACACAAAGGAACACTGTCTCTAGTTTTTAATGTCTTCAAAAATCTGAAGCAAATAAAATACATGGTTAACATGCATTATTTCTGAATAGTGTGCACCAATGTCTTTGTTACATTGCTTTCCATGCTTTCTGTGAGCCTGAAACTTTTCAGAATAAAATAACTAATCACTTTTAATGTGCAGAAATAGAGTAAGAAGCTGCTTTGCAAAGATGAAGTACATAGATGTGTAAATTTTCCTTTGGTGAGAAAACTGACCAAATAAGTTTGTCTGTGTGTCTGTGTGTTTGTGAGTTTGTGTGTGAGAGAGAGAGAGAGAGATGCTCTAAGCAGTGCAAGCAGCCAGGTTGTGTTTCTTTGCAGGAGAGACCTCATAATGACAACTTCAATGACACTTTCTAGTCAGAGATCAGAGCTCCCTGGACAGTGTCACACCCCCGGGTGGACACTTGTCCATTTGCCCAGGACAATGTGTGCTGCTGTTGACTCAGGGCACTTCCTATTGTTCTCCCAGAGAAGGCAGCCAAGCAACAAATCCAGAACAAAAACTATCACCCATTCCTGGCTCTCTCAGTATTTTTCATAGTCTCCAGTTTCATCTATTTGCTTATTGACTTAAATCTGATATGGGACATAATGCCATCGGTTTAACCAGATATAGTTTTTTAGATTATTTTAGCCATCATGATTACAACTGGGAATAAGAGTGATCTCCAGCCCATTTACTTTTGAGGCTAATCCTGACACCAGCTCAGGTTTTCTGAAGGATAACAACTGGAAAATGTTACCACCACTTATTTAACAGAGGATCAGCTGCTGATTTTCTGGGCTTTATTTTTGAGTTGCCATTCAGATAGCTATACAGAAATGACAACTTCTTGACAAAAGGGCTTAGAAGTTCAGCGGCCCCACAGTTAAGATCAGTTTATCGCTGCATTGTGTACAGATTGCTGGCCTGCTCAGCACGCAGGAATGCTTGATTTACACGCTACTTTTTGGAACTAATAAACACTTCTTCCTAATGCAAGGCTAGTTGGCAGAAGCCCTGACTTAGTGTTCTTGGCTTTTTGAACCTTACCACAGGAACTAAAGTAGTGAATTCTGTTCCAAAGAATCACTGCAATTTATAAATATTGTGTGTCAGTAAATGTGACATTAAAATAGAATTTCTATTTGATCGTATTGGTGACTGTTATTTGCACAGCAGTCTGCCTACAATGCAGGAGACCTGGGTTCAATCCCTGGGTCGGGAAGATCCCCTGGAGAAGGAAATGGCAACCCACTCCAGTACTCTTGCCTGGAAAATCCCATGGACGGAGGAGCCTGGTAGGCTACAGTCCATGGGGTCACAAAGAGTCGGACACGACTGAGCGACTTAAATTTCACTTTTCACTTTCTTTCTGAAATAAGGAGAATGCACTTACTCCTGAAGGAGGGGACAAGATAAAATTTATAATCTTTTTCCTTCATTCTCATAATCCAAATTTTTCTAACCTTCACTGTGACAAGGTAAACTTCTTGGAGATAGGAACTTGGTGCTACTTATTTAGTCCAGTGCCTGGCACCTAGCTGATATCTGTAGAGAATACTGTAGATATCAGATGACCAATGGATCATGTTTGCCTTATCTAGCCAGGACACAAGAAGCATATTCTACCCTATGGTCTTAAAAGATGGAATAAGAAAACAGTAACAAAAAAGAACTAAAAATACTAGGATTAAAATAATTTTCAATCAAGAGAACAAATGAGGAATCACAAATACAACAATTGTGATTCCAGAAGGGAAAAAAAAACCATTTCACACTAAAATCTGTTATGATAAATTGCTAAGTAATTCATCTATATCTAAAGGATAATTCTTTATACTGAAGAACAGGGACCAGGATATTCATTTTTCTGAGTATACCTACACATACTTACAAACAGGAAACTCTTACTTTCATTTAAACCCTAAAACTTCTAATTTTTAGGGTAGAAAACTAAGATCATGGCATCCATCCCATCAGTTCAGTTTAGTTCAGTTCAGTCACTCAGTCGGGTCCGACTCTTTGGGATCCCATAAATCACAGCACGTCAGGCCTCCCTGTCCATCACCAACACCTGGAGTTTACTCAAACTCATGTCCATCCAGCCATCTCATTCTCTGTCATCCCCTTCTTCTCCCGCCCCCAATCCCTCCCAGCATCAGGGTCTTTTCCAATGAGTCAACTCTTTGCATCAGGTGGCCAAAGTATTGGAGTTTCAGCTTTAGTGTCAGTCCTTCCAATGAACACTGAAGACTGATCTCCTTTAGGATGGACTGGTTGGATTTCCTTGCAGTGCAAGGGACTCTCAAGAGTCTTCTCCAATTCCACAGCTCAAAAGCATCAATTCTTCAGTGCTCAGCTTTCTGTATAGTACAACTCTCACATCCATACATGACTACTGGAAAAACCATAGCCTTGACTAGACAGACCTTTGTTGGCAAAGTAATGTCTCTGCTTTTTAATATGCTGTCTAGGCTGGTCATAACTTTCCTTCCAAGGAGCAAATGTCTTTTAATTTCATGGCTGTAATCACCATTTGTATTGATTTTGGAGCCCCCCAAAATAAAGTTAGCCACTGTTTCCCCATCTATTTCCCATGAAGTGATGGGACCAGATGCCATGATCTTCGTTTTCTGACTGATGAGTCTTAAGCCAACTTTTTCACTCTCCTCTTTCACTTTCATCAAGAGGCTCTTTAGTTCTTCTTCACTTTCTGCCATAAGGGTGGTGTCATCTGTATATCTGAGGTTATTGATATTTCTCCCGGCAATCTTGATTCCAGCTTGTGCTTCATCTAGTTCAGCATTTCACATGATGTACTCTGCATAGAAGTTAAATAAGGAGGGTGACAATATACAGCCTTGACGTACTCCTTTTCCTATTTGGAACCAGTCTGTTGTTCCATGTCCAGTTCTAACTGTTGCTTCCTGACCTGCATGTAGGTTTCTCAAAAGGCAGGTCAGATGGTCTGGTGTTCCCATCTCTTTCAGAATTTTCCACAGTCTGTTGTGATCCACACAGTCAAAGGCTTTGGCATAGTCAATAAAGCAGAAATAGATGCTTTTCTGGAACTCTCTTGCTTTTTTGATGATCCAGCAAATGTTGGCAATTTGATCTCTTGTTCCTCAGCCTTTTCTAAATCCAGCTTGAACTTCTGGAAGTTCATGCTTCACGTACTGCTGAAGCCTGGCTTGAAGAATTTTGAGTATTACTTTACTAGCGTGTGAGATGAGTGCAATTGTGCGGTAGTTTGAGCATTCTTTGGCATTGCCTTTCTTTGGGATTGGAATGAAAACTGACCTTCTGCAGTCCTGTGGCCACTGCTGAGTTTTCCAGATTTGCTGACTTATTGAGTGCAGCACTTTCATAGCATCATCAGGATTTGAAATAGTTCAACTGGAATTCCATCACCTCCACTAGCTTTGTTCATAGTGATGCTTCCTAAGGCCCACCTGACTTCACATTCCAGGACGTCTGGCTCTAGGTAAATGATCACACCATCATGATTAACTGGGTCATGAAGATCTTTTTTGTACAGTTCTTCTGTGTATTCTCGCCAGCTTTTCTTAATATCTTCTGCTTCTGTCAGGTCCATACTATTTCTGTCCTTTGCCATCTCTTTCAAAAGGTCCTGCACACCCATTGCCCCACTCAGTGCCCCCGATGCTGCAGGAGGCCATCGCGACCCATGCCTCTGCCAGAGACTCCTGGACACTGATGGGCAAGTCTGGGTCAGTGTCTTGTGGGGTCACTGCTATTTTCTCCTGGGTCCTGGTGTGCACAATGTTTTGTTTGTGCCCTGCAAGAGTCTGTTTCCCCAGTCCTGTGTAAGTTCTGGCGGCTCTATGATGGGGTTAATGCCATATCCAGGTCTGCTGCACTCAGAGTCCCTGCCTCTGGCGTAGGGCACTGCTGACCTGTACCTCCACAGGAGACACTCAAGCCCAGTTCTGGCTCAGTCTCTGGGGGGTCTTTGGGCCTTGGTGTGCATGAGGTTTGTTTGAACCATTCGAGAGTATCTGGCAGGTATGGGGTTTGATTCTAAATGTGATTTTGCCCCTACTACCATCTTGCTAGGGTTTCTCCTTTGCCCTTGGATGTGGGATATCTTTTTTTGGTGTGATTTAACATTCTTCTGTCAATGGTTCTTCAGCAGTGAGTTGTAATTATGGAGTTCTTGCAGGAGAAGATGACCACATATCCTTTTACTCTGCCATCTTGGGCAGTAAGATGACATCGGAAATAAGAAGACAGAGTAACAAGTAGGAAGATGGTGGTTCATGACCTTGTATAGGAGGCAGTGATCAAGACCATCCCCAAGAAAAAGACATGTAAAAAGGCAAAAAGGTTGTCTGAGGAGGCCTTACAAATAGCTGAGAAAAGAAGAGAAGCTAAAGGCAAAGGAGAAAAGGAAAGATATACCCTTTTGAATACAGAGTTCCAAAGAATAGCAAGGAGAGATAAGAAAGGCTTCCTCAGTAATCAGTGAAAGAAATAGAGGAAAACAATAGAATGGGAAAGACTAGAGATCTCTTCAAGAAAATTAGAGATACCAAGGGAATGTTTCAAGCAAAGATGGAGACAATATAGGACAGAAATGGTATGGACCTAACAGAAGCAGAAGATATTAAGAAGAAGTGGCAAGAATACCAGAAAGATCTTCATGACCCAGATAATTATGATGGTGTGATCACTCACCTAGAGCCAGATGTCCTGGAATGAGAAGTCAGGTGGGCCTTAGGAAGCATCACTATGAACAAAGCTAGTGGAGGTGATGGAATTCCAGTTGAACTATTTCAAATCCTAAAAGATGATGCTGTGAAAGTGCTGCACTCAATATGCCAGCAAATTTGGAAAACTCAGCAGGGGCCACAGGACTGGAAAAGGTCAGTTTTCATTCCAATCCCAAAGAAAGGCAATGCCAAAGAATGCTCAAACTACCACACAATTGCACTCATCTCACACGCTAGTAAAGTAATACTCAAAATTCTCCAAGCCAGGCTTCAGCAGTACATGAAGCATGAACTTCCAGAAGTTCAAGCTGGATTTAGAAAAGGCTGAGGAACAAGAGATCAAATTGCCAACATTCGCTGGATCATCAAAAAAGCAAGAGAGTTCCAGAAAAGCATCTATTTCTGCTTTATTGACTATGCCAAAGCCTTTGACTGTGTGGATCACAAGAAACTGTAGAAATTCTGAAAGAAATGGGACTACCAGACCATCTGACCTGCCTTTTGAGAAACCTACATGCAGGTCAGGAAGCAACAGTTAGAACTGGACATGGAACAACAGACTGGTTCCAAATAGGAAAAGGAGTACGTCAAGGCTGTATATTGTCACCCTCCTTATTTAACTTCTATGCAGAGTACATCATGTGAAATGCTGAACTAGATGAAGCACAAGCTGGAATCAAGATTGCCAGGAGTAATATCAATAACCTCAGATATACAGATGACACCACCCTTATGGCAGAAAGTGAAGAAGAACTAAAGGGACTCTTGATGAAAGAGGAGAGTGAAAAAGTTGGCTTAAGACTCATCAGTCAGAAAATGAAGATCATGGCATCTGGTCCCATCACTTCATGGGAAATAGATGGGGAAACAGTGGAAACAGTGACAGACTTTATTTTTTGGTGCTCCAAAATCACTGCAGATGGTGACTACAGGCATGAAACTAAAAGACACTTGCTACATGGAAGAAAAGCTATGACCAGCCTAGACAGCATGTTAAAAAGCAGAGACATTACTTTGCCAACAAAGGTCCTTCTAGTCAAAACTATGGACTGTTTTTCCAGTAGTCATGTGTACATGTGAGAGTTGTACTATAAAGAAAGCTGAGCACTGAAGAATTGATGCTTCTGAAATGTAATGTTGGAGAAGACTTGAGAGTCCCTTGAACTGCAAGGAGATCCAACCAGTCAATCCTAAAGGAAATTAGTCTTGAATATTCATTTGAAGGATGATGATGAAGCTTAATCTCCAATACTTTGGCCACCTGATGTGAAGAACAGACTCATTTGAAAAGACCCTGATGTTGGGGAAGATTGAAGGTGGGAGAAGGGGACAACAGAGGATGAGATGGTTGGATGGCTTTACTGACTCAATGGACATGAGTTTGGGTAAACTCTGGGTGTTGGTGATGGACAGGGAAGCCTGGCGTGTTGCAGTCCAGGGGTTCACAAAGAGTTGGACACGACTGAGTGACTGAACTGAACTGAAATAATGGTGTGTAAAGAAAAACCATGAAACCTCAGTGGCATTCATCAGTGACACCTATTCTTGCTCATGAGTCTGGATTGTGGTTGTTGGTGGTTAGTTGCTAACTTAAACTGGGTTGGCTGAGCAATTTTGTGAATCTGAGCTGAGCTAGGGGGTGCACACTTATATATCTGTGATCAGAACCTAGGTAGGCTGGGGATTGGCTGCCTAGGATGGCCTCAGCTGGGATGACTTGGTTCTGGGCTACATGGTGTCTCATCTTCCAGTAGACCGGCCAAGGGCTGCTCTTAGGACCAGGGATAAGGCTCCAAGAGAAGAAGCAGAAATATGCAAATGCTTTTACAAGACCAATTATTTGCTATTGTTCCATCGGCCAAAGCAAGGCACATGGCCAAGGTCAGATGTGGTTAGAGGGGCACTAACAAAAGGGCTGTAGAGAGGCATGAAACACCATCTACAACACCCCAGATATGTGGAATTTGGAAAATAAAATTTAAAATTTAGGAAGTCAGTAAACAAAGGCATGAACAATGCAGTAGGTGCCTGTTTGAGATATCTGCCCTGCTCCTCATCTCTGAGAACTGCCCAGCCCCCAATCATATTCTCTTTCTGGAATTTGGAAATGAAGCCAAGAAGGTTGAGTCAGAATCTGTATGGGACTTGTAAGCTT
This sequence comes from Budorcas taxicolor, assembly GCF_023091745.1. Lineage (NCBI taxonomy): Eukaryota > Metazoa > Chordata > Mammalia > Artiodactyla > Bovidae > Budorcas > Budorcas taxicolor. Next base: position 11,961,658 of record NC_068919.1, on the reverse strand, counting down.
GGGCGCTCTGGGGAGGCTGTGTTTTGCCACATTAACTAGGAGCAGGAAAAAAAAAAGCAGCCATTCTCTCAGCCAGGCGACAATGAATTCAATGAAGTAAAAACTGTATTAATGTCCTACTGATGCTGTAACAAATTACCACAAGATTAGTGGTTTAAACAAACATATTTATTATTTTACTATTTTGGAGATCAAAAGTCTGAAACCAGTTGGCAGGACTGCATTCCTTCTGGAAGCTCTGGGAGAAATTCCATTTTGCCTTTTCCATCTTCTCTTGGAGACTGCCTGCATTCCTTGACATATGTTTGTATCACTATAACCTATGCTTCTGCTGTCACATCATCTCTGACTCTGACCCCCAGCTTCCCTCTTCTAAGGACCCTTGTGATTAAACTGTGTTCACCTGGAGAATCCAGAACAATCTCCCTATCTCAAGGTCTTTAACTTAATCATATCAGCAAAGTTCCTTTTGTCACCTAAAGTGGTATTTTCATTTCCAGGAATTCCTGGAATTCCTAATTCCATCTTTAGGGGTCATTATTCTGCCTATCACAAATACTCATGGAGTAACAAAGATGAAAGAAAAATAAAAGATTCCAATAGCCTTCTGCCTCTGGACCAAGTCAAGGTGTTCCAGTATCCCTGCCTCCCATGTCGTGACTCATTTCTTACATTCTTATAAGAAGTCTTCTGAGTGATAGCTGCTTGGAAGCTCTGTTGAGAAGAATCCTGAAAGTTTATTGAAATGCATGATTAACAATATCTAACATGGTTATCACACGAGAGAGTTGTATTTGTTTATTTGAGATACATGTGTGTTTGTGTGTGTGTGAAAGTGAAAAGTGAAAATGTTAGTCACTCATTGTGGCTGGCTGTTTGTGACCCCATGGGCTGTAGCCCTCCAGGTTTCTCTGTCCATGGAATTCTTCAGGCAAGAATACTGTAATTCTCCAGGATTCTGGAGTGGGTTGCCATTCCCTTCTCCAGGGATACCATGCCATTCTTCTTCTTCAAAACCCAGGAATCAAACTCAGGTCTCTTGCCTTGCAGGCAGATTCTTTACTGTCTGAGCTACCCGGGAGGCTATATATATATATATATATATAGATGCCATATATATATATATATATCATATATATAAACAGTTTCTTATATATTAAAAATTCTTTACATTCAGCCTTGCCAATTCTATAATTTTTAATACAGAACAAGGATGGTGTGTGTGTGTATATATATACATATATATATATACACTCAGTGGTATGACTGAGTGTAAAGAATTTTTTTTTCTTATCAAAATAGGGCTTAAACTATGAAAATTTAAATCCTTGCTAATGGTATCACAACCTGAATTAAGGGATATCCCTTTCATGTCTGCTTGTAACATATGACATGTAACTTGGGGGCTGTGGGTAGGCTGCGTTTTACCATAGACAAGATACCTTTGAACAAAACAGTAACTTTTCAGGGACGGATCACAAACCCGAGTCAAACATCCATCCTGTTCTAAGAAGCGTGGTCACAGCCAGGAGGCAATCAGGGTCACTACACAAAACACTTTTCGTTGTCAGAGCACTTTCTCGTAGGAGAAAGGCATTGGTTTCAAGAACTCCAAGTTTTGTTTCTGTCAGTTTTGTTTAGTACCATGTGCCAGGAGCTCACTTACGCCTGGATCTCTGGCCTGACTTCTATAGGAAATTTTCCCTGAGTGACACATACTAGCTTCACTAATCACTTGCTCCAGTGTTCTCAGTGACTTCCCAGAGCTGAAATTACCCTGTCGCATTCACACCAGACAGGAAGTAAGATAATATGAGCCTGTCCTGCCCCAGATTTTATGAGGAATAGAAAGGTGAATTGGGGGTGGGAATTGTTCTATTTTTTTTAATGGCATCAAGAATTGACACTGTCTCTCAGAGTCAGTGAGAACACTCAGAAGAAGTGGAAACTGACCAAGTATCTTCACTAAACAGGCTCCTTTCTGTTAACAGCCTATATAAAGTTGTCTTCCCGAAGAATTCTTTCCTCTCTAAAGATTCAAGGAGGCAGATGTAATTCAATCCCCCACTGTAGCTTTTAAGCCCTGAAGAATGAGTGTTTACAAAGCAGGATCTTTTACTAGATATTGTAAAAAGAGATGTCTGAGCATCTGTTTTGCCAAGAAATTAAAATGGAGTCTTCGCCAAGGAGCATAAATATACTTGGCAGGAACCAAAGGCTCAGTAGCAAAGATAAAAGTAATTGTTCCCTTCAGCCAATTGCTCACACTTATTGCAAAACATTTATCTTCCCCCACAGTGAGTTTTCTCCCGTCATGCAGTCAGCTCTGGGAATTCTCATCCTCTGGGTCTTGGAAGGTCTGTGAGGGAGACAGTGATGCTCTGAGCCATGGAATTACATCTCAGCCACTCCAGGAGCATACAGGCCCACAGAGGTTCAGTAAGCGACCTGAGACATTTCATCTCTCAACAACCTGATATTTTTTCCCCTCTAGAAATGACCAATTTTTAAGAAAGGCATTTATCTTTTAACTATGTCATTATTTTTACTGCTTTAAAATCAGATTTGATTTTCTTCAGCTCTCTGGGCTTTATATAAATGTCAGCAAACAGAAAAGATTGTCCACATTTGGATGGATGATCAATTATCAGGAGATTTCTCAGCTTTACATTCAATGAAGTGACTCAACCACTGCTTATGTAAACACTGGTGCTTTAAAAATTTTTTTCCTCAACGCTTTTATATGTCCATAAAGACTGTCATCCTGGGAGTAAAACAACCACAATGGTTTGATTCTGGGCAAAACCTCTTTGTTCTTCCTTTTCCTATGCGTAAGCCCAAAACATCAGAAAACTAAAATGTACATACATTCACAATTAAAATTAGTTCTTTTAAACTAGTTAGAACATATTGTCATGGTTTAAAGGTCAAAAACTGTCTAACATTTCAACAAAAACTTGAGTCATCACCAGTAACTAAAATTAGATAATATTTCTTGGCAATTAATTCAGTTTATATACTTGACAATACTACCACTGTATTTCTTTTTAAAATAGCCTCAAACTTTTAAAGCTCACTGGATCACTGATTTGTTTAGAACCACAGTCATCTGTGTACTTATCTCACTTTTCTTCTGACTGTGGGTTGCAAGGGGGAGGTACTTCAAAGCGTTGTGCGGGGAAACCAAACATCATTCCTGCCCTTCCAGAGCTGAGACAAGTGCTGGGTATGGTATCCCCACCCCAAAGCGCTGTCCTCACCCTCTGATGGCCAGATTCTTCTCTCTCTTCTCCACTCACTGCTACCCTTGCTAAAAATATCAGCATTTCTTTTTATTCATTATTCAGCTTTTGTCAAAAGCTTCTAGAGCAATCACCCCAGATCCTTTTTTGAAAAGGAGTAATGTACCTGATGGGCTTCCAGGGCAGTGCTAATGCTGAAGAACCTGCTTGCCAATTCAGGAGACATTGGCAAGGTGCCTGGGTGGGGAAGATCCACTGGAGAAGGAAATGGCAACCTGCTCCAGTATTCTTGCCTGGAGAATCCCATGGACAGAGGAACCTGGAGGGGTACAGTTCATGGGATCGCAACGAGGTGGACTACTAAAGTGACTTGGCACACACACACGTAACGTACATGATAAATCACTCCTGTAACTCATAACATGACTGAATGACTAACACTTTCACTTCACTTAATTCAAAACAATATACAGTAGCTTAGGGCTGGGAGGTGGAGTACAAAGAAGAAAGAAGGTCTCTCCCAAGAGAACGATTAAGCTAGGCTATTTGGTACGATTGTGATAGTGTAGTTCACTTTAAATAAAAACTGCAGATTTTAGGTTATAAATTAGTTTTAAAAGTCAAACATCCTAGAAAACATTTTTAGTATCTTAGTAATACTATTACTGATATCTTTCACCCAGAATACTACAAATAAAATGGTATGATGCGACATGGTTCTGCCCATTTTATTGTCTGACAAGTAGTTATACAAACACAGGATTTCTTTTAATCAGTCAAGCAACTCAAGTTTATTCCAGCAAAAAGAAAAAGTAAAATAGAAACAAGTTGAAATCTATGACCAAGATTTTTCAGATGAAAAATCACTAAAGAGTAACTACCTTCCACCTTTCTTTAGTAAACTTAATACACTAAAACTTGGGTTTATACAGACAATAACCTAGAAAATATTTCTTCTTTGATAACACGAAGGAAAGTTTATTTACATATTCTATTTTTCTAGTTCTAGTAAGCAGCTTTATGAATACAATTTTGGTATTATATATGTTGTGAATGGAAACAGCCTCCTTTATGAGTAAACACACATCTTCCAAGATTTTAGCAGAAAATAAAAGTCCCAAGGAAGTCATTTAGGTTTCCTGTATGTTAATCCCACTGAAGCTCTGACTCAAGAAGAGATACACTGGCTCCCATTCTCAATCTTTAACTCCCCTTGACCCAGCTGAAATAGATATAGTATTGTCTTTTATACTATGAATGCATATATTCATATTGCTTTTGATTTTGCTATTGTGGCTTATCATTGACATAAAAAAATGACTAAATAAAAGAGAACATAGGAAATAAGGAAAATCCAAAATCCTAAAATAGGCACATTTTTAAAGTACATGTTTCTGCTCCTAAAATAACCTCCCTCTGGCCCTAAAGGACGGTAGAACTTTGTGGACACTTTGCCCAGCTTGCATCTCCTCCAGTTCCCCACTTTTCTCAAGTTTGCCAAAAAATCATGGAAATTACATTCATAAGAACCAATCTAAAATGACTTATCTTAAACACCAATTTTGACCTTTTCCTTGTATTTCTTTTCCTTAAATTTTCTTCACCCTGCAAGTTATCCACTTAAGCCTAGTTTCCCATCTGAGGGATGCAAATAATTCATAGAGACATGGTGATTAGAATAACAAATTGGCTACTCCCTTCGAGCCTGGGTTACTGATTCTCCCACTTTTATAGACAACTCACGAAATATAAACCCAGCTGTGTGATATCTCCCAACTGGACAACAGCCATTGCATGCACAGAGTAGTGTGGCTTGCTTCACATACTGGCCTTGGAAGGCATAGAATTTAGTGACTCAAGTTGCCCAGGTCTCCACAGAACCATCCTGAGTATGTGAAGGACAAAGCCCCCACCAAATGAAACATTTGAGATTAAAGAAGCTGTAGGACTAACCATTTGAGCAGCAAAGAGGGTGGTGGTGGGGAGACATTAGGAAATATATCTTTAGATTAATAGCCTGTTGAGAACTGGGATTTGACTACATGTTGTCTATGACTCAATTTGGAAGGTTACCAAATTCCATTCATGGAATTTTATTCATATCTGAAACGTAAGCTAGGGAAAAGAATTCAACAGCAACAACAAAATAGCAACAAATTCTCAGTAATTAGAATAGGTTCTGTGTTTCCACTTTCTGTAGAACAACTACAGTGCAAGAGTAGTAGTTTATTATAAATTGATTAAACCAGTATCCCAGTGAGCATAGCAAAAAATGAAAATTGGTGACTTTCCATTTTTTTCAGATGGGATCTTTACTCCTTTTTCACCTCGTTTCTGTCATATAAAAGTTCATTGCTCTTCCTAAGGAAAAATTTGTATTGAGAGTAAAGACGTCTTAAAGAGGCTGGTCTTTTTTACAGATTGGTGCCCTGATCTTTATAGACTTGCCACAAATAAAATCCCTTTCACAAGAACTCAGCCATAAGCATCCCAACCCACTGCCCTTAAATCCTGATGGGCAGCTCCATCCTAGGTATTCACATTATCTGACCTTCAGAATTATCTTCCATAAAGTATATATGGATAAAAAGGAAGATTTTCAGGGACTTCCCTGGGCTTCCTTGGTGACTCAGAGGTAAAGAATCTGCCTGCAATGCAGGAAGCACCAGAGACATGGGTTCGATCCCAGAGTCGGGAAGATCCCCTGGAGGAGGAAATGGCAACTCACTCCAGTATTCTTGCCAGGAAAATCCCATGGATAGAGGAGCTTGGTGGGCTACGGTCCATGGGGTGGAAAAGAGAGTCATACAACTGAGCAACTGAAAACACACACACACATCCTGGCAGACCAGTCCATGCTTCCACTGAAGGGGACATAACCAAAATGAAAAACAAAAGCAAGACTTTCTGTGGCATTTCTGAATGAGACTTTTCTTTTTCCCAATGACTTGTCACATTAATGTCTTAAACGATCTTCCATGAGGAAATTTTCTACCCAGTTAGTTATTCAAGCATCTCTTACCAGCCGTGGAATGGAGCCTGAAATTGATACTTGTCATCTCAGAATGAAACTTCAATACATTTAAACTAAATTACGATGCTTCCATAACTTCTCTTGGCTCTGAGAATTATTCTACTCAGTGATGAAATGAGAGAGAGAAGCATGCTCTGAGCAAAAGTTAGCACAAGAGGAATTGAATTCAGGTGCAAAAGCTTTAATTAAGCTCATTTATCAAGAAAGGAGAGGCTTGAAACCCTTGGGCTCCAGCGTGGCTTTTATCTCCCAGGAGCCTACATTCTCGTTTGGCCTGTTCCTTAGCTTGCACAATTCCTTAAGGAAAACAACTCTCATTTCTTCTGATCTCTCTCATAAGCCAGATACTAATTAATGGCAAAAAATTAAATTCTTGGGGGTAATCATCCAGGGAATTCTTTGGGGTTTGTTTATTTTTGCTTTGATTCCTTTTTGAAAGTTTGTTAAATATGCCAAGAAGCACTGTGCTTTGATGCTCAGGATACAGTCCTTTTATGTCCACCAGGGGCATTTTTGCACGCACAGGACAGCGTCCCTCACCAGGTGACAAAGCAGCCTGGCTGTTTACTGTAGGAATGAAGTACCTCTTCAGTCAGTTTTCAAAATGTATACTGCTTCTGGGCCGCCTTGGGTGCCGTTTCCTCAGGACAAGCCTCTACTCTTATTAGGTCAATAAAGACTCACAGCCCTGGAGTCTTTCCCCACCAAACACATGACCTTGAGTGTGTCCATAGGCCTAGAAGAACAACGTGAAATACTGACACCCAGACCCACCAGTCTATCCGTGCCTCAGTGCGGACATGCTCAGGCATAGATGGGCTTGATGAAGCAGCCTGCTGCCAGGAGAGCTGTTGTACCAGGTGTATTTTTTGGAGCACCTGAACCTTGACTTTCATCATTAAGACTTCCTGGAACTGATATTCTAACAAAATACCTGATATTTATGATGTACTCATTATACGCCAGGCATTTAGGTGGACTTGGCTCATTGCATCTTCACCGCATGCCTAAGGAGTAGGTTCCTAATCTTATAGATGAGGAAACGAAAGATCAGAGAAGTTCAGAAAGTTGCTCAAGATCATCCAGCTGAGCCATTGAACCTAGCCTCTCCAGTAGAGACTCCAGTATAGACGAGGTTCAAGTGCAAGCAGTTTGAGTCCAGAGACTGTACCATCTTTTGGGAAGTAGTTTACCCCTTGAAGTGAAAGACTTAAAAAAAATTTTAAATTGCTAAACAAACATACAATTAAGTAACAACAACAACAACATTGCCTACAACTTAATGCAGGGCTTTATGTGAAAATCATAGAGGAGTTAGTTGAGAATGACTGGGTTAGTTTAAAATATCGCATAAACCGCATAAAAACATACAATGAGGTTCATACATAAACTTTCTCCTCTTTAAGGGGTTAATGAAAACCTTTCACCAGGTGAGGTAAGAGAATCACCTTCTATCTGGACCGGTGGAAATGTTCTCCTCATCGTTCACTCTCCCCGTCTATTTATCTCACAGTGTCCTTACCCCTAGGTGATCAGGAATTGTTCAAAGTTTACTTTAAGCAGGACATCATTATCAATAGATTACTGAGGTTTGCACAGTGCCTGCTGTAGACTTTTTTTTTAAAGAATTTTTTGATGTGGACCATTTTTAAAGTCTTTATTGAATTTGTTACAATATTGCTTCTATGTGTTGGTTTTTTTGGCCGCAAAGTATATGGGATCTTAGCTCTCCAACCAGGGATCAAGCCCACACCTCTGGCATTGGAAGGCAAAGTCTTAACCGCTGGACCATGGGGAAGTCCTCCCCCACCTTTTTCTTTCACCTCACTGAATAGTTTCTCTCTGTCATTCTCATCTCATCCCCTCCCCCCATTTGCACAATCCTGTAATATTTTCTTTATATCTTTTCCAAGAACTCTATATCTTATATTTCTTTTTGTGCTGTGTTCTACCCTCTGTGGCAATATAAAAATTATTTTATTTTTCTTCTTCAGGCATAAAGTGTGGCTTCCTGACAGAGATCTCCAGCCAACACTGCTGGCGCCTCATTCTACCCTCTCAGCATTCACCTCACTGATGACTTGGAATGCCTGTGTTTCTCCACCTGGACAGGGAGCGTGGTTGCAGGCTGAGCCAGAAGTGTCAGAGTTAGTGACCCCGAGAGTAACACTCAATCCATTTCGTAGATGGGAAATTGAAAGATAAAAAAACTTCCTTGCTCCTGACTAGTATAACCCTGAGGCATATTCTCCATCCTCTCCCAGGGTTCCCCAGTTCAGTTCAGTTGCTCAGTCGTGTCTGACTCTTTGCGACCCCATGAATCGCAGCACGCCAGGCCTCCCTGTCCATCACCAACTCCCGGAGTTCACTCAGACTCACGCCCATCGAGTCAGTGATGCCACCCAGCCATCTCATCCTCTGTCGTCCCCTTCTCCTCCTGCCCCCAATCCCTCCCAGCATCAAAGTCTTCTCCAATGAGTCAACTCTTCGCATAAGGTGGCCAAAGTACTGGAGCTTCAGCTTTAGCATCAGTCCTTCCAAAGAAATCCCAGGGCTGATCTCCTTCAGAATGGACTGGTTGGATCTCCTTGCAGTCCAAGGGACTCTCAAGAGTCTTCTCCAACACCACAGTTCAAAAGCATCAATTCTTTGGCGCTCAGCCTTCTTCACAGTCCAGCTCTCACATCCATACATGACCACTGGACTCCCAGGTGCCCCAGGTGCCATGCAAATCCGTGTAATACCATCAAACATACTCCTAGGCAGAGCAGTTCTGGTAGCTTCTGTTCAGTCATTTCACAGAAGGCTCAGTGGGGACTAGAGAAGCTGACTTAGGTGAGATGGTGCCAGTGTATTAAAGTATCAGATGATATGGATGATAAATGCTGATTCTGTACAGTACTGGCAAGCATGTGAGAAAACTCATTCTCATGTAACCTTTGTTGGAGTGATAAATGGTATGATTCTTGGAAGGCAATTTGGCAAAACTCTGCATATACTTGGCCCAGAAATTTCCCTTTTAGGAATTGATTCTGCAGAAATACTTGCCCATGCATGTCTAGAAACTTTCATCATAGTATATTTATAGTAGCAAAAACAATGTTCATCAAAAGAACACAAACATATTGTGGTGCATTCGTATAAGGGAATACTTCACAACCTTAAAAAATGAGATGAATCTATGTAGATTGAGGTAGAATTTCTCCAAGATATACAGTTAAGAAAATGAAAAGGCCCAAGAGGAAGGGGATATATGAATACTTATGGTCAATTCATGTTTCACAGCAGAAAACAACACAACTTTGTAAAGTAATTATCCTCTAATGAAAAATAAATAAAAATAAAATTTAAAAAAATGTAAAGGCAAATTACAAAACATTGTCTCTGTAGTTTTTAAAAATTATATACAAGTAAGCCAGATCATAGTCTTCCCTGGTGGCTTAGTGGTAACGAATCTGCCTGCCAATGCAGGAGACACGGGTTCAATCCCTGGATCAGGAAGCTCCTTGGAGGAGGAAATGGCAATCCATTCCACTATTCTTGCCTGGGAAATCTCATGGATAGAGGAACCTAGCAGGCTGCAGTCCATGGGGTTGCAAAGAGTTGGACATGACTTAAGAGACTAAACAATAACAACAAAGCCAGGTTACATAGAAAGATATTTAATATTCTGTTTTCTGGATAGGAAGATGCAACATGAGAAAAATGCCAGTTTTAAGTTATTTGGGCTTCCCTGGTGGTTCAGACGGTAAAGAATCTGCCTGCAATAAATGGCATGCCATCTCGATAAAAAAAAAATAACATCAGCTTTCTTTTCTAGAGCTAGATAAATGCATTTTAAACTTTGTGTTAAAAGATAAGTAAATAAATCAGCAAGAATAGCCAGGAAAGCAAAAGTCTGGAAAGGATGAACAATATGTGGGAAAGGCATAGATCCTATCAAACATTAACATATTATAGAAGCCTCTATAATTCAGTTGTATGGTACTGCTACATGAAAAGACAGACTGATGGAATGATAGAAAGTACAAAGCTAGAGCCAAATGATATGGAAATATAATAAATGATATAGATGGTATTTCAAATCAGGAGAGAAGACCACTTTAAAAGCCCATCTTTTTAATTAAAAAGTTCTTGACTTAGAAAATTTAGAATGAATAGCCATTTAAACAAAGGTAAAATTGGATTCATATTTCATAGCATATGCCAGAATACATTCTAAATGGATCAAGGGTCTAAATGTATGAAAATAACCCTTATTAGTATTAAAAGATAACATGAGTGAAATCACTTAAAACCTGGGAGTGAGGAAAATGTTCCTATCTAGGACTCTATATCCAGACACAATAAGAAAAAAAAAAGGCTTCACATGGCAAAAATCTTCATAAGCTAAGGCAAAAGACAAAGGAGAAATTGGAGGAAATGTTTGCAATGTTGATCATGGAGCTTATCTCTGTGAAATATAAAGATCTATCATAGACTGAGAAAAAAAGACTGGCAACCTGGGTGGAGGAAATGAGATGTTGGTTGAAGGGTACAAACCTCCAGTTATAAAATGAATTAAGTTCTAGGGCTCTATGTTCAGCATGATGACTATAGTTAACAATATATATACTTCTTGAAAGTTGCTAAGGAAGTAGATCTTTACTATTCTCACAACAACAGCATGGTAATTATGTGAGGTGACGGAGGTGTTAACTAATCTTATTACAATAGTCATTGTGCCATATGTGTGCAATGTGTGTGTCAAATGATCACCTGTACACTTATTAAACTTACACAATGTAAGTTTAAGGTGTGCTAGTGATGCCAATTGAACAATTCATCTCAGTAAAACTGGAGGGAAAATATAACAACCTGATAGAAAACTTGGGAGAGACATGAATAAATAATCTCCAGAAAAATAAAAACAGATGCCCTTTAAACACAGGAAAAAAAATTTTTACATCATTCATGCTAAGAAAAATTAAAATAGTGAGATATTATTTCTCTACCAACAGACTGACAAAAATGCAAACTCCTACAATTTCTTCTGTTCACCAGGTTGTAGAAAAACTGGAACTTAAATACACTGTTGGTGAAAATGAAAATTGTGCAACCACTGAAGATGGGAAAATTTAGCAATAATTAGGAAAATGATATGTATTTATCCTTGACTCGGTCATTCCACTTTTAGAAATGTATCCCAAAGGAAAAGATTATATATACACAAATTATTTATTGTGACATTATTTATAATAGCAGAAGATCAGAATCAGCTCAAATGTCCATCAGTGGGATACTGGCTAAAAATAAACTCAAGTGCATTCACATAGTAGAATCTACGGACTTATAAAAAGAATTAGAGCAGCACTTGATTTATTGATATAGAATGATGCACAAGATATATTATTAAATTACTATTTTAAAAAGCAAAGCACAGAATAGTATGCTAATATGCTATATTTTAGGTAAGAAAGGGGAATGCACATATACATATAAGTCCTTATATTTTCACAGTATAAATACTAAAAGATTAAGTAAAAAATTAGTAAAAAGCATTATACTTAGGAGAGGTAGAAAATAGAATGGAATGAGCAAGAAGGAACAATAGTTCTCTTAAAATACCTCGTTAAAGTTTGGCCGGAAGACATGTACTTCTTTTAACCCATTCAAAAAATTAAGTTAAAATGAAAAGAGAAATCTCTATAGATTGAAAGCAAATTGGAATAAATGGAACTAATTATATGCCGTATTGATAACATAGCTTTACAGAGAAAGGCAAATCTTCAAGGAATTTCAGAATACTGTAGTTATGTACTTGATAGGATATAGTCAGTATATTGGAAATAATATAGTCAGTAACTGAAAATAATTTTCAGTATAATTTTTTTGTTTGGTTAGTAATATTTATATTATTATTACTGTTATTTTGAAACTTTTATATATTTCATGATAAAGTAAGTAATTATGTTAATATTACAGAGAAATAAAATTTTTAGGTTAAAAATAGACACAAGAATAAAATTGGACAATTTAAGTAAGAATTCTATAATCATATTTTTATTGGAAATATCAATATTGCTCATAAATTTAAAAATATATTTTCTGCCTCTCACCACTGAAAATTCCAATAACAATGATCACTTGCAATACTGAGAATGTGGTCTCTATATACCATCCCCATTACCAGAAAAAATAAAACAAAAAACAACACTAAAGAGTATTCTTGGAGGAATGAATAAGGTTTGCAGAGAAAAAAAGAAAGAAGAGAGAGAGAAGGAGGAAGAACGGAAGGAAAGCAGGCAGTAAGGAAGAGAGAGGGAAGGAGAAAGAGAAGGAAAGAAGAAAGAAAGGGAGAGAGTGAGAAAGAGAGAGGGAGGGAGGGAGGCAGGAGGGTAGGGAGAGAAGAAAGAAAATGTACAACATGACCCTGGGGCATTCTGTTGTGCTAGAGAATAATGAAGTGTTTTAAAGATTAACATAGTCACTTATAAAAGATGGGGGACCCAGCTTGAATGTGCTCTCCGCAGTCAATTTGAGAATCAAAAAGAATCAAGGCTAATTAATTGAAATCATACTAAATATTTTAAAAGCCAGGCATTTATAATATATTCAAAAAAGCCCTCAAAAAACAATCCGTGTCCATTGGAAATAGCTTGTGTGTGAACTCTATTTCTACAGAAGAATTAGCACAAATTAGCTCAAAAGAATTACTGTGGCTTTCCTACACAAGTTGTATTTCAAAGTATTCACATAGCCCTAATTGATGTGAGAATGTGCTGCATTACTACGCGCTTAGAGCTGCTAAGTGTGGAAAGGAATTATAGAATGCAAAAACATCTATTCTACAAACCCTAATGAAATAGTTGATTCAGGCTATGGTCATCAATAAATGCTAAAATTCCAGAGGAAAGGTCAATGAGAACTAGACATTGGCAGGGTGCCAAGCACTGATTGCTTATTGGTTATAAGGAGGAAAGAAAAATTTCCTATTGGAGAGACTAGGCTGACACCTTGACCACACTTATGAATCTTGCTGACCCTAAACAGTGGGAAAACTGGCTATGGTGACTCTTTAGCTGCTGCAATCTGAAGGGCATGGCACCACCTGTGAAGCAGTCTTGTGAAAAAAAATCAATTCTTGGAGACAAGGGCCAAACATCAAGAGCATGGGCTTGTGCTGGTACTACATTGGGGATTCTTCCCTGCAGTGCAAAGTTCAGGATAACGGGTGCTAAACACAGATTAGGCTTTAAATGGCTTTTTACAGGTTCGCAGAGACATCATCTGTTGTGCAGTGAATTGTCTCTCCCCAGGCTTCCCAGGTGGTACTAGTAGTGCGGAGCCCACCTGTCAGTGCGGGAGACATAGCAGGCCTGGTTTCCATCCCTGGGTCGGGAGGATCCCCTGGGAGGGGCATGGCAACCCACTCCAGTGTTTTCGTGTGGAGGATCCCATGGACAGGGAAGCGGGCTGCAGTCCAGGGGGTCACAGAGGGTTAGAAAGGACTGAGGCAACTTAGCCTGCATAAAATTCATTTGTTAAAGTCCTATCTTCTAGAACCTCAGAATATGACCTTGTTTGGAAACAGTGCTGTTGAAGATGGAATTTAGTTAAGATGAGATCATACTGGATAGAGTGGCCCCTGATCCAATATGACTGGTGTCTTTATTTTTTTAGAAAAGGAAGGGGGTGGAGTTTGGACACAGCCACACACACAGGGAGAACATCATGTGAAGACAAAGGCAGAGATCAGTGTGATGCAGTGTCTGTAAGCCAAGGGACACCACAGATGGCCAGCAGACCACCAGAAGCTGTGTTACAGGGAAGAGCCAGTTTCAGCTTCATTTGGATCCCTTTCTTTAACCTTTGTTTCCTGTCGCTTTTGTTCACTGAAAGGACACTGCCCATACAAAGTGGCCTGCCTCAGGAAACCCTGCCTCTCTGCCTGAATATTAAACCAAAATGCCTTTGTTCAGGCCCCTGTCCACCTGTGGGTGGCAGGATGGAAGAAATAAACGCAGTCTCCTAGGATTGCCATTCTAGGAGATATTTGCAAGATTAATGGCCTCTTTACTTTGCTTCTTCACCTCCACCCATTTCTGTTCTATAAAAGAACCTGGCATCCAGACCCCAATAAAATGGTTATTTTGAGACATTAGTCTGCCACCTTCTCAGTCAGCTGACTTTCCAAATAAAGTCATATTCTTGCCTCAAAAAAAAAAAAAATCAATCCTGTAAAAAAGAATGAAATAATCCTTTTTGCAGCAACATGGATGGACCTGGAGATTATCATACTAAGTGAAGTAAGTCAGAGAAAGACAAATATCACATGATATCACTTATATGTGGAACTCAGAAAATGATATAAATGAACTTATTTACAAGAACAGAAATAGATATACAGATATAGAAAACAAATTCAAATAGTTAGCAAAGGATATGGTGGGGGGGTGAGGAGAGGGAGATAAATTAGGAATTTGGGATTAAGGTATGCATACTACTATGTATTAAACAGATAAAAAACAAGGGCCTACTATATGGCACAGGGAACTATATTCAATGTAATGGCTTATAATGGAAAAAATCTGAGAAAGAATATATATATATATAATAATTGAATAATTGAATCACTTTGCTGTACACCAGCAGCTAACACAATATTCTCAATTAACTATACTTAATTTTTTAATGGTTAAAAAAACAAGCAATCCTGAATCTCAGTAACTGTGGAAAGAATTTTTTTTACAATTGTAGGAAGGCAATCAGAAAAACTGAAAACGAACTGAATGTTATAGGGATTGTTATCAATTTTGTTATGTGCAATTAGCTTTTTGTGTGGAGCTGTATTGAGTATTCTGTATGGAAGGATTTAGGGTTGAAATGTCGTTACATCTAGGATTTGCTTTAAATATTTCAGCAAAGAAAAGGATAGATTTAGAAAAACATGAAATATGGCAAAATATTGATCACTATACTCACAGAGAAGTGTTTGCAGAAAGAGTTCATTATAATCTATTTTCTGAAATTTTTTGAAAAAAGTTAAAAGGGACAACTTGTAAAAACTAAAATTTGAGGACATTCTACTTCTATTCTTAAATATACATGTAAGATTTTCTTTGTATAGAGGAAGTTTGCTTTTGCTCAGTCATTCATTAATCAGTATATATGTTCTATGACTGGTGCCGCTCCTCACACTGGGAATGTAGTCTAGGCCCTGATGGGAGCCTACACTGGAGACAAGGAAGCAAACATTAGCCTAATTGTGAAATTAATTACTTAACTGCAGCTGTGATGAGACCTCGAAGAGAAATCTAGGCTGTGAGGAGAATATTTAACAGCAGGAGATCTGGCCTTGGCTGGGGAAGTGATGGCCAAGCCAAATGCAGGAGAAATGTATTTTTCCCAAATGCAATAGAATCCTGGGAGCTGATGAAAAGAAACAGCTGAATACTTGGTAGCAAGAGAGGACTTCAAGGTTTGGGGCTGGAGCCAGCTTCAGATGGGCCCAGGGGCCAGTCAGGTATAGACAGAATCTCTAGGGATCCACACAGAGGCCTTGTCATACGTTAATCTGTCAGGAAAATGGGCTCCTTACCAAGCCTGACCAGACAGAGGCAGTAAGCCAGGGAGAGAAGCTGGTTAGGCATTTCCTGATTGAAGTCAGCAGCGCTCCATTTGCTGATGGAGAGAGCTGAAGGGCCAGCTGGGAAAAGCTGGGAGAGACAGGGCCAGGGAAATCAGGCCAGGCTCTCCCAAACACATATAAACTTGGATGAAAGGTCAGACTCCAGCTTATTTACAAACAACAGTGCATTACTTGAATTCCCCAAAGTAATACTCCTAGGGGAGTATTAACTATTAGCTAGAAGTCCTTCCAGACTGCAAACTTGTCCCAGAGCAATAGTAAAACATCTTGTTTCTTCTGTCCAAAAGAAGCGATTGGATTGTCTCTTGGCTTTGGCTAGGCAAATAACATCCTCCTCGGAACAAACCTGTCTGTTTCCTTATCCTTTAAAGGTGGAACAACTGTGGTGAGTCTAAAAGAGCCTGTACCTATGGCTTAATCCTTTTTTTCTTTAATTCTTTCTTTTTTTCTTTTTCTGCATCGGGTCTTAGTTGAGTTGCATCATGTGGGATCTTTTGTCGTGGGGCAAGCACTCTCTAGTTCTGATGTGTGGGCTTTAGTAGTTGTGGTACATACAGAGTTGCAAGGTGGATTCTTAACCACTGGACCACAGGGAAGTCCCCTTCTTTTTTAAGTTATGAAATACTTGAAGAACATGTGAAGTGCAGAGTAATATACAATGATACGTGCCACTTAGATATTAAAAATTTAACGGATGATTAATGTATTTGCTTCCCTGGTGGTTCAGACGTTAAAGCGTCTGCCTGCAATGAGGGAGACCCGGGTTCGATTCCTGGGTCGGGAAGATCCCCTGGAGAAGGAAATGGCAATCCACTCCAGCACTCTTGCCTGGAAAATCCCATGGACGGAGGAGCCTGATAGGCTACAGTCCATGGGGTCACATAGATTCGGACACGACTGAGCAGCTTCACTTTCAATGTTTTTGTTATTTAAGAATAAAACTGTACACATATAGTTGAAGTCCCTTTCATATCCTTCCCTGAAGCTAGTCTCCTTCCCTCCTGGAGGCAACTACTTTCCAGAATTTACTATATATAGATGGAAAGGTGACTTTACAGATATGAAAATCATATATATGTGAAATGTATATGAATATACATGTATGAAAATATAACATCCACAAATAACATACAGTATAGTTTTGCTCATCTTAAACAATTTCTACAATAAATTATCATAGTCCTATCACACTGTAAAGTGTTAGCCTGCAACATGTTTTGGTCACTTAATATTGTTTTTTCAAGATTCATAATATAGATCGTCTATTCAGTTTAACTATTGGTTGTATTCCATTATGAGGACACACTATAATTTGTTCATCCATTTCACCTGCTAGTAGGAATTTTAAAATTGTAAACTTTCAAATATTACAGGTTATACGGCTGCAGTGAACCTCCTGTGCATTACTTTAAGTGTACACATACAAGAGTTTCTCTAAGATTTACTCCAACAAGTGGAATTTCTGCTTCCAACTTTTAATCTAAATATTACTCTAGCATCCTTAGGTGCAGAATCTATCTTCAAACTGCTTTGACCTTGGGGGTGACCGAGATATTCAGCAGAATCAAGGATGGTTGGTGGATTTTATCATCTTGTGGGATAATTAATGTTTATTTATGAGACATTAGGACATTGCTTCCTTGCTCACTTGCTTTATTAATTACAATTTTCTTAATTAGTTAAGGATTATATAATTATTTACATATTATAATTTACCTACCATAAATAACTTTCAATTTTGTTGGTATATATACTCCCTTCATCCCAGGTTATTTAATTAAACAAATCTTAGTTCCCCTGGGGAAATCTCAGAAGCGCATTGCCTTCTCATCTTTCATTAAAAAAAAAAAATAATCGTTACTCAGTCGTGTCAGACTATTTGTGACCCCATGGATTGCAGCTCACCAGGCTCCTCCATCCATGGGATTTTCCAGACAAAAATACTGGAGTGGGTTGCCATTTCCTTCTCCATGGTCCCAAGGACTATTTTTCTATCAAACTGCAAATAAATTTACTGGTTTTCTTATTTTATATTAATAAGGACTGCTCAATCCAAGCATTGGATCTCTAAAAGGTAATTGATATTATGATACTGTGTTAACTTTAGCTGTAAACCAAGAAATCTCAATATTTTATCTATTCTGTGATTTCTTCAAGGAAACCCACTTAAATAACATCTAGACCCCAGCTGAGATAACCTGTAAAACCTAAACTTCTGAATTGCTAAGCATGATTTGTGTTATTGTTGTTTAGTCACTGTGTCTGACTGTTTTGCAACCCCGTGGATTGTAGCCTGCCAAACTCTTCTGTTCATGGGACTTTCCAGGCAAGAATACTAGAGTGGGCTGCCATGTCCTTCTCCAGGGGATTTCCCCAATCCAAGGCTTGAACCCAGGTCTCCTGGGTATCTCCTGTATAGCAGGTGGATTCCTTTACTGCTGAGCCACTGGGGAAGCCAAGCATGATTTTAATTATTAATACATTAAACAGTAATGTAAATAATTACCATTAAAGCATTTCATCACAACCATTTATATGTACAAATCATATATTACCTAAAAAGATATGAGAGAAAAGAAAATAATCCAACGTTAAGAGCAAAGTAAATCAATAATCAGTGCAAATTATAAATTGTTGGATTCCTTTGTATCTCAGTTGGTAAAGAATCTGTCTGCAATGCAGGAAGACCCAAGTTTGATTCCTGGGTCGGGAAGATCTCCTGGAAAGTGAAATGGCAACCCTGTATTCTTGCCTGGGAAATCCCATGGAGGAGCCTGGTGGTCTACAGTCCATGGGGTCGCAAAGAGTCTGACATGACTGAGCGACTAAGCGCAGCACAGTACATGAATTGATGAAGAGGTCTCTAATGACTGTTCATAGTTAAATTTTTTTCCCTTTTTGTCATTGTCTTGTTTTCCATCCACAAATGATAATGAGATGACTCTTTCATTCATATTTGCTTGGGGGAAATGTGAGAGCTGCTTTGTAGCTTTAGTTAAACTGATTAAATTGTTGGTTTGAGTTCATTTAATTCAGTTAGTTAAAATAAATCAGGTTATCTCAACTTAGACCACCATTAGCTGATATTATCTGGCAAAAAATATATATAAGTTTAACTCTGGTGGAATGCAGTGGGAATAAGTAGAATGTGTTGTTCATCCCTGTCTTCATAGATATTCTCTAAACTTTCGATGACCTGATGTCATTCCAGAATGGGCCAGAAACCTTAGATTCTCTCCCATTCAAAGTTGTACTGCTGATGCTGAATCAGAAGGAAGCAGCCTACAATTTGTTTATCAGCACCAGTAACTTTTAAATTGAATAAGCAAGTTCTAAAGGTCATAGCGAGGTGAGATAAGGAAAATTTATTCAGCCTTATGGTTACTTTTACTTCTTATGCAGAGGATCTGTGCTTCCTGAACATTTTGTAAACACAAAGGTACAGCGCCATAAATTACAATCATGTAAGCCGGGTATCATATTTCATTCAGATGGAAACAAACGCTTAATTTTTCTAAGAAGAAAGCCTGTGTTTCTAGGCATTCCCTATCGGTGCTATTTATGTGTGGTCAGTTTTGAGAGGCAAGATTGCATTTGTGAGAAAATGTTGCTAATTTGTACTTAGGCTGAATCCACAGTTGAGAGCCTCTAACTTGAGCAACTGCAGAGACAAAGGGCTTCCCTTCCCACCATCTCCATGTATAGGGCAGCCTCAGAGACTGAAGTCCAGGCCCAACAATAGCTAATTTTTTTTTTCTTTAGTATTTACTTTGTGCCAGGCACTGTTTTATGTGCTTTTAAAATGTAGGGCTTCCCTCATAGCTCAGTTGGTAAATCATCTGCCTGCAATGCAGGAGACCCAGGTTCGATTCCTGGGTCAGGAAGATCCTCTGGAGAAGGAAATGGCAACCCACTCCAGTATTCTTGCCTGGAGAATCCCATGGGCAGAGGAGCCTGGTGTGCATAGTCATGCGATTACAAGAGCTGGACACAACCTAACGACAAAACCACCACCACCAAAATGTATTAATTCGCAGAATTCTCATATAAGCACATGGGTTAGATGCTATTATTATCTCCATTTTACAGATGAGGAATTTGAGACAGATTAAGTAACGTATCCATGTTTCACAGTTCCAGAGCTAGTGCTCTCAAACACTAAACCACGCTGTATTTTTTCACAGTTCCAGTAGGGCTAGTCAAGTACAAAGCCCTCAGGGAGACTAGATTGCTTCTGGAGCCATTCTAGCTTTTGAGACCCACTGCCCAGACTCAAAATCTGAAGGAAAAACCAAAAATCAAAAACCTAAGAGTTAGAACTGCCATTCATTTTGAGGCAGCCATCAAAAAGTCCTGGAAATTCTTCAAAATAAAGGTGTTTTGGAGCTTCCTGTGTTTTTCTCAAGATTGAAATTTCATTAACCCCATTAACAATTCTTCAAATGCTAATAGTTGTACTATTAAAAAGTGAGGGGAGATCTCCTGGTCAAATAGATTTGAAAAAAAAAAAGTATCTACAGAAGATTCACAGTGAAACATAATGAATATGAATCTATATTGAAGACTCATAAAAATCTTGCAGTAAAAAATTTGTTCAATTTTGTTTTATTTCCCAAAGTTGTTCTTCTTAACATTTCCACAGAGCATCGTTTGTGACTAGTGCTCCAAGAATGAGGTAGGCCAGTGGCCCCTTAAGCCTGGCTTGGGAAGATATGGATAGATCCTCTCTGGTCTGCCATGCCTTGAAAACACTGTACAAGAACTGCTACCACGCCCGCATCACCTCGCCTCCAAGCTTGGCCTCAGGAAGTCCTCCTCCCCTAAGAACTTCAGCAAGGCTGGCACTCCACACCCCCAGGCCTAGGCTTAGGTTCCTAAGCTTCCTTGATCTTTTCTGCCAATAGCTTGAGGTATGGCCCTGAACAACTTGAAAATGAGCCATTCAGATCCCCAAACCCTGGGAGCCAAGACATTTTGTTTTGGATTTTTGGAAGGTATTTGGCAATTTTCCATAGAAGTGGTTCCTCAATAAGCAATGAGTCATAAACATCCATTATGGACAGGAGCAACTGCATAATAATAGACCAGAGACACGCTTTCCTTATGACCTTTGCTCCAAAGTGAGACTAAAATGAATTAAGTTTGTTCCCACGGTAGATTATTCAGTGTTTCTTAGGGGTATGAGAAACCTAGAAATTTCAAGGCAAGCCACAGATGAATTGCTGTTCAGTCAAGTCACACAATTAATACAAAGTTAAATTCCTCTATGGCCAAACATGACATCTAGTTCTCAGCTTATCAAAGAACACCAAGCCAGGAAGTGACCGCTTTACAAGTATGTACTGCTCCACGGCTTCCCCGGTAGCTCAGTCGGTAAAGAACTGCCTGCTGTGCAGGAGACTCAGGTTCAATCCCTGGGTCAGAAAGATCTCCTGGAGAAGAAAATGGCAACAGTATTCTTGCCTGGGAAATCCCATGGACAGAGGAGCCTGGAAGGCTACAGTCCATGGGGTCGCAAGAGTTGGACATGATTTAGTGATTAAACCACCACCACCGCTCCACCCAACCGAGGATCTCAGAACATTTAAGAAGTGTCAATAGATAAGAATTTTCATTTACTGAAGCAGAACAATACATCGGCTAGTGAAGTGGTTATATAATATCCCTATCGTCATCGTCTTTTTCAGTTGCTAGGGTAATTGAGGTACAGTTGACATACAAACAGCTGCACATGCTTAATGTGTACAGTTCTGATGAGTTTGGAAGTAAGTACACATCTGTGAAGCTCTCACCACAATCTATGCCATAAACATCTCCATCACCTCCAAAACTTTTCTACCTTCATTATTATTATTTGCCTGTCTATGATAAGAATGCTTAACATAAGTGCTACCCGCTTAGCAAGTTTTTAAGAGAACGAGACAGTGTGGCCGCCTTTAGCCACTGCACTGTGCAGTAGATCTCTCGGGCTTATCCATCCTGCATAATTGAAAGTTAGTACTCTCTGACTAATACCTCCCCATTATCCTGTTCCCCCCAGCTCCTGTTAACCACCATTCGCTCTCTGTTCTTATGGATTTGACTATCTTAGATTCCTCATGTAACTAGTATCTTGTAGCATTTGTCCTTCTTTGTCTGCTTTATTTCACTTGGCATAATATCCTCTGGGTCCATCCATAGTGTCACAAATGGCAGGATTTGTTTCTTTTTGAATACTGAATAATATTCCACTGTATATTTATATTACATTTTCTTTCTCCATGAATCTGTTGCTAGACCCTTAGGTTGATTCCATATCTTGGCTATTGTGAATAGTGCTACAATGAACATGGGAGTGCAGATATCTTTTCAAAATTTTGATTTTAATTCCTTCGGATGTATACAGAAGTGGGGTTACTGGATTGTATTATACTTGTTAGGTGTTATCCATAAAAATCTTGAAGAAGGTTAATGACTTTTTTTTTTGGTTAATGTCATTTTGTTTTTAAGTTGTAATTTTCATAAGAATTACATGAAACTTCTCATTAGATTATTATGGTAATAACCTAAAACTGTTATTATAACAAGTAAAATATTCACAATGCAAAGGGGGCTAACTATATGGCCAGATTTCTTTGTTTCTATGCCTTTAGTCTCCTCATATTAAAAGAGAGAGTTGAAGGAGAAAACCGCTAAGCTTCTTTTAAATTCTGAAATTCTATGAATATACTGTAACCTGTTATGAAAGTAGAAATGATCCATTATGTAGAATTACATAATTTATATTGAACTTTTCCCATGGGATTGCCTTAATTCCCCCAAAGAAATGGCTGTAACTGCATAGTGGGTTCTTTAAATTTTATACCTCCTCATGATCAAGGAGAGAGAGAGGTCCCTTTCATTTTATAATAGTACTTATCAGGCTCCAGGTGCTCTAAATGTTCTATTTAATTCTCACAACAACTGCACAAAGTAGGCAACATTCTTCCAATTTTCCAACTCAGGAAACTGACTCTTAACAAGGCTTATCACTTGCTCAAGTTTGCTGGATTTTGGACCCAAGTCCTCCATACCCTTAAATACTCTATTACGGTGCCTCTCAGCATTCGACAGATGTGTGCTGGGCACCATATTGGACCTCTAGAGGTTAAACACAGGATTAGACATGGTTCCTGTGCTCAAGGAGTTTACGATTTAACAGGATAAACAGTATCCAATCAAATAGGTAAAATACAAAAGGAGAATTAATTGCAATAGATTTAAAACATCACTTCCCTGGTGGCTCAATCAGTAACGAATCTGCCTGCAATACAACAGACCTGGGTTTGATCCCTGGGTCAGGAAAATCCCCTGGAGAAGGGAATGGCAATCCACTCAGTATTCTTTCCTGGAGAATTCCATGGACAGAGGAGCCTGGTGGGCTGCAGTTCATGGGGTCCCAAAAATTCGCACATGACTGAGTGACTAACACTTTCACTTTCATAGATTAGACACAGAGCGAATAGCATGGGCACAGATATCAGAGAAGAAAAGTACAAGATAGATATCAGAATGTTGATTAATTCTGGGCTGCCAGACAGGAGACAATTTGAAAGGAGGTAGGAGGTGATGCAGTCAGAATGGAAGTTTGAGATGGTTAAAGAAGAACTTTAAATTTCCAGCCTAGACTCGACTGTATTCATTCCCGAGAACAATTGATATTTTCAAGCAGGAGAGTGCTTTCAATAAAGAAGTCTGGAAGTGGTCTGCAGTGAGAATTGAAAATGGGTCACCTTGAGTGAGCAAGAACATTAAGGAAGCTGGAATCTATGAAGGCTGAGAACTCCAGCCATGCGGTAGAGAACTGAATCGGGGCAGGGACAGAGAGACTAAGGGAAAGGGGATGGATGGGAAGTGAAATTAACAAGAGTTGGCAAATAAATGTGGGGCATAAGTAAGATTGACTCTTAAGATTTTTCACTCTTGATTGTTGATTATAAAAATGATGGTGTTGGCATCAGAAATGATAATGGAACTCAGAAAGGAACTGAGAAGGAAGAGGGCTTAAAGAGAAATGATGAATTCAGTTATGGATATACGAACAGGTATGTGTTCACAAACAGTTCAGGAGCAAACACCGAGTAGGAACTGAAAGTGTGGGACAGATTATCAGATCAGTCAGAGTGTGTCCCATGCAGGAAGAACTGAAGTCATGTAAGTACCATGGGAAAGAAATCATTCATTCACTCCATTAATTTTTATTGAGCCCTTATTCTGTACCAAACATGGGATCTCTATCTGAGATCTTAGGGACACAAGAGTATCAGAGGTCTTGCCTTCATGGAATTTATTTTCTAGAATGTAGACCAAAGACAAGGGAAAAAAAAGGTGGAATTTTAGAGAATATATACTCTTAGAAGATGGAAGAGGAAGAAAAGCAAGACAGAAAACAGAATTTCATGTCTCAGATACTGAAGGAGGAGAAATGTTAAGAAAGAAAGAGTGGAAATATTACAGATAATTACTGTTATAATAATTCCATAAACATTCACTAAGTGCCAGACCAGAAAAGAATCTGCCTTCAGAGAGCTTGCATTCCAGTAAAAAGAAGCAAAGGTAAACAAATTAAACATGATAATTATTCATTGTCGTAAGTGTCATAAAGAAACAGGATGAAGAAGTGAGAAGTTGGGAGCGGGCTTTAGAGTCTGCCAGATGAGAGCTCTTGAAGAAGTGACATTTGAAATGAGACCCGCAAATGGTTAGCTATTCCAGAGCTGTGGAAAGAATGTTCCAGGTAGATAGAACAACAAATACAAAAGTGTGAAGTCATTAGAAAGGGACATGAGAGGGGCAGAAAGGAGACCAGTGTGGCTGGAGCCTACTGAACAGGCAGAGGACTGGTATGAAATGAGGCTGGACAAACAGCTGCCAGGAGGCCAGCAGAGAGTTTGTTCTGCACCAGAGAAGACAAAGAAAGGGCCAGATTTGCACCATTTGGACTGAAAATCCATAAAATTTGTTGAGATAGGGTAATCAGGTGGATCCTGGTGCCATTTCTTGTGATGTGAAAAGACGGAGAAAAATACATTAGCGTGATAAAGAACTTCATTTAGGATATATAAAATTTAAGAGAACTATATTGTTTTCTAGTTGGAGATGCGCTCCATGGTGTGTGCGTGGTCACTTCAGTCATGTCTGACTCTTTACGACCCCATGGAGTGGGCCTTGCCAGGCTCCTCTGTCCATGGGATTCTCCAGGCAAGAGTACTGGAGCAGGTTGCCACTTCCTCCTCCAGGGGATCTTCCTGACCCAGGGATTGAACTTGGGGCTCCTGCACTGGAGGCCGATTCTTTACAGACTAAGCTACCAGGGAAGCAACACTCTATCTCCACTTCCTTTCTAGCTCCAAAAGAAAGTCTCTGTGAAGTATCTAACTGGTGTGATCTGAGCTCAGAGTCCACGTGCAAATAGTCTCCTAAGACTGCATCTTACCTGTCACATTCCTAGTCTTGGGGCTGGTGGTAATGCGGCCAAGAAAGTATGTGGGGTCCATTACCAGAAAGAAGGTGGCAGGGTTTCCACAGAGACAGGAACACAAGCACCTAAGGGAGAAGAGCTGGCCCCACTCCTGCTCATACGGCAATTTTTTTTTTTCTGGTGTCTTCTCCACTAACACATCACAACAATTTGTGGTTTGTTTTATAGAGAAAGAAGTCACACTACAAAATGGAAGCTGTATGTGGGCATCTTTGCCAAAATAGGCTGACTTTAATGATATAGCCAGTTGGCCATCCCTAGGTGATTCCTACTAAAAGGCAGAAAGGCTGAAACATAAGCTGCCAACTTGTTATAAGTGTTCACTCATTTCCTTATTAAACAAGTACTTAATATGTGCCAGGAGATGTGAATATACATAGATGTGTAAGACAAAGACTTTAATCCTGTAGGGGAGATTAGACATGAACATAGACAGTAATGAAATAGAGAATAGGTTATATGCCATTTGAAACAAAGTCCTCTCTAGGAACCCAGCAGTGATAATTTAAGGAGGTGGTACTTATGTAGAAGGGAAAGAAATATGAGAGAAGAAGTTTTGCCAAAGTATGAAGACAAGGGCTAGGTGGAATTACAGTGGTCAAAACATCTGGTGAACGGGATACTAAGTTTGTATTTGTTATTGTTATTGATGTCTAGTCACTAAGTCGTGTCCTGCTCTTTGTGATCCCATGGACTTCAGCCCACTAGGCTCTTCTGTTCATGGGATTTCCCAGGCAAGAATACTGGAGTGGATTGCCAATTCCTACTCCAGGGAATCTTCTGACCCAGGGATCAAACCGGAGTCTCCTTCATTGGCAGGCGGACTCTTTACCACTGAGCCGCTGGGGAAGCCTCAAACTTGTGCTACAAAGCAGTAAGATATAGGAGTTGATGATTGCCATTGGGAAAAGATGACAGAAGGCCTTGAATGCCAGGCTTGCAGGACTGGACTGAACAGGAGCCTTCTCAGTGTCTGAAGGGAGGAATGACAAGATCCAAGCAGTGCCTTAGGAAGATTCGCTTGGTGGTGAGTTGGGGAATCATTAGAGTTGGGGTGACAGGGAGGAGTCAAGAGATCACAGCAGCCTTTGTGTTTGAGGGATAGAGCTGGGCTCAGGAGAAGATGGTAGCACTAGAGGGAAAAAAGATGGATGGAAGAGAGGGCATGATGAAAGGATTAAGTGGAACCTGAGGATGGGGGGTAGAGAGAGCTTCAGAAAGGAAGGAAAGAGAAAGTGGTCAAAAGTGACTAAGGTTTGGGGCTTAGTAAAAAGGAAAAAGGCAGTTTTACTTCAGAAACAGGAAGGTCGGGGGATTCGGGGAAGGCATAGTTAGCTGATTACAGACCTAATGTATTGAGTCTGAGGCACCAGGAGGGCAGCCTGGAGTAGCTTTCCAGAAGTAGATTGGGCACGTGGGGTTGGAGCTAGGAAAGCCGTGTCGCTGGAGCAAAGCTTCTTCGGGTAGTGTTAGCTGGCAGGTGGGCGCTGAAGATGTGACAGCCTGGGCTGAGAGCGTTTGGGAGGGGCTGAAGTCAGGACCTTTGGAAGCGCACTTAGGATCTGGTAGTGATGGGAATCAGAGCAGAGTCTGGGAAGGTCAGAGAATGAAAGAGAAAATGTGCTTGCAAGAGATGCCAAGAATGATCAACCAAATCTTTGGTGATGATTAACCTGGTTTCAGAGAAACAATTATCTTGTGGCAAATTGAAAACACATCTTTCATCCTTACCCAACCGCCAGCGGCAGATCTGAGGCTGAGGAGAGATCTGCAAGCAAACGGTGCTACCTGTTAAGCAAGATTTGGCTCTCTAGTTTAAACAGGCACTTGTCACATGGGTTAGACTAAAAACCTCTCAGGTTTCTGGGAGAGAGAAGGCCTTGACCCCATAGGCAGGGTCTGGACTGCCTTGAGGCTTCCTTCCGGAGTCTATTCAGGAGTGGAGGTGGAGCTGGAGTAAAGGAGCCAAGAAACTTGACATTCAAAGAGAGGAAGTTCACACACAGGCAGATTGGAGGGCTGGATTATTTAGGGAACGGGGAGACTTATGGTAGGGGAATCGGAGTACCGCATCCAGAAGACTCTTTTGGTTTCCTCTGAGTGTGTTTTATTAGGAGAAGGGAAAGAATTAGGAATGAAAATTAAAAAGGGAACTATATGAAAACAATGATATTTGAATTAGAAATTCCAAATTCAGAAACTTGAATATTGCATTATGTGTGAATAACCTGCTTTTAAAAATAACTGAAAGTCACTTATTTCTAGAAATAAAAAAATTGCATGCTGAAACTAGAAAGTGTGGAAACACACATACACACAGTGCAAAGAAAATCAGATTACTTCTAACCCCAATTCAGCTGTTAAATGTTGGGATATAGAATTCCATCTGCAATTGAACTATTAGGATTTTTCCCGCTTTTTTTTTCCAGCTCTTTAATATTATTAACAACATTCTGACAAATACTATTATACATTCATTTTGAATACTTCTTTTAATAATTTCTTAACATAAATTCATGTAAATAGACATGCTGGGTAAAAAGAGAGGCAACTTTCAAAAGCTTTTGGTAAATACTGATAAGTTACTCTTCAAATAATTATACAAATTTGCTCTTCCACCATCATTGTAATAGAGCACCCATTTCCCCTCATATTCTTGTCAAATCTTCTATATTAACTTGTATTTAATTAAATACGTAGCTTGGTTGAATTTTTTCCCAAACATTATTGACCATTGGTGTTTCTTCTTTTTATCAGTTTTAGCTTTTTAATTTTTTTTCTTTTTTTTTTTTTAAAAACTTGTTGGAGTAGACTTATAATGTCATGTTTAGTTTCAAAAGTATAGCAAAGTGAATCAGATATGTATATTTATTTATTTTATGTACAGAAGTGTATATATGTTAATTCCATTCTCCTAATTTGTCCCTTCTCCCCACGTTTCCCCTTCAGTTCAGTTCAGTTCAGTTCAGTTCAGTCGCTCAGTTGTGTCTGACTCTTTGTGACCCCATGAATCGCAGCACTCCAGGCCTCCCTGTCCATCACCATCTCCCGGAGTTCACTCAGACTCACGTCCATCGAGTGCGTGATACCATCCAGCCATCTCATCCTCTGTCATCCCCTTCTCCTCCTGCCCCCAATCCCTCCCAGCATCAAAGTCTTTTCCAATGAGTCAACTCTTCGCATGAGGTGGCCAAAGTACTGGAGTTTCAGCTTTAGCATCATTCCTTCCAAAGAAATCCCAGGGTTGATCTCCTTCAGAATGGACTGGTTGGATCTCCTTGCAGTCCAAGGGACTCTCCAGAGTCTTCTCCAGCACCACAGTTCAAAAGCATCAATTCTTCAGCGCTCAGCCTTCTTCACAGTCCAAGTCTCACATCCACACATGACCACAGGAAAAACCATAGCCTTGACTAGACGGACCTTAGTCGGCAAAGTAATGTCTCTGCTTTTGAATATGTTATCTAGGTTGGTCATAACTTTTCTTCCAAGGAGTAAGCGTCTTTTAATTTCACGGCTGCAGTCACCATCTGCAGTGATTTTGGAGCCCCCCAAAATAAAGTCTGACACTGTTTCCACTGTTTCCCCATCTATTTCCCATGAAGTGATAGGACCAGATGCCATGATCTTCGTTTTCTGAATGTTGAGCTTTAAGCCAATGTTTTCACTCTCCTCTTTCACTTTCATCAAGAGGCTTTTTAGCTCCTCTTCACTTTCTGCCATAAGGGTGGTGTCATCTGCATGTCTGAGGTTATTGATATTTCTCCCGGCAATCTTGATTCCAGCTTGTGCTTCATCCAGTCCAGCGTTTCTCATGATGTACTCTGCATATAAGTTAAATAAGTAGGGTGACAGTATACAGCCTTGACGTACTCCTTTTCCTATTTGGAACCAGTCTCTTGTTCCATGTCCAGTTCTAACTGTTGCTTCCTGACCTGCATACAGATTTCTCAAGAGGCAGGTTAGGTGGTCTGGTATTCCCATCTCTTTCAGAATTTTCCACAGTTTGGTTTTGAGATCTATGAGTCTGTCTTTGTTTTGTAAATAAGTTAATTTGTATCACTTTTTAAATTAGATTCCACACATAAGTGACATCATATGATTTGTCTCTGACTCACTTCACTTAGTGTGACAATGTCTATGCCCATCTATGCTGCTGCAAAAGGCATTATTTCATTGACTCAGTAATACTCTGTTGTGTAAATGTACCACATTTTCTTTATACATTCATCTGTCCATGGTCATTTAAATTGCTTCCATGTCTTCAGTTCAGTTCAGTTGCTCCATCGTGTCTGACTCTTTGCGACCCCAGGAACTGCAGCACGCCAGGCCTCCCTGTCCATCACCAACTCCCAGAGTTCACTCAGACTCACGTCCATCGAGTCAGTGATGCCATCCAGCCATCTTGTCCTCAGTCAACCCCTTCTCCTCCTGCTATTGTAAATAACGGGGCAGTGAACATTGGGGTGCATGTATCTGTTTGAATTACATTTTTTTCCAGCTATTAGCCAAGAAGTGGGATTGCTGGATCATATTGTAGTTATATATTTAGCTTTTTAAGCAACCTTCACACTGTTCTCCATAATGAAAAGAAAAGTGAAAGTTTAGTTGCTTAGTTGGGTCCGATTCTGCGACCCTGTGGACCGTAGCCTGCCATGTTCCTCTGTCCGTGGGATCCTCCAGGCAAAAATACTGGAATGGGTAGCCATTTCCTTCTCCAGGGGGTCTTCCCAACCCAGGGATTGAACCCAGATCTTCTGCATTGCAGGCGGATTCTTTACGGTTGAGCCACCAGGGCAGCCGTAATGGTTTCCATAATGACGGTACCAATTTACATTCCCACCAACAGTGTAAGAGGATTCCCTTTTCTCCACATCCTCTTCATCACTTATTGTTTGTAGGGTTTTTTTTATGATGGCTGTTCTGACCGGTGCGGTGATCCCTCTTTGTAGTTTTGATTTGCATTTCTCTAGTTATTAGCGATGTTGAGCATCTGTTTTTGGCCACCTGTAGATATCCCTTCTTTTGTGAATGGCTTATGTATGTATTTTCCCCATTATTCTTTTGGAGATGTACATCTTTTTCTTATTTTTTAAGAGTTTTTATACGGTAAGGATATCCATTCTTTATCTGTCACATACATTGCAAATATTTTATTCACAATGTTCTATCCTCTGGTGTTAGAATTAATCTCACAATTTTTAGAATGCATTGAAATATTTAAAAAATTTTAAATATATAGTTACATATTTCAATATTTGTGGTTCTTGCTATGTGTGTTATACTTAGAAAATTCTTTCCCACAACAAGATTGAGACATATTCACGTTTACTTTCTTAAAGTTCTTTAGTTGTTTCAAATGTATGTATATGTGTATATATTTTATAAATAACAGTTTGATCCATGTGGGTTTAATTTTTGTATTTTGTAATTTTGTATATGGATAGTTAATCAGTCATCCTAGCACATTTGACAAACTTTGTTCTGGAGACTTTTGTTCAGAGAGAGGTAGTTGGTGCTGGGGAAAATGGATCCTAAGATCAATGAAGTTTTGACCCACTTCTGTACTATAATGCTTATTTTAGGAATTAATAATAATAACCATTAGCAATGTAATAAGGAATCCTAATTAACTTCAACTCTGGGCTTTATAAACATATTTCAGCATGGAACACTCTCTTTGCAACTCAACTACTAAATTCAAACATATATTTTTTGCATGTCTATTTTCAAAGATAAAGGATTATAGGAATTTAAAGGTAAACAAGGTATAATCCTTATCCTCAAAAAGTTTAAAACCAAACAGGAATTATAGTTTAACAGGGACTGTTTTAGAGGGCAGAATAGGATGCTTCCTGTTATAAGTGGACAAAACTTCTCGGGCTCATCCACTGAACTTGTACGAGGGCAGAGGAAAGCGAAAAGTCAGACGAGAGTCCCAGTGACTGGCAGCTGGCGCCATGCTGAGCCTGGTCTTTCTCAGTTTGGACTGATGGTGGCATATCCAACCAGGGGCAATGAAGACTGTAGAGCTAGCATTTAGGTGAGACGAGCAGAGATACAGATTTGAAGACACCAGTATAGAGGAGGATACATAATCTACCTTAGGATAGATTAACACCTTGAGAGAGAACAGAGGGCTAACACGTGAGCCCTGGGCTGTGGCTACATTTAGAGAGCTTCAAGGAAAGCAGAAATATGACAGATGGCATCAGAGAGAAAGATGGAGAACCTTGAATAAATTTAGAAGTCCTTGGAATAGGTTTGTTTTATTGGATCATTCCGAGATTACTAAACATTAATTGGTAACTTCCTGAATGAGAAGCTTGAGACAGAGGAGGGAAGGACTTGCTCAGGGAAATATCATAAATCAGCAGCTACATGTCAGTCCACCACATGTGAAAAGCTGAGCTAGGAAAGAAAATGGAAATTACATACAAGGACTACATCATTTAGAAATGCAAAGAGTTTAAAATACATTGTTCAGTTGCCATGTTGTGTCCCACTCTTCGCCACCCCATGGACTGCAGCACGCCAGGCTTCCCTGTCCTCCACTATCTCCTGGAGTTTGCTCAAACTCATGTCCGTTGAGTCCGTAATGCCATCCAACCGTCTCATCCTCTGTTGCCCTCTTTTCTTCCTGCCCTCAATCTTTCCCAGCATCAGGGTCTTCTCTAATGAGTCGGCTCTTTGCATCAGGTGGCCAAAGGATTGGAGCTTCAGCCTCAGCCTCAGCCCTGCCAATGAATACTCAGGTTGATTTCCTTTAAGATTGACTGGCTTGATACATGGCTATAATTTCAAAATCATCACAAATATATTTTGGCCTTTCTGCTTAAGGAAAAAAGAAACCAGACTAGTGGCAGAAAGAAAGGGTAGTGATGGGCACCCCATGAACTAGGTCCTTTTGAGTTTAAGGGTCAACTCTTTAGTTTTGAAGAGTGTGCAGAAGAATTTGCCAATAATGAGCCAAGAACCGCTGAAAAGTGTTGACAGGGTCACCAAATTTTAGGGTTTGTGAGAAATGTTTGATAAACCATAGGCAAAGGAAGCCTAAGTTCTGATAAAAGAATGCGACATTCATTTGGGTCACAAATAAAAATCTCTTCTGCTTGAAACTCTTCTCCCCGCTTCCACAAGGTCATCTTCTCTGGTTTGTCCCATTTCTCTTTGATTGCTGTTCTTTGACTCCTCTTTCTCTTCCCTTTCCTTAAATTTCACATTCATGGACATGGTTTCCTAATTCCAAGTTTCACATCCTCTATCTATAGAATAAATTCCTTAAACTATTCTCAGAAGCTATTTGGATCTTATCCTGTCTCTGTTCAGTGACTCCTCTTTGTCCATAAACAAAATCAACGTCCTCATTCATCTACTCTTGACAATCACTACCTGTAGAAGTGTTTCCTGAGGGTGGGGCATATCAGACAGGGCCAGTGCCAAGAAATGACACTGGTACTGGTGAGGCTATTGGGAGGGCATCAAGGTTGGCACCTCAACTAAGCCACTGTATCCAGGTGTCACCCTCACTCAGCCTCTCTTACCTGGACTCTGGATTATTGTTAGTGCTCCAAAGATGATCCCCATATATGACCAGTATAATTTTTTAAAAAATGAGTCCTCGCCCCCAATCAAGGAATAGCTAATATTATAGTTAACATTCACTGATTGCTGACTATGTACTAGTCATGGTTATAAAAACTTAATATGCATTAATGAATTTAATCATTATGACTCCTCTTTAAAGATGGGAAAATGAAGGCAAAAAGAAATTGAATAATTTGCGCAACTGGTAAGTGGAGGAGCCTGGATTCAACCCAAGCAGTCTAACTCCTGATACAGTAGTTAAACAGCCTAAGTAGGGAGAGAGGAACATAGCATTCAGAAGAGACAAATGGTTCCGGCAGTGCTAAGAGATAGAGTTGGGTGTAAAACAAAAGGGACGAATCCAGTAAGCAGGGGTGGGCAGGCAGCCAAGACTCCTACCTGCTAGAAAGTGACTGGGTCACTCTGACCCGATCATTCTTCCAGACCAGTCCACTTCTCCCACCCTTACATGCCCCCTGGCTTCCTGCTACTCCCATCCTGGAATGTGCTTCCCTGGGGTTACCCGCTCCACACTCTCTAGTCCATGAAAACCTCCTTCAGTCTCTAATACCTTCACTTTCTGCAACCACTCATCACACTTACAGAATTTCGCTACTCACACAAATATATCACCTCACACTGCTTTATATGGTTACTTAGCAGTTTCCTGTGTTTCTTTCTTATTCCTCCATTTCGGTGAAGGCTCCTCAAATCAGGGGCTTTGTACGGTGTTTCATTAGTCCCCTTCCCCTCCTCCACAATCCCTTCATAGTGCTGGCCACATAAAAGGCATTCTATGAGTACTTGCTTACTCAGATCCAATTATTGTGGGAAACCTTCTTAGTGACCTTTGCATGAATAAGTTCTCCATCTTTAACTTTCTATTTGTATGTGTCACACAATGGAGATCCATTGTTTTAAATTGTGTCCAGAACTTCTGTTTACTAAGTATGGTTTCAGTTATTTCATGAAGACCAAAAAAAAAGATTGTTGGCTTCCGGAAAACATTTTTTATAGCATTATTATTGGCAACTCATGCTGACGTGAAACTACTTCTTTACTTTGGCCGAATTTTGAACGAGATTCACATTCTCTGTGTTTCTTTTGGAGTCAACTCTTCTCTCATGCAAACTCCCTAAGGTTGCCAGCTAAATCTCTCAGTATGAAGCAGAAATGACAATGTGTACAGAAAAAATGATCTGGCTAAAAGTCCAAAATCTGTGTTCATTTTACTGCTTTTAGTTAAAATGTTCTGCAGGCAGCAAGTCCAGAATTTCCAAATGTTTGCCATATGCGTAAGCCCAAGCAAATCAAACAATTTTCAATTGTAAGTGGGTGATAATCTGGCCTACCTTCTGTCTGACTATTTGGGCTTACAGTGGGGGCAGTAGCAGAAAAATATAATTTCTCATTTCTCAGGTCAGAATCATCCCAGGACTCAGCCAGAATTCTGTACATGCCAGGGACTGCCTCATCTTGCCAATGTCTTTGAAAACCTCATCAAAGAGTTTTCTTTTCTAAATGATGATAAATCCTCATATTCTAATCTAGGAAAGTTATTCAACTTCCCTGTATTTAAATTTTGTCTTCCAATTAGATTTCAAACTGTAAGTAAATAAACCATTTTTAACATTCCTTTGTACCTCCTACTTCTATTTCCAGTGCTCTGAAACCCATAATTCAAAAATTTTAACTGATTCATGATCAAGTCAACAAAAGCTTAAATGGCTTTTCCATCAGAGATTGAAGGTGTTTTTTTGGTATTCTGTATTTAATAGATATGATGATCCTTTATTCATAAATTTTGCTCATAAATATTTTTCCTGTCTTAGTTAGAGGGCCATTTGCACTAAAAAATAATTTTATTTTTCTCTCCCTCAAATTGCACACCTACTTGGTCCCCATCATCTGGTCTGAGGCTGGCCTTATCTCCACACCCTGGCTTGGACTTGGTCTCTGTAGACCCTGCATGTCTGTTTCTTCTTGCTGATCATTTTCCATCAAGCCTCTCCTTAGTGGAATGCATCAAAATGCTTGCTCATTAAAGAAAATTTCCATTGTTGCCAATATACTTACTATATTCTTCTAAGGCAGAAAAGTATATTTTATTTGTATTTTAATAAGCAAAGAATGACTCAAATCAGCTTTATTTGATAAAGCTATGGTTTTTCCAGTGGTCATGTATGGATGTGAGAGTTGGACTGTGAAGAAAGCTGAGTGCCGAAGAATTGATGCTTTTGAATTGTGGTGTTGGAGGAGACTCTTGAAAGTCCCTTGGACTGCAAGGAGATCCAACCAGTCCATTCTGAAGGAGATCAACCCTGGGATTTCTTTGGAAGGAATGATGCTGAAGCTGAAACTCCAGTGCTTTGGCCACCTCATGCGAAGAGTTGACTCATTGGAAAAGATTCTGAGGCTGGGAGGGACTGGGGGCAGGAGGAGAAGGGGACGGCCGAGGATGAGCTGGCTGGATGGCATCACTGACTCGATGAACGTGAGTCTGAGTGAACTCCGGGAGATGGTGATGGACAGGGAGGCCTGGCGTGCTGCGATTCATGGGGTCGCAA
The DNA here is from genome assembly GCF_023091745.1 of Budorcas taxicolor. Lineage (NCBI taxonomy): Eukaryota > Metazoa > Chordata > Mammalia > Artiodactyla > Bovidae > Budorcas > Budorcas taxicolor. The sequence goes on along the minus strand of NC_068919.1, from coordinate 11,926,101 downwards.
AGAGTCGGACACAACTGAGTGACTGAATTGAACTGAACTGAATTGAATATTGACAAGAGTGCGGAAAAAGAAATTCTAAATCAATGTTATTGACACTGTAGGGTTTTGGGGGATTCACTGGCAGTATCTACCAACATTTTATTTTATTTTTTTTCTTTCATTTTGCATCTTCATTTTTTTATTATTATTGTTTTTTTACTTTACAATATTGTATTGGTTTTGCCATATATCAACATGAATCCGCCACGGGTGTACACGTGTTCCCAGTCCTGAACCCCCCTCCCACCTCCCTCCCCATACCATCCTCTGGGTCATCCCAGTGTACCAGCCCTAAGCATCCTGTATTCTGCATCGAACCTAGACTGGCGATTCGTTTCTTATATGATATTATACATGTTTCAATGCCATTCTCCCAAATCATCCCACCCTCGCCCTCTCCCACAGAGTCCAAAAGAGTGTTCTCTACATCTGTGTCTCTTTTGCTGTCTGGCACACAGGGTTATTGTTACCGTCTTTCTAAATTCCATACATATGCATTAGTATTCTACCAACATTTTAAATGTCCATGTTGCCTTCCCCAGCCGATCCTCTTCTGGGACCTATACACAAGTTGTGAAGAGAATTGTGTAGAAGAATGTTCACTGCTTCTGTTATAATAAAAATCTAAAACAACCAAAAGGGCCAGCAATGTCGGATCTGAGAACTAAACAAGGGTTCAATCATGTACAGGGATACTCAGTACCAATAAAAACAGTGAGGTAAATCAGCGTGGACTGACATGGAAAGGTGAAAAAAATTCAAGGTATGGAGCAATATAATCGTGTAAACCCATTTCTGAAGAAAATCCTAATAGCAATTCTGAAAGAATAAATGAATAGCAGTCATCTCTGGGTGGTGGGATATCTAGAAACCTCCTTTTCCTGATAGATCATCTGGGTAATGCTTGAACTGTCATAGTAAGCATGTCTAACTTTTAAAAATAAGTAATCATGGCTGTGTGATATTTTTATAGATTAATTTACAGTGGAGTTGTCTTTCTTCTTCCCTCCCTTTTATTCAAGCAGGCTCTGTTTTTCATTTCCTCCAGGAAGGTAACAAAAATTAAAAATAGCCTTTCCAGTCATCCTGGCTGTTATGTTCCAAAAGCACAAACCCTTAGAGAAAGGGAATTTGTTATGTGCCTAAGCAAATTGTCTTATTGAACAGCGAGGGGAAGGCAGAGTCTTGCAGAAACAGAAAAAGAGGCCGCTGGATGGAGAAGCTGAGGGAGAGAATGTGAGAAGCCCTCAGAGGGAGAAAGAGATCTTTCCAGTTTCTAGAACAGAAATAACTTGTGCGCTGTTCACTGTTCTCAGTAGCTGGCAGGTGGGGCAGGAGACAGGGGTAAGAAGGGTAAGATTCCAGAAAATAAATGTCTGTATCTAGGCTAGGAGTTACAACTCAGAGGCCTACAGGGGCTGAATAGTTGACATCAGTGAAGGAGGCAGAGATGGTTGTAAAAAGTCAGCAAGGAGTTGTGGGCTGTGGTGTCCTGGAGCGGAATGGCTCACGTAGGATGGTGGCGGTGAACCCACGGTCTGCTGATAGCTGCCTAACAGGAGGGTGGGCCCATCATTGCCTTCTGATTTTTCAATGTAAAGTTTAAGACAAACTTAATTTTTAACTGGCTCAGTTGTACAGGTCAAACTAACTATATGTCTTAGTCCATTTGGGCTGCTGTAATAAAATACCATAGACCGAAGGGCTTATAAACAACAGAAACTTATGTCTCAAAATTCTAGAAGCCGAGAAGTCTGAGATTCTGGAACCAGACAATTCAGCCTGCTCCTTGGTTCACAGCCACCTTCTTACTATGTCCTTACATAGTGGAAGGGGCGAGGGGGCTCTCTGGGTCCTCTTTTTCAAAGGCACTAGTGCCTTTCCTGAGGGCTCTGCCCTCATGACCTAATGACCCTCTAAAGGCCCCACCTCCAAATACCGTTACCTTGTGGGTTAGGATTCTAATGTATGAATTGGAGAGAGGAGGGGACATAAATGTTCAGTCCACTGCAGTATCTGTGTTTGGTTAAATTCAACCTACAGGCCACACAAGGCTGAACTGATGGAAGGAAAAGATGCAGTCTCACAAAATTCCTGTGGTCCAAGCATTGGCCAAGCCTTAGGAGCTGCGGGCATCTCTTTCCACAGATGCCAGGGTAGACCAGGGCCACATGCTCCTTCCTACCTCCAATGCCCTTTTGAAGACCTCAAACTATAGACGCTGAATTAAAGAAGAGATGAGGAGATGAGAAACCCAAGGGGACCTGATGCTATGCTTTTTATGTACCAGTAGACAGGTGGAGGGAGACAGAGTCAGAAATGAAATTGAGTGAAAAATAAAAGGATTAATACTATAGATTATTTTTTGTAATCCTTGTAGGAAAAGCAGAGGTGTGCTGCCTAGCACCTCAGAAACCAGCTTCCTAAGAACCACAGCTGCGTGAGCTCCTCCCCTGCACACCCAGCTCACAGCTGTGTGAGCTCCTCCCCTGCACACCCAGCAAGCAGGGGCCTCTGCCTCACTGCTCCCGCTCTCTTATCCCCCTCACCATCTCCACAGACGCTTCCTTCCCTCCCCCTGCAGCCCATGCCAGGAGGAAGCCCCCACCCCTCTCTCACCACTGTCATCAGGGCATATGTGGAAGTCAGGCCCATGTAACCAAGAGGCTGGGAGTGAAAGGCAAGGAAATAAGAGTTCCTGGACTCCCTGGTTGGAAACTGGAACAAGTAGAAATGTAATCAGGAGGGATTTCTCTACTGCTTTGAATATTATAGTTTGGCCTTCTTACATCATGTTGTGAAGACTGGCCAGGAAAACTAGATCAACACTTGATTAAAATATATATATATATAGGTGAGAGGCATTTTAAACTCCACCAACCTACAATCAAACTCACGGTTCTCTTCACCATTTTCCTCTCTTGCATCTCTACTTTCTCTACCTTATTTAGCCCATCGAGTTTCACAGCTTAGGGTCACACCACTACACATGTGGTCAAATCCTAGCTTCCAGTGCAACTTGTCTGAGCACCAGACACACACTGTCCAAGGCCTTGGACATGTCTCATACCAGGACATCCAGAAGGTTTCCCAGAGACCTTTGGGAATGGTAATAAGGACCTCCCTAGAGTTGAGGGTTGGGGGAGGGTGGACGAGGAAAGTGAAAAGAAACAGGAAAAACGCCTTCCCCTTGTTGCAGGGGAACAGGGAGAAGGGTGTGCAGGCCAGGGCGCTTAGCTTGGCTTGCAAAACACCTGCTGAATTTCAACCCCTAGGCTGACATTCTTCTTCCTGTCTTTCCTTTCACTGTCAGTTTCCTTCAGTCGACCTGGCATCTCCCAGTCAGCTTAGATGCCAATTCTTCCGAAAGTCTTTCCTGACCCCCGAGCTAGAACTGGGTGCGCCTCTGCACCGTGCCGTTCCCTCTCCGTTACACCAAGCGCACTCTAGAGTAATCCCCTATGATCTGACTTCACAACACCTTAGACATAAAGGGAGCTGGGGGGAACGAAGAAACTTAGCTTTCTTCACTATGTGTCTATTAAGCACATAAGATGATCCTATTTCATCTTATATTTATGATTTAGACAATTGGGCAAGAAATACTGAATTTCCTTGTTTTCTTCCACCCTATTTATTTTGATTCTAAGCCTCCATCCTGCCATGCTGGGGTGTATTTTAGTTTCACACACTGTTAGGCCCCCTGTAGGACCAAGACCCTGGGGAGTTTCCTCTGGATGTCAGTCACCAGGACACCAGACACCCACACAGTTAGCTGCTGTGCTGATTCTGGGTGATGCCTGGGGGCACTAGGGTCCTATTCAAGACCAAGAGATACGCAGTCCTTTTTCTGAGGTCTCACCACCTCCATGGAGCAAGGGCTCCGCACCCCATTCCTCATCCCATTCACCTCCAAGGCTGGGGAAACCCCTCTCACCTCCTGCTTCCCTCCCACCTCTCCTTGGGTTTCCCAGCGCAATTTCCTCATTGCAACTAGGCTTTTAAAAATCAAAAATCAGAAAGGGAAGAATCCTGCCAGCAGTTTCTGCTTCCTCCCTACTCTAAGGCAGAGTCAGAACCTGGCTCCCTACTTAAATGAGGGAAGATAAAAAAAAAGTACAGGAAGAAAAGCATCAGCTTGGCATGTACACACTGCTGCTGTTGCTAAGTCACGTCAGTTGTGTCCGACTCTGTGAGACCCCATAGACGGCAGCCCACCAGGCTCCCCCGTCCCTGGGATTCTCCAGGCAAGAACACTGGAGTGGGTTGCCATTTCCTTCTCCAGTGAATGAAAGTGAAAAGTGAAAGTGAAGTCGCTCAGTCGTGTCTGACTCCTAGCGACCCCATGGACTGCAGCCCACCAGGCTCCTCCGTCCATGGGATTTTCCAGGCAAGAGTACTGGAGTGGGTTACCATTGCCTTCTCCGATGTACACACTACTATATTTAAAATAGATAACCAACAAGGGCCTACTGTAGAGCACAGGGGCTTCAGCCTAATATTCTGTAGTAACCTAACGTAATAACCTAAATGTGTAAAGAATGTGAGAAAGAATAGGTACATGTATAACTGAATCACTGCTGTATACCTGATACTAACACAACATTGTTAATCAACTATGCTCCAATATAAAATAATAATTTTAAAATTCAACAACAAAAAATCATTTGTATCACAGGAAATTTCTCAACCTTGTCTGCTCCTTCGGGCACCCCTTGGTGTGACTGATGCCCGGTTCTACCCAAAGGTGTCCACATCCTAATCCCTGGACCTGTGAATATGCTACTTTATACCCTAAAAAGGCCTTTGCTGATGTGACTAAATGAAGGATCATGAGATGAGGAGATTATCCTGGATATTCTGAGGGAGCCCAAGGGGCTCAAACACAAGAGTCTTAATAAGAGGGAGGCAGGAGACTCCCAAGTCACTGTGGACGGTGACTGCAGCCATGAAATTAAAAGATGCTTGCTCTTTGGAAGGAAAGCTATGACAAAACTGACAGCATGTTAAAAAATAGAGACATCACTTTGCCAACAAAGGTGCATATAGTTAAAGTTATAATTTTTCCAGTAGTCATGTATAGATGTGAAAGTTGAACCATAAAGAAGACTGAACACTGAAGAATTGATGCTTTCAAATTGTGGTGCTGGAGAAGACTCTTGAGAGTCCCTTGGACTACAAGGAAATCAAATCAGTCAATCCTTAAGGAAATCAACCCTGAATATTCATTGGAAGGACTGATGCTGAAGCTGAAGCTCCAATACTTTGGCCACCTGATGCAAAGAGCTGACTCATTGGAAAAGACCCTGATGCTGGGAAAGACTGAAGTCAAGAGGAGAAGGGGACGACAGAGGATGAGATGGTTGGATTGCATCACTGACTCAATGAATAGGAAGCTGAGCAAACTCCAAGAGATAGTGAAGACAGGGGAGCCTGGCATGCTGCAATCCATGGGATCGTGAAGAGTCAGACACAGCTTAGCAATTGGACAACAACAACAAACGGTCACAATCAGAGAGTGAAGACATAGGATGGAAGCAGAGGCCAGAGAGGAGAGAGGCACCACTGCTGGTTTTGAATATGGAGGAAGAGACCATGAGCCAAGGAATGTAGGCAGCCTCGAGAATGTGCAAAAGACAATGAAATGGGTCCTCTTTTAGACTCTCCAGAAGGACACGGGCTTGCCAACACCTTGATTTTGTGCGTGTGTTCTTAGTCACTTTCGTGTCTGACACTTTGCAACCTTATAGACTGTAGCCCACCAGGCTCCTCTGTCCTTGGGGATTCTCTAGGCAAGAATACTGGAGTAGGTTGCCATGCCTTCCTCCAGGGAATCTTCCCAACTCAGGGGTCAAACCCAGGTCTCCCACATTGCAGGCAGATTCTTTACTGTCTGAGCCACCAGGGAAGCCCGCCTTGATTTTAGCCCAGTGAAACCAGGTTTGAACTTCTGACTTCCAGAACTGTTAAGATAATACAATTGTGTTGATTTAAGTTTCTGTGTTTGTGGTAGTCCTTTACAACAGTAAGAGGTACCTAACAGACACCTGAGGACAAGTATAATATATACCGTGTAGGACGTTATGACATGTCCTGCACAAAGGACTCAAAGAAAGTTCATACAACTGAATTCTCTGTCTCTCATAAACAGATACCTTCAGAATAAAGGTGGCATATTGGACTTAAAATATGGCTTGGTTTACAGGAGTTTGGCAGGATCGTGTTTTGGTTTAAAAATGTATTGTCCAGCATTTTGTTCTTGTTCTCTCCATCCCCAGCCTGCTATAATGAGAGTTTTCTTTGTGCACTGCTCTCAGGGTGTGGGTAACACGGCTGGAAAGAGAAAGACCCTTTCCAGCACCTGGCTTTTGAGCATCCAGGGAGACATGCACCTAGCCGGAAGGCTGGCATTGAGGGTAAAGGATTTTTTGAAATTTTACACACACACACACACAAAATTTCCTTTTAAATATCAGGAGCCACAAGCTGGTCAAATTAGAGCATGGGATTTATATCATGAACCATGTAACAGAAAAAAATGTGTAATTATGTAAGAGCCCTTCCCACCAAAAAGAGAGGCATTACACACCCAGGAAGGCAAGAGAGATCCCTGGACTCTGAGACTCAGGCTCAGCTGCACTGGGTCTTTGAGAAATGCCAGTGCCTTGCCCTCTGCTTCTCTGGACCCAGCCAGAAAGAGGGTGGGAGAACAGGAAAAACTACAGGTAAGCTTGGGAGATCCTGGAGCAGAAAGGACTGCTGAGCCAAAGCAGATGCAGGTAACATGGCCCCAAGGGCAGTAGGTAACAAGGTGCTGAGGGCAGCCGGCAAAGCTGCAGAGATAGGCAACAGATACCAGGTATGTTGATGGGACCAGACCAGGCGATGCCCTTCAGTTCGACAAACGGTGCCATGTGACGCCTGCACCCTGCCCCAGTGCCAAATGTTCCAGAAGCACCCTTGCCCCCAACCTCACCCTTCATGTGACAGGGAAGACTCATATCTCTGCCTCAGCATTTAATCCAAAGAGATTGCTTGATTAAAGGACCCTGAATTGACAATATTAAATCTTGCAACCACTGGCAGAATTGAGTGCTATGGAGCAAAATCATTTCAGTATGGAGAGACATAGGAAATTATATTTCCTCACATGAAACATTTTTACCCTAGTAAAAATTTATACCAACAAATAACTTGAAGCAGAGCTGAAATGGAAACATTTATTGGAGTGACACCTAACTTCTGTTATTTAAGATTTGTTTTTATCCATCAAACTTTAAATAATTCCAACTTACGGTGTCCTATTTAAGGGATTTTCTCCTCTCTTAAGAAAAAAGATTTTACAGTAGTTCTACTATGGTTTTCTCTTTGAAGCCAAGGTAAAAAATTAGATTTTATAGATAAATTCTACTTTTCATGCATACGTTTTATCATGGTATTTTTCTCCCCTTTTTCAAATATGAGTTGATCATTAAAGGCCTCATCCTGGAAGCCTCCTTGATAGAAAGGGAAGATAAGAATCTGGATCCACTCAGGGGAAGAAACCCAGAATTGATTTTTTAGGTGTATCAGCATAACGTAGGGGAAAGTAACAAGTCCAGGAAAGCAGTTGACTTGGCCTCTCGGCTCCCGGGATGGGAGTCCAGTCTCTAGACGGGAGTTCCATCAACTCATTCGTACCCTGCTCCCTTTTCCCCCATTTGTAAAGTGAGGCTGGAAAAGATGATGTCCAAGGCACTGTTTCTCACACTGTAATATATGGGTTTTGAGAAGTGTGGGGATCTCCAGGAAGGCCTAACATTCAGCCTCTAACCAGATTCCAGGTCTGGCTAATGGTGCCCACCCTCAAACCACACTTGGAGTATCAAGGCTACAAAGAACAACCCAGATCTGAAATTGTTTTGTTTCATTAACTCGTGCACGCATTCAGAGTACTGCCATTTGTTCTCATTTTTAAAAATACATTTTGGACAGCTGAAAAAGGCCCATATTGTCCAAGTCTTAACTGAATTAGGGATTGGAATCACTGTGAAGGATTGCAGATCACTAAACACAAATACACATCTTTTTTCTCTAGCTCAGTAGTTCTAGCCCGTGTATGTGCATGCTAAGTCACTTCAGTTGTGTCTGACTCTTTGCATCCCTGGATGGTACTATGGCCCACCAGGCTTCCCTGTCCACGGGATTCTCTGGACAAGAATACTGGAGTGGGTCGCCATGCCCTCCTGCAGGGGATCTTCCCAACCGAGGGACAGAACCTGCATCTCTTATGTCTCCGGCATTGGCAGTGGTTCTTTGCCACTAGCTCCACCAGGGAAGCCCAGAAGTTCTAGTCCCTACAGCTGCATGTTAATATCACCTGGAGTGCTTTCAAAAACTCCCAGTGCCTCTGCCCACCCACTCCTCACTACTGCCCACCCCCAACACACGCACTTACCAATGCGCACCAGAATGCAATTTAATTGGTCTGGGAGGGGCCCAGTGACCAGGTGTTTCTCAAAAGCTCTGTTTCTCTTGTGATTATAACGTGCAGTGCAGATGGAGGGCCACTCCAGGCCAGCTTCTCCAAGTCTGAAGGCACTCCAGGTATGAACAAGTTGTTTTTATGCTCCCCACAGCTGTTAGCCATTAACTTGGGCATTCTCGTACTTGGGCATTCTCGTGGAAAGCTCAGTTACATTATACAAGTCATGTAAACATTTCTCTTATGAACTTGTAATTCAATAAGACTTCTCAGCAAGGGAGATGATGCAGAGAATCTAGTTTTGTTTGGTCCTTTTCAGAAAAAAACAGACAATTATCAAATTATACTGCATTCTGTGGCTCTTGGATGTACATGGGCTTTAAGGGAGATTTGGTCTATTTTCCCCTTTGTAAGGCTCCACTTTAACCAGCCAAGTCGGCAGAAGCCAGCAGAGACAGTAAAAGTTCCTGAAGGTTCAGATGTCAACAGGACAATCTCTCCCTGGAGAATAACCCTTCTGGAAGGTCATAGTGGTTAAGAAGCCAGACTGTCAGTTGGAATCCTAGTTCCACCATTTTCTCACTATAGGACTCTGGGCAATTTTCTTAACCCCTGAGTTTCCTTATGGATAAAAATGTAATGGTGTTTAGGTTATGAAGAGTGAGATGGGTTAATGTGTATGAAGTGAGTTTTTTTTTGTACAATGCTTGTTATGTAGTAATTTTTATTAATATTATCATGCACCCTGTGAGATTAGAAGCGGGATATTACTATTTCCCCCTTTGAAATTATATTTTAATGTTGCCTCAGCAAGACTAGAGCACACGTGTACTTATTTAGAGAATGATTAGAAAAAGGAATGTGGCTGCTCCCAGGCCTGGGAAAGTCAGTCTTAGGTAAATTAAGGCTGAGTGATGGCAGATCTTACGCGCTAGGCCAGAGAGTCTAGATTAATCTTGTCGACAGTAAATAGCCATTTAAATTGTTTGAACCAGAGAATGATGTGATTGTTTTTAAACAGACCTGTTTAAAACAGACCAGTACAGAATGCAAATGGGGTATGCAAGTGTCTCACCCCTTCTCGAGCTGCTGGAGTTTTTCTGCCCTACTTCTGCAAGTGGTGCTACCACAGGATTTGCATTTGCAACCTGTGGTTTTCCTGAAGCAGAGAAGGGTCCTCAAAACACTGACAGTTCAAGGTCTGCCCCAAGAGGCTGACAGTTGAATGAAACCTTGAAGCCCCAGTGTCCATTCTGAAAACTCCCAGCCAGCAACAGCCCTGGAGTAATTTTATTTTCCCCCTAAATTTTCAAACAGTTATCTGTATCATCTAAGGCACTTTGAAGATTTATATTCCAGTGCTTCCCCCGGCCCCCAGCAAAACCTGAAGTGAAAAAACAAGAACTAGGAACAGTGTCATGTACCCTCCTGGAACCACTGAGGTCCTCCAGTACAATGGGAATTTCATGTAATGGATAGGAACTGTTAGCCTGCTTCCAAGTATTTCACGGGTTTAAGGTCAAGAAGTTTACAGTGAAGATTTGGGGCTTGGCCAGATCAACTGTAGAATGTGAATTTTTTTAAAAACCTTTTTACTTTGTATTCGGATATAGCCAATTAACAATGTTGTGATAATTTCAGACGAACAGCAAAGGGACTCAGCCATAAGAATGTGAACATTTTTACAGGCTGAGAAGTTTGCCCAGATCATCTCCCATATGTTAAAACCAGAGTACATAAAATCAGGTTGCTTGACTCCAGCCTTCTATTAAAAAAAAAAAAAAACACTCTTAAATAAAATAAATCTATTCCTCCCAGCTCAGAAGTAGGAGGTATTTGGGAAGTGGAGCTGAAGTGATGCAACTTCTAAACCTAATTCTTTCCTAATTTGGGGAGAATCCGAAGAATTGAACTGTGGTGTTGAGAAGACTCTTGAGAGTCCCTTGGACTGCAAGGAGATCCAACCAGTCAATCCTAAAGGTATCAGTCCTGAATTGGAAGGACTGATGCTGAAGCTGAAACTCTAATACTTTGGCCACCTGATGTGAAGAACTGACTCATTGGAAAAGACCTTGATGCTGGGAAAGATTGAAGGTGGGAGAAGGGGATGACAGAGGATGAGATGGATGGATGGCATCACCGACTTGATGGACATGAGTTCGAGTAGGCTCCAGGAGTTGGTGATGGACAGGGAAGCCTGGCGTGCTGCAGCCCTTGGGCTTGCAAAGAGTTGGACACAACTGAGCAACTGAACTGATTTAACTCTTAAAATCTTTGTTCTCCCTCAAATAAGTGGTAATATCAAATTCTCAATCATCTAGATATGCAGAAGTTCAACCCATGTTTATTGAGTGCTTACCATGTGTTTCGTTAGTCCCAGTGTTAATCAGTTCTCATAATAACGCTCTTGACTCAGGAATATCATTAATGCCATTGAGCAGACAAGGAATCTGAAGCGTAGAGAAAGGTTAATAACTTGCCCAAAGCTACAGAGATTGAATGTGGCAGAGCCAGGATTCAAACTTGAAATACAGAACCTATGTGGCTACAAGGAAATGCAGTGACTGCCCTGAACAAGATGAGAGCCTCCTGGGGAGAAACTGAGTGCGTGCAACCATGCTTACAACTCAGGTGACTGTGCAGAAAATCAAGAGGACAAGAATGTTCAGGGAGAGAAAAGACATGGTTGTCAGGGTGAAAGAGGCTTCTGAGAAGAGTAGGGTGGGAACAGGGGCGGAAAAAGTGAGGGCATATAATACTACTTGGCAAAAAGAGTAAAGACATTCCAGGTGGAAGAAACAAAGTGAATAAGAGATGAAGGCAAATATTAGGCACATTTGGAGAACAGTCCTACTGTGCTTTATTAAAGAAATGTAGCAGAGGCCATGGAGGCTGACTCCACAGAAGCCAAGAGAGGTAGTGAGGGTCCTAACCAGCTGAAAGTTCAGTTCAGTTCAGTTCAGTTCAGTCACTCAGTCGTGTCTGACTCTGGACCCCATGGACTGCAGCATGCCAGGCTTCCCTGTCCATCACCAACACCCAGAGCTTGCTCAAACTTATGTCCATCAAGTTGGTGATAACATGCAACCATCTCATGCTCTGTCATCCCCTTCTCCTCCCACCTTCAATCTTTCCCAGCATCAGGGTCATTTCCAATGAGTCAGTTAGATGAGCATTAGATGGCCAAAGTATTGGAGTTTCAGCTTCAACATCCGTCCTTCCAATGAATATTCAGGACTGATTTCTTTTAGGGTTGACAGATTTGATCTCCTTGCCATCCAAGGGACTCTCAAGAGTCTTCTCCAACACCACAGTTCAAAAGCATCAATTCTTTGGCACTAAGCTTTCTTTATGGTCCAACTCTCACATTCATACAAGGCTACTGGAAAAACCATAGTTTGATTAGACAAACCTTTGTTGGGAAAGTAGCATCTCTGCTTTTTAATATGTTGTCTAGGTTGGTCATAACTTTTCTTCCAAGGAGCAAGTCTTTTAATTTCATGGCTGCAATCACCATCTGCAGTGATTTAGAGCCCAAGAAAATAAAGTCTCTCACTGTTTCCATTGTTTCCCCATCTATTTGCCATGAAGTGATGGGACCAGATGCCATGATCTTAGTGTTATGAATGTTGAGTTTTAAGCCAACTTTTTCACTCTCCTCTTTCACTTTCATCAAGAGGCTCTTTAGTTGCTCTTCACTTTCTGCCGTAAGGGTGGTGTCATCTGCATATCTGAGGTTGTTAATATTTCTCCCGGCAATTTTGATTCCAGCTTGTGCTTCATCCAACATTTTGCATGATGTACTCTGCATGTAAGTTAAATAAGCAGGGTGACAATAGCCTTGAAGTACTCCTTTCCCAATTTGGAACTGGTCCTTTGTTCCATGTCCGGTTCTAACTGTTGCTTCTTGATCTGCACACAGATTTCTCAGGAGGCAGGTAAGGTGAGCTGTTATTCCCATCACTTTCAGAATTTTCCACAGTTTGTTGTGATCCACACAGTCAAAGGCTTTGGTGTAGTCAATGAAGCAGAAGTAGATGTTTTTTTTGGAATTCTCTTGCTTTTTCTATTACCCAACGGATGTTGGCAGTTTGATCTTTGGTTCCTCTGCCTTTTCTAAATCCAGCTTGAACATCTGGAAGTTCTCAGTTCATGTACATAGACTTTTTTTTTTTTTTTTGGCCACATGGCATATGGGATCTTCCCTGACCAGGGATTGAACCCTCACTCCTTGTACTGGGCAGTGTAGAGTCTTAGACACTGGACCACCAGGAAAGTCCCATGTAATAGACTTTGATGTCATGTTTGTTGAATGAATGAAGTGGGGAAAGTGTCAAAAAGTGCAAAAGATGGAAGAGAAAGTAGACTGGATATAAATAATTCAAAGTATACAATAAAAGAACTTTGAGTTTTCACACATGAGTAAGTGGTGGGTCTGTGAACTTAAATGGAGATGTCAAGAAAGCAAACTGGCTTCGAGGAATTGCCAGTCCATCCCACAAGTTTCTGGCAAAGGTAAAATCAAATGAGGTTAGTACAGTTCATCTGTAGCTCTATCTGAAATATACCATCTGCACTCATTTATTCACTAAACATTCTTTTTTTTAATTTTTATTTTTACTTTAATTTACTTTACAATACTGTATTGGTTTTGCCATACATTGACATGAATCCACCACGGGTGTACATGAGTTCCCAAACGTGAACCCCCCCTCCCACCTCCCACCCCATATCATCACTAAACATTCTTAAGCATTGTGCCATGTAGTCACTCAACAAATATGTCATATGATAAAGGAGAATTAAGCTGCAGTTAGAACTAAGGTTGCTAATCCATTGACAATGAGATAGGGAGAGTAGCCTGACTCCCCAGGTGAGCTCAATGTAATCACAGGGCCTTTCAGTTCAGTTGAAGAGAGTGGGAGGCAGTGGAGGTGGCAGAGTCAGAAGGAGGTAAGATGTTGGAAGCTCGCTTGGAGGGATGTCAGAAGCTTGCTGGGAGAGATGTCCGATCTCCCCCTGCCACTGCTAACTTTGAAGAAGAAAGGGGGCTGTAAGCCAAGGAATGTGAGCAGCCTCGAGAGGCTAGCAAAGGCAAAGGAACGGATTTGCCCTTAGTACCTCCGAGAAGAAGCAGGCCCGCTGACATACTGATACTAATCTGGTGTAAAAGACCTATTTTGGACTTCTGACTCCAAGAAAAGTAAGTTGCTTTACATTTTTGTTGCTTTAAGCCACAAAATTTATGGCATTGTGTTACAGAAGCAATATAAAACTAATATGCTACTATACATTTTTTATTTAATGAAAATGTAGAAATCTATTTTAGCAATGAGGAAACAGAAGCATATTGATTTGTCCCAATTTTGGTAGTTTGTCCAAATTTTGGCTACTTAACATTATTCTTTCTTGGCAGCTTCCTGGTTTTCCTTCTACCCCGCTGACCACCTTTTCCCTGGGCCCTTTGCAAGAGCAATTCCTTTTGGCAGTGTTTCTTAGGAATTTCTCCTCAATACTCTCTCCTTTGAATTCTTTTTCTTAGGTGATCTCATCTATTCCCATTCCCATCCCTTCTCATTCTGTTCAACAATATTTGAATTTCTTCAAATATTTCTTTTTATAGTGAATTACTCCCTAAGTGATATTCCTAGTTGAGACCCCTCATATAGCTCCACACTATTTAAGCTTGTCATCTCTCAACTCGACATCATTTGTTGAGCTAGGATAGCATACAAACATTTCAAACCTAACATGTTCAAAATAGAATCATTACCACCCGCAAAAGCAATTCCCCACCCCCACATTCAATTACGTTTGGCTTAAGTCAAAAAGAAGAGTCAAGCTTCATTTCTCTTTCCCTAACCTCCGTGTTCATCCCATCAGCAATCCATCCACTTCAGCCTTCCTTCACTACTGCCTTCCTAGTCCAAGTTACCATCATTTTTCACCCCAAAACCATAGTTGCTCGCCTTCAGCCTCTGCTTCCTTGTTCCTCCATGGATCTATTTTCCTCACCACAATGAAAGTGTCCTTCTTAGGGCACAAATCAGATCTTGTCATGTCCCTTCGTAACACCCTTAAATGGCTTCCATTGGACTTAGATCCTAACTTCTTTGCAATGACTGGTGAGGCTCTGCCCAAACCAGCTCCTGCCCACCTCTTCTGCTGCTACTAAGTCGCTTCAGTCGTGTCTGACTCTGTGTGACCCCATAGACGGCAGCCCACCAGGCTCCTCCGTCCCTGGGATTCTCCAGGCAAGAACACTGGAGGGGGTTGCCATTTCCTTCTCCAATGCAGGAAAGTGAAAAGTGAAAGTGAAGTCGCTCAGTCGTGTCTGACTCTTCGCGACCCCATGGACTGCAGCCCACCAGGCTCCTCCATCCATGGGACTTTCCAGGCAAGAGTGCTGGAGTGGGGAGCCATCGCCTTCTCCCTTCTTCTGCTACTGCTCCCTTTCTATCATTTACGTTTTACTGTTCAAAAGGGGCTTCTCTGAGCTGCTCAGTCCCTGAAGTTCTTTCCTGCCTCACAGTCTTTATAACTGTGGCTTCCCATTGGTGGGGTGCATGTGTTCACAAACACAGATGCACACACGCGCATCTCTCGTCTGTTACTCATGCTTCAATTTTCAGCCTGTTTCCTCCTCAGAAAGGCCAACAGTAAACCATGCTTTCTAAAGCATTTTAACTCTGCCCCCAACCTCTCTTCAAACTGATTCTCTATCCCAGGCTCCTTGCAGGACTTATTATATTGCAGTTTTTTGTCATTTGTCATTTGGTTACTTGTTTGGATTTTCTTTTTTTCCCCTCTAGCTGTATAAAAGGTTTTTTCAGAGGTTTTTGTCTTTTCAGAAGACAAACCCTCTACTTTGCTTTATGAGGCAGGTAGCAACCCCAAACCACAGGCAGATTTGGACCTGCACTGGAGTTTCTTTATTTGGGGAGGGAGGCTTTCTAGAATGTAAGTTGCAAAAGGGCAGAAACTGTCTCTTTGTTACTAGTGTAACCTCAGAACACTATGCCTGACACATACGGGCTGAATAAATATCTGTTGAATGTTGAGTAAATACTGTAAGTACACAGTAACGTTCAAAATGGCACTGATAGTCCCCATATCACTATCCAAGAGTGCTACAACTACCTAAGTAGTGAGTTTTTTTTTTTCTAGCACAGCGAAAATAATTTTTTAAATTATTTTATGTATCTTTTTGATTTTGGGCTGTGCTGGGTCTTCATTGCTGTGTGGGCTTTCTCTAGTTGCGAGCAAGAGCTTCTGTTTTGGCAGAGCACAGACTCTAGGGTGGGTCGGCATCAGTAATTGCGGCACATGGGCTCAGCAGGTGCAGTTCCTGGGCTCTAGAGCACAGACTCAATAGTTTCAGTGCAAGAGCTTAGTTGCTCTGAGGCATATGGGATCTTCCTGGATCAGGGATCAAGCTCATGTCTCCTGCATTGACAGGCAGATTCTTTACCACTGAGCTACCAGGGAAGACCCCATGAATTTGAATTCAAGTCAATAAAAGATCATAGCCAGTTGAATTTACATTTGTAATATCCTTTTTTATATTCCATTGATTGTGCTTATTTATATATTAAATCAAATATGCATTTAAAAATTTCATGTTATGACAAACAACATTTTTTTAACCTAATGACTTTTTGTACCAATTAACTTCTTTTGACTTTATTCTTCATTTGTGGTAAACCCACATGGTATAGATGTGTATTTGGAAAAAGGAAATGTGTATTTAGAACAGACCAAACCAGCACACAGGATCACATTTTTTTCCCCAAAGTTGGAGTGCTAAAGAGAAATTCATGGGCCATATATGATTTGTAGGAAATCCCCAGTAAGAAATAAAAATAGGATATAAAAGAGATTCAGATTATGTATAACAAATGACTAATTCTTCTCAAATAGGTATTTGGAGATGAGCTAAAATGTAGTATCAGGCAAGTGAAATAATATTAATATTAAGCTAAGTGAAGTTGCTCAGTCATGTCCGACTCTTTACAACCCCATGGACTGTAGCCTACCAGGATCCTCCATCCATGGGATTTTCCAGACAAGAGTACTGGAGTGGGTTGCCATTTCTTTCTCCAGGGGATCCTCCTGACCCAGGGATTGAACCTGGGTCTCCTGCATTGCGGGCAGACGCTTTACCCACTAAGCCACCAGGGAAGTCCTAATACTAATATGTTTAATCTCAGATAAGAGTATACTGAATTCATGGTTAGTAGCCCACTCCTTTGAAAAATATCTGTAGCATAAGAAACACTTCCATTCTTCCACCACCGTTCATTAGAGCAACATATATCCAATCCCCCAAAAGGGACAGAGTTGTGCGATCTGTAAGTTTGAGGGATTCATGTTCAATCAGTAAACTTTTATTTTAAAGCTACAGAATGCTAGGTGCTTTGGAAAATAACAAGATGAATGAATCCCCAAACCTGATTTTATATAGGTTACAATCCAGTTGGAAAAAATAAGGCAAAATATGCAAAGAGTCAAGAACACAGGAGGACTTGAGGTTTTACAAGACAGGACGGTCAGTCATCAGCTTCCCAGGTGGCTCAGCAGTAGAGAATCCACCTGCCAATGCAGGAGGTGCAAGTTCAATCTCTGGTCTGGGAAGATCCCCTAGAGAAGAAAAGGACACTCCACTCCAGTACTCTTGCCTGAAAAACCCCATGGACAGAGGAGCCTGGTGGTCTACAGTCCATGGGGTCGCAAAGAGTTGAACACGACTAAGTGGCTGAACAACACCAAAAGCATGGTCAGCCATGGGGCCCACCTGTAGTACAGATCCTTTACATAAAAGATTTGAGCATCCTTGGATTTTGGTGTCTGCAGAGGTCCTGGAACTGATCCCCCACAGACAGGGAGGCATGACTGTACTAACTGACTGAGCAGACTCTCCCGAGGTGAACCTTCCATCACAGGCTGGTTTTCAGCAAAGACTTCCCACTTTTCCCCAGGGATCCTGCAGAAGGTTGGCCATGTTGATCTGGTCATGCTGAACTAGGTGAATTCTGTGGTGTCTTCCAAACCTAAGTTTATAGAATTCATCTAAAATTATTAAGACAAGAACTTAAATCATAAGGATACCAGCCCATTACAATGTCCGTATTTTCACAAACACAAGCTGAAGCAGGAGGTGCCCATGGGTACCTTTGTTGTCTTGCTATTTACCTTTGGTAGCAATTGTTTCGCTTTGGTCACTATTGCAACCAGACTGGAATTTCTGTCTGGTTTTACTCTATCTGTGTAGCAGTGAAGGGCATGAGTTCTGGAGACAAGCCACCTGCACTTGAATTTTGGCATTACTAGTATAGATTTTGACGGGTGTTTCTTGGCCTTTAAGCCTCAGTTTCCAATCTGTAAACTGGGAATGACAATGGACCTGCTCATAGTGTGGCTGCGAGGATCCACACATAAACAGTGCTTTAATACACTTAAAGCACTTAGTGTGGAGCCCACAACAGAGAAAACCCTCAGTACACATCACTTGTGATTATACAATTGGCATAATGAACCATACCTTCCTGTGCAGTCCATCTCTTGGATTTCACCTTTAAATTTGCTCTATCCTATTATAGGGGCTTTCTAATTGAATCTGTTTTGGAACTATGATGCTTTGGGAACAGTGGAATTTGAAAATGTAAAGCAGGCCTTACTAAACAGATGATACAGGGCAGCATGGTGCAGTGCTGAGAGCAGGGGCCTGATTCCAGTCCTCCACTGGGGCCAGCTCTGGGACTGGACAGATCCCTTGCGCTCAGCATCAAGAAAATGAGAGGGTTACATGGAATTCTCTTTATGCTCTTTCCTGGGTAAAATGGACTAAAGTCTTTCATCCTCAGTGGGGCCCTGGATGGAACAGAATAATAAATCATGAAGACAGACAGGAGGAATGGAAAAATCAAAAGCCTAAACACTGACTATTTAAGGGAGTCTGTGAACCAGAGTACGTCCTGTGCATGCTTCACTATGCAATGAATGGTCCTTGTGTACTATGTAAAGCAAGGTGATAATAACTATGTATTCTAAATTACTGAAATTGTCCTACATTTTAATAAGGGTGTACCTCATTCAACTGAGGAGAAGTTAAAGGTGACACCAGCCAGACTTTGCCATACTAATCACATAGAGCTCCTCATCATAAGCCTCCATGCTATGGCCAGTGGTCACAGCCTAGCTGAATAGAAGATTGCCTGCTATATAACCCCAATGTGTTGTTTGTTTGATTTGCACCAAAGTGTTTACAGGATTACAGGATCAAGAACAGATGTAATTGAAAGAATCCTTTTACTGCCTGATAACCACCAGAAGCTTGACTCTAAGCCAGGCCACATGCTCTCTGTGTATTAGAGGCCCCAGTAACCAAGGGCACATGTTTCACTTTCCCCCTTCCTTCTACTCCCTCCCTCAAATTTATCTAGAACCTCTATTTTGAGTGCACTGTGCATTCAAAGAAAAAGATGCAGTTCAGGTTTCCAGGAATTGACAATGTCACGGAAGAAACAGACACATAAATTGACAATTCTAGTCTAAGGGGATATGTGCAGTGCAGAAAGGTGTTCAGACTATGGAAGCATTAGAGGAGGACTGTCTGGCTAGAAGGCGAGCTGGAGAGGTGGGAGGCAACATAAATGATAAAGAAGATAATTGAAGAATGCTGGATACAGACTCATAAAAGCTAAATACAAATTAACCAGATAAATAAATTGGATAAGGAGGAATGGGCACCCCAAGCAGAGTGAAGAACATGAACCTAGGCAGCAGGAAAGAGCACTGCTGCTGCTGCTGCTGCTGTCGCTTCAGTCGTGTCCGACTCTGTGTGACCCCATAGACGGCAGCCCACCAGGCTCCCCCGTCCCTGGGATTCTCCAGGCAAGAGTACTGGAGTGGGTTGCCATTTCCTTCTCCAATGCATGAAAGTGAAAAGTGAAAGTGAAGTTGCTCAGTCGTGTCCGACTCTTGGTGACCCCATGGACTGCAGCCTACCAGGCTCTTCCATCCATGGGATTTTCCAGGTAAGAGTACTGGAGTGAGATGCCATTGCCTTCTCCAGGAAAGACCACAGTGACTGCCAAATTCACCATAATTAGTTCCAAACTGCTGAATCACAAAGTGCAGGGCAAGAGGTGGGAAGATAGACAAAATGGATTGGCAAGGACTGAACTAAGAAAGTCCATTTGTGGGAGGCTAAGAAGCCTAGACTAGTGGTTCTCAGTGTGGTCCATGGTCCTGCAGTATCAACATCACCTGGAAATTTATTGACATGTAAATTCTCAGGTCCTATCCTGGACCTTATTCAGTTCAGTTCATTTTAGTTGCTCAGTTGTGTCCGACTCTTTGTAACCCCATAAATTGCAGCAAGCCAGGCCTCCCTGTCCATCACCATCTCCCGGAGTTCACTCAGACTCACGTCCATTGAGTCAGTGAGGCCATCCAGCCATCTCATCCTCTGTCGTCCCCTTCTGTTGCCCCCAATCCCTCCCAGCATCAGGGTATTTTCCAATGAGTCAACTCTTTGCATGAGGTGGCCAAAGTACTGGAGTTTCAGCTTTAGCATCATTCCTTCTAAAGAACACCCAGGGCTGATCTCCTTTAGAATGGACTGGTTGGATCTCCTTGCAGTCCAAGGGACTCTCAAGAGTCTTCTCCAACACCACAGTTCAAAAGCATCAATTCTTCGGTGCTCAGCTTCCTTTACAGTCCAACTCTCGAATCCATACATGACCACTGGAAAAACCATAGCCTTGACTAAACGGACCTTTTGTTGTTCAATCACTAAGGCATGTCCAACTCTTTGTGACCCCATGGACTGCAGCATGCCAGACTTCTTTGTCTTTCATCATCTCTCAGTTTGCTCAAACTCACGTCTACTGAGTTGGTGATGCCATCCACCCATCTCATCCTCTGTTGCCCCCTTCCCCTCCTGCCCTCAATCTTTCCCAGCATCAGGGTCTTCTCCAATGAGTCAGCTCTTCGCATGAGGTGGCCAAAGTATTGGAGCTTCAGCATCAGTCCTTCTAATGAATATTCAGGGTTGATTTCCTTTAGGATTGACTGGTTTGATCTCATTGCTGTCTGAATTAGAAACTCTGGAGGTGGGTCCAGCAACTGATGTTTCTGCAGGTTATTCTGATGTACTCTATAGTTTGAAAACCACTCACTTAGACTTTATCCTATAATAGGAAGGGAACTTTAGAAGAGTGAGATGCACTGATGCATTTTTTAAGTTTATATATATTGGAGTGGCACGAGTGGTAAAGAACCCGCCTGCCAACGTAGGAGACGTAAGAGACGTGGCTTCAGTCCTGGGTCAGGAAGACACTTTGAAGGAGGAAATGGCAACCCAAGTATTCTAGCCTGGAGAATCCCATGGCCAGAGAAGCTTGGTGGGCTACAGTCCATAGCGTCGCAAGGAGTCAGACATGACTAAAGTGACTTAGTACACATACTACTGCTACCACTAAGTGGCTTCAGTCGTGTCCGACTCTGTGCGACCCCATAGACGGCAGCCCACCAGGCTCCCCCGTCCCTAGGATTCTCCAGGCAAGAACACTGGAGTGGGGTGCCATGTCCTTCTCCAATGCATGAGAGTGAAAAGTGAAAGTGAAGTCCCTCAGTTGTGTCCGACTCTTAGTGACCCCATGGACTGCAGCCTACCAGGCTCCTCCGTCCATGGGATTTTCCAGGCAAGAGTACTGGAGTGGGGTGCCATTGCCTTCTCCACATAGTTGATTTTAAATGTTGTTACTTTCAGTACAGCAAAGTGATTCAGTTATTCACACAAATAGCTATTCTTCAAATTCTTTTTCCATTTAGGTTATTATAGAATATTGAGTAGAGTCCCTTGTGCTATACAGTAGGTCCTTGTTGGTTATCTATTTTAAATACAGTAGTGTGTTTTTGTTAATCCCAAACTCCTAATTTATCCCTTCCCCCCACCTTTCCCCCTTGGTAACCATAAATTTGTTTTCGAATTCTGTGAGTTTGTTTCTGTTTTGTAAATAAATTCATTTGTATCATTTTTTTGATTCCTCATATAAGCTGTATCATGATATTTGTCTTTTTCTGTTTGACTTAATTTACTTAGTACGATAACCTCTAGGTCAATCGATATTACTACAAATGGCATTATTTAATCGTTTTTATGGCTAAGTAATATTCCAGTGTGTACCACATCTTCTTTATCTGTTGATGAACATTTAGGTTGCTTGCACGTCTTGGCTATTATAAGAAATGAAATTTGGAGTGTAGGTATCTTTTCAAATTATGGTTTTCTCTGGATATGTGCCCAGGAGTGGGATTGCTGGATCATATGCTCGTTCTATACTTAGTTTTCTAAGCAGCCTCCATACTGTTCTCTGTAATAGCTGTACCAGTTTACATGGCCACCAACTGCATAGGAGTGTTCTCTTTTCTCCACACCCTCTCCACCATTTATTGTTTGTAGCCTTTTTATGATGGCCATTCTGATAGGTGTGAGGTGATATCTCAGTGTAGTTTCATTTTGCATTTCTCTAACAACCCATTTTTTGATTGGTTTATATATATATATATATACACACATATATATATACTGAGTTACATAAGCTCTTTGTATATTTTGGAGATTGTTTCCTTGTCAGTCATATTTTTTGCATATATTTCCTCCCATTCTGTGCATGTTTATGGTTTCCTTTGTTGTGCAAAAGTTTTTAAGTTTAGGTCCCATTTGTTTATTTTTGTTTTTATTTCATCACTCTAGGAGGTGGATCCAAAAAGATAATGCTGTGATTTGTGTCAGAGAGTATTCTGCCTATGTTTTCCTTTAAGAATTTTATAGCATCTGGACTTAACATTTCGATCTTTAATCCATTTTGAGTTTATTTAATCCATGGTGTTAAAGAATGTTCTTATTTTATTCTTTTATATGTAGCTGTCCAGGTTTCCCAGCTCCACTTATTGAAGAGACTATCTTTTCTCCATTGTATGTTCTTGCCTCCTCTTTTGCAGATTAATTGACCACAGGTGTGTGGTTTGTTTCTCGGCTTTCTATCCTGTTCCATTGATCTGTGTTTTTATTTTTGTGTGAGTACAATACTGTTCTGATTACACAGATGCATTTTAAGACTCTGCTCAGGTTGCTACTTCCCCACAAAATCCCCACTCCCGTCAATAGCAAAACCACCATGATGACCTTCTAGCTCAGAGAAATCTTAAGATTTCATGGTTTGCTGGCCCAGGCAATATTGGATAGCAGGACCCCAGCCCACCCATCAGATGTTTCTGGAAGCCCATTTCCATTACAAGGTGCATCTTCGATTAATCCTACCCAAACAATGTGAGTAAATACAGAGGATTCTGACATCACTTCTAATTCTAGTTAAAGATCAAATTCCTTCAGGCCTACCACTGAGTTCTGCAACCACAATGCTGTCAACACGTCAGCCCACCACTTCACAGGCTTTTACTCCTCCTCACACTTTCCACTGATGCTTCAGAACTTGGTGAACATCAGTCCAGCTTTTCCTTCTTTCCTTCCCAAGTTCCTGCACACAATAACTCAGAGAGAATGCAGCCCTTCCCTGGTCCTGTGGCCACATCTTGATTTAGTCTTTCCACTGATCCTGTAAAAAACAAATCCTTATGTTTCATGATTTTTAGAGATTGTTGCTGTAATGAACAGCCTCTCAAGAAGATGGACTTGCATGTGAAAAGCAAGGTTAATTATATCTTTTGTGTGTGCCACGTCGCTTCAGTCATAGCTGACTCTTTGCAACCCCATGGATTGTAGCCCACTAGGCTCTTCTGTCCACAGTATTCTCCAGGCAAAAATATTAGAGTGGGTTGCCATGCCCTCCTCCAGGGGGTCTTCCTGACCCAGGGATCGAACCCACATCTCTTAGGTCTCCTGCATTGATAGACAGGTTCTTTATCACTAGTACCACCTCGGAAGCCAGATGTTTATAAAACTATGGAGCTGGATATAGCAGCAGTATTTTTCACAGATCTAGAACAAATAATTTCACAATTTGTATGGAAATACAAAAATCCTTGAATAGACAAAGCAATCTTGAGAAAGAAGAATGGAACTGGAGGAATCAACCTGCCTGACTTCAGGCTCTACTACAAAGCCACAGTCATCAAGACAGTATGGTACTGGCACAAAGACAGAAATATAGATCAATGGAACAAAATAGAAAGCCCAGGGATAAATCCACACACCTATGGACACCTTATCTTCAACAAAGGAGGCAAGAATATACAATGGATTAAAAATCTCTTTAACAAGTGGTGCTGGGAAAACTGGTCAACCACTTGTAAAAGAATGAGACTAGAACACTTTCTAACACCATACACAAAAATGAACTCAAAATGGATTAAAGATCTAAACATAAGACCAGAAACTATAATGCAGGATACAGCATGCTTGGGGCTGGTGCATGGGGATGACCCACAGAGATGTTATGGGGAGGGAGGTGGGAGGGGGGTTCATGTTTGGGAACACATGTAAGAATTAAAGATTTTAAAATTAAAAAAATAAAAAACTTAAAAAAAATAAAAATAAAAAATAAATAAATAAATAAAACTCCTAGAGGAGAACATAGGCAAAACACTCTCCGACATAAATCACAGCAGGATCCTCTATGAACCACCTCCCAGAATACTGGAAATAAAAGCAAAAATAAACAAATGGGATCTAATTAAAAGTAAAAGCTTCTGCACAACAAAGGAAACTATAAGCAAGGTGAAAAGACAGTCTTTGGAAAGGGAGAAAATAATAGCAAATGAAGCAACTGACAAACAGCTAATCTCAAAAATATACAAGCAACTCCTGCAGCTCAATTCCAGAAAAATAAACGACCCAATCAAAAAATGGACCAAAGAACTAAATAGACATTTCTCCAAAGAAGACATACAGATGGCTAACAAACACATGAAAAGATGCTCAACATCACTCATTATCAGAGAAATGCAAATCAAAACCACAATGAGGTACCATTTCACATCAGTCAGAATGGCTGTGATCCAAAAGTCTACAAGCAATAAATGCTGGAGAGGGTGTGGAGAAAAGGGGACCCTCTTACACTGTTGGTGGGAATGCAAACTACTACAGCCACTATGGAGAACAGTATGGAGATTCCTTAAAAAAATGGAAATAGAACTGCCTTATGACCCAGCAATCCCACTGCTGGGCATACGCACCGAGGAAACCAGAATTGAAAGAGACACGTGTACCCCAATGTTCATTGCAGCATTGTTTATAATAGCCAGGACATGGAAGCAACCTAGATGTCCATCAGCAGATGAATGGATAAGAAAGCTGTGGTACATATACACAATGGAGTATTACTCAGCAATTAAAAAGAATTCCTTTGAATCAGTTCTAATGAGATGGATGAAACTGGAGCCGATTATACAGAGTGAAGTAAGCCAGAAAGGAAAACACCAATACAGTATACTAACACGTATATATGGAATTTAGAAAGATGGTAACGATAACCCTGTATGCCAGACAGCAAAAGAGACACAGATGTATAGAACAGTCTTTTAGACTCTGTGGGAGAGGGAGAGGGTGGGATGATTTGGGAGAATGGCATTGAAACATGTATAACATCATATAAGAAATGAATCGCCAGTCTAGGTTCGATGCAGGATACAGGATGCTTGGGGCTGGTGCACTGGGATGACCCAGAGAGATGGTGTGGGGAGGGAGGTGGGAGGGGGGGTTCAAGATTGGGAACACATGTATACCTGTGGTGGATTCATGTTGATGTATGGCAAAACCAATACAGTATTGTAAAGTAAAATTTAAAAAAAAGAAAAAAAATTTATAACTATATACCTCGCACTACAAAAAATAAATAAATAAAACTATGGAGCTAGATAGAATATAGCTACTTGGAAAGGATATGTCCTGAAAAATCTTTATCATAAAGATAATATCTTCACAGCCTACAAAAATATACATTTGGCACATTTTGGGATATTCCCCTGTCATCAGTCAAAAATTACACTGAAATATTTAGTAAAACATTTCAGATACCAGATACTTGTAAACTTTTGAGAAACTGGTTCATCCTAACTGTAACCATGTAATTTTCAAGCTCTATTTTTAGCAGTGGAATATTTTCTAAGCACATTTACACTGTCTTCCAACATATAAGATAAAAGTGGAACCATTCTGGTTGAAGCTCAGAAAGGGAGGAACAGCATGTCTCCTCTCAGCGCTTTACTCGTTCCCTTTGCTGGTCTCTGAGATGCCTCCATGGGCCCCCTGATTCAGAACCATTGATCTAACTTATTCTCAGCAGGCACGAATAGTCCCACTTCATTATTAAGGGTGACAGTAGCTATATTAGCCAGAATTCTCCAGAGAAATAGGGCCAACAGGATGTGTATGTGTCTGTCTTCTAATTCACTTAGTCTCTGTGTGTGTGTGTGTGTGTGTGTGTGTGTGTGTGTGTAATGTACAATGCATACAGAGGGAGAAAGAAAGGGGAGAGAGATTTCTTTAAAGGAATTTGCCCATGTGATTGCGAGTGGCAATCACTGAAATTCAGTCCCTGAAATCTGCAGATTAGGCCAGCAGGCTGGAATTTCCAAAGTTTGCAGTCTGGAGCCTGAATGCAGTCTGGAGGAAGGACTTCTTCCTTCTTTCTCCAGGGACTTCAGTCTTTGCTTATAAGGACTTCAACTGGTTGTGTGAAGCCCATTCACGTGATGGAAAGCAGACTGCTTTAGTCTACTGATTTAAATATTAAGACCTTCACAGCAATACCGTCACAGTCTGGTGTTTGACCAAACAACTGGCAGCATAATCTACCTAATTTGGCAAATACATTAACCATCACCAGAGCTGAAACAGATTGTAGCATCAGATTTTCCTAAATGCTACAGCAGTAAGAAAGAGCTGGGTGACCAGAGATGAAAAACAAACATCTTGAAATGCAAATATGGCCAAAAATGGTTCTTTGAAATGAATAATGTAAATAGAGGTCTAGCAAGGACTGTATTGGGAAAAGCAGGGAAAAGCAGGCCTAATTTTGATGAATTTGCTGTACAAATTCATATTTGTACAAATACAAATGATAGAGTAGAAATTAGTCACTAAAATGCTGCAAAAAACTGAAAACTTTTCATTAAAGATGTACTGACATTTGAGGTTATTACACCAGCAGTCTGGCGTTTCATGCATAACTGTGACCTATTTCTCAGCAACTGGTTCTTGTTACCAGGGATGTTAATGAAGGAAATGAAATTTTTGCCTGTTGAAAACTGAGATCATACTTCTTCCCCAAAGGAGTATTAGTTCTTCAATCTAAAAGAAAATAGTTCAGAAAGGAGAGGCTGAATGATAACCAATATAGATTGTTCATGTATTTAATCACTCAACAAGATTTTGGATCAAAGAAAGCTGTAATCTCTTGCACTTCACAGTTCAGGTCTCAAAATGCAACGTACCCACCACCTCACCCTATCCCCCCACCTCCCACCCCACCAAACCCATTGCCAACCTGGACTACAGAAAGTATTATGCTGGTAATATAATCTCATCAATTAGCCAGAGCTGTTGGATCAGGGCAGCCATTTTTATATCTACAACATGGAGGTAATATGGCACAAAATCTCTGGCCCACAGAGAAGATGGTGACTAAATGACAAATCTAATTTTCCCTTTGACAAAGTATTGAATCCTAAAAAGAAAGTCAATTAAAAGCAGCTGGTAAGGGGAGCAAAGACTGAAAATCACAGAGACAAGCCAGAGGATAGGCATACAGAGATGACCAAGGCACAGAACACCATTTCACAATCTAGTAGAGGTATTTGACAAGTAAAAGAGAAATACAGCACCACATGAGAAACACGGGCATCGCAAGGTATACCCAGAGTGTAACATCACGTTACACTATGGGAACACAGAGAAGGGACACTGAGGTGACTAAGGATGGCTTTCTGGAGGGCTCCTTGGGCTTGCACTATTCAGGGGTGACATGGGTCCCCAAAGATAGAACTGGATCTTGAGGAATAGAAATCTTCTAGTTCTCAAATTACGATGTGATCGCCATGGAGCCCAGACATGTGTTGTTGGCTGTCTTTACATGACTTCTGGTTCTGTTGCTCTTACTTGGTCCCCATGAGGCCCTAGATGCCTCTTTTCCCCACTCTTTTCCCCCTGTATATTTAAAGTAAGACTCTCTTATTTGAGACAATCAAGAGAGTCAGTATGACTTGTAACCTGAAGACCAAACACGCCACTTTTGGTTAACTTGTATAAAGCTTTGCAAGTTGAGGCCAAAACACCTAAAAGCCAGAGGTTTGGTTCATGATAAATCATAGTGTCCTTAAAATTCAAATTTCTCAAATGCAAAAAAAAGAGACATACTTCATTTAATTTTTATTATAAAGCCTGAAAGATTTTACTTACACTATTGTGACTGAAGTATACAGTCAAATCAAGGGTATTTATAACCTCCTTTCTAATTAGGGATTGGAAACCATAAAGTCCAAGAATCAAAATGAATGGCTTAATTTGTTCAAACTATTTTTTAAGTGTTAAAGTCATCCACAGAACACTGAATCAAAATGAAAATTAAACACACACATGCACTTTATGAAAATAAGAATTAGATATATATTTTCAAACCTGTTTTTAATTGACATTTTCTTTGGCTCAACCTCTTCGTTCTAGTTGGATTTCCTTAGTTGTCAGACTGCTAATAGGATATAAAAGAAACAAAACATAGACAACTACTGGAAAATGGACAGAAATTTATTCCCATTTATAGATTAATTGGGCCATTAATTACAGTAATTTTACCCACAGTAGTCTTAGTGGCACTATTGGTTGTGCAAAATTATTTGTGAATGGTATCTTACAAGAGATAAAATTACTGAGTTAAAAATTTTAAAAATTCATTCTTTCTAATTTTGAGAAGGCTCAGTTACCACACAGAGTATAACATACATAATGCAAATATATGCAAATTAGAATTGACTTGAAAAGGCTGAACTTAAAATATCAATAAAGTTTTGCTTTCAGCACAAAATTAGAAATAAAGTAGATCTATTTTTTCATCTTGAAGAGTTATAATTTTAAGTTGGAGGAGGGATGAATAAATTACCAAATGTTTTTATGTCACTGACATGCCTTGGCCACATTCACTAGTAAACATTGTTTGTCAGTCCTATGGGAGCAACTGGATATGAAATATGCAAGTTTTGAATTCTGCCAAGTCTTCAGGAACACATTACTCATAAAGTAAAATTGTGCTTTCTCTGCTCTAGTCATATGCCTGTACCATTCATATCAATTAAGTTTCTTTAGTTTCTGACTGGCATCTGAATCCTAAGAGGCACAAAACAAAGTCATGAATTTAAGTTTCGGGCTGTTAAGTTGTGACGGTTAATTTTATGTCCCAACTTGACTAGGCTAACGGGGATGCCCAGATAGCTGGTAAAACATTTTATCTGGATGTGTCTGTAAGAGTGTCTCCAGAAGAGGTTAGCAGCTGAATTGGTGAACTGAGTAAAGCAAGTGGTCCTCCCCAGTGTGGGTGGGCACCAGCCAATCTGTTGAGAGTCTGAATAGATAAAAAAAAAAGGTGGAGGAAGAACACTCTCTTCCTGAGTGAAGACTTTCATCTTCTCCTGGCCTCATACATTGGTATTCCTGTTTCTAAGGCTTTTGGACTCAGGTTGAGATTTATCCCATCAGCTCCTCTATTCTTAGACCTTTGCATGTGGACAACTGTCCTGATTCTCCAGCCCATAGATTGCAGATCAAGGGACTTCTGGGCTTCCACAACTGCTTAAACAATTCCTATAGCAAATCTACTCTTCAGTAGATAGATAGATTGATCCTATTGATTCTGTGTCTCTGGAGAATCCTGATACATAAGTGATGCTTAGAAAATCTGAAATGTATAGCTAATTGTATAAAGTCATCTTCTAAGCTTTTAGTTCATTAAATTTTGCCATTTTTACATTATGAAATCCTTTGACAGTCTAAAGAAGGATTATCAATCTATCCCTCAGAAAAACACCTATGTCCACCTGTACACTCCCTTGTGCCTACATGTATCATAGACCTGAAGTAAAGAACCTTGTTTGCTACACAGTATTTATAGAAAGGAGGTCCACAGGAGCAAGTACGCACACTCTACCACAGCCACCGCTGCCACAGCTCAGCAGTTTGTAGCATACCACATTCATGTATATGTTGCATGTGGTCCTGAGTTCAAATTACTTCTCAGTATTTTCCCTTCAACCCTCTGAAAGGCCCTGGGATTTCTATTTGTATTCAAGATCAAAGAATTTTAGACCATTAGACTAAAGATGAAACAAGATGCCTGGTGTGACAAATACTTACAAATATTATTTTTGGTAACCATTAGAAAACAGAAATGACAAGCAAAACAAGATAAAACCAGAAACAGAACAAACTACTCAGTGTGCTAAATTTCATATAATAAAAGTAAAGCATGAATGAGCTAATTATGGGCAATAGTTTCTTAAATCAGTTTCTATCAGAAACACAGGCATACACACACACACACACACATACACACACACACACACACAGATACATATACAAGCATACATAGTCAAGCTCTGAAATTGCATAAACATATCCAGAGTGTATGAATTTTCATTTAGAATGCAATTCTTCATTCTTTAAGTTACAAAATGGTTTATTTAACTGAAATTTTTTTATTCAACTGCCTACCATATGTATATATGAAATGATTATCCATTCAGAAAATATAAATAGTGAGTTGAAATTATCATCAAAATAAGAGAAACCTCTATTTTAAAAAAAGACTCTTAAAAACTACAAAAATCATTATTTTCTCTAGTAGGCAAAAAGCTAAAGACCATTCTCAAGGGGAACAACAACCATTCAAATATCTTGAACTATCAGATTTCCAGTTCTGTTAGTGGGGATGAAAAACAGCCATTTGATGAAGTTAAGATTAGAGCAAGTGTTAACAAAATAAAGTCAGCTACATATTTTTTAAAAATTCTGATACCATTAAGGGAGCAAGGGAATTACTAGAAATAACTCTGAAATTCTTTCCCACCAATACTGAATTTAAATTCTTTTTACAGCGTCTGTTAATAACTATGAGAAGGAACAGTGAAACAAACAAACAAAAAAAACAAGTTCCTATATGATAAGTATTGCTTTGTTTCTGGTTCCACTATGAACAAATATATATATATTTAATTTTATGTAATTGGGCTTCCCTTGTGGCTCAGTGGTAGAGTCTGCCTGCCAATGCAGGAGACATCGGCTCAATCCCTGATCTGGGAAGATCCCACATGCCACGGGGCAACTAAGTCCATGCGCCACAACTATTGAGCCTGTGCTCCAGAGCCCGGGAACCACAACTACTGAGCCCGTGAGCTGCAACTTCTGAAGCCCATGTGCCCTAGAGACCCGTGCTTAGCAAGAAGAGGATGCTACCTCTTCTACCACAGGGAGCTGTGCACTGCAGCTAGCGTAGCCCCACACGGCTGTAACTAGAGAAAAGTCCACACAGCAAAGAAGACCTAGCAGAGACAGAAATAAATACAATTATAAAAATAAATTATAAAAGAATTTTTAATGTTCTCGAAGTTAAATACTGTATCTTAAATGTTTATAATAATTGCATTTGAGGTGATTTCTAGCGACTTAAAAGAACAATCATGAAGTTAATGGGTTTTGCATTTACCTTTAGAAAGGCAAATAATCTGTGTTCTTATAAGAAAATGACCGCTGTGAATTCTTGGGTTCCTGTTCATGATATACAAGATTACTTTGTCTTAGGAAAAACAAATTATGATCAGACGGTTTTTGAAGCAGAGCTCAATCAAATTCCTTTCATGGACTGTGGGAAGTGATTTAGGATGTATCAAAACATTCAGTCTGAAGACATTTTAGGGACTAGTTGTGTCTTTAATGTTTTCCTGAAGCCAAGCTCAGATTTATCTAAGACATAGGAGGCGTGAGAGGCCTAACTTGAGTCTTGGCACATGAAAAGGCCTCTGGAAAAGAAATGGAAAGAAGACATAGCCTCTGAGGAAACCTGGATAACTATGAAATAATGACTGGATGTGACAACCTCTATGCTGGGGCTTCCCTGATAGCTCAGTTGGTAAACAATCTGCCTGCAATGCAGGAGAGCCTGGTTCAACTTCTGGGTTGGGAAGATCTCCTGGAGAAGGGATAGGCTACCCACTCCAGTATTCTTGGGCTTCCCTTGTGGCTCAGCTGGTAAAGAATCTGCCTGCAACGCAGGAGACCTGGGTTCAGTCCTTGGGTTGGGAAGAACTACTGGAGAAAGGAAAGGCTACCCACTCCAGTATTCTGGCCTGGAGAATTCAATGGACTGTATAGTCCATGGGGTCCCAAAGAATCAGACACGACTGAACAACTTTCTCTTTCTTTCTCTATGAAAGGGGGCTTTATTGGAGGGAATGCAACAATCCAGTGCATTAGAAAGATGGCAATGACGACCCTGTATGCAAGACAGGAAAAAAGACACAGCTGTGTATAACGGACTTTTGGACTCAGAGGGAGAGGGAGAGGGTGGGATGATTTGGGAGAATGGCATTCTATCATGTATACTATCATGTAAGAATTGAATCGCCAGTCTATGTCTGATGCAGGATACAGCATGCTTGGGGCTGGTGCATGGGGATGACCCACAGAGATGTTATGGGGAGGGAGGTGGGAGGGGGGGTTCATGTTTGGGAACACATGTAAGAATTAAAGATTTTAAAATTAAAAATAAATAAATAATAAAATTAAAAAAATAAATAAAAATAATAAACTTCTAGAATTCCTTTATAGCTGTGAAAAAAATACATTTGATGAAATACCTTACGACTACAATCACTTGCAAGCAGAAAGTGCTTGCGGTATACTTAAAAGATGGCGTTATCTGAAACAAAAATTCTCAACCAACAGGTGATAAGTAGCAACTAAGGAAATTTTCTCAATTTTATTCTCTACAAAATCCATTTTTAAATCTTGCCTCAGGCTGCAATTTTGCCTTCTGAATAATAAAAATTTGGAAAGTCCCAGTGTCAACTCTCCAAGAAGAAATTTCATGGTCACAGCTCTGTGGTTTTCTTTGACGACAAAAACACAGGAAGGCAACATTACATTCCATCCGCATCACAGAATGGAGTGAAGGTTGCATTTCCTAGGCCTTCTTTTCTTCTCCTAGAATCTATTCTCCTTCTCTTATGGGTTCTTCTTTGTGCTGATATTTATTATAGACAGTGTTTGATAGAAAACTGTAATTCACACATTCCAATTCCTTCTCCCACACACTCACTATGCATCTTAAGTAATATCCTTTACTTCCTTGAACCATAGTTTCATCATTTGTAATACAAAATTGGAAATACCTACCACTCAGGTCTTCCTTCCTAGTGCTTCACTATAATTCATCTTCTAAAACATGCAGTATCTTTTCCCCATATAAATACCTAGGAATTACTTCGGTTTGAAGGCAACTATTTTTTCAATTATTTGTTTTCAATTTTCCAACTTATCATGGATTTTTTTCCACTGTGGCTTTTGAAAAGATACAAGGAAACATCTTACTATTTCTTTTGTCTCATTTCCCCATATTTCTTATTTCTTTATTCATAGAAACAAATATCACATGCATACTAACTAACCTGTCTGTCCTCTTCCCCCACCATCCTATAAAATGTTACCAATCTGAAGATTTCTGTCTTCACTGACTGTCACTCCATCTTCACTGTTGAAAATTCTTTGAAGGAAAATTGCTCTAAGATGTATCTTTTTACCATCGATCCACACCCATCTGCATGCATTCCCACAATCCCTGCTGCTTACCTACTTCTTCCACCTGACTTGTGATCTATGGGGAAATCTGTTGACCTACAGTCAGCATTTCTAGCTTGAGTTCTGGTTCCATCCTTCAAGGGCTCTAGAAAAGCCCTCTTAAGCAGGAGTTCCCAACTGGGTTCACTATCAGCATCGTTCAGGCAGCTTTTTAACTGTTTAATCAGAGTCTTGGAGGCTGAGTGGGAGAGTAAACACAGGAGTCTATTTTATGAAAAGCTCCTGTAGGTGATGCAAATGAAGACTTAAGTTTGAGATTTATTTGCCAGAACCTCTCAATTATTTTCCTAGCTTATAAAATGCCAAGTCTTATTTTATGGTGATATTATGAAGTTTAACAGGCAATATATGGGAAAGAGTGTTATAAATTAGAAAACTGAATATAATTATGAGTCAATATTTTGTGGGGTTTAGAGAGGAATAAATTCATTATTAATCACTTTGGCAGCAAGCATCATACACAGAACATTAGAAAAGATCAGTACTGATGATCTTCTGACATTCTCACAGTATAAAATCTCAGGGTGGACCAGAATACTACTTTAAAAATGCATAAAGAGGGTTTCTTTTTAAAATTTATTTATGTTTAGTGGGAGGATAATTGATTTACAATATTGTGTATGATTTCACCATATATCATTATGAATCAGCCATAAGTAAATGTATATCTCCTCCCTCTTGAACCTCCCTTCCCCTTCCCACCCCATCTTACCCCTCTAGGTTGTCACAGAGTGCTGAATTTGAGCTCCCTGTGTCATAGAGCAGATTTCCACTGGCTATCTAATTTTACATTTGGCTATGTAAATGTTTCAGTGTTACTATCTCAATTCACCATACCTTCTCCTCTCAGTGTATCTTCCCCACACCTGCCAGGGCCACAAGCCTCTGTATCTCCACTGCTGCACTACAGACAGGTTCACCAGTACCATCTTTCCAGTTTCCATATCTGTGTGTTAATACATGGTATTTGCTTTTCTGACTTACTTAACTCTGTATAGTAGGCTCTAGGTTCATCCACTTTATTAGAACTGAGTCAAATGTGCTCCTTTTTATGGCTGAGTAATGTTCCATTGAGAAAAGGGAACCCCTTTGCATTGTTGGTGGGAACGCAAATTGATACAGCCACTATGGAGAAGAGCATGAAGATTCTTTAAAAACTAGGAATAAAGTTATCATATGACCCAACAATCCCACTACTGGGCACATACCCTGCAGCTGCTGCTGCTGCTGCTAAGTCACTTCAGTTGTGCCTGACTCTGTGTGACTCCACAGACGGCAGCCCAACAGGCTCCCCCATCCCTGGGATTCTCCAGGCAAGAACACTGGAGTGGGTTGCCATTTCCTTCTCCAATGCATGAAACTGAAAAATGAACGTGAAGTTGCTCAGTCATGTCTGACTCTTTGCGACCCCATGGACTGCAGCCTACCAGGCTCCTCCGTCCATGGGATTTTCCAGGCAAGAGTATTGGAGTGGGGTGCCATCGCCTTCTCCGATATATCCTGAGGAAACCATAACTGAAAAAGACACATATACCCCATTGTTCATCGCAGCACTGTGGTATATATACACATAAAGGGGTTTTAAAACCAGTAAATGAATGCTTTTACTGCAATTTAAAGTTTAAAAAAAATATCCAAAAATAAAATTCATTCTTTCTGACTTGAATTATATTGATTTCATTATGAGAATTTGCTTCCCAAAGTCCTGGTCTTCTAAGAAACTAGAGAAATACCGGAACACTTTGAAGCCAAAATAAAGAAAGAATATTGATGTGCAAATACTGGTCTCTGTTCTCCCCGTACTTTCGTCATTTCCTGGAATTGTAATAACTGAGATGCCAAGAGAGGTTTACTAACTCACTCTCCATTTTGTGCATTTTTTATTGCAAGGGAGTAAATTGTACTCTAATAGCCTGGAAAAATTACTGTAGGAAATGACTTTGGCCCTAGAGAGTTTCTAATTCATTATAATTTCCAGGATAAAACATTCACCTACAACTTTTAAATCCTCAGAGGGTTTAATCTTCTTAGGCTAATGCAAGCAAACAGACTGGCAGAAAGGAACAATTACTCTAAAATAATTGTAACTATCTTTTCAGGAAGACCATGGGGCTTTGCACTCAACCCATCACTGATGTTTTAACTTTTCCCTTTCATTAAAATATAAATATTTAAAGTTTACTTTTTCACTCTTAGAGGGGAAAATCACCTAATAAGCTTGTGACTTTAATCTACAACCTATGATCCAGAGTTCAAGCTCATTAGTTCAACGTCAATTTGTAGTATCTGGCTCCTGTTCCTCTCTGGCCTCCTAGACTCCGATTCACCAAATACCCTTCTCTCTGTATGGAACTCCTTCTCTTGTTTCATGCACCAGTTGTATAATGAGCTGGCTTATGCTGAAATGACCTGGCGTGTGCAGCCGAAAAAATACCATGGACATCCTGTCATCACATGCTCTTTCATCTCCTTGGAAATTCCCTTAGCAATCTCTGCTTATACTCAAAATTCAGCTCAAGTATCATCTCCCCTAGAAAGCTGTCTGGCCCTTAGCTTGTTTAGCTGCCCTGGATCCCCTTGGATTCCCTATCATCCTAGGCACCCCTCGGCCCTAGCACTCATAAGGCAACAGGTGAAAATGGTTTCCATATCTCCCACACACACTGGATGCTAAGGTCTTTCAGGTAAAGGCCAATGCCTGATTTCACTTTATATCCGTAGTATTTGGCTTAGGGTCTGGCACTTATGGGCACCACAGATGGTTGAATGAATGAATAATGTAATCTAAAGATATGTTGCATGAAACTTCAGAATCGTGCCATGTGCAAGTATTGCAATTATGCATATTTTCTAATTTTTTGTGTAGCCAGCTTTTGTTTTTTTTAGGTGGGAGGAGGTGAAGTCCACTTATCTGATAAGCAAGTAGGCAATCCAGTCACCTCGGATGATTCAGAATGTCATTTGAATGCTTCTTACTTGTTAAGCAACTGTAAGCCTGGATCCTCTAGCTACAGAAAAGAGCACATGAAGTCCACTCCCCCTGAGTAGGCAAAATTCAAGAAAGGGTGGGCTTATTTGCATAAGGATACCTTATGCAAATAAGACTTTGAGAGGTCTTCCCAGTGGGCCAGAGTGACCCTCAACCATGCTCAGGAGCAGGGAAGACGGGAAGGAAGAGTCCCCAGAACAAACCTTGAGGGTAGAAAGTTATGATAATTTTTGGCTGAATGCACGACTGAGCTGATAGAGAACAGCAACAGAGAGCCTGGGTCTCAAGAGACGGCAGCTGTCAGAACTGCCTCAACCCTGACTTCAGGGGGCACTGGCACCCTGGGCAAATAGCTATGTACGAACCAAGGGAGCTGGTCATTAGGAGATGTAACAATTGCAGGGATCCAGGCTGGGAAATAGATGGGGAAACAGTGGAAACAGTGTCAGACTTTATCTTTTTGGGCTCCAAAATCACTGCAGATGATGACTGTAGCCATGAAATTAAAAGACGCTTACTCCTTGGAAGAAAAGTTATGACCAACCTAGATAGCATATTCAAAAGCAGAGACATTACTTTGCCAACAAAGGTCCGTCTAGTCAAGGCTATTGTTTTTCCAGTGGTCATGTATGGATGCGAGAGTTGGACTGAAGAAAGCTGAGTGCCGAAGAATTGATACTTTTGAACTGTGGTGCTGGAGAAGACTCTTGAGAGTCCCTTGGACTGCAAGGAGATCCAACCAGTCTATTCTAAAGATCAGCCCTGGGTGTTCTTTGGAAGGAATGATGCTAAAACTGAAACTCCAGTACTTTGGCCACCGCATGTGAAGAGTTGACTCATTGGAAAAGACTCTGATGCTGGGAGGGATTGGGGGCAGGAGGAAAAGGGGACGACCGAGGATGAGATGGCTGGATGGCATCACCGACTCAGTGGATGTGAGTTTGAGGGAACTCCTGGAGATGGTGATGGACAGGGAGGCCTGGCTTGCTGCGATTCATGGGGTTGCAAAGAGTCGGACACGACTGAGCGACTGAACTGAACTGAACTGAACTGAGGCCTTTCCTTTGGAGAAGGCGATGGCACCCCACTCCAGTACTCTTGCTTGGCAAATCCCATGGACATAGGAGCCTGATAGGCTGCAGTCCACGGGGTTGCGAAGAGTCCGACACGACTGAGCGACTTCATTTTTACTTTTCACTTTCATGCATTGGAGAAGGAAATGGCAACCCACTCCAGTGTTCTTGTCTGGAGAATCCCAGGGATGGGGGAGCCTGGTAGGCTGCTGTCTATGGGGTCACACAGAGTCAGACATGACTGAAGCGACTTAGCAGTAGCAGCAGCAGCAGGCCTTCCCTTGGTATGGAGCTTCTTACTGGAGAGCTTGTGAGTCATCTTCACTGCTATGACTCGGGTGTGTCTTCAGACCAGCACTAACAAGAAGAAAAAAAGCAGCAGACCAGTTATAATCCACCCCCTCGTCTCCCACTTTCCCTCCTTGTGCCAGAGACTATGAATTGGTTGCACTATTTTCCATTGCTGTTTCCCAATATAGAGATTGGGAAACCAAATACATGACTTACTTCCCAGCTGTTTTGTAGGTAGGAGTAGCTGTGTGGTCCAGCTCTGGTCCAAGCATGATACACAAACAGAAGTCTCCCAGGACTTCTGATTATGCCTTTGGTTTTCCATATAAAATGGGGAAAGACCTATCTGGTACCACCCTCCCTCCTTTCGTCCTGCCTTAAATACATTGCTGGCCACTTGAGCCTCAGCAAGCACCTTGCAGAGAAGGGGAAACAAACCATTTCAATATGGATAGCAAAGTGAAAAACAGAACCTAGTGCTACCATGGAACTGCTTTATCTGCAGACTTCTCATCAGGTAAAACAAAACCCTACGTATTTCAGCTACTGTCAAGTTATCTGTTACGTGCAGTTAAAGCATTCTTAGTTGATACGACACTCACACCCCCAGTAGTATTCATCAGACACTAGCACAAGCAATACCTAGACATACCTGCCCTTAATAGGACATCTGGATGTATGCTACTCAGTACAGAATGATGCTCTTAGGCATGGAACTCTGGGATGCCTGGGGAGACACTGTAGGTGTAATTATGCTAATTTTTAAAGTTCAGGTTGGA
The DNA here is from genome assembly GCF_023091745.1 of Budorcas taxicolor. Taxonomy (NCBI): domain Eukaryota; kingdom Metazoa; phylum Chordata; class Mammalia; order Artiodactyla; family Bovidae; genus Budorcas; species Budorcas taxicolor. The sequence continues at coordinate 11,887,598 of NC_068919.1, read as the reverse complement.
AGAGCAAACTCCAGTTCTAAGGCAAATATGGAGTATATTTATGATCAAATGATTCTTCTACAACCTCTATTTCCAGACCTCTGTGTGAACACTAAATATGGATTTAACCAGAGAGTGAAAGAAACATTTTTCTATTGTTATATATGGAAAGGAAAAGTAAATTGAATGAGAAGCCTGTTCTAACCATAGGCATCTCAAAGTCTAAAAATGAGAACTGAAATATTTAGGTCAAATATAAACCAAATTATTAGTAGTGGTTAACACTTGGCTCTGTAATTGGAGTCAGAGGGAAGTGAGACAACTATTGTGCTTTTTTAGATTTCTGTATTCTTTGAATTTTTGTTACAAGAGTGTATTACTTTGCTAACAGGAAAAAGTTTCTGATAAATAAAACCACCACTAAGGTTTTTATCAAATGCTCTCTATGCATTCTCCCATTTAATCCACAACACTATGTGATGAGCAGTATGTTCAATAAAGAAACTAAGATGTAAAAACTTTAAGTAACTTCACAACACCATACAGCTAGCTATTGAAAGAATAAGGACTTGAAGACTCTTCAGTCCAAATCAGCCCATACTCTAAGTACTGGGCAATACCGCCTCTCCCAGATATTTTTGGATATGTAGATATTCTTAGCTCTTTTTACCAAGCCTGAATAAGAAACATATTACAACATAGGCATCTCAAAAACTAAAAATAAGAAGTGAAATATTTAGGTCAAATACAAAGCAAATTGTTAGTAATAACAACTGACTCTTTTTAAGGAAACTGTCTTCCAATAACTTCCTCCCCTCTCTCCTTCCCCAGAGTATAATTATCTTTAGAAACAAGAATGATCCTACCTTGTTTTAGTGTCTCATTAGGAATTACTATTCACACTTGTCAAGACCATCTAAAGCTGATGCATACTTAGAGTTCCATTCTGGTAACTTTGGGAAAGGGATTTAAATGCATTGGTTATTCTTAGAATAAGAACTATGTACTCAGGAGGAGTTTCATGGCACAAAGAACTGGTAGCAGGTTATATTGTTTCTCTAGCCAGGAAATATGTTTAAATGTGCGGAAAATTAGTTTTTCAGAAACAGACTTCGTAACTATTATAAACTATCTACGTAAGAAACAGAAAATTAGGACTGCACCTAAGGTCAGAGGAAATGAGTACTTTATTTGATTAAAAGGCTGACATGAAATTTCACCTACTACTAGTCAGAACGGCTGTCTGGAATATTTCACAAGACTCCAGATTCTGCATCTGTTTTTTTAAGAGCTCTTGAGGCCTATATAAGAACTTGACCCTGGGTTATCCAAACTAAGTCTTGGATGATCTCAGTTAAAAAAAAAAAGGGGGGGCATATTTAAAAAGACTATAAATTACAACCTACAACCATAAAGTGTGAGAACATGAAACAACTCTAAGTGGGAGAGATATTTGAATTCTCTTCTTATTCAACAATCCAGCAATAGGCCATTTTAGTATTATTTTTATGTATTATATGTATTGACTTTTCAGTGCAAAAAGAAGTATTGCAGTATTTTTTCAGTGCAAAAAAGAAAAAAGAAAAAAAGACAGAAAAGCCTTTATAAGGTATCATGCCACTAAATGAACATGAAAAAAGACTCAGGTTTAACTCCAAGTCTTGCCATTAATAAACTGTATGACTCCCAGATTTTCATCTACAGCTTAGACTTGCATACTCATTCCCTCAACTCTACATAACCTAGTTACCATTTGGTCTTTCTTTCCCCCCTAGATTAACTGCGTTGTGGTCAGAGGGCATGTTCTGTATGATTTTAGTCCTTTAACAATTATTGAGACTTGCTTTATGGCTCAGCACATGTCAGTTTTTTAAAATGTTCCATGTTTGCTCAAAAGGAATGAATAGTCTGTGGTCAAGCAAAGTAAGATTAAGTTTATTAAATGATACTTGATAACTTGTGAACAATTAACCTTGTGTCATATAGTTTAAAACTGCTATTCAGTTCAGTTCAGTCACTCAGTTGTGTCTGACTCTTTGCGACCCCAGGGACTGCAGCACACCAGGCTTCCCTGTCCATCACCAACTCCTGAAGCTTGCTCAAACCCATGTCCATTGAGTCGGTGACACCATCCAACTATCTCATCCTCTGTCGTCCCCATCTCCTCCTGTCTTCAATCTTTCCCAGCATCAGGGTCTTTTCCAATGAGTCGGTTCTTCACATTAGGTGGCCAAAGTATTGGAGTTTCAGGTTCACCCTCAGTCTTTCCAATGAAGATTCAAGACTTGTTTCCTTTAGGATTCACTGATTTGATCCCCTTGCCGTCCAAGGGACTCTCAAGAGTCTTCTCCAACACCACAGTTCAAAAGCATTAATTCTTCAGCGTTCAGCTTTCTTTATGGTCCAGCTCTCACATCCATAGATGACTACTGGAAAAACCATAGCTTTAACTAGATGGACCTTTGTTGGCAAAGTAATGTCTCTGCTTTTTAATATGCTGTCTAGGTTGGTCATAGGTTTTCTTCCAAGGAGCAAGTCTTTTAATTTCATGGCTGCAGTCACCATCTGCAGTGATTTTGGAGCCCAAGATAAAAAAGTCTCTCACTGTTTCCACTGTTTCCTCATCCATTTGCCATGACGTGATGGGACCAGATGCCATGATCTTAGTTTTCTGAATGTTGAGTTTTAAGCCAACTTTTTCACTCTCGTCTTTCACTTTCATCAAGAGGCTCTTTAGTTCTTCTTTGCTTTCTGCCATAAAGGTGGTGTCATCCGCATATCTGAGGTTATTGATATTTCTCCCGGCAATCTTGATTCCAGCTGTGCTTCATCCAGCCTGGCATTTCACATGATGTACTCTGCATATAAGTTAAATGAGCAGGGTAACAATATACAGCCTTGGCATACTCCTTTCCTGATTTGGAACCAGTCTGTTGTTCCATGTCCAGTTCTAACTTGTTTCTTGACCTGCATACAGATTTCTCAGGAGGCAGGTCAGGTGGTCTCATATTCCCCTCTCTTTCAGAATTTTCCAGAGTTTGTTGTGATTCACATAGTCAAAGGCTTTGGCATAGTCAGTAAACCTGGTAATCTGGCAAAGGGACTGAGAACCCCCAGGGAATTTGACTTTGGAGGCCAGTGGGAATTGATTACAGAAGTTACACAGGACTGGGGAAACACAGTTTTGGAGGGCACAAACAAAACCTTGTGCACACCAGGACCAAGGAGAAAGAAGCAGTGACCCCACAAGAGACTGACTCAGACTTGCCTGTGAGTGTCCAGGAGTCTCTGGTGGAGGCGTAGGTCGGCAGTGGCCTGCTACAGAGTCGGGGGCACTGATTGCAGCAATGGGTGCCTGGCATCTTTTGAAGGAGGTCACCACTATCTTCATTACCTCAACCATAGTTTGGTCTCAGGTCAAACAAGAGGGAGAGAACACAGCCCTGCCCATCAATAGAAAATTGGATTAAAGATTTATTGAGCATGGCCCCGCCTATAAGAACAAGACCCAGTTTCCCTCACAGTCAGTCTCTCCTATCTGGAAGCTTCTATAAGCCTCTTATCCTTATTAGTCATTGGGCAGACAGAATGAAAACCATAGTCACAGAAAACTAATCAAACTGATCACATGGACCACAGCTTTGTCTAACTAAATGAAACTGTGAGCCATGCCCTGTAGGGGCAAGATGGATGGGTCACATTGGAGAGTTCTGAAAAAACGTGGTCCACTGGAGAAGGCACTGGCAAACCCCTTCAGTATTCTTGCCTTGAGAACCCCATGAACAGTATGAAAACTTATTAGGTGACCACGAATTTACAAGTGTTACAAATTGAACATTTTATTATTATGAAGTGATCTTTTATCTTCAATAATGCTTTTTGCCTTAATGTCTTTCTTATCTGATATTAAGGCTGTCTAATCTGACCAACTTTTTCTTACCTAGAAATCAAATGTCATATCTTTTTCTGTCCTTTTACCTTTCTGTATATTTAACTTGTGTCTTTTATAAACTTTGTGTAGTTGACTTTTTGATCCCACCTGATGCTTTTAATTGAAATATTTGACCTGTTCTCACTTTTTACTAGCATTTGTCTAAATTGCTCTTATTTTGTGCTATTTATCCCACCTGTTCTATTTTCATTTATTTTCCTTTCTTGCTGTTATTTTTGTTACCTACATTTTTTCCCTCTCACCATGTGAAAGTTTTCTATCCTTTTAGGTGATACCCTAAAAATTACAAAATGCATACTTACTGCCTGTCATAAGCTAAGATTAATCAATAACCATCTCCATTTCCCAGGGAACTTAAGAGTACATTCTCTCTATTGACTCCTCTCCCTATTTATACATTGTTGTTGTTAATATGTTAATTCCATCATGTTTTCTTTAAAATTTTGCATTTATGGGTGTTTTATGCTCTCATTCAGATTCACCCATGTGTTTACCACTTTGCTCCTTTATATCTTTTGTCTTCTCTGCCCTCCCATCTGGGATCTCTTTCCTTCCACATGAAATAAATATCCAGAATCTCCTTATTTTTCTTGATGGCCACTCAGTTCTGAACTGTGTTTTTCTTTTCCTTCTTTCAAAAAAAAATTTCACTGGATATAAATTCTGGGTTAGCAAATATTTTTCTTGCAGCCTTTTGAAAATATCGTGCCACAGCCTTTGATTCAGCTGTTGTCCAGCTTCCAATAGTGTGGATGTAATTGGTCTTTTTCTTTGACATCTTTTAAGATTCTCTTTGCCTTGATGTTCTGTAGTTTCACTGTGTGTCTAGTGTGGATTTCTTTTTATTTAATCCACTTAGAAATTTATAAACTTCTGAATTTGTGAATTGCTATCTTTCATCATTCTGGAAAATCCTCAGTAATTATCTCCATATTTGGTATCTCTGCCCCCATTCTCCCTCTTCTCCTTGTGGAACACCTATTAATTATTAACAGATGTTAATCTTTCTCTCTCCATCATCCTGGACTTTTAATCTCTTTTTTTGTATGTTTCATCTTTTTATCTCTCTGTGGTATATGCTGGATAACTTTCATCATCTATCTTCTAGATATCGCTTTCTTTTCAGCTGTGTCTAATTTAAATTTTTAATCTTAGTTATTGTATTTTTATTTCTAGAAGTTCTCTGTTGGTTCAAGTCCACTCTGGTGACTTTATTGTTGCCTGTTTTCTGCAGATATGTTCAAGCTTGGCTTTTGCTGTTCCAGTAAATCCTTTAACACATTCATCATAGTTAAAAGTCTCTGCCTCACAATTTCCAAAACCTGGGTCATTTCTGAGTTTAGTTGTGTCATTTGTTTCATCTCTTGACTATGAATTTTTTTTTTTTTTTAAGTCTTAGAATTTTTGACTGAATGCCACACATCTTGCGGAGAACAGTTGAGAAAGATAAATAATATTTATACATGGCCACTAGTGTGAGGGACTGAGTGAGTCAAGTCAGTGAAAACGGGCTTGGCTTTTATTATTTTTACCTTTGGTGTAATACAGCCCATGTACCTTCAGGGATGGGCTGAAGTCATCTTGCACTTGGGGTCAGACCTGGGTGCCGGAGGATCTGTTCTTCTTCTCCACCCTCAGCTTTGAGCCAGTCCTGCTTACCTGCGTCACCCCATAGTCTCAAGCTCCCCCAGTGGTGAACTGCACGTCTCCCATTGATAGCAGATCTCCGCTTGGTGTGGGTGCAGTATCCTGGGCCGAAGAGGTTTTCTACCTCTCCCCAGGGGCCAAAGGTTCTGCATTTACTCCTTCCCCAGCGGCAGTGGGTCTCTGCCTGGGCCCTGGAGGCAGGAAGGTATGCTCTCTCCAGCAGTGGTTAATGTTTTTTACTCAAAAAAGAGAAAGTCTGAGGAAGTGGTCAGTGTTTCACCTCTGTCACCCAAGAACATCAGATCAACCACTGCCTGCATGCCTGTGTCTTAGAGGGATATCTTCTCACCAGACTCCTGCCCCAGTACTTCTCATAGCACCCAGCAGAAGCTGGTGGAAAGGAGCTCCCAGGAGAATGTGAACTACCGTCATGTCAAAACTCCCACTTCAGTTCAGTTCAGTCGCTCAGTCGTGTCTGACTCTTCACGACCCCATGGACCTCAGCACGCCAGGCCTCCCTGTCTATCACCAACTCCCAGGGCTTGCTCACTCATCTCCATTGAGTCAGTGATGCCATCCAACCTTCTCATCCTCTGTTGTCCCCTTCTCTTCCTGCCCTCAATCCTTCCCAGCATCAGGGTCTTTTCAAATGAGTCAGCTCTTCACATTAGGTGGCCAAAGTATTGGAGTTTCAGCCTCAACATCAGTTCTTCCAATAAACACTCAGGACTGATCTCCTTTAGGATGGACTGGCTGGATCTCCTTGCAGTCCAAGGGACTCGCAAGAGTCTTCTCCAACACCACAGTTCAAAAGCATCAATTCTTCAACGCTCAGCTCTCTTTATAGTCCAACTCTCACATCCATACATGACTGCTGGAAAAACCATAGCCTTGACTAGAAAGACCTTTGTTGGCAAAGTAATGTCTCTGCTTTTTAATGTCTCTATGTTGGTCATAACTTTCCTTCCAGGGAGTAAGCGTCTCTTAATTTCATGGCTGCAGTCACAATCTGCAGTAATTCTGGAGCCCCCGAAAATAAAAGTCCGTCACTGTTTCCATTGTTTCCCTATCCATTTGCCATGAAGTGATGGGACGGGATGCCCATGATCTTAGTTTTCTGAATGTTGAGCTTTAAGCCAATTTTTTCACTCTCCTCTTTCACTTTCATCAAGAGGCTCTTTAGTTCTTCTTCACTTTTTGCCTTAAGGGTGGTGTCATCTGCATATCTGAGGTTATTCACATTTCTCCCAGCAATCTTGATTCCAGCTTGTGCTTCCTCCAGCCCAGCGTTTCTCATGATGTACTCTGCACATAAGCTAAATAAGCAGGGTGAGAGGATATAGCCTCGAAGTACTCCTTTTCCTATTTGGAACCAGTCTCTTGTTCCATGCCCAGTTCTAACTGTTGCTTCCTGACCTACATACAGGTTTCTCAAGAGTCAGGTCAGGTGGTCTGGTATTCCCATCTCTTTCAGAATTTTCCACAGTTTATTGTGAACCACACAAAGGCTTTGGCATATAATAAATAAAGTCTATATATATATATATAAATATATAGTCTATATATATATAAATATAGAGTCAATAAAGCAGAAATTGATGTTTTTCTGGAACTCTCTTGCTTTTTTAATGATCCAGCAGATGTTGGCAATTTGATCTCTGGTTCCTCTACCTTTTCTAAAACCAGGTTGAACATCTGGAAGTTCATGGTTCACGTATTTATTGCTGAAGCCTGGCTTGGAGAATTTTGAGCATTACTTTACTAGTGTGTGAGATGAGTACAATTGTGTGGTAGTTTGAACATTCTTTGGCATTGCCTTTCTTCGGGACTGGAATGAAAACTGACCTTTTCCAGTCCTGTGGCCACTGCTGAGTTTTCCAATTTGCTGGCATATTGAGTGCAGCACTTTCACAGCATCATCTTTCAGGATTTGAAATAGCTCAACCGGAATTCCATCACCTCCACTAGCTTTGTTCGTAGTGATGCTTCCTAAGGCCCACTTGACTTCACATTCCAGGATGTCTGGCTCTAGGTGAGTGATCATATCTTGACTATCTGCATCATGAAGATCTTTTTTGTACACTTCTTCTGTGTATTCTTGCCACCTCTTCTTAATATCTTCTACTTCTGTTAGGTCCATACCATGTCTGTCCTTTATTGAGCCCATCTTTGCATGATGTTCCCTTGGTATCTCTAATTTTCTTGAAGAGATCTCTAGTCTTTCCCATTCTATTGTTTTCCTCTATTTCTTTGCATGATCACTGAGGAAGGCTTTCTTATCCCCAAGAAAAAGAAATGCAAAAAAGCAAAATGGCTGTCTGAGGAGGCCTTACAAATAGCTGTGAACAGAAGAGAAGCGGAAAGCAAAGGAGAAAAGGTAAGATATAAGCATCTGAATGCAGAGTTCCAAAGAATAGCAAGGAGAGATAAGCTCCCACTTACTCTAAGCTAATATTCAGTCCATACTTGCCCCTAAATTCTTCAAAAGTTTAGCTTATTTTCTTTGGGAGATACTTTTTCATGGGTCTCTCATGTTTGTGCATGATCTATGGAGAGGCACTGACTGCCTCTGTTCTGTCTCAACCACCTTCTCAGCTGGGGTAAAAAGAGATAGTATCTTCCTTTGGAGAGAGACACACTTGATTACTGTCTACTGTAATGAAGATGTCTCCTTCCAGAGCAAAGGACAAGCATGCTTAATACTCATTATAAAATATTTAGGTTCCTGGAGCTCAGAGTACCTCCCTGAAATGCAACCCACTGCATGTATAGGTGTCACCTGGCCCTTTTCTCATTGCCCTGCGGGACTGGGGATCAGGGAACCAGCACAGATACTGACACTGATTGATACTATTAGGTTAAGTAATGAAGTCCCTTGTCTCTGATACAAGAAACTGTGGCAAGCTAACTTATAATTTCCAGGCAGGGACACATCTTAGACCTTTCCAAGTGTCTTTACTGGCAGCCTCCTATTCTCTGCCAAAGGTGAAACAGTTCCTCTATTCTGTACTTTAAGAGGCCTGTCATTCTGGAATTCAGTTCCTTTGGCTGCCTTCTCTGATGTGTAATAGAAAAGTTTTGATTTTTGTTTTCTTATTAAGATGGGAGGAACATTCTCTTGCAGCTTTCGACATCTTAAATGGAAGCACAACTCCCAAGGTATACCTAGGTGATTATTTTCTATTACCAATGATAGACATGTACAGATCTTTGAATATAATGTTCTGCTTATGCATGTTTAGTTAGTTTTTAAAAGAAGCATAAGTTTGGGTAATGAACTCCAGGAAATGTGAAATGAATGAAATATTTCATCATAAGGGCTGGACCAAGGATGTTTCTTCCAGCATAGGTGAGTCAGGAGAGGGTAAAATAATTTGATTCATGAGGAATGAAATGTTACTCAGAAAGTACATATGCACTGACCAACTCTTACAGAGATTCAGGGAGATACATAGGAAAATTCCAACACTTGAAGGTAGAGACAGAATGTCTGAAACTCTCACATATCAACAGGAGGATGTGACAGAAACACCTGAAAAGGATAAAAGGCTAGGTAGAAGCACAGCAAGTGGTGTTTTGAGGATTCATAGATTTTCTCTTTGCTGCTTTTTTCCCTCTCCACACTCATGATCCCTGTTCTTAGCAAACAGAATCTAGATTTCTTCTGTAAGGCTCACCTCTTCTGTACTGTGGAAATCTGGTTAGGGCTGCCAGTTAGTCTTCCCCTAACCAACATTCCCAGGAGTCCCTGAGACATGAAAGACAGGAAAACAGCTGGAGAGAGAGACAGAAAAATTACTCAGCTGGTTAGTTCCTGCTATACAGATCCCCAAACAGCTTTTGTTTGTATTTTTTCAAAGCATAGCTTAACTCTATGAATTACCAATATTCTTACTTTGCTTAAGTTAATCAAAGCTAAATTTCTGTTGCTTGCAACCAAAGAAATCCAACTGATACAGGGAAAGTGGTCCAATAGACAGCATGATAGAGGCCACAGGAAGCTTTTAAAGGTAGCCTGAAATCCAGATACTTTATTTAAAATTATTAAAAACACATATTAATAACTGTCAAAATTTCTGGCTATAGTACAATGACTAATTGATTTCAAGTTTTTATGTGCTTCCAGTTAATGGTTAGGCTGGTGACATTTTACTAATACAAGCTATATTTGGAGTTCACTCTCATATCTCCCATGTAAGAAATAAAAAACAAATGAGAATGAACTGAAATAATACAGATTACATGTCATAAGAAAAACATCTAGGAAGGGTGCTGGGAGGAACAAATGATCTATGTTACAATGAAATATACAGTTGACCCTTGAATAATGTGGGGTTTAGGGGAGCCAACCCCTGAACAAACAGCTTTTTTACAGTTAGCCCTCCATATCCATGGTTCCACATCTGCAGAGTCAATCAACCATGGATGCAATAGTACTATAGAAAGTATTCAGTGAAAGAAATCTACATGTAAGTAGAACGGCGCAGTTCAAATCTGGGTTGGTCTAAGGGGCAACTATATATATATGAGAATTTTATATATATATTGTATGTAATATATATTATTATATATAAGAGAATCATTATATAACATATATAATATATATTATATATATCTTACTCTGCATTCTTTTTATGGTTATTTCATTACTTTTAAAATATAAGGGAATCTAACAGTTTGCCACAGATTAGTTTAACTCAAACTTGGGCTTATTGACATTTGGGCAGGATAATTCTTTGTTTGGGGCGGGAGGAGCTATCCAATGCATTGTAAGATGCTTATCAGCATCCCTGGCTTCTACTTAGCCCCACTATATGCCAGTAATGCCCCTAGTAATGATGATCTAAAATGCCTCTTGACATTACCAAATTTCCCCCTGGGGGCAAAACTCTCCCCTGATTAACAGACACTGGTTTTATAGAAAGAGACTCAGACTTGAGAATGAACTTACGGTTGTTAGGGAGTTTAGCATGGACATGTACACACTGCTATATTTAAAATAAATAACCAAGAAAGACCAACTGTACAGCACGGGGAACTCTGCTCAAAACTGTGTGGCAGACTGGATAGGAATCAGTTTGGGGGAGAATGGATACATGAATATGTATGGCTTCACCGGTGTCACCAGCCATATGTGGCTGCTGAGCACTTGAAATGTAGCTACTCTGAAGTGAGATGTGTAGTAAGCGTAAAACATGCACTGGATTTTGAAGACTTGATACAAAAAAAGAATGTAAAATAACTCACAATTTTTATGTTAACCGAACTATTTTGGGGTGGTATACTTAAATTAGGTGAAATAAAATTAATTTCACCTGCTCGGTTTTATATTAATGTGGCTACAGAAAATTCTAAATTATATATATTGCACATTATATTTCATTGAACAGCCCTGATTTAGAAACTTGAAATGACTCAGTATTACTTTTTAGTGAAATAAATTCTCAAGTCTATCAGATAAGCCAAAAAGACTCTGGGAAGCTTTTCACAGCCCTATAAAATTAGCTCACTTTTGAGTATCATAATTCTTGATTATCATGCCTGAGTGGTTTTTTGGTTTCTTCAAACCAACTACTTCTGCTCGAATGCTTCATTTTCAATGCTCCAATCGATTCCTCTGTGGTGGCAGATTTATCGTCAGGCTGTTCTTTATCACTTTCATGCACGTCAGTTTCTTTTATACACTCGGGAACTTTCTGAGCAAGATGCTCAGATGCTGCCGCATCCATCATACTCAGAAAATCATAAGCAGGCAGAGGAGGCTTCCATTCCTGAGCAGGTAAAACTTCTGCAAGGAAGGTAGGATCAAGGGTTAAAGAGGAGCAGATATAAAATCTCATCACATGAATACACTAGAAAATGTTTTATTTTGAAAAATATATTTATAGGAGTGAAGGCCTTATCAGTTTTCTTTATCTATGGGGAAGCTACATTTTATTATCATCATTGTCTAAGAAACTTGATACATTTGTCAGTACTAGACATTTTCATTTATAGGCTGTGCTATAAAGATAGGTATTAATAGGCAAAAAACATAAAGGTCCATAATCTCGCTGCCTGTTAACCCATACTGAGGGTTAAAAAATAGCAATATGTGTAATGAGATTACATACAGCCAGGGACAAGTTAAAATGAAGAAGTCTCTTGCTTCCCTCCCTACTCCTGTCTTTATCCCCAAAGTACTGTAACTATCGATCATTCCAGATAAAAATTTTGGACCATATATTTTAATACATGTAAATGTATATATACATTTACATTTAGAACAGTTTTGGACCATATATATATATATAAAATTTAGCAAAATATTTCTTATATTTTAAAGCACTTTCTGTTTTGGAAGACTGCTATGGAATCAACTGTACTATAAACAGGCAGTGATTAGAAGCACTTAGGAGGGCTTCATGGCAGTGAGTCTTAACATTATTTTAAAATACTGGTCATTAAAAGAAGAAAAAGGATTTAAGCTGATAACATATATGGGATAAATAGACTAGCTTTACTCCATTTAGTAAACAGATTTCACACAATTTCAGAGTTTAGATGCCTATTCAAAATACTACTTGAGAAATTACATAAGGAAAGGTACAAACTAAACATTTAAAAATTAAATTCCAATGAAAGAATCTATATACTTTTATATGAAAAGAAAGTAAAGCTCATAAAGTAAAAACCCAAGCATCTCTCATTAATCAAATAAAAGCTTAGGACATTCATACAAACTCTAATTTAGGATTAAAACACAAACAAAAACCTGCATCAGTACATATGTATATCTATACTCATTGATATGATTTCTTCACTCAGGCTCAAGTATATGAAATCCGTGGTACATCAGCAAGGTATTACATTTAAGTTACCCTATAATTGATGTTTCAAATTACAGTGTTGCCCAGATAACAGACTCAGATATAGTCTACTGTCAGTGTCAATAGTGACAAACGGATAGAATAGCTTCTTGAATACAATGAATAGGTAAGAAGAAACATAACTGTCCTGTGCAATATGCAGATGGAGTATCTTTAAGAGAAGTCCAATTTAAAGCATAGCAAAGATTTAGCAATATTTATTTTCATGGTAAGCACTGCAGCCGAGTGGTCTGAGACAATGACAAAATGCCTGAAACTGCACATTCTAATTCTGCTCATTATTTCCTCAGGAACTCTACAAAGATCTTAAATAAAACTGTACTCTCCTCACATATGGGCAAGAAAGACACTTATCAAATTAATACTGATAATAATAATAATGACTAACATTGATTGAGGCTTTACTATATATCAGGAATTATGTATTTAATCCTTACAACCTCATGAGGTAAGTAAAATTATTATCCCAACTTTATATATGAGAAAACCAAGTCCTAGAAAGGTCAGAGAACTTGACCAAAATTAAGGGCAAATGTCAAATAAGAACAGCCAGTGGTCACAATTTCACGAAAATTAAGATGTGCAGCAAGCAAGGTGAGGTGGAGACCAGTGGCACGGTGTTACAGACGTGGGCTCTCCTAAGGGTAGCTGCAACATTCGTGTCTCAGACCTGCCTCCCAGGATGTAGTGAGAGCAGGTCTTGGCAGCATGGAGGATGGGCCTCCAGACAGAAAGCTTCTGCGTGGACCTTGGCTTCTTCCCTGCTGCAGAGGCTGCAGGAATAACTTAAGTTCAGGAGCAGTGATACAAAGAAATGATGGAAACCAGAGGCAACACCATCATTGCAATGGAAGAAATACTAGTCTCTCAGGAAACTCAGAAGAATAATTCTGATCCTTGGTAATGGTTTGAGTTGAGAAATCAAAGCCCCTAAGGAGGCCCCTTGTAGGAAAGGATCTCTATATGAAGAATAGTAAATACTGTCTCTGCATACTTCATTTTAATTTTTGAAATAACTGTAACATAGAGTAGGGACTATCGGGAGGAAACAAGGGGAAAAAAACCACACAGTAGTCAAGGAGGCTGGGTCAGAAGTTCAGGTTTATCTCTGAACATCACATGACCTTTTTAAAAGCTATTCAGTGGAGAGGTACTCTGGCCTGACTTACGTATCCTATCTGATGTAGTCAGAGTCCATGAGGACTCTGTGTCACAGCAACTGCAAAATGACAGCACTCAGAAGCTTCTACAAAATAGCAATGCAGACAGAGAATGCAGCTTATCTGAAGAGTTCAAGAGCTGCACCTGAAAGGTCCCCTCTGCTGTGTGGCTAGAATGAAGAGGCCATCAATGAGTGATAACAACCACAGAAAGGCTTCTTTCAGATTATGACAAACCAAATAGTCAAATTTAGTTACTTTTTTACATTTGTAAATGCTAAAACTAAGACACCATCTCAGAAAACTAAGACTTAAAAATACCATCCAAGAGGACCCAGAATAGCCAAAATAATCTTGCATATAAAGAACAAGGTTAGAGGAATCAAATTTACCAATTTGAAAACCTATTTCTAAGATATTGTATTCAAGACAGTGGGGTAACTGGCATAAGACATCTGTACAGTTGATAGAAAAACATGTACATGAATGTTCATAGCAGCATTATTAATAGCAAGAAATGGAGACAGTATAAATGTACATCAACTGATGAATGGAAAAACAAAATGGGATATAGCCATCCAATGGAATATTATTCATCCATAAAAAGGAATGAACCACTGATTCATGCTACAACACTGATGATCCTTAAAAACCTACACTGAGTGAAAGAAGCCAGACACGAAAGGCCACATGTTGTATGACTCCTTTTATATGAACTGTCTAGACTAGACAAATCCAGAAAGACAAAAGATAAATCAGTGGTTAGGGAATGAAAAGAGGGGAGAATGGAGAGTGACTGTGAATGGCTACAGGGTTTCTTTTGGGGGTGATGAAAATGTTTTAAAATTCAGTAGTGGTAATGGTTGTGAATGGTACAATCTTGCGAATGTTAACAACAACAACAAAAAAACCCAAAACACATTGCTTGTACACTTTAAAAGAGTGTACTTTATGGTATGTGAATTGTATTTCAATATCCAAATATCTATAGACTATTTAGACATAAGAATTTAGTTAAAACTGCCTAATTTAACAAAAATGAAATGGACAGACCTCCTGGGAAGAACAAGTATGTTGCAACGATTGACAAATAAATTCAAGAATATGATTAAATATACATAAACATACATAGTGATAGATTCACAAAATGCAAGCTGAGAGACAGCATAACACTGAATTGGAGTTTATATACCAGAATTGTGTGTGTGCATGTACACATATATTCACATGTGTTCACATACACACATACACAAACTCATTTCAGAACTCAGTCATAAACAGCATCAAAATGTTGTTACAAAATAGTTCATTTGGTTTCCAATAACAAAACCTTTATAAGGGCCTTAGGAAACTTCATAACATCACTATTTCCTCAACAGACTGATGATCTAGGTTATTACATGTTAACTAAATTACAGCAACAGGATTGTTGCCACAACGGTACATAAACACACACACACATCTATGCCACAAGTACAAACCCACAGATGTTTTAGAAAAATTGCAACTATGGCATGCCATGTCTTGGGCTTCCCTTGTGGCTCAGACGGTAAAGCATCTGCCTGCAATGCAAGAGACCCAGGTTTGATCCCTGGGTCGGGAAGATCCCCTGGAGAAGAGAATGGCAATCCACTCCAGTATTCTTGCCTAGAGAATTCCACAGACAGAGGAGCCTGGTGGGCTACAGTCCATGGGGTCGCAAAGAGTTGGAAACCACTGAACGACTACACTTTCACTTTCATGGCATGTCACAAAACCAGCACTGTGAATTCTGGGCCAAGATCTATTTTCTTGTGGTTCAAAATTCTGGCTCCGGAGTACAACAAAGCCATGTTGAAATCCAAGTTTCCTCATTTACTGGTTAATTATATGACTTTGAACTAGCTATTTAGCTCCTCTACAGGTATGTCCTATGACTCCTGTGAGAATACAGGAGATAATACATGTGAAGCATGTAACTTTGTGCATGTTACCTACAGAGCATTCGATAAATGTTTAGCTATTATTAAATTTAATATAACAGCACTCATTTTCTGTGGGTAAGAATATCTACCATAGAGCAGACTGTATGGACAATGCTGTCAGCATATTAATATTTAGAATATTTACAAACATTACAATTCAATTCATTCTAGCATTCATCAGCTATAATTCAAGTTTAAAAATTCATGAAACAAAATGTAAAATTGTATACATTAAAACAGGAAACTTACTGATAGGACTTTCTAGTCCTGCTTCTAATTTCTTCAGCCACAATAAAAGGTTCTGTTTAGTGACAGCCTGGTCTGAAGGAAATGCAAACACGTGGCCACCTGAATGCAGATTCACCACAACAAGAAGAGGAAGGGGAGGCAGGGTACCAAAATATGCCTGTAAGACTCCTCTTCCCACTGGCGTCTTCTTCCTAGAAAAGAGAGCAACTGAACACGTTAATGAATATTTCTTTCTATAGCAAAATAACAAGAACAACTGTTTGTAAAACATTAACCTTTAAATACAGCACCATACCAGGAAGCTTATTTTATGGAAATAAGTCCTAAAAATCAAGAGGTCTATAACTACATTACTAGTAATCAGAGTCGTAAAATGTTTCTTTTAACATGAGGTATGAACTGTGTATCTCTTAGGAGAAAAAAGGCAGCATGAGAGTTTTAATAAAATAAACAGACATAGTCCACAGGCTCATCAATTTTGTCCTGCTATAATCAATATATATTCCTTTCAGAGTATAGTCAAGTATCTGATCATGTCAGCTCAAAATTAAATGGCCCAGTCAGTTCAGTCGCTCAGTTGTGTCCGACTCTTTGCGACCCCATGAATCGCAGCACGCCAGGCCTCCCTGTCCATCACCAACTCCCAGAGTTCACTCAGACTCACGTCCATCGAGTCCATGATGCCATCCCGCCATCTCATTCTCTGTCGTCCCCTTCTCCTCCTGCCCCCAATCCCTCCAAGCATCAGAGTCTTTGCCAATGAGTCAACTCTTCTCATGAGGTGGCCAAAGTACTGGAGCTTCAGCTTTAGCATCAGTCCTTCCAAAGAAATCCCAGGGCTGATCTCCTTCAGAATGGACTGGTTGGATCTCCTTGCAGTCCAAGGGACTCTCAAGAGTCTTCTCCAACACCGCAGTTCAAAAGCATCAATGCTTCGGCGCTCAGCTTTCTTCACAGTCCAGCTCTCACATCCATACATGACTACTGGAAAAACTATAGCCTTGACTAGACGGACCTTAGTCAGTAAAGAAATGTCTCTGCTTTTGAATATACTATCTAGCTTGGTCATAACTTTTCTTCCAAGGAGTAAGCGTCTTTTAATTTCATGGCTGCAGTCATCATCTGCAGTGATTTTGGAGCCCCCCAAAATCAAGTCTGACACTGTTTCTACTGTTTCCCCATCTATTCCCCATGAAGTGATGGGACCAGATGCCGTGATCTTCATTTTCTGAATGTTGAGCTTTAAGCCAACTTTTTCACTCTCCTCTTTCACTTTCATCAAGAGGCTTTTTAGCTCCTCTTCACTTTCTGCCATAAAGGTGGTGTCATCTGCATATCTGAGGTTATTCATATTTCTCCCGGCAATCTTGATTCCAGTTTGTGTTTCTTCCAGTTCAGCGTTTCTCATGATGTACTCTGCATAGAAGTTAAATCAGCAGGGTGACAATATACAGCCTTGACGTACTCCTTTTCCTATTTGGAACCAGTCTGTTGTTCCATGTCCAGTTCTAACTGTTGCTTCCTGACCTGCATACAGGTTTCTCAAGAGGCAGGTTAGGTGGTCTGGTATTCCCATCTCTTTCAGAATTTTCCACAGTTTCTTGTGATCCACACAGTCAAAGGCTTTGGCATAGTCAAGAAAGCAGAAATAGATGTTTTTCTGGAACTCTCTTGCTTTTTCCATGATCCAGCGGATGTTGGCAATTTGATCTCTGGTTCCTCTGTCTTTTCTAAAACCTGCTTGAACATCTGGAAGTTCACGGTTCACGTATTGTTGAAGCCTGTCTTGGAGAATTTTGAGCATGACTTTACTAGCATGTGAGATGAGTGCAATTGTGCGGTAGTTTGAGCATTCTTTTGGATTGCCTTTCTTTGGGATTAGAATGAAAACTGACTTTTTCCAGTCCTGTGGCCACTGCTGAGTTTTCCAAATTTGCTGGCATATTGAGTGCAGCACTTTCACAGCATCATCTTTCAGGATTTGAAACAGCTCAACTGGAATTCCATCACCTCCACTAGCTTTGTTTGTAGTTTGTTTGCAGTGATGCTTTCTAAGGCCCACTTGACTTCACATTCCAGTATGTCTGGCTCTAGGTGAGTGATCACACCATCGTGATTATCTGGGTCATGAAGATGTTTTTTGTATAGTTCTTCTATGTATTCTTGCCATCTCTTCTTAATATCTTCTGCTTCTGTTAGGTCCATACCATTTCTGTCCTTTATCGAGCCCATCTTTGCATGAAATGTTCCCTTGGTATCTCTAATTTTCTTGAAGAGATCTCTAGGCTTTCCCATTCTGTTCTTTTCCTCTATTTCTTTGCATTGTTCGCTGAGGAAGGCTTTCTTATCTCTCCTTGAGATTCTTTGGAACTCTGCATTCAGAGGCTTATATCTTTTCTTTTCTCCTTTGCTTTTCGCTTCTCTTCTTTTCACAGCTATTTGTAAGGCCTCCCCAGACAGCCATTTTGCTTGTTTGCATTTCTTTTCCATGGGGATGGTCTTGATCCCTGTCTCCTGTACAATGTCACAAACCTCTGTCCATAGTTCATCAGGCACTCTACAAACTATAAATGGCTACAAACTATAAAGTAAGAAGATACTTAAAGAGACAGACAGAGAAAAATAAATGCTACCCAGAGTAACAGTAATAAGTGGAATCCTAAAAAAAAAAGTCAGACTCAAAAACAGAGTAGAAAAGTTGCCAGGGACTACAGGGTGGGGTAAATAAGGTGAGACTGGTGAAAGGAA
This sequence comes from Budorcas taxicolor, assembly GCF_023091745.1. Classification (NCBI taxonomy): domain Eukaryota; kingdom Metazoa; phylum Chordata; class Mammalia; order Artiodactyla; family Bovidae; genus Budorcas; species Budorcas taxicolor. The sequence continues at coordinate 11,869,030 of NC_068919.1, read as the reverse complement.
ACAGACTTCTCAGTTGCAAGATGAATAAGATCTAAGGATTTAATGTATAACACAGTGACTATAGTTGATAATACTGTGCTGTATCATTGAAATTTGCTATATGAGCAGAACTTAAATGTTCTCACTCCACCCTATCCCAAAATTTACATTTATAAAACAAATATATGAGGTGATGGATGTGTTAATTAACTAGATGAAAGAGTTTTTTCACAGTGCATACATACATATATGTTTAAATTATATCAATGTACATTTTAAATATCTCACAAATTTGTCAATTATGCGTGAATAAAGCTGAAAAAAAAACTCACAGCAAAAAAAAGAGAATTATTTTAAAAGAGAATTCAATCTAAAACAAGATCATCTCAGACCATCTGAGGCAGTTTAGTTACTAAAATATCATGATGACTTATATATTGGTTTCATAACATTAACTCCAAAGGTAGTTTCATTCCCTAATGAAAACTTAATAATATTTATTACTTTCTTTACTTTTTACATATTAAAAAATAAAAACTATACCTACAGATTTAACCAACAAGGAGTAACTGAATCCAAGTATTTCTTTTTTGCCAGCCTCAGTATTGTTTTTTCATGCTGAAGATCTATGCCACCATCACTAAATAAGATAAGTAACGGTTTCTGAAGTCGTAAATAAGTGGGAAGATTTTCCACAGTGATCTCTGGCTGTTTAAAAACAAAACAAATCAAGAAAAAATGGAAATTATAATACATAAAATAGAAAATAATGTTCAAATCACTCTTGCATGTTAGTTTGTAAAATGTATTTCAAACAAATTTTCATTTAAGTGGAGATTTTACTATATTGATTAACAAGTATGAATCTCAGGAGTGTTTTTTATTTAAACTCATCTTGTTTTAATAATGAATTAGTTATTTTCAAAATAAAACTACTAATAGAATTTGGAAATAAAGGAGCTCCTTGTTTTTAAGCATGTAGCATTTCTAGTAATTTCTTATGTTAAAATCTAGATCAAACTAGTCAACACACATATGACAAGTATTTTTCCTCTAGCATGAAAGTTTTTAAAAAATATATAAGCTAAGCTTTAAAGATATAATCTTTTAACATCTATGATTACTTAAACATTAATAAATCTTAGTTTGTTTCAAAATTGAGTTTTTAGCATAATTAAAGTAATCCAATAATATGCTAAAACAAATTTAAGGGCTCTTATTTTGGAGAGGGTAAAAATAAAGAAAAAGTAGTAAGAAATAAATCTTACTCTTTTTATTAAAAGAGAACATTAAAAAAATATATTTGTAGAAGACAATTAGTTTAGGCTGTTATTAACAAGAATTGAAAAGAGTAAGAAATAAAGTTAAAATACTTAGGATTAAAAACAGCAGTGACTTAAGAGTATTAAAGGCTTCTACCATTTTCCATTTTTAGTATCACATCTATTAATTCATCTTCTGGATACACTTGTGAGCTGGATTAAATCTTCCTACATCAGAAAACAAATCCCCAGCTGACAGATGAGGAAACCAAGGATGCGAAGTTGACTTGCTGAAGTCACACAGCTAAGCAGGAGGAAGAGTTAAATGAAACTAGCACCCAGGGATTTTGTTTACCAGTAAGCCATCTCACTGGGTCACACCAGAAATCCAAATGAACAATTTTTTTTTATCGGAGAAGGCAATGGCACCCCACTCCAATACTCTTGCCTGGCAAATCCCATGGACAGAGAAGCCTGGTAGGCTGCAGTCCATGGGGTCGCTAAGAGTCAGACGCGACTGAGCAACTTCACTTTCCCGTTTCACTTTCATGCACTGGAGGAGGAAATGGCAACCCACTCCAGTGTTCTTGCCTGGAGAATCCCAGGGATGGGGGGGCGCCTGGTGGGCTGCCGTCTCTGGGGTCTCAGAGAGTCAGACACGACTGAAGCGACTTAGCAGCAGTAGCATCCAGGGATTTTGTTTACCAGTATGCCATTTCACTGGATCACACCAGAAATCCAAACGAACAATTTTTTTATGGTGCCAACCACCTCCAATTCACCCTCAAACACCAAACTCTGGCACATACTTCTTCCTACTTAGTTCTCAAAGCCACTTTCCTCTGCCAGTTTTCATTTTTCTTTGAATTCTTTCTCTTTGACCACTCAAAATCCTCTTCTCACACCTTCCTCTTTCATGATTTAAATCTTAGGTCCCCTTTTCTCAAACTCCCCCATGTTGTCTTATGTTAACTATCGTCATTCCTCTTCTACTTGAGTTATGTGCCCTTCCTAAAACTGACAGATCTTATCAAACCAGCAGAACAGATTTGATGGATATGGTGTGATGGAGCCATCACAGCTCAATTCAAAAATTTATTGAGAATTTTAAGATCTTATGCTGGGTGGGTGCATGCGTGTGAGTTCAGTCGCTTGCTTGTGTCCGACTCTTTGTGATCCCATGGACCATAGCCTGTCAGGCTCCTCTGTCCATGGGATTTTCCAGGCAAGAATACTGGAGCAGACTGCCAGGGGAGATCTTCCTGACACAAGGATCAAACCTGTGTCTCCTGCGTTGGCAGGCAGATTCTTTACCAGTGCACCACCTGGGAAGCCCCTTATGCTGGGTACTGAATCAAAAAGAAGTAAGATGCTTACTCTGCCCTCAAGGGTTCATAGTTTAGAGGAGGAGACAAGTGTGCAAACTACTGTGATCCAAGAAAAAATTTTAATGTATGACAGTAAGAAGACCCCAGTGGCTCAGTGGTAAAGAATCAGCCTGAAATGCAGGAGACACAGTTCGATCCCTGGGTTGGGAAGTTCCCCTGAAGGAGGGCATGGCAACCCACTCCAGTATTCTTGCCTAGATAATCCCAAGGACAGAGGAGCCTGGTGGGCTACAGTCCGTAGGGTTGTAAAGAGTCCAACATGACTGAAGTGACTGAGCATAAATAAGGAAGCCTACTGCCTCTAAATTAAAACTAAAAAACAAGGTAGGGGAGCTCATGGGTGATTTTAGGAAGTGATATTTGACCTGGGCCTCGGATAAGGAAAAAGAGCTTGACAGACTGAAGTGTGTGCTAGAGTGCGGATTCCAGATACAGGGAGCAGAGAGGTGAATGAGAGTGCAGACAGGTGTTAGGCATACAGAGTATCTGGGGAACAGTGATAGTGAAGTGTCCCAGACTCAGGCAGGCCAGAAGCAAATATGGCTGTAAGACCACATGGGAAAATGACTAGAGAGGTTTTCTAGCCCCCAGGAATACTGAGAAGATTTTGTACCAAACAAGTCACATGGTCAGGCCTGTTTTAGATGACTGACTAGAGTATGAATTTGTGGAGAGATAGGCCAGTAGTGGCAGGCACTGCTCTCTCCTGTCAGGAAAGAAAGACTAAGAGTTATGCGAGTTTAGTTAAGGTTAGAAACTCAAAAGTTAGGACTCATCAGCTGGTATAATGACCCATATAAGTTATGGGCATAGATACTAAGTCTCCCAAAGAATGAATGTAGCAAAAGAGGAAAAAATGGTTGAAGATGTAATTCTAGAGTGGCAAGACGGCTGAAGGTATACCTGGAGAGGACGGAACTGCAAAAGCCAAAAGAAGGGAGAATCTTAAAAAGGAATGGCACAATCACGGGTTTTGATGGCTACTCAGAGAAAAAGAAAAGGTCATCAAATGTGGTTACTGGAAGATGACTGTTGGCTATTTGAGTATATAAGCGACTATAATTACGTGTGTTCCCATATTCTTATTTATAATAAAAGCACAAAAATGAACTCAATGTATTTGAGAAAAGTGCTAAACATATTACCCAACAGATAGTTCTAAGTGTGACAGCCTTAAATATACTATTGCTTAATTGTAATAACTACATAGTTAATTAGCATGTAATTAGCTATGATCTGGGGCTTCCCTGATGACTCTGATGGTAAAGAATCTGCCTTCAATGCAGGAAACCCAGGTTCAATCCCTGGGTTGAGAAGATCCCCTGGAGAATGGAATGGTTACCCACTCCAGTGTTCTTGCTGGAGAGTTACAATATTCTTGCCTGAAAAACTACAGAGGAGCCTGGTTGGGGGGGTCGGGTGGGGCAGGGTTATGAAGAGTCAGACACAACTGAGTGACTACCACTTTCACTTTCAAAGATATTCAAGACACACTGTCAAGTAGACAACTGTATACAGGAGCCTGGAGAGCAGGCCCAAGGTCTGTGCTGGCCATATGAATTTGTGAGCCATTACACAGATGGTATACATGTCATTCTCTGGGCTTCCCAGGTGGCGCTAGTGATAAAGAACCTGCCTGCCTATCAGGAGACATAAGAGATGCAGGTTCAATCCCTGGGTTGGGAAGATCCCCTGGAGCAGGGCATGGCAACCCAGTCCAGTATTCTTGCCTGCAAAATCCCATGGGCAGAGGAACCTGGTGGGCTACATACAATCCATGAGGTCATAAAGAGTTGGACATGACTGAACAACTAACATTTAACTAACTATAAGCAGTATTTACCTGGATTAATTTGTCATCAGGTTCATTAAATTAAAGTTTGATGTTATATAAAAAATGTTTATCATCTGGCCATCCTATGCTCTTTTCTAACCAGAGGGAGTCTTTCTAGTACCTAAGGGCAGGCCAGAAGATAGCTTACTCCTAGCTAGCTACTGTATACAGTAAAGTATGTATACAGTATACAGTATACTGGATACAGTACAGCTGTATACAGCTCTCGACTTAAAAGCTCTAACACAAAGCAGCATTAGGAAATTTAACAACAGCACTCATGGAATTTTTTTAAGTTTCAGTTCAGTTCAGTCACTCAGTCATGTCCGACTCTTTGCAACCCCATGAATCGCAGCATGCCAGGCCTCCCTGTCCATCACCATCTCCCGGAGTTCACTCAGACTCACGTCCATCGAGCCCATGATGCCATCCCGCCATCTCATCCTCGGTCGTCCCCTTCTCCTCCTGCCCCCAATCCCTCCAAGCATCAGAGTCTTTGCCAATGAGTCAACTCTTCGCATGAGGTGGCCAAAGTACTGGAGCTTCAGCTTTAGCATCAGTCCTTCCAAAGAAATCCCAGGGCTGATCTCCTTCAGAATGGACTGGTTGGATCTCCTTGCAGTCCAAGGGACTCTCAAGAGTCTTCTCCAACACCACAGCTCAAAAGCATCAATTCTTCGGTGCTCAGCCTTCTTCACAGTCCAACTCTCACATCCATACATGACCACAGGAAAAACTAGAGCCTTGACTAGATGGACCTTAGTCAGCAAAGTAATGTCTCTGCTTTTGAATATGCTATCTAGCTTGGTCATAACTTTTCCTCCAAGGAGTAAGTGTCTTTTAATTTCATGGCTGCAGTCACCATCTGCAGTGATTTTGGAGCCCCCCAAAATCAAGTCTGACACTGTTTCCACTGTTTCCCCATCTATTTCCCATGAAGTGATGGGACCGGATGCCATGATCTTTGTTTTCTGAATGTTGAGCTTTAAGCCAACTTTTTCACTCTCCTCTTTCACTTTCATCAAGAGGCTTTTTAGCTCCTCTTCACTTTCTGCCATAAAGGTGGTGTCATCTGCATATCTGAGGTTATTCGTATTTCTCCCGGCAATCTTGATTCCAGTTTGTGTTTCTTCCAGTTCAGCGTTTCTCATGATGTACTCTGCATAGAAGTTAAATCAGCAGGGTGACAATATACAGCCTTGACGTACTCCTTTTCCTATTTGGAACCAGTCTGTTGTTCTATGTCCAGTTCTAACTGTTGCTTCCTGACCTGCATACAGGTTTCTCAAGAGGCAGGTTAGGTGGTCTGGTATTCCCATCTCTTTCAGAATTTTCCACAGTTCATTGTGATCCACACAGTCAAAGGCTTTGGCATAGTCAATAAAGAAGAAACAGATGCTTTTCTGAAACTCTCTTGCTTTTTCCATGATCCAGCGGATGCTGGCAATTTGATCTCTGGTTCCTCTGTCTTTTCTAAAACCTGCTTGAACATCAGGGAGTTCACGGTTCACGTATTGCTGAAGCCTGGCTTGGAGAATTTTGAACATTACTTTACTAGCGTGTGAGATGAGTGCAATTGTGCGGTAGTTTGAGCATTCTTTTGGATTGCCTTTCTTTGGAATTGGAATGAAAACTGACCTTTTCCAGTCCTGTGGCCACTGCTGAGTTTTCCAAATTTGCTGGCATATTGAGTGCAGCACTTTCACAGCATCATCTTTCAGGATTTGAAACAGCTCAACTGGAATTCCATCACCTCCACTAGCTTTGTTCATAGTGATGCTTTCTAAGGCCCACTTGACTTCACATTCCAGGATGTCTGGCTCTAGATGAGTGATCACATCATCATGATTAACTGGGTCGTGAAGATCTTTTTTGTACAGTTCTTCCGTGTATTCTTGCCACTTCTTCTTAATATCTTCTGCTTCTGTTAGGTCCATACCATTTCTGTCCTTTATCGAGCCCATCTTTGCATGAAATGTTCCCTTGGTATCTCTAATTTTCTTGAAGAGATCTCTAGTCTTTCCCTTTCTGTTCTTTTCCTCTATTTCTTTGCATTGATCGTTGAAGAAGGCTTTCTTATCTCTTCTTGCTATTCTCTGGAACTCTGCATTCAGATGCTTATATCTTTCCTTTTCTCCTTTGCTTTTCGCCTCTCTTCTTTTCACAGCTATTTGTAAGGCCTCCCCAGACAGCCATTTTGCTTTTATGCATTTCTTTTTATTGGGGATGGTCTTGATCCCTGTCTTCTGTACAATGTCACGAACCTCATTCCATAGTTCATCAGGCACTCTATCTATCATATCTAGGCCCTTAAATCTATTTCTCACTTCCACTGTATAATCATAAGGCATTTGATTTAGGTCATACCTGAATGGTCTAGCGGTTTTCCCTACTTTCTTCAATTTAAGTCTGAATTTGGTAATAAGGAGTTCATGATCTGAGCAACAGTCAGCTCCTGGTCTTGTTTTTGCTGACTGTAGAGAGCTTCTCCATCTTTTGCTGCAGAGAATATAATCAGTCTGAGTTTGGTGTTGACCATCTGGTGATGTCCATGTGTAGAGTCTTCTCTTGTGTTGTTGGAAGAGGGTGTTTGCTCTGACCAGTGCATTTTCTGGGCAAAACTCTATTAGTCTTTGCCCTGCTTCATTCCGCATTCCAAGGCCAAATTTGCCTGTTACTCCAGGTGTTTCTTGACTTCCTACTTTTGCATTCCAGTCCCCTATAATGAAAAGGAGATCTTTTTTGGGTGTTAGTTCTAAAAGGTCTTGTAGGTCTTCATAAAACCGTTCAACTTCAGTTTCTTCAGCGTTACTGGTTGGGGCATAGACTTGGATAACTGTGATATTGAATGGTTTGCCTTGGAGACGAACAGAGGTCATTCTGTCGTTTTTGAGACTGCATCTAAGTACTGCATTTTGGACTCTTTTGTTGACCATGATGGCTACTCCATTTCTTCTGAGGGATTCCTGCCCTCAGTAGTAGATATAATGGTCATCTGAGTTAAATTCACCCATTCCAGTCCATTTTAGTTTGCTGATTCCTAGAACGTCAACGTTCATCCTTACCATCTCTTGTTTGATCACTTCCAATTTGCCTTGATTCATGGACCTGACATTCCAGGTTCCTATGCAATATTGCTCTTTACAGCATTGGATCTTGCTTCTATCACCAGTCACATCCACAACTGGGTATCATTTTTGCTTTGGCTCCATCCCTTCATTCTTTCTGGAGTTATTTCTCCACTGATCTCCAAAAGCATATTTTGGGAAAATATATCCCTAAATTTAAGCTTGGTTAAGAAGTTATGATTTATTCTAATTTTCCTCTTTATACATTTCTGTATTATCTGGGAAAAAAGCTAACATCTTATAAAAATTTTAAAAACATTACACTATTGATGTGCTACAGAGACAGTCATTTAATAAGGTCATTAAAGACAAAAATGTTACTTTAATAAATAATTTAAAAAACTGCATCCTAAAAATTTTAATGACTTAATTAATTATAAACTGTAACTTTAATTAGGGAAGGGGAGTTAGTGGTACTGAGGCCACAAAATGACTTAAAGAACACATTCTTTAGCCTAAAATGTAATATTGTTTAGATCATCATGACAAAAGACGACAACAAGAGGATATTCATTCAGTATTTATAGTTGATAATACTGCTCCCATGTCACTTTAGAAATGTAGAAAAGCATCAATTTATAATATTCTAGCTGTGTTTAATATTAATGTAAAACAATCAAAATCAAGAAATGCAGGTTACATCTGTTGTGCCTTTAAATCCACTATTATACAAAGCAGGCGTCAGAAAAGGACTTTGATAAAACATATTTTTCTCTACAACAGTGTAAGCAATACTAGCTAACATTTGCTGAGTGTTTACCAGGGGCTGCTGTCTATGGGGTCGGACAGAGTCGGACACGACTGAAGCGACTTAGCAGCAGCAGCAAACACCATACACAGAGCACTGAACACCCATTCTCGTTCAGCCCTTACAATAACCATTTTACGCATGTGGAGAGACGCTTACATACAGCCAGCAAGGAGGCAAGCGAGGACTGGAAGCCTAGCATGCTGCCCTCTGGAATCCAAACTTGCTTCATGCCAAGTTTCAGCCCAGATGGAGTACTTCAACCGGCCATTAGCCACAAGCATCTCAGCAAGAAAAATAATCCAAAGACATGTAAACTTTTGGCAGTGGATTAAAGAAGCTGTATGCATGATGGGTGAATAATAAAACAGAGCAACCCATTGAATCTAGAGCTCACCAAACATCATGCTCTGTGCCAACAAAAGATGGAAAACCATGCATTAAAACACACACAGTTTTAACTGCTCTAGATTTTGTTTCAAACATCCTTATTATATACTCACAAATGTTTCCAGTGATGCATTTGTTATTATTTGAACTATGTCTTGCACATGGACGTTAACTAATGGAATGCTCTCTATTTTGCCTTCTTTGTGTCTGGCAAGCAGCAGGGCTGGAAGAGTTACGGTATATTTACTTGACCTGTGGAGAAACGGAGTATTAAAATTCCCAACCGAAATACAGCAAGTCATCAAAAACATGAACAGTTAGGCAAAGAAGTCACAATGGAGGCAGCAAATGGGAAGCCCTACTAAGAAAAAAGAAAAAAAAAATATTTCCAGGTGAACTTAGCTCTTATGTGAGGCTATCTGAGCAAGTTCAAGAGCCTTGACAACCTAGATTAGAAGAAAACAACAGATACTAATCTAGCCAGATTTTTCTTTTTCTAGACAATTCACTCATCAAGAAAATGTCTAAACAGGACTAGGAACACACTGAATGGTTCTTAACTTTTTGGACTGCTCACCAAACTGCTGAGCAAGGAGATAGGCATTTATGAGAATAGGCCTATATTTGCCAGGCACTATACCAGGTGCTTCTAGTTACGTTTTTATTTAACCCTCAGAATGGCGCTATAATCCTCATTTTACAGATGATGAAAGAGTGATAAATAGCAGAGACAGAATTCACACTGAGGTATTCTAGATACAGAGTCTGAGCTCTCTCCATTGAAAGAGAACCTGAACTTGCTTTCTCCTACCACTACTTTTGCTAACTAAACCTAAAAGAAAATCACTGAACAGGAAGAAATGCCTGTGTGAAATTACCAGTGATATGGTAACATTTATATTATGTAAAAACTTAATTCATGCTAAAACAAAGTATAAATCTGAAGACTGAGCTTTCTACTGCCCAGTCTTCAGATTACCTGGAAGGTGCTCTTAGTGGATGAGTCAGTTATAAACAAAACATACTCTGAAAACTACTGGTCTAGAAGACAGTGGGTGATTATCCATGTGTCAGTTGAATAGGTCTCGTATTCCCTAAAAGTCTAGAGTTCGGTATTCACTTTTCAGAAGTCACTGATTTCTTGGATAGAACAGGAGCTCAGTCATCAAATGCGTCACCAGTGTTCAGGATGAAAGATTTAATTAAGCTCAGAAATCACAATTGGAAATAATATAGTCAGAGGGTAAGAAACACAAACAACTCCATGTGCATCTGAAGATGAGTCATTAGTGTAGAATGTGATGTGTATTAATAATGTCTAAATTTTCAGTTCATTCATTCTGCAACAATTAAAATATTTGATAGTTTACAGGAGCCCCCAATTCTACAAATAAAGCAACTTAAGTGGCTAGAAAAAGCACTGCTTAAGTGTATGTCTGCAATAACAAAAGTAAGTAGAACTATCAGTTCATCACCTAAAACTCTGGGAGAAATATGTAAAAACTCTGATTTTTATGCATACCTTGATGGCAAATCAAAACCCAGACACTTAAGACGTAAAATTCCTCAAAAAACTATAACTACAAAGAATTTAAACTGCAGGTAACAGAATCCAAAGAGGAAAGATTTTATAGGAAGATGAAGTGCTATGAATCCAATGTTGCCTCATGGGGGGCTCTAGCCTAAAGAAGAATTTTGAGTATGTAAAAATTCTAAATAGCCAGATAGTGCTTTACAGATTTTCCCAGGATGAAATTAAAAATTTAGCTATGTTGCTGCCCTATTTTCCTTAAAAAAAAAAATCATGTGAAGACAGGTAATACATTATTTTGCAAACTTCCTCCTCCCTAAAATTATAATACACTTACAGTCTCAAAACATCTTCTTGGGAATAAATTCCTGTGGTAACATATCCTTTTAGGTAGCTTCCTGCTTCAGTGAACTCTTCTTTCGCTATAAATATACAAACAAGATAAAAATCTGAAACCTTTAAAGTTATATGTGCTATTCGACTGATGAACAGATTTATAGATGCTGCTGCTTTATTATTAATTATAAATATATTTCAGTGTAGACCTTGTAGCTTCCCTGGTGGTTCAGTGGTAAAGAATCCACCTGCCAAAGCAGGAGAAGTGGGTTCAGTTCCTGGGGAAGGAAGGTTCCCTGGAGAAGGAAATGGCAACCCATGCCAGTAGTCTTGCCTGGAGAAGTCCATGGACAGAGAAGCCTGGCGGGCTACAGTCCATGGGGTCACAAAGAGCTGGACATGACTGAGTGACTAAACAAGTGCAGACCTTACATACCTTGTTGGTTCTAAAATAAACCTGTGTTATCATGACATTTGATTATTATTAAAATGTACGTTAATATAATGCAACATACACAATGTATATAATGTAATGTTCTGAAAATAAATGTACTCTAAATGTACAGTTGACCCTTGAACAACATTGAGTTTGAATTCCCAAGTCCACTTAAACATGAATTTTTTTCAATAAATAGAGTACCTGTATTTTCATTTTATAGACATTTAAACTAGGTCCTGTAGGGAAAGGTTTATGTTCCCCATAAACTCAGAGATGGGGAGATCACAATGGGGAGATGGGGAGATCACAATGGGGAGATGGGGAGATCTCAGTCAGAGATGACAAATATGGGGAACCAAAAGAAGGAGGGTTTGAGTCCTAATTCTACCCAAACTGAGCTTCCTGCCCTTGGGTAGATCATTTATCAAACCCATTGTTTTTCAGGCAGAGACAGCAGCATGGAGATTTTTCACTGCACAGGGGGTCAGCAACCCAAACCCCCTCGTCTTCAAGGGTCAACTGTAATTTATAAGATTTATAAGGTTCTGATCATACAGATTTGTTACATAAATATTTGTTGCCTTTTAATCTACTTCTGCTGCTGCTGCTAAGTCACTTCAGTCGTGTCCAACTCTGTGCGACCCCATAGATGGCAGCCCACCATGCTCCGCCGTCCCTGAGATTCTCCAAGCAAGAACACTGGAGTGGGTTGCCATTTCCTTCTCGAATGCATGAAAGTGAAAAGTGAAAGTGAAGTCGCTCAGTCATGTCCAACTCTTAGTGACCCCATGGACTGCAGCCCACCGGGCTCCTCGGTCCATGGGATTTTCCAGGGAAGAGTACTGGAGTGGGGTGCCATTGCCTTCTCCATAATCTCCTAAGGCAAGGTAAACGGAGACAGCTGTGCTACATGGAGCCTGGAAAGACAAGCAGGTATGTGAAATGATGCACGCCTTATACCACAAAACCTAAAAGGACCTATATGCATAGAAAAAGACAGAAGACTGGAAATTCTAGTCCTCTGACAGTGTCTGTGTTAGGGTTCTACAATTATGAGGGATTTCCATCTTCTTTTTTTATTTCCTGTATTTTTCTGTAAGGTGTTTTTGTTACTTTTGAATTTTGATTAATTTGTGTATTAGTCTTGTCCCATTTGTTATGATATGCATATTCAAAATAAGAACTATTATCTCTGTAGGTTTTGTGAATATCTTTTCATAAATAATATCATATTCTGGATCTTACAATCCAGAAGCAAGTCTGAATTAAACAGCTATAGACTAATGAGAAAAGAGCAGAGATGGACTTTTGTAAATGATGTATTCTTGCCAACTGAAGGTCAGATGATACCTCGGCTGGTTGCATGAAATGTTCACAGCAGTTCAAATAGAAAAACAATGATGGAAGAACTGAATCATAAAGCACCTAGAGGTCTGGGTATGCTGAACCCAGAAGATCTGTCCCTTAGTAGTCAGTACTATATTCGTGATGTGAGCACCAACACTGTTAACACTGGGTAATCACCAGATTGTCTAAAAATGATGCATGCTTTCCACAAGATTGAGAAACACTGTAGTAAAGCCACTTACTAGGGTGGCAAGATCCACCTGGAGGCAGCACTGAGAACTCATTTATAATCATAAATTTAATGAGAAATGAGTAATCCATGAAAACATTTTCTTTAGCCTGTGCTATACCAAACTAGAAAAGATACGCAAGAAAACAAGGCAACGAGAAGGAACTGAGTGCCTACCCTCTCGTTTCGAAGAGAAATTTCTCTAAATTCTGATCAGTAATTGATGCCTGTTACCTAAAGCAGTGACATAATGGAATCTGTTTTAGCGCCTTCTTTTTAAAATAAAAAACAGCGGGGAAAGACGCTAACATTCCATATAATTTGCTCTTTCATAAGATTCTAAACTCATGAATATGTTTACTGGAAGGCTCTTCATGAGTCTGCTGCTAAGTCACTTCAGTCGTGTCTGACTCTGTGTGATCCCATAGACGGCAGCCCACCAGGCTCCCCCATCCCTGGGATTCTCCAGGCAAGAACACTGGAGTGGGTTGCCATTTCCTTCTCCAATGCATGAAAGTGAAAAGTGAAAGGAAGTCGCTCAGCGTGTCTGACTCTTTGCGACCCCATGGACCACAGCCTACCAGGCTCCTCTGTCCACGGGATTTTCCAGGCAAGAGCACTGGAGTGGGGTGCCATCGCCTTCTCCGCTTCATGAGTCTACTTGTTCATAAATCCTAAGAGTTCCTTGGGGAATGGGAGTATTTAAGACTGTAGACCTCAGATCTATATCCGTTTCCACTAAATCAAAGTGTAAATTCCCCTTTGAATGTTTGAAACCAGGCACATTCTCCTCTTTGGTGAGAACTGCCATGTATGTCAGAATTTATGGCAACCCAAAATAAGGAAATGATCAGTTATCTAAATGAAAAGTTTTTTTAACCGCTATAAATATACTTGAGATGTAATATTAATAGTGACTTATGGTTGTTTTAATTTTAAGCACATTCAATTGCATAAAATAAATACATTTATTTAGCAATACTGCTTCTTTCCCCTGTTACATTTTATTACATAGTTATATTTATACACACACATATGTAGATTCATCTGTATTTTAGCTCTGTTAGCAAGAGGCAAGAACACCCCAGTAACTAAAAGCATTCCTAACCCCTAGATCTCAGCTTTTAGATTCAATGTCTCACTAAAAGAAACTGGATTCCCTGGAGAACTGGCTGATTCTAGGAATGGGGCTGGGAACATTTTGTGGCAAAAGGACATTCAAAAAACAATGGAGACATCTCAAAAGGTCACAGGTACCAGGGATGAGGGGGAAAAATGTATAATAGAATGAAAGGGATCTTAGGACAACCTGAGCAAATTAATGATAGCGACTGATTGTAATCCATTGAATAAAATAAGAACTCAGGTAACCATACTGATAAACAAATGAGTAGTGTGCCAACTGATAAAGGTAGAAGGAATAATGGAATTGGCAATTGCCCACTTGGCAACTATCACAGTAATACCTCTTTCAGGCAGTGAGTGGATTCTAAAACCAGTATGCAAAAGATGAGAAACAGGACATTTACAGAGTTTTAAATTATATTCCCACAAGGTATTTATTAACTATAAGGGGAAAAGTAGTAACTTTCTAGTGGAGGGGCCTGAAAAATACACCAGCAGATAAAAGAGACATTTCAGCTTTCATGGGACTCACATTAGTCTTCAAACCATTAGAATCTACATGAACAACAATTAGTATTTCATACAAAAACTGCTCAGCAAATGCTGCTAGTTAGCATTTGTGAATATAATCAAAATGAACATAAAAATTTTATGGATTCATAAGAGCCCTTTATTGTTTTATGTTTTCTCAGTAGATGCTGAAAATCCAACAACTATTGCATGACAGTTTTTGCAAACAAAAACAAAAAAAGAAGAGGAACTAATAACCTGACTTAAAAGTCTTAGAAGCAACCAACCCCGTAAAAAAAAGCATCATATCCAGACTACACCACCTTTATGTATCAATACTTCAGCATCATGCTTTTGAAGTTTGTTGAGAGGTAATCATATGTAAATTTTATCATCATTTGTATAGAAATATGGTCAAGTACAGTGTTTCTGGGGGTCATGCAAGTGCCTAAGTGGAAAAGAATCTGCCTGCCAGTGCAGAGATGTGGGTTTGATCCCTGGGTCAGGAAGATCCCCTGGAGAAGGAAATGGCAACCCGCTCCAGTATTCTTGCCTGGGAAATCCCATGGACAGAGGAGGCTGGCAGGCTACGGTTTATGGACTCACAGAAGAGTTGGATACAACTTGGCGACTAAACAACAACACACTTCTCCTTATGTCGATCTCTAAATAAAATACATATGTATATACACACATATATGAAAAACTCCTCTTAGCATGTACAATCAGAGAAATATTTTCTCTACGGGTGACTCAGCACCCTAACTTGCATTTTGCCATTTATTATATAATGATGATAAGTTGGCAAAAATTTCATCTTTGTTTCTATTTGCTACCAGATTGCTCAGGGTTGAGTTTTACGATCACTGCATTGTTTCTAGGCATTCTGCCTAATTATCTCCTACTTTCATTGCTTGACTCTTATCCTTGTTTTAATGACTTTATTGTATTTGTGCTTTTTATTATCTAAAGACTAATTCTGTTCTGAAGGAGGCCCAGTGTAAATAATAAACAAGAACTTCAGGACTCCAGGTACCTGAGGTAGGCAGAAAACAAAGTCAATGTGGCTGAAAAAACATGAGAAAGGGAAAAAGGAGTAAAACAGAGAGTCATTTACTTTATGATTTTTCATAGAATAGAAATTAAAAAGTTATGCCCTCTGGATTTTGCCTTCTAAGATGGTAAGCCACATGGCACATATTAACAGTCTTATTCTTCTTTCTAGTGAGTTCTCTTTTTTTTTTTTTTGAAGACAAAGTAGAAAGAAAAAATACTAGACAGCAATTTTTAGAAAGCAAAATTTAATAAGAATCAATAGTTAATAGTATCAACTATATACAATTATAATGCTGGACACTGGGGATCTTCTTCCCATACAAACATTCTTAAAATATTTCATTCAGATTTTGAAATTCATCTTAAATAAAAGAAAAAGGAAAGAGGAAGTTTGCTACATAAATGGAAACAGCATGAGAATGCCAACTAAATATTGTTACTTGCCATCTGCCTCTATAAGGATGAGGTAACCAACCATTTTAGTTGTGTTTAGTTGAACACACCCTGAAAGGAGTTTCGGGTGGAAATCAGGAATGAGGCACTCTGCACTCTGGGAAAAACTGGAGGAACAAGCCTTCAGATAGATATCTTCAGAAGATTTTAGGGACCCAATTTCTTGTATCTTTTCGTGTCTAGAAAAGCAGCACTAAAATCATTAACAGAGACATCTGCTCCTTGTGACTAGCAGCAGTCTTCAGTCAAAACGTGTGCCTGACGGCATGTAATCCTCTTCACCACAATTACACATATACTGCCTCCCCGCTCAGCGCTTCAGAGCAGATCCCCACAACTATTGGAGAGGTTGGCTCCAGGCTATAATCATTTTGCCCCCAAATAAAACTTAACTCACAACTCTCACTTTGTGCTTTTTTTTTTTCAGTTGACATGATGAAGAAAACACTTTTTGCTACCCATTCAAGAGGTCATCCATCTTCAAAGCCAAGAGAATAACACTCTAAGCAACACCACTGGTTAGAATAAATGCCCTGTGACTCTCTCTTTAAAACTTATCGAAAGACACAGTCCTTTGAAGGACAAAAAAAGTAAAGAGAGGCAGTTTAAGTATAGAGAAGTTGTAATGTTAAAAGAACACCATAGCCAACCATGTAGAGAGAGTTCTAATTGCTCAGTTGTGTCCGACTCTGCAACTCCATGCAACCCGCCAAGCTCCTCTGTCCATGAATTCTCCTGGTAAGAATACTAGAGTGGGTATTCCACTCTCCAGGGAATCTTCCCAACCCTGGGATAGAACCCGGGGCTCCTGCCTTGCAGGCAGATTACCATCTCAGCCATCAGGGAAGCCCACTAGTGGGCTTATGATACTACAGAAAACCAATGATACTATGTAAAACAAACAAATTAAACTTATTAGTATAAGCATTGTATCAAAGCTGAAGGCAAAAGCATTAATTTGAAATGCATCAAAAATAAGATGAATTAATTCGTTTTCTTAGGTTAGTCTCCCAAGGAAATAGAAATAAAAGCAAAAATAAATATGACCTAATGAAGCTTACAAGCTTCTGTATAGAAAAGGAAACCAAAAATAAACCAAAAAAACAACCTATGAACTGGGAAAAAAATATCTACAAAGGATGCAACCGATAAAGGCTTAATGTCCAAAATACACAAACAGGTCAGACAATTCAATAACAAAAAAACAAACAACCCAACTGAAAAAATGGGCAGAAGGTCTAAACAGACATTTCTCCAAAGAAGACATATAGGGGCCAACAGACACATGAAAAGATGCTCATCATCATTATTAGAGAAATGCAAATCAAAACTACAATGAGGTACCACCTCACACCAGTCAGAATGGCCATCATCAAAAAGTCTACAAATAATAAATGTTGGAAAGGGTGTGAAGAAAAAGGTACTCTGTTATACTGTTGGAGGGAATATAAAATGGTGCAGCCACTATAGGAAAACAGTATATGAAAGTTGCTCAAAAAACCAAAAACAGAGTTGCCATATGATTCTGTAATTCCACTGCTAGGCATAAAACCAGACAAAACTAAAATTTGAAGGGTTATAAGCACCCCTGTGTTCACAGAAGCACTATTCACATCAGCCAAGACACAACTTAAATGTCCATCAACAGATGAACAGATAAAGAAGATGAGGTACATACATATATAACCAAATACTACTCAGCCACGAAAAAGAATGAACTAATGCCATCTGCAGCAGCATGGATGGACCTAGAGATGATCAGACAGTGAAGGAAGTCAGAAAGAGAAAGACAAATACCATATGGTATCACTTATATGTGGAATCTAAAATACAACATAAATGAAATATCTATGAAACAGAAACAGCCTCACAAACCAGAACAGACTAGTGGTTGACAAGGAGGGAAGTGTGAGGGAGGGAAGAATTGGGAGTTTGGGATTAACATATACAAACTTTTACATACAGGATGAATAAACAATAAGGTTCCACTGTATAGCGCAGGGAACTATTACAGTATCCTATGATAAACCATAATGGAAAAGAATATAAAAAAATATATGTGTATAACTGAGTCACTCGGAGGTACAGTTGAAATTAATACATTATAAATCAACTATCCTTTAGTAAATTTAAAAAATATGTAACAAATTTTTTTTTTAAAAAGAAATACCAATGAAGCATAAAACAAGCAACACAAATTTGAGTAAGTTTAGACAATATGTGTAAATGGCTGAAGTTCACTTAGAAGAGTTAATAGGCAAAAAAGATAAACTGTCAAAAAGAAAAAGAGATGACCCAATCATAGTCAACATGCTTTATAAAATAAATAGACTAAGTATCAACAGATAAAGTGAATAAAATAGAAAACATTTAAAAAGATGTGTATATATTAGCTATTCAGAAAAAGACAAACACTACATGATCTGGCTTTCATGGGGTACTAGAGTAGTCAAATTCATAGAAATGGACAGGAAAATGGTGTTTGCCAAGCGCTAGGGAAACAGGGAAAGGGAGTCGCTCTTTAACGTGCAAAGAGTTTTAGTTTTGTAAGATGAAAAAGTTCTGGAAATCAGAATTTGCACACAATAGAAATACAGTTAACACTAGTTAACTATACACTTATAAATGATTAAGAGGCTAAGTTTCATGTTATCTGTGTCTTATCACTCACAAAGTTTAAAAAAGAATATTCGAAACAAGAAGACAGTATAGCATAAGAAAATATTATAAAACAAGAGACAGGTAGCTATTAACTGATCAGAATGATAAGGATTTTCTATAGCTAAAGCAATGGAAGAAATCTCAAAATCAATAAATTTGAAAAAAATTTTAACTATTACATATAAAATTACTAGGCAAAGCTAAAAAGCAAACAACAAGCTGGGGGAAATAATTGGAATATTAATAAAATGACAAAAGCTTAATATCTTTAGTATATAATAATCTCATAGTAATTCCTTAGACAAATGCTAAAACCTTTTTTTTAAAAAAATGAGTAACATATATACAGTTTACAGAAGACAAAGTTATTCACCTACTGGGAATCCATAGCTATTAAATAGTCTAAAACCTACACAAAGACTCATAAATAAAAATACTCTTTACAATACATAGCAAAAAGGAAATAAAAGAAATTATTTGTTGGTAAACAGTTAAATAAATTATGGTATATTCATCCAATCAAATATTATACAGCCATGATGTTTTTGAAGAATATTAATTACATGGAAAAATGCACCCACTTAATGTTAAAAATAAAGACAGCAGATACTAACCTAAATACACAGTACTAGCCCAATTACATTAAAATGTATATTAATATTCAACACATAAGTTCACAAAAAAAGAGGGAAGAAATTACATTAAAATTTAACAACTCTAAAGATTTTTATTTTTCTTCAAACTTCTTTGTATTTTCAAAATTCTCTACAATTGAGTTCTCTTTAATTTAAAAAGATATTAATTCTTTAAAAAGAAAACAAGTAAACAAGCCTTCAACTATACATTATGTAATTTAAATGTTCAGTTCCACTTACCTCTTGTCATGGTTGGGCTAAACAGTCCCAGTACTGACATGCTAGAATAGGAGACTAGGTCTTTATATAATTCCCCATTTAAATATTCTTCTGCTTCTTGGACAGACGTAATGTTCACTGGGCATGAAATCCTGTTGCTGGATGAATATAGTCAAAATTAATTTTTAAAAATACTTCTCAGCTTGTTATATATATATATACACACTGAATTTAGTATATTTCATAGGATAAACATCTTCATTTTGTCTTTATTTTGTTGTTGATTATTGAGATTGTCTAAAATAAATACAAATACAAAATAAAGACACTATTCTAAATAAACAAACAAAAAAAATCAGTCTCATTAAATAAAATTTCTATCTCCCCAAAAGTGCTAAAAAGTAATAGGCTCTTCTCATCAGTGTTCATACTTCCTTAACCTATCCAAGGTGTGTCAAATAAGTAAGGGAATTAGGAGCTGAATAGATCTAAAACTTAAAAAATCTTAGGAAGCTGAATACTTACAGTTGAATAAATTTTAAGAGGTCTTCAGTTCCCAGCATACCAGTGTAAGATACCGGGTTCTGGCCTTCCTTGTACATCTTTACAACAGGGAATTCAGTAACATTTTGCTTGGTACACACATGAGACCAATCTGCACAGTTTACTCTAGCAAGCAGCATAGTGGATGTGCCTACATAAAAAGAAAATGCACGTTTTTATAAATGTTAATGTGAAAACTCAGTTGTTGAGAACTGTTAATGTCTTTGTATCCCGTTCTTATTTCAACTTCTCGGCAGCATGACACACTCCCGGTGCACTCTCTTCCCTTGGTTCTTTGCAGCACCTCCTCCCATTGGCTGCAGCCTCTCCCCAGCTGCCTCCTTTTGTTCCATTTTGCAGGCTCTTCCGCCAGTGGAGTCAGGAGTTCCCTCAAGGCTCAATTTAAGTTGCTTTCTCTTCTTGTTCTTCACTCTCTTTTAGACAATCTCAATAATCAACAACAACCTAGTAAATCCTAAATTTATAGCTTTGGCCCAGGATCCTCAAAGTTCCAGATCCATGTATCCATACTGCCTTCTCTAGGTCCCTTTGAACAGAAACATCCTCAAACTCAAGACGTCTAAAACCAAACATGATTTCTTTCCTCTGAACAGCAGTGAACGTTGCCATCCTGTGCAACTCTGAAAGCAAAGTATCACCTTTCACACCTCTTTGTTCCTAAACTCCGCAGGTCTTACATCATCAATCCGCATGCCTTCCAATTTTACCACCTAAATTTTGAGTACCTCTTATATCTGTCCCTTTCTCTTTACTGCCACCACTCTAGTCATCACTTCTCCTAATTCATCTCCCAGAATTTAACATGTCTCTACACTGAAGCTATCGATATCTTTTCAAAACTCAAATCTATTTAGATAGCAGCCCACCTCTACCAATTTTACCAGTCAGGTCTTTCCACCCTTCAGATCTCTGCATGTGTGACCATTTCAGAGAAGCCTCCATTGACACCTTGATCTACATCTGATTCTTATACTCCTAAAGGACCATGCTCTTTTCCCTACCTCATCATGGAGTTATGTACTCATTTGTGTTGTTACATGATTTGAGCTTCCTGAGAGCAGGGACTGTGTCTGGTTTCCTCATCACTGATTTTCCAGAATCTAGAGCAGTCCTCGTACATGAATACCTTAAATATGTGTGTGAATATACTATCTAGGGCCTCCATGATATTCACCTAGGGCTTCTCTGATAGCTCAGACTTCCCTAATGGCTCAGACAGTAAAGTGTCTGCCTGCAATGTGGGAGACCTGGGTTCAATCCCTGGATAGGAAAGATCCCCTGGAGAAGGAAATGGCAACCCACTCTAGTACTCTTGCTTGGAAAATCCCATGGACAGAGGAGCCTGGTAGGCTACAGTCCACAGGGTTGCAAGGAGTCAGACACGACTGAGCAACTTCACTTCACTTCACTTCTCTGATAGCTCAGTTGGTAAAGACTGTGCCTGCAATGCAGGAGACCCCAGTTTGATTCTTGGGTTGGGAAGATCCCCTGGAGAAGGGATAGGCTACCCACCCCAGTATTCTTGGGTTTCTCTTGTGGCTCAGCTGGTAAAGAACCCGCCTGCAATGTGGGAGACCTGGGTTTGATCCCCAGGTTGGGAAGATCCTCTGGAGAAGGGAAAGGCTACCCACTCCAGTATTCTGGCCTGGAGAATTCCACAGACTGTATAGTCCATGGGGTCACAAAGAATCGGACACGACTGAGCGACTTTCACTTTTCACTTTCACATACCCAACCTGTCTTAACAGTATAACTTCATACATATTTATTTAATCTAAATAATTTCTTTTCAGCCTGAGAAAACATATAGCAGAACCTCAAAGAGAAATTCCTACTTGTTCTATACTAATACAGTTGACCCTTGGAAAGCACTGTGCAGGCCCACTTACGGATCTGTTTCAATAGTAAATGCTACAGTCCCACATGATCCAAGGTTGGATGAATCCATGGATGTGGAAACTTGGATACAGAGCAAATGTGTATGCTGCTGCTGCTAAGTCGCTTCAGTCGTGTCTGACTCTGTGCGACCCCATAGACGGCAGCCCACCAGGCTCCCCCATCCCTGGGATTCTCCAGGCAAGAACACTGGAGTGGGCTGCCATTTCCTTCTCCAATGCATGAAAGTGAAAAGTGAAAGTGAAGTCGCTCAGTCGTGTCCAACTCTTAGCGACCTCGTGGACTGCAGCCTACCAGGCTCCTCCGTCCATGGGATTTTCCAGGCAAGAGGACTGGGGTGGGGTGCCATTGCCTTCTCTGGCAAATGTGTACACGGAGGGCCAAACCTGTTACACTTGGATTTTCTCCTGTATGGAAAGTCAACGCCCCTAATCCCTGCGTTGTCTAAGTCAACTGTATATGCAAAGTTCTCCAGTTCTCCAAAATATATAGTTAGGTGCAGAGATATCAAAAACCAAATAACAAAGTACCATACAACTCAGCTAATGAAAGAAAGGAAGAAAATCTAATAAAAGGAAATTTTAATATAGTATTAGATCAAAGAAGGAATCTTTGTATATCAATTTAATCCTAAATTCTAAATTAGGATGTAACCTACCCATATGACTAAAATTGTGAAACACAATATTTTAATATTTTATCATCAAAAGTTTTAATACTAAAAATCCATCCTTACATTACGATCCTAGATTCTATCTCATAGGGTCTAGTCTGTCTTATAAACCTGCTACCTAAACAATGTCTATTACATATTATGTATCCAATAAGAATTTGTGAAATATACCCTGATTCATTTCTTCATGAACAAATTTTCAGTGTTTACATTAAAGCATGTTAATACCTGAATATTATCTGAGGATACAAAGACAAATCTTTATTCCTTCTAGGCTTAGATCTACTCTATAAAGTTCTCTTCTCCTTTATTTTAGTCGTTTAGTCAATAAATATCTAGTGGTGGATGTACTGGTGCTTGCTCAGATGGAGCATCATACTATGTATTGCCACCAAAGGACGGGACATGGTGTCATAATAAATGTAGTTCTCTCCCTTCAATAAGCATCCTCAGTGGGTCTACCACCGCTTAAAATGTCCCAGCAGTCCAAGCTGAAAACTTTGATGTTATCTTTAAAACTGAAAAAAAAGAATATTGATATATATTATTAAAAAATGATAAGGCTACTTATACTGAAGTTATCACATTTTAATTTTCTTTGCTGTAAAATGGTTTCAATACTTAATCATGTTTCAAGTGGAGTAGTCTAATGTTCTAAGATTACTGTAGTATTACACTCCACATATTTTAACAACACAGCAATTTCAAGTAAGGATCCTAATTTAAAAGAAAAACAAAAACAGACATTTGCTGCCACCTGGTGACTGAGTATAAAATATTCTTCATCCTCTTGGACTGAGATAAAAAGTGGCTTTTTCCCAAAACAACATGAAAGATTATACAACTAAACACCAAAAGTATTACAATATTGTCCTAGTTTATAAAATTATAGTATAGGCTTTACCATAGACACAAAACATTATTGTTACCTATAGTATGCATTTCTATATGAAGCCCCATGAACTTCCAAAATAATCCACCTATCTGATATCTAATTACTAAAAGAATTGTTATTCATAAAGAACATACTAATTGAAAAAAGAAATCAAGTCTTTAGGTTGGTTAATCTGCTTTTTTATTCTACAAACACATACAACTCAGAGTCCTTGCATTGAGGGGTCAGGTCTTTATTTGGTCATTAACAGAAGAAAGTAAGAGAACCTCCTTTCATTTTCATTTGGTATCTAGCCAAATGGGCTGGGGAGGGGGGATAATTCTAGTATTCAGGGACATTTTCCAACTACTATTTTATTATGGTTTATGTTTTCCTACTTTTTCTTTCTTCTAATCATTTACCAGTAAGGCTGGAAAACCTAAGAGAAGAAATTTAAATCAGTCTGTAGACTGCAACCATAAAGGAGAACTAGAGAGTGACAGGATTTGCTTTAAAAAAAAATTAGGTATCATATTATCTACAGACTTAATCATCCCTTCACTTGGGGAATGAAATAATCAAACGATGGATCAAATGTAGTTTGGAAATGAATGGAAGAGAAATGGATCAAAAATGGTTTTTTATATCTCTGATGCTTTTATTATTATAGAACATATTGTATTTAGGGTTGACTTTCTGGAATCAACTTCTTGAATTCACAAAAGCCCCATATATATATATATATATATATACACATATATATACACACACACACACACATATACATATATATATACACACATATACATATATATATATACACATACATACACACACACACAAGTTGTATACCAGTACACCTTTTCCACAAAATAAAACAAAATTTATGAAACTCTACTATATTTGCTAATTTATTTACTCAACAATTATTAAACACGAGATATTCTGTAATGTAAGACAATGCACTAAGTCCAATGAACTGAGTATAAGGCATACTTTCTTCCCATAAGGAACTTTACTAAATAACAAAAGAGGCTGTAAGCTAGTGTCCCAAAAAACTAAATGGTGGATGCATTTCTGGAGTAGCCAAGAAAAAGCCCATTTAGCCATAATAGCTTTTATTAACAAGAAACAGAGTAAGAAGAAATCATATTAAAGATACAAAGCATGATCTGGACTGTCTTATTCAAATGATTACAAAATATTATACTTACCTAATCCATTACTCTCTCTCTCTTACTAACAGGCCTCCCCACTCCTCCTTTTGTCTTTACTGGGACAGTGGCATAGACATTTTTAGTTCATTGCTTGGATTACTGATTGTCTACCACTGAATCAGGTTTCATAGAATAGTTAAAATAAAAAGATTCTGGCTGTCTATGTCTGAGGCAGGATACAGGATGCTTGGGGCTGGTGCACGGGGATGACCCAGAGAGATGTTATGGGGAAGGAGGTGGGAGGGGGGTTCATGTTTGGGAACGCATGTACACCCGTGGTGGATTCATGTCAATGTATGGCAAAACCAATACAGTATTGTAAAGTAAAATAAAGTAAAAATTAAAAAAAATTAAAGAAAAAGATTCTGGCCATTAAGAAATTCCCTACCCATGAAAAGCTAACTGTATAGCTTCAAGAACACTGGGATCTTAGAGCCTTCATTAGACTGTGAGACTATAGTTAATATTTAGTATATGTTTAATAATATTTAACAGTAACTGGCATATAGTAGGCACTCAGTAAATGTTTGCTAAATGACTGAATTCAGCCAAAAAGTTTACTGGATTAAGTATAAAGCTATAAGACAGTTTAATGAAGACAATCAAAGGGAATGCTCTTAACAGTTTTGAAACTCATGGTTCCTTAACTTACTAACCGTGGAGTACTGACTTATACTGAAGTTATCACTTTTTAATTTTCTTTGCTGTAAAATGGTTTTAATACTTAATCTGGTTTCAAGTGGAATAGTCTAATGTTCAGTATTAACTTATTATGTTTGTTGTGGAGACACAAACATAATAATCTGAAATTTTATGTGGTTTTCTACATCTTTAGCGTGACACAATTTTACGAACAGCTATAGCTCAGAACCAGGAAAATAAACATGCCTACAGCAGTGTAATACCTTTCAGTTTAACTGCCACATCGATATAGGACTGCAGAAATGCCATGGATACTGCTTGCCCTACATTAAAATAAAAAATTAGATAGATATTACAACATACATATTTCTAAAGCGTCCATATTTATCTATAACAAACATATAGATTAATGGGGTATCTCAGAATTATTTTATACTAAGAAATATTCTAATATGCAGCACTCAGTATTGTCCACACATTCAAGAGAGTTCCAAATACAACTAATTTTCTACATTCATATGGCAAGGAGTATAGTTGAATGGCTATTGTTAAAAGCAATATAATGCCTATAAACCTACAATAACTGTTAATCTATTAAAATCATTAGCTTGAATAACAATTTTCCAAATTAGTAAGCTTAACATCTAGTTTAATCATAATCTTCAATTTATAAGTCAGATACCTATAATCAGGGCTTTTCTGGTGGCTCACACGGTAAAGAATCTGCCTGCAATGCAGGAGGCTCAGATCCCCTGGAGAAGGGAACGGCAACCCACTCCAGTATTCTTGCCTGGAGAATCCCGTAGGCAGAAGTGCCTGGCGGGCTACAGTCTATGGGACTGCAAAGAGTCAGATATGACTGAGCGACAAACACTTTGACTAAACTATAAATAATCAGTTTTACAACCCTAGAAACAGCTCCGAAGTAAGCTGTTTAAAAGTGTGGGACATATGAAAGCTATGTCATTTTACAACGTGTAATAACAGAATGAAAAAGTAAAATCTGCCTACTTTAAATGTCCTAATATGCAGTACAGTAGTCACCTCTAAAGGTTCATAATACTCACAGCCAGCATAGAAAAGCACTATGCTGTCAGAAGCCGTTACTGTCGCCTGAAATGTCTCTTCCGTTAATTCCACAGTGAGTTCCAAAGGTAACTGTCTCTTCCTGTCTCTGTAAACAGTTTCTTCCACTTCATCATCTTGAATTTCTGAAATGTTTGAAGAGAAATTAATGTAAATATAAATGTATAATTTAAAACATTTCAGCTCTTCTCCCAGGCAAGCATATGAAAATTTGGCACTTCATAGAAACTCATGAATTCGTACTATCTTAATATTTAAAATGCATGATATTTAGAAAACTTTCTAGTTGTCTGGCTTCCTATCTTAAATGACTCTCAGATGCTTCCTGACCTAGAAATGATCAAGTTTTAGTTAATTCCAAAAGGAATTACTTACACTTGTCAAGAAATAATAAAATAAATATAAATATAAAAATAATATACTTGACAACAAATAACATTTGGTTCTAATCAATATATTAATTTATAACCTAAAAAAGTCCTACCACACATGTTTGACAGTATTTCTTTAGCTTCTACTACACAGCAAACACTGTGATGGACACTAAGGAAAGTGGTAAGCAAAGCAGACACAGTCCTGACCATACAGTTTCTATCTATGGAAAAATCAGTCAATAAACTCATCACTAAATAAATATAAAACTATAAATGTGATCAGTTTAAGAAGAAAGGCAAAAGATACAGTGAGAGATTTTAACAGGGAGATTTAAACTGGACAATCCAAAGTGTACCAGATAATCAAGAAAAGAATGTTTTAGGCAAAGAGAACAACATATGCAAAGACTCGGGGACATAAAAGAGCTCAGCATACTCTAGGCACTGAGGGAAAGCACATTTGACTAAAACGAAATAGACTGAAGGAATGACATGAGAAAACTCTAGGGTTTCTAGGTCATGTGTGTATTAGCCACTCAGTTCAGTTCAGTCGCTCAGTCGTGTCTGACTCTCTGCAACCCCATGAATCGCAGAACGCCAGGCCTCCCTGTCCATCACCAACTCCCAGAGTTCACTCAAACTCACGTCCATCGAGTCGGTGATGCCATCCAGCCATCTCATTCTCTGTCACCCCCTTTTCCTCCTGCCCCCAATCCCTCCCAACATCAGAGTCTTTTCCAATGAGTCAGCTCTTCGCATGAGGTGGCCAGAGTACTGGAGTTTCAGCTTTAGCATCATTCCTTCCAAAGAACACCCAGGGCTGATCTCCTTTAGAATAGACTGGTTGGATCTCCTTGCAGTCCAAGGGACTCTCAGGAGTCTTCTCCAACACCACAGTTCAAACGCATCAATTTTTCGGCACTCAACTTTCTTCACAGTCCAACTCTCACATCCATACATGACCACAGGAAAAACTAGAGCCTTGACTAGACGGACCTTTATTGGCAAAGTAATATCTCTGCTTTTGAATATGCTATCTAGGTTGGTCATAACTTTTCTTCCAAGGAGTTAGCATCTTTTAATTTCATGGCTGCAGTCACCATCTGCAGTGATTTTGGAGCCCCCCCCCCAAATAAAGTCTGACACTGTTTCCACTGTTTCCCCATCTATTTGCCATGAAATGATGGGACGAGATGCCATGATCTTCATTTTCTGAATGTTGAGCTTTAAGCCAACTTTTTCACTCTCCTCTTTCACTTTCATCGAAAGGTTCTTTAGTTGCTCTTCACTTTCTGCCATAAGGGTGGTGTCATCTGCATATCTGAGGTTATTGATATTTCTCCCAGCAATCTTGATTCCAGCTTGTGCTTCCTCCAGCCCAGTGTTTCTCATGATGTACTCTGCATATAAGTTAAATAATCAGGGTGACAATATACAGCCTTGACATACTCCTTTTCCTATTTGGAACCAGTTAGTCACTCAGTTGTGTTCAATTCTTTGCGACCCCACGGACTGTATGTAGCCCACCAGGCTCCTCTGTCTATGGGATTCTCCAGGCAAGAATACAGCAGTGGGTTGCCATTTCCTCCTCCAGGGGATCTTCCCGATCCGGGATTGAACCCGCATCTCTTATGTCTCCTTCGCCTGCATTGGCAAGCAGGTTCTTTACCACTAGTACCACGTGGAAAGCCATAAGAGGCCATATAAACCAAGAAATTTTGATTTTATTCTATGTGTATTGAGTTCTGGGTAGATTCTGAATATGAAAAAATCATTTCATTAACCACAATATATAGAAATATTGAATCATTATGGTATACAACTAACACTAATATAACGTTACATATCAATTAAATCTTAAAAAAAAAACTTTTCATTAAGACACAGACCCACCCACCCATTCATTCATCTATCCATTAAAATATGTAGTAAACACACATACACACACATATTCTGAATTCACAAATGTCCTGTTGGAAGTTTGTACAGATCATATGGTAACACTGGAGGAACATCTAACTTGATTAGAGACAATTAAAGCTTCCTAGAAGCTGACACTAGCTGAACATTATTAAAAGAAAAATGAAACTTAAGGAGGCAGCAGAGGAATAAGAGTAACATGAACAGCATGTACAAGGCAACAGTGGCGTGAAAAAGCACGATGAAGCTGGAACTCTGCATGTCGACCAAGCATCTGATACTAACAATTCTTATCCAAAATCACTGCAGATGGTGACTGCAGCCATGAAATTAAAAGACGCTTACTCCTTGGAGGGAAAGTTATGACCAACCTAGACAGCATATTCAAAAGCAGAGACATTACTTGGCCAACAAAGGTCCGTCTAGTCAAGGCTATGGTTTCTCCAGTAGTCATGTATGGGTGTGAGAGCTGGACTGTGAAGAAAGCTGAGCGCCGAAGAATTGATGCGTTTGAACTGTGGTGTTGGAGAAGACTCCTGAGAGTCCCTTGAGGAGATCCAAGCAGTCCATTCTAAAGGAGATCAGTCCTGGGTATTCTTTGGAAGGAATGATGCTAAAGCTGAAACTCCAGTACTTTGGCCACTTCATGCGAAGAGTTGACTCACTGGAAAAGACTCTGATGTTGGGAGGGATTGGGGGCAGGAGAAAAAGGGGACGACAGAGGATGAGATGGCTGGATGGCATCACCGACTCTATGGACGTGGGTGTGGGTGAACTCTGGGAGTTGGTGATGGACAGGGAGGCCTGGCGTGTTGCAATTCATGGGGTCACAAAGAGTCAGACACGACTGAGTGACTGAACTGAACTGAACCATTTAGATGTAGTAATAGCATTATGCTAATTTTAAAAGAATCCTTACATGTCTGAAAGACAGGGAAATATTTATGGATGACTTTATATGCTTGGAATTAGGTGAAAAATAATAAGTAAAGGGCTATGATTGTAACAGGATTAGCCACTGACTGATGGTAGTTGGGTGAGGCCAGGAAATGGTTATCTGGAGGTTTGTTCCATTATCCTATTTTATGATACATTTATAATTCTCTGTAATAACATATTAAAAAGTAAGGAAGTGAGAAAGACAATGCATTCAGAAAACTAAACTATTATTTTCCATATGATTTCCAATACCATAAAAGACTAGACCTAGATTAGTATCACATCAGCAATTTTTAGCTGTGTGACTCTAGTCAATTACATAACTCTAGGAGTTTCAGTGTTCAAAGCTGTGAACCATAAGACTTACACTATTAATTTTAAGATACTTTCAAATATCACATTCTATGATACTAAAAGTTATGCCCTCAATATCCAAATTAATAAAGGCCAATTTTCTCATTTACAGTATTTTCTTACTATTCACATATTTTCACTTTCCTGCCAGTCCACTCTTATTTCCTAATCCATCCTTTCTTCTCTTACCTTGTTCTAACACCTTTCTGCTTTCCCATTCTCTTAATAAGCCACTTTAGTTTTTAAATATATTCACTCCTCAGCTCTACATTTCACCTACTTATCAACATGTATATATATTCTTTTTAGTCACATAAGTTTTTTTCATACTCTTTTTGTAGAACCGAGTTCATTTAATTCTGACTCATTGTGTGTTCATTTCCTTTGAAGAGCATTTTTCTGTATATTCCACTTTTACATGGTAACAAACTCCTTCCAAGCCTCATCTATCTTTCCTAATTAATGAGAAGGAATGAAAATAAGAGGGCAATTGTGTATTTGGGCACAACATCATTCTATATTATGAGTCAATATGGATTACAAACATAGGAAATTAAGACCAAACACCCCCCACCCCCAAAACATAAGAACTGGGCTGAGGAGCAAAGACAGGAGAGAGAAAAAATGAGAAGGCAGCACCAGAGGGCAAGCTGAAGCCAGAGAGCCACTAAGTAAAATGAGACACAGCAACAAAATTTTGATACAGGCAACTTCCACAGAGGACAGGAATCCTGTTAAACTGACACCTGGATGATTCCTGTGACTTTGAAAGTTTGAATATATGAAAGATGATAGGAACAAAGCAAGGAGCACGAGACCAGAACACAGACCTGCCTGAATAATGATGATGCTATGGAGAAGAACTCCGCCTTAAACCATTAGCAGTTCTAACTTCTGTATACCAGAAAACGAGAGCAGTGCTCAAACCATGAAGCTGGCCATATATCAGTTAAAGCTCAGAGGCCTTACTAAATTTATAATACAGATTTTGATCTTCATAATAAACAGATCTCATGAAAAGAATATGCAAATTCCTTCCTTCCTGGGACTCGTAACAACAGGACTACATAAAAAGTATTTACTCAACAGGACTCGTGATAAAAATTCAATAATTTACTAAACAGGATACATTTAGCCAATGCACAAGACATAATCCCTGCCTTAGAAGTTTATAATAGACCAGTACAGAAGGGAGAAAAGCAAATGAGCAATTTCACAATAGGATATGTTATAAAGAAGTATCAGGAATGATAATGGTCATAAATGAAATTTCAAGTCAGAATGCTCCACATGCCATTTGTGGCTTTGTGCAGATCAGTTAACTCTGCCAAAACACAGACTCTTCATCTACAATGAAGGCGACCTCAGCTAACTCAGAGGATAACAATCAAAGTAAATAACGTGTGGGAAATAGCCTTGAAAACTACAGAATACTTCAAAACGTAAGCAATAGAACAATAAAAAGAAAAACAGAATTGGCAAAATCCTGTTAAAATTAATGTTAAAATTATTTTGACATTATGTTAAAATTAATTTAACGTTAAAATATTAATGTTAAATGTTTAAATGTTAAAACAACAATTATTTTTAACGTTATTAAAAAAATATTAAATTAAAAAAAATAACGTTAAAAATAAGTATAAAAATATTATCAAAGTTTACTCCTTTTACTGTTAACAAGTGGATTCATTTACAACTACAAATACATAACTATTTTCATCAGAATTTCATACCCTAATAGGAATAACAAAAATAAATATTATATTGTGGCTCCTGGGTCCTTTTTAAACATGGAATAGACCAGTAGCACTGAAAGAACTGATCTGGAGGATAAAGGCACAGGCAGAGAGAAGCCTGATATATAACAATGAAAGGTATCACACTAAGCAAAATAGAGCATCTTTGTATCTTTTCACCTAATCAACTTGCTAAAATGTGATTCAAAATTAATTTCTTCAGGTCTCTTCATATTCTTGAATGTGAAAGTTAATTCACTGAAATTTCACTGACCTTAAGGATGCTGGGCAGGAATGGGAGGGGAACATGAGCATCAAAAAAACACATTACCTATATTTAGCTCTTCCATGTCTTCATATTTGGCCATTTCCTCAATGTTCATGGTACTTTCCAGATGGAATACTATTAAATCAATATGACTTAATGCCAAAAATTCCACTTGTGTGTCCTAGAAATACATTAATTTTAAAAGATATGACTAGAATATAATGAACCATTTTAATATATTTTACTTGTTTGACACTAAAAAGAAATTAAACTTGTGAATTTCAATTTTAATATTTAAAAATAAAAATGGGAAATTAACTCCACAATATTAAAAGTATCTAAACATTATGGAAAGATAGTGCATGCTACTAGAAAAGAAGGCAAAACACGGAACTGAAAGTCTCATTTGCTTCTTGTCACAGTTACATTCTGCTGAAATCTGAAGTATTTTAACAGTAAGTCCTACCTCAATACAAGATACAAATATATGCAATTTTATTGCAAATAGCACCAAAATTCTTTTGATATTTTACATGACTTAGTGACCAAATCACCACCACCACTCAAAATAATACTTAGTCCTAAATAACTCCACTAGAGAGGCCCCTGGAGGCCTAGCAGTTAGGATTGGGGCTTTCACTGCCCTGGCCTGGGTTCAATCCCTGGTTGGGGAATTTAGATCCCACAAGTTGTGTGGCATGGCCAAAAAGAAGGGGGGAAAAAAGTAATTTAATAAAAATAAATAAATAATTCCACTACAAAGTTCAATTGACTGTTTAGCCATAAACATAAAAATAATACCTGGCCCCAGGTATTTTAAGAATACCAAATTATATTCC
The DNA here is from genome assembly GCF_023091745.1 of Budorcas taxicolor. Taxonomy (NCBI): domain Eukaryota; kingdom Metazoa; phylum Chordata; class Mammalia; order Artiodactyla; family Bovidae; genus Budorcas; species Budorcas taxicolor. The sequence continues at coordinate 11,836,378 of NC_068919.1, read as the reverse complement.
ATTGAAATTATTCCATTAAAATTTCTTACACTAAGGCTCAACCAAAACTTTTTTAAAACATGAAATTTTAGGCCACTAGATTATTTTAGTAATTAACCCTGCTACAATCTCACAATCAAACTTGCACGGATGAGGAGTTGTTTCTTATGGATGAGCAAAGAAAGTGGTTTCTGGGGATGGAATCTACTTCTGTGAAGCAGCTCTAAAGATCGTTGATATGAGAACAAAAGATTGAGAATCTTACAAAAACTTAGTTGATAGAGCAGCAGCAGAGTCTGAGGGGATTGATTCCAATTTTGAAAGAATTTCTACTGTGGGTAAAATTCTACCAAGCAGCATTGCATACTACAGAGAAATCATTTGTGAAAGGAACAGTCAATCAATGTGGCAAACTTCATTTTTGTCTTATTTTAAGAAATTGCCACAGCTACCTCAACCTTCAGCAACTACTGTCTTGATCACTCAGCAGCCATCAACATCAAGGCAGGGCCCTCCATGAGCAAAAAGATTACAACTCACTAGAAGCTCAGATGACGGTTAGCATTTTTTAGCAGTAACTATTTTTTAACTAAAGGTACATACATTAATTTTTTTAGACATAACGCTATTGCACACTTAACAGACTACAGTATAGTATAAACATAACTTTCATATGTGCTGGGAAAACAGCATGAACTTTAATTCTTCTATAAAACCTTTTCCCCAATAACAAAGTAAGTCCTATTTTGGAATCCTTTATCTAATAGTAAAAAAAAAAAAAAATAGCTTCAGTAAGTATTCTTTCAATTACTTGGTCTAAAAGCAAAGCATAATGACCTCACAGTACACATATTTGAACAGTATTACAGTTCTCAAAGTATTTTACTATTTGGTCTTATAAAATATAAGTTAGAAGGAGAGGTTTTATAACTATTTCACAAATGAGAAAACTGAGCTGGAAGAAGTTAATTCAGTTATCTGGGCCCAGAACAAGCAGGAACGGAGTCAAGTCTTCTGACTCTTTTTAACTCAGTACTCATCAGTCAGTTCAGTTCAGTTGTTCAGTCGTGTCCGACTCTTTGTGACCCCATGGACTGCAGCATGCCAGGCTTCCTTGTCCATCACCAACTCCCAGAGTTTACTCAGACTCATGTCCATCAAGTCGGTGATGCCATCCAACCATCTCATCTTCTGTTGTCCCCTTCTCCTCCTGCCTTCAATCTTTCCCAGCATCAGGGTCTTTTCCAATGAGTCAGTTCTTTGCATCAGGTGGTCAAAGTATTGGAGTTTCAGCTCAGCATCAGCCCTTTCAATGAATATTCAGGACTGATTTCCTTTAGGATTGACTGGTTTGATCTCCTTGCAGTTCAAGGGATTCAAGAGTCTTCTCCAACACCACAGTTCAAAAGCATCAATTCTTCGGTGCTCAGCCTTCTTCACAGTCCAACTCTCACATCCATACATGACTATTGGAAAAACCACAGCTTTGACCAGATGGACCTCTGTCAGCAAAGTAATGTCTCTGCTTTCTAATATGCTGTCTAGGTTGGTCATGGCTTTTCTTCCAAGGAGCAAGCGTCTTTTAATTTCATGGCTGCAGTCACCATCTGCAGTGATTTTGGAGCCCCCCAATAAAGTCTCTCACTGTTTCCATTGTTTCCCCATCTATTTGCCATGGAGTGATGGGACCAGAGGCCATGGTCTTAGTTTTTTGAATGTTGAGTTTTAGGCCAGCTTTTTCACTCTCCTCTTTCACTTTCATCAAGAGGCTCTTTTTTAGTTCCTCTTCACTTTCTGGCATAAGGGTGGTGTCATCTGCTTATCTGAGGTTATTGATATTTCTCCCAGCAATCTTGATATCTGAATCTAGTACTCATACCATAGACTTATGCAAGAGAATTTAAGTTTAAACTATCTGACCATTTGTAAACATATCAACAATTTTTTAGCATATGTTTAAAATATTTAGAAGATATTCTGAAGAGTTCTTAATTAAGAAAAATCTAAGGAAATTTTTAAGAATTTAAGAAATTCAAAAATTTAAGAAATGTACAAAGGAAATACAGGTGATCTCACTAGTCAAAGTTATCAAAGACATGCAAATTAATATGGAAACTTTTTTTGTGTATAGAAATAATTTTTTTTAAAGATTACTACTCAGTACTGGCAAAGATGTATGAAGAACAAGGAATTCTAAATCCTTCTGGTAAAATAATATTTCTCGAAGGAAATTTGACTGCGTATTTTAAAAATCTTTAAAATTCCCATTGACATGTACACACTGCTATGTTTAAAATAAAATGCCTTCCCATGGAAGAAAAGAAAGAAAAATCACATTCAGGAAAAAAAAAATAAATGAAAATCAATTAACTTCACACATGAAAAGTAAAACAGTAGAATCCAAAGAAAACAAAAACACTAATCTGAAAAGATATATGCACTCCAGTCTTCACAGTAGCATTATTTACAATAGCCAAGATATGGAAGCAACCCAAGCGTCTATGAACAGACAAGTGGGTAAAGATGTGGCATACACATGCGATGAAATATCACTCTGCCATAAAAAAAGAGTGAAATTTTGTCATTTCCAATAACACAGATGGACCTGGAGGATATTGTGCTCGATGAAATAAGTCAGGCAGAAAAAGACAAATGCTGTACATTACCACTTATATGTGGAATTTAAAACATAAAACAAATTAATGAATATAACAAAGCAGAAACAGACTCACAGATATAGAATACAAACTAATGGTTACCAGTAGAAAGAGGGAATGGGGGAGGGGATTAGGAGGTACAAACTACCATGAATAAAATAAATAAGTCACAAGTATATATTGTACAGCATAAGGAATACAGCCAGTAGTTTATAATAAGTTTAAATGAAGTATAATCTATAAAATTTTTAAATCACAAAAAAGATTAATTAAAGTGGTTAAAGGCCCGAGCTCTGAAAAAGAAAAATCTCATTTAACAAAATTTACTTCTAGAAATTTAGCAAAGGGAAATAAATCAGTGATGCCCAAAACAGTGCTTAAAGGCAGGCATCACAGCACAATACCAAGTAATGAAATATAACTGTATGTGAAAGGTAGAATGTATATAGCATGAACCTAAATTTCCTTAAAAATATGCATATGTAGATATACATGTCGGAGAAGGCAATGGCGCCCCACTCCAGTCCTCTTGCCTGGAAAATCCCATGGACGGAGGAGCCTGGTGGGCTGCAGTCCATGGGGTCACTAAGAGTCAGACACAACTGAGTGACTTCACTTTCACTTTTCACTTTCATGCACTGGAGAAGGAAATGGCAACCCACTCCAGTGTTCTTGCCTGGAGAATCCCAGGGATGGGGGAGCCTGGTGGGCTGCCGTCTCTGGAGTCGCACAGAGTTGGACACGACTGAAGTGACTTACCAGCAGCAGCAGCAGCAGATATACATATATTTATATAAATATACAAACATACATGGAAAAAGATTAACAAATGAAAATAACACACAACAGTTGAAAATATTAACAACAGTTATCTCTGAATAGTGGCAATTCATAGAATTTTCCTGTAATAAGCATATGTTACTTTAGGACCATGTGTATTAACCTCTTTTAAATAAGCACACGTTGTAGACCAATATAGGAAATGACCAACCTCTTCTGCTCTTCTGATGATAACATTAGTATCCTGAGGAATGTCCACTTCTGAAGAGTCCCTTTATCAAAATGGAAATAAATGTTATATGTTGCCATCCAGGAGGTCAATCTAAAATTGAACTGAAAATTTTATACTAAAAATGTTTATGAAAAAAGATTACAATTTAGTGAGCCTGAGAAATTTTTCATGTAAATACAGACCAGGTTTTCTATACTCTATCTTAATCTACACCTTCATTTAGTAAAGTTTAAAGGTCTAAATATTAATCAAGCTGATAATTAAAGACTTAAATTCAGCAACTGGCTCTTAACTATATTAGAATCTATCAGAGATTTGAATTTATTTACCAGTGAACACATTACCAAGAAAAATATTAGTGTCTTGCTAAATAGAGAATATACCATTCCATGTTTAAAATACCTTAACAAAAGTAGAACTCCAGCTTTTCCCAGAAGACGCCAAGCAACCCATTCTGCAGTTGTTCTATCAGCTTCATAAGTAGCTTGTTGACCAACAATAAAAACCAGTGGTAATCCTAGTTGTAGATGAACAGTTGAAACTTGTCTAGGATCTCCAGCAACTTCAGTCTTCATTTAGAAAAAGAACAAAACGTCTTCACTATGTGATAATAATGTTCCAACATTTGGATTTAAACCCTGCTAATAATAAGTGAAAAAACAAGTCTGTGAAATAAATCCACAATTAACAAAAATGGTCTCATGGTTTTCTAAGTTTCATGCTCCCATGTACCTATATAATTTAAACTAACATGAAACTAACAAATTTTACAAGTAGTTATACAGATATTTACAACCATAAAGAATAAGGATATCATAGAGAAACCAAAGAAAGCAATAAATAAAACTGTGGTGTTGCTGAATAAAGAGAGATTTGAAATGAAAACAAAACACATAACGAATCCTTCCATATAAGAATTTAACATATATAATGACATATTACAGAACAATGAGGAACATCTGAGCTGACAGCAGCTTGAACACACATCTTACTTCACTCCTTTCAGAAATCCCAGGACAACTTCAGCAGTAGGATTTTTCAAAACATATGAACATACATACATGAAGGGAAAAGAGTAAAGGCAGCAACGTCTTAGAAGCTAGAGAACAACAAAATCCTAAGCCATGGGAGGAAAGGATAAGAAACAATTTCACTTTAACTGCAGAATCCTAAAACTGCTCAGGAACTGTCAGTGCCTGGAGCCTCTGGAAGAGGGAAAGAAGGAGTAGAAGGGGAATGATGGCAGGAAGGCCCTAGAGTAAGAAACAACAGACAAAACCTTTGGAGAAGCAGTTAGATCTCTAGATCGTCTTCCCTGACTCCATGAGCTTAGGCGACTACCCCTGCATCATACCAGAAATCTGGGGGGACTGCAGGAACAGCTGAGTGTGAATACCATGCTCAAAGCAGAGGGACTGAGCAACCAGATGCTGAGACTCATTCTATCCCCTCCCCGCTCAGTTTCTGGTAGCTAGCAGCTAGACTTCTGTATTCCAGCAGAAAACTGGAAGATCTTTCTCTGGGGATCTTGAACAACCACAAGTTAAAGCCTAAAGCTACTGACACTGTGGCTCACCAAAAAGCTGCCCAGGTCCAACCACCCTATGGAGCTCAAAGTTAACATGTCTGATCCACAGTCTCAGAATTTCCAGCCAACTTCTTTAGTTTCATATTCTAAATCATGAACAAGGAGCAATAAGCATCTGAGGAAAGCCTCTAACATGAAAGACCAGAACAAACAGAAAAGCAAGTAACATGGAGGAAACAGATTATTCAGGAAGAAGAAAGGTTCAGAAAACCACCACGGATAAGCTCGAAAAGATGAGAAGATACTGAATCCACAAAAAATGAAAACTAAAGTTGAATAAATCTGCCAGAAAGTACAGCAAAAGACAGCTGGACAATAGAAAAGATAATAAAACTGAGGGACTAGTTCAAGAGACTCAACATTCAAACAGGAGTCCCAGAAAGAGAGAAGGGAGAAAACAGAAGGGAAGAAATCATCACTGAAATAAACACAGAAATTTCCCACAACTAAAGGAGCACGAGCTGCCAGATTGAAAGAGCCCACTGAGTAAAACCAGCATGGGGATAAAAGCAGATATGCACAAAGATGCTTTCTTGCAAATTTTCTAATAATAGAAAATCATTTTTCTAATCCTTAAAGTTTCCAGAGAGAAATCTGTATTTAGCTATGGTAGACATAATTCTAAGAGGACTCCCAAAATTTCTGGTGTACTCATTTTGTATAATCCTAATTCCTTGTGGTACTCACAGCATAGTCATTCCCTTGATTAGATTATACCATGTAAGACTGTCACAGCACAATGGAGCAAGATTATCTGCTGGCTTTGAAGGAGAAACTTCCAATTTTTTTTTTTGAGAGGGCCACATGGCCAGAATCTGAGAACAGACCATAGGAGCTAAGAGCAACACCAGCCATAAGCTAGCGAGAAGGTAGAAACCTCAGTCTCACAATCACACAGAACTGAATTGTCTAGACCTGAATGGGTATAACAGCCTGAAGGAACTGAAAAGCCTGGTTTCTTCTTTGAGTATTTGGAGAACCATAAGCAATTCAATATTAAAAAGTGAAAACAGGAATAGATAAGTAAGGCTGGAGAATTTGCAAAGGACCTGCTGCTAAGTCACTTCAGTCGTGTCCGACTCTGTGAGACCCCACAGACAGTAGCCCACCAGGCTCCCCCATCCCTGGGATTCTCCAGGCAAGAACACTGGAGTGGGTTGCCATTTCCTTCTCCAATGCATGAAAGTGAAAAGTGAAAGTGAAGTTGCTCAGTTGTGTCTGACTCTTTGCAACCCCATGGACTGCAGCCTACCAGGCTCCTCCACCCATGGGATTTCCCAGGCAGGAGTACTGGAGTGGGGTGCCATTGCCTTCTCCGTGCAAAGGACCAGATCATTAAAAACCAAGTATATCCTAAGAAAGTAGGCCTTCATTCTGTAAATAATTGAAGCCATTTAGGAACTGCAAAAATTACCAGAACAAGATTATATATGTGTGTTTAAAATATATTACTATGCAAGCAACAGGGAGTATGAACTTAAAGAGAGGGAAATATAGGAATATAGACCAGATCAATTCCTATTACTAAAGTAGTACACAAGAGAGAGGAAGATAATAAAATTGAGGGACTAGTTCAAGAGACTCAACATTCAAACTGGGATTGTTTGAACCTGGATTAAAGCACTGGCTGTTAGAATGAAGAATTCGAGAAGATATTTCAGATCTAAAATCAGATGCAGAGAGATGCAGGAATTGAGAATGATGTTCTAGGCTTCTGCCATGAGTGACTGGACAGTAAATCAACCAAGATAATGGAGCAAGAACAGATGGTAAAAGACAATGTCAGACACGTAGAGCTTAGGAGAAAGACATCTAATTAGTAGTTAAATATATGGGACTGCTGCTAAGTTGCTTCAGTCGCATCCGACTCTGTGCAACCCCAGAGATGGCAGCCCACTGGGCTCCCCCATCCCTGGGATTCTCTAGGCAAGAATACTGGAGTGGGTTGCCATTTCTTTCTCCAATGCATGAAAGTGAAAAGTCAAAGTGAAGTCGCTCAGTCATGTCCGACTCTTAGCGACCCCATGGACTGCAGCCTACCAGGCTCCTCCGTCCATGGGATTTTCTAGGCAAGAGTACTAGAGTGGGGTGCCATTGCCTTCTCCAAAATATACAGGACAGGAACTTCAAAGAAAAATCTGACCTGAAAATTCAGATTTAAAAATCAAGAGTAGTTAATGCCATAGAAACAGACTGAGGGTGTGTTCTGAGCCCCTATCATTGTGTATGTAGGAAAGCACCCCAAAACCTAATGGCTTAAAACAAAAGAATCATTTCTGTTGTCCGTATGTCTACAAACTCATCTCTGGCCCACGTTACATTTGTGGAGCATTTTGACTGGAGGGTGAAGGTTCCATTTTAAAAATGGCTCATTTACTAGTTAGCAAGCTATTGTTGACTAGTATGAGCTCAGTCAGAGCTGTGGGCTGCTGCTGCTGCTGCTGCTCCTAAGTCGCATCAGTCATGTCTGACTCTGTGCAACCCCACAGATGGCAGCCCACCAGGCTCTCCCGTCCCTGGGATTCTCCAGGCAAGAACACTGGAGTGGGTTGCCATTTCCTTTTCCAATGCATGAAAGTGAAAAGTGAAAATGAAGTCGATCAGTCATGTCTGACTCTTAGAGACCCCATGGACCCTAGCCTACCAGGCTCCTCCGTCCATGGGGTCTTCCAGGCAAGAGTACTGGAGTGGGGTGCCATCGCCTTCTCCGGAGCTGTGGGCTAGGGGCCTCAATTTCTTTTCACATGACTTCTCCTCAGGCTTAATTTCACAGCAAAGTTGCCGGGTTTCGAGAATGAGCCTATCATGATAATAAGATAAAGCTGTGCTATGTATCTACAACAATTAAATGTCCAGGAACCCTATCTGCTTAACACACAAACACAGAGATTCTCCAACCTGCATCTATTTTCATATGTTTAGAAGTGAAACAATGCATGTAACTGCAATGATCATGCATTCAAAGTTTATCAAAAAGACTGAATCCCAGCTTCCATTTTTATTAATGTTTATAGATAATGTTCACTGGTGAGTAGACAAAATCCTGAGAATTCTTAATATCTCAACATTGGCAGAAAAGGAAATGAGGATGGAGAGAAATAATGAAGAACTGTACAATGAACTCATGAGGGCTTTGTGGGGAAGTGGAACATCAAACCAAAATCAGAGGATCTTCTCCCAAAGGACATAAGATAAATATTTCCCTCTCCCATGTGAACAGAAAGGAAAAAGACTCATATACTGTTTTGTTTTTTCTTAGTTGCTTGAAGTCAAAATCCAACCAAATAAAAACTGACCAAAATAAAGAACTCAAGAACGAAGCCAGTAGAACTGGGACTGATGAGCTCTGAATCTATTTAAATATGAAAGCAGGGTTTTTTCTTTTAAATGGAAATTATGATTATAGAACACAATATAAATACTATAACCTTTACAATGTAAAATAACAGAAAACAAAAATCTGGAGGGCAAAGAGGAACTGAGATGGAAATATTCTCATCTTTTACACCAAGGAGCAAATCAATATTATCCAAAATGAAAATATGCAGTTTTCTTAAAATAATAATTTTCACTTCTCAGTGTTTTCCATAATCATTTCAACACTTAAGACAGTATTTCCTAAACAGCCCTCTAATGATGAAACAATTTCTCAAAAGTTCCATAATTCCTCTAGTTTCTTATCAGTTTCTTTTTCTTCTAGTAAATTCAAATAAGATTAAATATAATGCTTTTTACTATAAAGTAGCTCATGCAATATATGTCCATGGATCCATTCATCCCTCTATCTATATGTATCTATATGAATGCAGAGATGACTGGTTGAACCTAACAGTTCATTTCTGAATGATGGGAATTGGTGGATTTAAAATTTTTCATTCTTTATACTTTGCTGCACTGTTTGAATTATTTATAGCACATATGCACAATTTTTATGTAAAAAGGATATGATGAGTGAGAAAGCCTATTGAAGGTTTTGCATATGCTCAGGACAACCCTTTAAACATCCAGAGAGAAGTCAGTTGATCACCTACTGAGTCTAAGATTCTTCCAGTCTGACACTAAGGAAAATGAGACACCAAAAATTCTATAATGCAAATATTTATAAACTTTTAAAACAGGAATCAAAACATTCACAAAAGAGGTCTTTTCTTAGCCTATGATGTAATCTTTGTGATCTTAGAATGGTCCCAGTTCATTATAACTACCACAGATTAGTTCCACAGTTCATTATAACTACCATTATAATTACACAATGCTATATTGGGTTGTTCAAAACAACACTTCAAGGCATTAAAATATCATTTTATGAGTACACAGTTTATCCTCTAACCTACCTGTAATAAGGTACTACTCCTAAATCTGCCTAAATGAAATAAATATGTTCAAGGGGAAAAGATATAGCTCATCTAAGGTAAATGCATATCTATGAATCAAAACAATAAATTTTACATACAAATTATCTAACGTATTTAAATAAGACACATACCAGCAGAGGTGCTTCCATTGTCTTAATAAATCGATGAATGTTCAGTGTAGTCAGTGACTCTTTCATTAGTATTCTCCTACATGGCTGGGTCAAGTCCAAGACTGGTTTACAGTAAAAAAAGTAGAGATGTGGATATTCTATATCCTCGGGGCTGCAAATTAAAAATGAGGGACAGGCCAACTTGAAGTTCAATGTGTGATTCTTCTACTATGCAGAAAGGCATAATAAATCTCTTTGCCCTAAGCCTCGGGCTTTTGAATTACTGTTTTGGTAAAAGCCGAAAACAGTATAACAAAATTAAGTGGACCAAAGCAAAAAAAGAGAATAAAAGGAATTTTTGAGATGCATAAGCAATTTTTTTTCCTGAGCTGTTTCATATGGTAACTTTTAAAATTAGGTTAGAGACAGGTCTACACAATTATTTTTAAATAATAGACTGTCACCTTGAGGACAATGAGATTACCTTAAAATATAGTTGCTTTTCTACAGCTATGCTAAATAAAGCTTTGTAACACAAAATCTTCTAGGTTTAATTTAAACCCAAATCTGTTTTGAATAAACTTCAGCCAAAACATGCCTTAAGATAGACACCATGTGACACTTTGTGAGAGTTAGTGAGTTTGTATCTGAAATATTAGAAAACCCAGCAAATGTGGCTTATAATTTGAGTTTTGGCATTCCCTTCAAAATGAAAATTCAAAGATAAACTTATAGTAAGTAAGGTTTGCCAAAATTAAAATAACATTTGATAAATCTTCATATGGCATTAGTACAGTCTGGCAAAATACTGCAAATATTTGTTTTTACAACGTTATTTTAATTATTGACACATGCTTCAACTGAGCACCAAGATTCACTACTTTTCATTACAAAGCAATATCTAATAGATTCAATGATTAAAGAAACGATCACTCAAAGATTACTTAATGCCGACTATGTTAGGCCCTGTGCTAAATATAAAAGACTAAGATGAATAAGATATTTCACATCCTTGAGGGACACGGGCTAAAGGACATATATTTAGTAAAAAAAAAACAAACAAAAAACCAAAAAACAAAAACGTGGTTCATAAGGACTATTACAGGGTGCTATGAGAAACAAAGAAACATTTCATTCTGCTGAAGTCAGGGAAGAGGAGGAAGGAAGGGGAAAGGAAGATCATCATAGAGATTAAAACAGTAAGAGAATGACTTCTCCAAGAAGATAAGACTAAGGAGTATTTCAGACAACAGGAGCAATACAGCCAAGGCCCCAGTCAAAGCACATAACTTTTTTGAGGGAAACCATAAACAGTCACATATTACTGAATGGGAAGTGTTGAGAGCAAGATGACCCAGCTAGGTTGGACCACATACCATAATTTATGAAATAATAAAATTATGTTAGAAAATTATCTAATCAGAGATCAGCTGGTTGTAGGTAACAGAAACCAAAAAAGTCGGGGTAGGGGGAACTTACTAGTTTAGAAGGGTATCTCACAGAATACAAGAAAAATTCAATTAAGTGGATTAGAGAACAAACGTACAGATCTGAACAGCAAGAGTTCAGGGTCCTTCATTTTGCCATGAACACTTTTTAGCTCCCCACTCTTTCTGTCTTACTTCTACATAGGAAAAACATTCAGTAAGCAAGACAGTTAAAAGTGCTGTATAATCCAGTTTCTCCCATGTGCAATTCCAAGTTCCTGGAAGAAGACATCTCATTTGCTCAGGTAAGCCCATGGACTGGTTGACTCTAGGTCAGGTGGCCACCTCTGACTTAACAGACTGTGATAACTATGAAGTAGGGGTAACACCCTTCTTGGCCTATACACAGATACTTTAAGAAGGGAATATGGGGAGGTAGCAGAAAGTACTGCAAGGAGATCCAACCAGTCCATTCTGAAGGAGATCAGCCCTGGGATTTCTTTGGAGGGAATGATGCTGAAGCTGAAACTCCAGTACTTTGGCCACCTCGTGCGAAGAGTTGACTCATTGGAAAAGACTCTGACGCTGGGAGGGGTTGGGGGCAGTAGGAGAAGGGGACGACCGAGGATGAGATGGCTGGATGGCATCACGGACTCGATGGACATGAGTCTGAGTCAACTCCGGGAGATGGTGATGAACAGGGAGGCCTGGCGTGCTGCGATTCATGGGGTCGCAAAGAGTCGGACACGACTGAGCAACTGAACTGAACTGAACTGAGCAGAAAGTACATGTGTCTCTACAGCATGCTACCTCTTTTACTACCCATCATATATACCCTTTTCTTTTCTTATCATTAAAAAAAAAATTGTTATTGGAATTTTGTTGATTTACAATGTTGTGTTAGTTTCAGGTGTACAGCAAAGTGAATCAGTTAGACATAAACATATATCCTCTTTTTTTCCCACGTAGGTCATTACAGAGCATATACCCTTCTTAACCATTTCAAACATACTCAGGTCCAACGTAACTATTACTATACAAGATTATCCAAAGTTATCACCCTGCAAGAAGAACAGTACCTAGAACACAGATGGCATTCAATAGATAATTGTTGAATGAGAGAATGAACAAAGGAAAGAAAAAATTTAAAAAACAGATGGAAGAAAATTAATATTGTGAAGTAATTAACCTCCAATTAAAATAAACTTATATTTAAAAAAAAGAAAAAATACATTCATCTCTCCTCCATTAAGTGGTGGGGCTTCCCTGGTGGCTCAGACGGTAAAGAATCCGCCTGCAATGCAAGAGACCTAGGTTCAATCACTGGTTGGGAAGATTCCTGGAGAAAGGAATGGTAACGTACTCCAGTATTCTTGCCTGGGAAAAACCACGGGCAGAGGAGCCGGCAGGCTACAGTCCATGGGGTCACAAAGATTTGGAAATGACTTAGCAACTAACACTTCTCTTCCATTAGGTGACAACTCAAAGCCATTGTAAACTACTTCACCTAGAAGTGATGTCATGTGCTTAGTTGCTCAGCCATGTCCGACTCTGTGAACCCATGGACTGTAGCCCACCAAGCTCCTCTGTTCATGAGGATTCTTCAGGCAAGAATACTGGAGTGGGTTGCCATGCTCTCCTCCAGAGGATCTTCCCAACCCAGGAATCAAACCAAGATCTGCTGCATTGCAGGCAAATTCTTTACCATCTGAGCCACTGACTACATATTCTGAATCCACAGTCCTTCCGTACCACATTGGGGACAAGTATGATTCCTCACCACTTTGTTAGCCATGAATAAACCTCTCCAATGTGCCATATACTAACAAATTTATGTAAAACAGAATAACTGTATGTTTTTAATTCTCATTTTAAAAATGGAGACAAGCAAAAATCTTTCCAGAATATTACCATGTTTAGTCATTGATCATTGTATAGTCTGGTCTTGCTGAACAGATTTGTAAGACAAATGAGAGGATCCATACCTTGCCAGTAAATATCCAACCCTCCCTTAACAACTGAGCTACAAGGGAAGCCCCCATATTTGAAGCATGTCACTGTTATTAGCAATTATTCATTAGCAGAAAAATAAAGATGATAACAGAAGAGAAAGTACAAACAATCCTCAGAGAAACTGTGGGGCTACCCCAGAATCACCATGGGACTGAGAACAGGTGGGTTCCCCCATCCCAAGATGGGAATTTGGCAGTCTACACTGGCAGTAGCAAAGTAGCTGTCTAAACTGCTGCTCATTGTATTTTGAGATGCAGTGACTACATATCATAGAGCTTCATGATACTATCAGCATGTTTCTCAAATTGTTAAGAATATTAATTCTTATACAAATAGTAAACATGCATCAAAGTTTTCTTTAACTCAATGAGGGAACTAGCAGAATGGCAGTTCAATAAGAAGAAGAAGGAAAAAGGAATGTTGGTTGATATTGTACAGAGCAATAAATTTTCTTTGCAAGTACTTCATTCTTTGCCTATGCACTCCCAACAACCGCCCCCCCATCATTTCACTTTATCAGTTTTCTATGCACTAACAACCAAATTTACCAAACTGTAAAATATCTGGGATTTAACTGTGTGTGGTTGAACAATTAGTCACTATTTTCTGAGCGATAAAGAGGACTCATTAAAACTCTTGCATGGTTTTAAAAGAGTCACACAATCACCCTTTTGCCTTGCTTTGGCTTAATTTTCCTGAATAATATTTTGAAGCCAAACTTAAAAGTCTTTCAAATGTACTGGTGTTCCTATGTCTCTTGTGTCCCTAAATACTAAATGGAAGAAAAACTTTATCCCTGGGTTGTCCAGCCAACAAGAGTCCAAAGAAGGTCTCCACCTACAACTATAAGCTAGAAACTAGACAAGAAAATTAAACATTTAGAAAACATCTGTTCAAAATTGTACTCAAATATATTTAAGATTTTTCTGGTATAGTAACGGATGGAACCCTCAAAGAATCTCTAGAGCTTAGTCATAAAACCTGTTATTTGATCCCCTATCTGATTACTGGGGTAGATATATTTCTAAAATACACATGACCACTCAAGGGATCACATCTGTGGCTTATCCATATCGCCTTGGTTCACCTTAGTTTAACATCACTTTTGTATCTTTAAGCTCATTTTAGTTCAGCCCTTGTGGCTCAGCTGGTAAAGAAACCGCCTGCAATGTGGGAGACCTGGGTTCAATCCCTGGGTTAGGAAGATCCCTTGGAGAAGGGAAAGGCTACCCACTTCAGTATTCTGGCCTGGAGAAGTCCATGGACTGTATAGTCCATGGGGTCGCAAAGCGTTGGACACAATTGAGAAACTTTCACTTTCACATGATAGTAATGAAGAGGATTTCAGGTTTCATTTATATATTCACATCTGCTTACGATTCCTGTCAGATTAGTCCATGCTGTGAGAGTATGACAGAAAGGCTGAAAAAAGTAATGTGAAATAAGTGAAACTTAAAATAGTTTACTTATGTTTTTTATACATACCCAATACTTTGCAGAAGGGCAATTTCCGTGGTTAAGACAAATTGGTATGTGGTCCCATACACAAAAGCGGCTTCCATGACAGCTCTGTGCTCTAAAAAAGAGAGGGGAGGTGAGAGGGAGGAGAGGTTAGTTTGTGTGATTCTATTTTGAATACTTTCCTACACCCTTTTATGCTCTACTATGTTTAAAGAAAAATCCTTTGTAGGGATCCCAGTTGGGAAAATGCAGGCAGTTAAAGAAGTTATAAAAAGTCTGTTCTAGTCAAGTCAAGGTAAGAGCAGAACTAAGAGGGAGTTAAAAATGAGTTATACTTGAAGATATATGACAAACCTGTGATAGTTTTTTCCCAGTAGCAGGGAAGAGAATATGAATTCGCCACACAACTTTCATATGTTATATTTCATGTATGAATATGTCTGTATGCTATTTATGGCTAATTTTTTTAATCAAACTTATTCTTATCTAAAAAGAGACAATTCTATAAGGTATATTTTTTAAATGAACAGTTCCTCTACCCTTGACCCCATTTCCAATTTCCAAGGGACAACTACTTCCAACTTTCTCACTCTTTCTTTAGGTATTTACCTCCAAATCCCTAAATGACACTCTTACACTCTTTATTTCCTGATTATTAGTGTGTGCTAGTATTGTCTATTGACTTCCCACTATGAAAGATGATAAACAGCTCTCTTTTCTGAAACCTCATGCCACAAATGTACACAATTCTATCCCCTCAATTTGCCCAATATAGTCCTAGTTTTTATTAGATCAACAGTCAGTTTTCATATTGTTCAGTTCACTTTAGTCGCTCAGTCGTGTCCGACTCTTTGTGACTCCATGGACTGCAGTACACCAGGCTTCCCTGTCCATCACCAACTCCTGGAGCTTGCTCAAACTCATGTCCATTGAGTCGGTGATGCCACTGAACCATGTCATCCTCTGTCGTCCCCGTCTCCTCCCGCTTTCAATCTTTCCCAGCAGCAGGGTCTTTTCCAATGAGTTAGTTCTTCACATCAAGTGGCCAAAGTATCGGAGTTTCAGCTTCAGCGTCAGTCCTTTCAATGAATATTCAGGACTGATTTCCTTTAGGATTGACTGGTTTGATCTCCTCGCAGTCCAAGGGACTCACAAGAGTCTTCTCCAACACCACAGTTCAAAAATATCAATTCTTTGGCACTCAGCTTTCTTTATAGTCCAACTCACATCCATACATGACTACTGGAAAAAACTATAGCTTTGACTAGATGGACCTTTGTTGGCAAAGTAATGTCTCTGCGTTCTAATATGCTATCTAGGTTGGTAATAGCTTTTCTTCCAAGGAGCAAGCATCTTTTAATTTTATGGCTGCAGTCACCATCTGCAGTGATTTTGGAGCCCAAAAAAATAAAGCCTTTCACTGTTTCCACTGTTTCCTCATCTATTTGCCATGAAGTGGTGGGACCAGATGCCATGATCTTCATTTTTCAAATGTTGAGTTTTAAGCCAGCTTTTTCACTCTCCTCTTTCACTTTCAATAAGAGGCCCTTTAGTTCTTCCTCGCTTTCTGCCATAAGGGTGGTATCATCTGTGTTATCTGAGGTTATTGATATTTCTCCTGGCAATCTTAATTCTAGCTTGTGCTTCATCCAGCCTGGCATTTTGCATTTTACATATAAGTTAAATAAGCAGGGTGACAATAAACAACCTTGACGTACTCCTTTCCCAATTTGGAACCAGTCTGTTGTTCCACGTCCAGTTCCAACTGTTGCTTCTTTACCTGCATACAGATTTCTCAGGAGGCAGGTCAGGTGGTCTGGTATTCCCATCTCTCGAAGAATTTTCCAGTTTGTTGTGATCTACACAGTGAAAGGCTTTGGCGTAATAAACAAAGCTGAAGTAGATGTTTTTCTGGTATTCTCCTGCTTTTTCGATGATCCAACGGATATTGGCAATTGGATCTCTGGTTCCTCTGCCTTTTCTAAATCCAGCTTGAACATCTGGAAGTTCATGGTTTCATATTGTTGGGACTCAGTAAATACAATTTCCTTTCGAGAATTTTTTCACTACAGTTATAACTATCTTTTTTAAAATTTTTATTTAGATTCCTTGCTAATTTATTCCTAAATTCTTCTGCAACGAAGGCCCCCAATACTTCAAAGGTATCTGTTTTACTATCTATTCCCTCTCTTTGCAGACATTTCTGCAAAGTCTTCTGATTTGCTTGAATGTGGACTCTGCTACTCAACCTGCCCCAACTTTCATCCTAGGAACTCACTTTCATTATTGTCCTGGGGATTCTCTGATTCTCACTCTTGTGTTGGGGCCTTGGCCTGTTACCCTCATCTTCTGGACTAATCTGTTCCCTTGCTCCCATTCTCTAGCTCCTTTCTGGGAGAGGATATATGGAATAAACATTTTTTTGCAACCTTACCCTTTTCAAAGTGGCTTTATTCTACTTTCTTACTAACTGTAGTTGTCTGCATATTGAATTCTAGGTTCAAGTCATTCCCCCTAAGAGTTTTAAAAGCATTCCTCCATTTTCATTGGCTCCCAAATCCAAAGTCACCCTGATTCTTGATCCTTATACCGCATACTTTTTTCTTTCTGGAAAATTTTAGAACAGTGTTCCCAATATTCTGAAAATTCAAAATGAGATCCTCTGGCATGGCTCTACATTTAAACACTGCTGGGATTCAGTGAACCCTTGCAATTAGGAGGCTCAAATCCCTCAGTTCTGGGAAGTTTTCTTAAAGCATTCCTTTGACAACTTCTTCCTTTCCATATCTTATTTTCCCTTTTTTTTCCTCACTGCCGTTTCCAGGTAGTTATCTCCCCCTCCCTGACCTAACCTTCTATCACTTGAATCACATTTCATCAGATTATTACACTCAGCACTCTGCCTTGTTGGAGTCATCTACTACCCCAGCCAGGGTTAATCCCCCTCATCTCACGAAAAATTTAGCTTCTGTCACACTGTCACGCTCTCCGATTTTCCTATCCCCATAGATGATCCTTGCAAAATCCTAGCCTTTCAGTCCTTGGTCTTGTCTGGAAATGCCAGTGATTTCTCTTCAGCCCTACCTTAACCATTCATGGCCACTGTCCTACTTCACACTTGTAATCACCAATCTGCAAATCCTCCAAATTTTCAATGTGTAGCACTCCCCCCCCCAAAAAAACACATACACACAGCCTTCCATCTCTGGGTCACTTGTCTAGTACATAACTTTAACCTTCCCGCATTTACAGTCTTACCGTTTTCACTGTCCTTCACCCACCTCAGATCCTCTCATCCCTCCTAGTCCAGCTTAAATTCCATGGTCAGTCTTTATAACCACTCACCCGCCTGTCTAGCCAAAACACAATCCAAGTGAAATCAAACAATCTGCCTATTCTGCACTTACACCCATGAAAGTGAATAACACTGGGGGAAGAAAGCAAGAGCCTGCTAGCATAACCGTGCCCACGGTCTAATGACTGGCATCAACTATCACTGCTGCGTAACAGCCATTCTTTGTTTTCAGGCCTTCTAAAACAACTAGTTCATCTCTTCTTTCCTCACACTATCTGGTCACTTTATTCCTATTTCATTAAGAAAATGAATCAATTAAGTAAAACCAAAAACGTTCCCAGCACCGTATGTATCTGCCCCCTTAACTAAATTGACGCCAATATTCTGTCTTCTCTCCTAATACCATAGGCGAATTTTCCATGCTCCCAGCAAAGAGCCACCCCTTCCCCCATTCACTAGATTCCATCTACTCTAGTCTACTCAAAGATGTTGTTCTAATAATTGTTCTTTCCTTTTTCTCCATAACGTATTTTCCTTTTTCTACAAGATCTTTCATGTCAACATACAAATATGCTACCTAAAAAATTCGTCACTCAGTGCCACATACTCCTCCAGCCACTGCCTCCTATCCTCCTTCCCTTAATAGCAAAATGTTATATGAGACTCTATAGTCACAGCCTCCAGTTGCTCTCTGCCTATTCTCTTACACCCTAGTCAGGCATTGATCCCTACCACTCTACAAAAATCATGTGTATCAAGGGCATGGGTAACTTCATATTGCTAAGCATAATGGCCAACTGGTAGTTCTTATCCTAATCAATCTTTCAGCATCCTTTGATACAATTGCTACTATCTCTTCACTAAAACCCTATCTTCACTTCATTACACACAGGTCATTCCTTCCACCTCCTCCACTGACCCATGAATGATGACGTATCTAATGAGTTCAGTCTCTTTTCCATCTAGCCTCACTCCCTTCGTGGTCTCCTCTGGTCTCACAACTTTATGTCATAAATGTATATCCCTAGTCTGTATTCCACCATCAAATGCAGACTAGTAATATCCAACTACAACTACCTTGTTGATATCTCTACTTGCCTGTCTAATGGGGATTTCACAAGTATGGTGTCCAAAAGTCGATTGCAGAGCTTTCTTCTCCAAACTATTCCTAGTCTGCCCCACCTTAGTTATTAGCAATTTCACCATTCAGGGAGGGAACTCGGGCCAAAATCCTAGAGCCATCCTTGTCTCTGCTCTCTCTCAATCTATAATCCAATATGTCAGAAAATTCAGTACCTCTTACAATCCAAACTACTGCTAAAATTCGAATGTATTTCCACTGCATTGCTGCTGATACCCTGGTCCAAGCCACCCACCACCATCTCCTGCCTGCATTATTGTGCTCACTTCCTGATTTTCTCCCTTATTCTACTATTGCTCCTTCTACTCTATTCCAGACCCAGAAGTCAGACTGGTTCTGTTAAAATATAAATCATGGATTTCTGGCTCCACTATGGCAGTGTGAGTCCCTGTATAGTCATCCCTCTTACTGACTTTAATTACAGACTATGGACAAAATACACTAACCTGAGGGGTCCTGAAAAGCAAACAATTAATAGGCTGATTGTGGGGTATTATTTTACATGTACACTAAGTACTATATAGCCATCAAGCTTTATGTCTGTAAAAACAGAATTTTCCAATAAATAGTTTTATTTCATAGAGCATATACAATTTTAAATGTTGTTAACAACATTTTATATTAACTTGTCTATAACCATTAACAAATAAAAATCATGAAAGCATAATTATTATTTGTTCATAAAACATTTACAAATTTCTTTATGACAAAATTACCTATTAAGGCTAAGGTGATGTCAAAATTTTTTAAAAGTCAAGAAAAATATGTCATAAACAGCAAACACCAAAATAAAAATGGAAGCTAAGTCAGTCAACATTTACCAAATGCTATAAACTACTGAATACTAAATCAGGTACCATGAGCACTGTTAGGAAATGAAAACAGTAACAGCAGACACAGAGCACCTACTATATGCCAGGAACCTTTTTATTTTTTCAAATTCACTTGGTCCTCACAATAACACTAAGAAGTTGGCACAATTATTTTCACCATCTTAGTGACCAGGAAACAGGTTAAATAAATCAGTTGTCCAAGGTCATGTGCTTGCTTCGGCAGCTCAGATACTAAAATTAGACTGATACAGAGAAGATTAGCATGGTCCCTGCACAAGGATGACACACAAATTCGTGAAGCATTCCGTATTTTGGGGGCTCCCCAGGTGGTGCTAATGGTAAGGAACCCACCTGCCAGTGCAAGAGACATGGAAGACGTGGGTTCGATCCCTGGGTTGGGAAGATCCCCTGACGGAGAAAATGGCAACCCACTCCAATATTCTTGCCTGGAGAATTCCATGGACAAAGGAGCCTGGCAGGCTACAGTCCAAGGGGTCACAAAGAGTTGGACATGATTGAAGCAACTGAGCATGCCAAGGTCATACTGTAAGTAGGTGGTGGAACAGGGAGTCTAACCTAGGTGTCTGGCTCCAGAGTTCTTGTTCAATCACTATACTATACTGCCTACTTGAAGAAAGAAAATGCAATGGTAAAAGATCCTTTAAATTTATTTTAAAATATTAAGATGGTATTTAAAATACATTGTGTTAAGTCCTTTCAACATAGACGCACTGCAAAGATTAAAGCAAAAGTTGATGAATACCTGGTGTTCCAATGGCTCTGACATATGAGAATGCAATGTTTCTTTTCCCTTTTAGAGCATTTTCTATGTTCTGAAGGTCTCCCAGGGTGGTAATATATTTTACTTCATTAAAAAGAAGAGCACTGAAACAAACAGATATTACTGGTAGAAACATCTGATAGGCACTTAGTTATTTAATACATATTTTGAGTAAGTTAAAGAACCTAATCAAAAAAGAAATTTAATCTTCTAAACAAACTCTCAGTAGTAAGAACCTAAGAATTTCAATACTGAATTAAAATCCCTCTCTAAATCATTATTCTGTCACTGAGAACATCAACCAGGGACAGTTATGAGAAATAACTGCTTATCCTCTATCACAACAACCTCAATATAAACTGTATTTACTAACATTCTCTTCTGGCCAAATAATCCCTTACAAACCTCTCAGCCATAGACACATTTGAGCCCTTCACATGTCTAAACTAAAGCCTTCTTTCCATTGCTTATAAGGCCCTGCATGGCCTAGATCTTGCTTACTTCTCCAACATCATTTTGTTCTACCATTCCTCACGTCTACCCTATTTTAGGCAACACCTCAGGGTCTTTGCACACACCGTTCTCTTTGCAGAAAGCTATTCCCTCTGCTCCTTCTCATATATACTGTCTCAGCTTAAAAATCATTGACTTAGAGAAGCCTCTCCTGTATAAGTAGGCCTGCATCATTTTCCTCTTGAATTTCATAATATTTGATCCTTTGTAGTTCTTATCACAATTTATAATTATTCATATATATTTTTTACTTGTTTATCCCTGCCTCTCTCATTAAACCGTTACCTTCTTGAGGCAGGGACTTTGTCTATTTTGTCAGTATATCCATAATAACTTAGAATAGAACCTGGTACATTTAATGTATAGATCAGAATAACTGATCACATTAGTTCATTGAAAAGAATCTGCTTTTAAAAATTCTACTTCTATATAAATTCTCTGTAACTAACAACAAATTCCACTTAATCTCTACATGCATATCTCTATCTATATGTGTATTTTTGTTAAGCTAGACTTTACGAATTTTGAAAGTTGTTCGAAGTCCACATACTTAAGCAAAAATGTTAGTCACTCAGTCGTATCCAACTCTTTGTGACCCCATGGACTACAGCCTGCCAGGTTCCTGTGTCCATGGAATTCTCCAGGCAAGAATATTGGAATGGGTAGCCACTCCCTTCTTCAGGGGAGCTTCCCGATGAGGGATTGAATCTCATTGCAGGTGGATTCTTTACTGTCTGAGCTACCAAGGAAGCCCAAGGTTCATTCCAATAAATTAGCCAATCAGTTTCCTCTTATTGAAAAACATAGCACTTTCCATTAATATAGCAATTCTCAAATTTTCTGGTCTCAGAATCTCTTTATACCCTTAAAAATTACTGAGCTCTTCAATGGGTTTGCATTTATGTAGGTTTCATCTATCAATAGTTGCCAAAACAGAAATTAAAACAGCAATTTAAAATGTTAATTCTTTAAAAAATAAAAATAAACACCATTGCACCTCAACACTTTTTATTAAAAATAAAAATTTCAAAATGAAAGAAAAGTCTAATAAAAAGAGTGACATCACTTTACACTTTTGTAAATCTCTATAACATTGAACTAAATAGAAGACAGGTAGATTCTCATATTTGCTTCTTTGTTACTCTGTTGTGATACCACAGACACATCATGCGGTCTTTACAAAGTGCATTCATGAAAAAATGAAAGTGAAAAAGGCAAATATCTCAATATTATTATAAAAATATCATAACTTCAGGGGCACCCTGAAATGGCTGCCCTAAGTTGCACTGCTTAAATATTTACCTACACATTACAGATTTCTTCCACTTTTTAAAAGAAACGTGAAACTTAAATTTCTGTAATTCCCAGGGCTCTTGTTTTATTTTTAAAAGAAATATTTACTGAGCAGTACTATTTCCTAGATATTTTCACATGTTTTCATTTAAATCTTCAGGTGGCACTAGTGGTAAAGAACCCACCTGCCAATGCAGAAGATGTAAGAAATGCAGGTTCGATCCCTGGGTGGGGAAGATCCCCTGGAGGAGGGCATGACAACCCACTCTAATATTCTTGCTTGGAAAATCCCATGGCCAGAGGAGCCTGGCGGGCTATGGTCCACAGGGTCACAAAGGGTCAGACACGACTGAAGCGAATTAGCACATTTAAATCCTCAGTGATATTCTTGGGAAATTTCTTGATACACACACACACACACACACACACACACAGAGTGATATTCTTGGGAAATTTCTTGATACACACACACACACACACACAGAGTGATATTCTTGGGAAATTTCTTGATACACACACACACACACACACACACACACACACACACAGGAATACATATACAGACACATAGAGGAAAGAATCTCAGGGGTTAAGTAACATGCTTCAAGACATACCAGTAGTCACTGGTAGAGATTTTCAAACCCAGGTCACAAAGAGTCAGACAGGAATGAGTGACTGAGCAAGCGAGTGATCCACGAGGTAATAATAACCAAAGCTAATGACATTCATAATCTCATGATCTCTGGGGTTATTCCCAATGGCTTCCTAACTTTAATATATTTTTAAATGTTAATTTCCAGAATATAGGGACACTTAGGGATCTCTAGGATCCATTCCACGAGCCGGTGCTCTTTTATTCCAGTTCCAAGGAGGAGAAATGGGTTAAAGGAAAAATCTGTCTTAGGATTTTCCTGCTCCAAAGATGCGATAAAACACCATGAGCCTGCTCTGACCTGGGGGCTCTTCCTGCCCTAGAAAGGCTTTCCTTTCCCTTGGCATACTCTTCCTGAGACTCTCCTAATACAACCACTAGGCACATAAAATATATGGTCAGGAATTCAGTGGGTGTCAGAAAAAAAAGGAGCGGGGAACTCAGGAATCTACTCTACCCTGCTTTTAGAGCAGCAGGTTGCTCAGCCTTTTTTTCAGATAAAAAAAAAAAACACCACCCACTTTTTATTATGTTCTGTTACTATTCAAATTCTAAAAAATCCAATAAAAAGGAACTGTTACCTTCTATTTTGCCTTACCAAAACCCCTAGGGCAAAATGACAAAGAGAGAGGAGGGAAAAAGGGCAACAGCATGGGGAGACAGACAGACAAGTTACTTTATCTAAATTAATTACAGTTGGCCAGTGGGCTCTGCATTCACAGATTCAACCAACTATGAATGGAAAGTATTCCAAAAAAATAATTCCAGAAAGTTCTAAAAAGCAAAACCTGAATCTGCCATATAATGATACCTGTTTACACAGCATTCACACTGTATTAGGCTAAGTAATCTAGAGATGATTTAAAGTTTACAGGAAGGTGTGCATAGGTTATATGCTAATATGTAAGGGACTTGAGTATCTGAGGATGCTGGTATAGGGGAGAAGGGGTCAGAAAGGGAGGGGGTTTAGGGGGTGCTGAAACCAGTCCCCCTCAAATACTGAGGGATGACTGTATATTACGCAAGGCAGAGCCATGTATAAAATGAAATATCCCAAATGCTTCAAAAAGCATTTTCTAAATAATACAATTAAAAAAACAAACTGAAGCCAGTGAAACGTGAATTGAGAAAACAAGTAATAAAGTTCAAAAACATCAGAAAGGGACCAGCCTGGTTCAGGAGTTTGAGAGGAAGATATTTCCAGTAGGATCTTTCTCCAAAGCATATACATTCTCCTACTAGCTTACCACTTGAAAAATTCTTATCATCAGAAATAATCTTATAGGCTTATAACATAAGATTTCTGTTCCTCCAAAATTTTGAACAACCAAAACGTGAAGCTTCCCAATTCATTCTTCCACCAACCCGGTATTTTCTGAACACATAACACGTGTCACGCACAATGCCACGCTCTAGCAGAAGGACTGTGTCTAAGAGGGCACACTCTGAGGATACAACCATTACTACCAAAATAGGATGCTTGTGGTGATAGAGGTGGATGTGTTTATAATATTAGTTACTACCAAATTAACAAAGAGCTGTGAGGAATTCAAACCTAAGGTAAGTAATTACTTTATTACAGTTTCTCCCAGTATATCACTATCAAACAGGAACCCAGGTGACAATACTGGATAGGAACAAATCTGACAGAGATAAAGGATTTAACAATAGCTCAAAACCTATCAGGAAGGGACCAGCCTGGGCACAGCTCAGGAGTTTTACAGGAAGACACCTCCAGTAGGATCTTTCCCCAGAGGCTCTATAGCAACATCACCTAAAGCTGCGCTACCCAGGCTCTGCAGTAATGTGTTAAAAATAAATGTTAGCAGAAATTATGATAGTTGAAAATAATTCCCATAATATTTGTAGTTCATATTATTGTCAGGAGTATATTAACCTTAAAAGGAAAGAAACTTTCCATTTGACCAAATATTGCCACAAGAATATCAATTAGCACACCTTAATAAAGAGTTAATGAGATTTAAGTGTTTCTTTACAGCCCTAGACAATCTTTCCTTTTTGGATCATTTGATGATTTCTAGACATCAACAATGACTAGTGGGGGAAATGGCCTTTATTAGCATTTAGACTCTTTACTATCTGAGCCACCAGGGAAGCCCACCTTTGAGATTACAGTGCCTCAGTCTCCTATATCTCTATCTGACTTGCCTCAGGAGTGTTACATAAGGTTTCCTCAATCAACAAATAAAGATTAATTGATACTCAGTGAAGTAAGACTAAATATTATCTTTTTCTAAATTTTCCCTTTCTTAATGCCATCTTAAAGCTGGGAAGTGACATTTTCCTTACAGTTTCCAAACTTTTTGGCTATATATATTTTAGAAAATAGAGCTAAGAATTTTTAGACTCTAGATCTATAATCTTACCTCTATTTTAAATTTTATTTATTTTGCACATTTTAACACTTTTGTAGGACTCAAAAAGTATCTGAAAAGTTGAAGAGTGAAAAGTCTACCTCCAATTCTTTCTCCCCATCCTAGCTTTCCCATTCCGTTTCCATAAATCAATCATCAGTTTCTTGTGAAACTAGAAATATTTATACTAAATGCATACAAGAACTGAAGAGTCTTTTGATGACAGTGAAAGAAGAGAGTGAAAAAGCTGGCTTAAAATTCAACATTCAAAAAATGAAGATCATGGCATCTGGTCCCACTACTTCATGGCAAATAGATGGGGAAACAATGGAAACAATGAGAGACTTTATTTTCTTGGGCTCCAAAATCACTGCAGATGGTGACTGCAGCCATGAAATCAAAAGACACTGGCTCCTTGGAAGAAAAGCTATGACCAACTTAGACAGCATATTAAAAAGCAGAGACATTACCTTGCCAACAAAGGTCCATCTAGTCAAAGCTATGGTTTTTCCAGTAGTCATGTATGGATGTGAGAGATGGACTATAAAGAAAGCTGAGTTCCAAAGAATTGATGTTTATGAACTGTAATGCCGAAGACTCTTGCGAGTCCCTTGGACTGCAAGGAGATCCAACCAGTCAATTCTAAAGGAAATCAGTCTTGAATATTCTTTGGAAGGACTGATGCTGAAGATAAAACTCCAATACTATGGCCACCTGATACAAAGAACTGACTCAGTGGAAAAGACCCTAATGCTGGGAAAGACTGAAGGCAGGAGGAGAAGGGGACAACAGAGGATGAGACGGCTAGATGGCATCACTGACTCAATGGGTATGAGTTTGAGCAAGTTCTGGAAGTGGGTGATGGACAGGGAAGCCTGGCACACTGTAGTCCATGGGGTCTCAAAGAGTCAGACACAACTGAGCAACTGAACTGAACTGAAATGCATACATGCGATAAATATATATTATATATGCCTTTGTTAGATGACTATTTCTCCTAGATGTCTCAATGTTCCTGTGCAGTCCAGCTCTCCTGAATATGAAAACCGAGAGGACACAAAGATGGAAAATGTCTCCTCTTAATCTTGTCTTCTTTTCTCTGAAGCCATCTGCTTCCATTCAAAGGTAATAAAATCTTTCTTATCTTCCCTGGAGCTACACTCTTATATTTAGGGACAGAAACCTTTATCTCCCACCCCAGGGAATTCAGTTAAATTCCAGAGAAAAAGATAAGCACTCTATCTCTAGAAGGAAAAAGTAGATATGCCAGCTCCTATATAAACTAAGAGATTCATAATTTAAGCTCTTCTCCAAACCTTGCTGTAAATACAGATGTTAAGAATACAGCTTTCACCTTGCAGCTCCATGGAGAACTGGATAAAGCAATCCAGTACTATTACTCTGACTGCTGTTATTGCTGTGTGTGATTGCCAATTCCAAGACTTGGCATTTCCACAGGTATATATGTAAGGACAGTAACATCGTAGACCCTTCACTTCCTTTCTTATACACACAGAATTCTGTTATACTCTAAACACTTGGTTTATTGCATTAATATATCCTGAAAAATCAATGTGTGAAAAATCTTAATAGACCATTAAGTCAACATACTTTTAATCACTGATGTTTTAGGAATATTTTAAATGTCCCACCAAAAAAAAAAAAAAATCACAATTTAATTGGCCATTATGGTTCAAAAATATGCAGTTCTATAACTATTTATTGTAGGATTTCCCTAGTTTACTGGAGGAGGCAATGGCACCCCACTCCAGTATTCTTGCCTGGAAAATCCCATGGATGGAGGACCCTGGTAGGTTGTAGTCCATGGGGTCGCTAAGAGTCGGACCCGACTGAGCAACTTCCCTTTCACTTTCATGCACTGGAGAAGGAAACAGCAACCCACTCCAGTGTTCTTGCCTGGAGAATCCCAGGGACAAGGGAGCCTGGTAGGCTACCGTCTATTGGGTCATACAGAGTAGGGCACGACTGAAGTGACATAGCAGCAGCAGTAGCAGCATGGTTCAAAAATATGCAGTTCTATAACTATTTATTGTGGGATTACCCTAGTTTACTGGAGAAGGCAATGGCACCCCACTTCAGTACTCTTGCCTGGAAAATCCCATGGATGGAGGAGCCTGGTAGGTTGCAGTCCATGGGGTCGCTAAGAGTCGGACACGACTGAGCGACTTCACTTTCACTTTTCACTTTCATGCATTGGAGAAGGAAATGGCAACCCACTCCAGTATTCTTGCCTAGAGAATCCCAGGGATGGGGGAGCCTGGTGGGCTGCCGTCTCTGGGGTTGCACAGAGTCGGACACGACTGAAGCGACTTAGCAGCAGCAACCCTAGTTTACACTTGTTATTCTAAGATTTTACTAACTCAATCCTTCCTCTATTTTCTGAGACTAAGAAATTGTCTAAGACCTTAATCTTTTCTGTTTCAAGTATAAATAACTGTAGATTACTAATCACATACAAATTTATCCGTATGTGTGTATTAGAAGATAATGGAAGAAAAGAACCCATTTACAATAGGAATAGAAGACATAAAATGCCTAGTAATAAATTTTACTGTCCAAACATCTACAAAGAAAAAATTAAAACACTACTAGAGGATAAAAAAACTTGAATAAATGGAAAGACATCTGGTTATGGGATGGGAAGATTCATTCAAAGATGCCAAGCATCCCTAAAATAACTTATAAATTTAATGCCAGTAGGATTTAGTCAGGGAGAAGAAGAAATTGGACAACCCAATTTTAAATGTCACATGTAAATAGAATAAAAATGTAATTCTAGAAAAAGAAATATGAAGGGACCTGGATCTTTCGCATGTGCTGTGTTGTGCTGTGCTTAGTCGCTCAGTTGTGTCCAGGATCTTTCCGGCAGTATATTATAAAGCCTCAGTAATTAAGGTGACAGTAAAAAAAAAAAAAGAAAAAAAAAACAAGAGACAGATTAATGAAACAGAAAGTCCAAAGTAGGCCCAAATATATATGAGCATTTAATATAAAAAATGGCATCTTTTTCGATTAATCTCAGTTCTGTTGGGATAACTATTTAACCACCTGATTACTACATAGCTAAATTCATTGCTTATACCATTCACCAAGTTAAATTCCAAACAAAGCAAAGATTTAAACGTAAAAATGAACCACTAAGACATTAAGAGGAGAAATACACCCATATAAATAGAATCTGATCTTTGACAAAGGAGCAAAAGCAATTTAGTGGAGAAAGGCTAGACTTTGCAAAAAAGGGTGCTAAAGCAACTGGACATCCACATGCCAGTAAGTGCACCTAGACACTGGCTATACACCTTTCACAAAAAATAACAAGAGACCTAAATATAAGACATAGAAGAAAATCTTGGTGACCTTGGATTTGGCAATGAATTTTTAGATACAACCTAAAGCATGATCCATGAAAAAAAAATTGTAGTGTTGGATTTCACTATTATTAAAAATTTCTGCTCTACAAAAGACACTATTAAGAGAATGAAGAACAAGCCACAGACTGGGAGAAAACATTTGCAAAACATATATATCTGATAAAGGGCTTGTATCCAGAACATATGAAAGAACTCTTAAACTCAACAATGAGAAAAAAAAAAAGCATTTACAATATGAGCAAAAGATCTGAGCAGATACCCCACCAAAGAAAATATACAGATGTCAAATAAGCATATTAAAAGATACTCAATATCATATGTCCTTAGGAAATTGCAAATTAAAAGGAAATACCACTACACACCCAATAGAATAGCTACAGTTAAAAAGAGAAAGAAGAAAATTAGCAATACCAAATGTTGGTGGGGATGTGTAGCAACAGAAACTCATTCAACGTAGGTGGTAATGGAAAATGATACAGTTTGGAGACGGTTTGGCAGGTTTTTACAAACCGAATCAGTCTTAAAATATGATTGAGAAATCACACCCCAAAGATTTAATCCAAATGTGTTGAAAAACCACATCAATAGAGAAAACCTACACATGAGCTTTATAGCAACTTAAATGATAACTGCCAAAACTTGGAAGCAAGCAAGATGTCCTTCAACAGGTGAAGAGATAAACAGTGATATATCCATACAATGGAATATTACTCAGCAATAAAAAAAGAAATGAGCTACCAAGCCATGAAAAGACATGCAGGAATCTTAAAACATACTGCTAATTATATGCAGCAGCCAATTTGAAAAGGGTACATGCTGTATGATTCTGAAACCGAGCCCCCTCTAAAATCAAGTCCCCCTGACAACTTTATGATTAACTTCTATATCCAAAACTGTATTCCTTTCTTGTCCCCTCTGACCTCAATCCTGTGCTAACTGAACAGTAATCAACAGAGTCAGATGACTAAAGTTGCTGCTGTCTATAACATTGTTAACATACTAAAATTGCTGTCATGGATAACTTATCATTAAGGTACAGACTCAGGTTTTTTCTCCAGGGCAGGATGAGCTATCAGACCTCCCCGACTCCCCGCCCTTCCGGGATCATGGTCCACCCAACCAGATATTAGTAAACTGTAGGTATCCTGACTTCTGAAACTACAACTAAGAAATGTCACAGAAATGTCACTAGACAATGAATAACCCCAGCTTCTCTGTTCTTCTCCCCCAGCTCCTAACTCAGAGACCAAATTGGAGTGGACCTGAGGTTTGTCTCTCACTCACTTGCTCAGCAGCCTGCAATAAATCCTTACTTTGCTGCAGTCACTGTCAGAGCTTGGCTTTCTGTGAAAATCTGACACATGAGCCCTTTTTCTGGGTTACAGTTCTATCTACATGACCCTCAAAAAGGCAAAACTATACAGTAAAAAGATCAGAGGTTGGGGAGTGGCAGAGAAAGATAACTAAGAGGAGTGCAGGGGATTTTTAGGGCTGTGAAACTTATCCTTTGATAAATAATGATGGATACATGTCATTATACATTTGTATACACACAACTACACAACAAAGAGTGAATCCTAATAAAAAGTATGCACTTTGGTTAATAATAATGTGTCAATATCAATTCATCAACTGTAACAAAGGTACCACACCAATGTAATATGGTAACAGAGGACACTGAGTACAGAGAAGAAATGAAGAATTCTCTGTATTGTCTGTTCAATTTTCTGTAATCCCAAAACTGCTCTAAAAACTAACCTGCTAAGTTTTTAAGTGAATTCCTTTGTAACAAAAGCAAAAGGGAGACCTTGGTACAACTTAAAATCCAAAAGTCAAAAGAGAAAAGATAAATTTGACCTGATAATATATTTTTTTTAAAATAGGGAAATTCAAAAGATAAATGACAAACAGGAAAATGTACAGTTTCTATCTCCTTTATATACAGAAGTACTTTGAAATTAATAAGAATTAAAGTTCAAAATGTGATAGAAAAATGTGCAAAAAGTTCAGCAACAAGTTCAGTTTCATTTCTATGAACGGTATGCAACTGAAAAGAGTACAAGAGAGGAACTGCTTGCCAGGAACTGGATATTTCAAATTGATGCTCTTAGCACAAAGAAGTAGAATGATGGCTTAAGAGGCATTCTCTTTCCTTGTGGAGGAAAAAAAAAAGTACAGCTCTGATACGGCGTTCTATTTATTCAGCACCGTTCTTCAAGATTCTAAATATCATTACTGAAAATTTTTGTAAAGTACTGTATTCCACAAGTCATTTTTCTTATACTTTAAACAAAAATGAGGACACTGCCTCTTTGGCATTCTACTTTCCTGATATTTCTTTTTTTCTGCCCAGTTTCTTCTTCCTCTATATGTTTGTACTGTCCTAGAATGCTCCCTAGATGACCTACATGTTGACAACACTCCTCAGGAATGCAAATTCCTACAACTGCCTACTTGAGACTCAGATAAGATGAGCATCTGACTTATTAAACTAGACTCATTTTTTCCTGTAACCTTGCCCTTCTTCCTTTGCCTATCTCAGATGGTGATCAGATCAGATTTGGGGTAGAGTGAGGAGGGAAGGAAGGAAAAGAAGAGATCAGGGATTATTCAAATTAATCGCTACCAAATTCAGTTAATTTCACCTCTCAGAGGGCTTTTCTGAGAAGGCAATGGCAACCGACTCTAGTCCTCTTGCCTGGAAAATCCCATGGACGGAGGAGCCTGGTAGGCTACAGTCCATGGGGTCACAAAGAGTCAGACACGACTGAGCAACTTCACCTTCACTTTTCACTTTCCTGCATTGGAGAAGGAAATGGCACCCCACTCCAGTGTTCTTGCCTGGAGAATCCCAGGGACGGGGAGCCTGGTGGGCTGCCGTCTATGGGGTTGCAGAGAGTCAGACATGACTGAAGCGACTTAGCAGCAGCAGCAGCAGCAGCAGAGGGTTTTCCTGGTAGCCTGGTGGTTAAGAATTTGCCTCGCAATGCAGGGGACGCGGATTTGATCCCTGACTGGGGAACTAAGAGTCCCATAGGCTGCGGGGCAACTAAGCTCATGGCCTCAATTACTGAGCCCGCACACTCTGGAGACTCTGTTCCACAACTAGAAAGTCTGTGCACCCCAACAAAAGATCCCACAGGACACAACAAAGACCCCTTGGCCGCAACTAAGCCCCAAAACAACCAAACAAATAAGTATTTCTTAAAAATTTCACCTCCTCACCATTAAAAAGAAACCTCCTCTTTGCTATCTTTATTTCCTTAGATTCTACAATGGCCACACAATGGTGTCTACATGTATGTGGATCCCATGGACTTGTCTCTCACCCACCAGAAAGAGCTCTTAAGTGCTAATCTGATCACATCTCTTACTGCCTACGACCTTCTGCTGAACAATCAGGTCAATTAGGACAAAGAGTAAAAGTCACAACCAAGCCTTTATTTACTCACTGGGACAGTTCAGTTCAGTTCAGTCGCTCAGTCATGTCCGACTCTGCGACCCCATGAATTGCAGCATGCCAGGCCTCCTCATCCATCACCAACTCCCAGAGTTCCCTCAGACTCACGTCCATTGAGTCCATGATGCCATCCAGCCATCTCATTCTCTGTCATCCCCTTCTCCTCCTGCCCCAAATCCCTCCCATCATCAGAGTCTTTTCCAATGAGTCAACTCTTCGCATAAGGTGGCCAAAGTATTGGACTTTCAGCTTTAGCATCATTCCTTCCAGAGAAATCCCAGGGCTGATCTCCTTCAGAATGCACTGGTTGGATCTCCTTACAGTCCAAGGGACTCTCAAGAGTCTTCTCCAACACCACAGTTCAAACGCATCAATTCTTCAGTGCTCAGCCTTCTTCACAGTCCAACTCTCACATCCATACATGACCACTGGAAAAACCATAGCCTTGACTAAACGGACCTTAGTCAGCAAAGTAATGTCTCTGCTTTTGAATATGCTATCTAGGTTGGTCATAACTTTTCTTCCAAGGAGTAAGCGTCTTTTAATTTCATGGCTGCAATCACCATCTGCAGTGATTTTGGAGCCCAGAGAAGACTCTACACATGGACATCACCAGATGGTCAACACCGAAATCAGATAGATTATATTCTTTGCAGCCAAAGATGGAGAAGCTCTATATAGTGAGCAAAAACAAGACCAGGAGCTGACTGTGGCTCAGATCACGAACTCCTTATTGTCAAATTCAGACTTAAATTGAAGAAAGTAGGGAAAACCGCTAGATCATTTAGGTATGACCTAAATCAAATCCCTGATGATTATACAGTGGAAGTGAGAAATAGATTTAAGGGCCTAGATCTGATAGAGTTCCTGATGAACTATGGAATGAGGTTTGTGACACTGTACAGGAGACAGCGATCAAGACCATCCCCATGGCAAAGAAATGCAAACAAGCAAAATGGCTGTCTGGGGAGGCCTTACAAATAGCTGTGAAAAGAAGAGAAGTGAAAAGCAAAGGAGAAAAGGAAAGATATAAGCATCTGAATGCAGAGTTCCAAAGAATAGCAAGAAGAGGTAAGAAAGCCTTCCTCAGCGATCAATGAAAAGAAATAGAGGAAAGCAACAGAATGGGAAAGACTAGAGATCTCTTCAAGAAAATTAGAGACACCAAGGGAACATTTCATGCAAAGATGGGCTCGATAAAGGACAGAAATGGTCTGGACCTAATAGAAGCAGAAGATATTAAGAAGAGGTGGCAAGAATACACGGAAGAACTGTACAAAAAAGATCTTCACGACCCGGATAATCACAATGGTGTGATCACTCATCTAGAGCCAGACATCCTGGAATGTGAAGTCAAGTGGGCCTTAGAAAGCATCACTATGAACAAAGCTAGTGGAGGTGATGGAATTCCAGTAGAGCTATTTCAAATTCTGAAAGATGACGCTGTGAAAGTGCTGCACTCAATATGCCAACAAATTTGGAAAACTCAGCAGTGGCCACAGGACTGGAAAAGGTCAGTTTTCATTCCAATCCCAAAGAAAGGCAATGCCAAAGAATGCTCAAACTACTGAACAATTGCACTCATCTCACACGCTAGTGAAGTAATGTTCAAAATTCTCCAAGCCAGGCTTCAACAATATGTGAACCATGAACTTCCTGATGTTCAAGCTGGTTTTAGAAAAGGCAGAGGAACCAGAGATCAAATTGCCAACATCTGCTGGATCATGGAAAAAGCAAGAGAGTTCCAGAAAAACATCTATTTCTGCTTTGTTGACTATGCCAAAGCCTTGACTGTGTGGATCACAATAAACTGTGGAAAATTCTGAAAGAGATGGGAATACCAGACCACCTGACCTGCCTCTTGAGAAATCTGTATGCAGGTCAGGAAGCAACAGTTAGAACTGGACATGGAACAACAGACTGGTTCCAAATAGGAAAAGGAGTACGTCAAGGCTGTATATTGTCACCCTGCTTATTTAACTTCTATGCAGAGTACATCATGAGAAACGCTGGACTGGAAGAAACACAAACTGGAATCAAGATTGCCAGGAGAAATATCAATAACCTCAGATATGCAGATGACATCACCCTTATGGCAGAAAGTGAAGAGGAACTAAAAAGCCTCTTGATGAAAGTGAAAGAGGAGAGTGAAAAAGTTGGCTTAAAGCTCATCATTCAGAAAACGAAGATCATAGCATATGGTCCCATCACTGGGACAGTGCTAGAGGCAAAAGGGGAGGAGAGACACTAACTCCACAAGCTCCATTCCCTTCCCAAACCACAGAACAGCTCCAGGCCAAAGCCACTGGGCACAGGAGTCATCTCATTCAAGGAGCCCCAAAGAGCTGGCTCCTATCTCTGATGTGAGTGGGCACCTTTCCTCTATGAGGCCTGCTGGACAAAGCCTGCAGCTGCTTGTGTGGTTGGGCCTGGAAGATCCCACAGGGACTGTGGCCCAGAGTTGGCCTCCTCAACCCTTCACTGGCTACCCCAAATCCTCAATTCCTTCTCATGGTAAACAAAGGTCCCCTCTGCTGACCCCATGCCAACTTCTCTGCTCTCACCTCCTGCTTTACATACATTTGAAACGCAGTAAAAACTACCCTCTCCAAACTGTCTTGACCTCCCTGCCTGGGCTCATAGTTCCCTCTGCTTCTTCCACCTTTCATTTCTTCACTGAGCAAACCCCTGTTTATCCTTTAAGACCCACCCCAAATGCTTCCTTCAGGAAGGCTTCTTACCAAATATCCACCCTCATTCTAGACCCAAGGAAATATTCTCTACCCTGTTGACGTTTAAGCCCTTATGAAGCTCTGTTTCACTTACTATATAATATTTTCTGTTTATATATCTGTCTTTGCAACAAAATGCTAAATTCTTAGAGGACAGAACTGTATCTTATTCTGTTTTGCATCTCCAATGCCTTACAAGTATCTGGTACATAGCAGGACCCTGGGAATACTCTATTTGTGGTACTGAAAGTGAAAGTGAAGTCGCTCAGTCGTGTCCAACTCTTTGGGACCCCGTGGACTGCAGCCTACCAGGCTCCTCTGTCCATGGGATTCTCCAGGCAAGAGTACTGGAGTGGGTTACCATTTCCTTCTCCAGGGGATCTTCCCGACCCAGGGATCGAACCTGGGTCTCCAGCATTGGAGGCAGACGCTTTAACCTCTGAGCCACCAGGGAAGCCATTTGTGGTATTAGTGTCCTATAAATCAGCGTTTGTACAGCAAAGGAACAGGACACCACAGCAAGATTGAATGACATAGGGCCCACAGGCTACCCAGTTCAGGTAACAGGGTCTCCAGCTCGGGCAGCCTCTCCACCTCTACTCCCCAATAGTTTCAAAACCACCTTTGTCATGGAGCTAGCGTGAACCTGCTGCTCCAGAATTTGCTGTCAAACTTGTCAAAGACAAGCTTAGTATCCCCTCCCCCATCCCTTAAAGAACCTTTCTCTGATTCTTCACCCTTATT
Organism: Budorcas taxicolor; assembly: GCF_023091745.1. NCBI lineage: Eukaryota > Metazoa > Chordata > Mammalia > Artiodactyla > Bovidae > Budorcas > Budorcas taxicolor. The sequence goes on along the minus strand of NC_068919.1, from coordinate 11,800,565 downwards.
TCTGGGTCAAAGATAGTCATTGGGTGTCCACTGTAAAAAGAGCATAAATGAGTAACCTTCTTGAGAACTAATACATCTATGACTTGAATTTTTTGCTAAGCTTTTTATCACCCCCACTATCAAGATAGCCATCCCTTCTTTATCCTGGGACAGCCCAGGAGCTCTTTGGAATTCCTTCTTCAAAAGACCATCTCTTATCACTTACAACTAGCTGTTCAGGCCACAGGCCTCAGGGTTCACAGTTAGCAGAGATTTCTAAAGTCTATTCACTAATATTAGTACTGGAACATGTGATAACCGCACCTTTTCACCTTTGAAGTTGAGAATGTCCTGTAACTTAACTTTCACCCAGGGCTTCCCTCATGGGTCAGCGGGTAAAAAATCTGCTTGCAGTGCAGCAGACACAGGAGATGTGAATTTGATTCCTGGGTTGGGAAGATCCCCTGGAGAAGGCAATGGCAACCCACTCCAGTATTCTTGCCTGGAAAATCCCATGGACAGCAGAGTTTGGTGGGCTACAGTCCATAGGGTCACAAAAAGTCAGACATGACTGAGTGACTAACACGAAATTTCACCCAAAGTCTCATTTTTGTGAGAATCAGGTAGAAGAGAAGGAAGATGGGAACCACGCAGAAAACAAGATACTCAATGTCAGAAAAGGTCTCAGTGGCAAAAGAACCACAGTAAATGTTAAATTGAAAAAGTCCATGCAAAGTCATGTCCTGAAAAGTCATAGCTGTTAGCTCTGTCACCAAAGATATTAGTGCTTCATTTGAGGAGGAATGGACTCCAGGTGAGTCTGAATCCCAGGCCTAATGATTCCATGCTAGGAGAGTTAAATTAGATTCACTCACTCAATAAACATTCAATATGTGCTGAGGATATCTGAAATGTTTCTGTACTTGCTGAGCAGGCACAGAGCTACAAACTCCAGGAAAAAATCAGGCAGGGGTGAAAAGGAGGCTAGACACTTCAAAAACCCTAGTAGAAATAGCAAAGATGAGCTTCTGACCTGGTAAAATCCTCACTCCACAGACAGAATCAAAGGCAAGAGCAATAGTATGACCCAGGTGGCCAGGTTGTACCATTTCCTACTTTTATGCAGAATATTTCCATGTTTCTGTATGCTTTGCCATTCAAGAAATTATAAATACCCTACATGGGAAAACAGGCTTCCCTTGTGGCTCAGCTGGTAAAGAATCTGCCTGCAATGTGGGAGTCCTGGGCTTGATCCCCAGTTGGGAAGATCCCCTGGAGAAGGGAAAGGCTACTGACTCCAGTATCCTTGCCTGGAGAATTCCATGGACTATTTAGTCCATGGGGTCGCAAACAGTCAGACAAGACTGAGCAACTTTCACTTCACTACGTGGGAAAACAGACAAGCAATATGTATAAAACTGATGCTTACAAATATAATGTTAAGGCCCTAAAGTATTACAATGGATTGCAATTGTCTAAAATGAAATCAATAGATAAATAACAAATGAGTTAAGTGAACAAGTGCCCCCTGAACTTACAAGAGAACATGAGCAACGATAGCATCCACGTCAAACAAGGTATCCGTTGGGAATTCTCTCAGTGGTATGTTGCCCCTGTAAAGCATTACAGAAAGATTTCCTTAGCATGCAATTCACTTGTGGCTCTAACACACGGACTGGAAGTTCTTTGATGTTAGAACCTGTGTCTTATCCACTATCCGATGCACCTACCAGAGCACTGGTCATAACACACACTCAAATACTTACTATACACACCTCATAGACAGGCTCCCTTTGAAAAGCTTAGGCTCTGTGGTTGGCAAAAAGACCGGGAAAAAACCTGAGTCCCAACAAGGCTTCCTCCCAGCCTCCCTGTCTCACAGCATACACAGATGTCCCCAAATGGGCTGGGAAGGAGACAAGCAGAAGAGACAAAGAAGGGTCCTTAGCAGCAGGTCCTGGAGGAGAAAGGACCTGTCCCTACTTCCTAGGCCAAATCCCAAGAGTTTGCTGACTCAGATTAGCAGACCCCAGTATGGAGAAATCTATAACCTGGAAATCTGTAGACCCCTCAAAAATAAAGTAGTAAGGCATTTATTTCACACCTAACCTGACATATCTACATAGAACATTACATATCCTAAGTGCTTGCTTACCAGGCATTTGCAGTCAAAGCTTACATAAGATTCTCATATAATATCCAAAACACCCCTGACAGTTAAGTATCATTCTCCTCAATCTATAGATTAGGAAGCCAACATGGAGGTAACAAATTTATTACTTAGACTTTTTTGCCAAACTTCATATGATCCCCACTACACAGAGCTTCCTTCTGGCTTCGTGACATTTTGTATACTTGAATATTTTAGAGGTATAGCTTTATATTTATCCATCCCAGTGGGAAAAAAAAACTAGTTTACCTGAATAAATATGCTTTCATCAAATCCTTTTCACTTCCACAGTATTTCGATGTTTCTTCTGTGACACAATTAACCTATAAAAGATTATATTTAACGGTTAAGAGTGTAGAGCAAATGGCAGTTTCTTGGTTAGGGAAACACAAAGGAAGGTTAAATAGCACAGTGTATCTCCAGATCACATTTCTTATTTTACTTTTTTGCTGGTTTTATGCTGTAACTGCTCATTTATTCAACCGCTTGAGGGAACCCAGAGAAAGAAACCCAGAGAAAAGTTTCTATACCAAAGAGTTATATTTAATCATACACAATTCAATTCAATCTTATGAAGGAAGTGGGAGGTAATGACTTACAAAAGGAAGGAAACAATAAAGGCAAGACAAAAAAATCATGGGCAAAAGCCAGGAAACAGAGAAGTGAATGGTAAGTTGGAACCACAGAAGCATCTCAGTAGCTGGAACACACGTATGACAGATACTGCTGGTTCCCCACCACAAATCCATCTCACTCTTTTTGCTTCACTAACAGAATGTCACTAATAGCAAGTGCCCCCATTAAAAGACTTTTCCAGACTCCCCCAAAAGCTAAGGATAGCTATATAATGTTAGAAGTCACAGGTTTGGCATTCCTAGGGGTGTCTTTGGAGAAGGCAATGGCACCCCCACTCCAGTACTCTTGCCTGGAAAATCCATGGACGGAGGAGCCTGGTAGGCTGCAGTCCACGGGGTCGCTAAGAGTTGGACATGACTGAGCAACTTCACTTTCACTTTTCTCTTTCATGCACTGGAGAAGGAAATGGCAACCCACCCCAGTATTCTTGCCTGGAGAATTCCACAGAGGAGCCTGGCAGGCTACAGCCCATGGGGTTGCAAGAGTTGGATACGACTTAGCGACTAAACCACCACCACCACAGGTCAAGAAGGGCTTCCCTGGTGACTCAGAGCATAAAGAATTCACCTGCAATCTGGGAGACTAGGTTGGATCCCTGGGTCAGGAAGATCCCCTAGAGGAGGCATGGCAACCCACTCCAGTATTCATGTCTGGAGAATCCCATGGACAGAGGAGCCTGGCGGGCTACAGTCCATAGGGTTGCAAGGAGTGGGACACCACTGAGTGACTAACACTTTCACTTTCACAGGTCAAGGATGATGGGGTCCTGAAGTAAAGCAGAAAGGGACAGAAGAGATTCAAGAGACTTTTCACAAATACAGAAAGTAAAACTAAGAAGACTGAGCATATAATATGCACCATGGGACACAGAGGGGAAGGAAAGAGAGAGAATGAAGAGGCTGTCAGACAGGGCAAGTGGGCTGCCTGCAACATAACTTACCAAAACTAAGGTTGGAGGAACAGTTAGTATTTTGTTTCAGATTCTGTTAAATTTGCATTTTTTTTTTTTACTGGGTTCTTTGGTTGTTTTTGATTTTGTTTTCAGGTTAACTTTAATGGAGTTTGAGGAAGCACAGTGACAAGTGGAAAAGCTACATTTGTTTTATTTTTCAAACAGCTACTAAAAGAGAACTGATACCCAGAAAAGATATGAGGAATAGAGAACCAGAATTAAAAGTCAGAGTATAGTCATATCCAAAAGCCATGAACTTTACTGCAATTAAAAACAAATTTTTTTAAGTCAGCATAGGGGATGGTTGATGTTATGATAACAGATTTGTGCCTTCATTCACTCAAAACACATTTGAACACCTATCATATGTTAGTCACTATTCTCTTCATTGGGAGCACAGTTAGGTTCCAAATTAAAATCTTTCTCTTTAGAACTCATATTCTAAAAGCAGAGATAGACCATTTAAAAACTAAATAATATGTAATGTTAAGTACTATGAAGGAAAAAAAAACTTACTATGGGGATATGACCTAAAGAAGGCTTACCTTCATCAAAGAAGGATTCTCTGAGGATGTAACATGTGAACAAAGAAGTGAAGTAACGGAGTGATGGATGCAAATATATAAATATGTGGAAGAGATGAGGGGGAAATACCTGCAAAGGCCTTATGGAAATACACGTCTAGCAGGTTCAAGTAACAAAAAGACAACTAGCAAGTGTCAGGAATAGACTGAGGAAGGGGGAGGAACAGAAAGTGAGATAAAAGGAAGTCAGTATCCAAAGAGGAGTTTCGATTTTAACACAACTGTAATGGGAAGACTTTCTGAGATCTGATACTTTTGCTTACATGTGGAGAAGGGTTTGGTGAGACAAAAGTGAAAGGAGAAAGGCCAAATAGGCAGCTGTTGTGGTTTCCCAGAGGAGAAGTGAGGATGTTTGGACAAGATACTGGAAATGAAGATACCGGAAGTGGTCAAGTTTGCATGGTTTTGATAGTAGAACCTGAGTGAAAATGAAGGTCGCTCGGTCGTGTCCGACTCTTTGCAACCCTATGACTGTACAGTCCATGGAATTCTCCCAGTCAGAATACTGGAGTGGGCAGCCTTTCCCTTCTCCAGGGGATCTTCCCAACCCAGGGATTGAACCCAGGTCTCTCGTATTGCAGGCAGATTCTCTACCAGCTGAGCCACAAGGGAAGCCTAAGAATATGGGAGTGGATATCCCATCCCTTGTCCAGCGGATCTTCCTGAACCAGGAATTGAACTGGGGTCTCCTTCATTGGAGGCGGATTCTTTACCAGTTGAGCTTCCAGGGAAGTAGAACCTGAAGAACTTATTAATGGATTGGTTATGATAGAAAAAAGATGACCTAAAGGTTTTTTGCTTTTAAATCTACATTGATAAAGTAATATAGTCACACCAGCTTTCTTTTGGTTATTATTTGCATGATATAGTTTTTGTCCTTTATTTACTTTGAGAGTTTCTAAAGCCTTGAAGATGCATTTCTAAATATCTTACAATTGGGTTTGGTTATTGTTCCCAGCCTGACAATCGTTTTCTTAACTGGAACATTTATCCATTTATAATTTAGTGTTTTCTTCATCTACATCTGCCTAAAGAAATCTTAACTTTTGAAGACAATCTCAAAATGCTACTTTTTGTGACGTCTTTCCAAATACCATAATATGACGTCCACTTCGATAATCATGTAAGACTTCTCTCTTTTAAACCTCTACAGCATTTTATTTGTACCTCTTATAGTGACCAAGTTCTGCCAGTTATTAAAATGGTCTGCAGGAATTCTCGGGCAGTACAGTGGTTAGGACTCCAAGCTTTCACTGCCAAGGGCCCAGATTCAATCCTTGGTCAGGGAGCTGTGATTCTCAAAGGTGTGCAGTGTAACCAGAAGAAAAAAAAAAAAAGTCTGTGAATGTGTTTTGGATATCTACTCTCCAAAGAAAAAGATCTCAGTCATTTTCCTATCTTGAGAAATGGAATATTTCCTGCCGTATCAGTAAACAAAGGATGTCACGGTCATCAGTGATGGCAGCCACCACCGAAGGTGGGCCCTGAGAAAACTCAGGATGTGAAAATATAGGATACTGGCACCAGATAGCTGAGGTACATATCAAAGGAATGATTTCAGTGAGCTCAGACTCTTGCATATTCCCATACACAGAAAAGCGCTAAATTCCTTAACTTGAGATATCTGACTTTCCTTTAATTAACAGCAATCAATTTTGACATTCAAACTACCTGCCCTTTTTGACAAAACTCCTACAAAATCTGGTTGTCCCTGTCAACTCCTCAGAGCTCTTCTCTCGGGGTTACTTGAGATGCTGGCTCCTGGGTTTTAAGTCCTAAAAAGTCCCTCCTAAGAAAACATAACTCTCAACTTTTAGGTTGTGAATATTTTTTAAGTCTACAATCCAATAAAAGACTAAATAATAGTGAGCTCGTTTCAATCTCATAAACAATACTGAGTATCTACTATGTACCAGGGACTGAGCTAGGTACTCGAGGTCTAGGTCTATCTCTTTCACCACAGTTTCCTTTCCACACAACTTAAAGTCCTCAACTATAAAAGCTTTATGAACTGTTAGTTCATAAAGGTGATCTTTAGGCATGAACCTTCATATTCTACTCCAGTTAGCAGACACATAGTTACTAGTCATTAGTTTACTGACTGCTAGATAAACAGTATGATTATCCCTTTGGAGTGTCATACCCAGTATTTTGTTTCTAAATCTCAATTTTTGTTCAAAGCTTGAGTGCCATTACCATTCTAGAGAATAAACTGGTTCACAGTTAATTGAGACCCTGAGACCTCTATACAAAGAAAACTGACATTTAAAAAAAAGAAAAAAAGATTTTTTTTTTTAAGGTATATACATGCATGCTTTGTCGCTTAGTTGTGTCCAATTCTTTGTGATCTTTGGACTATAGCCCATCGGGCTCCTCTGTCCACAGGATTTTTCAGGCAAGAATACTGCAGTGGGTTGCCATTTCCTTCTCCAAGGAATATAACTATGATATAATAAGAAATATATATTTGGTCTCTACCCCTCGTTCCTGACAGAGAGCTCCTGGTGGTGGTTATGGTGGTTCAGTTGCTAAGTCATGTCTGACGCTTGCAACCCCAGAGACTGTATCCCACCAGGCTCCTCTGTCCATGGGATTTCCAGGCAAAAATACTGGTGTGGACTGCTGTTTCCTCCTACAGGGGATGTTCTTGACCCAGGGATCAAACCCAGGTCTCCTGCATTGCAGCGGTCTCCCACATCGTAGGCATATTCTTTACTGACTGAGCCTCTAGGGAAGCACCTAAAACCCTGTAATTTCCTGAATGATGGAGTGGTAGGAGTATCTTTTGTTCTAATATTTGGTCCTTTAACCCCAAATATAAGAGTTTCTAAAACCCCTGGAATCTCTGGTAGTGATAAGAGTGTCTGTCTGTATGCAAATGAAATGACTGGCAGTTGGGGCCCCTAGATAGCTTCAGGAAGGGTGCTGGTTGCCAGCAAAAGGCAAGGTTAGAGAGTGGTAACTTTCAGCCCCACTTCCCAGCTCCTGCACTTGAGACTCTTCCAGATCTTCCCCATGTATTTCTTCCTGGCCGTTCCTGAGATTTCCTCTATAAGAAGCCAGTAACAGTTAAGGAAAGTCTTTCCCTGAGTTCTGTAAGTCACTGTAGCCAATTACGGACCCTGAGGATGGGGTTGTGAGAACCCCCATCTGTAGCCAAGTTCTACAGAAGTCGTAGGAAACCTGGGGATCTTTCACTCCCTGTGACTGGCATCTGAAGTGAGAGCAATCTCACAGGACTGTACCCTTCCCCTGAGGGGTCTGTGCTAACGCTGGGTTGTTGGTGTCAGACCTGCTTGGTGTGGAAAACAGACACATTTGGTGTCAGAAGTGTTCTGTGGTGAGAGTGAAGAGTTTCCCTTTAAAAGTCACAGTCAGTTAACTTTTCTGTGTTTCCTGCCCTGGGAACACAAACTGCAGGGATCAAGAGAGACAGTAGCCATCTCTCAAAGGAGGAAGGTTAATGAACTAGAAAAGAATAAATGTACACAGAAAGTCAGGGAGACACTGATCTGACGGAATTTAATAATCATTGGGTAATTAATCATTCCACTTTCTGAGGTACAAATCCTAAGTTTAAACTAAATGAAAGGCTCATGAAGCCGTTTAAACCGTGAAGCATCTGGAAATTTTCCATAATACTCCACAGCAAGTTTGAACACTTTTTGAGAAATTAAATATGTAATTTCAAATTAGGTTGTCTTAACATTTTTCTAGAAATAAATATGACAACCACAACAGAAGCAATTATAAAGATAGAATATGAAAGAAAAAACAAAAACACACACTTCAATTACTTCAATTTTGATACCTCAGTTTGTGCTAATACAAATGTTTTAATAGTTATGAATATCTATTATGATATATTTCTTAGGCAAAATAAAAAGAGCCTATATACAAGACTGAAAAAATGACACTATAGCTCCAATAGAATGCTTTACAAAATAAAGCTCTAAGAATTTTAAATAGCTTTTCCCTCTGTATTTGTACTAATTTGTACAATAATTTGGAACCATCTATACTTCTGCTTATTCTTATGAAAAAAAAGATAGAAAAAATATTTTTCCAGTTTGAAAAAAATGTGAAACAACATATTATTTTTAGATACTCACTCTTAGGTCACACAGCTGTAAAATGTTTGTCACTAATAATTTATTAACATAAATATGTTTTTACCTTTGCTACTGAAATTCCATAGTCCTGGAGAGGTTTAGCAGCCTCATTCAGTTCTTCAAGAAACATAGAAGTTCTTGGAGACTCTAAAATAAGAAATGTTTTATGAATGTTTTATGACTTGCCCCTTAGGAAAAATGAATTTTTAAAATTAAAGCCAAAAGCTGCAAACTGCAAAAGAAATATATTAGTTTCCTCAATTATATGCAACAACAAATAAGTAACTAAACAAACCCAATTACATAGTTTTGTACCCTATTTCCTATTGCCTCATTATTCTTATTTCTAATATTTTTATCATGAAATATTTTCATTTTGTGACCTTAAAAGCTTTCTAAACATAAACTGGACAAATAAATGTTTAATTTAAATGGAACAGTTGTCATTATTTTTCCAAGTTTAATACTATACACAACACACATGTACAAAAATTTCAAAATGATTTTAACATACCATTTTCAAACCCTAAGTATAATAAAGTGTTAGTCACTCAGTCATGCCTGACTCTGTGACCCTATGGACTGTAGCCCGCCAGGCTCCTCTGTCCATGGAATTCTCTAGGTAAGAATACTGGCGTGGGTTGCCAAGAGATCTTCCCAACCCAGGGTTTGAACCCAGGTCTCCTGCATTGGAGGCAAACTCTTTACCTTCTAAGCCACCAGAGAAGCCCTATAAGGGAGCCAACAAATATGTGAATTCACTTACTAATTCCAAGAATAGTATTTTTTAAGGCATGAGAAATTTTAATAGAACCGTGACAATGATCAGTTATGTTCAATAGCTGTATTAATTAATCCAGTATAATTAACAGTATGGTTAAAGCAGAGTATTAAACTTAAGCATCAGTATTACTATATTTAAAGTTTTAAAACACTTGAAAAATATTTACATGCTAAAAATATCAAAATGTTTACTTTTAGAAATGACGATGAAACGATATTACTCATAGCTAATTCTCACCTAGTATTTGCTATGGATTAGGGACATGAACTAAGTCACTTAATTGTCACAACAAATTCATAAAGCACACACAACTTCCTCATTATGGATGACAAAAAAGACACACAGAGAGATTAAGTGACTTGACCCAGGTCACACAACAGGTGAAGAAGCAAAGTCAGGATTCAAACCTAGGTAGGCATATCACACTAGCAGCTTTAAAGCACATTTTATTAATCCTGACAATAAGTTCTCTCTGAGCATAATGATTAACCACCAATAGAAACATCACAAAAATCATATTAAAATATAAAAAATACTTACCAGCTTGACAAAAATAAACTAAGGTGGCTTTTCCTGGTTGCAATGTACTGAAGAATGTCTGAGGACTCAGCTCTGGAGAGTCTACTGCTGATGTATAAAAAATGCACATCATGACAAAAGAGATGCCAGCTCTAAACACACTGAACCTGGAAGACGTCATCAGCTGCGGCTGTATACAGACAGAAGAATCTATTTTTTTCACTATTTTTTTCTGTTGCCCAGGACAATACCTGGTAAGCGTAGGTATTCGGCCAAGTTGTGCCCCAGGAATTTGTTAAATGAATGAATGAAGTAAAATCTGTAAAAAGAATAATACAAGAAATTCGTCTCAGGTTTGATTTTACTAATACTTTACTATTTCCTTCTAGTACAAATGTGAGAGGGGATGATATATAATGACATTGATTTGATAATACTATTAATTTTTGATACAAAAGATATCAAAGATGTCTGGAAAACACAATACTAAGTATATTATGTTTCATAGCTATTTACTGGTGTGTGTGTGCGCTCAGTTGTGTCTGACTCTTTGTGAACCTTTGAACTGTACAGTCCACTAGGCTCCTCTATCCATGGGATTTTTCAGGCAAGAATACTGGAGTGGGGTGCCATTTCCTCCTCCAGGGGATCTTCCCAACTTCAGGGATCAAATCTGAGCCTCCTGCATCTCCTGCATTGCAGGTGGATTTTTACCACTGAACCATCAGGGAAGCCCCACTTACTGGTGTGTGTTAAGCCGTCATTTCTAAGGATTCTAAAATTAATTCTCAAACATTACTCAATCCATTTTTTTTAAACAGGGCATTTAATCATTCTCCACCTAGAGTGGATTTACAATTAATACTCAAATAGCAATTAAAACCACTGACATGAAAATGAGATCCAAAATATATGTCTACATTCTTTTTACTTTAAATCCTCTAGAATAGGGGTCCACAATCTCTGGGATCTAATGCCTGATGATCTGAGGTGGAGCTGATATAATAATTATAGAAATAAAGTGCATAATAAATGTAATACATTTGAATCATCTTGAAACCACCCTTCCTGCCCCCCACCCCCATACATGGAAAACTTGTTTTCCACGAAACTGGTCCCTGGCACCAAAAAGGTTGGGGTCACCTACCCTAGAGGATATCTACTGAAACTATTTAAGAACATTCCTTCCAAATATACATTTAGTAACTTTTGATGGATTTAAACAGTTTAGAAAAGCAAGTAGGTCCTTCAACTCATATTTTAATTCAGTTCTATCTTCTGAATGCAGATTTAGTCTATATATCATCTTCTTATCTTCTTTCATGCTGTACTTACTCCCATGCTGTTTTCTGTGTCCACTGTCAGTTCTCTTTTCTTATACTTTTGCTACTTTCAAATTTCTTTTGAACAATTTCTTCTTTTGGGAAGCTTTTCTACTGCTGATATATTTTATCTACCTTTAAAAGAACATAGTTTGGGGAAATTAGTTTTTATATTAAACATCATACTTTTAGAAAGTAAAGATACACCAACAGGTATAGGTGAGAATTTTAATTTTAATTTCAAAAGATTCCGTATCTTTTAAGCAAAAGATCACTATGTCAAAACAGGAGACAGGAAAAAAAAAGTAGCAAGAATTACTCATAAGGATAGGAGTAGAACTTTTCAGTAAAGAATGAACAGATTAAAGAATGAAAAATTTAGGGAAAAAAATCATACTAAATTAGACATTTATCATTTCAGTGGTCATGAAGACCATTTACTCTTCAATTTAACATTTCAGGGGTAATGAGAAACAATTTAGTTCTCAATTTACAATAAAGCTGATAAACTAAAACCCCATATACCTTGCTTTTTCAACACTATAAGCACATAAGGTTGTCTCACGCAACAGTTTAACAGCTACTGTGCAATGTGCCTGGCTGTTTTTTCTTCTGTCACAGTCACTGAAAACACTCAGATGGTGGCTGTTTGTCAGCATAGGTCCCAGATGGGGTGCAGCCCAGAGAACCCCCAGGTGGTATGCAATGAATATATGACAGAGGAAGAAATAACATAGGTTTGTTGTCTTAAACCACTGAGATTGGTGTGGCAGCAGGGGGTGGATTACTGCAGCATAATCTAGTTTATCTTCACCAGTATATAAATCACAAGTGAGGTGCTGCCTTAACAAGAACCCCACACATAGATAGGCTCAGGGGCCAAGCAGCAGGAAACTGTTCTGAGACTACTCATGGAAACTCTTTCTCTTTGAGGAAACACAGAGACATGACCTCAACAAATTATTCGTGTTAAGGAATAACAAAACATTTGATATAACTGTCGCTACAATAATTTGGAAGTGAGAAGTACCTAATGAATTTATGAGCATGTAGTTAGGTTCATGTGGCTAAAGAACTTATTTATGGCCCTAAGAGAAGAGGCTGGAAGACAGAAGATGAGTAGTATGTGATAGTTGCTATTGATTACGTTTAACGAGGAAATGAAAGGTACTCAAAGAAGCACCACCATCTAAAAGTCTAGCTGTTCAAAACTTAAAACAATTCCTAAGTCCCCACCTTTGCAGGGTCAGGAAACACACTGACAAAACTGCTCAGCCACAGAAAGAAAGCCATATTCTCCAAAGTCCAACTTCAGACGTGGCCAAAGATGATAAAAATCAAAGGATCTCTTGCAAGCCAAAGCCAAGGACCATAAAGAACTATGCTCTAGGGCATGTGCTAGAATATTAACTGTCACTGGTCTACAGGAGAAGTCAATGGCACCCCACTCCAGTACTCTTGCCTGGAGAATCCCATGAACAGAGGAGCCTAGTAGGCTGCAGTCCATGGGGTCGCTAAGAGTCAGACACGACTGAGCGACTTCACTTTCACTTTTCACTTTCATGCATTGGAGAAGGAAATGGTAACCCACTCCAGCGTTCTTGCCTGGAGAATCCCAGGGATGGGGGAGCCTGGTGGGCTGCCGTCTATGGGGTCGCACGAGTCAGACACGACTGAAGCAACTTAGCGGCAGCAGCAGCAGCAGCACTGGTCTACAATAATGAGAAAAACACAGAAATTGACTATAAATGTTTAGCAGCTTTTATAGCAATTTCACAAAGTAAATCTGTGGGCTAGTCAAACGTTAACTAGTCTTTTGATATGCTTTTTTATTTCGTTTTTCTTATACTTTGAGCCCTAGCAACATCTGTCCAGTAAGGTTCCAAAAACGCTACAGCTCAGTGTCTGGTTTATGTCTTCCATTCTTCTCCTCGTCAAATATTATTAATAAGAACACGTATTGTAGTTATATGTCCCTACAACTACTCTATGAATTCAACAGTGTAAGGGAAACAGATAACTTATGAAGTCCAGAGATCATGGCTACTAAGCATTACTCAGAGATCCCAGACTTTGAGCATGACACAGTGACTGAATGGGAGTTAGGGGTTATCTCCACAGGGAAGAGCCAAGGCTGAAGTACATACAGGAAGAAGAATATAGTTGTTCTTTAGTCACTAAGTCGTGCCTGACTCTTTGGGACCCCACAGACTGTAGCCTGCCAGGCTCCTCTATCCATGGGACTTCCTAGGAAAGAAGACTGGAGTAGGTTGCCATTTCCTTCTCCAGGGAATCTTCCTGACCCAGGGACTGAACCCACGTCTCCTGTATTGGCAGGCGGATTCTTTGAAGTACATATAGGAAGGAGAATGTCTACTCACAGAAATGGTAGAGTGTCCAAATGTTTCTAGGTCTCTACATGTGTTAAAATTCTACTTCCCCACTTCCTCGAGTTACACACGGCCATGACTTGATTTGGCCAATGAAATGTGCAAACTATCATATGTAACTTCCAAAAGCTTTTAAAAGTCAGTGTGTATGTGTCATGATACACTTTGTCTCTGTCACAATGATTGAAAACACTCAAACTGTTAAACCGAGTCTCAGGAAGAGGGCAACATGGGACAAGGCTCCCACCCTACTAGTGTTAAAATAAACATATTGCTTTAAACTTTTAAAGATTTAGGGTTGTTATTACACTATAACCCAACCTAGCCCTATCTGTTTCAGTAACAGCTAAGAAGAGAGTGACTTGAACATAAAAACATATCCTAGATCTTACAGGAATATATTCCAAAGAATTCACAAGAAGTTGACCCAATTTCAAGTTAGGAAGATTTTAAAAGGGAAGATGACTCTAAAATGCAACTGACTGTTACCACAACCAGTGCCAAGATGAAAAGAAAATGAACTCATGCACAAATATTTGCCAATACTACACACAGACACCTCCCCACTAAGTGCAGACTCTTGGCCTTTGGATCTGGAAAGAGCCCTCAGTTCTTCAATATGATGCTCTTGGCTGAATAATCAGTTAGTATGTAAGATGTAATTTCTGCCTCATCCCTAAACTCTAAACAAGTATGCATGCACGGTCATTTAAAAGTTGGGAAAAAGTATGTGACATTTAACCAAGGACAAACACAAGAGGATGACAAACACTGTAAGAAAGGATGCATGAAGTTTAAGTACAAAAAGGGCTAAAGCTTGTAAATAAAATGTTAATGACAACAGAAGTCTGTTTTGCTCAGCACCAGAATTCTGAGGAGGAGGAAGTACCTCAGGAGCAAAAAACACTGATCCTCCTGCTAGTGAGAGGTGTAGACAGGATTTGCCCTTCTGTGCAGATGGAGCAGCTGATGGCCCTTTTCAGCTGAAGCAATCTCATCTGGGAACTGAGTCCCATATATAACACTTGGCAAACAGTTCTCCTTTCAAAGACCACCGTGCTAATCTCCTCTCCCGAAACAACAATATTCAACCATTGTACATCAGGGACACATTTCAAATTTTAGGTTTTCCAGGCACAAGCTTTTCTAGAAGACCCTTGGTTAGTTTCTTCTGTAAAGGCCTAAATTCCCCTTATCACTAAACGTAAAACTAACAGTTTCCCCTTTTGAGAAAGAGGAAATCAGCAACTCTAAACATTAAACAAAGATCTGCAGGCATCATTCTCTGGGAAAAGCCACACTTCATATTCTGCAACAAATGGGGCATATAATACTTGCAAAGTTCCTGTAAGAACATCCTGTCAAAAATTCGCTTACTTACAGTTTAACACCGCTATTGGAGAACAGAACCTGTTCACTGAACCAGCCTCCAATAAAATGCTGAATAGATCTCATAAATGATAAATCTCACAGTTTATCATTAATGACCCAAAGGAGGCAGTAAAAGGATCAACACATCTCCACTTAAAGAGCTTCCCCGAGGGAGTGAGGCAAATCTATCTACACCTCCCCATATACATGGCCCCAAAAAGGAAGGAGAAAAAGGTGACTATCCTGATTTCCTATGACTCTGAAATTAAAAAAAAAAAAAAAAAACCTCACAAGCAAAGATGTGAAACGAGTATGTGTGTGTGTGTGCTCAGTTGTGTCCAACTCTTTGCAACCCCATGGACTGCAGCCTGCCAGGCTGCTCTATCCAAGGAATTCTCCAGGCAAGAATACTGGAGTGGGTTGCCATTCCCTTCTCCAGGGGATCTTCTGACTCAGGGATCGAACCTGTGTCTCCTGTTTCTATAGCACTGGCAGGCGGACTCTCTACCACTGAGCCCCCTGGAAAGCCCATGTGTGGTTTACTCTCACTTTGAGTAGAGAATTTCGGGAAAAAAGAAAAACCCCTTCATGGAGAAAATCTATTCATGACCTGATTCATTGATTATAAAACATACAAAAATAAAATATGCCAGAAAATAAGCGGCTTTCCTGATTTTGGCAAGTGCCTAAAAGCACATAACTCTGAATCCATGCTTAATTGATGTGCTTAAGCACATTGCTGCTGCTGCTGCTGCTAAGTCACTTCAGTCGTGTGCGACCCCATAGACGGCAGCCCACCAGGCTCCACCGTCCCTGGGATTCTCCAGGCAAGAACACTGGAGTGGGTTGCCATTTCCTTCTCCAAAAGCACATAACTGCAATCAATTAAGTCACTGGGGCGAGGAGCTCTCTGAACCCTTTCAAATCAGTGTACTGGCCTAACCACATTCTCTATGAATACATGAGGCAAATGCCTTACGCTGCAAACAAACAAACAAGCGAAGATCCTTCTGTAGAGCACGGATGTTGGATTAGGCCTGTGAACTTCTCACTCCAAGTTTGCTCTCCTGTAGGCTGGCTGCACGGCACAACCTGCTCAGCTGAGTGTTTCATCTGAGGGATCTTCACAGAACAGTACCAGACC
The DNA here is from genome assembly GCF_023091745.1 of Budorcas taxicolor. Lineage (NCBI taxonomy): Eukaryota > Metazoa > Chordata > Mammalia > Artiodactyla > Bovidae > Budorcas > Budorcas taxicolor. The sequence continues at coordinate 11,784,602 of NC_068919.1, read as the reverse complement.
TCAACATCCATCAGTTTGTCGGCACACCCTATACAGAACTCAGAACACACCAACATGTGGTGCCTGGCTGAACTGCTGTCCCACAATCTGGAGACTTTTACTTTCCCTGTGAATCTCGTAGCTAGGAAAGAAGGCAGCAACACGCCTCTTAGGATGGTGAGTTAGGAAAGGCTGAGTCTTAGCTACACAAATAAATGTAGCAGTGTCTTTCACAGGGATACTTAAATAACCCATCCTAAGGGGAACACAAATGATTCTCTCATCATTTTGCACTACTTTGCTCATTTTGTTACCAAACAACTCTCCTCCCCCCAAGTCAACAAATATGTCAGTCCACTGTATGTGGGAAGATCTATTTACTCCTCACTTATTTACAGCATTAAGTAATATAATACAGCATTTGTTTCCTTATCTCTGAGCCCTAGATACAGCGCAACCATCCACCCACACACAGGTCCGGTCTTTGAAGGAATACATCTGGAATTTAAAAAGCACAGACTATTACCCTTTTCCTCTCCAGACATCCATCATATACTTAAAATTCTGATTCTCTCGTTTTGCCTAACTTAACGCTCACAGTATCTTTCCAAATTCTAAGTTTTAAATGCCCACTTTCTCCCTACTCAGAGACAGCTTCCATACCCATCCCATTCTCTTTCCACTCCCTTCCCATATCCCATTCCACTCTCCTCTGGAACATGTCCTGAAGGAGGCAAAGGTCTCTTACTTAGACCTTCCGTTCAGCCTTCGCCTCATTCCTCCCCACAAAGGGCTCACTTTTTATAGGCGCTCACGCTAGGGAAAAAGAAGAAAACATAACAGAAGCATTCAGGTGAGGCCCTATTTAAGCCAAACTCCACAGCCGCGTGGTGCGGTCATTGCTGAGGTAGACCCACCAGGTCCGAATGCCGGCAAGCATCCCTGCTTGCAGATACCATAGCCCTCGTCTCCAGGACCCGCGCTGCCACCTACGTACCCGAGACCTGAGGACAAGACTTGCCGGCTGGGATCTGGACTGCGGACCGACAGTTCCCTCCACGTGAAGGATGAGAGCCAGAAGGCGGGGCCGTGCTCTGCCTGCCCAGTAACCGCGAACCGCCCCCCCCTACCTGAGAGCTCACTGTCCTCCCGCCTCCGCAGCAGCAGCCTGCACCGCTCATCTGAGTCGGACGCCTGAGCAAAAAAAACAACCCACGAGGCTCCTCCCTGTCCTCGTGGGCCTTCTGTGCGGCCTCTCCAGCCAATGGGAAGCGCAGGGGGCGTGCAAGAGCCACCCCGGTGACAGGCGACGTCTAGTCCGCCCGCCAGCGCGAGTAGGCCGTGCAGTAGTTGGGCCAATCGGCAGCGTGGTTGGGGAATGAAGGGGAGGGAGCAGGCGGGGAAAGCGAACGCCCAATGAGATCGCGGGATCTCTGAGCGACGGGTCCTATGGCCTGTGGTCTTCCGAGCGCGGCGCCCAGGGGGCGTGCCCTCCTGGGCCAATCGGCTGGAGCCCAAGGTGCGGAGCGAGCGCCTCAAATGCTCGGGTTTCTCAGCTGATTGTCTCCAGCCGAGAGTTGTTTTTTGCATCTACCGAGCCGAGCCGGAGCAGGAGGAGCCGAGACCCCCGGGGGTGGGGGGCCGGGGAGAGGAGGCGGGGTCCGAGGAGCCGCGGCTGCTCTCCGCGGGGCTCTGGGTCCTGTCACGGCGCTTCCTGGGGTTGGAGGTTGGGGTGGGTGGGGGGTCAGAGGGACATCCTTCTCCCCCTCGACGGCGGCTCCGAGTCCGGCCCCTTCCTTCCCGCGCTCTTTCGCCCGCCCCCCAGCCCCCTCATGAGGGTGTCCGTGCCGGGTCCGGCGGCCGGCCGCGAGCCCTCGACGCCCGGCGGGGGTGGCGGAGACGCGGTCGCTGCCGCCTCGGGCGCCGCGGTGCCTGGCTCGGTGCAGTTGGCGCTGAGCATCCTGCACGCCCTGCTCTACGCCGCGCTCTTCGCCTTTGCCTACCTGCAGCTGTGGCGGCTGCTCCTGTACCGCGAGCGGCGGCTGAGTTACCAGAGCCTCTGTCTCTTCCTCTGTCTCCTGTGGGCAGCGCTCAGGACCACCCTCTTCTCCGCCGCCTTCTCGCTCAGCGGCTCCTTGCCCCTGCTCCGGCCGCCCGCTCACCTGCACTTCTTCCCCCACTGGCTGCTCTACTGCTTCCCCTCCTGTCTCCAGTTCTCCACGCTCTGTCTCCTCAACCTCTACCTGGCGGAGGTAAGGCGGGAGGACCGGCACGCGGGGCCGGGCGGGAGAGCGGGGCCGCCGCGTTTCACTCGGGCAGAGGATCAGTGGCGGGTTGAGGGGGTGGGGTGCGGACCGGGAGAAGCGGATCCGAGAGCAGTCCAGGGAAACTGAGGCACGCCCGGAGTGTGCGCCAGGTTTCTGGCCCTAAACTTAAGCAGCCGATTGATTCGACTACTGAGGGGCTTGGGGAGTTGGGGAGGGGGGGGCGGGTGGTGAGTGAGAGTGTGTGTTCAGACAACTTGAAACAGCAGCACCAGCCTTTGTCTGGCGTTCTGGCCCTTGTAAGCGAAGGTGTCGGTGTCACCGACAAAGTGGCATCGCAAGAAGTAGCAGCCGGGGTAGCTCTGCCGAAGCTGGACTCTGTTGAGAGAGGTTGGATGCTGAGGTAGCAGCAGCTCTGCTGAAGCTGGACTGCTGCCAGCCATTACGTCACCAGGCAGAGCTGTTCCTCTGCTATTGTTACTGCGTTTCTTTTATTAGAAGCTTATATTCCCTCCTGCATCTCCTTACCCGGGGCTCGATAAGCCTCACACAGATTCCGTTCGATAGTTCCCCGGCAGGGTTAATAATCAGTAACCAATCCCGAGGGTCAGTATAAAGACCTCCGTAAAGCCCCGAGTGTGTTTGCCCCAGTGGCTTCATGCCTCGACTATTTATTCTACCTCCTAAAGCCTAGTCTTTTTTATTTTTTCCAGCTAATTAAGAGAAAATACTAGTTTAACCTGCGCCTATTGCAGAAGCAAACCACCAAACTGTTTTTGCAATAACTTGCTTAGTAGCTGGCACCTAATCACACCCCCTTTCTCTTTTATGAGGAATTGCTGGTTGGTTTGCATTGTTCTGCAGCGCTTAGGTATTTGACCCATTTCAAACAGGTTTGAGAGTGTAAATTTATCAATCGTGTGCCAGCTAGTGGTATTTAAGCCACGGAATTTTGAGAATTACCCCAAAGAAAAAAACCAACAACAAAAAAAAACACCCCACTCCCCTCCCCCCCCACCCTGCAAAAAAAAAAAAGCTTAAGGAGGGGAGGAAACAAGGTGACATCATATGCTTAATACTGACTAATATAGAACAATATTGGTCTATGCAGCTAATCCTCTCAAAGGCTTTTGGAGGTGATGAGAATTAACATGGTTCTGAGCAAAAGTAAAAAACATTTGAGGCAGATTGTGTATTTGTATTTCCTGCGTAAACCCAACTCTTCTCCAGTAATAGCTATGAAGTTGAATGCATAATTTTAAAAGCACAATCATAAATTCAGCTTTTTACCACACTAAAAACAACAGTTAAGAATATGTAACAGAATTCCCAACCATTTGGAAGTCCAAGCAATACAGTGACAAAAACCCAAACAGTAAGCAGAAATAAAAAGCATGGGTAAATAAGTCAAATAAACATGCCATAGTCATATCATTTATTTGCAGGTGTTCTGATCTTCTTGTTGTTGCTTAAACTGTTACAGCACTTCAGTTCTTTATAGTTAAGCTGATACACTGTATTCTCCCTGGCAATTTCTGATACACTACCAGCACATCTCATCACTAAAACTTTGCTCTAGCTTCAGATATAGTTTGCCTACGCATGATTAGCAGTCCTTAAGCCATGCATATCAGATAATTTGTTTTTTCTATACCATTTTGACTAATAAAGTCATATTAATGAGGCATTGTAAAACAGTTGGGCATTTCATAAGTAGCTAAACACCCTTTTACTTTTTCTTGAAATATAACATATACCATAAAGTACATAAAGCTTACATATACAGGTAGGTGAAATTTTATATATGCATACACTCATGTTACCACCACCCAGATTAAGATACGCATCATTTTCAGTGCACCGGAGGTCCCCTTGGAGAAGGCAGTGGCACCCCACTCCATTACTCTTGGCTGGAAAATCCCATGGACAAAGGAGCCTCGTGGGCTGCAGTCCATGAGGTCACTAAGAGTTGGGCACGACTGAGTGACTTCACTTTCGCTTTTCGCTTTCGCTTTTCACTTTGATGCATTGGAGAAGGAAATGGCAACCCACTCCAGTATTCTTGCCTGGAGAATCCCAGGGATGGGGGAGCCTGGTGGGCTGCCGTCTATGGGATCACGCAGAGTTGGACACGACTGAAGCAACTTGGCAGCAGCAGCAGCAGGAGGTCCCCTTGTGCCTTCTCCCAGTCATACCTCTCACCCTAAGGTAAACACAAATTGACTAAACATTATCACAATAGGGAAAAAGCATCTATATTTAAGCTTGAAATTTTGAAAGTGTACTTCTACAGCGTAAACTACAGAATATCCAGATTGGATTTTCATACTTTTGATTGCTGTTATTCCAAGCTAGTGAGGAAGATATTTAAATGTCTAAAAGTCTTCCTATTAAATGGATATCTTGTTTGTGTCATGTACTTTTTAAAAACAGTAAGGTTCTATTATCCTAGAAAACATAATTTGGAAAGAAGCTGGGCTAAAGTTTTTTTTTCCTTTTGGAATGTCTCCTAGAAAGAGTGTAAGTTGTTTGTCTATCCTTGTCTTTTTATAAAACGAACGATTTTAAGACACATAACTATACTTAAAAGAACATATTTTTACCTATTTAAAAAGAGACATTTTTAACCAGAAATCATTTCCATATTCAATAGAAAAAATACAAAGGAATCTGTATTTAAAACAGTTCAGTTCAGTCACTCAGTTGTGTCTGACTCTTTGAGACCCCGTGGACTGCAGCACACCAGGCTTCCCTGTCCATCACCAACTCCCAGAGCGTACTCAAACTCATGTCCATCAAGTCAGTGATGCCAACCAATCATTTCATCTTCTGTCGTCCCCTTCTCCTCTCCTTCAACCTTTCCCAGTATCAGGGTCTTTTCCAATGAGTCAGTTCTTCGCATCAGGTGGCCAAAGTATTGGAGCTTCAGCTTCAGTCCTTCCAGTGAATATTCAGGACTGATTTCCTTTAGAATTGATGGTTTTGATCTCCTTGCAGTCCAAGGGACTCTCAAGAGTCTTCTCCAATACCACAGTTCAAAAGCATCAATTCTTTGATGCTCAGCTTTCTTTATAGTACAGCTCTCATATCCATACATGACTACTGGAAAAACCGTAGTTTTGACTAGACAATGTTTGTTGGTAAAGTAATGTCTCTGCTTTTTAATATGCTGTCTAGGTTTGTCATAGCTTTTCTTCCAAGGAGCAAGTGTCTTTGAATTTCATGGCTGCAGTCACCATCTGCAGTGATTTTGGAGAAGAGATTTTGGAGCTCCCCAAAATAAAGTCTCTCACGGTTTCGTTTCCTCATCTATTTGCCATGAAATGATGGGACTAGATGCCATGATCTTCGTTTTTTGAATGTTGAGTTTTAAGCCAACTTTTTCACTCTCCTCTTTCACTTTCATTTTCACCAAGAGGCTCTTTAGTTCTTCGCTTTCTGCCGTAAGGGTGGTGTCCTCTACATATCTGAGGTTATTGACATTTCTCCCTGCAATCTGGATTCCAGCTTGTGCTTCTCCAGCCCAGCATTTTGCATGATGTACTCTGCATATAAGTTCAATAAGCAAGGTGACAGTATACCACACTGGAGTATTCCTTTCCCAACTTGGAATCAGTCTGTTGTTCCATGTCCAGTTTTTGAATTCAATTTTATATCAATTCCAAGTAACTGGAAGAACTATGGATCACTCTGAACGAATAAGGCTTTCCCAATGAGTTCTTTGTATTACAGCAGAGTGGTAGGGAAAATCTACATGGTGACAAATATAAAACTTAACATTTGACTTTTTTTTTAAACCAAAAGACTCATATCTGTTTTAAATAGTTGTGCTTCTTGATTACCCAATCTGTTGTATTAAATGCCAGTTTCATTTTACTTTTGACTTCTTTAAAGTATTTGTTGTATCCACTTCTCACTGATTAAAAACATATAGCAACCCACTCCAGTGTTCTTGCCTGGAGAATCCCAGGGATGGGGGAGCCTGATGGGCTGCCGTCTATGGGGTCGCACAGAGTCTGACGCAACTGAAGCGACTTGGCAGCAGCAGCAGCAGTAGTAGTTTAAAATTAAATTCTAACTTAAAGACTTAGTTACAAAGAACCATAGAGCAGTATAAAAATAAGGTTTGTAAAATAACCATTACTACTTCGAATACATTGTGGTAATTATTTTAAAAATAGGTTTTCAAAAAGTTAAGATTGCCTAAACCACTCTTTCTTTTCTTGACCATACTTGAATGGAATTCAGGTAAAGGGAGGTAGCCCTTTCTGAAATAATTAGATTTATATACTTACCTCCTAGAACAAATAGTTGGAACAAAATAATAAACCTATGCACTAAGTTTAAAACACCTATTGAACTTTTTCCAGCATGATTAATAGAACATGTACTTTACCAAAGAAAAGTTCACACTCCTGTACTTGTACCAGAGAAGGGTTCAATCTTTAAAACAAATTATCTGATTAAACATGCTACCTACCATTGGAACAAGTAAAAGGACTTAAAATGAGAGTTGATAGTATCTTTGCAGTGTTGTTGATGCATGCCAAAATCAATGAGTTCACCTCCACGACCCATATTGACATTTTTTCCTTGCAGTTTTGTAACATGAGTGCCAGTTGCTTAATCACAATAAAATGCAGTTACTAAGTCACAATGCCAGTACAGCTAGGAAAATTAAATTCAGAATCTTAACTCTGACATACGTGGCTGCTGTCATTGTCCCTGACATTTGATGTATTCTTCCAAATATTGATGGAATGTCAGAGAACATGATGGAGTTCAACTTAACAGGTACTTTCATTTTGTTATAATGGTCTATGATTTCTCCCAAAAGTACTTTTATCACCTAAAATAGAAACTCCCTAAGGATAAGAAGTTACTTTATCATATTTTAAACTCATAGAACAGTAGTGAATATATTTTTGGATGACAATCTTGAAAAGACCAAAATCTTGAAAATATTTAACCATCTAAAATTTGAGAGTTAATTTTGATGAATATATGAGGTAAATTATTTGTGTACTTTCTGAGATCTTTATATTTTGTGCCTAAAACATTGCCTGTGATATGAATGCTAAGATTCTCTTAGATTCTCTTGGTTCAATTAGTTACTTCTGATTACTACAGGTAAAATCTTACTGATGAAGTTGCTTTAATATATTAGAGTTTTACTTAGCAAAACTATTTTTATATCATGGCAAATGGCCCATAATAATTAGGGCTTTGCTAATTTGGTTTTAACAAATTCTATTAAACAGAAAAGCCTGCAAAACAAATTAAGTCTCACCTCATGAGTCAGTTACTATCTACTGGAAACTATACTTTTCTCAGTGTTAGATTTTTATCCATAACTGTGATTATAAACTGCTTTTATCCAAATCTACTAAACTGTTCTATCCATTAACTAGATTCTGTTTTTCTTGAGAGCATCTGTAAAGCAAGAGTTTGAGATACATTTCTATGGCAAAAACATGATTACAATGTCTTACATTCTATGTGATTTAGTATTTTCAAAGCACTTCACAATACATGTCTTCACAATCCCTATGAAATAGGTAGGTATAAACAGTGTGATTTATCCAAGGTTTTATGTCTAATATGTATGAGAAATGAGACTACTGTATAGCCCATGAGCTATAAAGTCTTGTCAAGTGGTCTCCTGCCTATGAACTTTTCTGAATACCATTTATACTGCTTATTATTTAGTGTTCGCTGTTTATCTTGCTTTCCCATTTCCCACCATTTCAAACCTTTTCCATTCTTCAGCAAACTTTCTTCCTCCTTCTTACTCAGCTTATGACCCTTACCTCCTAGTTTATAGAAGTAGAAACCAGGGCCATCTGCATGAACAAAGACTCAGAGAAATGTCTTAAAATGCTGCAGAGAGCATTTAATCCCTTTCAGTGAATGATTGAGTTTGTAAGTGAAGAAGTTCTTCAGAGACAAGAAGCCATAAAAAAAGAAGTGAATGTGAAATTGTAAAGTACCACACAGATGTTTGTCTTGGGTTTTGGGGGTGGTTGCTTGCTGCTTCCTGCTAACCTAAATCCTGAATTTCAGTGTCTTGGAGTGACAACACATTGGTATGAAAAGGTGACATTGGAGGCAATACCTTGTGGTGAGGTCTAATCAGAGAACTCCTCCCCTCCAGTTAAAGGCTAGAATTCTTGAAATACACATCTTAAGTACATGAATTAGGGAGAAAGAAAGGTTTTCAGAGGTTGGTGGTGGAATTTGTGCTTGTCTCTGCCATGGCTGTGGGTGAAGGAGATACAAATTGAGGGAAAAGGTCTTCTCTGAAAATGAATAGCAAGCTTATTCTCACACAGGTTTGAAGCCTGATATCACACTTCTGTGATTTTAGAGGAGGAAAAAGCTCAACTGGAAAAATGTAGTTTAATGTTACCCTGACTTGGTGGTAACCTCAAGCACCTGGAGGGAGCAAATCCAAATAATCTGTTGAGACGTATACTATAAACCCAGAATTCTGACAAAATTCAAAGGAACATGAGCTCAAAATGAAAAATCACTCTGAGGACTCTTCCTTTCAAAGATCGAAGATGTCAGAATTATCAAACGTATAGTATAACATGTCTATTTATTTGATTTAATAAGGTAACACTATTGATACATGATGAATAATGTAAATTAACTAGGCACATTTGGAAAAATAATTTTTTAATGAAAAACAATTTAAATTACAAACTGAAATGAACTGAACAAATTAAATAGCTAAAAATATACAAGCAACTTATGCAGCTCAATTCCAGAAAAATAAACGACCCAATCAAAAAATGGGCCAAAGAACTAAATAGACATTTCTCCAAAGAAGACATACGGATGGCTAACAAACACATGAAAAGATGCTCAACATCACTCATTATCAGAGAAATGCAAATCAAAACCACAATGAGGTACCACTTCACACCAGTCAGAATGGCTGCAATCCAAAAAATCTGCAAGCAATAAATGCTGGAGAGGGTGTGGAGAAAAGGGAACCCTCCTACACTGTTGGTGGGAATGCAAACTAGTACAGCCACTATGGAGAACAGTGTGGCGATTCCTTAAAAAATTGCAAATAGAACTCCCTTATGACCCAGCAATCCCACTGCTGGGCATACACACCGAGGAAACCAGAATTGAAAGAGACACATGTACCCCAATGTTCATCGCAGCACTGTTTATAATAGCCAGGACATGGAAACAACCTAGATGTCCATCAGCAGATGAATGGATAAGAAAGCTGTGGTACATATACACAATGGAGTATTACTCAGCCATTAAAAAGAATTCCTTTGAATCAGTTCTGATGAGATGGATGAAACTGGAGCCGATTATACAGAGTGAAGTAAGCCAGAAAGGAAAACACCAATACAGTATACTAACACATATATATGGAATTTAGAAAGATGGCAATGATGACCCTGTATGCAAGACAAGAAAAAAGACACAGCTGTGTATAACGGACTTTTGGACTCAGAGGGAGAGGGAGAGGGTGGGATGATTTGGGAGAATGGCATTCTAACATGTATACTATCATGTAAGAATTGAATCACCAGTCTATGTCTGACGCAGGATACAGCATGCTTGGGGCTGGTGCATGGGGATGACCCACAGAGATGTTATGGGGAGGGAGGTGGGAGGGGGGTTCATGTTTGGGAACACATGTAAGAATTAAAGATTTTAAAATTAAAAAAATAAAAAACTATAATAAAAAAAATAAATAGCTAAAAAGAAATCATTAAGCTGAAAGATATGAGGAAGAAATCACCCAAAATATATCTCAGAGAAGTAAAAGATGGAAAATAAGAACAGAGATTAAAGAATGAATATATAATGAACAGGTCCAATGTATTGGAATTTTACAGAAATTACTTTAAAAAATAATGTCTTAGAATTTGCCCAAATTTATGAAAGATGCTAAATTTAAAATTCAGAGAGCAAAAAAAAATTCAGAGAGCAAAAAAAATCCAAGACAGGTTAAAGGTAAATGAACAAAGAGTAATATCTTAAAATGCCAAAGATGAACTGTGTTTAAAACAACTCGATACAGATATTACAAAAAAGGGAATGAAAATTAGTTTATTTTGGCATTTCATTAACAACTAAGGAATCCAGAAGATGGTGAAACATTTTAAAAATGCTGAGAGAAAATAACCAGCAACCTAAACTTTTGCTCACAGTAACACTGTCAACAACAGGGGAAAATAGAAGCCATGTTGGGGTGACATCAGCAAGATAGTGATGGACCCTCCATCTGCCTACAAACATACCAATTCAGCAGCAATTCACAAATTCCCTGTGTGAGAAATCCAGAAATTAATCGAAAGTCTCCTGTATAGCAGGTGAATACAAAACAAAATCATCAAAACCAGTGAGGAGGTTTGGGACAGACTCACATTAGAGTCCCTGACCCCAGCGCAGTGCCATACAATTGGGACGAGACCTAGCTCTGAGCTTCTCCCAAAGGAAGGGGTTAGTTCATATGTCCAGCACCCCAGTGTTTCGTAGGGTGCTCCCCAGAGGTGAGACCTTCTATCTTACCAGTCTTGGAAGTCTGAGGTGTCCAATACAGTTTAGCTACCTGGAGGAGAATGGGGACAGCACCTTCAACTGGCAAACAATATAGCTCCCCTACTTCCTCAGCAGAGAGTGAAGAAACCTGGGCTACAACTTCCTGCTACTCCCTGAGGAGGGAAAGAGTTGATCGAGGGCCCCATAGTCTCTGGAAAAGTTGGTTGATGACAGTATTCTGCTGTTCATGGCCAGTCCGTGAAGATTGGGGGAGATACCTATTTTGTATAATACCTATTTTTTGTATAATGTATTATGATGTATAATACCTATTTTGTATAATGTATAACTAATGCAGAGAGTTGAGGCTGAGGAAAATGAATCAAAGATGTTTCAAACAAAACAAAATAAATATCCAGAAACCCCAATGAAGCAGAGCTATATAATTTGCCTGACAGAAAATTCTAAATGACTGTTATAAGGATGCTAACCACAGGCAACAGACCAAAGCATGAACAATTTCAACAAAGCAGAACTTCAAAAGAGATAGAAAATATCAAGGCAATTTCTCATCATCCAGTTATAGGACTTCACACTTCCACTACAAGGGGCATAAGTTCAATCACTGGTCAGGGAACTATAATTCCACAATCCACACAGTGTGAACAAAAATGTGTGTGTATATATATATATATATATATATATATATATATATATATATATATAAAAGTACAAAATCATGGAGCTGAAGAAAATGAAAACTAAAGTGAAAAATTCAGTGGTTTGTCAACAGACTGGATAATAAAACAAGAGAAAGGATCAATGAATCTGAAGACAAATCGCTGGAAATAATTCAGTCAGAAAAAGGAATAAACAAGGCTAAAGGGACTTACTGGTACACCAGCAAACCAATATACACATTGAATCCCAGACAGAAAAGAAAATACCAGAAAGGTTATTCAGTAGTAATGATGACTGAAAACTTCCCAAAAGTGGAGTAGAAAATAGACATCCAGATTCAAGAAGTCAAAAGAATATAAAGAAATGCACACACTCCAAGACATGTTATAATCAAATTATCAGAAGTCAAAGACCTTTGAATTTTGAAAGCAGAGAAGGAAAAAACTTGTCACATACAAGGGAACCCCTATAAGGCTATGAGAGATTTTTCAGCAGAAATTTCACAGGTCAGAAAACAAGCGGGATAATCTAATTAAAGGGATAAGGGGGAGGGGGTGGGCGTGGGACTGCCAAGCAAGAATAACATACTCTGCAAAATTATCCTTCAAAAAAATGGAGAGAGAATGATTTTCCCAGATAAACAAAAGCTAGAAGAGTTCACTACTAGACTTGTCTTATAGGAAATGCTAAAGTGAGCTCTTCACGTTGAAAATGATGCTAAAAAGTAACACAATAGCATAAGTGTGAAACTCATTGATAAAGACAAGTATACAGACATACAGAAATTGTATTACTATAATGGTGGTGGGTAAATAACAATTCTGGTATAAAAGATAAGAAAAATATAAAGACTATTAAAGATATTAAAAGATACACAAGATAAATAGATATAAATGATGACACTAAAAGGTTGGAGTGTGGGCAGAAGTTTAAATATAGAGTTTGTATGCAATTGAATTTAAGTTATCAGCTTTAAGTAGACTGTTATGTGGGATATTTTTGTAAGCCTTAAGGTAAACACGCACACATATGCTATAGAAGTTACACAAAAGTAAAAGGGAAAAGAAAACAACATGTATTAATACCAAAAATTAACAAAACAGGAAGACAGCAAGAGAGAAATAACAGACCACAGAACTATCAGACTAATAGGAAAACATCAACAAAATGGCAGTATAAATAATTTCTTTTTAATAGTACTTTAAATGTAAATTGATTAAACTCTGAAGTCAAACGACATAAGAGTTGCTGAATGAACTAAAAAAATTAAAGACCCAACAATAAGCTATATATAAGAAACTCACTTTCAACTTAAGGACACACATAGAGTAAAAGTAAAGGGATGAAAAAAGATACTATAAAAATAATAACCAAAGAATGTAGGTGTTACTTTAGTTAGACAAAATAGGCTTCAGTCAAAAACTGTCATAAGGGACAAGGACATTATATTATGTTAAAAGGGTGAATCCACCAGGAAAATGTAACAAGTATGAAAGAGTATGCATCCAGCACCAGAGTACCTAAACGTATAAAACAAACATTGATAAAACTGAAAGGAGAAATAAGACACTAATATCATAACTGTAAGAAACTTCAATGCCCTACATTCTATAATGGATAAAGCATCCAGACAGAAGATCAATAAAGAAAGCGAGCATTTGAACCATACTATGGACCAAATGGCACTAGCAGACATATATAGAACATTTCACACGACAGCAACAAAATATATATTCTTCTCAAGTCTTAGCATATTTAAGAAGATTAAAATCATGCAGAGGGTCTTTTCTGACCACACTGGAATGAAACTAGAACTCACTAGCAGAAGTAAAACTAGAAAATTTACAACTATATGGAAATTCATATACTCTTGAACAACCACTGGGTCAAAGAAGAAATCAAAAAGGAAATTAGAAAATAAGTTATGACAAAAGAAAACACAGCATACTACAAATGGGTTGTGGAAAAAGCAGTATTAAGAGAGATTTCTAAACCAATAAGCATCTGTATTTAAAAAGAAGAAAGATCTCAGATGAATAGCCTAATTTTATATGTCTAGGAGCTCGGGAACCAAAGAACCAACTAAGTCCAAAATTAGCAGATGGAAGGAGATAAGAAAGACTAGAGCAGAAATAAAATAGAATTTAAAAATAATAGAAAAATTGATGAAACTAAGTTTTTTGAAAAGCTGAACAATTGACAGATTCTTAGCTAGCCAATTAATAAGAAAGATAAGTAAAAGTAGAAATGAAAGATGAGACATTACAACTGATGCCACAGAAATAAACAGGATCATAAGAGACTACTACAAACATTTATGTACCAAAACTTGAGTAACCTAGAAGAAATGGATAAACTCCCAGAGACACACCAAGACTGAATCAGGAAGAAAGTATGAACAGACCTATAACTAACATGGAGAGTGAATCAACAATCAAAAACTTCCCAATAAAGAAAACTCCAGACACATGGCTTCATTGGACCATTCAACCAAATATTTAAAGAATTAATGTCAGTTCTCAAATATTTCAAAAAAATTGAAGAGGAGAGAACACTTCCTAACAAGTTCAGTGAGACAATCATCACCTTGTTACTAAAGTCAAAGATATCACCTGAAAAGAAAACTACAGGTCAGTATTCCTAATGAACATAGATTCAAAAGTCCTCAACAAAATATTAGCAAACTGAATCCAGCAGCACGTTAAAAATATCCAACAGCACACCATGACCAAGTGGGAATCACCCCTGAGATGTAAGGATGGTTCAGAATAGGAAAATCAATTGATGTGATACACCATATTAACAGAATAAAAGATTGCACGTTTTCAATAGATCGCAGAAACGGTATTTGACAAAATTTAACCTCAGATACGCAGATGACACCACCCTTATGGCGGAAAGCAAAGAGGAACTAAAGAGCCTCTTGATGAAAGTGAAAGAGGAGAGTGAAAAAGTGGGCTTAAAAAACTCAACATTGAGAAAACTAAGATCATGGCATCCGGTCCCATCACTTCATGGCAAATAGATGAGGAAACGAAACCGTGAGAGACTTTATTTTGGGGAGCTCCAAAATCACTGCCCATGGTGACTGCAGTCATGAAATTAAAAGATGCTTGCTCCCTGGAAGAAAAACTATGACCAACCTAGATAGCATATTAAAAAGCAGGGACATTACTTTGCCAACAAAGGTCCATCCAGTCAAAGCTATGGTTTTTCCAGTAGTCATATGGGGATATGAGAGCTGGACTATAAAGAAAGCTTGGACTATAAACTTTCAGCTTGAAGCTGAAACTCCCATACTTTGCCCACCTGTTGCAAAGAACTGACTCACTGGAAAAGACCCTGATGCTGGGAAAGATTGAAGGAAGGAGGAGAAGGGGATGACAGAGGGTGAGATGGTTGGATGGCATCACCAACTCGATGGCCATGAATTTGAGCAAGCCCTGGGAGTTGGTGATGGGCAGGGAAGACTGGCATGCTGCAGTCCATGCGGTTGTAAAGAGTCAGACATGACTGAGCAACTGAACTGAACTGAACACCATTTTATGATAAAACCTCAACAAACTTAAGAATAGAAAAAAAAATTACTTCAGTGTAACAAAAAAAGCTACATCATTTTATGTCTTGAGATATTTTCTAATTTCCCTTTTTCTTTCTAATTTTCCTTAACAATAGGAAAATCCAAAGTATATGGGCAAATATTTTGAAAGACACTTGATAAAAGAATACATATTCATGACCAAAAAACACATGAAAAGACACTCAAGATTACTCATCAGGAAAACAAAAATTGCAACAATGAGATACCATTAAATATTGACTGGAAAGACTGAAATTTAAAAGATCATACCAAATATTGGCAAAGATGTGAATTAATAAGAAAGTATACCCTGATGTTAGGAATGTAAAATTTTATAACCACTTTGAAAAACAGTTGGACAGGTTTTAAAAAGTGAAACACATCATAAAACAGCTACTGAAGTTCTAGATGCCCAACAGAAAGGAAAGCCTATGTCTCTACAAAAACTTGAGTGTGAATGTTCAAAGTAGATTTATTCACAATGGCCAAAACTGAAACTGACCCAGATATCCATAAAATGCAAAGGGATAAACAAAATATGATATCAAGTATACAAAGAAGTATATTTAGCAGTAAGATAGGAACGTGCTAGTGATAAGCACAACAAGGATGAATCTAAAGTAGGTCAGATGAACAAAAAAATGAGCTCAGCTCATACTATACCACTACATTTATTTTAAATTTTAGAAAACCCAGACACAGAAAATAGATCACCAATTGCTTAGGACCTGAGCCGGAAGGGAAGGATATACAACAAAGAAGCAGGATGAAATTTAGAGGGTGTGGAAATATTCTGTTTTTGACAGAAATAGTGGTTTCTTAGGTTGTTAAAGTATGACAAAATTCATCAAATTGTACACCTGCATACATATATTATACCTCAATGAAATGGATCCTTCCTGAAAAAGTTGCAGAGTTTTGTTTGAAATTTAATGAGAGTAAGACCTAAAGTGTCCAACAAAAGTACTTATTGTCAAAGCTATGGTTTTTCCAGTAGTCATATATGGAGGTGAGAGTTGGACCATAAGAAAGGCTGAGTGCTGAAGAACTGATGATTTTGAATTAAAGTGCTGGTGAAGACTCTTGAGAGTCCCTTGGACAGCAAGGATATCAAACCAGTCAATCCTAAAGGAAATCAAATCCTGAGTATTCATTGGAAGGACTGATGCTGAAGCTGAAGCTCCAATACTTTGTCGACCTGATGTGAAGAGCTGACTCATTGGGGAAGACCTTGATGCTGGGAAAGATTGAGGCCAGGAGGAGAAGGGGATGGCAGAGAATGATATGGTTAGATAGCATCACTGACCCAATGTACATGAATGTGAGCAAACTCCAGAAGATAGTGAAGTACAGGGAAGGCTGACATGCAATCCTTGGGTCACAAAGAGTCAGACACGACTTAGCGACTGAACAACAACATTAGTTAAAATGAACTCTAAATAATCTACACCTTAACTTATGGGAAGTTGCTTTTGTTCTAAGTTTGAACAAGTATAAAGAAAGTACCATCCATCCCATGATGCACCATCAGTGTCTGCCTCGCTGACACTGTCCATTGCTTTAGGTTGGTCACTGGTGTATATTTGTTTTGAAGGAAGTTTTGCATGCTCTTCAGCACCTAGCACTGTTACATATGTAGATCAGTGCTTAATGATTTGGATGGTAGGGCAAATTCATGGTAAGGTAAAGGAATTTAAAAGAAATTCTTTTCATCTGCAGAGAATCTCTAGGTTTAGCAAAGTTGAACTTTGCATCTAAAAGTCTGAGTTCTACTCCAAATTCCGTTTTACCTGGCTAATTGATATTTTCCAAATCACTAGTTTTCCGAGCCAGTTGTTTAATTTGTAAAGTGGTTAGTCTCACTGATATCTAAGACGTGTAGTTGTCATTATCTGACAGTGATAAAGCATCTAGAATTTGAGGGTTTCTTAAAAAAAAATCTCTTCTTACTGTGTGACCTAGTTCCGAAATCTAATACAGTGTCTGTATTACATTAAAACACACTGTCTGTATTAGATTAAAATACACTGTCTGTATTAGATTAGATTTAACTTAAAATTCACAGTGTCTGTTAAAATCAATCAAAGTTTACTTTGTTTAGGATGTAAATATTTAAATATTTAGAATCATCTGCTTTATATGATAAGATATAACTGTATTTCGAATATATATATTCTAACTTTTAACAAAAATTCAATTATTACAGCTGCTATTTTCCATTAGCATATTGATCATGTGCTACAATTTTTTTCAGCTTTAGTCTCTCAGTATAAAAATGATTGTGGGGGGACAAATTGAGAGAGTAGCACTAAAACATATACATTACCATATGTCAACTTAGCCAGTGGAAATTTGCTATATGATACAGTGAGCTTAAATCTGGTGCTCTGTGACAGCCTAGAGGGCTAGAAAGTGGGAGGCAGGTTCAAGAGGGAGGGGACATACCTACGGCTGATTCATATTGATATATGGCAGAAGCCAACACAATATTGTAAAGCAATTATCCTCCAATTAAAAATGAATTTTTCAAAAAAATGCTTAGGGCTTCCCAAGGGGCACAGTGGTAAAGAATCCACCTGCCAACGCAGGAGACGCAAGGTGTGCAGATTCAAGTCCTGGGTGGGGAAGATCCCCTGAAATGGGAAATGGCAACCCACTCTAGTATTCTTGCCTGGAAATGGACAGAGGAGCTTGGTGGGCCACAGTTCATGGGGTCACAAATAGTCGAACACAACTGAGCGCACACACACACACACATAAAAATGCTTAAGTAGTATTTTCTTAAACTTGTGTGTTCTTTCCACAGCTATCATTTAGAACTTTGCCCAGTTGCTGATCAAGCCACCTGGGCTGGTTGGAGGTGATACTGTGTACTCTAGAACTTTTCTGTCATACCATGGAGTTAGCAGGTTTTAAGCTAATGTGAATGATCACCATCACTGATGATGGTCAAACTGTTATTGTCCTTAAGATATCTAGATGGAAAGAAAATAATCAGTGTTCTTTCTGCTTCTTTCTCCCCTGGGATATTCTATTACTTCTGATACATTCTGCCTCTTTTTATGACCACCATTATCAGTTAGAATGATATTGTCCAATGAATTTGGCTCTCTCTCTCTTTATTTCCAAAAAGCAATTCTGCTATCTTCCTAATTTGAAAAGCGTGAAAGGTTTTATGAAAAATCAGTAATATACAATGAGGAATTGTATATGGAAAAACTTTTTAAAGGGTACCACAGTTTCATCACAAATTCAGTTTAGTTTCCAAAGAAGTTTAAATCTATAATGTATGAAATTCTTAGTTCAGAAATAAATTATGTTTATTCCTTAATATAAGGTATATTAAATTTTCAATAAGAAAGCTATGCATGGTAAACTAATGTGTAGCCCATGCTGCTACTGCTGCTGCTAAGTCACTTCAGTCATGTCCAACTCTGTGTGACCCCATAGACAGCAGCCCACCAGGCTCCCCCGTCCCTGGGATTCTCCAGGCAAGAACACTGGAGTGGGTTGCCATGTCCTTCTCCAATGCATGAAAGTGAAAAGTGAAAGTGAAGTCGCTCAGTCGTGTCCGACTCTTCACGACCCCATGGACCACAGCCTACCAGGCTCCTCTGTCCATGGGATTTTCCAGGCAAGAGTACTGGAGTGGGGTGCCCATAGTAGCCCATAGTAACCTGTTTTATTTTGGGATGATTTTCAATAATGACAGCTTACAAATTTTCCTCCTTAAAAAATTAATACTTCATTCCTGAAATAAATAGTTATTTATGCTTTTTTAAAAATCTACTTCTAGTTAAGTAAAGGGTATAGTAAAGGTACTTTATAGTCTGCAAAAGAGCACAAAATAAAGATGTTAAACTGCTTCTAGGTCATTATATTTTACTAAACAGATTATTTGGTTTCTGAGTATATTTTTCTTGGGCATATTAATTCTGCATATCTTGCACAATGAACAAGTAGTTGCAGTGACATATGTATGACTATTATTAATAAAGCAGTATTTGCCTCCTTGGAAATTAAGGAATTGAACTCTGTACCATCAAAGATCTAAATGTATAGATGTATCAGAGAAAACCAGGATCCCTATGAGCCTTGAATTAGGAGTCAGGACACCAAGGTTTTAATCCTTTTAATTTCTCGTGTGTTCTTAGTCCACTTCATCTCTAAAGCATAGCTTTATTTATAAAATTAGGTTACTGAATTAAATTTCTAAGGTTTCTTTTTGTCCAGGAGAAACCAGGATAGATTTCCAGTTGTCCTTTCCCAGTAGTCTTATAGACAGTGCTTATTCTCTTAGCAACAACATGTGACAACACCTATAAAGTATTGCCAGCCAGGAGAACTCACCTAAGACATGGTGTCCAGGGTTTTTTTTAATTGGGAATCGGTCAAATAGGCATGGTCTCCCTGGCGAATTTTAATTACTCAGTCTCCCACCTCTTCAAAGGTCAAACATATTAAATGGTCTAGGTCATATAAATCATATATTAGCATAAATTATTATGGTGGTCACATGGCTACCATAAATCACATTGTTAGCGTAAATTATTTGGTATGGCCCAAGTCCCCAGGTAAACAAAGGTGTTCTTATCAGGCAGGATACTCCAAGGATTCAGAAATACCTCCCAAGTGCTAGGCAAGAACCAGATCTTTCTGTGGAATGTGTAGAGTTTATACAATTATGGCCTGCTGAGTTAATCCCTTATTGCATACCTTTCAGTGAAGTAATTCTCTAGAACCTTCTTGAGAAAATATGCTTGATAAGCAATTTGGGGGAGCTTTTTATGTCAAATATTTTTGTTCTACTGTTATATTTTACTGATAGTTTAAGCAGCTATTGAATTCTAAGTTGGAGATAATTTTCCCTAAAGATTTTTAAGGTGTTGTTCCACTTTGAATGTTGTGATTGAAGCTTGAAAGCCATTCTGTTTCTTGATCCTTTCCATGTGAATTGTTTTTTTTTTCTTGAAACCTATTAGATTTTTCTTTGACCCTAGAGTTCCAAAATGATCTCTCTTCATGTCTTCTATACATTTTGCTGGGCATTGAACATGCCCTTTCAGTTTAGCCATATGTATGCTTTGGTTTGGAGAAACATTCTTCAGTTTTTTCATTGATCTTTCTCCCCTCCTTTGTTTCTGTTCTCGCTGGAACCCCCTAACATTTGGATGTTGGACTTCCAAGACAGATCTTTTTCTTACCTCTTCTCTATTTTTCAATATGTCTTAATTCTCTAGGTTTTGGGGGGAAGATTTCTCCAACTTCTAGCCCCTCTCTTGACATTTTCATTTCTATTAGCTTGTTTAATTTCTAAGAGCTCTTTTTTGTTCTCTGAATTTTTTTATTAATAGCATCTTGTTTTTGTTTCTTGAGTGCAGTAGATTTTCTTATCTCTCCACGTCTACTAATTATGGGATTGTTTGTCTAGTTTTTTGTTTGTACTTTTCTTTTTCTATTAGTTTGTTGGGATCTCCATCTTTCATTGAAAACTTTAGAGTTATCCAGTTATCCTTGGCTGTCTTTTCATAATTAAGAGTGGAAGCTCTCAGCATGTGGGTGAGGCATGTACACAGTAGACAGATTGGCTAGACAATTTGTTAGGGAACCCCTGATACTGGAATTGTTACATTTGGGTCTTTCCTCTTGGACTGATCAGATTTCTCAGGAGGAAAAATCCTTCAGAGCATAAAGCTGTGGTTTACAACACTTTGCGAATCTAGTCATGGAAGAGAGTTTGGGCATGGGAGACTCCCTTTGATTGATATTTATCACTAGTCTCCTTGTTTTTGGAATGGTACCAGACTATCAACTGTGCCTGCCATCTAACTCATACTCTAGGTCAGAGTAGCCTCTACAGAGAATAAACACCCAGGTATCTGCCAGAATGAATAAGTGGCATTTCAGGGCATGGACTAGGGAAAGAGATTTAGGGACTTCAGTTCAGTCTCTCAGTTGTGTCTGACTGTTTGCAACCCCAGGGACTGCAGCACGCCAGGCTTCCCTGTCCATCACCAACTCCCAGAGTTTACTCAAACTCATGTCCATCAAGTCAGTGATGCCATCCAACCATCTCATCCTCTGTCGTCACCTTCTCCTCCTGCCCCCAATCCCTCCCGGCATCAGAGTCTTTTCCAATGAGTCAACTCTTCACATGAGGTGGCCAAAGTATTGGAGCTTCAGCCTCAGTCCTTCCAATGAATATTCAGGACTGATTTCCTTTAGGATGGACTGGTTTGATCTCCTTGCAGTCCGAGGGACTCTCAAGAGTTTTGTCCAACACCGAAGTTCAAAAGTATCAATTCTTCACCGCTCAGCTTTCTTTATAGTTCAACTTCTACATCCATACATGACTACTGGAAAAACCACAGCGTTGACTAGACAGACCTTTATTGGCAAAGTAATGTCTCTGCTTTTTAATGTGCTATCTAGGTTGGTCATAACTTTTCTTCCAAGGAGCAAGTGTCTTTTAATTTCATGGCTGCATTCACCATCTGCAGTGATTCTGGAGCCCCCCAAAATGAAGTCTGTCACTGTTTCCACTGTTTCCTCACCTATTTGCCATGAAGTGATGGGACCAGATGCCATAATCTTCGTTTTCTGAATGTTGAGCTTTAAGCCAACTTTTTCACTCTCCTTTTTTATCAAGAGGCTCTTTAGTTCTTTCTTTGCACTTAGGGACTTAGCTGCTCGTAAACAGATTTTATCCACCTCTGTTCCAGTCACTTCCACTTCTCAGTTCCAGTGGTACTTGGTTCTCTTGGTTCCTGAAACTTTTGAAGATTCTGAAATATTTATCAAGTTGGTTCTCACTCCTCCTCACTACTAGCTTGGGATTCATCACATTGTGTTGATGATCCCTAAGACCACCCTCAGCCTCAGTGATTTGCTAATAGGACTTATATACCATGGTTACATTTTGTTGCAAGGATAGGGCAAAATCAGTAAAGGTTTCAATATATATGGCATAAGGTCCAGAGGAAACCAAGCACAAGCTTCCAAGAATTCTGAGGAGAGTTAGAGGATATGCTTAATTCCTTCCTTGATGAGTTGTGACAACACATGTGAAATGTTATTTACCAGGGAAGCTTGTGAGAAACTCAGTGCCAAAGTTTTTTTATTGGAGCTTAGTTATATAAACACTCTTTGCCCAACCCCCAAATTCCAGACTCCCATAGGGAAAGCAAGTGTTGAGTACAAACTATATTGTTTGTACAGATAGCCTGGGCGCAATGAAATACCTTTCTCATTTAGGGAATGGTGAAAATCTTCCCCCAAATCCCAAGTTCCCAATGCCAGCCAATTACCAGCCTTACAAGTGGGTAAGGATAACAGTCTCAGGAATACTATGTTAACTCTTTTCTGCACACAATATCCATCTGCTTTCTAGCTTCTAACACTTTATCATTTCCCATATTACTCACATTTATAGGTTTATCTATTTTAAGAAAATCCCTTTAGCATTGTCTTAGCGGAGTTTCAGGTTAGAACAAAATTAGATATGTATCTTCAGTATTAATCTGGAACTTATTGAATTATAAATCAAAACACCTCAGTTTAATTGCATAAAACCATTTTTAAGCAACTTGAAAAAAATCAGGCTAAGCAAAGAAATCTAAAAAGGTGCTAGTATCCTAAGAAACTGACAGAAAGATATTATATTCTATGTATCCTAGAAACTTATTTAATATTTATTTTAAAAATATTTAGAAGATTAGAAGGAGTTTTTAAAACATGAAATAGGCACTGAAAGAGAATATGTGAGAAAAGTCTGACTACTCAATTTATAGCTAAGGTAACTAAAAGTCTAAGTTTTAAAATCTGCAACAGTAGCAATGGCAAACTTGGGAATGGTGCACTGTGTTCCACAGGAACTTAAACTGAGATGGAAACTAAGGAAAGTGTTTCTATGAAAGAAAGCTACCTAGTCAGAAATACATGCCTTTCTGTTTACCATGGGCCTCCCTTGTGGCTTAGCTGGTAAAGAATCCACCTTCAATGAGGGAGACCTGAGTTCAATCCCTGGGTTGGGAAGATCCCCTGGAGAAGGGAAAGGCTACCCACTCCAGTATTCTGGCCTGGAGAATTCCATGGACTGTATAGTCCATGGGATCACAAGGAGTTGGACACGACTGAGCAACTTTCAGTTTCAGTTTCTATTTACCATGGGAAAGAGATTATATTCACCACAATTTATTTTTGCATCAATTTCAAAGTTTATATAGGTATGTCCTCTAATAAAGTTTCTATTTCAAATCAACAAATGAAGGAAAATTGACAAAAAGAAATTCTATAGAAAAGCATACATTCTATAGGTATTTCAGTATCTACTATTTCTAAGCACCATTGTTCTGCATGCCCTGGGAGACAGTAAATGATACACATTTCCACTGTAACTCTTCCTCAAATATTGAGATACCTGTATTAAGTAAACTCATTAATGCTCCCTGACTTCAGACTATTCTCCAAAGCTACAGTCATAAAAACAGTGTAGTACTGGCATAAAAACAGGCTCATAGATCCATGGAAAAGCATAGAGAGCCCAGAAATAAACCCACACTGTTATGGTTGATTAATCTAGGACAAGAGAGACAAGAATATACAATGGGAAAAAGACACTCTTCAAAAAGTGGTGTGGGAAACTGAGTGGCTACATGTAGAAGAATGAAATTAGAATGTATACAAAAATACATATACAAAAATAAACTCAAAATTAAAGATCAGAAGCCATAATCTCCTAGAGGAAAACATAGGCAGAACACTCTTTGAGATGTATCATAGTAATATTTTGGGGGGTCTGTCTCCTAAGGCAAAGGAAGCAAAAGCCACAACAAACAGATGGAACCCAATCAAACATAAAAGCTTTTGCATAGCAAAGGAAAACATCAACAAAACAAAAAGACAATGTATTGAATGACAGAAAATATTTGCAGATATGACTAATAAGGAGTTAATATCCAGAACATATAAACAGCTTATTCAACTCAATATCAAAAAAACAAACAACTTGATTTTTAAAATGAGCTGGAGACCTGAGTAGATATTTTTTTCCAAGAGAAATATATAGATGGCTAACAGGCACATGAAAATATACTCACCATCACTAATCAGAGAAATACAAAACCAAAACCACATTGAATATTACCTCACACTTGTCAGCATGGCTATCATCAATCAAAAAGGGCACAACTAACCTGTTGGTGAGGATGTGGAGAAAAGAGAGCTCTTGTATAGTGTTTGTGGGGATGTAAATTGATACAACTGCTGTAGAAAACAGAATGGAGGTTTCTCAAAAACCAAAAGGTAGAGCTATACCCTATGATGCAGCAATTCCACTTCTGGGAATATATCTGAAGAAAGAGAACAGACTAATTCAAAGAGATACAGGCACCTCAGTGTTCATAGCAACATCATTTATAATAGCCAAAATATGGAAATAACTTAAATGTCCACAAACAAATAAATGAAGATGTATACATACAAATGGAATACTATTCAGCCGTGAAAAATGAACTTTTTCCATTTGCAGCAACATGGATGGACTTGGAGGGTATTCAGTTCAGTTCAGTCGCTCAGTTGTGTCTGACTCTCTGCAACTCCATGAATTGCAGCACGCCAGGCCTCCCTGTCCATCACCAACTCCCAGAGTTCAGTCAAACTCACGTCCATCGAGTCGGTGATACCATCCAGCCATCTCATCCTCTGTCGTCCCCTTCTCCTCCTGCCCCCAGTCCCTCCCAGCATCAGAGTCTTTTCCAATGAGTCAACTCTTTGCATGAAGTGGCCAAAATATTGGAGTTTCAGCTTTAGCATCAGTCCTTCCAATGAACACCTAGGACTGATCTCCTTTAGATTAGAATGGACTGGTTGGATCTCCTCAAGAGACTCTCAAGAGTCTTCTCCAACACCACAGTTCAAAAGCATCAGTTCTTCGGCACTCAGCTTTCTTCACTTTCCAACTCTCACATCCATACATGACCACTGGAAAAACCATAGATGGACCTTTGTTGGCAAAATAATGTCCCTGCTTTTGAAGATGATATCTAGGTTGATCATAACTTTCCTTCCAAGGAGTAAGCGTCTTTTAATTTCATGGCTGCAATCACCGTCTGCAGTGCTTTTGGAGCCCCCCAAAATAAAGTCTGACACTGTTTCCACTGTTTCCCCATCTATTTGCCATGGAGTGATGGGACCAGAGGCCATGGTCTTAGTTTTTTGAATGTTGAGTTTTAAGCCAACTTTTTCACTCTCCTCTTTCACTTTCATCAAGAGGCTTTTTAGTTCCTCTTCACTTTCTGCCATAACGGTGGTGTTATCTGCATATCTGAGGTTATTGATATTTCTCCCGGCAATCTTGATTCCAGCTTGTATGAAAGTGCTACACTCAATATGCCAGCAAATTTGGAAAACTCAGCAGTGGCCACAGGACTGGAAAAGGTCAGTTTTCATTCCGATCCCAAAGAAAGGAAATGCCAAAGAATGCTCAAATTACCGCACAATTGCACTCATCTCACACGCTAGTAAAGTAATGCTCAAAATTCTCCAAGCCAGGCTTCAGCAATACGTGAACCGTGAACTTCCAGATGTTCAAGTCGGATTTAGAAAAGGCAGAGGAACCAGAGATCAAATGGCCAACATCTGCTGGATCATGGAAAAAGGAAGAGAGTTCCAGAAAAACATCTACTTCTGTTTTATTGACTATGCCAAAGCCTTTAACTGTGTGGATCACAATAAACTGTGGAAAATTCTGAAAGAGATGGGAATACCAGACCACCTGACCTGCCTCTTGAGAAATCTGTATGCAGGTCAGGAAGCAACAGTTAGAACTGGACATGGAACAACAGACTGGTTCCAAATACGAAAAGGAGTATGTCAAGGCTGTGTATTGTCACCCTGTTTGGAGGGTATTACACACAGTAAAATAAGTCAAAGACAAGTACTGTGTATTATCACTTATATATGGAATCTGAAAAATAAATGAATGACTATAACAAAACAAAAACAGACTCACAGATATAGAGAACAAGCTAGCAGTTACCAGGGAGAAAGAAGATGAGAGGGGCAAGATAGGGATAGAGGTTAAGGAGTACAAACTACTTTATATACAGTATGTAAACTAGAGGGATATACTGTATAACACAGGACTATAGCAAATACTTTATAATAGCTTTAAATGGAGTATAATTTACGAAAAAATTTAAATTTCTATGTTGTATACCTAAAACTGATATTATAATATTATAAATCAGGGCTTCCCAGGTGACAAGTAAAGAATCTGCCTGCCAGTGCAGGAGACACAGGAAACTGGCTTTGATCCCTGGGTCAGGAAGATCCCTTGGAGGAGGAAATGACAACCGACTCCAATATTCTTGCCTGGAGAATTCCATGGACAGAGGAGTCTGGTGGACTGTCGTCCATGGGGTCACAAAGAGTCAGACACAACTGATTATAAATCAACTATACTTCAATTTCCTAATGTTTGATTAAAAAATAAAATGGCCCATTTATTCAGTTTTTCTGATATTAAGAAAGACCTGAAAAGATATGGCCCCTCTGACTATAAATTGCCATTGGCGAATCATGTAGCTACATGTTATTTACCATCATAAACTTCTGGAAGTCTACATAAAGTAAATGTGTTTCCTGAACTATCCTTCACTGTCTTAACATCTTAGTAAATCATAATTGCTTGACATTTTATGATATTAATTTTTTACCTAGCATCATGTCCTGTTAGCTATATTCTATAAAATACTTGGAATCTACTAATATCAGGTCATCATTTTTAATATTATTATAATCTAAATGTGATCAAAGCAACTGGTTGTGTTTATATGATGCATTGTAACATTGCAAATCTGGGAGGACTGCTGACCTTTAATTTTTTTCCTTATTCAGCTCCACTCCCTCTTATATCCATTATTTATCCCATTCCATGACCTTTTGAATTACACTTTCTACTCTGTCCCTATTCTCTTCTTCATTTGAACCTTTTAGATGCCTTCACTGAAATCTAGCTTTTTGCAGACTTGTGGGAAGAATAATCGGTTATTTTATGTTTCCCAATACTCTTTACTAATGTTATACCATCACCATCGCTCTTAAACACATGCCATCTGATTAGATCATCATTGGCTATCATAATAACTTCCACTTCCATGGATGAATCATTACTTTCCTTCTCCTAGTCTGGTCTCTTGTTACATAGATCTTTTTCAAAGCCCATATTGATAACCCATCCAATTCTCTCACTTCAGTGGTTTCTCAAAGCTCTAAAACCTTCCATTTCTATTTGAGCTGCTCAGTAGCATGATCATGCCTTGGATAAGTTCTTGAAAATTAAGCAATTCTTTTCAACCAGTTTCTTCTCTTCCCCTTATACATCTTGAATTCATCCCTTTATTTATTTTTTACCCTCATCCTAACCTTTACTCACTTTACCCTTTTTGTTTTCCCCACTCCATTAGCTTCTGTCTGATGTGATTTGCATTTAGTACCTGGCCTGTCTAGTATTTCCCTTCTCTTGACTATGTTGTGCCCTTGTGGTTCACTCACCTACTCTTTCTTTCTCTACAGTAGTTCCACATGTCACAGTTCTAAATTATTACTTGAAAAGTACAATGTAGTTATCCTAACTTTTTAATGGCATCCATTTTTTTTTTCCTGTTAGGTTGTTTCAATTTTAAAATTAGGAACCCTTTCTGGCCACATCCACTGTCAACTGCCTGACTTTAACTGGACCTCTCTGTTTCTGAAAATAATCTTTTATAGCCCTCTATCCATGTGTTCCAAATGTTTCCCATATTCAAGTGCTTAAATCTAACATCCCTTCTCAGGATATGACCTTGCCTCCTGCTTTACTTAAAAAAAATAAAAAAGAACCATCTGCCAAATTCCCTCATCCACTTTCTCTATGTCAAAATTGCTACATCCAAATTTCTTATTTTAACAAAGTGGTTTGTAGATTATTTTACATTTTCTGTACAGATCTCCAAGTTTTTACTCAGCTATCTTTTCCTCTCTCTTATCTCAAAAGTATGTGTTTTCCTTTTCAGAGCTGAACTGCCTCACCTAGAGCCTTCTTTAACAATTGAGCTCTCCTTTCCTTTCTCCCACTCTCCTCCATTTACCATTTCACCCTCTCTAGTTCATTTCTGATCAACAGATCATTAAATCAGAAATTGTGACTGTCTGAGATTTTATTCTATTTGAAAGTTGATAGGTTAGCCTCCCACAGTTTTGTAGACATATACCAAAAGAAAGCAGAAGACCCATAAGTCAGAGAAAAAGGCCATTTATTGCTCATGGGAAAAAACAAGAAGCAATCAAAGTAGTGTTTTGAACCAGTTCCCCAAGCCCAGTTCCCATAAGGCAACCAGTGAGGGCCAGATGTTAACTGTGTGTGCAGCAAGGTATGTTACAGGAGAGATAACCCCAAATAAAGAAGACAGGCAGACCTTGTCTTTATTCTGAAATGTAAGCAAATCTTCACCAAGGAGGGAGATGAAAACTTTACTCCCCTGGAATGTCTTCAGGGAGAGAGATGTTCTCTCTGTTATACCAATCAAGAGACAGATCTTCCCTCTGCCACTGGGATAGACACCATTTCTAGTTTTCAAGGAAGTTCACTGTGTAAATCCCTTGCATAGCAGAAACCCTGGACCGTGCAGAAACATGCAATATTCCAATACATGACTTCCAGTCAAAAAAATACGCAGGTTTCTCTTATCTCCTATCTTAAGAAGTATCTCATACAGTCTGTGCTCACTGCCTTTGTTGTCTTACTTCCTTGCTTTTTCTTCTGCAATTCCACTGAAAACTATTCTCTTCAAGTTATCCCAGTCAAATGTTCATTCTTAATTATTCTTGACTTTTTGCAGAATTGAACAAAGGCTATACTTTCTTCCTTTTACCTCTAAACTACTCCACTGCTTTCTATGACTAGTCTGATTCTTAAGGCTCTCTCCCTTGCTCATCTCTCTTTTCTTCACTTTTTGGGCTTTTTCACTTTTACTGTAAAATGTGAACATATCACAGGTTGATTTCTCATTCTACATTTGTTTTTCCAAGTATCTTCTACTTTGAGTTGCAGCTATCACCTCTCTAGGTGGTTATGATTTATTTCTTGTATTCCAAAACTCACCTGTTATCTCTATCTCTGCTGCTGCTGCTGCAAAGTCGCTTCAGTCATGTCCGACTGTGCGACCCCATAGACGGCAGCCCACCAGGCTCCCCTGTCCCTGGGATTCTCCAGGCAAGAACTATCTCTGCCTATATGTAATAAATTTTAAAACTAAAAATCAATTACAGGACCTGCCTTTAAAAATTTTGTCAGTAGGACTTTGATTCTAATAGTTCTTTAGATTCAAAACTTGAGAATGAGGAAAAGTAGACTCCCTCCCTGGTGGCTCATACTGTTAAGAATCTGGCTGCAGTGCAGGAGATTCAGGTTCGATCCCTGGGTTAAGAAGATCCCCTGGAGAAGGGAATGGCATCCCACTCCAGTATTCTTGCCTGGAGAATCCCATGGACAGAGGAGCCTGGACTGAGTTACTAACACTGTCAATTTGCTCAAACGCAACAGCCTTAAGTGAAATTCTTTTTGGCATTCTGATCCATTGTCTATACTGACACCTAATAAATTACTCAAGCATAAAAACTATTGTACAGTTTGTGAGAATTAAGGTCTAATCCTTTTACATTTTTATACAAGTCTTCCATTATTGGACAACTGCTTTTCCCTTCAGTTTCTACTTGTGCCATATTTCTTATACTCACTTACACCACAACAAAATACCAAAGTACTTGCTTTGACCTAAATTCACTTATTCAAACAGTTTCTGAACATACAATGAACCAGGCATTATGCTGGGCACTGGGACTATAAATATGAGTAAGTTACAGTCTGTCTTAAGAGGGGGATAAAAATGTGAATAAGTGCCATAGAGTGTGGTTTGTAACGCAAGGATACAGGGTGGTTTCCTTCTTCCTGAGGCACTTATGGTGAACAAAGAATGACACTCGAATAAGGTGTTGAAGGATAAATTAGAATTTGTTATATGACCATGAAATCATATTTCAGGTAAAGTAAAAACATGTACAAAGGCATAGAGATGTGAAATGAAACCCCTTATGTGAAAGTGAAAGTGAAGTCGCTCAGTCGTGTCCAACTCTTCGTGGCCCCATGGACTGTAGCCTACCAGGCTCCTCTGTCTATGGGATTTTCCAAGCAATAGTACCGGAGTGGATTGCCATTTCCTTCTCCAGGGGATCTTCCCGACCCAGGGATCGAACCCAGGTCTCCCGCATTGTAGACAGACGCTTTACCATCTAAGCCACCAGGGAAGTTGTAACTCAGAATAAGCAGACCGTAAGACTGAAGACAGGGATAAAAGGATACAATGATGGGAAGGTGGAGCTAGGTGGTAAAAGGCCTTTGCTGTGTCAAAGGCGTGTGGGCTTTTTCCTGGAATGGTATGATCAGATTCATTTTTTTAATAAGGTGTTCCAAATAGTAATAATTTATTCTGGCAAGAATGATTGATAGATGCTAAAACTAGTGTATGAAAGTTTGAAGAATAAAAGATATTTACTAGAAGTTGAATATCTCAGGAAGCTGCTGTATAAGACAGGGAGTCCAGCCTAGTACTCTGTGACAACCTTGAGTGGCAGGGTGAGGGGAAGAGAAGAGAGACTCAACAGGGGGCAAACGTATATATAATTATGACTGATTCCCGTTGTTGTACTACGGAAACCAACACAACGTTGTAAAGCAATTTTCCTTCAATTAAAAATAAACATAATAAAAAAGAATCTAAATAGCTCTCCACATGATATTCATTACAGTGGGGAAAATAGTGACTTAAACCTGGAGAAACCTGGTGGATACCATCTGATCAAACCAATGATCCAAGTTAACATCACAGTAATGGGGCGAATCAGCATCTTGAGCTTCATAATATAATGCACTAGAAGAATGCAGTGTGATCATTTCTGTGGTTTTCCTATCAAAATAGGAATATTCTGAAAATATTCTGAATCTAATCATGAGGAACTATCTGATAAACCCAGTGAGAAGCATTCTACAGAATCACTGGTCTGAACTCTTTAAAACTGAGTATCATAAAAGACAAAGGGAAAAAATATCAAGGAACTAAGTATACAACAAACCTATGTGCAATGTATAATCTTGGATTCCCTCCCCCACCCTGTGAATGGCACTTTGGGGAGCAAATGGCAAAATCTGAATAAGGTCTGCAGACTAGATAATGATACCTTATCAATTTTATTATTTTTATAATTGTACAGGTTATATAAGAGAATTTCCTTTATAAAGGAAGTATTATATACACTGAAATATTTAAAGGTAAAGGGGCATTGCATATACAACTTACTCTTAAATGATTTAAGTCATATATAGTATGGATGTGAGAGTTGGACCATGAAGAAGGCTGAGCGCTGAAGAATTGATACTTTGGAATTGTGGTGCTAGAGAAGACTCTTGAGATTCCCTTGGACAGCAAGAAGATCAAACCAGTCAATCCTAAAGGAAATCAAATCCTGAATATTCATTGGAAGGACTGATGCTAAAGCTGAAGCTCCAATACGTTGGTCATCTGGTGCAAAGAAACAACTCATTGGAAAAGCCCCTGATGCTGGGAAAGATTGAGGGCAGGAGGAGAAGGAGGCGACAGAGAATGAGATGATTAGATGGCATCACTGAATCAATGGACTTGAGTTTGAACAAACTCTCAGAGAGAGTGAAGGACAGGGAAGCCTGGTGAGCTACAGCCCATGGGGTCACAAAAATTTGAACACGACTTAGCGACTGAGCAACAACAAAACATACTCATGTACAGAATTATTCACAGTATCCAAGCAGCATTATCCACAGTACCCACAGCAGCATTATTCACGGCATCCAAGAGGCAGAAGCTACTCCGGTGTCCATCAGTGGGTGAATATAAAAACAAAATATAGTATATACATAAATGGAATATTATTCAGGCTTAAAATGGAAGATAATTCTGACACATGCTCATGTGTGATGTACATGGATAAACCTTGACGATATTGTGCTGAGTGAAACAAGCCAATCACAAGAAGACAAATATTGTATAATTTCTTTTATATGAGGTACCTGGAATAGCCAAATTCATAGAGACAGAGATTAGAATGGTGATTGCCAAAGTCTAGAGGGGAGAGGAACAGGGAGATATTGTTAGATGGATCCAGAGTTTCAATTCAGGAGGATGAAGAAATCCCAGAGGTGGATGATGATGGTGATGGTTGCATAACAGTGTGAAGGTACTCAATGCAACTGAACTGTACATTTGAAAATAGTTAAGTTGTAGTTTTATGTTATATATATTTTAGTACAATTTTGAATAAAAATAAAACATGTAGAGAGGTGAAAATGGCAAAATGCCCAGTTATGTTCTAAAGATATAGCTGGAGTTAAGAATGGAAGCAGAGAGACCAATTAAAAGGCTGTAGTAATAATTCAGTATAGTATTAGTGACAAAATAGATACATCTGAGAATGATTTAGTGGTACAATTTAGAGATTAATAAGGTGATATTTGAGAATCCTTTATCACATCTAGCTTCTGGTAGATGGTGGCACTGTTAACCAAAATGTAATAGATACAAGTAAACTCACAAGCTACTATCTTTGCCTGAACATTTACCTAATACTCATTTCTCCATCATAACTTGACTCAAATGTAGCTTCCAAAGCCCTCCCTGACTCTTTACAGGCTTTCCTGATAGCTCATTTTGTAAAAAATCCACCTGCAATGCAGGAGACCTGTGTTCGATTCCTGAGTTGGGAAGATCCGCTGGAGAAAGGATAGGCTACCCACTCCAATATTCTTGGGCTTCCCTTGTGGCTCAGCTGGTGAAGAATCCACCTGCAACACAGGAGACCTGGGTTCGATCCCTGGGTTGGGAAGATCCCCTGGAGAAAGGAAAGGCTACCCACTCCAGTATTCTGGCCTGGAGAATTCCATGGACTGCATAGTCCATAGGGTCGCAAAGAGCTGGACTCGACTGAGTGACTTTCACATTCACTGACTCTACACAATCTCTCCTCTTTCGTCTTGCTGCTGCTGCTGCTGCTGCTGCTGCTAAGTCGCTTCAGTCGTGTCCGACTCTGTGCGACCCCATAGACGGCAACCCACCAGGCTCTGCCATCCCTGGGATTCCCCAGGCAAGAACACTGGAGTGGGTTGCCATTTCCTTCTCCAATGCATTCCTGGACTGAATTAGTCTTTCTCCATTCTTAGATGTTGTGACAGTATCTTTTGCATTGATATCACCATGTTTCAAAATAGGTGGTTTATCTCTTTCTTTCATACACTGAGCTCCTTGAGGGCAGAAACAGTTACTAGGTTTATGAATCCATGGTACCTTTCATAGTGTGTGCTCAGTAATTGTTTGAAATCACTAGGTTTTACACTAGGTTTCTTTATAACCTTCTGTACTTGCCTCTTTCTAGATTCCCCCACCCCACTCCCACCCCCACTCAAAGTTCTTATCTATTTCAACAGTCTTGTAACTAGTCTTTCTATGTTTATTTATTTATTTTGGCTGAGCCTCATATGGACATATGCGATTTTAGTTCCCCAAGCAGGGATTAAACATGCGCTCCCTGCAGTTGATGTGCCGAGTCTTAACTACTGGACTGCCAGGGATGTCC
Organism: Budorcas taxicolor; assembly: GCF_023091745.1. NCBI lineage: Eukaryota > Metazoa > Chordata > Mammalia > Artiodactyla > Bovidae > Budorcas > Budorcas taxicolor. The sequence continues at coordinate 11,750,882 of NC_068919.1, read as the reverse complement.
CTAGTCTTTCTACTTTTAGCCTAGTTTCTCTGTGGCTGCCTGTACATTGATGCCAGATTAATGAAGTATTTTGGAGTGCTGACATAAAAACCTTCATTATCTTCCCATTATATAAAAAGTAAAGTCCAAATTCACCAGTCAGGAATTTAGACCTTCCGCCCATGTTCTCAGAAGTTGCCATCTTTATTTCAAATTTACCTTATCTACACTTATCTTGATTCATCAAGTATTTGAGGACCTGCCTTTTGCAAGACTTTATGAAAGAAGTAAGTTTACTAAATATATGTTTTTCATCTTTGTGTTCATTTTTTGGTCCTTTGTTTCCTTTAATGATTTCATCTTAAGGGGAAATAATATTTGGAGAACACTCAGCCATATTCATATTTAAGTAAGTTGTTCCATCTTAAGATAAGTTTAAAATAGGTAACAAGCCATCCAGCACAATGTTTGGCTCAAAATAAAAGTTCAATAAATGTATATTTATTTCAGTTTAAAATATTACATATTGAAACTGAATTATTTCAGTTTAAAATTTTAATTTTAAAATTTAAAGATAGAAATTTAAGTTTAAAATTATACCAAAGAAAGTTATTAATTTATTATATTAAGCCTTTGAAAACCTGCCTATTTTTGCTTCAGTGGTTCAACTGCTAACATTTGAGGTTTACTTGCTATCATTACTTGTTGTATCACTTTGAAACACATATTCAAAGCAAATTTAAGAATACTATATTACACATGTTTTCAAAACCTTTTTTCTATACTCTTCTTATAGGTTATATGTAAAGTCAGATGTGCAACTGAACTTGACAAACACAAGTAAGTTTCATGAGTAGCATATGTAAATTTTGTTTACAGTATTCTCAAGGTAGAAGGGCTTGGTAGTTGAGGGTGCTTTAGCAGTTTTGTGGAAGATCATGCATTTAGATTAGTTCATAGAAAGTGAATGGAATAATCTGGTCTCCCTTCAGCAGTATTGCTGCCACGTACCTTTTCTGGTGCTCTGCCGCTGTCCCACTTCAGATGTCAGATGTAGCTCCATAGGGTTCCTCAAATTCTCAAGATCAATTATACTCTCATAATCAAACAGATTATGCCGTTTGAAGTGAGAATGTATAGTGTCATTCCATGAAATAAATAATGTTTCTCTACTGATTCACCTCAAAACTGAGATTGCTAAACTGGGGAGTCAGGAGCCTTGGGTTTCAGACCAATTCTTCTATAAACTTGCGAGCAATGCTCCTCATCTAACCTCCTGATGCTTTTTTTCTTAAACTACTATAATTCTCTGGATGTATGGATAATTTCAAGGTTCATTTTAGGTTTCAAGCTATATAATTATTATTTTTATTATTTAACCTGGGAGAATATTAAGATCTAAACTTCTCAAACTAGAACCCTTGTATTTGGCATGTATAAAGATTGATTGTTACAGATTACACATTGCCTTCCATTTTCCTTGTGTAAATTACTTACAAAGGCAATCAACATTTTATGATTTCCACTATTGAAAGTGACCCAAAGTAAAGGCTACTAGAATGGCAAGTAAATTTCTGGATCGTGTTAATTTGGAGTATAAATGTATTTGAATTGAGTTACTTTCATATAGATAGCTATTCCAGCTACTTGATACAGAGAGCCACACCTTACCTGAAGAGTTTTTATGAGGTAGTCTAATTTTTCTTAAGGGGAAGTAGTTAAGCATTCTACTTTGGGAGTAGTTCTGAATGCATAATAAATATGCCACTTTATAAGAAGATGAGATACTGATGGGCATATGAAACTCTTATCTATATTGTCCCTGTGTTCCTCTTTAGTCTTGTTTGAAATAAATGTTTGCTATAATCAGATGTTCATAAAGGGGAGAATTGTTTAAAACACATCTCCCTTACCTTCTAAAGTTAATATTAGTGATCAATTTAAATTTATATATGGTACATTAATTTTCCAAGCAAATTTTAGAAGCCTGCTAATTCTTAGAAAGGAAAGGTCAATGAAAATATGCTCAGCAGTTACAAAATGAAAAATTCAGGCTTACTTTAATTAGTTAAGATAATCCTATATTACTCTTCCTGATAGAGGCAACGGAATTCAAGTCCACATGAGATTATTTTTTAAACTCACGGTTTAAAATCTGATGCCAGTTTTAAATGGCTTAGTTACTAATGTCATAATTGCAAAAATATCCTAAGTAACTCTGTGTAATTATTAAATTTGTATTTAATGAAATTACAAACAGTTTAAACTGAAGGAATTATTGTACTTAAAGTAACAAACTAACTCAGTATTAAATTTAGTTTCTCATTAGTTTTATAAAAATCTAATAAATTCATTTTTTCTTTCAGAATTCTGTTGCATTTGGGCTTTATATTGGCAAGCCTTCTCTTTTTAGTGGTGAACTTGACTTGCGCAATGTTAGTCCATGGAGATGTCCCAGAAAATCAGTTGAAATGGACTGTGTTTGTTCGAGCATTAATTAATGATAGCCTGTTTATTCTTTGTGCCATCTCTTTAGTTAGTTACATATGCAAAATTACAAAAATGTCATCAGCAAATGTCTACCTCGAATCAAAGGTAAGTGTGTTTCTTAAATTTATACTTGACAGTCTAACTTCAAATCCTCATCTTATGAATCATATTTTAATGGAAATTTTATATTTCTTTAAAAAGCATTCTGAAAAAAATAAAAAGCATTCTGAATGTCAGCTACATTTCTGAGCATGAAAGAATGGTCACAAGAAATTAAAAAGTATTCAAAACTTGGTGCTCACTAAACAATGGTTTTTTAAACAAAGACACTTACCTTGAACATACTGTATTTTCTATGACATATCCTCTGCATTGGAGGCTATAATTTAACTACATAAGCCAGAATGTATACAAATGTATTACAAATAGTCTAATATTCAAGGCCATACTAACAACTTAGGTGTCATCAGTAAAGGTGGCAGTATTGCCATTTAACAGATTTACCACTTTATGGCTATATATATTTGGGTTCGCAACGTCAAGATGTCATACTGGTCTAGTGTTGTTTATTTGTATAAAGTTTTAGAAAATGTTACTTCACTCCATAATATGAAGTCCCTATGGTATTTGAAACAGCTAGTCACGTAACTGAATTTATAAATGCCTTGCTTCTCCCTTTCCGTATACTTTTGGGTCAGGAAACAAAAGCCAATGTTAACCTGTTAACAGAGACCCATGAATGTTTCTGCTGTTGCTGATTGACAGTGTGGTTGAGTGGTGAATCGGTATCACAGTGTATATGTGGCATTGGGTGTGGGGTATATGTGTATGGATATTGGGGTGGGGGTTTATATGTACATATGAGCTTGCTTTAATTTGGCATCACTGCCTATTCACTGACAATAAGCAAGATAGTTTCTTAAACAGTTCTCTGAAATATTTTTTAGACTTCTGTATTATTAGTACCCTTAATATAATCCTACTAAAGCATGGAAATCAACTTGTCCCCTAAGTTTAGGTGAAGATTTTAATTTTATTTTTTAAACTTATATCAATAGAAATATAAATATAGAAACAAGAATAGAAATAGAGGAGAGAAAGAGAGAGAGAGATATAGACTTACTTTCAAATCCATTAATCTTGCCTGGAAATTTTTAAATTCAACTTCTAACAGTTTACTTCCCAAAAGTCAAATATTTTAGTTAATTCTGGCTTCCATAAAAGTGTTAAGAAGAATACAATTACCGTTGTTGTGGTGCATCATCTTTAGATGTAGCAACAGCATCTTTTCATAGTGGGACATCACCAGGATAAATTCCTTGCCTCTTTGGTCTAGTGATGAAACATAAATAAATGAGGCTGAATTTGAAGGCTTGTTTTCTGAATACTTAGAAACTTTTTAAGTTTGGTTTTGCTCACTGTGATATACAGAATTCTCTGGATGTAGTGAAGTTACCAATGTGAGGAGGGAAGTTAATCTGATAATTCCTCCAGAATTATTTTAAATACCTTTCCGTTACTATCATATGAAAGATATTCACTTAAATTTAAAAAGTGCACTGATTCAGAATTCTCTCGGAACACTACAGAGAAACATGTTCAAATACATACCTATAAAGGTAAATATAATATGAGATAGTAAATTATTTGTATTATACTGTTCTGTAGTTCTTGGTTTTCCTAATTAGGTTTGTTCAAATAGTACGTCATCTTGCTTTCACATTTTCTTTGTAAAATCTCTAGACTCATTTTTGTTTTTTGACTTCTATAACAATATATAGTAATGGCCATTTCTTTTATTCAGTCAGCAAATGTTTGTTGAGCATCTGTCTCCTCCACTTTCAAACTGACCTTGTTTCTTGCTATCCCTAAGAGGGTTTCCTTAAAATTCAGACTTTGATCTTCTGTTTTTCTCTTTATTCTTCCCTCCTTCTTCTACCTATTCAGGATAATGAGATCCTCCATGATTTGTCTCAGTCTTACCAACCTTATTTCTAAGTAGTACAGGTATGCGTCCCTGTCTCCATACCTTTAGGCTGTTTCATCTTCCTGAAATGTCTTTCCACTCCCAGTGCTCTATTCCGTGGTTTGTCCTTATCTTACCCAACTTTAAGGCGTAACTTTAATGTTTCTCCTTTTTATGACCTTAATTTTGTCCCTTCTTCTTCATCTCCAAAATAAAATTTAGAAATAACTTTCTGTTTGAATTCTCTTAATTTTATTCTTTTAGCTACTAGATCAGTGCTGTGACTTGGTTCTTTTTCAAAGTAGCAACTCTGACTTGCTTTTTAAATATTCGTTATTATGACTTTGAATAGTTTATTTCTTCTCTTTCAGTTTCTAATTTTCTTACATATGTAAGGTTGTTACTTTGTTCCATAGATATGTTCCTATATAGATACTTAATTTATTATTTTAAATTAAACTAATAAAGGCATTTAGAGCAATATGTTTTCTCAGTACTGCCTTGGCAACTTTCCATAATATCATTACTGTATATTATAGCAACATCCTTTGGATTTCAGCCATGTCTTACAAATTGGTGTGAATTAAATATTATCTCTACATATAGATAGATACTATTCTACTTTCACTTTGGTGAAAAGTCTAAAATTCAGATATATGTTCTCTTTGGGCCCCCTAACTTCCACAGGAAGTTATCAGTTTTACCCTCTGCGTGATTGTCCGTGCATATGACTCTGGCCTCCTGAACAATGTAGAATTTCTGTACTCCAGATTCTTGTTGGAGAAAATATTAGTTGTTAAACTCAAAAGCTTAATTTCCAGAAACATTACCTGAAGGATATACAGTCTATCCGTTTCCTCATCTGTTCCATATCTATCCTCTGCCCAATTCAGTTCATTATAGAGTTGTATTCTGAGACTGCATTATACCCTGGATAGAACTGTCTTTCCTGACATAGACTGGCACATCATGCTTTGGTCTACATCAGGAAATGTGTAAGAAATTTCTTGTGAGAAACATTTGTCTTAAAGTCTTATCGTGTTATGTTGTTGTTCCCTAGAAAAGATCTTTTTCTCCAGTTCAGTACCAAGAAAAATATTAAAGTTCTTTTCCCTGGCTCCTGTGTTGTGCAGAGGCAAATCTGTGGCTCATCTTTATATCAGTCACAGGTGATCTCATGATACCCAGTTGTGTTCCGGGTCTACCTCTCATTTCATTTCACATTCTTACCCCATCCCCACACATTCCTATATTTGTTTTTTATTCTGTATGTATCTCTGTAACTACTTCAAATTCTCTTCTGCAATGAGGATGACATAAATTTAAAAATGTGGTTGGATATACTTTGAAATATGTTTATATCTCTTTTTCATATATATTGATTTTTTAATTAATTTGAAATGACCTTAATGAGAGACAGTGTATCATAGTGATTAAGAGCTAAAAAAAACAAGAAAAAAACCCTGGGATCAGAGAGATAAGGATATAAATAAATCCTATCTCTCTTGTTCATTGGCTGTATGACCAATTGAGCAATTGGACAAGTAATGAAACTGTGCAGATTGTTCAGATTGGGATTTGAACCCATGGTTTTGCTATCACACACCTGGTCTCAGCCCTTAATGAAGCACAGATTCTTGATGTCTCATCGAAGAAAGAATTCAGTGAGAGACAAAGTGATAGGTAAGAAGTGGATTTATTTAGAGAGAAACACATTCTACAGATGGAGTGTGGGCCATCTCAGAAGGCAAGAGGCCCTGAAATATGGGGTGGTTAGTTTTTATGTTGGAGAATGAAATGGCAGTCCACTCCAGTACTATTGCCTGGAAAATCCCATGGACAAAGGAGCCTGGTAGGCTACAGTCCATGGGGTCGCAAAGAGTTGGACACGACTGAGCGACTTCACTTTCACTATGTATTGGATAATTTCATAGGCTAATGAGTGGGAGGATTATTCCAAATATTTTGAGGAAGGGACAGAGATTTCCAGGAATTGGACTATTGTCAACCTTTTGGTTTTTGACAGTCCAGCTTGAAATTGTCATGGCACTGGTGGGTGTGTCACTTAGCTTTTGCTAATGTGTTATGATGGGCATATAACGAGGTCCACTGGAAGTCAGATCTTCTGCCACATTGGACCTAGTTGGTTCTAACTAGTTTTTGTCATGTCCTATGGCTATATCAGGAGAAGGCAATGGCACCCCATTCCAGTACTCTTGCCTGGAAAATCCCGTGGATGGAGGAGCCTGGTAGGCTGCAGTCCATGGGGTCATTAGGAGTTGGACACAACTGAGCAACTTCACTTTCACTTTTCACCTTCATGCATTGGAGAAGGAAATGGCAACCCACTCCAGTGTTCTTGCCTGGAGACTCCCAGGGACGGGGGAGCGTAATGGGCTGCTGTCTCTAGGGTCGCACAGAGTCAGACACAACTGAAGCAACTTATCAGCAGCAGCATGACTATATCATTCTTTTAAAAGTTGTTCCCTGCCACCTTCCCTCCTGTTTCAGTAACAGCATCTCTAATGGTCACTCTCCTGGTCTGTAGAATGAAAATAATGATAATGTTGATCTCATAGGTTGTTTGAGGATAAGAGTAGTACCTACCTTATAATGTTGTTATAAAAATTAAATTAAAATGCATATAAAGTGTTTAGTATAATTCCTAGCACTTAGGACAGCCTTATAAATGTTAGCTATTATGATCCTAATGTATACAAAAGGATGGTAATGTAGCTTCAAAAAGTTCTTGAATACCTAAAATTGTTGGCAAAATGTGTCTGGAGACAGGTCCTCTATATATAATCAAATTCTTCAAAGGAACAGTGAAAAAAATAAGAATTACTAGAGAATAGGATTTCTCTTTTAAATATTTTAATTTTGACTCTTTATATTCCTTTCTGCACAGATTTTGTAAGGGTTGAAGTCTCCGACATTTTATCTAATAAATGAGTCATTTTTCTTAGAAATTTTTGGAACATGTATTGTTGGGAGTATATAATGACCTTTTTTATTTGTTTTTAAATTATTTTCCTAATATTATTTTTAAACTTTTTGTATATTGCTGACATTTCAAGTGTGTCTCATTAACTTTAGATAAAATGTTTCTTTTTGACAAACTCTTTATAGGGTAAACAAATACTTTATATTTATTAATATGATCATTTGTCAGTATTAGTCCTTTTCTCCAATTAAGTTTTTTGAATTGCTCTTTGATTTGCCTTTCTTTGTTTGTTTTCTGTGGTATATTTGAATTTATTTACTTTTAATCAGAATTATAATATAACTTTTAACATTAAAATACATACAATAAAATAATTTTTATTCTAATATTAATTTCCATTTTAGGAAAAATAAGCATATTTATAAGAATATAAGAGACATGTTATTTTTAATGGATAAAATAGTGGCACAAAAAAGACTTCAAATTAGTTAATTTAATTTAAAAGCTCAACTTTTGTACTCACCTTATCTTTGAGTGGTCTTTCATACAGATAATCCCAACTTGCCATTATAGGAGCCAAAATAATGGCAAGTTGGGATTATCTGTATGAAAGACCACTCAAAGTTAGGGTGAGTACAAAAGTTGAGCTTTTAGCCTTACATCTCTAATCAAGGACATGTACAATTTTATATCTGGATAAGAGTGTAAAACAAATCATTGTCTGACTCAAGGTTGGCTTGTCTCCCTGCCTAGTTAGCTGTTTGCAAATAATGCATTTTCTGTCTCTCTCTCCTGAATGTCTAACAGTTTTAATTACTATGCAAACCTTTCTGTCCCATGTTCACTCAACTCTTGATCCATATTAATTACTATATTGGGATGGAAGTCATCATCAGCATCTTGCAGAGACACAGTAACATTCAACTAAACTATATTTTTGATCATTCATGGAGACCAGCTGATCCTATAAGACTAAAGAAGTAGTTTATGATTACTTAGGCCACATTAAAGTAACAGGCTAAAATACCATTAATGGTGGTCATCCACCACCCTGAAATATGACTTCACCAGAATTTGTTGAGGATGATGGTTTAAAAAAAAAACAAAAACCAGAGGCTGCATCATCCTCTATAATAGATATGATTGCTACCTTCCCAGTATTCTGATTTCTCTCTTGAGTCACTGGAATTTTTTTCATTCATCTTGAGCTGTGGTGCTTCTTTAATTTACTGCCTTCATTATTCCAGTTCTTATACTGCAAGTCTTATTTCCTATTCCATAGCACCACACACTTGTCCCATTTGAAAAATCCCTGCTTATAACACTGGGTCTTTAATCTTTTATCTCTTCCTAAGCTCAAGTACCTTTCCTTTATACTTCTAAAAGCCAGCATTTTCAGAATTTTTTTTATTTTTCCATGGACATAAAGACCATCACCTTAAAGCCATCTTATCTGTAACAGTAGAGTCATTAAAGCCAGAGATCTAATTCCATTATGTCTTAGCACCATGAAACTATTTTTAAACTGTTTAGGCCTTATAGTTATCAAAATACATTTTAAACTTACTAATTGAGATTACTTTGTTTTCTTATTTTTGATGCTTAGTTTGGCATTCTAATTTCAAAATGGAAATAGCATTTATGAGATGGATTCAGAAACATGTGCAGGGTTCTACTTCTGCTATTGGCCAAGTAGCTTCTATTGGACTCAACCTTCTGCAGAAAACAAAAGATAAATCCTGGAAAAAATATAAAAAGCACTGACAACACTGGAGAGCAGCCTCTTAGAAGAAGGAACTGACACTGCGTGAGTTTCCTGTTTTTTACAGCTTCTAGCCTGAGGAAAAGTCCTGTCCATGGGACAGCCAAAACTTGAAGAGAAACCTGCTGTTTTACTTGCTTGAAGAATCATAGGGCAAAATTCAAGAAACTATTCCAGATGGAAAGTCAGTGGAAAATCTCAGGAAGAAGACAGCCAAGTTGAGGAAGGTCCAAATTCTGATTTTAAACTCTGCCAAATTTTTATCTGATACCTGAACTAGACGTGTTCAGGACATACTCTAAGCAGCAGCACAGTGAAGGTTAAAGAAATTGAACTGAGATTTCAGCTGCTATTCATGCATGAGAGACAGTTTGAGATTTGAGTCTAGCCAGCTTAATCATTTGCTAAAAATAAAAAAAATTTTAAGGGAAAAGAAAAAAAAAACCCAATACATTTTAGAAAACTATAACAGCATCCAAACTCTAAAACATGGCACTCAGAATGTCCAGGACAGAATCCAAGGTCACTAGATATATGAAGAAACAGGAAAACTATAACTCATACTCAAGAGCAAAAAGAAAAACTCAAAACGCAATCATTGGTGGCAGTCCCAGATGTTGACCCAGATGTTGAATTTATTAATGATTCATAATATGCTCAAGGATGTGAAGTAAATATACATTAATACTTGAATGAGTGAATAAATAAGAAATCTTAAGAGAAATAGAAACTATTTTTTTAAACTACCAGAAAGTTTAGAATTTAAAAATACAGTATTTAAAATTAAATAGTCACTACTTGGGCTTAGCAGCAGATTGGAGATGAAAGAAGAGTCAGGGAACTTAAATCAATCAGAAATTATCCAATCTGAAGACCAGAGGATGATAGGGGACAGGGAGGGGAGACGACAATGAAATGAACAGAGTCTCAGGGTCAAATTACATATAATTGGAATTCCCAAAGGAAAAGAGGAAGAAAATGAGATTGGGAAAAAAAGTGTGAAGACATATGACCTAAATTTTCCAATTTTGATGACAGACATAAATTTGCAATTTCATGAAGCTCAGCAATCCCAATCAGGATAACTATAAAGAAAATCTCACCTAGGTTCATTTCAGTCAAGGTGTTTAAAGTGAGAGTGAAAGTGTTATTTGCTCAGTCATGTCCAATTCTTCGTGGCCCCATGGACTGTAGCCTGCCAGGATCCTCTGTCCATGGGATTTCCCAGGCAAGAATACTGGAGTGGGTTACTATTTTCTCCTCCAGGGAATCTTCCTGACCCAGGAATCGAACCCACGTTTCCTGTGTCTCCTGCATTGCAGGCGAATTCTTTACCCACTGAGCCATCAGGAAGCTCTGAAGTACTTAAAACCTAAAAAAAGAAAATTTTTCAAATAGAGAAGAATGACACATACATAAAGGAACATTGATTCAAAGGATCAGTCACTTCTCATCAGATGTAATAGAGCCTGAAGACATGGGAACAATATCTTTGAAATGCTGAAAGAAAAATATTGTCAATTCTGAAATCTATATCATGCAAAAATATTCTTAGAGAATCATGAAGAAGTAAAAACATCTTCAGATAAAAAGAAAACAAAAAAGATTCACTACCAACAGACCTACACTATAAGAAATGCTAAGAAAATTTTACAGACTGAAGAGGAATAAAATTGGCTTGAATTTTAGCTCTTCAGGAAGGAATGAAGAACACAAGAAACAAAAAATGTGTGGGTAAATATAATTTCTTAATTTCTTGAAAATAAATATGACTGTGCAAAGCAAAAATGATAATGTGAGGCTTAGGTGTGTAGATATAATGCATAATTCTCGGTATAATATATAGAACAACTATAGCACTGTAGCATAAAGGACAGGGCTTATATTGTCGCAGTTCTTATATTTTACATCAAGTGGTAAAATATTAACAATTATTTAGACTATGAAAAGTTAAGGGTATATTTTATAATCCCTAGAGCAGTGATTCTCAAACGTTTTGGTGTCGAGATCCCATTACAATACTAAGAATTACTGAGGACCCCAAAGAGATTTTGTTTATATAACTTATATCTACCTATATATACATTTTAGAAAAAATGAGAAATTAAAAATATTCATTTATTCATTAAAATACCAATAATAAATCTATGTTAACATGAATAAAATTTTTTATGCTAAATAATTATATTTTCCAAAACAAAAGTAAGTTAGTGAAAAGATTGACATTGTTATACATTTTGCAGATCTCTTTAATGTCTGACTTAATAGAAGACATCTGGATTTTCATGTCTGCTTCTGCATTCAATCTGTTGTGATATGTTGTTTAGGTTGAAGTATATGAAGAAAATCCATCCTCACACATATATGTAGTTGGAAAATGGAGGAGAATTTAAATAGCCTTTTCAGATAATTGTGGATATTCTTCTTTAATACTACACCAAAACTCTGAAGTGGAGGTTTCTTAAAGGTTAGTTGCCATATAGAATCTAAAGCCATATCAGTGAACTTTTTGTACTCTCCATTGGTCTGTCTTACACTTTGAATGAGTTATAACATCATGCATTGATCATAGGAAAAATGGTCACAGATCTTCAAAATGTTGATACATTTCATTAGATAATATCCAGAATCACTTTTGTTAATACCACCACCAATCTCATCAAAGAAAGTATTTAAGTTTGGGAAACTGCCAGTCTTACAGTGGATACAGGTACTTACAAGTTTTCAAAAATTCTAATTTTCACTTGAAAGATCATATTTCATCATTGGCAATAAATATTATTAGATGTTTTCTTTGACATGACAGGCTCGTTTCATTTATTTTTGAAAAAAGAAGTATGCTTATTAACCGTCTAAACGACCATTGTTTGTCTGCCATAGCTGTCTGTTAAGTAGAAAATGGGGTTGCCTGAAAAAAGTGGCTCGCAAGTTCAGCTCACAAGTTCAGCTCACAAGTCAAACAACCACCACATAAGTGCTTCTCCTCAAGACAACTACTGTGCTTCAGTATACAGCAGAATTACTTCAGTGCATATCTTATCTCATCACGCAGAATATTAAATAGATAGGTACTGTGGGGTCAATACTTAATAAATATTTTCACTATTTCATTAGGGATATTCTTAAATGAACTTTCTTTTTTAACTGGGAGTGCATAGTAGTAAAGAACACAATACTGTTTGGTACCACTGCATTGATTTGTGCTACAGCCTCGACTGTTTCTGTACCATTAGTGAGATTATCAGTGCAATTGGCCCAGGATAAATATACCCTCGACTGTTTCTGTACCATTAGTGAGATTATCAGTGCAATTGGCCCAGGATAAACAGTCAGAAGAATTTTCAACACTTTGAATGTTTCAATACTACTTCTCAGGCATTGACATAAGAGTATCTTCTTATATGATATGTTGGTGCTGACACCAGATGAATACAAACAAAATTAGTCCTGCTATATCAGATTTATTTATTTTTAAGGCAAAAATAGTAACACATCTATTGATAAGACATTAAATCACTGTGTTTTTAGTTAAATCTTTGAATCAGTGAATTTCAATCTTGGAAAATGGTAATGCATGTTTCATCCAGGAGGCATTCAGCAATGTTAACTTTTCAAGGCTTTACTAGTCTCTCAGCTATTAAGATTGGTTTGCCACCCAATGCAGTATAACAACTTAGCCTATAAAATGCCTAAATGGTTTTTTAATTTCTAGTTTGCAAAGCTATAAAAACAATTTGTGGTATTTAAATGCTCACCACACCTTCATTTACAGTTACAATTGTTTTGCTTTAATCTCTGAATGATTGATCTCAAAATGATGCTGCAGCTTAACTTGGACATAATGTTCTGTCACAAAAGACAATACGGTAAATTATTAACATTTATAAAACTTATTGAAAGGTAGTTTTCATTGCATTTCATTTGATAAAACAGGAAATCAGTTTCACCCAGTTACTTTATATAGATTTCTTTCTTCACTGAGTCATAGAATTCTAACACTTTCAACTTTCTCAGTATCTTAGAAGTAAACAGAGGAGCTGTGTGTAGAGAAAAATATTTGTTATTCTAATGAATATACATAACATAAAATTTACCATTTTAACCATTTTTAAATGTACAGTTCGGGACATAAAGTACATTTACATTGTTGTGTAACCATCACCACTGTCCATCTCCAGATCATCTTTATCATTCCATACTGAAACTTTGTACCAATAAAAAGATAACTCCCCATTCCTAAGCCAATAATCCATTTTTAAATATGAAAAGAATTATAATTTTTCATTTTAGAGTAAAGTGTGATTAATTTCTAAAATGAGTTTAATGTTTAATATTTTAAGCTTTTATTTAAATGCTTTAATATTATGAAACAAACATATTAATTGTACCTATTCTTGTTGTGCTGCCATGTAGATACAAGGAAATATTTAGGATTTCATTCCATTTTTTTTTCTTTTGGCTACACCCTGTGGCTTGCTGGATCTTAGTTCCCCTACCTGAGATTGAACCCAGGCCACAGCAGTGAAAACATCAAGTCCTAACCACTGGATTACCAGGGAAGTCCCCCTTTCTCTTCTTTTCTTCTAGGATTTCAGAATAACTACTTGTTTGGAGATTTCCCTGATGGTCTGGTGGTTAAAACTCCATGCTTCCACTGCAGGGGGTATGGGTTTGATCCCTGGTTGGTAACTAGGAACCCACATGCCATGTTATGGGCATTGCCAAAAAAGAATATAAACCTTTGATAATAGGGAGGTTCTAGCAGATATATCAGGTATAACTAAAGAAAATTAACAAGAACCCAATAAAGATACAGAGAACAAGCTGACTTAATCTCTGAAAATGAATGTATTTATACCCTAAATCTATTATATCAGGAATCTATTAATAGGAAACACAAGAACACACATGCATATACAGTGTTGACACCATCACATATCATAAAGCCTCTGGAAAACTCTGCTGTATATACAAAAGAGAATGAAAATATATTAGGCAAGTAACATCTTAGTACTCCTGTTTTTAATCATCTTGATTTTGATTTTTAAAATCCCGGGACCACACTTTAAGGACTGCTGCCCTAGAGCAACCACTTAAGGCAAAAAGAAAACAATAAGGAATAGAAAAATATAGTTAAAAGTTCAATAGATAAAATGGAGTTCTAAAAGATATTCAATTAACCAAAAAGGTGCAGAAAATAATGGATAGAGGAACAACAAATAAATATGCAAGAAGTTGAACAAGAAAGCTAATATACTATTCATTCAATAAGTGTAAGAAGGCACTTTAATATTAAGCAAAAGAATTGTCAAGACAAAGGGTATTACCAGATATAAAAGTTAAGCAAAGAATATTACCAAATATAAAGAGGTACAGTTCATCAAACACATAAAAATAATAGATGTGTATATAAAGCCAAATAGTAGGAATAAAGAGGAGGAACTTACCAGGTAGTAAGAAACAAAGGGATAAAAGTCCCCACAATCACATTTGGAGCTTTTAGCGCCCTATGCTCAGTCCCAATTAATGAGCTTCAGGAGATGTACGTTCAATCCCTGGGTTAGGAAGATCCCCTGGAAGAGGGCAAGGCAACCCACTGCAATATTCATGCCAAGAAAACCCCATGGATAGAGGAGCATGGCAGGCTACAGTCCATAGGGTCACACAGAGTTGGACACGACTGAAGTGACTGAGCACACACACGTAATCTCTTAGAGATACAGAATCTAGCAACATTGGTTTAACATTTGAAAATCAGTCAGTCAATGTAATTCACTACATTGAGAGAACAAAGGAGAAAAGATAAATAATCATTTGAATAGATGTAGCAAAAACATCTGGCAAAATTCAGCACCCATCATGATTTAAAAATAACCACAATGAAACTTTAAGCCAATAGGTAATAGAAGGAATGTTCCTCAATCTGATAAAAGACATCTCTAAAAAACCTGCAATCTGTGTCACACTGGAAGTATTGAATGTTTTACCCTTAAGGTTGGTAACAAAGCAAGGAAGTCTGTTCTCACCATTTCTATTCAACAGTCCAATAAAACAAAAACAAGGTATAAAATTAGAAATTAAGAAGTAAAACTGTTTTTTACGTCTGTGACTCCTTTGCTGCCCTGCATATAGGATCTTCGGTTCCATCTTTATAAATTCCATATATATGCATGCATTAGTATGCAGTATTTAACTTTCTTTTTCTGACTTAATTCACTCTGTATAATAGGACAACCCAGAGGGATAGGGTGGGGAGGGAGGCGGGAAGGGGATTCAGGATGGGGGGACACAAGTATACCTGTGGCCAATTCATGTTGATGTATGGCAAACACCATCACAATATTGTAAACTAATTATACTCCAATTAAATTAATATTTTTTAAAAAACCACCTAGCACATCAAAAAAAAAAAACCACAACTGTCTCTAATTGCAGATAACATGGTTGTTTAAGTAGAGCATCCCAAGGAATCATGAATATAGCAAGTGCTCAGGATACAAAGTCAAAATGCAAAATCACATGATTTTCATATATACAAGGTATAATCAGTTTGAAAATTAAATTCAAACAGCAGTTCTATAGCATAAAACCCAAAATACTTAGGAATCAATTTTGCAAAAACCAAGCAGTACCTCTATACTGAAAATGACTACATATTGCTGAGAGAAATTAAAGATCTAAATCATTGAAGACCATTATTTATGGACTAGAAGAAACAGTTTTTAAGATGACATTTCTGCAAAAAAGATCTATCAGTAAAATGGTTATTGTAGTGAACAATGCAGAAGGTAGTTCTGAAGAAGAAGAGTTAGACCACATGACTTTGAAACTTAGTGTAAAACCATAGTAATTAAGACAAAGACAAACATAATAGAGAGCCTGGAAACAATCCACACTGAAATAGTCTGGATTTTTGACAAAGGTGCTAAAACAATTCAAAGGGAAAGCTAGTGGTGCTGGAACAACTGGATATCCACACGAAATAAAATGAACCTCTAGCTGCATCTCATGTACACACAAAAATTCAAAATGGGTCACAAATTTAAATATAATTCAAAAAAGTCTAAAGCTTTTAAAACTAAACATAAGTGATTATCTTTACAATTTGGATACAGGCAAAGATCTCTTCAGTTCAGTTCAGTCATTCAGTCATGTCTGACTCTGCGACCCCATGGACTGCAGCACGCTGGGCTATCCTGTCCATCACCAACTCCTGGAGCTTGCTCAAACTCATGTCCATTGAGTCAGTGATACTATCCAACCATCTCATTCCCTATCATCCCCTTCTCCTCCTGCCTTCAATCTTTCCCAGTATCAGGGTCTTTTGCAATGAGTCAGTTTTCGCATCGGGTGGCCAAAGTATTGGAGTTTCAGCTTCAGCATCAGTCCTTCCAATGAATATTCAGGACTAATTTCCTTTAGAAGATCTCTTAAGCAGGTCATTGAAAGTAATCACAAAATAATAATAATAAATTAGACTTAATTAAAATTAAATTTTCCCATCAAAAGGCAAGACTAAGAAAATGCGAAGGCAAACCACAGACTTTTAAGAAAATATTTGCAATGTATACATCTGACAAGGAATCATTTCCAGTAGATGGAGGGATTGTCTACAACTCAATAATTTTTAAAAAGACAGACAAATTTAAAAATGGTCAAAGATATGAACAGACTTTTCACAAAGAAGATGTACAAATGGCCAACAAAGTATCGTTAGTCATCTGAGGAAATGCAAATTAAAACCAAAATATCCACAGCGTGGTTAAAATTAAAGAGATTGACAACTCCAAATGTTATCTAGGAATTGGAATAACTGGAACTCATATTTTGTTGGAAATATAAAATTATATATCCATTTTGGGGAAAGATCTCGCAGTTTCTTATACAGCTGAACTTAAACCTACCACATGACCCAGCAATTCCATTCTGAGGTATTTACCCAAGAAAAGCGAAAGAATATGTCCACGAAAAGATCTGAGTAAGAACATTCACAGAAACAGTCTATCAACAGGAAAAGTGAATAAACAAATTCTCATATAAACAAATTCATGTAATTATACAGTGGAATTAGTGGGGTTAACTGCCCTGGTTTGCCAGGGACTCAAAGGATTTCTGGAATACAGACTTTCAGTGCTAAAACTAGGAAAGTTTTTTTTAACTAGGAAACTTTTGAGCAAACCAGGAGTTGGTCACCCTAATTGTTCACCTCAGCAGTGCGAAGACCTAACTACTGATACATCCAACAACATGGATGAATCTCACATTATGCTGAGTGAGTGATACCTACACAAGAGTTCATATTCTATAATTCCATTTATGTGAAGTTCTAGAGTGAGCAGAACTAAGTTGTGGTAAAAACAAAAGCAGGGGAATATTGTGTCTGAGGGGCTGGCTGGTGGGGAACGGATGTCAGAGAGCATTCGAGAGTGATGGTAATGTTCTTTATTTGTATACACCAGTTGTCAAAACTCAATGAATGGTAAGTTCAGGTTTCTACATATCTGTGTCCTGAAAGTACCTATAAACAAATACTGAACTCTAGTTAATGGTAAGTATACTGGAGTGAGATCTAACTCTTCTTTACTTGTCAAGTGTGGAATTTCTAAAACAGTGGTATGTAGGTGTCCGAGGTAGAGGAAGGGAGAATCATTCTTTGAGGATTGCTCCTGAGTGGAATTGTTTGTCATGACTATTCAATTTAGAAAATTTTTCTGTAGCTTTCCAACAGCACTTTCCATATGGCTGAATCCTTATCTTTTATTTTATGACCCTATATTTTGTGGGAAGAATCTTAATTTGTTTTCTAAATTGGTGGACTTCTTTCTCTATTATATGTATGTAATTTGCCTGCAATTTTGCTTTGTTAATTGCTCTGATACTATTCTTTGCTCATACTTCTTTGCAGTTTTTTGTAATATTTACAAGTGTAAGTAGAGAAACTCCATATTATAAGATGCTATTACTTTTAGCAGTCATAGTATTTCTTAAAGCAGCGACTATAAATTTACTTATGGTTATATTAAAGGATGATAATGCTTACAGCATTCCAACTTTTCTTGTTACTTAACTTTTCTGTAATAATATAGTACTTTTAAAATGGAAACTGGATTGCATTCAGATTAGCTTTTTATTAGCAACATTTTTATGATTCATAATAAATATGCACAGTAAAAATGCACATTGTAGAAAAGCTTAGTCTTGATTAAAAAATTTAATCTTGCTAGGATTTTATTTTCACACATACTTTTTGCTGTAATAGTGAGTTAGCTCAGAGAAGATATGCTGTTGCTATCCCAAACTCTTTCAAGATATATTTCACCTTTAAATTTGCTTTCTTCTCATTCACCTCTAAAAATGTGTTGTTCTTATGAAGATGTCAGTTATAATAATATTTCTCAATCCTACAAAACTCATTGAAACCGTCTCATAAATTTTAATAACCTATTTCTATGCTGAAATTAATAGATTGTTTAACACACATACACACATAACTTCAAAAATTCAGTGCAATTGCCCTAATTATAATATAATGAGAAAATAAAAGGAAAGTAATTAATAAATATTTGAATGTGTAGATTTGAGGGTATGCTACAGTGGTCGGATGCTTGTATCTACACATATAAATTGTGAATGAGACTATAAATGCAGACTGTTACAGGTGTGCTGCTTTTGCACTGTATACCACAAGCAGTATTGCTGTCACTTTCATACCTTTCTGAAATATTTGACTGTTCTTGATAAAGGTCTGAACAAAAAAACAAAGGACAAATTTCCCTAAATTTACATGTTATGTGTGTTTCTGGATATGTTGGCCCCTATTTAAAACTATACAAGCATAATCTTTGTTTATAAAACAGATGTAGGTTCTGGCTCAGATCATTATGGATAAGTTTTTCATCTTCATAAATGTCCAAGAGGACATGGGGAGGTTATGAAGGTCAGATAATTCTCTTATGTGGAGAACTCTCCTATAAATTGTCAGTCTTCCAGCAGCTCTGGCCCTTGTGTGGTGAATGCCATCATTTCCGCTTAATCATTGTGACATTAAAACACAAACTTCTAAAATACCGTATTAGGTGTTTTTCACAACATATGTTTGGCAATTGTGTCACTTTTCAGAATAATGTCTTTAAAATAAATAGGATTACAAAGGAAACCAACTGTATTCAAATATTTTAGGTTAAGAATCTCTGCAAAAGTGGACACCACACCCTTCTCCAATATACACACTCCAGTTGACAACCACTATTATAACCAGTGTTATAACCATTGTTATATAAGGCTTTCTTTCTATATTTCAGGAAATGGTGAAAGCTTTAGCGTTAAAATATTTTGGATTTGAAAGTGCATTTGGGTGCCTGCATCATTTTGTCATCAACATAACAATATCAACAGAGGATTAACATCAACTCTAATAGAACAAAGCAAATAGTACAGAAATTGTATTTCTATTCTAATTTTGCTTCTTATTGGAAATTAAGTGTATCAAATGGACTAATGTTTCTATTTCCCATTCTTTTCTCATTGGGCCTTAACTACCTCTCTGATTAACATCGATCATTGGCCAACTTCTTTATTCATATATTACTTAAGGGAGTAAGGTAACCTTGGCCAAACAAAATCTTCCTCCAGCTGCTGCTGGGCAAGTTGACAAAGAACTTATATGTATTAACAGGGTAGTTGAAACACAAGTGGTTCTAAAAATAGGAATTGTAAAGCATGATAATCAAGAGTTGATTTCAACTGGCACTCACTCAGTGTTTTCTAGGGGTGCATTGCAAGAGGTGACTATATTGTATATGGACAATATATACCGTGATAAATGTGCAGGCTGTTGTGATGATGACTTTTATTTCTTTTAGGGTATGTCTCTATGCCAGACTGTTGTCGTAGGCTCTGTGGTCATTCTTCTGTACTCTTCAAGAGCATGTTATAATTTGGTGGTGATCATCATTTCTCAGGATACATTAGAAAGTCCATTTAATTATGGCTGGGATAATCTTTCAGATAAGGTAAGAACCTAGCATGTATTGCGAATCTAAGTGTATGATAATGAAATTAGCCTGACTAGGAGAATGTTTTAAGTGTTTGACTTACAAACACTTTTATGGAATCTCTAGCCACTATCAGTAATCATACTTCAAAGTTCTATGTTTAAAAATTCTCATTCATATGTAGCAATTGAAATCATTCTTCAGAGAGAATTTCTCCCAAAGTAGTATTTTCTTTTCTTTTTGTGAATAATATCAACAGTATATTAAATCTATTGGTCATAAATCTGTTTTACTAATTTGTAAAGGATAGTGTTTAAGTATCTCTTCATAAGTTGATATTCTGTCATTAGCTAGTAAATGTGGTTATGTCTTTAATTTGCTACGATGAAATGAATTCTCTTTTACCCAAGAACTACATATAACCTAAATATTTGGTTCAGTTTTAGATGTATGACTTTTATGAAAATTTGGCATTATCAGTCTTGAAAATCGGTGCACATTCATAGTTCCTTGGGTATCTAGGTGTTTTCTGTAGTGACTCCTGGGACCCTTGCTATGCATATTTGACCTCCCAGCATTCTCCATCCTTCTGCTAGAAGTAGTCTGACCTAGGTGCATGTCATATCTTTATTTATATTAATTTAACTTTGACAGAATTTAAGCATCCTGGAATGCTATTTTATCAGGATTTTAATTATCTTTCAAAGAAGGAATTTTCACATTTGGTTCCATGTGGCAGATTCCCTTCACTCCTTTTCCCATTTCTCTTTCCCCACATCTATTAGAATAGAAACAAATTCAACATGGAATTTAAGCCCAAAAGCATGTTTTTAAATAGTAACAGAGCTGAGCGACTTGCATGTTACATTTCTCTACAGGTGTAACTCAGGGTAAGTGCGATTATTTTGCCTTTGGAGCAGCTGGAACCTGTAGTCTCATTTATAACCCTCCTCAGACTATGGGACCTAAACCACCCATACCACTACGCATGTATTAAAAATATTTTCATAAATTGATGTGTTGATAAAGTTAATACCTCTTTATTCTACTTAACATCAAAGCATTTTATGATCTTTAAAGGGTAAATATCATTACATGAGAAGCCATAAAATATGGAAAATTAATTTAAGAGTTCTATGTGCTTTAAGTTGATCTTTTAACTTACCCTACCTGAAGCAAGTTGTTTGTGGAGGGTGATTCCTTACATGTAAGACTGATTTTAAAACTGCTCGACCATATTCTATTCACAGGCTCATGTAAAAGACATAAGTGGAGAAGAGTATATTGTATTTGGAATGGTCCTCTTTCTGTGGGAACATGTGCCAGCGTGGTCAGTGGTACTGTTTTTCCGGGCACAGAGATTAAACCAGAATTTGGTATGATATCATAACATTACCTAATGCCTATTCTCCTTATTTTAAAAAATAACAGAACATTTATATTGATTTTCTATTTTTGGCAAAGACTAAAAAGGATTATGGACTCAGCCTCCTTTCTTAGTTGAAAAGTAAATCTTCATATTCTATCTACTACTCTGTTCACAGGCACCTGCTGGCATGATAAACAGTCACAGTTATAGTTCCAGAGCATACTTCTTCGACAATCCGAGACGATATGATAGTGATGATGACTTGCCAAGACTGGGAAGTTCAAGAGAAGGAAGGTAGTTGCACTGAATTAGTACCAACATAGATTTAAAAAAAAAAAGAAAAGCTTTAACCCAAGTATGAAAAGGGTGGTTTGCTGATATATATCAGTAAATAAGATCATTTAACATTGGCACATAGAACAGTAGATGTTAAACCCATGATGAGACCTGTCTTATAAAGAATTATCATCTGCTCCTAAGTCCATATATTACCTTTATTTGAGAAATGCCTTTGGGGGTAAAATGGCACCCTTTCATTTCAGGATCCCTTGTTCAAAGCTGATGGGGGTTGGTGAGCAGAGAAGAAATACTATTATATGTGTTTCCATATCTACTGTGCTGTTCAAAATGCACAGGGAAACCCTAAATAAAACTTGGGAAGGTTAGCTTCCAAAAGAAATCTTCAGTGCCCTCCTTGTTCCAAAATCATTACAAGTCCATCCCATTAGCTTTGGTATCAGTGCAGAGAAAGCCTTAATGCACACTAAATAATGCTTTGAGTTTGATACAGCATTTTCTATAATCCTCACTTCATCTGGACAAGTTACTTAACCTCAACTTTTTGTCTGTTTTTCATCTGTAAAACAGGGAAAATAATAGAACCTATCTGATAGGATTGCTGTGAAGGCTGAGTGCATATGTGTGTAAACATACATATGTATGTCGTAGAATAAAGCCCAGGACATAATAAGCACTATGTTACTATTATTATCTGATAATTCAGTTCTTCTAATTTTGAATGGTATTTATTCATTCTTTTCTAATATGTGATACAGAATCAAGGATATTAGATATGTTATTGAATTTTGTAGAAAGCCATTATTTGGTGAAGAACACAATTCATTCAAAACTAGAAGTGCCAACATGAGTTATTATATCCTGATCACAGTCCTTTTTTGCCCCTTTTTTGCAGTTTATCAAATTCACAAGGTTTGGGCTGGTACGGCACCATGACTGGCTGTGGCAGCAGCAGTTACACAGTCTCTCCCCACCTGAATGGACCTCTGACAGACACTGCTCCTTTGCTCTTTACTTGTAGTAACTTAGATATGAACAGTCACCATAGCTTATATGTAACACCACAAAACTGATGGCATTACCAAGTTGTGATTCTTCAATCATTTTTCATGAATGTGTATATTCAGTGTGTTTAAATTCCATCTGCATAAACATTCCATTATCCGTTACAACTGAAAACAAAGCCTGGAAATGTGGCTGAGTCCAGTGGAGGACACAGCTGTTACTTTTGACCTCGTCCTGGTAAAATGAAGTACAATGGAAAATTTGGAGCCAGAGAAAAGAAGGATTAGATCTTAAGGGACTTGATGGCCTCCAAACATCCTGACTGTGGAATATCAAACGCATATTTGCACTTTTATCTTTGTTCTGAAAGAGTACACTGCAGTCCCTTTTATCTTTGTTCTGAAAGAGTACACTGCAGTCCCCAAAGTCATACCCAGTGTTCACACTGGGATGTTATGTTGTACATCAAATCAGGAGGCAGTTTCCCTACAAAAATCAAAGCCTGTATATTCAGCAGTGTACTCCATGTGGAATTCTTACCCAATAAAGTTTATAGTGTGAACAGTGCACAGAATGAAGGCATAAAAATGTATCATTCTTTTGAAAGATCTATTGAAAATATGTAATCATTGAAGATAGTTCTTTTAAGCATGATTGTACAGTACTAACTGAATTATTCAAACAATCATTTTAAAGAAATTATACTAGTAATCCTTTACAGGGAGGACCAGCAGTGTTCTTTGGAAAGCCACAGTCATTTTTTCAAAAGCAAAGAATACTAATCAAAATTATGTGGCTACTTTGAGAATTGGTCAAGTGATTATTCTGTATGGTTAAGATAATGCAGTAGTTTAAGCATGATTCTTCAAGAAAACAACAGCAATTTTTGTGTAGGGAGATATTGATAGAAACTTCTTAGGACTGAAGTTTACAGATGCATTTAAGAATTATTCAGAAAATATACAATTCTAAGTTAAAACATGAATACATTTTCAAAGGCATTCAATTAGCTGAAATAAAATAGAGCAAATCTTACCTATTATTCCTATGAATCAGGATTATCCTCAGGTAAATTAAATCATGATGTGTTATTGCAGTGAACTCAAGTGCAATACTTTGTAATACATATAATTCTTCCTTTAGTTTTCATTTTTATATCTTGCATATGGGCAAAGCCAAATTAAATTTAATTCAAGTTAATTCCAGCACTAGACTAAATGAACAACTTATGTGAAGGTACTAACTAGGTAAGTATAAAAATCAGTGGTTAACAATATTGGAGTACTTTTAGAATTACATTAAAACTGTCTTGAACGTCCTTAGATCTAAAATATATATATATATGATAGGCTAAAGTGATAGAGAATTTTAAAATGCACTTTCTACCAGTGTCTATATGGAAAAAAGTAGATGCTAAATACCTCAAGAGCCCAAGGTAACAGGCAACATTGGGAAGTTGTCACAACATGCTTAAAGATGACTATATCCAGTTATTTGGTAATCTATTTCTTCAGAACTGGAACTAATATAACTGTCCTTTTCTGTCTTTACTTTGATTAGAAAGTTATGTTCTTTTTCTGCTCTTACATAAAACATCTTTTAACTTTTTGATTGATTCAGTAACTTCACAGAAGTATAACAGTAAGTGAAACCCTAAGAAAAAAATGAAATTTTTAATGCTTTTGATCTCTTGGGAAGCTGGTACACAGACAAAGAAATTTCATCTTTTTATCGTACAAAATAATTCTGAATTCAGTCCAAAGCATAAACTTATACATGTCACTTTGGATTTATAAAATTTATAGTATAGAATTTATAGGTCATAACAGGACAACATACCATGCACTTACCTGAGCATATTTTTACTGCAACTTCAGTTACTGGGTTTCTTTTCAGAATGCCGACTATTTATTGTCTTAATAATGTTAGGTGTTTAATTATCTAGAGCTGTCTAAGAAGATGTGTTGCCTTTGTTAATCCTTGGGGTTCAAAGTGATACATTTTTTCTAGGAAAGCTTCCCCAGACTTCCCTACATAATGCTCCTATTTGACCAGATAAGTGAGGATTACTTTTTAAAAATATTTCAGATAAAATAACCTGGTTTTTTCAGTTGCATTAGCTGATTCTTCCAAATCTGAGATTTGTAAATTTCTTATCCCTGACCAGGGAACCTAAATTCTTGCATTTGTCTCCTTAAAGACATCTCCCACAATAAATCACCAAAGACAAAGAAAGATAAACTTCTGGACCATTTTTTGCTTAAAAATTTCAAAGCACTAAGAGCACTTTAAGTCTGGTCTTGAAAGAAGGATTTGTTTATCAAATCAAAGGGCTATCGATCCCCTGTTCATCCTGCACTGAAGCACATGATGACAATTTCAAACCTTCTTTTTGGTTCACTAACTAGAAAAGAATTTCACTGCTTAAGTGTGTAATTCTACAGTGATTAGCAGTACTTGTTTTTATTGTTTCATTTGGATGGTCATTAATTTTGAAACTCTTGCCACTCATTATAGCTGGTAGTAGTTTTATGAAAGATGTAATTTATAGCTAAAGTGGCTTTTTTAAAGCATAGCTGCCTTTTTTATTGTTTAACAGTGTTTCTCAGCTATAAAATCAGTGTCAAACTGGTTATAAAAGTATAGCTGTGGCCAATGAATGTATTTATTTGTTTCACTAAATTGTAACAAAACACTACTGTTAAAAATAAAAGTGTTTGTGCTTTTATTTGGAGGTCTGGTTTTCTTAATTTCTTTTAACAGACTACACCCATTGAGTTTCTGTCATGTAAGGATAAGACGCCTACCATAGGAAAGAAAAGGATACCTACAGTTCCAAATGACAGTTTACTTTCAGTGAGATTGTCATTACAGATATTCCTCGGCTTGTCCTAAGCAAAAATGCATCGAATACAGCTGGCCTAGAACATTACAGCTTAGACTGAAAGTGAAAGTGAAGTAACTCAGTCGTGTCTGGCTCTTTGCAACCAGGTGGGCTGTAGCCCACCAGGCTCCTCCGTCCATGGGATTATCCAGGCAAGAAAATTGGAGTGGGTTGCCATTTCCTGCTCAAAACACTTGTATTAAACTACAGTTGGGCAAAACCATCTAACACAAAACCTGTTTTGTAACAGAGTATTGAATATCATGTAGAATTTATTGAACACTGTACTGAAAGTGAAAAACAAAATGGATGTATTCGGTACAGAATGGTTGTGTGTGGGTTGTTTACCCTTGTGACTGCGTGGCTGAGTGGGTGCTGTGGTGCTGCCACTGCCCCAAATCATGAGAGAGGTCCGCACGGCATATCACTAGCCTGGGGGGAAGAGACCAAAATTCAAAAGTGGAAGTACAGTTTCTATCAAATGTGTTCCGCTTTTGCACTGTTGTCAAGTTGAAAAATCTAAAGTTGAACTATTGTATACGTGGATAACTGTATGTACTGAACGTTGAGATAACTATGTACCTTAGCTGTACACTAATTAGTATTACACACTAATTTGATAAGAAATGCCATACTTTAAAATACCAGTTATTAGATAGTATGTGCGTACGTGCTAAGTTGCTTCAGTTATGTCTGACTCTGTGACCCTATGGACTACAGCCTGCCAGTCTCCTCTGTCCATGGGATTCTCCAGGCAAGAATACTGGAGTATTTTTTCCATAATAGGCCCCTTTTTTCCATAATAGGCCCCATTTTTTCCATAATAGGCCCCTTTCATAACTTGCCAAAACCACACCAAATTTCTAATATAGTTTCAGAAGCTTTATTGATCACCTAAAGTCCAGAAATCCTTGGGCGCCTACTGACTTACTGTGAAGAATATTTGGAGTGAAGGTATGATCACTAGCAATAATAAAGTTGTCATTTTAAAAGCAGTTTATTCAACAAACATTTATTAAGTGTTCATATGCCAAAAACTATGCTGTGGAGATGCAAACATGGATAAAGTTCCTTTTCCTGCTCTTAAGGAGCTCACATTCTAGTAAAGGAGACTTAAAAAAAAAAAAATACAGTACAATAAGTGACACAGTAGAGGTAGGTTGTAATTACAGTGGTGACACAAAAGAAGAACTTAGATGATCCTCCTTGGATGGAGCAAGGGCGAATTCACAGAAGTGATTGCTAAGCTGGACCTGCAAGGATACATAGAAATTTCCCAGGTGGGGAAGGATGGCTAGGGCACTTGATAGAGAAGAGCAGGCACCAAGGTGTGGAGGCCTGACGATGCTGCATCTGAAGAACTGTAAGTCTGTTTTAGCAGAACATGAGGTTGGGGGAAACAGAAAGACCCCTATCAGAGTACTTTGTTCACCAAGGAAAGAGGTCTGGTTTCCTCCTAAAGGTTCATGAATTCACTGTGTGTTAAGCAGGGAGTAACATTGTGAGAGTGCTTCCAGGAAGCCCACTTTGGTAACATTGTGAAGCAAAAGAGAGGAGACAGGTTGAGTGCAAGGAAAAGGTTTGTACTTTAGGGAAGAGCAATGAAAATGCAAAGACAGTGATATATCAGAGATATGGAAATAAAATCCAAAGAGATTAGACACTGGACAGGGGAGTGGAAGGGTTAGCCGAGAGAATTTAGATGATGACAGTTCTAAAATTAACCAAAGGAAGGAGCATAGGCATAAGAGTAGGTTTGGGGCAGAATAACTTTTTAAGATACACAAAGGTGTCTGTGGGACAACCAAGTGAAGATGCATAGAAGGAAGATGGTCTGAGAAGTTTGGGCTAAAGATAAGGATTTAAGAGATCACTGAATTGGAAGGACTCAAGAGTGAGAAGTGGTGCTGAAGACAGCAGGAATAAAAGCCTAAGGAATAACTTAAAGAATACATGAAAAGAGGCACTCAGAAGAGAGGGAAATACAAGAAACCTAGTGGAAAACAGATATTTAAAGAAGGGGCTGTCAACAGTGTCAAATGCAGAAAAAAAAGAAACGGCTTGTGAACCAAACCATAGATTTAGAATTGGGATTTAGACTTCAAAAGACAAGATTGTTAGCTACTAAGAAAAAAAAGCCAAATTTCAGTTAAAGGAGCAAGTGGAGGGGGACAAAGTGAAGACAGGAATATTCTTCCATAAGATGAGAGTTAGAGAGTTACACAGGCAAAATAACCATTTAAACCCATCTACCAAATTTTCAGAGTACCACACATGTCCTTACACTCCTATATTTGGTGCTCACTTCATAGTCTTTTGAGTCTCTAAGAATACTGACTTCATAGTAGGCTAACATCTTTCTTTTCCTGCCCTATTCAAATTAGGGGGGAAAAGAAATAGAACATATATTATTGAACTTAGTTCTGTGATAATTAATTTAAATATATTGAATACATTTTCATACATTCACTCAAAAAATATTTATTGGACACCTACTATGTGCTTGACACTGTATCAGGCCGTAGGGACATAAAGAAGAAAAAGTATACAGTAGTGTTAAGTAGCATTTCTAAGCCATTATATAAATAAGCCCTGCTTTATTAATAATGTTACATCTCAACCTGATATACCTGCTAAGACATACAGAAAGAGCCCATAACTTTGAGGTATACACTTCCTTTTTTCCTACAATTACTGTGTGCTATAAATTCCTAAACCCCTTCAAACATTTTTATCATTGACGATCTTCCCTTAATGAAGACTTCTAAACATTACAGTTTAGTTATGGGGAAAAGAAAGAAATGAATAGCACGTGCAAAACCCCAAAATTTTATGCCTATGACTATACAGCATTAAAAGGGTAACAAAATTCAAAAAAAGAATTTTAGATTGGAACTCAAAATGATTCCTTATTCCCAAGGCTTATAGTAGTATATAGTTGCAGATATTTTTCCTGAAAAAAAAGTCATTGAAACATTATTCATATTACACATGGTTCAAAGGACATGATGCCTATAACTGACTCTTCAAGAGAAAAAAATAGTATATGCATGTATATATACAGAGATAGCATGAGCAAGAAAGCAAATATGATTAAGGAATCTGGTAAAAGAATTCTTTGTATTGATCCTATCCTGGAAACATTTCTATAAATTTGAAATTATATAAAAATAAAAAGTTTCCCCAAATTTTTATTCAGAATCAGGGAAAGTACTATGAGAATAAATATATAAATCTATTCAACTTTTCACACTGTTTAGAAATCCCTTACACCCTTGAATTATCATTGTATCTTTCTACACACCAAAATAAGCCAATCAAAATAGCAAAATAACTCTAAAAGTGATTTGTTTCATACCAGTGTATTGTAGGGTTGCCAAATAAAACACAGGACTCCCAGGTAAATCTGAATTTTAAAGGAGGAATAAGTTTTTGGTATAAGTTTGTCCCATATTACATGCAATATACTTATATTAAAAAACTGTTGTTTATCTGAAATTCAAATTTAACTAGGCATTCTGTATTTTTATTTGCTAAATCTGTTCACCCTAAATGTTGAACATTTAGGCTGTTAGTAATTTAGGCTGTTAATAATGGAACATAACATTCTCTTATAAACACTTTTCACATTGGCCATAGTTTATATTATGTCTTCTTACACAAAATTCTAGTTTGAGAGACTTAAAACATCATTTACTTAGATTTACCATTTGTGAATCTGATAATCCTGATGATTTTACTTAATATTAAACATTAAAGATGTACCACATTATCAAAGGTTTACTTTTACTCACAACAATATTACACATAGATTTAACACAATTTAAAAAATTGTTATTTAAAACAACATAATTCCCTTTTACAAAAGCAGCTTTATATAAAACATTTGACTTAAGACTGTCATTGCTATTTATGCCTTTGAATGAAATTCCACTCTTTGGCCTCCACTGTCCAGAAACAGGCACTTTTCAACTTGCTTTCTTTAATGAATATTTTGTAACAAGTTCCTGAAGTTTTCTAATTCTTTCACACTTGTTGAAATTCTGTAAACAAAATAAATTTCACTCAGAAACTATTTTAGATAACTTTTCTCTACAAGTTATTCACTTTGCATTTTCAGAACACAGAAAAAAATGTTAATTTATTTCAGCAAACATAAAGGTGCATAAAACATTTAATCTGTTTTGATGCATTTTTGTTCTTAATTTGACATATTAAAACTAAGATAACATTCCCCAGAAATCAGTTATTTTTAATTAGTCACAACTAAGTATTAAAGTTTCAAAGTACAAAATTATAAAGTGCATATTATATTTTTAAGTATTCATAAGTATATTCATATGCTTTTTAAAGTACATAAGTATATACTTTATACCTGGATATAAAGTATAGGTATATACTTTATAAAGTACATAGCATTAAAATATGTATTTAAAATATGCATAAGTATATGAACACTTAAAATAATCAATTTACCATATTTATTAAATATACAAAGAATCAAAGCTTTTGGACTACAAAGAGTGAGAACATTAAACGTGTGACCAAATTGTTTTCACTAACTTATAAAAAGTTTGTTATTTTAAGTATACTTTAGTTCTGTTCTCCACCATGAAAAAAAGTAGCAAAATACTCAAATATAACTGTCAAGCTTCTGTGTACTAAAGAATAATTTATTAAATCAAATTTTTAAGTGAAGAAATATAGCCCTTAGAAATATGTTAGTCTTTTTAAATATAAATCTCTGCATTCTTTAGATTTGATAGGCCAGGAGGAAATGCATCTGTGCTTAAATTTTATAATGTAAGTTCCTAATGTTAAGCTTATTTTCTAATCATTTTGATGAAAATTATTTTTAAAAGCATGATTAGCCTTTTTACACAATGGCAAATTCACAAATTTTAGATGTACACCTACATTACACAACATGATTTTTTCTAGGACCTTCAAAAAAACATTTGGATAGCACATAGATTAGAAAAAGTTTAAAAATTCTGTAAGATGAATACTGAAGCACTCAGTGAATTAATAATGATTACAAGAGTCAAGAGGTGATATAATGATTGCATGTATCTACAAAGTTAAAGTATTTCATAAGATCACAGAATTCTGTAGGGAGATAATTTCACTAAACAGGATATTTCTTACCCAGTTTTACCTGAGAGTATATGTGTTACATTAGACTTACTTGGCTTGCAAAAAAAATTTTGGTGCAAACTAACCTTCCAAATGCATTAAATAATGATACTATTTCTTGTCTGGTTAGATGGAATTCATAACTGGGTCCACTTTCTGGCATATTTGCAATCAGTTTCTCAGAAAACAAGATCTTCAGAGCAGTGCCCAAACCCTGAGTCTATAATAGAAATAAGAAAAAAAGAAAAATCAGAAAATTCCTTGTGCAAAGAAAGAAAACAGGATTGAGCTTGATATGCTTACCTGAAGCTTTCCCCACAGTCGACATTTCAAACAACCAACACAATCCATGATTCTTGAAATATTTCTAAAATGCAGTCGAAAATCCTCCTAAAAATAATTTAAAATGTTATTAAGATGTAGTATATGGTCAAATACTAAGTATCTCTGAGTACCTTCTATGTGTCTCACTGTGTGCAAAACACTGGAGAGCACCAAAGGGAAGAAAACTGAAATCAGTGTACACAGAACACCTCCTGCACACCAGAATCTTTACATTTACAATTGTATTTCACCTTCACCACAAATGCAAAAATGAAAGTGACTCAGTTGTGTCCGACTCTTTGCAACTCCATCAACTATACAGTGCATGGAATTCTCCAGGCCAGAATACTGGAATGGGTAGCCTTTCCCTTCTCCAGGGGATCCTTCCAACCCAGGCATCGAACCCAGGTCTCTCGCGTTGCGGGCAGATTCTTTAACAGCTAAGCCACCAGGGAAGCCCAAGGTATTATTACAATCTATACCTAATGAATTAAAAACATAAGGTCCAGAGCAGCTAGGTAACTTGCCCAAATTCCCATATCTAGTAAATAGCAAATCTAAACCCCAGGACTGCCTGCCTCCACAACTAGACTATCTGTAAATATACAGAAAGTAAATGAGATGTTCTATTGTATGTGATTATTAACCACATGTCAATATCAGGAGAGGGGGCAGAAGTTGTATGACATCATTTACCAAAAAAGAAAAAAAGGAAGGGAGAAAGGAATAAATAATGGAAGGAGCAATAAGTAAAAATCTTTGGTTTCATAATAGTTAAAGGAAAGCCCTTCTCTCTGGTATTAGGAAAAACAACCAGATCTTTTACCATTTATTATTATCATACATACTTTATTATCATACAAAAATCTACAGAATATGGTGAAATCCATGTACCCTCCACCAAGTTTCAGAGAGAAACTCATTAAACTCATCCAAAAGCAGTATGTCTTTAAGGGGTAAGGAGGAAAGAAAGGAAGCCAAGAACATATCCTTCTTTCACACCAGTGGAAAGTACTAATTAATTCTCCAATGACTCCCCTGTCCTGAATTTATAGTGGAATCCCAAGCTTACAGTACTTGAAGCAGGAAATCTGACATACATTTCAGATGAAACATTCATTATATCAAATGGCCTATAATTTGGTAAGTATATAATATTTTGTTTGCTTGTTTTTATTGTGCTAAACTACACACTGAGCTCAATCAGAAGAGAACATAAGCAAAGATCTAAAAATGGGAATAAATCAGCAAAGACTGGAACCGACTATTCAAAGCAGACCTCAGTTCACTCTGGAGACAAGTCTTTCCCCAGATGCATCATTCAGCCTGAGACTTTGAAACAGTCAACAGCTGTACCATGTAGAAGATTTATAATAAGGTCCCAGGTCTTATATCTTATTAATTTAATACAAAACCCAAATTATTAATATTAAATGTTACCATATGTTAGCAATATTCTATATCATGTGTTTCTATACCCTTTAGAATAAGTAAGAAGTAATTCTAATTTTCAACTTACTTTTAAAAAATATTTACCCAGCAATATTACTCTAAGTAGATTTTTGGTGATTTGAGGTTTCCTTTAAACTTGTATTTCAACCTCAAATTAAAGAAAACTCACACTTTTAACAACAGAAACAGCGCTAAAATTACTCTGCAGTTGATGTTCCCATCCTATGAGGTGCTGACCTCTGGAGGATTTATAGTTGGTATAAAAGTCTATAAAATCCCTGAGTAGACAAGTATTTGTATATAGACAGAACAAATAGCTCACATGTACACACTATAAATTTTCAAATGGATATAAATGTTATGGTCAATAAAACACAGCTTTTACTTTACAAGTGTCAATAAATGCATGGTGGATTTTGGGAGTTATATTTCCACTAATAAAACACTATTATCATGTGGAAAGGCGTGAAAGCTCTTGACTTAGACATACTTTAAAAGCTTGGAAGCCTCTAAACAATGATAATGCTTTTGTACAGTGTCTAAACTCAGTATCTGAATCTATGTTCACTAATTCAAATACTTGAATGTGGCAGCTCTTGAGTCTTTGTATGACATATATGGAGAATAAATGTGGTTGCCTAACAAGAGTCAAACTAACACTGTAAAATTAAAACCAAGCACAAATGTTTAAATGAATGTAATATAAAAGAACCAAATTAATAAGCTAGAAAGTTACTAGACCAGAACAAAGAGAAAATCCTTATGACTTCCACAAATAACAATCAATGTCCAATAACCTGAGTATATTCTAAAATTAACTCAGATTAGAAAAATGTATTATCCTTAAAATAAACAGACCCTAAGTCACTTACAAATTCTCCTTCTTCATACACATAGTTTTAAGATCAATACTAAAAATTACAGTCAGTGAGAATGATCAAACATTCTGTGGTTAAACACCGTGATCTATATTCAAAGAAACCAATTGGCTAAAACACAATTCTCACCCAATTCTCAGATGTTTTATAAGCCTTCAAGTGAGATCCTATTCTGTGTTGAAGTGAACACTGAACACTTCTCTTTCATACAAGTCCTCTACTTATAACCATACACTGATAGAGTGTAAAGGAGACAAGAAGAGATATTAAAATAAGCTTATGTGACTGTTCAAATCCGTGATGTTCACTATAAACTACAATTTCAAAAAAAGTTAATACCAATATCAACAAGTTTCCTTGGTGTTTTATTCTCTTCTTGTAAAAGGACTCAGAAAAATTATGTGTTAAATTTCATAGGATATCAAAGCTGAGTATTTCGGAGTTTCGATAAAATTAAAACAATGTGAGAAATATTTCTAATCTGCACAATATAAAACAAGTAGATGTCAAAACATTCTCTCCATAAACCTGCAAGTGTACTAAAAATAAGACAGATATCAAAAATAGTAGGGGGAAAAAAGTCATCACAGCATCTTCCCCCTCACTTCTAAGTTCCTGGAAGCTGTTTGGGAGGTTATATAAGCACTGAGGTATGTATTTCTAGCAAGAATGCTTTAAGTAGGAGGTAGATGGGCAGTCAAAAATAACTATTATCTAACAGCAAAAAAAGCAAGAGTGCAAAAAGTATTTTGTTTGCAAGCTATGAAAAATAAGGTTCTTTCAATATCGAAAGAAACAAAAAATTAGAAACAAAGGGATACTGTCATAAATATTCTGATGAAACCAGATCAAGCCCACTTCTACTGAGGACCACCTGCTTTACTTACCTATACCTTTATAATTGAGAACAATAATATAATTTTACTTAAGTCTTCAAAGTGAAAGTGAAAGTTGCTCAGTCGTGTCCAACTCTTTGTGACCCCAGTCCATGGAATACTCCAGGCCAGAACACTGGAGTGGGTAGCCTTTCCCTTCTCCAGGGGATCTTCCCAACCCACGGATCGAACCCAGGTCTCCCACATTGCAGGCAAATTTTTTACCAGCTGAGCCACAAGGGAAGCCCTTCTAAGTCTTCAAAAAGACTTATAAATCCCTTGAGGATGGAAGCCATCTCTCCCTTTAATGACAAAAATCACACTCTACACACAATGAGTGTTTAAAAAATCTTTTCAGTGAAATTTCTTATTTGTTGTATTTTGAGGTAAATAGATACAAAGATGGTCTTGCCTGGAGTCATACCTCCATTAAGAGGCAAGACAAAGACCAGACCCATCCTGTGCAATCTCAGGTCTTCTGTTCTTTCCAGGACTGCATGCTGACGTACCTAAATGCCTTTGTGTGTGCAGTCACTCACTTATGTCTGACTCGTCGTGACTCCATGGACGGTAGCCCACCAGGCTCCTCTGTCCATGGAATTTTCCAGGCAAGAATACTGGAGTGGGTCGCCATTTCCTTCTCCAGGGGATCTTCCCAACCCAGGAATCGAACCTGTGTCTCCTGAACTGTCAGGCAGATTCTTTACCACTATGCCACCTAAGAAGCCCTAAATGCCTTTAGTTCCCAGGGAATGATATGAATGACAAAACAACACTATGCCCTCTCCCCCTAAAGAGCACTGTATAATTTAGCCAAAACTATTTTCAGAATTCTCTCCAGTAGAAGGCAGTTTCTGCTTCTCCAGCTCTAGATCCCTTTCCTTTCATTCATAAGCTCTATTTGCTACACAAGAGAATCAGTGTGAAATGAAACCCTTCTGTAAAGAGTACATTCACACACACATTTCCGTTATGTTGAAAACAACACAAACTAAATCTTAAGTTGGATCTGCTTTTGGACTTCCTCTTTTTCTTGAGGAAAAGAAAGATTATGACTCTGATTTTTTCTTATAATTTCAAGAAGTATATTCGGATTTACTGTTAAAAATAAAAACATGGCCTTATAGTCATATCTGCATGTGAGTTTACATTTAAAAATTAAAGTGTAAAATTATTACCTTTAGTTTGTTTGCTTCTTTTTTATTCCCAGCAAAAAATGAATTCTCATCAAAATGCAAAGGAAATGACCTGCATTAAATAAAACATATTCTCTGAATAAAACAAAAGAAATAATCATTTTCATGTATTATAAAATATTAAAAGTCCTGCTAATGCAACATTTTGCTGGTCACTGATGAATAATACAAGTACAACAGAGTAGAACAGATAGTAAAAATCAAAATTCTGATGCCCCCAACAAATTCTTATCCTCAAATATACAAGCTAACTGTATAACATAGTAGAATTAGGGTCCAAACCCAACCTGTTCAACTAAATATAAAAATAATGAAAGTATCAAATACCAAAAGAATGGTTCTTAAAACTAAAAATATGCACCTCTTAGTACATAAGTCAAATGAAAATAAAACCAAAACTCAATTTTAAAAGACCTATGAGCAAAATTAGCTTTTAATTATTTTTTAGATAATTTTCCTTTAAGTTGATTACTTAAGAATTTAATTTTGGATATCACTTGTCACTCTTCTTATTAACATATAGGTTGTATGAGTTGTAATACACAATTTACTTGATTTCATGAAGTATTTCCAGAAGTAACATTTTGTTTTCTGCATCCTGATCTTTATTTCCAGTGAAGAGTTGAAAATCTGGGCGCTCAAAGAATGGAACCACTTTAGATAAAGCCCTTAATTCTATTAAGTAGAGAAAATACAAGTTCTTAAGTCTTCGTGGACCTTCTCCTTCAGTTAATATTCCATCAAATCGCTGTTGAAATTCTGTAATGTTGTGTCCCCATTTTTTTTCCAACCACGTATCTGAGAAGAAAGAAAGAAATATTAAAAAGTGAATTTTAAAATTAAGTTTCATTGTACTTATATTAGGTTATTTATGCTACAGAAGCTAATTTTATTTTATATTTTAAAATGTATAATCAATACAACCATGAAAACTGCTTTACATAATTGAGGCTTTAACAGTTTCATATTAATATTTTATCTTCTAGAACCCATACTTAAAAGGAAAATAAACTCAGTTGCTTTACTGAGAAACCAGGGCTAATCCAATCAAATTTCTGAATATAAATATATTCATAAAACCAAGATACAGAAGTCAAAGATGACTATCTGAAATTACTAATGAGTTTGAAGTCCTAACTAAAGTTAATATGATTTTGTTTCTAAGAAGTAAGAGATACTTTAATTCTAGAATAAACATGTTACTGATGAAAATCCAACATGGTCTCATTTTTCAACAGCAAAAAAAAAAAAGCTTTTACCCATTAAACTGCAGGCCCGAAGCTGACATCCAAACAGAAGGATTCAGATACAGTAGTATCTAATGAAAACAACTTTGCTCTTGGGAGCTATTTCAATTCCCACAACAAAACAAAAGAACATTTCCAAAGTGATGTGTATGATTTGGAGCAGCTTCTTAAAAGAAAGTGAAGACTGCTAAGAATAGGCTGAACTTTTCCTGATAATGTCCACAGTTCCCACATTCCTGATTACTGCCACTTGGGAATAAATCTTTCCTGCCTGATATTCAACAGGGCCAATCTTTTCCCATCCAGGAAATACCAAGAACATTTTAAGAATACCCGAAGTTACGTGCGGTAAAGTGAATAAAAGTGACTATTATATACCTTGTAGAAGATACCGTGCACTCAAATGCACATTAATGCTTGCATGGAGGCCAGATATAAGTCTGTAGAATGCTCTTTTCTCTACGCAGAGACCTACAAAAGGTAATTTGGAAATAGAAATTTCATATGTGAAACTTGCAAGATATAAAATTAATTTCATGTGTATTTTAAAATGAAAAAGAATTAAATTTGTTTAAAAGTGTCCAATTACCTTCTAGCCAACTGTAAAAAGTATTCTCTGAAATTAAAAGAAAAATAAGTCACAAGATTATAAAAATGCCAAAATATATATTTTTCAAAAGTTTTAAAATATTATAGCAAATTTGTGCCAAACAGCAATTTAAAGGTCCCAGTCTTGTTTGCGAAGAAGAAAGGTTCCTGGTATGGATTCACTTTAAGCGCCATTCAGTTGCTCAATCTTCAGGAGGCTTAGCGTTGCCTTAGGTGGCCCCAGCCTTATA
Source organism: Budorcas taxicolor (assembly GCF_023091745.1). Lineage (NCBI taxonomy): Eukaryota > Metazoa > Chordata > Mammalia > Artiodactyla > Bovidae > Budorcas > Budorcas taxicolor. The sequence goes on along the minus strand of NC_068919.1, from coordinate 11,713,245 downwards.
ACTTCCTGGGTAAAGTGTTTTATGTGAGGTCAAAACACAGAAGTTAAACAGTAAATCTATACATAGAAAAATACTTAGCCTTAATAACAATTCATGTTCTAAAAATTAAGAACACATTATACACTTTTTAAAATGAGAGAAGTCAAAATTATAAAATAGTATTATTGGAAGTGTATTATTAGTCTATGGCTGATAGTATTTTATGCCATGCAATACTTCAAAAGAACAATTTAAGGAAATGTTACAAAAACCAAATATCACTTATATTCTGTGACGTACAGCAATCACTGTTCATATACTTCGACCTGATAACTGCTCTTAGAATTGTGCTCTAAAGAAATAACTCAAAATGGAGGTGGGGGGATAATACGTTGAAAGATGATTATGTTCTACATAATTTTTAAAACCTGAAATAACTAAAATGCACAAGGCCTGAGCTAACATGATAGAATACTATGTATCAGTTAACATGACTGAATAATACAAAACTTAAAATGACAAGCGTGTGGAACACAGACAATGCATGAAAATGTTTGTTTGAAATAATATGTAAAAAGGCATAAGAAATATTATACCTATGTGAACATTCTATGTCTATATCCACTAGAGATGACAAACATTGTACTATATGGCCCTTTTCACCAAAGTTGTTTATACTAATATTAATAATGAACCAAACAAGCATAAAAGTAATGGAAGAAATGACAAATAGAATAAACATACATTTATATATTTACAGATTACATAAAAACTTAAAACATTTGTGTCAGAAAACTTTATAAACATAAGCAAAATGCAAACAGAGTAAAATGTATGTTGCAAACGCAACAAAGGATAATATCTTAAGTGTATAAAAAGTTCATACACCAAATAAAAATGCTAAAGTGCCCATTAAAAAGGGTGAATAATATGAACAGAGAATCCATAAAGCAAAAACACAAATGGTAATAACAGATAAAAATTGTTCTGTCACATCAATAATAAAAATGCAAATTAAGCATATCTTGTACAACATAGGGAACAAAGCAAATATTTTTAAATAACTATAACTATAATACAACCTTTAAAAATTCTGACTCACTATGTTGTACACCTGAAACATATAATATTAGACATCAACTATACCTCGATAAAAAAATTAATTAAAATGCAAATTAAAACTGTAAAGACAGAACTTTAAAGAGTAAAGAAAAAATATGATACTTAATTTAGACAAGAGTCAGGTAAAACTAGGTGGCACAATGACTGGAGGGGGTGTAAATTATTAGCACACCCTTTCAATGACAAAAAGAATCTGGTCGTATGTATCAAGAGCCTAAAATGTCCTTATCCTTTGATCCAGTAAATCCATTTCTAGAAATCTAAGTTGTTACGGATGAATGTTTGTGTCCCCCCACTAAAATTCATATGTAGAAACCCTAAACTCCCCTTTCCTCCCTCCACCATATGACTGTATTTGGAGGTGGGTCTTTGGGAGATAACTAGGCTAAGATGAGGTCATGGGGGTGGGGTCACCATGATGGAATCAGTATCTTTACAGCTATCTGTAAGCCTGGAAGAGGGCCCTCCCCAAGAACCAAATCTGCTGGCACCTTGATCATGGACTTCCCAGCCTCCAGAACTCTGAGAAAATAAATGTCTTTTATTTTAGCCACCTAGTTTATGGTATTTTGTTAGAGCAGCCTGAGCTGATGAGGACACAGGCTGAGGAAGCAAGTTGACATGGTAATAATAATATATAAAATCATAATGTATATATTACAAACATATTAGTATAAACATGAAAATAATGATAATTATCAAAATTTTAGCAGAGAAGCAGTATGAAGTAGTTAAATTATAGACCCTGAAATCAAACTGCCTGATTTGAATCCCAAACGCTGCTACTTACAAATCACATGGTTTTAGCTGATTTGCTGAACCTTTCTGGGATTCATTCTCTGTCTATAAAAATGGAAATAAAAATCCTAACAAAATGTCCTAGGATTGTTGGAAGGATTAAATAAACTCATATTTGCAAATTATTTTGAAAAGTACTGGCATGTCTTCTTAGCCATTATTAACGTCAATTATTTTGGGGTTGTGGGATTACAAGTAATTTGTTTCCTTATTGGGAACCTCTATGTTTGGGGTTTATTATTTTTTTTAAGTTAGGACCTAGTCTTCCAAAGAAATTTTCATTTAGTTTTATAGTCCTGAAGTAGATTGTCTGTGAATATGATCCAATTAGATAATCACCTAATATGCCAGCTTTCATATTTTACCAGAATGAACACTTAAAATTACACTCATAAATAAGATGTTTTCTCTAAGGATAGCCTCTACAGGTTAACCATCTTTACTTTGATAATGAGACAGGTTAAGATCTTGAAATGGTATTAAAAAACTGAAATAGCTTCTTTTTTCTCTTTTAAAATTTGTTTATTAAATTTTTTTTTATAAACCCTTGTGCTGAGGGCTGACTTCTCAGTACACAGCAGTGAGGGAGCTGCTCTGCTACATACGAAACCCTGACCCAGAAGCAGGTCATCTGCCAATGGTTCAGCACCAGGTTCCCCACGAATGTGTGGTGCATGATGGGTGAGGGGGTGGCCGCCTTTCTGGCCACGCCCCATGGCCCAGGAGGAAGGGCTCTCCACACTGGTAAAATAGCTTCTTTTAATGTAGCCAGAATATAGCATAGAACTGGGAACACCCAAGGTGGAATAAAGTTATTCATAACTGGAAATGATAGGATCACCACTAACAGTAACAAAATATGAGACACCTTTGCAAAAATAATCATACTACTAAAGAATTTCTCTTCCAAATAGTCTAGTTATGATTTAGTATTTTATTTAGCTGCTACCATTACTATAAAATAAAGTATAATAATAAAAGAACAAAGTTATAAGACTTTCGGATTCTGTTATCTAAAGCAACCCGTAAAAATAATGCTCAGAAGACAGAGAATATGGTGGGCTTCCCTGGCTCAATGGTAAAGAACCCACCTGCCAATGCAGGAGACATGGGTTGGATCCCTGGTAGGGGAAGATCCCATATGCCACAGAGCACCTAAGCCCATGCGCCAAACTACTGAGCCCACGTCCTAGAGCCCAGGAGCCACAACTACTGAGCCCAAGTGCCACAAGAGAAGCCACGGCAATGAGCCCATGCACCACAATTTTAGAGTAGGCCCTGCTTCCTGCAACTTGAGAAAACCCTGCACGGCACAAAGATCCAGCACAGCCAAAAATAAATAAATAAAATTTTTTTTAAAAAGAGAAGTGAATTTAGAGTGAGAGAAAAGTGATCCTTTACATTTTAATAATCTCATCTAGCGAGAGTAAAGCTACATACTGCTGAGTCTTCTCATATTGCTAAACACATGGCCTTAAGAATAACAAATATCATTCCAATCTTATTCATAAAGCAAAAATATTCTCAAAAAGACACAGTAAACCTAAAATATGTTAAAATTTGGGGCATTACAATAACTTAAAGAGGTGGCAATGATATCTACACCCAAGAATTAGCACAGGCTTGGAAGCCAGTAGATCAATGCTCTGATCATGCCTCTTCAGTTCCGTTCAGTCGCTCAGTCATATCCAACTCTTTGCGACCCCATGGACTGCAGCACACCAGGCCTCCCTGTCCATCACCAACTCCCGAGTTTACCCAAACTCATGTCCATTGAGTTGGTGATACCATGCAACCATCTCATCCTGTCGTCCACTTTTCCTCCTGCCTTCAGTCTTTCCCAGCATTGGGGTCTTTTCAAATGAGTCAGCTCTTCACATCAGGTGGCCGAAGTATTGGAGTTTCAGCTTCAACATCAGTTCTTCCAATGAACACTCAGGACTGTTCTCCTTTAGGATGGACTAGTTGGATCTCCTTGCAGTCCAAGGGACTCTCAAGAGTCTTCTCCAACACCACAGTTCAAAAGCATCAATTCTTCAGCACTCAGCTTTCTTTATAGTCCAATTCTTACATCCATACATAACCACAGGAAAAACCATAGCCTTGACTAGATGGACTTCTGTTGGCAAAGTAATGTCTCTGCTTTTGAATATACTGTCTAGGTTGGTCATAACTTTCCTTCCAAGGAGTAAGCGTCTTTTAATTTCATGGCTACAGTCACCATCTGCAGTGATTTTGGAGGCCAAAAAAATAAAGTCAGCCACTGTTTCCACTGTTTCCCCATCTATTTCCCATGAAGAGATGGGACCAGATGCCATGATCTTCGTTTTCTGAATGTTGAGCTTTAAGCCAACTTTTTCACTCTCCTCTTTCACTTTCTTCAAGAGGCTCTTTAGTTCTTCTACACTTTCAACATAAGGGTGGTGTCATCTGCATATCTGAGGTTATTGGTATTTCTCCCGGCAATCTTTATTCCAGCTTGTGCTTCTTCCAGCCCAGCGTTTCTCATGATGTACCCTGCATAGAAGTTAAATAAGCAGGGTGACAATATACAGCCTTGATGGACTCCTTTTCCTATTTGGAACCAGTGTGTTGTTCCATGTCCAGTTCTAACTGTTGCTTCCTGACCTGCATACAGATTTCTCAAGAGGCAGGTCACGTGGTCTGATATTCCCATCTCTTTCAGAATTTTTCACAGTTTATTGTGATCCACACAGTCAAAGGCTTTGGCATAGTCAATAAAGCAGAAATACATGTTTTTCTGGAACTCTCTTGCTTTTTCGATGATCCAGCAGATGTTGGCAATTTGATCTCTGGTTCCTCTGCCTTTTCTAAATCCAACTTGAACACCTGGAAGCTCATGGTTCACGTATTGCTGAAGCCTGGGTTGGAGAATTTTGAGCATTATTTTACTAGTGTGTGAGATGAGTACAGCTGTGTGGCAGTTTGAGCATTCTTTGGCATTGCCTTTCTTTGGGATTGGAATGAAAACTGACCTTTTCCAGTCCTGTGGCCACTGCTGAGTTTTCCAGATTTGCTGGCATATTGAATGCCGTACTTTCACAGCATTATCTTTCAGGATTTGAAATAGCTCAGTTGGAATTCTATCACCTCCACTAGCTTTGTTCGTAGTGATGCTTCCTAAGGCCCACTTGACTTCACATTCCAGGATGTCTGGCTCTAGATGAGTGATCACACCATCGTGATTATCTGGGTCATGAAGATCTTTTTTGTATAGTTCTTTTGTGTATTCTTGCCACTTCTTAATATCTTCTGCTTCTGTTAGGTCCATACCATTTCTGTCATTTATTGAGCCCAACTTTGCATGAAATGTTCCCTTGGTATCTCTAATTTTCTTGAAGAGATCTCTAGTCTTCCCCATTCTGTTGTTTTCCTCAGTGATCATGCCTAGAACCTTCCTATGGGTGACCCAGCGCATCCCAGATTCAGTCAATAAAGAAGAAATTTTCCCTGACAGAGGCCGGGAAATGCCTCACTTTCACACACATAAAATGTATGAGTGAATTATCAGAGTCTGAGGCAGCCTGTCTCTACTGTCTGATCCCAGGCACAAAGAGTCATTTTTCCTTAACCTATGCTGTCCCTGTCAGCATCTTAGATAAACAAATAAAAAGTAACTTCTCAAGTCTCACGTGTGGGAAGAAAAAACAAGTTTGCCCACAAACCTCTGAATATAAGCAAATTCATATCGGTCATGTATGATAAAGAAATTATACTTACCTTCACTTTTACCTGAAAAAAGAAAAAAAAAAGTTTCATTATTGAAAACTCCTTCCAGAGGCCCCTTTAAAATGCTACACTTCCATTACTTTTAGTCCATCAGTTGACCCACACAGATAGCATCTGAGAGTGATATGCTTGTGAATGCAACTCTTTCTGGTCATAAAAGGAATTATGCCTAATTTAACTAAATGGCCTCATTTCCAAGAGCCTGGATAAAGAGTAGTTTCAGCTTGTTCAAGATTTAATGTGGGCTGACAGGAAAGAGAAATGTAATCTATCATCTAAGAGTACTCTTAATATCTCAAGGACTCACAGTTATTCGGCTGTCAGAGCCTTTTTACCTATTTATTTATCCTACAGCTATAAGACAGTATCTGCTAAGGATCTGTGTTTTTGCTTCAAAACTCCCAGAACTGCATTATAAAAATTTACCTTATTCAGCAATATTTTTAAAGACTATGTGTAAGATCCAAATATGCACAATCCAGCAGTTTGTATGCAGCTGCTCATTAAGTACTGAAAAACTCTTCATTTTGCCACTTTTATTTAATGCCATCATTTATTAAAGTACCAGATGCTCATTGCAAATATATGTTATAAAGATAAGACAAAGACAAAATGAAAAATATCATTCATAATGCCCTGTGCCCAAAGATAAACACCATTTACATTTTGGCAAGTGTCTTTTTTTCTTTGTGTACAGGATAGTGAGATATTATACTAATTATGTTTTTATAAAAAATATATTAATACATACTGTCTAATACCTACTTCTTCGCCTAAATGTGCTATTGATCACCACTGATATAAATGAATACAAAATTTTCAGCAACATTTAGAATGGCTATATTCCACTATATAAAAATACCATAACTCATTTAACCAGTTCCCTGATGATAAAGACTGACACTGTTCCCATTTATCTTTAAAATAAGCAAAGGTGGTTAATAAACTTATCAGATCATAATGTGACTGACTTCACATAAGAGTGAAGATCATCTCTTGCCTAGGAATTTGCATCTCATCTGATATTAAATCAACAGTTTCCACTGAGTACCATATGTGACTTCATATAAATCAAAAGCTGTGTTTAAAGACATCCTTTCATTCTAACCTTAGAATGACTAGTCTGCCAGCCTTTATGGAATGATGCAATCTCACTGCTTTCCAGAAGTAAATTTCCGTTTGTTGACTTTATAAGATCAGCAGTTTTTCAAATAAATTTAAAAAATGAAAACTATTCCACATTTTCTAAAAGTACATCAAAGAATTCATCAGTAAGCATATCTTCAGAAAACATGGATATGTATTTCCTAGGGAAAAAGCCTGAAATCATACACTTAAAATGGTTTATTCAACAAACTGTTCTGCCTGTTATAGACTGGGCAAGGTTTGTGACTTTCAATTTTACGTCCCCTCTGCACCTATCCAGTGCCTAACACATAGTAAATAGTGGATAATCATTTGTTGAAGGAACAAGTGATTTTCACTACTGTAGACAAGACCATTAAATGAGGAGGGCGATTTTCATTGATCATTTAATTATACCATCTATTATGTTTCAGGCTCTTTACTAAGGGATGAAACCAAGAAATGCTACTCATAAGTCCAAAGTACTAGGGGAAATCAATCGTTACAGTGGTGGTGGTGGTGGTTTAGTCACTCAGTCAAGCCTGACTCTGTGCGACCCCATGGACTGTAGCCCACCAGGCTCCTCTGTCCATTGGATTTCCCAGGCAAGAATACTGGAGTGGGTAGCCATTTCCTTCTCCAGGGCATCTTTCGACCCAGGGACTGAACCTGAGTCTCCTGCTGGGCAGGTGGATTCTTTACCACTGAACCACCTGGGAAGCCAATAGACACATAAATAGTAGTAAAATAATGCTAGCAAGTGGAAAGAGCTGAAAGAGGAACAAAATAATACATAAGATCATTTTATGAGGAGAGAGATTACTGCCAGTTAGGGGAGATCAGAGAAATTGATGGAGTGGGCAAGGAAGCATTTAAGCCAGACCCTGAGTATAAGCAGAAAATGAAAAATGTTAATGAGATATAAAGTCAACTGAATTTGAAATCAGACTCCCCAGATAAACAATATAATTTCAAGTTTTAGGAAAATGTAACGCAGAAGTTTTTTGGATATTCATTGAACTAAAAGATGAGTAAAAACAACTGAAAGCCTGAACGCACACATTCTGCAAAAATATATTAAAAATGTATGATTTAAACTTCATCCTATGATAGTGTAAATTCATTATGAAAATATTCCTTACTAAAGTGTAAATATTTTCAACACCAATTTCTCTGCAAGAATGAGGCATAACTTTTATGAAAACAGGAATATATGATCTCAAATGCTCTTGCCAATCCTTATCTTGCCTCCTCCTTCCTTCTAACCGAAGTTGACTAGCTGATAAATAACAGTGCAAATAAATAACTCACCTTGACCAGAAGCCAAAGGATTTAAAGGTCTTTTAATTGTCTGTGGCCTAGAAACAAAAAATTAAAGTATAAAGTATAAATATGTTACCCATCATGCTATAATTAGTTAAGTAAACGTGAAATTCCCTCAGAAAGTTTTTTAATAATTATGTGCGTGCATGCGTGCTTAGTCACTTCAGTCGTGTCTGAATCTTTGCAACCCCATGGCCAGGCTCCTCTGCCCATGGGATTCTCCAGGCAAGAATACTGCAGTGGGGTGCCATGTCCTCCTCCATCCAGGGCATCTTCCCAACCCAGAGACTGAACTGCATCTCTTGTGTCTCCTGCATTGGTTAATAACTATATCTAAAATCAAGCGGCTTTACTGATTTTATAAAATATTTATTTTTTCTAACTGCTATACGGGAGGATGGTTATTTGTTTTAGTGATAAAGTTTCTGATCTCTTCCCACTGTAGCAGCCAAAAAGTCATTTCATAATCATTTCTTCAAACAAAGCAAGATAAAAAAACACCAGTCAAGCTCTTCTCTTAGTTACTAACATATTTTTATATTTGTTATATACATGTGTATGTCATAAAATAAACTCGTTTCAAAGACAAGCAGGAAAAAAAAGGCAAATACTCAACACAAGCACTAAAATAAAAAGGGATAAAAACAGTTGTGGTTAGATTATTTTCCACTTTGATAATTTTAAGTCTATCAATTTGCTCTGTGGCCATCAAGTTTGTTATAATTTCAATCAAGATGGTTTTTAATAAGTTTAAAATAAGTATTTAATAAGAAAAAAGAGAGTAATGTCACTAAAATGTTTTTAAATCCCAAATTAAATCTAGTATCACTAATAGAGTATAGGGATCATTTTAATGTACTTTATTTATTTTACAATTGCACAACTTGAGACACTTTGAGAACAGAACACGTAAGCTATATTTTAACATACTCAATTTTAATGCCCCCTACATTGTTTATATTTTAGAAATATTATGCAGACAATGATATAAATCAATTAGGGAACAATAACTAACTAATAACTAATACAAAATCTAACAAATGCTTTAGTTGGGCTCTATTTTCATTTATATTAAAAATTAGGAAAAAAACCTCTAAAGTAAGTCAATAAATTCTATAAATCAAACATTCCTAATAAGAGTCAAGAGAATTTAAACGAAACACATGGCAGAAATGAGTAAATAATGAAAACTCTCCACTTTCTAAACTGCAGAAATTCTGCAAGTTAAAGAAACTGCTGATCTCAAATGCTTATATTTGACACGAAAAGTAAAAAGTATTTTTGCCACACTTGGGAACTCCAGAAATCTTCCCAGAATTATCCCCACCTCTGAGATAGCATCACACCCATGTGCACACACACATCCCTTCCAAAACCCAATAAGTACCCTGTTTACAGCCTAGAGGCTTACAAGTGGGTAAACGTGAAGCACGTCTTAGTCCCCCACTGTTCAAAGTGACAGCTTCCATTGCAGTCAGTAGGAGGACAAAGAGGGTTCTTCCACTTACTATGTCTTCGACACTAGACAAATCACTGAACCTTTCCAAGTGTCAGTTTCTCCATCTGTAAACAGTGATGACTACAACACAGAGTTGTTACAAGGACTAAGGAGGAAATGTTTGTAACATATTTAACACAACAACTGGCACAACACGAGTGCCCAAATATTACTTGTTTATAATAAGTAATATTTTTCTCTGAAAAGAACTTAACTTTAATTTGAAAGCAGATAAAATAACCACAGCAACAAAAAAAGAGGCGTATAGAGCACCGAAAAGAATATGCAGCTATATACCCTAATTTATTCCCTGCACTAACTATATCATCTCTCTGGCTCTAGGTTAGCTCACCTGAGATTCTATAACCCACTTAAGGAACATTTGAGAAATGCCTACAACACTCCCCAAAACGTCCAATACTATCCTAAGTCTTTTAAAAAAGAAAGAAGTATTTGTTGACATGCATGTCTACATGTTTCCCTAGAGGGAAACTGGATTAATGAATGAATATGTTACTGTGTCCAAATACATCCTTTAATAAAGTGAATTTGATTTGTAATTTTAAGTCATTATGATACTGTTTGTTTATAAAGAGAAATGAGCACATCTTTCAGGAATTTTTTAAGGAAAATGACACATACTTAAAACAGTTTTCTTCATAGATGACATTCCATATCTTCCAAGCATCTGGTCCCTTGTAACCCGTGTAGCGCTCGGGATTAAGGAGCAAATCGACATACTCAGCATCAGGAGACTGTATATCTGTAAAATAAAATGTTTTATAATAATCTTTCTTTTTTTTTCAGTTACCTTAAAAAGCTAGTATGACACACTGTATTCCATCGATTCTAAGGCACTACAAATGTTAACAATGCATTTGGGACTTAAAAACACCTTTTAGGAAGAAAAATACAAGGGAAAAGTAGAAGGAACAAAAACATCCACATTAAATTACACACCAGTGGCAAAAGCATCCTGGTTTTATAAAGGTTAAAAAAAAAAAAGGAATATGTGAATTACAGAATTGAAGGAACATAATAATTCGATTCAGGTAAGCTATCCAGGCAAAGAATATATGTACATTTCCCATCACATTAACCACAAGCAGTTCATAAGTAACTGAGGTAAATGAAGACATATTGGTGCCACACAGTTTGTTACCAAATACTTCCTTTTTACATGACCACTACAAAGCTGTCCCAAAGGCATAATCCTAAATATGCAAAACATTATAAACAAGATATCTGTACCAGTATTATTTATAAAAGAGAAAATTAGAAGCATCCTAAATGTCCAACAGAGCAGAGCACAGGCTCTGGAGCCAGAGTACCTGGATGAGATGACTGGATGGCATCATCGACCCAATGGATGTGAGTTTGGGCAAACTCTAGGAGCCAGGGACAGGGAAGTTTGGCATGATGTAGTCCATGGGATCACAAAGAGTTGGACACAACTGAGTGGCAGAACAACAAACAACCTACTACTTATTGACTTTGAAACCCTGAGCAAGTCATGTAAATTCTCTATGCCTCGGTGTCCTCATTTGTAAAATGGGGATAATACTCATAGTGTTACTGTGAGACTTAAAGAAGTTTAAAGGTGCAGAGTGCTTAGAACAATAATAAGAGTAAAATAAATACTAACTAGTGGTATTAGAAGATCCTCTGGAGAAGGAAATGGCAACCCACTGCAGTATTCTTACCTGGAGAATTACATAGACAGAGGAGCCTGGTGGGCTATAGTCCATGGGGTCACAAACAGTTGGACGCAACTGAGCAACTAACACTTCCATTTCCATTTCCACTGGTATTATGATATATAATAGACCACTTTACAATCAAGAGAACTATTAAGTACAAAGGCAACCTACTAAAATGAAAAGATAAGCACTATAGAAAAGATAATTATAGATACATGTGAAAACCACTCCAAAATTGGTGGGATATTGGTTTCTCATATGTTCTATGAATTTGTATAATGTATTAAAACTTTAAAATGAAACAAAAGAAATAAGACCCCTAGTGCAACCCCCTCCATTGTTCTTGCCTGGAGAATCCCAGGGATGGGGGAGCCTGGTAGGCTGCTATCTATGGGGTCGCACAGAGTCGGACATGACTGAAGTGACTTAGCAGCAGCAGCAGCAGTCCTCCAGTTGCCTTATGGAATTAGTTAACAATACAGTAATAACCTAATTTATCTATAAAGTTTAACAGCATGAACTAACAAAGAAGGAGGGAGCGAGTGAAAATGGCCTCAAAGCAACCAAAGTGGATGACAAAAATCTGAGCTGAAAGGTGCTTACGTGACAGTCCATCAAGCTCTCTACAGTATCTACTTCTCGTTTAAAAAATAAAGATAAACTAAGCTTGGTTATTTTTAACCCAATTCACAGTTCATTAGAGTCATAAATTAGAAGGAAATTTGCTTCTGGAAAAAGCACAGTGATAGCACCTAGAAATAACTGAGAATTCAAGGTAAAAGTAGCAATTAAAATAACTAGAAATAAAAATAAAAACTTTAAAAACAAATCTGCATGGAATACCCTAGTTTAGGAACAGATAACTCTGTTCATCTCAATTATTAATAGTACTATAGAGATTACTTCAGTATAGCAAATTATGATAAATTTATAAAAAATAACACTGACTTTCAAAACATATAAATAATACTCAGCATTTAGTATTTTAAGACAGAAAACAAACCACCAAGGAATGATTAAATTCTTAATATTCTGCTTCATTATAGATAAACACTAGCTGACTCATAATTTTACTTATGACATAACTTCATCTCTCTCCAACTTCATTTTAAAAAGTTAATATAACCATATTTTTCCAGATGACAAAAGCTCAAATTTATAATTCAGATTAGATGTCAACTACAGGAAAAAAACTATTAAAAATACAAACACATGGAGGCTAAACAATAAGCTTCTGAATAACCAACAAATCACAGAAGAAATTAAAAAAGAAATCAAAATATGCAAAGAAACGAATGAAAATGAAAACACAACAACCCAAAACCTATGGGACTCAGTAAAAGCAGTGCTAAGGGGAAGGTTCATAGTAATACAAGCTTACTTCAAGAAACAAGAGAAAAATAAAATAAATAACCTTACTCTACACCTAAAGTAACTAGAAAAAGAAGACATTAAGAACCCCAGGGTTAGTAGAAGGAAAGAAATCATAAAAATTAGGGCAGAAATAAATGAAAAAGAAACAAAGGAGACCACAGCAAAAATCAACAAAACTAAAAGCTGGTTCTTTGAGAAGATTAATAAAATAGACAAACCATTAGCCAGACTCATCAAGAAAAAAAGGGAGAAGAATCAAATCAACAAAATTAGAAATGAAAATGGAGAAATCACAACAGACACAGAAATACAAATGATCATAAGGGACTATTATCAGCAATTATATGCCAATAAAATGGACAACTTGGAAGAAATGGAAAAATTCTTAGAAAAGTACAACTTTCCAAAACTGAACCAGGAAGAAATAGAAAATCTTAACAGACCCATCACAAGCACGGAAATCTAAACCATAATCAGAAATCTTCCAGCAAACAAAAGCCCAGGACCAGATGCCTTCACAGCTGAATTCTACCAAAAATTTAGAGAAGAGCTAACACCTATCCTACTCAAACTCTTCCAGAAAATTGCAGAAGGTAAACATCCAAACTCATTCTATGAGGCCACCATCACCCTAATACCAAAACCAGACAAAGATACCACAAAAAAAGGAAACTACAGGCCAATAACACTGAAGAACATAGACACAAAAATCCTTAACAAAATTCTAGCAAACAGAATTCAACAACATATTAAAAGATTATACATCATGACCAAGCGGGCTTTATCCCAGGGATGCAAGGTTTCTTTAATATCTGCAGATCAATCAATGTGATATACCATGTCAACAAATTGAAAGATAAAAACCATATGGTTATCTCAAAAGATGCAGAGAAAGCCTCTGACAAAATTCAAAATCCATTTATGATAAAAAAAAAAAAACCCTCCAGAAAGCAGGAATAAAAGGAACATCAGTTCAGTTCAGTTCAGTCGCTCAGTCGTGTTCGACTCTTTGCGACCCCATGAATCGCAGCACGCCAGGCCTCCCTGTCCATCACCATCTCCCGGAGTTCACTCAGACTCGCATTCATCGAGTCAGTGATGCTATCCAGCCATCTCATCCTCTGTCATCCCCTTCTCCTCCTGCCCCCAATCCCTCCCAGCATCAAAGTGTTTTCCAATGAGTCAACACTTCGCATGAGGTGGCCAAAGTACTGGAGTTTCAGCTTTAGCATCATTCCTTCCAAAGAAATCCCAGGGCTGATCTCCTTCAGAATGGACTGGTTGGATCTCCTTGCAGTCCAAGGGACTCTCAAGAGTCTTCTCCAACACCACAGTTCAAACGCATCAATTCTCCGGTGCTCAGCCTTCTTCACAGACCAACTCTCACATCCATACATGACTACTTGAAAAATCATAGCCTTGACTAGAGAGACCTTAGTCGGCAAAGTACTGTCTCTGCTTTTGAATATGCTATCTAGGTGGGTCATAACTTTCCTTCCAAGGAGTAAGCGTCTTTTAATTTCATGGCTGCAATCACCATCTGCAGTGATTTTGGAGCCCCCCAAAATACAGTCTGACACTGTTTCCACTGTTTCCCCATCTATTTCCCATGAAGTGATGGGACCGGATGCCATGATCTTAGTTTTCTGAATGTTGAGCATTAAGCCAACTTTTTCACTCTCCTCTTTCACTTTCTTCAAGAGGCTTTTTAGCTCCTCTTCACTCTCTGCCATAAGGGTGGTGTCATCTGCATATCTGAGGTTATTGATATTTCTCCCGGCAATCTTGATTCCAGCTTGTGTTTCTTCCAGCCCAGCGTTTCTCATGATATACTCTGTATATAAGTTAAATAAGCAGGGTGACAATACACAGCCTTGACATACTCCTTTTCCTATTTGGAACCAGTCTGTTGTTCCATGTCCAGTTCTAACTGTTGCTTCCTGACCTGCATACAGATTTCTCAAGAGGCAGGTTAGGTGGTCTGGTATTCCCATCTCTTTCAGAATTTTCCACAGTTTCTTGTGATCCACACAGTCAAAGGCTTTGGCATAGTCAATAAAGCAGAAATAGATGTTTTTCTGGAACTCTCTTGCTTTTTCCATGATCTCTGGTTCCTCTGCATTTTCTAAATCCAACTTGAACATCAGGAAATTCATGGTTCACATACTGTTGAAGCCTGGCTTGGAGAATTTTGAGCGTTACTTTACTAGTGTGTGAGATGAGTGCAATTGTTCGGTAGTTTGAGCATTCTTTGGCATTGCCTTTCTTTGGGATTGGAATGAAAACTGACCTTTTCTAGTCCTGTGGCCACTGCTGAGTTTTCCAAATTTGCTGGCATATTGAGTGCAGCACTTTCACAGCATCATCTTTCAGGATTTGAAATAGCTCTACTGGAATTCCATCACCTCCACTAGCTTTGTTCATAGTGATACTTTCTAAGGCCCACTTGACTTCACATTCCAGGATGTCTGGCTCTAGATGAGTGATCACATCATCATGATTATCTGGGTGGTGAAGATCTTTTTTGTACAGTTCTTCTGTGTATTCTCGCCATCTCTTCTTAATATCTTCTGCTTCTGTTAGGTCCATACCATTTCTGTCCTTTATCGAGCCGATCTTGCATGAAATGTTCCCTTGGTATCTCTAATTTTCTTGAAGAGATCTCTAGTCTTTCCCATTCTGTTGTTTTCCTCTATTTCTTTGCATTGATCGCTGAAGTAGGCTTTCTTATCTCTTCTTGCTATTCTTTGGAACTCTGCATTCAGATGCTTATATCTTTCCTTTTCTCCTTTGCTTTTCACCTCTCTTCTTTTCACAGCTATTTGTAAGGCCTCCCCAGACAGCCATTTTGCTTTTTTGCATTTCTTTTCCATGGGCATGGTCTTGATCCCTGTCTCCTGTTACGAATCTCATTCCATAGTTCATCAGGCACTCTATCAGATCTAGGCTCTTAAATCTATTTCTCACTTCCACTGTATAATCAGAAGGGATTTGATTTAGGTCATACCTGAATGGTCTAGCAGTTTTCCCTGCTTTCTTCAATTTCAGTCTGAATTTGGTAATGAGGAGTTCATGATCTGAGCCACAGTCAGCTGTTTTTGTTGACTGTATAGAGCTTCTCCAACTTTTGCTGCAAAGAATATAATCAATCTGCTTTCGGTGTTGACCATCTGGTGGTGTCCATGTTTAGAGTCTTCTCTTGTGTTGTTGGAAGAGGGTGTTTGCTCTGACTAGTGCATTTTCTCGGCAAAACTCTATTAGTCTTTGCCCTGCTTCATTCCGCATTCCAAGGCCAAATTTGCCTGTTACTCCAGGTGTTTCCTGACTTCCTACTTTTGCATTCCAGTCCCCTATAAGAAAAGGACATCTTATTTGGGTGTAATTCTAAAAGGTCTTGTAGGTCTTCATAGAACCGTTCAACTTCAGCTTCTTCAGCATTACTGGTTGGGGCATAGACTTGGATTACTGTGATACTGAATGGTTTGCCTTGGAAACGAACAGAGATCATTCTGTCATTTTTGAGATTGCATCCAAGTACTGCATTTTGGACTTTTTTGTTGATCATGATGGCTACTCCATTTCTTCTGAGGGATTCCTGCCCTCAGTAGTAGATGTAATGGTCATCTGAGTTAAATTCACCCATTCCAGTACATTTTAGTTTGCTGTTTCCTAGAATGTCGATGTTCACTCTTGCTATCTCCTGTTTGACCACTTCCAATTTGCTTTGATTCATGGACCTGACATTCCAGGGTCCTATGCAATATTGCTCTTTATAGCATCAGATCTTGCTTCTATCACCAGTCACATCCACAGCTGGGTATTGTTTTTGCTTTGGCTCCATCCCTTCATTCTTTCTGGAGTTATTTCTCCACTGACCTCCAGTAGCATATTGGGCACCTACTGACCTGGGGAGTACCTCTTTCAGTATCCTACCATTTTGCCTTCTCATACTGTTCATGGGGTTCTCAAGGCAAGAATACTGAAGTGGTTTGCCATACCTCAACATAATAAAAGCCATATATGATAAACCCACAGCAAACATTATCCTCAATGGTGAAAAACTGAAAGCATTTCCCCTAAAGTCAAGAACAAGACAAGGGTGCCCACTCTCACCACTACTATTCAACATTGTTTTGGAAGTTCTAGCCATAGCAATCAGAGCAGAAAAAAAATAAAAGGAATCCAGACTGGAAAAGAAGTAAAACTCTCACTGTGCAGATGACATGATCCTCTACATAGAAAACCCTAAAGATTCCACCAGAAAATTACTAGAGCTAATCAATGAATATAGTGAAGTTTCAGGATATAAAATTAACACCCAGAAATCCCTTGCATTCCTATACATTAACAATGAAAAAAAAGAAAGAGAAACTAAGGAAACAATTCCATTCACCATTGCAACGGAAAGAATAAAATACTTAGGAATAAATCTACCTAAAGAAACAAAAGACGTATATATAGAAAAATATAAAACACTGATGAAAGAAATTAAAGATGACACAAATAGATGGAGAAATATACCATGTTCATGATTGGAAGAATCAAGAATCAACCTTGATTCATGAATCAAGAATCAACCAATATAGTGAAAATGAGTATACTACCCAAAGCAATCTATAGATTCAATGCAATCTATCAAGCTACCAACGGTACTTTTCAGAGAACTAGAACAAATAATTTCACAATTTGTATGGAAATACAAAAAACCTCAAATTAGCCAAAGCAATCTTCAGAAAGAAGAATGGAACTGGAGAAATCAAGCTGCATGACTTCAGACTATACTACAAAGACAATACTATCAAGACAGTATGGTACTGGCACAAACAGAAATATAGATTGATGGAACAAAATAGAAAGCCCAGAGATAAATCCATGCACCTATGGGCACCTTATCTTTGACAAAGGAGGAAAGAATATACAATGGAGAAAAGACAATCTCTTTAACAAGTGGTGCTGGGAAAACTGGTCAACCACTTGTAAAAGAATGAAACTAGAACACTTTCTAATGCCATACACAAAAATAAACTCAAAATGGATTAAAGATCTAAATGTAAGACCAGCAATTATAAAACTCCTAGAGGAAAACATAGCAAAACATTCTCTGACATAAATCACAGCAGGATCCTCTATGAACCACCTCCCAGAGTAATGGAAATAAAAGCAAAAATAAACAAATGGGACCTAATTAAACTTAAAAGCTTTTGCACAATGAAGGAAACTATAAGCAAGGTGAAAAGACAGCCTTCAGAATGGGAGAAAATAACAGCAAACAAAGCAACTGACAAAGAATTAATCTCAAAAATATACAAGCAGCTCCTGCAGCTCAATTCCAGAAAAATAAGTGACCCAATCAAAAAATGGGCCAAAGAATTAAACAGACATTTCTCCAAAGAAGACATACAGATGGCTAAGAAACACATGAAAAGATGCTCGACACCACTCACTATCAGAGAAATGCAAATCAAAACTATAATGAGGTACCATCTCATGCCAGTCAGAATGGCTGCTATCAGAAAGTCTACAAACAATAAATGCTGGAGAGGGTGCAGAGAAAAAGGAATCCTCTTACACTGTTGGTGGGAATGCAAACTAGTACAGCCACTATGGAGAACAGTGTGGCAATTCCCTTAAAAGACTGGAAATAGAACTGCCATACAATCCAGCAATCCCACTGCTGGGCATATACACTGAGGAAACCAGAGTTAAAAGAGACATGTGTATCCCAATGTTCATCACAGCACTGTTTACAATAGCCAGGACATGGAAGCAACCTAGAGGTCCATCAGCAGAAGAATGGATAAGAAAGCTGTGGTACATATACATAATGGAATATTCAGTTCAGTTCAGTTCAGTCGCTCAGTCGTGTCCGACTCCTTGCGACCCCATGAATCGCAGCACGCCAGGCCTCCCTGTCCATCACCATCCCCTGGAGTCCACTCAGACTCATGTCCATCGAGTCAGTGATGCCATCCAGCCATCTCATCCTCTGTCGTCCCCTTCTCCTCCTGCCCCCAATCCCTCCCAGCATCAGAGTCTTTTTCAATGAGTCAACTCTTCACATGAGGCGGCCAAAGTACTGGAGCTTCAGCTTTAGCATCATTCCTTCCAAAGACATCCCAGGGTTGATCTCCTTCAGAATGGACTGGTTGGATCTCCCTGCAGTCCAAGCGACCCTCAAGAGTCTTCTCCAACACCACAGTTCAAAAGCATCAATTCTTTGGCGTTCAGCCTTCTTCACAGTCCAACTCTCACATCCATACATGACTACTGGAAAAACCATAGCCTTGACTAGACGGACCTTAGTTGGCAAAGTAATGTCTCTGCTTTTGAATACGCTATCTAGGGTGGTCATAACTTTTCTTCCAAGGAGTAAGCGTCTTTTAATTTCATGGCTGCAGTCACCATTTGCAGTGATTTTGTACTCAGCCATTAAAAAGAATGCATTTGAATCAGTACTAATGAGGTGGATGAAACTGGAGCCTATTATGCAGAGTGAAGTCAGAAAGAAAAACACCAATGCAAGTATACTAAGGCATATATATAGAATTTAGAAGATGGTAACAATGACCCTATATGCAAGACAGCAAAAGAGACACAGATGTATAGAACAGTCTTTTGAACTCTGTGGGAGAAGGTAAGGGTGGGATGATTTGAGAGAGTAGCATTGAAACATGTATATTGTCATATGTGAAACAGATTGCCAGTCCAGGTTCAATGCATGAGACAGGGTGCTCAGGCTGGTGCACTGGGATGACCCTGAGGGATGGGACAGGGAGGGAGGTGGGAGGGGGATTAGGGATGGGGAACACATGTACACCCATGGCTGATTCATGTCAACGTATGGCAAAAACCAGTACAATATTGTAAAGTAATTAGCCTCCAATTAAAATAAATTAATTAATTAAAAAAATAAAATACTAAAAGGCTATAAACAAAAAAAAAAAACAAGTCCTAAGTAAGACAAATGCTTACCTTATAGACTTGTTATAAGAAAAATAAAAATAATATACGAAAAAAAAGATTTACAAAATACCTATCCTCTACCTACCATTACATACATTATTTATTTCTTATAAAGCTCTCCTTTTTGAAAAAAATATTCACCCTTCTGTAAGAGAAGAAACAAAAATATGTGGACAAATTATTCAGCCAAGATAACAGAACTCCATCATATACGGAGTGAATTACTGATTTGTGACACAAAAGTAAGCATGTAGCTTTAAAAGGACGCTTTGGTAAAGGTATTTCCATTCTTTCTCTAATACTGCAGGCCTAATAAAAATATAAGTTGCCATGTTACAAGGCGAATTTTATCTCACATAGCTATGTTTAGGCCAAAGAATCCTTGCAGAAAAGATGGCAAAATTAGGGTTGCTGCTGCTGCTGCTGCTGCTGCTAAGTTGCTTCAGTCATGTCCGACTCTGTGCGACCCCATAGACGGCAGCCCACCAGGCTCCCCCGTCCCTGGGATTCTCCAGGCAAGAATACTGGAGTGGGTTGCCATTTCCTTCTCCAATGCATGAAAGTGAAAAGCGAAAGTGAAGTCTCTCAGTCGTGTCCGACTCCTAGCTACCCCATGGACTGAAGCCCACCAGGCTCCTCCATCCATGGGACCCTCCAGGCAAGAGTACTGGAGTGGGGTGGGAGAGCATTTTATCATCCTTTCCTTACTGGCCTAACACTAGGTATAAGTCCACAGTTCTTTACCCAACACCCCTGGGCCCAAATGTGATTTGAAATTCAGAACTTTTCAGATTTTAGAAGAGTAATATAGTACACGCAACATATGTTGAATATTATTCCAGCAGAGATTGGGGCAGCAACCTTTAAACAAACACATAAATATTTCTGTAGTAAAAAACATGAAAATTCATACTGAGTGAATCTGCACTAAATTTAAGGAGAAAAATAGTCATTTTTCAAAGTTTCAGATTTGGGAATTAGAAACAATGGATTACAGATATGTATCTGCTAAAATATGGTCATGGTTTTCATTAAGTAAAGTTTATGTACTTTTTTCCCCCAAAATAAAGCCACAAATTAAATATGAGTACTTTCCCTTTTTCTTTTCCCTTTTTTGGGGAGGGGAGTGTTTCAGATTCATCTTTTGCTTACAATTAAAATGATCTATATCATTCTTTTCACTGATTTTTTTAAAAAAAAATCAGTCTGTTCCAAAAGAAGCAAAGAAGGATAATTTAATTTAATTTTGTTTAGCCAATTAAAATGCTAACAAGTAAACTTACGAAAAAGGAGATACTGGAAAAAAACAATGGAAGACTGGGAGAATCTATAAATCTAATTTAAAAATCCATAAACCAAACGGTTCTAATGCATTCTAGGACTCCTAGATTTTAATCGTACCAAAGCTCTGGCTTGGTTTTATTTAAATGTCACAGACATAACTCATGGTTCATTATTTTCTTTCCACAAAACAACACAAATCATCATTAAGGAAAATATTTAACAATCCAAGGTCAGTATAACAAAGCAAGTTACACAAAGTACCTGTATATATTACAAAAGTTAAATATATATATTACTAAGTACACAGAACTGCAAACTCAGGAGGTGATTTTTTCTCCAGAAACTGGGTTTTCTTTTTAAATTGTTTTATTGTGGTAAAATATACGCAACATGAAATTTGCCATTTTAACCATGTTTAAGACTACAATTCAGTGGCATTAATTATATTCACAGTGTTGTGCAACCATCATCACTGTTTCCAAACTTTCCTATGATTTCAAACAGAGATTGTAACCATTAAGCAATAACTCCCACTCTCCTTCCTCCTAACTCTAGGTAACTTAAAACCACTTCCTACCTGTATCAGTTTGCCTATTCTAGATATATCATGTAAGTGGGGTCATAGGACATTTGCCTTTTGCACTTGGCTTATTTCATTTAGCCTAATGTTTTCAGTGTTATCCATATTGCAGCGTGAATCAGAACTTCCTTTCTTTTTATGGCTAAATAGCATTCCACTGTAGAGAAGGCAATGGCACCCCACTCCAGCGTTCTTGCCTGGAGAATCCCAGGGACGGGGAAGTCTGGTGGGCTGCCCTCTATGGGGTTGCCAGAGTCGGACATGACTGAAGTGACTTAGCTGCAGCAGCAGCATTCCATTGTATGGGTATACTACACTGTGTTTATACAGTCATCTGCTGATGGATACTTGGGTTGTTTCCACCTTTTGGCTGTTGCGAATAAGGCTGCTGTGAACACGTTGTACAAGTATCTGCTTTACTGTTTTCAATCTTTGGGGGTAAATGCTGAGGAGTTGACTGTTATGTCACATGGTAATTCTGTGTTTAGCTTTTTGAGGAACTCCCTCAAAAAGAAACTGAGGATTAGAAACTGAGGATTTATTTTCTTTGAATTATTTCAAAAGAATATTTTTCTTTAGGTACAATCTTAACATGCATAGTATAAAAAATGTTATACCATCAACTTCACAGAAGTTGTCTGAGGAATCATCATGCTTGGTCCACTGAAGAACAGCCTTCTGCGTTTCCTCACTTTAAACAAAGAAAATGGAGTTACTCTTTTTAAGTTAACATTTCACCTGAAAAAGCATAAAATACTACTGCAAATAAAACACCAAACCTCAGAGATTCATCCACAGCCCCAAGTCGTTCAGCTTGCTCACATTCTTCAATGAGACTATTGGCTTCTTCAGAATACTACAACAAAAGGGAAAGAAATAGAATCCAATTAATTGTATTTTTAAAACTTTTAAGAAGACTGTCAAAGGAATTTGAGGTTCTTTTAGAACTAGCATCATCCCCTTGGTTTCAAAACTTTATAAGAAAAAAAAATAATAAGCCTCACATTCCTCCTGAAGCTAAAATATAAGTAAAAGGCTTTGCTCTTTGTTTTGTTGGAGAGCACAATTTACTATTATGTTTACAAAATAAAGAATAATTTATAGTCCAAGAACTATCAAAACGTCCACTAAGAAAATCTTTGAGGTTAAAGAAATCAGTTGGCAAGGAGTCATGGGGCAGTGTTCCACTTTTCTGATGACCTAATTGTGAGCATCAGTTTTCTTTTTCATAAAATAAGTGTTTGGGCTAGATCATGTGTGTCTACAATCTATTTCAACTCTAAATACTATGATTCTAAAAATGCCCTGGAGGCTACCAAGTCTTATAAAAAGTACTCCAATATCTTTAGGTGCTTAAAATACATTCTGTAACAATTGTATTTCTTTGGAAAGTCAAAGCCACGATATGAATTCTGCTTGCTGTGTACAAGGGAAGTAAGTATGGATCATGAGACTTTACAACACACCAGGCATCACTACCATACAGCTAAAAGATGACATTGGAAGCAGGAGACCACAGATTCAATCACTCAACAAATATAAACTGAGTGCCTATTATGTCCTTATTGTAAGGATGATCGTACAAATGAGTGTCCAGACAAGGACTCTTTTGAGGATAAAAGTGAACACTGAAATAACTGAAATGACATAACTATTTGAAATGATTTGTTTCATCACATTGGTCGACCTAAAGACAATTCAACTCAAAAACTACTATCAAAAATAAAATTATTTTTTATACATAATTAGGACTTCTCTGGGGGCTCAGTGGTAAAGCATTTGCCTGCAACGCAGGGTTCGATCCCTGGGTTGGGAAGATCCCCTGGAGAAGGAAATGGCAACCCACTCCAGTATTCTTGCCCAGGCAATACCACGGACAGAGGAGTCTGGAGGGCTGCAGTACTTGGTGTTGCAAACAGTCCGACACAACTGAGCATGTGCTCACACATACATAATTAAGTATAAATGGGTAAAGGCGTATGATGTATAACTCTTACATGGTTTTTAAAACTCTATGTATTTAATCATGCTAAGACAGTTCAGGCAAAATATTAAAAATTAGTGAATGTTTATAAAAAGTGTATAAAATGTCTTTATATTAATCTTGCAACTTTCCAATAAGTTAAAAATTACTTCAAAATAAAAAAGTTAAAAATACTTATCAAAAAGTAAACAAAATTTGTTCAAAAGATAACACACACTTATGTATTTTAATATACCAATCTATATTTAAGCAAAAGTTGTTGATTATTGTGATTACCTGAATATTAAAATGTAAGTTAAAGATAATAACTATTCCTAGCTCTTATTTAATAACTTAGTTAGCTTTGTAAGTCACATCTGTCTCAAAACTATGTCAGTGGCATTTTTTCTGAAGAAAAATTTTTCAAAAATGCTTATTATTTTCAATGTTTTACAAAATTGCCCACAATCTTCTTCAAAGTTGGTTTTAAGGTTAATTTGAAATCATCCCTACTTTCAACTGACTCTTCTCTAAAGATACAGTTTTTAATTGAGAAGACTTCCCTCCTGGCTCAGCTGGTGAGGAGTCTGCTTGCAATGCAGGAGACCCAGGTTCCATCCTTAAGCTGAGAAGATCCCCTGGAGAAGGAATTCCACTCCAGTATTCTTGCCTGGAAAATCCCCATGGACAGAGGAGTCTGGCAGGCTACAGTTCGTGGGGTTTCAAAGAGTTGGACACAACTGAGCCACTTTCACTTTAACTGAGAAAAATATTACTTCTACAGGTAAATATATGAAAATATTTTAGCCTACATATTTTCACAGTTTTATTCTTTGCCTCTAAGTACATCTCTTTAATAAATAAGACAAAAATCATTAAATAAATTATCTTCAGTTTTAAATTAAATGTTTTGCAAATAGAAATGAAATTGTAAGCTTTCCTAATTTAAATCGATTTCGGGTCATAATTTGGGATTCCCTCATAGCTCAGAATATAAATTTATCCAGTTGAAAGCAAGAGTTCATTAAGAGGAGACTCTTCCCACAAGGGGAGAGTCTCCAAAACACAATTGTAAAATTTCAGAATTTAATTTAGTATACCATTAAAGCTTTCTTCACTTAACATGTAAAGTTCTTTCCTACTTTTCATATCAATGAATATCCAGGTCTTTGTTTACAAGTTTTGTTATAATAAGTACAACTTGCTAAAGCTTCAAAAGCTGAAATTTGTTTTGTTCTTTTCTTTAAGCAGTCCATCAATAGATACTTTGAATAATGATTCTCTACTGATTTTGAAAATGCAATCAACATTTAGAGGGCTCGTTTCTTTAAAAATGATCAATACCAATGAAGGATTCTTAGACTATTTAACAAAATAGTTCTTCAAAGGCTCAACCATTTATAAAATTGGATTGATGATGGACAGCAAAGAAAGTCCACTACCATGCTAAAGTAATATTTTATTCAGCATAAGCGTCATCCCCAAAACTTCATAGTCTTTACTTAGTATATATATAAATACAAAATTTTATTTTGCTGTTCAGCTGCTCAGTCATGTCCGACTCTGCAACCCCATGGACTGCAGCACACTAGGCTTCCCTGCCCTTCAGCATCTCCTATATATTTTGACAAATATATACATTCTGACAATAGTAATTGTCAAATAGATAGAAGTAGTAACTTCTATCTTAAGTAGTAATATATCACAGCATGTCAGGATACAATTATGAATTATGTATGTACCTCAACCAATTATAATTCTGATTTAGTTAAGATTTCTTGATTTAGTAAGGACATTTCCTGATTTACCAGGACATTGTTTCTTTGTCCTTAATATTTTATTATTTGGCTGTGCCAGGTCTTAGTTGCAACGTGTGGGATCTTTAGTTGTGGCTTGCAAACTCTTAGTTGCAGGGTGTGGGATCTAGTTCCCTGACTAGGGATCGAACCCAGGCCCCTGCATTGGGAGCATGGAGTCTTAGCCACTGGACCACCAGGGAAGCAGGACACTGTTTCATCAAAATTGAATAGGTGTATCATCCCCAAAACACAAATACTTCATCTTCAGTTTTGAACTTTAAATGAATTTATACTAACATTCAGTGACAAATGCTTTTCTTCAACAGAATGAACTTCTGAAAATTTTACTTTGAGCATCAACTGAATGAAAAAAAATCAAACAATTTCTGGGACTTCCCTGGTGGTGCATTGGATAAGAATCTACCTGCCAATACAGAGGACACAGGTTCACTCTCTCGTCTGGGAAGATCCCACATGCCTCAGAGCAACTAAAGCCTATATGCCACAACTGCTGAGCCCGCACTCTAGAGAAGCCCGTGCAAAGCAACAAAGACCCAGCACAACCAAAAATAAATCATTTTTTAAAAATTCTGGAATTAAAATGATTATTTGAAACAGCTGATGATGGCATCATTTAATTACATGCAAAGCTCTGCACTAGAGCCAACACATTAATAGCTATGACTTCATTCTTTGTATATGAATAAAAAAAATGCAGAATCAAAAATGATCAAAATTAGTTTAAATCTAACACGGAAAAAGTGCAGAACAGTCATTGCCTCTATGGAAGGAGTATGGATTGACTAGGATGGGGTATGAAACAACTTTCTAGGGTAACAGCAATGCTGTTACAGAAGTCTAAGTTATAAAGGTGCATGCATTTAACAAATGCACACTTAAGATGTGTGCACTTCATTGTATATCAATTTTACTAAATGTACATGTAAGCAAATATTAGACTCTACTCAATGATATACTTCTAGTTATATATATATTTAGTTAATGACATATAGTGAGGGCAATGTATACTGATGCTTAAAACTTATTCAAAATACATCCAACAAATAAAATGGTTTAATGGATGGCTAGAAGGATGAGCAGATAGACAGACATGTAGTAAAGTGAGTTTATGAAAATGTTAATAGTAGAATCTAGGTGATTAGTACGATTAGTATGATCCAGTGTTGACAGGAAAATTCCTTCAACTAGGCTGTATGTATGAAAATTTTCATAATAAAATATCAGAAAATTTTAATTTAGAACAGTTATTTAGTCTAAATGGAAAATCACACATCCCAAAATGATATGTAAATGTATCATCTGCAGCTGCACATGTAAAGCTATCTTAGACACAGTCTTCTTAAAACAACCACTAAGTTACAAAGTAGATGCTCAGGCTTTGTCAGCAGATCTGTGTGTTTTGATTTTCATATGATCAGTGATACTTCCATGGTTCTTATGGACGGTAAACAATAACCCTTGTGTGAGTTATATATCATCATCAACTGCTGTAAGAAGTGGAAATTCAGTACTTCATTTTTCATTAAACATGTACTTTCTTTTTCCTCTTTTAGTTCTTTCAGCCAAAAGGATTCACTGTAAAATTTTAAAAGTACTAAATAGTAGTAAGTGGTTGATTTGCACCATGCAATGAAGGATAAAGCCACTGTAAAACAGGACTACTCTCTCTATGCAGGACTACTCATCCTCTGCTTCTCATACATATTTCTCATAAACCTAATCTATAATTTCCCAGGTTTTTCACTGACCAGGCAAATAGCACCTTAGGAGCTTAGGACATATAACAGGTATGACGCATACCAAGTGAAATGCGCGGAATATGTGTGAATCCTATTTGAAATCGACTATTAAGAGCTTCCAGGTGTCTCAGCGGGTAAAGAATCTGCCTGCAATGCAGGAGACGCAGGATATGCAGGTTTGATCCCTGGGTCAGGAAGATCCCCTGGAAGAGGGCACAGCAAACCATGCCAGAAAAGCCAACGGACAGGGGAGCCTAGCAGGCTACAGTCCCTAGAGTCGCAAAGAGTTGGACTGAAGCGACTGACCACGCATGCACATACATTAAGGCATTTACAAAACAACAAGAGAGACTGCAACCCTGACTTTGGTTATGTGGGGTTTTTACAGTATCATCTGTCTTAGAGATGCATACAAAGTATTTGTAAACAAAATGATTTATCTCAGATTGGCTTTAAAATAATTGGGAGAATGGAGTGGAAGGGATAGATGAAACAAGATTGACCACATATACTGGTAATGCCTTAAGCTGGGTGATGCGTACACAATTTGGGGTTCCCCCTACTTTTATTTTTCTTTTAAGCTTTAATTTTTTTAAAAAAAGGTAAAGAAAATGGAGGGAAGAGAATTAGAGCCGCTGAGTACAAATAACTTTCAAGGAGTATCACTGTACAGAGGAGCAGAGAAGTGAGGTATTAGTTGGTAGAGAAAGTGAGTTTTTTTAGTTTTGCCCAATACTAGACACATTAATAAGTATATATACAAACCTTGTAGCTGGCAGACTTAATTCCATCAGGAACTTCATCCTGAAAAAAATTTTCAAATGCTTTTAGATGACAGTTATTCTATCTTCTGAAAAAATATTTTATACTTCTATGATTTATAAGAAGAATTCACAGAACAAATGACTGAAGTTAACAGGCTAATATTTAACTGAGAACAGTTAGGCAGTCTTCATATTATTTCTTAATAAACAAAAAATTCAGTAAGTTATGCTGTGGATTGATTACACATATTAGAGAATGGAAATATAAAAACAGAATCTTAGCCATTATTCTTTTTAATGCTCAAACTGTCCCACATTTGACCACTAGGAGACTAAGTGCTGGCCTGTGTCTTTTTCATGTGGCCTGTGTCTTTAGCTGCCCTGGTGTCTATTATATGTTCCCCCAGTAATCTTTTTTTAAAAAAATATTTCTGTTTATTTGGCTGTGCCGGGTGTCCGTTGCTGGCACGCTGGATCTTTGTTTCAGCATGCAGGAACCTTAGTTGCCACATGCAGGATCCAGTTCCCCAACCAGAGAACCAAACGCGGGTCCCCTGCACTGGGAGCAAGAAATCTCAGCCACTGGAGCACGGGGAAGTCCCTACCCCAGTAATCTTTAACAGCACTTTTTGTTTCTGTTATGACAATATGCTCCAGGCTCATATACTTCTTGTCCCAGTCTAGGAATCAACCATTTTTTAAGGAACTCTAGTTCTTTTCAGAGGAAAATGGTACTAGTTTTTAGTTCTGTGTTGACCACTGTATAACACAGGATCTATCTGCCTGTCCTCAAAGTAATGCTGTGAGTAGAGATAATGATGTATGTGAGAAAGTGCTGTAAATTGCAGGGTCCTATTCTAATGCTAAATATATTCAGTGCAGTCCTGAAATAGATTCCAAAGGGAAAGACCCACACAGAGATGAACAATTTATTGTGCACTCGTCTAGAGTTTGAACTAGATCAATGTATAGTCTTTTCCTATGACCTGATAATTTAGATGGTTTCTAATTTTTTCATATAATAAACCAGGTCAAATGTATAGGTTGACTTCAGCAGAACTGACATTTTTACAATATTCAGTACTGCTTTATGGTCATCTTTGGACATCTGTCCAATTATAAGCGAAAATCTTTGTAGAATTGCTAGGTCAAAGGATATGTACTATTTTTATTGGCTACATCTTTCTAATTAATCTCCAAAAGACTTAACCACCAGAGTGTTCATTTCTTACTCCCGAACTAATGCTGAATATTGTTTTTCTTTTTCACATTGGCCAATTAATAATGGAAGTGAAAGAACATTGTTCTGATTAACTGTAAAGGTAATAAATAACTCTTAGAGATAGTCCAGCCTCCATAGGCACACAATCTGCCTCATTCAAATATTCTCTGGAATCGGGTGCAAATCAAAAGATGTGCATTTTAAAGTCCCATTGTTGTGTTGCGTTAGTCCCTCAGTCGTGTCCAACTCTTTGCGACCCCAAGGTCTGTCCATGGAATTCTTTAGGCAAGAATATTGGAATGGGTTGCCATTGCCTTCTCCATTGAAGCCCCGTATGAAGAACAGAATTTTAATTTTTTATTATTTTTCTATCTCCACTGTGTCCCAACGTATAACCTGAACCAAGTATATACATGAACTGAAAAAAGAAATCAAAGTGTTGACAAAAAGAAACTGGTCTTGGTTCCTCATTTAGCAGAAGGTATTAACAAAAGGTATTAACAAAACATCAGCAGACCTTCTGTAGTAGTGAGTTCATTGTGTTTAACCTTGTACGTGTATTGCACGTGTGATAACTGCACTGTACTCATGATGCAATGTCAATTTTTTTTTCTTCTTTTGGCCACACCATGTGGCCTGTGGGATGTTAGTTACCTAACCAGGGATTGAACCCAGACCCTTAGCAGTGAAAGTATAGAGTCCTAACCATTGGACAGCCAGGGAATTCCTGTAATGTCTTTTTAAGATACATAATGAAGAATATAATAGTGAGATGTCAAGATTTCAGTAATGTACAATATAAATGCTAGATGGGACAGCTGATTGTTTAGGCTGAAGCAAGTATTTCAAAGTATTTGAAATTATCTCTAATCACCTAGTTGTGATAGACTGCGCTACTCAGGAACTACTAGAACTGAGACCAGGCTTGTCCTAAGAGGAATTAAAAAGGCTCATTCCCATGTTGTCATTTGGAATGGAGCTTCTTGGTGTCTCTCTTCTCTGCCCACCCTTTCCTCTACTCCTTGTGTGTACACCTTCAGCCTATCTATTATTGGCTTATCACATTTGTATTGAAATGATCACTTAGTGTTTCTCTTGCAGAAATGACAAGTGCTCATCTTACATGCCCAGGTCCAGGTACACAGCAGACCCTCAAAAATATTCACTATTGAATAAAATTACATTCAATTGCTAATCGCTAGTCCTTCACCAGTCTCCACTCCATCTCATCTTCCACTCCCTACTCTCCGCAATGCTACCAATAACCTTTCTGAGTCTTCAGTCTAATTATGGCCCTCCTCTGCTACACTAAAATATAAGAATATTTTGGGGGTGAATAAATACCTTCTGTTGTTGTTGTTGTTTAGTCACTAAGTCACATCCGACTCTTTTGCGACCCCATGGACTGTAGCCCGCCAGGCTCTTCTGTCCATGGGATGTCCCAGGCAAGAATACTGGAGTGGGTTGCCATTTCCTTCTCAAGGGGAACTTCCCAAGCCAGGGAGAGAACCTACATCTCCTGCATTGGCAGGCAGACTCTTTACCACTGCACCACCAAGGAAGCCCAAATATCTTTTTTTTAAAAAAAGACTTCTCTCCATCAAGAACCCAGTTCAAGAAAAAAAAAGAGTGGGGGAAGGTATTGGCATGAAAGGCACTTGACTCCAGTTCTACAGAAGGTGCAATAAGTAGGTTCTCTCAGTTTCTCAGTACAAATTGCTAGCTTTCATTGAATTATTTTATTCTAGCATTTCTGTGGCCTCAAGTCAGATCATAAACATCTTAAGTTTTAGCTTCTTAAATGCTAAACTTGGCTGTTTTCTCTAGGATTTACAGTGAAATGGATTTCATCTGTCAGTCCGTCAACCTAGGGATCACTTTATGCGATGCGTCTCTCAGGTTGTTCTGCCCTCTCCAATCTTCTTCTGAAGGTGGCAACCCTTAGTTCTACACTGTGTTAAAATAATTACAAATAATGCTGTTGCAAGATGAGATTCAAATTTGCAATAATTGCCAAACTGCTTGTTCTGACTAATGTTAATAATAGCCCATTTAATGTGCAAGTGCAATTAAATGTCTTTAACAAGAATCCACCATAGTTTTAGCATTTTAAAAAGCCATATAAAAAAAGTCCTTGGTAAATTTGAATTTCCTCAAATACTTTTCCTATTACTAAATATAAATACTAGAATTAATGAAATAAAATGAAATATTTAAATTGATATCATTTTAATGATATGCTCATGTTTTAAATCATAGCAACATAAGGTATTTCCTAAGTTAACCCCTGACTTTTCAAAATGCTGTGTCTATGAGGATTAAAATAACTAAAAACTTGCTTTTTGTTCAGCTAATGATAAAATACTCATATTACATTTGCCTTTTTCCTCATACTAGACACGTATATGTAGCAATATTTACATGTATACAAATAAGCTGCTTAAAATGACACTATCACTTCACACCCAGGTGGCTCAGAGGTTAAAGTGTCTGCCTGCAATGCAGGAGACCTGGGTTCGACCCCTGGGTTGGGAAGATCCCCTGGAGGAGGAAATGGCAACCCACTCCAGTATTCTTGCCTGGAGAATCCCATGGACAGAGGAGCCTGGTGGGCTACAGTCCACAGGTTCGCAAAGAATCGGACACGACTGAGCAACTTTACTTTCACTATCAAAAAAAACAAACAAACAAAACACAGATAATAGCAAGTGTTAGCAATTTTAGTGAAGTCACTCAGTCATGTCTGACTCTTTGTGACCCTATGGACTATAGCCTGCCAGGCTCTTCTGTCCATGGGATTTTCCAGGCAAGAATACGGGAGTGGGCTGCCATTTCCTTCTCCAGATCTTCCCGACCCAGGGATCAAACCTGGGTCTCCTGCACTGCAGGCAGACTCTTTAATGTCTGAGCCATCAGGGAAGCCTCTGTGTTAGGAAAGATGTGGAGAAACTGGAAGCCTTGTACACTGCAAGTGAGAAAGTAAAATGGTACAGTCACTGTAGAAGACAGCATCAGTTCAGTTCACTCAGTTGTGTCTGACTCTTTGCCATCCCTGGACTAAAGCACACCAGGGTTCCCTGTCCATCACCAACTCCCAGAGCGCACTCAAACTCATGTTCAACACATCGGTGATGCCATCCAACCATCTCATCCTCTGTCAACCCCTTCTCCTCCCGCCTTCAATCTTTCCCAGCATCAGGGTCTTTTCCAATGAGTCAGTTCTTTGCATCAGGTGGTCAAAATATTGGAGTTTCAGCTTCAGCATCAGTTCTTCTAATGAATATTCAGCACTGATTTCCTTTAGGATTGACTGGTTGGACCTCCTTGCAGTCCAAAGGACTCTCAAGAGTCTTCTCCAACACCACAGTTCAAAAGCATCAATTCTTCAGCACTCAGCTTTCTTTACAGTCCAACTCACACATCCAGATGTAACTACCAGGAAAACCATAGCTTTGACTAGACGGACCTTTGTTATATCTACTACTGTGGGCAAGAATCCCTTAGAAGAAATGGAGTAGCCCTCAGTCAACAAGAGTTTGAAATGCAGTACTTGGATGCAATATCAAAAGAGACAGAATAATCTGTTCGTTTTCAAGGCAAACCATTCAATATCACAGTAATCCAAGTCTCTGCCCCAACCAGTAATGCTGAAGAAGCTGAAGCTGATAGTTCTATGAAGACCTATAGGACCTTCTAGACCTAACACCCCCAAAAGATGTCCTTTTTATTCTAGGGGACTGGAATGCAAAAATAGGAAGTCAACGGGTACCTGGAGTAACAGGCAAATTTGGCCTTGGAGTACAAAATAAAGCGGGGCAAAGGCTAACAGAATTTTGCCAAGAGAACACACTGGTCATAGCAAACACCCTCTTCCAACAACATGAGAGAATACTCTACACATGGACATTACCAGAGGGTCAATACCAAAATCAGATTGTTTATATTCTTTGCAGGGAAAAATGGAGAAGCTCTATACAGTCAACAAAAACAAAACCAGGAACTGACTGTGGCTCAGATCATGAACTCCTTATTGCCAAATTCAGAAGATAGTGTGGTGTTGCTCAAAAAATTGAACTAAGAATTACTGATGATCCAGCAATTCTGTTTCTAGGTATATACCTCAAAGAACTGAAAGTAGAGATTCAAACATATAATTTGTACATCCATGTTCATAGCAGTATTATTCACAAGAGCCAGAAGGTGAAAATAACCCAAAAGTCAATCAACAGGTGAATGAATAAACCAAATGTAGTACACACACACAGTGGAATGTTATTCAGTATTTAAAAGAGATAAAAATCTAGTACATGCTCCAATATAGATAACCTGGAAAATATGCTAAGTGAAACAAACCAGACATAAAAGAACAAATATTATAAAGATTCCCCTTATACATGAAGTACCTAGAGTAGTCAAATTCACAAAAAAGGAAAGCAAAATAGTGACTTCCCATGGCTGAAAGGAGGGAGGAATAGGAATTTATTGTTTAATGAGCATGAAGTTTCAGTTTAGAAAGATGAAAAAGTTCTAGAGATGGATGGTGGTGATGGCTGTATAACAGTGTGAATGTATTTAATGCCAATGAACTGTGCACTTAGAACTGGCTAAAATAAAATGGCAAATTTTATGTTATATATATTTTATCTCAATAAAAGAAAGTAAAATAAAAATATGTACTTTTAAAGGGAAAAAAATGCTTTCATTGAAAAGGGTAAAATTCTCTGCTTTCAGGGTGGAATATTTCACATTTTAATGATCTCAGAACTCCTAAGCAAGGCCAGTGGTTTTGTTCAAATCCCTGCCAAGGAGGAAAATGAATACATCCTCAGAAAAGGGGAAAGACTGCATTTGTACCTTAATAAATTTCACTTTTTTAATACTACATACATAGCCTTAGTTAAGACATAAGAAAAACAAATAATAAACCAAAAAGGACTTCCCTGGTAGTCCACTAGTTAAGAATCTAGCTGCTAACACAGGAGACAGGGGTTCGATTCTTGGTCTGGGCAGATCCCACATGGCATGGAGCAGCTAACCTGTGCACTCCAACTACTAAGCTTGTGCTCTAGAGCCCACGAGTCTCAACTACTGAGCCTGCGCTCTGCGACTACTGAAGTCAGTGCACTGAGAGCCTGTGCTCCACAATGAGAAGCCACCACAATGAGAGGCCTGTGCGCCACAGTGAAAATGGCCTCCACCCGCTGCAACTAGAGAAAGCCCGCACAGCAACGAAGGCCCAGTACGGCCAGTAAAAAATACATAAAAATATCAAGTCAAAGGAACAATAGCTTTTATTACTCTCAGTAATAAATCAACAGATTATATTAACCACAAAATCTTAATTCTACTATTATGAAGACAGAATAATACAAAATAGGCTTTACAGTCATAAGCTTAGAGTTTTAATATGTTGACTTTAAACAACGTTATATGGTGATTGCAGCCATGAAATTAAAAGATGCTTACTCCTTGGAAGAAAAGTTATGACCAACCTAGATAGCATATTCAAAAGCAGGGACATTACTTTGCCAACAAAGGTCCATCTAGTCAAGGCTATTGATTTTCCAGTGATCATGTATGGATGTGAGAGTTGGACTGTGAAGAAAGCTGAGCACTGAAGAATTGATGCTTTTGAACTGTGGTGTTGGAGAAGACTCTTGAGAGTCCCTTGGACTGCAAGGAGATCCAACCAGTCCATTCTGAAGGAGATCAGCCCTGGGATTTCTTTGGAAGGACTGATGCTAAAGCTGAAGCTCCAGTACTTTGGCCACCTCATGCGAAGAGTTGACTCATTGGAAAAGACTCTGATGCTGGGAGGGATTGGGGGCAAGAGGAGAAGGGGATGACCGAGGATGAGATGGCTGGATGGCATCACTGACTCAATGGACATAAGTCTGAGTGAACTCTGGGAGTTGGTGATGGACAGGGAGGCCTGGCATGCTGCAATTCATGGGGTCGCAAAGAGTCGGACACGACTGAGTGACTGAACTGAACTGAACTGATATTTAACCTAAGGATTCAAATATTATTTTAATTATATTGGACCCTTTCAAAATTGCAATTATTCCAAAAAACGTGACAGTTCTTAAATGTATAGACTGTTCTTACCGAGTGACAAGGCTTGACAGCACAATCCCTTCTTCCACACTGGCTGATATCATTCCAGAAAGGACATGGCCTTTTCAGGTTTACCTGCAAAATAAAATTAGAGAAAAGTTATAAAAATAAGAATCTCAAGATTGTAACAGACAGATGTTGAATTATGATACTATAACCTGGTCGTGTTATCAGTTGCAATTATTCCACTTCATCCATTTACCAATTGTCAAGTTTCAGTGATAGTGTAAACATGTAGCTGGTCTAAGCAAATCGGTAGACTTGGTCATAAAGACAAAACAGGCTACTAAACAGTTTGTGAACAGATAGCAACTGGAAGCCAAAGTAGTTCATGTCATCACTGCTCAACTTACAGTGTTTTTTTTTTTTCCAACTCACAGCCTTTCAATGAAAGTAATAGCTAACAGACAATTGTGAACACAGAGTGTACTGCATAGTACAATGATCAGATTTTCTATACTCTTTCAACAGATAACTCAAGATAAAACATCACAAATTACTTGTTAAAATAATACTGGTCAGAATAAAGTCATGCTTCTTAAAAATACTTCTTTTTTTAAATTAATTGGAGCAAATCTGATGTTTTGGAATGTTATGAACAACTCATGACTTTGATAACAATATAATAGCTTCTGTTCAGACTTCAATTTAACCAGCTAGATTCCAACACTAGAGTTCAAAACTCAACTTTTGAAATTAAAAGTATTCAATGGGTCATTTCAGAACCATATGGTTCATTCTTATGAACTGTATTTTCCTAATATAGCCTTACTCAATTTTAAATAATAAACACAATTTTGCAGCTCAGTGATCCCTAAGAAAATGTAATTATCCATTTAAGCTTTAAGTATTCCTATACCACCCCACAAATTTTTAAATACCTTGTAATATCTAAAGTAGTCACTTTCCAGGAGTTTTTGAAGTCTTGGGAAAAGCCTGTAGTTATTAAATTTATCAATGGTTTCAACATCACAGGTACAATCATCCAAGTAACCACTAACCTGTTACAAAGAAAATGGAATATTATATTAAAATATCATAGACGCAACAGTTTTTTCCTCACATGGTTACGATAAAAGAGCCCTTTACTCAACCAGCCCCTAGCCTCTTGCCTCCATATAGTTTTCTGAGCTAGGAGATGGCTATAACTGAGTAATGCTATTGCTCTTACTATTACCTATAGGAATGCAGTGGACATCATTTGTAGGGAGGGTGTACTGAGCTCAAAATGATACACATACCCGCAAAGAGTTGGTTGGTTCCCTGCAGCCATTCAGTATTCCCATCCCACCCTCCAGAATGACCGGGGGTGGACTTCTAATCCAAAACAAGTCACTGACTCCACTCCAGGACTCTGGAATTGAGGCTAAGAAGGAGCAATGTCTCCCCCTGTCACTAAAGAAGTAAACTCAGATCATATTCCATCATGTGAACTGAGGAACACGTAAACCAGCTAGCTGGCAGAGAGAGGAAAGATTCTACAAGACACACAAAGAAGCAGAAATAGAAGATGGAGAACATATGTTAGCTGAATTCCCTAGAGTTTGCCTGCTCCCTCTTCTACCATCTTTCCTGAAGGCATTGCTGCTGCTGCTGCTGCTGCTAAGTCGCTTCAGTCGTGTCCGACTCTGTATGACACCATAGACGGCAGCCCGCCAGGCTCGCCTGTCCCTGGGATTTTCCAGGCAAGAACACTGGAGTGGGTTGCCATTTCCTTCTCCAATGCATAAAAGTGAAAGTGAAGTCGCTCAGTCGTGTCCGAGTCTTCAAGGCCCCATGGACTGCAGCCTACCAGGCTCCTCTGTCCATGGGAGTTTCCAGGCAAGAGTACTGGATTGGGTAGCCAGTGCCTTCTCCACCTGAAGGCATTACCACCTTTGAATTCTTTGAGACCCAGTATTCCTATAATTCAGTTGTCTGTCTTTCCTTTTAGTTTCCAACAGGATGTGTAGGTCACAGACAAGGTTGGTGAATGTAAGAAGTGATACTGAATTTATAAGTGAAACAATAATTTGTTTTAAGGATATAACAACCCTCAAATATTGGCCTTGATAAATTTTATAGATTTGAAATGATGCTAAAAATTACTTATCATCAGCAACACTGAGATGGCAAATTAACCACAAAGCCAATCCTGATTTTCAAATGCTTAAAACCAATGTCTTAACTGTATTTAAGAAATCAAATTATTAAATCATATTATAATCATATGCAGTGGGAAAACATATTATAATCAGATAATGTTATCAATTGTGAAGGTAAAATTCTGAGATATTTATTTGGGATTAGGCAAACATCTAACAGAATTAATTAAGCATTGCCTTAAATAAGTAAAAAACACATTATGATTTTTAAGTAACTTTTTAACTTTTTTTAATATATAGCATGCTGCAGAAAAGAGATCCTTAGACTTTGGCCTGAATATCTGCATTATAAACTACTCTGGATTATATTTTTGGGAGATGTATTGCCAATAAAATAATAACTTAAAAATCTATTGGTAAGGAAACAAATAAAGAATAATTCATTGAAATACTGAATTTAGGTGTTCTCCTTTTGGAATATGTAAAATCCTACACCATCTTTTAATTGTAGAACATCACAAAACAGTAATGGAAATTTTTCACCTAAAAAATAAGAATACTTGGAATGATGACAGCAATATTCAAGAGATAAGTTTTGTTTGTTTGTTTGTTTGTTTTTTATCCAGCTTGCCTAGTCTTATTTGTTTTGGACTAAAGAATTCAGTTTCTAGAAATCTGAGTTACATATTTTGTCACTGTAATAACTATTTTCATTTCATATGCAAATGTGTTCTTGTTTCCTGCTAAAAACTTTCTCAGTATACAATAATCTTAGAGTCCTAATTCTGGGTACCAACAAAACAAAAGTGCTTCTGTGCCTGTGTGTATAAGTTGCTCAGTCGTGTCTAACTCTTTGCGGCTCCATGGACTGTAGACTGCCAGGCTCCTCTATCCATGGAATTCTCCAGGCAAGAATACTGGAGTGGGTTGCCATTCCCTTCTCCAGAGACTCTTCCGGACCCAGGGATTGAACCTGGGTCTCCTGCATTGCAGACAGATTTTTTACCACCACAAAGGAAGTCCAAAGTCCTTCTAACATAGATAATTTGATTTTTCATGCCTCTTTCTTTTTGTGCTTTCAAGGCAAAACTTCTAAGAACATAAAATAAGCTACTGTTTCTCCCGTTGGATACAAATTATTACACAAAGAATAATAGGCACAAAAGCTGCAAAGGCCAAAGGGATATAGGCCAGAGAGTCACATTAAATCACAAAAGAAAAAAACACAAAAAGACTGAAGAAGAAGGGTTTGAGGCAATCCATTTCTCCCCCTGAGGAATTCATTTTTAAGGTAAAAACCTATCCTCCTCTCTTTTGGGAAGCTCCCCTAAGGTACCACTCACCCCCAGCTGGGTTAACTGTCTCTCCCAAGAGCTCCCACCACACTCCACAGACTCCTACACAAGAATGACCTCACTGTACTGAATGTATCCATATTTCACTCCCTCTCACTAAACTTAAGAACCCTGAGAGCAAATTCGTGTTTGTTCATTTTTGTATTCCTGGGACTGAGCACTGTACTTCTAGAAAGCACACAGTAGATGCTCAACGATTATTTTTGGTTTGGATTGGTGAATAAGTGAATGAAAGCTGTCCACTGTCACTCGCATTCACTGGAGCCCAGCACTGCGCTGCCTAACTGTAACTAGGCACTTTCACGTCACCTATAATGGAGGTGAGTGCCCCAGACCATGCCAGGTCAAAGGGCAGAAAGGCACTCACAGGGGAGTGAAAGCAAGCAGCAAAGACAAACAAATCTCTGGGTCCAATATTCTGCTGATTGACATCCTAATTACAAAGAGAGAGATAAGAAGCTCCAAACCAGAAAGAAATACATGATACCTCCAAAGCAGAGGTGGCTTATAGCCTAGAGGCCACCGAGAAGAGAAAGCAGGACAACAGTAGATTTAGATATCTTCTGCCTCTTACCTTAGATATTAAGCGGGAGGTATTACCAACTACAATTCAGCTCGAAGGGCAGCTAAGGTGGTGGAACAGGGGTGACAGGAGCTTCACTGGATGGAAAGAGTCCAGCAAAGGAGAGGCAGGAAGATACTCGGAAATCCAAACCATCTGACTGTTCAGAAAAGCTTGCCAACAGGCAGCAGAACCTGATCCCTGGAAGGAAGTCTAGCAGGTATGATACTAGACCCAGTTCTAGAAATTAAAGAACCATGTATGTTATCAGAACAGTCTCAGGAAAAGTCTAAGGTAGAATTCCAGTTAATGGACCCAGGGCAGAACCTTGGAAATGAAGCAAAGTCCTATTACCTAAACTAAGACCAAAAGATAGGTGCTGATATATAAGAAGGACGGCTTGATGCTGTACTTCAGAATGTGCTATGGGGGCATAAGTAACCACTATACTATCTCCCAAAGTGAAACAGAACTGTGGCCCTACCACAGGAATTTGAATTTTTAAAAAAATGCACTCCCCTACCTGCTCCCACAACACATACACAAAGTGACTGATGAATGCCAAAATGTGCAGCCCACTGCTCCGGGCTTCAGGTAATAATCAGCCTTGGCGGGGCAGGAGGCCAAACAAATAGGGAGCAATGGAAAGGCCCTTGCTGAGGGGTGGCAGATATATGGACCAAAGTAGGCCTAACACTATTCAATCCTGGTCTCTTTAAGAGTAGGGAAGTCTTTGCAGGCCTTATATTGCTTTCTTCCAAGCAACCCAGCAATCCCCTTCTCCCACCCTCGAGAGGAGGCAGTGTGTAACAACAGGGTTAGCAGGCAGGCTCTGGAGTTAGACTTCCTAGGGTTGAGTCTCATCCCTGATACTTCTTAGTTGTTGACATTCCCCATGCTTTTCAACCTAATGGCTCAGCAGTAAAGAGTTCACCTGCAATGCAGGATACTCAGGAGACCAGGGTTTGATTCCTGGGTTGGGAAGATCTGCTGGAGGAGGAAATGGCAGCCCATTCCAATTTTCTTGCCAGGACAATCTCATGGACAGAGGAGCCTGGCGAACTACAGTCCATGGGGTAGCAAAGAGTTGGACACGACTGAGTGACTAACACTTTCAATTTCCCATCTGAATACAAAAATATCGAGGTAGTCAAAAAGTTTGTTGGAATTTTTCCATAAGATATTATGGAAAAACCTGAATGAACTTTTTGGCGAACCCAACAGAATAGTAGCTCTCATCTCAAAGAGTTCTTATCAGGATAAAATGACCTAGGGTAAAGCCCAGTAAGTGTTGATCATTATTATTACCCTACCACTGCTTAAATGTTTACAGTGACAGGGATCTTAACTATTCCCCCAAAGCACCCTACAACATTCTTTTTTTAATGAACAAGATTTTTTTTTTAAAGGCCAAGTTTGCAGTTAAAATTCTCCCTAAATTTTACATCTGTAGCTCCAAGGGAACACAGAACTGACAATCAAAAGTTAACTCCACTACTTTCTCCATTGACTCTGATTGGTTTGAACCAAATTCCAAAATACAAAAGGCAAGGGAAAAGAAAATAACACTGGTCTGCTTGTTCTCAAGTTTTTGGATACAGGTATCCTTATCTTGAGAGTCCCTTGGACTGCAAGGAGATCCAACCAGTCCATTCTGTAGGAGATCAGCCCTGGGATTTCTTTGGAAGAAATGATGCTAAAGCTGGAACTC
This sequence comes from Budorcas taxicolor, assembly GCF_023091745.1. Classification (NCBI taxonomy): domain Eukaryota; kingdom Metazoa; phylum Chordata; class Mammalia; order Artiodactyla; family Bovidae; genus Budorcas; species Budorcas taxicolor. The sequence goes on along the minus strand of NC_068919.1, from coordinate 11,672,412 downwards.
CAGTACTTTGGCCACCTCATACAAAGAGTTGACTCATTGGAAAAGACTCTGATGCTGGGGGGGATTGGGGGTTGGAGGAGAAGGGGACGACAGAGGATGAGATGGCTGGATGGCATCACCGACTCGATGGACGTGGGTTTGAGTGAACTCTGGGAGTTGGTGATGGACAGGGAGGCCTCGCATGATGCGATTCATGGGGTTGCAAAGAGTCAGACATGACTGAGCAACTGAACTGAATTGACTGATCCTTTACTTTGCAACAAAAGACAAAATAAAAAACACTATCAAAATAGTTTTTTTTTTCCTCTAAATAGTTTTCTTGTGTCCTAAAAACTTCCAGTCCTACGGTAGACTATTATTTGTTTGCAAAGCACTGTAAGAGTATACTCCTCATACTTGAATGAAATAGCTTTTAAAGTGCTCAAAGAAAGCTTTTAAAGTGGCAAAGAACTTTAGTTGCATTTAATTTTACTGAGTTTTGTGACCATTAAAACAAACACACAAATACACACACACACACGAGGCATTCATTTGTTGACAGACTGGAACAACTCTGTCAAAAGAAAGCATAGATGCACCAAAAAGACTCTATCCTGGGTAGCAGGCAACTTTCTAAGGACGTAAAACACTAAGAGCAGTTTCTGCTTTAAAGTCTTGGTCTTGCTATAACTAGAATCATTGTTAAATGACCCAAAGCATAGCAACCAACATGAAACACACTTTGGTCCACACGCTTCATTCAGAAAACGCTGGAATGCAGGTGGCATTCAGAGACAATGACATCTCTCCAATATAACCTGTTTCAAAGATCCCTCTGACTAAGCTTTAATCCTGGGCTTATTTCCACCCACCACCCAACATATTAAAACTGTCTTTTCCATTGTCCTGCCACTCTGACTAACACAAACTTTTTTAAATTGACCTGAACAAGACACCCAGACAGGTAAAGTACATGTACATAGAGTCTATCTACAATGCATTCCAAGCAAGAAATAATCCACTTCTGATGTAGCCATTTTGGATTATCCAAACTATTCCCCTTTCATTAGGCTGATGGAGATTTACTGGATTCAAAGAAGTGGACCTGAGTGTTTATTAGCACTAACTATATTGAGTGACAAAACATTCTGAATATAAAAGTTTACAAACGCATTTCTAATTAATTTCACTGAAAAAGGTGTCCATACTGCCTCCACACCTGGCTTCAATATCTCTTCTTGAGATGATTTCTTTAAAATGCATCCTGGGATTCTGTGAATTGGGACTAAAGTTCAGTTATATTTATTCTCTTGAATGGTGCATAATGAGAAAATAATTGTCGAAAAGAAATAAACTCTGAAAAATCTTCACTTACTTCAAGCCCATATCTGCTACAATATTATTTTAATTTAAAGGAATTTAAATAAGAAATCCTTATTTATAGGATTTTTATACGAAACTATTCATGTGTTAGACTTCACTGACTTGTATACCAAAAGGTTTTAAAAAAAGGCAATTTTCTGTGTAAGATTTTTTTTTAACATTTTTTAACAATGATACGAGTGGCAGTTAGGAGGGGGATGAGGAATGTACAAGGGAGACTCATAACTCAGACAACTGGTCACTTATTGTGGGCAACTAAACTGAAGCACTATTCTCAAAAGAACTTACAACATACAGCGAAAATGGTTTTACTAGGATGTGACGTCAACTAACAGGCATATGCAATAACTAAGTTTACAGATTCACTGGGGGAAAAAAAAATGCTTTGGGAGCTATCGACCCATTTTTAATTAAGAATATACTTCAGCTAGTGTAGCGTTCACGTATTTGATAAGCATCAAATATGTACCAGTCTGTGTACTCTGGAGTGGCAAGAATTGTAAATTGTAATTTTCTAATTTACTTTTTGATCTCTCAAAGTCTGTTCACATTAGGCCTCAATAAATGCCTGTTGAATTTAGTCCAATTATTTGTAGAGCTCTGCACATACTTCAGTGGCTTTCTGAGGTCCGATAACTACATGCTGCTGCTAAGTTGCTTTAGTGTGTCTGATTCTTTGCAGCCCTATGATTGTAACCTGCCAGGCTCCTTCATCCACAGGATTCTCCAGGCAAGAATACTAGAGTGGGTAGCCATGCCCTCCTTCAGGGGCTTTTCCCAACCCAGGGATCGAACCTGCACCTCCTGCATTGCAGGAGGATTCTTTCACCCCTGAACCACCACAGAAGCCCTAAACACATGCTGCCCTGGTCCAAATCAGAACCCTCATGTACAACAAGCCAGGCGCCCATGCAGCAGTGGTGAGGAGTGATGTGTGGTAACTCAAGGCAGAAGTGGTAAAGACAGGCAACAGGAAGGAAGATAGGGCTACAACTGGCAAAAAAAGAGAATCAAAAGGACTTTGTGGCCAGTGCTAATAGAACCAGAGAAGATCTGAACTTTTATTGCCAAACCTTAGGTGACAATTTGCTTTTTTAGTTTCCAGCATGGACAGAGGAGCCTGGTGGGCTGCCATCTATGGGGTCGCACAGAGTCGGACGTGACTGAAGCGACTTAGCAGCAGCAGCAGCAGCAATATTTATTAACTAAAAAAAAAAACAAAACACCGAGGATCCCCGCCTCTCCTCAAGCCCCAAAGAACATGATTTACTAAACTGTGAGCTCTTCAGGGCAGGAATTATGCCACTGTATTTCTGTATTACAAATTCTCAGATCAATTTACATAGTGTTTATAAGTGTTTGCTGAATGGATCATTTGCCCCTTCCCTTTTCTTTCTCCATTTTTAAAATTTTATTTCTCCTTCTGATTTGGTTGATACATACGTGTCGATATGTTTGTCTCCATTTTTCTCTTCATGTTTATTTGTTACCATCCTCTTCCTCCTCTTCTCACCCCCATCCCTTCCATTACTGACCATAATGGAACTAAATAAGTTAACAGTAAAATCTACTTAAAAGGAACAATTTGGATACCCATCCCTCAATGTTGTATAAAACGTCGTTTTTATAACAGAAATCAACCAAAAGGTGACTTTTAATAATAATGACATTAAAATATCACATCTCGTGGATACCAAAAACCTGTATGTTTCTTTGAATATTTTGCTCAAGGAATCCACATTTCTTACTAACCGAAGGAAATAATTATAAGCTTGTAATCAAACTTGCACACTGAGGACCGGTCTCCCAGTCGGGACCAGCAATACGGATGCCGCGGTTAAAGAGTTCCACTACACTCAGGAAAAAGAAAGGACACAGGGCAACCGCGGCCCCAAAGACACCAGGCAGTTGAGCTTAAGACACTGAAAAGCCACACGAAGCCATTCTCCTGCCTGACAGGAAGATCTGAGGGCAGCCCCTTCAAAAGTCTGTCCTGACCAGAAAGGGTGGAGAAGGGACCCAGCAGAAGCACAACCCACGCTGTTCCAAGCCAAACTGGAAGTTTAAAAGACCCAGGTTCTGTGAAAATAACAAATTGTGTGTGTGTGTGTGTGTGTGTGTGTGTGTGTGTGTGTGTGTATTCTGTGAAAATAACAAACCAGCTAGGTAGAAACAGACAGCGGTGTACCCATACCTCTCGCCCCAAGCCTGATCAGAAGCGCGGGAGGGCGCCCTGACATCGGTTCAGGGTCTTCGGGTGGGGGACCTGCTCACATCAACCCAGGCGAGCTGCAGAGGACCCAGCCCCGGCCAGGGAGCAAAAGCACAGGGGGCTTCTTCCGGAAGGGTGGAGAAATAAAGACACACCTCCAGCGCCCCACCTGCCCGGGCGCGCGGCACGCAGCGCAAGGCGCAGGCAGGGGTCCCGGGACCCGCAGCCCCGCCGCGCGTACCCCTTACCTGGCAGAAGCACCTCTGCGCCGCCGTCTCTGGGGGCTGCTGCTCGCCGTGGCCCGAGCCCAGCAACCCCACGGCGACCAAGAAGCCGATCAGGAAGCCCCAGCGGCGGCCCATAGCCGCTCCAGCCGCTCGTCGTGCCGCGCCTCGGAATCCCCAGCGCTCGGGAGCAGGCCGTGCGTCCGCAGATGAAGCCCGCGCGGGCCAGCCCCCGGCCGCGCCCCACCCCCCGGCCGCCTCCCAGGCCCGCCCTCGTCTCTCCTTCCTCTCAGAAGCCGCCACCTCTCGTTGCAGCCTGCGGACGTGCCGGGGCGCCCGCGCGGGCCGCCTGGGACCTGAGGCCCGCTTCCTCCCCGCGCGTGTGGCTGACGCACCAACCCTCTTCCCGACTCCGCCTAGCCCGGAGAGCCGCGCCCGCCCCCGCCCCGAGTCCCCTGAACGCCCCGGGCTTGGGTACTCGACCAGGCTGCCGCCACCAGCCCCGCGCGGGAGTCGGGGTCCTCCCCGCTCCGAGAGCCCGAGCCAAAGCTGGAGGGGTCTGTGTCTCCCGGCAGGGCCCCGCCCCAGCCTCCTCATTCCGGCCAATCCTTCGCTATCTCAATGCGAGGAAATCAAACCGTGAATTACGTGTCCACGGTGGCCCTGGCTGAGTCATAAAGCTGAAAAGGATACTTGTGATCATCAATACCAGAGCTGTATATGTTGATTTTCTAGTAGTCACATCAAAAGAGCAAAAACAAGCAGGTGAAATTAATTTTAATAATTGATTGAACCAATATATGAAAAATATTTCAAAATATACTCAGTATTCAACGATTCATAATATACTTTACATTTTTAACTTTGAAATCTGTCATATATTTTATACGAACTAGCCACATTTCATAGTCAAGTGTGGGCCGAGGTGGGAAATCACTCAATTTTATAGGAGGAAACAAGGCCCAGAGAGGTGAGGGGATATGACCTAGGCCTGGGAGCTGGCGTGAGAGAGCCAGGTCCTCTGAGACCAGCCCCGGGACTGGTCCGTCAGCTTTGTTTGTTTGTTTGTTTCTTAAATGATACATTTTTCAAGGTGAAACTGGGAAGCTCTCCAATGTCTTACACATTGCATTAAAAGTTAAAATATTTCAATTTATTTCTTTTTTGTAAACCGTTTTTTGTTTTTTCTTAGAAAGTCATCACTTATTGACTTAACTCTAGGATATGGTAGACCTAAAATAGATTTTATACTCCTATTTTTCTAACTGAGAAAAATAGGCATAGAATTTATATACATTATTAAAAATCAGTGTCGTAGAGGTGAGACTAATACCCTCTGCTCTGTACATCAATGCCAGTGAACATGTAATTAAAAAGTCACTAGTCATCTGTTATCCTAGTGGGCCGAAGTAGCTCTGATCTTAGTATCTACAACATGCTGCTGCTGCTGCTGTTAAGTCTCTTCAGTCCTGTCCGACTCTGTGCAACCCCATAGACGGCAGCCCACCAGGCTCCCCGGTCCCTGGGATTCTCCAGGCAAGAACACTGGAGTGGGTTGCCATTTCCTTCTCCAATGCATGAAAGTGAAAAGTGAAAGTGAAGTCACTCAGTCTTGTCCGACTCTTAGCGACCCCATGGACTGCAGCCTACCAGGCTCCTCCGTCCGTGGGATTTTCCAGGCAAGAGTACTGGAGTAGGGTGCCATTGCCTTCTCCTCTACAAGTTAATACAATCACTCTCTTTTTACCTGGAAAGTTGTCTTTTCATTATACTGTGTATGGGTTCTCATATCCCTCTAGGGACAGACCTAACTTATTAGATCCCTCATCATGGGTCTTCCTGGTTTCCTCTTCACCTGGTTCCAATGTTTAAATTAATTTCAATTCAATAAACTTACACTCTGCCAGAATGAGCCTGACATCAGAGATACAAAGATGTATGAAACCCAGTCCCTGCACGTGGATGGACACCCCATGGACGTTAGTATGTCATCTTTATGACAGCTTTACTTTATGTCTCTATCACTGAATTGTGATCTCTTTTAACTCCCTAAACAGGGATTATGCCTGTGACTCCCAAAAATATTTGCATGCATTTGTAAAAATAAATGAATATATTTCATATGGCTAGAGTATTAACGGGCTTCCATGGTGGCTCAGCTGGTAAAGAATCTGCCTGCAATGCAGGACACCCTGGTTTGATCTCTGGGTCAGGAAGATCCTCTGGAGAAGGGAATGGCAACCCACTCCAGTATTCTTGCCTAGAGAATTCCATGGACAGAGGAGCCTGGCAGTTTACAGTCCATGGGGTCGCAAGGAATTACACGCAATTGAGCGACTTTCATTTTCAGAGTATTAATGTCTGAAGATTAAGCTATCAAAATGAGAGACACCATATGAAAAAGAGGAAACTAAATGAATAAAGCCTAAAATTGCAGAAAGAAGCAATCTCAACATCAATCAGCTCTGAATTTCATGGTGATGTAATAGCCTGAAATTTGGAAGAGTTTAAAAACATCAATATTCCCATGAAAAAGGCTCTATTCCATGACTTAAAACTCTTGCCCAGAACAGATTTCTAGCAAACATATCAGAAACAATCACCATTTAAGATAATCTTTTTTACTTTATTGTCTCCCCCCTCCCGCCTTATTGAAGTATAATTGACAAATAAAATTGTAAGATAATTAAAGTGTGTATCTTGGTGATTTGACATACAGCGACATTGTGAAAGGATTTCCGCCATCGAGTTAACACATTTATCATCTTACATATTTATCCTTCTTCCCTCCCTTGGTGAGAGTATTTAAGTTCAACTCTCAGAGAATATCAGTGATACATTAGAGTGTTATCAACTATGGCTACCGTGTTACACAGTAGATCCCCTGACTTTATTCATCTTATAGCTAAAAGAATGAACACTTTTACCAACCTCTTCCTGCTTTCGCCACCCCCTTGCCCCTGCCAACCACTTTTCTACTCTCTGTTTCTATGAGTCTGACCTATTATTATTCTATATATGAGTGATGCCATGCGGTAGTTGCCTTTGTCTAGTTATTTCACTTAACACAGAACTCTCAAGGCCCATGCATGTTGTAGCAAATGGCAGGATTTCCTTTCTCATGCTAAGTAATAGTCTGCTGTATATGTATACCACATCTTCTTAATTCACTTATCCATTGGCAGACACTAGGTTGTTTCCGTACTTTGGCAATTGTGAATAATGCTGAGTGAATGGGGAAGTACAGATATCTAGGGAATCCCCTATTTGCCCAGTGGTTAAGACACTATGCTTCCAAAGCAGGGGGCACGGGTTTGATTCTTGATTGGGAAAGTAAGATCCTACATGCTGTGTGGTGTCAAAAACAAACAAAAGGAAGTATAGATATCCAGGTATAAAGCCAGCAGTGAGATTGCTGGATCTTACTTTATTGTCTTGATAATTATAATTATTCCTTTCACATTTGTAAGGGATTTTAGATTGTATAAATGTTTTTACATATTTGAATGTTTTATACATATTACAAAGATGACTGACATTTCCCTGAGAATTCTTTGGGTTGGTCCTTTGTGTGAGCTCACTTCTTCAACTCTGCCTGCTCTGGCATCATCTTGTCTATGTTAAGGCCCATGAAATAACTGATTAGTCATCAAATAACTATTTAAGGAGCATCCACAGGGTACATAGTTCAACCTTGGATCTCTGAAAGTCCAGCCTCTCATCTATTATAACTTCACTAAACAATATCAAATGTTTTAGAGATGAACAAGGTTACTACCTTGTTATTCTAATACTAGCAATCATAACAATAACACGACTTAGATTTAATGTACACAGCATTTCTTGTTGGAATTCTGATTACTCTGCAAATAACAGCTATTATTATTTTTTTAATGACCAAAGCAGGAAATGGCTTGAGGCCAATTTCTCAAAATGGGACATAGAGATTTTTGTGAGAAGCTTCTCACTACATAAAACAATTTCTGACAGAAGGAAATGATTGAGGAAAAAAATGTGGTCAAGGAAAAAGATTCTTATGACACACAAGAGGAAGAAAGGCTAAGTAAAAACCTAAAATGTCTGTGCTGATATTTGGTTAGATCTATTTATGTAGTGAGTGAATATTTACTGAATGTGTGTGCACACGCCATATCAGTAGACTTTCTGTTGAGCTGCTTGAGATCATCTAAATTGGAGAGTTGTTTTGCTCAGTCGCTAAGTCACATCTCTTTGTGACCCCATGGACTGTGGCCTGCCAGGCTCCTTGTTCATGGGACTTCTCAGGCAAGAATACTGGAGTGGCTTGCCATTTCCTTCTTCAGAGGATCTTCCTGACCTAGTGATCAAACCTGCGTCTCTCGCATTGGCAGGCAGATTCTTTACCACTGAGCCACCAGGGAAGCCCAAGTTGGGGCGAGCAGCCACCTAAGTTCTGTCATCATCTTCTTTACCTCGGGTTTCTGAGAGAGCAAACTATATATAGTAACTGACTTCACTTCTTAATTTCCCGTTCACACCTTAGCCCATTGTGCGGGCTGGTTGCCAACTCCACCTTCCTACTCGTCTTTACCTGACCTTCTTATCACCAAATCCAATCACCATTTTCATTGAAATCATAACATCTTCATTGCTTTGACAAAGCTGATTCCTTCTTCCTTAGATTCAATTTTCTAAGTGGCAAACACGCCAGATCCTCCTTATAGTCGTCTGATATTATGTAACTTCCTCCTTCATGGGCTGTCCCTGAGCCCTCCTTTAAGGTGTGAGTCTTCCCCAGGATTCTATCCTTTCCTCAGTGCTTTTGGAGAAACTTGCCCAATCTCATGGTTTTAAATATTTCCTTTATGCTAATAATTCCCAAATCTGTTTTTCCAGTTCAGATCTCTCCCTTAAGCTTCTATGGGACGCAGCCATCTGGATTTCTCACGTTTGATTACATTACCACATACATATGTAGACAGCAAGAAATCAGAAAGTCAGTCTCAGTTTCCCCCTCTCTTTCATCTCCCGTGATCTACTGATGAATCAAATCCCACCAGTTTTGTCATCAGTTTATTTCCTCCTCACCATCCTCATGACCTAGGACTAGTTTCAGCCCTGATTGTTGCTCACCTGATTTATTACAATATTTCCTTAACTGATCACCCAGCTTCTAGGCTTGTACTCCTCAAAAAACAGTCTTCCCAGCTAACCTGATTTCTCAAAAATGTAAATTACATCTCTAAAATCTGCAAGCTCTTGAGCTGGTGCTTCTGAAGAATTAAATTCAAGATTTGCAGCACAACATTTAAGGTCCCCACTATTTCTCCAGCTTCATCTCCAACACCTCTCTGCCTTATAGCTAGTGAACTGCTATTATCCCTATAGAGACCTTGCTGGGCTTCCCAGGTGGTGCTGGTGGTAAAGAATCTGCCTGCCAAGGCAGGAGACTTAAGAGGCGTTGGGTTCGAGCCCTGGGTTGGGAAGATCTCCTAGAGGAGGAAGTGGCTACCCACTCCAATATTCCTGCCTGGAGAATAGACAGAGGAGACTGGCAGGCTACAGTCCACAGGGTTGCAAAGAGTCAGACATAACTGAAGAGACTTAGCACGCATGCACAGAGACCATGTTTCCAGATGCCACATCTTTGCTCCCCCTATTTCCACCCCTGAAATGTTTTCTCCCCTGTCCCACACCCATCAACTTAATACACCTGGCTAACTCCTTTAAGGGGCTTCCCTTGTGGCTCAGCTGGTAAAGAATCTGCCTGGAATGTGGGAGATCTGGGTTTGATCCCTGGGTTGGGAAGATTCCCTGGAGAAGGGAAAGGCTACCCACTCCAGTATTCTGGCCTGGAGAAATCCATGGACTATACAGTCGGGCACGACTGAGCAACTTTCACTTTCACTTTCAGCTGCTTTAAGATTCAGCTCAGGCAACTGCTACCTCCAGGAAATCCCCCCATCCCTTCCTCTGTGGTTGTATAGATTCCTCTTCTTTGGTCTTATAAGAGCATATAATTGTGCTTACCACATGGAATTAAATATAACTTATGTATAGGTTTTCCATGTTCAACAGGCAAGTAGGGAATTTGCCTTTGGTAGTCTCAGTTTTCCCAGCACTCAGCATTATGTTTGTGCTTCACAAGATGACCTCTGAGTGAGTTAGTCAACTTACAAACAAATTAACTAACGAACGTAGAAAGATACTAACAGCATGAGATGTCACAGGGCAGTGTATGATTACAATTCAAACAACCACTATAAACTTAGAAACAAAGCGATCAATTTGGGCAGAAGTAATTTTGGATCAGGGAGAGGACAGAGCAGAATTGGAATTGACAGTAGAAAATTAACAAAAGGTATGGATGTGGGAAAACTGATGACAAGAGAGTCTCAACTACTAATTGATTCATTAGAAAAAAGAAAAGAAAGTTATTTAAAATTCATTTAGAAAACATTTCAAGATCAGGACTCTCCAGTCAAGAAACAAGGGTGGCTACAAACCCAGGGACTCTAGACTCAGCATGATTCCAAAGAGAGAGGAAATTCTAAAATGAAAAAGTGTAGATTAAGTGAAATCCCTCCATGCTGAATGTTAAAACTCCTCCCCCACCTTCAGCAGAACACCTGTAATGCTCAGTTTCAAAACTGCAGACTTTATACACTTCTTTCCACTCACCTCATCGCTCCTAATCCTTTTCTCTTCCATTCTGAAAGGTGATTGGAGTCCCTGCTGGTCCAGTGATTAAGAATCTGTCTTCCAAAGCATGGGATGCGGGTTTGATCCCTAGTAGGGTAACTAGCAGGCTGAGACAAACAGCTTGTGTACCCCAGTGAAGACCCAGAACAGCCTAAAATGAGAAAAATGAAAGGGGATTGGAGAATTTTCTAGGAATAAACAATGGCATCAAAAACAACAAAACAGCTGGTCCCCCCCACTCACACTACTGTTTTTTTTTTTTTCCTTTAGTATCTCATTCATTCTATGATCAGAAAATTAAAGCTCACCAGATTAAGGAAAGCCTCCAAAGTAAAATAGACCAAAATAAATAGGAAAAAAGGAACTCTGAAGAAACAGAGAGGGAAGAAAGGAAGACAATCAAAAAGTTATACCAGAATCATCAAAGTCATAAGAACAGGATTACATTACAAAGAACAAGCAGGGAACAAGGAAGAGTTCTTGGAAACTAAATATATGGCAGCTAAAATAAGAAGTTTCAACAGAAACACTAGAAGAAATATTGATGAAATCTTCTAGATAGTGAAATAAAAAGACAAAGATGTAGAAATAAATAAGAGATGGGGAAAAAATAGAGAATTAATTCAAGGAGACAGTGTGACTAATAAGAGTACCACGAAGGGAGAACATACAAACAGAGGGGATAATCATAGAAGTAATTCAATGAAATAACCAAAATGGAAGAACGGTTATCTAGATTCACGGGGCACACTGAATACCCAGTCAGTAGATAGAAAATTCTCCTAACAGAGACAAAAAGTTCAGAAAGAAAAAAGAAACCCTAGTTTCTGACAAAAGATTGAGACTCAGCAAGGCACTGCAGAAGCCTGGAAGCTACAGGACAACGGAGCAAGGCCTTCAATATTCTAAGAATTTTATAGCCAGTTAAACTGCTAATTAAGTAGCAGAGCAGAATTAAGATATTGTTAGAGACGAAGGATAATGTACATTTTTACTCCTTTCTCATAAAATCACTGAGAAGATATGATCCAACCGAAAAAGAGAATAAGCCCAAAATGAGGAGACCTGGGTATCGGGAAAGAGAAGATAGTACACAAGAGAGGGGTTAGGGAAGTTCTAGAAGAGAGTTACACAGCATCCCTACAGAGCCCAGATTAGAGCAAGAGGACAGTGGCCTCCAGCGGGGGGTGGGGTGGGGGTTCCTCTAAGAAAATCAGGACAGGAGGGATACCCAATGTGACTTTCTAAAAAACACTATTTAGAGAAAAAGTGATTAAAAAAAAAATCCTAACTAAACACTTTTTAAAATGAGGCAGCTTTTAATCACAGGAAGTTCAAAACAGTTTTACAATAAACCTAATGTAACTATAGCATATTGCTTGACTTGGGTGGCCTCACAATAAGATAAATACTGGACAGCAATTTAACCAAAATTTGTATATATTGTATAGGGGAAGTGGAGGTAGGGAAAGTGGGAATCTGGAATAATAAAAAGGTGCTGAGTCTTCATCTTATTAGGAAGTCAAAGATAAATCCTAAAATTGATCTAACAAGAAATAACAGCATAAGCATATTACTTAAAAATGTGGTGGTAAATTCCCCCCCCCCCAAAAATGTTAAGGAATTAAAGAATGGATCTCAGGGGTAGAATAGAATGGGGCAATGAACTCTTTTTCAATCTAAGCCTCATAGTACTTAAAAAATGTTTATGTATTACCTTGATCAAAAAAAGGTATTTCCCACAAGTCTAGGAATTCCAACTTCTTGTTCTACCTCAACATATTACTGCTCAACCATAGAGGCATTCAATTAAGTGCATTCTGATAAGTATTTCAGGGTAGATACTTGAGATGGCAAATTTCTGAAAATTCTAGTGTTGCAGCTGATGTGTAAACAAGAAAAAGTAGTTGCACCTGCCTATCTGGTACTGTTCCCCGGTTTCTCTCTAGAAAATATTAGTTCTTATTGTATTAGTTATCCTTCACTGTGTAACAAATGATCACAAAACTTAGTGGCTTAAAACAACAAGCATTTATTATCTTCAGTTTTTGTAGGCACTGTTACTTGCCCATCTGGTACTGTTTCCCAATTTCTGTCTAGAAAAATACTAGTTTCTATCGTGTTAGTGGTCCATCACCATGTAACAAATGATCACAAAACTTAGTGGCTTAAACAACAAACACATTATCTTCAGTTTTTTGGGTCAGCAGCTCAGGAACAGCTGAACTGGGGTGCATGACTTAATCTCTCATGTTTCAATTAAGCCTAGAGCTTCAGTCATCTGAAGGCTTGCCTAGGCCTGGAGGCTCTGCTTCCAAGACGGCTCACTCACATGGCTATTGGCAGAAGGTGTCAGTTCCCCGATGGCTGCTCCTTTCCATGTGAGTCTCTCCACAGATCTGCTGATGTGTCTTCTTAGTGTGACAGATGGCTTCCCCCAGAGGGAGTGATTCAAGTCAGAGTAAGGAGGAAGCCCGAGTGCCTTTTATGGCCTCGTCTCAATGGCTGCGGACTGTCACTTTCGCTTCATCCTAGACCCAGGGGAAGGAGATTAGGCTCCACTTCTTGAAGTGGGAAGTATCAAAGCATTTGCGTACATATTTTAAAACCACAACACCTATCAATGCTACATTAGGTTAGGAGACTATCTGTAAATGATTTATTGAGGATCTAAATACATCTCATCACTGTTCATTATGGAATCACTTGTAATGATCCTTTCCTCAATAACTAAGATATGACCTAACTTCTCACCTCACTTCTTCTCTGCTCTGCAATATTTTAAGTGCCTTGAGAACTGATGACATTTCTTAGTCTTTTTGTATCCCTGTATATCTATCACAGTGTTTAAAATATTCACAAATTTATTCAATAGTATATATATGTGTGTGCGTGTGTATAGATGCTTTCAAATTGTGGTGCTAGAAAAGACTCTTGAGACTGCAAGGAGATCAAACCAGCCAGTCCTAAAGGAAATCAACCCTGAATATCCATTGAAAGGACTTAAGCTAAAGTTGAGGCTCCAATTCTTTGGCCGCCAGATGTGAAGACCTGACTCATTGGAAAAGACCCTGATGTTGGGAAAGATTGAAGGCAAAAGGAGAAGGGTGTGGCAGAGGATGAGATGGTTAGATAGCATCATCAACTCAATAGATATCAATCTGAGCAAACTCTGGGAGATAGTGGAAGACAAAGGATATACAGTCCATATACACGTGTGTGTGTGTGTGTGTGTGTGTGTGTAAAACCATCTTCTGAGGATACAATAATGAAGAAGAAATAGTCATAGTTCTTGTTCTCTTCGAGTTTATAGTCTACTGGGGGAAAAGACACATTTAATTGCATTTAAACATTTGAGCACACTTATGAATGTACACTTACCAACTAAGTTGCGTTTTCTGATGGACAGGGATACAGTCTTAGAGGTGTGTATAAAAAAGGAACAGGACTGTTCTGTTGTAGGCATAGAGAAAATAGATAGGAAGTTCGGCTGAAGTGGAATTTTGCCAGATGGATGAACAAGAGTCAAAAGAGTTTAAAATGTTGGTGTGTGTTGAACTAACAGACCAGTACCTATAAATATTTATTGAATGGAATCAAACTGAGGTGCTTTTTTTCTTCTTTGCCTCTTCTTCTCTTCGTTACTTCTTGATGTCAGAGGTGAAATACTCTGGTATGGATAGACTAGTTTGACCAGAATAATTGTACCTGAGTGGGAGAAGGGACTAACCCTGCTCAATCCACCTCCCTTGTTTATTGCCTGATTGAAATTTCCAGTTATATTCGGAAAAAACAGAATAGAATATTCACACAATGTCCATAAGATTTTTTCCCAGTATATTCAAAGACATCTTTTATATTTTCTAATAGCTTAATTTCCTAACAAAATTTTTGGTAGTTAAATTTACTTAAATTTGAACTTTATATGCATACATAAGCTATACCTATTTAAATTCAAACATCAGAGCCGCTGGATGAGATGACAGCAAATGGAGTGGGGAATGTGACTGATTCTGTTGAAACAACTCTAAATTCTCCCCAGGAGTAATGCTGAGAAGAGGTACAGCAATGTGGACCTGTACCACAAAATTTGAGGTCATTACCACTCTTAAAATAAATAACTTAAAATAGCACTATTGAATACTTGGGGCTTCCCTGGTGGCTCAGTGGTAAAGATTCTGCCTGCTAGTGCAGGAGATGCAAGAGACATGGGTTTGAACCCAGAGTTTGGAAAGGCCCCTGGAGGAGGAAATGGAAACCCAGTCCAGTATTCTTGCCAGAGTGAGATACGATTGAGCATGCACACATGTATTAATAGCTTAGAGGCACACTGTGCTGTTTAATACTCATGACATCCCTATGAGATAGGTAAAACATTCTACTCATCTTACAGAGATTTTTGAAAGATTAATTTGTCCAAAAGCACAGAAATCTTAAAGACAGGTCTATCAGGTTTCACGTTCCTTACTCAGTCTACTTCAGCATCTTTATCTTGTGCCCCTCATCTCCACAACCCATCCCTTCCGGTCTCATTGGCCTTCTCTCTGTTCCAAGAAATGAGCTAAGCCCCTTTCACCATTAGGGCTTCCCTGACAGCTCAGTTGGTGAAGAATCCACCTGCAATGCCGGAGACCTGGGTTCCATCCCTGGGTTGCGAAGATCCCCTGGAGAAGGCAAAGGCTACCCACTACAGTATTCTGGGCTGGAGAATTCCACGGACAGTATAGTCCACGGGGTCGCAAAGAGTCGGACATGCCTGAGCGACTTTTACTTTCACTTTCCTTTCACCTTCAGATCTTTGCATTAGCTGTTTCCTCTGTTTGGAAGGTTTTTCATCAGTTTCTTGCATGGTTGGTTCCTTGTCTCAGATACTTCTCTTCACCTTACTCTGTAACATTATCCTGTTTTATTTACATTAGAGTACAGCATTTATTGGGCTTCCCTGGTGGCTCAGACGGTGACCTGGGTTCGATTCCTGCGTCGGGAAGATCCCTTGGAGAAGGAAATGGCAATCCACTCCAGCACTCTTGCCTGGAAAATCCCATGGACGGAGGAGCCTGATAGGCTACAGTCCATGGGGTCACAAAGAGTTGGACACGACTGAGTGACTTCACTTTCATTTCACTTTCAGAGCATTTATGGACTATGCCAAAGCCTTTGACTGGGTGGATCATAATAAACTGTGGAAAATTCTGAAAGAGATGGGAGTATCAGACCACCTGACCTGCCTCTTGAGAAATCTGTATGCAGGTCAGGAAGCAACAGTTAGAGCTTGACATGGAACAACAGACTGGTTCCAAATGGGAAAAGGAGTACGTCAAGGCTGTATATTGTCACCCTGCTTATTTAACTTCTATGCAGAGTACATCATGAGAAATACTGGGCTGGAGGAAGCACAAGCTGGAATCAAGATTGCCAGGAAAAATATCAATAATCTCAGATATGCAGATAACACCACCCTTATGGCAGAAAGTGAAGAAGAACTAAAGGGCTTCTTGATGAAAGTGAAAGAGAAGAGTGAAAAAGTTGGCCTAAAGCTCAACATTCAGAAAACGAAGATCATGGCATCTGGTCCCATCACTTCATGGCAAATAGATGGGGAAACAGTGGAAACAATGGCTGACTTTATTTTTCTGGGCTCCAAAATTGCTGCAGATGGTGATTGCAGCCACGAAATTAAAAGACGCTTACTCCTTGGAAGGAAAGTTATGACCAACCTAGATAGCATATTGAAAAGCAGAGACATTACTTTGCCAACAAAGGTCCGTCTAGTCAAGGCTATGGTTTTTCCAGTAGTCATGTATGGATGTGAGAGTTGGACTGTGAAGAAAGCTGAGCCCCGAAGAATTGATGCTTTTGAACTGTGGTGTTGGAGAAGACTCTTGAGAGTCCCTTGGACTTCAAGGAGACCCAACCAGTCCATCCTAAAGGAAATCAGTCCTGAATGTTCATTGGAAGGACTGATGTTGAAGCTGAAACTCCAATTCTTTGGCCACCTGATGTGAAGAGCTTACTTATTGGAAAAGACCCTTATGCTGGGAAAGATTGAGGGCAGGAAGAGAAGGGGACGACAGAGGATGAGATGGTTGGATGGCATCACCAACTCAATGGACATGGGTTTGGGTGGACTCCAGGAATTGGTGATGGACAGGGTGGCCTGGTGTGCTGCGGTTCCTGGGGTCGCAAAGAGTCAGACATGACTGAGCGACTGAACTGAACTGAACAGCATTTATTACAATTTGAAATCGTTTTTTTTTTTTTTTACCGCCAGATCAAATCTTTAGTACCTCATTCACTGAGTGAAGAAATGAATCAATAGCGTACTCCTTCTGTACCTGGAGATCCTAGATAGTATTGTGTTATACCAACAGGTATACATGGATAAGCCATCAGCGCTACTTAAAGAAATATGTATATTCTCTATTTTACTCTCATATTAGTTTATTACAGTCTTTAGTGGTTCCAGGACAGCATGACTTAAAAACACCAATGCTTCTCAGGGGACAGCGCCCTGCTTTACCCAGGCAGACCAGCAGGGGACGGTGTAGGTGGAGGTCTCCTTCCACGGGCTCCGGCGCCCTAGACGCAGAAGTTGGAGAAGGGCAGCGCAGAGGCGGAGCCAACCGGAAGGGGCGGGGTCACCTGCGAACCTGCCCTTCCAGGGAGGCTCTTCTCCCTCGCCCCGCCCCGTCCCCCGCCCCGGCGGCCATGGCCATTCCCGGCATCCCCTATGAGCGACGGCTTCTCATCATGGCGGACCCTAGAGATAAGGCGCTTCAGGACTACCGCAAGAAACTGCTGGAGCACAAAGAGATTGACGGCCGTCTCAAGGAGTGTGAGTGCACCTTTCTTTCCACGTAATCTCGTACCTGGACCCGCTTCTGTCTCTGCCGAAGTGGAGGCCTTTTGCCGAGTTCGGCAACCGAGTCCCGGGGATGAGAAGGCCTCAGTCCAGGGACAAGGCGCTTTGTCATTCCGCCCAGTATTTGGGAAGCCGAGCCTTTTCGGGCGTGGAAGTGATCTAGTCTGGTCCAGGTGACAGACAGAACATCCCCAGTTCTGAGATGAAAGTGGGAAATGACCCGACAAAGAGTGAGGAAGAAGTTGGTCAGAGATGTTTCCCAGATTGAGGTGCAAGGAGTGCAGTGTTGGTGGAGCCCGGGGACCCGGAGCGGGTAAAAGACTTGAGTCAAAGAAGCTCAAGCACGAGATGAGATTCTAGGGGGGTTGGCTTGTTAGTGGAGAAGAAAGCCGAACATGGGGTTTAAGGGATAAGGCGTATCGGTCAGTAATAGCCCTTTTCATCTTTACTCGTGGTTTGAATTGTACTGCATTAATTACACAAGTTTCCCTTACCTCCTGAACTAAATAAAAGAGTTTTGTATTTTTTTCTTAATGCACCGTCACCGACGTAATGAATGAAAACCTTAACCATAATTCTGTGGAGCTTTATTTAGGTTAAAAAGCCAGAGGGTAACAGTGCATGTAGATAGATGAAGTGAGGAGGGTCTAACTCTTATTATTTGGATTTGTAATCTCAGATCTGGAAATGTCAGAAGGTCAATATCTGTTAAGAATGTTACCTAAAATGTGCTCAAAGAAGTAAGTATCGCCCATCAAGAAAATAAAAATACGTGCTTTCTCTGTAATATTTCGTTTTGAAACATGTCATCTACAAACAGCATTGTTACTTTTGTGTGGTCTGATACAGTGGATATAAAATATATGTAAAGTGAAACAGACAGAAGTTAAGATTTGGTGCCTTAAACTCGCGAAGATTACTTAATTCAAAATGTTCAAATTATATTATTTCAGTAAGGGAACAATTAAAAGAACTTACCAAGCAGTATGAAAAATCTGAAAATGATCTGAAGGCTCTACAAAGTGTTGGGCAGGTAGGTAATGGAGTTTGGGATGTAGAGGGTGATGGTGATTTATTTTTTTAAGCTCTTGGCAAAAAAATAATGCTCTCTTTTTTCTTTATTAGATTGTGGGTGAAGTACTTAAGCAGTTAACTGAAGAAAAATGTAAGTGTATTAGATTGTTAGTAGAGAGAAAAAGAGCAGGGTTACCTCCTTTCTGTCACCAGCTTTGAATGCTTATTGCTTAAATGAGTATAATGAAGATAGATGATATTCTTGCATAGACTGAGTTTTCTTTCAACTCTTGTCTTTTGGAGAACAGAAATAAAATGCAACCTGCCATCATTGTGGATATATTTAGTTTTTACTTTCTATGTTTCAATTTGTTTTTTCATTTCTTTTTTCCCCTTTAGTCATTGTTAAAGCTACAAATGGACCGAGATATGTTGTGGGTTGTCGTCGACAGGTAACATTTTATATTTGTATAGTGCTTTATAATTGACAAAAGTGCTTTCAAGTAAGTTATTTACTTTTCCAGGTCCCAAAGGTGACTTGTTCAGATACAGCTAATTATTAATAAAGCCTAAACTCAAACCATGGATTTGACTCCTGATGAAAGCTCAGTCGTGTCCGACTGTTTGCAACCCCATGGACTATACTGGCTATGGAATTCTCCAGGTCAGAATACTCGAGTGGGTAGCCTTTCCTTTCTCCAGGGGATCTTCCCAACCCAGGGATTGAACCCAGGTCTTCCACATTGCAAGCGGATTCTTACCAGCTGAGCCCTCCTGGTAGTCTATTTTTCTGTTTGATTGCATTAGCTCAGTCAACTCTACACACAGAGAAATCAGAGAATCTTAGAACTGAAAAATAACTCAGGTTATTTTATTTTAATGTCTCTTTTTGAAGAAGACTTAAAAGATTAAACCTTATAAATTGCACTTTAAACATTCAGAAATATTACTTAACAACTTTCCTATAGGTTAAATTGATTTTGTATGAATTGGTTTAGATTAGAATAAGCAAACTGAGATAACTCCAAGTTTTATTTTGCAGTCAAAAACTGACAAACAGATTTGAATTATTTAGTAACCACTGATGCCAATTTATGTACTGCTCTGTTCTTTAGGAAATGCCTTTAGCAGATTTTAAAAAACTCATTGGAAGAGTTCTCTCTGAGTATTTGTTATATCAGGTTCAGGTTTTAAAACATTGATCCGACATGGCTATAGAATGGAATTTTACCCAGGGACTAAGTTCAGTCTTAAGATTTTACTTACATATAAGTGGGATGATATTTTCTAAATCAAAATTTTAGATGCCTAATCCTATAAAGGATATTTATGTCCCTTTTAGGACCCTTTGGATGCCAAAAGTTGGCATTTAAAGATATGACTGTATGAGGGCAATAGAGCATTTGAAAGCTGAAAAATATTAGGCCGGAGTATATATCGCCTATAGATATAAATGAAATAACTTCTTATTGATCTCTGTTTAAGCTCTTGTTTCAAGTACAGTAGTCCTTCATCCGTGGGGGATATGTTCCGAGACTCCCAGTGGATGCCTGAAACCTAGGCATATACCAAACCTATATGTGCTGTGTTTTTTCCTATACATACATACTTATTATGATAAAGTTTCCATTTATAAATAAGGGAGGGGGAACTACTGTATCTGGGAAATATTTTTAGTTTAATCCATTATATTAAACCTAGTTTTTAGCTTGCTTCCACTTCAGGTTGCTCTATCCTGTCCAACTCTTCGCTACTTCGTGGACTGTTGCCCTCCAGGCTCCTCTGCCCATGAAAATTTCTAGGCGAGAACACTGGAGTGAGGTGCCATTTCCTCCTCCAGGGGATCTTCTGACCCAGGCATTGAGTCCATGTCTCCTGCATTTGTCTCCTGCATTGGCAGGCAGATTCTTTACCACTGAGCCACCAGGGAAGCTTCCCACTTCATTTTAACTGGCACTAAATCCTAAACCAAGCACTCTTTGCAAAATTCTGTGAAAAGTGTTCAGTAATTTGTGTGATTCTGAAGTTGTATTAACAAGCAGTTTTCTAAACTATTGAAAAGTAACTTTTTTTTGAGAAACAGCCTGAGCGTGATTGAATCTCTTTGGATAGATTCTATCCAGTTCTACCCAAATAAGTTACACTGCCTAAATATGCCAATAAATTGTTTAGTATGATTCAACTTAACATGAAATATGTTTACCATAGTGTCTGACAGGTAGCAAAGGAATGAATGAAGGTTGCTGGGATTTTTTTAATTCTTTAGAATTTAAAAAAAAATCTCTAGAGGGAAACAGTGCATTTCTCCCCTATCTGCTGTGATCATGGAGTATATTCTTCTCAAAACCATAGTTTTTAAAATAAATTTAATGGGCATACTTGTAAGATGCTTTCCTTTCTTCACAAATGTTCACTAAGGGATTTCTGTATGTATACTTTGCTACCAGTTTCCAAAGTCACTGTACTACAGTGCCTAAATCAGAATGATGAGCAAAACTATTAAATAGTGAGCCTTTGAAAGTAAAATACTGCAGTCAGTTCCTGCTTCAAAAACAGTCATTGCCTCCTCAAATTTTGTGTATTAGGGGTTTCACGTTTCACAGTGAGATTGCGCGAAAGGGCACTTTTTTAAGAGGCAGCTCTGCATGTTGTTTATAATCTAATATTGGTGTTCTCTCTAAAGGATAAAAATGATTATTTGGCTTCTAACTATGCTCTTGTTATACTGTTATACCCCCTTTCAAGTGTTTATGTAACACTTCCTGTTTTATAAAATTAGCTTGACAAAAGTAAGCTGAAGCCAGGAACAAGAGTTGCTTTGGATATGACTACACTAACTATCATGAGGTAGGTGTCTTATACTATTTAGTTAACCTTTTATTGTCATGAAGGGAGTATTTTATCCAAAGTCAGTGCTTCCTGAGATCACTGAATATTTTGCCACTTTTCTGCTTTTACTAATTTCAGATTAACTTAAACATGATTTTATAAGATCTCCTACAGGTTCTTGTATAAGCAGTCATTTATACTCTTTGTAGGCTGAGACAAAATACATCTTTTAAAAGAAAAGTACACTTTATCATTACAGGTATTTGCCAAGAGAAGTGGATCCATTGGTTTACAACATGTCTCATGAGGACCCTGGGAATGTTTCTTATTCTGAGATTGGAGGGCTATCAGAACAGATTCGTGAATTAAGAGAGGTTGGTAGTGTATGCTTTGTTCTCTGAACTTACCAAGAAATGGTACTGGTTTTAAAGTGCCTAAAGGCCAGCGCCTGTGGTGTCGGGGTCTCTGGAGCCTGGGCTGCAGTCTGGGGAGGCTGAGAGGCAGATGGCAGCGCTACCAGCTCTTCTCCCTGCCCCACCTCTGTCCTAGGGGCCACGCTCTATCTGTGTGGTGGTAGGTGGGCTGTCTGTTAAGATGTGTCATGTACATTTGTATCAAAAATAAGTAACCATGAAAAAGAAATGCCTGAAGGAAGAGAGAGGATGTAAAATTACTTTGTCCAAATAATGTTGACTGAATATTATATAAATAGTATTTTTGCTGAGAGAAAAATAGCTCTGAAGCTCTAGCTATCAAAATGACAGGTTTTTGTAATTTGGAGATAATCTGGTGTTCAGTTCAGTTCAGTCACTCAGTCGTGTCCGACTCTTTGCAACCCCATGAATCGCAGCACGCCAGGCTCCCTTGTCCATCACCAACTCATGGAGTTCACTCACTCACGTCTATTGACTCAGTGATGCCATCCAGCCATCTCATCCTCTGTCGTCCCCTTCTCCTCCTGCCCCCAATCCCTCCCAGCATCAGAGTCTTTTCCAACGAGTCAACTCTTCGCATGAGGTGGCCAAATTTGGTGTTAGAAAAATCTTACTCTTTTTTTATGACAAAGAAGGGGAAAACAACTAAGAATAATTGACATATACTGATATATTGAATAATGGATATAATCCAATGCTCGTGCCATCTGTTAGTTTGATTATCTTGTAATTTACTTGGGTTGGAGCACATTTGGATAGTGTGTGTGATGTAGTTTTTTCCCATAACCTCGTTATGGTATTACCCTTATAATAGAGTAAGTTATCTGTGTCTTACATATTTTATTTTGTTAAAGCTGTTTACTGTCATTTAAGAGAAATACTGGCTTTGGGTGGCTTAAATGGTGTGCTGCATTCCATGGGGTCGCAAAGAGTGGGGCACAGCTTAGCGACTGGACAACAGAAACAATTAAGTTCTTAGGTGAACAATCAAATCAGGATTGCCTTGCTTCACAGCACAGATAGCTTCTTAACAATTCTCTTTTAAGCAGATTACATTGTCCTATTGATTTCATCCTAATTTAGGATGGAGATACTCAGGAATGAATTTGGTTAATTAGAAAAGGGCTTGCATTATCTGATTTCAGCACTTTAAATTTTCTGGAACTCTTATTAAAGGTACAGATTCTTAAGCTCTCTGCATGGTTTTGATGTAATGGATTAGGGGTAGAATCAACAGGAATTAACATTTAAACAAGCATTCTGGGGGAGTTGCGTTAATGTCCAATGGTTAAGACTCTGTACTCCCAGTGCTGGGACCCTGGGTTCCAGCCCTGGTTGGGAAACTAAAATCCTGTATGCCTCATGGTGTGGCCTAAAAAGCAAAAATAAGCACGCATTCCAGATGATTATGAAACCAAGCTTTTTAATTTTTTTAAAACCATCTTGAGGAAGCACTGGCTTAAGCATAGATAAAAGCATGTTATTTTCACTTAGTAGTTAATGAAAGGGCAGAGAGAGAACTGGGGCTTCATGAAACAGTGAAATCTTTTACAGTGGTTTGCTGCATCAGCCATAGGAGCAGAATCTCTCTCTCTTTTTCTCCCTCTCACACACATACACTACAGACATGCAATCCCTTTTCCATCTGCAGACAGTTGAGAATATTAATTACACACACACACCAAGGACATCTGCAAACAGTTGAGAATATTAAAACACACACGCACACCATGAATATGCAGTCCCCTTTTCCATCTGGAGACAGTTGAGAATATTAATTGCCCACAATTTTGGTATGTCTTAATCATACCTTATGTGCAAAACTATTCAATAAAAGTTTCTCTCTCAAGTTACTGGTAAACAGTGGCAGACTTCATATTTTGGGGCTCCAAAATCACTGCAAATGGTGATTGCAGCCATGAAATGGAGAGACGCTTGCTCTTTGGAAGAAAAGTTATGACCAACCTAGACAGCCTATTAAAAAACAGAGACATTACTTTGCCAGCAAAGGTCCGTCTAGTCAAGGCTATGGTTTTTCCAGTAGTCATGTATGGATGTGAGAGTTGGACTATAAAGAAAGCTGAAAGCCGAAGAATTGATGCTTTTGAACTGTGGTGTTGGAGAAGACTGTTGAGAGTCCCTTGGACTTCAAGGAGATCCAACCAGTCCATCCTAAAGGAAATCAGTCCTGAATGTTCATTGGAAGGACTGATATTGAAGCTGAAACTCCCAATACTTCGGCTACCTGATGTGACGAGCTAACTCGTTGGAAAAGACCCTGATGCTGGGAAAGATTGAAGGCGGGAGGAGAAGGGGATGACAGAGGATGAGATGGTCGAATGGCATCACCGACTCAACGGGCATGAGTTTGAGTAAACTCCATGAGTTGGTTATGGACCGGGAGGCCTGGCATGCTGCAGTCCGTGGGGTCGCAAAGAGCTGGACATGACTGAGCGACTGAACTGAACTGAACAAGTTACTGGGACTGAAGAGTTTAAATTGGACAGTCAAATGCTCACCTTTTTGGTCCCTCACTTTGCTTTCTTTGAATCAGTCTTAGGGCATTGAGCTGACTGTGGCTCAATAGCAAGGAGGGATAAGGGAAAGCCTTATCAATGCAAAGAAATAGAGGAAAACAATAGAATGGGAAAGACTAGAGATCTCTTCAAGAAAATTAGAGATGCCAAGGAACATTTCATGCAAAGATGAGCACAATAAAGGACAGAAATGGTATGGACCTAACAGAAGTAGAAGATACTAGGAAGAGGTGGCAAAAATACACAGAAGATCTGTACAAAAAAGACCTTCATGACCCAGATAACCACGATGGTGTGATGATCACTCACTTCGAGCCAGACATCCTAGAATGCGAAGTCAAGTGGGCCTTAGGAAGCATCACTATGAACAAAGCTAGTGGAGGTGATGGAATTCCAGTTGAGCTATTTCAAATCCTAAAAGATGATGCTGTGAAAGTGCTGGACTCAGTATGCCAGCAAATCTGGAAAACTCAGCAGTGGCCACAGGACTGGAAAAGGTCAGTTTTCATTCCAATCCCAAAGAAAGGGAATGCCAGAGAATGTTCAAACTACTGCACAATTGCAGTCATCTCACACACTAGCAAAATAATGCTAAAAATTTTCCATGCCAGGCTTCAACAGTACATGACCCAAGAACTTCCAGATGTTCAAGCTGGATTTAGAAAAGGCAGAGGAACCAGAGTTCAAATTGTTAACATCCATTGGATCATCGAGAAAGCAAGAGAGTTCCAGAAAGACATCTACTTCTGCTTTATTGACTATGCCAAAGCCTTTGACTCTGTGGATCGCAACAAACTGTGGAAAATTCTGAAAGAGATGGGAATACCAGACCACCTGACCTGCCTCCTAAGAAATCTGTATGCAGGTCAAGAAGCAACAGTTAGAACTGGACATGGAACGACAGACTGCTTCCAAATCAGGAAAGAAGGACGTCAAGGTTGAATATTGTGACCCTGCTTATGTAATTTATATGCAGGGTACATCATGTAAATGCTGGGCTGGATGAAGCACAAGCTGGAATCAAGATTGCTAGGAGAAATATCAATAACCTTAGATATGCAGATGGCACCACCCTTATGGCAGAAAGCAAAGAAAAACTAAAGAGCCTCTTGATGAAAGAGAAAGAGGAGAGTGAAAAAGTTGGCTTAAAACTCAACATTCAGAAAACTAAGATTATGGCATCCGGTCCCATCACTTCATGGCAAATGGATGTGGGAACAGTGAGAGAGTTTATTTTGGGGGGCTCCAAAATCACTGCAGATGGTGACCGCAGCCATGAAATTAAAAGATGTTTGCTCCTTGAAAGAAAAGCTATGTATGACCTACTTAAACAGCCTGTTAAAAAGCAGAGACGTTACCAACAAAGGTCCGTCTGTTCAAAGCTATGGTTTTTCCAGTAGTTATGTATGGATGTGAGAAGTGGACTGTAAAGAAAGCTGAGTGCCGAAGAATTGATGTTTTTGAACTGTGGTGGAGAAGACTCTTGAGAGTCCCTTGGACTGCAAGGAGATCCAACCAGTCCATCCTAAAGGAAGTCAGTCCTGGGTGTTCATGGGAAGGACTGAAGCTGAAGGTGAAACTCCAGTACTTCAGCCGCCTGATGTGGAGAACTGACTTATTGGAAAAGACCCTGATGCTGGGAAAGATTGAAGGCAGGAGGAGAAGGGGACGACAGAGCATGAGATGGTTGGATGGCATCAACAATGCGATGGATATGAGTTTGAGCAAGCTCCAGGAGTTGGTGATGGACAGGGAAGCCCAGCATGCAGCAGTCCATGGGGTCACAAAAAGTCGGTCACAACTGAGCAACTGAACTGAACTAGAACATTAAGAGCAGAATTTATGGTTTTATTAAGACTACTATGACAAAATGCCAACCTACGAAAATTTTAAATAACATTTCTTTCAGTGACAGTTTTATAATTATTTTTGTTGTATTCAAACGCAAAATAGTGTGGATCTTTTTGGGTTTTTTAGCCTAACTGATTTCTTTTAGTATAGTTTTTTTGTTGATGCATAGGTTATATTCAGTGAAATTTTAAACGTACGAGTTTTTAAATGTACAGTTGAAGTATGTTTTGACAGGTTATATGCCTGTGTAACCATCACTTATGCCAAGTGTGTGGTTATTTTAACAAGTGTGTTAAATAAGTAGTACAAATTACCACATGCTTGTTTAAAAAAATGAGTATTTTTATGTATTTATTTGACTGTCCTCATCTTAAAATTGTAGCATGCAAGATCTAGTTCCCCAGCCCAGCCTTCTGCATTGGGAGTGTGGAGTCTTAGGTACTGGACCACCAGGGAAGTTCTGCCACATGCTTTTTTAATTTTTAAAATATTTTAAGCTCTTTAGATTTAAGAGATATCTTACATTTGCCGGATAAAGACCTCTAGTATAAATGGTTTTACATAGCACGACTTCTAGATCTATTATGAATTATGTGTGTACGTTAACAGCTCATATTGTACTTAAAATATTTGAAAGTACGTTAAAATGTTAACTAACTGTTTAAGAAACCTGCAACTTCTTTTCTAGGTAATAGAATTACCTCTTACAAACCCTGAATTATTCCAGCGTGTGGGAATAATACCTCCCAAAGGGTGTTTGTTATATGGACCACCAGGTTGGTGTTAAGCTACGTCTGTCTCAGTATGAATCAATGAATAAAACAATAAGATATAAATATTTAATGTCGCCATTTCAGCCTTCATTCTGTTCAGAGTAAGGAAGCAACTGGAGATGTGTGTCTATAATTTTCTTAGCCTTGCTTAGTCTTATGTTTCATAAGCATATATCTTAACATGTTGTGATTCTAGCCAGTTGTCCCGTGTGGTTCACAGACCCATGGGTATCCCAGAGATACTTTCAGGGTATCTGCAAGGTCAGAACTTACTCTTGTAATACTAAGATGTCAACACCGTGAAAAAGGCAGCTAACATCTGTGTTGATGGTGCAAGGGTGCTCATGATGTAGCATGAATTAATTAAGTCAATGGCACAAAATGTTACAATAGTCATTGTCTTTGTGGCCACTCAACATGTGCAGTATGAAAAGAGGCCAGTTTCACTTTAAAATGTCCTTGATAAACTGGTAAAAATATGAACTTTTGATCCTTGAATAATGTATTTTGTGAGGAAATGGAAAATACTTTAAAGTATTTCTGTTGCATTCTTAATAGGGTAGATATCTCCAAGAAAACCATTTGTGCTGTTATTCAGTTGCCTGCTGAATTCGCTGCTTTTCACATAGTGCCATTTTACTTGAAAGAAAAATTTACAGTTAGTTATCAGACTGGTTACTGGTAACCTTGCACATATTTTTTTTTTAAAATGAAGTTAGCCAATCCTATTAAACAACTGACCCCATCTGTAACTGTTGATAAAATTGGAACTTTGCACATGAAAATTTGTTTTTGAAAACTTTATATCTGGTACTATGAGCTTGACAGCTTTTCCACTGTGTTAATACAGGACAGGATGAGATTGGTGATGGTATTAGCAAATATGATTTTTTTAAATATTGTATAATGGAAAATGCCAGTATTGGGAAGATTTTAATAATCCACTGAATCAGTAGTTTTCAAATAGCCAATACTTAATATTATAATATCATACCTAAGTAAAGATCCACTCAGTGTGCAGTATAGACCAATGGATTTTAATATGCAAGTTTCCATCATAGTTTGTTACTAAGTAGGGTTTGGTATATTTCTAGAGTTATGTATTTGGTTGGCTTAAAATAAAATGAGAAAGGATATTTTGAATAAAATGGAAATTCTGTTCAGGACTTGGCCTCCTTTTGCAAAATTTACTATTCAAAGGATTACATTCTTAAAAGCTTTTGAAATTTTATCTTATTTTCCCTCAAATTTATATTACTTTTCAAAAATTACTTCTTTTTTCATTCCCAGGTACAGGAAAAACACTCTTGGCACGAGCTGTGGCTAGCCAGCTGGATTGCAATTTCTTAAAGGTAAAGGGAAGATTCTTTGTGTAGTTGTTGAAATTAAATTTGAATTGTCTTATGTTTACCTTAATGTTTTTCCTTTAATCAGGTTGTATCTAGTTCTATAGTAGACAAATACATTGGTGAAAGTGCTCGTTTGATCAGAGAAATGTTTAACTATGCCAGGGACCATCAGCCATGCATCATTTTTATGGATGAAATAGATGCTATTGGTAAGAACAACAGTTTTTAAAATTTATTTTAAACTTTTCTTGAAAGTTAGGAAAACTTTTTAATCTAAAAGAAACTTTTCCATCTCTTTTCACCTCTAATTGCAATTTCTGTGAAGTAGCAAGATGAATTATTTTTTAATTCTTAAAGTTTAACCAATCTTAATAAATAAACTTCAACATTGAGAAAATGAGAAACATACCAAAATCAATTCTAATTTTATCAGTATAATTTTTGTTAATTAATTTTCATCTTAATACTTTAAACCCTAGAACTATCATTTTTGTATTGTTTTCTTAAATGATGCTTAAAGAGGAGGAGTAACACATAAGTTTCCATATCGTTATTCTAGGTGGTCGTCGGTTTTCTGAGGGTACTTCAGCCGATAGAGAGATTCAGAGAACTTTAATGGAGGTAATATTTGGTGGAAGTGGTTTAGAAGAAAATCAGTATTTATAAAATGAATAAGTATACGTTGGGTATTTGAAAGTCAAAATATGTACAATGGTTTAAATGAAGAATGCACTTACATATGAAATTTGAAAATATTGCCAGGAATGAGCACTTTTCTCTGGCACAGTCTCTAGTAAGAAAATGAGTCCTAGAAAACAATAGGGATATCCAAAAATTTTCATTTGATTTACTGCTGTACTCTTCTGTTGTTTGAGCAGACTAGCTATTTAAATATTTAAATTGTATATTGTACTTACATTGTGAATGTGATCTTGTATTAGTTTTATAGATATTTTACAAGTGACAAATATATTAAAACTGGTAACAGTAAATGAGTTGTCATTATGTATTAGGCTATTCTGAAAATTACTAATACTTTCCTCTATTGTTGACAATGAAAGAAAGATAAAATTGTTTTGATTATTGAAGATGGATGCTGGGGTATTGAAATGTATATTAAAGCTATTTCCCACTCTTAAGTTCTGTGAAAGTGATGGCAAGATTTTAAACACATTTTCCAACTTCTATAAATAGATAGGTAGCATTGGTAATACATTGTCAGTTTCTGTCTCAGTAGGGGTATTGGAAAATTGTTTTTTATAAATGTTTCTGGTCTGCTCAGAATATACACAGTATTTCAAAATTAGTTGAAGAGTCTTTTAGAAGCCTTAAATTGAATTACTTTTAAAGCAACACATGCTAGTTTTATTCATGTAGCTGATATGTTATTAGCTAACATTTTGGGAATGTTAGACATATTGACATAAAGAAATAGACATATTGTTAGATTAGCTTTGTTTTAAAGATGTGATTGAATGCAGTTAGATTTTCCAGCATTTACTCAAGAAAACTTTAGAAATTAAAGGAAATATGTCTCAGTATTTCTGTGTATAATAGAATTATTTGAAAAGATGTTTAATGGATTTATTATCAGGTTTGTAGAAAATCATTGTGTCCAGTTATGCTAATGTAAATTTTATATCTGGCATACCATAAGCACTTGAAACATTAGTTATTATTTTTGTTTTAAAACTAATTCTATCAAAAAATTTGAACATTGGAAATCAGATCCACATAGTTTAGTTTCATAATTTTTGATTAGATGGATGCCTTCAGATTTATTAGACCTAGTCTGAAAGCTGTAGAAAGTCATATAGTTAAATAATCTACCTTGGAACTTTTAGCGTGAAAAATATATCCCTTTATGTAAGAAAAAAATATTCCATCAGATGATCATTCTGTACCTCATATCTTATCTGTAAGCAATATATTTCATGGCTGTAGGCATATAAAAGTTGTGTCTGAAGTTTTTTAATGGTTGGGATATTTTATAAAATGTACCTTTGATTTATATTCACAAATACATTCTTAGCTACTGAATCAAATGGATGGATTTGATACTCTGCATAGAGTTAAAATGATCATGGCTACCAACAGACCAGATACACTGGATCCTGCTTTGCTTCGTCCAGGCAGATTAGATAGAAAAATACGTGAGTTAAATTTCTTTGCCTGCTGTCCATTTCTCTTTGTCTATGTCTATTTCTGTATCCCAAACCTCCTCCTCACCCCCTACTCTAGTTAACAAAGAAAAAACCTGACTGTAATAGAATTTTTTATAATTTTCTTATTTTCAGATATTGATTTACCGAACGAACAAGCAAGGTTAGATATATTGAAAATCCATGCAGGTCCCATTACAAAGCATGGTGAAATAGGTAAGGAAATAGCTTATTTTTTATATATTCACATTTGGTAACTGTGTAAGCAAAATACTACTGGATATTACCGATAGTCTACCAAATTGAGTTTTAGATTCAGGAAACATGGTGGTCTTGAATTCAGCTAATAGTTGTTGAGCATCTGCTCTGTGCTGAGTTGTTCTAAGTGCCTAGGATATAGCAATGAACAAAACAGACAAGTTCGTGCCTTCATATAACTTGTCAGGAGAGACAGGTGAAGTGAGTAAAATATTCAGTTGACTCTTGAGCAACGTGGGATTGAACTGTGTGGATTGGCTTATATGTGGACCTTTTTCTCTAGCAAATGCTGTAGTACTACCTGACTGGCTTTGGTTGAATAAACAGATGCAGAATCATGGATATGGAAGGCTGACTATAAGTTATGCACAGATTTTCGATTATGGAGAGAGCTGATGCCTATACCCTTTATGTTTTTCAGAGTCAACAGTCTAGTATATTCAGTTCAGTTCAGTCGATCAGTCATGTCTGACTCTTTGTGAGCCAATGGACTGTAGCACACCAGGCTTCCCTGTCTATCCCTGTCTATCCTGGAGCTTACTCAAACTCATGTCCATCAAGTCAGTGAAGCCATCTAACCATCTCATCCTCTGTTGTCCCCTTCTCCTCCCTCCTTCAGTCTTTGCCAGCATCAGGATCTTTTCCAGTGAGTCAGTTCTTCATCAGGTGGCCAAAGTATTGGAGTCTCAGCTTCAGCATCAGTCCTTCCAATGAATATTCAGGACTGATTTCTTTTAGGATGGACTGGTTGGATCTCCTTGCAGTCCAAGGGACTCTCAAGAGTCTTCTCCAACACCACAGTTCAAAAACATCAATTCTTTTGCACTCAGCTTTCTTTATAGTCCAACTCTCACATCCATCCATACATGACTACTAGAAAAATCATAGCTTTGAACAGACGGACCTTTGTTGGTAAAGTAATGTCTCTGCTTTTTAACAGGCTGTTTAGGTTGTTCACAGCTTTTCTTCCAAGGAGCAAGTGTCTTAATTTGATGGCTGCAGTCACCATCTGCAGTGATTCTGGAGCCCAAAAAAATAAAGTCTTTCAAGGTTTCCATTGTTCCCACATCCATTTGCCATGAAGTGATGGGACTGGATGCCATAATTTTAGTTTTCTGAATGTTGAGTTTTAAGCCAGTTTCTTTCACTTTCATCAAGAGGCTGTTTAGTTTTTCTTCGCTTTCTGCTGTAAGGGTGGTGCCATCTGCATATCTGAGGTTATTGACATTTCTCCTAGCAATCTTGATTCCAGCTTGTGCTTTATCTGGCCCGGCGTTTACATGATGCACTCTGCATAAAAGTTAAATAAGCAGGGTGACAGTATACAGCCTTGACGTACTCCTTTCCTGATTTGGAAGCAGTCTGTTGTTCTGTGTCCAGTTTTAACTTTTGCTTGTTGACCTGCATACAGATTCTCCAGAGGCAGGTCCGGTGGTCTGGTATTCCCATCTCTTTCAGAATTTGCTACAGTTTGTTGTGATCCACAGAGTCAAAGACTTTGGCATAGCCAATAAAGCAGAAGTAGATGTCTTTCTGGAACTCTCTTGCTTTCTCGATCCAATAGATGTTAGGAATTTGATCTCTGATTCCTTTGTCTTTTCTAAATCCAGCTTGAATATCTGGAAGTTCTTGGGTCACGTACTGTTGAAGCCTGGCTTGGAGGATTTTGAGCATTACTTTACTAGAATGTGAGATGAGTGCAATTGTGTGGTAGTTTGAACATTCTTTGGCATTGCCTTTCTTTGTGATTGGAATGAAAACTGACTTTTTCCAGTCTTGTGGCCACTGCTGCATTTTCCAGACTTGCTGGCATATCGTTTTCCAGATTTGCTGGCATATTGAGTGCAGCACTTTCACAGCATCATCTTTTAGGATTTGAAATAGCTCAACTGGAATTCCATCACCTCCACTAGCTTTGTTCGTAGTGATGCTTCCTAAGGCCCACTTGACTTTGCATTCTAGGGTGTCTGGCTTTAGGTGCGTGATCACACCATCGTGGTTATCTGGGTCATGAAGATCTTTTTTGTATGGTTCTTCTGTGTATTCTTGCCTCCTCCTCATAGTATCTTCTGCTTCTGTTAGGTCCATACTATTTCTGTCCTTTATTGTGCTCATCTTTGCGTGAAAATGTTCCCTGATTTTCTCTGATTTTCTTGAAGAGATCTCTAGTATTTCTGATTCTGTTGTTTTCCCCTGTTTCTTTGCATTGATCGCTGAGGAAGGCTTTCTTATCTCTCCTTCCTTTTCTTTGGAACTCTGCATTCAAATGGGTGTATCTTTCCTTTTCTCCTTTGCCTTTAGCTTTTCTTCTTTTCTCGGCTATTTGTAAGGCCTCCTCAGACAACCATTTTGCCTTTTTGCATTTCTTTTTCTTGGGGATGGTCATGATCACTGCCTCCTGTACAATGTCTTGAACTCCGTCCGTAGTTCTTCAGGCACTCTGTTTATTAGATATAATCCTTTAAATCTATTTGTCACTTCCACTGTATATTTGTAAGGGATTTTATTTAGGTCATACCTGAATGGCCTGGTGTCTTTCTCTACTTTCTTCAGTTTAAGTCTGAATTTGGCAATAAGCAGTTCATGACCTGGGCCACAGTCAGCTCCCGGTCTTGTTTTTGCCAACTGTATAGAGCTTCTCCATCTTTCGCTGCAAAGAATATAATCAGTTTGATTTTGATGTTGACCATCTGGTGATGTCCCTGTGTTAAGTCTCTTGTGTTGTTGGAAGAGGGTTTTCCAAGACCCTCTCTTAGAGGGTTTTCTCTTGGCAAAACTCTGTTAGCCTTTGCCCTGCTTCATTTTGTACTCCAAGGCCAAATTTGCCTATTATTCTGGGTATCTTTTGACTTCCTACTTTTGCTTTCCAGTCCCCTATAATGAAAAGGATATCTTTTTTGATGTTAGTTCTAGAAGGTCTTGTATGTCTTCATGGAACCATTCAGCTTCAACTTCTTCAGCTTTATTGGTCAGGGCAGAGACTTGGATTACTGTGATATTGAATGGTTTGCCTTGGAAACGAACAGAGATCATTCTGTCGTCTTTGGGATTGTACCCAAGTACTGCGTTTTGCACTCTTTTGTTGACCGTGATGGCTACTCCATTTCTTCTCAGGGATTCCTGCCCATAGTAGTAGATACAATGGTCATCTGAGTTAAATTCACCCATTCCAGTCCATTTTAGATCAGTGATTCCTAAAACGTTGATGTTCACTTTTGCCATCTCCTGTTTGACCACTTCCAATTTGCCTTGATTCGTAGACCTAACATTCCAGGTTCCTATGCAGTATTGCTCTTTACAGCTTTGGACTTGGCTTCCATCACCAGTCACATCCACAACTGGGTGTGTTGTTTTTGCTTTGGCTCTATCTCTTCATTCTTTTTGGAGTTATTTCTCTAGTGATCTCCGGTAGCATATTGAGCACCTACCGACCTGGGGAGTTCATCTTTCAGTGTCCTATCTTTTTGCCTTTTCATACTGTTCATAGGGTTCCCTTCTCCAGTGGACCACTTTTTGTCAGAACTCTCCCCCATGACCCGTCCATCTTAGGTGGCCCTACACTCATGGGTCATAGTTCTTTTATTTAGACAAGGCTGTGGTCCAGATCAGTTTGATTAGTTTTCTGTGATTGTGGTTTTCATTCTGTTTCCCTCTGCTGGATAAGGGCAAAAGGCTTATGGAAACTTCCTGATGGCAGAGACTGACTGAGGGGGAAACTGGTTCTTGTTCTGATGGGTGGGACAAGCCCTGGGACAATGCTCAGTAAATCTTTAATCCAATTTTCGGTTGATGGGCTGTGTACCCTCCCTGTTGTTTGACCTGAGACCAAAATATGGTGGAGGTGATGATGGTAGTGGCGACTTCCTTTAAAAGGTCCCCTGCGCATACTGCTGCACCCAGTGTCCCTGACCCCACAGCGGCCACCACTGACCCACGCTTCCGCGAGAGACTTCTGCATACTCATGGGCAGGTCTGGGGCAGTTTCTTGTTGGGTCACTGCTCCTTTCTCTTGGGTCCTGGTGCACACAAGGTTTTGTTTGTGCCCTCCAAGAGTCTGTTTCCCTAGTGTGTTAAGTTCTGGTGGCTTTATGGTGGGTTTAATGGCGACCTCCTCCAAGAATGCTTATGCCATACTCAGATCTGCTGCACTCAGAGCCCCTGTCTCTGGCAGGCCACTGCTGACCTGTACCTCCACAAGAGACACAGACACTGTTCTGGCTCAGTCTCTGTGGGATCTCTGGGTCCTGGTGCACACAAGGTGTGTTTGAGCCCTCCAGGCGTCTCTGGTTGTATGCAATTTGATTGTAAACGCGATTTTGCCTCTCCTACCATCTTGCTGGGGCTTCTCCTTTGTCCTTGGGTGTGGGGTGTCTTTTTGGTGGGAACCAGCATTCTCCTGTCAACAGTTGTTCAGCAGTGAGTTGTAATTTTGGAGTTCTTGCAGAAGATGAGCGCATGTCCTTCTACTCTGCTATCTTGACTTGCCTAATACATAGTTACTGGATGATGATAAGTACTATGGAGAAAAATAAAACAAGAAAAGGGGAATAGGTATGCCAGGAGCAGGTATGAACATGTATACAGTTTTGAATGGAGGTAGGGAGGGGGAAGCACAGGGAAGGCCTTACCAAAGTGATTTTTAAGTAGTGACCTAGAAGAATATTTGGGGAAAGATCATGCAGAAGGATCAGCAAGTAAGAAGACCTTGAAGTAGAAGCATTCCTGGAACATTCTAGGGCCAGCATTGAGATCAAAGTGTCTGTGGCAGAGTCAGTGGGACAGTAGCAAGTGAAGTGGGCTTCCCTGGTGGCTCAGCAGTAAAGAATCTGCCTACTATGCAGTAGAGGTGGGTCTGATCCCTGGGTTGGGGAGATTCCCCTGGAGGAGGACATGGCAATGCACTCTAGTGTTCTTGCCTGGGAAATCCCATGGACAGAGGAGCCTGGGAGGCTACAGTCCTTAGGGTTGCAAAGAGTTGGACACAACTGAAGTGACTTTGCAGCAGCAGCAAGTGAAATAAATCTTAGAAGTAATGGGAATCAGGTTTTGTAAAACCTTATTGAGGCCACTGAGTAGAAACTTTGGCTTTTGTTTTTAGTGGTATGCATGCCATTGGAGGACTGTGAGCAGAGGAATGATATGACCTTTTTATTATTTAACCTTCTATTGCAGAAAATTGGAAATACATAAAAGTAGAGATGAGTATAATCTTATCAAGTATTAATTCCCCAGCTTCAGTAATTAACTCTTGGCCAATCTTGTTTCATCTGTAATTTCTTCTACCTCTTCCCTCTGGCTTTTTAAATTGCAGGCATTATATCATTTGTAAATTTTTCAAAATTTACTCACCTTAAGATCATTCTGGCTGCAACTAGAGGGACAAGGATATAAACAAGAGGATCGATGAGGAGGTTATTTCAGTAATGCAGGCAGATGGTGGTGGCTTGGTCTAAGGAGGTAGCAGCATCTTTTGTACTAATGTGATTCTGGACGTGTTTTTAAGATAGAGGTCATAGGACTTGCTAATGAATCAGATGTAGGGTGTGAGCTAAAGAACCAGGAATGACATAGGTTTTTGACTCATGCAACTGGACAAATGGAATTGCCATCAATTAAATTTGAGGTAAGACGGGAAAGATTAAGTGTTAGAGGGAGAATGAAGAATTTGATTCTGGCAGTATTTAATTTGAGATGCCAGTTAGATAGCCAAATGAAGATGTTGATTAGTGATTCTTGGTGCATCAATAGTTCATTAGAGAGGTCTGTGCTGGAGCCAGAAATATGGGTAATATCAGCATAAAAATGGTTCTAAGGAAGTGACCATGGTTAGAAAAGGGTTTTAAAAACTGAGCTAATTCCAGCATTAAGAAGTTGAGAGGAAAAACCATCAAAGGAGACTGAGAAAGGGTAGTCACAGAGGTAGGAATTAACCAGGAGCTGGTGGTATCCTGGAAATAAATGAAGAAATTATTTTAAGGAGGGACTAATTTCCTGTCAAATGCTGACAGTGGGCCTGATAAGAAGAGTTCTGAGATTGGATTTACTAGGTGAGGATCATTGGTGATCTCATGAAAAGAAATTTCTTTGGAGTGGTAGGAGTGAGAGCCTTATGCAGATGCATGTCAGAGAGATGAGGACATGAGGCATTGAGTTTAGGCACTTTTAGGAGTTCTTTGGCAAAGGGGAGAAGATGTGGAGGTGCAGCAGAAATGGAGATTAGGAATTGGGGGAGTTTTCTTTAAGATGGAGGGATTTACTTTTTTTTTTTTTTGCTGATGATAATGATCTAGGAGAGAGAGATAAGTGAAGACTAATTGATGAATTGTCTGTGATTTCAAATAGATATTCACATATTCTAGATTGCCTGACAAGGGTATCTTATCACAGACTTTCACATTGTAGTAGCCTTTGTTGCCTCTCTTTTTCCTATCCTTCATCAAGTCTATAATTGACAGCAGATCTTCAAGTCTGTCATGTGGACAGAAAGGTCATGTAGCTATTACTGTTATCATGGATCTCACCACTTGGAGCTTTCACAGAAATCTGAAAACCTAGCCAATAGTTACGCTAGCATTTAAAATTGTGTGTGGTAAAATGATGTCTGATGACTTATTTTTGATGTAGTTTTATTTGTTTTAATGATTAAATTCCATTGTGGTTACAGTTGGTTTTGAATGTTCTAGATTTGTTCAAATTACAAACTTGGTTTGTAATTTATAAACTTGGTTATAGTTTATAAACTTGGTTACAGTTTTAGAGTCATAACATGACAGATACATGAGGTTCACATGTGTTTAATTGTGTCTCTGTGTAGAAACAGGTTAAGATGCTTTCAGATCTCGATTGTTTCTTGGTTTTAGAGTTTTAGAAGTACGTTTATTTCTGCTTGGTGCTGGTTTACTTAACAGAAATATTGCTTTTAGTTGTTGATATTGTGGAATATTGACACAGATGATGCCTAGCTGACTTATTTCAAAGCAAGCTCTTAAATTTTCTATATGGTCATAAATCAAGTAAAGGTCTTCTGTAACTACTTTTTTTTACAACTAATTTCTAGTATTTTTCTAAAACAGATTATGAAGCAATTGTGAAGCTTTCAGATGGCTTTAATGGAGCAGACCTAAGGAATGTTTGTACTGAAGCAGGTAAGGCTTTAAAGTACAGTTTCTACTCTTGATTTTGAGTTGTTTAATTTGCTAAAAATGTGCTTGGGTTTGTCCAAATGCAGAGCCTGGACTTTGCAAGGTTTTGAGTGCTTGTTATTTTCTGGGAAATTGAGTCCAAGAAGTAGGAGAGAACAGGGCAAGTGAGATGCAAAGAGGGAAGGCTGTTACAAGGATATATAGCTAAAGTAACTGTTGTAGGCAGAAGGTGTTTGATTCTGATGAAGCTTCACAGAAACATACAGAATTCTTTCCAGGATTGTCTGGCTGAAATATGGGAGACCAGAGCATTTATTTACCAGCTCTTATCCTCTATTCCTCCATGGGACGAGATCTTCTTGGGAAAGTTAACTTCTTGGCATTTACAGATGCCTCTGGGTAGGGTTTGGAAAAACATGCATGTGATAGCATGCTGTCCCCCTGGAGTAAGTCTGAGACCGTACAGAACTGCCACGCCTGTGCTAGAAACCCAGCCAAGCTAGCACTGGGGGTCACTCCGTCTGCTGCAAAATGGTTGACAGGCCTTCTGACACTAGTCAGCCAGTAGTTCAATTTGAAAGATGGATTTATGAATTTTGTGTTCATGCAATTTGTGGAAATGTAGTAGTTTTTTAGTATGATTTTCTCTGTGAATTGTATGATTTTTATTTCTGGTTAACAAGTGGCTTTAAAACCCTATAGAGTCACTTAGATTTGTCCTCCACACAAAATTTTTAAATTAAAAAAATTAATATCTATAGTAGATTTTAGACTTTCGTAGGTTGCATATGAACAGTTTTTAAGTATTACAATATGTGATTTCCTCATTTTCATTTTACCTTTAGCCTTATTTTTACCGTTTCTCGTAAATTCACCAGTGTTTAAAGAGGCTGCTCAGACATGCTTCTCCATAGGAGTATCTTCATGGGTATACTGTGAGTCAGTATCTGGATCAAAATCTGCAGGTCCAGAAACTCTCAGTAGAAGTCACAGTAAATCATGCTCACAAAGACTTACTAATAAGCAAAAATATTGAGGTAAACTCAGTAACATACACTAAAAGCAAAGCAAAGTGAAGTTGCTCAGTCGTGTTGGACTCTTTGGAACCCCATGGACTCTAGCCTACCAGGCTTCTCTGTCCATGGAATTTTCCAGGTAAGAGTACTGGAGTGGGTTGCCATTTCCTTCTCCAGGGTATC
This sequence comes from Budorcas taxicolor, assembly GCF_023091745.1. Taxonomy (NCBI): domain Eukaryota; kingdom Metazoa; phylum Chordata; class Mammalia; order Artiodactyla; family Bovidae; genus Budorcas; species Budorcas taxicolor. Next base: position 11,633,523 of record NC_068919.1, on the reverse strand, counting down.
TTCCCAACCCAGGGATTGAACCTGGGTCTCCCACATTGCAGGCAGATGCTTTACCGACTGAGCCACCAGGGAAGCCCACAACTTAAATTATGACATTCTCCTTTCAAAATCTACATTGGACCAACTTATTAGAAGATTTTTTGGTGAAACTGAATTCCAAACGAAAGCAGTATCATAATCTTAAAAGCTGATACCATTAAGTTATATTCTTTTTCCCACATTTTTTAAAGTTTATTTTTAGCTATTTCCCAATAAAGAATTGTAACTTGGTGTGGATTAAAATTTAAGCTTTTTATGCTTCTCATCTGGAGACTGAATTTGGTTTTCTTTTTATTCAGCTTCAATTTTTTTTTTGTTAACATAGCTTTCTGTGAGTTAAAATATATTTAATTCAATTATAGTTGTCTTTTCTCATTCAAATCCTGAGATTATCTTTTTTTTTTGATTAGAATGTATCTCAGATTCACTCATTCACTAAAAATTATTTGGAAACTAATATGCACAAGGTTTGGAAAAATAGCTTGCCTAATTAAATTACAGCCTTCTAAACAGGTTTTAAAACTTCACTATTAAAAAAACTAGTCATTTCCATTCACCTAATTTCTGAGGATAGCACAGAATAACTATTGCCAAGATTTCTTATATAGAAATCTTGAAGACAGGAAGCAACCCTTGAAATTTTCTATTGCAATCCAGTCATTTAATCTTAGTGAAAATTCAGTATAAGCAGATCCTCAGTGAAAATAGTGGTAGGATTCATTTATTTAGTAGATTACTTTATTTTACCAGTTTTAACTTATCAGGAAGTTAGGTTTGTCTAAAACTCTGGGACCTACATCTATGACACAATGTTTTTTAAAAACACCTACAAACCTTTACCTCCTTGTCAAGTAGTATTGGACAAGTAACTTATCAAAAATTGAAAGCAAAAATTGAATTGTGTTATTTGAATATGAAAGTCATATTATCAATTTGTACATGAAAAAGGTAAATTTTCTTACATGAATAATGCCATTGGTTTTTGTTAAAGCCCACTGTTGACTTTATTTAATTCTTATTCTCTAAGTTTTTGATTATTAACAAGGAAAAGGTATCAAAATTACTGGAGTTGTTTTGTGTTTTCCCAAACCATAGATTGGAGAAGGCAAATGGCAACCCACTCCAGTACTCTTACCTGGAAAATCCCATGGACGGAGGAGCCTGGTAGGCTGCAGTCCATGGGGTCACACAGTCAGACACGACTGACTCGACCTAGCAGCAGCAGCAGCAAACCATACGTGCGCTCCCTCCTTTCAGGGGATTGCTGCATGTAGAGTTAGGAAAGAGCTGCCTAAAATGTTTATGTATTGTTGATAGTTGGGTTTTGTTCGTTGGTTTCCCTGGTGGCTCAGACAGTAAAGCATCTGTCTGCAATGCAGGAGACCTGGGTTCGATCCCTGGGTTGGGAAGATCCCCTGGAGAAGGAAATGGCATCCCACTCCATACTCTTGCCTGGAAGATCCCATGGATGGAGGAGCCTGGTAGGCTACAGTCCATGGGGTTGCAAAGAGTAGGACAGGACTGAGTGACTTCTCTTTTACTTTCACTTTTGTTTTTTCAAGATGCCTTTGGATACAGGGACTGTGTGAGCTGGAGTTAAGTATCCAGATAATTGTTTCATTGTTTCCTAATTTTTGGTTTGGAAAATAATGCTCCCTATAGCTATGGAAATTAGTTGAACAATGATAGTGGTTTTTAACAAATTGGAACTGCTTGCTGAGAAGTAGTACATCTGGGTTCCTTCACATTTATTCCATAGAATAATATTACATTATTTACTTTAAAGTTTTTTTAATTGAGATATAGTTTTAATTGATATATAAACTAAATTGACATTTAGTCTCATGTGTGCAACATAATGATTAAGTATTTGTATATATTATGAAATGACTACCACAGAAAGTCTAGTTAACATTCCATCATCACACATAGAAAAATATTTTTCTTGTGATCTACTCTTAGCAACTTTCAAATATAAAATGCAGTGTTAATAAGTACAGTCACCATGCTGTACATTACATCCCCAGGACTTACTTTTTTAAGTGGAAGTTTGTACCTTTTGACCACCTTCACCCATTTCACTTACCCTTCTTCATTATTTTATAATAAATAATCACATATTAAATATAGCAGTCGTGTTGTTTTCTTCTCCACAGGTATGTTTGCAATTCGTGCCGATCATGATTTTGTAGTACAGGAAGACTTCATGAAAGCAGTCAGAAAAGTGGCTGATTCTAAGAAGCTAGAGTCTAAATTGGACTACAAACCTGTGTAATTTACTGTAAGGTTTTTGATCGCTGCATGACATCTATTGGCTTAATTTTTAAAAAGTTAAAATAATGTATGTATTGGCAATGATCTCATTAATAGCATATGAATAAAAATGTGTATGAATAACATTGTAAAAATTAGTAATTCAGTAATTCTGCTTTTAAGAAGTACAGAGGAAATTTGTATGTTTGTTAATGTTGCATTTATTGCAGCAGAAGTCAGAAGAGTATGTTGAAGCTTTTTGTATTTGCTGTGTGAGTATTTTGTAAAACCTTGAAAATGGTTTGAGATAGTAGTACCAGGGAGCATTTCTTATGACTTATTTTATATCACTTGTTTTCCTCATCCTAAAAAGTTTAATAAAATCTGTTTAATTTAGTTCTCCTACAAATATTCTTGTCTTTTATAAGACTACATTTACAATGGTCTATTAGGTTCTTTAGTAAGTATAATAAACTAATAGCCAAGATGAAGTTGTATTTAGATCGTAGATTTTTGAACTTGAAAACAGTACCTACACTCAGTGTTCAAGACCATTTTACTATATGTAACATAGATGTGTGTGTGTGTGTGTGTGTGTGTGAGAGCGAGAGAGAGAGTCTATATCTGTATATCCCTCCTTCCAGAAAGTCTTTATTTTTTGCCTTCTATGATTAGGCTGTGTGATAGTTGATTGATACAGTACATGCACATCCATACCTTTTTTTTAAGATTATGATTAAAAGTAATGTTTGCTATTAAATGTGACTTGGTTTTCTTGATTTTTGTAAGATGATAATTTCCTTTTGAGGTTTGTACACTCTTCTCAGAAAAACTTACACATATGTACACACAATTTTGCATATATTAAAACTTGCGAGATGTATTATTTCCCAAGCTCACCCATGGACTCCATAGGTATCTATGGATACCAGGCTCAGAGTGTCTGATGTAGGGGATGTTGATGTCAGAAGTGTTCAAAACAAAAGTTCTGTTACCTATGCACAATTCTTTCTCATATTATGTGGGAATTAAAGCTTTAACAAATTACAACAGGAAATCATCATTGGGCATCAATTAAGATTGTTATTAAAGGTGCAGTTAAAAAAAAGAAACTGTCTTCAGTTTAGTAAACACTGAAGAAATGAATATGACTCAGGTAATTATAAAATCATTCTTCTAATAAAAAACTTGCTAGCAGAGTAATATGTGCCTTTTTATGACTAAAAGAACCGTTTACAGATAGTGGTAAAGAAAATGGAGCCCTCAAACTAGCCAATTTAATACTTAAAATTATTAAACAGTTCTATTTCTCTGTATATTTAGTGTGTTTCATAAATATGACTATAAAAAGTAATAGGATGTCAGGTTTAGGTCGAATATCAATGTGATCTTTTTTATTCTTTCCATTGTAATTTGCAGTTGTTGGGGGGCGGGGGGTCGTTTTTAAGAGTAAGTTTGGTGTACAAATCTTGAATGTTTAAGTGTGGGTTCCTCCACTAATCTTAATTTTCTTCATCTGTTTAAAAACAGAAAAGATACCATTATCTCCCTAGGCCCAGAGAAAGTGTTATATACCTGAACTTTATTAACAATATCGTATTAACTGATTCAAACTCCTTTTAAAAAGATATTGAAAGCCATATAGTTTATAGTTTACTAATACGTTGAAGTGTAATAAGCTTAAAATTGAAGAGACCTTCAGTATTATGTACAAATCAGCTATCAATTTTTTTATTTAAGATTTTTTCTTGATATTTTCCAATTGTCATATTCCCAAGTATTGTTAAAAGTACACCGTTTCGATTTGCTTAAAAGTGAGTGTTTCATTCTCTGTGTCGCATTACATAATTTTCAGGTGAACTCTTCATTACTCTTTTGGTTATAACCTATTGAGCAGGATTCTCAGGAAGGGAGAAAACTATAGTTTCCTTTCGTATGGGGGCTAGGATGTCTTCCCGGTTCTTACACCAAAGTAGGGATTTGCGTTGGATCCAGAAAGGGCAGAGTTGTTTCAGATCATCCCACTGCCTTTCCCAGGACAGTCTTTCGTTCTCCCTCCTGCGGCAGCCGCACCTCCTCCACATCCAGCGAGCTCCCGCCCGGGCGCCTCCGGGGCCCCGCCCCCCCGCGTCTGCGCGCTCGCGAAGGGGCGGGGCGGCGGCGCGCTGACACCTGGCGGCCGCAGAGGGGGCGGGCCGAAGGCAAGCGTAGGCTGGGATTGGCTGGGGCTGCGCGGGGACGGCGGGAGGGGGAAGGAGGGGAGACGGTTGTAGGGCTCGTGTTGGTGCTAGAGCTTGGGCGGCCTGAGGGGCGCGGAAGCACGGGGGGGAGGAAGACGGCAGCAGCATGGCGGCCGGATACGGGCCGCCCAACCGTCTTCCCGGCTGTAGCCGCCGCTGTCGCCGGAGTCGCCGGGACCCTATAGTCTGCGTGTGTTAGTTGTAAGCCCGCTGCCTCCCGGTCAGTCCTCCTGTCTACCTTCACCGCCACTGCCTGCCCGAGGGTCGGCCGGCGGGTAACTCCCTCTCCTACGCGGCCCCACCCACAAACCCGGGCCAGGACCATGGAGGACGTGAAGCTGGAGTTCCCCTCGCTCCCACAGAGCAAAGAAGACGCCGAGGTGAGTCTGGCAGTGACTAACACGCACAGGCCTCAGTGGCTCTTCGCCGAGGGGCGGACCCCAGGCCCCAACCGTCGCAGCCTTCACCTACTGGTAGCCCTGTAGCCTCCTGAGGGCGTCTCGGGACCCCGGGGCGGAGTCTCGCGCTCCGGGGCCGTCTGCCCCGACCACGGCTCCCGGAGTTCCTCTTCCCCTGCGGAGACGCCCGGGCCGGGTCTGGGCTACTTACTTCAGTCCTTTTTCCCCCAGATTCGGCGTCGAGGACTTACTTGAAGTAAGATAACCCTTTTATTGCCGAAGCAATGCAAGGATATGTTTTTAATCTCATTTTGAGGGATAATCTTTGGTGTCATCGATTGACTTGTGGGACACATGAGCCCACGTGTGGAATTGATGTGGGGCCTGAACTTGGAAGTGTGCCTTCAACAAGTTTCCCGAAGTAGTTGGTTTGTTTTGGTTTGATTTGATTTTTGGTGTTTTTGAGGCAAACCGTGATCCATCAGAGTAAAATGTCACAAAACTAGCTCATTTGAATCTGAAAACTTCAGTCAAAAAACTTGCCCTTTGGAGGGGAATTAATATGGGGAATAAAATTCTTTATAACTTGGTCTCCTGATTTCTAACTCGGGGTTCTTTTCATCCCACCTTACATCTTCCCTCCCTAACGTTTGTATTGCGCTTTCCCGCATCTATTCCTAGTTTAAAATGCTTTATGGTATTGGAGACTACTAAATTAGAAATTTTCTGAAGACAGAATGCGCTCTAGTAGTCTCAAGAAAGAAATGTTAAATTTCAGCTTTTAAGAGATCAGTTTATGGCAGGTATTCATTCTATTGAATGTCTTTTGTGGTTGGTTCACTTTTTTTGATTTGGGGGATCATTTGCTTGTGATGATAATCCTTGAGAATTTCATGTTTTAAGAGTAGATTCAAATAGGAAAAAAGAATTTAGGTTAGGGTAAGAATGATTTTATACTTTTTTCTTTTATGTGGAATAATGTGAATGAAGAGTATGCTTATATATCCTTGAGATGATTCAGTAATTTCAACACTAGGCAACCTTAGAAATAATGTAGAGCTTTCCCACTTTTAAGATGAAGAAATTGTAGCTTACTAAGAATAAATGGTATTCCTAGTGCACCTTGGTGTCCTCGTTCTTAATTCATTGTCCTTTTAAATACACCTCAATTCTTCCCTGTTCTCGTCTTAATAGTTCTAGTTTAAAATGTTTACAGACTTTGCATCTAATCTTATTGAATGATAATACATCTTATCTTTGCAAAGATTGTAAAATTCTTAGGAACACAGCTTGCTTCTTTCCTGCTTGCTGCCTTTCCTGTGTTGGAGAGAAGTAATACTTAACCCTAGTACATAATGATATTCATCTCATCTACTGAAAGCCAGTTCATTCCTTATTCTGTAGCATTGGATGTTTGTTATCTCTCAGTTACAAGTGACAGAAACCAGAGGAGCGTAAGTAACAAAGAAAAGAAGTAACTAAATCCAGAAAGTTTGGAGTGCAAACTGGTCTCAGAGACTTGACTGCAGCTACTACTAAGTGTTGTGTTGGAGAAGACTCTTGAGAGTCCCTTGGACTCCAAGGAGATCCAACCAGTCCATTCTGAGGGAGATCAACCCTGGGATTTCTTTGGAATGAGTGATGCTAAAGCTGAAGCTCCAGTACTTTGGACACCTCATGCGAAGAGTTGACTCATTGGAAAAGACTCTGATGCTGGAAGGGATTGAGGGCAGGAGGAGAGGGGACGACAGAGGATGAGATGTCTGGATGGCATCACGGACTCGATGGATGTGAGTCTGAGTGAACTCTGGGAGATGGTGATGGATAGGGAGGCCTGGCGTGGTGCGATTCATGGGGTCGCAAAGAGTTGGACACGACTGAGCGACTGAACTGAACTGAACTGCTAAGACGCTTCAGTGGTGTCCGACTGTGCAACCGCATAGACGGCAGCCCACTAGGCTCCTCCGTCCCTGGGATTCTCCAGGCAAGAACACTGAAGTGGGTTGCCATTTCCTTCTCCAGTGCATGAAAGTGAAAAGTGAAAGTGAAGTGGCTCAGTCTTTAATACCAACAGACTTGACTAGATGGTATTAAAATGCAGCAGTACTGCCCCTGCCTTTCATTAATGCCTGTCTCTATTTTCTGTCAAGATCTGTTCTTTTTCTTGGGCTTCTCCACAGGTATCAAGTTTGACCATCAGTTGCTTGAGGGTCAGACCCTTAGAGGATTCACATTAAGAGGGAAAGGCGCTTTTCTCTAAGCTTTAGTGTTTAAAATCTAGTGGATTGGCTTATCCTTGGTATCAGTCAGGAGAGCCAGGAAGGGGTGAGTATAGTGAGGGATCCAGTCTAGGTCGCACACTTCCTGGGCTAAGGGGACTGAAGTTTATCATTGGTAGCCCTCCCGCCAAGATGATAGCAGCATTTCACAGAAGATGGAAGATGCTTTCTGGCCAGACAGAACTGTAAATAATCATAAATAGGGCATCTAGTTAATTACACACGGTAAAGTGTCTAATAAAACAATGTTAATTTTTTAATTTCCAGTGAAATCTGTAAAGTGGCAAATGGTCTTACACGATTATGGTGACTAGCCAGCATAGTTTTTTCCACATAGGAAGCACTCCCAATCACATGCCAGTCTTGCTTAAGTAAAAAAATTCAAGTACAGTAATTTCAGTGAAGACTGTTAATGATTGATGTAATCAGGATATGATAACTTTATGATCCTGTCACCTCTATAAAAGTATTACTTCCAAGTTTCTTGAAATACTGGATAGAACACTCTTCCTAGGATGGTTGCTAGCAAAAATTTAGATCAGCTTGCAAAAAGATTGTCATTCCTTTAAAATTGCTGTAATTTGTTTTGAGGATGAAGTTCAGACCCTTAATGTCATCAGCATGGTCCTGTGTGAACTGGCGGCATCACCTGCCTCTCTTAATCATGTTATGAGCAACTCTTCCCCTTGCTCCATTCAGGCCCTATCCATAGTCATCTTCTCTCCATTTCTGGAATGCTTCTATGTTTTTCCCCCTACCTTAGAAGCCTTTAAGCTACAATTTTCCCCTGCCATGACTGCCAGCACATTCCCCTTGCCCTCTCCAGATTAACTACTTATTCTTGGCCTAGATCCCACTTGAGGCATCATTTCTTCAGAGAAGCTTTCCCTGATTTTGCCAGTTCCTCGTGTCCACTCTCCCATCTCCAGATTAGTTCAATGCCCAGGTGTCTGAGCTTCTGTAGCACTTGCTGGACTTCCCCAGTGGCTCAGCTGTAAAGAATCTGCCTGCAATGCAGGCTACTCAGGTTTGATTACTGGATTGGGAGGATTTCCTGGAGGAAGAAATGGCAACACACTGCAGTATTCTTTCTTGCGAAATCCCATAGACAGAGGAGCCTGGTGGGCTAGAGGAGTCCAAGGGGTCACAAAGAGTCGGGAACCACTGAGCGACTAAACAACAAGAGTAGGCTCACTCAAGGAACTTCTGAAAAATAACCAAGCCTGGACTCCTTTTCTGAGTTAATTGGTTTAAGATGGAACTAGATAATTCCAGTGGCAGTTAGTTTAGAAATAACTGATTTGGACTACTTCTCTGTTTTTCCATATCCTTCCAACCCTCTCATTTTTAAAGTAAAAATCTCTTTTGGTCCTTTGGTTTAAGCAGAACTTGAGCTAGGCCAGAAGGAAAGAGCTTACACTGAAGAGGACCTTTTTGGGGGTGGGGAGCAGTGAAAGAAACTATAATACTGCTTTTTCTGTTTTGTGAAGTGTCCCAGCTCAGGTATAGTATTGTGATTTTTTTTTTCCCTTAACTGCCCCAACCTGTTGTTTAAACAGTCCTCTTGGTATTTGTAAACATTATGTTTCAACTAGCCTAAGTTGGTACATTTATTTGTTTATTGGTCTTTGAACATTTTTATAGCATTTTTTCTGTCCCCTAAGTGTGACTTTATAGGTCATGTAATTGCATTTGCTTGAGAAGTAAGAAGAGAGCCTGAAAGACATTTTAATATGTGGTATCTTCTAGCTCATATTGATTGAAGGATTTTCACTTATGAATTCCCATCAGAAGCATGGTGTGTTTCACAATTAAGGATATTTTGGCTTAACTGGCTTGCTGTGGTTTGAGAAACATAGTTGGACTGCTCGGCTAATCAGCAGAGTTTGGGAAATTGATTCTACTAATTAATTACAGGAGTAACTCAAAATACATCATATCAGTTATAATGAGAGTCTACTTCATTAACACTACCATCTCTAAAGAGGTGGATTTTTGAAACAATGTGGGCAGGCTGAGATTAAGATTGAGTGTGATATATGCAAGACTTGGTTATTAGATATATGTTCAGACAGATACATGTCTGGTAGAGCAAGACTGTGAGCATAAATGACTTTCAAAGTCCTGATCTAAAGGCAGAATTGGTAGACAAGGCATTTATTAAGATTTGTTCTGAGATCAGGATCTGATGCTGGCACCAGGAAATGCTCCAAATGAAATTTTCTATGAGAAAAGACGTTCTAGGTTTCAAAGGAACCATGCCTGTTACAGCAAGTCATATAACAGGTGAATAGGAGTAATTTTTATCTGTCCGGTGAATAGGAGTAATTTTTCATTCTCTTCTATAGAGCTTGCTTCTTTCTCCTTTATTATGTCTTCTGTAAATACAGCATATGTGTTCTATCGAATACAACCTTATGAGAAGCTCAAAATTTATTTGAAGCCTCTTGTTTCACTTAAAAATTCATGTAAATTTTGAGTTCTACTCATATGTTCATGTTTGTTTTAACATGAATGTTCTAAGATAGTGGTCAGTGAAAATATTTTTTCCTCAGGGGGTTTGAGGGAGGTGGAATTTATGATAAAATTGACACCAGAAGGAAGCACATGTTTTTCCTGTGGCTTTAAGTGCCATCAGGTATATTGCCTCATATTCCCTAGAATATATGTACACCACTTCTCTATATATGGTCCTCTGTTCTTCTTTTGTCACACATAATGTAGCTATTTCAGTGTTGGTAAATTCAAACGTACACATTTCTTTAATTACATTCTTTCTCACAACTCTGACAAGTTTTTTCAGAATATAAAGCTGCTAGAGAATCTTTAAAAAACAAAAGTAAGATCCATAGAGTGTAGTGCCGTGAATCTCCTCAATGCATATTCTTTGCAGGTACTGTGCTCAATGGTTAAGGGTTCTGTGACTAAAATGACAAGAGTATTTGACTTGTTTAACATTTTTTCAATATAAGAAGGTTATAATATATTGGTAAGTTATAAAAGCAGATAAACAATTCAGTTTGTACAGTTTGATTACATTTACCCCTCTACTGGCTTGTAAATTATATACTTTTTCCTATTCTATTAATCTCTATAAGCTAATCATATAGTCTATATTTGTTAAAGTATAACTATATGTTTGTTTATAGTTCCTTCTTACATTGAAAGACTGTATAGTGTAGTGATGAACAAACTACTTGAACTTGAAGTCAGGTTATGTAGGCTCTCAGCGCCTAAAGTAGAAATGTAAAATAGAGACAGCAGTACTTTTTCTTAAAAAAAAAACATACTTTAGATGTTCTTTAATAAGAGTCTGCTGGTAGTAAACTCTCTTTTGTTTGTATGGAATTGTCTTTTATCTCACTCTTGTTCTTGAAAGATGATTTTCTCAATATGTATCCTAGACTAACAGTTATTTATTTCACCACTTTGAATGTATTACTCTTCTGTCTTCTGGCGTTTCATTCTTTTAGTTGAGAAATCAGTTAGTTGAATTATCTTTTCTTTATATGTAATCTGTTGTCTTTGTCCAGATTCTCTCTCCTTTTGATAGAGATTATAAAATTTACATAGAGTATAATGCAGATATTATGTACAATAAGTGAGTTTTATTAAATATATACACCAGTGTTTACTGCTTCTATCAAGATATAGACCATTTCTCCCAACATAGGAAGTTAGCTCATGTTTCCAAGCAGCCCCTACCACACCCCACATTAGGCAATGAATATTATGATTTCTATAACCATAGTGTAGTTTTGTCAGTTCTTGAACTTCATATAAATGGAATCATGCAAAAGAAACGGTTTCATTTATGACTTTTTTCACTGATCATAGTATCTGTGAAGTTCATCTCTGTTGTGTTTATGAGTTGTTGATTCTTTTTTATCGCTGAGTACTGTTTCATTGTATGAGTATACTATGTATAGACGTTTGGGGTTATGATGAATAAAACTGCTTTGAATATTCTTGGACAAGTCTTTTTGGTGGACATATGTTTTCATTTCTCTTTAGCAAATCTTTGTTAAGAATTGCTCAATTAATAGAGTAAGTGTATTATTAGCATTTCATTTTATACTCCCATCAGCAGTGTTTGAGAGTCCCACTGGCTCCACATCAACACTAACATATATAGTACTGTCACTTTTTAACATTAGTCATTAGTGGGTATGTAGTGGTTTTAATTTGAATTTCCTTAATGACTGACTAATGATGTTGAGCATGTTTTCATGTGATATTGGCCTTTTAGTTACCTTCCATGAGATGTCTGTTCACTTATTTTCCCATTTTAAAAATTAGGTTTTCACTTTATTGTTGGTATTTTGTATTTTGGATACAAGTCTTTTGTTGAATATATGTACTACAAATATTTTCTTTCAGTTTGTGGCTTGATCTTTTGTTTTCTTAGCAGTATATTTCAGTTGATCAGAATTTTTTAATTTTCATTAACTCAAATTGACTAAATTGTTTTTCCTTTGTGCTTAGTACCTTTTGTGTCCTCTTTAAGACATTGTTTCTTTTCCCAAGGTTGCAGATATTCTTCTGTGTTTTCTTCTAGAAATTATATCATTTTTGCATTTATGTTTACACACAAACACACATACTGTTTTTTCATTCATTCAACAACTGTTGAGTGCCCACTGACTTCCCCAGGTGGCATTAGTGGTAAAGAACCTGTCTGCCAATGCAGGAGATGGAAGGTAGGTTTGATCCCTGGGTTGGGAAGATCCCTGAAAGAGGAAATGACAGCCCACTCCAGTGTTCCTGCCTGGGAAATTCCATGGACAGAGAATCCTGGCAGGCTACAGTCCATCGGGGCTGTTGAGAGTTGAACACAACTGAGCTCCTAAGCACACAGGAGTCAAACATTCTTTGGGTCAAGTCTCATAGACCACACAAAGCTGCATCTGTTTGATTGACTGTGTGCCAAGCACTGTCATCAAGTATTGGAAGTAGATTACAGCAATGAAGACACATGAGACATTTGTGTGTGTGCACATGTGTGCATGTGTGGTCAGGATCAACATTTATTTTATTTTCCAGACATTTATTCAGTTATTTCCAGCATCACTTGTTGAAAGACTTTTCTTTCTCCATTGAATTACATTGGTGTCTTTTCAGGAAAATTAATTGGCTGCATATATGTAGGTCTTCTGGCCTCTATTCATATTTTCCATTCTTCTATTTGCTTTTAGTGTGGGGGAAAAAAAAAATCTTTCTGTGTTTGCTATGCTGAGCAGTTTCCTCTTTTCCTGTTTATCTGTGCATTTCTTTCCCTTATAAGCTGCCTATTTCTAAGGTACCTTTAACTAGTTTTGGGAAATTCATATTAATATTGTGTATAATATGTCCCCTTTATTTTTTCACCCTTCCTTCTAGAACTTAGATTCTATGGATGTTAGACCTTTTACTTATATCTTACCTGTCTGTTAACTGCTCATATTTTCCAACTCTGGATTTAGGTCATTTCATTAGTTCTGTTTTCTAATTCACAAATTCTCTCTTTAACAGTGTCCTTTCTTCTGTTTAGCCTATCTGATGACTTTTCATTTCAGTTGTACATTTTCGGTTCTACATATTCCTTTTGGGTCTTTAAAAAATTGATTTCTTAATTTTTGGTTATACTTAAGGGTACTCTTTTCTTTTTTTTTTTTTTGCATTCCAGTCCACTATAATGAGAAGGACATCTTTTCTGGGTGTAATTCTAAAAGGTCTTGTAGGTCTTTATAGAACCGTTCAACTTCAGCTTCTTCAGCGTTACTGGTTGGGGCATAGGCTTGGGTCACCATGATATTGAATGGTTTGCCTTGGAAACGAGAGATCATTCTCTTGTTTTTGAGATTGCGTCCAAGTACTGCATTTCGGACTCTTCTGTTGACCATGATGGCTACTCCATTTCTTCTAAGGAATTCCTGCCCACAGTAGTAGATATAATCGTCATCTGAGTTAAATTCACCCATTCCAGTCCATTTTAGTTTGCTGATTCCTAGAATGTCAGTGTTCACTCTTCCCATCTCCTGTTTGACCACTTCCAATTTGCCTTGATTCATGGACCTAACATTCCAGGTTCCTATGCAGTATTGCTCTTTACAGCATCGTCAAGGCTGTGTATTGTCACCCTGTTTATTTAACTTATATGCAGAGTACATCATGAGAAACACTGGGCTGGAAGAAGCACAAGCTGGAATCAGGATTGTCAGGAGAAATATCAATAACCTCAGATATGTAGATGACACCACCCTTATGGCAGAAAGGGAAGAGGAACTAAAAAGCCTCTTGATGAAAGTGAAAGAGGAGAGTGAAAAAGTTGGCTTAAAGCTCAACATTCAGAAAATGAAGATCATGGCATCTGGTCCCATCACTTCATGGGAAATAGATGGGGAAACAGTGTCAGACTTTTATTTTTGGGGGCTCCAAAATCACTGCAGATGGTGATTGCAGCCATGAAATTAAAAGATGCTTACTCCTTGGAAGGAAAGTTATGACCAACCTAGATAGTATATTCAAAAACAGAGATTTTTTTTGCTAACAAAGGTCCGTCTAGTCAAGGCTGTGGTTTGTCCAGTGATCATATATGAATTTGAGAGTTGGACTGTGAAGAAAGCTGAGTGCCGAAGAATTGATGCTTTTGAACTGTGGTGTTGGAGAAGACTCTTGAGAGTCCCTTGAACTGCAAGGAGATCCAACCAGTCCATTCTAAAGGAGATCAGTCCTAGGTGTTCATTGGAAGGACTGATGCTGAGGCTGAAACTCCAGTACTTTGGCCACCTCATGCAAAGAGTTGACTCATTGGCAGACTCTGATGCTGGGAGGGATTGGGGGCAGGAGGAGAAGGGGACGACAGAGGATGAGATGGCTGGATGGCATCACTGATTCGATGGACGTGAGTCTGAGTGAACTCCGGGAGATGGTGATGGACAGGGAGGCCTGGTGTGCTGCAGTTCATGGGGTCGCAAAGAGTTGGACACGACTGAGAGACTGAACTGAATTGAAGGGTACTTTTATAGTGAATGTTTTATCATATCCACAAAGACAGCAATATTTTTTATTGTTGTAATTAATATCTGAAGTTTTTGTGGATGTGATTCAGTTGTATGGCTTCTGATACTGGCTTATTTCCTCCTTTTTTAAATGAATTTTTAAATTGTGAGTTCTTAGAACTTAACTTTTGAATTATTTCTGATTTAGGTTTAGGGTATGTTCCTTCAGAGAGAAAATGCATTTACTTCTCCCAGGACACTATCTATTCAGGACAACTTGACATTAAATTTTCACTTGGTCTCATGAGTCAGACTGGTTAAGACCCCATCCCACTAGTACCACCACCACCTACTCAGACCCAAAGATAGGAAAGGCAGGGGTACTCATTTCTATGGGGATAAAGTAAGCTTCTACTCCCTCCAGTGTGTTTTCACTGAAGGTATTGCCCCTTGGGGACCCAGTGTTTTGGTCATGATCTCGTTTCCCACTTTGAGCAGGTCCTAGGCTTTCTCTCAAGTGCAGTGCCATTTAAAGTAAGACCATGGTGAGAATGTGGAACAACTAAAACTCCCATCCGTTGCTGGTGGGAGCATAAATTGCTTTTGGAAAACTTTTGACAGTGTCTGGTAAAGCCAGATATAGGCCTACTCTGATTGTCATTTAATTGCCACTTATATATTCAAGAGAAATAAATGCATATGTCCATCAAAGGTCATATAAAAGAGTTTTCACAGCACCTTTATTCATAATTGCCCAAACCTGAAAGCTACTTAAATCTCCATGAACAGGAGAAGGAGTCAGTTGTGACTGCACAGCAATAAAAAGGGGTTAACTACTGACATACTCAACAGCATAGATGAATCTCATAGACATTAGGTTGAGATAAACCAGACCTAAAATAGTACTGCTGTATGATTCTTTCCTGGTGGTTCATTAGTGAATAATTCTCCTGCCAGTGCAAGAGATGAGGGTTTGATCTTTCGGTTTGGAAGATCTGGAGAAGGGACTGGCAACCCTCTCCAGTATTCTGGCCTGGGGAATCCCATGGACAGAGGAGCCGAGTGGGCTCTGGTCCATGGGGTCACAAAAGAGTTGAACACGACTTAGTGACTAAACAACAAATGATTCCACTTACATGAAGTTCTAGGACAGACAAAACTAAAATCTGTAATGATAAGAGTCAATCTGAAGACAGGAGATACTGACTGAGAAGAGGAAAGAGGGAACTTTCTAGGATGATGGAAATCTCCATCTGTGTTGTGATTTTGTGGGTAAGTATATTTGTGAAAATTATTTGAGCTCTACATTCAGATTTGGTCATTTTAGCACTTCATTCTTACATCCATTTTAAGAGCCAACTCATGGGAAAAGATCCTGATGCTGGGAAAGATTGAAGGCAAAAGGAAAAGGGTGTGGCAGAGGATAAGATGGTTAGATAGCATCATCAACTCAGTGAACAGGATTTTGAGTAAATTCTGGGAGATAATGATAGTGAAAGTTGCTAAGTCATGTCCAACTTATTGCGACCTCGTGGACTATACAGTTCATGGAATTCTCCAGAATACTGGTGATTCACCTGCAATGTGGGAAACCTGGGTTCAGTCCCTGGGTTGGGAACATCCTCTGGAGAAGGGAAAGGCTACCCACTCCAGTATTCCAGCTTGGAGAATTCCATGGACTGTACAGTCCATGAGTTGCAAAGAGTCAGACTCCACTGAGTGACTTTCACTTTCTGGGAGATAGTGGAGGACAGAGAAGCCTGGCCTACTGCAGTCCACAGGGTCAGCAAGAGTTGGACATGAGTTAGGGACTGAACAACCTGCTGTCCTCATAAAATGAGTTTGAAAAGTGTTCCCAGTTTTTTTGTTTTTTGGAAAAGTTAGTAAAGGATTGATACTAATTCTTCTTTGAATGTTTGGTTGAATTTACCAGTGAAGTTGTCTGGTTCTAGAGTTGTTTGTTGGGATGATTTTGATCACTAATTCAATCTCCTCGTTTCTTCAAATCTTATTATTGGGTTTTAAGAGTTCTTTTTATGTTCTATATAGATACAGTTTATTTATCAAATACATTCCTTACAAGTATTTTCTCCAGTTCATGGCTCCAATTTCAATTTTTAACTGTGAATGCTTCTTACAAACAACAGATATTTGTATCATGATGGAAGTCCAGTTTATTGAATTTTTTCTTTTATGTATTGTGATTTTGGTGTCATATTTAAGAAGTATTAGCCTAACCCAGTCACAAAAATATTCTCATATGTTTTCTTCTAAAAGTTGTTATTTTGGGTTCACATCTAAGTCTACAACATTTTTGTTAAGTGTAAGATATGAATAAAATTTTATTTTTTATTAAAAAGAAAAAAAAAGAACAGAAACATAAGACTGAAAAGACTAGCATATCTTCTCAGGATGCTGTGTTTCAGTGTTTACTGCCCTTGCTGGGTTTGTGCTTTCTTGTGTTTGTGAGTGTGTGTCTATCTGGGGACTTCCCTCACTTTGTTCATCTGTGCATTTAAAGATACTTTTGAATTTACAGTTAATATGCCTCAGATAAACTTCATTGGCTATGATACTGCCACTGTGCAAAGCTAAAGATACTTTGGAAGATATATTTTAACCGTCATTTGGTTTCTCAGGGTTTATAGACCAATTCTACATTGTTGAGAGTTTCAAGATTTGAAACAAAAAATGTATTTTGTTTCTCTTTATAAAAAAAAAAAAAAAGGAATGCTGATGGTCATTGTAGGAATATATATTCTCTCTTTCCATTACAGAAGTATAGCATTTCTACCTTCTGTGTTAAAAATACTTTTCTGACTTGAGGAATCTGGATGGAGGGTAAAGGGAATTCTTTGTACATTTTTTTAACTTATCTGTAATTCTAAAATTTTATAAAGAAATTTAAAAAACCTTTTTGCAGTTTTAACTTTAGAAACCTAATTACTATTTTTAATTCTGAGTTTCAAGCAACTAAGCTAGAAACTTATAGAATGTAGTCCATTTACAAATGAAGACTACCTGTAGTGTATTTGATTCCTCATTTCAATTCACTGTAATTGCTTTTTTCTTCTTCTGACTTTCTCTGTCTTTGCCATTTTGCATTGGCATTTTGCATGGAGAAGGAGATGGCCACCCTACTCTTGCCTGCAAAATCCGAAGGACTATGGATGGAGGAGCGTGGTAGGCTACAGTCCATGGGGTCGCAGAGTCGGACATGACTGAGTGGCTTCCCTTTCTAGCTATTTTATTTTGGTCTGCATTCCAAGAATGAACTCTGTACTGATGTAAAGTGTATCTTTAAAGGGACTTGAACTAGACAGAATCAAGCCAAAGTGAGATATGGGAAAGGCTATTTGATAAGCATCTAGCAGTTTAGATCAGGCATGGCAGATAAATACCTATCATATTCTGTTCTTTTTTCATCCGTTGCAGATGTTCAGTGATCACAGCACTCTTTTCTTCCTTGAATTTTTCTCCACATAGGGTTTCATTAATAGCTGTCTGAAAGTGAAAGTTGCTCAGTCGTGTCCAACTCTGCAACCCCATGGAGTATACAGTCCATAGAATTCTCCAGGCTGGAATACTGGAGTGGATAGCTTTTCCTTTATCCAGGGGATCTTCCCTACCCAGGGATCGAACCCAGGTCTGCATTGCAGGCGGATTGTTTACCAGCTGAGCCACAAGGGAAACCCATGAATACTGGAGTGGGTAGCCTATCCCTTCTCCAGCGGATCTTCCCAACCCAGAAATTGAACCAGGGTCTTCTGCTTTGCAGGCAGATTCTTTACTGGCTGAGCTATCAGAGAAGCCAATAAAGTGAAAGTCGCTCAGTCGTGTCTGACTTGGCAACCCCATGGACTATACAGTCCATGGAATTCTCCAGGCCTGAATAGTGAAGTGGGTAGCTTTTCCCTTCTCCAGGGGATCTTCCCAACCCAGGGGTCAAACCCAGGTCTCTCGCATTGCAGGCAGATTCTTTACCAGCTGAGGCACAAGGGAAGCCCAATAGCTATCTACTGTCAATTGATTAGAGGTGGCAAAATGACAAGGTGTCTGTTTTACATCTCTGATTTAGAGTATCATTTTTGCGAGAAACATCTGGAATACCTGTACTTTTAATTACTGAACTATTCAGTCTGTTGTAAAGTAACATAATCATAATTTTGGAAGCCTGACTACTTAGAGTCAACTTAATCATTGTTTCTTGTCAGTTAAATTTTCACATATTTATGAAGCCACTTGATCTGCTGTGTTTATAGGATATTCTCTAAGTATAATGTATTTTTAAAAAATCCGTACATTTGTATATTACATCTTTGACCTTTAATTGGTTGACATTTTTCATAATGTTATTTACTTTTCTTATGTTTTCCTTCCATTTTTAAGGAGTGGACCTACCCTATGAGACGAGAGATGCAGGTATGACAACCTTCTTCTTTATTCCAGCCAACCTGTATTACTGTTATTATCATTATTAAATAATTTAACCTAATTTCACAAAGGATTTGAGTCCCATTGACTCATGATCTGTAGGTTCATCACTGAGTATTTTAAATATTAACATATTAAAAGTTAATTGTGGCTCTTAAAAAGATGGGAGATGAAATTTCTTAGAATTACTGAAATAAGTTATATATGTATGTGCTTAATGAGTCACTTTGTTTTTCTTCATCTGAAAAATTGGGCACAGTATTTGTATTATTTCTGGAAGCAGTTTGCTTTCTGTGTTTGTGTAGTTTGAATAAACTCTGGAGAGTAGACTGTAAAGCAGATCACCCTTTTCACTTAATTGTTCACATTTGTGTCTGATTTCCAGTCAACTTCAGTTAATTTAGTGAAGTTCTCCAGAAGATTGAGTTGAATACTCACACTATGTGGAGGAGGAAATGGCAACCCACTCTAGTATTCTTGACTGGAGAATCCCATGGACAAGGGAGCCTGGCAGATTACAGTCCATGGGGTCGCAAAGTGTCGGACACTACTTAGCAATTACAAAGATACAGAAAACAAACTAGTGGTTACCAAAGGAGAGACAAAAGTGTGGTGGGACAAATTAGGTGTCTGGGATTAAGAGATTAAAAACGCCTATGTGTAAAATAGCAACAAGTTTTTATTGTATCAGATAAAGAATTATAGCCATTACTGTATAATAACATTTAATGGAGTATAATCTGCAAAAATACTGAATTACTATGCTATACACCTGAAACTAGTATAATATTATAAATCTACTATACTGAAATTAAAATTTTTTTAATTTTAAAGAATAAGCAGGTGAATTTTCCACAGGAAATTGATAAAGACTATTTTCTGGATGGTACAAACCAACATTTAATAAAGGGAATTTATGGGAAAAAAAATACAATATGGGATGAATGAATTAGTGATAGCTTCACATTGTATGGGAGACAGTAATCAAGACTATCCTCAAGAAAAAGAAATGCAAACAGGCAAAATGGTTGTCTGAGGAGGCCTTACAAATAGCTGAGAAAAGAAGGGAAGCTAAAGGCAAAGGAGAAAAGGAAAGATATACCCATTTGAATGCAGAGTTCCAAAGAAAAGCAAGGAGAGATAAGAAAGCCTTCCTCAGTGATCAGTGCAAAGAAATAGAGGAAAACAATAGAATGGGAAAGACTTAAGATCTCTTCAAGAAAATAAGAGATAGCAAGGGAACATTTCATGCAAAGATGGGCACAATAAAGGCCAGAAATGGTATGGAACTAACAGCAGAAGATATTAAGAAGAGGTGGCAAGAATACACAGAAGAACTATACAAAAAGATCTTCATGACCCAGATAATCACAATGGTGTGATCACTCAACCTAGAGTCAGACATCCTGAAGTCCAAAGTCAAGTGGGTCTTAGGAAGTATCACTACGAACAAAGCTAGTGGAGGTGATGGAATTCCAGCTGAGCTATTTCAAATCCTAAAAGATGATTCTGTGAAAGTGCTGCAGTGAATATGCCAGCAAATTTGGAAAACTCAGCAGTGGCCAGAGGACTGAAAACGGTTCGTTTTCATTCCAATCCCAAAGAAAGGCAATGCCAAAGAATACTGAAACTACTGCACGGTTGCACTCATTTCACACGCTAGTAAAGTAATGCTCAAAATTCTCCAAGCCAGGCTTCAACAGTATGTGAACTGTGAACTTCCAGATATTCAAGCTGGATTTAGAAAAGGCAGAGGAATCAGAGATCAAATTGTGAGCACCCGCTGGATCATCAAAAAAGCAAGAGATTTCCAGAAAGACATTTACTTCTGCTTTATTGACTACGCCAAAGCCTTTGACTGTGTGTATCATAACAAACTGTGAAAAATTCTTAGAGATAGGTATACCAGACCACTTTACCTGCCTCCTGAGAAATCTATATGGCAGTCAGGAAGCAACAGTTAGAACTAGACATGGAACAACAGACTGGTTCCAAATCAGACAAGGAGTATGTCAAGGCTGTATATTGTCACCCTGCTTATTTAACTTATATACAGAGTGCATCATGCGAAATGCCGGGCTTGATGAAGTACAAGCTGGAATCAAGATTGCTAGGAGAAATATCAATAACCTCAGATATGCAAATGACACCACCCTTATGGCAGAAAGTGAAGAAGAACTAAAGGGCCTCTTGATGAAAGTAAAAGAGGAGAGTGAAAAAGTTGGCTGAAAGCTCAGCATTCAGAAAACTAAGATCATGGCATCCAGTCCCATCACTTCATGGCAAGTAGATGGGCAAATCGTGAGAGACTATTTTGGGTGGCTCCAAAATCACTGCAGATGTTGACTGCCACTATGAAATTAAAAGACACTTGGTCCTTGTAAGAAAAGCTATTACCAACCTAGACAGCATATTAAAAAACAGAGACATTACTTTGCTAACCAAGGTCCATCTAGTCAAAGCTACAGTTTTTCCAGTAGTCATGTTATGGATATGAGAGTTGGACTATAAAGCAAGCTGAGTGCCAAAGAATTGATGCTTTTCAACTGTGATGTTGGAGAAGACTGTTGAGAGTCCCTTGGACTGCAAGGAGATCCAACCAGTCCATCCTAAAGGAAAGCAGTCCTAAATATTCATTGGAAGGACTGATACTGAAGCTGAAACTCCAATCCTTTGGCCTCCTTATGTGAAGAAGTGACTCATTGGAAAAGACACCGATGTTGGGAAAGATTGAAGGTGGGAGGATAAGGGGACAACAGAGGATGATGATTGGATGGCTTCAATGGCTTGATGGACATGAGTTTGAATAAGCTCTGGGACTCGGTGATGGACAAGGAAGCCTGGCCTGTTGCAGTCCATGGGTTGCAAAGAGTTCGGCTACAACTGAGCAGCTGAACTGAACCTACTACATAGCAAAACTTTTTGTTGCGTTTTTCAGCTCTGCCGCTCCCAAGGTCAAGCAGTGTCTCTCCTCAGGAATTCCTTGACCTCTAAAAAACCTGTTTCTCTTAGTGAAAATTCACTTATTAAAAATACATGATTACCTGTGAGGTATTTTACTTGGTGCTATGGGGAATGCAAAGATGAGTAAAATCTAGTTTCTACATACAAGAAGTATTAAATTCAATCTATACACAAATAATTCTGATATCCCATAGAATTGAAGTACAAAATTGTATTAGTATATAGGGTATGGTATATCCCTACTGAAGAGCTTCTATATTGAATTCTCATAGAATAAATTTTAATTCATGATTCAGATGTTATTTATTTAAATTGCTGAATCTTGTGCTACTTTTCATTTGATTGAATAAGATTTTGTGTAATTCCAAAAGGATGATATTTTTTATACCTTTTATTTCTAGATTGTAGCAGAGAATAGAAGTAAAATTAGAGGTGTTTTAGTAATCGAAAAGACAACAATACTAATTATACTAAAAGACAAAAATACTAATTCTCAGACTGCTTATAAAAAAGCACTATGGAAGTTCAAATACCTGACTTTTCAGAATTAATTTAAATTTTAAATGTGTCATCCTGTTATATAAAGCACATCTGCATTTCTCTTCCCAGTCATTTGCTCAGTGTTGCTAGAAAATTCTCCCTAAATAATAAACTTTTTAGCAAATTATTATAACAGCTATGAAAATACTTACATGGTACATATTTTGTGTAGATTTAAATTACTGATGGTAAATAGCTCAATATTTTTTTCTAGGAAATTCTGCCTGGTTTGTTTTTAGGCCCATATTCTTCTGCCATGAAAAGCAAGGTAAGAACTTTAAATTAGAGTCATCAGTAGACCTTATTAACCAACTAGTTGGGGTAAGTTTTTTTAGTAGAAAAAGTTTTGTTAGAGGAAGGGTCCACTGATATTGCATATTACCAGTAATTGTGACTCTGGAGTACCTACTTCTTTTCAGATTTTATTGGATCAGTGATTCTCAAGTGTTTAACAACAAATCACAAGTGAGGTTTTGTATTTTTATTTTCCTCATGAAATCCATGTGTTTAAAATACTTGCCAAAAACTGACCTTTAATAATTTATTTACCTTCCAAGATACCTGATATTGCTAATCTGGATATTGGACATCTGTAATTGCTAATTATAGTTTCTGAGAAATATGAGATGTAATTAAATCCCCAAATAAGATTATTTAACATATTAGTTAAAGGGTAAAATAGAATATGCGTGATGAGCGTGTACAAATACATTCATAGAACCTACATATTTTAATTGAAATGACTCAAATTTTGTTTGTTTTTCCAAGCTATGGAGATCTAGAACCTCCAGGTTGTAAAGTATTGTATTATATATCTAGGTGTCCTGTATATTTACGCTGAAATCTATTTCTTCAGTTACACAATTGAAAGGGTAGATCTCATTCAGATATATGTATTAATAGCAGTGTTGTTACCAATTCCTAGAGGATTCAGCCCTATGAATTATGTCAATGCTAATTCTCTTTGAATTATAATATAAAACATTATATCACAGATGTTTTCCCTAATACCCTGCCTATTTAGAAGTCAGTTTGATACCTGAATAGGTTTTTTAAAAACCTTAGAATTAAAAACTTTTTTTGAAATAATTTGATAAGTTAATGTCATTCATTTTGGAACTGTAAAGCTTTTTGACTGTTGAGGCATATCTAAGAGTAATAGTGGTAATTTGATGGCCTGCAACTAAGTTGAGAAGGTGGGATGTTGATAAAAATATATATCTAAAGAAGTACTTAGAAAAAGATATAGTAGATACCTATAGACTTTATAACTATAGATCTACTTTGTAAAAACAAAGTTATTGCCCAAATAATGTAATACTCTCAAATACTGGGGTTCAGAATGATTTGAGACTATATGCTTTTGGTATTCTCACTGTGCTTTATAAATATACGTATTATACTCTTTGTCATATTAATTTGTAAGTATTTGTTTACAGATACGTTGTCTCAAAACCTCTTCCCCCCTAACTTTGCTGTGGTCTCATTAGATTGAAGAAAAGCTTCAATGGCAAAATTTGATTATTTTCCACCGTAAATCATTATAGTTCAGCCCATATTTCTTTTCATATCATCATATAAAACAGTAACATCAGAAGAATAATAGAAATAAAGAAACCTTAAGGAATAAGCTCCTAATAAACTCATTTAGTTCGGCCTATCTTTTATTACATTCAAATACAATTTTAATAAAAGGGATATATTTAGGGTCTTTGTAGGTAGTGAACTGTTTCTTTTTATAAAATTTTTTCTGTTTGCAGGTATGAGATAAGGTTATAGTTTGCTTTGTATAAATAAAAGTCTGTTGAAAACTAAAAAAAAAATATTTTGTGTGCTGTTATATTTGGGTTCCGTCTTAAGGTTTGTTTTTACTTGGTAATCTAATGTGCCTTCCAAGCTTGATAAAACAAACAGGTTTTATCCCTGATTATATATGTCTTCTTGTAGTTTCTCATATTAATGAGTAGGTATGAAAAGTTCATATATCATAGATCAGTGATAGACAAAGGAATGAATATTGAATTCACTTTGGGGGTTCTATAAATGTGAATATGGAATATTGATTTATTATTAATCCTACTAAATTCTTAACCTCCTTTCCCCTATCTCAGGATGTACTCAGGAAATACAAAGATAACTGAACTGTAATCTATGCCAGACATAATTTTGCTGCAAAAATTAACATTTAGAAACCACATTTTCTTGGCTTAAGCTGCTATAATAAAATACCATCGAGTGGATGGTCTCAGCCACAGACATTTATTTCTCATGGTTCTGGAGGCTGGGAAGTTTGAGATGAGGGCGCCATCATGGTTAGGTTTTGGTGAGGGCCCTCTTCAAAGGTTTGCTTCCTTCTTGAGGTAGTCTCACATGGCAGAGGGATGAAGCTCTGATGCCTCTTCCTCTTGTAAGAGCACTAATTCCAGCATGGGTGCTCCACCTCATAGCCTCATTTATATCTAATTACCTCCCAAAGGCCCCACAAACGAATATCATTACCTTTGAGGTTAGGGCTTCAACATAGGAATTTTAGGGAGACACAAGCATTCGATCTATAACAGGTAGAAATTATTCTTTAACTTTTTCCATGAATTATTAGTATTGCTGTTCTATTAATACAGAAAGGCAATTAAATATATAGGATTATAAACTGAAAATACAAAACACAGGCTTATTAATAATTCTGATTCTTCATGATTTGTTCATTCATTTCTTGAACATGTAATAATTGAACAACAACTATGTTCCAGGCACTGCTTTATACATAGTGTGAATCAGTGAACAAAGTCCTTATTCTCGTGGCATATATATTCTAACTATTTAAATAACATGTCTGTAAATTTCACTGAAACCTATAGTCACTTACAAATAAAAATTTACAGTTTTTAGAGTTATCATGTTAAATTTCTTTAAATATAGAGCCACAAAGCATCACAGAATAATTTGGAGTTGCCAGTTTTAACTTGTAGGAGAATTTTTAAACCCTAGAAGTTAGTTTTTGTGAATTGTATAAATTAATTCTGGCTTAAAATAGAAAAACTGTACTTACTGGGAGATGCAGAGAGCAGTCTAGAGATTTGGGCTCCAGCACTATTAACTAGGTCAGAAATGTTGAATAACTGTTTATGTTAGAGTAGTTCTCTCTAATAAATAAGAATTGTAGCCAATATATATAACTGCCATTTACTAAAAATACTTGCTATGTGTCCCAGTCTCTATGCCAAAGATTATCTTACAGAATTCTTACAACTATTCAGTGACTATGTATTGTCTTCCTAGTTTTCACGTGAGAAAATTGAGCCACAGTGCTCAGGTCATTAGCAGAGCTGGGATCTAGAGCTTGGCCTCCATAGCTCATGACTCTGTACGTAGCCCATGCCTTTAACCACTATATAGTATTAAAAATAAATAATAAAGAGTGTATAAATGTAAATTATAAATAAAGTATGTTATACATAATATAAAGGTCAAAGGGTTAATATATATAATGAAGGTAGAGTATTGTTTCCCAAATAAATTATCTTTAAGGTCATATCAAGCTCTAAAATTATAGATATAAAATAATTCTATAAGCCTTTTGAGAACATGTAGTGTGTTTATCTTGAATCATTGAAATATTTTGCTGATGACTTCGAGCATGTTGTTATGAAATTAGCTTTGATTCCCTGTATTTAAAGCTCAGATGTGGCTGTATTAACTATAAAGTTGAGTCCTGTGCATTTTCAAATCTCTGTTACAGTAAGATGAAGTTTTGTATTTCAAACTATTTCTCTCTTTTTTTTTAATAGCTACCTATACTACAGAAACATGGAGTAACTCATATAATATGTATACGACAAAATATTGAAGCAAACTTTATTAAACCCAACTTTCAACAATTATTTAGGTAAGAATTGTTGATGTAACGTATAAAAATGTTATGGGTATCAAACATGTAATGTTTTATTTTAAGTTGATTTTATTATATTGGACTTTGTATATATATGTCTTATAAAGATGGGTCATACAGTACATCATTTAAAGAATAAATTTCCCTTAAAATATTTTAAATAAGTAATTTATGCACATAATGTAGAATTCTAAATGTTCAGAAGAATGTGTACTGAAAAATAGTTTCCCTATTCCTGTCCTATAAATAGTCAATTCCCCTCACTATAAGTATCCATTGTTACTTCTTTTTGAGTATCTTTCTGGAGTTATGTTACATATATATTCACAGATCAACTTAGGCTTTTTAAAAAAATTATGTATTTTGGAGATTGCTTCATATTATTACTTAGCTACATTCTTCTCTCTTTTTTTTTTTTTCATTGCATCTTCTGGCTGGTAGAACCTCAGTTCCCTGACCAACTGGGCCACATCAGTGACGGCCTAGAATACTAACCACTAGCCCGCCAGAGAACTCCTGTGTTATTCTTTTTAAGTAGACAGTAATCTATTGTATTACTCTACTAAAATCTGTTCAAACTATCTCCTATTGTTAGACATTTAGATTGTTTCCAGACTTTTGCTAATATAGTGACTATCCCTCTATGTCATTTAATTCATATGTGAATATATCAATAGGATAAATTTGTAGTAGAATGACTAGATTAAAGAATGTGAGCATTTAAATTTTAATAGATGTTACAAATTGCCCTCCAGTGAGTTGCATCAGTTTGCATTCCTAGTGCAAAGTGAATGACAGTGACTCCTTCCTTGGTATCTCTCTCAGATAGAATTATAAAATATTTTTAATTTTTTCCAGTCTTGTTCATTTGCTAGTTCATGTCTGACTTTTTGCAGTCCATGGACTGTAGCACACCAGGCTGCCCTGTCCTCCACTGTCTACTGGAGTTTGCTCAGATTCATGTCCATTGAGTTAGTGGTGCTATCTTAACCATCTAATCCTCTGCTGCCCCCTTGTCCCTTTGCCTTCAATCTTTCCCAGCATCAGAGTCTTTTCCAGTAAGTCAGCTCTTCGCATTAAGTAGCCAAGGTATTGAAGATACAGCTTCAGCATCAGTCCTTCCAATGAATATTCAGGATTGAGGTTTTTTAGGATTGACTGGTTTGATCTCCCTGCAGTCCAAGGGACTCTCAGGAGTCTTCTCCAGCACTACAGTTAGAAAGCATCAGTTCTTCAGCACTAAACCTTCTTTATGGTTCAACTTTCATATATGTATATAACTACTGGAAAAACCATAGCTTTGACTATAGGGACCTTTGTCAGCAAAATGATGGTTTTGCTTTTTAATACGCTGTCTAGGTTTGTCGTAACTCTTCTTCCAAAGAGCCAGTGTCTTTTAATTTCATGGCTGTGGTCACCACACCATGCAGTGATTTTGGACTCCAAGAAAATAAAATCTGTCACTGCTTTCACTTTTTCCCCTTCTATTTGCCATGAAATGATGGAACTGGATGCCATGATCTTAGTTTTTGAATGTTGAGTTTTAAGCCAACTCTTTCACTCTCCTCTATCATCCTTATTAACAGGCCCTTTAGTTCCTCTTCACTTCCTGCCATTAGAGTGGTATCATCTGCATATCTGAGATTGTGACATTTCTCTTGGCAATCTTGGTTCCAGCTTGTTATTCATCCAGCCCCACATTTCACTTGGTGTAGTCTACATATAAGTTAAATAATCAGGGTGACAGTATACAGCCTTGTTGTCTCCTTTTCCAGTTTTGAGTCAATCAGCTTTTCCATGTCCATTTCTAACTATTGCTTCTTGTCCTACATACAGGTTTCTCAGGAGGCAGATAAGGTGGTCTTGTATTCCCATCTCTTCGAGAATTTTCCACAGTTTGCTGTGATCCACACAGTCAAAATTTAAAGAAGTAGGAATAGATGTTTTTTCTGAAACTCCCTTGCTTTCTCCATGATCCAGTAAATGTTGTCAATTTGATCTCCAGTTCCTCTGCCTTTTCTAAATCCAGCTTGTATGTCTGGAAATTCTCAGTTCACATACTGTTTAAGCCTAGTGTGAAGGATTTTGAGCATAACCTTACTAGCATGTGAAATGAGCACAATTGTATGGTAGTTTGAGCATTCTTTGGCATTACCCTTCTTTGAAATTGGAATGAAAACTGACCTTTTACTGTCCTGTGACCACTGCTGAGTTTTCCAAATTTGCTGACATATTTAGTGCAGCACTTTAATAGCATCATTTAGGGTTTTAAATAGCTCACCTGGAATTCCATCACTTCTACTAGCTTTGAGCTTCCCAGGTGACACTAGTGGTAAAGAACCTGCCTCCCAAAGCAGGAGATATAAGAGATGCAGGTTTGATCCCTGGGTTGGGAAGATCCTCTGGAGAAAAGAATGGCAACCTACTCCAGTATTCTTGCCTGGAGAATTCCATGGATAGAGGAGCCTGGCAGGCTGCAGTCCATGGGGTCTCAGAGAGTTGAACATAATTGAGCAGCTAACACACACTACTAACTTTGTTCTTAGTAATGCTACCTTAGCCCACTTTACTTCACACTCCAGGATATCCTGCTCTAGGTGAGTGACCACACCATCTTGGATATCCAGGTTATTAAGACCTTATTTGTATAATTCTTCTGTGTATCCTTGCCACCTCTTCTTAATCTCTTCTGCTTTGGTTTGGTCCTTACAGTTCCTGTCCTTTATCGTGCCCATTGTTGTGTGAAATGTTGCCTTGATATCTCTAGTTTTCTTGAAGAGATCTCTAGCCTTTCCCATTCTGTTGTTTCCTCTGTTTCTTTGCACTGTTCATTGAAGAAGGCCTTCTTATCTCTCTCTGCTATTCTCTGAAATTCTGCGTTCAGTTGGATATACCTTTCTTCCTTGCCTTTCACTTCTCTTCTTTCCTCAGCTATTTGTAAAGCCTCCTCAGACAACCACTTTTCCTTCTTGCATTTCTTTTTCTTTGAGATGGTTTTGGTTACTGCCTCTTGTACCATGTTATGAACCTCCATCCATAGTTCTTCAGGCACTCTGTCCACCAGATCTAATCCCTTGAATCTATTTGTCACCTCACTGTATATTCATAAGGGAATTGATTTAGGTCATAACTGAACGGCCTAATGGTTTTCCCCACTTTGTTCAATTTAAACCTGAATTTTGCGATAAGGAACTCATGATCTGAGCCACAGTCAGTTCCAGGTCCTGTTTTTGCTGACTGTATAGACCTTCTCCGTTTTCAGCTGCAAAGAACATAGTATGATTTTGGTGTTAACTATCTGGTGATGTCCATGTGTAGAGTCATCTCTTGGGTTTTTGGAAAAGGGTGTTTACTATGACCAGCGTGTTCTCTTGGCAAAACTCTTTTAGCCTTTGCCATGCTTCATATTGTACTCCAAGGCCAAACTTGTCTGTTATTCTGGGTATCTCTTGATTCCCTACTTTTGTATTTCAGTCCCTTATGGTGAAAAGGACATCATTTTTTGGTGTTAGTTCTAGGAAGTGTTGCAGGTCTTTGTAGAACTGGTTGTCTTCAGCTTATTCAATATCAGTGGTTAGGGCATTGATTTGGATTACTGATGTTGAATGGCTTGCCTTGGGGATGAAGCAGGATCATTCTGTCATTTTTGAGGCTGCACCCAAGTACTGCAGTTTAGACTCTTTTTGACTATGAGGGTTACTTCATTTCTTCTAAGGAATTCTTGCCCATAGTAGTTGATATAATGGTCATCTGAATTAAATTCACCCATTCTAGTCCATTTTAGTTCACTGATTCCTAAGATGTCAGTGTTCAATCTTGCCATCTCCTGCTTGACTGTGTCCCGTTTACCTTGATTCATGGACCTAATATTCCAGGTTCCTATGCAGTATTGTTCTTTATGGCATTGGACTTGACTTTCACTACCAGACACATCCACAACTGAGTGTCATTTCCACTTTGGCCCAGCCACTTTATTCTTTCTGGAGCTATTAGTAATTGCCCTCTGCTCTTCCCCAGTAACATATTGGACATCTAACCTGGAGGCTCGTCTTCCGGTGTCATATCTTTTTGTCTTTTCATACTGTCCGTGGGGTTCTCCTGACAGAAACACTGGAGTGGTTTGCCTTTTCCTCCTCCAGTGGACCACATTTTGTCAGAACTCTTCACTCTTCACTATGACCCGTCTGTCTTGGTTAGCCCTGCATGGCCTCGCTGGTAGCTTCATTGCCTTATTGCAAGCCCCTTCACCACCTGATCTGGAGTAAATTGCTCTTCAGCCTTGTGATCTCCTGGAGTAAAAATTGTGTTGTGTAGTTTTAGTTTGCCTTTCACATTTATCTTAAAATGATGAGGTTGAGTGTCTGATTTTTTTTTTTTTTTTGTATTGCGGTTTTTTTTTTTGTTTTTTTTTTTTTACTTTATTTTGCTTTACAATACTGTATTGGTTTTGCCATACATTGACATGAATCCACCACGGGTGTACATGCGTTCCCAAACATGAACCCCCCCTCCCACCTCCCTCCCCATAACATCTCTCTGGGTCATCCCCGTGCATGACTGATGGTTTTAATGTTCTTTATTTTGGCTTCACTTAAAAAATAAAGCATATATTACACATGATACAAAGACTAAAGGGTCAAAAAGGTATGAGAGGAAAAATTTCTTTCCTTCCCTAAACCCAACTACCTGATTTATCCCTAGCTAGGAGGCAGGTACTGTTAACTCTTCTTTGGATATCATTCTAGAAGTATTTGTATAAAACCATATATGTTAAAAGCCTTTTAATGTTCTGCTTTATTTTTTTAAAAATGAAAACAACCTGAATGTCCCTCAGTCTAAGATACTCTAAAATATATTGTGTGAATACATAATAGACTATGTAGTCATGAAAAAGAATGAAATATTTGTGTATGTGCTGATATAGACTAATCTTTATGATTTATTGCATGAAGGAAACAAGGTGCAGAGCCACATGTGTGCTCTCACAGTGTTTAAAGTATGTGCAGTAATTAGGCATTATTCTTGTAGATGCGTAGGAGATTTCTGGACTGACAGACTAGAAACTTGACAGTGGTTACTTCTGGGAAGGGAAATTTAGGATCTGGGATCTACACATTTTTCAGTTAAAGAAAATTAGTTTTAAAAAGGGGATTGCATGTAATCTAAAATGAAATAGATTGATTTTTTTCTAATTGCAGAAGATACACTTGTTCTTTATACATATTTATGAAAATACAGAATGACACCAAGAAAAATATTTAAAAAGCCATCCATAATTCCACAACCCAGAGGAGCTTGATTTTAACATTTTGTTAAATTTCCTTCTAAATTTTTTGTGTTACGTATGTTTCATGTATACACAGGCTTCGCAGGTGGCACTAGTGGTAAAGAACCCGCCTGCTAATGCAGGAGACATAGGAGACGCAGGTTCGACCCCTGGGTCAGGAAGGTCCCCTGGAGGAGGGCATGGCAACCCACTCTAGTACCCTTGCCTGGAGAATCCCCATGGATAGAGGAGCCTGGTGGGCTACAGTCCATAGGGTGGCAGAGAATTGGGCACAACTGAAGCAACTTACAGTGCACGATTGCATGCACATCATGTATACACACATCTAGACTTGTATATATTGAAGGAAATGACAGTGTTATATTTTAAAGTGCCATAGTATACCTTTCTAATTTTTGTTTTTAGTGCCAAAATGTCCTGGGTATAGCTTTTCTGTGATAAGTCCTGAATTTATTGAAGTTGCTACCACCAAAGTAATTATTAAAGCAATATTGACTTTACATTTTAATGTTATAACTCAATTACTTAACTAAGTTGTGTTAATAAACAGATTGTCTTGGATGGATTAGAAATGAAAGTTTCTTTGTTTTTTGGCTGGAGGTGGGGTGAGGGGAGTGGTTGTTGAGACTGTATGACAAGGCTTGCAGGATCTTAGTTTCCCAACCAGGGATAGAACCCTGTCCCCAACAGTGAAAGCACTGAGTCCTAACCACTGAACTGCCAGCAGATTTCCAGAAATGGCAGTTTTTCACAAGATAAAGTAAGGCTTGTATATTGAAATGACTTATTTTAAATGTTTTTCAAGGTGTAAAATTTGAGGACAGATAGTCTTTGGGTTGCTTGTTGCTCTGTTGTAGGTTAGTTCAAACAATGAATGTTTGACTCACAGCTCTGTCAGACTGCTGCATTCTATTTCCATTAGTTTTCTCTCTCTCAGGCTTTGGTCTGTCTCTGAATTGTCCTCTGTAGGGTTGTGAGGAAGGGTGGCAGGGCCATCCAAAGAAAACTCTTCTAGTCTTAGGGAAGTTGCTAGAAATAGAAGAATAACAAAGAGGAGAAAATAGGCAATTGTTGTCTTTATTTTCTAGGTCTACTTTGATCTAGAGGAAAATTTCTTCCTGTTTATGATTTTTCTATTTTAAGAAGATAGACTTTTTTTTATATACATATCAGAGAAATGTTAATGTGTTAACTGTTCTTTAAGACTTTAATTGCTGTGCCTTCAAACGTTATAAAATATATGGCTTGGTCCTTGGGAATATGATTTTGAAAGTTATTTTCATGGTTGTCAAGAAATTTTTGTATTTTTTATATATGAAGAGTTTTATCTGAAAGTGTGCTTAATCATACAATATTCTATTTTCAGATATTTAGTCTTGGATATTGCAGATAATCCGGTTGAAAATATAATACGTTTTTTCCCCATGGTAAGTAACAGTATTTTAATATCATTTAATATTTATGATTTGCTTTCTTAATTGTGCTTTTAAAACTTAATGAAACATGATTTTCTCCTATACTGCTATTATTTGTAATCTCTGAAAATTGTGGGATTGTATTTTAAAGAAAATTGACTATTTTAAAAATCTTTTTTATGATCTCCAAATATTTGAGAAATTGTATTTCAGATTTCTTAAATGCAAAATAATATTTAAACTTATAATAATTATATCTGTAGCATTTTGGAAATTTTTGATGTAAGGTAATTTTTATTCATATGAATTAGCAGGAAAATATTTTCGGTATATTTTGTTTCACTATGTATATATGTTTGTATTGTACGCTTATGTTACTCTATATGTTTTATTATAACACACTGTCTTTTTCCTTCAGACAAAAGAATTTATTGATGAGAGCTTACAAAGTGGAGGTAAATAATTTTTCTTTCATTTAACTTATGTTTATTTTTAGGAAATTATTCATTATAGTTAATTTTTAGTATTTGTCTTAAATGAATAATATGAAAATTATAATTATGTATAATCGACTTTCCAAATTTCCCAAAACTTATTTTATTTGGATAGACTTTCTTAAATATCTCTATAGAACTATTTTCATGTTGTCAGCTTTAAATCTTTTTACTCTAAAAGTCTATTGTAGTTTCCACACAGTTAATATAAATAAATTCAAGGATTTGAAAATTAGTAAGTATCCAAGTTGTGTATACAGAATACATAAAATGCTTAAGATTTATTTTACTGTGGTATGATACATGGTTTCAGTATATTTTAGCTGCTGCATCAGGTATCTTTCTATCAGAATAACTATTTCTTGTTTTTCAGGAAAAGTTCTTGTCCATGGGAATGCAGGGATCTCCAGGAGGTATGATGTTAGCAATAATCTTTCTTTCTCCAGCATTTAATTAATGAGTATGTTTTTTGTTTTTTTTTCTAAAATATTTTCCCCCTCTTTAGTGCTGCCTTTGTTATTGCATACATTATGGAAACATTTGGAATGAAGTACAGGTAAGAAAGTATTCTGAAACCTAGCCACAGTTTAAATTCTCATTAAAATGAAGCTTAATGGAGACAATTTGGGCACTGGAAGTTAATAATCTACTGATTTTTGTCATCTAGTTATGGTTGATTAATGAGGCCCTTTTATCCTGTGATTAGTCTCTTAACCTCTGTAGCCTGTCTGCCTTGTAGATCCACTTGGGCTATTTTGTTACTTTATGAAGCTAGTTCTTTTATTATTTTAAAAACCCAAGATAATTACAGTTGGAGTAACCCAGGGAAAACTGGTTGCTTACTACTAGGAAATTGGTTAATCTAAGTTTTAAAATTCTTATTAGACAAAGATATAATTGCTTTCCTTGTTTAAAAGGTTAATTTATTATGTTTTCCTTTAACAGTAGTTGGGTGAAAAATTGCTTAATTGTTTTATTGTCTATTCACAATTTATTATTTGTTTTATGCAAAATCATCTTTTCCAAGCATATTGCATAGACGAAAGGGAGAGAGAGGCTAATGTGCTTTTCACCCTAAAACAAAGCTGGCCAATGTACAGTATTTCTTTTCTTAGAGTGTCTTGTACAAGTTACAAATCTACTGTAGTCATTGATACTCTTTCACTCATGTCCCAGACTAATCCATTACCAAATTCTGTTTTATGTCCTAAAATATTCCTTGATTCTGGCTCTTTCTCATTATTGAATCACCCTAATCAAGCTCTAGTCATGTCTCATTATTTAATCTCCATAATACAAGCTCTTCCAATAGTTATCATCTTAGTGGTCTTCTGTTTTCTTTCCTCCTCTAGTCTGTTCTGTTCTTCACACTGATTGTTTCAAAAGATAAATCATATTTCACCTTACCCTAAAAAGCTCTCAGAGGTTTCTGATCCTTAATAATTCTAAATGTGGCCAGTGAAACTTCACATGACATGCTTGTATCAACCTTCCGTTCTTACGCTGTGTACTCCGTTAACCTTGTCCATTTGAGCTATGTTCAACATTGGATCCACATGCCTGACACATAGTGGACATTCAGATCTTTTAGCTCATTTGGTATTTTTATCTTAAAATTATAATGGAAAAGTTTGCTTAAAGGTGTTCTTAAATATTATTTGAATACAACTTTTGTGTTTATTTCATTGAAAAGATTAATGCTTGGTAGATTTTGTTTTATATATATTTTTTTTATTATTTGGTGCCATGTCAGCAATACTAGTGAAAATAACTTCTATTTATTGGGTCTCTGCCAGATGCCAGATACACTTCTGGACACTTTTATCTCAACAACACAAGGAAGTCCATATGTTTCTAATTTAACTAGTAATAAAATCTGAGCATGTAGTGTGTGTGACACATGCTATACACGATATGTTATACTTACTATCTTCCATATTCACAGTAGTGCTTAAAGATAGGAATTGTTATGATCCCCAAGTTACACATGAAAAAAATAAAGCTTAGAGAAGTTGAAAAGTATCCCCTAGAACACAGCTGGGAAGCAAAGGATTTTCCCACTGCAGTTCACTACCTCTCTGTAGTACAAGCTGTCTGATTATGATTTTCTGTTTTAGGTAAATTGTTAGGTATGTTCCTACTTTAGATAAATTCTGGGAAAATTGAGATTAATTCATGAAATAATGTTACTGCCTGAGTTTTCCTATTTTTTTTTGTTTTCAGAGATGCATTTGCTTATGTTCAAGAAAGAAGATTTTGTATTAATCCTAATGCTGGATTTGTCCATCAACTTCAGGTAACTTCTCTATTTTTCCTCGTTAAGGCAGTCAGCTGCTGCTGCTAAGTCACTTCAGTCGTGTCCGACTCTGTGCGACCCCATACATGGCAGCCCACCAGGCTCCCCCGTCCCTGGGATTCTCCAGGCAAGAACACTGGAGTGGGTTGCCATTTCTTTCTCCAATAAGGCAGTCAGAAAATATGATAATTAAAAGCTTGTATTCCTATAATTTAGTTGTAGTACTTGGTAAATACTTAAAAATTGCCATAATCTGACTAATTTCTTTGTTCAAGTTTGAATCTATTTAAAAGTATTTTTTTAAAGCTGCCATTGACAAGAAAAAAAGGATTAAAAGCACATTGTTAAATCTAAAGTAAAATAGTTGATCTTAGATGTGTCCTCCATTTTCCCTCTATTTTGATTACATACAAAGCATAAGAGAAGTTTGGTTCTAAGTGTGTTACATGTAGCAGCTTTTTCTATTTTATATGCTTTATCTTCTCCATGTTCTTTCACACTTTGATGATGTGTAGAAGATACACTAAAAAGAAAGTAAACCTGTGGTTTATCTGAATAATTTTTTCCAGGATGAAAAATCGTAAGTCAAAGAATGTGCTCTGGCTGATTGCATCCAGTTATGCAGGAATAAATCTTACATTGAAACATTAAGAGCACTACAAAATGTGTTATTTACCAAACTTAATTTACTTCATTTTTATTTTATTTTTTATTATTTTTATTTATTTTTTGCCATCTCTACAGTGTTTTAATTAACCTCACATCCATCATTTTGGTCAGTCCCATAAGCAAAGCAGTCAGATCAAAGGCGTTGCCTGGAAACTTCCATGTAGGGAGAAAAAAATTTTCTTTCCAGTTTAAAAAAAAAAAATCTTTTTGCTTTCTGCACACTGACATAGAGGTAAAAGAAAAAAAAATGACTGCAACTTAAATATGGAAGAACTCTTTACATAAATCGACAATTTTACACATTTATCTCAATCATGTGTCAGTGGGAAATCACCAAGTATTACAAAATAGGAAAAATTATATGACAGAAGAAACAAAAAACTTGATAAAAAATATATCTCGGTATGAAAAGTACTGTGTCTTGGTGTCTTCACATCCTCCTCTTCTGTGTACTTATATACAACACATTGTTTCCTCGGATAAACGCATCCCCGTACTTATTCTTCAGCTGTCCATTTACATACTCCTCTGTCTGCTCCAAGGCTATATTCATGTAGCCATCCAAGCAAGCCAGGACCCCTCGATAATCCACTCCTGAATTTAATTTCACAACAACTGATTGCCCGATGATTTGCTTCAGGAAGTCACTGGGTGTTTGCTTCCGCAGACTCACTTTAACAATCATGATCAGAAATCTCACGGCCGGGATCCGAACCCCTACTCTGGGCACCCACAAGCCTGGCCTCCGCCGACCCACTGGGTGAAACCGAAACTGAAAATCCATTTTTATTTTTAATTCACTTTTAGTTTTTATTTCATTTTAAAAAGAGAAAAATAGTCATGAATAAAAAAGTAAAAATTCAGTAATGCTTAAGAAGAGTACTTGAAAAGTAAGTCTCCTTAATAGTATATCTTGAAGATCATATATAGCTCTACCTCCATAATATTTGTGTGTGTGTGTGTGTGTGTTTCACAGTTTTATGTGACCAGTTCCTTATACATAGGGCTTTAAGTTGTTTCCAGTCTTTCATGATTTTAAATAACATTGGAAAGAATGTCCTATGTGTGAATGTACCTGTAAGATAATTGATCAGAGTGGAATTGCTGGGTCAGAGGGCATTTGAAAGTTGATGTTGCTAAATTGCCTTTAAAAAGACTCCGGGAATCAAAGAGTACCTGCTTACCCATACCTAATCAATACCAATAGCTGAAGTGTTTTATGAAACTTTTGGATCATTGTTGTCATAGTGGTAAAAGTGACAACTGCTTATAGTTAGCCCATTTTTCTAATAGGTTGTTGGTCTTTTTCTCATTGGTTTGTAAAGATTCTTTGTAGAAAATTTATCTGTAGCCAGTGATTTGAAGGCTTCCCTCCTGGCTCAGATGGTAAAGAATCCACCTGCAATGCAGGAGACTTGAGTTTGATCTCTGGGTTGGGAAGATCCCCTGGAGGAGGACATGGCAACCCACTCCAGTATTCTTGCCTGGAGAATCTCCATGGACAGAGTAGCCTGATGAGCTACATACAGTGCATGGGATCGCAAAGAGTTGGACATGACTGAGCAACTTAAGCACAGCACAGCTAATGATTTGAAATGCCATTTTTATTATATACCAAATTCTAAATCCGCACTTGAGTCTATTTCTGACTTTGTATTTTGTTCCATTGATCTGCTTATTGCTGCCTTTGTATCAAAGTTTTAAATGCTATAATATTTGTAAATAGTCTGTATTACTTATATTAAGTAATTTAATCAAGATTTCCTCCTTAATGTTCTGAAATTTTCCTGCCAAGTTCTTAACACATATTTTGTGGTGTGAACTTTACTGGAAAGGGTGCAGAAAGAATTGACACCTTTAAATTTTCCAAAGAGTATGTTTCTAAGAGTATGTTCCATTTATTCAAGTCAATTTCTGTGTCCTTTAGTGTTTTAAAGTTTTCATTGTATAAAATATATGTATTTTTTATGAAATTTATTCCTAGCTATTTTCTTTTATTCCATTATAATTAAAATTGTTTTTTCAAATTTCATTCTAGTATGTTTCTAATTACTTATTTGTTTATAGGAAAGCTGTTTATGTTTTCAATTGGCAATCTTACTAAACTCTAGGACCAATTCTAAAGAATTTTCCAGTTGATTGTCCTACATTTTCATCTTCAAATCATAATAATTTTGCCTCTTTTCTAATTTTTTTTCTTTCTCACTTTGATGGTCATTGTATCAGAACAATTTGATAAGTAATAGTGGTGTGATATTCGTACTTTATTCTTGGTTTCAATGTCATTGCTTTTATTATTGCACTGTGTGTGTGTGTTTCAGTGAGTATTTGCTTGTGCATATTTAAAAAGTTTTTTATCAGAAATAGCTACTGATTTTTAACTTAAAACAATTTTTTATGAAATGACTAGTTTCATCCTTTAAGTCATTAATATGGTGAATTGAATCACATTATGTTGGACTTGTTAATTTTGAATCATTTTGATTCACAAATGAATCTCACTTTGTTATGGTAGACTATATTCCATTAATGTGTTGCTAGATTCTGTTTGTCAAAAAAAATTTTTTTTTTAAGATTTTGGAGTTAGTTGAATAAGTGATACTGGTTTATAATTTTTTTTTTCTGTACTACCATCTTCTGGTTAGAGTGTCTGTCATGGTTTTCTCATTTTTAAAATGAAAACTTGCCTTCTCTTTATGTGATCTGTGAGTGAAGCTGCTCAGTTGTGTCCAACTCTTTGCGACCCCATGGACTGCAGCCTACCAGGCTCCTCCATCCATGGGATTCTCCAGGCAAGAATACTGGAGTGGATTGCCATTTCCTTCTCCAGGGGATCCTCCTGACGCGGGGATCGAACCCAGGTCTCCCACATTGCAGGCAGACACTTTAACCTCTGACACCAGTGCTCTAGAACAGTGTAAATTAGATTGGAGTTAACTGCTTCTTAATGTTTGATATATATAGAGTACCTGTGAAATCACTGGACCTTGATTTTTTCAGTTTAATTAAGTTATTAATTATTTCATTCATTCATATATTTTGAGAGTGAACCAATTCTTGGACAGCTTTCTTCATTTGGTTAATAGTTAGGTCTGATTTTCGTAGACTAGGTCGCTTTGGATGGTCTCATAATCTTCTATATAATTTCATTGGATTTGAGATAAAATTGAGGAAAATAATGTTTTGTATTTTTTGATATCTTCTAATTTCTGTGGTTATTTTTTTCATTCTTTTTTTCTAATTTTGTATATCAGTGCTTTCTTTTTCCCCCTGATCTGGTTAGTTTATATAATTTTTCTGTATTTGAATTTCTTCTTGCTTTGTGCTTTCCTTAGGTTTTTGTTGTTTTTGCTGCTGTTATTCTTTTGTGGATTTTCTCAGGTGCATGCTTAGTCGCTCAGTCATCTCTGACTCTTTGCAACCCCATGGACTATATCCCTCTGTTCTTGGGATTCTCCAGACAAGAATACTGGAGTGGGTAGCCATTCCCTTCTCCAGGAGATCCTCCCAACCCAGGGGTCAAGCTCGGGTCTCCTTTACTGTCTGAGCAGTAAGAATTCAAGACTGTAAATTATCCTCTTAGCATTTCTTTAGCCATATTCTACATATCGTACATAGATTTTGCTATGTAACATTTTTACTCTTGTTATAATTCAATATTCTGTCATTTCACTTTTGATTTTATTTTTTACTTAGTATTTGAGAGTTTTCTTTACAAATCATATAACTAAATTTTAAATGTTTTGTGGTATAATAAACAGTTGTTATTATGACTATTGGAAAAGAAGATATATTCTCTGTTTTCAGGGCATAAAATTCAATCTGCAGTCATCCTTCTATATCTGTGAGGAATTGGTTCCAGGGCCACACACACCCCTCTACTCCCTCACTATGGATTCCAAATCTTATATAAAATGGTATAGTATAGTCAGTTCTGTGTATCTGCGGGTTCTGCATTCATGGATACAGAGGTTACATTGTATTTGTTCACTTCATCTTTTGGGGGCTTAGAGGTAAACTGAAACTCACTTTGCTCTGTTTCTGTTTATTTCTTTAATTCCTCTAGTTTCTTTGCCAATTTTAGTGCTTCATTATTTGGTAGATAAAATTCAAGTAGGATCTTCATTGTAGTTATATGTTTATTGTCCAGTTATTTTACTTTGAAATTAACCTTAATATTGTGATCCTTTTTTGTTTGCATTTGCCTTGTTAGTTTCTTCATTGCTTTTCTTTCTGCCTTTGTAAATCAGTTTGTTTTACATGCATTTCTTGCATGTGCCCTATGGCTGGATTTTGTTATTTTGTTTTGTTACCTGTATTTTTCTTCAATAGGTGAATTTATCCCACTATTTTTGTACTAAAAATGACATACACTTTTGTCTGTCATTTTATTTTCATATCATGCTTTCTCTTAAAATACATCTTTTTTAAACTTTTCACTACAAATTGATGAATTTTTCGTTTGTATTCTTCTGATACTTTTGAAATTTATAAGTTGTTTACTTAATGGGCACAATCTAACTTTATAGTATATACATATGTTCCTTGAGTTACCACATTTAAGTAACTATCAATGGATTTCCAGTATAAAAGATAAAAATTTATATATCTCTACTTTCCTCCTTCCCCTTCACAACCTGTTTTGTTGATACTAATCTTAGTTCTTCTAGGAGGTACCGCTTACACTTTTTAAAATATTTAAATATTATACCTCTTGTTACTTAGCAGTATAGAATCATCCACTTAAACTATGTCCTGTTACATTTCCTGGATTTTACTTTTTCTACATTGTTACAAATTATAATATTTGCATTCTATGCTATAACCGCATTTTCTCATTGTTCATGCTGAGTTCTATATTTAAATAGGATTCTAGCTTCTTTATTCAACTCCTGGAGTTTGAGCATTATTTTCAAGAAGAGTTCTTGGAAACTAAGTCCTAGCATTTTGGAAAACGTTTTTCTGTTGCTCTTATGTTTGTTTTGGCCACACTGCATGGCATGTGGGATCGTAGTTGCCTGACCAGGGATCAAACCCATGCCCCCAGCAGAGGAAGTATGGAGTCTTAATCACTGGACCACCAGGGAAGCTCTGTTGTGTTATGTTTGAATGGCAATTGGCTAGATTTAAAAAAATTTAATACTTTTTCTCTTATGAGTTTGTACACAGACCTAACATTGAATAATTGTCCCTAGAGAAGTCTGACAGAGAAGGCAGTGGCACCCCACTCCAGTACTCTTGCCTGGAAAATCCCATGGACGGAGGAGCCTGGAAGGCTGCAGTCCATGGGGTCGCTGAGGGTCGGACTGAGCGACTTCCCTTTCACTTTTCACTTTCATGCATTGGAGAAGGAAATGGCAACCCACTCCAGTGTTCTTGCCTGGAGAATCCCAGGGACAGGGGAGCCTGGTGGGCTGCCGTCTCTGGGGTCGCACAGAGTCGGACACGACTGAAGTGACTTAGCAGCAGCAGAGAAGTGTGAAGGTAGCCTAATTTTTAAAACTCCTCCCTCTTAGAAGACTTGATTGGGAGGAGGAGGTGTTGTCTGGATGAGCATAAGATGCTTTATTAAGTATATCTTTTTGATTGCTCTATATTAATTTCCTTTTAGTTATAATATGCCCTACCACTTAGAGATTCACATCTTCCCTTATACAGAAAGTTTTCTTCTAATGCGTATTTGACTATTGTTCTTTTTCACTTGCCTGTTTTTTTCTCCCAGAGACATATTTTATATTGTTTTCTTTTTTTTTCTTCCATATCTACCATTTTCTCTGTAATTATTTTCAACTTTGTTTTTTTGTCTTTTGGCTTGATTTTTGGCAAGCTTTTCGTTCCTTTCCCATGCTTTGTTGTTTCATCAGATGTTTATTTGACATTGTTATAAGCAGTGGCAGTAAAGCAGAGAACAAAACAGAAATCCCTGACTTCATAAAACTTATTTTAATGAATTAGACAGTAAACCAACCTGGTGGGCTGCCGTCTATGGGGTCGCACAGTCGGACATGACTGGAGCAACTAAGCAGCAGCAAACTAAAATATAGTAGGTCATGGAGAAGGAAATGGCAGTATTCTTGCCAGAGAAATCCCATGGACGGAGGAGCCTGGTGGGCTACATACAGTCCACTGGGTCACAAAGAGTCAGACATGACGGAATGACTAAACTACAACAACACAAAAGTAGTAGATCATATGGTAATAGGTCACAGAGAAAAATAAGAGAGCTGTTAAGGTCATATAAAGAAGTGTGACATTAATTGCATTTTTGAAAGGTGATCAGGAAAGGCCTTATCGCAAAAATGTTATTTGACCAAAGACCTGAAGAAATTAAGAGAATGAGCTATTTTGATACTTGGGGGAAAGCATTCTAGTTAGAGGGAATCTGTGCAAGTGCCTTGAGATGGGAGTATGCATAGTATTTTCAAGAAGTGTGAGGAGGTCAGTATAGCTGCAACAGAGTGAGCAAATGAATAGTAATAATAGATTAAACCTGGGAGGTAAGGGGCCACGTGATAGGCATTTATAGGCCATTATAAATAAGGCCTTTGACTTTTAAGTGAAGGAATAACTGAGTCATCTGTGTTAAATGTAGTATACCATGTGTATATACTGTAAGGGTTGTTGGGGTTAGGGCAGAAGCAAGTACATGAGTTACGAGGCTATGGAGTGATGGGAGGGAGTCAAGAGAGAATACGGATTTAGACAAAAGTGATTGTTGATGAAAAGAGATCAGATTCTGGATTTACTTGACAGTATAGCTTACAGAATTTGCTGTTGGATTGGAGAAGAGAGACTGGGATGATTCTAAGCCTTTTAGTCTGAACAGCTGGAAGAGGAACTGTCGCTTTCTTGTATAGGAGAAACTGCATGAAATTTGAAGGGAATAAAATTGAGACGTTTTTGGTCATGTTAGGGTTAAGAGAGCTATTAGATAGTGGGCAGGTCTGCACATAAGCCTGGAGTTCATGAGAAAGAACCTTATATCTAGGGGTTTTCGGTATATGGATGCTACTGAAAGCTTTAAAACTCAGTGAGATCACCAGAGAAGGGAGTGTGGGTAGAGAAGGATTTCAAAAACAGAAACTTCATGTACTCCCAACATGTAGAGATTGGGGAGATGGGGAATCAGCAGAGGAGGCTGAAAAGAGTGGCCAAAGAATTGGGAAGAAAACCAGGATGGTCTGGTGCTTGGGAAGTCAAGTGAAGAAGGCATTTTAAGAGTAGGAGATGATCCTTTGTTTCAAAGGTTGATAGGAGTACGTCAAGGCTGTATACTGTCACCCTGCTTATTTAACTTATATGCAGAGTACATCATGAGAAATGCTGGGCTGGAAGAAGCACAAGCTAGAATCAAGATTGCTGGGAGAAATATCAATAACCTCAGATATGCAGATGACACCACCCTTATGGCAGAAAGTGAAGAGGAACTAAAAAGCCTCTTGATGAAAGTGAAAGAGGAGAGTGAAAAAGTTGGCTTAAAGCTCAACATTCAGAAAATGAAGATCATGGCATCTGGTCCCATCACTTCATGGGAAATACATGGGGAAACAGTGTCAGGCTTTATTTTTTGGGGCTCCAAAATCACTGCAGGTGGTGACTGCAGCCATGAAATTAAAAGACGCTTACTCCTTGGAAGGAAAGTTATGACCAACCTAGATAGCATATTGAAAAGCAGAGACATTACTTTGCCAACAAAGGTCCATCTAGTCAAGGCTATGGTTTTTCCAGTGGTCATGTATGGATGTGAGAGTTGGACTGTGAAGAAAGCTGAGCACCAAAGAATTGATGCTTTTGAACTGCGGTTTTGGAGAAGACTCTTGAGAGTCCCTTGAACTGCAAGGAGATCCAACCAGTCCATTCTAAAAGAGAATAAAAGGACTCATGGAAGAAATGTTACAATGAAAGAGATGACATAACTCTTAGAGCTCAATAGAAAAACAGAAAAAAGAAAATAAACCACAAAAATAATGACTGTAAGAGAATCAACAAAGA
This sequence comes from Budorcas taxicolor, assembly GCF_023091745.1. Lineage (NCBI taxonomy): Eukaryota > Metazoa > Chordata > Mammalia > Artiodactyla > Bovidae > Budorcas > Budorcas taxicolor. The sequence continues at coordinate 11,589,354 of NC_068919.1, read as the reverse complement.
GGAGAACAGACCATTCCTTTTTTGGAAGGAATGACGCTAAAGCTGAAACTCCAGTACTTTGGCCACCTCATGGGAAGAGTTGACTCATTGGAAAAGACTCTGATCCTGGGAGGGATTGGGGGCAGGAAGAAAAGGGGACGACAGAGGATGAGACGGCTGGATGGCATCACCGACTCGATGGACATGAGTTTGGGTGAACTCCGGGAGTTGGTGATGGACAGGGAGGCCTGGCGTGCTGCAGCTCATGGGGTTGCAAAGAGTCGGACACAACTGAGTGACTGAACTGAACTAAAGGCTGAGAACTGACATTGGGTAGGAGCATGAAGTGATCAGTGTCCTTGACAAACAAGTTTTTGTGGAATGGGGAGTATAAGCATAATGGGAAGAGAGGAATGTGAACAGCAAGAATAGATATTTCCAGGAATTAAAAGGGGAAAACAGAAAAACAGTAGTTGGAGGGGAAACTAGGATTAAGAGGGGCGTTTTGTTTGTTTTCTAACATGGTAGGAAAGGGAATCTTTATGTGCTGTTGGGAACAATCCAGGAGAAAAGGGTACATTAATAATGTGCTAGAATTGCATGGTGTGGTCTGTTCTCTTTGTTGATTCTTTTACAGTCATTATTTTTGTGGTTTATTTTCTTTTTTTTGTTTTTCTATTGAGCTCTAAGAGTTATGTCATCTCTTTCATTGTTACATTTCTTCCATGAGTCCTTTTATCTCTTCTTTGAACTCATTTCAGAAATGCCATATCTCATTGATTTTATGGAGAATTATTCACAATTTTCACCTGCCTCGTGTAATTTTCATGCAGTTTTCTTCATATATGGACTTCGGTTATAATGTTGCTTTTTTCCCCTTACAAACACCTTTACATAAGACTTATATTGGTTCCTTTTTGATTATTGGTCATCTTTGAACTGGAAACATTCTTCTTAGATAAGCCATTTTCCCAATAATAAAGTTGTGGGAAGAGATTGGGAAATATAGGCAGCTTAAATTTTCCAAGTTGTTTTGGAAGACTTTCTCACCAACAGTTTTTTCCAGTAGTATGACTCTACTCCGTGAGTGGAGAAAGAGAGCCCCTCTGTCACAAGTTTTTCTTGTTTAGGTTCATAAATACTACATGCACATTGGAATCACCTGGGGAAGTTTACCCATCCCATTAAATGAGGATCACTGGCAGGGGGCAGCCAAGGAGAGGGGTAAGCTGAGTATATATACACTGGTTTTAAGACTTCTCAGGTGATCCTCAGGTATAGTCAGGCCTGAGAATTAGTGATTCAGTTTTTACTTTTAGCTGACCAAGATTAGCAGATGCTTGGCAACAGTTTCTCCTCTACCAGGCTTGCTTCTTGCAAAAATGCCAGGTGTGGATGTTCACATTTTCCTTGATAGACCCACACATACTTCATACTATGCAAGGGCTTCTAAGATTTGTCTTAGGTCTGCCACCTCTTTTGGAGAACTCTAAATTGTACCCACTTTGTTTGATGTATGTAGCCAGGTATCTTCTGTGCATAGCTTAGTCTGGTTCCATTTTTTTAATGTTATTGTGAAATATAACACACATATGTAAGTGCATAAAGTGTAAACAAACATCCATGTGACTACCATCTAGATAATGAAATTGAACATTTTCCAGAATTCCAAAAGTCCTCTTGAGGCCTCTTCCTAATTATAATTCTCTTTCTCCTGTCATAAAGGTAGGCACTGTTCTTTTTTCCTTACTTTTCTTTCTCATATTCAGGGTTATCGATGTTTTGTAGTTTCATTAAATCAGGAGTTCTCTATATATCTTGTTCTATCTCTTCCCTTTAAGGAAAGAAGGTACATGAATGCCTTCATTATTTCATCTTTAACTGGAAGTAGAAACTGTTGATTTTAAGAAATTAGGACCAGATATATACTTGAACCAGATATATGCTTGAAGATTGAAGGCGGGAGGAGAAGGGGATGATAGAGGATGAGATGGTTGGATGGCACCACCAACTCAATGAACATGAGTTTGAGCAAGCTCCAGGAGTTGGTGATGGACAGGGAAGCCTGGCGTGCTGCGGTCAATGGGGTCACAAAGAGTCAGACAATGAGTGACTGAACTGAACTGAATATACTTGAATCCATTAAGTGCTTTATATTAGTCTGATTTTTTAATATTTTATTTCATTTTCTTAAGTCAGAGATCTGCCCCAGTGGCAGAGAATATGTACTGATTGCTAGTTCAGTGTGTGATACCCTAGTGCAGGCTATTGGCTTGATTTAATTTATAGTCTCATCAGTATATGTGAAATTATAAGATAGGAATTTTAAGCATTTCTGTTATGCCATATGGCATTGGAGTTTTCAGTATAAACTAAGAATACCAGTAATGCATGCATTAACCACTTTTTAAATTTCATTTTGTTTTGGGTATCCAAGAATTTAAATGTATATTCAAGTTAATTAAAATCTTTTCTAGGAATATGAAGCCATCTACCTAGCAAAATTAACAATACAGATGATGTCACCACTTCAGATAGAAAGGTCGTTATCTGTTCATTCTGACTCCACAGGTAAGGATTTTTTCATTTTGGAGCAATTTGGGGAGATAGATGATATGAAAAGTAGAAGAGAAGACGCATCTGTCACTTATTAGCAAGTTACACTGAGCAATTTAAATTGTTTAGAAACTTTTGGATGGGCTATTGAATTAAAATAATTTGAAATTTTAATTTTATGATTAATTATGTATTATACAGAGCTTCTGTGTGTAGGCCACTAGTTAAGTAGAACATGCTGGTTGGAAGATCAGATTTCCATTTTGTTGAGCTTTAAATCTTCAAGTAGTTTAAAGTGAAAGTGTCAGTTGCTCAGTGGTGTCCAACTCTTTGTGACCCCATGGACTGTAGCCCGCCAGGCTCCTCTGTCCATGGAATTCTCCAGTCTAGAATATTGGAGTGGGTTGTCATTCCCTTCTCCACAATTAAGTAGTATAACTGTGTTGCAAAGATTAAAATAATACGAGGGGTCTGGTACCAGAGGCCCTAAATACACTTAGGTGATCTTATTGAAAATAAAACGTGGTTACTAAGTGAAAGCAGAGTGACTCAGTTTCTCTTTTGCCATAAATATTTGTCCTTTTTTCTTCCCTATTTTAGAGTGTTTCCTCCCCCATTTAATGATCCAGGCTTGCTCTCAAAATCTTTTAACTTTTACATTCCTCTCCAAGACCTTGCTACTCCTTTCTTTTTATTAGAGCATTCATGGAATTTATTACTTTATTATTTTTATCTCCCAGAGTTCCTTTCAGTCTTATTTGCAGCAACAGCCTTTTAAGTTAGGAAAAATAGGTTACATACCTGGTTAGTGTTGGATCTAGAAATTGAACACTGGTGATCTCATCCACAAGTCCAGCACTATATTATATCTCCTTAGTGATGAAACTATATAACCACTCTTCAAGCTTAACTTCCTAGTTGTTATTGACTCTTTAGTTTGCAACTTCTATGTAGTCATTTTCCAAAATGAGAGGGTCTGTTTCTTCAGTAACAAAAATTCTTTCTTTTTATAATACCTTTAATCTCAGTATAGTTCAGGTCTGTATTGGCCTCCCATCCTAAGTGTTCCATATATTGTGGCCAGACATATTTTCATGAAAGATAATTCTAATAGTGGTTTTCTTCTTGTATAAAAGTCTTCATTGGCTTAATTTTTTACTGACGCAAACACATCATAGATAGTTAAAGGCCCTTATGATCTTTATTTGTATCTCTGAATGTACCTCTATATATGCACTGCAGAAAACTGAGCTACTACTGCTTTCCCATGTGTCTTCTATTCTCCACCTAGAAAGCATCACATCCAGTCTCTCCATAAAAACTTTATTCAGATGTCATTGCCTCAAGAAAACATGATGATTAACTTATTCTTCCAGTAAGTTCTAGTTTTTCCACCATAGAGCTTTATCTGTACCTCCTCACTTTCTGCCTGGAATTAGTTATCTATGTCTCTCAGCCTCCTTTAGTAGAGTGCAGATGTGGCACTGCATCTGAATCTGTTATAACAGCGGTGTTTAGACTTAAGGCTTTCCAGGTGGTGCTAATGGTAAAGAGCCTAACTGCCAGTGCAGGAGACATAAGAAACACGAGTTCAGTCCCTGGGTCAGGAAGATTCCCCTGGAAGAGGGCATGGCAACCTACTCCGGTATTACTGCCTGGAGAATCCCATGGACAGAGGAGCCTGGTGGGCTGCAGTCTATAGGGTCGCAAAGATCGGACACAACTGAAGCGACTTAGCACGTACGCACACATTTAGACTTATTTTAATGACTAGCATATTTTCTTCTTTATTCCATCAGTACTATATTTCTGTTCTTTTCTTATTAATCTTATAGTGAAATACTAGTTTCCCATTGGAATCCAGTCCACCCTCTGGACTAACATTATTAACCATGATTTAGCACAATTTTTAGGGCATAAGTTTGAGGTGATGTAATTATTTGGCGGATAACGCAGCAAACCCTTTACCAGTTCAGTTGTTCCCTAAAGTTTTCCTCCATTGAGACTCAAATTTCTTGATTATGATTGTTGGGCATGTACAATCCCACACATACTCTGTGTGGGAAATTTCTGTACTAGCAGACTGTGATATGAGGAGTAGATAAAAGAAATTCTCTTATCTGCTACATGCCTTCCTTCTGGTTCTACACTTGTTGGTAACAATCAGTTTCACTGGAAAAACATTTTTGACAGCATCTGTGAAAGCAAAAGGATAATTAACATCTACAAAATAAAATTATACAAATTATAACTTCATAAAGTTATATGAAGTTCATAAATAATGTTTTGAGTCACGTTTATGATGGATGCCTATAAAATGGTAACCAAACATTTATGAACTGTTATTTTAAAAATTAATGTTCATTATATAAAATACCTTAATAATTATTAAGAGGGACAATGTCATGAAGATATTAAGTTCTTTGGGTAATTTGTAACAAAAGTATTTTATCAGTACAAAGGTTTACTAAAAATTCAGTCATGAAATTTTCATTGTCATATATATGATAACACTTCATGAAAAATGAAGCCTTTCCTAGCTGTAACATTCTAATGAATGAATTTAAGTTCCCATTATACCATATATTATGTTCACGCAATAACTTTTAGGCAGTTTGAAGAGAACACATGAAGAAGAAGATGATTTTGGAAACATGCAAGTGGCAGCTGCACAGAATGGCTGATTCAAGAGCAACATTATAGAGGATGTGAATTTCTATTTAAGGAGAAAAATACTACAGACAGTAATAATGTAAAATGGTAAAAACACAAGTAGTTTCTTTTCAGTTATATGTTGCTTCCAGACGTGTTTCTCTGCGACTTGTTGAGCAACATTTTAAGGTGTTGGACTTCTGCAATAGATGGCACTGATGGTTTCACTCCTTTTTTTTTTTTTAATTCTTTACAGTTTTATTATAAACCAAGAATTTTGGACTTGCAAAGAGGTATTATTGCAATAATGCACTTTTCATACTTGAAATTTATTTGTATGATATAAAGTTGTTACTTTAAACAAAATGCAAGTTAGGGGGATTTGTTTATAAAATCTGGGTAATTTATAACAAAAGAATTTCCTAAAGTTTGCTAAAAATTCATTTTATGTTCTACATAGTACATTTTTAAAATAATTTAACAGTTCAGTTTTATGATGGAGCCTCTTACAGAAACATTAACAAATGTAGGAATCTGCCACATTTCTTTTTTTAGTATAACTCAACAGTTTATCTTTTAATTTTTTAAACTTCTTGGTCCCTTATTAATAATCTTTAAATCATGACAGCCAACTGTCCTTATTTTAACATGATCCAAGCATTGCTTCCTTTCCTATTACCTTCCTAATTTTATTCTATAGAAAGAAAAAGTTTAATGAACAAAGGAAAATGTTTGCTTTATAATAACAGATGTTCACAAATACAAGGAGAGTTTTAAACTTTCAAGTGACTTTCCTTTATCATTCTTAAAAGTCAAATGTTCTATTTCTTCTTTTTGGAGTCGTGTAGCCCATTTTTTCTTTGTCCAAAATGGTTCTAAATATAAACCAATGTAGCACTATTTTTCCTAAACAAAGCCCAAAAAAGAAAAGTGCCTTGCCTCATTAGAAAAAATAATAAATCCTTATGACCTCTAAATTAGTATGTAGAACAGTAAAAAGTTTTGAACATTTTTCTATAATTTTTTTAATGATAAATTGATTTAAACTGAAAGTCTTAAGGCTTGAAGAAACTTGAGTAAATTATTTGAAATATGGGACATTTACTCCTTCATTTTATGTTGTCTTAATGATTCTGTGAGATTGTTCTGGCTCAGACAGTAACTTTTCTTTGAGGATGCATTTTTTGTAGAAAAGTGATTGTGGAAGACTTCAGTGTATACAAATTAGTGTTGTAATCAGTTCTTTACATTGAGTTAATCCAAATTTCCCCCATAATTTGCATTAGCAAAGTCACTTTATGGATCCTAGGTTCTCCATATTTTTATTTATACATATAAAAATTGTTCTTAAAAAACATTTTTACTATTTTAAGTATGATGTTGGGGAGGAGAGGAGTGTTTTAACTTTTTATAATTGATGATTTAGGGTAGCACAAATGAAACTCCTTTGTATTTCATTTTTCTCAGTCCTCTCTTGAGGTGCTTTACTGATGAGAGTGATTTCCATACCTTCCTTTGATACCAAGAGGTACCACATAAGGTAACCTATTATACCAACTTACCTACTTTGCTTTCCTCCCTGAGGTGAAATAATACAGGAAAAGTTTTTTTATCCAGCATAACAGGAGAGTGGAAGTGAATCAAAACTGCTTTGTTAATTAAGCGTTAATTCTGTTGACCCAGATGGTTTTCTTCTGATTTCTCTTCCCTTCCCCTATTTTACCACCCTAAAAACAGCATATTGTCAATCCCTTGAGGTCTTGTATTCTGTTGTATCATTGGTGTGTTGTATCATTGGATGTGCTGGTCTAATATAGTCAGGATTTGCACTGAGTGTTCAGAAATTCCAGTTGGTAAAAGTGCCAGATAACACAGCTTCCCTGTATATAGATTACTATTGGGTAGGTCAGCAAAGACTCTTTTGCAAACTAATAATCTATGATGCTCCTTCCACAAAAACTGCTTAAAAGAATCTTCATAATAGTCCATTTAGGTTTTAAAAATGAGGCAGTTAAGATTTTCTAAATTAATTTCTTAAAATATACATATCCTCTCTAGTAGTCTGGCCAAGAATACAGGTTTGGTTATTGAATTATATTCGGTGATTTTCCACTTTTAATCACTGTAATTTTTATGTTGTCACTAAAGTGCCTGCCCAGCACTGTAAAGACTCTCACAGACACTAGAAAAAGGGACTTCATTTTCTTGAGTACAAATTAATATGGACAAAAAGTTTATTTTTTCTTTCATATAAGAACACTGCAAGTTTTTTTTGAGTATATTCTTCCATCCAGTGTTCAACTGGTTCTTCTGGTAGCTCTTCCTATTCTTTTTATTTGGTTCCGTTTCTATAATTTCTCTATTTCCTTTGATATTTTGTGATAGCTAATTATAGTACATCCAACCAATCATTTATTTTATAGAATATTTGAATAATATATGAGTGACTCAGCACCCAATTATAAGCATTAAATATTAATCTGGGCACAGAATTTAAAATATCACATCAGAACATAGGAGAACTGCTTTATTGTCCATTTTGAAAGTATGAAACTTAAATATTGAAAATATTCAACTAGAATAGCAGTATTTTTACCTTGTAATTTCAGTCCATTGGTCTGTGTTAATTTCGTATCAGGTATATAAAGAGCAGTTACCTTTGTTTATTCGTATCTACTCTGTGGTGGAAATGTTAAACCATGATAGCTTTTGCTACCAACTTTCAACCACTTAACTTTCAGAGCAGTATATTTGTTTTGGGAGGATTTTGTGCTTCATCTGAGTTTAGAAGTAATGTCAGAAAATGTTAAGCATGTCCTTTTAAAGAAAATATAAGGTTTCTAATTGTCTTATTACCATGGTAATTTAAGTGAATTTAGAAGTATTTAACTGCAATCTTGAATTATAAAGTTGGGATGCATATATAGAGATATATATCAAAATCTCAACTTGATGTAAAGTAAATGAGCAGTTACCTGGCGGATTTTTTTTTTTTAAATAACTGTTTAATCCATAATTCCATAACAGACTTAGCTTCACCTCAATATTTTTGTCCATTCATCAGTGCTCCAATAAGAAAATGATAGGAAATAGCTGAAAATTACTAAAAGATTTTATTTTTTTTTATTTATTAGAAAAATAAGTTGCTAGGGTCTTTGAATGCTGGATTTTTTTTGTCTTACCCATCCATGGCAGCTAAAAAAAAAAAAAATCACTCAAAATATTCAGGTTTACATGTTAGCTCTCTCTCATAGGGAGTTGCCATACCTCACAGTTCAAAGTGTATTCTATAGATCAGTAACATTATACTGACATGTAATTGCAATTTACTATGCAGCAAAAATGATTCAAGAAGAAAAATAACCTACAGTGTCTATTTACCTTTGTATAGACAATTGCTTAAGTTACTCTGCTTTTAACATTTGTACTTGGATAAAATGCTTATTATGTATGTATAGGAATGTCACAGTGCAAGATGCTGCTAGCTCAGGCACAAAGTATTAAAATTATTTTGTGAAGATTGGTGGTTGTATTAAAACTGTTGTGCCATTATACCTCAAAAAAGATTGAAAAGTTCATTTGTACTGCTTATGCCATAACCGCTTTACTTAGATTGTTGTCTTCTAGGTGAAAGTAACCCAGTTTTAATCCCGCACACTGATTAAATATGAAGGACAAATGAACATTGGAAATGAGAAGCACTTAAGGGTATTTTCTAAAACATTGTGATTACACACATAAAAATTATAGTCAGTACAGGGAAGTCCCAAGTTTAGGCTCAAGATATTTTTTAATGATTATTTGAACAAGTTTGGAGTTGAAAGTGAGGGAATTTGTGTCTGAAGGAAGAGGTAAGGCCATTCATAGAACAGCTTCCAGCTCATTTAAAAAAATACTTCTTGCTTTTAGTTTTCCCCTTGTTAGCCTACCTACATAATATCCTTCATCAAATCTGAGATGTCATCATCAGCATCACTACACCATCTTTTTGATCCCACTAAAAGGCAAAAATATTGCTGAATAAATCATGACAAACCATTGATCATAAAATGCATCCAGATTTCGAAATGTTACATGTAAAAAAAGATGTGCGTTTTAGTCAGTAAAATACAAATATATAAAACACATGGAGCAAAATAAAAATCACAACTGCCACTTGATTATACCTTTTCAAAAGTGAAGAGTACTCAAAAATGTATTACTGAAATGTATCTATGCAGTTTTTTTCATACTCAAGTTTACCCACAGGATGCCTTAGTGAAATCAAGCTTCTCTGGTTAACTAAAGCTAAATGCAGATCATCAATTTCCTCAGTGACACAATTTTTATATGTTATACCTTACCTACAACTTTTGTTTCCTATGGGGGGAATTCAAGATAAGACCGTAAGAACATTATTTAAAGGGATTTATTGAAATAGCCACCTTGTAGTTTTACTTCACATTGTTTAGTGGTAAGAAATGTAATAAAACATTTGCCTTTTACTAGGGTCCCACCCCCACAGCCACACAGGGATCTTAGCTCCCCAACCAGGGATCAAACCCATGCCCCCTGTACAGGAAGCAAGGAGTCTCAACCACTGGACCACCAGAGAAGTTTCTATTAGGGTTATTTTTTAACATGGGTTTTTAAGTACCAGGATATACCTAATAAAGCTACTGTTACCAAGGTTATAGGACTCCTTTTTCTTAAAAAGCAAAATTTAGTTTTGTTGCTTTCACTAGGAACACACCAGTTCATCTGCCTAGGTCATCAGCAGGTAAGTAGCACACCTTCTATTAGTAAAGAATTTCTATTATTTAGAAAGTTAACTAGCTTTACTGCATGGAGGGAAATATGAAATCTAGTTGAAGCAGGTGTGAGTCAACAGGATGAGAAACAGGTGGTTTTTACTTTCTATTCACCTTTTACAAAGTACACAAAATTAAAATTTTACTAACCCTGACTCGACCTAATAATTTCAACAGACAACTCAAGAAAAGCACAGGAAACATTAGGATTCTAACAAAATTATTCATATGAACAGGTTTAATGTAACATGGAATGCAGAAGATAAGAACCAGTAGTGAAGTATCTAATTCTTATTTCAACTTAAAAATAAAAATTAAAATCAAAATAGGATAGTGACCAGAATAATAGTACCATTATAGTCACATTAAATAGAAAAGCTTTCATCAACATCTTAAGGATGTAATAAATGCAGTCGGATACATTTCAAAATGTTCCACAACTTTGTAAACCATTTTTCATACAAATGTTAGAAGACAGGCTTTGGACACCCCATGGAAAGATGAGAAATAAGGTTAGAAATATATAATATACCAGATTTATTTACTAACTCACTGTTAAAAAGTACCTTATATTTTTCTTAGATATTTAAACAAATGAATATTATATTTCACATATAAGACAGGTAGTAAGTACTTCAGCTACATTAGAATTATAACAACTTTTAGGTGTATATTTAATTGTCACATTTTAAAAGTTAATCTTCATTTCTACTTCTTTTAAAGGCTCACCAGGTTGTCTGCCAGTACAGTATTAGGATTGGCAAATGTTGGACTGTACTACATTTAGTTATATCTAACATCCAATTTCATGTAACGTGAAATGACACACCCTTAACTGGTATTTAGATATATTTCTTTGAAACAAAAATACTAATTTTATGAATGTGATAAGAAACAATCTTATTCACTGTATGCTTTTTTCTTTTAATGAGCAGTACAGATAGCAGACACATAACTCCTTACTACCTATACTCTGACCACTAAGAAATGAAGCCAAACTTTAGAAAAATACAATGCAAGAAAAGATTCAAGTTAAAAATATACTCCTTTGGTTAAAAATCATCCCCTTAATAATTTATTTGTAATCTAAACTCAGCATGTCCCACCAGCCCAAAGTAATCTTCTAAGTGTCATTATACTTGTATCACAATCCAGTATTTATAGAGGTCACCTGGTTGCAGCAACAAAATATTTTAACTCAAGGAAGAGCGTATAGCCTTGCTGCATCAGCTCCTTTGACAGATGTCTTTCTTAAAAGATTTTACTTTAGAAACCTCCGGCACATGTAGTTTTCTTCGGATACTGTATATCCAAACTTTTTGTAGAAACCAACATTTTGTGGTAGACATTCCAGGGTAATCTTATAACAGTTCAGTTTCTTGCTTAGCAAAGTAAGGGTTGATAATAACCTGAAATTTTAAAAAGGGTTGGGGGGAGAGGCATAGAGCATTTGTTAATAAAAACGGATATTAATAACAATGTGAGTGAACAGTTTACAAAACTTTGTTTACATTACAAACAGGTTTATATTATGGCCTTTCTCACTATATTCATTTAAAATTCAAGTTACAAATATATAAAGCATTTAAATCACCCAAAGCATTTTATTTTGTTCCAGATATACTTTATGTAGTAATCTCTGGTCTATTAATAAACAGAAAACTCACCCCAAACCCTCTTTACAAGTAGATTTTAAAATTAATGTTAACACCAAAGACTGGCAGCCTTTTAAAAAATATGGCCAAAATTAGTCTTTGTATCTAAATTCCATTCATACTATTTAGTCAGTGTTGAATAGTCAAAACTGTTCAGTCAACATTCCCACATAAAGTGGATAAATAATTGCTTTGTTCTTTATCATTGTAAAAGCTACCTAAATATCTGTGAAAGAATGTATCAGGTTACCTATGGATTTAGTCTAATTAATATGAAGCGGAAACAAAAACACATACATCTTTATAAATCCTTAAAGAATCCAAACCAAGTATAAAAATGTGATTCTAACCGCCTTAAGGAGAGAAAACTAGGAATTTCTCATGTTGCCCATATAGGAAAAAACCTCATCATTCTGAAGACGGAACCTCTTGCTTGAAGTTACACAATTATAAAAGGTATGGCTAAGTGAACATGCACCAGAAATACTAGAAATTGGTCTCTTTTTGTTCACTGAAGTGAAGTCGCTCAGTCATGTCTGACTCTTTGCTACCCCATGGGCTGTAGCCTACCAGGCTCCTCTGTCCATGGGATTTTCCAGGCAATAGTCCTGGAGTGGATTGCCATTTCCTTCTCCAGGCGATTTTCCCAACCCAGGGATCGAACCCAGGTCTCCCGCATTGTAGACAGACGCTTTACCATCTGAGCCACCAGGGAGGATATTTGATAGGTATCAAATACTTTGACTAGTATCTAGCACATGTGCTTAATATTTACTGAGTGAATTCCTTAAAACTCAGAAAATATTTAAAAGTAAATTCTAACCTGTGAAAGTTAAAAGACTTAGATAAATGTATAGAGGATTATACAGTGTAAGGCCAGTTCAGTATATGGTTCTAAAGGTCATATGACTGAGAACATGTCCTTTGTTTTTAAATATGATAGACAAATTACTTGACTCACCAAAAGTTTCTTCCTAGTAATATGAAAAAGTACTACTATTAAAAGTTAATAACTTTAAGGTGTTGGCTGTTTTAACAGTACAGTTCCAATTTCCAAACTTTATGGCAAAAATTATATATAAAAATACTTTTCATTAAATTCAGTCTAAGCTATAGAGTGAGAATGGGTTCATAATTAATGAGGCTTAAAAAACTTCAAACAGGGAAACATTTTTAACAAGTATCTTGGCAAGGAAATGTAAACTGAAACACAGAGAGTAGCTACTTTATCTAGGGTTACCTTGTTTCTGCCTACTTACAATTTGCCAAGCTGCTTTCCTCTGCATTCATCACTAACAACAACATCTTCTACTCGTCCTCTCTGAAAATATTTACAATGTTTAAAAGAGTAAGCATGTAGGTTTTGTTTTTAGTTAAATCAACAAATGATGGTAAGAATTCATTGATAAATAAATGTTTTATAAACCTTAACTTCAAAAATTGCAAATTTTTTAACTTATTATAGAGGAAATAATACAGTGAATCAATTTGTGACCTAATTCACCCATATCCTGAAAAATCCCATCCCATTATTTAAAAACAAATCTCGGAATCCACATCACCAAAATGTAATCTTGTTATTAAGGTACTACATCCACTATCCTATTCCTGCTTAAAAGCAATTTATTTCAGACATACAAATACAGTATACTAATTTCTAGTACAGAAACCACACCAAAATTCATACCTCACAGAATACATTCCAAGTGTTTCAATCATATTCTCATTGAGTTATCTAGATCTTGTTTTCTTTACTATTTCCTGTGAATCATGAGGAGTGAAGGGACTCTACAGGCATTAGAAGGGTCATGATTAGAACATATTATTCTGAACCTTTTACCAGTGGGAAACTTATGGGAATTTGTGTTAATGCAGTACATTCCAAGTGTCATTTTTGAAAAAAATTAGCATTAGTGATTCCAAACATTACTGCCAAATTCCACAATGCTGACTTGATTTCTCTACGTCTATACCAGTTCTCTTCAAGAAGATTAGAGATTAAAAGGGAACATATCATGCAAAGATGGGCTCGATAAAGGACAGAAATATTATGACCTAACAGAAGCAGAAGATATTAAAAAAGAGGTGACAAGCATACACAGAAAAACTGTACAAAGAAGATCTTTACAACCCAGATACGATGGTGTGATCACTCACCTAGAGCCAGACATCCTGGAATGTGAAGTCAAGTGGGCCTTAGAAAGCATCACTACGAACAAAGCTAGTGGAGGTGATGGAATTCCAGTGGAGCTATTTCAAATCCTGAAAGATGATGCTGTGAAAGTGCTGCACTCAATATGCCAGCAAGTATGGAAAACTCAGCAGTGGCCACAGGACTGGAAAAGGTCAGTTTTCATTCCAATCCCAAAGAAAGGAAATGCCAAAGAATGCTCAAACTACCACACAATTGTACTCATCTCACACGCTAGTAAAGTAATGCTCAAAATTCTCCAAGCCAGGCTTCAGCAATATGTGAACCATGAACTTCCTGATGTTCAAGCTGGTATTAGAAAAGGCAGAGGAACCAGAGATCAAATTGCCAACATCCACTGGATCACTGAAACAGCAAGAAAGTTCCAGAAAAACATCTATTTCTGCTTTATTGACTATGTCAAAGCCTTTGACTGTGTGGATCACAATAAACTGTGGAAAATTCTAAAAGAGATGGGAATACCAGACCACTTGACCTGCCTCTTGAGAAATCTGTATGCAGGTCAGGAAGCAACAGTTAGAACTGGACATAGAACAACAGACTGGTTCCAAATAGGAAAAGGAGTATGTCAAGGCTGTATATTGTCACCCTGCTTATTTAACTTATATGCAGAGTACATCATGAGAAATGCTGGGCTGGAAAGAGCACAAGCTGGAATCAAGATTGCCCGGAGAAATATCAATAACCTCAGATATGCAGATGACACCACCCTTATGGCAGAAAGGGAAGAGGAACTAAAAAGCCTTTTGATGAAAGTGAAAGAGGAGAGTGAAAAAATTGGCTTAAAGCTCAACATTCAGAAAACGAAGATCATGGCATCCGGTCCCATCACTTCATGGCAAATGGATGTGGAAACAGTGAGAGACTTTATTTTGGGGGGGGCTTCAAAATCACTGCAGATGGCGACTGCAGCCATGAAATTAAAAGATGTTTGCTCCTTGAAAGAAAAGCTATGACCTACCTAAACAGCCTGTTAAAAAGCAGAGACATTACTTCACCAGCAAAGGTCCATCTGTTCAAAGCTATTGTTCTTCCAGTAGTCATGTATGGATATGAGAGTTGGACTATAAAGAAAGCTGAGAGCCAAAGAATTGATGCTTTTGAACTGTGGTGCTGGAGAAGACTCTTGGGAGTCCCTTGGACTGCAAGGAGATCCAACCAGTCCATCCTAAAGACCAGTCCTGGGTGTTCATTGGAAGGACTGAGGCTGAAACTCCAGTACTTTGGCCACCTCAGGCAAAGAGTTGACTCATTGGAAAAGATCCTGATGCTGGGAGGGATTGGGGGCAGGAGGAGAAGGGGACGACAGAGGATGAGATGGTTGGATGGAATCACCGACTCAGTACACAGAAGTTTGGGTGAACTCCGGGAGTTGGTGATGGACAGGGAGGCCTGGTGTGCTGTGATTCATGGGGTCGCAAAGAGTCAGACACGACTGAGCGACTGAACTGAACTGAACTGTTACCAGTTCTAACACACACAACAATTCATATTAATAACATTTTCTGTCTCACAACTCTTAAGAGAATGGGAAAATGACTAAGTGATTTCTAGAAGCAAAACTATTCCAGGCTATATTTTGCTCTCATTTTGCAGTAAAAAGCAGTGGGAAAACAGACTTGTCTGATGGAAACTCGAAGTTGATATCCATTTTACTCATAAGCGTTAATGTGAACACATACCTTAGCACAGGAATGGATGAATTTATGTTCTATTATCAGAGTTGCTGTAGCAACTATCTGGCCTAAAGTTACATCTTCCACAACTGTAACATAGTAATCCCCAGATTTCTTCATATGCTCAAAAGATTCTGTGGAAATTGGAAAAGAGTGTTATATAGACATTAAACTTTATTAGGTGCCAAAAAAAAAAATACTAGAATTATCTGAAATAATTTAATGAATATTTAAAGCTATTTTACTACAGTAAATTACAACTTTGTGTCTAGAGAAAATGTCAGTTATTAAGAATGACCATGTATTTGAAACATCAGCAGTCAGTACTGAGTAGAACATAGTACATACATTTCAAAGATCTACTAGCAGAATGAAGGAAGGTTAATACAGCTATTTTACAATCTGATAAAGTAGTTTTCAATTTTCCTTTTGTGATCACAAGTGTTTCATGATTACATGACCCATTTTAGAAATACAATCATCATCTTTGTTTGCTTTGAAAGCACCCTATGAAACATAAAAAATAAGTCTCCATTTCCCAGTAATTTTTCCAAAGCCAGTTAGCAAATAGGAGCAAAAATGGAATAAATCGCTTCCCCTCAGACTGACTTATATTGATGAAATAACAATTTCTCATCTAATATTCCCGCAAAGAAGAATTTCAGAATAAAAGCTGAGCCCAAGAGTATTAACATACTGTTTATTTCCACAGTTATATTCTAGTAATGGGTCTGAAATAGGAAGAAATAGATTCAAAGAAGGAAAACAATGACAAAATAATAACCTTCATTTCAAGAGGGTCATATAGAGTACAAAATAAAATTACCTATTGAAGAAAATGAAGAAGATATGAAGACAGTGTTAAGAGCACTGGATAGAGTTAGGAAGGTTGTAGTCTTTTCCTTACCAACAACTCCCTGTGATTTTGGGGAAGTCAATTGACCTTTCTGGATTTCTATCCTCACATATTTTTATTACATTTTTTGATGATGAAATTTCTCTGCCACCCAGGTTCTATGCTATAGTAATAATCTAAAAATACCAGGTATTTTGTAAAACAGTAGTAGTTACTTTTGGATTCTAGAATAGATTGGCCACATTAAACAAATAATAGCTAATTTGTTAACTGAATATTTTCCAGCTATTTGAATAAAACAAGCAGACTGAACAGAGTTTGAAACAAAAATAAAATCTTGTTTCCCTTTATTTCTTTTTCTTCAGGAAAAAGAGGCTGTAGGACTTACTCATAAATTGTTCTGGGTTGACAACTCCAGTCTCTGTCAGCTGACCTAGTACCTTAAAAAAACCTAGTTTTGAAAAACAGATTTCAAGTCATGAGAAGAGCAAATATATATTAAAAGAAGCAATGTGTCAAGCTGGTGGGCATTATTTTTTCAAAACTTTCTGTAATGAACCATTCTTATTTTAAAAGATTAAACAAACCCATTCTTTCTATATAATCAATATGTAAAACAATAATAGATTTTACTAATGTTTTTGCCTGCATAAGATTTTTGGAATAGTGCTGACCTTAAGACTCAGTATATAGAACCAGCATATACAGTTTTAAATGTAATTTGCAGTAGATTCCATGTAAGGGATGTCAAATTTTCCCAAAGATGTGCTTTGGTTTTACTTAAAAATGCAAGATTTTCATTATGACCAAATATTATATTATTTGTAAAATACAATATTGTTGAGACAACAGTTTTTTTAAAGATTACTGATTAATGTTATGTTAACATGAACAGCATGGAACTTTGGGAATCTTAACTTTTATATACTGAAGAACTGATTTGACCAAAATAACTTAAGATTTCCTGACAAAAGAAACTGTAAAAAATTGATTTTTGATTACTGAAATTTAAGGATATTGTTTTGGAGAATTTAGATATTAAAAAAAGGAATACATGTAGACAAAACCTTTTGCAACTATCCAAGGCAAATTATCTTCATTCTCATTTTCCATCCAGATTTTTAGAGAAGATTCTTAACTTTTGTGTCATTATACAAGGTTAATTTCCCCCTTTTGGCTGCTTAATTAGGAAGGAGCACTGTTCTATATAAGTGGTGTAATACAGTACTGTAGTACACTAATATCTGGCCTATACACATTGTAATTAAGTTCTCAGTCACTTTAAAATTCAAGCACAAAAAAGTAATATGAAAGTCAAATATTTAAAAAAATTATCAGCATCATCATGTATGTGGAAAAAATGCTAACTGTAAGTCTAACTAGCATTTGTAAACTGAGCCCATACCTCTGTTCAAATCAGCAGTACAAAGAGGCCTCAAAACCAAACCTTCTCCAGGATGTGTTGGGGAAATGGCTGGAGAAAATGTAGCTGTATTCTGACTCCAGTCCACTTCTTTGAGTAGACTTGGGTCAAACATAGGAGTTTCATCAGGTTTCATCTTTGCAGTAAGATCTAAAACAAAATTTTAAATGTTAAGGCATTTTATTTAATAGAAAATTTTTGATTGGCAAGATTGTCAATTTGTTAATAAAAATAAATGGCACTTAGGAAAATCTTTAACAGGTATGCAAGATACTTATTTTAGTCTATCCTGAATGTAACATCAAATGCCACAGCTAGAGCTATATAGAAAACTGAGAAATTCTGTCATATAGTAAATGAATGACTAAATTTAGAAGTTGTTACACTTTTAAACTCCATTTTTCTAACAGGACTTTTAAAACATTTTTTCCTATGGGCCAGTGCTACTAGCGTAGCATTTTGAATAACTGACTTTTAAATGACTTCCTTTATTTTTTTTACATTACTGGATTAAGGAATAATTTGTTGGTTTTATCTGATACTAAGGAAGACTACTGAGGATGTACCTTTAAAAAAAAATATGAACCATGAAGAGAATTCACTGGAATATTTGGTCTCAGCTATGATAAATTCACACTAAGTATCTATTGGATTTTGTTTTGATAGCAGGTTTTCTAAAAATCTAGAAGTTGCTCAGCTGCATCTAAGCAACTTTTTAAGAATAGCCTGTGTTTTTCATGCTACTGAAAAATGATCAATTATGGTATTTTTCTCTCTTTTTTGAACATTCAGAAATGGTCAGGTTCTTATTAGGTGTAGTCTTAATAAAACTGAAACTAAATGAAAGCTATAATGCTAGAATGAAAATCATGAAGCATAGAAATGGGGGGGGGGGGGGGGGGGGCACAGTTCTGTAGAAGAGGGTTGCTGGAGGAAACAGTCTTCCAAACAACTACTAGGAGACTGTGTGGTAACACTAAACTTTCATTTCTAACACCACACCCAGTTAACAGAAGCCAGAGTTGATCCTTGAACAGCACGGGTTTAGGGCGCCAATCCTCCATGCTGTCAAAAATGCACAGTAGAAAATTCGCATACAACTTGTACTCTGCCCTCTGTATCTCTGGTTCTGTAACAGGGGATTCAACCTACTTTGCAATGTGTAGAACTGTAATACTACTGAAAAAAATCTGTGGGTAAGTGGATCCTTGAAGTTCAAACCCATCTTATTAACGGTCAACTGTATTCTATTTGATACCTGCCTCTAGTTCTTTGAAACAAAGAATTTAACGACAAATCTATGTATATGCATAATATACTACCATAAAGCAATACAGGAAAAAATTAAAGTCCACTTAATAACAGAATAACTTCCCCCAATAACACAACTTCCAGATGTTTTCATTTCATAAATCACAGTATGTCTAGGGGCAACAATTTTTAGCTTTTCCATAAAGCTAGATTATATTGTATAACCCAATGTAACTATATAGGGAATGCTGCAATCTAGCAGAGGCTTTGGGAAGGTAGTGTGGTGTAATAATAGCAGTTATTATTTGTTCAGCACTTATGTGCCAGGCATTGTTCAAAGAACTTTACACATTACTGACTCACTGTAATAATCCTAGAGTACTGAAGATGATTATCTCCATGTTAACAGATGAGGAAATGCAGGTGTAGACAAGTAACTTGCCCAAGGTCACAAAATTATAATAGCAAAGCTGAGACTGAAACCTAGACAAGGAAAGACCACAAGCTCTAGAGTCAGACCTGATATTCAGATGTCAACTGTCTGATCATGGCTATGTAAATTAAACAATGTTTCTTCATTTGTAAAATGGAGATGAAACTGTTGAAGAAATGGCTTAGTGTATACAAACACCTGACAGTGGGTCGCACAGTACGTGCTCAACAAGATATAATTTAGTTAGCTACTAATTTAAAATTTATTTTTTTATATGTTCATGTTAACTTTTCTAACATATATTTGTATTTTTTCACTTTTAATTCATGAGTCATACTGCTGGGTACAGCGGCTACAACAAGGTTATGCTTATGTTAAACTGAAAACATTCTTGGAAAGGAAGAAAAAACTTGCTCTAAACACTATGCTTGGATCTAAGAACAGTAAGGAAAGGAAATTGTGATGATTAAAACAATCATTCAGGGACTTCCTGGGTGGTCCAGAGGCAAAGACTCTGAGCACACAATGCAAGGTGCCCAGGTTCAATCCCTGGACAGGGAACTAGATCCCACATGCTTCGACTAAAGATTCCGCACACTGCAACTAAGACCCGGTGTGGCCAAATAAATACATATTAAAAAAATAATCATTCATAAAATTTAACCAGCTTATGGTCTATTTGGGGACTTCCTTTGTGGCTCAGCAATAAAGAATCCACCTGCAAAGCAGGAGATGCAGGAGACTTAGGTTTGATCCCCAGGTCAGAAAGATACTCTGGAGGGGCATGGCAACCCACTCCAGTTTTCTTGCCTGGAAAATCCCATGAACTGTAGTTAGACATGACTAAAGCGACTGAGCACACACCCAGGGTTCATTTGAAACAGGTTTTTTTAATAAGTAATTTAAGTGCGTGCACTTTATTTGTCCCAGGTAATTGGGCCCCTGAAGCTCTTGAGTACTCTAATCTGAAAGAAGGGGCTTCCCTGATAGCTCAATTGGTAAAGCCACCACCTGCAATGCAGGAGACCCCGGTTCGATTCCTGGGTTGGGAAGATCCTCTGGAGAAGGGATAGGTTACCCACTACAGTATTCTTGGGCTTCCCTTGTGGCTCAGCTGGTAAAGAATCTGCCTGCAATGGCCTACATAATTCCATGGACTGTTTAGTCCATGGACTGTTTAGTCCATGGGGTACCAAAGAGCTGGACATGAGTGAGCCACTTTCAGTTGGTAAAGAATCAGCCTACAATGCGGGAGACCAGGGTTCAATCCCTGGGTCAGGAAGATCCTCTGGAGAAGGGAATGGCAATCCACTCCAGTATTCTTGTCTGGAGAATCCCAAGGATAGAGGAGCCTGGCAGACTACAGTCCATGGGTTGCAGGGTCGTACATGACAGAGCGACTAACACAAAATTTAGTCAAAGCAGCACTCATAACCTATATTTGGAAAATAAGAATTTCAGGCTAGTTAAAATTCTTAAAGCATTCTGGATAGAAATAAGAATCCATAGTCTTATCACAGTCAAAAATTAATATCAAAATGTTTATATGAGCTATTTTATAAGACAGAGCTGTCTCCCGCATTGCAGGCAGACGCTTTACTGTCTGAGCCACCAGGGAAGCATATTTAAGATTACCTTCTTTTATTTTACCATGTCCCCATGTAGTAAAATTCTGTTCAGTTCAGTCACTCAGTAGAGTCCTACTCTTTGTAAGCCCATGAATCACAGCACGCCAGGCCTCCCTGTCCATCACCAACTCCCGGAGTTCACTCAAACTCACGTTCATCGAGTCAGTGATGCCATCCCGCCATCTCATCCTCGGTCATCCCCTTTTCCTCCTGCCCCCAATCCCTCCCAGCATCAGTCTTTTCCAGTGAGTCAACTCTTCGCATGAGGTGGCCAAAAAAGTTTCAGCTTTAGCATCATTCCTTCCAAATTCTGTTGGTGTCTAATTTATTGAGGAAGTTAAAGTAAGATGTGATTTGACACTAAATTTCAAAAGATTTTAGAAAAGGGCAAAATTGTTAAGTTTGGTTTGCAAAAGATAATTTTCAGTGTCTTAAAGTGCCCCCAGGTACCACGTTAGGAATTTGAAGCCGAATTCCATCATCACTGGAGTCTTATTTGGGGTTTGGGGTTTTTTTGACCAGGGGTGGGGGTGAGGGGTGTGCTGCTTGTGGGATCTTAGCTCTCCAACCAGGGATCGAACCCAGCTCTACGGCAATGAAAGCACCAAGTTTTAACTGCTAGACTGCCAGGGAATTCCCTCGTTGGGGTCTTACTTTGAAAATTTTAGATTAATTTAAAAAAATGAACCCTAACCATTAAGTATTTCTCAAAAACCTGTTTACTAAGTTAGCATGTATTTAAAGGCCCATAATGCCTAAGATTAGCACAATAAATGCCTAGTGAATGAATAACAAATGGTATAAGACTTATCTGGAGCTCATTCAGAAAATCCAGAAGAAACAAAGATTTCCAAACTGCCACAAATTATATCACAAAAACCATACAGCAAATTCATTTTTACTAAGATCACATCAGTTGGTTGACCGTTCTTTGGACACAATTTCAACAGGTTTCTCACCATCTTTACTGATATACAAGGGGATGAGCTGCTGCTAGGAACAAGCAACTGAGAGCAACAAGTAATAGATACTGGGAATGAAGATTTCAGAAGTTGATATAAAAATTTAAAACAATCTAAGGTCAAATCTAAACGTCTTTATATCTCATGAGCTCTTGGAGCATTACTTTATTTAGTACACGGTTAAAGCAGGAAGGGGGACCTTGTGCTGTTTGAGACTTTGGGGATCGTCTACATACATTTCATAACAATTTCAATAATTGAATTTTGTTTGAACCTAAGAACACTTCATTTACTGATGATTTTCATAGGCCTGGCTATATTATGCAGTTACACTTCAGTTGATAATTTTAAAATTTCTTGATAGTTTGATTCCTATAATTTAGGCCTTATTCCCAGTCTATCCATGAGCAAGCTATAGCACGTGGAGCTTTCGGGACTTGACCTCAAGGTAATAGCCAATGAGTGAATCTTAAATCCTCCAATGTCGTTCTTGCCCTACAGTACCATACTCAGTAGAGGCCAATCTTTACATCATCGTGCCAGCCTGGGAGCTATCTCCCCTGTTCTAAAAAACGTCAGTGAATCCTGCCTAATGAAACTGACCTAAATGATTTCCTGAGATCCATTCTAGGATTCATTCACGAGTGTATATCCTAACAAGACTAGTCGCCCTTCAATTTTGTATGGCATTTTAAGAGTTCGATTTAGATAAATGTTAGCTCCTGTAAGAGAAGTCACAATACTTAGTGTCTCTAGAGGGTAGAATCCCCTGGAAGAGACAAAGGATGTCCGTCTTTTCCCACAGTGAAACCCCAATTTAATCAGTGCAGGAGGTGATCTTCGGAGCAGAACCAGGTCCTCAAGTGGCTCCTGACCGCCGTGGGGTGCTCCTCCGAAGGGAACGGGGGGCCAACGGCGTTCATGCCCATTTCAAAACCGAAGGCGGCAGAGACTATGAACAGCTGTCTCAATCCCCCACGTTAAAGCTGCCGAACGAAGAGTTAATTTCACCCTAGTCTCTGCTCCTGCCTTGCCAAGGCCACCTCCTGCATGGCTGGACCATTGGCCACCATCCCTAACCTCTGCTCCAGGCGTGCGTTCGCTCAACTTACTCCAAACTGCCCTCTACGCCCCCATGTGCACCCAGGTGGCGAAGATAAATGCCTTGATCCCCGAACGGAATCTGCCCCCGCCCCTCGCCGGGCCTAGCTCGCCTCGCCCGGGGGTAGCAGTCACACCTGTTTGATAAACCTGAAGGCAGGCCCAACCCGGCACTCAGGGCATCCGGTCCAGACCCGCTCTCTCTCCCGACCCCCAGACCCTCTCACCCGTAGAGGTCAGCAGTCTGCGCTCCTCTCCAGGCTCGACGGATTCTCACCCACCCGGGTACACTGCACTGGATCCGGATCCGGCTTCAGAGCCAGCCCCACCTCTTCCCGCCTCCCGCGCTACAGCCCGCTGCACCTCGGCCGCTGCGCTCGCAGCCTCCAAGACGTGGCAGCACCAACGCCTCCAGCCCGCCCCTGCCCGCTTACGCAGGGCCGCGAGCAGGGAAGGGGGAGGTGGCTGCGGAGGGGGCGGGGGCGAGACCCGGAGGGCGGAGCGGAGTGGAGGCGGGACCTGCGGCTGACGTCAGCACGTGGGGCGGGGGCCGGGAGCCGGTGGAGATTTCTCTGGGACTACAACCGGCCGGCACGCCGGGAGGAATCCTCATCTCGGCTCGCACCTCCTCGCTTGTCAGGCTCCCATTACAGCCTCGATGTCGCGGTTTAACTGGAAAATAATTTTGCCTCGGAATCAGCTAAGCACTGTAATGGTGACTAGGGTGTGTATCTTTGATTCGGAGACCGCAGTCTCAGCGCCTTCCCCTCTTGTTTGCCCCTTGTTGCACCTTCCCTTCAGAGTCAATTCATTCATTGATTAGGACTTCGGGTACTCACTGGAGGCTCGAAGCTCCTCATCCCCAGTTTTCGGAGTCACAGATCCTGCCTCTGTGAGGTGGACCCCCTGCATTCTACTCTAAGACTACGTTTTATTTCCCGCTCAAACCCTTTTTGGATGAACACGGTGACTCAGCTGCGGCGACTTTGCCTCCCAGAAGGCAATTGACAATGGGTGGTCATTTTCAGTCTTGAGTCTAGGAGAGAAGTGTTACTGGCCTCTCACATGATGATAGAGAGAGGCGTAGAAGTCAGGGACGCTGCTAAATGTCTTACAGTATACAGGACAGCTCCCCACAACAAACAATGACCTGGCCTGAATGTCAGTATTGCTAAAGTTGAGAAACCCTGGATTAGGATAAGAAAACTGACTTCTCTGACCTCCTACCTCCCAAGCGACTTACCTAACTAGCAGGTGTCCTCATTTCACAGATTGGGAAACAACTTCAGAGATGTTAACTGCTTTACATAACCAAAGTTATATAGCCAGTAGCTCTTCTTCCTTGTCTTGTATCATAAATTTAAATTTATCGACTATGTTTTTAATACTTCAAAGGATTAGCATTTTCTGCTTATTTGTGAGACTTAAATTTCAGATAACTTTCTGATTGATGTATTTCAAACCTTCAAATATCTCTATCCATCCTTGTTTTTGCGTTCATGTATACAAAACAATTAAGATATAAACAAAAGTAAACACTAATCTTAAGAAGGGGGCTTCCTAGGTGGCACTTGTTCAATTGCTCAGTCGTGTCCGACTCCTTAAGACCCCACGCAGCACGCCAGGATTTCGTGTCCTTCACCATCTCCCAGAGCTTGCTCAAACTCATGTCCGTTGAATTGCTGATGCCATCTAACCATCTTGTCTTCGGTCATCCCCATCTCCTCTTGCCTTTAATCTTTCCCAGCAATCAGGGTCTTTTCCAATGAGTCTGCTCTTCCCATTAGGTGGCCAGAGTATTGGAGCTTCAGCTTCAGCATTAGTCCTTCCAATGAATATTCACAACTGATTTCCTTTAGGATTGACTGGTTTGATCTCCTTGCAGTCCAAGGGACTCTCAAGAGTCTTCTCCAGCACCATAGTTTGAAAGCATCAAATCTTCAGTGCTCAGCCTTCTTAATGGTCCAACTCTTACATCCATACATGACTACTGGAAAAACCATAGTTTTGAATATACAGACCATATTTATTGGCACAGTAATGTCTCTGCCTTTTAATACACTGTCTAAGTTTGTCATAGCTTTTCTTCCAAGGAGCAAGTGTCTTTTAATTACATGGCTGCCATCACTGTCCGCAGTGATTTTGGAGCCCAAGAAAATAAAGTCTGTCACTGTTTCCATTGTTTCCCCATCTATTTGCCACGAAGTGATGAGACCAGATACCATGATCTTTGTTTTTTGAATGTTCAGTTTTAAGCCATCTTTTTCACTCTCCTCTTTCACTTTCATCAAGAGGCTCTTTAGTTCCTCTTCACTTTCTGCCATTAGGGTGGTATCATCTGTATATCTGAAGTTATTGATATTTCTCCCTGCAATCTTCATTCCAGCCTGTGCTCTATTTAGCCCAGCATTTCACGCGATGTACTCTGCATATACGTTATATTTAACTTATATAGCAAGGTGACAATATACAGCCTTGACGTCCTCTGTTCCCAATTTGGAACCAGTCCACTGTTCCATGTCCAGTTCTAACTGTTGCTTCTTGACCTGCATCGGAGAAGGCAATGACATCCCACTCCAGTACTCTTGCCTGGAAAATCCCATGGAGAGAGGAGCCTGGTAGGCTGAAGTCCATGGGGTCACGAAGAGTCGGACACAACTGAGCAACTTCCCTTTCACTTTTCACTTTCATGCATTGGAGAAGGAAATGGCAACTCACTCCAGTGTTCTTGCCTGGAGAATCCCAGGGACGGGGGAGCCTGGTGGGCTGCCGTCTATGGGGTCGCACAGAGTCGGACACGACTGAAGTGACTTAGCAGCAGCTTGACCTGCATGCAGGTTTCTCAACAGGCAGGTAAGGTGGTCTGGTATCTCTTGAAGAATTTTCCACGGTTTTTGTGATCCACACAGTCAAAGGCTTTAGCGTCATTAATGAAGCAGAAGTAGATGTTTTTCTGGAATTCTCTTGCTTTTTCCGTAATCCAACAGATGTTAGCAATTTGATCTCTGGTTCCTGTGCCTTCTCTGAATACAGCTTGTATTTCTGGAACTTCTCAGTTCATGTTCTACTGAAGCCTAGCTTGAACGATTTTGAGCATTACCTTGCTAACATGTGAAATGAATGTAATTGTGCGATAGTTTGAACATTCTTTGGCATTGCTCTTTGGGATTGGAATGAAAACTGACCTTTTCCAGTTCTGTGGCCACTGCTGAGTTTTCCAAATTTGCTGGCATATTGAATGCAGCACTTTAACAGCATCATCTTTTAGGATTTGAAATAACTCAGCTGGAATTCCATCACCTCCCCTAGCTTTGTTCTAATGATGCTTCCTAAGGCCCACTTCCCACTCCAGGCTGTCTGGCTCTAGGTGGCACTAGTGGTAAAGAACTTGCCTGCCAATGCATGAGATGTAAGAGACATAGATCCCTGGATCAGGAAGATCCCCTGGAGAAGGAAATGGCAACCCACTCCAGTATTCTTGCCTGGAGAATCACCATGGGCAGAGGAGCCTAGTGGCCTAAAATCCAAAGGGTCGCCAAGAGTTGGTCACAACTGAAAAAACTTAGCATGCGTGCAATCTTAAGAAACATATAACCTTGTTTTCTTTCAGACTTCTGGCCCTATGTTTACAACAAGTTCCTCCTGAGCAAAAGAACTCTGCGGATTTTATAATTTATCAGTGAAATAATCAATTACAAAATTGATCACAAACCACAGGAGTTCTAAGAGTTACCCCAGAAGATCTGCATTCAAGACATACTACTCCCTCATTGTACCATGAGAACCCATTTCTTCCTCAACAGTCAGATTCAGTCAGTCTGGCCAGTGACCCTCTTTTCTTTGACTGTCAAGATGAGCTCAAGGTAGCCCAGTGACAGTATCAACTTATAGTTTAATAGAACCATTGATGTGTCCTCTAGTGATTTTTTAATAGTTTCTTTTTAAAAAAAATAGAATTGGCATAAAACATTGTATTAAGTATTAGTTTTAGGTCTTCAACATGATGATTTTGATATATGTATTATATATATGGGGAAGTGATCACCACAGTAAATTTAGTTAACGTCCATAAACGTCACATTATTGCAAATTGTGTGTGTGATGAGAATTTAGGATTTGTTCTCTTAGCAACTTTCAGATATACAGTACAGTGTTGTTAACTATGGGCTTCCCGGATGATATAGTGGTAAAGAATCTGCCTACAATGCAGGAGATGCAAATTCAGTCCCTGAGTTGGGATCCCCTGGAGAAGGAAATGGCAACCCACTCCAGTATTCTTGCCTAGGAAATCCCATAGACAGAGGAGCCTGGCAGCCTACAGTCCACAGGATCACAACAGAATCAGGCACAACTTAGCAACTAAACAACAATTGTTAATTACAGTCACAATGTTGCTCAGTTCAGTCTCTCAGTCGTGTCTGACTCTTTGCAACCCCATGGACTGCAGTACACCAGGCTTCTCTGTCCATCACCAGTTCCTGGAGCTTGCTCAAACTCATGTCCACTGAGTCGTTGATGCCATCCAACCATCCCAGCCTCTGTTGCCCCCTTCTCCTGCCTTCAGTCTTTCCCAATATCAGGGTCTTTTCCAGTGAGTCAGTTCTTGCCATCAGGTAGCCAGAGTATTGGAGCTTCAGCATCAGTCCTTCCAATGGATATTCAGGATTAATTTCCTTTAGGATTGACTGACTGGATCTCCTTACAGTCCAAGGGACTCTCAAGAGTCTTCTCTAGCACCACAGATCAAAAGCATCAATTCTTTAGCACTCAGCTTTCTTTGTAGTCCCAACTCTCACATCCATACATGACTACTGGAAACACCATGAAGTGAAGTGAAGTCACTCAGTTGTGTCTGACTCTTTCTGACCCCATGGACTGTAGCCTGCCAGGATCCTCAGTCCATGGGATTTTTCAGGCAAGAATTCTGGAGTGGGTTGCCATTTCCTTCTCCAGGGGATCGTCCCAACCCAGGGATCAAACCCAGGTCTCCTGCATCATAGGCAGATGCTTTACTGTCTGAGCTACCAGGGAAGCCGGAAACACCATAGTGAAAGTGAAAGTGAAAGTGAAGTCATTCAGTCGTGTCCGACTCTTTGCGACCCCAAGGACTGTAGCCCACCAGGCTCCTCTGTCCATGGGATTTTCCAGGCAAGAGTACTGCAATGGGTTGCCACTTCCTTCTCCAGGGGATCGGATCTTCCTGACCCAGGGGTCGAATCCAGGTCTCCTGCACTATAGGCAGACGCCTTATCGTCTGAGCCACCAGGGTAGAAGAGTGATCCATAGCTTTGGCTATACGGACCTTTGTTGGTAAAGTAATGTCTCTGCTTTACAATATGCTGTCTAGCTTGGTCATAACTTTTCTCCCAAGGATATATTTTTTTTGCTGTTAGTTTTAGAAGGTATTGTAGGTCTTCATAGATTCATTCAAATTCAGCTTTTTCGGTATTAGTGGTTGGGGCATAGATTGGATTCCTGTGATATTGAATGGTTTGCCTTGGAAACGAACAGAGATCATTCTGTCGTTTTTGAACTTGCACCCAAGTACTGCATTTTGGACTCTTTTGTTGACTGTGACGGCTACTTCATTCTTCTACGGGATTCCTGCCCACAGTAGTAGATATAATGGTCATCTGAATTAAATTCACCCATTCCAGTCCATTTTAGTTCACTGATTCCTAAAATGTTGATGTTCACTCTTGCCATCTCCTGTTTGACCACTTCCAATTTACCTTGATTCATGGACCTAACATTCCAGGTTCCTATGCAATATTGTTCTTTAGAGCATCAGATTTTACCTTGTTCATTAGTCACATCCACAACTGGGCACTGTTTTAGCTTTGGCTCAGCTTCTTTATTCTTTCTGGAGCTGTTTCTCCACTCTTCTCCAGTAGCATATTGGGCACCTACTGACCTGGGGAGTTCATCTTTCAATGTCCTATCTTCTTGTCTTTTCATACCATTCATGGGGTTCTCAAGGCAAGAATACTGAAGTGTTTTGCCATTCCCTTCTCCAGTGGACCATGTTTTGTCAAAACTCTCCACCCTGACCCATCCATCTTGGGTGGCCCTACAAGGCTTGCCTCATAGTTTCATTGAGTTAGACAAGTGATCAGTTTGGTTAGTTTTCTGTAATTGTGGTTTCCATTCTATCTGTCCTCTGATAGATAAGGATAAGAGGGTTATGGAAGCTTGCTGATGGGAGGGACTGGCTGTGGGGGAATCTGGGTTTTGCTCTGAAGGGTTGGGGCCATGCTCAATAAATCTTTAATCCAGTTTTCTGTTGATGGGTTGCTTCAAAATCACTGCAGGTGGTGATTGTAGCCATGAAATTAAAAGACTCTGGCTCCTTGGAAGAAGACTATGACAAATCTAGACAGCATGTTAAAAAGCAGAGGCATTACTTTACCGACAAAGGTCTGTATAGTCAAAACTATGCCATTTCCAGTTGTCATGTATGGATATGAGAATTGGACTATAAAGAAAGCTGAGTGCTAAAGAATTGATGCTTTTGATCTGCGGCGCTGGAGAAGACTCTTGAAAGTCCCTTGGACTGCAAGGATATCCAACTAGTCAATCCTAAAGGAAATCAGTTCTGAATATCCATTGGAAGGACTGATGCTGAAGCTCCAATACTCTGGCTACCTGATGGGAAGAACTGACTCACTGGAAAAGACCCTGATGCTGGGAAAGATTGAAGGCAGGAGAAGGGGGCAACAGAGGATGGGATGGTTAGATGGCATCACTGACTCAATGGACAGAAGTTTGAGCATGCACCAGGAGTTGGTTATGGACAGGGAATCCTGGCTTCCTGCAGTCCATGGGGTTGCAAAGAGTCAGACACGACTGAACTGAACTTCTTCCAAGGAGCAAGCATCTTTTAATTTCTTAGCTAGAGTCACCATCTGCAGTGATTTTGGAGCCCAAGAAAATAAAGTCTCACTGTTTCCATTGTTTCCCTATTTATTTACCAGTAAAGTAATGGGACCGGATGCCATGATCTTTGTTTTTTGAATGTGGAGTTTTAAGCCATCTTTTTCACTCTCTTCTTTCACTTTCATCAAGAGGCTCTTTAGTTTTTCTTTGCTTTCTGCCATAGGGTGGTGTCATCTGCATGTCTGAGCTTATTGATATTTCTCCTGGCCATCTTGATTCCAGCTTGTGCTTCATCCAGCCTGGCATTTTGCATGATGTACTCTGCATATAAGTTAAATAAGCAAGGTGACAATATACAGCATTGACGTATTCCTTTCTCAATTTTGAACCAGTCCATTGTTCCATGTTCGGTTCTAACTGTTGCTTCTTGAACTGCATCAAGGTTTCTCAGGAGGCAGGTAAGGTGGTCTGGTATTCCCATCTCTTTAAGAATTTTCCACAGTTCCTATGTTGTGTGTGTGTGTTTGCTAAGTTGCTTCAGTTGTGTCTGACTCTGCGACCCTGTGGACTATAGGCCACCAGTCTCCTCTGCTTCAATGTTGGATACATGTAAATCTATAAATGCTGTATCTTCTTATTGGATTGACCCCTTTATCATTCTTCTTCATCTCCTATTATAGGTTTGTCTTTAAGTCTTTTGTCTGATGTAGATATAGCTATGACAGTTTTCTTTGGTTTTTGTTTGCATAGACTATTTTCATCACTTTTTGTCTGTTCTTAAAGCTGATGTAAGTCTCTGGTAGACAGCATATATTTCAGTCTTGTTTTGTTTTTTATCAATCAGCCATTCTATATATTTCAATTGGAGAATTTATTCCATTTATATATAAAGTATTAATAAGTATGAACTTATTGCCATTTTGCTGATTGGTTTCTGGGTGTTTTGTAATTCGTTTGTTCTCTTCTCTTGCTCTCTTCTGTTGTGATGGGTGATTTTCTGTAGTGGTGACCTTTAATTTCTTTATCTTTTGTATACCTACTATAGTTTTTTGCTTTGTGGTTATCATGAGGCTCACATGAAATATGCTATATTTGTTAACAGTCTATTTTAAGTTGATAATAACTTCAGTTTGCACACATTCTGAAGCTCTACATTTTTACCCTCTTCACATTTTATATTTTTGATTTCACAGTTTGCATCTTTTTATCTTGTGTATGCACTAACAAATTACAGTAGTTTTTTCCAGGTTTATAACTGACTAACCCACCACCCTTAAAACATTAGATTATTCTGAATTTAACTCCATGTTATTAAAGTCTTTTTCTGGGATTTTACCTTGTTCTTTTCTTTGGAACTTATTCCTCTGTGTTTTCCATTTTCCCTGACTGTCTATATTGGCTTAATGCCATGTCTCAGTCTTGAAGGAGTGGTCTGATTTAGAAGATGGAACTTCTTCAACGCTGTTGTAGCGCATGCGTCTCTCTTAAACCTTTGTGGTTATCCAAGCAGCCTTCTGTGTTCTTACAGGCTCCCAGTAGTTCAGGATCTGCCAAGATATGTCTGCATCCCAAAGGGGAGGATCTCAGTCAGCACCTAGAGGCGGACTAAATGGAAGCCAGACCCTCAGGCAGCATACTTTAGTATGTGAATATTTTCCTTCGGGGAGGACTGGTAAATGAATCTGTCTGCTCCCTCTCTGCTGAGCCCTGAGGGGATAGCCAGTTTAAAACTTTTTTTCTTTTTTGCTATCATCCCATTGAACCCATGAGCACAAGGCCCACAGGTCATGCCAGACCTCTGAGGGGCAATCACAAAGCCCCAGGGGGCAGATGTGGGCATAAGCGCCTTTCTCAGAGACACCAGTAGTACAGAGTGGGGCACAGAGCCAGCATTAAGGTGGTGCCCACTGGCCTCCCTGAGCTGTGGAGAGGAGGGTTGTCAGCCCCTCAGGCCATAGCTATTAACAGAGCTAATAGTCTTCTCTCATAGAAAGACTGGTCAGTTCAGTCTGCTCCCTCCACCCTGGGCTCGGAAGGGATAACTGGTGAAAAGGTGTTTCTCTGTTAGTTACAGTCCGGTGGGACCCTTGAACAGAAGCCTCACTGGCCACCAAAGCCAGGAGAGCAAGTGGCATCCTCCAGGCAGCAGCCACAAAACCTGGGGCATCAGACATGCACATGAGCCCCTTTCTGGAAGATCCCGGCAACCTGGACGAGGCATGGGGAGAGTGGGAAGATGAACCCACCAGCCTCCGTGGTTTCTGGAGAGCAATACAGTCGGCCCTTGGAAGCCTTTTAAGTTAGAAGCCTGTCCCTTGGGTTTCTAAGGTTAGTGACTATCCTCTTTCATGGAAAGACTAGGTGCATTTCAGTCTGCTGCCCCTGCGCTGGGCCCTGGGGTTTAACCACAGGGAATCCACACAGTCTAAGAACTATCTATTGGATTAGTTTGCTATAGCCTTGTGGGTCTCATGTCTGCAATCCCTGTTGGCTTTCAGAGCCGATGTTTTGGGGTCCATTTCTCAGGTGGAAGTCTTAAGAGTTGTGATAGCAGCAGTGGGGTCCAAACCCTTCAGCCCTCTGGGAGAAGCTGAGTTGTGAGTTCTCTGCTGGTTTTGTCACTGCCCAGGATGAGGTTTACGGTGAGATTGTGTCCCACCTACCCGTTTTGATGTTGGGGGGTTTGGTTCATCTGATGTGTATGAGTTGCTCAGTTAGTTTCCAGATATCTTTCGAAGGAAATCGGTCTGTGTGTAGGTATAGATTCAGTGTGTCTGTTAGAAGTGGTTTCAGGATTCTCCTGTGTTGCCATTTTGAAGCAGAAAAACATTTTTCAGTTTCTTATAAGAAATGCTGCACCACCAACATTCTCGTTGGGATGGGTAATGATATTATGTGGGAAAAAATGAATATCAGTGATTGAACTGAAAAGCGATTCAGGATGTGGGGTTCAATGAGAAGTTTTAAGAATACCTTAACCAATTTATTTTATTCATATTTTTCTCTCAGTGTATGCACAAGAACTAGATATAATGATCCATGTTTAGTTAAGTATAAAAGACTCTTAAGAGTTAACATTCCAAGTAAGAAGAAAGTATGTGTTATAGTTTTTAATTGGCCATATTTTTCTTTCTTAGTGGTTTATAATAAACTAATTTTTTTATTATATACCACTAAGAAAAACTAATAGTGCATCTTACAGTAGGTATATCTTAAATAAACTGCTTCATTTGCTTTTCATATGAATACTGTGAGATCAGGCAAATGAAATTTGGGGAATTTTCATTTTCTTACTGGTGAGGTTGTATTTTATTTTATACTTTTGAACCTAACCTAAAAAACTAGTTCAGAGATTTGTTTTCTGTAACATTCAACCACAAACTTAGAGCATTTTTACTGTTGAGTAGATCATGTTCCATAATGACACTTTTCTGAAAGTGGGATATTACAAAAGAAAGATGAAAGATGGGAGTTAAGCATAGGTGTTTTATGCATGGAGTCAGGGAACACTCAGATATGACAGAAAATCCTGGATAGGAAGCAAAAAATTAAGCCTGGGATAAATGTGGTGGTATGCAGCATTTCTCAGGTCTGGTCAAAGTGCTTTCATGACATTTATTGTTGTGTTATAGATTTAGGTCTTGTTCTTGAGTCTTTCAAAGGTGGTTCATTTCTCCTAAACTGTGCCTTCAGATTATATAGCTGTCAGTTTGCCTGGATTGGTAGTCAAGTTCTTCCTTCTATACAGAAGAAACCAATTCTGGAAGGATTATTAGTTTACAGAATCAGTGGGAAGCCTGGTGAGACCCAAGATCACACAATGATGATAGAAGCAGCCAGTATCCCAGTGAGCTGCTCAGAATCTGGGACAACCAGGATTTTGGCCTTTCAGTTTCCTCCTGTCCAAAGTCAATTGTTGTTCAGTTCCCAAAATGGGGATTCAGATCATGGGCAGCCAGCAAAGCTAGTTATACACTGTATTATTATATATTATGCCATATATGTTTTAATATCACTGAATAGAGCAGTTAAAAATACAGTTAATATAGCCATATTTAGCTGTAAGGAATTTTTTTTATTATTGCATTTTTTTTAAAGAGCACTGTTAAGTACAGTTGTTGTTCAGTCGCTAAGTCATGTCTGACTCTTTGCAACCCCATGAACTGCAGCCAGGCTTCCCTGTCCTTCACTATCTCCTAGAGTTTGCTCAGAACTCATGTCCATTGAGTCAGTGATGCTATCTGACCATCTCATCCTCTGCTGCCCCCTTCTCCTCTTGCCCCCAGTCTTTCCCAACATCAGGGTCTTTTTCAGTGAGTTGGCTTTTTGCCAAAGTATTGGAGCTTCAGCATCAGTCCTTCCAATGAGTATTTATTGTTGATTTCCTTTAGGATTGACTGGTTGGATCTCCTTGCAGTCTAAGGGACTCTCAAGAGTCTTCTCCAACACCACAATTGGAAAGATTCAGTTCTTCGGCACTGAGCCTTCTTAATGGTCCAACTCTCACATCCTTACCTGACTACTGGAAAAACCATAGCTTTGACTATTGGACCTTTGTCAGCAAAGTGATGCTTCTACTTTTTAATATACTGTCTAGGTTTATCATAGCTTTTCTTCTAAGGAGCAAGTGTCTTTTAATTTCATGGCTTCAGTCACTGTCTACAGTAATTTTGAAGCCCAAGAAAATATAGTCTGTCACTGTTTCCATTTTTTCCCCATCTATTTGCCATGAAGTACAGTTGACCCTCTGGATCTACAAGTGTGCATCCATGGATTCAACCAAATATGGAGCAAAACCTTAAAAGAATTCCAGAAAGTTCTAAAAAGCCAAACTTGAATTTGCTGTGCATTGGCAACTATTTACATAGCATTGGCATTGTATTAGGTATTATGAGTAATCCAGAGATGATTTAAAGTATATGGGGAGGATATGTATAGATTGTATGCAAATAACATGCCATTTTATATAAGAGACTTGAACATCTGCAGATTTTGCTATACCCAAGATAGCCCAGTTGGAACCAACTTGTTGCAGGTATTGAGGGATGACTTTCCTGGAAAACCTGCAAAACATCCCCAGAACATCATCCTGCTATAGGCATGGCCATTTTTATTAATTCCTTCCTTGCCAAAAGTTAAAATATGTAGGAATATTATTCTCCTAGAAAAAAAATCCAGTTTTATTATGAAATATGATTCCCTTGCTGAAATCCACCTATAAAACCAGGCATGCCTATATGGATGGTAGAGGGCCATTTTTAGATGTTTCTTAATTACACCGAACTCCAGCGGTCACTTGACTTCCGTCTCTGAATTCACAGTCTTTAAGTATCTAACACGTCATTTATCTGTTTGCTTATTGCTTACTGCAAAGGTAATGAATGATTATTTTAAAATTTGCAACATTACAGAAATGCAGAACAAAGAGTAGTAAGTCCCCATAACTCTGCCCTCAGTGATAACTCCAGTTAACAGCTTGGTAGCTTGTACTCCAAACTGCCTGGGTTCCACTTCCAGCTTCTGCATTTAGCTGGCAGCCTTGGACCGGTTATTTGCCCTCATGCTGCCTCACTTTCCTCAGTGTGATAGTAATGGCTTATGGGGGTTCGTGAGGGTTTTAATAAGATAATGTGTAAAGTGTTCAGTGTAGTTCCTGGCATATAGAAAGAGCTTAATGAATACTAGTTTTTCTACATGTATTCATCTGGATAAGCTAGATTATGTCGCCATTAACAAACAACCCCCCCAATCTCAGTGATTTAACACAGCGAAGGTTTATTTCTTCCCAGTGCTACGTGTCTTACACAGATTGGCAGGACCGTTTCCTCATACAGTCATTCAGAGACCCAGGGTACTGGAGAGTCCACCAGGCTGCAGTCGCACCCTGGAGTACAAGGCCCCGTTAGTCACCATAGCAGTGAAAAGAGACTGTAAAATCTCACATGGAATTTTTGCTGCCTCAGCCCATAATTCTCCCCTTCCAATTGCAATTTATTGGCTATAACTGCAGGTAAGCTGAGAAATGTGGAGTGAAGTGGCTGAGTGCTACCACCTCTGTCACAATCCAGTTCTTTCCCCTCAGCATGGTATATTATTATTTAAACTGTGATGTAGTTTTCTATTTCTTTAAACTTACCATATCATGGACATCTCTCCATATCAATACACGTTCATTTATTAATCATTAAGCCCTTCTGTGTGTCAGGCATTGTTCTAGGTATGGGGTATACCAATGAAAAAAACATTTGATAATCTCTGTCTTCATACAGTTTAATGCATTGAAAACAGGAAGTGTAATATTTTTAAGTATAATATGTTAGAAGTAATAAATGTTATGATGAGATATAGGGATGTATTGGGAATACAGTCTTTTTTCTTTTTTTTAGTTTTTTATTTTTTTAATTTTAAAATCTTTAATTCTTACATGCGTTCCCAAACATGAACCCCCCTCCCACCTCCCTCCCCCTAACATCTCTGTGGGTCATCCCCATGCACCAGCCCCAAGCATGCTGTATCCTGCGTCAGACATAGACTGGCGATTCAATTCTTACATGATAGTATACATGTTAGAATGCCATTCTCCCAAATCATCCCACCCTCTCCCTCTCCCTCTGAGTCCAAAAGTCCATTATACACATCTGTGTCTTTTTTCCTGTCTTGCATACAGGGTCGTCATTGCCATCTTTCTAAATTCCATATATATGTGTTAGTATACTGTATTGGTGTTTTTCTTTCTGGCTTACTTCACTCTGTATAATCGGCTCCAGTTTCATCCATCTCATCAGAACTGATTCAAATGAATTCTTTTTAACGGCTGAGTAATACTCCATTGTGTATATGTACCACAGCTTTCTTATCCATTCATCTGCTGATGGACATCTAGGTTGTTTCCATGTCCTGGCTATTATAAACAGTGCTGCGATGAACATTGGGGTACTTGTGTCTCTTTCAATTCTGGTTTCCTCGGTGTGTATGCCCAGCAGTGGGATTGCTGGGTCATAAGGCAGTTCTATTTGCAATTTTTTAAGGAATCTCCACACTGTTCTCCATAGTGGCTGTACTAGTTTGCATTTCCACCAACAGTGTAGGAGGGTTCCCTTTTCTCCACACCCTCTCCAGCATTTACTGCTTGCAGATTTTTGGATCGCAGCCATTCTGACTGGTGTGAAGT
Source organism: Budorcas taxicolor (assembly GCF_023091745.1). Classification (NCBI taxonomy): domain Eukaryota; kingdom Metazoa; phylum Chordata; class Mammalia; order Artiodactyla; family Bovidae; genus Budorcas; species Budorcas taxicolor. The sequence continues at coordinate 11,552,133 of NC_068919.1, read as the reverse complement.
GGTACCTCATTGTGGTTTTGATTTGCATTTCTCTGATAATGAGTGATGTTGAGCATCTTTTCATGTGTTTGTTAGCCATCCGTATGTCTTCTTTTTTTTTTTTTATTTTATTTTATTTATTTTTTTTTTTTTCTAATTTTAAAATCTTTAATTCTTACATGTGTTCCCAAACATGAACCCCCCTCCCACCTCCCTCCCCATAACATCTCTGCGGGTCATCCCCATGCACCAGCCCCAAGCATGCTGTATCCTGCGTCAGACATAGACTAGCGATTCAATTCTTACATGATAGTATACATGATAGAATGCCATTCTCCCATATCATCCCACCCTCTCCCTCTCCCTCTGAGTCCAAAAGTCTGTTACAGACAGCTGCGTCTTTTTTCCTGTCTTGCATACAGGGTCGTCATTGCCATCTTTCTAAATTCCATATATATGTGTTAGTATACTGTATTGGTGTTTTTCTTTCTGGCTTACTTCACTCTGTATAATCGGCTCCAGTTTCGTCCATCTCATCAGAACTGATTCAAATGAATTCTTTTTAACGGCTGAGTAATACTCCATTGTGTATATGTACCACAGCTTTCTTATCCATTCATCTGCTGATGGACATCTAGGTTGTTTCCATGTCCTGGCTATTATAAACAGTGCTGCGATGAACATTGGGGTACTTGTGTCTCTTTCAATTCTGGTTTCCTCGGTGTGTATGCCCAGCAGTGGGATTGCTGGGTCATAAGGCAGTTCTATTTGCAATTTTTTAAGGAATCTCCACACTGTTCTCCATAGTGGCTGTACTAGTTTGCATTTCCACCAACAGTGTAGGAGGGTTCCCTTTTCTCCACACCCTCTCCAGCATTTACTGCTTGCAGATTTTTGGATCGCAGCCATTCTGACTGGTGTGAAGTGGTACCTCATTGTGGTTTTGATTTGCATTTCTCTGATAATGAGTGATGTTGAGCATCTTTTCATGTGTTTGTCAGCCATCCGTATGTCTTCTTTGGAGAAATGTCTATTTAGTTCTTTGGCCCATTTAATTTTTATTGGAGTATAGTTGCTTTACGATGTGTGTTAGTTTCTGCTGTACAGCAAAGTGAATCAGTTACACATATACATGTATCCTCTCCTTTAGATTTCCTTCCCATTTAGGTCAACACAGAGCATTGAGTCAAGTTCCCTGTTCTCTATACAGTAGGTTCTCATGTCTATTTTATACACAGTAAACTCCAGTACTTTGGCCACCTCATGCGAAGAGTTGACTCACTGGAAAAGACTGATGCTGGGAGAAGAATCTGCGTGCAATGCAGGAGCCCAGGGTTCGATCCCTGGGTTGGGAATATCCCCTGGAGAAGGGAATGGGAACCCACTCCAATTTTTTTGCCTGGGCAATCCCATAGACAGAGGAGCCTTGCAGCCCACAATCCATGGGGTCTCAAAGAGTCGGACGCAACTGAACGACTAACACTTTCCCTTTTACTGAAAGGTATGATGAAGTAAGTTTTGTGATTATTTTCAGAGGATGAATGTTCCAAGAAAATAAAATGATGTGTGGTTTGGTGACATGTACATGAAAATGCATTTTTCTATTTTTGTATGTGTTTAAAGTTTTCCATGAAAAAAATTAAAAACAAAAATATAGCCATGACTCTTTTGTAACCCCATGGAGCCTGCCAGGCTCCTCCTCTGTTCATGTAATTTTCCATGGGTTGCCGTTTCCTCTTCCAGGGGATCTTCCCAACCCAAAGATTGAACACACATCTTTTGTCTCTTGCATCGGCAGGCAGATTCTTTATCATTGGCACCACCTGGGAAGCTAAACATTTAAAGGCATGAGCAGGTGCAAGGAATGGAATTCTCCAGGCAAGAATACTGGAGTGGGTAGCCATTCCCTTCTCCAGGAGATCTTCTCAATCCAGGGATTGAACCGGGTCTCCCACATTGCAGAAAGATTTATTACAGTCTGAGCCACTAGGGAGGTCCAGTTGTAAGACTCACATCTAAATTTTATGTCTGCATTTTGGAAAAGAAAAATCATGATAGAAAATTTAATACATCTTCAACATTTTCTAAAAAAAAAAAAAAGAGGGTTTATCAATTTACTTCCTCAGAAACAGTGTTTTAACTTGTTTATTTCTCTGCATCCTCATTAACTCTGGACATTGTACAGTCCAGCATTTGATTACATTTTGCTGTTTATCACTGCATGCTTGTTTATGTTAGTCTTGTTTTTCTAATTATTTGTTAAACTCTTATTCATTATTTATTATCTCCCTTTCAGTCATTCCTTTAACATGTTTAGACATATTAGAAATTCTCTATGGAAATTATGGAATGAGAAACAAAACTTAATGATGACTTTGTTAAATATAATATCAGTCACTAATCATTCTCACAGCATTTGCTATGTTGAGAATGTAAAAGAAAAAAGTAAGCCACATGAAATATTATATCCACAAGCGACTTAAAAGTTTTGAGGATTAGAGAGCTCAAAAATACTTTAGGCACTTTTTTCAAGTAATTGGCCAATGTGAGGTACAGTTGAATAGAGACTTTTCTTAGTCATATATTTGCCATGATTCTTCCACTAGAAATTTTGTTCTTTCAGTGATTTCCTTTCTGTTGCCATAGAATTAGGCTACATTATGCAAACATTTGAGTAAATTCAGTTTTTCCTTAAAATGACCAAGAGTCTCAACAGTTAGATGACTGTGATTGAAACAAAAAATGAAATCAGCCCAGTTTGGCCCAGAGTTTACTGGATTGTCTCACACTTACTTGACCAGATTGTGAGGGCACACCCAGGCCCCAAGGAGGAGTGTCTGAGAGAGCACTCACTTAGAACCACCCTGCATTTAATGGAAGTGGTGACAGGCTTGGTCAAGCAGTGAGAAACTCTTGTCAGATTGGTCTGTTGTTAGTCACGCAACTGGAACATCATGTTTAAAGGAAAGTGCATGATGCTGCTAGGAAGCTATGTTGGAAGAGCTGTGGCCAAAAAAAGAGAATTCAATCTAGAGAGAACTGCAGTTCATTGACCCAGACGACTTGGAAGTCTGATGCATAGAGACTCTTGTTTTCATAACTTCGTTCACCCCCATTATGATGTATTCTGTGAGGCAGAATCTCTATTTTGAGAACAGTGTTGTTACCTCAGAAAGGAAGGATGACTGCGTTATCCTGACATTCAGTTGGAAACATTTTTAGGATTTAGAATGATTTATTTTTTCAGTATCAGACTATCTACTCACCGGCCTTATTTAATCATGAAAACAGCTTTAGAATAGTGGCCATACCTCAATGTCAAACACAGAAAACATAATAGCATCATTATAATTCAAAGGTCGCAAAACTGCTTTGAGACAATAAATGGTTATTTTGATCTCTGAACTTCAATTTCTTCCTGCAAAACGTGGAGACACAGATTATCCTCCTTCTGTATTTTACTGGTATGGTTTGAGTATATGAAAATCCCAAGCCTGGTTCTTCCAGGCAGAAACCTGAACAAAGGGAAACATAAAGAATCATAAAAGAACCATTCATATGGCCTTCATATGTTCCCTATGTTAATTACTAATCCTCCTCTGAAGGAAGGATTTCCTTAGATTTCTACCTGAGGATAGAGCTTTGCTTTATACTCCTCTAATATATCACAGATTCTCTATTCAATGATCATTCATTCATTCTTTTGTGTGTTGATCATTTGCCAAATATTAAGATCCTACCATATACCAAGAAACAATGCTAAGGACTGGAGATCTAAAGAGAAATAAGATAGGCAACTTCCAGCCCTTATGGAACTGATAACAGAGCGAGGGACACCAACATTACAAATATCTATAAAGGACCTGAGATTATGCAGACGTAGTGCAGGATGTTGTGGGAGCTTTCAATCTGTTTGGGAGGTCACAGTGGATTTTTTGAGATATCAAAGCTAAACAAGGAAAATAAGGAGAAGTAGGCTAGGTGAAGAATAGAGGGGAAAGCGATTTAGGCAGAGGCAACAGCACTGGGTTGATTTTGAAGTACTGTGAGAGGAAAGCCAGAGGGGCTGTGGTGAGAGGCAGCAGCCAGTTCTCAGGGGCCTCACTGAGGGCTTCGTCTCTATTCTGAGAGTGATGGGAGGGAAGCCATTGGAGTTTCCTATCTATTTATTTTGTTCTTTTATATGTTTAAGCAGGGAAGTGACATGGTCACTTGCATTTTTAAAAGATCATTCTAGGCACTATGTGCAGAATGGAGGAGATGATCCTGTACAGATACATGTAGAGAAAGCAGTTAGGAGGCAGTTAGAGGAAATAGATTAGGAAGTTGGCAGAGAAGAGGAAGAAAAAGTGGACTGAGTCAAGAGATGCTTAGGGGACAGAGTCAATAGGATTTGATTGTGAAGAAAGGATGAATCAAGGCTGACTTCTAGATTTCTGGCCAAACTAAATGGGTGGATGTCATTTATTTAAATAAGGAATCCTGGAAGAGAAGGTTTGGGAAGGAGAGTCATGAATCATAGTTGACCAGCACATAGCATACACAATAAGACATTTAGAATATAAAAACCTTAGGATGCAAATTACATATAGATATACAAATATAGGTTCTCATCAAAATTATGTTTATTACGTAATCCCCAAGTCTTCCTTCATAAATTCTGGATATTTATATCCATTTAGTGGTTGTTTACAGTCCTATTTATGGGTATTTTATGTCCTTTTAGTCCAGGCATTCAGGCTTGTACTGGCTTTAGCTTTATATTGCACCAAGTCTATTCATTCTTATAGAAGTCTTCCCAGGTGGCACTAGTGATAAAGAATCTGCCTTCCAACGCAGCAGGTGCAAAAGACTCAGGTTCGATCCCTGGGTCAGGAAGATCCCCTGGAGAAGGAAATGGCAACCCACTCTAGTATTCATGCCTGGAAAATTCCATGAACAGAGGAGCCTGGCAGGTTACAGTTCATGGGGTCAGAAAGAGTCAGACAGGACTGAGCATGCACACACACATATGTGCACACATTTTCTTATAGATTCTAAAACTGTTGCGAAGTCAAGTGGGCCTTAGGAAGCACCACTATGAACAAAGCTAGTGGAGGTGATGGAATTCCAGTTGAGCTATTTCAAATCCTAAAAGATGATGCTGTGAAAGTGCTGCACTCAATATGCCAGCAAATCTGGAAAACTCAAGAGTGGCCACAAGACTGGAAAAGGTCAATTTTCATTTTAATCCCAAAGAAAGACAATGCCAAAGAATGCTCAAACTACAATTGCACTCATCTCAAACACTAGCAAAGTAATGCTCAAGATTCTCCAAGCCAGGCTTCAACAGTACGTGAACCATGAACTTCCAGATGTTTAAGCTGGATTTACAAAAGGCAGAGGAACCAGAGAACAAATTGCCGACATCCGCTGGCAAAAAGCAAGAGAGTTACAGAAAGATATCTATTTCTGCTTTATTAACTATGCCAAAGCCTTTGCCTGTGTGGATCACAATAAACTGTGAAAAATTCTGAAAGAGATGGGAATACCAGACCACCTGACCTGCCCCTTGAGAAACCTGTATGTAGGTCAGGAGGCAACAGTTAGAACTGGACATGGAACAACAGACTGGTTCCAAATAGGAAAAGGAGTACATCAAGGCTGTATATTGTCACCCCGCTTATTTAACATATATAGAGTACATCATGTGAAATGCCAGGCTGGAAGAAGCACAAGCTGGAATCAAGACTGCCCGAAGAAATATCAATAACCTCAGATATGCATATGACACCACCCTTATGGCAGAAAATTAAGAAGAACTAAAGAGCCTCTTGATGAAAGTGAAAGAGGAGAGGGAAAAAGATGACTTAAATCTCAACATTAAGAAAACTAAGATCATGGTATTCAGTCCCATCACTTCATGGCAAATAGATGGGGAAACAATGGAAACAGTGACAGACTTTATTTTCTTGGGCTCCAAAATCACTGCAGATGGTGACTGCAACCATAAATTAAAAGATGCTTGCTCCTTGGAAGAAAAGCTATGACCAACCTAGACAGCATTTTAAAAAGCAGAGGCTTTACTTTACCGACAAAGGTCTGTCTAGTCAAAGCTATGGTTTTTGCAGTAGTCATGTATGGATGAGAGAGTTGGACTATAAAGAAAGCTGGGCGCCAAAGAATTGATGCTTTTGAACTGTGGTGTTGGAGAAGACTCTTGAGAGTCCCTTGGACTTAAAGGAGATCCAACCAGTCCATCCTAAAGGAAATCAGTCCTGAATATTCATTGGAAGGATCGATGCTGAAGCTGAAACTCCAGTACTTTGGCCACTTGATGTGAAGAACTGACACATTGCAAAAGATCCTGATCCTGGGAAAAATTGAAGGCAGGAGGAGAAGGGGAAGACAGAGGATGAGATGGTTGGATGGCATCACCGACGTGATGGACATGAGTTTGAGTAGGTTCTGGGAGTTGGTGATGGACAGGGAAGCCTGGCGTGCTGCAGTCATGGGGCCGCAAAGAGTCAGACACGACTGAGTGACTGAACTGAAAACTAATTTCTTGTTTTCTCTTATCTTGAAATGTCTCATATAATATCTGATTCATTTGAAGATCACTCCCACAAATTGAAGTTTCTTTTTTTAACTATACTTTTTTCCCCATGACATTCTAATAAACTCAAACACCTTCTACCCTCCAGCTACTAATCTTCCCTAAGTTTTACCAGTTTTTCCAAAGCTGAACAAAAAATGAGAAAGCTATTATGAAGCTTCATCACAAGCTACTATGCCAAGTGTTGCTGGGGGACACCTGTTTCACAGTAATGAAACAGGACTGAACTGAATGTCTATCAATCTTCACAAAAGATACAGCTAAAAATAAGAATATAAGAAGGTTGAAAATAAAAGCATGAAAAGTATATATCAAGCAAACAGAAAAGCAAGTATAAATCTATCACTATCAGAAAAAGTAAGCTTTTAAAGCTAAGAGCATTACTAAAAATAAAGAGTCACTAGATATAAGAATCGAATCAGCAGAAACAACAGAGAACTGTAGAGAAGTCCCACAAATTATAATGAATGATTTTAATACCAATATCTCAGTGGTAGATCAAGCAGACAAAAAAAATAAAGAATATAGAAAATTTGAACAAAACAATGAATATATTTGATTCAGTGGACCCATAGAACATTCCACCCCAAAACTGCAGAATACACATCTTTCAATGGAATATTTGTACCATATATTGAGGTATAAAGGAAGTGTGAACAAATTTCAAAAGAGTGGTATCATACATATTGCTTTCTTTGATCACATTGGGATTAAATAAGAAATATGTACTGAAAAAATATTAAAAGCTCATGTTTGGAGACTAAGAAACATACTCATGAACCACTTAGAAAATAGTGGGAATTTGAGAGTCTTTAAACTGAATGTTAAAAATGTTGCATATCAAAAAATGATGGGGATTGCTGTTTCTATACTTGATGTAATAACTGATATTTGGCTTAGCTTCGTGCCGTAAATGACTATGAAGGTGGTAAAGCACAGAAAATGACTGCTCTCAAGCAGTGGGCAACAGCACAGGTCAATGATCCTTAAACGTAAGGGAAACGTGAAGTGACCTTTACAATTGTCTTCCCTTTCTGAACAGGAGCACTTTTTGGTGTGTGGTGCAAGAGGTGGGCTGTAGTGCAGAGCAGCCGAGTAGAAGAGGCAGAGATCAGATTTGAGTTGCTAAGGTGACTGCAATTTGTGAGCCAGTACACCCAAAATGATGGAGCTGTGAAGAGGGGACTCTCATAGGAGGTTGTCTTCAGGAGTGTGGCTAAGTGCTTGACTGCACATACGTAAGTCAAGGCCATTGTGAGATTGGCCAGGAGAGACTATTAGGGGACTGAGAACTTAACAGAAACACCATTGCTGAAAGATTGTGGAGTTCTAATCCATCCACACTGGAGGGATCTTATTGAGTACCTGGGCATTCAGTTGAAACTCCAGTAAGGTCCATGCCTTAAATTAAGGACAAAACCAGAATAGGATCAAGGCAAGAAAAAAAGAAAAGAATAGGATCAAGGCAAGGAAAATTAAAAAAGAATAGGATCAAGGCAAATCAGTGTAATCAACAATGTGCCAGAAAAAAACTCAACAAGCTTTAAAGAAAAGCAGTATCATGCAGTTCCTCACAGTGTAGCAGCCAAAATTGTTCCACGTACAGGAAGAAATTATTGGGCAACGAACTCAACAAACAAGGGAATCGAGATAAGATAGCCAATAGAAACAGATATGACCCTGGATGTTGGAATACGTAGACATAGACTTTAAAACAGCTTTTACAAATACATTGTTCAAGGGTTTAAAGCAAAAGATGGAATTTTGCATGAAAAATGTGAGTAAACAGATGGGGAATCTCAGCCGAGAAATGGAAACTTGAAAAACAGAACCAACTGGAAATTTTATAAGTGAAAAGTGACAGCTAGACAGAGCATTGAGGGAAACTTATTGTCTTAAATGCTTCTATTAGAAATGAAGAAAGGCCAGAAATGAATGCTCAGTGCATAAAACTTAGGAAATTAGAAAAGAAACAGCAGAATAAACAAAATGTATGTGAGGAGACAGTAACAGTAAGAGAGGAAAGTAATAACATAGTAAAGGCCAAAATAAGGCCTTTGTAATATAAGGAATAAGAAAAAGAGTGAAGCAAGGAAGGAGGGGGAGCTAGTATGAAATTGCATTATGGAGCTGGCCATCATTATATGCCAGAGGTTGCTAGATCTCTTGGAATAGTCCTTCAATTCTGTCGCTCAGTCGTGTCCGACTCTTTGCAACCTCAGCAAAGACTGCAGCACGCCAGGCTTCCCCGTCCATCACCAACAATCTTTCCCAGTGTCAGGGTCTTTTCCAATGAGTCAGTTCTTTGCATCAGGTGGCCAAAGTATTGGAGCTTCAGCTTCAGTCCTTCCAATGAATATTCAGGACTGATTTCCTTTAGGATTGCCTGGTTGGATCTCCTTGCAGTCCAAGGGACTCTCAAGAGTCTTCTCCAACACCGCAGTTCAAAAGCATCAATTCTTCTGCGCTCAGCTTTCTTTATAATCCAACTCTCACATCCATACATGACTACTGGAAAAACTGTAGCCTTGACTAGACAGATCTTTGTTGGCAAAGTAATGTCTCTGCTTTTTAATATGCTGTTTAGGCCAATCATAGGTGTTCTTCCAAGGAGCAAGTGTCTTTTAATTTCATGGCTGCAGTCACCATCTGCAGTGATTTTGAAGTCCTCCAAAAATAAAGTCTGCCACTGTTTCCATTGTTTCCCCATCTGTTTGCCATGAAGTGATGGGACTGGATGCCATGATCTTAGTTTTCTGAATGTTGAGCTTTAAGCCAGTGTTTTCACTCTCCTCTTTCACTTTCATCAAGAGGCTCTTTAGTTCTTCTCTGCCATAAGGGTGGTGTCATCTGCATTTCTGAGGTTATTGATATTTCTCCCTGCAATCTTGATTTTAGCTTGTGTTTCCTCCAGCCTGGCATTTCGCATGATGTGCTCTGCATATAAGTGAAATAAGCTGGGTGACAGTATACAGCCTTGATGTACTCCTGCCGTGATTCGGAACCAGTCTATTGTTCCATGTTCAGTTCTAACTGTTGCTTCTTGACCTATACAGATTTCTCAGGAGGCAGGTCAGGTGGTCTGGTATTCCCATCTCTTTCAGAATTTTCCGCAGTTTATTGTGATCCACATAGTCAAAGGCTTTGGCGTAGTCAACAAAGCAGAAGTAGATGTCTTTCTGGAAGTCTCTTGCTTTTTCGATGATCCAACAGATGTTGGAAATTTGATCTCTGGTTCCTCTGCCTTTTCTAAATCCAGCTTGAACATTTGGAATTTCACGGTTCATGTACTGTTGAAGCCTGACTTGGAGAATTTTGAGCATTACTTTGCTAGCATGTGAGATAAGTGCAATTATGCTGTAGTTTGAACATTAAGGAATAGTCCTTATGAAGCTTAAGAAGCCTTTGGACTTTTGCACTGAAAGACCCCAAAAGTACCTGAGTACAATTTTAAAAGAATCATTTAAAAAAATTTTAAAGAATGATTGATTTTCTCCCAAAGGTAGGTAGGTGGTATCTGTAAACTAAGATCCTCCTAGACCTCATTCATATCTCAGGTTCCCTTTAATCAACATCCAACACATAACTAGTGGAAATGAATAGTGGGAATAATTGAAATCCATAGAATAATAGCTCTCATTGAGTAAGCACATGGCAGTTTTATATAATGTTTGATCCTCACAAAGTAGCTTTTGTTATACTGATTTTATTAATGCACAAACTGAGATTCAGCTAATTTAAGGAACTTGGCCAAGGCCACAAAACTAGGAAGAAGCAGACCAGGTTTGGGAACCAGATCTTTTATTTTTTTTGTGTGTGAACTCCTAAAACAATGCTTTTTCTAGTATACCATGAAGCCTCCTAGAAGAAAGGATTGAGATTCCTAAATCTCCTTTTAGCCAGTACTCTTTAAAAAAGCTTATTTGTTTTTAAAAAGTAGATCATTCAAATACATGGTACAGAATTCAAGAAATAACAAGAGCATCCAGTGAAAGCTCTTCTTTTAACCCTGTCCACTCACTCAGTTCCTCTTTTCATGAGCAACTAATGTTACCAGTTACTTATGTATCTTTCCCAAAGCATTTATAGAGAAATACAAATATTCTTTTTCATGTGTTTAACAAAAGTAACATACATGCACACTAGTCTCACCTTGGGTTTTTGGTTTTTACTGAACATCTTGGAATTCACATCCATATTCCTACCCAAAGCTTAGCTAACGCTTTGAAATACTCTCATCACTGGAACTTTTATTATTAAAGAATACCAGAGGTAGTATACTAAAATTTATCTGCTGTTTCCCCTGTCCTACTTATCCACTCCTGAAGGAATAAACAAGAAGCAAAATAGTGAAGAATCAGGCAACGGGAAAGGAATGGAGAAACATCAAATACAAGCTCAACAGTGGCTCTTAAAAGACTTCTTTTGTTTTCTCTCAGGTTGCTTTGGCCCTAATGCATCTGCAGTTTTCAGGTGTGTTTCATAAAGTGACTTCTGTTACTGTTCCCTACTGTGTTTTTGTTCTTATGCATGAGTGGGATGTGATTGTGTGTTTGTCCTTCTGGCATCTCAGGCCATCTGGCCCCTAGTATTCCAAGATGAAAAGATATTGTGAAAGTGAGTGGGAAGCCAAATCTTATTCTTCAAATTTCATAGTCCTAAGGTCTCCATCACACAATGTGGCACTTGATTGCATTTAGCCTAATGCTTTTCACTAGCTGTTTCTTTTATCTGCAGTATTACAGCCTTCAGGGCTGAGACCATACCTCCCAGCATGCTACTAAAGCCGCAGTAGGGGCATATTAGTGAGTCCTAGAGGACAGAAGATAGATTTTGTGATCTTGATACTTACTTCTGTACTGACAAGATACTAAGAGAGCTGCTCAGGGATGTGGGGAGAGGTGAGGATGGAAGTAGATTGGAATCGCAAGGAAGATTTCTTGGGATATATGTGCTAGTCCACCCACATTCCTATATCAGCATCTCAGCTGGGATGAGCTGAGAGGGAGAGAGAGAGCGAACGTATTTTGAGAAAGCTTCTTAGGTGATTCTCGTATTCCTCCATCCTCATACCCCTAATTGACAACTGTGGCTAAGAGAAAGGAGAGGCACAAAGACAAGAGCCTCTCAAATATCCTCTTAAGCTGAAAAGCGTTAAACAGTTTATTTTTAAAATATTTATTTACTTATTTGGCCATGCTGGGTTTTAGCTGTGGCGTGTGGGATCTAGTTCCCTGACCAGGGATCGAACCCAGGCCCCCTGCTCTGGGAGTGCAGATGCGCAGTCTTAGCCACCGGACCACCGGGGAAGTCCCTTAATTTATTTTAAAGGGAAGAAGATAGGGTTTTCTTTTTATTTCCTAATTTTCTTCTTGTCATCATAGTAGTACACAGAAAGAGCAAACAGTAATAGTGAAAGCTGTCTATACACATAATCTAAAAGGCTCAGATGGCTGTGTTTGTGGTTTCCAGGTATTCTAATTTGTTCGGTTAAGGTTGTTCTATCTTCTTTGTCTTTGCTTCCCAAAAGATTCACTCAGAAAGATGTTAATGTCCAAAAATATATACACTAATATTTTCTAATTTTCTAATTCAGTGCTCCCTAAACTTGAATGAGCACCATGATCACCTAGAGGATTTGTTAAAGCACGGATTTCTGGATTTCCATTCTCAGATTTTCTGATTCAGTACATGTAAGGTGGCATCTAAGAATTTTCATTTCTAACAAATTCCCATTTGATGCTGATGCTGCTAGTTTGGGGACCACACTTTGAGAATGACTGTTCTAGTGACTAATTTCATACTTACCACTGTCGAGGGGGAGGGAACCCTAAGAACTAACAAGAGTGATTGAAAATGACAATCACAATATATGTCAATAGGAGAAGATGTTGTAATGCACATTTATGAAGAAGAAATGCTCTTTTAGCATAGTAAAGTCCAGAAGTGTCTCCAGCATTCAGATGAGATTTCTGTGTAATGAGAGCTTTTGACCTAAAATCCATCCTTCCAATGTGAGAATTCTCATTAAAAAAAAAGGGGGGGGCAGAAGGAGAAGGTTACCACCCATCTTGGTGTTCTTTTTTCCCAGTCCAGCATAAAATGTTTTGGATACACTTACTTTCCTCTATCTTTATTGTCATGACCCTTTTCCTAATTACAATCATCTCCCAGAGATCAAATTGCCAACATGCGCTGGATCATCAAAAAAGCAAGAGAGTTCCAGAAAAACATCTACTTCTGCTTTGTTGACTACGCCAAAGCCTTTGACTGTGTGGATCACAAAAAACTGTGGAAAATTCTGAAAGAGATGGGAATACCAGACTACCTGACCTGCCTCTTGAGAAATCTGTATGCAGGTCAGGAAGCAACAGTTAGAACTGGACATGGAACAACAGACTGGTTTCAAATCAGGAAAGGAGTACGTCAAGGCTGTATATTGTCACCCTGCTTATTTAACTTATATGCAGAATACATCATGTGAAATGCTGGGCTGGAAAGAGCACAAGCTGGAATCAAGATTGCAGGGAGAAATATCAATAGCCTCAGATATGCAGATGACATCACCCTTATGGCAGAAAGCAAAGAACTAAAGAACCTCTTGATGAAAGTGAAAGAGGAGAGTGAAAAAGTTGGCTTAAAGCTCAGCATTCAGAAAACTAAGATCATGGCATCCAGTCCCATCACTTCATGGCAAATAGATGAGGAAACAGTAGAAACAGTGGCAGACTTTATTTTGGGGGGACTCCAAAATCACTGCAGATGGTGACTGTAGCCATGAAATTAAAAGATGCCTGCTCCTTGGAAGAACACCTGTGATCAGCCTAAACAGCATATTAAAAAGCAGAGACATTACTTTGCCAACAAAGATCTGTCTAGTCAAGGCTATGGTTTTTCCAGTAGTCACGTATGGATGTGAGAGTTGGATTATAAGGAAAGCTGAGCGCAGAAGAATTGATGCTTTTGAACTGCGGTGTTGGAGAAGACTCTTGAGAGTCCCTTGGACTGCAAGGAGATCCAACCAGTCCATTCTAAAGGAGATCAGTCCTGGGTATTCATTGGAATGACTGATGTTGAAGCTGAAACTCCAATACTTTGGCCACCTGACGGGAAAAGCTAACTCATTTGAAAAGACCCTGATGCTGGGAAAGATTGAGGGCAGGAGGAGAAGGGGTCCACAGAGGATGAGATGGTTGGATGGCATCACCAACTCAATGGATATGAGTCTGAGTAAACTCCGGGAGTTGGTGATGGATGGAGGCCTGGTGTGCTGCATTCCATGGGGTCACAAAAAGTTGGACACGACTGAACGACTGAACTGAACTGAACTCACCTGGATACTCCATGGTCTCAAAATGTGGTTCATAGACCAACAGCATCAGCATCATGTGGGAAATGAATAGAATTTCAGGCTCTCAGTTCCCTGCGCCCCATGCAAGAAACAGCACTTTAACAAGATCTCTAGTTTATTTGTATGCACATTAATGTTATAAAGCAGTATATGTCGCTGTTCTATCAGTTTTCATTTTTTTCACTTTTCAGTCCGTTCTCCTCAGCTGGAGGGTGACCCTTTCAAAACAAATTAGATCATAATGTTCCCCTCCAACAAAACTACTCTGAAGGGGGTCCCATGGCTCTTGAAAGTCAAGCTCAGTATCTTGGCCCATAAGGCCTAAAGTGAGCCAGTCCCTTCCTCTCTAATCCATCCTCATCCTGTGTCTTGTTCCTCTCTCTCACTGGGCTCCAGCCAGACCTTACTTCTCAGTTTCTCTCACAGATCAAGATTGTTCTTACCTTCCAGCAAGTTGTTCCTTCTGCCTGGAATGTTCTCCTCCAGCATCCACTGCAAATCTAGCTCCTTCTCCTCTTTCAGCTCTCAGCCTCTGCAGGGAAATTTACCTTGGCTTTGTGATTAGAGCTCCATTTCCATCATTATTTATTTCCTTCATAGTGTTAATTTATAATCATTTAATTTGTTGACTCCACCTTGAACAAAAGGATTAAGCCTCTCTTGGTCACAGTGTCTGGCACCCAGTATGCACTCAGGAAATATCTACTCAAGGAATGACCTCTTGTTTTTTTACTAAGCAATGGAAAATTGGGTTGGAGGTGGGGAGTAACCTTGGATTTTAACGATAACACAGGAGACGGCCTGTGTGTTTTGAGGGAGAGGAAGGAAGCGAGGATTTCAACAAAAAATGAAGAACAGAAAACAAGGTGGAGGGATGCAAAGGGGAAATATTTGTTGGTTGAGGCATCATCCATATGGGGACACTCTGACGGGACAGCTGGGTGGGCCCACTTCTCCTGTGAGGTAACACGGCTAGGTGGTGAATGATTTAGGTCATTAATTTGGTGCATGGTCCCATCACTTCATGGCAAATAGATTGGGAAACAGTGGAAACAGTGGCTGACTATTTTTTTGGACTCCAAAATCACTGCAGATGGTGACTGCAGCCATGAAATTAAAAGACGCTTACTCCTTGAAGATAAGTTATGACCAACTTAGACAGCATATTAAAAAGCAGAGACATTACTTTGCCAACAAAGGTCGGTCTAGTCAAGGCTACGGTTTTTCCAGTAGTCATGTATGGATGTGAGAGTTGGACTATAAAGAAAGCTGAGCACCAATGGATTGATAAGGAGAAGACTCTTGAGAGTCCCTTGGACTGCAAGGAGATCCAATCAGTCATTCCTAAAGGAGATCAGTCCTGAGTGTTCATTGGAAGGACTGATGTTGAAGCTGAAACTTCAGTACTTGGGCCACCTGATGCAAAGAGCTGACTCATTTGAAAAGACCCTGATGCTGGGAAAGATTGAAGGCGGGAGGAGAAGGGGACGACAGAGGATGAGATGGCTGGATGGCATCACTGACTCAATAGCATGGACTTGGGTGGACTCTGGGAGTTGGTGATGGACAGGGAGGCCTGGTGTGCTGCGGTTCATGGGGTCGCAAAGAGTCAGATACGACTGAGTGACTGAACTGAACTGAACTGATGCTCACCACCTACTCCCAGCCTCTTGTCAGCTGAACGGTTAGCGTTCAGTGGTTTGAATTTGAAATCATTACCTACCCAGACAGAGAAGGAGAGAAATAGACTTCCACTTCCCCAGCAGCCACCTAAGAGGCCCTCAGTGCCAGTAACAGGGACACCCAGAACCCCACCCTATGTGGAGCTGTCACTCAAATGGTTAAACTTATATTTGTAACTAATGCTTTTCTCTCTCTTGTCAAAGGATATCTCCTTTCAGTCTTTCCCCACTTGCCCAGATTCTCTTTGAATAGAGTGGTACAGTTCTCATTTGTACTACTGCATCGTGTGTTGTGGTTGATGAAGTTAGTTTGAAGATTAGAATGCTGATAGATTCCTTAAACATATGTACTTCCTTCTGTTCCTAAACATCTTGAATTTCTGAACTAACAAGGAGACATACTTCATTCACGTGTCAATTTTGTTAATGCTGACTTCTAGGAGGAGAAGGGGACGACAGAGGATGAGACGGCTGGATGGCATCACCGACTTGAGGGACATGAGTTTGGGTGAACTCCGGGAGTTGGTGATGGACAGGGAGGCCTGGCGTGCTGCAGTTCATGGGGTTGCAAACAGCTGGACACCACTGAGCGACTGAACTGAAATAAACTGAACTGAAAGTCATGGAAAGGCTGCAGTTCATGGGTTGCAAACAGCTGGACACCACTGAGCGACTGAACTGAACTGAACTGAAAGTACTGAAAAGGCGGTTGTGAGTAGTACACCATAAATAAGGTACTGTGGGTTTCATTCTGTACTGGTCACTTAGATTTTTATAGAGAGAACCTGACGTGGTTATAAATATCTCAGCCAGTTATTCAGAACAGTGTTTTTCACACTTGGGAAACCAACAGCCCTCCGTAAATACTCCTTGTAGATCTCTAAGAGTATGTCAGCAGAGGAATATTGACTTAATAAGCTAAAAGGCTTTTTATATTAAAATACTTCTTAATTGTAAATTGTGATGAGGGATAATTTGTAAGTGATAGACAACAGTTTTAAAAACAATCAGGGATTTGGGGACCCTAGTTTACAAAATCTTGAACTATATACATAGTTCATAGTTGAGAGAGTGAAGACATAGTTACTGCTCATCACTGATGGAGAAACAGTGCCATAGGCTTGTCTGTCTCCCTCAACTAAAATAAAGAATCATTAAAACAGTGTGGAAAGTTCCCTAAAAGACGTAGGAACAGTAGACACTTAACTCTGAAGATAATAGAAATTTTCCTGGAGGATGTGACATTTGAATCGAGTTTGGAGTTTATGCAGGACTTTAAAAAGCAGATGAGAGAAGGAAAAAAAATCCATCCCAGGTGGCAAAAAACAAAAACAAAATAACATTATATGCAAAGGTGGAAATGACAAAGATCATGACTTACTGCTGCTGCTGCTGCTGCTAAGTCACTTCAGTCGTGTCCGACTCTTAGCGACCTCATGGACTGCAGCCCACTAGGCTCCTCCGTCCATGGGATTTTCCAGGCAAGAGTACTGGAGTGGGGTGCCATTGCCTTCTCTATCATGACTTACTAAATAACTGCAAATTGTACAGAGTATTTGAAGTGCAAGACACATGGGAGAGTGGTAGGCAGTGAAGCTATAAAGATAGAATTTAGACCTCTGAGGTTCCTATACTTCATCCAGAGAAAGTTAGACTTAATGCTGCAAGTGATGGGGAGCCCCTGGTAGAGTTTAAGCAGGATGCCAAGGTCAGATTTGCACTCTCAGAAAGTGTACACTGCCAGCTACATGGAGAATGAATTGAAGGGAGACAAAACAGAAGCTTGGAGATGAGTTAAGAAGTTACTGTTATGGCTCTGCATGAAGATGAGGAGTATCTGAACTACATTCAAAGGGGAGTGAACAAGAGAAAGAAATATTTAGACATATTAATGGAGTAAATTGCTAGGACTTAGTAAAATTTGGATATGACTATGAATGTGAAGAAAGACTCAGAGGTGAATCCTGAGAGTCTGTCTTGGATTACTGAGTGGTTACAGTGTCCTTAAACAATAGGAGGGAATAATGAGAGACTAGTTTGGGAAATGAGCTAATGGTTTAGTATTGGGTATGTCGTCTTAGTTGCTGGGAGATGTCTATAGACAGAAATGTGAAACATGGGTTCAGATAGGAGATCAGGACTAGAAAAAAAAGATCCTGAAAATTCTTAGTGATCCCTACCATTGTAAGGTTGCTGTCCATACTCTTAACCTTATCACTGGGCCTGGTAATTCAAGTTCAGTTTGTGGATATAGATGAGGTTGTCCAGTGAGAATTATAAACAATGAGAAGAAAGCCAAAACTGAGACCCTGAGAAACACTAATGTTTAAGAGAGGCATGAAGGAAAAGAACTTGCAAAGGAAATTGGGAAGTAGCGAGGAAGAACAGGCAATGTCAGCTGCCTTGGGGATGGGAGAGGGTGGTACAGAGAAGAAATATAAATGAAAAAATTGGAATGTTTTAAGTGTCAGAAATTAGTAGGTAATGATGAGTAGTTTGGAAACTTGTATGTTACCTCCAAACTGAGTAGCTGCACATTGTCACAGGAATGTAGCCCTAATGTCAGATATTTCGAGTTTTTCAAAAGACATCAGGAATTTCAAGTTTTATGCCAAACATTTTCATACACAAATGCTTATTCCAATTAAAATGCAAGCAAAAACTATGTATGGCCATACTTGGTAGGATATTTGAGGTAAGAAAACCAGAGAATGGCACCATCATTGGATATACATTGTGAGAACACTACCTATCTGAGGCCAGCTTCCCTGGTAGCTCAGTCAGTAAAGAATCTGCCTGCAGTGCAGGAGACTCGGCTTTGATCCCTGGGTCGGGAAGATCCCCTGGAGAAGGAAATGGAAAACCACTGCAGTATGCTTGCCTGGAAAATCCCATGGACAGAGGAGCCTGGTGGGCTGCAGGCCATGGTATCACAGAGTCACACTTATCTGTACAAAAGTGCTTAGACAAATCAAAACTGAAAGAGTTGTATCTGATGGTGCCATTTTCTGGGGTTAGTCTACCAAACGTATACCACTGTCCAAACATCTGAAACTATTAAAAAGAATGGCTATAGACTTTAGGTTTTTTGTGTATCAGAATGTATAAAAAGAACTTTTCCAAGATGGAAGTTTCTGATGAATTCTATTCAAATGATCATTTATTACTATTTGCCATATCTGACTATTACCTCTGTTCAATATAGCTTTTGTTTGCTCTCTCTTTTCTGGTAGAGCCAGAGAGTAAGTATTTTAGGCTTTGTGGTCTCTGTCGTGACTGCTCAACTCTGCTGTTATAGCACAAAAGTAGACATTGACGATATGTAAGCAAATGGGCGACGCTGGATTCCAGTAAAACTGCGTTTATAAAAGCAGGCTATGCAGCACTGTTTACAATAGGTAGGACATGGATGCAACCTAGATATCCATCAGCAGACAAATGGATAAGAAAGTTATGGTAGATATACACAATGGAATATTACTCAACCATTAAAACTAACTCATTTGAGTAACTTCTAATGAGGTAGATGAAACTGGAGTCTATTATACAGAGTGAAGTAAGTCAGAAAGAAAAACACCAATACAGTATATTAATGCATATATATGGAATTTAGAAAGATGGTACCGACAACCCTATATGCAAGACACAGATATAAAGAACAGACTTTTGGACTCTGTGGGAGAAGGTGAGGGTGGGATGATTTGAGAGAATAGCATTGAAACATGTGTATTACCAAATCTGAACTAGATGACCAGTCCAAGTTTGATGCATGAAACAGGGCACTCAAAGCTGGCGCACTTGGACAACCCAGAGGGGTGGGATGGGGAAGGAGGTAGGAGGGGGGTTTGGGACGGGGGACACATGTACACCCGTGGCTTATTCATGTCAATATATGGCAAAACCACCACAATATTATAGATTAATTAGCCTCCAATTAAAATAAGTAATTTTTTTTTAAGGGACAGGAACACTAAGCTTGGTAGTCAAAATAATCAGGTACTTCTTAAGACATCACTTTTTATGAACGTGCCAGTGGCTGGAGGGGTAGCATAAGAATATGAGCAGGAGCTTTGGGGGAGTCTGAGCCATGCCCGGATTCTAGCTCTGCTGTTTCCCACGGCATACCTTAAGCAAGTTATTTTGTCCCTTTGGTCCTCAATTTTCCCATCTGTAAAATGAGGATGATGATAATCTCGTAGGGTCAGTGAGTGATTGACATGGTGTCTGTAAAGCTTTTGTAGAGTTTGTCATATGGAAAATACCAAGTGTGGATGATGGTTTATTAGCACCAAACACTACTGCTACTCTATGAGTTACAAGTTTTCAGGAAACAGTTTTTTCAGCGTTTTCAAAAGCGGTTTTTAAATAGTTTCAACTAAACGTGCTCCATTTTCAGAAATACACACTAAAGAATAAGAGCTGTATGTAGACAGTTATCTGTGAGAATGTTCACCATGCTGTTAGCTGTAACAGGAAAAAGAAACCTGTATAAATTCCTAAATTTATTTCACAAATTGGTAAAATAAATTATAGTACACCAATAAAATGACTAATCACTCTTCCAAAAAAAAAGGAAAAAAAGCAGGTGATGGGCCAGATTTGACCTGTTGAGCTTCCACTCCACTGGAAGCAAACCTCTGGGAGAATCAGTGTTCTGTGAATAGGTAAAGCCAAAGAAAACACAGGGGAAAAAAATTTATCTTTTTTTCTAAACTCTTAAAGAGCTTAATGCACACAAATGAGCAAAATTAGCTAAATGTCCTTTTCCATACTCACTAATATTTATGTAGTTTTTGTTTGATTGTAAGACATAGATGAAACTAACTTTTATGGACATGAAGTGATCACTTTTGCATTGGAGATCTGGTGGCATTAGCACTGAAGTTAAGTGTGGCTCAGCTGATAAAGAATCCGTCTGCAATGTGGGAGACCTGGATTCGATCTCTGGGTTTGGAAGATCCCCTGGAGAAGGGAAAGGTTACCCACTCCAGTATTCTAGCCTGGAGAATTCCATGGACTGTATAGTCCATGGGGTTGCAAAGAGTCGGACATGACTGAGCGACTTTCACTTACGTCAAAGTAAGAAGGGCTGGGACAAAAAATGTGTATGCCTGTGTATATAATATACACACATATATGTGTGTATAAAGACCACATATATTTTATATATATCAATTTCAGGTCCTTTTCTGGTTCAGAACTTGTTACTTTTTTCTATGTCTGGTGACTTTTTGTTTGATATCATAGATTATAAATGTTATGCTATTGTTTGCCCTTTGTTGTCTTTCTTCAAAGAGTTTTAAAGTTTGTTTTGGCACAAGATTAATTGTTAGGTTACTTGTGGATTGACCTGATTTTCTTGAGGATTATTTTAAGCTTCATTGGAGTGTGCCTAGAATAGCCTTTAGTTTTACTTTAGTAAGAAGCCTTGACCCACCCTGGGGTTTCTGTGGATTGCCCTATGGCTCAGTGAGGTCTCTCTACTCTGGCTGGCTAGAACTTGAACAGCGTCTAACTCCCTGTGTGCTAAGAATTGTTCAGTTTACATATTCTGGTAGTTGTTCTTTGCCCGGCTATGTGGAATTTCACCCTGTGTTTGTGCAGACTGGTGTTCAGCCAAAGATCAAGAAGATCTCTGTGCAGATTTTGAAAGTTCTTTCTCTGTATAGCTCCCTCCTCTCTGGTACTTTGTCCCACAAATTCCAGCTCCCTCCCCTCCTCGAAACCCAGTCTCTGTCTCCTTAATTTCATGAGACCACTGTGCTCTGAGTTTTTCTTGTGAGAATGTTCACCATGCTGTCAGCTGTGCTATAGTCTCAAAGTTGCCACCGTGTGGGACGCTGGAGCATTTTATTTTCCTTCTTCAGTTATCTGTCTTTCCCTGGCATTTGCAAACAGTCGTCTCATATCCTTTGTCCAGGTTTCTGATTGTTTACTATGGAAGAGCAAGTTCTGTGCTACTGACTTATTTATGATCAGTAGTGGAGCTCAGCCTCTTTAAGATGCTGAATCCTCCAATCGTGGTGTATTTATTTAGGTCTTCTCTGAGATTTTAGATAAGCTTTTCAAATTTCTCCCTAAATTCTCTCCATAGAATCTAAAATTTAGAGCTTGATTTATTTCCAAGTTTTCGTACTTTTCAGTTCAGTTCAGTTGCTCAGTTGTGTCCGACTCTTTGCGACCCCACGAATTGCAGCACGCCAGGCCTCCCTGTCTATCACCAACTTCTGGAGTTCACTCAAACTCACGTCCATCGAGTTGGTGATGCCATCTAGCCATCTCATCCTCGGTCGTCCCCTTCTCCTCCTGCCCCCAATCCCTCCCAGCATCAGAGTCTTTGCCAACGAGTCAACTCTTCGCATGAGGTGGCCAAAGTACTGGAGTTTTAGCTTTAGCATCATTCCTTCCAAAGAACACCCAGGGCTGATCTTCAGAATGGACTGGTTGGATCTCCTTGTAGTCCAAGGGACTCTCAAGAGTCTTCTCCAACACCACAGTTCAAAAGCATCAATTCTTCGGCACTCAGCTTTCTTCACAGTCCAACTCTCACGTCCATACACGACCACAGGAAAAACCATAGCCTTGACTAGACGGACCTTAGTCAGCAAAGTAATGTCTCTGCTTTTGAATATGCTATCTAGGTTGGTCATAACTTTCCTTCCAAGGAACAAGCATCTTTTAATTTCATGGCTGCAATCACTATCTGCAGTGATTTTGGAGCCAAAAAATAAAGTCTGACACTGTTCCCTTATGTCATTGCAAATGGTATTTTTTAAAGTTATTTTTTACCTACTAATTGCTAGTATAAAGGAAAAAATAAAATTTTCAAATTTCTTTTTCTACCCTACAGTAATGTAGTATACTAATTTTCCTATGCAACAATTAATTGAAGTATTATTTCAAATTACTTAACTATAATTTTCAAATAATGAATGATAGTTTTCTTTAATTCTAACCCTTATATATATATGTATGTGTGTGTGTGTGTGTGTGTGTGTATATATATATATATATATTTTTTTTTTTTTTTTCCTTGCTGTCCTTCACTGTTTAAGAACTACCATGTAGGGACTTCCCTGGCCATCCAGTGATTAGGACTCTGTGCTTCCCATGCAGTGGATGTGGGTTTGATCTCTGGTTGGGGAACTAAGATCCCACATGCTGTGTGGCACGGCCAAAAAAATCTACAGTGCAGTGTTGAATAGAAGTTCCTTTCTATTTCTACTTGACTAAGATTTTTTAAAGTCATAAATGTTGAATTTTATTGAAAACTTCCCATGTCTATTGAGATATTTGTATGCTATTTCACTATAATTTCGTAAAGTACATTGTCTGATTTTTATTCCAGTGTGAAACCAACTTTTTACATCTGAAATAAAACCAACTTGGTCATGGTACATTTCCCTTTTTATACTGTGCTCGGTTTGCTTTGCTATTATTTTGCTAAAAGATTTCTGCATTTGTATTTGTGAGTGAGATTGTCCTGTACTTGTCCTTTCTCTTTCTGTAGGTTTTCACTTACATGTTACACTAGCCCCGAAACATTTTGGAATTAGTTCTTGAATATTTAATAGAGCTTGTCCAGTAAGCCATCTAGGACTGGAGTTTTCTTTGTAAAAAGTTTGAACCTCTTTATCTCCGGTAGGGCTTTTTGCCTTAAAGTTTTTTTTCTTCTCATATTAATCTGCCATGCTAGCTATCTTTTGATTATATTTGCAAAATGTATATAGTTTAACATCTTTTTACTTTAAACTTTCCTGTCTTATGTTTTGGGTGTCTTTCTTTTGCAGAGGGCATCATTGTTTTTTAAAAATGCGTGTATTTTTGGCTGTGCTGGGTCTTCATTACTGTGCACAGGCTTTCTCGCTATGTGGCGCGTGGTGGATACTCTCCAGCTTTGGTGTACGGGCTTCTGCTGTTGCAGAGCATGGTCTTGTGCTTTAGAAAGTACATTTTCTAAAACACTTTCTAAGTGTTTTAAAGAGCACAGTATTCGCTGGGCAAAAATTTACAGATACCTGCATAACTGAAGCCAAATTTATGACAGCAAAAAAAAAAAAAAAAAGCCCTGCAGGAGTCTGCCACCCAAAAACCTTGGCACACTCTGCCTTACCCCAGAAAATGTGTCTTTTGGCTTTCTCAGCCTGTGAAGTGGGATGGTTTAAAAACAAAAGTAAATTTTGCAAGCAGTTTTACTAATACCAGCCTAATGCAGAGTATTCACACAAAGAAGTAACTGAAAAATTGCTTCTTTGGACAGATGTATGCTGGCTCAGGGGAAGGTACTGGTAGGGATTTCTTTGAACAGGTTTAAACTGTTTCCCTTCATAGACAACCAAGAAGGTATCACAGCAAACTGGTAAAATCCAAATAAGATGAATGGCTCCATTGTTCCACTTTACAAAGTTGGCTTTATTCAGCAGATTCAGCTAGCAACTGGAAGTGGGAATTATATATTTCTGTACAAAATTACTCTGATGAATATTTATCATGGAAACTATGAGTTATTTCAGATACATCATAGAAATTACAGTATTCATAGTAAAAAATCATCATCCAGTTGTTTGATGGATAAGTCTCTTAAGACTCTAAAAGAAGCTGACAAAGTATCAGAGAATATTTTGGCCCAATAAATGACATAAATGACTTACGTTCTTACCAGATAATACTTATCAAAATATCACCAAAATTAGGCTGAAATTGTTACAGTCAATCACCTCTTTTGTGATGCTCTATGTATATGTTTTCAGAAATTAGCCTGTCATAATTCACAAAGGTTAAAAAATTGTTTGCTATTTGTATGTATATTGTTAGCTGAATCTGAGTTCTCAAACTCCTATGACTCAAAAAAGAGAAAAGAAAGTGCTTAGATGCTAAACTTATGTTTGCTATTGGCTGCCATTTAGTTTGTGCCCAGTATTTGTGTCTGATAAAACAAACGGGGAACTGACAAAACAAATGGGAAACTCTTTCCTCCTTGATGCTAAATTAAAAATAAAGTTTAATATTAAAACAAAAAATGGATCTATTGAATAGAGGCAAAGTTGGCCTAAACTGTCATTGTTATCCTGTAATGGGTCACTGGAGGCAGCTGAGGTGGACAGCTCCAGTGTTCCCACCAAAGTGCCTGGAAAAGCAGGCGGATGTGGAGAGGGGCTGCCTCTGCCTGGGTGTGTCATCACAACACATTAGGCCCTTTTCCATCGTGTTTTTAATTGTAGTTTTTCCACCAGAATGGACAAGTACACCATGTTCCGTTTATTTCATATTAGGACCTAGTATGTTCAAGGCTCTGTGCTAAATTCTATAAATAAAATGGTGAATAAGTAAAATACATCAAGTGTTCACAGGTAAAGATTTTATCACCATTTGAGATAGTAGCAAAAACTATAGCAAGATTTCCTGTGAAAATTAATATTTCTTGTGAAGGCCTGTGTAACGTAGTAAGCACCCAATAATCGAATGCCACATAAATTGTATGCAACCTGTAATCCTTGATTAGATCTTGTTTGTTTGTTTTTTTTAACAACTGTAAAGGATCTCCTTGGAACAATTATGGACATTTGGATTTCAAGTACCCATTAGAGCATTCTTGTTAATTTTCTTGAGTGTGACAGTGATGCTGGGTTATGGAGACTATCATTGTTCTTAAATTTTGCTTGAAGTATTTAGGGGTAAAGTGTTATGATATCTGTAACTCAGTTTCAGTGTTTCAGAGATAAGTGCAGTTACATAAAGAATGTTAATGGTTAAAGATAAGTGATAGGTGTATGGCTGCTTATCATATTATTCTTGCATCTTTTCTGGATGTTTCAGCTCAGTTCAGTCACTCAGTCACGTAACTTTCAAAATAAAAAGTTGGGGAAATTTTTTAGTCCATTTTGTCTTCCCTGTTAAAAACAATGTACGATTGTGCAGTTCCCCAAAGGGAATCTATTCCCAAAAATATGAATTAGAAATTGGAGACCGAACAAATTTAAGGCAGTTTCAGAAAGGATTTTTGTTGCTTTTCTTTTAAATCTAAGTTATGTCAGTCAAGGGTAAACTCAGATCTTAGGCAACACTCTTTCTGAACTTTGTTACAATAGTTACTTAACCTTTATTTGTCGGAGCTTCATTTTACCTAGTACATTCACATTCGCCAGAGAAATTGTGTCTTCATACCCACCAGCAAGGTACTTGTCACTTAGTCCATAGAAATGTTCCCAGTATGGGAGGCCTAGAAGGTGGGAGGCTGGACCCAAGGCCTTCAGGAGATGCAATTTCACTTGGCGAGCTTACAACTTAATTGGAAGGTTAAGCATGATGAAGCTGAAGAACACACTCAGAACAATCTAGAAGGCACAGATGAAACCAGTGCCGTTCCAGAGGGGGCTACAAAGAGGCAGCTGTTCTTAACAGCAGCGTGGAAACAGAGTGCTGTAATATTCTAGATGTAAACAGTGACTGGACATCCATAGTCTTCATACCTTTCCATACACCAAAATTTTTTCAACTTCAAGTAGATTCAGTGCGCCGTCACTGGAAATCTTTGATGCTACCCGCATTTTCAACCCAGGCATTATTTTCTCTGAGTTGAAGCTAACACTATATTTTAATCATGGAGAGATTGTTTTCTGACCATGGTTTTCATCAAGTCCACAATGCCCTAAAGGGTAAAGAATACCTCCAGTATACCAAATATCTACTGTACACTATGATACATCATATTATCTAGTAATCATGACATCGGTGGGCCTTAGAGTCAGACTTAAGATAGTGTCATGGTTTCTTTCAAGCAATGCCAATTTTCTCAAGGTTTATCCCATAAAAAAGGGGCAGTAGGAAAACAATGAGTTAAATTTTGCATAGGAGCTAAGAAGTCTTGCAGACGCTGTGACAGATTCATGTTAAGAATTTGGTCCTCTATTGTAGAGACTGTGAAAATTTCAATACATTTATTCAGGCAACTTCTGCTAACATAAAATTTATTGACTTGATATTTTGCTGAAGACTAAAGATTCTTTAACTTAGGGAAAATGTGTAAAAGTATTTCTTTTTACCTCTAGCTGGTGCCGTGTATTGTTCTATATTAGGCACAAGACTGCCTAGTTTTGAAGTGTTGTGTTTTATTTTACAGGTGAACACACTGAGACTCATTGAAATTTTTGTCTTAAGATAAAGAAAACTTGATTTGAGGCAGATCTTTGACTTCTTTTTTTTTTTTTTGCAAAATGTTTAATGTATGGTTTATTTGAGGAAAAATTAGTCATCCCATCATTATTTCATACTGTTCTACATATACTGTTTGTGACAGGTTTAAGAATTTATTTCACTTTATTGATTGATAAAATTTTCTGTAAGACGTTATAAAAGAAAATAATATGCCCAATTTAAGTGACAATAGATTGTTAGGAAAGATAATGAGATATCATATACATAAATATATCTATATGTATATCTAAATATTTTACCAAAGAACTCTCAATGGTTGGAGGATACAAAGAGGAAATATAAATTGCTAGTAATTATGTAAAAATAATTTAAACTCATTAATAATCAAATCAAAACTGAGGAGCAGTATAGTGCTTCTTTTTCCTCCCAGATGAGCAAGAAGTCTGTAATGTTCAACCTCAGAGATACGAAGGCATTGGTAAGACAGGCTCCTTATCTACTGGCAAGTAAGTAAGTGTTAGTCGCTCAGTTGTGCCTGACTCTTTGCAACCCCATGGACTGCAACCCACCAGGCTCCTCTGTCCATGAGATTTTCCAGGCAAGGATACTGGAGTGGGCTCCCATTTCCTTCTCCAGGGGATCTTCCCAACCCAGGGATCGAACCCGGGTCTCCTGCACTGCAGGCAGATTCTTTACCGACTGAGCTACAAGGGAAGCCCCCTATCCACTGGCAAAGAGAGTGTAAATCAGTGCAACTTTTCTGAAAATTAATTCGGCAGACGTCAACAAGAACTTTAAGTTGTTCAAACCGACCTAGTAGTTCAAAGTCTAGGCTCCTCTCTGTAGGAATAATCAGGAATGTGGACAGGGATTTATTTACATTTTTAAAGAATTATTTGTACTGCTAGGACCTAGAAATACAGTTGATTATTTATCTTTGGCCGCTCTGAGTCTCCGTTGCTGGGCACAGCTGTTTTCTGGTTATGGCGAGTGGGGGCTACTCTCTAGTTGTGACGCATGGGCTCTCCTTGAAGTGGCTTCTCTTGCTGTGCAGCACAGGCTCTAGGGCACCAGGCTTCAGTAGTCTGGCATGTGGGCTCTAGAGCATGGGTTTAGTATTTGTGGCTCACAGGCTTAGTTGCCCCTCCGCACGTGGAATCTTCCCTGACTGGGGATTGAACCTGTGTCCCCAGCATTTGCAGGTGGATTCTTAACCACCGAGCCTGCAGAGAAGTCCTATTTATTCTTATTGGTTTGGGCTGTGCTGCGTCTTCATTGCAGTGCCTGGGCTCTCAACTGCCGTGCACAGGCCTCTCCAGTCACAGTGTGCGGGCTTCTCTCTGCTTGGGTAGTGGGTTTTGTTGCTTCATGGCCAAAGGGGTCTAAGTTCCCCCACCAGGGACTGAACCCTTGTCCCCTGCATTGGAAGGCAGATTCTTAACCACTGGATCACTGGGGAAGTCCCTGGACAATGATTTATATACAAAGATATTGGTAATAGTATTATTTATAAACATTGATAAATAAGAAAACCATTATATAAAGTGGGCTTCCTCGGGGGCTCAGACAGTAAAGAATATGCCTGCAATGCAAGAGACTGGGGCTCAGTTCCTGGGCTGGGAAGATCCTCTGGAGGAGTGCATGGTAACCCACTCCAGTATTCTTGCCTGGAGGGTTCCATGGGCAGAGGACCCTGGCAGGCTACGGTCCATGGGGTCACAAAGGGTGGGACACCACTGAGCGACTAACACTCACACTTTTTGATATATGGCAGCCATTTACAAATTACTTGCAAAATAATTTTAAATGACAAAAAGAGAGGTTTATAATACTTTACTGAGTTAAATATAAGGTTAAAAATCTATAAACATGGTTTTACCTCATCAAATACTACTGCATTTGGAGAAAAATAATGAAAAACATAAGCAAGCATTAATAAAGGTCTTCTGGATGTGTCCCAAGAAAAATGAGTGCCTTTCTTCTTTTTCTCTCTGTCTTTCAGGTTTTCCACAAAGTATACTTTCTACAGAAGTACAATAAGTACATTTATAGACAGAAAAATAAATGTTATTTTCTAAAAAGAAACAGGTAGCGTTTTAAATGATTTTGAAACCTGTCACTCTGCGGGTCATCTGAGGCCGGCACCTTTTCTTGCCTTCCTGTTTGCTCCCTTGAACTGATGGTCAGAGGGAGGAAACCCTACCGCATCACTTCCATGGAATTCCACTACAGAATTATTACATACGTCCCACTCGCTTTCCCTGTTAACTCTCTGATTAAGAGTGACAACGTTTGTAAACTCCAAAGTCTGACATTCATTTCGGACAGTAGTGAATAATCACCACATCGAAACAAACTTCCCTGAATGTCTGTCGTCCACTTTTCTTCTGCGACATTTTCTTCCTCTTTGTTCATTGTATTCTGTAGTTTTTGTTGACACAGTTTTTGAGATCTATTTTTGTGCCTTATAATGCTTATCAAGTTTTCTAACTAATACAAAGGTCGCATATTCAGATATCTTGCTAGCTGTTCCTTAGTTCATCCTTGAACTGGTTGACTGAAAGGTTCTCAGTTTAATTGAAACAGCCTCTTGTTAGTTCCCAATTCACAACTTAAAGCACTTCATTCTTGTCACTGGAGGAAACGTTAGCTCACCTGAACCTTCCTTTCTTAATTCAGATTGTCTTGTAATGATGCAGCTCTTAAAAAGCATATTTAGGGTTATATAGTGAGAAAGGACTAGAGGTAAATTGCAGGAGACCTTGACTTTTGTCCTGGGCTCAGTTAGAAGGACAGTGAGGAATGAACTTGTTGAACATTTCCATCTGGCACTGATTACTTGTGTGATCTTTGGAAAATTATTTATCCTTGATTTCTTTGCCTGTAAAGTGAAGGTGGTGGCCCAGATGACCTACGACTTGATCTGACAGAGGAGCAGCATATTTGAAATTGTGCTTGCAAGAAAAAATCTGGGTCAAAAAGGCTCCCATACATTTAAGGTTCCTTCTGATTTGGAAATGTTTTTCTGGTCACAGTGTTCCTTTGAAACCACACAGCTCAGGTTAGGACTCGAGTCCACGGTCTTTTAATTGATCACATACCTGGCATCAGGACTTGCTGAAGTTTCAGGTTCTTTATGTCTCAAAGCAGAGGAAATTCAAATATTGTTGGCCTAAGGCAAAGTAATAGTTAAGAAGTTGATTTACTGAGAGAGAGACATTCTCCATAGAGAGAATGTGGGCCATCTCAGAAGGCAAGAGGCCCCAAAATACGGGGTGGTTAAGTTTTTTTGACCTACGACTTTCATAAACTAATGAGTAGGACGATTATTCCAACTATTTTGGAGAGAAAGGGCAGGGATTTTCAGGAACTGGGCTACTTGCCCTCTTTTCTGCCTTTCGTGGCTGGCTTTGGAACTGTCACGGCCCCTGTGGGGGTGTCATTTAGCTGATGTATTACCGTGTGTGTATAATGAGGCTCAGGGTCCACAGGAAGTCAAATCTTCCACCATCTTCCACCTAGTTGGTTCTAACCAGTTTATGTCATATCCTCAAGGGATATTTCATCCTGTTTTTTAAAAAACGTATGTATTTTTTTGGCTGCATGCACGGCATATAGGATCTTATCTCCCTGACCAGGGATTGAACTCTTGCCGCCTGCAGTGGAAGCGTGGAGTCTTAACCACTGGACTGCCGGGGGAGTCCCTACTGCCATTCTTTTAAAGACTGTGTCTTGTCCCCTTGTATCCTGCTTCACCTTTATAATTTCATAATTCAAAACCTTCATAATTTCACCTTTATCTACAGTAGGTGCCTTGTGGGTCCTTGTCTTTCAAGGTTTTTCCCATAGCTTAGAGGCCACTGTTTGCTTTTATTTCTTAGTTATTCAGAGAAGGAAGTATTTAAGTGTGGGAGTTGGTGGCATAAAAGCTGCTACTAAAGCCCTGGGATAATGTCTTGTATCAGCCACAGCCATGAACACGTCTGGAAGGGCACAGCAGCATGTGCATGAATGTTCCTTTGTTTTGCCCAGGGATGTGTTAGCAGAAGCTCTTAGGTGTAGCCATTCCCTAATCCTCCCCATCCAGGACCTGCCTTAAAGTGGATAGAACACATAGCTGGTATGATTTGAGGGGATACCAGGCAGGATGCTTCATTCAGAAATGCTTATTCCACTGCCTCTTAAGCCAGCGTAATTAAGCTAAACTTTGGCTCTTGAAAGCTACCACAAGTGCTTCCAAACACACCTTTCAAAAAATGGAAAGAAATCTAATCTTAGAAGAACAGGAACATTCATAGAGTACAGTGGGTCAAGTTCAAACTAAAACTTTCAGTGAGACATTAAGAAAGATATTTCAGTGTATATTTCCTCTGACAGGAGGCCAAGGTCATCTACTTCTCACCACACAAACAGCACATCATTAACATCTTCACATTTCTCCCTACTCGTTCCTGGGTTATCAAGTGTACCATTCTTTAACGCTCAGTCACAAAGTTTACTCTGAGTAAGCTGAGAGTTCTCAGTTTACCTGTGTGTGTGAGTTGCTGTTGAAAAAGATCTCAGATTAAGATTTCCTTTGTGCCTGTTTTTAGAAGTATTTATTTGGTCTGAGTCATATTCCATTTTTGGTGTGTTTATAGGCAAACTTTTTACACGTGTCTCTGGGTGTTTTGTTTAACTACATTTAAAGGCATTAATAATGAAGTAATGTTTAAACAAGAGGTTATAAAAATGTATTAAATCCAGGGGAAATTTTTATACCTTTTTATTGTAAATTGTAAGCAATGAACAGCTTTATTTTCTGTCAAAGTTTTAGCATTATAATCTATAAGCATAGTGTCATATAAGCTTATAACATAAATTTATACTTTTAAACTGTTTATATTAATTGGTGAGGAAGACAAAAGTAGATTGTGAGAAAACAGAACTGTGAGCATCCCAGATGAATAGAGTGTGACCTTGTTTGGCCAGAGCTTACCTAGTGAGGTTTATGATGTGCTTGACCCGTTTGGTTGATTTTTCTGTGATTCTTCTGCCTCCTGTTCATTAAAAATATTCTCTGAAGTTTTAGACACTTAGCCATTTGTTCAACAAATTCTGTCTTATTCACCCACTGTGTTCTGGACACTGCTTGTACTTGCAGCTATGAAGATAAGGAGTCCCTTCAGTGTGAGACAAAGACAACGATGACGTGATGAAACACAAAATATGCTTGAGATGCCAAGAGGTTCCTGGGAAGGAGCTGTCGGTTGTGCTGGGAGAGTCAGGGGAGGCCTTTCCGCGGAGGGAGCACACCCTCCCTAAGGAGTACACGCCCGCCGTCAGGAGCTGGAGCAGCAGGAAGCAGGTGTGTGTGCTGCACGCTTGGCTGAGGAGCCCTGGAATGCTGGCCACAGGGCACCTCAGCCGGCCTGAAAGGTTCTGGGAAGGTGCTTGGAGAAGGACCACTAAGCGCTGGAGGAAAAACATGGAACAGGGGACTCTTCCAGGAGGGCCAGGGCACAGAGGTGTTTGCATACTTTATTTAAGGAATGACAGTTAGCTCAGAAAGGCCAGGTGACAGGGTTTGTGAGGGGAGGTGATTAGGGAGGGTGTGGGATTTTAACAGTAGCTAGTACTTAGTTCTTACCATGCGCAGGGCACCATTCTAAACCCTGAGCATCCATTAGATCCTTTACTCCTCATATAACGCTACGAAGCTACTATTATTATCTCCATTTTTCAGACGAGGACATTGTGGTGGCATTAAAATATGTTCACACACTTTTTAATCTGCTTCCCTATAAGTAGACCCTAACTCCTCTCCCCTTGAGTCTGGGCTGGCTAATGACTTGCTTTCAACTAATAAAATATACAGAAGTGACCGTTTGTGACTTCTGAGACTAGGTCATAAAAGGCATTAGAGTCTCCTTCTCCTTTTTGCTGTCTCATTCATTCTGGAGGAAGCCAGCAGCCATCTGATGAGGACACCTAAGCAGCCTTATGGAGAGGCCCACATGGCATGAAATAGATCCCTCCTGCCAGGAGCCTCCTGCCATCTGCCCTGTGAGGGAATGATTTTGCAAAGAAAATTTAGCCTCCGTCTGGTCTTCAAAAGACTGCAGCCCCAGCCTCGACCGCGACCTGTGTAGTGCAGCTGCTTCCAAATTCCTGATCCCCCAATGTCTCTGGGATAATAAGTATTTGTTCTTTCAAGCTACTAAGTTTTTCCCCCTTTATGGCTGTGCTGGGTCTTCCTTGCTGTGCAGGCTTTTCTCTGGATGTGGAGAGCAGAGGCGACTCTCGAGTTGTGTGATAATGCCTTACTGCGGTGGCTTCTCTCGAGTTGTGTGATATTGACTTACTACGGTGGCTTCTCTCGAGTTGTGTGATAATGCCTTACTGCAGTGGCTTCTCTCGAGTTGTGTGATAATGCCTTACTGCGGTGGCTTCCCTCGTTGCGGAGCACAGCCTCTAGGGTACTTGGGCTGCAGTAGTTGCTGCACCCGGCAAGCTACTAAGTCTTGAGGTAATTTGTTACACGGCACTAAGTTACTAATACATACACCGAAGCATCACACATTAGTAACATTTCTGGGGTCACACACGTTATAAGTTATGAATTTGAAGTTTGAACTCAGGCATTCAAACTTCAGACTCCATTCACTTCTACAATACTATTCTGCCTTGAAAAGTAGGTGGGCCTCTTTCTCTGGCGATCTAGTACTTATATTAATAATACACTTACACACACACACTATCTTCCTTTCTTTCTGTTTCTTTGTTTCTTTTTTTAGGACTTGATCTTGACAGTGATAGGAAACCACTGACAGCAGTTGTGTATTGGAAAGATCCTTTGGTGTGGAGGCCTGCTGTAAGGAGCTCTAACTGGAATTAGGAAGAATAGTGTCAGGTGATGGGATAATCCAGATGGGAAATGTGAGGTCCTGAACTAAGGCATGGGATGGAAAGGATTAGGCAGGTTCAAGAACTGTTTCGTGGGTAGACTTGAAGGACCCTAATGTGCTGACTAGGTACTTGTGATGCTCGGCTGTGAGAGGGCGGGAAGTCACTGGATAGATCTGGGGCCGTGGTGGGTGGGTGGGGGGGAGGGGGGGGAGGGGAGTGCTGAGCTGGTGGAAGAGCAGGGGAGGGTTGTGAGGAGCTCTGCCTTGGCCTCGGTGCATTTGAGACATTTAAGAGATACGTGAGAGGTGGGGTCCAAGCGCCACTAGAGAGGTCTGAGCTGAGAGGGGGACCTGGGAGTCCTCAGCCCTCCTCTCAAGGATGCTGACGTGATGGCATGGACTGCTGCACCCTGGGAGAATGTGTGGAATGAGAGGACGAGAGTCTATCCAAGGAGGCCTGGCCTAACCTTGACGGGGGCTGGGCAGAGAGAGGAGCCAGGGAAAGGAGAACCAGGGAAAATGGCATGAGAAAATGTAGGGAGAGAGAGGTTTGAGCAAGAGAGTATTATTCCGGCGTCAGATGCTGCCTCTGTATCTGACAGCTGCCACTTTCCGGGTCCGTGAAACCTGACCACTGTGACTTCTAGGCCTGCCCCTAGAAAGAGCACCATCCCCTCCCCCATGGGCATCTTTCCCCAATGCCGCAGGCTGAAGCACCCCCGAAGGCTCCCTGGGGAGCTTCATGTGGTTGCCTGGCCTTGGCAGATCAACTTACTTAACTCATTTCAGTTCAACCAACATTTACGTAAAGTTGAGCACATAACAAATGATTTGTTGGATGACTGAATACTTACTAATAATACATGCAGGACACTGGTAGGGCAAGGCGTTACTCTTTTCATACGTGCAGAAGTAATATAAGAGGATTGCTCCAGAAGTCCATTGACTTACTAAGTAGCTGCAGATTTTAATGAGGGCTTGATATCTCCTATAGAGACACGGAGTTTTGTTTCTGTTGTGGAAGAACTATTCATGTTAATAACAACAGGAAAAGGAGGCCATTGAAATTTTTCCTAATATTTTACTGTGTCTACAAAGGTAATCTCAAAAGTTAACATGGATTATTAAGCTGAAACTTTTAAAAGGGCGTCTTTAATGAAATAAGCTTCTTTCAACTGCAGCTATTCTAATGGCAGCTTCCTGGTTTAGCTGACAGTCATTATTTTTAAAAGTTGTATTTAAGTTAACTGAAATGTCAGTACTTAAGCTCTCTTCGTGATTAGATATGGTGATTAGAGTCTCTTTTAAGATTATGCTCAGATTTTTTATTAGGAAAACCACAGCGGAGCCATGACACAATAGGTCCATAATAAAGTTTCAAAGGTCTGATAACTTTTATGTACTAAATACTGAATTTTAAGAAATTGAATTCTGTGACTTTCCTATTAAAGGCAAGCAGAAGTTTCCCACATCTTTAAATAATTAAGAGAAACCTTTACTGAGTCCAAGCTCGCTCTTATCACTGCATGACGGGTCAGTGAATTCACTGAGAGATGAGGTGTTGAGGCAAGAAGAGATTTTAATCAGGGAGCCAGCCGACTGAGAAGGCAGGCTGCTAAGTCACTTCAGTCGTGTCTGACTCTTCGCGACCCCATGGACTGCAGCCCACCAGGCTCCTCCATCCCTGGGATTTTCCAGGCAAGAGTACTGGAGCGGGGTGCCACTGCCTTCTCCGGAGAAGGCAGGCTAGCACCCCAAAATAAACATCTTGTCAGGGCCTGGTTGCCAGGTCCTTTTGTGGATCAGAGATGGCGGGGAGGTGAGGCAATAAAGAAAAAGACTATTCAGTCCTTGCAAATGTCCCCTAGAATGGCAAGCCTCAGGCCTGGGAATGTGTTAGTTTCACTTCTTACAGGCCTTCACAGGTGGGCCGCTCAGGTCGCAGGCCATTTTGTATGCTTACAGTAACAAATAGGGTTAAAGTCACATAAGCAAATCCGGTGTAAATTTAACACTCCCAGGTTACACTTCCTTAGGAAAGACACACAACCAGAAAAATTCCCAACAAAAGGTTAAAGCTGGAACAAGATGTGGTACATATATACAGGAGACTATATCTCACTCTTTAAAAACAGCTACTGAAATTAGGGAATTAAGACACTGTTAGCCACAGGGATGGACCTTGAAGGATCTAGGCAAAGGGAAGCCAGGCAGGCAGAGGATTTACCTTCCCAGCCGAATAAAAATAGACATACAAGGCAAAAAATTTACAATCCGAAAAGAGACTCAGAGAATTCAAAGACAAACAAAGGGTTCCAGGAAAAAAAAAATGTGAATGGCCTTGAATGAATTAGGAAGTCCTTACCCTCATAGACAAGAAATGTGAATCTGTAACAGATAATCCACAAGGAATATTCTTTTCTCTCCTTCCATCCTCTTCCTTGCACAGATCCACAGAAATCTGATCATCTCCAAGAGATAATTCACAATAATTAAGTTTTTTCTATGAATACACACAAAAGTATAACTGAGATATATAATTCAGAAGGACCTGATGTTCAGCACTCTTCTCATCCTTCTATGGCAAAAAAAAAAAATAGAGATGTCACGTGAGTGTACGTTCCTCGGTTCTTTGTCTCGTCACAACAAAGATTTGGAGTGACGGACGTTTAAGCCCCCTGGGCGTGTCACAGCTCTCAGGTCTTGGATAGACCGTGTTATAGCTCTCAGGTCTCGAAAGGACCACGTTATAGCTCTTAGACAAATCAGTGTTACAGCTCAGTGTTACAGCTCTATTTATTTAGAAGATAGCAGGAAAATCCATCTTCGAGGCGTGAGGGCACGTTGACCCAAAGACACGAGGAGAAGAGCACCCCAGCAAGCAGGAGAGAGAGACAGCTGGCTTTGGCTCCTCTTTTTACATGTTTCTCTCTCCCTGGGCCTGTCCTATGTAAACTGGGCCAGCCAGGAGTGTTGTTTGTTTTGCCTGAGGTCCTCACTCCGTTCCTCGGACCTTCTTTTGTTCTCTTTTTGCGGGCTTTCCCCTTCTTTGTCTTTTAGCCACCGCCGTTTTGGACTCCTTTTCCCTATTGTACCTACCTAACAGAGATACCCCACCCCATAAACACATATGCCTGAGTCAGGAGGCTGTATGCTGACAACAGTCCCAAGACTGCAGATCGAGTGTACTGCACTGCAGCATTGACAAGACGGTAAGAGAAGGAGAGAAAAGCAGTGCCTACTGTCTTATCTCTGCCCTCCCTGACTTGGGATGATATCCCTGGAGCCTGGGCAGGCTGGAGTCTCACTGCTGAACTGGGGATGGTTGACACAATCCGGCAGGGTGCCCTTGGCTGACCCTTTTAAAGGGCTACTGTCTCCTACATTCTGGCTGGGACTAGAGTCCTGCGTGGCATCAAGGCCTCAAGGGATTTGAAGGCAAGGTTCAGCTAGCCTTGACCTCTCCTGGGGTTGGGGATCCCAGCTCAAGCCTCGTTCCTGAGGGTGCAGCCTCCTAGCACTAGCTCCTAAGCATCCTCAGCAGAGTCCTATGATCCTGGAAAGATTCGCTAGGGCGGGCTGTTTGTGTGATGCTTTAGGGGGAACGATTACTGAGACTCAAGCCCTTTGGGGTTAGCTCAGGCACATTTCTCCCAATTTCACTGCCCAAGAAGCAAACTTTCCCTAAGGTTTTTGTTACCCCAGGAACCAAAGGTAGGCCTGAATAATGCTGCCACCCTGTGGAAATTTTCTGTAACTACAACATTTTCTCCCGTGTTCACTGGCAACTCAAATCACAGGGCTGGATTTCTGTTAATGACAGAAATTAACATTACCCGCCTCAGGAAATGTCCTGGGGCGGGTAATGGAGAAATAAATTCCGAACACAGATGAGTTTCAGTAGCCCAGTTGTCAAAGGCAAATGCTCCTGACAACCTTTTAGGAAAAATAAAGCCAAAACAAAGTCAAACCTTCACAAGACAACATACTGCTGCTGCTGCTTAAGTCGCTTCAGTCGTGTCCAACTCTGTGCGACCCCATAGACGGCCTCCTACTAGGCTCCCCTGTCCCTGGGATTCTCCAGGCAAGAACACTAAGGATCCCTAATTGCTGGAGGAGTGCCATTCAAAATGACAATGGGAAATCAAATCCCTCCAGGCACAGTGGTCGTATCTACAACCGATAAATGTGGGAGAGAGCCTGGAGGAAAAAGAATCCTCCTAAGCGATCTCTGGAAATATACATTGGCAACAGTCAGTAGAATGGACAGTTTCTGAATGCCTGAGAAAAACCACTCAGAGAGATTAAAACTAGGATCTGACATTCCCACACCTTGGCCCATATCCTGAGAAAACCACTGATCAAAAGGCACGGACACCCCAACAAAGCGTCAGCCCTGCTTCCGATAGCCGAGACACACTACCAGCAAAATCGGCAATGAGGGACTAAAGCTGAAAAAGGTGTGGTACATATATACAGAAGACTCACAAAAAGCCACCACTGAAATTAGGTAATTATGACAGCACTAGCCACAAGGATGGTCCTTGAAGGATCATACCCCGAGGGAAGTCTCTCAGGCAGAGGAAGACCACGGTATATGAGGCACCTTCCAGGCAAAATAAAAGTAGACATACAAAGCAACAAACTTACAACCCAAAAAGAGACTGAGAATTCAAAATCAAACGAATGGTTCCAGAGAAACATAAGTGACAGCCCGGGGGTGAATTAGGATGTCCTACATACATGAGAAATCTGTATTGTAATAGGTAGTCCACAGGGATTATCCCCTTCCTTCTGTTCCACAAACCAGTAATCGAGAAACCAAGCACCAGACTCGGAGAGTTGGAGAACTTAGGTTTATTACACCGGCGGGTCCAGAGGAGTTAACACTAAGCGCTGAGCCCTGAACAGAGGGGTTGCAGAGTTTTTATAGACAGACTATAGTAAGCAACACTACCTGCTAGTAAGCTGGTTTAAACTAAGGGGTTTCGTGTGTGTGGGAACAGCAGTCAAGATGGGGAGGGAAATGCCTGACCTTTACACAGACAGGCATGGGTAAGCCTGCAGGGACTGGACAATTGCAAAGAGCAGGACAAGGGTGAGTGAGATAAACTCCAGTTCCTAGTACTAGTCCCAACTTTCTGAGACTACGTGACCTACGTGATCCAGACTTTGCAAGGAGAAAGCTGAGTTACAGAGTCAGAAGGAGCAGGAGGTTATGTAAAATTTTAACTTTTCCTCTTCATTCCCTGCTCTTAATGCTTCTGTCACTTGTTGTAAAAAGCATCTCATGTTCTGATAGGACATTCAGAGCTCCCCATCGTTTAGGGGGCTCTATTGAGCTATTACCATTTGTAACTTTATGGATTTAATCCGAGAACTGGGTTGTGAACTGGGTGATTGCATTGAGAATACAAGGGCCAAATGAGAGTGCCGCAAAGAGCATGAGAGAGAGGACCTATTAAAGGGAGAAGCCACGATGGCAGCTCCAGATACTGTTCCAGTTACCCCAGAAATTGCCTAGTTTCTCTCTCCTTTTTATGATTTGTTCCCTTAGCTTTTTGGCCATGTCCCTGACTATTTCTGATTGGCTTACATAAAAGCAGCATTCTTCATTCAAGAAGAGGCAGAGTCCTCTCTTTTCAGCTGTCAGTAGGTGCTGCTGCTAAGTTGCTTCAGTCGTGTCCGACTCTTAGCGGCCCCATGGACTGCAGCCCACCAGGCTCCTCCGTCCATGGGATTTTCCAGGCAAGAGTACTGGAGTGGGGTGCCATTGCCTTCTCCAGTCAGTAGGTCTAGCCCTCTCCTATTCTGTAAAACCAGAGTTTTACAGTTCTGTAAAGCCAGGGAGTCTAGTTGGTCCTGTAACAAAGAGCACAGCAATAATACCAATTAGGGATAGAGGCCAGGGTTTACAAAGAAAATCCATCGATATCTTGATAGCCAGATCCTCAGGCTGCCTCCATGTGTTGACCAGCCAGCTGCCAGAGTGTGGCTGGAAAAAGGCTGAAGAGTCCTCAAGCTTCTGCCATGCATTGACTAATCAGCTTCTGGAGTGACTAAAGCAGGGCTCAGCATCCTTTATGGGTGAGGGCTGTTGTCTTTGGAACCGGACCTTGGGGAGTTTTTTAGGGTCCTGAACTTCTTTCCAGGTGTCCTCATCACAGGAAGTAGCTGCCTTCTTGACTCTGGTGTGGTGGATGCAAGGGATGACGCCTGTAACTTTATCAGCAGTAGGGATTGCCAGGACGACTGTGTGAGAGCCTGTCCAAACTGGCTGAAGTGGTTCCCTCTTCCAGTCTTTAACCCATACCTCATCTCCTGGCTGATAGGAAAGAACCCAGTTGCCCAAGTAAACGGGTGTCCTCTCTAAGGTTTCTCGGGCTATATGGCAGAAAACTTCCAGGGCCTGGAGGTTTCAGGACATCTCCAGGTCAGCTAGTTGCTGGTGGTCTCCCTTGAGCTTTTCTATCACTGGGGGGTGGTCTCCCATATGAGATCTCAAGGGAGACTAGCCTGAGGGCCTCGGGGTACATTTCCACAGAGGGAGATGAGAGTCCACAGAAGGATAAGGCAGCCTGTTCTAGCATTGTCTGGGTGTTGGCCAGGGGATATTCTTGTTATACTACTACTTGGAGAAACAAACTTAACAAGAAAGTTAAAGATATGTGGCCCAAAGATTAATAGACGTAGGAAAGCTGCTGAGGGGCTAGCCAGGAGAACCAGGTCCAGACAGTGATTTGTGACATTATGTTTCTCTAGGTATGAGAAGATGCAAGAATTTGGACTCATAAAAATCTTTACCTGAAAACATCTGACTATCTGAAGGCCTGTGTTTTTTTTTTTTTTTTTTTTTCCTTCTTTTTTCCCAGATCACAGAGTACCTTATTTTTTGTCTCTATCCTTTCAAAGGGGTGTTGAAGGTCAGCATCTTGTAGTGGTCATGAGTTAATCTTTGTAGAGGCAGCTAGCAAGGACCAACTTTCAGTCAACAGGGCCCCTTCATAGCCACATATTTGGCCATGTTTTGGGGGCATTTCATGGTCATTGTGACCCGCGGTGCTGGGAAGGCTCATTCCCAGGTCTAGCAAAAATTCCATTGACCAGTCACTCAGTGTGTTGTCACTAGGCCAGGCCTTACAAGTAACAAAAATCTCTGCACCACACCTGTCTTGCTAGCCTCGTGGTCCAGGAACATATTTCCTCTTGCTGCTGCTTCCCATATCTAGGGCTATGTTATTACCATTACTGATCACATATGGAACTGCATATCAGCATTTCATCTCAGCCTCAGTCACACATTTGGTAATGTAAGAAATAATCTTCTGAAACAAGCTGCATGGAAAATAATATAGCTAGCTGTTATTAGTAAGGTCGCAAGCAAGAATTGAAGTCAAGAACTTTCACTGGGTATAGCCTGGTATACCCCAGGTCATCCGACTCAGTTAAATTATAATACTCAAGTGTTAATCTCCTGGTGTACATCATGGAGTATGACCTTTATCCAAAGACTGGTTACTGAGACAAGCTTTAGAAACAACCTTGGAGTATCCTTTTTAATAACTTAATTAAATATTTTAGCAATATAACTTAACAAAGAACTATTTCAGAAGTGTTACTAAGCACGGACCTTAACTAACAAAACTAGAAGTTAACATTCAGTGAAACATAATTTCTTTTTTTTTTTGAGAACTCATTGTGAGGGCATTAACATTGTAGCCAGGGAAGTCTTTAATGCATCAAATAAAAATGAGGTCTGTCAGGGAGCCGGGAAAAGCCAAGCGGCCATCTTGGATTTCCTATAGCCCTGGCTCTTTGATTTTCAGCTGTTGTTTATCCATTTTTAATTTCCTGACTTAGGAGCAGACTGTTGCCATGTTTTAAGGACATCTGGATAGCAAAAGTCTAACCATGAGGAGTTATTTTTTGTAGAAGCAGAATGAGCTTTGTCTACATGTCCCACAATCTTAAATAATGTTTATTTACTTTACCAAAGTAAAAAAAAGATTCTAAAAACAAATATAAATCACTTAAAGACAAAGAAATTCATAATCTGGTTCCAAATAGGAAAAGGAGTATGTCAAGGCTGTATATTGTCACCCTGATTATTTAACTTCTATGCAGAGTACATCATGAGAAACGCTGGGCTGGAAGAAGCACAAGCTGGAATCAAGATTGCCCGGAGAAATATCAATAACCTCAGATATGCAGATGGCACCACCCTTATGGCAGAAAGGGCAGAGGAACTAAAAAGCCTCTTGATGAAAGTAAAAGAGGAGAGTGAAAAGGTTGGCTTAAAACTCAACATTCAGAAAACGAAGATCATGGCATCTGGTCCCATCACTTCATGGGAAATAGATGGGGAAACAGTGGAAACAGTGTCAGACTTTATTTTGGGGGGCTCCAAAATCACTGCAGATGGTAACTGCAGCCATGAAATTAAAAGACGCTTACTCCTTGGAAGAAAAGTTATGACCAACCTAGATAGCATATTGAAAAGCAGAGACATTACTTTGCCAACAAAAGTCTGTCTAGTCAAGGCTATGGTTTTTCCAGTGGTCATGTATGGATGTGAGAGTTGGACTGTGAAGAAAGCTGAGCGCCGAAGAATTGATGCTTTTGAACTGTGGTGTTGGAGAAGACTCTTGAGAGTCCCTTGGACTGCAAGGAGATCCAACCAGTCCATTCTAAAGGAGATCAGCCCTGGTTCTTTGGAAGGAATGATGCTAAAGCTGAAACTCCAGTACTTTGGGCACCTCATGCGAAGAGTTGACTCATTGGAAAAGACTCTGATGCTGGGAGGGATTGGGGGCAGGTGGTAAAGGGGATGACAGAGGATGAGATGGCTGGATGGCATCACCGACTCGATGGACGTGAGTCTGAGTGAACTCCAGGAGTTGGCGATGGACAGGGAGGCCTGGCGTGCTGCAATTCATGGGGTCGCAAAGAGTCGGACACGACTGAGCAACTGAACTGAACTGAAGAAAACTTTGTTCTCTAACAGAGAGAAGACCAAATTCCAGTCTGGTACCAGCC
Organism: Budorcas taxicolor; assembly: GCF_023091745.1. Lineage (NCBI taxonomy): Eukaryota > Metazoa > Chordata > Mammalia > Artiodactyla > Bovidae > Budorcas > Budorcas taxicolor. Next base: position 11,509,449 of record NC_068919.1, on the reverse strand, counting down.
TACTGTTAATAACAAAATTTGTTTATCTGCTTAATCTTAGAAAGTCTTTTCCAAAAATTTTGAAGAACTAGCAGTATTCTTCTAAAGGCATGAGAGTAAAACCATAGAAGGCATGTTTAAAATTTGATTCTATTGCAATTGACAAAGAAACCTGGTCCTAACACTTTAATATGATAACTAGAATTATAATTGACCATACTGTATAAGAGCATATCAGATCTATATGAATTTCACATAATTCTAGGATATCTATATTAGTAACATCAACCATACAGTATAACCTGAAAAGATTTATCACCCCTTCAACAGTACTTCTTATGTAATTTAACATGTGCAATGAACCCAGGTAGCTTAATAGCTCTTTGGGATGTCTCAGGGGCCCTCTGAAGCATCCCAAAGTTAGCTAGAAGTCAAGTTATTTAGGAAGTTTTGTCAATAAATGTCGAAAGGGTTTGTAACACTCAGTCAGGCAGGATCATATGAATTACTGTGAAATAATAGTTATTTACTTAGCCAAAGTTAGCAAAAGATTTCAAGGGCAAATATAGAACAGATCAATTAAGAGGTAAAGAAACTTAAATCTATTATTAAAAGCAGTTCAGCATCTGAAGAAAGTATGTCCTCCTAACAGAGAGAAAGGCCAAACTCAAGTTTTTGCACCAGCTTACTTTAAACTCATTTATGTAAACTTAATTAAATTTATTTTAAACTTAGTCAGTCCTAACCATGCCCAAAACTTTTTTTCAGGGTCCACTTTCCACCAGCCTTTTAATCACTTTCTGTAACAGCCACCTATAAGTCAGACCTACTTTCTTTTCCCGTTATAAAATATAATTTTATTTTTCATACCTTCTTTACTAAAAACATACATCCTACTTTCCTTATTAGATTAGCAAACAAACATTAATACTAGGTATTTAATATTGAATATTTTCCAGTTCATGTGAATCTGAAATTTATTTAGGTTAATTTTTCTTGTATTTGGAATTGTTTGATTTATAAGCACTTACTTTTCTTTAGGCCAATTAAATTAGAACTCATTTATGACTTCAACAGTATTATCAGAAAAAAAACAAAAGACATACACTGAAACATACATAAATCCAGACAGTCAGACAGAGAGAGATCTTAAAGTTTTCTGTTTGGGATTTAAAATATCTCTTTGGCCCCTTTTTTTCCTTGCTTAAAGTTCTAGTTTGCCCAAGGCTGAGGTCTTAGGCAAAGTGGGCTGTGTACTTCAAGGACCTGGAAAGGGTTAACTTCAAGCTTTTTCCTAGGCAGGGCTTTTAACAAGCTAAATGTTTTTAATTGCATATGCAAAAAGAATTGGTTTTGCAGTTTCCAAAAAGAAAAACTTCTCTCACTCTGTTCAATCAGCAATCACGCACTCACAATCTTTCAGAGGCTATCACAATGCCTTCCTTCTCCTGAGTCGCCAGGTTTCCTTAACTGTTGCTCCCTTCCTGGGAGCTCCAAGGAGGTTATCAGTCACAATGCCTCCTTTCTCCCGAGTCCTCAGGTTTCCTTAACAGTTGCTCCTTTCCTGGGAGCTTCAAGAAGATGATCAGTCTCCTCTCCTACCCATTGGGGTAGAACCTGACTGGGGAGTGCCCTGGGGCCTTACCTGATGCTGTGGCCATTCCTGGTGAGTTGGTCCATCCCTCCAGTGAGTCCAGTTGGGGCTCGGCTGTCTGCAGAGTCAGAACACCAGTCTGAAAGAGACCCCGGAATACTCTCAGGTGGCAAGCCTCCTTGTTCGTCTTGGAGTTCCTTTGCTCCAGCCCAGCTGAGCCACCAGTCCAACGGCGCAAGGGGCTGGCGTGGTTGGAACCTCACTGGGGCCTCCAGAAATGTTGCAGAAACCAGTAATTGGGAAACCAAGCACCACGCTCGGAGAGCTGGAGAACTCAGGTTTATTATGCTGGCGGGCCCAGAGGAGTTAACCGTCTAACCTCTGAGCCCTGAACAAAGGGGTTACAGAGTTTTTATAGACAGACAGCGGGCAACACTAGCTGCTAATAGACTGGTTTAAGGTTTCATGCATGTGGGAACAGCAGTCAAGATGGGGAGGGAATACCTGACCTTCACATGGACAGGCATGATCAAGCAGGTTTTCAGGGGCTGGGCAGTTGCAAAGGGCAGGACAAGGTTAAGTGAAATAAGCTCCAGTTCCCAGTATTATAAGTTCCCACTTTCTGAGACTACGTGACCCCCGTGATCCAGACTCTGCAAGGAGCAAGCTGAGTTACAGAGGCGAATCTCGCAGGAGGTTATGTAAAATTTTAACTTTTCCTCTTCACTTCCTTTCTGCCTCCCATATGTAGACAGCAATCTGTATCTAAGAGATAATCCACAAAAATTGTCTCCTAACTTCTTTATATACACAGAAAAGTGTATCTGAGATATGTAATCCACAAGGACCTGATGCTTGGCACTCTTCTTGACCTTCTGTCTATGTTAAAAAGTTCAAAAATGCCTTAGAGATACACCATGGATACGTTATACCTGAATCCGGCAGCTATACGCTGAAGACAAGCACAACACTGCAAATCGACTATCCTCCAACATAGCATTGGCATGATGTTAAAAAAAAGAAAGACAAGCGGTGCCTGCTTCGTTCCCCTGATTGTCCTGACTTGGGTTGTGATCCATCCTGGAACCTCTGCAGCCTGGGTGTCCAGGCTAGACTGCTGTGTTTTTGAGACAGCCTGGCAGGGTGTTTGTTGAGCCCTAGTTAAGCATATACAGTCCACTGTGCTCTGGTTCGGACCAGAGACTCGAGTGGGATCAAGTCCTTGAAGACCTTGGGGGCAATAGCCTCCTAACCTCCACGTCTCCTCATGCTGGAGCTCTCAGCTCAAGCCTCCTTCCTGAGAGTGCAGACTCCTAGGCACTGAAGCACAGTCAGCAAGGTGCTGTGGCTTCTGTTAGGATTAGTCTGGAAGCCATGTGTGTGTGTATGTGTGTGTGTGTGTGTGTGTATCTGTGAGTGAGTGTGTGAGTGTGTGTATGTATCTGTGAGTGTGTGAGTGTGTGTGTGTGTGTGTGTATCTGTGATGCTTTATGGGGAATAAGTAGTGAGACGCAAGCCCTTAAATGTTCACTCAGGTACTTTCCACTCTATTTCACAACCCTGGAAGCCATCTTTGCCTAATGCTCTGCTTGCCCCAGGAACCAGTTCAGTTCAGTTCAGTCGCTCAGTCGTGTCCGACACTTTGCGACCCCATGAACTGCAGCACGGCAGGCCTCCTTGTCCGTCACCAACTCCCAGAGTTCACTCAGACTCACATCCATCGAGTCAGTGATGCCATCCAGCCATCTCATCCTCTGTCATCCCCTTCTCCTCCTGCCCCCAATCCCTCCCAGCATCAGAATCTTTTCCAGTGAGTCAACTGTTCGCATGAGGTGGCCAAAGTACTGGAGTTTCAGCTTTAGCATCATTCCTTCCAAAGAACAACCAGGGCTGATCTCCTTCAGAATGGACTGGTTGGATCTCCTTGTAGTCCAAGGGACTCTCCAGAGTCTTCTCCAACACCGCAGTTCAAAAGCATCAATTCTTCAGCGCTCAGCCTTCTTCACTCTCCAACTCTCATATCCATACATGACCACAGGAAAAACCATAGCCTTGACTAGACAGACCTTTGTTGGCAAAGTAATGTCTCTTTTTGAATATACTATCTAGGTTGGTCATAACTTTTCTTCCAAGGAGTAAGTGTCTTTTAATTTCATGGCTGCAGTCACCATCTGCAGTGATTTTGGAGCCCCCAAAAATAAAGTCTGACACTGTTTCCCCATCTATTTCCCATGAAGTGATGGGACCAGATGCCATGATCTTCGTTTTCTGAATGTTGAGCTTTAGGCCAACTTTTTCACTCTCCATTTTCACTTTCACTTTCATCAAGAGGCTTTTTAGTTCCTCTGCCCTTTCTGCCATAAGGGTGGTGTCATCTGTATATCTGAAGTTATTGATATTTCTCCCAGCAATCTTGATTCCAGCTTGTGCTTCTTCCAGTCCAGCATTTCTCATGATGTACTCTGCATAGAAGTTAAATAATCAGGGTGACAGTATACAGCCTTGATGTATTCCTTTTCCTATTTGGAACCAGTCTGTTGTTCCATGTCTAGTTCTAACTGCTGCTTCCTGACCTGCATACAGATCTCTCAGGAGGCAGGTCAAGTGGTCTGGTATTCCCATCTCTTTCAGAATTTTCCACAGTTTCTTATGATCTACACAGTCAAAGGCTTTGGCATAGTCAATAAAGCAGAAAGAGATGTTTTTTCTGGAACTCTCTTGCTTTTTCCATGATCCAGTGGATGTTGGCAATTTGATCTCTAGTTCCTCTGCCTTTTCTAAAACCAGCTTGAACATCAGGTAGTTCACGGTTCACGTATTGCTGAAGCCTGGCTTGGAGAATTTTGAGCATTACTTTACTAGTGTGTGAGATGAGTGCAATTGTGCGGTAGTTTGAGCATTCTTTGGCATTGCCTTTCTTTGGAATTGGAATGAAAACTGACCTTTTCCAGTCCTGTGGCCACTGCTGAGTTTTCCAAATTTGCTGGCATATTGAGTGCAGCACTTTCACAGCATCATCTTTCAGGATTTGAAAGAGCTCAGCTGGAATTCCATCACCTCCACTAGCTTTGTTCATAGCGATGCTTTCAGTGGGCATCAAAAAGTGCTGCCACCTGTGGACCTTTTCTGTAACTACACCTTGACCAAAGGCATTTGATGGCACCTCCAATTCACAAGGGGGCGGGGGATGCTGTCAATGACAGCTTGCCTCAAGAAATGTCTTGAGGTAAATATTAGAGAAATAAATTGCACATAGATGGGGAAACAGTGGAAACAGTGAGAGACTTTATTTTGGGGAGCTCCAAAAGCACTGTAGATGGTGACTGCAGCCATGAAATGAAAAGACACTTGCTCCTTGAAAGAAAAGCTATGACCAACCCAGACAACATATTAAAAAGTAGAGACGTTACTTTGCTGACAAAGGTCTATCTATTCAAAGCTATGGTTTTTCCAGTAGTCATGTATGGATGTGAGAGTTGGACTATAAAGAAAGCTGAGGACCGAAGAATTGATGCTTTTGAACTGTAGTGTTGGAGAAGACCCTTGAGAGTCCCTTGGACTGCAAGGAGATCCAACCAGTCCATCCTAAGGGAAATCAGTCCTGAATATTCATTGGAAGGACTGATGCTAAAGCTCCAATACTTTGGTCACCTGATGCAAAGAATGGACTCATTGGAAAAGACCCTGATGCTGGGAAAGACTGAAGGCAGGAGGAGAAGGGGATGACAGAGGATGAGAGGGTTGGACGGCATCACTGACTTGATGGACGTGAGTTTGAGCATGCCTCAGGAGTTGGTGATGGACAGGGAAGACTGGCATGCTGTAGTCCACGGGGTTGCAAAGAATTGGACACGACTGAGCGACTGAACTGAACTGAAGTTGCAAACACACCCAACTTGCAAGATGCCAATCAGGACATAAATTTTTCCACACATGTCTAAAAGAAAAAAGAAAGCAAGAAAAAATACCCTAACCACCATAAGATTCTAGGTATCCCTAATTATTGCAAGAGGAATGCTAATCAAAATGACAACAAGAAATCAAATCCCACCAGTCAAGAATGACTATTCTCACAAGTCTACAAACAATATATATGGGAAAGAGAAGGGAGGAATGGGGAACCCCCCACATGCTCGGCCGAAGGAACACTGGCAACAGCCACTAGAACTGACAGCCTCTGCATGGCAGGAAAAAAAATTCAAGAGAGCTGACCCTAGGGTCTGACATTCCCACATCTCAGCCTATATCCTGGGAGAACCATTGTTCAAAAAGTCACATGCACCCCAACATTCACTTCAGCACCACTTACAGGAGCCGAGACACAGACCCCGTGAAATGTCCACTGAGAGATCAAAGCTTAACGAAGACCTGGTACTTATAGACAGTGGACTATTATTTAGCAATGAAAAGCCGCCACTGAGATTATGAATTATTGCACCTGTAGCCGTAGAAATGGATGCTGGAGGATCACATACAAAGCGAAATCAGCCGGACAGATGAAGACAAGAGCGTGTGATGTCCCTTCTAGGCAAAATTTAGGAAGAGATACAAAGGAACTAAATTACAACACAAAAACGGACTCTGAGAATGCAAACACAAGGATTTTTAAAAAATTAAAAAGAAAAGGCCAAAGAATTAATTAGAAGGTTGGGAATAACACATACACAGATATTTGTGTCTGTACCAGACACTCCACAAGGACCTGGTGATCAGCACAGGGAACTATGCTGACCTTCTGCAAAAACCTCTATGGCAAAAGAATAAATAGAATTTGTATGTACGTATATGTCATAAATGAATCAGGCAGCTAGACACTAACGACAAACAGAAAACTGCAAAATTAATATACTCCAACATAGCACAGGCATGAGATTAAAGAAAATAAAAGTGTTGCCTTGTTTATTCCCTCCAGCCTTCCTGACTTGCACTGCTCTTCCATCCCTGGAGCCTGAGCAGGCTTGGGTCCCATCGCTGGATTGGGGTGGAGTCTATACAGCCGAGCAACGAGCCCTTAATTGCGACCCCTCTTAAACGTCTTCTGTCTGGTTTCCCTGACTGAGACCAGAGTCCCTAGTACTCCCAAAGGATGGGAACCCGACCCTCTTATCTTCCAGGACCTTGGAAAAGTTACCTAGCCCCCAGAACCTCTGGTGCTGGGGTCCCCAACCCAAGCTTCCTTCTTGAAAGTGCAGTCTCCTAGGCCCCTCAAGAGGGTGCTGTGGCCCCGGTTGGAATGAGTCTGGAGGGGAGGGGTGAAGCTTTAGGGGGAAGAAGTGAGACCCAACCCCTTAAGTTGCTCAGGCACATTCCATTCCAATTCACAGCCCAGGAAGCCAAGTTGCCCAAGGAATCAGAGGTGGCCAGGAGAAAGTGCTGCCACCTTGTGGAAGCTTTCTGTAACTACAACTGCCCCTCCACGCTTACTGGCACCTCCGTTTCTCTAGCATTGGGGTCTGTTAATGACAGCTGTCCTCAGGACATGTCCTGCGGCAGGAATTGTAGAAATAAATTCCAAACACAACCAGCTTTCAGGAAGCCAACTGCCACAGGTGAATTTTCGTCACACCCTTCATGGAAAAAACTAAGACTCAAACTTCTACCACAGGACAAGATGCTCAGCATCCCTAAATACTGCAGGAATGCCAATCAAAATGGAAACAAGAAATTAAGTCCCATCAGTCCCATCAGAGCATCCTCAGGAGGCTACAAACACTAAAGGCAGCAGAGCCTGAGGAAAGGGAACGCCCCTACACAGTAGGTGGGAAGGCACACTGACAACATCCAGTATAATGCAGTCTCTGAATGCCTGAAAGTACACTATCAAGATAGACTAGGTCTCAGATCAGTCACTCAGTTGAGTCCGACACTTTGCAACCCCATGGACTGCAGCGTGTCAGGCTTCCCTGTCCATCACCAACTCCTGAAGCTGGCTCAAATATGTGCACCAAGTTAGTGATGCCATCCAACCATCTCATCCTCTGTCATCCCCTTCTCCTCCTGTCTTCAATCTTTCCCAGCATCAGGGTCTTTTCCAATGAGTCTGCTCTTCACATTGGGTGGCCAAAGTCTTAGAGCTTCAGCTTCAGTGTGTCCTTCCAATGAAAACTTCAGGACTGATTTCCTTTAGCATTAACTGGTTGGACCTCCTTGCAGTCCAAGGGACTTTCTGTGGTGCTGGAGTCTTCTCCAACACCACAGTTCAAAAGCATCAATTCTTCAGCACTCAGCTTTCTTTATAGTCCAGCTCTCACATCCATACATGACAACTGGGAAAACCATAGCTTTGACTAGATGGACCTTTGTTGGCAAAGTAATGTCTCTGCTTTTTAATATGCTGTCTAGGCTGGTCATAGCTTTTCTTCCAAGGGGCAGGCGTCTTTTAATTTCATGGCTGCAGTCACCATCTGCAGTGATTTTGAAGCCCAAGAAAATAAAGTTGATCACTGTTTCCATTGCTTCTCCATCTATTTGCCATGGAGTGATGGGACCGGATGCCATGATCTTCATTGTTTCAATGTTGAGTTTTAAGCCAGCTTTTTGACTCTCCTCTTTCACTTTCATCAAGAGGTTCTTTAGTTCCTCTTCACTTTCTGTCATAAGGGTGGTGGTGTTGGGGGAGTGTGTAATTTCCTCGGTTCTGTCTTGCTGCAGCAAGAATTTGAAGTGATGGATGAATCGGTGTTATAGCTCAGTTTTCTTAGGAAAAACAAAGGATAGTACATCCTCGAGGAGTGAGGCCGGGCTGACCCAAGAGACAAGATAGGAGAGGGCTCAATCCTTCTAGGCTTCCTCCTTTTATACACTTGTCTCCTCCCGCCTCAGCCTGCCCTATGTAAATTGGGCTAGCCAGGAGGGCTGTTTGTTTTACCTGAGGTCTTCACTCTGGTCCTGGACCTTCCTTTGTTCTATATTTGTGGACTCTCTTTTTTTTAACCTCTTCTAACTACCAAACAGTGTCATCTGCGTATCTGACATTATTGCTATTTCTCCCAGCAATCTTGATTCTAGCTTGTGCTTCATCCAGCCTGGCATTTTGCATGGTGTACTCTGCATATAAGTTAAATAGGCAGGGTGACAATATACAGCCTTGACGTACTTCTTTCCCAATTTGAAACCAGTCTGCTCTTCCATGTCCAATTCTAACTGTTGCTTCTTGACCTGCATACAGATTTCTCAGGAGGCAGGTAAGGTGATCTGGTATTCCCATCTCTTGAAAAATTTTTCACAGTGTGTTGTGATCCACACAGTCAAAGGCTTTGGCATAGTCAATAAAGCAGAAGTAGATGTTTTTCTGGGACTCTCTTGCTTTTTTGATGATCCAGCAGATGTTGGCAATTTGATCTCTGGTTCCTCTGCCTTTTCTAAATACAGCTTAAACATCTGGATGTTCACGGTTCATGTACTGTTGAAGCCTGGCTTGGAGAATTTTGAGCATTATTTTGCTAGTGTGTGAGATGAGTGCAATTGTGCAGTAGTTTGAGCATTCTTTGGCATTGCCTTTCTTTGGGATTGGAATGAAAACTGACCTTTTCCAGTCCTGTGGCCACTGCTGAGTTTTCCAAATTTGCTGCCATATTGAGTGCAGCACTTTCACAGCATCATCTTTCAGGATTTGAAATACCTTAACTGGAATTCCTTCACCTCCACTAAATTTGTTTGTAGTGATGGTTCCTAAAGCCCATTTGACTTCGAGTTCCAGGATGTCTGGCTCTAGGTGAGTAATCACACCATTGTGGTTATCTGGGTCATGAAGATCTCTTTTTGTATTGTTCTTCTTCTGTGTATTCTTGCTACCTCTTAATATCTCCTGCTTCTGTTAGGTCCGTACCATTGCTGTCCTTTATTGGGCCCATCTTTGCATGAAAACTTCCCTTGGTATCTGTAATTTTCTTGAAGACATTTCTAGTCTTTCCCTTTCTGTTGTTTTCCTCTGTTTCTTTGCATTGATCACTGAGGAAGACTTTCTTATGCCTGAATAAGACATTTCTGAATGCCTGAAAATACACTATCAAGAGAAGCTAGGTCTAGGATCTGACAGTCCCACACTGATAAATCCATCATTCAAAAAGGCACATGAACCCCAACCAGCACTACAACGTTACTCACAATACTCACAATACTCTCAACAGAGAGACAGCAAAATCTTCACCAACAGATTAAGCTTGAACAAGATCCATATGTATGATGTACATATATATCATGGACTATTAGCCATAAAAACCAAAACTGAAGTAAGGAAATTATGTCACTGGTAGCCACAGGGATAGCTCTAGAAGGATCAGGCAGACAAAGGAAGCCAATGACACAAGATGTCCCTTCTAGGCAAAATAAAAAAGGTGAAACAAAAGAAAGAATTTATGACCCGAAGATAGACGATAAGAATTCAAATTCAAACCAAGAGTTCAAGAAAAAAGTGAAGGGCATGGGACGAATTAGGAGGTTGGGACGAATACAGACACAGAAATCTGTATCTGTAATAGTAATCCACAAGGATTATCAGCTTTCTTCCTCCCTTCCACATATACACAGAAATCTCTATCTCTCATCTATACACAAAAACGTGCATCTCTAAGAGATACTCCACACAGACTATTTTCTTCCTTCCTCATATATACAGAACACTGGATATGATGGATATGAGGACCAGATGCTCAGCACATTGCTCGACCTTCTGCAATAAACTCTATGGGAAAAAGAAAAAAAAAAAACAAAATGACTAGACGTGTTCCATGGATACGCCATACCTGAATCAGCCGACTGTACACCGATATCAAGCACAGGGGGCAGGCTGACTCTACTCCTGCTTCATCGGCATGAAGTCAAAGGAAAGGAGAGAAAATCAATGCCAACTTTATTGTTTCCAGCCTCCCTCATTTGGGCTTCTACGGCATCCCAGGAGCCTGACTAGGCTTGAGTCCCAAGGCTGGACTGGGGTGGGGTCTAGACAGCCTGGCAGGGTGCCCTTCATTGAGCCCCTTTTTAGGTATTATTATTATTTCTGAATCCCTTTGAAAATCACAACTCTCTGCTTGTCTCAGCTGGGACCAGAGTCCCGAGTGGGATCAAAGCCTGGAGGATCATGGAGGCAACAGTCACCTAGCCTGCACATCTGCTGCTGCTGGGATTCCCAGCTCAAGCCTCTCTCCTGAGAGCGCAGCCTCCTAGCACCTAAGTACCCTCAGCTGGGTGCTGTGGCCGTGGTTGGGGTTAGTCTGGTGGTCGGGTGTGTGAAGCTTTAGGGGGAAGAAGCAATGAGTCACTAGGCTGCAGGTATTTTTCTCTGGCACATTCCACTTCAATTCACAGCCCAGGAAGCCCACTTTCCCTGAGGCTCTGGTTATCTGAGGAACCAGAGGCGGGCAGGGGAAAGTACTGCCTTGTGGAAACTTCCTATAATGATAACACACCACCTGTTCAGTTCAGTTCAGTTCAGTTGCTCAGTCGTTGACTCTTTGTGACCCCATCGACTGCAGCACGCCAGGCCTTCCTGTCCATCACCAGCTCTCGGCGTTTACTCAAACTCGTGTCCATTGAGTTGGTGATGCCATCCAACCATCTCATCCTCTGTCGTCCCCCTCTCCTCCCACCTTCAATCTTTCCCAGCATCAGGGTCTTTTCAAATGAGTCAGCTCTTCACATCAGGTGGCCAAAGTATTGGAGTTTCAGCTTCAGCTTCAGTCCTTCCAAAGAATATTCAGGACTAATTTCCTTTAGGATGGACTGGTTGGATCTCCTTGCAGTCCAAGGGACTCTGAAGAGTCTTCTCCAATACCACAGTTCAAAAACATCAATTCTTCGGCGCTCAGCTTTCTTTATAGTCCAACTCTCACATCCATACATGACCACTGGAAAAACCATAGCCTTGGCTAGACAGACCTTTGTTGACAAAGTGATGTCTCTGCTTTTTAATATGCTGTCTAGTTTGGTCATAACTTTCCTTCCAAGGAGTAAGTGTCTTTTCATTTCATGGCTGCAGTCACCATCTGCAGTGATTTTCGAGCCCAGAAAAATAAAGTCAGCCACTGTTTCCCCATCTATTTCCCATGAAGTGATGGGACCAGATGCCATGATCTTCGTTTTCTGAATGTTGAGCTTTAAGCCAACTTTTTCACTCTCCTCTTTCACTTTCATCAAGAAGCTCTTTAGTTCTTCTTCACTTTCTGCCATAAGGGTGGTGTCATCTGCATGTCTGAGGTTATTGATATTTCTCCTGGCAATCTTGATTCCAGCTTGTGCTTCCTCCAGCCCAGCGTTTCTCATGATGTCCTCTGCATATAAGTTACATAAGCAGGGTGACAATATACAGCCTTGACGGGCTCCTTTTCCTATTTGGAGCCAGTCTCTTGTTCCATGTCCAGCTCTAACCACCTGTGCTCACTGGCATTTCTATTTCAAATGTCCTTGTTGTTCAGTCACTCAGTCATGTCCGACTCTTTGTGACCTCATGGATTGCAGCCCGCCAGGCTTCCCTGTCCTTCACCATCTCCCAGACCTTGCTCAAACACATCCGTTGAGTCAGTGATACCATCCAACCATCTCATCCTCTGTTGTCCCTTTCTCTTCCTGTCTTCAATCTTTCCCAGCATCAGGGTCTTTTCCGATGAGTCAGTTCCTCACATCAGGTGGCCAAAGTATTGGAGCTTCATCTTCAGTCCTTCCAATGAATATTCAGGACTGATTTCCTTTAGGATTGCCTGGTTGGATCTCCTTGCAGTCCAAGGGACTCTCCAGAGTCTACTCCAACACCACAGTTCAAAAGCATCAATTCTTCGGTGCTCAACTTGCTTTGTAGTCCAACTCTCACATCCATCCATGACTATTGGAAACACCATAGCTTTGACTGGGTGAACCTTTGTCAGCAAAATAATGTCTCTGCTTTTTAATATGCTGTCTAAGTTGGTCATAGCTTTTCTTCCAAGGAGCAAGGGTCTTTTAATTTCATGGCTGCAGTCACCATCTGCAGTGATTTTGGAGCCCAAGAAAACAAAGTCTCTCACTGTTTCCATTATTTCCCCATCTATTTGCCAGGAAGTAATGGGACCGGATGCCATGATCTTTGTTTTTTGAATGTTGAGTTTAAACCAACATTCAAATGTCTTGGGGGGATTGTCAATGACAGCTGCCCTCAGGCCATTTCCTGGGGTGGGCATTGCGGAAAGAAATTCCAAACACCATGGACTTTTCAGGAAGTCAACAGCAAAGGGGAATTTTCCACACAAACTTTAAGAAATAATGCAAAACCCAGATCTCCACCACAGGCCAAGATGCTCTGCATCCCTAATTACTGCAGGGATGCCACTGAGTAAGAAGAACCCCCTACCCAGTCGGTGGGAAGGTAGTCTGGCAAAACGAAGGATAGTTGACAGTCTCCAAAGGCCTGAAAGTAAACTATCGAGAGAGGCTAAGCCTGGGATCTAACATCCTCCCATCTGGTCCTGGATGCCGAGAAGGCCATCTTTCCAAAGACACATGCACCCCAACGAGCACTGCAGCACCAGCTATAAGAGCAACACCGATAAACAGCAAAATCCTCAGCAACAGACTAAAGCTTCAACGAGACGTGCTCCGTATGTGTGATGGACTATCGCTCGGTCATACCAAAACAACACTCAATGAGGAAACTGTGCCCCTGGGATCTGATCGAGCCTACATGGGGCTCGTGGTAGAATGGCTCATGATGTTGACCTCGCAAACAAAGAATAAAATCACAGTGACCCTTGAGACTGACCAAATTGCCCAAATGGCACACTGTTTTCCCACTGGCGCCTACCTTCTCAAAGCTACGAGACCACAGGATTCCAGACCTCTGGCTACGAGACCACGGAACTCACCTACAGGCTAAAAATTAACCATCCCTTCAGAGAATTCTTCATTGGCAGATTATAAGAAAGACCCCATCGGAAAGGGAGGACACTGGTTCTGCTAAGGGCCAGTCACCGTCTTTTTTCCCTCTAATAAATTTCCTTGTCTTGCCTGACTGCCCAGCTGGCTCTGTTTTTCTCTGCACTCACCTTACATTCTGGTGCTGAAACCCGGGACGGAAGGTCCACCGCAGCTGGGTGGTGGGCTCCTCTCACAAGCACACCTCCGGTGGTCCCTTCTGTTGGACCTGGCCGAGAAACTGAGACGAGCTCCGGGATGGGACCATCCACCTGTCTTGCTGGACTGACATCCACCCACCAGCCCACATTTCATCCATCTGTTTCAAGGGTGAGTGAAATCCCATTCCCTTGGATCTTCTCTCTCTCTCTTTCGCCTTGTTTCCAAGCCCTAGCACTAGGCAGGAGGATCTCCACGGCCCTCGGGCCCTTGGCCTTGCGCTCCATCTGACTTTGAAATTAGGGGGCACCCATTTCAAAGCAGACTGTTATTGCTCTCTGAGAAGGTCCTGAGAACAGGGATGCCTTTTCTCTCGGCCCTTTCTCCTTGCTCTTCCTCGCCCTTGTCTACCCTTCCCATTCGGCCACAACAGGAAATTCTCAATCCCAGCCCTCAAAATCTGCTCCTCTAGGATGCCTTCTCTGAGACCTAAAAGCCTTGGGCTTCCAAGGGGCGATTGCACCAAAAAGACTTATTTACTATTCTAACACTGTCTGGCCACAATACACTTGATAATAGGTCCCCAATGGCCAGAAAACAGAACTCTGGATTATAATCCTCTACGGGACATCAGTAACTTCTGCCACCACAACGGCAAGTGGTCAGAGATCCCCCATGTCCAGGCTTTCTTCACTCTCCGCTCATGACCCTCCCTCTGTGAATCCTGTTCTACTTCTCAGACACTCTTAGCCCACTCTGGGCCACATCCTCCTCATACAATGTCTCCTGATCCCTGTTCAGACTTTTCTTCTTCTTCCTTCGATCCTTCTGACCACAGTCCACCCCCTATCGCTCCCAATCCCCTTGCAGCTGCTCCAGACCCAGTTTCACAGTGTCCACCTTACGCCCCCTCCTCCCTCCCCCCTTCTCAAGCACAGGCCTCCACCACCACTCCCAGCCCCCCTCCCCTGCCCTTGCCTGAGATAAGCTCTGAGACCTCAGCCCCACGCTCTACCGCAGGGTCCCAAGGCTTTACCCTGACCTCCCTAGATCCCCTCCCATATCCAGTCCTGAACAAGCAGGAAACTTTACAGCAGGACCCCTCGCCTTGCCCTGCTCCACTCCTCCCTGTATGGGAAGCAGCTGGAGCAGAAGGCATTGTTGGGGTTCATGTCCCATTCTCCCTCACCGATCTATCTCAAATCGAAAAGCAGCTTGGCTCTTTCTCTTTAGACTCTGATAATTATCTGAAAGAAATCAAGTATCTTACCCAGCCTTACAACTTAACCTGGCATGATATTTACATCGTCCTTTCCTCCACTCCCAGAAGAGGAGGAACGAGGATGGCAAGCCTCTCAGGCACATGCTGATGAGATACAGAGGACAGATGACACTAAAGCCCACAGGGGCCATGGCTGTCCCCCGAGATGATGCCAACTGGGATTTTCAGGCAGGGAGACCTGGAGGAGCAGCCCGTAGTCACATGGTTGCTTGCCTCATCATGGGCCTTCAAAAGGCAGGACATAAAGCCGTCAACTTTGATAAGCTCCAGCTAATAACTCAAGGACTGGACAAAAACTGGGCACAATTTCTGGTCAGGTTAATGGAAGCCCTACAAAAATATACAAGATTAGACCCCACTTCAACAGAGGGCATCATTGTCCTTAACAGCCATTTTATCTCCCAGTCATCCCCAGATATCCAAAAGAAACTAAAAAAGGCAGAAGGCCCTCAAACCCCTCAACGAGACCTTTTAAATACAATTTTCAATAACTAGGAAGAGAAGACAAATCTAGAGAAGGCCCAGGGGGATCAGGTTAAATACCGCCTATTAGCCACTGCCCTACATGGCTCCACATTTCCACCAATCAACAATGACAGGAAGCCCCCTGGGCCCTGCTTCAAATGCGGCAAAGACAGTCACTGGACCCTCATGCCTAAACCAAGGCCCCCTCCAGGTCCGTGTCCCAGCTGTGGCATAAAGGGACATTGGAAGGTCAACTGCCCAAATCCCCCTCCAGGGATCCGGACATCCCCTCCTGGTCCCGAGCAGGAGTCCTCCGACCCAGCTCTGCCCAGCCTCCTTGGACTTGCTGCTGAAAACTGAAGGTGCCCAGGGCCCCGACTCTCATCACCTCTACGGAGCCCAGGGTAGCTTTCTCAGTGTCAGTTAAGCCGATCTCTTTTCTCATCGACCTGGGTGTCACTGTGCTGTGCCTGCCTACTCTGGAAGCCCCGAGGTCTCTCAGGTCTCTGTTACAGGGGTTGATGGTTCAATATCTACACTACGAACAACCGAGCCTCGACTTTGCACACTTCAAGATACCCCATTTTCCCATTCTTTTCTCATACTCCCAAAATGCCCCACTATTATTCTTGGAGAGATCTGCTCTCAAAATCCAAAGCCTCTATTACTGTCCCAGGCCCATCTTCTGATCTAGCCTGGCTACTGCTACTCAACCCCACCTTCTCTTCCCCCACCCCATTGCCCTCCACGTCCATAAACCCCATAGTTTGGGATACAGACAACCCATCTGTCACCTCTCACCATGCTCAATTCATATCCGCCTCAAAAATCCCTCTAAATTCCCCCAATCAACCACAATATCCAATCCCTCAAAAACATCAACAAGGGTTAAAGCCCATCATCACTAAACTCCTACATCAGGGTCTCTTGCGCCCAAGCCACTCTCCCTATAACACCCCTATCTTACCCATCGAAAAGCCAAAATGGCTCCTATTGCCTGGTCCAAGGCCTGAGAGTTATCAGTATGGCTGTCATCCCCATATTCCCAGGAGTCCCAAATCCCTATACTCCTCTCTCGTTCCCTCTTCCACCACCCACTTCACTGTTCTACACCTCAAGGATGCCTTCTTTACCATCCCTTTACACCCAGACTCTCAAGACCTCTTTGCCTTTATCTGGACTGATCCAGACAATCATCGCTCCCCACAGCTGACAGGGACAGTCCTCCCACAAGTCTTTCGTGATAGCCCTCACTTCTTTGGCCAAGCTCTAGCATCATCAGACCTAACCTCTCTTGACCGTACTCTGAGTACTGTCCTCCAATATGTGGATGATCTCCTCCTTTGTAGTCCTTCGCTTACACACTCTCAGCAACAAACTGTACAACTCTTCAATTTTCTAGCTGATCGAGGCCATTGAGTTCTCCTACTGTTCAGCTCTCTCTTCCTAGAGTCACTTATCTTAGAGTCCTTTTATTACCAACCAAAAGATATATTACTACTGATGAAAAGTCCCTTATATCTACCCTACCACTCCCTACATCAAAAACAGATCCTGTCCTTCTTGGAGTTAGCTGGGTATCTACACTTCTGGATTCCTAATTTTGCCCTCTTGGCACAACCCCTGTATCAAGCCACTCAAGGAGATCTTTCAGAACTAGAGATAAAATCAAATATCCATTCAGCCCCAGCTCTCACACTTCCTGACCTGTCTTGCCCCTTTATACTCTACTGAAAGACACAAAATTGCCCTAAGAGTTTTGAGACAAAATTAGGGCCCCTCCTTCACCCCTGTTACTTATCTGTCAAAGCAATTAGATGCCACAATTCGAGGACGGCCAGCCTGCCTACATGCTCTGGCAGCAGCTGCGCTCCTCGCTCAGGAAGGTAAACAACTTCCTTTTGGAGCACCCACGGTCATTGATTCACCATATGACTTTAAGGACTGTCTCACAAATCCATGACCCTGCTATCTCCTTCACACATTCAGCTAATTCATGTCACCCTTCTTGAATCTCCCGAGTTTTCCTTTGAACTCTGTCCTACTCTCAACCCTGCCACCCTTATCCCGAATTCTTCTGAGCCCCCCACCCATACTTGCAAAGAGGCATTAGAGGACCCGGCGCCCCATTTCTCCCACATTTCCTCAATGCCTCTAAATAACCCTGACTCTGCTTGGTGTATTGATGGCAGCTCCTCTACCACATCAGAAGGAAGAAAGGCACCTGGATGCGCAGTTGTCTCTGACACCAAACTTATTGAGCCCAAACCTGGCCCCTCGGGAACCTCTTCCCAAAAGGCAGTACCTATTGCACTAACTAGAGCACCTACCCTCGCAGCTAACAACAGAGCAAACATATACACTGATTCTAAATATGCTTTCCACATCGTACACTGACATGCTGCCATCCGGAAGGAGCGAGGGCTCCTATCTGCCAAAGGTTCTCCCATAACTAACACCCTGCTCATACTCCAACGTTTAAAAGCAGCTAATATGCCAACTGAAGTAGGCATCATACATTGCCAAGGTCACCAGAGGGCCTCAGACCTCATTTCATGGGGCAACAACACCGCAGACAGTGAAGCAAAACAAGCCTCACTCCAATCACCAGCTCAACAACTTATAGTAATCTCCAACATAAAACCCCTTCACCTCCCCGAAAACACACGATTGTTACAAGAGGGAGCACAGCCACAAGGAGACGGGGTACGAAACCAGGGCTGCTGTGTCCTTCCCCAATCTCAGGCCACACCGATTCTGACAGACATCCATCAGGCCCTACAGGTAGGCACTAAACCTCTTTATCACCTCTTAAGACCTCTTATGGCATCACTGACTCGATGAACATGAGTTTGAGCAAGCTCTGAGAGTTGGTGATGGACAGGGAAGCCTGGCGTGCTGCAGTCCATGGGGTCGCAAAGAGTCGGACACAACTGAGCAGTTGAACTGAACTGAAGACCTCTTATCACCTACCCTAACATTCTTTCACTTCTACAAGTCACTCACTCTTGCATTATCTGCTCCCCAGTCTTACGACAGGGGGCCCTAAAGCCTATGCTCTCACTCTCAACATGTCAGTCTTGAGGGCATATCCCAGGAGAGGACTGGCCAATTGACTTCAGGCACATGCCTCCAACACGAAAATGAAAACTCATGTTCACTGTCAGAGACACTTTTTCAGGGTGGATTGAGGCTTTTCCTATGAGATCAGAAACTGCCTCAGAAACTGAGTAACACTGCGTTTCTCATATGAGAAGTCATCCCTCGCTTTTTCCTCCAACTCTCTCTCCAATCTGATAATGGGCCAGCTTTCATTTCCCAAATCCCTCAACAAGTAGCCCAATCTTTTGGCATAATCTGACAACTACATATTCCTTACAGACCCTCCCTATCCCACTAATTCATAACCGACCCAAATGGGCAATTCAATTCATTGCTCTATTAATAAGTATAGGAATAGCAGCTGGGATTGGAACAGCGACTGCAGGACTCACAACCTCTTTAAATTAGTACCAAAGCCTTTCTAAAGACCTCACTGAGAGCCTAGAAGAAATAGCTACTAGCCTTATCACTGTCCCAAACCAGCTAGATTCCCCGGCAGTCGTGGTCCTCCAAAACAGAAGAGGATTAGACCTTCTCACGGCAGAAAACAGGGGCCTGTGTCTATTTTTGGAGGAAGTGCACTGCTTCTACACCAGCAAATCAGGCGTTGTAAAGAAAGAAAGTGAAAGTTGCTCAGTTGTGTCCCACACTTTGCAACCGGACTATTCAGTCCCTGGAATTCTCCAGGCCAGAATGCTGGAGTGGGTAGCCTTTCCCTTCTCCAGGGGATCTTCCAAACCCAGGGATCGAATCCAGGTCTCCCTCATTGCAGGCGGATTCTTTACTATCTGAGCCACCAGGGAAGCCCATAAACAATGATAGTTTGGAGAAAAACAGTAAAGCTCTATCTGATCAGCTGTGCTTGGTGTGTCTCACAGAACAGAGTGACTCAGAGACGGAGGCGTGAAGGGTATTTCTAAATTCATGTTTAGGAAAGTGAGACTGATGGTACTATTAGCTCCACACACACTTCATCACTCACTCTTATCTCCATGACCTAAAGCAGATGGAATCCAAGATACCATGTTGCAGTAAAGTGTATAAAAAATAGAACCACAGTGAATTTATTTCAAATAGTAAGTGCTCAAGTACAAGACTGAATGTATCATAGAAGAAAGGACAGTGGCAATTAGAGGAATCAAAAATACTGAGTCCAGGGACTTCCGTGGTGGTCCAGTGGCTAAGACTCCACGGTCCCAGTGCAGGGGTGTGGGTTTGATCCCTGATCATGACAGGTTGTTGCTGAGCCATTAAAGATGCTGGGATTCTTGGCCTCCAGAGGAGAAGAATTCAACCTGGGGCCAGTGATGAGGCTTGATCGCTCGGAGCTTTTGTGTAATAAAGTTTTACTGAAGTATAAAAGAGATAGAGAAGGCTTCTGACATAGACATCAGAAGGGGGCAGAAAAAGTGCCCACCTGCTAGTCTTTAGCAGAAGTTATATACCTACTGGCAGGCTGCTAATTAGAGAAAGGAAACACCTCAAAACTCAGAGAGTGGCACCAGGCCTCTCATCTGCAACATGCATTTTGGCATAACATTGGCAAAAGGTGAATTGGCCCAGGCCATAAAACTGCTGCTGCTGCTGCTGCTGCTAAGTCGCTTCAGTCGTGTCCGACTCTGTGCGACCCCACAGACGGCAGCCCACCAGGCTCCCCCATCCCTGGGATTCTCTAGGCAAGAACACTGGAGTGGGTTGCCATTTCCTTCTCCAATGCATGAAAGTGAGAAGTGAAAGTGAAGTCATTCAGTCATGTCCGAGTCTTAGCGACCCCATGGACCGCAGCCTACAAGGCTCCTCCGTCCATGGGATTTTCCAGGCAAGCCATAAAACTATTGACCTGAATCTTGAATCAAGGCAGGTTTCCAAGCAAATACATAGTCTCATTAACATAGCTTAAGAGAATATTTGCGTAAGTAAAACACTAGCTTGTTGAGTAAAACATATTGGTTTGTCAAGTCAGTTCAGCATCTTAGGCACTTGAAGAAAGACAGTCTTAGGTAAATACACAGTTTATTAACATAGCTTAAGAAAAATATTTCCATAAGAAAACACATTGGCTAGCTCAAGGTTTGAGAAAAGTTAAGTTCAGGTGGAGCCAGGCGTTGTCATGGCAACGTAGAATGAACACGGCAACAACAAAGAAACCTTTTAATTTTGTGTAGAGAAGGGAAAAAAATCCGACACTTGTAGTTTGTTTCCTCCTGCTGCTTAAGAGAGAGAGAAAAAACGTCTGACCCTTGTAGCCTATTTTCTCCATTTGGAGACCCCTAGCCTTCCTGCCTGTTACCCTCTCAGTAGATCCCACATGTCACAACTAAAGAGTCTGCACGCTGCAGTGAAGATGAGACAGTCCACACACTGCAACTAAGGCCCAGGGCAACCAAATACATTTTAAAATAAGTTTTAAGAAAAAGAAATATTGAGTCCATTGTTACTAAGAAAGAATATTGAGTAATGTTACATGATTGCAAAGAAATGTTACAAGATGGTGAAATATACTGAAGGAAAATATTCTTGTAACAACATTTAAACACTTCAGATAAACAAGGACTATAACCATCATTTTATTGCAAGAAAACTATGCATGCTATGGCTGACAAAAGTGGCCCTTATTTTTCTCATGTAATTGGCTCTCTTTTTGTCATGCTATTCTGCCAACTAAAGAAGCCCACTGAGATGCTTCCTGGAGGTTTGCAGCAGGCTGAGTCTGCACTCCCAGGGCCCAGTAATTTTTCCAAGTGAAAACAACTTGCTTGACTTACAAATCTTGACTTACAAAAAATTGTTACAACATATTCCTTAAGTGTAAAGTAGGAAACTGTGACAATTCCCACAATTATAATACAATGTAACATGGGAAATAGATGGGGAAACAGTGGAAACAGTGTCAAACTTTATTTTTTGGGGCTCCAAAATCACTGCAGATGGATTGTAGCCATGAAATTAAAAGATGCTTACTCCTTGGAAGAAAAGTTATGACCAACTTAGATAGCATATTCAAAAACAGAGACATTACTTTGCTGACTAAGGTCCATCTAGAAGGCAATGGCACCCCACTCCAGTACTCTTGCCTGGAAAATCCCATGGATGGAGGAGCCTGGTGGGCTGCAGTCCATGGGGTCGCTAAGAGTCGGACACGACTGAGCGACTTCACTTTGACTTTTCACTTTCATGCATTGGAAAAGGAAATGGCAACCCACTCCAGTGTTCTTGCCTGGAGAATCCCAGGGACGGGGGAGCCTGTCTATGGGGTTGCACAGAGTCGGACACGACTGAAGCGACTTAGCAGCAGCAGCAGCAGCAGCAGTAATCTAATACAAAACAAAGGAAAACTTGTTCTCCTCAAGCATTGGGGACGACAGAAACATTTCAGAGCCCACTGGGGTTCACTGTGAAAACTAGTGTGTTTACATTAATAAAAACTAGACTGACGTTTCTGATGGCTGTTTCTCGGGAGTAAGTAGACTGATAATCATCACAGCTTTATTTCCAGGGAGACGCACTAGGAGGAGATGAACCCAAGGTGCCTGCTCTGATGAAGGAGGAAGCGCACTGTTTGCTTGGATGACTGTGGGGCTGACCTCCACTCCCTGGCTTTGCTCTCACCTAAGGAGCGGTTCGGACTTCCCAGGTGACTCAGTGGTAAAGGATCTGCCTGCCAAGCAAGAGACATGGGTTGGAGCCCTGGGTCAGGAGGATCCCCTGGAGAAGGGAATGGCAATCCACTCCAGTATTCTTGCCTGGGAAATGCCATGGACAGAGGAGTCTGGCGGGTTCCAGTCCATGGGACCCCAAAGAATCTGATGCAACTGAGTGACTAACACTTTCACTTTGAATGAGCAACCGCAAGGCAAAGGGAGGCACTGAATCACATCCACCGACCACCAGCGTTTACAGCCTCAGCCAGACCTGGGCTGTGAGGTCACCCAGCCCGGGACCAAAGGCATGAGATGAAGAAGAGAAGCAACGAACGCCTGTGTCCTGTCTGGTCTGCCCTTGGGTACGTACATCTGTCTCCTTTTTACAAAACGACATTTGGAGTTCCTGCGGCAGTTGGGTCCCTAGCATCCATTAGGTAACTTGGTTTAGCCGGCCCCGCCCAGGCTCCCGCCCCTGCACCGATGCACTCTCTCTCATTCAGGCACCAAGTGGAAGCTCAGAGTTCTACATGCACAGCGGGCATTTCCACCTCCCTATGCATGGAGACCAGACCCTCCCACTCCCACCCTGCGACGACGAGCCCTCCATCACACATGCGTGGAGTCAGGGGCGTGAAGCCTCTGTGAGCCTAAAACCAACACACTAAGATCCAGGGGCACAGTATGAAGTATCAGGACTAACAAGTGGGACTTCCCTGGAGGTCCACTGGGTAAGCTTCCACCTATCAGTGCAGCGACACAGGTTCAGTCCCTGGTCTGGGAAGATCCCACATGCTGTGGGGCAACCAAGCCTGAACGCTACAACTACTGAAGCCCGTGCACCAAGAACCCACAGCATGGTCCACACAAAAAAGAAGCCGCCGCAATGAGAAGCCCTGGCGCTGGTGGGAACTAGAGAGGAGCCCCCTGTCGCAGCAACTAGACAAAGCCTGAGTGTAGCAAGAAGACCCAGCACAGCCGAAAATAAAATAAAAATCAAAGCCAAAATATAAGACTCACAAGTGGTCCATGCTGTGTCTCAAATCGCAAACTATAACTGTGCTGAAAAGTATGAGTAACACATTTATTGACTGCAGTGACCTACTCTTAGAAGGGAGTTTAAAAATAAACCATTTTAATGATCTTTGCTGTTTATCTGCTTTTTAAAAGCAACTTTCTGTTAAACAAATGTGTTCTAATGATCAATAAAGCGAGCTAGTATCAACTCACGTTCTTTACAACAGAAAGAATACACACACATGAAATATTTGAAAGTGGGAAAGTGCCTGTTTTAAGAGTACTATGGTTACAGAAGGATTCGTATGCTAGAGAAAGTGTGTATCATCTGCTAAGATGGTTTCACATTCATGAGAGAGTCAACATCTCATTCTCCAGCTGCTACTGGACCCCTGGGCATTTCTAATACTTTTTCTTTGTTTGACAGTGTGCTCAGTTGCTCAGTCATATCTGACTTTTTGAGACCCCATGGACTGTAGCGCACCAGCCTCCTCTGTCCATGGGATTCTCCAGGCAAGGATACTTGGGCATGGGTTGCCATGCCCTTCTCCAGGGGATTTTCCCAACTCAGGAATTGAACCTGTGTCTTTTGCACCTCCTGCACTGGCAAGTGGATTCTTTACCACTGCACCACGTAAGAAGCCTTAATATGATGTTACAAACTTAAAAACAAATCCCCTGTGTGATAGAATTGGAGGCTAAATGTAAATCTACTGGCTGTTCACACTAAGTCGACAAGGCCTCTCTTTACCACCCCCTCCAAAGCCATCCTGTCACTAGGAGCAGGAGCCACAGTCATCACAATAAATAACCTGCGAGCCCTGAGTCTCCTCACTCCCTCTCCCTGGCCCCAGACAGACAGGCTTCCTCGCTGCGCCCCTGCCTTTACAGGTTCTGTTCCCTCTCCTGAGAACAAGCTTCCACAAGTGTCCCCTTCATTTCTGGCACACAAGGAGCTCCTGCATTCAGGCTGTTGTTCAAATGTTACCTTCTTAGAGAGATACCCTTAACCATCTTTACAAACACTGTATCAGCACCAGAAATTCCTTAAACAGCTTCCCTGCTTGTTTCGTTCACAGCGCTTAACGACATGTATCTCTGCAGTTTCCTTTATTTACAGATTTATTAATCCCCCGTCTTCTCTTTCTCACCAGACCTTGAGCTCCATGAGGACAGGTTTTGACTGCTTATCCATTGCTTGCCGCCCTAGAGCCTACTCAAGTGCCTAATATGCAGTCAGGCTTTTTGTTTTGTTTTGTTTGTTTGTTTTCTAATGGGGTATAGAGACTTTACAACGTTGTGTTCATTTCTACCATACAGCAAAGTGCATCAGCTGTACGGATCCATAAGCCCCCTCATTTCTGGATCTCCTTCCCATTTCAATCGTCACAGAGCACCGGGTAGAGCTTCCTGTGCCGTGCAGTAGGTTCCCCTTAGTATCTATTTTATGCACAGTAATGAGGGCTGAGGTATAATTTCATATCAAGTGAAATATATATATTTTTTTACTATTCAATAATATCTGCCTCTGAAGTCACCTTAGAATGTGAATTATCACCAGCACACCAACGTAGAGCAACCATGCTCATCCTAACCCTATTCTGCCTGAGGCCTTGCAATGTCTCCCACATTCTCCTGTGGTCCACACCGAAGTGGGGATGCACAAAGCCTGACTAGTAAAATTCCATCGCCTGGTTCTGGTGACTCAGCCCTGACATGACATTGAAAGTCAGCTTCAGTGCTGTGGATGGAACTGTTTTGAAGGCTGAATGTGGTAATCAGAGCCAATATTTAATCAATACACTATTTAAACAAGAAGTGAATACTCTCATCTCCTCACAAATATGTTTTTATGGATTCTTCTCTTTCTTAAATCTTTGTCTTTTTTATTTCAGTACTACAAAATGGACATTAGGCCATTTATTTGAAAGGCTGTTTTATTTTTCATGTCATTTTTAAATTGTCTTATGAAACAATATCATCTTTATTCATGCAAACAAATTGTCATAGTCAAACAGCTTAAACTTGTGTTTACTTTAAAACAGTTTCTGCTCTGTTTTCCAGATGATTGTACAGGAGGCAGTGATCAAGACCATCCCCAAGAAAAAGAAATGCAAACAGGCAGTCTGAGGAGGGCTTACAAATAACTGAGAAAAGAAGAGAGGCTAAAGGCAAAGGAGAAAAGGAAAGATAAGGATATACCCATTTGAATGCAGAGTTCCAAAGAATAGCAAGGAGAGATAAGAAAGCCTTCCTCAGCAATCAATGCAAAGAAATAGAGGAAAACAATAGAATGGGAAAGACTAGAGATTAAACACAAGCTGGAATCAAGATTGCTGGGAGAAATATCAATAACCTCAGATATGCAGATGACACCACCCTTATGGCAGAAAGTGAAGAGGAACTAAAGAGCCTCTTGATGAAAGTGAAAGAGGAGAGTGAAAAAGTTGGCTTAAAGCTCAACATTCAGAAAACAAAGATCATGGAATCTGGTCCCATCACTTCATGGGAAATAGATGGGGAAACAGTGGAAACAGTGTCAGACTTTATTTTTTGGGCTCCAAAATCACTGCAGATGGTGACTGCAGCCATGAAATTAAAAGATGCTTACTCCTTGGAAGAAAAGTTATGACCAACCTAGATAGCATATTCAAAAGCAGAGACATTACTTTACTGACTAAGGTCTGTCTAGTCAAGGCTATGGTTTTTCCAGTGGTCATGTATGAATGTGAGAGTTGGACTGTGAAGAAGGCTGAGCACCAGAGAATTGATGCATTTGAACTGTGGTGTTGGAGAAGACTCTTGAGAGTCCCAGTCCATTCTGAAGGAGATCAGCCCTGGTTGTTCTTTGGAAGGAATGATGCTAAAGCTGAAACTCCAGTACTTTGGCCACCTCATGCGAAGAGTTGACTCATTGGAAAAGACTCTGATGCTGGGAAGGATTGGGGGCAGGAGAAGGCGATGACAGAGGATGAGATGGCTGAATGGCATCACTGACTCGATGGATGTGAGTCTGAGTGAACTCCAGGAGTTGGGGATGTACAGGGAGGCCTGGCGTGCTGCGATTCATGGGGTCGCAATTGAACTGAGAGATCTCTTCAAGAAAATTAGAGATACCAAGGGAACATTTCATGCAAAAACGGGCACAATAAAGGACAGAAATGATATGGACCTAACAGAAGCAGAAGACATTAAGAAGAGATGGCAAGAATACATAGAAGAACTGTACAAAAAAGATCTTCAAGACCCAGATAATCACGATGGTGTGATCACTCACCTAGAGCCAGACATCCTGGAATGCAAGGTCAAGAGGGCTTTAGGAAGCATCACTATAAACAAAGCTAGTAGAGGTGATGGATTTCCAGTTGAGCTATTTCAAATCCTAAAAGATGATGCTGTGAAAGTGCCGCCTTCAATCAGTAAGTCATTTCAGTCACTCAGTCATATCCGACTCTTTGCAATCCCATGGACTGCAGCACACTGGGCTTTCCTGTCCATCACCAACTGCTGGAGGTTACTCAAACTCATGTCCATTGAATCGGTGATGCCATCCAATCATCTCATCCTCTGTCGTCCCCTTTTCCCCGTACCTTCAATCTTTCTCAGCATCAGGGTCTTTTCAAATGAGTCAGTTCTTTGCATCAGGTGGCCAAAGTACTGGAGTTTCAGCTTCAGCATCAGTCCTTCCTGAATATTCAGGACTGATTTCCTTCAGGACGGACTGGTTTGATCTCCTTGCAGTCCAAGGGACCCTCAAGAGTCTTCTCCAACACCACAGTTCAATATACCACCAAATTTGGAAAACTCAGCAGTGGCCACAGGACTGGAAAAGGTCAGTTTCATTCCAATCCCAAAGAAAGGCAATGCCAAAGAATGCTCAAACTACCGCACATGCTAGCAAAGTACTGCTCTAAATTTTCCAAGCCGGGCTTCAACAGTACATGAACTGTGAACTTCCAGATGTTCAAGTTAGATTTAGAAAAGGCAGAGGAACCAGAGATCAAATTGCCAACATCTGCTGGATCATCCAAAAAAGCAAGAGTCCCAGAAAAATATCTACTTCTGCTTTGTTGACTATGCCAAGGCCTTTGACTGTGTGGATCACAACTAACTGTGGAAAATCTTTCTAGAGATGGGAATACCAGACCACCTTTCCTGCCTTCTGAGAAATCTGTATGCAGGTCAAGAAGCAACAGTTAGAACTGGACATGGAACAACAGACTGGTTCCAAATTGGGAAAGGAGTACATCAAGGCTGTATATTGTTACCCTGCTTATTTAACTTACTGTGCAGAGTGAATCATGAGAAACGCTGGATTGGATGAGTCACAAGCTGGAATCAAGATTGCCGGGAGAAATAGCAATAACATCAGATATGCAGATGACACCACCCTTATGGCAGAAAGTGAAGAGGAACTAAAAAGCCTCTTGATGAAGGTGAAAGAGAAGAGTGAAAAAGTTAGCTTGAAACTCAACGTTCAGCAAACTAAGAACACAGCATCTAGTCCCATCACTTCATGGCAAATATATGGGGAAGCAGTGGAAACAGTGTCAGACTTTATTTCGGGGGGCTCCAAAATCACTGCAGGTGGTGATTGCAGCCATGATATTAACAGATTCTTGATTCTTGGAAGAAAAGCTATGACCAACCTAGATAGCATATTAAAAAGCAAAGACATTACTCTGCCAACAAAGGTCCTTTTAGTCAAAGGTGTGGATTTTCCAGTAGTCATGTATGGATGTGAGAGTTGGACTATAAAAGAAGCTGAGAACTGAAGAATTGATGCTTTTGAACTGTGGTGTTGAAGAAGACTCTTGAGGGTCCCTTGGACTGCAAGGAGATCCAACCAGTCCATCCTAAAGGAGATCAGTCCTGAATATTCATTGGAAGGATTAATGCTGAAGCTGAAACTCCAATACTTTGGCCACCTGATGTGGAGAACTGACTCATTTGAAAAGACCCTGATGCTGGGAAAGATTGAGGGCAGGAGGAGAAGGGGACGACAGAGGATGAGCTGGTTGGATGGCATCACCGACTCAATGGGCATGAGTTTGATTAAGCACCAGGAGTTGGTGATGGACAGGGAGGCCTGGCGTGTTGCAGTCCATGGGGTCTCAAAGAGTTGGACACGACTGAGTGGCTGAACTGAACTGAACTGAGAGAAGAGTGTTCTAAAAAGATTCTGGGGGCTTCTCTGGTGGCTCAGTGGTAAAGAATCCACCTGCTAATGCAGGAGACACGGGCTCCATCCCTGGTTCAGGAAGACCCCACACGCTGCGGAGGAACTAAGCCCGTGCCACAACTATTGAGCTTGTGCCCTAGAGCCCGGAAGCGACAAGAGAAGCCACCACGCACCACACCTCGAAAAAAGGCCACACAGCAATGAAGATCCAGCTCAGCCGTAAGCAAATAAGTTACAAATTTTAAGAAGATTCTGTGCTGTACAGTAGGTTCTCATTCATTATCTATTTTATTCATAGTATCGATAATGTATATATGTCAATCCCCGTCCCCCAAATCATCTCACTCCTCTGTCCCCCTTGGTGACCTAAATGAGAAGGAAATCCAAAAGAGGGGATATAGTTATCCATACAATAGATTCACTTTGCAGTGCAGTGGAGACAAACAGAACACTGTAAGGCAATTATACGCCAGTAAGTTTTTATTTTAAAGGAAAAAGGAGATTCTGGTCTCATGCACCATTTAAACCCTACCTTAAAAACAGATCTCTCTAAAAAGAATGAGTCAGGTGAAAGCAGAAGTGGCCTTGAACCTGCTAAATTGCTTTAGCAGGCACAAAAACAGCATGTCAAGGATTCAGGGTGGTTCAGTATCTCAGGCAATGATGTGCTTTGTAAACAAACATCTGATGAGGAGACTTTCGTGTGGTTCCCAGGAACAGTCTATTTATTCTTCAGAATCTGTCACTTAGGAATCACCCTGTTGGGAAGACCTCGGTCAAGACGATGTCTGAACTGTCTTCCTATGTGGCCATGAATATCTTGTCTCCAAGACAACCAGTCACTCACACACACATGTCTGCCACGGAGTTCATCACATCCTGCTGACACAGTCACGTTCTCAAGCTTCCCTGAATTATTTGCACAGATGTCCTCCCAGCTCGTACATACAATGTGTGGTCTCTGAGTATAGACAGGATGAAGTCAGACTAACAAAACTGCATGTTCAAAGCTTTAAAAGTTATTATCACATAAATGTCACTGGTGACATCTTGCTCCATTACACTGGATAAGAAGCAAAAGTGTGTCAGTTGCTTCAGTTGTGTCTGACTCTTTGCGACCACATGGACTGTAGCACACTAGGTTCCTCTGTCCATGGAATCCTCCAGGCAAGAACACTGGAAGGGGTAGCCATTCCATTTTCCAAGGGATCTTCTCAACTCAAGGCTTGATAATCAGTAAATCAAGTCAAAACCTAATGTGCACTTTTTATTGGCACTAAGGAATGTTGCTTTTGCTTATAAGCTCCAAGGACTTCTTCACGACACTTTTATGTTTGAGTGTCATTTTTTCCCAATACTCCAGGCCTCCACCACACCTGAGCTCAAGAGAAACCACTTTACAGAGGCTAACCTACTCAGGTTTCCTCACTGCCTAGCTGCCCCGGGGCCAGGAACTACCCACCTCTGTTCCGGTTCTGAATCCCACGTGGGAGAACGAAACATCTGGAGTGGAGACGCAGAAGTGGAAATTACCACAGGAGCCAGTCCTGGGGTAGGAAACCCTTAACTGTAATTTATGAGTTGCCTGAGGCTCAGGGATGACAACCTGTGTTAAAAACTCCAGAAGGACCTAATGATGGAGGGACACCCACAAGATTGTGGGCTTTTCCCTGAGGAGTTCAACCTGGTCCTCACATTAAATACCAGTGAGAAAACCCTTTATGCTCTAACAGAGAGAGCACTCTGCTCTTCTTAACAATGCTGCACTTGGGGAAACCTAGGAATGAGAGCCTAACCCACGTGGGGTCATCAGGGCCTAACTGAAGGAGCAGAAACAAACAAATGAAATGGATGGACCAATTTGCTGTTGTTCAGTCACAGAGTCACATCAGACTCTTTGGAATCCCGTGGACTACAGCACTCCAGGCTCCCCCGTCTTTCACTGTCTCCTGGAGTATGGTTAAACTCATGTTCACTGAGCCAATGATGCCATCCAACCATCTCATCCTCTGTTATCTCTTCTCATGCCTTCAGTCTTTCCCAGCATCAGGGTCCTTTCCAATGAGTCAGTTCTTCGCATCAGGTGGCCAAGGTATTGTAGCTTCAGCATCAGTCCTTCCAATGAATACTCAGGGTTGATTTCCTTTAGGATTGACTGTTTTGATCTGTTTGCTGTCCAAGAGGCTCTCAAGAGTCTTCTCCAGCACCGCAGTTTGAAAGCATCAATTCTTTGGTACTCAGCATTCTTTATGGTCCAACTCTCACATCTATACATGACTACTGGAAAAACCATAGCTTTGACTAGATGCATCCCTGTTGGCAAAGTGATGTCTCTACTTTTTAATATGCTGTCGAGGTTGGTCATAGGTTTTCTTCCAAGGAGCAAGTGTCTTTTAATTTCATGGTGAGATCATCATCTGCAGTGATTCTGAAGCCCAAGAAAATAAAATCTGTCACTATTTCCATTGTTTCCCCAATTATTGCCATGAAGTGATGGGACCGGATGCCATGATCTTTTTTCAATGTTGAGTTTTAAGCCAGCTTTTTTACTCTTCTCTTTCACTCTCATCAAGAGGCCCTTTAGTTTCTCTTTGCTTTCTGCCATTAGAGTGGTATCATTCATCTGCATATGAGAGGTTGTTGATATTTCTCCCGGTAATCTTGATTCCAGCTTGTGACTCATCCAGCCCAGTGTTTCTCATGATGTTCTCTGCATAGAAATTAAAGAAACAAGGTGACAATATACAGCCTTGATGTACTTCTTTCCCAGTTTTGAGCCAGTTCATTGTTCCATGCCTGGTTCTAACTGTTGTTTCTTAACCTGCATTCAAGTCTCTCAGGAGGCAGGTAAGATGGTCTGATGTTCCTATCTCTTTAAGAATTTTCCACAGTTTGTTGTTATCCACACAATCAAAGCCTTTAGCATAGTTAATGAAACATAAGTAGATGTTTTTCTGGAGTTCTCTTTCTTTTTCTATGATCCAATGGATGTTGACAACTTGACCTCTGGTTGCTCTGCCTTTTCTAAATCCAGCTTGTACATCTGAAAGTTCTTGGTTCGTGTACTGCTGAGGCCCATCTTGATGGATTTTGAGGATTACCTTGCTAGCGTGTGAAATAAGCACAGTTGGTGGGCTGTTTGAACATTCTTTGGCATTACCCTTCTTTGGGATAAGAATGAAAACTGATCTTTTCCAGTCCTATGGCCACTGCTGAGTTTCCCAAATTTGCTGGCACACTGAGTGCAGCACTTTAATGGCATCATCGTTTTTGGGGTTATGAAACAATACTGGCTGGAATTTTATGCTCAACCTACATAAGACCAAAGGTTAACAGGAAATCCTGAGAGACACCAGAGTGGGGGAAAACAAAAGCAAAGCACCTTGTCTGGTGCTGAAATACCTTTCTAGGTCCAAGGTGGGGCTGCTCCTGCCTAGGGTGCTGTGGCAGCAAATTGAAACTACATGACTTTTGTGTCTCTGGACATGTTCTTCTTGACCAGAAACACTGCATATCCAGTCAGTCAATCCCCAAAGGCCAAGCCAGTTCTGGGCTGTATGCTTATTACCTTGCTCCTTCTTGTCCTAAACAAGATCGACTACGTTGCCCAGACAATCAGAAATTTTCTATTTGTCTCCATCTTGTTCTTCATTCTTTCTTAGGAAAGCTTCTTGCTTTTTGCAGTTTTCCAAATGGAGACTGCTGCTTCATGAAGTGTTAAAGTTTGTTTGTAGTTCCTGAATTTTCTTTAATCATTCTCTAACATCCTAGATGAACAAAGCTAAGGATTACATTTGATTTCTCAGAATCCATGACATCAAGAAGAGAGTACAGTATTTAGTGTTGAGAAAAAATGACCAACTTAAAATTCTATATCCTGCAAAATTATCTATCAAAGATAAAGGAGAAATATAGACGTTCTCAGACACACAAAGACTGAGTGAATTTGTTGCCTTGGAGGAAATGGTTTAAAAAAATTGTTTAGAGAAGGGGAATAATAAATTGTTTAGACAGAAGGAAAAAATAATTGTTTAAAGAGAAGGTCAGAAACTCAAGCCTATATAAAGGAAGAAAGAGCATTGAGGAAAGAATAAATGGAGTCAAAATAAACTTTTATTTTTCTTAGTTCTCATGCATCTATCATCTATCATGCATCTATTTTGTTAAATAATACTACCAATGATATATTCAATTATGTAATCATATATTATATACTTATATATACTTGTGTATGCTTCTATATGGGCTTCCCAGGTTGCTCAGCAGTAAAGAATCTGCCTGCCAATGCAGGAGGTGCAGATTTGATCCCTGGGTTAGGAAGATCCCCTGGTGAAGGAAATGGCAACCTGCTCCAGTATTCTTGCCTGGCAAATCCCATGGACAGAAGAGCCTGGCAGGCTACAGTCCATGGGGTCGCAAAGAGTTGGACATGACTTAGTGTCTAAACAACAACAACATGCTTGTATATACATTTTAAAAATGACAGCAAAGATTCAGGGATTGAAGGAAGGGACTAGGATTATTTTGTTATTTTAAGGTATTTATACTACCTTTGAATTATGACATTGTTTGAAAATGGCCTATGACTAGCTGTAAATTTATGATGCAACCACTCTAGGGCAACCATTAAAACAAGTAAAAAAGAATATTTAAGTAATATGCTAATAAAAGGGAGAAAATGACATCATACAAAATGCTTAGGTAAAGTCACAAAAAGCAGGAAAAATGTAAAAAAAAATTAGATGGTGAAGGGCAACAAATAAACTATAGTAACAAATATGGTAGATACGAATCCAACTACATCAGCAATCACTTTGAAAGTCAGTGATCTAAATGACCAATTGATTGTAAGCTGGGTCAAAACAGCAGACTCAATCACACATTGTCTATAGGAAACTCACACTAAGTATAAAGACAAACAGATGAAGGAAAATCCACATATAAACAGTAGTCCAGAAAAAATGGGAGTAACCTATTAATTTCACAGAGAACAAGCTTCAAAGCAGGGAAAAGTATCAGGGATAAAGAGGGTATTAATTAATGATAAAGGGATCAGTTATCAAGAAGACATAACAATCCTTCATGTGAATGATCCTAATAATGGACAAACTGTGTGAAGGAGAAACTAATAGAATTGCAAAAGACATAGGTAAATCCATTATCTGACCTGGAGATTTCAACACAAGTCTATTAGAAATGGACAGATCATCAGGCAGAAAATCAGGAAGGAAACTCAACAATAACACCTAGGAACTTCCCTCATGGTCCAGTGGTTGAGAATCCACCTTGCAATGCAAGGGACACGACTTCAAACCCCGGTTCAGCAACTAAGATCCCACATGCCACGGAGCAACTAAGCCCATGTGCCGCAACTGCTGAAGCCACGTGCTTTAGAGCCCGCACCCCCAGCTACTGAGCCTGCACATCACAACTAGAGAGTCTGTCAGCTGCAACCAAAGATTCCACATGATGCAACGAAGATCCCACATGCTGCAACTAAGACCCGACATGGCCAAATAAACGAATATTAAAAATGTACCATTCGTCAGCTGGATATGATTCACATCTACAAATTATGGCAACACCAGAACGCAGGTTATTCTCATGCTCACCTGGAAGATTCGCAAAGATACACCATGCCACATTCTGGGCCACAGACACACTTTGACGAAATTAAAACAACAGACATCATATAATGAACCTCCCTGCTGGTACAGTGGAGAAGAGTCCATGTGCCATTGCAGGGGACACAGGTTTGATCTCCGGGCCAGGAAGATTCCACACGCCACAGAGCAGCTAAGCCGACGCACCACAGCTACTGAACCTGTGCTCTAGAGTCCGCACTCCATGAGGGAAGCTGCCTCAAAGAGAGGCCCGTGCAGCACAGATGGAGAGGAACCCCTGTCTGTCATAGCTAGAGCAGAGCTCACAGCGATGAAGGCCCAGCACAGCCAGAAGTAAATTCTAAAAAATGAAAGGAAACTACAGACCAACATCTCTCATGAACATAAACGTGAATTACTGCTACATGGAAATATTAGCAAATAGAACCCAACAATGTATAAAAATAGTTATACACCACAATCGAGGGTGGTTTGTGCCAAGTATGCAAAGTTGGCGCCACATATCCATTAATTTTAATTTTAAAAAGAATAGTAATCCTGGTTGATCACATCTGGCTTTTTGCTGGGAGCCAGCATGGGGAATCCCGCCTGTGGCAAAGGTCATGAGGAAGAGGCCTGACAGGCAAAGGTGAGATCAGGCCTTGAGGGAACCCCCCTGGACCTTCTCGAGCATTCACCCCCAAAATAGAGTCTCTGTCTTATTGCATTATGCTTTTCACCAACTCTTCTGGCATTAACAGCGGGCTATCCCCCACCACCTTTCTCTGAAGAGAGTTAACTTAGAGCTCCAGTTAATAAGTCTCCTGGGCGTAACAAGAGTGTTTCAGTCCAAAAACTCCTCTGATGGCTCTCTAGCCTGCCTGACAAGTTTATCCGGCCTCTTACAACCACACATGTGATTGTTCGTAGCCTCGCAACCGTGAGAGGCACGAGACGCTCTAAACTTTCTAAATACACAGTTTTTTGAGAAGTTAGAAATTATTAGTGTAGTATTAGTGGGTTGTTAGAAATATACCACTGGAGGGTTTCATTGTCGAGCCAATATTTGCTGCTAAGTCTCCATATCCCTTGTCCCTTAAATACATTAATTGATATAACTGGCATATGGGAAAATAAGTAATAACCTTTGATATTAATCACGTTAGACCTTAGGCTAGTAAATTCTTTTCTGGATTATAGCCCACTGCACCTTTGCCCTGCAGGAATGCAACTTTATCTGGTCCCTTTGGAGGGTGGCGCCTGGTTTAAGAAAAATCACCCTTGGAAAAAATAAATGTTCTGGTTGACTGACCATTATCAGAAAGAAAGGGTCATAAAATGTTAGCAGGCCCCCTGGCCAGAAGATGATGTAAAACCACCTAAGACCTTTGTATGCATGCATAAAGAGTGCCTGGTCTCAATAAGGGTCAGTTCTGTTGACTCTGCATGACTTTGTATTATCCATTGACCTCTATGTACAACTTAAAGTATAAAAGCTTCCCTGAAAAATAAAGAGATGGACCAGTTCCTGAAAAGACTGGTTTCCCTGTGTCTTCTTTTCTTTCTCTCCTTTTCAGGCTAATTCCCATCTGGAGCACAGAGGCTCACCGTGTCTACTTATTTGCCTGGGCTTCTAAGACCCACGCGAGAGGGAGCCCAAGGCGGGGCACCCTCCGCTGTTCAAGCGGGCACCTGTAGCCTACATAGACGGTGCAAGTCCCTTGTCTCAGGGCTTTATTGGTCTCCTGTGTAAACAAAGGAATACAGCCTCTTTTCTCCTCTATTTTCTCCACTACACTATTCTTTCCTAATCTCTCTTTCTATCTCTAAAGAAATAATCTTATCTAATCGCCGATGCCGTCCCCGCTTCGAATTCCCTGGATCCACCGGGGCCGGACCCCAGCAGCTTTTAAATTTATCTTGTTAAGTAAAAAGTTAGAAAAAGCAATAACTCAAAAGTATGGCCCAGGGATGTTCCGTTCAGCTCCTGCTACGTTTGTGTCTCCCCCAGATTAATACGTTAGATCTTGATGCCCATGTGATGGTATTAGGTGGCCCGGGAGAGACTCTTCATCGTGAGAGTGGAGCCCTCAGGAATGGGGTCAGTGCTGTTACAGAAGGATCGTGGAGCCCCTGCCCCTTTCTCCCTGCGAGGTCCACCTGGACCTGGCCCTGACCCCAACCACACTTGGCCTTCAGCCTCCAGAATGGTCTATTATTTATTAGCCTCCATGGCTGTGGTCTTTCATTACAGCAGCCCGACGGGACCAGGGCCCTCCCCTCAGTCTACTTCCGTGAAAAATGTTCTGCGTGTGTGTTGCGTGTGTTCTGTGTTCTGTGCATGTGCTATGCAGGTGTCCTCTGTGTGTGTTCTGTGTGTGTGTGTGTTCTGTGCATACGTTGTGTGTGTGTTGTGTATGTGTGTGTGTGTGTGTGTGTTGTGCAGAATAAGGCCACTGACTCTCACATTTTACAGGGATGAGCCCTAGGAGGTGATCAGACAAGCAGGGTTTCCTCCTTCCAAGCTCTTTGCTCCAGATCATCTCTCATTGTCATGAGGGTGACACTCTCATCCATTCAATAATTTTAATCATTTGTTGCATGCTGAGAGGCATGGCAGGGACTGAAGTCTGATACTCCAAGCTGCGTGGCCCATGGTGGTAGCTGTGGTCCTCCTGCTGGGGTCCTGGGCTCTGGGGACCATCTGATGTAGGCATGTTCTCCATGTTGCCATGTCTACCACCAAAGACCATCATAAAGGAGTTGGTGATGAAGCTTGCTTTGTCCTTTCATGATCTCTCTTTTCCTTCAGGATCTTGAGCAAGTGTTCAGGTGTCCTGGGTTTGAGAAGCAGATTAAATCACACACATTCATGCTCAGGAACTTCCATGTAAAAGCCAGTCTGATGGATCTGAGGGATTGTTTTCTTTCTACATGAAATTCTGTGAGCATGCATTCTAGTTCTCTAGATGAAACTTGCTTACCCATGCTCTTTGATGGTAGCATGATGACAAACTTACTCAGAGACGTGAGATTTAAGCAAAGGAACAGCATTGAACTTGGGTTTACAGGAAGTTCTAAAGCTCCATGTGCCCAAAAGAACAGAGTTACAGCATCCTGCTTGTTGCCCTGAGGACTAAGAGCCTTCCACTCTTTCGGATGTAGAATAACCAACGTCCTTTTCATGCAGTCACAAACTATGGAAGACAAAAGATGTGCTGCTTCTTTCTCATGTCCTCAAATTATTGAAATTATCTGATAAAGGAAGACACTAACTTAAAATATCATACCATGCCTGGATCTAGTCAGCAATTTTCCAATTAAAAAGCCCATGGCAACTAGCTAATTTACCCATTTCATTGGTTGGACAAATGTTTTAATCTATTGTTCTGTGCCCTATCTTAGATTTACAGTGATACATATTAGCAAACAAATGCTAGTTATCTGCATGTCTGTATAACTGCTGCTATATATGTAAATCCCACCTACATGACATTTTTAAAATGTATGAAATAGCCTCCCTCAGCATTAACACTGTTGGAGAAATCTAATTCCAAGAGTATCATCATTGAAATGCCATTAAACATTTAATACTCTCCCCCTGAGACTGGCAAAAGAGTTCCACAACATTTGCATCAGAGCTTCTTCAGTTTCTTCTTTTTCATAATTTTATGTTTAATACCATCTTTCTGTTTTATCTAAAATAAATACATTGCTAGAAATTCTCATTTGGTGAGAATTAAGAACCTTTCAAAACATCATGCTACTTTCTGCCTCTCTGCTATTCATCACTGTTATGAATGAAAGACACAAATAGGTACAAAGATACATCAGGATCCCTGACTTGTGTCCTATCTACAAGAATGGTTGGATGATGGCCACTCTGACTGGTGTGAGGTGGTATTTCATTGTGATTTTGATCTGCATTTCTAGTAATTAGTGATGCTGAGCATCTTATTATGTGCCTATTGTCCATCTATTAATTTGGGGCAAGCATAAATGTGGTTTTGAACTGTGAGTTTTAAATCATTATAACTAGGCTCAAACATATCTTTATTAATCAAAATAGGAACCATTAGAACCAACACATTTTTGCCAATGAGAAATAAGTTTGTTTATTCCTGTAGCAAAAAAAAAAAAAAAAAATCCATGCTTTGAGATATGACAAACTCTTGGACAGCTTTTTTTGCATCCTGCTGGTTGTGGAAGTGTTTTTCCTGTAAAAAGTCATCAAGATGCTCAAACAAGTGGTAGTTGGTTGGCGAGAGGTCAGGTGAATATGGTAGATGAGGCAAAACATCGTAGCCCAGTTTGTTCAACTTTTGATGTGTTAGTTGTGTGATGTGCAGTGGGGCATTGTCATGGAGAAGACTTGGACCCTTTCTGTGGACCAATGCCAGGTGCAAGCCTGGAGTTTTCTGTGCCTCTCATTGATTTGCTGAGTGTACTCCTCAGACATAATAGTTTTGCTGGGATTCAGAAAGCTGTAGTGGATCAGTTCGGGCAGCAGACCACCAAACATTTACCATGACAGTTTTTTCTTACAAATGTATGAAATAGCCTCCCTCAGCATTTAACACTGTTGGAGAAATCTAATTCCGAGAGTATCATCATTGAAATGCCATTAAACATTTTCTTACTAGGGTGGCTTTGGAAAGTTCTTTGGAGCTTCTACTCAGTCCATCCACTGAGCTGGTCTTCAACAGCTCATATTTTAAAAAATGGTACATATTAAATAATTTCATTGAGATTTTTGATATTAGAAGTCCATCTGGGCAACGTGTATGTTATATGACACACACACTCTCGCCAACTGACTACCACTTGTTCAAGCATCTTGATGACTTTTTGGAGGGAAAATGCTTCCACAACCAGCAGGATGCAAAAAAGTCTGTCCAAGAGTTCATCATATCCCGAATATGCGTTCCTGTTGCATTACCTGAAGAGAGAAGCCACACTTTTAAAGGCTCTCATTTGAGGTTCAGTAGAGAAGAAAGGCTAAACTCTTTTGTTAAGTAACCATTATAGAATAAATAGAATATAATAACATTTACAGAGCTTAGCTTTCATCAAGGAGAAAGAAAAGCAGTAAACAAAACAAGCAAAGCATGCTTTCCTTTACCTCAGATCCCCAGACACCAGGGGAATGAGAACAACTGTCCTGCTGGTGCTGTTGTGTAGGAAGCAAAGCCCTCCTCCTTGGGTCAGAGGGACACGGTATCTCAGAGGTGGCCGAGGCTGTACAGAATGAGAGATGAAGCATTTCAGCCTCAGAACCAGAGAAAACAGAAATGCCTGGACAATCACAGTCCATAAAAGGAC
Organism: Budorcas taxicolor; assembly: GCF_023091745.1. NCBI lineage: Eukaryota > Metazoa > Chordata > Mammalia > Artiodactyla > Bovidae > Budorcas > Budorcas taxicolor. The sequence goes on along the minus strand of NC_068919.1, from coordinate 11,470,223 downwards.
TACGAAATGGATTTCACTGTGTTCGTTCCAGTTTGGCCAATTCTCTCTCTATTTTCTTAGAGTTTCCATAGAGACAGTCTCACAAAATGATCCTCTTCTAAGCCACAGAGAAAAAACATAGACAAGAAAACAAAGAAACAAAGAGAAGACAGAATTTAATTTAAACTTATAATGATGGGAAATGGAAGAGAAATCTTTTTCTTTTGCCGGTGTGATTACTCGGAAAGGCAGTAATTTTGCTAAACAGACTTTTCTGATGGCGCTCAGGAATGGCCTTGCACTTACTGTTCTACTGCAAGCCTCGAATAATGGAATTCTGTAGAATGAAAATTCTGGGGAGAGCTATCTAAATGCTATTTTACAGGGAAACATTGATTTTCCCCCCCAAGTAAACTCTTTTAAAAATTATCAAAGTTATACATCTATGGGAGAAAATTCATTACTTACTGCAAAAGCAAACAGAAAGGTTTGATCATTTTCTGTGATTCCACTACCCAGAGAAAACTGCCACTAATGATATTTCTGATTAGGGTGTGTGTGGATAGACACACAGTTCCTTGTTCTCTCTCCACAGCATTCCACTACATCAACTTCCTGCTTAGAGGCAGGTGCATTGCTGTGTTTTTAAGAAATGATTTTAAACTATTATGCAAGCAAAGCTTTAAGTATAAACCTGAAATGGTACACTCATGACTTCCTTCTGAAGAATTCCAACTACGGGACCTGTTTGCATGTATGACTTCCATAAAATTCTCTTGTGTATAAATCATGTCATGGGTTTCCTTGGTGGTCCAGTGGTGAAGAGTCTGCCTGCCAATGCAGGGGACGTGGGTTTGATCCCTGGTCCAGGAAGATCCTACATGTCGTGGAGCCATTAAGCCTGTGCACAACTATTGAGCCTGTGCCCTCGAGCCAGGGCTCTGCAACAAGAGAAGCCACTGCAATGAGAAGTCCACACCCCAGAGCAGGAGAGCAGCCTCCACTTGCCACAATGAGAGAAGAGCCTGAGCAGCAACGAAGACCCAGCACAGCCAAACGTAAATGAACAAGCTCATTACTTAAAAGTGAACTACTGCATTTGATTTTTAAAACTATCCCGTGACCTGCATAGGCCCACTCTGACCATGGTTAAAAGTTTATCGTATGGATGAGTAAATTGAAGCTGTTTAATGGAAAGGCAAAAAGTCGAACACGACTGAGAGTCTGAACCGAACTGAATTAAGTGGAAAGCCGCACTTGAACTGAGCTGTATCTCCATAGATTCTGCGTGATTTTACAAAAGCAAATGGCAGAGATGCCCGTGGTACATCAAAGTGTTGTCCCGTGTAGCAGTTGTAAGAAACTGACAAAGTGAAAGTGAAAGTCACTCAGTCATGTCTGATTCTTTGCGACCCCATGGACTATATAGTCCATGGAATTCTCCAGGCCAGAATACTGGAGCGGGTAGCTGTTCCCTTCTCCAGGGGATCTTCCCAACCCAGGGATCAAACCCAGGTCTCCTGCATTGCAGGCAGATTCTTTACCAGCTGATTCTTTACCACCCGGGAAGCCCAATAAATTGACAAACTCCATGTAATGACCGTGTGGTGACGTGCCGAGAGTGGTGTGGCTGGGTTTAATACAGATGCTCTGTATCAGCTGCCAGCTTTGTTCCTGGAGAGGCTCCTGGAACTGGGATTTTGTTTTGTTTTGTTTTTAACAAAAGCCCCCATACAGAGCTGCTTTAAATTATCACAACTTTGCCTTCCCTGAGGCAAAATTGTGTCCCTGTCCCATTTTCCAGTTAATTCTGCTGAATACATGCCCCTTCCCCTCTAGACCAGCTACTGGGCAAGAAGTAGACAGCATGAGGACCTAATTGTGCTCCAGCTAATAAAATCCTGTACAAGCCCCCATGTCCTTTTCTTCTGAAGTAAAATGTTGACTCAAGGTACTGATGAACCTATTTGCAGGGCAGCACTGGAGACAGAGACTCGGGGACACAGTGGGGGAAGGAGGAGGTGGGACAAATAGAGAGAGTAGCATTGATGTATACACACTACCACGTGGGAAGCTGCTGTCCTGAAACAGGGAGCTCAGCTCTGTGCTCTGTGATGACCTAGAGGGGAGGGATGGGGAGGAGGGAGGCTCAGGTGGGAGAGGATATATGTACACCTCAGCTGATTCACTTCATTGTACAGCAGAAACCAGCACAACATTGTAAAGCAACTATACCCCAATAAAAGAGATAATATATGTTAAAAAAAAAAAAAAAAAGACATCCCTCTGGACCTGCCATGTACCTCAAACAAAATAAGCGATAAAGTACATTTTAATAATCTTCAAAAGAAAAAAAAAGTTAAATATTTCAATTCTAATTTTAACCCAACCCAAACTACTACAATGAATATCAATATATCACCTAAATGCATAAAACTTATACATACAAAATCCTACTCAACCTGGTGATGTAGCTTAATAATTAAGGTGAAGCCCTATAAATACCTGGATGGATTTAATAACCCCATAAACACACAAGTTCCAGTCTACTAATGTCTAATATTGATACAGTTACACATGTACTTGTCTGCATCTGGTGAGAAAGGTCTCTAAACATAGAAGATTAAAAGGAGCAGACACCAGGTACACAAAAACGACACCTGTGTACCCCTGCCCCGTGGGAAACGGCAGGGATGGGAAGGTAAGCCGTAAGAGGAGGCTCAGCAGGTAGAGAACCCCTGCAAGGCAGGAGACACACAAGATGCAGGGTCCACCCCTGGGTCGGGAAGATCCCCTGGAGGAGGAAATGGCAGCCCATTCCAGTGTTCTGGCCTGGAGGATCCCATGGACAGAGGAGCCTGGCGGGCCACAGTCCATGGGGTTGCAAAGAGTTGGACACCAAGCACACATGAGAGGAAGTCTGAGTGAGTTATGTCAGCTAAATAGGGTTGGCACATGGTATGTCAGCTACTTTGGTCCTAGGATTAACTCAAATCAGTAGGAATCCAGTGTAAAGCATGTTAAGGATTACCTCAAAATAAAGTTAAGTCCTACTGAAGCTGTAAAAATCCATAGCTAAAAGAAAATAAATGACAAAATAAAAATAACACTTTGTATGTTACCTATTTGGCATAGTCAATAAAGCAGAAATAGATGTGTTTCTGGAACTCTTTTGCTGTTTCAATGATCCAGCAGATGTTGGCAATTTGATCTCTGGTTCCTCTGCCTTTTCTAAAACCTGCTTGAACATCAGGAAGTTCACGGTTCACGTATGCTGAAGCTTGGCTTGGATAATTTTGAGCATTACTTTACTAGCGTGTGAGATGAGTGCAATTGTGCAGAAGTTTGAGCATTCTTTGGCATTGCCTTTCTTGGGATTGGAATGAAAACTAACCTTTTCCAGTCCTGTGGCCACTGCTGAGTTTTCCAAATTTGCTGGCATATTGAGTGCAGCACTTTCACAGCATCATCTTTCAGGATTTGAAATAGCTCAATGGGAATTCCATCACCTCCACTAGCTTTGTTTGTAGTGATGCTTTCTAAGGCCCACTTGACTTCACATTCCAGGATGTCTGGCTCTAGGTGAGTGATCACACCATTGTGATTATCTTGGTCATGAAGCTCTTTTTTATATGGTTCTTCTGTGTATTTTTGCCACCTCTTCTTAATATCTTCTGCTTCTGTTAGGTCCATACCATTTCTGTCTTTTATTGAGCCCATCTTTGCATGAAATGTTCCCTTGGTATCTCTAATTTTCTTGAAGAGATCCCTAGTCTTTCCCATTCTGTTGTTTTCCTCTATTTCTTTGCATTGATCACTGAGGAAGGCTTTCTTATCTCTCCTTGCTATTCTTTGGAACTCTACATTCAGATGCTTATATCTTTCCTTTTCTCCTTTGCTTTTCACTTCTCTTCTTTTCACAGCTATTTGTAAGGCCTCTCCAGACAGCCATTTTTCTTTTTTTGCATTTCTTTTCCATGGGGATGGTCTTGATCCCTCTCTTCTGTACAATGTCACGAACTTCCATCCATAGTTCATCAGGCACTCTATCTATCAGATCTAGTCCCTTAAATCTATTTCTTACTTCCACTGTATAATCATAAGGGATTTGATTTAGGTCATACCACCTGACCTGCCTCTTGAGAAACCTATATGCAGGTCAGGAAGCAACAGTTTGAACTGGACATGGAAAAATGACTGGTTCCAAATAGGAAAAGGAGTACATCAAGGCTGTATATTATCACCTTGCTTATTTAACTTACATGCAGAGTACATCATGAGAAACACTGGGCTGGAAGAAGCACAAGCTGGAATCAAGATTGCTGGGAGGGGAGAAATATCAATAACTTCAGATATGCAGATGACACCACCCTTATGGCAGAAAGTGAAGAGGAACTAAAAAGCCTCTTGATGAAAGTGAAAGTGGAGAGTGAAAAAGTTGGCTTAAAGCTCAACATTCAGAAAACAAAGATCATGGCATCTGGTCCCGTCACTTCATGGGAAATAGATGGGGAAACAGCGGAAACCGTGTCAGACTTTATTTTTTGGGGGCTCCAAAATCACTGCAGATGGTGACTGCAGCCATGAAATTAAAAGACGCTTACTCCTTGGAAGAAAAGCTATGACCAACCTAGATAGCATATTGAAAAGCAGAGACATTACTTTGCCAACAAAGGTCTATCTAGTCAAGGCTATGGTTTTTCCAGTGGTCATGTATGGATGTGAGAGTTGGACTGTGAAGAAAGCTGAGCGCTGAAGAATTGATGCTTTTGAACTGTGGTGTTGGAGAAGACTCTTGAGAGTCTCTTGGACTGCAAGGAGATCCAACCAGTCCATTCTGAAGGAGATCAGCCCTGGGATTTCTTTGGAAGGAATGATGCTAGAGCTGAAACTCCAGTACTTTGGCCACCTCATGCGAAGAGTTGACTCATTGGAAAAGACTCTGATGCTGGGAGGGATTGGAGGCAGGAGGAGAAGGGGACGACAGAGGATGAGATGGCTGAATGGCATCACTGACTCTATGGACGTGAGTCTGAGTGAACTCAGGGAGTTGGTGATGGACAGGGAGGCCTGGCATGCTGCGATTCATGGGGTCGCAAAGAGTCAGACACGACTGAGGAACTGAACTGAACTGAACTGATGTTACCTATGAAAGTTAAGAGAATCTTAAGAGTTCTCAACACAAAGAAAAAATATTTTTTATATTTATTTAATGTTGTATCTATATAAGATTGGATGTCCAATAATTTTTTTGTGATAATCACTTCATCATGTATATAAGTCAACTTATTACAGTGTATATTTTAAAATTATACAGTCTCTATATGTCAATTACATATCAATAAAAGTAGAAGACAAGTTTTTAAATTAAAAAATAATATAAATAAGCCATGAAACTGACTTTAACACTTCTGATGACACCACAATGAAGATCCACACTGGGATTAGATATCCCACTATGCTTTGACCTACATTCACATAATTATAACAACAAAATTAGTCACCAGAGTAGGATAAGCATTAGCCTAAAAGCCAGAGAACTTGGCGGTGATTCACATTCCTCTAGAGAAGCCTGTTTGATAATTGACAGGCTCTGGTAAACCCTATCCTCGGGGAGCACGGGGGAGGAACAGCAGAAAACAAAATTACCATAACTGTCAGATGTTTGGTCAAGGCATAGCCCATGGGAGGGGAAGATGTAGGCTACAATTTGTACCTCAGGAACATAACTTACACAAAAGTTTTTAGGAAATAAAAAACCAAAGGAGAATTTAGTGGTAAATAAGGAATATCTATAACCTCGGATATGCAGGTGACACCACCGTTATGGCAGAAAGTGAAGAGGAGCTAAAGAGCCTCTTGATGAAAGTGAAAGAGGAGAGTGAAAGAGTTGGCTTAAAGCTCAACACTCAGAAAACAAAGATTATGGCATCAGGTCCCATCACTCCATGGGAAATAGATGGAGAAACAGTGGAAACAGTGTCAGACTTTATTTTTTGGGCTTGAAAATCACTGCAGATGGCGATTGCAGCCATGAAATTAAAAGACGCTTACTCCTTGGAAGGAAAGTTATGACCAACCTAGATAGTATATTCAAAAGCAGAGATATTACTTTGCCAACAAAGGTCCGTCTATTCAAAGCTATGGTTTTTCCAGTGGTCATGTATGGATGTGAGAGTTGGACTGTGAAGAAAGCTGAGCACCGAAGAATTGATGCTTTTGAACTGTGGTGTTGGAGAAGACTCTTGAGTCCCTTGGACTGCAAGGAGATCCAACCAGTCCATCCTAAAGGAGATCAGTCCTGGGTGTTCATTGGAAGGACTGACTCTGAAGCTGAAACTCCAATACTTTGGCCACCTCATGCAAAGAGCTAACTCATTGGAAAAGACTCTGATGCTTGGAGGGATTGGGGGCAGGAGGAGAAGGGGATGACAGAGGATGAGATGGCTGGATGGCATCACTGACTCGGTGGACATGAATTTGAGTGAACTCTGGGAGTTGGTGATGGACAGGGAGGCCTGGCATGCTGGAATTCATGGGGTTGCAAAGAGTCGGACATGACTGAGCGACTGAACTGAACTGAACTGAACTGAACATAGAAGAGGAGATAAGTCCTGACAAGATGAGCATCCTGGAAAGTGTGCTTGGATGGATCAAAGTGAAGCCTAGAGAGGATTTTAAACCTCAGAACACTATGCTAAAACCAGACCAAACTTCCTGCCAGATTCAACTCTCATAAGTAAATAAAAGATGGAATATTAAAGCTGGTGCTACAAAGTACCATAAAGGATGATGAAAGAAGTTAAATATCCTGGAGCCAGAGGAGCTGCTTATGGACAGTTTACAAGAACAAACTCATCCTGTCACTTATGAGTAGAGCTAATAAGCCTTATAAGCCCGGTGATAGCTGGTTGTCCAGAAAAGAACTTTAGTTCAACTTTAAATATTACTGAAAAACATACCTTTTAACATAAGTTTCAGTGTTATTTTAAAAGATTCAAGTTTTTAGATACAGATTTTTAGTTACAGGGTACAAATGTCTCTGGGCTTCCCTGGTGGCTCATTCTTTACGAATCACCTGCCAATGCAGGGGGCTCGAAGATCCCCGGGTCGGGAAGATCCCCTGGAGGAGGGCATGGCTAGCCACGCCAGTGTTCTTGCCTGGAGAATCTCCATGGTCAAAGGAGCCTGGTGGAACAGGGCAGGCCAAAGCCTGGTGGGCCATGAGTCCATGGGGTTGCAAAGAGCGGGATGTGACTAGGTAACTAAACACAACAACAAACGTCTCTAGAGAAGAAGCATATACAATACCACAGCTGGTTTAAAAGCAGTCATCAATTAAGAAAGCAATCAAGGTCAACCACACAATCACCTGAAAACCAATAATAAATACAACTATTAATTAATACCAGACAAATGTATTAATATACAATACACAGAAGAACTATACAAAAAAGATCTTCATGACCAAGATAATCACGTTGGTGTGATCACTCACCTAAAGCCAGACATCCTGGAGTTCGAAGTCAAGTGGGCCTTAGGAAGCGTCACTACAAACAAAGCTAGTGGAGGTGACAGAATTCCAAATGAGCTATTTCAAGTCCTAAGAGATGATACTGTGAAAGTGCTGCACTCAATATGCCAGCAAATTTGGAAAACTCAGCAGTGGCCACAGGACTGGAAAAGGTTAGTTTTCATTCCAGTCCCAAAGAAAGGCAATGCCAAAGAATGCTCGAACTACCACACAATTGCACCATTCTCACACGCTAGCAAAGTAATGCTCAAAATTCACCAAGTGAGGCTTCAACAGCATGTGAACCGAGAACTTCTAGTTGGTCAAGCTGGGTTTAGAAAAGGCAGAAGAACCAGAGACAAAATTGCCAACATCCTTTGGATCATCAAAAAAGCAAGAGACTTCCAGAAAAACATCTACTTCTGCTTTATTGACTATGCCAAAGCCTTTGACTGTGTGGATCACAATAAACTGTGGAAAATTCTTTAAGAAATGGGAATACCAGACCACCTGACCTGCCTTCTGAGAAATCTGTATGCAGGTCAAGAAGCAACAGTTAGAACTGAACATGGAACAATGACTGGTTCCAAATAGGAAAAGGAGTACGTCAAGGCTGTATATTGTCACCCTGCTTATTTAACTTCTATGCAGAGTACATCATGAGAAATGCTGGGAAACTGGATGAAGCACAAGCTGGAATCAAGATTGCCGGGAGAAATATCAATGACTTCAGATGTGCAGATGACACCACCCTTATGGCAGAAAGTGAAGAGGAAGTAAAAAGGCCACTTGATGAAAGTGAAAGAGGAGAGTGAAAAAGCTGGCTTAAAACTCAACATTCAAAAAACTAAGATCATGGTAATTGGTCCCATCACTTTATGGCAAATAGATGGGGAAACAAAGGAAACAGTGACAGACTTTATTTTGGGGGGCTCCAAAATCACTGCAGATGGTGACTGCAGCCATGAAATTAAAAGACGCTTGCTCCTTGGAAGAAAAGCTATGACCAACCCAGACAGCATATTAAAAAGCAGAGACATTACTTTGCCAACAAAGGTCCGTCTAGTCAAAGCTATAGTTTTTCCAGTGGTCATGTATGGATGTGAGAGTTGGACCATAAAGAGAGCTGAGTGCTGAAAAATTGATGCTTTTGAACTGTGGTGTTGGAGAAGTGAAGAAGTGAAGTCGCTCAGTCCTGTCCGACTCTTTGCGACCCCATGGACTGTAGTCTATCAGGCTCCTCAGTCCACGGAATTTTCCAGGCAAGAGTACCGGAGTGGGTTGTCATTTCCTTCTCCAGGGGATCTTCCCAGCCGAGGGATCGAACCCGGGTTTCCCTGTCTGCAGGCAGACACTTTACCGTCTGAGCCACCAGGGAAGACTCTTGAAAGTCCCTTGGACTGCAAGGAGGTCCAACCAGTCCATCCTAAAGGAAATTAGTCCTGAAATATTCATTGAAGGACTGATGCTAAAGTTGAAGCTCCATACTTTGGCCACATGATGCAAAGAACTCACTCATTATAAAAGACCCTGATGCTGGGAAAAATTGAAGGCACGAGGAGAAGGGGATGACAGAGGATGAGATGGTTTGATGGCAACACTGACTTAATGGACGTGAGTTTGAGCAAGCTCCGGGAGTTGGTGATAGACAGAGAGGCCTGGCGTGCAGCAGTGCATGGGGTCACAAAGAGTCAGACTCCACTGAGCAACTGAACTAAACTGAATTTATTAATGAATAGAAGCAATATTGTTCATACTAGTAACAACAATGTTTCTCCTTGCATAAAGCTTATGTCAGAATGCATAAACCCACTGATAGTTAACAGTAAAATAAACCTAAACTAATACCTAATTATTTATTAAAACAATTATGAGTCAGCATGTTACTGAAAGAGTACTTGGGGTCTGGCTGCTCTCTGCTCAAAAGCCAATAAAGAGGCCAGGCTGGTGGAAAGGAAAGTGTGCTTTATTTTAGATGCTGACAATTGTGGAGAGCTGGTTGGTGGATGCCTGTTCAAAGACCATTCCCACCACCCTAAGCAGGGGATGAGAGCTTCTATAGACGGCTGGGGGCTGGGGCGGTGGGGAGGAGAGGGAGTGGGAACAGGGAGAGGGGCTACTGCAGAAGCAGCACAGTCAGCTCTGACAGTCACCCTGAAACTGGTCATCTGAGCAGCAGCATCTTGTTTTAAGGACAGCGGCCCTTCAGTTCCAGGGCCCGTTGCTCCCATTTCTTTGTGGTCACTTTTTTGAACTGTGGCAGCTCATGTCCTGGGTACAGCCTGGCCATCATGCAGTCAGCCTCTCCACCTGGGGTTTCAGTATCTATAAGACGGCTCACAGGACGTGGCTCAGAATATCACCTACAGACCTTGAGGAAGGAACTGCAGGCCCTCGGCGATGCTTACTGACAGCATTGTTATTGTTTGGTGTGCTTCGCCTGTTCCGCTTCCCTTCAGCATTTCTCATTTCTCTGATTAAACTTGCTTTTTGACTGATACTCTCCACAGGCGAAAGGTAGGCGGAGGACATGGGGGTGGGGGGCAAGGACGACAGGGTCGTGCTCTGTTTCAAGCACAGATGTACATTCAAGGAAAGACCCAAACAAGTGCATGAACTCAGCAACCACAAATCCCGCCTGTTGTTTCAAGAACACTGCCTCTCGTAGTTCTGGTATTAGAGGCAGGGCCTGTCTGGTGACATCCCTCTAACTGTCACGGGATCCTGTCTGCGGACACATAGCATGGATATTATTTGAATAAGGACTTGCAAGAATGGCTACATATGGGTTTTACCAAGTATTTTATTTTTAATTAAAATTTCTTGTTTTTTATATTTGTAATTTATTTATCATAATATTTGGCTGAGGCCGGTCTAGCACAAGGGATCTTTCAGCTGTGGCATGTGGGATCTCGTTCTCTGACCAGGGGATGAACATGGGTCCACTGCATTGTATGCACAGACTGTTAGCCCCTGGACCACCAGGGAAGCCCCTACCCTGTCCTTTAATCGCTGAAATTGACCTTCCTGGGAAGAGGTGGGAATAAAACAAGAGGAGAAGATCCTATGAAGTTTTGATTAATCCATTAATCCAAAAAATAATCAAATTTTAAGGGAAAACATAGCAGGTCCTCTGCCTGCCTCCCGTCTGTAGAAAATCTTTAGACTCCCAGGCTTCTCTGTGTTCCGAAGAGTACATTTAACCAGAGAAGTGAGAATATGCAGAAAGAAAGGAAAACTGTCAAAGAAGAAAAATCAATAACTTAGCCATTAAACAAAGTCAAGGATCTATGTTCCTCCTCAAGGGCTGTAGAAAATGTCCTGAGCTGTATCCTGTGAGCTGTCTTACACGCGCTGAAACACCCATCAGGTGGAGAAATTGCTTGTGGGCAGCACGCAGACTCCAGACCCATAGAATCAGAAGGTGATTATGCTCACTCCCAATGACCTCACCACGAGCCAATCAGGAAAAGCTCCCTGAGCAGATCACCCACTCCATAAGCCCTTCCTTAACCTTGTCTTTCCCATGAAAGCCTTCACGAAGTGGGAGCCTTTTAAGCACAGCCTGCCCTGGCCTCCTTGCTCAGCACCCGCAACACATACTTCCTTTCCTTCCCCACAACGTGCGGTCAGTGCGGGCTTCACTGTGCCAGGGCCAGAATCTCAAGCAGGGTTCAGAAACTGTACACCAAGCGTTGTCGGTCACTTAGCAGAACACGGAGCACAGCTGCCCCGAGGCACCTGACCTCGTGGGAATGCAACAAGAGGAGACGGATGGCCACAGGTAAATCAGGGCGACATCCTCAGCTCAGATGCTGGGAATCTCAGGGGAACAAGGCACGCTACAGGAAAAGGGGAGAGAGGGGGTCTCTGGGTACACACGATCCTGAATCGTGGAGAGGGGTGAGACCCACACAACCCCCTGACCCTGCACCTGAGCTCACACGTGGACACTCTCAAAGGTGACCCCACCCCGAGACCCTGTACCTGGGGTCACATGTCCACAGGTATCCACACGGATAGACCTTAAAGGATCATTTCTAAGAGAAGTCAGTCAGGCATAGGAAGACAATAGTGTACAATGTACCTTCTAGGCAAAATATCAACAGCTTCAGTTCAGTTCAGTCGCTCAGTTGTGTCCAACTCTTTGCAACGCCATGGACTGCAGCACGCCAGGCCTCCCTGTCCACCACCAACTCCCGGAGTTTACTCAAACTCATGTCCATTGAGTCGGTGATGCCATTCAACCATCTCATCCTCTGTCATCCCCTTCTCCTCCTGCCGTCAATCTTTGCCAGCATCAGCGTCAACAGCATCAACAGCTTACAAAGTATCAAATTTGTTAGCCAAAAGAGACTCTGAGATTTCAAACACAAAGTGTTCAAAGAAAAGAAAGAATAGAACAGGAAGGGCCTGAAAATGAATGAAAAGGTCTGAACTAGCATAGGCATAGAAACCTGTATGTGTAATCAATAATCCCCAAGGATCATCCTCTTCCTCTCTCCCTTCCTTCCCTCCTTCCGCAAACACATGGGAATCTGTACCTTAACCTAGACACATAAATCTGTATCTCTGGGAGAGAAGGCACAGAAATCATCTCCTACCTCCCTGCTTTGTATACGCAGAAAACTGTATCTGAGATACATAATCCACCAGGACCTGATGCTCACAAATCTGTTTGACCTTCTGTGGCAAAAAAGAATAGACATATCTCATAGATATGTTATACCTGAATCAGGCAGCTGTATATGACAATCAGAATACTGCAAATTGACTATACTGCAACATAATATCGGCATGATATTAAAGAGAAGGAGAGAGAAGCAGTGCCTGCTTTATTCCCTCAGCCTTCCCGACTGGGGCTGCTACCCCATCCCTGGAGCCTAATTAGGCGTAGGTCCCACTGCTGGACTGGGGTGAGTTTGATACAGCCTGGCAGGGTGGCCTTCTCTGAACCCTTTTTAAACATCTACTATCTGCTGTGTTCTGGCTCAGACCAGACTCCCTAGCGGGATCCAGGCCTCCAGGGACTTAGGAGCAAATATTATGAACCACGCACGTGCCCTGGTGCTGGGCATTCCAGTTCAAGCCTCCTTTCTGGAGTGCAGCCTTTCTAGGCACCTAAGGACACTCAGCAGGGTGCTGTGGACCCAGTAATATTCAGTCCGGTGTGTGTGTGTGTGTGTGTGTGTGTGTGTGTGTGTGTGATGCTTCACGGGGTAAAAGTAGTGAAACACAAGCCCTTAGGTGTTTGCTCAGGTACCATCCACTCTAATCCACAGCCCAGGATGCTGACTTTCCCAGGAGCCAGAGATGAGCTTTAAAAAGCACAGTTGCTTGTAAACATTTCCTGTGACTGCAGCTTGACCAACGAGGCTGAGCAGCACCTCTCATTCACAAGGCCTGGGGTTTCTGTCAATGACAGCGGCTCTCAGGAAATCTCCCAGAGTGGGCTTGCAGAAATAAATGACAAACACGACAGAGCTTCAAGAAGCCAGTTGCCACAGTAAATTTTCCTCACACCCTTTAATGTAAAGGAAACAAGGGAAAAAAAGTAAACCTCCAGCACAGGAGTAGACGTGCAGCGTCCCTAATTGCTGCCGGAATACCAATCAAAACAGCAATGGGAAATCAAAGTCCACCAGTCAGACTGGCCATCCTCACAAGTCTACAAACAATGAATGCAGGTAACCCCGCTCCATGTTCAGTGGAAATGGACATTGACAACAGCCACTAGAAAGCACAGCCTCCGCCTGCCAAAAAAAAAAAATGAGCTCTCAAGAGAGCTCATCCTAGGATCGCACATCCCCACACCTGTGCCAATATCCTGAGAAAGTCATCATTCAGTAAAAATACATGCACCCCAACGTTCACTGCAATTCTACTTGCAACAGCCAAAACAGGGCTTGAGAAATGTCCGCTGACAGATTAAAGGGTAAAAAAGATGTGTTACGTATAGACAACAGCCATAAGAAAGCACCACTGAAATTATGAAATTATACCACTGGTCACTTGGAGGATGGACCTTGAAGGATCCTACACTAGGTGAAATCAGCCAGAGGAAGACAACAGCATTTAATGTTCCTTGTAGGAAAAATTTAAAAAGAGATACAAAGGAACTAACTTACAACCCAGAGAGAGACTCTGAGAATTCAAACACAGAGGGTTCCAGTGAAAAAAAAAAAAAAAGAAAGGGCAGGAATGAATTCAGAGGCAGGGACTTACATATACACAGAAATCTGTAGGTATAACAGATAATTCAAAAGGATTATCTCTTTCCTTCCTTCCGTATATAACAGAAGTCTGTAGCTGTCAAAGATGCTCAAGAAGGACCTGATGTTCAGCAAGTGGAATTTTGCTTGAGCTTCTGTAATAATCTCTATGGCAAAAGAATCCAAAAAGGAATAGATACGCTGTATAGATATGTCATAAATGAATCAGGCAGTTGTACACTAACAGCAAGCACAACACTGCAAATTGACTGCACTCTGACATAGCTTCAGCATGAGATTAAAGAAAACAAAAATTGAAAAATCAATGTCTAATTTACCCCCTGCCACCTCCTAGACTTGGGCTGCTATCGCATCCCTGGAGCCTGAGCAGGCTTGTGTCTCATGTTTGGACTGGGGAGGGGTTCCTGAATATAGCCAAAATATTTTTTTAAAAAGATGGGTAACCCTGTTATTTTGACCCCCACAAGGTACAATAGCTAAGACTGGGAAGCAGGCTAATTGCAGAAGCACAGTTGGAGCAGATGATGGGGTACTTGTACACCATGCAATATTCCTCAACCATAAAGAAGCAGGAGCAAACGCCAAGGCCAGCCACAGGAAAGCAGAGATGATCACTCCAAATGAAGTAAGGGACACAGGGAGAGACAAGTATCAGTATCTGATGATATCACCTCTGCTGCTAAGCTGCTAAGTCACTTCAGTCACGTCCGACTCTGTGCGACCCCATAGACAGCAGCCCACCAGGCTCCTCCATCCCTGGGATTCTCCAGGCAAGAACACTGGAGTGGGTTGCCATTTCCTTCTCCAATGCATGAAAGTGAAAAGTGAAAGTGAAACCGCTCAGTCGTGTCCAACCCTCAGCGACCCCATGGACTGCAGCCCACCAGGCTCCTCCATCCACGGGATTCTCCAGGCAAGAGTACTGGAATGGGGTGCCATTATCACCTCTAGGTGTAACCTAAAGATGGATACAATTGAACTTCTTGCCCAGAGACAGAGCCTCACAGACTTAGGAAAGAAACTTCCAATCACCAAGACAAAAAGATGTGGGGCATGGAGAAATCAGTTCCTTCAGGGTTGCTTCAGACTAATATATGCACACTGCTGTTTATAAAATAAATGACCAGGACCCCTGCATAGCACAAGGACAGTTGCTCCACACTGTGTGATAACCTATATGGAGAAAAAACCTCGATATGTATTAATAGAAGTGAAACTAATTGTGGTAGAAGGGGAAAAAAACACCCACAAGACTGTAATTCACCTATATACTCCAATTCAAATGATGAGATAAAGACAGCAAAAGCAAAAGAAAAGGGCTGTCTCCCTCAGGACATAGTGACCTGGGCTGATGTCACAGCCCTGGAGCCTGATCAGCTGGGGCCCCAGGATTGGAGTGTCCTGGGGCTGAGGGAGCTGCGAGCATGTGGCAAGCAGCGAGCCTCCACAGTGAACCTGGAGTGCCTGCTGCCTTTCAGATACAGGCAGGATAATTTATGGGATTGGAATTTATTAAATCCCTTATATATATATATATATATATGTATGTATGTATGTATATAAAATACGTTTATATATATTTAATATACATCAAATAGATAATCAAAAAGTACTTAATAGGATAGGGAAGTTTATTGAACACACTGTGATCATCCATATGCGAAAAAGAAACCAAAAGAGAATAGAAAAGTGTCTATGTATTAATATAATTGAATCGAGTTCCTGGACATCTGAAACAAACACATTAGAAATCAATTATATTCCAATAGAAAAGAACAAGAAAATGATAGTAAAAAAAAAAAAAAAAGAGTGCAGCATGAAGAACTGCTGCCGCCTGGTGGCCATTTTCTGTAACAACACTAGGAAGAGCGGTACAGCTGGGCATTTAACATTCACGGTCTATAAATTGTCAACTAAAAAATATAGTCACAACCTGAAAGTAGAAAGTTATTTTCCTTGGTGGGAATGTTTACAACTCCAAGCCTGAGAGACAGCATCTGAGGAGCTCTGAGAAAACTGCTCCAAGGAGGCAGGACGGGGAGTCAGTCTATATACAAGTTTGCGACAAAGGGAGCAGGCAGGCTGAAGAGCAAAGATCAGATATCCAGTTAAGGAATTTAGCGTTCTGTGCATGGGAAGATGCAAGCCTCTGGGCTCACTGCGTTCATTCCTTCCTTATGAACTTCAGCTATCTGGGGCCGAGCCTGTTTCCTAGTTCACCTTGCTTCTTGCATTCCTCCCACTCCTCAGCAATCACCATGGGGGGGTGGCAGCATTCTCTGTATCACAGTTTGGGGAGCCCTCATTCACATTTGGAGGCCAGAACTCGCTGATGGCTGCGACGTGTCTTGTTTATTAATATGGCAGGAGATGTTTTCATTTCACAAAGTCAGAAACACCTGCCCTCCTAAGGCATGGAGAAATTCCTTAGGGGTGCTCATTGGGAAAAAAATCTAAAACAAGGCAGACATTAACAAAGCCAATTTCAAGAAGTAGGTTTAACTCATGCGCTTTAAAATAATCACAAGAAAAGACGTCAGCATTACTATTTATTTCCTTCTCCAATACATGAAAGTGAAAAGTGAAAGTAAAGTCGATTGGTCGTGTCCGACCCTCAGCGACCCCATGGACTGCAGCCTTCCAGGCTCCTCCATCCTTGGGATTTTCCAGGCAAGAGTACTGGAGTGGGGTGCCATTGCCTTCTCCTTATTATTTATTAGAGAAATGCAAATCTAAACTACAGTGAGGTATCACATCACACCAGTCAGAACGGCAGTGGCCAAACCCTCTAAAAACAGTAACTGCTGGAGAGGGTGTGGAGACAAGGGAGCCCTCCTCCTCCAAAGCTTGGGATGTAAACTGGTAACGGCCACGACAGAGGACACTGTGAAGCCTCCTTCAGCCATGCAGTTGAGAATGAGGTTGCAATGCTCCTTAACGCCATACACAGAAATAAACTCCAAATAGATTTAAAAATCTAGTTGTAAGGATGGATACTATGAAATTCTTGGAAAAAAATATAAACAGGAGACAGTTTGACATGAATGCAGCAAGTTCTTTGTGGATCTACCTCTGAGAAAAACGAAAAATAAACCACAGATCAGAAAATGGGACCAAATTAACCTTAAAAGCTTTTGCATACCAAGAGGAAACTCTCAAGGAAAGATAGGGACAACCCTCAGAATAGGAAGAAATATTTGCAAAGGAAGACACCCACAAGGAATTCATCTCAAAAACATGCAAACAGCTCATGCAGCTCAGTATCAAAAACACATGAAAACCAAGAAAAAATAAAATGGGCCAAAGATGGAAATGGATATTTCTCTGAGGAACACCTACAGATAACAGACAGACACAGGAAAAGATGCTCAGCATCACTAATGACTAGAGAAAAGCAAATCAAAAGTCCAATGAGGTAAGCACTCATATTCATCAGATTGGCCACCTCTAAACATCAGAAAGAGTAAATGCTAGAGAGGGAGTGGAGAGAAAGGAACCCTCCTACACTGTTGTTCGCAATGTACTTAGGGGAAATCTCGGCTTTCTCTGCCCACTGAAGCTGAATAAAAAAAGATGGAGACAGAACTTGGAGGAAATAGAAAGGTGGTTTTAATCCTCAGCCAGTGGAGAGGGGATCACAGTGGGCTCGTGCCCCCAAAACTGTGCCCCCCTCCTCCATGAGGAGTCTGGGAGCTTATATAAGGCAAGGGCTCGCAGTGATGAGGAACAGATGTGCTAGAATCTTCTCAGAAACAGTCATAGGCTGGCATCAGTAACCCAGCGATTGGGTCTGGCAGGTCAGTGGCTCGGCAGCCTCCTTTCTGAGGTGTAACTGCAAGGGGAAGGGTGTTGTAAGGGTAAGCAAAGGACAGTAGGTGTGAAGTGTAGCTCCTGCAGGGTAGGGGGCAGAAACTAAGTTACAGACATGCGGAGTTAGGAGCAGCTAATGATGGTCCACACTGAAATCAGATTGATTATATTCTTTGCAGCCAAAGATGGAGAAGCTCTATACAGTCAGCAAAAACAAGACAGGGAGCTGACTGTAGCTAAGATCATGAAGTGCTTATTGCCAAATTCAGACTTAAATTGAAGGACGTGGGGAAAACCACTAGACCATTCAGGTATGACCTCAATCAAATCCCTTATGATTATACAGTGGAAGTGAGAAATAGATTTAAGGCACTAGATCTGATAGATAGAGTGCCTGATGAACTACGGACGGAGGTTTGTGACATTGTACAGGAGACAGGGATCAAGACCATACCCATGGAAAAGAAATGCAAAGAAGAAAAATGGTTGTCTGAGGAGGCCTTACAAATAGCTGTGAAAAGAAGAGAAGCAAAAAGCAAAGGAGAAAAGGAAAGATATAAGCATCTGAATGCAGAGTTCCAAAGAATAGCAAGGAGAGATAAGAAAGCCTTCCTCAGTGACCAATGCAAAGAAATAGAGGAAAACAACAGAATGGGAGACTAGAGATCTCTTCAAGAAAATTAGAGATACCAAGGGAACATTTCAAACAAAGATGGGCTCGCTAAAGGACAGAAATGGTATGGACCTAACAGAAGCAGAAGATAGTAAGAAGAGGTGGCAAGAATACACAGAAGAACTGTACAAAAAAGATCTTCACGACCCAGATAATCACGATGGTGTGATTACTCACCTAGAGCCAGACATCCTGGAATGTGAAGTCAAGTGGGCCTTAGAAAGCATCACTACAAACAAAGCTAGTGGAGGTGATGGAATTCCAGTAGAGCTATTTCAAATCCTGAAAGATGATGCTGTGAAAGTGCTGCATTCAATATGCCAGCAAATTTGGAAAACTCACCAGTGGCCGCAGGGCTGGAAAAAGTCAGTTTTTATTCCAATCCCAAAGAAAGGCAATGCCAAAGAATGCTCAAACTACCGCACAATTGCACTCATCTCTCACACTAGTAAAGTAATGCTCAAAATTCTCCAAGCCAGGCTTTAGCAATACGTGAACTGTGAACTTCCAGATGTTCAAGCTGGTTTTAGAAAATGCAGAGGAACAAGAGATCAAATGCCAACATCTGCTGGATCATTGAAAAAGCAAGAAAGTTCCAGAAAAACATCTATTTCTGCTTTCTTGACTATGCCAAAGCCTTTGACTGTGTGGATCACAAGAAACTGTGGAAAATTCTGAAAGAGATGGGAATACCAGACCACCTGACCTGCCTCTTGAGAAACCTGTATGCAGGTCAGGAAGCAACAGTCAGAACTGGACATGGAACAACAGACTGGTTCCAAATAGGAAAAGGAGTACGTCAAGGCTGTATATTGTCACCCTGCTTATTTAACTTACATGCAGAGTACATCATGAGAAACGCTGGGCTGGAAGAAGCACAAGCTGGAATCAAGGTTGCTGGGAGGGGAGAAATATCAATAACCTCAGATATGCAGATGACACCACCCTTATGGCAGAAAGTGAAGAGGAACTAAAAAGCCTCTTGATGAAAGTGAAAGTGGAGAGTGAAAAAGTTGGCTTAAAGCTCAACATTCAGAAAACTAAGATCATGGTATCTGGTCCCATCACTTCATGGGAAATAGATGGGGGAACAGTGGAACAGTGTCAGACTATTTTTGGGGGCTCCAAAATCACTGCAGATGATGATTGTAGCCATGAAATTAAAAGATGCTTATTCCTTGGTAGGAAAGTTATGACCAACCTAGATAGCATATTAAAAAGCAGAGATATTACTTTGCCAACAAAGGTCCATCTAATCAAGGCTATGGTTTTTCAGTGGTCATATATGGACATGAGAGTTGGACTGTGAAGAAAGCTGAACAGCAAAGAATTGATGCTTTTGAACTGTGGTGTTGGAGAAGACTCTTGAGAGTCCCTTGGACTGCAAGGAGATCCAACCAGTCCATCCTAAAGGAGACCAGTCCTGGGTGTTCACTGGAAGGAATGCTGAAGCTGAAACTCCAATACTTTTTGGCCACCTCATCCAAAGAGTTGATTCACTGGAAAAGACTCTGATGCTGGGAGGGATTGGGGGCAGGAGGAGAAGGGGACGAGAGAGGATGAGATGGCTGGATAGCATCACCAACTCAATGGACATGAGTTTGAGTGAGTGAACTTCGGGAGTTGGTGATGTACAGGGAGGCCTGGCATGCTGTGATTCATGGGTTTGCAGAGTCAGACACAACTGAGTGACTGAACTGAACTGAACTGAACTGAATGTAAAAAAGAAAAAAGAAAAAAAAGACAACGAGAAATGCTTAGGCCTGCTCACTGTTCTCTTTATCTTCTTTGTTCTCAGGAAAGAAAAGAAAAAATCTCAGTCCTCTTTTTTTTTTTCCCTTTTCACTGCAACAAATTCCCTGTCATTTTATTTCCTCTGTTATCAATGGAGAAAGGGAAATAGGTGTCATTCTTGTTCTTGTCTGTTTGAGGACAAAACCTCAGTTTTGCTCTGCTTGATAACCACCAGCTGTTCAGCCCAGGGGCCCAGCTATCTCCTACTTCAAATTTTCCTTGAGAGACGTGAACCCCAAGAAATCTTTTTTGGGTTGATGAGGGATACAAAGTCAGTCTTTTGTAACTTGAATGCTGACATGGTGTAGGAAGCATTTAACAGGAGGCTTCCTGTGTGCTGTTTTGGATCTGTCATGAATCCTCTGTTCCTTATTAATTCCTGAATATTCAGGAATTAAGAGGAGTGGCAAACAGCTCCCAGGGCTGAGGAATGCACGCATTTCCTTCGTTAGTTTTTCCATGCGGTGATAAGTAACCATTTATAACCCTCTTCCTTTTTATGAACCATACAGTAATAGTGATTATTTACAACCGCTCTCTCTTTGATATGGATTGCTTTATGTTTCCTTGATAATTTGTAAGTCTGGACTTTTGATCTTTATCTTTGCTGAAAATAGCTACCTTGTAAGACAGTACATATACCCACACTAACTTGAATAAAACACCTTTGCTCCATCAGAGCTTGGGTCCCCGTGTCTTTCTTTCTCTCCTCTCTCTCTCCCCTTGGCTAATCCTCTGGAGCGTAGAAACCCGCTGGGCTCACTCTCCTGCCGGGGCTTCTGAGACCCTCTAGAGAAGGTGCACCATGCCTTCGTGAGTGCCACAAGCCGTGTCAAGGGCTTTATTGGTTTTCTGCATAAACCAGAGAATATCAGCCTCTCTGTCTCTTTTACTTTCTTTTTGTCGACTCCGGACCACTAGGTTCCAGTCCATTAAAGGACCCCAAACAACATGGGACTCCTAGACCTTTTCTAATTGAGGTCACAGAGCTCTGGCCCTGTTTTATTAAGGGGCCCCTGAGTGACTTTTGTGGTTGTTCCCACAGGATCTCTTCAGAGGAGTGGCTGTAATCTCTTCGGGGGCGTGGGTTTTCTCTCTGCATCATTATGATCTTGATGTAAATCTGTTGTCATCTGGAGGAGTCAAGTCTTAACAGGTAGTTTAAGTAACCAGAGGCCATAGATCAGTAAAAGAGTTATTGTGACTAGGAGTCAAAGAAGGAGTGAGAACCACATTACGTTTGATGGCGATTTTGATTGTGGTCCAGATAGGGTCCGTGCTTGGGTCATCCTGTCCAAAGGGATGGAGCCATTAGGACTCAGAAATAGTTGGAGGAATGACGACCTGAACATTAATAGACAAATAAGGAAAAAATTAAGCCTGAATCCTAGTTTATACTTAACACTTTGAGGGGACTTGGAGTCAGGCAGCCAGTTGTCTAGGTTTATCTATGTAGGTCTTAAGCTTTCATGTGGCTATTGGTCATTACACATTTCTTTTTCTTGTCAACGTATGATCCAGCGCAATTTCCTCATTTAAATGTATAATAGTTACAAGAAGAGACCTTTGAAAAGTAAGATTGTAGTCACCTGCTGCTAGCAGACTTGGTCTTAAGAATGGGTGGTGGCATCCTAAGTCTGGCACAGCTCAGAAAACTCAAGCTCTCAATAACACAAGGACCCGTCTGAAATCACACCATGGCGTCACCTAGTTATTTCCATAGCTGCTCTATTTTTACTTTAATTGTAAATTTTTTTCTTAATAGTCAAAGCGGCTGTCACTGTCAGTGATGTTGGTGTTTCTCTAGGTTAGAGGAGCTACAAGAATCGGGGGTCGTAAAATCTCCTCCCCAAAGTGTCTATCTGAATGTCTCTTCTGCAGTGTTTTTACAGAGCACAGAGTGCCTCATTCCTAATTTCTATCCTGAACTCCTTTCAGGGGGTGTTGAAGGTCAGTGGCTTCAGTGGCCATGATTTAGTCTTTGTAGAGGTAGATGGCAGAGCCCCTTCAGGGTAATGAATCTGACCACTCTTTGGGGGCACTACATAACCATCTCGTCACACACTTGGTAATGTAAGGGACAACACTTCTAAAAAATTAATTAATTTATTTTAATCGGAGTATAATTACTTTACAATATTGTGGTGGTTTTGTCATATATTGACATGAATCAGCCACGGGTGCACGTGTGCCCCCCCCATCCTGAAGCCCCCTCCCACCTCCCTCCCCACCCCATCTCTCTGGGTTGTCCCAGAGCACCAGCTTTGAGTGCCCTGTGTCATGCGTTGACCTTGCATCAGTCATCTATTTTACATATGGTAATATACATGTTTCAATTCTATTCCCTCAAATCATCTCACCCTCTCCCTCTACCACAGAGTCCAAAAGTCTGTTTTTACATCTGTGTCTCTCTTGCTGCCTCACATATAGGGTCGTCGTTACCATCTTTCTAAATTCCACATATATGCATTAATACACTGCATCAGTGTTTCTCCTTCTGACTTACTTCATTTTGTATGACAGGCTTGGGACAACACTTTCGAAACAGGCAATATAGAAAACAATATAGCTAGCAATAATAATAAGGTCATCAGTGAGAACTAAAGTCAACAGCTTCCATTATGTGTAGCCCAGCATATACCTAAGTCATCTGACTTAGTTTGTTCCATACCAATCCTTATTTTCAGGGAAGCTATATACTGGCATTGTCCCAAAGGCACCCAGCCTAGTTTTCCACTGTTATTAGACTGATTATCCTTAGTATGATCTCATAATGCCCAGTATAGAGGAGACTTTCAACAGTTGCAGTGTTAGGGGGCAGGGAAGCAAACTTAGTTACAGACATGCAGAGCTAGGAACGGCTGGGGAAAAAAAAAACCAAAACAAAAAACTAGGACTATTCAGGTCTGCCCACTGTTCTCTTTATCTTCTTTGTTCTCAGGAAGGGGAAAGAGAAAAACTCGTTTCTATCTTCTTTTTTCTTTTTACTGCAGCAAATTCCTCTTTTTTCCCTTTTTACTGCAACGCAAGTACCTTAAGACCCAGGAGTCCCACACCTGGGCATAAACCCAGAGGAAATAAATATTTAAAAGACATGGGAAGCCCTGCAATCTCAGCCCAACAAGGTACAATAGTCAAGTCTAGGAAGCAAGCTAAATGTAGAAATTACAGATGAATGGAAGCAGAGGATAGGGCCCACGTACACAGTGCGATATTTCTCAAAGATAAAGAAGTAAGAAATAATGCCAAGTCCGGCACAGGAAATAAACTAGAGATGATCATTCCAAGTGAATAAGGGAGACAGGGCGAGACAAGTATCATGTGATATCACCCCTGGGTGTAATCTACAGATGGTTACCAATGAACTTCTTTCCCAAAGAGGCACAGCCTCACAGATTTAGAAAAGAAACTCTGGTCACCAAGAAAATCAAGATGTAGTAGGCTGGGGGAAAAAAAAAAGGCAACAACCTCCAAGATTGTAATTCACTGCTGTTCAAATTATAGGGTAAAAAAAGAGAAAAATATAGAAAAAGAAATGCTGGTTCTATTCCCCTCAGGCCACAGTGACCTGGGCTGATGTCACATCCCTGGAGCCTGACCGGCTTTTGTAGGCAGGCTGCAGCGTCCTGGGGCTGAGAGAGCTGGGAGCGTGTGGCAGGCAGGGCGCCTCCATAATGAACCTGGAGTGCCTTTTGCCCTTTGCAGAGCCCCCAACCTTCAGAAACAAGTGGGAGAAATTAAGAGTCTGGAATTGACATAGACACATATATCAAATAGAGGATCAAAAAGTAACTACCGAATAGCATAGGAAAGTTGATGAACACATCTTAATCACCTATACATGCAAATGCAGCCAAAGAGAATAAACACACATCTATACATTATCTGTACAGCTGAAACAAACATATCAGAAATCAACAATATTCCAACAAAAAATAACAAGGAAATTACAGGGGGAAAAAAGAAAGAAGAGTGGGACATGAAGAAGTGCTGCTCCCTTCTGGCCTTTTAATTTAACACCACCATGAAAAGCAGTGCTGCTGGGTGTTTAATATGCACAAGGATCAAGGGGCTGTAAGCAAAAAATACCTGCCTTCAAGAAATTTCCGAGGTGTCACTGAAAAAAAAAAAAAAATTTCAAAACAAGGCAGGAGTTCAAGTGGCCAATTTCAAGAGGTAAGTTTAACTCTTACCCTTTAAAAGAACCACGTGAAAAGATGTCAGCATCGCTAAATATTAGAGACGTGAAAATCAAAACTATGTGAGGTATTTCCTCACATAGTTCACAGTGACCATTGTCCAAAAGTTGACAAACAATAAATTCTGGAGAAAGTGTGGGAAGAAGGGAGCCCTCCCACACTGTCAGTGAAACCAGTCGCAGCCACTGTGAAGAACAGTGTGCAGATTTTTAGAGAAACAGTCGTGAGAATGAAATTAGCAGCATACACAGAAATAAACTCCAAATAGACTAAAGACCTAAATAAATGGACAGGCAATATGAAATGCTTAAGGGAAAACGCAGAACACACTTTGACATAAAATGCAGCAAGTTTTTCTTTGACCCACCTCTTAGAACCATGAAAAATAAAGCGAAAATAAATAAATGGGACCTGACTCCCCTTAAAAGCACCGGCGCAGCAGAGGAAACCATAAACACAACAGAAAGACAAACCTCATAATGGAACTAACATGCGCAAACAAAGACACCACGAGGAATTTCTCTCCAAAACATACGGACTGCTTATGCACACCTCAGTATCAAAGAACGCAGTCAGACAGGGGCACAAGATTTAAATGGACCTTCCTCCGCAGAAAAGTACATGCGGAAATGCTCAGCATCTCTAAGAATTAGGGAACTGCGAATCAGAAGTACAATGTGGCAGCACCCACACACGTCCGAATGGTCAGCATACAAAATCTACAACGATAAAATGCTGGAGAGGAATAGAGGTAAAAGGGCCCTCCCCGCTGTTGGTGGGAATGAAAGTCATTAAATCCACGAAGGAGAACAGGACAAAGGTTCGTTAAAAATTGAACAGAAAAGTACCATAGGACCCAGCAATCCCATTCCTGGGCACAGATCCAGAGAAAACCATAATTTTAAGAGACTGGTGCACCCCGATGTGCATGGCAGCATTGCGTACAATAACCAAGACATGGATGAAACCTAAGTGGGCGAAGAAAGATGAATGGGTAAATGAGATGGGGTAAACCCACACACAGAGCAGTATCGCTCAGCCATAAAGAGGGTGACATCACGCCACGTCCAGCAACAAGGAAGGAAGCAGAGACGATCCCACTAAGTGAAGTAAGAAAGTCAAGGGAAGGCATGTCTCATATGATAGCTCTTGGAGGTGGAGTCTAAAAATGGGTACAAATGAACTTCTTTACCAAACAGAAACAACCTCACAACACAGCGAAGTACCTTATGGTTACCGAAAAGGAAGGGGGGTGGGCAAAGGAAATGAGAAGGCGGAGATGAACAGACACGCACGACTCTGTAAAACGAGCAACAAGAGCCACTATAGGACGAGGACCCCTAATCAACACTGCATAAAGAACTACATGGGAAGAAAACCCAAAAAGAACGTGTACATGGCTACGCACTAGTGAATCGTGCTGCTGTACACGTGAAGCAAACAAATAAAGTCTCTACAACACTGTAAGTCACCTATACACCAACACAAAATACAGATTATTAAAAGAGAATGCCAACTCTATTCCCTTCGGGCCTTAGTGACTTGGGCTGCTGCCACATCCCCCAAGCCTTGGGTCCCTTGGATGGACTGTCTTGGGGCTGAGGGAGCTGGGGAGGACATGCCAGCCAATGGGATGAGCCCTGCCCCATGGACCTGGTGAGCCTGTTCCCCTCTGCACCGGCCCATGACCTCCAGATCCTGGCGGGTCCTCCTGCATTGAAACTACACCTACTGCACCCAGAGGACATGGAGCTTCTGGGCTGGAAGAGCTTTGGAAAGCCCCTGGGCTCCATGTCTCCAGGTGATGGGGTTCCCACCTCCAGCTTCCTTCCTTAGGGTCACCCCACCTATGATGAAAGCACCCTCCGCAGAGTGGTGTTGCAGGAATTGGGATGTGTCCAGGGGATAGGGGTAAGGAAGGAAGAAGGAATGGGATGCAAGCCTTGGGTGTTTCTTCTGGCACATTCCACTCTAATTGACAATCCAGGAACAGGACTTTCCCTAAGGCTCTGGTTCCTCCAGTAACCGGGGTAGGGGCATAAAGCCACGCTGCCACCTTGTGGCCATTTCCCATAACAACAACTTTGAAAGCTTTGCTTACGGGCACTTAATATTCACTAGGCCTGTGGGCTGTAAGTAAAAAAACACCTGCCCTCAAGAAATGTCCTAAGGGAGGTCAACAGAAAAATATTAAAAACAGAGCAGGTGTTCAAGAAGACAATTTGAATGAATAGGTTTAACTCACACTGTTTTAAAAATAATCACATGTAAAGATGTCAACATGGCCAAATATGAGAGAAATGCAAATCGAAACTTCAAGGAGGTATAACCTTACACAAGCCAGAATGGCCGTAGATGGAAACTCTACAAGCAATAAATGCTGCAGAGGGTGTGAAGCAAAGGGAACTCTTCTACACGGATGCTGGGAATGGACACTGGGGGCAGCCACTGTGGAGGACACCGGGCAGGTTCCTTCGCAATGAAAATGAGAACGAAATTAGGATGTTCCCTAACACCATACACAAAAATAAATTCCAAATAGATTAAAGATGAAACTCTTGAGGAAAAGAGCACATGCCTTAACATAAAATGCAGCAACTTCTTTTTTGATCCACCTTGTAGAATCATGAAAATAAAACAAAAATAAACAAATGGGACCTAATAAACATTAAAAGCATCTGCACAGCAAAGGAAACCATCAGTGAAAGAAAAAGATAACCCTCAGAATGGAAAAAAATTCCTTGCAAACAAAAATACCTACAGGGAATTTCTCTTCAACACATACAAACCACTAGCACAGCTCAAAAAACAAACAACCCAATAAAAAAAAATCAGCCAAAGAATAAATGCACAATTCTCCAAGGAAGTCACAGAGATGATAATAAAGCAGATGAAATGATGCTCAGCATCACTAGTTCTTAGAGAAAGGCAAGTCGAATGTACAATGAGGTATCACCTCACATTGATCAGAATGGCCACGTTGAAAACTACAACAGTCAAGTCTGTAGAGGCGGTGGAGAAAAGGGAACTCTCCTACACGGTAGGTGGCAATGTCAGTCAGTATACTCACTAGGGAGAACATTATGAAGGTTCTTAAAAATCTAAACATAGAAGTCACTGGGTACCCAGTGACCCAGCAACTCCATACCTAGGCACAGATCCAGAGGAAATAAAAATTTAAAAAGTCAGCTGCACCCAGCGATCATGGCAGCACTAGGTACGATAACCAAGACACAGAAACAAGTGTACAAGGACAGGTGAATGAAGACAGAGCATGGTGTACACACACACAACGCAATGTCACTCAGACAAAGAGGAGGACGAGGTAAGGCCATTTCCAGTTACCAGGAAGACGCTAGAGGTAATCATACCAAGTGAGGTGAGATGGAGAATGACAAGTACCGGATGTTACTTCCTGCGGAATCTAACCATGGATACAAAAAAACTTCCTTACAAAAGAGAAATATGAGCCTCATAGACTTGGAAAAGAAACTCAAGTTAACCAACAAAGAAAGGCGGAGGGGCAGGGAGTAATTAGCTGCTTCAGATCAATATATACACCTTAAAACAGATACTAAAGGGCTCATAGCAGTCACAAGTCTGAGAGGGCTGTTAATGACACCTGCCCTCAAGAAATGTCCTGGGGTAAATCATTGGGAAAAATTCCAAACAGGGCCAACATTACGTCACACTTGCCACAGTGGCCACTGTGGCAAGATCTCCAAAGAAAACCTCCAAAGAATAAGATCTCCAAAGAATTACTGCAGAGAATGTACAGAAAATAAAATCCTCCTGCAGTGTTGGTGGGAATGTAAATGGTGAGGTCACGAAGGAAAACAGCACGGAGGTTCCTTGAAACACTAAACATAGAGGTATCGCATGATCCTCCAATCCCATTCCTCAGCTTGGGTCCAGAGAAAATCACCATTCAGAATAAGATGTGCACCTTGATTTTCAGGGCAGCACTATTTACAATGGCCAAGATACAGAATCCACCAAAATGTCATAGAAAAATGAAGACTGTGTGGTACAGCTGCACACTGGAATGCTACTCAGCCATAAAACAGAATGAAAAGATGATACTGGCAGCAGCTCGGATACACCAAGAAATTATCATACTATAAATACTTTTCAGAGAGAAAAGGACAAGTATCCTAAGATATCACGTACAGGTGGAATCTGTAAGTTCAGACCAATGAAATAATTTACAAAAGAGACTCACAGACTGAGAAAATCAAATTATGATTATCAAAGGAAAATTAGAAGGGGCAGATAAATTAAGAGTTTGGGATGAAAATATACACATTAATATATATCGATAATGAAAAAGGACCTACTGAATAGAACTGGAGGCTCTGCTGAATAAACTATAATAACATATACGAGGGGAAAAAAGAAAAAGAATAGGTGTACGTCTATGAATAACTGAATCAAGTTCATGTGAAGAGGAAAAGTTAAAAAGGTTAGGTAACCTCCTGCTCCTTCTGCCTGTGTAACTCAGCTTGCTCCTTGCAGAGTCTGGATCACATAGGTCACGTAGTCTCAGAAAGTCGGGACCCACAATACAAGGAACTGGAGCTTATCTCACTCACCCGTGTCCTGCTCTTTGCAATCACCTAGCCCCCTGCAAACCTGCTTACTCATGCCTGTCCGTATGTAAAAACTCTGTAACCCCTTTCTTCAGGGCTCAGAGCTTGGAGTATTAACTCCTCTGGGTCTGCCGGCATAGTAACCCTGAGTTCTCCAACGCTCGGAGCGTGGTGCTTGGTTTCTCAAATACTGGTTTCTGCAATATTTCTGGAGGCCCCAGTGAGATTCCAACCACACAGCCCCCTTGAACCGCTGGACTGGTGGCTCAGCCGGGTCAGAGTGGAAGAGTGCAGAGACAAACAAGGAGGCTTGCCCCCGATGGTATTCCAGGCTCTCTTTTGGACAGGTGTCCTGACTCTGCGGACAGCCGAGCCACGACCAGACACATTGGAAGGATGGACCAACTCACCAGGAATGGCCACAGGACCAGGTAAGGCCCCAGGGCCAGTCCCCAGTCAGGGCCTACGCCAGTGGGTAGAGGGGGAGACTGACCACCTCCTTGGAGCTCCCAGGAAGGGAGCATCAGACAGGGACTGGGGACTCGGGGAAAGGGAGGTGTTGTGATAACCTCTGAGTGACTGTGTACGCATGATTCCTAACTGAAGGCAGTGAAAGTGAGCTCCACAGTCCTCGGACTGTGGAGCCTGAGAGGGTCCCAAACCTGCAGCTCCATGACAGCCTCATAAGGCTGAAAGGTGGTTCCAGTCTCTGGGGGATTTGATCCCTCCCTGTGAAGCTGATCCAGGTGTGGGGTGTAATACTGACCTGCCAATGCTAAGAGGCATCTTAAATCTCCCTTGGGAGAGCGGCCAGGCGGATAAAAAATGAATGTGAACGAGTGTGCGGCCTGATTTGCTTGCGCTTCAGGCTTGATTGTGTGGCTTCACGGCCTTCGTGCCTACAGAGTCCAAGTGGGCCCTATCTTGCGGTTCCATGGTGACCTCATACAGCTCAAGGCAGTGTCTGCCTCTGGGAGACCCAGTCTATCCCTGCAAGACAGATTCGGATCAGGGGTTTCCACTGATCTGCCAGTGGTAAGAGGCACCCAAGTTCCCCCTGGGGATGTGGCCAAGAGGGCACCTGAATGGTCTCCCCTTTTGAGAGGGCACCCACCCTTGTCTTTGCAAACCTTTGTTTGACTCAGGGCAGGATACGCAGGGAGGGGAAAATTACTGGTTACTGGCTATTCTGTCGACTGACTCCTTGAGCTGACATCGAAGAGATTAGGTTTTCCTCAAAACACAGCCAGGTAGATTACATTTGTCAACATGGGTGGAAATTCCTCTAAGCCAACAGTTTAGATTGCATGATAAAGAACTTTAAGAAGGGCTTTGCAGGAGATTACAGAGTCAAGATGACCCCCAGGAAGCCTCATAACTTTTGTGAGCTTGATTGGCCATCCTTTGACGTTGGATGGCTGCCAGAGGGCACTCCGGACCTTCCCACTGTCCAAACAGTGCCCCAGGAAGTCACTGGGACTCCAGGACCTCCAGATCAGTTTCATATATAGACTCCTGGCTTCTAATAGCACAGACTGCCCCCATGGGCAAGATTTTGCACAAACAGACAGGGCCTGAGTAGGGTATTTGTGGCCCAAACACTCAGAAAAAAGAAAGAAGAGAAAAAACCTATATTCCAGGGAGATACAGTGGAAGACCAATTGCTGCCTCTGCCATATGTTCCCCTGACTCCACAAGCCCCGGCACAGCCAGCACTGGACCCATTGCCGGACAGTCCACCCTGCCCCAGCGTCCCCCGCACCACCTCATGAGCAAGACTCCAGCCCTGAGGCAGTAGGGAAGCAGCTCCGCTCAGCAAAACAATTTAACCAGCTGGCCACAGCCCGTCAGATGCCACTGCAAGAAACTCAGGGTCCTCAACAAGTGAACGGGGATGCCTCAGTCCAGCCTGGTCGCTCCATCCTCTATTATCAGCCCTTCAGCACTACTGATCTCCTAAACTGGAAACACCATGACCCAGTGTACTCTGATAAACCACAGGCTATGATTGACGTCCTAGAGCCCATTTTCCACACCCACCAGCCTACATGGGATGACTGTTGCCAGCTCCTTTTGTCTCTCTTCACCAATGAAGAAAGGTGACGCATCTCGACAGAAGCCCAAAAATGTCTCTGAGGACAAGCCCCCTCAGAGGTCTTAGATGCAGAAGGATGGGCATGAGAAGCGATGTCAGAGACGAGACCTAATTGGGATTTCAATACCAGAGAAGGACAAGAAACCCTGAGTCACTATCATGATGCCCTTCTACATGGACTTTGAGCGGGAGCCAAAAAACCCACCAATATGTGCAAAATTACGACGATAATCCAAAAAGCTGATAAGACTCCCCCTAATTTCTATGAAAGACTGTGTGAAACGTTCTGAATACACACCCCATTCGACCCTGAGACACCCGAAAATCAGCGGATGATTGGCGCTGCCTTTGTGGCTCAACCCTGTGCAGACATCCAACGACAGCTCCAAGCGCTGGAAGGCTTCCCTGGGATGAGTGCCACACAGCTCCTGGAGGCAGCAGGTAAGACTTCGTGAACCAAGACCGTGAAGCCCAGCGAGAAGCAGATAAAAGAATGAAACAGAAAGCAGCCCTGCTAGCAGCGGCACTGAGGAGCTCGGATCCAGTGAACCAGACCGTTCCCTCGTGGAAAGGGGAAACCAAGCAGAGACCACCACTGCGCCCGTGACCAGTGCACCCCCTGCAGAGAGACCGGACCTGGAGTGCCCTCATCACAGAGGACATCCGAAGGGTTGAACAAGTTCAGTCAACCCAGCAAAGAAAGGTACCAGCTGGAGCTGGCTGTCCAAAACCTTATCGGCCTGGCTAGAGCAGAATCAGACTAGGGAAGACCAGGCTCCCTGATCCTGGGCCCACAGTCACGATGAAAGCAGGGGGCCTATCAATGACTTGTATGGTGGATACCAGAGCTGAACACCCCGTGGTCACCACGCTGGTATCTCCCCTCACAGGCTGAACAGCAACAACTGTTGGGGCCACAGAGGACATGGCTCATTCTGCAAGGCCTGTTCATGTCATGCCATCTGGTGACTCATGAATTTCCCCACTTACTGGAATGCTCCATTCCCTGCTGGGTAGAGACTTACTGACAACGCTGGGGGCACAGATCACCTTTGCCCCTGGAAAGCCTGCAAGCCTCACCCTGGGGAGCCAATTGCCTCTGATGATGGCCATGCCCAGGGAAGATGGATGGCATCTCTGTTCCTCAGGGAGGGAACCAATAAGCCCCCTCCCCAGACTGCTAAAAAATTCCCTGATGTCTGGACAGATAAGGGGCCCCCAGGTTTGGCCAAAACCCATGCCTCCATTGTAGTGGACCTGAGTACAGAAGCCACTCCTGTTAGACAGGAACAATATCCAGCGCCACAGGAGGCATGGCTGGGAATTCAGGACCACACCCAGCGTCTACGAGATGCCGAGATCCTAATCGAAGGTCAATCTCCCTGCAACATCCGCTCTTACCAGTCAAAGAATCTGGAGGGAATGACTAGCACCCTGTCCAGGACCTCCATGCCGTCAGCAGTGCAGTGATCACCGTCCATCCAGTGGTCCCAAATCCCGACACTCTCCTGAGTCTCTTACCCGCTCAGGCAAGCTGGTTCACCTGCCCCGACCTCAAGGGCGCGTTCTTCTGCCTCTGGCTGTCACCAGCCAGCCAGCCCTTCTTTGCCTTTGAATGGGAAGACCCACACACTGGGAGAACGACACAGCTGACTTGGACCCGACTGCCACAAGGCTTCAGAAACTCACCTACCCTGTTTGGTGAAGCTCTGGCTGCGGACCCTGCTGCCTTTCCTGGAGAAATTTTCAACTGCACCCTACTCCAGTACGTGGATGACCTGTTGCTAGCCAGTCCCCCCCACGGGGACAGCTGGAGAGGCACCAAGACCCTGCTGGCTCTACTCTCCACCACAGGGTACAAGGTGTCAAGGAAAAAGGCTGAGATCAGCAGACAGGAGGTCAAGTACCTGGGGTCTGTCATCTCAAAAGGGCCTCGGGCGCTTGGACATGAGAGGAAGCAACCCATCTGTTCAATACCTTGGCCAAACACCAAGAAAGAAGTCCATGAATTTCTCGGGGCTGCTGGATTCTGCCGGATCTGGATACCGGGTTTCTCTGAAATTGTCAAAGTTTTGTTTAAAGCCGCAGCAGGGTCTGGTAAGGACCCCCTGGAGTGGGGAGCTGAACAGGAAAAGGCCTTCAAGGAGATCAAGACACTCTTGACCAGCGCTCCAAAATTAGGGCTGCCAGGTGGGACACGGGACTTTAACCTCTTTGTACGTGAAAAAATCCCACTGCATTGGGGGTCCTCACGCAAACAGCTGGGCATGGCAGCGCCCGGCCGCATACCTGTCCAAACGACGGGACCCAGTGGCCGGGGGTGGCCGCCATGCCTCCAGGCAGTACCTGCCACTGTGGTTTTGGTCAGAGAAGCAGATAAGCTCACTCTATGACAAAATATAAATGTAAAGGATCCCCATGCTGTTACTGCCCTGGTGAACAGCCAGGGGCATAAGCGGCTGACCAACTCCAGGATGATTCACTGTCAAGGACCACTTTGAGAAAACCCACAGGTCCAACTCGAGACTGTGTAGATGCTGAACCTTTTTACCTACGCCACCTTTTTGTCTGCGGAAGTGGGACCCGATCATAATTGTGAGGAGGTCATAGATGAAATTTACTCAAGCAGGCCGGACCTGACGGACATTCCCCTACAGAACCCAGAACTGCAGCTATTCACTGATGGCAGCAGTTTCATCCATTCGGGCAGCACAAAGCAGGCTCCGCCATAGCAACACCTGATGAGGCAGTGAAGCCTGAGGCCTTGCCACAAGGGTGGTCAGCACAGCGGACTGAGCTATGGGCACTCACCCAGCGCTAAGGCGCGCCGCAGGGAAACGAGTCAACATCTGTACTGATTCAAGGTATGCCTTTGTTACTTTACATGTTCATGGAGCCATTTATCAAGAAAGGGAACTAATGACAACAGGGGGAAAGGAGATTAAAAACAGAAAAGAAATCCTTCAACTGTTAGAAGCAGTCTGAAAGCCTTCCCAAGTGGCAGTTACCCATTGTAAAGGACATCAGTGAGGAACTGATCCAATCAGCAAAGGAAATTGGTTCACCGACCAGGCAGCCAAGGAGGTGGCGACCCTACTGAACCCTACAGTGGGCCCCGAGTGAGTCTTTAAGGTCCTCTTGACACCAGAATTGCCTCCTTCCCTGAGATATACCAAGGAAGAAGATCAATGGGCTCTAAATGAGAGGAATAAAAGAAAAGGAGGGCTGGTGGAAGCTCCCAGACCACAGACTCTTTGTCCCCAGCAATATAGCAGTCCAGCTGGTAAAACGTCATGAGACAACTCATTCAGGAAAAACTGCACTAGAGAGCTTACTGAGCTGCTACTATTTTGTTCCTATGCTCCCAACCCTGTGTGCCCAGATCAGTGCTAAATGTGTGACTTGTGTGCAAAACAATGCCAGCCAAGGACCAAGACCCAACCCAGGGGTGCAGACAGTAGGGACACTGCCCTCTGAAGTTCTAGAAGCAGACTTTACCGAGATCAAGCCCTATAGGGGCTATAAGTGTTTACTTGGGATAGTCTGCACCTACTCGGGATGGCTTGAAGCCTACCCCACATGCACTATATGGACACGAGAAGTTGTCAAGGCCCTACTAAGAGACATAATCCCAAAAGGTGGGCTGTCTCTCTCCATAGGGCCTGACAATGGTCCAGCTTTTGTGTCTGAGATAATCCAAACTTTATCCAGGATGCTGGGAATCAAATGGAAGCTTCACACCGCTTACAGGCCACAGAGCTCAGGGTAAGTTGAATGCATGAATCAGACCCTCAAGAGTACATTAGGTAAACTCTGTCAAGAGACCCAGTTATCTTGGGTCAACCTGTTACCCCTAGCCTTACTCTGAGCCTGATGCACCCCGAGGTCCCCAGGCTATTCTCCCTTTGAGATCTTATATGGGAGAACACCCTCAATGATAGGAAAACTCAAGGGAAACCCCCAACAACTAGCTGACCTGGAGATGTCCTGACACCTCCAGGCCCTGAGAAAAGTCTTCCACTATATAGCCCAAGAAACCTTACAAAGAACACCCATTCCCTTGGACAATTGGGTTCATCCCTATCAGCCAGGAGATGAGGTATGGGTTAAAGATTGAAAAAATGAACTACTTCTGCCAGTTTGGACTGGCCCTCAGATGGTCGTCCTGGCAATCCCTACTGCTGTTAAAGTTACAGGCGTCATCCCTTGGATCCACCACACCAGAGTCAAGAAGACAGCGGCTTCCTGTGATGAGGACACCTGGAAAACAGTTCAGGACCCCCAAATCCCCTCAAAGTCTGGTTCCAAAGACAACAGCCCTCACCCACAAAGGTCGCTTAACCCTGCTGTAGTCACTCTGGATGCTGATTAGTCAATGTACGGCAGAAGCTTAAGGATTCCTCAGCCTTGCTCCAGCCACACTCTGGCAGCTGACTGGTCAACACACAATGAAAGCTTGAGGACCCGGCTATCAAAATATCTATGGATTTTCATTGTCAACCCTGGCCTCTATCCCTGATTGGTATTATTGCTGTGCTCTTCACACAGGACTAGCTTCAGTCGCACCCAAGGACTGGGATTTGGGTCAGAAGCTGTGGTTAGCTGTCTGTTATCTCACTGTAGTGGGAAGCCTCATTCTATCAGATGTCTCAAGATCGAATCTCCCTACTAACTAAATCGCTCACAATATAACCTTCACGATAGGCTCCGTTGCTATAGTCGTGACAACCCAAAGACGGGGAGAAAACCTTTTGCTAGAGTTCAATTATCTGTTATGTGCAGGCTGCTTTGCAGCTTTTTGGTGCCCCTTGCTCTGAAGAATTGATGCTTTTGAACTGTGGTGTTGGAGAAGACTCTTGAGAGTCCCTTGGTTAAGGAGATCCAACCAGCCCCTTCTGAAGAAGATCAGCCCTGGGATTTCTTTGGAAGGAATGATGCTAAAGCTGAAACTCCAGTACTTTGGCCACTTCATGCGATGAGTTGACTCATTGGAAAAGACTTTGATGTTGGGAGATTGGGGGCAGGAGGAGAAGGGGACGACAGAGGATGAGATGGCTGGATGGCATCACTGACTCGATGGACGTGAATCTGAGTGAACCCCGGGGGTTGGTGATGGACAGGGAGGCCTGGCGTGCTACGATTCATGGGGTCGCAAAGAGTTGGACGCGACTGAACTGAACTGCTCTAACAGATGGTGCTGTTCCTTATCCATCGTGCACCTGTCAACTTTACAGTCAACCCTTGGAAAATCGCTTACTCAACCATCAGCTAGACCAATGTATAGATAGCCAACCCTATAGGCTGATCACCCACTGCCTTCATAACCATGTGATGTATGTCCAGGGGCCTGGGGGCCAAAATGTTTTCCAGTCATGCCCCCCACTGCCGCTACCTTTCCCCCACCAGAGGATCCAAACCCCGGGCGGTATCCCAACACCAGGGCATTGCCATCATGCCCCTGTGCCTCTGTTTACCCCCAAATGCCACGCAGATGCTACAACCCAGAGCAGGTGTCTGTCTGCCAAATAAATGGAAAGACCTACTAGACACAGACAATAATGCGGACAAGCAAAATCACGGACCAACTTTGCCCTAAAAACTCAGGCTCTGCCTGTTGGC
Organism: Budorcas taxicolor; assembly: GCF_023091745.1. Taxonomy (NCBI): domain Eukaryota; kingdom Metazoa; phylum Chordata; class Mammalia; order Artiodactyla; family Bovidae; genus Budorcas; species Budorcas taxicolor. The sequence continues at coordinate 11,433,719 of NC_068919.1, read as the reverse complement.
AGTAAGACCCAGGTTACAGAGTTAACTGCCCCTTAGACCCTCGTCTGGACCAGGTTCTCAGTGCAACTCATCGCCTTCTCAATGACACCAGCCCCCAGCTGGCCGGGGACTGCTGGCTCTGCTCATCCTTAGGAGCTCCACGGTACTTAGCTACACCAGTACCATTAACAAATGCAACAGCCATGGGAACTCCCAGAGTCTCCCTTACAAGGGCCAGTCTTAAGGACAATTGAGTTAACTCAAAAGGCTCCAGAATGCTTTACAAATGATGGAGGAACTGAACCTGTAGGCCATTTAGCCAGGGACGAATGTATTCAAACTTTAAAAGGTGAGTGGCTCACTCAACATCTGACAAACACAAGACGGTGCCGCCCCATCAAGGCCTTTTCTTTGAGGGACAGATGCTTGCTTATGTCTACCAGTCCACTGGATGGGTATCTGCACCTTAGCTTTCCTCGCTCCCCAGATGAATACTGTCCCTAACAACCAGACTCTCACCGAACCTCTGGCAGGACATACACAGTCAAAAAGAGCTATCCAGTTCATACCTTTACTATTTGGTCTGGCCGTTGAGAGAGTAGCCAAATCTTAGGTGGCCTTACAGGAGCAGCTAGACTCCCGGGCTGAGGTGGTTTTACAGAATAGGAGAGGGCTAGACCTCCTGACAGCTGAAAGGGGAGGACTCTGCCTCTTCTTGAGCAAAGAATGCGGCTTTTATGTAAACCAATCAGGAATAGTCAAGACAGGGCCCAACAGCTAAGGAAACAAATCATAAAAAGGAGAGAGGAAGTAGCAAATTCCTGGGGTAATTAGAACAATATCTGGAGCTGGGATCGTGGCTTCTCCCTTTGACAGGTCCTCTCTTCATATTCTTTGCGGCATTCTTGTTTGGCCCTTGTATTCTTAATGCTGTTACCCAGTTCATAACCTCTCGAATTGATTCCATAAAGTTACAAATGGTAATAGCTCAATATAGCCCCCTAAATGATGGGGCTATGAATGTCCTACCAAAACATGAGATGATGCTTTCTACAATGAGTGATAGAAGCATTAAGAAGGGGGGAATGAAGAGGAAAAGTTTAAATTTTACATAGCCTCCTGCTTGTTCTGACCCTGTAACTCAGCTTGCTCTTTGCAAAGTCTGGTTCATGTAGGTCACATAGTCTCAGAAAGTGGGGACTCACAATACTAGGAACTGGAGCTTATCTCACTCACCCTTGTCCTGCTCTTTGCAATTGCCCAGCCCCTACAAACCGGCTTAATCATGCCTGTCCGTGTATAAAAACTCTGTAACCCCTTTGTTCAGGGCTCAGAGTGTGGAGTGTTAACTCCTCTGGGCCCGCTGGCGTAATAAACCTGAGTTATCCAACTCTCCAAGTGCGGTGCGTGGTTTCTCGAGCACTGATTTCTGTAACACATGTACAGCGAAAAGAAACAAAACATTGGGAATACACTCTGCCCCAATATAAAATAACAATAAATTACAAATTAAATTATGTGAGCTCAGCCTAGAGGAAACCAGACAGTGGGGACCCTATGAGTTAGGTTTATGACATGCTATGCCATCAATACATGACACCACCAAAGGCTCTGTCACTCAGCGGAACGCAGAGCAGCAACTCACTCAAAGGTGCCTGACCTCATGCGATTGTGACCATATGAAGAGAAGAAAAAGGACTGCAGGTTAATCAGGGAAACACCCTCAATTCAGATGTTGGAAATCTCAGAGGGGCCAAGGCACACGTATGTAAAGAGCACATGTGGGGTCTGCGGGTACAGGATCTGACCCGTGTGGATGGGGTGAGACCCACACAATCCCCAAACCCTGCACCTGGGCTCACACGTCCACTGTCTCCAGGGTGAGCCCCTCCAGACCCTGCACCTGGGGTTACATGTCCACCGTCTCCAGGGTGACCCCCTCCAGACCCTGCACCTGGGGTCATATGTCCACAGTCTTCAGGGTGACCCCCTGCAGACCCTGCACCTGGGGTCACACAGTCAGTGTCCAGGGTGACACCCCTCCCAGACCCTGCACCTGGGGTCACATGTCCACAGTCTTCAGGGTGACCCCTTCCCAGACCCTGCCCCTGGGATCACATGTCCACAGTCTCCAGGGTGACCCCCCTCCAGACCCTGCCCTGGAGGCAGGGGTCACACATCCACAGTCTCCAGGGTGAGCCTCTCCAGACCCTGCACCTGGGGTCACATGTCCACCGTCTCCAGCATGACCCCCTCCAGACCCTGCACCTGGGGTCACACAGTCAGTGTCCAGGGTGACCCCCTTCCCAGACCCTGCACCTGGGGTCACATGTCCACAGTCTTCAGGGTGACCCCCTCCAGACCCTGCACCTGGGGTCACACGTCCACAGTCTCTGGGGTGACCCCCCTCCCAGACCCTGCACCTGGGGTCACATGTCTACAGTCCATAGGGTGACCTCCTCTCCCAGACCCTGCACCTTTGGTGGCAAGACCCTTGGTTAGGACACCAGGCATCTGCTGGTTGGGCCCCTTCGGTGGAAACGAGTGAGTTCCTTGAGCGCCTGGCTTGGCAGATATAGAACTATCGGGTCAGTCTCCCCCCACACTTGTCCCATAGAAGTCCTCCTCTTTTCCCTTCAGTTCTGCATGATGTTAACTGGTTTTACAGCTGTCATGATAATGACAGCTACTTGAACACACTACCTTGGTGCCAGCAGTCTCAGTCTTTTTTGTCCTGCTGAGGTGCTGTGAAAACACACCAGATGCTGGGCTGGAGATGAGGGGTAGGTCTGGTCTCTACTGAGCATGGACGCTCTGCTGGAAGGAGAGCACAACAGCACGCTCACCTGCTGCCCATTGGCTTTTTGCCTGATTCATGTGCCCTGCAATCAATTGCCCAGATAAACCTGCTCCCCTCTTGCTATGCTCGTGCTGGTGAATTGGAATAATTACCAGGTAGCTCACCTGAGGAGTCTCCAGGAGCCCCACAGATGGGGAACCTTGTAGGGGTTAAGAGGGATAGGCATAGGCCTGTGTAAAATGATACTGTAAAGCATTAATTCCTAAACACAAGTGGAGCTCACATGTACGGTTCCCTTTTTCTTGGCTTTGAGTGTATGGTCTCCCTCTGCACGTGATTCTGACCCACACAGATGGAGTGAGATTCACACAGACCCCAGACCCCCCTACCTGGGGTTACACATTCCTTGGTCAGGACACCATGGCTGTGATCGGCGGGCCTCCAAAGTGTAAACAAGCCAGGTCCATGTAGTCAAAGCTATGGTTATTCCAGTAGTCATGTATGGATGTGAGAGTTGGACCATAAAGAAGGCTGAGTGCTGAAGAACTGATGCTTTTGAACTGTGGTGCTGGAGAAGACTCTTAAGAGACCTTGGACAGCAAGATCAAGCCGATCAAGCCAATCAGTCCTAAAGGAAATCAGCTGTGAATATTTATTGGAAGGACTGATGCTGAAGCTGAAGCTGCAATACTTAGGCCACCTGCTGGGAAAAGCTGACTCATTGGAAAAAACCCTGATGCTGAGAAAGATTGAAGGCAGGAGGAGAAGGGGACAACAGAGGGTGAGATGGCTGAATGGCATCACCGACTCAACAGATGTGAGCTTGAGCAAACACCAGGAGATAGAGAAGGATGGGAAGCCTGGCGTGCTGCAGTCCATGGGGTCACAAGGAATTGGACAGACTTAGAGACTGAACAGCAACAAGCAGGTAGCCCACCTGAGGTGTCGCTATGAGCACCAGGGGAGGTGAACTTGTCAGAGGGAAAGACTAGGAGCCCCGCCTCAGTACTGACCCCTGGCAGGGCCTTGCAACACCAGTCAGAGAAAAGCATAGTTTCCCAGAGAAACCCACCTCCGCTCCAGACCCCAGGCATCTGAGCGCTGACATTCAGATGCATCGGAGTTTTCCAGGACAGAGGCCAGGCCTGGTCTCTACCCAGGTCTCCATGTCCTACTGCACAGAGAACCCCGGCAGGTGTAAAGATTTTCATTGTAGAAGTACACGGTCTCATCTAAACATAATCAGTGTAGACCGGACTTGGAGAGGTCTGAATCTACCATGTAGACAGAACTTGGTCAGGTTCAAAGTAGCTTAGGGCTGCGCTCCCAGGAGGCACAGGTCTCCCTGCCAGACCTTAGGGGACTGTCCTTCCCGGGGTCTCTCATCGTTGGACAGGGGGCTTACCCACACTTGGGAACTAGGATGTACCCTTCTCGAAGAAGAGATCATCCCTGGGCTCCACATTTTACCCACGTCAGGAAACGGAAACAAAGCTTTGTCACTAAACATCTCAAGGGGCAAAACAAAGCTGTAAACAGGTTCTGCGGCCACGTGGTGGTCAGGGCCCAGGGGAGAGCCACGAACCTCGAGCACAGCCCAGGGTCCTGCACGCACAGACCGGAGATGGCTCGGCTGTAGCGTCCCAAGCTTCCAGCAGGAGGCGCTGCCCCAGGCGCCCAGAAAGGACAGTCCCCTAAGGTCTGGCAGGGAGAGCGGGTCCATCCATCCTGATGATCAGTTGGAGGGGAGCACGCTCAGGTCCTGCTTCCCCGCAGGGTGGGGGGAAGGTGGCTGACACCTCCTAGGCTCCCACTCAGGTGACGCCGGGGCTGATGCCCACAGGGCACTGCGCTGCATCTAAGCAGAGAATGCTGGCAGAGGTGGGGCATAGACGCCATCAGAGCAGAGAACCCACAGAGAGCTTCCACCTGCACCCGCCTGCCCACCTTGGGTCCCAAGCCCCCAGCCCACGACCCACTACCAATCCCACCACCCCCACCCCACCCCTTGGAACACATATGCACTGCATACCTACACACACCATGCACACAAACAGCACATGTCCTCAAACAAGTGCACACACACACAAAACACACACATGGGGAATAAAATGAGTCCATTCTGAAGGAGATCAGCCCTGGGTGTTCTCTGGAGGGAATGATGCTAAAGCTGAAGCTCTAGTACTTTGGCCACCTCATGCGAAGAGTTGACTCATTGGAAAAGACTCTGATGCTGGGAGGGATTGGGGGCAGGAGGAGAAGGGGATGACAGAGGATGAGATGGCTGGATGGCATCACCGACTCGATGAACATGAGTTTGAGTGAACTCTGGGAGCTGGTGATGGACAGGGAGGGCTGGCGTGCTGCAATTCATGGGGTCGCAAAGAGTCGGACACGACTGAGCGGCTGAACTAACTAACTAACTAAAGCCTTCATTCCTAAACACAAATGAAACTCACATGCATTCTTCCCTTCTTCTGAGGTTTGATGGTTTTCAAAATAAAAAAATTTACAAAGTAGTTAATGGTTAATGACTTTTGGATCATGGAACTTTCTGAAGTTATTCCACAAATATTACAAGACCTGAGAGATGAATGTAGACATTCCATGCGTCCCACGACAGAAGAACGGACAAGCAGGCCATGATCCATCCACACAATAAGTGTTGTCAAGCCTGAAAGGAAGGCAGTTCTGACACAGGCTCCAGCGTGGGTGAGCCCTGAGGGCATTATGCTCAGTGACGTAAGCCAGACACGGAAGAACAAATGATGTCTGAGTCCGCTCATACAAGGCCTAGAGCAGTCAGCTCCATAGCCACAGAAAGCAGGATGGTGAGTGCCAGGAGATGTGGGAGGGGAATGTGGACTGAGTGTCTCTCGGGGACTGTTTCGGTTTTGCAAGATAGAAGTAGCGACTGAACAACTGCAGCAGTGCACACAAGCGTGCACGGGCAGCATTCACACCAGCTGAGACGATAAGTAACCAAGATGCACGTGGCCGATGAATGAATAGAGAAGTCATCTATGCATAGAATGGGGTGTGATTGCCATGAAAAAAAAAATCCCATTTACAGGGATAATCTAGAACAATCATAGATTAATCTAGGACAGTCATAGTAAGTGAAGTACTTCAGAAGGAGAAACTGATAGCGATGAGCTATTTTATAAAAGCGAAATACACGCACAGTCTTAGGAAACAAACATGGTTACCGAAGGGGAGTGGTGGGAGGAAGGGATAAATTAGGAGGTGGGGATTCATTTATACTCACAAATACATTTAGAATATAGAATCAGCATGAACCAAGGAATGCTCAAACTACCGTACAGTTGCACTCACCTCACATGCTAGTAAAGTAATGCTCAAAATTCTCCAAGCCAGGCTTCAGCAATACGTGAACCGTGAACTTCCTGATGTTCAAACTGGTTTTAGAAAAGGCAGAGGAACCAGAGATCAAATGGCCAACATCCACTGGATCATCAAAAAAGCAAGAGAGTTCCAGAAAACATCTATTTCTGCTTTATTGACTATGCCAAAGCCTTTGACTGTGTGGATCACAACAAACTGTGGAAAATTCTGGGAGAGATGGGAATACCAGACCACCTGGCCTGCCTCTTGAGAAATCTGTATGCAGGTCAGGAAGCAGCAGTTAGATCTGGACATGGAACAACAGACTGGTTCCAAATAGGAAAAGGAGTACATCAAGGCTGGATATTGTCACCCTGCTTATTTAACTTCTATGCAGAGTACATCATGAGAAATGCTGCGCTGGAAGAAGTCAGGCTGAAATCAAGATTGCCAGGAGGAATATCAGTAACCTCAGATATGCAGAAGAGACCACCCTAATGGCAGAAAGTGAAGAGGAACTAAAAAGCCTCTTGATGAAAGTGAAAGTGGAGAGTGAAAAAGTTGGCCTAAAGCTGAACATTCAGAAAACGAAGATCATGGCATCCGGTCCCATCACTTCATGGGAAATAGATGGGGAAACAGTGTCAGACTTTATTTTGGGGGGCTCCAGAATCTCACTGCAGATGGTGATTGCAGCCATGAAATTAAAAGACGCTTACTCCTTGGAAGAAAAGTTATGACCAACCTAGATAGTATATTCAAAAGCAGAGACATTACTTTGCTGACTAAGGTCTGTCTAGTCAAGGCTATGGTTTTTCCTGTGGTCATGTATGGATGTGAGAGTTGGACTGTGAAGAAGGCAGAGCACTGAAGAATTGATGCCTTTGAACTGTGGTGTTGGAGAAGACTCTTGAGAGTCCCTTGGACTGCAAGGAGATCCAACCAGTCCATTCTGAAGGAGATCAGAATGATCTCCATTCCCAGGAGATCAGCCTGGGATTTCTTTGGAAGGAATGATGCTAAAGCTTAAACTCCAGTACTTTGGCCACCTCATGCGAAGAGTTGACTCATTGGAAAAGACTCTGATGCTGGGAGGGATTGGGGGCAGGAGGAGAAGGGGACGACCGAGGATGAGATGGCATCACTGACTCAATGGACATGAGTCTGTGCGAACTCCTGGAGTTGGTAATGGACAGGGAGGCCTGGAGTGCTGCGATTCATGGGGTCGCAAAGAGTCGGACACAACTGAGCGACTGAACTGAACTGAACTGAATGTACTACACACTCTAGAATAATGTGTATGTGGAAAAAAAGAGATGAATCAATATGCTTACGGAGATAACTGATGAAGAATCTCTACACCGACAAACACAATGGTGTAAGTCAGCTATCCTCCTAAAAACATAAATGCTAACTTTAAAAAACAAAAAAACAAGGATTAATGAGACACAGGCTTTTGGCCTGTGCCAGAAGAAACCACGGACTAGGAGTAACCCTAAGGCTCTGGTTACTATAGTAACAGGAGAAGAGGATGAAGAAATTCTGTCTCCCTGTGGCCATTTCCCACAACAGAAACTTTACAGCTATTGCTTATGCTGCAGTGAAATAAGAAACAGTTTTTTCTCTTTGGTCTTTTGATTCCTTCTCTACTTTAGCTGTTCCTGATCTATAGTCTGCATTGATAACTAAGTTTTCTTTTTTTCAGAAGATTAACCTATTGACTTTTTTGAAACAATGCTGAAAGGAACAAGAATATAGGAACCTTATACCTTTGTGGAAACAAATGTTTTTTTGAGGAAATAGAAAGGTGGCTTTAATCCCTAAGCTGGCAGAAGAGAGAACACAGTAGTCTTATGCTCAAGAACTGTGTCTCCCCCATAATGGGGAATCAAGGGGATCACACAGTTGGGGCTCATAGTCAGAGGCAAATATGTAAAGATACTGTATTCTTTCTTTTTGCATTTTTGTTTCAAAATAGTCACTAGGCTGGCATCAGGAAGCCCAGTAACTTGGGTCTGGCAGGGCCAGGAGTTGTGTCCCTTGTCTTTTGTGGATTGCACTATGGCTTTCTTCCTGTAATGCAAAAAGAGGAGAAAACAAACTATAAGGGGAGTTTTGCAGAGAGAGTACCATAAAGGTAAGCATCAGGATGTAACTAGCATAAAATTAAAAGATAATAGAAGCAAAATATGGCTCATGCAGAGTTAGAGGGCGCTATGTGTGGGATATTTTTGGAGAAAGGATGGGCTACCCACTCCAGTATGCTAGCCAGCAAAATTTTATGGACAGAGGAGCCTGGTGAGCTACAGTCCATGGGAAGAATCAGACATGACTGAGTGACTAACACACACACACACGTAGGATATAGTTTACATAACAGGTTAGTCTTCTGAAAAGAAGGAAACTTAATTATCCATGCAGACTAGATCAGGAACAGTTAGGGTACACAAGGACTCAAAAGGCAAAAGAAAACTGTTTTTAATTTCACTGAAACACTTATAAACACTTCAAATTTACAAAGACTGCTGGGCTCTAAATGATACCAGCACTTTAAAAACTTCCATGGGTAACTAATTGAAATAAATAAAAACTGGGCAGACTGTGAAGAAGAAAATTTCCAGTCAATTCCACACACACTAGTTAAAATCAAAGCCCATGGAAACGTGCTGCACATCAGGAATTGTTAGAGGATGTGCAAATCAAAACCATAGCGAGGGAACACTGCATCTGTTTGAAAGACCATCTTCAGTTTACAAAGGTGAATGGTGGAGAAGACAAGGAAGAAAGAGAACACTCACGGTGCTGATGAGATGTAAATGCTAAGAATCACTGTGGAGAGGAATATGGAACCGCTTTTAATTTTTAGTTAAGTTGAGCTTCCCTGGTAGCTCAGTTGATAAAGAATCCATGTGCAATGCAGGAGACCCTGGTTCAATTCCTGGGTCAGGAAGATGCCAGGAGCCAGCACGGGAGATCCCACCCATGACAAGGTCATGCAGGACTCGAGGGAATCCCTGGGCTGATCCCATCCATGACAAGGTCATATGGAGAGACCTGACGAGCAAGGCGGATCAGGTCACAAGGGACCCCCTGGACCTGCTCGATCATCTACCCCAAACCAGAATCTGTCTGTCTTACTATTTTATGCCTTTCACCCACTCTTCTGACATTTATAGGGGGCTATCCCCGACCACCATTTTTCTGGAAAAAATTAACTTAGGGCTCTGGTTGATAAATCTCCTGGGCATGAAAGGAGTATTTCAATTCAAACCCCCTGTTAGCATTCTAGCTTACTTGGCAGGTTTATCCAGACTCTTGCAACATTGTTGAGCCAATGCTTGCTGCCAAGTTCCCACATCTCTTATCCATTGTGTTCCTGGGAGTGCATATAGTTAGGGTGTAGAAGAAACAAGTAGTAGCCTTAACATTAGCAACATTAGACTTTGAGTTAGTAAGTTCTTTCTTTGCTGTAACCCACTGAATCCTTGCTCCATAAAAATATAACTCTGTACTTTAAGGGTGACACAGGCTAGGAATTTAAGAAGAAATACTTCAAGGGAAAATTATTGTTCTGGCTGACCAACCTTTATCAAAAAGGGGTCATGAAATATCAACAGGCCTCTGGCCCAGAAGATAATGCACAAAAAATAACTCTTGCAGGAAGGAACCTGATATAAATAAAAGTTAATACTGATGGAATGTTGAGTTGACTCTGCATTTTTCACTTTGCTCAATGTACAAATCAGGGCATAAAAGCTCCCTCTGAAAATAAAGTGACGGGCTTTGCTCACTGAAGCTTGGTCTCCCCGTGTCATTCATTCATTCGCCAATGTCGTCCATCCTGAGGGTATCCCTGGACTCTGCTGAAGCTGGACCCTGGCAGGAAGATCCCCTGGAGAAAGGATAGGCTACACCAGTATTCTTGGTCTTCCCTGTAGCTCAGCTGGTAAAGAATCCACCTGCAGTGCAGGAGACCTGGGTTCCATCCCTGGGCTGGGAAGATCCCCTGGAGAAGGGAAAGATTACCCACTCCAGTATTCTGGCCTGGAGAATTCCATGGACTGTATAGTCCATGGGGGTCACAGAGTCAGACACAACTGAGAGACTTTCACTTTCACCAAGGCAAACACTGATTCTAGCCCAGGTCACAGGAGGCCTTAAAACATGTCCTGCTCAGCGTTCCCCCATTGTCAGCACCAACAAGGACAGAAGGTGCCTGAACAGCAGCTCTGCCTGAAGCCAGCAGACAGCCTCAGTGAGGGACATATCAGTCAAGTCTCTTCCTTGTCAGGTGGTTAACGAGGCTCCCCTTTCATAGCAAAGGGGTCCTTAACTCCAAATTCATTTTGCACAGAGAAGAGGAAAGAATCAGACATAAACTATAAACTAAATCAAGTATCTTTATTTTTAACTTTAAATATAAAAAGTGAAGGATAAAAGCAGTAAAAATCACACTCTAAGTGAATAAATTACAAACTAAATCAACTATATATTCTGACATATTAAAAAAGAGGAGGAGGACGGAAGTAACACAAATTTCTATAAGTGACTGTGTGGGTACCACCCAAGTTCTCTAGTCAACTCCACCGCTAGACTTGGCTACAGACAACATCCAGGAACCAGAGATGCTTTTTGCATCACACCAGGAGGAGCCCTCTTTGTCACCGGGGCACAGAGAGAACCCAAGTCTGTGCCTTCAGGCATCTCTTCTGCCAGGCTCCAAGCAGAAGGCTCACCTTGAGTTGTGTTCCTCATCTTCTCCTACAGGTTAATGATGGGAAAATGAGGCAAAGGAAGCACCTAGAACTTGGGTACCTCCCCTTTCTGCAGCTATTTTATTTTCTTCTCTTTCTGTAACTGACTTTTTTTAATCAAAAGAGAAAGAGTATATTTCCACAGTTCTCCTCACTGGGATTTTGGGCTTCAAAGATACTCCATCATGGGGCAATTATCGAGCTCTTATCACTATTGACTGCTCCTCATCCTCATCTTCTCGGGTGGGTTTTGGGGTTCTCTTCTTCCGAACAAAGGCAGGAGTCCTGGGGACAGTGAGTGGAATTTCTTTCTTCTCAGGAACACCCACAACACCTAACAAGATGTGATAAGGGCAAGGCTTCACATAAATTTAAAGTGTTCATCCTTCAATACCCTCTTTGCTTCTTTTCTCCGTTTCAAAGTCAAGGCCAATAGGCACAGTGGGTGGCTGGCTTCTCTGGCAGTTTCTTAGGGAAAATGCCCCCACTGTAAAGAATTCCAGAATCCAGTTTCCATGCTTTAAATTTGTAGAGCCCTGCTTCTACAGGATTACATTTCTTGGATTTTGCATTTGTTTCCAACACTTCCACCACCTCTTGTTGCATTTTTTTTCTCTTCTCTGACTCTGCTTCTCAGTACTTTTTAGGATCTTCTATATATGGGAAGAAGAACCTGAAAAAGAATAGATACGTGTTTATGCATGACTGAATTAAGTTCCTGTACACCTTACACAAACACAACATTGGAAATCAACTCTATTCCAATATAAGATCAAAATGAAATTGCACAGAAAGAAAAAAGAAAGGGGCATGGAAAAATGCTGCTGGCACTTTCCATGACAACAATGTGTAAAGCTGTGCTGAGGGGCACCTAATATTCAGAAGGCCCGTGGGGTTGTGAGTAAACAACACCTGCCTTCAAAGACTCTTCTAGGAGTGTTTGTCAAAATACAGGGCAGACTTTCTTTTTCTTTTTTCTTTTTTTTGCTTTATTTATTTATTTATTTTTCATTCAACCAGTATTTATTTTTTTAATTTTTATTTTTTATTGTCATCATATTACATTTATTTAGTCTTAAAAGTCCCCTGATCATCTTTTTTTTTTAAATTGTATTCCTTTTCTCCTTCTAATTTTTTTTAATTTTATTTTTACTTTATTTTACTTTACAATACTGTATTGGTTTTGCCATACATTGACATGAATCCACCACGAAGGTAAATGCATTCCCAAACATGAACCCCCCTTCCACCTCCCTCCCCATAACATCTCTCTGGGTCATCCCCATACACCAGCCCCAAGCATCCTGCATCCTGCCTCAGACATAGACTGGCGATTTGTTTCTTACATGATAGTATACATGTTTCAATGCCATTCTCCCAAATCATCCCACCCTCTCCCTCTCCCTCAGATTCCAAAAGTGCACTCTACATATCTGTGTCTCTTTTGCTGTCTCGCATACAGGGTCATCATTGCCATCTTTCTAAATTCCATATATATGTGTTAGTATACTGTATTGGTGTTTTTCTTTCTGGCTTACTTCACTCTGTATAATCGGCTCCAGTTTCATCCACCTCATTAGAACTGATTCAAATGTATTCTTTTTAATGGCTGAGTAATACTCCATTGTGTATATGTACCACAGCTTTCTTATCCACTCATCTGCTGAAGGACATCTAGGTTGTTTCCATGTCCTGGCTATTATAAACAGTGCTGCGATGAACATTGGGTACACGTGTCTCTTTGAATTCTGGTTTCCTCAGTGTGTATGCTCAGCAGTAGGATAGCTAGGTCATAAGGCAGTTCTATTTGCAGTTTTTTAAGGAATCTCCACACTGTTCTCCATAGTGGCTGTACTAGTTTGCATTCCCACCAACAGTGTAGGAGGGTTCCCTTTTCTCCACACCCTCTCCAGCATTTATTGCTTGCAGATTTTTGGATCGCAGACATTCTGACTGGTGTGAAGTGGTACCTCATTGTGGTTTTGATTTGCATTTCTCTAATAATGAGTGATGTTGAGCATCTTTTCATGTGTTTGTTAGCCATCCGTATGTCTTCTTTGGAGAAATGTCTATTTAGTTCTTTGGCCCATTTTTTGATTGGGTCGTTTATTTTTCTGGAATTGAGCTGCATACGTTGCTTGTATATTTTTGAGATTAGTTGTTTGTCAGTTGCTTCATTTGTTATTATTTTCTCCCATTCAGAAGGCTGTCTTTTCACCTTGCTTATAGTGTCCTTTGTTGTGCAGAAGCTTTTAATTTTAATTAGATCCCATTTGTTTATTTTTGCTTTTATTTCCAGAATTCTGGGGGGGTGGATCATACAGGATCCTGCTGTGATTTATGTCAGAGAGTGTTTTGCCTATTTTCTCCTCTAGGAGTTTTATAGTTTCTGGTCTTACATTTAGATCTTTAATCCACTTTGAGTTTATTTTTGTGTGTGGTGTTAGAAAGTGATCTAGTTTCATTCTTTTACAAGTGGTTGACCAGTTTTCCCAGCACCACTTGTTAAAGAGATTGTCTTTACTCCATTGTATATTCTTGCCTCCTTTGTCAAAGATACGGTGCACATATGTGTGTGGATTTATCTCTGGGCTTTCTATTTTGTTCCATTGATCTATATGTCTGTCTTTGTGCCAGTACCGTACTGTCTTGATGACTGTGGCTTTGTAGTAGAGCCTGAAGTCAGGCAAGTTGATTCCTCCAGTTCCATTCTTTCTCAAGATTGCTTTGGCTATTTGAGGTTTTTTGTATTTCCATACAAATCTTGAAATTATTTGTTCTAGTTCTGTGAAAAATATGGCTGGTAGCTTGATAGGGATTGCATTGAATTTGTAGATTGCTTTGGGTAGTATACTCATTTTCACTATATTGATTCTTCCGATCCATGAACATGGTATATTTCTCCATCTATTAGTGTCCTCTTTGGTTTCTTTCATCAGTGTTTTATAGTTTTCTATATATAGGTCTTTAGTTTCTTTAGGTAGATATATTCCTAAGTATTTTATTCTTTTCGTTGCAATGGTGAATGGAATTGTTTCCTTAATTTCTTTTTCTACTTTCTCATTATTAGTGTATAGGAATGCAAGGGATTTCTGTGTGTTGATTTTATATCCTGCAACTTTACTATATTCATTGATGAGCTCTAGTAATTTTCTGGTGGAGTCTTTAGGGTTTTCCATGTAGAGGATCATGTCATCTGCAAACAGTGAGAGTTTTACTTCTTCTTTTCCAATTTGGATTCCTTTTATTTCTTTTTCTGCTCTGATTGCTGTGGCCAAAACTTCCAGAACTATGTTGAATAGTAGTGGTGAAAGTGGGCACCCTTGTCTTGTTCCTGACTTTAGGGGAAATGCTTTCAATTTTTCACCATTGAGGGTAATGTTTGCTGTGGGTTTGTCATATATAGCTTTTATTATGTTGAGGTATCTTCCTTCTATTCTTGCTTTCTGGAGAGTTTTTATCATAAATGGATGTTGAATTTTGTCAAAGGCCTTCTCTGCATCTATTGAGATAATCATATGGCTTTTATTTTTCAACTTGTTAATGTGGTGAATTACATTGATTGATTTGCAGATATTGAAGAATCCTTGCATCCCTGGGATAAAGCCCACTTGGTCATGGTGTATGATCTTTTTAATGTGTTGTTGGATTCTGATTGCTAGAATTTTGTTGAGGATTTTTGCATCTATGTTCATCAGTGATATTGGCCTGTAGTTTTCTTTTTTTGTAGCATCTTTGTCAGGTTTTGGTATTAGGGTGATGGTGGCCTCATAGAATGAGTTTGGAAGTTTACCTTCCTCTGCAATTTTCTGGAAGAGTTTGAGTAGGATAGGTGTTAGCTCTTCTCTAAATTTTTGGTAGAATTCAGCTGTGAAGCCATCTGGACCTGGGCTTTTGTTTGCTGGAAGATTTCTGATTACAGTTTCAATTTTTGTGCTTGTGATGGGTCTGTTAAGATTTTCTATTTCTTCCTGGTTCAGTTTTGGAAAGTTGTACTTTTCTAAGAATTTGTCCATTTCTTCCATGTTGTCCATTTTATTGGCATATAATTGCTGATAGTAGTCTCTTATGATCCTTTGTATTTCTGTGTTGTCTGTTGTGATCTCTCCATTTTCGTTTCTAATTTTATTGATTTGATTTTTCTCTCTTTGTTTCTTGATGAGTCTGGCTAATGGTTTGTCAATTTTATTTATCCTTTCAAAGAACCAGCTTTTGGCTTTGTTGATTTTTGCTATGGTCTCTTTTGTTTCTTTTTTTTTTTTAATTTTTATTTTTACTTTATTTTACTTTACAATACTGTATTGGTTTTGCCATACATTGACATGAATCCGCCCCGGGTGTACATGCGTTCCCAAGCATGAACCCCCCTCCCACCTCTCTCCCCTCTTTTGTTTCTTTTGCATTTATTTCTGCCCTAATTTTTAAGATTTCTTTCCTTCTACTAACTCTGGGGTTCTCCATTTCTTCCTTTTCTAGTTGCTTTAGGTGTAGAGTTAGGTTATTTATTTGACTTTTTTCTTGTTTCTTGAGGTATGCCTGTATTGCTATGAACTTTCCTCTTAGCACTGCTTTTATAGTGTCCCACAGGTTTGGGGTTGTTGTGTTTTCATTTTCATTAGTTTCTATGCACATTTTGATTTCTTTTTTGATTTCTTCTGTGATTTGTTGGTTATTCAGAAGCGTGTTGTTCAGCCTCCATATGTTGGAATTTTTAATAGTTTTTCTCCTGTAATTGACAGGGCAGACTTTCAAAAGCCAATTGCTAGATGTTTCACTCATACCCTTTAAAAAAAAATCACAGAAAATGATGTTAACCTTGCTAAATATTAGAGAAATCCAAATCAAAACTACAATGAGGCATCACCTCACACTGGTCAGAATGACAATTGTCAAACACTCTACAAAGAACCAAGGCTGGAGAGGGTGTGGAGAAATGAGGACCCTCCTCCATCGATGCTGGCATACCAACTGGGAACAGCCACTATGGAGACAGTGTGCATGCTTGCTAAGTCATTCCAGTCGTGTCTGACTCTTTTCGACTCTATGGACTGTAATCTGCCAGGCTCCTCTGTCCATGGGATTCTCCAGGCAAGAGATACCAGAGTGGGTTGCCTCCAGGGGATCTTCCCCACCCAGGGATTGAACCCACGTCTGTTTCCCAGTGTTGGCAGGCGGGTTCTTTACCACTAGCGCCACCTGGGAAGCTCATGGAAACAGCATGGAGATTCCTTAAACAATGAAAATGGGAACGAAATCACAATATTCCTGTCGACTTAAAAAATATTCACACCCTAAAAGTTGAGAGTTATGTTTTATTCAGTGGGAATTTTTAGGACTTCGAACTCAGGAGGTACCATCTCAAGCAACCCTGAGAGAACTGCTCCCGGGATGGGGAGGGGAGGAGCCAGATTACACAGAGCTTTGTAACAAAGGGCAAGTAGTCTAAATATCAAAAGATTACTGTTAAGGAAAGCCAGACATCCTGAGTCAAGGAATTTAGTGCTTTTCTGTGTATGGGAAGATGCAAGAATCTGGGCTCCCTGAAATCATTCCTTTCATATGCACATCACCTATCTGGGCCAGAATCCTGTTTTCACATCCTGAGCTTCCTTTCCTTGGAGCTCAACTTAGGGAGTGTCTGCAGTCTGATGGCTGCTAGAAAGCAGATATTCTTCTCCTTCCTGAGTTCCTGAGGTCTCACCGGCTCATACTGGAGAGTTGCAATTGCTGCTGTGTATTGTCACCCTGCTTATTTAACTTATATGCAGAGTACATAATAAGAAACGCTGGGCTGGATGAAGCACAAGCTGGAATCAAGATTGCCGGGAGAAATATCAGTAACCTCAGATATGCAGATGACACCACCCTTATGGCAGAAAGTGAAGAAGAACTAAAGAACCTCTTGATCAAAGTGAAAGAGGAGAGTGAAAAAGTTGGCTTAAAGCTTAACATTCAGAAAACTAAGATCATGGTATCCAGTCCCATCACTTCATGGCAAATAGATGGGGAAATGGTGGAAACAATGGCTGACTTTATTTTTCTGGGCTCCAAAATCACTGCAGATGGTGACTGCAGCCATGAAATTATAAGATGCTTACTCCTTGGAAGGAAAGTTATGACCAACGTAGACAGCATATTAAAAAGCAGAGACATTACTTTGTCAAGAAAGGTCCGTCTAGTCAAGGCTATCGTTTTTCCAGTGGTCATGTATGGATGTGAGAGTTGGACTATAAAGAAAGCTGAGAAGATTTGATGCTTTTGAACTGTGGTGTTGGAGAAGACTCTTGAGAGTCCCTTGGACTGCAAAGAGATCCAACCAGTCCATCCTAAAGGAGATCAGTCCTGGGTGTTCATTGGAAGGACTGATGCTGAACCTGAAACTCTGATACTTTGGCCACCTCATGCGAAGGGCTGACTCATCTGAAAAGACCTTGATGCTGGGAAAGTTTGAGGGCAGGAGGAGAAGGGGATGACAGAGGATGACAGGGTTGGATGACATCACTGACTGGACGGACATGAGTTTGAGCAAGCTCTGGGAAATGGTGATGGATGGGGAAGCCTGGCGTGCTGCAGTCCCTGGGGTCACAGTGAGTCAGACGTGACTGAGCAACTGAACTGAACTGAACTGAATCGGTTCTGAATATTCACAAGGCAGGCAGGGCTGGAAAGGACCCCTGCCCTCAAGTGAAGTCCTTGGGGTAAATCACCAAGAAATGAATTCAAAACAGGGTCAACGTTCAAGAAGCCAATTCCAACAAGCAAACTGTACTCTCATTGTATAGGATCAAAAAGCACATGGAAACATTGTTCACATGACTAATTATCAAATCAGTGCAAATCAAAACAACACTGAGGAATGGTCAGAATGGCTATCATCAA
Source organism: Budorcas taxicolor (assembly GCF_023091745.1). Taxonomy (NCBI): domain Eukaryota; kingdom Metazoa; phylum Chordata; class Mammalia; order Artiodactyla; family Bovidae; genus Budorcas; species Budorcas taxicolor. The sequence continues at coordinate 11,415,962 of NC_068919.1, read as the reverse complement.
AAAGACCCACAAAGAATAAATGCTGCAGAGGTCAGAGGCAAAAAGGAATCTTCCTTCTTTCTTGGTGGGGGTGTAAATGGGTGCAGCCACTGCGGAAAACAGCATGGAGGTTCCTTAAAAAACTCAACACACAGTACCATATGATCCAGCAGTCCCACTCCTGGGTTTAGATACAGAGAAAATCATAATTTGAAATGACTCATGCACCCTTATATTCAGAGCAGCACTATTTATTAGAGCTGAGAAGGAGAATCAACAAACACGGCCAGAGATCAAAAACGGAAGACTTAGTGAGACAACTTAGACACTAGAATACTCCTCACTCATAAAACAGAATTAAATAATGCCATTGGGAGCAGCAAAGATGGACCAAGACATTACCATGTGCAGTGAAGTAAATCAGAGAGAGAGAAATATCATCAGATATCACCTACAGGAGGAATCTATCAATTTATACCAATGAACTACTATACAAAACAGAAAAAGACTTACAAACTTTGAAAACCAACTTACAATTAACAACAAAAAAAAGGGAGAAGGGTAAAGTAAGACTTTTGCATTATCACATACACACTCATATATATCCAATAGATAATCATAAAGAACATACTGAGTTGCACAGAGAACGCTACTGAACACACTGTTCAGAGCAAGAATAGATATACATCTAGATACATCTGAATCAAGTTCCTGGACACCTAAAACAGCACAGTGGAAATCTGCACTATTCCAATATATAATAAAGAAAGTCAATACCAAAGAATGTTCAAACTACCATACAAGTGCACTCATTTCACATTTTTGCAAGGTAATGCTCAAAATCCTTCAAGTTATCCTTCAAAAGGATGTGAACTGAGAAATCCCAGATGTTCAAGCTGGCTTTAGAAAAGGCAGAGGAACCAGAGATCAAATTGCTAGCATCCACTGGATCATAGAAAAAGAAAGGGAATTTCAGAAAAACATCTACTTCTGCTTCACTGACTACACTAAAGCCTTTGACTGTGTTCAGTTCAGTTCAGTTCAGTCACTCAGTCGTGTCCGACTCTTTGCGACTCCATGAGTTGCAGCATGCCAAGCCTCCCTGTCCATCACCAACTCTCGGAGCCTACATCAAGAGGCTTTTTAGTTCCTTTTCACTTTCTGCCATAAGGGTGGTGTCATCTGCATTTCTGAGGTTATTGATATTTCTCCCGGCAATCTTGATTCCAGCTTGTGCTTCTTCCAGCCCAGTGTTTCTCATGATGTACTCTGCATATAAGTTAAATAAGCAGGGTGACAATATACAGCTTTGACGTACTCCTTTCCCTATTTGGAACCAGTCTGTTTTTCCACGTCCAGTTCTAACTGTTGCTTCCTGACCTGCATATAGGTTTCTCAAGAGGCAGGTCAGGTGGTCTGGTATTCCCATCTCTTTCAGAATGTTCCACAGTTTGTTATGATCCACACAGTCAAAGGCTTTGGCATAGTCAATAAAGCAAAAATAGGTGTTTTCTGGAACTCTCTTGCTTTTTTGATGATCCAGTGGATGTTGGCCATTTGATCTCTGGTTCCTCTGCCTTTTCTAAAACCAGCTTGAACATCTGGAGGTTCACGTAATTTGCGATAAAGTATACTAATTACTTCAGTTGCCCTTTGTTTTAAAAGTCAGTCACTACCCTGCTGGCCTTTCAGGTAAATAGGACTTACCTAAAACACTTAGCAAAGCATTAAGACTTATATAGTTACAGAAGAATCAGGCTTGTCCTCTATCAGTTGTAAAATTTCTATTTGTAAGCATGAAATTAAAAGATGCTTGCTCTTTGGAAGAAAAACCATGACAAACCTAGATAGCGTATTAAAAAGCAGAGATTACTTTGCCAACAAAGGTCCATATAGTCAAACTATGGTTTTTCCAGTAGTCATGTATGGAGTGAGAGTTGGACCATAAAGAAGACAGAGTGCCAAAGAATTGATGCTTTTGAACTATGGTGTTCAAAAGACTGTTGAGAGTCCCTTGGATTGCAAGGAAATCAAACCAGTCCATTGTAAAGGAAATAAATTCTGAAAAATCATTGGAAGAACTGATGCTGAAGCTGAAACTCCAATACTTTGGCCACCTGATGCAAAGAACTGACTCATTGCAAAAGACCCTGATGCTGGGAAAGGTTGAAAGCGGGAGGGAAAGGGGATGACAGAGGATGAGATGGTTGGATGGCATCCCCAACTCGATGGACATGAATTTGAGCAAGCTCTGGGAGATGGTGAAGGACAGGGAATCCTGGTGTGCTCCATGGAATCACAGAGTCGGACATGAATGGCTACTGAACAGCAACAACAAAGCAGGAGAGGCTATTCTCAATGTGCAAGGGTGAGAACGGATTTTATACTACTATTTACCCCAGTTTCATGGGGTCATGAAGAGCCGGACAGGACTGAGCGACTTCACTTATGCTCTTCACTTTCATGCATTGGAGAAGGAAATGGCAACCCACTCCAGTGTTCTTGCCTGGAGAATCCCAGGGACAGGGGAGCCTGCTGGGCTGCCGTCTATGGGGTCGCACAGAGTCGGACACAACTGAAGGAACTTAGCAGCAGCAGCGGCAGCAGTTATTTCAATAAAATATTTAAGAATTGTTTCAGGAAGAGTGAAGAAACAAATGTTGACCAATATTCACCTGTCCTTTTAAAATGCACCAATAAAAATTTGAATCATCAGCCATTCTGACTGATTTTGAACCAGGTGGAACCATCATATGCCCTAGCATAACTATTCTGATTTCTGAGGATAAGCGGGCATATGTAATCCCCTCAAACCATAGATTTTGCTCTCAACAAAAGATTATAATCAAGAAAATATAATTATCAACAGATCAGATGTCTTACTTCTGTTAGAATATGTAACAGAGTGGGAGCTATTCAGGAACTCTTACAGGGACCAAACGAATTTAATCGGCTTTGCTGAATGCCATCTTGCTTTTTTATTCCTTCTTTCTCCCTTTCTCCTCTCCTTCCCTCCTTTCTCCTTTCTTCAGACACTCATACTGAGCACATTTGTTTCTAAGCTTACTTTAAAATTGAAGCATAGTTGATTTCCAAAGCTGTGTCGGTTTTCAGGTGTACAGCAAAGTGATTCAGTTTTGCATACATATATATCTATCTTTTTCAGATTTTTCCCTTAGAGGTTATTACAAAATATTGAGTATAGGTCCCCATATGACATAATAGGTCTTTGTTGATTATCTATTTTATATATGTCAGTATATATATGTTAATCCCAAACTCCTAACTTATTCCCTCTCCTTCCCCTTTGGTAAAAATGTTTGTTTTCCATGTCTGTGGATCCATGTCTGTTTTGTACATAATTTAATTTGTATAATTTTACTAGATTCCACATATAAGTGCTGTCATGATATTTATCGTTTTCTGTCTGGCTTACTTCACTTACCATCCATGCTGCTGCCAGCGGCATTATTTCATTTATTTTGATGGCCGGTAATATTCATTGTATATATATATATATAGGCCATATAGATATATATATATATGGGCTTCCTAGGTGGCTCAGACTGTAAAGAATCTGCCTGCAGAGAAAGAGACCCAGGTTTGATCAATGGGTCAGGAAGATCCCCTGGAGAAGGGAATGGCAACCCACTCCAATACTTTTGCCTGGGAAATTCCATGGACAGAGCAGCGTGGCAGGCTACAGGTCATGGGATCTCAAGGAGTCACTCACAGCCAAATAACTTCACTTCTCAGGAATCAGACTGCTTGCCCCTTCTTGCTGGGAGATCATCTGACAGTATGTTTCGCCTAATCAGGGTAAACACAGGCACGGCCATCCACATTCCCAGAACACTCCCCACCGATATTTTGGTTCAGAATCGGTGCACTGTATGTATGCTATGAGTGTCTTTACACAGCTCTAAATGAGGAGGGAAACGTGTTATCTTCAAGCTGGAAATCCAGGCAGTAAGGAAAGTCACTATATCCTTCCTGTGAAAGCTGGATTGTTGCAGCGCTGCTTGCCACTTCTTAGTGGGAAGTCATCACCCGGTGCACTTTCAGCAAATTCATCTGAGAACAGGTGTGGAAGTCAGCACTCACAGAACACCCCCCACTGATCTCTTTAATCAGTGAATGGTGCAATCTGTCCTCGGGCTCCCTTACACAGCTTTCTAACTACAGGGACATTTGCTGTTCTTAACACGGGATTTGGAACCTGATGGTAGACGCAGCATTTCTTCGTGTGGCTGCAATTCCTTGCCGCTGGATCATTTCCAGTGGAATGTAAACTCCTTTGGTAACGAAACTAGATGGCACTCAGCACTCTCAGACACACAGCCTGTTTCCTCATGGGCAGTCCCAGGATGACCCAGGTATGGGTTCACAAGGCTCAGAAATGCAAGGAAACATACTGGTTGTGACTTTGGAAATTAGGGCCTCTGTGCAAACCTGGAGTTCTCACGTCTTAGAATCTAGACTGTTGCTGATTGACAGATGCCTGAAAAACACTCTCTTTTTTCCCTCTCATTCATCAAAGGAACATAGATTTCCAGCATTCTGTTTGCTGAGAATAACAGACTGCTCTAAATTCTTGCTTGGAGGTCATTTTTCAGTAACTATTTCCCCTCACCTGTGTTGCAGTAGGGAAAGCCCCCCCACAGGGACAAGCAAACAAACATCAAAATGTCTGTTCCATCAGGTTTTCTCTGTAGGAAGGATCCAGTGATGTAGGTCTGTCTGGGAAATTCTTGGATACTGCAGGGACACATACTGAGCGTGAACCTGGATACTGGACCTTCTTGGCTAAATTAGCATTTTCTCTCTGTTGGCCCTAAAAAGGTGTCACCTAGCAGTTGCCTAAAAATCCATCCAACTGCTGTTTTCTTACTTGTGACAGCAATGTCTTTGGTGAACCTTCTGAGATTTGTGAAGCAAGAAGGCGGCTTGCAACCCCTAGCCGCCGGCCCATTTCCAGTGGAATGCCAACTAATCTAGGTAACGACAGTATGGCGCTCGTGCTCTCAGACACACTCCCGCAGCCTGTTCCCTCATGGGCAGCCCCAGCATGACCTAGGAATGCATTTACAAGGATCAGAAAGTGCAGGGAAACATACTGCCTTGACCCTGGAAATTAGGTCCTCTGTGCAAACCTGGAGTTCACACATCTTAGAATCTAGACAGCTCCTGATAGATAGATACCCGAAAAGCACTCTTTTCTTGCCTTTTATTCTTTGAAGGAATGTACGTTTCCCAGCATTCTGTTTGCTGAGGGTAACCCACTACTTGCAAATCCTTGCTTGGAGCTCATTTTTAAGTAACAATTTCCCCTCACGGGTGTCACAGTAGGGAAGGATCGCATAACTACAGGTAGAAACAAAGAAGAAAACCCACATTTCATCAGTTTTTCTCTGTAGGAAGGATCCAGTCATCCTAAGTCTGTCTGGAAAATTCTTAGATAGTGCTTGGACACATACTGAGTATGAACCTGGATACTGGACCTTGTTGGCAAATTAGCATTTTCTCTCTGCTGGCCCTAAAAGGGTGTGGGCTAGCAGCTGCCTAAAAATCCATCCAATTGATGTTTTCCTACTTATGACATCAATAGGTTTGGTTAAACCTTTGGGATTTCTGAAGCAAGCAGGCAGCTTGCAACTCCTTGCAGCAGGATGATTTCCATTAGAATGTCAACTAACCATTTACCATCACTTCCTCTGGGACAGTCCCTTCTTCGTTTACAATGATAAGCTTGCCTTCGCTGAGTTCCTCTAGCTGCATATCTAGAGGCTTTGGAACAGCAGCAGGGCCAACTTTCCCACATCAGTGATTTCTTCTACAACTCCATCTGTGTTCAAGTCTCACTTCTAGCTTTATCGTTTTCATTTCTTCTGTGCACTTTCATCTTTACTGGCCAAATCTGGTTATCCACTTTGTAAAACGTCACATGGGTGACAAGGAGACGGCACAAGAATGTGCTTTGCCATCTGAGGGAGCTGGCTAACAGATGGGCAGTGACCAAGCCTAGCAGGATTTGAGAGAAGCAAGGTGACTACTAGTCCCTGGTCTTGAAGCACATGTGTTACATAGGGACGGATTTGTGGACTTAACAGCTAGCAGGGGAGATTGTACTTCATGTAACTACTTACAACTGATATACCGTAGTAACTGAAATTTGAACTGTGCTGTTAGGGAACTGGTTTCTTTAACTAAGCCATTGTCAGTGAAATTGATGGGCCTGGGAATTATATGAATTGAGGACTGCCTATACACTGCTTGTTTACATTGACCCAGTCAGACTTGAAGCTGACTGACTGCTCAGTAAATTAATGATTACATTGGGGCTGCCTAAATAATTCAGGATAAAATCCCATCTCCAAGTCAGCTGATTAGCAGCTTTAACATTATCTGCAAACTTAATTCCCCTTTGCTATTTAACCTCATATATTCTCAGGATCCTGGGATTTGGCCGTAGACATCTTTGAAGGGCCATTACTCTGCTGACAGTAACTCGCGACTCAGTAGGATTAAGGGCCCTACCCTCCCTCTAACTCCCTCAAAACTCCCATCTTCTAATTTCTCTCATCTACACTTTGACATCACCAAGCTTCCCATCATTTATATACTGTTCTGTACCCATAATTAAACCATTTGTACTACATTCATGGATTCATTCTAAAATCTGAAAAATCAGTAACTTACTTAATTTTATTGTATAATTCTAGGCTCAAAGTAATTTTCCCCTCAGAATTTTGAAGGTGTTACTCCTTTGTGTTACTAACATCCAGTGTTTCAAATGAGATGTCTGATGCTAATATGATTTTATCTGGGGGATTAGGGGTAGGAGGAACTCTGTCCCCAAGTATTCCATCCACATGAGGTTGGGTGGGGGTGATGATGGGTATAATTTACTATTTAAGAATTTCTATTAATATTCTTGCTTTTTCATGAAGTTTCACCCTAGCCCTCTCTTGGCTCTAGAGGGCCTTTCCAGGGTTCTTTTGCTGGACTAGTGCCCTCCCTGGGAGCATTTCCCTGACTTGTGGCTTGTATTTCAAGTAGCAGCTTCCCCACCCAGCCTCAGGCACCACCATTTTCCTCTTCCAGTTTTCTATTTTTCAGAAGCTGTCTATATTTGTCATCCACCCTCATTTGCTTTAATGTAAGGAGCTTGTTCCTGTTATTCCTTTGAAAGTGAAAGTTAGTAGTTCAGTCCTGTCCAACTCTTTGTGACCCCATGGACTGTAGCCAGCAAGACTGCTTTGTCCATGGAATTCTCCAGGCAAGTATATTGGAGTGGGTAGCCATTCCCTTCTCCAGAGGATCTTCCTGACCCAGGGATCGAACCTGGGTCTCCTGCATTGCAGGCAGACTCTTTAAGATTTGAGCCACCAGGGAACTATCATTTTAAAGGAATGAATGTAAGATCCCTATCTTATACCACAAAAATAACTCAAAATTAATTAAAGACATAAATATAAGATTTGAAGTCATAAAACTCCTGGAAGAAAACATAAGGAAAAAGCTCCTTGACTTCGGTCTTGACAATGATTTCTTGGATATGACACTTAAAGCACAAATAACAAAGGCAAGCAAATGAACAAACAAACAAAAAAAGTGGGGCTATATTAAACTGAAAAGCTCTGCATAATTTTAAGTCAACACAACCTATGGACTGGAAGAAAATATTTGCAACACACATCTAATAAGGGGTTAGTATCTGAAACACGCAAGCAACTCAAACTCAATAGTAAAAAAATCAAATAATCTGATTAAAAATTGGGCAATGGACTGGAATAGGTACAGGTACGAGAAAACTCCATATTGCTGATCATCAGGGAACTGCAAATTGAAACTATAATGAGATATCTCATCATACTTGTTATGAAATGACAATAGATAAGACAAGCAAGACAAGGCTTGCAAGGATGTGGAGAAAAGAGAACCCTAGATCACTGTTAGTGAGAATGTAAATTGTACAGTCACTGTGGAAAACATTATGGAGGTTCCTCAGAAAATTAAAAATAGATCTACCATATGATTCAGCAATTCTACTTCTCAGTACATATCTGGAGGAAGTGAAATCACTATCTGGAAGAGACACCAGTGCACCTTCATATTCACTGCAGCATTATTTACAATAGTCAAGACATGGCAAAAATCTGAGTGCGTATCAATGAATGAATGGATAACGGAGCGGTGAGATATATAATAGAATATTATTCAGGCATAAAAAGAGAAATCCTGCCATTTCTGACAACATGGATGGGACTTGAGAGTGTTACACTATGTGAAATAATCTGACAGAAGACAAATTATATATGATCTCACTTATAAGTGGAATCCAATAAAAGTGAATTTACAGAAGAAAATAAACGTAGATATTGAGAAAGATGGGTGATAAATGCTATCACTAAATCTGCCATTTTTAACCTCAAACCTCTTTCCTTGTGCTTTAAAATTCTTTCACCAGAATGGAAATATGAGACAAGCCTCATCACATGAGCTATCCTCATCCTGAGGTGCCCTGGTAACCCCGTGTCCTGATTTGGGCATAAGAGCTCAAAATGGGACACGATGGGGTTCCCTTGCCCTTGCCTCCCATCACCTAAGAGCTTGTAGTTCCTGGCTCACTCACTTCCCTGAAAGCCAGGGACTCCACTCTATGGTAGTTTTACTATGGTAAAACTGAAGCCCAAGAGTTCATATCTTAACAATTTGATTCTATTAATATCTGAACTAACAGCTATTCAAAGGCCTGTTTGCCTTCTGTATAATTCCCTGTAAAATTCCTGTGTATCTCCTGTATAACTCCTGTATAATTCCCTGTATAACTGACTCATAGATAACTCTGATTAGGTTGTCAATGAGAAAATGTTCCTTGCCATTCAGTTCAGTTCAGTTCAGTCGCTCAGTCGTGTCTGACTCTGCGACCCCATGAACCGCAGCACGCCAGGCCTCCCTGTCCATCACCAACTCCCGGAGTTCACTCAGACTCACGTCCATCGAGTCAGCGATGCCATCCAGCCATCTCATCCTTTGTCGTTCCCTTCTCCTCCTGCCTCCAATCCCTCCCAGCATCAGAGTCTTTTCCAATGAGTCAACTCGTCTCATGAGGTGGCCAAAGCACTGGAGTTTCAGCTTTAACATCATTCCCTCCAAAGAAATCCCAGGGCTGACCTCTTTCAGAATGGACTGGTTGGATCTCCTTGCAGTCCAAGGGACTCTCAAGAGTCTTCTCCAACACCACAGTTCAAAAGCATCAATTCTTCGACACTCAGCCTTCTTCACAGTCCAACTCTCACATCCATACATGACTTATCAGTAAATAAATAATGGTACAGCCATCAAGCCATCAAGCCATCACATCATGAGGCCCCAAAAGTGAGCCCCGAGGGAACTCAGGATAGAAAGAATGCCTGCCATCTAGCAGTCAACTGCTGCAGTCACTCTGATGGTGCGCCTCGCGGAGACTCAGGATGAGAAAGTACATGGTACTGGCCCCAGACAGCTGAGGAGTGATTTCAGTGAGCCTGGACTCTTGCATCTTCCCATTCGTAGAATAGCGCTAAATGTCTTAACTTGAGATATCCACTGCTGAGATATCTGGTTTTCTTTAATTAAGAGTAATCTTTTGCTATTCTGACTTTCTGATCTTTGTTGCAAAAATATCTATATACCCTAGCTCCTCCCTTACCTTCTCAGAGTAGTCCCTTAGAGCTATCTGAGAGGCTGTGTCCCAGGCTTAAGTCCCCCACTTTGTCTGCCAAGTAAAACATTGTTTTCAACTGTCAAGCTGTGCATCTTTTTTTTTTCAGTCAGCAAGGTCAGATATTATCTCCTCTTGGAGATTTCCATGGAGCAGGGCTTGAGGAAAGATGCTAACAGGCATCATCTACTGACTAGGGTCCAGGCTGATCACCCCCTGCATCTGGTTTCAGTGGACATATAGGTGGGGTCAGCATAAATTTGGCATTCTTAGAAACATAACAGCCAAAAGACTTTACATTTACTGATATTTCTTTCTCCTAAGCCCTGAACGTCACACCTACTCTTAGGGTAGAAGCTAAAACATTCTACTCTGTCTACTCCTTTTCCAAAAGTCTCTGTGTTTCAGAGGAATTTAAAAGAAACAGCAGCAGGAAATCCAGTACTTCCAAAAGGGAAATCTCCCCAAGTTATCTCAGGATGAGAGTATGAAGTCATTACTGTTAACTTGTCGGGGGCTGGAAGGTGAACCTGGAGACTGCCTATGTAGACCACAGGCAGTTCACAAGTTGGTGTCTAAGGTTGAGGGGAAGGCGATGGCACCCCACTCCAGCACTCTTGCCTGGAAAATCCCACTGATGGAGGAGCCTGTTGGGCTCCAGTCCATGGGGTCGCTAAGAGTCCGGCACGACTGAGCGACCTCACTTTCACTTTTCACTTTCGTGCATTGGAGAAGGAAATGGCAACCCACTCCAGTGTTCTTGCCTGGAGAATCCCAGGGACGGGGGAGCCTGGTGGGCTGCCGTCTATGGAGTCGCACAGAGTCGGACACGACTGAAGCGACTTAGCAGCAGTAGCAGCAAGGTTTTCCTTGGGGGAGATTTTTTTTTTTAAATTAACTTATTTATCTTTATTTTTTGGCTGTGGTGGGTCTTCGTTACTGCATGAGGGCTTTCTCTAGTTGTGGCAAGAGAGGCTACTGTTTGTGGAGGTGTGCAGGCTTCTTGCAGTGGCTTCTTCTGTTGCAGAGCGCAGGCTCTAGGCATGTGAGCTTCAGCAGTCACAGCTCTTGGGCTCAGTAGCTGCGGTACACAGGTGAGCTCAGAAGCATATGGGATTGTCCCAGACCAGGGATAGAATCGCGGTCGCCTGCACTGCAAGGCGGACTCTTAACCATCGGACCACCAGGGAAGTCCCCTTGGGGGAGACTTTAGTTGACACTTTCCTCTGCTACATGGACAGTCCTCTGCTTTCCTCCTTCTCTTGTTTCTACCTCTACACCTTTAAGTCTACAATGTGGCCTTAACTCTGCATATTTTACTGATTGCCCTTACATTCCAGCAAAAAAACTAAACACGACAGAACATCGGTGCTTGTTCCCTTCCTCAGTTACTGTGACTCAAGCCATGAGCCCCCATTTTGGATTTCATACTTTGAAGGATGGGTCAGAAATGACTGTGCCTAAGGTTTCATTGATTTCTTCAAATGATGTAGTCCAATTATGGACCAGGAGCCCACTGCTTTTCAATAAAGTGAAGGAATAGGAGTGTTTAATCTTGCTTTCAGTGCTAGAGTCAGCATAGGAAAAAAAAAATACAGGAAAATATCAAACATTGTTGATTCATGATGTCAGTTCAATAAATGCATCCTTTCTTTTCCCCTTAAAGCAGCTGGTTTTTGTTGCTGTTTTTGTTGTTTGTTTGTTTTGTATTTTAACTTTTCATTTGGGTTTCAGAGTTATTAACGTTCATTGTTGGGGCCAGTGTGAGGAAAGCAGGAGAGACTCCATCTTGAAGCCTGTCATTCATCTGAAAGGCAAGATGTAAACTGGGCCTGAACCCTGCCCAGAAGTGAGGAAACCATTGCTAATGAAAACCAGGTCTGGAGACTCCCCTCCCTACAGATGGCAAATGGAGGTTATAGTTGAGGCCAGGTTGCTCCTGTTAGATTAACCATGGAGACATCCCTCCTTGATGTATAATCATTGTTCCCCTCCCTGCTTTAACCTTAATTGCTTGTCCTCCTAGCACCTACTTGTAAAACTCAATCATATACAACAAAGAGGTTGCTAACATGTAACCAGTCACCTAGCGGGGGTTCAGTTCAGTCAGTTGCTCAGTCGTGTCTGACTCTTTGTGACCCCATGAACCACAGCACGCCAGGCCTCCCTGTCCATCACCAACTCCCGGAGTCCACCCAAACCCATGTCCATTGAGTCGGTGATGCCATTCAGCCATCTCATCCTCTGTCGTCCCCTTCTCCTCCTGCCCCCAATCTTTCCCAGCATCAGGGTCTTTTCAAATGAGTCAGCTCTTCGCATCAGGTGGCCAAGGTATTGGCGCTTCAGCCTCAACATCAATCCTTCCAATGAACACCCAGGACTGATCTCCTTTAGGATGGACTGGTTGGATCTTCTCGCAGTCCAAAGGACTCTCAAGAGTGTTCTCCAACACCACAGTTCAAAAGCATCAATTCTTCGGTGCTCAGTTTTCTTTATAGTCCAGCTCTCACATCCCTATATGACCACTGGAAAGGGGGTAAAAAACTGGGCCTCTCAGAAATATCAAGGTCCTTGTTGAGAACTGATTCCCCTTGGACCCGCTGGCATAATAAACTGTACTCCGCTGTCTTGAGTGTCCTCCAAAGTGTGTTTTGTGACTCCGGGTTCCACAATATTTCTGGTACGTTGGCCGGGAAGCCCTCGGAGAGACAGGCCCATTGAGCCTCAGCCTGCGGCTCGCTGGGATGAGAGCCTCCTGGAGGGGAAGGCGCCTCCGGCTCCGGATCGGCTCTTGTTTTATTGACTTGTCCTTCCAGGCAGACTTCACAAGACTGTTGTCAACAGAAGGGATGTGCACATGTAGGTCCCACTGTAATAGTGGAAGAAGGGGCCTGATCAACCCCTTGGGGCTAGATGAGCGTGTGGCAGCTGTGTCCTCATAGGCTTGGTGGGGAATTGTTTACTGAAATAAGTGGTACTCTGTTAACTAGGCCTGTACTGACTGACTGTCAACGTATCTTTTGGTTTCCAAGGGACTGCCCCCTTTGCTGAGACACCTCCTGTTCTCCTTAGGGACTCTGGGATCTCCCAAAGCATTGTTTGGGGTCGGATTGGGAACCATGGCTTTGGACGCACGTTTGCCTGCACCAACCAGTGATAAGACGGTCTTGGATTTAGCAAGGATCAGACTTGTGCAGAGAAGAGTATGTGGAAGCCTTAACTGATTGGGTCTGGCTGGCTACCGAGAGAGGGAGAGGAGTATGAGAGGTAATGGAGAAGGAAACTGAGAGCAGGATGGGTAGTGGAGAATCCAAGCCGACCGTTCCAGGATGCATGATTAAAAACTTCAGAAAGGGCTTTGGAGGAGACTATGGTGGAAAGTTAACCCAGAATAAGCTTAAAAGCTTTTGTGGGATAGACTGGTCATCCTTTGGGGTAGGATGGCCCTCAGAGGGAATCCTAAAATTGGACCAAGTTTGGGCTGTGTACTCTGTAGTAACTGGATAGCCAGGCCACCCAGATCAGTTTCCACACATTGACTCATGGCTACTAATTGCACAAAACCCACTCCCTCGGTCCCGGGTATGTTACCTTGACAAAGGAGAAAGCAAGATTTTGCTGGTGCAGGCAGGACCCAAGCAAGAAAAGTCGGGAACAAAAAATATCAAGATCCAGAGGAAGCTTCCACTTCCTCCCCCATACTGGGAACACATGCGACTCCCGGAGCAGGAGAAGGAAGTAAGGAAAGAGAGAGATTTTCCTCCCCCAGCTCCCCCAGTGGAGGTCACGCCTTTCCCTCCTACTGCACCACCGAGTATGATGGGAGCGACTGTGCCAGCATTATACCCCCCTCCCTGGTTCAGAGGAAGGGAAAAGGGGAGAGCTAAGTGTTCAGAGCCGGATGAGGTCTACAAAGAAATCTCAAGAGAGAGAGGTTTTGCAGATGCCTCTTAGGGAATCCAGGCAGCACCGCAGGTGGGGTCCGTTCAGTTCAGTTCAGTCACTCAGTTGTGTCCGACTCTTTGTGACTCCATGGACTGCAGCCCACGTCAGGCCTCCCTGTCCATCACCAACTCCTGGAGTTTACTCAAACTCATGTCCATTGATTGGTGATGCCATCCAACCAGCTCATTCTCTGTCATCCCCTTCTCCTCCTGCCTTCAATCTTTCCCAGCATCAGGGTCTTTTCAAATGAGTCAGCTCTTCACATCAGGTGGCCAAAGTATTGGAGTTTCAGCTTCAGCATCAGTCCTTCCAATGAATAGTCAGGAATGATTTCCTTTAGGATGAACTGGATGGATCTTCTTGCAGTCCAAGGGACTCTCAAGAGTCTCTTCCAACACCACAGTTCAAAAGCATCAATTCTTGGGTGCTCAACTTTCTTTATAGTCCAACTCTGACAGCCATACATGACTACTGGAAAAACCATAGCCTTGACTAGATGGACTTTTGTTGGCAAAGTAATGTCTCTACTTTTTAATATGCTGTCTAGGTTGGTCATAACTTTTCTTCCAAGGAGCAAGAATCTTTTAATTTCATGGCTGCAGTCACCATCTGCAGTGACTTTGAAAGTGAAGTCGCTCAGTCTTGTCCGACTTTTTACAACCCTATGGACTGTAGCCTACCAGGCTTCTCCGTCCATGGGATTTTCCAGGCAAGAATACTGGAGTGGGTTACCATTTCCTTCTCCAGGGGATCTTCCTAACCCAGGGATCGAAACCGGGACTTTGGAGCTCCCCAAATAAAGTCTGTCACTGTTTCCATTGTTTCCCCTTCTATTTGCCATGAAGTGATGGGACCAGATGCCATGATCATAGTTTTCTGAATGTTGAGTTTTAAGGTGGGGTCAGATGGGCACATTCATCCTGGCCCCACTGCTTTTTACTACCAGCCATTCTCCATATCTAAGGAAAGGGGACTATTGATAAAGAGATAAAAAACAAAGAGGCAATTCTGCTGCTGTCGGAAGCACTGTGGGAACCCGCTGCAGTGGCAGTAATGCACCATAGAGGCCACCAGAGGGCAGACACACCCCAGGCGAAAGGGAACTGTCTGGCCGACCGAGCGGCAAAGCAAGCAGCCGCCCAGGACAATACGGCAGCCAAACTTACGGTGATGCCTGCGGTGTCTAGCCTACTAACCACCAAGCGGCCTCAGCCTATGATAAGGATAAAACCACCTGGGTGCGAACTGAGCAAGATTTTAGCTCAGTATTTGGTCATACCATGTCTAATAGCCTTTTGTGCAGATGCAAGCCGCGCATGTGTAACCTGTGCCAAGAATAAGGAAACATCTAGAAGTGGACTTCACTGAGGTAAAGCCATGCCAAGGATACAGATATTTGCTGGTGATGGTATGTACGTTTACGGGATGGGTAGAAGCTTACCCCACCAAGACTGAAAAAGCAAAGGAAGTGGGCTGATTCTTGCTGAGACACAGTATTCCTACGTTTGGGTTCCCTGAGTATAGAATCAGATAGTGGGCCTGCATTTGTGGCTGAATTACTCCAACTGGTCTGCAAAGCAGTAAACATTAAATGGAAACTGCATACAGCGTATAGGCCACAAAGCTTAGGAAGAGTTGAGAGAATGACCCAGACTATCAAGGTGACTTTAGCAAATGGCTGCAGGAAACTGGTGCCCCCCTGGATGGACGCGCTGCCATTAGTGCTAATGAGGATCAGAATGACCCTTGGTCCCACAGGTATTCCCCCTATGAGATAATGTTCGGGAGGCCTTCTCCACTTATTCAGTCAGGAAGGGCAGCAGGAGGAGATACCCCTCATCCAAGGTAAGGAGCAGCAGCTGTGCTTTGCTGGAGCAGCCGTGAAGAGATACCCCATGCCCAAGGTAAGAGAAACCCAAGTAAGATGGTAGGTGTTGCAAGAGGGCATCAGAGGGCAGACACACTGAAGCCATACTCACAGAAATCTAGTCAATCTAATCACACTAGGATCACAGCCTTGTCTAACTCAGTGAAACCAAGCCATGCCCGTGGGGCAACCCAAGACGGGTGGGTCATGGTGGAGAGGTCTGACAGATTGTGGTCCACTGGAGAAGGGAATGGCAAACCACTTCAGTATTCCTGCCTTGAGAACCCCATGAACAGTATGAAAAGGCAAAATGATAGGATACTGAAAGAGGAACTCCCCAGGTCAGTAGGTGCCCAATATGCTACTGGAGGTCAGTGGAGAAATAACTCCAGAAAGAATGAAGAGTTGGAGCCAAAGCAAAAACAATGCCCAGTTGTGGATGTGACTGGTGATAGAAGCAAGATCCGATGCTGGAAAGAGCAATATTGCATAGGAACCTGGAATGTCAGGTCCATGAATCAAGGCAAATTGGAAGTGGTCAAACAGGAGATGGCAAGAGTGAACGTCGACATTCTAGCAATCAGCAAACTAAAATGGACTGGAATGGGTGAATTTAACTCAGATGACCATTATATCTACTACCACAGGCAAGAATCCCTTGGAAGAAATGGAGTAGCCATCATGGTCAACAGAAGAGTCCAAAATGCAGTACTTGGATGCAATCTCAAAAACGACAGAATGATCTCTCTTCATTTCCAAGGCAAACCATTCAATATCACAGTAATCCAAGTCTATGCCCCAACCAGTAATGCTGAAGAAGCTGAAGTTGAACGGTTCTGTGAAGACCTACAAGACCTTCTAGAACTAACACCCAAAAAAGATGCCCTTTTCATTATAGGGGACTGGAATGCAAAAGTAGGAAGTCAGGAAACACCTGGAGTAACAGGCAAATTTGGCCTTGGAATGCGGAATGAAGCAGGGCAAAGACTAATAGAGTTTTGCCAAGAAAATGCACTGGTCATAGCAAACACCCTCTTCCAACAACACAAGAGAAGACTCTACACATGGACATCACCAGATGATCAACACTGAAATCAGACTGATTATATTCTCTGCAGCAAAAAATGGAGAAGGTCTATACAGTCAACAAAAACAAGACCAGGAGCTGACTGTGGCTCAGATCATGAACTCCTTATTACCAAATTCAGACTGAAATTGAAGAAAGAAGGGAAAACCGCTAGACCATTCAGGTATGACCTCAATCAGATCCCTTATGATTATACACTGGAAGTGAGAAATAGATTTAAGGGCCTAGATCTGATAGATAGAGTGCCTGATGAACCATGGAATGAGGTTCATGACATTGTACAGGAGACAGGGATCAAGACTATCCCCATGGAAAAGAAATGCAAAAAAGCAAAATGGCTGTCTGGGGAAGCCTTACAAATAGCTGAGAAAAGAAGACAAGCGAAAAGCAAAGGAGAAAAGGAAAGATATAAGCATCTGAATGCAGAATTTCAAAGAATAGCAAGAAGAGATAAGAAAGCCTTCTTCAGCGATCAATGCAAAGAAATAGAGGAAAAGAACAGAATGGGAAAGACCAGAGATCTCTACAAGAAAATTAGAGACACCAAGGGAATATTTCATGCAAAGATGGGCTCAATAAAGGACAGAAATGGTATGGACCTAACAGAGCAGAAGATATTAAGAAGAGATGGCAAGAATACACAGAAGAACTGTACAAAAAAGATCTTCACGACCCAGATAATCACGATGGTGTGATCACTCATCTAGAGCCAGACATCCTGGAATGTGAAGTCAAGTATGGGCCTTAGAAAGCATCACTACGAACAAAGCTAGTGGAGGTGATGGAATTCCAGGAGAGCTATTTCAAATCCTGAAAGATGATGCTGTGAAAGTGCTGCACTCAATATGCCAGCAAATTTGGAAAACTCAGCAGTGGCCACAGGACTGGAAAAGGTCCGTTTTCATTCCAATCCCAAAGAAAGGCAATGCCAAAGAAGGCTCAAACTACTGCACAATTGCACTCATCTCACACGCCAGTAAAGTGATGCTCAAAATTCTCCAAGCCAGACTTCAGCAATACATGAACTGTGAACTTCCTGATGTTCAAGCTGGTTTTAGAAAAGGCAGAGGAACCAGAGATCAAATGGCCAACATCCACTGGATCATGGAAAAAGCAAGAGAGTTCCAGAAAAACATCTTTTCTGCTTTCTTGACTATGCCAAAGCCTTTGACTGTGTGGATCACAATAAACTGTGGGAAATTCTGAGAGAGATGGGAATACCAGACCACCTGACCTGCCTCTTGAGAAATCTGTATGCAGGCCAGGAAGCAACAGTTAGAACTGGACATGGAACAACAGACTGGTTCCAAATAGGAAAAGGAGTATGTCAAGGCTGGATATTGTCACCCTGTTTATTTAACTTCCATGCAGAGTACATCATGAGAAATGCTGGACTGGAAGAAACACAAGCTGGAATCAAGATTGCCGGAAGAAATATCAATAACCTCAGATATGCAGATGACACCACCCTTATGGCAGAAAGTGAAGAGGAACTAAAAAGCCTCTTATTGAAAGTAAAAGAGGAGGGTGAAAAAGTTGGCCTAAAGCTCAACATTCAGAAAATGAAAATCATGGCATCCGGTCCCATCACTTCATGGGAAATAGATGGGGAAACAGTGGAAACAGTGTCAGACTTTATTTTCTGGGCTCCAAAATCACTGCAGATGGTGATTGCAGCCATGAAATTAAAAGACACTTACTCCTTGGAAGAAAAGTTATGACCAACCTAGATAGCATATTCAAAAGCAGAGACATTACTTTGCTGACTAAGATCCGTCTAGTCAAGGCTATGGTTTTTCCAGTAGTCATATATGGATGTGAGAGTTGGACTGTGAAGAAGGCTGAGCGCTGAATAATTGATGCGTTTGAACTGTGGTGTTGGAGAAGACTCTTGAGAGTCCCTTGGACTTCAAGGAGATCCAACCAGTCCATTCGAAAGGAGATCAACCCGGGGATTTGTTTGGAAGGACTGATGCTAAAGCTGAAACTCCAGTACTTTGGACACCTCATGCGAAGAGTTGACTCATTGGAAAAGACTCTGATGCTGGGAGGGATTGGGGGCAGGAGAAGAAGGGGACGACCGAGGATGAGATGGCTGGATGGCATCCCTGACTCGATAGACATGAGTCTGAGTGAACTCAGGGAGTTGGTGATGGACAGGGAGGCCTGGCATGCTGCGATTCATGGGGTCGCAAAGAGTTGGACATGACTGAGCGACTGAACTGAACTGATTACCAAGAGGAGGGATGAGGTGTCATTGCAACTGGAACAGTTGGGAGAGGTAATCCATGATATCATCCTTTATGTTCAAGAAAGGATTCCATTTTCTTTAGGTACTACTATGTGAAAAGCAAAGGAGAAAAGGAAAGATATAAGCATCTGAACGCAGAATTTCAAAGAATAGCAAGAAGAGATAAGAAAGCCTTCTTCAGCGATCAATGCAAAGAAATAGAGGAAAAGAACAGAATGGGAAAGACCAGAGATCTCTACAAGAAAATTAGAGATACCAAGGGAACATTTCATGCAAAGATGGGCTCAATAAAGGACAGAAATGGTATGGATATAACAGAAGCAGAAGATATCAAGAAGAGGTGGCAAGAATACACAGAAGAACTGTACAAAAAAGATCTTCACGACCCAGATAATCACGATGGTGTGATCACTCATCTAGAGCCAGACATCCTGGAATGTGAAGTCAAGTGGGCCTTAGAAAGCATCCTACAAACAAAGCTAGTGGAGGTGATGGAATTCCAGGAGAGCTATTTCAAATCCTGAAAGATGATGCTGTGAAAGTGCTGCACTCAATATGCCAGCAAATTTGGAAAACTCAGCAGTGGCCACAGGACTGGAAAAGGTCCGTTTTCATTCCAATCCCAAAGAAAGGCAATGCCAAAGAATGCTCCAACTACTGCACAATTGCACTCATCTCACATGCTAGTAAAGTAATGCTCAAAATTCTCCAAGCCAGACTTCAGCAATACGTGAACCGTGAACTTCCTGATGTTCAAGCTGGTTTTAGAAAAGGCAGAGGAACCAGAGATCAAATTGCCACCATCTTCTGCATCATGGAAATAGCAAGAGAGTTGAAAAAACATCTATTTCTGCTTTCTTGACTATGCCAAAGCCTTTGACTGTGGATCACAATAAACTGTGGAAAATTCTGAAAGAGATGGGAATACCAGACCACCTGACCTGCCTCTTGAGAAATCTGTATGCAGGTCAGGAAGCAACAGTTAGAACTGGACATGGAACAACAGAACGGTTCCAAGTAGGAAAAGGAGTACGTCAAGGCTGTATATTGTCACCCTGCTTATTTAACTTCTATGCACAGTACTCATGAGAAACACTGGACTGGAAGAAACACAAGCTGGTATCAAGATTGCCAAGAGAAATATCAATAACCTCAGATATGCAGATGACACCACCCTTATGGCAGAAAGTGAAGAGGAACTAAAAAGCCTCTTGATGAAAGTGAAAGAGGAGTGAAAAGGTTGGCTTAAACCTCAACATTCAGAAAACGAAGATCATGGCATCCGGTCCCATCACTTCATGGGAAATAGATGGGGAAACAGTGGAAACAGTGTCAGACTTTATTTTTTGGGGCTCCAAAATCACTGCAGATGGTGATTGCAGCCATGAAATTAAAAGACGCTTACTCCTTGGAAGAAAAGTTACGACCAACCTAGCTAGAATATTCAAAAGCAGAGACATTACTTTGCCGACTAAGATCCGTCTAGTCAAGGCTATGGTTTTTCCTGTGGTCATGTATGGATGTGAGAGTTGGACTGTGAAGAAGGCTGAGCGCTGAAGAATTGATGCTTTTGAACTGTGGTGTTGGAGAAGACTCTTGAGAGTCCCTTGGACTGCAAGGAGATCCAACCAGTCCACTCTGAAGGAGATCAGCCCTGGGATTTCTTTGGAAGGAATGATGCTAAAGCTGAAACTCCAGTACTTTGGCCACCTCATGCGAAGAGTTGACTCATTGGAAAAGACTCTGATGCTGGGAGGGAATGGGGGCAGTTGGAGGAAGGGGATGACAGAGGATGAGATGGCATCACTGACTCGATGGACGTGAGTCTGAGTGAACTCCGGGAGTTGGTGATGGACAGGGAGGCCTGGCGTGCTGCGATTCATGATGTCGCAAAGAGTGAGACACAACTGAGCAACGAACTGAACTGAACTGATGCACCCATACTCACCAGGAGATTTAGTATCGGTAAATGATTGGAAACAGCAGATGGTATCCCCCACCTGGAGAGGGCCGTACACTATTGCACTAACCACTCCCATTGCAGGTAAATTTTCAGGTATTACTCCCTGGACTCACCACACTTGGCTCAAGACAGCAGCGGAGGGAAAGGGACACTGCCCACACTAATCCAGAAGAACCACTGAAGACCTGACTCATCTTCCATCAGCGACCACAGACCCAGGATGGAGCTGGTACAGATGACTCTGCTATTCCTAGTCGGTATGACAACCCTACTGGGACTGCAGACTCAGGATAAGGTGCTCCTGTTCTGGGCCCACTTGTATGCGAACTCTGTAACACTTCTAACTGTTTGTTTGTGGGGCCATGCCTTTGTCAGTGATCGGTGGATTTCCCTGGTGGGTGTCTCCCCTCCGCAGAGGGAACTTTCGCTCCCTCCTTTCTGTTTTTGAGACAATAACGGGAAACATTTCTTTGATAACTCACAACCTGTCGCTTCTTTCTTGGTATAAACTAGACTCTAATCAGATTGATCAAGGCCATGGGGTGACATTTAAAGTAAATGCAAGCTTTCCAGAAGTAACAAAAGCCTATACTTTTTACTTAAAAAATTTAAAAAAAGATAAAAACTCTATGGCCAATAAAAAGGGCCAATCCATCATGTACTTTGAACAATTTTACCAGATATGGGATAAATATATTCGGATGACTCCAGAAAAAGGCCAACCTATTGTCCCTGCCCCTGTCTGTTGGGAGCAAAGGGAACAAAGATTGGATTTGTGACTGTCCCATAGATCCAGAAGAATTAAAATATGTGGGATACTTATCCTCTGAGCAATGTGAAGGAACATAAGAGGTCACTTATCGCCCAGATTTACTAGCTCACTGGCCTGGCTCAGACTGGAAGGGCAACCCTGGGATCTGATGGGTGGCCCCAACAGCACCCAATGACTGTATGGATCGAACTTACAGCCTTGGCTTCCAGTCAGTTGGGTCGGCCGCTACACTTTAGGATTTGCCTTTGCTCATGGAAGTATTAAGCCATCCTTACAACAAGCCCTAGTAAATTTGCCTTACTGACATGCAGTGGGCAAGGTCTGTATTTCAGTGGTGTGATTACATAGCTGCCTTGTTTGTACCATCTATAGAAACAACAGACATTATGATTAAAGTAGAAGCTCTAACTAACTTCATGAAACAGGCCCTCCTGGACAACACAAAGGCAATCCAAGTTTTAAATGAAGAACAAATACAAATGAGAAAGACAGTGATTCAAAATTTGATGACTTTTGACATACTTGGGCTTCCCTGGTGGCTCAGAGGTTAAAGTGTCTGCCTGCAATGCGGGAGACCTGGGTTCAATCCCTAGGTCGGGAAGATCCCCTTGGAGAAGGAAATGGCAACCCACTCCAGTATTCTTTGCCTGGAGAATCCCATGGACAGAGGAGCCTGGTGGGTCCCAAAGAGTCAGACACGACTGAGCGACTTCACCTTCTAACTTTCACTTTCTTTGACATACTTATGGCTGCCCAAGGAGAGACTTCTGCTACAATTAAAGTTAAATGCTGTGTATATATCTCTGATTTATCTGGCAATGTATCAGCTGCTTTAGACAGCATGAAAAACCAGGTAAAAGCTATGTGAAATGATAATCCTCCTTTTTGGATGTTGGTATTTTCTTGGATCAAAGGTGATTGGTAGAAAAATCTTTTTGTCATTATTTTGTTAATCATTGTATTACTAATTTTGCGGCCTTGTATTCTCCAGTGTATACCTCGATGTGTAGCCTCCAGACTGACAGCCCTGCTGCAGTTACACAGCCCCCGGGTACAATACCTACCCATGACTGATGCCCATTGCTAAAGATAAGATGAGCGTCAAGAGGGGGCAATGTTGGGGCCAGTGTGAGCAAAGCAGGAGAGACTCCATCTTGAAGCTTGTCATCCGTCTGAAAGGCAGGATGTAAACTGGGCCTGAACCCTGCCCAGGAGTGAGGAAACCATTGCTAATGAACCCTCCCTACAGATGGCAAATGGAAATTGTAGTTGAGGTCAGGCTGCCCCTGTTAGATTAACCATGAAACATCCCCCCTTGATGTATAATCATCGTTTCCCCCCGCTTTAACCTTAATTGCTTATTCTCCTAGCACCTACTTGTAAAACTCAGTCATGTGCAACAAGGAGGTTGCTAATGTGTAACCAGTCACGTAGTGGGGAGTATAAAACTGGGCCTCTCAGAAACATCAGGGTCCTTGTTGGGAACTGATTCCCCTTGGACCCGCTGGTGTAATAAACTGTACTCCACTGTCTTGAGTGTCCTCCGAGGTGTGTTTTGCAACTCCAGATTCCACAACAATAATAAGATTGAATAGTGATTTTATAATGATTATTTGCCTGATTTACCCGAATATTTATTTCTAAGAGAAGAAATTGGAAACTTTCAAAAATCTACTCAAAGCCTGCTACATATTTTAATTAGAAAAGCAAAGCCTCTCTATATTCATCTACTGAATTTTCTTGAAGTGAAGTGAAGTGAAGTTGCTCAGTCATGTCCGACTCTTTGCGACCCGTGGACTGTAGCCCACCAAGCTCCAATGTAACTCAAATCTGAGTATGTATTACACATCTCAGAGATGGTGGGGTAGGGTGGGGAACATATACATATTATGTGCAAAGAGGATACATACATATTTGTCAAATTAAAAAATCGTCACAACCTAAAAAGTTCAGAGTTACGTTTTACTTGGTGGGAATTTTTAGGACTTCAAGCCTGGAACACCAGCATCTCAAGGAACCCCGAGAGAACTGTTCTGAAGAGGTGAGGGGGGGGCCAGGTTATACCCAAGTTTTGAAACAAAGATAGTCTGAACATCAAAAGACTGTTGTTAATTAAAGAAAACCAGATATCTCAAGTTAAGGCATTTAGTGCTTTTCTGTATATGGGAAGATGCCAAGAGTCTGGGCTCACTGAAATCTTCCCTTTCATATGCATCTCACCTACCTGGGGGCAGTATCTTGTGTTTTTTCACATCCAGAGCTCCCCTTAGAGAGTGGGAGTTCTATTGGCTGCTAGTTATCATGTATGTTTCTCCTTCCAGAGTGCCCATAGGGCTCAGGGACTCACACTGAGGGCTGGATTCGCTAATGACTATGACATCCTTACTTACTGAAAAGACAGGAATACTCCATTTCTCAGAGTTTTTCCACTGATATGAAGACTAGGCCCTTAGTCCAAGAGAACTTTAAAAATATTTATTTGTTCCCAGAAGGGTTGAGCAATGCTGAGAAATCTGTTGAACAATGCTCTACCCTCTTCATTAACTTGGAATTTGTTTTCCCTGTGGTGTTACACAGGAGTATTTTCCTTTGTATTATTTATACTCAAAGGGCTTATCAAGCAAATTAATAATGTGAAATGGATTAAAGGTAAAAATCTTTAAAATACTGAGGCAAAACTTTAAAAGCACCCATTTGAGGCTGAAAATTAGTTTTCTCTAGGCACAAAATAACAGGGTGATTACAAAAGATTTCTTCAGTTTCCCAAAGCATCTACCTTAAAAATCTTGACCAGGAAACATATGGTTAGCTTATTTGTTGTCATTACCTGAATTTGGAAAAATAAAAGCACTTTTCTTTAAAAATTCCTCTGCTGCTGCTGCTGCTAAGTCGCTTCAGTCGTGTCCGACTCTGTGCGACCCCATAGACGGCAGCCCACCAGGCTCCCCTGTCCCCGGGATTAATGGAGAGATAAAAAGACAATTATTTTAAGATGTTAAGGCAAACAGGAGGAGAAACTGGGGGCTCCAGTGACCTCAGAAGCTGCAGCTTCAGTGGCCTGGAAGGACAGAAGCCACACCAGGGAGGATTCAGGAGAGTGGAGCACCAAACTTTCTTTTCTAGATGTTTTAAGACAAAGAAAAGAGGAATGGGTGTGGTACTGGGTTAAAATGAGGTTGCTTGTTGTTTAAGAAAAATCTGACTATGTTTGTAGCTTGAGAATGATTCAATAGAAAGGAAAGACTTAAAATGTTGGAGGAGAGAACATTGAGGAGACAGGAAGTAATGGAACTAAAGGTAGCATGAGGGTACAGTGGAGTGATTAGAGTTCAAAAAGAAGCGGAATAATTTTTATTTTAAGTTGGACAGGTCAATGGGTTAAAAAAAAGTCGGGGGTGGTGAGGTTGAGGTCCTAAGGCTGCTAATGTGCTCACCAAAGCAAGGGAGGAAATCAAGAAAGAGGACTCCACAAGCCCAGATGTCCAAGAAGAGAGTGGCAAGGGTGAGGAACAAATTGTTAGGTAGTCAGTGTAGGGTTGAGAGCCTTGGTCTTCTTCTAATTTTAACTTATTCCCTCACACAGATGTTTCGCTCCGTTAGCCCAAAGCTCCAGTTTCTAGGCATTCAGAGGAATGCCTCCCTGGTCTGGAGGGTCATAAAACTTTCAGACCCAGGACAAGACAATCATTAACTGCTGTCCAGTATATCAAGGAGAACTGCAGGTAAATCATTAACTCTTAAACATGCATCTGGTTCCTAAATAATGGTCTGGGGTCTTGAGATAGTGTTGAGGGATGGCGTCTCAATGTCTCAGGAACTGAGAAACTGGGAACCAAAAGAAAGCCATAAAAATGAAAAACTGGACATTGCAACATTCAAACTGATTGGTCAAAAATGATATATATTAAAGTCACAAGCCAACCAAAAATGTACAGATCAATACTAGTAACGATATAAGAACTGCTGTTATCTCCTTCTTTTTGGGTCTCTTCACCCCCTCTCAGGGTCTATGCTGAGAAGTTTGTATCTCTATCCTTTAAAATAAACTTTGCCTGTGTGTTTGCGAGTTTGAACAATTCATTCTTTGGTTCCATGAACAGAACTTGGTTTTCACATCTCAAGGGTAATGCCAGGAGGGCAACCGTCAGTAGCAGCCTGGAAGGATCCAGGTTGCAATAGTTTGGAGAGCTCTTAGGGAAAGAAAGGGCTCTTGGGGGAAATGGAATTGATAGATTACCTGATGTTGTTGATTATCTGGGAGAAAAGATGACAGATCAGATGGACAAATGGAAAAAAGTCAAGATTAGGTACCAAGGAAACCATGCAAGTCAAACACAACTTCCGACACCTAATACATGCTGGATGCTATGTGCTGCTGCTGCTGCTGCTAAGTCGCTTCAGTGGTGTCCGACTCTGTGCGACCCCGTAGACGGCAGCCCACCAGGCTCTGTCGTCCCTGGGATTCTCCAGGCAAGAACACTGGAGTGGGTTGCCATTTCCTTCTCCAATGCACGAAAGTGAAAAGTGAAAGTGAAGTCGTTCAGTCATGTCCAACTCCCAGCGACCCCACGGACTGCAGCCTACCAGGCTCCTCCGTCCATGGGATTTTCCAGGCGTACTTTAATATGTATACTTTTATTAATCCTCCTCGTTTAAAGAAGAAGAAACTGAAGGACAGGGAGATGAAATCAGTTTGCTTAAAATCACAGATCTAATAAGTGACAAAAGCAAAGGTCTAATCCCAAGGTCTGGCTCCAGAGTCTCTAACCCTAACCACTAGAATATACTGCCTCTCCAGGGAAGGGGAATGAGAATGAAAAATAGAAAGAGACAAGAAAGAAATGCCATCATTATACACTCTGTGGCTATGCAATGAATAATTTTTACTAGCCATAACTACATATTAACTTCCTATTAATTTATAAAATTAATTATGTTATTTTGTGAAAAACGTGATGTGATTAGACTGTCAAGATAGCAGATAGAAGTGCTCAATGGGTCAAGCTTTCAGCCCACATGCAACATAAAAGATAAAACACAACAAATATAGTCAACAGGTCAGGAAATAAAAGCACAAAATATTATTTAAAAATATGCAGTTGGGACTTCCCAAAGACTCTGCTTCCACTACAGAGGGCATGGGTTCAATCCTGGTGGGAAAACTAAGATTCCACATGCTGCGCAGTGTGGAAAAATAAAATAAAATAAATGTTTAAAAAATACGGAGGTAATAAGGAAAAACTGCTTGAATAATTGAAAGTGATTACCTCTGGGGAGGGGACTGAAAAGGATCTGAGGGAGATGCTACTTCTTTTTATTTTGTGTTTTATAATATTTGCAACATTTAAAAACCAGTGTATAGGAAATCCCCTGGTGATTCGGTGGTTAGTGCTCCACACTCTCACTGCTGAGGGCCCAGATTTGATTCCTTATGGGGGAACTAAAGCCCCACAAGCCAAGTGGTGTGGCAAAAAATCCACAAACAAACAAAAACCATTGTACATATATTAATTTAATAGAAATGAAGGAGAAGGACTGGGGTGAGGGCACTATAGCACTTGGATTGTTTTTTGCCTGAGTCCCAAAATTTATAGCTATTTTTTCCTAAATGAATACTTCCTTGTTTACCTGTAACTGAAATTAATTAAACTTTCACTATCAGATTGAGGTCCCAGGACCTTTATAAGAGAAGACTGGAGAAATTTCTTCTTTTCTATTTAAATACCAATAGAATGCCTCACTAGGTTTTCTTTTCATAGTTGAGAAAATTTTAGGGAATTAGAATAATTAATTTTGTTGGCTTTTAAGCCATTCTTGAACTGGAAATTAAAATTTGCAATGAAGTTTTCTAAAATCAAAAGTTATGAAACAGCAAGTGCATGACTATTTTTTTTCTCTGATAACATATGTATATCAATATTGTTTTCAGTTCAGTGAGTGTTTTTAAACTTAACATTGCCTTCTCCTTCCTAAAAGGGGGGAAAAAAAAGAAAAAAAAAACACTTCAAATTCGCAAGGAGAAAAAAGCAAATTATAAGCTGTTATTTATAGTATGTCATATATATATGCATGTATAATTAACCTGTATAAAAGGAGCTAATTTAGTTAATTTAAGAACATTTTTGTGGGGGGAATATTTCACATGGTCTGCCAAGAGCTACAGTCTTATTAAAACAGGACTTTTATTGCTTATTCCTGAGAAAATTACCTATATGTGAGGAACACTGTGCAACTGTCTTTCTTGAAAAGGCCTGCAGAGCACTTAAAATAAAATTAAGGTGCCACTGTTTTCTGTCATGCCTGCTGATATTACGTCTGTTCCTTTTGACTCACCACAGATGCAAAGGATGTTACCAACCAGACCTTAAGGAGTAACTGCAAAACCCTCAGAACCAGGAAAGGAGGAAACCTTCAGACTCGGCATGAAGACAAAAAAGAGTTACCAGCCAGTCCATTTCTACAGAGATCAAGCCATTAGCACTGTCGCCCACAACAGTGCACCCAGAAGGGACTTCAGGATGGAGAGAGCCAAGAAGCATTCTGCATTTTACCCCAGAGATAGTTAAGATGCATCTCTAAGGTAAAACATCCTGGCCCCTATATAATTAAGAGGCATAGCAACGAAAAAATTTCAAGAATCCCAGATTCCTACCTCTTCCCATTCACAGAAAAGTATTGAAATAATTAAAAATATTGAAATAATAAAAAAAGTATGAAATAATTACCTTGAGATTAGTAGTTATCTTTTTATGTTTGACCACATGTTTTTTCCCCAGCTAAAAATTTATTATTTACATTATTTATTTATTATTTACCTTTATCCTGGCTTTCCCCTTCTCTCTCTGAAGCCGATTTCTCAATTTGGTCTTATCTGAGAGGCCATCTCCTGGGCTATGATTCACAGTAAGGTCCCTGAATACAACTGAACT
The DNA here is from genome assembly GCF_023091745.1 of Budorcas taxicolor. Classification (NCBI taxonomy): domain Eukaryota; kingdom Metazoa; phylum Chordata; class Mammalia; order Artiodactyla; family Bovidae; genus Budorcas; species Budorcas taxicolor. Next base: position 11,387,463 of record NC_068919.1, on the reverse strand, counting down.
CACTTTACATTGTGTATTTTTCTTTCAGTTGACAGCGGCCATATTCCTTTGAGATCTTCCAGAAGAGAGGAAGAATCAGCCTGCATAGATTATTTAACATTTTTAAACTGGTTTATTAATACCAGTCATGTCGGACTCTGCGACCCCATGGACTGTAGCTGGCCAGGCTCCTCTGTTTATGGGATTTCCCAAGGAAGAATACTGGAGTTGATTGCCATTTCCTACTCCAGGGGATCTTCCCCACCCAGGAACTGAACCTTTGTCTCTTGCATCTCCTGCACTGGCAGGTAGATTCTTTATCAATTTAATTTAATGCATGGTTAGTCCCCATTTTGCAGATGATAAAACTGAGGCTCAGAGGTCATCCAGCCAGTTCTTGGTTGAAGCTAAAACTTTATAGCTTTAGAAGCTCAGGCTTCCAGTATGCTTTTTGGGTACCTTGGGCACAGTCTACAAATTCTCTGGTCATTAAGTTGTGTTGTCTCTTTGCCAGCTGATGTTAATATCATCATAGAATCCTTCCACATTTGACATAGATTAAAAAAAAAAAAGCTCAGGATTCAAGAGGCCTGGATCCTACTACCAGCTCTGCCTGTAACCCAGTGGTATGCTCCAATTTCCCTAAAAGGTGAGGAGACTTCATAGCCCCAGCAGGCTCAGACTGAAGTAGATTTCACACCTTCCCCTCCCCAGAAGCTGCCTGACTCTTCCCAGGGGAACAGCAACTCCTAGCACCCAAGTAGTCTCCCAGGGTGAGAAGTGGGGCCAGAATGACCATCCCAAACAACAGTGAACCTGACTAGACAGTCTCAGTGAGATCCTTGGCTTCAGATGAGTCATAGACAGCCACCAAGCAGGTGGCTACACCAGTCTGGTACTGTGTAGGCTGGTTTTGTCGTTGTTTTAAATTATTATTTTAAAAATTTTAGTTGGAGCCATTTCTTATTACTTTCCACGGCTCTGAGCAGGGCCTGCTCCATTATTTCTCTTCCTCTAAATGTTGGCACCTGAGATTCAAGGAGATTCTGTTACTGACCACCACTCTTGAACCCTTTTAATCAACAGAAATTGATAAGGGGCTAGAGGAGAATTTCAGGCAAGAAACTCCAGCCCCAGGAAAGGTTGAGAAACATCACAACCTCAGATATGCAGATGGCAGAAAGCAAAGAGGAACTAAAGAGCCTCTTGATGAGGGTGAAGGAGAAGAGTGAAAGAGCTGGCTTAAACCCAAATATTAAAAAAAACAACAACTAAGTTCATGGCATCTGGCTCCATTACTTCATGGCAAATAGAGGGGGAAAGGTGGAAGTAGTGACATATTTCCTCTTCTTGGGCTCTAAAATCACTGTGGATGGTGACTGCAGCCATAAAATCAGAAGATGTTTGCTTCTTAAAAGGAAAGCTATGACAAACCTAGACAGTGTGTTGAAAAGCAGAGACATTACTTAGTCCACCAAGGTCCATATAGTCAGGGCTATGGTCTTCCCAGTGGCCATGTACGGTTAGGAGAGCTGGACCATAGAGAAGGCAGGGCACCAAAGAATTGATGCCTTTGAACTGTGGTGCTGGAGAAGACTCCTGAAAGTCCCTTGGATATCAAACTAGTCAACCTTAAGGGAAATCAACCCTGAATACTCATTGAAAAAGACTGATATTGAAGCTGAAGCTCCAGTATTTTGGTCATCTGATGAGAACAGGTGACTCATTGGAAAAGTCCCCGATGCTGGGAAAGTTTAAGGGTAGAAGGAGAAAAGGGCGTCAGAGGATGAGACAGCTGGATGGCATCACCAATCCAATGGACATGAACTTGGGCAAACTTTGGGAGATGGTGAGGGACAGGGATCCTGGCGTGCAGCAGTCCATGGGGTCGCAAAGAATCAGACAAGACTGGGCTACTGAACAACAGTTTCATCACCAGGGAATAGAAGCAAGAAACGGGTACCCTTGTGAGCTCTTGGAGGGAAGCTGCATGTGTCCTTGACTGGTGTAACAATAGGGATGGAGGAGTGGGTTTGGCAAAAGGTGAACCTTATTATGGGCTTCCTAGGCGGCACTAGTGATAAAGAACCCACCTGCCAATGCAGGGGATGTAAGAGATGTGGGTTCATTCCCTGGGCCAGGAAGATCCTCTGGCCAAGGGCATGGCGACCCACTCCAGTGTTCTCACCTGGAGAATCCCATGGACAGAGGAGTTTGGCGGGCTACATTCCATAGGGGTGCACAGAGTTGGACAGGACTGAGCACGTGTACAGGTATCTTACTATGTCTGTCTACCCCTTTGGTGGTGCAGTGTACAGGGATCATGCATAGTACCCTGCTTTAGCTCCTGGAACCTCAAAAACTTGTAGTCTGTGGCTTTTTTTGTATCCTCTTGCTCAAGGTTGTCTCAACTGAGCATGGGTGCAGTTATTTTTAGTCACTTATAATTTCCCTGTATCCTAATGCTCAAGAAGGTTGTCCGGGTGCAAGCACTCTGGAAGCCTGTCTCAATTCTAGAAGAGTCTGTGCTGCTCATAATCCAAGCATTGGTTCCCATGGACTTTTCTCTTACTTTCCATCTCCTCAACTGCCGACAGGCACTACTTTGCCAAAGGCGAACGTCAGATTTGTGTCATGCCCCAGGGGATCAGACGTGTGCCTCCCAGTCCCTGTATTGCTTTTTCAGCTTTACTGTTAAACTTTGGGCAGGTTATTTAAATTGCCTGAGCTTCAGTCGCCCCATTTCTAAAATACAGAGAATAATCCTTATTTTAAGGAATGAAAGGAATTTGGTGCAAAGTTTGGACTAACAGAAATTCCTCTTCTTGGGGAAGTGGCCATGAGGAGATTTAGGTAGGGAGAACTCTTTCTGCATGTCACAAATATCCGTGCTCACTGGCATCCGACTCTGTGACCGCATGGACGTAGCCCGTCAGGCTCCTTTATTCAAGGGATTTTTCCAGGCAAGAATATTGGAACAGGTTGCCATTTCCTCCTCCCAGGGGTCTTCCTCCACCCAGGGACTGAACCGGCGCCCCCTGTGTCTCCTACATTGGCAAGTGAACTCATTACCTCTGAACCACCTGGGAAGCCAGAGAGGAAGGAGGGATGCAAACCAATCCCTGGGCGCAGATGCGGTCTCCTATTGGTGGTGGAGAGACTGGAAAACAGGGAAGCACAGAAAGGGTCCTCCCTGGGTCCCTTAAGGTGCCATGGTAACGTGCCAAGACAGCTAAGTGACCAGGGATTCGTAGCTTGGGCAGAGGGAATCTTACCAAAGTTTGAGAAATTTTATTGGGAGATGAAGAAGATAAAGGGGCTTCTGAAACAGGCATCCCGTGCATACACCAGTTCGGGGCGAGGCCGAGCACAGACTAGCACCCGGCCATCCCTATCGCGCAGGTTCAGTGCAGGGCACTCGGAATCATTCACAAAAGGCTTTATTGGAGTCAGCAACCAGCTCTTCCACCGGAGCCGCGGATTGGGGGCGCTGCTCCCTTCAGGGCCGGGGACCGAGAGTGCCGGGCCAGCCTGCCAGCGGTCGGACTTCGCAGTCCAGCGCAGCACCGGGAAGTGATGACCACTGCCTGCTGCTTGACGCCAGCGGAAGTGAGAGCCGGGGGAGACGGAGTTCGGAGGCGGTGCCCCGGGAAGGGGCGGGAACAGGGAGGGGCTGAGGGCGGTGGCGGCCTGACGGGGCGGGGCCTGGGCCGAGGGGCGGGGCCTGCAGCGGAGGGGCGGGGTTTGGCGGAGGTTGTTTTCACCCAGGCCTAGGTTCCCCAAGCTCAGCTGGGGCTGCGCGGCGTGGAGGTGTGAGCGGTCAGTGGACGGACGCTTGCGGCCGGAGCTAGCCAGGAGCGCCGGAGCGAAGCTGCAAGCGGGCGAGCGCGCGGGTGGTGGTGGTCGGCCGCCGCTATGTCAGCGCGGTGCTGTGCGGGCCAGGTGAGAAGAGGGAGACAGATCGGTGGAAATCTGGCCAGTAGCCCGAGGCACCGCGGGCTTCCCTGGGTGTGCGCCCCGCCTCCGCCGCCGAAAGTGGGGCGGGTGACCCCGCGCCGCCTGGGTGAGTGCCCCGGGCCGGAGCCCAGCGCTCAGCCGTCAGGGAAATCCTTTGCTTCGGCGGGCGGACCAGAGGCACACGGGGGGCAGCCCGAGAGGTGACCCCGAGGTCTTCTCGTTGGGCGTTAGGTAGGAACTTGGCTCAGGGCGGGGCAGGCAGGGTTCGGGCGGAAGGTACCGACTGTTTCTGGAGCGTGTCGCCTACTCTCCAGGGCACGAGTGTATGGAGCCGAGCTCCGTAGGCCACCGGGCTCTGCCAGCCCCGTGAATCCAGGAGAAGACGTGGGTTTGGGCAACCACTCCTCTGCCATGCCCTGAACGAAACTCGGCTCGTTTGGCTCAGGCGTATTGCGCTTGACATCTCCCAAGGCTCCAGAACTCTGGCTCTGTTCATTCGAGAACAGAGAAGCCTGCTTTCCAAACCGCAGGGCTCAGATCTCGGCTCAGGGAAGTCAGCCCTGCTTGTTGAATTTCCCGACCCAACCCTGGCTGGACACGAACGCGACGCCTGGGTAGGAACCTCGAGCGTTCTCATCCCCCTTTCAGCTATGAACTTGCCCGAGCTTGTTTGTAACTCTCGCCTGTTAAACTCCCGAGATCTTAAAACACCTGTGCCCGCTTAGGATCGGCGTCTTCTACGGGTTGGCAGTACGTCAGGGCAGAATTGGTAGTAGGTGTTAACCTTTAGCGCTGCTTTCATTCCTTCTTGCAGAGTTGGAAAGCAAGAAGTAGGTAAAATCTGCCAGGCGTTGCGCTCCCACCTTCTCAGACATGTTGATTATCGACATTTCTTTACAGAGTTTTAATAGTTCGTTTTTTCCATTGAGTCTAGCCCGGCTATCCCTGCTTGCGGGTACATTCAGCCTTGCGATAGTCAGGCCAGCCCGTAAGGGATGTAGGGGTTAAGCTGTGGGTTTCTGTATAGCCACCGATTAGACTGGTAGATAATCTGACCTCTTTGCAGTGGCCCTGTGAGAAGTTATCGCTTGGGTTTTTGAGGTCTAATACTGTCCTTGGCATGCATTCAAGCTGGTCTTTTCAGAGATGAGGAAGTTGAGGTTTTTTAACTTGAGGTGGAATGACTTGCCCTCAGTCAGGCGAAGTGACAAGAGGGCACTGGAGACCAAAGTGGACCTCAGAAGGCGGCTTTCAGAATATTCCAGATCTCAAGAAGGCTTTGCAGATAGTTCATTGTGGTTGTTTTGAGGGAGTTCCATTTTGAGATGACCCCTCATTATACAGTGATTAGGTTACGATATTTCGAGGCACCTGTCCCCAGTCGCTTGAAAGCCCCTTGAGGCTTTCTGTGGCTCCTAGTGGGTAATTTAGAGCTCAGAAAATTGTTGCCAGTACTCAAGTGGGTCTTGTAAAAGAATTATTGGTATGGTTGATATTTTGGCAGGGTTTTATGACTTGTTTCTAAAATCCCCTTCTCAGGACTTTGGAAAGAACCAAATACTGGCTGATCATCACAGGGAAGTTAACTTCTTCTTTCTTGGGACTGCTTGAGGCTTCACTGTGGTGGGTCTCAATGCTGGGAGGTGGGTGATGACGCTATGATTTCATATGAATGAAACTGTTAAGTTTACATTAAAAAAAACACAGCACCGTCAGAAAGTATCTAAGTCTAGAAATCCTTACAACTTTTTTGAGCACATGTGCACTGTTTTTACTTACATCACTTCTGACATCAATTTATGGACCCCCCACCCCACACCAGTCAGTTCCCCAACTCCCCGGATATTAACTGGATGTACAACAATACAGTTTAATTCTGACATTACCTGGATGTCAGATATCCCCCAGGCTAGGGGCCTAATCCCGCACCACCACCCTCCTCCCGTCTGGCACCCCACACATTTCAGCATTCAGCTGTTGGCATTAAGTCTCTGGGCCTCCCATACCCAAGTAAGACCAAATAAATATTCCTGATTATATCACAATATCACAGCACCTACTATGTGCTAAGAGCTGGAGATAGGGCAGTGAGCCAGACAGACATCATCTCTGCCCTCAGTGGTTGGTCCCGCTGGGGCGGGGATGGGGTGGCGTTATATAAACATTGGAGCAATGAAACAATAATATACTGTAACCAGTAAACAATACTGATACTGTAACAGGTCCTGGTGGGCAAAGCGGTCTCTGTAGGGTTGTTGGGGAAGTCTGTCTGAGAAGATGCCCTTGGAATTGAGACATGGAGAGGCACCCGTGTGAGGGTCTGGGTAGCGAGCCTTCCAGGGTGTTTGAGGAACAGTGAGGTGCTGGAAGAGTCCAGGAGGCTGGAGTGTCTTAGATGAGGTAAAGAGGCAGGTAGGGCCAGGTGGGGTCAGTCACCGATGGATTTGGGTTTTATTTCTCTTACAGGGAAAGGTTCTTGGGGAATTTTGAGCAGGTGAGAACTGTGGCTTGATTTGCACTTAGAAGATCATTTTGGGCGCCATGAAGATTTGAGTGTGTCAGGGACTAGTGTGGAGGTGAGAGCAGTCAGAACCGTTCATTCAGTGAATGCTTTTAAACCGCCTCCTCCTGGGTGTGAGCAGTGTTCTAGGCTTCAGCAGTGAACCAGAATCCTTCCTGGTGGAGCTTGAATCCTGGCAATCTGCTGTTGCTGTAGGCCAAGGAGAGAGTGTATAACCTTAATTTAGGGCGTAGTAGTGCTGACGGTGGGATGGTGTTGGCTTCTGGGCATATTTTAGAGGTAGAGCTGGACTTTTGCATGGGTTAGAAGTGGAATGTGGAAATAAGAGATTCTGTCTGTGGCCCAGGCAACTGAATAGATGACAGTGCCTCACTGAGGTGAGGAAGAAGGATATTTAGCAAGAAAAACCCATCGTTTTCTTCTGGCTTTGTTACATTTGAAATGCCTATTAGAAGTTAAATAGAGATGGCCAGTTATCAGTTGGATTTTTAAGTTGGGAGAAGTTTGAAGTTGGAGATAGAAATTTGGGGACCTTAACTGAAACAATGTGTAACCCGGAAAATAGCCTGGGCTTTGGACTCAGGTCTGGGTTTGAATTGGGGAAATTCGGACACTAAGGGCTAGTGTGACTGTGCATATTATTTACCCTCAGTTTTCCTCAGCTGTTGAATGGGTATGATAAGATCTCCCAGGGTTATTGGGAGGATTACATGCAATAATGTCTCTAGTACAGGATTTGGTACAGAGTCAGGGACCCCTCACATCTTGGTGGCTGTTACCCAGTTGTACCTGGACAGTCTCCAGGTCGTTTTATTTTTGCTTTGACTCTGATACACTTAGGTTTTGCTTGGGCTGTTAGCTGCTCAGTTGTGTCTGACTCTGTGACTCCATGGACGGTAGCCTGCCAGGCTCCTCTTCCATGGAATTCTCTAGGCAAGAATACTGGAGTGGGTAGCCATTCTCTCTTCCAGGGGACCTTCTTGACCCAGGGATCAAACCCATGTCTCCTGCATTGTAGGCAGATTCTTTACCATCTGAGCCACCAGGGCAACCCCGGTGGATGCTAATGGAAGCAGAAATCACAGGAGGATGGTCACTCTATACCTTCTGGGTACCCAGCGCTGTGCTAAGGCCTCTAGGTAGTGAACAAACTGCATCCTTGCTCTCCTGGAACTTAAAGGCTAGTTGGGGCTGGAACTGTGAGGTAGGCTCACTACTGAAAAATGACAGGACGCCTTTCAGAGGTGAAATATATAATTGGAAAATCTTGATAACTGCTATCAAGGCAATTTGAGAGTAAGGCTTGGCAGGTTTTACTCCAGGCAGGTATAAGCATTAATGATAATAGTAACAATAGCTGGAGCTTATTTCATGTCCACAAGTGTGCTGTTTTTACCTACAGTAGATCACTCACACTTCGCAGGAACTCTGTGCGGTCGAGGAACGTTCATTTTGGCTTCCTTTTGCAGGTGAGGCAACTGCAAGAGATAAATTAGCTTGACTGATGTTTACATGGTTGTGGAGCCAGGCCTTCAACACTGCTCCACCTGACCTGAGTCGGATTTTTTAACTGGGAGACTGCTATTCCTTATTATTCTAAATACAATATGAATAAATCAGAAACTGCTGCTCATTGTTGTTGCTCATAATGGCCCTAATAGCTCAGTTGGTAAAGAGCTATAATGCTTCCCTGATAGCTCAGTTGATAAGGAATCCGCCTGCAGTGTGGGAGACCCCAGTTCAATTCCTGGGTTGGGAAGATCTGCTGGAGAAGGGATAGGCTACCCACTCCAGTATTCTTAGGCTTCTGTGTGGTTCAGCTGGTTTCTTTAATCTGTCTGCAGTGTGGGAGACCTGGGTTCGATCCCTGAGTTGGGAAGATCCCCTGGAGAAGGGAAAGGCTACCCACTCCAGTATTCTGGCCTGGAGAAGTCCACGGACTCAGAGTCCATGGGGTCTCAAAGAGTCAGACACGGCTGAGCGACTTTCACTTTCATAGTGACCCTAAGGCCGTGTTAAATACATCATTATGCGACCGTCTTGGTAGTTGTTGGCAGTTATCAGGAGTCTGGCGAGGTTTAGCTTCTTTCTCACAGCGGTCCAAGTTATAGACAGTGCGTCTCAGACCACATTCTGCGACTGGCGCAGATAGTTATCGGCAGGCAGGCACAGAACAGGTACACAGCCTGACCTGTGGCTTCTCGAAGTTTCAGCTCTTTGTCCTTCTTGGTGAACCAACATGCAGTTTGCATGTTCACCTGGAGCAGATAACCTTCTAGAAGGAAGAACTTGCCCAGGACTGCCGAAGCATAGGACCTTTTGGATAGATCAAACCCACGGTGCCCCTCTCAGGCAGAAGACTCACTTTGTCTTTATAACCAGTTCATATAAGGGCAGAAATGCCAAGGTATTTCCAACCAGATCATATTACTTGATTCCTGAGATTTTCCCCAACAAAAGTCTGTTTCTAACGTCTGTTAATTGTCAAAAGTCACCCAGAGACTCCCCATTGTCAAAGATAAATAAAACGACATTAGTTAAAGCAATGAAAACAGATTTTATTCAGTAATCACTCATTGACAGAAAGAGCTGAGCTGCATTCTGATGTACAGGTACCTGGGAAAAGGTAGTGGCAACCCACTCCAGTACTCTTGCCTGGAAAGTCCCATGGGCGGAGGAGCCTGGTGGGCTGCAGTCCATGAGGTCGCGAAGAGTCAGACACGACTGAGCGACTTCCTTTCACTTTTCCCTTTCATGCACTGGAGAAGGAAATGGCAACCCACACCAGTGTTCTTGCTTGGAGAATCCCAGGGATGGTGGAGCCTGGTGGGCTGCCGTCTCTGGGGTCGCACAGAGTCAGACACGACTGAAGTGACTTAGCAGCAGCAGCAGGGAGTTTTAAAGGGAGGAGTGAGTGGGGGCCCAAGCAGAGTTAGGGAAGTGAGACATGTTTGTTCATATGGATGAGGCCAGCAGGGTCTCCTAGCTAGCAAGTTAGATTCTCTTCTTCCACCGAGACTGGGAGATAGGCCCTATCTTTCCAGAGGACTTCATTTTAAAGGAAAGGAGTTTAAGTCCTTGAGAAAGGCATTCCACACTTGTTAGGAAATGTGTCTGCCTGTTGCTGTCTGCAGGAGCAGAGGAAGGACTCACGGTTGTATAATGCTGTTAAGAAAGGGAGATCAGGACTTATCTTGACTGTATAAATTTTTTTTCCCAGCCCTGAACCTTTCTGCACACAGACTCAGAAGGCAGCTGTGTCATCCCAGGCAATGCAGCCTTAGGCTGCTGGAAGCCCTGATAAAGTTTGCTCAAGTTCTTCATGCAGGAGTTTGGGCAGAGTTGCTGTGCACCCCACTCCAGTACTCTTGCCTGGAAAATCCCATGGACGGAGGAGCCTGGTGGGCTGCAGTCCATGGGGTCATGAAGAGTCAGACACGACTGAGCGACTTCCCTTTCACTTTTCCCTTTCATGCATTGGAGAAGGAAATGGCAACCCACTCCAGTATTCTTGCCTGGAGAATCCCAGGGACGGGGGCTGCCGTCTCTGGGGTCGCACAGAGTCAGACACGACTGAAGCCACTTAGCAGCAGAAGCAGCAGCAGCTGTGTATTGAGAGTTCTTGCAGTTTTCACCAATTCTCATCATTCCGCTGGTTAACAAAACCTGGGGTCATGGGAGGTAGAGATAACTGATGTCCCCACAGGAGGTTCTTAGGGGGTGGCCTCTGTTAAGTGTTAACTGGAATTGGTCGATCTTCCTTATCAGGGCATCGTTTCACCTCTAGATTGTAGCTTAAAACAGATAAGCACACACACACACTCAATCCATGAAGACTCCTTTGAAGAGTAAATTACGTACCAGATAAAGGTACTGATTTCCCTGAGGTGTCTCTCCTTTTTCTCTGTAAAACCCAAATCTCTCATTTAAGGCCAAGCTCAAGAAGCCTTTTCCTCAGAAATGACCTTTCCCTTGCTTTTCGAGATCCTTCAGAACTTGCACCCAAAACCTGTCTGTACCACCTAGAACATGGTCGTCTGACACACTGGAGTTGTTCCCTGGTTACTGCGTGGGTACACTTCCTCTCTCCTCCGAGACAGAGCATGTACTGTAGATTAGCTGAACCCCTTGTTGTGTGTTTTTGGTTATACAACTCTTTTTCTCTACAGCTTGTTGTTTACAGTGATTGGAAATGGTAGGTCCACATTATATCATGTGTTGCTTCCACACTTGGAAGGGATCCAAGTGCAAAAGTTCATGCTTTTCACGACTGATGCTCTTTTGAACAGTGAGGGGGTATTTATGAAATACATATTCTCACCCAGAGAGAACTGTGTTTGATATTTTGACTCAGATTTAACATACAGTTTTACTTTGCGGAGTTGGGATTATGTTGGAGGTACTATGTTTGATTCACCTCTTTGCTGAATTACAGGGTGACCAAGGCAGGTTTTTAAATGTACCAGCCACTCATTTGCAGCCACGCTTTTTATGCTTATACCCAGGAAATAGTGTAGTAGTCCTCTACCTTCAACTTTGGAAATTTTTCCAGAGGAATTAAGTAAATGTAACTATGTGACAGTCAGCTAATAGGCTTATGTATTAATAGGAGTGTATATGTATGGGTGTTCCAATTCCCAAAAGACTAAAAATAATGAAGAAAATCCCAATTTCACCCTTTTTAGATGCCATGGACGATATGGTGCAACCATTTTCTTCCTCTTTTTTAAAAAATAGTCTTTGTTGAATTTGTTGTCTTATTGCTTCCGTTGTGTATGTTTTGGTTTTTTTGGCCACAGCAAGACATGTGGGAATGTTAGCTCCCTGACTAGGGATCGGACCTGCACTCTTTGAACCTTCCAATGCACCTTCCTGCATTGGAAGGTGAAGTCTTAACCATGGGACCGCCAGGAAAGCCCCCTGGTTCAGCCATTTTTAATATCATTTTTAACTTTGGTCTTTTTCTTTACAGCTGCTTATGCAGATACCATCTGTCTAGATGGTGTTTGGATCCCTGTTTTCTTGCTGTGTGAAAGATTCTGTTTTAGTTGCATTAAGTTTGAGTCCTGTGCTTATCACTAGTGTTGGCAGTTTTTTCTATTTATTTTATAAAATGCAGTCCAGATGCAGTAAAATGGCTATATCATTGCTCTACCTTACTGACAAAGGTGGTGGTTTGACCAAAGTAAACTGTAAGCTCCAGTACTTTGGCCACCTCATGCGAAGAGTTGACTCATTGGAAAAGACTCTGATGCTGGGAGGGATTGGGGACAGGAGGAGAAGGGGATGACCCAGGATGAGATGGCTGGATGGCATCACTGACTCGATGGACGTGAATCTGAGTGAACTCCAGGAGTTGGTGATGGACAGGGAGGCCTGGCGTGCTGCGATTCATGGGGTCGCAAAGAGTCGGAGACGATTGAGCGACTGAACTGAACTGAAACAGTTACTAATACAGAAAGAGTGGTTTGGAGATGTCTCTGTGTAGTTAGCCAAGTTCAGGTTGTCGGAAAGAAGTCTGTCACTGACCTTAAACAGTAAAGAGAGTGAAGATCACCGTTGTAGGTGGAAAGTCGCTCATTCCGATTTGTTTTCTTGGGCAGCTTTAGAGCTGACCTGGCGAGCTGACAAATGGCTTAGGGCTGAGGCAAGTCTGAGTGGGCTTACTTTGCTGGGATCAGGCCGATCTGTTGGGAGTAGAAGGCAGCCTCCAAATCATCTCTCTGCTAATGAGGTAAAAGGGAAAAACATCTTGCCCAGTGCTTGCTTCCCACCTCTGTTTTCTCTGTCAATATCACCTCTAGATTTCCCAAAGATATTTAGTATCTGCAAGTGTGTTAAATGTGAGACTCAGAAGCGTTTCAGTTTCCCAGGTGTTTTCATGTAAATCAACGTGTAGAAACCTTAGAAGGGACAGAGCAATAAGGAAGGTATCGTCTGCTTGATTTGAGAGCAGGACAAGTGATACGTGGCCTGTTCATCTATGATAATTTGACATTAAAAAGGAAGTCCTTGTACAATGTGGTACGTCTACAGAGGTAGCCGTTGGACACAATTCCATTTTATCCTTTGACTCAGCTGCTTTCTGTGGCTTTAATTATAATGGTAATTATAGATAAAGATCTTGTGTTCTTTCCTTGTCCTAAGTCAAGCAGCATTGTAAGTGAATTGTCCTTGCATATTGCTGCTGTTAGTTGGATTTATGGCTGAGATTGGGCGCTGAGAGCAATCAAGGACTCATCTAAAACACCTTGATTGTCCTTAATTCCAAAGTGAACCTTTGCAACCCTCGTTAAAATGAATGTTAAAACATTTCCAGTGGGGACATCCTCTTATTTTCTAGTCAGTGTTTTAAAGATTTTAGAACATAACCTGGAAGTCAGTGCAGTGTGTGTACAGGAGATTCAAATAGTGGATTGTTTTGATTACACAAAACATCTGTTTGAATTTTGAAGGAAACAAGACTTTACTTTTGGCTTTTCTTGTGTAGTTTGCCTTGTGAAATTAAAGTTGAGCTGATGTTTAAGGAAAGCAGCTGTTATGGAAAAACTTAGGGTAGGTTTTTATCACAGAATAAACTTTGAAACAATTTGTGGGTTTGAAGTAAGGTTACAGTGTATAGTGATTAGACAGCATTTTCCCCCTCATGAAAACTGTCTAGTCAAAACAAAAGTAGGAAAAACGCATACATACAACCCCTTAAATCTTATTTATGCAAAGATAACTAGGAAAGATGGAAAATCAGGCTAATGTTTGTTTAAGTATCATTTTTTATAAACTGGCCAACTGCTCTTTGAAACAAAGCCCCTGAGGTCTTTATGGGATTTATTTTCCAGTGCTTTATATCTCGGTAATTTAACCGAGGGCTGAGTCGCCTAATGTTCTGATCCTTAGTGTGTGTGGCTCACCAAAACTGGGGAAGAGTTCATTCTTTTGTTCCTGTCTCCCTGCTCATTGAACTCCTCCAGTGGCGTTCTCAGAAATAATGGCAGTATTTTGTAACCATAGTAATGAAACTGTTCTCTATAATAAGATACTCTGTTATTATGAATTTTCTCCAGCTTTCATAGCATTATTCCTCAGAATCCTAGGACATTGTTGACTTATTTCATTTTCTATTTTTCCTTTTAAATAAAGGCTAACAACCCCTAAAGCTATATGTCAATTGATAAATGTTCATTGGGTACCTAGCATAATGTAAATCAGCGGACTGCCATTCATGCTTAGGAGCAACTGGTGAATTGATGCTGGATGGACTTGAGTATAAAATTCCTTCTGCATACCTGATAGAGATTTATGTACCTCACCTTTTTTCTTTTATGCTTGGGAAAGAAAAGGCAGCAAGCAGGGGGTCCCTTGAGGGAGATGAGCCTACCCAGGGGAGCATGTGGAGAGCTGGGTCCCTGAGAATGGGCTCTGGGGGTTCCATGTAGCCCTGTGGTCACACTCACATGTCTGTGTGTATTCTAAACACTTTTCCTAGAAGAGGATCTTTAGCATTTCTCAGCTTCTCAAAATCGTCTTCTGACCAGGAAAACCCCAATATAGCCTGAGCTTGGAAAGACCAACCCTGAAGAGGCTTGGGTACTTCCTCTTTCCAAATTGCAGGACGCTGAAGCTTATTTACTGTAAGTTTTCCAGTAACCTGCCAAAATTTAATGTAGAGGTGACTCCCATCCCTTTGATTTTTCTCTTCTTCCTTCTCCCTCTACTCTTTTTCCCTTGCCCCTCTTTTTTTTTTTTTTTTTTTTTCTTGTTTGTGTGTTTAATCTACAGGGATTTTATTCTTTGGAAAATTCTAGGGAGGCATGTCTAGTTCTGGATCCAGGTTAGGCTGTTTGTATGGTGATTGATGAGGTAGACGGTGAAATTGGAAATTTTTGGAAGAGACTTTGAAAGGCATCCCTTTTTAATTCCCCATCTGAAGCTTAGAGATCTTTTAAAAATGCCTCTGCCAAGTTACATCTGGTGTGTTTGAACCTCTCCAGTGTTGGGGGGCTCACTACTGTTCCCAGTTTTTAAGTTTCCTGAGCCTTGCTTTCTTTGTTAATCAAATGGGGGAAATTTGTGTGTGTCAGTATTAAACTCTGTCATCTGTAAACTGGTGATGCGGGTGTGTCAGGGTTCGGTGCAGAAAACTGAGACCACTCTGAGTAATTTAAGCGGAAGAGGATTTAATGCAGGTAATTAGCTGTTTAAGAAATAAAAGACCTAGAGGAACAAGCGTCAGGGGCCACCCTTTGAACTCTGGGCTTTAAGAGCACACAACTGCAGCAGTAATCCAGGAACCTGGAAGCCCAGGCTGCTCCATCACCACGACTGCCTCAACACCCACACAGATGGTGGCTTCACAGCAGAGCCCCGTGTCTGTCCACTGCAACCGCCTGTCCTGTCCTAGAATCTTGCCTGGCGGCAGGCCTTGCAGCAGGAGGTGGCCCCTGCCATGTTTTCATCTTCCAGATATTGTGAGTGTTGCCAGTTGTCAGGTCCCAAGCAGCAAAGGAGTCTGAGAAATGTTGCATATTCCAGATTCTTCAATACTGGAAGACCCATAGGAGGAGGGAATGGAGACTGAAGGAGATAACTAACCGTGTGGAGCGTAAGCTGGGAAGAACTGGTGTAATAACCCTACCCTCATGTGTGTGCGGCACTAATCGCATCCTGGCTTGACCAGATGACGGCCGCCAGAGTGTTAAGGGGGTTCATTTGGAGGCAGGAAGATGAAACGTGTCATGTAAACTGGTTTTCCTCCCCTAGTCTCTTTGTTGCCTGCTAATTTTCCCACATAGTCAGCCTGTTAATCCTCCTACCAACGTTTACTCCCAATCATGCCATCCCTTGCTGATTGTTCAACCCCACTGGGGTTAATGTAATGGATTTTCTAAATGCAAGTCTTTGGTAGGATTCTGTTAGTGGTTTGTATCAAGGTAACATATTCCAAATAACATTCCTGATATTAGTAATTTGTGTTCTTTTTTCTTTTTAATGCCTCCAAGAGTTTATCAATTTGATCAGTGCTGTAAAAGAAACCTTTTAAATTGTTGTTTGTTTTCTGTTTCGTTGATTTCTGCTCTTTATTTCCCTCTTTTTACTTACTTTCAGCTTAATCTATTATTATTTATTTTAGGTTATTTTATTGACTATTTTAAGATACTTAGATCCTTATTTTAAATCTCTTTTTCCTCTAAAATGAATATTGAAAGTCATTTTATGTCCCACACATTTTGATATCATTCAATTCAAAATATTTTCTAATTTCCCCTATGATTTCTACTTTGATCTATGAGTTATTTGGAAGTGTGTTGTTATTTTACAAATATTTGAGAATTTTCCGTAAGTATTTTTGCTATTGATTTCTAGTTTACTCCTGTAGGGGGCTTCCCTGATAGCTCAGTTGGTAAAGAATCCACCTGCAATGCAGGAGACCCCGGTTTGAGCCCTAGGTTGGGAACATCCCCTGGAGAAGGGATAGGCTATACCCACTCCAGTATTCTTGGGCTTCCCTTGTGGCTCAGCTGGTAAAGAACCCACTGACAATGCGGGAGACCTGGGTTCGATCCCTGGGTTGGGAAGATCCTGTGGAGAAGGGAAAGGCTACCCACTCCAGTATTCTGGCCTGGAGAATTCCATGGACTGTATAGTCCATGGGGTTGCAAAGAGTCGGACACGAGCGACTTTCACTTTCTTACTCTTGTGATCAGTGAACATACTCTGTATATATTTTTCTTTTTAATTTCCCACAGTGTGATACATCTTGGTGAATGTTCTCTCTGCTTTTGAAAAGAACTTATTTTCTACAGTTATTGGACATAGTGTTCAGGTTGGTTGCTAGTGTTGTGCTCATCATCTTTATCTAACTGGGAGAAGGATGTTACATTTTTGAAATATGATTATATTTTTGTCTCTTTCTCCCGTTAGTGATGTCAGTTTTTGTTTAATATATTTTGAAACTTTTAGGTATATATACACATTTGGGATTGATATATCTCCTTAATGAATTGATCCTTTTGTAAAATGATTCTTTTTATCTCTGGTAATGCTGTTTATCTTCAAGTCTTTGATGACCGTACTACTCCTGCTCCCTTTTTATATCACATTGTTTTTTTCTTTAATTTATTTTTTGGGTCATGCTGCATCTTTGCTGCTGCGTGGGCTCTTCTGTAGCTGTGCCAAGCAGAGGCTTCTCTCTAGTTGCAGGCTTCTCTCTTTTTTTTTTATATTTGTAGGCTTCTCTTTGCAGTGGCTTCTCTTGTTGTGGAGCTTGGGCTCTAGGCACGTGGACCTCGGTAGTTGCAGCTCCCGGGCCCTAGCGCACAGGCTCAGTATTGCAGCTCCTGTGCTTAGTTGCTTCCACATCATGTGGGATCATCCCAGACCAGGGAGGGAACCTGTATCTCCTGCACTGGCAGGTCGATTCTTTACCACTGAGCCTCTAGGGAAGCCCCAGGCTACCCTTTTAACTCATTTGTGTTCTGTATTTTAAAATCTGTCCCTTATAAACAAATGTAGTTGGGACTTGATTTTTGATCCGTTCTGACAATCTCTACCTTTTAATTGGGTGTTTAGATCATTTACATTTATGTAATTATTCATGCTTGAACTTCAGGCTATATATTGGTGGTCATTTCCATTTCCGCTTCTTTGTTCTTCATTACCTTTTTAGGGGGAGGTAGGGTGGATGTTAAATTTTTTTCAGTATTCTATTTTCTTTGTAGCCTTATGTTATTTTATTATTTTTTAAAGTGTTTTAGGCTGTACCTTACAGGCATGTGAGATCCCTAGCCATGAGATCAAACCTGTGCCCCACTATGGTGAAAGTGTGGAGTCCTAACCACTGGACCACTCACCAGAGAATTCCCCTTTATTGCCTTTTCCTTAAAATTCTGCAAAGATTATAACATATAATATTTTAAAGGATAAGAGTGGGTCAATTTGCTAGCCACTAATTCAATTTTTTTTAGCAAATGATGAATTAACAGTATTTTTCTGCTTTATAAAAATAATATATAGTTATCATAGAAAATTTGGGAAATACAGGAAAGTACAAAGAAGAAAATGAGTATCATTTGTCATCCCACAGAGAACAAACCCTGATAGTTTTTTTTTTTTATTTCATTCTAGTATTTATTTAAAAAAAAGTAAATTAGACTGGGAGTTCCCTGGCTGTCCAGTGGTTAGGGCTCTGCACTCTCACTGTTGAGGGTCTGGTTTCCACCCCTGGTTGGGGAACTAAAAAGATACCACAAGCTGCATGGCTAAAAGCTAACTAACTAAATAAAATAGACAAAATAAATTAGACTAGACTATGCTTTGTGTACTGTCTTATATTCTATTTTCAAACATTATGGACATTTCCATTTATGGTAATAATGAGAAAAATTTACATCACATTTAATTGATCATGTTGACATTTATTTCACTAATTATCCTTTAGTAAATGGTTAGTATATTAAAAAAATCTTTTTTGTTTTTAGCCCCATACCTCTTACTTTAGGTTAGAGCCGTGGAAGTAGTCCTTCCATCATACAACATGAATATGCATTCCTAAAAATCACACTCTGCCAAACAGAACAGTACAAACCACAGGTCTTGTGGGGAAGATGGGTTGGAGCACAGCAGTGAATGTTTTGTCGTGACACATTAAGAATTAAAGGAGCCTAGTAAAAATGATATTACCATTTTACAAATGTTAAATGTTTAAGAGATATATAAATACTATGAAAATTTGGCACTTGATCTTGAAAAAGACCTGAAAGTTGCTTGTGGAAGCAGGTGTTGGAAAAGTTGCAGGTTGTGAATTGTTGTGAAGTGGTGGACGGAGGGTTATCTGAAGTTGGATCGGAAGTTGTAACACCAGATGTGCTTTGGAGTGACTCATCACACATGTGGGGCGGGGGAGTGTGCAGCTACGGTTTCTGTGCAGCTCAGTTCAGCTGGGCAGTGTTCTGCCTTTGGTGCACATTTCTCACAAACAAAATGCACACATCCTGTTATGCTCACGTTGTTCCTAACATGGCAGGAAAAGAAAAAGTTTTCCTTGACCCTCTTAGGGTCTCTTGGCTGGATCTGAAAATTAAATTAACAAGGACAGATTATTAGGTGAAAGTCGTACACATTTATTTTATATACAAATTTTATGTGACTTGGGATCCCTCACAGGGCTTCCCTGACAGCTCAGTTGGTAAAGAATCCGCCTGCAATGCCGGAGACCCCAGTTCAATTCCTGGGTCGGGAAGATCTGATAGAGGAGGGATTAGGCTACCCACTCTGGTATTCTTGGGCTTCTCTTGTGGTTCAGCTGGTAAACAATCCACCTGCAATGCAGGAGACCTGGGTTCGATCCCTGGGTTGGGAAGATCCCCTGGAGAAGGGAAAGGCTACCCACTCCAGTATTCTGGCCTGGAGAATTCCATGGACTGTATAGTCCACGGGGTCACAAAGAGTGGGTCATGACTGAGCGACTTTCACTCGGAAGCCTTCATAAGGAAATGAAGGTCTCAAAAATAGTGAGACCTACTTTTATATTAGATTGAACCAGGAGAGGCAGTTGTGGGAAAATGACTCAACTGTATGGGGAGGTAAAAGGAAGATAAAAATTATTTTAACAAGGTCTCTTTGTAGAGAATTCTCTCCATCTCAACTTCTTGTCCTTGATAAGAATGTCTTCCTCCTGGTGCAGGGAGGGTGCTTCTCATGTAGGAAGTACATCTCCTCCTTTCAGAAAGAAACACGAAGGTCAGAGTGCCCTCTTTGCACCTGCTGTTTCTCGTGAATCTTAGCTCAGAATAATCAGTACGCCAGACTGCTTTCTGGGGGAAGATGGTCTGAACTCCTCCCATATTAATCCTGGTAGAACAAATCTATATTTTCAGGGCAAGTATAGCAGAACCAAGTATAAGATGCATAGCTCAGAAGCCCTGGACGTGGCAGATGTCCTTCAGGAAGGCCGACCAATTCACATGCCTGTTAGCAGCCTGAGGGAGGAGCTGGCCCCCCTGTCTCTCTTTGGACCAACTCCCAGCAAACTGGTGCTGGAAGTGGCTGGAAGGGTCTGCTGCTCCTCCTACCCAATTGTGCTCGGATTTCTTGTGCTATCGTAAGCGGGCAACTCTAGAGACGGGAACTTCCTCTCTTCGGAAACAGCTCTGCCTCATTTTAGGGAGCTCTGGTTGAATTCCTCTTCCTGCTAGCCTCCCCAGGCTGAAATGACCTGTTGGTCCAGATAATGGAGAGTTGCCATAGTTTTGCAGAATAGAAGAGGCAGCATTGAAGGTGGCGATGGGCTCTGGCTCTTGGGGTGTGGAGGACCACAGTTGGGTATATGCAGCTGCTCCGAGTTATGAAAATCCTCACTGTCCACCCAAACATTAAACTGAAAATTGAGACATGCTGACGAAGGGGAATTGTACCTCTGGATATGAGAAGTTTCAGTCAGAAGCCAAATTACTGGAACTTCTGGCATACCCAAATCATTTTTAAGGGTAATGGGCAGGCAGTTTGAGATTAGAACCATCCTGGGGAGTTTTTGGTTGGCAGCAAGCCAGAGAAAGTCTCACTGCTGACTGTGAGATTCTGATTGGAGTAATGCCCATCCCTCCTTTGGGGGGGTTACCATTCTCAGACACCTTTCAGACCAGGAGAAACTGGTCACTTATACAGTCACCTTCTAGAGCTAGGTAAATCCTTAAGGGATTAAAGGAGAGACAGGCCCCAGAGCTCAGATCCTCTTCCAGCTGCACACAGCTCTTCAGCGTGCAGCAGTGCCTGCCGCCGTGGCCTTTGCTCAGCCCCTGTGCCTTGTACACAGAGGACATTTGGTAACTGATGAGAGAGGGGATGGGTGGGTATTGGGCTTTTTCTGCTGTCTTTGCAGAGCAGTTCAATGAAGAGTGCTTCCCTTGTGGCTCAGCTGGTAAAGAATCCGTCTGCAATGCGGGAGACCTGGGTTTGATCCTTTGGTTGGGAGGATCCTCTGGAGAAGGGAAAGGCCACCCACTCCAGTATTCTGACCTGGAGAATTCCATGGACTGTATGGTCCATGGGGTCACAAAGAGTGGAACACGACTGAGCGACTTTCACTTTCCAATGATGAGTTCATGGATGTAGATTTTTAAAATTTTGTTTCTTTAGTGTTTATTTTTGGCTGTGCTGGGTCTTTGCTGCTGCATGAGCTTTTCTGTAGTTGTGGCGAGCGGGGGCCACTCTCTAGCTGTGGTGCACCGGACCTCTCATTGCGGTGGCTTCTCTGCTGTGGAGTACAGGCTTTAGGGTGCACGGACGGCAGTAGTTACAGCAGGTGGCTCAGTGGTTGTGGCACACAGGCTTAGTTGCTCTGTGGCATGTGGGATCTCCCTGGACCAAGGATTGAACCCATGACCTCTGCATTGACAGGTGAATTCTTTACCACTGAGCCACCAGAGGAGCTCATGGATACAGATTTTAAATATAATCTTATAGCTGAAATTTCACTTTTTTTCCCCCTCTGTGTTTTGCTGCAGTAAAATCAGTTTAAACCTTTTGTCCTCTCTCTTCTCTTAAACTCCCAAGCAGCCGTTTGAATTTTTTTTTTCCATGAAGTCCTGCTCTGTGGATCATGGGCTTTAACAGAAAGCAGTTTTAAGAATGTACTTTCTTACTACTTATTAAACCATATAGTTTGTGAAAGTTGCAGGTTGCTGAGTAAGGGGTATTAGGCTATTTAGATTGAGCTGGTTAACCAACAAGGCTCTCTATGCAAATTGTTATGCTCAGCAGTGGCTTCTGGCTGCAGGCTTTGAAAAGCGTGAAGCACTAAATTATTTCCTTATGATGGGATGGGGGGGGGGGTTGGTGAGTGGGGAGGAGAGGGATGTGGGTTGTCATGGGATTGTATTTTCTTGGAAGCCAGAGGTCCGGCAGAGCTAAGGCTCTGGCTTCACTTTCCTGCTGTGGCATGGCAGAAAGGAAGCAGGTTGCAGAGCGCTGGAAGCGGCTGTCGTTTCTCCCATCTGCCCTTCATTGTGAGACCAGCCATACTCCCAGATTTTAGATGCCCCGCTTCTCCTCCTCCCAGCACTGTCCTGCCATTCCCCTTTCCCCATCTTTCTAAGACTGAGGGTGATATAAATGCTTGAGTTACTATAAGCAAAATAGGGAGCTCCTCATCAGAAACAGTTATCAATTCTATAAGGCTGTTATTGGAAGGGTTGAAGAAAAAGCTGTAACTAATTGAGTTCTGGCATTTGAGAGGAATGATCTTAACTAGTGGGTCCCTGGGGCAGTGCTCTTTGTATTTTGGGTGAAGCAGTTCTTTCTCTTGAGGGAGTCCTGAGCTGGTATTTATTAATAGCATGCTTGGTAACATGCAGTGTCTAAGCTAACCCAGTCAGATGTCAGTAGCACTCAACAGTCTTTGTAAAAACACTGCCACCACCTTTATTAACAACAACCCACCAGGACAGAAGGGTGGGATGGTGCTGCCCAGATAAGAACTACTCAGTGCTTTGGCCTTTTTCATATAGTTTAAAACTGCAGCATGGACTGGATCCTACTTCCTAGTGCATACAGAGATGGAAAAAGGGCACAGCAACGTAGATAATTCGACCATCGCACCACCTTGACTCCCATACATAATATGTGTTCAAAACTTGACATACAGATGGCAGGTTGTATTTTGGGCATAGTTTACTTTAAATATTGCTCAGAAGTATCATATTAAGGTTGAGTGTTTAAGCTAGTTAGATGAATTATATGTGATAGGAGAAGGAAAAGCATGCTTTATGGTGAGAGGGTTCATTTAGACATTTTCCCAGCGTGCATTTAGTTGCTTTTGTGTGTGGATAGTCCAGTACAGTTGAGTAGTTAAGAGCCAATTCTGGTGATTGGCAGCCTGAGTCCAAGGAGATAGGAAACTGAGATTATCAGTTTGGTTCCACAACAGTTGGTAAAGGATGTAATTTATTTTTATCTGCCCCCACCGACAGTTTACATATGTAAATGAGGCTTTTCTTGACTAAAATGTACTGAGGTGAATAGCACTAGGAAAAAAAAGTGTGCCACTCATAAAAGTGGGTGCCAAGATTATAGTTAAGCTGTCAAATCAGTCTTTGTCAGAGTGCTGCACCGGGCTGTGGGTTACTAGGAAGTATTGAAAGGGCTGTTTTGGATGCAAGAAAATTGTTAGAGGAATGGAAGCTCGAGTACTAAGAATCAGCCATTTCCCATTTGTGCAGTCTCAAGAAAACTCAGTGTTGAAAGATCCACGAAGCACTTAAAGTAAACTTCACAAAGCATTTGACAGCTGACCAATAATTTAAGAATCACAGGGAACAATTTCAGCTCCAAAGTGCTGGGAATTTGCCCTTGGGGACGCTTTATTCCTGTTTAAATTAACAGGTGTTCAAAAAACCTCATAGTTTTATTTTTATTCTTAAAGTGGAGTTGGAGCAGTGCCCAAGCATTTACTTCTCTGCTAGGCAGAAATATCCAACCTTTTAAAATTATTTGAGATTTCCCTTTTTTCTTTTTTTGGGGGGATACTTCCTTTATTGTTGTTTTCAGTCTCTCAGTCATGTCCGAATCTTTGCAACCCCATGGACTGTAGCCCACCAGGGCTCCTCTGTCCATGGGATTTCACAGGCAAGAATGCTGGAGTGGGTTGCCATTTCCTCCTCCAGGAGATCTCCCCAAACCAGCGACTGAACCCACATCTCCTCCACTGGCAGGCGGATTCTTGACCACTGAGCCATCAGGGAAGCTCAACTACTTTCTTATTTGTCTAAAAATGAGTATATTAGATTATTTTTTATTTAAAGAAATTCCTTATAAAAATTAAAATAGTTTTGAGATGTAGTTCACATACCTCATAGCTGAGTTCACATAGCTCATCCATTTAAAATGTTAAAAATTCAGTGTTTTTTTAGTATATTCACGGAGTTTCACAGCCATCACTGCAGTCTAATATGAGGACATTTTTATCACCTCTGTGATCATTGGCAGTTGTTCCCAGTTTCTGCTCAGACCTCTTCAGAGCCCTGGCAACCACTAATTCACTTGCTGGCTCGATCGACTTACCTATCCTGGATGTTGTATGAGAATGGAACTGTGCACTTCTACATGGCTTTCTGTGACGGGCTTCTTCCACTTGTTTTCAAGAGTCACCTGAGTCGTAGCACGTGTCCATACTTCATTGCTTTTTGTGCAGTATGCCACATTGTACTCAGCCATTTTTTCAGTTGATAGCTGTTTAGATTGTTTCCACTTTATGGCTGTTTCAAATAAATAGTTATCCAAAGAGGTATTCCCACCAGCAATGTATGTGGGTTCTAATTTATCCATGCCCTCACCAATAGTTTTTCCTCTTTTTAAAAAAAATTTGGATTATATCCATTCTAGTGTGTGAAGTGATATCTTATTTGGTTTTGATTTCCCTAATAGCTGAGGATGTTTAGCATCTTTTCAGGTGCTTATTGTCCCTTCATATTATTCTTTGGAGAAATGTCAATTCAGATCCATTATGGTGCTCAGTTGCTCAGTCATGTCTGACTGTTTGCAGCCCCATGGACTGTAGCCCGCCAGGTTCCTCCGTCCATGGAATTTTCCAGACAAGAATAGTGCAATGGGATGCCATTAACTTTGCCAGGGGATCTTCCCAACCCAGTGATCGAACTGGGCTCTTTGCTCATTTCTAAACTTTTTTTTAAATTTAATTTTAAGAGTTCTTTTTATATTCTAGATACCAGCTCTATAAGACATGTGATTTGCATGTGTTCTCTCTCATTCTCTTAATGGTATCACTTGCAGCTTAAAAGGTTATGAAGACTTAGTCTTATGTTTTCTTCTAAGAGTTTCATAGTTTTAGTTCATACATGTAGGCCTTTGGTCCATTTCTCGAGTTCATTTTTTTGTGTATAACAAAGAGGCCCAACTTTATTCTTTTGCATTTGGATATCCAGTTCTAGCACCATTTATTGAAAATATTGTGTATTTCCAACCTAAGTGTCCATCAACAGATGAAGACAAAATAAGATGTACAACAACAATACAGATAGACCTTTAGGCATTATGTTAAGTCAGAAGCAGAAAGGCAACTATTGCAAGGTATCACTTACACTTGGAATCTAAATAAAATGTCATACTCACAAAAACAATAGAAAAGTAGTTGCTAGGGGGTGGGGGGAAAAGCAAATGTTGGTTAAAGGGTACAAACTTTCAGCTCTAAGATGGATAAGACCTGAGGATCTAATATTAATATATAACCTGGTGACTGTAGTTGATAACACTCTTATATAACAGTATATATAATTGAAATTTGCTAAGAGAGGAGAACTGAAATGTTCTCACACACAAAAAGATAAATATGTGAGGTGATGGATGAGGTAATTACCTAGATGGGCAGAATCCTTTCAATGTATATCATAATGTGCCCTTGAAATATCTTTACAGTTTCGTCAATTTTATCGCAATAAAGCTGAAAAAAAGAAAAGAGTATCTTTTTCCTTCAGTGAATTAACTCAGCCCACTTGGCAGAAATTAATTAACCATAAATGTTAGGGTTTATTTTTAGGGTCTCAATTCTGTTAAGTTTTTGAAATTGACCCTATGTTGGAGGAATTACTCATCTGGGGTTTGGACACTGTGGGACTGTTGATCGGTGGCCTGGAGGTTGCAGTTTGGGGACTGATGACCAGTCATTCTTAGAGAGCTGACTCATTTCTTTGTGATCATGAGATTAAGTATTTACAGAGGTCTAATTGTAAGTTACACAGGGTTGTAGTAGATATTGTTGGAGGCATGAGAGATGGTTTTGTCTGTACAAATCACAAAGTATAAATACTGTGGCAGTAGAAACTCAAGTCATCCCTATATCACAGTTAAACTGTGCTCCTGAGTCATGGAGTTGTCTGGACTGACTGAAGTACACTTCCTTGCTGTATGAAGCACTAGCCAGTTCTTCATGTAATACTATCATTTATTAAGCAATAGCTTAACTGGAAAACAAATTTTGATTGGATTTTCCAAAACAATCATTGTTTTTAAAAGTGCCAGTTCCTCTTTTTTTTCTTTTCCATGTTTAGTTTGGTGAGGCAGTTAAGAGTGCTGACTTTAAATCACACCTGCTTTTAGGGCCTGTCCTCACTCTTAATAAGCTATGAACATGGGCAGCTCATTTCCTTGAGCTAAGCTTCTCATTGCTCTGGTGGGGATGGTAAGAAAAGTGTCTCACGGGTTGGGAAAAGTTGTCCACGTGTGAGAGAGGCCATCCGAGCACTGGGAAGTGAAAGCTGCAGAAACGGGAGCACTTCCCTTTGTTGTTGTTTGTTGTTAGGTAGTTATGAAACATGCCCTCCCACCCCTCACCAATCCCGTTGAAGGAAACTGAAATGCAAGGGGAAATAATTTTTTTTGGTCACGTGAGGTTTGGGTGATGGGACTGAGGATGCTGAAGCTACAAGTTCCTGGAACAAGTTGAGTTGCCAAGAAGAAGAGAACCCTTATGTTCCTTGTCCCCCTGTCCCTTGTGCAGTGGGAAGAGAGCTGGCAGCCAGGTAAATCTCCCTAAGCATCAGCTCCAGGTTTGAGTTGGAGGAAATGAGATGCCAGCTACTTTGCAACAACTAGGTTCAGATCCCAGCCCTTTAAGCCTCTGAGCTTTCTTTTTGAGGGCGAGAAGAATAATGTTGGTACCTACCACTGTTGTTCTAAGTGTTTTACTACATTTTCTGTCCTAAGAAAAGGTGGCAAGAATACACAGAAGAACTGTACAAAAAAGATCTTCACGACCCAGATAATCACGATGGTGTGATCACTCATCTAGAGCCAGACATCCTGGAATGTGAAGTCAAGTGGGCCTTAGAAAGCATCACTACGAATAAAGCTAGTGGAGGTGATGGAATTCCAGTTGAGCTATTTCAAATCCTGAAAGATGATGCTGTGAAAGTGCTGCACTCAATATGCCAGCAAGTATGGAAAACTCACCAGTGGCCACAGGACTGGAAAAGGTCAGTTTTCATTCCAATCCCAAAGAAAGGCAATGCCAAAGAAATCTCCAACTACTGCACAATTGCACTCATCTCACATGCTAGTAAAGTAATGCTCAAAATTCTCCAAGTCAGGCTTCAGCAGTACGTGATCCGTGAATTCCAGATGTTCAAGCTGGTTTTAGAAAAGGCAGTGGAACCAGAGATCAAATGGCCAACATCTGCTGGATCATGGAAAAAGCAAGAGAGTTCCAGAAAAACATCTATTTCTGCTTTCTTGACTATGCCAAAGCCTTTGACTGTGTGGATCACAATAAACTGTGGAAAATTCTGAAAGAGATGGGAATACCAGACCACCTGACCTGCCTCTTGAGAAATCTGTATGCAGGTCAGGAAGCAACAGTTAGAACTGGACATGGAACAACAGACTGGTTCCAAATAGGAAAAGGAGTACATCAAGGCTGTATATTGTCACCCTGCTTATTTAACTTCTATGCAGAGTACATCATGAGAAACGCTGGACTGGAAGAAACACAAGCTGGAATCAAGGTTGCTGGGAGAAATATCTATAACCTCAGATATGTAGATGACACCACCCTTATGGCAGAAAGTGAAGAGGAACTTAAAAGCCTCTTGATGAAAGTGAAGGAGGAGAGTGAAAAAGTTGGCTTAAAGCTCAACTTTCAGAAAACGAAGATCATGGCATCCGGTCCCATCACTTCATGGGAAATAGATGGGGAAACAGTGGAAACCGTGTCAGACTTTATTTTTGGGGGCTCCAAAGTCACTGCAGATGGTGATTGCAGCCATGAAATTAAAAGACGCTTACTCCTTGGAAGGAAAGTTATGACCAACCTAGATAGCATATTCAAAAGCAGAGACATTACTTTGCTGACTAAGGTCCGTCTAGTCAAGGCTATGGTTTTTCCTGTGGTCATGTATGGATGTGAGAGTTGGACTGTGAAGAAGGCTGAGTGCCAAAGAATTGATGCTTTTGAACTGTGGTGTTGGAGAAGACTCTTGAGAGTCCCTTGGACTGCAGGGAGATCCAACCAATCCATTCTGAAGGAGATCAACCCTGGGATTTCTTTGGAAGGACTGATGCTAAAGCTGAAGCTCCAGTACTTTGGCCACCTCATGCGAAGAGTTGACTCATTGGAAAAGACTCTGACACTGGGAGGGATTGGGGGCAGGAGGAGAAGGGGATGACCAAGGATGAGATGGCTGGATGGCATCACTGACTCGATGGACGTGAGTCTGAGTGAACTCTGGGAGTTGGTGATGGACAGGGAGGCCTGGCGTGCTGCAATTCATGGGGTCACAAAGAGTCAGACAGGACTGAGCGACTGAATTGAACTGATGGTGTTGGAACTACTATTATCTCTCTTTTGTAGATGAAGTGATAGAGGTGCAGAGATGTTAAGTGATCTTGTATTTGATGGAACATTTAGTACAAGCTAATGTTGAATATTTTTATACGCCAGGAATGTAGGCTGAGGACCTGGGTCTCATGTGCTTACAGATATCATTATCGCTTTGATATGGAGTAATAAGTCTGTTTGCATTATTCCAACAGCCAAGAGATTCCTACCTGCATTAGGGAGTAAGTTTCTAACTTTGTTTACTTTTGCCCTTGTCTAGTGTTGACTTAAACTATGAATGTTTAATGTGATGAGTTCAAATTCTTGTTTGTTTATATTGATCACTTTTCAGTTATTTGATAACTTCAAAGGTTATTCAGAAAACTATTTTGTTTTATGCAGTCTCTGAAGAGATGACCCCTAGTAATTAAATTAGAAACAATTTTTTTTTTCTGTGTGAAGTATTAAGGTGATATTTTGAGGGAAAGTGGGTCTTCTGAACTTAAGAAATTTGCTTTAAATTGAAATATAATTTTTGTTTTCTATCTTTTGCATCTTGTTGTGTGATTCATTTGGAAGAGTTTTTTTTTTTTTTTTTTAGAAAGAGTGGGAGGTATTCTAATGTCAACAGCAGGAAAAATGTGAATCATGGAACAGTTTAGAAATGGGCATTTTGTGCAGAATCATTGATTGAGAATGCAGGCAACTTAATTTTTTTTTACTTAAAGTAATTGTTGAAAGAAGAAGGCTAATGATAAAAGGTTTGGATTGTAGTTAAGATTTTAGGCTTGCTGCAAGTGCTAAATTCAGTTTCTTTCTATTTTATGCTTAGTGTCTGTTTTTAAAACTAGAGTCCAAAATAATCGCTAGAAACTTTTAAACATAATCCCTCTCTGTAGAATATCACTGTATCGTGAGTGCATCTCAGCACCTCTTGATGCCCGCTCCATCTTACAGATGGTAGCATAAAGGTTTGGGTTTGAGTGTTAGGACCTGGCTGGTTGAGTTCACATCTAGTTGCAGCCAGGAAGCCATCCAGTGGACTCAGGACATGGTGGCTACTAATGGACTCTTCCCACAGTGCTGCTTCATACCACGTGGACTCCTGCAAGGACAGTGAGCATCACAACTTCCCTTGAACTTGATCTGGTTTTTGTTTGGAGTGTTGCTGAGATTTTCAGTCATTTGGACAGCCTTGATGTATTCAAAGCAGACAAGATGGGAGCTAACCATTCTAGCCTCACTGCTTTGAACTGTGTCCTGAAAAACTGGGAAAGGTTTGACCCCAGAGCTTAAAGAAGACACCCCTGATCTTCCTTGTGATACTGCATGGCCACGGCAGTTTAAAATGGCAACAGGAGAATCTATCAAGCATTTCGTAGAGACTGAAAGTCTTTTAACTGCTATATATTGTCCTAAAGAAGTAGCCATTACGCCTTGCAAAGGGCACAGCGGGGACTGGAGTAGAGGAGCCAAGGGTAATCAACTGGCTGGCTGCCAACCAGAAAGGTGGCGCTTTATGAAACCCCTTCACTACAGATGCCTTAGATCTGGACAAGTCCTTGAAACAGGAAAAGCCACAATATACCGAGGAAGAATTAGAAAGATATGAGGAAAGAGAAGCGAAGATTACTGATAAAGGATGGTTAGAGTTCAAGGACGTGGATCACAGCCTTGTCTAGCTCAGTGAAACTATGAGCCATGCCATGTAGGACCACTCAAGATGGACAGGTCATGGTGGAGAGGTCTGACAGAATGTGGTCCACTGAAGAAGCGAATGGCAAAACACTTCAGTATTCTTTGCCTTGAGAACCCCATGAACAGTATAAAAAGGCAAAAAGATAGGACACTGAAAGATGAACTCCCCAGGTCGGTAGGTGCCCAGTATGATACTGGAGATCAGTGGAGAACTAACTCCAGAAAGAATGAAGAGTTGGAGCCAAAGCAAAAACAACACCCAGTTGTGGATGTGACTGGTGATGGAAGTAAAGTCCGATGCTGTAAAGAGCAGTATTCATAGGAACCTGGAATGTCAGGTCCATGAATCAAGGCAAATTGGAAGTGGTCAAACAGGAGACAGCAAGAGAGAACATCAACATTTTAGGAATCAGCGAATTAAAATGGACTGGAATGGTTGAATTTAATTCAGATGACCTTTATATCTCCTACTGTGGGCAAGAATCCCTTAGAAGAAATGGAGTAGCCATCATAGTCAAGAAGAGAGTCCAAAATGCAGTACTTGGATGCAATCTCAAAAACGACAGAATGATCTCTATTCGTTTCAAAGGCAAACCATTCAGTATCACAGTAATCCAAGTCTATGCCCCAAACAGTAATGCTTAAGAAGCTGAAGTTAAATGGTTCTATGAAGACCTACAAGACCTTCTAGAACTAACACCCAAAAAAGATGCCTTTTTCATTATAGGGGACTGGAATGCAAAAGTAGGAAGTCAAGAAATACATGGAGTAACAGGCAAATTTGACCTTGGAGTACAGAATGAAGCAGGGCAAAGGCTAATAGAGTTTTGCTAAGAGAAAACACTGGTCATAGCAAACACCCTCTTCCAACAACAGAAGAGAAGACTCTACACATGAACACCACCAGATGGTCAACATTGAAACCAGATTGAGTATATTCTTTGCAGCCAAAGATGGAGAAGCTCTATACAGTCAGCAAAAACAAGACCAGGAGCTGTGGCTCAGATCATGAATTTACTGTCAAATTCAGACTGAAATTGAAGAAAGTAGGGAAAACCACTAGACCATTGAGGTATGACTGAAATCAAATCCCTTATGATTATACAGTGGAAGTGACAAATAGATTCAAGGAATTAGATCTGATAGAGTACCTGAAGAAGTATGGACTGAGGTGCGTGACATTGTATAGGAGGCAGTGATCAAGACCATCCCCAAGAAAAAGAAGTGCAAAAAGGCAAAATGGTTGTCTGAGGAGACCTTACGAATAGCTGAGAAAAGAAGAGAAGCTAACGGCAAAGGAGAAAAGAAAAGATACACCCGTTTGAATGCAGAGTTCCAAAGAATACCTAGGGGAGAAAAGAAAGCCTTCCTCAGTGATCAATGCAAAGAAATAGAGGAAAACAAGAATGGGAAAGACTAAAGACCTCTTCAAGAAAATTAGAGATACCAAGGGATGCTGGAGACGGAATGAAACACCAACACTGCAGAGTGGTTTAAATCTTTATATTTTAACACTTGCTTCTTACAGCTACTTTATTTTATATCCCTAGCACAACAAGCTATAGGGCAAGCTGCCAAGCACTATGATTCAGAGACTATACAGTGCGCAGGCGCAGGGCGAGATAACCTTTACCTTGACTTATTTACTGCAGCTAAGACTGTGTTTTGGGGAACTTCTTTATCAACTTAGAATCCGTTTTGTCCCAGGGTCTGTTCCTTTTGAGGAATCAGAGAAACATCCTTGTGTGCAAGAAATGTTCTTTTCCCATGGGAACAAACAGGATTCTTAGCTGAACATCTCGTTTGCAAGAATGTTCAGCCCTGGTTGAGAGTCTCGTTTGCAAGCAGTTCTCAACCTTCCTTAAACCTAGTTCCCTACACTGGGCAGAACATCTCGTTTGCAAGAATGTTCAGCCCTGGTTGAGAGTCTCGTTTGCAAGCAGTTCTCAACCTTCCTTAAACCTAGTTCCCTACACTGGGCAGAACATCTCGTTTGCAAGAATGTTCAGCCCTGGTTGAGAGTCTCGTTTGCAAGCACTTCTCAACCTTCTTTATACCTTGTTCCCTACAAAGGGAACATTTCATGCAAAGATGGGCTTGATAAAGGACAGAAATGGTATGGACCTAACAGAAGCAGGAGATGCTACGAAGCAGTGGCAAGAATACACAGAAGAACTGTACAAAAAAGATCTTCATGACTCAGATAATCATGATGGTGTGATCACTCACCTAGAACCACACATCTTGGAATGTGAAGTCTATTGGGCCTTAGAAACCATTACTACCAACAAAGCTAGTGGAGGTGATGGAATTCCAGTTGAGCTGTTTCAAACCCTGGAAGATGATGCTGTGAAAGTGCTGCACTCAATATGCCTGCAAATTTGGAAAACTCAGCAGTGGCCACAGGACTGGAAAAGGTTTCATTCCAATCCTAAAGAAAGGCAATGCCAAAGAATGCTCAAACTACTGTACAATTGCACTAATCTCACACGCTAGCAAATAATTCTTAAAATTCTCCAAGCCAGGCTTCAACAGTACGTGAACCATGAACTTCCAGATGTTCAAGCTGGATTTAGAAAAGGCAGAGGAACCAGAGATCAAATTGCCAACATCCGTTGGATCATCGGAAAAGCAAGAGAGTTCCAGAAAAGCATCTATTTCTGCTTTGTTGACTATGCCAAAGCCTTTGACTGTGTGGATCACAACATACTGTGGGAAATTCTGAAAGAGATGGGAATACCAGACCACCTGACCTGCCTCCTGAGAAATCTGTATGCAAGTCAGGAAGCAACAGTTAGAACTGTACATGGAATAACAGACTGGTTCCAAGTAGGAAAAGGAGTACGTATGTCAAGGGTGTATATTGTCACCCTGCTTATTTAACTTCTATGCAGAGTACACCATGAGAAACACTGGGCTGGATGAAGCACAAGCTGGAATCAAGATTGCCGAGAGAAATATCAATAACCTCAGATATGCAGATGACACCACCCTTATGACAGAAAGTGAAGAAGAATTAAAGAGCTTCTTGATGAAAGTGAGGGGAGAGTGAAAAAGTTGGCTTAAAACTCAGCGTTCAAAAAACTAAGATCATGTCATCTGGTCTCATCACTTCATGGCAAATAGATGGGGAAACAATGGAAACAGTGACAGACTTTATTTGGGGAGGGGGCTCCAAAATCACTGCAGGTGGTGACTACAGCCATGGAATTAAAAGATGCTTGCTCCTTGGAAGAAAAGTTATGACCAACCTAGACAGCATATTAAAAGCAGAGACATTACTTTGCCAACAAAGGTCCGTCTAGTCAAGGCTATGGTTTTTCCAGTAGTCATGTATGGATGTGAGAGTTGGACTATAAAAAATTCTTCGGCTGAGCACCGAAGAATTGATGCTTTTGACTTGTGGTGTTGGAAGAGTCTCTTGAGAGTCCCGTGGAATGCAAGGAGACCCAACCATTCCATCCTAAAGGAAATGAGTCTGGAATACCCATTGGAATGATTGATGCTAAAACTGAAACTCTAATACTTTGGCCACCGGATGTGAAGAACTGACTCATTGGAAAAGACCCTGATGCTGGTAAAGATTGAAGGTGGCAGAAGGGGATCACAGAAGATGAGATGGTTGGATGATATCACCAACTCAATGGGCGTGGATTGGAGTGGACGCTGGGAGTTGGTGATGGACAGAGAGGCCTGGCTTGCTATAGTCCATGGGATCACAAAGAGTCGGACATGACT
The DNA here is from genome assembly GCF_023091745.1 of Budorcas taxicolor. Lineage (NCBI taxonomy): Eukaryota > Metazoa > Chordata > Mammalia > Artiodactyla > Bovidae > Budorcas > Budorcas taxicolor. The sequence continues at coordinate 11,354,251 of NC_068919.1, read as the reverse complement.
GAGTGATTGAACTAAGTAACTAACTCAGCACCTCCTGATGCATGCTCCATCTTTGATGGTGCCATAACGGTTTGGCTTTGAGTGTTAGGACCTGGCTGGTTGAGTTCACATCTCAGCACCTCTTGATGCCCGCTCCAAATTACAATGGTGCCATAAAAGTTTGAGTTTGAGTGTTAGGACCTGGCTGGTTGAGTTCACATCACAGGACCTCTTCCGTCTTAAAGATGGTACCATAAAGGTTTAGGTTTGACTGTTAGGACCTGGCTGGTTGAGTTCACTTCTCAGGACCTTAGGAAAGTTGCCTCACTTCTGCTGACCTCAGTTTTTTCATTTGTGAAAAAGAAAAAACTGGAATCAACATTCTTTTTAACTTTTTCTGTCACTCATTCAAAGTCAGAATAGCGTCTAAATTTTTTTTCTGATTCTTAATGTAGTACATTTTCATGCCAAAAATTTCAGTAGTATTTTCTCATTTGTGAAAAGATAGTAAAAATACCATTGAAAATGGGTTAATCATATCAGCACTAGGATTTTAGGATGAAATGACTCTATGTTAGGAATTTAGGACCTCACCTGGCACCTAGAAAATACACAACACAATTTTCTATTATATTAAAAAAAAATTCATTACTACTGCTGCCACAACTTACAAGAAAAGTAAACAATGCCAAATGCTTTTCAGAATGAAGAAGTGTGTGTCCTTCCCCCAGGCAAATGTCCACAGTTAATTGCTTCATTTGAAGAGCTGCCCAAACACCCAGTGCATTTTATCAGCAGCCCCCCTACCCTCTTCTGAACCAGGGCCTCAGGACAAGGTTGACAGGGTTTGTCAGGATGCTTTTGTTCAGGGACAGGAGGTCTCGATGGCATCAGATAGCACAGAACTCTCCAACACGTGCAACGCCCCCCCCATCCCCAATGGAGACGAAACTTCCTGTTACTGTTCTTAAAATACATCTGCACAAGGAACCAAGGCCACACATGAGGGAGCTCATGAATCATGTTTTTCTATCAAAATATCACAGAAATGAAAATATTCTCATACAAGGCCCTCCTCCCCAACCCCAACCTTCACCTTCATATTTTTAATCCATCAGAGCACTGACTGACAGCAAGTAAGACAGAGGAGAATCTAAGGGTGGTTCTTCTGGGAGCGGGGGGCATTCTTTTTAATGAAAGAAGTCACTCATGTTGGGGGTGATGTGCCCTCTGCCACAGAATGGTACTTGGATGCTGGAGACCGTGGCTGTACTTTCGTGTAACAAGCCTCTGGTATGGTGCTGAGTGAGGGTCAGTGAGGAAGATGTGGATCTCATGGGCCTCAGATCTTGTGTGCATGAAGGTGCTTTAGAGGCCCTCTTGATTTTATGTCTCTGTATGGAGGCAGGTGGAAGAGGCTTCAAAACAGTGTACTCCAAGTCTTCTGGGGATGAGGTGATGTGAAACAGTTTTTGGAATTCTGATGGGCTTTGCAGTCAGAGGCTGAGGTTTCCTCATCTATAAAATGAGGATCGTGATACATCATATTGAATCGGAATTCCTGGTGGTTCCGTGGTTAGAACTCCACACTGCCACTGCCGGGAGCGCGGGTTCAATTCCTACTTGGGGAACTAAGATCCCACGTGCCTTGGTACCCCCTCCCTGCAAAAGGTTAAATCAAAAACTGTCTTGAAAACAGCTTAGTATAGTGCCTTGATATAGAAGAAATGTTTAAGAAATTGTTTGTAGCTATTATTTATAATGAGTACCTGATGCAAAGAACTGACTCCTTAGAAAAGACCCTGATGCTGAGAAAGATTGGAGGCAGAAGGAGAAGGGGACAACAGAGGACGAGATGGTTGGATGGCATCACAGACTCCACGGATATGAGTTTGAGCAAGCTCTGGGAGTTGGTGATGGACAGGGAAGCCTGGCGTGCTGCAGTCTATGGGGTTGCAGAGTTGGACATGAGTGAGTGACTGAACTGGGTAGAATGATCTCCCTGGTTGCTTAAGGCACTCCCAGGTTTCTTTCTTTTTTTAAAGACACTTCCAGGTTTAATTTCCAGTGTTTTAATGGCAGAATAGCATGTAATTCTTTGCATTCTTAACTTGTGGAACTTGCTGCCAAGTTTGATGCTTTGAAGTAGGGCTGGGGCTTTGTTCTGTCGCTGGAGTTCTATTTGCTCTTCTTAGGTACACCTGCATATGTGCAGACACACAGTGTATGTCTAGGTGCTTGTCACACATGCACACAAACCCACTCTGTGCTTCCAAGGCACTGTTGAGGTGGCAAAGCTGTCTTTATCTTTCCTGTGTTACAAGTCTCCGGTCCTTGCACCTTCAGGGTTTTGCTGCTCACTGCTCTCATCCTTGTGGAGAGCTGTTTAGAAAGAACAAGAATGAGTTCAAGGCTTTACGTTCATCCCTGTAGTGGGAACAAAGTTACACTCCATGTTTGTCACATAGGATGGTTATCAGGATAGAATGGGAGGAAGTTTCTGAAGGTATGATTAAAATGTTACACTGATAATTAAGCCTTGTACATTAAATAGAGATGGAGATGGATGACACCCAACTGAGGCAGAAATCCCAGTTCTTCCAGCTACTAGGTATACCTTTGTTCTTTGATCAACTTTCCCATCTATAGTAGAGGTTGATGATAACAGGGTTATGATGAACATTAAATTCTGTAGCGTATATGAAGACTCTAGTGAGGTATTGTTGTTAGTCGCTAAGTTGTATCCGACTCTGCGACCCCATGGACTGCAGCACGCCCGGCTTAGGTGTATGTTTTGCTTAATAGGTGCCCAATGAATTGTTTTTGTACACACTTGTCAGTAGCTGTTGCTTATGTTAATTTTATTTTTTATGCTTATTTTATCCTATTTTTTCTGGTTTTCCCCAGTTTCTCCCTTGCCTTCTTTGGGAAAACTGGACATTGGCTAAAATGCCTGACAGTCAAGCCCTTCTTACCGTCTAGTTGGTGAGTGGGACACATCTTATCATCGAAGGTTAAGTGGATTTCTGTTTGTTCCTGGTAGCTCCTCCTTTTCGTTTTTTTTTTTTTTTTTTTTCCTGCTTTGGAATGCTTCAAGTTATTCTGGAAACCAAAGGGTACCAGGAATTTATTCTGTGAGATGAGTTTTAATTTGATTAGAATACTGACTCTCAAACTTGTCCTTGGGATGAGATACTCTCTGTAGAACGTGGAGTTCCTTACTGAGCACTATGAGAAACTTAGTGATGTGAACTAGATATGATTATGTAGCAGAATATAATTATTATATATATGTCCTATAAAATCCCAAGCATTTATTATTGAAAAAGCAAGCTAAATGTCATCTTCTAATGCCTAGCTTTTTATTAATATTTATGATGTGTTCTTTCTGTTTGCCATCTGTCCATACATAATTGAGAGCATGTGGTGAAGGCTTAAGGAAAAATATATGGAATTAAGAAATGAAAATTGAGGAAATGAGGCCATTTTGGGGGAGTATTTTAAAATGTAGGTTTAATTATCATTTGAGTGTGGTGAAGCCCACAGATCAAGAGATGACTGCCATTGCAAAGGCAGTTTGTTATAGGGGTCCCCATGCCGTCCTGGGCCACACAGGGAAGCAGCAGGGTCAGGAGACAGGAGGAGTGAGGGAAAGGCACGGGCAGGAGTCTTTATTGTGGCTTCCTTGGGAAGGCAGGGCAGGGTGAGCACGTTTAGGGTTGGCTGGTTTGGGTAATGTCAGTGGGCTCTGGGGCATAGAGGAGGTGGTGTCTATGTCTGGTATGTGACGCTGGGATGGTCAGGGCAGAGAAATATTACTTCCTGGAGCCTAAGAGCCAGATAGTAGGGGTGACTCAGAATATGACCCTGGGTTGACTAGTTTACATGTGAGAGGTTTACTTATAGAGGATTTATTTGCTACATCTAGGGATTAGCTAGGGGGCTTCCCTGATAGCTCAGTTGATAAAGAATCCGCCTGCAATGCAGGAGACCTGGCTTTGATCCCTGGGTTGGGAAGATCCCCTGGAGGGGGGAAAGGCTACCCACTCCAGTGTTCCGGCCTGGAGAATTCCATGGACTGTGTAGTCCATGGAGTCCCAAAGAGGTGGATATGACTGAGCAACTTGCAGTTTCTTTCAGGAATTAGATAGCCCGGAAAGGAGCAGTCCCTTTTGGGTCAGTTAGGCCCCAGATACCAGAGCAGCAAGAATATAGAAAATTAAAAAACAAACAAACTATATTATATTTTGTTCCTGCAAGTTAAGGAAAAAACGACAGTGATTTAATTTCAGTAACAGACCCTTTGGCCCAGCATGTGACACAGGAGGGGGAAAAGGACCAGAGTGTAAGACTCTGGGGTTAGAGTAGATGAGGCCACAGTTTAAGGTCTAGTTCCGTGTGGCCCAGGTTTGTTCTTATAGAGTAAATGTGTGTTCAAGGACCACCGTATCGCTAGTTCTCAAGGTGTAGACTCACTCTGAGCTTGCCTGTGATGATGAGAAATAATGGCTGGAGACAGTGGGCCAGCAAAACTTTGCCATGCCACTGAGAAACGACCTCAGAACAGTGGTCCCTCCCTGGTTGCATGGTGGGGTGGCTCTTCTGCTGGGAGGATGGTACCGTAGGATGCTCCCCACGTCAAAGCAGCACCTTAGGGGGCTTACTCCAGACAGTGAGGTTGGGGCCGTTGTAAATAAAGTGATCCTTGAAACTCATTTTATGGTTTTTCTTCCCTTCTGATATTTTTGATTTTGCCAAGGTTGTCTTGTTCTATAACCTACCCCCAAGAGAATGAATTTTATACATAAAATAGCAAAGCAAAGCCTATGTGGAAGGTAGCGAATTAAGTGGGCTTTGTACTTTTTTTTCTGGGTCAGAAGATTTCTACTGTTTTATTCTTCACCTATTAAGATTTTGCATACTTTTCTTTTTTAAATCCATCCTAATGTTGAAAATCTGGAAAAACTGGGACAAGGTAAAGAAGACAAACATGATTTAAAATCACAGCTCTGGTTAATATTTTAGTCTGTTTTCTCTGTCTTTTCCCAGAGATGTGTCCGTGAGCATTTTCTTGTATTAATTATTTAATGGCATCTTTTTCAGGGACTGTATACTTGTCTGTCACAATCCCCTTGTCATACTGGGACAGTGCTTGATCCCCCTGGAGATGTGTGTTCCCCATCTGCCATTCCTGAAGAGTCCTCCTGAGTGGAAACTGAGGAACTTGCTATGAGGGGAGTGGAACGTCTTCCTTAAACACACGGCTGCGTCTGCCTTTTACTTGTTCCATATCCACGGAACAGGAGGCTCTGCCACTGCAAAAGAGAAGCCCTCCTTGAATTCCTTGAGCTTGGGCACAACTTTGAAGGAGCCACAGATCACCTGGGGAGCTTATTAAATGCAGGTTCTAATTCTGAGAACTGACAGGCTTCCAGTGATCCCCACGCTGCTGCCCCACACTAGGCACCACGGAGCTCAGGTACTTACGAATTTGCCAGTCATGTTCTGCTCTGAGCCAATCTGGGGGCCTTCCTGCACTTTCTTTGACTGTCCCCTGGTCCAGGCTCTTGTCCGTGGTCCTCCGCTCACACCACATCCCCACCAGACCTGCTTTTCTCCTCACTCCAGCAGCTCTTAGGTTCCCAGGCCTCCCCCTCCCGTGTCCACCACCAAGTCAGGGTGCAGGGAGGTAAGCTAAGGGCTTTGACTTCATTGCCGCCCGCATCCTCCCAGCTTCTTGCGTGGGTGCTCAGGCCTTGTGCTGGCTGATTCCTCTCTCTTCATAGAGGGTGGGGGCTCCCCGCTTCAGAGACTCCATCCCACAGCCCTAGCATGGCCCCAGCCTGCCAACTCCCAAGCTTGGGCCCTTTGAACCAGGCCTTGGATTTCCCTGGGGGAAGGAAGGAGGGGCCAGACAGATCCAGACTCTACCCTGGAGCCCTCTACTCCGTCCACTCCACCCAGTTGGCTTGAGAAATGCTAGGTTTGACTGAACAAATAACAGTAATTAAGGCCTGTTTCCTGAACTGCCCACCCCTTGGGCCTGTTTACCTTGCAACCCAATAATAGTTCATTGAGGGTGTGCGTCTGCCTAGCTCTATGGTCCCTGTGTTTGATTTTGATGCTGAGGTACTGTTCTTCATGTCTAGGCCTGATAGAAGAGCTCTACCTTTGTGGTTTTAAGCAGCAGAGGGAACACCACCCCCAACATGAGTGACTTCTTTCATTAAAAAGAATGCCCCGGGGAGAATCTCCCTTAGATTCCCCTCTGCCCTACTTGCTGGCACAGTCAGTGCTCTGATGGGTGAAAACTATGAAGGTTGAAGGTTGGGATCGGGGAGGAGGGCCTGTATGAGAATATTTTCATTTCTGTGATATTTTGATAGAAAAACATGATTCATGAGCTCCCTCATGTGTGGCCTTGGTTCCTTGTGCAGATGTATTTTAAGAACAGTAACAGGAAGTTTCGTCTCCGTTGGGGATGGGGGGGGGCGTTGCACGTGTTGGAGAGTTCTGTGCTATCTGATGCCATCGAGACCTCCTGTCCCTGAACAAAAGCATCCTGACAAACCCTGTCACCTTGTCGTGAGGCCCTGGTTCAGAAGAGGGTAGGGGGGCTGCTGATAAAATGCACTGGGTGTTTGGGCAGCTCTTCAGATGAAGCAGACAGTTAACTGTGGACATTTGCCTGGGGGGCGGGCACACACATATGTGTTCCTTCCCCTTAAGCTAGAATGGGGGAGGGAGAGAGAAACTTCAAGGAGAGGAGAGCTGAAAAGAAGGCTTTCTGAAGCTTTGAGGGACTGAAGAATGGAGAAATTAACTGAGAAAGTGTTTTCTCAGCTGTAGGAAAACAGTGCAGCTCTTACTTCAGCTCTGAGAAAAGGCTGTGCCCCCAGGCCCTTTCATGTGGCCCCCAGGCTTCCCACAGAGAGATGACTGAGGGTGGCCCTGTAGGAGGGTCCCTGTGAGAGCCAGCAGCTCCCATGGGCCTCTGTCTCTTCCCTCCCTGCCTCTGAGGGCCATCTGCTTGCAGCTCTGGGTTTTCCAAACCAGAGGCCATTTTCTGACATTACTGTTTTCAGTTTTTTTATTCAGTTAGGTGAAAACAGGTTCGAAATGTCACCTTTTATCAGGCATTTGGGACTCCTGAAGAACAGAATTATATGAAATCCTGACTGCCGGAAAACCTAGGACAGGAGGCATGTGCAAGTTTGTCCCTGCGCAGAGTCACTGCAGCTAGTCTCATCTTCAGAGATAGCCGGCTTGTCACCGCCACGGGTTGGAGGTGTCTTGGGGAGGGAAAGTGGCCAGCAGTTGACTAGGCTTGTGGGTTGTGTGGGGGATGCGGGGAGGGACTTGCTTCCTTTTCAGAAGTGAGAAGTGGGCACATCAGGGGTCCTGGGCACTTGGCAGCCATAGCCTGCGGCTTCAAGAGCTTCAGCTTTGTGGCCCCCCCAGGGTTGACTCATCATAAGCCATGAAATGGCTGTGATGGAAACCTTTCACATTGTATTAGACACTTAGACACTTACTGCCTTCCTGTTCAGAGTCAACAGACCATCGTTTACTCAAGGTGCCATGTTTTAGTAGGTTTGCATGTCTGTGGATTGATTGCACTATGGATTCAGAATTGTGGGACCCACGCCTGAGTTATTAGCTCATCCTGCTTCCAGACTGCTGAGTTGTCTCAACCGATGTGTTTTTTGCTGGTCCACTGATGCCCTTCATTAGATCTGTCCTCAGATTTCCTATCAGGAAATTAAAGAGACTGGACTGGATCAGAGGTGCTGTGACATGTCCCAATTTGAGTAGAATTTTGGGGTTGCTAAGTTTGTTATAAATCCCCTAGAGCTTCACGAGGGCAGTGACTGTACTACTAGCTCCTAGAATGGTGCCTGGTCACTAAGAAGCACTTGGTAAATATGTGTTGTATCAATATGTAAGAACATTTGTAGTGTTGTGTATCCATGTTTTATGCATTGGAGTTGCACATGGGATTTCATTTGGTGAGAAAGGAGTGCATTGCTAACCCCTTGAAACTGCTGGCCCACCTCAGCTCTGAGGTCATGGCCACTGGAATTGTTGAAACGAGGTCATTTCTGTTCTCCTTCCCAGAGCATATTTGGCTCTGTGGCCTCCTTCATTGCGCTTGGCAGGGTCTGGGGTTGGGCTGGAGAAAAGTACTTCTTAGAAAGGACTTGGCAGATTCTTCACTGCGGCATAATCTCTATGACACAATCAATCAGGCAAATTTCTGGTTTTGTGGTTCATTAACTGCTTATTGATAAGCTGTTATGAAGTAGAAGAAGCAGGATTTTCCCCCCACCTCTCCTTTTGATGAGAAGACTTGAAACTGACTTTTAAAAATGGTTTAAATCTAATGAGCACTTTCCTCCCCATCCTCCTACACATTTCCATTTTGAATTTCAAGGTTTTGTTTTCATACACCATTTTTCCCCCTAGAACTTGTTTAACTCGTCTTTCTCAGCCCTGTTCTGCTGCAGGTATTTGTGGCTTCAGTGGGTGCAAATGAATGTTCTGATCGCCTCCTTCGTTCCTTAGTGGCAATAAAGAGGGCTTGAGGAAAGTGCCTCCATGCCCATGAGACTACTTTTTCCCAAGTTGGTGGGATGCTTTCCTGGGCTCAGATCTCAGGAGTTTTTATTTATAAAAGTATTTTCCTTCAACAGGTGCAGTTACCATCCACATTAGAGCAGAAAATGAAAATATTATTATAAATGAGGTATCATGATTTGCTTGCATCCCCCTCCCATCTTTACTTTTTTCCACGCCTCCCTGATGGACTGAGGAGAAGGGGTGTCTCTGAGGAGGAAGGACGTGACTATAGTGATATAGATGATAAGTACAGGTGGCTTTCTTGGGAAGCGGGTGGTACCCTTTGCCAGGCTCTGTGCTAAGAACTTTCCCTGAACTGATTCATTTCATCCTCAAAATAACCCTGTGAAGGAGGTACTTTTATACCCATTGAACAATGAGGTAATTGAAACGCAGAGAGGTAAAGAATTGGCCCAAGAGCCCATAACCAGGCTTGGGTGTGAACCCAGACACCCTGGCCCCACTGAGAAGGGGGAGGGCAGTTGTCTGAGGCATTTCTGATTATCTCCACTTGTGTGTGTTGGGGGGTGGGGTGGTTGCTCCTGGCATGTAGTGCATAAAGGCCGAGGATGCTGCTGCTAAACATCCCATAGCTCAAAGGACGCCCCTCCCCACCCCCCACGAAGAATTATGTGGCCCCAGTGGTGCTGAGTTTGACGAGCTCTTCTCTAGATGATCGGTCTCCCAGGAGGGTTTGTTTTCTATTGAACTGCCAGAAAGCAGAGTTTACCTTTTAACTTAAACTTTATAGATCCTCTCCACCAACCTACTAAAATATATCAAGTGTGGTGTGTTTTTTAGAAGATACGTAAGTGGGGAGTGGTGTCAGGGAATGACTCCAAGAATCCGACTGCTGTCTGAGAGCAGAGAGCTTGATCGGCATTCCTTTGGTGCTGAAAGTAACACTTTCTCTCCTTGTGAGAAAGAGACTCCCAGCAGTGGGGATGGTTTTGTCCAGATTCACTGTAACCGGAAAGCCAGTGCTGGCTTGGCAGGTGTTGGTTGATGGCCCGTCTTTGGCTGATTCAGTTTGGGTCCCGGCGGCTCTGGGTGTTCAGTGCTGTTGAAGGAAGGACACTGACCCTTGACAGTTTTCATGGGATGCTGTTGAAACTGGCACATTCTAGAACGTTGAAACCTGTATCAGAAACCCCTGTCCCAAATTCCTTTCTGACGCGCCTACAGAGTCCTGTCCCTACAGTTATGGAAGAGACGTGAAGTGAAACCCTTGGAGCTTTAAGGAATTCTCTGAACTCAAAAGAGAAAAACTTAAGAATCTGAAATGAAGGGACACACAAGAGCCAATTTTGGGTTCAGGCAAATACACAGCTTCGAATTCAACTCCTTGAATCCTTAGGAGCCATTAATTTTTCCCATTTCATTTTTATTTGCTTCATAGTCTACCAAGCAGAGGTTTATTTGTAGCAGTTGAACTAAAAAAAAATGTTACAAGGGTTAAAGAAATTTTAAGTTGAGGTAAAAAAAATTTACCGTCTTAACCATATTTAAAGATACAGCACAGTAGGAATTTTCTACTTTTATGACTCAGTTATGGTAATAGTTCTCTCTATCTGTTTTCTACCAATTACATAGCTGAAGTAGATCTCATTTACTCACTGGGTGATTCATTTAGCAAATATTTGAATGTTTACCACCCATAAGGTAGAATAGGAATGTCATTTTGTTTTCTTCCAAAATAGAAACTTGAAGTGTTTTTCTAATTATAAGATATGTGCCTTTAAAATGTATTTTTTTTTTTAAAAAGATATGTACTTATTGCACAGAGTTCAGAAAATACGGAAAAGCATAGTCACTCATCATCCTACAACCCTGTTAACTGCTGTTGATGCACTGGTGTATCCTTCTAGATTGCTTTTTGTTGATGTTATGGCAGATCTATGTGTTGTTATGATTTTACTCCAAATGCTATCATACTCTGTGTTTTTGTGTTATTAACTATTTTCAGTTAATGCAGTGTGGATATCTTTCCATGGGCTTCCCAGGTGGCTCAGTGGCAAAAAATCTGCCTGCCAGTGCAGAAGATGCAAGGAACATGGGTTTGATCCCTGGGTTGGGAAGATCCCCTGGTATAGGAAATGTCAACCAACTTCAGTATTCTTGCCTGGGTTGGAAAGAGCTTGGCGGGCTGCAGTCCACAGGGTCACAAAGAATTGGACGTGACTAAGCAACTGTGCACATGCGCGCATGCGCGCGCGCGCGCGCGCGCGCGCGCGCACACACACACACACCTTTCCATGATGGCAATTTTTTCTGTATAATCAGTGGATGCATTGGATTCAATAATATGAATGTACCATAATTTCAGTGATCAGTACTCCTTCCAGTACAGAAAGGAACATCCAAGTTTCCTTTCTTTTAAACAAAATGTTATGTTAGTGTAAGTTCATGTGCCCAACGCATAGTGAAGCCAGACAAACCAAAACATCAGAGTTTGGAGCAGAGAAAGGTTCATTGCAGGGCCATTCAAGGAGGCGGGTGGTTTGTGCCCAAACTCCCTGAAGAGTTCCAGCAAAGCGTTTTTAAGATGATCATCTTGTGCACAGTTCTCTGAATGGCTGATGGTGAGGTGACAGGGTGACGTCATAGGGGTTAACATTATCAAGCTTTAGGCAGTAGTAGGTCTAGGAGCTAGGTGCTCATGGTCATCGAATAGTTAGTGTCTTCCACTTGGTGGGAGTTTTCACATCTGTAAGACAACTCAGGAATGTCCATTAGATAGTGTTATCTAGGTACTTCAGAGAGGAGCTGAAGCAGAGGGTTTAGAGGACGGTCCCATGGGGCCTGTTGCTGCATTTCCAGGAATTAACAGTGCACAGGAGGTATGTAGTATTGATATAGTAACCATTAGTTGAGTGAATAAATCACTTGGTTACTTCCACAGGATTAAGGGTGGGGCTTTAAAAGTGGGATGGGGCTTCCCTGGTGGCTCAGAGGTTGAAGCATCTGCCTGCAATGCGAGAGACCTTGGTTCGATCCCTGGGTCGGGAAGATCCCCTGGAGAAGGAAATGGCAACCCACGCCAGTATTCTTGCCTGGAGAATCCCATGGACAGAGGAGCCTGGTGGCTACAGTCCACGGGGTTGCAAAGAGTCGGACACGACTGAGCGACTTTTTTTTTTTTAATGGGATAGGACTTGGTGGTGAGGGGGGGAGTTGGTGATGGGAGGGGCTGAGCTGCTTGGGCAGGTCTCTAGTAGAGGTCCTCCAGGTCCACTGAAGCCAGAGGTTACCTGGAGAGAGGAAGGGCACACAAAGGGAGATGGCTCCTTCAGATACTTGTTGAATGCTTTCTGTCCCCCCAAGGACAGGAGACTGGAACAGCTTCCTGACTTGCCCCTTCCTCCCCACACAGCTGGTTCCCCTTCTGTAGGAACCAAGGTTTCAGGCCAGTGTGGTCTATGGTACATCCTCTTTGTATACCAACAGTGAGGGGAGCAGGTTTGCAAAGAGCCTACAGATTCAAATCCTGACCCTGTCACTTGCCAGTTCCGTAAGTGGGGGTGATATAACAGCTAGTGATAAAAGCTGTTGTACCTTACAAAGGGCACAGTGTTAGCTCTGGTTAGCTAATATTATTATGGATTAAATAAGCTTTACAAGGTTGCCCTACATTCTGTTCCTATCTATTTATTTCTTTGTGGCGGCACTGATTCTTTTTCATTGCTGTGCTGCAACCATCTTGAGTTGCAGTGAGTGGTGGCTGCTTTCTAGCGGTGTTGCAACAGGCTCCTCACTGTGCTGGCCTCTCCTGGCTCTGGGCTCACAGGCTCCAGTAGTCACAGCGCAAGCTTCTCACTGTGGTGGCTTCTTGCTCTGGGCTCACATGCCTGGGTAGTCACAGCACAGGCTTCTCACTGTGGTGGCCTCTCCTGGACAGCACAGGCTTCTCACTGTGGTGGCCTCTCCTGGCTCTGGGCAGCTTCTCACTGTGCTGGCTTCTCCTGGCTCTGGGCAGCTTCTCACTGTACTGGCTTCTCCTGGCTCTGGGCAGCTTCTCACTGTACTGGCTTCTCCTGGCTCTGGGCAGCTTCTCACTGTGCTGGCCTCTCCTGGCTCTGGGCTCACAGGCTCCGGTAGTCACAGCACAGGGGTCAGTCATTGTGATGCATGGGCTTGGTTTCCCAGAGGCATGTGGGAACTTCCCAGACCAGGGGTGGAACCTGTGTCCCCTGCATTGACAGGTCGCTTCTTCACCACTGTACCACCGGGCAAGTCCTGCCCTATATTCTTTTGAGTGGGAGAAATCCAATAAGCCCTAAACAAACCAGCTTATTAACATATACATAGTATGTGTTGAGTTTTCTGAAACATGATCATTGTGTGAATTAGCGACTGCCTGCCACCTGTATTTCTTATGCAGTAAGATACTTCCTTATTGAGCAGAGTAGTTGAGTGTTCTGACTCTAGCTTTCAAGGCACGTCATTCCCCCGCAAAGCTACTGGGAACAGGCAGCACGTGGCACCGGAACAGGCAGCACGTGGCACCGTGTTGGCAAGCGTTGCCGTTTACCAACTCCCTCTGCCTCCTGGTTGTAGAGAAGGAAAAGGTCTGTGTGAGCTCAATGGGAAGATGTTTCTGAGCATAGAGTGAGGAGAATGAGCTGCAGAAGGCTGGTTGTGGAGACTCAAATTTAAATAAATACTGCTGTCGAAGTAGAATCAGTTCTTCCTTACCTATGCTGACTGCTGGTGATTCACAGAAAGTCCTGAAACCTCAAAGGAGAAGGAAGGCAAGCGGGCTGTGACGGGGCATGAGAAGTATATTATGTGTCTCCAAAAGATGTGGAGATCAAAATTAAAAGAGAGCACGATTTACTTTTATAAAATATTCTGAACCTACTTTTATGTCTTGAGTATTTTTCTTCTATTTTCTTGGTGTTACATGCCCCCGGCTTGCACGGGAACACCTGGGTTCTGCTTCCAACAGCTTCAACATCTTCCCTTTTTTAGGAACTTGCTACTGCTGCTCTATCCCCTCACTATTTATTAAGGGACAATATTATAATTATTGTAGTTAACAAAAATCTCTGTGAAGTCTTTTCCTCAGTTCTGCTGGGCTCCTGCATTTCCAAGTGGGAAAGGACTGAATGAAGGTCCATGTCAGATTTGAAGCGTTCTTTCATTTTGAAGATTGAACTCAGTTTAGATGGCACTAAAGCCAACCAGGCTGTCCAGAGCTCTCGTGGAATAAGTCTGAATAAATGCTGGGGATCCCTGGTTGTCCAGTGGTTAGGGCTCTGGGCTTCCACTGCAGGGGGACATGGGTTTGATCCCTGATTGGAGAACTAAGATATCTAGCAAGCTGTGAGGTGTGCCAAAAGAGAAAAGCGAATGTTTCCCATGTTGCTGAGGGGCTTATACTCCCCCAAACTAAAGCACTGGAACTAAAAATGTGTCCTGAGTTTGGAGTGATTCTTGTAACAAAAGCGTTGTACGCAGCTTGTTTACCTTCCTAAGTGGAAGGAAGGGAACCCGAGGTAATGGGATGCCTGAGCCATGATGATGAACGTGAGTTTTGGCACTGCCTTGGGAGCTGAACATTGCAGACGTAGTATGGAATGCAGTGCTGCAGGGATGCTCATAGAAGCCGCGGCTACGCGAGGAGCCTTTGCTCCACTTTTCAATTCTTCTCTTTCTGATTCATCTTTCTGCCTTCGTGCTTTGGGCTTATTAACCCAGTGTGCTTGCCTCTTGCAGGTCATTTTCAACATCTGAGAGTTTGTGGATGGGAGAGGTCAGGTCACCTGTTGCAGGGATGACCAGACTCTAGCAGGGGTGCCTCCGTGCCTCTGGCACCCGGTGCTCATTGGTGCTTGCATTTCCCCTGTGGAGTGAGACATTCAGCCTTAGAACCCACCTCAGGACTGCCATTGCCAATGAGTTGAGCATGAGATGAAACCTCTTTACCTATCCTCTGCTAGGCTCCTTCAGTGTGCAGATGAGGAAAACCAAGTCCCAGAGCTGCACAGAGTTAGAGTCCAGGCCCTCTGGTCCTCAGACCTGTACTCTTCCACCAGTGGGCTTAGGCAAGCTTGTTGGAATTGTGAAGACCAGACCTGAGGGAGGGAGAGGGGAACTCTTACAAGATACATGTGTGTTTATTTACATGGATTTTATGATTCTGTGACATCTCTTTGGCTTTCTTCCTTATTTCTTGCTATTTCCAATTGGTGGTGGTGTCAGCAGGGAATTCTAGATAATATAGAAATTGTGCTTTTTCATTTAACAAAAGAAGAGCCTGGAAGTTACTACCAGTCCTATCTCATGTTTCACTTCTGTGATCATTTCCTCATGTCCCTGGCATGAGTCCTTAGAAGAACTCTCAACCTGTTGACTTAAAAAAAAAAAAGATAAAATTGCACAACGTGAGAGTTGTGAGTCAGGTTCTAGTTAGGGCAAGATGAGGACTGCAGCCCGGGAGAGAGCACCTCAGAGAGCTCTGAGAAACTGCTCGAAAGAGGTAGGGGAGAAGGACAGTATGTATGTGATTTTGGTAAAAGGGGAGTACATACTATCAAGCATGTTTATTTTTAGGAGGTTTCTACTAGTCTTGTGAAGCTTCTGCTAGTCACAAGAAACAGTCATCACCATGAAGGATTTTAGTGCTTCTGTGGACATGAGGACATGTAAGAATTGGGCTCATAAAATCAGCTGCTGAGAATATGCAACTCTCTGAAGACCTGTCCTGCCAGTTTTCCCAGCTCAAAGATGCCTCACTGCTGCTCTCCACCCTGAACTCCTTCAGGGAGTGTTGAGGTCAGCCGCTGCAGCAGCACATGACTTAATCCTTGCAGAGGTGAAAGGCAAGCAAGCACCCAGGGCAAGCGACAATTTGTGGTTGACAAGCCCAAGGCCAGTGGGAGGACAGGGAGGGTGACTGGTGTTTATTATTGTGGGCAGTGTGTGTGTGTGTGTGTGTGTGCGCGCGCGCGCGCGCACGTGCGCATGTGTGTATTCTCCTTAGATAAGAGAGGAAAACTCACACTAAGGGGAAGGCCCAGCTCCAGGTAGCAGCAAGAGGCTGGCTTATCCTTTCATGTGGACTCTGCTCACCCTCCTCTTTGGAAAAAGCACCTTCTATTTAGAAAAGCCTTTACTCTTCATGCTGTGGTTATTTCGAAGGAAGTTAAACATAGGGTGTGAACAGCTCTTTGAATTTTTTTCTTTTTCAGTATATTTGAAGGAGGGGGAGTTCTTCAGAAAGAAAGAAAGCACACAAGTGAATGCCACGTTGCAAATACTTCTGTATCAATATCTCAAAACACAGTTACTTTTCTTAAATAGTCTATTTTCTTTTTTAATCACAAGGGCGATACACATACATGGTTAAAAACCCAAACAGGAGAGCAGAACTGTGAGGCATAGCTGTCTTATTTCCCTCCCCACATCGAGGCCCAGCCTCCTAGGCCCACCCTCCGGCTGATTGATGTTAGTGGTCTTTGTATCCACACACCCCACTTATAGATATGCATCACTATAAAGTATCCGGCTCTACTGACTGTGTTAGTTTACCGTCATAACCAAGTACCACAGACCGGGTGGTGTAAATAAACATCCGACACTTAATTGTTCACAGATCTGGGGGCTAGAAGTCCGGGATCATGGGAGGCTTCTCTCCTTGACTCGCAGATGGCTGACCTCCCCCTGTGGCTTCACATGGTCTTCCTTCTGAGTGTGTCTGTGTCCTAATCTCTTCTTCTTATAAGGACCCCAGTCATACTAGATTAGGGCCTACCCGGTGACCTTGTTTAATCTTAACTACCTCTTTCAGGGCCCTCTGTCCAAATGGTCACGTGCAGAGATACAAGGGATTAGGACTTCGGCATATGACAGGAGGGATGAGCATAAAGACACAGTTCTGCCCATAACGCTGCCTTCTTCTTTTAAACTATGTCCTGCTTTGTGGAGAGTCCATAATTAATTTATTCAGTCCCTGTGCAGCTGGAGAATAAGACTGTTTTTATGCTTTTAATGAGCAATCTTATACTTAAACCTCTGTGCCCTTGTGTAATCATACCTGCAGGACGAACTTCTAGAAGAATTGTAAACAGGGTCCTCCCAAAGGATTATCTTGGGTCCCTCTTGAATGTATACTGATTTCTTGTGGGGAAAGATTGTGTGCAGAAATTCAAGGCCTTCATAATGAGCCCTCTGTGATACCGTGTGGGCATGAGAGGTTCGGAGTGCAGCATGTGCTGTGTACCCTTGGCCTTGTGGAGAGGGGTTGTGAGCCCTTTCGTTTGAGGAGTGTTGCTGTTAGGGATTTATCGTATGTTATTCATTTAGCATCTGTGTATTGAGCCATTGATGGGCACTGTTTTGTTCATATGTATGTTTGTCAATAGATTTTATTTTTAAGATGTTCGGGGTTCCAGCAAAATGAAGAGGAAGAGACACAGACTTCAAACATAATCCGTGCTTCCTCACCCCACCATTGCTCTGCCATTGTTCACACCCCTCGCTACAGCGGCACATTCACCCCACCGTTGCTCTCCCACTATTCACACCCCCAACTAGGGTGGCAACTTCATTCCACACACAGCTCTCCCACTACTCACATGCCCCGCCAGAGTGGTACTTCATTACACACACACCGCTCTCCCACTATTCACATCCCCACCAGAATGCTATGTTCATTACACACACAGCTCTTCCATTATTCACACCCCCTGCCATAGTGGTCGGAGAAGGCAGTGGCACCCCACTCCAGTCCTCTTGCCTGGAAAATCCCATGGATGGAGGAGCCTGGTGGGCTGCAGTCCATGGGGTCGCTAGGAGTCGGACACGACTGAGCGACTTCACTTTCACATTTCACTTTGATGCACTGGAGAAGGAAATGGCAACCCACTCCAGTGTTCTTGCCTGGAGAATCCCAGGGACGCGGGTGCCTGGTGGGCTGCCGTCTCTGGGGTCGCACAGAGTCAGACACGACTGAAGCGACTTAGCAGCAGCCGCAGCAGCCATAGTGGTATGTTCGGTACAACCAGTGATCTGTGTGGACACTTCATTATCATCTAAAGTCCACCGTTTACATTAGGTTTCACTCTGGGTGTTGCACATTCTGCCTTTGTGTTTTCTACCTTTTCAGTAGAAAGTTTAAGTCCTTTGGAATCAGGAGTAACAAGACACAGACATTCATCTCCAAGCTGGTGAC
Organism: Budorcas taxicolor; assembly: GCF_023091745.1. Taxonomy (NCBI): domain Eukaryota; kingdom Metazoa; phylum Chordata; class Mammalia; order Artiodactyla; family Bovidae; genus Budorcas; species Budorcas taxicolor. Next base: position 11,336,478 of record NC_068919.1, on the reverse strand, counting down.
AGCCCCAGAAGTTAGACTGGCTAGGAATTGATTTCTCCAGTTTTGAAGTTGTAGGTTTGGGGAGTGCCATGTAGGCAAGTCAAGAAACAACAGAACTGGACATGGAACAACAGACTGGTTCCAGTTGGGAAAGGAGTACGTCAAGGCTGTAGATTGTCACCCTGCCTATTTAACTTATATGCAGAGTACATCATGTGAAATGCCAGGCTGGATGAAGCACAAACTGGAATCAAAAATGCTGGGAGAAATATCAATGACCACAGGTATGCAGATGATACCACCCTTAGGCAAAAAAGTCACGAGGAACTAAAGAGCCTCTTGCAGGTGAAAGAGGAGAGTGAAAAAGCTGGCTTAGAATTCAGCATTCAAAAAATGAAGATCATGGCATCTGGTCCCATCACTTCATGGCAATATGATGGGGAAACAATGGAAACAGTGACAGACTATATTTTCTTGGGCTCCAAGATCACTGCAGATGGTGACTGCAGCCATGAAATTAAAAGACGCTTACTCCTTGGAAGGAAAGTTATGACCAACCTAGACAGTGTATAAAAAGCAAAGACATTACTTTGCCAGCAAAGGTCCATCTAGTCAAAGCTATGGTTTTTCCAGTACTCATGTATGGATGTGAAAGTTGGACTATAAAGAAAGCTGAGCACCGAAGAATTGATGCTTTTGAACTGTGGTGTTGGCGAAGACTCTTGGGAGTCCCTTGGACTGCAAGGAGATCCAACCAGTCCATCCTAAAAGGAGATCAGTTCTGAATATTCATTGGAAGGGCTGATGCTGAAGCTACAATACTTTGGCCACCTGATGCGAAGAATGGACTCATTGGAAAAGACCCTGATGCTGGGAAAGATTGAAGGCAGGAGAGGAAGGGGACAACAGAGGACAAGATGATTGGATGGCATCACCGACTCAATGGACATGAGTTTGAGTAAACTCTGGGAGAAGGTGAAAGACAAGGAAGGCTGGCATGCTGCAGTCCATGGGGTCACAAAGAGTCAGACACGACTGAGCAACTGAACAACAAATGCCCAGAGCAATAAAGCTGTGAATGTCAAGGAATAAAAGATAAACCCATTTTATAAATTATACTCTTCCAGAAGGAAGGGGTAAGTCAGCAGGGCTGTGAGATTTTCCTTGATGCTAACATAACAGTACTTTCATGGATGCTGTTTTGAATTTCCACTTCCATGTCAATGATAACTTAAGATAATGAGACGTAAGAGATGGGGGTTTGTTCTCTGGGTCGAGAAGATCTCCTAGAGGAGGGCATGGCAACCAACTCCAGTATTCTTTCCTGGAGAATCTCACGGACAGAGGAGCCCGGCAGGCTACAGTCCGTGGGGTTGCAAAGAGTTGGACATGACTGAAGTGACTTAGCATGCACGTAGTACACTTTTACTGTTTGTGATTGGCCTAGTTTTCATTGATAAATAACTTGTAGGCTAGTAGAGCTCTGCTATTTGATTCTAATATTAGGCGTGTGTGTGTATATATGTGCACACATCTATATCTGCCTATCTATCTATATGTGTGTGTGTGTGTGTGTGTGTGTGTGTGTGGTGGTGGTGGTTTAGTTGCTAAGTCATAGCTGACTCTTTTGTGACCCAATGGACTATAGCCTGCTGGCTGCTCTGTCCATAGGATTTCCCAGGCAAGAATACTGGAGTGGATTGCCATTTCCTCCTCTAGGGGACTGAGGGATCAAACCCGCATCTCCTGCATTGCGGGTGGATTCTTTATCACTGAGCCACCAGGGAAACTCATATGTATATACACATAAATACCATATACAGAGTGAAAGTGAAAAATAAGGAGAATTTTGTTGATTTAAAAAAATGCACAAAATGAGAGTTGCCATTTAAGTTTTCTTTGGGGGCAAAATGAGGACTGTACCCTAGGAGACAGCATTTCAGGTAGTTCTGAGAACCTGCTCTGAGGAGGTGAGGGGAAGCTAGGATATATAGCAGCTTTGCAACAAAGACATCCCTGGTGGCTCAGAGGTTAAAGCGTCTGCCTGCAATGTGGGAGACCTGGGTTCGATCCCTGGGTCGGGAAGATCCCCTGGAGAAGGAAATGGCAACCCACTCGAGTACTCTTGCCTGGAGAATCCCATGGACGGAGGAGCTTGGTGGGCTACAGTCCACGGGCTCGCAAAGAGTCGGACACGACTGAGCGGCTTCACTCACTCACTTTGCAACAAAGGGCACGCAGTCTGAATATCAGAAGATTACTGTCCCCAGAAGTTTGGCAATTTGCTATGTGTGGGGAGATGCAAGAGTTGGGTCTCATTGAAATTGTTCCTTTGATATAGATCTCAGCTCTTTGGGGCAAGTTTCTCGTGTTTTCACATCCTGAGTTTCCTCAGAGCTCCTGGCTCACGTGGAGACTGCAATTGCTGATGACTGTCACATACTTGTTTACTGATATGGCAGGAAATAGTTTCATTTTCCAACTAAAAAATTAGGTCTATACAATGCTACGTGACTTTAAAAATGATAGGATTAAACCAATATGATTTTCTCTTTTCCATAATCATATTCCTCTGTTACCATCTGTCTTTACATGATCAATTAGGCTCACATTATATCTGCATCTGTTCATTCTTCCCTCTGCAGAGACAGTTAAGTGTAAAGGTTGATTCTGCTTTGGGTAAGTTATGTCATGGTATGTATCATCTGCTTCTAAATATTTCTTTTTCCATGTAGGATAAATATTTGATCACATTTGAATTTGAAAGACAGTCAAACTGGTTGTCTAAGACCATGGAGCTTAAAGAGTTAGCAACCAGTGAATGAGGCAGTTGGGAAGGAATTTGAGAGGCAGAGGAGAGAGGCAGGGCTGGGAGAGGAGCCAGCTAGGCCAGTGGGAGGAGAAAAGAGGGAGCTGCGAGGGAGAGGAAAGAAAAATTGGGGCATATGAGTGGAAAGGGATCAGCAAATCAAAGACAGAGACTGTGGGTGAGTGAACTGTGAAGGAAGGTGGCCTGTAAGAACACCATAGAGGCAGCGGAGTTAGGGTTCCGATGTGTGGTCTGTTAGCTCAGCCGGTAGAGGAGCCGATCTTGCAAAGCAGTGGCCCAGCCTTATGAGGCAAGAAGAGTCTTGAGGAAAATGGCTTAGAAAACTGCATGTAAGATGGAAAGGGCACATTAGGACATTTCAAGTAATGAAATAGAGCAGAATGACAAAGGGCTTAAACGACAGCGATTTCATGAAGTAGATTAAATAATTTGGGAAATGTGTATCTTTCCAAGATCTGTCCTGATGATTACAGCCTGTTGTCATCTACTCCCGTGATCTCTTGTTATCATAAGTGATGTTTATAGTGTAGCCTTCTAACTGATGCTTGTTTTGAAGCCCTGCAAAACTCTGAATTTCCTGCTAAATCATGATCAAAAGATTACATTGTTAGGTTTTTATATATAGTGTTAAAACACATAGGTTTTGGTGTTTATTTGTAGTTTATGGTAATCTCTTTTGTGTTATTCTCTATTTACTGAAGAGCAAATTCCTCCCTAAAACCAGGTATGTCTGATTAGGTTATCCAAGAGACCAGCAGTACATTAAGTATGTTACCACCCGTACTCTAATACATGAGGCGTCTGAGTCTTGAAAAGTAAGGAAACTTGCTTGGGGCTCATAGCTAATAGGCTACAGAGCCAGGTCCCAAATCCAGGCTGGCTGAATACTTTGAGCTTGTAACAATGCTGTGTTCTCTTGCCCGGTGGTTACTAAAGAATAGTTTCCTTTTAGGGCAGTGAAAATACTCTTAATACTCTAATGATGGATCGATATCATTGGACATTTATCTAAACCCGTTACATACAGGACACCGAGAATGGAGCCTTATGTAAACGTTTCATGGACTTGGTGTGATTTTGAGGTGCCAGTGCAAGTTCATCCTTGGTAAAAAATTTTTTTTAATGTACCATTCTGGTCAATGATATTGACAGTGGGAGAGACTGTACCTGTGTGGGAATAGGGGGCATACGGGACATCGCTGTGCCTTCCCTTTAATTTTGTTGTAAAACCTAAAACTGCTCTTTAAAAAACAAAAAACAAAAAAACTCTTCAAGAAAAAAAAAAATTAACGCCAGACCCAAACCTGAAAACTTAGTCCCTGTTTTTATTTAATATTCTCAAGTCAAATTATGTCCAGTTGCATTGACCGATAAAGCCCAGTCCTGCCCACTCATTAGCCTCAGGCCCACCCTTCCTGTGTGAATCTCTGAGAGGCGCCTGTGTCTTTTGTGCTTCCTGTTTGTGGTAATCCGCCCCCTCCTCCGGCCCCCGCCCCCACCCCCACCATGCCATGCAGTTCTTTCTTTAGCTATGGATTTTGACACGTCTCTTTCTTGGGCTCAGCTTCTTGGTTTTCCCATCCTTCCCACTTCCCTTAGTTCTTCTTCTAGTTCTTGGCTTCTTGTGCTCTTCCCTGATTGTTTTTGTCTGAGTGATCACAGTGCTTCGGGTGAAGGGCGCCTCTTCTGTTTAGCTACTGGACATCTCCCAAGCCTCACCATGTTTACTAAAGACAATGTCAGACCAATCCTGGCGACAGCTTTGTTCACACACGTCCTATGGGTGGGAGCTCACCTGCAGAGGCCTGGGCTCAGTAGGTCTATAAACGAGAGGCTCTGAGAAGACTCTCTGTGTTCCCTTCCTAGCTGGCCTGCTGCTGTGGGAATGCCGGCTGCTCCTACTGCTGTGGCCCCAAGGTCCGCCAGTCCCGGAGCACCCGCTTCATGTACGCGCTCTACTTCATCCTGGTCGTCATCATCTGCTGCGTCATGATGTCCGACACCGTGGCCAACGAGATGAGGGAGCACGTGAGTCAGCCCCGTCCACTCTGCCCATCACCGGCGATGGTTAATCCGGGGGTGTGGGAAGCATTCAGTGTAGAGCGTGGGGCCCAGCCACCCGGGGTGGTTTGGGGTTACACCTGCTGTCCCCGAGCCTTGCTGAAGCCTCTTCAGTGCTTTCTCTCTAAGCGGGCAAACCCTTCCCCATCTTGATCTTTAGTGGTAGGTCAGATGCCTTCTGATGCTTTTGGTGGAGAAGATTGTGGGTGTTGTCTTAGCTTTGCTGATGGCTGATTAGATGTGTAGTCTTTCCTTGTAGGCTTTTGTACTTTTCCCTTGTCCTAAGGATGACTGCCAGTGTCTCCAGCAGCTATTATATAAACACTTAATGTGGCCAGTGTGGTAAAGCCTAGACCATCCCACACATAATGAGGAGTGGGCTAAAGGGCGGGTTTTCCTTTTCTGGACATGTCACTTGTAGGGTGGATGTTTCCAAGGGTGAAGGATGGATTTTCTTCCAGTCATTGCCTGGGCAGTATCTGCAAGGTATCCCTGGTATGTGATTCTGAGAGAGACACATATAGGACCTTTTTCTGGAATTTCCTCATAATGGTGATGATGAGGGATTGAGTTGGGGATTCTGAGGGAGCCCAATAAATAACGCCATCCTTCCCTTCTCAGGTTCTAAATAAACTGACAAAAAATACTACAATGTCAGCAGGTAGATACAAACATCACTTTTATCCCCCCAAAAGCTGGTATAAGACAGCATGACTCATATTTGCAAAGAAGTGGGCTTCCTACTACTGAACCCCAAAAAATGAGTCAGACTTAACCCACCTGGGGACCCCACCTGAGCCAGGGAACACTTCCTCTATAGGGGCACGTTTGCTGCAGGCGTGTTCTCTGGGGGCAGCTCTCCTCGGAGGGAACGGGAGAGAAGAAGAAAGGCTGACCAGCTAGACCCCATTTGCCCCACAGACTTAGTGCTTAGCACTGCATCTTCCAGGGGCCCAGACCCATCTTCCCTTGCCCAAAGGGGCAAGGTCAGACAGTCCCCTGCTGGAACCACGGAGATGGCGCCACCAGGAGCAACTCCCAAGGAAGTGTTTGTTCCCCCTGACCTTAGGCTGCAAATGCAGACTATTTTAAATGTACTCAAGGGCCTCAGAAAAACCATTTTCTTAGAAGTACTTGTTGGAGAAGGCAATGGCACCCTACTCCAGTACTTTTGCCTGGAAAATCCCATGGACGGAGGAGCCTGGAAAGCTGCAGTCCATGGGGTTGCTGAGGGTCGGACATGACTGAGCGACTTCTCTTTCACTTTTCACTTTGATGCATTGGAGAAGGAAATGGCAACCCACTCCAGTGTTCTTGCCTGGAGGATCCCAGGGACGGGAGAGCCTGGTGGGCTGCCGTCTGTGGGGTTGCAGAGAGTCGGACATGACTGAAGTGACTTAGCAGCAGCAGCAGAAGTATTTGTTACAGTCTTACCCAGTAGTTAAGGTAGGCCCTTGGAAGTTTTCTGTAGGGTAAGGCTGTTATTACTGGGGTGGTATGGTCTGGAATATATTAGAACTAATGTCAAAACTTGTGAAATTTATATTCTTCTCTGGTTGCTTTAAACATGGATCTCTGCTCAATAAGGCCCTGCGTTGGGGCCTATGGGGCCTTCAAACTTGTGAGAAAAGGAGCTTATAACTCAGAAGACTGGTATAAAGTCTCCTGAGGCTTAAAACCAGGTAGAAATTGTGCCATATGAGAGGATGCATGAAGTGCTGTGAAGTTTGACTGCAGGGAGACCAAGGGCTAAGGCTGCTTTATAAGGTCCTACTATATCTCAGGTGTGTTTGCCACTCATCTCCTCCTCTTACCATGGTTTAATCTTGAATGTTTGTGACGAGAAGTTTGAGAGGAGGAATCTTTGAAAGAGTAGATGTAACTCTTACTTTGATTACTTCAGCTTTTCAGGTAACTTAATGTTCTCTTTTTAAATGAACAAGCCTTGGCTTAGGGACCCCGCATGTCACTCTGGGAGAAACTGCCAGTGTATCCCCATTTGCCCCATAAGCGTCCATGGGACACTTAAGAAACGTTCTGTCTCTGTAGATTAGGCTTTGGATCTCAGAAACACAATCTCTTTAGAGAGGAACCCATCAGAAATGTTACTGGAGGTAAAGCTAATTTGGGAACGAAGAGATATATTTTAGGATGTGAGTTTAATAATAATAATTTGTAACATTTGATTGCCATCCAAGTAACCTACCTCATGGAACAGTCCTCAACAACTCCAGCCAATATTTACCGCTTCTGGCTGTTTGCAGAACTTTAAAGAAACAGAAGATTTGGGGTTTTTTTTTTTTAAGAAAAAAAAAAAAATTGGGGGGAGAAACAGAAGGTGCTGACCGATATTGCTAGGGAAGGCTTCATGAAAGCAGTGACTCGTGTGATGAGTGTTTCAGTTGCTAATATCTGTTGGGTGATATGCCAGGTTTAATTTTAAGCATTTTACCTGAATCATTTCAGTTCATCACTACTGTACTCAACCTGAGCAATAGGTCCTGCCACTCTCCCTGCTCTACAGATGGAGAAACTGAGGCTCGGAGTCATTTACGTACCTTGCCCAAGGTCTCCATCTCCCAAGTGGTGGAGCTGGGATTTGAACCTAGGCTGACTGAGTTCTTAGTGACTAGGCCCTGTAGGGCAAGGCATGTGTGGAAGGACAGGGAGGAGACATGGGCGGGTAAAGTGACTTGCAGGAATTTCAAGGCTAAGGTGAGGCATTTGGCTATGGTCTCATGGCAAATGGGAAGCTGTTATAGATTCTTGAGTAGGAGGCTGTTGTCATAGAAACAGGCTGGGCTACTTAGGGAGGTCGGGGCAGCAGTGGTGTGTGTGCAGAGCAGAGGGTGGAGGAAGGGAGGGGAGGAGGGAAGGGGCAACCCTGACTCCTCACAGAGGCTCTTATAAATGTTTCTGTGCTTGTCCCCTGAATGTACTTATTTGAAAATGGTTTGGCTGGGCTTTCTGCATAGGGAATGAGGCTCCCGTGGGTGAAACCAACCTTTTCCCATCTCTGAGGCCTCACAGGGTTGGCCGGCCAGCTGGTCACAAAGTCAGTTTGTTTCTTGGCCAGTGGAATAGAAGCTGACTTCATCCTCAGGCCTTGCTTGAGGGCAGGCGCTGAAAGGTCCCCTTGTGGGGACACACACTGGGCTTTGCCGCAGTCCTTGCCCTCTCTTTGCTGGCCTGTGGAGATGTCGGAGGATATGAGAGAAAGAGGGGGAAGCACGTATCCTTTCCAGTCCGGATGGGAGTGTGTAATTGCCTCCCACCCAGCAGCCCTGCCTTCGTGCGCGCCGGCCAGGGCTCTGTCCAGAGCCTCGCAGGCCTCTGGTGTGAGCGTGAAGGGCACAAGGCAGCTCCTTCTCCGTTATATTCAGTTTTCGCCGTGGCTGCAGAACGAGGCGGGCGTTGAAGTCTGAGCAAGAGGGAGCTGCCAAGAGCTGCTGGCCCAGACTTCGTCCTGCCTCTTCTCACTGTTTCTGCAGACCTGTGGAAGTTTTGTAATCGAATCCTGCTGACCCTCAAAGTCAGATTGCCTGGGGGCTTCTCAGGCCCTTTGCTGGATCCCCAGGTTGGGAAGTCTGTTGTGGGGTCTAGAGCTTCTGCAACAGTGCGAGAACTTCTCGGGGTGGAGGACCCACCCACGGGCTTGTGCATGCGTGCTTAGTCACATCAGTCGTGTCCGACTCTCTGCGACCTCATGGACCACGGCCCGCCAGGCTCCTCTGTCCACGGGATTCTCCAGGCAAGAATACTGGAGTGGGTTGCCATTTCCTTCTCCAGTGATGAAGTATGAAGTGACTGAAGTGAAGTCACTCAGTCGTGTCCCACTCTTTGCCACCCCATGGACTGTAGCCTACCAGGCTCCTCCCTCCATGGGATTTTCCAGGCAAGAGTGCTGGAGTGGAGCCCTTGGTGGAGCTAATGGCGACCTCCTCCACGAGGACGAATGCCACACGCTGCGCCTCCCAGGACTGCCCCGGCCCTGCGGCAGGCCGCTGCTGACCCGAGCCTCCGCAGAAGGCCCTCAGACCCAGGCAGGTCTGGGTCAGTCTCTTGTGGGGTCACTGCTCCTTTCCCTGGGTCCTGGTGCACACAAGGTTTGGTATGTGCCCTCCTAGAGTCTCTGGTGGATATGAAGTTTGATTTTAGACGTGATTGTGCCCCTCCTCCCGTCTTGTTGGGGCTTCTCCTTTGTCCTTGGTCGCGGGGTATCTTTTTGGTGGGTTGCCGCATTCTCCTGTCAGTGATCGTTCAGCAGCGAGTTGAGATCTTGGTGTTCTCCCAGGAGAAGATGAGCACACGTCCTCCCTTTTCCCCTTAGGAACCTCCTCTTTCTCATGAGCACTCTGATTCTGCTGTGCTGGTTGACCTGGGTGTGATTTCTGTCTTCTCCTGTGAGCATTTTTCCCATCTCAGAACATACCACCTGTTTTATTGCAAGTCATCATTGTCAGTAGCTGTGTAATTCACTCAGAAATAGTCTTGAGATATTTGATGCCTGTGGGAATTAAAAATCCACTGTAGAACATCGGAGAACAACCTCAAAATGGGTGAGAGATGTGAGCCTTCTGCCCGGCACCACCAAATCAAGATGTAACTTCTGTGTGGAGGGATGCTGACCCTGAGGTTTGGGCATCCTGGGAAGCTGTGCGAAGGAGGGCTGTTCTTGTTTCCTGTCGGGTAGGCGCTCTGAAGCCTAAGCCAGTGCTGGAAAAGGGAGGGAAGGGCATATATGGCCGTTGGGGCTGCCTCCCTGTGAGCTGTGTGCCAGGTCCAGCTAGGAAGAGCCCGCAGGCCCCTGCACTGAAGCGTCTCAGATCCGTCTCCTCCAACCCGTGTTCACTTGGTCCCCAGGCTGACTCATTGATGGGGTGGTAGGTGGTGCCTGAGATGGCTGAAGCTTTGTGTCTTACTTTTTTTTCAGAACCAAAACACATCTTCCCTATTTTGGAAGACCGGTGTTTGTGTTGTTGTTGTAGTGTGTGTGGGTTTGCTTGAAATTTAAAATTTGAAGCATCATTCCTTGTATTGAGAAGAGAAGCTACTATGATCTTTGGTTTGGATAGCAGTGGTTTTTTGGTCCCTTCCTTTGTTGTAAAAAGTGTTAACGTTTTATAGTCTTAACTTGATCTCTTTTGGAGACATGTTTTACTTTATATACCTGACTTTCTGCTGGTGAGTTTAGGTCATTTTCCTCTGAGTAGGAATGTGAAATTGCATCCTCCCTATGATTGGATGAAAAGAGCATTTTGGTTCTTTTCAGCACAGGGTGATAACGTAGGCAGAAAAGGAGGGCTGGATGAGATCCCAGAGGTGAGGGGCTGCCTCAGGCTGCAGTTCCTCAGTGTCTTAAAAGCAGCTTCTGAATTCCATTCTTTCCCTGAACTTGAGAAAAGCCAGCCCCAGCCCCGCCCTTTAGCCAGGGCCACACCCAGGGATTTCAGGTGCCCCTGAAAACCTCCTAGCCTAGGAATTGTTCGTTGGTTTACAAGCTCTTCTTGTTTGGCCTGCAGATTTTTTTTTTTGTAATGTGCGGTTGGCTGCCTTTAGAGGGCCAAGCCTGCTAGCTCACCGTAGGCCCCGTTGCTGAATGCTTACCTCTCTCCTTACTTCTTGCTTCCCAAGAAAGGCACTTGGATGTGCATCTCCTGAAACAGCTTAAATTCTGAGTTGATGAGTTTGTGAAAAGGCTTGTATGTATCAGAATGGACCCCAGGCTCACTGCCTAGCCTGATGAGGAGAGAGGTTGCTGAGTGTGCTCAGTGGTCTGTGCGGATCCGTGCACACAGGCCCAGGCTGGACCCGAGAAGCCCCTTTCTGCAGTGGCTGGTCTGCCCTTGGCTGGCTGGAATCGGGCGTTTTTTATCCAAGGAGCCATTTAGAAATTGTCCTTGTCACTTTGGTTCGGTGGACCCAGTGGACTGCTCAATCTCAGGACTAGTGTGGGGTGGAAGTGGGACAGTGATGGGATCTGAATCTGGCCCCCTTTTCAGTTACACTCCCAGGTTACAGTCACCACCTCCCCCACCTTAAACAAATTTCAAGTATATGTTCTAATCACAATTTCTACAGTTATTATGAAGTCCAAATTTGCAAGGAAAGGGGAACAGGGATGGATGTTGAGGCTGCCAGCTATGGATTTAGGCCCTTGGAATGGAGGTAGCAGGATGGGCTTAAAGGATTTTTCTCTATTTATTCAGAAAATCCAGTCTCTCTCAACACATCCCCTAGAGGTGATATATAAATTACCTTTGGCCTGTTATTTCCCAGTCATTTTCACTGTGCATTAGAAGGAGAAGAAGATGTGTTAATAGGAAATTCATGTATATTAGCTGTATTAGCATAAGATTATTTGGAAGTAGATGGATGAAAATGAAATAAAGAAGTACTATTTATAGCCAGGCTTGTTCCAAGCCACATCCATATCTGGAGATTCCCCCCACCCCGCAGGCAGTGAAGAGGTCACGTCCTGGCCTGATCCCTTCCCTGAAGCAGCGCTTTCATTTCTGCCTTTGGTTGTTCACATCCTGACGGGTCTGCTGGTTGAGGCAGGCTTTTCTCAGGACAGGCCTGGGATCCTGACAGGTCATCCTCCCCACTTTTTCCAGGTCCAGTGCTGACCACATACTTCCCCACAAAGGTCATGAAGTGTTGGGTTTCCAGTCTGCTGTTGGGCAGTCCTGCTTCAGCCCGCCAGGCTTCCTGATGTCTCATTCCAGTTCTCTTATTGAGACTTGGATTGCCCTCCTGTCCCTGGCTTCGCATGTTCACTTCCCTCAGACTTCTTTCTCTAGATAACTATCCCCATGGGTGACCTGAGGATGTTGTTGGAACTTGTATTTCTCCCAGATGGTACTCCATTTTCAAATTCCAGAGTCCCCACAGGCTGTAGAGGAACGCAGAAGCTACTTGCCTCAGAGAAAAACTTAGATTTCAGAATGCTCTCCTGAGTACACCTGTGGTCAGTTCAGTGACATTTAGCCAGCTTTGGTGGTTCCTAGAGTTGACAGAGCTTTGATCCACTATGTTAGAGATGCTGAAATTCAGTAATGAGCTGTTCTACTTTTTATGTTTAGCGTGCATTATTAGGAATATGAAAGCATTAGGGATAGTATTGTTTTGGGGAAAGCCCTCCTGTTCCCGGTCCCTTGCTAGTCACAGGGGATTAAAAAAAACAACAACAACAGGAAATAAAATTACTAGTTAAAGAATCTAGTTAAAAAGATAATAGATGGGGGCGGGGAGGAGGGGAAGGATGCAGCTTCTATTTATGTCTTCTCCCCATTGAAGAGACAGCAGATACTATGTGGTGTTGCATGCGACACAGAAAATATTGCCCTCTTTTGACAGTATAATTTGAGTAAAACATTGTTTCACAGTGGCAGAGTCTTCCATTATAATCCTAACCAGTCTCTTTTGACAGATGAGAGGGGTGGCGCAGGGCAGTGAGGTGGCTTGTCCAAGGCGTGACACCAGGTAGCGCTGGACGAGGACCCAGGACTGCTGGACCCCCGCTGGGGGCGCCTCTCTGGCCTGTTCAGCCGGGTCTGGCTGTTGCTGAGAAGCAGCAGGAGAAGCCTTAGCAAGCACCCTTCCTCACGATTCCTGACCTTCCTTCTGGACTTACGGTGAGGGAGAAGCATCTCCTCTGGAAAACACGGGCCTCGGCAGCTTTCTTAGCTTTCCTTCCCCACCAGCCTCCTTCCCCCGTGAGAAGCAGAAGCTGGGCTCCAGGGACGACAGTTAGTCTGAAGTAGAAAATAGGGGCAACCACAGATCTACTGTTTACTTCTGCGGTGGCTTTGCATGTGAAATAGAACCTGCCTTCAAGTTGTGTTTGGTGTGACCATCTTTTCAAAGTAAACAGCAGCAGTGAAAAATACTCTGCTTTGGTCACAAACACCATGTAATTTGTCATAGCACAGAATGACAGGTATTCACGCTCAAGCTGGGAAGTCTGGCTCTTGCTTTGATTTTGGTCTTTACTGGTTGAATGTTAGCAGAACCTTGTACCTGAGACCTTGCAACAGGTATTGCTGTAGTGTATTCAAGTTATAGGGACCAGAACTCTATAGTCTCAGCTGGTATTTTCTGTTTTGTGTTAGAACAAGTGTTGACTTAGTACCCCCTGGGGCCCCCCCCCCCCAAAAAAAAATTGCTGACCCAGTTATCTGATTCTGGAGTTTTTTATTTTTATTTTTTTTAATTCAGCTGAGATAGAATGCTTTTCAGAAGTCCTCCTTCTGAACACCTGCTGAGTTCATTGTGCTGCTGTTGTTCCTTATATGTATCCAGCAGATCAGCCAGCGTGTTTCTGAGGTTAAAAGGTTGGTCTGGGCCATTGAACTTCAAGTTCTCTGTAGATTGCAGAGGGGGAATTCTTACTGTGGCCTGATCAGAGTTACCCAGGGGTGTGCTGGCAGTGAGATTCCATCTTTTAAATCTTCTGGGTCCCCTCCACTCTCAGTTGGCTGACTCTGGGGACATGTGTTTCCAAACAATTCTATCTTAGGTCCACCTTGCATCCAGACGTAACACCACCCAAAGAAGACCATTCCCGTGGCCCCCCATCTGTCGCTTCTTTCGTGGCTCAGGCCCCAGCCTTCAGTACTTAGTGAATGCGGGGAAATGATGGTGGGAAGCAGATTGGTTCTGCAGGCAACGATCTGAACGAATGTGAAACCCTGCTGAGAGCCTTTTTGAGTCTGAACCAAAGACAAAGAGGTTTGACCCTTGTCCAGTAATAATGAGCTCCCCAGGAGCCAGAAAACAAGAAACAATAGTTATTGTCCTTTGTCTGGAAGATCCATTATCTAGAAGCTTTTGGGGAGAATTGGATGTTAGTAGGATCTCCGTTTCAGGATGCACCTCTCTGTGGGCGAGGTACAATGAGATGTGAGAACTGAAATTTTCCTAACCCCGTTTTTCTGCCATCATCAAAAGCGTCTGTTAAGCAACAATCTGTAGAGGCCTTGACGCTCTCTACAGATAAATGGGACAGACATGGTCTTATGGCTGGAAACAGCTCTGTTGTGACAGGGCCAGAGGCACAGACAAATGGCACAACATTAAACAGTAGCCTCAGATTGCGGCGGTGAGCAGCAGACATACATTTTGTGAATAGTTGAGTCTTGATACTTGATAAGGGTTTAAAAGACTGATCCTGTTACTTGGTTAAACTGTAATCTGAGTTCTTGTTTTAAAAAAAAATCTTTTAAGTCATGTAACTGATTCCTTCCTCCCTCCCTCCCACCCTCCCTTCTTTCCTGCCTGTGTGAGTGCCAAGCACTGTGCCAGGTGCATGGGATGCGGGCGTGAGAACTGGGCCTCCTTATGTACTTTCTGTGTGTGAGGAAGGCGCCCCTAGCATCAGGCCACATGTGCACGTGGTTGTGTTTGAAAGTTAAAAATATCTGAATTCCATTAGTGATTATCAGAGATGGTGGTGTCAGCTTAGCGCTCCCTTCTGTTGACCCTTGGGGTCACACCAGAACTCAGGAATGCTTTCTCCCTATCCTTATGTGGGGGAACTGGAAGTCCAGTTGAGGTGGGAGGTTTGTAAAAGGGCTTAGAGTGTTTTGCCCTCTAAAGCAGGGTTGAGCTTAATCACAAAGAGGGGTTAGGTATTTGCTGGGAGGGTTGGGGCGGCGGGGAAGCAAGGTTGTGGTTTTTAAATTTCAGTGAGGCTGTTTCTACAGTCTTAAAATTAAGTCTAAAATTATATCTTGCAACACGCCGGCTTTCATCAGTGTGGGTTTTATTTTTGGTTCCACAAGTCGTGTTTGTATAACAGATGAGAGGTTTTTTTTTTTTTTTTTTCCTACTATGTGGGCTTCTGACCCACAGAAAAAAAGCGCTGAACTCAAAGACATGTCCTCCACCACCCCTTCCACGAAGCTTTTTTTTTTTTTTTTTTTTTGTAGACAGACAAATTAAACCCTTAAGCTGTAGCCCTGAAAATAACATATGGCAGATGAACAATTTAATTCACTTAAAGCACCAAGTTCCATTTGGGGGGCAGCAGGGCATGCTCTAGAGAAGGCAGGACACTCAGGGGAGGACCACAGCCAATGGATCACGACCAGTAGAGCTGATTGCCTGTCTGCTGTTCCTTTGACTGTTGATCTGTAGAGTAAGTTGTCATTTGCCTTTGAGATGCTAATTTACACTTCAGCAGTTAGCACAGCTCCTCAGCTCTACTTCCTGGTCCTGGGCTGGGCAAACCTTTCCTGTAAAGAGCCAGCTAGTAAACATTTCAGCTATGAAGGCCCTGTGGTCCTTAGCAACTACTCAACTCTGCAGCCAAAACAAAATACCAACAAATGAGCATGGCTGTGTTCCAATAAAACTTTATTTACATAAACAGGAGCTGGCTGGTTCTGACCCACAGGCTTTCCTTTGCTGTGCTGGCCCATGGTTGACCTCAGTGGCCCAGTTGGTGTCCTACGCAGTTGTTCCCCCCTTTCCCTAAAGGGGAAGCTTGAATGGGCTAAACTTTGTGCTGAGGGTCCTGGAGCTCCTGATTAAGTTGCAGATACCAGGCTGTATGAGCCATGTTCTGGGTTGACTAGGCAAGAACAACACAGCAATAAATTTAGTGAGACACATTGAACGGCATGATGTTTTTACTCGTGATGGATTTACTCATCCTGGCCTTTTGAGATACATGGTAAATCATTCACAGGTTAATAATACTAATAATAATAATCAGCCCTTCTTTCTGTGTAGCCATTCCAAGCATTTTGGTGATTGGGGGAAGTAGGGGTGGAGAAAATGAGTATGTGGGTACCCCAGTTCTTCTCCTGGGGGCCCCCAATTCCTGGTCCAGTGTAAAATGAGAAGGATGGTGGGCCAGAAACCGAACTGTGTGTGTGGCTGGGGTCTTAGCCCTAGAATTGGGGAACAAGTGACCAGGGGCTCTCAGAATCTGGAGGGTGTAGGTTTGGTAGTGTTGACCGGAAAAACATGTGCAAACTTTGAGTGTTAGGTTTCATTCAGTGGGAATGTTAGGACTTGAGCCCGGGAGACAGCATCTCAGCCAATCCTGAGAGAGCTGACTCTGAGGAGGCAGGGGAGGACCCAGGCTATGTACAAGTTTGCAGCAAGGAGGCAGGTAGTCTGAATATTGAAAGACTACTCTGTGGCTCAGTTGGTAAAGAATCCGCCTGCAATGCAGGAGACCTGGGTTCGATCCCTGAGTTGGGAAGATCCCCTGGAGAAGGGAAACGCTACCCACTCCAGTATTCTGGCCTGGAGAATTCCATGGACTGTATAGTCCCTGGGGTCGCAAAGAGTCAGACACAACTGAGCAACTTTCACACTTTTAGGTGGCTCAGTGGATAAATAATCCACCTGCAATGCAGAGACTCAGGAGATGGGGGTTCAATTCCTGGGTCAGGAAGATCCCCTGGAGAAGGCAATGACAACCCACTCCAGTATTCTTGCCTGGAGAATCCCATGGACAGAGGAGCCTGGGGGCTAGTCCATGGTAGAGGACTGAAGAGGACTCTTCAGTCGCAAGGAGGACTGAAGGAATGGAGCAAGCACACACTTAAGAAAAGCCAGATCTGTCACGTGAAGAGATTCAGCCATCTTTTACGTATGGGAAAATGCAAGTCTCCGGGTTTGCTGAAATCGTTTCTTTCATATGCCTCTAACTATCTGGGGCCAGACCTGCTTTCTTTATTGTTCAGTTCCTACTCCCGTTTACTGTAAGGGGTGTCCGATGAGGCCACCTCTCACATTCCACCAGCTCCTCAGCTCTAACGGGGAGGAAGTAGCGGATGGCTTCCAAACAGCTGGCTTTGTTTCAGGCTCAGATATTTGCATTTGAAAGAGACTTGAGTGTAGAGCGGGGAATATTTCATTTCACAGTAGAGTTCCATCTTTTGGGGAACGTTAGGTTTCTGTGCCTACCTAAGGCAAAATCATGGATTGTCGTCGTTGTTCAGTTGCTAAGTCGTGTCTAATTCTTTGTGACCCCATGAACTGCAGCACTCCAGGCTTCCCTGTTCTTCACTATCTCCCAGAGTTTGCTCAAACTCATGTCTATCGAGTCGGGGATACCATCCAACTGTTAGGGGAAGCACACTGATTGAAACCTCCCACCCTGGCCAGGCACCATAGTAACCATTTGCATGAGTTGTTTTATGACAGGAGATCCTGATAAAGAGTACGGAACTAATAAGCCACCACCAACCGGAAGGGTTCGGGAAAGGTCTAAAGGAGACACTGCGTGTCCGTCCACTTCCCAGAATCCCTCTCGCTAGCATCCATCTTGGCTGAGCAATGCGTGCGCCACCAGGAAAGACTCTGAATTAGAATGATTGGCCAAAAGACCACCTGGAAACTAATCCCATCACCATAAAACCCAAGACTGTGAGCCATGCGGCAGAGTAGTTCTCCTGGGTTCCCTTACCCTACTGCTCTCCACCCGGGTGCTTTTTCCCAATAAAGTCTCTTGCTTTGTCAGCACATGTGTCTCCTCGGACAATTCATTTCCGAGTGTTAGAGAAGAGCCCAGTTTCGGGCCCTGGAAGGGGTCCTCCTTCCTGCAACACAATCATCTCATCCTCTGTTGCCCCCTTCTCCTCCTGCCTCCAATCTTTCCTAACATCAGAGTCTTTTCTAGTGAGTAGGCTCTTCACATCAGATGGCCAAAGGATTGGAGCTTCAGCTTCAGCCTCAGTCCTTCCAGTGAATATTCAGGGTCTATTTCCTTTAGGATGGACTAACTAATGTGGATAGTCAAAATTGAACCATGAAAATGCCTGAAATAGCCGTAAAGTAGAGCTCACATGGCTAGCATTTCTTTAGAAAGTTAGCTCCTTGTTAGCTTGGATTTTTTTTATATTTCTTTATTCATTTATTTATTTTTGGCTGTGCTGGGTCTTCGCTGCTGTGCTCGGGCTTTCTCCAGTTGCAGAGAGCAAGGGCTACTCTCTCGTTACAGTGCGCGGGCTTCTCATTGCAGTGGCTTTTCTTGCAGAGCATGGACTCCAGAGTTCTGGCCCAATAGTTGGGGCGCACGTTGTTCCGTGGCATGTGAGATACTGCCGGACCAAACCTGTGTACCCTGCACTGGCAGGCGAATTGTTAACCGCTAGACCACCAGGGAAGCCCTAGCTTAGATTTTTAATCTGTTTTATTTGCTGCTTGAATCTCCATAACCTAGAAGCATACCTGTACATAGTAGATATGAATGAGAATGACCAAGCCCTGTGCTGTGATATCTAGGTATATTTGCATACCATATAGTGTGCATGAAGAATACACCTGTAAACTCCCATTTCATTGGACTTTCAGTGGCTGTTTACAGAAAACAGCCATGAGCGTGGTTGGATCTGCATATTCAGATCACCAGGCTCTTCCTGTTCACACATTCAATGGGAAGTTAGCTGATTTGGTGCTGCTCACTTAGGCCATAAGCACATCTTCCCACTGATAAGCGGTCTGACTAGAAAGCCCTGCCTGTTTAGACACTTGGTCTTTTTCAAAGAAACCCCAGCATCTGAGTGTTCAAGAGAGAACTGTCAGTGGGCTTTGCTCCTCTCAGCGGGCAGAGACTCCTCTATCAGACCCTGCATCCTGCGGGAGAGAGTGTGTGTCAGTAACTGTGTCTTCCATCTAAAACAAAGTCCAGGCCTCCACAGCTGCAGTTTTTTCTCTGGGCTTAGGTATGGATTTGTTTTCTGGACTCAGGGCCCTGGTCCCCCCTTTTCCCCTTGATTGTGGGGGGCAGTGCTTACTGAGAACCTGGCCCTGTGGGAGCAGCAGAGGCTTTCCTGGCTCCGAGATGGGGTTGGGGGCTCCGCTGGCTCTTCTGTTCGTCTTGTCTGCTCTCCCTGTCACCCATTACCCTAGAGTTTTCAACCCTCCCTGGGAAGAGTTTGTCAGTGTCTATTAAAATTTAACCACCTTCCTGATCCAGCATTCATCTTCTGGATGTCAGTCCTCCTTAAAGCCTCTACATGTGCAGAGAGAGACATGCGATACCCACCATACGGGCACTATCGATTATACCTTGTTCCTAAGGGTGAAAACTCAGACAGTGTGAATGTCTGCCACTAGGGTCATAGAGACTAAATTACCGTGGGTCTGGGCTGTGGACTTCTGTATAGTAGTTTCAGTCAGTTCAGTCGCTCAGTCATGTCCAACTCTTTGCAACCCCATGAACCACAGCACACCGGGCCTCCCTGTCCATCACCAACTCTTGGAGCCATATCCATTGAGTCAGTGATGCCATCCAACCATCTCATCCTCTGTTGTCCCCTTCTCCTCCTGCCCTCAATCTTTCCCAGCATCAAGGTCTGTTCCAATGAGTCAGCTCTTTGCATGAGGTGGCCAAAGTATTGGAGCTTCAGCTTCAACATCAGTCCTTCCAATGAACACCCAGGACTGATCTTTAGGATGGACTGGTTGGATCTCCTTGCAGTCCAAGGGACTCTCAAGAGTCTTCTCCAACACCACAGTTCAAAAGCATCAGTTCTTCAGTGCTCAGCAATGGCACCCCACTCCAGTACTCTTGCCTGGAAAATCCCATGGACGGAGGAGCCTGGTAGGCTGCAGTCCATGGGGTCGCTGAGGGTCAGACACAACTGAGCAACTTCACTTTCACTTTTCCCTTTCATGCATTGGAGAAGGAAATGGCAACCCACTCCAGTGTTCTTGCCTGGAGAATCCCAGGGATGGTGGAGCCTGGCGGGCTGCCGTCTATGGGGTCGCACAGAGTCGGACGCGACTGAAGCAGCTTAGCAGCAGCAGCAGCTTTCTTTATGTAGCAGTTTAAAATGTTGCAAATAGATTTATGTGTTGAACATACAACAATCTGTGGGACATACTGAGTGGGGAGTAACAGAGCGAAGGGCCTACAAGGAAGTGTGACAGGGGTCCCCTCTGGAAGCAGTCAGGTTAGAGTTGGAGTCATGATGGTTAGGGAGATTCAGTTACCTGTATCTGTTGTAATTTACATTTTCCTCGGCAACAAGAATGTAAATATGTGTTGCTTGTATGGATGCTCACTCGCTTAGTTTTATCTGACTCTTTGTGTCCCCGTGGACTATAACCCGCCAAGCTCCTCTGTCGAGGGGATTCTCCAGGCAGGAATACTGGAGTGGGTTGGCCTTCTCTTCTCCAGATTGCTTGTATATTGGTAAATAAATATATTTTAGAATGATGCACTTTTAGGTTTGCAGTTAAATTTCTTGAAAGCAGGGGTGAAAGGCCTGTTGGGGTCACTTCCTGCCCAGTATCCAGCCCCCTGGACTGTCTGCTCTCCCCAGCCTTCAGTCTCTGCTCTGGAGAATATTCTGATTACTGCCCCAAATGACTCTTTGTTGCCAAATCCAATGTTACTTCTGGCATCTCATCAGCTGGTGGTATTTGACACACACTGCTGGCTCAGCTTCTCTCTGGCTCTGTGTCTTTTCAGTTTCTTTCTTGTTTTTTTTTTTTTTTTCTTTTTTTTTTTTACCCCTTCTTCCCAGTCCCTGAATGTTTGCATTCCTCAGCTCTCTGGGCTGTTCCCAGCTGTGTCTCCTTCATCCCCCACTCCTCCACCTGGGTTCCTCTCCTGGTAAATTTACTTATTCCATTGAGTGCCTCCTTTGCCATCTCTTCTGGCCCCTACCAGTCCTCTTCTGTAGTCCTGCTCTCTCGCCATCTGCCCATATTCCTCCGTGATTCTGGAAGCCTATACTTAAGGGAATTACTGCCCCTGCACCCTGAAACCGCCCCTCTCCTGTGCTTCCTATCCGCTGCTGGCCCACCATCCAACCCGCCGCCAAACTAGAAATGGGGAATCTTGGTCCTTGGTCCCTCTGCCTTCCATCATAGGCCACAGCAGTCAGCACATAGGACCTGGGTATTCCGTGGCCCCAAGCCCCACTGCTGTTGCCTCATTGAAGCTTTATATGAGTTTTCGCTGGGATTAACTCTTATCCCTCCTTCAAGGTTAGGAAGTGGAGTGGTTCTTTGTACATTCTGCCTTCATAAATCCTAATTCCCTGAGCAGATTGATGGTAGCTGCCCCCTGTTCCCCTTCTGAGGAAGAGCCCCTCATGTCATCATTATTAGTCAGTTCTCTGCAAGTTGTCTTGTTTCAATTGAAAGCTTATTATTTGAAGTTTGTGATTGGAGTTGTTTTCTAACTATCTAATCATATTTGTGGTGGTTTGATCCTGAAAGGCTCATGGTGGAGGGGGAGCTGTGAACTCTAGCATCGTCTCTGTCTTGCATGCTTCTGAGATCCTGGGGAGTTACTATTGAGGACATTAAGTTCCTGACTGCAGAGGTGACTGGGTCAAATAAAACCAGGCTCAGTGGAATTTTAGTTACCCTTATAACTTTTAATGGGCTTCCCAGGTGGCTCAGTGGTAAACAATCTGCCTGCCAATGCAAGAGATACAAGAGACACAGGTTTGATCCCTGGGTCAAGAAGATCCCCTGGAGTAGGAAATAGCAACCCACTCCAGTATTGTTGCCTGGGAAATCCATGGGCAGAGGAGCCTGGCAGGCTACAGTCCATGAAGGTACAAAGAGTCAGACAGGACTGAGCAACTGAGCACCCACATACGACTTTTAATAATGACACATTGTAAACTTTTCTCTTAAAAATATTTAGAAATCTGAACAAGAGAGCTGTGAGTACTGGTGGTTACTCTTTTTTTGTTTGGCTGCTCTGCATTGCACGTGCGATGATCTTGGTTCCCTGACCAGGGATGGAACCTGCGCCTCCTACCTTAGAAGTGCAGAGTCTTAACCACTGGACCACCAGGGAAGTCCCTGGTGGTTACTGTTTTTAAAAATAGCCCCCACAATCCCGAAAGGGCCTCAAAGGTAATAATTTACAGAGAAATGACTCTTGATTGCTAGAAGCCGTCAAGGGGAAGATGGAAGCTGATTTTAGCCTTCCCCGTTTTGCAACTCCTGTTCATGGGTGGGTAACAGACATGGGTGGGTCCACTGTCATGGACACTGGAATTTTCCCACAGAGAAAACTAAACTGCCTTTTAAAGTTTACAAATAATTGGAATGTCAGAAAGGGGAGAGAGTCTTGGTCCTGAAGTTTATTTCAAGTAAGATACTAAACAGAACCTGTAGATCTAGTTCTAGGTTTTGTGATATCTCTCCTGCTCAGCTCTCCCCAAGCTTTCTTTGCAGCTTGGTTTCATTCAATGTCCTAAAAATTTGATATAATGGAAGGTAAGACTCCATTCTGAAGGAGATCAGCTTTGGGATTTCTTTGGAAGGAATGATGCTAAAGCTGAAACTCCAGTACTCTGGCCACCGTATGCAAAGAGTTGACTCATTGGAAAAAGACTCTGATGCTGGGAGGGATTGGGGGCAGGAGGAGAAGGGGACGACAGAGGATGAGATGGCTGGATGGCATCACTGACTCGATGGATGTGAGTCTGAGTGAACTCCGGGAGTTGGTGATGGACAGGGAGGCCTGGCGTGCTGCGATTCATGGGGTCGCAAAGAGTCGGACACGACTGAGCGACTGAACTGAACTGAACTAAAGACTCATTAGCTTTGCTAATGTGCCGTTTACTCATCTCTCTAAAATAATGTTATGGGGACATGATGCTCCTTTTCCTCTTCATTTCTGTAAGAACCACTCCCAAATTCTATTCCTTATTTCTAAGTTTATATCATGTGGGCCCCTGGCCAACTAGACCTATAGGCCTTTCTAACCCTGCCATTATTTCTTCACATTTATTTGCCTAAGATTCAAATTGTTTTAAGGGCATAGCCAGCATCTCCCCTCAACAGACAAGCCATGGGGATTTTCTAGCAAACATCTCTAGGCTTAATACTTGTGTTGATGTTTTGAAATGTCTTCCCTGATTTGGAAGTTCAGATATATTTTCTTTTGAGTGGTGACTAGGTCTCTGAAAGACAGGTAGTGAGTACTGTTTTTAGAACTCAGTTCTTATACAGGCATACCTTGTTTTGTTGTGCTTTACTTACAAACTGAAGGTTTGTGGGAACCCTGCCTCGAGCAAGTGAATCAGTGTGCCATTTTCTGAACAGCATTTGCTCATTCTGTGTCGCACTTGGATAATTCTTGCAGTATTTCAAACTTGTTCATTACTGTTGTTACATGTTCAGTGATCTTTGATGTTACTGCCATGACTCACCAAAGGCTTAGATGATTGGTGTTCTTTAGCAATAAAATATTTTTCAATCTTATATTATTAAATTTTTAAACAATGCTTTTTTAAAAAAAAATCACATAATGCTATTGCACACTTAATAGACGGCGGTTTAGTGTAAACTTAACTGTTATGTGCCCTGGAAAACCAAAAAATTCATGTGGCTTGCTTTACTGTGCTCTTTGCTTGATTGCGTTGATCTGGAACCAAACCCACAGTATCTCTGAGGTATACCTATATAGATGTGCCAGGGAAAGGTTCACCTTATTGAAAGTTGCCAGTACAATTGTTCCTTGGTATCCCTTTGGGGATTGGTTCCAGGACCCTCTTGGATATCAAAATCCACTGATGCTTAAGTCCCTTATATAAAACGCACTTGCATATAACTTAGGCACATCCTCTTATATACTTTAAATCATTGCTGTATCTAATTAAATACTTAATTAAATTGCTTAAAATATCTAATATTATGTAAATAGTTCCAGGTACATGGCAAATTCAAGTTTTGTTTTTTGAAAGTTTCTGGGGAAAAAAAATTTTTTTTAATTTTTTTTTGTGGTTAGTCAAATCCATAGATGCAGAACTGGCAGTTATACAGAAGTTCAACTGTATCTTTCAGTATGAATCCTTTGGTAAAGTGAATAGAGTGTCTACTGAGTTCTAAGATGTTCATCTCCCCTCTTGTTTAAATCAGAATGCATCAGCCAATCAGGGGTTCATGTAATGTGCCTGACTTCCTCCCCCCAAAGTTTTTTTTTTTTTTTTAAATAATAACTTTAGAATTAAATACGTTTGCTTAATGGCTACTATGGATCAAGAACTGTGATGAGCCCTTTTTACAAGGATTCACTGATTTAATTCTCAGAGCAGCTTCATGAGGTGGAAGGCAGTATTATTTCATTGTACAGATAGGGAAACTGAGGCTCAGCTAGCGTGTGTAATTTTCCCAAGTTATTAGTGGAGTTAGGGTTGGAAGTCCGCATGAGCTCTTTATTCTCACTGATACTTTGTGACTTTGAGTTTGGTTGCTCAGTGGTTGGGAGGAATCTCCTTGCCCTCGGGTCTGTACAGAACCAACACAGATGCAGTGTCCCTGGATGCCCAGAGCCAGACCTAAGAGGCAACATCCTTAGCAGGCCCATCCCCTCCAGCCCACAGTGTGGAATCTGTGTGTGATGTATGTTTTCTTTTTCTAAAACTGGGATGGAGCTCGGAACAGCAAATATTTAATCAGAGCAAATTCCCGTTGCTAAATCCTGCCAGCTTGTTCTACTTGGAGGTTCTTTACCCAAAAATATTCACCACATGCTGAAAGCTAGACGACTTGAGTCACCCACAGAGCATAAGGCAGGTCTTAGTATTTAGAGTAGGGGGTTGTTTGCCTACTTTTATTGTGGATGAGATATACAGTGCCACACACTCACCCTTTGATGAGCCTAAGGGCCCCAGGCACAGTAAGTAAGGGTTTGGGGGAGGGGAGTTTGTGGGGGATGACAGGGTGGGTGCTCATGCCTGCTGGCAGGAGCATTCTTCTTGAACTGATCTGAGGAGAAGAGAGAATTGGGTGTGGGTAGGGAGGTGGAGAAGAATCTGACTGGGAAAGATGGACTGGGTAAATTAAAGGGAAGCTGACTCCCAAATCACTGCAGGTGGTGACTGCAGCCATGAAATTAAAAGACATTTACTCCTTGGATGGAAAGTTATGACCAGCCTAGACAGAATATTAAAAAGCAAAGACATTACTTTGTCAACAAAGGTCTGTCTAGTCAAGGCTGTGGTTTTTCCAGTAGTCATGTATGGATGTGAGAGTTGAACTATAAAGTGCTGAAGAATTGATGCTTTTGAACTATGGTGTTGGAGAAGACTCTTGAGAGTCCCTTGGACTGCAAGGAGATCCAACCAATCCATCCTAAGGGAGATCAGTCCTGGGTGTTCATTGGAAGGACTGATGTTGAAGCTGAAACTCCAATACTTTGGCCACCTGATGCAAAGAACAGACTCATTTGAAAAGACCCTGATGCTGGGAAAGATTGAGGGCAGGAGAAGGGGACAACAGAGGATGAGATGGTTGGATGGCATCACCAACTCAATGTACGAGTTTGGGTAAACTCCGGGAGTTGGTGATGGACAGGGAGGCCTGGCACGCTGTGATTTATGGGGTCGCAGAGTCGGACACGACTGAGTGACTGAACTGAACTGACATGCATGTTATGGGAGGAGTGTCGGGGTGCTGTGCAAAACGGATTAGCTTTGCTGATAGGGGGAACAGAGAAGGTAGGGGAAGAGCTGAATGAATATTACAGAGCAGTAAATACCATATGAATAAAACAAATAAGGTGGAGGCATGGTGCCTCCTTTTACAAATTTAAAGCAATATTACCTCCTTATGACTTTACTATCGTGTGAGATGAGTGCAATTGTGCGGTAGTTTGAGCATTCTTTGGCATTACCTTTCTTTGGGACTGGAATGAAAACTGACCTTTTCCAGTCTTGTGGCCACTGCTGAGTTTTCCAAATTTGCTGGCATATTGAGTGCAGCACTTTCACAGCATCATCTTTCAGGATTTGAAATAGCTCAACTGGAATTCAATCACCTCCACTAGCTTTGTTCGTAGTGATGCTTAGCACTTTCACAGCATCATCTTTCAGGATTTGAAATAGCTCAACTGGAATTCAATCACCTCCACTAGCTTTGTTCGTAGTGATGCTTCCTAAGGCCCACTTGATGGACAGGGAGGCCTGGCATGCTGTGGTTCATGAGGTCACAAAGAGTCGGATATGACTGAGCAACTGAACTGAACCTCCTTATTACCAGTACCACTCATAGGGTGCAGCTTTTGTTTCCTGCTACAGGCTCTGAAACATTCACTTGTACGGGGTCCCCCATGACTTCAGCAGATGAAGATTTTAACCGTGTGAATTTGCTCACTCACTATGAAACAGCTGAAAATTCAGACTCCTTCAGAAAGCCCTTGCTAAGGTCTCTCATGACCTGGTGGGGGTGCATCCTGTATCTTAATCACTGTTTTCAAGCAGTTTCCAGACTCACCTTCTCACTGGAATGCTCCAGGGTGCTTCCAACCCTATATGTTAAAAACAAACTCCCAGAGCTCTTTTCAGTTCCTAGGGCTTCCCTGGTGGCTTAAGAGGGTAAAGCGTCCGCCTGGAATGTGAAGACCTGGGTTCAATTCCTGAGTCAGGAAGATTCCCTGGAGAAGGGATAGGCTACCCACTCCAGTACTCTTGCCCGGAAAATCCTATGGACAGAGGAGCCTGGGAGGCTGCAAGTCCATGGGGTCCCAAAGAGCTGGACACGACTGAGCAACTTCACTTTCCTTTTTCGCTTTAACCCTACTCCCCCTCCACCCTAAAAACTTTAAAAAGGCAGATAAGAACCCTCTCGCTATCCTTCAGTCCTGCCAACTATGACTTCTACCCATAGACTTTGTATTTTTTCTGCTACTAGTTTCCTTTCTTCAACTGTTACCCGGACTGTTAATTCAGTGGCCTTCAAATCCTCCTGCCTCAAACTTGTCCCTTTTCTCACATGTTCTTCACTTTGTAGCCAAAGGCATTCCAGCTTAAATAGCTGTTTCCCTTTCCTTACAGTGTGGGAGCCAGACTTCTTGGCGTGGCGTATACCCGGCCCTTCTCACCAAGATCATGCCTTATTTTGAGCTTTATCTCTTGGCAAGGAATACTTTTTTAGTATAAGTATGCCCCATTCAATATTTAGTCTAACTGTATCCCAAAATATTGTTATATTAAAAATTAGTTGTTATTTATACAACATTTAAATTTAACTAGACAATCTGTGTTTTACCTGGCTTGGTCAAAAAATAATAGCAATATCTCTCTTTGTGCATTTACATCTTGCTGTGATCTAAAAAAATTGGAGTTGCAGGAACTTGCTGACCACAAAATGTTTGGTATTTCTTTATGAAATATTTTATAGCTATGCATGAAAGTAGAACTATTATAATGGGATCTCAGTAGCAATGCATTTTTGCCCAAGACACTCATTTAAAAAAAAATCATATTTGAGATCCAGGTATAGTAATGATTGCAGATCTTTTCTGAGGGAGAGAATCCTCAGGGAGGAAGATGAACTTCAATTACATTTAGTCTTCCTTCTGTTTATGGAAATCTTTTATTTTAAAACTTTTTAAATTTTTATTTTTTGGCTGCACTAGGTGACTTGTGGGATCTTAGGTCTCGGATGGAAATTTTAATAACCTCATTGCTTAGGCTCTTTTCTGTAGAATAAACGAAATTATCATGCTTCAGCTTTACCTTTAGTGTTTTGTCCTTTCTCTCGCTGGTTTTAGTTTTTGTTTTGTGAGTAAAGGCTAAATGTGATTTTTCAACTCATTTTCTGTTCTGAAGAGTGTTCAGCTTTGATGCTGGTAAGAAGCAGATTTTTCTCTTTTTTTTTTTTAAACAGTAAATCTTTATTTTCTGACATTAATAGAAATGTGCTGCTTGTTCTCATAATGTAAGTTTTTAATTATTCTGATAATGTAAGTGGGTTTTATATTAAAACTTTCTAATTATACTGGAATAAACATATTCAAAAGCAGAGACATCACTTTGCCAACTAAGGTCCGTCTAGTCAAGGCTATGGTTTTTCCTGTGGTCATGTATGGATGTGAGAGTTGGACTGTGAAGAAGGCTGGGCGCCGAAGAATTGATGCTTTTGAACTGTGGTGTTGGAGAAGACTCTTGAGAGTCCCTTGGACTTCAAGGAGATCCAACCAGTCCATTCTGAAGGAGATCAGTCCTGGGATTTCTTTGGAAGGACTGATGCTAAAGCTGAAACTCCAGTACTTTGGCCACCTCATGCGAAGAGTTGACTCATTGGAAAAGACTCTGATGCTGGGAGGGATTGGGGGCAGGAGGAAAAGGGGACGACCGAGGATGAGATGGCTGGATGGCATCACTGACTCGATGGACGCGAGTCTGAGTGAACTCCGGGAGTTGGTGATGGACAGGGAGGCCTGGCGTGCTGCGATTCATGGGGTCGCAAAGAGTCGGACACGACTGAGCGACTGAACTGAACTGAACTGAACTGAAACCATTTATCAGATTAAGATCCATAAATAAAGAACTCCAGTGGATCAAGTAAAAATCCTATTAACCACCAATTCACAGAACAATATATTAAATTAAAAAAAAGATGTGAACCTTACTAGTAATGAGAACTATGGACATTGAAACAGTTTCATGGTTTTTAACCCTTAAATGTGGTGCTCAGGCTGGGAATGTGAGCAGTCTCAAATATTGCTGGTGGGATATAAATGCAGCCTTTGAAAACAGTGATTTGACTTTGTTGCTTGAAATTTTAAAATGTAGCTACTACCTGACCCATTGATTTCATTGCTAGGTTAGGAGTTTATCCTACATAAATAAAGACATATGTGCGCTTAATCTCTATATTTACACATTTTAAGAAAAAATACCCGTGCATTATAAGCATAACTTTCAAAAATTCTGATGCTGGATTTCAGAATTCATTAGGGGTAAGTGAAGGGTGAGTGGTACGTTATGAGCGCTATATCTCTAAAAAGGATTCAGAGAAAATTAAGGAAAAGGTCTTTGGAAGAGAGACTTTCTTCTCAGTCTTAATTTCTCTTGGTACATGGTGTATTTCACATTGGATTTTGACTTGCAGGCTGAAAGAACCACACCAACTCTTCCTTATGTAGTTTTAACAAAGACTTTCTCTCTTTTTCTTCAGATCCCTTATTTTGAAGATATTTGTAAAGGCATTAAAGCTGGTGACACCTGTGAGAAGCTGGTGGGGTATTCTGCAGTATACAGAGTCTGTTTTGGAATGGCCTGTTTCTTCTTCATCTTCTGCCTCCTGACCTTGAATATCAACAACAGTAAAAGCTGTAGAGCCTACATTCACAATGGGTGAGTCTTCACAGGGATCGTTTCTCCTTTCCTTGAACTCAGAGCAGCATTCCAAGGCGTCTTCTACTCGTCACACCCTCTGACTGCTTTTCCTCTACTTGAAATTGTTGACAGTGATTTTAGAGAAGGTGGAAATTACACTTTTCACCGCACAGTGGACTAAGAACCGAATTCCTGTTTGTGACACCTGATGCCATAATGAGAAATGCAGTGGAGATAAGAGTTTATTTCTCATACCAAGACCTTCCCCCAGGTCATTTCCACCCTGCAACAAAAGGGTTTGGCAGAATCAGAGGCCAAACATTGAGTCTGTCTAATTATGGGAGGAGGCAGTCCCCAGTCACTTAATTTCTTCCCCTCCATTTGAAGTGAACAGAATCATGGATTGACACACTTACCTTCTAAGAGGTCTTTTGTCCTTCCTTGAATATCATTTGAATACATTTCCTGTTTTTTTTTTTTTCCCCCTCCAGCTTTTGGTTCTTTAAACTTCTGCTGTTGGGGGCCATGTGCTCAGGAGCCTTCTTCATTCCAGATCAGGAGACCTTTCTGAATGGTACGAATGGAGAGTTGGGGGTGTCTATTTATTGTGTTTTCACCCACTTTGTAAAATTTTTCCGAAGCATAGTCCAGGGTGCCTTTGGTAGTTTAGGTTGCTAACATTCTTATAGCTTAAAAAAACACCTGCCTCACCAGCCCACACTTCATTCACCCTCTCTACTTCTTGTCTCCCCCCCAACACCCCCCACCCCACCCGCACCTCCCCGGATTGGTGACAGGACCTCTAGTTACTCTGCTGGCTGAAGAATTGAAGTTAAAGGTTATTGGCCTGAAGAGAAAACGAGGCACTTGGAAGCCGTGTTTGAAAACTAGTTTAGCATGTCAGCAGCGTGACCAGGGAGACCTTGTTCTTTCTGCCCTACTCATAAACTCAGGGCTTCTAAGCAGCTTTAAATCTGCTGCAGCGATAGTGGGCTAAAAAAGGCTATGTCTAAGATGTAGCTGTGTCTAAGATAGTGGGGTCCTCTAGGCTATGTCTAAACCTGAGTGGTGTGAGACTGTGTAACATTTAACTCTATTCAGTCAGTTATATTCAATTCAATTGTATATCCTTATCGATGGAATCTACCAGAAATATTTAATATGAAGCATTCAATCATAAGTGAAACAAGGGGCCCTTCTTTATTTGAGCTGGGGAGGGGAAAAATAAAGCCTGCGTTTCAGAGTTTCAAAGCACTGTTCAAACGCAATGGATTCACTTTCCTAATCAAGATAGTGAAAGTATTCACTCTATGAATGAGCATAGGTCCTCAAAGAGCCACATGCCAGGTCCAGCGAGTTTCTTAGGGTCACACTGCTTCTATGCATTCCTTAAGGAAGTTGTATCCAAGTTGTCTTTTAACCTAAAATGCCTGTAACTAGTTTTCTAGTCCCCACAGAGGTCCTTGTATATATTAGAATAATATACTTAGAATGGAGGGGACCTAACAGTTAGTCCGCTAGCTCAGCTCAGTTGTTTTATAGATAACCCAGAGATGTGAGGTGCTCATCCAAGGTTTGAGCTGCTTTGTGGCTGAGCCAGAGGTAGGACTCCAGTTTGAACCTCATTTCTTCACTGAACCTTGATGGTTCTCTCCCCAGTAAAATTCAGATCTTGGGTGTTTCTGGCAATGTGTGATTTTATTTTAAATGGGAGGTTGTTGTTGCTTTTATGAATTAACTACATCTGTTAAGGTATCTGGCATTTATTTATAGCATGGAGGTGAAGCTTGGATGCTGTGGTGCCAGACTGCCTGTGCTCACATCCTTTACTGGCTGCAGGACCTGGTCAGCTTATGTAGACTCTGTTTTTATCATCTGTAAAGCGGGTATAATAGTAGTACCCACCTTGTACAGTTGTATGGGAATTCAGTGTGTTAGCAGTACAGGGAGCCTGAGGTAAGAATTAACCATAGGCATTACTCTCTTGAGTTAGACAGTTGGGACCGTAACCTCATCTCCGTTCAAACGGTCTTCTTTTGCAGCCTGGCGCTATGTGGGAGCCGTCGGAGGCTTCCTCTTCATAGTCATCCAGCTCCTCTTGCTTGTGGAGTTTGCGCATAAATGGAACAAGAACTGGTATGTGCCTTTGTGGAAAGCTTCCACGTGAACTCACTCTCTGGCCCAGAGGAAGTGCCCAGTGTCGACAGAGGCCCTACCCTGAGTCGTATTGCCAGGGGTTAGCAGCCTGCTTACACCAAAACTGGTTTTTGCTGGTTCTCTCCCTTCCCCCTGCTCTCTGAACCTCTTCCTTCACTCCTCTCCCACACTGATTTTCTCTCATTCCTACCTTTCTTTTTCCTGCATCAGTTCTTTTCACTTTTTTCTCCCTTTTCCCCTACACCCTCTCATTTGGACTCTGAGACTTAGCCACGGGCAACCCCCCTGCTTGCTGAAGCCTCGCAGCCCAGCTGTGTGCTGTGTCAGTGGCTAAAAACATTGAGTGAGCTTTATCTTAGGCCCCCATCCTTGGCAGACTAAGAAGAAAGTAGTTTGGAGCTGAAAGTTCACTTTCAGCAAAGGCTATTCAATGGACTAGTTCTTTCCTCTTTAAAAATAATTTTGTTGCTTCTCAACTGCCTAAGAAAAGAAGGGCCCCTTCATTAGGACCTTTTGTTGTGCTCACTTAGAAAGCCATCCTGACTTTTAAAAATATAGACACTTAAGTGCCTTAAAAATAGGATTCACGTCCCAAGATGTGTGGCAAATGCCAGAGTATTAATGGCTCATTTTATTTCTTGCTGAGCTACGTTGAGGAAATGACTAGAAAAGGGTCCAGCTTCTTCAGTGCTAAGGCCAAGGTGACTTTGTTACTCTGGGCAAAGCTCTGTCTGCCTTAACTGCTCTGTCTGACTTTATAACATATGAATGAAAATAACTGCCTGCTGTATCTAGTAAGGCTCTTGTTATTTTGTAGATTTTCTAGGCATCATGTTATTTTATACTGTTTTGGGGTAGGGGAAATCTGAAAGTTCTATATGAATGTGAATTTATTTTTTTAATTTTGGATAACATAAAATATACTGTCCACATTCTCTCAAAACACTTTTCATTCTGATTATATTCTGCAGCTTGGTAGTTGTTGTTTTGTTTGGGTTTTGTTTTGTTTTTTAAAGATCAAATCATGAGATGCATGAATAAAAAGATACTGCTAGTCATTCTATTATTTGGTAAATACTAGAGTATGCACCCAAATGCCAACGTTAAAAATGTTTATAGCACATCAGATCATCTTCCAAGTAGCACTACAGTCGTATTTTGGTATTTTTCAAGTCTTAATCACTATGAAAATGCAGATTTCTAGGTCTGAATTGTGCTCATATGTGAATTTTTTTAAAGTGTATTTGTTTTTGGTTGTGCTGGGTCTTCACTGCCGCTCAGGCTCTTCTCTAGTTGCGGCGAGCAGGGGCCACTCTTCATTGTGGTGCCCGGGCTTCTCTTGGGGAGCACGGGCTCAGCAGTGTGGTGCATGGGCTTTGGTGGTTCTTCGGCATGTGGAATCTTCCCAACCAGGGATTGAACCTGTGTCCCCTGCACTGGCAGATTCTTATCCACTGTACCACCAGGGAAGTCCAAAATATAAGTTTATTATTGCATGCTGTCCTACATTTTGAGTCATCCTGAAAACCTAGTATGTTTGGGGTTTCTACTAGATCTTGTTTTGAGGCTGCAAAGTTTTCCTGAAGATAAGTCTAATGGATGACTATAGTTTTACGTGACCCCGTTTTCTCAGTTGTACAGAAGAAATGTGCACAGTAAGTTAGAAATGCATTTTAATTGATAAAATATCACACTTTGCATTGATTCTTAATGTACTTTCACTCTGAATTTTTTATTAGACAAAATATAATATGTCATCCCCATTTTTTTCTAAGATTTTCACAAATTTCAAGTTAGGAACTTGGTAGTAAAATATTAATATCTTTGATTCTGAGGGCCTGATTTGCCCATTAAATAGTATGTTCTCTCGAGAATGCTTGTGCTGCTTTATTCTGACTTTTAATGTTTTGATTGATTCTGAAGCCATTTTCTAGGACTGATTATCGATGCCAAGTTTTAACAGGCGTTTTGGAAGCGTTTGATCACTTTAAAAACTTTTCAGAAGCCACCTAATAGGAATGGCTTAAGAGCTTTGCAGCGATTGATGTTGCTGTTGTACTGGCTGTGGGGCCAGTATCCCAACAAAATCCCTTTTGTCCACATACTCGTGGCTTGTTGATCTGCCTAAAATTAAGATTAAGCTAGGAAGTGTACAAGTATTGTTATTTTTATGTAAGTTTGTTTAATTTAGGGTTGTTTTTTTTTAGTGGAGATTCTTGCTTTCAAGGTTAGTCTAGAAAATATAATACTTGTATCTCTCTTCAAGGATGAAACAACCAAACTTTTTCTTCTCTTTTCTTTTTTCTCCTTTTGTAAAGATCTTGAGAAAGAGATAATCTCAAAGGCAGCAGGACAGAAAGGCCATGGGCCTGGATACCAGGCAGCAGGTTTTAATGTCCCTGACTATCTGGCTGTTTCACTTGAGGCAAGTGTGCGTCTTCAGTTGCTCAGTCGTGTCTGACTGTGATCACAGGGACTATAGCCCGCTAGACTCCCCTGTCCATGGGATTCTCCCGGCAAGAATACTGGCGTAGGTTGCCATTCCCTTTTCCAGGGGATCTTCCTGACCCAGGGATTGAACCCGGGTTTCCTGCATTGCAGGCAGATTCCTTACCATCTTTGAATCTTAAGGCATATGACTTGACTACTGTGACCTCAGTTTTTATACCTGTGAAGTGATGTGTCTTGTTCTTTTGTTAAAAGATAAGCTAGGGCATTTAAAAATGTTTGTTAAAATTGGTTCAAATTTAGCACTCTCCAACACCTCCAGTGAAGAGTTGACTCATTGGAAAAGACTCTGATGCTGGGAGGGATTGGGGGCAGGAGGAGAAGGGGACGACAGAGGATGAGATGGCTGGATGGCATCACTGACTCGATGGACGTGAGTCTGAGTGAACTCCGGGAGTTGGTGATGGACAGGGAGGCCTGGCATGCTGTGATTCATGGGGTCACAAAGAGTCGGATGCAACTGAACTGAACTGAATCTAGCAAGTAGAAAGGAGCTCTGAGGAGCTGTACAAAATAAAAGGACTTTTATAGGCAAAAGGGAGAAGAGACAAGGAGGTTACGTTAGGCAGAAAAGCAGTTTAGTTATTGTGAGGTAACTTCCCTATAGGGGATGGCAGGTCCTACCAGTCAGACTACCTAACTAGTTAACTAGACTATCTAATTAGTGCTGAATAGGAGATTTCTGATTGACTGGATTAGTTTCTGATGGACTGTTGCGTTGGTTTGGTGACATGGGGCTTAGCCTTAGTGACTTCATTTTAAGTCTTTCATCTTGTTTTTAACACTTCCTAGGTCAATTTTTGTGGTTTAAAGTGTCAGTTCTATATCAAAACTGAAATCACAAAAAATAGTATAGTCAGGTGTTTCTAATGAAGACTCACTTCCTAGACTTTCTAGGTTTAAAAATTCACGTTGTTGTTGGCTTTTGTTCTCCGCTAGCCCTCATCCCTGAGCCCAGCCACCTCTTCTAACCTGATAACCTGCTTGCTTCTGTATCTATACACTTCATCCTGCTGCTTGGTCCTTTTCTAATCTTCATCCAAGTGCTCACACTGAGCATTGATTCAAAATTTTGGGAGTGCCAACTCTGTGCCAGGCACCAAGAGTATAGTCACGGCATTATTCGGCGTGTCTACAGAGGTTGTCTCGGGAGGACCAGCAGAGTCCGGAGCAACAGGTAGCGTCCACTCTGTCGTCATTGCTGCATCGAGTTGTCCTCTGACAGTTGGCAGTCCTTGCACAGACATTCTTTAAGCACCTGTTGCTTGCCAGGCATTTGACAGTAGGCAGTGAATGCAACAGTGCCCTGCTCTGTGGAGTGTGTATCCTCCTGGAGAGGAGACGGGGTAGCTAATAAGCCTAATCAAGCAAATAAGTGATAGGCTCAATGGTGGAGAGTGTGCTGTCGGTGTGAGAGCTGGGGCCAGCAGGGCAGGGAAAGGGTTCCATTATAAGGCATGAGGGAGATGAAGGAACTTGAGAAGAGCCTGAGCTTCTCAAGAAGCACACAAGAGCTGTGCTGGCTGGTCTAAGGAGCGAGGAGACATCCACTGTGGCTGGACCCCAGAGGTGCGAGGGGAGGGGGCAAGGGATAAAGTCATTCATCAGAGATGGCCCTGGACCAGATCATGAAAGGTTTCTGGGGCCATCATGGCAGATGGCAGGGCACTAGAGGGACAGAATCCAATGCACATTTTAAGTTAAGAAAAGACGAGAGGAGGTTGTAGGTGCAAGTAAGGAGACTAGTGGGAGGTGACCCAGGGGAGGGATGCCGTAGCTTGATGCTAGATGGTAGCAGCAGTCAGATGCTGATAGAGTCTGAAGTGGGAACCAAGGGAGTTTGCTGCTGGAATTGGCATGATGTTGGGGAGAGGGGAGGGGCAGGGAGTGAAAGACAGTGGTTGAGAAACTACAGTTCTTTATCTACCCCCACCCCTAATGGAATTGCCACATTCTGAGGTTGGGAAGACCATAGGAGAGCAGGTTTGGGGATGGAAGTTTGAATACTGGCAAGTTAACCTGGACCTCCTAAGGTCCACAAGCCAGTTAGACCTCCAAGTGGAGACGCTAACAGGGATAATATGAGCCTGGAGTACAGGGGAGAGGCTAGGGTTGAAGATTTAACCTTGGGAATCCAAGCAAAATCAACTGTTAAGAAAGTCCTTCTTACACTAATAAAATAGCCCAAAAGACTGGGGAGGACATAGCTGGACCCCCCCCCCCCCCCCCCACTTACACACTGGTCAGCAGTGTTCACCTTTTTCTTCATAAGCCATTTTCTCTCCCTGTCAACAGGTAGCATTTGACTCTTTGCTTTCTCTGAGTCTCACTTTATCTTCATGTGATTTGTGTGCCTTCTCTATTACAATGACTCCACAGTCATCGGACCGCCTGGCTCGGTGTCAGGAGTGTGACGGTCATTATCATTTTGGCCTTTCCTCTTTGTTTGCTTTCTGGCCGCAGTAACTTCTCCATCATTCAAACATTTCAGCTGGGCTGCTTGAACAGCTTCCAACTCTGAGAAGACATTAAGCAAGTTGCCTGCTCTCGAAGTTTTGTGAGATGTGGTTACAAAGGGCAGTTGACCCCTAAGGCAGATGAGGTGATTCAGACCAACCCCTGTTGTAGTTCTGGCCTCTTCTTTTAGCATCAGTAAGCACTCTTCTTTGTTCTGAACAATCTCTATAGGTTGTTAAGCCACCACATACTTCTCCCATCCCTTTAATTATGTTTATATAAAATAATATAATCTTTACACTAGTCTCCTCTTCTAGAGTCTTTATTATAAATCCCATTAAAATTTTTACTCTTTTTCTGGCTGATTTTATTCTTCACTTTATTTATTTATTTTTTTAGAGGGGGTGGCTGCGCTCCAAGGCATGTGGGATCTTAGTTCCTCAACCAGGAATCAAACCTAGGCCCCTGGCAGTGAGAGTGCTGAGACCTAACCACTAGACCACCAGGGAATTCCTGCCTTCACTTTTTTTTTTTTAATGTCAGACTCTTCCTTAATCATACCTGGCATTGTTTGGGAGAAGCAGTCCTGGTATAGAGTCGTCTTTTCAGGGCAAAGACAAAAGAGATGAGGTCAGCCAGTCTTTCTCTGGGTGGAGTTCAATTACTTCTCTCTCCCTAAACAGAAGATGGGCAGCAGCAGGAGCTGCTGGCAGCACTTGGAGAAAGAGACTGGCACCTCCGGGCTCTGTGTTTCTGGGAAAATTCAGCGAGAACTCCAGCACACAGCCCACTTTATAATACTGCCAGAACTTGTCCTGGGGTAGTTGACATCCAGAATGGGGAAGCTAAAGTCTGTGAATATTCACTTTAGTTACTGAATACACTTGAATCAAAGACTGAAGTTTTTCAGTGTTAAGAAAAAAGTCTAAGCTTGAGCCAAGAATTTTTTGCATATTCAGCTGTATCTTCTAGTTTTTAGTTGGTAAAATGATTGTTTGCTGTTGTTCATGCACTAAGTCGTGTCCGACTCTTTGTGACCCCATAGACTGCAGCACCCTAGGCTCCTCTGTCCTTCACTATCTCCTGGAGTTTACTCACATTCATGTGCATTGAGCTGATAATTCTGTCTAACCATCTCATCCTCTGCTGCTCCTTTCTCCTGCCCTCAGTCTTTCTCAGCATCTTGGTCTTTTCCAATGAGTGAAGTGAAGTGAAGTCACTCAGTCGTGTCCGACTCTTTGCGACCCCATGGACTGTAGCCCACCAGGCTCCTCTGTCCATGGGATTCTCCAGGCAAGAATACTGCAGTGGGTTGCCATTTCCTTCTCCAGGGGATCTTCCCGACCCAGGGAACGAACCCAGGTCTCCTGCATTGCAGACAGACGCTTTAACCTCTGAGCCAGTAGGCCTTTCAAATCACGTGGCCAAAGAGTTGGAGCTTCAGCTTCAGTCCTTCCAATGATTGTTCAGGGTTGATTGCCTTCAGAATTCACTGGTTTGATTTCCTTGTGGTCCAAAGGACTCTCAAGAGTCTTCCCTAGCACCATAATTCAAAAGCATCAATTCTTCAGCACTCAACCTTCTTTATGGTCTAACTCTTACATCCATACATGACTACTGGAAAAAACATAGCTTTGACTATATGGACCTTTGTTGGCAAAGAGATGTCTCTGCTTTTGCATATGCTATCTGGGTTTGCCATAGCTTTCCTTCCAAGGAGCAAGCATTTTTTAATTTCATGGCTGCAGTCACCATCCACAGTGATTTTGGAGCCCAAGAAAATAAAACCTCTTGCTGCTTCCACTTTTTCCCCTTCTATTTGCTGTGAAGTGATGGCACAGGATACCATGGTCTTAGTTTCTTGAATGTTGAGTTTCAAGCCAGCTTTTTCACTCTCTTCTGATCAAGAGTCTCTTTAGTTCCATGTTTTCTGCCATTAGAGTGGTATCATCTGCCTATTTGAGATTGTTGATAGTTCTCCTGGCAGTCTTGATTCCAGCTTGTGATTCATCCATCCTGGCATTTCGTATGATGTGCCCTGCATAGAAGTTAAATAAGTAGGGTAACAATATACAGCCTTGACATACTCCTTTCCCAGTTTGGAACTAGTCTGTTGTTCCATGTCCCGTTCTGACTGTTGCTTCTTGACCTGCATACAGGTTTCTCAGGAGGCAGGTCAGGTGGTCTGGTATTCCCATCTCTTTAAGAATTTCCCAGTTTGTTGTGATCCACAAAAACTGGTAAAATGATAGGTCGTCTGAATAACTCATTACGATGGTCTGGGACCTGACAGCATTAGCCAATAGTGCTTGAAGGGTGGTAGATATTGTTGGAGAATCAGCTGACCTGTCTTCCCCCCACCCCTTCCTCTCCTCTACTTCTGGAGAAACAGGACTGCAGGCACAGCTACCAACAAGCTGTGGTACGCCTCTCTGTCCCTGGTGACCCTCATTGCATACTCCATCACCACGGGAGGCTTGATTTGGATGGCAGTGTTTTATACCCAGAAAGATGGCTGCATGGAAAATAAAATTCTGCTGGGAGTAAATGGAGG
Organism: Budorcas taxicolor; assembly: GCF_023091745.1. NCBI lineage: Eukaryota > Metazoa > Chordata > Mammalia > Artiodactyla > Bovidae > Budorcas > Budorcas taxicolor. The sequence continues at coordinate 11,297,870 of NC_068919.1, read as the reverse complement.
CCTGTGTCTGCTTATGTCAGTGGTATCCATCTCACCCTCTGTCCGAGATCGTAAGTATGAGATCCGTACTTCCTGTTCATATTATAAATGTCTTTGACTATAATTTTGGAAATTATGGTCAGTTCTTTATTTACCACAGGTGGGTCAGCAGTAGGAAAGGTGGGATTCCATTGTCCTCTTCCTACCCTGCACTGGGCTGAAGGTGATAGTCAGTCATGCCTTTGTCAAAGATTTGAGTATAATGAAGTCAATAAATAAGAAGATAGTTGTTACTATTGTTAAATAATGTACTACAAGGAGTGTTTCAGTGGAAAATGCCTTTGGTGGATATTTAGCTCTTTCCTATAATCTCTTTGTAAAATTTGAATGAATGAGAAGGCTCCCGAGGGAGCTGTTTTGGGCTTATCTTTGACTTAAGACCTCTGTGGACCACAAATCAAGGACAGCGTGGTCCCAGAATCAGGAAACAGGAAATCCAATCCTGGCTCAGCCATCCACTGGCCTCAGGAGCTGGCCTTTCTGAGATCCAAGTCCTTCCTCAACAAAGCCAATAGAAACCTGTGAGCCTGATCTTGCTCATGGTTGTTTCAAAGCCAAAAGAAAGAAATGACTGAAGTTCATTATTGAAATTGAGATTGTTATTATTCACCCAGTTCCTTTATCCATTAAGAATTTCCTAAGACATTATTAATATTCAGATCAAAATATTCTTTGGGTTAAATTCTACCTTTTGAAATAGTTACAATTTGGTTTAGTGCCATTAATTGTTAAGGTGGATCTCATTCCCATGCCAAAGAGCACCACTGGAAAGCCCTATTTTTTACCTTTATTGGTCCTTATAATTTGATAGGTAAAGTTCTGGAGATAAATTTAATCAGAGGGAAGACTGAGTAAAACTAAATATTTTGTGTCTGTGGATGGTTGAAAATTTCACCAAAAAAAAGGATGAGTCCTTTTTATCGCATCTTGGTTACTCTTAGCCATCTGAACTGTTTAATTTAAATATTATAACATAGAAAGCCTTTTCCCAATAAATACTGAGTCCCATAGCCACATTCTTTGGCTTGGACCAGTTCTGGTATTCCCAAAGGTTTTCTGTCCATTTACAGATGAGAACTCTTCCCCAGTAGCATGGATTCTGAGTATCTGATGGCTTTGTGAGTATGGAATCCAGGTCCTCCCTATAAAATCCATCATTTACCCCACTAAGCTATGTGATCTCACAAATTAACAGTGGTGAATTTTTTCTGGAGACCTTGTGATTTAAGAACTAATGTTACAAACCTCAGGGAGACCAGGCAGTATGTTTCAGTACAGCTATAGTTATTATCAAAATAAAGTGTTGGGCGAGAACTCGGCAGAACTTGGCATCTCTGAAGTGGCATTTAGGTTCAGTGTGTCACTCCCTCCCCCCAAAGATTTTAGTGTTATATGAGAAATACACTATGTACCTCTTCTTACCTTCATGTGTGGGGCTCCAGGTTTGAGGGATATTATTTGGGGCAGACCTTTTTTTTGATGGGGGTGGGGGGGCGGTGCGTATGCTTTCTCACCATTGATTTATAACATGGTCCCTTGTTATTCTCCAGGACAGCCACACTCTGGGATACTGCAGTCGGGTCTCATCAGCTGCTATGTCACGTATCTCACGTTCTCAGCCCTGTCCAGCAAACCTGCAGAAGTAGGTAAGCTGGACTTGTAGGCAGACTGTGCTTGCAGGGTGAATATTGTCATTTGTGGGGTGAGGACTATGTCTCCTCAAACTATCGTTTAAGTATCAGAGATGCAGTGCATCAAAGTAGAGAGGTGATCTAGACTTCTTCACTAAATAGTGTCGATGCTCAACATCACTCATTATCAGAGAAATGTAAATCAAAACCACAATGAGGTACCATTTCACGCCAGTCAGAATGGCTGCTATCCAACCGTCTACAAGCAATAAATGCTGGAGAGAGTGTGGAGGAAAGGGAACCCTCTTACACTGTTGGTGGGAATGCAAACTAGCACAGCCACTATGAAGAACAGTGTGGAGATTCCTTAAAAAAAATGAAATAGAATTGCCTTATGACCCAGCAATCCCACTGCTGGGCATACACACCAAGGAAACCAGAACTGAAAAAGACACGTGTACCCCAATGTTCATCGCAGCACTGTTTATAATAGCCAGGACATGGAAGCAACCTAGATGTCCATCAGCAGATGAATGGATAAGAAAGCTGTGGTACATATACACAATGGAGTATTACTCAGCCATTAAAAAAGAATACATTTGAATCAGTTCTAATGAGGTGGATGAAACTGGAGCCTATTATACAGAGTAAAGTAAGCCAGAAAGAATAACACCCATATAGTATACTAACGCATATATATGGAATTTAGAAAGATGGTAACGATAACCCTGTATGCGAGACAGCAAAAGAGACACAGATGTATAGAACAGACTTTTGGACTCTGTGGGAGAGGGAGAGGGTGGGATGATTTGGGGGAATGGTATGGAAACATGTATAATATCATCTATGAAATGAATCGCCAGTCCAGGTTCGATGCATGATATAGGATGCTTCGGGCTGGTGCACTGGGATGACCCAGAGGGATGGTACGGGGAGGGAGGTGGGAGGGGGGTTCAGGATGGGGAACACGTGTACACCCGTGGCGGATTCATGTTGATGTGTGGCAAAACCAATACAATATTGTAAAGTAATTGGCCTCTAGTTAAAATAAATAAATTTAAATTTAAAAAGAAAAAAAATAAAAGGACTAGAAAATGCAAAAAAAAAAGTGTCCTCAACATGGGACATGAACCTGGACCTTCCTTCTCCTGGGCTTCCTGCTCTGCAGGAAAGACATGAACTCACGAGGGTTAATGAGTTTGCTTGTAAGCCTAATCTGCATTTTCCTGCTCAGAAATAATCAAATAATCACATTATCAGAAATATTCAAGATATTTCTTTTTGTTCTCTTTATTATTGCTATTGTTTTTAGATGGTTATTAATTAACTTTCAGTGATCATTTCTCTGACTCTGAGTGGAAAGAGTGTGGGGGGAGTGGTTCTGCCACTTCAGTATCATATAGAGTGACTTACTGTTCTCTTCCTAGATGTCTTGCCTTTAAAATAAGAATTTTAATTATTATTTTAAGAAGATAATTAAGATTCCTCTTTTACAGAGTGGTTTTTAAGACTTCAGTTGAGTACGTGTGTATATATGTATATGTACAGTTTCTGGCATGTCAGAGGTGCTTTGTAAAGGTTGCCTATTATTTTTATAGAGTAGTTGCAACGGATATTTGAGAACTATCAAAAGACCATTATACGTTGTTACTGTATGAGCCCTTGAGCTTTCCCAGTAAAGGACCATGTTTTCTTATTTTGATCTCCAAACTCCTTATATTTCATCATTTTTTTTCACGTTTGTGGTATATAGATGTATGCATACTCATATATACGTAAGTATATATAAATGTGTGTATGTTTGGGTATATTTTATCTTATATAAATCAGGTTAAATAAATGTATTCTTTTCTCTAGAGTAGAAAATTGATGTTTTCCTTTTTTAAATTTAGAAAGCAAATGCAAAGGTGTTTTTGAAAGTTTCAGCATATACGGTCTAGCATATACATGTCGTATGTATGGGTCTTGCCTTTATAGATATTTATAGTACAATGTGAATATAATTGTAGGTCTTTTGTTAAGTATAGTCTATCCTGGATATAATTTTTTTAGAAAAAAGCTCTATAAATTTGACTTCAAGTTTATTTAAATCTAGTCTATTTAAAACTTTTATGAGTATTTGACTGTTTACATATTAATCTCTGGCTTTAATTTAATGGGGTTTTTTGGTTACAGCATTTTTCTTTTCAATGGCAGGTATCACTTAAATACAGAAAAAAAACTTTTAATTTTGGGTGGTAGTACTTAAATAGCAAAGTTCATATTTTGGTCAGGTTTGTAAAGAAAATTTTCAGTGGCCTAAGAATAAAGATTCCTTAAGCCACAGCATGCAGTTAAGTTTACAGTTTCAAGTGGGAGTACAAGTAATAATTTTAGTGCAACTTCAAGCCCATAGAATGTGCATGTTTGTAAAATGGTTTGTAGCCTGTTATTTTATATTTATGTTCCTTATTTGGGGGCAGAGCAAATAGAGCCAACTTGGGTGTTCAGAATTGAAGACTCTGTTAGATAAAAAGTAAACAACTAATGATGGTAATGCGATAGAAATCTTTGTTATATAGCCTCTACAATTTTATTAGACCCTAGCCATTTGAGAAGTTCCCCAGGTTACAGCCTAAAAGATGTCATGACCGTACTATTACTGACAGTAGGATGACTTCTTATCTGGGTGGAGGCTGTTGGCCAGACAGCAGTTCCTGTGAGTTCCTGCTTGATTGTTGGTTTGTCTCCAAGGATGATAGACATGGAGGATGCTCTCAGTTACCTGCATGCTACCTGCTGCCCAGTCGGCCAATTTATTGTCATCATTTAGTCCCTAAGTTGTATCCGACTCTTTTGTGACCCCACGGACTGTAGCCCACCAGGCTCCTCTGCCCATGGAATTCTCCAGGCAAGAGTACTGGAGTGGGCTGCCATTTCCTTCTCCAGGGGATCTTCCCAACCCAGGGATCGAACCCGTGTCTCCTGCATTGGCAGGCAGATTCTTTACCGCTGAGCCATGAGGAAAGACCCATGAGCCAATACTTTGTACTATTGCTCCAATAGTACTGAAAAAGAACATGACTGTTAGAAATCCCTGGTACTGAAGACCCCTTTAGCACTAAGCTGACACCCAAGGGTCTTATTCTGAGAGGCTGCCTAGGTGGGAGAGGGTGCTTTACAGAGCAGCGATCTAATCCGAGTTAAGTTGGATGGTAGAGGAAACCTTGGCAGTGCTGAGTGTTCACTGTTCTATACTGCATGAATTTTCCCAAAGTGAATGCCTCCCTGAGTTACAGAGGGCTTTTCTAATATGGCAATGATTCCTTTTTTCTTTTCTTCACAAGTTCTAGATGAACACGGGAAGAACGTCACCATCTGTGTGCCTAACTTTGGTCAGGACCTATACAGGGACAAGACCTTGGTTGCTGGACTGGGTACTGCTATCTTGTGTGTGTGCATCTTGTATTCATGGTAAGTTTTAGAAGTTACCTGAGGCCATCTTTGCAGACTTTAAAAGTACGAGAGGAAGATTTACATAAGTTTTAGCAGTACGAGGCAGTCAAACAAATACCATCTGAGGAAGAGGGAAAATGAAGCCTGAAGTAAGAAGGTGGTATTACAACATGAAATCTAGCTATTTGGACTTCATTTTACATAACTTGTATTTCTTTGGGGTAAATAAAATAAATATATACAGTATGTTGTGATCCTTTAAAAGATGGTTGAGTATTACTTGCTAAAGCCCTTTTGGAGAGTAAGGGAGCACAAAGTGAGGAAGAGACGGTATGTGCCAGAATGTTTTGGCAACTTTCTACTCCAACAGAAAAAATGTTTGTTCTCTTGTTGATGGAAAGAGTACAAAGTACTCCATACACAGACATTTTGTGCTTGGTCCAGGAAAGACAGGAAACATTTCTTTTATGCTAAAACTCACATTGCTTTTAAGGAGTGAAGTCATTCCTCCAAAAGTAGGTGTGATATGTAAGCAGGCTGTGTTTTAGGTGCTTGGGGTGGGGTTTATTATTTTTAAATACATATTAAAAAACATACCAGAGGGAGAAGAGTAAAGGGTAGGAATCGTAAGTTTCTTATTCCATTTACATGTTTCCACACTTCCCTTTGACAGTCATCCTTTCATGTTTAGGTTTTATTCCTGTGTTTTACACTTCGGTATATTTCAGTGTCTAAAAATTTCAACCAGTCACAGGCACGTTATAGTGATCCTTTGGCCAAATCTGAACCATCCTTGGTAGCTTGCATAAGTAGAATGTCTGTCTGTACATGGTGGCATTTTCTCTTACAGCCTCTAACACCCCTTCATGCTGTAGAGAAGGTCCAGCAGACAGGGGCCTTGACAACAGATATAGGCAGGAGAACTGAGTTTTATGAAGCATGTGTTCACAGCCATGCATCAAGCTTGCAAAGGCATGCAGTGTCGACTCTCAGCCTGTCTGTGACATAGTGGCAGCCTCTCCACGCTGCAGCAAAAGCGACCATGGCAAACACTTTCTGGCCTTCCATTATTGTTAATTCCATACGTGTTCACTCACTCGGGCTCACATCAAATCATGTTTTCAGGAAAACCATTAAGGCACCCACATTTTAATCCTGGTTCTCAGTCCTTCCGTTCCTAAGTTTTTCCTTCCTGAGTCTATTATTTTGGGGCTTTAGGGGAGAAATGTCAGCAACATGGCTAATTTTATGATCTGTCATTCACTTTTTTTCTGTATTGGCATGTAAAAAATATTGGTGATTCCAGCAAGGAGAAAGTAGGTTACTGAACTATAAATGTAGAATATTTTATTTTTAGAATAAAATGTAGTTGTATTTACATATGAAGAAAAAGTCCTGGAAAGAGATAAGCCAAGCTTGTAATGGTGCTTGTATTATGTATATAATTTTTTTTTTCTTTAAAAAAAGTGTTCTTTTTTTTTTTAACATCAACTATTGCTTCTTTTGTTTGTATTATCAGAAAAAAACTGTAAAGATATTTGATAGACTAAAATCAGATGTTTTTGTGAGTTGCTGAATGCCTAATCCCACATGAATAAAAATATTTGCTCCCTTAGATAAAACAGGGCTTAGATTTGCTATCAGTGGGAAAGATGCAAAAATACTATTTAATATGGTGATAGAACTGCCACCAGTGGTTTTGGTTTGTGGTGTGTAATTTCCACCCTATACGTCGCTTTTGAAATTTAGCAGCACCTTAGCAGAAGTTGGCAAGGTCTAGTCTGAGATTCCCAAAAGAACTTTTGAAGCTGACAGCTGCTATGCAAAATCCGTCTAAATGCCAATAGCACACGTTATTGAATGCTGGTAATCAATCTGCAGAACCATAGTGCTTGAAGGATGAGGAGACAGAAAACAGCAGCCACACCAAGTGGAGCTGGGGAGTGACAGGCAGCTCTGTGGGTTGATGCAGCACACGGCATGAATATACCTCCTGGTGATGGCAGTTGATTCCTGGGGGTTCAGCACGGTGCTGCACAGCGAGGGCGGCCCTGGGTGACTGGTGCTTGCTCTAATTACCCACTGCAGCTCCAGGAAGAGTGGCTTTGAGAACGTTACAGCAAGCAGCCTGGAGTTTGAGGGAGCTTTGAGTTCAGCCCCAGGAGGGCCTTGAAAAGGGGAAATGTGGGAGGTGGTACAATTTGGAGGGTTTCAAATCTTGACTTCCTAAACTCAAAAAGGATTAAGCAGTTGGAAGATGTTACAAAAGGAGGCTGCATTGCCTGGGCGAAAACTGTCATTTGAAGATGATTGCAAGAATGTCCAGATTTCTTGATAGAATCTGTAGGAAGACTAGCTGGTTGTGTGCACTGCAGAGAGAAGAATTCACCCACTTTCTTTCTTTTTTTAAAAAAATTTTATTCTTATTTATTTTTGGTCCTGTTGCTATGAGTGTGCTTTCTCTAGTTGTGGCAAGCGGGAGCTACGCTTTGTTGTGGAGCTGGGACTTCTCATTGCAGTGGCTTCTCCTGTGGCAGAGCACAGGCGCTAGGGTGCACAGGCTTCAATAGTTGTGGCACAGAGGCTCGGTAGTTGTGGCTCGTGGGCTTAGTTGTCCCAGTGCATGTAGAATCTTCCCCAACCAGGGAGTGAATCTGTGCCCCCTGCATTGGCAGGCAGATTCCCAACCCTGGACCAGGGAAGTCTGAAATCGCCCATTTCAACAGAAGTCCAAGACTGCTTGGGACTTTGGTAAGATCTTAGAGGCTCATGTGCTGTGTTCTTTCCTAACTGGAGTATCCCCTCCCCACCCCCAACCACAGACACCCAAACACACACTCTCTCTCTCTCTAATGCTTCTTTAGGAGGCTCTCATAATGAACTCCAGTTTTGTTTTTCGGCTTTCTGCCCCAAGTCCTGCTTCTGTGGCACTCACTATGAGGATGTTTTAATCCTGGCTGTCTTAGCTTGGAAGTAGGGTTCAGCCAAAACTACACCCCGGCTTTCCAGCTGAGGCGGCCGCTTCCCCTGCACCCAGGCATTATGCTGTAAAGAAACGTCACAGCCTGGACCCCGTCAGGAGTTCCCTGGTGGCTCTCTCTGTATGGCTATGCCCCTGTGCCCTCATAGGCTGTCACCTGCCCTGTCCTCTCCTAGCTATTCCTTGAGGCCCTCCTTGGTCTCTAGATTTTGGCTGCAGTTTAGTCTGTTGGCTTTAAATTCACAATCTGTCCAATGAGACAGGATTATGGAGTCCATCAAGTTCAGTCCCCCCATGGAGTGGAATTTCCTGGAGGTCCAGGGGTTAGGACTCTGTGCTTTCACTGCCACGTGCCTGGGTTCGATTCCTTGTTGGGGAACTAAGAATCCACAAGCTGTGCCCCGCCCCCCCACCCCACAATAGTCAGTTCCCTCCATGAAAGTACAAGGAAACAGATGTGGAGCCTGCTCCTATGTGTCTCACCCAGTTACAGAAACCTTTCCTTCCCCCTCCTTTGCTGAAATATTGGGAGAGACATGTTTGTAGTCATTTTTCTTTCCCCTGGGATGACTTGGAGTCAGGTTGTTTTACTTAGGTGGACCCATCAGCTGGGTAACTTACATAATTGCATTATTAGGAGGCATTTGTGCTATAAAATGTTTCTGGCTATTTTAGTTTTAGCTATACTTAAGAGAAAAGAAAATAAGTATTTTTTTCAGCTGTCTAGGAATTTGGGTACAAAATTGGAAAAACTAAGAATCTTTAGTAGTGGTCAAACAACTTGCTAGTTCAAATGGGACATTCACAGCAATATGGCAGACCATTTGGAAATAACTGAAAGGTTAGTAAGATGGCATTGGAGGGACTAGTTTAAGCTGAGAAAAGTTGGCACATCAAGGAGGGTTACCTGTACTGTTGGTGTGGGCTGGACCTGCTGCTTTTTTTTTTTTTTTTTTAAAGAATTGGGGGGTATATTTTTGGGAATGCTGATACTCCAGAACCTGCCAGCTAGAAATCTTCATGTCTCTGCATCAGGGGTGTGTTGAAGGCCTCTTCTTACAAACTCTGGTTTCTCTTGGGAGCTGAGCCTCCAGCTCTGTGTTACACTGGGAAGGAAGTTGAACTTGATCACACCAAGGCTGAGAATAGTCACGTGATCTGTCAAGGGCCCTGTAAGTTGGTCAGGGGCAGAATCTGTGGTCTCCAGCAGGAAAGTCTGGACGTGTTGGCTGGAGATTTTCTGTGACCTAGTGGAGTTTGGCCAGTTGCAAAAGCAGCTGAAGCAGATGTGGAGGGGCATCTGCGTTACAAATCTTTCTTCCAGTGTGCAAAGGGTTCAGAGCTCAGCAGAGGTTGGGAGGGCTTGGGGGTAGCGGGATGTTTATATTTTTTCATTGTCACAGCAATGGAAAGATGCTACTGGCTTTTCGTGAGTGAGAGCTCAGGATAATAATCAAATAAGGTTACTAGACATTTTGTGTCCAGTGAAGCTCTGCCCCAACCAAATGCTGTCAGGCTCCTCCCACCCCCACAGGAAGTACAGGGTTAAAGTCACTCAGGCCTGAGCCCTGGAAGGGAAGAGGTTATGGATAATCCGGGAATTGTCTTGTGCAGACCAGATGGTTCTAGTAATAGTCAGAGTGCAGACAGTAAGAATTTCCCAGGCTTTTAAAGAGTTTGTAAAAAGCAAAAGCAACAGTATTTTCTCAGTAATTCTAAGAAGAATGTTTTGTGGATAAAGGCTATGACTGAATAAAGATCTTATGGTTACATTTGCTTATAGAAATCCATATGTATGATGAACTGATTATAAGTATTTTTAGAAGCAAGAACAAAAGCTCCCGCTCTTAGTATCCTCCGATGATGAAAGTGAAGTGACAGAGGTGCCAGGACCAAAAGTTGGCTTTTCTGAAACCATCTTATTCCCGAGAAGCTAGGAAATGGAATATTAAGCCATGCTCCTTTAAAGAATAAACGTCGTCTTTCAGATGAAAATTCCAGATATTGATCTCTTCCTGAAGTGAAGTCCCATGTCCCCCCATGGAAACGACAGACTGTATTAACTCATAACTCATATGCGCAAAACATAGCACCTTGAGCACAGGAGCCAGGTGTGTGTGTTTCTTGGGCACACAGCCATGGAATTGTTTCTGTCAATCCTCAGACCAGGCTCAAGCCAGGAAGTGGTAGTGGAGTGGGCATCCATTAACATCCATCAGTTCAAAGCAGAAATGAAAGTGATGCTGTTGGACTTCAGTGGACAAAAGAAACAATGATCTTGGATCCCAGAGGACCTTTTTATGAGGGAAGCTTTCTACTGTTTATTTGCATCTCATTGATCTCTTCTCTCCTTGGGAAACAGGATGAGAATGAGTCCAGAAGACAGTGTTCCCTTTGTGGTTTATTTGGTTGAAATGAGTCTGGAATTCCTGCCTCCCCACTAACAGCTCCCGCCGTCCCACCCTCTCCCCTATCCCTGGAGTGGCAGGAGGAACGGGATTGCTGTATGTCTCACTGAGTTCCCAGTGCGTAGAACAGGGTCTGACACGGGGCACACCTTCAGTAAACATTCGCTAAATGAATCCGTATAGATTATTCATGTACACTGTATATTTACACATAGAAATGTGCTTAAAATGATCCCCACCCCAGGAAAAAATAAATCTGTAAGCCAGATTTTACAACAGTTTACCTCTCTAGGCAGGAGGAAAGGGGCAGGAAGAATTTTTTTAAATGACATTGATAGCTACTCTATACCGAATTTCTAAATAGAAAACCTTGTCTGTCCAAGGCTGATTATCACAGAAAATTGTGACGACCTTTGCTTTTCATGCCCTTGAGTTTTATCACCATTTCTGGCTGCTTTGATTGCTTTTTATCTCTTCTACGTGAGACTATCAAAAGGAGGGGAAATATAAAAGTGAAATATGAAAAGTATGTTGGCATTTGAAGGAGGAGAGGCAAAAAACCAAAGTGAAAACCAAAATAACAGGACCAAAAGACAACTTTTTTTTTTTTTAAGCTTCTGTTTGCATAAAATGGTCTAATGCAATCCATGGAAGAAGTTATCGGTTGTTGAGTTGGTCAGCCAGTTTTGGAATAAAGTGGGATATTAAAATAGACAGCTTTTATTTACGCAGAGCTGTAGGTTAGAGCGAGCCTCCTGGGAGTCCTGGCCAGGCAGCTCTGCCCTCCTTCGACGTATGTGACATGTTAATATACTCAGCTGACCTTCCTGTTTTGTCTTAGCTTGACATCGGTTAATATACTCAGCTGACCTTTCTGTTTTGTCTTAGCTTGACATCGACGACAAGATCAAGTTCTGATGCTCTGCAGGGCCGGTACACAGCTCCCGAGCTGGAAGTAAGTTCATTTCCTTTCCTTGGCCCTGCTTTATCTCGGAAGACCCATTTTCCAGGAAGGCTTTTTATGTCTTTACTTGCATCTTTAGTGGTCTGCATCCCATGATCCCATTTTCTTTACTCAGGAAGGAACACGATTCCTATACGGAAAAAGAAATGTCCTCAATATATTATAGGGTTAAAATAAAAGCTGTTGATTTTTCTCCAACAAATTCAGCCTCTGGTGTGGCATCCGGCCACCCCCCTCCCACCAGAGGCCTGGGTAGCTTGTCAGTCTGCTCTCTGCTTTTTTCCTTTGTCATAACAGAATGTATGTGGGTTGTTTTAACTTCTGATCCCTTCCCCTAGTGTGTACCTGTCTGTGTTCTCCATACATGCCACGACTGTGAGGTCAGACGGCGGCTATTGGAAAGAGAAGGGGAGGGACACCCTGTCTGTGCGCACTGCTGGGCGCTGTCTATATGTGAGCTTATTCCCTGCAGCAGCCCCAGCAGGTGGGCGTTTCATGGGGTGAAGAATAGCAAACAGTGAACAGAGGCCTGTCGGTCAGCAGAATATCTTTTTCTTTCTGATGCAAAAGTCCTTTTCTGAGGCCCTTGGTGGAACATCTACTGAGGTCACAAAAAGTCTAATCAGATGGAAGCAGCCAGAAAGAGACTCCGCCCTGACTCCAGGAATGGAAAGAAGAGGCATTTCCAGGGACGAATAGGACTTGCTGTGTTCTAAGTACTGCATCTGTGATTTCATCTTCAAAGAAACCCAAGGAGGCTTTATCTCCATTTTCCATCAGGGTTGGGGACAAACAGAAAAGTAAAGTCCTTTAAACTTGGGATTTGCCAGCATGTAAACCATGTAGTCATGCTCAGGTCGGTGCTGTGTTCCCAGCCACCGTTGCCCAAGATCCAGCTGCTGTTTGCCAGCTCTGCTGCTGACCCTGCCTGGCGTCCGACCCCCGGCTGCCTTTCCCTGCATGGAGGAGAGCCCTGGGGTCTGTCCAGACACGGGCGCTTTGCTCTGGGGATGGACCTCCCTTCACCTGACCTGGAAAGAGTGGACCGTTATGAGGGGTTGTCAGTCTGCCAGGAGCATTCACCAGTTCTTTCTGTCACTTGAAGGAGCAAACTGTACTGAGTCTGAATGGGTTGCTGCCTATTCTTCAGAAGAGAATGGCTCTAGAAGGCAGGCAGTCATGCTCACCACTGACTGGGTGACCCCTGCTGAGGCTGGACCGCTCTGGCTTCAATATCCCTATTGTGTACAGAGTTAAAAGTGCAAAGAACAGCAAGTCTCCGCATTAGATTTAAGAGCATGTTTTTCTTCTCATTCCGAGGAAAGAGCCCCAGTGTTTCCCTCTGAACCGGAGTGCACACAGGATGGAAGTTGGTTCGCCAACTCCTTGCATCACGTTTCACAGGATAGACCTTTGAAAGAGAGAGTCAGTCATTGCTTGTGGTAACTTAAGCTTCAAAAGAACTGGGACCCCAGCATACATGTCTTGGGCCCCCTGAATGAATTAATGAATCTTAGACTATATCCCTTGATCCAAGATTCTGTCAAGACCAGTCCCTCTATGACAAGTTTCCTTGACACAGGAAGGAAAAAGGGCTTGGCTTTGAGGTGTATAAATGGGACAAAGGCATGAATTCCCACGTCCTTGCCCCCAGCTCTCTGTTCTTTATCATAAAACTATCAAGCCAAGAGGTATTGAGGACCCAGCACTTCCTAGACTGTTCTGGTATGTGTTGTGTTTCTTATTCTGTTTACCAGAGTCTTTCTGGAATCAATGTAGTAATTTTTCATAAACGCAATTTTTAAAAAAGATTAAGTTTGTTATCTTGAGTAGGTCAGAAACGTGGTACAACGTTTGGAAGGAGCCACCCCCTGCGTTGCCGTCCCTGGTACCCCTGCTTCCCTTAGGCCGCCAGTTCAGAGTCTGATTCTAGTAGCAATGTGGGTGGGCCTGCTGGCTCCAGATCCCTTAGTTTTCCCCTTTCTGAGTCTGTCGGCTCCACCATCAAGATATCACATGCTGCCTGTTGCCCCTTGTGAAGCACAGACCTGGGAGTTCCCATATGCCCAAGTTCCTGTCCCAGCTCTGTCACTAAGCTTGTTTCGTGACTTAAGGCCAGGTCTTCAATCTGGCTGACCCCAGTTTCCTCACCTAAATGCAGGATAATGATCTCAGCCCCTGGCGCCAAAGAAGATCAAGCGGAGCAGCAAGTAGAGCAGAGCACCAGGAGGGAGCTCCCAGAGGGAGGGGACCTACTTTCATTCACTTCATGTTCCAGGCTGAGTTTTCCAGAAGTGGCCACCAGGGCAGAGCCTGACGTGCAGGATATTTATTAGGGAGGCTTCCCCGGGTGGCTCAGAAGACTGTAAAGAATCTGCCTACAATGCAGGAGACCGGATTCAACCCATGGGTCAGGAAGATCCTCTGGAGAAGGGAATGGCAACCCACTCTAGTATTCTTGCCTAGAGAATCCCCTGGACAGAGGAACCTGGCGGGTACAGTCCATGGGGGTCAGACATGACTGAGCAACTAACACTTTGACTTTTCGACACATGTGGAGGAGGGAAGGGAAGTTGAAGGGTACTGCAGGCTGGACAGAGCCACTGCTCACCCCACGGGTGCCCGGAGCAGATATGACCCATCAAAGCTGTCCCCCACGGGTTGTGGGTGCACCTTTACACCTCTGCTAGGAGCTCTTATCCTGTGTGGGTTGCCCAGGAAGGGCTTGCTTGAGGGTGGGGCGACTCCCAGCTAGGGCAGAACCTGGAGCTGCCACCCAGAGGCTTGCAGGGGTTGAGCAGGCACTAAAGGGGCACCCTGGAAGGGACTCTGGGTGGCTCACCTCCATGTCCTCGTGTTTCCCATCTCATCAGCCCCCAGACCATCAGGGAAGAACACACACTTAGTAGAACCTTTTGAAGGGATGAAATGTGCAGTTCTGGATTTGGAGTGTAGTTCAGATGGGGAAAATTTGGCACGCAGATGGCCTTTAGTTCCTAACCGATGTGGAGATGGAAAAGCAGAAAGCAAGCCTCCTGACTTGGTTGGTTTTGCCCTCACAGGTAGCCCGGTGTTGCTTTTGCTTCGGCTCTGGAGGAGAGGGTAAGTGGACAACATTCCGTCTGGGCCTCTGTGATGCCCTGCAGACCTGTACCACTCATCTGTAGGCATTTGGGATTTAGGCACAAATAACTTGAGTGGTAAGAGGAATTCCTTTATTCCAGAGCTGGTTTATTGTTTATATACTTTACACATTCTTCCCAAAGGGTCTTTGGAATTTGTGTTGGTATTCTGGCAGATGAGGAAAAGTTGATATTTTTGGCTCATATTTATAAGTTAAATTTCACAGTACATTTTTGAGGAGCAAGAAGTACATTTTTTTAAAGGAATGCAAATTTGGAAAATTTCTTTCATTCAGCTTCCTCTTCTTGAATTGGAACATTCCAGGGGCTTGAGAACTCTTGCTCTGCTTTCACTTTCTTCTGAGTTTATAAGAAGTTTTCTGTGTTTAAGAGCTCTCTTCTATTAAAATAAATGTGCCAGTAGATAACTCATCCTATTACAGAAGGTTCAGGGGTGAGCTGGGAGCTTGGGGCTTACGGCATAGATGAGATCGCCTGAGGGTACAAATGGTGTTTGACAGCTTTCCTACTCAACAGCCTCTGGGTTGGAAATTAGCAAGTTTGGCTTTGCGACAGTGGTAAGCATCCTTGTGTTCACTCACGGAGCTTGTGCTCACTTTGTGGTTCACAGACGCTGAAGAGAAGCGGAATATGAAAGAGGGCCCACGGGTCATTTATGATGAGAAGAAAAGCACCGTCTACAGCTATGCCTATTTCCACTTCATGTTCTTCTTGGCTTCCCTCTATGTGATGATGACCGTCACCAACTGGTTCAAGTGAGTGGCCCCTCGTCTTAGATGTTTCAGAAGTTAATTTTTTAAAACATCCTATTCTTGACAGCCTGAAAATCAGACCTCTTGAAGTTAATTAGCCTCTTCTCCAAGACCTGCTGCACTCATCTTCGCAGAAACAGTCCAAGTTCCTGACAGTCTTTTGGCATACTTTTAACCCTGGAAATTGGTGATGCTTACTGCAGCCTTAAGAAAATAGGAGGTTAATAGCATATGGACAGTCTATAGCACACAGTAACAGAAATGGAAAAAGAACTTAGAATTCTTAAGCAATCATCTGGCTTTTAGAAAAGAGATGATGCTCTTTTTTTCTACTTTGTCTTTTTTTTTTTTTCAACACTTTCATTACAAAAGTTTGAAACCTCTCAAAAAACAAAACCAACTAATATATAAGTATGAAAAGTAGCATGGGCCCTCCACCCCAACTCCATAATCACTGCTAATCATATGATGTATTTCCTTTCTCTTTTCTGTGCATTTATAAGCCTATATAATTTTTTTAAACATTAATGTGATTACACATATTTTCTCCCTTGAGGGTTGGGTTTTGTTTGTTTGTTTTTTGTTTTTTTAACTTACATGATGAGTCTGACTTTCCCTGTTACTACATGAAGATTCTTTTCAATTCCTTTTGTATCTTTCTTTGATCCAGAGTTTCTGTTGGATCATAATTTGGTGTACGTTAGGATATACCTAAGGTAGACATTAGAATAACTTAGATATTTGGGCTTCCCTGATAGCTCAGTTGGTAAAGAATCTGCCTGCAATGCAGGAGGCCCCAGTTCGATTCCTAGGTTAGGAAGATCCGCTGGAGAGGGGATAGGCTACCCACTCTAGTATTATTGGGCTCCCCTTGTGGCTTAGCTGGTAAAGAATCTGCCTGCAGTATGGGAGACCTGGGTTTGATCCCTGGGTTGGGAAGATCCCCTGGAGAAGGGAAAGGCTACCCACTCCAGTACTCTGGCCTGGAGAATTTATTTAGACTCATTGTGCAACAAACATATGAGTGGCTCCTCTGGGCCACACTGCTGTGGGTGGCAGGGCCTATACTCTAATGGGGAGGCAGGCAGTTCAGTTCAGTTCAGTCGCTCAGTCGTATCCGACTCTTTGCGACCCCATGAATTGCAGGCCTCCCTGTCCATCACCAACTCCCGGAGTTCACTCAGACTCATGTCCATCGAGTCAGTGATGCCATCCAGCCATCTCATCCTCTGTCGTCCCCTTCTCCTCCTGTCCTCAATCCCTCCCAGCATCAGAGTCTTTTCCAACAAGTCAACTCTTCGCATGAGGTGGCCAAAGTACTGGAGTTTCAGCTTCAGCATCATTCCCTCCAAAGAAATATCAGGGCTGATCTCCTTTAGAATGGACTGGTTGGATCTCCTTGCAGTGTGCCAGGGAATTCCTGGAACATTTTGGCTTGGGAAGCTTAAAAAAGGTTGGAGGCAGAAAATAACAGATATCAAGGATGTGTTAAAACTGGAGCCCTCTCTCGCTCCTGGTAGGTGGGTATAGGCACTTTGGAAAATGGTCCCCTCAAAATGTTGAACACAGAGTTGTTATATGATCCCGCAATCGTACTCCTAATTATATACTCAAGAGGAGAAAAAAACACGTCCACGCAAAAGCTTATACACAAATGTTCATGGCAGCATCGTTCATAATAGCTAAGTGGAAGCAACCAAATGTCCATCAGCTGACAAATGGATAAACAAAAGGTGCTATATCCACCCAATGGAATATTCCTCCACAACAGAAAGGAATAAAGTATTGTTACATACTACAGCATGGAGACACCCCAAAAGAAATATACTGAGAAAAGCCAGTCATAAGAGGCCACTTGATTCCATGCCCGGTGACATGTCCAGAACTGGCAAAGCCATACAGACAGAAAGTGGTTAAGTCATGCCAGGGGCCAAGTGGAGGAGGAAATGGGAGGACAGCTAAAAGGGTGCAGGGTTTCTTTCTAGAGTGATGAGAATGCCCTAGAATTGACTCTGGTGGTGGTTACACAAGTCTATGAATGTAATAAAAATCGTGTGCTTTAAGTGGGTGTGAATTATATTAATTGAGTTGCTAGGGAAAGAAGAAAGGCTGGGGTGGGGTGGTGATGGAATCAGAGAGGGACACACTGGGTGGGAAGAGCCCTTTTCACCACCTGTTCTCTTCCTGCTCTGACCACAGCTGGGTCTCTTGTTTCCACAGCTATGAAAGTGCCAACATTGAGACCTTCTTCAGCGGGAGCTGGTCCATCTTTTGGGTCAAGATGGCTTCCTGCTGGATATGTGTTCTCCTGTACCTGGGTACGCTCATTGCCCCCCTCTGTCGACCTTCTCCGCAGTACTCCGTGTGAGGATCTGAGCAATCTCCTTGGTTCTGCAGCAGAAAGTGATGCCCTTGAACAAATATCCCAGGAGTCAAGCAGTGACTGGTACTTTGTGACAAGCTGGCATTCCCCTGGCTGGCTTCACTGGGTCTGAAAAACCTTCAGGGGAAAAAAAAAATCACTTGATTCGCTTTTTGTATTTCTGAAATTCAAAAAGAAGCTACCAATTTGCCCCTAAAGAATTGAAAATTTCACCTAAGTTGATGCGGAGTGTTTATAGATTTTGTATGTGTTTTACCCCTAAATATTGGGATAGTGGTCAGGCTAGTATTTCCCTTCAGCGTGTTTTTACCAAAGCACAGTTTGGGGAATGACATCGTTTCACTGGGATAAAAGCTTACTTTGTGTGGCCTATTACCTATCCCTGAAAGAGACATGACAAAATCTGGAGCCCTTTGCCCCCAGTAGAAGGCAGACCCCTCAGAAGGCTCCACACCTCAGCCTGCAGAGCTCCTGCTCACCGTCCTGGTGTTTATTGGCTCCAAGAGGAAGCATCTGCTTTTCATTCCACCCCTGTGCTATCTCCACCCTGCCCCGACACGTTTCCCTTTGAAGTTGTGATGCTGGGAATCACAGGCTTCACTCTGCCCTTGCCCTTCCCAGAGGTGCCCTCATCCCTTCGGGTTCAGCATCTACCTTACAATGTGAAAAAGCACAATTTGCCATCACCACCCATGTGATTCCCCCCCACCAGATTGTCACCGCCTGATCTGAGTTCCTGCCTTAGTGACTTGCTTTGTAACTCAGGTCAGGCGGTGATGGAGTAATTTGACCCTTATTCGTGGTGTTGTTCACGTGATGATAGAACAATGTTCGTGTTGTTTTCTTTGCTATAGTTCTTGTTTGTGGGTTGATAGTCATGATACTTTAGGACCTTACTTGGGAAGTTGCTTCTTGACGGAAGCCTGCTGCACCCCTCTTTCCATTACTGAAGTCAACCGGTTTCTCTTCCACGCGAGGCCTTTGAAATTGTAAAAGCAAAAGGGCTTTTGTTTTCCAGCTCTGTAATGTGACCACACCGTTAATGTCCCTTATGATTTTAGGGGTAGATTTGCTAAGGTGAGAATCACAGGCAGCACCTCAAACAGGGCTGACCAGGTAAGGCCTCCAATTATACAAGTTGTAGAAGTGACCAGATATACTTAGAAAAAGAGGTGGGTGGGATGGGGAGTTATTTAATTAAGCCATGAGCAAAAGCCACAGAAATTTCCAAAGTACATACTCCTAAGGTGACACTTAAGAGAGATTTGACTCTAGGCAGCTGTGCAAGAAGATCTCCATTTTCAGTGTTGATGCTCTCATCCAGGGAGGAGTTTACACAGTGTAATGTCCACCGGAGACCCCAGTGGAAACACAGTGGGGACCCGCCTTTTAGTATTTCATGCAGGATGGAAAGAATCCTCTCGGCACGTTGGGTCCCCCGTAAGCTGGGCTCCAGGGTGCCAAATGCTGACCTGGGAAATTAGTCCCACCCTTCATTTCCACTCACTCCTTTGCCCTCCTCTCAAGCAAATGGGGGAGTTGGGTGGATGCAGGGGGCATCCAGTGGCTGAATTCCTCCAGAAACTTGCCTTAGTTACAGTGCTGGAGATTCACTTTTTAAAGGCACTCATTGTGTGTGTGGAGAGCCTTGTTTTGTACACTTGATCAAGTTCTTCCCCCCTCGCCCCCGCCCAGATCAGGAGCTCTTCAAACTTGGTCCGGAGGTCTTCTGTAGGCATAAAATGAGAGGTTGCCGTGTGTGGCCCGCAGGGAAGCCCGTGGGGGTGGGAGCTCTGTGGTCAGACAGGTGGCGGCAGTGGGTGGTGTGTGTCACAGCACCCTGGCAGGGGGCACTGCAGTGGCTGGTGAGTGACAGGCTCTGGGTAAGCAAGACTGGCTTTACAGAGATCAAGAGGACAGGCAGGTCAAGAGCTGGGGTGGTTTTGTTGTGTTTTCTTCCTGCTAGGGTCTAGCATCCAACTCTGTGACTTTCGAGCTGGCCCTTCCCATGCAGAAACTAGCTCAAGGAGACACAGAGGAAAGGACATCGCCAGTGGCCAGGCTTCCTTCCTGAGCCCCTCTCCCCCGCAGCCAACCCACATTTTCCAGCTGCTTAAGACTTGGTTGGTGCCTGATAATGTTCCTTTCTGAAGGTCAGTCTGACACAAGAAGAGTTACAGTCACTCTGATTTTTATTCTCAACTGAACATTTAAGCAGTTTTATTTGAATGATCAAGAGAGATGTGGACGTTCTCTGAGGACTAAGGGTATATAAATAAGATGTTGACTTTAATGATTATTAATTGTAGTAAACAGTACTCAGGTGATAAGTCAACATTCATGGGTTTAAAGAGTCTACGTTTTTGTGCTATTATGTTTTAAGAAACTGGAAACACAGTGCCAATTGCTTTGAGTTGCTGTTAAGGATGATGTTCATTTGATAAATTCACTGATAATCTTTTCAAAATAATAGACTTTGCTTCCTACAACTTTTTATACATGGTTTAAAAAGTGCATTCTCAGAAGCTGCTGGTCAGATTCCTTTAGCGATGAGAGCTGAAGATTTTTTAAAACTATGTGCCAGCTTCCTCGGTGCTGTTCGTCCAATGTGGAAATTTTTTCACTTCTCATTTTCATGAGTAGATACACATAAGTAGAGGAAGGGATTCTTCTGGGAGTGTTGCTGTTTGTGTCTAGGTGTGTAACCTGACTGAAGACCAGAAACTTGCTCATCAGAGGCTTTTAGAAACCCTACTTGGTCCTTACTGGGTTGATTTTTTTTTTTTTAATGCTGGTTAGTTGGTTTCGTTTTTGTCCTCACAATTTCTTGGGAAATGGCTTGAAAGAATTGTTTGCCAGAAGTCCTTGGAGCTCTTTTGTAGACTAGATGGGGTGTGTGCATGTGGGCCAATGAAGGTTGGGGTCCCTGGGGCTTTGGGATTCTGGTGGCCAGCGAGGGCACTCCCATACCCCTTTGTTTATTTCCAGTTGCTCAGAGATGGCTTCACCATGGTTGACCTCTGTGCAGTGCTAATTCCCCCCACATTGTCTCTTTCTGCCTTTTTAAGATTATTTGCTTATTTATAATAATTTTGGCCAGAAATTTACTACCGTTGGTGCTTCCTGTTACCCTGCAAAGGGAATTCCAGAGCCTGTATGCATTTACGCTGCCTAGGTCATTTTCTCCTTTGATTGCCTTTCTAAAGAGCATCTCATTTTGGTGTACATTCATGTCCTACTCGTCTTGAAAATGAAAGGGGGTTTTAGATATAACTAAGAAGGATGTGATCTTGGGCCGGGATCCCACATGTCCAGAGAGCACCCTGGGCTCTCCTTCATTGAGGAGGGCCGCCAATACCCCTGGGTTCATGATGTTCTCTGTAGGGTATTCTCCTTGATTTACTAAATCCCTCTGGCTTCATTCTTAACTGTGTTTCCTGCCTTCCTTAATATATTTGTAAAGCCTCAGACATTTTAATCCAGTTTTGTATTTTAGGCAGAGATGTGCTAATATACTTGCTTAGCAGGATACAGGTCTTTTGAATTAATGCTAACCATTCTAAAGATTTCTCTCTCTTTTTTCCCTTCCTCAGTAAATCATTTACAGAAGTGTTCATTTTGAGAGGATGAAGTATTTGGCTTTTACCAAAGAGGTGTTCTTTTTTAAAAAGCAAAATCCTTTCAGCAAAAACTTAACTTGGGGAATGGTGGGTTAAGAATGCATTTGTCCACATCCACTTCTGTAGGTTAATCATGTTTATGTGAGTAAAATGTTGGAAAGAACTCTTTAAGGTAATCCTTTGTGGTGAAGGATCCTGGGAAATTCTCTCAGGTAAAGCAAGCTTGCAGCAGATGGGTAATATATGTCTTGAGAGCTATTTATAAGAAATTTAAGGATTGTTTTGTTTTCCTTTATTAAAGATTTAAGGTTATTTTACTTTGAAAAAAAAAACTACAGAAGTTTTATAGTCATAACTTTGTTACTTTTTTTAAAAAACTTGTCTGAAATAATTAGATGTAGCCAAATTATGTGGTTATGTTTTGCTGTTAGAATTTGAAAATGTAGTATGTGTGGTAATCTACTGTTTGAAATTTATAATGGTCTCAGATATGTTTGAGTTTTGGTAACTTTTAAAACTAGTAATTTTTTTGTTTTAAGTCACAAAGGCACCTATGGATTTATAACTGGGGTTTTTTTGAGTGCTAATTTTTCTCTGAAGCAGCCGAAGTTGACCAGTCTTTTCCTAGGTAGAAAACTCAAAACTTGTTAACTCTGTACTTTAATAAAATTAAAAATGGAAAACTATGTGTTTTTTTTCTTCTTCTTGCTATTGAATATATTTATAAATAAAGTCTGCCAGGTACCATTTTCCAAAGATGTCTTCAAATGTTAATTTAATCTCTCTCAAATTTCATAGAGTCTGTTCTGCTTCTAGAAGATACAAAGTAAAACCCAAGTTTTTTGCCTTCTTCCTTGCTGAAAGCCTCTAACAGCCTGCTTTCTTCTTCTTATTATTATTATTTTTAATTTACTTTGCTGTGAAGGGTCTTTGCTGTGGTGCTCAGAATCTTTAGTCATAGCATGCAGCCCTTAGTTGCTGGACCAAGGAACAAAGCTGGGCCTCCTGCACTGGAGCATGCTGTGTGACAATACTCATATTTTGGCAGAAGCCCTCTTATCTAACTAACTGAGATTAGGAGACACTTAAGAGTCTTAGAAATCTTTGGTTTGGCCAGAGGATTTGGCACTTCCTTAAATCTTTGAGATCTTAATAAGAGGCTTTATCTTGACCTTGAAGCTACATTTTTACTTGTGGCATCTTAGAAATGATAAGTAGTTAATAAAACAGTGTGGTTGGAAAGATCTTTCATTGAGTGGGTTTCAGTGTGGTGTTAAATGAAATAAATTTGTTCAATGTGATCCAAATCCTGCATGTATGAACTCTTAAAAAAAAAAATTCTGGCACTTGTTAAAACAGTAAGACTTAGGAATTTCCTGGTGGTCTAGTGGTTAGGACTCAGCATGTTCACTGTGCGGGAGCAGGTGGGGAGGTGGGGGGACTTGGGCAGTGCGGGCCGAGAAATCAACTCAATACAAGGACAAGTGGGGTTGACAGCCAACAAGCAGAGGGATGAGGTGGTTGGATTGTTGGATGGTATCACCAACTCATTAGACATGAGTTTGAGCAAGCTCTGGGAGACAGTGAAGGACAGGGAAGCCTGGCATGCTGCAGTCCATGGGGTTTCAAAGAGTTGGACATGACTGAGGGACTGAAAACAAAAAGAGCAGAGGGAGGGGATCCAGTAGATGGAAAATTACAAGAGGAGACCTCGGGTAGAGACATTCTTTCTCAAGGTAGACAGGCCAAGTGTAAGCAGACAGGGTAGGGGGCCCCCCGAGAAAGAACCAGGCATAACTTTAGCAACAGAAGCCATTTTAGGCCTGAGCTATTTTGTGATCTAAGCCTGGCCACAGTGCCTGCCCTTGCAGAGGGCTAGGTCTCAGTAGTAAATGATATTAAAGGAACAAAAGAAGGTAAGAACTAGTAACTACCAAGACAAGCAGATAACCTAACTTCATCAGAGACAACATGTCAGTTATAAAGACTCCCAGTTCTGTTTCAAAAGTCAGGAATAATCCAAAGCACGCTCTTGAGCTATTTTGCAGAATTCAACTCCACAGGAGTCCTCAGCCATCAGATTAACTGGGACCTAAGATACGATGGGTTTCCCAGGTGGCACAGTGGTAAAGAATCTGCCTGCCAATCAGGAGACACAGAAGAAGCACGTTTGCTCCCTGGGATGAGAAGATCCCCTGGAGTAGGAAATGGCCACCCACTCCAATATTCTTTGCCTGGAAAAGTCCGTGGACAACGGAGCCTAGTGGGCTGCAGTCCATGGGGTCTCAAAGAGTTGGACACGTCTGT
The DNA here is from genome assembly GCF_023091745.1 of Budorcas taxicolor. Taxonomy (NCBI): domain Eukaryota; kingdom Metazoa; phylum Chordata; class Mammalia; order Artiodactyla; family Bovidae; genus Budorcas; species Budorcas taxicolor. The sequence goes on along the minus strand of NC_068919.1, from coordinate 11,274,208 downwards.
AAACAGGATACACACAAGGGATGATGATTTTTTCTGATCCTCATGACTCTGATCAACTACAGCCTGGACTCTTGTCAATTGTTGCCCCAATTCTATGCCATATTCTCCTCTGCTCACACCCCTTCGTGAATACGCATGTCCCCTTAGCTTAAAACTTACCAAGTTTTTTTGTTCAGGGAGACACTGCTTTGGGAAAGATCCCCAGTGTTTTCCTTACTTGCTGCAAGTGGTAATAAATCCTTCCTTCTCTCAGTCTTGGGCTTATTTGTATCTTTTGGCTGTGAAACCCACCAAGAGGCAAACCCAGTTCCTGGGTAATAAAGGACTTTACACCAAAGATGGGGGGAATGAAGAACTTCAGATATCAAGGGTGGGGAGTCTTGCTGAGCCAAGGTTGTGCTGCCCTGGCAAGGACAGAATGGATGTGGAAGGCTAAGGTTGAGGTCTGGTCAAGAAGAGAGCTCAGAGGGGCCTGGTTTGGTCAAGGAGACGGACTTGGTCAGAACATGCACGTTGTGCTCGCGTGCTCGGAGAAAATGCACTCAAAGGGTATGCCTGTTGTTTTGTCCCCACCCTCCGTTTCCTTCATATTTGGGGAACTGTTTGCATGGTGGTAGCAGGAGCAGCTATTTTCTTTCCATATAATTGTCATAGCTACAGTTAGTTGATTCAGGATTCGACTTTTCATTTAAGTTGGGTGATCAGCCTCTCTGGAAGTTTGGACTTGAAGTGAGGAGTTGGGAAGCTTAAACGATGTTGTTAGTGTCTGGTTTAGGTGTTACGGACACAGGGAGAAAGGCAATTTGTGAAGATCTGGGATTAAAATGGATGTGCAGAGGGGCAAGTATGAAAGAGGGGAAGGGTGGGGCAGAGAGAATGGGCTTCTGGGTTTTCAGGATGTTCTTAATGTTCCCCACTCGAATCCCGTTCTGGCGCCTCTGTTTGAAATAGCAACGAGAGCAATTGTTCATTGAGCACTTGATGTATGCCTTGTAAAATTCTCATAATGACCCTATGGAAATTACTGTTCTAACTTTCATTTTAAATTTGGGGGGAAAAGGCAAACTCTTCTTAAAATCCTTCCTGCAGTTTTTTCTTTTTTTTTCTTTTACAGAGGTGGCCAAATCTTAGCTCTTCCCACCCATCTTTCCCATCTCCTTTTCTTTATCATTTTCCATCCCTCAAGGTTTTCCCTTTTAGGTCAGTTTTTGCTTTTAATACACAGAACTTCCTCTTGGTTTCTGTGTTTGCATAGGTATATCAGTAAGGAATTGCCTCTGAGTTATAACAGAGTGAACCTCAGTGTCTTAAACACATGGGATTTTAGTTCAGCATCCCAAGGATGTCAGGCCAAAGGTTACTGTGAATTTCTGGCTCTTTTGTGAACTCCAGGGGTTACTTTGCAGATTTATCTTATTTACACTCCAAGCAGAAGAGAAAAGTACATTGCATATTTTAGCACAGGAAGCATAAAGTTCTGAAATATCTTGTTATTGCCAGAAAACAGGAAGAATTTTGAAGACCCTCTGATGACAAGCTAAATTATGTCCAATAATAACTATTACCTAGAAATAAGTCTTGTAATCATTGTATGTTTATGTGTATTTTTCTGCCTTTTAAGGGGAGAAAGTGAGTGAAAAGACTCTTGAGTTAGAATTATAATATTAATAAAAATTCAAAAGATACAGGTAATTAAAGTCAATGTTTAAATGCTTAAATTACTAAGTTTATAATTATAAGGTTAAACTTTTTAGGTTTCCTGTGTTTTAAATGTTTAGAAAGTTTTGTCTATGCTAATGTGAGTCATCTTTGTTGGATTTTTGAAAGGTTTGAGAAAATCAAATATATTAAAATTAAATTGTACTTTGAAATTTCTAAGATTTTTTAAAAAAAATATGAATGTTTTATCACATTTTTAAGTCAAAGTATTTATCATATTTATAAACCAAATGTATTTATCACATTGATAGGCCAAAGAGATGTTAATCAAAAGCAAATATAAAATTAATCAATTTGCAAATAAAGTGACATGAGTTTAAAAGGTTTTAAATTTATTTTTAAATATATATAATTTAATATATGAAATGGAAGTTGAAACATTTCAATACATAAAATTTGTCTCCAAACATAAGGAAAGTTTAGATTCTTTGGGTGTGTCAGTCACTATAGGCTAAGATATGCTGTGGTAACAAGCAAGTCTAAAAATCTCAGTGTTTACAATGACTAAAGTTCAGTTCTTACTCACAATGCATTTCAGTTATCGGATGTCTGCAGCTCTGCTCCAAGTTCTGATATAGCAGCCCCTATTTGGGACATTGCTGATGAAGGTGGCTGAATTTGCCGCTCCAAAATATGCTATTTTGGAAAAAGGCAATTGAGAATATATAAGAAAAGTTCTTTGCCCTTCCCTATTTGTCTTAAAGCAGAACATAAGTTTAGAAAAGCATCCCTCCTCCCCCCTCTACCGGGACGGACAAGCATTAATCCCTGGAGACGACTTCGGACCCTTATCCATGGAGAAGACATTGACTTAAATCTGCATAATAAACCTTTCTCTAATTTGCCACGCTTTTCCTGGTCACCTTTTCATCCTTGGCTTTTCCTGGTCACCTCTTCATCCTTGGCTTGCCCTATACCTTTTCTTTGCCTTTAGCTAAAGATGGTATTTAAATCTGAGTTCTAAGCTACTTTTGAGAGTTACTAATTTTTCCTGTATACTTCCCATGTATACATGATGTATAAAATAAAGGGTAGCAAAACATTCCACCCCAAAATATGCCACTTGGATGTATCAATTATTTTGAGCTATAGCAAGTAAGGAGCAAAGCAGGGAGAGGCTTTCTCTGAATGCCCCTTGCCTGCTTATAGACAGATCCTCCAAAAGGGACTCAATAGTCATAGACCCTGTTGACTAAAAAGATGCATGATGTGAGTGTTTTGAGTTAAGTGTTATGGGGGGCCAAATGAGGATTTCTGCCCAGGAAACAATACCTCAGATAGCGCTGAGAAACTGCTCCAGAGAAGTAGTGGGGCAAGTGAAGTAAAGTCAAAGTCGCTCACTCTTGTCCAACTCTTTGCGACCCCATGGACTCTGCAGTCCATGGACTTCTCCAGGGCAGAATACTGAAGTGGGTAGCCTTCCCCTTCTCCAGGGGATCTTCCCAGTGCAGGGACTGAACTCAGGTCTCCCGCATTACCAGCTGAGCCACAAGGGAAGCCCAGCCCGTATATAGTTAAGAAGCATATCTGTGAAAAACTTTCAGGTCAATATATGTGATTTTGGTGAACGAGGAAGCCACACAATCATGAACTTATCTTAGAGATTTTCTGCTAGTCACAAGGAGCTGATGTCACTATGAAGGGATTTAGTGCTTTTCTAGATTTGAGGATTGGGATCTTGAAATCAGTTCCTGAAAATATCTAACTATCCAAAGTCCTCTTCCACCAGTTTTCCTGGAGCACAAAGCGCCTCACTCTTCACCCTGAACTCCCTCGGGGAGTGTTGAAGGTCAGCAGCAGCACAGAGTTCAATCTCCAAAGAGGCAGATGGCAAGTGCCCTTGGCAAGTGCCCGTTTGTAGTTGACAGTCCCTTCCCCGGAGACTGTCATCAACCAAAGGAGAGTAGAAGTTGCCCCCCACACCCAGATTTCAACATAAACCCCCATCTGTTCTTCTAAGGGTCCATTTATTTATCTTTCTTAAAAATCATTTACTCTTCCCTAAGATGCCTATGTCCCCTTTCTCCTTTCTCTATTAAGATGGTAGGCACGTGAATTGTAAGCCACTTTGGGGAGCCAGTTTTCCCTTGAGTATCTTTCATGTATGTGTGAGGTATGCATGTTAGTAAATGTGTCAATTTTTCTTTTGTTAATGTGTTATATTACAGAGGTCTCAGCTTAGAAGAATGGAGGGAGAGTTTTTGGGTTTTTTTTCCTCATATACATTGGGCTCAAGAAAGACCACTGGCAGAATCACAAAGTGACTCCCAAAGCTTCTTCCTTGAGGTGGTGTACATCGCATTTGTTATCACTGCATTGATCAGAGCACATCCTATGGCCACCCTTGAGGTCAACAAGTGGGGGGAAATATAATCTTGCCACAAGGAGAAGTGTCTCATGTCACATAGTCAAGGCTGGTGCAATGAGGCAGGCAATTGTTACCCTCCCCCAGAGTGGGGAAGCTGATATTTTGAACAATAATACAACCTACTATAATGGGGAATAAGATTTAAAAAAATTCTTACAATGTACTTTTTTCCCTTGTTATACATGAGGTCAATGTGTCTTAACTTACAGATGTGATCATTCCTGGGTATTGGAATTAGGGTGATTTTTAATTTTCTCCTTTGAAAACTTCTATAGTGAATGTGTTTCTTTTGAGATTAAAATTTCAATTGAGAAATTTTTATTAAAAATTACTTTTGAATGTAAACAAAAAAAAATTTAAGGCAAAAATTTATTTCATAACCAGATTGTGTGTTAGTCGCTCAGTCGTGCCCGACTCTTTGCGACCCCATGGACTGCAATCCACCAGGTTCCTCTGTCCATGAGATTTGCCAGGCAAGGATACTGGAGCGGGTTGCCATTTCCTTCTCCAGGGGATCTTCCCAACCCAGGGATCGAACCCGGGTCTCCTGCACTGCAGGCAGATTCTTTACCGACTGAGCTACAAGGGAAGCCCGTAACCAGATTAAAATTTATAAATTTTATTTGAACAAAAAAGGCAGTTATCCACATAACTAATCTGTTATGTCTAATAAGGAAGGGTGATATGTCCAAAACTTTTAATATCTCACAACATAGAAGGAAAAAATAAGTTGTATAGCTTGTGTTTTAGGTATCTCTCTATCCAATCTGTCAGCTTAGAGTGTGGTTATGAAATGGAATGTGTTTGTTAAATAAATACCTCAGTACATGATGAATGTTGGTTAGTTGGCTAGGGAAAGCATAGTCTCATGATGACTTAGAGGCATTTTGTATTACAAGATACATTCTTTTATGGTTATCTGGCTGATGTCATGAAATTCTGACTTTTGCCACCAGGGAAGATGATATTTCTCCTTGGCAGGAAACTTAAATACTTAGTACAGTTTGGCTTTCATTACATGTTATCACAGTGAAACTTTCCTGCTTAATTGGCTCTCCTTTGCATCTGATTTTACAGTCGGTACTGGTCTTACTGATGAACTAGTTTTTTGTAATCCAAATTGGATTTCTGCCTAATTGGTTGTTTCTGTCCCAATTGTACATAGTGGTTGAGACAAAATCAGATTTTCAGTTCTCCCCCCTACCCCACCACTTTGGTTTTTCAGTATATTTAAATGAATTTTCATAATGATAATCCTAAAATGTTCTTCTCTTCTTTGTCTCTTGGAGACAAGAAAGCTCGCAAGATCACTTTGATAGGCGACTGACTCATAAGCTTCTCCTTGCTCAGATATAATCTCTGAACTGAGCAAGCTTTAGATGAGGCTTGCAAGAAGGCTCATGATTCAGCCTGTGATCCCGCCAGTAAACGGTGACAGAATCAATTTATTTCAGTCTTTCTTCCATTCTTTCAAGTAATAACTTGATATCTCCATATCTTCCTCCCACCACTCAACCCACAGCATGGCCTTTTTTGATCCATTTGGTAACATCTCTTGAATCAATTTGCTCTTCTCTATCTCCAGGTCTTTTTAGTTCACCTTAGAACCCCCAAGATTAGTAAAATGAACTTGCCCAACTGACTGTCTCAATTTTCAGATATGCCCAGTTCTTTACTAGCGTCGGTGACCTTTCAAGAATGTAAATCTAGTAATCTAGGCCACTCCTGTGTAAGGAGCCCTAGGCTTCATCATATATTTATGGCTTTCAAGTCCCAGAAACCTGGCCTCTGCCCCCTGTCTCATCTACCTCCCAGGGCTCTCACCCTAATACTCGTGTCAACTTTGCAATACTTTTCAGTCCTTTGGTGTCCCTAAACGTCCCTCCTGGATCGTGAATTTGATCCTGCCGGGAGCATTCCTCCATCCTTCATTTCTACCAGCCTCCCTAAATTTCAAGCTTCCTTTCAGATACCTGTTCTTTAAGGACACACTTCTTAAAACAGCTCCCCCCTCAGCCCCACTCCTGTTCAGCTTTGGGTTATCAAATGAGCATAATACTTTTCACAGTATTGTAGTTTTCCGGTTTTGTGGTGGCATCCTCTTCTCCGTGAGGGCAGAGATGATGAGTTTTTTCACCACGGTATACCTAGCACCTAGGATAATGCTAGGATGTGCAATTGCTGTTTGTTAAATGGGTGGATGGATGGATGGATGTCTTCCCAAGGCAAATCAGTAACTAGACCATGCTGGTTAGTGATACTGGGAGGCACAGAGTCTAGCACCTCACAACTACCATCTCCCTGTGCCAGGAATGAAGGGAACCCCTTTCAGGTTGTCTGCCTCTGTCCATTTACTTTGCAGACTGTCCCAGCCCTCCCCCCCCTTCAAAGGGTTATAGGGATGGACTCCTGGTCGCTGTGGTCATAACCAAGGCTGCCCACAGCCATCACCAACTGGGTTCGGGGTTGGCGACTATTCTAGGATGAATTATTTTATCCTAGAATATAGAATTGTAATAGTTGGTGAATTAGTTGGTGAATTATTCTAAGATAGACCCTGTGTCCTTTCCCCTGGAGACTAGACAGAGATCAGGAGAAGAAAAAAGAAGGGGAAAGGGGAATTATCTCTGAAAATAACTCCCCCTTGTCTAGACAAGCACCATTTGACATAGGCCCTGTTAATGGCCATAGTTTCTGCCCTGCGGACCAGAAAACCAGAGATTTCTGTTGGGAACAAGATAAGGTAGAGAAAACTCTCTGAGATAAGAGGCAAGATCATGAGAGAGCTCTGGTAACTCTTCCAGACTCTGGTCTTAGGAACTTCACGTGGCCCAGATACTGTCTTGACTCTGAGTTTCCAAGAAACACTCCTGTAGCCTAATCCGATCTTGCAGGGGCATCAGCCACCATCACAGGTGCTTGGCAGACTCAAAGGCAGGCAGAGGAGTAGAAGAGCTTGATAGTGGAGGGTTATGTTCTGATTGGAAGCTGCTGCCATGAAGAAACTTGTTTTCAAGCTAACAGGCTAACTAGATGCAGGCATCCCTTGTGGTTGGTATGGTTGGAGATTTCGTTTTCTCTACTTAGTCCTAAATTGGAAGTGGGGGCAAAAATTAGGAAAGCTATCAGTTATTAATCAAATTCTGGCCATTTTGAGTCAATCACTACAAAGGTTGTTGTTTGGATTCCTGGGCTGGTTGCTTCATGTTGTGGGTCATAGTTCTTTTATTTTGTGTGTTTTTGGTTGTCGGTTGTTTTTTTTTTTTTTTTAACTGTACTGCGCAGCCTGTAGGATTTTAGTTGCCTGACCCGGGAGGGATTGAATCCAGGACCCCGACAGTGAGAGTGCCAAGTCCTAACTGGACTGCCAGGAAATTCCCCAGCGTTCTGTTTCCATATATATAATCTGGCCATTGTCCATTTATTTCAGTGTCTCATGATGATACTTGTATGTATCTGCCTCCTTTACTTTAAAAAAGTAGTAAAAGAAACTTCTTCACTTCATCTTGGTCGAGGGCATAATGTATGTGGAAACATGTTCTGCTTTGGGAAAGTGTTTTAGCATAAGGGACACAGATATAAGTATATGCATCTGGCTGAAGGGTTCCAGGAGATGTGATCAGAAGAAGCCACCTTCCTGGAGAACAGTGGGAATTGCCAGATCCTCCACTTTCATCAAGCTTGGAAATCTGCCGCAAGATTAAGTCAGCACAGTGGCTTTGGAATCACTTTGCCAGACTTTGTTTTCTTTGATAACGTTGCCACATCTAAGGCTTGGATTTGAGGGCTGGTGAAATGGGAAGTGGATCGTCTGCTCATATAACTGCAACTAATACCCAGACTGTTCCATGTTCCCCTCAGATTCCAAATGGCACAGGGCTCCCTCATATACAGTGGAGACACGGAATGATGTCTCCACGAAAAGAATGCTTGGGTATCACCTAACCTGCTTTCTACCACCTCCTCGTAGAATTCTTAAAAAAAAAAAAAAATCTAGCTGAGGAAACAGATTTAGAAAATGTATTGGTTTTCTGTGGCAGCTGTAACGAATTATCACAAACTTAGTGGTTTAAGCAACACAATTGAATTTGTTCACAGTTCTGGAGGTTGTAAGTCTGGGTGGGCTTGGTGAGGTTTTTTTCCTCAGGATATCACAGGGCCAGAAAGTAAGCATTGGCTAGCTGGAGCTCGTCTCTGCAACCCCTGGGAAGAATCTGCTTCCAAAGTCTTTCGAGTTATTGGCAGAAGTCAGTTCTGTGCGGCTGTAGGTCTGAGGTTCTGGTTTCCTCCCTGGCTGCTAGCCAGGGGCCACCCTCGGTCCCTTCTCAAATGGCCCTCCATCTCCGGAGCAGCAAGAGCATATGGAGCCTTCTCACGCTCCAGCTTCTCTGATTCCCCCTTCTGAGCTTTAAAAGACTCACATGACTGGATCTGGTCCACCCAGATAATCTCCTCATGTTAAGGCCAATTGGCTTGGAGCTTTAGTTTTATCTGAAGAATTCCTTCACAGAAATCTGCAGATTAGTGTTTAATTGAATGAATAACCAGAGGACAGGACTCTCAGAGAGGCCATCTTAAGATTTGCTTACTACGTGTTTTATATTACAAAGAAATTCTGAGCAGAGATAGACTCTTGAACCAATTCTAGGTAATGTGTAATTATTATGTAAAGGTGGAGAAAAAAGATGAACATTTTTCTGACCATCTATACATTCATTGTTAAAAAAAAAATTCCTGAAGGTATAGGGACTTCAGTCTCATTTGCAAAAAAAAAAAAAAAAATTCCAAGGCAGATATTCTGATTGGTGGGTGGCCTTCCTCTACCCAGTGATTCAGAGACCCCCAGGTTCCATCCGTGTTGTAGCTCCCCACTTTCCTAGGGCCATCGCCTGCATCCAATTGGTGCAAGATGAAAGAACAGGAAGGACATGCATCTCCTCTTCAAGCCTTTGTCTAGCAGAATCACACATTACTTACAATCATTCCCTTGGTGTCAACTAGTCACGTGACTGCCAAACTGTCAGGATGCTTGGAAATAGAGTCTAGCTGTGTATTAATGAAGAAGAAGAAATGGATTGGTGAATAGTAGTACTCTCTGCTTCAACCTACTGTGTGCTGGCTGCTGCTGCTGCTGCTAAGTCGCTTCAGTCGTGTCTGACTCTGTGCGACCCCATAGACGGCAGCCCACCAGGCTCCTCCGTCCCTGGGATTCTCCAGGCAAGAACACTGGAGTGGGTTGCTATGTCCTTCTCCAATGCATGAAAGTGAAGAGTAAAAGTGAAGTCGCTCAGTCGTGTGTGACTCTTAACGACCCCATGGACTGCAGCCTATCAGGCTCCTCCACCCCTGGGATTTTCCAGGCAAGAGTACTGGAGTGGGTTGCCATTGCCTTCTGTGTGCTGGCACCTTATATAATTCTCATTTAATTAAAACCACAGCCCTGAGAGGTATATTGGTCTGCTCAACAGAACTGGAAACTGACCGCCAGAGACAGAATTTCCCCATAGTTCCACAGCTGTTATGTGAAGGACCTAAGCTAGGATCTGTATCCTCCTTGACTCCCAAACTCTGTCTCCAGTTTGACATATTAGTTCTTCTATAGAGTGTTTGGAGATTAAGCTCTTGTTTAGGGATGGGTTGGTTGAATTATAATTTGATTATCATGGCTGGTTTTTCTCCAAGTGAATCAGAGTTACCTCAGTGGGTTGTTTGAAATCATTAGTTTCTAATCCCACCCACTAAAGTTTCATTCAGCCAGTCTGGGAGTGGGAGGGGAAGCAGAAATCTGCATTAAAGTGAGCTGCTTGGGTTATTCAGATGTGTTGAAATGTTTGTAATATGCCAGTGCAACCCGCCCTTCTGAATAGGGAACATGAGGAGGTGAATTCCCGCTTGTGGTCTGGTAAAGGGCCCCTCACTAGGATTTCGAGTTCTGATCTGTTTATGAAATTCTGGGGCTTCTCCAGAGTATCTTTCCCTGCCCCACTCCAAGGAATGAGGTCACTGGGAGGGATTTTTTTTTTAATCGTAACAATACGGCTGAGTGAGGCCAATTGCATGCCTGTCTAATTATTCTATTCTCTGCCCAAAGCCCACCCATCTGAGCCCTGCAGTGCTCAGGTTGGGGTCACTGTTGGACTCCTCTAACAGCCTCCTTCAGATGCGTGGAATTTGAACCCAACTTCCTATCATCTGTGAAATCTCATCTCATTGGTGGTGTTCCTTGCCTGCGTAGCTTGTTAAGCCGATTTCTCACCCTGTCTTTGCTGAGGATGAAATGCATGCAAGCTTGTATTAGAAGGACCTGAGAAGGAAGAAAAGCAAGATGCTGCCTGCTGTTGGGAGCTTGCAGCCTAGTAATGGTAAGGTAAACCTACCATTAATGAGAGGAGTACTGTTTACAGAAGGAGGTAACATATTAGCTTATTTACTTCTTACAAACAACCCCGAGGAAGTGGCAAAAGCTGAGGCTCAAAGATGTTAAGTAAATTAGTCAAGATGACTCAACCAACTAGTGGTGGTGAAGCTGGTATTTGAACCCAGGTCAATTTTATTCTAAAGCTCATGTTCTTAGTTACTTTGAGCAGTAGATTGAAGAAATATGTCCATACCCTAATCCCCCAGAACCTGTGAATGTGACCTCTGAAATAATGAAGGTACAGATCTTGAGATGAAGAGATCATCCTGGACTATCCAGGTGGGTAACAAGTGTCCTTATAAGGGACACACAGAGGAGAAACATACTTAAGAGACGTGACAGCTAGGCAGAGATCGCAGTGGTGATCCAGCTATAAGCAAAGGAATGTTAATAGTCACCAGAAGCTGGAAGATGTAAGGAATGTTTTGTCCCCTAGAGTGTGGAGGGCCCTACAACAACTTGGTTTCAGATTTCCGTACTCCAAAACTGCAAGAAAATAAATTTCTGTGTTCTAAGCCAATGGTTTGTGGCTGGCTTTTGTTTTTAACAGCAGTCACAGGACACTAATACACTCGATTTAATTTCATCAAAATCCTCAGGGAACATATAAGTCAAGGATGAATTATGTTGTGTGCTGAGAGATTAAAAACTGTTTGAAAATCAGAGCAAGAGATCACTGAAATTGGGGATCAGTTGGCCCCATGTAATTATCTGTTAGTACCCCTCCCTGTATCAGGCTTCCATCATCATCACCTTCATCATTTCTGTTACTGTTGACTGCTTAATATGCACTGGGCACCAGACTAAGTGCTTTTCCTGCGTCACCTCCGTTAAAACTCCCGTCGGTTCTAAGAGGTAAGTACTAGTATTAGCCTATTTTTCAGATGAGAAGCTTGAGGTTCAGAAAGGTAATTTCCCACCTGCGGTTGTACAGTGAATAAGTGCCAGTGGGAGGCGGGGACTCAGGTCTGTCTTGCTCCTGAGTCTCAGCTTAAGCTGTTTCCTACCCCATCTTCCCTTTTAGTAAATTCTTACACATGCTTAGTCATTGTGATTAAGGGCTCCCTCATTCTGGGAGGCCGGGGCCAGAAGGGTGGCCTGAGCGTGGTCTCTGTGAGCCCGAGTCCTCTAGGGTCTGGCGTGCCTCTCCAGGCCACAGCAGGCGTGACTCTGCAGATGTTTGTTAATGATGGGACAGGATGACAGCTGAGCCTGGGCCGCCTCACAGCCATTGGAGAAGCATGTGACATCCTCTCAGAGGTAAGTCACCGGTTTCTGCGTTGTGTTATTGGGCTGCTACACAGGGTGTGAGAGAAAGCGGGTGAGCACCTTCTCTCGCCCCTGCCTCACCCACGGGGAATGGAGGTGTGGCGTGTAGATCCCCGTGAAGAGAATGGGAAATCTGGGCTGAAGCTTCCTCTGGGCTGGTGGTGATCTGGACTGACTGACCCCGTCCCACTCTCTGTTCAGCTAGAGGAAGAGGACACGAGGCTAGATTTTCATTTCTGTTTCTTTTTTAGAAGCTGTCAATGTTATGGATTAAGATCCAGGTAAACTATCTGCAGTGCAAGAGAGAATGGAAAATCCTTGGCCCTGATTCTGACAGAAAGCCTGGTTTTAGAATTTGAGAAGGTGATTGGATCTAGTTTGCTTTTCTCCAAGTAGGGGAGAGACAAGACAGAATGCCAAGCTGAGGGGCTAAAGGTAAGACATCTGGTTTTGCATTTTGTTGCAGCCAGGAGGTGTGCTTTTTGCTCTGTCCCCACTCCCTGCCTCCTTCCGCAGCATGGGGTTCCATGAGGCCAGCCTGTTGATTTCTTTTACATGTGTATGGAATTGACATCTTCTATCCCTTCCAGTGTGGAATTAACTTTGTGAATAATCTGTGAAGCAGCCCAGTCAAAAAGATTTCCTTCATTTATAGGATTTTCTCTGTTTGTCAGCAGAGGTAGGAACCCCACTGAAGATTTGTTAAAGAGCCATAGATGAGTTCTAGATGGCCCTACTTGCAGAGGGTAAGTGCACTTGACACATATATATATATATGTGTATATATATGTAATACTCTTTCCTAGTCTTCAGAGATTCAAGTGGGATTGAAATTTTATTTACCAAGTTTAAGCATACTGATACATTGAAAGAAGTAAATGTAAGACAAGAAAAATATATTGACTTTTATGCAGTAAACATAAACTCAGGAAAGTTCCATTTATTCAACAAAATTTTGTTGCACCCCTTCAGTTCAGTTCAGTCGCTCAGTCGTGTCCGACTCTTTGCGACCCCATGAATCGCAGCACACCAGGTCTCCCTGTCCATCACCGTCTCCCTGACTTCACTCAGACTCAAGTCCATCGAGTCCATGATGCCATCCCGCCATCTCATCCTGGGTCGTCCCCTTCTCCTCCTGCCCCCAATCCCTCCCAGCATCAGAGTCTTTTCCAATGAGTCAACTCTTCGCATGAGGTGGCCAGCGTACAGGAGTTTCAGCTTTAGCATCATTCCTTCCAAAGAAATCCCAGGGTTGATCTCCTTCAGACTGGACTGGTTGGATCTCCTTGCAGTCCAAGTTGCAAGCCTACTCTTTATCAAATTCTAGGAATATGGAAAAGAATGAGTTTGCCTTCAACTTGCTCCATCTGTTTGGGGAAACCATGGTGCAGCTGTTAAAAATCATACTTTCAGGTGAGATTACTTAATGGTTTCTCCAAAGTGGAGAAAAGTTAATAAAAGAATGACAGTGATAAAAGTGAGGAAGCCAGAAAGTAGCTGGATTTACTACATGATATGCTATAGCCAATATTATTTTGAACTAAATTCCAAGAGAATAGAGCAATAAGAGAAGTGATATGAAATGTCTATGAAAATATGGTGGAATAAGCCCAGGAAGGAGGGACAGTGTTCCAGTGGGTCCTTCTCTAAGTAAAAACAGAGCACAGATGTTAAATTGTCAAAGTGGGATGGGAAGCCTTTATCAAGTAATAGTCAATAGAAAGTTAAAAATCAGTCTTAGTGATTTATTCAGTGCCACCTCTTGCCATCTTGTTTTTTTTTTTTTTTTTTGCTGGCTTGGTACAAGGCACAGCGTTACCGGCTGTGAGGAAGGCTTTCAATATGGCTTGGATAGTAAAGAGTGGAATTCTCTCAACTTCCTTGTCAGTGTTTTGCTGTTTTGATGTGCTAGATGACTCAGTTGTATTCAACTCGTTGTGACCCCATGGCCTGCAGCATGCCAAGCTCCTCTGTCTATGGGGATTCTCCAGGCAAGAATACTGGAGTGGGTTGCCACACCCTTCTCCAGGGGATCTTCCCGACCCAGGAATCGAACCTGAGTCTCTTAAGTCTCCTGCAATAGCAAGCAGGTTCTTCACCACTAGAGTCACCTGGGAAGCTGTTTCAATATTGAAAACCAAACTGCTTCTGTTGGCAGCAGCCTGCTTAGTCTTGTGGTGGGGATGGGGGCTCCAATGAGCCTAGCACCTTGGAAGGAAGCCTAGCCACTGGCGGCAGTCACTCAGGATGGGGGCCTGCAATTGGTTTCCCCAGGCTGGCCACCAGGCTGCTGCTTTCCCACGGCTTCCTGAGCCAGGCCACAGGTGATCATGCCGGTTGGGGCCTGGGAAGTCTCCGAGTGCTCAGAGGATTCCAACACTGTGGTCGTGAATGCGAGAGCAGACTTGTTGGAAAAGAAGCTAGCCCATCTGTGTTCCGGGTCTGCTGTGGGGAGACCTGGGTCGTGGGAGATGGTTTCCCCAGGGTACTCCGTACTTCCGCAGGAGCTGTTAGGGAAGCGGAGCCCAGGAAGTGCTGCTAGGAGTCATGAGTGGCCACAAGCAAGCTGCTGGAGGGAATGGTTGGCGTGTTCTTGCTTGCGGGTTGGTGGAAACCTCAGCCACAACACTTCGCTGGCCTTGGGGTGTGATCATGGATGGCAGTGGGGATGGGTGCGGGTGGGGGAGATGGGGAGTAAGCCATGGAGCCCATCTGGGTAGGAGAAAGCAGGCGCTGCTCCATGAACCAGATGCTCGGGGGTTGCCATCATTTTCAAATTGATAAATTGGGCATCAGTTCAGTCATTCAGTCATGTCCAGCTCTTTGCAACCTAATGGATTGCAGCACGCCAGGCTTCCCTGTCCAACACCAACTCCCGGAGCTTGCTTAAACTCATGTCCATCGAGTCAGTGATGTCTCCAACCATCTCATCCTCTGTCATCCCCTTCTCCTCCTGCCTTCAATCTTTCCCAGAATCAGGGTCTTTTCCAATGAGTCAGTTCTTCACATCAGGTGGCCAAAGTATTGGAGTTTCAGCTTCAGTGTCAGTCCTTCCAATGAATATTCAGGACTGATTTCCTTTAGGATGGACTGGTTTGATCTCCTTGCAGTCCAAGGGACTCTCAAGAGTCTTCTCCAACACCACAGTTCAAAAGCATCAATTCTTCAGCGTTCAGCTTTCTTTATGGTCCAACTCTCATATCCATACATGACTACTGGAAAAACCACAGCTTTGATTAGACAGACCTTTGTTGGCAAAGTAATGTCTCTGCTTTTTAATATGCTGTCTAGGTTGGTCATAGCTTTTCTTCCAAGGAGCAAGCATCTTTTAATTTCATGACTGCAGTCACCATCTGCAGTGATTTTGGAGCCCCCCAAAATAAAATCTGTCAGTGTTTCCATTGTTTCCCCATCTATTTGCCATGAAGTAATGGGACTAGATGCCACGATCTTAGTTCAGAAAGTAAACCTGATGCCTTTATGGGAGATGGAGCCACTTTCTTGCTCTGGATAGGATCACCTCCACGGGAGAATGTTACATTTTTTTCTTAAAGGCGAAATGTTCGTAAGTTTTACCTCTTTACTTTGTATTTACTTTCAAAGTTGCACTTGTTCACCTATCAGTATTATGAAATCTGATGTTTGGGATACTTTTTCTATAATAAAACATTCTCTTTTGTAAAAAGAATCATACTTTCAAAAAATTTGGGGAGCCTAATGTGTAACTCTATACTGATGACACTTAAGCACATAAAAAATTGGAAGGACATTTTTCAAAATGTTAAAATGGATTGTTTTTGAATTATGGAATTGCAGGATTATTCCTCCTATTTTTCCACATTTTCTAGATTTTCTAAAGCAAGTTGCACGATTTTGATAATTAGAGAGAGAAAGATGTCATTTAAAAAATGATTGCACCTGATTAGCTGTAGCCCATGCTCTCTGTTGCCAGCTGATCCTCTGCCTTTGGCAAGAGATGAATTTCATGAGCCTGCAAGCCCTGCCAGGAAAAGTGCAATTACCCAGAACGAAGCCACCCTGGGGCCTGGCCAGCCCCCGCTGGAGGGAGGGACGATGCAGAGAAGCCCATCTGGAGAGGGGCTGCATTGTATCTCAGGGACACCCCAAAACTTAGCTGTGCCCACCTATAGATTCCTAGGCAGCATTCTAACTTAAAGGTGAATTGCTGGACTGCCAGACGGTTAAACGCTGCCTTGACTGGGGGGCTGTGTGCCCGCTTTGAAGTGCAAGGAAACATGGCTGGGCAGAAGCTCAGATGGCTCTGCACCTGCCTCAGGGCTGCCAGAGAGCGTCACGCTTCCCTCCTAACAAGGATCAAGCTGCCTGATTGGAAGTGCAAACTTCCGACAGAATGTGTTGGAGACTAGGATTCCCTCCTGCTGTGTAGTCTAGCGCTGTTCCACTCCGACCAGTGACATCTGCAAGACCAAGGGGAAAGGCAGGAGCCCGGGGTCTTGGGCAGAGTTGCTGAATCAGACTCTGGGTTCTAAGAAATCCCCGGGTGACTGCAGAGCACAGCTGCCTTTGCATAGCTCTGCCACAGTTACCTCTCAGGTGGGTAAGCCTCAGCTGGTCTGCAGGGGGAGGGGATCCGGGCAGGAAGATGGGGTCCTGAGGGTCCTGAGGAGCCCACGGGAAGCCTCGCCTTCCATCAGGTGGGCTGAAAGCAGAAGCAGCTTTGGAGGCCAGGCCCAGACTGCTGGAGAGATCCCTAAGTGTCTGCTTCTGTGATTTAGGGCAAAGGAGGCTGGGCAAGAGCCCGTTCCAGGGCAACCTTCTCTAGGAATGTGTGGGGCTTACTGGATAATCTCTCCCTGTCTCTCGTGGGGTCTCTGGAGCCTGGTAGGAAGCAGAGGCATTATTTTCATTTTCCAGATGGTTTTGGGGGGATGGGGAGGAAGCAAGTTGGGATGCTGCCAGCTACTGAGAAAGCTAGAGCTCTTGGTGTAATGGGGCCGGCTGGCTCTTGGGCCACATAGGAAGGCTGTGTCCAGACACACCATCCTTCCAGATCTCCAGACACTGGCCGTTGGGCTGCTAGAATCTCCCAGGGGCTGCTGAGAGTTACAGACTCCTGGGCCACTTTCATTTTTTTGAGGGGTGGTGTGGTAGTTTCCAATACATTAAAAGTACTGGGGAAAAAAGCTTAAGTGCTATAGTATTTTAAGAAGAATTTACATTTTAAAACTTAATATTTAAAAACACAGACAATGTGAATATGGATTTAACACTGTATTAGTTTGCAAGGGCTGCCATAGCAAAGTACTACAAAGTTGGTGGCTTAGACAGCAGAAATTTATCTCACAGTTTGGAGGCTGGAAGTTTAGGATCGAGCTGTCTAAAGGGCTGCCTTCTTTGAGGCCTCTCTGTTCGGTTTGTAGCTGGCCATCTGCTCCTTGTGTTATTGTCACATGGTCCCCTCTGTGTTTGTGTCCATTTGTTCTTCTTAAAATGTTTATTTACTTGAACGCACCGGGTCTTGGTTGCGGCACAGGGATCTTTGATCTTGGCTGTGGTGTGCAGCATCTTTAGTTCAGCGTGTGAACTCTTAGCTGCAGCAGGCGGGATCTAACTCCCTGGCCAGGCTTTGAATGCAGGCCCCTGCCTTGAAAATGCGTAGTCTCAGCCACTGGACCACCAGGGAAGTCCCCAGCTGTTCCTTTCTTACAAGGACACCCATCATACTGGGTTAGGGCCCACCCTAGTGGCCTCATTTTCTTTACTTCTTTAAGAACCCTATTTCAAAATACATTATATCCTGAAGCCCTGGGGGTTCAGAATTTTTGGAGAATACAAGTCAGCTTGTAACAAACATTTGGAAATAACATCAAAAAGCTAGAATAAAGCCCTTTCATGAATGTAAGACCCAGGCCCCATGGCCCTCCTTCCCCCACCCTGTCTTGTATCCTACCCATAAGCCAGCCAAGTAGGCAGCCTAAGGTATCTGATATTTCCTGTGTTTTTTATGTGGGGGTGGACACAGGGAGAAAAGTTCTCTCCCCAACTCTGCGCCGCGCCCCCCGCCCCTCCCCAACCCCGCCACACACACACACACCCTTCGCCTACTCTGGTTGCTTTCTGCCCTCTAAACCAGTCTCGACTACTGTCTTCATGTGGATCCCAGAAGTTTTCCCATTTTGGTGGGGAAATCTGAGGGCTGGGCTTCAGCCCGTGCCCATGACTGTGGCCGGGATTCTGCTGCCCCCATGCTCAGGACGTGCGTAAACAGAGCCCGCCCAACACACTATCTTCTGGCCCTGAAGATGTTCCACATACTGCAAGTGGTTTCCTGGGGCATTATTCAGTAATCCCAAAATGCCCATCTGGGCCAGGAGACCTGATCTTCAGGCGGGCGCATGTTCCAAGTCTTTTAAGTCCTGTCTGAAGCCACCTGTTATAGGTTGAACTCTGTCCCCTAAAGACATATTGGAGTCCTAACCTCAAGTACATCACAATGTGACCTTATTAGAGATAAGAGTCTTTACAAAGGTAATCAAATTAAAATGAAGTTATAAGGGTGGGCCCTAATCCAATATAACTGGTGTCCTTATAAAAAGGGGAAATTTGGATACAGGTATGCAGAGAGGGAAGCTGGCCATCAATATGCTGAGGAGAGAGGCCTGGGACAGATCCTTCCCTCTTGGCGCTCAGATGTATTCTTGATTTCCAAGATGGATTCCCCAGAACTAGGAGCCATCGATTGTTGTGTAAGCAGCCAGTTGACAGTTCTTTGTTACAGGGGTCCTAGCAAACTGATTTACTATCTGTGGTAACTCCTACCCGCCACCTCTTCTCTCCTTATTTGCTCAGCACTCTTTCCATACAGACTTGACTTGTGCTAGGCCTTGTTCCATCCCTGCCAATGGTGCCCTGCTGAATTATGTGACAGTCTTGGATCTCTTCAATGGCCCTGAGCTTCCAGAGGGCAAACACCAAGATTATGTTCCTTTAAAAAATCCCACTGACCCTTGCCCAGTGCTGGCCAGAACACCAATAAGGCCATGTTGATCTAAAGCACCTTCCTCCCTCTTTACTACTGCCACAGACTTTCTGGCATGGTTAGATTGAGAGGCTGAGTCTAATGATGGTGAATGATGGAATTCCAACTGAGCTATTTCAAATCTTAAAAGATGATGCTGTTAAAGTGCTGCACTCAATATGCCAGCAAATTTGGAAAAGTCAGCAGTGGCCACAGGACTGGAAAAGGTCAGTTTTCATTTCAATCTCAAAGAAAGGCAATAGCAAAGAATGTTCAAACTACTGCACAGTTGCACTCATCTTACACACTAGCAAGGTAATGCTCAAAAATCTCCAAGCCAGGCTTCAACAGTATGGGAACTGAGAACTTCCAGATATGAAAGCTGGATTTAGAAAAGGCAGAGGAACCAGAGATCAAATTGCCAACATCCGTTGGATCATTGAAAAAGCAGGAGAGTTCCAGAAAAACATCTACTTCTGCTTTATTGACTACACTAAAGCCTTTGACTATGTGGATCACAACAAAGTCTGGAAAATTCTTCAAGAGATGGGAATACCAGACTACATACAACAATACCAGTACCTGCCTCCTGAGAAATTTGTATGCAGGTCAAGAAGCAACAGTGAGAACCAGACATAGAACAACAGACTGGTTCCAAACTGAGAAAGGAGTACGTCAAGGCTGTATACTGTCACCCTGCTTATTTAACTTATATGCAGAGCACATCATGAGAAACGCTGGGATGGATGAAGCACAAGCTGGAATCAAGTTTGCCGGGAGAAATATCAGTTACCTCAGATATGCAGATGATACCACCCTTATGGCAGAAAGTGAAGAGGAACTAAAGAGCCTCTCAGTGAAAGTGAAAGAGGAGAGTGAGAAAGCTGGCTTAAAACTCAACATTCAAAAAACTAAGATTATGGCATCCAGTCCCATCACTTTATGGAAAATAGAGGAGGAAACAATGGAAACAGTGACAGACTACTTTCTTGGGCTCCAAAATCACTGCAGATGGTGACTGCAGCCATGAAATTAAAAGACACTTGCTCCTTGGAAGAAAAGCTATGACCAACCTAGACAGCATATTAAAAAGCAGAGACATTACTTTGCCAACAAAGTTCCGTCTAATCAAAGCTATGGTTTTTCCAGTAGTCATGTATGGATGTGAGAGCTGGCCCATAAAGAAAGCCGATCACTGAAGAATTGATGCTTTTGAACTGTGTTATTGGAGAAGACTCTTGAGAGTCCCTTGGACTACAAGAAGATCCAATCAGTCCATCCTAAAGGAAATCAGTCCTGAATATCCACTGAAGGAGTGATGCTGAAGCTCCAATATTTCAGCCACCTGATGCAAAGAACTGACAGGTTGGAAAAGACCCTGATTCTGGAAAAGATTGAAGGCAGGAAGAGAAGGGGACAACAGAGGATGAGATGGTTGGATGGCATCACCGACTCAATGGACATGAGTTTGAGCAAGCTCAGGGAGTTGGTGATGGACAGGGAAGCCTGGCAGGCTGCAGTCCATGGGGTCGCAAAGACACGGACACCACTGAGGGACTGAACAACATGCGGTCCTTCTGAGTAGGTCTGGGCACAGCACTGCATCCATTCAGGCTGAGGGTTCTTGTGACTTGGTCTCTCTGCCCTTCCAGTCTGATTCTGAGAACAAGCCCTGTTGGGAGTGGAGTGTGTCACCCTGAGCTTGAAAGGACATCCAGGAAGCCCTGGGCTCTGGAGGAGACCTCTGTGGATGTGAAGAGGGGTGGGGGAAAGGGGAGGCCTGGTTGGGTTCCTGAGCCTTTGCTGCCCCCTCCTGGAAGCCACATCTAGGTCCCGGAGCATAAGCTGTCCCAGAAACCCAGCTCTCCTCCAGCGTCTATGCCACCCTCCATCTCCCTGCAGGCCCTTCTTGGACTGTATATGGTTTGAACTTTAACAATGACATCCTCAAAGCCTGGAGTACCAGCTTCTGCTCTGTCCTGAGCGGCAGCCATCGCAGCTATGCATTGCGTTGGAGGGAACTGAGGAGCCAGGAGCCTGGGAGGAAGACACTCAGGGGCCCAGAGAGAGCAAGAGGAGCAAGGATACAGGTGGGAGTGGCTGCTTCGGAGGCAGGGAGGGGCTGAGAGTTGTGATCCCAGTGGAGGGAGTCTGCTCTGAGGATCCCGGTTGGATTTGACTTAACCCAGGCCTGGCCCCCTGGCTGGTGACTAAAGCATTCTGGGGATCCAGGGTGGGAACTGGTTACGCTGACCTGAAGGGAAGGAGAGGCAGTGTAGAGAAGGGACCCCTGAATTATTAATAAGCTCTGAAGAGTGAACAGAGAAACTCACAAGGAGGTGCAGGCCTCAAAGCCTCTCAAAGCCGCTCACAGCCCCTCCTGGCCTGCATGTGAGGGCACAGCCTGGGGCTGGGGAGACGCTGGCTGGGCTTAGTCACTGAGGATGGGCTCCAGGGAGGCGCCATGGGCCGAGGGCATTTTAAAGAATAGGCCAGATCAGGAGATCGGCAGGAGAACACATTTAAAATATTAACTCCAGTTTTTCCCCCTACCGCTGTCTCCTTCCTTCCCTGCATGCCAGCGCCCCCACCCCATACTTGAACTTTCAGCAGCCATCCTCTGGCCCCTTGGCCCCAGGTGAGGAATGTAACAGAGGAAAGCGCGACTGGCTCTCGGGTTCTAAAAGCCTGAAACTGCTCCTGAGTGGACAGGACTCTGGATGCAGCCAAAACATTTGAGACCCGGTGGGTTTGGTGAGAGGATTTCACCTGGGTGTGAGAAAAGGTTATCTCAGTGGGGGGGGAAGGCGGGGGGGAGAAGGGAGGAAGAAGGAAAGCAGTGACAGTACAGAAGTGGGGGTTCCGACGGAGGGGGGAACGTCCTGTGAACTAGAAAGAGGCCTGGGGGGCCCCAAAGTGGAAGTGAGCTGTGTGGTGTGGCTCAGCACAAGAGACGCCTTGGCCCTCAGAGCGTCCCGTCGCAGCGTGGTTCAGAGGCACGTTCCTGCCTGAGACGGCCGTGATGGTGGCAGTGGAGCTTCAGCCTTAGGAGGAACGCGACCTTGAAAGGAGGGCTCGTGTTGCAGAGGCTGTGGGCGGAGGCGGCAAGTGATGTCTCAGTGGGCGAGTGGGCGGCTGCACTCCCTCCCTCACTGGGTGCCTTCACAGGGCCGGTGTGGTCGGTGGCATTGCGGAGCTCCCTTCCCCTTCCTGAGCCATTCTCCCGTCCCCTGCTTAGTCAGTCAAGCACCAACCTAATACAGCAGGGAGGCGACTCGGCCAGTGGAATTAAGGTAACCAACCAGCTGACTTAAAGACATCAGCCTGGATTACCCAGGTGAGCCCAATGGAGTCAAGCAGAAGTGGAAGGCAGAGCCCATGAGAGAGAAGCAGCGGACGCCAAGTCAGAGATGGAGGATTTGCTGTCTCTTGCTTGTGCAAAAGAGCCCTGGGGCAGGGCTCAGAGAGAGAGACCTTTAGGAGCTGGAGGTGACCCTGGTGGACAGCCAGCAAGGCAGTGGGGAACTCAGTCCCTGACTGAGTTGGGCCAAAAACCTGATGTGTTTGGAAGACAATTCTTCCCTAAGATCTCCGATAATAGTGTCACTTGGCTGACACCTGATTTTAGGCCCAGGAAACCCGTGTTGGACTTCTGACCCACCCAAACCGTGAGTTAATATATTTGCGTTGTTTTAAGCCACAAAGCTAGCGGCAATTTGTTCTAGCAGCAATAGGACGTGTTTGGATGGTGAGCCTGCAGTTGAGCAGGGCGCCGAGTGAGTGACAGCATGCGACCACGCCCACACACACAGGCAACCAGACTTGCTGAGGACCCCGCCCCTCAGAGCTTAGGGGAACTTTGACGAAATCCCAGGTTCAAGAGGCGGGTAAATTCCAAGTGGAGATTACATTTCTGCCACATTGGTGGGATGGGGGTGAAAACTTTAAATTCAGTGATAGGGAAAGTGTGTGTGTTCTGCACACCTGTGGCCTGAAGAGTTTGATGGAGTTAGACAGAATACATGTTTCCTGAGTGGGAGAGCTTCTTTGTCCAGGTCAGCATTTTCAAGGAAAGGAGCCAGGAAGAGAGAGGCAGAAAGAGGCGGGCGCGCCGAGGCAGGTCTGCAACCCACCCACAGCCTGTGCCCACGGAACCTTCCAGGGGCCCAGACAAGAACGTCAGTGTGCTCTTTGAATGGCTGGGCTCATGCTGGTGAAGCGCTGGGGCCTGCCGCTGCTTGGGAGGAAGTGCCAGCTATCTGGGGGTTCTCAAAACTGCCCAAGTTTCTGCCTTGTCTGGCTTCTCAGCTGGGAAGCAGGAGGTGTTCCTGGTCCCTTGTCTGAGCAAATCTGTCAGGAAGCTCTGCAAGCAAGAATACTGCAGTGGGTGCCCATTTCCTTTTCTGATGCATCGTCCCAGCCCAGAGATTGAACGAGCGTCTCTTGCATTGGCAGGTGGATTCTCTACCACTGAGCCAACTTCCAGTTAAAAAACAAGTCATGGGGGTGTACGTACAGCACAGTAACTGTAGTATTTTCTTTTTTTCCTCTAGTTTAATTGAGATATAATTGACATACAGCACTATATAAGTTTGGGCTTCCCAGGTCCTAATGGTAAAGAA
The DNA here is from genome assembly GCF_023091745.1 of Budorcas taxicolor. Lineage (NCBI taxonomy): Eukaryota > Metazoa > Chordata > Mammalia > Artiodactyla > Bovidae > Budorcas > Budorcas taxicolor. The sequence goes on along the minus strand of NC_068919.1, from coordinate 11,250,812 downwards.
CCTGCCTGCCAACGCAAGAGACTTAAGAGATGTGGGCTCAATCCCTGGGTCGGGAAGATCCCCTGGAGGATGGCATGGCAACCCATTCCAGTATTCTTGCCTGGAGAATTCCATGGACAGAAGAGCGTGATGGGCTACAATCCATAGGGTCACAGAGAGTCAGACACAACTGAAGCGACTTAGCACACACACAGACTATATAAATTTAAGGTGTACAGCGTGATTGGACCTGCATATGTCAAGAAATGATTACCAGGGTAAGTTTAGTGAAACATCCATCATCTTACATAGACGCAGAATTGAAGACCTAGAGAAAATTTTCTTCTTGTGATCGACAACTGAAGATTTACTCTCTTAAGAACCTTCCTATGTAACATGTTGTTGTTCAGTCTCCAAGTTGTGTTTGACTATTTTGTGACCCCGTGGACTACAGCCCGCCAGGCTGATCTGTCCGTAGGATTTCTCAGGTAAGAATACTGGAGTGGGTTGCCATTTCCTACTCCAGGGGATCTTCCTGACCCAGGGATTGAACCTGCATCTCCTGCATTGGCAGGCAGATTCTTTACCAGGGAGCCACCTGGAAGCCCTCCTATGTAACACACATCAGTGTCAATTATATTTTATCATGTGGTACATTTTATCCCTAGTACTTACTTACTTTATAACTGGAAGTTTGTACCTTTTAACCACCTTCATCCAATTTTCCCCTCCGTTCTCCACCTCCCCAACCCCACCTCTAACCACAAATCTGATCTCTGTTTCCTATGAGTTCATTTGTGTGTGTGTGTGTGTGTCTGAAGTATAATTGACCTACAATACTGTGTTAGTTCCTATTATACAACATAGTGATTTGATATTTCTTTAGGTTTCAAACTGCATCACTTTAAGTCTAAGTACTGTATGTTATCATGCAAAGATATTACGTAATGATTGATTATATTACCCACCACACTATACATTTCATTCCTGTGTTGCATCCACTCTGAAACCAGAAGTTCATTCCTGTTCATTTCTTCACCTATTTCTTTTCTCCCCCTCACCTCCAGCCCAATAACCACCTGCGTGGCCTCTGTATCTTTGATTCTGTTCCTGTTTCGTTACATTTGCTTTTAGTATAGATATTCCATATATAAGTGAAATCATACAATATTTGTCTTTCTCTGTTTGACTTATTTCACTTAGCATAATATCTTCTAGGTCCAGCCATGTTGTCACAAATGGCAAGATTTAATTTTTAATGGCTGGGTGATATTCCTATATATATATATATACACACACATCACATCTTCTTTATGCATTCACTTATCAGTAGGCACTTAGGTTGCTCCCATACTTGGTTATTATAAATAAGGCTGCATTGAACATATGGGTGCATATAGTTTTTTCTAATTAGTGTTTTTGTTTTCTTTGGATAAATCCCCAGGAGTGGAATTGCTGGATCATGTGGTAGTCCTATTTTTAACTTTTTGAGCAATCTCCATACTGTTTTCCATAGTGGCTGCACCAATTTACTTTTTCACCAACAGTGTATGAAGTTCCTTTTTCTCCACTTTTCTTGGACAACACTTGTTATTTGTTGTCTTTTTTTAATAATAGCCATTTTAACAAATGTGAGATGATATCACATTGTGGTTTTGATTTGCATTTCCCTGATGATTAGTGATGGTGAGCATCTTTTCATGTGCCTGTTGGCCATCTGTATGTCTTGGGAAACGTCTGCTTAGATTGTCTGCCCATGTTTTAAATTGGATTTATTTCTTGCATTGAGTTGTATGAGTGCTTTTTATATTTTGGATATTAACCCTTTGTTGTTTATATCACTTGCAAATTTCTTCTCCCATTCAGTAGGTGGCTTTTTCATTTTGTTAATAGTTTGGTTCTCTGTGCAAAAGTTTGTTAGTTTGATGTAGTCTCATTTGCTTATTTTTGTTTTTGTTTCCCTTTCTTGAAGAGAGACATCCAAAAAGCTATTACTAAGACTGCTGTCAAAAAATATATTGCCTATGTTTTCTTCTAGAAGTTTTATTGTTTCACATCTTATTTTCAAGTCCTTTAGCCAATTCTGAATTAATTTTTGTGCATAGTGTGAGAGAGTAGTCTAGTGTGATTCTTTTGCATGTAGCTGTCCAGTTTTCCCAACATCATTTACTGAAGAGCTGTCTCCTCCCCATTTTATGTTCTTGTCTCCTTTATTGTCAATTAATTTGGCTCATATCTGGACTCTACATTCTGTCGATTCATTGATCTATAATGTTTTTCGCCAGTACTTACTGTTTGGATGACTTTGGGCTTCTCCGGTGGCTCAGTGGTAAAGAATCCTGCAAATGCAGGAGACATGGTTTTAATCCTTGGGTCGAGAAGATCCCCCGGAGAAGGAAATGGCAACTGACTGTAGTAGTCTTGCCTGGGAAATCTGGTGGACAGAGGAGCTTATCAGGCTACAGTTCATGGGGTTGCAAGAGTCAGACATGACTTAGCAATTTAACAACTGTTTGGATGACTGAAGCTTTGTAGTGTAGCTTGATATCAGGGAGTGTGGTGACTTCAGCTCTGTTCTTCCTTCTCAAGATTATTTTGGCTATTTGGGGGGTCTTTTGTGTTTCCATACAAATTTTACAATTATTTGCTCTAGTTTCATGAAAAATGCCATTGATATTTTGATAGGGATTGTACTGAATCTGTAGATCGCCTTGAGTAGTATGCTCATTTTAACAATATTAGTTGTTGCAAACCATGAGCATGGCGTATCTTTCCATCGGTTTGTACGGCCTTCAGTTTCTTCTATCAATATCTTATAGTTTTGAGTATAGGTCTTTTACCTCCTTAGTTAGAATTATTTACGTTTTAATGTCTATTTATTTGACTGCCTTGTCTCAGTTGTGGCATGAGGGACCTTTGTTGCATCACATGGAATCTTTTGTTACAGCACACACTCTTTAGTTGTGGTGCAAGAGCTCAGTAGTTGCGGTGCACCGACTTAGTTGCTCCAAGGCATGTGGGATCTTAGTTCTCCAAGCAGGGCTCGAATCCAAGTCCCATTCATTGCAAGGTGGATTCTTACCTATTGGACCACCAGGGAAGTCCCCGTTCTTTCTGATATAATTTTAAATGGGATTGTTTTCTCAGTTCTTCTTTCTGATAGTTAGGTGTTAGTGTATAGAAATGAAACAGATTTCTGTACATTAATTTTGTATCCCGTGAGCTAACTGACTTCATTGATCAGTTTCTTGCTGGTATTTTCAGCATTTTCTATGTGTAGTATCATAGGTCATCTGTAAACAGTGATGGTTTTACTTCTTTTCCAATTTGGATGCCTTTGATACTTATCTGATTGCTGTGGCTAGGACTTTGAATACTAAGAATGGTATTGGAATGTTGAATAAAAGTGGTGAGATTAGGCATTCTTGTCCTGTTCCTGATCTCACAAGAAATACTTTCAGATTTTCACTGTTGAGTATGACATTAGCTGTGGGTTTATCATATTTGGCCTTTGTTATGTTGAGGTATGTTCCTTTTGAACCTACTTCGTTGAAAGTTTTAATCATAAATGGATGTTGAATCTTGTCAAAATCTTTTTTTGCATATGTTATATGATTACATGAGTTTTTTCTTCAGTTTGTTAATGTGGTATGTTGCATTGACTGATTTGTAGGTTTTGAACCATTCTTGTATCCCTGGGATAAATCTCACTTGATCATGGTGTTTGATCCTTTCAATGCATGGTTGGATTTTGTTGAGGATTTTTGCTTCTATGTTTTTCAGTGATGTTGTCCTATAATTTTCTTCATTTGTGAATTATTTGTTGGTTTTGGTATCAGGGTGATGCTGGCCTTGTAGAATGAATTGGGGAGCATTCCTTCCTCTGTAATTTTTTGAAATAGTTTGAGAAGTATAGGTGTTGACTCTTCTAAATGTTTGGTAGAATTCACCCATGAAGCCATCTGATCCTGGACTTTTGCTTGCTGGGAATTTTTTTTTTCTTTCTTTTACAGATTCATTTTAATTACTGATAATTTGTTTATTTGTGTTTTCTATTTCTTCCTGGTTCAGTCTTAGAACACTATACATTTCTAGGCATTTATTAATTTCTTCTAAGTTGTCCATTTTACGTAATGTAATTAATTGTTCATGGTATTCTCTTATGGTCCTCTATATGTCTATGGTATTTGTTATAATTTCTTTTTTTATCTAATGTTATTGATTTGAGCTCTCTTTTCCTTGATGAGTCTAGCTAAATTATCTTTTTTTTAAAAAAAAATCTTTTAAAGATAGCTCTTAGTTTCATGTGTTTTATCTGTTTCTGCTCTGATCTTTATGATTTATTTTCTTTTACTAACTTTGGGCTTTGTTTGTTCTTCTTTTTCTAGTTCCTTTAGGTGTAAGGTTAGATTGTTCATTTGAGATTTTCCCTGCTTTCTGAGATAGGCTTGTTTTGCTATAAGCTTCCTTCTTAGAATTGTCTTGCTATATTTCATAGCTTTTGGATTGCTGTATTTCCATTTGTCCCCAGATATTTATTAATTTCTTTTTTGATTTCTTCAGTAACCTGTTAAATGTTTAGCAGTATATTGATTAGCTTCCATTTGTTTATGCTTTGTGCAGTTTTTTCTTATACCTGATTTCTAGTCTCATAGCATTGTGCTTGTAAAAGATACTTGATATGATTTCTAGTTTCTTAAATTTACTGAGACTTGTTTTGTAGCCTAGTATGTGAAATATCCTGGAGAGTGTTTCCTGACTATAGTTAATAATAGTGTATTGCACATTGAAAGAGTAAATCTTAAAATTTAGAGAGTAAATCTTAAAATTTCTCATGACAAGAAAATGTTTGTCTCTGTGTGTGGTGATGGAGGTAAATAGACTTTGTATGGTGATCATTTTTCAATGTGTGCCAGTATCAATTGAAGTATTATGCTGTACAACGGAAACTGACACGATGTTATATGTCAGTTAGAAAAAAAAAAGTGTCTGGAAAAAGCTCATGGCACTCCTGTGGGTGACCAGGGATGCTAAGGGCTTGCAGAGATATATGCTCCTGGTACATGGCTCTGCTGAGGCTCTGGGCTATTTAATGAGCCACCTTACATTCTTTTTGGAGTCCTGAGTAAGGCAGGGTATCTGCTTCTCTGGGAGCCCTGGGAAGGCTTTCAGGAGAAGCTTATCAAGTACTATGGTATATGGGTAAGGGGATAAACTCCACGATCAGGTGAGTTTGGTCCGAATCCTGACTTTCCTTCTTATTAGATGGGTAAACTTGCTTCTTAACCTCTCTGGGTAGTTCTTTCCTTATTTCTAAAATAGGGATATTAAGAGTATTTTTTCTTTTTTTGCTTTGTTGTAAGTCTCTAATGAGATAACCTATACGAAGCAACTGTTAAGTAAGACACACACAGGTAATCTTCCTGTGGTGATACACAAAAGGTCAAGACTAGGAGATCTTACATCTGCCAGGACTCTGAAGCGTTCTATCAGGAGTTAGGGAAGAATGTTTGTTTACAAGGAGTCAGTGTGTTTTCCTGTGTAGTGACGTTTGTGAGTTTTGGCTATCCATTATCTAAACCTCACTTCCTAATAGCGCCTATTACTTTCTCTCTTGGAGACCATACTCTTGGACATGGTTGTGGTGGAGACAGTGTGCTTTTGCTAAAGAACTCAAAGGGGCCAGATCCTCCCCTCCCTGCCCAGCTGTGGGTAGAGTCCTTGCCTTTGATTTGGCGAGTTAAACCCCCTGTCCCGGAAACTGTCTGTCTCTCTTTCTGGACTCCTCTTAGGTAGATACAGAACCTTCCAGATTAATCAGCTTTTCTCTCCCATTTTCTATCCTATTCCCTTTAGTGGCTAATTCTTCTATTTTATCTTCCAGAGTTTCTGTTGAATTTATTGCTTTAGCTATTTTAATTCTAACTCCCAAGAGTTCTTGTCTGTTTTCTGATTGTCCCTTTCCCTCCCTAAAGATAGCATTCTGTCCTTGTTTCATGGATGTATATTGTCTTAGTCTGGCAGTTCAGGCAGCTCTAACAAAAACCCGATGACTGGATGGCTTATAGCACACAGAAATTTGCTGCCCACACTTCTGAGGCCTGGGAAGCCCTAGATCAGCCTGGTTGCCTTCTGGTGATGGCCCTCTTCCTGGTTCATACCAGCACCTTTCTGCTGTCTCCTCACATGGTAGAAGAGGCACTGATCTTGTTGATGAAGCCTCCACTCTCATAAAGATCTTCCAAAGGCCCAGTCCCCAATACGATCATCTTTGGAGGTTAAGATTTCAACATACAAATTTAGAGAGGACATAAATACAAATATTAGGACCATAGTACATATCTTCTCATATTTCAAAGATGGTATTATTTATAGATTTCTTTTTCTTTCCAAAGTGTTCCTCTGATCCCTTTATGGCCTCTTTCTCACCCTGCTTGAGCTGATTTTATTTTCATTGTTTGGTCTCTCACCTTTTAGAGTGAGACACTATAAAGCTGGTTAAAAGCTCCCTGGGCATTCCAGCACTATCACTCCATAATTAACAATAATCCTAATATTCCTTCTCTGTTGCATGTTTTTTCTCTGCATTTTATTATAATGCTTTCCATTGTCTGATATGTTCCATTATGTAATGACTATACTTACAATTATCCCATTGCTTTACTGGGCATTAAGTTTTTCCTTTTTTCTCTTTTTGCTTTTAGAGATAAGTTTGCTATATTTTGGGGGGCTCCAAAATCACTGCAGATGGTGACTGCAGTCATGAAATTAAAAGATGCTTGCTCCTTGGAAGAAAAGTTATGACTAGCCTAGACAGCATATTGAAAAGCAGAGACATTACTTTGCCAACAAAGGTCCGTCTAGTCAAAGCTATGGTTTTTCCAGTGGTCATGTATGGATGTGAGAGCTGGACTATAAAGAAAGCTGAGTGCCGAAGAACTGATGCTTTTGAACTGTGGTGTTGGAGAAGACTCTTGAGCATCCCTTGGACAGCAAGGAGATCGAACCAGTCAATGCTAAAGAAGATCAGTCCTGAATATTCATTGGAAGGACCGATGCTGAAGCTGAAACTCCAATACTTTGGCCACCTGATGTGAAGAACTGACTCATTTGAAAAGATCCTGATGCTGGGAAAGATTGAAGGCAGGAGAAGGGGACAACAAAGGATGAGATGGTTGGAGGGCATCACCGACTCCATGGATATGAGTTTGAGCAAGCTCTGGGAGTTGATGATGGACAGGGAAGCCTGGTGTGCTGCAGTCCATGGGGTCGCAAAGAGTCGGACGTGACCGAGTGACTGAACTGACTACATACGGCTTTTATTTCCCCATGAGGCATTGTCTTGAAATAGGTTCTGGGAGTTGAATTGTCAGGTCGTAATTTGTGGGCACCTTCATCACTCCTTTCTGTGTGTTGCCAAATTTCTTTCTGGAGGTAGTGAACACAGGTCTAACGTCAGCAGCAACAAAGAAGTGCAGTCCTCAAGCACATGATTTTCAAGTCTTTCTTTATTGTACCTTGTTTTCAAAGTACATAATAGCACTCGTTATTGTTTAAATTAGTCTTTCTTTGGTTACCGGAGGCGAGGGGTGGGGGTTAAAGATTCTTTCATATGGAACTGGGCAATTTAGCCTGGAGAAACATGAGGAGGCCCACTGGATATAGAAAAGCTCCTCAGATGACTTTCAGATAGATACAAATGCAAAATATTCAGTGGGTTCTTAACCCAAGTGCCACGGGCTGAGGTGGGTTGACTCCCTGACATTATATGTAAAGTGTTGTATCCATATGCACTTTAGCAAAGGGAGTGGGGAGGGCCCTTGGCTTTCATCACAAGGCCCTGATGCTGCTGCTAAGTCACTTCAGTCGTGTCTGACTCTGTGCGACCCCAGAGATGGGAGCCCACCAGGCTCCCCTGTCCCTGGGATTCTCCAGGCAAGAACACTGGAGTGGGTTGCCATTTCCTACTCCAATGCATGAAAGTGAAAAATGAAAGTGAAGTCTCTCAGTTGTGTGTGACTCTTAGCGACCCCATGGACTGCAGCCTACCAGGTTCCTCCATCCATGGGATTTTCCAGGCAAGAGTACTGGAGTGGGGTGCCATTGCCTTCTCCATCACAAGGCCCTAAAAAGGCTTAGTTGTTTGGTGGGAGATTTCTACCCTGAGTGAACAAAAGGCAATATAGGAAGACTCTACAGTGAGACTTCCTTGGTCTGAAATCTTGTTCTGCCAACTGCTAGCTCTGTGATTGTGGGCAAGCTATTAACTTCTCTGTTCTGGGAAGTGGGAAGGAAAACAGTAGCAGCTATTTCATAGGGTTGCTGTGGTGATTAAACGAGTTCACACAGGTAAAGCACTTTCATATAAAGATTCATTATGGCTGTGCTGGGTCTTTGTTGCTGGGCATGGACTTTCTTTAGTTGCACTGAATGGGGGCCACTCTTCATTTTGGTGGCTTCTCTCGTTGGGATGGCTTCTCTTGTTGGGGAGCACAGGCCCTAGGGTGCATGGGTTTAGGTTGCCTTGTGGCATGTGGGATCTTCCTGGAGCAGGGATCAAACCTGGGTCGCTTGCATTGGCAGCTGGATTCTTAACCCTGGACCACCAGGGACATCCCAGTAAAGCACTTTTAGCAGTGCCTGGTATATAGTAAATATATAGTAAGTGTCTATTACTCAAAACCACTAGACTCTTCCAGCAAAAGGACAGTCTACTTCATGTAGCCCTACCAGGTCAAAAGCTTGTAGGCAGTGAGTTCCCTGCCACTTGAGGTACTCATGAAATAGCTAGAAGACAATAGTCAGGGAGGCTCTTGGGAGGACCCCTGAATTGAGAGACACTCTAAGTTTCTGGGAATTAAAATTCCCCTCTGGGCAGGTGGCAGGGCAAGTCCAGCAGGCCCCCAGCAGGAGTGACAGCTGCACTTGCTAAAATGGAAATGTACTTATGAACACACCGGCTGTTTGAAGAGCATGTCCCTGGCACACGGTTTTGAAGATGCAGAAGAATAGTTTGGAAAAACCAAGTGCAGTTTCTGCACCGTCGTGTGTGGAGAGAGTAGGGGTGGAGGAAGCATCCTTGGTGCCCAGAGAGATGATATATTGGGGGTGTGGTGTTGTGTAGCAGAGGCTGTCCACTTTCAATTGCTTCTCTGATTACCAGAAATTTGATGATATATTTATTCTCCAAGGTCTGTGCACTGGATATGATGATGGCTGGAGGGTGGAGTTAAACAGATTAATGAGATCCAGTACCACCATGCCCTCCTTGTTCTGGTTTCCTTTAGTTTACTGATCTCTGGGCTGTTCGTGGAGGACAGTAGAGCCCAGCTAAGTGGCTGAGGTGCATGGATGTCTTTGGGAGGACTGATCCAGGGGGAAGTTGGGCATTTCTACATATGAATGTGTGTGCATGCTCACAAGCACTGGGGATCCATTTGAGCCTCAGATTTGCTAACTCTGGATCAGATAAAATCTGAATGGGATAGTGTGGAAGGAGGTTCACTTTTACTTCTGGTTGGTTTATCCAGAAGCAGATGCTGAGCTAAGGATTTGAGTATCCTTCTTTATTTGGAAGTGAAGGAACCCCAGGTAGGGGAATGGAGAGTGAGTTGGGGTGGGAAGGTGACTACTGTTGAGGCAACTGAGGCTTCATCGTGTGGGGTGGCAGAGAATCCACACCTCAGGGTCATCCCCCCAAGGAAAAGGACTGGTTGGAGCTTATTCCTGGGGCTCTTAATTCCCCTGCACTCCCAGGCTACCACATGGGTAGAAAAAGTGGTCTTAACACCAGAGAACGCTCTGAAACAACAAGCTGCATGTGCTGGCAGTTTGACATGGTTGAGTGAGGGATCCTAAGAGAAGTGGATGCTAAACATACCTGCTTCAGTGTGTTTCAGTCAAAATATAAGTTCTCCTGATGTCAGCAAGGCCAAGAGTGTTTTGGGAAGCAAGATGGATCCCAGGGAGCTTCTTCTGAAGCCTGAGGTTGACCAGGACCTCTGTACAGTTGACTTGGAACAACATGGGGTTGCAAATGCAGACCCTCTCGCATGATGGGAAATCCAGTATTACTTTACAGTCGACCTTATGTATTGTGTGGTTCTTACCTGTGCATCCAACCAACCACAGATTGTGTAGTACTGTAGTACATGTTTATAAAAAAAGAATACATATGTAAGTGGACATGCACAGTTTAAACATGTGTTTTTCAAGGGTCAGCTGTGTAGAAGTGCTGGTTTTGTATGCTTCATAAAGGCAGCTGGCTAAGGTGGCACAGGGGGGAGCTCAAGTCCAGTCTGGGTCCTCCTTAACATGCACCATGTGGGTCAGAGGCCCTCCGGGTGCCTCAGGGTCAAACTCCAAGGCTAGATGAAGGCATGGAGTCTGCTGAGGGTAGAGAAGAAAAGCTGGAGCCTTCAAAGTCCCAGGACGTGCCCACCTTCCACTGCTAGGTCTTTGCCATCAAAACAGGAGGTGGGGAGGCCTCCCAGGAGACCCCTGGAATTTTGTGACATAGATCCTATTCACACTTTCTGTTGGAGTGCTCTAGAAGAGAGCAACTGTTCATACTTGAGATCTGGTGTAGCTGGGGTGGTTCTCACAGCAGGAGGAGAAGTCTGAGCCTGTAGGTATTCACACATAGGAACTAATTCCAGCTCTGGTTCTCATTAGCCATAAGACCCAAATCAGCAATGACTGGGCCTCAGTTTCTCCAACTGTAAAATGAGGTTGAAAAAGATGGTCCGGTCCCCAATGACCATTCAGATATAAAATCTGGTGATTTATAGTTTTGGATATACAACTTCATAAGCATTTGCCCATCCTGAATATCTTCTGAATTAAGGAGAATTAAATTCAATGGGAATAACAGAAAAGCGTTAAACAGATTAAAAAATTCTCATTTTCAAAAAGCCCAGATGTAGAAATTTTAGGGCCAGTGTGTGACTTCACAATGTCAATTCTGTCTTGTTCTCTGCTATGACACTTCCATTCCCAAGGTTTTCTCCTCAGTTGAAGATGGCTTCTGGAGCTTTGGCTGTGACATCCACATTCCAGAGTAGGAGGGAGAAAAGGATAAAGAGGGAACATCAGCTGTCTTTAAAAGAAGATTCCCAGGTCTACCATAATTCTTTGCTTACATGCCATTAGCCAAAACTTCGTCATATGACCACACCCAAGTATAAGGAAATCTGGGTGTAGTCTTATTCTGGGCATCGGTGTTCAGGGTAAAATCGTGGGCTCTGTGCCTAGAAAAGAAAGAGCAGATACTGAGAGTTGTAGTCTAAACCTTAAATTTCTCTGGATGCAGAAACTAGTCAAATAAGCCATACCATTTAGTCTCTGCCCCTTGCCATGTGTGTTTAATCTTAGTGGTCTCCATTTGAGTCTGCTCCAGGTCTACAGGCAATTTGTGTGTGTGTGTGTGTGTGTGTGTGTGTGTGTGTGTGTTTAATATTTGTTCAGTTGTTTAACTGTGCCCAGTCTTAGCTGCAGCATGCAGAATCTTTAGTTGTGGCGTGTGGTATCTAGTTCCCTGATCAGGATTCGAGCTTGGACACCTGCAAGGGGAGCATGGAATCTTAACCACCTGGGAAGTCTCCAGCTTTTACCTTTGGGTCTCTCTCTCTTGTTATTTCCTCACAAATGAGGCAGATCTAGCACTTCCTTAAATCTGTGTACTTTGCAAAGCCCCACAGCCTCCCTCAGCTGCTGGTGAGGGGTAACTGATGTTCCAGGGTGCTCAAGAGCACCCCTCATTCAGTGACTTGCTAGAGGACTCACAGGACTCAACATGTAGTTGACTTATAGTGATAATTTATCCCAGCAAGGGATACAAAGCAGAATCAGCAAAGGAAAAAGGTGCATGGGCCAACATCTTGAGGAAACCAGCTGCGAGCTTCCAAGATTCCTCTCCCAGCAGAGTCACAGGAGATGTGTTTAATTCCTTCCAGCAAGTAGTTGCCACACCACATGTGTAATGTCCACCAGGGAAACTCAGTGATTCCATACCCAGATTTTCACTTGGGGCTGGGCATGTAAGCACACCCTGCCTAGCTTGTACCAAACTTCCAGATGGCCAGAGGAAAGCAGGTTTATGCTGGTGTTCAGCATAAACCAGGTTGGACAGTATGGGTACACTTATCAGTTCTGAAATGGGGCTGCCCTCCCCAAACCCAAGCTCACAGGTGCCAGCCAGTGGCTAACTTGGCCAGCAAGCTTTCTTTCTTTTTTTTTTTTTTTTTAATATTTATTTATTTATTTTGCTGCACTGGGTCTTAGTTGTGGCAGGCAAACTCTTTGTTGTGGCATGGGGGATCTAGTTCCCTGACTAGGGATTGAACCTGAGTCCCCTGCTTTGAAAGCAGAGTCTTAACCACTGGACTGCCCGAGAAGTCCCAGCAAGCTTTCTTTTTTTTAAGGAGTAGTCTAATATTATGTGAGAGTTGAACTATAAAGAAAACTGAGCACCAAAGAATTGATGCTTTTGAACTGTGGTGTTGGAGAAGACTCTTGAGAGCCCCTTGGACTGCAAGGAGATCCAACCAGTCCATCCTAAAGGAGATCAGTCCCGGGTATTCATTGGAAGGACTGATGCTGAAGCTGAAACTCCAATACTTTGGCCACCCACTTTGACTTATTTGAAAAGACCCTGATGCTGGGAAAGATTGAGGGCAGGAGGAGAAGGGGACAACAGAGGATGAGATGGTTGGATGGCATCACCAACTCAATAGACAGGAGTTTGGGTAGACTCCAGGAGTTGGTGATGGACAGGGAGGCCTGGTGTGCTGCGGTTCATGGGGTCACAAAGAGTCAGACTCAACTGAGCAGCTGAACTGAACTGACACCTAAAAATATAATTCACTGTATTAACAGAGTAAAGCAGAATAACCAGATAGTCCTTGTGCTAGATGTAGAAAAAAGTTTTATCATTCACATCAATTCATGTCAAAACTGCAAGCAGGCTTTTAGGATAGCAATCCCAGGCCTGCTCTGTTAACTCTTTTCTGCACCGTTGATGAATATTTTCCATAACTATATGATAATTTCAGGTTATGGAGCCAATGACACCGGGTTTGAATATTCCCTCTGCCATTTATAAAGTAGGTATCTCTTTACCAAGTCCCTTTACCATTCTGTGCCTTGGTTTCTTCAGTTACAAAAAGGAATCCTCTCCCTGCCCCAAACTTTCCCTCCCTCTTCTCCTCCCTTGCGGGTTGTTGTCAGGATTAGAGGTCCTGTGTACAAGGTGTCTGGAATGCTCTCTAAGTCAAGCTGCTACTGTTATCCTTAGTCTTTTTCCTTCCTGTCTTTGTTGGGGTGTGATATTTCGGTCTGATGCCAGGGGCAGACAGCAGTGTGGTGAGTGAAGGTGAGTGAAGCTGAGTGAAGGTGAAGGTGAGGTACGAGTAGGGGGCCTTTTCTTTGTCCTGGGGCAAGTGGGGCCCACTCCCCACCTGCCCTTTCTCTGCTTTCTGTCTGAAAGGGCTGGCATGAGCACTCTGCATCAGTGGACCCCCTGGCACATCGGCTCTGGCCAAGTCAGAGTATTTGGGGTGGGAGAGGAGATGGAGGGTGGGCTGCTTATCTCCTTGGCTCCCATGTGGAGTTGTGCAGGATGGCTGTGCCCTTCTACCCAAGGTCCTGTTGGCTGGCACTCACTGTGCCCCACCCTTTCTGGAAGTGGTGACCACTCTTTCCACTTGCTCTGTCAAGGGTCGTGGGAACAGCACCCCTCTCTTGCTTGGGGGGTGGAGGGAGGCAGCAAGCAGAGGAAGGAATGGGATACTCTCTTTCGGTTTCCTGGCCACTATCTTCTTTGAAATAGCTCTTTTATTAATTTCTTCTCAATTATGAATTTGAGCACCTTCTGTGTCTTGTGGAGCAGTGCTGGGACAAGGAGTTAGGACCCCTGGATTAGAGTCCAGGCCAAGTCATTCAGTAGCTATGGGACTGGGAAGGGGTCAGTTGGAGGGCTGTAGTCTGACCCTCCTCTGTAGTCCCAGCCAGCCTCGCAGACTGCCGTGGACATCGAAAGCCAAGGGTCTCAGACTGGGTCACCTTTAGGGGCCAGGCAGGAGCCTAATGAGTGAAGAGGGCTGAACAGGGTCCAGGGGTGCCTGGAGGACATGGCCGTGGCCGAGGTTCCTGGGCAGGGATGTAGATGGTGTGGCCAGAGCTTTTGAACTTTTTGAGGGAAGCTAGAAATATGAATTTTTCTGTGAACTCTTCCATTTTTTTTTAATTTTAATTTTTACTTTATTTTACTTTACAATACTGTATTGGTTTTGCCATACATTGACATGAATCCACCACGGGTGTACATGCGTTCCCAAACATGAATCCCCCTCCCACCTCCCTCCCCATAACATCTCTCTGGGTCATCCCCGTGCACCAGCCCCAAGCATGCTGTATCCTGTGTCGGAAATAGACTGGTGATTTGATTCTTACATGATAGTATACATGTTTCAATGCCATTCTCCTAAATCATCCCACCCTCTTCCTCTCCCTCTGAGTCCAAAAGTCCATTATACACATCTGTGTCTTTTTTGCTGTCTTGCATACAGGGTCGTCATTGCCATCTTTCTAAATTCCATATATATGTGTTAGTATACTGTATTGGTGTTTTTCTTTCTGGCTTACTTCACTCTGTATAATCAGCTCCAGTTTCATCCATCTCATCAGAACTGATTCAAATGTATTCTTTTTAACGGCTGAGTAATACTCCATTGTGTATATGTACCACAGCTTTCTTATCCACTCATCTGCTGAAGGACATCTAGGTTGTTTCCATGTCCTGGCTATTATAAACAGTGCTGCGATGAACATTGGGGTACGTGTGTCTCTTCCAATTCTGGTTTCCTCGGTGTGTATGTCCAGCAGTGGGATTGCTGGGTCATAAGGCAGTTCTATTTGCAATTTTTTAAGGAATCTCCACACTGTTCTCCATAGTGGCTGTACTAATTTGCATTCCCACCAACAGTGTAGGAGGGTTCCCTTTTCTCCACACCCTCTCCAGCATTTATTGCTTGCAGATTTTTGGATTGCAGCCATTCTGACTGGTGTGAAGTGGTACCTCATTGTGGTTTGATTTTCATTTCTCTAATAATGAGTGATGTTGAGCATCTTTTCATGTGTTTGTTAGCCATCCGTATGTCTTCTTTGGAGAAATGTCTATTTAGTTCTTTGGCCCATTTTTTGATTGGGTTGTTTATTTTTCTGGAATTGAGCTGCATAAGTTGCTTGTATATTTTTGAGATTAGTTGTTTGTCAGTTGCTTCATTTGTTATTATTTTCTCCCATTCAGAAGGCTGTCTTTTCACCTTGCTTGTATTTCCTTTGTTGTGCAGAAGCTTTTAATTTTAATTAGATCCCATTTGCTTATTTTTGCTCTTATTTCCAGAATTCTGGGGGGTGGATCATAGAGGATCCTGCTGTGATTTATGTTGGAGAGTGTTTTGCCTATGTTCTCCTCTAGGAGTTTTATAGTTTCTGGTCTTACATTTAGATCTTTAATCCATTTTGAGTTTATTTTTGTGTGTGGTGTTAGAAAGTGATCTAGTTTCATTCTTTTACAAGTGGTTGACCAGTTTTCCCAGCACCACTTGTTAAAGAGATTGTCTTTACTCCATTGTATATTCTTGCCTCCTTTGTCAAAGATAAGGTGTCCATATGTGTGTGGATTTATCTCTGGGCTTTCTATTTTGTTCCATTGATCTATATTTCTGTCTTTGTGCCAGTACCATACTGTCTTGATGACTGTGGCTTTGTAGTAGAGCCTGAAGTCAGGCAAGTTGATTCCTCCAGTTCCATTCTTCTTTCTCAAGATTGCTTTGGCTATTAGAGGTTTTTTGTATTTCCATACAAATCTTGAAATTATTTGTTCTAGTTCTGTGAAAAATATGGCTGGTAGCTTGATAGGGATTGCATTGAATTTGTAGATTGCTTTGGGTAGTATACTCATTTTCACTATATTGATTCTTCCAATCCATGAACATGGTATATTTCTCCATCTATTAGTGTCCTCTTTGGTTTCTTTCATCAGTGTTTTATAGTTTTCTATATATAGGTCTTTAGTTTCTTTAGGTAGATATATTCCTAAGTATTTTATTCTTTTCATTGCAATGGTGAATGGAATTGTTTCCTTAATTTCTTTTTCTACTTTCTCATTATTAGTGTATAGGAATGCAAGGGATTTCTGAATGTTGATTTTATATCCTGCAACTTTACTATATTCATTGATTAGCTCTAGTAATTTTCTGGTGGAGTCTTTAGGGTTTTCTATGTAGAGGATCATGTCATCTGCAAACAGTGAACGTTTTACTTCTTCTTTTCCAATTTGGATTCCTTTTATTTCTTTTTCTGCTCTGATTGCTGTGGCCAAAACTCCCAGAACTATGTTGAATAGTAGCGGTGAAAGTGGGCACCCTTGTCTTGTTCCTGACTTTAGGGGAAATGCTTTCAATTTTTCACCATTGAGGGTAATGTTTGCTGTGGGTTTGTCATATATAGCTTTTATTATGTTGAGGTATGTTCCTTCTATTCCTGCTTTCTGGAGAGTTTTTATCATAAATGGATGTTGAATTTTGTCAAATGCCTTCTCTGCATCTATTGAGATAATCATATGGCTTTTATTTTTCAATTTGTTAATGTGGTGAATTACATTGATTGATTTGCAGATATTGAAGAATCCTTGCATCCCTGGGATAAAGCCCACTTGGTCATGGTGTATGATCTTTTTAATGTGTTGTTGGATTCTGATTGCTAGAATTTTGTTGAGGATTTTTGCATCTATGTTCATCAGTGATATTGGCCTGTAGTTTTCTTTTTTTGTAGCATCTTTGTCAGGTTTCGGTATTAGGGTGATGGTGGCCTCATAGAATGAGTTTGGAAGTTTACCTTCCTCTGCAATTTTCTGGAAGAGTTTGAGTAGGATAGGTGTTAGCTCTTCTCAAAATTTTTGGTGGAATTCAGCTGTGAAGCCGTCTGGACCTGGGCTTTTGTTTGCTGGAAGATTTCTGATTACAGTTTCAATTTCCGTGCTTGTGATGGGTCTGTTAAGATTTTCTATTTCTTCCTGGTTCCGTTTTGGAAAATTGTACTTTTCTAAGAATTTGTCCATTTCTTCCACGTTGTCCATTTTATTGGCATATAATTGCTGATAGTAGTCTCTTATGATCCTTTGTATTTCTGTGTTGTCTGTTGTGATCTCTCCATTTTCATTTCTAATTTTATTGATTTGATTTTTCTCTCTTTGGTTCTTGATGAGTCTGGCTAATGGTTTGTCAATTTTATTTATCCTTTCAAAGAACCAGCTTTTGGCTTTGTTGATTTGTGCTATGGTCTCTTTTGTTTCTTTTGCATTTATTTCTGCCCTAATTTTTAAGATTTCTTTCCTTCTGCTAACTCTGGGGTTCTCCAATTCTTCCTTTTCTAGTTGCTTTAGGTGTAGAGTTAGGTTATTTATTTGACTTTTTTCTTGTTTCTTGAGGTATGCCTGTATTGCTATGAACTTTCCTCTTAGCACTGCTTTTATAGTGTCCCACAGGTTTTGGGTTGTTGTGTTTTCATTTTCATTAGTTTCTATGCATATTTTGATTTCTTTTTTGATTTCTTCTGTGATTTGTTGGTTATTCAGAAGTGTGTTGTTCAACCTCCATATGTTGGAATATTTAATAGTTTTTCTCCTGTAATTGAGATCTAATCTTAATGCATTGTGGTCAGAAAAGATGCTTGGAATGATTTAGATTTTTTTGAATTTACCAAGTTTAGATTTATGGCCCAGGATGTGGGCCTTGAGAGAAAGGTGAAATTCATTGTTTTGGGGTGAAATGTCCTATAGATATCAATTAGGTCTAACTGGTCTAACGTATCATTTAAAGTTTGCGTTTCTTTGTTAATTTTCTGTTTAGTTGATCTGTCCATAGGTGTGAGTGGGGTATTAAAGTCTCCCGCTGTTATTGTGTTATTGTTAATTTCCCCTTTCATACTTGTTAGCATTTGTCTTACATATTGCGGTGCTCCTATATTGGGTGCATATATATTTATAATTGTTATATCTTCTTCTTGGATTGATCCTTTGATCATTATGTAGTGGCCTTCTCTGTCTCTTTTCACAGCCTTTGTTTTAAAGTCTATTTTATCGGATATGAGTATTGCCACTCCTGCTTTCTTTTGGTCTCTATTTGCGTGGAATATCTTTTTCCAGCCCTTCACTTTCAGTCTGTATGTGTCCCTTGTTTTGAGGTGGGTCTCTTGTAAGCAGCATATAGAGGGGTCTTGTTTTTGTATCCATTCGGCCAGTCTTTGCCTTTTGGTTGCGGCATTCAACCCATTTATGTTTAAGGTAATTATTGATAAGTATGATCCTGTTACCATTTACTTTATTGTTTTGGGATTGGGTTTATACACCCTTTTTGTGTTTCCGGTCTAGAGAATATCCTTTAGAATTTGTTGGAGAGCTGGTTTGGTGGTGCTGAATTCTCTCAGCTTTTGCTGGTCTGTAAAGCTTTTGATTTCTCCTTCGTATTTGAATGAGATCCTTGCTGGGTACAGTAATCTGGGCTGTAGGTTATTTTCTTTCATCACTTTAAGTATGTCTTGCCATTCCCTCCTGGCCTGAAGAGTTTCTATTGAAAGATCAGCTGTTATCCTTATGGGAATCCCCTTGTGTGTTATTTGTTGTTTTTCCCTTGCTGCTTTTAATATTTGTTCTTTGTGTTTGATCTTTGTTAATTTGATTAATATGTGTCTTGGGGTGTTTCGCCTTGGGTTTATCCTATTTGGAGCTCTCTGTGTTTCTTGGACTTGGGTGATTATTTCCTTCCCCATTTTAGGGAAGTTTTCAACCATTATCTCCTCAAGGATTTTCTCATGGTCTTTCTTTTTGTCTTCTTCTTCTGGGACTCCTATAATTCGAATGTTGGAGCGTTTCATATTGTCCTGGAGGTCTCTGAGATTGTCCTCATTTCTTTTAATTCATTTTTCTTGTTTCCTCTCTGATTCATTTATTTCTACCATTCTATCTTCTATTTCACTAATCCTATCTTCTGCCTCCATTATTCTACTATTTGTTGCCTCCAGAGTGTTTCTGATCTCAATTATTGCATTATTCATTATATATTGACTCTTTTTTATTTCTTCTAGGTCCTTGTTAAACCTTTCTTGCATCTTCTCAGTCCTTGTCTCTAGGCTATTTATCTGTGATTCCATTTTGATTTCAAGATTTTGGATCATTTTCACTATCAATATTTGGAATTCTTTCTCAGGTAGATTCCCTATCTCCTCCTCTTTTGTTTGGTTTGGTGGGCAACTCTCCTGTTCCTTTACCTGCTGAGTATTCCTCTGTCTCTTCATCTTGGTTATATTGCTGCGTTTGGGGTGGCCTTTTTATATTCTGGTAATTTGTGGAGTTCTCTTTATTATGGAGCTTCCTCACTGTGGGTGGGGTTGTATCAGTGGCTTGTCAAGGTTTCCTGGTTAGGGAGGCTTGTGTTGGAGTTCTGGTGGGTGGAGCTGGGTTTCTTCTCTCTGGAGTGCAGTGGAGTGACCAGTAATGGGTTATGAGACGTCAGAGGTTTTGGAGTAACTTTGAGCTGCCTGTATATTGAAGCTCAGGGGTGTGTTCCTGTGTTGCTGGAGAATTTGCATGGTATGTCTTGTTCTGGAACTTGTTGGCCCTTGGGTGGAGCTTGGTTTCAGTGTAGGTATGGAGGCATTTGATGAGATCCTATTGCTTAATGTTCCCTGAATTCAGGAGTTCTCTGATGTTTTCAGGTTTTGGACTTAAGCCTCCTGCTTCTGGTTTTCAGTTTTATTTTTACAGTAGCCTCTAGACTTCTCCATCTATACAGCACCAATGATAAAACATCTAGGTTAAAGATGAAAAGTTTCTCCACATTGAGGGACACCCAGAGAGGTTCACTGAGTTACAAGGAGAAGAGACGAGGGAGGGGGTAGTTAGAGGTGACTGGAATGAGATGCGGTGAGATCAAAAGAGGAGAGAGCAAGCTAGCCAGTAGTCACTTCCTTATGTGCACTCCATAGTCTGGACCGCTCAGAGGTATTTACAGAGTTATACAGGGAAGATGAGAGGTAGGAAGTAGACAGAGGTGGCCAGGAGGATAAGAGAGAGGAATGAGAAGGAGAGAGACAAATCCTGCCAGTAGCCAGTTCCTCAGGTGTTCTCCACCGTCTGGAACACACAGAGATTCACAGAGTTGGACAGAGAAGAGATGGGGGAGGAAAGAGACAGAGGCCACCTGGTGGAGAAAAAGGAGAGTCCAAAGGAGGAGAGAGTGGTCAAGCCAGTAATCTCGCTCTCAGGTAAAATTAGGTAGTGAAGTTTGGGTTTTTAAATGTACAAAATTGACAACAAAAACCAAAAAGCAAAGATTAAAAATCTAGACTAGAGGTTGGATTTTCAAAAATACAATATTAAAGAAAAGAAGCAGAAGGAAAAAGGAAAAAAGAAAAAAAAAAGCCACAAGAATTATTAAAAAAGACACCAACAACAACCACCTAAAGACTATATATAGTGTTTGCCTTAAAAAAAAAAAAAAAGTCTTTTTTTTGAAAAGTAAAAAAATAGAGTCTTTTTTTTGAAAAGTAATAGTAGGTTATAGAAATAAAAATTAGAGGAGAAATAGAAGACTTAACAATTAAAAAAAAGTTAGAAAAAAAAAAGGAATGATTGTAAAAATAGTAAAAATATATCTGGCCCTTCTCTAATGTTGTGGGCAGTGTGGGGTCACTTCCAAGGCGGTTCCCTCTGTTTAACTTCTTCTGTTTGCTGGTTTTTTAGGCTCACTAGTTCAGTCGCGCTGTGGGGAGGGGGGCATGCTGCAAACAAATAGCACTGTCGTGTGCACACAGTGTCTCAGCCCCGCTGGACCTGTCCCCTCTTGCAGTGCACAAACCGCTCCGGCTCTATGATGCTCAGCTGGGAATCGTCTGAGGTCGGCCCTAGGCTGCGGGCACTTCCCCGGTCTAAGCCGCTCAGGTTCGGTGCTCAGGTAGCTCTCAGAGGCACAGATTCGGTTGGGACTGTGTTTTGTGCCCTTCCCGGGTCTGAGTAGCTCAGGAGTTTGGTGAGCGCAATCGCTGCGACTTGTCGCCTTTTCTGCCTCTGCTGCTCAGTTTTCTGGGTGGACCGCTGGCGCCCCTTGTGAGGCAGATGGTGACTGTCCAGCACCCCCAGAAGTCTTAGCAAAGAAGCCTGCTTGCAGTTAGGTAAGTAAAGTCTCTCCGGGTCTGCAATTGCCCCTTTCCAGCCCTTACGGCTCTGGCTGCCTGTCCCCGGCGGGATGGTCTGCAGCTGGCTTTTTCTGTTCCGTCCTTTGTTCTGTGCGCGGTCCTGGCGGTGTCTTAAGTTCGAGCTTTTCGCGTGGTAGCTATCCCACAGTCTGGTTTGCTAGCGCAAGTTAGATCATTCTGGTTGCGCGTGGGGCGTTCCTGCCCGATTCTTACAAAGCACTGCAGCCCGCGCCTCCCGCGCGTCCCTGCCCTGCCCCCACTTCCCAGTGGCGGATGCAGGCGTCTGTGCTGCTTTTCCGCTGGGGGAGTTACTGTTGGGGTTGTAATCTGTTGGTTTTAATTATTTATTTATTTTTCCTTCCTGTTATGTTCCCTCTGAGTTTCCAAGGCTCGCCACAGACTCAGCAGGGAGAGTGTTTCCTGGTGTTTGGAAACCTCTCTTCTTAAAATTCCCTTCCCAGGACGGGCTTCCCTTCCTGGGACGGAGCTCCCTCCCCACCTCCTTTGTCTCCTTTTTCGTCTTTTATATTTTTTCCTACCTGTTTTTGAAGACAATGGTCTGTTTTTCTGGTTGCCTGATGTCCTCTGCCAGCCTTCAGAAGTTGTTTTGTGGATTTTGCTCAGCATTGAAATGTTCTTTTGAGGAATTTGTGAGGGAGAAAGTGGTCTTCCCGTCCTATTCCTCCGCCATCTTCTTCCACCAATCACCTCTTCCATGTTTTAAATATTTGCTCAGGTTAACAAAACCAACAAACAACCAAACAACAGTGTAAACACTGCAGGCTGAATAGTTATTTACTCCATTTCTGTCAAGCCACCTGTCCTGGCTTGGGACACTGCCTTCTGCTCCCTGGAAAATTCTTCCTGGGAGAATTTAGGACATTTAGGACAAGGCTCTCTTGACCCAGCTAAGAACTCTCAGGATTGAGTAAATACAGGTTCTTCCAATAGCCAAATATGTTATAGATTGTCTAAGAGCAAGGGAATCTAGAGATTGGCTTTAAGGTTTATCTAATCCTAAAAGAAATTGTTTTTGCAATCACGATCAGTACTAGAATGAAAATGGTTTTCACTCATACAGAGGCCTGGACTGAAGCCAGCTGGATTTGTGCACTTTTTTTGTAGCCCTCATAGAGCCTGGCACGTGGTAATTGCTCACTGGGTGTTTGGTGAATGAATGAGTAAGTGAATGAATGTATAATGAACAGATGGAGAACGGCTCTTTGCTTGACTCACAGAAAGCTGTGCTGTGAACTTAGGTTGAAGGACGTGGAAAAAGGCTTCTCCAGGCAATTCCTGAAAGAAACCAAAGATAATGAGGCTTCAGTGTTCATTCAGAGCCTAATTGCAAAGATTCAAATTTAGGTTGTTTTGTGTCTGGTGCTTGTTTTTTGTTGAGTTGCATGTTTTGGTAAATGAGAATTCTTAGGCACTAAACTATTCACAGTTAACATAGTGCTATGGGTAGAGCTCTATTTATAAGTTTTTAATAAATTACAGTGGTTATTATCTTACTCTTTTGTTGTTGCTGTTGTTATTTTACTTTTAATGAACTTTAGGAGATGTCTCTTATTAATAGGTTAAATAAAAAGAGCAGGGTTGTTTTTTTTTTTTTTTTTCCCGAATTTTTAGAGGATTTCTGCCACCTCGTGGATTCTTTGGAGAAAGACAGGAATTTGAAGCAGAGAGCTATTGGATTTGATGTCATAGGCTTTCCAATTCAGCAAACACTTTAGGAGGTGGTAGGGAGAGTATGGAGAGGAATATTCCACAGTCCTCATTCTGGACTGAGAGTCCAGGAGCTCTCAGTAGCCACGGGGTGAGAAGGGACTTTTGAGATGTTCTCAAACCCTGATCCTCAGAATTGTGGTGGGAGAGGGGTGGGAATGGTATGGCCTGTGAAGATAACTCATTGCTGTGCTAAGTCGCTCAGTTGTGTCTGACTCTCCGCGGCCTTATGGACTGAAGCCTGCCAGGCTCCTCTGTCCATGGGATCCTCCAGGCAAGAATACTGGAGCAGGTTCCCATGCCCTCCTCCAGAGGATCTTCCTGACCTAGGGATCGAACCTGCATCTCTTACGTCTCCTGCATGAACATGCACGTTCTTTACCACTAGTGACACCATACATTAATGGAGAAATTTTCAATGAGAATTTTTGTCCTATAAATTTTTCTTAGATTTTAGGTATCTGCTACGGTTTACTCCTAGTCAATACTATAAAATAAGCATTAAATGAGATTTCCCTCTGGTCCAGTGGTTAAGACACTGTGTTCCAATGCAGGGGTTTCAGGTTCTATCCCTAGTTTGGGAACTAAGATCCCACATGCCATGAGATAAGGCCAAAAATAAAATAAAATTTTTTAAAAAAAGCATTGATGAACAAATATTTAGATAAAAACCTGAAACATGGCAACAGTGGTTCACACTTAGTTGGACAAGTCTTTTTTTGTGGACACATGCTCCCAACAGTGATTCCTGTTGTATTTTATTGTTTATCAATTTGATAGTACTTAACAAGTTAAACTTCATGGGGAAAAACTTGTGTGCTAGTTCACGGCTTGGATCAAGCACTGAAATGAATCCTTGTCTCAGAGTATCTTGAGGTGGAGCTGTCACTTATGTCACAGCCAGCCACCCACCTGGAGCACTCGGCTCAGGAGCTCTTTTGCAAAATTTCTAAGGTGAAGGATGTGGCCTGGTCTAAACCTAGGCATCTTATAACTTTAAGAAAAAATTTAATTAGTAGGAGCTGAATAATTCAAGACTGATTTGTAGTGGCTTAAGAAACTAAGTTGGGGTTAAAATCAAGGCTGGTTGTTTTGTTTCTATTTTAATTGCTCTCATTTATATCCTTTAATCATCTATGCTTCTCTTAGACAATATTCTGCTGAACCCATTTAAACTGCTCATTGGTTTGTTTGACACTTAAAATTTGTATTCTATCCCTTCTTATAGAAACAATACGTGTGCAGCAGTGTAATTTTAATTAGTACATATGCTTCGCAGGTTCCCCATTTCTGCATGTGGCTCTGGGGTTGCCTGCTTCTACCTCTGGTGAGTGGAGTTGGATGGACAGGGTCACCAGGAGCACCTTCTGGAGCTGGGAGTACAGGTCGTCGAGGTGGTCCTGCTCGCCCTGTGGCCCACCTCTCTCCTCTGAGTGCAAATAGCTTTGGCCCTGCCCTTCATGTCCTTCCTTCCTTGATGCTTCATCTGTCTGCTCCTCTCTGTTGGGACTGAGCAGATGCCCCTGCTCTCACTCTGTCCCTCTGCCCTCTCACCCAGCTGACCTCCAATATCAATTCTTCCTAGGGCTCCTTCCTCAGCCCTGCCCCCTACACAGGATCCCTGGGCTTACATAGCTCCAGAATGTGAGACTTGGGGCTTTCTCTTTGGTGGTCACCTGCTCCACCATTGCCCTTTAGGTACTGGATGTGCCTGTGGGGATCCAGTCCTCCACAGGACCAGATGGGGGCGCTATTTTTTGGTGGCTGCAGTCATGCTCCTTACAATAGGCTTGTCTGCCCCTGGGCTTCCCTGATGATTCAGTTGGTTAAGAATCTGCCTGCAATGCAGGAGATCTGGGTTCAATCCCTGGTTTGGGAAGATCCCTTGGTGAAGGGAATGGCTACCCACTCCCGTATTCTTGCCTGGGGAATTCCATGAACAGAGGAATCTGGCGGGCTACAGTCCATGGGGTCACAAGGAGTTGGATACAACTGAGAGACTAACACTTTTACATACTTTCACTGCCCCTGGCTTGGCTACCCGGAGGCCTCACCTCTGATCTCAGGGTGTGGACTAAGTATCCAGTCCTTGGTCACAACAGGTGCCCCATCAGAGGCTCCTCCTCATGGGAGTGGGCAGACCCCACCTCCCCAGAGACTACCTCCCCATACCCCGCTATGCTTCTGCTTGACTAACCTTGGGGAATCCCTTTTTCTTTTCCTAGCCACCCTGCCCTGTCCCTAGAGCAACTTGTTTCATTCCTTAAGTCAGACTTTTCCAAGCAGTATCACTGGAGGCTATTTTGTTTTTTCAGGTGTGCCCCAGACATCCAAAGGTGATTGTACCCTTTAGATCGCCAACATTTGAGGTCATTCAGAATATGGCGGGGGTAGCATGTGACCTACCTCCTGCTCATATTACTCTTTCCCTCAGTCCTTCTGTTCAGGAAGAGGGTGGACCCTGAGCTTATTATCTCAGAGGGGCTGTGGAGGATCGCCTGGTGATGCCCCTTCTGTGTGGTGATGGCACCGGAGCCAGGGAGAGCTGCACCAAGGTAGTGACAGTCCCCTCTGTAGAAATGGGCTGTGCTCTGGAACACTTGTCAGTGACTTACTGGCATTGAGGATGCATTTCCCAGACTCCTCCAAAATTTAAGAAAAAATCTAAGTGTTGTCATTGGGCTGTTTTTGTTGGTCTTGTTTTTTCCTTATAAGGGAAGCCTTTGTACACAGAAAACACAATTTATGGCTTCTTTAGGTTCTTGCAACAATGAAAAAGAATCTGGTCTAGAGGTGAGGAGACTTAAGAACTAGGTCATTTATACATGAATCTAGGGGAGTGGGATGGATATAAAACACCCCTGTCTGGAGAGCATACACTTGGGGTCCCTAATAACACTGGGACTATAGGAGGGCTCAACTTCCCCTGCAGGATCATGAAAAACATGTCCTTCAGGGAATTCCCTGGCTTTCAGTGCTGAGGGCCTGGGTTCAATCCCCCATCAGGGAACTAAGATCCTGCAAGCCTTGTGGTGTGGCCACACCCCATCCCCAAACCTACACAGCACCCCCCAAAACCAAGCAGATAGCCCCCACCCCCATCCCCCAAAAAATGAAGAATAAAAATCCACTTCAGTGTCCAGAGCTCCAAATCTTCAGCTAATAAACCACCTCAGCCCACTGAGTTCACCCCAAGTTTCTTGAAACAGTATAGTTTCATTAGTGTGTTGTTAGGGAATGTTTCACAGTAGGATTCCTGTGTGCTGTTTCCTATCTCTCTTGAGCCCTCTGTTCCTTATCAGTTCCTGTCAGGAGCGAGAGGAGTGGCAAGCCACTCCCAGGACTGAGATCATAGAGATGGGATGCTTGCATAGGATTTCCTTCATTAGCCTTTCCATATGGTGAAAGGGATTATCTACGACCTTCTTTTAATATGGATGGCCTTTTGGCCTTATGGCCTCTTAGTTCAGTTCAGCTCAGTTGCTCAGTCATGTCCGACTCTTTGCGACCCCATGAATCGCAGGCCTCCCTGTCCATCACCAACTCCCGGAGTTCACTCAGACTCATGTCCATCAAGTCCATGATGCCATCTAGCCATCTCATCCTCTGTCGTCCCCTTCTCCTCCTGCCCCCAATCCCTCCCAGCATCAGAGTCTTTTCCAATGAGCCAACTCTTCTCATGAAGTGGCCAAAGTACTGGAGTTTCAGCTTTAGCATCATTCCTTCCAAAGAAAATTATGGCCTCTATTACTCCTTGTTTCCTTGGTAACTTGTAAAGTCTGGTCTTTTGAACTTTATCTGAAGAAGCTACCTTGTAATACGGTATATATACTCACAAAGAATTCAAAAAAGCACCTTTGTTCCACCAGAGACTTGGGTCCCTGTGTCCTTCTTTCTCTCTCTCTCTCTAATCTCTATTTCTGGCTGATTCCCTGGAGCGTGAAGGCCAGCTGTGTAACCCAGGAAATATTAGCCTCTTTCCTTCTTTCACTTTATCATTGACTCTGGACCACCAGGTTCCGGTCCATTAAAGGACCCCAACAGTGTGTAAGGGTCTTTTATTCCTGAGAAATCTTAAAATTAAATACAGAATTGCTGAACCCATTGTCTTAATATTTTTGTGTGGTGTTTTGGAATTATCTTTGACTATGTGGAATCAAGATTGCCAGGAGAAATATCAATAACCTCAGATATGCAGATGACCCCACCCTTATAGCAGAAAGTAAAGAACTAAAGAGCCTCTTGATGAAAGTGAAAGAGGAGAGTGAAAAAGTTGGCTTAAAGCTCAACATTCAGAAAACGAAGATCATGGCATCTGGTCCCATCACTTCACGGCAAACAGATGGGGAAACAGTGGAAACAGTGGCTGGCTTTTTTGGGGGGGCTCCAAAATCACTGCAGATGGTGACTGCAGCCATGAAATTAAAAGACACTTACTCCTTGGAAGGAAAGTTATGACCAACCTAGATAGCATATTCAAAATCAGAGACATTACTTTGCCAACAAAGGTCCATCAAGGCTATGGTTTTTCCAGTAGTCATGTATGGATGTAAGAGTTGGACTATAAAGAAAGCTGAGTGCAGAAAAATTGATGGTTTTGAACTGTGGTGTTGGAGAAGACTCTTGAGAGTCCCTTGGACTACAAGAAGATCCAGCCAGTCCATCCTAAGCGAGAATAGTCCTAAGGGAGATCAGGGTGTTCATTGGAAGGACTGATGTTGAAGCTGAAACTCCAATACTTTGGCCACCTGATGCAAAGGGCTGACTCATTTGAAAAGACCCTGATGCTGGGAAAGATTGAGGGCAGGAGGAGAAGGGGATGACAGAGGATGAGATGGTTGGATGGCATTACCGACTCAATGGACAGGAGTTTGGGTAGACTCTGGGAGTTGGTGATGGACAGGGAGGCCTGGTATGCTGCAGTTCATGGGGTCACAAAGAGTCGGACATGACTGAGCAACTGAACTGAACTGATGTGTTATTTAAAGTACTTGAAATATTTAAGATAATTTGGTATATTACAAAATCTAATAAATTGAACTTGTGACTACAATGAAGAATGTATAATTGAGTATTTGATTTTAGCCTTGTAATTTTAAGCCAAAAAGTATAGAAGAATTTGGTTGAATATATAAATAGTCAGGGGTTAAGAGAACTTATGGTACACAATATTCATGTAATATTTATGAGTTAATTAGGTAGGTTTTGTCAGACAAATGACAGAAAAATTTATAATTAAAATTGTAAGCATTGTAGATTTATAGTATATTAGAAATGTAGTATTATAGATTAATGAATAATATAAAATTTATAAATGCAATTTTAAATGCTTAAGGAAATTTAATTAAGTTTGCAGATAGGACTAAACAATCAAGCTTAAAGGTGACTATGAGGACTAAGAGGACTTGCTATGGAGGACTAAGTAGATTTGAATATTTATAGAGTATAGAAGAGTAGTAAATTTTTTTTTTTAAACCAAAGTATAGCTGATTTACAATGTGGTGTTAGTTTCAGGTGTACAGCCCAGTGACTCAGTTACACGTGTATTCCTTTTCAGATTCTTTTCTCTTCTAGGTTATTATAGAATAGGACCTACTGTGCTATACAGTAGGTCCTTGTTGGTCATCCATTTTATACATAGTAGTGTATGTTAATTCAGTCTCCTAATTTATCTCTCCTCTCTCTGTCCCCAAGTAGTAAGATTTTTAAGCTGAACTTAGAAGTTTAAGATTTTGCAATTTGCATCTTTAATTAATTCTAAGATACAGGAGTAATAACGTGGGAGGGAAGAGGGAGGAGCTTCTGTTCTTTCTTGGGTGGAGAAGGAACGTGCTCCTCTCCCTCTCTGCCCCTGCCCCCAAACCTGGGGCTGTCTCCCAATGCTCTCCGTGTCCTTCCTCTGCCCCAGGAAGTCTCCCCACTCCGGTGGGAGTCTGCCTGTGCACAGCCTTTCTCCCACAGTGGCTCACCTCTTCTCTTTCCCAGGCATACCTCCCATGTCACAGGACCTTTGATCTCAGTTAGAAGTCAGGGGGTGGACAAGCAGTGGAATGAATTTATCCTCATTGGTGAGTGAGTGAGTGATAGCTGCTCAGACTCCTAGGGTTGTTAATGAAATTCAGAGGAGGACCTTACTAAATGGAACTCTAATAGGAATTTGAGTCACTCCACTACCAACTGAACTATCAGGGAAGCCTAAAGTTGAGTATAAACATTCAAAAGTCCCAGGTTGCAACTTGTGGAAGAGGCACCTGCTAGTCTGTTCCTATGGTTTGTATCTGGCATTTGACTAGCCTTTCTCAAGGGCTTCCTGATTTTCACAACTTTCGCACTTCTTTGCTGTTTTAAATTGAATCTGTTTGACATGTAACGTGTGAATTTAAGGTGCACAATGTGTTAATTTGATACATTTGTATGTTGTAATTGCTGTTACAGTGGAATTTGACACCTCTATCATATTATGTAATTATCATTTCTTTTTAGCGGTTGGGATAATTAAGTTTTAGTCTCAGTTGGTTTGATTGGAGTACAATATTTTCATGTATATTTACCACACCATGCATTGGATCTCTATGACTTATTTACTTCTCACTGCAAATTTGTATCCTTAAACAATAGCAGTCTTATCCCTTCACTCCCCATCCACTGGTAATTACCATTTTACTCTGTTTTTCAAAAGTTTAACTTTTTTAGATTGACATATAAGTGATATCACAGTATTTGTCTTTCTGTGTCTGATTTTGCATAATGTTCAAAGTCCATCCATGTTGTTACTAATGGCAGGAGATCCTTTCTTGTGCCCAAATAATATTCCATTGTCTATATACCTCATCTTTTTTTATCCATTCATCCACTGGACATTTAAGTTCTTTCCATATCTTGGCTATTGTGAATAATGCTGCAATAAACATGAGAGTGCATATATTGCTTTGACATACTATTTTCATTCCTCTTGATATATACTGAGAACTGGAATTGGTGACTCTTATGGTAGATCTATTATTAATTTTTTGAGGAAACTCCATACTGTTTTCCATAGTCGCTGGACCAATTTACATTCAAACAGTATATGAGGGTTCTCTTTTCACCACATTCTGGCCAGCATCTCTTGTCTTTTTGGTGATAGCCAGTCTACTAGATGCGATGAATCTCACTGTGGTTTTCATTTGCATTTCTCTCGTGCTTGCTGATGTTGAACATCTTTTCATGTATCTGTTGGCCATTTCGATGTCTTTTTGGAAAACCGTCAATTTAGTTCTCTGCTCATTTAAAAATATGATTGTTTTCATGGTTATTGAGTTGTATGGTTTTTCAATATACGTATTTTTGGATATTAATCCCTTACCCAATATACAGTTTACAAAAATTTCCCCCATTCTCCCAAAGGTTGTCTTTTTCATTTTGTTAATTGTTTCTTTTCTGGTGCAGAACTTTTGAATTTGATATAGTCCCATGTGTTGATTTTTGCGTTTGTTGTTTGCGCTTTCAGTATCACACCCCAAAAAAAGTCGTTGCCAAGATCAAAGAGCTTCTTTCCTAAGGTTTCTTTTAGGAGCACTTCTCTACTTCTTAAACAAGAAGTTTTCTGAACATTTCAAGCTTTCTACACCTGCTTCCAATGAGGGAAAATGACCAGGAGTAAATAAGAGTACCCAGTCATGTGTTGATAAATGCTTGGCAGTCAGCAATCTGGAGATCTAATTTGTAGCATTTGCCAATTTCTGTGGTGTAAATACTATGATGGCTAATTTCAGATTTTCAACAGATTTAACAGCTGGCTCACAACATTCCCAAGACTAGCTCTCAAGAACTGGCATGCTCTGGTTTAAACACACCACTGGGGCTACCTGTTCTACTTTGCCCTCTAATTGGCGGGAAGACAAAAGTTACATACACAATGTAATAGGCTTCTGAGGTATGGAATTATGTTTTAAATGTCCTGTGAGCCCACGGTACTGCCATGTTCATAGACACAAAAGTGTTGATTATCTAGAGATATTTCTGTGGACTACCGCTTTTAGGGAGGAATGCCCAGCAGGGAGGCTGCCTCCTCATCCTGCCTGCCTTAGGGGGGAAGTATAGGGGAAATACAGGAGCACAGGACAGATCAGATAAGTACATCAGCGCCACTGAAAGTTAGATCAAGATACCATAAGACTTCAGCTCAAAGTAACATCCATATCTGATCAACTAACATATTTTCCTCTTACAAATGAGTATATTAATATTTCAAGGTAGAGGGTTTGGCATGCAATTCAGTGATTAGTGTGAAATCCCCCAAGAGTCTTTGGCCTTCACCACATATCGCCTGGTAAAGTGCCAAGGCCTCCAGAGAAAGGGCACTAAAATGTTATGGTATAAAATAGCTTTTATACCTCTAAGGGTATACTCTATACCATAGAGTGGGTGGAGGACCAGGAGGGCCAGAGGGCTCCTGAAGGCCTTAAGGGCTCAGGAAATAATCTTTCAATGAGACACAAAAAGCAAGGAAAAGAGGGGAGGATTGAGAGATGACATTCTCCAACCATACAGATTTGCTTCTCCTTCCCGGGCTCTTTTGAATTGGGATCGGTCTGTAGATGCGTCACAATAGCAGCGCGGCCCGGAGACCCTGGGAGGCGGCTCCTGTAGCAGGGTCTGCCTGCGTGATTAGACAGTGTCAGCAAGCCGGGGGTTGGTGGAAGACCCTGATCGAAGACCCTCGTCCTGACTTTTGAAGCAACCTACCCCTGTAGGCTTTACATGTGAGGTGGACCGAAATCCTCCACGTCTTGTATCGGTCATACATATGCCACTGTAGTTTCTACCGAAATCATAATAAAATGATGGTGACAGTGTTTATCCTTTACTTATGATTTAAGGTATTTCCAGGAATTCTGGAATAGGAGAATATATTGCTGCCCAGCAATATTCCTTGAAACAGAAATCTAAGGGAATTTATTTTAAAAATTTGCCTGGATCATTTGCCTTACAAATGCAATGGAGAAGAACTAATGCAAAAATCAGGCAAGTTTCTGTCCTGAACATACAGTGAGGCTGCTGATACCACCATAGATAGTGTATGTTGTGAGCAGCTTTCTGAGTTGTAGGAGGGCTCATATCCATATACATTATTGTCCTTATCACTTAAGAGTCAGCCATCTAGCAAAAAATGGACTGGAAATCTCCATACCAGGTATTCAGAGTATAAGGATTGTGCTAAGATGTGGTCCTTTAATTCTCAATTAGCTGACATTCCACTAGGGGGAGCCAAATATATAAAAAAAGCACAATTGTTGAAAGTGCTGGTAGAGGTCTGGGTGGAAGGCGTGTTGGGTGGAGAGGGTTTAAGAAAGAACTGGACAAACTTGCCCCAGGATCGGTCAGGAAAAGTCTTCATAGGAAAAGTGTCCCTGAGCAGTGTTTCTGAGGTTCCTTACCCCAAATAAGGAGGCTGCTGAGGTGAGCATGGAACTGTCAGGCTTCTCTGTGAAAGAAACAGAAGGTGAGACCTTTGGCCTGAGCCTTCTGACTGATGTACACGGTCAGCCTCACGACTGAGGAAGAAAGATCCCCTGGCGATTGTCTGTGGATTTTCCACAGAGAACAGCAGAGTCCCCGTCAAAGCCTGAGCCACGTGGAATGATGTCTGGGTAACATGGTTTTTAGAAATCATCTCTTCTTTATTGCCACATTCATATAAGAAGTTTGGTATATCTGGGTGGGCAAAAAGAAAGCCACACGGTATACAAAGAAAGTTGTAGGAAGTTAAAAAACATATGACTTTAGTGTTTGGAAAAGCAGTTATGGATTGCGTCCTCTGTTTATTTATCCAGGCGATCAAAATTCTGGGTCTGAAATTCTTGGAAGTCCTCTGGGATGGTGTCTGCAAAGGAGGACAGGCACAGGGGCATTAGGAAGGCTCCCTCCAGCCCTAGTGCATCTCGAGCTGGGAGGCCTCCTGTAGGGGTCGCTGTCAGCCCGCCCAACAAGCCCCCAAAGAAGCACTCCCCCCCTACCCCCCAACCCCGCAGCCATTTTCTACCTCAGGCAGCTTTGCGAACTGTTGGCTTAAAGCCCGGGAGCGTCATTCACAGGCCAAAAGAAAATGAGCAGGCAGAATGGGTTTTGAGTTTATGATTGTGCTTGAGCTATATGAAAATGAAGGCTGCCTCTCAATTAAATCTGCCTCCATCTCTCACAGAACCCTATGTCCCAAGCCAAGCAGTTTAATAGTTTAATTTTCTAGCATTCCATCTCCTCATCTATCAAATAGGAAACGTGAGATCTGCCTTTTGCTTGGATCACAGAGGGACCCTCAGATTTCAGGAGTATGTGGCATGACTTTCGGCTTCTGGGAGAGATGTGTGCTATACAAGAAGGTGGCATTGTTTGATTTTTTTTTTGTAGTAATACTATTCAGTAACAAGAATGTACATTACCATTGCAGCGATATTTGAGGTTGGACCAAATGATGTTTTCCTGGGAGAAGCAGAACACGCCGAGCCGGCCTCCACGCATGGTGGTGTCTATGGTGACCCCAGAATCAGCCACCAACTCAGAGCCTTCATAAAATCGCACCCTGTGGACACAGCCGGAGGGGGTTTCAAACCAAGGTCAGGGGGAGCCACCCATCAGGAGGCAGGGGGTCCCACTTCTTGGCTACCCACGTCTTTGCTCTGTTTCATCTTCCACTTTCCTCAGACCTGGACTGTGCTTCTGGCTGCTCTTTTTCCCTTTCCCTGCTAGACTGGGAGAGCCATGAGGTCAGGGACGACCTGTCCACATCCGCCCTTCTTCTGTCCCTCGAAAGGCCTAGATGAGGTTGGGCACCGAGTCCAACTTAACAGGTCCTCACTGATGAGTCAGAAAGCACAATACGACCCAGGACCAAGAGGCTTTGTGACTTCACTGTGCAGTGAGTTACCCTATCCAGACATCATGCTTAAAAACCACTGCCCTTCCCTAGGTCTGACTGATATCATTCAATTGGTGGGATCCAGGAGCAGTGATTTTCCTTGGGAGGGACAGCATTCCCTAAGCAGGATTTTAGAAATGTGTGTGTGGGGGGGGCATTTTGGGCTGTCACCATGGCATTTTGTGGCAGAAGGCAGGGATGTTGGGTGGCTTACAAGGCTCTGGAGAGAACAATGGAAACCTGTCCTGCATCCAGACACCTTTGGGGTGCTCCTCCAGACCCTTGGGTAGGAACAGACCCTTGGCCTGTTTCTAGTTATCTGGGCTTAAAACCCAACTCAGTTGTGAATATCAAGTATTTTTGCACTAATATCAACTGATTTTTTTCCAGGGTAAACTGATAAACTGTTGAGTACATCTGACTGTCAAACAACATAGGTTTGCATGGGCCCACTAATATGTGGATTTTTTTCCCCCCATAAATACTATTTCACTACATGATCTGTGGGTAGTTGAATCTGCAGATATGAACCACAGATACAGAAGGCCAACCTTGGGACTTGAGCATCTGTGGATTTTTGTCCATTGCAGGTCTGGGAACCACCCCCCGAATTGTTCAAGTCAACTGTACTTCATTGTCTTGTTTAAAAATTGAGCTGTTCACTATTCATCTTATTGGAGTATGGTTGATTTACAATGTTGTCTTACTTTCTGCTGCACAGCAAAGTAGGTCAGTTATACACATATCCACTCTTTTTAGACTCTTTTCCCATAAAGGATGTTACAGAGTACTGAGTAGAGTTCCCTGTGCTACACGGTAGGTCCTTATTATCTGTTTTATAAATAGTAGTGTGCATATGTCAGTTCTGACCCCCCAATCTATCCTCCCCCCCCCCCCCCCCCCCGGTAACCATAACGTTGTTTTCTTCATCTACTGCTTCTGTTTTGTAAAAAAAGTTCACTTGTACCCTTTTATTAGATTCCACACATAAGAGGTATCATACGATATTTGTCCTTCTGTGTAGCTGTTCATTATTTTAGAAATTCACAACACTGCTGGCAATACCACATTGTGGCCACAACACACGAGCTGTAGCAGGACATCACCTCTGCAGTGATTCTAGGTACACGGGCCAGCAGCAACCTCACTGTGTGTTCTGCTACGGTTGTGCCCAAGCACTTACACGATTTTGTTATAAATCTTATTTCTCCATTAGGGATCAGATTGATCCTTAACATCATGCAGGGAATATTTTCTATGACTTCATTTGGGATGCAAGAGGTGGCATTTCAAAATATTTGTTATAAAAAAAGGGGCATGCAGCTCAATAGGGCTGAGAATATGACAACCTCCCTCTAGACAGACATCACATTTGGTGTAAAGTCTCAAAGAAAGACAAGGTATGAGCTAGCTTTCATGATTTCCGTTTTCCCACTTGGCAGCTTTCCTGCCCCGGTCAGGAAAATGCAATCAGCACCCCTTCCTAAAGAAGTGCTGCATAAACTGGTGTGGATCTGTAAGTCTGAGGAATGAGAAAGTAAGTACATTGCTGCTGCTGCTAAGTCGCTTCAGTCGTGTCCGACTCTGTGCGACCCCATAGACGGCAGCCCACCAGGCTCCTCTGTCCCTGGGATTCTCCAGGCAAGAATACCGGAGTGGGTTGCCATTTCCTTCTCCAAAGTACATTGACTACATGTCAAAGATGTGGTTCTAAGACATTCTAGCTTCTGAGAAATAGGTGTTTGTTTTTTTAAACAGTCCTACAGGGCAGTTCCAAGGGCTTCCCTTGTGACTCAGACGGTAAAGAATTCGCCTGCAATGTGGGAGACCCACGTTCGATCCCTGGGTGGAGAAGATTCACTGGGGGAGGGCATGGCAACCCACTCCAGTATTCTTGCCTGGAGAATCCCATGGACAGAGGAGTCCAGTGGGCTACAGTCCGTGGGGTTGCAAAGAGTCGGACTTGACTGAGCAACTAACACTTTCACAGGGACATAAGGCAGAATGTGGACTCACAAGAGGGTCAGTTCATGCCGAGGGTAGTATGTGTCATTGCTCTGTCAGGTGCAGGGGAGACCAGGATAAAATGAGACATTGGTGCTGCTCTCATGGAGTTTCTCAGACCAGGCGGGACTCACTGCAGCATGAAATGTTGAGGTGAGTGATGATACAGGGTCCAGAGGGACCACACAGGAGGGCAGATGAGAGAGTCAGTCTCGCCTCACACAGGTCAGAGGGGCAGACTATTCTGGTGCCCAGGCCTCCCCCACAGAAGGTCCTTCTACCCCCACTGTGGCCCTACCGTCCAGGTGGTCAGTCTGAGCGGGGTATCCTCCTCCTGCCTCTTTCCTGGGAGCCTGAGGTCCTCACTCGCCCTCAGGAGCTGTCTGCTCAGGGAAGCGAAGGCTCGGAGATGTGGGAGGAGGGGCTGCGGCGCCTACCTGATGTAGCCCACCTGGGGCCGGTGCTGCAGGAACCAGCGGTAGGACACCTTGTCCTTCCAGCCCACGTTCCTGGAGTCCTTCCACAGCAGCCTGACCTGGTCACTGGTGTCCCCTGTGTGCCACAGCGAGTTGCGGAGATGCTCCCCTGGACCCGTCTTGGACTTCACGGCCTGGACAATGACATGAGCAAGGTCTTAGATGCACAGACTGCACTTCCTGCATCCCGTATCCCTGAGGTAGTGATGGGGTCAGGATTCACAGGTGCAACCCGGCCGCCTTGAATCTGGACACAAGGCGTAAACACTTCAATGCCATTTCTGCTGTGGTCATCCCCGGCCTTCAGTGATCACCACTGGCCGGCATTCCACTAACTTGGTCCATGCTTTCCCTGCTGTCAGACCCATTGCTCCCCACATTTGGCCAAGGAGGGCTCTGAGCTCTGCCTTTCCTCCTAGCAGGAGTGATGGACGTAGATTCCCAGCCCTCCTGTACGAAGTTGGCCACCCCGAGGGAACACATTAGTCAGTTTCCAAGGGGAGTGTGCCCGAAGATGTACCCCTAAATCTTCCCCACCTCTGGGGTCAACATTCTCACCCAGAGGGGAGCATGCAGCTCATACAGAGAAGCGAAGGCATGGCCCCCTGGATGGATTCAAGAGTCCCCAGGTTGGAGCGCAAATGCACCGATTTCTTAATGAATAAATGCCGTATGGGAGAACACAGAATTTAAGAGGAGGGTGAAGGGCCCAGAAGAAAGGGAGGCGAGTGCCTTGAGCTGGATGCCAGGCTCCGCGACAGCCCGGAACGGGGTGGCCTGCCAGTATGTCTGCTCTGTCTGCTTCCACATGACCACGTAGAAGCTGGAGCTGTCCTGGTAACCAAAGATGAAGCCGGCGTAGTCATCGTCCGTCTGCGTGTTGACGTGGAAGGTCCCTTCAAAGTCAACTCCGTTAAAAGCCGTGTACCCTGTAAAGATCAGAGCAGATGAGAAAAACAGGCAAGCCACGTGGGTAGCTGGAAAGAGTGACTTCCACACAAGGGTTGACTGAGGCCCTGGACATACCCACTGCCAGGCCAGGATCGCTGTTCATGGTCTGCACAATCTCCATGCCCTGCAGAGAGAAATGCAGGAGTTAAGATTAACCTCAGAGGGGAGAGAATAAGCTCGAGGAAGCTCAGATTCTCAGGCATCGCCGGTGAGGAGTCAGTGATGTCTGAGCTCCATGTAAAGATTTCATTATCTGAAGAACTGCCCTGCCTTGTTATGTGCTCAAAGAAAGCATATACTTTTCAACAAAACAAAACCTCAGTGCTGAGTAGAAACAGTTTTGCTAAAACTGTCACTTGAGTTGATTTAGTAAACTCTTAATTGCTTTAAATTTTTTTTTAATTTTTAATTGGAGAATAATTGCTTTACAATACTGTGCTGGTTTCTGCCATGTTGCTGTGGTTCAGTCGCTAAGTTGTGGCCGACTCTGCAACCCCATGGACTGTAGCCCGCCACCCTCCTCTGTCCCTGAGATCTCCCAGGCAAGAATGCTGGAGTGGTTGCCATTTCCTTCTCCAGGTTTCTACCATACAACATGAATCAGCTGTAAGTATACCTAGCTCCCCTCCCTCTTACCTGCCTCCCACCCCTCTAGGCTGCCGGAACACGGGGTTGAGCTGTGTTACACAGCATCGTCCCCCTAGCCATCTATTTTGCATATGGCAATATACATGTCTCAGTGCTGCTCTCCCAGTTTGTCCCACCTTCTCCCTCCCTCGCTGTGTCCTTAAGTCTGTTCTCTGTTTTTGTCTCTACTCCTGCCCTGCAAATAGGTTCACCAGTAACCATTTTTCTAGCCACAAAAAGGAGCAAATTTGAGTCCGCTGAACTGAGGTGGATGAACCTAGAGCCTGTTATACAGAGTGAAGTAAGTCAGAAAGAGAAAAACGAATATCATATATTAATGCATACATATGCTTTTAATGAATGTGGCCTGCTGGGTGATGCTGGAAAATCTACTAAGCCTCTCTGTGCCTGCCTTCTTTAGTTCCACAAGGAGGCGAACACACAGAGGCACCTCCTGCAGAGACTGGGAGCATGGGTCTAGGGAGACTGCCCAGGCCCCAGATCCAGCAGTCTCAGCTGCTTACCTGCCATGCTACCCTGAGGAGTCACTCAAGCTTCGTAAGATTCGAGCTCAACATCTGTAAAATGAGGCTACTTACAGTGCTCCATCAACAGGACTGTGGTGGGGAATAAATGTGACATGGGCGAGCGCCTGGCTCACAGTCGGCACCCTGCAAAGAACCCACTTCTCTCAGAAGGGCCTGGGCTGGAGGGAGGAATTGGGAGACTGGGATTGACGCCTACACACGAGTGATACTGTGTCTGAAACGGATACCTAGTGAGAACCTACTCAGGGAACTCGACTCGGACCTGAATGGGAAGGAGGGCCAAAGGGAGGCGATATGTGTATGTCTGGGTGATCCACTCTGCTGTACAGCAGAAACTAATACAACATTATAAAGCAATCATACTCCAATAAAAATTAGTTTTTTAAAAAAGCCTGTGTTGAGAGGCGAAGCTGAGCCATCGCCAGCTCCGTGACACTCACCTGGTTCAGGACCACCCAGTTGGGGTCGATCTGGGCATCCCCTTCAGGGTCCAGGACCACGGTCTGATAGGCTCTGAAGTCAGTCAGGGTGACCTCTGCGTTCTCTGGGCACACGTCTATCCGATCAATGACCTGGTCCTGGTCAAAGTCTGCCTCACAGATGTCTCCCACTCCATCACCTGAGGGAATGGAGGAGGGGAGCTGGGTAATGCCCACCCACCCATGCCACCCCCTCTGCGACAGGAGCCAGAGAGAGCCCAGCGCCAGGGCTGGGTCTTCAGTCTGCGTGGAGAGAGAAGTCCTGGAGTCAGCTGTGCCTAAGCCGGCCCCGGGGTCCTTGTGGTGGGTGGGTGAACCCCACTGCAGGTGGTCAGAAGGACTTCCCAGCGGCAGCATGAGGGTAACTGTCCAAAGCTGACCTGACAAGAAACCCTGGGTGTCCTCTAGGATCGCATCTCACTGACGGGCGGATTTTAAGTCTGACCTTACGTAAGCAAATGTCTGCAGTACTTTCTGGACTATGTCACATAAAAAGCAGGGACATTACGGCCACCAGACACTCTCTCAGAATAACTTACAGTGACCCTTAGGCTGAATCAAGCCCAAACTGTCCTTTGTCCAGCTAACAGGGTGGTATTAGTATCAAGATTTGAATTTGCGTATGCGGCATGGGTACGCTTACCACCATGCTCACAACTCTGCCATCTCATTTCTGGCCCTGTGCACACCTCTTCCCTCAGGCATCGGAGCCTGTGAACCCCACCCCCGCCTGTGCTGCCCTGGCCTCCTCTCCCTCCTGCTCCCGCTGGGACTCTGATGAAAGGGGTGGGCAAGCCCCAAGACGGAGCGCGTGGTTGCTTCCCTGCCCTGTGTGGTCTCAGCCCAGGGCTGTGCCTGCCTCTGACAGCTCGAGACACGTGGCTCCCAGGGCCCCCCTGTCCACACAAGCTGTGGCTGCTCAGAGGAGCTGGGCCCCGACAGAGGTGGGCCGCCGTGAGCCTGGCTGAGGGCAGCCCTGGGCTGAGCCCGCTTACTGTTGCTGTCCTCCTGGGCGGGGTTGGGGACCAGCCGGCAGTTGTCCGGGCCAGGGGGTACCAAGTCTGGGATGCCGTCGTTGTCGTCGTCATCGTCACACTCATCACCAATCCCATCCTTGTCAGTGTCCAGCTGGGCACTGTTGATGACGGTGGGGCAGTTGTCTGTGCTGTCCTGGTGCCCATCTCCGTCGCTGTGGGAAAAGGGAAGGAGGGGCTATTTCACAGCTCGGCAGCGGACATGAGGAGGCCAGTTCTTAGGAGGGGGAGTTTGGGTTTGGGGTCTTAACCAAGCTTGGTCTTTTATTAAGCTTCCCTGGTGGCTCAGACAGTAAAGACTCTGCCTGCAATGCAAGAAACCCAGGTTCGCTCCCTGGGTCGGGAAGATCCCCTGGAGGGCATGGCAACCCACTCCAGTGTTCTTGCCTGGAGAATTCCATGGACAGAGGAGCCTGGCGGGCTGCAGTCCTTGGGGTCGCAGAGTCAGACATGACTGAGCGACTTTCACAGGTCCTTAGATAAGGCTGCCTTATGGGCCTCAGAGACCAATTCCTACTTCCCCAACCTATTGAAGCAAGTAGATCTTTTCTATTCAAAATAAGGGTCAATTTCTGTGATTCCGTGACCAGATGCTCCTTTCAGTCCCTGGCACGGCTACGATCCCCGCAGAGACTCTGGGAGCAGAAGAGAGGGAGAGGCAGGGGCGCCAAATTGCTGGCTGAGAGCCCTGGCTCAGCCGTGCACGTGGCCCCAACACAACACTTGGCACTCCGTGGCTCAGCATCCCCCTCCGTACCATGCGGACAGTAACAGCCCACCTCGCAGGCTTGAGACTGAAGGCTGATTAGAATAGTGCATATTACATTTTTATACATGAAAAACCACTTCCAGGGGCCTGGCCCTTGGGAGGCCCTATGGTGTTTCCTTTCCTAATGCTTTTCACCATGCCTGGCCAGTAGACCCGAGAAGCATCAGCTGTGAACACACAAGAAGCGGACTTCCACATACTTCTCAGTCTCTGAGTCTCAATTTCTTTCCAGGCCTGACGGCCACCAGGGGAAGAGTGTGCCCTGTCCCCAGGCTTCCCTGAGTGGACAGTGGCCTCCTGTGGCTACTCGGGATTAGAGCAGATATTCCTTTCACCAGTTCTACCCATGGCCCATCCTGGGCCAGCAACTACCCCCACGATGGGATGGGAAAAGGAGGCCAGGGACCAGTGCATGCCCTTCAGGCCATGCTTCCCAGATGGGACCCAGGGAAAGTGAGGTCGGCTCCAACAGCGGGGTTCCTGGGCCTGTGGCAGGGCTGTTTTCCAAAACATAAGCCTGAGCTATTGCCATCAGCAGCCATGCCATATAGCCCTGAACGTTTTTATGCAAAACCAAGCAGTTTCTGTCCTCAAGTCTGTGGGAATTAAAATGTAGCAAATGAGTCATTTATTTTAGGCAACTTCTAGAGGCTGGTGGGACAGGATATTTTAGAAAGCACTCAGATGGCAATCGGAGTGCAGGATGACCTGCAACAGGGAACATTCGTGATGCTCATCACCGAGGGAAGTTGTCAGGGTACCAGTCCCACCTTCCACTCAACAACAGAGATATCCTGTGTCAGCTTGTCACGGACTCGCCTCTCCTCATGCTGAGGGAACAATAATACCTCACTTACCATTTTCTGTAGGTCACCCAGGGGCCAGTACTGTGCCAGGAGCTTTACCCACATTATCTTTCATTTGCACCATCACTTTTAAGATGCATGCAATTATCTCTACTTCGCAGATGAAGAAATGAGACTCCGACTGAGAAGTATGTTGAAGTTCACTTAGCCAGCATGTACTTTGCAGCAAGGACATGGAGCACGTGGATGGAGATGGGGCTTGACAGGATCTATCCTTGAGCAAGGCTGGGCTTCAGAGCTGCTGGCTGTAGGGCAGCCTCTGAGGAGAGGTTGAGGAGGGAAGCTACCTT
Organism: Budorcas taxicolor; assembly: GCF_023091745.1. Taxonomy (NCBI): domain Eukaryota; kingdom Metazoa; phylum Chordata; class Mammalia; order Artiodactyla; family Bovidae; genus Budorcas; species Budorcas taxicolor. Next base: position 11,208,909 of record NC_068919.1, on the reverse strand, counting down.
GTTCCTTTTGCCTTTCAGACCCCTTTCCCTCTCTCATCCCTGTCCTGCTGCCCCTGTGATTCCCTACAGAGATGACAGGGTCCAGACTCTCGGACTGCAGGTGCCTCTAGCAGAGCTGCCCATGTCTACGTTTTTGATGTTGTTATAGCATCTGATCCAGCTCTTTGTCCTAACATAGGCCTCCATCCGTGTGGGACTAGCAGGGCTGACAGCATTCATTTGCATAGAACAATTCCACCCAAGAAAAGAAAACTGAATGAAAAAATTCCAGAGACAATGAAATCACAAAGATCTCTCAGCAAACTGGCAGCTCTCTATTTGGGGACTGATGGTGAAGCTTCCTTGAGCTGAAAGAATATATAAGAGCAAAAGAGCTAATAGCCATGTAACAGAAACTGTGATATGTACTTTCCATAAAATTAGCTCAACCTCCACAATCATCCCAAGAGCTACATTCCATTTTTTGCCCCATTTTACAGATGAGGAAATGGAGGCACAGAGAGATGGGCAGCTGACGTGTACGGTTAGCCGATGTGTGAGTGGAGAACTGGGATTTACATCCAGGTGTGTCGCTCCAGAGCCCATCTCTAACAAGAGCCATCTCACACAGCCTCTCCTGTGATGGAGCCTCAGTTGCTTGAGTGCCTCGTGACCCCTGATACAGTCAACTCCTCCATCCACAGAGGTGCAGCGACCCTGACCAGAGAGACAGCTATTGTTCCTCTAGCAACTCAATCTACCCAGAGAGCCCCCAAAGCACAGTAGCAGCAGAAAGCTCTGAGAGAGAAAACTCCCTCTGGACTTTTCATCTGGGCCTATGCAGTTGGGAGACGTGCCATACCTGTCCTGATTGGTGTCACAGGAGTCCCCAACCAGATCATTATCCACGTCAGACTGCAAAGGGAACAGAATGTGTTATTTATCCCTAGGCCTGCACAGAACGTTCCGGAGAAGGCAGACCTGGCCCATCATCACTGGATCTCAGGAATTATTTCTTTGAAATTGGGGTGGTGCAAACTGCAAAAGGACAACACCATATTGGTGTAGGCACAATGCTGAATTTTCAAAAAAGTCTTCCAAAATATCAAGCTCCAAGGACGGGCTGCCTACACACCAGATGGGCTGACTGGAGAAGGGCGCCGGGGCAGTGTGGGGGCAGGTGCAGACGCGGCCCTCCGGCTCGGGTCGGAAGGGGGCCAACCACAGACACGAGGATGAGGCGGGCAGGTTCTGCTTTGCTTCTGCATTTGGGAGTGAAGCCAGAACGGGAGTGAGTCAGAGGGCAACAATGACGACCCCTTCCCAGGGCTTTCAAAATACGTGACACATCACACCCAAGGATCCAGACAGGAAGGAGGAAAGAGAAGAGAAACTGCACATCACTGATCAAACCTTATCTGAAATGTCCATACACAGGGGTTTGGGGATGAAAGGGACATGAGGTTCCCCATGGTTAATTTCCGTTACATTTTCCTTTCAGAAAAAAAAAAAAAAAAAAACAACTTGTCCTGGGCATCCTTAGATTCCTATGACTGACCTCAGAGGGACTCTACAGCCTGTGAGGTGAGTCAGAGGGCCCCAGATGTCCTGCAGCATCCTTCCCATCACCTCCAGTCCTATGTATACAACATTATCACCTCTGCTGATAGGAGGAAGGCGGCAGCAGCGAACGGGGCTGGTGGGCTCTGCTGGGTTCTTCCAGATGCTGGTCTTAATGTGCATCTTTGCACGGGGCGCTCAGCCTGGGGTTCAGCTTCCTCTGGGTCCTACTAACCTGGTTCGGGTTGCTGACCTCAGGACAGCTGTCACAGGCATCCCCTACACCGTCACCGTCTCTGTCTTCTTGGTCACTATTGGGAACTTTCTGGCAGTTGTCCAGGATGTTTTTTATTCCTGCAAGAGAGGAATGCTTCCCTGAGTCAGGCGAACGTCACAGAAAGGTCTGGAGCACAGACTTTCAGGAGCTGTAGCGATCAGGCCAGCACGCGGGGAGTGGCATCTGCCGAGGCCATCCTTGGGGAGCACCAGCCCTTCCAGCAGCTATCTGCTGTGTGTGCATGCTCAGTCATGTCCCACTCTCTGTGACCCCTGGACTGTAGCCCCGCCAGGCTCCTCTGTCCATGGGATTTTCCAGGCAAGAACACTGGAGTGGGTAGCCATTCCCTTCTCCAGGGGTGCAGTTATCTTGAGGTAACATCAAAGGATGAATTCTGGGAGGCTCAAAAACGAACAGTGACTTGAGGCATTTATCCAGCAAGTTAGAATCTGTCCAAGGTGTTGAGGGCTATCACTGTGTCCAGATGAGGCATCAAGAGGGCCAACCCTGGGGAGGGAGGAGCTCATGGGTCTGTTACTACCAGGGCCCCAGGGCTTGGGTGGTGGTGGGCTGGAGCCAGGCCCTTCACACCATTTCTCCCCAGCTTCCTGTTCAATTGTGTCATCTCCTCTTGGTACCCTGGAACCAGGGATGGTGGAAATGCAAATGCTACAACTCAGGGCCTTTTCTGTTCATTTTGCTGAGCTGATTTACCAGCTGTCCAGCTTATAGAAGGTAAGGTTGCATTTTAGAGAGGTGTGGATTTTCTGGAGTAGGGTGTTGGTGGGTATGGTGTATTTCTAAAAGGATATTCCTTCAAGGTCCTGTAATGTGATATGTTTTTCAGAAATTATCAGATCCAGCCTATACTTTGATGACAGTAATCTATGTTTTATGGGAGCTATACAGAAACAAATGTCCTTCCTTATGGCCTGCAGAGCTCTAGAATTGTTCTCCAGGGTGCTACTCACACAGACCAAAGTATGAGGCCCTTCAGTGGACCCTGGAGCTGGCTGATGCAGCCATCTGCCTGATGGCCCTTTCCACTCTGTGGGAAAAGACCTGATTCTCTGCATGAGGAGCCTGAGCTGGGGCTGCAGCGCCTGACCCTGCTCTGCCCCTCTCCCTCAATCTTCCACTTCTAGGGCTCTTACGCTTGAGAAGGACGGTGGGAGGGAGGAAGCTGCAGTCTGAGAAGACAGATGTCCTCCAAAGACACAGCCTTGACAAGACACTGCTTGAAGGGATTCCTACAGCTTCTGGCAGTGATGTCAAGTTCCTGGAGCATGAAGGTTATTAAACATGAGAGAAATAAGTAGACAAAAGTAAGTGGACCTGGGGTCCCCCAGGCTCAGGCCATGTAGAACCCCCCAGAGCAGGAAGGCCTTCAGAATCAGCAATTCTATTCCTGCTCCTAAGAGAGAACAAGGAGCAAAGCACGGATAGGTCCCAAGGAAAAGACAACACGAGGCAAACCCACCGTCCCCATCCATGTCATCATCACAGGCATCTCCTCTCCCGTCCCCATCAGTGTCTTTCTGGTCATTATTCAGCACGTTCCGGCAGTTATCACAGGCATCCCCGAAGATGTCTTTGTCACTGTTCCTCTGGTCCACGTTGTGGGTCAGGACACAGTTATCCTAAAGGATCCCCAGACCAACATTTACTGAGACTCGCTGTGTGCCTGGTCCTGTGGTGGATGCCAGTCAACCTCCTGCCACCCCCCCCCCCACCCCGCCGCTGGCATGAGATGTCAGACCTCCAGGGGTCAAAGCTCCTCAGAGCTCCTTCTGTATGTTAAACATTTCAGAATTTTAGAATAAAAAGTTACAATGCTGTGGAAACACAGGCGTGGAAACGGACCTTTGGGATGATTCATATAAACAGTGAACTTCATGGACTTTCCTCCACTGTCTCTGGCACGTGGCCATTTCCAGGCCCTCCTAGCAAAGCAGGTGCTTACCTGCTCATTCAGGATCCCGTCTCCATCAGCATCCTCATCACAGGCATCTCCAATGCCATCCCTGTCTGCATCTTCTTGGCCAGAATTTGGTACATACTTGCAGTTGTCCTAAGTTGGAGAAACAGCTCAGGGGGACATCTACGGTTGTCTTTTTTTCAGCTTTACTGAGGTATTTTAACGGACAAAATTGCAAGACATTTAAAATGTATAATGTGATAATTTGATACATGTGTATATTGTGAAGTGATGCCTCCACTGATTTCATTACCATATCTATCACCTTACATATTTATCCCCATCTTTATTTTGCTGAGAACATGTAAGTTCTACCCTTAGCAAATTTCAAGCATACAATACAGTGTTAACTACATTAGATCCACAGATCTTATTCACCTCATAATGGATAGTTTGTACCCTTTTACCAACTTCTCCCCATTTCCCCACCCCATCTCCATCTAAATCAAAAACTATTTCTGACCTCAACACACTGCACCTATCTGACTTTATTGTCAATGGCTGTTTTGCTACATTTGAGACGCGGCTACTTTAAAAATACAATTCTGAATGGAACCCACAGAACCTCTCCCCCATATAAGATGTGGCTCTGGAAAGCCACAGAGCGAGAGTGCATATGTGCTTGCGCGTGTGTGTTTGCGTGTGTTTTCTCCTGCTCGTCCCCCTCACCTTTTTGCAGTTTCTGGCCGAGCATGGCAGTTCCTCATCAGGGTAACTGTCAATGTCCACATCCTTTCCACAGATGTAGCCGTCACCAGCCCAGCCGACCCCACACTGTGAAGAGAAAGCCTGTCAAAAGCCCAGGCACTGAGCCTGGTGGGAGGATGGGGCTTACAAGGGCCTCTGCTCCTGTACACAGGCCCAGAGGGAGGGCCCGGAGCCAGGAGGCTTTGTTGGTAGGATTTTAAAACTATCAAGCTGTGTTTTGAATATTGTAGTCTAATGGTTCAAAATTCAAAAGGCAGAGTGAAAGCTCCTTCCTGCTCCTGGGCTCAGAAATCCAGGCAATCCACTCTTTTGAATACTTTCAGAGACATGCTGGGCAGAGACCAGCAAACACATATTTCCTTTTTTTTGATCCTTTAGCACAACTGGTAGCACACATGTATACTACTCTGCACCTTGAGTTTTAAAAATTAACATTACATCTCGGGACTCTTTCCATATCACTGCATGTAGATTTGTGTCATTCTTTTTAATGGGCACAGATGTATTATACATCAGTTGGAATACATGTGCCTTAATTAATTCAACTAGTCCTCTACCGGTGGGTGTCAAGTTGTTAAAACCTTTCTCTATTGCAAACAATGCTGCCACAAAGAATTCTAGTACATTTGTCCTTCTGCACATTTGACAAATTCTAGTACATTTGACCTCTGGATTCTTAGTGTGAAATTCCTGGTTCAAGTGTATTTATTTATGTTAATATTTGTAATTTGGGATTTTTGTCAAAACATTCTCCAGTGGAAATAAATGCGCACATGGGGAGAGAGGCTGTTGAGGCACTTTGCTTATCATCTTGGCGCCATATCTCTGTATCTAATGGTCTTCTAGATCAATTTCCACCACACAGGGAACCTTCCAAGGTGCTTAACCTCTATTCATATCCCCTAACAGGAGAAGACTCTTGAGAGTCCCTTGGACTGCAAGGAGATCCAACCAGTCCATTCTGAAGATCAGCCCTGGGATTTCTTTGGAAAGAATGATGCTAAAGCTGAAGCTCCAGTACTTTGGCCACCTCATGCAAAGAGCTGACTCACTGGAAAAGACTCTGATGCTGGGAGGGATTGGGGGCAGGAGGAGAAGGGGATGACAGAGGATAAGCTGGCTGGATGGCATCACGGACTCGATGGACTTGAGTTTGAGTGAACTCCGGGAGTTGGTGATGGACAGGGAGGCCTGGCGTGCTGCAATTCATGGGGTCGTAAAGAGTTGGACACGACTGAGTGACTGAACTGAACTGAACTGAACAGGAGAAGGTTCCCACAGGTGCGTTGCTGGGTCTGTGCATTCTCTATTCTTCTGAAAAAGTCTACCCAAGTTGCCTGCCACCACCAGCTGCTGAGGGCAAGCCTTTATTGCTAGTAGAATAGGCATTAAAGTAACAGTTATTCCAGACCAGACTCTATAGGCATTTTCTCCAGTCCTTACAGTGATGGTACAAGGTCATCATTACCCAATTTTACAAAAGAGTCAACTTAGAGCAGCGAAGTCCCTTGCCCAAGGTCTCAGGGCTGGGACTTGAACTCAAGACTGTCCCAGTTCAATGTCTTCTGCCATATGTATTTGGGTAACATGAGTTCTCCCCCTCATATCCATATCCTAGTGGGCCCGGTTAAAGAATGAATGATAAACCTAAGAGAAAGGCAATCCTTCCATAAGGGTGTCCGGGGTATGAGGTGGTCCCTGAAGCTCAGTCCAGGAGCAGGATAGGTACCTGAAGGAACAGGCAGAACAGAAGGAACAAGGGACAAAGCGGCCTGGAAAGTAACAAGGAGCCAGTGAGGTGGGGGGAGGGAGGAGGGGTAAGAGTCTGGGGAACAGCGTCAGGGCCAAGGGAAAAGAAACTTGACACGAGTTAACGTTACATTTCCTGCCCTCATTAATCAAAATAAGGTGATTTAAGACTTCCTAGGCTGCAGCCTGTCTGTTCTCAATCACGTACACCCCTCTTCTGCAACCAGAGACACGGAAGGCAGGGTTCCAAAGACACCCCTCCCATAACTACCCTTATTTCCGCTCAGTTGTTTCAGTAGGGCCTTTAGAAGGCCTGGAAAGCACACCCATGGGGGCATCGTCCTTGACTCATTTTAATGAAGAAAAAAATTTCCTCTAGGAACAAATACGTTTTTAATGAGCCATTTTCTGACAGATTAAATTATTTTAGTAGTCACTCCAAGTGTATTAATCCTTCACCATCTGTCGCTGTGCCTTATTACGAATTCAAAAACACATTAAGAGCCCCATCACCCACCATCCCAGGGGAGTCGTTAATTTGTTCACAAAAGATGAGGATTTAAACATAGATATATGCTTGCCTCTCAATGGGAATAAACAAGCCCCATTGATAGGAATTAAAGAAATTGTTGGTTTTTTTCTCCCCCTTCAACCCAGCTCGTTCCCTTGTCAGTACCTTGTACAAATTACTTGTACCACTGGAGAAAGGGGATGGTATTACAGTTATTTCTTTAACTTGGTTTTTTTTTTTTTTTTTAAATTTTAAAATCTTTAATTCTTACATGTGTTCCCAAACATGAACCCCCCTCCCACCTCCCTCCCCATAACATCTCTGTGGGTCATCCCCATGCACCAGTTTGATTCTCTTCATTCTTCCTATTTGAAAGCCATACGCTCATAGTAGAAAATTTTGAGAACAAAAAGGTAAAGAAGTCCGAGGTATGAAGAAGGGAGAAGTCTCCCAGAATCCATCCTGCTGCTTAGGCTGACTGCTGCACCAGACTCTAAGGGGCCTGCCTCCCCAGAGAGGAAGCAGGATGTGAACAGCTGAAGACGGATTATTTAGCCATGTCTAGAAGCCCCCCAGTCCCCAGGACTCCGGGGCTGGGAGTTGGGGACGGATGGCAGTAACAAGCTCCATTCCTCACCAAGGGCCCACTCCACACCTGAGTGGTGGGAGACCCTCGCGAGGCTGAAGTGCCCTGCCCTCTTCCCTGGCCTCCCCTCCCCAGGTGGTTCCTGGGCCGGGAGCTGCATGGGAAGGAGAGTGCTCAGGAGCTCCTCTTGAGCCTGGCGGGGGCGGGCACAGAGAACAGCTGGTGCTGTGGAAGGTGGAGGGTTTACTCAGGGCAGTTCATCTCCCGGAGTGTCAGGCCAGACTTGGAAACTGGATGTCCTCGGGGCGAGGACAATGAGGAAGGGCAGTGTGCTCATGTAAACCAGCAGCTTATCGAGGGACTAGTCGAGGTAAGCCATCTCCCCCCGGTCCTGGGGCTCACCTCCTGGGCCTCCCACAGAGGGTGTATGGGAGCTGGGGCTCCACCACCAACCTGCCCAGGAAGATGGTGTTGACCCATGGTCAAGAGAGAGCAAAGGTGGCTGATGGTTAGGTGACTTCAGATTGCTCCCCACAAACTTCAGCTGCCTCTGTTACAGCCACATCCTTCATTTATTTTGATGGAATTGCTTTTGTTTTTGAGTACTTTTACTCTGAAGCAAGCAGCAGATTACTTACCACACACGTCACATCCCCCTGCCTCTCTTCGATGCACTGGGCGTTCACACTGCAAGGGTTCAGTTCTGGATCTCTGCAGTTTCTTTCCATTTTGCATCCCCTCATCTGATCACCGATGTACCCTGGTTTGCAAGGCCCACAGCGATAAGATCCCTGCAAGGAGCAGAGCGAGACAATGTTCAGACCTGGGAGCAAAGGGCCTATGGTGGTGTCTATTTATCCATGGACTTGATGATGCCAGGATGAAGTAAGCCCCATGCCTGCCTCTGTAATGTGTGTGTCTTATAACATTGTGTGAATATTGAGGGAGACACCAGCAGACTGGAAGCCACAGCCAGCCACAGAGACATGAGAGAACAGAACCAAAGGCAGAAGGCTGGCTGGGGAGCTGCTTGGTCTTGCCAGCTCCACTGTGGAGGACAAGGAGGAAAGGGGTGAAAACCTGAATGAAGCCCTGGGAGGTGGAGAGAGAGAATTTACTCTGGGGACAAAGGGTATGGTTTGGTTAAAAGGCAAGTTAGAAAAAAAATTTTTTTATTATTATTATTTTTTTTAAATCAAGCGATGGACAGAGAACTGTCGGTAGCCTAGCACTGAGGATTTTTGATGAGGTGGGCTGGTGTGGAAGAAGCCTGGCAAACGAGCTGTCAGGTCCATTGGGATAGCACTTCCAAGGCAAGCCTGACTTTTTTTTTAAAGACAGCTTTACTGAGATAGAATTCACATACCGTGAAAGACACCCATGTAAAGTATACAATTCAATGATTTTAGTCACAACTCCTTAATCACTAAGCACAAAAGATGCTCTCCAGTGATTTTTTAAAAATATTTATTTGTTTGGCTGTGTGGGGACTTAGCTGTGGCATACACGATCTTCAGCTGCACCATGTGGGAGCTAGCTCTCTCACCAGATATAGCACCCAGGCCCTCTGCATTGGGAACATGGAGTCTTAGCCACTGGACCACCAGGGAAGGTCCTTTTTTTTTGTTTGTTTGCTGCACCGCACAGCTTGCGGGACCTTAGTTCCCTAACCAGGGATTGAACCCAGGCCCTGGAAGAGACCTAACCACTGGACTGCCAGGAAATTCCCTCCAGTGACATTTCTTGGTCTGTTAGCCTCACTGGACCACAGCCTTTGGTCAGTTCTCTGCTTTTCTTTGCTCCTCTGCTCGCCTTCCTTTGCCTGCTTGTTCATTTCTGAGGTTCTCTAGAGTTCTACTTTCTAGACAACTCCACTGCCTACTTGTCTCCTCCCAGGGTGGCTTTAGTTATTATCTTCACGTCAGTGTCTCCCAGATCTATCTCTGCAGACTAGCTTTCTCCTGGTAAAAAGCTAAGAAGCAGTAAGTCCCAGTATATTAGCAGGCAGTGTCAGGAATAAAAACGGTTCTGCAGGCAAACTGGACATCTTACGAGATGTGTGGTCTTCGCCTAATTATTTAACTTTACTGGGCCTCAGCTCCTTCAGCTGTGAAATGGGAATAATGACAGTGCCTACTGAGAGATTGTTGTAAGGATTAAAGTAAATGGCAATATTTATAAAATGCTTTCACATATAAGGAAACTAGGAACCTAGAGATTAAAAACCTTTCCCAGGAACATACAGTAAGTGAGAAGCAGTGATGTTGTTTAGTTGCGCAGTCCTGTCCGACTCTTTGCGACCCCATGGACTGTAGCCACCGGGCTCCTCGGTCCATGGGATTTCTGAGGCAAGAGTATGTGGAGTGGGTTGCTATTTCCTTCTCCAGGGGATCTTCTGTCCCAGGGATTGAACCCATATCTCCTTCACTGGCAGGTGGATTTTTTTTACTGCTGAACCACCAGGGAAGCAAGAGGCAGCGGTAGCTGGAGCCACTAGTTCTTTCCTGACAGTCTATTCTGATACATCTACCATCCTGAAAAAGTCAACAGAACTTCCAGAAATAAAACCCTTTTCCAAAGAGTTAAAATTTAGACCCCTAAGTGTTAAACAGTTTAATTTAATACAAATGACTTCTGAGAAGTTCTGTAAAAACAATGAATACCATTTGGGAATTGTCACCAGTAAAATGCCTATTCTGGAATACTGAACTATTAATATAAAACTAAGAAGCTCTTCCTATTTAAAAAATATAAGAATGATAATATTTTATTAAATAAACATTCATCCGAAAGCCCAACACTGCAACTTTGAAAGATGGTAAAGAACAAGTTTGGCATTCTGAAAATGATTATTTTGGACATGCTACTCTTGCTTGCGAGATCTTAGTTCCTGGACCAGGGACTGAACCTGCGTCCTCAACATTGAAAGCACAGAGTCCTAACCACTGGACTGTCAGGGAATTCCATCAGAAAGTTATTCTTATATAAAAAATTACTTATCCATTACTCTTACAGTAAAACCTCTTTCAGCACAAAACTTTTTATTTTGTGGCCATGCTGCACAGCATGTGGGATCTTAGTTCCTCAACCATGGACTGAACCCGCAACTCCTGCATTGAAAGTGTCAAGCCTTAACCACTGGACTACCAGGGAAGCCCCTCAGCACAAACTTTTATCCTCATTTGCAAATCAAATCTATTATGCCCATATGTTCTCTACTGCCTTGGGGTTATGATTTACAGACACACACTTGTTTTAATAACTGGGCATCAATAACAAGAGCCATGAAACATACTTACCAAAGTGTTAATACAGATAGAATTGAGAACACACGCCCCATTTCGACACTCATCAACATCAGCGCAGACCTAGCGTGGAAGAGTTGAAAGAGGTGCACTGTTTAAGTAGACAGGCAAATACATTTTGCTTTGTTTTGACTTCTTTGGTTGAAGCAACAACATGGACTTTCAGAGTGGCTGGTCATCAGAGCACCGTTTTGGCCATCTCCCTGTGTTTGCATTGGTCTGGGCTCAACCTAATTCCAAGTGATAGTTGACTCCTTGGTATTTAAAGTTGTTCAGAATCTTAACATGATTAGTCTACTCCACAACTTCAGGAAGGTTCTGCTTTATTCTGCCTGGGACTCATGCACTTCTTCTCCTCAAGGATTCCTATCTTTACTCAGTTCTGAAAAATCCTTAGTTCCCGTCTGCTCCTGTTCCTTCTATTCCTTCTTTGTAACTACACTTAAAGAAATATTAGAATTTCTTAATCTCTTTTGACCCTTAACCTCTCATCCCTGTTTTCCATACTTTTCTTTCTCTGTGCTATATTCCAGATGATTTCCTTAGACATACCTTCTAGACAATAAATGCCCTGCTAGCTGTTTTGCTCATCTATTTTATTTTTGATGTCAGTTATTATGTTTTCCACTGAATAAATTTTACTTGGTTATTTTTTAAAACCTGATTATATACATTTTTTCCAACATTGCCCTATCCCTTAACTATGGCATCTATTTTTTCCTTTTCTCCTTCTGAACTCACTTTATATTTGTCATGTCTCCTCAGGGTAGCTTCTTTATATAAATTACATTTTTGTTTATGAGTATATCCTTAGTGGCCTTGCTTTTGCTTGAGGGTGTCCCACGGGCCCTGAGTTTTGGAGTCTCTTCACAAAGTGATATCAGCCAGGGCCCTGGGGATTTTACTTCTCTAAGGCTATATTTTTTATGTCAATTTTGGGGCTTGTTTCTGCATGCTATGTCTAACACAGATTCGGAGCTCACAACTTTATGTTGTACAAGCTTGGAGCTTTGATTTGCTGTGGGGAACCATGATTTGCTGTCAACTGTGTCCCAAAACTGACATCGAGCTTCCTGTTGATTTTCAGGGGGATGGCTAGGGAAGTTTTTTCATCTCCTTGTAATGAGGAGGGTAGCTCTTTGAGGCTTCTGGCTTTCTTCAGAGGTGTTAGGTCTTTCCAGAAGTATCTGCTATACCCACATAGTGCATGAACCCCAGTTTCCCACTTGGAGGGCCTATACCCATCTTCCATCTCCCATGAGCTGCTGTGGCGTCAGCTTCCATCTACAGCTCTGATTCCGAGTTCCCACTTTGTTTCTAGAACCTGCACATTTCCTTGTATTTCTTTTGATATTGGTCATGCATTAAAATTTGTTGTTAAATGTTAGCGAGTTGGCTCCCTTCGACTTGAGTTCCTTCTACCATACTGGAAATCCTCTAGAAGGGCTCCTTCCTAGCTTACATAAGGCACCTTCTATTTCTTCTTGTCTGTTTCCCTTGGCTTAGTCTTGACGATTCTGTCTTTACAGAAGAGGAAGTAAAGCTTTAGGTCATTACTCTAATGACTTCTTGCCATCCCTGTGTGTCTAGCTTGGCTCCTTTTTCCAGCCTAAAAAATGATGCCCTCTAGAATTCTTTGATAGGCAGCTAGGAAATAATGAACCTCTGTCCTCTTCAAAGAGAATAATTTCCCTAAGGTAGTAAAATATATTTATAGACCAACCATTTTTAAGGGCTGAATACATCAGAAAGAATTTCACAGTCAGTCAGTTAAATAATGACCAGGATATAGTAGAACATCGAGAAATAAATGGAGACTGTCACAAACTGCTCAAGAGCTTTATGGCAATTTATAGCCGATATAAGAAGAAAGGGGGTTTCCCCCAGGGGATTACTTCTACTCTTGAAATCCTCTCATCTCTAAAACAGCTTCTGATCAGCAACAATGACTCTATAGACATGACCTAATTTTTCAAAGCTTTTATTTGTTTCCCCAGTTCTTAAGTTATTGTGTCACTAATCATTCAAATGGCTACCAACAAAATAAGCCCAGATCCAGCCACACATCCGGTCTCATTGCCCTCACTGCTTTTCTAAAGATACTCGATGATCCCAGTTGACTAGCTTGCTCCTCACCAGCCTTGATGGACACGTATATTCAGAAATGAGTTGGAAAAACCTGCTAATGTGCCCATAGTGCCTGAGGACATTCCACACACCCTTGTGGAATGGAAAGAGACGGGAACCAACCAAAGGTTTCCTGTTGGCAATTAAAGATCAAAAGACCACCACTTCAGCCCACCTGCTTGTTTGTCTTGGCGAAATTGATCCCAACGCCCTGCAGCATGGGCCCCGTGAAGCCCACTGGGCAGGCATCACATCTGAAGCCAGGAGCCAGGTTTACACAGTGCACACCAGGATAGCAGGGGTGGTACTTGCACTAGAGAGAAACAAAAATTCAGTCTGTGGCCACAGGGAGAACACACGCTCAAATATCTGTTCACCTCTTTGCACAAACTTATGGAATCACTTAACTATCCATTTTGGGGGGGCTGAAATGATCAAAGGCAATAAAGGCTTCCAATTTCATAGTGACTCATAGAATCTCTGACCCACACGGCCTGGAGGTTGCCTTGTTGTGAGCTTCGCTATAATACAGAATGAAGCACAGCCGAGTGGAAAGGGCCCTAATGTTAACCAGTCCACCTTCCAGGGCAAACTCCCTGATATTGTAACTTGGAATTTAAAAATGTCTGGGAGAGAACGGTGCTCCTGGACCACTTGTCAGGTGGCCACTGAGTCCAAAGGCATTATTAAAGCAACTGCTCAAAGAAAAAGACCCTGAGAAGATCAAGCCAGGGCAGCTGTCATTTCTTCAGTAAGACATGGTTCATCAGGGGCTGTTCCTGACTTTGGACCCCATTGAGCCCATGGCTGCTGCACAGCTCTCACGGTCTAGGAGATTCATTCTTCTCTTTTTTTTAAAGTCACTTCAACTAATGTAAAAAACATGACCACTTCCTGCCCTTTCAAAAGAAGGAAAATTCCAGTTCACAGATAAGAACCACATGCAGTTCTGTGAAACATGTGCAGATGCTCTTCCAAAGGAGGGATGGCTAGAGATCGTCTTGATTGCTTACCACCTGGGGCGGTAATCGGCTACCACAAGTCTGTAGGATGCATGTACGTAAGTTAAGCTCCTTCCAGCCTTCCTCTGGCCTGAAAGTGTGAAAGTGTTAGTTGCTCAGTTGTGACTGACTCTTTGCAACCCCATGGACTATAATCTGCCAGGCTCCTCTGTCCATGGGGTTCTCCAGGCAAGAATACTGGAGTGGGTGGCCATTCCCTTGCCCAGGGGATCTTCCTGACTGGGGGATTGAATCCCGGTCTCCTGCATTGCCGGTAGATTCTTTACCATCTGATGGAAAGACAAAGGCAGATGCTGGGGGCAGCCTTGCCACCCACTATGAACACTGCCTTCCTCGAGACTGGACCAGTGATTGGATAACTATGGTCTTGAAACAGTCTCTGTCAGAGGCTTTGCCAGTTGGCCAAACAGCCTGTATTTGCCCTATATGTCTTTCTGGCTCGGTCTCTGGGCACATTTGGTTACTCAGAGATTATGGGGCCTCCTCAAAAGGTCTTGTTGGTTTGAGATTCCTCTCACTCCTGGATGCCTTAAGAAATCAGTTGCAACCCCTAAAATATACCCTGACGTAGATCATTCCCTTTCCACATTCATACGTGTACAATAAAATCACAGTAGTCCCAAAGACTGCTTATGAGAATCAGCGGTAGAGTCGAAGGCTGAAATCTCAGCATTGCAGCAACAGGGACCACCGCGGTGGGAAGCCCAGACAGGAGGTACAATGAAGGCGGCCACAACCGTAGGTCGCGCCTCCGCCTCCCCACCACCTATGGGTCTCTGAAGGTTCCCGAAGGAGTCGTTTTTATGTGGCCTGGAGGTCAACCCAAGTCAGCCCTCGGTTATCCACCTGGCCTCTCTTCCCATAAGCCGTAGGCTGTATGCGATACCGAGGGAGGCCCCTCTGTCTGGCTGACTGTTCACCTCATCGACGTCGGAACAGGCGATCCCATTTCCTGTGTAGCCCTCGGGGCAGGGTCCGCACTGAAAGCCGTCTCTGGTGTCGGTGCATCGCACGCCGCGGAAACACGGGTTGGAATCACAGCGGCGCACTGGGGGTGTCGGGGATGCCGCGGGCGCCACGGGTATCAGGGTGTTGGGGGTGGGAGACTGAAAGCTCAGAGGACCTAGACAAAAACCATCATCCACAGGTTTCCAAACCACCAAGAAAATAGAGCTGATACAGGATGTGGTTCAGCTTCCCGGTGACTTTCTTTTCCCTTCTCTCCACCTCGGTGCCAAAACTCCACAGACCGCAGCCAGCGGAGCCTCCCCCACCCAGGCCCTTCGCAGTCCGCACTTGCTGGTCCAACTCAGAAGCGTGCCAGTTACTAGAAAAGCACTTACCGCAAGCCTGGCATTCGGCTATGGTGTTTCGCAAAAATGTTGTTTCCTTGACCTTTAGAAATGGGAAGGGAAAAAAACAAAAGATGGAAAAGGAGTACCTGATGTATAATCCAGGAATGAGAGAATCCATGAGTGGCCAACTATGAAACAGAACCTAAAGGAATGTTAACACGGCCCTGGGTGGCTCCCATTCGACCTGGAGCCCCATTCTGCCTGGAGCCCAGCTATGTTTATCATCCGACGGCCCCCTAGTTTCAGAGCCCTTCCAGCAGAGCCCCAGGGCGGCAGGCTGCATGGGGCCACCTGAGGTCTGGCTCTAGGCCCTTCCCTGACTCTGCAGGCCTGCAGCGCTATCAGCTCCAACAGACAGCGTCTCTGTTATAGGGCTTTTCTGATGGTCCATCCAGCTTGTTACCTGCTGTCTCAGAAGATCCTTCACCTCTCCCAGTAGTTGGTTTAGTTGTGACATCTGCCCCAAGAACTGCCGATTAAAGTCTCCTGTAGGAACAGCGGAAGGAAAGAAGCGTCAGAAAGTGACAGCTATTTCTACAGTGACTCAAAAACAAATGATTTCCCAGAGAATTATCATGATGCAAAACTCAGGGTATGAGAATCTAACATGGGGTAAAATGCATCTAATTCGCCTAAAAAATAATGATAATGATGCCACGGCTCTAGTTAGTCCAAATTCCTATGAGTTATAGAAACACAAGTGTGATGAAGATACCTCTTGCCCTGGACTTTGGCACAAAAGCCTGATTTCTGTAGACACATCCTATAGGACTGCCCTGCTGACAGCCCACCCTTCGGGGATAGGACCCAGCCCATCACGGGCCTGGGGGTTTATTGATGGAGGTGAGCAAAGGGCCTGAGAACACACACCTGTGTTAGTGGTGGCCAGTGGCTCGCTCTGCTGCAGGAAGCAGTCTTGCAGGCTGGCCACCTGGATCAGCGAGCCTCTCACCACCAGTTTCAGCTCTTCCAAAGAGTCCTGGAAGAAATTGGATTCATACCACACATTGGTGGTGCCATTCAAAAGCCAGTGGGCATGCAGACTCACACAATTTTCATAACGCAGTAGGCCTGAATACTTGGACTCTGACATCTCACATAATTTTGTGGGTTTGCATTTTTTCCTGAAGCTTGCGAGCCCTGCCCTTCTGACTGAAGCAAATATGGAAGCAGCCAGCAGCTTAGGAGAGTGCTGGCATCCAGTGTGGTCTTGATGAGAGTTCATCAAGGCAACTTGGAGAAAAGAAAAGGCCCTTTTCCTTCACGGTAAACAAGTTCTTTTGTGGTAGGAGCCTCTTAAGAATTGTCTGTTTATGGAGTTTAGACTGCAATGAATAAGACATTGATCCCAATTTTAAACCCTATTATTTTTAGGATGTCTTGGCTCCAGGTTTTAGCAAAGTCTCTGGTTTCCTTGGATTATGAGAAAGAATACACAGTATATTCTATGATGTACATTTTTGTACATTTTCATGTATTTTCACATTACTGGATGATAACAGTCATTCATTGTTAGTCATCAAGTTACTATTCTCACCCCTTAATTTTGTAGCTTTTACTTGTACCCATTATTTTATACACAGATGATAGAAAACGTTTATGTTAACTGCTGATGTAAGGTCTTCATCCTTATTTTAGACATGAGTGTGCTGAGGATTTTCAGAGGCACTCTGCTTTTCAATTTAGTTAAGATGTGTGTAACACGTTTTATGTAACAGATATTGTGTTGGAACCAGACCATAAGCTCTATGGAGGCCATGACTATTTTGCCAGCTATGAGATACCTAATGCCTAGAATGTGCATATTGACTGACTGAGTAAATGAGAAGATGAATATGAAGACAGAGCATTGTGGTCCTTGCTGACAATCTAAGGAAGTAGAATTTTGGGGGAAAAAAAATCCAAAAAATTCCATCTATTTCTGATGACCTTGGCTTTTAGAAATTGACTTATTTGGTGGTGGATAGTAATTGCTGAAATAGAGACATAATTTCTGACTGTCATTCTATCTGGGCTACTTTGGGGATTCAGAAATAAAATTTAGCATATCTTTCCATTAATTTTTTTCTCTTTCTATAAATCTATACTATATATATATATATATATATCTTTTCTCTCTCCAAACCTAGATTTTAGTCTTGAAATTTCTGCTTGAAAATGCTCTCCATATTTTAAGCACAAATTCTAGTATCTGATTCACAGTTTTTATATCAGTATCCAAAGTTTCTCAGCATTCCTAGTTATAACCGAAATTGCTGTTTATAACCTGCTTCTTTGTACAAAGGGCTCAGAACACCTTGGTACTGGGTTGGCCAAAAAGCTCGTTCAGATTTTTCCCATAACATTGTGCAGAAAAACGCAAATCAACTGTTTGGCCAACACTATACAAGCATATATAAATTAGTTAAAGCACATATAATGAAGTAACGAACCAGAAATGGAAAATTGTGATTGTGATAAATAAGACAACAACAATATGGGCCACAGTGGGTGAACATGGTTACTGATTTTAGTATGGACTTCCATATCAGATGAAACTCAGGAACTATGACCAGTTATAGTAATAATTAGAAAAGGCAAAGAATACTAATTATTTATAGGAAATGGAGTATTTCCTATAACAAAATTATATTTTGTTTTTTAACAAAATTATAGAAGAAATATATGTGGCAATTTCTACAGTAGGTGCAATGACATAATGTAAAAAATACCATCAACATGGCATAAAACAGAAGACAGAAGTGAAGTGATATGTAAGGCCTCATGGAAGTAAGTTGGCAATAAGGTTCTTTTTCTTAGAGATGCTCTAGTAAGACCTATGGAAGAATGTTGTTCCTGGTGCTTGGCATGTTCCAATCATTCTTTTTTACTTCTATTAAAAAATTATAATTTTATGAAAGATTAAAAATAGATCATCTTACTGCCCTAAGATAGTTTAAAAGTTTTTGCTATTCCTTTTCTACTTTATAATTATATGCCCAAAGTCTCCACTTATCTAAAGGAGTAGCTCTCAATTTTGACTTCACATTAGAATCAGTATTTTTAAAACGACTGATGCCGAGGCACCACCTCCACAGACTCTGATTTGTCTGGAGTGTGGGCCATCTAGCAGTTGGTTTTTAAGTGCAGTAAGTGATTCTAATATGCAGTCAGAATTAGACCCATTCTTGACCTCAGCCCACTTGTCTGCATTCTCAGAAACCACCTTTCCACTTTGGAAAATGGTCTGTGGGTTCTTACATGTGCCTTCCTCTGGAAAGTCCTCAGTTCCACAGCCTCGGGACTCTGGGCGAGGCCGGAAAAGGCTCTGGGGAGGTTGTGGATGGAGTCCACGCGGGTGCAGTCCAGGAACAGCTCCACGGAGCCGGCCCCCCGGTGGAGGTTGGTCAGTCTCAGCAGCAGCCTGTGCCTCCTGCCGTCAGCCAGCTGCAGGTTGTTGAAAACCACCAGGTGAATCCTCCCGTCGTTCTTCAGGTAACGGAGGACGGCTGGAACCAAGCACGGACCAGTGAATGACAAGAGGGCTGACTCTGTGCTGAACAGCCTCCAGGTGACAGTGACAAGGCCAGGTCATCGGAAAGATGCAAGCGAGTCAGAACCACAGATGTTCAACGTTTTGTGTGCACTGGCCACCCACTGTTGCTGGGATGTTTTGTGCTCATGAAAAGAGATGGTAAGTAGTAAGTGTGAAAACAGACAATATAATTTCAGTTAATGATGAGTACACTGAACAAGCAGGACACATTGAAAGTCAACTCACATCCAAGTAAGCTCCTCAGGGCATGAATTCATTAATTCACCAATGTTTCCTGAGCACTACTATGGGGCTGGGTGCTGCCCTTCGTTATTCTATTCATTGCAACCCTATGAAACGGGAATTGACTAGAGGTGAGGAAAGTGAAGCTCAGATAAGCGAAGTAACTTGCTCAAGGATATAGTAAGTGACGGGACTAGAATTTAAAGCCGAGTGTGGTTTATTCCATGGCTAAAGAATGCTAGGCTTGGATGGGGTTTTGTAAGCATATGTTGAATCAGGTGTAATCTGTTGTATTATCCCTCAGTAAAACCTATTTTCAAATTTTAACAATGCTCAGTTAGAAAACCAAAGGTATCTATGGATGCAAAAGAAAGACTCCATGGGAGAGCCACTGCCTTACATAAAAAGCTATTCTCAGTATTATGTGGAGTGAAAAAAAGTTACGGGTCAGTATAGGTTCGCTCCAAAAAAAAAACAAAAACAAAAACTATGTATGTATGTACATATAGTATACACACAGATAGAGAAAATTAGAAGAGAATATTTGTATGGTCATTTCTGGTGCTTGGTGATATGTGTTTCTTTTGTCTTCATTTTCATTGTCTGATCTTTCTATGCAAGAAACTTATGCATTACTTATATAATTCAAAAAAGTTAAAAAAAAGAATTCCACATGTAAACCCAGAGTGTGCTACAATCCATGTGTATGATTCACAGCAAGCAACTGGGACCATCTCTCTTCGGGTGCCTCTTCTGTGAAGTGTAAATGCCAACTCGGTGCTGCCCAGACGAGAAAACCTGTTTATGCTGCAGTATTGCCAGAGAAAATAATCACCACTATGAAATTTAAGGGTGTTTTTGAAGACTTCCTCCAAATCCATTCGACGTTCTAGGTCGATTTCCCCACCCTTCTAGAATCTGACTAGATTTGCTTCTCCATTTGACCATCGCTGGAGGCGGGGGCAGTTGGCATCTGGGTCCGTGGTATAGAGAGAAACCAGGAGGAGTCAGGAGATCTTTCCTCGTGCCCAAGGGACCACCACCACTTGCTTACTGAGAGAGAAGGACTGGTGAGACCTGGCAGGACAGACTGCCTAGAAGGCCTTTCTGTGACTATAGGACAACACTATGCTTCCTGAAGCACAGTATTGGTAAGACTTAAATGTGGAATGAGGAGAAAGAAAATAGACGTGGGTAGACATTCTTGCCTGGAGAATCCCAGGGACAGAGGAGCCTGGTGGGCTGCCGTCTATGGGGTCACACAGAGTTGGACACGACTGAAGCAACTTAGCATGCATGCACTGGAGAAGGAAATGGCAACCCACTCCAGTACTCTTGCCTGGAGAATCCCATGGACAGAGGAGCCTGGTGGGCTGCAGTCCATGGGGTCACTAAGAGTCAGACACAGCTGAGCGACTTCACTTTCCCTTTTCCTTTCATGCATTGGAGAAAGAAATGGCAACCCACTCCAGTATTCTTGCCTGGAGAATCCCAGGGACAGAGGAGCCTGGTGGGCTTCCATCTACAGGGTCGCACAGAGTCGGACACGACTGATGCGACTTAGCAGCAGCAGCAGCAGACATTTTTGAGGTATTTTAAATACGGGATACAACAGTATTTTTACCCCCTTTTAAAAAATATTGTTGAGAATTTATAATAGTAACGGCATGGCTTGAAATTTGAGGCATAAAATACACAAAAGAGGGGGGAAATTGAGCCCAAACATATGCAAACCTCCATTCCTTTACTTTTGAAATACTTTCGTAAATCCCCAGCATTTTTACAGGCCAATGAAAACACTACTCAGACCACCAGACCTCAACCCAGTCACAGACACATACACACACTCAGGATCTCCTTATTTTCCTTTCAGCCACAACCTCTGTTCCTCATATTAACAGTTTAAGAGGATACATAGAGTAGCTTAAAACAAATACTCGTGGTTTTTCTCCCCCAGCTGAGATTTCTGGTGGAATTCAAAGGAGACATATTTTAGTGGACCTCTTGCCTGCTTTTAGCAGGCCTTCCCGGCCATGTGGGTCATGATTTATTTTCATAACTGAATCGTTAAGTTTAGTTTTATAAATACTACCTAATGGAGTAATTTCCACCTAACAGGTGCTCATTAAATGTTGTGAATATGAAGTTTCAATGAATAATTAGATGACTGCATTGAAAACTTTTCACATATAAATTGAAAAGTTTAGCGAGTGGCAATTTAACATCTACTGCAGACAGCCGAACCTGCTATTGTGATCACGCTGTCATTTAAGGTCATTCCACACTTCTGCCTTGCTTTGCATTGCACTGCAACACTGAAATAGGTTCCTCCCGCTCCCAGGTCTTGCGACAAGAGCAACAGGGGGGAAAAAAAGGAAAAGAATTATGGAAACTTCCATCTTTGCAAGGTCTGTTAGCAGAAAAATTATCAAAGGCTTTGACATTTACTACTGTTCACACTTGATCCAATAATTCTCATTTTGCTTATGGCTTTCATTTTTCTTTTTTATTGCAAGTTCCTTACTTCAGTGCTTCTATACTTATTTTAGCTTCAGAGCAGTAACATTACCCAGAGGGTCGGCAGGCACCTGCTCAGAAAACACATTTCCCCACCAGTCATACTGAGCCTAGAGGCAGACTCAACAAGCCAGGAGCCCGCGGCCTGGGACACTCCCTGAGCTTCTTCAGAAGCAGCACCGTCAGAAGGGAGAGAACAGACCCAGTTCCCATCTTCTCTGTCTGTCCCCCTTACCAGTGCTCAGCTCACCCAATCTGAGCCCCCTCCTCGCCACACATACACACACAGGGGAGCAGAACAGAGGGGAGAATACTAGTCACCCAGCAGGACATCACTTCACCTCCAGAAGGAATGGAAAGTCAGGCCCGGCAGCTGGAAGGAGCAGTCTTCTTTAGGCTCCATCCCACCCCTGCCCCTCAGCACCCCAGGGAGCACTGCACTCAGGAAAACAGCCGTCACTGGGGACAGCTCTGCTTCTTCAGCTAAGGCACATTCCGTTCTGCTTGTTTCTCACGGAAACAAGTTAGCCTGGTGATTTCAACCTGCTTCTCTCTCAGGATGAGCACCAAGAACCCATCTGATTAGAACGAAAGGCTGCAGGTCTTCAAACACATTTCTGTCTCTACGCTGTTCCATCTCTGGGTTCCTCTGCCAGATTCCTGACTCATCTTCCTGCTCAGGGTCTTTTCCTGTGCAGGTTTTCTGGAAGGACAGCTTGAGATGCCTACACGACTATTCTGATCAAACGATTGCCTTCTCAGCGCAACACACAAGCGAGCCAATGCAATCCTTCACTAGCTCCCTAGTGGTTCCCAATTAATGTGTAACTTATCCCAGGACTGACCTAACCTTCTAGCCACCTTCCATTCTGCTGATCACTGCCAAGCTAGACAACCTGTTTTAACAACTGGTTTTCACACCTCTCTAGCTTTCTCCAGACTCTCTCATCCTTTTCTTTCTGTGCTGAGTGTTCTCTTCTCCATCCCTCTCCTTCCTGCTCCATCACGGCTACAAATCGAAAGCCAAGATCCAGCTCAAATGCACCTGACTCCCTCTAGTATTCCATCTTCCTCATGACTGGAAGTTATCTGCCTCATTCATATTCCCATTGGAGAAGGCAATGGCACCCCACTCCAGTACTCTTGCCTGGAAAATCCCACAGACAGAGGAGCCTGGTAGGCTGCAGTCCATGGGGTCCCTAAGAGTCGGACACAACTGAGTGACTTCACTTTCACTTTTCACTTTCATGCATTGGAGAAGGAAATGGCAACCCACTCCAGTGTTCTTGCCTGGAGAATCCCAGGGACGGGGGAGCCTGGTGGGCTGCCATCTGTGGGGTCACACAGAGTCGGACCGACTGAAGCGACTTAGCAGCAGCAGCAACATATTCCCTTAGCACTTGCTCAGTGCTTTGCTAGGTGTACTTTTCCAGCCAAAACTCAGATACTTTAATGCCTGTGTTACCCTGGGCCTGAAGAGTCCAGTTTTTAAATTATTATTAACTATTATTAACTCCTTTTAAACTATTAAAAGGAGTTAATAAAAGTTGTCCTTCCTACTTCACTTTCTGTTCGGTGGTGGTCAAATAAGAAAATGCAAAACTATAAGCTGCTATACACATGTAAGTACTAGTATATTTGTTTATTTCTTATCTTCTCTACTAGACCATAAGATCTTGGGACAAGGAGTCTATTTCTTACTAATTTTCCCATACACCACAGCATCTGAGAACACCAAATACAACTGTTTGTTGAATGAAAAATAGATAAAATAGAGTATTCTTGTGTTTACTCTGACTTTTTAAAACCCACAGTCTTTTTAAAAAAAGAGCAGTTTCTATCGGTTTACTTATTTAAATCCTTCCCTTCTAAACTTAAGAGTCTGTGTGTACTTGAGAATCTGGAGCCTGATTTTATGGCTACATTTCCATGTCTGGGTACTAGCCTGATTAAATGCCATCGCAATGACTGGTAGGAGATGAAGCAGCAAGCGCAAGCAATGAAGATTTGAAATATTGCTATCAACTTGAGAAAGAATTTTCAAAAGGTGCTTTTTGAAAAGTGGGTGGACATGGCAGTCAAAAATATTATATTGTGTTGAATGTCAAGCCTATGAAGCAGGATGCCAGCTTTAAAGAACTGGAAATGATAATATTTTGTCTGCTTGGGCTAAGGAGTTCAGAGTGACGTGGCCTGCCCAGGCAGCAAACTCGGCAAGGTAGTCTGGGGCCTTCTGCTTTGCTTGGCAAATGGCTTTGCTCTTTGGCACTTTTAAAGATATGATGAAAGCCGCTGCTGTCAACCTTTCCTCTTCTTCTTAAATAATTATATATTAAAAGAGCCTTCTTGCCATTAATGTCTCCTGTGATGGATGTTCTTGTTTGCCTTGACTCATTTGTTTTATGCCCTATACACTGGATCTTTGTAACTTTAGTGCTTTGGAAATACATATAAAAGGAAAACCATCAAATTGCTTTTCCTGAAAGTACTGTGGGTGACTCCCAGGTGTGATAAATGCAGTATGTGTGTTTGGAAATTTTTTTCATAGCAGTTTCAACCAATGTAAAGTTTACAGAATACACACGGAGCAAAGAAACCATCCAGTGAAAGGAAGCACAGCAAGTATAATGAACTTCTGCAGAGGGCTCTATGCTTGGATAAGTTATGAGGCATCACTACACAACTACCTGATAGGGGAGAAAGTTGTAAGTGTGCACAGAATCCCAAGGTCACCTTAGAGGAGACAGTTGTGAGTGTGCACAGAATCCCAAGGTCACCTTAGAGGAGAAAATTACAAAGCAATTTTGATGCCCATGGAACTCTCTCTAGCCTTAGCAGAACCACAGAATATTAGCATTATAAGTCATCCAGCTTAATATCTCACTCCACAAATCCCTTCAATAAAAAATGTAGCCTCTACCAGCACATTTCCAGTAACAAAGAACTCATTACTTTGCAGAAAAACCCATTTCACTTTTGGAGTACTCCCCAAGATTTTCCTAATTCAGAGCCAATATCTGTTTCCTCTGCCTTCCACCAGTGTGTCCTAATTTTACTCTTCAGGACTATAGACAGATTTAATCATATCCTCAATCGAAGTGATATTCTTCAAATATTTTTAAGGCAACTTTCATCTCTCTCATGTCTTCTGTTTGGCTCCTTGATTTCTCCAGTTCCTTTAACTTTTTGACTTGCGATGTGGTATTAAAAAAAACAAAAACAAAAACAAAAACAGAGCTCAGAAAGGTGCCAGTTTAGTGACTCTCTTCAAAGTAATCTCTGACTTGACAATGTCCCTATGAAATGTGCTCACAACCAGACAGAGTATGCTAGATGTGGCTGGATAATTAAGAATCCAGGGGGACTACTAGTTTCCACAAATCTGGTCACATGTACATATTAATGTACAGTTAATAGAGGAAAACAATAGAATGGGAAAAACCAGAGATCTCTTCAAGAAAATTAGTTTTACCAAGGGAACACTTCATGTAAAGATAGCCATAATAAAGGACAGAAATTGTATGGACCAAATAGAAGCAGAAGATATTAAAAAGAGGTGGCAAGAATACACAGAAGATCTATACAAAAAATATCTTCATGACCCAGATAACCACGATGGTGTGATCACTCACCTAGAGCCAGACATCCTGGAATGCAAAGTCAAGTGGGCTTTAGGAAGCATCACTACGAACAAAGCTGGTGGAGGTGATGCAATTCCAGTTGAGCTATTTCAAATTCTAAAAGATGATGCTGTGAAAGTGCTGCACTCAACATGCCAGCAAATTTGGAAAACTCAGCAGTGGCCACAGGACTGGAAAAGGTCAATTTTCATTCCAATCCCAAAGAAAGGCAATGCCAAAGAAAGTTCAAACTACTGCACAATTGCACTCATCTCACACACTAGCAAAGTAATGCTCAAAATTCTCCAAGCCAGGCTTCAATAGTATGTGAACCGTGAACTTCCAGATGTTCAAGCTGGATTTAGAAAAGGCAGAGGAACCACTCTATTATACAGAGTGAAGTAAGCCAGAAAGTAAGTCAGAAAGAAAAACACCATACTAATGCGTATATATGGAATTTAGAAAGATGGTAACGATAACCCTGTATGCGAGAGCAATAGAGACACAGATGTATAGAACAGTCTTTTGGACTCTGTGGGAGAGGGTGAGGGTGGAATGATTTGGGAGAATGGCATTGAAACACGTATAATATCATATGTGAAACCAATTGCCAAATAAATAAATAAATATATATATTATTCTCAAAAAAAAAAAAAAAGAAACAAATCGCCAACATCCATTGGATCATTGAAAAAGCAAGAGAGTTCCAGAAAAACATCAACTTCTGCTTTATTTACTATGCCAAAGCCTTTGACTGTGTGGATCACAACAAACTGTGGAACATTCTGAGAGAGATGGGAATACCAGACCACCTTATCTGCCTCCTGAGAAATCTGTATGCAGGTCAAGAAGCAACAGTTAGAACTGTACATGGAACAGACTTATTCCAAATTGGGAAAGGAGTACATCAAGGTTGTATATTGTCACCCTGCTTATTTAACTTGTATGCAGAGTATATCATGCCAAATGCCAGGCTGGATGAAGCACAAGCTGGAATCAAGATTGCCGGGAGAAATATCAATAACCTCAGATATGCAGATGACACCACCCGTACAGCAGAAAGTGAAGAAGAACTAAAGAGCCTCTTGATGAAAGTGAAAGAGGAGAGTGAAAAAGCTGGCTTAACGCTCAACATTCAGAAAACTAAGATCATGTCACCTGGTCCTATCACTTCATGGCAAATGGATGGGGAAACAATGGAAACAGTGAGAGACTTTGTTTGCTTGGGCTCCAAAATCACTGCAGATGGTGAATGCAGCCATGAAATTAAAAGACGCCTGTTCCTCGGAAGAAAAGCTATGACAAACCTAGATGGCATATTAAAAAGCAGAGACATTACTTTGCCAACGAAGGTCCGTCTAGTCAAAGCTATGGTTTTTCCAGTAGTCATGTATGGATGTGAGAGTTGGAGTATAAAGAAAGCTGACTGCTGAAGAATTGATATTTTTAAATTGTGGTGTTGGAGAAGACTCTTGAGAGTCCCTTGGAAGGCAGGGAGATCAAACCAGTCCATCCTAAAGGAAATCAGTCCTGAATATTCATTGGAAGGCCTGATGCTGAAGCTGAAACTCCGATAATTTGGCCACCTGATGCAAAGAACTGCTGCTGCTGCTGCTGCTAAGTCGCTTCAGTCGTGTCTGACTCTGTGCGACCCCATAGACGGCAGCCCATCAGGCTCCCCCGTCCCTGGGATTCTCCAGGCAAGCACACTGGAGTGGGTTGCCATTTCCTTCTCCAATGCATGAAAGTAAAGAGTGAAAGTGAAGTCGCTCAGTCGTGTCCAACTCTTAGCGACCCCATGGACTGCAGCCTACCAGGCTCCTCCGTCCATGGGATTTTCCAGGCAAGAGTACTGGAGTGGGGTGCCACTGCCTTCTCCAGATGCAAAGAACTGACCAATTGGAAAAGATCCTGATGCTGAGAAAGATTGAAGGCAGGAGGAGAAGGGGATGACAGACGATGAGATGGTTGGATGGCATTACCAACGTGATGGACATGAGTTTGAGCAAGCTCCAGAAGTTGGTGACAGACAGGGAGGCCTGGTGTGCTATAATGGGGTTGCAAAGAGTTGGATATGACTGAGTGACTGAACTGAACTGACTGAACTGAAAATTTAAGAAACTTTTTAAAAAGTTGCATCACCCTATCTGTTCATTCATTCAGCAAACATTTTTGAGCAACTAGTAAGTGCCAGGCACTGAGCTCAACACTGGGTGGTTCTTAACACTGTTGATTTGAATGCTTAGGGTGTTGTTGTTGTTGAGTCTCTCAGTCATGTCTCACTCTTTGCCACCCCATGGACTGCAGCATGCCAGGCTTCTGTGTCCTTCACTATCTCCCGGAGTTTGTTCAAACTCATGTGCCATTGGTGATGCCATCCAACCATCTCATCCTCTGTCTCTGTCTTCTCCTCCTGCCTTCAATCTCCTAGCATCAGGGTTTTCTCCAATGAGTTGGCTCTTTGCATCAGGTAGCCAAAGTATTGGGGTTTCAGCTTCAGCATCAGTCCTTCCAATGACTATTCAGGACTGATTTCCTGTCCAACTCTCCATCCATACATGACTACTGGAGAAATCATAGCTTTGACTAGATGGACCTTTGCAGCAATGTGATGTCTCTGCTTCTTAATATGCTGTCTAGGTTTGTCATAGTCTTTCTTCCAAGGAGCAAGCATTTTTTAATTTCATGGCTGTAGTCACCATCTGCAGTGATTTTGGAGCCCAAGAAAATAAAAGTCTCTCACTGTTTCCATTGTTTCCCCATCTATTTGCCATGAAGTATGGGACTAGATACCATGATCTTAGTTTTGGGGTCTCCCTCAGCCTGTGTATCTGCAATTTCCTTTTCACTACCAGAGAAAGGATTTACATTTCTTATTGTTAAATTTCATCTGACTGTGGCTTGTTATGTCAGCTTGGTAAGACCTTGGAAATCTTGATGATGGCATCCTATATGTTCAACGGTCTTTTCCAGTTCTGTGCCAACTGCAAACATTATAAAATATTGTCTGTGTTTTCACCCAAGTCAACGATTCACTGAAAAGTTCAACGCCGAAGACAAAGCCTTGTCAGAAAACACTACATACTTCGCTACAAGGCAACTTACCAACCCCCAATAGTACTATTTATCTAGCTCATTCTCTTTTTTACATTATGCAGAAAGGTATAGTAAGTGACTTCATAAAATTGATTTAAAGGTTTAGGACTTAGTTTTAGTAAATCTATCTGCCTTCAAATAACCCTAGCTTTCTTTTCCAGGAAATCCCCAAAGGTATGACTAATAATACAACCCTCTGGGAATTTGTCTGAAAGCACATGAAAATTCCTTGCACTTTCTGCATATGACCACTTTAAAACTAAGCTCATTCAATGGTGCCTAGTAAGAATGTAATGAAAGTTAACAGGGAAAATGAGTACTGGGCCTTCAGTACAGCCTTGCTTTGCTGTGATGGCTCCATAAATAAATAGTATTATAAGTGTCTCATTTTTCCCCTTCAGTATTTGGTTCAGAATTCTAACTATTTTTTTGGCTGTACAACGTGGTTTCCAAGATCTTAGTTCCCAGGCCAGGGACTACACCTGGGCCCTTGGTAGGGAATGCTCAGACTCCTAACGACTGGACTGACAAGGAATTTCAGAATTCTAACTTTTTCAACTCTTTCATCTCTTTCAAATTGTATATCTCATTAGCCTGCAAGCTTCAGAACAACCACTCTGAACTATCTAACTTCTCCTATCGCAGGCTGAGGAGCTTGGCTGGCTCTGTCCAGTCATCACCACTAGTTCTTGGAGTTCCCTTCCTTTCCACAGCACCAGTTGTTTTTCTGTAGCTGTCAAATTTAGGCTGAAGAAGCAGTCTTCATGCTTTTTCTGAGAGGTGAGGCTTTCGCTAAGGAAAGCCAAGAGTTCACCAACTCATCAGTTTTGGAAGACAGTTTCTTAAATAGTAGAGAGATGTCTCTGTCTATCTATCTAATATAGGAATCTGAAATTTTTATTGAGCTTCACAGCCTAAAAAAGTTATTATACTTTATATAAGTCAGTTTCTCCAATCACTCTGAAAGGTAGCTATTATCACTCTCACTTTAAAGATAGTAAATTGAGGTTAAGAGCGATTCAGAGATGTTTTCATGGTGACACAGTTGTTAAGACTTTTAACTGTGACTCAAACTCAGGATACTACCTGCAAAGTTGTCTCCATGCCAGATTCAAGAAAATCAATCATATCCTCTACCTACCCCCAGTGGTTTCTACAGAATGCTCATTTCTATCAAGATTGTATCACCTGTGTTACTAATAATCTGATAGATCATTTCTATCAGAAACACTACCTGCATTTCTTTTAAATCTTCATCCAAACGGTCTTCAACACTCATTCACTCAAAAGTGATTCTGAGCCAGACCTACTAAGTGACAGACATTGGATACATCTAGAATTTCCACAACCGGGAATGTTTTTCTTAGCAAAGCTACTCTTCTCAGGCTCCGTTTATTCCACTCAGTCTCTTCATGAGACACTTCCATGTACAGGGCACTGTGCTACGTGCTGCAGCAGACAAACGGGAGTTAAGGGACGTTCAGTTCCTGCCTTAAAGGGGCTTACAACCAGCTGGAGAAAAGGCATATAAGTCATTCAAATCCAATGCAAATTAAGAGTCGTGGAGGTGCAAAGTTATAAGGAAAGGTGTCAGGAGGAATTTGAGATGTGGAATTTTCATGTGGAAAATTTCAGTATCTGGAGATGGTGCAGGGCAGGCAATGGGGGCAACAGAGGGCAAGAGCCAAAGGACAGAAAAGGAGAGACAGCACACATGGGTCCAGGGAACCGTAGTTAAATCCACCCCATGGAAGCACGGGCTGCATGGATGGCTGGAAGGACAGATAAACTGGAAAGGCTGGTTGGGAGTCAGGCAGCAGAAAGCCCTGAATGCCCAGCAGGGATGTGTGTATCTTACTTAGTTTGGGATGGGAAGTCACTCTAGGTCTCCGGGGTCAGATATAACTAGATCCAAGTTATGCCTTGTGAACAGTAATGAGGCAGTTCAGTGCAGTTCAGTTGCTTAGTTGGGTCCGACTCTTTGTGACCCCTTGGACTGCAGCACGCCAGGCTTCCCCGTCTATCACCAACTCCCGAAGCTTACTCAAACTCATGTCCATTGAATCAGTGATGCCATCCAACCATCTCACCCTCTGTGGTCCCCTTCTCCTCCTGCCTTCAATCTTTCCCAGCATCGGGGTCTTATCCAATGACTCAGTTCTTTGCATCAGGTGGCCAAAGTATTGGAGTTTCAGCTTCAGCATCAGTCCTTCCAATGAAATTTCCTTTAGAAATCAGACTGGTTTGATCTCCTTGCCACCCAAGGGACTCTCAAGAGTCTTCTTCAACACCACAGTTCAAAAACATCAGTTCTTTGGTGCTCAGCTTTCTTTATGGTCCAACTCTCACATCCATACATGACTACTGGAGAAATCATAGCTTTGACTAGATGGACCTTTGTCAGCAATGTGATGTCTCTGCTTCTTCATCTGCTGTCTAAGTTTGTCATGCTTTTTCTTCCAAGCAGCAAGCATCTTTTAATTTCATGGCTGCAGTCACCATCTGCAGTGATTTTTGCAGCCTAAGAAACAGAGTCACGGAGAAACAGAGAGCCCAGTGGCAAACTCCCTTCTTTGCAGCTCTCATAGGAAACGCTTGAGTTTCTCATAGGAGCTCATCTAGGGCCCAGATGACCAAACCTTGCTCTTTGATATCATCTGTGCAGTCGCCCTCTCCCATACCATAACTTTGTGTCTTATTTCCTATTCCAATGTTTTTAGTCACAAGAGATATATCTTGACTTCTTCTGTTTCACTACTCTCCATGAAGATCAGCTGAGCCGAGTCAGCTGAATGATGACTGGGGTTCACCTTCCAGGACAGTGATTCTTCCCCACCCTCCACAGATCACAGCAGGGGTGCACGGCCACCCGAAGGGTCAGGCCACCAAAGATGTCCTCCTGCCCTTTGTGATCTCTTGCTCGCCTGGTCCCTGCTTCACCTACTCCCTACTCACATGACTGTGCTCACCCCTTGCCCCAGCTAGTGACTATTCTAATCCTTAGGCTGGGACAACTCCACCAGCTGGTTTACTAATTTATTACTGTAACAGGGAAGAGTCAATTCTGACTCCTGTTGGATCTGTTTCTTTGACTTTAACCTTTGCTTTCTGTTGCTTTTGTTATTATAATCATAGATAATGGCCTGCCTCAGGGAACACAGTCCCTCTGCCCGAAAGTTACAGTGGCTGTGTTCAGCTCACAGGGAGACAGTCTGACTCTGCCCATCTGTGCATGGCTGCAGAAAAGAAGTTAACACATGCTCTCCTGTTCTGCAAAATAAGTGGCCTTTATACTTTACTTCCTCACCTCCTCTCCCACTCTGTTCTATAAAACAAACTGGCATCCAGATCCTGAAAAGATGATTTTTTGGAGACACTCCTCTGCCATCCTCTCGGTCTGCCAGCTTTCTGAATAAAGTCATGTTCCTTGCCTCGACACCTGTCTCACGATTCACCGGCCTGTCATGTGGTGAGCAGAGTAAACTTGGACTCAGTAACACACATCTGCATTTAATTAATCTGAGGTCATTAATCTGAGGGGGCTGTGAGAGATGTGTCCCAGCTGCTGGTTTCCCTGGTAACTGACAGTCAACCTGATGTCAGTTCCCCCTACAAATGGTAGCCTCCCTATCCCCCTGAATGGCCAAGATTGCTGCCATGTCCTGCCTGCTGTCTGCCAGATACAGTGGGATGTCTCTCCAGGACCTTTTGCTGCAGACTTGTAAGAGCCCCTTTCCAGTAAACCAACGATGTGTGGGCTCTTTGTTTACTCTTGAGGTTGGACAACAAGACGTACAGGTGTCCAGGATGCAACCCAACACCACCTCTGAACACCTCCACAGAGAGTTACAACCACACACCACATCTTTTTCTTGGACCTGATGGACCCACTGACTTATCTTTCTTGTTCCAGTCAGAACACGCTGCTCCTCCTTCCGAGACCTTTCAGTGATGGC
The DNA here is from genome assembly GCF_023091745.1 of Budorcas taxicolor. Taxonomy (NCBI): domain Eukaryota; kingdom Metazoa; phylum Chordata; class Mammalia; order Artiodactyla; family Bovidae; genus Budorcas; species Budorcas taxicolor. Next base: position 11,176,806 of record NC_068919.1, on the reverse strand, counting down.
AAATCTCTGCATTTTTTCCTACTGCTCCAGGGAAACTTGAATGTCAAATTCTTCAACTCTCACAACTCTAATTCTGATATAAATTCCTCTTCGTTTTCTGAGAATTGTCATAGGACTCCTTTAAAAACAAATTTTTTTTCTAAGAGCTATTTATCTTTTCTAGTAGGCTGGCAGGCGGAGAGGTATTCACAATCGTTTCCTCTTTTTTCTCCTTTAACATAGAAATCAGCTGGTGTTAACAGTTGACTCACTGCTGCTGCTGCTGCTAAGTCGCTTCAGTCGTGTCCAACTCTGTGTGACCCCATATAGACGGCAGCCCACCAGCCTCTACCGTCCCTGGGATTCTCCAGGCAAGAACACTGGAGTGGGTTGCCATTTCCTTCTCCAATGCATGAAAGTGAAAAGTGAAAGGGAAGTCACTCAGTCGTGTTTAGCGACCCCATGGACTACAGCCTTCCAGCCTCCTCTGGTTGACTCACTGATGACTCTTCAAAGGAAAAACATCTACCTGCCCAAGCATTCCCCCAGCCTCTACAGAGCAAATAGAAAGAAATCAGTGCAGGCAGAGGGGGGAGTTCCTTCCTGTTTTTCCACTATGGCAGATTTAGAAGTAGAGTGAGATTCAGCGAGAGTGAAAACCTAGAGGCAGAGCTCTTCACTCTACCGAGGGCCTTTTAGCCGCCAAGCTGAGTGAGCTAAAAGAAAAACCTTCCAGAGCATTTAAAATAGCTTAGGTAGCTTCTTAAAAGAGAAGCTCCTCCTCTAAAGAGCAGGGTGGTTTTTATATACCATAAACTGAGCAGAGAAGACGAGCTGTTCCTTCAGTAGATCTGAGGCAAAATGGGGTTTTCAGAACCACGGTAGAGAGATGGGGGAAATGACCTCCCAGCATGGCTTCAGGTGGGGCAGAGGGAGCAGGAATGAACCACCGGCTAAATCATGAACCAGGTCCCCAGCTCCTTCCATGACCTGAAACCGCACCTCAGCCCCTGAGAGGCCATGAGGAACAGAGAAAGCAGACTGGACAGTGGGGTGGGAGTGGGAGGAGGGAAGGAGGATATTGGAAACTGACATAAAGGAAGCCACTAAAACCCCACTCCTTTTTGCTTTTAACTCTATTGTCCTATGAACGCTAAGAATTAGGGGTTTCTTTCAGTTCCTAACACCTGCAGCTTTAAGTGTTCAATCACAATTAGAGTCTGAGAGAGTCTGAAGTGCTTGACGGATCTCCTCTGTAAAGCAAATGGAAATAAATTAAAAAATCTCTGCAGGAAGGATCAATCCTCCTCCTTTTTTTTATTAAAAACATCAGGCAGCACAGACACGTATCTGTCACATTCCTCAATAAGCAGGAACAGGTGCTGTCCCCAGGGCACGGGTGGAAGAGGAGGAGATGAAAAAACAGTGACCTTTTTCTTTGGGAGTCATTTCTTAGCATACCGTAGTAACTCACTTTGACAGTGAAACATTTGACAGCAGGGGGAACAACCAAATGACAGATCTGTGTAAACTGGCACAAAACAGGTAGAAAAGAGAGCTGTTCATTTAGTTCCACTTGAGAGATATATTGTCTCCATCAAGTCCAGGCGCTGCGTGCAGAGCTAGGAGTTAAGTCTGCCACACGCCTCTGCTGCTGCTGCTGCTAAGTCGCTTCAGTCGTGTCCGACTCTGTGCGACCCCACAGACGGCAGCCCACCAGGCTCCCCCGTCCCTGGGATTCTCCAGGCAAGAACACTGGGGTGGGTTGCCATTTCCTTCTCCAATGCATGAAAGTGAAAAGTGAAAATGAAGTCGCTCAGTCATGTCCGACTCTTAGCGACCCCATGGACTGCAGCCCACCAGGCTCCTCCAGCCACACGCCTCTACAGGAGCACAAAGAATGGGGTGGGTGGCTATTACAGGCTGAGTGCTTGTGTTACCCTCAAATTCATGTGCAGAAGCTCCGGTCCTCAGAGTAATGGTATGGGAAGTGGACCTCTGAGTGGGAATTCGGTTTAGGTGAGGTCATGAGGGCAGGGCCCTCCTAATGGCATCAGTGTCCTTATAAGAAAAGGAAGACAGGGTTTTCTCTTTCTCTTTCCACCAGTACACACCGAGGAAAGGCCATATGAGGCCACAGTGAGAAGGTGGCCATTTACAAGTCAGCACTCAGGCTCTCAGCAGGCACCCAATCTGCTGGCAGCTTGACCTTGGACTTACCAGTCTCTGGTACTATGGGAAATTAAAGTCTATTGCTTAAGCCATAGACTTTATGGAGTTTACGGTATGTGTTACAGCAGATCGAACTAATACAGTGGCTTAATTGTGCTGGGTCCTGTCCCTTCAGGAACTGGATCCAGAATAACACGAGGATGGGGCAATGTCAAAGTGCATTTTGGCCACAAGCAAGTCTTCCTTCTTTCTCCCGATATCAACTCACCCTCCCTATACAGGTAAATGTACAAGTCGAAGAATTTGGTACTGAAAGCTGAAATGAATGGTGGATAGAACCACCTGAGGGAAAGAAGACAACCCCCTCCCCCGCCCCCCGTCCACCGAATCCTGGAAGAGGCAGAGAGGATTTTTAAGAAAATGATTTCTACAAACTTGCTTACCTTTATTTAAACGTCCCATGACAGTAAATTCAAAATATTTGCTGTGGTCAGCTGAAGAGTAAAGGCCGAAGATGGTGGCTGAGCTTTTCGACTGCAGCTTGAAGGTGGAGATCACGTAGAGCTCGTTCAGAGTGGGGTCCGTCAGGATTGGCTGCAGAACACTTGGGTTCAGCCTCTGGCTGGCAGATGGGAGAAGGTCAAAGACTGGGGAGAACGGGAAGACAAGGACAATCAGTGAAAGGTTTAACTTACAGACAAATGTGGTTTTTGTTGTTTTGTGTTTGAGGGGGGACAATTTTCACAATAAGCTATGAAGTAACCTGATATTATAATCATTTTTCCACACTGTCAAACTTGCCAGTTATCTCTTGTTACTCTACGGAGACTGGATATTTGAACTAGAAGAAATACAGTACAATATTCATCACCAAGTTATAGACCCCAAGAGAAGACAAACTTTGCAAACCCATTTTGCCTGAAGAAGTGACTCTGAAAATGCCCACCAGGAAAAGCACTAAATGTTTAGCATGTGGGGGATCGGGAAAGAACATGGGCTTCCCAGGTGGGGCTAGTGGTAAAGAACCCACCTGCCAATACAGGAGACATAAGAAATGATGCGGGTTTGATCCTTGGATCGGGAAGATCCCCTGGAGGAGGGCATGACAGCCCACTCCAGTATTCTTGCCTGGAGAATCCCATGGACAGAGGAGGCTGGCAGGCTATAGTCCATGGGGTCACAGAGAATTGGACATGACTGAAGCAACCTTAGCATGCAGGCATGCATACAGGTAACAGCATCCAAGTCATTGTTTTTCCTTTGTCCCCTAGTAGTGAATTTCTGCCTTGGGATCCCTCATGTGCCTCCTGGATCAAATCCAACTGTCTCTTCCTGGTCAGTAATAAATGACACGGGAATGCCATAGAAAGCATGGATGTGGTGGCAGATGCCGTGTCAACAAAACAACTTGCTGCCTTCGTGGGACCTAAGCGTGCCTTCTTGCATTTTCAGTTCTCCAATATGTCTCTGCTAAGAAGTTGTGAGTTTGACAATGTGGAAACAAAATGGAAACAAAACAGTACAACGAGCTTTCTATTTCTTGACTGTATAACCTGACAGAGTTGGTCTACAAAATCTAGAATCTAAATTTATATTGTGCAAGTTGCTTTTGATACAAGCCAGCTGCACTTTTAAACTTTATGAAAGCTATAAAAAAGTGTGTCCACTTCATTTCAAAGGCAAAGGCCAAATTTGGGTAACTCTCACTAGACTATAACCTAGTGTTTCTTTCGGTTTATGCAAAATTGTTTGAACAATTCCCCAGCCTGCAAGAACTTCAGGCTCCAGAGCTCTTTTCTGGATATACTAAGCTGGTTACTAAAGATGGTCATAGTATCCGTAATTTATAGAGTTCTTACAAATCAATGAAATAAGCATCCTAACAGAAAAAAAAAAAATGGGCACGTAACATGAAAAAACAATTAACAGAAAAAGTATTACAAGGGAAAATAAGTACACAAATAATGTGTTCACTAATAATGAACACTTAACTAATCACTTAACTAATAATGAAGGAATTGCTAACTTAAACATCAAGGTAGGGCTTCCCTGGTGATCCAGTTAAGAATGTACCTGCCAATGCAGGGGACACTGGTCTGATCCCTGCTCTGAGAAGATCCCACATGCTGCAAGGCAACTAAGTGTGTGTGTTTGTGTGTGTGTGTGTGCCACAACTACTGAGCCAGTGCTCTAGAGCTTGCAAGGCACAACTCATGAGCCCACACACCGCAACTACTGAAGCCTATGTGCCAAGAGCCTGTGCTCCTCAAAAGAGAAGCCACCACAATGAGAAGCCTGCACAGAGCAAGGAAGTGAGCCCCTGCTCACTGCAACCAGAGAAAGCCCTTGCACAGCAGTGAAGACGCAACGCTGCTGCTGCTGCTAAGTCACTTCAGTCGTGTCCGACTCTGTGAGACCCCAGAGACGGCAGCCCACCAGGCTCCCCTGTCCCTGGGATTCTCCAGGCAAGAACACTGGAGTGGGCTGCCATTTCCTTCTCCAATGCATGAAAGTGAAAAGTGAAAGTGAAGTCGCTCAGTCATGTCCAACTCTTAGCGACCCCATGGACTGTGGCCTACCAGGCTCCTCCATCCATGGGATTCTCCAGGCAAGAGTACCGGAGTGGGGTGCCATTGCCTTCTCTGAGTGACAGCAGCTTGGGCTAAATGTATTCACTGCTTTCGTTCTAGCCAGGAAGCAAGACAGGTGAACAAGGCCCAGGTTAGGGGATAGACATTGTCTCCCAAGTCTGTGCTGCTGCTGCTGCTGCTAAGTCGCTTCAGTCATGTCCAACTCTGTGCAACCCCATAGACGGCAGCCCACCAGGCTCCCCCATCCCTGGGATTCTCCAGGCAAGAACAATGGAGCGGGTTGCCATTTCCTTCTCCAATGCATGAAAGTGAAAAGTGAAAGTGAAGTCGCTCAGTTGTGTCAGACTCTTAAATAAATAAACATTAAAAAAACACATTAAGGTATTATTTCCCTCATCAAATTGAAAAAACAATAAATACAACAATACCCAACTGTTGGTGAGAATTCGGGGAACTGGGTACTCTTACACCAGTGGGTAAAGATTTACACTAAAATAAACACTTTGAAGCCAGTTTAAAAAACAGTATCAAAGACCCCAAGACACACATGCTCTTTGATTTAGTGACTCTACTAAAGAAATTTATCTTAAGAAAAAAATGGATAACACAGTAATGTATTTAGGTACAAGGAGGTTCACCACCAGTATTAATTCTAAAGCTTCTATATAGGAAGGCGTTATGTGAAAATCTAATTGGAAGAGGTGGGAAACCTGGATCTTTGCTGGCATAGCATTTCACCTCTCTTTACCAGAGATGGTAGGGTTTGACAGAGACTACAGGGGTTCAGCCATCCCAAACCATCCTGTGGCACTGCAAATGTTCAATAAATTATTTACAATTTCAGAACAATGGACATAATCAAGTGTCCTATGCTAGAGCCCCAGCTAAATATATTTTATGCTGCGCTTAGTCTCATCCAACTCTTTGTGACCCTATGGACTGTAGCCAGACAGACTCCTCTGTCCATGAGGACTCTCCAGGCTAAAATACTGAAGTGGGTTGTCATGCCCTCCTGCAGGGGATCTTCCCAACCCAGGGATAGAACCTAGGTCTCCTGCGGTATCTTAATTGCAGGCGGATTCTTTACCATCTGAGCCACCAGGGAAGCCCAAGAATACTGGAGTGGGTAGCCTATCTCTTTTCCAGGCGATCTCCCCAACCCAGGAATTGAACCGGGGTCTCCTGCATTGCAGGTGGATTCTTTACCAGCTGAGCTACCCAGGAAATTTTGGTTCACCCAAAAAGAGTAATAAACTATCAAAAAGGGTAATGCAGCTGAATACTTACATACGGAAAGATACTCATGATATATTATGGGGAGAAAGATTATCACAGTAATCCAAGTCTATGCCCTGACCAGTAATGCTGAAGAAGCTGAAATTGAACAGTTCTATGAAGACCTCCAAGACCTTCTAGAACTAACACCCCAAAAAGATGTCCTTTACATTATAGGGACTGGAATGCAAAAGTAGTAAGTCAAGAATTCCTGGAATAACAGGCAAATTTGGCTTTGGAGTACAGAATGAAGCAGGACAAAGGTTAATAAGAGTTTTGCCAAGAGAACACACTGATTATAGCAAACACCCTCTTCCAACAACACAAGAGAAGACTCTACACATGGAAATCACCAGATGGTCAACACTGAAATCAGATTGATCATATTTTTTGCAGGCAAAGATGGAGAAGCTCTATACAGTCAGCAAAAACAAGACCGGGAGCTGACTGTGGCTCAGATCGTGAACTTCTTATTGCCAAATTCAGACTGAAATTGAAGAAAGTAGGGAAAACCACTAGACCATTCAGGCATGACCTAAATCAAATCCCTTACAATTATACAGTGGAAGTGAGAAATAGATTCGAGGGATTAGATCTGATAGACAGAGTGCCTGATGAACTATGGTCGGAGGTTCGTGACATTGTACAGGAGACAGGGATCAAGACCACCCGAAGAAAAAGAAATGCAAAAAGGCAAAATGGTTGTCTGAGGAGGTCTTACAAACAGCTATGAAAAGAAGAGAAGTAAAAGGCAAAGGAGAAAAGGAAAGATATACCCACCTGAATGCAGAGTTCCAAAGAATAGCAAGGAGAGATAAGAAAGCCTTCCTCAGTGATCAATGCAAAGAAATAGAGGAAAATAATAGAATGGGGAAAACTAGAGATCACTTCAAGAAAATTAGAGACACCAGGGGAACATTTCATGCAAAGATGGGCACAATAAAGGACAGAAATGGTATGGACCTGACAGAAGCAGAAGGTATTAAGAAGAGGTGACAAGAATACACAGAAGAACTGTACAAAAAAGATCTTCACGACCCAGATAATCATGACAGTGTGATCGCTCACCTAGAGCCAGACATCCTGGAATGTGAAGTCAAGTGGGCCTTAGGAAGCATTGCTACAAACAAAGCTAGTGGAGGTGATGGAATTCCAGGAGAGCTATTTCAAATCCTAAAAGATGATGCTGTGAAAGTGCTATACTCAACATGCCAGCAAATTTGGAAAACTCAGCAGTGGCCACAGGACTGGAAAAGATCAGTTTTCATTCCAACCCCAAAGAAAGGCAATGCCAAAGAATGCTCAAACTACCGCACAATTGTACTCATCTCACATGCTAGCAAAGTAATGCTCAAAATTCTCCAAGTCAGGCTTCAACAGTACATGAACTGTGACCTTCCAGATGTTTTAGCTGGATTTAGAAAAGGCAGAGGAACCAGAGATCAAATTGCCAACATCCGTTGGATCATTGAAAAAGCAAGAGAGTTCCAGAAAAGCATCTACTTCTGCTTTATTGACTATGCCAAAGCCTTTGACTGTGTGGATCACAACAAACTGTGGAAAATTCTGAGAGAGATGGGAATACCAGACCACCTTACCTGCCTCCTGAGAAATCTGTATGCAGGTCAGGAAGCAACAGTTAGAACTGTACATGGAACAACAGACTGGTTCAAAATTGGGAAAGGAGTACATCAAGGCTGTATATTGTCACCCTGCTTATTTAACTTATATGCAGAGTACATCACGAGAAAATGTTGGGCTGGATGAAGCACAAGCTGTAATCAAGATTGCCGGGAGAAATATCAATAACCTCAGATATGCAGATGACACCACCCTTATGGCAGAAAGCAAAGAAGAACTAAAAAGCCTCTTGATGAAAGTGAAAGAGGAGAGTGAGAAAGTTGGCTTAAAATTCAACATTCAGAAAACTAAGATCATGGCATCTGGTCCCATCACTTCATGGCAAATAGATGGGGAAACAATGGAAACAGTGTCATACTTTCTTTTCTTGGACTCCAAAATCACTGCAGATGGTGACTGCATCCATGAAATTAAAAGGTGCTTGCTCCTTGAAAGAAAAGTTATGACTAGCCTAGACAGCAGATTAAAAAGGAGAAACATTACTTTGCTAACAAAGGTCTGTCTAGTCAAACCTATGGTTTTTCCAGTAGTCATGTATGGATGTGAGAGTTGGACTTTTAAGAAAGCTGAGGGCCGAAGAATTGATAAGGCTCTTGAGAGTCCCTTGGGCGGCAAGGAGATCAAACCAGTCCATCCTAAAGGAAATCATTCCAGAATATTCATTGGAAGGACTGATGCTGAAGCTGAAACTCCAATACTTTGGCCACCTGATGCGAAGAACTGACTCATTTGAAAAGACCCTGATGCCAGGAAAGATTGAAGGTGGAAGGAGAAGGGGACGACAGAGGATGGCATGGTTGGAGGCATCACTGACTCGATGGACATGAGTTGAGTAAACTGTGGGAGTTGGTGATGGACAGGGAGGCCTGGCGTGCTGCAGTCCATGGGGTCACAGAGAGCAACTAAACTGAACTGAACTACAAAAAGAACTGAAAACCAATATGACAAGATGCTAACATGAATAGTACCTGTCTCTCATGTGCATGATTATATTTACATTTTAAACTTCCTTTTCTTTTGTTTATCCAATTTTCTGTTTGTCCTTTTTTTTTTTTACAATGAAGTTGTATTGCTTTTGTAAGAAAAAATAGTTATAAAAGAAACAGGTAAAAAGCCTAGTTACTTAGGAATGTCTACTCTTTTTATAAGACGATCTGCCTTCAGATTGGATCTGTATTCTTTCTTTCATGTATACCGAGAACCTTTCACAATAATGCAATTAACACTAGCAATGTTGGAAAGCAGATTATCTATTATGTTCTTTCCTGTGTCCCACATTCCCCAAACGTGAGGATTGCTGCCCAGGGTACTTCAAGAAAAGGGTGGAGAGTTTTTAAATTTACAGAGAACTGGAAAACTTTATATTTTCACCAGTAAAAGAGAAGGGAAATAAGACAACATATTTACAAGTTCCCTTTAGGACAAGACATCTTCAGGAAAGAGATGTGTGTTTCAAGGACGGGAACAGCGTGCAGAACTAAACTCTTGGTATTCCTGATTCTTGCTTTGACCATGATTACTTCACAATGCACCTCAAACTAAATTAACCACATTTCAACCTGTATGGTTCTTCTAATCCACTGACTTCTCTCTCAAGAGGCAGAGTTGGGATTAGTTAGTAATGAGCTTGGAGAGCATCCTGAAAAGGAAATGAGACACTACAAGTTTCTATTAATGTTCCTACACTTCAGTAATAGTGCCAAGGTCTAAGCACAATCTTCTAGTAGTGCACAGGTGAAATTATTGCTACCAATGAGCCCAACCACCAAATCATGAAAATCAAATACTTACTAATAAAAATAGCAAGGCAGCCCAGAGGAAAAAGGAGAGAGCAAATTTTTCAGCAGAGCTGATAATTGTTAAGACTAATCAATTCAATAAAGGCATCTATCAGAAATTTGACTTAATCAGATCATCTACAGCAATTACATTAACCAGATCATGTAGGTATAGCCTGATTTCAAGTCTCCACAAAACAAGCAGCTATGTCTCAGGAAAAGCAAAATCCATACCTGCACATCATAAAGTTGCGTGTTCAAATGTCAAAAATTCGAGTAACGCAAAATATTAGACCCATGAATTCAAACCTGTTAAATAATGTCTGCAATAAGAAAGTTTCTGAACTGTGTTAAAAAGCTTCCTTCTGACACCAAAAGCAAAGGCAACAAAGAAAAGTAAACAAGGGAGCCTACGTCAAACTAAAAGGCTTCTACACAGCAAAGGAAAACAGTGAAATGAAAAGGCAACCTATGGAGTGGGAGAAAATATCCACACATCACATCTCTGCTGTAAGGGGTTAATATCCAAATCATATAATGAATTCATACAACTCAACAGAAGAGACACGCAAAACAACCAAGAACTACAACCAAACATGTTTACAGTTGGGCAGAAAATCCAAATAAACTTCTCCCCAAAGAAGACAGCCAGCCAGCGTACACATGAACAGATGCCCAACATCACTAGTAACCAGAGAAATGCAAATCAAAACCACAATGACATGTTACCTTACAGCTGTTAGAATGGCTATTATTAAAAAGACAAGAAACAGCAAGTGTTGGTGAGAATGTGGGGAAAAGGGAACCCTGTACATCACTGGTGAGAATGCAAGGTGGTGCAGTCACTATGGAAAACAGTATGAAGGGTTCTCAAAAAATTAAAAATAGAACTACCATATGATCCAGCAATTTCACCCCTGGGTATTTATCCAAAGAAAACAAAACCATTAACTCTAAAAGATACGTGGAGTTATTCATCACAGCACTATCTATAATAGTCAAGATATGAAAACAACCAGTGTCTATCAGTGGATGAATGGATAAAGAAAATGACATATATAAAGGTGTAGACACACATATATGATAGAATATTATCCAGTCATTAAAAAGGAATGAAATCTTGCCATTTATAACAACATGGATGGACTTCATGGGCATTATGCTAAGTGTAATGGGGAAAAAATTACGTATGATCTCATATGCAAAATCTTAAAAACAAACAAGAATCTCATAGAATACAGAGAACAGACTAATGGTTGCCAGAAGTGGGAGTGGTGGTTATGGGGGTGAAATAGATGAAGAAGGCCAAAAGGTACAAACTTCTAGTTATAAAATAAGCCGTGGGGATATAACAGAGAGCCTGGTGACTACAGTCAATAGTGCTGTATTGCATATTTGAGAGTTGCTAAGAGAGTAGATCTTAAAGTCCTCATCACAAGGGAAAAAAATTGCAGCCATGTGTGGCGACAGATACTAAATAGACTTGTGGTGAACGTTTTGCAATGCATACAATGATCAAATCGCTATGTTGTACACCTGAAACTAATATAACATTATATGCCAATTATACATTAATTTTTTTAAAAAGTTTCCTTTCTTATTTTCCCAGAAGCAAGGTTGCAATGAATAAACTGCAGCGTTTTAAACATTTCAACTCAAACTAAAAGCAGTCCAGTACCCCCTGACAATAAAATTCTGGTAGCCCGGTCTAGAATCAGAATGAGTTGTTTGGTGAAATGCAAAGTTTAAACGGGTAATTACCGAAGTGGGAGGGGAAGGGACCAGGATAAGCAATCTTGACTCTGGCTTTCTAGAAAAAGCAATTTTTACTTCAAGTTTTATTTCCTTAGCTCGAAGGAAATTAACCCCAGGCATCAATTTCAAACAGAGGAAGGCGATGGCTGGCTAGCCAATTAGAGCCCCAAGATCTTTTCTTGCTTAAATAACTTCTTCCTTTCGGTCTTCCCAAAATTCTGCTCAAGCTTAAGTGCTTTCTGCACAACGGTTCTTTTCACAAAGGAGTTTGAAGACTGATTATCCAAGTGCTTTTCAAATTATCTATCGAATTTTTAACCTCTGTAGAGAAAAGACCCGTTTTTTAGCTTTCCTGTTCAATTTACCTCCAGAATCAAGTGAAGTGAAGTGAAGTCGCTCAGTCGTGTCCGACTCTGCGACCCCGTGGACTGTAGCCCACCAGGCTCCTCCGTCCATGGGATTCTCCAGGCAAGAATACTGCAGTGGGTTGCCAGTTCCTTCTCCAGGGGGGGTCTTCTAGAGCCAGGGATCGAACCCAGGTCTCCCGCATTGCAGGTAGACGCTTTAATCTCCGAGCCACCAGGGCAGAGATCAAGCCAGCTCCCAAAGCTCCAGCAGAGCTGGAGCAGAAAAAGGTCAGCGGCAAGGCAACAGAGTAATACTGCGCCTTTCTTGGGTATGTGGCCTCAGACTAGGCTAACATCGAAGGATTTAGGATGTCATCGCCGAGGGGAGGGCGGCCCACAGAGCCGCAGGGCACAAAATCCAGATTTCACCGTACTCCAGACAGGACGTGTTCGAGGTCTAGGGCCGCGCTACAAGCTTAGTAGTGAACCCCACCTCTTTGCCTAGATTGAACATAAATTTTACACCCCCAAACTATTGTATAGGGAATTGATCTCACCGCCGGTAAATCGAATCCCCGAAAATTCTAATCTCTAATGACCGCTTCCAAGCACAATACGCTTTCCCTCGGGCCCCAGAGGCGCAGTGAGGTGCCCAGACGGACCCAGGAGCCCAGGGCGGAGCAGCGCGCGGGGCGGGTCCCTCCGTTCGCCCGAGCGGAGCTGCGGGACGGCGGGCTCGGTGGCCCGGAGCCCGGCTCGCACCCACTTACCCTGCGGGGTGGCCTGGGCGCCGGCCCCCAGCCAGGGCTGCAGGGCCAGGTGCAGCAGGAGGAAGGCGGCTCCGCGCGGGGCCAGCATGTTGGCTCTGCGCGCTCCCCGCGGGCGCGCGGGAGTCTCGGCAGCGGGGGCCCCGCCTGGGCGTGCGGGCGGCGCGCGGCCCCCGGTCGGGCTTCCCGCGGGCGGCGCAGGTGAGGCGAGCGCGGCGGCGTCCGGGCAGCCGTCGGGGGCGGCGCTCGGGTCCTGGCGCCGCGGAGCTGGGTGCGCTGGAGGCAGGGCTGGGCGCTTTATGGTCCGGCCGGCCGGGGCGGGGAAGGGCCGAGGCCGGGGCGGCCCCCTTGGCCAGGATCCCCTTTGGCCGGGAAGTGTGGGGGTGGCCGGAGCGGCGGAGGGAAAGGCGTGAGCCTGCGGACTGGGGACGCGAGGGGCCCCCTCCGCCCGACTCGGGTCTGCGGAGGTGGGCGTGGTCGCCGACCCCGGACGGACGGGGAAGTTAGGAGGATGGGAAGAGCGGGGCTGGGGCTGGGGCTGGGAAGAAAGTGAGGACACGCAGGACAGAGAGGAGAAGAGAGGGGCAAAGGAAGCCGAAAACGACGCTGACCCGCTCGCTTTGGGCACCGTCCGTCCCCCACCTCTTCTTTTCTGAACGGAACATTGTTTGGACAAGCTTTTAACACCCATCTTGGGCGCTGCGGGAACTTCTGCCTCCCAAGGTGGTCCGGTGAACAATTCGTTTCTTTTATTTCTTCAAGCTTGTCTTGAATACTTCAGATGATGAATATTTTCCCCATCAGGCTTTGGGATGTGAACAGTGAATGTTTCAAAGTTTTTGAGTTTTTAATGGAAATAAAACACATCTCAAGGAATCCATCCAGACAGAACCGTTTATAGGATGGTAGAGTTTTATGGAGAATTTATTTTCCAAACACTTGTCTGCCCACTTCTGTTTCACCCTCCCAAAAGATTCCAAGTGACAGTTTAAAGCTATGGGAGTAGGACCTAAAAGAGAGGGAAGGAACATGAGGAATTAGTCTTCCTTCTAGCAAAGCCCCCTAAAAATAATGTGGATTAACTAGAGGAAAAAATATGTCAGAACAATGGTAAACTTTCCCCTCATAAACAATCTTGACTAATGGAGAAAATCCAGCAATGTATTTATATCCCTTTAAGTCTCAAAGAATTCCATTTCAAAGTTTAAGAATAAGCCACAAACTGCCACAAGCTGGAAGATTAACTCATCTTTTTATTCCCAAACTGTGCTAGAATAACCCATTATGATTCCATTTACAGCTAATGACCTGGAAATTTGTGAGCTATATTCATAGTTCCTTTGTATTATATATTTTCGAGGTCTGCCATATTCTGGTTCGGGCTTCATTTAATGCCATGTTACACTAAAGTTTCTGTATGGAGTGGGTCACCATGTGTCTACATATGAGAGAGCACTAAAGAGACAAAGGCACATGTTTCCAGCAGTGTGACTATACACTGTTACTGCTAAGTCACTTCAGTCGTGTCCGACTCTGTGCGGCCCCATAGACAGCTGCCCACCAGGCTTCCTGTCCCTGAGATTCTCCAGGCAAGAATACTGGAGTGGGTTGCCATTTCCTTCTCCAATGCATGAAAGTGAAAAGTGAAAGTGAAGTCCTCAGTCGTGTCCGACTCTTAGCCACCCCACGGACTAGAGCCTACCAGGCTCCTCCGCCATGGGATTTTCCAGGCAAGAGTACTGGAGTGGGTTGCCATTGCCTTCTCACTATACACTAGTGAGATGGATCAGACTTGGGCTTCCCAGGTAGCCCTAGTGGTGAAGAATCCATCTGCCAATGCAGGGGATGGCATCGATCCCTGGGTCAGGAGGATCCCCTGGAGAAGGAAGTGGCAACCCACTCCAGTATTCTTGCCTGGGAAATCTCATGGACAGAGGAGCCTGGCGGGCTACAGTCCATGGGGTCACAAAGAATCAGACACAACTGAGCATGCGTGTAGAGTCTTCAAGTCTCCAGACAGTGTCCTCAGCAGTGGCCTGGGACAGAGGGGGCTCCAGACTCCCAACTTTTACTTTAAGCCCAACAGCTTTGCTTGTATATGTTTTATACAATGGACTTCAGAGTAAGTAGGACTAAGCTGGAAGTTATTTGAAGGCAGATACCATATTTTTCCCTGGTGGCTCAGATGGTTAAGCGTCTGTCTACAATGCGGGAGATCCGGGTTCAGTCCCTGGGTCGGGAAGATCCCCTGGAGAAGGAAATGGCAATCCACTCCAGTACTATTGCCTGGAAAATCCCATGGACAGAGGAGCCTGGGAGGCTACGTGTAGTCCATGGGGTCGCAAAGAGTCGGACATGACTAAGCGACTTCACTTCACTTCACCATATTTTTAAATCATCTTTGTTTAGTCCTCTTTCCCAGGCCTCCCCAAATCCCAGCAGATTCCCAGAAAAAATAGCTTGCACAGGTAGGCACACAATAAATTTTGGTTGAAACTGGATGACTACTAAGTGTAATTGAGCAACAGAAGAATCAAATGACTTTCTGCTAGCCTGATAGAACTTACAATTTAGTTTTGTTTTTAAAGATACTGCAATTTTATGAGGCTATTCTTTGGGGAATCACAGTCAGCTTTTTCTTTATGTTGTCGAAATCAGGAGGAAATTTAATTTCCATAAAAATCTATTAAATTGGCTGTGAAATATATGGTAGAGGAGGGAAAAGACTTGATTGGTGTCTTTTCTGTGCCACTTTATTAAACTATCTGTTGTTATACTTACCACACAATTTTGATTTATCTTAATAATGTGCTAATTTATTTAATTACCTCCAAGTAACAAGCTGTAAACTCTGTAGTAGTATCTCATTTAATTTTTTATAGTTCCAATTTCAAGAACAGTTCTGGCACTTGATAGTGAGTAGCTCCTTTCTACTGACTTTCTTTCTCTTAGTACTGTAAAGTAGGGTAAGAGGTTATGATATGTTAGTAATCTATTTGTACTGTAGATTGCAAAAATGGCCCCAATGCTTCACTCTTTTTCTCCCTACAGCTTTTGTTTTCTTGCTGTAGCTCTGGGCTTAGATATGTAGCTCTTTTGGTCAATACAAATGTAGCAAAACTCCTACAAACAGAAGTTTAAAACATGCTTGTAACTGGACTGACTGACTATTTCTACTTCTGCCTTTGCCTTGATAGTGTGGCCGCACTAGCTTGTTGGAGGTTGAAACATGGAGCAGAGCTGAGTTACAAGTCATCCTAGACAAAGCCAGCTGAGCTCCACTTACAGCTGACTTACCCAGATGAGTACGTTCTGGCAAGATCAGCAGATCTGTCTTGTTGATTCCAGCCTTGAGAACAACTTTTTTTTTTTTTTTTTGGCATGCCATTAAGATTTTGTTGTTGTTCAGTTTCTAAGTTGTGTCCGACTCTCTGCATCCCCTTGGACTGTTGCTAGGCTTCCCTGTCCTTCAGCATCTCCCGGAGTTTGCTCAAACTCATGTTCATTGAGTTGGTAATGCTATCCAACCATCTCATCCTCTATCGCCCCCTTCTCCTTTTGCCTTCAGTCTTTCCCAGAATTAGGGTCTTTTGCAATGAGTTAGCTCTTCAAATCAGGTGGCCAAAGTATTGGAGCTTCAGCATTAGTCCTTCTAATGAATATTCATAGTAGGACTGACTGGTTTGATCTCCTTTCTGTCCAAGGGACTCTGAAGAGTCTTCTCCAACACCACAGTTCAAAAGCATCAATTCTTCAGTGCTCAGTTTTCTTTATAGTCCAACTCTCTCACCCATACATGACTACTGGAAAAACCATAGCTTTGACTATAAAGACCTTGGTCGGCAGAGTGATGTCTCTGCTTCTTAATACACCACCTATGTTTGTCTTAGCTTTCCTTCCAAGGAGCAAACGTCTTTTAATTTCATGACCACAGTCATCGTCTGCAATGATTTTGGAGCCCAAGAAAATAAAATCTGTCACTGTTTTTATTTTTTTCCCCTTCTATTTGCCATTAAGTGATGGGACAGGATGCCATGATCTTACTTTTATGAATGTTGAGTTTTAAGCCCACTTTTTCACTCTCCTCGTTAACCCTTATCAAGAGGCTCTTTAGTTCCTCTTCACTTTCTGCCATAAGGGTGGTATCATCTGCATATCTGAGATTGTTGATTTTTCTCTGGGCAATCTTGATTCCAGCCTGTGATTCATCCAGCCTGGCATTTCACATGATGTACTCTACTTACACGTAAAATAAACAGAGTGACAATTTACAGCCTTGTCTTACTCCTTTCCCAGTTTTGAACCAGTCTGTTGTTTCACGTCCAGTTCTAACTGTTGCTTCTTGACCTGCATACAGGTTTCTCATGAGACAGGTAAGAAGTTCTGATATTCTCATCTCTTTCAGAATTTTCACAGTTTGCTGTGATCCACACCGTCAAGGCTTTAGAATAGTCAATGAATCAGAAGTAATGTTCTTCTGGAATTTCCTTGCTTTCTCTATGACCCAAAAAATGTTTGCAATTTGTCACTGGTTCCTCTGCCTTTTCTAAACCTAGCTTGTACACCTGGAAGTACTCAGTTCACATACTGCTGAAGCCTAGTCTGAAGGATTTTGAGTATAACCTTGCTAGCATGTGAAATGAGCACAATTGTACAGTAGTTTGAACATTCTTTGGCATTGCCCTTCTTTGGGATTAGAATAAAAACTGACATTTTCCAGTCCTGTGGCCACTCCTGAGTTTTCCAAATTTGCTGACATACCAAGTGCAGCACTGTAACAGCCTCATCTTTTAGGATTTCAAACAGAATAGCTAATAAGATTTGGGGTTGTTTATTATGTAACATTATTATAACATTACAATCTTACTGTAGCAACTGATAGACTAGGCTTCCTTCCATTTCTAACTATTGTATCATAGAGTTAGACAGAACTCTATGACATATTATGACTCTAATAACATAGAGCTATTGCTCCATTTTTGATGTTTGCTGACAGATTTCAAACTTCAGCATTCTCCTTCTTTTTGGTTCCATCTCTGAGCAAATTGATGAGAAAGCCTGGGTGCTGTGCAAGCCCTAGATTATGCATGGGAACCCCATCCTGGCCCACCCCTTGACCATAATGCAATCCCAGAGCCAGCCTCCTTTCCCCGCTCTCACAAGCCATCTGCAGACAGCTTGGGGGGCCACCCTGCTCTCCCCAGAAAGCATCCATACATGAGTCATGAACCTTTTCAAAGCTTCTCACAGCTGGGCATGGGGATACCCATCTTGCTTCTGTTCCTGTTCTTCAGGAGAAGTTACTCATATTACACATTTTTATTTGACACAGCTAAGTGGAAGCTTTATAACATATTTGTTCACTGATACTTGAATAAAGTTATGACTAATAATGTCAAGTTTACCACTTGAATTCTTGACGGGAATAGAAATGGAAGATAATTGTTAACCTTTAAAGATGGTTTGAGGGTCTTCACTGGTGGTCCAATGGTTAAGAATCTG
The DNA here is from genome assembly GCF_023091745.1 of Budorcas taxicolor. NCBI lineage: Eukaryota > Metazoa > Chordata > Mammalia > Artiodactyla > Bovidae > Budorcas > Budorcas taxicolor. Next base: position 11,158,999 of record NC_068919.1, on the reverse strand, counting down.
CCTGCCGATGCAGAGGATAGGAGTTCAGTCCCTGGTCCAGGAAGATTCAGCATGTTGCAGAGCAACTAAGCCCTTGTGGCACCACTAATTAGCCAGTGCTCTAGAGCCCAGGCTCCAAAGAGAGGCCACCACAGTGAGAAGCCTGCGCACAGCATCGAACACCCAGCACAGCCAAAAACAGATAAATAAATCTGAAAAAAAAAGATGGTCTGAAGGGAGTATGGTTTATACTCTAACGTGTGATGACATTTATGCTGCAGTTCTGGAAAATGTAGACTTGGTGCTCTTATTTAGGTTAATATTAATAACAAAGGAAGGTTCTTGATTAAGTAACGGGAAAATAGCTTCTCTAGAAACTAGTTAACATGAGTAAGGGGCCAGTAAATGAAGCAAGGGCCTTTTGATTGGTATACAATTTCAAGTAAAAAACTTTGTAGAACTCAAAAAAGATACGTTATCTTAGCATTTAGGGTCTGTTAGTGAAGCAAGAAAACAGTTTATTTTCAATCTCTATAAAGGTCTAAGTAGACTATTAAAATCATCATTAAGCTTCTTTAACATCCTGTACTAAATACTGTGGAAATTTTCGTTAGAAAAATAGCCAGAAATGCAACTCTGAGGACATTTATTACTAATAACTATGTTTACCCAACTTGAAGTCCAGAGTTTTGACAATTAGCATTTGTTAAAGTAACTGCTCTGCTTCATTAAACAATACGTTAATCCATCAAAATGGTGGTTCCGGCCAAATCTAGTGATAAAAATGATTATTGTGCCAGGGAGGTCCCAACTTAGTGCCGGAAGACTAAATGTATTTGCTGAGCAAATAAGACACGAAATGCGATGAAACAATAGGATGTAAAGCAGCCTCGTAAAATATGCTAGAATTCTGTCCATTTGAATGTGTTTGGAATTAGGGAGGATTAGATTTGGATTGAAATTCATCAATGTGGGCAAAAAGGTTTGTAAGCAAGTGAATAGTATTACTTGAATTCCTGGGGGCGTGTTTAACCTTACTGAAGGAACTAACACCTGAAGGATTTTAGTGATAAACTGTCAACAGGAAGATTGGCACTGCTAGTTACAAATGCACCCTAACAGGTTCAGAAAGGAGCTGGACCATATATATACGTATATATCTTTTCCAACTCTAAATTCTTAAATTATGTGGGTGTTGCTATCCAATGTTAGAAAGAATATTTGCCTATCAATCATGAAATCTTAGAGTTTTTTCTCATTAATATAGTTACCCAAGAAATAATTATACGTGTTCATTATTTCACTGAACAACTGTTTCTTGATCGTCTTCTTGAATGTGCCCAACACTGTGTTAGACAACGGCTATACAAATATAAATGAAATACAGTTTTTGTTCTCCAGCTCATTGTCTGCCCAGATATACAGTTGATATAAATAATACAATGAAGGCTATAACAGACATGTAACCTAAGAAATAAGGAAAGGCTGAGCAGAAAGCAACTTACAGTTAGAGCTAGAAAAGATTTCCTAGAGGGGCTGACTTTTCATTGGGATGAAAAGTCATCCTTTTTGAAGGATGAAGAGGCATTCCCATGTCACAAAATAAGGGAAAAATATTGCAAGCAGAGGGGATGCATATTATATGCAAGACCACGGAGAGAGATGTCACAATGATGTTTGAGGCTCTGACCTGGGCCACTTGGCAGACTGTAGTGCCGTTCACTGAGGCAGGAGGGGTGATGATGGTTTGGCTTGGCCATGTTGAGGTTAAGGCACCTTTAAGACATTCAGGATCCATCGGACACTTTTCATGGGTCTGTAACTCAGGGGAAAGGTTGACAGGGATGGGCATCAATTTCTAGGCAGCAATCAAAGCTGTAGATGATTACCTAAGATGAAGAAGCCTGTATAAGATGAGGAAAGAACATTGAGGAACGTTAGGATTCAGAACCAGTAGAGAAGGAGAAGGCGGTGGAAAAGACAGGAAGACGTAGAAGGAATTGGGGGAACGTGGTGTCAGGGAGGCATGGTGAATGGTATAAATACCTTGGAGAGGTCAAGCAAGATAAGAACTGAAAACTGTGCTTGGGCTTATCAACATGGAAGTCATTGACAACCCTTGTTGAAAGCATTTGATGGAATAGTGTGGGTGAAAGAAAACCAGTGTTCTGCCATTTGAGGAGTGAGGATGACTGAAAAGGAAGTAGGGAATAAGGGTAATGATAAAAGTAAGATAACTTCCAAGAAGCCTGCCTGTGACATGGAAGGTGGAGATAAAGCAGTGATTATTAGGAGAAATAGGAACACGTTTTGACGTAGATGGGACGGAGCTGCCAGGGAGGGGCTTGTTATGTGGTTTTTCTTAATCAGGAGGCATTAAGAGTGTAACTAGTATCATGTGGTGGTCTATTAAATTTGGCATTTCCTGTTTTCTTAGAACAGTTTTTCATTTTCTGTGTTACAACAGCAGCTTCGCAAGAATGAAGGCTGTCTGTGTTAACACAGGGGTTCATAACCTCCTATACCATGAAGTCCAGAGAGGGGGACCTGTAGGGGTGGTTCTGTGAATTAACACTCATGCCTCTGCATCAGCTCTTGAACTTCCCTTCTGGTTACTGCAGCTCCAAATGTCATGTCTTTACGTGGCATCATCCAAAAGCAGGAAGCAAGGGGAGAGGAAGGCTTCTGTTCTTGTATCTCTCTCAACCTCCACCCTTGCTCTTTCCAGTGAGGAAAGCCCTTCCCCGAAGCACCCACACAGGCCTCTTTCTCCTCAAGTCTTACTGTTCAGGAGTGGGCCACAGACATACCTGGGTCTTGTATGCCAGGAAGGATAGAAAAGGGACAACAGGTATCTTCCGCCTCCACTGTGGGAGTGGGCTCGACCAGGAAGGAAGAGCGCGGGGTGGTGGGTTACTGATCAGGCCAACGTGGTCACCACAGGCCCCACTCTATCAGTGCCCCCTGCAAGGCTGGGTATACCTACAAGTGGCAAATGATCCTTATTCTCTTTTGAGGGTCATAGTTCACATTGGTGAAGCTAGAAGAGAAATGATAAACTGGTAAACCAGAATAGGAGGGAGGGGGTGGGGAAAATAATGAGCTTAGGGAAAAGAGGATAGGCAGAAAGAGACAAAGGACTTCAGTCTCAATGGGTTTAGTGTGAAGAAGAAAAGTTATGACCAACCTAGATAGCATATCAAAAGCAGAGACATTACTTTGCCGACTAAGGTCCGTCTAGTCAAGGCTATGGTTTTTTCAGTGGTCATGTATGGATGTGAGAGTTGGACTGTGAAGAAGGCTGAGCGCCGAAGAATTGATGCTTTTGAACTGTGGTGTTGGAGAAGACTCTTGAGACTGCAAGGAGATCCAACCAGTCCATTCTGAAGGAGATCAACCCTGGGATTTCTTTGGAAGGGATGATGCTAAAGCTGAGACTCCAGTACTGTGGCCACCTCATGCAAAGAGTTGACTCATTGGAAAAGACTCTGATGCTGGGGGGGATTGGGGGCAGGAGGAGAAGGGGACCACCCAGGATGAGATGGCTGGATGGCATCACCGACTTGATGGACGTGAGTCTGAGTGAACTCCGGGAGTTGGTGATGGACAGGGAGGCCTAGCGTGCTGCGATTCATGGGGTCGCAAAGAGTCGGACACGACTGAGCGACTGAACTGAACTGAACTGAACTGAATACTCAACGTATAAAAAGTTCTAGACCAGGGATCGGCGAACCGTGACCCACAGGCCGATCTGGCTTACCACCTGTTTCTGTAGGGTTGACAAGCTAAGGGGAGTTTTGACATTTTCTAAGGGACTTGGTCACTGACTTAAAAACCTAATGAAAATCTGCTTCCTTTTATGGATCCAGAGAAGTCTGCACTGCAAACACATTTTATTATGTCACTTGAGCATTAAATTTCATGGGTAGATAATATGTATTTCATCACACATGTCAGTTAAAAATGAGATTCTGACTTGCCTAATCCTCAGAAAGAGATTGCTTTCTGGGGTTCTGGCAAGGCCCTTCACAAAAGTAATCTTGAGTATGGATGTAATTGCTACTGATGTTGATGATTTTGGCTGCTGTGTTTAAAAACCGACCAGCGGGGAAGGAAAGTAGACATGATAAATCCAATAAAGGACAAGCTTCAGCAGAAAACCCAGAAGTGAACAAAGGTAGCAGAGGACTTGGGGGAGGAAGGAGAGTGAAGGGGGCAGGAAAGGTGAGGGGGCAGCCTGGGGTCTCTCAGGAACACGCTCGTTGTGTCTAGAGGTGTTGAGTGCTGGTTCCCTTTAAAGGACCTGTCAAAGAGTCTCATGCTCCATTTGATATCTTCATTTTTCTTATTATACACGCCCCCCCCCCCCCACACTCTCTCTCTCTCTCTCCTGAGAATGAAAGAGCTCCTTTTCCAGTGCCCTCTGGGTGGAACTCGCTGTTACAGTGCAGCTCCCTGAAGTCACCTGTGGGAGCAAGGACCTTGGTATCCCTCTTATCTTGGTCACAGCAGCAATCTTTCAACACTATCTGCAGATTTGATAGGGGCTTCCCTGGTGGCTCAGTGGTAAAGAAATGCCTGCCAATGTAGGAGACACAGGTTCAGTTCCTGGGTGGGGAAGGTCCCCTGAAGGAGGAAATGGCAACCTGCTCCAGTATTCTTGCCTGGAGAATCCCATGGATTTTCTGGCAGGCTACAGTCCCTGGGGTTTCAAAGAGTCAGACATTGACTGAGCTACTGAGCACAGCACAGCACAGGCAACTCAAAATCAAGGCCTGCAGGCTTTCCCCAGCACACTTGAACAGGGGTTTTCTGTGACATTACGACTAATTTTTTCATCTTCATTTGCACAACACATCTTACTTGCACGTATGTACTTATATGCATATTTGTGCATATATATATATTCCTATATTATGCATAAGTACACACACACCATCTTTTCTCTTTTCTGTGGAAGAGTCTTACTAATCCACATAATAATAATAGTAATCAACTTGATCTCATTTGGATACAGAGCTCTGTCTTATATTTGATCCATTTAAGCTTCACAACTGATGGCTCAGGCGGGAAAGAATCTGCCTTCAAGACAGGAGACCCAGGTTTGATCCCTGGGATGGGAGGCTTCCCTGGAGAAGGGAATGGCCACCCACTCCGGTATTCTTGCCTGGCAAATCCTATGGAAAGAGAAGCCTGGCAGGTTACAGTCTGTGGGGCTGCAAAGAGTCAGATGTGACTGAGGGACTTTCAATCTTCACAATACTGAAGTGAAATAGATAAAATGGTTATAATTCCCACTATATAGGCTAGGCCTAAGGTCAGGGAGGTTGAACAACCTACCCAAGGGAATGATGGGGCTTGGACTCAAACTCCAGTCTATGACTCGGGCCCAGCGCCCTTCTGCTCTGCCACACTTCCTCAGAGAATCTGTGCAGAAACCCCTGCTTCCTGGATAGGCTAATGAATTTCTTGTTGTTAATTTATTTCCTTCTAATGTACTATGTAAAACCCAAACCTCAGTTTCCCAGTATTTGCTTTTTCTTTCTCTACCATTTTTTAAGACCGTACTGGCTGTGAAGGATAGCCATGTCTGATCCGGAGTGGTGGCAGGTGGACCCATGCCTGAGTTTGAAACCCTGCTCATCACTTCCTAGGTGTGGCCTTGGGGAAGTTCCATAAGCTTTTGCTGTGGGTGAGGGTAGCATCTCTGATTCCTTGCTGGGAAGTGGGCATGACACTTACCTTGTGAGTTGTATGAGAACCAGCTCCAGGAAGGTGTCCAACGTGTTGTGACTTTATAAAAGCAGTGGTGGTTTATTCCAAGGTTGAGGCTCTGACTTCAGGGATCTGAAGCTGACTCCCAGGGTGTGTGAATTGGAAACATTTCTGAGAAGGGCTGGTGAAAATTAGCAGGGGATAGTATCCTGGTTGGGAATGTACCAGGCTCCGTGGCCATATTGGCTTTGATCCTGACTCCATACTGTGTGCCCTCAGGAAGGCATCTAATGGCCCTGTTCCTTAGACGGAAGTGTCATTCGTAAGATGGAGGTGTTAATGGCGCCCATGGTACCGTGAGCGTAGATGCCAGCAGCACTTTTAGGTGAGAGACTAAATAAACACACATAACCTAGTGCCTGGCACAAAGTTGTTTCATTATTACTTTCATTTTTGCAGGGATAAAGTTCAGGTATTTCCATTTTGAATTGAGTTTTGTTAATCTATTATTAACAAGAGCCTAAATGGGAGGAAATGGGAAAGCAGCAGGTTGCCTTGACAGTCTTTAAACAAGTGGAGCATATTCTCTTAGAGACAGTACCCAACCCTCTTGTAAAATGAAGGGAAGGACAGCAGGACTTACAGGAAATTTTATTATAATTACTCTGACTTCAAATAGAAGTAATGCTTTTGCTGCCTTTCTTACCTTGGGCAAAAACTGAAATCAAAATCAAGGGGAGAGGCTGTGCTATTGTTATATATGAAACGCTGTAATCTAACTTCTGTTTGTTTCCTGGGTAACTCTGTGTGTGTGCAGGTATAGCTAGATATGTTGGCCAACGTAGAAATCAGAAAACCAGAGGGTTTGGGGGGCTGTAAAGTCTAAGGAAAGCCCTGGATAAAAATATCCTCCATCAACACTTGTAATTGACACTGGGGAATTATTTTTCTGTCTTAATCAGGGACTGTGGGACATTGTGGAATGTTAGGATTCTGAGATTTGCTCATTGCTGAGTCGATGTTTGTTGACTTTTCCTTTATGTCTTTATTTTTCTTTAATAAATATTCCGTTCAGTTGAGGCTGGTGTTCATCTAACTGAGGAAGTTGATACTAACCTACTCAGCTATCTAGGGGAAAGGTTTGCCCTGTTCTTAAATGGAGCCTTGTGTTGAGAGAAGCATGACATCCTTACAGAGGGGCTTGGTCCAGAGCAGCCCAAGTCCACTACAGTAAAAACAGAAAATGAGAGAGAGGTGGACTTTGTAGTCTGATCCTACAGGCAGATAAAAAAAGCATGAAAAAAGGGATGGATCACACGTGTCAACAGGGCTATTTCCGCTGTTGTTAGGAAAGGAATTTATGACACTGAGAAGGTGTTCTCTCATGATCTAGCCTCTCTTTATGTCTATATATTTTTAAAAGTCTGTGTTGAATTTGTCACAGTATTGCTTCTATATTATGTTTTTGTTTTTTGGCCACGAGGCATGTGGCATCTTACTTAGCTCCCCAACCAGGGATCACACCCACACCCCCTACACTGGAAGGTGAAGTCTTACCCACTGGACCACCAGCGAAGTCCCTATGTACATTTATGGGACATAAGGTTGATTATGATTTAACAATGACTTGAGTAAATGACCTTCATAAATCAGGAGAAAAGACTGGCTCGATAGGGTACATTTTGAGACAACAATATTTTCACCTGGGTAGCTGGAAGGTAAATATACTGGATTTATGTATTGAGGCCAAGGGCTCTTTAATAATGAGATGATAGGAAATATTTTTTGAAACGTGCTTGTGGTTATAACTGCTATTTAAATCGCTATAAGAATTGGAAGAAAAATGGCTGTGACTGAACTTTTGTCTAAAAAGTTGCCCTGCACACTGCAACTGCTGAGTCCATGTGTCACAACTAGACAGAAGCACGCACACTGCAACAAAAAGACCTCATGTGCCACAGCTAAGATCCTATGCAGCCAAAAAAAAACAGAAATGTTGTCACTTGAAGACTCCTGTTTCTGGTAGTCTGATAGAAGAAGATGCCCAGAATAATCCTCCCTGTATCAATAAAAACATGAACATTTCAGATTAGAAAATATTTTTAAAATTAGATAAACTGCTGCACTCTAATAAAGTAATTCCTAGAGACCAAATATAAACTGAGAGCCTGAATCCTGAAAGGTCGATGAGCACTGGAGTCAGCTTTCACACTGAGAATAGCTGATAAACTTTGGGATATGAAACTTCTGTTTTATCAACTTCACAGGTTGAAGGGATTAAAAAAAAAAAAAAAGCCCAAGGCCCTCCTAGGGTGAAGAGACTACTAGGAAGACACCCTCCTCATATAAAGCTGAGACCTGAAGGAGTCACACCCTCAGCATTAGAAATAAAACCTCTGTTCAGAAGGGGAGAACAGGAATCTGGCCTGTCTTGATCTTAGCTCTTGTGTTGGGGAAGAAATATCTCCCCTGAGAATCTGTACCCACAGCTATCCTGCGTGTGTTTTTTTTTTTTTTTAGTTTGCTTTTGCTTTTTCCCATAAAATTTTTAAAAATTAATGTTTTAAAACCTACAGAGAAGTCAAGGAAAAAGTACAATGAACAGTTCTAGAGTCAATAATTTCTCTATACTTCTGCTAATACCTATACCTACACATATACATGTGTGTATATGCACATGTGGGCTTTCCTGGTGGCTCAGGGGTAAAGAATCCACCTGCCAAGCAGGAGACATGCATTCAATCCCTGGGTCAGGAAGATCCCCTGGAGGAGATGGTAATCCACTCTAGTATTCTTGCCTGGGAAACCCCATGGACAGAGGAGCCTGCAGGCTACAAGCCACGGGGTGGCAAAGAGTCAGACATGACTGAGTGACTCAACCACTGCTGCTGCTGCTTCTGCTAAGTCGCTTCAGTCGTATCTGACTCTGTGTGACCCCAGAGACGGCAGCCCACCAGGCTCCCCCGTCCCTGGGATTCTCCAGGCAAGAACACTGGAGTGGGTTGCCATTTCCTTCTCCAATGCATGAAAGTGAAAAGTGAAAGTGAAGTCGCTCAGTCGTGTCCAACTCTTAGTGACCCCATGGACTGCAGCCCACCAGGCTCCTCCGTCCATGGGATTTTCCAGGCACAAGTACTGGAGTGGGGTGCCATTGCCTTCTCCAGACTCAACCACTACCACTATCCTATAGATGTTTTAACTCTTCCTTCCTGTTTTGATTCCCTAACATTTGTTTTTGTTTTTTTCTGATCCTGGTTTTCACCTTGTGTTCTTGTCTTAAATTCTCTGGACAAATCAGGTAGGGATAAATAAATATATAATTGAATGGGTCAATAAGTAAAAATAAAATGATTGGAACAAACAAAAAATTGAAATCTGGAAAGGGTGACTACTGGGTTGACCAGAAAGTTCACTTGGGTGTTTCCATAAAACCCAAATGAAATTTTTTGGCCAACCCAATGTTTTAATTGCTGTTTAGTCTTTTTCATTAGTGGCAGCACAAAAGAGTGGTATGAATTAGTCTAGCTCTGTCTGAATCAATTCATCCAATGTTGGAATTCCAAGCAGTTTGTCTATGCTTGGGGTTTTAATAGCTACTAGTGGTGCAAACCACTAACAAGACAAGCAAAATCTATTATGAGAAAAAGAAAATAGAATTTAGTACTGAGCAACTTTTAGAGCTGATAGTATTTTAAATATGAAAATATATGTATATATATTTCATCATTTATGAACATACTTTTTGTCTCTAAAGAAGAAATTGTAATGGAGGAAGAAGCTGCCCTCCTTTGATATAATGAAGCTGATTATGGCTGTTGAATTTGTTATAAGAGTTCATCTCATTTGATTCATTTTATGCTAAAAATAACCTTCTTTCTCAGAGCAGTCCCACTCAAAAAAATCTGTGGAGACATTCAAAAGAACACAGAAAATAAAAATGAAATGAAATAAAACAAAACGACATTTTAAGACTACAGTGTGGGTGTTATATGGGAGGAGGCCAACAATGGGGTGACCCTGGGAATTAGGCTATGAAAAGAAATAGCCTTTTGCCAGCAGAGCACACACAATGGGTAAACCCAGTATGCAGCCACAGCCTGTAGAGTACTGAGACTTGACTTTAACCTGTCCTGATGAAAAACTTTAACACAGTTAAGGAAAGACTGGGGCAGTCAGGAAGGGAATTGGTCAGACACTGAAGTCTGGAGGTGGGTAGTATGGGAAGAGTCAGTGAGGCAAAAGCTGGCGGTGGACACGTGAGTTGTCCTGGCCCCAGACACAACCCCTCTGGTCCAAGTGGCCGACAGGCCACATGGTGGAAAAGGACGCATCAGGTAATTATAGGCTGACCCCATTAAACCTCACCCTTGTTGCTTGCCAAGCAAATTTCTGTTAAATTGGCTTCTTTGCAGTTTGTCTTAGCATGTGCCTGCCAGGCTGAGGCCAATGTCAATGTCTCAGAAAAGACACCTTGCCTTTTAATGAAAACAAGGGTAGTCTGCTTATTATCCTCCAGCCTCCCTCCCACACTGACAAGAGGAGCATTTCTCTTAGGACTGAATCCCCAGCCTGGATCCTTGGTGCTTTCACCATGGAAAGGAACGTGCCTGTTGGAAGCCAGTCTCCCCTCTGACACCTGCTGTCCCTAGGGACCTTCTCCATGAACGTTGGCAGTCAGCCATTGTTTCAGCATCACGTACACATGATCACTAGAGGTTCCTGATCAGAAGAGGGGATACTCCAGAAGGGTTAGGTTCACCTCTTCCAGTATAGCTCACAGAGGTTCTGGCTAACTCTTCCCACCTACCATCCCAAGGTGGGTGGGCATGAGCCCTTTAGAATGTACCCTCCTATGTCCCCAAAGACCTTTACAGAATGTCTCTCACTCATGACCAGTTCACGCAAGCCCCAGAATGATGCACCTGATACCTGGGTCACATAGGAGAAGTCCATTTCTGAGATCGTCAACTCCTACTTAACTTTTGCTGCCACCAACTTAGTACTAAAGAAACGAAAACTTTCCCCATCCCCTAATTTAGTCCTTATTTTAATGCCAAAAAAAGTATGATAGGGGAACACCTTTTTCCTTGCTTCATCTTTTCTCATCTAAGTTTGGATAATGTTCTAAGGTTGAGTACTGAATGTTATTTATTTTAAAGGATGTAAGTTTTCCATTATAAGATTACTTACAGGAATGGTAACATTTCCAAGTTCTTGGGCGTTACACATTTCCACGGGGATGGAGTGTTCTGGAGAACTTGGCTTTATCTGTATGTGGTAGAGACATAACACTATCCCAGGAAGGGCCTCTGTTATCAAGTACAAGCCTCTTCTCTCCTTTCTGTATGCGGATAGGCTGGGGTTCAAGCAGGCTCACTTGTCTCTGCAGAGAGAGTCGGCAGCAAACTAGGAGGAGCAGCCAGTGCTCCAGGCTCCTGGCGCAGGGCTCTCTCCACGTCTCATCAGAATACAGTGCTTTAAATGAAGCCCTCCATTTGACCCTTATGGGGATGCCAGGCGATAGAGGTGTATTCCATAGCTCCCTGTCTCAGTCTGGCTCCACTCAGTCCCCCACACCCTAAATTTCTGTACATTGGGATATAAACCCACACAGGCTCACAAATATATACGAGCCACTACTCCATGGTATCAGTAATTTTTTTCCTCTTTTCCCCCAGCCCTTGACAACATCATACCCTAGGGCTCCAGCAGCCTCTTGATCTCAATCAGCCTAAGACTGCTGCAGCCTCCAAGGGCACATCCACAGAGCTGCATCCACAGAGCACAATTCAGCCTCTGGAGTTACTTTCACATCTGCTGGGGACCACTGTCATGTCAGCTGGAGGTCACTGTTACATCTCTTGGGAACCGTATTCAGGTCCACAAGACCCGCCTGTCACATCAGCGGGGGACCACAGTCCTGTCTGCTGGAAACCACTGTCACGCCTGCTGAGTGCCATCATCACTGGCTATGCTCACCCCTCAGCTGTTCTCGTCCCTCTTTTACCTCTCTTTCTGCCTCTGTGCTTTGTGCGTAGCTTCCTCCATGTAATAGTTTTTGGTCTGTAAGAGTCAACAAGCTGGACAAACTTAGGCAATGACTCCTCTTCCCTCCTGTAATGTTTCCCCAATGCCCATTCTCCCCTTCTTCCTTTTAGTCCAAGCATAAGACTTAGTCAAGCCTAAGACTCAGCTAAAGGCTGTATCTCTCAGCCTCTTTTGCAGCTGGGGTGGTGGTTCTAGACATTCTAGATAAAGTGATGAAAGTAGAAGGGGTTTGTACAACTTCTGGGCCACGTCCTGTTATGGATGCTGGCTACGCTGCCATCTGCCATTGGGGTTTGTTGGCTGACATCCCTCTTTGAGAATTAGCTCCACTGAAAAGAGCCATCTCACGCAGGGTCATGCCCTCTTCCTATTGATGGAGCAACTCACATCAAGAACTGGTCAAGGGATATAAAGGTGATCCCAAGGCGTGTAGCCTGCCAGGCTCCTCTGTCCATGAAACTGACAGGCAAGAATGCTGGAGTGGGTTGCCATTCCCTTCTCCAGGGTATCTTCCAGACCCAGGGATCAAACCAGGGTCTCCTACATTGCAGGCAGATTCTTCAGATTCTTTACCATCTGTGCCACCAGGGAAGCCCCATAAAGGCATAACTCTCCATCCCAACTCTGAAGGGCCATCTCTGCTTCACAGTTAACTATCAGGTTAGTTGAAGTCAAGCAACTAACTGGTTGTGATTGTCCTGAAGTCTACCTTCTCTCTCTGCACAATTCTGCTTTCTTTCTCTCCCCCGCACAGAGGTTAATGTCAAGAGAACTCCCTAACAGGAAACTCCTTTGCTCTGATCCCCATCTCAGATTTCCTAGGAAACCCACCCTCTGTAAAAGAAAGTTATCTCTGCCTACTTTTCTGTAGGTGGGCACACAGAGAGGGTGGTGATGAGCAAGCGTTGACCATATGAATGAGGCAAATGCCTTACCAGGTGGCGGAGCAACAAGATAGAAAGTACATGGGGCCCTAGATGATGTCATGGTCAAGCTCCCCACAAACGCTGGGCCACTGACCGTCTGCATCCTTCTAGTCTGTGATGTGAGAGAATAGTCAGTTTTGGTCTTCTTTGAGTCATTCTGTTGTTGGGTCTCTGGGCTTCCCTGCTGGCTCAGATGGTAAAGAATCTGCCTGCAATGCAGGAGACCTGGGTTCAATTTCTGGGTCGGGAAAATCCCCTGATGAAGGAAATGACTACCCACTCCAGTATTTTTGCCTGGAAAATTCCATGGGCAAAGGAGCCTGGTGGGCTACAGTCCAGTCCATGGGGTCACAAAGAGTTGGGCATGTCTGAGTGACTAACACACACACACACACATTACTGGATCACTATGTTAGAGCAGTTTAGTCTATACCTTCGGAGTTGAAGAAGTGTGATCAACTCTAGTCAGATAATTTAAGACCACGTAGACCACAGTAAGAATTCAGAAATTTATCTTAGGGGCAATGGCTTTTGTTGCATCCTTAGGCATTGTGTATATTGTTTGTCTAAGAAAAAGCTCTGGAACTGAGCTGCTTCACTCTTAGAGTAGAATTGCCTTGATATATGTTTTTAAAATAGTAACATTAACAGGACTATTTGCCTAAATTGAGTTAGAATGAGTCAATAATTAGAAATTTTTTTGCATTATCCTTACAAAATACAAATTTGTAGATTTCAAATTAATAAAGGCAGAAAAAGAAGTTGATGTATTCTCTTTGGCATTTTGTTTGAATCACTGTTCTTTTGAGTCTCTCTTTACTGGAAGTAGATTTTATTTTTTTTTCCCCTCCAATCTGGCAATCCTGCAGAACTTGAGTGGAAAATAGGATTATGCTGAAAATTCCTTGCAGGAAGGAATGATTAGTGGCCCTATATAACTAAAAAAAAGTAAATTGGAGCCACAAAGACTTGAAAGGTCAAGTCTTTAAAAACTTCTCTATAATATGCGTAACCACACTACCTTCTTGGTTTCCACAGCAAACTAAATTCATATGTTTTCTTGGGGGAAACAGAAGCAACAACATTGTAGCAAAATTTCCCGTTGAATTGTTTTCTGAAAATCAAATAGCAAACAGCTTCCCCAATCTAGTTTGCAACACATCTCTTGGCAATTTGTTGTTTTTGGACACATAGACATAATTATTCAGCTAGGTGGTCTGGGTTGGAATTTCAGTTATTGCTATCCAAATAAAACACTTCTTTTCCAGAAATCAGAGGACTGTACTAACTGTTCTGTCAGAGCCTGGATGAAGACTACGTTGGGAACCTGAGCCTTCTTTCGAGTACTTTCTACTGTCTTTTTCTCTCAAAGTGGACACAGAAGCATCTCTGACAGAGCCCCAGGTTGTAAACAATCCCACGTCTACCTGCTCAACTCCTCAACCATCTCTCATCAGTCTTCCACTGGTATCTCTCCCAAGATGCTTGAAAATGAAAACCACATAAAATATAGCTTTCCTCTTCTTTCTTCAAGACCAGGACAGACTAGTTTCCTCCCAAGGTATACTTATAAATAAGCTTCTTCCCTCAGAACAGTGGTCCTGAACCAGGGACGATTTTGTCCTCTTACCCCACTCCCTGGTGGACATATGGCAATGTATTGGAACACTGGTTGTCACAGCTGGGGGATGCAACCTGAATCCAGTGAATAGAGGCCAGGAGTGCAGCTAATTGTCCTGCAATGCCCAGGAGAGCCCCCAAGACAAAGAATTATCCAGCACAAAACGTCAGTAGGGCTGGGCTGAGAAATCCTACCTAAATAAGATTTGAAATTGTATTTATCTCCGCAAGTAACTGGATATCATATACTCTGAATTTTACTTGGGAGCAGTATTTGGAAACAAAACTTGCCCCTTAGATTATAGTTGCTGGATTTAGCAAGTGAAAATACAGGAAGCTGGGGACTTCCCGGGTGGTCCAGTAGTTAGGAATCCACCTGCCAATACAGGGGACAAGGGTTCCGTCTCTGGTCTGGGACGATTCCATGTGCTGCAGAGCAACTAAGCCCGTGGGCATCATCTACGAAGCCCACACTCTGCAGCAAGAGAAGCCGCTGCCGTGAGAAGCCCGTGCCCCGCAAGGAGAGAGTGGCCCCTGCTCTCTGCAGCCAGAGAAAGCCCGAGCGGCAAGGAAGACCTATCACAGCCCTAAGTAAATAAATAAAAATTCTAAAAAGTACAGGAAGCTGAGTTAAATTTGAAGTTTTTACTTATATGAAAAAATTATCCATTATTCATGTGAAATTACCTGAGCGTCTTATATTTTATCTGGCAACCTTATCTCAGATAGAGATATTTGCCTTACTTTTCACTGGTAGATTCACTTTCATATTTTAAACCATTGATTTTAGTTAAAAGATGCTCACTTTTTAAAAAAATGTCTTTATGTTAATGTGGTACGTAAACAAATTAATTATCTTTCCAAAAAACTGCATGATGATGAATGCAGCTTGAGAGAATCTTTAGTTTCTTTTCTGAAAATTGTGTCAATCTGATTTTTGTTAAATTGCTGTGATGTGATAATAAACTTCCTAATGTTCTTATGCTTTGCTAGGAATGGTCTACACTGATTCTGGATCTGGGCTCACTCTCTTCTAAGATACTTCCCCAAATATACAAATCAGGTTCTTTCACTTTCTTTTCCTGCCAGACCATCTATTACATTCTTTACTCTCAAAATAAAACTAAGTGGTTACCATTTGAGAAGAATATGAATAATTAATATTGATAATCTCAGACAAAATCCAACACACCAGCCACATCACCCAGAAGAAAAGTGACTATAAGGACCAAAACATTAACGTTTTTCTTTCATAAAAATATATGTGTGTATGAACCCAGGGCTGGGGTTAGAAGGCCTGCATTCTGGCTGAGATTCTGCCACTGGCTTCTCTGGGCCTTTCATCCAGAGATGCTCACCCCTCGATACCAGGCTCTCTCTTTACAAAGTTTAAGATGCTTTGTGACTTAGGTATAGAAAAATATATGAGAAATGACTTAATTTTATCACATAACTGTCACATCTACTAAATGAAATGTTAAAAAATAGTTAATTATTTAATAATAATTAGAAAACCAGAGAGGACTTCCCTGAGAAAACCAAATAATCACAAATGTACTAATTAAATTAACCTTTAACTATACTTCTCTATATTACACATGGAATTACAAGCTGCTAAACTTAAAAAAATCCAGAATCTATTACCTTTTGCCAATATAGGAAGAGCTGGAGAAATAGTACAGTAAAAATGAAGACATTTACAGTGTTTTCTGTATAGTAGCACTGAAGCACTAAAATAGTCCCAAAAAGAGCTAAGAAAAAGAACAAGCAAAAACTATCTTGCTCCAACATATACTGAATGTGTAAAACAGGTAAGTAATGAGAACCTACTGTGTAGCACAAGGAGCCCTCTACTCAATTTCTGTGGTAACCTAAACGGGAAGAAAATCCAAGAAAGGGGATATACGTATACGTATAGCTGATGCACTTTGCTGTACAGTAGAAACTATGGTAAAGTAGAAAAATACTGTAAAGCAACTATACTCCAATAAAAGTTAAAAAACCATACGTGTATTTTGAATGCAACTGTTGCACGTGATCTTGGTTTAATTACTGTCATTTCTGAGCTCTCCATATTCTAATATTTAAAATTGGTTTTTATTTTTTTCATTTACCACAGTTGCAGAATGCTAAAAGTTGCCACTTTGCCCCAGTGGAGGTAAACGCTTCCTTCATCTTCAGTCTATCTGTCCATCTTCAGGTTTTTCTGAATTTCTAAATCAAATCCACCAACCACAGAGAAGGGAAGACTCTAGGAGCTGAAAAGCAAGAGGGGTCAAACTCGATGTCCTCGAAGGCCCAGCTTGCAGGACGGGTCTGACAGGACCTCGGAACTGTGTCCCAGGAAGGAAGGCCCAGAGACGCTGGGTCACCGGGAGGCACAGGGTCCTGGTTTCCCCAGGCCAGTCGAGTGCAGTGCTGATCTCACGTACAGAATGAACGGTGTCATTCACACGTCGTAGTCATCATTCTAAAATGGATAATCTAAATTTTTTCTGTTTTCTCCTCTTTGGGAAAACAATAAACATTGAAGGCAACCCTGAATGACACTTTCAGTTCCAGCTCAGTTATTGCAGCTCGGGTTCCTTGTGAAAGTGACATGGGGAGAAAATCAGGAAACTGAACTGGGCGGTTTTCAAAGTCCTAGCTCTAAGCTGTACTTCCCTCTACCTTCATCTCTGTGGCCCTGATTCATTTATGCCACTCTAGGAGAGCCCCAAGTGAGTGACCCACCCCCTAATTCCTATCACGTGCTTACTTCCATGTGCTCGGTTGCACTTTTAACTTCTAAAGAAACAGACTTGTAGAGGAATGCTTAAAACCCACAGTATAGGAAGAGCTTCTCCAGACTCTCTCCCCAGTCTGTTTCTGATGATAAATACCAGATGCTTTGGAGGAAGACGAACTATACAGACAACTTGCATGTAAACTACGCAGTCATGGCGAGACAGGGTCTGGAAGGGAAATGGGGTTTCATTTTGAACTTGGGCATGGCGTCTGCTTCTGCCCCCAAAGGGGAGCAGTTTTGAGTTGCTGTAGGTTCATTCATATATGTGTGCTCATTGTTTCTCTTCTCTTCGTGAGGGAACTGCATTAGCCCTTTTCTTTTTCCCTTTTCCTCTTGGAAGTTCTGGTTGTATCTGGTTTGTAGAGATCAGAACTGCCATGGGCAGTTGCTTGAGCCTCTTGTGTGGTGAGAAGGGGTTGGAGAGCTTACTCAGTCAGGGCAAATCACTAGTAAACAGCAGGGTGTGGCCACTAACCTAATCCTTCAGCAAGCTCTCTAGGCTCAAAACTACCCTTCTCCTCTCTTTTGAGTTCCCCTTACTTATTCCTCTTCTTGGTCTAATCCCCTTGCTCCCTGATCCCTTTCTTGCTCCCTCTCCCCTTTCCCTAAATATTTCCTGAATCTCCAATTTGTTCTTTAAAAGTTTATGAAGTGCTTTGACATATAAACAAATATAAGGAATAATATAACGAATATTTGTTTCTACTGCTCAGCTAAGTTTGTTACTACAAATTATTACAGCCAATTCTCTCTCTCTCTTCTGATATATCCACCCTCCGTTCTCTGTCCCAGGAGTTAAACATAATGCTTAACTTGCTACTCATTTATCTATAACAGATTATAATATGGAACTTTAAAAAACTTGCTCTCACTGGAAACATTCTTTGTTCTTGTGATAAGAATCAGGGCATTTAAAACTAATACATATATAGGGACTTCTCTGGTGCTCCAGTGGTTGAGAATCCACCTTCCAATGCAGGGGACATGGGTTTGACCGCTAGCTGGGGAACTAAGATCCCACATGTACTGATACTACTGAGTCTGCACGTCACAGTGAAAATCCCTGCACCACAACTAAGACCCAGTGCAGCAAGATAAACAAACAAAGTATATTTTTAAAAACCCGTATATATAGAATGGATAAACAACATCCTACTGTACAGCACAGGAAACTACATTCAACATCCTGTGATAAACCATAAGGGAAAAAATAGGAAAAAGTGTGTGTGTGTATATATACACACACATCCAACAAGTCAATCTTAAAGGAAATCAACCCTGAATATTCATTGGAAGGACTGATGCTGAAGCTCCAATACTTGGGCCACCTGATACGAACAGCCGACTCATTGGAAAAGACCCTGATACTGGGAAAGATTAAAGGCAGCAAGAGAAGGGGACAAAAGAGGATAAAATGGGTGGATGGCATCACTGACTCAACAGACAGGAGTTTGAGCAAGTTCCAGGAGATGGTGAAGACAGGGAAGCCTAGCGTGCTGCAGTCCATGGGGTTACAAAGAGTCGGACATGACTGAGCGACTGAACAATAACGTATACATTATATATAACATATATTTATGCATATACGTACATTCTTATATGTCCATATGGACATCGCCAGATGGTCAATACCGAAATCAGATTGATAATATTCTTTGCAACGGAAGATGGAGAAGTCTTACATAGTCAGCAAAAACAAGACCATGAGGTGACTGTGGCTCAGATCTTGAACTCCTTTTGCAAAATTCAGTCTCAAATTGAAGAAAGTAGGGAGAACCAATAGATCATTCAGGTATGAGCTAAATCAAATCCTTTAGGATTATACAGTAGAAGTGACAAACAGATTCAAGGGATTAGATCTGATAAGAGTGCCTGAAGAACTACAGACAGAGTTTCATGACACTCTACAGGAGGCAGAGATCAAGATCATCCCCAAGAAAAAGAAGTGCAAAAAGGCAAAATGGTTGTCTGAGGAGGCCTTACAAATAGCTGAGAAAAGAAGAGAAGCAAAAGGCAAAGGAGAAGGGGGAAGATAGACCCACCTGAATGCAGAGGTTCAAAGAACAGTAAGGAGAGAGAAGAAAGCCTTCATAAGTGAACAGTGCAAAGAAATAGAGGAAAACAATAGAATAGGAAAGACTAGATCTCTCTTCAAGGAAATTAGAGATACCAAGGGAACATTTCATGCAAACATGGGCTCAATAAAGGACAGAAATGGTGTGGACCTAACAGAAGCAGAAGATATTAAGAAGAGGTGGCAAGAATACACAGAAGAACTGTACAAAAAAGATTTGATGATGGCATGACCACTCACCTAGAGCCAGATATCCTGCAGTGTGAAGTCAAGTGGGCCTTAGGAAGCATCACTACAAACAAAGCTAGAGGAGGTGATGCAATTCCAGTTGAGCTATTTCAAATCCTGAAAGATGATGCTGTGAAAGTGCTGCACTCAATATGCCAGCACATTTGGAAAAATCAGCAGTGGCCACAGGACTGGAAAAGGTCAGTTTTCATTCCAATCTCAAAGAAAAGCAATGCCAAATAATGTTCAAACTACCACACAATTGCACTCATCTCACACACTAGCAAAGTAATGCTTAAATTCCTCCAAGCTAGGTTTCAACAGTACATGAACTGGGAACTTCCAGATGTTCAGATGGATTTAGAAAAAGCAGAGGAACCAGAGATCAAAATGCCAACATCTGTTGGATCATAGAAAAAGCAAGAGAATTCTAGAAAAACATCTACTTCTGCTATATTGACTATGCTAAAGCCTTTGACTGTGTGGATCACAACAAACTGGAAAATTCTTAAAGAGATGGGAATACCAGACCACTTTACCTACCTCCTGTGAAAACTGTATGCAGGTCAAGAAGCAACAATTAGAACCAGACATGGAAAAACAGACTGTCAAAATTGGGAAAGGAGTGCATCAGGGCTATATATTGTCATCTTGTTTATTTAACTTATATGCAGAGTACATCATGTGAAATGCCAGGCTGGACAAATCACAAGCTGGAATCAAGACTGCCAGGAGAAATATCAATAACCGCAGATATGCAGATGACACCACCCTTATGGCAGAAAGTGAAGAACTAAAGGGCCTCTTGATGAAAGTGAAAGAGGAGCGTGAAAAAGCTGGCTGAAAACTCAACAGTCAGAAAACTAAGATCAAGGCATCTGGTCCCATCACTCAATGGCATATAGATGGGGAAACAGTGGAAACAGTGACAGATCTTATTTTCTTGAGCTCCAAAATCATTGCAGACAGTGACTGCAGCCATGAAATTAAAAGATGCTTGCTCCTTGGAAGAAAAGCTCTGACAAACCTAGACAGCATATTAGAAAGCAGAGACATTACTTTGCCAACAAAGGTCCATCTAGTCAAAGCTGTGGGTTTTCCAGTAATCATGTAGGGATGTGAGAAGAAGGCTGAGTGTTGAAGAACTGATGCTTTTGAATTGTGGTTGTTGGAGAAGACTGTTCAGAGTCCTTGGATGGCAAGATCAAACCAGTCAATCCTAAAGGAAATCAGTCCTGAACATTCATTGGAAGGACTGATGCTGAAGTTGAGACTCTAATACTTTGGCCACTTGATACAAAGAGCCAACTCACTGAGAAGACTCTGATACTGGGAAATATTGAGGGCAGGAGGAGAAGGGGACAACAGAGGATGAGATGGTTGGATGGCATCACCGACTCAATGGACATGAGTTTGAGCAGGCTAGGGAGATAGTGAAAGACAGAAAAGCATGGCGTGCTGTCATCCATGGGGTCGCAAAGAGTCAGACACATGACCAAGCGACTGAACAACAACACATATATTCATCAGTATATACGTATAACTGAATCACTTAATAGTACAGCAGAAACCAATGCAACATTGTAAATCAACATACTTCGATAAAATGAATTGAAAAAAGAATCAGGGCATTTAATTAAATTTTAAAAGAGAAAAATGAAATTAAGTTTTTCAAGAGAATGTACATTGAAATAACAGTTCCTCCAGCCACCTCCTGCTGCAGGGGCACGCACTAGTTAAAGTCCCCAGTACCATCAGCACAGCCGTGTTCAGGAGTCTTTTTTTTGAATCTCTGTAATTTTAATACTCTTTTGTTCAGTTCTCAGTCTTTGCTTTTTTTTTTCTCTTTCGGAATTTCCCCAACTGTCCAAATGTTTCTCTCCTGTCTCGTTATGGGATTCAACCCAGTGACATTTACTGCTTAGACAATTTATTCTTGAATATAAAATTTTCTCTCTGCTTTGCCCTGAACGAATATACTTGACTTCCTTGGCACCTTTCTATTTAAGTCATTTGGTGAAAAAGAATGAAGGCCATTCCCATTAGGATGGAGCAGGAGGTCACTGAGAGGGGTGCTTCCGGCCCTCCGGAGGCGGGGTGACTATTAAACATGGCAGAGGTCATGGTCCTTGGGCCCCTGTTCCTTTTTGGAAAATGTTAATGGTTTAGGGGCAGCAGAGTCATCCTTAGCACCTGGGCCTTCCTGACATCCACTGAGGGGATGTCCGTCCCTGATGCCAGCACTGAGAGAGGCCTCTGCTCCCAGCAGGCCCAGCAGAAGTGCCAGGGTAGAGGTGCCCTTGCTGTCAAGTTCTGGTCTCAGATCCAGATTCACCTCTGTCTTGGGCAGCTACTGAAGGCAGTGGCTGGATGCCCAAAGAGGAGAGTCATGGCTGTGGGGTACCCACCAAGGGTAAGCCCAGAATTAGATGCTATTTTAATGCTAATTACAATTAACAAAAGAGAGTGCATGGTATGGTATAAAATATGAGGGTAAAAGATATCTAACCAATAGACTCAAAATACAAACAATATTGGAAGTAAGGTTGTATAACACGGGCTTTTCCCAAGTAATGCTATTTAACTGTTTTCCTTTTTTTTTTTTTCTCTCATTCTTACAATATGATTTACTTTCATCTTTGGCTAACAGTTAATTTCAAGAATGTCTATGAAGTAAATATGGCTTAGTATAAAAAGCTCAGGCTTTGGAGACAAACAACTGGGTAAAACCCCTCACGTAATCACTTTTCAGGACAAGATATTTACCCTTGGTTCCTCCGAGTCTGAATTCCTTAGCATGACTACATAGACCTCTGACTATGCCTGTAGTCTTAATTCTCATTATCATCTACTGCTCACTTTATCCTCCTAAAATGTTGGGTTACATGTCCCCAGATCACAGCATACTCTTTCTTTCCTCCTTGTCTTTACTGGAATCATTATCTCTGCTAGGAACTACTCCCTGGCCATGAGGGTGTCTGCCTGACCCTGCTTCATCTTCAAGTGCTTTGCAGATGGTGAGTGATTCCCTCCCATGCAATTTCATAATACCCTGAATTTATCCCTGTTAGCACGAAGCACATGAATGGGTGTTACATGTTTATCTCCTCCAATATAAGCCATTCAGAAACAAGAATCACGTCTTATTTATCTTGGTATCATTGGTAACAGCCTTAAGTAAACTCAATAAATATTTGCTGGATTAGAAGGGATATATCTGTGAAATGAGTATAATACCAACCCTAGGATTATTGAAAGGAGAAATATTAAAATGCTGACTGCTAATTCTGTTACTCAGCTTTCTTCCAATGTATTTCTAAAACACAGAAACAAACATATCATACATGCAAATAAAATATATATTGACAGTCACTTCTAGATGTCATTTTTATACTCACATTTTTCATAGAAAAGTATGTGCAACAGAGTTACAACTATATTTGCTAATTTTAAGATACCATTGGCTTATGAAATCCAAATAGCAGGAAGATGCTTAAGGACCAGAGGAACAGTTTAATTGAAAGTCAACTGGTCTCTCTTAATTTATATAAACTGTTGGTCATATCTGCGAGTAGACATTATCTTGAAGAAGAATAAATGTAAAAATACATTGGCTTTCAAAAAGATCCTCATACATGGTGAACACATCTATACTTAAGACGATCAGGGAGAAGAGAATTTCTCTTCAAAATGGAAGATCATTGGGGATATTTCCTTTGCTTGAGGAGGTTTCTTCAACAAATCCTGCCATGTGATGCTTCCTTCACCCATCACACACACACACACACACAGAGAGACACAGACACAGACACACACACACACACACACACACACACACAAGTTCTTGGTGTACCACCCCTGGATATTGATACGGAGCCACTGTTACACGCTGGAAGATATACCCAAGAGAACCCCTTCTGCACTTGCCTTACTCACTCTCATTACCTTGTAGGTTTCCAGTATTTAGTTAGCCTTAGAAGCAACTTAGCAGCAGCAGCAGCGGCCGCAGCAGATGAGAGTTTAAGGTCCCTTAATTACCTCCTCCAACAAAGAGGGGGAAAGGCACAGAAACTGTGTTTATTCACACACCGGTCTTATTCTCTCAGCCTTATAATGGCAATCAGAGGTACAGGGTGGAAGGCTGTGGTGGCAGTAACAGAGGACATGAAGTATTTAGAAGCCAGAGAATAGATAGGCCTTGTAGATGCAGTGGTCAGCAAAAGGAGGGAGTTTCCGGAACCGGGGAGAGGGTGCAATGGACAGAGAACACAAAAAGCAGAGGAATCACTACAAGGACAGATAGACATTGTGACAAAAAGCCAAGTGTAAGACTGAGATGTTGGAAAACCTGAAGGGTCAGTAAAAACTCTGCTCCTTTAACCTATTCTGTGTCCCCCTCTCCCCTTTAAGGGCGCTCCCATCAGCCTTGTGCATCTATTATCCACTTGCTGGATGCTCTGGGGGATATATTAATAAGACTTAGCTTTTGCATTTGAGGGCTTCCCTGATGGCTCAGACAATAAGAAAATCTGCGGGCAGTGCCAGAGACCCAGGTTTGATTCCTGGGTCAGGAAGATTCCCTGGAGAAGGAAATGGCTCCCCACTCCAGTATTCTTGCCTGGAGAATTCCATGGGTAGAGGACTGGTGGGCTACAGTCTATGGGGTCATAAAGAGTCAGACACGACTGAGCCAGTAACACTTTCACACTTACATATGAGGTAGAAAACCAGGACAGAACTTCATGTGTGGGAAACATACGGTGTGAACAGGTATGTTGTACAAAATTAATAATATTAACAAGTATTCATATACAAAGACATTTTGCCAAGCAGTCAACACATATTCCATTCTCTTATATGCGTTTTGGCTTGATTTTAGTTGCCTTATTTTACTAAGGTAACATCAACATCTAGCTTCATGTTGCCTTAGTAACCTTGCTGTGTATAAGAAGCAAGTTCAAGAGCTGTGAAAAATACAAAGTGCAAAACTGTCCTGTGACACCATTTCAAACTCACTGGACCCTGTCATCACTGGACTCTTCCTAACTCACACCCATTACTTAAAATACGCACTAAGTAAAATATATGCTTAGTCTGCAAAGCATATATTAACATTAAAACACTGATGTGAGTAATGGCTGACATTTCAAGAAGAGATTTCAATAAAGTGAGGTATCAGACCAGAAAAAATATGTGTCATTTACACAACGGATATGATTGTGCACATAGATATAATTTATGGATATGGAATATTTTAAAATGCTGCTTGCTTAAGACAATTTGTGTATAAAGCAAAGAACCCCTGAGGAATGAATCCCTACTGATCCAAATGGCAGGACTTCACAAGACAGAGCTTAGTTGTTCTTCACCATGAAGGGTAGATTATTAATCTGGGAAAGTTAATACAGCTCCCCAAAACTTAACAATATCATGGAACGACTTAAGTTTTGGAAATCACTAAAATTATTTTACATATTCTTTTTTAAATATTCCATAGAATGGTACTTTTTAACTTTTTAATTATTACCATTAAAAAATGAGGCAAATGAGACATTGTGAAAGTCACTCAGTTTTGTCTCTTTGTGACCCCATGGATGCAACTGAAGCAACTTAGCACGCATGCATAGTATACGTAGATGTATCAGAGTTGCTAATCCCAGACAGCCCGAGTTGTCAGTTCTTGTCAGGGCTTCCCAGGTGGTGATAGCAGTAAAGGACCTGCCTGCCAATGCAGGAGACATAAGAGATGCAGGTTTGATCCCTGGGTCGGGAAGATCCCCTGGAGGAGGGCATGGCAATCCACTCTAGTATTCTTGCCTGGAGAATCCCATGCACAGAGGAGCCTGGTGGGCTACAGTCCATAGGGTCACAAAGAGTCAGACACGACTGAAGTGGCTGAGCACAGCACAGCGTCTCTGTGGAACACAACTTCATCAATAACAGTACAGTGCAAAGAGCAGTTCTTTTTGCCTTTAGTCAGATGAACTCATTTCCAAAGCTGCTTAGATGAGGACAACCCTCCATCCCTTTCAGTTCTGTTGTTCCAAACATTTGTAAGAAAGATTCTTTTGTCAGTCTATATCTCATGGTGGGATCTTCTGACCCCCTAAATAATTTTTAAAATTTCATATATTAAGGGTTACTTTTTGTGCTGTAAAATTCTATGGATTTAAACTAACGGATCATGTTATATACCCACCATTAATGTGGATTTAAACTAATGGATCATGTTATATACCCACCATTAAAGTATCATACAGAATGGTTTCATCTCCCTGAATAATCCCCAGTGCTTCATCCATTCAACCTTTTTCTCCCTCCATCTAAACTCCTGGTGACCATCAATCTTTCTACTGTATCTTTAGTTCTGCCTATTCCAGAATGTCATGTAATTGGAATCATGTAATTTTTCAGATTCACTTTTTTCATTTAGTGGTATGCATGGTAAGTTCATCCATGTCTTTCAGGGTTTTGACAGGTCATTTATTTTTATAGCTGAATAATATTCCAGTGTATGGATATCTCACAGTTTATTTATCTACTCAGCTATTGAAGGACATTGGTTCCTCCCAGTTTTGGGTGATTATAAATAAAGCTACTATAAACATTCCTGCGCAGATTTTTGTGTGAACACAGGTTTTCAAATCAGCTGAATATATACTTAGGGGTACAAATGCCAGATTGTATGATATATTAGTTTCCTAGGTCTGCTTAACAAATTACCATTAAATTAGGTAGCTTAAAACAACATAAACTTATTCTCTCACAGTTTGAGTTTAGAAATGAAGTGAAAATTGAGTGTCAATGGGGTCAAGTTCCCCCTGAAGACTCTATGGGAGAAAACTTGCTTGCTTCTTCCTAGATTCTTATGGCTGCCAGAAATCCTTGGTGTTCCTCGGCCTGTTGACACATCACTCCAACCTCTACCGGTCCTTGCACAACCAGCTTCCCTCTCTGTGGGTCTGTTTCTCTGTGCCTCTGTGTCTCCATCTTATAAGAACATCAGTTATCGGATTTGGGGTCCATCCTAATTCAGTATGTGTGCGTGCTAAGTTGCTCAGTTGTGTCTCTTTGCAACCCTATGGACCATAGCCCCCGAGGCTCCTCTGTCCATGGGATTCTCCAGGGAAGAATACTGGAATGTGTTGCCATTTCCTCTTCCCGATTCAGGGATTGAACCCACGTTTCTTATGTCTCCTGCATTGGCAGGCTGGTTCTTTACCACTAGAGGCACCTGGGAAGCCCCTAAGTCTGTATGATCTCATTTTAACTTGTCTACATCCGCAAACCCTCTATTTCCAAATAAGGTCACATCACAGGTACTAGGGGTTAAGACTTCAACATAATTTGGGGGAAGTGGAAAAATTCAACCCACAATATATGGTAAGAGAGTCTTTAGTTTTGGGAGAAGCTGCCTTGCAAAGTTTTGCTTTCCTACCTGCAATGAATGAGCGTTTCTGTTGTCCACAGCCTTGCAAAACATTTGGGATCATCAGTTTTCTGGGTTTTAGCCATTCTGGTAGGTGTATAGTGATATCTCCTTGTATTAATTTGCAATTCCCTAATGACAAAGGCGGAGAAGGCAATGGCAACCCACTCTAGTACTCTTGCCTGGAAAATCCCATGGATGGAGGAGCCTGGTGGGCTGCAGTCCATGGGGTCGCTAAGAGTAGGATACAACTGAGCAACTTCACTTTCACTTTTCACATTTCACTTTCATGCATTGGAGAAGGAAATGGCAGCCCACTCCAGTGTTCTTGCCTGGAGAATCCCAGGGACGGGGGAGCCTGGTGAGTTGTCGTCTATGGGGTCACACAGAGTTGGACATGACTGAAGCGACTTAGCAATGACAAATGATGTTGAGCATCTTTTTATATGTTTATTGTCATCTGTCTATTCTCTTCGATGAGATATCTGTTAACATCTTTTCCCCATTTTTAAATTGGATTGTTTGTTCTCTTGTTTAGTTTCAAGAGTTCTTTGTATATTTTGGATACAAATCCATTAACAGATAGGTGTTTTGTAAATATTTTATCTATTCATTCACCTAACAGGATATTTTATATTTTTATTATTAAATTTTATGTATTTTTTCCTTTGAGACTTCCTCTTTGACTCATTGATTATTTATGAGTGGGTTATTTAACTGAGTTTGGAGATTTTATTGTTGTCCTTCTATTTCTTATTTCCAGCTTGATTCTAGTATGGTCAAAAATACTTCCTGTATGAGTTCATCAATTTTTGTTGTTGTCGATGTTTGTTTTATGACTTAGGATATGGTCTATCTTGGTGAGTATTCTGAATGTTCCATGGGCTCTTGGAAAGAATGTGTGTTCTGTGGTTGATTGGTGTGTTCTATAAGTGTGAATTAAAGCCTGTGTTTAATTCATTGAAATGTTTGCTTATTTTCTGTCCAGTAGTTCTATCAGTTGCTGAGGAGGGAGTGGTAACTATAATTCTGGGTTTGTCTATTTATTCTTTCATATCCATCAGTTTTTCCTCATGTGTTTTGAAGCATTGCTGTTTGGTGCACACACTTAGGATTGGTGTGGCTTCTTGGTGGGTTGGCCCATTTGTTGTTATACAATATCTATCTTGTCTCTAGCAGTTTTCTTTCCTCTGGAGCCTACTTTATCTGATATTAATATGCCAACTCTTACTTTTTTGTGTGATCAATATTTGCATGGTATCACTTTCTCCATCCTTCTCTGTCCAAGCTACCTATGCCATCATGTTTGAAGTTCCTTGTAGACATTATTTATCTGGGTTGTGTGTGTGTTTTTAAATTTTTATTGGCATATAGTTGATTTATATTGTTGTGTTAGTTTCTGCTCTACAGCAAAGTGAGTCAGTTATATACATACATATATCCACTCTTTTTTAGATTCTTTTCCTATATAGGTCATTACAGGGTACTGAGGAAGAGTTCCTTGTGCTATGTGGTAGGTCCTTATTATGGGTTGTGATTTTTTTATTCACTCTGCCAATCTCTGTCTTCTAATTGGTGTATCTAGACCATTTACATTTAGAATAATAATTGATTTTGTGAGTTCAAGTCTGTCATTTTATTATTTGTTTTCCATTAATTCCTTGCCAATCATTCTTCTGTTGCTCACACATGCTCTTGTTTTCTTTTTTTTTTTTTTTGGTGGAGGGGGTTACTTAAACATTTCTTAGAATACTATTTTGATTTCTTTAATGTTTTTTGAGTATATCACTTTGTATTATTTTCTTATTGGTTGCTCTAGGTATTACAATATATATATATAACTTATCACAGTCTACTGGTATATGATGTTTTATCACTTTGAGTGAAGAATAGAAACCTTATTTCCTTTTAGGACCCTCATTTTTTAAATATGATTCCTCTGTTTAAACATAATTGATCACTATGTCACATAATACTATTTTTGTTTCACTTAATTCTTAGTCATGTATGGATGTGAGAGTTGGACTATAAAGAAAGCTGAGCACCAAAGAATTGATGCTTTTGAACTGTGATGTTGGAGAAGATTCTTGAGAGTCCCTTGGACTGCAAGGATATCCAACCAGTCCATCCTAAAGGAGATCAGTCCTGAGTGTTCCTTGGAAGGAAGCTGATGCTGAAGCTGAAACTCCAATATTTTGGCCACCTGATGTGAAGAACTGATTCATTTGAAAAGACCCTGATGTTGGGAAAGATTGAAGGTGGGAGGAGAAGGGGACGACAGGATGAGATGGTTGGATGGCATCACTGATGCTATGGACATGAGTTTGAATAAACTCTGGGAGTTGGTGATGGACAGGGAGGCCCAGCGTGCTGTAGACCATGGGGTGGGAAAAGTCAGACACAACTGAGTGACTGCACTGAACCTGTTTATTGCACTTCACAGATACTGCTTAAAAAAAACTGAAGGTTTGTGGCAATCCTGTATTGGCACTATTTTCCCAACAGCTTTTGCTTATTTTGTGTCTCTGTTCCACATTTTGGTAATTCTCAAAATATTTCAAACTTTTGCATTATTATATTTGTTAAGTGACAGTAATAGCGATCTTTACTGTCACTATTTTAAAAAGATTATGACTCACTGAAGGTTCAGATGATGGTTAGCATTTTAGCTATAAAGTCTTTAAAATTAAGTGCTATAAAGTTTTTTTTTTAAGCCATAATGCTATTGTACAGACTAAACAGACTATTGTATAGTGTAAACATAACTTTTATATTCACTGGGAAGCTAAATGTGATTCACTTTATTGTGATATTTGCTTTATTGTGGTGATCTGGAAATGAACCCACAATATCTCCAAGGTATGCCTGTACAAAATACAACAGGTTCACTGCATGGGAAGTGCAAAATGAATCCCTTTCAATACATATCACTCTCTAATAGCCTTGATACCAAATAAATAAATGAACCTGCTTCCCATTTACATTTCTAGGCAATAAAGTATCATTAGAGGAAGTCACATAATTGTACTCACTTAGCTAGGCTCCAGGATGGCTGAGCCCCACTCCTGAAGGTTTAGATTCCATTTTCTTTCAATTCCAAGGGGAATTCCTAGCATCCCTTTTTCTATTATCCTCAGGACCAAGCTTTAAAAGGTACTAAAACCCAGGTCTCCACACAGGATTTCTAACAGATAGAATTGGTAAAATGTAAATTGATCCTGTAACATTCTCCAGCTAACTTCATTTCTATAAAAAGTTGAATAAATATTTAAAGAATATCTCCTTGAAAGGGCATCTAATTATTAGCCTGCCCACGGCTTTCACTTGATTTGTCTCCTTTATAGTAATTTAAATTTGACCTTTGCCACTGTCAGCAATGCTTCTATTCACCTCTTGCTAACTCCCTGGTATATCCTCTAAATTGCTTTCTCTCTCTCTTTAGAGCCCCAATCTCTTTCCATCATGCTCTTTTGACTTGTTTTCTAATGTAACAGGGAAATTTGAAGGTAATTGATTTGCGCTAACTCAGCACCTCCTGCTCGCCTTGAAACTTCCTCCAGTGTCAGAAAGAAAGCATGTCTCTTCATTTTCAGTGCTAGCGCCACTGCTCAAGCTCCTGATCTCTGCCTCTCAACACTTACAGTAATTCCTAGGAGCCCATTCATCTTCTTGCTGCCATCTTCAGGCTTTTGCTCAGCAGTAGCCAGCTTTGTCTTCATCTGTATGTAGACTCACCCTGTCATCTCCTACAAGAACTGTACCTTGAGTCTTCTGCTCCCGTCCTATTCCTTTCCTTCCTTTATGTGGTCATATCTTGTACATTCAGATATTTTCTATATACTTTATCTGATATATTCCTTGAGATATTGTACCTGCCTCTATTCCTAATACCATTTTCTTTAGTAATCACTTGCAATTTGATTTATAACAACCTATTCAATGAGAAATGTTCAGTGCAAGGATGCAAGGTGACTCTTGTCTGATAATATCCTGCAGCATTTCCTCCCTTTATTTTCTCACACCACTTAAATTTATATAATACAGTGTATTGGTTCACAAAACCTTTCCTCCTATCACGTTCATAAAACAATAGAATTCCACTTCCCATCCATGACTATGTGAATCCATTAATATTGTATTAAGACTTAGTCTTCTTTTTCACTTCCTCAGAACTACATATTCCCATACCTTCCAATATCACTAATTCTGGTTCTCAAGTTAATAAACACTCTTCCCGATCAGTCTCTAGCTTATTATCAAATCCCACATCCATTAATTGTCTTAGATGCTCTGCCATTGTCATTCCCTTCTCCAAGCCTTGATTTATGCAGCATAGCCCATACGTAGTGCTGTTCTCTGTGTCAATTTAAACCCAGCGTACTCATCCTTCAAGGTCATCCAAGGTCACCCAAGGCCCTATATCTTCTCTCAGGCCTTTGCCAAACACGGCAGTACATTATAGACTTTCTCCAAAGCCACGTTAGACTTGAGACAAAATTGTGGTCTGCTAGACAAAATGGTACCTCCTAACCATCTCTAGTTAACTCAAATATGTAGACCTTATTTTACCAACTATCCCTTTGAAAGCACAAATACAAGTTTCTATTTTCTTACTGCCCAGCAGGGTGCTGGGCATACAGAAGTTGCTTCATGAAGTTGTTTAATGGTTTAATTCTAAACAAATACTAACAAGTATTGATAGTGATTTCATGGCACTGATAATTCTACTCTGAGTGAAACTAGGATTTTTATAGGACTACTTAGAAGGTTACAGGTAGAATGTCCATCAAAGAGTTTACAAATAGGGGCTTTCCTGGTGGTCCCGTGGTTAAGCATCCACTTTGCAACACAGGGGACGCGAGTTCAATCCCTGGTTAGGGAACTAAAATCCCACTTGCTGCAGAGCAGCTAAAGCCCATGCACCACAGCTACTGGGCCCTCGAACCATAACTAGAGTCCGTGTGCCATATGAAAAGATCTTGCATGATGCAATGAAGATCCTGTGCAACTAAGGCCCAACACAGTAAAAAAAAAAGTTTACAAATAATAAATGCTGGAGAGGGTATGGAGAAAAAGGAACCCTCCTTAAAAGAACTAAAAACAGAGTTACCACATGACTCTGTTATCCCACTCCTGGGCATGTATCTGGAGAAAAACATAATTCAAAAAGACGCATGCATGTCAATGTTCACAGCAGCACTTGTCAACAGCCAAGATATGGAAACAAGCTAAGTGTCCATCAACAGCTGAATGGATAAAGATCTGTTTTATATATACACACTCAGTGGAATATTTCCTAAAAAAGAGTGAAATAATGCCATCTGCAGCAACATGGATGGACCTAGAGATGATCATACTAAGGGAAGTAAGCCAGACAGAGAAAGACAAATATCATGTGATACTGCTTATATGTAGGATGCAAAAAAATGATACAAATGAACTCCTTTACAAAACAGAAATAGAGTCACAGAGATAGAAAACAAAATTATGGTTACTAAAAGAGAAAGGGAGCAAGGAATAAATTAGGAGTTTGAGATGAAAATACACACACTACTATATGTAAAACAGATAACCAACAAGGACCTCTGTGTATAGCACAGAGAACTATTCTTAATACCTTTCACTAAAAGAGAAAGTTAAAAAAGAACAAATATAGATATTTTGTTGTTGTACACTGTCTCACACACACATACATCTGAATCACTTTGCTGTACTACTGGAAACTAACACAACATTGTAAATCAACTATATTTCAATTTTTTAAAAGATGAAGGCTACAGGCAGAATGACATAGTGTTTAAGAGTATGAGCCTAGAATGCCTGGGCTCCAATCCTATCTCTATCACCTGTTGGCTAGGTGACCTTGGGAAGGTTAATTAACAACTTTGGGCCTTAATTTCCCTCCCTGAAAATAGGGGAACATTATAGTACTTACCTCATGGAGTCATTATGAAGGTCAAATGTGTTATGTTGGATACTTAAAACAATTTCCAGCATGCAGAAACTGTTCCATGAATGTCAACTATTATTAAATGCTTATCAGACACAAAATGATGGTATCTCAGAACTACTTCCTTTATAAGTGAGTGAGTCGAGGAATAAAGGTAAATAATTGGCTCAAGGTCATAGGGCTATTTAGAAACAAAGTCAGGAAACCGGTTCTCCTGATCTCCATTCAGTATTCGTTATTTTCCTCCCCAAGAATTCCATATCTGAACATGGAAATGACTTATATAAGTTTAGAGTTAAAAGCAACATTAAACGATTTCTAGTTCATAATGCATGATCACTTGTTACTTTCATCTTTGCTGACAGCACCATTTCCCAGATTCTTAACAACCCAGACAAAGGATCCTAACAGAATCTGTAACACGGCTCCTAAGTTAAGGAACACATGAGGGATAGGAATGGATGCCAAAATCAAGTCCCTGGAGTCCAGATGACCATCACTAGATGAAACTATTTTTAATGTCTATATTTTGAAAAATAAGATTTCTTTTTCTGGGAAAACATTGTCTGGAATACTCATTATAAAGTTGTAATTCAGGTCATCCCACACATACATAAATGTTTTGCAGATAGTATGCTTCCTGGTAGGAATCTGAAATTATGATTTTGACAAACTTTGAACAATATTCTTTAGCAGCCATAAAAATGCACAGGGGCCAACTACCCATACCATGCGTAATTCCTGAAGGTTTCGGCTTTCGGTGTGGTTCTCTGGAACAATACTCAGCCTGGTTGTGCAATCAACTGTGCTAGGGTTTTAAAATTCAATCTAGCAAATATAGACTCTCCAGAGAAATTGCAGCAATAAAAAAACTGCTATTAAATAGATACAAATAAACCTGTGTGTAAAGATTCTCTCATCAAAAGCAATAGCATGCCATTCTCTGTCTCAACGCAATGCTAAGAGATTAAATTTCCCTTTAATGCAAATGAAACTGTCTTTTGTAACAGTAGCAATAACGGAGAAGGCTGAGCTGAGTAATTAATAATAACTGTGTGTACACAAAGAATGTACATCCACTTTAACTCCCCTCTCTTCTATAAATAAGACTCAAGCAACATACATTCTCTGTGTACGATTATTTAAAATGCCTAATTGTCATATTTGGACTCTGAGATTTATGGCTTGGGAATTTAATCCTCTAAACAGGGAGTCCAATTACTTGAATCCGAAAGTTGAATTACCTTCTTTATACTGAAGACTACACAGAAGTTTCCCCTGATTCCACAGAGAATGTATCATTCCTGCTCTCTGCTTCCACAGTATTTTATTTTTATCTCTAACTTTTCTCATGATAATCTGATTTGTTACACCTAATTTTTGTCTCCTTTGTAGACTATAAACTCCTGAGAATAGAATTAATAACTTATTTATCTCTGTTTATCATCTCAGAATTTTACAGTGTTTTGGACATAGCAGCTGCTCAATAAATATTTTGACATTTAATTTTAATGATATTTATGTTACACGTTTTCCAATTTTAAGTATTGTTAGTGGAATCTCACCTTTGACATAACTTCTCTAACCATTTCTGAGAATTTTCAAACTCTTGCCTTTGAAACATGAAAAAGGACTCTAGCAGATTGATACTGTAATTTAGATGGCTATGTAAATGGTAAGGGACTGTTTAGCAATTACTTGTTGAGTTGTAACTTTATGAAAATTTGCAGAGATTTCTTTTGAGTTTTCAGTTGTTTAAAGGGACCCAACCATCTCAGGGGCATGGGAAAGGAAAGAGCTCAGAGGAATGCCTGAGAGAATATCCCAGAAAGTCTTCTGTGCCTTCTAGAAAGACACCTGGTAAGTGAAGTCGCTCAGTTGTGTCTGACACTTTGCGGCCCCATGGAGCCTAACAGGCTCCTCTGTCCATGGGATTTTCCAAGCAATGGTACTGGAGTGGATTGCCATTTCCTTCTCCAGGGGATCTTCCCGACCCAGGGATCGAACCCAGGTCTCCCACATTGTAGACAGAGGCTTTATACCCAAGTCCTAATTTCAAGACCCAGAGAGCACGTTATGATCAAGGCATTTCCAGGGTCCATCTTTCTTTTCTTCAGTTTTTCTAAGAAGTTGTCAGTTTGATGTTTAAGAAACATGTAGTTCATGCCCACAAGGCCCACAGACACGACTGATAACATGTTGCAGGGCCCTGTTGAAATAAAAATCTCAGGGCCCTCTGTTCAAAAATTATGAATTTCAAAACAATAACACCAGAACATTAAGGCAAGTGTGAGCTTTCTAAGCACAGGTCTCTGTGTAATTGCTTAGGTCTCACATCTAGGAAGCCAGCCCAGTTCTGTCTTCTAAGAACTTTCAGTACACTGAAAGGCAAAAAGTTTGTATCTGGTAGAAGCTACAATTCAAGTATGTACAAGAGGCTGCAGGGATCTAGAAGTTCCTGACTTCGGAAAACTGTACCAGGGAGATGACAGCTAAGCTCATCTTTGAGGGAGCAGAGCCAGGGAAGAAAGAAAGAAATTCCAGACTCAAGAAGGGCAGAATTCTTCAAACTCCAGGAAATTGACGAACTCCAGGAAACTCGCTACTTTTAGAAAAAGTGTAACAAGTAAACATGCAGGTGACTAATTGAGATTGAGAATGGCAAGAAGCAGAAGCCAAATATACGGGGGAAAGGGGTCAAACAATTAGAGTGTCTGCTATGTATGTCTAGTTCTTTACCCCCATGTCATAGTTTTAAAGAGAACAATCTTGTAACTAACCTGCTATACTTAGTTCTACAAATGGGTTAGTTTAGACCCACGGTAGTGATGGTCAAAGGGCTTGGGACACATTGCTTGCTTTAGTCGCAAAGTCGTGTCTGAACCCCATGGGCTGTATAGCCTTCCAGACTCCTCTGTCCATGGGATTCTCCAGGCAAGAATACTGGAGTGGGTTGCCATTTCCTTCTCCAGGGGACACATTAGGCGTGCAATAAGTATCTGGGGACTTACTACCGGGAGGCTATCTGACTTACTGCCCAGGGCTTTCAACCCCTAAGCCAAGCCGATTCTAAGCATGCGATTAACCCCTCCAGGGGTCCTTCCCGCACCTCCCCCGGTCCCCAGAGATCTCTTCTCTCTTTCTCGCCCCGCCCCCGTGATTCCACCTGCCGGAAAGTAGGTGGCAAAAGCACTTCCGGGATAACAAAGGTCGGCCCCGGCAAGATGGCGGCCCCCTTGGAACTCAGTTGCTGGGGAGGCGGCTGGGGGCTCCCGTCGGTGCACAGCGACTCCCTGGTGGTGATGGTGAGGCCTTCTCCCTGGCGCGGGCGCGGGCAAGAAGGGGCGGGGCCAGAGGCGCGAGGCTGGCTGGCCGGGTCCCGGCGCCGAAAGGTGGTTCCCGCGCGGCGCACCGGCCCGGGCCGGCCCGGACGCTGCTTGCTGCAGCAATCTGGGCTCCCTCGCGTCCGAGAAGTTACAGCCTAGCCTGTGTCCGCGCCGAAGCTTCGGCGGGGAAGTCATGGCTTCACCGCTTGGCTCCGAGTGTTTTCAATCATGCAAAGCTGTCTGGGCGGTGGAATGAAAGCCCAAAGCAGGGGGCGCGCGCTCCCTGCTCTGTATCCCTTGAATGTTGGGGTGGGGGTGAAATAAACCCCCAAAGCCCTGGTAGCTGGCGTGCGCAATGACGGCTAGAAGTCTGGGGAGGGATGCAGCCCCGGAGTCTGATGTTTCTACCTTTCGGGGGACCCAGATTTGAAGTCAAGCTGCTCTGCAGGTTTCCTTTAGTACTCAGTCTAAAATGTTCTATTGCAAACTCTCTTTCAGGCTTACGCCAAATTTTCTGGTGCACCCCTGAAAGTCAATGTCATAGATAACACCTGGAGAGGTTCAAGAGGTACACTGTAAACTTTTAAACGCTCCTTTCTGCCCCTTCCCCCCTCTCATTTAAAGCTAGGAGGCATGTAGCCATGGAGTACCTTGGGGTTTTAGTTCTCACCATGCCCTTGATTGTATGTTGCTTATGTTTTGATCATTCTGAGTAATACTTAAAAGGACAAGCCAAATAAATGGAAATTATGAGAAATGAAATGCTCTCCAAAACTCTGTGTGTGTGTGTGTGTGTGTGTGTGTGTGTGTGTAAAACTGCAAAAACCTAAAATATCTTACTCATTTTTTCCTCCTCCAAATGTGATTGGTATAGTTTTAAGGGTACTGGGATCTCTTTAAAGGATATCGAAATGCTTCCTTGTGTGTAAAATGTTTTTTGATTATAGGAGATGTACCAGTTTTGACAACTGAAGACAATACTATTTCTCAGCCGGCAAAAATACTAAACTTTTTAAGAAAACAGGTGGGTGGTCCTTTTTGAATAAGTAGATTCTCCATCCCTGCATGTTACTTAAAAAAAAGAAAAACATTAAAAATATTTGTTTAGAATTCTTTTTTGGAGACACATGCATGCATGCATGCTTCAGTTGAGTCCAACTCTGTGACCCCATGGACTGTAGCCCACCAGGTTCCTCTGTCCATGGGGATTCTCCAGGCAAGAATATCAGAGTGGGTTGCCATTCCCTTGTCCAGAGGATCTTCCCTGCCCAGGGATTGAACCCCGGGTCTCCTGCATTGCAGGCCGATTCTTTACCACCTAACCACCTTGGAGATACATAGGGTTTGATTAAAAATAAATAACTGAGAGTTACCGCTCTAAATTATGAGTTGTACTGTGACTCAAAAGCCATATAGTGAGTTACAGTCAACTTACATGATCATGCACTTTGCTTGGCTTTTATTGAAGTTTAGGTATCAGTAGATTCAATTTAGCTGTCTTCACTATTACACTTATTGATATGATTATAAATTTAGTTCCATAACTGCTACACATTTTGTTCTTGGTATGAGGTCTGAGTTCCTATCAACTAGCAACTAGTTTTTAAAAGTACTTAAACTAATAGTTGCGGTTAAATGTTTCATGAAATAATGCATCCAAAATATCTGAACATGCCAAGGTTTATATATTTAAAATGTTTAAACATGTAGCAATTTATATAAACGTGAAAGTTATCATCAGTTTTGCCAATAGATAAAGAAGTGCTATGTCAACAAAATTTAGAACTTTTCTAAATGGGGAAGTTTTCTCTTTTCATGGGGAACACAACTAATTAGAACTTTTCCTTGTTATAAATTAACAAAAATAATAATAACTTCTATTAAGTTTGTACTACATGCCACGCACTAAACTAAGGTCATTAACAATCATTGAAATAATAGTTAATTAAAAAAAAAACTAACATTTATGGACCTTACTGTGTACATGAGGCTATGCTCAGAACTTTATTTGCATTAAGTAGAAATTGTTACTGAATTTGTATCTCTCTTTTCCTTTTTAATATGTTTGCCATTTTTGAAGAAGAATAGGAGTCCTAGTTTATTTAGCTTCACTGTTTTGGGACGCTCTTGACTTATGAGGTTTTGGGTTTTATATTTTTTAACAGAAATACAATGCTGATTATGAACTTTCAGCAAAACAAGGGGCAGATACGCTAGCTTACATTGCTCTCCTTGAAGAGAAGCTTCTTCCTGCAGTGGTGAGCATTGGTGAATATTACAGTATTTTAGTGACTTTACTGAGAATGTACTTAGTCTGTTCAGAAGAACGATAATGGAAGAGGCTTAAGAGAAGAAATTTCATTTATGTATTATTTTCGATTGTTTCACGTAACTGTGAAACTGGGTTGAATCTGTTAGACATTCAACTAGTATAGGAACCAACAAAGTGAAAGACAGTGTCATTTTGGAAATAAAAATTCTCTGTGAAAGACAGAGTTTGTTGCTCCATGTATAGATTTGGGCCAACTGTAATTCATTTAGAAAATATTCATTAAGCACCTAGTATGTTCCAGGCCTTATTCTGGATGCTTGGGATAGAGCAAAACAAAACTCACATGTTTAAAAATCTTGGTTTATCCTTGAATCATCCTAGCTGGAAAATGGGTATGAAGTTAACTTCACTCAGAAATATTTATGAAAAAGTTTTACATCTACTGAATGATCTTCTTTTAATAAAAGAATATCCTTGTAGTGTTTTTTTCTCCTCCTTTTGCAGCTTCACACATTCTGGGTTGAGAGTGACAATTACTTTACTGTGACAAAGCCATGGTTTGCTTCACGAATGCCTTTTCCGTTGAGTTTGATCCTGCCTGGAAGAATGTCTAAAGGAGCACTGACTAGGATTCTCCTAACCAGGGGAGAGCCTCCCCTCTACCACCTTCGAGAAGTAGAAGCTCAGGTATGGTTGGAATTACCTTCAGAGCAAGGGCTCTCTGGAGGAGGGACAAGAGAGAGCAGGGATGAAACTATTGGGTTGGTCAAAAAATTTGTTCAGGTTTTTCTGTAAGATAAGATGGTACAGAAAAACCTGAGCAAACTTTTTGGCCTGCCCAGTACTTATCAATGCCAGCCTGAAAAGGAGTTCTTAAGCATCTTTCCTACTTTTGAGATGTAATTTCATCCTTATTAGATATACAGAGATGCGAAGGAGTGCCTAAATCTTCTGTCAAACAGATTGGGAAGATCTCAGTTTTTCTTTGGAGATATGTGAGTACATTCCCTTATAAAACCATTTTAATGTTTTGTTTGCGTATATCCATTGAGCAGTTACTTAAAGCAAGTTCCCTTGCCTGGGCCTTTTACCCCATCCCCAATGAGTTTGACACTTAAAAAAATACTTAGTGGATTTTTTTACTATAGGAAACTTTCTGCTGGGGTGATCTAACATTGAGTTCATATGTTGCATATGTGACTTTGAAACTTTTAAGACTGTTCGTACCCAGTCTCTAGTCTCTATATGATGCCTGTGAGTAAATCTTTTAACTTACAACTTAAATTTTCTTCTAAATAAAATGGGTAAGAGTATTTTAAAAAACTACTAATGAGTAAAACCCTAGTTGCTTCCTTTTTATAAGCCCAAATGGGTAGTAAACCTTTTTAAAGACTATATTGTATACTGCAGACTTGATAAATGTATCTGAGGAAAAGTTTTTAGCATAATCCCAGATTAATATTTTCTTAGTGCTTTTTAAAAATCCTTAATTTATTTTCAGGCCTTCCACGTTGGATGCCTATGTGTTTGGCTTTCTCGCACCTCTTTATAAA
Organism: Budorcas taxicolor; assembly: GCF_023091745.1. Classification (NCBI taxonomy): domain Eukaryota; kingdom Metazoa; phylum Chordata; class Mammalia; order Artiodactyla; family Bovidae; genus Budorcas; species Budorcas taxicolor. The sequence goes on along the minus strand of NC_068919.1, from coordinate 11,119,091 downwards.
GTACGTTTTCCTAAAGTTCAGTTACAAGAACATTTGAAGCAGCTCTCCAACCTGTGTCGCTTTTGTGATGACATCCTAAACAGTTATTTTAGGGTTGGTCTTGGAGGTAAGTTGGTTCTTCTTCAGCTAATCTTTGTTTGTATAGAATATTTGCATATTCTCCTAAGGATGTATACACCAAATCCATTACTTATTTAAAACGTGTGTATATTGTCTTTAAACCTTGGTTTGCTGCTGCTGCTGCTAAGTCACTTCAGTAGTGTCCGACTCTGTGCGACCCCATAGACGGCAGCCCACCAGGCTCCCCTGTCCCTGGGATTCTCCAGGTAAAAACACTGGAGTGGGTTGCCATTTCCTTCTCCAAAATCCTGGTTTATAAAACTTCAAAAAGTGGCACTTTTTCCAACTTTATTTTTTTCCCCATGTGTTAGTTCTTCTTTCAATAGAGAAATATCTATTTGCCTTTTGTCTGTTCTCCTGGATTTTATACAGTTCTCGCTTCTTGTTCTTTAAATATTGCCCCTTTGAAGTGGGTAATTTTCTTCTAAAAGTTAACCACAGGTATTTATTATGTCCCTACTGAAAGATAGCCTTTATCCTAATGCAAATGGGCAATTACTTTAAATGTTGCTTCTAGCATTTTCCTGCGTGAACAGAAATGAGCAGCAGATTGATTTTGGTGAGGTACACTCCCATGATTCCACTACTTGCAAACTGATTGCACCAGACTGGAGGTATAGTAAATAGAGGGCACCTGTCACTTAGGCGCTGCTTCTTTGGGAGCATGGGGCCTTGTGCTTAAGTGATTGGGACACCAAGTTTGTGTGGGGAGAGTTGGCAGAAATTGTCCTTTTAAGAAACAGAAGTCATCAGGACCATTGGCTTAGGAACAGTTTACTTTTTTATATAGTGGGTTATGTGTTTTGTATATAATACACTTGTATGTAACAAGGGAGGGGTTAGTAGTTTGGAAGTCATGAAACTGAGTAATTTTCAACCTTGTTACTTGGGAGCAGTGGTTAGCAAACCTGACCACAGAACAAATACAAAATCTTAAGCCCTGTACCAGATTCACTGAATTAGAATAGAATCCATTCCTGGAATAGATCCCAGAAAACTGTATTTTCTTAAAGTCTGTTCAAGGACTTTGGAAGTGTGGATACTTGTTTGGCCCTTAGAAAGCTCTTCAAATGCAGTAGTTGTAACTAACGGCCTATTTGAAATGGGTGGGGAAAAGGTACAAGTCAAATTTGAGAAGGCAGTGAGGACTGCTGTGCTCTTGTTAATGACCTTGGCTGTCTGCCTAACACTTGGCTAACTGGCTCTCCTTAAGGACACATTTAGTCCTTTGGCTTAGGGTTTGGTTTTGGAGTATTACCGTATGTCTTAAGTTTGCCTTTGAACCGAGAATGGTTTTTCCCTTTGCCTTTTTGGGGAGGTGGGTGGGGGATGGAGCACTGAGCGGGTGGATAGACTCAGTATTCTTTGAATCTAAACAGCTTGTAAGGCTTTCAAAATTTCCTCTTTCTGATTTCTGTCCTGGCTTCTTAGGCATCTCTCCTGCTGGACAAGAAACGGTAGATGCAAATCTGCAGAAACTGACACAACTTGTAAATAAGGAATCCAACTTGATTGAGAAGGTCAAGTTTACTTCAGTCGTTGCTTTGTACTAGTGCAGCATTTTCCTTCCTGCAGTTAATATTGTAATTTGGGTTATATGCATTACCTTTACCCTTTTCCTCGTTTTTTTTAAGTTTATTTTTTTCAGAAAGTTGTTTAAATATACATTTACTAAAGCAATACAAAATACAGTGTTTTGAAGCCAGTAATGGACTGATTGTTTGGGGGAAAGATCTGATAATAGCACTGGGTTTGCTTTTGCCACACAATTAGCAGTGCTTTTCAAGTTAGGAGACTTTGGCTTTTAAAAAAAAGGGGGGCGGCTGGGGAGAGAGAAAGAAACAGAAAAACACTTCTTGCTTGCTTGTCTGCTCCTTTCCGTCTCTCAGGGTTAATGTTTCTTGATCATAAGCTCCTGTGCTTATTCTTTCTTACTAATAGCACTATGGTGCTTTTTCTTTCTTTCACATAAATGTTTTTATTTTTTTCTCCTTCCTATCCTCTGTTCTACATGTTGTTTACAGTTTTTGGCTAGTGTGGATATTTGCCACTTAGGGACTATGCGTTTGTTGACAGAAATATTGAGGAATTGGGCAGGGGAGGGAACCAACAATGGAAATTACAAGGGTGATTCTAGGTGGAAAAAAGAGAGTTATACAGTGTTTTCGTCAAGTGTTTGATAAACTTGCTTTTTTCTTATACAAATGGATAATGCTTCATTCTTTCACAAACTAAGGGGTCATTATGGCCTAATAACACTGGCTAGAGGTTTGGGGGATTGAGTAACAGGCACTGTATCATATGGGCTGTATATGAGTTATCTCATTTAATTTCAAACAGCAACCCTGTGTATGCAGACTCTCTGTTATCCCCATTTTACAGATGAGATAACTGAAGCTTCAAGGGTAGCTTATAACATCATCTGCCTGAGGTCATTCAGCTGGCAAGAAGTAGAGAGAGAATCTGAACCCTAGTAATTGGATTCCAGAATGGGCTTTGTAGTTAGTCAGCTGTGTAACTCATGAATGAAATTATGTAACCATTACTACTGGTGGTAATAGCCAGGTTTACAACTGCCACTCTGTGGAATGACCATTTTATTTCTTTTTATGGTATATTCTTGGGCTTCCCTTGTGGCTCAGCTGGTAAAGAATCCACCTGCAATGTGGGAGACATAGGTTCAATCCCTTTGTTGGGAAGGTCCCCTGGAGAAGAGAAAGGCTACCCACTCCAGTATTCTGGCCTGGAGAATTCCATGGACTGTGTAGTCCATGGGGTCGCGGAGTCGGACACAGCTGAGAGACTTTCACTTCACTTCACTTCATGATCCCCTGGAGAAGAGAATAGCTACCCAAGGATAGCTTGGATTCTTGCCTGGAGGATCCCATGAACAGAGAAGCCTGATGGGCTACAGTCCACAGCGCTGCAAAGAATCAGACACAACTGAGCAACTAGCACTTAACTTCTTACTTATGTACCTCTTGTTAAAGTTTGGGTAAGCTGAATGAAAGCCAAGTTTGTCTTAATTCTTAGCCCAGTGCAGTAAATCTCATGAGAGGAAATACCCCAAGAGTTAAGTGTGGATAATGGAAAAATTATTCAGACTGTTGTAGGTACTTTTCTGCTGGATGAAGACTATCCAGTGTAGTTTTCATTTCCATCTGTGGCAAATTCATTTCAGACCCATATTTGCAGAAAGTGAAACCAAGAGGCCCCGCCACCACTTCTGTGCCGTTCACTTTAGCATCATCATTATATGAGAGTCTCCTAACCCTGTGTCACTATATGAGAGTCTCCTAACCCTCTCCCCACGCCACTTCCCATCTGCTCTTCAGTACGGATCACCATGTGCTACAAGACAGTAGAACAACAGATTCTCTTGACTGCCACTGTTCACCATTTAGACAGAAAATCTAGAGCTTAAAAAAAAGAAAGAGTTATGTTTGAGGAACTTAGTTCTTGCAAGGAAAAAAAGACAACTGATTCAAATAGTTCACTGGGAATACTCTTGTCCATTGGAAAACTGAGTTAATCTTCTCTTCTTTTCCTTTGATTATAAACCCCATGTACCTCTGCTGAAACATTTCCTCTGTGCTTAATAAAAGCATCTTGAAAGGAGAGAGTTTTGCGCTACACATGTTAAAACTCTTAAAAAAAGCCTGTCTACCAGCTAGGTGGTAAGACGCTGTATTCTGTTGGTTTTGGGTCATCGATGGCAGCTGCTTTCAAGACTTTTATGAAGTAGCTTAACACCAGGACCTTGCACTATGGTTTTGGGGCACCCTGGTTAAAGGTAGTTTTCTAGGGTCTGACTCAGATCTAAATAACCCCTCTTCTGATGTTTTCAGGGATGCTAATGTACTCCTGAAACTCTTGGACATTTTCTAAATGTGCTCCACGTTACTTTGTTTCTCTGGAGCAGACTTAGAACTGATCCATTGTTTGCAGTGCCTCTGGATGAGGTCTAAAGTATTTATCCTTCTGTCTCTTCCTAGCCTTCCTTGGTCTAAATACTCAGAGCCTAAGAGAGGTGATCTTTTTGAGTGGAATACAGGTCATTTTTATTGAGACATTGAGGTATAGTTGAAAGAACAACAGTGTTAGAATAAGACCAGGGCTCACATTTCAGCTCTAATGCTAGCTTTGCTAATGCAAATCTGATAACCTTTCTGAGCTTCCTTTTGCTAATCTGTAAAATAGAGAATGATTGTCTTTTTTTCTTTATAATTGTCTTGGGAAGCTCAAATGAGAACATGCTTTGTAACCTGTGGAAAGTAGTCTAACAGAAATGTTGCTTTTACACTTAATATTAGAAGGTTTCTTAAACCAAGTTGTACTGTGGTTGAATTCAATAGACTGTTCATTTTGTGGCATTACTGTAATTTTGTGAAGACATCCAGGATGAGCCATACTGCTTTTATACATATACTAAGTGAAAGTGAAAGTCACTCAGTCGTGTCTGATTCTTTGCAACCCCATGGACTATACAGTCCATGGAATTCTCCAGGCCAGAATACTGGAGTGGGTAGCCTTTCCCTGCTCCAGGGATCTTCCCAACCCAGGGATCGAACCCAGGTCTCCCACATTGCAGGCGGATTATTTACCAGCTGAGCCACAAGGGAAACTCCATACATGTACTAAGTCAGGCAGTATTTAGGTATGTTGTTTAGAATTCTTTAGAGATTATTTGCAAGAAAAGATTTCTCTAGCAGTGCTAGAAACATAAGGTTCTGTCCTCTTCTAGGCTATAGTTTGGATGGGGACGCCACAGTCCATATTAGTGATACCATAGCTATTAGTCAGATGTACCTTTTGTACTTTCCACAGATGGATGACAATCTTCGCCAAAGCCCTCAGCTTCCTCCTCGGAAACTGCCAACACTTAAATTGACTCCAGCAGAAGAAGAAAGTAATTCCTTACAACGGCTATCACCCTGACAGTCATCATGCTTTGTGTCCAGAGTCATGTAATTCTTGCAGCAGTCTCTTACACTAAGTGTGTGAAGGGCAAAAAGAAAATGCTAAAAATAGATAGAAGGAAGACTCTAAACCAAAAGAAACTTTCTATGACAGCAATTTTTTTTCGTTAGGAAGCTTCTATTTTAGCTTGGCAATGCACTTTAAATAACATCAGCGTGAATGCTAAATGAACTTGGGTTGGGGGGGAGAGAAAATACATTGTACTGTATATAAAAACCAGCCTTAACCTTGGCAGATTTTTGCCTTTGGTTCCCATGTTGCTGGCCCAAAGCTCCACTTCTGTTCTGAATGTGCACACTTAATTTATTCAAGTTAATTTATTAATTTAGTATCCTTAGACCAGTCTGAATATTTAATATGTGGCTCTTTGTCTAAGGCCTTTTCTCTTCTGTTTAGAAATCTGATGCCTAATTTAGACACCAGGAAAAATATTATTCTAGTATTCTGTTTAATAGAAAACCTGCCTGTATTTAGTGTTAAAAAACAACAAGGAATGTGTTTCTTAATTATCTCACAAGTCTAACCTTTGGGGGAGTTAGTACCATATATATAAATATTAAAGGTGGTAACATATAATATTTGTCTGACTATATGCACTTCAATATAACAGTATTTGCTGATGTGTTCAGTATAGGTTAGCAAGGGCTGTTTTAATTTATTGAAGCTTTACTGCTGCTGCTGCTGCTGCTGCTGCTAAGTTGCATCAGTCGTGTCCGACTCTGTGCAGCCCCATAGACGGCAGCCCACCAGGCTCCCCCATCCCTGGGATTCTCGAGGCAAGAACACTGAAGTGGGTTGCCATTTCCTTCTCCAATGCATGAAAGTGAAAAGTGGAAATGAAGTCACTCAGTCGTGTCCAACTCTTAGCGACCCCATGGACTGTAGCCCACCAGGCTCCTCCATCAGTGGGATTTTCCAGGCAAGAGTACTTGAAGCTTTAGGCCTCTGTATTTATATTACATCTTTAACACTAGTCATCTCTTTCTTGGATTGATTTCAGGAGAGCTGAATGTTAGCACCACTTTTATGTTAGGCTGTAAAGTCTTACGACACTTGCTCAGTTGTTAGACCCTACTCAGGAGGAGCCCGCCGCCACAGAACTGGAAGCACCTACTATGCATCTGGTCCAAGTTCACCATGCTTGGCTCAGACCAGTGTTCTTTCCTGAGAAACATACCACGTAGTCAGAAGCTTTATGACAACTAATTATTTTCCATAGAGCTTAACTACAGTTGAAGAATTCTTTGGAATAATCGGAAATGGTATATTTTAAGGAACATTTTCCATTTATTGGTTGCTGAACTGTTAAAAGATTTGCTGTGTGGGTAATTTTACTTAGAATCTTGCTTATTTTAGTGGCTGAGGTGCTTCTGCCGTCTTAAAACCACTTCTGGGTTTTTTAAAAATATAGGACCATGTTTTTGATTAGTGTCTTAAAAGATTACTATGGTGCTCAGCAAATCTTATCTCATCCTGCTGAAACCCCCATGTTAGGAAAACAGCTTTGGAGTCAGTAGACTCGTCTAATTTGAGCTGAGTGGAGCTCAGCAGTGCTTGACCTGTGTCCTCTCAATTTGATCTGTATTAGGTAGCTATTTATATAGGAGTCTTTAAGGCATCATAAATATTTTTTCTTGAAAGTGTTAATGAGAAACAAGGTAATCTTCAAGGTCTTGGTTGTCTGTTTGGCTACACTGAGAGAAAGTCACTCTGTTTCACATTACTTCTGCAACAGGTGGGAGGGTGGGTGGGTGGGGGTGGGGGTGGGGGTGTGTGCATGTTTACTGTTATTAGTCTTCTGTTGGATTCCAGCGGTCGGAAATCTGTAGAGAGGGTGTGTGTGCGTGTGTGCGCGCACGTGCGTGTGTGTGTGGTGTTCTGTGTTAGTCTTCTGTTGGATTCCAGCAGTCGGGAATCTGTATGAATATTCTATGTTGGAAATCATGACTGTAGGACTTTATTATCCTCTGGGATTAATGTATACTGAAGAAGGGTGGTTAGCACACTAATCAGACATCTGTTTATGCCTTAGTGGTTAGTCATTTTCAATTACGATTTCTATTAAAGCTTTCAAAAAGCATTGGAAGTGACTTACGATTGTTAAACATGTGTAAAATAGGTCAGTTAAAATTGGGTTTTGGAAAAATAAAAAATTTGTAGGAGATAGAACTATACTAACCCAACCCTAACTATACTAACTCTAAAATTGAATGGTAAATTTACTTCCCAAGTTTCCCTGTGGACAAAATCAAAAAATAATACGGGGTTATGTAAAGTTTTCTGTCAATACAGTGACTAATGTCCATGAGTAAGAAAAATGTGTTTACATTTTTATAAGAATGTGGGGTATTGCGTTATGACACAAAGATGCAGCCAATACGCATACTGTAATATTTGATGTGTTGAAAGTTGAATCAAAAGGTATCATTCTGGAATAGCAAGTTTTGTCCTTTTTTTAGTAGAAAAGATGACTGTAAATATGATTTTATTTCCTTTCAGTCATTCCTGCTTTGAACTGCCTTTAGCTGTGTGCCGTATAGGCCATGATACTTCCAGACTATCTTTGCTAAGAGGCCAAGTATGAGTTAGATAAGTGAGAATTTATGTGCTGGGTTACTTAGTTTTGCTTTTTTGGTAAAAGCTAATGAGATGCTAGGAAGCTATCACTGAGCACAAACCACTCCAGGCATCAGCTGCACATATAGGAAACTCTTGGAAAGGAACAACTTTGAGGACTCGACAGAGAGCTTATGATCAACCTGTCAGAATATGCTTTGGATAAAGTTTGAGTTTGCTGAGATAAATGATCCACAATCTTAAACACTGTGGTAGAGGATAATATGGTAAAAAGGACTGTGTTGGTGTTTATGGCACTATAGAATGAGAAAATTGGTCAGATAATTCCCATAAGATGAAAATCTTTCATCCACAAACCGTCATCAGTTGTCCATAAGGCTGACCATTCTTATAACACCAAAGAAACTGCAAAAGACCTTTAAGGATAGTCATTCCTACACAATATTTTTTTCCCCTAAAAGTTTGGCACTGGCAAAGGAATCAAATTTCAATCTAGATATGTTTATTTTTTGAGTGCTAGAGATTTTACATTAAATCCAAAGAATTTTGATTTCCATTTGTAATTTCTGTTCATTTAATATGGCAAGATACATTAACTTAAAAGAATGGGAAGGCTTATTTCAGTCGGAGCCAACTTACAGTTCTCCGAAGTCTACAAAAATGGAAAAAAGTAGACATCTAAAGAGGCAGAAATTGGTAACAGTGATAGCATCTCAGAAAACCAGTTTTTAAAGGTAGTATCATGTGATAAAAGTGGCATTTAAAGTCAGTAGTGTGTTTTCTTAGAGCCTCTTCCAGGAATAGTCATTTACCAGGTTATTAAAGTTTTTCATCAACTGTTTATTTTTCATAAGCTGTCAAAAATTGTATCCCTTTAAAACCAAAATACAAATGCTTACATGTGAAGACAAGAAGCTGAGGGATGGCTCTCTCTGTACTATTTTTGCAACTTCTTTTTGTGAGTCTGTAATTATTTCAGAATAAAAGGGTTTTAAAAGTAAATTCAATAGCGTGAATTTATCTTTAGATAAACTGATTTACAATTTAATGCTTCAGACATAGTATTCAGGATTCAGTTCCAGATGAATAAATGCATAATATAAATCAATTTATTTCATTCCAAGTTTAAAGACAAAAACAAACTCAACTTTATAACATATGATTATCTAAAGATTTGGTTTGCCTTATCAGCAAAGAAAAAAAAGCTAAAACCAAGAACCCCTTTTCCTAAGATATAAAAAATTCTATGCTCTTTATGTTTATAATTATATCTTTTCTCCCTATGGTACCTGGGTTTACCTGGGTTTAAAATATTTTGAAGAAAGCTCCTCCATGTCTCCATGTGGTAATCCTTCTTTACTTTGCAGGTATCCTCTCACTAACAACAGTAGGACCATGCTTTGATGGACAAAGTGTAGTGTGTGTCTGTGTTTTTTGTATTAGGCTGACAGGGGTTTAGTGATTGACTTTGTCTTGGTTTAGTTATTTATCTAATCGAAATCCTGAGCAGAGCCACATAGCATATTTGAGTTGTAATGATGGTATTCTGTATATGTTGTTGGCACTTGAGTTATTTTTTGCCTTTTCTCTAGTTCAGCTCTGTGTAATTTGTATTTACTTTTCAGTGTTTTCATATTTCCTAAGAAAGTACTAGATTATTAAGAAATTTGTTAATTACATGAACCAAAGTTCAGTAATCCTAGTCTCAAAGGTTTAACTGAAGCATAATTAAATCTTCAAAATGTTGATTTTCATAGAGACATAGAATGATTAGCTTTTTTTTTTTTAAGCATTTGTAAAATTATTTATCCCCAAACTCATGTTGGGATATAATGTTTCTTTAAAGCCCAGATTACCTGCCCTAGACTTAAAATTATTGTGATTGAGATGGAGAGGTATTCTCAGAATCAGAAAGCATACAAAATTTTTTTGTCCTGATAAAGAGGCCAATGATTACTGATGAGAACTAACATTCTTGAACAGTGATATAAGAAATGGTTACTTTGAATTGGATGTTTATAAGTAGAGAGTGAAATGTTATAATAAAAGGCTGTTCAAAGCCAAACAAAATAGTTCCTTTAAAAAATGCAGGAAAATAAGTGTTTTTATATCCTCATTATTCTTAATTTGAAATTATATTGTAAGATTTAAAAAAAACACTATATTTTAGTTCTTTGGAAAAGCAGTTCAAGATATATTTTGGCAGAGTATATGGTTATTGTATGAATCGAGAGGTCTTTGGCCAAATAGGTTTGGGAAATTCTGGGTTAGACAAAGTGAAGTTACTGTAGGCGTCTCAGAATCTTTGATATGTTATTGGTGGTTTCAAACTCCAATGAGGACCTGTATTTTACACACCATTTTCCTATTTTTATGTGGATTTGTTTTTTAAAGTAAGTGTCATGTGGGACTTGTGTTCTGAGAAATACACTTAGAGAAATGCTGCCCTGCGAGTGTTTCTGCTTGTTTGTACTCATTGCAAAGGCTTCCAGCTGTTGACTGCCCCTCTAGTGAGTGCTGGGAAAATGGGAAGAGACAGGTTAGGACTCCCTTGGACCATAGAGTTGACTGGGAAGTGGCTTTGGGTTTCAATAGGTTGTCGTTTAGGCACCTGTGAGGCCTGTGGTCAGTCCAGTCACTTTCTCTGGAATCCCAGTTAGCTTGGAACAGCTGCACAGTGGTGTGAACTGGCGGTTTCAGAGAACCAGCCACTTCTTAGGCATCTACAAGACAGAGGGAACCAACTTGGGAATCCAGAACAAATTTCCAAACTGATTTTGGCTGTGCTTTAAAAGCACCAAAAAGGCAGTGAGTATTTATAGCGTTAAAGTCACATACGAGCTGGTTATTTTATGCATATATATATGCATACATGCATAGTGTCGTAGAAAGTTTTCATTTGCTTCAGTGACAGAAGCAAAGAAAGTTTAATATTTTCAAGTTCTGTTACTGAAGACATTGTCTAGACAAGGATTGCATGTTTGTGTATGCTTTTTCTAGGATGAGTGTTAACAGCTTTTATTCTGAGCAGTTTCTATATCTTTCCCCTCCCCCCAGTGTAAGCCTCACGAGACCTTCTTAGAGGACCAAATATGTTTGATTTCATCTCAGAGTACCAAGTCCTTCTCCGCATTGTAAGGAGGCTCTTTGTTTTCTGCAGTGTATATGGTTGCATATTTGGAACTCCATGCTTTGGATATGAATTTGATGGAAAGCCTGCCATTGGATTTGAGTTGTGGTGTAATGGTGAACATCTATTTATGTGCAAAGCAGTTGGATCTTTGTTCTGATTCTTTAGATTTCCTCATGCAAATTCAGAAAAATGCCTTTTAATCATTGAGTTTACATATCCAAGATCCTTGGAAGTCTAGAAAAAATGACTTGCCAGAGTTTGCATCAGTCCTGAGTAAGTCATGCAGAGTAGAGAAGGCTGTGTGCTGGCCATCCACTCTTTGGCCTGTTGGCTGCCTGTCTTGCAGGGCTGGCGTCTCTATTTCTTGGAGAAGGATCGGTGTACTCAAGCTTTTATGTTAACTGCATAAAGATGAGCTTTATTCTTCTTCTGACTTAGTGTTTTATTTTGTAAAATAGGAAATAATGTCTTCTCATTTTTCTGCTCACTCTGAAGTGGAAATTTGAAGTGTTCGTAATGTAACTTCAGCTTTCTGAAAGACTGATAGCAAAGAAGACAAGAAATTTATGTATACTTATATTGGTTTTGTTCCACCAAGCTTATCTTTGAATGGCAAACATTTGAAACATCTGTTCTAGTGTACAACTACTATAGTTTTGTTATTAACAAACTTAAGCATTGTTTGTCATAGTTTCAATATTCTAGCCTTGCCCAGTGTGACTATATTTTACTCAGAGATTATGTACAAATACCCAGAAGAGGTGATGATGATCAATGTTGTAAAGAATTTATTCTGATACACGAGAAACTGGATATTATGTCAAAATAGCTATTTTCAAAATAAAGTCTCAAGTTGCTTGAATGTTTATTAACTCTTGGTTTAATGTTATTTATTCTTTGAGGTGAGCATTTCATTGGGAAGTGTTTTGGGGTGCTTGAACATAGTTCTGTGCTGGGACTGAGCTACATAGAGGGTTGCTCTTTTTAAAATGCCCATTCTTTCCATGATGCATTGAGGTCATTTGTGCTTTTCCCAGCCTGTGCTCAAGGAGGGTAGGTGCCTGCTCCTAGGCCATGCTTTGTGTGTGGCCTCAGAGAGCTCAACTTCTCAGGGCTATAGTTAGCTCATCCCTTCAGCTCCGTAAGTTGCTTTAAAAATTTCTCTTTTGCTCACCTGGGAAGTCCAGTGATATTCCACATAATTGGATGGAAGACATACACTGAGAAAAATAATTGTAGTTAAAGGGGAAGATATTCATATTTTTTTGCTGCTTTTTGGAAAAAAAAAAATTGGGGCAGGATATGGAGGTATAGAAAACCCTGTGAGAGCTGTTAGTTTAGTATCAGCAGGCTCCCTGAGGGGGTGAGTCTGTTAGTAGAGTTTTTTTTTTTTTTAATTGATGTATCATTTATGTGTAGTAAAATGCATCAGCCTTCCAAGTAAAGCTGTTAGGTATGTATTTCTCTCACATGGAAAGCCAGCTACATCTTTGTTGATACTTCTGTTCCAAAGAACACAAGTCTTAATTGCATATGAACTTTGGGTTTCAATTCACCCGTGGGTGGATTGAGGTGGTTAGTAACAATCACCTGCTTTCCACAAGAGAGCAGGAAAGAAGAGTTGGTATTGGTGGGATTATAGAATTCTTTAGGGGAAAGACAACTCTGAGTCACAAAGCTGAGAACCTTTCACCAAAGACCTGCAGAAATTTTGGTTCTTAATTGCTCAGCTCGGAGCCTTGACTTTGGCCTGGGACGGTTCCGGGTGATCAGATCTCCTGGATGCCTATTGCAATGCGATGCCCCTTGGTGGACAGAAGGCTACAGTGTAAACAGTGCTGTTTTTCTTTTGGCAGTAATAGCAGCTATTGATGCTACGTTTTGCCATACTGGAATATTGTCCTAAGGAGACTGAGATAAAGGGGAAAGCGCTAGGATCACTGAGTACTGCCCACATGTTTAAGACAAGTGTATATGAGAACAGGAAGCAAATGGCGGTGGAAAACGTAAAGACTTGTCTTACTCAAGATCGTCGTACGTTCCTAGTTGTAAAGCAAAGGGGATACTCATCCCTTCTTAATCTGACAAGAATTTCAGGGGAAAGGATGAGGAAACAGTACATTTCTCCAGGTACATTAGTCAGCTTCCTGGAATGCTTTAGACATCTGTGATTAAGAAATGAAGACAGCTGTGCATCATCAAAGACATTTCTAATTTCTAACACAGCCAACTCAAGGCCCCAAATGTTGTGCTTTACCAAATAAGAGAGAGGCTGTGATATTTATCCTGCTTTTTGAGTAAGTGAGTGAAAATAGGGAAACCTTGACATTTATAAATAAAATTAGGGATTGGTGTTTCAGATCTGAGTTTGGGGCAGGTGGTCTTTTCAAGAATTTACATTTTGGAAAAGTTAAGAAATCTTTCGGTATAGAAGGAAGCATGACGCTTTCCAAATATCACAGTTAAGACCAAACAGATTTCAGTTTTATTTTAAATGCAAGAAGCAAGCTGACTTATTTGAGGGCTGTCAGACTGTGTCTGTTCTGATATGTGTTGTCCCAGTTCTCTCCATGAGTGAGGATTTGCCTTTTTCACCAATGAACATGGTTTGGGTTTTATATGACACATAATATCCAGTACACAGCATGACTACTGATAAAATAGCTTAGAAAAAGGTGGGAAGGGCTACAGTAGATGTAGAAAGTAAGAGGAAAAAGAACCAAAGAGAAAGAAACTCTAAATATGATGTAACCAGCTGTAGGGAGGAAGGGGAATGCAACGCAGAAAGACAGTGGATTTTAGAGTTAGAAAGCCTGGCTTAACAGCACACCAAACTAGTGATTTTAAGCATGTCACTTAATTTTTTATTTATACTATTCATTACAATGCAATGGAATAACTGAATCTGGATATATGAATGTTTTTATATGTTTGTTTTTTTTAAATATATATATATTAAAATTTAGAAGCTACTGATAAAAAGAGCCCCATGCCGCCTCTTATGAATAACCTGTTTCCATATTGGAATCTAGTCTTTCAGCCTTTCGTTTTCTACACACACACATATACACACACAATTCTGTATGCTATAATTCTGTAATACATATTTATACTGTTCAGAGTGTGCTTTTTCACTTAATGTTCAGAAAATCTTGTAGGTTATTACATATTCTATATAATTTTTAAAGGGTGTGTGCAATTTCAGTGTAAGATGTTACATTGCTTATTTCTCGCCCTTGTGATGAACATTAGGGTAAACTCTTCTTGTAATGGTCCATTTGTATTTGCAGTCCATTTGTATTTCTTCTGTAGGTGGTCTATTCATACTCTGCCTAAAAGGAAAATAACTTCACTTCTCTGAAACCCTGGCTTCTCCACTGGAAGCTGGGGTTTCCATGTGGTCTCAATGCAGTAACACACGGCAGATCCAGGATACAGCAGGTGTGCAGCAGTAGTCTCTCCTTCCATGTGATTTCCTGGATTAAGAGCTCCCAGAGGATAGAGACTTCTTTATTTATCCCAGCACCTAGTACAGTGCTTGGCGCAGAGAAGGAGCTCAAAAAGTTCTTGAGGAAGGAGGAATAGCTGGGATTCGAAAACGTTTTGAGTATGTCAGGAAAAAGAGTGAGAAAAGTCGAAGCCAAAAGCCAATGAATCAGCAGTGAGAAAACTTACTCAAAAGCTTACTATTAAAATGGAAGAATTTAGGTTTTATTCTCAAAGCTATATAAGAAATAATTGCTTATAAAGACATGAAATACCTGTAAGTATGTAGTCTTGAAAAACTGAGGTGTTTTTGTGTGTGTGTGTGAGCTAACGGGTACATACTTTAAGTACACTAAGAAAAGTGACTAAAGAGTCACCTTAATTATAATGAATTATATCATAATTTATATTATAAAGATTATAATTTTTATAATTTATTATATTTACTTATAAAGATAATATAAATATATAATACAAAGCAATATTAGTTGTTATATTACTCATAATTATTTACAATAATATTAAAATTTTGAAAAGTGAAAAACTTAATTTTAAAAAATGATTAATTCAGATTTGCCTAGACTAGGAGTAAATATGCAATAACATATGCATATTGTAAAATGGTAATAAGTTAAAGTGATCCCGAGCTCTGGTGCCTCAAAAGGAAGGAGGTGAATTGATGTCAGGTTTTGTTTTATCCAACTCGCCCTGGGATCAAGGGGGAGAGAGTCAGTGGCTCGCTAATGAGATCTGCAGACGGCTTTAAATTGAGAGGTATTGTAAACATCAGGAATGACTGAGAAATGATACAAGAGGAGCTGGAAAGGTTAGGAACATGGACAGGAAATCAAATGATTCAGTCTGGAGTAACGCAATCCAATCTGACATCTGGGGCCAAATAAGAAATACAGATATGCTATGAAAGTGACAAACACGGGAAACAGCCATCTCAAAGGAGGCTGAGGGTGGGGGCAGTGCAGAGAGGCTAGAGGAAAACGAGAAGTAGGAAGCAGGAGCTACGCCCAGTACTATGATGTGGCTCTTGACACGCTGATTTCTTTTTGACTAAGGTTCAGCAACTTAGTGCTAGGTAAGAAACGGGGATTTGAAGGTTAACTCAGCTCCTAATCACACGAAAGCGCGACCTCTCTTCTAGTTGGTCCTAATGACTGTTAGAGTATCGTCAGTATAGAGAAGACCGTGGAAGGGGTCTGGAATCTGAAGAAAAGTCCTAATTGGAAAGACCACTTGCCATACGCCTACCTGGGCATTGCTCATTCAGCGGGTGTTGCCAAGAATTCTTGGAACAGCTCCCTCCAGGCTGTCCAGTTGCCTGCAGCATGAGGGGGCCCTACAGAACCTTTGTGAGTTAGTACAGGATCCAGTCTACGCAAAAATAAGATGTGAGTCCATGAGGCAGTCTGTTCCTTCCAGCCATGCCCCACTCTCTCTTGCAGTTGCTGCTGTGTTTGCGTCTGCTTGCCTCTGTGTTTGCGTCTGCTTGCCCGTATCATGGCCTCAGCATGTTAACCCTTAGCAGCACAGAGTCCCCTGCCTGTGTTGCCTACTATCCCTTATCCTTCTCTCTTGCTATAAACGTCTAGTGATGATTTGTATTTTCTCTAGATGTCAATAAACTGAATCAGATATATTGGTGATATTGGCCCCCTTCAGGAATTTCCAACTTTTTTTTTTTTAACGGAACCACCACATTTAATTTTTTCAGTTACGAGAACTTGAGGAATTGGGCCACAATGAGAACTTCGTGGAGATGAGAAAGAAGACCAAATAATTCTAAGGAGGACAAACCTTGAGCAGGTAATGCTTAATGTATCCATTCCCCACTCTGAAAAGAAGAGCAGAACATTGGTGCAGAGAATCTCCTGAAGGAGTGAGCTGGAAAGGAGAGGTGTCAAAGGCATATTTCTTGTAGTTGCAGGTCCATCTTGTAAGGTATGTTAATGGCTCATATTGGAAGCTCGAGGCTGAATGTGTTACCTATCCCCAGTCATAGCTGCTTTGGAACAGAAGGCCCTTAGGCTGAGAAAATTAATCCACTTATTCAACAGGTATTTACTGAGTATCTCCTATGTTCCAGGCACTGTTACTAGAACCGAGGATACAGTGAATGAAACACAGGTCTCTGCTGTTGTGGTTCTACGTTTTAGAAGGGGGGACAATTAATAATGAACCTAATGAATAGCAGAGTATACAATGTAGTGGAAAGTGGTGAGTGCTATGGGAAATGAACGTAAAGCAGGATAAGGTGGTTGGGAGTGCTGGGACTGAGGGCAAGCGACAGTAGTAAAGGGTGGCATAGGCCCACTGTGAAGATGAGCCAAGCCTTGAATGAAGCGTGAGGTGGCCTGGATATCTGATGAGAGCATGCCGGGCAGAGGGCACAGGTGGAGCAGTGGTCCTAAGGGAAGTTTTGTCGAGCTTGTCTGAGAATCAGCAAGGAGGCCAGCGTCTCTGGAGGAGCATGAGCAAGGTAGAGAGTGACAGAGACGAAGTCAGTAAGATATGGGGTGGGGGCAGACCAGGTAAGAGCCTACGGGTATTTGTAAGCCTTTGTTTGACCTTTACTCTGAGCAGAGAAGTGATGTCGCTGATTGCTTTTTAAAAGGACTCCTTGAATTGTGGTCCTGAGGATTGACAAGAGTGTGAGCAGAAGGACCATGGGGAGCATTGTATAGTCATCTAACCAAGAGACGGTAATGGCTCAGATGGATTAGAATGGCAGCAAGGGAAGTGGTAAGAAGAGGTTGGATTCTGAATGTATTTTGTGGGTACCACCACCAAGATTTCTCGACTGATTAGATGTGGGTTGTAAGAAAGAGAGAAAAGTGACTTAAGGAATTTTGGCATGAGCACCAGATGGATCGAGTTGCCATCAGCTGAGATGGGAAAGACTCTGAGAAGAACAGATTTTGAGAAGACTGGGGGTTTCATTTTTGACATGTTGAATTTGTGATATCTGTTACACATCCAAGTAGAGATGGTGAGTAAGCGCTTCTGTAGACGTAAGTTTGGAGTTCAGGGGACACAACCGAAGAGTCGTGAGGATGATGTTATTTAAAACCACGAGACTAAATGAGATCATCAAGGGCTTAAGTTGCAGAGGAGAGAAGAAGTCTAAGAACTAAGACCAGGATGCTGAACATCAAGAGACCATGGACAGAAGCAGTGAGGAAGCCTGAGACCAATCAAGCTGGAGGAAAATCAAAAGAAGGTGATGTCCTTGAAGCCACATGAAGAAGGAAGAGGGAGAGATTAAACACAATGACTACAGTGATAGCCTGTGTAGGAGAGGGACCACGTGACTGCTGGATTTAGCAAAATGACCCCGAGGAGCAGTTTCCATGGACTGGGGGATAGGAATTAGTTCAAGAGGGACTGGGAAGAGAGGAGTGAGAAGAAACCAATGACTGTGAAATGATGACTGAAAATTGTAACCAGCACAGCAGAGCTGGGAAAGATATCTAGAGGTAAAACTGCCTTCCCTTGGGTCCTTGAGCTACCACCAGGGAGGCAGCCACCTATTTATGTATGTATATTTATGTATAACTGCAAATCAAGTCAGCATGCAGCCAGCAGTGTTGAGCTAGGTCATTAGGAAACCGTCCCCAGTCACAGAGATTCAAATGGGGTTTAATAGAGTTTGTCAAGGGACTTTTTTATTTATTACAAAAATATTGCTGCTTCAAACATGGGCTTTTTCTCGAAATGATGAGCGAAATTCTTTTGCGAATAAGATCTAGCATATGAGTATGTTTATACTTAGTTAAGCCAGAGGAAGCAGAGACCAAGTCCATCCCTGGAGTATTCTTTGTCTAGAGGAATTCAGCTTCTGTGGTTTAGGTAATAGAGTTGGTTTCCTCTGTCTAGGCCTGGGGCCCAGAGAACTGAGCCCACATGAAGTAAATCTGCATCTTTATTTTCTGTTTGAGCTACTTAATGACTGTGCATTCATCAGGGGACAGGATGAGAACACATTTGAAAATTAAAGGGTTATTGCTATAGAAAGCATTGAGAATGCCGTGTGAAGCCTAAGTATGTTTCAGGAAAAGCGTAGTGTTTTAAAGGCACAGACTAGTCTGTAAACAAACCAGAAACCCTGGTGTTAATGCTTTCCCTGTCTAGTCACTCACTGAGTCCTGTCTGTTTCTCACTGTGGTTATCACTGGAATCTGAACGGTGCCTACCATGGTTCACTGCCATCCTGGGTCACTGCTGCAGAAACACCGTCAGCCTCCCACCTTCTGGTTTGATCCTTTCCAAACTGTTCTCCACAGTGTTCAAGAGCGATCTTTCTAAAATGCAGAAAGAACATGCTTCACCCTTGCTTAATACCTTTTAATGGTGCCTTGTGGTGTTGAAGAAGACTTGAGAGTCCCTTGGACTGCAAGATCAAACCAGTCAATCCTAAAGGAAATCAGTCCTGAATATTCATTGGAAGGACTGATGCTGAAGCTGAAGCTTCAATACTTGGCCACCTGATGTGAAGAACTGACTCACTGGAAAAGACCTTGATGATGGGAAAGATTGAGGGCAGGAGGAGAAAGCAATGACAAAGGATGAGATGGTTGGATGGCATCACCGACTTGATGGACATGAGTATGAGCAAGCTCAGGGAGATGGTGAAGGACAGGGAAGCCTGGCGTGCTGCAGTGCATGGGGTCACGAAGAGTTGGACATGACTGAGCGACTGAACTGAACTGTTAAGTTTAAGCTCCTCAACACAGCTTATAATGCATTTCATTGTCTAGTTCACATTCAGTTGTGTCCCACCTTCTGTCCTCACCATGGAAAATCCAGCCACCGAACCACCTAAATCTCCAAATAACCCCATACTTTCTTTTAAATCTTCAGATGAAGAGGCTCCAGTGAGTCACAGAGAAGCCACAAAATCAACCTAACAAGACTCAACAGAGAATTCTATTTTTAGGCTCCATTAAAATAGAAATGGAAGGGAGGGTGCATGATCAGGACACTCAAAATGACTGTTTTCTCGCTTTTTGTTATCTGCTCGACCAGACCCTGCTTCACCTACTCCTTTCTCACCTGAACCTACTCATCCCCTGCCCCTGCTAGTAACTGTTCTAACCTTTGGGCCAGAACAGCTCCACCTGCTGGTTTATTAAAGGGGAACATCTGCCCTTGTGACGGTGGGTAACCTGAGGGGCGGTGAGGGATGTGCCTAGCTGCCGGTTGCCCCGGTAACTGATGAGCCAGCCCGAGGACAATTCCTCCTGCAAATAGAAGCCCTTTGCTTCTGCCCCAAGGAGTTAAGATTACTGCCACATCCTGTCTGCTGGGGTAGGGTGCCTATTTTTCAGATGTGTAAGATCCCCTCTCCATTAAACCACTGGTGTCTCTGTGCTGGCTCTGGGCTCCTTCTTCAGGCTGGAGGAAGGGCAACTACAAGGCTTGCAGGCTAGTGGGGTGCAGCCCAGCAGAGGTCCTTTGTTTCCATATTCCTTATATTCACATTTTGCCAGCGGCTTCTCTTTCTGCTTGGCTCGTGCACATGCGTAGCAGCACTGCACCTAAGTCATGTTTGGCTTCTCTACTCAGCTCAGGCTTCCCTGGTGGCTCAGACGGGAAGGAATCCACCTGCAATGCGGGAGACCTGGATTCGATCCCTGGAGTGGGAAGATCCCCTGGAGGAGGGCATGGCAACCCACTCCAGTATTCTTGCCTTGGAGAATCCCTCATGGACAGAGGAGCCTGGCGGGCAATAGTCCATGGGGTCACAAAGAGTCAGACACGACTGGGCACTGCTCAGCTTTGAGCACTCTGGTAGGTTAGTTCTTGGCTATGCTTTCACATTTCACTTCACACACCCACTTTAACACTTTCCCTTGTTTGTCTTTTCCATCTCTGGTCTTCAAATCCTGCCTATAATCTGAAGTCTCACAGACTGATGTCTCCAGCTCGGGCATCTCCTGTGAGACCAGACTCCTATTCAAAGGCGATCTAAGAGGTGTGCAGCAATCTCAAACTTGTATCTAAACCCGAACTCTGATCTTCACTCTGCCATAACCTCTTCCTCTGCTAGTCTTTCCCATCTCAATAAACATCGCCCATACTACCCCACTGCTTAAAAATCAGAGACCTGAAAATTTACCTCTTTCTTAGTTTGTAAGAAAACCTAATCACATGCCAGGCAATGTCCAAAATAGTTTTATATGTAATAACTCTTTCTTTTAATGAATCTGCAAGGTAGCTATTATTATCACTTACCTCATTGATGAGGAAACTAAGGGACAGAGAGGTTAAGTGATTTTCCCAAGGCCACACAGCTTACTGAATAGTGGAGCTGCGATTTAAACTCAGATGATACGGCGTCAGAGTCCATGTGCTTACATCAATTTCTACACAAACTATTATTCTTGGAATCTCTTTGTGATTCACTCCTGATCAGTTCACATCCAGCTTATCAGAAGTACAAACAGTTCAACCTCCAAAAATGCCTTGAATCCATCTTTGCATCACAGTTGCCATCACGCAGCCTTTTGCCAAGACTTTCATAATATTGCCTTGGAGATTTCTAATTCTGCTCTTGTCCTTCCCACCTCCCTCAGCTCAGCATCCCCAGCCATTCTTTCCAAAGAAGTCAGATCTTAGCTTGAATGTTTGTTTGTTTGTTTTCTGAGAAGCATACCTTGACTCCAATAAATGAACTAATCCTCCCAATTATTCTTTCTCTCATCACCCTACTCATTCTTTCATGGTAAACTTCATAATTGATAATTATAAATGTGTCTTTATTTTTACACACCCCCTGAAAACAAGGGCTTTGTTTTATTTTCCACTATCTCTCTAGTACCTAGCAGAGAACTTGGCCCATAGTGGGCTCTTAGTAATATTTGTGAATGATTGGATGGATGAGTGGCTAGTATTGAGTAAGACGTGACTATAATTTTTATTTTATGTGTTATCATGAAAATAACAGTTTCACTTCTTTATAGTGGACCAATGGGAGGAAGCTGTATGATTTACTGAAAAATATACAAAGTATGATTTTTTTAAATAAAATGTAGTTTTATTATTTCGATGAAGGACTTTGTATAGTTCTAGTAAGCATGCTAGAACATGCTAGTTCTAGTAAGCACTGCTTTCACCCCAACACTCCTTTCTAAGAGATTCCACCCCTGCCCTCACACCCCTAACTCAGCTCACTGGACCAGGGACAGAAACTGACCCAAGCTGAGCTAATGACGGGATTCTCCTTGTTCAGACTTCAGAGTCAAAAAACTAAGGAACAGGTTTTTGAGGCAACTGCATTTCATTCAGGCTTCAAATATTTGTCAAGCATCTGGAATAAATGATCATTGGGGATATAATGAACAAGATACTTCTCTCCTTGAAGGCATTTACAGTTCAGAGGGAAAAAACGTGCCACTGCAATCCAGTGAGTTACACGCCATGACTGGGGATTACACAGGAGTGCCTGGGAGAGGTACCTTAAGCAGTACTGAAAAGGCAGAGAAAGCTTCCCAGCAGAGGTGATGTCTCAGCCAAAAGGAGGCGTCATAGATCCAGAAGAGAGCTGGCATGAGGGGAAAGGGTATTTATTCTAAGCAGAGGGAACAGAAAAGGCCCACTTAGTACATTCAGTCTGGTGTGCAACGACAGGGGAGATTTTCCTGAGGGGGGAAAGCGGTCTCCATCATGAAGGCCCTTGTTCGCCTGGGCAAAGTCTGGACTCTATGCTGAGGGCCGTGAGTGTCTGAACACGGGTTTTTAGCAGAGGAGTGTCGCGTTCAGATGTGTGCTCTAGAAAAGTCCCTGTGGTCTCAGTCAGAGGGAGCATGCTGGAAGGAGACATCCCAGTTAGGAGGTTGCGAAAGAAATCCAGACACAAAATGATGCTGGCAAGAAGAAATCGGTGACAGTGGGAAGAGGCAGAGTGGATGGCTAAAGTGTGTTTAGGGTGATGGTAGACGGGCAGGGAGGAGTTAAGGACAACGCCCAGGCTTGCAACTTGGGCTCGAAGGAGACTGTGAGGCCATGAGACAGGAGACACATGAGGGACCTCAGTGGGAAGGTCAGGGCTGGAGCCGTAAATGGGAGTGTTGTCTCTCAAGAATTGTTGAAGCCTTTGGATTGGCTTTACCCAGTGAGTTTGCGAAGAAGAACGAAAGAGCCTAGGGGTGGAATCCCATGTAACTCCAGCATTTAAGAACGTGAATGAGGAAGAAGAGCCTATAGACGAGTTGGAGAAGATATATTCTGAGAGCCAGTTGGAAACCCAAGGAAGAGTGATACTGGGGAAACCAATGGGTGAGACCCTCTCCAGAAGGGCGTGATGAATGTCAGCATTCTAACGAAAACAAGGACAGACTTCCCAGTAACTAAATGCTTAGTGATCTCTAACAGACACGCTTCTCTTGATTACATACACGTCATTCTTAACAATCAAGGGCAGTATTCATCTCTTTGTCCCTAAGAAGATTCCCAATAGTCCCCTTACCTTCACTCTCTGCAGATTCTCTAAGAGCAGAGAATGCTCTTAGAGAGCATTCATGAGGGTTTTCTGAATTTGGTTTTCAAATGTTACATGTCGGTTCATGAAGTACACTTGAATGTCAGAGTTGAGAGTGTGGAAAAAAGGAGACATAAGGAAATTTTATTTAAAAAATGTTTTTCAACTTTCGGCAAAGCATCTAACAGCCCACTAAGTTTAGCATTTCATGTGTGTTTATGACCTGTCAAAAACTGCCAGAACTTGACTTGGGATCAAGAAGAAAAAGATGTTGCCTGTTTGTCATCTCTCAGAGCGTCCAACTTCTGAAGGCCACTCTGCAACCTAAAAAGAACTTTCCTTCATCAGGGGACATTTGTCGAAAGAGAGGAACGTTAGTGATAGGATCCAGGCCGTGTTATGTTCATTAAACAATTAGATGCTGATGCCAGTCAGTAATCGCTTTTTTCCATTTTATTTTCAATAATGTCAGTGTTCCTAAGAGACTTGCATGGGATTGGATCTGGTATTTCAATCAGAATTTTAGTGTATTTTCAGTATTGGTAACATCTCCCTCCCTCCCACTTACACTGAGCAATAGACTCTCCTGGGCCTGGTTTGTGCTCCTTCTTCTGAATGTTTAGTCAATTTAATATACACAGTGGACGTATTCTGGGGGAAAAATGCTAGGCTTCCCAGCAGAGTATTTTAAAGATTAGGTGTTGTTTAAAAACAAAGCCATACCATTCATCACAATTATAAGGCAGGAAATACAGCACTCTGCAGTGTTTGATAAGAGCTTTCCTTTAAGGACTCTTGTTTTCCTGGCCTCACAAGCACTCCACTTCTCTGAAGGTGATTTTGTGACATCCCTCTGAAGTTTCATGTTCTGGAAAAACCCAATCCTGTTTATTGAGTGCTTTCCACTTAAAACTGTTTCACCGAATGATTGGTGGAATGGGAAAGAAAGCACAATCGGAAAGCAAGGCTACCTATCCTCAGGTCCACGACGGAAGCTCTGAATCTCACCAAAGGCCTGGGCCGGACCATGAGCACTGTCTTTTCTCTCCTGGGTTCACACAAGAGGTGTAAACACAGGTGAGAGGGCTCCAATCTCAGCCCACTGACTCTAGGTTTAAGAATAACTTGCTTCATTTTCTCTAACGGCTAAATTCCCAACGCCAAGCTCTTGCTTCTCCCAGCTAGCAGAAAAAAAACAAAGAAAAAAAAAAAAACTAAACAAACAGAAAATGCATAACCCCAGTCTTTCCTGTGGACCCCTCCCTACAGCGATTTGTGCCAGTCTTTCTGTTAGGCGGCGCCAAGGCCTCTAGGGTGGGGCCCACCTGCCCTCCTCTATACTGTCCACCTCTGAGCCAGCCCCCCGCCCCTGCCCACCTGCACTGGTCCTCAGGCCAAGCCCTCTGTGCCTCTGGCTGCATGTGACTCCCTCCCCGCCTAACTCTGCCCCCAAGCACCTCTGTACCCAGCTGACGGCACTTGCCCAGGAAGCAGGGCTTACCCATCCTTCTCCCTGTCACCTCCCTCCTCACCTCCTCCTAGGCGAACAGAATATCGTCCTAGTCTGGGGAAATCGCTTCTTCTTTCCCTGTTCAGTACAATCTGCCTCCCCACTCCCACCCCTTTTCTCTTTCAATTGAGTCTTCTTCTGCCAAGGGCTTTGGCTTTTGTTCCCAAAGCTTGGAAGCAATGTCTTTTCTTTATGCCCTGCCACAAACCTCCTGTGAAGCAGGAACACAGAGTCAGCTGTTATCTGCTTGAGCAGGAAGGAAGGGAAGGAGGGAAAACAGGACTACCATCTTGGTAGATAGATGGCTCAGCATCGTATCCCACCTGAACACACATCTCCCCTGACCACTGCTCCAGACACCTGGACACCCAGTGTTTGTTAGAGGGTATCACTGGTGGCTCAGATGGTAAAGCATCTGCCTGCAATGCAGGAGACCTGGGTTCAATCCCTGGGTCGGGAAGATTCGCTGGAGAAGGAAATGGCAACCCACTCCAGTATTCCTGCCTGGAGAATCCCATGGACAGAGGAGCCTGGTGGGCTACAGTCCACGGGGTCGCAGACAGTCCAAGACTGAGCAACTAACCTTCACTTTCACTGCAGCCCTGCTGGCCACATTTCCTGACATCCAACAGCCCAGGAGCCTAGGGGACTCGTATACAGACATGCGCGCTGAATAGCAGGGAAGAATAGCCTGGGAGAAACTCTTCCCTTTGGCACAGGAGGGAGCGCTGGCCCAGGCCACTGAACACAGCACCCGCAGCGTGAACCACTCAGATCCAGCCCATGCCTTGAAGGGGAGGACCATGTGGAGAGACAGAAAGAACTGTAACCCAGGTAAGGACCCAGATAAGGCTGCAACTGGTCTGCATCTTCCTGCCCCTGCTGCATAGATACCAAGTGAAACAGACGGGTGAGACACAAAAGGCAGAGGGGGGTAAGCAGAGACACCAAGGAGCCCAGGAGCAGCTGGAGGAGGAGGGTGGACGGTGCAAGATGTCCTAGAGGTCCCGGGTGGTTCCGCACCACTGGGCGCTTTGGCAGGTGGTTGGAAGTCACAGAGTGAGCACCATGCAGCTGATCAGAAGGCCAGCAGAGAGAAAGAAGAGTAATGCAGGCAGCGGCTTCAGTTCTGGGGCCAAAACTCCCTGTGCCATAACTCGCATGTCCTCAGAGACACAGGAGAGATTACGAGGAGTTCTGTCGCTGTGCAGGTGGGAATAGGCCCGGGAGGCGCTGCTGCTTTAGTAGGACTAAGGACAAGCTGTTAAGGAACCTTAACGAGGATCTGTAAGCTGAAAGGAGTCAGGAGTTACCCAAAGCCACCACCCCCATGTCTCTATATCAGGATTTTAATCTGAGCACCAGAGTGGAATGGCATGAACCTTTCTTCCGGGAGGGACCTGAGTTTAAATTCCAGGCTTGTTTCTTAGCTATTAAGTTCTTTGGCATATTGCAGGATCTCTTTCCCTCAGCTGTAAGTGGGCACAATAGTCTTATAAAGTACACCTAGCATATTACCTGCTGTATAATGAGGACCAAATAAATGAGAGTTGCTAGTGTTGTTGTTATTATTATTACTATCACTGTTTTCATCTGATCCCTTGATGTCACTCGTGAAAACCCAGAGCAAGCACCTACAGGGTTTTAGAGTCTCTGGATTTTTGCATGTAGGTCAGGTAAGAGACCAGAGCATGTAATCAAATGTCCAATGGGTGACATCTGAGAGACCTTAGACTCACTCTCTTCACTCATTAAGGTCACACACTTGGATTGTCATAATTCTCTGGGGTTTGGGGACTGAGTCTGCAAAAAAAAGATGGCATTTGCTGAACCTAAGCTGTGAACAGCTGTGCTGGGCTAGAAATAGCTTCCCAAGCAATGGCTTTCTTTGCCAAGTCAAAGGCACCGCTTACAGTGGACTTGGAACTACAGAACCTCTAACAGGAGAGGCCCCTTTCTCAGGGTGACACCCAGCAATCTTGCACCTTGAGGACAAGGCAATGACCAATTTCTAGAGCACATTCTTTGGCCTGATTTGGGACAAAGACACAAGAAAAGACTCAGAGGCAAGAGAAGCCTCAGTGATTTATTATAGGGAAGTAGGTTCATTAAATCAAAACCCCAGCAGGAACTGTGAGTTAGAGAACTTCCAAAGCTTATGACTCCCACATCTTCTGTTGCCTGTTGTCAAGCGCATTTGTGGATGTCATAGCCAAGTCTGTGTCCCCAAAATCCAAGCCAGCTGAAGAAAGCAATGCATTTGGTGCAAAAGTCATAAAAAAATAAAGACATCCTAATAAAGCAGTTGGACTGTTCCCACTGCATTTTGACCAGAAAGGGGAGCTATGGAAAGATTCTGTCACCATCTGTGCTCTACTTGCCATAAAATCATAAATCAGAGAAGGCTGGCAATGGAGGGACTTCAGAGGTATAACCCAGCCACTCATCCATGCCCAGAGTCTTACAGCTAATGTGAGGCAGCTTCAGGACTAGAACCCAGGGCTTCGAGTCCCAGCCAGGGCCTTTTCTACCCTTCAGGCAGCTGTCCCAGAGGTGGCAAGAGCTCACGTTTTTGGAAAGTACTCCGAGCTCATTAACGAACAGGTGCCAGTTAATCGCCAGTTCGTACTTGCATCTGGGGATCAGGGACAAGAATAACACTGCATGTTGAATCCAAAGGGACCAGGAGGCCAACAAGAACACAGGCTGCCTTCTGCTCAGACTGTGCTCCAAGTTCATTTCCAAGCCGTTTGTTTGGACAGCACAGCGTACAATAGAAACAACTGTATAGGTGGTTAACTTCCCAGGTCAGTCTAGAGAAGCTTGTTTAATATATAACTTTATTGTGATACCTGACTTCTCCTGATATTCCAACTCTAACAAGCCACCAATTTATGTCTGTTTCATAAATAGAAAAGACAAATTCCAGGCTTCCGCTTGGAAGGCAGCAATATCGTGCCCATATTTTCCTCCAGTGGGAGTGGTTTCCCTTGCAGTTTCTGGGACTCGGGTCTGGGGTACAAGGGAAGAAGCAGAAACTCTTCCTTAGGCTCTGGGAACTTGCTCTTACACTGACCCTTAGGAGATGCTGGTCACCAGCAAAGGTCTCAATGGTCTAAGGTAAAATACAAGAATAAAATTCCAGGGCAGAAAGTTTTTCACAAGACAAAGTGTATTCAATTTAAAGAACCACCCTTGTATTCTTGAGATGACTCTGATCAATTCTGTGTGTTGAATTATCTTTTTGGAAATGACTGTAGTTAATGGTACTTGTGTTCTTAATATTCTTTCTTGGAAAAAACCTATGGGCAATCCTATGTTGACAGTCTCCAGAACTGCATTCCAAAATTCGGAGAACCCCAATTCTGAGAACCACTGTTCAACATGTCCCCATTTCTCGGGTGAGCTGGGGAAGGTTTTTGCTGTACTGTCCATCCCTCAGGGCTCTGGGAGAGGTGAGCCAAGCCAAAGCGAGCTGATGAAGCTGGGATATCCCTCATCTTTTACCATTAGTGTGCGGAGCCATATGGCTCTCTCATGAATTTAATGTCCCAAAAGAAGGTCTGGTTGGGATTAACTTTCTCTAATGATTTAGAAGACAAATTCTGCATGGGCCAGGGGTACCTCTCTTAAACTTGTAATTGAGACTGTGACAGGAGATAGATGGGCCTCAGACTGAGCAGCTGGAGTCTGTCCCCACGTGGACAGATACTCCAAGATAAAGACAATGGGAGGAACAAGGAGGAGCTGAGTCCTGCCTAGATAAGAGACAGAGACCACATATTTCTCATTCTTGAGGTCAGGGAGACCTTCCTGACTACACCAGCACAGAAAGGCCCCTTGGGGGTCAAAAAGAGAGGGGGTGCCACCCTATAGTAGGTGATATCAACCTACTCACAGGCCTCTTCGCTAGAACCCATCTTGGCTAAGAAATGCAGGCACATACATGGGAGGACCCTGATTTAAACCAAATATAGACTTAGCATCAGGCAAAGCAAGACGGCCAGAGGAAATGTGGAAGAAATGCCCGTGTGAGTGAGCAGACAGCCACGAGGGCGCTGCTCTTTCTCTGGGCCTGCCTGTGTGCATCTGTTCACACGAACTCTTTTCTCCCCTAAAAAACACTTTGCCTGTTTCACTACTTTCTATCCCTTTGTGAAAATTCATTTTCTACAAAGCCACACAGGCCAGGGTCCTGTCACTGGTCTAGCGTTTAGGATTCAGCGCTGTCACTGCTGCAGCTTGACTTCAGTCCTGGCCGGGAACTGAGGTCCTGTTTCAAGTTGCTGCAGGCCGAGGCCACCTGCGATCGAGACCGATTAGAAACCTGTGATATTTCAGGTGGAGACTAGTCATTCAGTTAGGAGCTAGCTACCACATCATGAGGCGTGTGCGAGGAGATGACCAAGCAATTCAAACCACACGTTTTCAGGGAAACATTTAATGTACCCAGGAGTGGGGCCCTCAAAATAATGTTAAAACATCAATCCGATTAAAATATTAATTAAAAAACTTATTATCAGATATTTTTGAGACAGATTCGGTAGGCCTTGTTAAGTAAGCACTTTTTATTTGTGTTGTTCTGCTCTTGAAAGCAAAGCAAAACCAAATAAAAGCAAAAGCCATATTCACATCCTGTTGTTCTCCTTTCTGTGCTCTTGGAAATCGTGCCTCAACAGCCCTTTACTTCTTTCCTCTCTTGGATGCTGCCTAATTCAGGCTCTCATCACTTCCTGCCCCAAACCTGGTTTTCAGACTTCCATTTTAAAATCACAGCATACTTTCCTCAAAGTCTATATGGAAATCCAGTTCATAAACAGAAAACTGCTTTACCTGGACCAGGGTGAGGGCTGGTTCCCAGTGGCCTCACCCCTTGCCTCCGTCATTCATTCATTCAATATATTAATTGAAAACCACTGGTCTAGTCTATCAGCTTAACTTCCTAATTGGGCCTCCTGCTTGGAGTCACTTGTCTCTATCACATTCTGCCCATCCTGTTAGTAGGACTACATTTCTAAAACTCAGATCTGATCTTGTCACTGCCGTTTTCAAATACTTTCAATTCTGTCCTTACTGTGTGTGATGTCTTGACTCTATGGTGTCAGCCACATCGGAGCCTTTACCAAGGAAAAGGATCTAGATAGAAGCTATAAGAGTTGATTTTATATTTGCAAATGATGCAACCATCAGGGCTTAATTTTCAAAATAAACAGCTCATACAACTCAATAACAAAATAACAAACAACACAATTTAAAAATGGGCAGACGACCTAAATAGATACTTCTCCGAAAAAAGACATACAGATGGCCAATAGGCACATGAAAAGATGCTTATCACTAATTTTAGAGAAATGCAAATCAAAACTACAGTGAGGTACCACCTCACACTGGTTAGAATGGCCATCACAAAAAAAGTCTACAAACAATAAATGCTCTGGAGAGGGTGTGGAGAAAAGAGAACCCTCCTACACTGTTGATGGGGATGTAAGTTGGTGCAGTTACTATGGAGAAGGTTCCTTAAAAGAACTAAAAGTAGAGCTCTCCTATCACCCAGCAATTCCACTCCTGGGCACACACCTAGACAAAACCATAACTAGAAAAGATACGAGCACCCCTGGGTTTATGGCAGCACTATTCACAGTAGCCAAGATATGGAAGCAACCTAAATGTCCATCGACAGAAAATGCGGTACATATTTACCAGTAAATAAAAAGGAATGAAATAAAGCCATGCCATTTACAGCAACATGCATAGATCTAGAGATCTTCATACTAAGTGAAGTCAGAAAGAGAAAGACAAATACCATGTGCTATCACTCATATGTGGAATCTAAAATAAAACACAAGTGGACTTATCCATGAAACAGACTCAGACATAAAGAGATTTGTGGTTGCCAAAGGAGAGGGGAGAATCAGGGAGGGAAGGACTGGGAGTTTGGGACTGGCAGATGCAAACTGTGATACAGAGAATGGATAAACAGCAAGGTCCTACTGTAAGCACGGGGAACTATATTCAATATCCTGTGATAAACCATAACGGAAAAGAATATAAACGAAGAATATATGTGTGTATATATATATATGAATAATTAAATCATTTTGCTGTATAGCACGGAGAAGGCAATGGCACCCCACTCCAGTACTCCTGCCTGGAAAATCCCATGGAGGAGGAGCCTGGGAGGCTGCAGTCCATGGGGTCGCTAAGAGTCGGACATGACTGAGTGACTTCCCTTTCACTTTTCCCTTTCATGCATTGGAGAAGGAAATGGCAACCCACTCCAGTGTGCTTGCCTGGAGAATCCCAGGGATGGGGGAGCCTGGTGGGCTGCCGTCTACGGGGTCGCACAGAGTCGGACATGACTGAAGCGACTTAGCAGCAGCAGCAGCAGCAGCTGTATAGCAGAAATTAACACAACACTGTAGATCAACTCTACTGGAAAATTTTTTAAAATGAGTTGATTTTATTAAAGGCTCAGTGAGACATGGGGGGACCATGGGAGATACTTCAGTGCAGGTAGTAAAGTGAGGGGCATGGCCCCCTCAGCAGCTCCGGAGAGGAGCCAGCACTGCTGCGTCCTGGTTGGAGGTACTGGAGTGTGTACCCCTGGTGGATTTAGCCAGGGACCACTAATGCCCGGCGTCCCGGCGTCCAAGGAGGATGTGTGTGGGGTGAGGGGCGGGCCCACGGCAGAGTGGGGGCCGTTGCACCAGCAGTGGCAGGGCTCTTTTTTGGGAGCATGAGCGAGCCTCTGGGGAATGCCAGCACTGTTTGTAGGACACTCATCCACTCCAGTGTTCTTGCCTAGAGAATCCCAGGGACGGGGGAGCCTGGTGGGCTGCTGTCTATGGGGTTGCACAGAGTCGGACACGACTGAAGTGACTTAGCAGCAGCAGCAGCATTTGGAGCAGGTCAGCAATGAATAAGAGCCTGTGTAATCCCGGTTAGTACCATCAATTTGCCACCTTTATTCCTATGTTCTGATGAGAGCTGAGGTTGTCTTGGGTCATAGAGACTTTAAGAAAACAGTTCCTGAGAAAGTTAATGAGAAATAGTTGTCAGGGTTAAAACATATCCTTCCATCACCCTTTCTCAAAGAACTGAGTTCATATCATACGGAAGATGTTCTGTAGTGGGGACATTTTGACTGAAGTAGCTAATTATGGGCTGACATGGAGACCTGGAGTCCTGGGCCCGTCACAAATCTCCCCAAGGCCTTGGCTGTGGTGTCAGCAGATTTATGCTTTGTAGGCAGTTTGCTCCCTTACCTGGTTTGCAGCAACGGGATGGGGTGAAGGTGAACAAGACGAGTCATCTTACAGAGGTGACTTCTGAAGTGGAATATGGCTTGGGTTTCCTTAGGGGATTAGAGGCGACCTGTATTTAAATCTCATGTGTCTGAGTGGGGTGTAGCCCCAACTAAGAGCTATTTGACATATGAGGCAAGGATGCCTTCAAAGTGTCCTGGATGGGTCAGAGCAGGACTAGCATTGTCTTAACCAAGAGACAGGCCCACATTTTAACCTGCTGTTCCTTGGGGTCCTTCCCTGACTTCAGCACCAACATGATCAGGACCTCCCAGCTGCCCAGGGGGCGTGCACAGCCTTCCCACTTTAGCTGCTGGGAGGCAGAAGTTCAGTTCCTCCCAGGTCTGCTTGTTTAAACCCCGATCACGAACCATCTGTTTTCAGTGTTTTCCTAGGTTGCCCGCTGAATGCAGGGAGGATGGAGTGTTTTGCAAACTCTGCAGCTATTAGCTTCCCTGCTGATCTCACTTCAGGGCAATGGGACACTTTTCTAATGGTAAACTCTCCTTAAGCTTGAGTCATTTAAAATGTTCACAATCAGCAATGTTCAGTTCAGTTCAGTTCAGAGGAAGCATATTACAGCTGACCAAGCAGAAAGGCCTCTGTAAGTCTCTGCCTCTGCTCTGTGATCCCATGGTCCAATTCTCCTTTCTCAAATAAAGAATTTAACCTTCAGGAAGGATGGGCTGGAAATTTTCTCTGTATCTCATCAGTGATTTCAGCAAATGTGGTCTGGCCTCCCTTGCTTGCTAAATGGCAGAGGATACATTTGTAACCCATATCTGAAGGCTCCGAGGAGGTCTTGGATACTCTCTGTGTAAATAAAAGACAGGGATTGCCCCTCGTTCTGAGTGGGCAGAGCTGCCCCAAGGTGCTCTCATCACGAGTCTCATTTGTATGGCTGGCTCCTGCCCTCTTGGGAGAGGTACCTGAAGACCTCCTGGGCTGTGTCAGGAGGGAATTTGATCACTAGCTCTCTGGTGAATTGTTTGTGTATTTATCAGCTAATGGCACATTATCTTCTATATATTGCTTGTTCAGATCTTGTTTATTTTTTTTTGACTCGCTTAATGTCTGACTCTTTGCGACTCTGTGGACTGTAGCCCACCAGGCTCCTCTGTCCATGGGGATTCTCCAGGCAAGAATACTGGAGTGTTGCCATGCTCTCTTCCAGGGGATCTTTCCAATCCAGGGATCGAACACAGGTCTCCTGCATTGCAGGTGGATCCTTACCAGCTGAGCCACCAGGGAAGCCCAAGAATACTGGAGTAGGTAGCCTATCCCTTTTCCAGCAGATCTTCCTGACCCAGGAATTGAACTGGGGTCTCCTGCATTACAGGTGGATTCTTTATCAGCTGACTGGTCTGTGTTTTCTAGAGAGTATCTCTTGTGAAAAGGAAATACCTCCTGCCATATTAATAAACAAGACATGTCACAGCCATCAGCGATTTCTGGCCTCCAAATGTGAACGAGAGCTCCCAAAACTGTATTCCAACGGATGCTGCCCACCCCCCAGGGTGATTGCTGAGGTGCTGGGGGAATGCAAGAAGCAAGGTGAACTGGGAAACAAACAGGATTGGCCCAGATAGCTCAGGTGCAGATGAAAAGAACGAATGAAGTGAGCCCAGAGGCTTGCCTCTTCCCATACACTGAATGCTAAATTCCTTAACTTGACACCTGATATTTGATGTTCAGGCTGCCTGCTCCCTTTGTTGAAAACTTGTATATAGCCTGACTCCCCTTCCTGCCTCCTTGAAGCAGTTTTCTCAGAGCTACTGAGATGCTGTCTCCTGGGCTCCGAGTCCTAAACATTCCCACCAAATAAAATAACTTTCTACTTTCAAGTTGTGACTGTAGTTTTTACACAACACTCTTGAACAAGGATCAGAAAACTATAGCCTACTGGTTGGCTGCTTATTTTTGTAAATAATATTGAATCAAAAGATGTCCATTAAGAACCTGCCTACTGTTGGTAGGAGTGTAAACTGGTGCAGCCACTATGGAATACAGTGTGGAGGCTCCTCAGAAAACTAAAAAGAGAGTTCCCATATGATCCAGCAATCCCATTCCTGGGCATATATCCAGATAAAACTATAATTCAAAAAGCTACATGCACTCCAGTGTTCATAGCGGCATCATTTACAACAGCCAAGACATGGAAACAACATAAATGCACTTTAACAGAGGGAAGAATAAGGAAGAAGTGGTATACATACACAATGGAATACTACTCGACCATCAAAAAGGATGAACTACTGCCATTCACAGCAACATGACGGACCCAGAGATTTTCACACTAAGTGAAATGAGCCAGATAAATACCCTATGAGATCACTTCTATGTGGAATCTAAAATATAACATAAATAAACTTCTCTAGGAACCTGAACCAGAATCGTGGACACAGAGAATGGACTTGTGATTACCAAGGGGGAGGGGACATGGAGAAGGGGTGGACTGGGAGTTTGGGATTAGCAGATGCAAACTATTATATACACAGTGGATAAACCCGTCCCTGTAGAGCACAGGGACTATATTCAATAGCCTGTGAGAAAGTACAATGGAAACAATACGGAAAAGAATGTGTGCGTATATGTGAGCTCAGTTGCTTCAGTCGTGTCTGACTCTTTGCAGCCCTAAGAACTGTACCGTGCCAGGCTCCTCTGTCCATGGGATTCTCTAGGCAAGAATACTGGAGTGGGTTGCTGTATCCTCCTCCAGGGGATCTTCCCCACCCAGGGATTGAACCAGGGTCTCCTGCATTGCAGGTGGATTCTTTACCCCTGAGCCACCAGGGAAGCCCATGTGTGTGTGTGTGTGTGTGTGTGTGTGTCTGTGTGAGTGTAACTGAATCAGTTTGCTGTACAACAGAAATTAACACAACACTGTAAATCAACTATACTTCAGCTGGAATACATTTTTTAAAAAAGAGGCTGGATAACATTTGAATGAGTGTCTGTACTTCTAGGGCAGGGTCACATAGGAAACAGAGGATGATTCATCTAAAATATTTACTCTCTAGCCCTTCATAGCAAAAGTTTGCTGAGTCCTGCCTCCATGGTGTACCTCCTTCTAGTAATAAAACAGTATAAACTGTAACC
This sequence comes from Budorcas taxicolor, assembly GCF_023091745.1. Classification (NCBI taxonomy): domain Eukaryota; kingdom Metazoa; phylum Chordata; class Mammalia; order Artiodactyla; family Bovidae; genus Budorcas; species Budorcas taxicolor. Next base: position 11,084,391 of record NC_068919.1, on the reverse strand, counting down.
ACAAGGAGATACCAGTTCACATACTCATCAGAGTATCAGAAATCCTGAAGTGAGAAATGAAACGCACATATTAACAAAGAGACATGTGTGAGTATGTTTGCTGTGGCCTGTTGGCCAGAATTCTTAAACTGGGCAATTTTTCACCAGGAAAAAAAGATTTTACTATATGCATATACTGGAATACGTTTTTGAGATTTTAACTTGGCTATAAAACTTCAAAACACCAAGCTGAGTGAAAAAAACAAAAAACAAAACAATATGGAGAATGATGCAAAGCTCCAATACTTTGGTCACCTGATGCAAAGAGCCAACTCATTGGAAAAGACTCGGATGCTGGGAAAGATTGAGGGCAAGAGAAGAAGGGGGTGACAGAGGATGAGGTGGTTGGATGGTATCACCAACTCAATGGACATGAGCTTAAGCAAAATCCAGGAGATAGTGAAGGACAGGGAGGCCTGGCGTGTTGCAGTCCTTGGGGTTGGAAAGAATTGGACATGACTGAACAGCAATTTACATAAAATTTGTAGATATGCAAATGTAATCTGCTCCTGTGGGTGAAGGATACATAATGAGCTAGATGAGTCTACAAAGGTGGTCTAGGCCCATGGGTGGAGGGCTAGGCCCATGGGTGGAGGGCTAGGCCCATGGGTGGAGGGCTAGGCCCATGGGTGGAGGGGCTAGGCTGAGATCCAGGTTGTGTGGAGGGGAGATGGGACTCTTCCCCAGGCTTGAAGCTCCAGGTTTCAACAGCTTTCTTGCAGTGAAGAAACCCTGGGCGAGAGACCTCTTAACTGTGGATTCACTAACTGTCATGCCCTTTTAGTCTGGAAGTCAATGTACTCTCATATGTGAATTTCTTGCCCAGTTATAAATGCCCACATTTTATTTGCTGAATCATCAACCTCTTCAAGGTTCTAGTTAAATGGACTGATCATATATAGGATAAATCCATATAAAATACGTAAATATCAAATTCAAGAAAAGAGTACCCCTGAGAGGAAGGTGGAGGACAGAAGAGAAGGGGTTAAGAAGACATCCCAGTGGCTATAAGGTATCTATAATGATTTAATCAGTATGACAAAATGTTATGATCTGATTAAGCTGGGAGAGGGCATGTGAATGGGATCTACAGGGTGAATGGAAGTTGGCGGATAGAGGATTGAGCTTCTTGGTAGAAAATGAGAAACATCTATTTTTATGAGAAGAGGATGGTCAGAACTGGTACCCAGTCTAGGCCAATATGCTAACTGTTCTATACTCTACAAACATTTGTTGAATGGAGGAATTTAGCACATTCTTAATAAGCAGCATGTGCTAGGCACAGTAGGTGGCAGGGGTCCAACGCTAGGATGAGACACAGCCCCTGCCTTGAAGGCACGCACAGTCAGTGAGGGGAGTCCACCACGTGCCAGGACTGAAGCTCCTGTGGAGAGGGATGGGAACACAGCACACCCACCTGAGCACATGGCTGTGGGGGCAGGGGGACCACTGATGGGGAAAGGAGGGGGAGAAGAGGATTCTTCAAGCAGGGAGTAGGAACTCAGCTGCTGAGGCACAAAAGCACCTCCTAAGGAGGAGAAAGGGCACAACACGCTGAGGGAAGGGGGGACGCTCAGCTGGATGTGTGTGCCAAGTGTGTGTGCGCACACGTGTGTAGCATCACTGAGTAAAAACTAAGGCCAGATAGAAGGGGCTGGGAAGGCTCTGACTGCCTCTCTAGCTTGTACTTCCTTCCCAGGCATGAGAGCTACTGAGGCTGGAAAGGGTGGTGTGACAAGACCTGTCCTCAGAAGTATTTCCCAAAACCGGAGGGAGAAGTAAGTGAGAACAGCAGGCCAGAGCCGCAGTGGAAGGTGCTGAAACATGCCCAGGCAAGAGATGACAGCAGCCTGTGTTCAAAGAGTGGCTGTGGGGATGGAGAGGCAGGGAGCGAGCGATGGCCCTGTGGAGGCCAGGCCGGGGGGTGTCATAGTCACCTGAAGGCACTGACCCTCCAACCCTCACGGGAGCTGCGTCTCCACAGGAGATGCCCTTGGACAGAGGCAGATGGCCACGAGTTGCTCTGGGGTCTCTGGGGCCGGGATTGCATTTGCCCTCAGCACAGCTCCCCAGTTCCCCACAGAGGCTGGTACAGAGCTGTTTGCTTAGTAAGCGCTCAGTTACTCAGGGGAGCAGAAGGAAGTGATAGGCTGTGTCAGAAACCCTGGCGGGTTTTCTTAGCTCTGGGCACTTGAGATGGAAGGAGGCAAGCTTCCAAAGCCTCGGGGTCACCATCACCCAGTCATAGACGGGCAGCGCTGTGACCCTGATCACCAAAGATGCACAGACAGCCCCGTGGAGCAGAGGGAGCCCACAGGGGGCTTGAGGGAACCTGAGCTCTCTGTCTTGCTCTGCTTCCTCCTGACAAGACCCACTCTGGCCCTCAGTTTCCTCACGAATTGAAGGGGGCAGGGATCAGAGGATCTTGACAAATCCTCTGTCAAGATGATTTGGCTGCAGGCAACAAAAATTCACTTCAGCAAACTGAGGCACGAAAGGAAATCTGTTACAAGGATACGTAATAGCTCTCAGAATTGAAGGGCAGAGTGGAGAACAAGGTTTGGAAGAGGACGGGAAGAGGACAGCCGCAGAGTCCCGCTGGAAGGGCCGAATCCCTGGTCTGTCAGGTGGAGGAAGTGGGTAGTGCGGGCCTCTCAAACGTTGGAGCTCAGACAGCCTCCCCATCCTTATTTCACTCAGACCGATATTCATGTCTAATTGGCCTCCCCAGATCACAAGTCCATCCCTGCTTGGCAAAGATAAATGAGGGTGTATGGATTGACACGTCTTCTAAGCCACATGCTGCAAGGAAAGGATAATTCCCTAAAGAAAATGTGATTGTTGTAACTCCAAGAAAGTAAAATGGATACTGACCGCCAACAGTGCTTTACAAGTTCAGGGTTTCCATGGGGCTCTAAACTTCAATGACCCATAGCATGTGGTGGGACATGGGTTGTAGATGGAACCACAGAATTGAGGGGCCAGAGACCCCTTGCTCTCTCCAGTGGGGTGAAGGGGTGGTGGAGTGTGAAGTGTAAGTAGGGGCGGGGAGAGGGGCCTCAAAAGGAGGGGCCGCAGCTTGGGGGTTCTGGGAACTCTTTCCTCTCCTGAGGGCACTTTTCTTTAATTGAGAGCTACAGCTTCCCTGGGGGCATTGTGAAATTGCTGGCTGGATCCTTCTGGAGTCAGAGGATTAGAGGTAATTCCAAAAAGTCTCCTTGGAGTCCCTGCCTCAAACAGCGCAGACTAGGCCTAATGAGGAAAAGGGGCCAAGGAGCTAATATTTTCAGAGGACTCTGGGGAGGATCCCCCAGAAAATGTTCTCAAATTCTGGGGAAAAACGTTTTTAAAAAATAACTAAAACTGGAACCTATGACACATCGGCGAATGGGAGCTGAGTTCTCGTGAGGACAACCATGAAATCAGGAATTATTCACAGTGAAAGGAAGAGTATTTGTGGGTTTTCAGAGAGCTTCAAGCAGGACTGAAATGCAGGTTCTGGTGCCAGGCGTGTCTAGGGACATGGAGAGGGTCACTTTAATCATCACATGTCACTCAACCCAGGGCTGCAGTTCCAAGGTCTGGAGGCAGGGCAGCATCATAACCTGAGTCCCACGGACTCCGTTTCTGAGGAGGCTCTGAAGGCTACAAATGGTCCAGCACAACCCAGACCTAAAAACAGGCTCAAGTGAAGGCATGAGTTGGGAAGTGGGGGGAAGAGAGAGCCTAGGAGGCGGTGACTCCGAGCGGAGTCACTTGAAGGAGGGGGCAAGGATTGAACTGAAGAGTTCCAGGGCATCCAGCCTGGGCTACCCCTGCTTGCCAAGGAGCTAAATGTGGGGTTGCCTAAATGTGATGTCACCACAGCAGACGGGCTCCGTTTGCACAATCTTTTCATCCAGGAAGAAGGAGATCTTCTCTGCCCTCAATTGCTAAATCTTACCCACATCTTCATCCAACAAGTGATCCAACTTGGTCTACAGACACTTCAACTTGACCCAACACCTAAGAATGGTCTTTGGGTGCCTGAGATCAGTCAGGATGAAAAGAGAGAATAAAACAGGTGGGGCTCGAAACCTCATTCAGAGGAGAGAAGTGGAAGGAAGCTGAAAGGCTGGTTCATGTTGTGGAAGCAGGGAACACACCTTGCACATGTAAGAGCTTGGGTGGCTGAGAGCAAGAACTCTGGGCTGCTCATGGTACTCCTCCAGGAACTCTAAGTCAGTATATGCCTGGGAGAGCATTTCACAAAGGGGTAGGCTCCCTGGAAGCCTTTTTTCTTGATTTTTTCTGTTTGTGTGTGTGTAGTTATTGTTTACTTAGGTCATTCCCTCTGTGTTAGAGTCTGTTTCACATCTGTCTGACAGTTCTTTGAGGTCAAGAATGGTGTCTCAATGATCTTGGCATCTCAGAATCTGGCACCATCCTTCACATGTCATCAGACCTGTCACTGTGGTTGTGTTGAATGGGAAGCACCATGGACACAGGGTTGCTTGCAAAAGACACCATGGCATCCACTTGTGCTGATTTAGACTCTAAAAAAAAAATCCATAATGACCACCTGGTGTTAATTATAGCCAGCTCCTTACTGGAGAAGGCAGTGGCACCCCACTCCAGTACTCTTGCCTGGAAAATCCCATGGACAGAGGAGCCTGGTGGGCTGTAGTCCATGGGATCGCTAAGAGTCGGACACAACTGAGTGACTTCACTTTCACTTTTCACTTTCATGCATTGGAGAAGGAAATGGCAACCCACTCCAGTGTTCTTGCCTGGAGGATCCCAGGGACAGGGGAGCCTGGTGGGCTGCCGTCTATGGGGTCGCACAGGGTCGGACACAACTGAAGCGACTTAGCAGCAGCAGAAGAAGCAGCAGCAGCTGCAGCAGCTCCTTACTGCGTTTCCCCATCCTATATGTCCTCAGAAATGCAGCTCTATCTGCACACACTGACTCAGAGTTGAGATCATTTGGGTGGCCCTCTGTTTTCCTGAAGAGGAGAGAGAGGCACCTGCCCTAAGTGGAGGCTACTTGGGCAGCCCCAGTGCCTGCCTCTGAACATTCCAGGTCCTCCCATCCTCCTCGTAAGCTATTGCACACATTTATCGTTTGTTGACAAGCATCTGGCCAAAAGAAAAAAAAAAAAGGGATAGGAATTATTAATGAGAATGAAGAAAAGTGCTTTCCCATCCAAGCATTTCAAACTCAGCTGCCTTTGCTCTATTGGTCCAGGGCTTTAGGGACGATTTTGAGGATAAGGAGCCCAGGACTCTTACCCTCCTGGGAAACAGTGCCAACAGGGGATTTTTTGGGTAGTCTCTTGCTAACTGGCAATATGAGCTGGACATTGTAATGGGGGGTAAACTATAGTTTTGAGGAATAGACATTTTTTCTACTTTTCAAAAAAAAACTAATAACATTTATCTTTATCTAGAAGGTTGTTGTTTTTCAGTAGCTCAGCATGTCCAACTCTTTGCGACCCCATGGACTGCAGCATGCCAGGCTTCCCTGTCCTTCACCATCCCCCACAGCCTGCTCAAACTCATGTCCATTGAGTCGGTGATGCCATCAAACCATCTCATCCTCTGTGGCCCCCTTCACCTCCCTTCAATCTTTCCCAGCCTCAGGATCTTTCCTAATGAGTCAGCTCTTCACATCAGGTGGCCAAAGAAGATATTTGTACCATCTCATTTTCCTCACTAGGCCTGTGAATATTCAGGTAAGCCCTTCATCAATGGGGCTAATCAGGGATGTGGACAAAGACACACTTAGCTGGGTGAGCCTGGGCTGCGGAGGGCGAGAGGCATCGGCTGACGGGCACTGTCTGTGCGTGGGAACCAAGGAGCAGTCAAGAGAAATGTGCACACCTATGTATTTCTGGTGCATATCTCTGGAAGGGGAAATAGCTGCTGATACTTATTTATTCTTTGTTTTTTTCCAGTGGTCATGTATGGATGTGAGAGTTGGACTATAAAGAAAGCTGAGTGCTGAAGAATTGATGCTTTTGAACTGTGGTGTTGGAGAAGACTCTTGACAGTCCCTTGGACTGCAAGGAGATCCAACCAGTCCATTCTAAAGGAGACCAGTCCTGGGTGTTCATTGGAAGGACTGATGTTGAAGCTGAAACTCCAGTACTTTGGCCACCTGATGTGAAGAGCTGACTCATTTGAAAAGACCCTGATGCTGGGAAAGACTGAAGGAGGAGAAGGGGACAACAGAGGATGAGATGGTTGGATGGCATCACCGACTCAATGGACATGGATTTGGGTGCACTCTGGGAGTTGGTGATGGACAGGGAGGCCTGGCGTGCTGCGGTTCATGGGGTCACAAAGGGTTGGACACAACTGAGCAACTGAACTGAACTGAATGTTTTTCTGTATCAGTTGGATTTGGGGGTAACAAGCATGGAATACTTAACAATCAGAAAAATTAAACAATCATTTTTGAAAGGGATATTGTGTGTTCTCCAAACACATCCTGCTCAAGGCAGCCCCCTCTTCAACCTGTTCCTTCTTGCCCTGCTGGGGCTACTCGTGTGTGCGCTTGTTCTCAGGGGCTCCCCAGCCCCATATCTCAAGACCTGTTCCTTTGCAGAGCACTCCTGACAAGACCCCAAAGATATCCCTCCCTCACACGAAGCTCAGCAACGCCTTCAGCCTGAGACTTTCTCATATCCTTGTATTGATCTCTTCCCAATTTTTATCATTGATTTCAGTATATTTATAATTGGTTTTTAAATGCTCAAGTAATGTGGACTAATTCTCCTTGTAAAAATAAAATTACCCCTGGTTTCCTCCCTCCAGAGCATTTAAAAGGGTTAAATAACTGTTATCAATTCGTGTGTTTCCTTCCAGTTTTCTCTGTTATGTACTTACTCAAATGCACTCATAGATACTATATCATCTGTTTTTTTTCTATTTTCATAAATAGTATAATTTCAGGTATTCTAATTTCCTTTTTTTTTGCTCAACAATATGTCTTGAATATTTACCCATTCAATATTTCTTTCAGTGCTACATAGTATTCTAAGGTATATTTAGTAATTCTCCTTTGTTGCGTATGTAGATTGTTCCCAGATTTTCATTGTTAAGAGCACTGAATGTCCTAGGAATGCCTCTTTGTGCATAAGGATAAGTGTTGCTTGAGGAGAGTTACTGAGAACTTTTCACTTCTGAATAAGATGGTATGCAATTTAAAAAAAATGTTTGTTGCTGTTGTTCAGCCACTCAGTAGTGTCCAACTCTTTGCAGCCTCACGAACTGCAGCACCCCAGGCTTCCCTGTCCTTCACCATCTCCCTGAACTTGCTCAAAATCACGTCCATTGAGTCAGTGACACCATCCAGTCTTCTTGTCTTCTGTTGTCCCCTTCTCTTGCTGCCTTCAGTCTTTCCCAGCATCTGAGGCTTTCCTAAGGAGTCAGCTCTTCGCATCAGGTGGCCAAAGTACTGGAGCTTCAGCTTCAGCATCAGTCCTCCCAATGAATATTTAGGACTGATCTCCTTAAGAATGGACTGGTTGGATCTCCTTGCAGTCCAAGGGACTCTCAAGAGTCTTCTTCAACACCACAGTTCAAAAGCATCAATTCTTCAGCACTCAGCTCTCTTTATGGTCCAACTATCACATCAATACATGGCTACTTTAAAAACCATAGCTTAGACTATACAGACCTTTGTTGGCAAAGTAATGTCTCTGCTTTTTAAACACTGTCTAGGTTGGTCGTAGTTTTTCTTACAAGAAGCAAGCATCTTTTAATTTCATGGCTGCAGTCACCATCTGCAGTGACTTTTGGAGCCCAAGAAAACAAAGTCTCTCACTGTTTCCACTGTTTCCCCATCTATTTCCCATGAAGTGATGGGACTGATGCCATGATCTTAATTTTCTGAATGTTGAGCTTTAAGCCAACTTTTCACTCTCCTCTTTCACTTTCATCAAGAGGCTTTTTAGTTCCTCTTCACTTTCTGCCATAAGGGTGGTGTCATCTGCATATCTGAGGTTATTGATATTTCTCCAAGTAATCTTGATTCCTGCTTGTCCTTCTTCCAGCCCAGCGTTTCTCATGATGTACTCTGCATATAAGTTAAATGAGCAGGGTGACAATATACAGTCTTGACATACTCCTTTCCCAATTTGGAACCAGTTTTTTGCTCCACGTCTAGTTCTAACTGTTGCTTCCTGACCTGCATACAGGTTTCTCAGGAGGCAAGTAAGGTGGTCTGGTATTCCCATCTCTTTAAGAATTTTCCAGTTTGTTGTGATCCACACAGTCAAAGGCTTGAGCATAGTCAATGAGGCAGAAGTAGATGTTTTTCTGGAATTCTCTTGCTGTTTTGATGATCCAACAGATGTTGGCAATTTGACCTCTGGTTCCTCTGCCTTTTCCAAAAACCAGCTTGAACATCTGGAAGTTCCCAGTTCACGTACTCTTGAAGCCTGGCTTGGAGAATTTTGAGCATTACTTTGCTAGTGTGTGAAATGAGAACAACTGTGCGGTAGTTTGAACATTCTTTGCTATTGCCTTTCTTTGGGATTGTACTATTATTAATAGTTCACTTTCCGAAGTGTTGTGCTAATTTTATTTCCACTAGAGTCGTGTGAGTATACCTGCTGCCCCACACCCTTGCCAAGTCTGAACAGAATCAAATATTTTAATTATTTCCAATCTGATAGTTATAGTATTTCCCCAGTTATCAGAGAGACTGAGCGTATTTTATTCAGTTTATTTGTACTTTATTTTATATAAACTGTTTGATCATATTTTTTCATTTTCCTTCTCTGAGGTGGAGGAAAATCTTTTTGGAAGAAGAAATTTGTGTGGGCTGTTTCTATGTTCTAGATAATAATCCTTTGTCATTTACATGCATTGCAGACATTTCCCTCAGACTTCATCTTTTTTCTTTTTTTTTTTTTAAACTCTGTGAATTGGGCCTTTTGGACAGAAGGTTTTTATTTGTTTTTTTAATAGGGTCACGTTTATCCATCGTTTCTCTATGTTTTACTTTCTATTGGTTCAAAAGCATTCCTGGGTTTGCATTATATATTTTATTTTTCTTTTTTTCAACTTCCTGTGCTTACTCCACCTTGCTAATCTTGGCACGCATGTGCAGGGAAGATTGTCTGAGCCCATCACTGCCACAATACATACTGCTGAAGTATTCTGAAACCAGCTCCAGTGACCTGCACCAATTCGTCCCTTGCTAGAGTATTGTGAAAAATCAACTTGTTGGAAAGACATAAGCCTTTGGCTGCAGTTTGGAATTATTCATGGTTGTAGACATTTGTCTGTGTGAGGTCTTAGTTATCTTTAACTCCCCACTCCAGAAAAATACATATTATTATTAGACAATCAAGTACACATGGGGTCCAGAAGGTAGAAGGAACGTAGAAGGAAAATAAAAAGTTTTAATCCTGCTGGTGCTTGGCTTCACTTACTTGAAACCAAGGAGTCCCAGACCCTGAGTCAGCAAGTCACAGCAGTGACAGAACCAGAGATCAAACCCGAATCACCTCCAGGTAAGCCAGCCACTCCCCTCTAGGTCCTGCGCCCTCCACCACTGCAGCAATGTCTCTATTTACAGATGCTGTCGCTTAATCTCAAGGATTCTCCTGCGGGTGGTGTGGAAACAGGAGAGGAAAACTGTTTTGCTACAATAGCACAGCTGCAGAAGATGGGTGACAGATGTGCTGTGTGAATCAGATTTATTTGCCTGTAAACACTTCACAACGTTGTGTGTCTGGGTATGGGAAATACACCTTCGTTTCATACAAACAGTAACACCAGGCTGCATCCCCTTCTCCATAGCTTGAGGGATTCTAGAGAGGTATTGGATTACAACAAGCTGGAAAATTCTTAAATGAGATAGGAATACCAGACCATGCTACCTGTCTCCTGAGAAACCTGATGTCAAGAAGCAACAATTAGAACTGGACATGGAACAACAGACGGGTTCAAAATTGGGAAAGGAGTACATCAAGGTGACATATTTTGTCACCCTGTTTATTTAACTTCTATGCAGAGTACATCACATGAAATGCCAGGCTGGATGATTAACAAGCTGGAATCAAGATTGCTGGAAGAAATATCAACAACCTCAGATATGCACATGATACCACCCTTATGGCCGAAATCGAAGAAGAACTAAAAGCCTCTTGATGAAAGTGAAAGGAGAGTGAAAAAGCTGGCTTGAAACTCAACATTAAAAAAACTAAGATCATGGCATCCAAACCCATCACTTCCTGGCAAACAGAAGGGGGAAAAGTGGAAACAGTGACAGATTTTGTTTTCTTGGGCTCCAATATCACTATGGATGGTGACTGCAGCCATGAAATTAAATGATGCTTGCTTCTTGAAAGGAAAGCTATGTCAAACCTAGACAGCATATTATAAAGCAGAGACATCACTCTGCTGACAAAGGTCTGTATAACCAAAGCTATGGCTTTTCCAGTAGTCATGTATGGATGTGAGAGTTGGACCATGAAGAAGACTGAGCATCGAAGAACTGATGCTTTTGAACTGTGGTACTGGAGAATTCTTTTGAGAGTCCCTTTAATTGCAAGGAGATCAAGCCTGTCATTCCTAAAGGAAATCAACCCTGAATATTCACTGGAAGGACTGATGCTGAAGCTGAAGCTCCAATACTTCGGCCACTTGATGCAAACAGCTGACTCATTTGAAAAGACCCCGAAGCCAAGAGAGAAGACAGAAGGAGAAGGGGACAACAGAGAATGAGATGGTTGGATGGCATCACTGACCCAATGAATACAAGTTTGAGTAAACTCCAGGAGAGAGTTAAGGACAGGGAAGCCTGGTGTGACTTAGTGACAACAAATTAATAATTATCTGCAAGCACATCCATTGCATTTCGCAAGTTTCATGGGCGTGTCTTTTGGGGGTCATAGGTGTGTGGTTGGGAAATGAAAGGACGAAAAGGTGCTGGTTTTAAGACACATCTGCTCTCCCTTCTCTACTTTCTCCAAATTCAGATTCACTCTTAAGAGAAACCTGAAAGCGTGGTAGACTGGCTGCTTTAAGAGTCCCCAAAACCCTTCACCCCTCCCTGTGTCCAGATCTTTCACCAGGTAATTTTGCAAAACTGTCCCCACCCCACAAACACACACACACACACTCTGAGTCTGAGCCAGGTTGTATATTTTCATTTAGCTAATGGAATGTTGGCAAATGAAATGCGAGGTCAGCTGAGGCTTGAAAAAACGTTTTGCCTTTCCACCCTCTTGCTTCTCTGCAGTCACCATGAGAACATGGCTACACTAGCCTAGTGGGGAGATGAGTAAGGGCTGCAGAGCTGAGTGACCTCACTCAAAGCCATCCTGGACCAGCCAGCATCCGTCTCCACCCCAGACACGTGCACAAGCTCAGCAAGGACCACAGTAGTCGACAGTTGTTGTTTAGTCCTTTAGCCATATCCAACTCTGTGCGAAGCCACTGGCTACCAGGCTCCTCTGTCCATGGGATTTCCCAGGCAAGAATCCTGGAGCAGGTTGCCATTTCCTTCTTCAGGGGATCTTCCTGACCCAGGGATCAAACTGTGTCTCTTGCATTAGCAGGCACATTCTTTACCACTGAGCGGTCTGGGAAGCCCATAGTTGACAGAGCCCAGGCTGAATCAGCTACCTGCAGACTTCAAGCTAAATAAATGCTTACTAGTATATGCTCATCAAAGTTTTGTGTTGGGTTTTTTTTTGCAGTGTTATTGCAGCAAGTGATAATGGAATCATCTGACAAGACGTATCTGCATAGACCACCGTGGTACAGTCCTTGGGCACTCACTCATCTGGTTAAATTTTCAAACATTTTAGATCGTCCCAAAGCAACTCACTATAAACCTGTCCTCATCACCAGTGCTTAAGAAAGAGAAATTGCCATATCTCCACTTCCCTCTGCTATTGTGTGTGAAGCAGAAGCGTTTAACTGTGGCTTTGAGGGTGAAGTCTGTCCACTTCCCTAGAGCTCAATTAGTCTTTCCATAAACTCCACTTTCAAAGGAGGTCTAACGGCTCCCCTCTCGCAGAAGAAACATAAAGCCCGCTTGGTCTCCTGAGGAGTGCGTTTACAGCCACGTGGTGGGAACAGCAGCAGGCACTGGGGCTGACAAGGGCGCTCCTGAGGCAGGAGCACTGGGGGCAGTTCTCAGGGCCGCCCCACAGTGAGGCCAGGCCAGGCCCACCAGGTGTGCAGAGTGGACAGGAGTGCTTCCTGCGGGCGGGAGAGCTACGGAGAAAAAGGGGGAGACAAGGGGTCCAGAAGAACTGCTCTCCCAATAGGCATCCCACCAGGTCCCTAGAGCAGGGATGCCTCACCCTGACTAGACACCATGTCAGTCCTGAGGCGGGAGGTCTGGACCATGGAAACTGATCTCCCCAACTCTGCAATGCTCTGTTCAACTCGGGAGGGGCCCCGGAAGAGTTAGAAAGGACCGAGAAGAAAAGGCTGATAGAAAATGAGAAAGGCAAAGAGGAGAAGGTGCCTTAGATTCTGTCCAACACTAGCCTGACCCTGCTCTTGAACTCAAGGACCAAGGACGAAGGCTGTGGGGACACTTAGAGAGGTGTCAACTTTTAATTTTGCCAAATGACAGATTTGTTGTAGGAAAGGGGACCCCTTCCAGGGCCTGAAACTGGGCTCTTGTCTAACACTTGGAAATGAATTGTCTGAGGAGACACCATCTGCTGACAAAAAAAGAGATTTTATTGGGAAAGGGCACCCGGGTGGAGAGCAGTAGGGTAAGAGAACCCAGAAGAACAGCTCTGCCACATGGCTTGCAGTCTTGGGTTTTATGGTGATGGGATTAGTTTCCGGGTTGTCCTTAGCCAATCATTCTGACTCAGAGTCCTTCCTGGTGGTGCGTGCCTTGTTCAGCCAAGATGGATGCCAGAGAGAAGGATTCTGGGAGGTGGTCACACATGTGGTGTCTCCTTTTGACCTTTCCTGAATTCTTCCAGTTGGTGGTGGCTTATTAGTTCCGTGTTCCTTAGCAGGACCTCCTGTCGTAAAACAACTCATGCAAATGGTTACTATGGTGCCTGGCCAGGGTGGGCGGTTTCAATCAGTATGCTTCCCCTAACAGATTAATCAAAAACACACCTCCAAATCTACCATCTTTTGTCATACCTGTATTAGAACAGGACTTCTTGACCCCGAATAAATGATAAATGCATAATCTCAGTATAGAATGGCCTTTACCCCAAAATGAGTTACTAATCTTACACCATCTCATATATAGATATGATAGTATATATATATATATATGTTAATATTATGATAATATAGTGAGTGAGTGAATCACTCAGTCATGTCCAACTCTTTGCAACCCCATGGACTGTAGCCTACCAGGCTCCTCCCTCCATGGGATTCTCCAGGCAAGGGTACTGGAGTGGGTTGCCATTTCCTTCTCCAGGAGATCTTCCCAACCCAGGGATTGAACCCGGGTCTCCCACATTGCAGGCAGACACTTTAACCTCTGACACACCAGGGAAGCCCATTATGATGATATATATGTGTTATGCTCCGAGCCCATATCTCTGAACCGACCGAGAGAGCAAGTCCACCACAGTAATGCAAAAGCAAGAAGGGAGTTTGTTTATTTCTAGCACGCTAGGGCCCAAGTCTCATCCCACACAAGGGAATCCGACAAGAGCCCCGAACAAAGGAGTATGGCGGCTTATATACAGGCAGTTCTTTGTCTCAGTTACAGGAGTAGCTGGCGTTACGTGATTGGCCAGGCAGGATGAGCGCTTATCCTGTCTCTTTCTGGTAAACATGACTCAGGTCCTAGAGCCCGTCGTTTGGTCCCTAACATTCCCCCCGTCCTTATATCATATAGAGGAATCTTTTTCTCGGTCCTGAGACACAGTTTGATATTGTTGTCGAAGCACAAACAGCTGTACTGTATTTACGCGTTTCTTTACAAAGGCTACAAGTCTATTGATAATACATGGGCCAAAGGTAAGCATTAGTAAAAGTATTAGCAGGGGTCCCAGCAAGGTGGAGATTAGGGTGGTCAACCAAGGGGATTGTTGAAACCAAGACTCAAACCATCTTTGTTGAGCCTCACGTTTTCGTTTACGTTGGGCTAGTCCCTCTCTTATTTTGGCCACAGATTTTTTAAACTATTTTTGTATGATCAGCATAAAAACAACACTCTTTTTTTTTTAGGGCAGCACAGAGTCCCCCCTGTATCTCCCCACAGATCTTTTAGTTATGCCTGGGAGCACCTGGACATGCCCAGAATGCATGATTTCGGAGCTTGCCCCTCTTCCAGGGTATATTTACCACCGGCTTAAGGTCAAAGTATAAGTCTGGCCACCAAGTATTTGGTGGATGTATTGCAGTGGTGGAGTTAAGCATCTCACGTGTTAGTCTATTTTGCAGTTTTCAGGTGATTTTGATGGGTTGATGTGGGTTCACGCTGGCAGCTCCGGAGCAGAGTAACTGGGTCATCCATAAGACGGCCCAGCCGAGCTGTCCTGGTCCTGTTGGCGCCTTCGAAGCTTTAGCCTCAGGGGGTTGGACGGGTGCAGAGATACTTTTTATTTTTTTTTTTTAGCATCTTCCTGCTCTGCTGAAGCAGCTGGGCGTACGTGGTTGCAATGCACCCAAGGCCCGATACCGTCGACCTTTAGGGCAGTTGGGGTGGTAAGAAGAACAACATAAGGACCCTTTCATTTGGGTTCTAGTGCCTTGGTTTGGTGCCTTTTGACCCATACCCAATCTCCTGGGCCAATGTCATGTGAGGGAATAGTTCTTTTATTTTAACCCACATGTATTTCCCGGAGCAGTTTCCAGACACGAGAGTGCACCTCGCTTAAGGCCATCAAGGCCTCTTGGAATTGTCCCAGCGTGGGAGGCGGTAGTTTTTTTTCTTTAAATATTGGGCATACAGGGGGAGGTCTCTCATACAGAATTTTAAATGGGGTCAGATTAAGTTGATAAGGATTATTACGCGCACGGAAGAGGGCGAAGGGAAGAAGGGTCACCCAGTCCCCACCAGTCTCTGTAGCCAATTTAGTTAAAGTTTTTTTTAGAGTCCGATTCATTTTTTCTACTTGCCCTGAGCTCTGTGGACTGTATTTACAATGTAACTTTCATTTAGTCCCCAAGGCTAGGGCAAGGCTCTGAACTATTTGACTCACAAAAGCAGGTCCATTATCAGAGCTGATGGTCACTGGCAGGCCAAACCTGGGAACTATTTTTTTTTTAATCTTTTTTGCCACTATCATTGCAGTTTTTTCCTTTGTAGGAAAAGCCTCTACCCACCCTGAGAAGGTATCCACCAACACTAACAAGTACCGGTAACCACACTTGCCTGGCCTTACCTCGGTGAAATCTATTTCCCAGTGTTGCCCTGGTCCTTCTCCCCGATACCTCAGTCCTGCATGTTGTCCTTTTCCTGGCCTCATCTGTTGACATGCCTTACAAGCATGCACCATGTTCTTTACAGTTGTCTGGTGCCGGGGAAATTGCAGGCGCGCAGTTTGAAAGAGCATCAAAGTCTTTTTTTTTTCCAGATGAGTAGACAAGTGTAAATGCTCACATAGTTGCCGTCCCAACTGAGCAGGGAGTATCAAGTAGCCGTCTGAGTCTCGGTACCATCTATCTTCACCTTTTTGAAGGTTGGTGTGTTTTTGGATCCAAGCAAGGTCTGTGGATGAATACTCAGGGGTTGGGGGCAGAGTTCCCATACCTGGAGGTGGAAGTCCGATCGCCAACACAGGGGTGATGAAATCTTCATCAGCTACTTTTTGAGCTGCCAGGTCTGCGGCATGATTTCCTTGTGCCGTGGGGCTGTCACCCTTCTGATGTCCAGGTACGTGTACTATTGACACAGCCCGAGGCATCTGTACAGCCTCTAAAAGTCTACGGATTTTAGGCAAGTTTTTAATTTTTTTTTTTAGCTGTCAAAAACCTCCGTTCCTGATATATCGGGCCCTGGATGTGTACCGTGCCAAAAGCATAGCGACTGTCAGTGAAAATAGTTATTCCTTTTCTTTTGGCTCTCTCTAATGCTTGATTCGGGGCAATTAACTCTGCCTTTTGTGCTGAGGTATCCGGGGGAAGGGCCTCTTTTATTGGCTCAGTCCATTTCCAGTCCTTGTTTTTTTTGGTCCCTTCATATAGGGGCCTGGCCTTTTCTGCAAACCCCAAGATCCATAACCGGCAATATCTCACAGTTCCCAGAAATTTTTTCACTTGTCTAGGGTTAGCCAGCTCAGGGATCTGGAGGATGGTCTTTTTTATAGCCTGTGTTAGCCACCTCTGGCCCTGTTTTATCTTATAACCGAGGTATGTAACCTCTTGCTTGGCAATCTGGGCCTTTTTGGCACTGGCCCTGTAACCTAAAGTCCCCAAGGTTTGGAGAAGGTCACCTGTTGCCTCTTGGCACTCTTTTTCTGTAGCCGCTGCCAGCATAAGGTCATCAACATATTGTAATAAAACAATGGTAGGGTGTTCAACCCGATATTCACGGAGGTCTTCATCCAGGGCCTCATTAAATAACGTGGGCGAGTTTTTGAAACCCTGTGGTAAGCGAGTCCATGTCAGCTGCACAGGGGTCTGACCACCGTCTTCTTGCCATTCAAAGGCAAAGATCTCTTGGCTTGCGGGGGCAAGAGGCAAACTGAAAAAGGCATCTTTTAAATCTACAACAGCATACCAAATGTAGTTTGGAGACAAGTTGCTTAGCAATGTATAAGGGTTAGGAACCATAGGATGAATATCATTCACCCGTTTGTTGACTTCTCATAAATCTTGAACCGGTCTAAAATCAGTTCCCCCAGGCTTTTTTACAGGCAACCGGGGAATGTTCCATGGGGACCGGCACCTTTTCAGGACCCCAGCGTCTATGAGGCGTTGTATATGAGGAGTAATTCCTTGTCGAGCCTCTTGACTCATGGGATACTGTTGTACCCTCACCGGGGAAGCACTGGCTTTTAGTTCCACAATGATAGGGGGCCTCTGTTTGGCTAGTCCCATTCCTGCTGTTTCAGCCCAGGCCTGAGGGTATCTTTGAACCCATGGTTGTACTTTGGGGCTTATTGTCACTGGGGCCTCTGGCAAGTAGAGTCTGTATTTATCTTTTAATGCCAGAGACAGGACCTGAAGAGGATGCCCAGTCCCATCTAGAACCGACACTTGTCCGTGGTTGAAATGAATTTGGGCATTTACTTTAGACAGTAAATCCCTTCCCAACAAGGGCGCTGGACACTCAGGTATCACCAGAAAAGAATGGGTCACCTGGTGGGCCCCTAAGTTCACTTGCCCTTTTGTAGTCCATCTATATCGTTTAGTCCCGGTTGCTCCCTGCACCCAGCTACTTTTTTTAGACATGGGTCCATCTTTTTGGTTTAAGACTGAGTATTGGGCTCCCGTGTCCACTATGAAGCCAACCGGTTTCCCCTCCACATTTATAGTTACCCAGGACTTGGGGAGGGGCTTTGAGCCCTGACCCCCCTAGTTGCTATCCTCACCTGCGTAGAGGATATGACTGTCTGGAGAGGGAGTCTCATTTTTGGGGTTCTTGGGCCCCTCTTTTAGATTTTTTTGGGGGGCATTTATCTTTTCAATGTCTAAACTCTTTACAAAACGCACATTGGTTTTTCTTTTAAGCTTACGCCTTGTCGTTTTTTCTTCAGTTTTTGAGTCCAATTTTTTCCTTTCTGGAACCTGTTTTTGTTTTTAACCCCAGCAAAAAATATCTGGGCCAGCTCTTTTTGATTTTTGCGGTTTTCTTTAGCTCTAAATTTTTTTTCTTTTTTTTTTAATGTGGTCCTCTCTCTCTTCTGGGGTCTCTCTATGATTAAAAACTCTTTCGGCTGCCCTCACTAGATCTTGCAAGGATTGTTTATTTAACCTCTCTATCTTTTGTAACTTTTTTCTAATATCAGGGGCTGCTTGATTTACAAATGCTAACATAACTGCCGCTCGTGACTCATCTGCCTGTGGGTCCATAGGGGTATACTGTCTAAAAGCTTCCATTATCCTTTTTAGGAAGGCTGCTGGGCTCTCATTTGGCTCTTGTCTCACTGAATTTATTTTGGCCAAATTAGTTGGCTTTCTGGTGGCCCCTCTAAGGCCAGCCATGAGAGTCTGGCGGTACACTCAGAGACGCTCCTACCTTCAGCGCGTTCGAAGTCCCAGTTGGGTCGCACCAAGGGGAACCCCTCCTCAATGAGGTTAGGCTGTATTGTGGGCCTCCCATCCACCCCTGCACATTTTTTCAGGCTTCTGACAGGATCCGTTCGCTCTCCTCTGTAGTAAAAAGTACCTGTAACAGTTGCTGACAATCATCCCAAGTGGGATTGTGAGTAAACAGGATAGACTCTAAAAGATCAATAAGACCCTGCGGTTTTTCAGAGAAGGAGGGAGTCTGGGTTTTCCAATTGTACAAATCACTAGTGGAGAAGGGCCAATACTGATATGTCCATTCTCCGCCCTCTCTGGCTGGCCCCGCCCAGACTGGAAACGCATGAATGGTGGAGGAGGGAACCTCCGGGTCTTCTTCCGCTACGCTGGCCATTTTTTTTTTTTTTTTTGCCTTTCCCCGAGTTTCCTAGGCGGGGCCCCTTTTTCTGGGAGGAGCTGAAGGCTTGGTTCTCTTTCTGGCTTCTCCTGATGAAACCTGTGGAACCTGTGGAAGCAAGGGTGGGGAAGAGGGAAGTGAGGGGCTGAAAAACAAAAGGTTTTAGCCAGGCCAGGGGGTTTTTCACTAGGTCCTGTCAGACCAAAATGTATGGAGTTTGGTCTGGCTGGGTGTCCCGAAGGGTAGAGGGCGAGCACCTTCTCTCTGACCGCTCGAATAGTAGGCAGGCTGAAGGTGCCTTCTTGTGGCCAGCTGACATCAAAAGCAGGCCACTCGGCAGAACAAAAAGTTACTAACTTGCTTTTCTTCACCAGCAATGATAGATTCTGTGCTCTAGACTTGAAATCAGAGAAGTGGTTAAAAGTACACTGGGAGCCAACAGAGCACACAAAGAGCAACACAGACACCACAAATAGACAAACAGATAACAAACACAAGGTGGCCACCGACAATGCACTCAATCTTACCTGCAGGATGTTCACAGAGCCAGCCGCCTCCCCAGCATGAAACCGGGCCCCGGCCTTACGCTGAACTTAATCCAGTAACCAGAGCCAGCCGCCTCCCCAGCACAAAACCAGGCCCCGGCCTTACGCTGGACTTAATCCAGTAACCAGAGCCAGCCGCCTCCCCAGCACAAAACCGGGCCCTGGCCTTACGCTGGACTTGCCTCTGCACTTTACACCCAGATGCCTCCCCAGTACGATACTGGGCCCTGGACTTAATCTGGGCTTCTGCAACGTTAGCACCGGTTTTCAGAGCTCTTATCTCCTAACGAGGTTACTCCCTTCTACCAGGAGAGTTGTCCTCCCTGGCGGGACGGAGATCCCAGACGAGCCCCCAAATGTTATGCTCCGAGCCCGTATCTCCGAACCGACCGAGAGAGCAAGTCCACCACAGTAATGCAAAAGCAAGAAGGGAGTTTGTTTATTCCTAGTGTGCTAGGGCCCAAGTCTCATCCCACACAAGGGAATCCGACAAGAGCCCCGAACAAAGGAGTATGGTGGCTTATATACAGGCAGTTCTTTGTCTCAGTTACAGGAGTAGCTGGCGTTACGTGATTGGCCAGGCAGGATGAGCGCATATCCTGTCTCTTTCTGGTAAACATGACTCAGGTCCTAGAGCCCGTCGTTTGGTCCCTAACAATATGACTATAATTGTATATTTAATTATTCTTGTTTTTCTCATTTCATGTTAGACTTGTGAAGATTTCATCACCGCTCCTGGATTCTCTGTTTGCTGGGTGCACGTTCCTGCAGGACTAGTGGTGAAAGGCAAATTATTTCATGGGCCTTTGGAAGATTCAAAAGATGGAAGATGCCCCCTATCCCAAAGGAAGTCTGAACGCTGGTGGGTAAGGTGGTGAGGGGCGTGGTCAGAGGCACAGGCTGTAAACTGCACTCACTGTGCTAAACAATCAGGCTGGATGGAGAGGCTCCACCCCCGGCGCTTGCCTGTAACAGTCTAAAACCACCCACATCTTCCTCTTTTTCTCCCACCTACTTCCCAGTTTTCTCCTATCCATCTCCCCACTTCTTCCTGCTCCCACCAGCACAGTGATTCATAGTGTGGTACTTATACTTAATGTATAATGTGTTAAAGTGAAAGTGAAAGTCCCTCAGTTGTGTCCGACTCTTTGTGACCCCATTGACTATACATTTCATGGAATTCTCCAGGCCAGAATACTGCAATGGGTAGCCTTTCCTTTCTCCAGGGGATCTTCCCAATCCAGGAATTGAACCAGGGTCTCCCACACTGCAGGTGGATTCTCTACCAGCTGAGCCACAAGGGAAGCCCAAGAATACTGGAGTGGTTACCCTATCCCTTCTCCTGTGGATCTTCCCAACCCAGAAACTGAATCGGGGTTTCCTGCATTGCAGGAGGATTCTTTACCAACTGAGCTATCAGGGAAGACCACTTAATGTATTAAGTCATTAAAAAAAAAAAAATCCTCTACCATCTCGGTTTTTGCTTTTAAAAATTCAAAATTTAAGGAATGTATGACCTGCTTAGAGAGAAGGATAAGCTGAAATCATTTTCTGTAGTTGCACAGCAGGCAACTTCTATTCATGGGCTTTATGCTCCTGGTGTGTCTGTGGAGGGGGCCGTCATTCCAGGATGGCAACTGTGAGCACAAAACCGTTTAGCATTACCTCGACCCAGGGCTCTGATTAGCAGATGGGAGAAGTTGAAAATGCTAATAATGAGATAATTGGAATAGATAGGGACTCTCTCTCCGGGGCTTTGCAGGTGTCGAGACATGAACAATGTAACCATTTAAATGGAAAGAAACCATGAAATAACTTCCACCCCAAATTAATGAGAAAAGATGGATAAGGCTGGGGAAGGCAGCTGGAAGGGAAGGGGGAGCAGAAGGAAGTCTGCAGTCCCTGCCCCTTTGGTGTGCCTATGGAAAGTGATGAACCAACCTGGGCTTGGCAGCCAGGGAGCAGCTTGGAATCCGACTCGAATCAGAAAACATCCTCCCATCCCAGTACCTTTGAGGTCTTGATTTAACACAAGGCTTGGGATGGAAGTCATCATAGGAAAACATTACTTTTCTTTCTTTCCCTTTTTCCTTTTTTTTTGTTTTTTAGAGACCATAATTAACATTAAAGATTCAGTTTGTTTAAAAATAGAAACAGATTAAGTCTTTTTACTAGCAACTTTGCGTTAAGACTGCTTGAATTGGCAGCCTTCCTACTCCTACTCAAGCCTAGTTTGTCTTATTTTAAAGCCCTCATTTGCTTCCTTGGAGGTCAAGAGGCATGCAACGCTGGAGACTTGCTGATGCACAGCCTCCCGTCTTGTATCTCAAGTTAGCACACGCTGGGAGGCCGGCAAGGGCAAGCACAGGCCTGGTGCTCGGAATGCCTGAGACAGAGGTCTGTGGCTGGGCTGGGCTGGTGGGAGGGGCCGCATCTCCAGGCAGGGTGAGCTGAGCTGAGCTGAGCTGAGAACCGGGTGGAGGGTGGAGGCAGCTAAACCATAAAGAATGCTAGCACATTAATCGGAATGGAACAGGATGGAAGAAGTGTGTTGACTGGAGCTATTTTCAGGAAGAGGATTGGAAAGACTCGTTTGATAAGCTGCTTTAGGGTAAAGGGGAGACGTGGGGACTGCGAAGCAAATAAAAGTTATGTGGGGCTTTGTTTGCCTGGGCAGAGGATGCAGGCTGGGGTCAGAGCTGAACTGCCTAACCCAACAGAAGCAAGCAGAGTGATGCCACCAGGACGCCCGCATATTAATCCTCGGCATTAATTTCTGAATTATCAGGAAGCTGACAATTCAGCCTGTTCTCTAAGTAGTTGCTAAATAAACCTTTCACAGTTTTGAAGAGATTTCAGACTACTCAGGATGCCCACAGGCCTGAGGTTCTGCAGTGGGAGAGGGAACACAGAGGCTGCTGAACGCCTAGAATGGCTGCCAGGAGCTCCAGGACACGCTGTTCCAGGGGACAGACTAGGAGATCAGTCACACACCAGGGGCCAGACCACATGGGCCTGAGAACTGCCCCCTTTCTGAAGGAGATGAAACAGGAGGGAATAGGGCAGGGCACAACCTTTAAAAGAATGACATGGTCATAGGACTTGACAGAAAGTGGTTAGAACCAGTCAGGTTCAAGATGGCAGAAGATTCGACTTCCAGTAGACTTTGAGTCTCATTATACGCTCTTTGTAACACATCAGCAAGCTAAATATCACACCTGCCAGCACCATGACAGTTCCAAGGCCAACCATAAAAGGTCAAAAAGTGGGTAGTGGCGCAATTCCCAGAAATCTTCACCCATTCCCTGAAATAGTTGGAA
Source organism: Budorcas taxicolor (assembly GCF_023091745.1). Taxonomy (NCBI): domain Eukaryota; kingdom Metazoa; phylum Chordata; class Mammalia; order Artiodactyla; family Bovidae; genus Budorcas; species Budorcas taxicolor. The sequence goes on along the minus strand of NC_068919.1, from coordinate 11,061,958 downwards.
TAATCTTCCCACTCATTAATGATCCAGCCCATAAAAACTAACCAAGCCATATTCTGAAGCTCTCTCATCTTCTAAGATGGCCCACACTCTGCCTGTGGAGTGTTTCTCTCTAAATATACCCACTTCTTACCTATCACTTCATCTTCAAATTCTTTCGGCACCAAGCAAGGACCTCAAATTAACCAGCCAGAGGGAGCAGCTTTGCTATGGATCGGCAGCCCAGCAGCTTCTTTGAGGTTGTGGTATGTATGGTAGCTCAATCAGATTATGATCGTGTTAGACAGGGTTCTTACAAGAAACAAAACCAACAGGACGTTAGCTATCGATAGCTATGGCTATGAAAAGTGAAAGCATTAGTCACTCAGTCATGTCCGACTCTTTGTGACCCCATGGACTGTAGCCCTCCAGGCTCCTCTGTCCATGGGATTCTCCAGGCAAGAATACTGGAGTGGGTTCCCCTTTCATTCTCCAGGCTACGGCTATAGACATATAGGTATAGATGAGGAGATTTATTCTAGGAATTGACTGCAAGCTGGAGAACTAGGAAAGCCAGTGGTGTATTCAGTTTGAGTCTGAAGCCTGAGAACCAAGAGCACCCGTGTCCAAGGGCAACAGAAGATGGATGTCCCAGCTCAAGCAAGGGAAGAAAAGTTGCCCTTCACCTGCCTTTTGTTTGATTCAGGCCCTCAGTAAATTGGATGACGTTCATGCATTGGTAAAGGTGATCTTTTTAGCTCAGTCTGCTGATTCAAATGCTATTCTTCTCCAGAAGCATCCTTACAGACAGACCCAGAAATAATGTTTTACCAGCTATCTGGACCTCTCTTAGGCCAGCCAAGTTGGCACATAAAATTAACCATTGTAGTGATAATGTGAACTGAAAACTCTCTTAGTTATTCCTCCAACGTTCTTACCTGGATTCTCAGAAGCAACCCTGAGTATAGGAGGGCCATGTCTGCCTGATGGACAAGGGGAGCTTTCCGCAGATGATGAGTCCCAAGAAATAAGGGCTGTGACTCGGTCGGCTTAGTTCAACCCAAACTCTGTGTGCTGGGGCCTGGTTGGGTGCTGAGGATATGCGATAGAGAAGACAGATTGGTCCCCGACTGAATTCACAAGTGAGCAACAGAGCAAAGTGAAGGGCGACACAGCGGAGACAGTGCCATGGGGGGAAGACACTCTGCCAAAAGCGGGTGGCTGGGCCCTGCTCTCCCACACCTTCACCAGGACTCAGGGACATGATTTCAAAACTCTTTAAACAATTTGATGGAGTAAATGTTTAAAGGAACTTGTCTGAATCCTGAAGTGATTCTTATGGCAGAGCATGGCATAGCTCCATTTGGCAGAAGCAAGGGAAGGAAGGAACGGGGGATTTTTTTGGCAAATGAAGTAAGAGCAGAGCATGGCAGGTCTGAAACGCCTGGCTAGAAGAGCCATCTTCACTCTATACACTATTGGTTAGACTTACAGACGAAAGCTGTGTGTACTGGCTCCCTTAATACCCAGCATGCTGAGGTGAGACTGTCTGGCATCCTCTAATGCCCATTTCTCCCACTCTACAGGTGCTGGATGCCTGCAGAGACTCCATCTCCCAGCCTCCTTCACAGCTCAGTGTGGCCATGTGGCTAAGCTCTGGCCAGTTAAGATAAAGTGACATGTACAACTTTCAGATCAGATCCTTGAAAGCTTGAAAGGGAAGCTTTCCCTTCTTCCTGTGATGAGGACACAGACAGGACCCAGCTGAGCCAGCTTGTTCCTGGTACACCTCAGGGGACAGAAGAGCAACGAAGAATAGGGAGTCTGGGCCCCTGCATGGTCTCAAGGAACAGAGATTCCTGCCCGTTCTCAACCACCCCTACTACAGGCAGGTACTGCTAAATCATGTCTGACTCTCTGCAGCTCCATAACTGCAGCATGTCAGGCTTTGCTGACCTTCACTGTCTCCCGGAGTTTGCTCAAGCTCATGTCCATCGAGTCAGTGAAGCCATCCAACCATCTCATCCTCTGCCCCTTCTCTTCCTACCTTCAATCTTTCCCAGCATCAGGGTCTTTTCCAATGAATCAGCTCTTCACATCAGGTGGCCAAAGTATCGGAGCTTCAGCTTTAGCATCAGTCCTTCCAATGAATATTCAGGGTTGATTTCCTTTTGGATTGACTGGTTTGATCTCCTTGCTGTCCAAGGGGCTCTCAAGAGTCTTCTCCAGCACCACAATTTGAAAGCATTATTTCTTCAGCACTCAGCCTTCCTTATGGTCCCACCTCTCACATCCATACATGACTACTGGAAAAATCATAGCTTTGGGTATATGGACCCTTGTCAGCAAAGTGACGTCTCTGCTTTTTAATATGAGAAATGAACATCTGTTACATTTGGACCCTAGTATTTTGGGGGTCTCTTGGTTATAACAAGTTAATTTGTACCCTAACTATTACACTGGGCTCAGTATGGTTGAGCTCTATTAAATTATTTTTGGAAATTCATAAAGAAAAAGTCAATAAATGGCTATGGAAATAAACAAAGACCAACCGAATGGAAAAGCGAAAATTATCTATCCAAAGCTTGCTCTACAGCAGGGAGTCAGCCACTGTCTTTGTATTTGGCAGAGACTCAAAGGCAGGCAGAGAAGTGGGAAAGCTTTACAGTGGGAAAAAGGGAAGGCTTCAGATATGCCCTGATTAGAGGCTGGTGGCTGGAGGAAGCTGGAGGCAGGCTAACTAGAAGCCAGCATCCTATGTGATGGTTAGGGGGACATATTTGGTTTTTTTTTTCCGACAACAATTAGGGAGGCTGGAAGTTATTATTTAAGTCCTGGCCATTTGGGGCTGACTGTGAGAGAAGTTACTGTATGGCTTCCTGGTTGTCATCAGAGACAGCGATCTGGCTTGCTACACGTCTGACTTAGAGCAGGCTGGCTTCCTGGGATGTTTATTGTAGATGAAGAGGTGGGTTTTCTGGGCAGGCTGCTTCAGGTTGTGGGTTAGCGCTGTCTTTGTATGTAGGTTTGGTCCTTGTCTGTTTGCATATTCAGTTTCTCGTGGCTGATGAGAAGAGCCCTATCACAGAGGAGAAACGGCGTTGACAGGGTAGTGTTTTCAAATAATCTCCCTGGCACAGAACAGTGGAAGGAAGGAGATTTCATTTATTCCTGATAGACAGACAGAGGGCTGTGCTGGGAACTGGCCAAATCACAGAGACAAAAAGAGAGGCCTCAGGGCTGAGGAACAGGAGTGCTATGACCCAGCAAGGCAACGGGATTTCACTGGTGCGCACAGCCAAAGGGCGTTAGGACTTGAGTTGCTCCTGACACTTGCCTGGGGGCAAAAAAAGCAGCCTGTGGGCTCAGTGCTGTTGTGTTCCCCCGGGGCTTGGGCTGGAGGACAAGGCTCCGGACCACCCTCCTCAACCATTATGACCCCCAGAAGCCCAGCGGGTCCCAAAGCATGCTTGGTGGATGTGACAGACCCGTGGTCACAGGAGAGGTTTGCTTTTCTTAGCGTGAAGCCAGGCGTGAGCGGGCCGGCACCGAGGAGGCCCCTGATTGCCCGCAGATGTCTGAGCAACGCCCAGCTGGCAGGCCTGCTCGCTTTCAGGTCTGGTTTCCATTCCAGTGGCGAGTGGGATGAGGGGACCCGTCTCATGGAACCGAAGGCAGCGCGCTGGGAGCCCGCCGCAGGCCGCGTCCCTGACTGGGGACACCTCTCCTTCTGGTCACGAGCTGCACACGTTCAAATCAGTGCACTTTTGGGTCCAAGAAGACTGAGTGTTGATGTTTGCTGGAGACAAACGCTGCTTTATGCTTCGTTCTCTCCATGGTTACTCAGCCTCAGCCTCGCAGGCTGCTTTTTCTGCAGGCTCTTCAGGGGCCCCAGGAACCTCAGGCAATCCCCAGGGAGGAGGCTGGGCTCTGTCCTCGTATGGAGCAGGTCTAGGGAGGCCGCTGGCCATCCCGAGGCAGGCTCCTGAGTTTCCAAACTTAGCATTTGTTAAAGGAAACCCTTGGTTCTCTCCTACAATCCTGCCTTCTTCTCTCAGTCTTCCTTGTGTCTGTAACTGGCATCACCATCTGCTCAGTGGATCAAGCCCCAGCCTAAGAGCCCTGCCTGATGCTTTTCTGTCCCTCGCCTCCCATTCTGGTCAGTCCCAGCATGGCCCCCTTCAAAGTGCATCTGGAAGAGCCTGTTCCCCTTTCCTCCCACCATCCATTCTCTTGCCAGCAAGAATGACTCTCCCACTCATGGAACGGCATCTGGACAAACCATAATTCAGAAAGACACATGCACCGCGGTGCTCATAGCAGCTCTAGATTCACAGCAGCCCAGACATGGAGACAACCTGAACGTCAAAAGAGAGCAGATGAAGGGGAGGTGGTGCACACATTCGCTGGAACACTGCTCAGCCTAAACAAGGAAGGGGCAATGCCGTCTGCAGCAATGTGGATGGACCTAGAGATGATCATCCTAAGTGAAGGAAGTCAGACCAAGAAAGACGACACCATATGCACAATCGAAAAAATAATACAAGTAAATCTCTGTATGAAACAGAAAGAGACTCACACACATAAAAACAAGTTTATGGTTACCAAAGGGGAAAGGAAAGGGGAGGGATAAATCAGGAGTTTGGGATTAACAAACTCCTAGAATTAATATACACAACCAACAAAGGTTTATTGTATAGCACAAAATACTATATTCAACATCTTGGAATAAACCACACTGGAAAATTTTTTTTAAAAGATTGTATATGTGTGTATAATGGAGTCACTTTGCTGTATAACAGAAATTAAACACAACATTGTCAATCAACTATACGTCAATAAAATTTTAAATGAATAAATAAAAAATAAAAACAAACAAAAAGATTCTCTCAAACTGGGCAGTGCTCTGCAGGAAGCGCTTCCATCCTCTTCGCTCTGCCGTCTTCACACTGGTTTTCTTTCCTTGCTTCTGCATATTGAACTCTTTCCCCCTTTTAGGACCTTTCTTGGTCTGAAATATTCCCACCATTCCCACAACTGACATCTGCTGCTGCTGCTGCTGCTAAGTCGCTTCAGTCGTGTCCAACTCTGTGTGACCCCACAGATGGCAGCCCACCAGGCTCTGCCATCCCTGGGATTCTCCAGGCAGGAACACTGGAGTGGGTTACCATTTCCTTCTCTACAACTGACATCTACTCATTAATAATTTTTGAGTTAAGCCATACGACCCAGCAATCCCACTGCTGGGCATACACACCAAGGAAACCAGAATTGAAAGAGACATGTGTACCCCAATGTTCATCACAGCACTGTTTACAATAGCCAGGACATGGAAGCAACCTAGATGTCCATCAGCAGACGAATGGATAAGAAAGCTGTGGTACATATACACAATGGAGTATTACTCAGCCATTAAAAAGAATGCATGTTCTAATGAGGTGGATGAAACTGGAGCCTATTATACAGAGTGAAGTAAGCCAGAAAGAAAAACACCAATACAGTATATTAACACATATATATGGAATTTAGAAAGATGGTAATGATGACCCTGTATGCGAGACAGCAAAAGAGACACGGATGTATAGAACAGTCTTTTGGACTCTGTGGGAGAGGGAGAGGGTGGGATGATTTGGGAGAAAGGCATTGAAACATGTATATTATCATATGTGAAACAGAGCACCAGTCCAGGTTCGATGCACAAGACAGGGCACTCAGGGCCGGTGCACTGGGATGACCCTGAGGGAAGGGACGGGATGGGGAGGTCAGGGGGGGAGGGTTCAGGATGGGGGGACACATGTACACCTATGGCTGATTCATGTGATTGTATGGCAAAAACCACTACAATATTGTAAAGTAATTAGCCTCCAATTAAAATTAATTAATTTACAAAAAAAGTTTTTTGAGTTAATGGTGGATGGATGACTGGGTTGGTAGCTGGATAGTCTTTTTGGGGAAGCATAGGACCAAAGCAAATTCCTTATAAAGGTCACTTGCCTCTGTAATTCCCAAAACTGAGCCAAACTGTGCCTGGCCTTACTCCATAAGTTCAGACAGGTGTCGATTCAACTCAATAAATATTTATGGAGCACTTACAATGTGCTAGTCCCTGGAGATACAATCAGGAACAAGACACAGAGCTTACAGGAAAGAGCAGTGGGAGAAAATCAAACATGCAATTCTAAAGTAGAATGGTGCAATCTATAATTATGATACGAGAAGGAGGGTGCTGTCAGAGCATACAAAAGAAGGGAGTGAACGTAGTCTGAGGAGCTCAGGGAGAAGACAAGACCGCCTTTCTGAGCACTATGATGGCTCATCGTTCTAGGCACTTCCCTAATGATGTTTCTTCTCCCTGCAGCTGTCCTGCCAGGGAGGTATGATTATCACCACACTACAAACGCAGAAACTGCAGAAGCAAGGCCTATGCCCAGAGTCACTGTGTCAGAACAGGCCGCCTGGGACACTGAGTGAGGCGGACAGGTTTGCACACGGGGGTGCTCTTAGAAATGCCCTCTTGAGGGGACACAGACAATAGAGTCAGGCAGAGTGGCAGCTGAGCAGAGAAGCAGATCCCACAGCAGCCGCTGTTGATACTGTGGGGGCTCTGCAGCTGGGAGGATTATTTCTGAATTAAAGCAAGAGGGTGGGCTTTGAGCTCTGAACTGACCAGTCACTGAACACAGCGTGTTCCTGAGAGAAGGGTGTAGGCTTGGGTATGGTAGCCCCCTCCCTCTGATGGCAATTCCTGGAATGGCGGGGGTAGGGGGACTTAACTGTCAGCCCTTGGGAGAATGAGAACTTGGTCCTAACCTTGGTGCCCCCACAGCCCCTCAGCCCCTGCGTGGGTACCTTGCACTTTCAATGTTGATGTCATGTTGATGTGATATCTTAATATGATGTAACGTTGACAGGCTTGGTCCCATCTCTTTCCTGTCTACCATCACTCTTAATGACATCATAGATTTGCACAATTTTAAACACCATTTATAAGAGTCCACACTTATATCCTCATTTTAGGCCTCTCTCGTGTGCTTCAGACTCACATACCACTCTTTACTTATCATCTTCTCCTAACATTTCCTAAAGCAACTTCTGAATTGTTGTATGTGTTTTTTTTTGGCCAAGGCTTTTGGAATCTTGGTTCACCAACCAGGGAGCAAACCCAGGCCCAAGCCAATGAAAGCGTGACGTCCTAACCGCTGGACTACCAGGTAATTCCCCAGCCTCTGGATTCTTACCATCCCTGCTGTCAGCTCCCCCCACCCTTCCTATCTCACTTAACAGCACCGCCACTCTTCCGAGCTGCTCAAGCCAAAAGCCTTGGATCACTGTTTTCCTCTGAGCCCTGAATTTGATCCATTCTTCAAAATACATCCTACAGCGTCAGCCCATTTCACTCAAGGTACGTGCTCACAGAGGCCTGGTCTCCCGCTCTCACGCCTGTCTACCTCTGCCATCCCACCTCATCCATCCGGATAGGAATGGGGTGGATGGAGCCCCACCCCCAAATATCTTTCTAGTTCACTCCTTCATCCCCTTCAAGTCTTGCATCCACCTGTTCAGCAAGGCTTCCCTGAGCACATTATTTAAAGTACACTCTCCATTCTCATCCCAGTTTAATTTCTTCCTGAGCACCCATCACCTTTTAACATATAATTATGTATTTCCTGGAGAAGGCAATGGCAATCCACTCCAGTACTCTTGCCTGGAGAATCCCATGGATGAAGGAGCCTAGTGGGCTACAGTCCTTGGGGTGCTAAGAGTCAGACACGACTGAGTGACTTCACTTTCACTTTTCACTTTCATGTACTGGCGAAGGAAATGGCAACCCACTCCAGTATTCTTGCCTGGAGAATCCCAGGGACAGAGGAGCCTGGTGGGCTGCCGTCTACGGGGTCGCACAGAGTCGGACACGACTGAAGCGACTTAGCAGCAACAGCAGCAGCAGCATGTATTTCCTGCCAATCTTCCCCACCCCCCGCACCCCAACTACACTGTAAACTTCATGAAGGCAGGGACTTTCCTGTTTGTTCACCATGGTCTCCTGGGGGGCTAGAACAGAGCCTGATACACAGGGGCATTCAGGAAGTGTTTGTTGACTGACTGATTGACTGAAGCAGGGGAGAAGGTATTCAAGTGGTTCTGCCTGGTTCCAAATGCATGATACTACACATACACCACACCATAAGTCTCCTACACAATACAACTCCCTCAAGATAGATGTAATGCCATCGAGAGGCCAAAACCAAACCTTGGCCTTGCACGAAGTGACCTAACATAGTGGGCCGGGGTCTACATGTCAAAAGTGATTCCAGCTGGGCTATATTTGCTGAACCAAAAGAATTTCTCAGGGTGCTTCAGAGGTGAAAACCTGGCCCGCAGGGTCCCTGTGACTGGAAAGAGAAGGTATCGGGGCTTCTGGAGTCCTCTGTGAGTGAAGCAGGTGCAGATTCTGATGTGTTCAGTGACCTGCAGGGCTTCCTCTGGCCATGCACAGAAACGGCTGGTTCACTGCTGACACGGGGAAACCTGAGCTGCACACTCCTCAAGCCTTTTCTTTCAAACAGGCCAGCCCTGCCTGTCTGCTCAGGCTTTGACCCACTGTCCATATTCTGATGTCATTCAGAATTTGTTGTCCAAGGAAATCTGAGGACAATGGGTTTGGCCATGTTACTTTAATCAGACCAACGTGTAAGTGGGTCATCTTTATTTTTAAAAGAACCAGAGCCAGCATGGGGTAGGGGGGAAAGGCTCTGGTTTTAGGATTAGAAGTCTGAGGTCAAGTTTATATTCTTATCAACAGTGTAGGAGGGTTTCCTTTTCTCCACAATCTCTCTAGCATTTGCTATTTCTAAATTTTTTTTAAATGATGGCCATTCTAACTGGTGGGAGGTGGTACCTCATTGTAGTTTTGCTTTGCATTTCTCTAATAATTAATGATGCTGAGCATCTTTTAACATGCCTGTTAATCATCTATATGTCTTTTTCAGAGAAATGTCTATGTAAGTGTGATGCCCCTCTTTTAATTTTCTTTTTACATTAATTATATGAACTATTTATAGTTTGGATATTAACCCCTTGCCAATGGCTTCATTGAAAATATTTTCTCCCATTCCATAGGTTGCCTCTTTGTTTTCTTGGTGGTTTCCTTTGCTGTGCAAACGCTTTTAAGCTTCATTAGGTCCTATTTGTTTATTTTTGCTTTTATTTCTTTTGTCTTGGGTAACTGATCTAAGAAAACATTGGTATGATTTCTGTCAGAGGATATTTTGCTTATGTTCTCTTCTAGTTTTATGGTATCATGTCTAATATTTCTACCTTTAAACTATTTTGTCCACGGTGTGAGGGAGGTTCTAGCATTATTGATTTCATATAGCCTGGACATTGGCAATTTTAAAAAACGGAATCTGACTGCCTCTAGGTGGGGTCTGAGGTCTCCGTTTTACTACAGTCTGTACCACTCCCTGTTGTCTTTCACCAGAGTCACTCATCTGAGTTACCTGCCTGGACTTGAAGGCAGCTGAATTCTCCTTCCAGTGATAAAACTCCAGTGCTTCTAAGAAATATAATTAGTCAGACCCAACGGGTGATGACTGTGTGGGGAAAATTCTTCAAGAGATGGGAATACCAGACCCCCTGACCTGCCTCCTGAGAAATCTGTATGCAGGTCAGGAAGCAACAGTTAGAACTGGACATGGAACAACAGACTGGTTCCAAATAGGAAAAGAGTACGTCAAGGCTGTATATTGTCACCCTGCTTATTTAACTTATATACAGAGTACATCATGAGAAATGCTGGGCTGGATGAAGCACAAGCTAAAATCAAGATTGCCAGGAGAAACATCAATAACCTCAGATATGCAGATGATACCACCTTTATGGCAGAAAGCAAAGAGGAACTAAAGAACCTCTTGCTGAAAGTGAAAGAGGAGAGTGAAAAAGTTGGCTTAAAACTCAACATTCAGAAATCTAAGATCATGGCATCTGGTCCTATACTTCATGGCAAATAGATGGGGAAACAATGGAAACAGTGACAGATTTTATTTTCTTAGGCTCTAAAACCACTGCAGATGGTGACTGCAAGCTTGAAATTAAAAGACACTTGCTCCTTGGAAGAAAAGCTATGACAAACCTAGACAGCATATTAAAAAGCAGAGACATTACTTTGCCATGAGGTCCATATAGTCAAAGGTATGGTTTATCCAGTAGTCATGTATGGATGTGAGAGTTGGACTATAAAGAAAGCTGAGCACTGAAGAACTGATGCTTTTGAACTGCAGTATTGGAGAAGACTCTTCAGAGCCCCTGGACTGCAAGGAGATCTAACCAGTCCATCCTAAAGGAAATCGACCCTGAATATTCATTGGAAGGACTGATGCTGAACGTGTAGCTCCTGTACTTTGGCCACCTCATGCGAAGAGCTGACTCATTGGAAAAGACCCTGATGCTGGGAAAGATTGAAGGCAGGAGGAGAGGAAGACAGAGGACAAGATGGTTGGATGGGATCACTGACTCAATAGATAGGAGTTTGAGCAAACTCCGGGAGATGGTGAAGGACAGGGAAGCCTGGCATGCTGCAGCCCATGGGGTCACAAAGAGTCAGATCCAACGGAGAGACTGAACAGCAACCGTGGGTGATGCTAGCAGAGGGAGCAACAACTTTTGAATTCTAGAATGAAGAAATAAAATTTATATGTTGATCATAACATCTCATTCTGCTATGCTTTAAGCTACATTAATTTCATTGCAATTCATTCCTCAACGATCAGACATTATTACCCTTTAAGCACAAGCTGGAATCAAGACTGCCAGGAGAAATATCAATAACCTCAGATATGCAGATGACACCACCCTTATGGCAGAAAGTGAAGAGGAGCTAAAGAGCCTCTCAGTGAAAGTGAAAGGGGAGAGTGAAAAAGTTGGCTTAAAGCTCAACATTCAGAAAACTAAGATCAGGACATCCGGTTCCATCACTTCATGGTAAATAGATGGGGAAACAGTGGCTGACTTTATTTTCTGGGCTCCAAAATCACTGCAGATGGTGACTGCAGCCATGAAATTAAAAGACGCTTACTCCTTGGAAGAAAAGTTATGACCAACCTAGACAGCATATTAAAAAGCAGAGACATTACTTTGTCAACAAAGGTCTGTCTAGTCAAGGCTATGGTTTTTCCAGTGGTCACGTATGGATATGAGAGTTGGACTGTGAAGAAAGCTGAGTGCCGAAGAATGGATGCTTTTGAACTGTGGTGTTGGAGAAGACTCTTGAGAGTCCCTGGACTGCAAGGAGATCCAACCAGTCCATCCTAAAGGAGGTCAGTCCTGGGTGTTCATTGGAAGGACTGATGTTGAAGCTGAAACTCCAATTATTGGCCACCTGATGCAAAGAGCTGACTCATTAGAAAAGACCCTGATGCTGGGAAAGACTGAGGGCAGGAGGAGAAGGGGATGGCAGAGGATGAGATGGCTGGACGGCATCACCAACTCAATGGACACAGGTTTGGGTGGACTCCAGGAGTTGGTGATGGACAGGGAGGCCTGGAGTGTTGCGATTCATGGGGTCGCAAAGAGTCGGACACGACTGAGTGACTGAACTGAACTGAACTGACTGAAAGGTCTCTAAACATAAGCGAGTGTATTTCCACCATGTAGAGGAAATGGAAGGAAATTTCTCCAATGAGGGACCTTAGCTGATGGAGATATGCCCCTTTCCTCAACACACGTATAGAAGCACTAGAGTCTAAGCATGAAGGAAAATGAGTTTCAAGGGGAAAATGTATAACTCTTTGGGTGTCAGAGACAGAGAAATAAAAGCCAGTGCCACATGCATGAGCTGGTGTGGAGGTAGCCCAGGGAAGCTCTCCACCCAGACCTGGATTTCGGGGTGAGAGACATGGTCTGGAAAAGCGACAGATGCAAAGAGGATGCGAAGTGGAGCCTTCTAGGTAAGCCTCAAAGAGGACTCCTGTTCAAATGATTAAGGCATTGCAAGGAGAAATAGAAGCCATTAAAAAAAAAAGAGAGAGAACAGTATGTTTGAAACAGGCATGTTTGAAAAAGAACAGAGCTTTGCTTGCCTTAAACAACCTCCTCTGCTACAAGAATACTCCAGCTCTCACTCCTCTGAGCCAGTGCATGAAGGGATGGGTCAGATCTTACAGCCAGTAAAGTGCATTTTGATCCTTCAGATCTTGAGATTTCAGATCCTAAGATACTTACTGGAACATCTATCACTGATTGACGACCTTCCTCATGCCAGGCGCTGGTGGTCTCTGTGCTCGAAATCTTTCATGACTCCCTGGGCTTGGGATCAAGCCTCACATGATCAGGCTTCTCTGGGGGTCCCTAATACCAGCCAGATGCCCACACGGTGCTGCCAGGGCCGGGCCGTGAGAATCTGCCCCATCGTGCGAAAGACTGACTGCTCTTTCTGCTCCCAGCCCAGTGTGCCAGTGGCAAAGCCCAAAGAGAAACATTATTTTTTTATTTGGTGGGAGAAGTTGTTTTTTAAGATCCTCAGTATCAAAAGCTATTTTGTTGGTGGCAGGGGAAGGGATTTCAGGAAGCATTCTTGGTATAACCGCACCACTGGAGTCTGTTGGATTAAATGGTAACTCAGTGTTGGTGCTGTCCCGTCAAGATCATCTAAGACATTTGGGCTAAGAAGAGGTTTGGCAGGAACCAAGGCACGTATAATGGGAAAAACAGAATATTTTCTTTCATGAAAGATAAAATTTCATCACATATTCTCCAAATCAGATTTCCTGACACATGTGCTTTAATCATATTCCAGCTCTTTTTAAATTTTTTTAAAGAGGCGATGCTTGGGGTAGGGTTTAAAGATGAGGGAGGTCTACCTCTTTGTTCTAGTCTTAGCAAAGACGAGTCCCCTTAGAACCAACAACTTTGGTACTTCGAACCCTGACAAGACCATTATCCCTCACAAGGTATAATACCTTTAACAGGACAATCATGGCAGTTCACCTCTCCAAGGGTTTTTACTTTGTGAAATCCAGGCAGCCCCTGGATTCTTCCTTTTGCTGGAGAAAAGGAAGTGGGAAAGGGTGGGCCCTACAACTCGGAAAACCCAGAGTCTTCTGGGAATGCCTTGCACAGGTATCCAGGAATCCAGGATGAAGTTGTTTTGTTCATTGCAACTGCCTCTGTGACCAATGCCAGCTGTCCCAGTCCACAGGACCTGTGTGGGGAAGGCTAGGGGCAGGAGGGGACAGTCAGAGGGTGGAATTCTGTTTCTTTGGCTGGCCCAAGGCTTTTTTTTTCAAGCAGGGGATAAAGCTGTCTTATTTTTCAGTCTTTCAATTTTCTGATGTCCACAAGTTACGTATATTATCGCATATTTGTTTCTGCAGGCAATGTTGTTTTTCTGACCCAGTTAAGACAACTGGACTTCACATCACTCATTCCAGCCTTTGACATGTGGAAAACACATCATCACCATCTTTTATGAAGCCGATGAGTGCTACCCTCTGTTCCCCAAACCCACAACTTGGTCCCCACTCCATTCTCTCATTCAGTTCCTCTTCGTCCCATTACTGTTTGAAATTATATCTAGGCCTTATGACATGCATTCCTCTCATCAATTCACAAAGCATTAATATACAAGTTTCCCTGGGCCATTTTCAAAGGAAAAACTTTAAAAATAGTCTTTCTGCAGAAGTCACCAAAAAAAGATAGAAAACAGGAAATTAAATGAGTTACCAAGGAAGTCTGCATATGAATCTAATCTTGTCCTTGCAACTAATGACGATTACATGCCCTGAATATAATACAACATTATTAAAACAATAAAGTAACAGGGAACAGTCATGTTTTTGCCTGTAATTGATTTAGTCTCCAGACTCAGATTGTAAATATTATTTTTTTCTCTCTCAACACATGGGGGAAAATGTCTTCTTTTCTCTTATAAAAAGAAATTAGGAATCTGTATTTTGTTTCTATCATAGGAACAAGCTTTAAAAATTTTGTTATGACCTTACTGAATAGATTCTAAGTGTCTTCGATGTTCAGGGGAAAAAATGCACAAACTAGCAAAATCAAATAGAAATCTGTTTTGACCAAATTTATATTGACCCAAATGCTGCTATTTGACCCACACACACTGTGCTTTTCAAAGCTACAGGACCCATCCCCCCTCCCCCCCGCCACACATATGCATTAATAATAATATCCCAATCCCAACATAGTTCTCAACTGGAGAAGCTTTGATTTATGGCAAATATAAGCTCCCCAAATAAATAGGAAATGATTAAAATCAGCATCCCAGGGAAAGATAACTGATAGACTCTGAGACTGCCTACTCCCAAGTGCGATTTCAGGGGTTACTGAGAACACTGCAGGTACCACCATGGGGTCAGGTATCTCTGTCTCCAGAAGCCCACAGCAGTCCCCACGATGCCTTTCTGAGCAGACCTATTTATTACTTTCCGTTTACAGGCTGAAGGAAGCCCAGAACCTCCCTGCAGCCAGAAGGCACGTCCCTGCCTCATGGTCAAGGGCTCCAGGAACTCAGAGCTGGGGCGGGGGTGGGTGGGTGGTGGGTGCAGGCTTGCTCTCACTTGAGACACACAGCAGGGAGGCTCCCTGAATCCAGCATCCTCTGTTCCTAAAGCTCTCCTTGTAAGGAGATAAATCAGTGCTGCCCCTGAATGGCCCGCAGAATTTAAGACAACTGGTTGCATTAGCGGGTTTTCAGAAAGAGCAGTTAACTTGGTTGTGCCAACTCTCATCACTAGATCTTGATTACAATTGTTTGTTGGGGTCCCCGCAGTTTAGGATTCTTTCCAATAAGGAGATGTCACTTTAATGCAAGACTTAAAAACTAAGGCAACTGTGACTGACTGTGCCTACCAGCTGGAAGGAGAAATGGGCAGAGCTTCTCTAAGTCGTTAAGCTAGCTCACATGGTAGTGTGCTATTATCAATCAAAAAAATCATATTTTAGGACAATTAGTTTTTGACCTGTAAGTATGATCCACATTTTATAAAAAGCAAATTGCTTACAGTCTGGACTTCCCCTGGTGGTCCAGTGGTTAAGAATCCACTTCCCAATGCAGGGGAGAGGGTTGATCCCTGGTGTGGGAAGATTCCACGTGTCGAGGGACAACTGCCTCTGTGCACCACAACTACTGAGCCTGTGCTCTGGAGCCCGTGCTTGGCAACCAGAGAAACACGGCAGCAAGAGAATTCCATGCACTGCAACTAGAGAGTAGCTCCTGCTCATCACAACTAGAGAAAGCATAGCAAAGACGCAGTGTGGCCAAAAATAAAAAAATAATAATTAAAAAAAAAGCAAATGACTTACATTCTGCAGCTCAGACCTCTTCTTAGCACCTGCCAGTTTCCAAGCTCTTTGGCTTCCCTCTGACTCTCCCCACCTCTCCCAGTTCAGAATACCTTCACCTCATCTGGGGAGGAAGGCCAAGAGAAACAACTTTGTTACTGAGCACTTTTCTTCCAGACTTTTCATTAATGGTGAAAAAGCACAATTCTCCAACTATCAAAGAAAACATAAATTCCATACGTACAGATGGCAAACTCATGCCAAAGTTTTATTAATTCGTTAATGAAGAAACCAGCAGTAAGAGGAGAGCCGGTTTGGAGCAACTTTGAGAAACAGGGCTTATAGAGTTAGTGGGGAAAGGAATACTGAAGATCAGTTTAGCTAAATAGATGCTAAACAAGTTAATGGTCTGTAGACAAGTGTGTGGGTAACTTTTCCACCAGAGAGCCCCCCCCCCCAAGTATATCATGAACCTTATTATTTTTCTGAAAGCTAATCTCTTAATATACCAGGGTTATAAAATGTCTGGGCCACAACCAAGGGTCATTCCCTGGGTCAGTCAGGTGACTCTCCACAGACTTTTTAGAAGGGTCACAAAGCCATTATTTCTGCCTTATTTTCAAGTTTTAGATAGCTTTTCTTCCACAATGACATAAAGTTTTATGTCCTAGGTGCTTTGGAGTTTATACTGGAACTGTCAAGGCCAAAGGCATAGTTCTTGATCTCAGCTTTCCTGCCATAAAGAGCTTTCCACCCTACAACGAAGAAAGAACAATCTTAAACCAGTATGCTGCTGCTAAGTCGCTTCAGTCGTGTCTGACCCTGTGCGACCCCATAGATGGCAGCCCACCAGGCTCCCCCATCCCTGGGATTCTCTAGGCCAGTATAGGGTAAGCTAAAAACCAGACCCAAAGTCTCAGGGTGAGCTTCCTCTGGAACCAGAGCTGTTAGTGCATTGACAGGCACAGTGAATGCCTCACTCAGTTCCAGAACAATGACACCCAGTCCTTCACCCTCTTGGAAGGAGACAGGAAGAAAATTCTCTGGTTTATTTGGCCAGTTCAAAGGAAAGACCTTAGCAAATGTCTTTGCCACTAAATGGGGATCACCCTACAGTGAAGCTCAGTAAATAGGGCTCACCCTTCAGTACAGCTCCTCAGTAAATGGGGCTCACCCTTCAGTACAGCTCCTCAGTAAATGGGGCTCACCCTTCAGTACAGCTCAGTAATGGGGATCACCCTATAATACAGGTCCTCAGTAAATGGGGATTACCTACAGTACAGCTCAGTAAAGCCAGACCTACATATTCAGAGCTCATGAACAGTCTGTTAGACTCATATCTTAATTACGAGCAGTCAGTCAAAGAAAAACAGACATCTGAAGAAAATTTCTAATTTGGAAGATAGAGATGTAAACAAAGAAAAAGCAACTTCGAGGATATAAGGAGGAGCATATTAAAAAAAAAATGAACCAGTTATGAGTAATATATTGGAGAGCTAAGAGAAGGTACTGCATCCACGGAATCAGAACAGGGCATCGTACGTGCACCCCTCCCTCACGTATGGAGGAGCACTGGCGGGGCAAAGTGCTCCTGATGGTAAAAACGTGACAGCAAAATGAAGAAGGGACGGAAGATAAAGTCGAATCACTTCGCTTTAAAAGTAAACCAAAACTACAGAGAAACAGAAGAAAAGCAGGATTATGCTAAGAAGTTCAAGAGCCAAATAACAGAAATCCCAGAAAGAGAAAATGGAGGGAAGAAATTACAAACGAAATGACTTAAAAATGTTTCCCAGAGTGAAGATTGGAGAGAGAGGTGAATGTACAGAGTCATGGGTTACTGGAACAGTTTTATGAGAAGAAACCACTGTGGGAATGGATGCCAGGGCAGGAGAGCCTGCATTATAATTGACAAATCGCTGGGAGCTCAGAGTGGACAAGTCTGAGAGTTCTCCAGGGGGACCCAGTTATAGGGTGGCCTTCACAGTTCTGTGAAATTCACCACCAGGAGCTTGACCAGATTCTCACACTGAATATCAGAGATAAATCTTCTTGTGCTTCCATCAGGGGGAGAAAGGAAAAATAAATTGTTTTAAATACAACAGAGCACTAATTAAGTCTCACCTCATGGGGGTATTATCAGAGCCTAACTTACCTGGAGAGAGGGAAATACCCAACTCCAGCCCACTCTAGTCATTGTCTCTCACCTAAGGGAAGAGAAAATTTTCCCTGAGTTGCACTTAAAGTTCCCGTAGGCTCACTAAAAGACTAAGACCTAATCCTAGGACTACAGAATGCTTCCCCTTGTCCCATACCTCCTTACAACATGACTAAAGTCCTGTTTATAGCAGTTGGTTTTACCTTGTACATTATGTCCAGCTATCAAAAAGAACATTTACAAGGCATATTGAAAGACAAAAATCACAGAGCAAGCATCAAAACCAGACACAGCAATGATGTTGGAATTATCAGACCAGGAATTCAAAAACAACTATGATTAATATGCTAAGGTCTCCAATGGATGAAGTAGACAGCACACGAGAACAGATGGAGAATACAAGCAGAGAGATGCAAATCCTAAGAACGAACCAAAAAGAAATGCTAGAGATCAAAAACACTGAAACAAAAATGAAGAATGCTTTTGACAGGCCTGTTAGTAGACTAACAGATGACGTGGCTAAGGAAAGAATCTCTGAGCTTGAGGATATCTCAAAGGAAACCTTCCAAACTGAAAAGCAGAGAGAACAACATTTTGTAGTTTTGGGACAACTACAAAAAGTGTAATATACACATAATGGAAATACCAGAAGGAGATGAAAGGGAGAAACGAAGAGAAGAAATAGCTGAAATAATAATGATTGAGCATTTCACCAATTGATGTCAGACACCAAACCACCGACTGAGGAAGCTCCAAAAACACCAAAGGGCATAAATGAAGAAAAATACACTGAGGCATATGATTTGCAAACTACAGAAAAGCAAAAATAAAAAAAAATCCTGAAAGAAGCTAGAGCAGAAAAATATCATGTCTATAGAAAAACAAAGAAAAGAGGTACATCTAACTTCTCAGAAACCATGTAAATAAGAAGAGAGTGACGTGAAATATTTAAGTTATTGACAGCAAAAAAAAACACAAAAAAACCCCCCACCTATCTAGAATTCTATACCAGAGAAATTATCCTTCAAAAATGAAGGAGAAATAAAGATTTACTTAGACAAACAAAAATTGAGGGACTAAGTTGCCAGTATACATGTCTTGCAAGAAATTTAAAAGAAATTCTTTAGAGAGAAGGAAAATGATATAAATAAGAAGCTCAGATTTACATAAAGAAAAGAAGAGATATGAAGAAATAAGTGAAGGTAAAATAAAAACATATTTTCTTATTCCTAATTGATCTAACAGGAAACAGTTTGTTCAAAATAATAATAGCAATAATGTATTCAATTATGTATGCTTATATATATATCTTATGTGCACATACATATGTATATATAAATGAAATGAATGACAGCAATACAAGGGAAAGGAGAAAGGAATCAGAATTGTTTTGTTATTAAAAGGTTTTTACACTACTTATGGTGGCTCAGACAGTAAAGCGTCTGCCTGCAATGCGGGAGACCCAGGTTCGATTCCTGGGTCAGGAAGATCCCCTGGAGAAGGAAATGGCAATCCACTCCAACACTCTTGCCTGGAAAATCCCATGGACAGAGGACCCTGATAGGCTACAGTCTATGGGGTCGCAAAGAGTCGGACACGACTGAGCGACTTCACTACTGTCACTATGAGGCAGTATGGGGTTTTTTTAAAGTGGACTTGGATTAGTTGTAAATGTATATCATAATAAGACCACCACTAAAATGAGTAAAAAAAAAAAAGAGAAAAAGAATTATAGCTGATATGTTAAGATAGGAGAGAACATGGAATCATATAAAATGCCCAATTAAGATTACAAAAGGCAGTAAACAAGTAGAAGACAAAAATAGGAAAAAAAACAAAAAAAAACAAAAAAACAAAACAAACCAAGAGCAACAAGTAGAAAACAGCACACATACTGTGGATTTTAATGCAACTATATTGATAATCACTATTGTCAATGGTCTAAATGTAACAATGAAAAGACAGGGACTGTCAGAGTGTATGAAAGAAAAAGACCCAGCTACATGTTGTATACAAGAAACTCACTTAACACATAAAGACACACACAGTTCAAAGGTAAATGGATAGAGAATATATACCATGCTAACATTTCAAAACTTCAAAAGAGGGCAGGAGTAGCTATATTAATTTCAGACAAGGTAGACTTCAAAACAAGAAAAGTTATCAGGGATAAATAAGGGCATTACATAATGATAAAGGGGCCAATTCTCCAAGAAAATACAACAATCTTTAACATGTGTGGGCTGGATGAAGCAAAAACTGGAATCAAGATTGCTGGGAGCAATATCAATAACCTCAGATATGCAGATGACACCACCCTTATGGCAGAAAGTGAAGAACTAAAGAGCCTCTTGATGAAAGTGAAAGAGGAGAGTGAAAAAGTTGGCTTAAAGTTCAACATTCAGAAAACTAAGATCATGGCATCTGATTCCATCACTTCATGGAAAATAGATGGAGAAACAGTGGAAACAGTGGCAGACTTTATTTTTGGGGGCTTCAAAATCACTGCAGATGGTGACTGCAGCCATGAAATTAAAAGACATTTGCTCCTTCAAAGAAAAGCTGTGACCAACCTAGACAGCATATTAAAAAGCAGAGACATTACTTTGCCTACAAAGGTCCATCTAGTCAAGGCAATGGTTTTTCCAGTGGTCATGTATGGATGTGAGAGTTGGACCATAAAGAAAGCTGAGCACCGAAGAATTGATGTTTTTGAACTGCGGTGTTGGAGAAGACTCTTGAGAGTCAGTCCCCTGGATGCAAGGAGATCCAACCAGTCCATCCTAAAGGAAATCAGTCCTGAATATTCATTGGAAGGACTGATGCTGAAGCTGAAACTCCAATACTTTGGCCACCTGCTGCGAAGAGCAGATTCATTTGAAAAGACCCTGATGCTGGGAAAGATTGAAGGCAGGAGGAGAAGGGGACGACAGAGGATGAGATTGTTGGATGGCATCACCGACTCAAGGGGCATGAGTTTGAGTAAACTCCAGGAGTTGGTGATGAACAAGGAGGCCTGGTGTGCTGCAGTCCATGGGTCGCAAAGAGTCGGACACGACTGAGTGACTGAACTGAACTGAACATGTGTGTGTCTAACAGTAAAGTGTCAAACTACATGGGGCAAAAACTGATGGAAATACAAGGAGAATAGGCAAATCCACTATCATAATTGGAGACTTCAACCTCCTCTAGTTGAAATGGACAAATTCAGCAGACAGAAATTTAGGAAGACATATTGAACTCAGCAACACCATCAATCAATTAGATCTAATTTATACCCACAGTCTACTTCATCCAACAATAGCAGAATAGTATTCTTTCAAGTTAACATGAAATATCCATCAAAACCAACTATATTCTGGGCACTGAAATATACTTTAACAAATTTAAATGAATAGAAATTATATAGTGTCTGCTTCCAGACCCCAGTAGAATTAAACTAGATATCAATAACAGAAAGATAATTGGAAAATGCCCAAATGAGTGGAAAGTAAACAACACACTTCCTAATAACGCACAAGTCAAAGAAAACATTTCAAGAAAAATTTTAAAATATTGTGAATGAAATGAAAATAAAGATACAACTTAAAAAATTTGTAGGAGGCAGTAAAAGAACTGCTTAGAGGGAAATTTATAGCACAGGATATGAGAGTCTTTTGGACAGCAAGGAGATCAAACCAGGCCATCTTAAAGGAAATCATTAACCCTGAATATTCACTAGAAGGGCTGATGCTTAAGCTGAAGCTCCAATACTTTGGCCACCTGATGCAAAGAGCTGACCCACTGGAAAAGACCCCAATTCTGCGAAAAATTGAAGGCAGGAGGAGAAGATGGTGACAGAGGATGAGATGGTTGAATGGCATCATCAACACAAGGGACATGACTTTGAGCAAACTCTGGGAGATAGTAAACGACAGGGACACCCAGAACGCTGCAGTCCATGGGGTTGCAGAGTTGGACAAAAGGGACAGAGCAACAACATATATTAGAAAAGAAGAAATATCTAAAATCAACAATCTGTTTACACTTTCAGTTCAGTTCAGTTCAGTTTCTCAGTCGTGTCCGACTCTTTGCGACCCCATGAATTGCAGCACGCCAGGCCTCCCTGTCCATCACCAGCTCCCGGAGTTCACTCAGACTCACGTCCATTGAGTCAGTGATGCCATTCAGCCATCTCACCCTCTGTCGTCCCCTTCTCCTCCCGCACCCAATCCCTCCCAGCATGAGTCTTTTCCAATGAGTCAACTCTTTGCATGAGGTGGCCAAAGTACTGGAGTTTCAGCTTTAGCATCATTCCTTCAAAAGAACTCCCAGAGCTGATCTCCTTCAGAATGGACTGGTTGGATCTCCTTGCAGTCCAAGGGACTCTCAAGACTCTTCTCCAACACCACTGTTCAAAAGCATCAATACTTCGGTGCTCAGCCTTCTTCACAGTCCAACTCTCACATCCTTACATGACCACCATAGCCATAGCCTTGACTAGACAGACCTATGTTGGCAAAGTAATGTCTCTGCTTTTGAATATGCTATCTAGGTTGGTCATAACTTTCCTTCCAAGGAGTAAGCGTCTTTTAATTTCATGGCTGCAGTCACCATCTGCAGTGATTTTGGAGCCCCAAAAAATAAAGTCTGACTTTCACTTTCATCAAAAGGCTTTTAGTTCTTCACTTTCTGCCATAAGGGTGGTGTCATCTGCATATCTGAGGTTACTGATACTTTTCCCAGCAATCTTGATTCCAGCTTGTGCTTCATCCAGCCCACAGTTTCTCATGATGTACTCTGCATATAAGTTAAATAAGCAGGGTGACAATATACAGCTTTGATGTAATCCTTTTCCTATTTGGAAACAGTCTGTTGTTCCATGTCCAGTTCTAACTGTTGCTTCCTGACCTGCATACAGATTTCTCAAGAGGCCAGTCAGGTGGTCTGGTATTTCCATCTCTTTCACAATTTCCCACAGTTTATTGTGATCCACACAGTCAAAGGCTTTGGCATAGTCAACAAAGCAGAAATAAATGTTTTTCTGGAACTCTCTTGCTTTTTCAATGATCCAGCGGATGTTGGCAATTTGATCTCTGGTTCCTCTGCCTTTTCTAAAACCAGCTTGAACATCAGGAAGTTCACAGTTCATGTATTGCTGAAGCCTGGCTTGGAGAATTTTGAGCATTACTTTACTAGCATGTGAGATGAGTACAATTGTGCGGTAGTTTGAGCATTCTTTGGCATTGCCTTTCTTTGGGATTGGAATGAAAACTGACCTTTTCCAGTCCTGTGGCCACTGCTGAGTTTTCCAAATTTGCTGGCATATTGAGTGGAGCACTTTCACGGCATCATCTTTCAGGATTTGAAATAGCTCAACTGGAATTCCATCACCTCCACTAGCTTTGTTTATAGTGATGCTTTCTAAGGCCCACTTGACTTCACATTCCAGGATGTCTGGCTCTAGGTGAGTGGTCACACCATCATGATTATCTTGGTCATGAAGATCTTTTTTGTACAGTTCTTCTGTGTATTCTTGCCACCTCTTCTTAATATCTTCTGCTTCTGTTAGGTCCATACCATTTCTGTCCTTTATCAAGCCCATCTTTGCATGAAATATTCCCTTGGTATCTCTAATTTTCTTGAACAGAGCTCTAGTCTTTCCCATTCTATTGTTCTCCTCTATTTCTTTGCATTGATCACTGAGGAAGGCTTTCTTATCTCTTCTTGCTATTCTTTGGAACTCTGCATTCAGATGCTTATATCTTTCCTTTTCTCCTTCTTCACCTCTCTTCTTTTCACAGCTATTTGTAAGGCCTCCCCAGACAGCCATTTTGCTTTTTGGCATTTCTTTTCCATGGGGATGGTTTTGATCCCTGTCTCCTGTACAATGTCACAAACCTTCGTCCATAGTTCATCAGGCACTCTATCTATCAGATATAGTCCCTTAAATCTATTTCTCACTTCCACTGAATAATCATAAGGGATTTGATATAGGTCATACCTGAATGGTCTAGTGGTTTTCCCTACTGTCTTCAATTTAAGTCTGAATTTGGTAATAAGGAGTTCATGATCTGAGCCACTGTCAGCTCCTGGTCTTGTTTTTGCTGACTGTACAGAGTTTTTCCATCTTTGGCTGCAAAGAATATAAGCAGTCTGATTTCACTGTTGACAATCTCGTGATGTCCATGTGTAGAGTCTTCTCTTGTGTTGTTGGAAGAGGGTATTTGCTATGACCAGTGCATTATCTTGGCAAAACTCTATTAGCGTTTGCCCTGCTTCATTCCGCATTCCAAGGCCAAATTTGCCTGTTATTCCAGGTGTTTCTTAACTTCCTACTTTTGCATTCCAGTCCCCTATATTGAAAAGGACATCTTTTACGGGTGTTAGTTCTAAATGGTCTTGTAGGTATTCATAGAACCTTTCTACTTCAGCTTCCTCAGTGTTACTGGTTGGGGCATAGACTTGGATAACTGTGATATTGAATGGTTTGCCTTGGAAATGAACAGAGATCATTCTGTCATTTTTGAGACTGCATCCAAGTACTGCATTTTGGACTCTTTTGTTGACCATGATGGCTACTCCATTTCTTCTAAGGGATTCTTGCCCACTGTAGTAGATATAATGGTCATCTGATTTAAATTCACCCATGCCAGTCCATTTTAGTTCGCTGATTCCTAGAATGTCGACGTTCACTCTTCCCATCTCCTGTTTGACCACTTCCAATTTGCCTTGATTCATGGACCTGACATTCCAGGTTCCTATGCAATATTGCTCTTTACAGCCTTAGACCTTGCTTCTATCACCAGTCACATCCACAGCTGGGTATTGTTTTTGCTTTGGCTCCATCCCTTCATTCTTTCTGGAGTTATTTCTCCACTGATCTCCAGTAGCATATTGGGCATGTACTGACCTAGGGAGTTCTTCTTTCAGTATCGTATCATTTTGCCTTTTCATACTGTTCATGGGGTTCTCAAGGCAAGAATACTGAAGTGGTTTGCCATTCCCTTCTCCAGTGGACCACATTCTGTCAGACCTCTCCACCATGACCCGCCCACCTTGGGTGGCCCCACCAGCATGGCTTAATTACATGGAGTTAGACAAGGCTATGGTCCTAGTGTGATTAGACTGACTAGTTTTCTGTGATTATTGTTTCAGTGTGTCTGCCCTTTGGTGCCCTCTTGCAACACCTACCGTCTTACTTGAATTTCTCTTACCTTGGACGTGGGGTATCTCTTCACGGCTGCTCCAGCAAATCGCAGCCACTGCTCCTTACCTTGGACGAGGGGTATCTCCTCACTGCTGCCCCTCCTGACCTTGAATGTGGAATAGCTCCTCTAGGCCCTCCTGCGCCCACTTTAGGAATCTATAAAATGAAGAGCAAATTAAATCCAAAGTAAGTGGAAAAAAAGAAAAGAAAAATAATAAGGATTACAACAGAAATCAATGAAATTGAAAACAGAAGAAAATCAACAAAATGAAAAGCTAGTTCTTTGGACAAAAATAAAAAGCAATAGATTTAAGGGCCTAGATCTGATAGATAGAGTGCCTGATGAACTATGGAATGAGGTTCATGACATTGTACAGGAGACAGGGATCAAGATCATGCCCATAGACAAGAAATCCAAAAAAGCAAAATGGCTGTCTGGGGAGGCCTTACAAATAGCTGTGAAAAGAAGAGAGGTGAAACACAAAGGAGAAAAGGAAAGATATAAGCATCTGAATGCAGAGTTCCAAATAATAGCAAGAAGAGATAAGAAAGCCTTCTTCAGCGATCAATGCAAAAAATAGAGGAGAACAACAGAATGGGAAAGACTAGAGATCTCTTCAAGAAAATTAGAGATACCAAGGGAATATTTCATGCAAAGATGGGCTCGATAAAGGACAGAAATGGTATGGACCTAACAGAAGCAGAAGATATTAAGAAGAGGTGGCAAGAATACACAGAAGAACTGTACAAAAAAGATCTTCATGACCAAGATAATCATGATGATGTGATCACTAATCTCCAGCCAGACATCCTGGAATGTGAAGTCAAGTGGGCCTTAGAAAGCATCACTATGAACAAAGCTAGTGGAGGTGGTGGAATTCCAGTTGAGCTGTTTCAAATCCCGAAAGATGATGCCGTGAAAGTGCTCCACTCAATATGCCAGCAAATTTGGAAAACTCAGCAGTGGCCACAGGACTTGAAAAGGTCAGCTTTTATTCCAGTTCCAAAGAAGGGCAATGCCAAAGAATGCCCCAACTACTGCACAAATGCACTCATCTCACATGCTAGTAAAGTAATGTTCAAAATTCTCCAAGCCAGGCTTCAGCAATACATGAACAGTGAACTTCCTGATGTTCAAGCTGGTTTTAGAAAAGGCAGAGGAACCAGAGATCAAATTGCCAACATCTGCTGGATCATGGAAAAAGCAAGAGAGTTCCAGAAAAACATGTATTTCTGCTTTATTGACTATGCCAAAGCCTTTGACTGTGTGGATCACAATAAACTGTGGACAATTCTGAAAGAGATGGGAATACCAGACCACCTAACCTGCCTCTTGAGAAATCTGTATGCAGGTGAGGATGCAACAGTTAGAACTGGACATGGAACAACAGACTGGTTCCAAATAGGAAAAGGAGTACGTCAAGGCTGTATATTGTCACCCTGCTTATATAACTTATATGCAGAGTACATCATGAGAAATGCTGGACTGGAAGAAACACAAGCTGGAATCAAGATTGCCGGGAGAAATATCAATAACCTCAGATATGCAGATGACACCACCCTTATGGCAGAAAGTGAAGAGGAACCAAAAAGCCTCTTGATGAAAGTGAAAAAGGAGAGCGAAAAAGTTGGCTTAAATCTCAACATTCAGAAAACGAAGATCATGGCACCCGGTCCCATCATTTCATGGGAAATAGATGGGGAAACAGTGGAAACATTGTCAGACTTTATATTTTGGGGCTCCAAAATCACTGCAGATGGTGATTGCAGCCATGAAATTAAAAGATGCTTACTCCTTGGAAGAAAAGTTATGAACAACCTAGATAGTACATTCAAAAGCAGAGACATTACTTTGCCGACTAAGGTCCGTCTAGTCAAGGCTATGGTTTTTCCTGTGGTCATGTATGGATGTGAAAGTTGGACTGTGAAAAAGGCTGAGCGCCAAAGAATTGATGCTTTTGAACTGTGGTGTTGGAGAAGACTCTTGTGAGTCCCTTGGACTGCAAGGAGATCCAACCAGTCCATTCTGAAGGAGATCAAACCTGAGATTTCTTTTGAAGGAATGATGCTAAAGCTGAAACTCCAGTACTTTGGCCACCTCATGCAAAGAGTTGACTCATTGGAAAAGACTCATGCTGGGAGGGATTGGGTGCGGGAGGAGAAGGGGACGACCGAGGATGAGATGTCTGGATGGCATCACGGACTCGATGGGTGTGAGTCTGAGTGAACTCCGGGAGTTGGTGATGGACAGGGAGGCCTGGCGTGCTGCAATTCATGGGGTTGCAAAGAGCTGGACACGACTGAGCAACTGAACTGAACTGAAGCTCTAGCCAGTCTAACTGAGGAAAAAAAGAGAATGCAAATTACTAGTACGTGAAATGAAAGAGGGAAGATCATTACACATCCCACCGACACTGAAAGAATAATAATGGAATATTTTAAACTACTCTATGCCCCTAAATTTGATAGCTTAGATGAACTGAATCAATTCCTTGAAAGATACAATCTACCAAAACTTACCCAAGACAAAATAGGCAAACTGAATAAGCCTAAAGAAATTGCATAATAATTAATGACTTCTACACCAGAAACCACCAGGCCCCAGAAGGTTCACTGGTGAATTCTACCAAACATTTAAGGAAGAAATTGTACCAATTCTCTACAACCTCTTTCAGAGGACAGAAGCAGGGGAATACTTCCTAATTCAGTCAAAGAGGACAGCATTACCCTAATAATAAAACCAGACAAACACATTATAAGAAAACTACAGAACAATATCTCTCACAAACTTAGAGGCAAAAGTCCTCAATGAAACATTAACAAATCAAATTGAAAAACAGATAAGAAGAATTATACACCACAACCAAGTGGGATTTAACCCAGGTACGCAAATCTGGTTTGACTGTCAAAAATCAATCACATCAATAGGCTAAGGAAGAAAAATGATATGATTATATCAATAGATGCAAAAAAAGCATTTAACAAAATCCAACGCCCACTCACAATAAAAACTCCTCAAAAATTAGGTATAGAGAGGAACCTATTCAACAACTTGATTAAAAAGTGGACCAAAAACTTAAACAGACATCCCAGCAGTGAAAATATACAAATGGCAAACAGCATATGGAAAAGAGGCTCCACATCATATATCAGCAGAAAAATACAAATTAAGACAGCAATGAAATACAACGCACACCTATTAGAACAACCTAAAATCTGGAATACTGACAATCAAACACTGGCGACAAATGAGAACTCCTGTTGCCCCCCAAGGGATATGTTGCTCCACATCTTTGTGGAACAACGGGAGCTCTCATTCATTGCAAAATCGTACAGTAACTTTGGAGGACAGTTTAGCAGTTTCTTGTAAAACTAAACATACTCCTACTATATGATTCAGCAATCACACTCCTTGCAACCATTTGGACTGTAGCCCCGGGCTAGCTCAGCTTCTCTGTCCATGGGATTTCCCAGGCAAGAATACTGTGAGTGGATTGCCATTTCCTCCTCCAGGGGATCTTCCTAACGCAGGGATCAGACCCAGGTCTCCTGCATTGCAGGTGGATTCTCTACTATTTGAGCCACCTGGAAAGTCAAACAGATGTTTATAGAAATTAAATTCATTGATAATTGCCAAAACTTGGAGGCATCTAAGATGTCCTTCAGCGGGTGAATGGATAAACACACTGTAATATATCCAGACAGTGGAATATTATTCAGCACTAAAAAGAAATGAGTGTTCGTGTCATGAAAAGAGATGGAGGAGATGTAAGTGCATATTAACAAGGAAAAGAAGTCAATTGGAAAGTGCTATATACTCTGTGATTCTAACTATATGACTTCCTGGAAAAGGCAAAACCTTGGAAACAGTCAAAGATCAGTGGTTGCCAGTGGCTGGTGAGGGTGGTGGAGAGGGATAAGCAGAGGGCTTTGTTCGTCTCTGTGAGGACCACCGAGGGCTTCTAAGACAGTGAGAATACTCTGTACACCACAACGGTAGATACGTCATTATATGGACTTTGGGTGATTAAGATAAATCAATACAGGTTTACCAATTATAACAAATGTTCTGCCTTGGTGGGGGATGTTGATAATGGGGGAGGCTATGAATGTCATGAGGGAAGAGGTATATAAGAAATCTCTGCACCTTCCTCTCAATTTTTCTGTGAACCTAAAACTGCTGTAGGAAAAAAACTAAAATACATTCAAACAACAAAAAAGTGAAAATGACCTGTAATTCCCCCTCATGAATAGAATAATTGCTAGTATTTGTGCATTCACACAATTAAAATGGGAATATGCTATGAATGTTTTTTTTAATTCTGCACTTGTTTTCTTATTCAACAATGTGTTATAGCCACAAATAATATGGATCAACATCTTGATTTTTAATGGTTGTATATTATTCTGCATGTGGGGAATATACCACAATCTGTTTAAACTCTCTACTAATACATATATTGCATCTATGTATATATATGTGTGTGTGAGTGTGTGTATATGTGTATCTATATACTTGTCTGATTATCAACATACTATAAATTTCTGGAAATGGAATTAGTAAAAAGAAATGCCCATGTGCCATTTCGATACATAATGCTGTATTTCCCACAAGAAAGGTTGTGTCATTTATACATCTAACATGTTAATAAGAGATTTCACTTTTCCAATACTAGCTGCTGAAAGTCTTCTTGATCTTTGCCAATCTTTTAGGCAAAGAAATGATAT
Organism: Budorcas taxicolor; assembly: GCF_023091745.1. Lineage (NCBI taxonomy): Eukaryota > Metazoa > Chordata > Mammalia > Artiodactyla > Bovidae > Budorcas > Budorcas taxicolor. Next base: position 11,032,607 of record NC_068919.1, on the reverse strand, counting down.
CTCAATTATTTTTAACTGGCATTTTTTCATTTCCAGAAACGTTGCACATATTTCCAGGTATACTGGCCATTTTGTGCTGCCTCTTAAAATTTGCTTCCCTAGGCGCCCTGCCATTTTTTTGTAGGGATGTGAGTCTTTTCTCACTGATTTATTAGAACCCCTTACAGATTGGGAATACTGATTCTTTGACCTGAATAATGCACAATGACCTCATTTAAATATGGTTTTCAGGAAGTTGGTTTATAACTTCACTTGTTCTCTTCCCACTAGGTTGTTTCAATCCTGGAATAGTCCTATGCAAGTTCTGTAAAATGCCTGTTACGCTGGGCATAATTTCTTTCTGTATGTAGCATTGTGTTCTTAATTTTAGGTTTGCTTACATCCTGGGGTGCTCCTCAGTGATGAGAAGGAATTTATGGACTTAGACTCTTTGGTGAAAAGAAAACATCTTACAGGTTTATAACTGTATTTATTGTATTCTCTACCTGTGCTCAAAGCCCTACTCTCTAATCGCATCATTAGTCTTCCTGGCATCGCCAGCCTCCATCCTGAGCCACCTTGTTAGTGTAAATTTAATTGTCTGAGGAATTCACCATGAGTAACAGAAATACCTCTATTCCTAGGGAAATTCCAAAAAATTTAGAGATTATGTCCCAGGAACTAAGGAGAAAGGCCATTTTTCAAAACATATATACAACAATGGTGACAATGGTGATATAATTTCTAGCATACCTTATTCCTCCCACTTCAGAAACAAAATGTCCTAACCTAATGAAACTGCTCTTTTAAGAGAATGAATTAAGTCTCATGGGGAAGCTGAGGTACAACTGCGGACCTGCGTTTCAGTTCCTCCCTTGGTATAGAAGAGATTCACGGCTTCAGGTAAGAGGCTTCTGTTGGTTGAGCCTCCCTAGCACACACTCTGAAATCTCATCAAACTGTTAATTTCCTTTCCTGCAAACATTCCTCTTGTTAACCAGCTCCTGGGCATTTTCCAATGGAAAATGGAGTTGTTGGCTTTCCCTGGCTCCTGTTTATAGTCCAGTGAATTGAAAGATGAATCAAGTAGTTACTGTATTCCAGACTGATAGAATACAGGTGGAGGATGGAAAGCAGGAGAATGTCAAGTAGACTGTTTTGGGTCCATGGGGACCTGTGGAGAGAAGGAAAACTGAGAAGGAGAAATACACAGAATCAAAACAGCGGAAGACACAACATTGAAATAGGAGCCGTCTTCATGAGACTGTGTCACCTCGGAGCCAACGGATGTCAGCAGATGGGATGCACCTGTCCCTGGAGAACTTCACAAAGCAAAATCAAGAACCAGAGCCCAGAATGGAAACAGGAAAACCAAGTCACACTCCCAGCTACGTGTTAGCAAATAAAGTCTCATCTCCCCAAACAGCGGGTGAGCTCAGAGCAGGTGCCTCTAACAACCCCCCACTCCTCGGCAGCTTCTGAAAGAAGAGCACTCTTCAGGTAACTATAGACCCTGCTTCTGTGGCCATTCTTGGAGTGAGTGATTTTCACCACCAGCATTCACTCACCTGTGAAAATTAAGTCAGGTTGCTTTGCAATAAACACCAGCTGAAGTGAGACCAGCATAAGTCTCTGGGGTCTGTTTTGCAAGAGGATAATTTGAACTCAGGTAATGAATTCGCTAGGATTTTGGAGGCTGGCAGGAGGAAACCTGGTAGAGATTTTTTTTTTTTCTAGCTATTGTTCAAGGAGGGATGATAGAGCTCTTGGAACAAAGGACAATCAGGAGATGGGCTGGCTGGTATTCCATGGCTACCTTGTCAGCTAAACTTAACCCTCAGTGTGCAGTGCAAATACTTACTGAGTTTTTGTTAACTGCGGAAGGCAGGTGGCTGAGGACAAGTGTCTACAAGAGGCTAACCTGACATCCAGGCCTCCCCCTTCCTCCCCAGTATGTCTGTGTTAATTCTCTACTTGTTTCAGGGAGGAGCATTTTGGAAGGCTCCGTAATATAGGTTGTGGCCCCAGTTTCCACTCCCCTCTTGCAGAATTGCTGCTTCTGGGGCAGTGTACAGACATGCAGAGAAAGGTTATTCCAGAAATATTCCATTTCATCCTCTAAAGGATGATGTTCCAGGGACAGGTTTATGCTTTCTGAGTTGCTGCTCACCAAGACAGAAGCCAAAAGTGACTTAAGGAGAGAAGAAGCTGAACCACAATAAGCAGAGGCCAAAATCAGAGTGAAGGATGGGGGCAGGCTTCCCACCCAAGCTTCTAACTCGTTTCCCTCCAACTGGGTGAGGGCCTTGCCTTTGTTAATATCTTTGTGGCTGAAACAAAGGCTCTTCTTTCCCCACCACCGCTGCATCTCCACTTTCCCTTCCCTGCAGAGATGCGGTACCTCTTACAAACCCCAGCACTGCAACTTTAGTCTCCCAGGAGGGCTCAGAATTACTGTTGGGGGAGACACATTGTTCCTTGGCTTTTCAAGTTGCTGCTGCTGCTGCTAAGTCACTTCAGTCAAGCTGCTATTTAGTGGCAAAGATCAATGCTGTGAAAATTAGTGGAGTGGGGAGGTGGGCCTTCAGACTGTTGATATTCCTGGGGGTAGGTGGAGGTGCGTTAGCACATTTGAAAACAAGTAACGAAAGGATGGAAGGAAAGACATCTTGGTATCTTTAAGAGTGTCCCGGGTGGAGGGCCTCAGGCCTCCAGACCAGATCAGCCCCCGGAAAAGATGAGAAGGAAGCAGCCTGACCCCCACGATTCCCTTCTCCTTCCAATCCCTCCCACTTTCCCCATCCTTGTTCCTTTTTCCAAAAATTATTCTGATGGGGAATTGTATGACCCATGGTTGTTGCTGATTGCCCCTCCCAGAAGTATGTGGGATGATCCTTTCATTAAAAAAGAAGCATTTCTAGCCTTTGCACTTCCAGTTTCATTGGATGATAAGGACATATTTGAGGACAGGTTATGGTGAATGGGGATATTTAACCATTTGTTTATTCAGCAAATAATTACTGAGTACCTGTTATGTTCTGGACCCTGACAAGGGCAAATTGGAGGGCCCGTCATGCCCAACATCAATGCCATGGCTGGTTTTATCCTAAATTACTAAAGGGCAGTATTCACCACAGTGGATATTGATTTTCTTTCAAAATCAACCTTTTCTGTTCTCAATGAGGAAAGCATTAAATTAGTAAGAACTATTTGACCTTTCCTGGGTCAAATTACAAGGGCCCCACACTTAGCTGAGAATGGCTCTATGAGTCAGGTGCACTTGGCTTCAAATTAAAATTTCTAGATCTCTGTCTTGAGTTCCATACACATACCTCCATTTGCCGATTACTCAGCTCTGTTAGTTTCTCCTACAGGCACCTCCATTTCCATGTCCAGAGTCAAACACTCTGTCTTCCTGAAAAATTTGCTCTCCTCCTCCTGTGACCCCTGTGTCACCAAACATCTTCTTCCCCTACTGGTTATCCAAGGGCTCTACCCTCATGACCTTGGCATCATTCCTGAAGATTCTTTTGTGTCCAGTCTATCAAACCAATCACCAAGTGCTGACTATCCTACCACTTACAGAAGAACAAAGCTTTATTGTGTATTTAGATCAGAATTGGCTGAGGCATACTTTAATTTCAAGCACCTTTCAGAGAGAAAATTAGACTAAGCAGAGCAGTCAGGTGCTTTCTGTCTAGTATAATACATTGAGTGGTAAATTAATAAATACAGTTACTGAGATCACTTACAAATTAAGTATATTGACTTTCCCATAACAAACACATTTGTGACTTAAGCAAATAACTTCTTAAAGGAATGCATTTTCCTCTGAGGTTTTCACAGGACCTTAAATGGTTATTCTGAAAGAATAAATAAGAGCTTTCTAAATAGTTGTGAATCTTCGCAAAATCCTTTCTCTTGCTTACTGAAAATCTTAACCGTAGAGAGGAGCCAGAATCTTGATTCAAGATATAGAACAGTTCAGCTCAGTACAGTTCAGTCGCTCAGTCATGTCTGACCCTTGGCAACCTCATGATCCACAGCATGCCAGGCTTCCCTGTCTATCACCAACTCACGGAATTCACCCAGACTCATGTGCATCGAGTTGGTGATGCCATCCAGCCATCTCATCCTCGGTCGTCCCCTTCTCCTCCTGCCCCCAATCCCTCCCAGCATCAGGGTCTTTTCCAATGAGTCAACTCTTCGCATGAGGTGGCCAAAGTACTGGAGTTTCAGCTTTGGCATCATTCCCTCCAGAGAACACCCAGGACTGATCTCCTTTAGAATGGACTGGTTGGGTCTCCTTGCAGTCCAAGGGACTCTCAAGAGTCTTCTCCAACACCACAGTTCAAAAGCATCAATTCTTCGGTGCTCAGCTTTCTTCACAGACCAACTCTCACATCCATACATGACTACTGGAAAAACCATAGCCTTGACTAGATGGACCTTTGTTGGCAAAGTAATATCTCTGCTTTTTAATATGCTATCTAGGTTGGTCATATCTTCCTTTCCAAGGAGTAAGCTTCTTTTAATTTCATGGCTGTAGTCAACATCTGCAGTTATTTTGGAGCCCCAGAAAATAAAGTCTGACACTGTTTCCACTGTTTGCCCATCTATTTCCCATAAAGTGATGGGACCAGATGCTATGATCTTAGACTTCTGAATGTTGAACTTTAAGCCAACTTTCACTCTCCACTTTCACTTTCATCAAGAGGCTTTTTAGTTCCTCTTCACTTTCTGCCATAAGGGTGGTGTCATCTGCATATCTGAGGTTATTGATATTTCTCCCAGCAATCTTGATTCCAGCTTGTTCTTCTTCCAGCTCAGTGTTTCTCATGATGTACTCTGCAAAGAAGTTAAATAAACAGGGTGACAATATACACCCTTGACGTACTCCTTTTCCTATTTGGAACCAGTCTGTTGTTCCATGTCCAGTTCTAACTGTTGCTTCCTGACCTGCATATAGGTGTCTCAAGAGGCAGATCAGGTGGTCTGGTATTCCCATCTCTCTCAGAATTGTCCACAGTTTATTTTTATCCACACAGTCAAAGGCTTTGGCATAGTCAATAAAGCAGAAATACATGTTTTTCTGGAACTCTCTTGCTTTTTCCATGATCCAGCAGATATTGGCAATTTGATCTTGGGTTCCTCTGCCTTTTCTAAATCCAGCTTGAACATCTGGAAGTTCACAGTTCACGTATTGCTGAAGCCTGGCTTGGAGAATTTTGAGCATTACTTTACTAGCATGTGAGATGAGTGCAATTGTGTGGTAGTTTGAGCATTCTTTGGCATTGCCTTTCTTTGGGATTGGAATGAAAACTGACCTTTTCCAGTCCTGTGGCCACTGCTGAGTTTTCCAAATTTGCTGGCATATTGAGTGTAGCACTTTGAAAAAGCTCTACTGGAATTCCATCACCTACACTAGCTTTGTTTATAGTGATACTTCCTAAGGTCCACTTGACTTCACATTCCAGGATGTCTGGCTCTAGGTGAGTGATTACACCATTGTGATTATCTGGGTCATGAATATCCTTTTTGTACAGTTCTTCTGTGTATTCTTGCCACCTCTTCTTAATATCTTTTGCTTCTGTTAGGTCCATACCATTTCTGTCCTTTGTTGAGCCCCTATTTGCATTAAATGTTCCCTTGGTATCTCTAATTTTCTTGAACAGAGCTCTAGTCTTTCCCATTCTATTGTTTTCCTCTATTTCTTTGCATTGATCACTGAGGAAGGCTTTCTTATCTCTCCTTGCTATTCTTTGGAACTCTGCATTCAGATGCTTGTATCTTTCCTTTTCTCCTTTGCTTTTCGCTTCTCTTCTTTTCACAGCTATTTGTAAGGCCTCCCCAGACAGCCATTTTGCTTTTTTGCATTTCTTTTCCATGGGGATGGTCTTGATCCCTGTCTCCTGTACAATGTCACGAACTTCCATCCACAGTTCATCAGGTATTCTGTTTATCAGATCTAGTCCCTTAAATCTATTTCTCACTTCCACTGTATAATCATAAAGGATTTGATTTAGGTCATACCTGAATGGTCAAGTGGTTTTCCCTACTGTCTTCAATTTAAGTCTGAATTTGGTAATAAGGAGTTCATGATCTGAGCCACAGTCAGCTCCTGGTCTTGTTTTTGCTGACTGTATGGAGCTTCTCCATCTTTGGCTGCAAAGAATATAATCAATCATCTGATTTCGGTGTTGACCATCTGGTGATGTCCATGTGTAGAGTCTTCTCTTGTGTTGTTGGAAGAGGGTGTTTGCTATGACCAGTGCGTTCTCTTGGTAAAACTCTATTAGCCTTTGCCCTGCTTCATTCTGTACTCCAAGGCCAAGTTTGCTTGTTACTCCAGGTTGTTTCTTGACTTCCTACTTTTGCATTCCAGTCCCCTATAATGAAAAGGACATTTTTGGGGGGTGTTAGTTCTAAAAGATCTTGTAGGTCTTCATAGAACCATTCAACTTCAGCTTCTTCAGTGTTACTGGTTGGGGCATAGACTTGGATTACTGTGATATTGAATGGTTTGCATTGGAGACGAACAGAGATCATTCTGTCTTTTTTGAGACTGCATCCAAGTACTGCATTTCAGACTCTTTTGTTGACCATGATGGCTACTCCATTTCTTCTAAGGGATTCCTGCCCACAGTAGTAGATGTAATGGTCATCTGAGTTAAATTCACCCATTTCAGTCCATTTTAGTTCGCTGATTCCTAGAATGTCGATGTTCACCCTTGCCATCTCCTGTTTGACCACTTCCAATTTGCCTTGATTCATGGACCTAACATTCCAGGTTCCTATGCAATATTGCTCTTTACAGCATCAGACCTTGCTTCTGTCACCAGTCACATCCACAGCTGGGTATTGTTTTTGCTTTGGCTCCATCCCTTCATTCTATCTGGAGTTATTTCTCCACTGATCTCCTGTAGCATATTGGGCACCTAAGGACCTGGGGAGTTCCTCTTTCAGTAGTCTATCATTTTGCCTTTTCATACTGTTCTTGGGGTTCTCAAGGCAAGAATACTGAAGTGGTTTGCCATTCGCTTCTCCAGTGGACCACATTCTGTCAGACCTCTCCACCATGACCCACCTGTCTTGGGTGGCCCCACACGGCATGGCTTAGTTTCCTTGAGTTAGACAAGGCTGTGGTCCATTTGATCAGATTGGCTATGTATGCTTTAATCCTATTTAAGACTTTTGCCCCATGTGAATTATTTTTTAATTATGCTCTGTTGTCACTAGAAGGTAAATATGGAATATTCTATAAATTTTTCCTTATTTTGTGGAGAAGGGCAATAAATAGCACAGCACTTAATTTCTTAAAGTACATATGTCAACAATATGATTTTTTTTGCCTTGTCAGTCTATTTGGGCTGCTAGAACAGAATACCCTAGACTTGGTGGCTTAAATGACAAACATTGGCTCCTTACAGTTCTGAGAAGTTCAGGATCAAAGTATGGAGATTCAGTGTCTGATGAGAGCCCACTTCTTGGTTCATAGATGGTCACCTTCTCACTATTTCATCACTTGGTGGAAGTGGGGAGGAAGCTCTCTGGGGTCTCTTGTAAGGGCACTGATCCCATGCATGAGGGCCCTACCCTCATGACCCAATCACCTCCCAATGGCCCCCTTCCAAATACCGTCACATTGAGGAATAGCTTTCAACATGTGAATACTAGGGGGACACAAACGCTTAGTCTATAGCACTTTTCTTTACAGAACTTCTCAGAAAATATCCCAGTGACCCAAGTCTTCAATTTTTAACTGTGACTAATCAATGTTTGCGTACATCCCTGGTGACTCTGTGGTAAAGAACCCACCTGCCCGTGCAGAAGATGTGGGTTTGATCCTGGGGTTCGGATATTCCTTGGGGAAGGAAAATGGCAGCCCATCCCAGTACTCTTGCCTGGGAAAACCCATGGACAGAGGAGCGTGGTGGGCTACAGTCCATGGAATTGCAAAAGAATTGGACGTGACTTAGCAACTAAACAACAACAACAAATCAATGGTTGAGGCATAATTCTTCATTCCATATTCTTAAAATTCTCTTGTACCCATCCTCTTCCTCACAATCTCTACTGCCATCACCCTAGTTTAGGCCCCATCATGGTTTTCCTGTAATACCAACCAACAGTCCCTAATGGATACCCTCTTTCTAGCCCTGGTATCTTCCCCCTCAATCCCTAGACTGAATGATGTTTCCAAACTGTGCAGGTATGCCCTTGTCAATCTTCTGTTAAAACTATTCATGGGCTTCCCTTTGCTTATGGATTAAATAAAAACTTGAGGGGCTTAATAGATCCTTTATAGAAAATAAATGAAGATCTGTGATATTGTGATTTATAATAAGAAATATATATTTGGTCTTTGTCCCTGTTTCTGACACAGAGCTCCTAAAACCCCTGGAATCTTCTAAGTGATAAGAGCAATAAAGGTGTCTTGATAGTTACAACAAACTCCTTTCATGCACATCTGAGTTTATGGTGACGAGGTAACTTTTGGAGAGCAGGAAGGATGGAAACCAAGCCCGTGACTGCAGGGTGGAAATTTCAGTCCCACCCTCGGTCTCCAAGGGGAGTTAAGAGGCTGAATCAATCTCCAGTGGCCAATGGCCATGATTTGATCAATCGTGTCTGGGTAATGAAACCTCCACAAAGACCTCAAAGAACCATTTCTGACGGCTTCTGGTTGGTGAACACATGGAGATTTCACATGTGGGGATTTGGGGACTGTGGTATGCTCAGAGAGGGTGTGGAAGTTCTGCACTCCTTCTCACTTAATTTGCCTTTGCGTCTCCTGTATCTGGTTGTTCCTAAGTCATATTCTCTTACAACAAACTTATAAACCTAAGTAAAATATTTTTCTGAGTTCTGTGAGCCACCCCAACAAATTAATTAAACCCAAGACAAGGATTGTGGGAACCTGCAATTTATAGCAGTATTCAGTAGCCCAGGTGAGAACCTGGACTTGAGACTGATCTCTGAAGGGGAGACAGTCTCATAGCACTGAGCCCTTAGCCTGTGAGACTAATAATACTATCATCGTGTGAACAGTGTCAGAATTGAATTGAGTTTACTACTTGGTGATGTGGGAAAAAAACAAACACACAGGATTCCTCCCAGAAATAGTCCTTTCATGCTGCAAAGTTTCAAAAAGAATAAAAGAAACCAGTCTAGAGATGGTAAGCAAAAAAGGATTCCGTTCAGTCCAGTCATTCAGTTGTGTCCGACTCTTTGCAATCCCATAGACTGAAGCACGCCAGGCTTCCCTGTCCAACTCCTGGAGCTTGCTCAAATTCATGTCCACTGAGTCAGTTATACCATCCAACCATCTCATCCTGTCATCCCTTTCTCCTCCTGCCTTCAATCTTTCCCAACATCAGAAAAGGATTAGTATAGAAATTAGGTGTTTAATAAAATGCTGGAAGAGCTTTGGGTATGCTCAGACCTCCAAGAATGCCATCACAACTGGCCTGCCAGGGGAGACGGTACCTTTGCCAAACTTAGGAAGGTAGAGAATCAGAACACACTACACTTCTGTGCTTATAGTCCAGGTGTTAGGAAGCTGCTACCACCACCAAGACAACTGACTAAGGATGAAGCTAGCAACTAGACACTGGAACACTGCTGCAGAAAATTTCCACAAATTCAACAGAAATCAGTTAAGAGCATCAGGACTGTACAGCCTCTGTCTCAGTTCTAAATCTTCTAGAATAAATCTATTGCTGGAAACTAATTTGCATCCAGACCTCTGGTTGCAAGAGAATCTTGGAAAAGTAGTCTTTAACCATCCAGAAAGACAAACAACAGAAGGTAGGAAAGGGCACTAAGTGCAAATTGACCACACCCAACACACCTTTCTCTTGCTTTCTGTTTTGACACAATATTCTGGCTTTCTTCGTAACTTTGTAGTGCTTCATCTTCTTCCTGTATCTTTTTTTTTTTTCTGAAGCTGCAATGCCTTTTATTACCTGACACAGGAAGTCACACAACGCTATTTCTACCATATTCTCTCTCTTTAAAAAAAAAAATTGTTGGAGGCATAGTTGATTTATAATGTGTTCGTTTCAGGTGTACAGCAAACTGAACTGGTTATACACATACCTAGATGTACTCTTTTTAAAGATTCTTTTCCCATGTAGGCCATTACAGAGTACTGAGTAGAGTTCCCTCTCCTATACAGTAGGTTCTTATTAGTTATTGACTTTATAGCAGTGTGTGTATGTCAATCCCAATCTTTCAATTTATCCCTCTCCTCTCTTATCCCCTGGTAACTGTAAGTTTGTTTTCTACATCTTTGATTCTACTTCTGTTTTGTAAATAAGTTCCCTTTTACCATATTTTTTTAAGATTCTACATATAAGTGGTATCATATGATAGTCATCTTTCTGTGTCAGACTTACTTTACTCAATATGGCAATCTCTAGGTTCATCCATGTTTGCAAATGTCATTTTTTACAGCTGAATAATATCCCGGTGTATACGTGTACATCTTTACCCATTCCTATGTTCATGGACATTTAGGTTGAGTCCATGTCCCGGTTATTATAAACAGTGTTGCAATGCACATTGGGGTGCATCTATCTTTTTGAATTATGGTTTGTCTGGGGATATGCCTAGGAGTGGGATTGCTGGGTCATATGGTGGTTCTAGTTTTACTTTTCTAAGGAAGCTAAGAAACCACCATACTATTCTCCATAGTAGCTCTACCAAATTACATTCCCACCAATAGTATAGGAGGGTTCCCTTCTCTCCACACCCTCTCCAGCATTTATTATTTGTTGGGTTTTTTTTTTTTTTTTTTTGGATGATGACCATTCTGACCACTGTGAGATGATATTTCATTGTTCTACCCATTTCTTACATATTGCTGTTACTCAGGACTCAGACCTATCCTCTGCTCTATAATCTCTTTACTCTATATTCTCTTTCTGGGCAATTTTATGTAGTCAGTATGTAACGATTCCAAACTCATCATCTCCAGCTAGCTTTCTTTCACACATGGTACCCACATCTCCAGCTGCCTACTGGATCTCTGCCTAGAAATGTCACAGGCACTTCAAGCTCAACATGTCCAAAATTAAACTGATCCTGTGCCTTCCCCAGACCTCCTCTGCCCCCTGATGTCCCTATCTTAATGAATGGCAAGATGAACTATCTCATTTCCTCAGCAAGACACCTAGCAGTCATCCTTGACTCCTCCTCTTTACCTTCTAGCCCTTGCCTACCTCTCAAACCTTCTTTTACAATTCTTTCTCTCTCCCTGTGCTCCAGCAGTTCTGGAATCTTTAGCCACTTGGAGCCCTCCCCTCTTCTCATAACATCCTTCTCCCTAAAACCTCAATTCTGAGCACCAGCTTAAGTATCACTGTCTGAGCTCTTCCTGGCTCTGGACCATACTTCTAGCAGAACCCGCTAGAATTCCCCCAGCAAAGCCTCATCAGCTATTACTGCGATCACTTATCTTGGCCTGTCCTTCTCAGGCTATAAGTCCACTGAGGGCAGGGAAGTCTCCATCTTGCCTGCTACATCTCAAAGGTCTGCCAGGTGTCCCTAAACATAATAGTTGTCCAACAACTTTTTGTGGAATGAATGAACACCTGCATGTGGTCCCTCAAAGCACTTTGTATTTACCTATAATTTAACAGATGATACAGATGTTTATTTTTTAATTGAGTACTGAAAGTTTGGGCCTCCCAGGTGGCACTAGTAGTAAAGAACCCAGCCTGCCAATGCAAGAGATACAAGAGACACGGGTTCAGTCCCTGGGTCTGGAAGATCCTCCAGAAGAGGGTATGGCAACCCATTCCAGTATTCTTGCCTGGAGAATCCCATGGACAGAGGAGCCTGGTGGGCTGTAGTTCATAGGGTCGCAAAGAATTGGACATGACAGAAGCAGCTACACACACACACAAATGCAGAAATTTTACAGAAAGTTAAATTCAGATAATTTTGTATGGGGGTAAAAATTGGGATTGGAACCCAAGGCTCTTGACTGCCAGGGTTCTTCCTCATGGGTTGTTTAATTGACTGAGCAAGATGTCTCCTCACTCTTAGATTTTCCTTTGTTGTCCAAGGTGCCTCTGCCCATAATTCATCACCTTCAGAACCTCCATATTTGAGCCTGGGCGGGCCCTTCGTGTTGGTTTGACTTGGATGGCATTTTGACCGCTAGACTTTTGCTTGCTGGGTTCTTTTTTTTTTAACATGCAAATGTTATATTTGGTTGATCTGTAGTTAAACACTTCTTGAAAGTTTCAGACCTCAGCTTCTTGGTGATCTCATAAAGTTTCCACAGACTGTGTGTCATTCACAACCTAAGTATCTGGAAGGAAACCCAACTTTAAAATGCAGTTCCCAGTGATTTCAGCCTGAAAGGTGATATGTCTGTTTTTCTAACATCTCCAAGTCACTGGAATGTGCATTGGCAATATTTCTAGACCAGATTTCTGGGGAGCCAGCTCACTTTTCCAAGAGACACATTTAAGTTAAAGATCTCAACAAGCCTCTTGGCTATTTCATTGTAACTACAGAGATGGCTGATTTGGAGACTAACATATATATTAGCTGAGACAAATAAGCATATGTCCTGAAAGAAGAGTATTGTCTGATATTAGAAGTAAAGCTTCTAGAATACCATTGAGAATATCATAAATGCTGTATGTGGTCAAACCATTGGTTGATACAGCTCATTCATTCATTCATTCAACATGCACTCTCTGCATGGGGACTATGGGCCAGGCTCTGCGCTAAGTCTGCATGAAATATATACAACCTCTGTCCAGCCGGGCAAGCAATTACAGTGCACTGCGGAGGTGTTCCTCTGGTGGAAGAGGGATCAGCCTTGCCTTGGAAGAGCTGGGGCGGCTTCCTAGGAGACGGTGCATTTGAATTGGATCTGGAAGATGAGGTAGTCTTAGAAGTGAGCAGCAAGGGAACCTCAAGGAAGTGAGTGTGGCAAAGATACAGTGTAGAGAAAGAGCACTTTGTGGTTTCAGGAACTTGGGAAGCCCAGAGCACAGACGCTTTGCGAGGGGCACCAGGAATGCTTCTGTGGGCACACAGTGACTTGGTCTTCCTAGGCTGATCTTCACAACTGTTCTCTCTAATATCCAGGAATTTATCTGACCTTTCCTTGGACCCATTTAAAATTTTCATCTTGAACACCTTATAAGGGTAACAAGGTTCATTATACTCCACAGGCTGTTAAATATGTACTTCCTTTTATTTGTCCTAAAATACTTACCTAAACGATCACCAGCAGGGTCATTTTTCTCCCTCTTTTTAAAGTTACAGTGTGTGGGTACTCCTACCTAATCCCCAGGAGTCACACAGGTAAAGAATGGATATGAAAGGCACTGCTGAAATCCTGACTGGGTTAACTACGGCCACCTGAAAGCTCAGATCCACCCTCCTCACCTTCCACGTCACACCCACATGTTGCTTCTTTGAACTGCTTCCCCTGTTTGATGACCTCCTTTGATGCTAATATTCTTCATTTGTTTTTAAAATAAAACCAGAAAATCAATTTATTAATGGCAATGAGAACACGATCTGCTGGGTGACTCACGGTAGTCAGAGCAGGACGTTCTCCCCGAGCAGCTGGGAGGACACTGAGCCAGGGCTGCTGACTGGAAGGGTCTGTCACCTCCCCAGGAAGGGCTCACCCAGGCTAGACTGGCCAAATCTGAGGCCTGGGCTGGGCGCCCCAAGGTGAAACTCAGGAGGGCTGCTTGTTTCTGATACCATATAGTTAAGTGTTCCCGGAAAAGTCCTTATAAGTAGAATGCAAGGTGGCCTTGTGAACAATGTCCCTCCTACCTCAGCACCCTATGGAATGCTGTCCTGAAATAAGATGCTATTCAGTTCAGTCACTCAGTTGTGCCCAACTCTTTGCGACCCCGTGAATCACAGCACACCAGGCCTCCCTGTCCATCACCAACTCCCAGAGTTCACTCAAACTCATGTCCATCAAGTCAGTGATGCCATCCAGCCATCTCATCCTCTGTTGCCCACTTCTCCTCCTGCCCCCAATTCCTCCCAGCATCAGGGTCTTTTCCAATGAGTCAACTCTTCGCATGAGGTGGCCAAAGTATTGGAGTTTCAGCTTTAGCATCAGTCCTTCCAAAGAACACCCAGGACTGATCTCCTTTAGGATGGACTGGTTGGATCTCCTTGCAGTCCAAGGGACTCTCAAGAGTCTTCTCCAACACCACAGTTCAAAAGCATCAATTCTTCGGTGCTCAGCTTTCTTCACAGTCCAACTCTCACATCCATACATGACCACTGGAAAAACCATAGCCTTGACTAGATGGACCTTTATTGGCAAAGTAATGTCTCTGCTTTTGAATATGCTATCTAGGTTGGTCATAACTTTTCCTTCCAAGGAGTAAGCATCTTTTAATTTCATGGCTGCAATCACCATCTGCAGTGATTTAGCCACTGCCATTTGGGAATTTTTAAAGGAAGGAACAGATTTCTCGTCTCGAACAATCCTTGTTCATAATAATAACAAGTAATAAACTGTTATTAATTATAACAGTAATAAACTGCTAGCTCCTTGCATGTGACTTTTCCTCCTCCTACTGAGAAAACCAGCCTTGCAAGGCTCTGCCCTGGGTCCTCTGCCCTTGATTTCTTCTTGCTTCTTGGCTCACCTCCCCTCAGGCTTCTCACCCTCCTTGTGCAGTATCACCCACTTGCAAGGCGGGCAGTTGGAGGAGGGGGTGGATAAAGAGCACTGCTGTGAGTCTGAACCCAAGTGGAAAAGAGTGGGGAGGAAGGGTGGGTGGGTGGAAGCACCTCGGGCCACCAGCAATCTAAGGGAGTTTGACGAGGCTCTGGGGGCATCCTCAAGGCAAAGTGCCATCAGAAGAGTCCTGGCCTCGGAGGCAGAGGCTGCCTTAACACCCCTGCAGTGCGTGGTCCCTGACCGGAAGTGCCTGTGGGAAGCGCAGCCTCCGCGCATGGGTGATGGATTTTAGAGGCAGCATCTGGGTCTTGGGCAATGGAGTTCCTTTAACTTGGAGGGCTGCGAGGTTCGTGCTCATGGCCAGCACATTTGCAGTCCTCCTCACCTCCTCCCCACCCAGCCAGCTTCTATCACTCTTCAGATCTTAGTTTAAACATCACTTTCCCAGGAAAACCATCCCAAACCTTTGGATTGACCAGGCTTCCCTCCTCTCTGTTCCCACACCACATAACTTTACTGTAAGTTGCTGTTCAATTACCTGACTCCCCAGAGGCACTCTGAACTCAGAACTGTGTCTGTATTGTTCCCCACTGAATCTGTACTACTTGGCGGCACCTGACACCTGCAAGAAAACAAGTGTTTGTTGAATGAATGAATAGCTAGTCACTGATATAGCTGTGATAGCTCAAATTATACGATAATCCTGGTTTCAGGGAATATACTTATGAAATGGATGGTCCTAGGTACAAGCTTCACCTTTCTGGGGTATTTTCAATGTTCAGGCTGAGCTTTCAGAACAATTTAAGAAACCCCTTGAAGGAAACATTTCAAGCTTGAGCAATCTCTTGGGTCACAATTGTTACTTCCCAGTTCTACCTTGGAATAGAGTCTGGGGCAAGAGAGACAGAGACAGCAGGATTCAGGAGAAGCTTGCTTCCTAGAACTGCTTGGATCACTAACAGGATCTTAAATTTCTCCTCTGGAAACCTATGTTCATACTTCTTGTCCTTCTTGGGCTAATAAGAGCCCTGTGGGAGAATGTGTTGGCTAGTTCCGATGCCAGCCCAACATGGATTGTATTACTATTGCTATTGTTTCTGGACTACAGGTCAGATGAAGGGGAGACGGGCAGGTGAGGGAAGGGAAGATGCAGGTCAGGACATCAAGACTCCTCAAGATGTTCTGGGGAGAAGCTGTGCCTTAGAAAAGAGCCCAAGGGCTCAGAGAAGCCAGTTTCTTAAAAGGACACCAGACCTGCCTGGAAAGTCAGGAGGGATATATAAGCCATGGACACCCATTCACATGATTGTGCACTGGGTGTAAAAATAGGACCCGGAGGCTGCCAGACTCTGAAGTGATTTCTTAGTTCTAACGAATTCTCTGCACTGGGGAAAATGTGGGCAGTTCTGTGGCATGAGGCAGCACTCCCTGACAAAGAAGTCTGTGGAACCATTTAAGATGTTCTGAACAGTGTCCCTCAAGATGTCTAAAGCGCCTCAGCCAAGTAGGAAAAGGGGTCCTAGGAAACATTACATGCTGCCGAGAAGCACGTGGGTTGGCAGAAGTTGCTCTGTGCACAAACCAGTTCAACCTCAGCCCCTGGAGAGGACCTGCTGGGTCCCTCCCTGCTCCCAGAGCACCCAGAGGCAAGAGCCCGTCTGCTTCCTGAAGTTACATGGCATGCTCAGAAAGAATTCTGGCTTCAGAGAACCCCGAGATGTGGGGTCAAGACGTGGTTTCACCAGCCCAACATCTGGGACCTTAGGCTATCTCCTTAATGATGACTTTTTCATCTACAAAATGGAGCTATAGGAGCAGCCTTCCTCACAGAGTTTGGTATAAGAATTTCAGATAATATATGTCAAGTATCTGGCACACAGTAAATGTTCAGTAAATGAGAATTATTTTTATTTGACTTAGTTGAAAGCGGAAAACAGGCCTAGATTTGGATGCTGGTTTTGCCACTTACTAAGTGGTGAAGAATCTGCCTTCCAATGCAGGCGATGCAAGAGATGTGGGTTCAATCTCTGGGTTGGGAAGATTCCCCAGAGGAGTAAATGACAACCCACTCCAGTATTCTTGCCTGAGAAATCCCGTGGACAGAAATACCTAGGGGACTATAGTCCGTGGCATCGCAAGGAGTCAGACACGACTGAGTGTGTGTGCACACACACACACTTGCTACTTACTAGCTCTGTGATTGTGGGCAGGTTACTTAACCTATTTGAGTCTCATTATTTTCCTTATTTGTAAATTAGGAAAATACTACATAACTTTCAGTGGTGTTGTAAGAATTAGAGTTAATTTAAGAAAGGCACTTAATTAGGTGCCTGGCATGTACTCAGTAACAGTTATCTGTTAGGATTATTTGTAGATCAAAGAAGGAATAAAAATTCTTGATTTGGTTTGCACAGACCAAGGAGATATAAGGATCATGAGCCAATTTGAATTGTTCTGTGGGAAACAAATTGTCTTCTAAAACAGGCTGCCTTATTTCCCCAGTTAGACCAGTTCTGAACCTTTGGGTAGCAGAGGCTGGGAACTGGCCCCAGGCCTGGAAGGGTCAGACCTCAGTCACCCTCCGATGGGGGCTTCCTTCATCTGTCCATTTTCCAGGAGACATTTTCGCCTCCAGCCTCAGGTCCCCTGAGGAGAGCTGGAGCAATAGGTCACCATTATTTATACTGCCACAGAATTTTCAGACCATGAGACTCCTGCCTCTCCCCAGGCTGGGCTGGCCCATCCCCAAGAAGGAAGGAAGCCAGGAGGTGGAGGAGGTTACAAAACCGGTTTGTATCCATCCTGTTTTTAATTGATTTCACAGTAGGGGAACGAAAATCGGAATCCTTCCTACATAGCCTTTCAACGCGGAAGTCCTCCTCTGGTTAGGAAATCCATCTGGGAAGACCTGGAGTCGGTCTTTGGGAGCTCCGTTTTTGTCCCAGCAGCCTCAAAGTCCTGCTCCGCCAGTGCCCGCGGTGAGGGCTGCTTCTGTGAGTCCCCTGTGTGCCACCCCTTTACACACTGGCCTGGAGAGAGGGGTAGCCCTGCCTCCGCCCTCGGCTCCAAAAGAGCCCACCTCTTTTCCACTTAGTGTAGCCCCCCGTCAGCTGGGTGTCCCCCCAGGACCTCATATCCTAAGTATATCCCAGGTATATCCCAGGCTCTGTGGGAGCCCAGGTCCTGTTGGGATTTTTGTGGATTCCTGGAGTCAGGGGGAGATGCAGGGGTGACTGATTTCTTACAAGTATCTTGGGCCTCTCAAATTTTCTGCACCCTGTGGCTAGACCATGGCCCCCGAGATGGTGTGTGAAGAGTTGTCAGGATTTGGTGATTATAAAGAGTGGCCTCATACTAAGCTTCAGAGACATCAATGAACATATCCACATTTCAGACTTCTGTTCTTAGAACATGGTTCAGCCATCCAGCCATGGATGTGGATACATCTGCATTTATCAAATTTTTTTAAATATAAACTCTGTCTTTATGGAAGGAGACTGGGTGAGCGAGGAACGAGGAGGTGGGAGACTTGCATATTTTTTTCACACACACACACACATCCCTCATGTTCCCTCTCTATGCCATTTAAAGTGCTCCAGCCCCTCCTTTCCACAGAACCAATCTTTTAATCCCTGAAGAAGGAAATGGCAACCCTCTCCAGTATTCTTGCCTGGAAAATCCCATGGACAGAGGAGCCTGGCAGTCTACAGTCCATGGGGTCACAAAGAGTTGGACACAACTGAGCGACTAAACCGCCAACCTTTCGATAGCTGATCTCAAAAGTCTTTTTTCTCCCCAACCACTCATGTCCTCAGCAGTCCCTTCCTCTCTCTGAATTCTCTGAGAGAATTTCCAGTCAGTCTTGCTAAGGTTGGGACCTAGGCACAAGCCATCTCATCACGTAATAGAGTATAATAACAGAGTGTCTGCTTCCCAAGAGCCACGCTGGTCTCTGGTCCGTTCCTTAAAGGAAGAGACTGGCCACAACTTAGTTGCTGCTGACTGATCAGGGTGGTGGTTGCTGAAGTCTGGGGTGACTCTAGCAATTTCTTAAAATAAGACAATGTTAAAGTTTGCCTCACTGACTGACTCTTTCTTTCATGAATGATTTCTCTGTAGCATACAATGCTGTTTGATAGTATTTACCCACTTTTTTGGGCTCCAAAATCACTGTAGATGGTGATTGCAGCTGTTAAATTAAAAGACGCTTACTCCTTGGAAGGAAAGTTATGACCAGACTAGATAGCATATTAAAAAGCAGAGACATTACTTTGCCAACAAAGGTCCGTCTAGTCAAGGCTATTGTTTTTCCAGTGGTCATGTATGGATGTGAGAGTTGGACTGTGAAGAAAGCTGAGCACCAAAGAATTGATGCTTTTGAAATGTGGTGTTGGAGAAGACTCTTGAGAGTCCCTTGGACTGCAAGGAGATCCAACCAGTCCATCCTAAAGGAGATCAGTCCTGGGTGTTCTTTGGAAGGACTGATGCTAAAGCTGAAATTCCAATATTTTGGACACCTTATACAAAGAGTTGACTCATTGGAAAAGACTCTGATGCTGGGAGGGATTGAGGGCAGGAGGAGAAGTGGGCAACAGAGGATGAGATGGCTGGATGGCATCACCAACTCGATGGACATGAGTTTGGGTGAACTCCGGGAGTTGGTGATGGACAGGGAGGCCTGGCGTGTTGCAACTCATGGGGTCGCAGAGAGTCGGACATGACTGAGTGACTGAACTGAACTGAACTGAACCCACAAACGAACTGCTTTCAAAACTGGAGTCAATCCCCTCAAACCCTGAAGTTGCTTTATCAGCTAAGTTTATGTCATATTAATATTCTAAATCCTTTGTGTCATTTCAACAATCTTCACAGCGTCTTCATCAGGAGACACTCCATCTCAGGAAATTACTTTCCTTGCAACTCATCTGTTTAATATTTATCATGAGATTGTAGCAATTCAGTCACATCTTCAGATGCAAGTTTGATCCCTGCATCAGGAAGATCCGCTGGAGGAGGGCATGGAAACCCACTCTACTGTTCTTACTTGGAATCCCAAGGACAGCGAAGCCTGACACACTACAGTCCAGAGGGTCACAAAGAGTCAGACATGACTGAAGCGACTTAGCACACACACAAGATTTTCAGAAACGGTCAATGAGCATTGGCTTCAACTTCAAGCCACCGGTGTATTAGCCCCTAACGAGAGAGTTAGATTGCCCTTTGATGCTTTAAAGCCAGGCACTGACTTCTCCACTCCAGCTATGAATGTCCTAGATGGCATCTTCTTCCAATAGTAGGCTACTTTGCCTACACTGAAACATCTGTTGTGTAGTGTAGTGATCTTAGCCAGATCCTCTGGATAACTTGCTGCAGCTTTTAAATCAGTGTTTGCTGCTTCACTTTGCACTTTGTTGTTATGGTGATGCCTTCTGTCCTTCAACCTCATGAACCAACCTCTGCTAGATTCCAACATTGCTTCTACAGCTTTTTTACCTCTCTCAGCCTTCATAGAATTGAAGAGAGCTGGTACCTTAAGCTTTGGCTTAACAGAAAGTTGTGGCTGGTTTGATCTTCCATCCTGACCATGAAAACTTCCTCTGTATCAGCAATAAGGCTGTTTCACTTCCTTATTTTTCATGTGTTTACTGGAGTAGTGATTTTTAAATTCCTTCCGGAATTTTCCCCTTTGTATTCACAACATGGCTGTTTAGTGCTGGAAGCCTAGCTTTCAGCTTATCGTTGCTCTTCAACGTGCCTCCCTCACTAAGCTTAATCTTTTCTAGCTTCTGATTTAAAGTGAGGGATATAATACTCTTCCTTTCACCTAAACTGTTAGAAGCCATTATGGATGTTAGTCACTCAGTCATATCCAACTCTCTGCGATCCCCCAGGCTCTGCTATCCATGGGATTCTCCAGGCAAGAATACTGGAGTGGGCTGCCATTTCCTTCTCCAGAGATCTTCCCGAATGAGGGGTTGAACCTGGGTCACTTGTGTCTCCTGCATTGGTGAGCAGGTTCTTTACCAACTGAGCCACCAGGAAGCCATTATAGGATTATCAATTGGACTAATTTCAACACTGTTGTGTCTCAAGGAACAGGGAGGCCTCGGGTGAAGGGCTGGTCGGTGAAGCAGTCAGAACACACACATTTATCAATTGAGTTTGCTGCCTTACTTCTCTAAAGAAGATATACAAATGGCCAATAGGCACACGAGAAGATGCTCAACACCAATAATTACTATAGAAATGCAAATCAAAAATACAACGTACCAGCTCATAGCAGTCAGAGTGGCCATCATTAAAAAGTCTACAAATAATAAAAGCTGGAGAGGGTGTGGAGAGAAGGGAACCCTCCTACGCTGTTGGTGGGAATGTACATTGGTATAGCCACTGTGGAAACCAGTATGGAGATTTCTCAGGAAACTAGAAATATAATTACTCTATTACCCAGCAATCCTACTCCTGGACACATATCCAGATAAAACTATAATTCAAAAAGATACACATACCCCTATGTTCATAGCAGCATTATTTACAATAGCGAAGACACAGGAAGAACCTAAATGTCCACTGACAGATGAATGGATAAAGGTTTGGCCCATATACACAGTGGAATACTTGTTGTTTAGTTTCTAAGTCATGCCTAACTCTTTTGCAACCGCCTGGACTGTAACCCACCAGGCTCCTCTGTCCACAAGATTTCCCAGGCAAGAATATGGAGTGGGTTGCCATTTCCTTCTCCAGGGGATCTTCCCGATTCAGGGATCAAACCCGCATCTCCTGCACTGGCAGGTGGATTCTTTACCGCTGAGCCAGCAGGGAAGACCATACAATAGAATACTACTCCGCCATAAAAAAGAGTGAACTAACGCCACTTGCAGCGACACAGATGCAACTGGAGATGATCACAGTAAGTGAAGTAAGGCAGAAAGAGAAAGACAAATACCATACGACACAACTTACATACGGAACCTAAAATATGACACAAATGAACTTTATCTGTGAAACAGAAACGGAATCACAGACAGAGAACAAACTGGTGGTTGCTAAGCGGGAGAGGGTTGGAGGAGGGATGGAGTGAGAAGTTGGGGTTAACGGATATAAGCTTTTATATATATAACGTTATATATACAACGGGTAAGCAACAAGACCCTACTGTATAGCATAGAGAACCATTTTCAATATCCTATGATAAACCATAATGGAAAAGAACAGGAAAAAAGGATACCTATACACATGTAATTGAATCAGTTTGCTGTATAGCAGTAATTAACACAACATCGAAAATGAAGCTTACATCAATTAAAACAAAGTGTGCTGTCTTCTCTGGGTGTAGTTTGCGGTACTCCAATATAATTTACAATAGTAACATCAAAGATCAGTGATCACAGATCACCAGGACAAATATAATAACAATGAATAAGTTGGAAATATTGTGAGAACTACCAAAATATGATACAGAGACAAATGTTGGAAAAACGGTGCCGACAGATTTCCTTGATGCAAGGTTGCCACTAACTTTCAATTTGTAAAAACAAACAGACAAAAAAACGCACTATGCACAATACAGTGAAGTGCAATAAAACGAGCCATGTCTGTATAGACTATGTTTATCCCTGTACACACATACTACATATAAAACACTATGGTAAAGTTTTCACAAATTAAGCACAGTAAGAGAATTTCTGATTTGTCAGCGTCACTCCTCTTCTTCTTTGAGGCCATTATTAAGTAAAAAAAAAAGGCTCCCTTGAACACAAGCAATACAGCAACAGTGGATCTGATGGCCCAGATGGTTGCTAAGTGACCAATGGGCAGGATATGCTGGACAAAGGGATGATTCACTTCCAAGGCTGGAGGGAGTGGGATGGCACAAAATTTCATCATGCTGCTCAGAATGGCCTGCAATTTAAAACTCATGAACTGCTTCTGGAATTTTCCATCTAATATTTTTGTTCTGGTTGACGGTGGATAACAACTGGGAAAGTGGGGACTACCGCACTCCTCGCTTTTGAAATGGGAACCCATACAGAATGCCTCCCTGCTGGAGCAGGCCCCACCTCCCCAGCAGGGACTGGAAGGGCTAGGGAGGTCCCAAATCCCAAAGCCCTAGAGGCTCTTCAGCTCTTTCCCTTTCCCTGTTTAACGTGAATTGTCATGACCCTCAGCTGGTGCTTCCATCCCAGGAAGCTCAGCCCCCAAAGACCCAGGTGCTGCCATGCTTCCTCCTGGGCAGTCACAGCTCCATAAAACTCCAGGCACAGAAGACAAAAGGCTTCATACGTATGCTTCTGGCCTCCCAGAAATGCATCTCCCAAGGACCAAGACTCTGCAGCACTCTGTTACGCAGCTAAATGCCAGAACTAGCCAGACTCCTCCCCCGCCATCACCTCCCACAGGCCCTTCATCTCTAAATCCTACAACCCGGACGTCTGCTTTGGGAGCCCAAAATAAAGTCCCATTTCTTTTAATGTTCAAACCGCATCTGCCTGGGATTAGCAGAATAGTCAGTCGGCCACGTGGCGTCTCCCCCCATTTCTGAGAATGCCTGAAAGATGAGCCTGGGGAGTGCTTGCCTCTCCATCCACCACTTGTGGTTCCACGATAGCAGTCTGAGCCCCCAGTTCACATCACACCCTCTGTAACTCATTGCTCCAGCCTGAGCTGGTTCACACATGTGGACTCACCGCAGGCAGGCACATTGCACCTCCCCCACCCCAGCCTTGACCCCACGGGATGCAACACCCCAGTCTATTAATAGGACAAAGGGCAGTGTTCCCTGAATGTGTGGGGGCTAAGAAAAGTGGGTAATTGTGTTCTTCTTGGCCTCACGGGACCAAAAACCCCAACCTCAAGGCCATGTATACCTCCTAACAGGCTCCTTCATCCTCAACAAGAATCTTTAGATCAGTACTGAGACTAGGTTCCTCAAGACTCCTTTCCTGAGAGCAGGGAGCACTGTCCCCTTCTCTTGGCCTATGGCTGGACCATGCTGACCCAGCACAACTGGTCCTGGGAACCTCCATCTCCTTCAAGAGAAGCCCCATCCATGATTCCCCAGGGCCACATAAGACAGTTGCACTATTCAACCTTGCACGGTCTGTGTTGCACTAAATTAAATGCCATTTAAATTAGGTACGGTACACAGATTAATGCCACCCCCAAAGACATACACGTTTTAACCCCCAGAATCTGTGAATACTTCTGCTTACATGGTAAAGGGGAAGTGCGGTTTCCAATGGAATTGTTTGTGAACCAGCTGCCCTTGAAACAGGGCAATGCTACCATGCTGGCTTTAACAGTAGAGGAAGGGGCCACGAGCCAAGGAATGTGGGTGGCTTTGGAAGCGGAGAGAAGAGCTTTCCAGCCTCCAGCAAGGAACACAGCCCTGCCAATACCTTGACGTTAGCCACGTGAACCATGTTAGGTTTTGACTTAGAGTACAATAAAATCATATAAATTTGTGTTGTTTTTAAGCTACTAAGCTTGTGGTAGTTTATTATGGCAGCAACTAGGAAACCAATACATGGAAGACACCAAAAATTCAGTCTAAATGCTAACTTCAGGAAAAACTTTCTAACTGTCCAGTACTTAGCATCTAAATCTGCAGCTGTTATACTCAGATTTATGATATCTTTACCATTTGTTTCAAGAACAAGTTGCTTTACTTTGGTGTAAACAAACAGTTTATCTTGGTGATTGCCTTGAAAATAAGAGAATCTGTTTCAAAGTTTCAAGTGCCTGACTCCAGAAACCCAAATGGCAGTTGTATTTTACAACAGTCCTCAAATGGCAATTCCCTTACTGACATAAAACATATTCTAAGTTCTTCTCTAGGAACCCTGATACGTAAACTGTAGGTGTCCCTTCAAGTCCTATTTCCCCTTCATTTCAATTGCTATTAGTGAAGTTCAAGGCCAGCTCTATCACTTGCTCGGAAAACGGCAACAGCCTCGCTCTGCCCTCATTCCATTTCTCAACAGTACGGTGGAGGGATCGTCCTAGAGTCTGATCATCCTCCCGTTGGTAAATACTCCATGGCTCCCCATCGCTCTCAGGACACAGCACCTGGCCTCCAAGCACACAACTGGCCCCTGCCCATGTTTCTGGCCTAATTTCCAGCACATGTAGAACCAACACCTGGGTCGTTCTATCAAGCGTGTAGTCACAGAGCACTGTGTGTCAAGCCATGGAATGGACAGTGCAAAGCAGATTTCCACACTGTGGAGTCAAGCTTGTACAACACAGCCATGGCTATGATGGTTTAAACCTGTCTTCCCCAAACTCATATCTTGAAGTCCCAGCTGCCACAACCTCAGAATGTGACGTTAGTTGGAAATAGGGTTTTTGCAGCTGTAATCAGTTAAAATGAGGTGATACTGGAGAAGGGTGGGCCCCTGTTCCAACACGTCTGGTATTCTTATGAAAAGGGCAAGTGGGCATAAGCACACACACAGAGAGATTTACATGCCACGTGAAGACTGCAGATACGTGGCAAGGAGCCCAGGAACCCCCAGAAGCTAGGAGAGAGGTCTGGAGGAAACGCTTCCCTGGCAGCTTCCGAGGGATCATGGCCGGGTGATACCTTGAGTTTGGAAGTCTAACCAGTCAAACTGTGAGGCAGTACATTCCTGTTGTTCTAAGCCACACTGGTAGTGGTATTTTATTACAACAGCCCTAGGAAGCTAACAGAATGGCCCCACTGGTACTAGCTTCAGACTTCTCCATCATTTGCCCACAGTGCCCCCGGCCGTCTGCATGGAAACGTGGACACACAGAAGGGCTGTGAAGTGGAGACACTCACATTTTTCAAAGGCCCACAATGTTCATTATAATGAAAACTGAGAGGTCCCTGCCTTTTACTCTCTTATTACTTCTCAACCTCATGGAAACCAGTGGCTAAGAAGAATTTATTACGGGAGAGCATTAGTCAGTTTGCCCTCAGTGGGTTGGTTTCATTCTCTTCCTCCCTAGAGATAATGAGGAGTCAAGAACAATTCAATATTCTCAAAACATCAAATGTTCCAGTGAGATCAAAGCGTGGCTTTCATCTCTCTGCTTTGCTCGCGTTTCATACTTCCGCACATTTGACCCCAATCCTTGTGTTCTCTTGTTGTTGTTTAGTTGCTAAGTCATGTCTGATGCTTCCTGGCCTCATGGACTGCAGCACGCCAGGCTTCCCTGTCCTTCACTATCTCCCAGAATTTGCTCAAATTCATGTCCGTGAGTCGGTGATTCTCTCTAACCATCTCATCCTCTGCCTGCGTTCTCTTAATTAAAACCACAATGACTTCTCAGCCCCAGTTAATAAGAGGTGAAGCCAGCTTGGCATGTCTGGGCTCCAGAAACTGCCCCGAGTAAGATGTATACGTAAAAAAAGATTGAGCTGGAAGAAGAGCAAGCCCAATAAGTCACCACCCCTTCCTGGCAGGCTGCCTGTCCTCTGTGTGGAGTCCAGGAGGCTGATTCTCAGGCAGGTCCCACCATCTCTGGGGAGGAAGGCGACTACTGGACTCAAAGGCTCTACTCGGGGTGGATGAGGTGGGAACATGGGGTCAGGAAGTGGGCTGCGGACTCCTGTCAGATCTGCTCCCAATCGCTAGGTGCAGAAATGCCCAAGGCAAGGGTGAGGAGGTGAAGGCCAGGCTTGAGGGGGAGAAGGAGAAAGGAGGAAAGCAAAGGAGAGAAGGAGAGACGGAAAAGGAAATGGCATCAGGGCTGATGGAGGAAGAGAAACTGTCCTGGGCTCAGGCCCCAGAGCCTGACTAGAGGCCATTTGCTCCAACTTGGTTGGTCAGAGGTGAGCCTGCGCCCCAGGCAAGGCTGGCTTTCCACGCAGGGGGACCAGGCAGTGCCATGTAAAGGGCTTCCCACCCCCTGAATGTCTTCCCCCAAAACCTGACCTTTGCGTCAGCTTTCTTGGCCTGTGGATTAAGTCTTTGTCTTGGAGTAAACAATTCTAGCTAAGGCTCCTGGAAGGTTCACGTGCTCCAGGCACTGCTTTAAGGGCTGTGCGTGTCGGCTGCCCTCATCTATAAAGTGTCTTGCTGAGACAGGCGCCATGATAGCTGTCACTGTCTCCACATTTCAGATGAGGACACTGAGGCACAGAGTGGGGAGTCACTCACCTAAGGCCATCAAGCTGGGGAGTGGGGGAGCCAGGGTTTGAACCTAGTCTGGCTGGCTCCAGAGTCCACATTTTTTCCACTGCACTACACATTCCCCAAATGAAAACCATCAGCGACTCTTCCACCATGGCTTTCAAAGCCATGTGTTGCTCCCTAATTGGGTTTTTTAGGATGAGAGGTTGTTTTGAAGATAATTAATGAAAAACAGTTGGAACCATGGCCTCTGAGCGCCTCTCAGGAGTCCTCCAGCTGGGTTTACTAACCATCCCTGTTCACACTCTCGAGCCTCCCCCCGCCCCCACCACCTACACACACCCCTGAGCTGAGACTGGAAATCAACAGGCAGATTCCACAAATCAAAAACTCAGACTCATTACCTCATGATACCGTGCATTAAGGCAGGTCATCGGGCTGGCAAAGCTGTTACATCAAGTACCATTACTTCATTTTTGGAAGCCAAATGACAACACTGGATGATAGGAAAACAAGTCTGCTTGTCATTTGAGTTTACTGACACTTTGCTCTCAGGAAAAATACAACCTAAGCTTCTAAAGGCAGTGAGATTACGTAACAGTATTATTACCAAAACGATAATAACAACCATCACAAAAATAGTCCTGTCTTAGGCAACTTTTAACCACTAGACTAGAATGCTGGAAATGACCTCATGTTACAGTTGAGAACACTGAGGCACAGAAGGAATACAGGTTTAAATGATTCACTGAAGGTCAGATATGTCAGCAGTTTTTGATCCTAAAAAGTGAGTGTTAGTCACTTAGTCGTGTCCAACTCTCTACAACTCTATGGACTGTCGCCCAGCGGTCCATGTCTGTGGACTGTCCATGGAATTCTCCAGGCAAAAATACTAGAGATGGTAGCCATTCCCCTCTCAAGGGTATCTTCCCAACCCAGGGACTAAACTGTGGTCTCCTCCATGGCACACAGATTCTTTACCATCTCAGCCACCAGGGAAGCCTGAACCGTATGTCAAAATCACTGACAGAAGCATCCCAATGTGCAGTTACTTGAGAAACACTTCAGACATGCTGAGTCAGGACCTCAGGTCGGTGGCATCAAAGGGCAGCTGGATGGTTTGATTAGGGACAGGAACCAATGGTCCTGCCCCCAACATGCTCTCTCCCCCGCCCTCTGCTGTCTGCTCTCCCATTCTCAGTACTCCCAGGATATGTAAAAGAAAAAGACACAGAGTCATCTCTGTTTCATACACAAAACCTTTAGACATTTCATTGGAATTTCAAGGCACCTACCTCTATTTTGGTACTTGTCATAGTGCCTTAAAAGTATCCTCTGACCCTGTGTCATGGAGAGTGATGTCTGACAAGGAAGTGACCTCATGTTAAGTTTTACATATCCTGATAACACGCTCAGTTCTTGCACAAAAGAGATGTTCAATAATGTTTTTATATAAAGGAGTAGAAAGGCGGATGTGGGGAAATTGCTCAGTGTATAAGTGAATAGGAACAATGAGAGTCTTTCACCTCATGGGGACCAAGATATTTTGAGAATAAGTATCCCTCTCTGTGACAGGAAAGGACATTTGTCAGAATTACTTAAAGCACCACCAGGAAATCTCGGTCAGCGACATAGATTGAGCCAGTGTGGGAAGTTTCTAATTATGTTCCAAGCCCATATAAATTCCGGATAGAATACAGCAATGTTATTGTTGCCTTGATTATTGCTGTCATTTCATAGCCAAACTCAAAACTAAGCGAGGAACATTCCCACGTACCAGGAAAGAAGTAGAAACTTAAACTCATAAAGTTAAGCAGGAGCTAAAAGCAAACGGTCCACAGGGACATTTGAAACAGGAGCTGGCAGAGAAGACGTATTTCAAGAGCCATGGGATTAGGCCTCGGGCCGGGATAAGAAGTAGAAAGTGACATCTTTGAATAAAACTGAAATCCAGAAAGAGATGTTCCTTCCATGAAATAAGGACAAGAAAACTCTGCCCACTGGTCTGAGGAACAGCAGGAAGCTGACCATCTGCCCAACACTGTGGGTGGTGAAAGAGTAGACCTCTAGAAATCAAGCTTCCAAAATTGTACCGTGTGTAGGTGTTAGTCAGAATCTCTCCAAACCATAAGTAAAGGAAGTTACACTCAAAAAATAAACATAAAAAGTATCCAGGAATGAACTCTGCAAAGGCAAATGTGAACCAAGAGATGCCTGCACAATACAAGTTCAAAGAGCTCTACAGGAAACTTGACCTGATGAAGACGAGCTCATGGTAAACATGTCTAGTTCCATGAAGAAAGGAACTGTCTTGAAATACAGTCAACAGATGAGACAGTTGAGAAAATCTGTACTCCACCAATTACAGATAATGGGATAATATGAAGAAGATCCTTAAATGAGAATGTTTAAAATAGAAAGAGAAAAAGGATAGAAAGTAACAAGAAAAAGAGACACGTTACTTTTTCATAATATCAGGGCATTATGAAAAAGCAACATGCAAATTCAAGAAAGCATCATTTTTTGATACTGTTACATATGCCTGAAAAAAATATAGGCAAATGAATGGGAAATTATAATGGGAAACAATAAGGTGTTTAGGACGAGGTTACTAGAGAAATCAATGGTCTTTCTATATAAAAGCCGTAACTCCTTAAAACAAAGATCTCATTTGTAACAGCCACAGTAACAAAAACATAAAACAGTTGGTAATAAATATGAAATATTTAAGATCTATATGAAGAAAACTTTAAATGCTATTGAGATATGCAAAAGATGATTTGATAAAATGCAATGATGAGCTCTACTCATGCATAGGAAGATGTGATATCAACAATTGATATCTATTATCCCTGAAGTTAATCTGTTCTTGCTTATTTATTTTTCAGAAATAGAATATGAAGAAATAATGGCCAAATTTTTTCCAAACTTGATGAAAACTATGTATCCACAAATCCAAGAAAAGCAAAGCTCAAGCAAGTTAAATACAAATCACACAGAAATGTATCATGATCGAATTGCTGGAAAGAAGAAACAAAGGCAAAATTTTAAAGACAGTCAGTGGTGGATTCATGTCAATGTATGGCAAAACCAATACAGTATTGTAAAGTAAAATAAAGTAAAAATAAAAATTAAAAAAAAATAATAAAGACAGTCAGACTAAAATAAAGCAAAACACATTACATATAGGAGAACAGAATTTAAGACTCCACAGACTGGTCACGAGGAACAATTAAAAGCTGAAAGAAAATACAGTGACATCTTTAAAGTGCTGAAAGACACACACACAAAGCTATTAGTCTAGAATTGATATCCAGAAAATATGTTCCTAAAAAGCAAAAATAAAAATATCTCAGGAAAGCAAAAATAAAAATATTTCAGGCAAACAAAAGCTAGGTGAATTCACTGCCAGCAGACTTGCACTGAGAGAAATCAAAGTGGGTTTTTTTCAAGCTGAAAGAAATACCAGACAGAAATGTGCATCTGTACAAAGGAATAAAGAAAAGGTTGTAAATATTTAGCGTTAAGTATAATTAAATATAAAATACTGATATCTAATTTTTTAACTTCTTTAAAAAGACATTTGATCATTTAAAGCAAAAATAACAATCTTCTGTGGGATTTACAATAAACGTAGAGGTAAAATCCATGACCAGGATAACACAGAGGTTGGAAGGAAGAAGTAGAAACATACAGGTGTCATGTCATATGAGAAGACAGGTTGTGACAAGGTGCAAATATTGTGCACTGTAGAATAGCCACTATGGAAATAAGTTAATAAAGAGCTGTAGTCAATAAACTAAAAGAGGAGGTACAATGAAGTATAAAAAAGACTCAATAAACCCAAAAGAGGGTAGGAAATGAAAAGCAGGAACAGAGATCCACTGGGACAAACAGAAAACAAGTAGAAAATTATTATACGTCAACCCAAGTATATCAATAATGACATTAAATATAAATTGTCAAATACTCTAAGTCAGAAATTGACAAACTAGATAAACCCAACAAATGTTATCTTCAAGAAAACCCACTTTAAATATAACAACTAAAAAAAAAAAGTTAAAGGCTAGGATGAGAAAATATGTACTGGGAAAATAATCCTAAAGAAACTGGAATGGCTATATTTATATCAGATGAAATGGATTTCAAGACAATAACTGCTGTCAAAGACAAAAGATATTCTGCAATAAGAAAGTGGTCAAATCCTCAAGAAGGTACAATCCTACAAGTGAAAACATCCAAAAACAGGTCTTTAAAAAATATGAAAAGGGTAAACTAAGAAAACAACAACAAAATTTTAACACTTCTTTTTTGATTATTGATAGAACAAGTGAATAGGAAGTTAGTAGAGACAAAGATCAGAACCCATTTGGCCTAATTAACATTTACAGCTGACCCTTAAACAACACGTTTTGGTTTTTCTTTCCAATAAATACCTACTACAAAATTGGTGCAGCTACTGTGGAAAACAGCATGGAGGGCTCCCCGAAAAACTGAAACTAGAACTGCCATATAACCCAGCAACTCCACTCCTGGGTATATAGCCAAAACTAAAAGTACTCATTTGAAAAGATACATGCCCCCCACCCCATGCTCATAGCAGCTTTATTTATAGTTGCCAAGACATGGAAACAACTTGTGTCCATCAAGAGATGAATGGATAAAGAAGCTGCAGTACATGTTACGCATACACACACACACACACACGCACACACACACATACACACACACACACACACACACACACACATACTGGAATACTACTCAGCCATAAAAAGAACAAACATTTGCCATTTACAGCAACATGAATTGATGTGGAGAGCATTATACTGAGTGAAATAAATCAATCAGAGAAAGATAACTACTGTATGGTATCACTTATATGTGGAATCTAAAAAAATTACAGCAAAGTAGCAAATATAAAAGAAACTGCCTCATCGATATAGAAAACTGGGGGTTCCCAAAAAGGAGGAGGGAAAGGGTCAATATAGGGGCAGGGAAGTGGGAGACACAAACTAGCAGGCATAAGATAGGCTCAAGGATGTGTTGGACAACATGGGGAATACAACCAATATTTTGTAATAACTGTAAATGGAAAGTAACCTTTAAAAATTGTATTTAAAAAGAAAAAACCTATTATTGTCCTATACAATCCACAGTTGGTGGAATCCTCAAATGTGGAATGGGTGGTAAGAAGGGCCATCTGTAAAGTTATCCACAGATTTTTGATTGCACAAATGTGTTGGTATCCCTAACTTCCATGTTGTTCAGTGGTCGACTATATAGACCATCACTCCCCAAAACAGCAGAACAACATTTTTTCAAGCACCCATAATCAATTTATAGACAATGACTCTAGGCCATGAGACAAGACTCAAGATATTTAACAGGATTGAAATTATACTTAATATGTTCTGTGACATCAAGATTATTAGAAATCAATAACAATCTACATGGAGATCCTCTCTTAATGTTTAGAAATTAAAGCACATCTAACTATCCCATGGGTCAAAGAGGAAATCACACAGAAACTCAGAAAATACTTTGAACTGAAATATTGTAGAAATACATCATATTAAAATTTGTGGGATACAATTAAAGCAGTATTTAAAGGGAAATTTATAGCTTTAAATGTTTACGGTTGAAAAGAAAAAAAGTCTCAAATCAATTATCTAAGTTTTCATCTTAAAAAGCTAGAAAATGAAGAGAAAACTCAACCAGACTTGGGGCAAGATGGAGTGAGACTATTACACCAACAGGCAGTTATACTGATATCAATGAACATACTTGACGAAATACTAGGCAACTACCTGAGAACTCTTGAAAGTAAAGAAAAAGAGGCTGATCGAGGCATGAGCGGTCCAAATTTGAAGAAGCAACCTACATGGGGGGGTGACTTTCCAGGGTCCCCTCTACACCCCTGTTTTTCTTGTACTTTTGACTCAAGGGTATGCTCAAGTCATGGTCCCCATGGAGTCTCCAGTCAAGAAGGGAAATCAAGAGTTCTAAAAGAAACGCTAAAGGAAGTTCTTCAGGCAGAAGGGAGATGGTATCAGAGGAAAACCCGGAACTTCAGGAATGAGGACGAGCCTCAGATATGGTAAATATCTGCACCAATAAAAACCTATTTCTCTCTCCATAAAATATGTATGACAACTGAAAGCAAAACTCATGATTGTACGGTTCACATTTCGATGCATGTAGATGTAGTATATTTGACAACTATAACACAGAGGGGAAAGTAAAGACCAATAGGGCTTTAAGTCCCCTACTTGTTACTTGAAACAGTGACAGATTTTAGTTTCTTGGGCTCCAAAATCACTGTGGACAGTGACTGCAGCCACAAAATGAAAAGACACTTGCTTCTTAGAAGAAAAGCTATGATAAGTCTAGACAGTGTATTAAAAAGCAGAGACATCACTTTCCCAACAAAGGTCAATATAGTTAAAGCTATATAGTTTTTCCAGCAGTCATGTATGGATGTGAGAGTTAGACCAGAAAGAAAACTGAGCGCCCAAGAATTGATGCTGTAGTGCTGCAGAAGGCTTGAGAGTCCCTTGGACAGCAAGGAGATCCAACCAGTCCATCCTAAAGAAAATCACTCCTGAATATTCATTGGAAGGACTGATGCTGAAGCTAAAACTCTAATACTTTGGCCATCTGATGCCAAGAGCTGACTCATTTGAAAAGACCCTGATGCTGGGAAAGATTGAGGGCAGGAGGAGAAGAGGACAACAGAAGATGAGATGGTTGGATGGCATCACCAACTCCATGGACATGAGTTTGAGCCAGCTCCAGGAGTTGGTGATGGACAGGGACGGTTGGCATGCTGCAGTTCATAGGGTTGCAGAGTTGGACACAACTTAGAGGCTGAACAACAACAACGGCAACATGTTACTTGAAGTAGTAAAATATTACCTCTAAGTAGACAAAACTGCACTCATCTCACACGCTAGTAAAGTAATCCTCAAAATTCTTCAAGCCAGGCTTCAGCAATATGTGAACCATGAACTTACAGATGTTCAAGCTGGTTTTAGAAAAGGCAGAGGAACCAGAGATCAAATTGCCAACATTCGCTGGATCATGGAAAAAGCAAGAGAGTTCCAGAAAAACATCTCTTTCTGCTTTATTGACTATGCCAAAGCCTTTGACTGTGTGGATCACAATAAGCTGTGGAAAATTCTGAAAGAGATGGGAATACCAGACCACCTGACCTGCCTCTTGAGAAATCTGTATGCAGGTCAGGAAGCAACAGTTAGAACTGGACATGGAACAACAGACTGGTTCCAAATAGGAAAAGGAGTACGTCAAGGCTGTATATTGTCACCCTGCTTATTTAACTTATATGCAGAGTACATCATGAGAAACGCTGGGCTGGAAGAAGCACAAGCTGGAGTCAAGGTTGCCAGGAGAAATATCAATAATCTCAGATATGCAGATGACACCACCCTTAGGGCAGAAAGTGAAGAGGAACTAAAAAGCCTCTTGATGAAAGTGAAAGAGGAGAGTGAAACAGTTGGCCTAAAGCTCAACATTCAGAAAATGAAGATCATGGCATCTGGTCCCATCACTTCATGGGAAATAGATGGGGAAACAGTGGAAACTGTCAGACTTTATTTTTTGAGGTTCCAAAATCACTGCAGATGGTGACTGCAGCCATGAAATTAAAAGACGCTTACTCCTTGGAAGAAAAGTTATGACCAACCTAAATAGTATATTCAAAAGCAGAGACATTACTTCGCCGATAAGGTCCGTCTAGTCAAGGCTATGGTTTTTCCAGTGGTCATGTATGGATGTGAGAGTTGGACTGTGAAGAAGGCTGAGCGCCTAGGAACTGATGGTTTTGAACTGTGGTGTTGGAGAAGACTCTTGAGAGTCCCTTGGACTGCAAGGAGATCCAACCAGTCCATTCTGAAGGAGATCAGCCCTGGGATTTCTTTGGAAGGAATGATGCTAAAGCTGAAACTCCAGCACTTTGGCCACCTTATACAATGAGTTGACTCATTGGAAAAGACTCTGATGCTGGGAGGGATTGGGGCAGGAGGAGAAGGGGTGACAGAGGATGAGATGGCTGGATGGCATCACTGACTCGATGGACGTGAATCTGAGTGAGCTCCAGGAGTTGGTGATGGACAGGGAGGCCTGGCGTGCTGCGATTCATGGGGTCGCAGAGTTGGACATGACTGAGCAACTGAACTGAACTGAGACAAAATGTACATATATATGATAAAATTATATACTATATATAATTCATATATATATAAATTACTTATATGGTAACTCCTAAAGCACCACAGTGGCACTGCAGTACCCTTGCCTGGAGACTCCCATGGACGGAGGAGCCTGGTGGGCTGCAGTCCATGGGGTCGCGAAGAGTCGGACACAACTGAGCGACTTCACTTTCACTTTTCACTTTCATGCATTGGAGAAGGAAATGGCAACCCACTCCGGTGTTCTTGCCTGGAGAATCCCAGGGGCGGGGGAGCCTGGTGGGCTGCCGTCTATGGGGTTGCACAGAGTCGGACACGACTGAAGCAACTTAGCAGCAAAGCACCACTAAAACTAAAAAACTAAACAAAATCAAAAACGTTAAAGGCAAGAAGCCAACAGAAAAATTGAAATGGATACTGATAATTCAAATAGAAGTTAATCAATAATATTAAATATCCAAACACTCTAAAGCGAAAGTCACGTCTGACTCTTTGCAACTGCATGGACTAAACAGTCCATGGAATTCTCCAGGCCAGAATACTGGGGTGGGTAGCCGTTCCCTTCTCCAGGGGATCTTCCCAACCCAGGGATCGAACCCACGTCTCCTGCATTGCTGGCAGGTTCTTTACCAGCTGAGACACAAGGGAAGCCTAAGAACACTGGAGTGGGTAGCCTATCCCTTCCAGACCCAGGAATCGAACCAGGGTCTCCAGCACTGCAGGCGGATTCTTTACCAACTGAGCTATCAGCGAAGCCCGAAAGCAACGTAACAGAAGATGTAAAATAGAGGGAACAAAAATTAGGGTGGAAAACGAAACACGAGAAATCCACTTTAAACGTAAAAGCAGAGATAGGTCACAAGTAGAAGGATGGAGAAAAGTATCCTGTAGTGGACTGGCTGCACTATCATCAGACAAAGCAGATTCCGAGCAAGAACTATTTCAGAGATGAAGAGCGACATTTCATGAAAACAAAGAGCTCAATTTGCCAAGAAGATAGAGCAATCTTAAATGTGTACGCCCCTAACAACAGAATTTCAAAATAGGCGAAGCAAACACTCAAAGGAATGAAGAGAGAGAGCCGCAGTTACAGGTGGAGATGTCAGCACGCTTCTCTCAGTAATCAATTACTGAGATTAGACAGATTAGCCAGAACGATTAGCCAGAAGACCAGCCAGCTCACAGAAGAACAACAACATGACCAGCCATCTTGACCTGAATGATATTTCTATGGAACACTTTACCCAATGGCACAATACATCTTCTTTCCAAACGCACGTGGAACATTCACCACAACAGATCACATTCCACGCCACAAAGAAACCTTAGGAAACGTAAAAAGTTGAAAGCCAGCTGTATTCTCTGAACATAGTTGAGTTAATCTAGAAATCAGTAACAGAAAGATACTTGGAAAATGCTAGTATTTTTCACCAGTAGATTATCTGTATGTTTACATATTACTTTTCTCTTTTGTATACTTGAAATTTTCATAGTAAAATGTAAACTAAAACCTTAAATGTTTAAACTAGTACAGAAGGATAGCTTGGTGAGAATTAAAATAATGAGAACCCCTTCTTATGACTAGATTGTTACCGGAGACCCTGATAAAACTCAAAGGAGAGACGGGGCAGATGGGAGGAACATGAAGACCCCTCCTAAACTCTCCCCCAAAATCAATAATACTCAAGAACATCATAGAATTGCCAATAGCAAATGAAACCTGCAATGTAAACTGTTAAGTTGCGAAACATAAGCCGTGGTTTTGGTTGTCTGTGACCTTTGGTAAAGGTAGAAAATACAGGAAAACGTTTCATGAGTGATATTGATTCAGCCCATGGAGAACATCTCCTGCTTCGGCTCACAGCTCTGCCCACTCCTCGCCCCTCAACATGAAATATCTTGGTCAAGTTCCATCTAAGCTTAGCAGCCACAACTATTTTCAGGGTATGGTAATGAGCAGACCCTAAGTCCCAGCTGTGGGAATATGGGCATAACATCTGACTGCTCAGCCTCGGTTTTCCTATCTGGGAACTAGAGGCAATTAACCCCCTTAACAAAGACTGTGAGGATGAAAGAAGATAATTGGTACGGAAATACTGTCAGCAGGAAAAGCACCTCACAAATGATTTATTGCTACAGACACCAGTCTCGTGATATCAAGCTGGTGCTCACCTTGGATCAGTTTCCATCATCCTCCGAGAAATGGTGTGACCTGAGTCAGTGAGTCACCCTTACTACAGGAAGGGCAGAGATGGCCAGCTGAGCACGCAAGTCCCTGCTCCCCATCCCATAGTGAAGAGCTGGTGCTAGAAAGTGGCTGGCCAGCCAGAAACTGCATTTCCCAGCACCCTTGGCATCCATGTGTGACCAAGGGTCTAGTTCTTGCCACTGAAGCTGACGTGCTTCCTCTTTGCTCTTTTCTCTCCTGCTAGCTGGCCAAACATGTAGGGAAAATGACCAGAACCAGCTAATGGGCAGCCACAAGGCAGGAAGACCCCGAGCCCCTGAGTCAGTACAGGGAAGCAGAGGCATCCAGTCACCTGCCTTGGGCCATCACAAGAGCACTCAGTAAGCACCCATGATGTTGACACAATCGTGCCTTTCTGGAACATGCAATAAAGAAGTTGGGATGACCTTAACAAGGCTACATGATGCTTCTAGGTTTAATTCCTCTGCCAAGCTTTTGTGGTCGTAGCCACGGTCCCAAGGTAATCTGTGCCTCAGTTACCTCACAAGTATGAATGGTAACAGTTCTTGTTGTGAACTCTGGCCTGTTGTGAGAGTTAACTGAGGTCATGCATAAAAGGTGCCAATGTCCAATAAATGTTGAGTGGTAAAGAATCTGCCTGCAATGCAGGAGACGCAAGAGACGCCAGTTCGATCCCTGGGACAGGAAGATCTCCTGGAGTAGGAAATGGCAACCCACTCCAATATTCTTTCCTGGAAAATCCCATGAACAGAGGCGCCTGGCAGGTGACAGCGTACAGCGTCACAGAGGCAGACACAACTGGGCACACACACAAACACTATTATTATTAACAGCATAGAATTACCAAGCCTTTTTAGAAAATTCATTCATTCCAGAAAAAATGTCTAACTCTGTAGCTTGTCTCCACGTGGCTGGCCATTATACACATATCAAACATTTTCCAAAGAAACTTTTTTCAGGATCTTAGCATTTTTCCCGGACAGTTTTTAATCTTTATTTGAACACAGTTAACTGGCAAATCGCCAAGTCTGAAGTTTAAAGCTCAGCTTATACCTGAAGGGTCGTGTGTATGGATTTAATAATCGTTTGTAACTTGACCAACAATTTCTTAGAAGCCTCACTAACCTGCCGACTCCAGGGTTGCGGTCAAGAAGTCAAGGATGCGGCGGCCAT
Source organism: Budorcas taxicolor (assembly GCF_023091745.1). Taxonomy (NCBI): domain Eukaryota; kingdom Metazoa; phylum Chordata; class Mammalia; order Artiodactyla; family Bovidae; genus Budorcas; species Budorcas taxicolor. Next base: position 10,994,246 of record NC_068919.1, on the reverse strand, counting down.
ACAGCTGCAAGTCCGACTGTCACCAGCAGAGGGCACTGCTGCAACAAACTGCTGCAACTTTTGAAGACGCCTTCAGGCCTTCAGGGTCTTTCCATCATCAATAACTGTTTTGGGTTTTTTTCCCCCTCATTATCATTCCTTGCCCTTAGAACAATGGCCATGATATTTCAGAAAACTCTGGTTATCTTCAGTTGTGCTCAGGTTTTACAGACCTCCTGAGTCTCTCGGTGGTCACTGACTCTGGTGTGGCTGAATGTAACATCAGGAGACGCCGGGCTCCCGGAATCCCAGTCACTTGACTCCCACCTGGTTTCTGCACAGGATTCCACTCCAGTTCTCCCACCCATCGCAGACTCCGGGACTCAGTCCCATTAACTCAGTCATCCTCAACCATGTGTGGGAGATGGGTGGGGTGTAGCATTTCAGAGCCTGGTGAGAAGTGTGCTGCAAACACATGTTCCCGGGTCTCACCCCGGAGCTCCTGGATGCGATGCTGGGGTGGGTGGCGCTTTGAGGCAGCTCCTGGGGTGGGAGGTCTGACAAGCACTCCCACTGCCGCCCTGCGCACCACTGGTGTCGTTAATGAGGCCCCAGCTGAGGCAAAGGGCAGGAGAGGAGAGGAGGGCCCCGGGTGGGTGGAGTTGGCATGACTCAGTGATTGGTTGGTGCTTTACTGTCGCCGCTTTTCCCCACAGGGAAAATCTGAAACCCACTCACTCCCAACAGGTGAGTCCCCTCTTTCTTAACTGAGAAAATGAAAGCCCTCCAACTAGCCCGCCCTCCTCATTAACACTCGGGACTCTTATCCGCATTCTCCATGCCTCCTTCCCACCCGGTGCTCAGCCTGTCTTGGTCTCTGCATGTGTCCGAGGCCCGCCCACCCGCCTTCCCCGTGGCTCTCTGGGGAACTCTCTCCTCCATTATCCATTCCCCACCTGCACCTCTGGCGTCTTCCTGTCCAGGGTTCCTTTCCTTCGATCACAGCCCATCGCCTGCGCTCAGAGCTCTCGTGTTACCTACTCCCTCATCCTGCCATCACTGGTTCTGTGAATTCCTGCTCCCAGGGACCCTTCCACTCTGTCCTCCCTTCGCTGTCCTTGTGCTAACCTCTGTCACTGCCGCACATCCTTTGAACTGGCCTGTCTCCACGAAGCTCGTTCCCCAGACTGACTTCAGAGACATTTTCTGACATGCTAATCGAGCATACCTTGCCCAGACTGCAAACTTTCTCTGTGACCCGCCCACCACCTCCAAACAAAGCCCCCACCTCTGGCACATCACACAGGCCCTTGGTCACTTGCCCTTCCCCACCCCCAGCGTTCCTACTATACACCCATGAGCCTCTTAAGAAATCTTTGCCCTTGCTTAGCACTCCTTTCTCCATTTGGCTTCCTGAAGCAAACTCCCATTCATCCCACTAAGCCCAGATCAGGGACCATCTGGTGTGAAAAGCCTTCCCCAGTACCCTGGGACAGAGCTCATCCTTCTCTCCTGCAGGATAACTCTGCTCTAACATCTTCCTTTTCAGGCTGTGAGCTTCCTGAGGACACAGGCTGGGAATGATCCATTTCAGCCCTCCTAGCACCTACACCGGAGAAGGCAATGGCACCCCACTCCAGCACTCTTGCCTAGAAAATCCCATGGATGGGGGAGCCTGGTGGGCTGCAGTCCCTGGGGTCGCTAAAAGTTGGACACGACTGAGCGACTTCACTTTCACTTTTCACTTTCATGCATTGGAGAAGGAAATGGCAACCCACTCCAGTGTTCTTGCCTGGAGAATCCCAGGGACGGAGGGGCCTGGTAGGAGGCCGTCTCTGGGGTCGCACAGAGTCGGACACGACTGAAGTGACTTAGCAGCAGCAGCAGCAGCACCTACACAGTGCCTGGCTCAGAAGTGGTGGGAATGGGTTAGAGCTAGTCTCTGCCTCCTTTCACAGATCAAGATCTTTAAAATATAAGATCCCTGCCTCTGTGGCATTTCTACTTCCACTTATCCCTTCATCCCCCTAAAATTTGTTCTCCTTCTATATTTCTGATCTTTTAAAGAAACAAATGATTCAGCCACATGTCTAAACCATACTGTGCCCATTCACTTCCCATCTTCAACCTCTGGGTCTTCAGACCCTGGTGACAACCAGCCGCCCTGACATTCTTCCCTTGGTTTTATTCAGTGGAGAGTCATTGTTTTTGCTGTATCCATTCCACCTCCTTTTGGGAAAAGCACCCCAGTCCTCCTTCAGGGAACCTTTTGTCCCTCATTCTCAGTCTAGTGGTTTGGATGCCTCTAGTCGTAACTTGAGATGGGTGTTGATTTAACTCTAAACATCAGAGCATGACAGCTCATTGACTTAGAAATGGGCGGATAATGGGCTACACCAGACTCAGACTCATTCACAGAATTTCACTGAAACTGTCTGTAGGAGAATTGCTCTTCCTGATGGAAAAGATAGAATGGTGTTCCTGGCAGCTGTTTTGTCTTCATAAGGAGAAGGCTTCTGGGCCAACAGAGGAGAGAATAAGGTAAAAGCATAAAAACAAGTCCATAAATCACGGAGCGCCTGAATGCATCGGAACCTCAGCTACCCTGGACTTACCTGTTACGTGAGTCAACATACTGTTTTATCATTATTAAACTAATTTGAATTGAGTTTCCTATCACTTGTAAAAAAAAATCCTACACATTAATATATATAGAATAGATAACCAACAAGGACCTACTGTATGGCAAAGTCCAACTCTAACATCCATACATGACCACTGGAAAAACCATAGCCTTGACTAGATGGACCTTTGTTGGCAAAGTAATGTCTCTGCTTTTGAATATGCTATCTAGGTTGGTCATAACTTTCCTTCCAAGGAGTAAGCGTCTTTTAATTTCATGGCTGCAGTCACCATCTGCTGTGATTTTGGAGCCCCCAAAAATAAAGTCTGACACTGTTTCCACTGTTTCCCCATCTATTTCCCATGAAGTGATGGGACCAGATGCCATGATCTTCATTTTCTGAATGTTTAATTTTAAGCCAACTTTTTCACTCTCCACTTTCACTTTCATCAAGAGGCTTTTTAGTTCTTCTTTGCTTTCTGCGATAAGGGTGGTGTCATCTGCATATCTGAGGTTATTGATATTTCCCCCGGCAATCTTGATTCCAGCTTGTGCTTCTTCCAGCCCAGTGTTTCTCATGATGTACTCTGCATATAAGTTAAATAAGCAGGGTGACAATATACAGCCTTGATGTACTCCTTTTCCTATTTGGAACCAGTCTGTTGTTCCATGTCCAGTTCTAACTGTTGCTTCCTGACCTGCATATAGGTTTCTCAAGAGGCAGGTCAGGTGGTCTGGTATTCCCATCTCTTTCAGAATTCTCCAGTTTATTGTGATCCACACATTCAAAGGCTTTGGCATAGTCAAGCAGAAATAGATGTTTTTCTGGAACTCTCTTGCTTTTTCCATGATCCAGTGGATGTTGGCAATTTGATCTCTGGTTCCTCTGCCTTTTCTAAAACCAGCTTGAACATCTGTAAGTTCACAGTTCACGTATTGCTGAAGCCTGACTTGGAGAATTTTGAGCATTCCTATGCTAGCGTGTGAGATGAGTGCAATTTTGTGGTCATTTGAGCATTCTTTGGCATTGCCTTTCTTTGGAATTGGAATGAAAACGGACCTTTTCCAGTCCTGCGGCCACTGCTGAGTTTTCCAAATTTGCTGACATATTGAGTGCAGCACTTTCACAGCATCATCTTTTAGGATTTGAAATAGCTCAACTGGAATTCCATCACCTCCACTAGCTTTCTTCATAGTGATGCTTTCTAAGGCCCACTTGACTTCACGTTCCAGGATGTCTGGCTCTAGATGAGTGATCACACCATCGTGATTATCTGGGTCGTGAAGATCTTTTTTGTACAGTTCTTCTGTGTATTCTTGCCACCTCTTCTTAATATCTTCTGCTTCTGTTAGGTCCATACCATTTCTGTCCTTTATCGAGCCCATCTTTGCATGAAATATTCCTTTGGTATCTCTAATTTTGGTATCTCTATCTTGTCTCTGTAGAAGGACCCAACTCCTCGTCTCCAAGTCCAGCTTCTCCACAAAACCCCCACCCTCACGCTTCTAACCACCTGCCATTCATTAGCCTCCAACCACTTCCTCCGACTTTTCTGAACCCAATTCTTCCTCTCTGATTTCTTTTCCCCAAACCAGTGCTCTTTCTGATTATTTTTTCTCCTTTTATGGAAGCATAGTATATATAATGTTATACAATGATATACAATGTTATGCCAATCCCTGCTATACAACAAAGTAACTCAATTTTACACATATATACATTCTTTAATGTTCTTTTCCATTATGGTTTATCCCAGAAGATTGGATATAGTTTCCTGTGATTATCTTAATTTTGATCCAGGTATTCATCTTTCCCAGTTTCCCCTCTTCTGAAACCCTGGAGTTATCCTTCTTTATTCCTTCCTTCTTAGCTTGAGAATCAGCCCTGACTCAAGCTGGGTTAAAGAGAGTGTCTTTCCTAGAGAAAGTGAAAGTCGCTCAGTTGTGTCCAACTCTTTGTGACCCCATAGACTATAGAGTCCATGGAATCCTCAGGCCAGAATACTGGAGTGGGTAGCCTTTCCCTTCTCTAGGGGATCTTCCCAAGCCAGGGATCAAACCAAGGTCTCCCACATTGCAGCCAGATTCTTTACCAGCTGAGCCACAAGGGAAGTCTTTCCTACAAGACTAGTAGAAAAGAGAGGCTCTCTTCTTCCTGAGTGCCAGGCTGATTGGAGTTAAGGGGGTCACTGTTCCTGTCTGCCAGTGAAGCTGAGTCCGAGGGAAGTGGGGTTGAGACCAGGAGAAGGTGGAAGACCCCGGATGGTCCTATTTGAGCCCCTGCATCCTGCCTTGATTGAAACCAGACATAAGCCTTGGACATTTCAGTTATATGAGCTGTTAAATTACCTTTTTTGGTTCAGCCAGGTTGCCAATTTTTTCTCATAACCCTCCTGTAAAACCGACACAGACTTTGTTGCTTGTCTCAAGGATGCTGGAGCTGACTGCAGACGTTTAAGGAAGGCCAGACAACCACCGGCTGGTTACGGGGCCCATGAGGATCTGGATGGGAGGGCCTTAGATGTTCTTTCAGGCTGAGAACCAGCGCCGGGTTCATTTGCGAACTTTCTCCTCCCTTTTGGGAACACAGCCCCTCCTCTCCCAACTCCTTCCCATGTCACGTCTCACGTTCCATGTTCATCAGAACTGCCCTTTCCAATCTTCCCTACTAACGCAGGACCTCTTTGAGGGGATGTGAAGGCTATGAGTTTTCTTCTTAGTTTGGCCAGTGTTTATGGGAAGGAAGGGAGGAAGAAAAGGAGAGAGAGAAAGGAACAAAAGGAAAGGGAGGCAAGAAATCTCCTGTTCATGGATTTTAAGCACTTAATTGTGAAACTCCATCTAGTCTCTTAATCATTGATTCAAAATCCCTCCTTCTTGTATTTACTACCTTTTAAAATCTGAAATGCTCCTGTATGCTTTCAGGTCAATTTAAAAAATATAATCCACTGAGGACAGTGCCATGAAGCATAAACACCTGCAGCAGAAGCTTTTATTCTAAATGCCTTTGTCACCCTCTCTTGACCTCGTCTTCCTGCTCAACTCTCTACTGTCTCATTATTTTCTTAGTTTCCTTCCTTATCAGAGTGAAGTGCCCAGACCCAGAGCCGACACACTGGATCTTAATGGTGTTTCGGGGCATAACGGCAGAGGATCCTTCCAGAGGTATTCAGACTAGCTAGACACTATTGTCTAACTTCTCAAAGGAAAACTAGATGATGAGATAATCCTCCCCAGTGGGTTACAGAAGCAAATAATCTATGTTTTCATTATCAGAGCCTTGACACTGCTCCCCCCACCCCTCCCCCTCCAAAAAAAAGAAAGAAAGAAAAGAATACCCTAGACAGTTTCTGCTTTCCATTGTCTGTGAAGTTTTTCCATCCAGACATTTCTTAAGTGGTTATAATGGTGCTGAGTTGTAACTGTGGCGGGCAGGTCCAGCTGGCCCAGACTTCCCTGCAAGGGCCTCTCATTGTGGCATGTTTAAAATAGTAGTCACTGCCTCAAGTGGATGAGGTGTTTTGTTTTGTTTTGTTTTGTTTGATGTATTATATTATATTTTATTTTTTCTCTATTATTCCATTTATTTGATATTCTAGAAAGTGCAAGCTACTTTTTTTTTTTTAACTTTACAATGCTGGAGAGGGTGTGGAGAAAAGAGAACACTCTTACACTGTTGGTGGGAATGCAAACTAGTACAGCCACTATGGAGAACAGTGTGGAGATTCCTTAAAAAACTGCAAATAGAACTGCCTTATGACCCAGCAATCCCACTGCTAGGCATACACACAGGAAACCAGAACTGAAAGAGACACGTGTACCCCAATGTTCATCGCAGCAATGTTTATAATAGCCAGGACATGGAAGCAACCTAGATGTCCATCAGCAGATGAATGGATAAGAAAGCTGTGGTACATATACACAATGGAGTATTACTCAGCCATTAAAAAGAATACATTTGAATCAGTTCTAATGAGGTGGATGAAACTGGAGCCTATTATACAGAGTGAAGTAAGCCAGAAAGAAAAACACCAATACAGAATATTAACGCATATATATGGAATTTAGAAAGATGGTAACGATAACCCTGTATGCGAGAGAGCAAAAGAGACACAGATGTATGGAACAGTCTTTTGGACTCTGTGGGAGAGGGAGAGGGTGGGATGATTTGGAAGAATGGCATTGAAACATGTATAATATCATACAAGAAATGAATCGCTAGTCCAGGTTTGATGCAGGATACAGGATGCTTGGGGCTGGTGCACTGGGATGACCCAGAGGGATGGTACGGGGAGGGAGGAGGGAGGGGGGTTCAGGATGGGGAACACGTGTACATCCATGGTGGATTCATGTTGAGGTATGGATGAGGTTTTTTAAAGGAATGTTACCGTTCGTTCGTCTATGCATCCAAGAATTCGTATGTAAATGCTGAGAACCCACTGTGTACTATGTTCTATTAAACTCAAAGGGAGGAGAGGCCAAAACAGGGGAGCACTGTTCTTGCTCTCTGGGCGTTTATCATCTAATCACAGAGACAGGCTACGTCCCCACACCTTCAGATTTTGCTTCAGCTGAGAGCTTGAGACCAGGGGTTCCCAACCCTGGTCTCACGTTAGTGTCCCCGAGACGCTTTATGAGCACTGTTGACGACTGAGTCTAATGCTAACCAATTAAGTGAGAAATATCTGGGTAGAATCCAGGCATGAATATTGTTAACCCCTGCCTCCTGATAAGTCTAAAGTGCAACCAGATTTGAGAAAATTTGGCCTAAATGCTTTTTTTTTTTTCTTTTGCCACACCGCATGGCTTGTGGGATCTTAAGTTCATCCTGCAGTGGAAGCATGAAGGCTTAACCACTGGACCACCAGGAAAATCCAAACTACTTCTTCTTAAACAAAGAGGTCAGTTTACCCTCCCTGACTGCCCCTGCCAAAAGGAATAGATATTATTGATTCTCAAGGATCCAAGTGTTTCCATCAAAGAAACACCAAGGAAACTCCAGACCAAGTCCCCCTTTCCAGAAGGGACAGGAGGAGGAGGAGATGGCAGGACAGTGAGCATACTGCAGCCCCTGCTGAAAGGCGGGGCCTGTCCTCCAGCCTGGGAGATGGAGGCCGTCAATCCAAGTGCACCTCAGTCTTGGACCAAACACAGGTTTCTTCACAGCCACCTGACTCGCTACCTGCATTCATAAACTCGGGGGCCGGTAGTTATCTGGACTAAATGAGAAGTGTTGATACATTTCAGATCACAAACCTAGAAGCCTCAAAGGCAATGGTGGTTGACCTAGATTTTCTCCTCCCTACCCTCCATCTCCGACCACTGTTCCCAGCCGGCGCAGGTGCAGAGTCCCGGCTGACAGAGGCGGGCTGGGCCTTAGCATCCCAGAACAGACATTCCTAGGCCCTGACAGCAGCTGCCTGGCTGGGAGATGCGACTTAGCCTTGATTAGAGTAGTAGTCTTCTATTTCCCCTTGTCTGAGCGGGCCCATTCAGCCAGCATGAATCTGTTTGTCCAACTGATTCAAACCTAACCGCCAGCACTGCAGCCAAAACCTCTCAGGCCCTGACCTCCCTCTGAAATTGCTCTGACCAACATATCTGCATCCTCTCACCAACATTTCAGACATGGCTGGGCTCCAAGCTCTACCTCAGAATGTGATTCATCTGGAACATCAGTGCACGGGAGACACAGATTGGAAACTTTTATATGCTACAGGCGAAAAAAAAAAAAAAAGGCAAGACTGAGCAATGGAGATGTAAGCTCCCAAATAATTGTCTCCTAAGGGTACGGGCAGGATGCTGTGTTCAGAACGTGGCAAGTCTTTCAAGGCTCCAAAGGGGCTCTGGGAGCTTACCCAGCTTATACAGAAAGAAACAAAAAGCTTTCTCACCAACAGAAAAATTTAGTTCATGAATCCCCTTGGACACCCAATGTCAGAGTGGTCTGGGCCTCCCAGAAGGACTTTGGCATCATAAAATCTCACTTGATCACAAGCTGTGTTTTCTGGGAAGCAGTGACACCTGGGGCTCTGCTCCCTCAACTGCCTCCCCAAAAGACTGGCCCTGCCCTGAGGGGTGAAATCAGGCCATTTGACCCCACTTTGCCGTCAGCCCTCCTGCCTCCAAGTCTCACACTCTTAAGACCTCTAGACCACCTCTAGTCAGTTCTCTTCTTCTCAGCCCTCACTCTGCAGGAGCTTGGAAGAGTAGAAATGCTTGCCTTGAGCCTGTGTTCACAGAGAGCATTTCTGTTCACCCTTCAGCAACAGCAGGTGGGATCTGCTCTCCTGGGGGAGTCAGGGAATCTAGTCCATGAAGCCCCCTCGGCACCAGCTGCACTCCAGTGGCTCATTGCACCAACATGCACTCCACTTTGATTACGCCAGGGAGGAGCTAAGCTGCATGCTGTCCAGGAGGCAAAGCTGGGCACCTTCTCTGTAACAGCTAGGGAGGCCAGTGATGCCTAGCACTCCTGGAGGAGGGCAGCACTATCAAGGGTTGTGAGACTGATATTGATCTAAAATGATGTCTCAAGGCCGCATTAAGATCACTTACAAAGAGGAAATTCCTCATCCTGCTTCCGTCTCAGAAGGAGTTTGGAAACGTATCCCGTATAGTCTGAGTCCTTCACTGAGACACTGTGGCCAACTTTCTGTTTGTCCTGGTAGGAGACCTCTAGTGGTGGCTGGTGTGGCTTTCTGTATGTCTGTCCTGTCCTTGAGAAGAGAGCAGCTGTAGGGATTCTATGTAAGAATGTGTGTTCTCTTCTGAACTCGTTCTATGAGGCCAGCATCACCCTGATACCAAATCCAGATATCACTAAAAGAGAAAAACACAAGCCAGTATCACTGATAAACATGATAAAAAATTCCCAACAAAATATTAGCAAACCAAATCAAATAATACATTAAAAGGATTATACCATGATCAAGTGCCATTCATCCCAGAAAGTAAGGATTTTGTTCAGTATCAGCAAATTGATGTGATAGACCACAGTAACAAATTAAAAAAGAAAAACCATATAGTCATCTCCATAGATTCAGGAAAAGCTTTGACAAAATTAATCACCATTTATGATTAAAAAACTCTCCAGAGTTGAGCTTGGAGGGGAATTACCTCAACATAGTAAAGGCCATATGTGACAAACCCACAAGTATGTGGTGAAAAGCTGAAAGCATACCTTCTATGATCAGGAACAAGACAGGGATGCCCACTCTTCCCACTTTTGTTTAACATAGTTTTGGAAGTCCTAGCCATAGCAATCAGATTAGAAAAAGAAGTAAAAGAAATCCAAGTTGGAAAGGAAGAAGTCTGAGTCCTGAGGTCACTGTTTGGACCTCCCTGGGGGCTCAGGCGGTAAAGCGTCTGTCTACAATGCAGGAGGCCTGGGTTCGATCCCTGGGCCGGGAAGATGGCCTGGAGAAGGAAATGACAACCCGTTCCAGTACTCTTGCCTAGAAAATCCCATGGACGGAGGAGCCTGGTGCAGGCTATTGTCCATGGGGTTGCAAAGAGTTGGACACGACCGAGTGACTTCACTTTCTTTCACACTTTCTTTGCACATGACACACCAGAAAACTACTAGAGCTCATCAGCTAATTCAGTAAAGTTGCAGGATACAAAATTAATATACAGAAGGCTGTTGCATTTTTATACTAATAACAAACTATCAGCAAGAGAAATTAAGGAAACAATCACACTTACCATTCCATCAAAAAGAATAAAATACTTAGGAATAAACCTACCTAAGGAGATAAAAGACCTGTGCTCACAAAACTATAAGATGCTGATAAAGGAAACTGACAACAACACAGACAAGATGGAAAGATACACCATGTTCTTCGGTTGGAAGAATTAACATTATTAAAATGACTATACTACACAAGGCAATCTATATTCAGTGAAATCTCTATCAAAATACCAATAGCATTTTTCACAGAACTAAAAAAATAATTTTAAACTTTGTATGGAAACACAAAGACCCTGCATAGCCAAAACAACTTTGAGAAAGAACAGAGCTGGAAAAATCACACTTCGTGACATCAGACTACACTACAAAGCTACAGTAATCAAAACAGCACAATACTGGCACAAAAACAAGACGTATGGATCAATGGGAATAGAGAGCCCAGAAATAAACCTATGCATTTATGGTCAATTAATCTATGACAAAGGAGGAAAGAATATACAATGGAAAAGAGACAGTTTCTTCAGTAAGCGGCGCTCAGATTAGGAGAAAATATTTGCAAACAATGTGACTGACAAGGAATTAGTCTCCAAAACTCACAAACACCTCATGACACTTAATAGCACCAAAACAACCTAATCAAAAAATGAGCAGAAGACCTAAATAGACATTTCTCCAAAACAGACATTCATATGGCCAAGAGGCTCATGAAAAGGTGCTCGACATCACAAATTATTGGAGAAATTAAAGTAAAAACTGCATATACTGTTCATGGAATTCTCACCCTGCTTATTTAACTTATATGCAGAGTACATCATGAGAACTGCTGGACTAGATGAAACACAAGCCGGAATCAAGATTGCTGGCAGAAATGTCAATAACCGCAGATATGCAGATGACACCACCCTTATGGCAGAAAGTGAAAAACTAAAGAGCCTCTTGATGACAGTGAAAGAGGAGAGTGAGAAAGTTGGCTTAAAGCTCGACATTCAGAAAATGAAGATCATGAGATCTGGTCCAATCACTTCACGGCAAAAAGATGGGGAAACAGTGGAAACAGTGACAGACTTTATTTTGGGGCTCCAAAATAACTGCAGATGGTTACTGCAGCCGTGAAAGTAAAAGATGCTTGCTCCTGGGAAGAAATGCTGCGACCAACCTAGACAGCATATTAAAAAGCAGAGACATTACTTTGCCAACAAAGGTCCGTCTAGTCAAAGCTTTGGTTTCTCCAGTAGTCATATATGGATGTGAGAGTTGGACTATAAAGAAAGCTGAGCACCAAAGAATTGATGCTTTTGAACTGTGGTGTTGGAGAAGACTCTTGAGAGTCCCTTTGACAGCAAGGAGATCCAACCAATCAATCAGTAAAGGAAATCAGTCCTGAATATTTGTTGGAAGGACTGATGCTGAAGCTGAAACTCCAATAATTTGGCTATCTGATGCAATAAACTGACTCACTGGAAAAGACCCTGACCCTGATTGAGGGCAAGAGGAAAAGGGGACAACAGAGGATGAGATGGTTGGATGGCATCACTGACTCAATGGACATGAATTTGTGTGAACTCCAGGAGTTGGTGATGGACAGGGAGGCCTGGTGTGCTGCAGTCCATGGGGTCACAAAGAGTCAACATGACTGAGAAACTGACTGAACTCTGCATATAAGTTAAATAAGCAGGGTGACAATATACAGCCTTGACGTACTCCTTTCCCAATTTGGAACCAGTCTGTTGTTCCCTGTCCAGTTCTACTGTTACTTCTTGATCTGCATACAGATTTCTCAGGAGGCAGGCAAGGTGGTCTGGTATTCCCATCTCTTTCAGAATTTTCCACAGTTTGTTGTGATGCACACAGTCAAAGACTTTGGCATAGCCAATAAAGCAGATGTTTTCCTGGAACTCTCTTGCTTTTTCTATGATCCAACAGATGTTGACAATTTGCTCTCTGATTCCTCTGCCTTTGCTAAATCTAGTTGGAACATCTGGAAGTTCACAGTTCATGTTCTGTTGAAGGCTGGCTTGGAGAATTTTGAGCATTACTTTACTAGCGTGTGAGATGAGTGCAATTGTGCGGTAGTTTGAGCATTCTTTTGCATTGCCTTTCTTTGGGATTGGAATGAAAACGGACCTTTTCAAGTCCTGTGGCCACTGCTGAGTTTTCCAAATTTGCTGGCATATTGAGTACAGCACTTTCACAGCATCATCTTTCAAGATTTGAAATAGCTCAACTGGAATTCCATCATCTCCACTAGCTTTGTTCATAGTGATGCTTTTTAAGGCCAACTTGACTTCACATTCCAGGATGTCTGGCTCTAGGTGAATGATCACAGCACTGTTGTTATCTAGGTCATTAAGATCTTCTTTGTATAGTTCTGTGTATTGTTGCTGATTCTTCTTAATATCTTCTGCTTCTGTGATATCCATAACGTTTCTGTCATTTAATGTGCCCATCCCCGCATGAAAGGGAGAACAGCATGGAAGTTCCTTAAAAAACTAAAACTAGGGGTGCCGTATGATTCTGTGATCCCACTCCTGGGCATCTACCTGGAGAATAGCATGATCCAAAATGATACATGCACCCCAGTGTGCACTGTAGCACTGTTAACAATAGCCAGTACATGGAAGCAACCAAAATGGCCATCAACAGTTCAGTTCAGTTCAGTTCAGTTCAGTCGCTCAGTCATGCCTGACTCTTTGCGACCCCATGAATCGCAGCACGCCAGGCCTCCCTGTCCATCACCATCTCCCAGAGTTCACTCAGACTCACATCCTTCAAGTCCGTGATGCCATCCAGACATCTCATCCTCAGTTGTCCCCTTCTCCTCCTGCCCCCAATCCCTCCCAGCAATAGAGTCTTTTCCAATGAGTCAACTCTTCGCATGAGGTGGCCAAAGTACTGGAGTTTCAGCTTTAGCATCATTCCTTCCAAAGAAATCCCAGGGTTGATCTCCTTCAGAATGGACTGGTTGGTTCTCCTTGCAGTCCAAGGGACTCTCAAGAGTCTTCTCCAACACCACAGTTCAAAGGCATCAATTCTTCAGCGCTCAGCCTTCTTCACAGTCCAACTCTCACATCCATACATGACTAATGGAAAAACCATAGCCTTGACTAGACGGACCTTAGTCGGCAAAGTAATGTCTCTGCTTTTGAATATGCTATCTAGTCTGGTCATAACTTTCCTTCCAAGGAGTAATTTTAATTTCATGGCTGCAGTCACCATCTGCAGTGATTTTGGAGCCCCCCAAAATAAAGTCTGACACTGTTTCCACTGTTTCCCCATCTATTTCCCATGAAGTGATGGGACCAGATCCCATGATCTTCGTTTTCTGAATGTTGAACTCTAAGCCAACTTTTTCATTCTCCTCTTTCACTTTCATCAAGAGGCTTTTTAGTTCTTCTTTGCTTTCTGCCATAAGGGTGGTGTCATCTGCATATCTGAGGTTATTGATATTTCTCCTGGCAATCTTGATTCCAGCTTGTGCTTCTTCCAGCCCAGTGTTTCTCATGATGTACTCTGCATATAAGTTAAATAAGCAGGGTGACAATATACAGCCTTGATGTACTCCTTTTCCTATGTGGAACCAGTCTGTTGTTCCATGTCCAGTTCTAACTGTTGCTTCCTGACCTGCATACAGAGTTCTCAAGAGGCAGGTCAGGTGGTCTGGTATGCCCATCTCTTTCAGAATTTTCCACAGTTTACTGTGATCCACACAGTCAAAGGCTTTGGCATAGTCAATAAAGCAGAAATACATGTTTTTCTGGAACTCTCTGGCTTTTCCCCTGATCCAGCGGATGTTGGCAATTTGATCTCTGGTTCCTCTGCCTTTTCTAAAACCAGCTTGAACATCAGGAAGTTCACAGTTCACGTATTGCTGAAGCCTGGCTTGGAGAATTTTGAGCATTACTTTCCTTGCGTGTGAGATGAGTGCAATTGTGCAGTAGTTGGAGCATTCTTTGGCATTGCCTTTCTTTGTGATTGGAATGAAAACAGACCTTTTCCAGTCCTGTGGCCACTGCTGAGTTTTCCAAATTTGCTGGCATATTGAGTGCAGCACTTTCACAGCATCATCTTTCAGGATTTGAAATAGCTCAACTGGAATGCCATCACCTCCACTAGCTTTGTTTGTAGTGATGCTTTCTAAGGCCCACTCGACTTCACATTCCAGGATGTCTGGCTCTAGATGAGTGATCACACCATCGTGATTATCCGGGTCGTGAAGATCCTTTTTGTACAGTTCTTCTGTGTACTCTTACCACCTCTTCTTCATATCTTCTGCTTCTTTTAGGTCCATACCATTTCTGTCCTTTATCGAGCCCATCTTTGCATGAAATGTTCCCTTGGTTTCTCTAATTTTCTTGAAGAGATCTCTAGTCTTTCCCATTCTGTTCTTTTCCTCTCTTTCTTTGCAGGATAATCAGTGGTAAAAAGTCTGCCTGTCAACCAGAAGCTGTGGGTTCAGTCTCTGGGTGAGGAAGATCCCCTGGAGAAGGAAATGGCAACCCACTCCAGTATTCTTGTCTGGGAAATCCCATGGACAGAGGAGCCTGGTGGGCTACAGTCCATGGTGTCACAAAGAGTTGGGCACGACTAAATGACTTAGCAACAAATCACACCTTGACAAAAAGCCACACAATGGAGCTGTGATTTCACACAAATCATAGCATGCATGGTGTGCTGGGTGTGTGTTTTCTTATTTCTTTGTGTCTCTACTTTCCTCTGTCCCTCAGTTTTTTTACATTTTAAAAGTATCTTTGAGTTATAAAATATAACTAAAATACTTAATTTCTTCATGTTTATTGAGATGAATTTTTGGCCTTCATTCTTATTTTTTTAAAGATACATTTCTCTCTGAAAGAAAAATAAATGGACCGCTGCTTAGGCGGGCCCCCTCCAGATTGTAAAGGCAGGGTGAGGAGACAGCACTGTCAAGGAGTGACCAGAAGGCCCAAGCTTGCCTCCATCACTCACTACCACACACACCGAGATGCAAGGTCACATGGGCTTCTCTCTGCCCAACCAGAAAATGCGGGAGGATGTTTTCACAGCCTGTACCCACAGCCCACAACCTCAGGTCATTATGAAAATCACATGAGCCAGGACTGGTGCACATAGTTTGGGGGGAGGGGGAATGATTCCTTTTCATCAGGTAACCAGGTATACTATGAGCTCTAATCTTTCTGCAAGAGAAATTTTCCATGCTGATTTCGGTTTCTTTGGAAACGTAGCATTCATTCGTGTGATCAGAGCCCTGGCTGGTCTATGGGCGGCTTTTCTTTTTCTGGGATGGCTGATCAGCAGTCTGTCTGCTGTTTCTGGAAGTTCCATTTCAGAAGGCGGTCCTGGTGAGACTTCATTCTGACATCTGCAAATCACATTCACAGGGAAAATGTGACTCACTCGAGTAACTGTGTTAAGTTTTCATGGATATTGTTCAGGGAGTAGGTGTTGTCTTTAGGCCAAATCACTTGAAATCATCATGACATCAGCCCCTTTACTGAAAGACCAACAGTGCCCCACAGGAAGCAGGAGAAAGGTGGGGGCTGGGATGCAAGGTTTACTCTAAGAAAAATCACTTTCCTAGCCCTCCTGAAGTATTAGCAATAAGGTAGTCCACAAACTCAACAGAGTACCCCAAGTCCAGGAGGAGAGCAGTGAAGGGTGACCAACCAGGTCTGGGACCCCCATAAATATCCCAATACAAACTGAAAGAGCTAAGGTGACTCAGCTGCCACAAATGAGGAGAGACAAAAAGCCTGGTTGAAACCCCACGGAAGAGAAGCATATGGAATTCTCACTCCTCACGCCCTTTTGTGGCTACACCTGACATCACTAACTGGTCATCACGTTGTCTGCAGGTGACCCTGGATGCAACTTCAGAATCCTCTGCCACTCAGCTTAAACAGCTGCTACCAATCAATCCAGGATGTTAATTGCTATGAAACTGTTGGACGTTCCCAGTGAAACTGTTTCAGTTACCAAATCAGTGCATGATGTTACTTGGTCAGACACTCAGATCACATCTTCCTCCTTCCCGTCTTCATCATCAGTGTCACCTCTGTACCTGTCATCATAAAGCAGATGAGAACAGGCTCCTGAGGGGCCTGCAGGCAAACAGGGGACCAGGCTCCATCTCCTCTAGTGCAGGCTTTCTTAAGGCAGCTCAGTGGGCTGTGATAAGTGAAAGGGAAAGTCACTCAGTCATGCCTAATTCTTTGTGACCCCATGGACTATACAGTCCATGGAATTCTCCAGGCCATAATACTGGAGTGGATAGCTGTTTCCTTCTCCAGGGGATCCTCCCAACCCAGGGATCAAACCCAGGTGGATTCTTTACCATCTGAGCCACAAGGGAAGTGCTAATGCAGTCGTCAAAGCCGGTGGGCCAGAGACAAGGCCACCTGCCCTCCTGAAGTAGATTCATGAGTATCTCTTTCCACTGCAGCCAGATGAAGACTTCTACCCTAGGTTCATGCCAAGGCATCTCCAGTATACAAGCTGGAAGAGAATATGTTGTTAAGGTGTGAGTGGAGGGCAGATGTAGGACAAGATGAAACTTTTTAAAAACATGCATGGCAAAACCCACCACAATATTGTAAAGTAATTAGCCTCCAACTAAAATAAATAATTTTTAAAAATAAACCCCATTTAAATAAATGAAAACATTACTTTTAAAGGAATAGAATAAAAACCCTAACTTGCAAGTCATCACTTTCAATTACCCTCTAATTCAGTGCTAGAGAGAAATAATGTACCCAATCAAATCAGAGAAACCCAAGTGCCCTGGGCTTCCTAGATGGCACTAGTGATAAAGAACATGCCTGCCAGTGTAGGAGATTTAAGAGATGCAGATTTGATCCCTGGGTTGGGAAGATCCCCTGGAGGAGGGCATGACAACCCACTCTGGTATTCTTGCCTGGAGAATCCCATGGACAGAGGAGCCTGGCGGGTTACAGTCCATGCGGTTGCACAGTCAGATGACAACTGAAGTGACTTAGCATGCATGCATGCAAGTGGCCTGGATCCATCAGGAAACACAGACTCCTGTATGGAAATGAATGGACTCACCACTGAGCCCTGCAGCACTCCCCACTGGACGGCCAGGCTAACAAGGAGCTGAGGCATCAGGAGAGCCCACTACATGTGCTGTGGATGTGTGTTCACACAGCTTGGTCCAACGTGAATCTGAGGGGACAGGGGACAGGCTCTGATTCATTCACACTTGTCATCACCCTTGGTCTCAGCAACCTCTATGAGAAACAAAGGTTCCCAGGGCAGTGAGTCACTAAGACCAGAAAAATCAGAAAGAACAGAAGGTACCCCATTTTAAGACTGACCAAAAGCAGGCTGTGAGGACACCCCCACTGAATCTCCAAGGTCCTGCCCCTAGAATCTGAAAGGCAGATGTGAAGAGGGGGTGGGACACCTCAGCATGCTCAACAGCTGCCCAGTGGGGTCAACAAGGACCTCAAACTTTGGAATCCTAGGCCAAAGGGCACTAGATCCCCAACTCCAGCTTCATCTGGGCTCTGTACTCTAGCTATGATAGAAACCAAGGCTGGGGGGTGTGATAAGGAAGGAACTGAAATGTTTAGATGTAGAGAAGAGGAATATAGGATACAGATGGGAGGAAGAGGCTGATGAGAAGGGAGTAGAAATGTCATTAATGTCTCCTCATTCCAGAGCAAAGGGAGTGTGGCTCTGTAATTAGCTCTTTTACCCTCCAAACCAGTCAACATATCTCAACTCAGCCTGGGCCTGTGCTTTCCCAGAATAAAAGTCCATTACATGCTTCTGGAAGGGAAGGGAAGGGAAGTGGAGTGAAGTCGCTCAGTCGTGTCCGACTCTTTGTGACCCCATGTGCCGGGAGCCAGTGTGAGGAACCCCGCTCGTGGCAAAGGTCATGAGGAAGGAGGCTCAGCATATGCAAAAGCGGGATCGGGCCTCAGGAAATTCTCGAGCATCTACCCCCAAAACCAGAGTCTGCCTGCTTTACTGTGTTATGCTTTCCACCTACTCTTCTGACATTAACAGGGGGCTGTCCCCCCACCACCTTTTTCTGGAAAAAGTTAATTTAGAGCTTTTAGATAATAAGTCTCCTGGGCATAATAAGAGTGTTTCAATCCAAAAACCCCTCTGATGGCTTTCTAGCCTGCCTGTCAGACTCTTACAGCTGCGCATGTGATTGTTTGCGGCCTCCCGACCGCGAGAGGCACAGGAAGCTTAAAACATCCTAGGAATGTAGGGGCTTCCGAGGAGTCAAAATCATTAGAATAGGACTGATTAAGGGTTTCATTTGTTGAGCCAATACTTACTGCCAAGTTTTCATATCTTTTATTTGTAGATATAGTTGGTATATAGAAAAACAGGTAGTAGCCCTGGCATTAGCAACATTAGATCTTTGAGTTAAGCACTTTCTTTGTTATAACCCACTGAACCTTTGTTCTACAGGAATGTAACTTTATTTAGTACTTTGAGGGTGATGCAGATTAAAGAAAAAAACACTTCAAGGGAAAAAGAGTTTTCTGGTTGATAGACATTTATCTAGGAAGAGAGCCATAAAAATGTTAACAGGCCTCTTGGCCAGAAGATAATGTAAACCACCTGAGACCTTTTGTATACGGGAAGGTATGCAAAAAGAAAGCCTGGTCTCAGTAAGGGTCAGGACTGCTGCCCCTGCATAACTCTGCATATTCCATTATTTCTTTATGTACAGCTTGGGGTATATAAGCTGCTTTTGAAAATAAAGTCGTGGGTCTGGCACCAATGCTTGGCTCCCCCATGTCGTTCTTTTCTCCCTTTTCTGGCTGAATTCCCACCTGGAGCATGGAGGCTCACCGCGTCTACTTATTTGCCCTGGCTTCTAAGACCCACACGAGAGAGAGCCCAAGGTGGGGCACCCTCTGCTATTCAAGCAGGTGCCGGTGGCCTATGTAGATGGTGCAAGTTCCTTGCCTTGGAACTTTATTGGTTTTCCACGGAAACCAAGTTATTCAGCCTCTTTTCTCCACTAATTTTCCTACTACACGATTCTTTCCTAATTTCTCTTTATATTTCTAAATAAATAAGTTTTTCCTCACCGACTCCATCCCCGCTTCGAATTCCCTGGATCCACCAGGACTGGACCCCGGCACCCATGGACTGTAACCTACTAGGCTCCTCCATCCCTGGGATTCTCCAGGCAGGAATGCTGGAGTGGGTTGCCATTTCCTTCTCCAGGGGATCTTCCCGACCCAGGGATCAAACCCAGGTCTCCTGCATTCCAGGCAGACACTTAACCCTCTAAGCCACCAGGGAAGCCCCTCTAGAAGGGAAAGGGAGGGTCAAATGACCAACTTGCCCAGGTTTGCTGGGACTTTCCTGATTTTAGCATAATAAGTCCTGTGTCCTGGGAAACCCCTCAGACTTGGGCAAACAAAACAACTGGTCACTCTGCCAGAAGGGAAAGAGGGAGGGAGGGAGGAAGCCAAGGAAGAGGGAGGAAGGAGTGAATTAACGGAGGTCCAGTGGGCCTGGCATGGGAGCAGCCCACCTTCTCAGCCAGGTGGTGGCAGCTGAGTAACCAGCAAGCTGCTGGGGACTGGGGAACATTGCATGAGCTCATCCCCATAAAGGAGAAAAGAGACAATGGGCCAGCCGTGATCCAGTCATAATGGAATTCTGAAAACAGACTGATTATATTCCTTCAGGGAGCATCTGTTGAGCACCTGCCCTCTGGCAGATTCTGTGCTGGATGTTGAGAAGAGGGAAGAAGTAAGGACAGGCCCTGCCTTCCGGGAGCCAGAGGAGGCAGGACACGCTGAGGGAACCCGCTGTGTGCATCCTGCTTCATCCCCTGGGTAGAGCTCTGCACACACTCACGGTGGGCAGCTGGTCTGCTGGGGTGGCAGACACCCCGTCTACCTTGGGGATCCTAGCGAACAGCATCACCACCTCTGAGACAGAACTTCACTGTGCATTCCCCTGTCTGTAAAACCAACAGTGTAAGAAGGCTGTGGGCTGACACCTTCTTAGGCGTGGGTAGGCCTTCTTAGGGGCTTCCCTTGTGGCTAAGCTAGTAAAGAACCCGCCTGGAATGCAGGAAACCTGGGTTCGATCCCTGGGTTGGGAAGATCTCCAGTATTCTTGCCTGGGAAAGCCCATGGACAGAGGAGCCTTGCAGGCTACAGTCTATGGGGTCACAAAGAGTTGGATACGACTGAGCAGCTAAGCACAGCATAGCACAGGCCTTCTCAGAGGGCTGTTAAGAGGATCGCCAGGCCCCTCGTGTAAATTAGACTTGATATCATGGCCAGATGGACATGAGGCTGCCAGGACCTGCTGGGGGCCAGCACGGGGAGGAGAAGGATGCGGGGTTTCCATTGAGCTCAGGGCAGCTGGAGCTATCCCCAGGTTTCAGCACTGCCTGCTCCATCCCCAGCCCTCTGGGGCCCATGGCCAGGCAACTGTCTCCTTGGTCAGAGACGTGGCACAGCGTCCTGCCCTCTTTCTGCTTTACTCCTGATCTGTTCTCAGACCAAGTCATGGCCCAGCAGGGCTGCTGTGGTGACTTTCTCTCAAGGCCCACAGAATAGAGACTTGGAAAATGATGAATGCAGCTGACTGTCTACCTCTTGGCTGGTCTCCAACCTGTCCTGAGAGTCAACCTCCACACATCTGGTACTGTTTCTATTTGGATCTTAGTAACAGATGTGAAGTTAAGTGGGCCTTAGAAAGCATCACTAAGAACAAAGCTAGTGGAGGTGATAGAATTCCAGTGAAGCTATTTCAAATCCTGAAAGATGATGCCGTCAAAGTGCTACACTCAATATGCCAGCAAATTTGGAAAACTCAGCAGTGGCCGCAGGACTGGAAAAGGTCCATTTTCATTCCAATCCCAAAGAAAGGTAATGCCAAAGAATGCTCCAACTACCGCACAATTGCACTCATCTCACATGCTAGTAAAGTAATGCTCAAAATTCTCCAAGCCAGGCTTCAGCAATACGTGAACCATGAACTTACAGATGTTCAAGCTGGTTTTAGAAAAGGCAGAGGAACCAGAGATCAAATTGCCAACATCTGCTGAATCATAGAAAAAGCAAGAGAGTTCCAGAAAAACATCTATTTCTGCTTTATTGACTATGCCAAAGCCTTTGACTGTGTGGATCACAATAAACTGTGGAAAATTCTGAAAGAGATGGGAATATCAGACCACCTGACCTGCCTCTTGAGAAACCTTTATGCAGGTCAGGAAGCAACAGTTACTGGACATGGAACAACAGACTGGTTCCAAATAGGAAAAGGAGTACGGCAAGGCTGTATATTGTCACCCTGCTTATTTAACTTATATGCAGAGTACATCATGAGAAACGCTGGACTGGAAGAAGCACAAGCTGGAATCAAGATTGCTGGGAGAAATATCAATAACCTCAGATACGCAGATGACACCACCCTTATGGCAGAAAGTGAAGAGGAACTCAAAAGCCTCTTGATGAAAGTGAAAGTGGAGAGTGAAAAAGTTGGCTTAAAGTTCAACCTTCAGAAAACGAAGATCATGGCATCTGGTCCCATCACTTCATGGGAAATAGATGGGCAAACAGTGGAAACAGTGTCAGACTGTTTGGAGGCTCCAAAATCACTGCAGATGGTGACTGCAGCCATGAAATTAAAAGACGCTTACTCCTTGGAAGTAAAGTAATGACCAACCTAGATAGCATATTCAAAAGCAGAGACATTATTTTGCCAACAAATATCGGTCTAGTCAAGGCTATGGTTTTTCCAGTAGTCATGTATGGATGTGACAGTTGGACTGAGCTGAGCATGGAAGAATTGATGGTTTTGAACTGTGGTGTTGGAGAAGACTCTTGAGAGTCCCTTGGACTGCAAGGAGATCCAACCAGTCCATCCTAAAGGAGATCAGTCTTAGGTGTTCTTTGGAAGGACTGATACTGAAGCTGATACTCCAGTACTTTGGCCACCTCATACGAAGAGTTGACTCATTGGAAAAGACTCTGATGCTGGGAGGGATTGGGGGCAGGAGGAGAAGGGGACGACAGAGGATGAGATGGCTGGATGGCATCACCGACTCGATGGACATGTGTTTGAGTGAACTCCGGGAGTTGGTGATGGACAGTGAGGGCTGGCATGCTCCAATTCATGGGGTCGCAAAGAGTCAGACATGACTGAGTGACTAAACTGAACTGAACAGATGACTGATTTCCTCCCTAAACTCCTGCCCCACCCAATCCCTTACAGGGCATTCATGGAGTGGGTTGGTTTATAGAAAGAGAAATATCATCTCTCTGAGTTGTTTCAGATCTCAGAAACATCATAGGAAGCACTCTGTTTTTACAGATCATAGGGAAACAGACATGAAATAAGTCTCAGAATTAAGATAAAAACCACCAAGCTTATAAATGATTTCTTTCTCCTTTTATCTGTTTATAGTATTTCTCCTTCCTTCCCTCCCTTGTTTCTGGCCAGAAGCTGGGGTTTTCTGCCTTCTGGGAATTCACATGTAATTAGTTTATTACTATTCTAAAAGCAAAGCAAAGACTTGGAGTTCAGGTCCTTAACAAGCAGGGTCAGACATAGATAAAGCTCTTCCTCAATTTCCTGCCCACTGTATCTCATATTAACAAAGAATTTAAACACAGTATGCTCAGCAAAGAGGGAGTAACTGGGAGGGCCCCAGGGGAAAGAGGAAGGCGTAATTAAAAAGCCTTTACAGAGGAAGTGACCTTCAAGTTGAGATTTGAAAGATGAATAGGAGTGTTTGTTCAATTGCTAAGTCGTGTCCAACTCTGCAACACCATGGACTGCAGCTGGCCAGGCTCCCTTGTCGTCCACTATCTCCTGGAGTCTGCGCAAATTCATGTCCATTGAGTTGGTGATGACCGTCTCATCCTCTGCCACCCCCTTCTCCTTGAGTGCACCAGTAGTTAAACTGGAACACAAATTCCCAGCAATCCATGAGAAAGAGAGTCAAAAGCATGAAAAAAGCAAGTTTATAGCAGAGACCTTACTTTCAGGATCAACACAGGGTTCTATGTATAGTTCACCCAGGCTGGGGTGCCTCCTTCCACAGACTCTCTGGCCTGCAGCCGGTGTTCACATCCAGACTGCTGCCCCTTCAGAAAGAAAGTGAACTAACATTAAGTAAAAAGCTTTTCCAAATTAAGGGTTAAGACAGAAAGACTTTGGCTGTGTTCACACATAACTAGAACCTTTCACTGACCCAAGTGCCCCATTCCCCAAGCCGGCTGGCTGACGGAGGTTTGGCGGCCTCTCTCTCTTTTGCTTTCTTCCTCCCGTTGGCTCCAAGGCCCTTCCTCTGGGTGCCTGTGCTCCCATCTCTGCAGCAGCACCTTCTTCCCTTCCTCTCTCCTCTCCGCCCTCTCACTTGTCAGCGCCTGACTCAGCGGAGATGTGTGGGGTTGGGCAGCGAGTGAATCAGTGAGCTGAGACTCAGGAGACGCACTTACTCCTCACTCGCCAGAGTGCCCGAGTGCCTCCCCAATTGACCAATTTGGGTGAACCTATTTTTGTAGGTGAGGCCATAATCCCAGACTTGAGGCTAAGAAGGCAAGGCCCATCGGATAGACAGTCAGAGAGATTTATGGTTCTGAGGGAGGAGATTGGAATTTTGACAAGACACAGCTGGCTGAGGGAGTGAGCTGGAAGATTCCGCCCTGGGGTGAAGAAGAAGAGGAGGGGGGTGTCTTTAAATAGCAGGTGGCTTCACTGTTGCTATAAATGAAAACAGTTTTCACTGAACACTGATTACGAAAATGGTCTTTTATTAGCTAGCTGCCTCAACCCAAAGGATGGCCCTGGAGGCGCTGGCTGGGGAACGTTCCCTGCAGTTCATTAACGTGGTTGACTGCACCTCACCTCGCGCCAAGAGCATTTCTTATTTCTTTCTGCTCAAGGACTCTGCATGGGCCAGGAAGCAGAGACCCGTGGGGGTAGGACAGTATTAGGCCAGGGCTCGGCTTCCATCACTGCCAGATTTCATTATTCTTGCCATTTGTGTACTTATCTGAGAGTCATTCATCCTCCTTTTGAGGAGACTGAAAAAGTGATCCACGCGTTCTGCCTTGGGGCCCGGGGGAGGGCAGGGAGGAGGGCTCTGGGAAGGGCGGAGCTTGTGAAGATCCCGGCAAGTCTTCTCTCCATAAGGCAGAGCTGAATGTAATTGGTCTCCCCTTTCTTTAAGGAACTGAAAAAGCCCTTCTGAAATGGCCGAGTGGCAGGAGGCTGAGGAGCACATCCCCTCTGAGTAAATCACTTGCCCTCCAGCCTCCTTGCTTGGAGGAAGCTGACCCCAAGGTCTCGTGAGTGGCTGGAGGAGCCCACTCTACTCACCAACTTCCTCAGGAAGCATGGCTGCCCAAGCAGACAGGCATGAATCCAGACTTTACCGCCAAGTCCCCACGCTGAGCTGGGGGTCGCTGGTATTTCCCAAGAAGGAGTGAATAATAACAGCTGACATTTATTGAACACATACTATGCGCCAGGCACAGTGCGAGACATTTTATATCCATGAGCTCATTTCATTCCAACAACTCCATGAAGTAAGTTCTATGTTCAGAGGAAGCTGCCAAGAAGAGAGGAAAAGAACTTGCTCACACAGACACAGCTGGTTACTGACAGAGCCAGGATTCCAGCCCGGGTTGGTCAGAAGTCTAACACTCTTAACTACCCCCTACACTGCCTCCCTTCATGCCAGATTGGAGAGGGGCTCAGAACATGCCACCCTCAAACCGGCCACTTTGGCAAATTAACTATTTCGAGGTAAAGGCACTTGAAAAACTACAAAAAGAACACTCTGACTGTCCTTCTTTTTCTTAAAATCAGGAGATGAAATTCCCACATGAAAGATGTCTTCCTCATAGAAAACAAACTTATGATTACCAAAGGGGAAAAGATGGGGAGGGATAAATTAGGAACTTAGGCTCAACATATACACACTACTATTCACTGGAAGGACTGATGCTGAAGCTGAAGCTCCAATACTCTGGCCACCTGATGCAAAGAGCCAACTCATTGGAAAACACCCTAATACTGGGAAAGATAGAAGGCAGGAGGAGAAGGGGACGACAGAGGATGAGATGGTTGGATGGCATCACGGACTCAGTGGACATGAGTTTGAGCCAGCTCTGAGAGATGGTGAAGGACAGGGAAGCCTGGCCTGCTGCAGTCCATGGGGTCACAAAGAGTTGGACACGACTGAGCAACTGAACAACAACAATATATAAAACAGATAACCCACGAGGACCTACTGTATAGCACAGAAACTCTGCTCAACATTTTGTAATAAACTATAAGGGAAAAGAATCAGAAACGTATATCTGAATCACTTGGCTCCATACCTGAGACTAACATTCTGTTGTAAATCAACTACATTTCAATAAAATTAACAAAATAATAATAAAAAAGAAAGAAAGATGTCTTCCCTACACCAGAAGGAAGTAACATTCGTGTCACCAAGGATAAGCTGGCATGGAGTGAATTCTACGCAAAAAGATCTCAATAAAAAAATTCTTACCTTCCATTCGCCTCCCCACATACCTTACATAGTTTCACTTTATAACTGCTTCTCTTTGTTCAACCTGATGTAAAAGCAAGTAGGTTTCACCTTCTTGGGGCTTCATTTCCTTATGAGGGCTCCCATGTCACATAAAATTCGTGTTAAATAAATGTGTATGTTCTCCTGTTGATCTGCCTTATGTCCATTTAATTCATAGGCCCAGTCAAAAAGAACCCTGAGAGGGTAAAGGCCAAAGTTTGCCTCCCTTACAGCTGATACCTTCCAAATTCACCCTGTTCTCCCGCCCTCATTTTATCTATGCATCTGCCTTCCCAGGCTTTCCTATGGAGAGGTGGTACTGCAGTGGGGACTCTGTGTAAAGGGCAGATTTCCTTGGGCAGGTTTGCTTAGTATGGGACTTTCTGCTGAGATATATCAAGGATATTACCACTTTGAAAAATGCAAGCAGAAGGCGTGTGCATGTGCTAGGTGGCAAAAAGGGGTGTGAGAGGTTACCTCGTTGAAGCAGCCTCTTTAGAAACCTCAGAGGCCAAGGCGGCCGTAAGTTAGGTTATGACCCTATCTAACTTAACTTTCTCCAAGAGACAGCCTGTGTCTAGAGGCACATCATTCAAGAATATCTCACAGAATGAAGGCCTCTCTCAAATGTACATGTTGTAAAGCCATTTCAGCCAAGTGAGGAAAACTGATTTCTCATCATGGAAAGAGAGTTTTGACAGAAGCCCTGGAAAAAACACCAGGTCTTTCTTGGACACTTAGTCAAATAAATTAACTTGGAAGCTCAGCTGCACTCCCCAAGCAAAGAGTGTGCAGCTTTGAAACCCATTCTTCTTCCCCCGAGAGGGATGGTAAGCAAACAGACACCCAGACATTCCAGGAGCAGGCCTCGCAGGCCTCCTGTGCTGTGTCCGTTCCCCAGGGAAAGCAGCAGGCAGCTCAGTCACTTCCCAGATGGTGGGCTTTGGAAGACAGGGGTTGGCGACTTCCCAAGTCCTTTCCTGATTGCCTGACTTTGGCTTGGGGACCAGGGTGGAGGCTGCTGCTCTGAGAAATGCATTTGCTGTTCGGTTGCAAAACATCTCCAAGTGATTGATGAACCAGCCCCAGGGAAGAAGAAATAAGTCACCAGCACCTGAAATACAGCCACCTCTAGGAGAAAATATTTCACCCTTTCAGGAAGCCCCAAGACACATGGACATTAATCAGAAGAGAATGAAAGAGGATCAGATTCCACTGCAATAGTAGGGAAAGAGAGTAGGCAAACAGAAGAGCCATGGGTCTCCTAAGGAGATGAATAAACCGTGACCTTTGCTTTCCCCTTAGGCTAAATGTCCCTAGTACTTGATGCAGTCCCTCTCTGCAGGCATAGCTCTTTCTCAGCAGATGCTGTCGCAGGTGGAAAGGTCACAGACACTGCTGGCTCAGGGCACACTGCTGGCTTGAGACAGAGCTGAGTCCAGAGCTGGCCCCTCAGGGAAGCCACCAGCCTTGTTCAGGCCAGATCATCAAACTCTGTGTCCCCATTTTGTGACCTTGTGATGACAAGGTCACCTCTCTGAGCCTTTGGTTCTTTTTGTATAAAAGGTAGAGATCAGGGCTTCCGTGATTCAGCGGTAAAGAATCCACATGCCAACGCAGGTGGCAAGGGTTTGATCCCTGATTCAGGAAGACTCTGCGTGCCCTGCCTGGAGCAACGACGCCCGTGTGCCACAACTATGGAGCCTGTGCCCTAGAGCCTGGGAACTGCAACTACTGAAGCCCGTGTCCCCAGAGCCACCTCAGTGAGAAGCCTGTGCACTGTGCTTAGAGTAGCCCTGCTCACTGCAACTAGAGAAGAGCCTGTGAAGCAGCGAAGACCCAGAACAACCAAAACGAAATACATTTTTTTTTTAAGCCAGGGATCAGACTAGACATGTCTTGCCACACCTCTATAGACTAAATACTACAAGACATCAATAATACATAAAACAATTTCAAACACACCTTCTTCAAGTCTGGGGTCCTGAGATAATGACGAGTTTCGTCATTCACATTCCAGCGCTGTCACCTACTAGAGCTGTGACCTTGAACAAGGTGCTAATCTGCCAAGCCTTAGTCTTCTCATCCCTACATAGGAATTTTAATAACACCCACTTCACAGAGTGATTATAAGGAGTGATGCACGCACAGCACTTCATAACGAAGAGTTGGATAAGCACTGTAGGGGGGGACGAGGACTCAAGTTTCAGCCGTTCAGTCCTTCCCCTCATTTGACTGCATCCTTCTGTAGCTCCAAAGAAGCATGGAGAGACCTCAGGGGATCAGCCCGAAAACCACTGGATGGAGAGGCGAGTGTTTCCCAGACTTTCTGAGATCAGAGTCTCCAGAGGTCTGACCAGACACCCAGGGGACCAAACTGCAGACGATAGGTGCAAGTCCCCAGGCTCCATGCTTCAGCTGCACACAGGGTTCTGCTTACCTTCAAGGTCTCTAGGGGGACACTGGGGAGAAGGCAATGGCACCCCACTCCAGTACTCTTGCCTGGAAAATCCCATGGATGGAGGAGCCTGGTAGGCTGTAGTCCATGGGGTCACTAAGAGTCGGACACGACTAAGCGACTTAACTTTCACTTTTCACTTTCATGCATTGGAGAAGGAAATGGCAACCTACTCCAGTGTTCTTGCCTGGAGAATCCCAGGGATGGGGGAGCGTGGTGGGCTGCCGTCTATGGGATCACACAGAGTTGGACACGACTGAAGTGACTTAGCAGCAGCAGCAGCAGGGGGACACTGGAGGAGGACCCCGAGAGACCTTTCAGCTCTACTAGGCCAGGATTCCACCTCTTTCTCGGCCTTGATCAGGGTCAGGAGCCCCACTCAGATAATGCCTCTGGGCTCAAGGCCACTCCTCCCAGGCTGGTGCGGAATGGCCTGTGCCCAGGTCTGAGGTGCCTGCTGGAACAGCTGGGCTTGCCCTCTCACTGACCTCCAGGACTCTGGCCTCTCACTTGAAACCCATGGCCCTTGCCCATCCACTCAGCCTCAGCTGACTTTCCTGGCCCTCACATGTGCCTGCCCAGAACCAAGGTCTCCACTTGACCTCCCCTTGGCCTGGCCTGCTCTGTTATTGCCAGCATCCTGGTGGGACAATTTCATGGGTGGAATCAGAAAGTGTTAGAGTAAGAAATCTCAAGAGATGCTATTTTCTGCCTAATCTGTTTTCTCCCCATGGGTCAATTTGGCTGCACTTTTATTTTGAAATAAAAGAACCTAGAAACAAATGAGCAAACACCTTATTATTGAGAACCATCTGCAGAAAATCCCGCAGAGCAGCTCCAAGGTCAAAGCTTATCTGTTCTGCTTCATACACAAAACAGCCAGCAAGCAGGCAAGATGGGAAACTATAAGAAATTTGGGTAAAAGCAAGCATCTTCTTTTCAACTGAATGTAAGAGTCTGAATTCTCCCTGCAACCCAAATCTTGAAACTGAGAACATTTATGTTTCTCCCAGAAATAACAATGATCCTATTGAGTTGGCAGGGATGGTCAGGGAAAATCCACAGCAGCCCTGGGGCTCATGCTTGGCTCTTTCCTTCTCTTTGACCCCAGATTCTTATTTTTTCAACAAGTGCCATCTGTTCTTTCTGCAACTTTCACGTTGAAGGAAAACAATTTCAATTCTTGGACTTGCTTATCTTCTGTCTTTCCTCCAGCCTGGTTCCCTCTTTCAGCATAGGTGAAGGTAAGGGAGGGTATCAAAACTGAGCTTCTATTAGTACTGTGTGTGGCTAACTCCCACCAGAAAGGACGAGCCCTGTGACGCCAGGCTAGTGAGCAGTGTTCTGTGTAGACACACAGTACCGTAGCCTTTGCTCTGTGTGATGATGGTAACGTTCTGTATCTGCATTGCTCTCTACAGTGGCCACCAGTCACGTCTGGCTTATGAGGTCTTGAAATGTGGCTAGTGCAACTGAGGAACTGAATTTTTTTAACTTATTTCACTTACAAGTGGATTTAAATCTAAGTATTTCGATATGTGACACAGTTTAGGGGATTCATTGTGTGTGTGTGGGTGTGTGTAAGGGAGTCTTTAGCAGAGGTCAGCGGCACTAGGCTGCCTTTCACCCTGTCTTCCTCTCTTGATCTTCTCTTGCTCCACAGTCCTCCCAGGCAGCACCATCAACTGAACCCTGAAATATGGATGACTTGGAGGTGCATTTATTAGGTTGTTACTGAGTGATAATGGACTCCTCTGTTACCAGCAGGCTGGGAGAAAGCAGGTTATATAGTCATAAACAGGAACATGGAAGTCTAAAATTAATCGTAAAATGTGATCCCAGCTCTCACAGAGGATGTTTCCCTGTGCTCAGGCCCCAGGAGGCTCTGAGGCAGAAGGAAGTCAGTGGAGGAAGTAAACAGACCACAGCACTTTTACAAAATGCTCACTTATTTGCAGAAATATCTTTCCAAGGAGAAGAGAGAGGAAAAAAAGAAGAAAACACCTAGGTGTCTTAGTAGCAGGCCAAGAAGAGACCCTGGAGGAACAGGCAGGACCAGCAGCCCAGCTCAGGCCCCGTGCTCCTCCGAGGCGCAGCATGGCCCCACTGCCTCCAGGGAGGCTTGCAGGCCTCCAAACACAGGATCCTCAACAACCTCAGCTGATTACCTAATTTTAAACTCTCACGCATTTACATTTTTCAAGGAAATTTGGCAAAGGAAACCAAGTACCTATTTATGGTTTTGCTTTAGGTTACACTTTATTCTACGCAATTTTGAGCCAATACAGTAAGACTATATAATTACATATGGGGTGGTTTTAGCAACTTTACAGAAGATGAACTTCCTGGCACTGGTATTTATGTTCTGAGGCGGAAGACATCAAAAGGAGGTGTTAGTTAACAGTTCACAGTTCTAGACATTGTACCCTCAATGGATACTTTCTTTTCACCCATTTCCGTGTCCTTTTCCTGTGAGTGGGGCTGAGGGTGGGGGGCCCAGGAAGATGGAGGGCTGTTAACCCTAACCACGGCTGCAGTGGGCCTGCAACATGGCTTTCCTTCAGGGCCTCTTGTACAGGGAGGGTGAGGTGAGCTAAGGAGTGAGGTCAGATCAAACCAGGTCTGCCGGGCAACGTCAGAACAAGGAGGAAAGGCAGTTTTGACTACCTGCCCCCTGGCTCTTCACCCCCTAAAATAAATGGTGCTTTTTGAAGTGGAAGCCATTTACAGGGAGAAGCTGTGTCCACAGGAAGCGGCCTGACCTGTGTTCTCCTCACCCCCTTTTGTCTCTCGCCCAACTCTAAATTTTAAAACTCTATTTTCACTCTATCCTACATATGGTTAGTTTTATTTTACATGGTGTTTATAAATCCCATGTTATCATTAACTTCACTTACTAACATGTTTTAACTTCTCACCTCCTGGCTTTGGGGTTTTATTTTAATCATCTGTCACTTCAGTTTTCATGTTTTTAATCCCCTGTTGGAGTTCAGCCATTTGTCTTATTTCAAATCTCATCTAGTTGGAGTGTCTCCTTTGGATTAAAAAAATCCTTAATATTCTTTTGTTGGAATTGTAACTTTTCTTCCAATTTCCTAGACACAAACATTCTTAAATCTTATTTTTTGAACTTGAAGACTTTTATTTCTTTCACTTTTAAGCCTAATTTATTGGGTTGGCCAAAAAGTTCATTCAAGTTTTTCTGTATGATCCTATGAACTTTTTAGACAACCCAATAAATTTTATTTACTTTGAAATTTCCTTTATTTCTTTGAAATTTCAAAGTGCTTGTTTTTTAACCTATCTTGACATAACTTTATGCTTAATGTGTTTGCTTTTTAAGCCCAACTTACTATTTTAGTCTTCCTTGTTTTTGAATTAAATCTTCAGAAGGATCAAAGCCTATTATTATATACATGTATATTTATGTATGAATGTATCTTCCATGATTTGTTTTTCAAAAGGTCAGAAGAAAGTGTAGTCCCAAGAGTATTAATAGTGGGGAGACCACACACACACACAGACAGGTTAGAGATCGCCTTCCCTCCTGCTGGCCCTACAGGCTCCACCATGTTCTCTTGACAGAAAATCCTCCCCAGTTCGCGGTTGTTTGACAAAGACCCTCTCCTCAACCAGCTGTAGAGCTCTTAAGACTTAAAGTCCATCCTGTCCCAGGCAGTGAATTTCATTGTCCAGATGGAACCTGGCTCCTATGGGCCTCCATTTCTGCCTCTCCTACGCTTTGAGGATTTGGGGGGCCTGGCTAGGATCTATGTGTCTGACCCCACACTTCCCCACTCCTGCACTGCCTTGGGGGACAGGCTGCCATTCTGAGGAGACTAGCAGAGATTAGGGTGCCCAGGATGCCTGGCTCAACTCTGAGAGCTCTACTGGATCAATGAGGCACCAACACTGTGTAATGTGACCCCAAATCTCCTTTGAATCCCCTTGGAAGGATCCCCCAGGCGCTCTGCTTTCCCAGGACAGGGTCTGCCCCACTCCTGCATACTCTGCAATCTACGCTCCCACCTGTCTGGGGACTCCCACCTCCCCTGACAGAGACTGGCTGTCCCAGCTGCCCTTCTCTCCTGTCTACACCCACCATCACTGGTGGTGCCCCTTGAGAAGGCGTCACTGGCTCTGTTACTGGTGAGCTACCCCCATGCAGACCACATGGTTCAGGGAGCCTATGAGCCCCTCAATTCTAGAAAGTGTCTAAGCACAAACTGTCACAGTTTGGAGGAATTCGGCCTGCCAGATCTGATGAGCCATCCTACCAGGAAAGCCCAACCAAATTCCACTCTAAAAAGCTTAACCTACAGCCTAGCCATGAAATTAAAAGACACATACTCCTTGGAAGAAAAGTTATGACCCACCTAGACAGCATATTAAAAAGCAGAGACATTACTTCGCCAACAGAGGTCTGTCTAGTCAAAGCTTTGGTTTTTCCACAGTCATGTATGGATGTGAGAGTTGGACTATAAAGAAAGCTGAGCGCTGAAAAATTGATGCTTTTGAACTGTGGTGTTGGAGAAGACTCTTGAGAGTCCCCTGGACTTCAAGGAGATCCAACCAATCCATCCTAAAGGAAATCAGTCCTGATATTCATTGGAAGGACTGATGCTGAAGCTAAAACTCCAATCATTTGGCCACCTGATGCGAAGAACTGACTCACTGGTAAGAGACCCTGATGCTGGAAAAGATTGAAGGTGGGAGGAGAAGGGGACGACAAAGGATAAGATGGTTGGATGGCATCACCAACTCGATGGACATGAGTTTGAGTAAACTCTGGGAGTTGGTGATGGACAGGGAGGCCTGGTGTGCTGCAGTTCGTGGGATCACAAACAGTCGGACATGACTGAGTGACTGAACTGAACTGAACGGCGCAGAGTTATCTGAGTATCAAATGAGAGAATCGGTACCTCAGTGAAGAAGCAGATAAAGAATACAGTGTGACTTGGGCACGTGCTGTGTGCTGTGCTTAGTTGGTCAGTCACGTCCAACTCTTTACAACCCCATGTAGCCCACTGGGCTCCTCTGTCCAAGGAGATTCTCCAGACAAGAATATTGAGTGGGTTGCCATACCATCCTCCAAGGGATCTTCCCAACCCAGGGACTGAACCCAGGTCTCCCACATTGCAGGTGGATTCTTTACCATCTGAG
This sequence comes from Budorcas taxicolor, assembly GCF_023091745.1. Taxonomy (NCBI): domain Eukaryota; kingdom Metazoa; phylum Chordata; class Mammalia; order Artiodactyla; family Bovidae; genus Budorcas; species Budorcas taxicolor. The sequence goes on along the minus strand of NC_068919.1, from coordinate 10,960,786 downwards.
CCAAGGGAAGCCCAAAAATACTAGAGTGGGTAGCCTATCCCTTCTCCAGGGGATCTTCCCGACCCAGGAATTGAACCGGGCTCTCCTGCATTGCAGGCGGATTCTTACCAGCTGAGCTACCAGATAAGCTCCAACTTGAGCATATTTAGGCCCAAATTTAGGCTGAGGAATTCTCTACTTAACCTGTATAAAAATCATCCCATTGAGGAATGTTCATAAGATATCACTTTGTTTGGGCACGTTATTCTCTGGGGAACCAAGAGCTGAGAAAGGTCCCCCCCAACCCCCCGCAGGAAACATGCCAAGCTTGCATCTGCCACAGTCCACTCTGCTTCCTTCTGTAGTTCTATACCCAGAAAAGTCTCCAGTCGGTACCCAAGGAGTGAACAGATGGGTCGAGTGGTGCAGGGATCCATGGAACTGGCGCCAGGATGGTTCTCTACAGCAATAAAACCTTGTCTTTCCTACGGCACTTAATACTGCCCTCCCCACAGTGGATGTTCATTAAAACGTGTTGCCTGGCATCAAAGCCAGGCCACGGGCTTCCCCTGCTGCCTCTGGTTAGATGGAGACATCCACATCAGCGGTTCTTCCTGGCCTCCTGAGGAGGCACCAAGCTCCTCCAGCCCTGAGCCCCAGGGTAGAGAGAGGAGAGAAGGTGCAGGGAGGAGCCTCAGGCAGCCTGCTCCAGGCCTGCCATCACCCTGGGCAATGCTTGGCTGCGGTGCCACCCTGCCCCTGGAGCTGTGACTGCAGACAGAGGGCAAAGGAGCTGGGAAGGCCTGTGGCCATTCAGGGGTGCTCCTTTCCCCAAACAGCGAGCCTAACCCATCCTGCAGTAGGTGGGGTGTGGCAGCAAAGGTCTGTGGCAATGGGGAGCCTAAATGTGCTCGTCCTTTTCCTCTGTGCTTTTCTGCTTCTCCCAGGAGACTCTGGGCTGGACCGGGAGGGAGGGAGGGAGGGAAAGAGGAAAGAAAAAGAGTGACAGGATAAAGCATTGAGGACTGACAGCCTTCAAATTCAGAAAAACACCATCCACCTGATGACAGTGATCTATAATATTCAGTGCTACTGGCTATGCTGAAAGATGAGTGCTACGACAACACTGATGGAGGCTAAGCTGGATAACCTTTTTGAAGGACAATTTGGTCACAGGAAATAAATGCTTTTTAAAAAATTACTATCCTGAATTTGAGGACCAGCCCTTAAAGGGTAAAAAATCGTATCTGGAGCAAGGACTTGGGCACAAGGAAGTCTATCACAGCATTATCTATAATCAAAAAAAAAAACAAAGCAAAAAAACCCCACAACTTACATGCCAAGAGGTAGAGATTAGTTAAATACATTCTAGTACATTCAGATGATGGACTATTTTGTAGTCATTATACATCAAATTCTCAATACCTACTGGCATGGGAGAAGCTCCAGCATAATCCTTATCTTTGAAAACCACTTGAAATTTGCCATATTTCCTCATTTCTAAGATATTAACAGCTGAATAGGACACCAGAGGCTTAACAAAAGTCTTTTAGGAAGAAATGATAATGGGACATCAAACATATATCATGCATAAAATATATCTCAATTTAAGGAACATTAGAAAGTGAGAAATATATGTCTTAAAATAGAAGAAATATAGTGTATCTCTGGGATTACTGCTGATTTTTAATTTTATTCTTTATACTTTTTTGTATTTTCCAAGCTTTAACAGTAAACATAACTGGGTTGCAGGAATGCCTGTCTCTGTGTCTGATGTTTGCTGCCATGTGAAGCCAAGTACCACCGTGGTTTCTCCCTGCCCCGACTCCCGCCATCCAGGGAGGCCGAAGAAGTCACCGTAACCCTGGCCAGATGAGTGGGTTTAGAAGAGACCCTGAACTAGCCCAGCCCCTGCCAATCCCCTTCCTTTAAGAAGCCCACCTACCAGCCCAGAGCACGTCGTCCAGATCGCCCCAGCTCATGGGAGGAAGGCTGGAGCGGTTGTCATTTGGGGGATTCAGTTAAGCTCTAGCACTCAATATTAGGAAACCTGCAGATGCAAGCCCCATTCTCTAATCAACTTTTATCAGTGAACTGGTCATATTTTTTTTGTCTTTTGCCTACTTTTTTGTCTTATTTCTCAATTCAAAACCCAAGCATGAAGAGGAGTGCTATATTGCAAGCGTGCTAAGTCACTTCAGTTGTATCCAACTCTGTGAGACCCTAAGGACTGTAGCGCACCAGGCTCCTCTATCCATGGGATTCTCTGGGCAAGAATACTGGAGTGGTTGCCATGCCCTCCTCCAGGGCATCTTCCTGACCCAGGGATCAAACCGGCTATTATTGAACCCTCTCAAAACCTTCAACCAACAGGTTGAATTTTATAGTCAAATAAAATCACTCCACAAAGAAAAAACGCAGTTAAGCACAGCCAAGCACCACAGAGGATGATGCTCCCTGCACAGTGAGCTCCACTTGGGCTCTGCAGAGGGGATAGGGACCAGGGCATTTGGGACAGGCCTCTCTGGAGACCAGAGAACAAGTGGGAACCCTAGGTCAGAGTTGCCCCCTCTTTCTTAGTGCTTCACCATCTCAGTTATAAGATGTCACTGAAAGAAGAATCTGCTTTTCTCTCCTTGCAGCATCTCTTGGTTGCTAAGCAGATCCCTTGGGTAACTATGTGGGCACAAAACCTTTGCAGAACTGCCAGGAATCTGCTTCACCCAATTGTCAAAGTGAAAAATGAAATCATTCCTCTCACCTGTCACTACTTTGCACAAAGCTTCCATTATTGAATGGTGATGGCCCAGATTATTCTCACCTACTTGCAGGAATATAAATGAGTTTTGCATATTTTACCCCCAAGAGAGTGGGAGGGGAGGAAGGGGGTGTGGGGATCTCTCAAGCTGATACTCTTGTGAGTCAGTGACTGGGGAGAAACAGGTGGAACAGATCAGCAGTGCCCTCTGCCCTTGGAAAAATGATGCTTCAGGCAGATAAAGAGTCACCTGCTTTAGACGAGGCTCTCCTTAGGTTCAGAGATGCACATGAACCCCCTCTGATGACCTCCTAACTAGAGTTAGAATCTGTGAAGGTGAAGAGAAGACATTTTTTCATTGTAAAGAAACTCCTTAGATGATTCTTAATGTGCACTTTCTCTAAAATAAATATGTATGCAAATAAGTGCATTGAGAGATCATAGGTGTTATGACAACGTATGTTCAGGAAGGAGTGAGACACTATCAGAGGGATAGTTTATTTTAACCGAGAGCAAGGTAAGTGTTGCTTTGAATCTTCAGCAATGAACAGATGTTGTCCAGAGAGAGGAAGAAGGGGAGAAAGACATCTGAGGCAGAGGAGAACTACTAGCAAAGGGATAGCCACCTGAAGCTGGCCTGAGGAGCTAAGAAAAATGAAGACTTGAGTGCGTAGTGTTAGGAGGGCAACAAGTGAGGGAACAAGGCAGGGGAAGATCTGGAGATTAAGGAGTTTAGAATCTAACCTGTGGCCCATGAGTTGTTCCAAGAGTGATATGATCAAGTTTGCATCTTTGAAAAGTCACTCTGAAGACTGGCTCAGAGATGGGTTGGGATGGACAAGACAGGAGGCAGGAAGACCCACAGGAGGCTGGCCTGAGCCAGGTCGAGGCTGGGTATGAAGGTAGGGGGACAAGCCCCCTCATCTTCCTTGGCCCTGATCCCCTCAGCCACCAAGTGTACAGCATTGCTCAAATATCGTACGTATTGAAATAATCAAAACGAATGAACTATTGCTTAGGCACCAAATATGATGCTGACATATCTATCCAAATACTTAAAAATAAAATTTGTAGTCTTCTCATGGAACAAGTTGTAGCTCTTAGGCAATTCAGTTAATCTGATCCCTCTCTAATCAGGGTATGCTGGTGCTAAGTGCACAAAAAGCCCCAAGGTAAAATGAGTGTATCTCCTAGGAGTATATTAACACAACTTCTTTGAAGATTGAGGGGGATTATTTTTCGCTAGTTCAAATGCAAACGTATTATACTGTGGTGGCTTTGTTTGGATTCCAACGCCTCATTCTTCTCAGCTGTTGGTGCATCTATAAAATCCAGGGTTTGGTTTCCATGACCTCCAAAGTCTTGTCACACTCCAATATGAAATGACATTTTCCCCTGACTAGTTAACATCCTCGTCTCTTCCCTGTAGATCTCAGAGAGAGATCATTTTTTCTATTTCTGTAAGGTCACCTTCCTTAATTCATATTCCTGCTGTTGGCAGCTCTTCACCCAGTTCTCAGATCCTTCTAAGCACGAGGTGGGGCCCCTCACCCTCCACCTATGCAGAGCTCACCCAGCCAGAGTTTCTTCTACTCTCTCTTCATCTATCTTTCTCTAGAGTTTGTCACCTTCCTCATCCCTAATTGGAAAAAGGAAGAGAGGGGGAAGCAATATAGACTAAGTGGCCCTTTCTTCTGGACAGGGAGACTTTCTTCCTCCTTTTGACTCTTCCCTTAATTAGTGCTCGTTTGACATTCTTGAACTCTCTCATTTGGAGTTTGAATTATTTGGCATTCAATGACTTTTCCAGCTTTTAATTTAACAACTCTGCCTGTCAACCACCCTTCCTTTTTCTCTAAAATGCTGAAATGCAGTAAGAGAGCAGAAAGGAGTTTCCTCACTTACAGTCATCACATCACTCGGAGTAGAATTTGGCCGAAACTTGAATCAAAATTTCATTGGTTTCATCAAGCAAGGAGGTGGGGACATAAGCCTGATGTCACTGAGCTCATAATCTGCATTTTCCCAAACTTTGGACATAATCATACACACACACACACACACACACACACACACAGCACTCCTAGAAATTGTATTTTTATTGTCATGAATACAGCACTGGTTTAAAACAGAGAACAAAGGCTAGGGATAAGTCAATTGATCTTTCAACAGAGAAGGAACCACAATAAAGTTTCTAGGGAACACTCATTTAAATTTTAAAATTAAATGAAGAGTAAGAAACACTCAGGAAACCTCCAGTTTTCAGGTTATTAAATCTTTTCAGATTATTTTCAGAAATCTTTTCAGGTTATTAAATGATAATCCGATCAGGACAAAGCACAGAGTAGTCTCTCAACGAGAGGTTAATTGACAAGAACCTTGATAAACGATCGTGGAGAGGGACTTCCCTAGCAGGCCAGTGGCGAAGACTCCACGGTCCCAGTGCGGGAGCCCCAGTTTCAGTCCCTGGTCAAGGAACCAGATTCCACGTGCTGCAAGACCCAGCATAGCCAAATAAATTTTTTAAAAATCAAGGAGAAAAAGTGTTCAGTTATATATTTAGGGAGAATGAATTTAAATTATACTTATAAAATAATATCTGAATTTTCTATGATGTCCCAGAAAGTGTACAACATCACATGTGCACGCTAACTCACTTCAGTCATATCCAACTCTGTGCCCCCAGGCTCCTCTGACCATGGGATTCTCTAGGCAAGAGTGCTGGAGTGAGTTGCCATGCCCTCCTCCAGAGGATCTTCTCAACCCAGGGACTGAAACAGAATCTCTTACATCCCCTGCATTGGCAGGCATGTTCTTCACCACTAGCACCACCTGGGATGCCCACAACATCATCAGAAAATATAATTTAAAACCACAGTGAGACACCTCAGTACATGCCCTGCAATACATGTACTACACTAGTCAATATGGAACCGAGGAGCCATTGTAGGTTTATTTAAAAAATTAACCTGGTTCAATTGTTGGGGTCAAACTTAGAGTGAATGGTCTTACATATTTAATGAGGATTTTGGAAACCAGAGTATGTGTTCAATATGATGATAACAGTAGTAGTAATAATGATGATAACAATAAAGGGAAGAGAAGCTAGTCCTTATCATGCCTACTCTGTGCCAAGCATATGTTTGTGCCAACGAAAGCACATTAGGAATTGAAACAATGAGGCAAGAACCCCACTAAATAATCATCTGAAGTTTCTGTAAGGGAAAAGAGAAAAATCACGACTTCTCAGTTTAGAGGGACAAAGATTATATGGGGTTTGATTAGTTTGTAAAACTCTGACAGCACTAACTCCAACTAACTCTGACTGATCTTATTGCGTACTTTCTAATCAGTCTTCCAATAATTTGGCCTCCCACATAGACTTGCCTATAGAAATATAAGCGCTGCTCCTGTGACCCAGGCGCTCCAGATCTTTGCCCTGTTCAGCTTTAGAATTGGCCAAACGCAGGACCAAGTTCAGTCACTGATTCTTCCAGGGATGGTTTCCTGTCGTCTATAAAATGGGTGAGGTCTGAAAGGAAGAGAGTTTTTCAAGTTCTCTGAACTCTTGAAAATGAGGGTGCTATAGACATGTAGGCAGTACTTAATAAAATTTCTCCTCCAAACTGGAACACTTTTGAAAGCACTATTAATAATTAGGCTGGGCAGCAGGTATACATCTAAAGACTGGCAATCTGCACCATCATTGTGAGCGAGGACATAGTTTCCAAGCCCTAGCTCAAAGATCAGAAGAAATTTCCATTAGAACACTACAAAATCAGAAAAAGGAGAGTCTCAAATAAGTTTTTACTAAATTTATGAAATCTTTCATGTATATAAGGCATAAGAATAAAATAATAGATGAAGTCTTATAAACCTGTCACATCCCCCTCCCTCTTTCCTGTTTATCGTTATCCTGAATCTTAAATTTGTGTTCACCATTCCCTTAATTTTCTTTATAGTATCACAAGAGATATATGTATCTTTAAATATATGTTATTTAGTTTTGTAGGTTTTCTTTAAAATGGAATAATCATTTGGTCAGTTCAGTTCAGTTACTCAGTCATGTCCGACTCTTTGTGACCCCATGGACTGCAGCATGCCAGGCCTCCCTGTCCATCACCAACTCCCAGAGTTTACTCAAACTCATGTTCATTGAGTTGGTGATGCCATTCAACCGTCTCATCCTCTGTCGTCCCCGTCTCCTTCTGCCTTCAATCTTTCCCAGCATCAGGGTCTTTTCCAATGAGTCAGTTATTCGCATCAGGTGGCCAAAGGATTGGAGTTTCAGCATCAGCATCAGTCCTTCCAATGAATATTCAGGACTGATTTCCTTTAGGATGGACTGGTTGGATCTCCTCGCAGTCCAAGGGACTCTCAAGAGTCTTCTCCAACACCACAGTTCAAAAGCATCAATTCTTTGGCGCTCAGCTTTCTTCACAGTTTAACTCTCGCATCCATACATGACTACTGGAAAAACCTTAGCCTTGTCTAGATGGACCTTTGTTGGCAAAGTAATGTCTCTGCTTTTTAATATACTGTCTAGGTTGGTCATAACTTTTCCTGCAAGGAGAAAGCATCTTTTAATTTCATGGCTGCAGTCACCATCTGCAGTGATTTTGGATCCCAAAAAAATAAAGTCTGTCACTGTTTCCACTGTTTCCCCATCTATTTTCCATGAAGTGTGGGGCCAGATGCCATGATCTTACTTTCCTGAATGTTGAGTTTTAAGCTAAGTTTTTCACTCTTCTCTTTCACTTTCATCAAGAGGCTTTAGTTTGTGACACTGTATAGGAGGCAGTGATCAAGACCTTCCCCAATAAAAAGAAATGCAAAAAAGCAAAATGGCTGTCTGAGGAGGCCTTACAAATAGCTGTGAAAAGAAGAGAAGTGAAAGGCAAAGGAAAAAAGGAAAGATATCCCATTTGAATGCAGAGTTCCAAAGAATAGCAAGGAGAGATAAGAAAGCCTTCCTCAGTGATCAGTGCAAAGAAATAGAGGAAAACAATAGAATGGGAAAACTATAGATCTCTTCAAGAAAATTAGAGATACCAAGGGAAGATTTCATGCAAAGATGGGCATAATAAAGGACAGAAATGGTATGGACCTAACAGAAGCAGAAGATATTAAGAAGAGGTGGCAAGAATACACAGAAGAACTATACAAAAAACAACAACAACAACAACAACTTCACGACCCAGATAATCACAATAGTGTAATCACTCACCTAGAGCCAGACATCCTGGAATGTGAAGTCAGGTGGGCCTTAGAAAACATCACTATGAACAAAACTAGTGGAGGTGATGGAATTCCAGTTGAGCTATTTCAAATCCTAAAAGATGATGCTGTGAAAGTGCTGCACTCAAGATGCCAGCAAATTTGGAAAACTCAGCAGGGGCCACAGGACTGGAAAAGGTCAGTTTTTATTCCAATCCCAAAGAAAGGCAATGCCAAAGAATGCGCAAACTACTGAACAATTGCATTCATCTCACATGCTAGTAAAGTAATGCTCAAAATTCTCCAAGCCAGGCTTCAGCAGTTTGTGAACTGTGAACTTCCAGATGTTCCAACTGGTTTTAGAAAAGGCAGAGGAACCAGAGATCAAATTGCCAACATCTGTTAGATCACCAAAAAAGCGAGAGAGTTCCAAAAAACATCTACTTCTGCTTTATTGACTATGCCAAAACCTTTGACTGTGTAGATCACAATAAACTGTGGAAAATTCTGAAAGAGATGGGAATACCAGACCATCTGATCTGCCTTCTGAGAAGTCTGTATGCAGGTCAAGAAGTAACAGAACTGGACATGGAACTGGGTTGGTTTTGAACATGGAACATGGTTTGAACTGCTTCCAAATCAGGAAAGGAGTACGTTAAGGCTGTATACTGTCACCCTGCTTATTTAACTTATATGCAGAGTACATCATAAGAAACGCTGGACTGGATGAAGAACAAGCTGGAATCAAGATTGCCGGGAGAAATATCAATAACCTCAGATATGCATATGATATCACACTTATGGCAGAAATCATTTGGTAGGTAGTTTATAGGATTTTTTTCTGCCTAATAGCTTATGCCTCAGAAGAATACAGTACTTCTGTACTGTTCCTACAGAAAAAAAAAAAAAGCCCCAACCCAAATCAAATCATAAGGTTACATCAAGGAAAGAAAACTGAGAACTAATCTACAAAATCACTTGCCTATAACTTTCAAAGGAGTCAAGATTATGAAAGGAAAGAAAATGCAGAGGAATTATTCCAGACTGATGAAAACTAAAGAGACATAACTAATTGCAACCTGTGATTCAGAACTGTATACTCTGGCTATAAAGGGCATTTGGGGGGACAATTAATGACTCAAATGGGAGTCTGAGAATTAGATGATAGTAATGTATGAATACTAATTTTCTGATTTTGGTAGGCTATTGTTCTTATTATAGAAAGTATAAATAAGAAATCTGTAGTATCTAACTTTTCCCCCATAGATAGCCAAATGGCCCAGTACCATTTATTGACTAGGCATCCTTTCCACACTGACATCAGTACTAGCTCTATGATATTTCAAGATACTGATCTCAGGTCAGTATCTGTGCACTCAGGTCCATTCCATAGGCCCTCAGCCAGCACGAGGCTGCTGGCTTTGTGTTTCTTGCACACAACACCAAGCCTGAGAACCTGGACGTCATTTCTGGAGCAGCAGCCCTGAGCCCTTGTCTTCCCCACACACATTGGCTCCTGCCTGTAGCTTTTTTGACTGTGATGCTTCCATTGCTTGATTCCAGACACCTCCTCTCCCTGAGACATTTCCCTGCTTGGAAATGAAACACCAGAGACTTCTTTTCTCAACATCTTTGGAAAGAAACCATCCTTTGGAAAGAAGTAACCCTCAGTTAAAATAAGAGTTCACTGATGAGGGAAGTATCTGAACAAGGACAACAGGCTGTGAAGGTCTCTTGGGCACAGGGGAGGCACTTCCTTTTGGAGCCAACAGCCTAAGGCAGCAGATCCTGAAGTGTCCTGGTCAGCAGCAGCAGCACTGCCTGGGAACTTGTTGAAAATGCTTCTTCTCAGGGCCCACCCTTGACCTAAGTAAATCAAAAACTCTGGGCCTTATTTATTTTTTTAATCTTTTGGCCATGTGGCATGGGGGATCTTAGTTCCATGATCAGGGATCAAACATGTGCCCCCTGCCTAGGCAGTGTGGAGTCTTAACCCCTGGACCACCAGGGAAGTCCCCAGAAGCTCTGGGCTTTGGGAAGCCCTCCAATCATTCTGATGCACTCAAGTTTGAAAACCACCATCCTAAACAATCTTCATCCCGGACAACAGTCTCTTCCCCTAACTCTTGGGAGTATACAGGTATGCTCAAATGTAGAAAATTCAGTGTCTTCTGCAGTGAAGCCCCCAGAAATCTTCTGTCCACACAATCAGCAAATGACTAGATGTAGAAGTTGGACCTCCTGGCCAAGCTCAGATTTCTAAGCACCAGCGGGGAGCCTTCCCCACAGATGTCCTCCTGGGATCTCAGATTCAGTGTTTCGTCTCCATTAACCAGCACCAGCTTCTGGGTAGATGAATGGCTCTGCTATGCCCTAGCCGGGAAATCTCGATAGTTTCATCATATCCTCCCTCATCCTCACCAACTACCAAATTCTACTGATTCTCAAGTCCCTGCTTTTCCATATGAAGGGTTTCCAAGGTATGCTGCTTTTTGCTAAGCATTTTGCATGTTAATTTGTTTAGTCCCTACAGCAAACCATGGAAGGTAATACTATTATTATCATCCCCATCTTACATGGAGGAAACTGAGGTTAGAGAGGCAGAGAAACTTCTCCAGAATCATACAGCTATAATATTTCAAAGGCAGATATTTGAAAGGCGAACATGTTTGTCATATAATTCAACAACAAAAAACCTAACAACACAATCAAAAAATGGGCAAAAGACCTAGACAGATATTTCTCCAAAGAAGAAATACAGATGGACAAGAAGCTCATGAAAAGATGCTTAACATTGCTAATTATTAGAGAAATGCAAACCAAAACAACCGTGAAGTACTACCTCACACCAATCAGAATGGTCATCACTAAAATGTCTACAAATAACAAATGCTGGAGAGGGTATGGAGCAAAGGGAACCTTCCTACACTGTTGATGGAAATGTAAGTTGGTGCAACCACTATGGAAAATAGTATGGCGGTTCCTCAGAAAAATAAAAATAGAATCACCATATGTGGGATCCCCATATGATCCAGCTATCCCACTCTTGAGCATATATCCAGACAAAACTAGATACAAAAAGATACATGCACGTCTGTCTTCATAGCAGCACTATTCACAATAGTCAAGACATGGAAACAATCTAAATGTCCATTGACAGATGAATGGATACAGAAGATATGATACATATTTACAGTGGAATACTACTCAGCCATAAAAAGAATAAAATAATGCCATTTACAGCAACATGGATGCAACTAGAGATTATTATACTAAGTGAAGTAAGTCAGAAAGAGAAATACAAATACCATGTGATTTACTTACACGTGGAATCTAAAATATGACACAAATGAACGTCTCTATGAAATAGAAACAGAATCAAGGACATAGAGAACAGACTTGCAGCTGCCAAAGGCTTGGGGAGGGGTGGCGTAGGAGGCTAAGTTAGCAGATGTAAGTGATTATGTATGGAAAGGATAAACAAGATCCCACTGTATAGCCCAAGGATCTATACTGAATATCTTACAATAACCCATATGGTCCGTCTACTCAAAGCTATGATCTTTCCAGTAGTCATGTATGGATGTGAGAGTTGGACCATAAAGAAAGCTGAGCACCAAAGAATTGATGCTTTTGAACTGTGGTGTTGAAAAACACTCTTGAGAGTCCCTTGGACTACAAGGAGATTAAACCAGTCAATCCTTAAGGAAATCAGTCCTTAATATTCGTTGGAAGGACTGATGCTGAAGCTGAAACTCCAATCCTTTGGCCACCTGATGCGAATAATTGACTCATTGGAAAAGACCCTGATGCTGGGAAAGACTGAACGCAGGAGGAGAAGGGGACAACAGAGGATGAAATGGTTGGATGGCATCACCGACTCAATGGACATGAGTTTGAGTAAACTCTGGGAATTGGTGATGGACAGGGAAGCCTGGTGTCCTGCAGTCCATGGGGTCGCAAAGAGTCGGACATGACTGAGCAACTGAACTGAACTAATGATAACCCATAATGGAAGAGAATATTTTTACAAAAGAATGTATGTATATATATATAATTGAATCACTTTGCTGTACAGCAGAAATTAACACAACATTGTAAATCAACTACACTTCAATTAAAACAAACAAATAATAAAGGCTGAAACTGAAAGCAAGCTCTGGATTTTAAATATCCATATCTCTTTTTTCTTCCAAAGCTCTAAAATCATCATTACTCTTCTAGTGATGGTTTCTAATTTGTACCCAGTCTTCAGTTGATCCTTAATAATGCCTTGGGATATCTTTCTAGGAAGAGGAGGCTTCTTAACACTCTAAAATCTTCCAAGCACCTTCACTGCCTAAGGAATAATTCTAACCCCCTAATGCCTATGGCCCTCCACACCCAAACTCCACGTTCTTCCCCAAGCTTTCCTCCCACCCTGTTCCTTCAACCTAAATCACACCCTGCACTTTGCATCTGTTGTTGCTCACCTCCTCACCCAACCTGAGAAACCTTCAACCCTCCAGGCAGTGGGACTTACCACTCAAATTCTCCCACTGTTTCTTAAGACGTCAAATACAGATCCCACCAGTATGTGTAAGTTAAGGTGGTAATTTTACAGCAAAATTGAGAAATCTCTCCCTTGGTGGCCAGGTGTGCTATATTATATCATTTTCCACAAATATCCCATTCTACTCCCTGAGGGAGGATCATTCTTTCACTGTACTACTGACCGCAGACTTGGCCATCCGACTGACTTTGGCCCATGGAATTGCAGTATAAGAGCCTTACATGACTCCCAAGCAGAAGTTTAAAGAGGGAATGGATGGTTCACTGGACTCCTCCCCTGCAGGAAATGGCCTACTGCATCAGCCTGGTCCCAGAGTAAAGATAAAATGGGACAGAGCCACAGCCAACCCACTGTACACATACAGCAAAAACAAGAAATCAATCTTGGTTTATAAGCTATGGAGCTTTCCAGGGTTTTGTTATTGAGGCACTATCCTTACTGAAACAGGGATTCCCCCCCGCAAATCTTCTTTCAATGGAATCAATTGGTCTACACTCCTGACACCAAAAGAAGTCATACTGGGCCAACAGGGTGGGAGTGTTCTGTGTAAGGAGAAGATGCTTGACCTGACTGTCTTGGCCTTTCCCTGGGGCAAGTGATCATTCCTAGATAGAACCTCAGCCCAGCCACCTCCTAGTCTAGATGGGTCATTACTGCTCCACCCACCAGGGTCACATCTAGGAGATGAGCCTCACCTGCAGAAATGCCCTAGCAGAGGGGAGGGTGGAAGAGGGGGCTTGTGTCTGTGCTCCCCACTTCCAACAGGCTCCCGCGTGAGGAGCCTCGCTGTCAAGAACTTGAAGCCATTGGCTCAGGTGGCTTAGCAGATGGAAAAACCTGGGATGCACCCCTTCTCCAACCTGAGCCGGTTCATCCCAGAAAGGTCGGACTCAATGATGGGTAAGTTTAAAGCCAGGGGACCGAGAGGAACCTCCCATCACCACACCATCACCTGGGTGATGAGGCTTTCTACACAGACAGGTTCAGCTCAGGACGGACTGGAAGACCCCTCCCAGCTTTGGGGCAGTTTACACACTGCCCTCCTCCAGACTGCCCCCTGTGCTCTTCACCTTTGATCCAGTGATCCCCTCTGGCCTTTCTGCAATAACTAACCCAGGGTTGCCTGTGACAACCTTGGACTTGCTCCTGAAGGTCAGCTCTGATGACACTTCCTCCACAAAGCCTTTGTTCTTCCGACTGTCAACTTTCTCCTCATTCTGGAAAGCAGCAGGCACTGTGCCAGGCGGGCTGAATTCTACATCCCATCGTCCACAGCAACTTCCTTGAGCAGTCACAACATTTATCATAATGGAGCAAGAACGTCCCACGTACTCCCTCTTATTTTTTAAACCTAGCATTGATTGACCAAAGCCAATTTAACAATTTCAAATGAAGCATGACAGTAGCTTTAAGATTAGTTGCTAAGAGATGACCTCTTTGTAGTTTCAAAATTCAGAACCTCATATTCACCTGCTTGAAACTCTGTACCCTTAAGAAAGAGAATCATTACTAGGACTCAGGCTTGTAATCAGTGTTTAGGGAGTGAAGGGTAAGAATAACTGTATTTCAATCACTTTTTGAAAGTGTTTATCTTTTTACCCTAAAAATGTTCAGGGAACCACAGCAAAGTGAATACAATTAGTCCCCCCATTTCTGAGGGGGATACAGTCCAAGATCCCCAGTGGCTGCCTGAACCTACTATGCTTTTTCCTATATGGCCATACATGGGAGGAGCCTGGAAGGCTGCAGTCCATGGGGTGGCTGAGGGTCGGACATGACTGAGCGACTTCACTTTCACACATTGGAGAAGGAAATGGCAACCCACTCCAGTGTTCTTGCCTTGAGAATCCCAGGGACGGGGGAGTCTGGTGGGCTGCCATCTATGGGGTCACACAGAGTCTGACATGACTGAAGTGACTTAGCAGCAGCAGCAGCAGATAACGTTTAATTTATATATTAGTAAAAGAATATTTGAACTGCCAGATCACTACCTCTGCCCTTTGTGCCGCTAGTAAGTAAAGTAAGTGTTACCTTGACAGTCCATCGGATGGTTGCCATAGGAGGGATGGTGCAGGATGGCATGAGATTTCAGCACACTCTGCAGAATAGCATGCAAATTTAAAATGTATGAATTGTTTATTTCTTCAATTTTCTGTTTAACCTTTCAGACCACAATTGGCCACGGTTAACTGAAACTGCAGAAAGTGAAACCATGGATGAGTGGGGAGACTGCTATATGCTTATCCCGAAACCACACATTTACAGAGGGTTACTATTGTAAGTGCGTGTTATGTGCTCTTTGACACAATTTTTTAAAAGTTCAAGTCCAACTATATCTATGTAATGTGTCTTGGAAGGTCTCAGCACCCCTGAATCCCCGTATGTGCCTGGGGTGAATCACACTGTAAGGGAACTCCACAGGCTAGAGCCGTTCTGCAGCCACGTGCAGTTCCGTCTTTGCTCCACCCCCATATCTGTTCAGATCTCCTGGGTCAGTCACCACAGCGGGCGTGCTCAAAGCCCCATGTCCTGTGATAAGGGTCCTAGGGCTGCCATAGCAAATTCTCACATGCTGGGCAACCGAAAGACAGCAGAAATCCATTCTCTCACAGTCTAGAGGCCAGAGATCTGAAACCAAGGTGTCAGCAGGGCCAGCTCCCTCCTAACGCTCTAGAGATTTTCTCTTTGCCTCTTCTGAGCACCTGGTGGCTGCAGGTTGCCCGCAATCCTTGGCACATCTTGACTTTAGACACACCACTCCACCCCGTGCTGCATCTTCATGTTGGCATCTTCCCTCTGAACGAACCTCTGTCTCCAAATCTCTCCACTCACCGGATTTAGGGCTCACCCTACTCCAGTTGACACTGGCCAAGACTCCACTCCCAAATAAGCTCATGTTTGCAGGCACCAGGCTTAGGATATTAACATACATTTCTGTGAATGCAATTCAGCCTATAATAATCTGAAACTATCTTTTTCTTCCAATTTTTTTGACCAACACAAAAATCAAAGACTTTCTAAAGGAACATTATGAAGAAAATAAACACAACCAAATAACAGCAACAACAACATAATAGTACAAAAGCATAAAAATGGAGATGTTTATTCAAAGATTGTTGACATCTGGCCGTAGTTTGACTTCACAAAGATCCTGTTCCTGAACCAGAAGGGACACAGTTTTGACTGTTTGGAAGAACAAACCCCACTTTGTAAAGGCAAGTCAGAGCCTTCCCATTAAATTCTGAATGACCATGGCAACTGAGAGTCCCCTTCTCTACCTCAGAAGGGTCTCTTCTGTGAAACCGCAGAAATAGCCATGGTGACACCTTTGGCACCCTTCGCTTAGTCTGAGGACTACGATCAGTCTGCAGCCTTTTCAAGTCTTTCTTAATCCCTTTGGGGTGCAAGCTCCACCTCCCCTGGTGCTACCTCCCCTCTCCTCCATTTCCATGACTTGCTATAAAAACAAAACATGAAGAACTGTGTATTCAGAAGCAGTTTCCTCCCACCACCCTCCCTTCCCTCCACCAATCAAGTCCTCCAAAACACCGTATTATCTCCATGTCATTCCTGGATCCTCTCTAGCCTACAAAGAAAAGAAAAGAAAATGGCCACAGCAAAATAAAGGAAGAAAGGACTCTATGAATGGAAAGAGACAGCAGGGATGCTGTGATGAATGTAAGAACTACCTGACTCTATTGCTTGCATTCTCAGCTTCAAGTACTGGAAATAACTAGGCAGGCTTTTACGCTGAAATATTTTTTGTAGCCCTACACAGCCAATCTCACATTTAGGGCAAGTAATTTTCAATTTTCTGAGTTCTATTGTCATTAAGAAGGTAAACAATAGAAAAAAAATCAATGAAGTCTATTAGAAAAAAGTTGAATAAATATATTTGGATTTTAAAGATGGTATTATCAGCTTATCTACTGCAGGGTTACGGTTCTCCAAAAGCACATTCTCCACATGTGTTTTCAGGTCGTGTTTCACTCTGTTGATTCAATAATTTGTACTTTTTAACTCATAATTGTATTTCTAGGAACTTACTGAAAGAAATAATGAGATGTACATGCAAATATTTATGGACATGGATACTCACTTTAGAATCATTCATAATAACCAAAAGTTGTAAACAAATGTCCAGCATCAGAGTATTAGTTAAATAGATGATGCTATATCATTATAATGAAATATTCAGCACATATTAAAAACTATATTTGTAACAAATATTTAAGGATATGAAGGAAAATGTGTGCATACATACTCATACACATACATGAGATGGGATTCTCTGGCTGTTGGTAACAAAAAAGAACAATTTGTAATTACTTAGGCTTAAAAAGGTGACAGTGGTAAAGAGATTCATGAAATGGGATTGGACCAACTTTTTTTCCATGAGGGAAAACCTACATTTTGATTTCTACTGTGCACCATACATAAAAAAACTGATTATGTGTGTTTATATATATATAATTATACTCACTCACTAAATATATATCAAAGTTATATATGTGTGCATTTATACACACACACACACATATACACACACGTTTTCAGTCGTTCAGTCTTGTCTGACTCTTTGTGACCCTTTGGGCTGTAGCCCACCAGGCTCCTCTGTCCATGGGATTTTTCAGGCAAGAACACTGGAGTTGGTTGCCATTTCCTTCTCCAGGGGATCTTCCAGACCCAGAAACTGAACCTGCGTCTCCTACATGACTCAAGCCACACAAAGTTTAGAAGTAGACACTAGAGACCAGAAATGTTGTCTCAACAATGTCACTGAGGATCTGGGCTCCCATCTTTATGCTCCTTCATGCTCAGCATGTGAAGTTCATCCTCAAGGTTGCAAGATGCCTATGATAACTCTAGGTATTGAATAGACGAAGGAAGGCAGAAGGCAAAAGGCCCAAAGTCACAGAACATACTAACTGAGTCTAGGCCTGCGGGAATGTGGATACTGTTTATTTTAGTCATCATTTTCCATAATTTCTAAAAGTTTCATAGTGATTCTTTTTAAAAAGAACGTTCTGTTCATTGAATGGGGAAAGCGCAAAATCATTTTCTGGTTTTTGAACTTCAAGCCCCATACAGGTAATCCATAGGGTTTCCCATTGGGTTGAATAATTGGGGACTCATTTCTATGCCTATAGAGGTGAAGAAGTAGCCATGAGCTTATTCTTGGGAGGATGCAGAGCAATGCATGGCTCCTGACTCTCACATTATAAGGTGCACACAAAGACTTTGTGTGGGGGCCCCTAAATGCTATTCTTTGGGAGCAGAGGTGTTTCTGACCTGAAATGACTTGGGGGAAAAGGCAGCGTCCCACACAGCCAGGGTTTGGTGTGTAGGTGTCTGCCACTGCTGTTCAACATTCAAATGCATATTTTATCCATTTTCTGGAGCTCTGCAGGGTAGAACTTAGCTCAGAATAATTAAAGAGAAATGCAAATCAAGAAATAAGCTTAGTTATAGTTTAATTCACTGAAAGAAGAAAAGGTGAAAAGCATTATAAATTTCAACAGAGATGATTTCTTGAAATATACCATCTAGCAACAGGTTTTCTTAAGAAAATGACCTTTCAAACAGCTTGTGTTTTGGACAAGTCAGGTTTACTCACCCCATCTGGATGATAATTTTTGACCCTGAGGGTTCAGATCCTTCACTCACATCCAGTCATAGAGGAAACTCAGACTCCATATGGAACTTCTGTTTTTCTCCCTTTGACTTACAATCCAAGTACTGTTTGGAGAGAGCCCTCAAGTTTTCCAGTAGAGAAAAGTAGAAAGCTGACAGATAGGGATTCTGAATGGTGAGAAGGGAAACTGTGTTAAAGAAGAACCAAAAATCTGTATGATTTTCTGACTTCACTTTCAACAATATTTATTTACTGCCCAAATTCTCGAGGCCCTAAGCTAAAACCTAAATTATTCAGGAAAACAATCTCTCCACTGCAGGAGCGCTCTACAGCAGTACCCTAGAGTCACTTCAGTGGCCACTTCTTCCCCACTTCCCCACCCCCCTTGCACATAGAGCTATAGTGACCTCTGAGCCCCTCTCATCCATCAGGCTATCTGTCACCTCCTCACCTTTGCTCTATGTTAGAAACACTCTTCTCTGCCACCTCCTGCCTCCATAACCCACTCCCCTCCATCTGGCCGACTCTTATTCAGCCATCAGGTCTCAGCACAGACATTTTTTCTAAGAAAGCCCACCTAAGTCCTCCCAAGTTCCTCTGCCTGCATTTTCACTTCCTTTCACTGAATAAACGTAAAAAGTTACAAGGAGACAAAAATAAAATGTCTTTTAGGACTACATCTCTGGAGTCTTGCTTATTCAACACACTAGTGACGTAAAACCAGTATCATTTGGTCATAACAAACACATACGTCCTTTCTCAGCTCTTTACCCCATGATTCTTCAGCCTATATGCTGATTAGATCCTTGTGTTCTGCCACGGCCTCTTTAAAGGTAGAGACTGTGTCTTACTCATCTTGGTTCCCAGCAGGAATCAGTATGGTATCTTGACATGGTAGAGGTTAAAAAAAAAAAAATCTACATTTAAATTGAACATAGTTAAATATAATATATTTAATTGACTTTAGATAAAACTGGGTGGCAATCTTGCACTATCAAGGAGTTTCTGTTAGGTTTTCCCAACAAGTCTTAATGAAAACTGGTTCAAGTTCATGGCAAATATGGAAATAATACATAATTTTCCATGACAAATTCAAGAAAAATTCTAGGCCAAACAGTGAAGTTGGTTCCTTTCAGTTCAATTCAGTTCGCTTCAGTTGCTCAGTCATGTCCGACTCTTTGCCACCCCATTAACTGCAGCATGCCAGGTCTCCCTGTCCATCACCAACTTGCGGAGTTCACCCAAACCCATGTCCATTGAGTCAGTGATGCCATCCAACCATCTCATCCTCTGTCATCCCCTTTGAGTCAGCTCTTCCCATCAGGTGGCCAAAGTATTGAAGTTTCAGCTTCAATATCAGTCCTACCAATGAACACCCAGGATTGATCTCCCTTAGGATGCATTGGTTGGATCTCCTTGCAGTCCAAGGGACTCTCAAGAGTCTTCTCCAACACCACAGTTCAAAACCATCAATTCTTCGACACTCAGCTTTCTTTATACTCCAACTCTCACATCCATATATGACTACTGGAAAAACCATAGCCTTGACTAGACAGACCTTTGTTGGCAAAGTAAGATCTCTGTTTTTTAATAAGCTGTTTAGGTTGGTCATAAATTTCCTTCCAAGGAGAAAGCGTCTTTTTATTTCATGGCTGCAATCACCATCTGCAGTGATTTTGGAGCCCAAAAAATAAAGTCTGACACTGTTTCCACTGTTTCCCCATCTATTTACCATGAAGTGATGGGACTGGATGCCATGATCTTCGTTTTCTGAATGCTGAGCTTTAAGCCAACTTTTTCACTCTCTTCTTTCACTTTCATCAAGAGGCTCTTTAGTTCTTCTTCGCTTTCTGCCATAAGGGTGGTGTCATCTGCATATCTGAGGTTATTGATATTTCTCCCGGCAATCTTGATTCCAGCTTGTGCTTCATCCAGCCCAGTGTTTCTCATGGTGTACTCTGCATATAAGTTAAATAAGCAGGGTGACAATATACAGCCTTGATGTACTTCTTATTCCTATTTGGAACCATTCTGTTGTTCCATGTCCAGTTCTAACTGGTGCTTCCTGACCTGCATACAGATTTCTCAGGAAGCAGGCAAGGTGGTCTGGTATGCCCATCTCTTTCAGAATTTTCCACAGTTTATTGTGATCCACACAGTCAAAGGCTTGGCATAGTCAACAAAGCAGAAATAGATGTTTTTCTGGAACTCTCTTGCTTTTTCAGTGATCTAACGGATGTTGGCAATTTGATCTCTGGTTCCTCTGCCTTTTCTAAAACCAGCTTGAACACCTGGAAGTTCATGGTTCACATATTTCTGAAGCCTGGCTTGGAGAATTTTGAGCATTACTTTGCTAGCATGTGAGATGAGTGCAATTGTGCAGAAGTTTGAGCATTCTTTGGCATTGCCTTTCTTTGGGATTGGAATGAAAACTGACCTTTTCCAGTCCTGTGGCCACTGCTGACTTTTCCAAATTTGCTGGCATATTGAGTGCAGCACTTTGACAGCATCATCTTTTAGGATTTGAAATAGCTCAACTGGAATTTCATCACCTCCACTAGCTTTGTTTGTAGTGATGCTTCCTAAGGCCCACTTGACTTCACATTTCAGGATGTCTGGCTCTAGGTGGGTGATCACAGCACCGTGATTATCTGGGTCATGAAGATCTTTTTTGTGTAGTTCTTCTGTGTATTCTCGCCACTACTTCTTAACATCTTCTGCTTGTGTTAGGTCCATACCATTTCTATCCTTTATTGAGCCCATTTTTGCAGGAAATGTTCCCTTGATAACTCTAATTTTCTTGAAGAGATCTCTAGTGGTTCCCATTCTATTGTTTTCCTCGATTTCTTTGCATTGATCACTAAGGAAGGCTTTCTTATCTCTCCTTGCTATTCTTTGGAGCTCTGCATTCAGATGGGTGTACTTTCCTTTTCTCCTTTGCCTTTCACTTCTCTTCTTTTCACAGCTATTTGTAAGGTCTCTCAGACAGCCATTTTGCTTTTTTGCATTTCTTTTTCTTGGGAATGGTCTTGATCCCTGTCTTCTGTGCAATGTCACAAACCTCCATCCATAGTTCATCAGGCACTGTGTCTATCAGATCTAGTCCCTTAAATCTATTTGTCACTTCCATTGTATAATCGTAAGGGATTTGATTTAGGTCATACCTAAACAGTCTAGTGGTTCTCCCTACTTTCTTCAATTTAACTCTGGAATTTGACAATAAGGAGTTCGTGATCTGAGCCATAGTCAGCTCCCAGTCTGGTTTTTGCTGACTGTATAGAGCTTCTCCACCTTTGGCTGCAAAGAATATAATGAATCTGATTTTGGTGTTGACCATCTGGTGATGTCGTTAATGCCAACCTTTTAGAAATGAAAAGCTGGAAGTCAGTTGAATATCTCTCATAATGAACTGGTTGAGTAGTCTACAATCCATCTTTCCAGTGGACTGCATTGGGGCTTTAAAATAGTGATGTGAATCTGTTTGTTGATGTGAGAAGATGTTCGTGACATAGCCTTAAGGGACAAGAGCAGATTACGTAACAGTGATTTTATTTACATTTTAAAAAGTGCACATGCGCGCATGTGTGTGTACGTGTACCCAAAGGGAAGAACGCGAAGCATTTGGGAGGACACACACTGAATGATAACCCTGCCTCGCTATGAGTGCTGAAATTAAGGATAAATATCTTTTATTCTAAATACTTTCCCTGAATATTGGGAATGAGTAAAAACAGGAAAATACTAAACTTTCATTGGAGATACAATGGCCATGGACAGTATAACAACTCACCAAGGTGCATGTGAGGACATTGTGCTTTTCTGAGGGGGACACTAGGCTCTTTGACCGTAAGAAGTCCCTGCATTATAGCTGAATTAATAATGGCTAAAATGTTTGCTTTTGTCATATGGCCGGCACTCTGCTGAGAATTTTACACACATTAATTCGTTCATTTACAGGTCACAACAACCCTTCCCTGTTTCATTCTTTTTAATAGCATTGATCACTTTTGATACTCAACAGTTTACTTATGCCCTTCCCTAGAATGTAAACCTTCTGTGGGCAGGGCTATTTGTTTGTTATGTTCACTGCCAGATCCCTAGTACCTATGACAGTGGCTGGCATCTCAGCTAGTATTCTAATGAATAAATGAACAACCTTATGACATAATAACTAGTACCTGAAGGTGGAAGGAGAAGGGGATGACAGAGGATGAGACAGTTGGATGGCATCACCGACTTGATGGACACGAGTCTGAGTAAGCTCCGGGAGTTGGTGACGGACAGGGAAGCCTGCCGTGCTGCAGTCCATGGGGTCACAAACAGTCAGTCATGACTGAGCGACAGAACTGAACGGAACTGATGCCTTCCTTACAGTGAGAACTCTAAGCGAGACTAAGTAATTTGCCTCAAATCACACAGCTACAAAGGAGCAGAGCCCAGTTTCTCTCAACCCAGATCTACATGATAATCTGGGTCTAACCCACTCTCATCAATTACAACAAATCCTTGAATAAAAGCATCCCCCTCCTCCCCCCACATGCAGTCAGTCCATGGGAGAGACAATGAGATGTCACGTAAGAACTTGCAAGTGTGGTTTCCTTCTATTAAATTGGTAATGTCTTCACATAATAGATAATGTTATATCATCTGCATGGGTCATCATAACAGGCATGCTATTATTCAGATCAAAAACAGAAGGACCTTGGCCTAGAAAGCTAATCATTCACTAAGTGAAGAGAGAAAAGGGTCTTAGTTTTTGTTTTTTTTTTAAATTGTGAGTGTAAAAATTTGTACTGAATAAATAAAACCCCCAATGGACAAGGATTTTCTCAGGGAAAAATCCTCAGGGCGGATGCCCGGAGAAAGTACTTGGAGTAGCAAACCCAAATATTTGGGCCCATGGCTAGCCATGGCAGTTTAATAATGCTGGCCATTAAGGTCTTCCACATAACCTGCCTTGATCACCAAACGATCCTTAAGCTCACACAGAGCTTCCCATGTGGAAATCTGTCAGCTCTCCTGAGCATGTGGGACCTGAGAGGAGTATAAGCATCCAACACTGACCACGGTGGGAGCCTGCAGGTCCTGAAGCTCAGGGGCCTGGAGAGGGAGTCCTCTGAGCAGAGGTGTATGCTCTCCAGCCCCTTTGGCAACTTAGTTTTTCACTATAGATTAAGTGGTTGACATTCTAAATTATTAATGAGTCTTCTGTGGGCTTGACTAATGGGGGTCCGAATCAAGATTGCTGGGAGAAATATCAATAACCTCAGATATGCAGATGACACCACCCTTATGGCAGAAAGTGAAGAGGAACTAAAAAGCCTCTTGATGAAAGTGAAAGTGGAGAGTGAAAAAGTTGGCTTAAAGCTCAACATTCAGAAAACGAAGATCATGGCACCCGGTCCCATCACTTCATGGGAAATAGATGGGCAAACAGTGGAAACAGTGTCAGACTTTATTTTGGGGGGCTCCAAAATCACTGCAGATGGTGACTGCAGCCATGAAATTAAAAGACGCTTACTCCTTGGAAGGAAAATTATGCCCAACTTAGACAGCATATTGAAAAGCAGAGACATTACTTTGCCAACAAAGGTCCGTCTAGTCAAGGCTATGGTTTTTCTAGTGGTCATGTATGGATGTGAGAGTTGGACTGTGAAGAAGGCTGAGCATGGAAGAATTGATGGTTTTGAACTGTGGTGTTGGAGAAGACTCTTGAGAGTCCCTTGGACTGCAAGGAGATCCAACCAGTCCATTCTAAAGGAGATCAGCCCTGGGATTTCTTTAGAAGGAATGATGCTAAAGCTGAAACTCTAGTACTTTGGCCACCTCATGCGAAGAGTTGACTCATTGGAAAAGACTCTGATGCTGGGAGAGGTTGGGGGCAGGAGGAGGAAGGGGACGACAGAGGATGAGATGGCTGGATGGCATCACGGACTCGATGGACATGAGTCTGAGTGAACTCCGGGAGTTGGTGATGGACGGGGAGGCCTGGCGTGCTGCGATTCATGGAGTTGCAAAGAGTTGGACACGACTGAGCGACTGAACTGAACTGAATCTCTATGGACCTGTCAACCTATGAGACCTCTGACCAATCCACTTCCTAGGTCTTCTGTGGGAAAACCAGCCCTGAATTGTAATGACAATGCTAACTCAGAAAAACCACCTTTCCCCCTTTACACACACATACCCATACACTCGAACACATACACACACAGACATGAAATATACACAACATACTGATCCACACATGAGCACACTTACACACATACACATACACCCATCAGCCTGTCCGAGGCCCTGTTTGGCCACATGGTCCCCAAATGACATCATGGTCTCATCTTCCCGATAACTGCAAATTCATGGAGCTGAAAAATATAAAGTACTCCTTCAAATGTGCTGGTGTTTCTCCATCCCTGCTGACTGCCAACTTATCAAAGGTTGCTTGCTGTTGCCTTTCAGTCACGCCCAACTCTTTGCAACCCCCGAACTATAGCACGTCAGGATTCCCTGTCCTTCACCATCTCCCAGAGTTGGCTCAAACTCATACCAATGAGTCAGTGATGCCATCCAATCATTCATTCTCTGTCACCCTTTCTCCTCCTGCCCTCAATCTTTCCCAGCATCAGGGTCTTTTCCAATCAGTTGGCTCTTTGCATCAGGTGGCCAAAGTACTGGGGCTTCTAAATAGACTCAATTTAACACAAGCCAGCACAGGTACAATAGCAGTTTCCCCCACATTTCTGCACAAGGCTGGTCCTAAAGGCAACCAGTCAGCGGTGCTGCTCCCCTAGGAGCAGGAAGTGAGCAGGACCACAGGGTTCCTGGACAGAGTTAAGAGGGAGACAAGGAACACTTTTTCTTCTCTCCCACCTACATCAGGTCCTCTCTGCAGGAGGTGAGAGCTGGCAAAGGCCAGCCCAGGGGGGCTTTATGAAACATACTGTTTAATGCTCACAAACAGAATACCCAAACATGTAAAAAGCCAATTCTCTGAGACTGCCATTGCCTCACTCCTAATGCCTTACTTCTTAATTCACCCAGAATATAACCTGAAGTCCTTACTTGGCCTTTAAGGCCATTATGAACTGGCCCCTAGCTACTCTCTGCATCCGTAGCATTCTCTCCTCGTTGCTGATTCCACTCCAGTCCCGTGGCCTCCTTACTGGTCTTTAACACACCCTCATGTGCTGCATCAGGACCTCATACTCCTGTTCCTTCTGTGGTCAATAATCTTCCACTGCAGGTATCCACAGGACCTGTTTCCTAGCCTGCTAGGCTTCTTTGTCCATGGATTCTTCAGGCAAGAATACTGGAGTGGGTTGCCATTGCCTACTCCAGGGCATCTTCCCAACCCAGGGATCGAACCCATGTCTCTTATGTCTCCTGCATTGGCAGGTGGGTTCTTTACCACTAGTGCCACCTGGGAAGCCCTTATTTAGGTCTTTATTCAAATATCATCTGATTAGAGACACTTTTTTTTATCATACCTACAATACAGAGCAGTCCCTGCCTCCTATTACTCTCATTCTTTCACCTGGATTTATTTTTCTTCCTAGTTCTTATTCCCCACTGACATACTATGTATGTATTTGAGTGTGTTAGTCGCTCAGTCATGTCTGACTCTTTGCAACCCCGTGAACTATAGCCCTCCAGGCTCCTCTGTCCATGGAATTCTGCAGGCAAAAAACTAGAGTGTGTAGCCATTCCCTTCCCCAGGGGATCTTTCTGACCCAGGAATCAAACCTGGGTCTCCTGCATTGCAGGCAGATTCTTTACTGTCTGAGCCACCAGGGATGCACGTATGTATTTACTGTCCACTAAAATATAAGTTCCTTGAAAGCAAGGATTTTGTCTGATTTGATGACTGCCGACCTCTCCTTAAAGTGCCAAGCGTGCAGTAAGATTCTTTGTGGTGTTGAGACAGCCCAACATGAAGTCTGGGAGCCTGGGTTAGTTTGCAAAAGGATTTTCCATCATTAGCTAGTTGTACAGAAATCCATGAAAGGGAAGATACTAAGGGGATTCTAAAACCATTCTAAGAAGTAATGGCCAAATTCATCTTGGGAAGTATTTTTTGGTTTAGGGAATTGCTTTTAATGGGCTTTTTAGTTCTGCAAAGAAAGGCCTAAAGTCTGGGCAGGATAGAAGAGGCGGAGACAGGAGGGCACAGTTTTGTTCTCAGTTTATTATAAAAGATGTCTATATTGGTAAGAGAAGCGTTTTTTAGTTTTATGTTTTCTAGTTCCATTGGCTGATCTGAGAAAAACAAAGCTTGAATAGAAGCTAGAAATTTTAAGAACAAAATGGAATGGAGAGGTTTGTCTGCTCACTACCTCTGGAAGGCCAGGCTAAAGGAGTTCAGACGGCGGCTTCTGGCAACATGGGATGCTTCACAATCAGTTTTACTTTGCATCGTTATCTAAGAAGAAATTTCCCTTATTAACTCCAAGTCTTCAACAAAACCTATGTTAACTGCTACCAATGTCAGCCTTGTGTTAGCATTGCCTTAAGGAATCAATGGAGATTGTGTCAATGTTCTGGATTGTGAAAGTCAAAAGGGACCAGGGACGCATGAAGAAGAGGTGGCTAAAGGTGGTAGAGGGGAATTTGGAGGGCAGAGATGTCAACCAGGAGAAAGCAATCATTTGGAGAAATTCTTGGAAGTTTGGAATCAGAATCAAAATTTCTTATAATCAATATGACATCAGTATTTGGATAGTAAAGGACAAGGGACTTGGAGAAAATTAAAGATTTAGGGACTTTGGGGTCCTTAAAGTGAATTCAGTATCACAGAGTTCAGACTTTAATCTCAGCAGTTAGCTACTTTTAAAACGTTATCTCACCATAGAAACCTGTTTATTAAATAAACTATTATATGGAATCCAGATCCACACTGAGCCACTGTGATGGAAAGGAGTAGGGGTTTGAATTTATGCCCACTCGGCTTTCCTACTGGATCCCATGTTGTCCTCAGGCCCCTCTGGGGAATCCCAGCACCCCAGGAATACAACTTAAAAACCATGGATCTGGAACTGAAAGCAAGAATATGCTCTTTAAAATTTCAGATGGTTGATCTTTCAGCCTGACTCTGAGTGCTCATTTCCTGCTAAGCAGTACGTCTCTTAGCCAGCTGTTACTGATTGGGTATTCTCCCTTCTCTTGAACCAAATTCCTCAATCCTGGGACTTCTACCCACTGATCCTGGTGTAAAACTCAAAATAAGCCTAATTCCTTCCATAAAACAGCCCTTCAAGTCTCTGGCTTCCTAGGTGGTGCAGTGGTAAAGAATCCACCTGCCAAGCAGGAGATGAAGGAGGCAAGGATTCAACCCTTGGGTTGGGAAGATACACTGGAGAAGGAAATGGCAACCCACTCCAGTGTTCTTCCTTGTAAAATCCCATAAACAGAGGAGCCTGGTGGGCTACAGTCCATGGAGTCACAAAAGAGTTGGACACAACCTGTGGACTAAACAGCAGCAAGTCTTTGAAGAACTCGTATTTCCTTCCTTAACCTGTCTTTGTTCCAGGTTAAACATTTTCAACCCTCCAACTATTCTCAAGCTATTCTTACAGTGCGTATACTCTTTGGGCACCTGAAGTTACTGATACTGATTAGAGAAAATGAACTCAATATTGACAGAGTTAAAACCGAAACAGGGGCACACAAAAGAGGAGCGCAACCAACACACACTCTGGGGGTAGAAAAGCAAAATAAGAGATGCCATTCGTCTAATGTGAAAACTACAGAAGATACGTTCCCCTGCCAACACCCCTGCCCACTGTGGAGGGGGCTGGAAAGCAGGTCCAACTTCATTCAGCTCAAGGATGAGCCCTTGATCACTGCCTAGCAGTCACTGAATTAGGGACATGGGGGATGGCTACTGGCAGGAGAGGCACTCAGCTCTCATGACTATTATCTGTGAAACACCCCCAGCAGCTGGGCTCTGGAATTCAGGACAGTAATTGCCTAGCATGCGTTCATTCCCACTCATCTTCATTGACCACCTGTGTATCCACATAGTTACTGATTCTTGCCTAATGCCATGGAAATCTATTAACTAAAAAGAAGTGATATTCTGTAACCATGGATGGATCAGTTCTTTTGGAGCAAGCTGTATCAGTCAATCAGCATCATTTAGTAATAATCATTGGATTTATCTTAGGTACTGGCTTTGGTAGAGCCTGTAGGGGGCAGGGAGGTAAGTTTCAACAATTAGGGCTAGTTTCACAGCTAGGAAGTACATGACCAGCTTAATATGATAGCCCCCTTCCCCGACACCAAACTCCCTGAAACAAAACTTGGGCTTCCTGCTACCCAGGTGCTTCACACACTCCCTGACGGTGGGTGTTTTGAGGCCTGGAGATATGCACACGCTGTACATCCCGCTCACGCGTGGACAAGGACACCTGCACTTGACGTATAGGAGGACCCTTTCAATGCTGACCCTTCCTCTGTGCAGCTGGACCGTATTCTTTGCCTGTGATAAAGCTCTTCCATGAACATAAACTGAGTCCTGTGAGTTCTTTCAGCAATTAAACAGTTGAGATGATGAATGGGTAATTAACACAGCAAGGGTGAGAAGGGACCTCAGATACAGGCCCTTCTGAGGTCTGAAAGATGCTTCTGATGGGAGAGTGTTAGTTTTCAGTGCTGAAAGCACACAGTTTTGTAAGTGAGTGTGAAGTACAAGACAATTCTGTTGGACGCTAGGGAAGCACTTCTATAAAAACAACAGGAACATATTCCGGTTTGCTCCAACAGAAAAATACTTCTAATTTTGACAAAGAATATATCCAGCAGAGTTGCCAGGTGCAAAGAGATAGAGAAGGACCACAGGGTTCATCCTCATTTTGTAATCTTTTTTCCACACACTCCTCTCTTTCGGCCCTGTATCTGTTAGAGGCAACACTATGTTTTCATGTATGTGGTTCCACTTTTTTTTTTTTTTTTGCACAAATAGAATATTATACATACCTCTGAATCCTAAATAAGCTCAATGGTATTGAAGAAAGAATTAAAGTATCCCATGTCAGCTGCGAGTAGGACAGCACTGATAACAAAAGAGAGGCTTGGGAAGGAAGTCAATTCAGGAGGGAAGAGAAAGTGGAGGTATGAATGAATGTATGTGTGTATATATGTATATTCATATGTGTATGTGTGGTGTGCATATGAGTATGCATAGACTGGTAACTTTCATGTACAATGTATATGTAGAAAAATGATCTGTGATTAAAAACAAAGCAAAATATAATCATCTTATTCTTCTAGCTTTGGATGCAAGCTATATCTAAATCCATGCTCTGCTCCCTGCCAGCTCTGGCTATGAACAAGTTATTTAACTGCTCTGAGACTGGTTTCCTCATCCATAAAATGGAAATTTTTATTGTGCAACGACCTGATGAGCATTAAGAAATAATGCATGAGCTATACATTGACCATCAACAAATTTCCAGAAGAGAAATTTGAACAGAAATTTTCTGCCTTCCTTTCCTCTCGCTGAAGATCTGCGTTGCGTGAAGAGGAAAGACAAGAACGCAAAAGGAGCTCAGAGAGTAAGGGCCAAGGAGGAGGATGTGGGGGAAACAGCATTAGCTTCACTCTACTTGTCTGCACGGGACCAGTCCCCTAGGAACCACCGCCTGTCGGTTAACAGACAAAGGCAGCTAAACCATGAGCTCCCAACCCCACTGTCCTCCCTGCCAGCATCCACTTGCTACGGGGTCAGAGATAGGGGCCCACTTACCGGCGATGCGGTGGAAGGTCGCCACAGAAGGTCTCTGGCATCCTCGTCAGGACGTTGTAAGCTAAAAATACTGGGCTGTTTCACGTGCTTATTTAACCTTATGTTTATAATTATCCTGAGAAAAAGGCATCACTAAAGCATCTGAGTTGCCCTGAGTCATGATGTAGAAGGGCTGAGCCACGATTTGATCCTAGCTCCTCCCATTACTACACGGCTTCCGCCGTAACACCGGAGCTGCTTCCATCTTGACGGCGGACGCTGCTGGCGCCCTGTGCGCCTCCGCGTGGCTGGCCTGAGTGCACCAGCAGCTGCATTAGAGGGTGCTCGGCCTGCTGTCAGCTGTATCAGGCACCTGTGTTTCTTGTGTCCTTTGAGGGGTTTCTTGTGGCCACAAGAGCCTTCAGGGAACACAACCTGGAAAGGTAGGGAAGGGAATTTAATGTGCCCCGAGGTCTCCAGGGGCAATGCTCACCCAACTGGGTTGGACAGGAGTGCTTACACGTTAACCTCTGGCATGTTCCTAGTGGTTTCGGAGGGTGCCCCCACTGCAATAACCCACCCATAAAACATGTCCTCTAGACTCTCTTGCCTCTTCCTTTCTCACTTTCCCCACTTCCTTTCTCACTTTCCCCACTTCCTCTCCTGTGCTTCCTAGAATTGCCTCCTGTGTTTCCTAGAATCGCCTCCTATGTAAATAACTTGCACTAAATCTTTATCTCTTTGGTCTACTTTTGGAGGAATCCAAACTGAGTCAAATTCTAAAATCCACGTGGTCACTGCTCCTTTTGTTATTGTTTTTAATTACACTATATTCCCACCCCAAAAAGTAATAATGACCATGAGTTGCTGATTAGTCAGAACCTGATTATCATTTTAAGGCTTGTAAAAAAGGAAGACAGTGTTTCCCACAAAGCAGCACATTAATCCTTGTTTTCATTAACTATCCTTCTTGCCAGCAGTTGCCCTAATTTCAAAGCAGGATGAGGAAGGCTTTGAAGTCACTCTGTTAATGTAGTTATACACCCAATTTGGCTTTTCCAGCTATTAAACAATAGATTTTAGGGTATGTACCAAAAGTAGGACATTATTTCTTGATATAAGAAAACAACTGAATTCATAATGTTAAATAAATCTGCAAGTACAATCAAAGTATTTGTATTGTAGAGAACAAGAGCAATCATCTCAACATGCATTTTATATTTATCAACTCTACACATACATATTTTAGGAAGATTTTGAGAGATTTCAATATATCTTAAAATGACCAACCATTTTATTTTTAGCAAAAAGAGATTCTCAGTTTCTGGTAGTTGTCTGTAACTATAGGCTGAAAATGTTTAGATTTTAAAGCTTACATGTATAAATTCTCACAGGAAAATGAGTGGTAGTACCACCCACTGCAGTGTGGTGACTCTTTATCTGCAGTTTGTCCCATCCAGAGACGCCAGGCTTGCAAGTCACATGTAGTAAGTTCACATAACATGTTTTGTTTTATAGACTCTAACCATTTATTTAACAAAAAGGAAATCTCTAACATCTAGCATTTTTCTACATTTAAAATTTCAGGGAAAAGAGACTCGTGTTCTACAGTATATAATGGTTACAAAAGAATTCATTATCAGCTTAGAATGGTTAAAACATTTTCTCTACTGATTAGGACTCAGCATTCTTTAGTGAAGTGAGATGACATATTTCTTATGGAAAAAGTAGTTGTTTCTTTTCGGAGGAGGTGTATTACCAGCACAACCTTCCCTTCACTCAGGAAGGGACACAGACCTGTCCCTCAAGGATTTCTTTCACTGGCGACATAGGTGGGAGTCCATTTCGCTGTTTCGATTCCCAAGTCAGGTATAAATCCTTTTCACTTAGGGAAGAACTCAAACATATATAAACTGAAGGGCAGAGGTTGCTTTTTCCATCCTCTACTCACACCACAGTCTAGAAATTCAAGGTTTTCTTGGTGGTTTGGCTCGCATATTGATCACTGTGCATGGAGCTATCATTCATGCAAGTGTTTTTTGAATGCTGTATTCAAATTTTTGAATGCTGTCTAGCACCCACAAGAAAGAACAACCGAGCAGCCCCCTCCTCCAAAATTTGAATTTTGCTCTTGGAAACTCTGAAAGCCAATGATCACTTCTGCCTTGCAGAATCGGGGGGCTCTATCCCCAGGTGTAAAGTACATTTTCCGGGTTTCTCCAGGGCGAAGGCAGGGTGGACGCCCTCGTTAAACCTGTGCCTGATGATGAAGAGCATCTGTCCAGTCTCAGCGTTTATAAACAGCAGCCTCTGGGTAGTGTAGTCCAGCAGGATGCCCACTCTGGCGGGACGCTCAGTCACATGGACATCGCTCACAATGCCACTGTAGAAAAATGTGTATCTGCAATGGAACAGAATGGGAGTTGAAAACTTTGGAAATCTTGAACGACTACGATAAAGAAAATCACCTG
The DNA here is from genome assembly GCF_023091745.1 of Budorcas taxicolor. Classification (NCBI taxonomy): domain Eukaryota; kingdom Metazoa; phylum Chordata; class Mammalia; order Artiodactyla; family Bovidae; genus Budorcas; species Budorcas taxicolor. The sequence continues at coordinate 10,928,452 of NC_068919.1, read as the reverse complement.
GAGACAACCGATTTTGCAGTTATTGATCTCAGTTCACAATAAGGAGTTGCACTAACATTGCCCCAAATACCTTAGCCAGATCCCTCCTAGATGCTAAAATGCATAGCTCTTCCCAACAGACGAGCGTTTTTTAATAATTTTGCTACTTCTACATTAGGAGGCAGGCCCAGAATAACCAACATATGCCTCCCTTGTGATTTTTCTCCACATTTTAATTCTTTCCCGGCTGCCCACATGTTTTAACTACCGCATTCATGGTGTGTCATTCTTTTGAATAAAACTCCTTTGAGGCTGCCATGTATTTTAAAAAGTACTGCAGGCTCGCCTTCCATAAAATGCATTAATTTTACTGTTTAAAAAATTTGTAAGTGACTTATATAAGGGCCTTAATGAAGTTTAAGAACTATGTCGTTATTTCTGTCCAATTTCATCCTTTGTACAATGCCCTTGCCCCAAACCAACTTTCCTGTTCATCTTCTCCATGTTTTCTGCAGCCTCACCGCCAAGGGGGGTTACCTTTGATTTCTCTCTTAAGTTCAGATACATTCAGTTCACCATGTTTTCACTTAAACCTCTGTACCTCTGGGGGATATGAAGGACCACAGCATACTGTCCTTGCCTTCAAGGAACCCATACTCTACTGAACTAGAAGGAAAACTGTTTATGACTTCAGCATAGGCTGGGGCTCAGACTCCAGCTCTGGGCACAGATGGGGAACGTGTTTTCTGATACATTTCATGGACGTGGTTTGGTTGTGAAAGGAAAGGTTCAAGGACAAGGACGGGTTGGGAGCGAGAAATTGCTGAACAGAAAAAGCGAAACTGCTCTGTGCAAAAGAGTAACATAAGGTGGGAGTTTTCTCCTGGTGATCTTAGAAACAGAGGGTGGGGCCCTGAAAGCACAAGAGAAGAGCTGAGGGACAGGTGTGTGGTCTGCGGATCTGACAGGTCTGAGGGTGGGAGTGACGCTGAACAGACTGGGCCATAGAGCCTGCATACCTCTGGTGAGGCAGAGAAGGGCCTTGAAGACTTGCGGCGTCTCTCTTAAATGCCTAGAAGCTTGAGCGCAGGGAATGGCAAGTTGGCAACTTCCTTGCCGAATGAAGCTCATTCAAAAGGGAAGAGGTTTACGGGGATGGAAGGTAAGCGAGACTTCCACAGTGATAAAGGACCTTTTCAGTGCCTTGCCAATGTGAAATATGGCAGAACACTATGAAATTTTAGAACCTGTAAAGCACACAGAGGCTGTGAGTGGCAATGAGGGGAATATCAGTGTAGCTGGTGTTCTTATAGAAGGCTTGGGGAGCAGGTGGGTGCACGTTCAGCCAAAGAAAGGTCAGGACTGGATAAGGGGGAAAAGGGTGAGGTGATCCAAGCTGTGGGGGCAGCAGAGGCAATGATGAGGTGGCAGAATAAACCTGTATGCCATCTGCTTGACCAGTCAGGAGGGGACATGTGAATGACTTTGAGAGTGTTACTTGGATAGGTAAGTCAGAGGCCAGGCTCTATACTGGCCTGCCCTGTCTAATATAGTAGCCAAGAGGCACATATGGCCACTTACATTAGAATTAAGTAAAATTCAAAATTCAGTTCATCAGTCTTGCTAACCACATTCCAAGTGCTCAATAGCCACATCTACCATTTTTCTAGTTTTTCAGAATGTGTGACTGGACAGGACTGGTCGAGAGGGTTCTGAATGCCCATCTGAGCTATTTCCCTACCCTGCTTGGAAGATCCCCAGTGCCCACAGGCCCAGCCCCAGTCAGTCCCTGAGCAAGTTGCTACCATGGAGGGAAGGACATTCCAGGGAGCCTTGGACCCAACCGTTCTGCAGGGCCTGGAATTCACCCTGTCCTGCTTCTGCCCCATTTCCCACTGAGCACATCACTTCGTTCTCCAAGCTGCACTCCAGCCTGAAACAAGGCCTGTCTGTGGAATGACTCCCTCCCCATCCTTTGGACTGCTAGTTCTTGTTCAGACAAGGGTCATTCGGAAGCCTGATTCTTGACATCTGCCTGACCCTGGAACTGCCTGGGCGAGGGTCCCTACCTGTGTAGCCCACCCTGGTGCATCTCACTGCTGGCTGAGAATGAGCCCAGACTCCTTTCCACCCCAGTGGCTGCTTCCCTCAGGACTCCTGTCCCCCAGCCTGGTGACATTCTTCTGGGCTTCCCGCTTTCACTGTGGTCCCAGAGTGCTGGCACCACTGTTTATGTTTATAGATTTCTTTAGCAGAAAAGGAAGGGACATGATGTAAATGACATTTTAGAAATATTTGCCAGTGGTGACACTTAGAATGGCTTGGAGTGGTTAGAAACTAGAAGAAGAGCACAGGCCTGGGGGCTGTGGGAGAGACTGGTAAAGGAAGGGAAGCCTTGAACTCGAGGAGTAAGTTAGGGACAGACAGGAAGAAATGCAACTGATTCTTTCTCCTTAAGACTCTTCATTTCTCCTCTCCCACCATGACATCTTACACTAGATGCAAGTAGAATCAAGAGTAATACTGCTTCATTTAAATCATGAAGCCAGAAAAATGGAAAAACACAGGAGGCTCTGCTGTAGCAGCACTCTCAGTGACCTGAAGGCCAGGGTGCTCTGTTTGGACCATGGAATGAGGCACTTAAGACCTGACCTCTCTGTGCTGTGATCATACAGACAGGCGCGTCCATTCTCCCAGAATCTACAGAACCTACCCTGGGTGACAAAAGCCAAAGACCAAAGCTGTTGAACCTGCTGAGTGAAATTAACTGTTCTGTTCTCTAGAGTCTAGAACTTTGTTATTGGAGGCTTGCCTTTAGGTTCTTAAGGGTTCAGTTGTCTAAGGAAATCTTCATGAAATCAATACCTAGTTCCAACTCTAAGTCTACCGATCATAAACTCTGGGTTTGAATGATTTTTCAACTCTGGGCAGAGGATGGGTCCTCAAGGATCGCACAGCACTGAACATCAATTAATCATAATTGCTCTGATTTGATGGAGTATGACTTTGAAAAGCTCTTGGAGATGGTGTCCTTGTGAACCTTGTCAGAGAATCAAACTCTGTCAAGTAGGATACAGGGAGAGATGTGCAGCGATAAATATGCAAAATCCAATCTGTGGGCCTTTTTCTGGGAACTTGCAAGCACTGCTTCCTTTTTAAGCATTCCATTTGAATAATGCCTCATATTTGAGTCTTTACAGTTTCAAAGCTCTTCCTTGTACATGACTTCATGTGACCCTCACAACCCCCAAATGGAGTAGGCTAGGTGTCACTGTCCCCTGACAAGACAAATGAGGCACAGATTAACCAAGACAGATCTGCTCACAGGATTAACCAACTTCTGGTGAGGAGTCAATAGGAAGCTATTTAAGAATGGAGCCAGGACTCAAATTAGGTTCCTGGCCCCAGCCTCATGCTCTTTTATTAGACCGTCTTGTGTGCATGTTCGGCTCATAGCTTGCTTGCCTTATCTCTCTGAGACTAATGCAGGTTTATGGCTTTTTCATATCAACCAATTAGACAATACTAATGAGACAGTCTACAACCTGGGACCGTTTACTGCGGCACTTGCACCTGGACAAATGTCTCCTGGAACAACAAAGACACTAAAAATAACGACGTGTGTGCCCGGCTGGGGCAAATTATGGACAAGATACGAAAGGCCCAAACTCAACTGCCACTTCTGAGGGGCTGGGAGCAAAAGCAGGGTACTGCCCGTGATACATGCACACGGCACCGCCAAGGGGGTGGGCAGACCCCCTAAGCCACTGCTCCAGCATCACCCACCGATCCACCTTTACCCTCCTTCCAAGGGACCAGCTCACCCCTCCTCAGGGAGGGAGCAAGGGAACCCCGTTCCTTGTCTTTGCTCGCTCCTGCTGCAGCACGAGTCCCAGTAAAGCCTTGCCTGAATTCCTCGTCTAGATTCTTATCAACGGAAATTGACTAAAGAGTCTAAGGGGACTTCCCGAGTGGTCCAGGGGTTAAGACTCCACCTTCCGATGCAGAGGGTGTGGGTCTGATCCCTGGTCAGGGAGCTCAGATCTCATATGCCTCATGGTCAAAAAACCAAAACAAAAACAACAAATTAAAAAGAAATTTAAAAACAACAGCAAAAAAAAGAGTCCCAGAACCCCAGGTCAGTCACACCAATAATACAGACCAGGGGTTAGTCAACTTTGTCTGTAAAGGGCCAGACAGTAAATATCTTGGGCTTTGGGGGTTATTTGGTATCTGTTATAACTAGACAACTCTGCCATTATAGCAAAAAACAACCATAGGCCATATGGAAACAAATGAACTTGGCTGTATTCCAATAAAACTTTATTTACAAAAAGGTCAGCAGGTCATATTTGGCCTGTGGGTTGTAGTTTGCCAACCCCTAATATAGACCAGTGGCAGTGGGGGGGATGGGGTGCTGGGATCCACTTCTTCCTCAGTCCTACTGACTCCTCAATGGAGGGAGCCCTTTCAGCATTACCCTTGCGGTCTCTCCCCACCCTGGGGTGGACTTTGAAGGAAAACCTGGCCACACACCCAGTTTCCTAACTTTTCATTACGAGCTTCCTGAGGAGACACACGTCCTTTTCCAGCCACCTACTCTGTCCTGCAGTGTGGGAAGCTGGCTTGGCCAAGACTTTGGGTGGGTACAAATCTATTAAAGAGGATTTGAGATAAGAAACAGTTTTGCTCTCACAAATGAACCACATTCTCTAAAACTGGCTTCCTCAGTAATCAGAGTAATAGTTGAGTCTCCATGTATCAGTTGGCCCAAAAGTTTGTTTACAGAAAAACCTGAATGAACTTTTGGGCCAACTCGATACTTGACTCTCTTCTTTCTCAGCTGGCTCAGAGCTGGGGCAGGGAAGTGAGGTGCTACTTATCAGGCCCCTCAGAGCCCTCGGCCTAGGCATCGACTCATGACACTTAGACTGGGAGAAGGGGGCAGGCCCCAGCTTACCTCTGTGGCTCAGAGCACTGCATGTACCACGAGGTCTCTCCTTGTCCCAGGGCGCCAGCCTGCACAGCTGAGCTGGAGCAGATGCCCAGTCGGTAGGCTGGGCAGTCTGTGACGGTGGTTTCCCAGTAGTGTTGGCCACAGGCAGGCAGCTCCTCACCCAGCACTGATGGGATTCTGCAGGCAAAGTTCATCAGGAATTGGCAACCTTTATTTCATAGAGATCAACGTTCATAAACGCACCCACAGTTTAAGCAGGATTCTATCCTTGGAAACTGCTGGAATTTGACTAAAGACATTCATTGTTCGTGCTGTCCCTGACCTTGACCTGAGGGCCACAGAATTCCCCAAACATTCAACATGCTTTTAATGTATTTCTGCTGCCACACACAACACGCATGTATTACACATAGAATCTCTTAGAGGAACTGGGAACTAGAAAATAATTAGAATAATGATAGGATAAAAAGAAGAGGGCTTCCAAAAAAAAAAAAAAAAAGAGGGCTTCCCGGGTGGTTCACTGTTAAAGAACCCATCCGCCAATGCAGGAAACGCAGGAGACTCAGGTCTGACCCCTGGGTTGGGAAGAACCCCTGGAGAAGGAAATGGCAACCCACTCTGTATTCTTGCCTGGGAAATACCATGGACAGAGGAGCCTGGCGGGCTGTAGTCCATAGGGTTGCAAAGAATCAGACGTGACTGATGACTGAACACACACGCACAGGATAAAAAGAAACGGCACCAATCTGTGGCCCTAATGGTAAAGAACCCACCTGCCAATGTAGGAGACATAAGAGACATGGGTTCAGTCCCTGGGTCAGAAAGATCCCCTGGAGAAGGGAATGGCTACCCACTGCAGTGTTCTGGCCTGAAGAATCCCACGGACAGGGGAGCCTGGTGGGCTACAGTGCGTAGGGTCACAAAGAGTCGGACATGACCGAAGTGACGCCTGCACGGCTTTGAAAGGGAGTGAGGAAATACAAAGCAGGCAAGAGGAGAACGCTAAGAGAGAATGACTTGGAGAGTTTTTCCCCCAAAACTTGCACGCACACAAAATGGAGTCTCTAAAACCTTTAACCATGAGTTCCCGTGTCTGAGGACCTTCCTGGGCACATAGACCAAACCAGGTGCTGCTCCTGGACAGCAGGCGTCTGGGGAGGCCAGAGCAGAGGGTAGTGCGGGGGAAGCGGGTGTGTTGTTCGTGCTCTGGAGAAGCTTGCGGTCAACAGTCTTGGGGGCTGGGGCCTCTTTAGATCGCAGTAGGTATGCCTAAGAGCCTGTTGAAAGGTTTCTTTTTGTCTCACCTCAGCTACTTTTGTAACAGGCATGGTGAAGTGAACCAAAGCACTTTCACCTGCTGATGGGTGACCTTGTTTGCATGAATTGCTCAGTTTTGCTTTGAAATGGCTGAGACAGCAAGGCAGCATTTTTAATTTAAGCAGCATTAATATTCAGTCAGCACCATCTTCTGCTCCCCTTTAGCAGGTGAGAAAATGATTACACAAGAGAATGTATCTCACTTTCTTGTGTCTTTACCCAACAACCTCATTTCAGAGAGGTGGCTACTGATGGGCGCTTGCTTTCTGGAGTAAAACCTGGTTGCTTGATATGTATGAACTAATTTTCAGATTAATAATTAATATAATTCTATCAAATACATTACAGTTATTATCTATTATTATTAGCGGCCATGAAATTAAAAGACACTTGCTTCTTGGGAGAAAAGCTATGACCAACCTAGACAGCATATTAAAAAGCAGAGATTTTACTTTGCCAACAGAGGTCCGTCTAGTCAAAGCTATGGTTTTTCCAGTGGTCATGTAGGGATGTGAAAGTTGGACTATAAAGAAAGCTGAGCGCCAAAGAATTGATGCTTTTGAACTGTGGTGTTGGAGAAGACTCTTGAGAGTCCCTTGGACCTCAAGGAGATCCAACCAGTCAACCCTAAAGGAAAACATTTCTGAATATTCATTGGAAGGACTGATGTTGAAGCTGAAACTCCAATACTTTGGCCACCTGATATGAAGAACCAACTCACTGGAAAGGACCCTGATGCTGGGAAAGATTGAAGGTGGGAGGAGAAGGGGATGACAGAAGATGAGTTGGTTGGATGGCATCACCAACTCAATGGACATGAGTTTGAGTAAGCTCCAGGAGTTGGTGATGGACCAGGAAGCCTGGCGTGCTTCCCGGTCACAAGGAATCAGACATGACTGAGCAACTGAACTAAACTGAACAGTTATTATCGTCAGTCATCTATGAACCAACCTCCAATATACTTCTTTTCTCTTTGATTTTTTGAGAAATCCAAAAGAGACCGAAAATCTAAATCTATTTCTTAAATCTTTTTTTTCCTCCTGAATTCACTTATTGGTATATGTTTAGCACTTCCAGTGTTCTGGACCCTAGGATAGATTCTGGGGATTCAAAGATGTGGACGACAGGGCTGCCTGAGGACCAGTCAAGATGGAATAGCTGATGTAGGATTCCACAGGTGCTCAGAACTTTTTGTAGATACGATCAAAGGGTGCCAGAGCCCAGAGAAGGCTTGGCCATTTCCAAGCCTTTCCAAGTAATACCTGACCTGAGCCACAGACAGGTGAATAGCAGCCTAAGAAGAAAACAGTGTGAGTCGCCGTTGGTGGGCTCAGGGCAGTAGTGAGAGCTTGCTGGCTGTCCACCCCTGGCACACCAGTGCCCACAGGAGCATGTTTCACATGGGTTACGATTTTCGAGAGTCTTTCACTTTCTTCCATTTGGACCCTCAAAATAACCATGAGTGATTGCAGACAAATTGCAGAGCCCTCTCCATGCTATGCCCTCCCCTTCTGCCCTCTTTTTACTTTGCTGCTTCCTTTTGTGGGGGACTTCCCTGGTGGCTCAGACAGTAAAGAATTTGCCTGCAATCAGGAGACCCTGGTTTGCGCCCTGGGTCAGCCCTAGAAAAGGAAATGGCAACCCACTCTAGTATTCTTGCCTGGAGAATCCCATGGACAGAGGAGCCTGGGGGGCTACAGTGCATGGGGTTGCAAAGAGTCAGACAGGACTGAATGACTAACACTTTCACTCTCCTTTTGTGGGCCCTTCCGGGGCAGAGGGGGCAAGATCTTGAAAGTCCTGCATGTGGCCAGCTCCAGAAACTCAACAAAATGTCATTCTCCTCTATTCCTTTTCAAGTGGATTGATACAAAACGTGATTTGCTGTTGAATATAATCGAAGAATGAACCCAGGCTCTTTTTTCACTGAACCAGAGATAACGCCTTAAAACAGCCTATGTGCTAAACAAAACCATCTGTGCTTGTATTTCCAATAAAAATATTGACACTTGCTCCATGTTTGAACTATCTCCATCACTTTCCCTTAGTAACAAACCATAACCGAACTCTGCAATTTGTGCTTGCTGTCACACAGCGTGTGCACCCAACCAAGGATGTGGCAGGTGAGGCCACACAAGGCCTCTCGTGCCTTCTCCTTCTACTCACTCTGTCAGCCGTCTCCTCTCAGCGAAGCTGATCACTGTCCCATTTGAGGAAATCTGCAGAGCAGGATGAGCCGTTTCCCTCAACAAGAGAAATCTGGTTCCTATTGCGATCAGAAAACAGGATTATAATGTTACAACGTCCCTGGCCAAGCCCCACCTTTCAGATCTTAGTTTCCCCTTGCTTCTGACATCAAAATCACCCCCACCCCCTGCCCCCAGGGTGTTTTCAGGCCCATGGCAAAATTCTATCCATGATCAGGTCTCATGAGCTAGTGACTTGTCACCTTGCCTGGTGCCACAGGAGTGTGAAACCCCCCTCAGCCCAAATCTAGCACCTACTGTTATACGAAGTATGCTCCCCACCCAGCACCTACCTCACCTGGAAACTAGTTAGAAAGGCAGAATCTCAGGCCTTCCCCCTCGCTTCCTGAATCTCAATCTCTATTTTAACAAGCTCCTCGGGAGACCCATGTGCACGTTCAGGTCTGAAGATGGCACTGGTGTAACCTCCAGGAGTGCTTCTAACAGTGGACGGTACAGGCACCACACTGGGACCGTGGGGAACACTTCTGGGCAGACAGTTCCCCCGTCTGCTCTCTACAAACATCACGCTGTCCCTAACCACAGCACACAGCACACATGGCTTGTGCACAACTTTTTGCTGGTTAAGCCAGTCACTTAATGGGCCACCCTCAAGTTTCGGCCTCAGTCTTTGAGTCTAGGATAAGATAAAAAATGATCACCTTTCCATTCCTCATTTCTTTTCACAATAATTGAGAACAGCCCAGTACTTTTTATTGGCATCATCAGGGTATTTTCCCCAAAAGGCCCTTGAACAGTTATCATTTTCTTGAGTTACTCATACATTCATGTATTCAACAAACATAAACTGGCACCACCATGAGCAAGGCATGGAAAATAATTAGAAGAATAAGACTGGAAGATTATTCATGGAGTTCACAGTGTCATGTATCAAGAATATCTTCATCCCACTCTTCCCAACACACACACACACACACACACACACACACACACACACACACACACTCACAGACTCAAAACATACCCACCATCTACAGAAGATTATAAACCAAACATGAATCATCTGAGGAGATTAAAAACATGTCAAAGCCCATATCTCAGTAAATTAGATCAGGATTTTCAGGAGTGGACCCCCAGCATGTTTTTTTTTCTTTTTAATTTTTTAAGCACCTGACTGATAGCCAATGGGTAGTCTTAAACCAGAAAAATAAAAGAAACACCTTGACCTTTGGCCAACCCTGGGTCCTTATGCCAAAAACCTAGCATTGCCAGCAGACTGGGAGCTTAAGAAGTGGCCCTCTAGGATGTTTTCTCTGGGTGGTGGAGGGAAGGAACGGGAATGTTTGGAAGTAGTTCTCTGTGTGCAAAGGAAGTACCTCTGGTGGAAATGAGGGCAGCTTCACTCTGCTCACTTGTCCCAAACGCATTGATGGCTCTCACGTAGAAAAAGTAATTCTCATTGGGTTGGAGATTAACTTTCAGCTGGAGTCCTTTAATTCCAGAGAAAGATCTAAACATGAAAGGAAAATAATAATTTTAAAAATAATGCTACGTGCTAAACAATACATCATATTTCAGTCCTGCAGTGCGTGAACATCTTCTATTAACAAATCACTTATTTTTCCCTTTTTATGACCATGGAGTTAGCAAGTCAGATTCTATAAAATGGCCATCTTCCAGTAAGTTTACTTTATCAAATCATTTCTACCTTGGTCAACTTTTGTCTAATATTATGCCTTCCAGAATGCTCTTTGGAACAGAGTCAATGAAACTTTTTTTTTTAATTCAGAAAATAGACTAATTTTGTGGTTAATGAGTCTCCAAGCATACATTGTTTCCTTTATGAAATTCTTGCCAAGAGGGCACTTGTGGATTAAGATGATGTTAAACTAATCTATAATGTGAAAAAAAAACCACTATCTAATTAACAGATCCTGAATAGTGGAAAACTTGAAGTGATGATTTTGTACATAGCCATCATGTCAAAGTCACCCAAGTTAATGAAACTGAGGATCTCTAAAGAAGACAACATCCTTTAGAGAAAACTTAATCCTGGCAAGAAAAGAGAATTCTAACTGCCAAATAAAATCCCCAAAGTTGTTCCTAAACCTCCCATTTACAACAAAAGAAAAATACTGGTCATGGTATTGGAAAGGCAGTAGGCTCGGCAAGTACACTGTAACATCCCAACCACTTAAGCTAAATGGACTTGCTGGATGTGAAGATGGAGTTCTGAACTTGAAATGAGCTGGAATCATTTTTGTGCCTCTTTTCCATTCTCTTTAATCTGCGTGATTATCATATCCTAGGGCATTTATACAAACAAAGTATACAAGTGCTCTTCTTTTACCCTCCATCTGGGGAGACTTTGGACAAGTTAGGCTCCTTGCTAATAGAAGAAGTTCTAATCCGAGTGGTACAGAATCAGAATCCTGTCCCTCTTAGATGTGCACTGGATACTAGTCATTGAAGACAATAGCACAATAGCCTTCAAATCCATTCTCAGAGACAGAGAGTTTTTTTTTTTTAACTGTTTGCTTTGATTGTTCTTATTTTCTTTGGTTTTATTTTGTTATTAATGAATGTGCCACAAAATCATTAGAATCAAGAATGGCCACTGTTCATTCTCAGATTGATTTTCTTTTTCAGGTTATTCCTCCTTCTGTTGATTTATTTCATTCTCAATATCTACCTTAGAGAATACCATGAAGGACCATGAAAAGGAAAAAGTATCACTGATCCAGGAAACAAATTAATTTAGACTTTTTCGAAGCAGAAAATCTGTACAGAGTAACAATTCCTTCCGGACCAGGGCAGCCCTGTGTCTAAAAGCAGGGAAACCCCTTGTGTTTCTCAGCAGGAGGGGCCACAGAGGGGAGAAGCCTGGGTCTATTTGTGTATTTGCTATTTAGTACTTGGCCCTGAGAAAGGTCCCTGTAAATTCCCCAAACCTTATTGGTTGTAATTTCAGAACCTACCACCTAACCAGGCCCTTGGAGGGTACTCTCTTTAGATGCAGGGGAGAATGGATGGATGAAATTGAGCTACATGTCCACTGACAACTAATTATGCTTCAACTAATTAAAAAAAAACACCAGGTCCTATGACTAAAAATACAATTCTAAACGAGTATCTACATCATTATTCTGGGTTAAATGTATTGCTGACCTTGTTTGAACTGATGACTGAAGATATGTTTTCAGTGTACATTAATTATAACAAGCTTATTGTCTCAATAAGCACACTCAGATCTGAACTGAATTTCACACTTCATCTACTCATTAAATAACTATTTATTGATCATTTATCATATGCTCAGGTCCTGCCCCTGCTTGACAGGACTAGGTGAGGAAATTTCATCTCTAGAAACTGGATATAACATAAGGGTTTCATTTTGTGATAATGAAGTTATTAAATGCCAAGGATGCTGTTCTGGGGTTAAGTTTTGCTCTTAAATTTTATGAAGTCTGTCAAGGAGGAAATTATATGTATATATATATGTATATATATATATAGAGAGAGAGAGAGTCAATTACATGCTATGTCTTATTAGTCATTTAAAGAACAAAAGTCTACATGGTACAGAATCCAATATATGGGATGACTGTGCAAACAGGTCATGTAGACATGAAAAATATGCACCATGCCCTCACTGAATCTACAAAAGCACCAGGCATGAAAATGGAAGTCATATGAAATATGGTAGGGTTTTATTGTTTATAAGTTACTATCATATGCTCAAACACCAAGACGAAGGCAAAAAAGCTCAGATACAAATGGTTCAACCCTATGTCTATTTATTCTGTCTGATCTCACTTGAATGCCACAAAAGTTTTCATGTCAGCTGTCCCTACTGTTGAGCCACATGAAAACTTCACAAATTTTGCAATTTGAAATCTGAAGAGTGGCACTCCTCCATAGATGATGATATTTTTATTTCAAAACCAAAAACTTGTCATAATTGCAACTGAATCCACATGGTTATAATGAGCTTCACATAGTCTGGAGGAGAATTAAAATCCACAGAATATCCAAATTGAGGTAATTGATTAAATAGCACATGGAACTCCAGTGAGTTATTGGTGCTTAGGTAAGAAGAGATTTCAGTCTTATCAACAATGTGACCAGTCTGATGATTTTAGAAGTTCAGGGCCAATAATAAAATCCAAAACACAATAAGAAATATGACTCAAAGAGTCACTCTGGGTCATAAGTGTGGGATCCTCTCTACAAGCACCACAGTACAGTGGGAAGGGAAGGCTTTATATTGGAAGTTCTGGGAATGTGAATATTGTTAAACTCCAAAGTTGTAAGGCAGAGAGAAATATTCAAAGGAGACCTACTGTCTCCTCAGAAGTCTGAAGGGCTGCCATGTGAATGAGACTGGTCCCTCTTTTGCTATTTCAGATGGAAATGAGTGGAAGACCCCAGAAGGCCGATGTTTGCCCAGTATAACAAAGGCTTCTCTAGTTTGAGCCCTTTCGTTCTTTAGTTTTTGCAGGGGATGACTGAAAAGTTTGCCACAACTATCCATAGACAATGGGGCAAGAAATATCTCACATGAGAACTGAAAAGGATCTTTATGAAGTAGAAAACCACTAGGGACTTAATGCTTATGAGAAAATACTAAAAGCATTCCCATTAAATCAGAGAGAGACATGAGGGTAAAAAAATTGAGAAGCAGGAGGTAAAATTATTATCACTTGCGGATAATATGACTGCTATCTAGAAAACCGAAGAAACTCAGCTAAAAAACTCAGAATTTAGTGAAATAGCTAGATGTGAATCTAATATAAAAAATCAAAATCTTTCATATACAAATAACAACTAGATAGAAGATAAAGCAAAATAAAGACCTTATTTAGAATAGTGGCAAACATAGCAAAAGTGTGTAGGATTTATATGAAAACTATTTTTGAAAATGATGATGAAGGAAAGCCCAGTAAAGACCTGACTAAAAGGAAAGGCAGATCAGTTCTTGGAAAGGAAAATGCAACAATCATAAAAACTGCAATGCTCCCTAAATTAATCTATCAACTTAACATGGTCTCAACAAATACCGAATTATCAGGGGCAGAGGATTAGAGCGGACTACACAGTCGGACTCTAAAGGTCATGTGAGAAATAAACTAGCAAAAAAAAAAAAAAAGAAGTCATGAAAGGGCAACCTAATCTACATGACTTCTAAAATTATAAAGTTATAATGATAAAGAGGGCATGGTACCAGGGCATAAATAGATGGGTCAGTGGAACAGTGTATAAAGGTTGGGAATAGCACCAAACACATAAATTCTTAAATATATAATAATGGAACTATTTCAAATCAGAAAGGAAAATGTTGGCAAAGCTGGATAGCCATATTAGAAAAAAATTAAGTTGGATTCCCTACTCCACACTTCCTCTTGAAAGTATGTATTAACTAGTATTAACATTTAAAAAAAAATATGTATCGCAAAAAAAGTTTAAATTGCAGCTTGTATCATAGATGAAGACTGATGTCCTTTAAAAACAAAGAACTTCTACAAATCAATAAGAAAAAATACTACACTCTAATAGGAAAAAAAATGGGTAAAGGAAATGAAAAGTTCATAGAAAAGGAAGTACATAGCTCTGAAATATACAAAAAGACGTTCAACCCAATAATAGAAATGCACAATTAAACTATAATAAGATTTTGTTTTCTACTTATCAAACTGTGAAAGATCAAGTTTTATCACACCCTGTGCAGGCAAAAGTATGGAGAACCAAATACTCTTACATGCTGCTTGCCTGAGTGTAAACAGCTACAGCGTCTATGGAGACAATTTGCTAATATCTATCAAAACTCAAAATGTCCTTACTTTCTAACCAATCATGATACTTCTAGGAATTTACCCTGCAGATATACTTGCACATGTATGAAATGATATATGCACAAGGTTTTCTCCGCTCTTTGTGACAATGGAAACAACTTAAGTGCCTCTCAGTTAGTCAAATAAATTGATTATATTCTTAGAATACAATGAAATTGGTTTTTTTTTAAACCAATGCAGTTCCATTCGTATTGCCATGAGATACCAAGAAATATTTTTAAATAAGAAAAATAAGGTGGAAGAAATATATATAGTATGCTACAATTTGTTGAAAAAATATAGCTGTTATATATGCACAGACTATCTAAAAAGATAAATATGCATCAATTCAGTTCAGTTCAGTCGCTCAGTCGTGTCTGACTCTTTGCGACCCCATGAATCGCAGCACGCCAGGCCTCCCTGTCCATTACCAACTCCCAGAGTTCACTCAGATTCACGTCCATCGAGTCAGTTAACAGTAATAGCCTCTGGGGGCAAGGAGAAATGAGTAAATGAAGTACAGATAGAAAGGAGACAATTTTCACTGTATTCTTTTTTATGTCTTTTGAATTTGTACCATATTTATGTATTACCTATCTGAAATTAATTAAACAATTTACTTTCAGAGCTATATTACAAGTTCAGAAGCTAGTTAAATGTGTTTGCAAAATGCACATTAGTTTGAATTCTATAAAGTAACTTCTCTAGGAATTTTATAATTCAACAATTTGTGTTGGATGGAAGGTGTACATGTGCTCAAGGTAAGCTGAGGGCTGGTCACCACGAGGAGCAGTGATCCCCTGCACTGCCGTGTCCAATACCTGGATCTGAACATATTTCCTCCCAGGAAAAGGGGGCGGCATGTGTACAAACAACATGGAGAAACCCAGTGCCATGACTCCTGGAAGCAGCCTACAGATGGTGCTGTCACTGCAGAGCAGACAGATGGCTAAGTATGAACTGTTTTTTAAAAACACAGTGGGCTCTTATGGTTGGCAGCACCAACATTCAGCTAGTCAATCAACACCATTTAACGTGAACTGTGAAGAGAGCACATTGCTGGGCTCTATGGGGACCAGCTAGTAAAGTAGTGTTTCCCATACCTGCCTGGGCATTTTAGACCTTCTGAATAGGAATCCTTAAGAGGGGCCCGTGAATCTAAACTCTGACGAGTATCCCAGTTGTTGTTGTTGTTGTTGTTTTAATGATCTGTTAGGTTTGAAAAACATAATTGTAAGATAGCACAGGGTGAGAAGGGGTGGGAAGGAGAAACAGGAATAAGAAGAAAAATCCATGAGAACATAAGCAACATGAAATTCAAGGACAACTAACGAAACAGTTTTAGCTGTTGGAAGCCATTTATAAAAACTTAATTAACCATAAACATGGAATTTTCTGTTTAAGATGAAAATTTTTGGTTCAATCAGGATTAAGAAGGAAATTCTTTATATGTTGACTTTTTTTTTAAACATAGTAAATAAATATTTTTCAACAGGCCTTTTTCTTTTCATTTGATAAATGAGTCTTATTTTAAGACTCAGTGTTAACTAAACATCACTATGAGTTCATAATAGTGTAGAAACATAACACGAGGGCAGAATCCTGATGACCCATGGAACTCAGGCTTTCCTATAATTAGAATCTCTCACACAATCAAAGAGAGTCAATCAAAGAGATCTTTCCAGCAGAAGGATCCTAGAGTTTAGTTTTCTCTATAGTTAGTTACCCTCCAAAGTTTGAATGATACCATTTACATTTCAGGCAGAGAATCCCAAGAACCTAGTAACATCTGTTCATTCTTCTGGATTCTCCAAGCTCTCCTTTACCACTCCAAGGTCACACAGGTGGACAGTTACCTGAGGTCCCATAGAACTATCTGCACAGAATGGCGATTTAAATCATGCTTTCAGAGCCCGTTTAAAAAATGGTTACATAGGGAATGCTTCTGCATCTTTTGTAAAACTGCTCTTAAAGACAATCACTATTATCTTGTTCAAGAGCCCTTATATAAAGATCTACATGAAAAATTCATCTTATAACTGAATCTCTAGAATTGTCTCTCTTAGTGAAGTGCTGTGCTTCCTTTTTTAAAACAGATGAGTTATGTAATCTCTTTCTTTCTCCCTCTTGCTCTCTCCCCCACTCTTCTGTTTGCACTTTAGCTGCCAGGAAGTTCATATTTAAATTGCATGTTCCATTGAGGTATTGTTCTTAACCTGTGCTTTGTGATACAGTCTCCTTACCTCTGCATTATCTGGCTCTTGCCCTTACAGGGTTGTTTTTAGTGGCTTTAGTATGACTGAGTCTTTCATTGTGAACAATTGGAATCGTTTTGAAAACTGACAGATCATAAGTTAAAAGTAAAAAGAAGAGGTTGGTTTTCCATTGACTGAGGTTTTACTATACAACCAGGAGGTGTATAGAATTTTAAATGATCAAAGTTAAATCAGATTCATTTGGGAAGAAAGATTTCATTTAGAAAAAGCTGAATGCCAAGAATTTCTGTGGAGGTGGAGTTGTGGGGAGTGGGGGGAGGTTATCCTATTCCCTCTTAATTACTCAGTGAATTTTGGCCCAATCATGTCAGTGGTGCTCCTGTCACCCTATGAAGCAAGCATGGGGGAGGAATGACTGTCTCCTTTACCCACAGGCTGTGCAGAAGGTCAAATCACTCACCCTAGACTGTGTGGTCAGTCATCACCTGTCCAGCTGAAAGCTTGGTAAAAAACGTTTTGTTTTGGTTTTTTTTTTTTCCAAATGCTGGGATTCTTCGTCTCCTGATCAGGCATTGAGTTCATTAGGAAATTCACCCTTACTTTTCCTTACAGGGACCAAGTGGCAGGTGTCCCCAGCTAGATCACCCAGCTGTGACAGATGATCCTGTTCCTGCCCCACCACGTGTGACCCCAAAAGCCGGAAGCAGGAGAAACAGGAGCTCATAGATCCAGCCCCCGGAGCCCAGCCCAGCCTGAGGGGCCTCCCAGGGAGGGCGATCCAGGAGGGTCTCTCCACCCGTCGCCTTGGCCGGGGGCCGGGGAGCAGGAAGTGCTGAGTCTCACAGATTGGTCATTCAGTGCACAGCTTCTTTCTGCACAGCCCACACGGCCAATCTCTGTACTATATTTCTCTCAGTTTTCCCTCCTCCACCCACAGTTCTGCTGACTTCTCTCCACACAGGAGAGACAGAACAGCTGAGGAAACAGCCGAGCGGTGGAAAACTTTTGAAAGCGTTTTGAGCCCACCCACCCTGAGGAGAGCATTCAAAGAAAAACAGGAAAGGGTGAGTAGGAGCTCCCTCAGCCCCCACACACAAGCCAGGGATTGTCACTCCCGCCCACCCCCGAGCCCAACAGGGGCCGACTGCTGGGCTGGAGCCACAGTGCCCACACACCAAAGTATGCAAATGTGTTTTCTGTGAGGATGATGGCATGGAGACAACTGCTCGGCTGTTTCAGACACCACGTCAGGAGGCTCGGGAGCGCAATGGGCTCACTGCATTTAAACACCTCCTCTAAGAGGTTGACCAGCATCTTTTTGGAATTTCTAGAGGTCATCGTTCTGGGAGAGTGAATGCCAGTCTGAAGATGGATGTGTTTCTGTTCTGGCAACCAAAATTAGACTCCCTAATCTAAAGGGTAATCAGTGCCCCCCGTGTGCGTATGTGCAATTTCATATTAGTCATCCTTTTTTCCCCTCTTCATTTCAATTTCTCTTCCTACTCCAGACGAGAGCTTTTAAGGCTGTCTGTCTTTTCAGGGATTGAGGGTGAGAAATATCTAAATTCATTTAGTTCTTAGTTCTGTTTAGTTCTCCATCTTTTCTTTGCTAGAGACTCCAGTCAGTGAGATGGACAAAAGGAGATTGGCTAATGCCATCATTTATCTACTCATTCACTCATTAAACAGACCTGTAATGAAGAGCTGCACAGAAAAGCTTCCTGTTCTTACCCAGTTTTTTATGGGTTTTTTTGTATGTTTTGTTTTTACATCTGATTTAGCATAGGGGTTTTGCATAGAACCTAGAATGTATGCAAGGGTTATGTAACCAATGGATAAAAAAAGATTATAAGTGTCCTTCCCTATAAGTGATCCATGAAAAGGTTTCCAGTCCTCCAAGTTAGACTAGTCCTATCTCCTAATTAAGTATCCATTCACTAAAATTAACTCATTCACCATTCTTCTTTACTCTGTGGGCACAATTGGCTTTTTTTCTGATTTTGAATGACATTATCCTCAAAACTGACCTAACTTTTATTGTTCTTGTCAGTATTATGTATTCAATGTGAATGATATATACCCATTTAGGTAACACATGCGTATTGAGTAGCTACAATATGCCAGATACTGTCCCAAGCACTGAGGCTGCAACTTTACATAATAACCCCTTTATGGAGCCAACAAGTGAGTGGGATCAGACAATCCTTGGCTTGCTGTTCTTTCCAAGACACAAAATAACTTTAATTATGCACTGCTATGCAGAAAACCAAAGTGAAGAATGTGGTTCTAATAAAATGGAAAACTAGGGATGGTTTGCTTTGTTAGCTAGGGGTGATAAAATGTTGAGATTCTTTGTTTATCAGTTCCACTGTCTGACTAGCTGTCTACAGCTAACATCCTAGAGGTTGGCAATATAGATGACTGCTAAATAGCTAATGTTTAGTAGAGTTTTGAACCATCAGACATTGTAAGGAATGTTTTAAAGCTGGTGTTAAGAACCAGATGGGCAAAGACACAAGACACATGACCACTCCAAAGGAGTCGAATTTTCTTTTCCTCCTGAACTCTTAAATTGGAGAACCAAAAAAGATACAAATGAGTTTTGCAGCCCTGGGCCTCTGAAATTAAGGATGAATTATTTCACAGTTTGTTGATGCCAACCAGAAATATAAAGCACTGAGGCTTCTTGTATTCGTGAGGGAGCATTCTGATGTGACTTATCAAATAAACAGGGTAGTGATTTGCGGCCAACAAAATCATGCTTGCCTTAAAAACGATCTATTGCGAGATTCATCAGGTGTCCAGAGAGCCTGGAGAGTCATCTTTGAGCTGTGGATTGAACATACCATTCTACCTCCGGGCACTGAGTGGTCTTTTAACACCTAACTGGAAAAGAGCTCCATCTCCAACACAGCCCCAAGCTATCAACAAGGCTCAGAATGTGGAATTTCCCTTCATTTCTAAACTTGTTGGACCAGGTCCATTCAATAACAAAGGATTCTTGTATTGGTCCATAACTTCTATAAACTTCTGCTTATCCAGCCTCTCAGATGTTCTCCTTTGGCAAGAAAAATTAAGAGAACCCACTGGCAAAGTCTCAAAGGGATAAATGAATGACAAGTCATGTTTTAATAAGCTCAACTTTTGTCTTAATGAAATTGATGGAAGGCCATTTTTTTCCCTAGAAATGGAACTGGCATTGATTTCTCTAGCTTTGATGAAGGATTTGTTTGGAATGCATTCTTCATTGTTGATAGCAAATCGACTTTTTTTGAGAGCCTCAGAATGACCAGAGAAAGGAAAACCATTAACTAAAGGGGTTCTCTTTACATCTATGTTTTTCATATGACAAAAGAAACCAAGGATATACAATAACTCCAAGTTGTCAGGCTGTTAAGGTATGTTAACACCGTCTGTGTAATGATACAAGTTTTAGAACTAGTAGAAAAAATAAGATGAACCTGAGTTTGCATCCTGACTCTGAACTCTCACTCCATCATTTAATACCTTGGCCAAATTATTTAACCTCCCTGAGTCTCATTTAATGGAAGTCATGACCTCCCTTCTATAATTGTCAAGAGGGTTAGATGAGACTTAGCACAGCTCCTGACATGTCAAAGGCCCTCCTTCCTTCTCCCCTTTTCCTTCTCCCTGAAGCCACACTTATGAGATGACATCACAGTTCCCTCAGTGAAGCGGCTACTAGGTTTCAGGGTTTCCAGATTTCTGCTGATTTAAGAACCCAACTGTGCTGGTATTATTTATGCAAATGCCAGCTGAGGACCAATGGTATAACAGGGATGAGTCACTCCAAAGCACTCCTTCATGGTCTGGTCTTGCCTTGGAAAAAACTGGGTTTTCCTCACTGATGATGGAGAATGATGGGAGAGATTGCCTGGGGACTCAGGCACTTCTGATCAAATGCTCTCACAGCATCAAGAGTTTTTATGCAGAGAATGTCCAGGACTCTCATGAGTGACATTCAACAGTGGTTAGCAGCTTGGATTCTAAAATCTAACAAAACAAGATTTGAGTCCTGATTGCCACTCACTAGCTGCTAGGCTCTCAAATCATCTGTTAGCTCTCAGAGTGCATGTAAGGATTAAATAAAGCAACATACATAAGGCATTTAGGACAGTGACCTGGTATATAGTGAATGCTTAGTAGAAGCCAGTAATAATCTCTCTGTGTTTCTGTCTTTGTCTCACTCTGTCTTCCTTCCTCTATTCTTTCTTTCTCTTCCTAAGTCTCTCTGTCTCTGTCTGTGTATGTGTGTGTGTTTCTCTCTCTGAGTTAACCACTCAGCTATTTGCTAATCATTGAGTCCTGCCTTCCAGCAATTGGCACATTAACAGAGACGCTGTTTCTTGTATGTTTACTGTGTTCTCACTTCAGCTGAAATGCCTACATCTCACCCTTACACACTCCACTCAGCGTTGATTCATCCTTTGATCATTATTTTGTGAAGCTCATCCTCACATACTTGAAAGAAATGATAATTATTGCTCAGTTGAATCAAACCTCACATCATAACTAAATAAATAGCTGTGGCTTGATCGGGAAGATAATCAAGAGCTTAAATAATAGACTTTATTAAAAAGCTGTCTGATTTCATACCATTATTTCCAAGTTCCATATCCTGCCAAAATAATTTACCTCAGTAAATTACTGATTTTTAAATGTCTCTAGCAAAATATGGATATAAATAATAATAATCTAAATATTCATAATCGAACATCATTCCCTATTGCCACAGACTGGAGGTTAAGAATACACCACCTCAGTGAATAAATTAACATTTACCAAAGACCCACAGCCTTTTATTAATAAATTTTAGCTTCATAGTTTTTATTGAGAGAGCTTTACATTTCTTTTTTCCAGGAAAATCTCTAGATTTTTCATGCTCTAGAAGAGGCAAGTATGTCTGTGATAATATAAATGTAATTAGTTCCTTTTTATTGCCAATATATTATGGAGACATTCAAATTTACATTATATACACGCTCACTATTAGTCTCCTGAGTTAGATGGTACCTATTCTGTATGACTACTAAAAAAGCATAGAACACATGCAATATCCTGTCTAATGATTCAAGTTAAATATACCTCAAAGAATGTTCTATCTTATTAAAATTCACACACATTTTCCTTACAAGGGAGCCACCATTCTGCATTGTAGCGTGTGCTTTATTACAAAGTTAGAGTTCATTATGAATAGTGATAGAGTTGCAAATCCAGTCCACAGCTTCATTAGCACAGCAGGGTTTTAGGAAGCATTTCTCCCTCTGTGAGCATAAACTTAGAGGCTGGTCAAGAGCCCTGCGCTGGGTTTCTGGCACACCAGGCTCTTCCCACGCAGAAGCGTCCTTACCTGAGGCCCTCGCCCTCGGGAGCGTGCTGTCTGCAGTACTCCAAAGTGTAGGTCTCAGTGGCCTCCAGGCTGGCGGGCCGCCAGCGGATGGTGGCTGAGTTCCAACACACGGTACAGTCCTCAGCCCGGATCACAGGGGTGGAGGGGGCTGCGGGGAGAGAACCAGGGCAGCTGTGGAGCTGTCTATGGCAGTTCTGCTTCCCTGGTCGCTGGGCTTGGGGATGATTTTAATATATTTTTTTTAATATGTCCGAGTTGAAAACCCAAAAGGTAAAATATACATAGAAATATACATAGTGAAAGGTCTCCCTCTCATCTTTGCTTTCAAACTGCCCAGTTTTCACCCATCCTCAAACAGCTTCTAATAGTAGCTTTATATAAATTCTTCTATAAATCCTACCAGGGTTTCTTCTTACATATACAAGCAAATGAATATGAAGATTTTTGTCCCTTCCTTTACACAAAAGTTAGCTGCCCTGACCTTGCCGTCAATAGGTACTCAATAAGTTGTTTTAAAAGGCTAGACGAAAGAATAAAACAGAGGGAGTGAGTCATTTCTCCCCCTAAGGGAGTTACAATTATCTGAAATACAAAGCAAACTTGGCGTATGACACACCTGCTTAAGCCCCTGTGAAAAGATTCCAACATGGGAATGCATTTCCAGCTGAATACCATTGCTGAAAAGTCTTTTGGGGGCTCCTAGTACCCATATGAGAAAGCCTGAGCTTCTTACCTTAGCAAGTGTGAACTCTATGTACTAGCCTTTCTTAACTCGTGTCCTCTTCTCCTTGTTTTTAAGTCAAAGAAATAATACCAAAATTCTAGTTGTATTCTGCACACTCCCTACTCTTTCTTACCTTGACACCTGTGCTCATATGTCTTCTTCAGATGGGATACACTCCTCTAACATATTACTTCCTACTGGTCCTTTAATGAGTCCATTTAGGCATAAGTTCTAGGAAGTCATTCCTGAGCCTGTCCCTGCCCCAGCCAGTCTTGGATATCCTTCCGGATCACAGCCCTTACCACACATTTTCCATGATTTTTTGTTTGATATCTCCCCCACTTGAGTATGAGCTTCTTGAAAAGAGGAGCCCAGTCTTATTCACTATTGCAAATGCAGCACCATACAACACCCAGTCTGCAACAGGTGCTTAACAAATGCTTATTGGTTGATCTTAATAGTCTGTAAAGAACTGAGTATTGCCTCTTAACACCCCCGTAACATCTCCTTTTTGTTGTCGTTGCTTATTGTTGTTTAGTTGGTGAGTCACTATAGTCCGCCAGTCTCCTCTGTCCATGGAATGCTCCAGGCAAGAATACGGGAGTGGATGGCCACTTCCTTCTCCAGGGGATCTTCCCAACCCAAGGTTCGAACCCATGTCTCCTGCACTGGCAGGCAGATTCTTTACCACTGAGCCACCTGGGAAGCCCCTCCCATTTCCTTACCTGTTCTAAAGATTGCCCTTTCGCTGGGCAGGCTACATCCTGTGAAATTCACAGCCATTACCCACACTTGATAGCATCGGTCAGGTTCTAAATCTTCAAAAACACAGTAGCTTTCTTTCACGGTCACTCTGTATTCTTCTACCAAATCTAGCATAAAACACAATCATAACTCTGAGGTATCTTCCTAAGTTAACTGAAAGCTATAGCTACTGGAAAAATTCAACTACACATTTTTCAGTGGGAAATACAAACTGATAAACTTACAGATATCACTAAGTGGTAGATAGCATTTAAGAACACTCAAGCAATAACATTCCAAAAGATAAGTAGAATGACATAGTATTACTTGTGAACATTTACCAGAACGTAATAGCACATCAGTAAGATTTCAAATTTCATATACCACAATTAAAGTAACTTGTTTTAATAGCAAATACTAAAATTGCATGGAATTTGTGTTAATTCTAGTAATACACTCTCAAGAAAAGTCTTAAGAAGCAATGACAATATTTTGAAAGAGTACGTAATAAAATAAGGACAATCCCATGTTTCCTAAATGTACACTGTTAAAAAGCATCTTTATAGATTAGCAAACCATTCAGTATGATTTTCAGTCTCAAATCTTGATTCCTTATCATGAATTCCAGAATTCTTTCAACTAGAGATTTCCATAATTGATAGAAATACTTAAACCCTGTTGATAGAGCATAAACTGTTCTAAGAAATAACTTTGTTCAATCAAGACATTTCCTAAAATTACTTATTTTACTTTAAGTATTTTAGTAGTAAATATTACTCAGTAACATTCTGAACACCTGCCCCTTGGGCCAATCTGATCAGTCTTACTGAAATTTCTTTCCTTTTAAAAGAACGATTTTCTTTTCTAAATTAGCCTCTGATAATTCCAAGTATCCTCTCATATTATTCTAGGATGTCATATCTTCAAAACCCCTCCAGTTAAGAAACCCAGATTATTCCCTTTTAAAGGAAATTTAGGAACTCTTCAGCTCAGCAGGTTCCTTCAATTGCATCTCTCTTTACCAGTGAGATATACTTTCTGGATGAAATTTTGGCTTAAATAACATCATAAAGACATATACACACTGAAAAACATTTCCCCCGTAGCCTAGAACCTGGGACTGCAATTCTCAATAGAATTATCCTTTTAGACTAAGTCATTTAGCCTGGTACTCCTTTTAACAAAGCACATAATATATGTTATTGGGGACCTATTACACACAGCATAGTATCACAGTCTAGACCATCAGATTATTGAACTGGCATCAGCAGAGTTCAAGGCATCAAAGGAATGAGACACAAGACAGGTATGTGTTTGAGGCATGGCAGGGGAAGGTGGGGAGGTGAAGCACTTTTATAAAGTACTCCAGGAAATAAACAGTTGTTAAGAGGAGTCTTGGAGAGCCATGAGGTTCTTTGATATAACTGGATATACAGGGAGGTGAAGTGTGGTATAACAAAACAGAGTCAAGCAAATAAAAACATAAGCTTTGAAGTCTGAAAGATATTTATTTAAAACCTGTCCTGGTCCCAAGTAATTTTTGTGGTCTTGGGCAAATTATTTAATCTCACATCCGTTTTCTCAATTGCAAGTGGGAATAAGAGCACTTTTCTTGTTGTGCTGTGACAGGTATATGGTAATAGGTTCCCAATAAGATATGAGATCTTACAGACAAATTTAGCCAACTTTACAATATGCCTATGGTTGCTTTCTTACTTTTTCTAATTTAAGTGTCACATGACATCCCAAAAGACTTAAATACTGATTAACAGCGAAATAAGTTATAATTCATTTCTTATTACAAATTGGTTCCTATACCATGTCAATCTTGTCACATGCTCATCTAATTTCCAAAAATATGGGTCTACCTTCAACAGGCAACACAGAATGTCAGCACTCCCAACTCTGATCCATCAAACTGCCTGGCTTCCAGGACTTATTAGAGGTCTTACTAAACAGAGAGATGTTTACAAAAGGCTCAACTGTAAGACATGCAATCCATTCACCCTCCCAAGCACTTTTACCTCTATCTTCACATTAATTTGGGACACCAGAAGACTATACCATACAGTCTTCTCATGCCTTGAGAAGTATGAACTCTGAATTTACCTTTATAGTTTGTTTGCAGCTTTTATCAAAGGGGGATCTGAGAAAATGCCAACCATGATATCCAATGCTGCTTTTGCACTAAAATTACTGTGGAGGACAGTGTCCTATATACAGCTCATTTCTCCTCTACAAAGTGGGACACTTTATGCTTGTGTTTTAGACTTCAGTTCTGATCGAAACTTCGTTTTCAACACTTTGGTATGTTACCTCATGCCTGAAAATGAGAATCACTCAATTGCTCTTGTTGACCTGAGAACTCAAAGCCAAATTTGAATTTCAGTTAAAATATTCATGTTGAAAAGTATTCATTCATGAACTTTATTCGTGTTAAATTATTCATCATTAGGATAATATTTATTCATTCTCGTTTCCTTTGGTCCTGATTTCCAAATTTTGCTTATATGTCATTTCATTATATAATTGCTGGTTCATTGTTGCTTTTATGAGTGGCTACAAATGCTTTGTGGAAAGAGTCCTAATAGGTATATGCTTAAATACTACACATTAAGATGTAGAAATGTACATATGCGTCTGAATATGTGTTAGCAATCCTACCGTTTACTTCTTGGTCATCTTGTGGCTCCTCCATGCAGTAAACCTGGAATGAGTCAATGACATCTTCTTTGTTCATGCTCCAGTAGACTGCGATTGTGGTGCTAGTGGCAGAATTGGGTTCCTGAGGTTCTAATCTAGGAGGTTGTGGAACTGGAATATAAGCAAGATTTATTATAACTAATGCTGTTTTACTGATTTCTTTTTCTTTTTGCAAAAGTCACCTGTGCTTATTGATAATAATACAAGCAATATAGAAGTACATGGAGAAAAAATGGGAGGGCTCTCTTGTTCTCAACAGCCCCCCAACCTCAAGGATATCCCTTGGAAGCAACCATTGTTATTATAGTTGTGTGTATCTCTCTCCAAAATGTCTTCTCTGCATGTGTACATATACACTATGATACACATAGATATAAAAAAAAATGGATCTCCCAATGGGATCACTCGATAATATTCTTCTTCAGTCCTATACTTTGAGTAATAAACTTATACAAGTTAGAGCATGCACCAAATGATTTGGTTTTCCTTCAAAACAAAACCTTGAGTTTGCATTGCTAGTAACCAATATCATATCCTTCTATGTCAACATAGAATCTATATTCAAATAGAGATCGATGAAACCCTTTTTAGCTATAGTTGCTTTATCATCAAGGCTGCAAAAGACTTGCATGAATAAAATATCAAAATACACTTTCTGAAACTACTATCCCATTTTCCCATATCCAACATGACTATACCTACAATTTTTTTTAATTCTTAAAAAATGTAAAAATTACATGAGGGAAAAGCACCCTATTGACTGATTCAAATATAAGGTTTAGATGTCTAGTATAAATTTATTGTTCTGATTTTAAAGGCAACAATGTTCTCAAGTGTTTTAATAGAGATGTAAAAAGTTTATAATTATGCATATTGAACATTCATGTACATACAATGCCATAAATTCAGCTCCTATGAAATTCTTCTCCAAAATTTTTGAGATATAAAAGCATTGAGTATAGTTTACAAATTAGAGGAAAAGGTTATTCCCATAGTTGAACAGATGAACTGTTTTAAAATTTATTTTTGTGGTTATTATTTTCCAGTCAACAATCCTGAGAGATGAGCTTGCTGAATAATATAGGCTAAATTTTATGTGATTACTTTATTTAAAAAAAGTCAACAATGAAGGGAAAGAAAACAAAGGTTAGTTCAACAGGAAAGTGGAAATTAGAAGAAATAAATGATTCTAAATTTAGAGAACGGAACAAAAAGAGACACACTGAAAAGATTCAATACAGAGATAAAGAGCAGAGGAAATACACAGTTATGAAAAATGAGAAGGAAGATAAGAGAATGGGCAAGTTTATGAGCTTTGGAGGGGAGAGGCTGGCCTAAGGTTAAATGCCAGATCCCCTACTTGTAAGCTTTGTTACTTCAGCTTCAGTTCCTCTATCTTTAAAACAGGAAAACAACAATAATGCTATTTCCTCCCAGGATTGTTGTAGAAAGCAAGATAATGCATATCAAGTGCTTAGCAAAGTACTGGACACGTAACCAGTGTCAACATTCAGAAAGCAACATGGCCTTTGCAGGAGCACAGAAAACGGAGGGGAGAGGCAGGCAGCCCTGACGATGCAGCTGAAGTAGAGACCCGTCATCGGGTAAACACAGAGGGACCACAGACGTTTAAGACGTGCCGGGAGGCTGAAAGAGAGGGCAGGAAGCCCCCCTGTCAGAGCACCTCCCCAAGGGCTGACGGTGCTTCAGAGGCTCTTACACTATCTTTGACTTTTCTGTTTGTCTTCCCAGCAGAAAGTCAGTGTCACATTTTAAGGGGTCCACCAGATAAATGTAGTTCAGTAAATTTTCATGTTGCCCTGGTTTATGGAAGAGCCAAGCAGATTGACTATTGTCTATCATCTTTGAAGTAGTGCTGGGAACTTTCTGAAGAACAAACAATGAAAATGCTCCCTTTTCCTCTATGAATTATACATTGAGACTTACCTGCTTTTTAAAATGGTAATATCTTTTCAGAAATCTTTATATCAGGTAGCTTAGCAAACTTTAAATTGATAATTGAGCCCCTCCCAAATCAACAAATTTTAAGGAATAGGCAGTTGTAGGGAACTAAGCAATGCATGTAGGCTAGAAATAATTTTGTACCTAACCTACTCCTTTAAAAACAATGACACTAAAACATCTTATTTCAAAACAAGGATCACTTTTATTGTTTAAACTATTCTAAAATTTAAAATGGAGTATGAATATTCCATGTATGTAATCTACTAACAGTGGCTCGATTTACAATTCCTATGCGGCACAAGAACATCAGAGGCTCTGACTTTATACATTATCAACACTATTTACACTTCTAGAGTAAGAAACTTGAGTAAGAGTGATGCCAAAAATGCAAAATGATTTTAAGGCTTCCAGACATAGGCTAAGGAACTGGGCAAAGGCATCACCCCCATGGATTCCCTCTGCCTGACAGAGCATGCCCATAAAGAGCTGTCGTGCTCAATGAGCTAAGCATTAGATCAGCCTGCGCTTCAGTACTTGTAGTGGATACAGATTCCCACACAACTGAGCTTTCAAGAAAGTCCCCAGGAGAACAGCATTATCTGCAGTAGCCAAAAGGTGAAAGGAACTCAGAAGTGTATCAACAAGTGAATGGATAAGCAAAATGCAGTATCGACATACAATGGGATTCATTCAGCTTTAATAAGGTAGGGCATTTTGACACATGGTACAACACGGGTAAACTTAGAGGACGTGATGCTCAGTGAAATAAGCCAGTAGCAAAAAAGACAAGTACTGCAGAATTCCATTTATACGAGGTACTTAAGAGTAGTTAAATCCATAGAGACAGGAAGTAGAAGGGTGGTTGCCAGAGCCTGGGGGTGTGGGTGGGAGGAATGAGGAACTGTTATTTAACAGATACACAATTTCAGTTTTGCAAAATAATTCTGGAGCTGGATTAGCGGTAATGGTTGTACAATGGTGGCTTCAATATGGTTAAAATGGTCAATTTTATTTTACACAAATTTTTTTTTTTTTTTAAGTTCTAAGGAGCAGAGTCAAGAAGCCTTGGGGTGTCACGAATCTATGGTTATCCCCCCTTTCACAGCAATACACTCAGCCTCTTTGGTGCAGACCAGTGGATCAAGCGCAGAGACTCTGAAAGCCAAACACCCCTGCCACACACATCCCCAATAGCTGTGTATCTAGAGCAATATGAGAAACAAGTCTCTGTTCCGTCTATTTCCTCACCTGTCAGATGGGAATAACAATAAAACCTGTCTCCTAGAGTTGTGAAATTAGAGGACAGTCCAACTAGAAACAGTCTCCACCCTGCCCGGCATCACGTAAGCAGGAAGAACCATTAGGGCTGCTCTGTTTCTCGTTATACTCTCTGAAGCAGAGGCGCAATGTGTGGCGTTCAAATCTCACAGACCAGTCCCCCCTAAGAGCTTGGAACTACTGGGACTGCCACATGTACTGTTTGTGAATGCACCATTAACACTTTGTGACCTCTGAAATGTACAAAACGCCCCCTCACTGCCCATCAGATTCAAAAGAATGTCCTTGAGACAGGGTACTCAGGGCTGGTGCACTGGGATGACCCTAGGGGATGGGATGGGGAGGGAGGTGGGAGGGGGGTTCAGAATGGAGAACACATGTACACCCATGGCTGATTCATGTCAATGTATGGCAAAAACCACCACAATATTGTAAAGTAATTAGCCTCCAATTAAAACAAATAATTTTTTTTTTAATCCCTTAAAAATTAAAGAGCTACTCTGTTGACCAGAATTTCTTGGTTTGCAATCTTGGCTCCATTCAAATGCTTCTTAAAGACATGATAAGAAAATACCCCTTTGTTCTGAGATATACCTAAAGAAAATCCATTAGGACAAATAACTGAATTTTTCATTTTATTTAGTGTTGGGGGCTGGGGGGGAGCTTTTTTGTTTTTCAGTTTTTTTGAAGACACAGTAGACTTTTACTAGTAACTAAATTAAAACTCCTCACGGGAATAAAAATTAATTCTCAATTTGAAAACAGAAATTGTCTTTATGGTTTGCTTTGCAAGATTATAGCATCTTTTAAGGAGTACATTTTACATTAAGTGAAACTTGGTTACTTCACTGAAACACAGTAGCTTTGAAAAAAATCTAAATAAATTTCATTGTCTTGTTTGTTAAAATAGCACATTAAAAAAGTATTTTGAAGAGTCGGCAGGATGCTTTTGACAGCTGAGCAGGAGGAGGCTCCTGGCTACATAGCATGATGCTGAGCTGTTAGTTCTCTATGTTAATCTGTTTAGTTTGAAAAAAAGGAAAAAGAACTCAACTGAAGAGGGGAAAGCCACTCCGAAAGAAAAACCTGTACAACATATATGAAAATATTTGATTTATCTTTCCTTTTATACCTGGCTGCTGGCGTGAAGCAAATAATCTCTAAGAGAGAGAAATCTTCTTTAGAGAAAAAAGAGAGAAGACCCTTTGATTCCATTGCTTCGTCCCGCCTCCTCAGTATTCCAGCACAGTCACAAAGCTTCAAATGGAAATGCCGTTTATAACTGAAATGGTATGCCAGTCTCACACTTTATTTCAGAATCTAGCTTTAAATTCTTACAAGAAAGATTTTTCCTTTTCCAGTTATAATTCCTTAGCTTCAAAAACTTTACAAAACAAACAAGAAATAACTGCCAAATTTCACTGAGGTAATTAATATATCAAAGTTCCTACCAGCCACTTGTTTTAACATCTGGTCACTTCTTGCTGAGCTATCATCATAATGTTCAAAGAGCGAAAATGCGGCAGGCATTTTCTCTAAAGAAGCAGTGTTCTCCATTGCAGAAAGCAACCTGTTGGGAAAATAATTCTGTTTAAGTCAAGAAATTATTAACATATACACAATGAAAGCTAAGAACAATTATTCAAAATGAAGTTGTTCTTGGTATTGGTGGTGGTGGTTTTTGTGAGGCATGGTAGCCAAAAAGGATTTAAAATGTTTCAAAATCTGGAAAGATACGTCTAAAATCTATTCATAGGATTCTTTAGTGCAACTGGTAACATTAGAAACTCCATTCCTATATCCTTAAATTGAACAGATTCCATTGAATTATACATTCTTAATTTTGCCTCTATAAAGTTAGTCCTAAAAATGATTACACTTGAATGATTGTTTTTATTCCCTAAAGATAAAAAAGGTTCAGAGCCCATCTGGAAAGTCAAATACTTTGTGATGTCTTTGCTGTTTTCAACTCTCAATATTATATATCTAGCCATTTAGTCTTTCAAGAAAATACACACATCTACTAAGTGCCAGGCACTGGGTCAGCAACAAAGGAGGATAAAGTCTGTCTATTCTTGAAAGACTAAATTAAGCCACAGTATATAAATTATTAACTTTTCTTTATATTCAAGACCCTATTAGGAGGGATGCGCTCAGCATTGGCAT
This sequence comes from Budorcas taxicolor, assembly GCF_023091745.1. Lineage (NCBI taxonomy): Eukaryota > Metazoa > Chordata > Mammalia > Artiodactyla > Bovidae > Budorcas > Budorcas taxicolor. The sequence continues at coordinate 10,896,994 of NC_068919.1, read as the reverse complement.
CCAGGTGAAATATGGACTTAAAAAAAGGGTTGATTCTGAAGAGGGAAACAGGGGAAGGAAGGACTGCAAAAGCATTTATCTTTAGCATGAGGGCCTAAAATTTGGTGAGAAGCTCTCCTCTGTGTACCTTACTCAAGAGGACAGAAAATACCTTCCAGAAATTAAATCAACCATTAGGAACTCCATGGACGTTGGGGTTTGGGCAGTAAACTCTAAGCCTTTTCACTTGCTACTGGAACTTTCTTCTCCTAGCCACCTGTGTGGCTCCTGCTTCACTTAATTTGGATCGCTATTAGAAAGTCAGCCCCTCAGAGAGGCCAGACCTCTGCTTCTTCTTACTTAACTCTGTTGTGCTGTTTCCTCAAACTCATTACAATCTATTTGTTTCTGTCTACTTCACCTGAGTATAATCTACATGCCAAAAAAGGACTTTGCTGGTTTCTCTACAGTATATGTTTCTTGGCACATAGTACGCTTTCCATAAATATATGTGAATCAATAAGAGGATAAGGTTTCCTTTGGGTAAGAATATCAGGATCTTAGGTCTGGAAAATTTATCAGTATAAGTGGAAAACATGATAAAATATAACTGAAATATTTAATGAATGCTCACTATGCTTACAAGTGTTACGAATAATAAAATTCACTATCTTCTGATTTGAGGGAGATGCTCCATTAGGGGCTTCAAAGAGGAGGTGATTTTGCTGAGTCTTAAAGGATCTTTAGGAGTTTCCTAGGCAACAGAGTATGAGTGTTGCTGAGAAAACAGCATAAATGAAGGCATGGGGCTATAAAAAAGTAAGACACACTCAAGGGCCACAGGGGACCATGGACCTTGAGAACTGGGAAATGGAGACAATTAGAGATGAACTAGAAAGGTGATTTGAGACTTGACTGGGAAGTCTTTCACATCCACCAAGAGTTTCCATTTTGCCCTTTAAGGCAAAGAGAGTCACAGAGGGTTTTACACAAGGGAATTTTAGAAGAACACCCTGACATGAGTCTGAAGGGAGATCTCCAGCACATGGAAAGGCAGTGAAGCCAGTTGGGAGGCCCCAGGATGCTCTAGATGAGGGAAGGCAACGTGAACCTTAATTAAGGCTTTAGGGATGCAGGGGGTAGGAAATAATAGACTCAAAATGAACAAAGAGGGGCTACGAGTGCATATACTAAGCCCTCTCAGTACATGTCACTGACTAAATGGAGGACTCTTCATAGCACAGAAGCTGTAGCTATAGATAAAACATGTAAAATGTTTGAATTTTCCCTTATGCACTGATCTGTTAAAATTTATTGGTGTGTGTAAGGGCAAGCCAATGTCTTTTTATGAGCAGGTCCTACAAATGGTTGAGACTCTCTTCCATTATTATAACACAAAAGAGCAAAACAGAAAAAGCATGCGTCCTCTTAACAGAACAGCATTTTCTAAGCAAATGTGTTTTTCAGAATATGCAAATTTTGAGTCTAAATATGCTTGACAGCATTCTTTAATTTAAGCATTTTTGGTGTTGTGAAAAATGATTTAATATGCAAGCATTGCCTTTAGATATATAATACGATGAGAGGGAGAAAAAGCAGCAAGGGGAAGAACTAGAAAATTAGCATTTCTCATAGGAACACCAATAACATTGAGACTTTAAGGTACAAGTTATCATGAGAACCTGAAAGGTTTCATTTCAGTGAAAAAAATCAATCTTCATCACATATGTGCACATTTAACAAGATTTTCTTTAATTGTTCATATTTCTTCATCAAATCCTGAATTTTGTTATCTTTTTTCTTTACAGAAAAATAATGGTTATCCCAAGTATACTTTCCTTTTGGCAACATGCAGCTTTAGCAAAGATTAATTCATTGCCAATTGGACAATGAGATCAAAATTAATTAAAAAGACACACAGATGAACAAGTTCAAGCACAAAACCAAAGAAATGGTATTTAGAATTAAACACATGTCAACTCATATTAGCAAGTTAATATTCTAATGTTTAGAAAAATAAAAAATGTGAAACTATAGCATTTTTAAAGGCAAATACATTTGCAAATTTTCATTCACTAAACTTTCTTGCTGATTAGTTTCTTCCACAAGCAGATGAAATATAATAAATAAGCAAAAATGCCTGTATGCTGTCCAGTGCATATGGAATGGCATTCTAAATCCATATACTTTGGGGGGTAAAAATAAACATCAATAATACTTAGAAGAAGTGTGTAATTAAAAAAATAATAAAGAAAACTGGGAGCAAGGCCTGGGTATCAGTTTTCAGACCTGCACAGTGTGCCTCTGGCTCCTGTGTCAGAACTGGTCTCAGTTCTGGTCCAGAACTGGTCCCACTACTGGATTCTCCTGTAGTAGATCTGGGCTGGAGCTCCCGGAATCACCACACAGGTAATTCAGGCACAGCCAGTCTGTGGCACCACTGGGCCAGAGGACAGGCTGTTATAAACCAGAGGTTCTCAATCCTGCCAGTCCATTGAAATCACCTAGCAAGCTTTAAAAATGCCCTGGCCACACCCCACAGCAGTTAAGCCAGAATCTCAGGATGTAAGACTCAGTCATCAGCATTTTTTAAAGCTCCCTGAGTAATTCTATTTATAACAAAGCCACTGTAATAAAACCCTTATTGATTATTGCCAGTATTAATACACAAATTGCTTTCTTAAAGCATTTTGGCAATATTCTTTTTTTTTCCAGAAGTTGTAAATATAGTTTAATGTAGATATGAAACATAAATTTTAAGGGGGAAGTTTTAGTTTCATTATACATTTGTTATCAATTTTTTCATTCTCTATTTCCTAGCCTATATCTTTTTCTTCATACTAATTATGATAAAATTATGGAAGAAATGTTTACATATTGGCAATATTCTGTTGAATAGATTTCCTTAACAGGTAAATAGGATTCATCTGTGTGGTTCTCATCTAAAAAATCAGGTTTCTAACTGAAAACCATTTTTATATATTTTAATATATCACAAATTCCTGATTTTTTACTTTATGCTATTTTACAATTTGAGACTGAATGAAGCAAACTGAAGATGATATTCACAATTTTAGAAATTTACATTAAAAGGGTAAAATTGATTAAAGAAATAAACAAAAAAACATTAGGCTCAGCCTGTAGGAAAGACCTCAAGCCTGTCTATGGGGCAGAAACGAAAATTAGTCAGATCAGTATGAGCATCTCATTATCAGATGCTCAGAAGATAAACAAAGATTTGTTGTTATGTGTTTTTATAAACAACACTTCCTGATTTCTTGTTGAGTGTTTTGCCTTTAAAGAACTTCTCTTAGATTGAGTGTTAAAAACAACAAACACGAAACAAAAATCAAAAGAAGATTCATTTAGGTCAGCTGAACAGAAAGAGAAGATAAATGTATGCCTGTCTTTTGAAGAGAAAATGAGAGAACATTCCATTAAAGATTACATAAGTCATCAAATTGCTCAAGGCAGATATGAATGATCCTTTCAAATACTCATATACAACCAATAAGTCAAAGTATATACAAAATGTTCTGTACACAGTGACGGAAAAGATAGCCTAGTCTAGATTAGGTTAGAAATACAGATTACATCTCAAGGAAGCAGTTAAAAACCTACATTATGATAATTGTTATTTAACTAAAGCACATGCAGTTTTCTTTCAAAAGCTTTCATTTAGCTTTTAAAAGCACTGTAGCTAAAAGTGCAAATCCAGGAGCTCACTACATGTATGTCTTTTTTAACTGGCAGCTCATTTTCTATAAAGCACCAAAATATTAAAAATAAAGCATACAGTCATGCTCTTCTCAGCCACCACTACATTGTGCCACGTTTTCTATACCTTTCATTGATTTCCTCAAAAGACTTACGAAGGAATGAGACAGAGAGAGAGATTGAGATGGGAAAGGGGTGGGGGGAGAGAGAGAGAGAAACTAGTTAACAACCATAAAGAAAAACCGCCCTGGAGAGTTAAGATTGTGTATGTTCTAATAATCATTACACTCCTCAGCTACCTTTGAGGTTGTTTCCTTTTGGGGGGCTTCATTCCACGCAGCAAAGGAATTAGTGCTCAGAAGGGGTGGGGAGCGGGGTCTCGGATAGAGGGGGCTTTAGGTCTGCTCTCTACCATCAGCAAAGTGGCAACACTTTGCCTCTGCTCTGCTTCTCTCTATTCATTAACAAATGAATTAGTTTCCAGAACTGAATTCTCTGAAGCAAGTAAAATGACTGAAACGTGTTCAGTGTGTGAGAGAGAGAGCGCAAAATGTAATCAGTAGTTATCTCTAGATGATACTTTCTCTGTGCTTTCCTATATTTTCCAAATTTTCTAAACTGCATATATATCACTTTTATAAGTAGGAAAAACATGCTTTTCTTTTTCACAACTTGTTCTTCTAAAGAGAAGAAAATACTCTTATCAAACCCAGGTAAGATTCTTAGGGAACACAAAGCACTTTATTAATGTTATACTTTACATGAGGTACTTAATTTTAAAATACTAAAGCTTTGCCTTAATTAAACATAATGCAACTGAATGATTTCACCCTCCTCTGAGGATGCCACGTCCATCCCACCCAAATTTTCTGCCCAGTTTTGCCTTGCTCCATCTCCAGTCTTCACTAAAGGGCTGGGAGGACAGAGGAGCTTTGACAGCTCATCATAGAAAGGTGCTTTCCTCAGAGTTGACAGCTGGGTCTGGAATTGCCCTCGAGGAAAACATCGCCAACACTTCTGGTTAATCCTGGCTCTGAGGAGAACCAGCATTCTACCGCGGTTTAGGGAATTGGGAGAGCAAAGAGCTGCCTCTGGGCGAAACTGGAGGAGCACCCAAGGGATTCCCTGTGCACAGGTACTTATCTGAATTAAGGAATCTGGTCCCCAGGAAGACCCTTGTAAAAAGATTAACATGATATCTAAAAGAGGTATCATTCTATGTCTTTCTTTTGCATGCTGAAAGCGTACCAAAATGTTGCTCTCCGCTCGGTGAGGCTCAGAGGGCATGGTCAAGAGGTCATTTCAGATTAGGGCATGGAGTGGGGACGGGCACGGCAAGATCAGGCCTGCACCTACAGGCAGCATAGCACAAATAAAGTTTTCAGGCTGCTTTCCCTCCCTCTTAGAAGGCGATCAATCGTTGTGACAGAACGGACAGATGCTGCTGCAGGCTGGCTTCCATGTGCCCTTTCGCTGGATCTGGGTGTTACGGCTTTAAGGACTGGATGGACCTTTTCCATGAGCATCTGGCATGCCCTAATAATTTTTAAATGAGAATTATAGAAACTCCCCAGAGAGATATATATGATCTCAGAAAATAGCAAAAGTTGAATTTTTAAAAATAGACTTGGGCCAGACTGGGTTCAAGGTGTCTGGATCTGTTTGAAATGGTGCTTACAGTCAAGAAAACGGTCTCGTCAAGCTCCTCGGCTTCTCTCACGATGGTCTCCAGGGTGTCCTTGGCAGTGTCCATGCTCTGCAGAAAATGGACCATCTGGTCATGCAGGAACTCCATCTTCTTTCTCTTCACTTCTTCAAAGCTCTGGGCTTTCTCATCATATTGTGCTAAAACCTTCTTCATCATTTCCTCATTCTGTTCTTCTAGCCGTTTCTCATTTTTACTACAGTTTTCCTAAAAATTAAAAACAAAAAACCAATTCTGAGTGAAAAAAGAAGTATATGTATTTTTCACGAGAAACACTAGCCTTTTAAAGAATTAATCTTGGGCATTCTGGTAAGAGAATCACAGATGATGTACACAATCTGAATTTTCAGCCTATCAACCTCCTTTGCCATAGTTATCTCTGCAACAGAATTCACTGTAAGAAGAGACAATCTAGAAGGATTTAGTTAATGAAACACACACAAAAAAATATCTGTAGGGAAGTCTTGCCCACCTGCATTCCCACACGACAAAACCTGGCATCACAATGAATGAAGATCAGGTAGCCAAGAGGGTTCAGTGCCATCTTTCCCACTATACTAAAATCAGAGTGTGGAGGAGGAAACAGCGAGGATACTGGACAGGGTGCCACAGCCACAGATGCTCTCCAGGGAAGAGGCACCTTCTGCTAGAGTCGGAGAAACCACATGGCTTGTCTGGACAAACTCTGATGCTTAGCTGTCCTGACTAGCGTGTGTGACAGTTTCTCAGTCATGTCCGACTCTTTGTGACCCCATGGACTTACCCAGCCGGGCTCCTCCATCCACAGGATTTTCCTGACTAGAGGGCTAGTGATGAGGTGATCATATTGTTTACTGTCTGAAAGGAACACTTTGGTGGCAGTGGAGGTTGGGCAGCAACAGCACTAAAAATAACCAGCAGGGGCACCCCCGTCCAGTACTCTTGCCTGGAAAATCCCATGGACTTAGGAGCCTGGTAGGCTACAGTGCATGGGGTTGCAGAGAGTCAGACACGACGGAGCGACTTCACTTTCACTTAACTGATTTACAGCAGGAGTTAAGCAGACCTTTCACAAGCAAGCTAGAACGAGGAGTGATGGGGAAACTGCACTCCAGCCTCCCACAGAAGTCTGTCAATACTGACTGATAAGTAAGGATGTCTGGGCTTGTCGGGAGCCAGCACGGGCCATCCCACCCATGACAAGGTCATGCGGAAGAGACCTGATAAGCAAGGCTTCAGGACTTGAGGTGCTCCCTAGACCAGCTCGAGCATCTACCACCAAACCAGAATCTGTCTGTTTTATTATTTTATGACTTTCACCAACTCTCCTGACATTAACAGGGGGCTATCCCTGACCACCTTTCTCTGGAGAAAATCAACTTAAGGCTCTAGCTAATAAGTCTCCTGGACATGAGAGGAATATTTCAAATCAAACCCCCTCTGTTAGCATTCTAGCTTGCTTGGCAGGTTTATCCAGACTCTTGCAGCTATGCTTGTGATTATTCACAGCCTCCCAACTGTGAGAGGTACAGGAAGCCTAAAACATAGACCCTTTCAAAGAGTTAAAAGTTATTAGAGTGGTGCTGGTGTAGGATTTCATTATTGGACCAATGCTTGTTGCTAAGTTCCCATATCTCTTATCCACTGTGCACCTGGGAGTGCATTAGTTAACATAGTTGGAATGTAAGAAAAACAAGTGTAGCCTTGAAAGTAACCACATCAGGCCTTTGAGCTAATTGGTTCTTTCTTGTAACTCACTGCACCTTTGCTCCGTGAGAAATGTAACTCTGTTTAGCATTTTCTGAGGATGACATAGATTAGAAATATAAAGAAAAAACACTTTGAGGGAAAATAAGTTTTCTGGTTGAGCAGCCTTTATCAAAAGAGGGTCATAAAATGTTCACAGGCCTCGAAGGCCAGAAGACAATGTACACAACATCATTTGTGGGAAAGGTATGCAGAAAAAATCCTGGCTTCGATAAGGGCAAAACTGCTGGAGTGTTTGGGCTGATTCTGCATGACCTTGCATCTTTTATTTCCCTCTATGTACAAGTCAAGGTATAAAAGTCCCTTTTGAAAATAAAGTAATGGGCCTCGCTCACCGAAGCTTGGTCACCCCGTCTTTTTTTTTTTCTTTCTTTCTCTCTCTTACTCTCTTTTTCAGGCTGATCCCTTGGAGCATAGAGGCTCTCTGTGTTCACTTATCTGCCTGGGTTTCTAGGACCTGAACAGGAAGATGTTCTGTGTCTTCAATCCCTCAGGAGAACGGTAGGGCACCTACGGCCTCCGTGAACAGAGCAAGCTCCTTGTCTCGGGGCTTTATTGGCTTTCTGTGTAAACCAAGGAATATCAGCCTCTTTCTCTCCTCTATTTTCTTATCTACAACATTCTTTCTTTCAGTTCCGTCCAGTTCAGTTCAGTCGCTCAGTCGTGTCTGACACTTCGCGACCCCATGAATCACAGCACGCCAGGCCTCCCTGTCCATCACCAACTCCCGGAGTTCACTCAGACTCACGTCCATCGAATCAGTGATGCCATCCAGCCATCTCATCCTCTGTCATCCCCTTCTCTCCTGCCCCCAATCCCTCCCAGCATCAGAGTCTTTTCCAATGAGTCAACTCTTCGCATGAGGTGGCCAAAGTACTGGAGCTTCAGCTTTAGCATCATTCCTTCCAAAGAAATCCCAGGGTTGATCTCCTTCAGAAAGGACTGGTTGGATCTCCTTGCAGTCCAAGGGACTCTCAAGAGTCTTCTCCAGCACCACAGTTCAAAGGCATCAATTCTTCGGCGCTCAGCCTTCTTCACAGTCCAACTCTCACATCCATACATGACTACTGGAAAAACCATAGCCTTGACTAGACGGACCTTAGTCGGCAAAGTAATGTCTCTGCTTTTGAATATGCTATCTAGGTTGGTCATAACTTTTCTTCCAAGGAGTAAGCATCTTTTAATTTCATGGCTGCAGTCACCATCCGCAGTGATTTTGGAGCCCAAAAACTAAAGTCTGACACTGTTTCTACTGTTTCCCCATCTATTTCCCATGAAGTGATGGGACCGGATGCCATGATCTTTGTTTTCTGAATGTTGAGCTTTAAGCCAAGTTTTTTGCTCTCCTCTTTCACTTTCATCAAGAGGCTTTTTAGTTCCTCTTCACTTTCTGCCATAAGGGTGGTGTCATCTGCATATCTGAGGTTATTGATATTCTTTATCTTGCTCTAAATCATTCACCAACGCCATTTCTCCTGAGGGTTACCCTGGATCCTGCGGGGGCTGGACCCCAGCATGGGCTGAATTTATATATCAAAGGAGCGTTCCTATCCCCTTCTTTCACTCCAGAGAGAGCAGGGTCGGCATGAACTCATCAAAGACAGTGGTACCATGAGAGACACTCATCTGTCCTTAGCATGGAACACTGGACAATGCTTTAGAGCATCTCTGCAGAGCTAACCCAGTGAAAGGCAGGATGGTAGAGCAAGTAAGTTCCAATCTTGGCTATAAACTTACTATGACCTTGGGTAATATACTTAACTCTAAATCTCAGTTTCTTACCTATAAAATGGGAGCAAAAATAACTCCCATTTCATATGGTTACTGTAAGGATCAAATTGGACAAGCATGTAAAGTGTTTGCCCTATCATAGTTAGTACCCTATTTGCATATGTGCATGTGTTTTTAAGGGCACATCATTTATCCTTAGACAGGAAGTAATCTCACTGATAACACAGAGGGAAGATTTAGGGACTACTTTTAATGGAACAAAACCAACAATGGCAAACCACAAATGCACACACAAACCCAAATTCAGGTCATTTTAGCTTTATTTACTTGTGATGTTTTAAGCGAATTGGGATAAAGTAAAAAGGAAAAGGTAACTTACCTCAATGGTATTAAAAAAGGATTCTATCTCACTAACAAAGGCTTCAATCCTCAAGGATTTTTCTTGCAAATCTTCTAGAAAGTCCGCTAATTGAACCTGAAGAAAAGAATGAAGCTATCCTTAGTATATGACATTTGAGAAAAGAACTTCAAGCAGAGAGTTCCAATTTCCTTATAAATTTAGTATGTTTGGTAGAGATACACTATATCATGTTCACAAACAAATCAACTTTTAAATTTTCTTTGCTGCTTCATCTAAATTGACTATATAGGTAATGTCTGATAAACAATTAGGAAGCTTATGAGTGACAGCAATTAACAGTTTATTTTCCTATGCATGAGGAAGGCCTTCTTGGTCAGCTGGTGAATTCAAAGTATACTTGTTTTAGTAAACTATGAATTGAATTCTTTCTCCTTAGTAAGGCCTCAATTTTTATACACTGTCTTTCTTCCTAGATAGCAGACTTTTCTCTGCACTGGTCCAACATAGCTGAGAAACCTCCTCACATTTGCACCAATGGTTCCAGGTGCACTTGCCTCACATGACCCTGAGAAGTCACCAGGCCTGAAATCTAGCACACCAAACAATGAAAACTATCTACTAAAGAGATCTGAAGATTCTAATGACCCTCAACAGTACGTATTAGTTATAAAGGTAGCTGTGATCTTTCCTGCAAAACTTAACAACACAGAATAAAAGAGCTTCCATCCACCTGATTCACTATCCACAGAACGATGGAGAGATTACACTGTGGGAAGTCCCTTTGGGATCTGGTTCTCTGCTTCCTGCTCACGCCCCCGCCTCTTCTCTACAGGGCTCCAGGATTCTCTCACCTATGTGCCTTTTTAGAAGGCAATCCCTGTGTCTAGAATGTCCTCCCTGCCCTGGTTTGTTAGAACTCTATCCTATTTAGGCTCGCCAAAGCTGCACCTTCTCAAGACATCTTCGCCATCTCTCCAGTCCCCCTCCACCATTTCATTCACTCCCAGAGGGTTTCTCACTCAGAACACTGCATTTCCAGGATGCTGTGTGATTTGGGGGAGCTACAAGTCCAGGTTCCTTTATTTTTGTTTTTATTCCCTATGATGAGCACAGCTCTTAACATGGAATAGGAAGGGAGAGAGAAAGAGGGAAGGAAGAGAGTGATGGAAGAAATAAATGACAGATAAAAGATAATCCACCACAACGGGGATAGAGTGGAGGGAGAAGCCAGGACCTGGATAATCTACAAATGCAGCCGTCAGTTCCCGAAAAATCACAAATGGCCACTCACAAGATGCTAGAGAATTCTCAAGTGACAACTTCTTAAATTTATTTTTAATTTTTAAAAAGTGCCAACCAACTCAGTCTTCACAGTCCATTTAATGAACGAAGCAAGTCTCTGGCTTAGTCAATTTGTTTTGCACTTTCTGTTGATACTCTTTGGAGAAGGTCCGGAGAAAAATAAAAAGAACTTTAAAATGGTTTTAAGGCAGGAGACATCATATCTCTCTCTGCTTCTGAAATTTGTTTTAAATTGACAGGATTTAGACAGAATTATTTTTTTAATTTCTAAAACTCACAGAGATAAACAGAACATAATTAAGAAGGCTGGAAAAAAGTCTTCTTTCTGCTGACAGTACCCAGTAGTTGTTAGTTAACAAAACCAAAGAACGGGACATGTTTCATTGGTGCTGATGCCATCTGAATGCCTGAGAGTCCAAAAAGAAATTGAACCACGGCCTACCCCCAAACTTGACTAGGTAAAGTTTCAACAAAATTTCACACTGTAAAAATAGGACCAATATCATACAAGTTGAGAAGGATTATTTTTCCAGAAAAAAAAAAATCCAAGATTCAAATGTGTTATCCTACTGAATCAAAATGAATCTGACAATTATCAGTGACCTAACTGAATGATCATATTGAAAACCACTACCGTTACAAAGGCCCTGAGCAGAGTAACAGAGATGCACATCAAAAGCACGCGCTCTGGCATCAGACAGATCCGGGTACCAGTCCTAGTTCTGTCTTCTATGATCTTGGACTTAATGGGCTCTCTGAGCCCATTCTGTTACCTCCAAATCAAAGACAGTGACAGGATTTTTGTGAGAATTAAACAATATCCTGTATATAAAGAACTTAACATATTGCCTGGCCCATAGTTAAGTGCTCAGTTCTTGCTATTACTTGCAATTTTAGATCATTCTGCTACTGCATGGAGAATAGATTGATGAAATAAGAGTGCAGATTCCAGTTAGAAGGCTATTGAAAGGTAGGTAAGAATCTTAAAGACTAAGTGTTTGAGTTCCAATAGTATTTCTAAGAAGTAAGATATTTATAAGGATAGGTGTTGTGACTAACTTTCTAACATTGGGAGTCTATAGACATAGCCAGAAGGAATGCAAAAACTTTCCATTTCTACCATCAATTTTATAAACAAAGAAGAAATGTGGAGAAAATCAAAATTTTAAATATCTTACTGTCTTGAGCATTTATAAAGCTTGTAGTAAAATTGTTTAATATGATATAATGTATATTTTTAAAGGATCATACTGTAGATAATAGAAAATAAATTTTGTTCTATACTCTAACATGTATTTTTGTATTTAAAATTATTTCTTTTTTGGATAATGTTAAGGGCTACTTTTATAATATAAGAGACCTCAAAGACAGTTAACTGGGAATGCCAGTTATTTATCCTGGTATACAGAGAATTTAGAAAAAAAAAAAAAACTGGCACATATTATGTACCCAGTAAATGCCTGTCAAAGTGATGTTAACTAAATAACTAGGGAACTATTCTTAAGTTTTTTTTTCAGACTATTATGCCTAAAGATGAATGTATCAAATATTGGTCATTTTTTAAATTGAGAAAACAGATTAATTGTCTACGTATGATTACACACTTATACACTTTAAAATCTATTTACCTTTACAGCACTTATAGCTGTATCAAGTGTTGAAATCTCATGGTCCTTGTGAGTGCCAAGCATCGTGTCAACAGCAGAAATTGGGCTTCTGCATGTGTAGCAATATGTGTCAATCTGAGATGTTTTCATTTCCTTTTGTTCCTTCTCCGTTACCAACTCTGATAGTGACTGGTCTTGTTCTGCCATCTCTATGCCCAACTCTTTCTGTTCAGCAGACTTTCCTTGTTCTGCTCCAGTCACAAGTTCATTTTCACTGACATGTTCAAAGGATTCTTTTCCTTGAGATAACACATCTTCAGGGGTGGACTCTGAATATAGGTCTTCAGAAAGAGTGTCTTGAGTAACCACTTCATAATTCAGGGATTCAGCAAATTCATACTCATCCTGAACAGGGCTACTGCGGACCCAGTCTCCACTTGGCTCAGGAGGAACCATTATTTGAGGTTCTTCTTGCAGTGTTTCTTGCATGCAAGTTGCACCGGATGCAAATTCTTCCTCTGGGAAGGACACTTGCACTGGGACATTCAGACTGACCTCTGGGTTTGCATTTGCTGCTTCATTAGTCTGACCGCTTGTTTCATCTACTCTCTCCAGGACATGATGAGTGTCTTCAAATGGAACCGCATAGCTTATTCTCTGGGTAACCACTCTCACTTCCTCAGTGATGGGAGCTTTCCTCTGCATGGCTACACTGTCAAGAGTCTCCATGTGGCCTACTGATTCTCCTTCCCTGTAAGCTGCTTTCTGTTTTTCCTCCAGACTCTCCTCCCTGCCAATAGTTGCAAACTTGCCCCAGATTTCCCCTTCTGTAGTTATTGGTTGGTATGAATCATCCTTACCAATTGGCTTTTCTTCGAGACCTTGGCCTTGGTCCTTTTCAGTTACAGAAGTGTCATGCAGAATGTCATCTCTGAGTATGTACTTCTCAAAATATATTCCTGTTCCATCTTCAGTGTCAGAATTTCTGCTTGGAAATGAAGCTTCAGAATTCACACTGTCACCTTCAGAAGCTGTCTCTCCTTCTTTCTTTTTCTCTCCAACTGCTTCTTCATACAGATCTTTGTATAAAAATGCAAGTGCAGGTGGCTCCTCCAGAAGTTCAGGATTGATGGCTTTTGCAGTGGTAGGAAATATCTGAGTTCGTGACAAAACTCCTTCCTCTTCATCAAATAAAGGCATCCCAGGTGACTTTGAGTCCACGTCTCTGTCTGTGCTCTTTGGAGCATCTCTGTCTGTTAATTTTTGGATAACCAAAGACTTTTGGGTCTCTGGGTCAGATAATTTGCTGTAGTCCTTTTCAAGTCCATAGAAACTTTCATCTAATTTCACCAAGTCATACTCATGTTCTAGGGCACCTTTCTCTGAATGTTCTGGGAAAGAGACAGTTTCTTCTGGAACTTCCTTTGATAGTCCTGCCTCTAATTTCCATGGTGCTCTCTGTTTTTCTGGGTCAGGGGAGATGTTATAATCAATCAATGTATATTTTTCAAAGTAATCCTCTTCATCGGGACTTGTGGGCTGATTAAAGGCTAAATCACCAGTTTCGGAGTCTGTGGGTATCTCCTCTTTGGCTGTATGAATTTCCTTCTGTTGGTCTTCTTTCAATGATATAACTTTTATATCAGAATCTTCTAACTTACTCTGTAGTGTTTTATGGCAAGCAATTTCCTCACTCTCATCATGGAGGAGTATAGGCTTAAATGAGATCTTCTCTTCCAAATATTCTAACTTATCTTGCATTTGTTCACTTTCTTCCTGATCAACTGAAGAAATAAATGCAGGAGCATGAATATTCAGTATCTCACAACCTTCAGAAATGATACTGAAGGCACTCTTTTGCTCTTCAGAAAGTCCAGCTGGCTTACTAGTCACTGTAAATTCTTCATCTCTTACGCTTGTGTCTTCAGGCTCCTTAGAAACCACCTCATCAGCCCTGATTGTTGCATTAGTTATAAATTGAGCATAGTTACTGCTTGCTGAAGGGCATGGTTCATATACTTGGGAATCTTCTACAGCCTCCAAGTGGTGTTTTGAAACAAGAACAGGCTGTTCAAACATTTCAGATGTTAGATCTTTAGATGTTTGAGTAGTAAGGACTGTAGGCCTATCTGGAGTCACTTCTGACCGTGGTTGTTCTTGTTTCTTCTCTGGACTAACTTCTGGAGATGCTCCTGAAGCAAGTGTTTGCGGTTTCACAGATGACAACAGATATGAAGGTGTTTCTAAGCTCTTTGTTTCGCCAAAAGGACGATCTAAAATCCTTTCAGATTCTTTAGATGGAGAGCCTTGTTTACTTTCTTTTGCAGTACCAACTGAGCCACCTTTTGGCAGCTCTGACACTATGACCTGTCCCTTTTCTTCACTGTGAGTCACCACATCCCTGCTTGACTTTTCCAGTACCAGGTTTCCTTCCTTAGGTAAAGAGGGCTCATTTATTTCATCATGATAAGGAAGATCCACTGGAAGGAAAGCCTTGGTTTCCTCCACCAAAACTTCTCGTTCTTCTAATGGATGTGGTTGACTTCCTACTGCCTTTGTTTCCCTGATTTCAGAGTAAGCCTCTGAGATCGTGGTTTCTGATGTTTCAGCAGCTTCTGTAGTTTTAACTAATAAAAATGGTTGGGTTTCACCCCAAGTAAGACGGAAAGAGATATCTGACTCTTCGGGCTGATGTCTGGCTATACTTATGGAATATGGCTGTATTTCCTGCTCTCTCCCTTCTGAAAATGCATGTGACTGCCCTTCTTTTTCTTCTCCTTTCTCCTCCTCAATAATTTTGTATCTTTCTTTGTGGTCTTCATTTTGATAGACTTGCTGCCGCACAGTAGCAGCTTTTGGTTCTTCCAATTTAACAGGGCTAGGCCCATGTATAATTTTTGCCTTTTCTATTTCATTAATTTTTCTATGGTCTAATGGGGCTGCTGTCTCTTGTTTTTCTGCCAGCGCCTTCTTTTCTGCCAAGGAATATGATCTCATTCCCAAGTTACCTTTCTCCTCAGCTGGGCTAACAGATCTGAGTTTTATTTCCCCTTCAGAAATTTTCAAGGAAATGGGTTTTGGCATCTCTTTCCCTAGTCTGTCTTCATCAAGATCAATTAAAATGCCTTTAGGTTCTTCTCCTGGCAAAATTACTGACTCCAGCTTCTCTGATTCCTCTGTGATAGTTTTACTTCCAAAGCTCGATGAAGCTGGTTCTGGCTGTTGTGGCACCTTATCTGTTGCATCAACAGATAAGAGTGGTTTTCCTTTTTGATCACGTCTTGGCTCTTCTTTAAGAATAGAAATATTCCATTTAGATCGAGGGGCGATTTCTGGCTTCTGGAGTCTTTTACTGTCAGTGACATGAAGAGGAAGAGCATTTTTGCCTTCTTCCATAATGGATTTCTCACTCATGGGAGAATACGATTGGATTCTAAGATGTCCTTCACCATCAGCAGAAGTAACTACTGAGGTCAGGTCCATTTCTTCTGAATAGTCTAGGACCTCTTTCTTTCCATAATCGTCACTAGATGCCTCAAACTTGGATTTTGGCTGTGGCGAGACTTCTACATTTGATAACAATGCGGGTTTTTCTTTAAAATCTTGAAGCTCACCAGATTTAACTAAAGAATCTGTGGATTCTGAAGCAGTTTTAGGTTTGGCCTCTGGGAATAGATGATCCACTGGCTTCTCAGTTCCATGAACGTCAGCTGGAGCAGGACCTTCAGAATCTATCACAGTCACTGTTTTTTCTTCAGATGGGCTGGGCTGAGCTTCTAAATCTTCTTTTTCAGCAACTTTGTTATCTTGAGTGCTTGATCTAAAAAAGAAACTGGACACCCATGATGTGAAAGATGAAATTCCTTTCTTTCCCTTCTCCTCAGAGATGCTTGGCTCCACTGCCTTCTGCTCCTTGGGCGGCTTTTGTATCACCTCAGGTGACTCTAGAGGTTGAGGTTCTTCATTTTCTTGGGTTGAGGAGAGTGGTTTTATTTGTGTGGGTGCTTTCACTACGGATGGTGGTTTCCCTCTCTCATTAGCATTATCTGCAACCTTTGGCTGAACCACGTTGGATTCTTCTGATGGCTTCTCTCCAAGCAAAGGGGATATACGGCCATGTGCTTCTTTTTCAATGCCCAGTGCAGGTTCTGCCTCTTCAGCCAAGACACGGGCAGCTTTGACAAGAGAGGGAGGAGTTTCTGATTTGACTTGCTCCATTGATGGGCCAGACACTGGTTTCTGGAGGCCTCCTTCATAAGGTATTTTGATTTCTTCCTGGCTGTCTTCTTTGCAAGGCCTGGAAATTTCTGTGTTTGCTTTCTCTGCTACCAAACTTTCACCCCCAACAAAAGAAAGGGTCTGCTTCACTTCTGCCTCACTTCTCTCCACATTTCCAGCTGCAACTAAAGATTTTGGTTTGGGGGCCAGCTTTATGTCTTCAGAAGAGTAAGTTTCAGTTGCTAAGGTCTCTATATTATCACGGGAGGTATCAAGAGTAGACACTGGTTCTTGGAATGCTAAGTGAGGTTCTTCTGCAGAAGGTGGCAGAACTTGCTTTCTGATTTCAGGCGTCTGGTCTTTCTGTGGCAGAGCAGTCTTGAGCTGCCCTGTCATCAGGTCACTGGTACCAGAAGAACCCAGCTGCACAGATCCCATGACTCTTTCTTCGTGATGACTTACCAAGTCTCTTTCTGGCTTTTTCAGCATCCAGTTTTCATCCTTTGGAGACATAAGGGCCTCTTTCATGTGTGTTTCTCTAACATCTGTACGTTCAGTTGTCAGAAGTAATTTTGATTCTTCCAAAGGCAAATTTTCTTTCATAAACAAAACTTGTTTAATACCCAGGTCTTGTTTATCTACAAAAGACCTGCTTATGTCAGGCAATGCAGCAGCTTGATCTGAATCAAGGGCTTCTTCAGGCTTCTGTTGTACGAAGAGGTCAGAAGAAGCGACCTTTGATGGCTCTGCTACACTCTGCAGTACATGAAATGAGTTTGGTTGGTCAGTTTCATTTAGCTTAGTTACAGTACCTTCTGTCACTTGTGCCTTCAAATCTCCTGCTGGCTGAAAGGGGCTTATTTCTTGTTTTTCTTCTTTTATTAAGTCAGCTGAACGGTTCGGCTCTTCTGATGATCCTTTGGCGGATAAAGTGTATGACTGAAGTTCTTCTAGGCTGTCTCCTTCAAGTCGAGAGGTAAATGCTTCCCTTGATCCTAAGCTAACGACCTTAGCAGAGAGAGATTTCATTTCTTGAATCTGAGGTTCCTCCCTAAGGTATGAAGAAACCTCTGAAGTTTCAGGAACTGTAGCTGACACGTGAAGTTCCCTGTTTTCCTCTTTACCTTCTCCTCGGCTCCTGAGCTCGGGGAGGCCCTTTGCTAAGACAGAATCCTCTGTTTCCGGTAGGGGAGATTTTATATGTTCCGTCTGTATGGATCCACTTTGCCTACTTACATCACCAGCGAATTCTGAGCCAGCACTCCCAGTGTCAGGTAATTCTGGTACTGGATGTGTCTCGTCTCTCTTCTCAAGTTCCATGGACAGCGGTGCCTGAGCGAGACCTGGTTTTTCTGACCGGAAATCTCCCTGAATTACAGAGGGTGTCTCTACTGCCTGTTCCCTCTTATCACCACCGAAGGTTAAGAATGTTGAAGCTACATCTTCTGGTGTTAAATGTTCCAACTCAGGAGGAGAACTTGCTGTCACCTCATCTTTGCCTTTTGGGACTATATATTTGGGTGCAGGTGACACGTTCTGTGAGGAAGGAAGTTCAGTTTCTGTTTTCTTTATCTCACCACCTGGGCTGAGTGAAGGCACATGTTCAGGTCCCGACATCTCTGAGGCAGACATAGAATTTTTTTTCTGTGATAAATCCAAATATTCAGAGTCGAGAACTGTAGGAAATGAAAGATCTTGTTTGTCTTCCACCCTTGCTTCCTTTGATACATCTAGATGCTGAGAAGACAAAGTCTTGGTTATTGCCAACCCAGGTTTAATGTCTTCAGTCTCTACCTTTGACACAACAGAACGCTCTGATATAGAGGATATGCTTGCAGGTAAATCAAATTTAATTTCTTTCTTGACTTCGGACCAAGCTGGATATTGTGAATCAGCAGTTTCAGTGGGAGAAGGGCTAGCTTTGATTGCTACCTTGCCTTCTTCTTTAAAAAGTGAATGCTCATCTACAGGTGGTAAACCACTTCCTAATTCGCTCTTTTCTACCTTTGTTAAGACTGGATGTTCTATACGGGTGGTAAGAGGTAAGTCTGTTGGGATTTCTTCTTTTGCTAATTTGGTTAAGTTTGAATCATGCTTTGTCTCAGATGTTGTGGTTATTGAAGCACTGGGTTCAATTTCCTTCTTTATTTCTTCTGACAAAGCTGAAACTGCTACAGGTGGTCCGTGCTCACCTTCCTGTTCCACTCCTGGTGAAGCTGAATGCAGCACTCCAGGTGGACCAGTTACTTTAGAATCAAGTTTCACTTCTGTTTCTACCACTGATGAAATCTCTGGTCTAGATAAAGATGCTTCCCTTAGAGGTGAATATGGCTTCATTACTTCAGGCTCATTCTCTGACAACCTTCTCTGTCCTAGTTCAGATGTCACAGTTGGAGCTAAGTTGGGTTTGACATCCTTCTCTGGCTCATCTGCCAAGTCAGGCAGAACTGAATCTTTCATCCCAGACTCTGGGACATTTGGAGGCTGAGGCTCCATTTCTTGATCCTGCAATACATGTGCTATAGCTTCTTGAGAATCAGGCACAATTTCTTCCTTACTTTCAACTTTTAACAAAGCCATCTGTTCATCTGCAGATTTTGGAGTGAGGGATGTTTCGGGTTCTTGTTCTTTCTTAATTGCACGTACTGAATCAGGTGAAACTGTACACTGAGATGCCGGCAAAACAGGTTTGGTTTCTTCCTTTACTGTGGGTGATTGTGCAGGTGGTGCAGCTAGCGATGAATTAGACTTGGTTTCTCCCCTCTCTGAATCACTGGTAAAACCTGGTGGAACCGAGTCTTCAGGCTCAGGTTCTGAATACGTTCGAGTTCTCTGCTTCTGTGCCAGAATGAGATATTCAGATACAGATGTTGATGTTGTTTGAGCATCTGGCTTAATTTCTGCTTTCTCTGCTTCATTTGTTGAAGGGAGCTGACTCAAGTCTTCAGGTGCAGACATCGAAGGTTCAGCTCTTTGCTGCTGGGATGAACTTAGATGCTCAGGTACAGGTGTAGTCGCTGTTGGTGCAATTTCTCCCTCATCTGCTTCTGAGAAGCGGGAATATCCTGATGCAGCCATTGCAGTTAACAGTGAATCAGGCTCAATTTCCTTTTTGTTCATTTCTGGGATCCTATAGGGTGGGATGGAAGCTTGTGATGCTGAGTCTGGAGAAAAAAGTTCCGTTTCCTCAGTGTCTTCATCTGACAAAATAGTGTGTTCAGATGGTGATGTTAAACATATTGGAGAATCACACTCAAATTCTCTCTTCCTTGTTGTTGCATAGGGTGGAAATGAGAATTCTGACACAAAAGCCGAGTCTGGAGAAAAAGGTCCAATGTCTTCTTGCTCTTCTTCTGAGAAAATCATGGGGGAGGAGGAACCTTTTAGATTTAAAGGGGATGTGTGGACAATTTCTTCCTCCTGTGATTCCGGTATTGCATACGGTGGTACTGAAAGTTCAGAAGCAGAGGTGGAAGAGGGTGTGTACCGCTCCATTTCTACTGTCTCTTCTTCCGAGAGGACCATGTGATCAGGTGGGGCAGCTGAAAGTCGAGGGGCCTGGCATTCAGGAGTCCCCTCAGTTGTGGATGGTGGGAGGGAGCATTCAGGTAACGAGGCCACCTCTGGGGTATAGAATCCAGCGTCTTCCTTCTCTTCTTCTAACACAGTTTTGTGCTCAGAAACACCTTCTGATCTCAACAGGAAGACATCATCAATTATGTTTTTGGGGGATTCCTGTCTTACATTTGGTGGGACTGCATTTTGGAAGGTCAGTGCTGAATCTCGTGTGACACCCTCATTTCCTAGGTTCTCTCCTGATAGGACAGCATGTTCAGATGTCATGGCTGAAAGTGGTGGGGCCTGGCATTCAGGAGTCGCCTCAGTTGTGGATGGTGGGAGGGAGCGTTCAGGTAACGAGGCCACCTCTGGGGTATAGAATCCAGCGTCTTCCTTCTCTTCTTCTAACACAGTCTTGTGTTTAGAAACACCTGATTTCAACAGGGAGACATCATCAATTATGTTCTTTGGGGATTCCTGTCTTACATTTGGTGGGACTGCATTTTGGAAGGTCAGTGCTGAATCTCGTGTGACACCCTCATTTCCTAGGTTCTCTCCTTCTGATAGGACAGCGTGTTCAGATGTCATGGCTGAAAGTGGTGGGGCCTGGCATTCAGGAGTCCCCTCAGTTGTGGATGGTGGGAGGGAGCGTTCAGGTAACAAGGCCACCTCTGGGGAACACAGCCCAGGGTCTTCATTCTCTTCTTCTGACAGAATCAGGGGCTCAGAAACACCTTGTGACTTTAATGGGGACTTAAGGTCTACTGTTTTCTTTGGTGACTCTTCCATTGCCTGAGAGGGAACTAAAAATTCAGAAGCAAATGTGGAATCCGGCGTGTAACGCCCACTTCCTGAGACCTCTTCTCCAGACAGGATCATGGGTTCTGGTGTAACTGCTGAAAACCATGGGGACTGGCATTCAAGGGTTTTCTCAGTTGTGGAGGGTGAGACAGATATAGAAGCTGAAGTTGGGGAGGAAGTCTCAAATTTGTCATCCTCTTCTTCTGACAAAACTGCATGTTCAGATACAGCTTTCACATGAGGTAAAGAAACTGGCTCAGCTTCTTGCTTCTCTAGTTCATAGTTCCAATCCTGTGGGGCTGAATACTCTGACACAAAAGCAGAATCAGTAGAAACAGACTCATTTTCCTCTCTTTCTTCCTCAGACAAGGTGACCTGTTCAGGTGTTGAAGTTGTCAGTAACAGCAGAAGGGTCTCCTCTTTTTCCTCCACTTCAGGGGCCAAGCGTGGTGGGAAGGGCTCCTCAGAAACTGATGGACTTTCTGGGTAATCAAGTTCTATGATCTCTTCTTCTTCCACTAAGTTAGAATCTTCAGGTTCAGGGGTAGCAGCCATTGGTAGGGGCATTTCTGTCTCTTCCTTGTCTGGTTCCTCTAATACTAGAGGTTCAGAAAGAGAAATGGATGGCTCGGGCACAGTTTCTTCCTTCTCTCCTTTGAGTCTGAGATGAGGAGGGATCAGTTGGTCAGCTACTGGTTCTGCCCTTTCCCGTGAAGTCAGATCCAGCTCCTCTCTCCCAGGGCTGAAATCTTCCTGGATAGAGGCTGTCAGACCCAGTGCACCTGATTCCAGAGAACCCTTCTCTGCCTCTAGTGAAATGGAATGGTCAATCGAAGACATGTCTTCCATCTTCACTTCATCCAGTACAGGCAGTGAGACTGAAGAGTCAGGCTCTGCAATTACTGTTTCTTGTGAATCAGCCTCAGATTCTTCCTTTGCAGTTTCCAGGAACGTGGCTACAGATGTAGTGGGTGTAAGAGAGGAAGGCTTCATTTCACGGGGCTTTGCTTCATCAGTCAGCACTTGTGGCACTACCCAAGGAGGGCTGAGCTGTGATTCCCGTTCTGCTATGGCATGACTTGTATGAGAGGAAGCTGTGTGCTGCGTGGCAGATGCAGCCCTTAAGGGAAAATCATCGTAAGTTTTCTTCTGATCTTCTTGACCGAATAAGGAGGTCAGGGACTTTGATCCTTTGGAGAACACATCTCTCCAGGGTGGCGCAAGCTCTTTTCCTTTAACATCTTCTATGCTTTGGGCTGCTGGTTTGCCTGTTTTGGAAACTACTTTAAGATCACGATCACCTGACTCTGGCTCTAGACTAATGGATGCATCTTTCCCCTTCCTATAATGGATTTCTTTAATGACATAACCCTTTGGCAATGTTCCATAAAATTGCAGAGGAATTAATTCTTCTTTAACAGAATTGAACATCTTGATTTTATACTGTACTGTTCCTATGTAGACTGGCCTTAACACTAAGGGCTTGTATTCTTTGTATATTGCCCCCGTAATGGGAGGTGTACTTGAGGTGCTCTTCTTTTTTCTCATCTTATCATAAGTGCCAGGAGATGACTTCTCTTTCTGGGTGGTTAGTTCCTGACTTGTTTTGTTTGCAGGGGCATCTTGGGATTCGAAAGAATTTCTCTTTTTGTTGCCTTTCCGACGCAGAGATGGTGAGCCATGCTTTGACTTAGGTTTTCTTTTCCGAACCTTTTTAACTTCATCCACAATAAAAGAAACACTCCCTGGAGGAGAATTCAGAGTCGACCCTTCCAGACTACACACACCAGACGTCTGACTTTCTTCTGAGGCCCAAGGAGTGGAAGGCCTACTTGAACTGGTCTCCCAGGTGATACCACTATCTTCCCGTTGAACTGTTACCATGGAAAAGGAGGGGTCAGATATGATACATTTCTTCTCGGTCTTGCCCTCTTCATCCTGGTCTGATAACCTACGGTAAATTAAAACATTATTAATAATTTACATATATTAATAATAATAACATCTTAATTACATATTAAATAATAAGTAAAGATCCTATTTTTACTAGGTAAAGGATTAATGTGAAGTTAAAATATACGGATATATAATGCCATCCATACCAAAAACCAGGACACACACAAAATAAAGTTTAAGAATTGAAGTCAGGATACCAAATACAATAACACATCCCAAACTGGAATGAAATCAATATTCTGAAAAGTAAAAAAAAAAAGCTAATTCTAAATTCACCACCTTTGGGACTTACCCAGTGGTCCAGTGGTTAAGACTCCATGCTCCCAATGCAGGGGGCCTGGGGTTCAATCCCTGGTCAGAGACCTAGATCCCACATGCTGCAACTAAAGATCCTGAATGCCACAACTAAGACCCTGTGCAGCCAAATAAACAAACAAACACAAACATTTAAAAATAAAAAGATAGAAATAAATTCACCACCTTCGCCTATCACCCTATCAGAGAGTGAGCCTCCTTTGACTCCTCCAGCTCTTCACACTTACTGTTATCTATATGACAACAGTCACCAGGACCTTCATAATGGCTCTTCGATCTGTGGCTCCGTGTTACTGTTATCACTACTGTGACCCAGCTTTTTATCACATCACTCTGCCATGGACTATTTCATTAGCTTCCTAACTGGTCAGCTGATATCACATTTACCTCCCACCCTCCTCACACCCTCAGTTCATCCTGCCTATCTTTTCAGACCAATTCTACTAAAAATGGTCATCATGCCACTTCCTACTCAAAAATGTCAGTAAATGCCTCATACCTGTAGAAAAATTAATTCAAGATATTTAACTCTCTGATCCCTAGCTGACCTTCTTTCCAAGTATCCACTTCCACCCTACACTTACCTGATACATTACTGTTTTAACTAGATAACTCACTGTCCAGTATATTATAGGAACTGTGAGTCAGGGCCATGAGGAAAAATAGTGAATGCAGATACATCACACACAAAAAAAGCAGCCTACTGTGCTGTACCCAATTGATCTGTAAACCAGGGGTCACAACACAATCTACCTTATGGGACTGCTGTGAGGATTTAATTCACTAACACACATGAAATGTGCCTCGCATGTAGTTCAGTTCAATTCAGTCGCTCAGCCATGTCCAACTCTTTGTGACCCCATGGACTGCAGCATGCCAGGCTTCCCTGCCCATCAACAACTCCCGGAACTTACTCAAACTCATGTCCATTGAGTCAGTGATGCCACCCAACCATCTCATCCTCTGTCGTCCCCTTCTCCTCCTGCCCTCAATATTTCCCATCATCAGGGTCTTTTCCAACGAGTCAGTTCTTCACATCAGGTGGCCAAAGTATCAGGTCTTCCATACAATCCTTGGGTCAAAGGAGCCTGCTAAGTCACTTCAGTCATGTCTGACTCTGAGACCCTATGGACTGCAGCCCTCCAGGCTCCTCTGTCCCCAGGATTTCTCAGGCAAGAATACTGGAATGGATTGCCATTTCTTTCTGCATCATAGGAGCCTAGGCATGGTCATATTCAACTGGTTTGGAGAGATGGTCCTCTTGCACTAACCCTCAAGAGATAGCTGGCTTTGGCTCTCCCTTTGAAATACGACTGGGCCTGTCTCAGACTTCACAGCACTCTTCTCTGGAATTTTCTTACACCGCCCCACCTCCCCATGCTCATGCCATTCCTCCATCTACAATTCTCCCCCATCTAAAACTAGCTTTCCTGTATATTTAAATTCTATCTACTCTTCAAGGCTTAGTTTTAAAACCTCCAGTGTTACCATCCCTGACCAAATCAGCATCCTGACCAATTCAGCAGTTACATTTCCTTTAAGTTAAAGATTGATATAAATACAAAACTACTGACTGGCTTAAACATAATTTTTCTACAACAACAAAAAAATCTATGCTCAAAAGTCACTAAACATAAGTATTAAATTAAACCACTTCAAAAAAACATACATGATTAAATTCAGGTTTCTTACCAATAATTCTAGGAATCAGTGAACTAGGATGGACTGGAATGGGTGAATTTAACTCAGATGACCATTATATCTACTACTGCGGGCAGGAAGCCCAGAGAAGAAATGGAGTAGCCATCACAGTCAACAAAAGAGTCCGAAATGCAGTACTTGGATGCAATCTCAAAAGTGACAGAATGATCTCTGTTCATTTCTAAGGCAAACCATTCAATATCACGCTAATCCAAGTCTATGCCCCAAACAGTAACGCTGAAGAGGCTGAAGTTGAACAGTTCTCTGAAGACCTACAAGACCTTTTAGAACTAACACCCCAAAAGATGTCCTTTTCATTATAGGGGACTGGAATGCAAAAGTAGGAAGTCAAGAAACACCTGGAGTAACAGGCAAATTTGGCCTTGGGAGTACAGAATGAAGCAGGGCAAAGGCTAATAGAGTTTTGCCAAGAGAACACACTGGTCATAGCAAACACCCTCTTCCAAAAACACCAGAGAAGACTCTACACATGACATCACCATATGGTCAACACCAAAATCAGATTGATTATATTCTTTGCACCCAAAGATGGAGAAGCTCTATACAGTCAGCAAAAACAAGACCAGGAGCTGACTGTGGCTCACATCATAAATTCCTTATTGCCAAATTCAGACTGAAATTGAAGAAAGCAGGGAAAACCACTAGACCATTCAGGTATGACCTAAATTAAAAACCCTTATGACCATACAGTGGAAGTGAGAAGTAGATTTAAGGGCCTAGATCTGATAGACAGAGTGCCTGATGAACTATGGATGGAGGTTCGTGACATTGTACAGGAGACAGGGATCAAAACCATCCCCAAGAAAAAGAAATGCAAAAAAGCAAAATGGCTATCTGAGGAGGCCTTACAAATAGCTATGAAAAGAAGGGAAGCGAAAAGCAAAGGAGAAAAGAAAAGATATACCCATTTGGATGCAGAGTTCCAAAGAATAGCAAGAAGAGATAAGAAAACCTTCCTCAGCGGTCAGTGAAAAGAAATAGAGGAAAACAATAGAATGGGAAAGACTAGAGATCTCTTCAAGAAAATTAGAGATATCAAGAGAACATTTCATGTAAAGATGGGCTCAATAAAGGACAGAAATGATAGGCACCTAACAGAAGCAGAACATATTAAGAAGAGGTGGCAAGAATACACAGAAGAATTGTATAAAAAAGATCTTCATGACCAAGATAATCACAATGGTGTGATCACTCACCGAGAGCCAGACATCTTGGAATGTGAAGTCAAGTGGGCCTTAGAAAGCATCACTACAAACAAAGCTAGCGGAGGTGATGAAATTCCAGTTGAGCTATTTCAAATCCTGAAAGATGATGCTGTGAAAGTGCTGCACTCAATATGCCAGCAAATTTGGAAAACTCAGCAGTGGCCAGAGGACTGGAAAAGGTCCATTTTCATTCCAATCCCAAAGAAAAGCAATGCCAAAGAGTGCCCAAACTACCACACAATTGCACTCATCTCACACGCTAGCAAAGTGATGCTTAGAATTCTCCAAGCCAGGCTTCAGCAATACGTGAACTGTGAACTTCCAGATGTTCAAGCTGGTTTTAGAAAAGGCAGAGGAACCAGAGATCAAATTGCCAACATCTGCTGGATCATGGAAAAAGCAAGAGAGTTCCAGAAAAACATCTATTTCTGCTTTATTGACTATGCCAAAGCCTTTGACTGTGTGGATCACAATAAATGGTGGGAAATTCTGAAAGAGATGGGCATACCAGACCACCATACCTATCTCTTGAGAAATCTGTATGCAGGTCAGGAAGCAACAGTCAGAACTAGACATGGAACAACAAACTGGTTCCAAATAAAAAAAGGAGTACGTTAAGGCTGTATATTGTCACCCTGCTTATTTAACTTCTATGCAGAGTACATCATGAGAAACGCTGGGCTGGATGAAGCTGGAATCAAGATTGCCGGGAGAAATATCAATAACCTCAGATATGCAGATGACACCATCCTTATGGCAGAAAGTGAAGAAGAACTAGAGCCTCTTGATGAAAGTGAAAGAGGAGAGTGAAACAGTTGGCTTAAAACTCAACATTCAGAAAACTAAGATCATGGCATCCAGTCCCATCACTTCATGGCAAATAGATGGAGAACCAGTTCAAACAGTGGCAGATCTTATTTTGGGGGGCTCCAAAATCACTGCAGATGGTGACTGCAGCCATGAAATTAAAAGACGCTTACTCCTTGGAAGGAAAGTTATAACTAACCTAGACAGCATATTGAAAAGCAGAGACATTACTTTGCCAACAAAGGTCTGTCTAGTCAAGGCTATGGTTTTTCCAGTAGTCATGTATGGATGTGAGAGTTGGACTATAAAGAAAGCTGAGTGCAGATGAATTGATGCTTTTGAATTGGTGGTGTTGGAGAAGACTCTTGAGAGTCCCTTGGACTGCAAGGAGATCCAGCCAGTCCACCCTAAAGGAGATCACTCCTGAGTGTTCATTGGAAGGATTGATGTTGAAGCTGAAACTCCAATACTTTGGCCACCTGATGCAAAGAGCTGACTCATTTGAAAAGACCCTGATGCTGGGAAAGATTGAAGGTGGGAGGAGAAGGGGACGACAGAGGGTGAGATGCTTGGATGGCATCACCGACTCAATGGACATGAGTTTGAGTAAGCTCCTGGAATTGGTGTTGGACAAGGAGGCTTGGCGTGCTGTAGTCCATGGGATTGTGAAGAGCCCAACAGGACTGAGCAACTGAACTGAACTGAGTGAAACACTTTAACACCCTCATCTTTTAGGATTTGAAATCCTAATTGGAGGTGATGGGATTCTTGCTGAACTATTTCAAATTCTAAAAGATGAGGCTGTTAAAGAGCTGCACTTGATATGCCAGCAAATTTGGAAAATGCAGCAGTGGCCACAGAACTGGAAAAGGTCAGGTTTCATTCCAAACTCAAAGAAGGGCAAGGCCAAAGACTGTTCATACTACTGCATAATTATACTCATTTCACCTGTTAGCAAAGTAATAAAATTTTATTTTATTGAGTCTAAGTACTGTGTATGTGTGTGTGTATGTGTGTTAGTCGCTCAGTTGTGCCCGACTCTTTGCGACCCCATGGACTGCAATCCACCAGGTTCCTCTGTCCATGAGATTTTCCAGGCAAGGATACTGGAGTGGGTTGCCATTTCCTTCTCCAGGGGATCTTCCCAACCCAGGGATCAAACCCGGGTCTCCTGCACTGCAGGCAGATTCTTTACCAACTGAGCTACAAGGGATACATAAAAACACAGAATGATATTTCAGGAAATTCAGAGTCTAACAGGGAGACAGAGCTAAACATTTTAATAGAGTGGGGTTAGTTCACCTACAGAAGATAGGCAAGATACAGCAAGAACATAAGGAAGGGAAGACCACAGAGGAAAGATCCTTGTATTGGAATTTTAAGAAGACACAGGAGTTTGCCCAACGGATGAGGAGTGGTGGTTGTACAAGGATGGGAAGGTCATTCCAGGAAAATGTCACAGAATATTAAAAAGCATACTTATGAATAAATCAGTTTGGCTCACCAAGAAACCCAGAGTTTTGGGGGATGTCTGGATTACTGGACAGGAACAAAGGAACAGAAGGATAATAGAGCCAACAGGATCAGAGAATAACTATATTAGTATGTGTAAAGTCATAGTCAAGTATTCAAATTACACTCAGCATGAAGAAACTATTCTCTTAACAGGAGATCAATGGTTCCCGTAGAGTTCAGAAGTGTTCGTTACTCAAGAACACAAGCACTCTCATCTATGGAAAGATGTTAATATATACATCAGTGTTCTATAATTAACAGTATTAGCTATGAACATGATCTTATTCATTCTCCTTTGATTCTCACAAATCAACCTTCTGATTATTACTCAGCTTCCCATGCAGATTTATCAATGAGAGTGAGAAGAAATAGATCTTAATGACCTGGGGAGCTCACGTCCTTCCTTCTTTCAGAGTTGTGCAAGGAGAAGGTTCAACAGATCTGAGTTAGATCCAGAAAGAACAGACTGATACCCAAGCTTAGTGCCAAAGACTTCTCCTTCCTTTTGAGGATAAACTTTATCTGATTTCCTTCTGTTCTTATTTGTTAACAGAGATTTTTCATAATGAATGAATGTTATATTTTATTATACAACTTTAATACAACTATAAAGATGACCATATTTATTACTCTGTTAATGTAGTGAATTGCAATGATTGATTTCCAGATGCCAAAGCAACCCTGAACTCCTGAAATTACTTCAACATGGTTGTGATGTATCATATTTTTCATATTAAAAAGCTGAATTTTGTTAAGAATTTTGCTCCTGTGTTCATGAATAATTGGCCTGTAATCTCCTTCTTTACAATGTGCTTGTCAGGGCTTTTTTTTTATCAAGATAACTGCTGCCTCTTGTAATTATCAGAACAGGGTAAACATTTGCTATGTTAGGACCACACATGCATCCCCAGATCTAGTTCTTTCCCGTGTCTGGTTTTACAAAGGCTGAGGATAACCGCCGCCACCCATACCCCCACCCCCACCCCCAAAAAATATTGTGCTGCCTTCAAAGAACAAATTGGGAAGTGTTCTCTCACTATTCTCTGGAAGAGTTCATGGAAGATTATATTATTTCTCCCTTGAGTGTTTGGCAGACTTTACTGATGAAGTCATCTGAATCTGTAGTCTTT
This sequence comes from Budorcas taxicolor, assembly GCF_023091745.1. Taxonomy (NCBI): domain Eukaryota; kingdom Metazoa; phylum Chordata; class Mammalia; order Artiodactyla; family Bovidae; genus Budorcas; species Budorcas taxicolor. The sequence continues at coordinate 10,867,619 of NC_068919.1, read as the reverse complement.
TCTACGGAAAGATTTTAATTAGCAATTTATTTAGTAGTTATGTGACTACATGGAATTTCTTTTGTGTCAGTTTTGATATGCTGCATTTTTCTGAGAATTGACATATTTAACCTAAATTTTCAAAACTCACTGGATTAAATTTGTTCATAGTATCCTCTCAGGATCTTTTACGTTTTTATAAGATCTAAAATTGTGTTCATTTTTTCAATTCTGATTTGTGTCTCCTCTTTGTTCTCTGTATCTATAACTTTTGTCTTTGTCTTGCTTGTTCACGTGTTTTGTTTTTAGATTCCACATACAAGTGAAACCATATAGTACTTGTCTTTCTCTGTCTGACATTTCATTTAGCATAATACCCTTTAGGTCAATCCATGTTGTTGCAAATGGCAAGATTTCATTCTTTTCATGGCTGGGTAATATTCCATGATGTATACCACATATACCACACCTTTATTTGTTCATGTATTAATGGGCACATAGGTTGCTTTCATATCTCAGTTATTGTAAATAAAGCTATACTGAACATAGGGGTACAGATATCTTTTTGAACTGGTGTTTTGTTTTTTTTTTTTTCAGATAAATACTGCTGGATTTGTGGGGTAGAACTACTGGATTGTTTGATCATTCTATTTTTAATTTTTTGAGGAAACTCCACACTGTTTTCCATAGTGACCACACCAGTTTACATTTCCACCAACAGTGCACAGGGGTTCTCTTTCCTCCACAACCTCACCAGCACTTATTTATTGTCTTTTTGATACTAGCCATTCTGATAGGTGTGAAGTGATACCGCACTGTGTTTTTGATCTGCATTTCCCTGATGATGTGTAATGGTGAACATCTTTCATGAGCCTCCTGACCATCCGAATGTCTTCTTTGGAAAAATGCCTATTCAGATTCTCTGCCCACATTTTTTTTTTCGTCCATGCTATGCAACATGCAGGATCTTAGCTCCCTAAGCAGGAATTGAACCCATGCCTTCCACAGTGGAAGCAGAGAGTCTTAACCACCGGACTGCCAGGGAAGTCCCCCTCTGCCTATTTTTTAAGCTAGTTGTATAGTCTGTTTGTTTTTTTGATGTTGAGTTGTATGCATTCTTTATATATTTTGGGAATTAACTTCTTATCAAATATATCATTAACAAATATCCTCTCTCATTCAGTACGTGGTCTTTTCATTTTATTGACAGTCCCCTTGTGATTTTTAGTTTGATGTGTTTTTGCTTTTGTTTAGTTTTGGTTTTGTATTTGCTTATTTTTGTTTGTGTTTCCTTTGCCTGAAGAGACATACCAAAAAGTATTGCTAATGTCAATGTCAAAGAGCACGCTTGCATGCTAAGTCATTTCAGTCGTGTACAACTCTTTGTGACCCTATAGGCCACAGCCTGCCAGGCTTCTCTGTCCATGAGATTCTCCAGGCATGAATTCTGGAGTGGGTTGCTATGCCCTCCTCCAAGGGATCTTTCTGACCCAGGGTCCAAACCCACATCTCTTATGTCTTTGCATTGGCAGGCAGGTTCTTTACCACTATTGCCACCTGGGAAGTCAAAGGAGCATACTGCCTATGTTTTCTTTTAAGAAGACATATGGTTTCAGGTCTTACAGCTAATTCTTTAATCCATTTGAGTTTATTTTTTGTATATGGTGTGAGGAAGTAGTCCAGTATGATTTTTTTGCATGTAGCTGTCATTTTCCCAACACTATTTATTAAAGAGTCTGTCTTTTGCTCATTATATAGTCTTGCCTCTTACATCATAGAGTAAATGACCATATGAGTTTATTTCTGGGCTCTCAGTTTTATTCCACGGATCTGTGTGTCTGTTTTTGTGCTAGTAACATATTGTTTTGATTTCTATAGCTTTGTAGTATAGTTTGAAACCAGGGCATGTGATAGGTCCAGCTTTGTCCTTCTTTCTCAAGATTGTTTTGGCTATTCAGGGTCTTTTATGGTTCCACACAAGTTTTAGAACTATTTTTTCTAGTTCTATGAAAAATGCCATTGGTATTTTGATAGGAATTACATTGACTATTGATAGGAATTACATTGTAGGTTGCTTTTGGTAGTATGGACATTTTAACAATATTAATTCTTTCAGTTCATAAGCATGGTGTATCTTTCCCATCTGTGTCATCTTCAGTTTCTTTCCTCAGTACATTATAGTTTTCTGAGTACAGGTGTTTCACCTTCTTAGTTATATTTAGTCCTAGGTATTTTATTTTTTGATTCAATTATAAATGGGATTGTTTTCTTTCTGATAGTTCATTGCTTGTGTATGGAAAAACAACAGATTTCTGAATATCAGTTTTGTATCCTGCAATTTTATTCACTGATGAATTCTACTCGATTTTTGGTGGCATCTTGAGGATTTTCCACGTACAGCATCACATCATCTGCAAACAGTGGCGGCTGTACTTCTTTCTTTCCAATCTGAATTCCTTTTGTTTCTTTTTTCTAATTTGATTGCGGTAGCTAGGACTTTGAATACTATGTTGAATAAAAGTAGTGAGAATGGGTAGCCTTGTATTCTTCCTGATATTAGAGAAAATACTTTCAGTTTTTCACTGTTGAGGATGATGTTAGTTGTGGGCTTGTCATATGTAGCCTTTATTATGTTGAGGTATGCTCTTGCTATATCCAATTTACTAAGAGGGTTTTTTAAAATTATAAATATATGTTGAATTTTGTCAAAAGCTTTTTTTGTATCTACATGATTTTTATTCTTCAATTTATGAATGTGGTGTATCACATTGATTGATTTTTGGATACTTGCATTCTTTTTGGATATACATTCTTGCATCTCTGGGATAAATCCCACTTGATCATGGTATACGATCCTTTTAAAGTATGGCTGAATTTGTTTACTAAAATTTTATTGAGGATATATGATTTTTTTAAGATGTTGATCTCTTAAGTTCAATCACATTTTATGAATCTTACATTTTTACTCCCCTCCCCCAGCATACACATTTAATGTTTTTTGTTTCATCATTTTAAATATATCATACCATTCCTTCCGGCCTGCAGAGTTTCTGCTGAAAGTGATCTGAGAGCTTTATGCAAGTTCCCTTGTATATAACATGTTGATTTTGCCTTGCTGTTTTTAGTATTCTCTCTTTATCTTTAATGTTTGCCTTTTAAAATATAATGTGTCTTGGTGTGGTCCTCTTTAGGTTGATCTTGACTGGGACTCTCTTTGTTTCTTGGACATGGATGTGTTTCCTTTCCTTGGTTAGGGAAGTTTTCAGCTATTATGTTCTCTGATCCTTTCTCTTCTTCTTCTGTGGCTCCTATAATGTGAATGTTAGTATGCTTGATATTGCCCTAGAGGTCTCTTAAATTGTCCCTACATTTTAAAATTCTTTTTACTGTTCAGGTTGAGTGATTTCCACTACTCTGTCTTCCAGTTTGCTGATCTGTTCCTCTTTATCATCTAATCTACTGTTGATTAGCTCTGGTGTATTTTTATTTCAATTATTATATTCTTCAACTGTGTTTGTTTTTTCTTTATATTTCTAACTCTTAGAAGCTCCTGACTGCTCACTGTGTTCATCCATTCTTCTCCCAAGTTCTTTCAATATCATTATGATCATTACCTTGAACTGTTTGTAAGACATAATGCTTATCTCCATTCCACTTAGTTATTCTTCTGGGGTTTTACCTTATTCCTTCATTCAGAACATATTCTCTGTCACTTCATTTTGCCTAATTCTCTGTTTTTATTTCTATGTATATGGTATGTGGTATTTTTAAGTTCTAGGATTCCCATTCTACTCTTTCCAGTTCTCTGACAAGAGTTCGCAATCTTGCCTTTTATATCCACGTCCCTACAAATAACTTAAGCATTAAATAAGTACAATCCGCCTGCATGAGCCCTTTCCTTTCCATAAAGGTCCATCTATGCACTAATAAGTATGACTCTGTAAGATAAGAACTTGAAGGAATTGTTTGCTATGCTACTTCTTCATTTCTAAAATTTCCCTTAATAAACCCTATATTTGCATTGTGTGGCATAGTAGTATGGATATGTTCATGCCCCTTTGTATAGTAAGGATGGAATGTGATAATTCCTTAACAGTGTTTTGGTATGCTTGCCAATAATACTCTTTTATCCCACTGCTTAATTGACATTATGTTTTCTAAATTATTTTGAGTTGTATTAATATAAATTATTTCTCAAAAGATGAATTTCATTAAATGTGCTGGAAAAATCTAACTTCTAAAGTTTCAAAATGAAGGATAAGGTCCTGGAATATGACCATGTCTAAAAGTCCTTGTTTCCTGTTTAAGCAGTTTCACTTTAGCTGAAACTGCAACTAGTAACTTTTTGAAAATTAATAATCAATCATGAATGTAAAAAGCCTTGTAGTTTTATACTGTTTCTATTTTATAAGTGAGGGAACCAAAGAAAGGTAATATATCCAAACTGAAACTTTTAGTGAGGAAAATGGTTATCAAAGAGGAGCTATCAAAATAATAATTTTGCTTATTTTATCATCATCTTTGTTTTGAATTGGCACTTTCATTTTTCATGAAAAGAAATAAAAACTACTCTTCTGAAGAAGAGAAACAGGTCCTCAAACTATTTTTATCTGAAGGCTGAGATTTATAACTTTTATATTTTATTTTTCTTAGAGATGCATGATACTGAGTGCTTGGGGCTGGTGCACTGGGATGACCCAGAGGGATGGTATGGGGAGGGAGGAGGGTGGGGGGTTCAGGATGGGGAACATGTGTATACCTGTGGCGGATTCATATTGATGTACAGCAAAACCAATACAATATTGTAAAGTAATTAACCTCCAATTAAAATAAATACATTTATATTTAAAAAGCATAAAGATTTGTATTTTAGGAACTGGTAGTCGCTTCCTCTGACCACCAGTTAAAGTGACATACACGTTCCTTATAGGAATATAACTGTGAACAATACCTTGGATTTTTATGATGTCTTGTTCTACTCTGAGGTGCAGCACGCCTAGTACACTCACAAGAAGTGTATCAAACAAAGCAAAGTAATAGATAGGATTTTCTCCTACTAAACCTGCTGAAATGCATTTAGTATCGATTATTATAACACAGCAATGAAGTCATATATGATCTTGCTTATGGTGCAAATTTGGAAAACATGCTTTTAAAAGCTTAAAATGCTAAGCAAGTTTGTGATCTTATAATATGATTTGTTAGCATTTTATGTGGGTCCTGAAAAAAGAACCAAGAGGTCTTAAAAGCATAATCACTAATTCTACAATTAATATTTCACTAAGAATTAATTGAATAACCATTTCCTTAGCAGAAAATTAACCTATGCATTGCTGAACAAAAGTAATATAAAACAGCATAGGTTAAAAGTAGCTTATAAGCCATTAGAAAGTTAAAAAAATCACTAAACCATGCATGAAAAAATTATTATACAGCTTATCATGCCCTAATATCAAGTGCTTATTTTGTAACATAATAAAGACCACTCGAGTTCATTGTGGATGAGAAGAATAAGTATCCTATTGTCCCAGTGACCAGAAATTTTATGACTGTAATTTAGGGCCTCTTACTATCTGAAGTACAGTCATCTTCCTAGCTTTACCTTCTACTCTTCCCCTTCATGAATCCTGTGCTCCAGCCAAACACTGGCCTTACCCCGCATGCTTTGCTTACATCCTTCTCTTCACTTGAAATGAATCATCTCTGCTTCTAATTTTACAGCCTTCAGACACCAGCTCATATATCAACCTCTCCATGTAGCTGTCAATAGTTCTTCAGGACAAAAGTAATTTTCTTCCTCTGAAATTCTAGAATCCTCATGTAATCCTTTTCTATGGTATTTACCACCATACATTTGAGTTATTTGTCATATATCTTAGCTACTCTACAAGGCTGGAAACCACCTGTGAGCAGGGATCATATCTTTTAGCAATTCTTTTAGGAGCTCTCCTGCTGTAAAGTCTTTCCAAAACATTTACTTTCATTTTCAGAGGAACAACTCTTTCATTTTGCACTCATTTCATCATCTTTGGTAATATTTAACTATATCACACAATAACAACTGCAATTCCAATCCCAAAGAAAGGTAATGCTAAAGAATGTTCAAACTACCATACAGTTGGACTCATTTCACTCACTAAAAGTAATGCTCAAAATTCTCCAAGCCAGGCTTCAGCAGTACATGAACTGTGAACTTCCAGATGTTCAAGCTGGTTTTAGAAAATGCAGAGGAACGAGGGATCAAATTGCCAACATCCGCTGGATCATCAAAAAAGCAAGAGAGTTCCAGAAAAACATCTATTTCTGCTTTATTGACTATGCCAAAGCCTTTGACTGTGTGGATCACAACAAACTGTGCAAAATTCTGAAAGAGATTGGAATACCAGACCACTGACTTGTCTCTTGAGAAATCTGTATGCAGATCAGGAAGCAACAGTTAGAACTGAACATGGAACAACAGACTGATTCCAAATCAAGAAAGGAGTACGTCAAGGTTGTATATTGTCACCCTGCTTATTTAACTTATATGCAGAGTACATCATGAGAAACGCTGGGCTGGAAGAAGCACAAGCTGGAATCAAGATTGCCGGGAGAAATATCAATAACCTCAGATATGCAGATGACACCACCATTATGGCAGAAAGTGAAGAGGAACTAAAGAGCATTTGATGAAAGTGAAAGAGGAGAGTGAAAAAGCTGGCTTAAAACTCAACATTCAGGAAACTAAGATCATGGCATCTGGTCCCATCACTTCATAGCAAATAGATGGGGAAACAGCGGAAACACTGACAGACTTTATTTTGGGAGGGCTCCAAAATCACTGCCGATGGTGACTGCAGCCATGAAATTAAAAGATGCTTGCTCCTTAGAAGAAAAGTTATGACCAACCTAGACAGCATATTAAAAAGCAGAGACATTGCCAACAAAGGTCTGTCTAGTCAAGGCTATGGTTTCTCCAGTAGTCATGTATGGATGTGAGAGTTGGACTATAAAGAAAGCTGAGCGCCAAAGAATTGATGCTTTTTGAACTGTGGTGTTGGAGGAGACTCTTGAGAGTCCCTTGGCTAGAGGTTAAAGCGTCTGCCTCCAATGCAGGAGACCTGGGTTCGATCCCTGGGTCGGGAAGATCCCCTGGAGAAGGAAATGGCAATCCACTCCAGTACTCTTGCCTGGAGAATCCCATGGACAGAGAAGCCTAGTAGGTTACAGTCCACGGGGTCGCAAAGAGTCGGACACGACTGAGCGACTTCACCTTCACCTTCACCTGGATTGCAAGGAGATCCACCCAGTCCATCCTAAAGGAAATCAGTCCTGAATATTCATTGGAAGGACTGACGCTGAAGCTGAAATTTCAACACTTTGGCTACCTGATGCACAGAACTGACTCATTTGAAAAGAACCTGATGCTGGGAAAGAAGGCAGGAAGAGAAGGGGACGACAGAGGATGAGCTGGTTGGATGGCATCACCGACTCAACGGACATGAGTTTGAGTAAACTCTGGGAGTGGAGATGGACAGGGAGGCCTGGTGTGCTGTAGTCCATGGGGTCGCAAAGAGTCAGACATGACTGAGCAACTTATCTGAAAAACAACTGAAACCAGGATAAAAAGCTTTGGAATAATCACAGCTGATCCTTAGTAAAAATGCAACTCAACATGATGGGTATTAAGAGGCTCAAGAGGAAGGAGACATATATGTATACACTTATAGCTGATTTGCATTGTCGTATAGCAGAAACCAACACTCTTGCCTGGAAAATCCCACAGAGGAGCCTGGTAGGCTGCAGTCCATGGGTTCGCGAAGAGTCAGACACGACTGAGCGACTTCACTTTCACTTTTCACTGTCATGCACTGGAGAAGGAAATGGCAACCCACTCCAGTGTTCTTGCCTGGAGAATCCCAGGGACGGGGGAGCCTGGTGGGCTGCCGTCTTTGGGGTCGCACAGAGTCGGACACGACTGAAGCAACTTAGCAGCAGCAGCAGCAGCATAGCTGATTTGCATTGGGTATAGCAGAAACCAACACAACATTGTAAAGCAATTATCCTCCAACTAAAAGCAAAGAAAAAAATTTAAATAATTGGAATTATTAAATAGGAGTCTGCTATGAGGGATGGTTAACTTGCCTTAGGCATCAGTCTGTTTTACAGAGAAATCAGGGTGCTTTGGTCACACTAGCCAATTAGGTTTAGTGGAAAGTAACTTTACAAAGCTCATATTTCTTTCTCTTTCATTTCTAGTTTCGACTCATCTATACCCATGAAATTTCTGTCTCAGATAATTTCAAAACTATGAAACACTCACTTTCAACTGATTTCACGTTGAAGCCCAAGGTCAAGATTCATTCATCTAACCATTTATTGAGCTACAATTATGTACTAACTGTTATGTTAGACACGATATTTTTTTTTTTTACAGCAAGACAACCATTTGGTGCAAATTTTCTAGAAGATCTTTACAGTCACTTTGCATTAACCAGTTTGGTCTGAGCTATAGATTTACAGCAGAACTATAAGTTAATATTTTTTTATTTTTCTCTCTTGAAATCTATGATGATTTCAATGTTGCCACTGGAGGAAGCTCAACAGTAAAGCAAGTTAGGTGCTTGCCTCAGCCCTCACCTGTATAGGAGCACCACTAGACACCATCAGCATTCCCCAGCCTAGCCTGAGGACACTTAGTCTGTCAATATTTTCCTGCTTCATCTTCACAAGTGTGTACGAGTCAACTCTACTCACATCTTTTTAGCTTCTTTAAAGGAGTCTTTCAATCTATAAAATATCTTAAATTACATGATAGCAACTCATTTCAACTTATTAGCTGGGACACTGAGTTCTCATTCCAGGTGTTTCTTTCCATATGGAAGGACCTCTATTAGTGTAACACTCCTTCCTAGCTAGCTTCCCTCTATCTCTTCCTCATTCTACTCTGTTAATTCTACTATTAAATACACAAGGTAGGTTCTCATGTGCAGAAGCCTGTACGTTTTCAGAGGTGATGACTGGGTATATAAATCCATTCATTTCTGAGATTTGGTATTAGAAAGCACATTGTTGTCCTACACCTAAGCCACATTCTTTGATATTAGCTTTATCAGTAATAAAGCTGATGTTTTGATCTCTATCTGCTATTCCTTTGATTACTTATCACTTGTTTCAGATCTTAGGCAGGGAAAAGAGGTAATTATACTTGCCAAAGTCCAATATAAATAAATGAACACATGTACAGCAGTTGGTAAAGCCCAAAGGACATCACTGGACGGCAAGAACAGATATGACAGATAACCTACATGCTTGTCAGTATCCACCATAAACTGATATGGGGACCTATCAGACAGAGAAATTCGCCAGTCAGAACTCAGCAACACAACACCCTGATGGCACAGCCATTGCCTTCACAAGCACACAGGCATGTGTCTCTTTATAAGAACAAGCTTTAAGAACTTTGTAATTACACTTTGTGACTACTACTTTTGAACTTTGTAAGTACACGATGCTTTATAAGCAACACAGACAAATTTTTCAAATGCGCTATCCATGGTCAATGATAAATAATGGTACAACCATGGCAAAAAAAAAAAAAAAAATGTCCATGAGATGGAAAGAATAAGGATTGACAATGTGACTCAGATAATACAAAAAAAAAAAAAAAAACACTAGTCTTATACGGATGTAAGAGCTGGACCATAAAGAAAGCTGAGCAATGAAGAATTGTTGCTTTTGGACTGTGGTGTTGGAGAAGACTCTTGAGAGCCCCTTGGACTGCAAGGAGATCAAATCAGCCAATCCTAAAGGAAATCAGTCCTGAATATTCATTGGAACGACTGATGCTGAAGCTGAAGCTCCAGTATTTTGGCTACCTGATGTGAAGAGCTGACTTGCTAGAAAAGACTAATGCTGGGAAAGATGGAGGGCAAAAGAAGAGGGCAACAGAGGATGAGTTGGTTGGCTGGCATCGTCGACTTAATGAACATGAGTTTGAGCAAACCCTGGGAGCTAGTGAAGGACAGGGAAGCCTGGCATGCTGCAGTTCATGGGGTTGCAAAGAGTTGGACACAATTTAAAAACTGAGCAACAATAACAAAGCAAAAAGATAATAGCTGGTATTCTTAAATACCTCAGGTTACTCTGGCTTAGGGCCATGTTAGCTCTGAGGCTAATTCTGCTGCAACCAGTTAACAGGAAGAAGGAAACCTGGATTCTAGAGCTTGCTTGGATGCTCACCCACTGTCTTGATTTTCAGCACATAAACAAAACAAAGTCTCTATCTCATGTTGCTTAAATTTTATCAGCGGGGAAGACAGAAAATGAACAAATGGTAGGTGGTGATAAATGCTATGAAGAAAATAAAACAGGGTAAATGGGATAGAGGGCAATGGTTATGATTTGGAATGCTCTATTACATACAGAAGATGGTCAAGGATGACCTCACAATGAAAGAGATATTTGAGCCGAGATTTGAAGGCAGTGAGCATGCAAATATTAATAGCAGGAGAAAGAGCAGAGCAAACAACAGCATTAAAGTTGCCAAGATGAGACCGCTTGCCAAACATGAAGAGTAAAAATGGGAATGTATTGGAGTATAGCAAGCAGGAGAGATGAGGTCAGAAAAGTAGGCAGGAGCTAGTTCACTTGAGCTTACAGTCCACAGAAAAGGTTTGAATTTCACTCCAAATGAGATGGTAAGCCACTGGACCGTCTGCCTTGCCATCTTCTAGCAACTCAGAGGAGGGCAGCTACTCAGGCTGGTTGAGGTTCATTTATCCTCCTACCCTTCCTCAAGCAGGAGCCTGAGTCTTAAGCAGAGTGACTAGAACGGCCCCTGGGCCAGAAACTCAGTCTTTCTTGTTCCCTGGACTCCACCCAGCACTGCCTGGCCCCTGCCGCATTCTCCAGTCTCCCTGTGAGCTCTTTAAAGTTCTTCTAATAGACTCCACTTTCTGTTGGTATACAAAAAGTTGTTTCTTTACTCACTATGAGCGATGGCTAACTTTCTACTGCTCTTGAGGGGCTTACAGGTAAGTCTCCATTTCCCAGCCTCCTTTGAGGTAGCTGTGGCCAGATGGCAGCCAAGTCATGGAGTTCTAGTCAATGGAAAGTGAGCCCTAGTAATTAATGTATGCCATTTCTAAGCTAAGATCTCCCAGGAGTGATCCTCTGTAGTTTTTCCCACGCACAGCTTGAAGCATGGCAACCTTAAATGCCACATACTGAAGAAACCAGAGCTATAAGAGCTGGGGTGCCTCAGTCCCTGAGTCACTACTTGGAGGAGAGCTGTCTAACCAGGAATACCTGCAGCGTACTTTTAACTGAGCTCAAGAGAAACTTTTATTACACTAAGTCACTGACATCTGGTTTGTTACAGTAGCCAGGGCTATCTTATCTAATACCTCTTATCTAAACCCTAACTACACCTCTCAGTCATCATTAAACATCTCACTCCAAATATTTTTTGAGATATACAGAAATATAAAGTTAATTTTTATTACATAAGTAAATGAAAATACTCCTGTCATTAAAAATGAATCTAACACTGATAGACAAAAAGTCTCCCATAACTACCACAAAACCCCTATTCCAGTCCTATAACCAGAGATAATGCAGTTAATCAGTAACATTTAGAAAAAAAAAAAAAAAAACAGCAAAAACTGAGCCTAGTAAAATAAATAGTGGAAATTTCACTTTTAAATTCTAACAAGTACTCATACTGTGCAAAGAAATGGGAATCTTAGAAGAGTAACAGAATGTCTACCTGCTATGGGAGGTATTACAGGACACATCAGAACAATGAAATTACAGACACCACGCATCTGCCCAGCGTTAACAGAGTAATCTGAATTTTGGAGTGAGTAATCAATTTATAAAACCTTAAGGAGTATCTACCCAGTCAGAGTCTGGCCAAGAGCTGGGGTTATGTCTCAACTGAACAAACTACAGGCAGACATCCATCTGGATCTCCCAAAGAGAAATACAAAACCTCACCCACTAAGTTCCCCATTATTTTAGAAAAGAAAGGGCAAAAGATGCCAGGTCTAGAGAACCAAAATCAATGACCTATGGTGTGACAGGGCTAGTTCACAGCTCAGTGACTACTTCAGAGCAAAACGTGGGCAAGTCAACTATTTGTGGTCTTGGGAGCACCTCAAGGGTGGGAGTTCCTGAGTGGCACCACTGACATTCTGGGGGTACATGTTGGGGTGGGGAGCTAGCCTGTATGCTGAGGATGTTTAGCGGTATCCCTGGCCTCTACCTACTAGATGCCAATAGTATCCCACCTCTGGTTTCGACAATCAAAAATGTCTTCAGAATCACACTAGTTGAGAATCACTGGTATAGGCAGACCCAAGAGTGAAACAGAAAATAAATAATCAACTACAAGCAACATTAACCTTGGCTGAGGATATAAAGGAAAAACCATGGAGGTTAAGAACATTCCATATTCTGGGATTCCCAGCTCAGGAGTTACATACAGGCTTAGCTCTTTGGCACTAGAATTCTTCAACAGCTACTGAGTATTAGCACAGAACAGAAAGTGTGCCCCGTCAGCCACTGCTGTCAAATTCCTGCGAGGGTTGAGTGGTGGTTACTAAGAGACAGAGCACGTCATCTGAATAGAATATGTCAGGCTGAGATCTTTTCAAAATAAACCAGTGAGTCAGGACAGACTTCTCCCCTGCTGTTCGGCAGACATTTTTTTTTTAAACTACAATTATAATTCCATAAAAGCATAGAGGATGATGGCTAATTGGTCCAATAAGTAGGAGAAAGCTGATCACATTTCCTCATTTCCTTAGTTGTCCTTCTGAAATTTTTCTTAAGTTTGCAACAGAGAACGAACCATTAGATTGTGGCCTTGAAAATAAAAGTAATATATGTAAAAATAAAACTCAGCTCCTCTATTAGACGAAATGAGGGTTTGTCCACAGGCCTAGCATATAACGGCAATATTTTTCTTTTCTCTGTTGTTTTTTTAAAAGGAAATAACAGTAATAAAATACACAAAAGCCTCACTCCAGCAGATGCTAGTGAGAGACATTACTTTGCTGACAAAGGTCTGTCTAGTCAAAGCTATGGCTTTTCCAGTAGTCATGTATGGATGTGAGAGTTGGACCATAAATAGAGTGCTGAAGAACTGATGCTTTAGAATTGCAGTGTTGGAGAAGACTCTTGAGAGTCCCTCGGACAGCAAGGAGATCAAATCAGTTCATCCTAAAGGAAATCAACCCTGAATATTCATCAGAAGGACTGATGCTGAAGCTGAAGCTCCAGTACTTTGGACTGGATGCAAAGAACTGACTCATTGGAAAAGACTCTGACACTGGGAAAGACTGAAGGCAGGAGGAGAAGGCGACGACAGAGAATGAGATGGTTGGATGGCATCACCAACTCGATGGAGATGAGTTGAGCAAGCTCCGCGAGTTGGTGATAGACAGGGAAGCCTGGCGTGATGCAGTCCATGGGGTACAAAGAGTCAGACACGACTGAGTGACTGAACTGAACTGAAGTGAGATGAGCAGGGCTAGGTGAAAATCCTGCCAGCTCTGGAGATTCCAGGGGAGGAGACTTCTGCCCGTGTCAGCAGAGAGGCTTTGCGGCCAGTGGGCTGGCTGTCCTGGAGCTGTGTGGATGAATCTCACAGAGCTACACCCCCAGAGGCATATGGAGGGCGCCCTCCACCCATGGACAGACCATCACAGACAATATTGTGTGCTGCCTATAGTGAAAGTCACTCAGTCGTGTCCAACTCTTTGCAACCCCGTGGACTATACAGTCCATGGAACTCTCCAGGCCACCATACTGGAGTGGGTAGCCTATCTCTTCACCAGGGGATCTTCCCAACCCAGGGATCGAACCCAGGTCTCCCGCAATGCAGGTGGATTCTTTACCAGCTGAGCCACCCGGGAATCAGAGGGGTACAAGAGGGAAGAGGGAAAGAAGCCAGACCAGAACACTCTGACCGAGCAACAACCAAACACCTCCTCTTTAATTCCCAAGGGCTCCTCCATGGACTTTTGACCTAGTCCCCAAACTAAGGCTGCCAATAATTCCTCAAGGAAAATTAATCCATGACACTACAGTTAAGGACAAATCTTTAGACATTTTCTGCTAGTTTCTGCAAGTGTGATATTAGGGAGCCTGTTCTTTTGTGCACAAAGAAAATGTTTAGAAAAATTTTCAATCTCCAATTTTCTTTATTCTCAAATCAATGATCTATAAAGACTGCGTGGGATGCTTTACCTGTTTTAAAAATGCATTTTTAATTTCCCTCTCCAATGCAGCCCTAACACTAGAGAATTGCAATCTGAAAGATTCATCTCTCAAGAACACAGTTTATGAAGTCTGCTCATAAAATCTACATTGATAGCTTTGTGTCTCTCGTTTTCAAGCTTCCAAGCAATTATCTGGGCATTCTACATTCTCACACTCTTCTCCTTTTAGTGGTTATTACACTTTAATAGGTTTCTCCTGAGAAATCTGTATGCAGGTCAGGAAGCAACAGTTAGAGCTGGACATGGAACAACAGACTGGTTCCAAATAGGAAAAGGAGTACGTCAAGGCTGTATATTGTCACCCTGCTTATTTAACTTATATGCAGAGTACATCATGAGAAATGCTGGACTGGAAGAAACACAAGCTGGAATCAAGATTGCTGGGAGAAATATCAATAACCTCAGATATGCAGATAACACCACCCTTATGGCAGAAAGTGAAGAGGAACTAAAAAGTCTCTTGATGAAAGTGAAAGAGGAGAGTGAAAAAGCTGGCTTAAAGCTCAATGTTCAGAAAACAAAGATCATGGCATCTGGTCCCATCTCTTCATGGCAAATAGTGGAAATAGTGGCTGACTTTATTTTTGGGGGCTCCAAAATCACTGCAGATGGTGACTGCAGCCATGAAATTAAAAGATGCTTACTCCTTGGAAGGAAAGTTATGACCAACCTAGACAGCATATTAAAAAGCAGAGACATTACTTTGTCAACAAAGGTCGGTCTAGTCAAGGCTATGGTTTTTTCACTAGTCATGTATGGATGTGAGAGTTGGACTATGAAGAAAGCTGAGCACAGAAGAATTGATGCTTTTGAAATGTGGTGTTGAAGAAGACTCTTGAGAGTCCCTTGGACTGCAAGGAGATCCAACCAGTCCATTCTAAAGGAGATCAGTCCTGGGATTTCTTTGGAGGGAATGATGCTAAAGCTGAGACTCCAGTACTTTGGCCCCCTCATGCGAAGAGTTGACTCACTGGAAAAGACTGATGCTGGGAGGGATTGGCGGCAGGTGGAGAAGGGGACGACAGAGGATGAGACGGCTGGATGGCATCACGGACTCGATGGACGTGAGTTTGAGTGAACTCCGGGAGTTGGTGATGGACAGGGAGACCTGGCATGCCGTGATTCATGGGGTCGTAAAGAGTCGGACATGACTGAGCGACTGAACTGAACTGAACTGAACACTTTAATATACTCTGTCATGTTAGGTTGGCGGTAGGGTACCTGATTCCTAGAAAGTGGAAAACATACCAGCAGCAGCCTGTTGAGAACTAGGAGGTGAAGACCTATCTGGTAGTCTCATCATCAGGCTCAAACACCACCACTAGGAAGAAACAAGGAGTCTTTTATATACCGCAAAATGTGGATGGTAAGACCAACATTATATACACAGTGAAGTAAGTCAGAAAAACAAATATCCTATATTAATATATATAAATATATATATGGAATCTAGAAAAATGGTGCTGATTAATCTATTTGCAAGACAGGAATAGAGATGAAGACATAGAGAATGAACTTGTAGACACCGGGGGGCGGAGAGGCTGGGAGGAAATGAGAGTAGCATTGGCATCCATACACTACCACATGTGAAATAGATAGCTAGGGGGAAGTTGCTGGACATCAGAGGGAGTCCAGCCCGGCGCTCTGTGATGACCCAGAGGAGTGGGGCAGGGTTCAGGAGGGAGGGGGCTATGTATACCTGTGGCTGACTCATGTCGATGTATGGCAGAAACCAACACAACACTGTAAAGCAATTATCCTCCAATTAAAAATTAAACAACAACAACAACAATAACAACCCCATAAAAGGAAGTCTCTCAAATTCCAGAGGGAAAAAGAAAGAAAGATATTGAATACAATTCCTATTGATACATATTCTACATTCTCACAAGAGAATGAAAGTGGAAAATGCAAACGTGTTAGGATTACACGGAAAACAATTTTGACTCTGAGGACCACTCTGAAATGGACCACACTTTGAGAACCACTGTCATCGAGTCTCCTAGTTAATGGTTAAGCTAGCATTCCACCACAGGATATAACAGTTTACCCAACACCATGTCACTGAACATTTAGACTGTTTCTGAGTCTCTGTCATTACAAAAGAAGCCACAAGAAACATCCTTATAGACAGCCCCTTCTGCACAATCGCTTTCTTAGTATCAACACTTCAGGAAGTAGAATTTGAGGATCAAAACCAGTTATTTTTTCAGACTTTTTATACACATTACCAGTGTTCCCTCCAGAAAGGTTTATTAATTTGCATCCCTATCAACACTGCAGACCATGTGAATCCCGTCCTGAGGGCTGTTTTTAGAAAATCAAAATGTGACTGAGCTGGCTGTTAGTGAGCTCCCTCTTAGATGAAATATAATACTTGAGATTTCTTGGAATTCTCTGCTCACAGAGTACTTCTCTGATGATTCTACTGCGGTGTTATTTACCGCCACTTTGAATTAGTACGTTAGTATTCCCACGTAATACTTTCACTTGACAATAGGTTTCTCGAGACAGAAGCCATGCCTCATTATCACAGAACACACAACAGTGCCACACACACGGGGAAGAGACAGTAGCGGGCAATCGTGGAAGGAACGTTTTTCACCTCAGCAGACAGACCTGGGTTTAAATCGTGGCCTCCCCACTTACTAGCTGTGCCAACTGGGGCAAATGACTTCCCTGTCCTTCCCTGAGCTTGAAGGTCATCATGCTAACAGAGAGACCAATACGTACTTCATAAGGCAGCTGTGTTGCAATGCTGTGTGTAAAATGCATTATACCACACTAGGCAAATAACAAATGTTCCATTCGTTTGTTCTCTTCCTTTCCCTTTCCAATGCTGCATTAACCTTATGAAATCCGAACTCTGAGGATCTGCAAACTCACTCTGATTTCTGAACAAGGCTATAACTAAGACAGACAGACGGCATCGTGTTAACAATGATTACCTCTGGAAAGTGTAACTAGGCAAAACCGACGAGCTTTCTCATTATTCTCCCCTGCATCACTCAACTGTCTCTCAGTCAGTGAGCATCTAGAAGTGTGCACTATGTGTTCCAAAGACAGATTACACCCAGCCCCTAAACAAAGCAGAAATGTAAAAGCAAATCCTTTTCAGGGCCAGAATGCTACTTCTCTGATCACACCGAAACCTGAATTTGGAGAAAAGCCATTCACAAAGTTATGCTGAAAGCGCTGGGCCAACTGTGCGTCTCGGGGACTGCGGGGACCTCACCCCAACACCTCTTCTGGTTCAAAGCTGACACTGACTGCAGTGGGGCTTTAGGCTAGAATATTTTAACGTGACCTTGAAATGTATCCAAATCTGAACAAGAAAGCTTTGACCTTTTCTGATAACCTGATCAAGGAAATTGAGAAAAGACCCTGGTGAGATAGGTGCAGTCCAGGTTGAAGTTCACTCCTGGTTTTACCTCAAAATTTAAACAAAGCACAAGTCAAGGAGAGTTATTTGTGCATCTTGGCATGCACCCTGACTAAGGTGCGGGGTGAGGAGGGTTCTCTGGGGAATAAGAGCATTGCTAGAGATGGCAGTACGAACCCAAGAAAATACTCAAGCCAAGAAGCCCTGACAAGTTATACTGAAGGAAGGGAAGGGAAACTGATACTTGTTCACACTCTGCTCT
Organism: Budorcas taxicolor; assembly: GCF_023091745.1. Lineage (NCBI taxonomy): Eukaryota > Metazoa > Chordata > Mammalia > Artiodactyla > Bovidae > Budorcas > Budorcas taxicolor. The sequence goes on along the minus strand of NC_068919.1, from coordinate 10,849,729 downwards.
GTTCCAGGCCCACGTGATTTCCCTGCGCGTTTATATTCTCATTTACCCCATTCCCACACACATACACATTGTGCAGAGTTTGAGGCTCAAAGAGGTCAAGTGGCTCTCAACAGTATATTCTGGAGAACTGTGCGTACTTGGGCACTAACAACTCCAGGGGAGACACAAAGAAACTCTGAGGCTCTGATGATTGAGGTCAAACTGAGATTGTTCAAGAACTTTTCATACCAGTCCCTGAATGCTGCTGCTGCTGCTGCTGCTAAGTCGCTTCAGTCGTGTCTGACTCTGTGTGACCCCATAGATGGCAGCCCACCAGGCTCCTCTGTCCCTGGGATTCTCCAGGCAAGAATACTGGAGTGGGTTGCCATTTCCTTCTCCAATACATGCACGTATGCTAAGTCACTTCAGTCGTGTCCGACTCTGTGCGACCCTATGGACAGCAGCCCTTCAGGCTCCTCCATCCACAGGATTCTTCTCCAGGCAAGAATACTGGAGTGGGTTGCCATTTCCTTCTCCCAGTACCTGAATGGTATATGCTAAAGTTGGTGTTAGTTTATCACAAACCTCTCTTCAGGTCTATAACTCTATGTTCAGTAGACCTTAAAATATGAGCAAGGGGAAGACACGTGGATAGGAAGGATTATTGCCTTTAGATCTGAGATGGGTTTTAAAAAAATATGCTGGTGGTCATGATACACCAATGGCAGCTTTGGGTTTCAGTAGTATGGCTATCAATATTCAAAGGAGTCCTGATGGTGAGAAAAAAGCATTTCTAGGACTGTGGGTCATGACTCCACCTTTACAGGTTTTTCTGACTAGCCCTGAGAAAAAAGCACATGTGTAGCCAAGGTCTGTAGGGGGGACAAGGCTGTTAGAAGTGTTAAGAAGAGGTGAGGGACTATTCATGTTAAGAAGCAAATGCCCTCAAGCTAGCTTAAATAGAAGGGGTTTATCTTTAGGAAACAGAGATGTCTCACGAAATCACAGGGCAGGCAGGAGAGGTGTCCAGGCCTCACAAGGAAGAGGAAAAAGGGAAGCCACCAGGAACCAAGGAAACTCCTTGTATTTCTGTCTCTGTGTGTGTGTCTCCCTCCCCATTAGCACAGCTGCTTCTGTTCCTCTTGCACATGGCTCAACACAGCTGCCACCAAATGGCACCTGCAGTTCCAGAGTCTACAGTTATCTTGGAGTTCTTAATTCTTTGTAACAGACAATTCTTTCCCAAGGAGGTTAAGAGATACACCAAAAACAAAAGCAGAGGCTCCTGGCTTTCTGAAAATGTGTTTTATTGCTTCTCCCTCTTTCCATCTCTAGATTCTGGAGAACAAAGAGACGGGGATGGGAAAAGTGACACGATCTCCCCTCTGGCTGTTGGTCTAGCCTGCCTTGAAGAAGGACGGAGCCCTCATGGGTAACAAACAGCTTCAAAGAGCTTTCACTCTCTTACAGATGGGTAGACAACAAGGTGTGAGAGTCAAGTGCAAGTGTTAGTTGCTCGGTTGTATCTGACTCTTTACGACCCCATGGACTGTAGCCCACCAGGCTCCTGCGTCCATGGACTTCGCCAGGCAAGAATGTTGGAGTGGGTAGCCATTCCCTTCTCCCTGGGATCTTCCCAATCCAGGGATTGAACCCAGGTCTCCTGCATTGCAGGCAGATTCTTTAACATCTGAGCCACGAGGGAAGCGCAGATTGGAGACAATAAGGTATACTCACGGAATTCGGAGCCCGCCATTCCTTGTGGGTGTTCTATTTTGGGTTGATTGTTTTAAGGTTTTGGAAACTTATTTGGGTGATCCTGTATTCAGAGACTTAGCCTTCCTCTCTGTAAAGGGTCTCAAAATCCATCCTCCATACAGAAGTCCTTCTTCAGCCACAGTTTCCCTTTCTATGTTTCAGCTACCCACAGTCAGCGATGGTCCAAAGATATCAAAAGGAAAATTTCAGAATTGAGTTTCCAACTGCATACCATTCAGAGCAGCATGATCAAATTTTGCAGCACCCCGTTCCATCCCACCCCACGTGGACGTCGTTTGCTCCTGACACCCAACCGTCAACATCAGCCCACCTCCATGACCCAGGGCCACCCAAAGCTGACGATGCTCCTTTTGACACAGTGTCAGGCCTCGAGTAATCTACATCACAGTGTCAGGTCTTCTACATCCCTTTGTCTCACGCCACAGGCACTTTACCATCTCACAGGACCACAAGAAGAGTGAATGTAATACAGTAAGACACTTTGAGCTTGCCAGCACCAGAGAGTCCATGAGCCCCAGCCAAAGATCCTGCCGGGCACTGTGGAGACCCCTCAAGCTGCAACTAAGACCTGAAGAGCCAAATAAGGAAATACGCTTGTTTTTAAAAAAGGTATTTTGAGAAAGAGATCACATTCACACAACTTATTACAGTATGTTGTTGTAACTGTTCTATTTGTGTAATTAGTTATTGTTGTTCATCTCTCACTGTGCCTAATTTGTAAATAATCTTCAAAAACACAACAACCAATATTCTATGACAAAATATTATTTAAAAGATCAAAATAACATCGAATAGACCTCCAAAAAAGTTGAGACCTGTCTTCAAACCCTTCCCTTCAAAAACTAGCTAAACAGAATCCATGTCTCCATTTCTAAATTACCAGAAAAGAGAATCTGACATTACTTGGGTCTCATTTCTCCCCGTGACCAGGGTCACAGTAACACCACATGTGAGTCAGAACACAACTGTCCAGAGGAGGACTGGCCTAGAAGTCAGTCCTTCTAAATTAATTAGAAGGCAATTAATTTTCTGATAAGAGTAAACAGATAGTTGACAGACTTTAATAGGCCATGTGAAGGCCTAAATGAAAGAAGTGTTTGTTTTTATCATAAAATGGAAAGTTAAAGCTAGAATACACAGGGGTAGTCAGATGCAGCTGATATTTAATGGAAAAAGGTCAGTTCAGTTCAGTTCAGTTGCTCAGTCGTGTCCGACTCTTTGCGAACCCAAGGACTGCAGCACGCCAGGCCTCCCTGTCCATCATCAACTCCCGGGGTTTACTCAAACTCATGCCCATTGAGTCAGTGATGCCATCCAACCATCTCATTCTCTGTCATCCCCTTCTCCTCCCACCTTCAATCTTTCCCAGCATCAGGGTCTTTTCAAATGAGTCAGCGCTTTGCATCAGGTGGCCAAAGTATTTCAGCTTCAACATGAGTCCTTCCAGTGAATATTCAGGACTGATTTCCCTTAGGATGGACTCTATACAGTCAGCAAAAACAAGCCCGGGAGCTGACCGTGGCTCAGATAATGAACTCCTTATTGCCAAATTCAGACTTAAATTGAAGAAAGTAGGGAAAATCACAAGACCGTTCAGGTATGACCTAGATCAAATCTCTAACGATTATACAGTGGAAGTGAGAAATAGATTTAAGGGACTAGGTCTGATAGAGTAACTGATGAACTATGGACGGAGGTTCGTGACACTGTACAGGAGACAGGGATCAAGACCATTCCCAAGAAAAAAGAAATGCAGAGGTGAGAGCTGGGGCCATATAGACCTGCTGGGATGGAAGCAGCAACAGTACAAACCATGCTATCTAGTGCCCCAAAGTAATGACAACTGCTTCCTTTCCAGAAAACTGTTTTAAAACAAACAACAGCTTTATTGTGATACAACTCACGTACCATACGATCACCCACTTAAAGTGTGTAATTCACTGGTTTTTAGTATATTCACAGAGTTGTGCAACCATAACCACAATCAAGTTTAAACATTTACATTACCTCAAAATTAACCCCACATCCCTTAAGTATCATCCTGTAATTCCTCCCTGATCTCCCTCTAGGAACCTCTAACCTACTTTCTGTCTCCAAAGATTTGCCTATTCTGGACATTTCACATAAACAGAAATATACAATCTGTGATCCTTTGTGTCTGCCTCCTTTCACATAGCATACTGTTTTCAAAGTTGTTTCATGTTTTATCAAAAATCAGTATTTTATTCCTTTTTATGGTTGAATAACATTCCATTGATGACTATACCACATTTTCTTTATTCATTCAATAGTTGATGAACATTTCAGGTATTTGCACTTTTTGACCATTATAAATACTGCTGCTAGGAGCACTTGTGTACAAGTTTTTATGCGGACATATGTGTTCTCTTCACATTTATCTAGAAGTGGAACTGCTGGGTCATATTGGAGAAGGAAATGGCAACCCACTCTAGGACTATTGCCTGGAAAATCCCATGGACGAAGGAGCCTAGTAGGCTACAGTCCATGGGGTCGCAAAGAGTCGGACACGACTGAGTGACTTCACTCACTCACTCACTCATGGTAACTCTATGTGTAACTGTTTGAGGAATTGCCAGATTGTTTTCCAAAGCAGTTGCACCATGTTGCATTATGCATTTTGCAACAGTAGTATATGGGGATTATGATTTTTCCATATTCTCACCAACACTTATTATTTGTCTTTTTGATTACAGTCACCCTAGTAAATTTAGAAAACTCAGCCAGCGGCCACAGGACTGGAAAAAGTCAGTTTTCATTCCAATCCCAAAGAAAGGCAATGCCAAAGAATGCTCAAACTACCGCACAACTGCACTCATCTCAGAAGCTAGTAAAGTAATGCTCAAAATTCTCCAAGCCAGGCTTCAACAATACATGAACCGTGAACTTCCAGATGTTCAAGCTAGTGTTAGAAAAGGCAGAGGAACCAGAGATCAAATTGCCAACATCTGCTGGATCATGGAAAAAGCAAGAGAGTTCCAGAAAAACATCTATTTCTGCTTTATTGACTATGTCAAACCTTTGACTATGTGGATCACAATAAACTGTGGAAAATTCTGAAAGAGACAGGAATACCAGACCACCTGACCTGCCTCTTGAGAAATCTGTATGCAGGTCATGAAGCAACAGTTAGAACTGGACATGGAACAACAGACTGGTTCCAAATAGGAAAAGGAGTACATCAAGGCTATATATTGTCACCCCACTTATTTAACTTTTATGCAGAGTACATCATGAGAAACACTGAGCTGGAGGAAGTACCAGCTGGAATCAAGATTGCTGGGAGTAATATCAATAACCTCAGATATGCAGATGACACCATCCTTAAGGCAGAAAGTGAAGAGGAACTAAAGAGCCTCTTGATGAAAGTGAAAGAGGAGAGTGAAAAAGTTGGCTTAAAGCTCAACATTCAGAAAATGAAGATCATGGCATCCAGTCCCACACTTCATGCCAAATAGATGGGGAAACAGTGGAAACAGTGGCCGACTTTATTTTTCTGGGCTCCAAAATCACTGCAGATGGTGACTGTAGCCATGAAATTAAAAGACACTTACTCCTTGGAAGGAAAGTTATGACCAACCTAGATAGCATATTCAAAAGCAGAGACATTACTTTGCCAACAAAGGTCTGTCTAGTCAAGGCTATGGTTTTTCCAGTGGTCATGTATGGATATGAGAGTTGGACTATAAAGAAAGCTGAGTGCCAAAGAATTGATGCTTTTGAACTGCGGTGTTGGAGAAGACTCTTGAGAGTCCCTTGGACTGCAAGGAGATCCAACCAGTCCATCCTAAAGCAGCTCAGTCCTGGGAGTTCACTGGAAGGACTGATGTTGAAGCTGAAACTTCAATACTTTGGCCACCTGATGCAAAGAGCTGACTCATTTGAAAAGTCCCTGATGCTGGGAAAGATTGAGGGCAGGAGGAGAAGGAGACAACAGAGGATGAGATGGTTGGATGGCATCACCAACTCAATGGACATGGGTTTGGGTGGACTCCGGGAGTTGGTGATGGACAGGGAGGCCTGGCGTGCTGCAGTTCATGGGGTTGCAAAGAGTCAGACATGATGGAGCGACTGAACTGAACTGAAGCAGGTATGAAGTAGTACGTTATTGTGGTTCTGGTTTATATTTCCCTGATAACTAATGACGGTGAGCATCTGTCCATGTGCTTATTGGACATTTGTATATCTTCCTTGGAGAAGTGTTGATTCAGATCCTTTGCCCATACTAAAGCTGGATTATTTGTCTTTTTTACAATTATGTTGTATAGTTCACTGGATCAGTTTTAAGGCATGGTTTTATAGGTTGTTCCTGACTGCCTAAACCTACTTTTCCACAGTTCTCATGATTCTGTGAGCTACCAATATTCTTCGAATAAAACCATTTTCTCCTTAAATCTGTCACAGGTAGTTTCTATTGCAACTGAAAACCCTGACTGACAGATTCTAAAACCCAAAGCAGCACCTTCACCTAGAGAAAATCACTTACTTAAGGCTCTGCTTATGTAAGGCACTTGTTCAGTGGCAGTATTGTTACTAAAGCTTGGGTTTCTGAATTCATGATTTTAAATTCTTAAACTATCCAAACTCAGTTCCATAGCAATTTATTGGATTGACAAGTGGAAACTTTAGCAGGCTGAGCAGCAAGTAGGAATTGGAGCAAAGAGAAACAGAATAACCTTAAGAAGTGGCTGCCATTTCTTGCCATTTTCCTCCAAGATAAAGTAGGTTGTTGAATATTGTAAGTTATTCAGATGATAAGGCCCTGACTGATGCTGGCAGTCCTCTGCCTTGGTCCTGCATCTCCCTGTCAACAATCTAGGTTGCTATCCAGGGATTCCATGAGGATTTTCCTTCAAAGCATCAATATGTAAATAAAATAAGAGTCCTGATTCTATCAGCCTGAAATAGGAGGGAAGAGGGCAGGGCACAATCTTTAAAAGAATGACATAACCCTTGAGGATGCAACATAAACTGGTTATACCCAATTAGGTCCAAGATGGAGAAAGACTCGACTCCCAGTAGATCTTGAGTCTCATTATATGCTCATTGTAATACATTAACACATTAAATGACACACTCATCAATGCCATGGCAGTTTCAAGGCTGACCATAAAAGGCCAAAGAGTGGATGGTGGCCCAAATCCTGGAAATCTCCACCCCTTCTCCAAGATAGCTAGAATAATCCTCCCACTCATTAGCCTACGAAATTATCCAACCCCCCAAAACCAACCACCCCATATCTCACCTTTGAGATGCATTGCATTCTGTCTATGGGCTGTGTATCTCTCTAAATGAATCTACTTCTTACGTATTACTCTGTGTCTCGATGAACTCCTTCTGTACTGAGAGAAAGAACCTGAACTTCAGCAAGTCCTGAGACCAAGTGTGTGATGTCAACGAAAGACAGGAGTTCAGATCCCAATCTGAGTTTTGGCTGCATTTCAGTCCCTACCCACATGTTCAAGCCCCAATGTGAGTTGCAGTTTCAGGCCAACTGAACTACACATTTGGTTATCAGGCAATTTTAGTTCAGATATCAACACTGCTAACTTTGTGTATGCTTTCTCCTCATCCCCATGCCTCTCCTGTATCCTGGAATCTCTAAGGAGTTAAGGAAATAAGAGCATCACTCCCTCTCAGGGCCGCAAGTGCTCTGAGGCCGCGAGTTTGGAGAAAGCTGCCCTTTGCAGCTGTCCCCTCAGCTCTCTCCGCTGAGCAGGACAGACAGGGGCACAGCCACAGTGCCAGCGTGCCTGCAGTGCCCCTCACTCCTCTTCCAAGCACTCTCTTTCCCCTTCCTGTCCCCTCTTCTCTCAGGACAGTCTTTTAGATTCTACATTTGAAGGGAATTGTCCCGAAGGGAATTCAATCTAAAATAGATGCTGAACATGTATAATATCATATAAGAAATGAATTGCCAGCCCAGGTTCGATGCAGGATACAGGATGCTCGGGGCTGGTGCACTGGGATGACCCAGAGGGATGGTACGGGGAGGGAGGTGGGGGGTTCAGGATGGGGAACACATGTACACCTGTGTGGATTCATGTTGATGTATGGCAAAACCAACACAATATTGTAAAGTAATTAGCCTCCAATTAAAATAAATAAATTTAAGTTAAAAAATATAAAAAATAAAATAGATGCTGATAGGTTTAAACTATCAACTTTCTCAAAGACATTTGCATTTCTACACCATTAACCTCTCCTATTGACTTTCATTTTCCAAATTCAAAGCCCACTCTCAGTTCTCATTCTCCATGCCCCTGTTTTGTCACCTAAGAATCTAAGTGGTATCCATCTGAGAGGAGGAAACCTGAGATCCTGGAGTGTAACATTTTGTTGTGCAATCCCTCGCCTAACCACCATTTCTTAAGCACCTACTGTGTGCCTGACACTTCGCTCAAGCTGCTGGGGATGCAGCAGAGAAGAGAAGCAAGATCCTGCCCTCATGCAGTTCCCACTCCAGCGGGAGCAAAATGAACAAATACACAAAAACGCACCGTTCAGACAGTGATCGGTGCCATGAAGAGCAATGCTGAACAGTGAACGATGGGATAGCAAAGACAGGAAGACAGCCCGCTGGGCAGGCTGTCTAGCGTGCAAGCCTCTTGAAGAAAGTGGCATTTGTGCTGAAATGGATCTGGGGAAGAAGGGTCCCAGGAAGAGAAAACAGCAAGTTCCAGGAGGCAGGAACAGTCTTAGCACAGCACACAGGACGTTCAGAAAGAAGCCAGCGTGGCTGGAATGCAGTGAACACAGAGGAAGGGTACAGATGAGCCAAGAAGTGAGCAAGCCAGGTAAGGCCTTGGGAGCTATGGGGTTCCAAGAAAGGCTATCTTGCCCCAAGTCACATGGTTGATAAATGGCAGAACCAGAAATGTAAACCAGGTCTTTTCAATCATATCAAGTGTTTTTGCATTGTAATCTGGGTTATGCCCAAAACGGTGCTGGGTGAAGAGAGAAGTTACTGAAGTCCTTCATGGAGATCCCGAAACTCTAAGAAGAGACAGACTGTTGTCTCATTCTCTATCCTCATTCTCTCTTGAAAAAAACAAAAAATACTAAACGTGAAAATTTCAGAGTGTATCATGCTAACTCAAATGCAGATTCTGTCTTTTAAACAGAGACTCTGAATTGTATAGATATTATAAGTAAACATCTACTGAACATTTATCATACGATCCCAGACAGCATGCAGCAAAGTTATTTTGGTGTTGCTATGTTTGACCTTACGAAAATTCAAGCACACAGTATCGCCTAACATCTATTTTTAAACGTAAGTCCTACTCTCCCTATTACATATTAGGAAACTTAAACTAGCTGAGGCGCTAGTTAGGATTAGCTACTACATAGATTATCTGGGGCCTTCTTTCATGCTTTGCTTATAAAAGGAGAAATAAATTGAAATAAATATTTTTTAAAAGTAAATTTATACACTAATAAAAAAAAGAAACTGGCTAATACAAACGGATGTGTGTATATTCTTGAGATGAGCACTGAACTCACGAGAGCTCCAGCACTGGCTCTGGCAATAGACTAGGGTCATAATCCTAGGATACTTATTAGCCATCTGACGTTAGGTAAATTACTCAAGATTCCCTTTTCTGGTCCATCAAATGGGGGTGAAAACAATACCTCTATCGCAGAGCTACTGTGGAAATAACCCAAACTAACAAGTGACCGTGCGGGGAATAGGCTGTCTCGTCCTCGAGTTGATGTTGGTTTCCCTTCCTTCTCTGGGTCTCTTGTTCACTCATCAGAAACATAAACAGGTCAGGGAAATGGTGCTAAAGTCCTGTCTAGCGTAAGTATCAGCAGCCAGGCTTTCCTACAATATTCGGACCACAGGGCAATGACGCCTTCTGCTGTAGGCAGATAAGAGAAGTTGCTAGCAAGATGACTTGGAGACTGACAGAAAACTCCCACGGAAATGAGCAAGGAGGCTTCAGAGACGAGGACTTGGAAGACCAGTATCCTATCAGAATCCTGCCTCTGCTCTCCAGGCCCAATTCATTTTACCAACACATTCACTTCAACTAATTACTTGCGAAATTATTTGTTTAATGTCTGCCCTCTCCAGAGACTAAATTCTAAAGGTTAGGAACTCTGTTTTCTTCACTCTCCCAGTTGTTGTCATTGCTGTTGTTATCCAGTCACTAAGTCATGTCTGACTCTCTGTACCCCACGGACTGCAGCTCGCCAGGCTTCCTGGTGCTTCACTACCTCCCTGAGTTTGCTCAGATCTGAGTTTTCTCAGATTCATGTCCATTGAGTCGGTGATGCCATCCAACCATCTCATCCTCTGTCGTCCCCTTCTTCTCCTGCCTTCAGTCTTCCCCAGCATCAGGGTCTTTTCCAATGAGCCAGTTCTTCACATCGGGTGGCCGAAGTATTGGAGTTTCAGCTTCAGCATCAGTCCTTCCAATGAATATTCAGTGTTGCTTTCCTTTATGATCAACTGGTTTGATCTCCTTGCCGTCCAAGGGACTCTCAAGAGTCTTCTCCAACACCATTCCAGGTCTAATTTACTTTGCTTTGCACACAATAGGCCCTCAAAAATTATTTGTTGAACGAATGAGCCTTTTCTTACAGTAATACGTTTCTGAAATTCAAGGTGCCTCAAATTTGGCAAAGCTACACTGTGGCATTGCTCCTCCTGCGTCCATTTTGTTCCAAGTGGCCTAAAGGGGCCTTAAACTGATAACAACCTCCTCACGCAAGAACATACCCTGGAGACAATCCTCAGAGTAAATTTCTGATATGACTTTCCCAACAGTTCTTGTGATCAGTCATCACCCCCTCCTTCCAGGGCCTTCTCCTTTATGCACACCTTAGAAAAGACCCCTGTGAAGTTAACCAAAGTCCCACTCATTTTGGTTTAAATTGACAGCTCCAACCTTAGCCCAAGAACCCACACCATTCTATTCACAGACCTAATAAAGGCTTGTATCTCAGATTCTGCTTCTCTCTCTTCCTTGACCTCCCCATGTGGTCCCTTGAGGTATGCCGTGCACTTCCTCCATGATTTGATTTCTCTTGCAGTTTTTTGCCGAACTGCTGCTCACCATCCAGCACTCTATGTTTCTCTTAATAAATGTCAATTTTACAAATTCATAATAGGAGGAAATTAATTTCATTTACAACTCAACAATTTTAAGTGTCCTAGTAAACTCAGCCAATAAGAAATTTGTGATCAATGAAACTTTCGGTTTAGCTGTGTCTTATTTTTTTTGTAAAGAGAAGTTTACCCAAACCAAGAAAACAGTAGTGGCTCCATGAGAGGGCTTTGAGTGTTTAGAGTTTGGCAGCATCAATTAATCTTCCCATATATCTTAGACTTTATCAGACCAGGACATGGAATTTTGGAACTGAGTACATTCCAGTTGCCTTAATAGAGGACTTTACTCTGGGCAAAGAGTAAAGCCTATTCTTATCCGTCCATCTATGATCTGGCTCAAAGGTTAGTCTAGGGGAGGTTTCCCAACAGGTCACAGAAGGGGGAAATGATAACCACAGACATCCTAATTGAACAATCCTTGGTACTTGTCACTGTCCCCTCCAAGCTATTGTGTTTCCAGAGTCCCTGGCTACCGTCAGTGGAAAAGTGAATGATCAGCAAGTAATGAAAGTCTATCTAATCTAACAGGTTCAACATCCCAACTAAATGTGCTTCTTGAGGGAGTCTGGATGACTTGCATTCACCTACTCATCCATTCACTCATTTATTCATAATGTTAACTTATTAGTTCAACAAATATTCCCAGTCCTGAAGATCCTAAGTGATTCTGGATGAAGAAAAGCAAGCTGAGACAGAGCAGGAATCAGCACAAGAGCAGAGCCAGGAACTAAAGGATATGTAACCACACATTGTGTCTGGAATATCTTTCTGCCTAGCTTCAGGATCACCTGGGCAGAATCTTTCTACATTTCATTTTAAGAAGAATATATGCCTTTTCTCTATTCATTTGTTAATGCCCTTAGTGTAGTGCTTATGACATTATGTTGAAATTAACTGCTTCTCCTCACCAGGCTGTGAGCTTCTTTGGAAGGCATTGTGCCATCCAATCACTTAGGTCCTTCATGCGTATCATAGGGCCAAGCATATAGAATTTGTTATCAATGAACAGTTCTCTGGATTCCCAGCGAAGTTAGTGGGTTTCCAGGTATTACCCAGTTCCTTCTTGTCCAGTACGGTATCCATTAGCCATCTGTGGCTCCTGATCACTTGAAATGTCGCTCTGGGGATGGGGGAGTTGGAGGGGCAAGAATTGAGATGTGCTATAAATGTAAAACACACGTTTCAGGAATTTGCATACAAAAAAAAATCCCATTAAGAGTTTTTATATTGATTACATGTTGAAATGATAATACTTTAGACACTGAGTTAAATAAACATTAAAATTAATTTCACCTTTTTCTTTTTACTTTTAAATATAAATTTAAATTAAAAATTTTAAATTATACATGTGGTTCACATTATAGTGATTTTATTATCCAACAGAAATATTGGATTCTCTAAGTTCTGGAGTAGGAAGGAAGGGAGATTTGGTTACACTGTCTGATATGAGCCAAGGCTTTCACTGAGCCTATGTCCAGAATATGCCAGGAAGATAAGACACCTTTTATTTTTTTCGGGAAAGTTCTATCAGTTAATGTGCTACATTTTAGTAGATTTGCTGTTTCAAAGGAAAAGAAAAATCCAGCTTTTTCTGTAGTCCCCTATATTAAGTCAAAGTGTCACCAAGGGCATGTAATACCCGTGCAGCCAACACTTAAATAGCTCTTCAATTCCTGGCTTCAAGAGCCTCTGTTTTATCTTCTCTCCTCCCTCAGTCTCTGGCATCCTAAGCAGTCACCCGTCCCATCTCAGCCCTTTCCACTGACCTCAAAAGAGGGCTGTCTCAAATAACACCCTTGTCAAAACACCTAGGTAAGCACAGCAGTGGGAGATGTCATATAAATAGATACATGGCAACAGAGTGCTCCACACTGATAAAACCATTTATAAACTCGCCTCACATTCCGATAGGGTTGTTTCTTATAACGACTAATTCAACATAAATGTCACTAATAATTTAAATTCTATCAGCTTTGCAGACCTTTTCAAACAGGCACTAAGCTTCCCTGGTAGCTCAGATGGTAAAGCGTTTGCCTACAAGGCAGGAAACCTGGGTTCGATCCCTGGATTGGGAAGAGAGGGAGAAGGAAATGGCAACCCACTCCAGTATTCTTGCCTGGAGAATTCCATGGACCGAGGAGCCTGGTGGGCTATAGTCCATGGGGTTGCAAAGAGTTGGACACGACTGGGCAACTTCACTTCACTTCAAGCTGCAAATGAAGGTAATCTTTAAGTTTTGGGTACTGCTACAACAAAAACCCTCTGTGCTTAAATACAGAAATTAAAACTGACCAGCAGAAAAGATCCAAAACAAAAATTCTGAAAAATGTCCAAGTGATCTGTGAAAGTGTTAGTCACTTAGTCGTGTCCAATTCTTTGCGACCCCATGGAAAGTAGCGTGCTAGGTTCCTCTGTCCATGAGATTTCCCAGGCTAGAATACTGGAGTAGGTTGTCATCCCCTTCTCCAGGGGATCTTCCTGACCCAGGGATCAAACCTGGGCCTCCTGCATTGCAGGCGGATTCTTTACCATCTCAGCCACAAGGGAAGCCCCACTGATCAGTGAGAAAGACCAAAAGCCAGGCTTCGTCAGACTACAGTCACAAAAATACAAAAATCATAAATGTCTATTTACATATCTCCCTCCACACTGGAGACCATAAACTTCAAACATTTAGTATAGCATTTGGCACCCAACAGGTGTTCAGTGAGTATATGAATATATAGAGATGCTTACTGTTTAATGGGATAATGCCCTCCCTATGTTTTTCTTTTCTGCACCGAGTGGTATGGTAGGCAGAACCCAGCTTCCTATTTCACTCAGAACAAAATCTGAAGAACTTACCATGGCCTACAAAGTCCTCCATGATTTGCAGCCCCACCACCTTTTAGACTCATTTCCCATCACTCTCCCCATATATATCTGCCCCCGCAATCTGACCTCCCTGTGTTCCTTGAACAAGCCACAAACATCCCTGCCCCGTGCCCTTGCACCAGCTCTCCTCTTTGACTAGAATACTCATTCTTCAGTCTCTACTCAAACATCACCTCCTCAAAGAGGCTTTCTTCACCACCTGATCCAAAGTAGCACAGCCCTTCTTTGCTGTATCTGTCCTCCTATCACTTAATGCCACCTGACATACCACATATTTGTTTATTTGTCTCCCCAACCTGGAAAGCCACTCCCAGGAGGGCAGGGACTTCCTTGGTTCCTTTTGTTCACTACTGTATCCTCTGTGCCTGGTAAGTGCCTGGCACATAATAGGAGTTCAATATATAGTCGTTGAATGAATAAACAAATGAACACTGGAGTCTAAACACCTGGATCGGGTCCTAATTCTGTGGCTAAAAAGTTATGTGACTTCAAACAAATATTCCCTGACACTCAGTTTCTGAGTGTAAAAGGACTGGTTGGGAAAAGATGTTTCTATAGCCTCTCCTAGCTCTCAAATCCTGCAGGTTTTATAGAGATGCTTTTAACATACAAATTTTGTATGAAGTTTTAGCAGTATGAAAATCTTTTCCAACACTCACAATCAATGAGCCCTCTGGGCACTTCATTATGATTTGAAGATGCTGCTAAAAGGCCTGGGATGAAGCCTTTCCTGATCCCTGTAGGCAAGACAGACCCCAGGACTTCCCACCTACTCTGAGGTATTTCATACAGACCTTTGTTCTTTAAATTTCATTTAACAGTTAATGACATAATTATGTTCATCTGTTTCTTCACCTTGAGGACAGTAATGTAATTTTAGCAATGATTGTATCCCCATCATGGTCCATGGCTATAACTAGGCATTCCATGAATGTTTAGCGAATGAATGAATACAGGAAAGCCAAGTGGAACAGGACCATTTCTCATACTGAAAATAGAGATACCTTTCTCCCCTCATTGATGAATGGTGGAGAGAAGGTACCTTTACTGCCAATAATGATTCTACAACTTACTGGGAACCTACTAAAGGCAAAGCACTTTTATACATGTCCATATAGCTTATTTAATTCTATGACTTTATGAATTGTCACTAATTAGGAATTATCACTAATTACCCCTTTGCATACATCTGTAAAATTATCCTGTTTTACAGATGAGAAATACGGTGCTCAGAGAGGATAGAGAATTTGCCCATGATGGAATGGCAAAACAGAGTTTCCACTCAGGCTTCTCCCTGCCAACAATATTCGTATCACTGAATGATACATCAGAAAGATAACTCTCTGATCCAGTATAAGTACTGGTGTGTGTAATGGTTATCTTTTTTTACTTTAAAATTAAAAGTGATTCCCCACCCCCCCACCAGGATTCAAAGGTGGCTATAGATAATTCTATATATTATTCCTGGAAGGACAAAGAAAAGATACACAATCAGATGATGCTTTGTATCTTTCAAATTTTAAAAAGTGAAGTTTTTTTTCTAATAATAAAGTGCACTATCTGTTCATTAGAGAAACAACAAAAAATATAGGTAAAAACAAAAGTTTAGTTGACATTATCTCATGACTCAGAGACAAGCACTACTAACTTTTTTTAACCTTAAGGTTAATAAGTTACTATAACCTTTATTATGCTATTAGGTTAACCTTTACTAACCTTTTAAGCCTTTTTCCAATACATAATTTACTTTATAGTGAGATTCTAAATTATACAAAATTTTTTTCAAATACAATATATGCACTTGCCATAATGTTAGAACCCTTCATAAGTAACATTTTTAAAATGGTTTAATAATTCCACATCAAAGAGATGCCATAATCAATCATTTGTTATTATTTAAGCTATTTCTATTCAGTTACTTTCATGTAACTCTCAATTTAAATAAATCCGTTTGCAATTCATCTTCTGCGAATAGTTCTGATCGCTTAACGAAATGCAATGTTTCCATTCAAGAAGAGAAAAACTTACACCGTTATTCCAAAAGAAGAGATCTTTCCTTTTCCTCTAATAATCTTTTCACATAAAAGCTAGTTGGAGCCATTCAAGTTTCCTTATTGCAAGGAAGTGTCTCTCCTCCAAAAGAAGGAAGGTGGTGGAAGTCTAACAGTGGCTGACAGTAAACAGGCCCAGCATTTTCCTGCCTTATACCTCAGTAAATAGGTAAAGCCTCAGTTTTCTCACATGTAGCAGGGCAGTTACCTCTCAGTGTGGCTGGGAGGGTTTAAAATGAGAAAACAGGGACTTCTTGGTGGTCCAGCGGCTGGCAGTCTACAGTCCCAGAGCAACGGGCCAGTGTTCAATCCCTGGTCAGGGAACTAGGTCCCACATGCCACAACCAAGACCTGGCACAGCCAAATAGGTGGATTAATTAATTAAATAAAGCATTTTTTAAAATAGGTAAGGTAAAATGAGAAAGCATATGCAAACACCTAGCACCTAGCCTGATCAAGAGTAAGGGACCCCTCTCTTAATTGTAAAACTTCAATGGAGGAGCTGAGAGGAAGACTGTCTCCTTATTCTTGCCATAAATTAGAGAATATTCCAAGCTCTCCATTCTAGTCTCAGAAGAAAGAAGAACTTTAGGCCATATTTGTAAACTCATGCCCACCATAATGGTTTGGGTTTTGATCACACTTCAAGGCAGAAGAAATTTAGGGATTCCCAATTCCCAGGAGTTCCTCCTGCCTGACGTCTCTCTCCTGAAAGGAGCGACAGCTGCCACTTCCGTACCCCTCGCCCCCTCCGTGGAGCAACCCCTACACATCTCCTTTCTCTCTGCTTCTGCCTCTCTGATCTGAGCCCTCCCCTAACCCAACCTTTCAATCTGCCAGTCAGTCTCATTTCTCAATAATACCACTCTGTTCTCCTAAATCCTGTTCAGAAGTTTACTGATTTCTTGTTACTTACGTCATCAAATCCAAAAATTTTTTAATGGGATGGTTTTCAAGACCTCCACCATCACCTACCTCTTCCCTCATGCTTCCCTCCACTCTACTCATTCTGTTTGGCTTGGTGTCCACCTTACCATATGTAGTCACAGCAGGCTGAAGGTTACTGTGGATAAATCAAATCTTCACCTGAAGATCCTGATCTTTGTCAAAAGGCAACGCAACACCAAAGTGGTACTCTGAACTGTCAGCTGCTCACATTTTAATTTTGGGGGGGGGGGGGTGCTATGTGCATCACATGGCATGTGGGATCTTGTTCCCTGACCAGGGATTAAACCTGCACCCCCTGCAGTGGAGTCTTAACCACTGGACAAGCAGGGAAGTCCCAGCTGCTCACTTTTTAGCGTAAACAAGTTTTGAGAGTCTCTGCGGGCAAATTTTGGTTGGGCAAGGATAGGGGGCGCCTGGACACCACTAAAGGAAAAGGGCTATCAAGGCTAGGATTGACGAACGTTCCTTCCCAGTACAGCCCAGGAACCACACATCCCTCCTGCTCCACCTCCCAGATGCCTTCTCTTCTGCTGCTCCTTCCTGCACCTCTTGCCCATTCTCCAGGGCCCACGTCATGCCTACTACTTTGGAAGGCAGTCACAGACTTAACACTCTTCTGACCTTTCACAGCACCCTGGGCTGTCCTTCCTACGGCTCTCACGTATCTAGCACATCGTCTCACGGGCCCCATATTGTTTGCTAACTTCTTCCAGAAAGTCTTTGAGGGCAGGGACTGGGCCTGCTCCCCACTTAGTAAACATGCAACCGACATTCCAGACTTATCTGAGGGACACTTCACCCTCAGCAGCGCCATGCTGTAGGTGATTTCAGCTCCAGCGCTGCTGGTCTCCGTTGGGAGCACTTTTCCCTTTGGGGGACATGGGCTCTCTGCAGTGATGCATATCCATCTGTCACCTACCAAACCATTTACTGAAATAACAGATTTAGGAAGCGACACGACTGACTGATAAACCAAAAATCAAACAAATGAAAACCCTAAAACTAAAAACGAACAATAAAACCCCATACTCAAAGAGAACAAGGAAGAATAAAACCAAATTCAAATCAAGGAGAGATGATTCCTGCTATTGCCATTTTAGAAGCTACAAGAAAGAAGGCAGGGAGATGGAAATAGAGGGAGACATATCTGTATATAGTATTTCCTAATTGTGTTCACGTGTGTTGAAATGTTTGCGACCAAAAAATCAAACAACAACAACAAGAAACAGTATTTTAATAGCAGGGGGGACAAAAATTCAAACTTCTTTTCTCCAGAGAATATATGGGCCTTTGTACCAAAACGAAGCCGTCTTCTAGCAACTTAGGCCAGCACTAGACATTCACGAGAGCTCCAGTCGTTCAAAGTTTCCAGAAAAGCCTTCTCCGCCTCCCCCCGACCCCACACTCTCTTCTCTAGCTCAGGCTTTAAAGATCGTTCCTAGGCTTTGGGACAAATACAAACGTTTCTGCACAACTGTGCAGTGAGGCAGGACCCAAGTAAATCCCCGGGAATAAACAAGAGCGGCACGTCACAAGGAGCTGGCTGGGGTGAGGGTTCGGTAATGAAGGAGGAGGGGTGGGGAGGGATGAACTCGGCGCTGCAGGCGAGCCTGTCACTCCAGCTGACAGCGAGCACCTTCAAGCTCTTCACAGGGCAGCGCCCCCAGAGAAGGCGCGTTTAGCTCGAGGGAAACGAACGCGGGCGCCCACGAGGGAGGCAGGGTGCGGCGCCGGCCCGCGCAGCGCCTGCCCGCCCCCGGCGGCCGCCCCCCGGGCCTGAGCGAGGGCCCGCGTACCTGGCGTCCGGCTCCGACTCCGACTCCGACTCCACGGCCGACTCGTCCTCCTCGCCCCCCGACTGCTCCTCGGCGTCCGGCGCCCGGATCTCCTCCTCGTCGGCGCCGAGGGCGCTCTCCGCGGCCTGGCTGCCGTCGCTGCTCGCCATCGCGCCCGCCGGGCCGGAGCTGGAGCCGGAGCCGCCCGCGCCGCGCCTGCTGTTCTCGCTCTGACGGCGCCTCCGGCCCGGCGCGGCGGCTCGGGTTCCCTCCCGGGGGCGGGTGGGCCCCGCGACTTTAAATAGAAGGCGTCAAGAGGTTTCGCCACCGAGCTGGGCCCGGGCTCGGCTTCTGTCTTCCCCGGCGTCTGCCAGTTTCCCCGGCCCTCCCCGCCCCAGTCCAGGCAGCTTCCTGGCGGGCCTTTGGGCACCCGGCCCCTGCCTCTGCTCTAGAGTGGGTTCGGTAGGGTTTGGGTTTGAGGCCGAGCTGAGCTACTCAGTGGCCCTTATCCCAACTTAACTATTCTCTTACAGAGCAGAGCACTTCCTACTAGTTCAGGCACTCGTAATTATGCCCCGCAAGCTCTGCTGCGGTAGGTTTGACTGCTGCTGGTTTGGCTCCGAAGAGCTCCGATGCCTACCTAGCTTGTTCAAGGTCTCCTTGCTAGCAAAGCGACCGAATGGGAGACAAAGTCTGCCCATTTCAAAAGCCCAGTTTTGAACCCTTGTCTCCTTTTATATTTGCAAATCAATAAACTGTGTGTTCTCTTTCTCAGTGACCCCTGGATTATTCAGATAGGAAACTTTTATCTCCACAAATCTTAAACTATGCAGAGGAATAATTTCCCCTACACTGGCCAAAGTCTGTTTTGTCTGAAATTCAACCCAAAAGCCCAGATCGTCACATGCCCATGCTTAAGAGACTTCAATGGCTTTCCACTGCTCTAGGACTAAAGCCCAAGCTCCTTGGGAAGATAAACGCTAACAACTCACATCATAGCTGCCTCCTCTCTTCTTTAGAAGTCAGGAGTTCCACCATATATCAAGTCACACCGTCCTGTCTTTATTTACAAATTCCTCTCCCCTGAAACTCTCTTCCCGCCTTTATTTACCTGTATACTCATCATTCAAGACTATACCCTTCTCTGGAATCCCCCACTTAAGTTCAATATTCCTGCTTCAAGTTCCCACATTATCCTATATTCAGATTGTTTTGTGTCTCTTTCTTCCACTAGACCATAAGTTTGTTACTCATCTTTGTCCCACTATCCCCATTTCTCACAAGCATGGATGCTTAGCAAAGTACTTAGCACATATTAGGTGCTTAATCACTGTCCCCTGCACTGAAGAGACCAGGACCAAGACCAGCTATGTACAAGTAGAGATATCTTTACATATTTTTTCTCATAAGGATGATTTTATGGCTAGAAGAGCTAACACTGATTTTTAATTACAGCAAATTCTATTCATAGAGTTGTTAACTATGATCAATGTAAATTAGGCAGCATTCCCCACTAACATGAGCTTGTGTGTGTGCATTAGGTCTGTGAGCAAAAGACCTGCAGCTAGTTGAGATGCAGTTCGGAAGCATCAGCTAGGGGCCATGTGAGGGAAGACAGCAGAGTCCAGTCTTCCAGTGTTCACTAAATCAGGTTTAACATCAGAAATATGCCTTCTCTTACATATTGCATTAGTAATCCCAAATGTCTGCTCACTAGGACAAAAAGGAACCAATTACAGATATGGGAATCTATTAAATACTAATCAAAACCACAGGTAGTCATTGTGTATTCCCTCCATTTAACTCAAAATTTGTTAGGAACACTAACTACAGTCAACAAGATTTGTGAAGATCCTAGCTCAAACCAATCCAAAATTTAGAACTTCACTACAAACTGCATGTTTTAAGCTTTCTAGCACTACTTTCTTAATAATGCAAATAAACAGAAATGGCCAGATCAACATAAACAGAAAATAAAAGCGTGTATTATTCACAACACAAATATTGAAAACAATTTAAAAGCCTAAAAACTTCTCTTATATATTGACATACCACTTATCTGACATATTTAGCAGTCACAAGTACACAATCTTAGCTTTGATTTATAACTGGGTATTGATTTACAATACCCAGTTTGTACTGATTTACAATTGGGTATAAATTTATTAACATTTTGATCTATTTGTTATAGCAATACAGCTGAAAAGCAGGAGCACTGAGACGGGGCCGCCAGTGGTCACTGAAAGCTGAGAAAACAGTGTCGGTAAAGATGTCCAAGATAAATCCTGGGGTTTTACTAGGAATGTTAACACTGTAGAGGGAGAATGCCCTAGACACCTGAGGGCTACACAGGATTATGGAGTACTATGGCTATTATTTATTATTACCCAGAGTCATTACTAGAATATTAATTAAATCCAACACATTCTGATAAAGAAGAGTTGCACAGTATAAGATACATTTAAGAGAAATTTCCAGAAAAAAAAAATTAGCTTAATTACTTCAGAAGCATTAATCACTAGTAAACTGAAAAATTCATCTGTATGGAAAGCTTCATTCCTAATAATGCCAGAGAAATAGGTGCTGATGTGGCTAGTTGGCTTAACTAAGAATGAACTTGATTTCAAGATTCTCTGCATAATCTAAATAATTACACACAATAACCGGATTCAGTTCAGTTCCAGATGAGAACTACACCCTCAATCTCATCTCAGAAGTAAAGACTTTCACAGAAAAAGACAAACCCTCCCCGAAAAAACACATATCAACAATTTTCATATATAAACTTTATTCCATTTGATCATACAAAATTTTAAACCTGAAGAAAAAAATGAAATTATGCACCTTTTACAAGTCAAAAAGCAAGTCTTAGCATTTGAATTGGTCTGCAAAAAATCCAAATACATTAGAGGTAACAAACTGTGCCACAGCAGGTCTAAAAAAAGTTGTACACAGTCCTTTTGAAAAAGTTAGAACTGTTTTTTAAGATTATTTATATTTAAATTTACAGGCACTGACCAATTTACAAATATTTACACCAAAAACAACCTTAATAAACACTGTAGCTTTTTTAGCAGCCACCACTATTTCTTCTTGTGGAAAAGAAATACTAAAAAAGAAACCTTTACAAATGCTATGCTTTTATTTATAATAATTTTATGTCTTATCTAGAACATTTTATAGTGGCTTACTACTAAAACTTCCAGTTTAGATTACAATCCTATAATTATACACAGATAAAACTCTGAATCTATCAATAGGATATAATCTCAATTTTGATCTTTCAGTTCTGTTGCTTCATATCAGAGGAAAAATAAAAGCAGGAAAATGGGAAGCAAAGCAAAGGGCATACTGCACTAAGCTATCATAAAGCACAGACAACTTAATCTTTTCGAAATGTCTACACTGAACCAATTCTTCAAAACAATTCCCTAACTGCTGTATAATACAGAGTTAGTGCTCATATTACTAGTGCAAAATGTACTGTTGCTCAACACAAAATTTAAAGCAATCTTGAGTCCACCAAAGGCATGTGAGGTACTAATGAAATACTATTATGTACACAACCAGAGCCTCAGTCTTTCCGGATCAGTCAAGTGAGGGCTTAGGGCAACTGTCCAGTATTTCCTGCCTCTGTAGTTCTTTCAATGAAATCAGAGATGTCATTTTGCTTCAAGTAACTGAATAATTGACTCAAACCTTCACTTCACTAGAACAGACTTAGGCAACAAACCATCTATTGAAGGTCCTACTTTAAGGATGTAGGAATCAGACCCTTTTCAAAAAAGTCCACATGTCTCTTCAGTGTTAGCATGTGGTACAATTAATTAAAGTTATAGCAAAAACCTTTTATTTGTTCAGATAATTCCCCAAAAAATATTTTATCTGATCTCCTGAAAATTCATGCCATAATATTACTAATCATCAATGTAAACATTTTCAAAAATACATCTTTAAATCAAAGGGTTTTATTAGGAAACATCATAATAAAATATGTACTCTTTATATAAGTATGTCTCTTAAGAATAAAACATGAAAACAAGAACAATTAAAAAGAAACCACGATGAAGGTAGACAAAACGTATTATGATGTTACTACTGTTCTTTATTAAGAAATAGAGGCCAGTTATCTTTTCAGTATAGCAGCTCTTAAAGGTAGTATACTGTTCAAATCTTTTCTGTTTTTCAATCTGTGCCATGACTGGAAGAGAAAGAAAAAATCATTCTTAAAACCTAAAATATATGTGAAAGAAAGGACTGAAAGGGGAGTTATTAGAATGTTAACAGTGATTTCCCTAGGCAGTAAAATCTGGGGTGACTTTTTTTGTGTATGCTTTTAATCTCTCAAGTTTTTAACAGGAGTAAAAGTATTGCTTCTGTCATCTGAAACAAAATGTTATTTAAAAACTTTACATCTGTACAGTTCGAATTCATTTATAAACAAGTGTACACACAGGTGGTACAAAAAACAAGCAACGGACAATATTAATATTTATTCACAGATTTAGATGTCATTTAAAATATGAAAGTAATTAATACAAAACCTCTGGGTTTGAGAGAGCAGGGAAAGACTACTTCGATTATTTGATTGGCTTATTTTCTATCTAGAAAGCTCTGTCAATTAAAAATTGTATTTATAAAGGAGAGAGTAAATAAAGTATTTTATACAATGAATCTGGGAGAGTGAATAGAATTTTTAAGAAGAAAAAAAAGGAAAATGAAATGCTTGTTTATAAGCTAAAAATTAGGCCCACTACCAAAAAATGTGGCTGCAATCTTTGAGTCTGTTCTTACTTCAGTTGTTCAACTGACTAAAAATATTGGTTTTATACCTAAACAATCACAAGTAAAGACATGTGGCACCAGTGGTGAAGAACCCACCTGCCAAAACAACAGTCTTAAGAGATGCGGGCTCGACCCTGGGTCAGGAAGATCCCCTGGAGGAGGGCATGGCAATCTACTATAGTATTCTTGCCCGGAGAATCCCATGGACAGAGCAGCCTGGCAGACTATGGTCTACAGGGTTGCAGAGTCAGACACAACTGAAGCGACTTAGCATGCATGCAAGCACACTCATTAATAAGAATGACAATGTAGAAATGCTATTTTTGAGTTCTCAATTTAATATGATAGACAAAATATTCCCTATTTGATTCTTGGTTTGCCCTGAAGAATTCCATTTCATTTAAAATTTTCTATTCTGGCTGACAAACTGAGAGGGCCTAATTTGAAGGACAGCTTATTAATATGATACACTTGCATTTTTAATTATCATCAAATCTACTTGGATGTCTTGCTAACAAAAAAACTAAACCTCTAAAATTCCTTGATCTCTTTCTTCTGTGAAGCACTCTCTATGTCTCAAAATACATATTTCTATCAATGTGTTTTTACTCTGTACTGTTGAATTACTGGAAGCTAGGAGCCAATCTTAGCAAAATCATTGATATTTATTATATTTATTAATATTTATTAATTTATTAATATTTATTAAAATATCATTGAATTTATTAATTCATACTGTGGACTAGGGAGCTAAGGAATAAACTACAGTCTACATATATATGACTAAAGTTTATATATATAAAATGTGTGCGCACACACACACATTTTGTTTAATTTCTTAAAATATAAATAAAGATAAAATGGAGCTCTAGTTCCTTGTTACAATTGGGTATACAGAAGAAAAACATGGAACAGACATGGCTGTCTTCTAAAGCTACAGGTTCCCCGACATTTTAAGGAGAAAAAGGAGTCCTTTAAATTTTATTCATTCATTTTGAGAGCTTAATAAGCTCACTGTGAAAATGCTGTATCCACAAAGTGAAAGCCATGTGAGTAAAAGCAGAGTCAGATCTCTGTGGAGGCAAAGTGTTTCTAAATTCAAGTAATGAAGTCCCTACTGTGCCCCACTGACTGCTCCATATCACAGGAACCAGAGCTATTCTTTCCTATTACATACTTGTTTTCTTAATTTTCAAAGCACACTAGTGCACTAATGTTTCTCGAGTTAATCTGATGCATTATTTACCTTTAAAAACTGATCCTTGATCATATCAAACTTCTGCTTTTCATGCACAGCTCTTGCTGTATTTGTTCCATCAAAAGGTTCTACAATGTTAAATGCACATATAAACAAGATATTATTAAAATGAGAACTTGTTTTCTATTTGATTGAATTACATGAAACTGCCAATATTTTGACAGTTTCTGATCTACATAATAGCAACTGCATCTTCTTAGATTTATGCTTACAGAAAACAGTTTTATAATAGCTATGAACTATCAAAGTAGATACAATTAAAGTGAGATGTTTAAAATGAAGTAACCAGCACAGGTATTAAGTCTAAACCACAAAAATATTAAGTCTAAATCACAAAAGTAGGTAAGATTTCTGAAGAATTAGCGAGTCAGGAACCTACTGTGAAAAGAATAAAGTTAAAGAATAAAGAGTTATCAAAAAGAATAAAAGCACTATACCAGGAGATACAGTCAGTGTCAAATACCACAGAAAAGTAATTTTAAATTTACCTTAAAAGACCACTGATTTGTCTAGTAGGAAGAAGTTCAATGCCTTTGTAAGTAGAGGTTTAATACCACGAGGACGGCAGACAGTACAGAGAATTATGGTGTGACTAAACGGCTTTAAAAAGATGCAGTGAGAACGGTGACTTGTTGGCAATGAAACAGCAAGTGGTCAAGACAAGAGAACAGAAGAGGAAATTCCCCCTGCCCCCCACTCAGGGCACATATTTTTTTTTTTTTAAAGCTTGGTTCTATTTATTTATTTTTTTGAAATTTTGTGTGTGTTTCCAACATTACCCTCCATGTCTTCATCCTTACTCTACTCACCCTTCACCCACAAAATAAGAGTAGTTCGAATACAGATACAAACTGATTCTATTTAAGAGAACAAGGAAACTGAAGATAAACGTGAGAAAGGGAGGACAACGAAAGGCATTAGGAATGAAATGGGGGCTGAAATAATGCCAGCAGCAGGTTAAAACTAGAGTTTAAGAATTTTAGCACTAAAAAAGAGAAAAAAGGACAGAAAGATCCAGCAGGATCTACTTTGAGTCAGTAGGATCAAGTCAAGAGCATTCTTCAAAGACAAGAAGATCCATGTGTGCTACGAAGTTGAAATGAGGGACTAAACGGAGAGAGAGTAAACTTGTTAGAACGAGGGGGAAGAGCTCAAAAAGTGTGGGTCTGACGGAGAGGTTAACTTTAGGTATGCCATATAATCTAATCAGGTCCATAGTTTTCAAAATTCCTTTTTTTAATTGCTTGTAAAGGATATTTCAAGAAAGAGTTTATTATCACTGTACTTCTTAGAACAGATAATGCCATATGTCAAACTACCAAATCACACAGTGTATACCACTTTAAAACTGTATTTAATATTCACAAGAACCAAGTAACTAGAATAATATAAACACACTGTACAATTTAGCAAACCAAACACCAAAGCAGGAGATTCAATTTCACACTTATAAACTCTTAAAATGTTGGATTATAAGTCAAGATTAAAATATTTTAAATTTGATGTTTTCCTACAAATGCCAAATGTCAACCCTTTTTATCTCAAGATTTACAAATGTCATCAACGTGGAATCTGTGAGAACAGTATTGCCTCTTGAAGTCAGTTTCCACCAACCTAAAGAAGTATTCAACTACATGTAAATTAATTTTAGAGAATAGAATATCTCACAGCATTTAATTTTAAAAGGAAAATCAATTTATAGTCATAAAATCAAGCTCAAGCTTATATCAATTATCAATATTTAAGCATAAAAAAACTAATTTCATTTCAAAGAATCATCACATGAAGAAAGTATTTTCTTCCACCTACAACTCATGAAACTGAATGTCAGCCAACTACAAGCATGAGGGGTGCATGTAGACTGCTCATGCATCTACATGAGCAGAAACATTTAACACCTAAATTTGTTTATTTCTTACAATGAAAGAAGTTTAAATCATGTTTTAAAAATTAAAATCTTATGATTAAAGACTTATAAACCACTTAGGATATAAATGTATTACTTTTACATGAAATATAAGCTGAAACTATTCAAGTGCTTCTGTCAGTACTAGGTAAGTTGGATGGTAAACAGAAAGTAGTTGTGGGAAAACTACCTTCTACACAGATGTATTTATTTCTCCATTCAATACCATCAGGCCTGGGAATGGCTTTGGCTTCACGAACTGAAATCATCTGACTATTCCAGCTGGAAAAAGAAAAACATTCATGTTGTTGTACAGCAGAAACTAACACAACATGGTAAAGCAATTATACTCCAACTTTAAAGAAAAGAAAAACATTAATCATATAAACTATTTTCTTAACTTCCCTTTTGCTATTTTTATTGTATCAATAGTTAGGCATACTCTGATTTTCTCATAGAACTGAAATCTGCATCAGCTCTCTGCACCTGAAGTATCATTTCCCCTTCTCTACTTCTTTTGTCTCCATAACACTTAGATTTCTAATCATTTGCTTATGTATGTTATTTATTGTGTCTCCTCTAACTAGATGAAAGCTCCAAGATCCTGAGCTATTTATTTTTGGTTTTTTTACTGTTCATTTAGTTGCTTAGTATCAACTAGGTACTCAATAAATATTTTTTGAATAAATAAAGTAATAAGAAAAATAATCTGTAAGTAAGCAAAAAACTGTTTCTTGTTAAACCCCAGTAAGAATTTTTTAAGAGAGGTTGTTTTTGGTATCACTAAGTAATTCTTGTTCAGGTGTACCTCTACTGATATGATTTATGGCAGAAATTTTAGAAAAATGAATACTCTATGAAAACATACTGTTATTGCTGTGTATCAGATGTAGCTGTTCACAGTGAAGTTTTAGTCAAGCAAAACAATTTTATCAGCATGCCTGAAGGTCGACTGTCCAGCCTTTAGTAAGGCCTAACCTTACACTGTTGTTTTTTTACTTTATAATTTTGTATAACATTCCTTTTTTCAAAAAACATTTTAAAAATATATAACTACTCAGCTTGTGTTCAACAGAAAAATGAGTCTGAGGGAAGCTGGTATCTTTTTTTTTTTTCAGTTTTCAGCTTTTTCCATCATTCCAGTAGGAGGAAGACGATACTTTGGGACGTTCCAAATGCAACACTCATCCTACTCTTCCTCTATTTATTAGAGAATCCATAAGGATATAACCGTGGATCCAACATGGCATTTGTTTCTGAAAACTGACCAATTTCTATGTTAAACATGCAAGAAAACACTGCATCTTGTGAAGTTTCATAATTGAAAATGATCCTCAAAGTATGACTATTTTTTCTTATTAAGAGTACAGTTTAGGAATAGCTTGCAAAGACAGCTTTAAGTTCTTTAAAAATATTTATGCTTTTTAAAAGTAAGTGGGCTGTGAAAAAGAAATACTTAGTATTGGTTACAGTAACATGCTTTAGGTCCTTCAACGTACAGCAGCTCCGTTAGTATGGACTTCAAACAGAAAAGAAGTACGGCTCTACTGGTCCAAGTGTGTTTCCAAAATCTTCTTCAAGGTAACACCGTAAAGGGGAGAGTTCTATAACCACGTTGCCAAACCAAACAAGATTACAGCAGAATTACACTTTGTGCTACTTAACTTTATTCCATGTAAGACAACTACCACTACTAAAAATGAACTTTTTCCTGACACTCTTTGTTTCAAATGTCAACTTATAAGACAGGTGAATCTGCAGTAGAATTAATATTGAAAACATTATGTTAAAAAAAAAAAAAGAGGTGGACTAATTTTTTCCTCTCAGACAAGTTTAAAATACTGAACCACCACATCCTGCTGTTAAACTAAAACTTTTACTTCCTTAAATCAAAGAACTCTTATTAAACTCAACCCCAAATTTCTAAACTGGATCACAGAAACATATGTGACACATTCATGTTCACTTTTTTATCCCTAACCAGATATTATTTAATCTTCAACCTATAATCAACCCAAATTATTATTTAAATGACTGTATCATCTGAAGTACTTCACAGAGGGGAAAAAAGAATATTTGAATCACTACTATTTAGACTGATTCAAACTACTGCATTTTTAAAGAACTTTTAAATATATCTAAATTATTAAATATTTCAAATCATAAAACATGATACATAACTTTTATATAATTTTTAATCTTATAGGTGAATTTCAATGTAGAATTCAAAGGTAATTTAGAAATATTTTTCCTACACATTTCCTTCTTTAAAACAGGCTCTAAACTAAGCCTTTTGTCATACGATATTTCTCTACTGTAACTTCCTTGCCATATGAAAATCTGTTATTGTCACTCAATAATTAAAGAATAAAATAAGACAATCTATAAAAGAGTAATGTTTCAGGAAAAAAAACACCAGATATTGGACTTAATTTAATCTACAACAGATTCAGTTCAGTTCAGTCGCTCAGTCATGTCTGACTCTTTGCAACCCCATGAATCACAGCACGCCAGGCCTCCCTGTCCATCACCATCTCCCGAAGTTCACTCAGACTCCTGTCCATCAAGTCGGTGATACCATCCAGCCATCTCATCCTCTGTCGTCCCCTTTTCCTCCTGCCCCCAATCCCTCCCAGCATCAGAGTCTTTTCCAATGAGTCAACTCTTCCCATGAGGTGACCAAAGTATTAAGAGTTTCAGCTTTGGCATCATTCCTTCCAAAGAACAACCAGGGCTGATCTCCTTTAGAATGGACTTGTTGGATCTCCTTGCAGTCCAAGGGACTCTCAAGAGTCTTCTCCAACACCACAGTTCAAAACCATCAATTCTTCGGTGCTCAGCCTTCTTCACAGTCCAACTCTCACATCCATACATGACCACAGGAAAAACTATAGCCTTGACTAGACGGACCTTTGTTGGCAAAGTAATGTCTCTGCTTTTGAATATACTATCTAGGTTGGTCATAACTTTTCTTCCAAGGAGTAAGCGTCTTTTAATTTCATGGCTGCAGTCACCATCTGCAGTGATTTTGGAGCCCCAAAAAAATAAAGTCTGACACGGTTTCCACTGTTTCCCCATCTGTTTCCCATGAAGTGATGGGACCAGATGCCATGATCTTCGTTTTCTGAATGTTGAGCTTTAAAGCCAACTTTTTCACTTTCCTCTTTCACTTTCAAGAGGCTTTTTAGTTCCCCTTCACTTTCTGCCATAAGGGTGGTATCATCTGCATATCTGAGGTTATTGATATTTCTCCCGGCAATCTTGATTCCAGCTTGTGTTTCTTCCAGCCCAGCATTTCTCATGATGTACTCTGCATATAAGTTAAATAAGCAGGGGGACAATATACAACCTTGACGTACTCCTTTTCCTATTTGGAACCAGTCTGTTGTTCCATGTCCAGTTCTAACTGCTGCTTCCTGACCTGCATACAGATTTCTCAAGAGGCAGGTCAGGTGGTCTGGAATGCCCATCTCTTTCAGAATTTTCCACAGTTTATTGTGATCCACACAGTCAAAGGCTTTGGCATAGTCAATAAAGCAGAAATAGATGTTTTTCTGGAACTCTCTTGCTTTTTCCATGATCCAGCGGGTGTTGGCAATTTGATCTCTGGTTCCTCTGCCTTTTCTAAAACCAGCTTGAACATCAGGAAGTTTACGGTTCACGTATTGCTGAAGCCTGGCTTGGAGAATTTTGAGCATTACTTTACTAGCATTTGAGATGAGTGCAATTGCGTGGTAGTTGGAGCATTCTTTGGCATCACCTTTCTTTGGGATTGGAATGAAAACTCACCTTTTCCAGTCCTGTGGCCACTGCTGAGTTTTCCAAATTTGCTGGCAAATTGAGTGCAGCACTTTCACAGCATCATCTTCCAGGATTTGAAAGCGCTCAACTGGAATTCCATCACCTCCACTAGCTTTGTTCGTAGTGATGCTTTCTAAGGCCCACTTGACTTCACATTCCAGGATGTCTGGCTCTAGATGAGTGATCACACCATCATGATTATCTGGGTCGTGAAGATCTTTTTTGTACAGTTCTTCTGTGTATTCTTGCTACCTCTTAATATCTTCTGCTTCTGTTAGGTCCATAACATTTCTGTCCTTTATCAAGCCCATCTTTGCAGGAAATGTTCCCTTGGTATCTCTAATTTTCTTGAAGAGATCTCTAGTCTTTCCCATTCTGTTCTTTTCCTCTATTTCTCTGCATTGATCGCTGAGGAAGGCTTTCTTATCTCTTCTTGCTATTCTCTAAAACTCTGCATTCAGATGCTTATATCTTTCCTTTTCTCCTTTGCTTTTCGCTTCTCTTCTTTTCACAGCTATTTGTAAGGCCTCCCCAGACAGCCATTTTGCTTTTTTGCATTTCTTTTCCATGGGCATGGTCTTGATCCCTGTCTCCTGTACAATGTCACGAACCTCATTCCATAGTTCATCAGGCACTCTATCTATCAGATCTAGGCCCTTAAATCTATTTCTCACTTCCACTGTATAATCATAAGGGATTTTTATTGGTAAGATATTGGCTTTTTTCATCAGTAATGGTAATGGACTGGTACTCATTTTTTTGTGACAAAGTTATTTTGAGACAACTGATTAAATTGGAAATGTAGTCTTCAACAACATTACAAAGAAAAATTCAAGTATAGCAAAAGATAAAATGATGGGTCTGATACCACATGGCTGCATATATGCTAAAATTAGTCAAATTAAGTGAAAAAATGGTATTTTTTTTGGTCTTAGTAATTACTAAGGGCTGAGAAGCAAACACTTTGTTAAGGATTTCAAATCCTGTACACAGAAAAAACTTGAATCCTAGAGTTCTGTTTTGACTGGCTTTTCTTCTGCCTGACCCTTTAAATGCTGGTATCGAGACTTTGCCTTTTTCAATCTTCTTCAAATGCTAGACCACCCATCCCGGGCTGGGCTTCAGTACTCTGATGTTTCTTTTCCTAAGTCTTTTTCTCCAGCTACTAAGCCCCAGACCAAAATTTACAACAAGATGTCCTGCAGACAACACTGTGCCCACATTTTCAGGACTGAATATACCCTGTCCACGGTCAACTATTAAAATCCCTCCCTTGCACATCCCTCAACTCTCTTACCTGCTCTTGCAGCACTGAACAACTATAACTAAATCTTTATTCCAATCCTTTCCCAAGGAGTGAAACAGGACTGGAGGAAAAAAAATATGCAACCATGTTGACCTTTGAATTTATGATCACTTTAAATTCATGATGACTTAGCTCAAAAGAATCCTAAATGCTACTACGCAGCAGTCATCCTGTATTTCCATGGTTCACTCACTCCTTCACTCTTCTACATAACAATTCATACCTTGTTCTCACTTCTCAAATCTCCTCCCTCACACTCATTCCCCGCTGACGTCCATGCTTCATTTCACTAAAAAAGTAAAGCAGTCAAAAGATAGTATCTACGAGTTCCCAGCACATCAGTCCACACTTGCCTGTACATAACTTTCCATTACTATAATGAATCGTCAGTGCTTCTACTCCATTTGTGGGATAGATTCCAATTCTTCTCTATTCAACAAGAAGACTGTTCAACAATTTACTTCAACTTGGACTTCCCTGGTGGCAGAGCGGATAAGAATCCACCTGCCAGTGCAGGGGACATGAGTTTGAGTCCTGGTCCAGGAAGATCTCACATGCTGTGGAACAACTAAGCCCTAGTACCACAACTACTGAGTCCATGTGCTGCAACTTCTGAAGCCTGCACCTGAAGTCTGAGCACCACAATGAAGAGTAGCCCCCACTCACAAGAGAAAGCCCACCCAAAGCAACCAAGACCCAGTGCAGTCATAAACAAATAAAACTATTTTTAAAAATTTACAACTTTTCTGGTATCACCAATTTTACCATCAACACGGGTTACTTCTCCTTTCTAAAAACAAATACTCAACTCCACTTAATCCTTCAATTTCTACCCTATTGTTTCTGCCTCCTTTACAAGTATGTAAATCCCCCTAGAGAATTCGCTACACCACCTGTATCTAAATCCTCCCCTCCCTTTCTCTCTTTCGCTCACACCAATAAGGCTTTTTGTCCATACTGTTACACTAAGACTGCTCCTGCCAAGGGTCCAGTAGCGTCCACATTGACCAATGTGCTTCAGTGGTTTTAGTTCTCATTTTGTACTTGATCAATCAAAAATGCAATACAAATGATCACTCCTTCCTCCTCAAATGTTTTCCCCCCTTTGATTCCAAAACACAACATTCTATTGGCTTCCCTCCTTTCTCAATGAGTCTTCCTTTTTAGACTACCACACTACATATTAGTTCCTTCTCATACCTACATCTCATTTTTAGTTCATCTCTGTATTATGATACTTTTCAAATGGAAAAATGAAAAGCATATGGGGAAAAGAATTGGGGGAAGGGATAGTTAGGGAGTCTGGGATGGACATGTACACACTGCTATATATAAAATGGATAACCAACAAGGACCTACTGTATAGCAGATGGAACTCAGCTCAATGTTACGTGGCAGCCTGGATGGGAGGGGAATTTGGGGGAGAGTGGATACATGTATATGTATGGTTGAGACACTTCATTATCCACCTGAATCTATTACAGCATTATTTGTTAATCGGCTATACCCCAATACAAAATAAAATGTTTTAAAAAAATAAAAAAACAGAAAACAGCAAAATTCTGTAAAGCAATTATCCCTGAACAAAAAATAAATAAATTTTTAAAAAATGAAAAAACATAAAACTCAAAAGCAATTCAACAGTTGTTAGTACTCTGCCACATTTGCTTGTGTGTATACCTATACATGTATATTCTGAACTAAACCATTTATTAAGCTCTAGCAGAGAGAAACTTCATTTCTTAATCCTTTGGCATATACCTAAAGAATAAGGCCATTCTCCTTTGTAACATTAGCAGCATTAAGACATTAATGTAACTCAAATGCCTTTTATAATTTCACCACCCCAATCAGACTGCAATCAAGCTTCATCCACTGTATTTGATTGTTCCATCTCTTTAATCTGGAAATGTTCCCTCCACTTTTTTAAAACTTCGACTTTTTGAGAAATTAGGCCAGTTGTTTCACAGAATATCTACCTTCTAAATTGTCTCTCTCTCTTCACTGCATCACTTAAAACATTCATGTATCTTAACCTTATACACATACGTAAGACATCGGAGTATCTAAGGGTTTATTGATCTTTGGACCTTTTCTCTCTTCTATTTATAGTCCTTGGTTTTCTCAAAAAGTTTTCTAGCTTTTAAATCCCATCTACCAGATGAAAAACCCCTAAAACTGTGACCTCTCCCCTGCACTCTAGACTTACACATCCAACTCTCTACTTAAAACCTCTACTTGAATATTTTGTGGGTGCCTCAATCTTAAAACATTAAAAATCAGTAATGTTTCTCCCTTGCTTTTTGCATTGCACGTAGGGGCACCTCCATACTTTGAGTTGCTTAGGTCTCAAACTTTTAAGTCATTCTTGGCTCTCTTCTTTCTCTTAGGTCACATTAATCTGGTGCAAATTAAAACGTAAGCAAAATCTGACCACTCTTCATCCGCTTCCCCTGCAACCACTTTTATCTAACTAAGTCACACGGTTTCTCTTAGATTACCACAATACCTTCCTAAATAGTCTCCTTGCTTCCGCCTCTGGCTCTCTCTTCAGTTTACTTTCATCCAAGCAACGTGTTACAAACTAAATCAATCACATCATTTTTCTGCTGAAACCCCTTCAGTGTTTTCCTACTTCGAGAGAAAAACTCAAAGTTATCAAAATTCATTACAAGACCCTACATGACATGGACTCCTGTAACTCTCTGACATCCTTAACACTCTGTTCCAGTCACACTGGTCTCTTCGCTGTTCCTTGAACACGGGCAAACCTCCACCTCAGGATCTCTGCAGTTGCTCTTCCTTCTGTTTAGAAAGGTCTTCTCCCATGTAGACACATAACTCACAACTTCCTCTCCACTGGGTCTTTTTTTCAAAGGTCACCTTTTTGGTGAGAATATTCTCTCTCTATGTTAGGTATTAAATGGCAATACAGGTATTAAAACTGCAACAACTACGCACATCAGAATCTTTTCAAAAAATTTTTTCTGCACTTACCACCATCTAACATAGTATACATTTTATTTGTTTATTGTCTGTCTCTCCATGACTCTCTACATAAACTCCATGAAGACAGTTTTAACTGCCATATCCCCAGTGAACAGAAAATAGCCTGGTGTAAAGTAAGCACTCAGTGATTTCCTGATTAAATAAAATAAGGAGTAAGTAAGAATAAGAAAGGAGATAGAAAAAGTGGACCTTTCTATTTCCTTTTTTTTTTTTTTTTTTTTCAAAAAAGTATGTATTTAAGTATATAAGTATGTACTTTTAATTCAACGGACTGACCAGCAGTAATGACGTGTGACTAGGCATCAAGAAAATAAAGGCAATTATAAAACAGGTATCTTTTAAGGTTCCTAGAATCTCCAGTTATCTATGAGTCTATAAGATATTTAAAACTTGAATTTTTCTTTCTCCTAAAATATGAAATTATTAAACTGACTGTATATTTATCCAGATTCCCTGAGCCATCTGACCCCCTTTCTCCTATATTGTCAGTTCCCCGCTTCTGGGTACATTTCTAGAAACTTGGTTTCATTTTTGTAATTTTCAGTAGCAAGGTTTAAGGAGCAAGCTGTGAGTGAAGTAGGTAAGAAAATCTTAGCAATTTTAAATGGCTGTATAAAAATCTCTGCAAAATTTATACCACATACTCTAGCATCCTTTCACAGGAACTTAATTCTTTGTCTTTCAGTAAAGGGAATTTTTTAACTGAGTATCTCAAACTTCAGAAGAAATCCTTACAAACCCTTCTAATGGCTGCCAGAATTCCTAGAACAGGCACCTAGTTCATTACCATGACTACACTCTTGGCTATGCTCCTTATCGCCAAATTTCTGAAAATATCTGGTATCAAACGACAATGCACTACCTGATCACACAGGAGATGAACAGGTCACCTGAATCATGCATCGTAATAACAAGTGTATCTAAAAGCTCAAAACCTCTCTCCAAGCACCAGCATGCTAGGGCCACGCCACACCACACAGCAAGCTCAAAGTGAACTAACACACAAATCTGAACGGCTATCATTCCGTTTCAGTCATTTCACTTGAAAAGCAGGTGATTTTCAAGGCATTTCCCTAGATGCTCTAATCCTAAACGCAACATGGCAGAAAAATACCTTTCGTCTATAAATCTCTTCCCTCTCTACAAACTTTCCCCAATATCTAATTAACATAACACCATAGATATGCTGATGCAGTCTAACAATTAAGCATGTGGCTTTGGAGTCACTGGAATCTGAGTCTTGGTTCTCTGGTTATCTAACTGTATCATCAGAGGACAGAGTTCACAAATTCCCAAAGCTTGAAAGGGAGTTACTGTGAGGATTAAATGAGATAATACATGGGAATCACTCAGCATACTGCAGAGCACTAGGTAAACATTCATGAAACATAGCTATTATCATTGCAACATCTTAAAAAAGTCTTAACTCCAGAATGATCTTCTCTTATGTCCCATACAGACTTAAATCCTTCTTCTATATAAATGAAGGCTCCTCTTTCCTTTATATTTTTGCTGCCTAGACTTATATTCAGGTCCTAATCACTTTTAACCTGGATTATTAAAACTTCATTCTTATTGAACTACTTTCCTTTAGCACTTTTCTTACTCCTTTTGTTAACCTAATTCAGTAATTTTTAAGTCACCTTAAGGATCTTTGACTTACATCCATAATCTTTATCTTCAAAATGATTCTATAACAAGTATTTTCCAAGTACCAATTATCTGGCACTGGGCAAGGTAATGGAGACACAAACAAACAAAACAGATGGAAGTTTATTTGAAGGAATTTAAAGACTACGTCTTCAGGCCCCATGTTTCATCTTATATGAGTCAGGTTTCTTCAAAACTACTGTATGACAGCAGACAGTATCAACATTTCAGTAAAGTATCATAGTTAAGAGAGTGAATTTTGCATTCAAAATTATCTGAAATATTCCCCTTACTACCTATGAGATTTTTGACCAGTTTCCTTACCTCTCTGTATGTCCCACTGGTAAAACAGGCATAAAATAACACCAACTCATGTAAACTCAATGAGATAATGCGTACGATCTCCTTTGAACAGTTTTTCCCACCAAGTAATAGCAATTTATTACTCTTACTATTATTGTTCCCTTCTCCAAACCTTTCCAAAACAGTATCCTATGGTTATTGTACTCTCCTCCTCTAATGTTTTAACCACTCCTAAATTCTCTCATTCCCTCCTTCAAGCTTTCCCAAACTGATCAGAAGAGTTGCACACAATTCCTAATTCCACTCTATCTGGACTAAGAACTCCTGTAAGAACTTCTAGTTATGGCCAGCCCGATCATACACTTTACTATTTGATGTCTACATATCACTCTCACCAAAAAAGAAAAAAATGAGAAGTATTCTTTGATGTATATACCATACAAACACCACTATTTATCCAGATTATCTAGTATTAACTACATCTTTTTCCAAGTTTGTTTTAGCTTTTTTATTACAAATTTTAAGTTCCTATAAAATGTATATTTCAAATTATATAACATCTGCAAGGAGATCCAACCAGTCTACCCTAAAGGAGATCAGTCCTGGGTGTTCACTGGATGGACTGATGGTTAAGCTGAAACTCCAATACTTTGGCCACCTGATGCAGAGAGCGGACTCATTTGAAAAGACCCTGATGCTGGGAAAGATTGAGGGCAGGAGGAGAACGGGATGATAGAGGATGACATGGCTGGATAGCATCACCGACTCAATGGACATGGGTTTGGGTGGATTCCGGGAGTTGGTGATGGACAGGGAGGCCTGGTGTGCTGCAGTTCATAGGGTTGCAAAGAGCTGGACACGACTGAGCGACTGAACTGAACTGAACTGACACAGGACCAATACATTTATTCAGGTCTTACTATGTAAAGAGACAGCTAAATATAAAAGGGGATCACTACTGAAATCAATCGGTCATGTCTGACTCTTTGTGACCCCATGGACTGTAGCCCACCAGACTCCTCCATCCATGGGATTCTCCAGGCAAGAGTACTGGAGTGGGTTGCCATTTCCTTCTCCAGGGAATAGCAGGCTTACTAAACTATAATTTTTTTTATTAGCTTGAAACAGGATTATCATTAGGTTATTACATTTTATAAACTATGCATTTCTGAACTAGTTTATAACAATGAAATTGATAAATACAGTTTCTGACCCAATTTGTAGCATTTACTTATAAAACAAATATACACAATTTGAAGTTTCACTTACTCAAATTCTGTAGCATAATACTTAAGAAAGCCCAGTAAGAGGTCCCCAAGGTTTGAGTCATTCTTTGAGAGGTAAGGAGGAACATTACATGGCGCTTGATGTACAAGGTGCAACTGTATAGAAGGACTGAAAGATTCCTATCAAAAAGAAAAGGGAAAATGTGTGAGGCCATTGAAAAACACAACCCCCCAAAAATCTTATAAATCCTAACATAAGGCTGTCTGGAGAAGAGAGAATTTTCTTTATGCTGGCAATTTGGAAATTTGAAGATTTTCTCCCAGTAAAGATTTCAACAATGTATGGACTAAGCCAGAAAGAACCTGAAAAACGAAGATATTCTAATCCTCAACTGAGGTATATCACTCAGTTAACCAAATGAATTCTCATGGTAGCAAAAGAATTTTAATTCGTAAATAAAACCTTACAATACATACCAAGAGTCCATCCAATAAATATAGATTTCTTTATAAATATATCTCAAGGTAAGAGCTTTTTCTAACTGCCACTTAAAATTTCTCACAAAGGTCATAAAAGTTTAAGACATAAACAGTACTGACACTGATTTTAAGATTTTTTATAATTTTATTTCATTTTTGTATGTTACATTTTAGAGGGAATAGAAATAATGTTCAACACGAAATGAACTTGAAAAATAAATCAGCAAGCAATATTGAGCTATTCCCTTTTAGTAGAGTATTCATAAAGAAGGATATCATGTGCTTGCCTTCCAGGCCCAAAGAAGTCACCTATTAGAAAGAACACCAATGAGTACTTACGGAATGCCATTCATTTTCGTATCTGATCTTTCCCTTATTAGCAGCAAGTTATGGCTCTAAACTAAATGAACTATAGAATTTCTCAAGTAATACATATCCATTATGTTAGAAAATACTTTTTCAGGTAATTTTCACAGTGCCCTCAAAAAAGGCTGATTTTAAGATTCTATATTCTATATTTTCCTTTGCCACCCGAGTAGAAACAGATTTAAAAACAAAACAACTAAACAAAAAGACGAACTGGTTAACCAGACATGAGAATGACAACTACATTTAAGGTTCTCAACTACCCAACAGACCAAACTTGGGTTTATGGATATTAATTGAATTAGTAAAATCTGAATAACCCCAGTAACATGGAGAAATAGCGTAGTGCACCTACTTAATGGTAGTCTCAAAATACATCAGTAAAAACAAGGGGCAAGAAAATAAAAACATCTCCTCCTGCCCCATTACCATAATTCTATCAATAATTTTAACTACCAAGAAGGGATGATCTTTCTGCCAGAAGAAAAATCTCCAACCACAATCCACAAAGATGGCATTCCTAAAGGTGGGACTTGTCTCACATGTCTAATGGATTTACTGTTACAGTCTATGACTCAAGTAGAAAGACTAGGGGGAGTAGGAGACAAGCACTGACTTGCAGCAGCAGAAGGAAGAGCAGGCCTCTGACTCGTCTTGCTCTTACTTCTTCTCTTACATGTTAAGCATAAAATTGGGCTTAGGACTTTATTTAAAAGTATAAAATTTAAATAATATTCTCCAGCAAATTAAACAAAAAGGTATAAGTTCAAATGACAGGAAAAAGAAAAGTGGGTCACTGTTTAACAATTTCTGCTCTGAAAGCTCATTAATTTTGATTTCTAGCACTTAACACAATAAACATTCAATTTACAAAATGATGCTGAAACAGAGCAGCCATTTTCTTACCTGAAGTTTAAAACTCTGAACCTCCTTTAAAATTTCTATTTTTTTCAGTAACTTAAAGAAAGACATCAGTAATTGTGAGATTAAAACTACAGAGTTCTAAGACCTATTGTATTAAAATGCTGAAAGACCCTGGTCAGTGTTCTCTTAGCGCCACTGTTCTTTTCCAAGATCATATATAAACAGGGTCGCATCATACCTACTGAGGGAGAACTAAAGGAGAAATACAAACAAACAAACAAACAAACAGGCTCCAATTAAAAGAAGCTACAAGTAAAAAGAAATTCTATTTAACCTTAAGTAATCCCCATTTTTGGTAATCATTCATATTACAGAAAGATTTTCTGCTTTAAGAAAAATTTCATCCAAGTTATTTCTTTAAAAGGAGCTCCCCAATTGCATTTACGTATTGAAATAGAGTATGTTTCTTCAGCTAGGATGAAGGTGGGCAGAGTTCAAGCTAACACATTAGAAAGCACAGAAAGAGTAATCGAAAAGCCAGAGAAATACAAGCAGCCTTTAGCACTACAATCTAAATCCATAGGAAAACAGTTTAACCAATGCAATATAACACCTGTTTCTTACAGCATTTCTTCCCTTTGGATTATCGATATTTCCTGGTTTAATTTTTTTAACACAGAAAATATATTTATTATTTTTTAAGGTTCTGTCTTATTTTGGGCTTCTGATACCCAAATATGCAATGACTTAATTCCTAAAAACATTTTCCAAATGATATTTAAATGCTGAAGATACGTATCTTCCATTTCTCTTCACAATACCAAAGTAAGAAAAATTTAAATAAGTAATCTCTTGAAAAACATCTGAAAAGTTTGTTTCTGTCCATACAACCGCCTAACAAAAACACCTTTTGCCAGACTCCATCACTTTTTGAGGCTGTGTCATAATCTTCAAAGTCCAAAATGTGGGCAATTAGGCACTTTCTGGACTACATTAAACCGGGTTAACTGTTCTTTAAAGAAACGTATAGCTTAAATGAAAGATGACTGTTTTCCATCTCTAGGCAAAGAAATATAAGCTGTGCAATCTTCTAAGAATATGAATTACTAAAGCCTAGAAAGAAATATTGAAGTTCTCAAAGAAAAGGATAACTGATACAGAGCATTTAAGTGGAGTTATACGTGAATAGAAAAAGAACTAAATGATACACTGAAGTTCTACCAAGATTTAACTATACGCAGATTATCACTAATCTAGTGATGTCTATTAAAGATTGATAATTAAATTTCCTTTAAACTTTATCTGATATGAGATCTTCCAACTTTTGAAAGGAGTTAAAGTATTTAACACAAAATAGAAGTACTATTATGAAGTGAAGAGCCTGAGTTCTAGAGTCAGGCCTAGGTATGAAACCTCGTTGTTCCATTAGCTACATGAACTTAACCAGGATACCAAGCTTTCCAAAGGTTAAGCTCCTGCATCCATAATACAAGGAAAATACCATTCACAGGGCTGTTTATACAAATTATATGATACAATGTATATGGAAAGAAAAGTAACAATAGTATTACCTACTTATTAATTATTCAGTATATGCCAGGCATCATCATTATTTTAACTGCACATCCACAATAACACACTATGGTTACCTCCAGC
Organism: Budorcas taxicolor; assembly: GCF_023091745.1. NCBI lineage: Eukaryota > Metazoa > Chordata > Mammalia > Artiodactyla > Bovidae > Budorcas > Budorcas taxicolor. The sequence continues at coordinate 10,808,577 of NC_068919.1, read as the reverse complement.
AACTCTCAATATATTAATTTGGAATTAACTTTGGTTTTTGAAAATAGGAAGATATCACTAGGGAAGGAAACAAATATAAGTTGTCTTGATAAATCTACTTAGCATGAGGTAAATCTCATAAAATGTTTACATTAAAATAAAAATCCCTTCATATACTTAATCTGAGTTTATATATTTAAACTTCTCAACTTCATTTCTTTAACTCAATAGTAAACATTCTGTTCTCTGTCACTGATGTTGCTTTTTTAAGTCAATAATTAGGAAGTAATAATAATGCTATATATTGTGATATAGTTTTCAAAGATAAAGGATGTCTATTTTATCCTTTTCTTTCATAATTAAATATCACAACTGAATTGAAATATTACACTTTCTAATTAATATTTTCTAAATTTTGAAAAAAACATGAAAATGACAAAAAATAATATATTGAACAATATTTTTTTAATCCTATTTTAATTATATCAGAGAAGCTCAAAATTTAAAACGTTCTTCCCTTGTAAAGTAATAGGAAAGTTTTTTTGTCACTGTAAAGTTTTTTTAATCATTCTCAAATTATAAGCTGAAATTCTGTCGTATCAGCTTTTCTTAAAGGAAGGTATACATATACATCTCTATAGAAACAATTAGACAATAAATAAATAAAATGTTGTAAGCAACACAAATTGACTACTACTATCATTCTGCCTTTCCCCAGGCAGCATAGTATAAAGGAAAAAAAAACAGTTATTGCATTCATAATTTGTGACTAAACAGCTTGGATCAATCATGTAACCTTTCTAAGGAGAATACTTTATATTTGCTTAGGACTGAAGATATTGTATATAAAGGTTGTATGTTCTGATATAAATAAGTGGAAGTGAAAGTCGCTCAGTCGTGTCTGATTCTTTGTAACCCCATGGACTATAGTGCATGCAATTCTCCAGGTCAGAATATTGGAGTGGGTAGCCTTTCCCTCCTCCAGGGGATCTTCCCAAGCCAGGGATCGAACCCAGGTCTCCCACATTACAGGCAGATTTTTTACCAGCTGGGCCACAAGGGAAGCCCTCTGATATAAAATAAATAATAAATAAATGATAGTGACTACTAGTAATAAGAAACAAGCTAATTTAATTGCTCCATCAGATGGACCAACGAAAAAAATTCTCCACTGATTGGCTTACAGGTTTCATACAATACAAAAAACCTGCGGAGCAGAAGAGTGGGTATTAAGTCCTTATCCATGTAAGTATCAATCTTACAGTAAAGGTAATGTGGCTTAAATATTTAGGACAATGTAACCACACATGAAAGCAAGTTAAGATATTCTTAAGTCTAACAGGGCTTGCTATTAATACTTTGCAAAGCCTTGGAGCTGGGCTAGTACGAAATCTATTTCCCGGTTACAGGTGTAGAAATAAGATTATTAGCGAAACAGGGTGGAGAATATAGGTTTAGAGGTAGTGTATGTGAACAGAAATCAGGACCCAGTGATGGGAGAAAGCTAGGTGATTAGAAAAATGAAACACAGAAATAAAAATGAGGCTCTTTAAACTAGAATACACTAGTAAGAATTTGAGTATCTTATCATAAAAGTAATGCTTCTGTTTCTCAGCATAATGCTATTAAACTGAAACTTAATTAGCATTTATATTAGTAAAAAGAGTTCCAGATAGTACAGCATTTTAAGTAAGATTTCCACAGAAGCATCTTTCAAAACACAAAAATAGATTCTTCAAAGGATAAGTTAAAACTATTAATTCCTGTGTATATTGAACAATATATGCAGCTCTTGCTACACTGAAACCTAGGTGTTTAAAGAACAATAAAGTTGGGACAATAAATGAAATAGGAAGCACCCAGTCATTATCTTTGACTTTTCAGTATGAACTAAAAAATTAATAATTTATAGAGGGAAGAAAACGTTCAAGAATAGGTCCAAAAGTTCACGTTACTTACATTTCTACACTTTCTGAAGTCTTCTTTGTCATACTACTTTAAAAAAAGCATAAACACTGATACCCAGCTATACTATACATTCATTATAATAGTTCTTCATAGCAGAAATTTATTTTTAAAAGGAGGAAGATGAGACAGATTCCAGAAGGTTCTTCTTGTTAAATGGTCTCTTCTCACAGATGACCCCCCATGAACTGAGAGGCCCCCACTGCAGCTAGACTCTATTTACAGTGAACCAGTATTATCCAGCACCTCACACGTGAGCATTACAAGAATAACTGATGTTGACAAACAAGAACACCATTTCTCAATCATCAAAGATTATGTTACATTTAATTTAGATTCTATATCAATATATTTATTATATTTTCTCATACATATAAAATACGTTCTTTGAAAAACTTTGATCACTCAACAGGGATGTTACGTTTCCTATACAACGTGACTAGTAAGTTTAGAAAACTATTCTTAAAAGTTTATGAATTAACAGGTAAGTGGTTTTAAAAGGCTGGCTAAACATTCTACGCAAGCAGCTTAAATATTATTTCCAAAAAAACCAGGAACAAGAATGACTATGGAGGAAAACAGAAATGGTAAGACTTATATAAATAAAACAAAGAAACAATGAAATCTGGGGAGAAAAAAGAACATTAAAACTAGAAAAGAAAAAAGTATTCATATAGATTATTAATATGTACGTTACCTAGGTTTCTCTAAACTCAAATTGAGTATATATTAAACTTTTTTTAGTAGGTACACTTCATTTCTTGAGGGTTTCTAATTAACTTCACCAGGATTCTTAATAATGTACACACAAGGACAGTGTACATGTTACCTCTTAGAATGTTACTTGGTAAGAGCAGACGAAACATTAAAAAGCCATCCAATTGTTCAACTTCTTAGCGCACATGGAATTCTATCATCTCAACTTGCTTTGTTTGTAGCAATGGTTCCTAAGGCTCACCTGACTTCACATTCCAGGATGTCTGGCTCTAGGTCAAATTTTTTCCCCTGATTTCAAATTATGTTAGGCTGTAAAACTTCTGAGCTACTGAAGAAATGTTCTAAAACTATATTTTAAAGTAACATGAAAAAAACTGGTCTGAGTTCAAATGTGCTTTCACCAACTAAGTATATTTAATTCCCATTAATGATAATCATGAGTATTATACAAAAAGTTCCATCATTAACATAAAGGACAAGACTGTCTGCTAATAATCAAATGAAATAGCAGAGACTTCCAAAAAATTATATGAAACATTTTTAACATTCTAGTGGTCAATGTTTACCTCAGCCTATGTAGAAAATATTATCATAACTTAGAAGGTAACTATTTCTACTTTTATATTCACAATAATACTGCACATAATAGTTTCATATATACTTGTCATAACAGGTATTATAATAATTTATAAGAAACACTTACTGGGTAAATTTTTTGGATGGATGGAAGGATGGGTTCAGGTAAGGCTATAAAAAGAAAAAGTTTAAAGCTGCCGTGATTCATGTAATTCATTTTACAAAGCAATAATTTGTCAGCTACCCCCAGGTAAAAGACTATATGGGTTTATGTTAAAATTCAACAGTTTTCACATATTTTGTGAAATTAACTCTGATCCCTAAAAATTAAAATTCAAAATATATCAAAGTTGACATTTTAAGGTCTATTAATAAGTTATGTATTCTTCTATGTAAAACAATGTTCCTTACATGGTTTTAGAAAAACAGATCATCAATAAATGGACACACATTTGGTCCAACATTAGACACACACACAAAATAAGCAAGACAAGGATTGTGCTACAGATATTAAACAGACATTGTTAAGGTGGTTGTAACTATCAAAAAAAAACTTTGAAAGTACAGTCCAATGGCACTACATCGTAAGAATAACAGTTCTATCCTAATTGTTTATTATTTAATTTCTTCTAACAATAATATCAAAATTGAGATAGTTTTAGAAAATTGATCTATTGAGGAAAAAACTGAAAAAAAATCTTCAGCTTCATTTATATATTTTAAAAAAGAAAACCTCAGCAAAGTTTAGAAATCTAAATCAGGAGATCTGTACCAATCCACTATAAAATAAAATTTTATACAAAAGAATCACTATCTTCATATGTCACTGTATTTTTTAACTGCCATTCTTCACCCTTCAATAGCTTTCCCCAAATCCAACTTCATTAAATGCATTAACTGTAATTTCACATCATTATAACGGAATAACACGAAAGGCAAAGTGCTTAATACTTACAATATAAGAATGTCTTGATTATGGTAAGATACAAATAATACATTTATAAGATTTCTTTAAGATTAAAGACCAATACAATACTCCATAGTAAACTATGTGCTTAAGAATTATACATACATTATATACACAGCTGACCCTTTAAGAATTCAGGGGTTAGGGGTGCCAACCCCTATACAGTTGAAAATCTGCATATAACTTTACAGTTGGCTCTCCATATCCGAGGTTTTAAATCTACAGATTCAACCAACTATAGATCATGTAATAAATACTGTGCTCTCTCTCTCTCTCTCTCTCTCTCTCTCTATATATATATATATATATATATATATATATATAAAAATCTGTAAGTAGACCCGCACAATTCAAACCTATGCTGTTTAAGGGTCAACAGCAATTAAATAAATTCAGTAACAAAGAATCATTAATTCACTTTTAACCTGCTGTTTAGCAAAAATCTTTAAATAAGTACTGGAATACATTAATGAACACAAAATCAACCATTATGATCAATTTACATGGTCCCCAACTATGATTATAAATGTATAAATTTTTACCACATAGTACAAAGTAGGATGCTTTATTTAAATATCTTTTCTGTCTCACACTTCACACCCAAGTTGAAAATTAGAACAAAATAATAAATAAAATAAAATAGAATAAATTTCCACGATAGTATGGAACGTTCACAATATATGACTAAGAATATTAGAGGAAAAAAACTCACTCATTACTTACCAGAATCACCCTCAGGAAGTAAGGCTACATATTTTCTTTCCCTAAAGGCATTCAAATGCTCAAATTCTAGAAGACCCTACAAATAAACTCAAGCCCCAGTCACTTAATCTTAAAAGTCTCTGTATTTGTCTAACATTTTAATAGCATTTTAATAATTTTCATTATAACACAGATGTCAAATTGAAAACTCTTACTAGAAATTAGTTTAAGTCTAGAAATCTAAATTCTATACCCATTGAACATTCCCAGTAAAATAAAAGACCGTAGAAAATTTTTTTAAAATATTATCTCATTCTAGTGACAGAATCATAACTAGAATGCTAGGAGAGAAAAATAAACACAAACCACTGGAACAGGGTCTTTCAATAGATAAAGAGTCTTTAGAACTAAGCAATGTGGAAGTTTTTGAGGGCAGGGTTACCGTTCAATAAATCCTTGCCTTAAATATATAAAAATACTAGTCATTAGAGAAGCTATTAATGTACTCTGGCAATTATTTATCAATGCTATCCTGATAGTAACCTCGAAACATTTAGTAGTTTTTCCAAATATTTTATTTCAAAGCAATATAGATTCTGGAAGAATCTCTGTAACATCTATTATGACATCTATTTTGAAGTCATAATATTTTGCTCTCTCAAAAGCAAAATAAGACAAGTTTATTATTAAAAGATATGATCAATAGATAATACCTTGAACAGATTTAATCTATAAAATTTTACTTTGCCTGTATTTCGAATGAGAGTTTCTTGTCGGGCCTTCACTAATTGATACACATTCACGTTCCATGCTAATTCATCAAAGATTACACTAATTAAAAGAAAAAAAGCAGATCCTCAACAACACTAAACAACCACTAATTTTGAAAATGCAAGAACAATTTAAAAACACCCAAAGATAGATCTATACCTGGTAACATGGTAAACAGTCCACGACTATTCATTCACTCATATGATTGTTTCTAACCAATTGACACTTTTGCCTTTACTATTAACTCTTAATATTAGATTGCTAGTAAACTCTCTTCTCAAGGAGTTTTCCCCTCATGCTTTCATGAGTCACATTTTCAAGCATACGTAGTTTGTAACTGGGGCTTCCCAGGTGGCTTAGACAATAAAGAATCTGCCTGCAATGCAGGAGATCCAGATTCTATCCCTGGTTTGGGAAGATCCCCTAGAGTAGGGAATGGCTACCCACTCCAGTATTCGTGTCAAATTCCACAGACAGAGGAGCTTGGCATGCTACAGTCCTGATTGTTGAAATTTGTGCTAGGAAATGCATTAGTTAACCTTTTCAACCTTTCTACATAGAGAGGACCCACTTCCTTTCTCTGTTCATGGCAGAAAAGACATTAAAGCATTTAAAGTTAAATGAAACTTAAGGGTCATCTAATCTAACTATTAGTGTTACGGATGAATATTAAGGCCAGCGAGGTAGAATTACTTGGCCAAAATCACAAAAATTAGTTAACTGTGGCAGAGCTAGAACTGCTCAATACACCTGAAGACTCTTGCTGACAAGAAAAGCAAGTACTTATTTCAGTCTAATTTCATCTAGGGAGGAAGGGGTTAAATCTGCCAAAGCACAGAATTACACAGTATGTCTGGGTAGCTGATGTCTTTTAACAAATACCTAGAAATGGCTGATTAGAGTGCCATAAATTACTAATCACCTTAGTAAATAAGACCACTTTATCAAGAATAAAATATATTTAACAAAATCTAAACCAAATTTTAACATGATTTTATTATACTGGTAAAATACTAATATTTGAATTTGTCTTTTTTTTTGGCCAAGTTGCACAGCATGAAGGATCTTAGTTTCCCAATCAGTTATGGAACCCAGGTCCTCTGCAGCAGAAGTGTGGAGTCTTAACCACTGGACCATCAGGGAAGTCCCACTAATATCTGAATTATTGCTTACAAAACCTCCATGGGGCCTCTGTGATTAAAGTACATTTCCTAAAAAAGCAATCAAATTAAAATTTCTAATGTAACCCAAAAGAATGAAGGGATAGGGCACATATTGTGAATGTTAGTGCATGTTATATGTTTTAGTCAAATCTAATGTTTAAACCACAACTAAAACTAAAAAATGAATAGACACTAGGTGGTAACACATAAGTGTTAACCATATTATTCTTCATATATTTTATAAAATAATTATTTATAAACAATTCCATTTTTCATGAAAGTAAACTGCAATCCACAAAAGAAACTTAAGGGTCAGAGTTCACTACAAAAGCATCAAAGGTAATATGTTTCACACTGAACTATAAAACTGAACAAAAATAACTAGTGATATGTATAGTAGCATCTAAAACAGCCAACATCATGTTTCAAATCGCTTTGGAGTGGCAAATCAATCATTAAACTAGTATATATCCAAGACTGTTCAGCAACAAAAATATTATAATTAGCCTGAAATAGTTAAAAGAATATCCAACCTTTCTGATCATCACTGAATCACAAAATTTTGGCCCATTTAAACTATTTTATGTCTCTCTCAGAATCTGAAAAAAATTCATTTGATTTCATTGTTCAGCTAAAAATATACTTACTTAATATATATTATAAAATATCTATAAGTAAAGTAATATATAAAGAAAATATATAGACTACTGTCTATAAATAACCCCAGATAAATTTCTGGCATATACCTTTTTAATATTTGTATACATATGAATATATACACATTCATACCAACTATTTTTTGAATAAAATTGGTATTTTATTGTGCATGACAGCATATCATGAGTTTCCTATTTCAATAACTTTAAAACATGACTTTTAGTGTTCATATAAATTTAACATTAGGATATATCATAATTAATTTAATCATTAAATTAATGTCTTTTTAAATAATCTTAAATTATTTTTCATCTTTTATTATTTCAACAAATACCATGAAAATAGCCTTATATAAATTCATATAAACATCCCTCATTATTTATCTGAGGATAAATTTCTAGATATGAAATCACTGAGTGAAAGGGTATAAACACAAATGTATTACAACACTGCTTTCTAAACTGTGAAACATTAAGCCATAACACATCACAGCCTAGACATACGACTGGTAAATGGTCTTACGTTAACATCAAGTATTTCATCCAATCTCCATGACAGCACATAGAAATAAAAAGCTCCTTTAAACCAACAAGAAAATCATTTTTAAAAAAAGGAAAATAATTTAATTCCTGGCTCAACTGAAAAATAAAAAGAACATCATGAATGGTGCTTGAGTTTATTTTCACAGGCTTCTAAACATTCATCTGGCTTAAGACAATGGGTCCACAATACAGTGGTGAAAGTTCTTTGAATACTAAAGAAAATATAGGAAATTGTCAAAATTTTAAAATACAGTGAAACTTCTTTATGTTTTCCAGGGGTAATATTACCTAAAACATTTGTTCAAAGCAGGAAAGTCGGAAGGTTTTTATGTGCCTTAGAAAAAACCTTTTAAAATGATATCTGAATATAAGATCAACAGGAAAAACACCATAATCAAGTTTAACTGAATTTCCATTTTAAAAATTATTTTTTAAAAACCCGTAATACTTACTTTGTAAATAGTGCAAAACCATCAGTACAAGACTATAGCTGCTTAAAGTACCGCGACTGGCGTCATTTATATCATGGTGACTGGCCCACTTCTTAATCACCAGTACTAACGGACGAACTCGATTTTCAACTGAAAGTAAAATTAAAACTTAAAAATGGTAAAAAGACGTTTCTTCTTTCAAGTTTCTTTGAAAGTTTACATTATTTCCCAACTCCATGCCAATAGAAAGAGCAATCCCTCCTGTGATTAAACATTTTACTTACCATAAATGTCTTATTTCTATATAAAACATACTTTAGTTACTTTTTTAAAATTACCAACTATCAAAATTCATTTTACTGAGCTATATAGAACTCTGGTGGTATGTGATTCAGTGTAGTAACACATTACATATATAAGAAAGTGAGACATATTATACACAAACATAATTAAAGAGGTGTCACACATCTTTATAAAGGAATAAAGGATAAACAGAGAAGGTAATAATTATCTGAAAATAAAGACAAGAAAACTTACGATATGCATAAGTTCTAAGAAGGAATGTGTTTCTTATTCCAACAATATTGTTTACATTCAAGTCGAACTCCACACAACTATTTTCCAAAAAAAAAAAGAAAAATTTCAGCTCAAGTACAAATTTAACTAACTCCCTAGTAACTAAATTTATATCCATCCATTCATCCAATGATACAAAATGTCATGGGCCCAAAGACAACTTTTAGTATGATCTGATGTTGAAAGATATGTATTATACCAGTAAGGCTCCAATTACTCTTAACAAAAAAAAGTTTTCATTTTGTAATACTTTTCCGATAAACAAAACTGTATGACCAAACACATTTCTGGGCAAGTTATCCCACTGTTATAAATTCTGAATCAATTCTGAATGACAGCAACATTTGCTTTAAAACAACAGGAATGAAAAGCCAAATAAAGTACAGGTGAAAAAAAATAAAAGCTCCGTCTACACTTTATTTTCTCTCCAAAAGGGTTACTAAATTATAATATCAAAACAAATTTGGCTACTGATGTCTAGTAAAAACAGTTAAGAGCCAAACACATAACAGAAGAGACACTTCTTTCAAACCAAAGGTATCATGCAATTCACAATTTAGAAAACACAGCAATAACGGCAATATATAAAGAATGGCTAAACTCAAAATGACTACTTAATGCATAAGTAACAGGCTCATATACTATCAGGTCAAACTTCTGTACAATGAGTCTTTTTGTGAAAAGTGCCTTAAATAAAAGCATAAAATTCCTTTCTATAGCTTTTAACTGTAAAATCTGAAATCAGATTTTCTTTGTCATGGGAAAAGAAATCCTATAATCTTTCAATTATCCATGCATGTTAATAAACGTGAATACTGATATTACAATGTCACATGTATTTGGCTTTGGGAAGCTTATGGTGTAACAGTAGAGTGACATTCTTTAATTGTGCTTGTACAAATCTAACACTGAAACCAGTTTGCACTCCCTCTATGTAACTTAAAGAGGGGAAAAAACACTTAGATGGAAACTAGACTGCAATTAAAAACTTTCCAAAAATATGAATCCGGAGCTTAAAAAATATCCACAGTGCTTTCTTCAATTCTACTTCTGGAAATACTGAAGTAATCCTTAACATGGAAAGAATTTTACGCTTATTTAAACAGGGAATGGTTAAGTTAATGACAGTAAATCCACATAGTGAACTACTGTAAAGTGATTGAAAAAGAAGCCAGAAGATATTCCATGATTCAAGCATTCATGCCATATTGCTAAGTAATAAAGTACGAGCTCAATTTTACTTTTAAAAGCTCTTATGCATTCATATGCATAAAGAAGAGACTGAAAGGTTTTTTACACCAAAACATTAACATCAGTTGTATTTGAATGATCAAAATGCAGTGGTTCCTTTTCCTTAATGATGCATATATAGAAGGATGATAAGACGGTCCTTATAAAGAACATTTAACAATGAAAGAACCAGGTATGATAATCTTAAATTGAAAAGAATAAGAGTGTTTATATAATTATAGCTACAGCCATTTTAAAAAACAATTATAATCAGTTAATAGTTTTATTTATATTTACTGTTTTATTGTTTATATTACAACTACAACCATTTTTTAAAATAATTATAATCAGCTAACAGTTTTGTTTACATATGTTTTATCTCCCTATATCTTTGTGCTTTAAAAACACCATTGAAAAAAAAAAAAGTTCCACTGTTACTTGAGAGAAATTTAGTAAATCTTTATAAACTGGATGGATGTTTGGATGAAGGAAGGGCAAAGTTTGAGCCATCACTTATCTAAAGATTTGTTTAAGAAAAAAAAGAAAAAATATATATATTCAGTCAGTTTTGATTATTTACAGTAGTTATTTTCCACACAGTAATCACAAACACTGAATTAGTGGTTACTGAGCCACTGCTCCTAGGGGAAACAAAGGCTTAGGTTTCCAGGAGCCCCCAGTCACGTCTTCATCAGCCTATTTATCAATATGCCTACAGTCACATTTTCATCAACTCATCAATATGTAACCTTGTTTTATGTAAGTTTCTATTTAAAGACATTTAATACACTGTTCATGCAATAAAAGTGAAGTCATTGCAGAGCACTGCTGCTGCTGCTAAGTCGCTTCAGTCGTGTCCAACTCTATGCAACCCCATAGACGGCCTCCTACCAGGCTCCCCCGTCCCTGGGATTCTCCAGGCAAGAACACTGGAGTCGGTTGCCATTTCCTTCTCCAATGCATGAAAGTGAAAAGGGAAAGTGAAGTCGCTCAGTCATGTCCGACTCTTAGCGACCTCATGGACTGCTGCCTACCAGGCTCCTCCGTCCATGGAATTTTCCAGGCAAGAGTACTGGAGTGGGGTGCCATTGCCTTCTCCACTGCAGAGCACTGAAGAAGTGAAGTCGCTCAGTCATGTCCGACTCTTTGCGACCCCATGGGCTGTAGCCTACCAGGCTCCTCTGTCCATGGGATTTTCCAGGCAACAGTACTGGAGAGTGGATTGCCATTTCCTTCTCCAGGGGATCTTCCCGACCCAGGGATCGAACACAGGTCTCCCACATTGTAGACAGACGCTTTACCATCTGAGCCACCAGGGAAGTCCTAACTCATCCCTAAATAAAATACATCTAACATACCATTAAGGCACATTATAGCTTTGTGCACAAAATGTCTACAACACCTCAGCACAATGCTGGGAGGTCATTTTAAACAGCAAATTCATGCACAAAAGCACAAAACTGTGAAAGACACACTAACTAATCTGGTGAAAAGGGATCTGTTCAGCATATGACAGTTGAAACAGAAAGACAAGTGTATCATACTGTTAAATTCATTTGGGAAGATGTACATCAGGTGACTCAAAATTTTCCCACTCTGTGCAGGTTTATAAAATCATAAAAGTGTTACAAGTATTAATTTGGGGGATTACAAAATAAATTTTATCAAGTAGGCAAATTCACAAATATGGGATCCATGAATAATGAGGATCAAGTGTACATACCTATATAAATTCTAATAATAATGCCTATAAGCAATTCAGAACCCAAACTATTAATAGTAGAACAGGTAGATATTATACTAGTAACAACCTCTTTTGATATAAACATGCATCAAATTTCATGAATTAAGATATGTTCTCAGAGCATATTACATTTCCAAAAGGAAGAGATCATTTAAAAATCTAAAATACTATATTCTTTCAACTATGAATAGTCTCAAATATTCAAAATGTCAACAAGAATAGCTAAGAGAGTTAAGCATGAACAACTGCTCAGACTATTTCAAAAAAATCATCTAAGAGAACAAATTCTTTCCAAAAACTAATGAAGCTATTATGGAATAGCACACCCTCCTTAATTATCTACCTCAGAAGAATACCTAAAAATTATCTAAAGCAACTGAAAAAATTCAGTACTTACCTGACTTTATCCCTGAACTTCACAATTGGCACTTTTGCTCGAATCAACTGAGGTCTCTCAATGTAACTAGCTAAAGGATAAAAGATAAAATGGGTATCTGTAAATGTTTCTGAAATTCATAGTATTCCAATGAACATTTCTTAAAAGTAGTATTTTACTTAGCTAAAACAATTTAAGAAAATACAGTCTTTGAGAGAGAAAGCAAAGACAAAAGGACATTATCAAATTCTTCTAAGACTGGAACTTCCAATACCATGTAGAGGGCTTTATATATTAATATGTTATTTTTAGAAATGTGGTCTAATACCTAATAATACCTATAAAGAATTTCATCATAGCATTATAAGAGAAATATCTAGGCCAGCAGCAGGGGGATAGCTAAATTCTGCTACAGCACATGGAAGATACCATGGCAGTCATAAAATCATATTTACAAAGAAGGTTAAATGTAGAAATGCTGGCAACATAATACATGGGACAGCGAAAAATTCAAATAAGTATGAAAAAAACATGTATCAAATTTTTGTACTCTACCAAACTTAAATACCAGGTGTTAAAACTAAAAATTTTGTTATAATGCTTTTACCACCAAAATTATAATATGTATCAAGCTTCAAATACAATTATGTGCAGGAATTCAATGAGGTATAATAAAAAATAAGATTAAGAGTTTAAAGTAGTAAAGGCTCACACACCAACAAGCTATACTCCTCAGGCAAGTTACCAAACTCACTGATTACCCCTTAATCTGATTATTCCATTATTAAAAACACTAATCAAAAAAAAAAAAGAAACCTTTCATTTGAAATTACATGACCTCTAAGGTCCTTTTCACTTTTTATATTTTATGATTTTAATAATAATTATTAAAAATCCACTTAAGATACGAATTTCTCCTTTATTTTACAAATGCAAAATTCAAATCCACTGAAATAAATCTCTTGATTTCTTTCCTACAACTGATAAAACTTGTTGTTCAAGGGCAATAACCTGTTAAGTGACTTTTTATTTCCTACCTTAAAGTCTAACACATAAGAAATATTTGTTAAATAAATGGACAAATAGTCTATCCAACATCACACAGTTAGTGTGACTTCAAATGTCCACAATATTCTATGGAAGTTTAAATTATTTGAGATGGCTTAATTTGTGGATTAAAATCTGCTTTGTCAGCTTATTCAAAGAGTAAAATCTTACGATACAATGGCCTAAGTCACTAATTTTGCTTTCAGTTAGAGTGATATATTTGGGCTTTGGGTTCAGTGATCCTATTTTTAAACCAAGTAAAGATGTCTATCACTGCAAACAGATGAGATGCTCTCTTCTTCACATATAAGTAAGACTTGTATACTTTTGGCTTTTGAGATACTCTGCACTGCAGTTACTTACTTACATTCATGCTTTAACTTTCCTAACAGCGTTCAGCTGTTTGAGGATAAACTAAGACTTACACATCTCTGAATTTCTGACTACCTTCAGTGGGACAGCTTGCAAGTAGAAAGAATTGTCAAATAAATGGTTACTTTAATTAAAAGTTAAATTCACTTGGGAAAAAGAATCCACATTATACCTAATCTCACCAGAAAATAAAACAATTCTTATCAGAGACATTATAAATAAATAGTTATGTCAAATGACATATGAACGTGAGGCATGTCAGACTTACAAAGTCTAGTACAGAAGTGTTTGTGGACTAAGGTGAGTATATGCCGTGCTTCAGTCTTCTGATTTACCTGAAAAAAAAACTGAAAAGTTAAAAATAAAGTTTTTTCATTATCTTTCTAAACTTAATGTTTTATTTTCTTAATGTATCTCATCAAAAAGAAAACATATAAAGTATACTTTTCATTGGAGTTATTTTTCAATATACAATAAATTGCACTATTTAAGTCAACCTTTATGCTATCTTTAACATTAATATTTCTAAATCAATTTCTGATTTTAAACTTAAAAGCACAATTTTAAAAGAAATATTTTAACAGCTATATGTCATTTTTTCCTTTAGTATAAATGTACAAAAAATAATCTGCAAGGAAATATAAACAGAATTTTAACTTTCGGTAACATGTTTTATTTCCCTATCTAGATTGTGAGTTGCTTAAAAATAAGGTTCAAATCCATGGTGTTTTGTTATAAGTTGTGACAAACATGATTCAGACATGTGAACAGAATGGAAGATTAAAGGTCTGTCTAATCAAAGCTATGGTTTTTCCAGTAGTCACGTATGGATGTGAGAGTTGGACTATAAAGAAACTGGGCACAGAATTGATGCTTTTGAACTGTGGTGTTGGAGAAGACTCTTGAGAGTCCCTTGGACGGCAAGGAGACCCAACCAGTCCATCCTAAAGCAGATCAGTCCTGGGTGTTCACTGGAAGGACTGATGTTGAAGCTGAAACTCCAATACTTTGGACACCTGATGCGAAGAGCTGACTCATTGGAAAAACCCTGATGCTGGGAAAGATTGAAGGCAGGAGGAGAAGGGGACGACAGAGGATGGGATGGTTGGATGGCATCACCAACTCAATGGACATGGGTTTGGGTGGACTCCAGGAATTGGTGACGGACAGGGAGGCCTGGCATGCTGCAGTCCATGGGGTCGCAAAGAGTCAGACACAACTGAGCGACTGAACTGAAGTATAATCTAACTGTATGAGAGAAAGTTTTAATTAAAACTCTAGTATTCTTCATTATTTTTATTATTTCTGAGGCTTTTCTTTTTTCAGTTTTCCTTTATATGATTTCAAAGCCTAGAAAGTATCAGGAGTTTCTTTCCTGGAATAAATCTCTTCCTGATTTGCAGTAACTAGAAGTCACTTTTGTTACTGGATTAACATGAACAATATTACCATTCAATAGAGGCTTTTTTATTTTTTAAGAGGTGAAATACAAGGCATATTAAAATTACACTGAAATTAATCTTCGGTAATTCAGAAGAGACTTCAGCATATTCAAGAGGCTGATCAGGTGAGTTTAATAAACAGCAATTTTTGTGGAACTAAAGACATACAAGAGTATCAGTTAACAGGAAATTCAAATAAATGTAATAAAAAGTAAAATTTGGTTGCTAAGTATGAAGGAACAAAGTCAAAATATCAGAGATAATTACTTTAAATCACAATAGTCTTATTTTACATTTCAGAGAAATCTCTTTTAATTCCCAAAATAAGAACTCCAAATCCCATAGTACTTTCAAGGGAAAAATAATACAGATTAAATATAGAATCACTGAGAATTCAAATGGAAGGAAATAAATCAAGCAGAAAAAAGACAAACTCTTCCTCTTTGCTGCATCCTGGTAACATACCCAACCCAATGGCATTTCAAAATAAAGATAGAGCTCTTTAAAAACACACAGTGAAACTGCCTCACTTTAACAACTTAGAAATAAATTAATACTACAATTTGTTGTTTTTTGTACATGCCTTAAAAAACAAAGAAGCAGCAGCATTTCCTGACTTTCCTTGAATTACTATAAGGAATTTAAAGAAGCAATTAAAACAAAGTAGGGTTTTTTCCCTCAATGACTTTTATATGAAATTTCTTAAATGACTTAACATGAAAAACACACTTAGAATAAATGTTTCATTACTTACTGGTTCCTCTTTAACAACTAGACATAAGTCACCATCACTGCTCCGAGTACCAAATCCATTTAAAGAAGACCCAACTAGAAAAAGTCTGCTTTCTAGAGAAATAGAAGAGAACTGTAAGGTTTTACTTAAAATTAAAATAGGAATGCATATAATTAAAGAGCATGCAAAATAGGGAAACATACGTGGAAATAACAGTTGAATTTCTCTCTGCAGCTCTGTTCGACAGAGTTCTTTCTTCTTTAAATCACTTACTTGCTGCTGACATGCTTCAAATAACTCCAGTATCTGCTGACTCAACTTGAATGCACCACAAAAAAAGTAAAAATTTCATTCAGAAATGTAAAAGTTACCAGCATATTGAGAAGTATAAAATTACTGACAGTATTTTTAAAATAAATATATATTATCTACTTAACACTTTCTAATACAAAATGACCACTATTCAAGTAATAATAATTACTTAGAATCTGAAATAGTTAACAATTTTTACATAGTAAAGTATCATTGACAAGTCACAGATAAAATATATACATATTATCTCCATAACACTTTCTAATACAAAACTACCACTATTCAAGTAATAATAATTACTTAGTATCTGAAATAGTTTACAATTTTTACAAAGCATCACTGACAAATCACAGAGAATTCATAATGAGTATAATTCATAGGTCCTCATACTATAACCTTCAGTTACTGACTGTTTTTATATGGGACATGAACTAAGAATGGTTTTTATATTTTTAAAGGGTTATAAAAACAAAACAAAACAAAAATGTGCAACAGAAACGAAGTCTACAATAATCTACTTTCTAGCCCTTTAAAGAAGGCTACCCAACCCCTGGTATTCATACCATGAATACCAAATAAAACAGACTTCAGAAGAGAAGTCCCGGTGGTCTATGCTCATGCAAACCACCCTCTTTCCTATTCTCATAGCACTGCGCTGAGCCCTGCTTTCTTGTGGCCATCTACGGACAGATCTCCCTCTTTATCCCCCTTTCCAGTTCATACTTTCCCCTCCAAAGGACCTCTTGCCATCACCACAGGTGACTCCTGTACCTACAGTGCGGTAAGTGCCATGACATACTCCCACCATTTCAACATCTTTTACTCCAATATTTTTCATCAATGTTACATAGACACAACATGATTATTACAATAAAACAGAACTTCTCTAGCTTTGAAATTTTAAATTCCAGTATAGAAGATAGGTTTCAATCTCCTGACCAATTCTCACATCTTGAGAACCACACAACCCTGGATTCTCTTGGATCCTCTCTCTCTCCCAACCCAACATGCCCTGAAACAGCATGATCCCCTTCCCTACCCAGTCTATACTCCACAATGCACCCCTTGAACCATTCTCTTTTATCATACCTTAACATTATACCCTTGTCATGCTCTAACAAAACCCTAATTTTAGGCTCACTATAAACAACCACCTTCTCTGCTCTTTTCTGTGAGTTCCTAACTGGAAAAAAATTTTAAAATCACAAAATTGGTATGTTGCAAATTTACAATTTAAAAAATAACCTAAGATTTAACCCATAGCATCTCTAAGCAATTACTTCAATGTCTCTGGTTAGATAGTGCTTTCATTTCTCACCATCAGCATTCCAAAATGTTTATACCTTTCCTCAAGTTTCCTAAACTTATCTCACTTCCTTCAGCAGATAACTTCACATTAAAGTTTACTAAGAAACTGAAGAAACCAAATGTGACATTCCTCAGCTTCCAACTACAAACCTGCAAACTACTATCTGAATGAAACCTCACCTCACTACCTCTCCTGTCAGATAAACTGTCCTGTTTCTTGGTCCAAAGCTAATCCCTCTATCAAAAATACTTCTGTATCCACCCCTTTCGGTCACCTCTGGGGCACAGATATTCCATCAGTTTTTTGACCTGTCTTTTGCATTTTCAACCTCTCCCTCTCCAGGACTTTCTCCAAGTCCATGACCAGGCACAAGTCTCACTCATCATTTAAAATACTTTATCACATTGAGAACACTCATTTTAAGAAAGCAGAGGCAGTCAGGATAACCTGGCAATGAAAGAGACATAATTTTTTAATATCCTGAATAACCATCCTCCCAAAATGCTACAGACCCCAGTTTGATCCCTGGGTCATTAAGATCCCCTGCAGAAGGGAATGGCAAAGAGTCAGACACGACTGAGAGACTGACAAAAAGAGACTAAGCAACTAGGAGAAAACAAACATATCAAACCATCCAAAATAAAAATGGCCAAAAAAGACAGCACAATTGACTACATATTACTCATGAATTCTAAAATGCTGCAAGTTAGGACCAAACACCAACAGCAGCAAGATCCACATGGTATCAGAAACATGACAAGAGGAGGAGAGGGATTGGGGACAGCCCTGGAGCCAGAACAAACAGAAATCAAACTCCCTAGAAGTGCTACCTCCCACCCCCTCCCTTAAATGGACAGTTCCAGTTCAGTGTAATAAAACAGCAACTGAAACTCGCACGGGGTTTCACAGGCGACAACTCACAAGGCAAGAAAGGCAAGAAAATCACACAAACATCGGGAATCTCAAAACTAACTGAAACTCCTTTCTAAGACACAGCAACATACCAAGCAGAAACTGCCAGGAAGAGAAATCTAAACTAAGCAGTACAGAGTCACTGGGGTAAAGGAAAGAAAGTCTAGAACAAGAACGATTCTGCCCTCCAAAGGGCATCTGACGATGCTGAGAATCAGTGGTTATCAGTCATCATACCTGGGGGAGTGGGCACCACAGGGTGAGCCAGAAGGCCACTGAATATCCTACAACGCCCAGGACAACTCCCTGCAGCAAAGATACCTGACCCTCAGTGCTAATACTGCAAAAAGCGTAAAACCCTGATCTAGATAAAGCCAGAGAAGGAAAGGAGGAAAGGCCTCAGAAGATATATTTTTGAACACTATATCACAGCAGAGGATTCCCCCCAGCCCCAAACCTAGCAAAAAGCGAGCGTACCCAACCCTCATCTAAAAGTAGCATGCTGTCGTTTACTCGCTAAGAGTTGTGTCCAGCTCTTTGAGACCCCATGGACTAGATAGAGCTCACCAGGCTCTTCTGTCCACCGGATTTCCCAGGCAAGCATACTGGAGTGGGTTGCCATTTCTTCACCTGGGGATCTTCCTGACACAAGGATCGAACACACATCGCCTGTTTGGCAGGTGGATTCTTTACCACCAAGCCACCTGGGCTTCCCTAAAGCCATCTTTCTTAAACATAAGTAACAGAAAAGAATTGGAATCTCAAAAAGAGAGGTGAGAATGGGAGGACAGAAAAAATATTTGAAGAAATAATGCCTAAAAACAATTCAAGTCAATTCTCATATAAAGTTTTTGTAAGAAAAATGCAAAGAGTGACATTCCTACAGAAAACGAAGCTCACCACAAAGACATGTTCACAAAATGAATGAATATTTTAATATAATATGCAGAACCAAGGTTTTCTCTCTCATTAATTTCCTAAAAGGATAACTGACTATAAAGCATACATAACTGAAAAAAATAATTGGAAGTTTACATTTTTAAAAATTATCAAAAGCAGCAAAAACATGAAATACCTAGGAATATATTAAAGATATATAAAACCCATACTCTGAAAATTATAAATATTGAGAGAAATTAAAACATCTAAATAAATAGATACGAAAGTTAAAGGATTTAACATATCTGACACTTCTAGACTTAACCATACAGCTACAGTAATCAAAACAGTCTGGCACTGGGAAAAGGACAGATAAAAAAGATAACAAAAGAGAATACTGAAGTATTTATGAAATGCTATGCTACCTGGAATTTGCTTCAAACTACTAGAGGAGGGAGGTATAGACAAAATAAGATTGGTCAAATGTTGGTAACTGTTCAAGCTTGGTCTTATGAGGATCTACAATACCACATTCTATTTTTTCATATATTTGATACTCTCCATAATAAAAAGCTTTTTAAGGCATTCATATTTACAAAAAGATTTTTAAAAGGTCTCCAGTTAAACTGGTTAATCTAAAATCTTAAATGGCACTTGAATAATTAAGTTTTATCTACCTAGAGCAGGGTTGGCAAACCTTGACCTGTAGGCCAAACACTGCCTCTGGTCTGTTCTGTAGGACTAACCAACTAAAACTGATTCTTACATTTTTAAAGGATTGCTTACAAAAGAAAGAAAAGGAGACAGGGCCCACGTACTTCACATGTCTAGAATTTATTAATTGGCCCTTTATCAAAAAAGTTGTGCCAACTCCTTGATTTAGAGAAGCAAGCAGATCAAAACTGCTCTAAGTCAGAATATATACTCCACATCTGTTGAATAACAAAGAGAAAAATTCTTGGGAGTTCCCTGGAAATCAAATGGTTAAAACTTAGTGCTTTCACTGCATGGCTGGGCCCAGGGCTCGGCTCAATCCCTGGTCAGGGAACTAAGATTCCTCAAGCTGCATAGCACAGCCAAAAAATAAAATTTTTTCATTAGAATGACTATGTTCACGTGGAAACACTCACATATGAAGAAGTTTATGATCAGGTAGAAATTATGAAATTCCACGTATTTGCTCCTCTCCCTTTTCTACGGTTCTGGGAAGATTTCTTCTCTCTCAAGTACTATAATGGCGATCTAGCAGATTTCTATACAGATAAATTTTCCCTCCTGTCACATTAGTGATTCATAGTGTCAAATTATGCTACTGCATCTTAGAACAGATAGGTAGAGTCCAGAGGAGAAAAAAACACAAAAAGAAATGTACGTATATGCTGAAACAAGACTTAGAGATATTTCAAAAGATGGCTAAATGGTCTTATGACTGGGAAAAAAAGAAGAATGTCTGATATGAAATCCTGGCTAAAAATCAAGCAAAAAAAAAATACTTAGATCATATATGTAATAACAAGCTGACTATGCATAATGGCATTTCAAAAACTTTTTTCCTTTCATTCAAAAGTAAAATGTTCCTTGTTTTCCTTAGTTAAAAAAAAAAACCTACTGCAACAAAGTTATCTGTAAAACAAATTATTCTTTAAGTTGCTTAAATCTCTGTAATACTACAGTTTTGGCTGCATGCCAGATCTATTACTTGAAAATTACTTGTAGAAGATATATTTCTCACTGTATGTAAAAATTATATCTTTGCAAAACTGCATAAGAAAGCAAGTTCCCTAATAAACACAAGAGAGTTCCAGAAAAACATCTATTTCTGCTTTATTGACTATGCCAAAGCCTTTGACTGTGTGGATCACAATAAACTGTGGAGAATTCTGAGAGATGGGAATACCAGACCACCTGACTGGCCTCTTGAGAAATCTGTATGCAGGTCAGGAAGCACCAGTTAGAACTGGACATGGAACAACAGACTGGTTCCAAATAGGAAAAGGAGTACGTCAAGGCTATATATTGTCACCCTGCTTATTTAACTTATATGCAGAGTACATCATGAGAAACGCTGGACTGGAAGAAACACAAGCTGGAATCAAGATTGCCGGGAGAAATATCAATAACCTCAGATATGCAGATGACACCACCCTTATCGCAGAAAGTGAAGAGGAGCTAAAAAGCCTCTTGATGAAAGTGAAAGAGGAGAGTGAAAAAGTTGGCTTAAAGCTCAACATTCAGAAAACGAAGATCATGGCATCCGGTCCCATCACTTCATGGGAAATAGATGGGGAAACAGTGGAAACAGTGTCAGACTTTATTTTTGGGGGCTCCAAAATCACTGCAGATGGTGACTGCAGCCATGAAATTAAAAGACGCCTACTCCTTGGAAGAACAGTTATGAGCAACCTAGATAGCATATTCAAAAGCAGGGACATTACTTTGCCGACTAAGGTCCATCTAGTCAAGGCTATGGTTTTTCCAGTAGTCATGTATGGATGTGAGAGTTGGACTGTGAAGAAGGCTGAGCACTAAAGAATTGATGCCTTTGAACTGTGGTGTTGGAGAAGACTCTTGAGAGTCCCTTGGACTGCAAGGAGATCCAACCAGTCCATTCTGAAGATCAGCCCTGGATTTCTTTGGAAGGAATGATGCTAAAGCTGAAGCTCCAGTACTCTGGCCACCTCATGCAGAGAGTTGACTCACTGGAAAAGACTCTGATGCTGGGAGGGATTGGGGGCAGGAGGAGAAGCGGACGACAGAGGATGGGATGGCTGGATGGCATCACTGACTCAATGGACGTGAATCTGAGTGAACTCCAGGAGTTGGTGATAGACAGGGAGGCCTGGTGTGCTGCAATTCATGGGGTCACAAAGTCGGACATGACTGAGCGACTGAACTGAACTGAACTTAACACAGATTTAAAATATTAAAATACTTTTTCCAAATATCAATATTGAATTTTCCAAAAAAATATTATAACCTATCCTCAAAAGAAAGAAAGTGAAGTCACTCAGTCATCGCCGACTCTTTGTGACCCCATGGAATGTAGCCTACCAGGCTCTTCCGTCCATGGAATTCTCCAGGCAAGAGTACTGGAGTGGGTTGCCATTTCCTTCTCCAGGGGATCTTTCCGACCCAGGGATCGAACCCAGGTTTCCCACATTGCAGGCAGACACTTTACCATCTGAGCCACCAGGGAAGCTCCTCAAACTCAAACCAAATTACTAATAAGGCTATCACTGTCTGAGATCAGCACAAGCCACTAAAGACAAGTTAGGTATGGATTTAGGGTCAGAAAAGTTTTTAAATGAGCCAGTAAGGCTTCAGGTATAACTTTTACATGGTATTCTCAGTAGATTCTCCATCTGTCCCTAGAAGCTGGGTCCCCATGTAAAAGAAAGTGAATAAACCTTTCAGCTGGGAGTATCAAAAAGAGCAACAGGTTTTGGCTAAACGTAAGTGCCATCTACAAACAACAAACACAAAATAGCAATGATATATCAAGATAGAAGAAATAAAGTTAAATATGGCACAGAAAACAGGCCATTAGGTCACAAATACTTCAATAGAAACTGACAATTCCTCAGGTTTATCATTGCCACATTCTTTGTTAACATGAAACTGCAGAAAAAGCTGGTACTAATTACTGAGTAAAATAAAGCTATATATGAATTAAAAGTTTAAATTCATTCTTGATGCTGAATTCCCTTTCCCTTCAAAGTAAATAAAATAAAATCAGGAAAACATCATGCTGAAAACAACCCCCTCCTTACTAGTATGTTTAAGTACTGTTTTTTTGTATGGCCACAAATTAGAGCCTTCTTAATTCATCAGCTAATACAATGATTAGGCAGTCTGAATAACTGATTTTTTTCCCTGAAGCCTGATTGTTTTTAGGCACATACAATTACCTGACCTTAGTCAAGAGAAAAATGCCTAATAAAAGGAGGATGGAGAAAACAAAGCAAGCTTTCATTTGAGGATCTCTAGGGCTGAGACTTGGTCTAAACTTTCTACATGAATCTACATCTCAGTGGCTTTAAAAATCTGACTGACACATACATTATAAACATAGAGCCCTAAGAATAAATTTAACCACTGAGGTAAAAGAGCTGTACAATGAAAACTATAAAACATTGATGAAAGAAACTAAAGACTATAAAAAAAAATGGACAGATACCCAATCATGGATCAGAAGAACTAAAATTATTAAAATGTCCATAGTATCCATAGCAATCTACAGATTCAATGCAATCTCTATCAAAATTCCAATAGCATTTCTCACAGAAATAGAAAAAGCAATCCTAAAATGCATATGGACCCACCAATGACCCAGAACAGCTACAGCAATCTTGAGCAAAAAGAACAAAGCTGGAGTAATGATACTTTCTGATTTCCAATTCTATTACAAAGCTGTAATAATCATTAAATAGCATGGTATTGACATAAAAATGAACACACAGACCAGTGAACATAACAGAGAGTCCAAGAAAGAAACCCACACACATATGGTTAACTAAAGGGTGTCAAGACTACACAACAGGAAAAGGACAGTTTTTCAACAATGTTGAGAAAATTGGATATCCACATGCAAAAAGATGAAATTAGAGCCTTATCTTACAACATACACAATAATCAATTAAAAATGAATTAAAGACTTAAATTCAAAACCTGAAACAGTGCAC
This sequence comes from Budorcas taxicolor, assembly GCF_023091745.1. NCBI lineage: Eukaryota > Metazoa > Chordata > Mammalia > Artiodactyla > Bovidae > Budorcas > Budorcas taxicolor. The sequence goes on along the minus strand of NC_068919.1, from coordinate 10,784,493 downwards.
TCCTGTAAGAAAAGATACGGGGAAAGCTCCATGATCTTGGTCTTGACAATGACTTTTTGGATTTTAATACCAAAAACACAGGCAACAAAAGCAAATACCAGTAAGTGGAACTATGTAAAACAAAAATATTTCTGTAAAATAACAATTAAAAAAGAGCGAGGAAGAAAAGAGAAAGTGACATACAGAATGGGGGGAAATACAACTCTAACAAAAATACAAATGATCCAATTTAAAAATGGACAAAAGACCTAAAGAGACATTTTTCTAAATAAGACACACAAATGGTCAACAGGTACATGAAAAGATGTGCAGCACTACCAAGCATCAGGAAAATACAAATCAAAACCACAATGAGATATCACTTCATACTTGTTAAGATGGCTATTACCAAAAGGCAAAGGTAAGTGTTGGCAAGGATCCAGAGAAAAGAGAATCCTTATTCACCACTGGTAGGATGTACATCAGTACAACCATATCAGAAAACAGCATGATGCCTTCTCAAAGAACTAAAAACAGAACTACCATGTGTTCCATCAACCCCGGGACTGGGTACACATCCAGAGGAAAAGGTATCTATCTCAGCAAGGTATCTGCACTCCCGTGTTCCCTCCAGTGTTACTCACAGTAGCCAAGATGTGGAAACTTAACTGCCCACTGACAAAGAAAATGTGACATGTCTGTATACACGTACACAATGAAATATTATTTGGCCTTAAAAAAAAAATGGAAATTCTGCCATTTGCAACATGGATGAATCTGGAAGACATTAAGATACATGAAATGAGCTAGACACAAAAAGACAAACACTGTATGATTTCACATGTGGAATCTAAAAAAGTCAAATTCATGGTAGCAGAGAGTGCAATGGTAGTTATTACTGAAGGGAGCAGGATAAGGAAAATGGGGAAATGCTGATCAAAGGGTATAAACTTTTAGTTACAAGATAAATTAGATATGGAGACATAAAGTACAATATGGTGAATATAGTTAATAACAATGTACAGAACACTTGAAATTTGCTTAGAGAATAAATTTCAACTGTTCTGATCACAAAAAAAAAATAAAATTATGTGAGGTGATGAATGTTATCTTGATTATAGTAATCACTTCACAGTGTATACATATGTCAAAACATCATGTTGTATACCTTAAATATTTACGATTTTTATTTGCCACTCATATTTAAGTAATACTGGAAAAATAATTGATAGATGCAGGCAAATACATATTTCAACTACTTAAAATTCAGTGAACCAATAATTTACAAATATTTTATCCCCTTTTTCAATTTGTTGTTTGTAAATAAGGTCAAACACTGAAATTTTTAAAGATAAAGCCTCTGAGAAATCCGTAAGGTAACTGTCCCCAAACTGTTTCCCCAGGGTGCCAAGAGGCTCCATAAAACTTACTCCCTTCCAAAATTAAACATTACACAAGATAGCTTAAACAATTCACTCATAATTATGTTTTTTACTTTACAGTCAGTACCAAGAAAACCTCAGCCCACCCTCATCTCAACTCAAAATTCAGAATCAATTACTTCCATTCACATAGTATCTTCAAGCTACCCAGGATTTCTGAAGAACATTTTTAATAGATGGAATTCAGGAGCTCAGATAACTCTGATTCCACTAAACCTCCATTTTTTTTTTTGTCCAGGCAACTACATCTTCATCTAAAGATACTATGAAACGAAAGTTAAAATTCAGAAAAGTATGAGATTTTTTACTTAAAAAGTTTTGTTTGCTATTATAGTGACTTCAAAAACAGAAGACTTTAAAATGGAGAGACAATTTTAAGTTAAAATGTATTCATTTTCATAATCTTTATTTTTTAGGTTTCAAAACAGAATTAATTTTCAAACTAATCAAAACTTTTAATACATTCCCCTGGAACTTACTAAAGCAGCTGACTCATTAATATTAATAATAAATTCATTATCACCAATGTTAAGTGAGCCCTCTATACTACCTGGCAAATACTGTGTCAAACCTTCTCCACTCTGCTTCTCTGATCAACCTGAAGTAGTAAACACTACTTCAAACCATCTCCACTGTTCTTAAACCACATATATCCCACTTCATCCTCTCTACTCTCCACAGATGACCTTGCACAGTAATTCAAAGAGAAAATATGGAGAAGCCATTCAACTATGGGAACTCTTCCATACCATATCTACAAACTTTCTTGTAACTACACCTATCCTCTCCTCCTATCCTCCAGTTTCAAAAAAATTCTCTCTTACCTAAAGCCAATGTCTCCAAATATAAGCAGGACCCATGCCCTTTCCACCTTCTAAGGAATCTTATTCATAATGGTACTTTTCTTCCCAGAGTAATCAATTTTTTTCTCTTGACTGAATTTTTCCAATAAACATTTACATCTTTCTTCCACCTCAAAAACAAAATTTTAAAAAACTCCACTGTTCCACCTTTCTATCTCTGGCTCTCCCCTTCACAGCCGAACTTCCCCAAACAGTTGTAAACATGCTTAGTTTCTGTTTGTTTTCCCACTCTTTCCTCAACCTACTTCAATGAGTATCGGATCCACGCTCTACTCTCTCCCTAAACAATCATATCCATGCTCTTAGCTTCAGTTATCATCTACATGCCAATGATCACCAAATGTACACTTCTGGTCAATACCTTTCCTTTGAGTTCCAGATCTATATACATTCAACCATCAACTCCAAATATCTAATTTGATGTTCCAAATGTATGTTTAAAACAATATGTACACAGAACTCATCAGATACCTGCTCACCCTCCAATTCCTATGAAAGACACATACTCCTGTATCTGGCTCCTCCTGCCTTTTGTTCTGTCTCAGTGAACGGCACCACCATGCATCCAGTTATAGAAGCCAGAAACTTGGGAGTAATCCCCAGTATCTTCTCTATACCAGTGGTTCTCAACCAGAGGCTCTTCTGCCCCCAGGAGACATCTGTTAATGTCTGAAGACATTTTTGGTTCTCATAACCAAGGATTAGTGGCATCTAGTAAGTGAAGTCAGAAATGTGGCTAAAACATCCTAAGATGCAGGGGATAGTCCCTCCATACCAAAGAAAGTTGGTCTAAAACATCAATGGTACACAGGCTTAGATGACCTAATCTAATAATGCATCATCAAATCCCATCAATTTCACTTTCCTCCAACACAGTTTAAACCCATCAATTTTTCATCTTAACTATCAGCACTTCCTAATTCAAAGCACCATTACCTTTTACCTAGTATCCAATAACTTCCTACTTCCACATTTGTGCAACTGCTTAAAATGAAGTCAAAACAATGTTTAACTCATCTCTTTCTTGCTTAAAAAAAGACCCTGAATAGCTTACCAAAGTTCTTAGGTGAAAACTAAAATGATATACTAAAGTCCTTGCATGATCTGCCTGATTCCCCACTTCTCCTACCACACTTCAGCAATTTTCCCCCTAAATCGATCCAACTCTAGCCACCATATGGCCTCCTTTCAGTTCTCCACAGACTGCATGCTCCTCTCTATCACCCAGTAAACCTTCAGACACACTGTTCCTTCTCTCTGAAGCATTCTCTCCACCCCCAACACTCTTTCACGGATTAACTCCTACTCACCCTTCAGATCTCAGCTCAAATATTATCTCCTCCACACCATCATGGAGATAACTCTGCACCTGTCCTTTATAACACTTTCAAATATACAAAGCTGCAATTCGCATGACTATTTCTAATGGCTCTCCCTCTCACTATACTGTATGTACATGGGAAAGAGACCATGAATATTCAGAAAAATGCTGTAACACAACATTTTAGCATATAGCCAGAACTCACAAGAAGGAGTCCTTACAGATCTAAATCAACCAAGTGTCTGCATCCAGGATTCCCACTCGAATAGCATTAAACATACCTCACCCTCACGGGGTACTTCCTTCAGAGTCTTACTTAGCAGCTGACTCACTCACTCACAGCTCCACTTTAACTGCCTTGTCTCGTGGCCTCCACAAGGCAGCATGTCAACTTGTGTATTGTGTATTTTTTAATATCCCTTGCAATAGCACCCAACCAGGCTAAGCCACATACCTGATCTATCCAGGTCATTTTCCAAGGGACTGATTATTGTACTTCTGAGCGTTTAGGTTTTGCATAGTGTACTCTCAAGCCCTATTTCCCATGGCCTTAGCATGTAATCTGCAGAACATGAGGCCATTCAAGAACACAAATGTTACCGCAGAGTTCCTTATAGTTCCAAGCACTGAGAAACATAACTCTTGACTACTTCCTCAATCAGCTTGAACATTCAAAATCTGGGTTCCTCATCTCTGTTAACAATCCAGACAGAACCAGATCATTAAAGTCGCTGATCTCTCTCTCTCCCTCTCCCCCCACATTCAATCATTCCACACAGGTATCAGTTTTCCTTACGCATGGTCTCTCACATCTTTTTCACCACCATCCACCATAACTGAAATCTCCAGCATCTCTCATCTGAAAAAAAATTTAACAATTAATAGCCTTCAAGGTAATTATACCTCTTTCCAGGCCCTCCTTATTCCAAACCAAACTCCACTAAACTGCAAGAATTATCTTCCCCAAAATGCAAATCTAACTGTGCTAGTCCTCTACTCAAAAACCTTCAATGGCCTTCTAGTGCATTCAAGGTCTCAAATTGCTGCTCCACTTTCTTTCTCATTGAACCTCCCACTCATTTTAAAATCCAGCAGAGATAAACCATACAACCTGCTGACAAAGAAAGACACTCAGTAAATATTAGCTTTTACTCTCACAGATGACCTACTTTTATAGTCAATTCTAAGAATGTCATCTCTCTACCCTTCATTTTAAGCATCTTAAGTTCCTTCTCTTTATATTATTAGAGATGAAGGTCAAATCTTGGTTGTGTCACTTACTAGCTGTGACCATGAGCAAGTTATTTAGCTTTCTGAGCCTCAGTAAAATTAGGATAATATCCATATCATGGGGTTGTTGAAAAGACTAAATGACATAGCATATGTAGAATGCCTGGAAGAGAAGAGACATTAATAAATGTTAGTTTTCTTAAAAAGTGTTCACCTAAAGAATGAACACAGAAATGAACTTGCCTACTTTCTCCCAGAACCAGCAAGTAAGAGCAGCACTCAAAGAAACTGGCTTACCAATAGAATACTATTAATAATCTTTATCCCTTGAGGTAAGTGCCTATGCCAGAAGCTTAAGATTTAGGATTTTTGTCTATGCTTCTAAGCAAAGAAAAGGTTATTGATATGGAACCATATTTTACCAGATGATTTATCCTGACTAATGTTATTAAATTTACTGAGATTCAATATATCAATAAATCTTATCCATATGCAGAACTCAAAGCTAGTTCCAGTATTTAACTATTTACAAATGTGTGTGTGTATTAGTTGCTTAGTTGTGTCCAAACTCTTTGCGACCCCATGGACTGTAGCCCGCGAGGCTCCTCTGTCCATGGGATTCTCCAAGCACGAATACTGGGGTGGAAATTGAGAGCTTCAGTACTTATGCATAATATATTCCATAAAAAATGGGCCTATGGCTGATTCATGTTGATGTATGGCAGAAACCAACACAACATTGTAATTATCCTTCAATTAAAAATAAACAAAAATTTTTATATGGGCCTATCTACATACATATATCAAAAACCCACACAGAGTAAAAGGTTGTTATGTGAAGTGAAGTTGCTCAGTCGTGTCCGACTCTTTGTGACCCCATAGACTATATATAGCCTACCAGGCCCCTCTATCCATGGGGTTTTCCAGGCAAGAATACTGGAGTGGGTTGTCATTTCCTTCTCCAGGAGATCATCCCAACCCAGGGATTGAAAAAGGTTGTTATATCTCCATTCAAAGTATTGTCCTGATTGATTTCTACTGCAGGCTTTCACAATATTACATACGTTTCTTTAAAATGAGAAAGCAAAGAAAGGACAAAGAACTGAGAGATGCAGAAAAGGGGTATTAAAACTTCGAAGTTAGTCCGTTTGCTTTCTCTTCCCTCCCACTGATATCACCTAAATGCTTTTCCTATTTCATAGTAAGAATAAAGAATGACAGCCATTTTTATAAATAGTCCTGAGACAACTGGACCAAGAGCAAAAAAGAAGTTAGACCTCCCTACCTTAATATCATATATAAAAATTAATTCAATAGATCAAAGACCTAAATATAAGTGCTAAAACTATAAAACTCTTAGAATAACAGAGGCATTAATTTTCGTGACCCTGGATTAGGCAGTGGTTTCTTAGATGTAATACCAAAAGCTCAAGAAATCAAAGAAAAACAAATAAATTGGATTTCATTAACATGAAAAGCTTTTATGCTTCAAAGTGCATCATCAAAAAAGTAAAAAGACAAAGCACAGAATGCAAGAATATATTTGCAAACTATATACCTGATACATGTCCAGTATTCAGAACATATAAAGAACTATTACAACTCGACAACTGAAAAAAAAATTAAAACAGACAAAGGATCTGAATAGACAGTTCTCCAAAGAAGATACACAAATGGCTAACACATAAATGAAAAGATGATCAGCATCATTAGTCATTAGGGAAATGAAACCAAAATCACAGTGAGATACCATTTCATACCCATTAGAATGGTTATAATCAAGAAGACAAACAATAACAAATTTTGGCAAGGATGAAGAGAATTGGATCATTCACACACTGCTGGTAGAAATGTAAAATGATGCAGACACTTCAGAAAACACTTTGGCACGTCCTCAAAAAGTTATACATAGCGTTACCACATAACTCAGCAATTGCACCCCTGAGTATAGACCCAAGAGAAATGAAAACATCATGTACAAAAACTTATACACAGATATTCACAGCAGCAAAACTCAGAATAGTGAAAAAGTGGAAATAGCTCCCAAACCCATCAAGTGAGGAATGCATAAACAAGATATGGTATATGTATACAATGGAATAGTATTCCGCGATGGTGGTGGTTTACTTGCTAAGTTGTGTTCGACTCTGGTGACCCCATGGGCTGTGTAGTCCACTAGGCTCCTCTGTCCACAGGATTTTCCAGACAAGAATACTGAAATGGGTTGCCAATTTCTTCTCCAGGGGATCTTCCCTACCCAAGGATCAAACCCAGGTCTCCTGCACTGCGGCAGATTCGTCATCAACTGAACTACCAGGGAAGTGTCCTCTTATTCAGCTATAAAGAGGAGTAAAGAACTGAGAACTGCTATGACAAGGATGAATTGTGAAAACATGCTAACTGAAAGAAGCAAGACCACATACTGTATGATTCCATTTATATGAACTGTTCAAAATAAGCAAATCCATAGAGATAAAAAATCAATACTGGTTGCCAGAGGCTGGGGGAGACAGGCAGAGATGAGAAAGTGACTGCTGCTGGGTACAAGGCATCTTTCATAGGTGATGAAAATGTGCTGGAATTAGGTACTGGTAATGGTTGCACTGCCCTCTGAATATAATAAAAACCACTGAATTATACCCTTTGATGGAGCAAATTTTATGATAAAACTGCATCTCAATTAAAGAAAAAAAAAAGAATGACAGCAGAATAAAAAGTGGCACAAGCAAGGAATGAAGCCAGTATTCCCTTTTCGACCCAACATTTTCTGCACACTTACTATGTTTCAGACCTATACTGGTTGCTAGGAACCGAAAGATGAGTAAAACAGAATCACTACACTCTCCAGGCCCATTCTCCTTAGCCTACAAATGCAGTATTTCTCTATGGTAAAGCAGTTTGAAAATGCAAAAACAACAAATATAAGCTTCAGACAATTCAAAAGAATGCAGATATTTACATTACAAACTCTTCTAAATTAGCCAGAATGCTTTTTTAAGAGTTTCACTAAATATGGGGAGGCAGAAGAGACATGCTTCTAATATTGGTATTAACTCATTATTTCCCAATGCTGATGTCATTTTCCAAGAAGTATTATTGAAATAGCTTCATTTATTTGAAATTATTTTCCAAATAGTATTTTTGATAAATCTTCCTTGATCATATCACATATCAGTAATATAAGAAAGTATTATTTTCTCACTGACTCCTCGGTTCTCTATTCTTGACATTAAAAACCTCATGATAAAAACAAATATAACAAGGAAAAACATGCTTTTTAATACTTTACTGGAGTATCCATATGAAAGCTTATTTTACTATAAGAGAACAGGTAACAAGAGAATTCTCTAAAGTAAGAAATCAACTCTTTTAGGCTCTTATCCCAGATTTTTATGAATCAGAGAAAATCTGATATCCTGATATGAAAGCTTCATTTCCAAAGAACAGTTCACAAAAATCAAAGAATCAAATTTAGATAGGAAACTATATTGAAGTCTTTTAAATAGTACAAAGGGGCATGTTCTACCTAATCCAAGACATTAGTTATTTCTGATACTTTTAATATACAATTTATATTAACTTCCCAAAAGATAAAACTAAAGTCTATATTAAAATTACCTTATCATTGGCCTCAGGCAGTGTGATTTCTCTAGGTTCTAAAATTGATATTTCTCGAAAAGGTGGAACACATCTGACTATATCTGGTACATAGTGTGTATGAAACAATGGTGATATTGAGTATCTTCTTTCATCTGATAAAGGCACTATGTGGTTAACTATAGTTGGCTCTTGGTGGGGTGAATGAAAACGCTGCCGTTTACCATCAAGAGGAAGATTCTTTTCATCGCTTAATCTCCTGAAAACAAGCAACATACCTTAGTGATTAAAGATATAACTTTCTGATAACAAATAGAAAACAATTTAAAATATGCAAATAATAGATGAAAATACTGACTTTTTCAGCAAGGCCATGTTATTAGCTCTAAATGAACCATAAAATATTGTCAGTATAAGAGACAGCTTTAGAAAAAATGTATACTAATGCATATTTTTAAAAAAACAAACCAATATATACATCAAGGTTAGTCTCTTGCATTTGAACTACCACAATATTTAGTATCAGCAACAAAAGCTTGGTAGGAAAATCTCTATTTATAGAATCACTAACGATAAAAGATTCAAACTCTAACATAAGGAGGATAAGATTAAGTAAACTGCATGCTGTACATAAAAAAGGGATCTTGGGAGTCCACCTATGTTCTGGTTTATCAGCAGGAAAGACCAAATTGAGAGAGAGCTGGGTTTTTTTTTTTAACTATAAAAACACTAGATAACTAAAGTAGTCTGCAAATGAACTATACTTATATAGTTCAATATAACAGTATTATATACAACAGTCTTGTATTCATGTTAAACTCTTGGGCATGACTGATGTATTTTTAGCTATACAAGAGAATATCCTTGTCCTTAGGAGAAATGCACTGATGTGCTTTGGGATAAAGTGAAACAATGTCACCAACTTTCTTTCACATGGTTCAAAAAAAGTGGGGGTAGGGAAGGAAAGAGGAAGAATAAAACAGATTCAGCAAAACTGACGAATCTAGCAAAACCACATACAGCTGCTCACTGTACTATTTTTCAAATTTTTCTGGAAGCTTAAAAATATTCAAAATAAAAAAGAGAAAACAATTTAAAAGCAATTATTTATTGGGAAAAATGGTATTTACTTAAATGATATATTACTAGGGTGTTTAAACCACAGGAAATTATCCAATCCTTTTGTTTAACTCTAAAATTTTATGGGTCATAACCACCTGAAGGTTTTTATTTTAATATTCTTTTGGGATTATGTCAGTTACTCTCTCTTTGACAGACCCACAAAATAACTAGAATTCCTACTTACAGTAAAGGTATACAAGTGCTAAAAACATAAGTATAAATTTAATATTTTTAAACATAAAATTCAGAGCTTTATATAATGAATATTTCTATTGAGAATGTCAATGTTAGGTTTAAATATATGTATACAATTATGAACTAATGGGATTTATTGTCATTCATGATTCACAAATGGGGCTACCAAGACAATTTCTAGAACACAAAAATTTAAATGAAGTCAATATTTTAAGCATCATGATACAGGTTTCCACCCAATTCATTACCTCTGTGTGCTTCAACTTTCTCAACGAAGAGGGGTAACAGTACTTACCTCACAAATTGTTGTAAAACTTTGCCAAACCATTACTTGCAAAGTCCTTAGAACAATGCCTACTCTACACAGTGAAGGACTGATGCTGAAGCTGAAACTCCAATACTTTGGCCACCTGATGCGAAGAATCAACTTATTGGAAAAGACCCTGATGCTGGGAAAGATTGAAGGCGGGAGGAGAAGGGGACGACAGAGGATGAGATGGTTGGATGGCATCACCAACGCGATGTACGTGAGTTTGAGTAGGCTCCGGGAGTTGGTGATGGACAGGGAAGCCTAGCATGTTGCAGTCCATGGGATTGCGAAGACTTGGGCACAAATGAGCGACTGAACTAAACACAGTGAAAGTGTTAGTTGCTCAGCTGCGTCGCTCTAGGAGTTAGTTGCTCCAGGCTCCTCTGTCCATGGAATTTTCCAGGCAATACTAGAGTGGGTTGCCATTCCCTTCTCCAGGGGATCTTCCTGAACCCAAGTCTCCTGCATTGCAGGTAGCCTCTTTACCAACTGAGCCACCAGGGAAGCTGCAAAGTGAAAGTCACTCAGTTGTGTCTGACTCTTTGCGACTGTATAGTCCATGGAATTCTCTAGGCCAGAATATTGGAGTGCGTAGCATTTCCCTTCTCTGGTGGATCTTCCCAACTCAGGGATCGAACCCAGGTCTCACATTGCAGGTAGATTCTTTACCAACTTAGCTATCAGGTAAAGAATAAAATAGATAACCCGTGGGAATTTGCTCTGTGATGTAGGGAGGTAACTCATATGTATGCCAATGGCCGATTCACGTTGAGGTATGGCAGAAACTAACACAATAGTGAAGTGAAAGTCACTTAGTCATGTCTGACTCTTTGAGACCCCACGGAATGTACGGTCCATGGACTTCTCCAGGCCAGAATACTGGAGTGGGTAGCCTTTCCCTTCTCCAGGGGATCTTCCCAACCCTGGGATCAAACCCAGCTCTTCCGCATTGCAAGCAGATTCTTTACCAGCGGAATCACAAGAGAAGCCCAAGAATACTGGAGTGGGTAGGCTATCCCTTCTCCAGCAGATCTTCCCAACCCAGGAATGGAACTGGGGTCTCGTGCATTGCAGGCAGATTCATGACCAACTGAGTTATGAGGGAAAGCCATAGTGGGTGAACAGTAATTCTTATCTAGTGTTATTTCTCATTGTACATAAAAGTTATGGAATGTTTACACAGGCTTTAAAAAGCAGTATCTTGCAAATATTGCCAAAGCTTATTTTAATACTCACCCCTAAAGTTCTATCAAAATTACCCTGTGACACATCAACTTCTTTTAATTAAACTGGTTCAAATGAATTGATTCCTGACTTCTCTATAGAAAGCTTTATGTCATACAGACATTTTCACTATAATAATATTTATTGTGGAACCTGACCTGTGTAAGATAAATTAAAAAGTAAACTTTAATAGGAAGAAAGAGTTATAAGCTGAATTATGTCCTCTCAAATTCACATTTAAGTCTTAACCCCTAGTACTTCAAAATGTGACTCTATTTGGACCCAGGGCCTTTAAAGAAGTAATTAAATTAAAATGGGGTTATTAATCCAACATAACTAGTATCCTCAGAAGAATACTTAGGACACAGAAAACAGAGAAGGATGACCACATTAGGAAAGGTGGCAGCCATCTATAATCCAAAGAGGGAGGCCTCAGAGGAAATCAAACCTGCTAATACCCTGATCTCAGACTTCTAGCCCCCAGAATTTTAAGAAAATTAATGTTATTTTAGTCACCCACTCTGTTGTACTGTTATGGCAGCCCTAGCAAATATACAGAAACCCATCTGCTTTAGTTAAAAATCTCAATTAAAAGTAGTTATCTGAAGATAATTACCCCTAAAATTTTTTAAATACTTAAAAGTGTGAAAATTCTGTTACAGGACTGACTGCACAGACCCCAGGAAACAAAATATAGGTTAGTGTCCATTTAACTTAATACAAGATACATTGTTAAACAGTTCCCAAAACTGCAAATTTTTCTTTTAAAATAAGTAAGAAATACTTACTTCCTTCCTCGAAATAATGGGGAAGTTGAGGTCTGTATTGGACTGACATTTCCATATGTCAACTGCTGTAATGACACAGCTCTAGACAAGCTACCAAAAACAAAGAAAGAGCATGATGACATTTCCTCTAACTCCAAATGTTTCCTATAAAAAGGATCTGTGTCAAGTAAGAACTGAAACACTGCACTTACTCTGCATTGTGAAAGCTGAACTGTGCATCTATAAGCTGCTGGTGTGAATAAAGACTTGGTGACAAGGCAAAGAAGTTATTATGTTGTTGATGGTTTGGAGTGAAAGGCGGGCGACCCAAAATTGAGTTTGGGAACATGCTCTTGTTCACTAAAAGACCACATGTATTCTTCTACCTAGAATAGTTTTAAAGACAAATTATTAAAGACACTGAACTTTTTGATAACCAGTATCTACTATTTAATAAAGTTACCAAGTTACAAATTTCATTTACAAATTTATTTTCTCAAATAGTCTTAAGTCACAAAATACATAACAAAATACTTACTAATGATGAATTTTAAATCAAGGTTAACTATATTATTCAAATGACACTAAAATCTATGCAAATTTCTAATTTCATGATAAATTACTGTCATAATCAACAACTCTCTTATAAATCAAGTTAACACCATTATACTTTGATAATAAAAAGAAACCACCCAAGAGATATATTTAATAAAATCTACAATTTCTTACATTACTCCCATTTTAATTTATTCAAAAGCATAATCCTTCATATGACAACCCAAGTCCCAGGATTTAGAGCTTACAGATCTGATCAAACAAGGGATGGAATTTTGTTACCTAATAACTATTTATAAAATTCTGAGATTCCCCCCAAATTCTAAACAACTTATAAAAACAACAACCAATAAAAGAGTTTGTACCACAGGAACAGGGAAAACCTATGTAAAACGCAATCAGAATCTTTCACTGCCCCAGCCAAGAGACTAGATATTTATTCTTTGCAATGACTGACCTCAAAAGGCTGTAAATTCACAGAGAAAGAGTAGGATAAAAAAACAAACTGAAAACAGATATTAAGTAAAGTCTACAAAGTAAAAATAGCATTCCCAGCTTATATTCCCAATTCATGCAATTAAAAAATTCATCTTTGAAATAATGGAAAGAGAAATCATATAATATAGTAACAAAGGAATCTGTAACATAGAAGCACTCGTTCACCAAGAAAATGTTAAGCTTGCTAGAAACCTACAATGAAGTCGACCACGGAACTGCCTACCTATGTACACAGAAGCTTCCAATTTAGATTTCTAGAAAAACAACATTCATGGATCATCGGAAGTTAAAAATTTTAAAAAGGCTTAGTAATAAACTGAAACAACACTTGGAACAAATGAAAGATGAGAGAAAAAAACTCATTAATTTCATAATTAATGTAAAAAACACTGTATATCTAAAACAAGAATGTGTTGTTTAAAAAGCAGGAAGGGCTCTTGGAAATTACAAAATTAAAAACAGAAATATCCAGCAGAAAGCTAAAAGAAGACTGAGGAATGAACAAGAAAGAAAAACTGGTGAGGGCAGACAGGAGGCAAAACAGTAAGAGAAAAAATATAAGCGAACCAAACCAGGTGGCCCAACATCCAACACAACTTAAGTTCCAGAAAGAGCAGAAAACGAAATTTCCAAGACAATAAAACAAGAACATGTTCAGAACTGAAGAACACCAAGCCTTAGACTGAAACAATCCAATGAGTAAAAAGCACAAAATACACAAACACACACACACACACGTCTATACACACACATATATAAACGCGTATTACAGTGAAATTTCAGAATACCAGGTAAAAAAGCTTATAAATATTACAGAGAAAGAAAATGTTACAAACAAAGGGATGGGGTGAATAAGTAACAAGGTCCTACTGTAAAGCACAGGGAACTATATTCAATATTCTGAGATAAACCATAATGTAAAAGAATGTAAAAAAAAGAATGTATAAACATATGTGTAACTGAATCACTTTGCTGTATAGCAGAAATTAACACAACAGTGTAAGTCAACTATACAATTAAAAAAAAAGAAACACACAAAGGGATGGTAATCAAAATAGCTTTGGACCACTCAATAGCAACAGTGGAAACAAGACAAAGAAGTGAATGCTTTCAAGGCTTCTGTAGGAAATGCCTTCAAGCTATAATTCTATACCCAATTATATTATCAGTGCAAAAGGGGACTAAAAACCCTTTCAAGACATGTAAGGAATTGAAAAAAGTAAAAGAAAATCCCAGATCTAGGAAAAGGGAGTTCTCACACAGGTCAGAGACAGTAAATTCCCCAGGATGGTGGTAAAGGGAAGCTAAACAGCTTAAAATAGAACACGTAAACAGAGGGCTACAAGAAGATATCCAAGGAGGAAAAAGAATGAACTGGTAGATTACCTTATTTAATATTTGACCAGAGAGGAGTTTGGCCAACAGAGCAGAAAAAGTTAATTACAGGAACAGAAATGTAGCAAGCTGGGGCTTCCTGGTGGCCCAGTGGTTAAGAATCAGCTTTGCAATCAATGCAAGGGACATCAGTTCAATCCCTCGTCCTGGGAGATCCCACATGTCTTGGAGCAACTAAGCCCATGCGCCACAATTACTGAGCCCACCCAGGGTAACTTCTGAAGCTGGCGCACTCAGAGCCGGTGCTCTGCGACAAGAGAAGCCACTGCATTGAGAAGCCCGCACACAACAATAAGGAGTAGCGCCCACTCTCAGCAACTAGAGAAAGCCTGTGTGCAGCGCTGAGGACCCACCACAGTCAATAAACAAACAAGGTCTTAAAGAGAAATGCAAGGAGTTAAAAATTAATTACTGAAACTACAGACAAAACACACTCAAAAGGGCACATGAAAAAGAAAATATAGTCCATTACCTACTTAGTTCTTACAATAACATGAACATTTAACATATTGATTTAAACAGATTGTAACATGTATACATGTGAAGTTGCTTCAGTCATGTCCAACTCTTTGAGACTCTACAGACTACAGCCTGCCAGGCTCCTCTGTCCAGGCGATTCTTCAGGCAAGAATACTGGAGTGGGTTGCCATGCCCTCCTCCAGGGGATCTTCCCCACCCAGGGATCAAACCCACATCTCTTATGTCTCCTGCATTGGCAGGCAGGTTCTTTACCACTAGCACGACCTGAAAAGTCCAAAATTATATTTATATATTACTTACTACATTGTAAGTAATTTATTTATAATTACATATGTTATTATACTATATTTTACATATTATTTACATGTTTATATACATCATAATTTATGATGAGAGAGGGTACATAAAAGTGCTAAATCCTCATTTTCAATAGATGTCAATCTAAAAACCATGTTATAAAAGTTGTGGTTTTTTTTTTAGAACAACAGAGGAAAATAATATATATACTACTAAAAGAAATAGTAATTGCCTCTGGGGATTGAGACCAGACGGCTTGAAAAACTAGAATAGGAGACAACAGGAGAGGAAAAAAAAGCTCTGGGAAATAAACAAACAAACCACTCATAGAAACTTTGTTCCTTTTCAATTCTGAAAGATTAAAATTTCCTAGGCTGGCCATAGATAGTGAGACTCACCAGTTTAAAGTTCATAAGAGATTGTGGAGAAAAGCCACCATCAGATCCCAACCCAGGTGCCTGACTACCATGGACCAGAGACAAGGTGCTACCTCCAGAAAACAAGCGTTTGTCAGCTTTCTTCAGAAGGCCTTTCTCTAGCTATGAGACTGATTTTTCTTTTTAATTCCTATAAATTTGCTAAACTGTACTCTCTGATGTTTGCTGCTGCTGCTGCTGCTGTTAAGACGCTTCAATCATGTCCAACTCTGTGCGACCCCATAGACGGCAGCCCACCAGGCTCCTCTGTCCCTGGGATTCTCCAGGCAAGAACACTGGAGTGGGCTGCCATTTCCTTCTCCAGCCTGATGTTTGCTGCTTAGAGACAATATCTTGAACCAAGCAGGATTTCACAGCATTCTTTATTAAAAGTACTCTCAATAACAGTAGAGTGCCAGATCCAAGGCTGTCACTAATGCCACCTTCTCCCTTTATTTGGGTTCACACTCTTTCTTTGCCTCCCTGACCCTGCTTCTCTGATCCAACTTCCCGGAAAACAATTACTATTTCATAGGACTCATGAGAAAATTACATTAAATACAATTCATTATAAAGAAATGTGCTTGATATTTCATTTTACTGTAATACAGACATACAATATGAATCTGCTCAAACAAGAGAAGGAATCTGTATTCAAAAAACTAAAATTAAAATACTCTATATTCAGATTTATTTAAACCAGTTAACAGGTAAAACTCCAGACATTTTGTTTATGTGTCTAAATATGTTTGTATTTTCTTCATGCTTGAGACACAAAATGACATAACAGCCCAGATTATGGGCTTGAAAGTGAAAGTGAAGTCCCTCAGTCGTGTCCGACTCTTTGCCACCCGTGGATTATAGCCCACCAAGCTCCTCCATCCATGGGATTCTCCAGGCAAGAATACTGGAGTGGGTTGCCACTTCCTTCTCCAGGGGATCTTCCCGACCCAGGGATCGAACCCAGGTCTCCCACACTGCAGGCAGACGCTTTTAACCTCTGCACCACCAGGCTTACTTCTATCCTATTATCTGGTCAGAACAAGGACAGAATAAGTCAAAAGATGTCTTGTGGCCCAGCAGTACTCTTCAAAGCTAATGACCAAATTATCCACAGCTTAAAAGCTAAGAATGATTCCATACTTAAAAACTTACTTTAGAGCAGTTATCTAAATCAGTGTATCCCGAATTCCAGATAAGCATCAAAGGTTTTGGAGCACCCCCAAAGCAAAGAATCTGTCAGTTCTCCTCAGGATGAATTTTGGCCTTCAAGTCCAGCTCTTATTTATGCCAACCTTGGAAGTGAGGATTAAATTAAATTAAGTTAAATTCCTAGGGAATTTAACCAATGATATTCAATATTCTCCAATAGGTATCCTGCATAATCATCTAGAGATACGGAAGTAAACCAAAAGCCCATGGATTTCTATTCCTTTCTAATATTTCTCTTAATATTAACAGACACACAAAGATAGTAATATTAAGGGACACACAGAGTTGACCCTGACTCTCTGCAACCCACCCCAAGAACTGTAGTCCACCAGGCTCCTCTGTCCAGGATTCTCCAGGCAAGAGCACTGGAGTGGGCTGCCATTTCCTTCTCTTAGGGAATCTTCCCAATCTAGGGATCAAACCTGGGTCTCCTGCATTGCAGGGAGATATTTTTTCCCATCCAAGCCACAAGGAAACCTACTCCCTTAATACATTCCAACACTAATTCTGATGAAGATAGAAATGACACCAAAATAATACCCTTTTATAAACAATATAGGGCTTCCCTGGTGGCTTAGATGGTAAAGCATCCACTGGATCGAAAAGAGTCAAACACGACCGAGCAACTTCACAAAAAAACCCCACAAACAACAATATAAGGGATCATTTTTTAAATAAAACAGAGTTTCTGAGAATAAAACCCAGCAAAACTACTATCACACCGGATTTAAGAGGGCTTCCACAAAATTTTAGATTTTTTTCTTATATTCTGAATAAAAGGCTTTTTCAGCAAGTAGAGGGAAAAAAAAATTACTCCACATTAACCACAGTACCAGGTATAAGAAATTTTATAATAAATAAAATCCAGATGTTATTGGTATCCTGTTTTTCTTAGTGTGAAAGTTACCAACTTCTCAATCTGTACTTGACTATAAAATGGAATAAATTTTGAACTGCTTTAAAACTTGCATTGGTTCTTGCCTTAAGGAGAGATTAAAGAGACAATCTTAAGGATTACTTCTTAACTAAGCAAGCCTACTGGGAAATTATACAGGTCTATTTGTAAACAATCACACATGAGACAAGGGTGTAATGAAGTAGTTTACAAAGTAATTCCTAGTGGCATAACCTTTAGTCCTGTAACTTACAAACTGGAATTTCTATCCTAAACTTGACCTCTCCTCCAAAGAATTAGAGAACACTCAAGATTACATAAACTCCTTCATCAAGATTTCCTAGAAAGTGGAATCTGCAGTTTTCTGTCCACTTTGTCCAAATGCCTCTGATCCCCTAAACTTACTACTCTTCTTCACAATACAAAAACTCTAACTCCTAAATTCTGCTCACCCTCTGTCAACCCATCCATAGCTTGTGAAAGAGACGTTCCATTTGATTAAGAATTAGATCGCATCCAAGTGCTGAAAAATAATCGAGCCACATGATTCCAAACGAACATTTCTTCAGTGCCTATTCCACACAGAGCCCGTTACAGGACATTTCCTACTATTTAAAGTAATGTTACTATTATCGGCTATTAGTACAAGGCTGTCAATGCCATGTTAAAAAGCCTTGTGGTAATGAAGCATACAATACGAGAGTATTTACAAAAGTAGCATGTTACCTGTAATACAAACACATCGACTTAGTATTCACTTATGATCTTTCCGTAGAAAACCACACACCACACACCTGTTAAGTTGCCAATTTAGCTTGAGTTTCAGTTTCTTTTTTGTTCCCCTTATTGGTATACCAATACAAATAAACAACTGTTATTTTAGACAAAGAGGTGAGAGAGAATCAAACAAGGCAGGGAACGTGGACGATTCAAAAGTTGGGAGACACATGAATCCCTTCGTGTTCTGGCCTAGAAAGAGAGTTGAAGAGCCTATGCGCAAACGGTGAAGGGGGCAAAAACAAAACACGGGGGGTAAACAACAATCGGACAGAGTCCTAACCTGTGCATCTTCCTGTAACTCGAAGAACTGAGGCAATTTCACAACCACTCAGTGAAAAGTCTTAAGTTTCAAAGTATTTACCTTAGCTCTTCACCACCCTTTGAAACCCCATGCAGAGTCTCGAGACACTCTTCCTCGTTTGGTCCTAGACTTGAGGACGGGACGCGAGGAAGACAAATGAGTGAAGAACGTCACAGTTCCTAAGATTCTTCAGCAAGTACGGGGGCAGCCCAGACCTCTGGGATACGGAGGAGATACCGCCGGAACCTCCCACACAAAACACTAGTTTTCGAAAAAGTTTCCGGCGCGCCGCGGCGCCCCGCCCCGCGCCCCCCAAACGGGCCTACACGGAGGCCCTCTTAAACCCGCTAACTCACAAGTGTCCTCGGAAGGACTGCGCAGGAGGGTGGACCAGCACCCCCAGCCCAGGAGCTCCAGGGCCGGAGGAGCGACGGCCTGGCGCGCTTGGTCCTAGCTTCCTCGCAAGCCAAAGGAGGTAGTGCCCACGCGGAACAGATAGGCCCGGCTCCGAGCCGAGCGCCAAGTCTCGGCCTCGGCAGCAGGGAGGAGCGACGCAAGAAAAGGCAGGGCCGGCAAGGGTGTGGGAGCTCGGGGGCGGTGGCAAGAGACGGAAGACTAAAAAGTAACCGAAAAAAAGCGTAGAAAGCCCTATCGGAAATACCCGGAAGACCGACGTGACCCGGATAGAAACAGCGAACAGGCAGCGGGAGGTCATACTTCCGGCAACGGCCTCGCTCATTGCTGCGAGCGCCTGGCTCGAATGCGCAGGCGCCCGAGTGTGCTGGCGCGCGGCTGTGGGCGTCACGGTTGCGCTGGAGGAAGGTCGTAGCTGCGAGAGCGTTGAGGCTGGGACTTCCTTGAGAAAAGCAGAGGGTTCCCTGAACCCCATCCCTAAGCTCACATTCTGATAAGCATTTTTTTTTAACCGGTCCTTCCTGTCTGCACTGAGTGACTCTTCCCCAGAGAAGCTTTTCTTGGCCTCCTGACCAAGTTTTCCCTCACCCTTCTTCACCGATCACTATTAAGCTTTCTTTTTTTTCTCCTTAATGATCTGAGAGCCGCTTGGGGACCCTTATTTATCTATAAAGCCTAGACTACTCCCTGTCCGTAGTAGCTAGCATTCACTAATTCAAAAAGTGTTTAGTATTTCT
Source organism: Budorcas taxicolor (assembly GCF_023091745.1). Classification (NCBI taxonomy): domain Eukaryota; kingdom Metazoa; phylum Chordata; class Mammalia; order Artiodactyla; family Bovidae; genus Budorcas; species Budorcas taxicolor. The sequence goes on along the minus strand of NC_068919.1, from coordinate 10,764,463 downwards.
TCTTGAGTGAGCTTTAATAGTTGTGAAAATATAAGCTGTCGGATTTATTCGTTTAAATCTGTTAACAGTATTTATTGTCCTTTTAAAATACATAGGACCTCACTCCCTGGTTCCTGAAATTAGTGATTTGTGTCTTTTTTGTTTTTTTCTGGTCGATCTCGCAAGAGGCATATTAACCTCTGATTTCAAATCTCAAAATCAGCTTTTGATTGCATAGGTTTTCTCCGTTTTTCTTTTTCATTGATTTCTGTTGTTATGTTTATTTCCTTTCTTTTTAAAATTATTTACCAGTTTCTTGGAAACTGAAGTCATTGATTTGAGATCTCTTCTTTTGTAGTACAGGAATTCAGTAGTACAAGTTTCCTTCAAAATACTGTGTTAGCTGCATCCCGCACATTTTAATATATTGTATTTTCATTTGACTTCATTTCAGACTACTTTCTAATTTCCCTATGAGTTTTTTCTTTGATCCTGTGGTTATTTGTGTGTTCTTTAGTCTCCAAGTATCAGATTTTTTTCTAGAATATCTATGTTATTGATTTATAATTTAATCCCATTATCATCAAAGAATTTACTTCATATAATTTAAATCATTTTAAATTTATTGAAATTTATCTTGTGGCCCACAGTATGGTTGGTTTGTCTTGGTAAGTGCTCTGTGTACAACTAAAATAAAAGTTTATTCTGTAGCTGTTGGATGAAATGTACAAATGTCAATTACACCAACTTGCCTGATACTAGGCTTCACAGGTGGCGCTAGCTGTAAAGAACCTACCTGCTGATGCAGGAAACGGTAAGAGATCAGGGTTTGATTCCTGGGTCAGGAAGGTACCCTGGAGGAGGGCATGGAAACCCACTACAGTACTCCTGCTTGGAGAATCCCGTGGACAGAAGAGTCTGGCAGGCTACAGTCCATAGGGTCGCACAGTCGGATATGACTGAAGCACCTTAGTAAGTCCACATGTTCTAAATCCTGGGGTGGGGGTGGGGTGGAGCGGGGGATTTAGAACATACCGATTTTCTGTCTACTGATTTTATTATTTGTTAAGAGAGGAACACTGAAATCCTTGACTGTAATTACGAATTTTTCTAGTTATTGACAGTAGCCTGCACCAAGCTCCTCCGTCCACGGGATTTTCAAGGCAAGAGTACTGGAGTGGGTTACCATTTCTTTCTCCAGGGAATCCTCCCAGCCCAGGGTTCAAACCTAGGTCTCTCGCATTGTAGACAGACGCTTTACCTTCTGAGCCACCAGGGAAGTCCAATAGTTGCATAAACATTTAGAATGTTTCTCTTATTTAGGTGAATTTACCTTTAATGAAATTAAAATGAAAATTACTTTGTCCTTATTAAATGATTTCAGTTTATAAATCACCCTCTTTTTTCTTGGTAATATTCTTTTTTCTAGTTATACTCTGTCTGATGGTAATATAGTCACTACAACTTTTTTATAGTATTAACATGATTTAATGTTAAGAGTAAACATAATTCAAATTCTACAAAAGTCTTCCAGGAAACTGAAGGAGGTAAATATTTCCCAGCTTATTCTATAAGGATAGCGTTATTCTGGTACCCAAACTCAAAATGTTGCAAGAAAAGAAAACCACAGGCCAATAGCCTTATAAACATAGATGCAACAGTTCTTAACAGAATTCTACCTATTTTTGTTCCACAATATTTTAAAAGGATAGTACATTATGTCCAGATGAAGGCTTATCACAGGAATGCAAGGCTGAATTAACATGGAAAATCAAACAATATAATGCAGCATTAGCTAAGACTAAGAAAGAAGAACTACATGATCATTTTGATAAATGCAACAATAGCATTGGAAAAACACAATATCCATTCTTAGGAATACAAGAGAATACATACAACTTGATGGAAAACATCTGTAAAAAGTAGTTCTTCATGGGGAAGAACTGTTTTCTTCCTAACATCAGAAAAAGGCAAGAATATCTGCACTCACCCCCTCTTCACCGCCATACTGAGGAATATCCAGCCTGTGCAATAAGGTGAGAAGAGATAAAAAGCGTCCAAATCTTAAAGGAAGGAGTAAAACTGGTTTTATATACAGTCATTATATACTGACATTATATACAGTTTTATATACTGATATTATATACAGTCAAAATTCTAGAGAATCTATAAGAAACTACTGGAACACCAATGAGATCAGCAAGATTATATAAAAATCAATACACAAAAGTAAACTGATTTTATTATACTAGCAACAAACAGTCCGAAATTGAAATTAAAAATACCAATGCTTATGGATGAGTTTGATAAATATAAATTTATTTATACAAATTGTACACTAAAAATTACAAAACACACAGAAATTTAAGAAGACAGATAAACAGAAAAAGATACCACGTTCATGGGTTAGAAGACTCAAAACAGTAGAAGTGTCAATTTCTCCTCAAGTTGATCTATAGTTTCAATGGAACCCAAGTCAAAATCCCCAGAGGATCTCATAAGTAATTGACAAAATGATTCTAAAATGTATATGAAAATTCAAAAGAGCTAGAATAACTGAAACAACTTTAAAAGAAAAGAACGAAATTGGAAAATTTATACTACACTACCTGATTTCAATATTTATTATAAAGCTGCATTAACCCAGATAGTATAGAATTAGTGTGAAGGGAGACAAACAGATCAATGAAATTAAATAGTAAGTTTTTTAAAAGTCATATATATCTCTATGGCCAAATGATTTTCAACCAAGTCCAAGGAAAATTCAGTGGTGAAAAGAAAGGCTTTTTAGCTAGTGATGCTGAAACATTTGGATATCCATATGTAAGTATAGATAAGTAAACTTCCTATAACTGATTCAGGTTAATGTTTGGCAGAAACCAACACAATCCTGTGAAGCAGTTATCTTTAAAAATATGTATAAGAAATAAGTAAATTTCATACTGTATGTGAAAACTTGAAATGGATTATATATATACTTTAAACTTTTCAAAGAAAGCAAGAAAAAGTATTTGAGATCTTAGGCTAGACAAAGATTTCTTCGGTGTGATACATAAAGCACTATCCTTAAAAGAAAAAAAATGATAAACTGAACTTCATCAAAATTAAGTACTTAAGAAAATGAAAAGACTAGGCAAAAATGAAGATACCCTCAACCCCCCAGCTTTGGGGCAGAGTCAGGGAAGAAGGACAGCAGGAAGGGATTTAGGGTGTTTTGATGATGTGGGTTTTGTGATTGTTACAGCTTCCCAAGTGCTTCAATAGTAAAAAATCCGCCTGCCAATGCAGGAGACAGGAGTTCAATCCTTAGTTTGGGAATATCCCCTGGAGGAGGAAATGCCAACCCACTCCAGGATTCTTGTCTGGAAAATCCCATGGACAGAGGAGCCTGGAGGGCTACAATCCATAGGGTCACAAAGAATCAGACACGACAACGCAAAAACACAACACAACACAATTTTATATTTGGCATGTGATTGGATCATGAGTTGTTCTGTCATGTGGAGTCATCTACAACTTCTACCGTTGTACCAGCCCAAAAACGAACCGACCTGAGGGAGCTGTGCTGCAGAAGAATAAAGAAGAATGAGACTCAGAAATAAAGTGGGGATCAGAGGGCTGATGCTATTCGCAGGCAAAAGCCCAGATCCTAATCCTTCAGTTCAGTTCACTCACACAGTTGTGTCTGACTCTTTGCGACCCCATGAATCGCAGCACGCCAGGCCTCCCTGTCCATTGCCAGCTCCCAGAGTTCACTGAAACTCATGGCCATCTAGTCAGTGATGCCATCTAGCCATCTCATCCTCTATCATCCCCTTTTCCTCCTGCCCCCAATCCCTCCCAGCATCAGAGTCTTTTCCAATGAGTCAACTCTTCCCATGAGGTACCCAAAGTACTGGAGCTTCAGCTTCAGCATCATTCCTTCCAAAGAACACTCAGGGCTGATCTCCTTCAGAATGGACTGGTTGGATCTCCTTGCAGTCCAAGGGACTCTCAAGAGTCTTCTCCAACACCACAGTTCAAAAGCATCAATTCTTCGGCTCTCAGTCTTCTTCACAGTCCAACTCTCACATCCATACATGACCACTGGAAAAACCATAGCCTTGACTAGACGGACCTTTGTTGGCAAAGTAATGTCTCTGTTTTTCAATATGCTATCTAGGTTGGTCATAACTTTCCTTCCAAGGAGTAAGCGTCTTTTAATTTCATGGCTGCAGTCACCATCTGCAGTGATTTTGGAGCCCCCCAAAATAAAGTCTGACACTGTTTCCACTGTTTCCCCGTCTATTTCCCATGAAGTGATGGGACCAGATGCCATGATCTTCGTTTTCTGAATGTTGAGCTTTAAGCCAACTTTTTCACTCTCCTCTTTCACTTTCATCAAGAGGCTTTTTAGTTCCTCTTCACTTTCTGCCATAAGGGTGGTGTCATCTGCATATCTGAGGTTATTGATATTTCTCCCGGCAATCTTGATTCCAGCTTGTGCTTCTTCCAGTCCAGCATTTCTCATGATGTACTCTGCATAGAAGTTAAATAAGCAGGGTGACAATATACAGCCTTGACGTAGTCCTTTTCTTATTTGGAACCAGTCTGTTGTTCCATGTCCAGTTCTAACTGTTGCTTTCTGACCTGCATATAGGTTTCTCAAGAGGCAGGTCAGGTGGTCTGGTATTCCCATCTCTTTCAGAATTTTCCACAGTTTCTTGTGATGCACACAGTCAAAGGCTTTGGCATAGTCAATAAAGCAGAAATAGATGTTTTTCTGGAACTCTCTTGCTTTTTCCATGATCCAGCGGGTGTTGGCAATTTGATCTCTGGTTCCTCTGCCTTTTCTAAAACCAGCTTGAGCATCTGGAAGTTCATGGTTCACGTATTGCTGAAGCCTGGCATGAAGAATTTTGAACATTACTTTACTAACCTGTGAGATGAGTGCAATTGTGCAGTAGTTGGAGCATTCTTTGGCATCACCCTTCTTTGAGATTGGAATGAAAACTGACCTTTTCCAGTCCTGTGGCCACTGCTGAGTTTTCCAAATTTGCTGGCATATTGAGTGCAGCACTTTCACAGCATCATTTTTCAGGATTTGAAAGAGCTCAACTGGAATTCCATCACCTCCACTAGCTTTGTTTGTAGTGATGCTTTCTAAGGCCCACTTGACTTCACATTCCAGGATGTCTGGCTGTAGGTTAGTGATCACACCATCGTGATTATCCGGGTCATGAAGATCTTTTTTGTACAGTTCTGTGTATTCTTGCCACCTCTTCTTAATATCTTCTGCTTCTGTTAGGTCGATACCATTTCTGTCCTTTATTGAGCCCATGTTTGCATGAAATGTTCCCTTGGTATCTCTAATTTTCTTGAAGAGATCTCTAGTCTTTCCCATTCTGTTCTTTTCCTCTATTTCTCTGCATTGATCGCTGAGGAAGGCTTTCTTATCTCTTCTTGCTATTCTCTAAAACTCTGCATTCAGATGCTTATATCTTTCCTTTTCTCCTTTGCTTTTCACCTCTCTTCTTTTCACAGCTATTTGTAAGGCCTTCCCAGACAGCCATTTTGCTTTTTTGCATTTCGTTTCCATGGGAATGGTCTTGATCCCTGTCTCCTGTACAATGTCACGAACCTCCGTCCATAGCTCATCAGACACTACTCTATCAGATCTAGTCCCTTAAATCTATTTCTCACTTTCACTGTATAATCATAAGGGATTTCTTTAGGTCATATCTGAATGGTCTAGTGGTTTTCCCTACTTTCTTCAATTTAAGTCTGAATATTGTTAACTTCTACTTCCTTATTCATGCTCTCCTGGTAGCTCAGATGGTAAGGCGTATGCTTACAATGCGGGAGACCTGGGTTCAAGCCTTGGGTCAGGAAGATCCCCTGGAGAAGGGAATGGCAACCCACTCCAGTATTCATACCTGGAAAATCCCTTAACCAAGGAGCCTGATGGGCTACAGTCCATGGTGTCGCAAAGAGTTGGACAGGACTGAGTCACTTCACTTCACTTCAGAGATATCTGTTCTTTACAATCTCAGATCGGGGATAAAGATATACAATGCACAGTCCTCAATGTCAAACCTTCAGGCCTTTCATGACTTTGTTTAGCCCTTCGGCTAATAGCACCCTTTCTCAGCAACTCCCTCAAGGCTCTGGTTACCAGAACAGTCACTAATGGTTTTCCATCAGTCACATCAGTACTTCAACATCTTGTTTTCAAGATGTCTTTCCAGGATGTACTTTTTACTGCTCCCAGCCCTTCTCCTGGGGGTGATGAGAAAGTCATTTTTATTTTTCAAAGAGACCCTGTTATAGTACAGGCCTGTGCGTAGCATATTCCCTGCATTCTACGTGTGGATATGGTAACGTGGAATAGGATAAAGAGAATGGATACAGACTGTTGTATTTTGTACCTATTACATGCCATCTCCTCTGGGGCATCTTGGGGATGGAGTAAACAACACAGTCCATCAGTCCATACTCTCCTGTAGCATATATTTCAGAGAAAAATAAGCCTTTTCAAATTAAAAAAACAAAAATGTAATTTTAATAATACTAACCAAGAAAAAGAAAAGACACGTTTCTATAGGAGCAAATAACCAGAGGACATGATGATTGAGGATGTGCGCTACTCAGATCTCCTGTAGGGAGAGTGTAGTTGACTGACAACCCCAGCTGCTGCCACTATGGATCTACCATCACATTTGGTAAAAATACCAGGGCAAGGAACTTTACAGTTCTGCCTCAGTTTTGTCATTTGTAGTGACAGGGATAGTATAGAACTCCCAGGCAAGAATACTGGAGTGGGTTGCCATTGACCCACGGATGGAAACTGTGTCTCCTGTATCTCTTGCATTGGCAGGCAGGTTCTTTACCACTGAGCTGCTTGGGAAGCGTTAACAATCACGAAAACCACATCATCAAAACGCCCTAAGTCCCTTTCTGCTTTCTTTTTTCCCTGACTCTGCCCCAAAGCTGGGGGTTGAGTGCATCTTCTGCTTTTGCCCCTCCTGAACTGCAGCCAGCCAATGACAATACTGCAGACGTGTTAGACCCAGCCTTCCTGAAGGGCAAAAGACCCTTGTAAAGGGCAATTCTGAGTTGAAAACTCCCCCTTTGCCTAGCCAGAACTCTCTTAGAAGAGTGCTGCAGTCTTTTTCTACCCAGTTCTCCTTCCTTCTTCTCCGTCAATAGATGTCAAATGTGCGTTGGAACCTGAGGCTCTCCCTGCTTACTCTTGCTTCCTCCCTTTTATCTTCCACAGGGATCCTCTAGTAAATCTCTTGCATGTCTAATCCTGTGTTGACATTCACTTCTTGGAAGACCTGAACTAACATAGAAGCTTTCCCTAGCAAGTGCCATTTAAGCTGAGCTGTAAAGGAGTAGACCCTGGAGGAAGAAATGGCAACCCACTCCAGTAATTCTTGCCTGGAAAATCCCATGGGCAGAGGAGCATGGTGGGGTACAGTCCATGGGATTACAAAAAGTCGGACGCAACTGAGCTTGCACACAAAGAAGTAGAAGTTAGATGAAAATTTGAAGGAAGAAAGAGAAGAGCCCTGAATTAGAGAGGAACTTGGCACAATGCCTGGCACATGGTTAGTGCTCAATAAGCATTGCTTGACTAAATGGAGTGCAAGTGCTTTGTGTAGAGCAAGAAACTGTTCCTCATAAACAAGTTTACAAAAGGAGTTCTATTATTATCACTGCTATTACAAATGACAAAACTGAGGCAAAACTGTAAAGTACCTTGCCCAAGGTCAGGCAGCAGTTGAAAAGTACACCTAGGAGACAAACAGGTTTGTCTCCAAGTTATTTTTAACTGCTTAGCTACCCAGTTATGTTGACTCTCCTCAGAGGAGTTGAAAAGGGCTTTGAAAAGAATATGCATAAAATTTTTTTAAATTCATAATCCATCTAAAGGCCACTGCCTCTTCTAGAAACAGGGCCAGAGACATCCTGAATTGCCCTGGTGATGTGTATGAAAGTCCTGAAGTAACTGGATAGGATGTCATCAGTGGAGTCCATGTTGTAAACTGAGTTCCATAGTTGGAGAAGCAGAGGTTGAAAGAAACCGTAGGAAGTTCCTCTTCTTAAAGTAATGCTACATGGAGATACACAGATGTCTTTCTGATTAGGAAGAAGTGAGTGAAACCAGAGATACAGGATAGAGTTAGATGATTGTTATAGTACTAAAACTCTTCAAACTTATCAACTTCTCACTATCCAGTGTGATTCTCTATGTGTCATGGGGACACTTTCAAAGTGCATTCTTTTGGGTGCAACTTGAGAGCATGTACTGACTACTGAACAGTATTCCTGGGAACTCAAAATGCACTACTCCACCGTCTATCTCTAATAAACTCATTGTAGAACAGCCTTTGCGGATGATTGTAGAGAACTAGAACTAAAAGGAGGTTTAGCAATTATCCATGCTTCTGATTTTACATGAAAGAAAACAATGGAGGAAAAGGAAACAAATTAACATGGACTAAATGATCTAGAATATATACGCATGTAATTTCAACTTTGATTTGCCTGAGAATAGACAGAACAATCAAAGAAGGCAATTGCAAACTCTACATGAATACACTGTGAATGTAGTTTGCTATTCATTCACCTGGATCAAGCTCTTGGAAATTTCAAGTTGAAATTACTTCCATTCATTCTTATGCCTTCAGAAATTACTCTAGTAAAATATAAATTTGAGTAGCAATTCACTCAGAGTAATAAACTTAGTGGGGAGAGGTTAACTTAGTGAGGAGAGGAGTTAACAGAATTTGCTGCTTTCCGTGATTACACAAGTAATGAAGGCTTATTGGAGAAATTCTAGAAAATACAGAAATGTATTAAAAAGGAAGTAAAAATATACAATTGATGGGGTACAGTAAAACTAGTGTGTATGACCTGAAAGCTGGCTTTTAGAAAGCTAATTGTATGAAGACAAATATAAGAATGAAATGCCAATCAAAATCTCAATTTTCATCATCATGAATGTTTAACAGATATGATTCAATATGGCCCAGACTAATATCTCACTCTTTAATTTTTACTACTTTGAAAACAAAAGAACTGAACAACCTAAAATAATATTCTAAGAGATTCAAAGTAAAAGAATTTCTGGGAATGGAAGAGTAATTTACTAGACAATGAGGATCTAAAAAAATCTCAGTGATAGTTTCCAAATAATTCAATAGCATAACAGTTAAATGAGTCAATTAGAACCCCAAAATTCCTTTTTTTTTAATTGACTCAAGAGTAATTTTTAAAAATAGCATCTGATTTTTCTAACCTGAGTCCTGAAATTATGTAGATATGTAGACTTTTCAAGGATATGTAAAGGTTAACAAATTCTAGGGACATGTAAAAGAATAAAATCAATATTGCAAACACTTCTTTACATAGTTTATCACTGAGGATTTGTTTCACATTTACTTTCTTAATCTTGTTTCTTTCCCTCCTAGGAGGGTTTCAGTCACTAACTCATTTGTTTATTCATCTAATCAGGCTTTCAATCAACAGATATTTATTAATCACCCGTTGTCTTCTAGGTAAATAGTTACAATAAGAATGTCAATACTTGGGAGGTAGAGGATGGTAGTAATGAAAACCTGAATAAAATAGACAGCTAATTAGAAAAGGAGCCAAACTTCAAGACCAAACAAGCAGTATGTGAGCAAGATTAAGTGCCAACAAAAGCTTAAAAATTGTTATTGAAAAATAGGGTTTCATTCAAAAGATTCTTTCCTCAAAAGGAAAAGTAAAGATGAGGGCTAGAAGAGAAGTGAGTTTATTGGACTTCTCTGGTGGTACAGTGGATAAGAATCCACCTGCTGATGCTGGAGACACAGATTTGATCTCTGCTCCAGGAAGATCCCACATGCCTTGGGGCAACTAAGTCTGTGCACCAAGACTGCTGAGCCTGGGCTCCAGAGCCTGTGAGCCACAACTAACGAACCCGTGTGCTACAACTACGAAAGCCCTCATGCCCACAGCCTGTCCTCTGCAACAGGAGAGGACTCTGCAACGAGAAGCACCGCGATGAAGAGTAGCCCCCCACTCGCCACAACTAGGGAAAGCCCACGTGCAGCAACAAAGACCCAGTGCAACCGAAAGTAAGCTATTTTTTAAAGTGCACTTATTTTCCAAAAAGCTAATTCTCGTTGCTGTTGTTCAGTCGCTCAGTCATGTCTGACTCTATGCGACCCCATGGATTGCAGCACACCGGGCTTCCCTGTCCTTCACCATCTCCTGGAGTTTGCTTAAATTCTTGTGCATTGAGTCAGTGACACCATCCAATCATCTGTCGTCTGTTGTCCCCTTCTCCCCCTGCCTTCAATCTTTCCCAGCATCAGGGTCTTTTCTAATGAGTCAGCTCTTTGCATCAGGGGGCCAAAATATTGGAGCTTCAGCTTCAGCATCGGTCCTTCCAATGAGTACTCAGGATTGATTTCCTTTAGGATTGACTGATTTGATCATTTCTCATAGGTATCAGAATATAATGCTTCAGTTGCTAAATTTTTCTGTTTGCATTCCTGCTAGCGCTATACCACACTCTGTTCTCTTGCAGTTTCTTCTTAGGAAGCTCCAGTCAGAGAATTTTTCAGGGAAATGTTAACCAGATGGCTTTTTCTAATCTTCCCTGGGGGAAAATAAAATCAAAGTAGGGTTTGAAAGTAACACCGCCACCTACAAGTAAGTACTTTGAAAAGAAAAATGACTGAAATTCCAATCATCTGGGTAGATGTCCAAGCTGCCAGAAATCTAAGAATAAAGCTTTGGAGTGGGGCTTCTGGTTTACAAAAAATAGAAATGTAATTAAAATAAGAAAAGAAAAATAACTCAAAAGTCTTGGTATTCTTCAAAAACAAAATGCCTATTTGCCTATGTGTTTTGCTTTCATAGGGTTCTCTGATGGCTCAGATGGTAAAGCCTCTACCCGCAATGCAGGAGACCCGGGTTCGATCCCTGGCTCGGGAAGATCCCCTGGAGAAGGAAATGGCAATCCACTCTAGTACTCTTGCCCAGAAAATTCCATGGACAGAGGAGCCTGGTGGGCTACAGACAAAGAGTTGGACATGACTGAGCTACTTCACTTTCTTTCTTTCTTTCTTTTGCTTCCATATTAGCTACATCTTTCCAGGCCCATGAGATTCTTGGCCAAGTTATTTTAAACATCTCCACATCTCAGTTTCCTTATCTGCCTGCCTCTTGGTTGTGAGGATTTGATTCTTAGTAATTATTTAAAATGGTTCAATTTAAACTCAGATTCTTGTCCATTTCATCTTTTTCTGAGTATCATCATATTTAGCCGTAACTACTACTAATAGCCAGGACTCCTTCCCTCCTACCTCTACCTGCCCTGAAACAAAGTTACCAGACCCTTTGTTTTAGGTGAAACTGAGAATATGTTTAGGTGAAACTGAGGAGTGCTTTCTGATTCACCCTGCAACCTAAACACTTGGTTGCTACCATAAGGAGAGAACCCTACATTGAACTTCAGCATTAATAATAATAAAGTAGGTCTATAAGAAATATCTATTGAATTTTTAGATTTTAGTTTTAGCAGTCACAGAATTCAGCAGGTAGCTCCAAATTCCAGACATGTAATAGAGTTATGTATCATGATATTAAAATTATACTTATGAACTTTAGAGGCCAACCTCTTTTAGGTATTTCAGCATCAAAATTACAGAAGCTTGATTCCCCCAGACCACGACTTGTTTGTTGTTCTTGGGGGTTGGATGGGTGGGAGGGAAAAGGGATAGGGTGCTGAATATATCAGAATGTACCAATGCACTACCCAGATGGTACCACTCTGATAAATATTATTATTTATTAAATCAATCTGAATATCATCCAGCTCTTAATTTAGCAGCTACAAAGTAGATTTATTTTAAATGATAAATAAGAAATATAAGTGATCCAAGGAAGGAAAAAATACCTGTCAATTGAGGTTAAATTTAACTCAAAAATAAATTATATAAAGATAAAAATATGAAGATATGTTCAGCCATCTGTAAAATTACTTCTCTGGCAAAAATTTTAAAATATGCCAATGCCAAGTGTTGACAAGGATGGGGAACAATGAAAAATCTTAAATACTTCTGGTATTTAAAACCACTTTGTTTAAAAACACTTTGGACGACACTATGGGATTTCAAATAAAATTGAAGTATATACCTTGCAATCCAGCAATTCCTCTCCTCAGTATATACCCTAAAGAAATTCTTACACAGAAAATCTGTACAATTATTTTAATCCCAATATTGTTTCAAACAGAAAAAAAAATTAACTCAAATATCTGTTGACAAGAAAGTGAGTTGCAGTTTATTCATAAACTGAATACAGCAGTGAAAATAAATTGTAGCTATATATATCAACATGGATGAACTTCAGAAATCCGCATGCTGAGGAAAAATAAAAAGCACATTCCATTTACACAAAGTTCAAATCTGAAAAACTAAATAATTTGTTATTTGGTAATATATTCATATATAGTAAAACTATAAAGAAAAGCAAGGAAATGATAAACACAAAATTCAGGGGTAGCAGATATCCTTGGGGAAAAGGAAGAAAGACAAGGATGAAATAGTGGAAGGACAGAGAAGAGGACTTAGAGTGATAATATTCTATTTCTTAAACCAAGTGGCAGGTACCTGGGTATTCACTTATTATCATAAATGATAATACTTTTATATCTGTTATAAATAATGACAAAATTCTTAAAAATCAGAACTTATACATTATAAGAGATATTAAATTAACGTGAAACTTAAAAGCTTTACAAACATCCAAAATCCAGCAAAAGTAATATGAACATAACCTCAGGGAGCTCTTATTGCAAATATAATCAATTGTTCAGTAGATCCTTGGTCTTGCAATGATTTGTAATTCTTCTGCAGTAAGAACTTGAATTCTATACACAGAAATTCTAGTTTCACAGAATTTCTGGCTACTGAATGAGCCTACTGAGGATGGCTTGGAATATACCTAAAAACTTAACTTTGTTGTTCTCTTCTTATCTGTATATAATGAGGAAACTTGTGAATTAATTTTTTTGAATTATTGTTTCTTTATGAATATGATCCCACCAGAAAGCCAACTTTTTGTGCTGGTTTGCATCTATAGAAAAAGAGAAACAGTCTAACTAAGAGGTGTTTCTTAACTCGAAGTTTTATCCAAAAGGAGGACATACTATTAAAATACTTGTGATTTGAAGATTTCTAAAGGCACCAAGATATGTACCCTAAGAATGAAGAGTGAAGAAATTATAGAAAGATTATTTAATGACTGTGCTTATGAAGCAGCAATTCTCTTGATATACCTATTCAAGCTCCCAGCAAGATCACTAATCTCAGGAATGTATATATGAGGCCATCAGACTTAATATTAGCCAACTAATTTTCCTTGCTGTGATTTCTTACTCCTTAAGCAAATTTGTCATTATAATTCGACTTCCTGCTTTGCTTCCCTACAAGGAGAGGAAGACCATACCTACCAGCACTGTGCTGGATATTTCCCACTGGACCTGCATATCCAGTCCTCCCATCCCACCCCACTTTCTACCAGAGACATTGACCTATATGGACTCTTATTACCTGGCTCCCTTGCCCACTGGGCTTCCCACTGAGTTGGATCAATGCCTTAGAGCCTTAGGAGATTAGAGTAAGGGAGAAAAGGGAGGTTGGGTTGTTTGCTCCCCAGACTTCTTCCTCTGTTGTCATTGTAGGCTGACTGTGTTCATAACCGAGGTCTCGAGCAGCTTTTTCCACAACCCTTCTCCATCTGTGGGTTCCAATAATCACTTCTTTCCCTCACTTCTTCAGGCTGTCAAAGAATCTGACCTTGTAGGACTTTCCTGGCAGTCCAGAGGTTGGGACTCTGTTCTTCCAATGCAGGGGATGTGAGTTCGATCCCTGGTCAGGGACTAAGATGCCACATGCTGCATGGCATGGAATTCTGGCCCTGTGAACCTGCTTTTGCTCTCAGAATGTCTGGAAGAGTAATTGTGTAGTCTGTCCCCAGAGAGAAGTCCTCCAACTAGCCAATCATGAGCAGTGTCCAAAGGATGGTGGGAACATTTCTTCATTTTTTTTTCCCATGAAATTATCTCCATATAGACACAGCAGCAGATGTGTGGCAGGGTCCCTTTTTCCTCTCATCTCATCTTCCCTTATCTTCCTTTCTGCCATATCCCAGTATCCTCTCTAGTCAGTGGTCAAGTCAATGGAAATTCCAGTCCTTAGTACAGTCCTAGGAGGGTAATTGTGAGACCTATGAAACGTTCATTTTATTTTTATTTTGTATTTTTTACTTTATTTTACTTTACAATACTGTATTGGTTTTGGCATACATTGACTTGAATCCACCACGGGTGTACATGCGTTCCCAAACATGAACCCCCCTCCCACCTCCCTCCCGATAACATCTCTCTGGGTTATCACCGTGCACCAGCTCCAAGCATGCTGTATCCTGCATCGGACATAGACTGGCAATTCGATTCTTACATGATAGTATACATGTGAAACGTTCATTTTAATTGACTAAGGCCTTTCAGGAACTTTAGGGTGAAGGACCTATGAAAGAAACATACAAAACACATTTTTAAAGTTACTTTTTTTTCCCTGAAAATATTGCTATCTTATTATAGTATTGTATAACTTGGGTGTATTATTTTACTAAAAGACCTTCTTCTCACCCTGTGTGAGAAGGGGAAAGAATAGGAAGAGAAGGCAGAGAAGATGAGTAAAGAATGGAGTGGTAGCTATAGATGCAAGTCATGTCCAGAGAGAAGGAGAAAAAGAAAGAGCATTTCAAGAAATAGAAATATGTTGAAGGCTCAAAAGGTGGGAAGCTGGAACATTTGTAGAACTGAAATAAAGCCAGTGTAACCAGAGCTCTATTAGCAAAAGAGAGAATGGTTTGTGAGACAGAGCTGTGAATCAGAGAAAGCAGGAGCATCCTCGGTCACATTACGGAGCTCAGTCTTTATCCTAAGTAAAGAAAGGGTGGATGGTTGGAAGGCAAGTTAAGTAAATATTACAAAGGCTCGGTTGAGAAGGGTTGAGAAGCTGGCCCATGTGATTTATTATGTATCACTTTATTTCTTGGCTTTCTTGCATTGAATTTTTTAAAAATTAAAGTATAGCTGATTTACAGTATTGTGTTATTTTAGATGTACTGCAGAATAATTCAGTTGCATATTCTTTTTCAGATTCTTTTCCTTTATGGATTATTACAGAATATTGAATATAGTTTGCTGTGCTATTCAGTAGGTCCTTGTTTGTTATCTATTTTATATATTGAAGTGTGTATATATTAACCCCAAATTCCTAATTTATCCCTCCTTCCCTTCCCCTTTTATAACCATATGTCTGTAGATCTATTTCTGTTTTGTATTTAAGTTCATGTGTATCTTTTTTTAGATTCTACATAGTAAGTGCTATTACATGATATTTGTCTTTCTCTGGCTTACTTCACTTAGTATGATTCTCTCTATGTCTATCCATGTTGCTGCAAATGGCATTATTTTATTCTCTTTAATGGTTGAGTGATATTCTGTTGTGTATATATACATCTTCTTTATCCATTCATCTGTCAATGGACATTTACCTTTCTTTCATGTCTTGGCTACTGTAAATAGACTTGCACTTAAACTTTTTAAAAATTTAAATAATCCAGAAAATATATGAATATATTCTTAAAATAAAAATTTTCGACAATGCAAACTGGAAAGTTCCCCTGATTAATCACCCTTAATAATTCTTGAAATTCCTCTCAATTGTTATGTATTCAGAATGTTTACATCAACAAGTAATGAGAAAACCTGGCAATCAATGACCTAAGCTAATTCGAGTTTGATAGGCAGCTATGCAAAGGAGAAAGGAAAAAATATACTCAACTGAATGCTGAGTTCCAAAGAATAGCAAGGAGAGATAAGAAAGCCTTCCTCAGTGATCAGTGCAAAGAAATAGAGGAAAACAATAGAATGGGGAAGACTAGAGAACCCTTCAAGAAAACTGTAGAGATCAAGGGAAAATTTTATGCAAGGATGGGCACAATAAAGGACAGAAATGGCAAGGACTTAACAGAAGCAGAAGAGATTTTTAAAAGGTGGCAAGACTACACAGAAGAACTATACAAAAAAGTCTTAATGACCAGAATAACCACAATGGTTTGGTCATTCACCTGGAGCCAGACATCCTGGAATGTGAAGTCAAGTGGGCCGTAGGAAGCATTACTATAAACAAAGCTAGTGGAGGTGATGGAAGTCCAGCTGAGCTATTTCAAGTCTTCAAAGATGATGCTGTGAAAGTGCTGCACTCAATATGACAGCAAATTTGGAAAACAGTGGCCATAGGACTGGAAAAGGTCAATTTTCATTCTAATCCCAAAGAAGGGCAATGCCAAAGAATGTTCAAACTACCATACAATTGTGCTCATTTTGCATGCTAATAAGGTTATGCTCAAAATCCTTCAATCTAGGTTTCAGCAGTATGTGAACTGAGAACTCCCAGATGTACAAGCTGAGTTTAGAAAAGGCAGAGGAACCAGAAATCAAATTGCCAATATTTGTTGGATCATAGAGAAAGCAAAGGAATTCCAGAAAATCATCTACTTTTGCTTCATTCACTACACTAAAGCCTTTGACTGTGTGGGGTCACAGCAAACTGTGGAAAATTCTTAAAGAAATGGAAATACCAGACCATATTACATGTCTCCTGAGAAACCTGTATGCAGGACAAGAAGCAACAGTTAGAACCAGACATGGAACAATGGACTGGTTCAAAATTGAGAAAGGAGTATGACAAGGCTGTGTATTGTCACCTTGCTTATTTAACTTCTATGCAGAGTATATCTTGCTAAATGCCAGGCTGGATGAATCACAAGCTGGAATCAAGATTTCTGGGAGAAATATCAACAACCTCAGATATGCAGATGATACCACTCTAGTGGCAGAAAGTGAAGAGGGACTAAAGAGCCTCTTGATGAAGAAAGTGAAAGAGGAGAGTGAAAAAGCTGGCTTAAACCTCAATATTCAAAAAACAAAGATCATGGCAAATGGTCCCATCACTTCATGGCAAATAGAAGGGGAAAAATTAGAAGCAGTGACAGATTTTCTTTTGGGGGGCTCCAAAATCACTGTGGATGGTGACTGCAGCCATGAAATCAAAGGTGCTTGCTCCTTGGAAGGATAGCTATGACAAACCTAATCAGTGTATTCAAGAGCAGAGACATCACTTTGTCAAAAAAGGTCCACATAGTCAAAGCTATGGTTTTTCCAGTAGTCGTGTACAGATGTGAAAGTTGGACCATAAAGAGGGCTGACTGCCAAAGAATTGATGTTTTCAAATTGTGGTGCTGGAGAAGACTCTTGAGAGTCCCTTGGACAGCAAGATCAAACCAGTCAATCCTAAAGGAAATCAACCCTGAATATTCACTGAAAGGACTGATGGTGAAGCTGAAACTCCAAAACTTTGGCCATCTGATGCAAAGGGCTGACTCATGGGAAAAGACCCTGATGCTGGGAAAGACTGAGGACAAAAGAAGAAGAGTACAGCAGAGGATGAGATAGTTAGATAGCATCACTGACTCCGTGGACATGAGTCTGAGCAAACTCCAAGAGACAGTGAAGGACTGGGAAGCAGTGCTGCAGTCCATGAGGTTCCAAAGAGTCAGACACAACTTAATGACTAAACAACAAGGCAGCTGTTAGCTTTGGTTTAGTGATGTCAAGATGGCTGCCATAGCTCCAAGCATGGTATCTATCGTTCACAAATCAGTGTGTGGCAATAGATTGTTAATTTTCACCATTGCATGGAATTCTGTTCTACAAGTATACTACAGTGTCTCCATTATTCTGTTAAGGGACACTTGAGTTATTTCCAGTTTAGGAGATTTTGTTTTGTTTGCATTTTCTGTTTCTGCTATTATAAACATAGTCTTAAACAAGTCTTCTGGTGTACAAATTACACAAATTTATCTACGTAATATCTAGAAGTAGATTTGCTGAGTAACAGAGTTTTTATATCTCAATTTTATTTTATTATGCCCTTTATATAAATCATACCATAGAGTACATATTGTTCTGCATCTTTAATATATTACAAAAGCTCAAAGATTTCTTCTATATTTCTCACTACTCACCCCAGCACCATTTATTCATCTAACAAATATTTATTGAGTACCTACTATGTACCAGAGATCATTCTGTCGTTTTTTTAGATTGCATCCAAGTACTGCATTTTGGACTCTTTTGTTGACCATGATGGCTACTCCATTTCTTCTGAGAGATTCCTGCCCGCAGTAGTAGATATAAGGGTCATCTGAGTTAAATTCACCCATTCCAGTCCATTTTAGTTTGCTGATTCCTAGAATGTCAATGTTCACCCTTGCCATCTCTTGTTTGACCACTTCCAATTTGCCTTGATTCATGGACCTGACATTCCAGGTTCCTATGCAATATTGCTCTTTACAGCATCAGATCTTGCTTCTATCACCAGTCACATGCACAACTGGATATTGTTTTTGTTTTGGCTCCATCCCTTCATTCTTTCTGGAGTTACTTCTCCACTGATCTCCAGTAGCATATTGGGCACCTAATGACCTGGGGAGTTCCTCTTTTGGTATCCTATCATTTTGCCTTTTCATACTGTTCATGGGGTTCTCAAGGCAAGAATACTGAAGTGGCTTGCCATTCCCCTCTCCAGTGGACCACATTCTGTCAGACCTCTCCACCATGACCCGCCCACCTTGGGTTACCCTGCAGGCATGGCTTGGTTTCATTGAGTTAGACAAGGCTGTGGTCCTAGTGTGATTAGATTGACTAGTGTTCTGTGAGTATGGTTTCAGTGTGTCTGCCCTCTGATGCCCTCTTGCAACACCTACCATCTTACTTGGGTTTCTCTTACCTTGGGCGTGGGGTATCTCTTCACGGCTGCTCCAGCAAAGCACAGCCACTGCTCCTTACCTTGGACGAGGGGTATCTCCTTACCGCCGCCATTCCTGACCTTCAACGTGGGATAGCTCTTCTAGGCCCTCCTGTGCCTGCGCAGCCACCACTCCTGGATTGCTCCTCCCAGCCACCGGCCCTGGCCTTGGGCTGGGGTGGCTCCTCAGGGTCACCGCCCCTGGCCTTGGGCGAGAGGTGGCTTCTCCCGGCCGCCCCTGAAGCTGGTTTTAGAAAAGGCAGAGGAACCAGAGATCAAATTGCCAACATCTGCTGGATCATGGAAAAAGCAAGAGAGTTCCAGAAAAACATCTATTTCTGCTTTATTGACTATGCCAAAGCCTTTGGCTGTGTGGATCACAATAAACTGTGGAGAATTCTGAAAGAGAGGGGAATACCAGACCACCTAACCTGCCTCTTGAGAAATCTGTATGCAGGTCAGGAAGCAACAGTTAGAACTGGACATGGAACAACAGACTGGTTCCAAATAGGAAAAGGTGTACGTCAAGGCTGTATATTGTCACCCTGCTTATTTAACTTATATGCAGAGTACATCATGAAAAATGCTGGACTGGAAGAAACACAAGCTGGAATCAAGATTGCCGGGAGAAATACCAATAACCTCAGATATGCAGATAACACCACCCTTATGGCAGAAAGTGAAGAGGAACTAAGAAGCCTCTTGATGAAAGTGAAAGAGGAGAGTGAAAAAGTTGGCTTAAAGCTCAACATTCAGAAAACGAAGATCACGGCATCTGGTCCCATCACTTCATGGGAAATAGATGGGGAAACATTGGAAACAGTGTCAGACTTTATTTTTGGGGGCTCCAAAATCACTGCAGATGGTGACTGCAGCCATGAAATTAAAAGACGCTTACTCCTTGGAAGAAAAGTTATGACCAACCTAGATAGCATATTCAAAAGCAGGGACATTACTTTGCCGACTGAGGTCCGCGAGGTTAAGGCTATGGTTTTTCCTGTGGTCATGTATGGATGGGAGAGTTGGACTGTGAAGAAGGCTGAGCGCCGAAGAATTGATGCTTTTGAACTGTGGTGTTGGAGAAGACTCTTGAGAGTCCCTTGGACTGCAAGGAGATCCAACCAGTCCATTCTGAAGGAGATCAGCCCTGGGATTTCTTTGGAGGGAATGATGCTGAATCTGAAACTCCAGTACTTTTGCCACCTCATGGGGAGAGTTGACTCATTGGAAAAGACTCTGATGCTGGGAGGGATTGGGGGCAGTAGGAGAAGGGGACGACAGAGGATGAGATGGCTGGATGGCATCACGGACTTGATGGACATGAGTCTGAGTGAACTCCAGGAGATGGTGATGGACAGGGAGGCCTGGCTTGCTGCGATTCATGGGGTTGCAAAGAGTCGGACACGACTGAGCGACTGAACTGAACTGAACTGAACTATGTACCAGGGTCAAGTTGGAAACATTTACTTGAGATTTCCTCTGAAATTTCTTCCCTCCCTATCCTACATAATGGCCCTTAGTTCTGATCCTTCAGTTTATTATTAATAGTTTACAAGCCAGTATTATCCCAAGAATAAGGCCCCTGCCAGCCCACAATGTGCTTTTATGCTAGTTGGAAAAACATACCCAATCACATGACAGGGCTGTACACAGCCAGCACTGCGCGGTAGTTGGTGAGCAGAGCTCAGCCTGTATTTTAGTCCTCACTGCCTCAGCAGACACTTCTTTGCAGGGACAACCTGTTCAACTGTACAGAGCAGCCCTGCCGCAGAGAGCGAGCTGATAGATGCAAATTTCTCTTGAACTCTCTCTGAACCTGGTTATACTCAAAGATGCTCTTGCTTCACCTCTGTTATTCTCTCCTTTATCTGTTGCACTAAACAGACTGTAGAAGTCCATACTATCTGCCATGAAGAAAAGTGGCACCAATTCTTTTAAGTTCTGTGGCTCAAATTCATGCTTTGTCAGTAAAGCCAACCCAGACACCCAAGCCTTAATGATTTGGCTTGGCTTGAATGGAGAACTGGTGTACGAGCCAGAAATGACCTCTGTCGGGTAGCAATGAAAGATACGAGGTGCCTCTGATGTGGCTTCTTCACCCAACTGCCGTCTACTGGCCCAGTTTCTGTGGATGCTAAGTGACAAAAGAGAAGCCAATCAAATTGTCTCTTTGAGACCTACACATGATAGATGAGTAAAGGACAAATTACTCCACTTTAATGAGCCCAAGTAATAGTGAGAAATTTTTGATTTTTAGTGATACTCAGAGTTGCACTTGGTCCCAAGTAGGGAAATCTGGGGCCTGAGGCAACTTCCCTTGTATACAACGTCCAATGGAGAATGAAATCCGTGTGACTCTTCCTTATCCTAATTGGTCATTTCCTCTACTTTTAAGTATAAACTGTCTCCCGTCATTTTCTAAGTTCTGCTTTATCTCTCTAACCAGATGCTAACTTCCTCAAGATCACTTCCTTGTGAGTTGTTTAACCCCTGGCAGAGTGCTGAACCCACACATAGCAAGGATTCAGTAAAATTTGAGAGGTTGAATAACTTCTTAAAAACTGTTAATAATTCAACCTAAAACATTTAAATATAAAGGAACACATAACCATCATAAAAATGTAAACAATATAAGTTGGAATTCATGTGCTTTTTCCTCCCACACTCTTAACTACCTCTGCTGAAGGATTATAATTGTTAACACTTTTTTTGTGTGTTCTCAGACCTCTTACTTGCACAGACATATTCATCTATAAGGTTTTTTCCTTATATAAAAGTGAATCATATATGGCTAATTCATGCTGCTGTATGGCAGAAACCAACACAATATTGTATAGTAATTATCCTCCAATTAAAAACAAATTTAAAAGTTAAATAATTTTTAAAATGAATCATATATTGTTCTGCAACGTGCTTTTTTCAAACAATTTTTTGGTCTGTTTTTCACATCACTGTGTGTGGCATGTACCTCATTGTTTTAGATGGCTGCTTCCATATTGTCCCTTCCATAGGATGAATATGTTAATTTTTTAAAATAACCATCTATAGTTGAATATTTAGATAGTCTCCTCCAAGTCTTCACTGTTGTAAATAATGCTACAATGAAAACCCTGGTACATATATTCTTGCACACCTTGGTGATATTTTTAAAGGTTATGGACCCAGGTGTAGAATTACTGTGGAACTTACAGTGATGTTTTGAAAAGGACATTCAGTTAGGAAAGTCAAAATACTAGGCTTGACTCTGCCACTTCTTATCTATAATACTCTGAGCAAGTCACTTTGACTCCATGAGATTATTTTATTTCATGTGTAAGAGAAGGAAAAATCTCAGTGTGTTTCATAGGATTATTATGAAAATCAAATGGCAAAACTAAAGCATCACAATTGCTTGATATTAGGTTTCAGTTTAGTTTTAGCAGAATAGGAGTATTTCTTCAGCCTTTTTGTGATTTGCTGAATCTCATTGGATGACTTCCAATTTTCAGTAGTTGACTGAAATGTTCCTCTTTTGAACATAGTATAGGGAACCAAGTAGAAGAGTATTATTGAAATCAAATAGACAAATCATTTCATCCTGTGGAAATAAGACTTATTCTTTGAAAAGATGAATTCAGGTCCCAGTTTTGATTATCTCTAGAAAAGCATGAAAGTGACCCATAATAAACTTCAAAACCAGAAATACAAAGAAAATATCTGCTCTAGAATCCTATAAGGTCATAGGCAAAGAAGTCCATAAGACCTTTGTAATCAAAAGATTCCATTATAAAATATCTTTAACAATTAAAAAAGTACTTGTGCCCCTCATTCTGTTGTCAAAAGATCTGAGCTTCAATTCGGCTTTACCACTTGGTCTGTGAGTAAAAACCTACATTTTCCTCATTTGCAAAAGAAAGGGACTGAATTAGATCATCTTTAAGTTCCCTTTTAATCAAACAATAGTCAAAATTATAATAGCTACATGTGTAACATGTACACTGTGTTAGAACAGGCACTGTTCTAATTGTTTTAGGTATGTTGATTCACATTTCATCTTCACAGCAAACCTATGAGGCTTGCACTACTATTATTTCAAAGCTTTATTGACATAAATTTATTTGGAGGTGCATTTTCCTTTTTTGAGAAAAAATTTTAAAATGGAAACTTTTATTAGTTGTTCTACCGCTACATAACAAATTACCCCCAAATTTTTCAGCTTAAACAATAAACATTTGTTATCTCATGTTATTTCTGCTTAGCTGTGTGGTTCTGGGTCAGGGTCTCTCATGAACTCGGAGTCAGGTCGTGGGCAAGGGCTGCAGGCATGTGAAGGGGCTGACAGTCGGCTTCCATGTTCATGCGTGGCTGTTGGTAAGAGAGTTCAGTTTCTCCCCACGCGGAGAGAAACTGAACATCAGACTGTTCATAAAACTTGGTAGCTGGTTGCTTAGAATGGGAAATCTGAGAAAGAGACAGAGAACCCAAGATGGAAGCTGAAGTTTTCTGTCTCAACCACTCTCCTAATCTTGGAGGTGACTTTCCATCACTTCTACCATAAATGGCCCCCTCCTTTGTCCACCTTTTAATTGCTCCCCCTACCCTCACCTCATTGTTCTTCTCAGTACATGGCAGGCTGAAGCCCTCCCTTCCCAAATATGGCCTTCCTTTGAGTCCTTGCTTCTCTGTCTGACTTAATCTTTTCTATCCTTAGGGCACAAACATCACTTCTTCAGAGAAGCGTTTCCTTTCATCCATAGCACCTATTCATTTCCTTCATAACATTTACCTAAGTACATAGTTCTTAATTATTTGTGGGTCGGCCTCCGCTACTATGTGGTCAGCTCCAAGAGATCAGGGACCTAGGACCTAACATAAAACAGGCACTTGGGACATATTTATTGACTGAATCAATGATTTCTAGCCTACAGCCTCACTCTCCATGCCTACACCTGATGAGTATTTCTAAGTGAAAAGCCTGTCACCCTCTTCTCCAGATTGAAAAATGCCTTTGGCTCCTCTGCCTGTGAAATAAAGTCCACTCTTCTTAGCAGAGCATTAAAAGGTTCTGTGAAAATAACTCTCCCCTACCCTTAAAGCAAAACAAACACCATGTCTAATAGAGGAAGCAGAAGAAGAAAAACACAAATCAGTTGATACTAATTATTCACTGACAGCCTGAGCAGAAGTCATGGAGAAAGAGTTTAGAAGTCATACATAAAAGAGGTTATGTCATTATTTATAGATTTCATCCGTATTTTTGCTTTTTCTTCATGCTGTTTTTCTTTCATAAGAAAACTTTTACCTATTGTTTAAAGGGAAGGGACACTAACATTTCATCAAGCATTTGCAATATGCCAGGCATTCAGCTAAATGCTACCTCTACTTTATCCATTTAATATAATTTTCCTCAAAACCTAGAGTAGGTATCACCTGCTCTTTCAAAAATAAAATGACTGAGGTCAAAATTATCAAATATACCAAGGAAAATAATGGGCTTCCCTGGTGGCTCAGAGGTTAAAGTGTCTGCCTCCAATGCGCGAGACCTGGGTTCGATCCCTGGGTCAGGAAGATCTCCTGGAGAAGGAAATGGCAACCCACTCCAGTATTCTTGCCTGGAGAAACCCATGGACGGAGGAGCCTGGTAGGCTATAGTCCACGGGGTTGCAAAGAGTCGGACATGACTGAGCGACTTCACCACCACCACCACCACCAAGGAAAATAAAATGTTCTGGTGATTTCTATGTTACAAGGAAGTATAAAAGGCTGGTATAACATGCATGCCTCTTCTTACTTAACACGAGGTCATGGGTCATCCCTAGTCACACATCTCACATCTGATACTCTTAACGTGCCAGTCTTCCTCCGAAACTCCTTTCCCATCTCTCTTCATTCCCTCTCTTGCTCTTCTCTTTCTCTGGACTTGCCTCTCTTTTCCTCGCTCTCCCTTAATCTCATTTCTTTCTGTTTTTTCATTTTTCTCTCTGCCTGCCTCTTAAGCCCATCAATAGCTTCATTGTCACCTGCTAGGCCAAAAAAGTTACTGATGGCATGTCTAAACTGAAGTGAAAGTAAGCAGAAAGACTTCCTTTAGTTCCTGAGCTAGAATTATGACCAAGTGTGTGTGTGTGTACTTAGTTGCTCAGTTGTGTCTGACTTTTTGTGACCCCATCATCTGCAGCACTCCAGGCTCCTCTGTCTATGGAATTCTCCAGGCAAGAATACTGGAGTGGGTAGCCATTCCCTTCTCTAGGGCATCTTCCCAACCCAGGGACTGAACCCAGGTCTCCTGCATTGCAGGCAGATTCTTTACTAACTGAGCCACAACAAAGTATAATGTGACTCAAAGAGATAAAGTCATATACTCTTTCCAGGCTTTGAGCTTCCAATATGTTGGACATAGTGGCCACTGAGCACTTGATGAGGTTCTAGTCATTACTGGTAATACTAATGTTCTCACGTTCCCATTTTGAGAAAAAAACCAAAAGGACCCATAACCAAGAGATGTTAGCCTTTTATCAATGTGCAGAAGTGTAGAGGGAAGTTTCCCTGAGACTTGAAAATTCAGAGTAGAAGCAGAAGAAAGATTTTCTTGAAAGAACAGAAATAGGATGTGGAAATCTGAAAGGACCATAATGTGGAAAATTCAAGATGAGACTGGTGGTCCTAAAACTCTGCCCATTCATTAGGTCCTCAGAATGCAGAGGATGCTTTGGAAAACCAGATTACTAATAATGCAGGAGGTTTTATACTCGGAGTATTTAAATCAAGGTCATCCTCCATTCTGATGCTTTCTAATATTCCACTTTTAGGCAAACGAGAAGAAACCAAAAGGTTAAATCATTCCTTTGGCTTAATCTCAGGAAAAAGATAATCATTTATTTGCAAAACTTTTCAAGTGCTTTCTGAATACCAGACTCCATATTTAAACAAACCAAATCTTGGAGATCAAGCAGATGCTATAAATCATCAAAACAGCTCCCTATTCCCCCACCTCCCGGGCAAACAAATAGGCATTAAAAGAAAATTAGTATTGAAGAACAGAGCTGGTGGGTAGGTGGTTTATAGCTTGTGGGTTGATGATCTGACAACATTTAGCAGAGAACTTTGCTGACTGGCAAAAAGCAGTGAGTTGCTAAACACTGAGAAATTGTTATGAACACTTAAGGGGGAAGGTATTATTTCCTGGAAAAGGGGGCAGTGTTTGAAGGCTGTAGCCCTAAAACTTTCAGGATCTGCATCTCATAAGCAGGTATCTTTCCTTGATTAAAACAAAAATTAGATTCCAGCCAGGAACCACCCCTTCCTTTTCAACAGACTCTTACCACCCTGAATTAATCACACACCTTGTTTGCTCATGAAGTCTCAGTGTCATTTTGATGCATATATTATTACAACAATACATACAAAGCTACAATATTCAATCTGCTTAAAGGATGTTAAGGCTATCCTTCGGAGAAGAAAAACTGAATCATCCAATTGATTCAGGAAATGAGTTCACTGGCCTGTTACACAGTCGTTGGAAGAATGAAAGGGAGAGTGAACCCCCTGGGGCTTAAATCTGAAGGGAACTCTTAGCTTCCCACTGTACTTTCAGGAATAAAATAGTGATGGTAGGCATAAGAGAGTCTTATAAATGGCATGCCCAAAATTTCTGTCTTTTTTTGGCGGGGGACGCGTAACTGCATGTTACTGGATAAGTGAATGAGCTGGACTCAGTCAGGGGCAAAGGAAAGTCACTTTGTTCATTTTCTCCACTGCTCTTTCAAACCTCCTCGGTCAAATTATCCTTCTCCAATGTTGGGTGAGATCTGAGGCAGAGATTCGGGTTTTTCTGGTCATTTCGTCTATTTAAAAGCTCAGTACCATTTAATATTAAAACGTTATGGTCTCACTGGATTCAAAGTTTCACTTTATGTCCCTATCCACCCTTGCCGCCTCCATCCTCAGGCCTGAACCAAGCTTACAAGCCCTGAATGGGAAATGGCTTGGTGGGTTTGTGTGAAATGGGGCAGGGTTGGGTGAGGGAGGAGGTTCTTCCTAGATCCACTGAATTTTACACTTTCTATCTGCTCTTTGCGGCTCTTCTATGGTCTGATTAATGGAGGAGGTGGATTCCAGACAAAGGCAGTGTTCTTTGCCTGGTGCAGTTGACTTTGTGAGTTCTTACCAGGGAGGGCCTCCAATCTCCAATTTCCTTTCACAGAAAATTATTTCAGATTGATGACCAGGTTTTTCACCACCTCCCACTCCAACCACCGCATCTCAGCTTGAGGCTTTAGATGGCTCACGACCCCGCCTTTAGAAAGACTGTTTTGGTGGAATCTCTTTTAAGATGACCCAAATCCAGTTCTTTTTGATGTAACCTACACGCTGCTTCCCTGGTGGCTCAGCTGGTTCGATACCTGGGTCGGGAAGATCCCCTGGAGAAGGTAATGGCAACCCACTCGAGTATTCTTGAGTGGGAGATCCCACGGACAGGAACCTGGTGGTCCATGGGGTCACAAGAGTCGGACATGACTGAGCGACTAAACTATAACCGCACTACACGCAACCTCTTTATTACTCCCCTCAAACTCTTCTTTCTTTTTCTTTCAAAGTGAGTTTTTCTTTTAAGCACCTCACCAGACACAAGATCTGCTGGTACATTTTAAAAAGATGATTATTATTATATTTTGGCCACAGTTGCACTGCAAGCAGAATCTTCATTCCCGAACCAGTGGAATCATGGAGTCTTAACAACTAGACTGCCAGGGAAGTCCTCAGACCCTTATTTCTAATCGAATTAATCAGAGTTCTCCAAACAAACAGAAGCAGTATGAGAGAGAGATAAAGATAAATGTAGCTATATACAGAAATTTTTTTTCACATTTTTAAAAACTTTATTATAGACATTTAAAAACATATATGAAAGACAAGGAAATAATTTAAAATGAACTGATGTATACAATTTCCACAATCATCAACACTCATCTATGTCCATAGCCACCAGCATCCCTGTCCTTCTACCCCAGAACTATTTTGAGCAAATCCTAGGTATCATATCACTTTTCTGTAAATCACTTTTTTTGATTATAGATCAAAAAGACAGATTTTTTAAATAAAAAACACAATCAAAATTACTACAGATAAAAATCAACAAAAGAATTCTTAATACCATGCAATGCCCAGTCAGTATTTACCTTTTCCTAATTTTCCTATATTTTTTAAGGTTTATTTGAATGGGGAGCCACAAAAGGTCATACACTGTGATTACTTGATATTTCTTATGTCTTTTCAAATATAATGTTCCCTTTGAAAACATGTTACTCAAACTGGGACTTGAACCCACATGCCAGGACTCAAATCTAGCCAAAACCCAGACTGCAACTTGAACCTGTGGTCTTTTAACTGAGATCACGCCTGGTCTCGGGATTTAAAGAAGTTCTTGATGTCTCATCAGAGAAAGAACGCAGTGAGATACAAGGTGATAGGTAAGAAGTGGACTTCTTTAGAGAGAAACACTCTCTCTAAATATGGGGGGGTCCGGAGCTATGGCTCAGTTGGTGAATCATCTGCCTGCAATGCAGGAGACCTGGGCTTGATTCCTGGGTCGGGAAGATCCCCTGACGGAGGAAATGGCAGCCCCCTTTGGTATTCTTGCCTGGAGAATTCCATGGACAGAGGAGCCTGACGGGCTACAGACCATGGGGTCTCGAGAGTTGGACAGGACCTAGCGACTAAACCACCACACCCCATCAGTTTTCCCAGGTGGTGCTAGTGGTAAAGAACCCGCCTGCCAGTGCAGAGGACCCAAAAGATGCAGGTTTGATCCCCGGGTCAGGAAGATCCCCTGGAGAAGTGAGTGTCTATACACTCTAATATTCTCTGGAGAATTCCGTGGACAGGGGAACCTGGCAGGCTACGGGCCATGGGGTCCTAAAGAGTCGGATATGACTGAGTGACTAACACTTTCACCTGGAACTGTCATAGCACCCACGGGTGTGTTGTTTTGCTTATGTGTTACAATGAGTGTATACCAAAGCTTAAGGCCTACTAGAAGTCGAATCTTTCACCATCTTGGATCTAGTTAATTCTAAAAAGTTTTGTCATTATTTTAAAGATTGTGTCCTACCCCCTTCCCTCCTGTTTCACCTCCACTGTTGGTTTTTTGGACTCCCATGGAGCTATTTAACACAAGACGTTTATTATAAGGAATTGACTTAAATAATTATGAAAGCTGATGAATCCCAGACTTACATTCAACAGGTTGCGATGTGAGAACTTCTGATCATGTCTTCTCTTGGGGAGCACAGGCTTTAGGGCGCTTGGGCTGCAGCAGGTGTGGCCTATGGACTTGGTTGCTCTGCAGGATGTGGGATCTTCCCAGATCAGGAATTGAGTCTAGAAAGAGAAAGAGAGTTCTGTCTCTCTGGCCTATTACCCCAAACCTAGAGCCTGCTCCTTCAGTTCCCATCTCCTGTCTGAGGTCCTATGTCTTCCTCTAGCAACTCACATAGAGAATTGATTCACTCTTCAGCCAAGAGGTCTTGACTTTACTTTTGCAGAGCTTAGGGATATAACTAGATATCAATATAATATAAGAATCTACGACAGTAGACACACACATGGTAATAGAAAACAATTTCCTTTTAAAGTTGCTAAGATACACACATATATAGTTGTTGCTTATTTTAAGGCCATGTTAATTTCAGCAAGAACAAATTTCAGTTATCCAAATGGCTGAAGAAGTATTAAATTGGATAATATATTGTCTCTGCTGCTCTCTTTGACAACTTCAGCTTTTATAATATCACATGTAAAACAAGAGGAAAATATTATTAAGTCGATTTGGTTTTTCAGAGTAACACTCACTAGATATGATGTCGTATTTCCTGAAACATCAATGGAAAGAGAAAGTTTGGTTTTTCAAATGGGTTGACGCAATATAAATACAGCTATTTCCAACATCAGACCTAGCCATTTTTCAGTCTTCCCACCCTTACTAAAAGTGTATTTCTTAAAACATGGTTTTTATTGCAATATTTTATACTATGTTTAATTCTCAATATGTTCTGAGATTTAAGTTAACAGCAAGTTTTCAGTTCAGTTCAGTCTCTCAGTCGTGTCTGACTCATTGTGATCTCATAAACAGCAGCACGCCAGGCCTCCCTTTCCATCACCAACTCCTGGAGTCCACCCAAACCCATGTCCATCAAGTCGATGATGCCATCCAACCATCTCATCCTCTGTCATCCCCTTCTCTTCCTGCCCTCAATCTTTCCCAGCATCAGGGTCTTTTCCAATGAGTCAGCTCTTCGCAAAGTATTGGAGTTTCAGCCTCAACATCAGTCCTTCCAATGAACACCCAGGACTGATCTCCTTCAGGATGGACTGGTTGGATTTCCTTGCAGTCCAAGGGACTCTCAAGAGTCTTCTCCAACACCACAGTTCAAAAGCATCAATTCTTCGGCACTCAGTTTTCTTTATAGTCCAACTTTCACATCCATACATGACTACTGGAAAAATCATAGCCTTGACTAGACGGACCTTTGTTGGCAAAGTAATGTCTCTGCTTTTTAATATGCTGTCTAGGTTGGTTATAACTTTCCTTCCAAGGAGTAAGAGTCTTTTAATTTCATTGCTGCAATTGCCATCTACAGTGATTTTGGAGCCCAGAAAAATAAAGTCAGCCACTGTTTCCCCTGTTTCCCCATGTAGCTGCCATGAAGTGATGGGACCGGATGCCATGATCTTAGTTTTCTGAATGTTAGCTTTAATTCTAAATAAAAAAGAAAACAGTTTTTAAGATATATCTTTGTAACTGCAATATAGAATATCCAAATTATTTTTAAAAATTTAGCTTCTTAGTGTTTAAACTTTCTTAGTGTAAAATATACCATATCTCCACAATAGTGTGTATATGTATATGTGCTATTCAGAGAAGAAGAATAAATGAGTAGCTATGTATCTACCATCCATCTTAAGAAATAGAACATAACCAATGCCTAGAAGTTTCCTTTCTACCTCTCCCTGGTGATGCCCCTTTCCCTGTTCACCACAAGCAACCATATTTTGAAACTTGGTTAATTATTCTATTATTTGCTTTATCATATATGTGTATCCCTAAACAATATACCGTCTAATTTTGCCTTCTTTTCCAATTGATGTAAAAAAAAATCTAACATATATAGTTGTGTATGATTTGCTTTTCTGTTTGAAATTTACCATACACTGATACACAAAGCTGCAATTCACTCAGTTTTGCTACTCTGCAGTATTCCTTTGTATGAGTAGACCACAATCTAGTTATTCATTGTACTGCTGCTGCTGCTGCTAAGTCACTTCAGTCGTGTCTGACTCTGTGCGACCCCATAGATGGAAGCCCACCAGGCTCCGCCATCCCTGGGATTCTCCAGGCAAGAACACTGGAGTGGGCTGCCATTTCCTTCTCCAATGCATGAAAGTGAAAAGTGAAAGTGAAGTGGCTCAGTTGTGTCCAACTCTTAGCGACCCCATGGACTGCAGCCCACCAGGCTCCTCTCTCCATAGGATTTTCCAGGCAAGAGGACTGGGGTGGGGTGCCATTGCCTTCTCCATTCTACTACTGATGGGTATTTGGACTGTTTTCCATTTTTGTGTTTTTGTCTTTTTATGAGCAATGCTGCTCTGGGATTTTAAGATTCACATCTCCTGTGTACATGTGCATAAGATTCTCTAGAGTATAAACTTAGAAGTGAAGAGTTTTAGTATTTATCAAAATAAAAAATAGATGAAGAAATCAAAGCAATGTCAAACCACAGTATTCACAGAACATACGTTCAATGACAATGGTTTACCTGCTGAATAATGACAAACTTTGCTAACTAGTTCTAGCTTCAGTCCTTAATGTCATTGATCTCACAGAAAGAAGTTTCAAGAAACTCAGCACAAGTCCCCAGGTTTTCCCAGATAGGAGACAAGAGCTAAGAGGATGGAAGGCTTAATTAAGGGATTTATCAGTTGATGGTAAATGTTTGCCAAATATTGATAGAAGAACTGATTGCTATGGGGAAGAAGTATGGGCTGGATAGGAATAAGAAAGCTTGACTTCTAAGCTGCTTCTATCTATAGATGTCTATGTGGTTTTGAGAAAATTAGGTTTTATCACCGATTCTCCATTTTAATGTCCATAAAATATGAAGTTTGGATTCAATGACCTTTGGGTCACTTCCTGCTCTTATTCTGGTTCAGTGAGTTTAAGTTCTTTGGGAAACGACAGCTTTGCTCGCCCCCTAGTGGTGTCTTCTGGCCTTGCAACTGGAGAAACCGATTTAAAATGGGTGATCGCCTCTGAAAAACATCCCTGTACAGTATATTTTAGGCATTATAATTAAAAGGCATGAAAATGAAAGGAAGCTTTTTGTGAAGTTATAAAATTTTTTGAAACACAAATAAAAAAGGTTTTTTTCATTGACAAGAATTAATATTTTTTATTAATAATATCCTTGAGTTATAAATTTTAAATTTTTGCATTAATTTTAATAACTTTAAATACAAAATGAGAAAAAAGTTCTGCTTTCATTCCCCCAAGATGTAAAAAGAAATCAATTACTGCATCTCTCTTGTACTAAATTAACGCCATTAATTTTTATTTAAGTAGATAAAAGACCAGAAAGTTACTGAAGATTAAAGAAAATAACTTACATAGTACCCTGCCCATAGCAGGCATTCAGTACAGGTTAAATGGGTGTGAATCTTCAACTGAGAAAAAACAATAACACATTTTTTCTTTCCAGCTAGAACCTGAGTTGTGCACTGGATTGAAAGTAAAAGAGAATGGCATTGATCTATTTTGTAAAACAAGAGAGTTCCAGAAAAACATCTACTTCTGCTTTATTGGCTATGCCAAAGCCTTTGACTGTGTGGATCACAACAAGCTGTGGAAAATTCTTCAAAAGATGGGAATATCAGACCACCTTACCTGCCTCCTGAGAAATCTGTATGCAGGTCAGGAAGCAACAGTTAGAACTGGACATGGAACAATGGACTGGTTCCAAATAGGGAAAGGAGTACGTCAAAGCTGTATATTGTCACCCTGCTTATTTAATTTATATGCAGGGTATATCATTTGAAATGCTGGGCTGGATGAAGCACAAGCTGGAATCAAGGTTGCCAGGAGAAATATCAATAAACCTCAGATGTGCAGGTGACACCAACCTTATGGCAGAAAGCGAAGAAGAACTAAAGAGCCTCTTGATGAGGGTATAAGAGAAGAGTGAAAAAGCCGGCTTAAAACCCTACATTCAAAAAACTAAGATCATGGTATCCGGTCCCATTACTTCATGGCAAATAGGTGGGGAAACAATGGAAATAGTGACAAACTTTATTTTCTTGGGCTCCAAAATCACTGCAGATGGTGACTGCAGCCATGAAATTAAAAGACGCTTGCTCCTTGGAAGAAAAGCTATGACCAACCTGCTGTTGCTGCTGCTAAGTCGCTTCAGTCGTGTCCAACTCTGTGTGACCCCAGAGACGGCCGCCCACCAGGCTCCCCGTCCCTGGGATTCTCCAGGCAAGAACACTGGAGTGGGTTGCCATTTCCTTCTCCAATGCATGAAAGTGAAAAGTGAAAGTGAAGTTGCTCAGTCATGTCCCACTCCTAGCGATCCCATGGACTGCAGACTACCAGGCTCCTCCATCCATGGGATTTGCCAGGCAAGAGTACTGGAGTGGGTTGCCATTGCCTTCTCCATGACCAAGCTAGATAGCATATTAAAAAGCAGAGACGTTATTTTGACAACAAAGATCCCTCTTGTTAAAGCTATGGTTTTTCCAGTAGTCATGTATGGATGTGAGAGTTGGACCATAAAGAAAGCTGAGTGCCAAAGAATTGATGCTTTTGAACTGTAGTGTTGGAGAAGACCCTAGAGAGTCCCTTGGACTGCAAGGAGATCCAACAAGTCCATCCTAAATGAAATCAGTCCCGAATATTCATTGAAAGGACTGATGCTGCAGATTAAGCCACAATACTTTAGCCATCTGATTCGAAGAGCCGACTCATTAGAAAAGACCCTGATGCTGGGAAAGATTGAAGGCGGGAAGAGAAGGGGATGACAAAGGATGAGATTGTTGGATGGCATCACCAACGCAATGGACATGAGTTTGAGCAAGCTTCGGGGGATGGTGAAGGACAGGGGAAGCCTGGTTTGCTGCAGTCCATGGAGTTGCAAAGAGTTGGACATGCGTGAGTGACTGAACTCCACTGAACTGATTTTGTAAAACTCTTGGGAACAGACTTAACCACTTTTAACACTAAATTTATTTGCAAGGAGGGAATAAAATTCCTGATGCTTGTTGAAATGACAGGGACATCATAAAAATTAGTAAATATAATGTTATTAAAGAATATCATATTCCTTATAGAGCAGTGTTATGTAAAGACTCAGGTCAGTAACATCAGAAACTGGCTACAAGGGCACTACAAAATGCATTACCTGTCATTTTTGAAATAGAGTATAAAATCCCAACAAGAAAAATAGCCCTGCTCACAAAACTAGAAAATGTAATTTTTCTTCAGAGAGAGGAGAATTAGAAAAACAAAGACTCTTACCTTTGAATTTAAACATAAAATCAATATATAAAAGAAAAGAATCAGGTTCTGAGCCCTGAATGTTTTTGCCCTTTCAACATTGTAATGAATAAATGGAAAATACGTTTCATTATATAAAGATACTTAGAAGTGTAATTTTTTTTTGTTTTTCTGTTGCTGTCTTTTCAACAGTAGAGCTGCCTGAAGAAATCTTTGTCTGTGCTCTCTCTAATCTGCTCACCTGACTCTCACAGAGATGGCCCCATTGAGGGGGAAAGAATGAGCTTCAAATCAAAGAAGCTACACTGCAGCTCTGGCTCCACCTCTTAAAACAGAAGTGACCTTGGGCGAGCCCCTTGAGCTGTCTGGGACTCACTCTTCTCTATTTTCTATAAAATAGAGCTTTGATAACAGCAGTAGCTCCCCCACAGTGCTGTTCTGATAAGTAATTAAGAGTGCATAAATTCTCTTTAGTGACTGCTAAGTTATTTCCAATGTTAATGATTTTTTCATAGCTTTATTTGTTATTATTTGTCTACACAACTTACCCCTCTTGTCTTTATCAAGTCTTGATGATTTTACCCTCACTCTGCTCTTCCCCTATACTGCCACCACTTCTGCCTTGGATTCCACCAGGAACCTTCTACTCATGGCCCCACGTCTCCCTAAAGCCCACCCCTCTCCCCCAGCTCCAGTGAAACCACTCCACCAACAGGGCAACATTTCTCCGGGGAAAATGTGGTCACACCTTTCCAGTGCTTCTCAGGCAAGAATACTGGAGTGGCTGTCATTTCCTTCTCCGGGGGATCTTCCCTATCCAGAGTTCAAACCATCATCTCCTGCACTGGCAGGCGGATTCTTCACCACTTGAGCCACCTGGGAAGCTCCATCCCTGGGGAATAAAGTCTCCATTCCTCCAAACCCAGCCCTGCCTACCTGCTGCACTGTATCTCCTGCTGGTCCCTTTTGGCACTTCGCAGGCTCATAATTCCATAATTGTCTCTTTTTTTCTGCCTCCATACATTTGCACATGTATTTCTCCTGCCAAACAGGCCCTCCTCCTCCTCCTCCTGGTGACTCTAGTACAATTATTTTCCTGCAGAATCTTCTCCCCAACTGCTGGCAACATTCTACTTATTCTTCTCATCTGATTTCAAACACTCTCCCTTTCACATGCTCCCTTTGCACTGTGTTGAGGTTTTCCGAGTTTTTACTGTACTTCTCCTCTTTCAGAATGTGGATCCCTAAAGAGGGTGGATCACCTCTTTTCATGTTACCCAATGCCTGAACCTGTTAAATAAAATTTAACATTTTATTGTTGTTGCTTGAATGACTACTTTCTAGCATACTTAGCTCCAGACTGACTTCACTTTATACATCTTACTAATTACAACAAGCGTATCTTGGGACAGCATTGTTGTATCAAATACAGCATTGCTCTTTAAGCTAGGGTTTTTATAATTAGAAGGAACAGAGGATTACTCAAGCTAAGGCAAGGGAATGGGTGGGGTTGGGGTTGTTTTTCAGACTCTGCAGGGATAGTGTGGGGATCCCAGAGGAAGCCTCAAGAGAAATAGGGCAGTCTCTCGTCTCGTCTTCACATCATCCCATACGTTTTCTGTAGTCCTTTTTTCCCAGCTCCATCTGTTTTCAGTTTCCTGATAACTTGTCTCTGAATCCTGGCTACAATTCAAATCCCCGACATCCTTTCGCCCTTTGCCCTGACCACTTTCTGTCTTTTCTCAAATTTCGGATCCACATGAGAGGACTCTTAATTGAAATAGCTCATCTCCTTGGGCCAAGCCACATTCATTCAGTTGTTAAATACTTATGGAACACCTAATATATGATAGGCACTCTTCTAGGTGTTGGGGTAAAAGCAGTGGAAGAGACAGATAAAAATTCTCTGCTGCCACAGAGATCACTTGCAGTTGGTGACAGGCAAGTAAGTCCCTGGGCCGGCTGTCCTTAGACCGGATGCCAGGTTTCAGCACCGTCCTCTGTGGCTGGCTGTGGGAGGCAGGGTCATGAGGAAAATGGCCACCTGGTCACCAAAAATTGAGCATCGCAGAGTCCCTAAAAGGAGGGATGTGCAGGCGCCGAGACTTTGGTGCGATTTTAGTTTGACTCTCCTTTTTCCTACTCATATTCCCTTATTTCCTTCACATCTTAAATATCTCATATGTGGTTTTAATCATATTCTTTTGATCTGATCTTCTTTGATCCATTCAAGGCCACCATGATGTCTGAATGCATTCTTAAATCTTCAATTCTTAAGTATGTGTAATCTTGAAAGGGTCTAGGGTCTGTAATGATTTTTCATGCCTGAGTAGTGTAACCCAAGGGAGGATGGATAACTTTCTACTCTTGATTTAATGTGGACCAGCTCACGCTGCAATTACTAGATGCTGTGATTCCCATTGATATCTATAGCTGGGGGTGGGGGAGAAATGACTTCAGAAGCCCCAAATCCATCTTCCTTTGTGAGTCTCCCTTTCTCTCTGAGATCAGTATGTGCATGTGCACAGGTGTGGAAGTGTGTGCACAAAAGTCTCTGTGGCGCGGGGGCTTCTTCAGCGGCCCAGCGGTTAAGACTGGGCTTCCAGTGCAGGGGCCCAGGCGTGATTTCTGGTTGTGGAAGTTCTGCAGGTCTCAGGGTATGGCGAAAAAAAAGAAGTCTGTATGACACAGTGTTCTTGTTTCCCCTCGAGAGCGCTGTCTCCTTCTGTCTGCGGCCCTCCCTCTCTCTCCCCTGCCTCTTTATCTTGTTCTTCCTCCTCTTCCCACAGCCCCTGAGCCTGTTGTCTCTCTCGTTTAGGTGAGACACAGAACTAAAGTCAATGCTTTATGCTGGTGCCGCCGCTTCCTGAGTGGGTGTGCAGACGAACACCTCCAGGCTGGATTCCCACGTGGTAGGGGGCCTACAACTCAGTCATCCGCCAGCGGGTGAGACGCAAAGGCCTGCCAAAGGTCCAGATGGGAAGACGTTTCACAGGAAAGAGTAACTGCCACCAGGTAGTACCTTTCCACCCAAAACTTCGTTACGGAAATGCATTATGTGAAATTCATGATGATGGGCAAGCATTTCTTTTTTAGAAAGAGAGGCCAACGTGTAACAACGTCAAGGAATTCTAACATCTTTCTATAGGTAAGACACTTTCTCATTAACCATTTAACATCGATAGAACTAAGCACCCTGCTCTGCGGGCTTCCCAGGTGGCACGATGGCAAAGGACCCACCTGCCAATGCAGGAGACCTAAGAGATGCAGGTTTGATATCTGGGTCGGGAAGAGAGAGATGACCAGCAGACAGAAGGAGACCACGCTGTCAAGGGGAAACAAGAATACTATGTCATACACTTGGTTTTTTTTCGGCCAACTCACATCTCCCGCATCTCCTGCGTTGCAGGTGGATTCTTCACCACTGAACCACCGGGCTTCCCAGATCTATAAGTTTTGCTTACAACTTATAGAAAGAAAACAATCAGTTAATTTCTCTTACTCTCCGTGTTTCTGACCTCATCTTTTGGGCCTCTCAGTGAGAGAGAGAGAGAGAGAAAGACAACGTTTAGCATAATCTAGGTGGCGCTAGTGGTAAAGAACCCGAAATGCAGGGGACATAACCACAGGGTTGCAAAGAGTCCCCCACAAATGAGGTCTAGCGTACACACACACACACCTGAAAATAAATCCTAGTATGATTCTTTCTCAGTCAACAGGTCATTCTATAACTATTGACTAATATCATCCAATTTCTCCCAGCCTCATAATTCATTTCATACCTTCAACTGCCATGTACATATTATTAACTCGTTTCAAACGGTTTTCGTAGAATTTCAAAATCTCTTTTTAACTTGCTTCTTAAAGAAACTCATTCTTAAAGTAATATCAGACACTTCTCTCTCTTGTTCTAAAAACATTTTCAATATGTTTAGATAACTGACTTTTTAAACAATTCGTGTGATTTAAAATTTTTATTTATTTATGGCTGTGCTGGGTCTCCATTGCTGCAGGCGGGTTTCTCTGTTTGCCTGGAGCGGGAGCTCCTCTCTGCGTTGCGAGAACTTCTCATTGAGTCTTCTCTTGGGGAGCACGGGCTTTAGGGCACTTGTGTTGCAGAAGGTGTGGCCTATGGACTTGGTTGCTTTGCAGCATGTGGGATCTTCCCGGATCAGGAATTAAGCTCCTGTCTCCTGCATTGGCAGCAGACTCTACCACTGAGTTACCTGGGAAGCCAGTCATTTGATTTTTTTAAACAAACATTTATTGAGCCCCTGCTAGGGCCGAAAGTGAAAGTGAATGTCGCTTAGCCATGTCCAACTCTTTGCGACCCCCTGGACTGTGGACTATACAGGCCAGAATACTGGAGTGGGTAGCCTTTCCCTTCTCCAGGGGATCTTCCCAACCCAGGGATCGAACCCAGGTCTCCCGCATTGCAGCCGGATTCTTTACCAGCTGAGCCACAAGGGAAGCCCTGATGGGGCTGGTTACTAGGAATACAGCTGAATAAAACAGACAACAACAACAATCCTTGCCCTCATGGAGAGTAAATCCTCCTGAGGATTGAAGGGACAATATACAAAGTAAGTAACAAGTATGTACTATGTTAAAAGATGAAGTGCTGTGGAAAAAATAAAGGCAGGCTGGTAGAGAGTGGGAATATTAAGTAAAGTGACCAGGTAGGTGGAGTTCTTTGAAACACATGTTTTCTATTCTTAACTTTAAAAGCAAAGAAATGTCCATTTATAATTCTCCCTCTATAAAAAGGTGAAATACTATTTTTAACTTTTGTTGAATTTATGCACCACTGATTAATTATTTTTGTGCAGTTCTATGTTCTGCCAGAAAAAAAAAAATCCTAAACCAGAGTTGATAATTTGCTGATTGCAGCTACATTAATTGATCGCTTTATAGCAACATTCCACTTTCTGAAGTAAATAGCAATCACGGGCATCAGAAGACCTGTCTCTCAGAGTCGATGATCCCACAAAAAGAGAACACGTACTCTAGAATATCTGGGCCCAAAAGCAACCTGGTGAAGCCACCTGATTTTAGCTATTTCAGGAAATGTAGAAAAAACTTACATGCATATATGTCAAACAACGGTACTAATTATCTATAAATATTTGGGTATTAGTATGGCATGTGGATAAAGCATCTGCCTGCAATGCAGGAGACCTGGGTTTGATCCCTGGGTTAGGAAGATCCCCTGGAGAAGGAAATGGCAACCCACTCCAGTACTCTTGCCTGGAAAATCCCATGGACAGAGAAGCCCGGTAGACTACAGTCCATGGGATCACAAAGAGTTGGACAGGACTGAGCGACTTCACTTTTCACCTGTGGCATGTAATGGGCTTTCCTGGTGACTCAGCAGTAAACAATCTGCTTGCAATGCGAGAGACATGAGAGATGCGGTTTCGATCCCTGCGTGGGGAAGATCCCCTGGAGAAGGAAATGGCAAACCACTTCAGTACTCTTGCCTGGAAAGTCCCATGAACAGAGGAACTTGGCAGGCTATAGTCCATAGGGTCACAAAGAGTCAGACATGACTGTGTAGCTGAGCACATACACAGATAGCAAGTAATTGTCATTGTTTTCCCACAAATGAAAATAGGTTTCAGTTCTCAGTCTTGCTTTGCCTAGATTCTCTTGAGCATCATTCTTACCAACCAAATGGTCACAGGGCCTCAGTTCAGCTTCCAGTCAGCCAACCCAGTGGCGTTTAACCCTGGCTGTGACTGGATCATTTTTTAAAATTCCTAATGCATGGGCCCCTGATCCAATTAAATCAGAATCTCTGGGGATGGGGCCCAGGCATCAGTGTATATGTATATATAGATAAATATGTGTATTTACATAGCTATGTGTGTGTGTGTGTGTGTGTGTGTGTGTGTGTGTGTATACAAATTCCAATTACACAAGAGGTTCTAATGCATAGTCTGGGTCAAGAACCTCTGCACTAACCTATCAGCCCCTAGTAACCTCCTCCTCAGCACCTCGGAGGGTCTGCTAAGGTCCTTAGCTATTTATTATCTCCACAGACTCAGCTCTCACCTCACTTGCTCTTCTTTCAACTACTCTCCTTCCTTTCCTTTCCTTCTGGTTCCCTTCATTTCGGCTTCAACCCCAGGCCAGCCAGCAGTACCTGGTGAGGTTGTTTGGCCCTGCTGAGAGCCAGCACTGAGCTAGGTTTTCAGCTCCCTGATGCAAAACACACTGATCTCATTACCTGCAGACTGTCCACTCATCACTTCTGCAGCTGCTTCTGTGGTTCCGTCTCCACCCCCGCCAGCCTGGCTGCCCTCCACGGCTGGTGCTCCAACAGAGCTGGCCCCCAAGGTGGAAAGCTTTGGCCCTCAGAATTCCTGTGGAATATGTACTGTCATAGCGTCTTCGGATGCTCTCAGGAGTGTTCATCATCTGGCCCCTGGTCTCTTCCCCACCTCACTTGCCTTGACCACCACAATACCTCTCGTTACCCCCATACACACACACACACACACACACTCTTCCCCTTACATTTTCACATCTCCCTAGATATGCCTGTTTGTTTCTTTAAATCAGAAAGTTCCTCTCTCATTCTTCAGGCCCCTAACTCAGTTGTTGCTCCTAAGAAGCCTTCTCTAACCGCCTTGATTACAGTGATGTGCTCACTGTATCCGATGGCTTATGTGTTTATGCTCCTGACTCTCCTCTAGGCTAGAGGCAGAGTCTGGATCTTTATCTTCCACACAGAATAGCTTCTCAAGAAATGTTGGGTGGGAGGAAGACGGAATCGACTCAGAGACTGTGGATGGGAAACTAGCAAATTTGTGGACCACATCTGGCCCATTGTTTTTTTAACAGCAATTTTACTGAAACACAGCCACATTTTTTGGTGTACGGATTGTATAAATCACCCATTTGTGTGTATGTGTAAAGTTTTATTGAAACGTAGCCAAGCTTACATGTATTGTCTTGTGGTTGCTTTAGTGCTGCTAAGGTGGACTTGAGCAGTTGCAAAAGAAACCATATAGTCCCAGAGCCTCACGTGTTTACTATTTGGCCTTTCGCAAACAACAACAGAAAAGCCGTCCTGATTCCTGATCTAAAAACCGCCTGAGAGATCTCCTATTGTAGTGTGCCCAGTAGAAAGATAAAGGAAACCACATAGGTAATTTTAAATTTCTTAGTAACCTACATTTTAAACAGGAAAAGAAACAGACAAAAATAATTTTAGTAATACATCTCATTTAATCCCAAATATTAAAAATATTAGTATTCAACATGTAATTAATGTAAAAGTGATATTATGAGATATTTTACATTTTATAGTACTAAGTCTTTGAAATTATACAGATATTTTATACTTACAGATAATTTTAATTTGAACTTGTGCTCAGTAACCACATCTGTAAGTAATGACTATCTTACTGGACCAAATCCATCAGTTTATAGTTGAAGAAATTGGTCCAGAGAAGTTACTAGTTTAAAGTCACGTAGTGGAAGAATCAGCTAACCCCCAGCTCTCCTTGTTCCTAGGCAGGTGGTCCTTCTGCACCATAGTGCTTTCAGTCTTGTGTGTTTACTAGAAGAGCTATGATAAGATGATCTCGTTCCTAATTTGGTACAAGCTTTAATAAGTCGTGTGACTATGGGATAGTTCTTAACTTCCCAGGGTTTTCATTTCCTCATCTTTAAAAGCCTTGGACTGAGTGATCTTTTAAGCTCTAATTTTACGTGATCGTCAAACATGTGGGTTTGAAAATCGGAATACACTGCAGTCATTTTGCCCAAGAATTCTGTTTCTAAGAAGCTGTACGCAGATATGAACTCAAGACCATGTAGGCTGTCACTGTAACTTAAAGTCTTTAGAGGCCAGGATTTTAGATAATTCATCCATACAAATTTACCTGTCAGTAACCAGAAACAAGCCTAAAGCCTGATACACTTGACACAGAGTCCCTCACAACAATGTTATATTCTCAGGAAATTTTGGAGATGAGCCAAGAAGGCTGTTGCTGAGCAGTGAAAAAGCGAAGAAGGGACTGGTGTTAGGGCCCATCTGGGGCAGCAGGAAGATTTCCTTTCTCTGCTAACCAGCACCAGAGTCTGTCACCAGTGACAGGAGGGAAGGGCAGTAAGGAATCTGGTATAAAACATACGGGAAATCAGAGACTTGTGATCATGATTAGAAAATCAAATATTGTTTTGCAATACCAAATTTTATAACAGAATCAACAGTATTAAATTTGCACACCAAATCAGAAAAGAAACAAAACAGTGTAGGAGAAAGCTTTAGAAATGGAAGCAGACAGGAACCAGAGAGAAATAGATCTTTTTTTATACGTTTGCCTAAAACCAGTGGTGTTTGCTTTTAAACTTACTCACATCTTGTCCTTCCCTCACAACAGAAAAATCTTTCTTTCCTTCCAGAGATTGGAGAAGATTGTAGTAGAGGGCAAAAGGTATGTGTGTCCTTTCGGGTTACACAGACCATGGTATGAGCCCCAGATCCTCCATTCAAAAATGATGGGACCTTAAAAATTATATGGCCTTGGCAACAAGTTTGCGCCTTAATTTCCTCCTCTGTAAAATAGGTGTAATAATGGTGCTTACTACGTGGGACTGAAGATTAAATGAGGCAATACGGAGAAAGGTTTTAGCAAAATGTGTATCATATATTAAGCGCTCAGTTAATCTTAG
The DNA here is from genome assembly GCF_023091745.1 of Budorcas taxicolor. Classification (NCBI taxonomy): domain Eukaryota; kingdom Metazoa; phylum Chordata; class Mammalia; order Artiodactyla; family Bovidae; genus Budorcas; species Budorcas taxicolor. The sequence continues at coordinate 10,721,347 of NC_068919.1, read as the reverse complement.
CTACTATTCTCATTCTGACAATAGCATTCAAGAAGCAGAAAGGAGCTACCAGTGTGCTATACTACGCCTGCAAGTGGCTGTTGGTGACTCCTGGCTGCTCTGCCACGTTTCTCTCACACACACACGTATAGGCTGCACCGGGTATTCGTTGCTACGTGTGGCTTCCTCTAGTTGCAGTGAGTAGGGGCTACTCTTCGTCTTGCTGTGGAGTAAGGACTCTAGAGGGTGCAGGGTCAGTAGCTGCAGGACACCGGCTTCTCTAACTGCCTCAAGCGGGCTTAGTTGCCCCATGGCTTGTGGGATCTTAGTTCCCCAACCAGGGATCGAACTTTGTCCCCTGCATCAGAAGGCAGATTCTTAACTATTAGACCACTGAGCAAGTCCCTTAGTGGTCCGTATTAAATTGTGTGCAGAGAAAATGATGTAGTCTGGCAGTCCCACTGAGGTCTGTGTTATTAATGTGTCAAGGTCAGTGACAGGGCAGGACACAGTGCCCGGAAATCTCACTGGGCGTTTTGCTTTCGTTACCTGCTAGGTACTCTTGCCTGGAAACTCCCATGGTTGGGGGGAGTCTGCTGGGCTGCAGTCCATGGGGTTGCACAGAGTCAGACACGACTGAGCGACTTCATTTTCACTTTTCACTTTCATGCATTGGAGAAGGAAATGGCGACCCACTCCAGTGTTCTTGGCTGGAGAATCCCAGGGACGGGGGAGGGCTGCCGTCTATGGGATCGCACAGAGTCGAACACGACTGAAGCGACTTAGCAGCAGCAGCAGCAGCAGCAGGTAAGTTTGTCAGAATTCTAATGCTGAGTTTTGCTTCTTTATGGCAGAGTTTCATTTTGATATGCTTGTGCTTTATTAGCTGACTTTAGAATGGTTTGGTTAATCTTCCTTCTCTCTGGTGGGAGGAAAATATATATATGGTGTGTGTGTGTGAGAGTTTAAGTGGCTTCAGGCTTACTTCCCATGTTGGGAAACTTGCCCTCAGTACCAAGAGAGTCTATAAAGCAGTCCTTCAGCATTTGTGCAGCAAGCAGAAAAGAGGTGGATTCCCTTCCCAGCTGACTCATTGATCATGGTTTCTGCTGAATGGATTCAACTCAACAAATTTGGAATCATTGGTCAGAGACCAAGGTGAAAGCCCTGGGTGTTCTTTCCTGGGACTTTTATCAAGGAAAATTCAGCCCCTTAGATAGAATAGCAGGTTGGTTTTGAACCAGTCATCAGCTACAGTAATTATCATCCCTGTTTTACTAAACTGAGGGGTCATGAGGTTAAGTAACTTCCCACACACACGTTACTCACACAGCAAGTAAAAGGCAGAGCCTGAGATCAACCTTTGGTAGTCTGGCACCTGAGTCTGTGCCTTTATTTCCCTCTTCCACCTGTCTACAAGTTAGGAGGTGCCTTTTTATTTTGACCAACTTTTTCGATAGAACTTTCAAATATGCAGATTTAAAAGTCTCTTTTGTTGAATCAAAATGACTTACGATAATTGATTTTAATGCTAAGGTGATTTGTACTCTTAAAAATTTTTTGATTTATTATTAGTTCCTTCAAAATTATTATAGAATTATAATATATTTTATTTCGTGACTGAACAACAAGACAGATGGTAGGAGGTACCCTTTTCCGCCCCTTATCTTCACGTTGTGCTCCTAGTCATCCCTAAAAACCCAGGCGTTCACTACTTCCTCTGCTGCTTCTGCAACAATACATGCATTTATAACTGAACTCATCACTCTGCGTCGCGATTATTTGAGTATCTCATTTATGACCCCTGCTCAGCAGGACGGGATCTATATTTTTCTTCATGTGTGCACTTGTGTAATAAAGTCAACAAAGAACAAATGTTCATTGAATTGTATTTGAGGAAAACATTTAAATAGATTTCTTTCATGTGGAATGCCTTTTTTTGGCTGCTCAGGAAGAATTTCTAGAGTTACATGAACACAAATTTTCTTATAAAATTTCTTTTGTTTGAAATACCGAGTGTGAAAAAATATAGAGTAACTTACCTGCGTTTATTCTAAAGAACTGTAGTCTTTGCATCATGGCATATTTGTAACCCATTCTTCTAACACTAATAACCTTGTGGCTATTCATGTTTATTTACTGTTCACTCTAAAATCTTTTTGACTCAAAGTTTTTAAGAGTTGCATGAAATCAACTCGAAATCAACAAATGTATCCCTGCTTTTTTATTTTGCTTTCTACACACTGTCATCCCTCATTATAATTCTATGAAGTGAATGTCACTGTACACAGTATGAAACGTTTTGCATATATGTAAACACCAGAACCTAGGAGTGCTGTGTCGTAGCACAATTATACAAGCAGAAGCAAATACATTTATGCAACATAATGTAAACACTTCACTGTTTTTTTGCAAGAATAAAAGCAAAATAATTATGTTGAATAGTTTTTAATTAAAATTAGTTGAAAACAAGTCCAGCTCTATCATATTATGTTGTAACTCACCTAGCAGTCAGTTTCTTCAGCTTTTCAAATCCACCAATGTATGTAATTTTAGCTGTTAAAAGTGTTACTTATTTAGCTTGAATTAAAGCAAAACTTAAGCTTATGCTATCTATTGACTGGTTTCTTAAGTAACTATTTTAAATTAAAGTTTGAAGTTTATTTATGCCATTCTCAGATGATTAGATGTGATTTAAATTATAAACACATTGGTGTTTACAATATTTTCTATTATAAGCAGTATGGATCCTAGATCTCAGATTTCCTGGGAGGCTTCTAGGAACTTGTGGTAAATACTCATTAGAGGATATGAGCTTTCATTTTCTATTTTAATCTTTATTCTTTTAGAAAGAGATATTATTTAATTCCCCTATATTTACATTTTCATATGATAATGCAGAAGAGACAGTGAATTTATGGAACCTAACTTCCAAATTCCAAAAGACATTTTATATTGTGAATCTTTGCCTATAATGAAAGTCTATTGAACCAGCTGAAGCAGTCACAGGATACCGAAAGAACAATTTCCTCTCTTATACTACATTTATAACTAGTTTTGAAGATTTCAAAGAGTCAATCTAGAACCAAACTATTTTTGCAAATAGTCTTGAAGAAATTTTTCTCTCATGTGCATGCTTTCATGTATAAAAGGAAACCATAACTTTTGTGAAATCATCTTGCTTTTCAAAAGTATGTTTGTGTTTAAGGGTGTGGCTTGCCCAGTTTAAAAACCACAATGGGAACATTATTTAATGGCGTGCAACCACACAGACTTCACAGACTGAGATTTTATTGTTTTGTGTGTCTGCATGAGATTTGTTTTGCATACTGCTAAATATCCAGAAAAATTTTAATAGCAATCATGGTTTTCTCTATATTGAGCCATCAACCAGGCATTTTAACAGGTGTGGGAATAGACAAATGAAGGAAATGTAATCTTTCATCTCTGAAGTGACTGAATCTTTCAAACGCCTCCCCTAGAAAGCAGTTCACACTCTTGGTGCTTTGCTCCAGCAAATAGCAAAGCTAACTTTGGTCACTACCAGCGCTTCCTTTTGTGCAAGTCCAAGTTGACCCTGTTCAATTTATGTCCAAGCCATTTGTGCTGGTTTCTCTCTGGGGCTTAGAGTGCATTCAACAGACATGCCGGCCTTTGATTTATTGGTCACAAACAAAACCTAAAACTCTTCCAAGAGGATAAAACTCATCTTTGTTTCAGCTTATGTTAGCAGGAAAAGATGTTTTAGACTGATGGAGACTTTGGAGCTTATTTTGAACTTACTGCCTGGTGCCTTCAAGCAGTGGGATCAATATTTTGAGACTTTTTTTTTCAAAGCCCCATAATTCCGAATTGGTCTCAACAAGCGGAATTAAACTCTGTTTGGCGTTAGCAATTCAAACCTTCAATATTTCTTTCAATATATGATTCAAAGTCAATCATACCTGCTCATCAATGTATTTAGGTTTTGTTTGACGCACAGCTGTTTCATTCATTTGTAAAAGCCTTGACTGCTTATGCTCATGAAAAGAGAGTAAGCTCATTATAAAAAGAAGTCCAAACGTTATGAAATTGTTTGTAGAAAGTCAAGCTCTTGGACTATGGAGAGCCGTTATTAACAGAGGAGTAGCAGGTATTCCACCAGAATGGTTTCCTGTTTACTAGCATGTATTATGGTACAGAGACTTTTTCCCCGGTAATCCCTTGACAATTATATAGCTCTTGAAACATACTAAGCATACAGTACACACTGCTTTGCACATTATGTTTATTATTAATAGCTCCTGGATATCTTTCCATGTTAGTACTTACAAAGTCTACTTCATTCTTTTCTTCGGCATTCCACGATACGAATGTCCGGTAACTCACTCAAACGAATCCATAATGATGGACACAGGGGTTGTTTCCAGCTTGGTTTTGTTTGTTTGGTTATTTTGCCACACCAGTGTCGCAGTGAATATCCTTTTAAACATATCTGTATACATTCAGAACACAGTATTTTAAGGCATTACAAAGAGATAAATAATTTTATTTTCATGCATGTATTTCATTCTGGTGGGCACTTCAGATTACTGTTATCAGTATACCAAACTTGTAATAAATAACATTTCAAAAATGTAATTCAGTATACTTAGTTCCAAAGAATAAGCATATTTTCTAAAATTTGAAAATATTGACCTATGAGTGACCTTCCAATACATTCTTTTATGATTCATTGAATTATCATTCAATAATAATAATAATAATGTTCAATAATAATAATGTTTTCTTGAGCATTTTATAACTTCATTACAAACCACCTTCACATAATTATCTCATCTGATTTCACATCAATGTGATGTGTGCAGCGCAGGTTTATAGGAGGAAATGGTGCAGACCTGGAATTTTTCACTGCCTGAAATAGTCATATAGTGTCAGTCCTTTGTTCTGGTAGCTCAAGGAATCAAGGCCACTGTCATATAAGTGTTATAGCATAGTGTTAGTCACTCAGTCATGTCTGACTCTTTGCAGTCCCACGGACTGCAATCCCCCCAGGCTCCTCTGTCCACGGGACTCTCCAGGCAAGAATACTGGAGTGGGTTGCCAAGATCCAGGGGATCTTCCTGACCCAAGGAAGGAACACAGGTGTCCTGCATTGCGGGCAGATTCTTTACCATCTGAGCCACCAGGAAATACTGTTACCTTAATGTGAAAAAATACTTACGTATCACTTCAATAACTGGTGTTGCTAATTTACCATCCAGTGTTCAGTCATTTTTATTTAATTGTCTGATATTCAGAGATTAGACTCACCAGGCGTTGATTAGCGAAGTGCTCCAATAATTGCTACTCCAAAACCAAGAATTTAAAAGACATTTATGCAGCCGTTGTTAAAGATGGATGGGTCTCAGTGCTGCTGTACCTCATTTGAAATTGGGAGAGCTGAGAGTAAAGGGAGAGAAGGAAAGTCTGCAGAATGCAGCAGCAATCAGACAGTGTTACTGAAACTTGGAAATTCTATTCTCCACTGATTCTCACTTCTGTATGTTTACGACCCTTCCTTTATCCAGTATCTATCAGGATGGGCTGGCAGTAAATGGTGGCACTTTTCTGGTTTCCCACACTCCTCGTGGGAGCAGGCCCCTCTGCAGGGAAAGGAAGTCATTGCTATGTTGCCTCCAGCTTTGGGAAAGGAAGCAATCTTGAATGGCTATTGTTGCAGTAGCTACAAATGTATGTGGCCTCATTAGTGGATCTATCCCCACCCTTAACACAGCTGAGAATGTGCTTCTGAACTTCCTCTCTCCCTACATCTACTGTAACGCGCACAGGACCTCAAAAGCGGCTTCCAGGTCTGCAGTCTCAGGAGATCATGTCCCCTCCAACCCCTCATTGTTGAAAATGATAGCATTTCTAACCAACTATGATTCTATAGACTGGCTGCTGGGATGAGCAGGTACACACTACTATACGGAGAATAGATAATCGTACATCTGGGTGTAGCGCAGGGAACTCTACCCAATACTCTGTAACCTATATGAGAAAAGAATCTGAAAGAGAATAGATATGTGTATAACAATCATTTCACTGTACAGCAGAAACTAACACACTGTTGCAAATCAACTATATTTCAATAAAGATTTTTTTAAAAATCACACTGCTGATAATGCTTTGAAATTCTACTGCTCTGTTCTCATCAGCACGATTTTAGGAAGTTGACCTGCCTCTATTTCATGTCCAGCATTACTTTGTACTTCTCGAAGTATACTTGACTGTCAAGTCAGGACGGTTTTTTGTTCATTGTCCCGTGTGTAATACCTAGTTCATTTCCACTGTTCTGCCCAACCTTATGTTTTTCTCTTCTCTCCTACAAGTCTTTCTCTTCTCTTGCCTAACCGAATTCTAACTGAAGTTGAAAACAAGCCCCTACGTTCTGATAAATCCTTTCCTGCTATGATAAGAGAACCCACTGATGTCTGTACACAGAGAAACTCAACACCTATCTGCACATTCTGTCTTTCCTTTCCCAACCTGTGGTTGAAAAATCAAGTTTGTACTTTGACACTCAAGCTCTTAAAATAGGAACCTGTTTATTGGATTGCAATAATCATATTAGATACCAAAGTACAGTGTATACCTTCCCATTCCCCCACCTCTGGGGCCTTCTCTCTGAACCAACTCAGGAGACATACCAATGAGCAAAGCTGGGTTTTGGTATAGACCTCTGGACCTGCCAGAGGAGTCCCACAGAGAGTCAGAGTCAGCTACAGTTGATCCGTTTCTTACTCAATTAGTGTATGGGAATAGGGGAGAGTTTCAAATTGATCAGTGGCAAATACCCTACCGTTTTCTTACTTGACTAACAAATTCCTCCTGTGTACACAAGAATGACCTCGTGGCCCTCATGGTGTTTATACAGCAGGTACCTCTGAACACATTTCACCTACTCAGGATATTTCATGCATAAATATTCCATGGCTAGTTAAAATTCCACTAATACTTTCTCATTCAGAATAATATCTTTTATCAGTCTAATAAAATGTCCTAATGAGGTGGATGAATCTAGAGCCTATTGTACAAAGTGAAATAAGTCAGAAAGAAGAAGACAAATGTTGTACATTAATGCAGGTATGGAATCTAGAAAGACAGTGCTGATGAACCTGTTTTCAAGGCAGCAGTGGAGACGCAGACGGAGGGCACAGACTTGTGGACACGCCAGGGGAAGGAGAGGGTGGGGCGAATTGAGAGAGCAAGGAAACATGTCCATTACCATGGGTAAAAGAGATAGCCAGTGGGCATCCGCTGTGTGACACGGGAGCTCAACCCATTGCTCTGTGACAACCTAAAGGGGTGGGCTAGGGTGGGCCTTGGGAGGGAGGAGCGAGAGTGAGGGAACACATGTATACCTGTATTCATGGTGACGCGATAGCATGGTGATAGCAGAAACCAGCACAATATTGCAAATCCATTATCCTCTGATAAAAATTTTTTTAATGTTTTCAAAGCAGAAAATTAAAAAGTACAAGAAGTATGGAATATCGGGAGGGTGAGCATATCCTGTGATAATTTTATCTTGTATCTCCAGACTAGATTACGAACTACCTAATTTAAAATTTAAAGTCCTGTGTTACAAGTTAATTGCTTAATATATTGACCACAAATATTCTAACTAGATTAAAAACTTCTCAAGGGCAAGAATCATATCACCAATGACTCTGGTACCCCTCACAGCACTTAATATAATCCTGAGCATATTGAGATGTCCAATACATGTTCACTGAAGTCAATGTCATCTTTAGATTGGAGTGCTTCAATTCCAAATCAATGGGTATTAGGTGAGAGATGGTGAATCAGTTGGGGTCCTAGGGAAAAAATAAAATCACACTAGGTAGTTCAAATGAAGAGACTTTAATGAAAAGACTACTCAAAGATATACAGGCAAGGATGGAATTCTCTGCTGGTTAAGAATCTATACTCCCAATGCAATGGGTACAGGTTTGACCCCTGGTCAGGGAACTAAGATCCCACATGGCATGGCCTAAAAATAAAGACTTGAAAATTAAAAACAAACCAACAACAACAAAAAAACCAATTATATATAGGCAAGGATAAGAAAAGAAATAAAGTATGGTGAGGCACCTGCAGTCAGCTACAGAGAATGAGCCGTTTTCTCCCTGGGATGAAGAAGCAAAGAAAGGAAGCAGAGTTAGCAGGACCTAGTGAGAAGCGGAGCTGGGGAAAAAGAGACCAGTCTGGCAGAAAATGTGATTGAGGAGTGATGAGCAAGAGGTGGGAAAAATACAGCAGGAGGCAGGGAAAAATACCCCACTTTCCTCCTTCAAATCTCCTATGTGTTCCAGTTCCCAAGGAGTCATGGAAATAATAGTCAGCAAATCTCAATTTGCTGGGCAGGGCAGAGAACAGTGGAGAAAGATTTGTGTGGCAAAGACTCTGGCAGGATTGGGAGGGCGTGGTTAGGAGGGCAGTCATGCTAAATAATCCCCATAGAAAGTTCTCATTATACGTGGAAATAGGAAAAAGTTTGAGTTATATGTAAAGAATAAGGGAAGCTGAGAAATCTAAAAATTACTTAGGGAAAAACTAAGTTCTGCTGTTAATTTTCTTCACTGGATCACTCTGAATACAATCTAAATAAGAGAATAAACACTCTGTTACATTCAAACTTTCAATTATAGCGGTTTCAAGTCAAGCAATGAATGCATATATCCATCACTCAGAGCAATGAATAAAATTCATTTGCCTAAATAACTGCCATCACACTCAAAAGTGGGGGATGTACTTAACGAGCGCCTCTGGGATTTTTAGGGAGGTAGCTGTGAAGTAAAATAATAGAACACAAATGATCCTCCTGTGTGGACGGATTATTATGAATAATATTCAACTGTTCTCCTTAAATTTATGAGTCACATTTTATCATTTTTTCCTTTTGTTTGGTGCCTACCCATGACCACATAGGGTTAATGAATATTTGCATAAATAGAATGATAGAACATTAAAGGTCTTGTAATCTGCAAACACTTAAACAGGCTCCCACAAGTCACCTGCCCTTGACCAAATAGTTGGTTGCAACAGAACCAGCCTGGAATGCAGATTGTCAACATTCTAATCTGGCCGTAGTTCTAGAAACGCTTGATTTGTAGGAAAGTGAAAGTGGAAAGTGAAGTCGCTCTGTCGTGTCCGACTCTTTGCTACCCTGTGGACTGTAGCCCGCCAGGCTCCTCTGTCCATGGGATTTTCTAGGCAAGAATACTGGAGTGGGTTGCCATTTCCTTCTCCAGGGGATCTTCCCAATCCAGGGGTCGAGCCCAGGTCTCCCACATTGCAGGCAGATCCTTTAACCTCTGAGCCACTAAGAAATGCTTGATTTAGCTCCAATTAAATGGCAAAAGGAAATAACAGTTAAGAGCAAAGGTTTGGAATTGGGTAGATTTGTGTTTAAATCCAGTCATACTGTAGGCAAATAACAAATAAATTCCTGCTTAACTGCTGTTCCTTCTTCTATAAAGGTGGGGTGAATATCCACCCCATCAGAGTTGTGGGTGGACTAAAAAAATATAAAATGTTCAGTACAATGCCTGGCATTAGTACCTATCCAATAAATAAAAGCTACTATACAGTAGCTTTCTTTGAAAATCCGTTGATAATTATTTATAGATGATGATCAATAAGAATTGGAGTACTGTTCAGGAAACTCTAAACCAAGAAAAGAAACTAAGTCAATCAGGAGAAGTAAAGTGGAAAATAAGGGAAATTTCTTAATTGGAATGGAAATGAATTCAACAGACAGTACTATGAGTAAATGAATTGGTTTTCTTTTTTTTCCTTCATCTTTACTAAGGAAACATGCCCAAGACTCCCACTTAAAATTTTTTTTATTAATAGGCTTTATTTTTTAGAGTCGTTTATTTTGGATTCACAGAGATTACTACTACTGGACTGACTGAAAAGTTGAAAATAATTGAAAAGCATAAAGCCCTGCACAGATACAAGGTGGTATTCTTATGAATAAATATTGAGGTGTCCGAGACCCTAGTTAACACACCAAAAATAAATGAATCCACAGAATTTGATCTACTTAGTTTTTAAAGAACATCAAGGGTTAAATGGTGCAGCTGCTGGCAGAATTGTGTACCCTGCTATGGCAAACTTTTCCAAGGACTGATGGATTTCCTATCTGAATTCTATCTAAATGAAGAATTGCAGGCATAGCTGTGGAAACTTATAGATACTATCACACCGTACTGGATAAACCAGTTGAAATTGTAATTAAATGATAGGACCAATGAAAAATGTGTTAACAATCTTCTGTGGAAAAGCCACCATAACTTGTAAGGGAAATTCACAAAGAAATAGTATGAGGTCTTGAGTGAAGTAAAGACTATTGTGCCAAAGAGAAAACTAGTGGGAATGATTTATAATTATAAGGTTTCCCTCAAATCCTTAAATGCAAAGACATTTCCTACTATCTAAGAAGAAATTTTGATGAGGTCAACATTGCATTGGCACTACTTTAAAAATAAAATAAGGATAGGGACCTGGTCTAAAATGAGTAAACAGTATATGAATCAGTAAACATGTCCTAAGGTGGAAAAGCATAAACTGCAGGGTTTCAGAGATGCCTCTGTGCTGAGGAAAACCTGTTTGAAATTTGTCTAAGCAATCTGGAAGACAGAATATCAGGTTCATAGATGATACTAAGTTCCTTCAAGTAGAAAATATAATAACTATGGGAGAAATGAGAGGAAAAACCTAAGAGTTTGAGTAAGTAGGCAGAAAGGAAGAAACTCATTCTATACACTTCACACCCAGGAGTGTTGACCCCCTTTTTAGAGGGGTAGGTCTCAGGCAGATGCTGATAGTTAAGGAAACGTCATGGACTAGAGGAATGCTCCATACAGCTACAGTCCCAGAGTTCACCCTGAAGTAGATACTGGGTGAAGGGTAGAGGTGGGCCACTTTCTCTCTGGCTCCAAACTGGGATGTTCTGTCCTTCCAGAGAAGTCTTCTTGAATGAGAAGTGCAGAAGAACCATGAAGAGAGACTTTCCCCTAAGGAAAAATGTTTTGTGGAAGTTAAGCTAAAAACTGTAATACATACCCCATGTGCGTGTGCTCACTCAGTCGTGTCCGACTCTTTGCGACCCCATGGACTGTAGCCCTCCAGGCTCCTCTGTCCATGGGATTCTCCAGGGAAGAACACTGGAGTGGGTTGCTGTTCCCTTCATCTTCCTGATCCAGGCATCAAACCCACGTCCCTTGTGTCTCCTGCATAGGCAGACAGATTCTTTACCACTAGCACCCCCTGGGAAGCCCAATGTGCTTTTAAGGCCTCAGTTAACTCATGCAGCAAACTTTGAGGTCAATTTTGAGATCTTCAAAACCCAGCCTTTGTGCAAGAAAAGGCTTTCTTTAAATGCTAGGAGTTTACTCTGGCACCTATGTGATAAATCCACAGGTCAGTGATGAGCTGCAGACCAGTTTAAGGATGGAAAAGACTGCAATGTAGCAGTTCAGAAGGATTTGGAGATCACTGGGCAAAGGAGAAAACATTTTGTATGTGTATATTAGATTCTCTGTTTTTGCTTTCCTTTTACATTTGATAAGATCACAGAGTTGGCCTAGTATGCCTCTGTGTAAAACTCTCAAAGGTCTTGGATGCTTTAAAGGAAAGGAATGCATTATAGAAACAACTTTGAAGTCAGTTTCTCTAATTCTTACATAGTCTAATGTTGCTTTTCCATTTATAAAGTTCCTCTTATGCAGCTGATTATAAAAGGAGTAGGAAGAATGCAATTAATTTTCATGCCAGTAAAAGAAGCAAAAAACTGACAGTTGTCTTTCATACCAAAAAAAAATTGAATTTACTAAGCATTTGCAAGGTACCAGTGTTTTATACTTCATTTAATTATTACAGCAAGCTCTTAAGGGTATTATTATTATTCACATTTTAGAAACTAGAAAATTGAGGCTCAGAGATCTTTAGTAACTTATCTAGGCTATCTGGCAGGGCCAAGAAGACTCAAAGTCTGTTTGATTCTAAAGTCCATATTCTTAGTATCCATATATATAAATGCTGATATTCTTCAAGTCCATATAGGATTGCAATTTGTATTAACACAGTAGAAGGAAGTTTAAAATACTTTCTCATCTCTAATCTTTAATATCTTTAATCTCTATCTTCAAAATCTTTTCATTTTATTCTATATTGCAGCTTACACTGTTGGTAAAGTATCCACCATTAGAGATTATAAAAACTATTTTTCAACAAGGGACATGCCACTGAATGTCATGACTATTCATGTGCTGGTTCTAGTGCTTTCAAACAAATTTGTTTTGTGGTGCCCTCTCTATTGCATTTTTGAGTAGGCTGTAAATCTTTTTAAAACCAATAAAAATATAATTTCAGAATGTTTTAAAAGCAATCTCTCATGTCACTGAATTCTCAAGTGATTTCTGTTTCTGCTTTCTTCTACATATAATGAAAAGAGGATTCTGATGAAAATAATTTAATAGTTAAGTATAATTTTTTTCTAATTACAAAAAGTAATATATGATGACTTAACTGAATTTAGACTATGTATAAAGGTATAAGGGCTTCCCAGATGGTGCTAGTGGTAAAGAATCCATCTGCCAATGCGGTAGAGATATGTTCAATCCCTGGGTCAGGAAGATCCCCTGGAGTAGGAAATGTCAACACGCTCCAGAATTCTTGCCTGGAAAATTCCCTGGACAGGGGAGCCTGGTGGGCTACAGTCCATAGGGTTACAAAGAGCTGGACACAACTGAGTGACTTAGCACACACACAAATAAAGGTATAAAGAAAAAAGTATCCAGAATTCCACAGATAAAACATGATAAGCATCTAATGTTCTTCCTGAAGCGACTTAGCAGCAGCAGCAGCAGCAGCATTTTGTATCCATATATATTCATCTAAGATAGCCATTGAAATTTTCAAATACTTTCTCTAAAGTTAATTCCATTTCTCTATATGGTGACTACGAGATGTTATGACTTTAAACAAAAATTTGGCCAGTTTGTCTAGGTGAGAATTGAAAACACATTAATGTGATTTTTACACAGTAGAAAATTTGAATTTTTGCATGTTTTAATTTTATTTTTTCTATTTACAAAGATAACATATATGTAAATGTACAGTATAATGTGTAATATATAATATATATAGTATGTAATATGTAGTAAATACAAACCAAATGACACATAAAGAGATTAAAAATAGCTAATATTTGTTGAGTGCTTTCTATATGCAGGGCACTATTCTAAGGGTTTTGTTTATATTAACTCATTTAATCCTCACAATCATGCTATAAAGTAGGGACTGTTATTTACTGCCTTTATTTTACAAATGAGAATCTTGGGCATCAAGAGGCTAAATAATTTGCTTGAAGTCTTGGTTTACTAGGAAAACAATCACAGCAAACGGCATGGTTTTAATTTGTTCACTGAGTTTTCTCATGAGAAAACAAAGCTGATGAATTAGAGCCTTGCCATGCATATATTATAACTTTGCTTTAGGAAAGAAAATGATCAAGTTCCACATGACGCTCTTTAGATGAAGAAGGTAAAGGGAGGGTGGATGCACACCTAGGAGAAGGTGGATCTGAACCTTGGGACTTAGGAAAGGTAGTGGGTCCCTAGGACGTGCAGCTGCTAAACAACAGAGCTGCGATTCAAACTCAGGCAGGGTATTCCCAGAGTCCACACTGAACCATTCCCTAAATTGCCTCTACAGAGTATAAAGAAGAAAGCTATTAAGAAGAAAGCCAGGATTAATTAACTCATTGACCGAATAATTGGATCAATCTCAAGTCCCTCTCTCCTCCCCAGAGATTGGGGATGATATCACCTGGCTCAAAGCCCCAGCCCTCTAATTATAAGGTTGGATTTTCCGGCATGACAAGTTCCTGTCCCAAGTCATTACATTAGCAAAAAACTCAGGTATAGTCCAAAATATCCACCATGAATATCAAAGACACTTCTATGCCTTGGGAAATTCCAAGGATTTAGAGTTTACCTCCTAGAAACCAGAAATAAAAATGTCAGCCAAAATCCTTTATTATATAATACCACCCCTCTTAGCATATCACTGCAGGCTGTCAAACTGCTTAGCTGCAGCATGGAATCAGCTCCTCAGCAATAGGGTGTCCCACAGCTCATGGCTCGGCCCTTTTAGTTTCTGTGTTGTCCTGTGGGACGAGGGACATGAGGAGCTGACAGCTTTGCATTGACAATGAGTGACATCAGAGCAGACGAAAAGCTTTCTGAAGGAGGAGTGTAGAGAAGCTAATGGTGGAGGATGACTTCGGCGTGAGCTCAGACTTGAGTAGTCATAAAATCGTTGAATAAAAAATTACTTTGAGTCTTACATCCACACTCCTTCCTGATATTTAATATAAGCATCATCCCCACTTGGTCAAATAGCCAGGCTGCACTGTAACAGACATGGCGAGGAAGGGTAAGCCAATTATTCTTGGGCCAACCAATTCTACTGATATAAATCTGATTGTTTTTAAACTATTTCTCATAGTGAGCCAACATTTACCTTTTAAGAAATCTTTCCATTGATTTTTTTACTACCTCATGTAACAGTTTTGGCTAGGCTGCGTAGCATGTGGGATCCTCCTTCCAAGATCAGGGATGGGACCCATACCCCTTAAGTGGGAGACCATAGTCCCAGCCACTGGACAGCCAAGGAATTCCATCCTATGGAACACACATTCACACAGCCATCACCTATTGTTTGGGACAGACATGCTATGAAGTCAGCCCTCATGTCTCTCCTTGCTTTTGTCTTCTGCAAATTAAACATCTGCCTACACCCACACCTCACAGGGCCATGTCTTTAATATCTTGCTATTCCATCAGCATCCTTCCCAAAATAGAATATCCAGATATTGTTGCCTTAATGAAGAGGATAACAAAATCACTATTGCCAATAAAACAATTCAATTTCTCCTCTTTCTATAAATATGTTTTTGAATATACAGTCTTTTTCAAAAAAGTATATGAAGGAAATAGGAAAATAAAATGTATATTAATATCTTATTCTGTCCTCCTGTTATGTTGTAACATATTTGTGTGTTTTAAATAATACTTTAAAATAACTTTTTTCTGTTTTATATTATGAAAATAATATGTATTAGTGGTAAAAATTCAAACAATACTAAAAGTAACAGGGAAAAATTTTTTTTAATTCCTCTTACTCTCAAACTTTTAATCCCACTTCTTAAAGCACAGGTTAGTTTACTGTATTCATCCAGAATGTTCTTATATTGGGCATCTTTCCTTACCAACATCCTGGATCTATCTTATTCTTTTTAATAGCTGCATAGTATTTTATTACATGGTTATACCATCTTTTATTTACCAGTCCCCTTTGATGGACATAGATGTTGTTTCCTCTCCTTTTTAAACTTTATAGCAATACAATAAATTTTGTGTTTCTTTGAACACATGAGAAAGCACATCTATAGGATAATTTCTTTGAAGTAGACCTGCTATGTCAAAATTTATGTGTCTTCAAGGGTACACCAATTTACACTCCTGCTTATAGTGTGTGGTAGTACAGTGGACTCCTGAACAATGGGGGTTTGAGATGCACAGTCCACTTACACGCGAGCTTTTATAGTACTATGTGATTGGTGGTTGGTTGAGTGGGAGGGGCAGGGGTGGTGACTGTTAAAGTTATTTTCAGATTTTCCACTGGGTGGAGGTCTGGTGCCCATAACCTTCTTATTGCTCAAAGATCAACTGTACTTGTTTTTCCATATGCCAAACTTTAAAATAACTGTTAATCTAAAAGCTGACAAATGGACTACGATTTGGGCTGGATACCTTCTGTTTGCCCCTCCAGATGCACCTTGTACTCTTCTCCCAGGTCTTTGCTGTAAACAGATACTGTACAGACTACATCACTGGATTCCTGCACCCTCTTGCTTCCTCGATGTCAGATTTAGAAAGAGGGGCATCAGTTGAAGATGGGGTACAGATGGGGAAGAGGTATTTATTGATGAAGTTAACATATTTATTTCCTGGGCTCTCTCCTTATGGGGTCTCTGCAGACTGGCTGTGACCCTTAAGTGCCGGGAGCCAGCGTGAGGAACTCTGCCCATGGCCAAGGTCATAAGGAAGGAGGCTTCGGCATATGCAAAGGTGGGATCAAGCCTCAGGAAACCCCCTGTTCCCAAGCATCTACCCCCAAAACCAGAGTCTGTTTTATGCTCTCACCTATACCTCTGACTTTACGGGGGGCTGTTCCCCCACCACCTCTCTCGGAGAAGGAGTTAACTTGCAGCTCCAGTTAATAAAAATTCCTGGGCGTGACAAGAGTGTTTCAACTTACAAACTCCTCTGAAGGTTCTCTAGCCTGCCTGAGCAGGTTCATCCGGCCACATATGATTGTTTACAGCCTCCCAAGCATGAAAGGCACGAGATGCTTTAAACTTTCTATATACAGATTCTTTTGAGAAGTTACAAAATTATTAGTATAGTATTAGTGGGTTGATTAGAAATTATATTGGTGAAGGGTTTTTTATTTGTTGAGCCAATATTTGTTGCTAAATCTCCATATTCCCTGCCTTTATAATGAATATAACTATCATATAGGAGAAATAAGTATTAACCTTTAAGATTAATCATGTTAAGCCTTAGGCGAAGTAAATTCCTTTTCTTGATTGTAACCCACTACACCCTCACCCTATAGGAATGCAACTTTATTTGGAGGGTGGCGCCTGGTTTAAGAAAAAATCACCCCTGGAAAAAATAAGTTTTCTGGTTGACTGACCATTATCAGAAAGGGCCATAAAATGTAAGCAGGCCTCATGGCCAGAAGATGATGTAAAACCCCTAAAACCTTTGTATAATTTTATATGAAGCACCTGATTTTGACAAGGGTCAGGTCTGCTGACCCTGCGTGACTCTGTATTCATCCCTATGTATAACAAAAAGTATATAAGCAAACCTGAAAATAAAGAAAACGGATCAGTTTCTAGAAAGACTGATTCCCTCGTGCCGTTCTTTCTTTCTCCTTCTGGCTGAATTCCCATCTGGAGTGTGGGTACTCACCAAGCCTGCTAATTTTGCCTGGGCTTCTAAGATCTGACCGGGGAGGCCTCAGTGCCTCCTCTCCTTCGGGAGAATGGAAAGACGCCTGTGGCCTACGTAGGTGGTGCAAATTCCTTGTCTTGGAGTTTTATTGGTATTCCACGTAAACCAAGTTATTCAGCCTCTTTTTCTCCACTAATATTTCCTACTACACTATCCTTTGCTAATCTCTCTTTATATCTGTAAATAAGTTTTTTCCTAGGATGCCAATTCCGTCTCCCCTTTGAATTACCCTGGATCCACCGGGGCTGGACCCCGGCACTTAAGGTCAAGGACACAGCTTCTGTCCACACAAATCTGTCTCCATTTTCTTGTCCTTCCAGGCATAGAAGGCTGGTCTGCCCTGGTTTTCCTATATCCTGCCCTACCTTTGTAAGTGGTGGTTTGGTGGTTTAGTCGTTAAGTCGTGTCCGACTCTTCCGACCCCATGGACTATAGCCCGCCAGGCTCCTCTATCCATGGGATTTTCCAGGCAAGAATACTGGAGTGGATTGTCATTTCCTTCTCCAGGGGATCTTCCTAACCCAGGAATCAAACCTGGGTCTCCTGCATTGCAGGCAGATTCTTTACCGACTGAGCTATGAGGGAAGCCCCAAAGCATGCTTTGAAGCACCTCATTTGAATGTTCTGTTTCCTGCCAGCTCTTGTTCCTGAAAGCTTGACCTAGAGAGATTCCCTAGGGTGTTTATGAGGTATCTTGTAAGAGAGGCAATTTGAACATAGACCTGAATGATGAGAAGGAGTATGAAGATCTTAGGCTTACGTGTTCCAGGTGGAAAAGGTCCTGCTTTTGGAACAAGCTTGTCATAGCTGAAGAGCGGCAGGAACACCAGAGTGGCTTTGGGTCATCAGGCAAGTATATGGTTTGTTTGTCTGAGAGTCATTGCCTCTTCTTTCTTTCTGAGAGAGCTCTAATTTTGTTCAGACATCATGGGAAGATTCAAGGGATGAACCACCATTTGTCTAAGTGAATCATGAAAATTCTGTCCCAAAGTGTCTGATTGATTTAGGAATTGGCCTGTAACCCAGTCAGAGAAGGCAATGGCACCCCACTCCAGTACTCTTGCCTGGAAAATCCCATGGACGGAGGAGCCTGGTGGGCTGCAGTCCATGGGGTCTCGAAGAGTCAGACAGGACTGAGGGACATCACTTTCACTTTTCACTTTCATGCATTGGAGAAGGAAATGGCAACCCACTCCAGTGTTCTTGCCTGGAGAATCCCAGGGACGGGGGAGCCTGGTGGGCTGCTGTCTATGGGGTCGCACAGAGTTGGACACGACTGAAATGACTTAGCAGCAAGAGCAGAAGCAGCTGTAACCCAGTTCTGGCCAATGAGACATGGGAGGGAGTTTTCTAGGGCCCTCTTGAGAATCTTTCTCCCCAGTAAAAAAGCAGACATAAAGGAGAAAATTCCTACCTCTTTCTCCCCTTTTCTGCTTTGGATGCTTCTTGTGAGAATATGATGCCTGGAAATGTATAGTCTTTTGACAACCATGAGACAAAGGGCCAGGATCAAAAACAACATATGAAAGTAGAAGAGTGAAACGTTTTAAATGAACCTGGACCCTAATGACATATTGGACCTTCCAAGCCAACTGTAGGATCACCTCCCTTCAGACTCCCTGTGAAGTAAATAAACTAGTGAAAATCAGTCTGAGCTTGAGTCACCATTAGGTGGAGTTTCTGTTCCTTACAGGTGACGCACCAACTCACAGAGTAGCAAGGGAGAGGGTGACGAAAGGTAACCGATGTAAGAGAGGTGGGCAGGGGTCCACCACAGTGTCGCTTAGGCCAAGGCATGGAATTTGGATTTTATTCCAAAGGCAAGAGATTTCTGCCAATGACTCAGTGCATGCTGCTGCTGCTGCTAAGTCGCTTCAGTCGTGTCCGACTCTGTGTGACCCCATAGATGGCAGCCCACCAGGCTCCGCCATCCATGGGATTTTCCAAGCAAGAGTACTGGAGTGGGGTGCCATTGCTTTCTCTGGACTCAGTGCATACAGGCATATAATAAAGATTTATCTAGCTATCTATCCATATCATCATACATATTTATCATGTATATGATAAGAATATTATTTAGTATTAAAATAATAGGTATTGGCTAAAAATATATTTTCCATTTTAATTTTTATAGAAATTACTATTTAGAACCGGATAAAAAGAAATAAAAAGTCTCATGAGTAACTTATGAACTATCTTGACTGAAATTCCCAAATGTTGAGAAATTATTAACGTCTGATCTTTTATGCTTGGGAGAAATTTCAACACAGTTTCTAGGTATTGCTTCGGTCTGCTTTAGCCACATCAGGGTCTTTACCAATTATGTTCTTCTTCAGAGAGTTTGCAACTGCCAGCTCAAACCCTTATCTCTCTTTGAAAGAGCCCCCAGTTTTTTCCTTTGTTTTGTCTCTTTGAAAAGAAGGCAACTTCATTTAAGCACGGCTGTCCTAAGTGCCATGGATGGTGTTTTTCTCCTAGTTGGCACCAAAAACATCACAGAATAAGGTAGATCATTTAAAACATTTTCCCCATGGTCGTCCTGTTCCTCCATTCAGCAGGAAGAGTATTGGTTACCATGGCAATAGCTTCCGCAGCATTCCATTCCAAGGAACTGCACAGGTAAAGCACAAGTTTCACGTTCGTTCTTTGCCCTAGCTCTCTGCAGATCTGCATATTTTTGCAAGCTTGTACTCTGTGACTGCTGTTTAGCACAATCAATCAGCTGACCAAACAAACAACCTAGAGTTAAGCCAGATAATTTTTTCAAAGGCACCATATCCCCTTCTCTTCGGGGTATTTTACAAATTTACATAAACCGTTGTACAATGATTTTTATAACAGCACCAATTAAAAACTTTCTGGCATGTTCTTTCACCTGTCTGGCATTTTAGTTGTACCACTTTAACCATGTTTAGAAAATAATGAATTTACAGTAAAAATTACAGCAGGAGATAGTTCTATGAGATCATTTCCCATGGGCTTAACATCATGTCTTTCCTACAGATAATTCTCTGACTTTCCTTCCTTCAGCACTCCCAAAGCCTCTTATAAATTAGTGCTGATGCTCAGAAGAGTAAAAACTGTCCTCAAGCCACTGCCTTTGAGATACCAAACACTTAGATTTCCCCCCCTAAGACTGTTAAGTTTCTATTCAGAACCTTATTGATAATAGTAAAGAAAGAAAAGAAAGTAAGAAAGTGAAGTCGCTCAGTGGTGTCTGACTCTTTGCGACCCCATGGACTGCAGCCCACCAGGCTCCTCCATCCATGGGATTCTCCAGGCATGAATACTGGAGTGGGTTGCCATTTCCTTCTCCAGGGGATCTTCCTGACCTAGGGATCAAACCCAGGTCTCCCACATTGCAGGCAGACGCTTTAACCTCTGAGCCACCAGGGTTTTAAACAGTTCAAACAAATTACTGGCACACAGCACCTGTGACGTTACAGAGGTGATGGAATAACTTTAGAGCATCAACTGGATAAATTCTATTTCCCTACAACTGTAAAAAATTCTTTTCTTATTATTACTTTTAGTCTTTGCTGATTACTTAGTTTCTTTATAACCATGTGGCATAAATGAGGAATCTAGAGATTTCTCTAGTATGTAGAGATATCTTTTAATCTATTATTTCTACCTATAACTTTGAAACAATAGTGGTATTTTGGTAACAAAAAAGTGGGAACATCGAAGAGGAGTTGCTATTATCTGATGTTAAGCAATTAAAAATAAAATTTGGTTTCAACCCTCTTTCAGGGAAGGATTTTGTATCTCCTAGATGTCTTTTCATTGAGAAAGACATATCTCCTGACCTATCTATGAACACCCCACTGAATATCACCATCTCCTATTAAGGGCATGGAAGTAAACTCTGTAACTAAAACAGATGCCTCCGCCCACAGCTTCTAAAATCAGTGGGTATTCATAAACCTCACCACAAATTTTCAGAGCATAGTGGGGAAAGGGAACTGTTAAAAATTTGAAACTCTATTAAAGTGCTTTCTGACTCTTCCGGTAAAAGAAAATATATTACTTTCTAGGAAGTTCATTACTTTAAAAAACAAAGCAATCAGGATTGGAAATTCATGGCTAGCATTTGGGTTACATCACTCAGTTTTAGGAGAGAAGACATTTACTTTTAGATAGAACGCCATATAGAATGGGTCTCAGATTTCTCTCAAAATTGCATTGGAATTGTTTCAAGGGATAAGAAAGACAGCATTATTTTCTAAGCCATTTTCTGTCTAAACTAAATCACTTTTCTCTTTTGTGCTCTTGCCATCTATGTTAAAGCTTTCACTTCACCATTTTCAAACACTCATTCCACTCTTTTATTATGACTTTATGATACTATGAAGCATACCTTCAAGCATACCATGATAAAATGTTACAAAGTTTTATTTATTCCTTTACATGATGGCTTCCCACCAGGCACAGTGCTAAAGAATCTGCCTGCCAAAGCAGGAGATGTAAGAGATGTGGGTTCGATCCCTGGGTTGGGAAGATCCCCTGGAGTAGGAAATGGCAACCCACTCCAGTATTCTTGCCTGGAAAATTCCATGGACAGAGGAACCTGGTTTCTCTGGTTACCATCCATGAGGTCCCAAAGAGTCAGACATGACTCAGTTACTGAGCACCACTGGGTACATGAACACATATATGACCTTATATGCTAATCCCACATAAACTAGGAAGAAAAATCAACCCACTATTGGTAGAATTTTCCAGATTAAGTACAGAGGTTAAAATAATCACACAAACTTTGGGAGTAATTATATTGCACTGCACGGTGAGATTTATATAGAAAAAGAGTTGCACTCAATTTTCAGTTGACAAAAGAGCAGTTGTGAAGACTATGTAGCTCTGAAAAGCAGAAACGCTAATGAAGGGTCAGCATTGTATAAGCATGAGGCAGCTAACATGCTGTTTTGACAGCTGAGTAAAGATGAGGGGAAAAGACTGTAAATCAGAAGAAGTCATAATACAAGGATGGAATGACGTGCTTGAAAATGGTGAAGGGAGAGCTTTAATTAATATCGGTGGAAAGAGCACAAAAGACAAAAGTGATTTAGTTTAGATGGGAAATGGCTTGTAGAGAAAGTTAAGGAGAGTAATAATTTGTATTTTAATTTGCAAGGGCCAATGGATATTATTTGAAGAATGATAGTTTTAATGTTTTAATATTTTATACACTTAAGTTCCATTTATCTGAAACATAAATTAGTACAAGTTTCTATTACTCTTACTGTGTATATTAGACAAACTGGCAAAGCAGGGGTTTGCTTTTGATCAACCTTTGTTATAACCTTAATTAAAACTACTTTCAATATTTCAATTTAAAAGCAAGATCATGATTTTATAATGTGAAGATAACAAAAAGCCTGATTTAGTTACAACTTGGTGGGAATTCTTTGGGCTAGTATCCTTCAGTTCTGGGTTCCTAACATGATCAAGAAAATGTACATACAGAAAGAAGTAAAACCCACTGTTCCTTAATTAGAAATCATGTGAGTTGTTTAATATTAAAAACATTTTAAAAATACACATGGTACAAATTCTATAGCGTTTTAGCTTCTTTTATTTAAACTGCATCAATATTTACAGCTCTCCTAACAACCACAATCCTCTGTCCTGGATTTTCCAGGTCACTTCAGATTCCAAATATTTTATCTATTGTTAAACTATGTGTTTGGATTTGGGTTTGGAAAATATGGTCACTGAACTTATAGACTAACTCTGAAATAGCAATAGCCTTTGGCATTATGTAGTGATTCTATTCCTGGGCCATGATTATCATGTTAAATCAGATTAAATCAATGTTCATTATTTGAGTCAACCTAATAATAAACTATGAAATAATGGGGACATTTAAAAAACTCTGTAGTCATTTGCCATTTGAAGAGCATTCATAGCATGATTAGAGACACAAACACAGATAATAGCAGTAAACCTACAGACACGTGGCTCCTCATCCTTCCCACCTACTGTGTGCTAAGCCACTCAGTCGTGTCCGACTCTGTGCAACCCCGTGGACTGTAGCCTGCCAGGCTCCTCGGTCCATGTAATTCTCCAGGCAAGAAAACTGGAGTGGGTTGCCATTTCCTCCTCCAGGGGATCTTCCCAACCCAGGGATCGAACTGGGTTACGCCTAACCTGCATTGGCAGGCGGGTTCTTTACCACCTGGGAAACCCATTGTCATATAGGAAATGAAAACAAGAGATAATAAGAGATGTGTTATATGTTACAGGGTCAAAACTAAGGAAGACAAAAATAGTCTAAATGTACCTGTGCGAATACTTAAATAAAAAGCACTTGGTGATATTTTCCATTTCCATAGGGTTAAACTCATATTCTTGATAAATCAGAACTGAAAAGGTACACTGGGATTTGCTATGTCCACGACGATAATTACGAGGGAATGAAGTCAAGACTGACTCACTATCCTATGCCAAAACACTGCTGCTTCTCGATGAAAACGTTTACATCATTTGATGCCCCCTACATTACTAGCGTTCTTATCATTATAATACTGTTCATGACACCGCTCTTTATTCTTTCGTGATTTGGGGTACCCACTAAGAAAGAAAAAAGTTTTAAAGACTACTAAGTCCAGAATAGCAGTTGATAACTCTTTTGAAAATTAAGGTTATTTTCCCCAAGTCTTGCTGGAAACACATCTACCACTGTGCTCAGGCTCTCCTCCCACATTTCCGCGCTGGTGGGGACTTGAGAAGCCCGGGAAGGCTGCTGCACCAGGGGTGGGAGTGGGAGATAGGATATCACCCGCTTGACACTTCGGCACTGTTGCTATGAATGATTCACTCGTGTTTGGCACATTTGTGGCAAGGAAATCTCCTCCTCCCGGCGCTCCTCTCGGCTATCTCCTGCGCTTTGGCCTTTAAGGAGAAGCGAGAGCAGGTGGGCACAGAAGAGCTCGCTGAGTCCTCCTCCCCCTGCTCCGTCCCTAATTTAGCAGTACTTCCGGCCGCGTGACATCATCCCCCGCACCCCGGTGACGTGAGCGGCGGGTGACGTGGGTGCGCAGAGGAGCGCGCTGACGTCGCTATTTAAAGGTCCTCCTGCGGGGAGGATGGAGACACAGCGCGAGCACCTGGCGTGGGGCGCAGAGG
Organism: Budorcas taxicolor; assembly: GCF_023091745.1. NCBI lineage: Eukaryota > Metazoa > Chordata > Mammalia > Artiodactyla > Bovidae > Budorcas > Budorcas taxicolor. Next base: position 10,697,117 of record NC_068919.1, on the reverse strand, counting down.
AACCGGTGGAGGCCCGGAGCCGGGCCGGGAGCCAGCAGAGAAGCGAAGCGCCCGCCGCCGGCCCCTAGGGGAGGAGGGAAAGAAGGGAAGGACGGACCGCTGGGCCTGCGGACCGGCCTGGCTCCCCACGAGGGCCGGTTCGGCCCCCGACTACCGGGCTCCAGGCGCGCTCGCAGCCGCCGTCTCCTCTCGCTCCCTGCAGGGCCCCACCGGCTCCTCGGGACCGGTCCGCGCCCCAGCTCCCGGCCGTTCCCCGCGGCGGCCGCCGCTTCCCGCCCCCGCCCGCGAGCAGGGGGAGGGGCCGCGCTGCTTCCCGTTCTCCCCGCCCCTCCCCGCCCCCCGCAGCCCGCTCCACTGCCGCGCTCGCCTCTCGCGGGCGGCGCTGACCCGGGAAGCGGCGGCTGGAGGCGGAGGCGGCGGCGGGCTGCGGGCCGCCGGGCTAGCGCTGCTCCGCCGAGCGGGAGCTGGAGTCCGGCGGAGGCGGGTGGTGATGGGAGTGTGAGGAGGCAGCGGCGGGGCCCGGGCACTGTGAGGCGGCGTGTGGCAGCGGCGCGGAGAGGAGCAGGGGTGGGGCGCTGGAGCCGCGGCTCTTCCGCGGCGTCGAGCCCCGGTCCCCCGACCCCGGCGCGGGACCAGCCTCCCGCCTCGGCTCGGGCGGGCGCCGGTCGACCCGTCAGCCCCGTGCTCCGCGGCTGCTCGGCCCGCCCGCGAGCTGGGGGAACAGCGTGCCGGGAGCAGCGTGGGGCTTGGCTTCTCTGATTCACTCATTCGCCGCCGCCAGAGCTTGGACCTGCAGCGCTCCGAGGAACGGAGGGACGAGGGACAGCCGCGAATGAAGGGCCGGGTGGGAGCCAGGCTCCATTGTGCTCGGCGGCGGGGGGCGGGCAGGGGCTGAGGGGGGTGGGATCGGGCCCCCTCCCGCTGCTCCCCGGGTGCGCTGCGCCCCCAGCCTGCTGCCAGCCTGGAAATGGCTCCGTGTGTTCTCCTCGGGAGAGTGAATCGATCCTGCCCAGCCTTTTCTTCCTCCTCCCCGCCTCCTCTCTGCTCCCAGTCTTAGGAAGGGGAAAAAAATTAAAGACAGATTCCAATGTGGAGTGCCGAGCGCGTCCCGAGCTGCCGGGTTTGCACGTCGAAGAGGTTTTTCTACATAGCTTTTTTCTAATGTCTGCGCAGGGAAGCAGTGGCATTGCTGCTTTTAGGATTATTTTCTCGTAGGGATCTCTCAAGTGCACGTCGCATTGGGTTGCACGCTCCACCCCCAGGAACCTGGTGTGGTGGAGAAATTTGAACCCGCAGCCTTAGTAGCACCGAAAAGGCCGAGTTACCTGGGCTCTCCCTGAGTGTGGAGGAGGACATGAGCGAAATGACCACCAAGCTCATGTTTTACAGGACTCCGTGAAGCTGGATTCTGCGTTTTCCGACACGTAGATTCGTTTTGTGGAATAAAGTTCACCGCCGTTTCCTCCGCGCAGCATTTTAACTCTAATAAGCAAATGCCACCTCTGTTCGAACGTTTTGGTATTTCCCAGAGAGAAATAATTTTACCTAAGGGAACTAACTGAATTTTCAGCTACATTGAAATACCTCCAGAAAAGGATCTCGGGGGTGGAAAAGCAACTGCGAAACAACAGACGGAGAAATTCATTTGGAAGTTATTCCGTAGCATAAGAGCAGGAACTTACAAGCAAGTTTTCATTGGGCAAAATGGGGTAAGGATTTTTGTGCTTAACCCCCTTGGAGTCTGTTTATGTTTGTGTGTTATTGAGCGGTGGTGGTGAATTGTCTTTGTTTTAGCTTTTCAAACATACTTGCCACCTTGCTAAGCTAGTTTTAGTTTAAAAATATAGGTATGTTAGCCTTTTAAGAAGTTGTTTTTGTAGAGTGACACCAGAGGCCGTGATTAAGGAACATACGTCTATTACTGTAACCAGAATATAGTTTTATTACTGATATTTAAGAAGACCAGACGTTCTGCGCTTTCCTGGTCGAAGTGCTGCAGCAGTTTGTAATCAAAAGTCGTGTCGTCTTAGATTTTATTGCCGGTATCTTTAAAGAGAAGCCCTGAATGCTCTCAGTACTTTGAGAATGATCAGGTGCACAAAGGACAATTATAAAGTAGTGGGTAGGTTAGAGTCCAGTCCTTGAAAAGGATCCAGGGTAAATTGTTCTCACTGTGCCCTCTGTTTTGCCCTTGAGTAGCCAAAGCAAAAATCTATAGAATTGACTTACTGGGGGCATTAAAAAACGAAAATCTGAAAGTCTTAGAAGGACTCCACAGTGCCCTGCACTTGGACATCAGAGCCTGAATAGGAAACAGCTTTTTGCTGAAAGAACTTGTTCACTTTCTCTGTTTTTTGGCTTTTAGGATCAGCTCTTCAGTTTGTGTTAAGTGCCAGGTCTACACCTTCTTTCAGATCCAGAGTCAAGAAAGAGTGCATTTTTCAACCTTTTATTCACTCTTTACACAATAACTTGATAAAATGCTTGTGATTTTTCCTAATTTAAGCCAGATATCTGTAATATATTAATAGAGTAATGATCTGGTTTGTTTCATTGATAGATTTTTTTTTTTTTGCAATGCTTTTTGTCAAAGAGGAACTTCCAGAATTTTCTTTCTTTTTTATTATGGTTGAATAAAGACATCTGAAGTGTAGTTAAAGGACAGAGATTGAAAAGATAGACATGGAAGTTCACAGTTTAGGGGTGTGCATATCTAAACTTTCGTTCTTAAAATGTTCAGAGGAAAGTTCTTAATAGTACTGCCCTTTTTGTTGGAGTTAAAACTTGAAGTTTATTAACTTGAATAAGTTTGAAAATGTTAAGAATGTGTGGTAGGAATCCTTCATCAGGAATTGATGAGAAAGAGCAATACTTGTTTGTAAAACTTCAATGACAAAGTGATGAGAATACATATAACCTGCATGATTTGGGATACTAAGAGCAATTAAAATGCCTCATTCTATTTCTAGTGTTGCTATTAGTAGCTTGGTGATCTGAGGCAGATTGCTTGACCTTTGTGGACTCTTGTTTTCTAATCTGTAAAATGAAAGCCTTAGGTGAGTTTTACATTTTTTTTTTCCAGTCTGTAAAAATGAATTATTTCTTTCTCCTCTATTTTTGTAATTGCTGGTTTGTTTCTTGAAGCAAATCTCTCAGATGGAGAGATTGCTTTTTCTAAGCAGTTGTTAAGCATGTAAGCTGGAAAATAATGGCATTTGAAAAATGTTTTGGATGAATTGTACCAATTTTAATAAGAGAAAATACTGAAAAATAACTACTGTTCAGAATCTTTGAAATATGGCTTCCCTTGAGAGTCTGCAGCCCTTCTGTTTAAAACGTGTCAGAGAAGAAAAATGAAGTGGCAGTTTTTCATGCTGAAGGCTGAGTTCTCTGTAGGCTGTGGAGTGGTAGCATCGTGAAAAAAAATCAGTTTTCCACAACCTTTAAGCTGCATGAATGTCCATGGTTTTACTAAGGGAAGCTTGAGAGGAACTTAATACAAAGAACACTGGTCTTTAAAGCATGAAAATAAGTCCCACACATTTAACATACTAAAGTGTAATAAAATATATTTATAAACTAGCATATTTGTCCTTAATAAATTCTTAAAAGTTGACTGGAGAGGCAAAGGAACAAATATTTATGGCATAATTTTTCTGCAAGTCTGTATTTGGGGCTATGACTCTTTCTCATTAACAGTGACCTGTTTCATCTGAGTTGTTGAGAGAAGGCATTTGTGGAAGTTTCCACACTTGGTCCGTGTTTGTACCTAATAACTATGGAATAAGCATAGCCTCCTGCACCTACTTAAACCAAAAGGAAACAGAGCTTTAAATGGCCTTCAAAGTTTTTACCTAGACAATCCTAAAGTACTTACTCTGACTGGTATCTAAGACTTTAATACTGTGGATGAAGAGTTTCACGTTTTATGAGTATATTTTTTGACTAATGTTAGGTCATAATAGAAGTTTACCTTTGCTTTAATTTTGGATATAATTGCAAGTCTAGGGGCAAAATTGAAACAAAAGGAACGATTTTTACAAGAAAATGAGTGGTTAGTTCAGGCAGAAAAACAAATCTAAGGCTCTTGTAATAGGAGTTTATGAACTATGGGGGAAATGGAAAAGAACAGCTGGAACTGACAGTTGGCAGAATCTGTCAAAGTGTCTTGGATGCTGCCTGAACTGTCTTAATTACAGTGAAGACAGTTGAAGGATTGGTTTGTGAAAGGTGTATCAGAACCCCTAAAAATGAGAGCATGTATGTTAGGTAAAGTCTTGGAAAAGCTTCCAAGCCCCAGCGAGGAGTCCCTGTTAGGTATGACCGCCAGTCCTCCATGTAGTATCTCCTAAAGAGAGCAGTGAGTCAGGAGCTATTTTGGAATGATTAGAGTAGGCAACAGAGATCATAAAATTTCGATGAGGTATTTCATGCTACCTTTTGTTTTGCTTAGCTCATATTGCCAGCTTTTTGACCTCAACAAGGGAGAATCCCCTCCCCTCTCTTATTAAGAGTGAGTTATTTTTAAAGTGTGATTTTTCCCTGCCAATAAGGTTGATAACACTGTTTCTGACTTAACTCACCTGTGGGTGGACGCCTGGAGAAACCTTCTGCTCTGCCTTCCCCAGATAACTTCCTGAAACATGGAAGTGGGTGCTGCCACATTGCAATCTGAACCTTCTTTTCTGGGAGCCAAGCAGACATCTCTTTCTGTCTTAGGCTACTGGGTGCTGCTCTCCGGGAACTGTAGCTAAGATGCAGAAGTCTCGATCCAGCACTGCAGTCTGAATGGGCATGGTTGCAAGGGCAACCACTCACATTTCTAACATCAGAGAAGTTAGATGGAAGTTTTAATTATTTGTTCATTTTACCTCTTTTGAACCTCTATCATGTGCCATATGGAGCAGCTCAGTGCTGCTGATACATAGACTAGTAAAATGTGCTCCTTCCTTTAGGGAGTTTATTGTTTAGAAGTTGGGTCAACAGTCAAGCCTAAAATTAATAAGTACAGTGGAACGCCTAAGGGACTGAATCGTAGGTATCATAGAGATACAAAGTAAGTGTGCATATGGCATTAACTGCTGAGGGAAGCATAAAACTTTTGTGGAGGAGGTAATCCATATTAAATAATGAGAACTGGGCACAGGTGAGCCTTGTAGACAAGTAGCCTTCAAGGCAGAGGAAACGGTGTGGTTGACAGCATTAACACAGTTCAGTTCACTCACTCAGTCGTGTCCGACTCTGTAAGCCTGTGGACTGCAGCATGCCAGGCTTCCCTGTCCATCACCAACTCCCGGAGCTTACTCAAACTCATGTCCATCAAGTCAGTGATGCCATCCAGCCATCTCATCCTCTGTTGTCCCCTTCTCCTACCACCCTCAATCTTTCCCAGCATCAGCGTCTTTTCCAGTGAGTCAGTTCTTCGCATCAGGTGGCCAAAGGATTGGAATTTCAGCTTTAGCAGTAGTAAATATTCCAATGAATATTCAGGACTGATTTCCTTTAGGATTGACTGGTTGAATCTCCTTGCTGTCCAAGGTGCTCTCAAAAGTCTTCTCCAACACCACAGTTCAAAAGCATCAATTCTTTGGCGATCAGCTTTCTTTAGAGTCCAACTCTCACATCCATACATGACTTTTGGAAAAACCATAGCTTTGACTAGACGGGCCTTTGTTGGCAACCTAATGTCTCTGCTTTTTAATATGCTGTCTAGTTTGGTCATAGCTTTTCTTCCAAGAAGCAAGCATCTTTGAATTTCATGGCTCAAACAGACTTTCAAGAGTCAAACAGACTCTTGCAGGTCACAAATAAAACCTTGTGCACACCAGGACCCAGGAGAAGGGAGCAGTGACCCCACACGGGACTGACCTTAGACTTGCCTCTGGGTGTCCAGGAATTAAGACAAGGAACTGCAAAATAATTTGACTTGGTGAACTTGGCTTTATGGGGTACAGCAAGAGACAGGCCCAGAGTCTTACACAGGGCTCAGGTTAGAAGGCCTTGTGGAACAAATAAAAGTTGGTCTGTTTCAGGCTTTTTTGAACAGTGACCCGTTATAGTAAGATAATACATTTTTACCTTACAACCTAGTGCACACATATGTAAATGATAAAATATGAAAAAACACCCTTTGCGTGATGCACTCTAGTATTTTCTATTCTAAGAAAGAGCAATGGTTGAAATGCAATAAACTGAGTTAACATCCCAGGACTAGCAATGGTATTTTGAAAAACACTGCTCTTAGCTCTGGGAACCACTGGCGTGTTTTAAGAAAAATAGTTACTTGAAAGGTCAGGGAAGTAGGTTGAGAAAACAGTTTTAAATATTTAAATTTTGGCTTTGTACATTGCATTCTGTGAAAACACAAAACTTGGACAATGAAGCATGACTTGATAGGGGAAGTGGATAGCCAGCCAGGCCTGGAAAATTCCAGGGTGTTAGGAGAGGAGGGATGGTGTTGGGTTGTGTGTGGTTGTCCGAGTAGGACTTTTTTTTTTTAAGGACCAGTGAATTTTATGTGCAGAGGTCAAAATGCAGGAAGCAGCATGGTATGTTCCTAGCAGAGCCACACACTCAGAAGGGCCGTGAAATAGTGAATTTGGGAGTTTAAAGAGGACATTCTTGCTGGCATACAAATTGCATGGAGATAGAATGTTTTGGAATTCCCCAAGAAGTTAAGTTAAAGGGTACATGGAGTTGCTGGTAAGATTTGCCTTGTATGCTAAAAAGTTATTTGACTTGTGATTAAACAGAATTGTAATTTTATATATATCAATCTACTGGGAGGCCATCCACTGTAAGAAGCATAGAAGAGTTTGCATGTTTTGAGAATGGGTTCCCCCCCCCCCCCGTTTTATTGCAATATAATTGACAAGTAACATTGTATTATCGTAAGATGTACAGCATAACAGTGAGCATGTGGGAGCCTGTGTCTGTGTTGTGAAATGACCACAGGTCCAGCTAACATCCATCCCCTCATCTTGTTAAAGCCTGTTTTTCTTGTAATGAGAACTTTCATGAGAATAGGTTTTTCTTTTAAGATATTAATGGAGTAATTGAGCCCTCACTCTTAATTGAAATTTGAAAGAACTCCTTTTCTGTTTTCGGGGTTTTTCCAGGTAGCGTGTTACACATGAACGAGATCACTCTTGCTGTTTCTTTTACCCTAATCTCTAACCTCCTGTTCCACATAGTAAGGGCTTTTAACCAGCTCCTTTTTGTTCTTATTTCCTTTTATTCTTGCTGCTCCATCCCCCTTTCCCTTGGCCTAATGATGCAGGCACAGATAATAGCCGTGGACCCTCAGGGCTTTCCTCCAGGGCTTACAGACATTTACTCACTTCCAGGCAGTGGAAAAAATGTCAGTCTGTTACACCTCCAATTCTACCATCTCCTTAACTTTGCTTCTGCAATTTCCTTTCTGCTTCCCAGCTTCTCTTTCCTTCAGTATTGGAGTTGATGATGCTTATCTGAGCACCGCCCTCCCCCCCCCCAACCCGCCCTGCGATTTGAAGGAGGGGAGAAATTTTCTTTTCCAGTTTTGTGGTGATGGGCTTGTTAGGACATCCACTCTCAGCTGACAGGTAACAGGACCTCTGTATGGCATAGCAAATTGTGTTATCATGCCAAAATGTAGATTATTACTTAAACTTAGAAATAAGATATATAAGGTCTTGTCAAAAACTAGATCCTAGAGTTTTAAAATGAAAAAAACTTTTTGAATAGTTACATTTTCAGCAGAGTACAAAACTGAATTAGAGTAGGAGTATCAAGATTAATGTACTTGAGTACTTGCACGAAGCTGTTAGTAAGAGGGTATCAACAAGTGCCAGGCTTGGTTACTTTATATATATATGGAAATTGACTTTTGAGGGGAGCAAATGTTAGAGCTGGGATCATTTAGGAGGCAGAATGGATGTTGAAGATGATGTATTTGGTGGTTCTTTTTTGAGGAATTTCCTGGTGGCTCAGATGGTAAAGAGTCTGCCTGCAATGCGGGAGAGCCTGGAGGGGGAGATGGCAACCCACTCCAATATTCTTGTCTGGAGAATCCCGTGGACAGAGGAGCCTGGCAGGCTACAGCCCATGGGATCATAAAGAGTCAAACACTAGTGAGAGACTATTGACTGGGTGGCATGTTAGGATGTGATTATGTAATTAATAAACAACAGGGACCCTGCCTTCCCTCCTCAAGCCCGTCGAAGGGGCACATTGAATGGAAAGTCTTCCTTTGACTTCCTTGGTCTTTACCCTTTGGACGCTTACAGCCACGTGTCTTGGTAGCACATCCATCCGCTAGGTAGGGTTTGTCTCATGTTTCTCTGTACATCTGAAACCAACAAAACACTGGAAATCAACTGTGCTTCAGTTAAAAAACAAGGAATCACAAACATCACCCCCTCTCCCAAAAAAAGCCCAACAAGGCGTCTCATTTTTGATTAGTTACATTATATAGACATTAATCCTTTTAGAAAATATCCTTATTGAACCTCTGTTTATGTCTTTCACTTGTAATTTTCTTTTATTTTTCTTGGCTCTAGAATAGAATTACTAAACTTTCACAGCCAACTTGCAAACCTATCATGGACAAGTAAGTGTATACACTAAAAAATCCTTTTCAAAATATACATGTATAAAGAGTGTGTTTGGGGGAATCTCTTAATTTTGGTTCGGATGTGTTTAATAATTTTGAAGTGAAGGCACAGTATAAATCTGACCAGTGTGACTTTTCTTTTTAGGGTTTTGGAGAATCATGAAAGCGCATTTAGGATAATTACCTTGTTGTTCATGGCAGTTAAGGGGTTGACAAAAGTGTCTTTATACATAGTTGTAAACTGAGTTTAGTTTTAAGTGGTTAAATGTTTCAGATGAAAAGGTGGTTGAGTCTCAAAAGGTCCAACATTGCTACTGCCGTGTGTCCGTTTTTCCAAACTTATGATGTTTAGTTGAAATATTTTTTTGTAGTTAATCCATGGTTTTGTTTTGTCATTTTTGATTAATCAGATGCACTGGATGGAAGAGTAGGGAAAGTGAGTTTCAAATATTTAAGTGTTTGCTGATATAATTTTTAAATGACTGAATATAAGACATTTTAGATAGCTTTATTTCTCAGGCTCTGTTTAGTTGAGTGAAATGTGCAGTTTCTACTTGTGTTGCATATTTGTAATGACCCATGGCTTACACAGTAAAGTGACCCTGTAGTACACAAGATTCATTATGTTTGTGGGATGATTGAGATTTTCCTAGAAATCAAAAGTACTTCTCTGTTAAGGTTTGAAAAGTTGAGTACTTTTTAAGATGGTATAAGGTTTCATGCTCATTAAGTACCTTCATTTCAAAGGAATCCATGTGGTAAGGCAGTATTTATATTCATTTTAGCCCATCTATGAGAATTGAGATGAAGTTTCTGAATCTTCCTTAATGGGCATTTCAAGTGTAGGTAAAAGTTTTTAAAGGCTAATCATTCGGTGGTCTTTAACGTGTAAATACAATCATATAGAACTGAATCTTTGAGGTTAAAATGTTAATTTTTATAACATCTCTCTATATATACTATAAAATTAGGACATCCATTATCACTCTGTTAAAAGAAACATTTATCAGTGAACTTGTGCTCTTAATTACAGTTTGATTTTCCTTTCTTCATTGTAAGTCTAACACTATTGGTCATTTCTGTGCTCCCTAATGTCTGATAAAAAAGATGAAATTGATGAGAATCGGTGCTGCTTGTTTTAAGCAGTATTCTTTAGGGAAGAGATTGAAATTAATCACATGTATGTGTTCTATTTTATTGTGTGGTTTGTCATTACCCTCCACTTGTATTTTTTATTGATTTCTTTTTTTTTCTTTTTAAAGGTTTTAAAAAATTTCATTTCCCTGGTAGGTATAATTTAGAATTAATTTTACAGGGACAAGTATAATTAAGAATTACTTTTACAGGCACAAAACTGAACTTGCTTTTTCATGACCTTGCAAAGAGAAAAAACCAAAGTATTCTTTCTTGTGAGGTTTCTTCCCCCCACAGTGACGAATTGTGAGCCCAATATGGCTTTGGTGTAGCTAAAAACCTTTCAAATATGTAAAACAAACATTTGACTGAGGATCTGGATTTCATTTACACATAACTCTCTTTTCTCTTTAATGGTAAGCTACTGGCAGATGGCAAAGTCGGTTTTCTTTTTTGTATCAGAAAATAAAATTCTAAAATCCAGAAAATTAGCAGTCTACTCAATACTTTCTCTTCGTAGTGCAGTTCACTTTTGCACTTTCTCTCACTTTTGAAAAATCACTTTAATCCTTTAACACAATATTAGCTTTAAAAAAATTGCTTTGCTTTTTGGACATTTTTTTTTAATGTTCTTTCATAAAACATGAAGCTCTTCCATGTTACCTTTGAAAGAGTTGACACCAGTTCCTCAAGGCAGAGCAGTTTTAAGAACCGAGGACTTTTTATAAAGTTACTGAACAAGAGTTCGACAGAAATTAAACACCTATCAAAGCAGCTTTTGCTCCTTCGTGAGGTTGTTTTAAATCATGTGTGTTATGTCGCGTCTGATGCACATGGTCACGTGCCGCAGGGTTCAGAGGGCTGAGAAGAGAATGCTCTTGACTGCCACCCCGTCTGCAGAAGGACTTGCTCCTCATTTGTCCCTGTCTTTAGTAGGAGGGCAGTTCTCCTGGGTTCCCTTACCCTACTGCTCTCCACCCGGGTGCCCTTTCCCAGTAAAATCTCTTGCTTTGTCAGCACATGTGTCTCCTGGGACGATTCATTTCCGAGTGTTAGACAAGAGCCCAGTTTCGGGCCCTGGAAGGGGTCCCTCTTCCTGCAACAAATGGTGACTCTGCCGGGGACTCCTCTTCGCCGAGACTGACATCCTGACCACTCGGGGTACTCAGGGGCCAGCTTGCCTGCCAATGGACCAGACCCAGCGGCCGCAACTGGGACCCTTTTGTCCCTGGTCTCCTCCTGACGCGGACAACTGGCCAGAGTGCCCCGACTGGTAAGGAACAAGAGTCTTTATTGACCTCTCGGCCCTTCCCTCTCTTTCCTCTCCTTAACCCTTCCTATCCTTCCCTGGTTTTCTAGTCCCCTGGTCCTGGACGCAGGAATCTGGTCGAAGGGCCCTCAGCCTGAGCTAAGGATTGGAGACTGATCACCTCCTCTTGGCAGAGAACTCAAATTCTGGTTCTGGTAGGGCCGAGTTCCAGTCCTCCCTTCTCTGGAAGCCCAGGGAAAAGTCCCATAACGCCTGGGTATCTGTAGGTGGCAGGAGACGTCTGTAAGGCCACCCCTTTCGCCCCCCTCTCCCGCCTCCTCCTCCTCCTCCTTTCAACCTGGCTTCCTTTCCTCCCTTGAAATCTTTGATGTTAGTACTTGGATCTGAAGTTCTGTGGCTCTATAGGAGGTTTTCTGAGAGACTGTATTCTTGTATTTAAGGGCTTCCTTAATGGTGGAGCCGAGGTTAAAGCGTCTGCCTGCAATGTGGGAGACCTGGGTTTGATCCCTGGGTTGAGAAGATCCCCTGGAGAAGGAAATGGCAACCCACTCCAGTATTCTTGCCTGGAGAATCCCATGGACGGAGTAGGTTGGTGGGCTACAGTCCATGGATCACAAAGAGTCGGACACGACTTCACTTTCACTTTCACTTTAGTAGGAGGGTGGTGATAGCCATAGCCCAAGTTCATGTCTCTCTGGGTACTGCGTGTTGCATTTCCTAACCACCTGTTGCTGCTAAGTTGCTTCAGTCGTGTCCGACTCTCTGCGACCCCACAGGTGACAGCCCACCAGGCTCTGCTGTCCCTGGGATTCTCCAGGCAAGAACATTGGAGTGGGTTGCCATTTCCTTCTCCAGTGTATGAAAGTGAAAAGTGAAAGTGAAGTCGCTCAGTCGTTTCTGACTCTTAGCGACCCCATGGACTGCAGCCCACCAGGCTCCTCTGTCCATGGGATTTTCCAGGCAAGAGTACTGGAGTGGGGTGCCACTGCCTTCTCCATCCTAACCACCTAGATCATAGCGAAGCACACATGTACAGTGTAAGTTGAGAGGTTTTGGGGAATTAGACCCCACTTTTAGTGTACAGAAAATCCTGATTCCTAGCAGGTGGGTAAAAGCTGGATGTACCAGTTATTTTTCTAATAAACTTCCGTGGTAAATTGTTGGATCCTTTCATCTTTACATTTAAGCATGCCTCAGTCTTAAGTTGTGTTTCCTCCTTTCTGTTTCATTTAAGAAATCTAAAACGGTTATTCTGAATAAGGCTTTTTTGTGAGTTGGAATTTTTTGCTCTAGTTGCTTTCAGTTTCCCTCATTAGGCTCTTAATAACAGTCTCTAGGAAGTTATCGTAAGTGGATTTGACTATCAAAGAGCTTAAAGTACTCACATTAGAAAATTTCTGTCCGTGTTCCTTCGTGGAAGGTAAGTCTATACATGACTAAGCTTAGGGCTATTAATTTGAAGCAACTGTATAATAATATGCAAGTGGGCGTAGCCTACCCTCTTGGGCTTCCCTAGTGGCTCAGACAGTAAAGAATCTGCCTGCAAAGCAGGAGACCCAAGTTTGATCCCTGGGTTGGGAAGATCCCCTGGAGTAGGACATGGCAACCCACTCCAGTATTCTTGCCTGGAGAATTCCATGGACAGAGGAGCCTGGCGGGCTACAGTCCACGGGGTCATAAAGAGTCGGACACGACTGAGCGACTAACACTTAGCCTATCCCTTTACCTTTCTGTGCTTCCGTTTTGCTTATCTTTTAAAACTGCCATTTTCTGTCTTACTCTGTAGGTATGAAACTCTGTCGTGTGGGTTTCAACATTAAAATTCATGTGTTTTGCTTTGCTTAATCACCCTGCCAGCTCCTTTGATGTTTACAGAACGAGAATTCCACCTACTTTTGTTTACTAAGTATTGCCAGGGATCTGTATACATTCAGCTGAATGGGAAGACTCCCAAATCACTCCCAATCAGGTTCTGTTGATTAAAAAAAAATGGTTCTAGATTTCATGGGCTGTCTTTTTCCTTACTCAACTGATAACATGTGGGACTTCAGTTGTCTGGTTTCACTGTTGCTTTCATTTAGTATTTTATTAATGCTGAATTGATATGTATTGCTACGCCTGTGTTACTGTGAGGGAAGTAAGACATTAATGGTAATATTGCTACTTAGGTTTACTTGGTGGCATATTAGGTGTTTATATTGGGGTGTTTAGTGTATGATCTGTGGGGTAAACTATACGCTAATCATGTGGTAGGAAGCTAGCCTGAGAAGTGTTTTCAAAGATGGTGCAGTGGTTACTTAGAAACCAAGATGCAAAATTATATATTCACAACTACACAAAATACATACTGTATGTATAACAAGATTTGAAAGAAAGTCATTAAAATGTTACCATGTTTATTTCCTGGATACAACAATTCTGAAATTTTGTTTTTGAGTCTTTCCAAATCTTTTTTAAGTTTCTTTGTGATTAAGTTCTAGAACTTATCTTGGGTTTTAAGAGTGAGAGTATTAAAAATTACTAATGTCTACCATACAAAGTTATCAGGGGGTCTGTCACTGTTCCTACATATGCATAAATACTTAGGTGTTTGTATCAACTTTAACTTACCTCAAATTTTGTTTTTCTTTTCAAAACTGGCTAAAGTAATTACTCCAGTGGTAGCAAATATTGTTTCTTGTTTAAGTAAGGAGTAGTTCTGGTGTTGGTTATCAGAATGTTAGTACTAATCTTCACTTTTATGGTTAAGGAGCCAGAATTCAAAGGGAAGATGTGCCTGGGGGCAGTTATACCTGGCAGAGCGTGTGCTCCGTCCTCTGATTCCTAGGGACTCTTATCATTAGCTCTGCTGCTGCTGCTAAGTCGCTTCAGTCATGTCCAACTCTGTGCAACGCCATAGATGGTATCCCACCAGGCTCCCCCGTCCCCGGGATTCTCCAGGCAAGAACACTGGAGTGGGTTGCCATTTCCTTCTCCAATGCAGGAAAGTAAAAAGTGAAAGTGAAGTCCCTCAGTCATATCCGACTCTTAGTGACCCCATGGACTGCAGCCCACCAGGCTCCTCCACGCATGGGATTTTCCAGGCAAGAGTACTGGAGTGGGGTGCCATTGCCTTCTCCGTATCATTAGCTCAGGGGACCCTGAGACTCATTTTTTGTTGATTAGTCACTAAGTTGTGTTCAACTCTTTGTGACCCCAAGGGCTGTAGCCACTAGGCTCCTCTGTCCATTGGATTTCCCAGGCAAGAATACTGGAGTGGGTTGCCATTTCCTTCTCCAAGGGATCTTCCCAACCCAGGGATCAAACCCATGTGTCTTGCACTGGCAGAAGGATTCTTTACCATTGAGCCACCAGGAAAGCCCAAGACTCGTTTAGACTGGGGTTTCTAACCCCTCATAGTTTAAAAAAAAAAAAAGGAAAAGAGTCTAATGTAAGCTTAGTGTCTTAATTGACAGTGAGTTTTAATTAAACACATCTTGTTTTCCTTTTAGATGGTACTGAAAGAAACTGCATTCTGATTTTAGTGTACTCAAATCTCTGCTCAATGCATTTTGTTTTGAATACACTGACGTCTTTCTCATGAATGAACTGAAATGTTATTACATATGTTTTGTATGATTTCCGAAGTTGATTCTAAAGTGTAAATTCCATCAGTCAGAGCCCTGTTAACTGCCTTTGTAGTTACTGGACACGTGAGCCTCAAGAACACGTGAGTCGGCAGGGTCTACTTCTCTGAGAAGCTCAGTCTGGAATAAGAGTGCTTGGGATGTTATCTTAAAGCGTGTTTCCTAGAACTTCATGTTGGACCATGAGACTTGGAAGTGGAGGGGTCACTTACAGGCTGTAGTACAATTTCTGAATCGTGAGACAGCTGTAAGTTGTTTACCTCCCTAGAATTCATAAGAGTCCGTTGGGCCATATCATATCCAGTTTTAAAATTGTTATTTTTAAATTCCCCCCCCCCCCCCCCATCCCGAGGTCCCAAACTCTAATGTTATCATTGGCTGAGCAGAAAATGTATAAGGTAGAAGTCAGTAAGGACTGGTGGAGACCGTGGCAAAGTGAAGAGAGCACGTCCTGCCTGAAGGCATTCATACCCAGAGTTCTCACAACCCTGTGCTGAAAACTCTTGACTCAAGCAGGAAGACCAGAGAGCATGGCAGGGCATGGGCAGAAATGAACACTAGAATAGTGGTTCTCAATCTGAACTTGCATTCGAATCACCTAGAGGGCTTGTTAAAGACAGACTGCTAGACTTCAGCCTGAGTTTTTGATTCAGTAGGTCTGTAAGTGGGGCCCACGAATTTGCTGCTCTACTAAATTCTTAGGTGATGCTGATACTGCTGGTCCAAGGACCTTACTTAGCGTCATTTGAAAAATGAAGCATACACATTTTTGAATGAAGCCCATTCAAAAGCTTCAATGATTCTTGAAACCTTTTTGTTCTTCGCTTGCAAGCTGTAAAAAATTTCGAACTAAAGGGAGAAACTCTGGTTGGACTTTTTAATCTTTTTTTTTTTTTAAATAAGCTAAAAGGTCCACTTGAAACTAATCTCTGTCTCTTTAAACCTGATTACTTCTGGCAGTGCTTACCAGCTACCCCCGTGCAGAGTGACTTCTGCTTTCTGGCATTTCTGAATGTATTATTTTTCAAACCACCTGGCAGTGCTTTGACTCCTGAACTGTTTATGCTTTTGGAGGAAGTGTAATTTCTGTCTTAAGTTGTTTATCCTGCTTAGATAGCCTTAAGTTTGTCCACGTGCTATAGTGTTAGTTTTCTATTGCTGTGTGACAATCACCACAATTTTGGTGGCTGTAAAACAACACCCATTTACCTTAGTTTTTGTGAGTCAGGAGTCCAGGGACCTTCATGGGAGCTTCTGCTCAGGGTCTCACGAGGCAGCAGTCAAGGTGGTAGCTGGGGCTAGAGTCTTACCTGTGGACCAGCATCTCCCTGAACGCTCATATGGTTGTTGGCTGCTTGCCTTACCTTGCAGCTAAGGAGCATGGCAGGCTACAGTACATGGGGTCGCAAGAGAGTTGGGCCAACTTATCGATTAAACAGCAACAGCAACAAATAGAACTCATGACAATGTCTTCAAGGCCAGCAGGATCCCCTCTCAGTTCTTTATCATCTTCTAAAGGACTCACCTAAATAAGTTAGGACCACTCGGGGTAACCTTCCTTTTGATTAGTTGAAAGTCAACTAATTAGTGACCTAATTACCCATGTGACATCCCATCCTACGCAACCCTTCTCCACAGGTGGAGAGTTTTATGCAGAAAGTGTCCACCAGGAGGCAGTATTCCTGGAGCCATCTTAGAATTCTGCCTGCTATACCCCATCAAATACCTATGGATGTTTTCCCGATGCCCAAATATCAGTATGCCCACTCCAGTTTTTTTTTTTTTTTTTGAGTTTTAAAAATCTGTAGCCTTCTGCATTCCTGCTCCAATATGGACTGATTACTCTTAAGGCATATTATATAGGCCTCATATTAGACTTTCCCTAAATTTTGGGGGGTGGGAAATCTGGGCAGGCATCATATCTTGTGTCCTGGCCCCTATGCTTGCTTGCTCCATTTATTCTTTTATTTTACTGAAGCTCCTTTTCTTGTAGTTACCTGAAAATGACTAGGTAGGAGATAACTTGAGACATACGTGAAAGTGCCCTC
The DNA here is from genome assembly GCF_023091745.1 of Budorcas taxicolor. Taxonomy (NCBI): domain Eukaryota; kingdom Metazoa; phylum Chordata; class Mammalia; order Artiodactyla; family Bovidae; genus Budorcas; species Budorcas taxicolor. The sequence continues at coordinate 10,680,446 of NC_068919.1, read as the reverse complement.
CCCCTCAATTGAGTCTAGACCTCTAGACAGGAAGTAGTTTTCTGTCATTCCTGTGACGGCACAGACCTGTTCTGGTTTCCGGGTGTTCCCGTTCAAGCCTGCTTGTTCCTGATTCCTTTCTTTGCCTTCATGTGTTACTCTTCCCCCACTTTGTAGCATTTTAGGATTTTTTCCTGTGTGGTTGGAAAATTTCACAATGATGTGGGGTGGGGCTTTTTGTTTGCCTTTTTTTTTTTTTTTTAATTGTTCTTTTGGTCATTGGTGGACCATTTTGGTCTGTAAATTTCCATAAGTTTGGGAAATTTCCTTCTATTAAAAAAAAATCATCTTCTGTTTTTCTCTTTATGAACTGTTAGTTGGATAGTAACCTTTTTGTCTAACCTACCAGTTTTTTTTTTCTTTTGCCTTCAAAGGAAATTACCTTGACTTCATCTTCTAACAGTCATTGAATTTTAAATTTTCACTGAATTTTAAATTTCCAAGTCTTCTATCTCAATGTGTCATCAGTTTGAGATTCTTTTGTTTTCTATTCCCTAAGCTTTCTTTGGGGTTCCTTTTTTGTTTGTTTGGCTTCTTCTTTCATGATTCTAGGCCTGCCCAGAGTATCTGGTGATCCCCATCTGTGTGTTTATGAGTAAGATGCTAGAAAGCTGGTTAGAAGTTTTCTGTGACCCAGTGAGTCCTGTCACCAATGGGCTTCATGTTAGGCATTTAGCTGGTGGACAGGCCAGCTTCTTAGGTGGTTTCCAGGTGTCAGTAAGTAGAAATCTATTCTCTGAGACTGTAGGGCTTTTCTTTAAGACCGTTCAATTTCTCTAAAAGACAGTCTTCCAATACATATACCTTTTGGCATTCTGAGAGCAAAGTACACCATTATATATCTTGGAGGCATATGCTGCTGCTGCTAAGTCACTTCAGTCGTGTCTGACTCTCTGCAACCCCATAGCCAGCAGCCCAACAGGCTCCCCCATCCCTGGGATTCTCCAGGCAAGAACACTGGAGTGGGTTGCCATTTGCTTCTCCAATGCAGAAAAGTGAAAGTGAAGTCCCTCAGTCATGTCCAACTCGTAGTGACCCCATGGACTGCAGCCCACCAGGCTCCTCCATCCATGGGATTTTCCAGGCAAGCGTACTGAAGTGGGGTGCCATTGCCTTCTCTGAGGAGGCATATACCCGCTGTAAACTGAAAACCATGAAGGGGGCGTTTGCAGCATCTTTCTTAATGCTCCAGCCTTGTTTTCTGCTACTGGGGAAAGTAATTGATTCTGGTGGTGGGAAGGGGGAAGGGAACTCTCATTGCTCTGTTGCTTAAACTTTTCAATCAGTTCCCTAATTTCAGATCCGTACTTCACACTCTCTCCTGCAGCTCCTTTGTCTCTCCTTTGTCTTGCCAGCCAGCAAGTTGTTCACCCATTATTTTCCTTTTTGCAGGCACTGTGCACTTAGTTTCCTTGGCTTTGCCACGTCACATACTCTTCTTTCTTCCAAATTACTTCTTTGAAAATGGTATTAAAATTACTTACCCACTGGTGTCACTTCTATGTGGTTATGGGTTTATACCTTCTTTTTCCCCTTTTCATTTTAGTGTAGTTTCAGAAAAGGAAGATAAATACGTGCAATTAATTTGCCATGTTTGACCAGAATCACTGAGCCTTAGCTTTTGAATTTATATAAGGCATTTTTCAGAATGTGTTGACACTGTTGACAATTGATTAGAATTTGGTGGGTGATGAAGTATTGGCTTTCTAAAAATCTCTCCCTGTTAACCAACACTGGAAAACTCAGTGCTTAATGTAAGTAAGCACATCTTAAAATTTAACAGTTAAAGTTGATCCTCAGCCTAAATAAACCTCAGCAGAGCGGAGCACTTAACTCTTTCAACTGTGTCAGGTAGGGTAGGTGTTGCTACAGTTTATCCCCCATCACAGTGCCTCTTGAGCACTTGTAACAAATATTAAATAATTTCATTTGTTTCGTGAGTCACACCAGGCACTGGCAATACACAGATAGGTGGACAGCCACACAAACAAGTGCCATTACTGTGACTTAAGTGCTGTGATAGAGATGTATGTTGTGTTTGTGAGCACAGAGAAGGGGGTGCCACACTTGAATGCTGACTTTCAAACCAGCTTCTTCATTGTCCTCGTTCATCTGCATCAAGAGCGCTTTAGTTCCTCTTCACTTTCTGCTTTAGAGTGTTATCATCTGCATATCTGGTGTTTGATATTTCTCCTGGCAATCTTGATTCCAGTTTGTGATTCATCCAGCCTGGCACTTGGCATGATGTACTCTATATATAAATTAAGCAGGGTGACAATATAGAGCCTTGATGCTCTCCTTTCCCAATTTGGAACCAGTCAGTCGTTCCACGTCCTCCAGTTCTAACTTGTTTTTTTGACCCACATACAGGTTTCTTGGAAGACAGATTGCTAAGTCACTTCAGTCGTGTCCGACTCTGTGCGACCCCAGAGACGGCAGCCCCACCAGGCTCCTCTGTCTGTGGGGTTTTCCAAGCAAGAGTACTTGAGTGGGGTGCCATTGCCTTCTCCGGGAAGACAGATTAAGTGGTCTGGTATTCCTGTCTCTAAGAATTTTCCACAGTTTGTTGTGATCCACACGGTCAAAGGCTTTAGCGTAGTCCATGAAGCAGAAGTAGATGTTTTTCTGGAACTCAACATAGACATATAAAGCACAAAAACAAATGAAAGAGGAGCAAATAATTAATTCCTGTCGCCCCCCCCCCCTTTAGAAGTCACTGCTTTACATAATGGTTAGCAGAGGAACAACGTTAAGTTTGTAGAGTTAATACCACGCTTGTGTTTTACATGAACGAATCAGGTCTCAATATGGAGGAAGTTTTAGACTTGGGGAGATATGCGTGAGAGAGAAATGGGTGCGGGTCTTGGAGATCCTCAGATTTCATTGTGTCGTAAGTTAATTGCAGCAGCTTGGTCAAGAATAATGGCTTGAATTAAGGTAGAGTAGGACATGGGGGGCAGGATTCTAAAGAGATTTAAGTAGTGCTATCTGTAGGAGTTGACAGTGAACTCTGTCGATATAGAGGGGTAGGAAGATTGGCTTGGTCAGCCGTTAGTTGAGGTAGAGAACCAGGAGAAAAGCAAGTTTGCAGTGAGGTGAGATGATCAACTGCATAAAAACTGCTGTATTTATTGCCATCTACGTAGGAATGTTTTGTAGTCAAATATCCAGGTCTGGTAGTCAGGAAAAGAGAACTAGGCTTTGGGGAATCATTAGGATATATAAGCATTGGTTGAAACTTTGAATGTGGATGAGCTCATTCAGGGTATTTATAGAAAAGAGCAGATTAGGCCTCTCTGGGGGAACAGTCATTTAAGGGGCAGCAAAGCAGCTGAGAGAGCAATCAAGCTACAACAGTGAGGGAACAGTGTCAAAAACAAGAAAGGGAGTTTCCAGAAATGAGTAGCCAGGATCAAATGTAGTGGAAACTTCAAATGAGGCAAACAATATCTATCAGATTGGCTAAGTGGTGGTCCTTTAAAAAGGACCTTACCTTGAGAAGTTTGAGCAGCCTGGGATGGATTGCCAGCGGGTGGTGATGCTAATGAAGGGTAAGGAAGCAGAGGCTAGGAGGGTAGGCTTCTCCTTTAAGACTAAGCTTCTCTGAAATAGAGTAGAGCTTCAGCAAGCTGTAGGGTTCAGGAAATTGTGGTGGTTTTGTTTTCAAAATGGGACTAAACATTCTTTTTAGACCCTGAGAAAGGAGTCCATAGCTAAGGGTATTTGAAAATTAGAGTACGGAGGGACAACGACTGAGGAGAGTCATGGCAGAGGATGCCATCTGAAGCACAGGAGGAGTCAGCCCTAAATAGGAGGCCTGCCTTCCTCGTAGGCTGGAGGGACGGACATGTGGCAGGTTAGGATTGGGTTAAGTCTGTAGGTTAAAGGGCAGGAGACTGGAAGGGAGCTCCTTAGCTGGGGGACTCCATCTCATCAACTCATTCCCTGGTTCATGAATAAACAAACACTTATTCTAAGTAGCTTCAATGAATCAGGCACAGTTGTAAGTGTAAGAGATACATCTGTGAACAAAGAGCCTGCCTTTATGGGCGTGCATTCTAGAAAATAACGAAAGGCCATCTGTAGAGGCTGAAGGTTGCTCAGAGCCTTGGAAAGAGAGGTGAGCAATGGGAGAGATGACCGACCGTGAAGAGTGAGGAGGTGGGAGGGCCCGTATCGGGGTATAGCCACAGGTTTTGGTGTTCCTGTTTAAACAGTCTAAATCCAGGGTGCTGCTGTTCCTCAGGAGCAGAGAGCCGTGTGTTAGAAGGGCTCTCCTGGCCTCCATGCGGTTAAAACGGAAGCACAAAAGAGGTGTGTCCAATTTTAATAGTGTTCTGTTCAGAGGGTTTTCATATGCTGCCTTTCCCCATCCTAAATGGCCCTTTTCCTTCTGTAGAGAACATGCTTATCTTAGGAAACCAACCTAGTAAGTATTAAGTTGCCAGAATGCCACCAGTTTATTGATATTTGAAGTCTTTCCTCTGGGAAGCATCCTAGTCCTGTGAAAAGTCCTGGAGCGCTCCTGAGTTCTGGGACTCCATGTAATATTTATCTTCTCAGCCCCCACTTGTGCTGTGTACGCGTGCCATACACAACACGCAATACGCAGCCCAATGCCTTCATGGTAAGCTAGAGTGTAGAAGGGTCCTTGAGTGGATAATCTTTTCTTCTGTCATACCAGGAAGGTCACAGAGGTTAACGTGCTGTCATGACCACTTGAAGGTTACTCTGAGTCCTACTGAGAACTCAGTCCATAACATTACCGTTTCAGAAGCGGCTTTGCAACGCCCACTTACCTTATTTTTCTTACCCTTGATAAGTGTAAATATTCCTTTCGTCCTTTTGAATAGGTGGGCTTTGTTTTCTTTCTAGTCACTCAAAGTACCTGCACTCCTTGACTAATTGTAATTTTACTATCATCACAGCTTGGATCGCAGTTTATTTTTTATGGAAACTTTCATGCTGGAGGAATATGTCTCCAGAAGCAGACAATTGAGCAGCAAATTTAAGTAGCAAATTGAATAGCATTTTTCTTTTTGTGGAGTAGTAAGAATCGGTTATGAAACAGAGACTTTGAAATGAAATTTTACTTCATCTTTTGTTCTGTAAAATGTAATTTCATCATCAAGCTCTAAATTGATGGGACTTACACCATTTTTCAAGTTTTTTTTTTTTTTTTTGACCTTGAGAGATGGATTTAGGCTGCAGAAGCTCGAGCTATGATACAGAGTAGCATGGCACAATCCAGGCGGAGCAGTTTAGAAATCAAGCAGGGTCTCTTGAACCAGCGAGTGGCTGCATTTAAATTATCGATCCTCTTAGCTCTGTGATCTTGGGCAAGTTGCTTAAGTTTCTCAGTTTCCTCATCTGTAACATAGGAATAAAAGTGTGGATGTTAAAGGATCAAATACAAGCAAGTTGTTAACACATTCAGGCACATAGGAACTACTTAAACCACAGCTTATTACTGTAGTTTTATACAGTTAACTTTCTGGTAGTAAACTCAATTTGGGGATTTTTTTTTGGCTTATAAATAAAGAACATGAGAAAAAATTTTAACCTTTGGTACTACTGAAAGGCTTCCCTGGTGGCTCAGCCAGTAAAGAATCTGCCTGCAATGCAGGAGACCCGGATTCAAGCTCTGGGTCAGGAAGGTCCCCTGGAGAAGGAAATGGACAACCCACTTCAGTATTCTGGCCTGGAAAATCCCACGGACAAATGAGCCTGGCAGTCTACAGCCCAAGGGGTCGAAAGAGCTGGACATGACTTAGCAACCACAAGCCACTGCCACCACTACTGAAAGTCAGAGATAAGTTTGTGTGCTTTATTCTGTCCTGATAAAATATCCATTGAATCCCTCTTCCTCTTGTATTTTATATCCAAAAAACTTAATTTGTTTAATGTTCTGATTTCATTGACTATCTTGAAATATCTTGATTTGAGGAGCCCTTGATGGAACCATGAAGATACTAATTCTCAGTAAAGAGGCTGATGTTTAAATATTATATATGACAGGAAAATCACCTATTCTTCTATAACTAACTCTAAAAGATATAAAACTCTTAATGAAAATTCTTCCGTATAGTTAAGCCATCTTATTGGTCATCTTTATTAGGTCTACAGAAGAATATTTAAATATCTGATTGGGTCTTTTTTATTAGATATGCTCACGAATTATGAGAAGCTTTAAAGCCAGATATTACTAAATTACTCAGAGTTTAATATTGGAAAAGTTAAGTAAAAAAAAAAACACAAAAAAGTACTCATTACCTAAAAATATGTTTCTAAATTCTTACAATAGCATTGGTTTAGACCATAAGTGTCAGGAAGGCAGGGGCTGCCTTGTCTATTAATTCATCTAAGAAATGTTTCTTGAGCATCTACCATGCGCCAGCATCCTTCCAAGTGCTGCCAATATTGCAATGAACATAATAGACAAAAATTCCAGTCCTCATGAGATTATATTTTAATGTAAACTGTGTTCAAGAAGTTTCCACTACACCGTTTAGCTGTCCCAGAGACTCAGTGTAAAGGTGCAAATAGTCCCCTTCCGTCGCCAGTTACTGTTAGGGGCTACAAGTCAAGTTATGCTAAGGGGCTTCATATGTCCCCTCCATGGATGAGGCTGCAGAGATTATGGGTCCCTGAAGGATTTTAAGCAATAGAGTGAAATTTCAGTTCACAGAAAAGTGTCACATTTATGCACTAGAAATGAGGGCCCATTTTTCATCTTTTAGTAACTTAGAATGTTGGGTTTAACTTGAATGTAAGTTAAAGTATTAACTTCTTCCAAGTAGAGTTCTCATGTACATAGAGTAAAGAGCCTTAGAATTTTTTGCCTTTTTTTTTTAAAATTAATGTTTTATTTCCATTTGTTTTCAGATGCAGAAGTAACCTTGTCAGTCAGTCCATGTGTTCTTTTTAAGTGAAGCAGCCGAGGCCTGCTAGGTGGTGGTAAAGCTAGCCTGCTATTGGTTGGCTTGTGTTCTTTTCTCTAGAAAGACATATAAAAAAAAAAAAAGAAAGAAAGACATATAAACCACTCAGTACACCATCCCGTAGGATAAGCCAACCTAAAACTTGTCTGTTTGGCGAGTCTGTATACATTTGTCATATTTTGAAATCTCTCTTCTGAATCCTCTTAGCACTTTTTATACGGCATTCGTCACTATCCACTCTTACATAATTGTCTATTATTAGAAACAAAAATTTTTTTCTAGTTGAAACCCCTCTGAGAATAGGATGTATATGTAGTTCCTCTTTGTATATTCCCCATAGCTCTTAACAGAATGCCTGGCATTCACTCGGTACTCAAATTATTAAATATGTGCTCAGTTCATTCAGATGTTCATTTGTGTCCTACTCCTTGCAACCCCATGGACTGCAGCACACCAGGCTTCTCTGTCCATCACCAACTCCTGGATGCCATCCAACCATCTTACCCTTTGTCGTCCCCTTCTCCTCCCGCCTTTAATCTTTCCCAGCATCAGGGTCTTTCCCAGTGAGTCAGTTCTTCACATCAGGTGGCCAAAGTATAAGAGCTTCAGCATCAGTCTTTCCAGTGAATATTCAGGACTGATTTCCTTTAGAAGTGACTGGTTGGATCTCCTTGCAGTGCAAGAGACTCTCAAGAGTCTTCTCAAACACCACGGTTCAAAGGCATCAGTTCTTCGGCAATCAGCTTTCTTTAGAGTCCAACTCACATCCATACATGACTATTGGAAAAACCATAGCCTTGACTAGACGGACCTTTGTTGGCAAAGTAATGTCTCTGCTTTTCAATATGCTGTCTAGTTTGGTCATAACTTTTCTTCCAAGGAGCAAGTGTCTTTTAATTTCATGGCTGCAATCACCATCTGCAGTGATTTTGGAGCCCCCCAAAATAAAGTCTGACACTGTTTCCACTCTTTCCCCATCTATTTGCCATGAAGTGATGGGACTGGATACCATGATCTTAGTTTTCTGAATGTTGAGTTTTAAGCCAACTTTTTCACTCTCCTTTTTCACTTTCATCAAGCGGCTCTTTAGTTCTTCACTTTCTACCTTAAGGTTGGTGTCATCTGCATATCTGAGGTGATTGATATTTCTCCCAGCAATCTTGATTCCCGCTTGTGCTTCATCCAGCCTGGCATTTCACATGATGTACTCTGCATATAAGTTAAATAAGCAGGGTGACAATACACAGCCTTGATGTACTCCTTTCCTGATTTGCAACCAGTCTGTTGTTCCATGTCCAGTTCTAACTGTTGCTTCCTGACCTGCATACAGATTTCTGAGGAGGCAGGTCAGGTGGTCTGGTATTCCCATCTCTTGAAGAATTTTCCACAGTTTCTTGTGATCCACACAGTCAAAGGCTTTGGCATAGTCAATAAAGCAGAAATAGATGCTTTTCTGGAACTCTCTTGCTTTTTCGATGATCCAGCAGATGTTGGCAATTTAATCTCTGGTTCCTCTGCCTTTTCTAAAACCAGCTTGAACATCTGGAAGTTCACGGTTCACATACTGTTGAAGCCTCACTTGGAGAATTTTGAGCACTACTTTGCTAGCGGGTGAGATGAGTGCAATTGTGTGGTAGTTTGAGCATTCTTTGGCATTGCCTTTCTTTGGGATTGGAATGAAAACTGACCTTTTCCAGTCCTGTGGCCACTGCTGAATTTTCCAAATTTGCTGGCATGTTGAGTGCAGCACTTTACAGCAGCATCTTTTAGGATTTAAAATAGCTCAACTGGAATTCCATCACCTCCACTAGCCTTTTTTGTAGTGATGCTTCCTAAGGCCCACTTGACTTCGTATTCCAGGATGTCTGGCTCTAGGTGAGTCATCACACCATCGTGGTTATCTGGGTCATGAAGATCTTTTTTGTATAGGTCTTCTGTGTATTCGGGGGCTTCCCTAGTGGCTCAGACGGTAAAGTGTCTGTCTGCAATGCAGGAGACCCGGGTTCGATCCCTGGGTTGGGAAGATTCCCTGGAGAAGCAAATGGCAGTCCACTCCAGTATTCTTGCCTGGAAAATCCCATGGACCGCGGAGCCTGGTAGGTTACCGTCCATGGGGTCGCAAAGAGTCGGACACGACTGAGTGAGTTCACTTCACTTCTGTGTATTCTTGCCACTCTTCTTCTTATCTTCTGCTTCTGTTAGGTCCATACCATTTCTGTCCTTTATTGAGCCCGTCTTTGCATGAAATGTTCCCTTGGCATCTCTAATTTTCTTGAAGAGATCTCTAGTCTTTCCCATTCTGTTGTTTTCCTCTGTTTCTGTGCACTGATCACTGAGGAACACTTTCTAAAATCTCTTTGCTATCTTTGGAACTCGCATTCAAATGAGGATATCTTTCCTTTTCTTCTTTGCCTTTAGCTTCTCTTCTTTTCCCAGCTATGTGTACGGCCTCCTCAGACAACCATTTGCCTTTTTGCATTTCTTTTTCTTGGGGATGGTCTTGATTACTGCCTCCTGTACACTGTCACGAACCTCCATCCATAGTTCTTCAGACACTCTATCGGATCTAATTCCTTGTGTTTATCACTTCCACTGTATAATCGTAAAGGATTTTGATTTAGGTCACACCTGAATGATCTAGTGGTTTTCCCTACTTTCTTTAAGTCTGAATTTGGCAATACGGAGTTCATGATCTGAGCCCCAGTCAGTTCCTCTCTTGTTTTTGCTGACTGTATAGAGCTTCTCCAATCTTTGGCTGCAAAGAATATAATCAGTCTGATTTTGCTGTTGACCATCTGGTGATGTCCACGTGTAGAGTCTTCTGTTGTGTTGTTGGAAGCGGGTGTTTGCTATGACTAGTGTGATCTCTTGGCAAAACTCTGTTAGCCTTTTGACCTTCTTCATTTTCTACTCCAAGGCCAATTTTCCTGTTACTCCAGGTATCTCTTGACTTCCTACTTTTGCATTCTAGTCCGCTATCATGAAAAGGACATCATTTTGGGGTGTTAGTTCTAGAAGGTCTTGTAGGTCTTCATAGAACTGTTCAGCTTCTTCAGCATTACTGGTTGGGGTGTATGTTTGGATTACTGTAATGTTGAATGGTTTGCCTTGGAGATGAGCAGAGATCATTCTGTTGTTTTTGAGTTTGCATCCAAGTACTGCATTTAGGACTCTTGTTGACCATGAGGGCTACTCCATTTCTTCTAAGGGATCTTGCCCACAGTAGTAGATATAATGGTCATCTGAGTTAAATTTGCCCATTCCAGTCCATTCTAGTTCACTGATTCCTAAAATGTCCATGTTCACTCTTGCCATCTCCTGTTTGACCACTTCCAATTTGCCTTGATTCATGGACCTAACATTCCTAGTTCCTATTCAGTATTGCTCTTTACAGCTTCGGACTTGACTTCCATCACCAGTCACATCCACAGCTGGATACTGTTTTTGCTTTGGCTCTGACTCCTCATTCTTTCTGGAGTTATTTCTCCACTGATCCCCAGTAGCATATTGGGCACCTACCGACCTGGGGAGTTCCTCTTTCAGTGTTCGTTTTGCCTTTTCGTGCTGTTCATGGGGTTATGGGGTTCTCAAGGCAAGAATACTGACGTGGTTTGCCATTCCCTTCTCCAGTGGACCATGTTTTGTCGAACTGTCTACCATGACTTGTCCATCTTGGGTGGCCCTACACGGCATGGCTCATAGTTGCATTGAGTTAGACAAGGCTGTTGTCCCTGTGATCAGTTTGGTTAGTCTTCTGTGATTGTACTTACAGAGATTATATTTTGGAGTTGATAACCATGGAAAACCCACAAGAATCTGTTTCGTCTACAACAATCTTAGAGGCTCTTTGGCTTAGCCTCATATCTAGGTTTGAATTCTGGCTCCATCCTCATCTTGGCTGTGGGATTTTAAATACATCACTTCTGTCCTTTTTCTCATCTCAGAATGGAAAGTAGGATGTGCCCCATCCAGAGTTAAAGTATATACAGAAGATCTGGTGAAAGTATACAAAGGATCTCAGGCCTGATGTACTAATAGCCACTCAATAAGTGGTAACTCTTATGTTTAAAATTTACTTTCTATCATTGTAAATGTGTATGTTTTAGTAACAGTTCTATTACTATATGAAGGATTTATAATAACCTAGAGAAAGTTCTGTGATGAAAAATTGACAATATTTTGTTGTGATTATCAGATTGTAATGGCTTACTAGTTGTTCAGCATGTTTGATTTGGGGCTCCACGGACTGATTTACCCTATGAAAACAAAAGCGACTGATATATGAACTGGAATGGCAATTTATTAATAAGTCATTAGAAGTACAACCTCTCCTCATAGAAAAAGATGTCATAGTCGAAGCCTTGCACTCAGGAGGTTGCTTGATGAGTAAGGGTAATTGATTGGGTATTTAGTGCTACAGTAGCCTTGTACATCATTCTTCACCTGCAGCTGGGGTTGTCAGGATCCCCCTCTCCCCCAGAGAGTGTTAGAGAGCACTGCCTAATCACCTCTCATGAATTACAGGTTACATAGTTATCTGCTTTTATGTTTCATATTCCTAAAGGAAAAAGCAGAACACTTGGAGGTTTCATTCTTAGTGATTAGCCTGTCATTTCTGCCTGAGTTTACAACCTCACTTTGGTTGGACTTGGGGAGCTTATATAGACGCCTACATTTTTTAAAATTTAAACTTTGTATTTAGAAGAGTTTTAAGCATACAAACACCTAAAGAGGTGTGTGTAATTAACCCCAGTGCATCCGTCACCCAGCTTCCACAGTGATTGACATGTGGCACACACTGTTTCATCTGTACTGCTGGTCCCTCTTCACATCACTTTAAAGCAACTTCCATACGTGATATACTTTTCCCTATTTATGATTTTCCTTAGTATATGAGTACTAAGATATGTATCATTAAGAAATAGGACCATTAGAAATATGTACAATGCCATTATCATACCAAAAACCCCACTAATGTGGCTCAGAGGTTAAAGCATCTGCCTGCAATGTGGGAGACCTGGGTTTGATCCCTGGGTCGGGAAGATCCCCTGGAGAAGGAAATGGCAGTCCACTCCAGAATTCTTACCTGGAGAATCCCATGGACGGAGGAGTCTGGTGGGCTACAGCCCACGGGGTCGCAAAGAGCCGGACACGACTGAGCGACTTCACTCACTCACTTGATCAGTGATCAGTTCTCCACAGTTGCCTCCTCAGTCTTTGTTAACCACTGGATTGTTCGTATCCGCCTCCAAGCGCGGTTTACACGTTGCATTTGGTTGGTATGTTTCTTGAGTTTCTTTTACTCCTATTACAGCACCTGCCCTATTCTTGCTGTTTATTTGTTTGCCATCTAGAATTTTCTGCATTCAGGATCTGGCAGGCTATATCCTCCTAGTCCGTGGGGTCTCAAGAGTCGGATACGACTTAGTGATTGAACAGCAGCAGCAGTATTAGCCCTTGTAGTGTTCTTTACCTTGTTCCTCTGTTCCCCTCTCGCTGGTAAACTAGTAGCTAGACCTAGGCCTGACTGGGTTCAGGTTTGAATTTTTCCCCAAAGCGTATGTTGTAGGGGCTGTGATTCACTTCCTTTTTGTCTGTCGCATTACACCAGAGGCACATGGCAGTGTCTCGGCTTTAGTCTTTTTGTGTATCGACCTTGATCATGAGGCTTAGTATTACTGGCTTGCTCCATCCAGCATACTCTTTCAATGAAACCATTTTATTGTAGTTATTTCTAATTTTATTCTCAAGGAGTACCTTGGTGTCAAACATTGTGGCCTTCTAATTTGTTCTTCACATGCCGCCAGAATGATCTTTTAAATATTAATTAGATCACTTACTACCGTGCTGAGAGGCCTTCAGTAGTGCTTGATTACTCATGAACAGGTAAATTTCTAACCATGATCTATAAAGAGCTACATACCCTGGGCTTGATCTGTCTTTCTACACCTAATTTCATGCCATTCTGTCCTTTGAGAGGAAGTATGACGTTGTTCGTAATGTAGGCTCTTGTGTAGACTGTGTGAGTGTGTGATCTTGGGCTGCTCATTCAACTGTTCTGTGCCTTGGTTTCCCCGTATTTTAAAGTTGGCATTTTAAGGGTATATACCAATAGGATTCTAATGGTAAAATAATACATATAAATTACTTAGAACAATGCACATAAAATAATAAATGCCACTGTTAGCTGTTGTTTGTTGCTGGCATTGGTGGTGGTATTTTTTATCACTGTGTTGCAGCCCCTCTGTATTTTTCAGTTTCTAGAACTGCCAAGCTCTTGTCAGCCTCAAGATCTTTGCACGTTGCTTTGAGTATCTCTTCCTGTATAACAAGACCACTCAAAATTTAGTGGCCTACAACAATGGTATCATTTACCTCGCTCATGAACTTGCAAGTTGGGCAGGGCTTGGTGAGGATGGCTCATGCCTGCCCTGTGTGGTACTGCTTGGGATGGCTTCACTGGGGGCGGCAAGATCTTCTTTTAAATGGGTCATGCTTATGGTTGGCAAGATGGTGTTGGCTCTTGACTGAGAACTCAGCCTTGGTTCTGCAAAAGCTGTTTAGCTTTCCTAGCTTCATGGTGTCCCTTGGTATGGTTTTTTTATGTTTCTTTGTGCTTCACATTTGTCAAACTTTTTGGGTTTGTGGCTTTAGGGTATCATCCAGTACGTAAATTTTCCAACTGTAATTTCTTCAAAAATTTTTTTTCCATTTTTCCCATCGTTGAGGATTTCAATTGCTTGTGTGTTAGGCTACTTGAAGTTGTTCCATAATAATTACATTGGTGCTGTATTTTTGTGCTTTTTTCTCTGTGCTTCATTTTAAGTAGTTTCTATTTCTGTGCCTTCAAATTAGCTAGTTTTCTTTCCTTCTGCAATGTTTAATTTGCTGTTAATTTCATCCAGTTTATTTTTCATCTCCAGAAAACTGATCTGGGGCTTTTATATATCTTCAAGTCTCTCCTTAACATGCTATGCTTCCCTCTGCCTTCCTGCACATGTGGAATGTCATTATAATAACTATCTTAACGTCCTTGTCCACAAGTCCTGTCATCTGTCATTTCTGGGTCTGTTTCTGTTGATTGATTTTTCTGCTCTTTCACAGAGTTCATTTTCTGAGTGTTAGATATTTAGAATATTTGTCTGTTGAGTGCTGAATATTTTTGTATTCTAAATATTCTTGTAGAAGGGCCTAAGGAAAGCAGGATATTTTCTAATATTTATGTGGAGGTACAGCTTGTATAGTTGAATAATGCTCATCTCAGAGGGAACGAGGAAGTAGAATATATTGTTAGCATGACAGTAGCAAAGAGTTACAACTTAGGAGATTTTGAATTGGTCAGTGAGCAATTCGAGAATAAAGAAAAATGAAACGTAAGTTTAGTTTCCATTGTCAGACTCCATTATCTTAGGGAGTGGTGAAGGCTCTTGGGTTTTGGAGGTAGTCTTGGATGCGAATCATAGAGATACCAATGCTAGCTGTGACGTTTGGCCAGTTATTTAAAGTACCCCCTCCTCCAAGTCTTTTTTTAACCGAACGTCTTTTCTCTCTTAGAGTTGTTTTGAGATAGAAATGAGAATTTATACAGGGTACTTACATGCAATCGGAATTCAACAAAATGTTACTGATACTTTCTTCCTCTACCTTTTTGTTATTTCATTTTGCAACCGTGCTACTTTGAATCACATGCTGGTTTTAAATGGGGATACTTATTTTGTTACCCTTGAACAATGAGTGTAACTCTTGCTATGAAAAGAGTTATTCTTGAGCTTTACTTTTCATCCAGTTACAAGCAGTTGAAGATGTTCAGTTGGCAAACAGCTTGCCTAAAATTGCTTTAATAAATTCAAAGTTGCTTCTATTAAGATTTTTATGCTAGTTTTTCAGTAATTCTGTTCTTATTAAGTAAATATATTATTTGACATGTATGAGGAGAAACTTTTAACTGAATTTAGAATAAATAAATTCTATAAATGGCAGAGGGTTAATAGGTTTTAACTGGATGAAGATTTGTATTAGGGTATAAATTACCACAAAGTTGGTATGAAGATAACACACATTCATTCTCCTGCAGTTGTAGATGTCAGAAGTCTGAAGGCAGTCGCACAGGGGTGAAGCCGGGCGTCAGCAGGGCTGCGGCCCCTCGGGAAGCTCTACGGGAGAACAGTGTCCTTGCCTCTTCCGCCTCCTAGGGCTGCCTTTCTTGCATTCACGGTTTATGGTCTCGCCTTCATTCCAGAGCCAGCAGGGTAGCGTCTTCCTGTCTCCCTGACTCTTCTTCCTTTGTCACATAACCTTCTTCTTCACTTAAACCTCCCTCTGCCACCTTCTTAAGGACACTTAGGATTACATTTAGGGTCCATGAGCATAATGCATGGACAGAGGAGCCTGGAGGGCTACAGTCCATGGGGCTGCAAAGAGCTGGACGTGACTGAGCGACCAGCGCCAACGCTAGCGTAATCCAGAAGAATCTCTCCGTCTCAGGAGTCGTCACTCGGTCACAGCTGCAAAATCCCTTTTGCCAACAAGGTAACATTCAGAGGTTCTAGGTATTAGGACCTGGACGTCATTATTCAACCTTCCACAGTCATTTCAAGAGGATACCGAATCCTGTTTTTCAAATGGTTTAATTTTTTTTGCAGCCCTAAAGTTAAAAGATATGTCAGTTTACTGAAGTCTTCTATTCATCTCCCATTTTACATTGACTGTTTATAATTTCACCTAGTGAACTGTGGTGCTTGTCCTAACTATGTCCACATCACAAATATTTAGTGGTGATGATTGACAAGAAAAAGATTGATGTCACATCATTTTCAAAAAATTAATATTTCCTAAAGCAGTTCATACAACCCACTTTATAAACTTACTTTTATGGAGTCGTGTGTGTGTGTGTGTGTGTGTGTGTGTAGGAATCCTGTAATGGTTCAGACCACTTTCACAGAAAGTATATAGAACTTTCGTCCAAGTACAACTAGTTAGGGAATTACCTTTTTAAAGTGAAGGGAAACATTTTCCTGGAAAAAGTCCATTATCAGAGGTGAAGTGTTCAGTAAAATGCTGATAGAATTAAATTCTTAAATATTTTTGCCAGAAAGAAACCAAATCAAGATAGGAAAAACAATAAGGAGAAAGTAGAAAGTTTTTTATAAGTGTATAGCTCTTTTATCAAAATATGCATATTATTCCTGTTATGACAGAAATAATCCTTTTCAGAACTGCCCTGTGTAATGAAGCCTAGTCGGTGTCTGAAGAAGATATAAGATACACTGGAATTAATAACTTCTAGTTTCAAAGATCAATGTTTTCACCTCAGACAGGCTAACACTGTTATTACTATTGGTATTATTATTGTATTTTGTTAAAGAGGTGAAATCCTTGTATCAAAATACAGATCAGAGCGTTAACTTGCAGAAGGGAAGATCAGGAACTAGGGTAATTGGCATGACTAAAAATAAGTTTTTAGATTCTTCCAAACCACACTGTCATTCCAAAGAGTGTTATAATACAACTTGTTTTCAAAGGACAAATAAAAGGTAAGTGGAACCAGTCCCCATATATATTGATACATCCCATGAAAACACTTAAGCACTCTTTGATAGTGTTAGCGTGCATAGTAAGCACAGTTGTGTAACTATGCTCCCCCACTTCTGTCACCAAAATTCCAGCCCAGGGGCCAGGCAAGAGTTTCCTTACAGCCGTGAACTTGGGTTTACCTGACGAAAGGGTTCTTTTCCCATCCAAGGGGTTAGTATAGGATACAGTGTGGGCTCTAGAGCCAGGCTGAATTCGTATGCTGGCTCTGCCGGGTATCATCTTGAGAAAATGATACACTCCAACTTGCTCATGTTCAAAAGAAGGTTAGTAGTAACTACCTCACAAAGGTTGAGAGTATTAAATAACCAAAAATTTTACCACACATCTGTTTTGTAAGTTTAAGCTTTTGTTTGAGAGTTTAAGAGTAGCATATTTGAATTTCTTAGTTGGAATCATCCAGTATATGGGTTTCTTCTTTTGGCACAAATGGTGGAAATTGTTGTTAATTTGTATGCTCATTGATTTATAAAAGGGAAACAGCTGAGTTATTGCATCATTCTGACTGCAAAAGGCTAAAATCTCAACTTTCGAGGTCACTATCACGTTTTAAAATTCAATAACTAGTGTTTAAGCTATTCAGTGTTTATTATATCCTGTAATGTTTCAGTTACTACAGGGAATTTCCAGTAATTTGCAATATCAGGAACAAGGTAAAGCAGGATGGTTGAAGATCGTGTTGAAAAGAAACAGGAGTGAATACAGCAGACTCCTGACGTAAGATCAGTATTAGTGGAAGAGAGAACGTGGCTGGGCTTCAGCAGGCGAGTTGTAGTCTTGCTTGGGCGTCACAACAAGCAGGCAGGTTTTTCCCTAGCAGTGTCATACGAAATAATATTATAGGGATCCAATTATTGTTAATCTGCTGAGAGAGTCAGGGCACAACCTTAAATCTTAATCCAGTGAAGGCATTCTTCTAAGCAATTGTTATAAGCAGAAATTTGCTTTCCGACTGATTAATAATACAGAGGGGAGGGAAGGTTTAGTCTTAAATAATTTATGATAGTTAGCAGAATTCTTAAATACTTTTGATGCTTCTGCCAAAGTAGAAAATAGTAGAAGAGAATGAATGCATTTAGGATGCTGGGGATAGGAAGCTGTGATTTTTTTTTTAAGTGTTATGTCTTAGCTTATAAATTCATAGAAAATTTGCATTTTCCTCCATGGTCTAGTCATATTTATTTCTGAAGCAATTTCTTTTTATTATCATGATGTAAAATTGTCATACGATGCTGTGCTGTGCTCATATGCTGTTTGCAATACCCTTGCTGTTAATGGCACTGTTCTCTTTTTGAGAAGTAAGACTAACTTGTTTTTCTCAAATGTCTCAAGAGAGCATTTGATTGAGACTCTAGAGCTCTTTTTCACATGATGAGAGGCTGTTTTTGAGTAGGAAAGATTTAGGAGTAGATTTTACCACTTTGTCGAGAACCAAGGTATGACATTTATAGACGAATTGAAGATAACTGCTTCCTAAGTGGTCACTGACTAGTTGGCTGAGGCAACCTTAATTGGAATTCTGGTATTATCCACTTAGCGTAGAATGTCTGCCAAACACAAAGGCTTTAGTAGGATTGATACTTTTCTTTTACTGATTGGTTCAGCTAATATTTGTACTTTTAGTCACTAGTCGTGGCGGACTCTTTTGTGACCCTGTGGACTGTAGCCCACCAGGCTCGTCTGTCCATGGGATTTCCCAGGCAAGAATACTGGGGTGAGTTGCTGGTTCCTTCTCCAGGGGATTCTCCTGACCCAGGGATCGAACGCGTGTCTCATGCATTGGCAGGCAGATTCTTTACCACTGAGCCACCAGAGAAGCCCAGTAGTTGACTTAGTGTTTAGTTAATCCATCATCTTCTATGCTGTGTTAGCTGGAGAACCAGTTAGGGAACTGTCCCTAGCCTTAGACGACTGGCTTTCTTAGAGTTGATATTCTACAGGATTTCTTAGGACAAGCTTGCTGGTTCACAATTAAAGATGCACAAATAGTTTTAGGTTATCGTTGTACAGGATAACTCTAGGTATTTTTACACACCATAAAGAGAATTCTGAGCAGAACTATTTGATGGAAAAACATTTACATCAGTGGAAATCTGTGGATGATTTGTAAGAAGTATTCTGTAGGCAAGAGTGTCCTCAAATCTGTTTGCTACATGACTCCATTATCACTTTGGCTATAATACTTTTTTATTTATTTATTTATTTTAATTTTAATTTTTACTTTATTTTACTTTACAATACTGTATTGGTTTTGCCATACATTGACATGAATGTAATACTTTTAACTGTAAACTGTCATTCACTTTTTTTAAAAAAAAAGTTTAAGGCTTCTGTTCAGTAAAGTGCACAACTCTAGAACTCAGTGAATGTTTACATGCGTATTTGTTTATGTAATCACTAAGACAACATTCCACTAGCTGCGCTTTTTTACAGCAAGAAAGTACATTGCATTAAAAGTATTTGCTTAAATTTTTCCTAATTATAAACATAGTACGTGTTCACATATTGAAAAGTTGTGATAAAAAAATGTCATTTGTAATCCCACCACCAAGTCTAAATGTCTTGATATATAATCATTTATTCATTTATTAAGTATTTTCTGAGTGCCTAATATGTGCCAGGTATTTGAGTTGCTGGGAACACAGCCCTGATAAAAAACGGTAAACTCCTTGCCCTTAAGGAAATAACACTTTAGCTGGGGGAGAGGGATAATAAATAAGAAAATACGTTGCACGTTAGATGGTGATAAATGCTGTGGGGTACAGTGAAGAAGGGGGATGGGGAGTCCTGCGAGAGGAGAGGAAGGGCCACAGTGTTTACACAGAGCAACCAGGAAGGTCTCACTGAGAAAGGAACACTTGAGTAAGCACCAGAAGGAGGCCAAGGAAGCTGCTAGATCTGAGGGGAAAGACTACTTCAGGCAAAGACCCCGACGGAAGAGGTGCTTGGCCTCGTGTAAGAAGCAAGGAGGCCCACTGTGGCTGGAACAAAAACCAGTAAGCTACTGACAGGTTGGAGAGGGAGCAGGCACCGTACTGAGTGTGCTTCCTCCTGACCTGAGATGTGATTCCACGGGAGGGTCAGCTTGGAAGTGGGGCTGCCCACCAGACCGCTGAGTCTAGGGCTTGGGGTCAGGGGGTCGTAATGCAGCCGGGGCGGGGACACACCGATGGAAGGGCGTTAGACCTTGTCAGGACTTTGGCTTTTCCTCTGAGATGGGAAGCCACTGGAGGGTTTTGAGCAATGACTCATCTGACTTAGGTTTTATTACTTTAAAATTCTACATTATGAAATGTTGTAGAGATACCAAAAAAAAGTAGAAAATGGTACAGTCTCCCGTACCACCATTTTCATACCCAATTCAGCTGCCATCTCATTTTGTCTTCACTTGGTTTGTCCTGACCTCTCAACCTTTTCCTTTTTTTCCCCTGAAATATTTTAATACTAGCTTAGATTTTTGGAAGGATCACTCTGGTTTATGTATCCGGAGAAGGGAAGGCAGGACAAGGCTAAATATAAGTATATCCTCTATGGATATTTTTTCTGTGCATATGTAGTTGACCCTTGAACAACACAGGTTTGAATTGTGAGGATTAAGTTGCGTGGATTTTTTTTTCACTAAATACATGCTACAGTACTGCACAATGAAAGGTTGGTTGACTCCACAGATACGGAGGGTCAACTGTAAAGTTGTAGTTGAATTTTTGGCTGTCCAGAGAATTGGTGTCCCTAAACCCCATGTTGTACAAGGTTCAAATGTAGATAAATTTTTAAAAATTGAATCATACTGTGTCAATGTTATATATAAACTTTTTATTTACTATACTGGACACCGTATGTCATTGAATATTCAACAACTTTGTTTTTTAATAGCTACATAGGATTCCATTATATGGATCCATTATATGGTCCATTGTATGGACCATGTCCATAGGGTCACAGAGAGTCAACACAACTGAGCAACTGAACACTTCACACACCATGATTTATTTGATCTTACATCATTGGACGTAATCTTTGCTTGTAAACAGTGTGGTGATACATCCCTATAGCTAAATCTCTGCATATATATATATATATACATTAATGATTATTTCCTTAAGGTAAATTCCTAGAATGGAATTGCTCTGTCAAAGGATATGCACAAAAATTTAAAGCTTCTGACATGCACTGTCAAAGTGTTTTTGGGAAGACTTTACTAATTTATACTCCCACCAGCTGCTTCTGAAAGTATCAAATTTCCCTAAACTCTATTGCTGAACTTTTTCATTAAAAAAAAAAGGGTTTCCTGTTTTGACAGGTGAAAAAATGATAACTCGTGGTTTGAATTTGCAGTTCTTCAGTTTCTAATGAGGTTGACCTTCATTTCCGCTTGCAGTTTAAAAAATATGCTTCTTCATATCATTTCCTAGCTGTGTGACTTTGGAGAAGTCACTTAGGACCTCTGCTTTTGTACTGTGAAATGGGTGTTGTATACCTGCTTCACAGGGTTTTCATGAACATTGAATAAAAACATTTTTTGATCTAAGTTCTAAAAAACTTTTTGACCATGATCCACAATTTTTAAAAAAGTCCTACTTTGTGACAAATTAATATAAATATGTAGCCAGAATTTCATGAAACAATGTGCATACCCTTACCGAGTGTGATATACTCTGATATTTTACGTTTTTAGTCATTTTTAAAATACCCATTAAATTGATCATAACCCTCTGAGTTGTAACCCAGTGTTTTCTCATAAGCTCTGCGTACATAATGTATGTCAGCTTCTCTTCTGTCTCTAGTGATTATCTCTTGTAGGTAGTCCAAAAGTCAGCTGCCTCTAGTAATTTACCTCCGCTGCTAAGTCGCTTCAGTCGTGTCCGACTCTGTGCGACCCCATAGACAGCAGCCCACCAGGCTCCCCCATCCCTGGGATTCCCCAGGCAAGAATCCTGGAGTGGGTTGCCATTTCCTTCTCCAATGCATGAAAGTGAGAAGTGAAAGTGAAGTCGCTCCGTTGGGTCCGACTCTTAGCGACCCCATGGACTGCATCCTACCAGGCTCCTCCGTCCATGGGATTTTCCAGGCAAGAGTACTGAAGTGGGGTGCCTTTGCCTTCTCCGAATTTACCTCTAGTAAATTCATTTTCAGAAAAGCTAAGTAGTAAACAACCAACCAGCCAAATATAGCTTATTGTATTGCTGAATCAAATTTTTGGTCAGTGAAAAGCGAACGTATTTGTTTGGGCTTTTGTGATACCATTACGGCTGAACTGTTACACCATTGTTGTGAAATAGATCTAATGCATTTGAGCAAAACATCACATCGTTACAGGGACTGTTATTTGCAAAACCCCAAACTGGGACATAGCATCTGAAAGAATTTTGCCTATAATTTTTGTTACCTGACAAGCTGACAAAAATTGGAAACATAAATCACTTTTAGTTATATTTAATACAGCCTTTTTCAATTGAAAAATAAAATAATACAAAGCTAGAGTGTCCTGAGAGCCTGGGAATGGGCGGCCCCCGTGCATACAACGCTGGATGCTGCTCACTGGTAGATTTGTAGCCGAACCCCTTGAGGACCACTCAGAAAGGAGATAAATCTAATTATTAGCTGTGACTAGAGGAAACGATCAGCTGAAAGTGAGAGGCACTCTCCAGCCTGAGGGCTGTTGGAATGAGAGATGCAGAGAGAAATAGAGTGGGAATGGACTGGGGGCATTTACTGTCTGGAAAGCACGTATTTGAGGAGTGTAACGTATTTGAGAAGACAACTCTGTTGTTTCTTTGGACCTCTAGTTCAACATTAAACATGTTTTATATGTTAAAATCATTTTTTGATGATAAGCCAGGAAAAATTTTTAATGACTCCCCAGTTAAAAGTTTGACTAATAAACATGGCTACTCTGCTCCTCACTCCTCCATTTTGAAGTATGTCAGAAACAATTTGGTACAAAAATATAAACATTCAATTTGAATGTCTACTAGAAAATTACTTGTTTTGAGTTTTTAGGAATGGGCCACATGTATTAACAAGAATTAAATTCTCATTAACAAGAGGCTATTTCCTCAGATTTCCCTGGTGTATACTGTGGGTTCTCAGAATATACCATTATTTAGTGGAAAGCATCTGGGGAAAGAAGAATATTTAAAGTCTTGTGTAATTGAAAGTACAGTGCCACTCTTAAATGTAATTGAGTTACCATATATTTTAAAATGCCAAGTATTTTATCTGACATGAATAGGATTTTAAATGGGCAAGTAGGACAGAGATGATGTCACTTGGAAGTTATTTAATAAATAGCAAGGTTCTTTGAGTACTGAAACTGTTGCTTAAATATATAGATTGAGTGGGTTTATTCGCTCTTTCCTATGAATTTGAGCATATACTTTTGATCTTTTAAATGTAGCTACTGGTTGAAGTGCCTAAGGAAAATAAGTACTATAATCTTTTAATAACTAGTGCTGTGGCTTAAGGGCTGAGATTAATTAAAAACAAAACCTCTTAAAATGATAGTGGTGTGTGAGTATAAAACAGTGTTGTTACTATTGAAGTATAATTTTATAATTTAGTAATCTTAAACTCTTAATTGAAAATGTTACTTTGATTATAGTTTCTTTAGATATGCTAATTAAATCAAATACTTTATGTCATGAAAATATTTCTGATGCACAATTTTTATGATAACAATGATTTTCTTAAAAAATCTTTTATTTGAATGTGTACTTAACCAGTTCAAAGACCAAGGAATTCAGATCATACACTTAAAAAAAAAATTCTTCCCGAAAAGCCATTTTGTAGTCATTGGTGTCACATTTTAAGTCAGTATACTTATGTTATAGCAATGTCCTTTACAATTTTGTATTTGCTGTGTAGTAAACTTAGAAGTTTAAAAAAACACGTGAAAGTGAAATCACTTGGTCGTGTCCGACTCTTTGCGACCCCGTGGACTGTAGCCCAGCAGACTCCTCTGTCCATGGGATTCTCCAGGCGCGAATACTGGAGTGGGTTGCCATCTCCTTCTCCAGGGGATCTTCCCGACCCAGGGATCGAACCCAGGTCTTCCTCATTGCAGGCAGACGCTTTAGCTTTACCATCTGAGCCGCCAGGGAAGCCCTGAAAAAAAAAAACCACAGCGGCCTTGTTTCGGGTGCATCACTAGATGGCGCTGTTGTGGTGCAACTGTGTGCAGGCAGCCATTGGAATAAACTGCTTTACTTCAGAGTAAGTCTGCGGTGCTTGTTTTTTAAAGAAAATTAAAAATGGATAAGTAATCACCTGCTACATAACATGATAATAGAAACACATAGTTGGTACTATGCAGTCATAATCTTTGAGCAGCGTCAACATAGCTCTTTTAGCAGTAAGATTTCTCTTAGAGGCATTGTGTTGTGGGGAGTAGAACTGGGTGGAGGGGTTGGAGAGGGTTTAAACCAATTACCTGACAATCCAGTGGAATTACAGTTTATATTATTAACTAGTATAGGACAGTGCTTCTGAGGAAGTTCCAGTGCTTGAGCTCCAGCTTGTCTGAAGACATACTGTGCTGAAACTGAATTCTTTAGGCATTACATTTGAAGTTAAATAGTCATTAGCGTCCAACGACTCCTTGCCCATATCCTTTTGGCCTTAGCAAGTATTGTACAGCTTTTCCTTCCATTTCAAATTCCAAAAATCAATCTAAAGATGGAATGTTCTTTGTCTTACTTCTGGTGTATTTACTTCCAATGAATGAGGGAAGTGGACATTCCTTCAACACTCCCAGACCCACAGTCAGGCCCCTTTGGATTTCTGCTCCTCCCCTACTCTTCCTTTATTCTCTTTATGAATAATAAGAATGCTTTCGTACATGTACTGTTGGTTGAGTTCCAAGCTAAAAACTGTCACTTATTCTGTGATCCTTTGGTGGTCTTCAGTAGTGGTCCCTTAGTGTTAACTGAGATGTAAGTGTAGCTTCCTCCACTTAAGAAGGTCTGTTAGCCCAGTACGTTACAAGTTTTAAACGTTAAATAGCACTTAAAAGTTTGTAGAGATGAGTACTAGTTTCCTTTCTCATCTCTTCCTTCATCCCCATGGGCAGCTGCTTTTACAAATTCTGATTTTTATTTCTCTTGGTAGTGGCCTGTGTAGCTCTACTCTGCTGTTATACTGCTATTTCTTGATTAAAAGATTTCGACACTAAATCCTTATAGCAGAAAGTCAATTAATAATGAACTTTTATGATTTCCATATTTCTCCCACCCATCTCAGTCCGTCCTATAAATGCTTCCATTGATTACCTCTACAGTATTAAATGGGGCCCTAAAAATGTAATTGTGTGTACTGTGGGTCTGTGTTGCAAAGTTAATGAATGACCAGTGTGTAGCTAGACAGCCAGGAGAACTGGAAGACCACCAGTCACATTCTATGGGGGAGCATATTGCTTCAGAGTTTACTATATGTAAACCTCTTTCTTCAATTACCATTTGTGTAATTTTTTAAATGACAATTGCCTGGAATAACTAGGAAGCTTCTTTTATCACATAAAAAGCCTAGAGGCTGATTCATTGAGTCAATAACATAATCAAGGAGCCAGATTCTTGGTTTTTCCATCTACTCTACTTCACGATGTTGGCTTTCTTCTCAGGTTAGCTGCCCTCAGGCTTCCGGGTGGCACTCATGGTAAAGAACCCACCTGCCAATGCAGGAAACACAAGAGGTGTGAGTTCGAGCCCTGGGTCTGGAAGATCCCCTGGAGAAGGAAATGGCAACCCACTCTAGTACTCTTGCCCGGAGAATCCCATGGACAGAGGAGCCTGCCGGGCTACATCCCTCGGGGTCACAAAGAGTCAGACACGACTGAGCTACTTAGCACAGCACTAGCTGCCCTCAAGGTCCTAAAATGACTCTTCAAGGCTGGGTGTCACCGCAAATGCAATGTTATTCAAGAGAACATCCCTTCTGAGGTGTGTATCTTTTTGTGGGTGTACCCAGAAGCTTCCAGCAAGTTTTCCCTGGTTATCTCATTATCCAGAACTACTTCAGAGGTATGTTCCTAAGCAGCCTTCTGGCAAGGAGGATGGAGTTGCATTGATGCTCTTAGTGAAGCTCACAGATGTGTGGAGGAGCATAGGGAGCACCATCTGAGGTGCGCTGGGAAGAAGCCAGGAGGAACAGTTGGTGGATGGTTAGCCAGCAGCGTCTGTGATGTCAAAGTCTTCATGGAGGGTATCATCTACCTTGTTTCTTACATCTCTGCCAGGCTACCTTCTTCTGGAAAATTAAGTAGAAAGTCTGGGAACTGTTTGAAATCATAACTTTCTTTATGTCCACTTTGCTACAATATGTAATTGTACTTACATTTCTGGAAAGGATATTTGTAAGCTAGGTATTAAAAGAAGACTAGGAAATGTATAATTACTCTCTATTCCCTTGAGCTTGGTTGTATTTATTGGACCCATACTTTTACACTTCCTTAGAACAAAAGTCCATTGGGCAATCACTTAATATTTGCAATAGTATAAACTTCAGTAGTAATTAAAAAAAAAAAAATCATGGTTGATTTTTCAACTAAAGCTATCCAAATGACAAATGTTAGCTTTTTGTTGTATTCCTGGATCTAGAACTTTTATTTCTCTTGGCAAATAGTTTTTTTGTTTTGCTTCAGTTTTTCCATGATCTTCCTTTCTTATCATACAGATAGATGCCTAAGAGTTAAATGCAATAATTGTTTATGTTAATTTTTATGAGTTTAAATAAACTTTATTTCTGAAACAAAATTCCGATTTTACTACATTGTCCTCAGGGCCATCTAGTCTTTACATTCCTCTAGTTTTCGACATCCATATCAAATTGTAGAGTTCATTCCTGTATGTAGTACTTTACAGAATTTTAGCCCATGATGACGACATTCAGAATTCTTTTTTAAAGCTTTTTATTTACCTATTCTTGGCTGTGCCGGGTCGTCTTTGCTCTGCGAGCGTTTCTCCAGTTGTGGCTGCAGCGGGAGGGCTTCTCACTGCCATGGGTTCTCTTGCGGATCACAGGCTCTAGGCCCGCGGGCTTCAGGAACGGCAGCGCAGGAGCTCAGCAGCTGTGGCTCCTGGACTCGAGAGCGCAGGCTCAAGAGCTGTGGCGCGTGGGTTGGCTGCTCCATGGCCTGTGCGATCCTCCCCAACCAGATAGCAAACTCATGTCTCCTGCATTGGCAGGCGGATTCTTTACCCCCGGGCCATCAGGGAAGCCCAGGATCTCCAGAATTCTATAATATATATTATATTATACCAACTTTTAGAATTATTTTATGACCTTCCGGAAAATACTCACGTAACCTCTTTTAACGGGTCGTGAACTATTGATGGAAGAAATTACGCAGCAGACGATTCTCTAAGATTCAAATGTGTGTGTGTCTCTCTCTCTGTGTCTGTGTTTAGTTTTGTTTCTCTAAGCTCATTTAAAGCATTCCCTGCCAAAACTTATTTGCTTTTAAAGATTTTTAGATTAATATTTAATTTCTTAGGAGAGTTACTCTGTGGTGTTTGTATCTGTTTAACAAATCATACTGTAGTAAAGACTAAAGGCCTCGATTTTGTGTTATGCTGTATATGTGTATTCTGGTAACAGTAATGTCAATAAAGATGGTAGAATATATTAATTGGCTTTCGGTGAGATGTATTTACCCCAAAGTTTATCTTTCCATTCTCATATTGTAGTTATAATCTAAGTCCTATGAGATGTTACTGTGCTCCATGAAGAATTCTGGGGTTAGATCACTTTGCTGCATGCTGGGTTGATTATTCAGGGTTAAATGGATTTCTTTACTGCAGGACTTCTCAGAACTTTATATTAACATGCTTTATAAATGTTTCCGAGTGGGACACACACAGTGTTTGCAGTACTTATTTAAACATGGAACACTCAGTGCTAGGACTTTTGTTCCATAGACCATACTTTGGAAAATGCTGGTATTTGATGCAGTTGGTTTTGTGTGAATTGTTATTAAGGAAATAGTGTGTCTAACCTTTATTTACAAGTGCCATCCAGTTTATTTGAAAAAGTATTACCACTTGAGCACTTGGGATAATCTGTGTCAAGTGCTTTTCAGATGCTTTAAGAGATAAGAGCTTTGAAATTTCAGGTATAGCTTCTCTACTGCTGTCTGCAGCTTTTCTCTAAAATGAAATTTATCCACGTGCTTAATATTGATATATGTCTTAAATAGACTAGTGATAATCTCTCTTAATGATTCTCAAAACTTTTCACTCCAGCCTGGTTTTCTCTGTTGAGCCCGAAAGTAACATTTTAAGTTCCCTTCCTGATAGTTTTACATGCAAACCCTGTACGCATTTGAACTTGGTCCAAACTGAGAGCTCATCTTTCCCTCATCAACCAACCCCCAGTTCCTGACTGTATTTTCTGTTTACCATCTTGCCTAGTGGCACTGTCTTCTTTTCAGTTACCCAGACCAGGAACCCAGGGGACAATTTCTTAACCTTGGCACTGTTGACATTTTTGGCTGGATAGTTTTTTGTTGTAGGGGGCTGTCCTCTGCATTATCAATATTTAGCAACATCCCTGGCTTCTTCCCATTAGAAGCCAGTAGCAGTCTTCCTCAGCTGTAACTGTACAGAATGTCTCCAGACTTTGAGAAATGTCCCCTGAGAGACAGCTCACCCCAGTTTGATGAACCACTGCCCTACTTACAAACTGTTACTTAATCAAACTGTTTCTACTTTCTTAACTTACCTTTAATCCCTTTTCATGTCTTCATTCCAGTCCCTAACCTCCTATCCTTTTTATTATTATTTTTTTAATACTTGGGATCCTTTGTAAGGTTCTGACTAGCATCCCTATGTCCAATGTTCAGTTCAGTTCAGTAGTTCAGTCCTGTCTGACTCTTTGTGAACCCATGGACTGCAGCATTCCAGGCCTCCCTGTCCATCACCAACTCCCGGAGATTACTCAGACTCATGTCCATTGAGTCGGTGATGCCATCCAACCATCTCATCCTCTGTCGTCCCATTCTCTTCCTGCCCTCAAACTTTCCCAACATCAGGGTCTTTTCAAATGAGTCAGTTCTTCACATCAGGTGGCCAAAGTATTGAAGTTTCATCTTCAGCAGTAGTCCTTCCAATATTCAGGACTGGTTTCCTTTAGGATGGACTGGTTGGATTTCCTTGCATTCCAAGGAACTCTCAAGAGTCTTCTTCTCCAACACCACAGTTCAAAAGCATCAATTCTTTGGCGATCAGCTTTCTTTATAGTCCAACTCTCACATCCATACATGACCACTGGAAAAACCATAGCCTTGACTAGACGGACCTTTGTTGGCAAAGTAATGTCTCTGCTTTTTAATAAGCTGTCTAGGTTGGTCATAGCTTTTTATCCAAGGAGCAGGTGTCTTTTAATTTCATGGCTACAATCACCATCTGCAGTGATTTTGGAGGCCCCCCCCAAAGAAAGTCTGTCACTATTTCCATTGCTTCCCCATCTATTTGCCATGAAGTGATTGGACCAGATGCCATGATCTTAGTTTTCTGAATGTTGAGTTTTAAGCCAACTTTTTCACTCTCTTCTTTCATCAAGAGGCTCTTTAGTTCTTCACTTTCTGCCATAAGGGTGGTGTCATCTGCATATCTGAGGTATTTCTCCCAGCAATCTTGATTCCATCTTGTGCTTCATCTAGCCTGGCATTTCGCATGATGTACTCTGCATATAAGTTAAATAAGCAGGGTGTCAGTATACAAGTTTGATGTACTCCTTTCCTGATTTGCAACCAGTCTGTTGTTCCATGTCCAGTTCTAACTGTTGCTTCCTGACCTGCATACAGATTTCTGAGGAGGCAGGTCAGGTGATCTGGTATTCCCATCTCTTGAAGAATTTTCCACAGTTTGTGGTGATCCACACAATCAAAGGCTTTGGCATAGTCAATAAAGCAGAAATAGATGTTTTTCTGGAACTCTCTTGCTTTTTGGATGATCCAACAGATGTTGGCAATTTAATCTCTGGTTCCTCTGCCTTTTCTAAAACCAGCTTGAACATCTGGAAGTTCACGGTTCACGTACTGTTGAAGACTGGCTTGGGGAATTTTGAGCATTACTTTACTAGTGTGTGAGATGAGTGCAATTGTGCAGTAGTTTGAGCATTCTTTGGCATTGCCTTTCTTAGGGATTGGAATGAAAACTGACCTTTTCCAGTCCTGTGGCCACTGCTGAGTTTTCCGAATTTGCTGGCATCTTGAGTACAGCACTTTCACAGCATCATCTTTCAGGATTTGAAATAGCTCAACTGGAATTCCATCACCTCCACTAGCTTTGTTCGTAGTGATGCTTCCTAAGGCCCACTTGACTTCGCATTCCAGGATGTCTGGCTCTAGGTTAAGTGATCACACCATTGTGATTATCTGGGTTGTGATGATCTTTTTTGTATAGTTCTTCCGTGTGTTCTTGCCACTCTTCTTAATATCTTCTGCTTCTGCCAACCCACTGTCTTCGGTGCTACTGAATTTACTGTTCTAAAATGCAAAGCTGTTCCCTATTTACATGTCTCAGTAGTTCCCAGCAGGTACCCTCATGAACTGATTTCTCTATCTCTAGCCTCATTCTTCAAAGTTACTCACACTCACTGAGGGTCATGCTACACAAGCTGAGATACTGTGCCGTGGTTTCAGGCTCTTCTTAGGCATCAGCTTCTCCATAGTAGCCCTTACCCACTTATTTTCAGAGTCTCTGTCATGCTGAAGAGTATTTATTTGTTTAACATATCTGTCTTCCCACACCAGGTTGAACATGTCAAAGGCAAAGACCATCTCTCTCTCTCTCTGTTTTATGCATGTGTTAGATATTCACTAAAAGTGTGTATCACCTATTTGTATGCCCTGATACATGTGGTATCACCCTCATTACTTCTTGAAATTCTCTTCACTGTTTATCAGCTATAAACTTATTTTCCTAGTCTTTATCATCCAG
Source organism: Budorcas taxicolor (assembly GCF_023091745.1). Lineage (NCBI taxonomy): Eukaryota > Metazoa > Chordata > Mammalia > Artiodactyla > Bovidae > Budorcas > Budorcas taxicolor. The sequence continues at coordinate 10,649,941 of NC_068919.1, read as the reverse complement.
ATAATGATGGCTAGGCTTCTGACCACAGAAATCTTGAACTATAACTTTCTTTAAGAAATCAGAGAAGAATTGAAGAAAGCAGTGTGTTTAGTTGATGTCAGATGTCATTTGCTTGTAAAAATATCTAGTTTACCCTAAAGGCTTTTATTCGGAATGGGATTAAATTGAGTGGAATAATTGTGCAGATTAATTGCACTGTGTGAATTAATATAGTGTGAAAGTATTTATTGGACTCAAACTGCATTTCTGTTGAATAAGGATTTGATGATTAGTCATATAAGGCTTGCAAAAGCAATATCATCATCTTAACAGTTTTACATTTTTGGAAAATACATGTATTAGAAAACAGGCTTATATCAGTCTACACTATCTAGAAATTTACCCCTAAAAGAATTATCAAGTCAGTAAGAACAAGTGGCCTATTTCCCTTCTTTATGTGACTTAATAAATAGAATTCTGTGTGAATGAATTTCTCTATGAATCAAAACTAGTAGCATTCTCTAAACTTTAATTACAAGATGAGAAAAGAAAATCAGAGGTTGCAGGACTGCTGGATGGCAACCCAAATGTAGCATAAGCCTTGCTGTGAAAGTCACAGATTTTGAGGATGGGAAAGGGAGTGAGGAAGACCTACTCCTAGTTTGGAAGACTGCAGTGGGAGTAGCGCGTTGCCAGATCATTCATAATTATTTCTCAAATGAACCTGTGTATAATGGCAGTTAAGCCAGAAGTGATGACTTCCTGCTTCATTTTTTTAGGGAGAGGCATAAAATGTATCACTCACTTCCTTTCAGAAGTGATTCTTTCATGAGAACAGTTGTTGTAGAGGTTTCCAGAAATAAAACTGGGAAGAGCCTGGCTACGTACAGGAAAGGTACCTCCCTTTCATAACAGCTCTCTAAGGGCTAAAGTAAATCACAGGAGGCATATGTAACACCCAGCCCATTATTACTAATCCGAAGAGTCATTTTGCCAAAGACCAAAATTTGCCTTGCCTGTTTTCTAATTTCACTGTTTTCCATCCTCTCTTTTCACGTCTTTAAATTTAAAATTGGAATTAAAAAAAAAATTCTTTAAAATGAAAAAATTTAAACATACTTAATTTTAACTTTACATAGTACCAGTTAAAATTCTCCTTAGGACGTTAAGCTGTTTCAGGAAAGAAAAGTGTTATGTAAATGAAAGAAACAATTGGACTCCCCCAGAATTTTGGTCAGTGCTTGTTACAAGAGAATTTTTACTGAGAACTTGGAAAATTTTGCTTTATAATGGTTCTATTACATGCAGTTTTTTTTTATGCTTGTTTTTTCAGACTGTAAAAGAAATATGTAATGATCATATTTTGAATATATATTTTTGAATAGTTTTGGTTCTTGAAATTATAATTATAGAAACCTCTATTTAAGGCCTGACTTGATCTAGCTAAAAGATACTGTGATGATGGATTACTTTGTTTTCCTTGTATTTTTCAGTGTAGTAGAGATTATATTGAGTGTAAACTTTCCCAGTAAATTCCTCCCCAGAATTAGGTAATTTTAAATGGGTAAAAACTTTTAGCTTAGTGATAGCCACGTATAAGATACTTGTATTTTATTTTATTTATTTTATTTATTTTTTTTCTCTCTTTTTTTTTTAAATTTTAAAATCTTTAATTCTTACATGTGTTCCCAAACACAAGATACTTGTATTTTAATAGCACATCATCAGTTCTATTTGTAGTGGTTTTGTTCTACAAAGGCACCACAAACACTGAATTAGTGATATTGAGCCATCGTCCTGAGGGAGACACAGGGTTAGATTCCTGTGAGCCTCAGGTCACGTTTTCATCAGCCAATCAATAACCTTGTTTGATTATGTTCCTTTTTTTTAAATTTTACTTTAATGATTATGTTTCTATTTAAAGACACCCTATTTAATATATATTATTGATTCATTACCATTAACCCGTGGCTGAAAGCACTCATGCCTGAACAAAGCTTATATAACATTTTTTCTCCGTGAGGCACATCACAGTCTGCCTGTACCTAAGAACAGACAGCACTCAGCACTGTGCTTGGGGGCCATTTGAAACAGTGCAAGTACCAACAGAAAGCACAAAGATGCAAACTCCATGGTGCTGAATAGGTTGCAGAAAGGATACTTGTTTATAGTATGAGAGCTGAGACAAGAAGGCTGAGTATTGCCTTGATCAGCCTCAGGAGGAGCATGTGAGGTTACTGGAAAAGATCAAGAAACTACCACAAGTAAGGATTTTGTGGTTACAGAGGCACTGTATGGAGTAGGCAAAATCTTGGGTACAGAATCTTCAAATAATAAGGATTGACTGTAATTGTTTTAAAGAAGCGTATGGTTGCACACTTCCAGAGTATTCAGACCTAAAGGAAAGTTTCTTATATTTTCAAGGATGTGAAAGTTTTTGGTTAAGAGGAATCACCCTCACAGCTTTCATGTTCTCTTGTCCAGTGGAATCAAATTGGCTGCTTTCAGCCTGTCATTTTGTTTTCTCCCCTGCAGGGAACAACCCATCTTCAGCACTCGAGCTCATGTCTTCCAGATCGACCCAAACACAAAGAAGAACTGGGTGCCCACCAGCAAGCATGCGGTTACTGTGTCTTATTTCTATGACAGCACAAGAAACGTGTATAGGATAATCAGTTTAGACGGCTCAAAGGTAAGTTCCATTTACTTTAAATAACCTTGCTGTTTTGCTTTATACAGTATTCACTTTAGTTTTATTCAGAAGATTTTTATCTACAGTAAAATAAAACATTTTCCTTTCAGTTTTTAAAACCTACCTTTTAAAAAACAAAATCGATCAATTTTAGGGTAGCAACTTTTCCACCCACTAAATTACTTTGATTAACTGCTTTATATATATATTGAGTTGAGGGCTCCCCCCACGGCTCAGTGGTAAGGAATCCACCCGCAGTGCAAGAGACGCAGGCAACATGGGTTTGATCCCTCCCTGGTCAGGAAAATCCCCTGGAGGAGGAAATGGCAATCCTCTCCAGTATTCTTGCTGGGAAATCCCATAGACAGAGGAGCCTGGTGGGCTACAGTCCCTGGGGTCGCAAAGAGTCAGACACAACTGGGCTCTCACGCATGCATGCAGGCATATATTGAGTTACAGGCTAAAATATTCTACAAATGTGATTTCAGTACATTTGATAAGTACTCCTTGCATGTCTGTTCTGTTGGGCACTGTGCTAAGTGCTTGGAATAGATATAGTTTCTACTCTTGAGCATGTAATCTAATGAGGAACTAGACGTCTTTTTAGATATACTTATATAATCTAATGGCAGTTCAAAATTCCTCAGTCGTAGGAAGTCTTTCTATATTAAATTCAGTATTCAACAATAAAGTCAACATCTATTATTCAGAAGAAGAGAAACGTATGGACAAGACCTCTTTTTATTTTTCAGGAGAGGCAGAGAGTAAAATGTTTAAGAGCATGGACTGCCTGGGTTTGTATCTCAAATCCACCATCTACTAAGTTTTTGATTTGGGACAAATTGTGTGTTAACTTCTCTCCGTTTCATTGTCTTCACTGCAATAGTGGTTGTAAGGATTGAGTTAGTATCTGCAAAGCACCTGGTTAGCTCAGTGCCTGATGGATAGTGTACCCTTCAAAAAGGGAGAAATTCCAGTTTTTCCTCAGTGAATTTTGAGTAATAGATGTAAATAAATACCAGACACTAATTCCTGGATATAGGCCGTAAAAAGATGAGGCCTCCATCCTTCTCCTTCAAGCTTTCCTGATGTCGTAAGACCTTTCCATTCCTAGGAAGTTTTTGCAGTGCAGAGTTAAGACCACAGAATCTGGAGCAGGAACATCTGGTTTGAATATTTGCTTTAATACTTCCTAACCATGTGACCTAGAACAAGGTATTTAGTGTCTTCAGGTCTCAGTTTTCTCATCTGTAAGCAAAGAATTAATATAAAAAACTACATCATTACACCATAGGATTATTGTGAAGATTAAATAAATTAATTTAGGCAAAGACCCTTAATGTATATATAGTAATCACTATACAAACACTGCTATTGTTACTATGAGTTTTATTAGGCTTTTAATTACATGTTGTGTAGTGGTGTGAGGGAATACAAGATAGTTTAATTTAATGCTCAGCTTTTCAGTCTGTTTTGTCTGTGTGCTCATCCCTTATCTCCTTAACTGGGTTATAGAACCGCAGGGGCTGTTTGCACTTTGTCTTGTATGTAAGTAACTACCATGTATTTATTTGAATAATTTGGTCCTCTTTTCATTTTTACTCAGGATTTATAGGACTTGGGAAATAGCAGCAATTAATTTCTGTGACCTTTTCTTTAATGAATAATTTTGCAACATTTTGTAACTGTTTAGTGAGATTAACAGATATTATAATCTCAGACCCTAGAATGTTAAAGCATTTCTTTTCCCTGACTTGAACCTTCAGTTCTGTGTAACTCGTATTTTGTCTCTTGGCCCAAACAACAGATGAGATGTGGTTATTAGAGAGGGCAGTTAAATGGTATATAAAAGTATAGTAGGCCCAAGTCCATTGTGATTAAATAATCCTCATGTGTTTTTCTTTCCGCAGCAGCATGAACTATTGCTTCTGTCATTTCCATTTTTGAATGTACTTTGCAGCTTGTAATTATGAGGCTCTTATATAACTCAGTGAAACAGGATTTTTTTTTTTTTTGGTTTGTTTCATTTAACAAAATCTACCTGCTAGACCAGAGTTATGTTTTCTATCACATTTTCCATTATCAGTTATTTTTTAAACTGATGCTATTAACAAAACAATAGAATGAGAAAGGCTAGAGATCTCTTCAAGACATTTAGAGATACCAAGGGAACATTTCATGCAAAGATGGGCACAATAAAGGACAGAAATGGTATGGACCTAACAGAAGCAGAAGATATTAAGAAGAGGTGGCAAGAATACACAGAAGAACTATACAAAAAAGATCATCACAACCTAGATAATCATGATGGTGTGATCACTTACCTAGAGCCAGACATCCTGGAATGTGAAGTCAAGTGGGCCTTAGGAAGCATCACTATGAACAAAGCTAGTGGAGGTGATGGACTTCCAATTGAGCTATTTCAAATCCTGAAAGATGATGCTGTGAAAATGCTGTACTCAAGATGCCAGCAAATTTGGAAAACTCAGCAGTGGCCACAGGACTGGAAAAGGTCAGTTTTCATTCCAATCCCTAAGAAAGGCAATGCCAAAGAATGCTCAAACTACTGCACAATTGCACTCATCTCACACACTAGCAAAGTAATGCTCAAAATTCTCCAAGCCAGACTTCAACAGTACATGAACTGTGAACTTCCAGATGTTCAAGCTGGTTTTAGAAAAGGCAGAGGAACCAGAGATCAAATTCCCAACATCCGTTGGATCATCCAAAAAGCAAGAGAGTTCCAGAAAAACATCTACTTCTGCTTTATTGACTATGCCAAAGTCTTTGATTGTGTGGATCACCACAAACTGTGGAAAATTCTTCAAGAGATGGGAATACCAGATCACCTGACCTGCCTCCTCAGAAATCTGTATGCAGGTCAGGAAGCAACAGTTAGAACTGGACATGGAACAACAGACTGGTTGCAAATCTGGAAAGGAGTACATCAAGGCTGTGTATTGTCACCCTGCTTATTTAACTTATATGCAGAGTACATCATGCGAAATGCCAGGCTGGATGAAGCACAAGCGGGAATCAAGATTGCTGGGAGAAATATCAATCACCTCAGATATGCAGATGACACCACCCTTATGGTAGAAAGCAAAGAAGAACTAAAGAGCCTGTTGATGAAAGAGGAGAGTGAAAAAGTTGGCTTAAAGCTCAACATTCAGAAAACTAAGATCATGGCATCTGGTCCCATCACTTCATGGCAAATAGATGGGGAAGCAATGGAAATAGTGACAGACTTTCTTTTTTTGGGCTCCAAAATATCTGCAGATGGTGATTGTAGCCATCAAATTAAAAGACACCTGCTCCTTGGATAAAAAAGCTATGACCAACCTAGACAGCTTATTAAAAAGCAGAGACATTACATTGCCTACCAAGGTCTGTCCAGTCAAAGCTATGGTTTTTCCAGTAGTCATGTATGGATGTGAAAGTTGGACTCTAATGAAAGCTGATTGCCAAAGAATTGATGGTTTTGAACTCTCTCTTGAGAGTCCCTTGGACTGCAAGGAGATCCAACCAGTCCGTCCTAAAGGAAATCAGTCCTGAATATTCATTGGAAGGACTACTGCTGAAGCTGCAACTCCAATACTTTGGCCACCTGATGTGAAGAACTGACTCATTTGAAAAGATCCTGATGTTGGGAAAGATTGAGGGCAGGAGGAGAAGGGGATGACAGAGGATGAGATGGTTGGATGGCATCACCGACTCAATGGACATGAGTCTGAGTGATCTCCGGGAGTTGGTGATGGACAGGGAGGCCTGGAGTGCTGCAGTCCATGGGTTCCCAAAGAGTCAGACACGACTGAGTGACTGAACTGATTTGAACTCAATTGAACTACTACAGTTCCCCATAGAAGTAGTTTTTTGGTTAAGCACTGGTAGTTTATTTGATGTAGCTAAACAAATGAGTTTCTTCTTTCTACCCTCGCTTCTGTTTCTGCACAACACAATGAGCTGGGAAAACTTTTAGGTGCTCCTGTTTAGAAAACGTCCATTGGTTTCTCACTTAGGGCTTTTACTGTGCATGTGAAGTTTGCGCAAAGGTTTTCTAATCCTGCTGCAGACATCGGCATGGCCAGGGGCCAGGATCAGGGCACTATGTGTCAGTAACGACCCAGCATTTCTACTACTCTTCCTTGAAAAAAAGAACTATGGGATTGAGAGACATAGGTATTAATTTTAAAAAAACTAAATTTTTAAAAAGTGGATTTATAATAGCATTCTATTCTAAGAATTCTAATAAATTATTTTAAATGCAGAATCATCTATTATTTTAGAATTTTCTTCACTGATTAAAGAATCCCCAAACAAGTCATATGCAGGCAAGGAAAGATTCAGATAGCAGATTAAAATGGAGCTCTTAAACATAAAAGCAGAAAGAAGTTAATTTGAAATAGCAAAAAATAGGTCAGTAACCAGCAGCAGCAGTGTAAAGAACCCTCCTGCCAGTGCAGAAGGTGCAGGTTCGATCCCTGGGTTGGGAAGATCCCCTGGAAAAGGAACTGGCAACCCACTCCAGTATTCTTCCCTGGATAATCCCATGGACAGAGGAACCTGAAGGGTTACAGTCCATGGGGTCAAAGAAGAGTTTAGGCTTAGTGACTAAACAGCACAGGGGTCACATCCCTTACACGCTTCATGAATCCTGTGGTTGCCTCACCGTGTGAGAGTTATAAGGATCAGCTGTTAGAAACCCGCATGTATCCTTGGAAACACTCAGATCTCAGTTGACAAGTACCTCCCTCGGCGAACCCTCAGGGACCACCAAATCTAGCCTTGGTCTTTCTGTCTCTCAGTCTTTGTCCCATCCTGGTCTGTGGCCTTCTCCGCACTTACTCCTCTCTGGAATCTCATTGCTCAGCTACTGGTTTGCTTGCTCATCAGCCAACTCTTCTTGCTCCAGAATGTAATGCATAATTATGTTGCTTCTCACTGTTGTATCTCCAGTTCCTAGAATTGTGCTAGGCATTTAGTAGAACACACACAAAAAGCTGCATATTCAAATGATTCCTGACTATTAGTATATTCTTTCCCACTTTGATGACAACCCTGCACGTTATGCGCTTTGTGACCAAGTGGCTCAGACAATAAAGAATCCGCTTACAATGCAGGAGACCTGGGTTCGATCCCTGGGTTGGGAAGATCCCCTGCAAAAGGGAACGGCAACCCACTCCAGTGTTCTGGCCTGGAGAATCACATGGACGGAGGAGCCTGGGGGGCTACAGTCCACGGGGTTGCAAAGAGTCAGACATGACTGAGTGACTAACGCCACATGTTAGAGCAATTGTTAGCTACATTTTATAGGATCTAGAATGGCATGCTAAGAAAAACAGCTTTGAACCAAAGGCTAAGGCAATATATTAGTATATAAATTTTGTCAGAGGTAAAAATGCTTACTGAGAAGAAGGGCTTTCATGTAGCAACAGATAACATGACTACTGTGTGAGAGAAAGCAAGGCACTATGCTTTTACTGTCTACTTTAGTAGGACAAGTATCAGGCACTCATTATAACTTCATCAATACCTCATAGTGAATAATATTTACATTTTTACTGTTCATGTGGTATACAGATTTAGCTATGTTCTGAAAATGCTTCATTTTTATTCAGAATTGAATAGTTCACCAAGTAACTGCTTATGGATTTGATAACGTATCTGTTTTATTATTACTGAGATCACTTTGTAATCTCAATCTCAATTACAAAGTCATTAGACTTCTTAACTAAAACTGATTCTACACTTTAGAAGTACTGGCAGGAGGACTGAATGAACTTTGATGTGGTAAAGGACAGTTGAAATTCACTAAAGTGATCAGCAAGGTTAATATTTAATAAAATTATGCTAATTTTCTAGCCTGCCAGACTCCTCTGTCCATGAAATTCAGGCAAGAACACTGGAGTGGGTTGCTATTCCCTTCTCTAGGGGATCTTCCAACCCAGGGATCAAACCTGGGTCTCCTGCATTGCAGGCAGATTCTTTACCATCTGAACCAACAGGGAAGCCCAATACTAGTTTTCTAAGGAACTATATTATAATAAAAAATGATAGTGATTCTCATTAACATGATTTTATACCACTTTATACATCAACAAAGTAAAGTATATATTTAAGGGTTTGTTTTTCTCTTGAGTAGAGGAAAACTTAGTAACTGATTGAAAATCTTTTCTGTATTTCAGGTAAGTTAGCTTTAAGAAAATTCTTGATGATGGATTTTTAGGAAATAGTTTTCAAAGAGAAAATTTGGTGTCTTCATTTTTGTAAGACACTTTGGGGAGGGAGACTTTACTTTTAAATAAGCAACTGCTAAAACCTACTTGCCTCCAGTGAACATCACCCAGAATTCATAGGTAGTAATCCTAAATGTTCAAAGAGAAGACACTGACCACATTATAAACTCTTTAAAAAAGTCTGCATTACAGGAACATTTATTTCGCTTGTGTGTTGAAATTTGTGAAAGAGTGCCATTGTATTTATAGTTCCATTATTACCATATTTCTACATTATCACTTATAATGTTAAAACCTGTTTCTCTAGTTCTCTTCATATACTTAACATTGTGGCTCAGTAGGAATCCTGAGTTTTTATATAACTGAATAGTCCTGTGCTTGATTGTCTATTTGTGAATTTTTGGCTGGTTCCTCATACTTATTTTATTTTTCAGGCAATAATTAACAGCACCATCACTCCAAACATGACATTTACTAAAACATCTCAGAAGTTTGGCCAGTGGGCCGATAGCAGGGCAAACACTGTTTATGGACTGGGGTTCTCCTCTGAGCATCATCTTTCGAAAGTAAGTTAAGTCATAAGATCCGAGTGGAAATCTGCATCTTCTGGTCAGACATCTTATATATGTAATGGAAAGTGGAGAGTATAAAATGTAGGAGAGATTTCTTTGATATTCTCAGAACAACTGTCCTGACTTTAGAGCAAGAAGTGAGAGATCAGTAGATTCCAGTGTCAACTGGAAACATTGTATACATTAAATGCAGTCACCATTGATTGCCTGTGTTGTATTGACATTTGTGTGGTTAACTAGGCATGATAGGAAATAAAAGATGGGAATTATCACCTTAATATGGACTTTGCTTGGTGGATAGCACCTTTGATTGATGTTCTGCAATATAGGGAAACACCAAACTCTTCTGAATTGTGGAAACTCAAGCTGATGGTGGTATTTCAGCTTTTTGACATATAAATCCTGTTTTATGCTTTGTTTGGGTGAGAATAACTCTGAGCTCTCTGATACAACACAGAGTAAGATCTAAGAGACACCCTGAGGGGTTCTTGGAACCATCCAAGTAAATTGCTGTGGCTAGAATGGCTGATAAAATACAGAGCGTCACCTGGGCAAAATACTGGGAAAAAAACAGTTGTCCTGCACAGAAGCAAGAAGCCACGAAGTGTTCATACCAGCCGCGTCTTGAGTTCTTGTGGCTGTCGCAAAGAAAGAGCTTATAAGGAGAAGGAAACAATGGCAGGATAACAGGGTGATCAAGGGGATGATTGCTCACCTTTATACTTCACATTTAGTGCTCACCAGACCCCAAGGATTATGTTCACAACCTCTCTGTTTGAAGTATTCAGTGGAAAGAATAAGCCTACGTTTGAAGCATATTTTATGTATGCCGTGGTATACATCAGATCCGATGACCTGGGAGCTGAAATTGCTCAAGTGCAGGGTAACCAGGCTCTTGTTAGATAGATGCGCACTGTTAATACTTAAGCTAAACCCCCACTGGTCATTGTAGAAATCATTCAGATTCTTAAAAATCAGTTCTTTTTAAAAAATCTTACACTTTTGTGAATATTTATTGATTTGGTTATAATTAGATAGTTCAGTAGTTAAAATCATCTTTCTTTCCTTTGGTTTAGTTGTAAAACTTCCTTAACGCTGTTTTCAAGTGCTTTTGTTATCTTTTCTGTAATATAAACTAGAGTTGAAACCTCAGTTTTACGACTGTTTTAACTTTCATCTTGGTGACTATAAGCCATTCTCTGTAAGATGATTAAGACAAACAAGTGTTGCCTAATTTTGCTTCCCTTACACCCACCATATTCTCCAAATACATTTCTTGAACTGTGGTAAAAGTATGAGTTTTAGCCTCAAAGTATTTCAACAAAGCAGGGACATAGGCATCCAGTTAAGCATTGCCCCTCCATAAACAATCCCCTCAGGAAACTACACATTTATTCTATTTTGCCATTACTCAGAACCTTTTTGGAACTTTTCTTTTGAAATTGTCTATTAAACCCTATAGCAAAAACATTGAAACTATGATTATGTTACATTTGCTGAATTTCCTGACAACAAAGGAACTAGGTTGTGGATTAATTTTCTCAAACTTGCATGAAATGATTTTTGAACCTGAGTAATTTTTTACTGTATTAAGTTGATTCTTTTTTGTAACTACATCTTTCAAGTTACGGGCAAAACCTAATGTGATAAGGAAATAGTTTATTAAAATCTGTCAATCATATTGTTTCCTCTTACCTGATATTTTTTCTGAGAATGGCGTTTATAGTTAAAGAATTTGTGTTTCCTCTTTCAAGTTAGTGTATATTTTTGACCAAACTGACTGGTAGTGAGCCCTAGTATTGTATTGTGAAGGTGGATGGACTATTAGGAAACGACTCATTAGCTCCTGGAGTCAACCCTAGTTTATTTATTCACTAGACTTGGCTCCAGGAGCTTGTGATCAATCTCTTCGGAATGTTTTGGCCCCAAAATAACAAAACCATGACTTATTTTCCAAGCTGCCTTGAAGATTAAGGTTGGTGCTTTGTAGGGGGCCCAAAGGAGTATATAATCTTTTATATAAATGAAGCAAGCATGGAAATATTCTGGCTTGTTTTTGTCACTAAAAACCATACATGAAACAAAACATTATAAGAGATTAGAGAAGTCTCTGAAGGCAGTTGTAGACAAGGTGCTCTCAAAATGCAGAGAGCCCAGTGCTGAAAAGAAATGTGTGATCTCCTAAGGTTGACGGGTGAGGAAAATTTCAACTATGCTTGGATTGTTAAAGTGCTTTCCAAGTGGTATTTTGTTATCATGGAAACCTAAGTCTATAAAAATTAACAGCAGCTTGGGTCTTTATGAAGTTGAGAAGAGTTTTAAACATTAACTACCTTGGAATGCCAAATTAGTATAAGAAAAACTTTATGTACTAGTTTAAATTACATAAAGACTAATTACGGTTTTTCTTTTATTTCATTTCCAACAATGTGAATGTGACCTTCTTAGCTCTATATTTTTTAACAGTAATATGATATTCTCTTCAATTAGATAAGTATAATAATGCAGATTCAGTTTCCTGATCTACAAGTTATAGGTGGGGGGTAACAGGTTTAAGGTAAGAAGGAAAGGTGTTGTAACAGCTTTAATTTTGACCTTCTTCTGTTTCTCTGCAGTAGGTCAGAATATCATGAGCCTTTCCTTCCAAAGCTTTCCTTCCCAAGATGCAAGTGAAACTGGGGTTGGTTTATCAGGTTTGAGAGGGACCTGTAATTTCATGTTTTTATTGCCAATTTTAATAGATGTTTAAACTTGCACACAGATTTTCAATTTTTTGAAAAATCTGGTTATTTTGTAGCCTTAGCTTATTCTCTCTGAGAACAGTGGGAGAGTGATTTCTACTTCCAGTGCATAAAGAGGTACTGTTTGTAGCCATGACCTTTATTTATTAGATTACCTTGAGTTCCTAAGAGTTAGCATTTCACAAAAGTAATTTTTAAAATTGTTACCAATCTTAAAGACCTTCATGGGGACCTGCTTTTCCTTTCTGCTGCTGTTTAGGAATCTTTGGTAATGAAAATTTACTAATGTCAGTCAGTGACAGTAATAAATGTTGCTGTTTGTATTGCTGAAAATAAAATGCCTCATGTAATACAAGAGTTAATATCCTAGTAAAAGTTAAAGGCCTGCTCCAGATACAGAGATGTTTAGGAGTGGACACTTAGGTGATTTAAATTTTTCTGTGATAAACACAGTGTGCCCATCTTTACTGATTTCACTCCCAACCTCCACCCCCGTCCCCTACCTTGGTCTTAGTAAAGTATATCTGAACGACCAAGAAGGGACATAGCAAAGCTAGCTGACACCAAATTCTAACTTAGTTGTATCATGACGTTTTTGAATGAGATTTGTCAGAGTACTTTATGGTGTACAAATGTTTGATATTAGGTTTATTTTCTTGTCATTTTCATATTATGCCTGTAGTTGATTTGAGAGCTGAGTTTCTTGTGCAAGAGTCAATTATTCAGTAAAATGGAAGAAAATTAGGGTAAAAGTGGGCATTAAGACCTATTTTTATTTGGTTAATGTATGCAGTTTTTCTGCATTCAGTTTGCAGAAAAGTTTCAGGAATTTAAAGAAGCTGCTCGGCTAGCAAAGGAGAAATCACAAGAAAAGATGGAACTTACCAGTACCCCTTCACAGGTGGGTATCTAATTTCTATTCCTTGTTCATTTTAGATGATATGCTTTGTGCCAGAGATAAATTTAGAAAAATAATGGCAAAGTTAAGGTGACTTTCAAAGTGGACATAGAAATGCACTGTTCAGTTAATCTGTACTAGTGGAGAAAGGATTTTTTGCCTTATATACCACTGTGTATAAGAATCTCGTGGCGGGGAAATCTGTTCAGTAATTAAAGGTCAGCTTTCTAATATGCATACAACTTGGAAACAGTTGTATACAAAGAGCATAGATTGCCCTGTTGTCTGTCTTCTGTCTTACACGATGATCAGTAGAGTGTGGCTGCAAGAGGAGAAGTGGGAGAGGCTTGGGGAAACAGAAGTTTACTGTACTCACAGGTCCTCAAAACGTTGCAGGAAGGGTAACCCCTTCTAAGGCCCCAAAGTGGACTCTGACACTCAGCAGTGAATTGTCCGAGACACGTGTGCTGACAAAGCAAGAGACTCTACTGGGAAGGGGCGCAGCAGGCAGAGGGAACCCAGGAGGACTGCTCTGTCACGTGACTCACGGTCTCGGGTTTCCTGGTGATGAGATTAGTTTCTGGCTGTCTCTGGCCGATCATTCTGACTCAGGGTCCTTCCTGGTGGTCCATGCATTGCTCAAGCAAGATGGATGCAGCGAGAAGGATTCTGGGAGGTGGTAAGACACGTGACATCTCCTTTTGACCTTCCCTAAATTCTTGCTATTGGTGGTGGCTTGTTAGTTCCAGGTTCCTTACCAGGACCTCTGTCATAAAACAATTCATGCAAATGTGACTATGGTGCCTGGCCAGGCTGGGCAGTTTCATTGTGTTTCCCCTAACGGGGGGCATGGCACACCTCTAGAAGGCAGCGGGAACGCCTCAGGTCGGGCAGCGGGCAGAAAGCAGGAGTACAGGAGAACACCAACCAAGGCTAGAGCCTGCATTGGGGCTTCTCTTGGGAATGGCAGGCAGGGTGAACGGTTTAGGACTGACTAGCCTACATGATTTCAGCTGGCTCTAAACCATAGGGGTGGTTCCCAGCTGCCTAACACCCGGCCCTTGGAATGTTGTCTCCCTAAATTCAGGGGCCCGATTAAAAGAGTATTTCCTGGAGTGGTTAATTTACATATCAAAGGCATGCTCCCATCGTAGCCCCCTGCTATCTCTAAGAACTGGCTAACTAGAAAGGTTTTTAAGATGTCATCACAGTATACAGAAAATTAAAATATATAAATAATATAGTTTGTTCTACCTGATTTTAAGATGTGTTTAAATCTGAAAGTTGGAACATTTACATCTCAGCACTGAGACCCAAAGGTTGTAGGTTTTTAAAAAGTAAACCTAACTTTTAGTAGGTTTGGAAGCAACCTAGATGTCCATCAGCAGACGAATGGATAAGAAAGCTGTGGTACATATACACAATGGAGTATTACTCAGCCATTAAAAAGAATACATTTGAATCAGTTCTAATGAGGTGGATGAAACAGGAGCCAATTATACAGAGTGAAGTAAGCCAGAAAGAAAAACACCAATACAGTATACTAACACATATATACGGAATTTAGAAAGATGGTAATGATAACCCTGTATGCGAGACAGCAAAAGAGACACAGATGTAGAGAACAGACTTTTGGACTCTGGGAGAGGGCGAGGGTGGGATGATTTGGGAGAATGGCATTGAAACAGGCATACTATCATATAAGAAACGAATCGGTAGTCTAGGTTCAATACAGAATACAGGATGCTTGGGGCTGGTGCACTGGGATGACCCAGAGAGATGATATGGGGAGGGAGGTGGGAGGGGGGTTCAGGGTTGGGAACTCATGTACACCTGTGGTGGATTCATGTCAATGTATGGCAAAACCAATACAGTATTGTAAAGTAAAAAAATTAAAAAAAAAAAAGTACCACTTTTTCCTTTAACAGGTTAGTTAATACCTGCTACTTGTCCATTGTATAGTTGTATTGTTAGTTAATACCTGCTACTTGTCTTTCTTCAGCAGGAAATTAATTACATCTCCAAATAAAACTCATTAAATAGCTACATTTCAGTATTTTTACAAAGGTTTTAATGTAACAATATGACTCAGAGAAGGCCAGTAACTTTTAGCTTTTTAATAATAGACTTTTCTAAAATTTTTATTTCAGTTGAGATCTTATGGGTAAGGTTCAGCTTTATACTGGGTTCTTCTCCAGGGTAATTGTTTTTGAAGTGTACTTAGGAGATTTTATAAAAGGAGGGATTGGATGTTACAAACATTTCTGTGGAATATGTCAGTAAATAGCTGTTTTACATAAAACTTTCTTAAGGAAGTAGATAGTGATTGCCTTGGAATTTTGTGATTAGCCAAATGATTGGAACATTATAGAAAATATTTCGCTCTTCCTTCCTCCCCGCCCTGCCCACCGACACCCAACTCTATTTGGTAAACCCTACTGGTATAAAGAGTTTTGAGTATTTTCAGAGGAAAGGAGAGCTCTGTTAAGTATGCTTAAAGTACACATTTCCTCACAGGCTAAAGGTAAACTCTGGATTGAAGCCAAAGCTCCATTATTCCTCCTCTGTATTTGCAGAGACCTGGAATAACATGAATGATCATTTTGAAACTTCCCTTGAATCTCCCTAAGTGCTATGATAGTGTAGTGATGCTTTTAAATATAAAAGCCTGTTTAAAATTTAGCGTGCTGCGATTCAAGGGGTCGCAAAGAGTCGGACACGACTGAGCGACTGAACTGAACTGAACTGACACATTGAGAGCTCTAGCTCCTCAAGTGAATGATTCTAGTGTCACCGCAGGATGCTCCAGCACATTCAGTAAAAGAATACTCCAGAGACTCTAATAAAATTGTAAGAGCTTATACTTGGCCGCTGTACTTAGTCCCTGTGCTCTAATCATAACTTGTTTTTGTTTAATTGTCATGCAGTGTTACAAGTTGCTGCTAAGGTCCCTGCTTGTCTTTGGTGGAAGGAATGTCTTTCAGCTTTTACTTTCATCAGAGGAATCGAAGATGTTTATATTTGGAAAGTGCTGTGAAATACAATGAGTAAAGAAATGTCTTAAGTACACTAGCATTTGAGAACCAAAATATTCTGACCTTCATTTATCTTTTAAAAATACTTGAAGTCTGATTGTTCATTTACAGAAGCCAGAGACACAGGGGGTGAAAGTATCTTCATGTCTCTTTCTTCTTTCTTTTTTTGTATGACAGTCCCTTACAGAGGTCATTAATACTTCTGTTTTACTTTGAATCATGTAATCTCTGGCCACCCTGATTCTATTCATTTTGAGTTTGACTTTCACTGATTTAATACAATCTATTAAAATAACACTCTGCCTGGACAATAGAATATTACTCAGGAAGTCAGCAAAGGGAATCAAGAGATTAAATGTGATAATTGATAATAGTAAATAGTCACAGCTTGTGCTTTTATTCATGGCTGTATTGCAGACAAGATAGGCATATGTATTTTCAGGTCAAATTTAGACATACATTCTTTTCCTGCCACTATGTGATCTTCAAAAATTTGCGTAATCCAAGTGTGTAACATTTATCTGCAACATGAATGTTACATCACTTGCCTTACAGGGTTGTTGGGTGGAGTAAATGTGATAAGGATAGTATCATGTTGACAGTGTCATGCAATAAAGACTATAATGTAGACTCTAGAGCTCGGCTTTGATCTGGACCCTAACCCTTATTAGTTTTCTGAGCTTAGGCACGTTAGTATTTTCTTTAATTCATAAAATGGGAAGAAGTTATTTCCTTACAAAGTTGTCGTGAGAATTAAGTAAGGATTACAAAGTGCTTAGGGTGGAGTAAAGGCTTAATGTTAACAATGGAGTTGTAAGGTGACTATAATGGTGAAGATGATGATATAAAGCCTTGGCAGTGTTATTTAGAAAAATACAGATGCCTTAATTAAAGAAAGCCTACATCAGAAGCCCCTGGAAGAAGTGTTAAAATGCAAATTGCTGAGTCCCAACCATTTCTAAATTTAGAAGGGCTGAGATAGGGCCTTCGAATGTGCACTTCTAACAGGTTTCCAAGAGATGCTGAAGACTGTTGATCTGGAGAATCACACTTTGAGCAACACTGCTGTAGATAAATCCTTCCATCTCCCTAAAGGCTTGTGATGAAAGGAGTCTGGCATTTAGAGCAGAGTTAGCCAATTCCCTCTTAGACTGTTGAGCTAAGGTTGTACACGCGGTATAAATGTGTGGTTGTGCCATAATCTTCATGTTGTCTTCATCAAGGTAACGTCTCTAGGAGTACATGGACTCACATGTTAGTTGTCAGGTTCTTTCACATCTCTCTTTAAATAACAGACATTAATTTCAAACTTTTTATCTGTTGAAGATCTTATGTTCTTATGTTTCCATGGGAATCATTTAAATAGTCAATGATATATAATCAAGAGTGATGATTGACTTTAAGCCTGAAATTTCTTACAAAGTTCACAGTTGCAAAATACTGTATTTCAGTTAACTTAATAGAGAAAGGGGCTCTATGATCAAGTAAATCCAAATGTTTCTTCATTGGAATTGAAAAAAAATTAATTTTTAGCTGCCAGTTGACTAAGACTTTTAAATTGAGTAAAATGTATTTAATTCCATCACTTGTTTGCAGCCAAACAAAAGTCATGGGCTTTTTTTTTTTTTTTTCCATTTAATATGTCAGGTTGTGTAGCACTGAACATATTGTAGTAGCTATCTTGATTTATATTTAGTATGTCTTAACTTTTTCCTCAAGATTTTTTAGAATTCACTTTATAGAAAAAATAGATTCTGCATGTGTGTATATGTATTCAGAGAAACTCGAAGTTTCTTTATTTGTAAATGTCATAATTTTTAAAATGGTCATTTTAGCAATAAATTGTATTTGCCCAAATGGCACTGGTTTCTTGTAAGTGATTATTAGAACCTCTGTGACTAGCTATCCTATCCTATAAAAGTCAGTTGATCTCTTTTGGCAGCGGTTCTTAAATCTATAAGGTCAGAGATTTGAACTATATCATGTATTAAGGACATTTCAAATGCAATAAATCTTGAGTGTTTTAGATTTTCTTGGTATAAATGGATGTTTTGAAAGTGGTCTGCATTTAGACCTGTTACTGTCCTAAACTATATTATTTACATATCTAGCCCAAAAATATACCTGTAGAATTAGTGAATGCCTATACATTAAATATGATACCTTTTTAGTCATAGTATCATCTGACAAGTTTCATATTTACTGAACCAGATACCACAAGAACATTGTTCACAACCTTAGGAAAGATTTGCTAGAGCTCTCTTCATATAATTATTTGCTCTCCAAAGTAAGAACAGTGAAGACATATGTCTTTAATCCTGATTATGAATCTTTCTTAGAGTTGTGTTCGACTCTTGGTGACCCCATGGACTGTAGCCCACCAGGCTCCTCTGTCCATGGGAAGAATACTGGAGTGGGTTGCCATTTCCTCCTCCAGGGGATCTTCCCAACCCAGGGATTGATCCCAGGTCTCCTGCATCTTCAGCATCGGCAGATGGATTCTTAATTGCTGAGCCAGGGAAGCCCAAAATTAAGAACAGTGCAGATATGTGTCTTTAACCCTGATTATGAATCTTTATTTACATAAATCATAACAAATTTGATTGTCTACAATTTCCCGAGATTTGTTTTTCTTCAAGTAGAGCTAACCCTTGACACCCCACCCTCCTGCTAGGGCACATACACCTGAACAGACTCCTGAGAGAAGGCTGGTGACAGCACCCTGAAGGCCTGGCCTGCAGTGAGAGCCAACATCATTTCTTTCCCATGTGATTCAAGATATTTCTGGGGCTTTTTGTGTGTTTCAGGGGAGGGCTTTCTTGCCACTTCATAAATGAGGAAAGAGAATTCTTAAGCACTTTCTGAATCTTTTACATCCTTGCTCAGGTTTCTTTTTTTTAATATGGTCATATCTTCTAGTTTTGGCTTCCTCGGTACTATCATATTTAAAATGCAAAGTTATTATTTTTTATCACTGTGATCAAAGAATATATCATTTGACATATTTTTCCTTAAACATTCACTATAGATGTGCTAGCCATATTAGCTTAGGAATCCCTTCCTAAAGAGAAATTATCCTACTTTTTCAAAGTTTGTAGTCTAGCAGATATACTTCATGCTTTTTAAAATTTTGTTTAGTTTTTAATTGAAGGATAATTTCCTTACAGAACTTTATTGGTTTCTGCCAAATAGACTTCATGCTTTTTATTTTGATATTTGATTTAAAGATATAAAATGTAGGTTTTATGAAAAGTTAACTTTTTAATGAATAACTACAGTTGAAGAGGAAACTGCACAGAATTTAATCTAAAAACAACTAGATATTTGGAATATGTTAAATAAAACAAGTTTCGCAGTGCTATTTTTAGCATATGTAAAATTTCTAGGTTTCACACAGTTCTTTTGGCTGCCCCTGTGGTAGCTGGCGTAGCTGGAGGGCAAAGGAGTTTCGTTGCCCTCGTGTACTGTTGGAACTCTTTCTTGTTCTCCTGAGCAAATGTTGATTATTTTTTTTTTTTTACAAACATCCTTAAAAATAAAGTATGCTCAGGGCTCTTGTTTTCATTTTAGATATAGCGTCTAGGGTAACTTAAATATGCCTTTTGCTAAATATAGCGAATATTTGAGCCTCTGGAAGAAAAGCAACCTGAGTCCCTTTCTTCCTTTTCTCCTTCTTAGCTTGTCTCTGAGAACAGTCTGCTTCAGTGGCATCAACAGTACTATCCTCCCCAACACTCATGCCTCATCAGCTTTCTTACTTCATTCCAGAAGGTCGTAAGAACCTGAAATCAGACTCCTCCTCCTCTCTCTCTCTTAATCCTAATCTTCTTTTCACTCTTACACTCTTATCCACCAGTTCTAGCAGGTCCTTGTTGCTAATATTAGTTGTGCTCTTCCATGTTAACAGGACAGTTTGTTTCTGTTGTCATTTTTACTGAAATCAGTTCTTGGCCAACTTAGCATTTAGTTGACTGGACAGTCAACCTGGATTATTTTAGTTTGGCCTTTCTTGGAGAAAAACTTTTCCTGATTTATTGAAACCAAATATGAATACCTCATGGTTTCTTACTGGCTGCTTAAAGCTTTTCCAGGCTAATTGATGTGGCCCAGGATTGATCAAGAGATAGTCATTTTGGTTACTGTTCTCTCAGTAGGATTTGCCTTTGTTGTAAAACAATTTCATGTTGTCACAATATACTGCAAACTATTTGTGCATTGATTTATCAGTTAATAGAAACAATAGATTCAGAAGAAAGGTTTTAAAGGAATAAAATTAAATGTCAAACTGGAGGTTCCATTAATTATTGAAAAATAGTTAGGTGAAGATGTGGAATCAAGAAGGGAGTCTTTTAATCTTTTGATAGTTTGTATAATTTATAGCATTATGGTACTATTAGTTAAGATATTTAAATGTGAAGTAAAACACATAAAGCAGTATGAAACCAGAAGCCCCAGAAAAGAAAGTTGATCTCACCACATTAATATTTTCCATATTTCTTTCTGGTGCTTCTCCGTGAGTAATAATTGTTACATGAAGTATATAAATTATCATAATCTAGATATCTGCTTATATCATCCTCTTTTTCTAGTTATAAGCAATTTCCTATATTACACATATTCATCTTGTTTCTATTGAGGAGATCTTACATTCTTTCAGGTTGCAAATTATGACCATCCCTGTTGATCACTAAAGTTTTCATTTTCTTGCCTAACTTAGCCTAATATTTCAGTTTTGAAGTTTTATTGGTCAGAGATTGTAAGGGGTTCACCAAGCTGCTCTTTAACCATCTTGTGCT
The DNA here is from genome assembly GCF_023091745.1 of Budorcas taxicolor. Classification (NCBI taxonomy): domain Eukaryota; kingdom Metazoa; phylum Chordata; class Mammalia; order Artiodactyla; family Bovidae; genus Budorcas; species Budorcas taxicolor. Next base: position 10,628,992 of record NC_068919.1, on the reverse strand, counting down.
GGGGCCTTCCCTGCTTAATGGGTTTGTCACATGACACCTCATTGTGCTTTCTGATATCAAATTTAGATAGTCTGGTGATGACAGTGATAAGAGTAAGTGTCAGAGTGAGCTTTGGTTTAAATTCCATCTCTTTGCCAGTGGGATAACTTAAATTCACTTTGATAGAAATAAAACAGGAAATTTTGCAAAGAGAAATAATTTCATTATGAGTAGCAGGCAAGAAAAGCTGAAATACACTAACATCATTGTATATAATGTTACAGGAATATTTCCAATTACTTTTCTAAATGACTCTAAGAACTGAAAACTATGGTAGATAAAAAAATTGAGACTTAAGATTTCATTCTTTCTCTTCCTATCCTAACATAAATAATAAATAATAATCTTGCAGTTTTGTCTTATTTTCTTTTTCTTTTCAAATAATTATTTGAACATCTAGCCAATTAATTGCTTATATAACCTGAAAGTTTTTTAGTTCTTGGAAGCTACATTTCTAAATTGTATGTTTACATTTTTAAATTGTATCATTTCAGATAGCTTTCTTGTGCATTGCTTTGCTTTAAAATTTTTTCTGTTTAATTCATTTTTTAAGTCTTTGATTCAAATTTCAGTTGAAATATGACCGTATTTCATAAGTAAGCATATATCAGAGTCAGTTTTAACTTTTAGATTATCTTGTATATTTTAACAAAACTGTAACACTTTTTAAATCCCCATGCCCCCCCCCCCTTTTTTTTTTAAAGGAATCAGCAGGCGGGGATCTTCAGTCTCCTTTAACACCAGAAAGCATCAACGGGACAGATGATGAGAGAGCACCTGATATGACGCAGAACTCCGAGCCACGGCCTGAACCCACTCAGAACGCACTGCCGTTCTCACATAGGTACAGATTCAGCTCGACCGTCATGATTAAGTAACGTGTACAATCTCACTTGGTTTCAGATAAGTCTTGCAAAGTTGCAACCCTGAGTTAAAATTCCAGCTCAGACTTTTTATTTTTTTAGCTCTTAACTTCAGAAAAGTTTTACTGATTTATGGTTTATAGTTGCCTAGGTGGACTGGAGTAGGCAATTTCCACTACCTTAGTAGAAAACGGGCTACTGAGCTAATTACAGTACAAATCATTTTTCAGTGAGACAACGTGTTATTGCAAATCTCCTCTATTTATTTCTTAACCCAGCCTGTAAAAGACCCTCTTTGTTAACCTGTTTTCCATTTTCATGTATGTTCTTGAGAGTCATAAAAACTAAAAAAAAAATTAGGTTTTCTACTCTGAAATTAAGCGTTGCCATCGCTTAGAGGTGATCTCACTGTATGATTTCAAACAAGGAGACGGTTTATTGGTGTAAGTTCCAGCATGAACCTGTTAATGTCAGACTTACTTTTGTACATCAGCTAACAGAAGATAAATCTTCATGTGCTTCTGAATGTTAAAGAATTTGATACTTTAAAAAGATGCAGTTTATTCTAAATATGTTCCAAGCCAGTTACAATAATTATTGGCCATGTTGGAGTACTTTTAGGATGTAAGGAGATCTGAGAATCGGCAAATGTAAACAAATACCTATCAGTCATTGCCTTTATTTTTATCCTTCTTTGGAATCTTTTGACCTAGGTAGTTTTACTTATAATTAAGAAAAAAGTTTTCCTTTGTCATGCATCTCTTTTTGGACCAGTTCAAAAAAAATAAAATTCTTTAGCATATTCAGAAGAATGGTGAAGTGAGATACTCCAAACTCTTCTTCATGAGAATTTTAATTTTGATTGAATTGGTTGAATATTAGGGGTACAGGATTAAACTTATTAGAGACACTGAGACCTTGTGCTCAGCCCAAGGAAGAAGAAATTTTAGATTTTTCTTAGGAATGAATGGGGGGAAAACTGTTTGGCTATGAGGCTATTCCAGTTCGTTTCTAAAAATGCAAATAATTTTGCATAAAAGAGGCACATTTTGGAGTTTTCATAGAGGCGATGCTCCAAGTATTTCAGGATAAGTGCATTCTCGTTTCTATAGCTGTAAGAAAGACAGAACGTGTGAACATTTTTGGTTCATCCAGTCTGAAGACTGTATGTTTACACTGATAGTAAACCATACTAGTTTTTAAGATACACAGTTACTACTAAAGAGCAATGTGATTCATATGCAGTTTTAAAAATATTTGTATTGAGGAAAGCAAAAATTTCTTTCCTGTTTAGCACATCCAATTAGTAAATAGATGTAACTACAGTGAATGTAATTATAAACTTGATTTCTTTGGCTAAAACTTAAACAACACATGTGCATTGAATACTGTCAAGTTAAGAAATACGAATTTTTGTATTTATCATTGGTAAAGCTGTTTCTAATCTATGTTTTGCACCTAGAATTTTCCGAGTGTGTATTACTTTGCTAATCTTCAGTGCTTGGAATTACTAACTGTGACTGGTCATCTATTGATTTTCTCTGTTCTTGAGAGTCAAGTAGGAGTTACTTTCTTTGATGTGAAGATACAGCTTCTTTGACTACTGGAATATATAGGTTAGCCAAGGAGATATTTGAGTTCTGAAAATGAAATTTAACAGGTCAATTTTAGCTTTTGGTTATATTAAAGGCATTATGCAATCTTAGAGTTTTCTTATTATTAAAAAAATACTTTAGGGTTTTAGAAGATTTATATCTGAACTTGTTTTTATTTTCTATCAATCAGTATTAATGAATACTCACTAAGTTACTTGATTAAAATTAAGATTTCTACCTGAGACAGAAAACCAAATCATTTTACAACTAATGTTAGAATATCAAAATAGCATTAAAGATTTCAGAGATGGTGTAATCTAGGATTTTTCAGACTGTAGTGGTTTGAAATCAACTTAGATTATTCATTTCGTTCTGAAGAAAATGAAATATAAAATTAAATAGGAAAAAACAAAATAAAACTCAACATTAGGAGAAGAAACTGTTTCAGTAACATATATATTTTAGCGTGGGCTGGATTATAGGGTAAAACATCAAAGTTTGAAAGCTTGTGCTTTTGACACATTCAGTCCTAATTCTAGGACATTAGATGATTTGTCCTAGGTTGTATGGGTTATTAGTAACAACTTTAGGTTTACAGCTCAGCACTTTTGATCCTAGTATGTACTACCAAGTTAGTTAACAGTGCATTTTAGTCTAATCCCCAAAACAAGCACATCATTGTGTCAGAAATTTAATAACTGTTTCTATGTCAGGAAAACTATACAGAAATAAGATCAATGTTTTATAAATTACACAAAGAATATTAAAATAATTTCTCTTTAAATCTGAAACTCACAAATATTTAAACTTGTTACAATATCCTTTTTTACCATGGCAAAAAAACATTTAAAATCTGTGTTTTTAAGGCTTGCATATACTATTTTTTTTGCCTTTCTTCCTTGGAACTTATTTCAGCAGGAAAGAATGAATAGCAAAAAAGATATTCTGCCAACATTCCTCTGCTCTGGTTGATACCATTTTATTGCTAAATTAGGAGCAAAATCACTAGAACATCTATGTATGTGTGTTTTTTTTTTTTAAAGATGGAAGGGTACAGGAAACAGTGATCTAGTCAGTCAAGTGGATTGAGTTGATTATAGTAATAGCTATTTAGCAAGCCAGCTTGTGCTCTTCTTAAAATTCAAGTTTTATGCCTAAATCTTACTGATTCATTAATTAACATGCCAAAAGAAGGCCCTGAGTTTTCGTTCGGCCCTGAAAATGTAGTAATGTATTTATAGTTTATTTACTTTATAAGCTTTATTTATTTTTTAAGAAGTACTACTTAGTTTTAAAGAGAAAAGCATGATTTTTTTTTGTTAGTCTTTAAACTTACACTAAGTTTCCAATGTATTTGAAAGAGATAGTACTTTAGTGAACTCCCACGCACCTATCTCTGAGCTTTAAAATTTAGGAAAAAATGGCCAGTCTTGTTTCATTTCTAATCCTACCCAGTCTTCCACATTTGTATTTTTAGAGCAAGTCCCAGGCGTCTAATTTCATTCACAAATACTCTTTAAAAATTACTTTTGTATTTTATTATTTACTAAGCTCGTACAACTTTTTATATCTAAATTCTATTTACTGGCATTATAGAGTTACCTTTATTTACTCTTTTCTTTGATTTTTTAAAAATTATGCTGCTGAACTAAATTTTAAAATGGATGAGCTGCTCGATATTCCTTAGTCAAGTGCTACAGGACTGTTTTGTGTCCTTGTTATAAACTATGCAAAAATATTTTCATTAAAGAAGTTCTGATAAATTAACACTTTTAAAAGTATATTTATTTGAATGCTGTAGAAGTCTGGAGATATGTAAAATAGGAAGATTATGAGGATGAAAACGTTTACTAATTTCTTTGGGGATGTAGTATTAAGTTTTACCTGAATTGCTATTTTTTCTTGGAAAATATTTTTTTTAACCTGACTGATAATATCCTTTTGGAACTGAACAGGTATACACTGACCCACTGAAGTGTTCAGGGCTTCCTTTGAGGCTGTAGTCTTCGATTAGCTGTAGCTAATCTAACACAGGTTTGACCTTACAGAGTCCACTGATAGTGGATTTCTTTCAATAGTAAAAATTACAGTAGCACACAAGCCTCAGTTGGTTGAATCCATGGATGTGGAACCAAGGATACAGAGGACCACCTGGAAAGCTAGGCATGGCTTTTTGACTGCATTGAGGGTTGACGCCCCTAACTCCCTGCATTGTTCAAGAGTCATCTGTACACTAAATAAAATACTGTATGCTTGATAATATATATATCTATATATATATATAATATGGAGGACGGTTTTGTGTTCTCATTCCAGGAGGGATTTGTTTTCTTCATAGTATCAGCTGTATGGAATTTTGGAATTGACTTGTTATTTCTCAGTGAACTTGAGGATATTTTTAAAGATATAAAGCTATCTAAAATTCTCATAGAAATAGTTAATTTTATAGTTTCCTAGGGCTGTTAGAAGGTAATACTGAAATATAATGTTGAAACTGAAATTTTTTATTTTGTTGATTGTGAATTTATGATTCTCAGATGTATAGTAATATAGTGATAAATAGCTGCTGTTATATTTTTGAGAGCAGATATGTGTATACAGCAATAGCTCATGAAGCTACTTTTATACTGATAAATTTTTAAAAGTTTGATTATCTTAATGGCAAATTTTCTATTTTGAACACCTATTACATTTAAATTCTTCTAAAGTTTAGATAATGGATTCTCATGGTGCTGCTAGAGTTTATGCATTTGGGGGTATTGCATGTATCTTCTATTCTGTTAAAGAGATTTTTCTGCCACTTTGTGTTTTCCAGCAGATATTCATTAAAGGATATATGCAGAATCATTCCTCCTTAGTATGTTGATTTGCTTTAAATCAGTATAATGACAATTTTGCCATAATCTGAGTGGGTTTATTCCACTTGTATTTAATAGATTAATTACTTCATTTATTGTCAGTTTCCAAAAGCTACTATTTTAAAACTGTGATTAGAGAGTTTTGTACATTTTCAGAAACTAAATTTCACTGGAAAATATACACGCAGTTTTAGTTACGTGTTAAAAAGACAAGCAGTCTTTATCGTGACTGGAATACATTTTGTACATATTTGAACCTGATACAAACAGAAAAAACTGTTAAGAGCTCTGGAGTACTGTATTCTCCACAGCTGTGCCATTTGTCTCTCTTTTCATGAATAACTTCTAGGCTTATAGTGATGAAGTAAAATAGAAATAATTTCTGTGGACAACTCTTGTTTGAACAAAGCTGTTTACAGCTGGGGCTTGATTTCACAAGAAGTGCTTTATCATTGATAAAATTGTAGATAAAAAACGTAACTTGTAGGATTCCCCTTATAGTTACAGTTACAAATATTGTTATTCTACCTCAGACCAAACCTCAAAATTAAAATTAGTTTTTCAAAATTAATTTGAAGGCCAAGACGGTTAGTGAGAGAGGTACAACCCAACATTTTGGAGATGGCAGAATTTCCTTTACCGTAATTGTAAACAGGTAGCATTTTGTAAGAAGTGCTGTGGCAATTTGGCAGTATATATAGGTCTGCATTTTTCTGGGAACTTAGAAGTAATCCATGTATTTTTTAATAAGATGCAATAAAAGTACAGTGACCAAGAGTGTTTACTTTATTAGGTTTTTACATATATATATACTTAAATTTCCTATCTTAAATTTTTAAGAACTAATCTTCATTCTATTTTAATGTCTTCTAAAAGATTTTGAGGAAAATATAAATATTTTCTAAAGCATTTTGGTTGGGAATTATCACTTAATATGGATTATTTGCAAGAAGAAACGTACTATGCATATGAGATAATGACATTACTAACATACCTCCAATTAGAGATTGTTCCTTCCCCTTTTTCTCTGCCTTAGCACTGAAATTAATGGGAAGAATTTTCACCAGTCCATCCCTTGTGATTGTTAGTTTGTATTTTCAGGGTTACTAGCTTGGAGTTAGGGGTGCTGTCACTCACGAAGGAACAGATGTATCTTAGATTAATTATGACCTTTTCCCTAGGACTTTTAAAATTCTCCTAGGAGGACTTTTAAAAATTCTTTTTTTTCCCTCCATTTGTGTTCTTTGATGACCATGGTGGGGATTCCGTTGGAGGGGAGGTGTGTGATGACGACAGTTATGCTCCAGGACTTGGGGAAAAATGCTCTTCCTTTGGACTTGGCTTTCTGGCTTCCCTCCTACTAGAATAGCAGTGTGTGAACAGAGGCAGAGGCCAAGCAAGTCGCATGAATGTGTGACGTTTGTGATGTGTGGTATATGACAGTATGGAATTGGCCAGGTCTGTGGGAAGGTGAAGTATACATGGTTCATCCAAAGACACTACAGTTTTTAAAACACAAGGCCAAACAGAGAAATGAAGATTATGTGACCCATCTGGTTTCTAGTTTAGACCTTCAAAAGGAATCTTTATGAGTTAATATATATGGTTTAGCCCAAGGTAATGATTTTAAGCAAATTCTCACCTAGTAATATCTGTTGTCATAATGCCCTTATTAAGCTCTTGGTTGGTGGTATTTGGAAGGATATGATTTGAAGATTTGGAATCCTGGATATTTACTCTTTGGTGACATACTACTCTGATAGGCATTATTACTACTCTCAAATACAAAAAATCTGACCGTGTCCCTTTTCTCCTTAAAATATTTCAGTGGCCTGATGTATGTAGACCAGTCCGTGGTCATCGGATGAGACTCACCCAGTCTCATCACCTGGTGATTTTGTGGCAGCTCCTTGCATTTGCTTTTGGTCCTCCACTTCCAGGAGGCACAGTGGTTAACGAATCCACCTGCCAGTGCAGGAGACACAAGAGATGTGGGTACTATCCCTAGGTCAGGAAGATCCCCTGAGGTAGAAAATGGCAACCCACTCAGTATTCTTGCCTGGAAAATGCCGTGGACAGAGGAACCCTGTGGGCTGCAATCCGTGGGGTCGCAGAGTCAGACACAGCTGAGCACCCGTGCACTCCCCTTCAGTTCAGTTCAGTCGCTCAGTCGTGTCCGACTCTCTGCGACCCCGTGAACCGCAGCACGCCAGGCGTCCCTGTCCCTTACACCCAAGCAGGCATGATACTGCGCATCTGCAGGGCTTTGCTCCCTTGTTTTTTTTGATGTTCTCCCTTTTCTTTGGAGTGACTACACACACACACACACACACACACACACACACACTCCATGCTTCCTTGCACCCCACCTCTGCTTTTGTTGTTAGTCGCTTAGTCTTGTCAGACTCTTTGTGACCCAATGAACTGTAGCCTGCCAGGCTCCTCTGTTCATGAGATTTCCCAGGCAAGAATACTGGAGTCGGTTGCCATTTCCTTCTCCAGGGGATCTTCTTGACCCAAGAATCAAACCCGTGTCTCCGGCAAGTCTCCTGCACTGCAGGTGGATTCTTTACCACTGAGCCTCCCACCTCTGTCTCTAGCTTGATCACCAACTGATGAACCCCAGTATATCCTTATAAGTTCCAGCATTAATCCTCTAAAAAGCTCTGTTTCATGTCTCCAGACTGAGTTATGTGTCTCCTTTATTAAATCCCTGTTGCCTCCAAAATGACATATGCAGGTTGACATGAGCCTCTCAGTCTTTCCAGGGGCAGTGATTGTGCTTTATTCATTGATATCACCAATGATTAGTATACAGTAGGCATTCTTTAAACATATGAAGGGAATGATGTTCCTCGCAAAAACAGAGTATATGCTCTGAAAGCCCTTGGTACAGTGCTTCAAGTGTGGGGTTACACCTCCAGAGTCATAAGACCTTAAGGCTAAAATATATTAATAAACTAGTTATGGTCTTTGAACAGCAATCACTCTAATCAACTTAAGACTTGAGTTTAACTGAGTTAGTCTGTCTTCAAAATCACATAACCCTCCAAGAGGGTTTGTTTTCTCTATTGCGTTTCAGACTCTCCTTGTCTCATTTTTTTTTCCTATCGTTGGTCGACGCATATTTGTCATCACTTGCTGAACTCCCCTCTAGAGTCTTAGCTTCCAGCTAAGCTTTGTTGAGTTGTATTTCTTGGTAGCACGTACTGTTTCTAGTCATTAGACATGTAAGAGATAAGGAATAAATGTGTTGTGTGGAAAAATATGCATGTACTTTTACTGTCACTCAGATGACAGAAAGGGGTGAATAAGTTGGTGCAGCTTGATCATTAGCATAAAAATATCCCATATATATGTATTCACCTGAGCAGAGCTAACAAAGATACCCATATGAAGAAGAATTACTTTACCTTTTAATTCTAGCAGGGTCTACTTAGCTCTTGATATTCTCATTAATATTGTTAATAGCAGTTTTATTGAGCTACAGTGCACATACTAGACAATTCACCTATTTAAAGTATATAATTCCGTGATTCGGGGTACAACCAAAACTGTACACCAGAGTTTCTGCAATCATGACCACAGTCAATTTTAGAACACTTCATTAGCCTGTACCCTTAGCAGTCACTTCCCTCCTGCCCTTCACACACGACCTACCTCCCCCAGTCCTAGGCAATCATTCATCTACTTTCTCTCTCTGTAGATTTGTCTGTTCTGGACATTGTGTATAAATGGAATCATATGATACATCGTCTCTTATGAGTGGGTTCTTTTACTTAGCATGTTTTCAGTGTTTATCCATGTTGTAGCATATGTCAACACTTCATTTCCTTTTGCTGCCAAATAATATTCTATTAACCCACTCATCAGATGATAGACATTTGGATTGTTTCCACTTTCTGGAAGTTCCACCATTGTTATGAGTAATGCTGCTATGAACATTTATGTATGAGTATTTGTGTGAACATAGGTTGTCAGCTCCCCAAGTATATATCTAGTAGTGGAATTGATGGGTCATATGGTGATTCAATGTTTAAGCTTTGGAAGGAACTGCCAGACTGTTTTGCAAAGCAGCTGCACCATTTTGAATCCCCCCCAGCAGTATGTAAGGGTTCCAGTTTCTCCACAGCATCATCAACACTTGTTAATTTCTCTTTTTTGTCATAGCCCTCCTTGTAGGTGTGCTGTGGTATCTCCTTGTGGTTTTAATTTTTATTTCCTTAATGGCTGATGTTGACCATTTTTTCATGTGCTTATTGGCCACTTTATATCACCTCTGAAGAAGTAGCTACTCAGATTCTTTGCCCATTTTTAATTGGGGTTTTATCTCTTTGTTGTTGAGTTGTAATTCTTTATATATTCTAGATGTTAACTCCTTATAAGTTAAATAATTTGTGGATATCAATGTTTTCTCCAGTTCTGTAGGTTGCCTTTTCACTTTCTTCATGGTATCCTTTGCAACACAAAATCTGTTAATTAAGTTCATTTATCTTTTTTTTTTCTTTTGTTGTTTGTGCTTATGATGTCATCTCTAAGAAACCATTGCCCATAGGCACAAAGATTTACACCTGTGTTTTCCTTGAGAATTCTGTGATTTTTAACTCTTATATCTAGATCTGGCCAATTTTGAGTATTTCCATATATGGTGCAGGATTGAGTATTTCCATATATGATGAAGGATATGATTGCCCAACTTTATTCTTTTACATGTGGATATCCACTTGTCCCAGGATCATTTGTTGAAAAGACTGTTCTTTTCCTGCTGAGTTTTCTTGGCGTCCTTGTGAAAAGTCAGTTGACCATAAATGTTTATATCTGAACTCTCAGTGCCGTCTCACTGATCTGTCCTTAAGCCGTTCTTCATCATGATAGCTTTGTAGTAAGTTTTGAAATTTGGGATGTGTTTTCTCCTATTTTATCCTTCCTTTTCAGGATTGTTCTGACTATAATGAGTCCCTAGAATTTCCATGTGAATGTTTGGATCAGCTTGTGAATTTCTATAAAGAAGTAAGTTGGGGTTCTGATAGGAACTCGGCTGAATCTGTAGTGAAATTTGGGTGGCCGTCTTAATGGGGGGTGTGTGTGTGTTAGTCTGTCAGTCATGTCTGACTCTTTGAGACCCCATGGACTGTAGCTGTCCAGGCACCTCTGTCCATGGGATTCTACAGGCAAGAATACTGGAGTGGGTTGCCAGTTCCTTCTCCAGGGGATCTGATCTTCCTGACCCAGGGATCAAACTTGGCTCTCCCACATTGCAGGCAGTTTCTCTACCATCTGAGCCACCAGGGAAGCCTGTCTTAATGTTAAGTCTATCAATTCATGAACATAATGATGTTTTCCCACTTATCTCTTCTTTAGTTTCTTTCAACAGTGTTTAGTTTTCAGAGTATAAGCTTTGTGCTTCTTTTGTTGAATTTACTCCTAAGTATTCTTTTTGATGCTATTATTAATGGAATTGTTTCTTGTTTCTTGTTCATGCTTTATATAGAAATAAAGTTGATTTTTTTAATAGTGACATTGTAGAACATAAACTTGCCAAACTCTAATTAGTTTTATTAGATTTTTAAGTAACATCCTTAGGATTTTCTATATACAAAATCATGTCATCTGCAAATAGAAATAATTTTACTTCTTCCTTTCCATTCTTGATGCCTTTTATTGCGTTTTCTTGACTATACCCTGTCTGGAACCTTAGTACAACGCTGAGAGAAGTGACAAGAGCGGACATCTCTGTCTTGTTTCTGATCTTAGAGGGAAAGCTCATCGTTCAGTACACTATTAGCTGTGGCTTTTCATATATATTCCTAGTTTCTTAGTTTTTTTTCATTACTATTTAGTCTGATTGATTATAATGATTTCTTTCTCATAATTGGTAGCTTTAAGAATCTATGCTTTGACAAATATAACAATATGCTTTTCTTATATTTACTTCTTAAAAGGTAATAAATAGTTTATTTTAAATGGGAAAAAAAAAACCCTCAATTTGAGAGGAGGAATTTTTGTTGTAAAATTGTTATTTTTTTAAAAGCCCATCACTGGACCTCAGTTTTCATACATAAAAATAGGAAACCTTCCAGTTTTCTAGCTTTTTATCTCTAGAATATGTGAAGAACTTTTATAGACAAGGGGATGGGAGTATATTTGCTTAACTGATTTTGTTAGTGATATAGTTGACTCTTTTCTTCATATTTTTTAATTAAGAGAAAATAACTGATAAAAATGTCCTTTTTAAAAAAGAGAAAGATGTAAATAATCTTTTAAAAATGATACCAGATAAAAATGATACAGACAGTAAAGAATACGCCTGCAATGTGGGAGACTCAGATTCAATCCCTGGGTCAGGAAGATCCCCTGGAGAAGGAAAAGGCTACCCACTTTAGTATTCTTGCTTGGAGAATCTCATGGACAGAAGGGCCTGGTGGGCTACAGTCCATGGGGTCGCAAAGAGTCGGAGGCGACTGAAAACTAAGCAGGAACACACGCACTGGATGAATCATAGCATTATTTCAATGAGTATAAAGTGTGTTCGTATTAAATATGAATAGAAATACACATAGTAAGTTATTCATTGCAAATAGCTCTGATTTCTAGTGTGAATATTCAGTTCAGTTCAGTTCAGTTCAGTCGCTCGGTCATGTCTGACTCTTTGCAACCCCATGAATCGCAGCACGCCAGGCCTCCCTGTCCATCACCATCTCCCAGAGTTCACTCAAACTCACGTCCATCGAGTCGATGATGCCATCCAGCCATCTCATCCTCTGTCGTCCCCTTCTCCTCCTGCCCCCAATCCCTCCCAGCATCAGAGTCTTTTCCAATGAGTCAACTCTTCGCATGAGGTGACCAAAGTACTGGAGTTTCAGCTTTAGCATCATTCCTTCCAAAGAACAACCAGGGCTGATCTCCTTTAGAATGGACTGGTTGGATCTCCTTGCAGTCCAAGGGACTCTCAAGAGTCTTCTCCAACACCACAGTTCAAAAGCATCAATTCTTCGGCGCTCAGCCTTCTTCACAGTCCAACTCTCACATCCATACATGACTACTGGAAAACCCATAGCCTTGACTAGACGGACCTTAGTCGGCAAAGTAATGTCTCTGCTTTTGAATATGCTATCTAGGTTGGTCATATCTTTCCTTCCAAGGAGTAAGCGTCTTTTAATTTCATGGCTGCAGTCACCATCTGCAGTGATTTTTGGAGCCCCCAAAAATAAAGTCTGACACTGTTTCCACTGTTTCCCCATCTATTTGCCATGAAGTGATGGGACTGGATGCCATGATCTTCGTTTTCTGAATGTTGAGCTTTAAGACAAGTTTTTCATTCTCCTCTTTCACTTTCATCAAGAGGCTTTTTAGTGCCTCTTCACTTTCTTCCATAAGGGTGGTGTCATCTGCATATCTGAGGTTATTGGTATTTCTCCCAGCAAACTTGATTCCAGCTTGTGTTTCTTCCAGTCCAGCGTTTCTCATGATGTACTCTGCATAGAAGTTAAATAAGCAGGATGACAATATACAGCCTTGACGTACTCCTTTTCCTATTTGGAACCAGTCTGTTTTTCCATGTCCAGTTCTAACTGTTGCTTCCTGACCTGCATACAGATTTCTCAAGAGGCAGGTCAGGTGGTCTGGTATTCCCATCTCTCTCAGAATTTTCCATAGTTTATTGTGATCCACACAGTCAAAGGCTTTGGCATAGTCAATAAAGCAAAAATAGATGTTTTTCTGGAACTCTCTTGCTTTTTCCATGATCCAGCGGATGTTGGCAATTTGATCTCTGGTTCCTCTGCCTTTTCTAAAACCAGCTTGACCATCAGGAAGTTCACGGTTCACATATTGTTGAAGCCTGGCTTGGAGAATTTTGAGCATGACTTTACTAGTGTGTGAGATGTGTGCAATTGTGTGGTAGGTTGAGCATTCTTTGGCATTGCCTTTCTTAGGGATTGGAATGAAAACTGACCTTTTCCAGTCCTGTGGCCACTGCTGAGTTTTCCAAATTTGCTGGCATATTGAGTACAGCACTTTCACAGCATCATCTTCCAGGATTTGAAATAGCTCCACTGGAATTCCATCACCTCATTTCCGGGTGCATATAGTTTTCAGCTCACTTGTATGCTAACCTTTAAGCAACATAAAGATGTTATAGTCAAGCTGCAGGACAGTTTAAAACCTGCCTGTGCATAGAAAGTAGGAAATTAAATCACTAGGTAGATTTAGTCAAGTCTTTTTTTTACTCCCATTTACTTGGTAACCAAAATTTTTTTTAATTTGAAATTTTTGGCAGTAAAAGTTCTCCATGATACTTAATATGAAACCTTAGACACAATTATATATAAATATTTCCTTCATAGCTGCTTTGGCATCTATAACATGAAGTTTATGGAAAAGCATGTTAGTAAAAGTGATTTTAGGAGGTATATTTGAGCCTTTGACTGAATAGTTTTTTGTAATTGGATCATTTTAGGTTATACTTTACTCACCAGTTAAATTACTATTAAGGAGGTGACCTAAAGCATCTCTGGCTCTGTGAAATAATAGATTTTTTTTTCGTGAGATAGAGAGGATGCATATTAGTAATTTGTCCAGTTACATGAAGAATGCTATCATTGGGTATTTCTGACGCCACAAACAGTGCTGTTGTATAGTACCTCTTCATGCCTCTTCAACTTCTTTCAAAAGGTATAGCTAGGCCATCCTGCTACTATTACACATTGTCAGAAAGTCTGTTTCCATACCGAAGGAGATGTACTTTATCTTAGAGGTCTCATAACCCACAGGACATATTAGGTGTCAGGCCCTAGACAAATATCACATTTTAGTGTTTTGAAGAGAAATAGGTATCTTGGGCAGAAACAATGAAGAACAGTTACATATCTAAGTGAACTCAGTTGCCTTTCCCCCACTTCCCACTTTAAGAAGAGTTTCTGCTTGAACATTTTTTCTTTTTATGGGAAAGCTGGACTCTTTACATCCTGATATCTACTGGAAAGGTTTTGGGTTTTTTTTTTTTTTTCTTCTTCAATTAAGATTTTTTGCTACTGCAGAGACAACCTGTTTTCCTCGATAGATGACTTCTGTGACCACCTCTAGTTTTGAAACATAGTGGAGTCACCATTTCCACGGAAGAAGAGGATCTGCAGTTTATCCTAATTGAAAAGATCAAATAGGCCCTGACTGAGAGAGAGTAACTGATATGGATGAAACATGACACTTTAAACAGTTCTAATCGTCACAGATTTAACTGTGAAGAGTCAAAAGAACTAGTACCTATAGTGAAGATACTTAAATGTATGGGTTCCTCAGTATGCCTAGATAGCATTTAAGATATCTCTGAGTAGCAGAAGAGAGAAATGATTTGGCATGGCATCTTGTATTTATTCCTTTGGTAAAATGCTATTATATTTGCTTGATCTAATTTTCAGAAGCCTGAAAGCCCTTGATGGAGAAAATTTTCTGCTTCTTAAAAATCAAAATAGCTATTATTCCTGATAAAGATAGTGAAAAAAAGCAACCTAATTTTCCTAGACCTCAAGATAGAACTGATTTGTAGATGCTGTTTCTTTTAAGACTTTGATGCAGCCATTTTTCTGGATGTAATCTGATACTCTTTTCTTGGCCCATTTCTTTTGTCATCACATGAGAACGCTTAACTCCCCACCTCACAGGGATGTTGTGAGGCAAATTTTAAATGTTCCTAAGAAGAGTGTAGAATTGATCATTTTTCATTCTCTCTTTGTTGGTAGTGTCCACAAGCATAAGATTTTATTTTAAAATTTACTAGTGCTTTCCAACAGTTATAAATGGGTATTTATAGGTGTATCAAAATGAAAGTAGGAAAATGAAGTTGTATTTGATTTTATCAGTGAGCATCCTTGTAAATAATTTAACTGCATGAAACGTTGCATTAATTTTTTTTTCAACAAAGAGCCTTTATACAATTATAATTAAAGAAAAGCTGAAGTAAAAGTGTCTGGTTTCCCCTTTTATTTAGTTGAGTTTTAATTATTCATACCTATTAGAGAAATAAAATGTAACCCAAGCCATCAATTTCTAATGAGTAGAAAATGAAAAATACAATGAAATAGATATAATTTAAAGGAAAAACTCATAAGAGGTGCCCAGAATTTAAGCTTTGAGTAAAATTCTTGTGTTATTAGGTAGAAGTGAAATTTTAGTAATATTTTCATTAAAAATAAGATTACTGTAGGAATTGAGATTTGATAAGCAGTTGCTTCACATCACAGCAAATAGAGAAAGAGAATTTGCATTATTAAATAAAGGAAGAATGTTTTAAATATTAGCTAAAACTCATGCATAGAGAATTCTTGTTAGCCTGCAACATATTTTGGACATTTGTACAACATAGTTGTACAACATTTTCTCTTCCACATAAACCAACCAGCCCAGTTTTACAAATCAAAGTTAGATGTAGCATGTGGGTTATCGGATAATGACTCCTAGAGTGAGATTCTTAAATGCTATCAAATAATTGCTAGCAAATGTTTCTGCTGCTTTGTTTTCACTGTGTGCAGTTTCAAAAGACAAATCAAGTGAAAGGGAGTTTCTGAATTCAGGCTTATAATCTGGCATTTGTAAACAAATAATTTAGAAGATCTTTTCTAAATTACTGTATTACTTAAATGTGTGTTTTATAACTTATTCTATAAAAATGGGACATTGTCCTAGGTTAAGTGTGTTTCTATCCAGAAAGTATTTGAAATCAGAATATTGCATCTGTTTAACTCCTCACTTAAAAAAAATTAATAGCTTCAGATGAACGTTGTAAAAGCTTCATTTTAGCAGAGATTCTGCTGCTCCCTACTGTCATGCACGCCCCCAAATTCACTCACTCATGTTGTTGAAACTGGTAACCTTTTTACCTTATATAGCGGAGGTGATTATTCACCCCTATTCATCGTATAGCTCTCAGGTAACTATTCATCATACAGCTCTCAGGTAACTGTTCATCATACAGCTCTCAGGTAACTATTCATCATATAGCTCTCAGAAACGAAAAGATGAGCTTGGGTTCTTCTGGCTGTGCCACTGGTAGTATTCTTTTAAGAACATTGCTTCATCACTCTAAGCTGGTTAAGTAAGAGAGGGAGGCAGGGGCCTTTCTTCAGCTAACTTGGTTTTATCCCTCTTCTCAACATTTTCGTAATAAACCCTCATTAAGCATTTTATGTGTACATTCAGATCAACTACTGATATGAACCATATAACTTGGTTCATGGTGTATTACTCTTTATCACCTTTAATGCTGATACGTTTAAACACTGCAGGGAGAATAGTATTTTGGAAATTCTAACCTCATAATAATGAGAAGAACACAAACTAAACAGTTAGTTTGAGAATAACTATGAAATTATTGATAAACTTTATGTGTAACCATTAATATTAAAAAAGCTTCTTTAAGAATAATTTTGAACTTGGTTTCTCTTGCCCATACTGATTTTTTTTTAGTATCAAAAATGATATATAATACTGAGAAGTTATTTTCTGATTTACAAAAGTAGAACACTTTCTTTTCCTCTCAGATATGCTAGCATCTAATATAGTATGTGCTCTTCTAACAAATCTGTCATAGAAAGTAAATGTTAAAGTTGGTGAATATGTGCTTCAGAAATAATGAAGAAATATAACCACACTAGTCATCACCTTAACAATATTCCTTTTCTGATCTTTCAAACTTAGAAGGGCTATCTTGCATCAGTGCCTATCTTATTATGGGAACAGTTTATAAAATATATCCTGAGCCTGATATAATTCTAGAGAGAATAGTTTCCTGGGAGGAAGTGTGAATAATATAATGGTTTGTGATCATTTGTCGGTCTCTAAAAATAAAACATGTTCTTACCATCATATAGCTCTCATAAACAAAAAGATGAGCTTGGGTTCTTCTGACTATGCCACTGGTAGTATTCTTTTAAGAAAATTGCTTCATCACTCTAAGCTGGTTAAGCAAGAGAGGGAGGCAGGGGTGAGTAATGATTTAAAAGGCCCTTCTCTTGATTGTCTTGAAATGATCCTGCCTCAGTCCAGGAAATGAGTAAGATATCCTCTTGTGGTGGTCTGTGGCTGGGTGTGAGATTTATTACTGAGTTTATAATCATTAAGAACATTGATATGTTACTGTGCTACATAAAAAGATTAGACTGTGTAAGTCATTAGCCATCTTCGTCTTTAAATAGAACATTAAGAAAAAGAAGTGTCCTATGCTTTTGCATTACGTGCACGCATAATTAAAATTATTGAAATTCCTTCCAGATGGCATTATGGATTCAAAATGTGTGATTCATTAGTTATTACTTTTCAGCGATAAACTCATTTAAAATTAGAACACTAGCAGAGGAAATCACATAGTATTGTAATGTCCTTGGGTGGATTATTATAATGAGATGAATTTCTGAACTGTAATACTATCTAATAACTAGACTTATAGTTTGAAACCGTTAATGACAATTAAATCTTCTATATTTGGAAATGGATTTGAGTAGTATTAAATCATAAGCAGCAAACCGAAAGAAGCTTGCTTTATATAGTGGCTCACTTTGAAACATAGTATTAGCCAATGGAAAGTGGTGAAGTCTGATATGCTGTCCTTTGAGAAAGTAAAAATTTAATAGGTAATATATTGTTGAGGAGGGCATGGCAACCCACTCCAGTATGGACAGAGGAGCCTGATGGGCTGCAGTCCATGGGGTCACAAAGAATCAGACACAATTAAGCATACACACAATATATTGCTACAGCTGGAAATAGTGGTGTAGGGATTTAACACTTCATATAGTGTTTGATGTCTCATCTGTGAGTCATAATTCACAGTTTAATACAAATTCTAGGCTAATTTGTGGAAAGCATTATGCCTCAAAAGGCCAGGGAATAATACTCCTTCCTTTGAATTCACTTAAGTTCAGTGATACCAGTTAAGAGAAAGATCATCTTTGTTCTTCGTTTTCTTTCTCAAGAGATCCTTTGTATTTTTTAAATAATTTTTATTAGA
Source organism: Budorcas taxicolor (assembly GCF_023091745.1). Classification (NCBI taxonomy): domain Eukaryota; kingdom Metazoa; phylum Chordata; class Mammalia; order Artiodactyla; family Bovidae; genus Budorcas; species Budorcas taxicolor. The sequence continues at coordinate 10,610,637 of NC_068919.1, read as the reverse complement.
ATATAATTGATCTATGGTGGTGTGTTAGTTTCTGCTATACAGAAAAATGACTCAGTTAGACCTGATTCTTTTCCCATATAGGTCATTACAGAGTATTGAGAAGAGTTCCCTGTAGGTTCTTATTATCTATTTTCATCTCATAATAGTCAGTTTATTTCAGTTCAGAACTCTGAATATTAGGCTATGTGCACTATCCTTTGGGCTTCTAACTCTTAGGTGGTATCAGTTCAGTTCAGTCGCTCAGTCATGTCCGACTCTTTGCGACCTCATGGACAGAGAATGCCAGGCCTCCCTGTCCATCACCAACTCCCGGAGCCTACTCAAACTCATCTCCATTGAGTCGGTGAGGCCATCCTACCATCTCATCCTCTGTCATCCCCTTCTCCTCCCTTCAAGCTTTCCCAGCATCAGGGTTTTTTCCAGTGAGTCAGCTCTTTGTATCAGGTGGCCAAAGTATTGGAGTTTCCGCTTCAACATCAGTCCTTCCAATGCATATTCAGGACTGATTTCCTTTAGGATGCACTGGTTGGATCTCCTTGCCATCCAAGGGACTCTCAAGAGTCTTCTCCAACACCACAGTTCAAAAGCATCAAATCTTCAGCATTCAGCTTTCTTTATAGCCTAACTCTCCCATCTGTACATGACTACTGGAAAAACCATAGCCTTGACTAGACGGACCTTTATTGGCAAAGTAATGTCTCTGCTTTTTAATATACTGTCTAGGTTGGTCATAACTTTTCTTCCAAGGAACAAGCATCTTTTAATTTCATGGCTGCAATCACCATCTGCAGTGATTTTGGAGCCCCCCAAAATAAAGTCTGACACTGTTTCCACGGTTTCCTCATCTATTTGCCATGAAGTGATGGGACCAGATGCCATGATCTTCGTTTTCTGAATGTTGAGTTTTAAGTCAACTTTTTCACTCTCCTCTTTCACTTTCATCAAAAGGCTCTTTAGTTCTTTACTTTCTGCCATAAGGATGGTGTCATCTGCATATCTGAGGGTATTGATATTTCTCCCAGCAGTCTTGATTCCAGCTTGTGCTCCCTCCAGCCCAGCGTTTCTCATGCTATACTCTGAATATAAGTTAAATAACCAGGGTGACAATATACAACCTTGGTGTTCCTATTTGGAACCAGTCTGTTGTTCCATGTCCAGTTCTAACTGTTGCTTCTTGACCTGCATACAGATTTCTAAGGAGGCAGGTGGTCTGGTATTCCCACTTCTTTCAGAATTTTCCACAGTCTGTTGTGATCTACACAGTCAAAGGCTTTGGCATAGTCAATAAAGCAGAAATAGATTTTTTTTTTTTTTGGAACTCTCTTGCTTTTTCGATGATCCAGCAGATATTGGCAATTTGATCTCTGGTTCCTCTGCCTTTTCTAAAACCAGCTTGAACATCTGGAAGTTCACAGTTCACGTATTGCTGAAGCCTGCCTTGGAGAATTTTGAACATTACTAGCATGTGAGATGCGGAGAAGGCAATGGCACCCCACTCCAGCACTCTTGCCTGGAAAATCCCATGGACGGGGGAGCCTGGGGGGCCGCAGTCCATGGGGTCACTGAGAGTCGGACACGACTGAGCGACTTCACTTTCACTTTTCACTTTCATGCATTGGAGAAGGAAATGGTAACCTGCTCCAATGTTCTTGCCTGGAGAATCCCAGGGACGGGGGAGCCAGGTGGGCTGCCGTCTATGGGGTCGCACAGAGTCAGACACGACTGAAGTGACTTAGCAATAGCAGTAGCAGTAGCATGTGAGATGAGTGCAGTTGTGCGGTAGTTTGAGCATTCTTTGGCATTGCCTTTCTTTGGGATTGGAATGAAAACTGACCTTTTCCAGTCCTGTGGCCACTGCTGAGTTTTCCAGATTTGCTGGCATATTGAGTACAGCACTTTCACAGCATCATCTTTCAAGATATGAAACAGCTCAACTGGAATTCTATCACCTCCATGAACTTTGTTTGTAGTGATTCTTCCTAAGGCCCACTTGACTTTTCATTTCAGGATGTCTGGCTCTAGGTGAGTTACCACACCATCATGATTATCTGGGTGGTGAAGCTCTTTTTTGTATCGTTCTTCTGTGTATTCTTGCCACTTCTTCTTAATAACTTCTGTTTCTGTTAATATCTTCTATTTTAATATCATGCCATTTCTGTCCTTTATTGAACCCATCTTTGCATGAAATGTTCCCTTGGTATCTCTAATTTTCATGAAGAGATTTCTAGTCTTTACCATGCTATTGTTTTCCTCTATTTCTTTGCACTGATCACTGAGGAAGGCATTCTTACCCCTCCTTGTTATTCTTTGGAACTCTGCATTCAAATGGGTGCATCTTTTCTTTTCTCCTTTGCTTTTTGCTTCTCTTCTTTTCAGAGCTATTTGTAAGGCCTCCTCAGACAGCCATTTTGCTTTTTTATGTTTCTTTTTCTTGGGGATGTTCTTGATGTGGATGTGACTGGAGATAGAAGCAAGGTCTGATGCTGTAAAGAGCAGTATTGCATAGGAACCTGGAATGTTAGGTCCATGAATCAAGGCAAATTGGAAGTGGTCAAACAGGAGATGGCAAGAGTGAACATCGACATTTTAGGAATCAGTGAACTAAAATGGCCTGGAATGGGTGGATTTAACTCAGATGACCATTATATCTACTACTGTGGGCAAGAATCCCTTAGAAGAAATGGAGTAGCCATCATGGTCAACAAAAGAGTCCAAAATGCAGTACTTGGATGCAAACTCTAAAATGATTGAATGATCTCGGTTCATTTCCAAAGCAAACCATTCAGTATCATAGTAATCCAAGCCTATGCCCCAACCAGTAATGCTGAAGAAACTGAAGTTGAATGGTTCTATGAAGACCTACAAGACATTCTAGAACTAACACCCAAAAAAGATGTCCTTCTCATTATAGAGGACTGGAATGCAAAAGTAGGAAGTCAAGAGATACCTGGAGTAACAGGCAAATTTGACCTTGGAGTAGAAGATGAAGCAGGGCAAAGGATAATAGAGTTTTGCCAAGAGAACACACTGACTGGTCATAGCAAACACCCTCTTCCAACAACACAAGAGAAGACTCTACACATAGACATCACCAGATAGTCAACACCAAAATGAGGTTGATTATATTCTTTGTAGCCAAAGATGGAGAAGCTCTATACAGTCAACAAAAACAAGACCAGGAGCTGACTGTGGCTCAGATCATGAACTTTTTATTGCCAAATTCAGACTTAAATTGAAGAAAGTAGGGAAAACCACTAGAGCATTCAGGTATGACCTAAATCAAATCCCTTAAGTGGTATAGTGTATATAAAAGTCTGTTCATTAAAGGGCCTTCAGTTCAGTTCAGTTCAGTTGCTCAGTCGTGTCCGACTCTTTGTGACCCCATGAATCGCAGCACACCAGGCCTCCCTGTTCATCACCAACTCCCGGAGTTCACTCAGACTCACGTCCATCGAGTCAGTGATGCCATCCAGCCATCTCATCCTCTGCCGTCCCCTTCTCCTCCTGCCCCCAATCCCTCCCAGCATCAGAGTCTTTTCCAATGAGTCAGCTCTTCGCGTGAGGTGGCCAAAGTACTGGAGTTTCAGCTTTAGCATCATTCCTTCCAAAGAAGTCCCAGGGTTGATCTCCTTCAGAATGGACTGGTTGGATCTCCTTGCAGTCCAAAGGACTCTCAAGAGTCTTCTTCAACACCACAGTTCAAAAGCATCAGTTCTTCAGTGCTCAGCTTTCTTCACAGTCCAACTCTCCCATCCATACATGACCACTGGAAAAACCATAGCCTTGACTAGACAGACCTTAGTTGGCAAAGTAATGTCTCTGCTTTTGAATATGCTATCTAGGTTGGTCATAACTTTTCTTCCAAGGAATAAGCGTCTTTTAATTTCATGGCTGCAGTCACCATCTGCAGTGATTTTGGAGCCCCCCAGAATAAAGTCTGACACTGTTTCCACTGTTTCCCTATTTCCCATGAAGTGATGGGACCAGATGCCATGATCTTCATTTTCTGAATGTTGAGCTTTAGGCCAACTTTTTCACTCTCCACTTTTAAGTGAGTTTAAATAGTTAAACTTATATTTTTATACTTTTTAATTTTTTATAGTTTTATCTCTACTCATTTTATTTCACAATTGTCTCATGAGAAGTAAAACAGATATAATTTCTCCATTTCCAGGAAAAAAAAATCCTGAGGTGTAAGGAAGATAGGGAGTTTTTCTAGTAAAATCTATAGATATCAGAATTAGAATTTGATTCTAATCCTCTGTTTCTCTGCCCCAGTTTTCCCCTAATTCATCCTGAAGAAATTTTAAGCCATGTGGAGACCAAACTTGAAAAAGATGACAATTAACAAAATTCATTTGTTGTCTGGCACAATAGTCTTTGAATATGTAGTTGAATTTCACCAGTGAGTGGTGGGTCTGTAGGCATTTAATTTATTTGAGAATGTATTATGTATTCAGGTTAAATCAACATGGTCTTGTTGATTTTGTAGTTATTTACATTGACAGATATCTTAATAGAGTTTTGTGTGTATGCTTGTATATGAGTACAGTCATGATATTCTTAATGATATATAGTTGCAAGCAAAGGGAAATCATTGAGGAATCTTAGACTTGGGTTATTTATGTGAGTATGGGACACATTAAATTTACTTAGATGTGATATCTTTGCTCTTTAGTTTATTGATCTAATAATATCATCAAAGAATATAATCTGGGTGTTTACCAGGTAGCTGACGAATGGTTTTAATGCTGCTTAGAGCTAACCTTTATGTTTCCAAAGACTTCATGACATGATCAAACATTTGAAACACTTTTCCTAAGAGTTGTTGGATTTTCCTGTAAGAGTATTGCAACTTAGTAGCATCTAGAGAGGGTCTCATAACAAACATTTCTTGAGAACAGAGAGTTTAAACTTGTAAATAGCTTCAAAGTACTCTGCAAAATATGGTCACAGCCCTTGAATAGTTGAAAAGTACATTCTAAATTTTATCTAAAGGTAAAGAGATTTAAAAGTAGCTGTACTATAAACCAGTGATTCTAAAGACGTGTAGAGATTAGGGAAACCTGGAAAGCACAGTGGTCTTTTCAGAGTGTTTTTATATGTATGTATATATATGCACATATAATGACATGGATTAGGAATTATTTAGCTAAAACATTATATATGTAAAAACTACCATTAGCCACATGCAAAAGTGTGGTCAGACTAAGCTTGGCCAGCTATTTCTGGAAGATACCCATCTTTAGATCATTTTTTTTAATAGGTCATTTAAAATGTGCGTTTGAAACCATTTATTGACCTTGTCTGTGTGTTGGGACAAAGGGACTAAGATTGCCCTCAGGACCTTTGTGAGGCAGTAGAACATGCATTTGGTGGCGATGGTGATGATGCAGAGAGAGTGATTCATGGAGTGCTCTGGGAGCCCAAAAGAGCCCCGACTGTCTTCATAGCTACTTCAGCACTCCCTGATCTCATGATTCCTTTTATATTCTTTTGAGATATCTGAGTGCTGGATACTATGACTACATCAGTGTATAAGACAGATGTCTGTGTTCCCCTGGTGTTTAAACTTAAGTTGGGAGACCAAGAAAAATAATTAAATAACTGTATAATTGCTGTTATGAAAAGTATCATACAAGAAGAGATCAAAGGTAGAGGACAGGTAGGGATATGTCTGCTTCGGAAGAAGAGGCCTCCTTGAAGAGTCGGCCATCAGGCAGCCTTCAGAAGCGGCCTTGAAGAGCGGGGAAGGAACATCCAGGCAGAGGGAGGGGCGCCTGACTTCGCCTGGAGCCCCTTGGGTGTGTAGTGCCCTCACCTGAGGTCTTGGTAGTGACAGTGGAAAGAATCTGCAGAGAAAAACTGGGATGGAGAATGTAAGAGAGTTTTTCACTCGGCAGTTTTGAGAGCGAGGAAACAGAAAAAAATAGTGATGTTTCCACTCCAGAGCTCATAAGCCAAGGTTATTTATCCTTGAGTGCAATTGGTAGAATGCTTGACATACAGTACGTGTGCAATATTGTGCATATAAACACATAGGTGTTTTATACATTTATTGACTCAGGTGACTGGTTAATTGTCCCTTATGTATTAGAGCTTTTTTTTTCTTTCTTTAATTAGGGTAAAAATTCTTTTGAGGATGAGAAAAATATCATATACATTTATATGCCCCAATATTAGATAAACCAATAAATGCTGTTGATTTATCACTGATTGCTTAAGTTCAGAAATTACACAAACCAATAGCCTTTTTTGTTATCCAATAACCATGAAAATGACTAAAATCACATGACTAAATTAGAAGGTGGTAAAGAACCCGCCTGGCAATGCAGGAGACATAAGAGATGCAGTTTCAGTCCTTGGGTCGGGAAGATCCCCTGGAGGAGGGCACGACAACCCACTCCAGTATTCCACCGGGAGAATCCCATGGACAGAGGAGCCTGGCAGACTATGGTCCGTAGAGTCTCACAGAGTCGGACACGACTAAAGTGACATAGCACGCACTCAATGCATTGATAGAAAACAAACTAATACTTCCTTGATTGTTTGGTTTTCTCCAAATAGAAATCAAAAGCCAAAATATATAAATTCCTAAATTTAATAGAATTTGTCACGTGGTTGTCAATGGCTAAAATTTTAAGAAAGAAGTACTTTTGGCTGTGTTATATATCCATAACATAATTTAGCACTATTTATTAATATCATCTGTGATATAGTCTTAAGTGGTATCAGTAAATGGAATCTAAACTAAATTTGTCTTCCTTCTTGAATTTCTCTGTTCACTTTTACAAAAATGCATCTGAAAGTGTGTTTATACTCTCAAAAGATTAACATTTTTAAGTTGCCTATTAAGTCAGTTGCCACAAGTCATATCATTTTAATATAATCCTTAAAAAAACTTAGCATGGAACCTAGCTTTTCAGATCTATATTTCCATAGAGCTTCTCCTAAGTCTTAATTTTTTCCAGTTTGAGATATAATTGACGTGTAACATTGTGTAAGTTGAAGGTGTGCAGTGTGTTGATTTGATACATTTATACATACTGCAAATGATTGTGTTAGCTAACACCTCTGCGAGGTCAAATTATTACCAATTCTTTTTTTGTGGTGAGAACATTCAAAATCTACTCTTAGTAACTTTCAAGTATATAATACAGTATTGACTATAATCACTTTGCTGTTTATTAGATTCCCAGAACTTATTCGTCTAAGAGCCAGAAGTCTGTACTCTTTGACCAACAGCTTGATTCCTTTCCCCCAGCCCAAAGCCCTGGTAACTGCCACTGAGGTCTTTGTTTCTCTGCATTCAGCGTTTTAGCTTCTACATGAAAGTGATAGCATATAGTGTTTGTCCTTCTCTAATGTACTTCACTTAGCTTAAATGTTCTTAAGATCCGTCCATGTTGTGGCAAATGACAACATGTACTTCTTTTTCAGTTCAGTCGCTCAATCGTGTCTGATTCTTTGTGACCCCATGGACTGCAGAACTCCAAGCTTCCCTGTCCATCACCAACTCCCAGAGCTGGCTCAAACTCATGTCCATCGAGTCGGTGATGCCATCCAACCATCTCATCCTCTGTTGTCCCCTTCTCCTCCTGCCTTCAGTCTTTCCCAGCATCAGGGTCTTTTCCAGTGAGTCAGCTCTTCGCATCAGGTGGCCAAAGTATTGGAGTTTCAGCTTCAGCATCAGTCCTTCCAATGAATACTCAGGACTGATTTCCTTTAGGATTGCCTGGTTGGATCTCCTTGCAGTCCAAGGGACTCTCAAGAGTTTTCTCCAACACCACAGTTCAAAAGCATCAATTCTTCGGTGCTCAGCTTTCTTTATAGTCCAACTCTCACATCCATACATGACCACTGGAAAAAACCATAGCTTTGACTAGACAGACTTTTGTTGGCAAAGTAATGTCTCTGCTTTTTAATATGCTGTCCAGGTTGGTCATAGCTTTTCTTCCAAGGAGGAAGTATCTTTTAATTTCATGGCTGCAGTCACCATCTGCAGTGATTTTGGAGCCCAGAAAATAAAGTCTGTCACCGTTTCCCCAGCTATTTGCCATGAAGTGATGGGATCAGATGCCGTGATCTTCGTTTTCTGAATGTTGAGCTTTAAGCCAACTTTTTCACTCTCTTCTTTTACTTTCATCAAGAGGCTCTTCAATTCCTCTTCACTGTCTGCCATAAGGATGGTGTCATCTGCATATCTGAGGTTATTAATATTTCTCCCAGCAATCTTGATTCTAGTTTATTTTCAGTGGCTGAATAATAAATATTTCATTGTGTATATACCACAGCTTTACCATTTATTAATGGACACTTAGGTTGTTTCCATATTTTGGCTATTGTGAGTAACGCTACAGTGACCATGGGATTATAAGTCTTTAATTTGTTTTTTATAAGTCAGTAACAATCACAGTGGTATAACTTAACTATTTGAAAAGCAAAAAAAAAAAAAAAAAATCAGTCATTATCAGCCCATAAATTATCTACGTAAGAACTTTACTAATTTGGGAAACATATATAATAGACACTCTTCTAAAGCTGAACTGTGTAGGTATTTGGGGTGATTTTCTGAAAGCCGTTTATAAACCAAGTAAACCTCGAGGCATATTCTAGTGCCAAGAGCCCAGATGTAGCAGAATCTGCATTCATTTGTGGAAAAGAGCATAGCAAATAGTAACAGAATGCCCTTGAAGTCATTACACAGATATTCATATGTTTTATAAAATTATTTACTTTTACATGTAAATGTAAGTAAAATATCTCTATAATATAAAGTCTTTTGATTTTGAGTTATGTAGTGACTGGGATATCTACTGTTTTCATATCCTCAAAAAGAAGTTATAGAGATCCTACTATATTAGTCAATCCATATTTATAACCATTATCCATTTCAAAATATGTTTTGCAAATTCTGCTGTGGTGTTGAAGGCCTTTGGAATAGTAACTTAAATCTGTTTAATTCATACTTTATCAGACTCTCCAAGAATGTGATCCCACTTTCTCATTTTCATTTCATTTCTGATAAGTATTGATATAATCTGATAATTGGACTTCCCCAGTGGCTCTGCAGTAAAGAATCCGCCTGTAACACAGGAGACATGGATTCAGTCAGGAAGATCCCCTGAGGAAGAAAGTGGCAGCCCACTGCAGTACTCTTGCCTGGGAAATCCAATGGACAGAGGAACCTGGTGGGCTACAGTCCACGGGGTCGCAGAGTTGGAGTCGGACACAACTTAGTGGCTGAACAACAACAGATCTGATGATTGTTGAATTTTATTAATCCACATTCTAAGCTAGTTGAAAGGTACTCACCTGAATGGCATTCTCAACACCCTTATATATAGCTGCATATGGCCTATTATAAATGACAGAGCAGAGGAATGGCACATGTGAAAAATGGCATTATGGTTTAGTTGGAAAAACATTAAGGCAGGAGTCTTAATTCAAGTTTTAGCTTTGTTGTTATATAGGAAAGTCCCTATCCGTAACAACATTTGGATTTAATAGACAGGTACTTCAGTTACTTAAGCTTGGTATATATCTGAAGCCCACATCACTGATCTTGGTATCATATGTGATAGCTTCACACAAAACAAAAAATCTTTCAAAGTCACAGATTACCGAAGAAGTGTTAGGGCAAGGGACATTCAAGTTTATGGAATGGATATGTTCAAATCTGTCACTGTTGCTAGAAAAACAATACAAAGCAAATATCCTGCTGACAATGATTTTAATTGTATCATCTTTCTATTGCTAAATTGGTGACCCTTGCTGAACTAATCTGAAATTGGAGGACAGCCAGTCTTCATCAGCTTGGCCGGTAAAGTTGGTTCTTGGAGTTTGGCTTCCATCCAGGCTGAGTAGGCAGACTTTAGAGGGAAATAGAAAAAAAAGTCTGTCTTGATAATAGTCACTCAGAGCAGACTAAGCTGTTAGGAATTCTGAGCTATATTGCCTTAGTACCATCTCCCTTTTTAAAAGTTCATTTGCATAATTCTTTTGATCAGGGCCCTTACTTTTCCATATGATATACATAGGTCATGTATACTTTAAATAAATGAAGTTAATAATGATGATCTGTCTCAAAAAAGCAGTAATAGTTACAAGTAGAACTTTGTTCATACTACAATTCAAACCTAAGTGATTTGAAGTTATGTCTTTTGACTCTGGCCTCATTTTTTAAAACAAATTTAAACTGAAATGCGGGGCTTCCCTGGTGGCTCAGTGATTTAAAAAACCCTCCTGCCAATGCAGGAGACGTAGGTTTGATCCCTAGGTCGGGTCATGGAGGAAGGCATGGCAAACCACTCCATTATCTTGCCTGGGAAATGCCATGGGCAGAAGAGATTGAAGGTGGCAGGAGAAGGGGATGACAGAGGATGAGATGGTCGGATGGCATCACTGACTCAATGGACATGAGTTTGAGTGAACTCCGGGAGTTGGTGATGGACAGGGAGTCCTGGCCTGCACAGTCCTTGGGATTGCAAAGAGTCGGACATGACTGAGCGACTGAACTGACTGAGGACCGTGATGGGCTACAGTCCATGGGGTCACAAAGAGTCGGACACAACTTAGTGACTAAACAACAACAGCAAACTGAAATGCAGAAGTTCTCTGATTGTGAGTATCAAATAATGGTCAGCTAAATTACTGATTACAGTTGGTTTCTAAAAGAATGAAATTTTTTATACCAAGAAATTGGAAATCAGATTTTATTGAAAATTATATTTTCAGTAAATATATTTACTGAATAATTTCTACTCAATTTTAGTTTTGACAAAATCTCTGTTAATAGCATCTTTTCCATTCTGCCAGTACTGTGATTTTTATTCATAATGTTTTTCCTCAACAGTACTAAATATTGTGCTGAACGATTTTTAGGATGGACTTTAAGTCACCTACTTTGCAAGAAAACAGGCATCTTATTAGCCTCTAAAACTTACAGATGGACAGATAAAAATACTCATTTCTTTCTTAAATAAAGTATGATTATATGCTCTTACCCTATAAATAAAAGGATAGGCTTAATATTAATTGATCTCATTTTTTTGTAGAAGATAGTTGTGTATTCATAACAGATAAGAGAAACATAATTCTTTATTTAGTATGTAAGTCTGTTTCCCTGAAGATACCTCCCCAATAGAATACTCTAACATCAAGGTCTGCCTAAGTTTTTAGTCACTAATCAGTTTTTATAAGAGGGAAACCAATGCAAGTATTGACTTGCATGAAGGTAATAGATGCGTAATTCACCATATCACCTGGAGTAAATTTTTTTCTTTTCTCATTTATGAACTAGCAGTAGGCCCACTAGATAGCTTTTTCTCCTTTCCCTTACACCCTTTCTTCTCACCCTTCACAGTCAGAAATCAACCATACCACTTTATGACAATCATTTTTGTTCACTTACTCTCTCACTCCTCATTAGCTTGATAAATTTATTCTTAGGTCTACACCAAAGGTTTAAACTTATAAATAGTATATCCTATAGTACCTAAAGGTGACAGCAAAAATCATGGAGTGTATACCTGGTGTGGTTTCACTTACATCATATCTAAGTTATTTACATCATTAATCAAAAATATCTCCTGTGAAATATTTAATGTGAAATTTTTTTAGCTTTATAGCTCACTGAAGATTCTTTCAGGATTCTTTATTGCCTGTACATATAAAAGGCACTAACATTTAACTGTTAGGTGCTTTCTTCAAGGGTACTTTTATTTGGGCTGTTTACTCCTCAAAATCAATGAGAAGAGTTAGTATTAATCCTAATTTTACAGATGAGGAAACAGACGCAGTGAGATTAGATTACCTGCCTGAGGTCCTACAGCTAGCAAATGACTAGAACCATGATTTAAACCACGTCAATAACAGAGTTCTGAGCTTGTGCCTTTTGAAAATTGAGACGTAACTATAATATTGTATTAATTTTCGATGTTTCTGAACCTATACTTTTAATCACTGGTTTACAGTTTGTTCTTGCTTAATGTGTACTTTTAACAGAATTCTTCACAACTTAGAAATTTCAGTCTACAAACTGATACAGCTATGCATCAGACATTTTGAAGTAATTTGCTTCAGATTAATAACTTCCTTGGAAAAGTCAATGGTGTTTCAGTTTCTTTACCAGAACTAAGCCAAATTCTGTAGTTTAGCTGATTCTAGATGGTCCTCTGATAAGACAACACTGTTATTTACATACTACCAGTAAAAAAAAACATTGTCAGTTTAAACTGACTATAACAGCTCTTTCAGATATATTTATACATAGATGTTAATATATCTGTGTTAAGACTTTGGTACGTATGTAATGGATGTAAAATAAATGGTTTAAAAGTTCCTATAATTTCATCAAATTTAGAGTCCAACTGTTTGATTCACTTTGATTCTGTAATTTATGTCCAGTTTTTCAACCCAGTATTGCCTTTTGGGGCTGTCAATGGCATTAGTGATACAGTGTTTCTTTAAAGACTTTACTCTTGTCTCTGAGATTTTCTTCCAAGCCATTGTCTATTAGAAGCTTTAATACTTAAATTCCAATTCCGTTCTGAACACTGTGTTTCCTGAGTGTGACCGTGCGATTTCCAGTTCATGACAGGTCTGTCTTTAAGACTTCATGGCGACCAAGTCTCATCTGTTTGCCAGTAGCCATCACATTCTGTATTGTGTGTTAATGCAGACATGCCAGGCTCTGTGCGAAGATAATGGATTGTGAGACAGGGAAGGAATCTGAGCTGGAAAGTAAAACTTGGGAGATTATTGTGGCAAACACCAAAAGCAAGGGTCAGGGGAGGCAGCAGTCTAGAGGCAGATGCCTAAAGGAGAGTAGGAACGGAACAATGGGACCGTCTGGTGCGAAGGTCCCAAGGATAAGCATAAGGATCAAGAAGCGGCTAGAATTACAGCCAGCTTTGAGAGGCAACTTGTTAGGCATTTAGGCAAATTTAGGCTTTCGGCTATATCTAGTAGAAAAATCCTTTGGTATACTAGGCTCTTTAAATATGTTTATAAACAATACAAAGTTACTCTCCTTTCCTTTAAGAGGTATTTCTTTCCTTTTTTTAAAAGGATAACTCATATTGTATCAATAAAGCGTTTGTTTCTCAGCGGAACTAGCTTGGGTCCAGTGGGCCGGCACGAGAGCTCCTAGGGACACAGATAGGCTGACGTCCATGCTTCTGCGTTCTCGGGCGTGGAGGGGCAGTGAGGAGAGAAACCGACAGCAGGTCCTGAGGGCGAGCAGCGTCTGGGGTGCTGGCATCAGCCCTCCTACTTTCACAGTGAGGGAGCGACCTCCCTACCAAGATTAATGTCCAGAAGTAAGCCTGTTGCAACCTGTTCTTAAATTCGCTTTTGAAAGCTTCTCTGGATATTTTTCATGGTTTTACATAATTAACATGATTATTAGGAAGTATATACAAAGAACTACCTTTTCAGAGATTGATAGTGGATGCCGGACCAGGAGGTATGGAAGAAAGGCCGCTTTCTTCAGCCCTATAACTAACCATTCATGTATAGGATTCACTCCACAGGTTAAGTAAGTGTATTGTTTGTGCCTAAGACTCTAATTTTGTTACATCTGTTAGGTAGTACTTTTGAACAACTTTTTCTTTTAGATTTTACGTAACTAATTTAATGACGTTTACTACTTTCTTTCTGATGTTAGATAAACAGTAAAATTCCAGTTTAAGGAACATTTCGAATGATGTTTTTGGAGTGTTTTGAACTCCCTCATCTGACTTCTAGAGCTGAAGCCAACAGGAAACCAACTGGTCCTTTTTGAAGGGAAACTTTACCAAACAGTCACAAGAATAAAGAATTATTTTGCCCTTAGTCCAGCTACAGACATGAGATCATAGTGGTATTTCAGTATCTCTTCTGACTCTGATGTTTGCAGCTAAACAGTTTCTTCATGAACAGTTAATGTGAAACTATCAAAACTGTACCTGTAAAAAAAGGACCAAATTAGTAGCTAGAGAACCCCAACATTTATTAAACAAGTATTCTGAAATGTAACATGTCAATTAAAAATTTTGGTATCAGGATTAATCCCAAGGTATTCATTACTGCTAAAAATCAGTCTGTGGCGGGGAGGAATGTGATATCTTAGAGTTGTAGATTAAAGCAAGGAACAATGTTTTTGCAAAATTGCAAGAATGTGCCAAGCATTTAATATTATATGTAAGGGCCGATCACATCTGAGATAGCTCACATGTGGACCTTCCTTCAGTTTACTCTAGAATTCATTATAAGCTGAAATTGTGGAGGATATTCTAATACACTGAATGGTGAAAGGAATATATGAAGAAGCTGTAAAGAGAAAACAGAGCAGATTGACAAAAAACCTAAAACATCTTATTTCCCGAGTTGTGCTCTAGAAAGACAGATTATTAAAGGAGTAGCTTATAAAGTACGGGAAGCAAGAATGTTCCCAAAGATTCAGATTTACCAATAAAGATGAAATTTTGGTTGATACTGCAAAACTGCCTTAATGACACATACTTATTTACCTTGGAAATGAGTATAAAAAAATGTAGAAACACAAAAACTTAGCATTGAACTGCTTTGCTATAGTATTCATTTTGGGTCTATTAGGTCTCAAATTGTGACAGTTAACTGTACTCATATGCAATATGCATAAAAATGATGTGACAATTTCTTCAGCATTTGATTTTTAGTGCACTCAGCAGTACTTTGAGGCTCTGCAGAGGAAATAAAAAGGTTAATGGGAACCCATTGATAAGCTTCTCTGTGGCCAGACATCACTACTTAAAATATATTAGAGGTTCAGAACATGTTCAGGGATATGAAGTTACAACAGGTTATAGTATTTCAAAGCCTTGTACATTCGTCTTTGTGTTTCCTGTTCCAGGGGCGTTGTTTTGGTTTTTTCCTGCGCAAATCCATTTTGAGCGCACCTTGTCCATGCCCCACCCCTCTCCTTTGTGTGTCTCTGCCTCTCTGATCCTGTCTCTCCTGTCTGCTCCTTATCACCGTCTCCAGTTGCCCTCACCTCCTTCCTTTTTGTTTGCAACTCTTTTATTTGTCTCACAGCTGTTCTTTCCTGCCCACCCAGTCTCTTCCCATGCCAACAAATACAGAGTGGAGAAGCCTAGAGACCATTCTACCCATTTTAAGAAGACCTGACTTTCCAGCTCTTGTTATTTGTCGTCCCACAGAAAGAATATCTAGGAGGGCTTAGAAAGGCTTTTTTTTTTCCTTTTAGTTGTGTGATGTTTTTTATTTGAAGTATAATATATAGTAAAGTTCATCTCTTCTAGTATCTAGTTGTATGAGTCCTGACAAATGTGTGCAGCTCTGTACTCATCAACTCTATCAAGGTGGAGAAAGGTCCAGACGCCCCCCAAAATTCTCTGCTGCTCATTGGAAGTCAACCTGTCCCTGGTACCTCAGTTTCTAGCACCCAGTTAATCTGTTGTTTTTTTGTTTTTTTGTTTTTTTTTGTCCCTCTAGTTTTGCCTAGGGCTTCCCTGGTGGAGCTTCCTGTGTAGCTGGGTCAGTAAAACATCAGCCTGCAATGCAGGAGACCTGGGTTCAATTCCTGGGTTGGGAAGATCCCCTGGAGAAGGAAATGGCAACCCACTCCAGTATTCTTGCCTAGAGAATCACATGGACGGAGGAGCCTGTGGGGTGGCAAGAGTCAGACACAACTGAGCAACTAAACCACCACCATGGGAAACTTATATAGGTGAAATCATACAGTGTTTGTCTTTTTGTGACTGACTGAGTTCATTTAGCATGAGGTCCTCAAGGTTCTTCCATATTGTAGTATGTATAAAAGTTGCCTTACATTTGCAGCCTCAGTATTATTCCCCTGTATGTATGAAGTATATACCACATCTTGTTTATCCATGAGTCAGTGGACTGTTGGGTTGCTTCTGTCTTTTGACTATCGTGAATGATACAGTTATGAACACTGTCGTACAAATACATTTTAGATATTTACCATAATTGGAGTTGCTAGATTATATGGTTATTGTATTCTGAATTTTTTGAGGGGCTGCCATAGTGTTTTCTATAGCAACTTCACCATTCCCACCCATAGTGCAGAAGGGTTCCAATTGCTTCACATTCTCACCAACATTTGTTATTTTCTGCTTTTCTGATAGTAGCCATCCTGATGGGTGTGAGGTGGTATTTCATTGTGAATCTGATTTGCATTTCCCTAATACTAGCAAGGTTGAACATCTTCTTAGTTGTTTACTGGCCATTTGTGTATCTTCTTTGGAGAAATGTTTATTCTAGTCCTTTGTCTGTGTTGTGATCAGCCTACTTGTTTTTTGGTCTTGAATTGTAGGAGTTCTGCATAGATTCTGGATATATGTTTTGCAAATTTATTTTCCAGTTTGTAGGTTGCCTTTTCACTCTCTTGATTGTATCCTTCGATGCACAAAAGTTTTAAATTTTGCCATAGTCCAGCTGTATCTGTCTTTTCTTTTATTGCCCATGATATATCCAAGAAATCATGTACAGTGTTATGAAACTTTTCATATATATTTTTTCTTATGAAGAGTTTTATAGTTTTAGCTCTTACGCTTAGGTCTTTGATCTGTTTTTAGTTATTTTTTGCCTATTATGTGAAGCCCAGAACTAACTTCAGTCTTTTCCATGTGGATATCCAGTTTTCCCAGCACCGTTTGTTGAAGATTGTCGTCTTCCCATTGAATGTCCGTGGCAACCATAGATGTGAAAATCGTTTGATCCCATACGTGAGGGTTTATTTCTGGGCTTTGTTCCTTTGGTCTGTGGGTCTTCCTTTATGTCAGTACTATGTTGTTTTGATTACAGTAGCTTTGTAATAAGTTTGAAATCTGGAAATGGGAGACCTCTAACTTTGTTCTTGATTGTTCAAGATTGTTTTGTCTATTCAGAATTCCTTGAGATGCCCATATGAATTTTAGGATAGATTTTTCTATTTCTCTGAAAAGCACTGTTGGGATTTTGATAGGGATTACATTGAATTTGTAGATCACTTTGTGTTGTATTGACATCTTCACAAGATTAAATCTTCCATCCATCTCCACGGTTATGTCTTTCTGTTTATTTGTGTCTTCAATATCGTTCAGCAACTTATTTTCATTGTACAGGTCTTTCACTTTCTTGGTTAAGTTTATTCCTAGGTAGTTTATTCTATTTAATGCTGTTGTGAATGGAATTGTTTTCTTAATTTCCTTTGCATATTGTTCAATATCTGTAGAATCACAACTAATTTTCGTGTGCCGATCTTTATACCCTGCAGCTTTGCTGAACTCATTTGTTAGTTCTAACAGCTTTTTTTTGTGAAATCTTTGGAATTATCTACATGTAAGATCATGTCATCCACGACAGAGGTAATTTCACTTCTTCCTTTCCAATTTAGACGCCTTTTATCTATTAATTGCCTAATTCCTCTGGCTGGGACTTTCTGTACCGTATTGAATTTTAAGTGGTGAAATAGTAATGCTTCTCTTATTTTCTGATCTTAAAGGAAAAGGCTTCAGTCTTTCACCTCTGAGTCTGATATTAGTTATGTGCTTTACTTATATGGCCTTTTTATGTTAGCAAATTTATTTCTACTCCAAGTTTATTGAGTGCTTTGAATCACAAAAGGGTGTTGAAACTTTTCAGTGCTTTTTGTTTACATCAGCTGAGAGGATCACATGGTTTTCTCCTTCGTTCTTGCTAATGTGGTATCTTATATTGATTTTTGTTGGTTGATCCACTCTTGTATTCCAGAATCTCTTTTCATTTTTTAATCATGTCTTTCAGAGAGAATGTCTCAATTCTTATTCAATTCTCTTTTCTTAGTTTTTTAAAATGGATCATCTTTTTGGTGTTGTATTTAAGCAACCCTTTGCCTACCTGAAGGACACATAGATTTTTCTCCTATGATTTCTTCTAGAAGTTTATATTTTGATTAATTTTTGTATAGAATATGAGATATGAGCCAAGATTCTTTGTTTTTCCTTTTGTGTGTAGTTATCCGGTTGTTTCAGTACTGTTTGTTTAAAAGACTGGTTTTTCTCCTCTGAGTTGCCTTAAACCTTCAATTATAACTATCTTCATTTTAATCATTATCAGATATTTTCCTGTCTTTGTGGAGATCCAAGTTTCGATTTTGTATCATAGTCTTCCATCTGAAGAACTCTCTTTAATATTATAGTATATGTCTGCTGGTAATGAATTCTCTCAGCAGTTGTTTGTCTGAAAAGCTGTTTATTTATTTCACTTTCATGTAGAGAGTTATGTGTGTAAAGTTCTGAGTTGAGAATTATTTTCTTTCAGGAATGTCACCCCTTTGTCTTCTGAATTACTTAGTTTGTGATATAATTGTTACTTTTGTTCCTCTGTGTGTAACATGTTTTTGAGCTTTTTGAATTTGTGATTTACTGTATTTTATTATTTTTTGAAAATTCTTAGCCATTAGCTCTTCAAATATTTCTTCAGCCTTTTATTCTCTTCTCCTGGGATCCTAGTTAGACATTTGTTGAACAGTTTGGTATTGCCCACGTCTTAGATGCCCTGTTTATTTTCATTCATTTTTCTATTTGTGTTTCAGTTTGGCTAATTTCTGTTTGTCTGGATTCAAGTTCAGTGACTTTTATGCATCTGTGTCAGGTTTACTGATGAGCTTGTCAAAAGAATTCTCATCTCTATTATATTCTTTACTTCTAGCATTTCCATTTGACTCTTATAGTTTTGAGGTCTGTTGAAATTCAACATCTGACAATATAGGGTGTCTTCCTTTTCCATTAAAACCTTTAACGTAGCTATTTCATATTCTTTGTTTTTGAAATTTTATTCTTAATTGGAGGATAATAGCTTTACAGTGTTGTCTTGGTTGTTGCCATACATCAACAGGAATCAGCCACAGGTAAACATATGTCCTCTGCTTCCTGAACCTTCCTCCCATCTCGCACCCCATCCCGCCCCCCTGGCCTGTCACAGAGCTCCAGACTGAGCTCCCTGTGTCACACGGCATATTCTCGCTGGCCATCTGGTTTACTTACGGTACTGTGTATGTCTCAGTGCTACTCTCTCAGTTCATCCCACCCTGTCCTTTCCCACTGTGTCCACAAGCCTCTTCTCTATGCCTGCATCTCTACTGCTGCCCTGCAGATAGGTTCACCAGGACCATTTCCCTAGATTCCATATATATGTGTTAATATGTGATATTTACTTTTCTCTTACTGACACGTACTTCACTGTGTATAACAGGCTCTAGATTTATCCACCTGACTAGAACTGAATCAAATTTGTTCCTTTTTATGGCTACGTAATATTCCACTGTGTATATGTACCATAATTTCTTTGTTCATTCATCTGTCAATGGACATTTAGGTTGCTTCCTCTAGCTATTGTAAATAGTGCTGCAATGAACATTGGGGTACATGTGTCTTTTAGAATGTGATTTTCCCAGGACATATGCCCAGTAGTGAGATTGATGGGTCTTATGGTAATTTTATTCCTAGTTTTTTAAGAAATCTCCACACTGTTCTCCATAGTGACTGTATCAGTTGACATTCTCACCACCAGTATTCCTTGTTTTGACAAATTCTACATTGGCGTTGTCTATGGGTATGACCCTGTTGATTGCTTTCTCTCTTGGCAATAGGTTTTCCCCCTTGCTTTTTTGGTGTGTCTTAATAATTTTTTTTTTTTAATTGATTGCCAGAAGCAAGGCATTCAATGAAGATAAATAGTATTTCCTCCTGGAGATGGGCCTGATTCTTCTACTAGCCTGTTTGTATGAAGGTTAAGCTGGTTTACTCAGGGGTTGACCTGGATTTGGAATTTGTTGTTGCTATGGTTATCTCCATGTATCACAGGCTTTAGACATGTCTAGCATTTCTTCGTGCATAGAGTTGGGATCTGATTGCTAGAAGGTTTTCTTACTGTTTCTGCTCCTCCCTCAGCTTTTGGTCCTTTCTGTGTACCTTTGCCTCAGAGGGGGTCTGTCTCTTGACCTCCCCCCAGCAGATGGCTGCTGTCAGCTTGGTGGTAGTGGATAGGTTAAGATTCTCAATTTTCCTCATCCACTCAATCTTGGGCAGGCACTGAATCCCAGGGTATCAGGGTAGGGTTTTCTCAGTGATCCTGTCCCTACAAGTAGCAGATGAATTCAGCCTTGTATTAGTCTTATGCAGGAGTTTCCTGCCCCTTCCCCCAAGATTGGAGAACTCTAATGGTCTCAGACTATTTTTGTCCTTTGCACGGGCTGTCTTGGGGTTTTATTGTCCTACTTTTCTCCTAGCCACCACAGGTCTTCATCTGTGACTGGGAGGGTAACGGTAACAAGATTTTCTCCCCTTCTCCCATGGCTTAAGGCTTTGTTTCCATAGAGGAAAAGGGTCCTGACCATGCTTTGTGGCTTTTCCACAGAGATAGCCTCTTCCTCCACCCAAGGATCCCTGGGACTTCTGTCACTGTGGGGTTCGGGGCCCAGCAGAGTGGCCCAGGGATGCATTCTGGCTCACTAGCCTGGAAGCTCTGCAGACCTCATCCTTCTGCGTTTTTATGAAGGCTCCATTACACAGGCATAATGGATTAAGCCATTGGCCATTGGTGTCGCTGGTCCCTCTTCCCTCCCTAGTAATCTAGGATTGAGACTGAAAGTTCCAGCTCTTTTCATGTGGTTGGTTCCCTTAGCATTCAGTCCCCTCATCTTTAGGGCATCCCCCCAAGTCACCTCATTAACATAAACTCAGCTGTGGCTGAACAGGGCTTATTTATGAATAAATAACAAGATGCATTTCACCTTTATGGCTCCGGATCAGTTTCAGAAACTAAGGACAGAAGACCACATATCATTAAAAAGATACTCCCATTGCTCTTCCTGCTTAGGAAATTCAAAGGGTTTGGGGGAACTATTGAGCTAGGAACCAGAGACAAAACTAAAATATATGTTTATTATGAATCACAATACTTTAGATACATAATGTGTTTAAGCTATACATAGTGTTAGTTTGTTTGCTAGGGGTGCCCTAACAAATACCACAGGCTAACCCCGGGAGTTGGTGATGGACAGGGAGGCCTGGCGTGCTGCAATTCATGGGGTCGCAAAGAGTCGGGCACGACTGAGTGACTGAACTGAACTGAACTGAGGGCGGCTTAAACAGGAGACATTTATTTTCTATAGGCTGGAAGTCTGAGAACAAGTTGTTGACGGCATTGTTTCTTGAGACCTGTCCTTGACTTGCAGGGGGCTGCTTGCAGGTGGCTTCTTCCAGTGTCTTCACATGACCTTCCTCTCTGCGTGTTTGTGTTCTAATCTCCTTTTATAAGGACACCAGTCATATTGGATTAAGGATCACCCTAATTGCCCCATTTAATTTAACTACCTCTTTTCAGACCCTGTCTCCATACTCATATTTTGAGATACTGGGAGTTAGTACTTCAACATATTCATTCACGAGTGGACACAGTTCAGCCCAGAATGCAAAAAATTGAAAAAAAAAAAAAAACAAACCAAAACCAGTGGGAAATGTAGAACTTTCTGTGATGATAAACAGTTCTGTATTTTTGCTTTCCTGTATGGTGGCCACTAGTCTCCTGTGGCTATTGAGTATACGAAATGTACCCAAGGGGACTGAGAAGCTGAATTTTTTACTCTATTTGGTTTTGAGCACTTTACATTTAAGTGGCCACATGCAGCTAGTGACTAACATTTGGACAGTACAAATCTTAACTAATGTCTTCATTTGACATACACAGAACTGAAGATCAAAACAGTTGAGAGCTGATCTGATATCACACAAGTAATGATCGAAATAATTGCAAAGTCGGCTGAGTTTTCACATTCTTAATGGATTTTTCTACCTACAGATTGTAAAATAAAACCTAGAGAAATAAAATGTAAAACACTCCCATTTTTATTCTTTTTCCCTTTATGAAGATAGGATAATCTTAGGTTACAACTGAGAAGTTTTCAACATATGTGTTTTAGAAATATTCAAGATCATTTTCTCTGCTCTTTAATTTTTAAGAGGTTTGATACTTGCATATATCAAGTGTTTAAATTAGTTTAATAAGACTTTTGTTGTCAGATTGTAAAGTCTATTTAAATAAAACTAATGTCTGTAGTGGAAAAATTGGTAGATGGTTTAAAAATCCATATTCAGTTAGGGAAGATGAATCAGTGGATACTTTATCAGAAAATCTGAATCTGAAAAATCATTCCACAAAAGAAGAAATGGGAAGTGCTTTCTCTTTAAAGATAGAAATGGGTTGTTGAATTAATGTGTGTTAGTCGCTCAGTTGTGTCTGGCTGTTTGTGACCCCATGGACTGTAGCCTGCCAGGCTCCTCTGCCCATGGAATTCTCCAGGCAGGAATACTGGAGCAGGTTGCCATTTCCTTCTCCAGGGGATCTTCCCAACCCAGGGTTGAACCCAGGTCTTCTGTATTGCAGACAGATTCTTTACTCTTTGAGCCACCAGGGGAGCCCTGTTCAATCAATAACTTGTTTGATTTTGTCCTTTCATGTTTGATGAAATTTTTTCTGTAAACTTCGGAAAAAATGTTAAGTTTTCATTTAAAACTAATTTTAGTTAGGAGGGGGTTCCAAAGGGAGGGGATATATGTATACCGATCACTGATTCATGCTGAGGTTTGACAGAAAACAACAAAATTCTGTAAGGCAATTATCCTTCAATTAAAAATAAATGAAATTTTAAAAGATGAAAAATAAAACTAATTTTAGAATTACAGAAAAATTGTAAAAACTGCACAAAGAATTTCCATATACCCTCACCCAGCTTACCTTCATGTTAGCATTTTACATAACCATAATATAATTTTCAAAACCAAGAAATTAACATTGATACCATATTTC
This sequence comes from Budorcas taxicolor, assembly GCF_023091745.1. Classification (NCBI taxonomy): domain Eukaryota; kingdom Metazoa; phylum Chordata; class Mammalia; order Artiodactyla; family Bovidae; genus Budorcas; species Budorcas taxicolor. Next base: position 10,587,801 of record NC_068919.1, on the reverse strand, counting down.
TAACTAAACTACAGATCTTGATTTTCACCAATGTCCCTTTTATGTTCTAGGAACCCGTCTGGACCCCACATTGTATTTGATTATTTCTTCTAAGTCTCCTCCATTCTGGTTTTCAGACTTACCTTTTCTTGACACTTTCTTTTTTTTAATTTTTATTTTTATATATTTTTTTATTTTATTATAGTTTTTTATTTTTTTAATTTTAAAATCTTTAATTCTTACATGTGTTCCCAAACATGGACCCCCCCCCCACCTCCCTCCCCATAAGTGCGCCAATCAGTTTTTTTGTAGAATGTTCCTCAGTTTGGGTTGATATGTTTTTTCAAAATTGGAATGATGGTTATGCATTTTTGGAAAGAATGACACAGAAATGATCTACTGATATGTATTCTTACTGGTGATGAACTTTAGAAATATTGATGATTGAAACGATGCTTTCTTTTATACTACATGTATTAAGATTACTATAAAATATCAATCCACCAAAACATTTGCTCTGTGATGCAAATAACTTCTCAAAAGCTAAAATTCTGATTAAAGAAAGCTATTATCATTACTAGTTAGTTAATGGGATGAGGTTAGTAGAATTTCACTAATAGGAGTAAGTTGTTCAGTAAGGAGAAAGAGAAACCACCTTTTTTTCTTTGAAATTAGGTAATTCTTTCTTCATTGGAAAGTTAAGAAAGGAATTATTGAGAGGGACCTTCTCACTTAACAGAATTGTGTTTGTAATAGAAAATTGTCTTTGTTGAGATACTTAACTCTGGGTAACTTAACAAGTAGAACATAAAATGAGGAAAAAGTGATTGGTTTAGTTTTGTTCTATAAGTGACACCGGAATTCTATCAGAGTTGTTAGTACCAAGTTCAGTTTATTGCAGCAGATTTTTATATTGGGGGCATTTAAAAACTCTGAATAAGATAAAATAAATCCACTTGATTGATTTACTAAATAAATCAAATCAATTTCAAAATAAATACTTATCTTTATTTATTTGATAGGTTTTATTCACTAGGAGCATTTAAATGAAATATCTGTGTTTTTATTCTTTGTGGGTAGTCTTTGAAACATTTTTTAAGTATAAACCAAATCTTAGGACTGAGTACTGCTGTCTCTTTAAAGTAACAACAATCAGTGTAATGGGTGGAATTTTCTTTTACTTCAGTTCAGCAATCAGCAAACACTGGGAGGCTGAACTGGCCACCCTCAAAGGAAACAACGCCAAACTCACTGCAGCCCTGCTGGAGTCTACTGCCAATGTGAAACAATGGAAGCAGCAACTTGCTGCGTATCAGGAGGAAGCAGAGCGGCTGCACAAGCGGGTAAGTGCAGGGCCGCTGTCCATAAGGACTGACGGCCAGCAGGGTTTCTTACTTCACATGCGGATTCAGCACAGGGGCCTCTTCTGGAGATTTTTGTTGGTTATCAAAACATATGTATGGGTTGTATTATATGTGGGTTTATTGGTTAAGAAAGCAGTTTTCTGCAGTTTCCTGAGAATGAAGGAATTGGGACAGCTTTGGCGTCCAAACACCGAATTTCACATTCCTGTTGTGCCACTTGTTAGCTGTCTGACCTTTGGTGGCTTATTCCTCTCTTTCTGCTCAGTATTCTTATCTGTGAAATAGGAACAATAATATAGACTCTGTACAATTCCTGAGAAAATTGAGATACAGAACTGACATGTAATTACACTGAAGCAATTATAATGCTTTTATTATTTTACTTTATTTCTTAAAGAACGATTTGAAAAATACAGGTAGAAAAGTCTTTATAAAAGTTAAAGATAATAACTTCAATTAGAAATATGGGGCAATAATACAAATATGGGGCAGTAAAAGAAAAATTAGTATCAAGAGACCAAAAATTTCTTATAAAGAATTTTTTAATCCAAAGTATATGCATTCACCCAACAGGAAGCCAATGGCACTAGTTTCTGTTTTTAAAAATGATTTTAAAGAAGTGAACTCCTTGCTAGACATTAGGAAATGGGCTTAGTATCAGAGCAGAATTTGAGGAATATAATAAGACCAGAATGACAGGGGAGGTAATATTGAAGTTAAATAGAGACAGGAGGGAGAGCAAGAACCTGAGTAAATACCTTTCTATCCTAAGTTTAAACTTAATTCATGAGGGGAAGAGGGAAGTTGTTGTTTAATGAGGATAGTATCCCGTCTTGCAAGATGAAAAGCTCTGGAGATCTATTTCACAGCAGTGTGAATATACTTAATGCCACCAAAGTGAAGGTGGAGTCGCTCAGTCCTGTCCAACTCTTTGCGACCCCATGGACTGTAGTCTACCAGGCTCCTCCATCCATGGGATTTTCCAGGAAGAGTACTGGAGTGGGGTGCCATTTCTTTCTCCAGCGGATCTTCCCGACCCAGGGACTGAACCTCTGTCTCCAAATACCACCGACCTGTATGTTTAAAAATGGTTAAGAGGATAAATTTTTACTGTGTTTTTCATTGTGGTTTTTTTTTTTTTTTTTAACCACAATTAAAAAAAAAAACAACTTAGGATAATTGACTTATAATCAAAAGAAACATTCATTGGGGAGCTATCCTTTTTATGTATTCCCTGACCCTGAGAGTTTTTTGCTTTAAGTACTCAATTGAATTTTAAAGAATTTACGAAACAAAGTGTGTTTATTTACTCACATAATGTCCAGTGCTCTTCTTTCCTTCCTATAGATCTGAATTTCCATCAGGTATCATTACTCTTCATTCTGAGTAACCTTCTTTTGGATTTTTTGGTACTTCAAGTGCACTGGCAACCAATTCTCTCAGCTTTTGTATATATGTATGTGTATAGATAAAGAGATTTTTATCTTTACTACAGGTTGTGTTTTCCTATTTCTTCATATGTCTAGTCATTTTTTTAAAATATAAATTTATTTATTTTAATTGGAGATTAATTACTTTACAGTATTGTATTGGTTTTGCCATACATCAACATGAACCCACCGCAGGTATACACGTGTTCCCCATTCTGAACCGCCCCTCACCTCCCTCCCCGTACCATCCCTCTGGGTCGCCTCAGTGCACCAGCCCCGAGCATCATGGTAAATGAGATGATGTCATAGAGCCCGTAGATTCTGTTATCTGCCTCTGAGTATTCAGTGTTCATTTTTGTTTAAGCAAGCAGTGAAATTACTGGTAGCATGTCGCCATCCCTTAGTATCTGATGGGAACTGGTTCTAGTGCCCCACCCCCTGCCCCACCTCACAGGAAGTAAAATCCAGGAATGCTCAAGTTCCTTATGTCGAGTGGCATAACACAGTCATCCCTTTGTATCCATAGGTTCCCCATCCACCATGAGTATAGAGGGCTGGCTGTACTTTGAAGTTTTGAAGGTGTAAACTTCTGCTTTAGCATTTGGTTTATTTCCATTTTGTTCTTAATTCAAGGGGATTTTTTGAGTCCTTGGAAATCTTTATTTCTAAGCCGTAATCCTCCTGGGGTTTCAGTGGGAAGCTTGAAGTGCTTACTAAGAAACTTAATTTGGTGTTGACGCTAACCTCAAAGTGTCTTCTCAGTGGTGAGCACTACCACACCTTAACGCTTTTTCATTCTTCCAGCATTTCTCCCACACACCCGAACCCCTGTGATTCCTACTTTTACACGTTTACTTCAGAAATCAGCCGAAGATTTGAGGGATGTCTGTATGCTTTTTAAGAGGTCTTTTTTTTCATACAGTTCCCTGAATTTCGATTTGCTTCAGTTGTTCTGAGGCATCCCCAACTCCTCAGACTTCTTTGGAAAAGTAAGAGCTCAGATTTTTGCTTGCATTCTAGTCAGGCAGTGTGGCCAAATTGCACAGCGCCTTCAGGCAAAAAGACGTGTAAATATGTGTCTCAGTATGGTGCTTCCTTTCGGTCTTTTGCCCAATTTGGTCACTCACCAGGGCCTTCTAATAGTTGATGTTTACATTTTGCCCATGGTTTTGTTACTGGGTGAAAGTTAATCCAGTAGAAAATACTCCAGCCTTATCAAGACTAGAACTGCTCATGAGGAATGTATTGCCTAATACTCAAAGAAAACTAACATATATTAGACAATAGGGGAAAATTCCCAAGATTTTTGAACAGATGTTCAGTGTTGTGGACCAGAAGACAGGAAATCCTGAGCACTGAGGAGATAGAAATGGCTTTCTACAGAAGGGCATTCTAAGCTCAGTATTGGGGGGTTGGTTAGTTCTGAATGGTTTTCAAAGGTAAGAGAAGACATTCTAGTTAAATCAACAAGATGGGTATTAGCATGGTTTGTTGAACGTTCATACATACTAAGTGTCTTGAGCATTGAGATATTTACATGGTTTGCAGCTAGCTTTTGGGGGACTGAGAGGTTAGATTTGATGCTGTGAGAAAGAGGAGCCGTTGAGAGGCTTTTAGTGGGGCAGTCACACAGTGAAAGATGGGTGTTAGCAGTTTTCAGAAGACATGAAAATAGACAAAGGATATAATTAGGTGCAGTGGCAGGCCATTGGTTTTGCTTCCACCTGTATAACAAGGGTCTGTGCAAGGCTATTAGAGCATGAATAGAAACCAAGAAAATGCTATGAGAGAGTGACAGAATGTGGTGTTGATCCACCATTTGGAAAATGCGAGGGAGAGATTTGCTGTTTCCTTAATAGTCTACAATTTATTGTATGCTAACCAATCAAAATGTATGAGCTCCTGACATGTAGAGGATTTTGATAAGGTGTGTGTTTTTATGTTGACTTCTGTCTGTTTTGACTAATTTTGGATGGCATAGCTTTAGAGACAGTGCCCTTCTCTGTTCTTTAAAAAAATAGCAAGTGCCCATTAAAAGAAGTTAAGTTGCTGTCTGGGCCCTCAGTAAATTTGTACTGGATAGAGAACTTTTCTCCTTTGCTGTAAGAGACCCTACTGATGTGAAGATATTCTAGTATCAAGTGATTTAAGTTGTATTTTAAGCATATCTTTTCTTCCAGATTCCTTTACATTTTAGAAGTGTATTTGAATATTTTCTCACTTCTGCAAGGCCAGTTTTCAGAACCCATATTTAATTTAAAGGCTACAGATGGAGGGCAGATGGCTGGTTTTGAATTTGTTTTCAGAAAACGTTTTTAAATAAGACTTTTATTATAGGGGTTTTCTACTGTCATTAATCACTTAATTTAAGTTTTCCTAACTTTTTCATGACCAAGTCTAGCTATCTTGTTTGGTCTTTTTCCTTAGTCCTAAATTGATATTTTTAAAGGATCAATTCTGCTCATTCTACCCTGTCTTAATATTTCTCCAAGTTGATTTTCATATATTGATTCAAAATTCGTTATACACCTATGAAGGACTTACTGTATGTCTTCAGCAAGAAATCCTGTGAAATTGTCACGATTTGGTTTATGTTCTCATTTGGTTTTAGGTGACTGAGCTTGAATGTGTTAGTAGCCAAGCCAATGCCGTGCATACCCATAAGACAGAATTAAATCAGACAATACAAGAACTGGAGGAGACCCTGAAGGTGAAGGAAGAGGTAACTGGCTACTTCTCACTCATCTGCAATCTCATGAAAATATGTGTACAGTATTGGGGTCTGTCTCTGATTTAAGGGTATTTCATGCAGTGAGGTTGTGGGGTGTTTTTAGGATGAAATTCTTCTGAGTGATGCTAAGCTTGTTCTCATTTTCCCCATCGCTGTGTCTGTTGTTATGAACTATGGTGAGGCAGTCAGACTGAGATACTGCCTTTTCTTCTGTAAGAGAGTTGCATTCATACAATCAACAGAAAACCATTAGAAGTGAAATGAATTTTACAAGCTGTTGCTTTTTCTAGTTTCCAGTCAAAAGATTTAATACCTCAGGAAAGAGTTATATCCACGAAGCTTGAAGCAATCTTAAAATGTTCAGATTGCTGTTTCTAAGCAGTGCTGTACCAAAGCCACCGCGTTGACTTGCTTCAGATTATTCTGTGCTAGACAGCATATCCATTAAGATGAATTGATCCCTTGCATTCGGTATAATGGAAATTTTTTAAACACCCTTTTTCTAAGGACTGGGACAGTAATTTCAGGGAAAAATAAGGCCTTCTCTTTCCTTGATATAGTTACAATAATGTTGTTAAAAATATTTCACTACTTTTTCCAGGAAATAGAAAGATTAAAACAAGAAATTGATAATGCCAGAGAACTACAAGAACAGAGGGACTCTTTGACTCAGAAACTACAGGTGAGCTGTATTAAAATTTGTATTCATTTCTGCATAGAAAGTCATCAGTCTTTCTTTCATATAGTAATGACTTTTTTCCTTCAACTCAGTTTTGAAGGCTTTTAGTCATTTTTCTTTTCTGGAACTTCTGATTCATGCCTGATGGTTGGCTTTTCAAAAAGTACTTGATTCATCTAAGTAGCTTACCATAATAGATGGTCATTTATAAATTCTTTGTCTTTAGTAAAATTATTTTAGAAATGTCTACTTTTAACATAAAAAGTGCTCTGAACTTAAAGAAAATGTCTCAAATGGAGTATATTCAAGTAGTTTAGGAATTCCGTTCATCTTTTTTCACACTGAACTAATATATGGATTACAGCAGTAGTTGTGCCCTAAGGGAAATCAAGGCAGTGTTCCTTTCTTTGCTTTGATTAATTTTACTCACTTTTCTCTGGATAAATAGCATGCTTCCTGACTCTTAATTCACATACATGTATCCTGTGTCACTGGTAGTTGGCCACAGTCAGGGAAGATTTTTTTCAGAATTACAGCCAGACTCTCCTCCTGTCAGCCCAGACGCTTTTCTTATACCTCCTAGCCTCAAGAAGAGTTAGGACCACTTCAAGGTTTGGAGTAGAAACAAATGTAAATATGTATAGAGTGAGGAATTGGGGACGAAAATTGGTAAGTGGGACCTGGAAACCTAGGATTGGAAGGAGTACCTAGATTGTAATAAGAACAACCAATATTTATTGAGTGCTTACTGTGTACCAGACACCACTTCACTTATGCATTTAATCCATGTAACAGTCATATGAGGAAACTAAGGCTTAGATGAGTTAACTTGTTCTACCTGTTTAAATGAGCACAAACTATGACAGTAGAGACATTTCATGAAACAAATAAGTTCTTCATATGAAATATTCCCCTTTTTCTCTCATCACTGACTTTCAGCAGTCTAGGAAAATGAAGTTGCTTGTTTTGACCTACAATATTAAATATTGTTTCTATATTTTAACTGTCTGTGTAGATGAGTGGTTCTTAACTAGGAGTAGTTTTGTGCCCCAGGGACCATACATCTATGTCGGGAGACAGTTTTGATTTTTAGAGCTTAGATGGTGGAATTGATCTCTAGTAGGTTGGGGCTTCCCAGGTGGTAAAGAATCTGCTTATTCAGGAGACACAAAAAAGGTAGGTTCTGTCCCTGGGTCAGGAAGATCCTCTGGAGAAGAAAATAGCAACCCACTCCAGTATTCTTGCCTGGAGAATTCCATGGACAGAGGAGTCTGGCAGGCTGCAGTCCATGGGGTCACAAAGAATTGGACACAACTGAGTATACACACAGGTTGTAGCCAGTGTTGTTACTGCACATTGAATTATCCAGCCCCAAGTTTCAAGAGTGCCAAACTTGAAAAACACTTGGTGTAGAATTAAAATAAGAAACATATGCTCAGGGCTGGAACAAATGGTGGAAATGCAGGCTAGTTTTGTCTTTGGGTTTGGTTTGGCACCCATTGTTTAATTACTTGCTTTGATATAGGTGGTTGCTAAGCATTTACATGGTGGGGCTTCCCTGGTGGCTCATTGGTAAAGAATTCCCCTGCAGTGCAGAAGACTGCCTGCCCCTGCAGGAGACAGAGGTTCGATCTTTGGGTAGGGAAGATCCCTGGAGAACGAAATGGCAATCCACTCCAGTATTCTTGCCTGGGAAACTCCATGGACAGAGGAGCCCGGTGGGCTACAGTCCGTGGGGTCACAAGAGTCGGACACCACTTAGGAACTTCACCACCACCACCACCAAGCACTTGCATACATTAGCTCTAACTCTTACAGTAACAGGTGTGGTATCTCCGTTTTTCAAAGAAAAAGCAGCAGTTCAGAGGTGTTGACAAGTTTAATTAAGGCATTTAGCTAGAAAATAGTGAAGACTGGATTTGTTTCAATTCCAAAATCTCTATTCTGTCTATATTACTACACCATTTCAGCAGGCAGGCATCCAAGCCCTCCCTGACTATTCTTAGGGAAATTGTTTTCCGTTATGTACACATTTATATTGTCTCAGAGAAAGCAAGAAATGATTTATTCATATCTAACTTCTAAATGTGTTTCATCATCAATCGAGCAGTAATTGAATTTTACAGCTGGCACCTAGAATTGTGACTATCAATTCTTACCTGTTTTTTCATTGAATATCAGAAATACTTATCAAGACAGTCTACCTGGAATAGGACAGAGAAGCTTTCAGAAAACCTAAGGGTGAATTCTAAAAGGCCAACCCACCGAAATAACCTGTATGTTTTTTCTAGTTGGAAGAAAGTTTCTCCTTTATGGCCTAGTCCCTTCTACCTAAACATCTACATGTCAAAAGTTCCATCACTCTTGAACCTCCATTCTTAAATTCAGTCCAAAAAATTGGGATCATTAGTTTATGAAATGGTAGAGGAACTTTGAAATTGCAATGCATGGGTTTGAATTGTAGCTATGAATTTGGATAAAAAACATAGTTTGGAAAAATTTTAAGTAGTTTTGATATGATTTTTTTTTAGTTTGCAAGTTGTTTTCTTCTTTAAATATCAATGTAACATATGCTCATTGTAAAAAATTTAGAAAAATGTAACTTAACAGAAAAAAAAAAACATACTCCCATCATCCTAAGGCAAAATGTTGAGAATTTCCTTCCTTCAGTGTTTTTGTGGATAACTTTTCTTTATGTATCTATATGTGAGACATATAGATATCAACTTTTTGTGTTGCTTTCCTAACAATGTAATGTCATAAGCTCCATGTCATATGGCTATATAGTATTCTCCTGCATAGGTGTACCATAATTTTCTTCCAACATTTTTACAGGGATGGTCATTTGTTTTCAACATTAGTTGTAATACTGTTATAATGTATCTTTTTATATAAACCTTGCCTTTCTCATTATTTCTTTGAGATGAACTTTTAAAGAATTGCTTGGTGTCAATGTTTTGAAATTACTTATGCTGAGAAACTAATGTCTGGAACAACAGGATACCCGCTGAATATTAGTCTCCTCTCATTTGTGCTTCTGATAGGGAACAAGGGGAACTTATTATTTTTTTAGTATTGCCTTTTTTTTATTACAAGTTTTAAATATGTTTATTGTCATCTTTTTGTATCTTGAAGGCACGAAGTGCATTTTTACCTTAATAGTATATGGCATATGCTTGCCTGGAGTTCTAAGTCCCCAGATCTTCAAATGGGCTGGTTTCTAATGTAATTAAGACTTGGCTTACATGTTCATTTCACTGATTTCCCTATTTAAGCACTATTCTGCAGGCCTCCCCACCACCCACTGCTCTGTGTGATATTACCCGGTCTTATTTTCCTTGTAGCAATTATCACTGAATGAAGTGATCTCGTTTTTTTTTTAATTTATTTAAAAATTTTTTATTTTGAAGTAATTTCACATGGGAAAGTTGCAAGCATAATGTACCTTTCACCTATATCACCAGATGTTAACATTTTTGCCATATTCGTTTTCATCTTATCATGATGGAATTCTCTCTGTATTCTTTTTTTTTTTCTAAATGGCTGACAATAAGTTCCAAATATGATATCCCTTTACCTCTAAACACTTTAATGTATATTTTCTTTCTCTTACATATAATTTTTAAAGACAATTTAAAATCAAGTATAGTTGATTATTCTGCTTAATGGCAAAGTGAGTCAGGTATACATACACATATACCCACTATTTTTTAGATTCTTTTCCCATATAGGTCATTATAGAGTATTGAGTAGAGTTCCCTATGCTTTACAGTTGTTCAATTGCTCTGCTGCTGCTAAGTCACTTCAGTCGTGTCCAACTCTGTGCGACCCCATAGACGGCAGCCCACCAGGCTCCATTGTCCCTGGGATTCTCCAGGCAAGAACACTGGAGTGGGTTGCCATTTCCTTCTCCAATGCATGAAAGTGAAAAGTGAAAGTGAAGTCGCTCAGTTGTGTCCAACCCTCAGCGACCCCATGGACTGCAGCCTTCCAGGCTCCTCTGTCCATGGGATTTTCCAGGCACGAGTACTGGAGTGGGGTGCCGTTGCCTTCTCCGTTCAGTTGCTCAGTCATGTCCAACTCTCTGTGACCCCATGGACTACAGCACGCCAGGCCTCCCCGTCCGTCACCAGCTCCCAGAGTTTGCTCAAATTCATGTCCATTGAGTCGGTGATGCCATCCAACCATCTCATCCTCCGTCATCCCCTCCTCCTCCTTCCTTCAGTCTTTCCCACCATCAGCGTCTTTTCCCACTAGTGAGTCGACTCTTTGCATCAGCTGGCCAGAATTTTGGAGTTTCAGCTCCAACATCAGTCCTTCCAATGAACATTCAGGGTTGATTTCCTTTAGGATTGACTTGTTTGATCTCCTTGCAGTCCACGGGACCCTCAAGAGTCTTCTTATTAGCTCTCTCTTTTGTATAGGGTAGTGTGTGTCAGTCAGTCCCAATCTCCCAATTTATCTTTTCCCCTTTGGTAACCGTAAGTTTGTTTTCTACATCTGTGACTCTATTTCTGTTTTGAAAATAAGTTCATTTGTACCCTTTTTTTAGAACTCTGGGTATAAGCGATATCATACGACATGTGACTTCACTTAGTATGACAACCTCTTCAATGTGTATTTTCTAAGAATAGAACAGTCTCTTACACAACCATCAAAATCAAGACATTGTCTAAAGACTTTATTCTAATCCTCATAATTGTGCTCTTTATAACAGAACATTAAAAATTGCTTTTCTGGTCCAGGATTCATTCCAGGATCACAAGTTGCATTTAGTTGTCATATCTATTTATTTTGATGTTAAATTGTCCCAGATTTGGCAAGGGGGAACCTTTTTAATCCTGCTTCTGTGTCCTTTGGATGTGACCCTGTCATTTTTTAAAGAACTTCATGTTTTAACTCAACTAGGTATTCTAGGTTCATCTTATATTTCTCAGTTCCAGCCTTGAAATTAGCTATTTCTTCAGAAAAAATTTCCTTTTAGTAAAGTTTGGTGTTTATAAACCAGGTTCTGGGCGTTAAATATACTTTTTGCTACTGAGATGTCATTGTGTCTAGGCCCTCTTAATTATCAGAGCTAGAAATATGCACATATCACATTATGTCCATTATAATAACTATACTGAAAAAAAAAAACCGCCCTGAAACCATATCAATACCTCCCATTGCAGTCCAGTACTATGGAGCTCATTTTAGCCTTCCCCAGTTTCCTGTTTTTAACTCTGTTCCCCAATATTAAGAAACCATAATACATTTACTTGCTTGCTTAAGAAGTGAAGTGAAAGTTGCTCAGTCATGTCTGACTCTTTGTGACCCCATGGACTATACAGTCCATGGAATTCTCCAGGCCAGAATACTGGAGTGGTAGCTGTTCCCTTCTCCAGGGGAATCTTCCCAACTCAGGGATCAAATCCAGGTCTCCACATTGCAGGTGGATTCTTACCAACTGAGCCACCAGGGAAGCCCAAGAATACTGGAGTGGGTAGCCTATCCATTCTCCAGGGCATCTTCCCAACCCAGGAATTGAACCGGGGTCTCCTGCATTGCAGGCAGATTCTCTACCAGCTGAGCTACCAGGGAAGCTCTTTTGCTTAAGAAAGTAGTTTCTAATTCATGCTTCTGTCAAAACAACAAAAGCACAACCCTACTGACTGGATGAGTATTGTTTTTGTTTTTAACTTGTGTTCAAAAGTTAATTAGATTCTTTCACTCTCCCTCTTCAGTTGGTTAGTTATTCATTTAAAGTACATTTATGTTCATCTGTATCTTATTATATTCCATTTTAGTTCTTCCCCATTCTTCTTTGTGTTGTATTTGTATGCATTTACTGAGCATTTGGGGCTTCCCAGGTGGCGCTATGGTAAAGAACCCATCTGCCAAGACAGGAGTTGTAAGGGACGCAGGTTCAATCCCTCGGTTAGGAAGATCCCCTCAAGAAGGAAATACTGGAAACCCACTCCAGTATTCTTGCCTGGAGAATCCCAGGGACAGAGAAGTCTGGCGGGTTACAGTCCATACAGTCACAAAGAGTCAGACACAACTGAAGTGCTTTAGTGTGCAGACACTGAGCATATGAAGCATGGTTCTAAAAGTCAGAACTATTCACAAAGATATCTTTCTAGAAGTGTCATCTTGTCCAATCCAGTCTAGCCCCATTCCCATCTGCCCCTGTGGGTAACCAGTCTCATTATCTGATTTATTCTTTCTGTGTTTCTTTTTACAGAAATGAACAGATAAGTCTGTTCTTTTTATTCCCTCCCCTTTTTTCTTACACAAATGGTAACATACTCTAGTCACTCTTAACTCTTACACACTGTTTTTTTAATAATCTAAGGTATGTCCTGGAAATCACTCTGTCAGTTCATAGAGATCTTGTTCATTCTTTGTTTGGCTGTGTAGTACTTCATTGGTATGTGTGATAGTTTTTCCAAACACACTCCTTTATGTGGATATGTAGGTTGTCTCCAGTGTCCTGAGAGTACTATAGTGCGTAATCTTGTCCATAGGTATTTTGTTATTGTTGGAGGTGTATCTATAGGGTAGATGCTTAGAAGCAAGGTTTCCAAGTGAGAAGGTCATACTGTCACGTTCTTCTCCATAATGGGTGTTGCTAGTTTTCCCTCATATCATCAGCATGTGTGTGGCTGTTTCTCATAGCCTCATCGACAAAATGTGTTCTCAGACTTCTTATCTTTTGGCAATATATGTTAGGTGAGAAACGATAGTTTTAATTGGTGTATCTCATATTCTGAGTGAGATTAAACATCTTTCATAAGCTTAGAGGCCATTTCAGTATCTTTTTGTACCTGTATAGATTGTGTATTCATGTCTTTAGCCCTTTTTGCTATAGAATTTTTATCCTTCGTTGAAAAATTTTCTAGAGTTATTTATATATCTGCAATGATATCTTACAGATATTTTCTCCCAGTTTGCCAGTGTTTTTTGACTTTGCTTAAGATAGTGGTATTGTTTTACGCAGTGTCAAATATATCATTCTTTTCTTGCATTGCCCTGTTGTGGTTGTGTAGTTGCTAAGTCGTGTCCAACATTTTGCAACCCCATGTACCGCAGTACACCAGGCGTCCCTGTCCTTCACCATCTCCTGGAATTTACTCTAATTCAAGGTGGATTTAGAAAAGGCAGAGGAACCAGAGATCAAATTGCCAACATCTTTTGGATCATAGAAAAAGAAAGAATTCCAGAAAAACACTACTGCTTCATTGCCTATGCTAAAGCCTTTGACTGTGTAGATCACAATAGACTGTGGAACGTTCTTAAAGAGATGAGAATACCAGGCCACCTTAAATGCCTCCTGAGAAACCTGTATGCAGGTCAAGAAGCAGCAGTTAGAACCAGACATGGAACAATGGACTGGTTCAAAATGAGGCAAAGAGTACATCAAGACTGTATATTGTCACCCTGCTTATTTAACTTATATGCAAAGTACATCATGGGAAATGCCTGGCTGGATGAAGCACAAGCTGGAATCAAGATTATCAGGAGAAATATCAATAACCTCAGATATGCATATGACACCACCCTTATGGCAGAAAGTGAAGAAGAACTAAACAGTCGCTTAATGAAGGTGAAAAAGGAGAGTGAAAAAGCTAGCTTAAAATTCAACATTCAAAAAATGAAGATCATGGCATCTGGTCCCATCACTTCATAGCAAATAGATGGGGAAACAATGGAAACAGTGACAGACTTTATTTTCTTGAGCTCCAAAATCACTGCAGATGGTGACTGCAGCCATGAAATTAAAAGATATTTGCTCCTTGGAAGAAAAACTGTGACAGACCTAGATAGCACATTAAAAAGCAGAGACATTACTTTGCTGTCAAAGGTCCAACTAGTCAAAGCTATGGTTTTTCCAGTAGTCATGTATGAATGTGAGAATTGGATCATAAAGAAGACTGAGCATCAAAGAATTGATGCTTTTGAACTGTGGTGTTGGAGAAGATTCTTGAGAGTCCCTTGGACTGCAAGGAGATCTAACCAGTCCATCCTAAAGGAAATCAGTCCTGAAAATTCATTAGAAGGACTGATACTGTGAAGCTCCAATACCTGATGCAAAGAGCTGAGTCATTAGAAAAGACCTTGGCTCAATGGACAGAAGTTTGAACAATCTCCGGGAGTTGGTGAAGGACAGGGAAGCCTGGCATGCTGCAGTCCACGGGGTTGCAAAGAGTTGGATCCGCCTGAGCAACTGAACAACAACAACATATCCGTTGAGTGAGTGATGCTGTCCAACCATCTCATCCTCTGTGGAGCAAGTGAACAACAACAACATGTACACTGAGTCAGTGATGCCATCCAACCATCTCATCCTTTGTCGCCCCCTTCTCCTCCTGCCCTCAATATTTCCCAGCATCAGGGTTTTTTCCAGTGAGTCGGCTCTTCACATCAGGTGGCCAAAGTATTGGAGCTTCAGCTTCAGCATCAGTCCTTCCAATGAATATTCAAGGTTGATTTCCTTTAGGATTGACTGGTTTGATCTCCTTGAGTCCAAGAGTCATTTCCAGAACCACAGTTCAAAAGCATCAGTTCTTCGGCACTCAGCCTTCTTTATGGTCCAACCTTCACATCCATACATGACTACTGGAAAAACCATGGCTTTGACTATATGGACCTTTGTGGTCAAAATGATCTCTCTTCTTTTTAATATGCTGTCTAGGTTTGTCATAGGTTTTCTTCCAAGGAGAAAGCGTCTTTTAATTTCATGATTGCAGTTACTGTCTGCAGTGATTTTGGAGTCTAAGAAAATAAAATCTGTCACTTGTTTCCATTGTTTGCCCCTCTATTTCCCATGAAGTGATGGGACCGGATGCCATGATCTTAGTTTTTTGAATTGAGTTTTAAGCCAACTTTTTCAGTCTCCTCTTTCACTTTCATCAAAAGGCTCATTAGTTCCTTTTCACTTTCTGCCATAAAGGTGATGTCATCTACGTATTTGAGGTTTTTGATATTTCTCCCAACAATCTTGATTCCATCTTGTGATTTATCCAGCCTGGCATTTTACATGATGTACTCTGCATATGAGTTAAATAAGCAGAGTGACAATATACAGCCTTGACGTACTCCCTTCCAAATTTTGAACCAGTCCTTTGTTCCATATCCGGTTCTAACTGCTGCTTCTTGACCTGCATACAGGTTTCTCTGGAGGCATGTAAAGTGGTCTGGTATTCTCATCTGTTTAAGAATTTTCCATAGTTTGTTGTGATCCACACAGTCAAAGGCTTTAGCATAGCTAATAAAGCAGATTTTTTTTGTTTGCATTCTCTTGCTTTTCCTATGATCCAACAGATGTTGGCAATTTAATATTTGGTTCCTCTGCCTTTTCTGAATCTAGCCTCTACATCTGGAAGTTCTCATTCATGTACTGTTGAAGTCTAACTTCAAGGATTTTGAGCATTACCTTGCTAGCCTGCAAAATGAGCCAATTGTGCAATAGTTGGCACATTCTTTGGCATTGCCCTTCTTTGGGATTGGAATGAAAATTGACCGCTTCCATTCCTGGAGTGTGAAATCCTGGTTATTGCTCTGACTCTGTTCCACACTCAGCTCATATAGGAATCCATCCATATTTCCCTAAAGGGAACTTATGTGGTTTCAGTTTTTACACTTAGAGCTCTGATTCACTTGGGGTTTGTCCTTTGTGTGTGGTGTGAGATATGAATCTAAGTTTATCCTTTTTCAAATGTCTGTCTTGTTATCTCATTCAGTCAGTTCAGTTCAGTTGCTCAGTCGTGTCCGACTCCTTGCCATTTATTTAAAACTTTATCCTTTTTTCCCAGAGATTTGAGAGATTCAACTTCCATGCGTATCTTGGTCTATATCTGGGCTTTCTGTTCTGTCCTACTAAGTCACTCATATCTATTCATGCATCCTAGTACCACACTGCTTTGCTCGTAGAGGCTTTACAGTATATTTTAATATTGAATAAGGTCAATCAGCCCTCATAGCTTTTCTTTTCCATCATTTTTCTAAATGTATTCTTAACATGTTTTATCCATATGTATTTTAGTATTAACATTAGTACCAATTTTAGTGTCAACAAAAAGCTTAGCTCTGTAAAAAAAAATATCTTTGGTATTTCTTAAAATTTAGAATGCTAGTTTAGCAGAAGTCATATCTTCATGAGGTTTCCATCCTATCCAAGAACAGAGGATGTCTTCTTACTTGTTCATGCCTACTTTTGTGTTTTTTTAGGAACATTTTAAGACTTTCATCCTGTGAATTTGGAGCGTTTCTTGTTTATTTGTAAATATCTTATCTTATACTATTGAAAATCAGGTTTGCTCTACCATTGTATCTTTTGGTTATTGTTTATAACAATGTATATGAAAGTTTTTGAATTCTGTTTGCTAATTTTATTTCCTGCTACCATACTAAATTATTTTATTGTTTGGACTAGTTTTGTCATTTATTTCATTTATTCACTAATGAATAATCTACAAATAGAGATAATTTTACTTCTTTTTTCCTAGTTCTTAGGTCTGTGTTGATTTTTCTTGTTGAGTTACATCTGTTAAAAATACCAGTACAGTGTTAATAGTAGAGATGACAGACTTATCTTATCCTGATTTTAGTGGAAATGTCTCTAATACTTTTCCATCAGTTGAAATGCTGGCTTTACCAGTATCATACTATGAGAGTGGCTTATTCCTATTTTCTTGAGTGTTTCTACCAAGAAAGAGTTAACTTTTGTTAATAGCTTTTTTAGTACCAATGGAGATAATCATACTTTTCCCCCCAGATCTATTAGTATGGTTTATTTTATTAATGAATTTTCTAAAACTGAACCACATTTGCATTCCTAAAATAAATACCACTTAACTGTGGTGTATCATTTTCTTAATGTGTCAGATTTTTGTTCTCTGTTATTTATAGCTTTTATATGGTATTCATTTGTAATATTGGTCTGCAACTTTCCTTTTTCAGGTGTGGGCTGAATTTATACAATTGAGGTGTTAAGGTCATACTAGCTTCATAAGATAATTTGGAAGATTTTCTTTATTTTCTTATGCTCTGGAATAATTTATGTCATATTGGAACTATCTGGTCTTTGAAAGTTTAATAGAACCCCCGTTTGAAACTGTCTGGGCCTGGAGCTTTTTTAATTCCTGGATTACTCTCTGTTTCTCCTGCAGATATTGGCCTGTGTAAGTTTTCCGTCTGGGTTTTCAGATAGTCAACGGAAACTCTTATAGTTTCTTATTTTGTGTAGTTCTTTATCCTTGTCTTTCTGAAGTTTAGTAATAGTACGTCTACTGTAGACTTCCCTGGTGGCTCAGTTGGTAAAGAGTCTGCCTGCAATGAGCGAGACCTGGGTTCGATCCCTGGGTCAAAAAGATGTCCTGGAGAAGGAAATAGCAACCCGCTCCAGTATTCCTGCCTGAAGAATCAGATGGACAGAGGAGCCTGGTGGGGTCTGCAGGGTCAGAAAGAGCCGGACACGACTGAGTGACTAACGCTTTCACTTTCGTGTCTAAGTTTTTTGAAAAATGAAATTCTGACTTACTAATCAGTGTTACTATTTTTCTGTCTTTTACCTAATGAATTTTTATTCTTCTGTTTATTATTCCTGCTTTATGGTTTGTTTTGATTTACTTAAACATTTTTTTTCTAGCATTTTGAAAGGGGAATTTAATTCCTTTGTTTTCATTTTTATTTATTTGTGTTTAAAACTATAGATTTCCTCTGATCGTTGCTTTAATTTGTCCCATAAATTATGACAGTATTTTCCTTGTCATTATGTCTTGAAATTCTGTGATTTGGCCTTCCCTTTCATGCTGGAAATGTTTAAAGGAATATGTTTGAATATCCTGGTGGAAGGGTCTTTTAATTTTATGATTTTGTTTTACTGCATTGTGAATACAAGGGTTTGTTTATATAATTTCTGCTTTACATAATTTACCATTTTTTTAATGTAATCTAGCATATGATCCATTTGTGAATGCTGTTTATTGATTTTGTAATTTAAGCCTTCTATACCCTTACCATTTTTTTGTTCCTCTTGATCTGTCCTGTATGGAGAGGAGCATATTAAAAACTCTTATCAGTGTATTTTTTTTCTATGTATCCTTACAGCTCCTGTAGTTTGTGCTTTATAAAGATGGCTACTGTTTCTCGGCACCTAGACGTAACTGTTGTATCTTCATTGTGTGTGGCCTTTAGAGCTGAAGCTGTCTTTCTTTCCTGCTTTTTCTATGGCAGTCACAATGCCTGATCTACCTTTGCTCATGTTATTATTTTTGGACTTTCTCAATGAATTTCCCAGTGGAAGGACCCTTTATGTTATGATGAGCTATCCCCCAGGGTCTCTTTCTCTTCTTATTTTTTTTAAGGGTCTCTTATTTTTTTATTTACTTTAGGTGATCTGAGTCTTCCCTGCTGTGCACAGGCTTTCTCTAGCCGCGGCGAGCAAGGGTGTTCAGCATGTGGGGGCAGTAGCTGTGGCACATGGGCTCATGAGGTATAGCTCGCTGGCTGCGGAGCGCAGGCTCAGCAGCTGTGCTGCAGGGCCTTCCTTACTTGGTGGGATCTTCCCAGACCAGGAATTGAGGCAGATGCCTGTCCACCATACTGCCAGAAAGGTCCCCTTTTTCTTGCTTTTGCTCTGTCTCCTGAGAAGCCCTGCCTTTCCAGGTCACCTCCTCAGGTCCTGTGTACGCTCTGAGGCTGCCTCGTGCAGGTTGCCCTGGTCCACCAGCACTTTTTGTTTTCTCCCAGCATCTTGGCACTTTGAGTGGCCTTTCTCTCTCTCCAGGTTATTCGAGTTCAGTCTTGGGTCTTCATTCTCCTCTTCCCTCTTCCGTGTTTCTCCCTCAACCCTGCCTTGCCGTCTGCAAAGAGTTAGAGTAAGATCTTGAGAAGTATCTCCGTGAGAAGCTGGTGCTTATCTCTCCTGATTGTAGGTAGCCTCACATTTGCATGGCTCCCTTTCTTCTGGTTGAACTTGTGGTATTTGTGCTGTTTTATTTGCTCTTGTTACGGTTTCTGCAGCTTGGAAAGCTGCTGGAGAGAGTTCAGTGCACATAGTACTTTCCTCCGCTTCTCTGTCCGTCTGTTCTGTTGGCCAGCATCCCCCTTGGAGAAGGCACACTCCATTAAAACAGGGACCACCTTTGTTTATTTACTACCTTATTCTCAAAGCCTCGGCTTCCCTGGTGGCTCAGTTGGTAAAGAGTCTGCCTGCAATGCTGGGTTTGATCCCTGGGTCGGGAAGATCCCCTGGAGCAGGAAATGGCAACCCACTCCAGTATTCTTGCCTGGAGAATCCCATGGACAGGGGAGCCTGGCAGGCTACAGTCCACGGGGTCACAAAGAGTCGGACACGACTGAGAGACTTTCATTCTCAGAGCCTAGTTACTTAGAAGACATCTCAGTAAATAATTGTTGAGTAACTCTTCTTCAAAATATGTGTGTCTTTTAGTCATTTTTCTGTTAAATTATTAATACTTGTTTTGATGATCTGAATATGATCATGTATGATCTATGTGAAGGTTAATAATCAATAATCTAATAGGACAGTAATATATCTAGTAAGAGTTTAAGATATGAATCAGATATCAACAAAGACAAATTTTTGTAGCTTTTACTTAGATTAAATGATGCACGATTCAAATTTACAGAAAATGAACCTGACCTGATCCCATTGATGGTGGTAATAATTGTTTAATTTTTTTTAATCACTCGAGTGTTGTAGGCTCCATATCTAACAAATACTGACGTCTGCCCACTAGCATTTTATACTTTCAGTTATTGCCTTCAAAAGCACTCAAAGGGGTTTAGCAAGTTCTGGCCTCAGTGTTTTATCAGTGCCTTATCTTGGTGCCCTGACATATACTCACGTATCAGTTAAAGAAGAAAGGGAAATAGAAGCACAAAAATCATTATTATGAGTTAATAATGAGTTGCAAGGGGGAATGAAAGTTAAGAAGAAGGGCTGGAAAGTATAGACAGAAGATAGAACTGGGACATGCCACCAACCAGGTTGCTTCATCCTGATCTTACATTGTCTGTTCTTCCTCTGGGCTCTTATCCTCTGCCTCAGAATAGACCACAGCACCAACAGCATCATATTGGATCCCTTTTGTTATAGGCCTGGTGAAATTCCTTCAATCGGAGAAATGGCTTAGAGCACAAGCCTCCTGGAGAACAGTGCAGTTTTCATAGCTGGGGGAGTTCGGTGTTTTGCTTGTTTCCACTGAAAATGTTTGGCTGTTTCATTGATTGGCAAGGAGAACAAAGAAGCCTTTCACTTTTTAAGGATGGCTTTAGAGGGCAAACTGGGCGGTGCCTGGTAAAGTGGGTGTTTTCTCATGAATGACATTTGGTCTATTTTTACAGTTGGAAACATTCTAATCTTAAGCTTCTTGTTTGAGCAGGTCAGAGAGCGCTGTGGAATTCTTACATTTGATCCCAGGGTCTGTTTACTCCCCTATGGTTGAGACTTCATGAACTTGGCTTCTGAATTTATAAATATCTTATTGGTTTCAGAATCTGCTGTCAGTTTACTTATCTTCACATTGTAGGTGATTTGAAGGGAAAAGATTAGAAACATACCTGGTTAACATCTAATAATAGATACTTTAGATTAGAAATCTCTAAGTTCTTTCTTTAAAAGTCATTATAGCTGCACTATTCCTTTTTTATATTTTCCCAGGCTCTTGCGACTTATCTGTGGTGTCTTTGCTTGAGACTTGCTCTTAGTTAAACATGTGAATATTTCTTTGTGCTGGGAATGCTAAATCAAGGGTTACTTTCTTATATGTATTCAAATCAGTTTTTCAATTATTTTTCTTAGACGTTTAATTTTGCAGGCATTGTAGGATAAGTGGATTTTGGAAAGAAGTGTACATAGTCCCGACAACCGGAAGGGTTTCCTATTTTCTATGTGTACTTTCATTCCCATCGTTCATCTTCACACACACAGCTTTGCCTACTTGTAGTTGGTGCACTGCTTCAAATTCTGTTATTTTCATTTAACACCTACCAGATTCTTTAAACAATTGTTTAAAAATCTACTATCCTTTAGATATAGTATATAGTAACTTATATATAATTTGTAAGTACGCCAGGAATTCTGGCATTTATTTTTAAAGTTTAAAAAATTTTTGTTGTCATGAACTTTTGGCTTTCCTTTTGGCATTTTTTTCTTCCCTTAATCTGCAGTATATTGGAATTGTTTTTGTCTAATTCTCTTACATGTACAGGTATTCACTACAGTTTTTAACAGGTGAGCTATGTTCTCTACCATACACATTCATTTGATACTGAGGTGAAACGAAGGATAATTAATATATTCTGAGGATCCTAAAACTTATTTGAGAGAGTCATTTCCTTCTCCAGATCTTTCTCCAGCATTGCCAAGAAAGAGAAAAAGTTAATTTGTCTTTTTTTTCTGCCTGCTTTCACTTGAGATTGCTAACAGTTGTGCGTGAGGAAAAGGAGGTGGGCACAAATAGAAATGAAATGTACCTAATCCACAAAATGGGTCACCAGTCCTCTCTTGGTGTTTGAAGTACCTAGATGAATGTTGCCTTCATGAAGCAGGCAGGGAGGAAATTTGTGCTTGGGGATAGATGGATTCATGAGCAGCCAGTCAGTAAAACTACATGGATTTCTTAGATGGCACAGTCTGAAAACCTCCTTACGTTGTGTTGAGATTCAGAAGCTCATCCTGATTATCAAACTGCATGGACTATCACAGTATTCTAATAATAAAAGTTATATTGTTTCTTAAATCTTCGACTGACACACATATATATATATCACACTTTTGTTTCTAAAGGAAGTAGAAATTCGGAACAAAGACCTGGAGGGACAACTGTCTGACTTAGAGCAACGTCTGGAGAAAAGTCAGAATGAACAAGAAGCTTTTCGCAATAACCTGAAGACCCTGTTAGAAATCCTTGATGGAAAAATCTTTGAACTAACAGAATTACGAGATAACTTGGCCAAGCTACTAGAACGCAGCTAAGGAAAGTTAAATTTCAGTGCCAATTGATTTAAAAAGATACTGTCTCTCTTCATAGAATTGTTTGGGCTCCGCATCAAGATTGCACAAAAAAAATTTGAATATCTCTTCTCCACGAGGAGGATCTTTTGAAAATTGGAATTGTATATTTCAGTGTAAATTTTAGAATTCAGCTTGTAGCTAGTTGGGGAAAAAAAAAAAGAGATGAAAAACTTGAACTACAAATTACCTCCATGTATATTATTGGCCATAGTTAACTAGAAAGTTATAAATAGACACTTAATGCAATCTTTTTTTCTGATATTAGCCAATGGGAGAATTAACAAATGTCTGGGTCACATCCCCCTTTTTGTGTTCAACACAGTGAAGGTTATCTGCTTTTTAAATTAATTTATTTATGATATCTAAAGCTGTGTTTTGTGCAAAAACTTAGTGATGAAAGCCCTGTCTTTTGTTGTAATCTGAATAATTTCTCAGGATATTTTTGCACTGCCAAAGGCAGTGCCGTTACCAATTAATTCTTGCCAGGAGTGAGAGAGAGCTGCATCTTTAATTGAAACACACTATAACTGGGTGTATAGAGTTCTTCCGTCTTTTTCTACTGGAAGATATTTCACTCTGGTGGCCACTCTGATACACTCTGGTGTTCTCTAATCTTGTCTGCTGTATAGCTTACTTTTCCGTATTGATTCCATGTATTTATGAAAAGATACTGTCTCCCATTTTATTACACATTTTAAAGCCAACTAATGAAGGCAGCTGAGTCCCTCCAAAATTTTTCTTTTTAAATTTCTAATGAATTTGACACACAGTACTGAAACATAGCAGCCCGTCACTGACGGTCTGGTCTAGCAATGTTAAGTATATTTACAGAATATGCAGTTACATTTATTTATATATTTTGCAAGAAATCTTTTCTGAATGATTAATGCATTTCAATTTACAAATACTAATGGTTGTTGGGGAACTGTTTATTATAGATCATTTTAAGGTGTATAGCTATTTTAAAGGTGATCCATTTCCATCAAGCAGCCAATCAGAGGACTGTTGGGATAGGAGCTGTTTACTCTGTCTGGGTCTTCACATCAACCACATCTCTAGTCAATCCTCACAAGGCAATATTCTAAACTGTTAACTAAGCATTTCAAAAGAGGAATTCAATTCAGTGGGCTCTCCTCAGTGAACAGGTTTTAATGTTGTTTTGATGTAATTTTAAAGGACTTTTAGCAAACATGCATTTCTTTATATATTTCTTTCAAGGAGCTGTTTTAAAAAGTAAGTCAAGTGATGGCTAGTTTGCTTATGGAATAAGAATTGCATCAGAGTCCATATATTCTTGCTGTACAATGCTTGTGATGTTGAGGAGGGTTCTTTTTTAACGTGTATGCTTGAGTATCGACTCCATGGAGTCTATACACGCACTGACTTTTTGTTTGTACCCCCACATAATTGAATTGTTAAGTACAAAATTAAGCTGATTCATCAATTTGTAGCCATTTTTTTCACTCACACAGCTACTCAACACCAGACAATTTTGTTTTATATTTGTGTATGTATGTATGTAGATACATACATATTAATTTATATTAGAGTGAAAAATAAATGGTTTGTTTCTAAAGTTAGTTTCTAAAGTGAGTTTTCAGGTGTCTCTGAAAAGTTTATATCAGACACTTAATCATCATGTATTATATGTGCTATAATATCATGTACCTCCATCTATTTTAGGGTATTTTCCTCACCTATTTCTTGTAGGGAGGATAATTTAGGTACACAAGCTCAGAGCTATTTCTCTGATAAATCAGGTAATAAAATTTATTTGATTGATGGAATTTTGAAGTAGATGTGACTTTATCCATCAGTTTCTGAGTACAGAGCACCATATTTTAATTTAACTAGGGGATTTAACACTAGGGATCAGGGAATTTAGTTTTGAAGAGTTAAAAAAAATTAAAGAAAAAAAACAGTATTAGCTATTGAAATGGTAAGTGGATTATTTTAATGATGTAATAAGATATTTTTAAATTTTGACATAGTTGTCATTTAATGGGGAAATAAGTCACCAAAATGTCTCCACTTGAATTGTATTGATATATGAGACATGCGTGTAATTCAATATATACATATACTCATATGTATATACAGAAAATTATTTTTAATATTTTCCTACTGATATGAAATTTAAAATTGGAAATTTTGTGAGTTTTTTCCTTTCCAATAGAGTCTACTTTTTTTTTCTTTTATTAAGTGATTTCAACAATTTCTTGAGGGCTGCACCTTTAAATTCCCAGATTGTCTTTAGACATTTATAGTATATGGGATAAGGTGAACACAAGTGCACATATAAATCAAATCTTCTCATTAAGACTATTTTAGACACTCATTTACAGTAGGAGAGTACCTAGAAACCGTTGTCTACAAGTCATAATTAGGCTGTGTGCCTACCGTCATTTTCTCCATTTCTGTATTATATAAATAAAAGTTTGCATATTAAAATTTGATTTTTTTCCCAGAGACAAATATTATATGATGTATCTATATTTAGATCAAACTGTGGTAATATATTTATCAGAAAATAATGTTGGGGGACTATAGCCTGAAGATGTGTACTGGAAGTGATACAGGGAAGGAGAGCAGAGATTGAGCCCATTGTGTATAAGTTATTATATGATGACCGAATTCTTGTACAAAAAAACAACTGAAAAAAAGAAAAACAAAAATACAGTTTTTATTTTGAAATACCTTTGTTGTTCTCTGAAGAATGTACTTTATCTTTTTCTCCTTCAGTCTTTTACAGATATTTTTAAAGAAGCATTTAAGTAATGGCAGCATTTACTTAAATCTTACAGGTGCTACTGGATTTTGCATTAGTGTGTTATGTTGTGAAATCCTAACTTTGACATAAAAGGTTTTATAAGTATTTCCCTGCCTGGAAAATTAGTCTTTGTTTCTCCTCTCTCTTGCTCCTCTCTTTTTTCCTCCCTCTTTCTTCCTGCAGATTAAAAAAGGCCATGAAGTTACACCCCTTCTGTCCCTGTGGGAGAACTCCAGCATCACCATAGATTTAACGTTTTGCTGTCATTGAACTCTTGAGAAGCAGTTAGAGGAAAAACTTATACCATTTTTTCAAGTGGAACTAAAAGAGACACTCACAGTTGAACCACAGCCACCTTTTAAAACTCATTTCTCTGCCTTGTTAAAATTAAATGTGTTCCTTCACATGTGTGCTCCAGTCTTCCATGTTCTTACTTAACTCTGGAGTGTGTTCAGCCGCTCTCTCCTTTCTGACTTTCTGACAGCTCTGGAATGGGAGGCGAGACAGAGGAAGTATTTGTTTGGTGGCAGTGGTTTATTGTCTTTTTAATTTATTGAAATCCTTTTGTTTGCTATCAAATGACTTTAACATCCTGATAATTGTGATTGAAGCCATGAAATAGTCTTCATTGAATTTTTCTCTTCTGGATACTTAGCATTGTTCCTTTACCCTTTGTGAAGTCAGTTAATTTATATAAATCTTAAAGAGGGAAACTTTCAGGTAAGAAGTAGTTGAGAATGACACATGTAAGAAAAAAAACCATTTCTCCAGTAAGATACTATGTTATAATCAATATTTGCTGTAAAGATAATTTTCATGTGAGAAAACATTTTAAAAATTGCTAGAAAGGGATCATTTTGGAATGGAAACAGATTTATCATTCACCTTACTCTAAATTGTGCGAATGTATTTTTTAATAATATTCGTGTTAAATTGGACCTTAACTTTTTGTTAGCCTTTTATTTTGTACTGGAGTATAGTCAATTGGATCTTTAATTTTTATGGCAGTTTTTCTCTGTGGGAAACTGATGTATCGTTGTCACAGAAATAAGCATAGTTAATGAATTGAAGAAATGAATGTTTTTCTCTTTTTGTTTATATATTGTAAAATAGCTTCAAATAACTAACAATTTTACTCAAGAAAAGACTTGATCAGCACTACACTGCCAAGTGATTTCTGCTTAGTGTACTAGATGAAAAAGAACGGAGTTATTTTTACCAAAAACAGGTGATCCAGGGAGAGAAATTGCAGCCAGAATAGGAGAAAGGGCGTAAGCTCCCAGTAGATTTCTAGTCAATTCATTGATCTCTGTAAGTACCCTTCTTATCTTTTAGATGAAAGCACACATTCCAGAGGCTACCAGGAGTGTATGGGGCGAGGAGAGGAGATTTTTCGTGAAACCAGGACCAGCAAAAGAGTAGGAGCAAAATGCCCTCCGTTTTAATCTGAGACACGTCAGGATAGCCAGAGTAACGTAAAGTGCTGTTTCCTACCTTGCTGCTGCTTTTAACTAAACAATTTGGGATTGCCCTAATGAATTTCAGAGGCTTTCAAAAGATCCTCTCATTTTTGCCTGTCAGGATTTATAACCTAAATTGACACATAACGTTCAGAACTCAGCATTCTGTGGTATTCTGACCTACTTTGTCAGTTATTTTCACATCAGATTTACCCAGGGACAGAAAGATTACTCTGTTTTCTCCTAATAAAACCAAATTAAGTGACAATGGGTGCCTAGTAAATGCAAAATTAAGCCCATTCTGTAATATAGAAAAATTTTCCTGTTTCTAGAAAAATTTCTTCTGTGGATATTTTTTCTAACTACATTCATTATTTTATCTTCTTGTCTGTGGTTTATAACTATGTTACTATATATGCATAAATATATAGTAAGTCATATCTGTATGACTTGTATATATGACTTTTTGGGTTATTATACCCAAAGTGAAATGACTGTTTCAGAAAACAGGGCTAGAAGTAAATGTTTTCTCAACAACTTTAATATGAAAGCAAATAGAAATAGGTGTTTGTTGAATATCTGCTATGTGACAGGCACTGTTCTAACTGTTTGATATTTCATTTCTACATATAAGGTCCCTGCCAGGGGTGTTCCTTTGGAGGGGGAATGCAGGGAAAAGGCCCACATGATTGCACCTGCTGTATTCCCCAGCAGTCAGTCTGGCTATCCTGTCCACTGTCGAAGGTGGAGATCTTGCTCATGTTGCTGGTACAGGTTTCCCCTCGAGCTTGCCTGCCTTACCTCTCTGTAATATCTCTGTTAGGACACTTCTTAACTCTAAATCTTGTATTTGCTTTTCTTGAACCTCTTCCTGCAGCCTCCTTTGGTGTTCACAATGCTTATTAGTCAGTTGCAGGTCATACTTTGTTTGTGAGTGTCATATTTATGCAGTATGTTTTACTCTCCAGTTTTTTTAATTTATAGACTTCAGATAATCCAAGAAAAGTAACTTTCATATGCAGAATTTCAGTCTGTAAAATTTAAGGAGCAAACTACTTATGAAGGCCTTGGGGAGCAAATTACCTGATAAAGTTCCTAGTGAAATAAGTTGTAAACTTGTAAAACTCCTCCCCCAGCACTAAATTAGTAGCTAAGCAGGATGTGGGTTTTGCAGTCAGCACTGGGTAACTTTGTGGTCAGTTCTGGTTCCACAGAAGTTAAAGCTTCTTCAGGTTGATCAAGACATTCGATCAGCCACAAAAGTGACTCATGGCCCTAGGTACTTTAGATGGGTGATAGCCCTCATATAAAGGAATCCTATATTGTGTCTTTTTTGCATCTGACTTAATGTTTTCAAAGTTTCCATGTTGTGGCTTATATCAGAATTTCATTCCCTTTCAATGCTGAATAATATTTCACTGTATGGCTATACCACATTTTGTTTATCCATTTATCTTTTGCTGGACACTTGGACCATTTCCACCTTTTGGCATTTGTGAGTAATTCTGCAGTGAATATTCGTAGACGAGTATTTGAGTCGTGCTTTCATTTCTTTGAATATATACCTGGGAGTGGAGTTGCTGGATCATACAGTAACTCTATCTTTAATCTTTTAAGAAAGGGTTGGGTTTGAACTAGAATAATTTAAAAGTCTTATGGAGCGAGGTGCCATCTCATTGGGAAATCACAGTTGTGGGGTTAGTATTTGTTAATAGACCTGTAAGTGATCCATTGGCCTCTTAAGTTGTGCCTTCAACTCTCCTAAACCTAAAACATAAACAATCTAAAACATCTGTTAAGCACCTGCTCTATCCCAGGAATAGAAACGTGAAGAGAGACGCTTATCCTTTGGTGCAGAACACAGTTCACAGTGCATAAATGCTGTGCTAGAGAGACGCCCTAGTATGAGGGGGACCAGAGGGAAGAAGAGTCAAGAAATCTTTCCCAGAAGAGGTGATCCCCAACTGAGTTTTGGTGGAGAAATAGGGGCTAGCTAGTGGAAGAAGGGGTGTGAGACAATTGTGGAGAGTGTCATATGCAAAGACTTGGATGGATGAAAGCACTGAGGCATTCGGAAAATTAGAATGCGTTAGTATACTGACACATAGGGTGTTAGGGCAGGATGTATGGCAGAAGATAGTGATTGAAGAGTAGGCAAAGGGTAGATGAGGAAAGCCTTTTTAAACACATGAAAGATTTGGGTTTTATTCTCTAATATTTTGGAGATATTGAAGGATTATTTTTGTAGAGAAGTAATGTAGTGTTAAAGTAAATGGTTTACAAATCTAGGTATTGAGACTCCCCTCGGTGGTCCAGTGGTTAACTCTGTGCTTCCGTTACAGGGAGCGTGGGTTCAATCCCTGGTCAGGGAACTAAGATCCCACGTGCTACATGGCATGACCAAAAAAAGAAAATAGAGTCTAGATAGCTCTGGAGATCACAGTAGTCTCTGTTAAGAGGCTGCATTATGTGGCTCTGCTGGAATAGAGAAGTTGAAATGGATTCAGAGAGGATTTGGGAGATAGAATGAGTACGGCTTCTAGGTAGAATCAGTAGATGGCAAAAAAAAAAGAGAGGAGAATGCAGGCTGATTCCTAGCTCTCTTGAGTTGGACAACCAGGTGAACAATCCTATTTACTGAGACAGTGAATTCAAGATGGGGAATGGCTTAGTTTTGGTGAAGGCAAGACAAAACAAGATGAATGATGGGTTAGATCTGTTTTAAGTTTAAGATACCTGTGGAATATCTGAGTGGAAATATGATTCGAGTTGGGGCTTAGGAGAAAAATTGATGAGCTGGAGATAAGCTATTTGGGGATTGTCAGCATATGTAATTATAATTGCGGGCATGGAAAATGGGGTGATTACAAGATGAAAATGTCACTTTGGGCCAGGTGTAAGACAAGAGCTTGAGAAAGAAACAGAAGGAATGACCAAGAGTGCTGAGTAGATGGCCAGAGTGGGGGACTCATGGAAGCCCAGGGTGGAGTTTCAGAAAGCCAGGTTTCACATGAGGCTCAAAACACTGACATATCAACTCATGTCTTGAGGTAATGATATTCCAAGTATGTTCTGCTGAGACCTTTCATTAATATTTCCTTGATATATTTAACATAAAATTAAAAGTGAACAAACTCAGATATGCAGTTTATAACATTTTAAAACATTGAAATCTGGCAAACATTAGCATCAGGTTAACTGGTTTTGTGCAGATGCCAACATAAAGCCATCTCTGGTCAACTGAAGAGCATCTTGGTATTTCAAGGTGAACTATTAAAGAACCACTACCATTTCTTAATGTGAATCAGAGATTTCTCAAAACTGTGCAACTGAAACAAAATATAGACATAGGATCAACATATGATAATATCTGTCTTCTGTAAACCTCAAATGCTGTTTATGAAAATAGCTTACCTTTTCTTATTGACGTATTATTAAATGTTACATACCATTCTGTTAATGGTTTTCTATGAAGCTGTCATTTCTAAAAAGCTAAAAGGATGGGGAGGGGGTCACTCTTTCCTAGTAGAACTTGGCTTATTACCTTTTCTGTGGCTGAGCTGCCTCTCCTCAAAATCAAGTTCTAGAAGCTTGAGTGTATTACATGTATCTTTTTAAAATGTGTTATTTGGATACTGAATTCACCACTAGGACCAGATGGCATTTGTGTTTTCATTGCTATAGAAAGTTTAGAGAGTTAATATTTCTGTTAATCTTAAATGATCCTTATTCTTTTTCATATCGATTCATAAACAGGTCACTGTATACAAATTATCTCTGGTATAAATGATCTCAAACAAGGACAACAACAACAAAATATTCTCTGTACTTGGTTTTAGAATGCTGTATGGTATATTTGATTTTTATTTCTAGTTTGAGTTAAAATTAGCTTGAATTCCTTGAGTAGACACGACTTGCACTACTTAGGCAACAAATTAGAGCATGTTAGATATTCCAGGAAGAAAAGAGGAGCTTCTGGTTTTCAAATTTGGCTCCAACTAATCCATAAAATTTGCAAATCACTTGTGAATTGTCAAATAAACTCTCACTTTTAAACCACTTTTGTTCATATTGTTCTTATGTAGTGGTTAATCCTGGTCTCCTTTGGCAGAGCCTTTATGTTAGATTCTGTCCTGTGCATTAAAATCCTGTGTTATATATAACAGTGCAGAACATCAGTGTCTATGGCACATGTCCTTCTCACAGCAGCTCACAACCAGTTTTCACAGCAGTGTTGTGACTTCAGTGTTATTGTTATCCTCATTTTATGGATTTTGTAGAGTCTGAGATTCAGCACCGTTAAGAGATGAACCGAGTAAGAGCAGAGCGTGGAGTAGAACACAGGTCCTTTGCCTGTTCAGCCTGTTCCCTTCCCACTGCGTCGTGTCTGAACTGTGAACTGCAGACCTTTTGTAAGAAGGCAGGTACAAAATTTACCAGCTCACAATATTTAACAAGTATTACTTACTGAGAAAAATCATTTTTCCGTTCAAAAACATGTTTTTGAATACTTACCTCTCTGCTTCTCTCCTTTTTAAGGAAAAAATCCTTTATTTTTCACTTAAATTATGGAAGTGGTTCACATATGCTTTCCTTTTGCAAACATCTTAAATAGTACAGACAAAGCAAAAATCACCCTTGATCTTTCAGTTCCAGTCCGAGAAATTACTATAATCTGTTTCATGTATATCCCTTTAGCATTTTTATATGTATTTATATATGGTATATATGTGCTTATAGAAATAACTAGTTGTGTCTGAGGGGAGGCAGTACATAAATTTTATCAAATGGTATGTCTTGTTATGCAATTGCTATTCTTAATCTCTTGGGAAGATCTGTCCAGGTTAGTACACAGAGACTTGCCTGATGCTTTTCAACTTCTTCAGGGTATTGAATTTTATGGATGGGTGATGGTTTATGTAAGCATTTCCGTATTTACTTGCTTTTTTGTTCTACCCCTTCTTTCAGACCCTGATGCTATTTTGTTAAGTGCTAGAGGTATTCAAGATTGATTACTACCCAGTTACCAAATGTTCCACAGTCCCTCTCATGTCCGTAGTAAGAATGAACTCTGGATATTAGCTTTTCCTGAAAACTAAAATTCACCAAAAAAACATGAACTGGTCTTGATGAAAATCCTTCTGAATTATACTACATGCAACACCTAGCAACATGCTTTGGACGTAGTCATTGCTCTTGGAAATGTGCTGAGTGACTGAACATGCCTACTGCCTTGGAAAAGAGAGGACTCTCGGTGTAAATGTTCACCTTTGCATAGAGACTGGGTGTAGCAACTGTCCAAGGCCACCGTCTGGGGCTGCCTGAAGGACCCCAGGTGTGTGTAGGACAGTTTAAAACTCAAAGTGCTCTGCTTGGAGCCCTCAAAGCAGGAAAGAGGACGTAAGTTTAAAAAGGAAAGGAGAAATGAGAAGATGCTTAAACTGTGGTGTGTCCCAGGAGTTTAAAGACTCACTTTAACCTCACTTTATAAGACTCACTTTTCCAGGAGTCTTTTGTCACCTAAATGGTGGCTTTGCTTCTGATCCATCCCCTACCAGGTGGCTGCTCATTCAGTCAAACATTTTATGAGCACCTGCAGTGTTGCAAGGAACTGTGCTGGGCCCTAGGAGTGCAAAGATGGTAAGACACATTCCCTGCCTCGAGAAGACTATACTCTAAAGTGAGGAAACGTGTGTTAGCCAGTAAGTGCAATACAGCATGAACCTTGCCGTGACAGGAATGATAACTTCTGGGGAATATACAGGGAGGAGGGAGATAGAGGCACTGAGGAGGGGGCCTTCGAGCCGAGATATAAAAGGGGACTAGCCATCTACTTCGAAGATCAGGTGGATGGGTGGAGAACCAAGCAGAAGGGCTTATCACAAGAACAGAGCCACAGACTCAAATTCCGTCTCCTGCTCAGCAGCTTAGCTTGAAGCACCAGAGCAGGGGGGTGGACAGACTCCACATGGGACCTTAGCGTGTGTCCTCAGCAGCTCTGACTTTCCCTAAGGGGAATGAAAAGCCACCTCGGCCTCAGAGAAGGAGAGTAATGGGGCTGGATTTACATTTTAGAGAAAGGAAGTCACTCTGGCCACAGTATCAAGAACAAATTCAAGACTATGTGAGGTGATGGGGGTGTTAACTAACCCTACTGTGGTGATCATTTCACAATATATACATGTATCAAATCATCAGTTGTACACCTTAAACTCACACAATGTTACATGCCAACTGTAGCAATACAGGTAAGAGACAAAACAGGAAAATGGAAATGATGTGAAAATAGCTGAACCAAATGTGAAAGATAGTCAAGAGATGTGTTTTGAGATGATATGTTGAAAGTTTTAATTGCTGCTTTTCTGGCAGTTATTGCTCCTTTCCCCTACTTTGTTGCTGTTTAGTTGCTAAGTTGTGTTTGACTCTTTTCAACCTCATGAACTGTAGCCCACCAGGCTCCTCTGTCCATGAGATTCTCCAGGCAAGAATACTGGAGCAGGTTGCCATTTCTTTCGCCAGGAGATCTTCCCAGCCCAGGGATCAAACTGCATTGGCAGGTGGATTCTTTACCACTGAGCCACCAGGGAAGCCCTTCTCCCTGCCCTCGCCCCCCAGTTCAGGCAACAGCACAAACATCCTCTTCTCTGGCCCTTGGGATTGGATCGTTACTGTAGTAAACAGAGAGTCAACTCTCTACTTTTGGATTTCTCCCCTTGAATGATACCTTTTTGAAAAGACACCCCTCTCCCCATGAAACAAGGAAGAGAAATTGAAGGGAGAGAGGTGAGGAGAGGGTGGCAAGAGTCACCGAGAAAAGGCCTGAGCAGTGCCTCTTCTACCAACACAGCAGCCTGAGATCAGAGTTTGGCGAACAAATACGTGCGTCTGCAGAGAGGACAGAGAACCAAAGTGCAGAAGCCATCCAACTGCCTCAGTTTCCATGCTTTGCCTGGAGGTTTCTTGGGGGTCGAAGGTGGCCGAGGGCGGAGCTGAGGATTTTCCCTGCCTTGCCCTCTAGCAGGCACATGCCACCAGCAAAGGAGCCAGTGAGTCCGGACAGGAGGTCACCTGCGTGGATGTGGCACCAGTGAGCAGATGGACATCGGTGGATGCCGATTCAGAAGTGTGCGCGTGACCAGGGCCAAAGGGGACCCAGCCATGTCAGCAAATGCAGCATCAACAGAAATGGCTCAGTAAGCAGGACCCACATTTCCCTAGCCCCCCAAGTGCTGATAACGAGGTGAACTTAATTATAATTGCAGGGA
This sequence comes from Budorcas taxicolor, assembly GCF_023091745.1. Classification (NCBI taxonomy): domain Eukaryota; kingdom Metazoa; phylum Chordata; class Mammalia; order Artiodactyla; family Bovidae; genus Budorcas; species Budorcas taxicolor. Next base: position 10,554,099 of record NC_068919.1, on the reverse strand, counting down.
GGAGGTGGTTTCAGCTGGGGAATTCTGATTGGCTGGGTCTATCTTAAGTTGACAAAAGCAATGTTTCTGCTGCTATGCAGAAGGTATTTTAGAATAACATTATATTGTTTGCACAGTCTAGCTGTGGCCTGGGATCATGTATCCGCTAGCAGTACACATTGTGGGGCTTGGCAACCGTCTGGAAGAGCGCTGGGTTCCTAGCCCGGGTCTAGAGAGAGGCAACTGCCATGCCTGGTGACCCTGAGGTGCTCCTCCAGAGGCTTTACGGACCTGAAGCTTGGGAGGTAAGTGCAGGCTAGCGAGATGAGTTTGAAAGTTACCAGAAGACAGGCGATTGGTGAAGCGGCGAGTGGATGAAGGTGGGTAAGGAGGACAGGACCAGATTCCTGGAAGCACTGACACGTAACTGAGTGTGCAGAGAAAACAAGGAAAGGTCCAGAATAGAGAACCAACAGTTGATACCAGATAATCAAATTGATAACTCATTTCTTTAAAATACTAAATCAATAGAATCCAGCCCAGGAGAGTTCATGGGTACAAACTAGAATTCATTGTGATATCTCTTCTCATTATCCAGGAAGTTATCTTCCTCATGTCCAAACTTGAGGCCATGTTCTAGTTGCCTGAAGATGTCAAGATTCCCACTGCCAGGGCCTAATTTGTGTTAAAATGACAAACAAAGCCTTACTTATTTCCATAGTGCTCCTGCAAGGTAGATCGTGGTTCATGTATGCAGAGAACATTTCTGCATGTTATGCCAAGGAGCTGTCAGGATTTTTGTTTTCCCACTATCTTACCCAGTTCCCCTTTTAAGAAAAGATCTTTCACAATTTATTTTCAGAGATTAAGACTAAAATATTTTTTTTTGTTCTTTAGGCCTACGCTTCTTATTTCTAAGCATTGACAGCTACATAAATCCATTATTCCCTTAGCTGCCAGGAAGCTCAAGACCAGATGTTGGGCTTAATTGCTGTAGGGCTCCTCAGATAGGGATTCTTAGAATTCTAGATTTTTTTCTTCCTTTTGGCCCTTATTTATTTGTTCCTATTTTCTGTTTTTTTTTTTGTTTTTTATCAGTAGTTTGGTTTTGTTGTACTGGTCTGATGTTACTTATATTTTTATAATAAATTTCTCCAAATCTTTTTTTTTTTAGTTTGGCAGAAAGGATAGGTCATCATAATTTTGCAGGGTTTTTTTTAACCTGTATATCTAAGGCTGACCATTGGTCTGTCAGTAACTGCTATCTTCATTTATTATTTGCAAAGTTCATTCTGTTGAATAATCAAAGCATCTTTTTTTCTCCATGAAGTGAAAGTTGCTCAGTTGTGTCCAACCCTTTGCAACCCCATGGACTATCCAGTCTATGGAATTCTCCAGGCCAGAATACTGGAGTGGGTAGCCTTTCCCTTCTCCAGGGGATCTTCCCAACCCAGGGATCAAACCCAAGTCTCCCACACTACAGGTGGATTCTTTACCAGCTGAGCCACCAGGGAAACTTTTTCTCCATAGTCAACTCATATATTAACAATAGCAAAACTTAAACACGTGATTGCTTGATGATACAGAGCATTTAAGAAAACAAAGTAACCGCAGTGAAGTGATAAAAACTTTCCTTTTTGTCTGTCCGATATCTTTCATGGCCAATGATGTCCGCTAATCTTGCAAGTCATTGATATAATTTTTTTCCTCCATATTTCATGTCAGAACTGATGACAAGCTTCTCACTCTGACTGTTGACTATCACAAGCAAGAACTCAACAGAAATAAATAATAGCATCAATTCCCCTGTACTGCTAAGTCCGTAACTGCGGGCGTGCATTCATTTGCCACGTCGTGACTGTGGGCATGCATTCATTTGCCACGTCTGTTGGACTCTCATCTCTTCTTTAGGTGTCAGGATCCACTGTTCCCATCACCAGTGAGGACGATTAGTACTAGTTTCCCCTCCAAAGAGCTATTGAAAGAGATTTTGTCAAGCCCGAAGTTTTCCCCAAGAGTCCTGCTGAAGATTGGCCCCTGGGGAGAATGCAGCCTTCTTCAGAGAGTGAAGAGTACGCCGTGCAATTCTCCTTTTCCTCTCCTTGCTACTCACTTAATGTTTAAGCCACATGTGCCGGGTTAGAAGGCAGTCACCCATCACCATTGCTTTAATTCTCCGAACTCAGTTGGCGCTGAGCCACCTGAACAGAGAGTTGGATGAGATTCTCTGTTGAATAAGGCTCAATGTAAGGGCTCAATAAGGACTTAATATAGCTTGGGGGCCTCAGCCAATGCCTGCTAACCACTAGCTTGGGTTCCTGCAAAGAGGAAAAGGGTCTAAACTTTCCTTTTAGCTAATGATTTGATCATCAAATCAAGATGTCTCAAACCTATAATTCTAGTTTTAACTGATAGCATTCTGTTTGAAAGAGCAGTAGCTTCAAGGGAGGAGAGTAAGAACTTTTATTAACCACAGAGCTTGTATTGACCTGAACATCAGGTCATTTGGTCCTTGCAACAGTCCTGGGAAGGGCTGTAGTTCTGCTTCACGGGGAAGCACCCAGGGACCCCAGGAAACCAGTGGTCACCCAATGTCATATAACTAACAAAGGAGGGAGTCTAATTTGAATTCAGATGAGTGTGACTCCTTTTTTTCCTCTAAGAGGCATACTTTTCTTTGCTGACCTCAACAACGAGAGAAAAAGAAATAGATAATCCAAAAAATGGAGTGACTGCTCACTTGAGAGGCTGTAACAACACTGGAGCTTGGAGGCTATTGCTGGAATCTCCAGGTCAGGGTCCTTAGGAAGATTCCTAAATTGCTGACCAAGACTCATTCAGTCCTTTCTGTTGCATGATTTACCATCTGACCCCAAGGCTGTGCCGTCAGTTTGGGATTAAAAAAAGCAAAGCTAAGAATCCATGCAGTGCTCACACCTCCCATCTAATGCCTTGATTCCTGAGATCTTTATACACAATGGGGGAAATACATGTGAGGAAATTTGCATTCAATGATTGAATAGCTCTCCAAATACAGCTTCCCACTCGAGCCAGGATAGATTAATTCCTGTCGACTCAGAGGAGTCTCAGGGACAGGTTTTTGGAAAATCAGACCTTGGGGCTTCTGGAAACTTGGCACTCATGCTACAGAGCATTCCTGTTCCTGCCTCCTTTTTCCTCTGGAAAGAGTCCCAGGGTTGCTGGTGTTGGGGTCAAATGAGGAGGTCAGTGGTAACACAGGTGATGACATAACCCTTCCACCACCTAGAGAGCCTCCTTAGCCTTTCCCCAGATGTAGTCACTAGTAAAGAACTCCTTCCACTTGAGCCTGACTGAAATCCACAGATTTTAAATGAAGATTTTCATTCAACCATGTCTAAACCCTAGATTAGGGTTTGTTGCAGACTTGGAGCTGGCAGCAGCTCTTCAGAGCAAGAAGAGGTAGGATTCCTTGAAAATCTGTAGCATGGGAAGCTCAAAAATGCTTTTGAGATTCAACTTTATCTTCGGGTGGTGGGGGCTTCTGCTCTCTTTGCAGAACCTAGGCTCCCTTTGAGAATTTGTAAATGTGAATTGAGACAGCTTTTCAATAAGCTGTTACTTCTCCCTCTCTATTATTTGGGCCAAAGAATTTTCTAATTTCATTCCAGTTCTTTTCACTTTGTATGTTGTGATAAATAGTCATACCAAGAAAGACTTGACAAATGTACTCTTTTCATATCACATATTCTCAAAGTTTTTTTTTTTTTTTTTTTTGTTCTGAGAGGAATGAAAGTAATTTTATTTGTTGGGTTTTGGTCAAGTACTTACATATGACATGTTTTCTCTATTAAATACATATTTTCTGACCTACCTGATTACAGTACTTAAAATGTCATGCATCAGTGGTGTCCTGTCTAAAGTAAGATTCATCGTTACTGCTAAAGATGACTTTATAAATATCCCTTCGAGAATTATGCATAGTATTGACAACAGAAAGCACATAAAAATTGATTTTTGTTCATTAGAATTTTGTTAGCCTTGTGTTTTGAATTAAGAAAGAGATGTGGTCAGTTAATGGTTTAATTCCATTTTTATTGCAAACAAGAATGAAAAAAGGAACAAATATTTCAACACTGGATTCCTCTTGAATGAATTCATTACGAGTGGTTTTGCATCTGGTGAAGGTGTGAAATTGTGCCCAGAGTGTCATTGATCTGCTCCACTCAAGGGCCCAGTCCTTTAGTGGGCAGTGCTGGCCTGAGAGAAGTGATCTTTGCACGTCTGTTAAGTCTCAGGGGCTTCTGGGGTTTGGTGAGAAGCTAATGCTAAAAATGATTTTTTTCCGCCAGATTCTAGGTGGAGAAGGTATGTCATCCAGTGTAAGTGATGGCTGGATCGTTTCTAACTCCGACAGTATGATCCAGGTCTTAGGACTATGCAGTTTTTCATGCCATTTCCATCCATGAACAGTTTCACACACTTGTGTTTGCCCTTCAGTGTTATTCACACACACAGGACCTGCCAACAGTTTTAGCAGTCCTTGGACTCTGCTATTGACAGACCCCTCACCTCCCCAGACTCCTGTTTCCTGCCTTGCAAAAGAGGAAAACGGTCTATAACTTCTTCCAACCTCTTTTTCCATCTTTAGAATATTCAATACATTCAGGGAAGGAAAAGGTTAAGAATCATTGCCTTGAAAAAAACTCTCAAGTTTCTATCATCTAAGGGCAAAGATGGCCCGCAAATCATTTTTATTGTCTCAAAAACTTAAGACCTTTTGAAACACACACCTACCATATGACCCAGCCATTCTACTCCTAGCTGCTTACTGGAGAGAAATAAAAACATGTCCACAGAGAGTTTTGTATCAGCAGCTTTATTCCCAATAACCCCAAGCTGGAAACAACCCGATGCCCATTAACAGGTAAATGAATAAATGAAAAGTTGTACATCCATACAATGAATTATTATTGAGCAATGAAAAGGAACAAACCGGTACATGTGATAACATGTATTAAGCTGAATCAGAGAAGCCAGACACAAGATTACATACTCTTTATTCTGAAGAATGCAAATGAATCCATTACTATTACAGAGGGGGGTCAGTGGTCGCTTGTGGCCTGTGGAAGGAAGTGTTGTTCTGTAGTTTCACAGGCGGATCCAGCCCAGGTTCAATACAGGATGCTTGGGGCTGGTGCACCAGGATGACCCCGAGGGATGGTACAGGGAGGGAGGTGGGAGGGGGGTTCAGGGTGGGCAACACGTGTACACCTGTGGCGGATTCATGTTGATGTGTGGCAGAACCAATACAATATTGTAAAGTAAAAAATAAAACATTCATCAAAACGTACACTTTAAATGACTACTGCTTCTGCTGCTGCTGCTAAGTTGCTTCAGTCGTGTCCAACTCTGTGCGACCCCATAGACAGCAGCCCACCAGGCTCCTTTGTCCACAGGATTCTCTAGGCAAGAATACTGGAGTGGGCTGCCATTTCCTTCTCCATTAAATGACTACAACTTAGGTAAATTGTTTCTCAAAGTTATCAAGAAAAATTGTTTTGTAAGCTCTTGACTGTTCAACTTGAGACTTAAAACACATAATGGGCAGCAGATTGTTTTACATGGCCATATCGTCAAAAAAGGGTCGATGAACCCAAAATGTTCTTAAACATTCTGGAAAGCCCTTTAGTTTCTGAGCAGCATATGTGGATTTGTAGGAAAAGAATTTATCTTCTGTTTTCAGGAAAAGCCCGAAACAAAGAACTGCCTTGGGAGCGATGCTAGGTGTGCAGGGGGGTTGAGCGCTGCTTTTTCCCTGCCCTTCTGCAGCCCTCCGGAGTCCTGAGAACCAGCTGGTTCCGCAAAGGCAAGTACATGGTGGGGGGCCACTTTCTGTCTTTTTAGCAAGTCACGCTTCTTAACACCGATTTCTTCCTTTACTCTGTCCAAGGTGGTATGTGTCTGCTCAGGGGTGGATTCCATTCTACATTTTGAATGTCCATTCAGAAACTAAGAGGGCTTTCCCAGGTAGTGCTAGAATGGTAAGGAACACCACCTGCCAGTGCAGGAGATGTAAGAGCTGTGGGTTCAATCCCTGGGTCAGGAAAAACCCCTGGAGCATGGCATGGCAACCCACTCCAGTATTCTTGCTTGGAGACTCCCATGAAGAGGGGAGCCTGGTGGGCTACAGTCCAGGGGGTCACAAAGAATTGGACACTGCTGAAGTGACTTAGCACTCGGAAAACAGAAAGCTGTAGGGTAACTTCTTTATAGGCTACATGGAGTGACCACTTTTAGTTGGCACCACTTATAGCATCACAAGATGAGAGATTTGGAAGGAACTTCAGAGATTCTCCTGTCCAAATTCCCAGAGGAGGAAGCTGAGGCCCAGAGAGGGTAAGGGACTGGTCCAAGCACACACAGCGCAAGCAGGACTAAAAATCACTGCTCTCTCCAGGAGTCTCTCCACTTTAATGCACTGGCTTATCACTTACTGAAAAAAATGAAGCCCCAAGTCTCTAGCCAGATCCTAAGTCTAAGCTTAATTAGCCTGCAGCAATTTTTTTTTTTTAATGAAAGCTGTAAAATTGTTGGATTCTAGCTGAGAGAAAGACCACAGATTCTCGGCTGTGGCCTACTGTGAGGAAATGTAAGGATCAAACCTCAGCATGGGAGTGAATGCGAGGCATTTATGATTATTGCGGAACTTGGCCGCAATAACAAAAGCCTGTTCCGTGGTGGAAAGGACCATGTTACATTTCCATTCTTACTGGCATTTGAAAAAATAGAACAAAAATTATTTCTTGGGTAGAAGCAGTTTCTGTGACTGGGAAAGACTTCTTGCTCATTACTCCTCTCTTTACTGTTCATATATTTCCCCTTGATGGCTACTGAAACAGCAGCTACTTCATACAGAGAACATTTATCACAGCAGATTCTTGATTAAAGTTGAATCAGGTTCTTCCAGGGAAGCAGTCACGGCCAAGGGAGTAAATTAGGCTTTTCCCAGAAGCTGCACGAACACTCAGTCTAACATGGCTTTAATTTCCAAACTAGAGTTTGACAGGCCCAGGTCTCAGCAACGTCCCCAGCCTCCTCCTGTCACATCTGACCTCTTGGTACCTGGACAGGAGCGGGGTTCCACGGGGCTGAGACCCCTCAGGGGTTGTCACGCTGCTTCCCAGTGGCCCCTGGACGGCACCTGGGATGCCGCTGCTGGTTCGGGGAGATGAGGGTTATAGCTGTGTGATTTGACTGGTGTGCTGGTAACATGCTCTTCACGTAGATTCCGCAGGTCAGTTGTAGAGTTTGGTAAAATGAGTAGGACAGTAACTTCCACAGGAAGACTTTGGATTGTTAGAAGCTGAAGAAGCAACATCAGCGGCCCCCACTTCTGGGGTGGGGGGGCTCCTGGATCACCAAGCAACAGCGCTTTCTGGAACTGTTGGCAGTGGTGAGCCCCACCCTTCCTCATGGTATCATTTTCTGGGTCCCTTTGTCTCGTCCTGAGGGCCATGTGTACCCTGGCCGCAGCGAACAAATTTGTGTGTGGGCTTGGTACTCGGGGTTGGGGGGCTTAGGGAGGTGGCAGGGGGGCAGGGGGAGGCGGGCACAGCGCTGTGCCCAGCCAGCCCCTCCTCTGAGCACTGTGACACGTCGCAGACACCTGTGCATCCACAGGGCATGTTGTCAGCACACTGAAGGGTTAAATTACTTGTTGGGCGAGTGGACAACACAAGGACTGACCTTAAATGTGGACTAATCAAACCCGTGTAATGGTGACACAGGACGTCACTGAAAAACTGTGGGAGAAGAGTTGGAACTTTCTCTAGAAAAGTTTATTAATGCCCATTGACAGGGAAGCCCGGCAGGCTGCAGACCAGGGAGTCGCAAAGAGTCCGACACGGCTGAGCAACTGAACATCATCAATCACGAGAACAGATCATATACAAGAGATTATAGATGATACATATCTATATACAATCATGGAGAACTGAGATGGGTACTTGAGAAAAAAAGCAAAAAGGCTTGTTCTTCCCTCCTCTAATCCTCTGAATTTAAATCACTCCCATCATTGAAGTCAAAGGTGAAGTAGAGAATTTTCTTCTCCATTTCCCATTGATTTATCAATTGTAAATGCAGGCTTGTGCTTACCTGAACGGACAAGAATACAATTAGTATTTCAAGTCACTTTTACTTTTTTCATGCCCTAGTCGCTCTCACCTTAAAGTGTACCTTCCCTCACCCAGTGTTTAGGACTCGACAGTTTCGCTGCCATGGCCCGGGGTTCAAAACCTGACGGGGGAACTACCCACAAGCCACTTGGCGCAGCCAAAAAATAAAAATAAACATTTGCCCTTAATCCTTAGAACTGTCAGTTGATTTCTCCCCTTCCCAGTGAAAAGCCTGTGAAAGAATTGTGGGCTCATGAATCATCTCCACTTCCTAGTTTTTTGTTTGTCCTTCAGACTTCTCTGCGGCTTCTATTCCCACGGCTCTGCGAAAAGCGCCCCCCCCCCACGACAGCCAGTAATCTCCACAGCGCCCACTCCGCGGAGTATTTCTGGGTCCTTGTCTTCCTGGAATGTTCCTTGGAGGACCATCTGAGAATCATTCTATTGCACAGGAAAGAAAAACCCACTCAAATTGTGGCAGACAAAACCGTAAGTTTCTTGTACGGTTTCTTTAGTAATTTCCCCCCTTCACTTCTCTCTTCTAGCATTAATCAGATATTGTTGTTGTTCAGGTGCTAAGTCATGTCTGACTCTTTGCAACCCCATGGAATTAATCCTTGAACTTTTCTATCTCCCTATTTATTCAGCGCTGAGCTCCTTGCCTCTCTTTTAAACCTTGTATTGCGTTTGTAATGTCTCCTATCACAGTTTTTCTATCATGTCTTGTTCTCAGATGATTCCTTTCTATTGCAACACATTCTTGTTTCATGGATGTGGTATTTTGCCTTATTTTTTCTGGCAAAATTAATTAAAATTTTTCCTCCTACTTCCTGAATTCTGAATTCTGAGTAACGTTGTTTGTTGTGGTCTCTGTCCATTGTGTGGAGACATTCTGAAAATGTCCGTGACTCAAAGCCGAATGTTCTCATTCTATAGGCAGATCCTGGCAGCTCTGAAGGGACAGGGAGGCTGGAGCTGGTGGACTGGTGGCTTTGAGGCTAGGTTGACTGGATGGGAGGCCAGCTTTGGTCATTTGATAAATCTCCATCTTTCCTCACACCCAAATATCACCACATGCTGGTCTTTTCCCTGGGGCGATTCTGTTTCTCCAGAAAGGGATCTTCCAGACTGCTCTGGGGAGGGTGGGTGTAGATGCCTAGCTGAGGGCTGTCTCAGGACCAGGTTGAAGAAGGCAGCCAGGGGCCTTGTAGTTCTGAAGGTAGGTTATAACTGCATCCTTCCATGCTCAGCATTACCTCTGCCCTCCTCTTGGACCTGCTATTTGAGACCACATCTTCTCTGGTTCAGTTTATCCAGGGGATGAGCCTCTAGACTCCTGCTGTGGGGGAGGAGGGCCTCAGAGGTAGGAGGGCTATTTGAGACTCCCACCATGCTCCCCCTCGTCACCTCACACTTCATCCATACCTTCCCAGGTGTACAGTGCCTCCCAGTGGCGCTGGCCCGTCAGGCGCTGCCGGGCCCCCAGCGTCTCCCCGCACTCGTTCAGGTCAGCTTCCTCCACCCACTGAAGTCGCTGACCCTCCATACATCTCTCAAGCCCTTTCTTTCCTTGTCTGTAACTTTCTCTTTCGTTTACTCCTTTACTGTCGTTAGGGCTTTAGGAGTATCAATAAACACATTTCAAGCCACCATATTTAACTAGAAGTATGTTGGCCTTCTTTATAATTTTGGATTTTCTTTAGGTCTGCCTTTCCACAGAAAGTCGGGAAATAGAAATTCTGACTTTTTCAGCTGCATCCAATTCTTTCTACAGAGAGTAAACATGAAGGTAAGGATTTTGTTAATTTAAAATGTTGCCTGTTATATAACATTTTGTGTGATGTAAGTGAAATTATGTTCTCTGGAAGAAGGAAATGTGTATGTTATGTTATGGCTGCTTTCTCAGATTACCCAGGAGCGTCTGTTCTACTCTCAGATGTCCTTGCTTCTGAACTCCTCCAATCTTTGTAGTTCTTTGTGAAGGATTTATCAGACCTTCCAAATAATAATAGCTAACATTCATATATGTCAGGCATCCTTCTTTGCACTCATTTAACTCGTACAGCAAGCATGTGACGTTCGTATCGTTATTGTCTCGGTTTTGGAGATGAACAGACTGAAGCACAGAATGTAATTTGTCCAGATCCACACATCTAGCAAGTATCTCACGAATCCTTGCTCTTAAGCACTATGCTCTGCTCTGTTGCAAAATCGTTTTCTTCTTTTTGATGAAGTTTCAAAAGATTTTTCCCACCTACTTCCCCAGAGGAACCTTACTATTCTAAAATACCTAGAGACAGTTTAAAATACCACACACACACCACTTAAAGGAAAAGCCAATTAAAAGAAGCTGTGTAGATAAGAAGTCTGAGATCAACTGGTTTTTCCATTGGAATACTAAATTTGGCTCTGACTTCCTGTCAACTAATGGAAAAAAGTGAAATGTTAGATTATATGGTTCTCATTGTTTTGTAGAGCAAGCATGCAAATTATTTTGCAGAGAGAAGTTTTTGGCAACCGAATTCTAAAAGCAATTTCTAGAATTCTAATAAAAGAACTCTACGCTAGGGTTTTTTAAAAAACCTTTTTTATTGGAAATGTAATACATAATCAGAAAAATACAAAACATAAATGCACAGCTTATTGAATTATTATAAAGCAAACCCCACCTCACCACTGCCCTGGTCAAAAATAAAAGCTTAGCCCCCCAAAAGTGGTGTGCGCCTTTCTAATCGTGAAGCTCTCCTCCCCCCTACATGTGCAGCCATCATGACCTTTGTGCCAGTAGCCTGTTTTTTTGGTTATTGTTTTACCACCTAAATAATATCCTAGACACTATGGTTTTGCTTATTTTTGAAAAACTTTTGATTGGAATCATGTACTAGATAGTATTGCTTTTTGCTCAACTTTTTGTCAGTGAGATTCGTCCAAACTGTTTTGTGAAGCTATCTTCATTTTTACTCTACAGTACTCCATCGTATGACCATACTACATTTTAGGGGTCTATCAGTTGTCCATTCATCAGCTGATGAACATTTGGGTTATTGGGTTCTTGGCTATTAGGAATGATGCATTCTATAAACATCCTTGCATGTGTCCTGATTCAAGGATACACACATTTCAACTGGGTCAAAGAGGGACCATCTTTTCCTTACATCCCTTCACATCAAGTTCCCTCTATGTGTGTCTATGTCTAAATTTCCCCACTTCATAAAGATACCTGTCTCAGTGGAATAAGGCCCACCTTAAAGACCTTATTTTTAAGGTCTCCAAAAATGGACACATACTGTAAACCAGGACATATGAATTTTGAGGGACATAAAGAAGTTGGCCTTACTAAAACAAGGAACATTCTAGGATAGAGGACAGTTTGGGCAAAGGTCCCAAAGTAATGAACAGTTATACACAGTGCTGGAGCTGAGTAAGTCATGAGGCTGATAGGAACGACCGAATCACATTTGGCCTTGTGTCCATAGGAAGGAGAGTTGAGGCTTCTAGGTCCGATGGAGGGAACTGGAGGGTTTTATATAGTGGAGACACATGTTCTCAGCACTTCTGCGTGGAGAACAAGTAGGAAGGACTAGCCTGGTTGAGAGGCGGGTGTGGACCAGTGGGGGTGAGGGACAGAGAACGCAGTGGGTGGATGCCAGAGTCGGGGTGGCCAGGACTTGTTGGACAAGGAGGCTGCAGGTGAGAAAGGCAGCAAGAGTACCAACAGGCTCTGGATCGCAGAACTGGATGAAGTGTGGGAAAAAAAAGGTAAACCTGGGAAGAGTTGTTTGGCCGATCCTGTTCGTGACGCCAGTTGTCCTGCTGTATCTCGTGCACAGTGTTCTCTGAACCCAGGGGAGGCAAGGCGCGAGCTAAGAGGCTGCAGGAGAACTCCAGGAGCCTCAGGAGCTGCAGAGGCGTTTCTCTCTCCTGGCTGGCACAGCAGCCACAGCAGCAGACTCGCTCTCCTCTCCTCTTGTGGCTGAGCCAGCGGACACAGCCGTGAGGCAGCAGGACTGCCACCGCTTTTTAGGTGAGCTCGCACAGGCCTACGGCCAGGATGAAGTGAGCCCGTGACACACACGCGCAGTGCTGTGTGTGAGCTCAGCTGCTACATAATCATTCCTTACAAAACGTGGGGCAGGAAAGCCTGACCACGCCATCTTGGCTAATTTGCTCTTTCCCTACAGGTTTTAACAGAGTAGGGGGGGGGGGGGGGTCACAGGAACCATTTTGGACATGTTATCTTTGAAATGCATGAAGCGTCCAAATCAAGAGATCGCTGGGCAGTTGAATACACGCAGATCTAGTACTCTGAGAAGAGATGCAGCGGTGGTTGTGGTTTAGTCACTGGTCGTGTCCGACTCTCACAAGCCTCTGCACTGTAGCCCACCAGGCTCCTGTCCGTGGGATTCCCCAAGCAAGAATACAGGAGTGGGCTGCCATTCCCTTCTACAGGGCATCTTCCCAACCCAAGGATCAGACCCGTGTCTCCTGCACTGCAGCTGGAGTCTTCACAGCTGAGCAGCCAGGAAGCCGGAGAAGAGGCATATAGGACAGATAAAATTGGGAATCATTGACACAGAGGTCATTTAGAACCATAAGGAAAGGTGAGAGTAAGAAGACAAAGTATTAAGACAGCGAGTAAAGTCTAGCAATACTTACTGCTTCAGCTCAACCATCTGTGAAAACCAAAGCATAAAATCGTCATGCTTCTATATAGTGCAGTGAAAGCACCGCTGGAGTTGGGGAGAGAATACTCTAGGTGTTGCCTTCTGATGATTCACCTTAATGTAATACCAAAGCTTAGATAATATTTGAAATTTATAATTAAAATGGAAAAACCTTTTAGCAAGTGCTGGGTCATAGTGAAATTACTGTTGCATCTTCTTATGGCTATTGGAAGAGTTAATCTTCCGCTTCAAAAACTTGGCACTGACCCACACACTTGTAGGGGCAGGCCATCCTATTTTTGAAAAGAAATGGGTCACAAAGTGGCCTGTAAGTGAGACCAAAGAATTTTTAAATTGAGATTTGAGCCACTGGAACTCTTCAACATTCACTTAAAGAAGATTCCAGAGCTTTGGGTCTTTAAAGCATGAAAAAGATAAATTTGGCCTAAAACATTTATGGGCTGTTGTTGCCAACTGGACTGCTTCCAGTAGAACTATAGTGTGGCTTTTGCATAATCTAATTTTGAATATGATTGTATAGCAAAACGCCCATGTTGGCTACTTTCCCTCATCTTACTCCTCCCCCAAGTCAATAATGTTATTATTCTAGCTTAAATATATACTACACACTATAGAATATCTGCAAAAAAAATTCAGAGTAGGGCTTCTTATTCTAAATCTTTCATAAGAAGTTTTAGGAATAACTGTATGATTGATTCCTGCTACATTTCATTTTCTCTCCATTGGAAAATGGTTACAAACAATATTTCTTTGTAGTTTGCAAACTTACCATCTTCGATTACACAAAACATCCGTTGGTGGAGGAAGTTCAGTGCCCTTGGGGATAACTTTCTTTTTAATTGTTCTTGATAATAAACTATTCTGACAGAAATTGGGCAGTAGGTTTAATTGCTTAAGGCTTTTCCTCAAAAACCAGTATTATAGACTTGCAATGACTTGATAAAAGAACTTTAAAATATTATTTCAATATAAAAGGGTTCCAGATGACCATATAAATAGACTAAGACATTTACTCAGGATTGAAACAAACTGGCTGCAGTCACCGGGAATTTTCTAGCTGTAGCAGCACATGAAGGCAGGTAAGTTGCTGAGGCTGAGTCAGCACCAAAGCGTCTACAGCTTGGGGACCGCATGGGAAGTGAGACATACAGTGGTCTAGGAGTTTTATATATGACCATGTATGTGTCCCCAGGATACTCCTCGTGGGAACTACATTCCAGGTAACAAAGTTCCTAAATCCATACAGCATATTAGCCCTGTGTTGTGCTCAAAGCACTTCAAAGGAATGTGCTCTATAACTCATTTATGTCTTAAAATAAGTTGCCTCTCAAGAGGTTTGAACTTAATGGTTTTTTTCTGGACTGACTTTATTTGAAGTCACCTCTTAATGTCGTTGACACTCTGTTTTTATCCTTGAAAATTTTTAGTGATCAAGAGTTTCTCTAGCGCGTCTTGACACAGGGAAACTCAGACCTGGTTTTAACCTAAAATGAAGTACTCTTCTCAGTCTGAACTGAATCCTGAGCACACTGGCACCTTAACAGGGTTAGGGTGGAGAGGAAGTTGAAGATGCTGTAGGGAATAACTGAGGGGTAGGGTTAAAGGAAAGCTCCCTGACACTTGGTAGCTGTCACCCCAGACAATACCTAAATCCCTTTCTTATGCCTCAAATGACTTGTGAAGATTTGATTCTATAATTCTTCCTTTTGCTTCTTTGCTTTCCAAAAGAACATTTCAGACATGTGTGCAGGTGGAAAGGCATGAGCTGAGCATAAAAACGTAGATACTAGGGGTAGGCTTAGGAGACCTACAGAAAACCTTGCAGCACTGGTACAGGATTTCCTTAACCAGCATGGAGGCAGTAAGCAAGGCCTGGCCACTGGAATGACAGGGTGGAGGACACTTACTGGCCTGAGTGTACATAACGATGATGAAGTTACCCATAGCAACAGGAAGAGCAGGTGGAAGAGGCAGGAATGAGGGAAAGGAGGAGGGGACCATGCCTAGAGATGGACCCGTCTGAACTGTAGAAGAATGAGAGGGGTCAGCCGTCTGTCAGAGGTTAAGAAGCTGACAAATAGCGGAGTTTGGAGAATTATGAGAGTGTAAAACTGGTGAGCTCTTGTGAACAACCAAGATTATTAGTAAGATCAGGAGAAGATGTTAGCAGTGAGGAAGAACTAAGTTCCTGGTGAGCAGCCACGCTGTGGGTGTCTGTGGAAAGAGTATCCACTTGGCAGAAGGACAGAGTGTTTGGGAAACATGATTAAACTTCAGTAACTGTCAGAATGTGATGGAATGTTGGTGGTTTTGCATCAAAGAATTTTAAACCTCTTCCACACAGCTTCCTGCAGCAAAGAATTAATGAAGTTTCAACCAGTTTATAGAACTCAGCAAGGTCAGGATGAATGACGGCATCACAGAGGACTAAGGAATTCTACAGGGCCTAGATTTCCAGGTGAGGTTTCCAGCTGTCCAGGTAGGTCACCGGTAAGCCCATTCCAAACCAGCCACAGCATGATTTTCACAAAGATGGACTGCCATCTATTGTGTTGAGACTTGAATTAAGTCCATTCATTTTGAGGCTGAATGTGATATTCTGTCATTTTGGCTAAAGCACTTCTATTAGCTACATTCTCTAAACACTCACAGAAAAACCATCTAGTAATCAAAGCCCTCTATTTCGTATACATTTATGGAGGGGATACAAAGGAGTGAGGTCCTTCCTTGAGAGAAATGGCTCCCTTAGCCCTAGAGACCGGAAAAAGTGCCATTTCCTACTTGGCCCATTTATAAATGAGGGCTTGGGGAAGGGAGAAGGGAAGGAACACAGGATGTAATACAAGAATGTGGATCTTCTCAAGCAGAGACGAGCCCTGATTTAAAAAAAAAAACACAAAAACAGCCATCTACAAAAAGTCAGTTATCCAAGGAGATGAAACTGACTTGAGCTGTGTGGGGCACAGAGAGGGACTGGAGCCCTTACTCAGGCCCTGGGTGGAATCCGAGACCCAAGTCCATCAGTGAAGGTCCATTTAGACTCGGCCTCTTGTGCCAGGGCTGCAGCAAGGCAGCATCGGCTCAGGGAACCTACTAGGCTCTAGTTCAGAGTCCTGTTACTGAATGTGAAGACAACAATCTTCCCCAACTTAGATGATCACAAACTGACTGCTAAAAACATTCCTAAACTGTATTTTGTTACAAACAGTGGTCAGGAAGAGGCAGAGATACAGAGGTGGAGAGTCTGAACCCTGCTCATCGTGTAAAAACAAATGTATAGCTTGCTCCTTCTTACTAGAAAGGAAGTGACATAATATACCACCATTATGATTTTAAACAAACAAAATGAGCTTAACTCAATAAATATCTTTTATTAAAGAAAAAAAGAATATTGTTAAGCACCAAAACTGTATGTTGTTACGTTGCATGTACAAGAAGAGCAAGGTGATTGCAATACTTGGTGTACAAGTACTTAACTCTGAAGTCATGAGTGTAAAAAACATGAAATACGCAGCGATACAGTCATTACGATGCAGAAAGTTGCACTAAAGAGCAAAAGGCAACAGTCAGAACATTACCAGAGATCTCGTAGTATTGCTCTAAATGCTTAAGTTTCTTTTCTCTGTACTTTTAATACTTTAGAATGTTAACTGAGCATATTTAAGTACTGTAAATCTGCAAGAGCTGCCATTTACAATACATTTTGTGCAGTGTCCATTGTAGTGTAACGGTGTTAAAGCCATCCTGAAAAGCCAAGCACAGCGGCTAGTGTTCTGCCTCTACCACTATAATATTGCATGAAGCTAGTAAGTGGTGAGCTGGTTTGCCATTAAAATTTTCATTTAACCGGAATGGCTAAAAGACATGTCAGTTTCATTAGCCCAAATGGGCTTTTTATTCATGCAAAAGGATCGGTAGCCTTCAGTTCTTCATAAATTATATTATGGTTTCACACTTGGCAAGACATACAGTACAGTAAGAAATTCAATGGCGCAATGGGGATCCTGTCCAAGCTGAGGAAGTAGGAAGTCACCTGCATGGGTTGTTCTGTTTCCCCTTCTTTGGTCACAAATGAAGGGATAATGTCATCTTGTGATTATGGAGAATTCTTAAAATCAATATAATTAGTATTGGGAAAAGCTACAATAATAACTTGTTGATAGTTAACCATAGAACATGCAAGTTTAAAAAACAAAACTTCCCTTCTTAAAATTGAACTCTTGAACCAACACCCATACCTTTTCTATACATCTCAAATCACTTTCCAGAGACTTTCCTGAACTTACCAGTCGGAGCCTCTCTTAGTCACAGCTGACCAAAAAACCCCAAACTTTCTCCTTACTCTCAAAACAAGACTGCTTTAAGATTCAGTCTAACATTGATAATATATTTAATATATCAGCCTCAGAGGTACTTTATGTACATACACCTTACAGTGGTGTAATCCATGTGTTTGGAGAGGGGGAGAGACACTTATGAATTTGGAATTCAATCAATTAAATCCCTCCACTATCAAGCTGTACATTTACTGTGGGTAAAACAAATTTTTAGAATGAACATATCTCTGAAATAATTCAATGAACAAACATGAAAAACACACACACACACACACACACACACTCTCACAATCCAGACTCCCTCTCTCGCCTTTTTAAAAATCCTTTGTTTACACAGATGACAGTTTAGGCAGCAATATAAACTCATTTTGTAGGAAAAACTTTTAAATTAGACTATATTTATAGGATAAAAAATACCATTGCTTCACTTTACAAAGCAATTATGCAGAGACTCTTTTATGTGCTTTAAATAAAGACCACTCTGCAGCAAAGTTCAGAAATCACTACTGAATTGTTCAGTAGCGCTAAATGAATGCAACATGCTCCATAGTAAGGTGCTTCTGCTCTCTTACCGTCTTCCATCTAAAACCCATCTTGTGATCAACTCTCTAACACTAAGCATTGTTCTATGCTAACCAATAAATGAGAAATAAAATCTGTTTAAAACGCACATTTAACTTTATATTATTTAAATTCAGTGCAAGAATTAGGTAAAACTTGTTTGGGTTTCTGCTTTCACTATCAAATGGATGTGTGATAACTGCATCTGCCACAGTTTTTAAATGTTTTATAGCTGTTCAAAAAGACTTTTTACAAATAATTTGGTGTTATGTATATAAATTTCAATTCCCTGATAAGGCCTGCAACCCATGAGCACTTTACAGGTTGATGTCATAGAGGTTTAAAAAAAAAATTATAAAGGTTTAAAAAGAAAACCTTGTATTTAGTGAAAGAAAAGGCTTTTCTTATATACACAATGAATGAAACTTAAAAACAGTCTTAGGGAATGTATAAATTTAAATGTATTAATTCTAATACTGGTCCCATTTCAAACAGAGAAAGTGCTGCCTATTCATTTTTGTTCCACTGATCCAAGAGTTTTAATTCTTAGTGTCTGCTATGGCCAAAGTATGCTTTTCAATCTAACACATTTTATGACAGAGAGAGGTCATGCCTTGAGTTAACGAATACTGCTACATATTTCAGCTTTGTAGAAACAAGGCTTCTTTTCCCTCCCTCATTAAACAGAGTAATAAATTTTCTGTGTCCCCATATAATAAGAAAAGCCCCCATATTTTTCACTGTGGAAATACTACTCCTGATCAACTGTGCATTGTATAGAAATGTATCAGTTCTACAACGAAGAACTAAAGAATGATTGTTTTTATGCTGCTCACAGACTCAGTAAGCCTGTAAAATATACATTAAGTGAGCAATTCTCATCTTTTAAAATTCTTCTTTAGCCAGGTATTTCTTCCACGTACTGCTGCTATACTACAGTACCATTAGGATTTTAAATCATTAGGAATACCTTTTCTATACAGGCCTCATTGATTATATGTACATAATTTTAGTTGTATTAGTAAAAGAAATATGTAAAATTGACAGTCAAGTGAGCAGTAACATTAACCTCCAAACAACTAAGTCACCACCTACTTGTTTCCCTATTTTAAGTATACTGAGTTGAGACTAGATTGGTAAGTTAACTTATAAATTGATTCAGTATAAGCAAGCAGCTGTCTGGGGATTTTTTATATGGAAATGATATATTAACAGCAATATAACTGTCAAATAAACCACATAAGTAGTATGGGCAAATTTGGAACTGGAAACATGATCATATATAAGCACCTAAATATATTCAAATTTAATACTAAGGGCAGAGATGTTCATTTTTTTAGGGGCAAAGATAAAAAGGAAACCATATTTACATTGATATAGATTTTGGGGGACTCTGAAACCGATTTTTAATTAACATGAGGATTCCATTGGACAAACGGACTGCAGTTATCTGAAACTCTATTATTTGTGAGAACTCGGAAGGTTGATGACCTCCAGTAACATGTAATTTTGTGGAAGGAGGAACCTGCATCTGGAGGAGGGGTGTTGGAGAAAGTTGTTACCAGAGAATGGCCATTGGGGGCTGCTAGTGAGATTCTGCTTTCACCTCCTATCTTCAGGTATGAGGACAACCTTCACAGAGTGCCAGGGTGGCTTGTGCTTACAGCCATGGATTCACTCCTCAAGGATTCACATGGTTCTGAACACCCTGCATCATCTGCTAGAGATTTACTACAACATGGCTCAGGAAAACAGGTTACAAGACCCTTTTAAAAGGGAGCACTGCCTCTTGATGGAACCCCAGCTGTAACACTAAGTGGGTAGCAATTCCCTCTAGACATATTAAAGTTCCAGTGCTTCTGCTGTTAATATGACGCCAGATCCTTCTGTATTTTTCTAAATGTCAATAAATGAAACAAACCCCAGAACATGATATGAACAAGCATTCAAAGGCATAAAATTGATACATGATTTAAGATTTGCAAATGTGCTAAAATATTTTTTTTCAAATATATCAATCAAATTAATCATTATGTTAAAAGGCATGTTTCAATACATTGCTGAAGGTGTGTTACAAAAATCTATAACCCACCTCCACTGTAATCATGAGATTGAGTTAACTATATTAAATCTGTATTTCTAATATTCTCAGACAAGGTATGAGAATGATGCTAGAATAAAGCCAATATATTGTGACAGTGCTCATAGTCTCATCAATAAATATATTTTCAACATTTAAACAGATTTTTTTTATATAACCTGTAGACAGAAAATTATCTCCATAATTATTTTAAAAGAAATAACATTTTCAAGTGACAAAGGTGTGAGCATAATTTTTCTTCAGGATCACCAACGCAGATACGTTGGAGGACTTTCACTCTAGGACTGCTTTCTGGGTATAGGCCAGAGAATTGCCTCAAAGTTCCTTTTGGTACATCAGCTATTCATGTACAGGTGAAGACCTGTCTTATACAGAATCACACTTACAGAGTACTGTAAACTGAGATCCAGCATATCTACCTTCATTCAAGCCCACAGCAGTCCTGCTGAGAATTCATGTCGGCTCCATGCATTCTTCAGGATTCCATTACAGCAAAATCAGCACCTAGAGCTACATATGTATGTTTAAAAATGTATTGACAATAACGAAAGCTGTCTCCTGAAATTCAACTCAAAGCATGTGAAGTGTGAAATGCCAGACAAAGAGGCTTTTCTGCCTGTCTACTTTCTGCACATTTGTAGAGCATGTTTTTCTCCCACTGTGGAACATAAAAATAAAAACTTTAATGATCTGTGTTAGAAGGACTTAAGATCTGCATCCCTACTATTGAATCCTAATTTTTGATTCTCAATAGGAAAGTCATGTTGAGTTACAGTAATCAAGCAATAGTTCAAACGAAAAGGCTAAAAATAATTTGAAATATTATCAAATTACAAAGTATTGCTTCTCATAAACAAAGCTGCACATAAAATTCAAACTATTATAAATTCACAATTATGAAGAGCTATTTAAAAGCATGGAAATTGTTACTTTGAAACTTTACAAACTGTTACGTGTGTGGGCTTCTAAAAATATGCCATGTTAAATGTATCACGTTGTGGTAAACACAGTTATAGGTGTATCTCCATGGTCGTGTATCTTTTCAGATGTTGCTGAGCATCTTTATGAAAATCTCTTGGAGATGAATAATGTGGGAATTGTCAGTGCATTTCCATCTGATCCTTCCAATTCCTACCCTATAGCTATCACAATTAACTTCTTTTTCAGAGGGTCACACTATTTAAGCTGATACAGAACAAGCTCTGTATCTTGGGCAGGTGACTATTCAGTGCACTGAACGACAGATTTTAAAGCAGTCTCAACACAGCTCACAGTAGATCCGTCAACCCAGTGTTTCTTCCAACTCATAGCGACCCCGAGCTTTACTGGCCACTATAAGGATGTAAACGGGTGGACAGGTGGGGAAGGTGCTTAAAAACAGGAATCTTCAGAGGCCGTTTCTTCACTGCAGTCAGGAATATTGCACATCTAAAACTCAGGTAAACCACCATCTACTGGAATGACTGGAAAAGTGGTAACTTGCCCGTTGTGCTTCCTTTTTCACACCACTGAGCCAATACATTTTGGATCTAATAGAATCCAATCGTGGAACCAAATGTTTACAATTTTTCAAGAGCCAATGTTCAACTGTAGGTGTTTTTTTCATTCTGTTGAGTTACCTGTGTACAGAGTAATACAGTATATATTAAAAAGAATGGCCTATGAAAGTCATTGTGTATTATGTTCCCCCATATCTTTGCAAAATCCAGCATGAATAATGGATTTTTTCTTTTAAATGGCCTTTTTATGCCATTTGGTCATTATAAATGACCATTTATACCAGATGATGTAAAGGAAACATCAAATAAAATTGAGACACAAAATAATAGATGTTAATCACTGTTAAAAGGTTGCATGTCAAGATTACTATAGTTAACACTGGCAAGTTGTTAAAAGGGTTCTTATCACAAGGAGAATATTTTTCTTTTAAGATGGAGGTTAGCTAAACTTGCTGTGGCAATCATTTCACAATATATGTAAATCAAACCATTATGCTGTGCACCTTTAACTTATGCAGTGATGTACGCCAGTTACTCTCAATAAAGCTGGGGGAAGAGTTGTTTTTAAAGATTGTATGTTAGGTTCACTTTCATGTCAAAACTTATACACAAGAAAGAAAAGTAAAATTTAACATCTTTACCTCATAAACTGACAGTATAATAAGAACTATCAAAAGGCATCTTTAAGTACATCAGAGAGAGTTTTCATAATGAGATTCAGATGACAGCGTTAGTATTGGTCTTCAAATGGATGCTTTTAGCAGGGCTTTTTGGAGAAGGAAATGGCAACCCACTCCAGTGTTCTTGCCTGGAGAATCCCAGGGACGGGGGGAGCCTGGTGGGCTGCCGTCTCTGGGGTCGCACAGAGTCGGACATGACTGAAGCGACTTAGCAGTAGCAGCAGCACTTTTTAAAATTCAAAATAGTTGTGTTTGAGACTCATGCACTGATCCACGACACATGAGAAATATATATATGACCTGTTTGTCAGATAAAAGCTGACACTTGCTTTTGAGCACTTGAAATGTGTCTAGTATGACTGAGAAATTGATTTTAATTTGGTTTAAATGAAAATCTTGTAGAAAATATTTTTCCATTAATCAAAATGTGGTTGTTATGGTATGGCAATTTAATTTAACCAATGAATACTTGGCAACCAAACTGAGATGGTGCTATTATTAAAGATGCATACCAAAAAAAAAAAAAAAAAATCTAAACTACACTGTGGAATTTTATACTGAATATATCATGTAAAATATTACTAAAATCAATCTCCCCCATCATCTTTAACTTTTTAAATCTGACTCACATATTTCTATTGGACAACATTGCTAAAGTTATTTCCTAAGTTTAAGAAGGGCTCTACAGGAAACAAAACAAATAATAAAAAAATCGATTCAAATACATGTATTTCCTTATGTTTAGAAATTCCTTTCAAGGATTCTGTTACCTATGGCTAGATAGATCTAAGATGAGCTTTTAGAGGAGGATGAAGCTAACATGTCCAGGACCTTAAGTTTTAACTTAATAAAGTTTTAAGAAATTAGTTCTTCAAAAACAAGTACACAATTATATTATTTTAAATCTATAGGAAAGAAACCAATTAATAGGAAATGCAAATTATAGCTTTTTAGCCACCTGTAGAAAAAGTACCTAAAAATTCAGACCCTTTAAAAATGACTAAGACCACCCACAGGCAGTAACACATAGCCCTTTATCAATGGCTGCTCAACTGGAAGGGATTACAACTAGTCTATAGTTTGCTTCTGGCGTAGGATACATTTAGTCTTCAGCTGTTCCAGCTCATGCATTTTCTGGCAGTATTTCACTGTTCCTCTTAACATTATACTATGTATCAGTCATGAACAATCAACCAAAACAGGAAGATTCTAGGCAACTTTCAAAGGATTATTCACTATTGACAGAAACATAAGGTAAGGACCTAGTAGAAGCAGAAGAGATTAAGATTAAGAAGTGCAAGAATACACAGAAGAACTACAAAAAAATGGCTTCACGACCTGGATAACCATGATGGCATGGTCACTCACCTAGAGCCAGACATCCTGGAGGTGAAGCCAAGTGGGCCTTAGGAAGCATCACTACACACAAAGCTAATGGAGATGGGATTCCAGCTGAGCTATTTAACACCCTAAAGAATGAAGTGCTGCATTCTCAATACGTCAGCAAATACAGAAAGCTCAGCAGTGGCCACAGGACTGGAAAAGGTCAGTTTTCATTCCAATCCCAAAAGAGCAGTGCCAAAGAATGTTCCAACTATCGTACAACTGTACTCATTAAGCGTCTGCCTCCAATGCGGGAGACCTGGGTTCGATCCCTGGGTCGGGAAGATCCCCTGGAGAAGGAAATGGCAATCCACTCCAGTATTCTTGCCTGGAGAATCCCAAGGACGGAGAAGCCTAGTAGGTTACAGTCCACAGGGTCGCAAAGAGTCGGACACGACTGAGCGACTTCACCTCACCTCACTCATTTCACATGCTCGCAAGGTAATGCTCAAAATCCTTCAAGCCAGGCTTCAACAGTACATGAACCAAGAACTTTCAGATGTACAAGTTAGATTTACAAAGGCAGAGAAACCAGAGATCAAATTGCCAACAACCTAGACAGCCTATTAAAAAAAAACATCACTCTGATGACAAAGGTCTGTATAGCCAAAGCTATGTTTTTCCAGTACTCGTACAGATGTGAGAGTTGGCCCATAAAGAAGCCTGAGTACTGTAGAACTGATGCTTTTGAATTGTGGTACTGGAGAAGACTGTTGAGAGTCCCTTGGACTGCAAGATCAAACCAGTCAATCCTAAAGGAAATCAGTCCTGAATATTCATTGGAAGGACTGATGCTGAAGCACCAATACTTTGGCCACCTGATGCAAAGAGCCAACTCACTGGGAAAGACTCTGATGCTGGGAGAGGACGGAAGGCAGAAGGACAAAGGGGACAAGGATGAGGATGGTTATTAGGTTGGTGTAAAAGTAATTGCAATTTTGCACTGCTGAAGTTTACCATTTGGTATTGGAATACATTCTTAAATGTGGTTATGTTATATATCATTTTAATGCACATTTCTCGCTTTATGTTTTTTGCTAATGACATTACTTGTTTTAAACTAGGGAAATGATGTTAGACAAAAAGCAAATTCGAGTGATTTTCTTATTCAGGTTCAAAATGGGTCATAAAGAAGTAGAGAAAACTCACAACATCAACAACACCTTTGGCCCAGGAACTGCTAACGAACATACAGTGCAGTGGTGGGTCAAGAAGTTTTACAGAGAAGATCGAAGCTGATCCTCTTACAACTGCATGAGAAGTTGCTAAAGTACTCAACATTAACCATTTTATAGTCATTCGACATTTGAAGCAAATTGAAGAGGTAAAATAGCTCAAGAAGTGGGTGCCTCATCAGCTGACAAAAAAAAGAAAAAATTTTTTGAAGTATTATCTTCTCTTATTCTACACAATAAAATGAACCACTTCTCAACTGGATTGAGAGTGTAAAGAAACTTTTGTGACAACTGGTAACAACCAGCTCAGTGGTTAGACTGACAGGACGCTCCAAAGCACTTTGCGAAGTCAAACTTGCACCAAAAAATGTATCTGGTGGTCTGCTGCCTGTCTGATCCACTACAGCTTTCTGAATCCCACTGAAACCATCTGAGAAGTATGCTCAGCAAATCGAAGAGGTACACCAAAAACTGCAATACCTGCAGCCAGCAACGGCCAACAGAAAGGGCCCAATTCTTCTGCACGACAACACCTGACTGCACATCGCACAGCCGACACTCCAGAAGTTAAATGGATTGGGCTACGAAGCTGTGCCTCATCCGCCACATTCACCTAACCTCTCGTGGACCTACTACCACTTCTTCAAGCATCTCAACAACTTTTTGCAGGGAAAAGGCTTCCCAAGAGCATCAAATCCCAAAGCAAGGATTTTTACACTTTAGGAATAAACAAATTTATTTCTCATTGCCAAAAACGTATTGATTGTAATGGTTCCTATTTTGATTAATAATGTGTCTAAGCTGAGCACCGAAGAATTGATGCTTTTGAACTGTGGTGCTGGAGAACACTCTTGAGAGTCCCTTGGACTGCAAGGAGATCCAACCAATCCATTCTAAAGGAGATCAGTCCTGGGTGTTCTTTGGAAGGAATGATGCTAAAGCTGAAACTCCAGTACTTTGTCTACCTCATGCGAAGAGTTGACTCATTGGAAAAGACTCTGATGCTGGGAGGGATTGGGGGCAGGAGAAGGGGACAACAGAGGATGAGATGGCTGGATGGCATCACCGAGTCAATGGACGTGAGTTTGAGTGAACTCTGGGAGCTGGTGATGGACAGGGAGGCCTGGCGTGCTGCGATTCACAGGGTCGCAAAGAGTTGGACATGACTGAACGACTGAACTGAACTGAAGCCTAGTTATGATTTAAAATTTACAGTCTGAAACCACCATCACGTTTGTACCGGCCTAATAGATAGCGTCACTGACTCAATGGACCTGAATCTGAGCAAACTCTGGGAGACAGTGGAGGACAGAGGAGCCTGGTGTGCTGCAGTCTATGGAGTCATAAAGAGTTGGACATGACTTAGCAGCTGAACAACAAATCAATTATGGGCATATTCTTAACACCTGATATAAGGTAATTAGCAGCAAAGCCACTTGAATATGTGAAATGCGTGCTTATGTGAGGTTCTAGCTGTGGGATTATGTAATCAGTGTGCCAACACAGTAGTTTCTGGATAAGTTTAGCAGCTTATTGAGAGGCTACATGCTAAAGGGAACAAGGGAATGGGTAGCAAGCATTGTGAAGTGGGACACAATTTGTATCACCCAGTGTGGGGATGGTTCCCAATCAGGCACATCTGAGTCTCTAGACACACTCACACAATGAGTGGACACGCTCACATTCCTTTACAAAGCACAGCATACATATGTACAAGCACAAAGAACTTGAAATTATTTTGGGATCCAAAAACAGCATGTGACTACTAATTAAGGCCTCCACACCTAACAGGGGAAAAGGATGCCGCCAGTCCCAAGACACATGGCCATAGCAGGACGGTGTTACTGTCAAATGCTGGTTAGAACACACTGAGATTACACACGGCCACTTGTCAAGAGTCTTCATGCTTTTGTCAAGCTGCTGATTGGGGCAGGTGCTGGTGGGGAGGGCCAGGGTTGGGAGTGAAGAAGCAGAACATTTTTCTGACAGTGCAAAAGGATAAAACTGCTTTTAGTAATATTCTGACATATCCAAAATAGTATCTTCCAACATCTAATCAATATTTTTTTTAAAGAACTAATGACAATTTCTGTTTTGGGGTTTGTTTTTTTTTTTTGGAGTAAGTCTTTAAAATCCACATGTATGACTACGTATATATCAGTTCTACTCTGACAGGATCTTTGGGAATGAAGGCCATGAATCTGCATTTTTAATAAGCTCTCTTGGTAATTCTTAGGATTTGGCACCGGGATTCTTAAAGTAACTGTGCTAAGGGTAAGTTTCTCATTCCTCTACCTCACCTACTTCCCCCTTTTTAGTGAAGACTATAGAAGCATTCCATCAAGAGAACATAATGATTAATAGAACATACGTGCATATTTCATATCTGTACAAGCATGTCAGCTATGGTCATACCAGTTCAATATACTATTTGATTTATAGCATGTGTTATCTTTGTGTGTGTGTACTCAGTCACTCAGTCGTGTCCAACTCTGCGATCCTCTGTCCATGGATTTTTCCAGGCAAGAAATACTGGAGCGGGTTGCCATTTCCTACTCCAGGGGATCTTTCTGACCCGGGGATTGAACCTGTGTCTCTTGCATTTCCTGCATGGCAGGCAGATTCTTTGCCACTGTGCCAGCTGGGAAACCCCTGTGTTATCTTTACCAATTCTATATATTTAGCATAATTTGTGCCAAATAACTATACAAATTACCTTATTAAAATGTACTTGAGAAAACTCTATTACCTTGGGAGAATACCAACACCCACAGGGTTAACTCAATAAGATATTCATACAATTTTATATAGATAATGCAGTAATCATGATAAGTCATAAATGATAAACTTTAAAGGCTTAGAAAGCTAAATAATTAGACAATGCAATTAGAGTCCTTTGTGGGAAACCAACAAAATATCAAGATTCAATATGCATAACAGTTTGCAACTGAAACATCTAAGTCAGAAAAAGCTTTTCCTATTTTTTTTTTGAAGCTAGAGTAAGCCTATCACTTTACTAGAGTAAGGCTATCCTTTTTACTTGCATTATAGCTTATACTGAAAAAATGTTTAATGAGCAGGATATTAAAAAAACAGCATTTACAAAGCAACATCTTTGTAAAGCATTTTTTCTTGTTATGTTTCCAGAAACTACAGAAGTAAAGCTTAAAGTTTACAAATTTATGATCCAGGCTCTAACTGACCTATATAGTAAACAATAACCCTCAGATGCAATGAAATATGACAGACCTCATCATCCAACATAAAAGCTGTATACTGAATGCTACTGAAGAAAAGTAAGGCCATTTACTTGTTAGTTTTCCCAGTCTGTGCAAGGCAAAGCCTCCTCTTCGTCCTCTGATTCAGGGGATGCTTCTTTGATTCTTCTAAGAGCTTCATGGATGCTCCGTGTTAGAGGGTCTGTGTCAGGCAGAAGCGTGAAGGATTCTCTCAAGACTTCCTTCTGTACCTTCTTCAATTTTACCCCCTTTCTTATTTGTGCCAAGATGTTATTACTATCATCTTCATCAGGAAAAGGAGGCAGAGTTCGCTGTTCAACCTTTTTCAGATGGAAACTACCACGCTTCAAGGAAGCTAGCACCTCATCCATGGGTGAGCTCACTTTAGAAAACGGAAGAAAACAAACAGCTAGTTAGGACTGCGCTTAAGAGTGGGGAACTGTATAACTTTTAAGACTTTAGTACTGTGACAGCCCAGGAAGCTGAAAGCACATCAATAGAAGGGACTATTAAGCATGGACAGAACTTTGTCAGAACACAGGGGATACTAATTATGTTTGTTTAAAAAAAAAGTTCCAAGACTCAAATTCCATGTCAAGCATTACTAGTACTTCTATTGTTTCCTGTGTGAGAGAAGAGAGCAGACTGGGAGCTGCTGAGCGGGGATGATCTTTAGTAATATTATGGTTGAGACTCCGAAAGGGTTTCCATAATACAAAAATCCAATCTAAATTCAGACAGTGACTGGATTGCACATTTAATTAAAGAAACTTAAATTCTGGCTCATTATGGTGATGATTTTCTTCTTTTAAAATAACCTTCACATATGATATTCTACTTGGGTTATAGTAACAAGTACCCTACTGGATGGTCTCTTAGATTAAAATCTAATACACAGAAAAAATAGTCTCTCCATGAAAGTTAAAGCTCCTTAAGGGCCAAAATTATTCACTGTTTCAAAAACAGCTTTATGAAGGCATCTGTAAATGCCCTTTTCTTCTTTGCTTCTTTATACAACAACATGCCAGGGTCCTCAATAAATATGTAGCCAAATGTTACATGAATCTGCCAATGTTATTCTGACCAGACAGCTTCCCTGTTCTTATATTTCTGAGATTTAAAATCAGATTCTAACATTAAAGGAGCCACCTAAAATATGTTACCAAAGAGATCAAGTCAAAAGATAAAATTTTTAAAACATGCCTAAGAGCTCAAGCAGGCCCACATTTATTCATGTCTGCACCCATCTGCAAACATGGGTTGGTAAGAATTCTGCCAAGGTGAGACATTGAGAACCTGTTTGCTATCAAATAATGTTCAAAAATATAATGTTTAAAAAAGCTTTGTAACTGTGAGGACAAAAATGGTCTTTAACTATATGCCTCAGTCAACAGATGAACTCGGCGTTTTTAACTTACCTCTCCTCCTCTGCAAGCCTTCAGCCGTCTTTCTGAGCTTCTTCCTGGCGCTGACGAGCTGGCTGCTGTCGAAGAGCTGTGCTGAAGGGGCACTGGCTGACTTTGGGATCCTCTTC
Organism: Budorcas taxicolor; assembly: GCF_023091745.1. Taxonomy (NCBI): domain Eukaryota; kingdom Metazoa; phylum Chordata; class Mammalia; order Artiodactyla; family Bovidae; genus Budorcas; species Budorcas taxicolor. The sequence continues at coordinate 10,524,770 of NC_068919.1, read as the reverse complement.
TCGCTCCCTTCCATCTGGGGCAGGCCTTTCTCCAGGGTCTCGGGGGCGCCGTCCTGACCCACGGGCAAAGGTGGCGGTGGGGGGGGCGGGGGGGGCGGGGGGGGCGGGGGAGGCAGAGGGGGTGGGAGTGGCCCCACTGGGACAGAGCCTGCTTTGCAGTCAACAGTGTTCAACAGTGGACGAGACACAGGGGCAGGCAGCTCAGCAGTAAAGCCGCTGGGAAGTGATGAGGTGGCTTCAAGTTGTGCTGACGGATGACCTTCAGGTGGGGTGGGGCTCTGGGCGTCTGCTGCCTGTGATGACCTGAGCTTGGCCCTTCCTTCGTCCACTGCCTCCCTTTTCTCTTCGACCTGGAGCACTCCTGGCAGGCTGTCACACTGGTCTTCACAGGACACGGGACTGGCTGTACTTCTTCTTCTTGCATGAGCCAGTCGCAATCGGGTTGATTTAAGTATGACCTGGCCTGGGTATCTCTAAGAAATCAGAAGTTGTAACTCGTTAGATTAGAATTTATGACCAAATGACTTTATTTTCTCCATCTAATGCAAGGTGTTATTTTAGAGCTTTTGTGATTTTTCAGGGAAAGATATACAGAAAAACAAACATTAAAATGTAATACTTTACAAAAAATTATCACTAAACTCTCTTATTCGCTTATCAAATCCCTACAGAAAAACCATTAGTAATAAAAGTACTACTTTAAGTGGAAAAATATTAGCAGGTAAAATTCAAAACAAATGATGTCAAACATATATATGCTATTTTATTGCTAAAAAAACTATTCTTAGTTTCTTACATGTATTTTCCAAATGCTCAGACAAAAATTAAAACATTAACATTCTTAAATGGTTAAGTGGTACTTTTTTTAAAGCTCGGAAAACAATATATGCATTTTATGATAAAATTCTGTAAAGCAATTATTCTTCAATAAAAAAACAAATTAAAAAAATGACAAGAGAATCAACCTACTGAAAAAAAAAGAAAACGATAAAATTTGTTAGGAGTACTGATAGCGCTCCAATCTTTTTATTATGGTAAAACATAGCCATAATGCATTTGGTAAACAACATTTTTTTAATACAAGGCTTATCCCTTTGTTAAGGATCCCATTCCCACCTCACTCTTTCACTTGATCAAAAGCCTCCTTCTCCTGCAAGGAGATACTTCAGAATAAAGAGGAGAAGTAAGGCCTTAAGTAGCTGCTAAGAACTAAAACTACTGAGTTTAAGCGCATTCCTAGGAAATGCTCAGCTGCTGCAGTGTCAGTTTCTGGAGTCACGGATGAGCTTGGCAAGAGACCTGCTAAAGCCTTTCTCATGTATGCTGATCCAGCTTCTAATTCTCCCAGTGGTCAGATTATTACCACAGGCTGATGTGCACAGAATTAATAACAAGCTGATGCTTGAAGTGGATGGTTAGTTACTAGCTAACTTTTATTAAACTCAAGAGGAATCCAGACTTCCCAAAGGTCCTGACTACTCCTCTTATACTGCTGAAAGGGTGAGCCAAGACTGCCATGACTGTAACTGTTTCCTAAATAACAAAAGGAAAATCAAGTTTTTCTCATAAAAGAGATGTTACAATAGGAATATATATGTAACTCTGTTTAAAAAGCAATGAACAATAATAAATTGACCACACTTTCACTACCTGTTTAAAATTTCGAAGTCTATCCAGTGTTTTCTGTCTTTCTTGGCTAACCCAGGCACTTTTTCTTTCTTCTTCATCATGTAATTTATCTCTTTTCTGGTTAAAAAAAAAAATTAATAGTAATTCCATTATGATGTGTCCCACTGTATTTTATCATTAATAGAAAAAAAGGAGAGTTCTCTCAATATATATGCTGTATTACTCCAAAGAATGATATGTTAAGCAATGTGTGGTGGCATGAAACACTGTTAGCTTTAATAGAAATGAAATTTGTTTCACTTTCTACATGTAATACCAATTAAAAGATGTTTACTCTGCAAAGTAAAATAATATTTTCTCTGAACTGAAAAATATTTCACATTTGTGGTTCTAGCTAACTCAAATATTAATAGTTAACCTTAAAAATAAAAAATAACCACTTAGTAATTTAGATATTATATATAGGTTAAGCCTGGTGTTCTGCAAATGTCTACTATTATTGAACCTGTTCCTCCTGCTACAAATCTATGTCTTAGTATCTCATTCATTTTTCCTCCCCATTCCCTAATCCCAAACTGGGAATACACTATCATCCACCCAATGTTGGTCAAGTTAAACATGAATTCCTCTTCCTAGAGGAAGGAAAGTGAATTCTTGGCAGGAGGTTAAAGACTAGAAGGAGTGTTTCTGACAGCCTCACTGCTGAAGGTCAAGTGACAGATATGTGGCTGTCACTGATGGAATGCACTGAAGAGTGCTACTACGGCCAACCACTTCCCCAGAGGGAGGCACTATCACATACAACAGAGACCGGCTTTCGGCTTTATCTCCTGGTTAGGTGGCTTGGATCCTCTGTATAGAAATCAGTCTCTGGACTCATGATAGGGTGGGGCAAGGGTGAGTAAAGATGAACATTCTTCCATCTCTTCTTGTGGCAAGTCAAGAAGACCCTTTCCCTTTAGAGGGCTCTCACTGGGAGAGTCTGCAAAAGCCATTTATTGGTAGGTTAAGTCAGGCAGTCCAGATTGCCCTATATAATGCTTAAGGTTTCCAGATGGGAAAATTTGAAAAGATATGACTTGAGTTTATTAAAAGAAATAAAGATCCCAGGCAGATTCTCTCCTTTAGAGAGGAAAGCCCAGAGTGGCTCAAGGACACAGTGAGGCAAGAACTTATTCCAGCTCCTCACCCCTACTCTGTATTCAGTTCCATTTACAAAGCTGAGCCAGCAGAAGGAAGGAATGAAAAACTGTCATATGCACATGTGGTAACCACCTGGAATGGGAGTGGGCATGTACCTTTCCACGCTGGGATACAGGCCACAGAACTCTTGGGGACAAAGGATCTTCTAAGGCCTTGTCTCAAAGATGAACAGTTTTCTGTACTTAGAGGGTACGATCTAACGCATACAGGGGTTAGTACTTGAGAAAAAATTAAGTTATCTAAAAGATACTCAGCGTTTCAAACTGTGAATCTGCATCTCTAAACATAATAAACAAATAGTTGGAGTTTCAGAAATATTTGAAATTCAGAAATACAACTGGTCAATCATACTGCTGGTCTGTTAGCAGATATATCCAGAGTCAGACATTATTATTATCTAAAAGACCCCAAATGCAAAGTTTCAGACATGTTCAGGTATGAACTAATGGGCTTATATGGACTTTTCATAGAGCACAGTATTACTGCAACTGAAATCAACAGGCCTGAGTTGAATATCGCCCCCTATTTCCACTCCTTGCTAGCTACCGGCAAGTCATTTAATGAAGATAATCTACCCTTTGGGCAGGGAGTGGTGTGTATTAATCACTCAATCGACCCTTTGGTGGGTGGGTAGAGAAGGCAATGGCACCCCACTCCAGCACTCTTGCCTGGAAAATCCCATGGACGGAGGAGCCTGGTAGGCTGCAGTCCATGGGGTCGCGAAGAGTCGGACACGACTGAGCGACTTCACTTTGACTTTTCACTTTCATGCATTGGAGAAGGAAATGGCAACCCACTCCAGTATTCTTGCCTAGAGAATCCCAGGGATGGAGGAGCCTGGTGGGCTGCCGTCTATGGGGTCGCACAGAGTCGGACATGACTGAAGCGACTTAGCAGCAGCAGCAACAGAGGATACTTATTAGATGGTGACACAAGGTGCTTTGAGTTTCTGTTAACACTGTGTCAACCTGGGTGCTGGTTGCATGCAAATGTTCATCTCATGAAAGTTAAAACTTATGAGCTATACACTTGTGTGTCTGTGTATGCATCTGTAGATTGATAAAGGTGATTTTAAATTAGATTTGATCTAAGCCAACTTTCATTTTCCTCTAGCTTTGCATGTTAAAGAAAGGTGGATTCGTTCTCCTACAATGAGGTATTCCACCCAAAGTCAGTAGTAGGCAAAACTACTAACATGAGGTAGATGACATTTATCTTTGAGATTTCCCCAAATACCAATTTCCTCGTTTTTACTCATCTTTGCCACATAAAATTCTTTGAGAAAGGATTTGACACTCATTCATTCTAAGAAGCTAATTAGCTATTCCATTCACAAAAGTATTGGCATTTTATTAGAATCCACAATCTTCATGTAATAAGAAACACATTCTAAGTGTGGAATCTAATAACAAGCAGACAGTGTAGGTGCCGATAGTGATAATAGGAGGCATTCTTATTCATTGAATTCTTTACTGGCCCATAGTCTGACTTTTCTTACAAAGCAGCTCTTGACCCATGAAAACAGTAATGAAAAATAAAAATACAATAAACTTTCTGTTAATTTGAGATTATTTTACAGCTTATGGGTAGTCTGGTTACTTTTTATGTTATAAATTCAAGAGTTTTAGCTGTGTGCCATAATGAGCTTGAGGGATAACATCAAAACCCCTACAGCAGCAGCTAACATCACTCAATCACAACAAATTAGAAGCTTTCTTGTTAACAGATCAGGAAAAGACAAATCTCTCACCACTCCTTTCAATACCACACTGGAAATCCTACTGAATGCAATAAGAAAGACAAATAAAAGGTATACGGATTGCATTCAAAAGAACTAAATTGCCTTTATTTGCATATGACATGACTGTATATATAGAAAATCCGAAAGAAGAACCAAAAAAATATGACTAGAACTTATAGGAAAATTGCAGGATATAGGGCTGACATATAGCATTGACCACAAATTAGGCTGCTGCTGCTGCTGCTGCTAGTCACTTCAGTTGTGTCCGACTCTGTGCGACCCCATAGACGGCAGCCTACCAGGCTCCTCTGTCCTGGGATTCTCCAGGCAAGAACACTGGAGTGGGTTGCCATTTCCTTCTCCAATGCATGAAAGTGAAAAGTGAAAGCGAAGTTGCTCAGTCATGTCCAACTCTTCGCAACCCCATAGACCAAGTTCCTCCGTCCACGGGATTTTCCAGGCAAGAGTACTGGAGCGGGTTCCCATTGCCTTCTCCACAAATTAGGCTAACCTAGTATAAAAGCCAATTAGCCAACTGCTTTCTAATAAAACAGTAATGAAATGCTGGAATAAAAAACCTTTTATATCATACCTACAGCACTGTTTACATTCAGTTCAGTTGCTCAGTTGTGTCCGACTCTTTCCGACCCCATGGACTGCAGCATGCCAGGATTCCCTGTCCATCACCAACTCCCAGAGCCTACTCAAACTCATGTCCATCGCATCAGTGATGCCATCCAACCATCTCATCCTCTGTCATCCCCCTCTCCTTCCCCCTTCAATCTTCGCACATCAGGGTCTTTTCCAATGAGTCAGTTCTTCCCATCAGGTAGCCAAAGTACTGGAGTCTCAGCTTCAGCATCAGTCCTTCCAATGAATATTCAGGACTGATTTCCTTTAGCATGAACTGGTTGGATCTCCTTGCAGTCTCAGTTCAGTTCAGTCACTCAGTCATGTCCGACTCTTTGCAACCCCATGAATTGCAGCACACCAGGCCTCCCTGTCCATCACCAACTCCTAGAGTTCACTCAGACTCACGTCCATCGAGTCAGTGATGCCATCCAGCCATCTCATCCTCTGTCGTCCCCTTCTCCTCCTGCCCCCAATCCCTCCCAGCATCAGAGTCTTTTCCAATGAGGCAACTCTTCGCATGAGGTGGCCGAAGTACTGGAGTTTCAGCTTTAGCATCATTCCTTCCAAAGAACACCCAGGACTGATCTCCCTTAGAATGGACTGGTGAGTCTGGTCCCTTGCAGTCCACAGGACTCTCAAGAGTCTTCTCCAACACTACAGTTCAAAAGCATCAATTCTTCGGCACTCAGCTTCCTTGGAGGTCCAGTGGTTAAGATTCTGCCTTGCAGTCTGAGAGACTCTAAAGAGACTTTTCTCCAACACCACAGTTCAAAAGCATCAGTTCTTGGCACACCCCAAAAAAGAAGACAAATTTAGGTATAAATCTAATAAAATGTGTACAAGATCTATATGGAAAGAAAACTTTCAGACATGTTTAGGTATGAACTGATGGATATTTATACATAACTATCAGTTCAGTTCAGTTCAGTCACTCAGTGGTGTCCAACTCCTTGTGACCCTATGGACTGCAACATGCCAGGCTTCCCTGTCCATCACCAACTCCTGGAGCTTGCTCAAACTCATGTACATCAATCAGTGATGCCAACCAACCATCTTATCCCTCTGTTGTCCCCTCCTCCTGCCTTCAATCTTTCCCAGCATCAGGGTCTTTTCCAACGAGTCAGTTCTTTGCATCAGGTGGCCAAAATATTGGAGCTTCAGCATGAATCCTTCCAATCAATGTTCAGGACTGATTTCCTTTAAAATTGAATGGTTTGATCTCCTTACAGTCCAAGGGACTCTCAAGAGTCTTCTTCAACACCTGAAGGGACTCTCAAGTGTTTTCTCCAACACCTCAGTTTGAAAGCATCAATTCTTCGGCATTCAGCCTTCTTTATGGTCCAGCTCTCACATTCATACATGACTCCTGGGAAAACCATAGCTTTGGCTATATGGACCTTTGTCAGCAAAGTAATGTCTCTGCTTTTTAGTATGCTGTCTAGGTTGGTCATAGCTTTTTGTCCAAGAAGCAAGCGTCTTTTAATTTCATGGCTGCAGTCACTATCTGCAGTGATTTGAAGCCCAAGAAAATAAAATCTGTCACTGTTTCCATTGTTTCCACATCTATTTGCCATGAAGTGATGGGACTGGATGCCATGATATTAGTTTTCTGAATGCTAAGTTTTAAGCCAGCTTTTTCACTCTCCTCCTTCACTTTCATCAAGAGGCTCTTCAGTTCCTCTTTGCTTTCTGCCATAAGGGTGGTGTCATCTGCATATCTGAGGTTATTGATATTTCTCCTGGCAATCTTGAGTCCAGCTTATGCTTCATCCAGACTGGCATTTCACATGATGTACTCTGCATACAAGTTAAATAAACAGAGTGACAATATACAGCCTTGACGTACTCTTTGTCTAATTTTGAACCAGTCCATTGTTCCATGTCTGGTTCTAACTGGTGCTTCTTGACCTGCCTACAGGTTTCCCTGGAGGCAGGTAAGGTGGTCTGGTGTTCCCATCCCTTTAAGAATTTTCCAGTTTGTTGTGATCCACACAGTCAAAGGCTTTGGTGCCATCAATAAAACAGAAGTAGATGTTTTTCCTGGAACTCTCTTACTTTTTTGATGATCCAGTGGATGTTGGCAATTTGATCTCTGGTTCCTCTGCCTCTTCTAAATCCAGTTTGAACATCTGGAAGTTCACGGTTCACATACTGTTGAAGACTGGCTTGCAGAATTTTGAGCATTACTTTGCTAGCGTGTGAGATGAGTGCAACTGTGCAGTAGTTTGAACATTCTTTGGCATTGCCCTTCTTTGGAATTGGAATGAAAACTGACCTATCTTTTCCAGTCCTGTGGCCACTGCTGAGTTTTCCAAATTTGCTGGCATATTGAGTGCAGCACTTTCACAGCATCATTTTTGAGGATTTGAGATGGCTCAACTGGAACTCCATCACCTCCACTAGCTTTGTTTGTAGTGATGCTTCCTAAGGCCCTCTTGACTTCAGACTCTAGGATGTCTGGGTCTAGGTGAGTGATCACACCATCGTGGTTATTTGGGTTGTGAAGATCTTTTTTATATAGTTCTTCTGTGTATTCTTGCTACTTCTTCTTAATATCTTCTGTTTCTGTTAGGTCCATACCATTTCTGTTCTTTATTGTGCCCATCTTTGCATGAAATGTTTCCTTGTATCTCTAATTTTCTTGAAGAGATCTTCTAGTCTTTCCCATTCTATTGTTTTCCTCTATTTCTTTGCAGTGATCACTGAGGAAGGCTTTCTTATCTCTCCTTGCTATTCTTCGGAACTCTGCATTCAAATGGGTATACCTTTCCTTTTCTTCTTTGCCTTTTGCTTCTCTTCTTTTCTCAGCTATTTGTAAGGCTTTGTCAGACAACCATTTTGCCTTTTTGCATTTCTTTTTCTTGGGGACAATCTTGATCACTGACTCCTGTACTATGTCACCAACATCCATCCATAGTTCTTCAGGCACTATGTCTGTCTATCAGATCTAATCCCTTGAATCTATTTGTCACTCATACTGAGAATTCTAAGGGATTTTTTTATTTACATCATACCTGAATAGTCTAGTGGTTTTCCCTACTAGTGGTTTTCCTTTCTTTAATTTAAGCCCATATATAACTATATGTAGTTATATAACTATAACTCTTCTAAAAGAAATCAAAGAAAAACTAAAGAGATTCTCTGTTCATGTATAGGAAGACTCCCTACTGCTAAGATTTCAACTACTCCCATCTTGAGCTATACATTCAGTGCTATCTTAATCAAAATCTCAGCTCTTATTTTAAAGTTCGTTTGGAGAGGCAAAAAAAACCTAGATCAATGGAACAGAATAGAGAGCTCAAACAAATATAACCAACATATCCTTAAAGGAGCAAAGAAAATTCCATGGAAAAATTGCAGTCTTTTCAGCAAATGGTGCTAGAGCAACTAACCACCACATTTAAAAAAGAAGAAAATGGCGGGGGGTGGGGGGGAGACAATTTAGCCCTACACTCTTCACAAATTTTAACTAAAAATGGATCACAGAATTAAATGTAAAATGGGAAATTATAAAGCTTGTAGAATATAACACAGGAGAAAATTTATTATCTTGGGTTTGGTGGTGACTTTTTAGATACACCACCAATGGTACATCAAACAAAGATTTGGTAAGCTGGATTTCACTGAAATTAAAAACTCTGTTTTGGGAGATACTGTTAAAGAATGAAAACACAAGTCACAGATTGGGAGAAAGTATTTTCAATAGATATATCTGACAGGGGCTATTATCCTGAAGAAAACAAATAACCTAATTAAAAATGAAAAAGTAACACTTACTAAAGGCACTTTGGAAGACCGTTTGGCAGTTTACTACAAGGTAAGCGTATTCTTCCTGTAAGATCCCATCATACTCTTTGCGATTTACCCAAAAAAGCTGAAAATTTAATGTACACACATAACCATTCCCACGTTTATCAGCTTTACTCCTAATTGTCAAAACTTGGAAGGAAGATGTCCTCACTAAGTGAATGGACAAATACACTGTGGTACATACAGGCAATGGAATATTATTCAGGGCTAAGAAATAAGCTACCATGCCATGCAAATAACACAGAGGAACCTTAAGTGCAAACTGCAAGTTAAATAAGCAAATATGAAAAAGCTACCTAAGTGTGTGGTTCCAGTGTTCTGGGGAAAGGCAAAACAAAAACATCAGTGGTTGCCAGGAGTTTGTGGACAGAGGGATATGAAGAGGTGGAGCACTGGGAATTTTTAGGGCAGTGAACACGTTCAGTGAATACATTATTCAATACTGTAATGGTGGATTCATGTCATATATTTGGCAAAACCAACAGAATGGACAAGCACTAAGGATAAACTATGGACTCTGGGTGGTAATGATGTCAAAGTTGATTCAGACTATAACAAATGTAACATTCTTGTGTGGAATTTTACTGGTAGGGGAAACTGTGCTATAATGAAGTATATGCATAATTGGCCCTCTGAATCCACATCCTTGGATTCAAACATCCTTGGATTGAAAATATGCAGGGAGGTGGGAAACACACACACAGACACACACACACAGACACACACACACAGACACACACACACAGACACACACACACACAGAGACACACACAGAGACACACACAGACACACAGAGACACACACACACAGAGACACACACACAGAGACACACACAGACACACAGACACACACACACACAGACACACACACACAGACACACACAGACACACGGTTCCAAAAAGCAGAATTCAAAGAAATTGCCCACTGGCAACTAGTTACATCACATTTACACTGTATAAGTAGGTAATCTAGAAATGAAGAATACAGGAGGACATGTGCAGGTTATATGTAAGTACTATGCTATCTTATATAAAGGACTGGGGCATCCAGAGATTTGGGGGATTGAGGGATGCGGGCAGGGCAGGTATCCTGGAACCAATTTTCCCACTAATGCTCACATTTAGCTATAACATTTTCTTAATCTCTGTAGATTTTATTCACTTTGTGATATATAAAATTCAAAGTTTTATTCTAAGTTTTCCAGAATGCAAACTTACTAGTTGTACTGTGTGGTGGGTTCTATACTCATCTTCACTCCGAAGGCGCTGTTGGAATTTTTCATTGTGTTTTGCAATACAAATTTCCTAAAAATACATGAAATGTGTTTTTTAATACAACTGAATAAATTAAATTTTAATCAACATATACATACACAATAAAATATCAAGTAAGCCACCTCTGGTTTCTCACCTGGAATATTGAAGCAGCATAAACCAGCATAATTTAGTATCTTAAAAGACTCGTTTATTAAACTACAGAATTCCTGATTTCTCCCTTTTTTTGGAAGGGGAGGAATGGCCATGGCCATCGTAGAGTGGAATGGTATGTGGGAATCTTAAAAGCCTCTTTCAAATCCGAAGATTTAGGCCATAAGATTCTAAGTATTATTATACTCTTTAAAATAGTCTGAACAAAAATGGATATACAACTCTTAACTTCTGTTTCTTAAGTGCTCTCTGAGGAATTAAAGAACATGATTTTGCTTGGATTGGTTTTAACACTATCATGAAATCTGAATCTTCTGGTCATTGGTAGATTTCAAAGCTAAAAAGAGACCTTAAAGACAAGAAAGTATAATACAGATATGCTAATTCTAATCACATGAAAATATATTAAATAAGAGATATGTGCTCTTTACAAAATAATGCACTATCTTATCATCTGGCAACTTTCGAGTAGTACCAGGCTGTCTTCATTTTCTCTGGGTGCTATAGAGATACAAAGGTTAACACTAATTTCCAACACTTTCAAAGTTATACCGAAAGATCACTCTTCTAACCTCATTAAGTCGTATATGAATAACCTTTCAAGCCAGGAAGCTATATTTTAAAGCAACTGTTTTATCACTTTCCTATCTTCACCCACACTGGGTTGACTATATTTCTAAAAAGTATTGATCATGAAATGAACCTCTCCAAGATAATCTCCACAGGGGAAAGTGGTATGATGTAGTGATACAATGGCTCAGGCTTCCAAGTCACACAGACCTTGGATAGAATCCTATCTCTGAGCCATACTCGCCACATTCCCTTGGGCAGACTTAGTTCCCTTGGTTATAAAAATGATGATACAAGTCTATAATTCCTTATCTAGAACAGAGCTCAGGTGTGTTTCAAAATTATTTATTTTTATTTTAGAAAGGTGATATGTTGCATATGCCATTGTTTGCCCAGTAACTCCAGCAGGATCCAAAGCAATACCTGACAGTATCACTAACATTTTTGCAGTGAAATAAATAGTCACAGCAAATAGGATAAAGGAATGTTCAAGTATAAGAATACTTTTTGGCTACTGGGAGAATTAAGATATAAAAGAACAATGTTGTTTCTATTTATTCTTCCTGAAAAGTTTAATCACAAAGGACAGACCTCAAGTCATCATGGGACAGGCAGAGATCATCTTTTTTCTTTTAAGAGGACAGGCAGGGTGTGATTTACTTGTAGCCAAAGAACTACCCCTGGGTGTGGAATTCTATCATGGATGCCAGATTAACCAGGGAGGCTGTGACCCTGGGAATGCTGATATGCAGACAAGGAATGTAGGGTGTTGCTACATAGAGAGTCATCTTGATCTGTCGTACAGTATGTATGGTTCATCTTTCTTTTCAGAACAGTGTTTCTAATTTCCTCTCTTGCCAGCCTTCTGTCGCTCCTCCTTTCCCCTGCAGTCCCGTCACCTCAGCTGTGGAACTTGGGGGTCTGGGGGCAGGGAAAGGAGAGGGCAGGGACAAGACCGTTTGGAGACCCATGACTATATGGTATGATCGCTCACAGCAGATCAGAGACTAAGTTTAAATGTGCAGAATCTATACGGCTAAGTTTCCCTACTTCTGATTTAGTTTAATATAAGAAGAAGAGTGAAAACTAAACATTAAATTGGTACACACTTTTATCAGTTCAGTTCAGTCACTCAGTTGTGTCCGACTCTTTGAGACCCCATGGACTGCAGTATGCTATGCTTCCCTGTCTATCACCAACTTCTGGAGCTTACTCAAAACTCAGGTCCATCGAGTCGGTGATGCTATCCAATCATCTCACCCTCTGTCGTCCCCTTCTCCTCCTGCCTTCAATCCTTCCCAGCATCAGGGTCTTTCCAGATGAGTCAGTTCTTCGCATCAGGTGGCCAAAGTATTGGAGTTTCAGCTTCAGCAACAGTCCTTCCAGTGAATATTCAGGACTGATTTCCTTTAGGATGGACTGGTTGGATCTCCTTGCAATCCAAGGGACTCTCAAAGAGTCTTCTCCAACACCACAGTTCAAAAGCATCAATTCTTTGGTGCTCAGCTTTCTTTATAGTCCAACTCTCACATCCATACATGACTACTGGAAAAACCATAGCTCTGACTAGACGGACTTCTGTTGGCTTTTTAATATGCTGTTTGGGTTGGTCATATCTTTTCTTCCAAGGAGCAGGCGTCTTTTAATTTCATGGCTGCAATCACCTCTGCAGTGATTTTGGAGCCCCCCAAAATAAAGTCTGACACTGTTTCCACTTTTCCCCCATCTATTTCCCATGAAGTGATGGGACCAGAAGCCATGATCTTCGTTTTCTGAATGTTGAGTTTTAAGCCAACTTCTTCACTCTCCTCTTTCACTTTCATCAAGAGGCTCTTTAGTTCTTCTTCGCTTTCTGCCATAAGGGTGGGGTCATCTGCATATCTGAGGTTATTGATATTTTTCCCGGCAATCTTGATTCCAGCTTGAGCTTCATCCAGCCTGGCATTTCACATGACATACTCTGCAAATAAGTTAAATAAGCAGGATGACAATATACAGCCTTGATGTACTCCTTTCTCAATTTGGAACCAGTCTGCTGTTCCATGTCCAGTTCTAACTGGTGCTTCCTGACCTGCATACAGATTTCTCAGGAGGCAGGTGAGGTGGTCTGGTATTCCCATCTCTTGAAGAATTTTCCACGGTTTATTGTGATCCACACAGTCAAAGACTTTGGCATAGTCAATAAAGCAGATGTTCTTCTGGAACTCTCTTGCTTTTATGATGATCCAACAGATGTTGGCAATTTGATCTCTGGTTCCTCTGCATTTTCTAAATCTAGCTTAAACATCTGTAAGTTCATGGTTCACGTATTGCTGAAGCCTGGCTTGGAGAATTTTGAGCATTACTTTACTAGCATGTGAGATGAGTGCAATTGTGCAGTAGTTTGAGCATTCTTTGGCATTGCCTTGCTCTGGAATTGGAATGAAAACTGACCTTTTCCAGTCCTGTGGCCACTGCTGAGCTTTCCAAGTTTGCTGGCATATTGAGTGCAGCACTTTCACAGCATCATCTTTTAGGATTTGAAATAGCTCAACTGGCATTCCATCACCTCCACTAGCTTTGTTTGTAGTGCTGCTTCCTAAGGCCCACTTTACTTCACATCCCAGGATGTCTGGCTCTAGGTGAGTGATCACACCATCATGATTATCTGGGTCGTGAAGATCTTTTTTGTATAGTTCTTCTGTGTACTCCTGCCACCTCTTCTTAATATCTTCTGCTTCTGTCAGGTCCATACCACTTCTGTTCATTACTGTGCCCATCTTTGCATGAAATGGTCTCTTGGTATCTCTAATTTTCTTGAGGAGATCTCTAGTCTTTCCCATTCTGTTGTTTTTCTCTATTTCTTTGCACTGATCACGGAGGAAAGGCTTTCTTATCTCTCCTTGCTATTCTTTTCTCAGCTATTTGTAAGGCCTTCTCAGACAACCATCTTGCCTTTTTGAATTTCTTTTATACATAAATAAAAATTTCCTTGAAGAGTGAGGTTAGAACCAGTCGACTTAATTATAGAACACCCCCTGACCTCCTTAAATAAAAAGGAGCCAGGATTTGCATTACATAGAGTCCTGCAGTCATGCCCAAGCAGAATCACCTTTGAGTGACTGAGGCAAATAGCACATCACCACTGGCTATTCTAACGTGTTTACGAGGGTAATTCTCTGACAACCATATATCAACATAATGGCTTGAGTATTGAGAAGACATTATTCTTACTTAGTTTTAAAAGATATGCAAGTATTAGTGACAAATCAGGTTAGAATTATTAGATATGGGTCAAGGATTAAGTATGAATAAAAGAAAGATGTAAATTAAGGTTACAGTCAAGCAATTATACCTTTTTATTTCTGAGGTATGCTTTCTTGGCCGAAACCCGTCCACGTCTTGCCTCCAGCTGGCGTGCTTTCTGCTGAAGTTTCTGAAGTTCTTCTCTCTGAAAATGCACAGACGCTGCCATCTCTTCCTTCTCCAGCATGGCCTCCATGCTTTCGTAAGTGTCATAGTATACCACTTCATCTCTCTTTTCTGTTACAAAACAGAAACAAGGGACAATGGTTAACAGCATGGGTTACGGAGCTGGACAGAGCGACTCTTATCCACTCACTAATTCTGTAACCTCAAGCAAAGCCATTACCTCTTGACTTTCTCTGTAAAATTGTGATTATTAGGAAATACATCTCAGAGGCGGGATGTGTGTGCCAGTATCTGGCACATAGTTAAGTGTTCAATGTAAGAAGCTATGAATCTTGTCTGCCAAATTAAAAATTTGAGAGTACAGATTCTGGCTGAAGCAACAAAGCAAGTTAGAAAGTACTTTACAAAGGTAAGATCATAGCTGAACTGCTGCCTCTACTAAATCACTTGCTTGACTTTGCATTAAGTTTTTTTAGCCTCAACAGAAGAAATAAAGCTAGTATCCATGTACATTTTTCCTATGCAAGCAAACAACTACATGGGGAAGTTCCATCATTCATTCAAAAGTATTTTTGTGGACTTGTGTTGTTAAGACACACATCATACCTGATATAAGTCTTTTGATGCTTTCCAGCTGTGCTGTCAACAGCAACTCTTCACACTTCAAGATTTCAAATTGCACTTCATACAACTGAAGTTGCAGATCATAATAATCGGCTTCTAACTGATCCAATCGAGCTATGGCTTCTGTACCGCCCTGTAGACTCTGCATCTGCATTGAAAATAAAAATAAGGATGTATCTAGTTGGAGAGAACAAGAAATCAAGTTATGTTTGGAAATGTATTCTAACTGATCAGACAGGGTAAATCCATGAGGCAACTGAATACCAGCAGACAATCTGGGGTCAAAGGCTCAGGTACAGATGACTTAAGAACCTACTAAATTTGTGTACAAAGCTGTGTGTACATGTATTTTTTTCCTCTGAGTACAGTGTTTCTAGCTTTCAAATTTATAAACAGAAGAGTCTGTGACCTAAAAAGAGGTGAGAATGATTATAATCAAGACTCAGTTAAAAAGGAGATAAATTAAAAAGGATAGTACTTATTCTAAAGTGTAGTCAAAATTTTAATCAAATAGGATTTTGCTTCCCTGGGTGATATTTAATATTTCAATGTTAATTTAAAAGTTATTCGAAGTTCAGCTTTGTATAATGGAATATACCACTGTCACATTTGGAAGAAGTCTTTGTTTTTAAAATAACCTAAGGAGATGTAACATATCAACATTTTTAAAAACACCTCCTCATAATTTATCAGGGCTTCCCTGATAGCTCAGTTGGTAAAGAATCTGTCTGCAATGTAGGAGACCCCAGTTTGATTCCTGGGTTGGGAAGATCTACTGGAGAAGGGATAGGCTACCCATTCAGTATTCTTGGGCTGGTAAAGAATCCGCCTGCAATACAGGAAACCTGGGTTCGATCCTTGGGTTTGGAAGATCCCCTGGAGAGGTTAAAGTCTACCCACTCCACTATTCTGGCCTGAATTCCATGGACTGTATTAAGTCCATGGGGTCGCAAAGAGTAGGACATGACTGAGTGACTTTCACTTTCATCATTTAAACCACAGGGTAGGACTGTATCATAAAGCAAGGGATTTGTTTGGGATGGACTTAATAAATCACATTTGGTCTGTGTCTCATGAGTCATGTGGTTGTGTTAAATTAACTTAATAAAACTAGTGCAGTCATCATCACAGATGTATACAAAAATCACAATGCATGTATTGTATCACTCAACAAGCATAAACCTGGCAAGAATGACTGACAGTTTTACCAAATCCTTTGAAGAACTCAAACATAATCTAGAACATTCAAAACAGACTATTATGGTTCTGGGATGACCCCAGGGAAAATTACCCCACCGATAAATGCCAAACCCCATGGCCCATTTCAGCCTCGCCTTTCCTCTACCACAAGAGATCAATTCCAGTAAGAAATGTTCTTGCAATAGCAAAGTTATAAACCTAACTCTCTGCAGCTCTTTTAGGCACCCTCTGTTGTTAGTACTATTCATCCTGGTTAGAATAAAGCTAGTCACTGTGATAAAGAGTAGCACTCTATTTCAGAGTCAATAAAATGCTAGCATTTCAAGTTTTAAAGTTCTAGAACTTAAGAAACATCTAAAAACATAAAGGAGAAAGCTAACTAGAAGAGAAGGTTCAAGTAGAAATGCCTCAGATGAAGAGATGGAGCTAAAATCTGTAAGAGATTCTGAATAGTGTGAAAAAGTTCAGAACAAGTTCTAACTTTTCCTTTAACAATATTAGCAAATAAGAAGAGGGAAAAATAAATCCATTAACAAAAGTTCTTTCTAGATCAGAGCCATAATATATTATAGATTACCTCATACAGTCTTTTTTAAACAAGAGTGAGACATGCATATTGGAGAAGGTGATGGCTTCCCACTCCAGTACTCTTGTCTGGAAAATCCCATGGACGGAGGAGCCTGGTGGGCTGCAGTCCATGGGGTTGCTGAGAGTCGGATACAGCTAAGCGACTTCACTTTCACTTTTCACTTTCAAGCATTGGAGAAGGAAATGGCAACCCACTCCAGTGGCCTGATGGGCTGCCGTCTATGGGTCGCACAGAGTCGGACATGACTGAAGTGACTTAGCAGCAGCAGACATGCATGTGCACGTTCATAAAGCAGTGTGTTTTACATAAAGCTATATTAATAAAAGCAGTGATGACGTTCTGTCCTTCTCTAGAGTAGAATGTACATCTTTGACAGATACATATTAGAAGCCAATCCAGTCAAGCCACGGAATGGGAGCAAATACTTACAAATCATATATCTGATAAAAGACTTGTATCTGGAATATGTAAAGAACTTAAGACACTTCCTCGCTTTCCAGTAGATCCACAGGCCATGAAAAAAAAGTTAAATGGGCAAATGACCTGAATCAAAATTTCTCCAAAGATGACATATAAGTGGCCAGTTTGGCACACAAAAGGATACTAGACATAAATGCCATCAGAGAAATGCAAATCAAAACCCCAAGACACCACTTCACACCCACCAGGATGGCTAAAACAAAAAAGACAGTATTAGTGATAATGTAAAGAAAGATGTGGAGAAATTCTATCATTCTGTACACTGCTGGTGAGGATGGAAATGGTACAGCTGTTTGGAAAACAGTCTGGCAGTTCCTCAATAGGTTAAATTGCATTTCACACCAAGATAAAGGAAAACCTTGCCTAAAATGTTCAAAACCTAAAATGTTCAAACTTATTCATAAGCCTCTAAAAATAGAAAGAACCCAAAAGTTCATCAACTGATGAATGCATGAAGTGTGGGGTAACTATAGAGTGGTGTCTCATTTGAAAAAGAAGTAGACTGAGCAATGAAACATGCTGCAATATGGATGAACTGTGAAAACATTATATTACGTGGGGTGAAAAGCACTAAAAAAAAAAAAATCACATGCCTTATGATTTCATTTACATAAAATGTCCAGAACAGCAAATCTAGAGAGAAAATAGTTGCCAAGGTGTGGTAAGAGTTGAAGTGGAGATAGGAAATGAGTGCCCCTTTTTCTTTTAACAACTGTTAACAACTGCTGCCTACAGTCACGCTGGGATGCTGTGAAAATGCTATGACTTGAATTCTATCATAGTCCCCATTGTGAAAGTTATCATCACCTCATGAAGATAGTGCTGCCTGCCAGGAGGGTCAGAAAAATTTAAGTCTTGTACCAAATATAGCACATCTTAATTTAAAATAATTTTTAATATATTTTTCTCATGGTTTTTGTTACCTCTTCTTTTAGAGCATGTTTCTTCTGTTCCAAACAGATCTCTTTAGCTCTCATCATCTGCAAAGTCTCCTTAGAAACTGCATACTGAAGTTTTTCCATACGCTCAGCGGCTGCTGCCCATGACGCTTTACCAAATTTCTTCTGATCTGCTCGCATTCGATCATACACAGCTATTGATAATTTTAAAAAGGACATTGAGACATTAAGACATGAAACAACTTGATACTAAAGACTTTGGAAGTCTTAAGATCGCACTGATCACCCACTCAAAGATAAGCACATAAATCCTACCCTCATGATAAATTACCTATACTGGTTCATGACAGATTACCTATAACATGATAAAATACCTATCACCTATATAAATCAATACTATCTTAGATTTTCTCTAATGTCTCCAATAAGAATTTTAAATAATCATCCTGAGAAATAACTTTCTGAAGATGAAACTTAGTTTTCAGGTTAATTTTAAAACTTACTTAAAAATATTCTTTTCACATTTTTCAGTATTATTAAATTTCAAAGTTTCTATAAAACTTCATTCTGTGAAGGTTCATACCTTTTCTGAGGTATGTTACTTGAAATCAGAACCATAACTATTAAAGGTTATTTAAAAATTATTTAAATTCATGTACTTTTTGAGTTCTCCAAATGTGTTTTAATGATATGATATAGGGTGAAATAAGTGTCTAGAGATTATCGTGAAGCTTATGCCACTAAGGTTACTGATGGAGTACAGTTAAGCCCCAAGGAAGACACGCAACTTCTGGCCACCACACAAAAAAGGAAAAACTTCCAGTTTGCCACATCAGAGGCCTCAGCCAGGAAACATTTCTTGACACTCAAACAGATAATATCTTCCAGTTAAATAAGTTTTAACTGATATCAGTTAACTGTTTAACTGGTAACAGTGTGGTGCTGGCTCATCTTGGGTCCTTATACAATGAATCCAACCATTCTATGTCCCTTCTGCTTAACAGGTCAGAAACATGTTTTAACTAACATAAAAGAGGCAGGCAATCTGATTATGAAGTATCTTTAGGTCAATATACATTCTCTAGTAGTTTCTTATGCTCAGAGGTTAAGCGATTAACACTTTTGTATTGCAACTACATCATAACTTTCTTTGCAAAAAGTATCTCAATAACATCTGCCTCAGAATTTCATGAAATTAAAAAATTTTTTTTACAATAATACTGCTGCTGCTGCTAAGTCACTTCAGTCATGTCCGACTCTGTGCGACTCCACAGACAGCAGCCCACCAGGCTCCCCCCATCCCTGGGATTCTCCAGGCAAGAACACTGGAGTGGGTTGCCATTTCCTTCTCCAATGCTTGAAAGTGAAAAGTGAAAGTGAAGTTGTTCAGTCGTGTCCGACCCTCAGCGACCCCATGGACTGCAGCCTACCAAGCTCCTCCGTCTATGGGATTTTCCAGGCAAGATACTAAAACATACTTAAAAATTAAAATTGTACAGAGAAGCTGATAGTGGAAAGAACAATTTCTCGGGCTCAACCCCCTCCCTCTACCCTTAGTCCCAATGACCAAACGCAACCAACTTGGAACCTGCTCCTGGTAATTAGCTGCATTCAAGAACATTACTATTTCTTGACTTAAGTCTTAAAAATCTATTGAGTTTTTATGACAAATGAGCAATCTACTTACTCAGAATCATCTCAATATAGTTCTTTTGGTTTCTCTGTTTTTCTGTGGCCTTTAACTGCTAACATATTTGAACATTAATCTGATCCTTAATTTTAGGGTTTAACAAATAACATCTACTTATGTTGCCTACATATCAAACGATTCTGCCATTTTAAATCTCTGCCTATCTCTTTAAAAAAAATGTATGACAATATTTATGCAACCACAGTATCAATATAGCAGTGCACTGTAGGGGCAAAAACAACAGCAGGGGGTTAGGAGACAGCTTGGAGTTAAATTTTCACTTGTACCCATCAACATGTAACTTAAGGCAGAAACTTAACTGTTGTTAGGCTAAATTCCCTTGAATGAAAAACATAAGGAAATACCGTACCTCCTTGGAAGACTTGTGGAAATTAAATGAGAGGATAATATGTATTCAAGTGTTTCTCTCACTTTACATAGCAATAGTAACCAAATACGTGGTCTGTTTTGTTTCCTCTCCCTCATGCACACAACCACAATCACTCATATTAACACAATGCTATGTTAATTTCAAAGCACTTTTTCCATGTATTCTATTTATCTGCCTATCAATCCTATAGAATAGGCATGGTGGCATTATCAACACCTTCAACACAGATATATGAAACTGAAGAGTTTTGGTGACTTAAAATCAAGGAGAGTTAAACTAGTTGCTTAAATACCTAGTCTGCCACTCCCCTGATTTTTACCGGAATCTGTAATCACAACTTAATAAAGCCAAACAAATAAAAGCAAAAATAGTCTGGAGCCTTTTCTCTCACTTTCCACTTACGGACGATGTATACAGAGCACTTTCTGTCCTAATTCAGTCTCATGCTGTTACCTACTAAAAGAGCTAGTCAATACTTTTGTCTACCAACATCTCTTGACAGAATGTGTTCTTTCACCTAACTGCGGCTCACTTCACTGGAAATTATTTTCCAATAGCTCAGGAATATGAAGCTAATGCAGAAAATTATGAATATAGAGTGCTCTATGTGAATATGAATAGTTCAAGCTGCTTCTCAGAGAGTGGTGCAAAGAGTTCTGCGGCCTCCTATGGAAAGGAGTTGGAAGCAATGGACCTAGACAGACACACCTTGTCACATGTATCTCTTCATTTGGCTTGATTTCTATCTTTTTAAGTTTCCTCGTTTATTTTTGGCTGTGCTGGATTTTGGCTGCTGCGCAGGCTTTTCTCCAGCTGCACGAGCAGGCGCTGCTCTCTCGCTGCGGCGCGCTGGAGGTGCACTCACTGAGGTGGCTTCTCTTACTGTGGAGCACAGGCTCTGGGGCGTGCGAGCCTTCAGTGGTTGCAGAGCTCAGGCTGGACAGTCGTGGCACACAGGGCTAGCTGCTCTGCAGTGTGCAGGATCTTCAAAGATCAGGGATAGAACCCGTGTCCCCTGCATTGGCAGGTGGATTCTTTGCCACTGAGTCATAGGGAAACCCTTGATTTCTATCTTTTATAAATTGTAATGGGAACTATGTTTTCCTGAGTTCTGTGAGTCACTGTAGTGAATTTTTCAAACTTAAAAGGGCTATAGCAGAACCACTAAGTTTGTAGCCTACTGTTTAGAAGTACAGATGGCCTGTGGACACCCCAAATTTGCAAGTAGTGTCTGAAGGGAAGGCAGTCTTCTTGGGAATTTTGCCTTTAAGCTGTGAACTCTGTAACTGCAAACATTTATTGTCACAATTGAAATCTGCTATACGAATACCCATTATTTTTAATTATTTTAAAGGTGAGTGTATGTTAACACATAATGCTTAGAAAAAGACTGAAAGGATATACCTTAAATTGTTAATAGTGGTCTTCTTTAACTGCTAGAATTGAATGGTCTTTATATTCTTTTCTATAACTATTGTGAACAAAAAATATTTAAACCACTCATTAAGGAAAAAAACCTCCACTCACTTTTAAAAATACCTAACAAGGATAACTTTACTGGGAAACTCACCTTTTTGAGCTTTAGCTGTTATTTCAAAGTATTTGACGGTAAGATCTTGAATGGACAGCACGGCCATGTGGGCTTTCCGCTGCCAGTCAGCATCCTCTTTCTGTAGACTTTCAATTCTTCGGGGGCCCAGGTAGTCATTTTCCATAGAAATCTTTAGAGAGAAAAAAGAAAAACTGAAAAAATCATTTCTTTCTCTTATTCATTCCTTAAACATCTACTGAACGTTTGTGTGTCAGGCACTCTTGGTACTAACAGAATATTTACTTTTCTCTGCTCTTGAGGAAATGCTATCAATTTACAAAACAATTAAATTAACAATAATGTTGAAGACAGTTAACACAGAAACCTGTTTCCCTTTTCTCCTCTACTGGATTCTTCATCCTTCTCTCTTCTATATATATATATAAATGAAGAACATAGAACAAAATGTTAGACTAATTATTTTGGGGTGCTGAAAAATATTTATTTCCTCCTTTATGATAATTATATTTTTAGGTTAAGAATTATTTGTGCCAATAAAGTGCTTATTTAATCATCAACATAAATAAATAAGGTTGACAGTATACAAACAATAAGCCTATCTGCCTACTGAAGGCCTCTGGAATAAATAAGTAACAGAGACAAACTGGCTACATATTATTTATAAGAGCCACAGCTAAAATGAAAGCACAAAGGAAAAGTTGAAAATCAGATAATGGGCAGAGATATGCCAGGTGAATGTCACAGAAGTAACAATATTAATATCAAAGTACAGAAAAGCACTACACAGGTATGATAACATGGATTAAAGGTTCAGTTCAGGAAGCACAGCCACAGACCCTCTGTATACTCTGTACTGTTTTACCACATACCGAGAAAGAGATTGAAAATTGAGCAGTTAAGTTAGTGACACCAATATTAGGATGATCGGGAAAACCTTTTATAGGGAAAAATGTTAGCCCATCCCTGGCACACTTAAAAAAAAAAACAACTGATCAAGCAAATTTCTAAAGTAGAAATAATGAGGGTCATACTCTTTAAACAGTACAACTAAAGGAACAGAAATCAAAAGAACAGTCTATAAGATTTGGTTTAGTCTCAAAGCAACAATATACTGCTCCGTAAAGAAACAGTCTTCCAAATAGAGGGAAAAAATGATTCCAGGGCTACTGAGAAAAAATACGTACATGAAATTGCCAAGAATTTCATTTTACCTATGTTAAGTTTAACTTTGCAGGTCATGTTCAGATATAAGCTTGGGTACCCTTGACACCTGGGTGTGCTAGGTGGCGCCAGTGGTAAAATACCCACCTGCCAACACAGAGGGCATAAGAACTGTGGGTTTGATCCTTGGGTTGGGAAGATCCCCTGGAGGAGGGCATGGCAACCCAGTCCAGTATTCTCACCTGGAGAATCCCATGGACAGAGGAGCCTGAAGGGCTACAGTCCATGGGGTCACAAAGAGTCGGACACAACTGAAGCAACTTAGCATACACACACCCTTGACACAGTAGAAGACACTTAAAGCAGTAAGAGTGAATCAGTTCATGTAAGGAATCACAATCACATAAGTAGGAAGAGTCAATGGAGGAGAAATCAACTCTATCAAGCACTGCTTAGGGGTCAAGTAGATACACCACCAGTATTCATGGACCTAACAGCATGAACTTGGCAACAACAGCTCTGGAGTACAGGCAAACTCCTTCTGCCTATTAATTCCCACCATATCTTCAGATCTCAGTTCAATTACTGCTTCACGGATGTCTTCCCTGACTCAATGTTATAGCTGGTATAAGCTCTTCGGTGTAACAAATTTTCCTTTTTACCTCTTCAGTTCAGTTCAGTTGCTCAGTCGTGTCCGACTCTTTGGCACCCCATGAATCACAGCACACCAGGCCTCCCTGTCCATCACCAACTCCTGGAGTTCACTCAAACTCACGTCCATCGAGTCAGTGATGCCATCCAGCCCTCATCCTCTGTCGTCCCTTCTCCTCCTGCCCCCAATCCCTCTCAGCATCAGGGTCTTTTCCAATAAGTCAACTCTTCGCATGAGCTGGCCCAACTATTGGAGTTTTGCTTCAACATCAGTCCTTCCAATGAACACCCAGGACTGATCTTTAGAATGGACTGGTTGGATCTCCTTGCAGTCCAAGGGACTCTCAAGAGTCTTCTCCAACACCACAGTTCAAAAGAGTCAATTCTTCAGTGCTCAGCTTTCTTCACAGTCCAACTCTCATATCCATACATGACCACTGGAAAAACCATAGCTTCAACTAGACGGACCTTTGTTGGCAAAGTAATATCTCTGCTTTTCAATATGCTTTCTAGGTTGGTCATAACTTTCCTTCCAAGGAGTAAGCGTCTTTTAATTTCATGGCTGCAATCACCTCTGCAGTGATTTCGGAGCCCCCAAAAATAAAGTCTGACACTGTTTTACTGTTTCCCCATTTATTTCCCATGAAGTGATGGGACCAGATGCCATGATCTTCGTTTTCTGAATGTTGAGCTTTAAGCCAACTTTTTCACTCTCCTCTTTCACTTTCATCAAGAGGCTTTTTAGTTCCTTTTCACTTTCTGCCATAAGGGTGGGGTCATCTACATATCTGAGGTTACTGATATTTCTCCCAGCAATCTTGATTCTAGCTTGTGCTTCATCCAGCCCAGCGTTTCTCATGATGTACTCTGAATATAAGTTAAATAAGCAGGGTGACAATATACAGCCTTGACGTACTCTTTTCCAATTTGGAACCAGTCCGTTGTTCCATGTCCAGTTCTAACTGGTGCTTCCTGACCTGCATATAGGTTTCGCAAGAGGCAAGTCAGGTGGTCTGGTATTCCCATCTCTTTTAGAATTTTCCACAGTTTATTGTGATCCACACAGTCAAAGGCTTTGGCATAGTCAATGAAGCAGAAATAGATCTTTTTCTGGAACTCTCTTGCTTTTTTGATGATCCAGCAGATGTTGGCAAATTTATCTCTGGTTCCTCTGCCTTTTCTAAAACCAGCTTGAACATCTGGAAGTTCAAGGTTCACATACTGCTGAAGCCTGGCTTGGAGAATTTTGAGCATTACTTTACTAGCGTGAGAGATGAGTGCAATTGTGCGGTAGTTTGAGCATTCTTTGGCATTGCCTTTCTTTGGGATTGGAATGAAAACTGACCTTTTCTGGTCCTGTGGTCACTGCTGAGTTTTCCAAATTGGCTGGCATATTGAATGCAGCACTTTCACAGCATCATCCTTCATGATTTGAAATAACTCCACTGGAATTCCATCACCTCCACTAGCTTTGTTCGTAGTGATGCTTTCTAAGGCCCACTTGACTTCACATTCCAGGATGTCTGGCTCTAGGTGAGTGGTCACACCATCGTGATTATCTGGGTCGTGAAGCTCTTTTTTGTACAGTTCTTCTGTGTATTCTTGCCACCTCTTAATATCTTCTGCTTCTGTTAGGTCCACAGCATTTCTGTCCTTTATCAAGCTCATCTCTGCATGAAATGTTCCCTTGGTATCTCTAATTTTCTTGAAGAGACCTCTAGTCTTTCCCATTCTGTTGTTTTCCTTTATTTCTTTGCACTGATCGCTGAGGAAGGCTTTCTTATCTCTCCTTGCTCTTCTTTGGAACTCTGCATTCAGATGCTTATACCTTTCCTTTTCTCCTTTGCTTTCACTTCTCTTCTTTTCACAGCTATTTGTAAGGCCTCTCAGACAGCTGTTTTGCTTTTTTGCATTTCTTTTCCATGGGGATCGTTTTGATCCCTGTTTCCTGTACAATGTCACAAACCTCCATCCACAGTTCATCGCACTCTATCAGATCTAGTCCCTTAAATCTATTTCTCACGTCCACTGTATAATCATAAGGTCATATAAGTCTGAATTTGGCAATAAGGAGTTCATGATCTGAGCCACAGTCAGCTCCCAGTCTTGTTTTTGCTGACTGTATAGAGCTTCTCCATCTTTGGCTGCAAGAATATAATCAATCTGATTTCGGTGTTGACCATCTGGTGACGTCCATGTGTAGTCTTCTCTTGTGTTGTTGGAAGAGGGTGTTTGCTATGACCAGTGCGTTGTCTCAGCAAAACTCTATTAGCCTTTGCCCTGCTTCATTCCATACTCCAAGGCCAAATTTTCCTGTTACTCCAGGTATCTCTTGACTTCCTACTTTTGCATTCCAGTCCCCTATAATGAAAAGCACATCTTTTTGGGTGTTAGTTCTAAACAGTTTTGTAGATCTTCATAGAACCATTCAACTTCAGCTTCTTCAGCATTACTGGTTGGGGCATAGGCTTGGATTACCGTGATACTGAATGGTTTGCCTTGGAAACGAACAGAGATCATTCTGTCGTTTTTGAGATTGCATCCAAGTGCTGCATTTCGGACTCTTTTGTTGACCATGATGGCTACTCCATTTCTAAGGGATTCTTGCCCACAGTAGTAGATATAATGGTCATCTGAGTTAAATTCACCCATTCCAGTCCATTTTAGTTCGCTGATTCCTAGAATGTCGACGTTCACTCTTGCCATCTCCTGTTTGACCACTTCCAATTTGCCTTGATTCATGGACCTGACATTCCAGGTTCCTATACAATATTGCTCTTCACAGCATCAGACCTTGCTTCTATCACCAGTCACATCCACAGCTGGGTATTGTTTTTGCTTTGGCTCCATCCCTTCATTCTTTCTGGAGTTATTTCTCCACTGATCTCCAGCAGCATATTGGGCTCCTACCGACCTGGGGAGTTCCTCTTTCAGTATCCTACTGTTTTGCCTTTTCATACTGTTCATGGGATTCTCAAGGCAAGAATACTGAAGTGGTTTGCCATTCCCTTCTCCAGTGGACCACATTCTGTCAGACCTCTCCACCATGACCCTCCCATCTTAGGTGGTCCCACATGGCATGGCTTAGTTTCATTGAGTTAGACAAGGCTGTGGTCC
Organism: Budorcas taxicolor; assembly: GCF_023091745.1. NCBI lineage: Eukaryota > Metazoa > Chordata > Mammalia > Artiodactyla > Bovidae > Budorcas > Budorcas taxicolor. Next base: position 10,497,992 of record NC_068919.1, on the reverse strand, counting down.
CTGTGATCAGATTGGCTCTTACCTCTTATCACACTCATATGTTAGTTTATATCACCTGCTTCCCACTCTGAATGTTCCGTGAGGGCAAAGAAGGCACAGTATCTCTGCTTGCTTGCTCTTCACTAGTACGCTGCCTGGCATGAACTAGGTAATCTAAAATATTTCCTGAAAGAGTGAATAAAAATCCACTTCCATACATGTTTTTAAGGAGGACGGAAATATAGAAACATGTGTAAATACTCTCTTTTCAGAAATCTGTGTAAGTGAATAGGAAAAGGGAATAAGGCTTATTAAGGGTAGGCACTATGCTTTAATGGGAGGCCATGGAGCAGGTTAGAGGGAGAACCTATGTTTTCTCCTGTGAATAAAGAATCCAGTTATGAAAAGAAACTGAGAAAGAACAGATATATGTATCGTGCACAACTGAATCACTTTGCTGTACACCTGAGAGTAACACAACTCTGTAAAGCAACTATACTCCAATATAAATAAAAAGTAGAAGAGAAAGAACCCAGTTAAACATAAACTGGTAGAGAAGAGAGGAGGAAGAGGACACAAAACAGCTGTTTCTAGATGAAAAGAAAGTGGAGTCGCTCAGTTGTGTCCAACTCTTTGCAACCCCACAAACTGTGGCCCACCAGGCTCCTTTCTCCATGGGATTTTCCAGGGAAGAACACTGGAGTGGGCTGCCATTTCCTTCTCCAGGGGATCTTCCCAAGCCAGGGATCGAACCTGGGTCTCCTGCATTGCAGACAGGTGCTTTACCATCTGAGCCACCAGGGAACCCCCTAAAAAAAGCCACTCTTGACCCCAACGTGACATGAACACACAACCTTCTGATTGTTTTTAGATGGTAGGATGACAAACCATTTAGAAAAATTACTAAGCAAAAATTTAAATTTCTTAAGCAAAAATTAAAAACAAGAATAACTAGGGTTAGTGAGGTTACAGTGAGACAAGACACACATAATATACTGCTGGTGGAACTATAAATTGACTAAAACCTTTTCTGAAAAGTAATTTATGATACCATAATCTTTGAACACATTTAGCTGTTTAGATCAGGACAAACAAACTTTACTGAAGTCCATAAATTGCACAGGGATTTAAAGGAGGGGTATGATTTTGACAGCTACCTGGGGAGGATATGGGAAAAGAGAATCACCCAAAATGTGTGCTGTAGATAAGAATTAACCTCAGCAAAGCCTTGAGGCAAGTTAAGTTCAGTGTATGGTAAAGGACAGAGAGCAGTCCAGCCTACCTGGAGTTCAGGTAAAACAGATGAAGGTAGAGGAAGATAAGACTAGACAAGTAGGCTATGATCACCATGAGGAGGCTGTGGAGCTTGTACTGCACATGACAAGCAACTGGAAACCACTGTGGCATTCTCGGCAGTATGTGGCATATTTACTTACTTGCATTTAAGATTCTAGAAAACTTGTTTTCTGTAATAAAACCATTACCGTTTTGTGCTTTCATTTGTTGCGATTTAAAACAAGTTAAAAAGCAAAAGATTCACAAAATATGAAGAAAAGATTTAATAAATTGATCACTGCAGCAAAACTTAAATTCCTATTCAGCACGTTATGACAGAAGTCCCTTTCAATGACGTGACTAAACTCCATCTGTTTATTATACCTAAGACTGTAATTTAGGTTAGCTACAGTTTTTCCCTGACTTTGAAAGTCAAAATGTATTTAGATTCTATCACCTCCAAGTTCAACCTTCTGCCTTGTGATGCTAGGATTCGAGCTCTGAAAACCACATTTAGCCTTTGCCAGGAGGAAGGGCTGGAGGAGATTTCAGAGTTGAAGCAAAGAGACACCTTGCATCTTCCTATCTGTGTCACTTGACTTTCCTGTTTGCTGTTTCTGTGATCATCATTCCAGTCTCGCTTTTTAATCTCAGCATCTAGTACCTTCTTCAAGAAGTTAAAAGAAACGAGTCTGCAGTTATTTTAAGCTCTGCAGAACTGGCCTCATTGTGTGTGCCCAAGACAAAGCAGCACGTTAGTGCTTTATCCCCAGGGATCTGGTTCTCTCAAACAGCAGTGTCTTCTTCCTCAAATGTCAGCTTCATAGGGCCTATCCTTCACCTTTTCCCTTTGTAACCCCCAATCCTAGGAGTGGGGCCGTTTCTGCAATTAACTCTGGTACCTGAGAGCTGCCTTATGGTTCTCTGTAGAACCATACATATGGTTCTCTGTTGAAATAACTGGTTTGATCTTCCAGTTAGATCCCAACAAACCCAAATACAGAACAGAAAATGTAATAAACAGACTGAGCAGTGCTCATAATTCAAAAATCTTAACTCAGATCATGAAGATAGAAACTTTCACTTGCATAAACACTGTACAGAAATGAGAATTAAAAAAATATAAAAAATCTGGTATTTGGAGATAACTTGTACTTTGTTGTTGGATTATCTTTACCTTCATCGCACATATATACCCAAATACACAGAAGAACATGCTATGCTTTTTAAATGCTGTGTTTTCAACTGACTCCTAAAACTCAGTAGCTAATGCTACAGCCTACTGTTTAAAAATGTGATTATAGTTTATTGTACCAAAGACGTTAAGCTAGGATACTGAGTTCTTTTCCTAACTTGGAGAATCTGAAGATGTACAGCACTGGTCAGCTGGGTCATGTGCTAAACACAGTGACTCCTCTGTTGTCAATTTCAGTGCCAGAAAGAAAACAGTGTCTGTTTTTAACATGGAAAAAAGTATGTGTCCGTTTAGGTAGCTAGGATAGTGAGACTAGTTTATAAACACAGATTTCTTAGCAAGGAATTACTTATTATAAAGTACATCACTAGCTTGGATACTGGGTTTTATATGAGATGCTTAAGTGTTACTTCTATTGTTGAGATAGTAATTTTTAAAAAAGCACTCTGATTCTTGGGTAAAACAAATGCAAAGATAAATTTGTGAATATACTGATGTAGCAGTGATCTTAATGCAAATTTTCCAGGTCCAGGAGTTATATGACTCTTGACTAACAGGATGACATAATTAGATTCGGCATCATGTATTTCATGCATTTTTACATTCAAAGTAAATGTTAAATATAATATCCTCAGGAAAGAGTATGAAATGATGCATTTTTGAAGGTAAAAGGCATCTAAAGATAAGGAAATCAATAAAGAGTTCGGGTGAGAGATAAGTATCTTATTGTACAGTGTTAAGCACTATATGTAGAGTGCATACATATAATGCAGAGCGGGGATTCCCAGGTGGCTCAGTGGTAAGGAACCTTCCTGACAAGCAGGAGATGTGGGTTCGATCCCTGGGTTGGGAAGATACCCTGGAGAAGAAATAGCAACCTACTCCAGTATTCTTGCCTGAGAATCCCATGGACAGATTCTGGTGGGCTCCAAAGGGGCTCCATGGGGTCACAGAGTTGGACACAACTTACCAACTGAACAAAAACAACAAGCACTATATATTTCACAATGTACACAGTAGAGTATACAGTCGTCCAATGATGTAAAAATTGCACACTGCACAAAACCAGGAGGTTGGCCAAGCCATCTGTACTGCTGCACATGCCCACTTGTCTGCTGGAATAGTGCAGAGATGGGTGTCTTTTTCTATTTCACACAAAGACACCTACAGATTTCCCTGGGGGAGGAGAAGGGTGGAGGAAGAAGAGTATATTCAAATTACAACCAGAAAACAGTCAAATTGCAAAATGATATGACTGGATGCAAAGGGGAGGGAAAAGCTGAGGGTGCCTTCTAGTACTTACGTACTTTTAGCAAGTTATTAAAAATAAGTGGACAATGTGTTTGAAATGCTTATGGTTAATCCAGGAAGACTATCAGTAGGTGAACTCACTGTGACTCATCAAGACACTGGGTTTAAAAATCTAGAGAGGATCATCTAATTTATTTACTTTTACTTGGTTATTTAAGCTTCTCTCTTTTTTTTTGGAGGGGGGCGTGCTGTATGGCTGTGTGATCTTAGCTCCCCAACCACGAATCAAACCCTGGCCCCCAGCAGTGAAAAGCGCTAGTCACTGGACCACCAGGGAACTCCTCAAGAATCATCTAGTCTAATTTTCGTTTTATGGATGAGAAAACTGAGGCCCGAAGTGAATGCATCTTAGAATTTAGTGTGCTCCATACCTTAGCCGTTGCAGATTTTATTGGACATGTGGTTCTCAACTTTACAGTGTGTCATACTTACCAGGAAGACCTGCTAAAACAAAGATGGCTGGGCTCTTCCCTAGAGCTTCAGTTAAGGGTATCTGAGGTAAGGCCCATGAATCTGTATTTCTAACAAGGTTCGAGGTGATACTGATTCTCACTGTCTGGGGGTCACATTTTTCACATGTTAAAGAACCAGTACATTAAAGTCTGGGAGCTTCTGAAAGGGATGAGGCTAAAGAATAAAGGTCAAACTCCATAGGATGATACAGCTTTCTAGGTCCTGACCATACCTTCTCTCCTACAAATCCTTAGACCTGAGGCATACCAAACAATTCATACCCTGTGGAAAAACTAATAGAACAGGCTTTGCAGTCAAATGTGTTTCAGTCCCAGCCATGCCACTTATTGGCCTCCACACATGGTGCTGGGTTGGTGATTCAATAAGGTTTGAATAATTTACTGTGTCTAAAAACCCAAGTACTATGCCTGTTTATTATACCATTCCTATTCTTATATATATGGAATATTCTCAATTCCAATCTCTAATACAAACATATGTACTCACTTCCTACTGAATTCTTATTCTTCAATAGTGAAGCTCACTAATCCCTCTTTTATCATATGTCTTCAGGCTATGTTGATCACCTCATTTTGTGTCTCTATATAAACTTGTACATTTTGCTCATTTCTCTTTAAAAAAATCACCTGTTATAATTTATATACAACAAAATGTAACCATGTTTTAAACATAAATTTTGACAAAGTTTTATACCCATGTTAACAGCCACCATAATCAAGATTTAAAACACATCAATCTCTCCAAAGGATTCTGTTACATCTGCTTCCTCTCAGAGAATCTCCCCGGCCCCACCACAGGCAACAACTCTTCAGAACAATTTTCTACAATTCCATGTAAATGGAGGCATAGTTTATACTCTATGTCTGGCATCTTTCGCTCAGCACAACTTTTTGTAAGCTGTTTAATTGGGATTTAATTAATTTACATATAATCAAGTGTATCAATCTAAAGTAGTGACTTGATGAGTTTTGATTGCCATAAACCCAAGAAACAACCACTACAATCACGATATAAAACATTTCTGTCACCTCCAAAATATTCCGATACCACTTTGCCATCCACCCCTTCACACAGTGTCTATTCTCTTGTATCTGGCTTCTTCAACTTAGCATGACTCTGAGGTGTGTCTATGTTGCAGTGTCTTGTGTTGTTGCTTAGTTGTTACGTCATGTCTGACTCTGCAAACCCATGAACTGTAACCCGCCAGGCTCCTCTGTCCATGGAATTTTCCAGGTAAGAATACTGGAGTGGGTTGCTATTTCCTTCTCCAGGTGACCTTCCAGACCCAGGGATTTAACCTGCATTGACAGGTGGGATTCTTTACCACTGAGCCACCAGGGAAGACCACCTTTTGCACTGTCGAATATTATTCTATTACATGGAAATACCGCATTTTATTTACTCATCCACCTATTGATGGTTATTTGAGCTGTTCCAGTTTGAGGCTACCAGGAATCCAGTCGGGACAAACACTGGCAAGTTTTTCCTTTTGTGAACAGATGTTTTCATTTCTCTTGTATAGGTAACTAGGAGACAAACAGCTGAGTTGTAAGATATGTACAGTTGACTCTTGAACAACATAGGTTTGAACTGCATGAGTCCATTTCTATGCAGATTTCTTCCCCAACAAATATTACAGTGCTCTAAGATCTGCTGTTGTTGAATCCACAGATGGGGAACCATGAATCTGGAAAGCTTTTTTGCCATTAAACATCTGAGAATTCTGGTATAAATGGCAGGTACTGGAACCACATCCAAGGGTTGTTCAAAGATCAACTGTATACATTTAATTTTTGAAGAAACTGTCAAGCTGTTTTCCCAAGTGGCTGTACCACTTTAAAATCCTATTAGCAATGTATGAATATTCTAATTACTCTACATCCTCACTACCATTTGGGAGGGCCAAAATATTTCCATTTCACTCACTTGAGTAATCAGTGTGTAACAGTGTCACACTCTGGTATCGATCTGTATCTCTTAGGTGAGTGCATACAGTGTCACACTCTGGCATCAGTCTGTTATTTCCTAGGTGAGTGTGTACAGTGCTGCACTCTGGTATCGATCTCTATTTCCTAGCTGAGTGTGTACAGTGTTGCACTCTGGTATTGATCTGTATTTCCTAGGTGAGTATGTTGAACATCTCTGCATGTGATTATTGGCCATATCTTTGTGTCCTTTTAAATATTTAGCTCATACTGAAAATTTGGGGGTTTTATCTTACTGAGTTGCACAGTTCCTTTCTCAGATATATTGATATTACAAGTTATTTTGTCTCAAGTGTATGGCCTGCCTTCTCATTTCCTTAATCTTTCAAATAGCAAAATATTTAATTTTAGTGAAGTCCAATTTATCATTCTTTTTATTAGTTTTTGGCCCAAGTTTTCTGCACTGTATCTAAAAAAAACATTTGCCTTTCCTTCCCAAAGACTGTAAAACCTTTTGCAGTTTGCTTATAAAAGTTTTATACTGTAAGTTTTATGTTCTGGTCTAAGATGTACTCAAATTAATTTTTGTGTATGGTGTAACATAAGGAGGACTAGGGTTCATTTTTTCTATATAGATATCCACTTCTGGCAGCACTTGTTGATAAGACTATTCTTTTTCCCCTTACTGAACTGCCTTGGTACCTTTGTGAAAAACTAATTGAATATGTAGCCACAGGTCTATTTTAAATTCCATCCTACTGGAATTTTAATTTGCATCTACAGATCCACTGAGAGCTGACATGTGAACATTATTGACTATTTTAATAGATTTTCTTCCAATCTATTACCATGGTCTATCTCCCATTTATTTACGTATGCTTTAATTTCTCTCAGCAAAATTTTATAATTTTTCAGTATACAGTCCTTTAATAGATTTTATAAAATTTATCTTTAAACATTTCAAGCATTTTTTAAAATTTCTATTTCAGTTTCATTTCTGGAAGACAGAAAATACAACTGAATTTCTAAGTACTGACCTTGTAACTAAACTTACAGATTATTTCCAGTAGCTTTTTTAGATTATTTTTCACATGTGTGATCACATAATCTATGAATTACAAAAAGCTTTACTTTTTCCCCTAATGCCAGAGAAATAGTGAATAAAAGTTGTGAGAGCAGACAGTTTTGTTTAGTTACCAATCTTAGTGGAGGAAGAATTCAATCATTCATCATCACATATGATGTTAAATGATCTCTACATAATACCCTTTATCAGGTCAAGGATGGGCTTCCCTGGTGGCTCAGACAGTAAACAATCTGCCTGCAATGCAAGAGATCCAAACTTGATGCCCTGGTCAGGAAGATCCATCCCCTGGAGGAGGGAATGGCTACCCACTGCAGTACTCTTGCCTGGGGAATCCCATGGACAGAGGAGCCTGGCGGGCTGCAGTCCCTGGGGCTGCAGAGTCTGACACGCCTGGGCGACTAACACTTTCACTCTTCTCAGATCAAGGAAGTTCCCTTCTCTGCCTGCTTTGCTGACATTTTACCATGGATGGGCGATGAACTTTATCAAATGCATTTATGCACCCAGAGACACTGATTTTTTTTCCTTTATTGATAATATTGTGAGTTACATTGACTACTTTTTGTAATGTTAAACCAATCTTGTCTTTCTGAGATAAACCCTGGTCATGGTATATTATTGAATCCTATTTTTCAATATTACATTAAGGATTATTACATCTACATTCATAAGGGATATTCATTTGTAGTTTTCTTTTTCTCTGTAATGTCATTTGATCTGGATAATGCTTACCTCAGGGCTTTAAATTATGAATTCAACTTTGTTAATATCGAGCTACCAAATTTTTTCTATTTTCCTTTGAACCTATTTTGACAATTTGTATTTCTATAAGAAATGTGTCCATTATTATGTCTAAGTAGTTGAATTTTTGGCACAAATTTGTTCCTGTTCTCTTTCTAGCTCATCATTATACATCATTAGAGGACCAATGAAGTAAAATAACCATTTTTACCTCTGAAAATACTATCAGTTTAAAAAATATTGTCTGTTAAAAAAATTGTCTGTTCCTCCTCACATATATTCTGCTTCCCAGGAGAAAAAATGTAGTAGTAAGTGATGCTAGTGGACAACAGAGTCTGACATGGCGGTTCAATCAATTTGCTAATGTTAATACTCAATATAAATTATGCTGCTGCTGCTGCTGCTAAGTCACTTCAGTTGTGTCCGACTCTGTCCGACCCTGTCCGACCCCATAGATGGCAGCCCACCAGGCTCCTCTGCCCCTGGGATTCTCCAGGCAAGAACACTGGAGTGGGTTGCCAGTTCCTTCTCCAATGCATGAAAGTAAAAAGTGAAAGTGAAGTTGCTCAGTCGTGTCTGACTCTTAGTGACCCCCCCATGTACTGCAGCCCACCAGGCCCCTCTGTCCACAGGATTTCCCCGGCAAGAGTACTGGGGTAGGTTGCCATTTCCTTCTCCTATACAAATCATGATATATTAATAATTAATATGAAAGCAAAAATTCACTAGACGCTGACAGTCAATGTTCAGCTGTATGGAGTATGTCTGCTCTGCACTGCAACCAGTTTAGAAGATGGGGCCTCCATGTCTTCTAGTTCATTCCTGCCTTCCAGTCAAGTTTTCAATTGGCAAAAATTCTACAGTTCATTTTTAAAAATTGAAGGAAACTGTAGTGCCTAAAAATTGTTAGTTACTATTTATCACTTTAACCAAAATGCCAAGTTTATGATAAAACTGCCATTTTTTCCCAAAATGCCCATATTTTTCAAAATTATTAATAAAGGAGAACACATCAATTATGTGATGGTCTGTATGGCTCCATGTTGATTCATTAAAGGGAAAAAGACACACAGACATGCTTTACTTTGTTATATTTTTTCAAATATACACTCATTCTTGCCCCCAAGCATAAGGTTCTCAGAATAATTAGTAATTTCTCACATATATATTTATTAAATAATGCTCCAAATTAACTCATTATGAAAAAAAAATTTAATATCCTAGTTCAGCAATATTTTCATATGAATTAAACAGCAACATTGATTTGAGGTCAGCTATAAAACCAAACCCTTAACACTCACCTCAAAAAATGTAGTATTACTTTACACACAAAAATCAAATGTCATGAAGTTTAAAGCTCTACCATTAAGGCCTTGTAACTTTTAAAAAGGTCCTCCCAAAACATATGTTCCCAAAACTCCTGCTAAAGAAGTCTAGGACTAGACTAGACAATGTCCTCTCAACCCTGCCTACTCAGCACAGTCACCTTTTCAGATGGTTTTAAAATGAGGTATTCAGGCTCTGTGTAACCCAAAACTACCTAACTAGCATCTTTGGGAACAACAGACCAGATATCTACATTTATAAAAGCTCCTCTAATAATTAAAATGCATAGCCAGCCAGACTGAGAACTACAAAATAGGTAGGTAACATTTTAGGTTTTAAGAAAAATACCTTGATCTGCTGTCTTCGTAGCATAGCAAGTTCTCGCATGTCTCGGAATGGCTGCAGTAAATACTGATAGAGTTCAGTTGTGGCTTCTGCAAGGCTGCTGTAGGCTTCGTCCTCCATCTGATACAAGTCCAGAAGCTCTACCATGCTCTCTGTATTCTTGTGCTTATCCAAGAGCTGTGGAACAAGAAAGTTTCACTGCAAAGAAATCCAATTGGAATAGCCTGTAAACATTTGCAAACTCTCTATCATCTCAGGACTTTGGGACTCTGAAATGCGGAATTAAGAGAGAATGAGAAGCACTGATTGCTTGCATCACTCATCTCCATGACTCACGTGTTTTACTACAAGACCACTGCCTGACACATCCTTTTCTAACTGTGTCTCTAGTTTATTCCGGTTCTCTGCATATTCTGGTATTCTGGAATTCCATACTATCTGCCTACTCTAAAAAAGATTTTTCCAGCATCTAGTAGCTTTCTCCATATTTATATAAATTTTTTTTCCCATCATTTATCTAAGGCCTCCTCAGACAACCATTTTGCCTTGTTGCATTTCTTTTTCTTGGGGATGGCTTTGGTCACCATGCAAAGAAATACAGGAAAACAATAGAAAGGGAAAGACTAGAGGTCTCTTCAAGAAAATACCTACAAAACAATACCAATAAAGTTTGGAGACTGGCACTCTCCATTCAACTTCACTAGTCACTAAATCTAGAGCCTATTATACAGAGTGAAGTCAGAATGAGAAATATAAATATGGTATACTGACACATATATATGGAATCTAGAAAAACAGTACTGATGAATTTATTTTCAGGGCAGCAATGGAGAAACAAAGGTGGAGAACAGACCTATGGACATGGAGGCAGGGAAGGAGGGTGAGGGTGAGATGTATGGAGAGTAACATGGAAATTTACATTACCATGTGTAGAACAGACAGACAATGGGAATTTGTTGTATGACGGAACTCAAACTGGGGCTCTGTGACAATCTAGAAGGGTGGGATGGGGAGGGAAGTTCAGGAGGGAGGGGACATGGGTGTACCTATGGCTGATTCTTGTTGATGTCTGACAGAAAACCACAAAAATCTGTAAAGCAATTATCCTTCAATTAAAAAAAAGTGCCCCCCCCCCCAAAAAGATACAGTAATCAAGACAGTGTAATACTGGTAAAAGAACAGATCAATGGAAGAATCTAAAAGCAAACCCACACACAAATAGTCAAGCAGTCTTTTGACAAAAGAGCAAAGACAATTAAATGAAGAGATCAGTCTTTTCAACAAATGGTATTGAAACAAATGGATATCCATGTCTGAAAGAAAGAAAAAGAAATCTACAGACCTTAAACTTTTCACAAAAATTCATTTTAAATGGACCACAGATCTAAATGTAAGATTCAAAGTTATAAAACTCTTAGAAAATAACACAGGACAACATCTAGGTAACCTTAGGTTTGATGACTTATTAGATATAACATAAAAACACAACACTTTTCTATAAACCTGAACGTGGTAAAACAAAGTCTATTAACTTTTAAATGATGATAACAAACCTATTTAAAGACATAGTTTTATATTTCACCGTATGCATGATTTTATTTAAATAAACAAAAAATCATTAAAAATAAATCCGTTATATCCAATTAACACTGATTTTCACCCCTCTTAAGTCCTAGTGTTTTTAAGTGATTGGACCAATCTATGTCTTTCTGCTTTGTTAACAAGTAGTTTTGGTAGGCTGGTTTTGTTTGCTGTTTGTTTTTAATAGAGGCCTACTAGAACAAAAAGAATTCAAACATCAGTGATTTTAACAACCGATAACACACAAACGATTAACAGACATAGACAGAAGGCCAGACCAAGCGCTTTATGCTGAAAGCAAAGAGATGCCATCAAAGGTTTGTTGATTTGCTTTGTTTTTCCTTCAAAAATCTCTCCGGTTCCAGGGAAGCATCAAGGAATATTTTCCCAAGTAAAGGAATCTTGTTATTCTGAAGGGTAAAAAGGGACTAACTAGGCAAAGTGGGGCTTCCCTAGTGGCTCAGCTGGTACAGAATCCGCCTGTAATGCAGGAGACCTGGGCTCGATTCCTGGGTTGGGAAGATCCCCTGGAGAAGGGAACGGCTACCCACTCCAGTATTCTGGCCTGGAGAATTCCATGGACTGTACAGTCCACGGGGTCACAGAGTCTCACTTTCACTTTCTTTCAGGCAAAGTATAAAGGGAAGACTCGGTCAGAAAAACACAGTGACTTGTCCCTGGATAAAGTAAGACTTATAAATTGGAGCAGACAGAGAAAGGCAACATATGAAAGACAATTCTGGAGACACCAGCATACATGATGGACTGGAGTTACACTACAGTGGTGAGAACAGACTGGAAGGGGCAACAGAGTGGACGCAAACAGGTTAGTTCACAGCCTCCTAGGTTGGTCCATGAAAGCTGCTGGTAAGGTTAGACTGGAGGAAGAGAAAAGCACGGATTCATGAAATGCTTTGGAGGTAAAAGCAACTGGACTTGTTAAAAGACTGGATTTCCCCTTGACTCTAAGATCTTTGGTCTTCACTGATACAAAGAACACAGGAATAGAAACAGTTTGTAGAGCAAAGTTTACAGATTCAGAGACAGCGTCCAAACTGTTTTTTAGCTATCCATGAAAAGAGGTCATAAAGGGAAGGCACAATGTCCCCAAGCTAGACCTTTACCTTTAGTTGGTCTACAATCTACCTAGGGAAACAAACCAAGAGACAGAAGTAAAACACTGATTGTAAAAGACAGTAAAAGCTTAGAGAAAAGATGGTTCCGAGTGGGCTAAAGCAGCTGAAACAGATGTCCGAAAACTAGGATCTGAAGTGGATCTTGAAAGATGGGAAGTGAAGACAGGTGAAGAACAACAACCCAGTCTTAAGAAATTACATGAATAGAAGTGTCGCAGATTTGAAATTTGGATGGGAGGAAGAGGGTGGCAGAGTGTCACTGTGCTCCTTGAGGTAGAGTGTATGCACTAGTAGGCAGGACACCACACTGAGTCAGTAAATGCAGCATTTCTAATAAGCGGGGGAACCATCTATGGAACAGAAAAAAAAGAATGATACATTTGATCAATGGGATCTGTTTAATGTTTAGTTTACATAGTTCAACGTATCTAGAAAACCATATCAAAGTGATGGTCATTTAGCATCTGGTTACTTGAAGCATGGTCTGGGACCAGCATTGTCTGAGAACTGGTTAGAAATAAAGAACCTCAGGGCCCACTCCAGACCCACAGAATGAGAATCAGCGATGGGCATGCACAGTGAAGTCTGAGACACACTGCTTCAGTAAACGCCTTCTATGCCCACACTGCCTGTGCGTGCTTGGTTGCTTGGTCTCTGAGACCCCATGGATTGCAGCCCACCAGGCTCCTCTGTCCGCGGGGACTTTCCAGGCAAGAATACTGGAGTGGGTTGCCATACCCTCCTCCAGGGGATCTTCCCAAGCCAACAATCAACACCAGGTCTCTGGCACTGCAGGCAGATTCTTTACTGTCTGAGCCACCAGGGAAGCCCCCACATTAACTATAATGCGAGACAAAAGTCTCAATAAATTACACAAATTATGTAGCACATCTTCAAATTGAAACTTGTTAGAATTATGATATGTAACATTTTTTCTTGTATCTAAAATCATTTTTCCCTCACTCTTTCTCTCACTATTTAACTATTATTTTATTTTAGCTCAACTAGCACTATTCAGACCAAAATTAAGGCAAAATTCCCATTTCTCACGATTCAGTTCCATATTAAAGCATTTTTAGCTATTCTTAAAAAAAAAGTTACTACTGAAGCCAACCACAGAATGATCTTCACCTTTAGAAGACAGGTCCAAAGAGACAAAGTCTGTCTGGCATTATCTCCAGCACTGGCCAGATCTTATCTCCAATACATGGGCCAGTCAATGAAACTGAATGTTTAAAAGCAATCCCCCCACTCCCCACAAATACATTAAATCAGTAAAAATAAACAAAAAATATTGAACAAATAAAAAATAAAAGCGATGCCCATTAAAATAATCAAATTGACTGTTTTCATTCTGATATGTTTGCTTGTTTTTTAAAAATTATAATTTGGCCTTTTACTACTGCAAAGAAATGATGAAATTATAATGAAGATATTCCAGTTCTTCTGACAGAATTCTATTAATTTACAAACTGGCAATTTACAATCCAATTTAGAATAACCTGAAAAATCACAATAGAAATAGAATTCAATAAGCTGTTATAATTTATATGCAGAAACCAACAGCCCTTTCATATTAAATACAAAACAATCAGCAAGGATTCCATCTGTAATAAAACAGAAAAATACCTAGGAATAAACTTAAATCTATTAAGAGCCATGTAAATAAAATGTTATGGTACCAAAAGACTATAAATAAATGGAAGACTGAATCTATAAATTTTATATGGTAACAAAACACCTTGATACTTCTATGGCACAGGAAAAAGCCAATTTTAAAGTTCAAGTGGAAAAATAAGAGGACAAAATAGCGCAAAAAAAAAAAAAACTTTGTTTTTCTTATAAAGAGTAAATGTGGAGAAAGGTAATGGGCTACCCAGGTATTATAAATATTTGATATAAGCATTGAGTACAATGAAGTAATAAAGAGTTCAGATATATGAAAGTTTACTGCATGATAAGCAAGAATCATTCAAGAAATATTTGTGATAACTGTCATTTCCCCAGAAAAAAAAAGAGTTGGACCCCATCTTATTCCTGAATGAAGTAGCTCAGTCGTGTCTGACTCTTTGCCACCCCGTGGCCTGTAGTCTGCCAGGCTCCTCCATCCATGGGATTCTCCAGGCAAGAGTACTGGAGTGGGTTGCCATGTCCTTCTCCAGGGGATCTTCCCGACCCAGGGACTGAACCCACGTCTCCTGCATTGCAGGCAGATGCTTTACCGTCTGAGCCACCAGGGAAGCCAAAATCAATTCTTGCAGGGTCAACAATTTAAATGCAAACAGCAAAATCAACTGGCTACAGACATAAATAACTAAATCAAGAAATAAATGACAAAGGGAAAAATATTTGCAACACAATTTCCAAGATCAAAACAAACAACAAACAGGTAAAGAAATTACTCTTGAACAAATGAAGATTCATTCATACTGCAAAATAAATCACAAATTAAAACTTTTCATGGGAGACAGGGTGCTCAGGGCTGGTACACTGGGATGACCCTGAGGTATGGGTTGGGGAGGGAGGTGTTCGGGGGGTTCAGGATGGGGAACACATGTACACCCATGGCTGATTCATGTCAACGTATGGCAAAAACCACCACAATACTGTAAAGTAATTAGCCTCCAATTAAATTAATTTTAAAAAATAAATAAAACCTTTCATGGATAAGATAAAGTTTTGAAAGTAAGTCTTGGATTTAAAAGGATATATTAGGTTGGTACAAAATTATGGTTTTGCATTGTTGAACTTTGCCATTTGATACTGGAATACATTCTTAAATAAATGTTGTTATGTTATACACCATTTTAATATGCATTTCTCACTTTATGCTTTTTGCTAATGAATTATTACTAGCTGTTTATACGCATTTTAGTCAATGGAAATGATGTTAGACAAAAAACATATTTGAGCAATTTTCTTGTTTGAGTTCAAAATGGGTCATAAAGCAGGAGAGACAACTCGCAACATCAACACCACCACTTGGTCAAGGAACTGCTAATGAATGTACAGTCCAGTGGTGTCTCAAGAAGTTTTGCAAAGGAGACAAGAGCCCTGAAGATGAGGAGTGAAATGGCCGGCCACTAGAAATTGACAACAACCCACTGAGAGCATCATTGAAGCTGATCCTCTTACAACTACACAGGAAGCTGCCCAAGAACTCAATGTCAACCTCAGTACAGTCATTTGGCATTTAAAGCAAATTGGAAAGGTGAAAAAGCTCAGTGAGTGAGTGCCTCATGAGCTGACTACAAATTAAAAAAAAAAAAGCATTTTTGAAGTGTCATCTTCTCTTATCCTTTTCTTAAATTTTTAATTGGAGAATAATCACAATATTATGATGGCTTCTGCCTTACATCTATACGAACTGGCCATAAGCATACATTTGTCCCTTCCATCCTGTACCCCTCTCTCACCTCCCTCCCCACCCCATCCCTCCACACTGTCACAGAGCACCAGCTCTGGGTGCCCTGCATCACACATCAGGAAAAAAAGACACATGTATCCCAAAGTTCACCGCAGCACTATTTATGACAGCTTGGACATGGAAGCAACCTAGATCTTCACTGGCAGATGAATGGATAAACAAGCTGTGGTACATATACACAGTGGAATACTACTCAGCCATAAAAAGGAACACATCTGAGCCAGTTCTGGTGAGGTGGATGAACCTAGAGCCTATTACACAGAGTGAAGTAGGCCAGAAAGAGAAAGACAAATATCACATATTAAGGCACACATATGGAAACTGGAAAGATGGTACTGACAATCCTCCATGCAGGGCAGCAAAAGAGACACAGATGTAATGAACAGACTTTTGGACTCAGTGGGAGAAGGCGACGGTGGGATGATCTGAGAGAACAGCACTGAAACCTACACATTACTGTATGTAAAACAGACAGTCTTCTGTTATTCTATCAACAACAACGAGTCATTTCTCAATCGGATTGTGACAGGAGACGAAAAGTGGACTGTATACGACAAGTGTGATGACCAGCTCAGTGGTGGGACTGAAAAGAAGCGCCAAAGCACTTTCCAAAGCCAAACGTACCCAAAAAAGGGTCACGGTCACTGGTGGTCTGCTGCCTGACTGATCCACTACAGCTTTCTGAATCCTGGCGAAACCATTACAACTGAGCAGTATCCTAAGCAAATCGATGAGGTGCACCCCAAAATGCCTTGCCTAAACCCAGCATTGGTCAACAGATAGGGCCCAATTCTTCTCTGCAACAATGCCCAACCACACGTCACACAACCAACACTTCAGAAGTTGAACAAATTGGGCTACAACATTTTGCCTCATCTGCCATATTCACCTGACCTCTCACCAACCGACTAACACTTCTTCAAGCATCTCGACAACTTTTTGCAGGAAAAATGCTTCCACAACCAGCAGGATGCAGAAACGCTTTCCAAGAGTTCATGGAATTCCGAACCATGGATTTTTAGGCTACAGGAAGAAACAGACTTCTTTCTCATTGGCAAAAGTGTGCTCACCGTAATGGCTCCTATTCTGATGAATACAGATGTGCTTGAGCTGAGTTACAATGATCTACGATTCAGGGTCGCAAACCACAATCGCTTTTGCACCAACCTAACAGAAACAACAAAGGTCCATCTAGTCAAGGCTATGGTTTTTCCAGTGGTCATGTATGGATGTGAGAGTTGGACTGTGAAGAAGGCTGAGTGCCAAAGAATTCATGCTTTTGAACTGTGGTGTTGGAAAAGACTCTTGAGGGTCCCTTGGACTGCAAGGAGATCCAACCAGTCCATTCTGAAGGAGATGAGCCTTGGGATTTCTTTGGAGGGAATGATGCTGAAGCTGAAACTCCAGTACTTTGGCCACCTCATGCAAAGAGTTGACTCATCGGAAAAGACTCTGATGCTGGGAGGGATTGGGAGCAGGAGGAGAAGGGGACGACAGAGGATGAGATGGCATCACTGACTCAATGGACATGAGTCTGAGTGAACTCCAGGAGCTGGTGATGGACAGGGAGGCCTGGCGTGCTGCGATTCATGGGGTCGCGAAGAGTCAGACACGACTCAGCAACTGAACTGAACTGAACAGAAACAAATAGTAACCACCTTCTTTTGTTTCAAACAGTGTGAATTGATACATCCTCTACAGAAAGCAATTTAAGCAAAATACATATTTCTCTTTGACCCAGCCATTTCTCTTACAGAATTTTATCCTATAGATACATATACACATGTGGGAAAAGATACGCTATTTCAGCAGCAAAAGACCAGGAAAAAACCTATATATCAAACCAAATTCATTCAATGGAGCATCATTTAGCCATTAGAAGAAATTGTTTGTTACAGGAAAAAGAAAACTAAGACGCTAATAACATGCCACCATTCTGAGTTGCTCAAAAGTGGAAAACAGGGCGCGTCGCTATGTACTGCCTATGTCTTTATGCACGCAACTGAACCTGTAAGACACACAAGCAGCTCTTATGGGCGGCTCCTCTGAGGAGATGAGAAGACGGGGGAAGGAGCTGGGTTTATACTCCAGCTTTCAATCATGACCTATGGAGTGAATATACTTTTTTAAAAAAGGAAAGTCTTATAGCCTATTTCTTTTCCACCCCGAAAGTATCTTGGCTTACACATGAAAAGAAGAAAATTAAATTATACCCTTTGCCACAACATCTAAAACTGCACATACAACTTTTGCTAAAGTATGAGAAATATGAAAATGATACATGCTTCTCTTCATTTGCTCACCTACAACTGTACCTAAGCCATGTGTTCAACCATCTATTTTAAGCTACAGCTGAAAGAAGATTATGAAAGTAATAGCAGCAGTGTGAAAAATCAATTTCTAATCACAACACTCTTCTGAAGTCCCAGAAATCAGTTCTAATTATTGGCAAAGATGCTCCTAGGCTTAACACCAAGGCTGCAACATATCTGAAATAAAATAACCAGATTAAGGAAGGACAGGACAATAAAATGGGAGGGGGGTATTGTCACATGAGTGTGTAATAGCAACAAAGCAGTGGCTAACTTTACAATGAGTTATAAACTATCCCTTTTTTTTGGCCCCACCTCACAAGCTTGTGGTATCTTAGTTCCCTGACCAGGGATTGAACCCCGGCCCTCAGCAAAGAAAGCACTGAGTCCTGACTACTGGACTACCAGAGAATTCCCTAAACAATCTTTTGATTGTTTTAATTAAGGCAATAATTCTCTCCTTGTAAGAAAATGTACATTGAAAGAAGCCCCTTATCTATTATTCCACTTGAAAATGGAACTTACGTTGATTTTCTACCAAGTACTAGGAATAGTAGAACTGTTAAAAAAGATGTTTCAATAATAAAAGTTCTCCAAGCCATTTACAAGCAATCAAGTGAGAGGCTTCAACACTAAGACAATCCTCAGATACTGGGCTTCTTTGAGCTCTTCTTACAGAGACACTAAAGTAAATGTAAGGCACCGGTTTAGACACTACTTAGTACCGACAGAAAAACATTGTCACCATATGCTTGCTAATTATATCACAATCGGATTCTACACAGGTGTGCAACCACAAGAAAATCAGTTATTCTACTCAAATATTAACAGTTATATATTTCCCAAATGCCTCTGATCAACAAAGCAGTACTTTACAAAGCTATTATGCACCAACTAAACTTAATACTCCTGCAGAGAAGCCCAAGGCGTCTCACCTAACACTGCTAATTTATTAATTTGTCTTCTTAGCTATAAAGTTTCACGTTTTTCCAACATTAGATTACCTAAAAACCAATTATAGCTTCAATCAGCAGTTTATTTTAATCTAAGTATCTGAAAATAATCTTAAAGGAAATGAATTTTTAAATGTCAAAAGTGACAACGTACTAAGCATTAGACTGTTTAGTCTAAACCATTTCCTATAATCCAAAAGATAAAAGACTTCAACTGTAAAAGATAATCACAACCTGTTACAATAATGCATTTAATTTTCTATTTTGCTAACCAAAACTGACTAAATCCAGGGACTAAATAAACTGAACTGTGGATATTCGCAGGTTATTAACTGTGAAATGTAAAAGGTGCTATAAATAATATACACAAAAAAAGAGAAGAAAGAAATTGGAAAGAGAGTTAGCTTACTTAGGATTAAGAATATCTGAGACAGATGTATAGAGAAGGCCTGAATTTAAAATGGAGAGAATAGTGTTTGCTAAACTTCAGAAGATTCACTGACGGATACAAACTGAGTCAGAATACAGATGGACCTATGAGACTACAACATGCCTACAAAGGGTGATTTTGGACGGGCTCAAGTGCACCCAATACAAAACAGAGATACTCATTACAGGATGCAATGGAAAGGAGGGCAGACAGGAACAGGGCTTAGAAAGTAAAAAACTGAATTACCTGTTTCAAAACCTGAAACATCGCTCATGCAATTTATTTAGAAAGTCATTTTGCTCTACTGAGTCACTTAAAAGAAATGAAGCAGAACTGTATACAGCATTAATTAAACACATTAACCTCATAAGTAGAACACTTCTTTTCCCTTCCTTCCAGCTTCCCTAACAGATACCTTTTTTGTTTCCCCCAGTCTAATTCTGATAACAACTAAGCTCCTAACCTACTCTGATATTTGAAACAAAGCTCAGCTTATTGCAAAGTTTCTCTAGGGCAAGGACCCCACAACTTTCATCAGGTTCTTAAAGGAGTCAGTGACAACAGCTTTTAAAAAATTTCTTTCAAGACTCCCTATAACCATTGTAACAGAGAAAGTACAAAATAAACTTGTGCCATTTACTCCCTTCTTTAGCCCTATTCAACTTTGGCTTTTTAACCCTGTGAAAAGTTACAAATACAGGGGAAAGGAAGAAAGCACCTCCTGTGCTTAACTGAGTCCCCATCCCGCAGGATGCCAATCAGTTATAGAGCCTGCTCGCAGACTTCAGGATTACAGTGAAAGTTGCTCAGTCATGTCTGACTCTGTGCAACCCCACGGACTGTAGCCTGCCAGGCTCCTCTGTCCATGGAATTCTCCAGACCAGAATACTGGAGTGAGTAGCTGTTCCCTCCTTCAACGGATAGGACTGCCACTATCCTTGAAGACCCTCAGATAATTTGTGAAGTCCTGGGTATAATTAGAAGCTAAACTCTCTCCTGCCCAGAGTCTCAGAACTTTCTTCCTACTTTAATGTGTCAAACCCAATACAGTGCCTCATTTTTAAATTAAAATGTTTAAGCAGCAACATAAAATCTACAAACAATACCATCCTTTAAATTATTATTAAGACATGAAATTAATTATCTGCTTGTGGAAAACGGTAACGCAAAACTAGCAATGTGGTGCTAAGATGGAGAGGGAGGCCTGCCCCAGCAATCCACCTGGATCTGTGGTCCTGAGAATTTCCCTTAGGCCTAGGGGACTGGTTTTCTCAATGACAAGGAAGGGCCAACACCACATACATTTTCACACAAAGCACACTGCTCAACTCTGTTCTTGTTTTGTACAAGTGTTGAATCATTTTTATTACTATGTCAATCGCTGATTATTTATTAGGAACTGTTAATGCTGAAATCCAATTTTGGAAAGTATAAGGGCTACTATTTTGAAAATTGGTTATCAGATTATTTCATAGGTGAGTGGCAAATTTAATTTCATTTTACTTCTGGTGAGGAAGTACCTTTAATTAAAATGTTAGGTACATGTACACATGTCATATACAGAAACCAACTTTATAACATATCAAAAAACGTCCACTGAGTACCCACTGAGTACAGAAACACTGGGGAATTGAGGCATTAGAAAAGAAAAACAGCAAACCCACCTTTGTCTCCTGGGCCTTACAATGCATTTTAAAGGGTAGGAGGGAATCCATAAAGGGAAAAACCAGAAAAGCAGTCATGAATGATGTGACCCATATGTAATATACTGCGTCTCTGATCTCTGAATTTCTGACAGAAAGTCCTGGTTTCTGAAAGTGGTCATGAATGGCTTTCTTCAGGAGGGGTACCTGACCTGGCCCGGGAAGAAGGAACTTAAACCACGGAAGAACAACACGCACAGGCGAGGAATGTGTCCTTCCTCTCATACAATACACGGTGTACGGGAAGTTCAGTGAGCAATGTGTAAAGGAGCTTCACTAGAATAATGAAAGGTTCATGCAGAGAAAAGAAAGAGATTAACTGGCAGGTTAACCAGAAAATGGATGATACTGAAGACCAGGATTTAGGCCCTGTTACAGGACAATGGTAAGCAATAGAAGAGGTCGGCTTGATGTGTGTATATTACAGCTAAGAGTTGGGTATGAAGATGTGCAAAGTAATGCTTGGGAGCAAGTATTACAAAGGCTACTTTGCAAGGAAGACATTGAAGGAGAGCTAAAATAAGTCCAGGGATGAAATTGTGAGATTAGGCGTAGGAGCAACATGAGAAAGCAGAAACTAATGCATAAATGATTCCATAGTTCTAAAGTTCTAAAATTCATATTTAACATTTCTGAATCAGTACGCATTTACAAATCAGTGATGCAGATATAACTATTATGGCCACTTACAGAAATAAGAACCAGAGGCAGAGGCTCGGTAACCTGCCTAAAGTTAGGGAGCTGGTGAAAGGTTGAGGTAAAGTGTGAATCCTTGCAGCCTAACTCAAGCCCTTAAGCACTGCCCTACTTGTCCCTACGCATAACCAGCCTATTACCTTTCCCTTACCTGAGTGATTCCAATCTTTTGGGTCCAGGAAGACTGAAAACATGATGAAATACATATACAATGGAATACTACTCAGTTACTTTAAAAAAAATGAAACTTTGCTATTTGCAAAAACATGGATGGACTTGGAGGATAATATGGTTAACTCAGAGAAGAAGACAAATACTATATGATTTCACTTATATACAGAGTCTAAAAAATAAATGAATGAACATAACAACAAAAACGAAACAGACTCAACATATACAGAGAACAAACTAGTGGTTGCCAATGAGTAAAGGGAAAGGGGGATGGGCAAGATAGAATTAAGGGGATTAAAAAGTACAAATTTATTGTCTATAAAATAAATAAGCTACAAGGATATACTATAAAGCAAGGAGGGAATATAGGCAATATTTTATAGTAACTTTAAATGGAATATACTACATAAAAATTTTGAATCCCTATGCTATATACCTGAAACTAATATTGAAAATCAATTATACCTCAATAAAAATAAAAAAATAAATACCTTTCCCCCCAAGTCTTAGGTCTCATAAGACTCAACATATAAAGTAAAACCTGCTCAAGCCCTAACTCCAAGGCCCTCCAGGGAGCCAGAGATCTTTTATTAACACTTTACAAAATCAAGCACTCTAACAGGCTTCACTGTGAGCCAGCGTATAATTTCCTTTTATTAAAATAATGCATGTTCTTCAAGTTTAGACATTGCTAAAGTAATTTTTGTTCCCTTCTCTCTTAACCCTCCATTTCTTTTAAAAATTTTTTCTTTCATATCGGAGTATAATTAACTATGCTGTGTCAGCTTCAGGTGCACAGCAAAGGGATTCAGTGGTATGATACATGTATCTGCTCTTTTTCAAACTCCCTCCCCATTTAGGTTATTACACAGTACTGAGGAGAGATCTCTGTGCTGTAACAGTAGAGTTCTGTTCGTTATCTGTTTTAAATATAGCAGTGTGTACGTGTCAATCCCAAACCCCCTCGAGCCCTCTTGTCACCACCTTTCATTTTCAGTTAGCAACTCCAATACCCAAATTCACAACACTTAATAAAAAAGAGGCAGGGGGAGGAAGAATTTCCAACTAAAAATAAATCGAGAGAGTTAACATACTTAATTGCCCTCCTCCCCTGCATAGCCAGAAAAATTAGTATAGTTATGACAGAAAAGGGAGCTCAATATTAACTATTCAAAGTTACGCACTGCTTGTTTGAGACGGTAATAAACAGCAAGAGAAAGGAGGCAGATTTCAGGTCTTACCTTATAATACACCAAATTCCCTATTACTACTGTGGAAGGAGAAAGTATTAGGAAATGCTTAGAGGAGAATATTATCATACCATCTAAACCAAATCACCCTTAGCTAGCTTAATACAGAACAGAATTTGTAATAGATTAAATATCAGTATAACGTTTATTCTTCTTGCGGTTACAGGAAATTTTTATGAGTCTGTATGAGACATATGCATTCTGTCTCACATTAAAGTTTTATGTATAATACATGTACAAATTTAAATTCACTTCCTTTGGGATTCCGATGTTCTCCAATGATAGACAAAACAGTATATGTACATAGCCAAGGTTTTGCAGAAACAGTCATCAGCCAGACACTGTTGCAATACTTTTGTCCAGTGATGAAGACTCTGACCATGTATTTCAATTTAACAAAGGCTAAGTTTATCAGTTAGCCTCACTCCCTTTCTACAGGGATGAAGAGAGTCCAGTGGTTAAGAAAACTGGCTAGAATTAGGCATGCAATTGAAGCTGGTTTTCATATATGCATATGTTATCTTAGGCAAGTTTATCTAATTTCTTTGAACCTGTTTGGTCCATTGTAAAATCCCTGCCTCTTACGTTGATATGAAGATTAATACTAACAAGAGTTAACATTAAGTGTTTATTGAGTAAATGACACTAAGTAATTTACATAAAAGTTACTTTTCAGTCACTCTATGAGGCAGTAGTATTATTCTCCTCACTTTACAGATGAGGAGGCTAAGGCATTTAAGAGAATTAAGTGGGCCCAAATTCATGAAGCTATTAAGTGGAGGAGCCAGGACTCAAACTCACTTGAACCCTACCTCTTAACTCCTATCAATATGCTAAGTTAATGTATTTAAAGACCTCTGCACAGTGCCCAACCCATAGAAAGCATTTAGTAAAGGTTAGCTACTGTGATCACTAGGAGAAGGGAATGGCAACCCACTCCAGTATTCTTGCCTGGAGAATCCCATGGACAGAGGAACCTGGTGAGCTACAGTCTACGGGGTCACAAAGAGTCGGACACAACTGAGTGACTTTCACCTCACTCACTGTGATCATCAAAAACTAGGGCCTCACACAAGTCTCTATACCTCAGTCATTCCAGTTATGACCTTGTTAACAGGTCACAAAACAACAACAAAAAGTCAGCAAAGAGGTGACAGACTCACCATATACGATGGTGAAGGGGAAGAAAGACTTTCAGTTAGTAATCTAAAGTCTGTAGGGAAAAGCACTCACATCAAAATCCACCTCAAGGACAGGTAACAAAGTGAGGAAAAGAAAATAAACAGAAAAAACAGCAACACCACTCCTGCCTGCTTTAATGCCCCCATGTACTAAAAAATGAATTAGACCTTTTTCAAAGCCTAAAGCCTAAAGAAAGAAAACATGAAGAGATGGAGCCAAAGCAAAACAACACCGAGTTGTGGATGTGACTGGTGATGGAAGTAATGTCTGATGCTGTAAAGAGCAATACTGCATAGGAACCTGGAATGTCAGGTCCATGAATCAAGGCAAATTGGAAGTGGTCAAACAGGAGATGGCAAGAGTGAACATCGACATTTTAGGAATCAGCGACCTAAAATGGACTGGAATGGGTGAATTTAACTCAGATGACCATTATATCTACTACTGTGGGCAAGATCCCTTTGAAGAAATGGAGTGGCTATCATAGTCAACAAAAGTCCGAAATGCAGTACATGGATGCAGTCTCAAAAACAACAGAATGATCTCTGTTTCCAAGGCAAACCATTCAATATCACAGTAATCCAAGTCTATGCTCCAACCAGTAATGCTGAAGAAGCTGAAGCTGAATGGTTCTATGAAAAACTACAAGACCTTCTAGAACTTACACCCAAAAAAGATACCCTTTTCATCACAGGGGACTGGAATGCAAAAGTAGGAAGTCAAGAAATACCTGGAGTAACAGGAAAATTTGGCCTTGGAGTATGGAATGAAGGAAACAGAATGGAGTACAGAAATAGAGAAAAACAACAGAATTGGAAAGACTAGAGATCTCTTCAAGAAAATTAGAGATACCAAGGAAATATTTCATGCAAAGATGGCTAATAGAGTTTTGCCAAAAGAACACACTGGTCATAGCAAACACCCTCTACCAACAACAAAACAGAAGACTCAACACATGAACTTCACTAGACAGTCAATACCGAAATCAGATTGATTATATTCTTTGCAGCCAAAGATGGAGAAGCTCTATACAAAGACAAAGACCGGGAGCTGACTGTGGCTCAGATCATGAACTCCTTATTGCCAAATTCCAGACTTTAACTGAAGAAAGTAGGGAAAACCACTAGACCATTCAGGTATGACCTAAATCAAATCCCTTACAATTATACAGTGGAAGTGACAAATAGATCAAGGGATCAGATCTGATAGAGTGCCTGATGAACTAAGGACGGGGGTTTCTGACATTGTACAGGAGGCAGTGATCAAGACCATCCTCAAGAAAAAGAAATGAAAAAAGGCAAAATGGTTGTCTGACGAGGCCTCACAGACAGCTGTGAAGGGAAGTGAAAGACAAAGGAGAAAAGGAAAGATATAACCATTTGAATGCAGTTCCAAAGAATAGCAAAGAGAGATAAGAAAGCCTTCTTCCGTGACCAATGCAAAGAAATAGAGAAAAACAATACAATGGAAAAGACTAGAGGTCTTTTCAAGAAAATTAGAGATATCAAGGAAACATTTCATGCAAAGAAGCGCTTAATAAAGGACAGAAATAGTATGGACCTAACAGAAGCAGAAGATATTAAGAGGTGGCAAGAATACCCAGAAGAACTATACAAGAAATATCTTCACAGACCAGATAATCACGATGGTGTGATCACTCACTGAGAGCCAGATATCCTGAAGTGCGGAGTCAAGTTGGCCTTAGAAAGCATCACTACGAACAAAGCTAGTGGAGGTGATGGAATTCCAGGTGAGCTATTTCAAATCCTAAAAGATGATGCTGTGAAAGTGTTGCACTCAAGATGCCAGCAAATTTGGAAAACTCAGTAGTGGCCACAGGACTGGAAAAGGTCAGTTTTCATTCCAATTCCAAAGAAAGGCAATGCCAAAGAATGTTCAAACTACCACACAATTGCACTCATCTCACACGCTAGTAAAGTAATACTCAAAATTCTCCAATCCAGGCTTCAACAGTACGTGAACAGTGAACTTCCTGATGTTCAAGCTGAATTTAGAAAAGTCAGAGGAACCAGAGATCAAATAGCCAACATCCGCTGGATCATCGAAAAAGCAAGAGAGTTCCAGAAAAACATCTACTTCTGCTTTATTGACTATGCCAAAGCCTTTGATTGTGTGATCACAACAAACTGCGGAAAATTATTCAAGAGATGGGAATACCAGACCACTTGACCTGCCTCCTGAGAGATCTGTACGCAGGTCAAGAAGCAACACTTAGAACTGGACATGGAACAACAGACTGGTTCCAAATTAGGAAAGGAGTACATCAAGGCTGTATATTTTCACCCTGTTTATTTAACTTAAATGCAGAGTATATCATCAGAAATGCCAGGCTGGATGAAGCACAAGCTGGAATCAAGATTGCTGGGAGAAGTATCAATAACCTCAGATATGCAGATGACACCACCCTTATGGCAGAGAGTGAAGAAGAATTAAAGAGCCTCTTGATGAAAAAGTGAAAGAGGAGAGTGAAAAGTTGGCTTAAAACTCAACATTCAGAAGACTAAGATCATGGCATCCGGTTCCATTCAGTTCAGTTCAGTCGCTAGTCGAGTCCGACTCTTTGCAACCCCATGAATCACAGCACACCAGGCCTCCCTGTCCATCACCAACTCCCAGAGATTACTTGTTCACAAATAGATGGGGAAACAATGGAAACAGTGACAGACTATTTTGGGGGGCTCCAAAATCACTGCAGATGGTGACTGCAGCCTTGAAATTAAAAGACGCTTGCTCCTTGGAAGAAAAGTTATGACCAAACTAGACAGCATATTGAAAAGCAGAGACATTATTGCCAACAAAGGTCCATCTAGTCAAAGCTATGGTTTTTCCAGTGGTCATGTATGGATGTGAGAGTTGGACTATAAAGAAAGCTGAGCACCAAAGAGTTGCTTTTTGAACTGTGGTGTTGAAGAAGACTCTTTGAGAGTCCCTTGGACTGCAAGGAGATCCAACCAGTCCATCCTAGAGGAAATCAGTCCTGAACATTCATTGGATGCTGAATATTCATTCAGCTTCACTAATGCTGAAGCTGAAACTCCAATACTTTGGCCACCTGATGCAAAGAACTGACTCATGTGAAAAGACCCTGATGCTGGGAAAGATTGAAGGCAGGAGGAGAAGGGGATGACAGAGGATGAGATGGTTGGATTGTATCACTGACTCAACTAGACACGTGTTAGAGTAAACTCCGGGAGTTGATGATGGACAAGGAGGCCTGGCATGCTGCAGTCCATGGAGTCGCAAAGAGTCGGACATGAATGAGCAACTGAACCAAACTGCACTGAAAGAAACTATTAGCATCATTTTTTAAAATATAAATTTATTTATTTTAATTGGAGGTTAATTACTTCACAATATTGTATTGGTTTTGCCATACATCAACATGAATCCGCCACAGCATCATTAAAAGTGCTATGTCTTAGTCACCTTGCTGCAGAGAAACCCAAACCTGGAGACAAGTACATAAAACAAGTGGACCAGGTCCCAGCTCTTGCCATACTGTGCTTGTAAACTACTCTGGATCCTAAGGAAAAGAACAACGTATTTCCATTTTCCAAACATGAAATTAAGGCCCAAATAGAGTAAGTGACAGCATAAGGTCAAGCCACTAGTATCAGAACTAGGACAAAAACACAGATTCTCCTGAGCCATGTTCAGTAAATTTTCTTTCCACTAAGCACTAATTAAGATAGTGCAATGAGACATTCCTTTAAAAGTATTGCCTGCCTCAACTAATTCTCAGCAGCAGCAAGTTGGTGACCAATTTTAATTAAAACATTTTTCCTGAGGAAAATGACCATTCCTGTTTATCACTGTATTCTTCCTGTGCCTATATTATACGAATGCACTAATTCTGGTTGAATAAACTAAGCCCCAAGCCATCACCTTCACTATAACCTTAAAAGCTATAATAAAACCCCAAGTCATTAAATGAACTTCATTTTTCCTTAAGACCATTCTCTAAAAATGTCTAGCCCACAAGGTTTATATTTCTTTCACCGTTGATTACACAAAAGCTTCAGTTTAAAGTTATATGTTATACCAATTTATAACTAAAATTTAGAATTCAAGGATAGGGATAAAGGCAGTTCCCCATATTTAGGAAAAACATCTCACAAAATTTTCTAGCCTTTTGCTAAATGAATGCTTCTCTGCCCCACACAGTTTTAATGACTTAGACACTCTGTGCTAAGCCTAGTTGGCATTAACAGTCCCCTATAAGAAGCTTGAAAAGCCGAATGAACTTCACCACCTATACCAAAAAGCAATTAGCACCAAGAACTACTGTTTAGTCTTCACTGCCTGTCTTTTGCCCTTAAAACTTATTTTTTCTCCTATGACAGCTAAGGAAACTGGGCAGCTTCAAAGGGAGCAAATGCTGGCCTATTAATGAGTAATAAAAAGAGCCATAGGGAAATTTCCCATTACAAAAAAAATAAGCACACATAAATCTAACCATCAATGGGAATTCACCCTGTGCTTTCAAGTACCACTTCCAACAATATCCTACAGTCAATTAGAGGCCAAATAAAGCAGCAATGGAGAACACTGAGACTAAAGCTAAATGTGAAGATCTGGGGAATGAAGATTGCTAATTCAACCATAACAACTGTTATGTTTGACAAACCAAACCTCCCACTCACCTTCTCCCTTCAGCGCGCACGCACACACACATGCACACACACACCCTTGTACTCACATTACAGAAGTAGTATATTTGTCCAAACTGGCCTTGCTTTTGCAAGGAGGAAACATGTCTGTGAAATATCTGGTGGGCCAGGCATCATGTGATGTCAAACAGCAAGCAGAGAAACCACCACATAAATTATTTATTGGGAAGGCTGCCGTCCTGCCACCAGCCTCCATTTTTCTGTTTTACAGAAAGACTAACCACAGAAGCACATATTCAACTTTTTTCCCACACCTATCTTTTTTTTTTTTTCCCAGTTATATGAAAAATGGCCAGAAGTTTATTAGGGCACAGGACTGAAGAAAACGACAAATATCTAAGTGATTATTTTAACAGCTTCCAGCCTTTAAGTCTTTCATCATAATTTTCAGGAATCCCACAAAATTCATTTAGCTTCATTATCCCATAACTGTGTTTTATAGTAAAAGAGCAGTTTGCACTGTTTATGTAACTATCCAGGCAGAACGGCTCTCTCTCCACTGCAACTGAGTACACTATGTCCCTCCCCAGCCTGCTTCTACTACTTACGCCTAATCATGGGTCGTGGCTCACTGGGCCCAAAGACTAGCATCCTAGGGCTCCTAAAAGACTGTCATTTCTCTAGTGACATATTAGATATATATATAGATATATATATAAAACAGATACATAACAAGTATACAGCAAGTATAACAGATCTTCCTTGACTTGCATTGGGGTCACTGCCCAATAAACGTGTCTTAAGTTGAAAATACTCTAAGTCAGAACTGCATTCAGTATACCTCACCCACTGAACATTACAGCATACCCTAGCCTAAGTATGCTCAGAACACTCACCTTACCCTATACTTGGGCAAAACTCATCTAAAACAAAGTCTACTTTATAATAAAGTGCTGAATATCTCAAGTACTTGATTTTAATACTGTACTGATGTGACAACAGAAGGGTTGTATGAGCACAGAACGGTTGTTTACCCTTGTGATCACATGGCTGACTGGGAGTGACGGCTCGCTGCCCAGTGTTACAAAAGAGTATGGTACCCAGGAGAGGAAGTCCAGTTCCTACTGAATAGGTATCTCACTCATATCATCTTAAAGCTGAATGACCTTAAGTCAAGGACTGTCTGTAGCTGGGATTTTAGCAGTATTCCAGTTTTATAGCTAATCTTAGTTTTCCTGGGAAAATCAGTAAAGTCATAAATGGGAGGAGGGAAATGATAAGTAAACAATCTCCATAGAGCTCCTTGGCCTTCTGCTGAACAACTCAAGTCAGAGTTGTTTATAGACAAGTCATTTTAAAACACAAAGGGAAACAATGATTGGGCACTCCTGTCTAACATAAGCCCACCCTGGCACCCTAGGCAGCCTGCTTCTAAAACCTAACATGAGAACTATGCCCTACACTATGCCTGTCACAATTAATTTGAAATAAAACAAATGCATTACCTTAAAAGTGCATCACCAAACCAACTAGATTTTAAAATACTGATGCCACCCTCCCATTCTCAGGAGTGGAGACTGACATCTCTTCTAATGTCATCACGGAAAAAAGGCAGAAAAGGCACATGCAGAAACATATGCAGAAAAGGCATACGTTTGAATGAGGACAAATCAAAGTTGAATCTGAGTTTAGTCACTCCTTAGCTGGTTCAGTTCATTCACTCAGTCGTGGACGACTCTTTGCGACCCCATGAATCGCAGCACGCCAGGCCTCCCTGTCCATCATCAACCCCCGGAGTCTACTCAAACTCATGTCCATCAAGTCAGTGATGCCATCCAGCCATCTCATCCTCTGTCGTCCCCTTCTCCTCCTGCCCCCAATCCCTCCCAGCATCAGAGTCTTTTCCAATGAGTCAACTCTTCGCATCAGGTGGCCAAAGTACTGGAGTTTCAGCTTTAGCATCTCCTTCCAATGAACACCCAGGACTGATCTCCTTTAGAATGGACTGGATGGATCTCCTTGCAGTCCAAGAGACTCTCAAGAGTCTTCTCCAACACCACAGTTCAAAAGCATCAATTCTTCGGCCCTCAGCTTTCTTCACAGTCCAACTCTCACATCCATACATGACCACTGGAAAAACCATAGCCTTGACTAGACGGTCCTTTGTTGGCAAAGTAATGTCTCTGCTTTTTAATATGCTGTCTAGGTTGGTCATAACTTTCCTTCCAAGGAGTAAGAGTCTTTTAATTTCATGGCTGCAGTCACCATCTGCAGTAATTTTGGAGCCCCAAGAAAGCTGGTTCAAGTTGGCCAAAGCAACTTCTCCTTCCTATAAAATAGGTATAAAACATCACCTGCCTCAAAAAATAGTATGGAGGATGAAGATAGGTAATGTGAAGTACTCAACACCTAAAATAGCACCACTAAATATTTACATTCCTTTGAAACAACACTTTCTGAACGCCACTTTGTTAGGTACTTTTTCATAATGTCTTAAATCTTCAGAAATCCTTTACGTATTTCCCCCATTTCTGTTTTAAAGAGGTTAAATAACTAAGCAGGTCACAGAAATGATGAGCACTCATTTAACCCCACATCTTTCTTACCCCAAACACAAGGTAGTCTCTGTCTACTGTGTGCCTTACATGGCTACTTTTGAAAACACATGCTTCTCTCAGTGGTTTCAACTGGAAAAGTTAGAATTGAGCAATTCTATAAACATAATAAATTCCAAAGTGAACACTGATTTTCAGATTTTAATCAACTCTATCATCATAGTTGAGGTTTACTATCTAAAGGACCACAATGATTTCAATAGTTGTCCTTATACTGAAATTTTATTTCATATCATCAAAGGGTAAACCATACTATGGCTTATAATACAATACTCAACTTTTAACCAACAACCAAAGCTACTGTTGAAACCATTCCAAGAGGTCCTGATGGCACTTGATTCATTCAGGGATTGAGTGCTTGCTATATAAATAGCACTACTTACAGTAAATCCTTGTTAAAGTTCAAGACAAGCCTACCATGTAATAAATTTCACATTTCATTTGTATTCAAGATTAAAGGCCTAAGTAGTATACAATCTACAATTCTTAATTCATCTAAAAATAATTTCATTAGTATTGTATAAAGTACCTCCTTACAAACTAGTCAGTTGACCAAATTTGTGAACTATTAACAAAAACTTCTGGCAGAAAATGTAAGGTTTAGTAAATACTTCAATACTCCACAAGACAGATATAGGAGTACTTCTTATAACCCCATACAAATCATAAATATATTCCCACAACTAAATTCCAAAAGAGGTTATGTCCTAAGTTTACAAAATAGGTATTTTATAATTGTGATTTTAAGGCTCTTTTTGAAGAATACCTTTCAGTCTTTCTCTCCAAAACTGCAAATACGCCTCTGCATATAAAACTCTGCAAACTACTTTAGGTATTCCATTAAAGTCTATCAATAGCTCCTCTCAATTCACAGGAAATTCACCACCCCTAGATAACCACTCCTTATTTAGGAGGTTATGTTTTTATAGTTTTAAACAGATTTTTCTCCTAGTTTATAAATAGCAGGGTTCCTTGAGGAATTTACATTTATCAGCTTGAAAATTTACTTACAACTTTATATTAAAATAACACTTGCTCCAAATCTTTTTTAGAAACTGGTGTCTTTTGTCCACTATTATTAAGAGTGCTCACAAAATTTGTGGCCCTGAACTAGGGGTGGCAAAGAAGAGAATTCCAAGATACTGTCAAGGCCAGTGACCTTGAGAAGTTTACAATCTCACTGTACAGTCTGTCCTATTAAAAAAATAAATAAAACAAACCTCTCCTTCAACAATTTACTGACATTTCAAACACAAATTGGTGTGGTCTTTAAATTAAAACCTTTAAATATATTGGAAAAGGAAGACTGCAGAATAAAGAACTGGAAAACAGATTCAGATAAATTAAAAAAGGAAAAAACACGACCAAAGGATCGCGCAACGCATACCTGATTCACCACGTATTACCTATGTCTGATTCACCACGTATTACCTAGCTTTAAAAAACCTATAGTTAATTCCACACAATTGTGAGACTAAGAATTAAAACCAAAAACCAAGACTGATTTAGACATAATTACTAACTCAATAGAACTGATAACAAAAAATGACACAACTTCGACAAAGATTTTACCTAAAAGAATGTTCCTGCAAGCTAGTAAATCGGCAGAAAGTTTAAGCAGATGGGGTAGAAAAAGTATATGGCAGTTATACTATACACTCGCACTATCACACTCATGGTAGATATCACCGATTAATCGTGCAACCCTTTCCTCCTACTGAGCCTAATTTCTTCCAAAATAGCCTTCCAGTAGAAATCAGGGTGGGCATTATAATTGAACCTATCTGTTGTTCTTCCCTGATAGCTATTCTTCAAATACTGTTCAGTCAACTATGTGAAGAACCCAGAATTTATGTATTTAATGTTCAAGAACTTAAACTCCATTTATTGAGTTGCTCCCCTTTCTCCAAAATACTCTACAAAAAAATTAAATATCCTGTTAGAGAATGAAACATATGGTCAATATAACCTTAATTAGGAAAAATAATCTTTCTAACAAAATGGACATGAGTTCTAGAAAACTATTTCTCAGCAGTCCTCATTTTTG
Source organism: Budorcas taxicolor (assembly GCF_023091745.1). NCBI lineage: Eukaryota > Metazoa > Chordata > Mammalia > Artiodactyla > Bovidae > Budorcas > Budorcas taxicolor. The sequence continues at coordinate 10,464,200 of NC_068919.1, read as the reverse complement.
ACCCAATTCGAATGAAAAAAAAAAAAATTACTTTTTCTGAGTATCAAAAAAAATTAAAACCAAACATATCTTCAACATTTAGGGATTAAAAAATAGAAAAGGAAAAGGAAAAAGATAATAATATATACCTGTAAAACAAATAACCGAAAGAAGCATTAACTTTGTCCTTACATCTAAAAGAAACACAGGTCACTATGAAAACTCTGAAGAGAACATGACCATTTAAGATTTGTCACTTCCTTCCAAAAATGATTGAAGGTATTAATAGAACAAAGACTCCAGAAGTGAGATGATAAAAAGGGAAATAAAAAGAGATCCCTAGAACTATGGGAACACATCATGATGGGTGATGTTTAGCATCAAGTAATCTAACAGGACGAAGTGAAAACCTGGAGTCACCAGGTTTTAAGAAAGCACTGTGGAGTAAGTGAGGAAGAATTACTTCCTAAATCCCGAATAGAGAATATCCTACGAGGAAATCAGGAGGTTCCTGCTTCCCGGCACATACTCCCAAGATTCCAGTAGTATGTAAACACAGGCAAAGAATATAAGCACGTCAAAAGGAGGCATTTCCCCAACCCAACTCCAACCTCAATTGGTACTAATACTAAAAATAATAATTTTGAGAACGAGAATACTTTTTTTTAGTAGTTTTCCGGCAGAGGCTCTTAAGTACGCATGACCTCTAATTATACATCCTACACATCGTAGAGCTCTCTATGTATAACCATTCAGACCTTTTCCCATTATTTCCTGGAATTTTAAGGATTCGTTTGAAAAAACGCGCCTGGACTACTTTTAGTCAAGTCCAAAAGTATAATAAACATTTCTACCCAAGACCTTTTTCCTCCCTAAAACAAGGGTAACATGAGCCCTCCTTAAAGGCTTGAGATATTCCTAAGGTATGTATCCAACTGTCAATAGGGGCTTTTTATTTGGACAGGCCTCTCATCCGGAGAAAAATTATTTAAAATTCGCCAAAGTTGCCAAATTACATTTGGAGAAAAAAAACCGGACCAGTTTTACTTCATAAGACAAATCATTTTCAATAAACGAACATGACACCAGGAAAGTAAGTTTAATGATCCGGGCAATTATTGCTGGAAAAAACTTTAGGAACAAAGAGAATCACTCACTTAGCTTATATTTACGGGACATCTTTCTTCTGAGTGGCTTTAGTCTTTCTACCATTACTTAGTAGTAAAGAGAGTATTTTCTAGAACTTATATGATAAGTAGGAGGCGGAAATCTAAAGGTTTATCCAAGTTCCTTCAGAGGCCAAATTAAAGTAAGCCATGATTTTTCCCACTTCTGAGAGGAATGAAGGGGGAGAAAGGTCAGGGCCCCCTCCTGCAGCGTTGTTTAGCTAGGAAAACTAGAGTCCCAAATGCGCACAACCGAGACCGAGGCTCCAGTCTGCGGCAGCGTGGAGCCAAAAGCGATGCGTGGAGCCTAGACCGGGTCCTTACCTCCTGGATGCGCTTCCTGGCCCGCTGGAGCACTTCTTCGTAGCCCTTCTGCCGCAGCTCGCTCAGGCTTTCGTAATACTCCTCCGGGTCGTCGGTCTCGGTGAACAGCACCTGGGACAGGATCTTCCAGCCGCAGGTGTCCAGGCCGTGGCCCAGGTAAACCTGGAGCTGGTAACACAGCGTGTCGATCTCCTGCTCGGACATCTCCGGGGCGCCCCCGAACAGCACCGTCCACATGCCCGACGGCTCCTCCGGAAACACCGGCAGGCACGGCTCCAGCTGCGAGTTCACGGAGCACAGCTGCTGGTGCACGGCGCGCAGATCCTGGAAGGAGAAGAGCCCGGCCCAGCTGCACTCCTCGGCCGGAGACTCCAGTTCGGCGGCCGGCGGTGGCTGCTCCGCGGCCGAGAGCGCCGGCGCCGCCGGGTCCGCCTCATCTTCCCTCACCACTTCCAGCACCTCGATCTCCTCGGCGACCGTCCCGCAGGCGCTCACTACCCGCACCGACGACATCGGGGCCTCCTTGGCCGCCGGAGGGGCTGCCGCAGCGGCGGACCCCGCCACATCTCTGCCTCCGGATGCCCTCCGGACCGGGCTGTGGTTGGCCCTCACCGGGCTCCGGAGAGGACTCTCCGCCCCTTTGCCGGCCGGACTCCGCAGCGATGGGTCCCCTCGAAGGCTGCACGCGCTCCGCGGAGAGCTGCCCTCTGGCCAGGCTGGGCGCCTCCGGGACCCGGGGCTCCTGCCCAGAGTCGCGGAGGCAGTGGCCTCGGACCGACCCTTGCCCGCCGGGCTGCCCGGCCCGCGAGTCCCGTCGGATGCGAGCGCGCCTGACTCGGCACCGCCTCGCGCCCCCGCCTGATCCCGGGTGCCGCTCCTCTGCCTCTGGGCCGTCCGGTTGTGGCAGGTTATGGCAAACTTGCCCTCAATCTCGTTCCAGGCTACGATGAAGACGAACTTGTGCTTCTCGCGCTCGTCGAATACGTGGGGCCGCACGGCCACCCAGTCCGACTCGACCGTCTCCTCCAGCGCGAACGACATGGTGGCTCCGGCGCCAGGCCGCGGGGAAGGCGCCGCTGGCCCTGCCCGCGCGAGGACTCGCCGGCTGGCTGCGCCGCGCCCCCCACTCACCCTCGCCGGGCGCCTTCAGCCATCTTAGCGCGCCGGCCGGCTCTCCCCGCTCGCTCGCCTGTCTCTCCGTCCTCGGACTCGTCGCGCTCCTTTGTGGCGCGGCTCGCGGGAAAGACAATGCGCGTCCCCGGAGCAGGTAGTTCACATGGTCACGTGCGGCTGGGTCTGTTTACAAGCCCCGCGCCCGCCCGGGCCGCCCCCCGAGCGAGGCCGCGGGGCTGAGTCTGCGGCGCTCTGGAGGTGAGGCGCGGGTAGCGCGGGGCCGGCCGGGCGGGTGGGTGGTCGGGGCCCTGAGCTTGCGAGCCTCCGCCGCTCGCTCTGGCGGATCTCCGCGCCCCTCCTCCTCTTCTTCCCGACAGCCTGGAGCCGGCCTGACGAAGGGACGCGTCTCCTGAGCGCGGAGCCTCAGTATCGCCACAATGTTGCCATTCGGCTGCTGACGTAGCGGCTCCACGAGGGACGTAAACACGGGCACGTGCCGCACGCTGGTGACGCGGCGGCGGCGGCGCGCACACCTCGCTCGCGCGCGTCGGCCCCGCCCCTCCGCGTCTCCCGCCCCCGCCCCCGCCCGCTCGCGGCCGCGCGCGCGAGTCTTCTCTTCCTCAGGCTCGGGTCCGGAGCCGGTGAGCCGCGCAGTGAGAATGGCAGGTGTGACCTGCGGGACAGGTGGCCTCCAAACCCAGGGAGAGGAGGACAAAGGCGAAGGAACTGAGCATTTTTGAACTCCAGTCATTCAGAGGGACTCTTAAGTGTACATTTCCTTCCATTTCGGAGGGATAACTCCCATATTCAGAAGGAAGTACGCCGTGACGTTACGTGAGCTGTGTGCTAAACTTTGTCGGGATCCCCTAGACTGTTGGGTTCTCCCCTTAACCTCTTGGCGATACACTGTCAGATACAATGGGAAGGTGTCTGAAGACAACCCAGTAGAACTCCAAAGCAAAATAAGTGAAAATTCAGTCATGTCCTACCAGTATGCTTACGTCTCCGTTCTTCAGTGTTTTATTGCTTCTGGCTTCATCATTGTGTATTGTTCTGTGAACCTCGTTTTGAGGTCACCGACTTGAGCCCTTTTGAAATTGTACTCAATTATCAAAGTTCTCATAATCCACATACCAAAAAAAAAAAATCACGTAATTCTGAAGAATTACGCTATTTATACTGAACTATGATGAAACACATTCTTAAAATTGCCTCATTGGTCTTATAATCTAAATTATTCACATACTCTTTCCTGCTACTATCCAATCCATATTACAGGTATTCTGCATTGACAGTAAAGCACAATGGGAATTATTTGTTGCTTTTATCCGTATTTCTAAAATATATGCGAGACCATTTGGATTAACCTTACATTGTTAGCCATACAGTTTTGTCCCGACATCTGAATAAACAGCGAGAGCTTTAGCCCTGTCAGTCAATTGGACATTTTAGACCTATATTTCTGCTCTGACCATAGAAAAGGGGAAGGATGAGCTAAAAGGGAAAAGGGCTGGTTTTTGAACCTTTTTACAGTTCTATATATAAACCATATGTTTTCAAAGCTTGTAACAATTTATGGTAATTCTCAAATGCAAGTCAGAAATACACCTTTTGAAAGGCAGTAAGAAACAGAGAAAATCCATTTCAAATCTGCTCACCAGCTAAGCAAACAATAGCACATTATAGAAAAATTTCCTCTTTTCTGCAGAAAAGTTACTGCTAACAGTTTTTCTGATAAAAAATGATAGATCATAGCTCTTCTTATAATACATTATAGATAAGTATGAATACTAAGAATGAACCTCAAAAGTATGTTTATGAGAAGTATTTTTATTTACATGTATATTAACATTGCAATATTTATCCACAACATTATGTCTTATCACAATAGTGCTAGAGAAAATTGGTTTGTGGTCACACAGGTGTTATTGTTTCTCCACAATACTCTTTTTTCTTAAGGTTTTTCAAAAGACTTGTTTCAATGTTTCTCATTTTGTTTTAGCAATTGTTATCCTACGAATAAACAGAAACAAACAAATTCCCATGGCACGTTCCTGTGGTACTTTACAATTCTTTATTTAGGTCTGTATATGATTTTAAGATCTCTGAGTGTATAAATACTCTCTGGATATAAGTAAAGTTACAGAAGGCCACATTTTCACTTCCGTGGGTAACCCCAGGAGCCTGGGTTGTGATTCTTCCTCTGAGACTTGCTGAAAGTGTTACACTGTATCTTCTACTACTAACATCTTCAGTCCCACAGTGTGTGCTGGGATTTTTATTCTAAGCAGCAGTGCTGCTTGTTCCGCAGTGAGGACTGCTGGACAGCCAGTCTCTACTCCCAGCCCGATTTAAATTTGGCATCTTCCATATCATCTGATATATGAGCTGTAGCAGTTTTCCTAGGAATGGAATGTGTTGTATCCAAAGCCCAAGGAAGCTTAACAGTCATTGTGTTTATTGTAGAGTGGCTGCATGGTGCACAAATATGTCCTTTGCTTTAAATGGAATGTCCTGACATACCTAACCACGGGATGTGCAGAGACTTCACTGACTTGGCCAGGGCCTGAATTTTTGTAGAGTTTGTCTCCATCCCTCTGAAATGCATATGTCTTACCAAGGTTGCCAGCATGCCAGCACCCTATCCTGCCAGATCAGCATGGTGTCATCAATGTAATGTATCTATATGATATTGTACACTATGTCCAGGTGGTTGAGATGTCTATAGATTGTGACAGATGGTGGGAGAGTTAATGTGGCCCTGGAGCCAAGTGTTTCTGATCTTTTCTCCCTGGCTGGAATAGAAAAGGACATATTCACCAAGTCAATGGTTGCATATTGAGATGTTGTTGTTCTGTCTTGTGTCTGACCCTGTGACCCCATGGACTGCAGCACGCCAGGCTTCCCTGTCCTTCACTATTTCCCAGAGTTTGCTCAAATTCATATCCATTGAGTCCATGATGCCATCCAACCATCTCATCCTATGCTGTCCCCTTGTCCTCCTGCGTTTGGTCTTTCCCAGCATCAGGGTCTTTTCCAGTGAGTTGGCTCTTCGCACCAGGTAGCCAAAGTATTGGAGCTTCAGCTTCAGCATCAGTCCTTCCAATGAATATTTAGGGTTGATTTCCTTTTGGATTGACTAGTTTGATCTCCTTGCTGTCCAAGGGGCTCTCAAGAGTCTTCTCCAGCACCACAGTTTGAAGGCATATTGAGTACCAGAGACCATATTATCTGCTGTAGCAAAGAGACTACACCTAGCTGGGGAACTGTGATCAGGACTATATTTTGGTTGAGTTAGCAGTAGTCTTCAGAATCCATCTGGTTTCTGTAAGGACCAGACCAGCAAATTAACAGAGATATTCTAGGGACTGCCGTGACTACATCTTTAAGGGTGGCACTAATCTCTGCTATCCCTCTCCAGCGTTATACTGCTTTTGCTTCACTATCTTGATGGGAGATGAACCATTTCAGAAGCTTCCACTTGACCTTCCCTACTATGATAGCTCTCATCAACAAGCTCAGTGTATGGGACTGCCACATATGGCAATCCCAAGATATATTTGGGGACCAGGGAAATGAGTACCAGGTGAATTCACAGACCTGGTAGACCTAGACTTTGGTCAAGACTCCATTAATTACCTGACCCTTGTAGGCCCTCACTGTGCCCCAGAGCCCATGATGAAGTTTCTGGTTGTTGGGTATCGGCATCAGCTGGGACCCGGTCTTCAACCGTCCTTGAAAACTTGGTGAGAGACTAAGTACTTCCCTCAACCTCCCCCTTGTCCATTCTGGCTCTGTTTTAACAATGTAGTGAATATATTAAGCAGTGTCTATTGGCTGCTCAGCTGTTTTGGCTCAGCTGGTAAAGAAACTGCCTGCAATGCAGGAGATCTGGGTTCAATCCCTGGGGTGGGAAGATCCCCTGGAAAAGGGAAAGGCTACCCACTCCAGTATCCTAGCCTGGAGACTGTATAGTTCATGGGGTTGCAAAGAGTTGGACGCGACTGAGTGACTTTCAGTCAATCAACTGGCTGCTCAGCTATTTTTCCCCTTGGGATGCTTTGCTTTATTAACCATCCCGTAACTGTGGACCCTGTCACCCTCTGACTTCTGATGGTGAAATGTTGACAGTAACCTCTGTTGCTCCAGGGCCTTCTCATCTCTGTTGCTATCAGTGAATCAGATTCTGTGACCACTTCTGCCTTTAACCTTGGCCTGCAGAAGAGAGCCACAGTGAACTTCATGGGGTGCTGGGGCGCCTCTCACCAGCACATTTCTAATGAACACCCTTAGTGAATGGCATATCCTTGGGACCTTCCTGGGAAACATATTTGTTCTGGCCTCACATTGCATATCCCTTCCAGCATTCCCACTTCCCTGCCTCTTTTATCCCTTCCTCTTTTGTATACCTTGGCAATTCAAGCATTTCAAACTGGGCTCTGTGAGGCCCGTTGCTTTTCCCAGGTTTCTAGGAGTCACCCTCATGGCAAGTTTTCAACATACACTAGGATCTTAGCTTGGATGTTAAATTCTTCTGTCCTGAGAGAGTTACCACAGCTTCTAATTATTAGTCTTAGTCTCAGCCCAGTCTTATAACAACCCTCCAATTCCATTATCCTTAGATTTATCATTCCTCTAATGTTTCAAATGCCTAAGTTTTCACATCTCCATGAGTACATTGTCCCAACTCATGCCCAGTGAAAAGTTTAGGAAGAGGACTCTCACCTTTTGGCAGGGCCTCTCAGGGGCAAAAAGAAGGAAAGGAAGTTGAGGGGAAGTGAGAAGGTGAACAAAATGTACATCAGATATAAATCTGCTTCTACTATCTGACAGTACCTCAGAGTAGCCATGCTTCATCAAGATGCCCCAAGAAGCGGATAGCATGATGGAGTTAGATGTGGAAGAGAATTTAGAGGGAAACACCTGTAAGGGAAAATGGGGAGGGAGGCAGAGCAAAGGGAAGAGCTTGTGGCTGTGAAGGAGTGAGGAAGAAGGGAAGTTTTAATGAAGAGCGTCTTGGGGGGCAGCACAGTCTAGAGTGTTTTCTCTAGGTCAGTGGGGATCCTTAAGCCAAAGTTTCCTGTCAGAGGAGTTTCCTGTCTCACAGCCAACAGGCCCTGCCATGTTCCCGGTCTCCTCAGACAGTGGCTGGGAGCAACCTGGAGGAAATGTGGCGGATGCATGACGGAGCAGCCCAGGCCGTCAGTATTAAGCTCAGGGAGCTGAGACGCACTTTCTCATGGCTGTCACAGACACGAAATAGAACCAAACACTTGGTTCTGTTCATTAATTGATCTGCGACACACCAAGGGCACAAACATGAGTGCAGCGTGGTGCTCACATTGTAGTAATTGGCTTCAGTTTGACTGGATCATCACAAATAATTTTTTTTTTTTTTTTTTTTTAGAAACAGAAATGGATAGTTTTTCAGACTCCCTGGAGGAAGATCTTGAGGATGTGGCATCATTATCTTGTTTGAGATGATTTTCCAGGTACTAAAAGGGGTTTGAGCTTTTCCTTACTGTGTAGATCCAGTCCTGTTTTCATCTCACATGATGCAGAAAACCTGGGTAAGAAGTTTAGAACCTGAAACAGTAGTTGCCATTTCTAAAAAAGAATGTTTGAGAAGGAGAGCAACATACCACTCCCAAATGCACTTACTTTCCTGCATCACTTACTTACTTTCCTTATACCGTTTCTTTTATATCTGTATGGTTGGTGTTCATTTTCTATGGCTGCTGCAACAAATTACCACCAATTTAGTGACTTGAAACAACTCAGATTTACTATCTTTAAGTTTTAGGGGTCACAAGTCTAAAGTGAGTCTCACTGAGCTAAAGTCAAGTTGTCTGTCAGGCTGCAAAGTTTATTCTAGAAGCTCTAGCGCACAATCCGTTTGCTAGGCCTTTTCAGCTTCTGGGGCTGCCCACATTCACGGGCATGTAGCTTCTCCCTCCATCTTCTAAGCCAGCAATAGTGGGCCAGATTCTTCCCACAGCACACGACATTTCTTCTGAGACAGATCATGTTTCTCTTGTCACGTCTCCTTCTTTGACTCTTTGTTTTAAAATAAATATTTATTTATGTATTTGGTTGCACTGAGTCTTTGTTGTGGCACATGATATCTTCCGTCTTCAATTGCTTAATGAGGGACCTGGTTCCCTGACCAGGGTTCGAACTTGGGTGCCCCATGTTGGGAGCATGGAGTCTTAGCCAGTAGACCACTAGAGAGGTCCCTCCTTTGACTCTTGGCTTCCACTTCCCTCTTGCACTTTTAAGGATCCTTGTGATTTTATCAGGCCATGAGGATAATCCAGGATAATTTTTGTGTCTGCTGATTAGATGGAATCTTAATTCCATCAGCAACCTCAATTCTTTTTTGCCAAGTAACCTCACAAAGTCACAGGTTTTGAAGATTAGTTTATGGATATCTTTGAGGGGACATGATTCTGCCCATCATAGTTCTCATAGCCAAGTTCTCTGAAACAGTATCTGTTGGTGTTTATTAACCTTATGGATGTTCATAGGAATGAATCTAAAGATTTGTCATTCTTAGGATATTTTTCCTAGTTTTTGTTAGTTCTGCATTATCATATTAAGTTATCATCTATTGCTATGGTTTCTTTATATGTTACTTTGTAATAAACCACCCCCAACTTAACGATTTAAAACAATCTATTACATCTCTCACGTCACTACAGGTTGATGGGTCTTAGCTGGTTGGGTCTCTCTTGAGCAAGCTTGGTGTCCAATAAGGTTACTTCCCTCATATGTGCTTTTGTGCTTCTCCATGGGGACCCTTTCCCACATGCTTGTCCCATGTATTGAGATAATCATATTTCTTCTTTAATCTGTGAATGTTGGCAGAGTTCAACGTGCAGGTTTACTAAGCATGCCGTTGGGATCAAGGCTTGAAAAAGAAAGACGAGGGGAGGGAGCTGGAGTGGGGAAATGCAGGTCTCAAGCTGTGATGGGGGCCTGACACCCCTGAGGCCATGAGGATCTTCTTAGCTGAGTTGCTTCCACAGTGGACCAGGTGTTTATGCATTCATCCAGTCATTGGTTGTGGGTTGTCCCTGGAAGGGAAGATAACCTTGAATGAAGCTGATGTGATTTCCGGAAGGTGAAGCCTGAATGAAGGTTGTGCAGTGGCAGCTCTCTCAACAGGTGAGCCAATGAGCCCCTCTTTGGAAGAGGATCTGGGTTGTGTCTCTCTGTGTCTCTTCCATAAGGTTCCTGGTAGTAGTATGTGTAATAGTAAACAAACAAACAAACAAAAAACCCTGGAAACAACCTAAATCTCTATCATTCAATAGTTAATAAACATATGTAGTATAGTCATATGATGAAAAAAATATACAGCAATGGCAATAAATAACTAATATCACATCTGTCAAGAACTGGAATCACCATCTGTCAGCATGCCTAAAGCCCAGAAACGTGATGTTAGTGAAAAAAGCAAGTGCAGAGAATAACATGTCTGTTATCTCTGTAAAAGTTGAAACCACTTAAAATACAGCTATACCCTGTTTATGGACCATAAATATATATGTATATGGAAAGTAATAAAATATTCATCAGAATCATATCTACTAACTTCATACTGTCTAGACAGGGAGGGTGGGAACTAGGATTAAGGAAAGGGGTTCAGAGGCCACAAATGTATTTGGAAGTTTTGTTTCTTTATTTTATTTTATTTTAATTGGAGGCTAATTACTTTACAATATTGTAGTGGTTTTTGCCATACATTGACATGAATCAGCTGTGGGTGTACATGTGTCCCCCATCCTGAACCCCCCGCCCAACTCCCTCCCCATCCCATCCCTCAGGGTCATCCCAGCGCACCAGCCCTGAGCACCCTGTCTCGTGCATCGAACCTGGACTGGCGCTCTGTTTCACATATGATAATCTACATATTTCAATGCTATTCTCTCAAATCATCCCACCCTCGTCTTCCCTCACAGAGTCCAAAAGTCTGCTCTTTATATCTGTGTCTCTTTTGCTGTCTCGCATATAGGGTCATCATTACCATCTTTCTAAATTCCATATATATGTGTTAATATACTGTATTGGTGTTTTTCTTTCTGACTTACTTCACTCTGTATAATAGGCTCCAGTTTCATGGACCTCATTAGAACTGATTCAAATGCATTCTTTTTAATAGCTGAGTAATATCCCATTGTGTATATGTACCACAGCTTTCTTATCCATTCTTCTGCCAATGGACATCTAGGTTGCTTCCATGTCCTAGGTGTTGTGAACAGTGCTGCGATGAACATTGGGGCACATGTGTCTCTTTCGATTCTGGTTTCCTCAGTGTGTATGCCCCCTCGGTGTGTGATCCCACCAGTGAGATTGGTGGGTCGTATGGCAGTTCTATTTCCAGGTTTTTAAGGAATCTGCACAGTGTTCTCCATAGTGGCTGAACTAGTTTGCATTCCCACCAACAGTGTAAGAGGGTTCCCTTTTATCTGCACCCTCTCCAGAATTTATTGCTTGTAGAGTTTTTGATAATAGCCATTCTGACCGGTGTGAGATGGTACCTCATTGTGGTTTTGACTTGCATTTCTCTGATAATGAGTGATGTTGAGCATCTTTTCATGTGTTTGTTAGCCATCTGTGTGTCTTCTTTGGAGAAATGTCTGTTTAGTTCTTTGTCCCGTTTTTTTATTGCATCGCTTATTTTACTGGAATTGAGCTGCATGAGCTGCTTGTATATTTTTGAGATTAATTCTTTGTCAGTTGCTTCGTTTGCTATTATTTTCTCCCATTCTGAAGGCTGTCTTTTTCACCTTGGTTATAGTTTCCTTCATTGTGCAAAAGCTTTTAAGTTTAATTAGGTCCCATTTGTTTATTTTTGCTTTTATTTCCATTACTCTGGGAGGTGGGTCATAGAGGATCCTGCTGTGATTTATGTCAGAGTGTTTTGCCTATGTTTTCCTCTAGGAGTTTTATAGCTTCTGGTCATACATTCAGATCTTTAATCCATGTTGAGTTTATTTTTGTGTATGGTGTTAGAAAATGTTCTAGTTTCATTCTTTTGCAAGTGGTTGACTGTTTTTCCCAGCACCACTTGTTAAAGAGATTGTCTTTTCTTCATTGTATATTCTTGCCTCCTTTGTCAAAGATAAGGTGTCCATAGGTGTGTGGATTTATCTCTGGGCTTTCTATTTTGTTCCATTGATCTATATTTCTGTCTTTGTGCCAGTACAATACTGTCTGGATGACTGCCGCTTTGTAGTATAGTCTGAAGTCAGGCAGGCTAATTCTTCCATTTCCATGGAAATCTTGTTTCTTTAAAAAAGATCATAAAAAAGATTGAAACTAACATATCTCAGTGCTAATATATGATGAAATTTGGTCTTGAACATGAATGTTTATTATATTTATTTTTTGACTTAAAAAAACTTTATTATAAAATTAATAATTTAAAAAATACCATGCAGTCATTAAAACAAAATTAATTATACCTATATTTCAAAAGCAATGTTAAATGAAAAGAATTTGCAGCAGGGTCTATACACATTATGATGCCATTTCAATTTTTTGTGTGTGTGGTTTTTCTTTTTTAGTTTGTTTCTTCTTTTTTTATATTTTTGCCATTTTAATTTTTAAGTAAGTAAAATGACATTCTATATTATTGATAGATGTGGTGCAAGTATTTTAAAGTGTAAGGGCAGGACACACACCAATGTTACCTGAACAGGTTTACCTCTGAGGAGAGGTGAGGAATAGTACTGCAGATGCAAAGGTTCCTGGACAGTCACGTTGGCTCAGTCTTGGTGTTGAGTACATGGCTCTTTATTGTATGACTCTCTGTATTTCTTGATATGTTTCAGATCGTTCATATTTTTAAAAATTAATTTATTTTTAATTGGAGGATAATTGCTTTACAATGTTGGGTTGGTTTCTGCCACACGTCAACATGAATCAGCCCCAGGTAGACGTGTTGGACACAGCTTAGTGACTGAACAACAACAGACACACTTGTCCCCTCCCTCTTGAACTTCCCTCCCACCTCCCACCCCATCCCACCCCTCTAGGTTATCACAGAGCACTGGGTTGAGCTCCCTGTGTCACACAGCAAGTTCCCACCGGCTATCTATTTTGCATATGGTAATGTTTATGTTTCAGGTTCCTATTTTTAATGAAGTAAACCTTCTATTCTGATTGGTCTTTCCCTTTGATTATAGTGAAAGCAACCACATAAGTATATGCCATCACTTGACTGGCATGAAAAGGAAAGGAAAAGAATGTCTATAACCTCCAGCTGCCATATCTTTCTGGTACATTCTTTACTGCACCCATATTTTCAAAACACTGACCATATCCTGGATTAAAAACAACAACCCCAGTGGCTTATGTACTCAGTTATTTTTGTGGTGTTAAACTGCATTGCTGCAGGAGGACAAAACACTGGCACAGGAGCCAGAAGTTAAGAGAAGAATCACGGTAGGCAAGTCCTGGGTCATGCATCTCTCCCATTAAAAAAAAAAAAAATGCAGATTTTATGGTTTAGATGAACCTAGTTCCAGGACAGGAGGCGTTGTGGTGGGGGTGGAGAGTAGGGTGGGATGAATTTAAACGTTAGGACTGATATATATACACTACTATGTGTAAAGTAGGTAACCGGTAGGAACCCACTATAAAGCGCAGGGAGTTCATCTTGGTGAAGATCTAGTGGAGTGACATGGGGAAGGAGGGGAGAGAAGTCCAAGAGGGAGGGAATATATGTGTACATACAGCTGAGTCACTTCATAGTACAGCAGAAAATAACACGACATTGTAAAGCGATTATACGCCAATAAATAAGAAAAACAAAAAATTTACAAACAGCTTACAAGGCTTAAAAAATCCAGATTTTATATAATTTTATGGAGAAAGGATAATAAGTTACCTATTTGCACCCCTCCATGTTATCCTCTGATCCCTACAAAGGGATTCTGGTGTTGTCTTTTTATTTAACATCAGTTACCATTTCTGTATATCCACCTAGTCCACACACTAGTCAGTGTTCCATAGGTTTCCATCTTGATCATGCACAACGGTTTACTTAGCCTTGTCACTATTGTTGAACTTTTGAGATTTTTCCAACTTTCCAGTATTATAAATAGCATTTCTATGACCATCTTTGTGCAAGCTACCTCTTTTCTTTCTGGTCATTTCCTTGAGGTATAATCCTAAAATGGAATTAGGCCAAAAGGTATGAATAGTTTTGTGACTCTTAAGTTCATATTCTAATATTATATCCACTTACCTTAGATCCAAAATAGTAGACTTACACATTTTAATATACTTTAAAATTTTAATAGATATGGAGTGATTTTTAAAAGGTGATTAATAAAAAGTTCTCTCAGCTGCTTTTTAAATAGTGTGTGTGTATGTGTCTAGTTATTAAAAGTCATACTCTCATTGTGAAAAAATAAAATCACGTAAGTGAAAGTACACTATAAACCCTGCTCTTAAAAGATTCCATGTTCCAATTTGACTTACACTCTTTCATATGATTCTATATGCAAGCAATAGTTTCATTCTTGAGACTTCAGGCAACATTTAGAAGTTCTTTAGAAACCCATTCAATTAATACATCCTGTGTGCTCGGGTCTCTTCTCTCTTGACTTTGCAATTCTTTCATTATTCCCTTTCTCTTCAAATCTGCACCCCTACTCTCTTCACCAGCTCTTTTTTTCTGAAACTTCCAATATAATCCAAAATCTTTATTTGCCATGTTAAACCTTTCAACTGCAAGTTTATTTTTATTCTTTACAATCTGTTCCAAGCCACAGCAGCATCTCAGAACAATATCCTTGACCCACCCCAGATAAGTGAAATCAAGATTTTAAAAGGTGGGGCCCAGGAATCTGCTTTTTCCAAACTTCCCCAGGTGATTTTTAAAAGAAGCAGGATGAAAACCACTGTGTTGCTCTAATTTCTGGAATCATTTCTCTGTGTCTGCTTGGTTTTACTTTTTTACTAATCGCTTTCTCCTTCAGTTCAGTTCAGTCGCTCAGTCGTGTCCGACTCTTTGCAACCCCATGAATCACAGCACGCCAGGCCTCCCTGTCCATCACCAACTCCTGGAGTTCACTCAGACTCACGTCCATTGAGTCAGTGATGCCATCCAGCCATCTCATCCTCTGTCGTCCCCTTCTCCTCCTGCCCCCACTCCCTCCCAGCATCAGAGTCTTTTCCAATGAGGCAACTCTTCACATGAGGTGGCCAGAGTACTGGAGTTTCAGCTTCAGCATCATTCCTTCCAAAGAAATCCCAGGGCTGATCTTCAGAATGGACTGGTTGGATCTCCTTGCAGTCCAAGGGACTCTCAAATTTTCTATAAACTGGACTCTTGAGTCTTTTGGTTTGCTGAAACCAATAACGTTCTTTAAAAAAAAAAAAAATCAAATTCAATGCCATTCAGTCCTGAGAATAGGCGATAGGTCTAGAAGTTTCCTTTTCTGCCCTTAATACGCTTTTTTGTTACTTTGCAAGTTTCATATTGATTTCAAAGTTTCATGTTTGTTAATGTAAGGTTACCTACTGCAACACTGTAAACTACTCCAAAACCTAGTGGCTTAAAATAACAAACCATTCCTTTGTTCCAATTCTGTGATGTGGGCAGGGCTGGATGGGGACTACTGGTGTCTACTCCTAGCGGTGTTGGCTGGGAATGCTTAACTGGGGGCCTGAGTGCGCATGAGGCTTGACTTGCGTGTCTAGTGCCCCAGTTGCCTCTTTCTCCAACAGGGAGAAAAAGGGAGGCTGGACTTTTTTTTACATAGTGTCTTGGGGCCCTCAAACTAAAAGCTGAGGTCATCAGATTTCTGAAGGCCCAACCCTGAGATCAGCAGGGTGTCACATTCTATAGGTTAGAGCAAGTCACAGGCCAGCAAGATTCAAGGAGAGAGGAAATAGACTCCACTCTGGCTGGAGAGGAACGGCGTGTATGAACAGGGACAAGAGGTTTCAAGCAGGGGAATATATGCATGTGCCAGACAAAGAGTATCGGTTGTAATTATTGAGTGATTGAATGAATGAACAAACAAATGAACAGAGTAACAAAAAGCATAGGACAGAAAATATTTTAAAATATACAGACAGTACATAGACAACAAAAATATCCTCATATAAAGGAAATGTACTTAATGGTAGAGACTGACTGCCTTCAGTTTTGTATCAAAAAGGAAACAGAGGGAAGCAGTAAATGTTTTACATTGAGACAGAATGTGTCAGGCAAGGCCAGACTGTGCGAGGTGAGGGATGCTTCAGCTAGACCAGGAGGAAGTCTCTATGGCGCCTAAGGGACTTAGGTGCCTAAGTCAGGCAGGACAGAGGTCAGATCCACAGAAGTCAGTTCTGGGTGTGGAACCAGAGCAGAAGAGAGATGTGAGAGAGATTCTGAGATCAGGGCAGCAAGTCCAGATCAGTCATGTCAGACTCGGCCACTAGAAACTCGGGATAGGAAAATTAAGGATAAAATAGAGACCCCGGCCAACAGGAGACCAGATACCAGGCATGAACATCAAGCATGGCCCTTGACCCCGTGCATGCTGCTCAGCTGGCCTGATCGGTGGGCTGGGGTCTAGGTCGACTGGGGCTGACCTGGTGCTGGGTTTGTCGGGACCTCTTTTCTGTTTCCTTACTGGACCATCTGTCCTATCTGAATTTCAGAAAGAAGTAGCTCTTAGTCGCTTTTTCCAGGTTTACCCAAAATGTAGCGTGGCCATAGCCTCCAAGATGGCCTCTGGTGACCCCCACTTCTTGGTGTTCATACCTATGTCTAGTCCCCTCTGACTTTATGAGTAAGAGTCTGTGTGACACGTCACTCAGTCGTATCCGACTCTTTGTGACCCCATGGACGCCAGGCTCCTCCGTCCATGGGATTTGCTAGGCAAGAGTACTGGAGTGGGTTGCCTTTTCCTTCTCCAGGGAACGTCCTGACCCAGGGATCGAACCTGGGTCTCCCGCATTGTAGACAGACGCTTTACTGTCTGAGCCACCAGGGAAGTCTGGTGTGGCACGTAGAATACGGCAAAAGTAATGATGTGTCCCTTCCAAAATCAGGCTGTTAAATACGGAGAGCTCCATCCTGGCTGTCTCTGTCTTTCTGACCACTCTGTGGGAAGGAAGTTGCCCAGCTGTGAGCAGCTCTATGGCGAGGCCATGTGGCGGGTGGGAAGTGGGAACTGAGGCCTCTGGCTGACAACCATGTGAGTGAACTTGAAAGTCAGCTTCTCCAACCTAGTTGAGCCTTGAGATGACTGCAGCCTCTGCTAACGATTTAACTTCAACCTTATGAGAGACCCCAAGGCAGTCACATCCAGTTAGGTCCCTGCAGAATTCATGACCCTCCGAAATTATGTGAGATAATGTGGAGTTTCAAGTTGCCAAGTTTGGGTAATCTATTGTGTAGCAATAAACACCTAATACATGTGGCCTGTATCAGAATTTTCTGGAGAGCTTATTGAACAGGTAACTCTCCAGTTGAAAAAACACTATCAGATGAAAAAACTCTCTTGGAGTAGGGTCCAGTCATCTATACTTTTAGCAAGCTTCTGAGCTGATTCTTGGGTGCTAAGTGCCCTGCTAAGTTGTGTCTGACTCTTTGCAACCCTATGGACTGCCAGTCTCTTCTGTTCATGGGATTCTCCAGGCAAGAATACTGGAGTGGATTGCCATGCCGTCCTCCAGGGGATCTTCCCAACACAGGGATCAAACCTGGGCCTCTTATGTCTCCTGGATTGGCAGAAGGGTTCTTTACCAGTAGTGCCACCTGATTCTGTGTACTTTCAAATTTGAGAATGTCTTATGCGTTTAATCCCTTAGAATTACTTCTTCCAAATGAATTTGCATTTTAATCCTAATTTCTATGACCCTTAAGCAATAAGTATTACTGAAGGCTTAAACACTAAACCCAGAGATTCTGATGCTTTGGGGTTCAGGACATTATTTCAAATATTGCAAGTTTTCTTGATATGTTTGAAACAACTAAAAGACAAAATGAGTGCTAAGCAAGCCAACGATGGTTATAACCAATCACTGCTGTTGTACAGACTTGTCCTTAAAGTGTCTGTGTTAAACATGCTTTTCCCTGGTAACCCTTCAGCCTTGAGGATGGATTTATTGCTCTGTGTGTGCTTGCTCATAAACTCAAGAGGCCAAGTTTTTCCACATTCCAACAGGAGTATGTCAGGCTTTGTGCTAGGCATGCATTAGGCCTCACCCTTATTTTTGCCATCTCTTCTATGCCCTTTTATATATCCAACTCACCACAATGTCCCACTGGTAAAAGATTCTACCTGGTTGGGTACCGTAGCTTAAACTCTTGCTAATACTCAGCAATAGAGAGAGTTGTTCTATTAGTTAGGGTTCTGACATGAAAAATATTACATCTTCAAATTGTGATCATTCAAGAAGAGTTTAATGAAAGGAGGGTGAACAAAGGTGTAAGGTGAGAGTAGGGAAACACAGACATAGACGCTAGTGGCAGAGCCATCCCTAGTGCAAGAGGAGGGGTCGGCTCTAGAGCTGAAGGGGAGGGGGCTGTGCAGAGAGGACCACTTGTCAGGAGCCGAGAGCTTTGGCAGGAGGAGGCCCTCAGCCTCCAGGGAACCCCGTGTGGGGAAAGTAGGAGAATAATACCCAGACCATACTTTCTTCCCTTCCTCTTATCTCTTCCCAGTGCTCCTACATTGGTCAAACCCAACAGGAAGCCAGAGGTAAGACAGTTCGTGGAGGTAGTTCATAAAGATCAGCATCTTAGAGAAGGGTGGGCGGTGGATCTGGGGTTACAGAGATGGGAGAGATATAGAAGATGCCTGACACAGATATCCATCTTTGCATAAGGCTGTCCTGAGAATTATTCAGACCTAAAACGAACTACTTCAAGGTCAATGAGACATAGCTTATTTAATAATCTGAAATTTCACGCATGCTTGTTGTTTCCAAAACCTCATGACCACAAACACAGCAGTCATATCCTCTTTAAGCCTTCATATTTCTCAGCCGCATCTTACCATTTTATTCTATTTCAATCTGTGAACCTACCTTTGTGGTGATTTTACTTAGAAGTTGTCGAGGAAATGGGCTATCAGAAATTGAATCTGGACTTCCCTGGTGTTAGAGTGGACAAGAATCTGCCAGCCAATACAGGGGACATGGGCTGGCTCCCCAGTCTGGGAAGATCCCACGTGCCAGGGAGCAGCTAAGCCTGTGTGTCACAACTGCTGAGCCCACACGCTGCAACTCCTGAAACCTGAGCACCCTATAGCCCGTGCTGCAAAAAGAGAGAAGCGGTGACAGTGAGAAACCTGGGCCCTGTAGTGGGCAGCAGGTCCTGCGCACGGAAACTAGAGAAAGCCTGTACAGCAGCCAAGACCCAGTGCAGCCAAAAAAAAAAAAAAAAAAAAAACGGTGACTCTGTGATTGGATGCCAAAGTTAGAGGAAGATGAAAGTGTCTTCACTTTCAGTAGAATGTTGGAGAAGGTTCAGAGATAGAAATGGACACCTGGACATATAAGCCTGAAGTGAGTGGAAGGAAAGAATGGACTGGGAGGAAAGAGTTAAATAGTTCGAGGAGCACTTCTGAATGTTTTTCCACATAAGAAACAAATGGTTAGATTGACTCCACAAACACTTCCTAATTGGTAAGAGTGGTCTGTAGATGGTCCTCTTCTCCCCATTTGGGGGGTTAAGCAGGGGCTTTGCCAGCAAAAATTCAGTGCCCAGTAATTCTTCACTTCTATGGGCTTTGGACCTCTGAAATGTGGTACAGTGGAGAGGAGGTACTTTGTGATACTAGAGCATAAAACCCAGGGTCTGGAAGGGATCGTTTACCACTATGAATCTACTTTACAACTTTCTTGCTATGCTGCTTTTCAGTCATTTACATGTGGCTAGTGTTAAGGACGGAGAAGGTGATGGCACCCCACTCCAGTACTCTTGCCTGGAAAATCCCATGGACAGAGGAGCCTGGTAGGCTGCAGTCCATGGGGTCGCAAAGAGTCAGACACGACTGAGCGACTTCCCTTTCACTTTTCACTTTCATGCATTGGAGAAGGAAATGGCAACCCACTCCAGTGTTCTTGCCTGGAGAATCCCAGGGACAGGGGAGCCTGGTGGGCTGCCATCTATGGGGTCACACAGAGTCGGACACGACTGAAGTGACTTAGCAGCAGCAGCAGCAGTGTTAAGGAGCTCAGCATTTTAATAAGCAGCTTTCCCATTCTTTGCCTGTGTGTGTGTGAGTGTGTGCCCGCACGCGCCCAGTCACTCAGTCACGTCCAGCTCTTTGCAACCCCATGGACTGTAACCCACAAAGCTCCCCTGTCTACGGAATTTTCCAGGCGAGAAGACTGGATAAGGTTGCCATTTCCTCCTCCAGGGGAATCTTCCCAACCCAGGGATCGAAGCCTTGTCTCTTGTTCCTCCTGCATTGGCAGGCAGGTTCTTTACCACTGTGCCATCTGGGAATCACTCTTTGCCTGTGTGTGTGTGTGGCGGGGGGGGGGGTGGGGGGGGGGTGGGGGTGGGGTTTAGTCACTCAGTCATGTCCGACTCTTTGCGACCCTATGAACTGTAGCTCTCCAGGCTCCTCTGTCTATGGAATTCTCCAGGCCTACTCGATCATAAAACACTTTTCCCTAAGGGCAGAGATATGTTTTCTTATAACTTCTGCCTGTTAATTTTTTTTCGCCCATTGATTCTTTTGATGCCATCTAGATAGATTTAGAATAATTGGTTCCTTCTGCCAAATGAAAAACTCTCTAAATGCTATCCTTCCTTTTATTTTTCCTTCCAACTTTCTTTTATCCTGGTGAAATAACTAACGATAAACAAATATACATCATTTTTTTCCCCTTTTTGCTGTGCAGTGTGGCTTGCAGGATCTTAGTTCCCAACCAGGGACTGAACCTGGGGCCCCAGCAGTGAAAATGCTGAGTCCTAACCACTGGACTCCCTCGGTATGTGTGATATGTTATTGCCCACCATGACCCAGACACTGGCCTAGAGGTTTTCTGGCAGGGGAGCTGGCCATGCTGCTGTCACGTGAGATCTAATTATCAGTCGCTTCAGTCGTGTCTGACTGTTTGCGACCCTATGGACTGTAGCCCGCCAGGCTCCTCCGTCCATGGGATTCTCCAGGCAAGAATACTGGACTGGGTTGCCATTTCCTCCTCCAGGGGATCTTCCCAACCCAGGAATAGAACCTGTGTCTCCTGTGGTTCCTGCATTGCAGATGGATTCTTTACAGCTAAACCACCAGGGAAGCCCTCGAGTTCCCTGACTGGGGATCAAACCTGTAGTGGAAGCACAGAATCTTAACCAGTGGGCCATCAGGGAATTCTACGGCCTAGAGGTTTTGTACACTGTATTGTCAATCTTTATAAAAAGTTGAGGTCAGCATTTTCATGCTCGTTTTACGGGTGAGGTCATATAAGTTCTATGTGGCTGAGCTCGGAGTAGAAAGCAAGCCGTGTGAGTCCAAGTTTCAGCTTTCCCCAGTTGCAGTTCCTTCATTTCCTGAGTTTCTCAGCATCCTGGTCACTCTCTGGATTAGTACTTCCCGAAGCAATATTTTTCAAAATCTGGTTGAGCTGAATAGTCATTGTTCTTACAACCAAAGAAAAAGAAAAAAAAATTTTTTTTGGAGGACATCGTGCTAAACAAAATGAAGAAGTTCTGTATTTTAGGGCTTCTCAGAGCCTTGAGTAACCTAGGTGCGTTGTGAAGCTCTAGGAAGAATAAAGAATATTTAGGGTTTTCTTTCTTCCTTTTATTTTCTTTCTCCCTCCACCCCATCCTCCAGCCTCCAAGGTTTTCTAATCTTATTTGAGACTGGGACTCTTTGGGGCATGGAAGATTTTACAGAATGATGTTTACCAGTCTTCACTTTGGTGGGTGCTAAGTTGCTTCAGTCACGTCCGACTCTTTATGACTCTGTGGACTGCAGCCCACCAGGCTTCTCTGTCCGTGGGATTCTCCAGGCAAGAATATTGGAGTGGATTGCCATGCCCTCCTCCAGGAGATTTTCCCAACCCAGAGATAGAACCTGCGTCTCTTACGTCTCCTGCCTTGGCAGATGGGTTCTTTATCGCTAGCACCACCTGGGAAGGCCGTTCACTTTGGTGCATTTTTTAAAATTAGTACTGTTTTGAAGATGTGGCCATACCAAAGTGAGGATGATAATCTTTCGGGTAACTGGCCAGTAAACAAAAAAATCCTGTTACACGTGTAATTTTAGCTTTACTGAAACAAAATCTTCTTTCAACACACTGATAACTGAGATAATTCCTTAATTCAACTGAGTAGAATTGAATTGAATTGTTTTTTGGTACCAGGACACTCTATATGTAGCCAGTCTCTATTCTAACAGTGGGGAAAAAAAACACACCACATGCTATAATAGGCACTAGCATTCTTTGAGCAGCAAAAGTTTTTAGGAAAATGTCTTGAAAAAAAATAACATTCATTTAAAAAAGCATGCTTTATTAAAATAATACTTGATATTAGCTGTACTTGATAAAAATAATAGTGATGTGGAGACTGATTTTTAAAATGCTGAATCAAGTTTTTGTGGCATGATGTCAGGAAATTCTCTCTCCCTTTGTTTTAACTCTGAACAAAGTTGCAAGATTTTATCACTTAGCTTCCCACTGATTTAAATTCAGTTTGTTTAGGTTTCACAAAGCCTCCTCTCCGTGTTTAGATTTAACATAATAGACTACAGCGCTCAACTTCCTGAAAGCTGTGCTCTTTTATTCATATGTATTCTCTTTTATTACTCATTTCTTGAAATTGAAGTGTTAGTCGTTCAGTCGTGTCCGACCTATTGCAATCCCATAGACTGTAGCCCACCAGGCTCCTTCATCCATGAAATTCTCCAGGTAAGAATACTAGAGAAGGTTGTCATTTACTTCCCCAGGGGATCTTCTTGACCCAGGGATCAAACATGGGTCTTCTACATTGCAGGCAGATTCTTTACCATCTGACCCACCAGGGAAGTCTTGTATTTAAATCTTTGAATATTGGTTAAAAACAAAAACAAACAAGAAAACCTTACTTTGAGACATTTTAAAAATGTCTAGCACAAGATTGAATCTTGGGGTTCCGAATTTTTTAGTATTAAATGTCTCTGAAGGAAGAATGATAGACTTTCATTTCCAAATCTATCATATAAGAGAAGTTACAGTAAACCTGTAATGTAACTGATGACAGTAAGTTTATCTCCCATAACCAAAGATTCGATTCTTAGAAGAAATGGTGTGTTATAACTTCCCCTGCTTATTCCTTCTTTCCCTTTTAGAAACTACATTGAAGGCTCTTGCTCTGAGATAACAGAAAATAAACATCCAAGTCCCTGCCCCTGGTTTCTTGCACAAAGCTCTCGAGACTCTTGCAGTTTCCTAAGTGAAAAGACCACTTGGATGGAACGTCTCTTGTTTTGATATTTGTCCTTGACTCCATCCCTGTCACAGGGCTCCTGAAACTCTTGTGGATTCCTAAGTAGTAAGAGCACAAGGGCCATCTTTTGCTATTTTAGGGCAACTCTAGCAGGCTCCTGGAAGGGGGCTGTTCACCAGAAAAACCAAGCCATGATTAGAAGCCTGGAGTTTTCAATCCTACCCCTCATCCTCCAGGCAGGAGAGAGGGCTGGAAATGGAGTTCACAATGGATCATGCCTGCTTGAGAAAGCCTCCATCAAATTACAATAGTACAGGACTCAGGGAGTCCAAACTGATGCACACCCCCAGCAGAAGGGTGGCACACCCCAACTCCTGTGCTTGCATCCTCCCAGACCTCTTCTGAACATCTGTTCATCTGTATCCTTTATCATATCCTGTAATAACCTGATAAACGTGTTTCCCTGAGTTTTCTGAGCCACTCTAGCCAGTTAATGGAACCTGAGGAGGAGGTCACAGGAACCCTCCATCTGTAGCCAGACTGGACAGAAGTTGTGAGTAACCTGAGGATCAGCTGATTGCAACTGACATCCAAAGTAGAGTGGGAAGTGTCTTGTGGGATTGAGCCCTTAACCTATGGGACTTGACATTAGTATTAGCACTGGGTTAACTTGTATGGCAGAAAGTGAAGAGGAACTAAAAAGGCTCTTGATGAGAGCAAAAGAGGAGAGTGAAAAAGTTGGCTTAAAGCTCAACATTCAGAAAACAAAGATCATGGCATCTGATCCCATCACTTCACGGGAAATAGATGGGGAAACAGTGGAAACAGTGTCAGAATTTATCTTTTGGGGCTCCAAAATCACTGCAGATGGTGACTGCAGCCATGAAATTAAAAGATGTTTACCCCTTGGAAGAAAAGTTATGACCAACTTAGATAACATATTGAAAAGCAGAGACATTACTTTGCCAACAAAGGTCCGTCTAGTCAAGGCTATGGGTTTTCCAGTGGTCATGTATGGATGCGAGAGTTGGACTGTGAAGAAGACTGAGAGCCGAAGAATTGATGCTTTTGAACTGTGGTATTGGAGAAGACTCTTGAGAGTCCCTTGGACTGCAAGGAGATCCAACCAGTCCATTCTAAAGGAGATCAGCCCTGGGTGTTCTTTGGAGTGAATGATGCTAAAGCTGAAACTCCAATACTTTGGCCACCTCATGCGAAGAGTTGACTCATTGGAAAAGACTCTGATGCTGGGAAAGATTGGGGGCAGGAGGAAAAGGGGACAACAGAGGATGAGATGACTGGATGGCATCACCAAGTCGACGGACGTGAGTTTGAGTGAACTCCGGGAGATGGTGATGGACAGGGAGGCCTGGTGTGCTTTGATTCATGAGGTCGCAAAGAGTCGAACACGACTGAGCGAATGAACTGAACTGAACTGAACTGAACTGAACTTGTAGGATGCTCAGCTGGTGTTACAGAGAAGTATTTGGTGTGGAGCAAATCTCACCCCACCCCACCCCCACATCTGGTCATCAGAAGTATCAGAAATGAAGTGTCCTGAGTGAATAGTAAAGGAGATGCATGGGGCAGAAAGATAGGAGTGTAAACTCAGGTTTTTCCAAAAACACTTGCCATCAATCTTCTATTTGGAACATAAAAAAATGTCACAGCCCTCTCTTTTAAGATGCCTGACCCTAAAAACAACTGACCTTTACCATGCCCTCTTATTAGATGGTTCAACTCATTTTGTAGGAACACCACCAAAAAGAGTCTTCAGATTTCTTAAATCCTGCTTTATCCAATCAGGAGATTTATGATCTCTTTGAATTGTTGCACAAAAGAAAAAAAAAGTCATTTTGAAACTCATGGAGGATTAACAATATTTAATTTAACTTAAAGATTCTGGAAAACAGGTTAAGGTTAAGAAATCCCCAAACTCTTTCTGTTCTGGATATTGGCTTATTACAAAGAACTACTCTTCCCCATGTGATGCGCATAAAACTCATGGATGCTCCATTTATTTATCTATAATAAAGCCAGACATAGATCTTCTAAATTTCCATCCTCTGTCTCATAAGTGGAATTGGAAGGAATTGGGATCAGAAAGAAAGCGCTTGTTAACGGGTTAATTTAGCTGGTAAAGAATCTGTCTGCAGTGCGGGAGACCTGGGTTCGATCCCCGAGTTGGGAAGATCCCCTGGAGAAGGGAATAGATACCCACTCCAGTATTCTTGCCTGGAGAATTCCATGGACAGAAAATCCTGGCAACCTACAGTTCATGGGGTTGCAAAGAGTCAGACACGACTGAGCAAATTTCACTTTCACTCCCAGGCTGAGCTGACATAGCTCAGCCTTAAAGGTTTCTGCTGAAAGTAAGTTGACCTCAGGGCAAAACATTCTCTGAACTACTATCAGATCAGCGATCTCACACTTTCATCCCTCCCACCTCGCACTCTCTCTAGCCTAGTATACTGTCTGTAAAAGAAAAGCCCTTTTCGCATGTGCCTGCATGCGTGCTAAGTTGCTTCAGTCGTGTCTGACTCTTTGAGACCCTATGGACTGTAGCCTGCCAGGCTCTTCAATCCATGGGATTCTTTAAACAAGAATACTGGAGTGAGTTGCTGTGTCCTCCTCCAGGGGATCTTCCTGACCCAGGGATTGAACCAGTGTCTCATATCTCCTGCACTGGCAGGTGGATTCTTTACCACTAGCATCACCTGATATCTCTAATTAGAGATACCAAGGGAGCATATCATGCAAAGAGGCACACAATAAAGGACAGAAATGGTATGGACCTAACAGAAGCAGAAGATATTAAGAAGAGGTGGCCAGAATACACAGAAGAACTATGCAAAAAAGATCCTAATGATCCAGATAACCACAATGGTGTGATCACTCACCTAGAACCAGACATCTTAGAGTGTGAAGTTAAGTGGGCCTTAGAAGGCATCACTATGAACAAAGCTAGTAGAAGTGATGGAATTCCAAATCCTAAAAGATGATGCTGTTAAAGTGCCACATTCAATGTGCCAGCAAATTTGGAAAAAGCAGTGGCCACAGAACTGGAAAAGGTCAGTTTTCATCCCAATCCCAAAGAAGGGCTGTTCCAAGAAATGTTCAAGCTATTGCACAATTGCATTCATCTCACATGCTAGCAAAGTAATGCTCAAAATTCTCCAAGAGAGGCTCTAACAGTACATGAACTGAGAACTTCCAGAGGTACAAGTTGGATTTAGAAAAGGCAGAGGAACCAGAGATCAAGTTGCCAACATCTGTTGGATCATAGAAAATGCAAGAGAATCCCAGAAAAACATCTACTTCGGCATCATTGACTACACTAAAGCCTTTAACAGGGTAGATCACAACAAACTGTGCATAATTTTTAAAGAGATGAGAATACCAGGCCTCCTTACCTGCCTCCTGAGAAACCTGTATGCAGGTCAAGTAGCATCAGTTAGAACTAGACATGGAACAACGGACTGGTTCCAAATTGGGAAAGGTGTACATCAAGACTGTATATTGTCACCCTGCTTATTTACTGTAAATACAGAGAGTACATCATGAGAAATGCTGGGCTGGATGAAGCACAAGCTGGAATCAAGATTACCAGGAGAAATATCAATACCCTCCGATATGCAGATGACACCATCCACAGCATGTACGATCCTCCTGCACCTGGGGTCAAACCCATATCTCCTCCTTTGGCAAGCAGACTCTACCACTGAGCCACCAGGGAAGTCCCTAAAGAAAGTCTTTTTAAAGGTTTGGAGCTATAGATAACATCTCACTCAGCCAACTGGGACCCCATTCAAGCTGAGAAGATTGTATTGGTATAATTTTAAGCAATATTGTTTTTAATACAATCAGTCATTCATCAAAAACTATAGATTATCTCAGCATTAACTGGATAATTTCATCAAATGAGAGAATGACAATTCTTTAAGAATCCAAATTTCATATGTGGTTAAAACTGTATTTATATGTGGGAAAGTTGATGAGAAAAAACTGACATCATATGTAACTGAAAGTATGAATGTATATATATACACATATGTTTCTTTCTCTCACTGAATTTTTCACTGGGTAAAGGTAGCACTGTTTGCGGGTTTTCACTATGAAAATCTTCGTAATAATTTGAAGAATTGTGCACTACCTGTGTTAAATAATTGTTAACACTTCATCTTATTTTCATTTTTATCCTTCCTGTATACGTGCTGTTTGTGTCCTGTTGCTGTATAGTTGCTAAGTTGTGTCTGCCTCTTTTGAGACCCCATGGACTGTAGCCCACCAGGCTCCTCTGGCTGTGGGATTTCCCAGGCAAGAATCCGGAGCGGGTTGCCATTTCCTCCTCCAGGGGGTCTTCCTGGCCCAGGGATCAAACCCGAGTTTCTTGCATTGCCAGGCGAGTTCTTTCCCACTGAGCCACCAGGAAAGCCCATTTTTGTTTTAGTTATTTGAAATTAAGTTGTAGACATTGTGAAACTTCACCTTTAAAAATTTAAGCATGTAGAACCCAAGAATAAGGGCACTCTATAGTGTTGAATAATACATAAACATCAACTTAGCACCTCTTACTGCTTGTATTTAAATAAACATTGTATTCTAATGGCAGGGAATTCTTGTGACACAATTGGCCCTGAACTTATAAGCATTTGGGCTGAACTACAAACATTCATTTCTTAAGTTCCTACAGGTTTTGAGTTGTTGAACTACATTGGTTGGATGGGAGGTTACAGAGACACAGTTCATATCTGAGGCCCCAGTGGTATTAATAGTCCTACATCTAGACAACAGATGAACAATGATGGCATAAGAATGGTAAAGGCAAAGAGAACTTGGAAACTTTAATTCCATTATTCTATGTGACCGCTTGGATTTGTTATTTGGGTTTAAACTTTAAAACAGTGAAACAGTTTGAATGCAAGGTGAAATATTTTTGTTTGATAGTTTTACGTTTTTAATGTCAAAACAACGTTTAGTTTTGTGGACAGACTTCAGATATGAGCTAGGCCTGATTTCATAAAGACTTACCAGGATTTGGGACAAATACTAAAACCTGTGACCTGGAGCAGGATGGAATCCCTGAGCAGAAAGCTGACAAGTTTTAATTCATGCATGAAATATCTCAGTTACCTTGTATAATACCTTTATTTTAGTTGGAATTATTCTTGTTTAAATGCAATTAAATTCTAATTGTAAGTGGATAAGGTAGGGGGTTCCTGGGGAAAGAAAACCAGGCATGGCTTTCTTGACATAAGTGAAGCTATTTTTGGCCTAAAGCATTGTGTGACTAAGTCTAGCTGCAATGCTTGCCCTTGAACACGTCTCAGTAGTTAATGATCTTAAGGGGATAAAAGAGTGAAGAAACAAGCTACTGATAAAAGGCAAGAGAAGTAACAACAGTAACAACAATATTGTTAGTTGTAAAGGTTCCCATTTCTATTCAATGGTAAAGATTAGCTTGGAGTGCTGAATCACCACATCAACTGCAACCTAAGGGGTGATGATTTTGATCTTTTCTGGCCCTTTGGATTTCAGTTCATTGAAGCTTGGACTCTGTAGACTGCCTGAACCCCTTGGAGAAGCCCCTTGCTTCTTTCTCCTGATCTTTGGCTTGGTTGTGTCTTTTGGCTTGACACCCACCAAGAAGTGAACCTAGTGTTTGAGAAACATAATGTTATCATTCATTACTGTGAAAGGCCAACATGTTGGTGTAATTTTTCCCCTTAAGATTAATGTCGTTAAACAGGATGAATTCATTACATTTTAGGGTATGTAATCTTTGTTTTGTTATGTCTTTATTTTACTGACATGTTTTATACATACAAAATTCAATCAATTAAAAATATACTGTCAATTTTTCTGGCCATTATCAATTTGATTTCATGATTATTACTGGAAAATATTTGTTGTATAGAGAGTTAGGAATTTAGGTCAGGTCCAGACATCAAATAAAACAGGTATGTCAATGATCATGCATTAAAAAAATTAGCAATAATCCCCTATCATTATCAAAACCCAACCAAGTGGCACATTTTAGGCTCTAGATTTTTCAGTACTTGGTCAGATCCAGCAGGGAGAAGGGCATTTGATATTACTATTAACTATTCCTCTAGAAAATAAGGTAAAACAAGAGAGAGGAAACAAAATTATTAAAGATTAGTTAAACAATAACAACCACCACCCCCGTTATAAAGTATGAAGAGAGATTTTGTTAATTGGGCTAACAGAAAATAAAGCACAACAGCTTGCAGAAGTTTACAGCCTTGCTTCATCTAGAAAAGAACTGCCACAGGTAGAACGAGGATATTCTGGAAGGGTTGATAATTTGGGAGCTCCAGGGCCAGCCTGTGGTGGTCACAGACTCTGCCGGCAGCTTGATGACAATTCTAGGAGGTATGAGTGCTTTCTTTCTGCTACCGCCTCAAAATCCCTCAGGTCAGTAGTAAGTGAAAACGTGATTTTGTTTCTTCCTTCCAATTCTGGAAAATCTTTCACCACTTTGTCTAAGATTTCTCCCACTGTCTCCTTTTCTCCACATGGGGAGTGCAGTAGAGGAGACAGGATAAAAGGCTCATCTGGGTGAGTTTTAATCTTTTCATACTTGGATAAATTACTTTCTCTTCATTTGAGAAACTGAGAGAATTATAGTGATAACAGTTAACATGGTATAGTGAAAACTCACTCTGCTTCAGAAGAATCTATGCCTGTATTACTTTTTTTAACCTTCACAACAACCCTATGAAGTCACAACTGTTTTTAATCCTTTTAACAGAAAGGAAACTAAAGTAACCTGCCTATATTTGTGATAGGCTCCTCTTAATCACACTACTGTTCTTAACAAGTAGAGAGGTTGAGAGGATTAAATAAAAGCATGCACATGAAACTCTTGGATTAGTGCTGACAGTGTTGAATTTTGCCTTGAGGCCTGTGATCCTGGAAAATAGTTATGGTTAAAGAAATCCTTCTACCCTTTGTGTTCTGGAAAACGGTTTACAGCAAAGAATGATCCTTCCCCATAGATTTACATAAGACTCTTGGGTGCTCACTTGTTTTCCTGTGATAAAGGCCAAACAGGGATCCCTCAAGTTCCTATTCTTTTTCTCATGATGAGTTGAACTATTTTGTCCCCACTGATCAATCAGAACAAAACGTTTGTTAAGCAAACTTTGATTAGGATTCTCAATCTTCCCTCAATCTCCTCTACTTTTTTGTTTGTTTGTTTTTTGAAAGTTTTGAATTAAGTTTTATTTGGGGCAAAATGACTGCTGCCCAGGAGACAGCACCTCAGATAGCTCTGAGAAACTGTTCCAAAGAGGCCAGGGAGGAAGGTCAGCATATATGTGATTTTGGTGAAGGGGGAATACATGCAATCAAGCATGTATTTTTCCAGAAGCTTTCTGCTAGTCACTAGGAGCAGTCATTACTACGAACATTTTATAGTGCTTTTCTAGATATGAGGAGATACAAGAATTGAAGCCCCTCTGCTTTGACCTGTCCTCAGTAAAACTTAGCTTGCAGCCCTTCCTTAATAGCTTCTCGTGAAAATAGGTTGACCTCAGGGTAACACATTCTCTGAATTATCAAATCAGTCACTCCAGCACTTACATCTCACGCTCCCACTTTACATTCTTTCTAGCCTTGTTTACTCCTCCCTCTGAATAGCACATTTTACCTAATCTCTGAGACACTTGCACTTGTCTTATTTTCAGGGAATCCTCCCTATCACATGAAAACCCGCTTCCTATTACCATAAACTTCTTCCACTGCCACCTCGCATCCCTGAAATAATCCTTTCACATGGAGCTTCTCCTTGACTAAGTCTGGATTTGTTTTTTTAGCAGTGCCTGAACATACTAAGTACTCAATAAATATTAGCTACTATTATTATATTTCCTTGTATCTTATTCCATTGTCCTGTGCTAAAACTTTGCTGGTATAAGCAGGAAGCAATGGAGGAAACCAACTTTCTCCTTATGCCCGATGGGTCTATATTAATCTTAGTCCCCAAAGGAAGTGGATTAATCAAATCTGGGTATTTTGAGCAGGATATATCTATAAGGGAGACTAGTTACAAATGTTTGGCTGGTGGAGGAGAACCACCAGTAATAATAGCAATAGAGTATTTACCTTCTCTGGATCTGAGAGGACTGAAGAGGCAGATGCTGCCAGAACCTGGAAGGACAGAGTCATGTGGACCAAGCCGATCTGAGAGCAGCATTGACCTTCAGTCAATCAAATGACCCAGCCAACCTCGAGCAGGCAATAGATATCTCACCTTACTGTCCTCTCTCCCTTGGATGTTCTGCTGTGGCATTCTCCTGACTAAATCCAACAGGAACGCAGGGACATAGGAACCCGGCTAATGTAATTCACACAAGTGAGCCGCAAGGGCCGGAAAGTTAGATGGAAGAGGGCGGAGATCTGGAGGGACAAATGGAAAACGTCTGTAACAAAGAAGTTCGCAGGTTTCTGTGTGTTGTCAGTTGGGTCCTTGGAAACAGACTCTGAGACCAATTGTCACGTGCAGAAGGTTTATTAAGGCTTTCATTCAGGAGACACAGCTTTAAGGAATTGGGGGAGGCAAAACGCCAACAGAGAGAGAAACTGGCTCATGATTCAAGTGCAACCCAAGGCCTCAGCCTGTACTATCAGGACTTCTGAAACTGGGACGGTTTTTCAGAGTCATCCCCAAACTGAGACCTTGGAGGTAGCCCTTTTCACTATGTGTCAGCTAGATAGATTATGACCTGGGGCTAGGGCTTGGGGCAGACACCAGGGAGCAGCTTTCTGGAGCAGGCTGTCAGGTGTATCTGTCCCCAGGTCTCTCAGTGTTTGCAGAGAGGCATGTTTGCACCGGGATGTGGCTGAGCCTACCAGGGGACTGTACACCATCTGAAGAACAGTGACCTCTGTTACTCTTGTATCTTAAGCAGCTAGCGTAAGAGTTTCTCTAATGGTTCAAGAACAAAGGCACCTTAAAACAAAGTGGTTGAACATAGGTGATAGCTGCTCAAAACTTCGAAATCTTGTGGGTTATCACTTGAAAAGGGATAAATCTCATTGTCCTGCAAACCAGTTTGAACTTGTTCACTTATTGGACAATCCTTACTTTTTCATGGGGCTGAACATAGATCCCTAACCATTAAAGGTTTTAAATATCCTTCAAAAGATGGCCTTTCAAAATTTAAGGGACCCAGGAAAAAGGTGTTGAGATCAAACTTCACTCTCAAGAAAGTCATTTTTTCTTACTGGAACATAAGCCCTTTTGCCATAGCAAATCATACAGATAAGCTTCTGTATGCTTATGATATAATTTTTTTAAGTTGAAGTACAGTTGATTTATAATATTG
Organism: Budorcas taxicolor; assembly: GCF_023091745.1. Taxonomy (NCBI): domain Eukaryota; kingdom Metazoa; phylum Chordata; class Mammalia; order Artiodactyla; family Bovidae; genus Budorcas; species Budorcas taxicolor. The sequence goes on along the minus strand of NC_068919.1, from coordinate 10,431,864 downwards.
TGTCAATTTCTACTGTGTAGCAAAGTGATTCAGTTTTATACATATATATATACACACACACACACACACACACACACACATTCCTTTTTAATATTCTTTTCCATTATGGTCATCATAAGATATTGAATATAGTTCTCTATACTATACCTTGTTTATCTATTCTGTACATAATAGCTTACATCTGCTGACCCCAACCTCCCACTCCATCCACCCCCTAAACCCTCCCTCTTGGCAACAACAAGCTTGTTCTCTACTTTTGTCTGAGCCAAGCTGCTTATAGGATCTTAATTTCCCAACCAGGGATCGAACCCAGGCCCACAGTAGTGAAAGTACAGAGTCCTAACCACTGGACAACCAGGGAGTTCCCCATGGGTCTGTTCTCTATGTCCATGAGTCTGTTTCTACTTCAAAGATAGGTTCATTTCTGTCATACTTTAGCTTCCACATGTAAGTGGCATATGATAAAGTTTTAACAGCACATCTTATGAGAAGAGTCTTGATAAGCCATCATTTCCACCAGGTTCTACCAGAAATAATGGCTCAAGTTCCGATCGCTGCCTCCCGTGGTCCTCACCAGAATTCAAACAGCCCCATGCAGAGGGGCAGGTTATGCAGGTGCCTGGCTGTACATTTTGCAGCTAATTCACTCTGGCAGGCATGTCAGGAAACGATGCTGTTCAGAATCAAATGTTCCACAGGAACATTACTGGACTTTTTCTATGGCTGAGTGGCAAAACTGATGATACCTACTCTGAAAATTTTCCAGGCCAAACTTAAGTGTACGAGACTCTGGCCAAACATTCTTGCTAGGAAGACGAGTCCTATGCAATTCTGTAGGTTTGTGTTTTTCTCTAGCGACCTCAAACAGGTACCAGAATAGAAGCAAAGGTGTTTTGTGAGGGAAAATTTTGGCTTTGGCTCAGATATTCTGAAGTTCATCTTCCCTCAGAACAGAGAATTTGGAACAGGGTATTTTGCAGGTTTTTGTTTTTTCTTCTTTTGTTTTGTTCCCCAACCAGAGATTGAACCTGGGCCATAGCAATGAAAGCCCAGAATCCTAATCACTAAGCCACTAGAGAACTACCTGAGGCAGCATTTTCAACTTGCTTTATAGAGTGTCAGCCTTGCTACCTGCTTCCCTGATGCACAAGATTTATGTATCTTCTATCAGCAACATAAAATCCCAACACTACACTCTGGTTGGAGAATGACCTTGACCTGTCAATTACTTTACTCTTCAAAAACTAAGCATAGACAAGTGACATTTAGTGAAGATTAAGGGACATGTTGCTCATCTACTTTTTGGTGACTTTTAGGATCTGTCCTGGTATCACATTAGATCATGGTTGAGCTGTCTATTTATGTGACATTAACTGAGTCCTCTCCAGAATCACTGCTATCCTCTATCTTTTAGAGAGTGCAAGGATCAAATTTTGCTATAAAGCTTTTGAAGTTGTGGACTAAAATATCTAACAATGTCTTCAACATAAGACATTGTATGATGGTTTTATTTTATTTTAGAGTTTAGTATTAGAGGAAAAATCCCATCTACAACACTGGCTTCCAAACTTGCCATTCTAAGAACAACACATTCTATAGCTCTTCTTTCTCTGGTTGGCAAAAATAGAATAATCATGCTCAGATAACATGTTAGCCTTTGGGGCCAGAGTATATGCTTCCCCGTCCTTTTTATGGCTTTAGTATTATAGTTCTATCCCAATAAGTGTGTTCTATATGCATCTCTTATTGGAAGTTACTATAAGACCTAAATTTCTTTTTAGAAAAAGTAGGGCTATAAATTTATGTTACCATAAAATGCTTCCATTAGAAACAACATTATGTTCATATGAATAAATAAAACAACAACAAATAACTATACCCAGGCAAGGAACAAGATTTTAAAAGTAAGAAAGTCTGAGAAAGAAAGCGTAAAAGGACTCACTGTTTGTTTTTTCATTTATCCATTCTTTTTTTTTTTTGGCCACATTGTGCAGCATGTGGGGTCTTAATTCCCCAACCAGGACATGAATTTGTGTCCCTTCATTGGAAGTACAAAGTCTTAACCACTGGACCACCAGGGAAATCCCATCATTTATTCATTCTTAAAGTTATTCCTGGACTTCCAAGGTGGCTCAGCGATAAAGAATCTGCCTGTAATGCAGGAGATGTGGGTTCAGTTCCTGGGTTGGGAAGATTCCTGGAGAAGAAAATGGCAACCCACTCCAGTATTCTTGCCTGGAAAATCTCATGGACAGAAGGGCCTGGTGGGCTATAGTCCATTAGGTTGCAAAAGAATCAGATACTACTCGGTGACTAAACAACAACCACAAATTCATTCTTAGCAGTTGAAGTTCCAGTAAATTTATCAATTCTCTAAATGTAGTAGTAAACATTAAGTGTGCTAAACTTCATGTTGGAGGCTGCCACCTGCACCCTTTGGGGAGATTCCAAAAAAGACAAAAGTGGGGAAAAGAACGAGATGGGGAGGGCAAGGGTATCTTACACCCACTCAACATGCCTGCCCACCAACTTAAGCTGCCTTAATGGGTCAGTCCTGACTCTTCTTGGCCTGGTTCAGAACTGATATAATCCTGTGAGGGCAAGGGTTTTTACGAGGCCCAGTGAACTCAGATTTTATATTAAATATTTGGGGAATGAATAAATACATAAATGAGAAAAGGCATCAGTGTTATAGGTACCCACTATGATGATGGCAATCCAAGTCTCCCAGGGCCTGAACTCCTGCCTTCAACCCCAAGCTTCTTTTGCCAGGAGATAGTAGCCCCACCTTGGAAGACCCTGGGAAGCAGTTGCCTCAGTGGGTTGTAGGTCTTGGAAAGGTGATTCACACATTTTCTACACCCAAACTTCACTCCTATAAATATAACATTGGTTATGTTTTAGAATACTGTGCTCTTCAGACCACTCATAAATTTCCAATATTCATTTCCCCTAATTTTTCATAGTTGGATACAAGACACTATAATGTGAACAATATCTTGGGTCTTCTGAAGCTTTGTGATAAAATCATATACATTAAAAAAAAATCATGACATTGGGAAATCATTCTAATCCAATGGTTCTCAAACCTTTTTTTTTTTCCTTTTTGTTCTCAAGGCTTGCGAGATCTTAGTTCCCTGACCAGGGATTGAACTTGTGCCTCTTGCAGTGAAACCCCATAGTCTTAACCATTGGACCAGGGAAGTTCCCCCAGTGGTTCTCAAACTTCCTTGTGCATCAAAATCACCCAGAGGGGCTTGTTAAAGTTCGCATCGCTGGGCCCAACTTTCAGAATTTCTGATTTACTAGATCTGGGGTGAGGTGCAAGAATTTGCATTTCTAACAAAATGATGCTGAAGCTGCTAGTCTAGGGATCACGCTTTGAGAAAGACAGGTCTTTAAACCAACTTTCTTTACCCAAGCATCTGCCTGTTGTGAGCCTGTGGTGGCTTCTGCCCTGAAATGTGGTTAGCAAATGCGTAGAATGGCCTCAGAAGTGTGAGACTGACTAATCTGGTGACTGACCTGCATTATCTGCAGCTGCTGGCTGGTTGCAAAATAGAGCAATTAAGGATTAAAACATAAATCACAGGAAATTAATATGAAGCACAATTGAGAATAAAACCCATAAAATTGCTGGCATTCCTCTGTTTTGGTCACACACGTGCATCCTGCTTTGCATTGCTGTTCTACCCAAGATGGATGAGACCACACCCAGAACAAACAAAGGACCGTCTCTGCCATCAGAGAATGATGAGGTCATAGGCAGGCAAGAGAATAGAAGTAGATTCAATGACATAAGATCATGGTGCTGATCATAGAGAAAAATGCCATTGTATTAATTTAATAAATATCCTTTCTCAGCCTGAGGCATAGTGGACATCTGAATTCCTGTTGCCTCCAAAGAATGATTTTTTAATGCCAAAATAATTTCTCTCTGAATGTTTTTTATAAATCAAAACTTTGTAAGACTATTTCATAAGAATTCATTATTGATTTAGAATAAAAGCATGAAGCATATTATATGATAAATATGAATTTGAAATATAGGTTGGTGAAGTGGAAACAAGCTTAAATTTTATGATGCTGATTAATAATTTATTTTACATCTTAGAAATTTATATTTGGATTTCTTTTTTTTGGATTAAAAAAAATTTTTTTTTAATTTTTAATTTTTTTTTTTGGATTTCTTCTTATGTACCCTCATTTAAAATATTTAAGTTGATTAGCACCAAGTAAAATGAATTGATATAAAGTCTGGAAAATCTGGTTGGATTAACTGGATAAAAATTAGTTTGAAAGTCTTCTTCTTTTTTGTCCCTTCCATGGGGTCACACAGTCACTTCTCATGTCACAGACTTCCCCAGATGGTTACTTATTCCTTAATGTTTTCTTTGACTAATCAGAGAAAGAGGACAGTTTCTTTTTTATTTATCCTACTACTAATCTCAGTGTTAATTATGCAAATCTTCTCCACCTACTATTCATAATGATCGCATTGATGCATATAAGTTAAGGTGAATTGATTTAAATAAAATTGATTTAAATTTAAATTACTACCCAAGAAGATAGAATGTAATAGCTTCAGCTGCAGCTTCCTATCTCTTATTTGATTCAACTGCAATACAGTTCTCAACTGGTAAACAGATAGTTTCATTTTTAGAAGGCCTATGCTATACATTTCAAGTATTGACTGATTTTGATAATTTCTAAAAGTATTTTTACTGTCTAATCAGGAAAATGAAGCATTTGAAACATAGACACAAATTTATTGAGAGGGTTAAACACCTCTGAGTCAATAGCTTTAATCATGATTTTGTGTGATGTATATCGCAATATGTCAGTATATCAAACAAAACACAAAACAATGTACATGTTGGTAAATGTTTTATTTGATTAAAAGAAAACATGCTGAAAGACACACAAAAACGTTGACATTCACAAAACTTTCACCCCCCCACTCCCTGACTCCCTGGGGCTAGGGTATAGCGCAGGAGTAATGGAGACTCAGGTTTGCAGTGATTCCTTGGCAGAAAGTAACATAGATGATGACGCACGTCAGGCTGCCGAATCTAATCTTGCTTCAAGAAGAAAAAGAAGGCTGCAGCTTTAGAGTCTTGGATTGGTTTGTGTACAAGGTAATGAAGTAGGTGAGTTTAGAAGCTTAGAACTAGCACAGAAATATTAATGGAGCTAAGCAGTAATGTGGTGTGCCATCCCCACTGTGGATTGGGGCTCTGTGCTGATCACCTTATACTTAAAGTATATGACCTTTGAAAATTATTATTTTTCCTTAGAAGGTAGCTTGTGTGTGTGTGATTTAATACTCACTTCTGAAAGGCAACCCACTCCAGTATTTGTGCCTGAAGAATTCCATGGACAGAGAGGAGCCTGGCAGCCGGCAGTCTGCGGGGTCTCAAAGAGTGGACACGACTGAGTGAATCTCTGTTTGTCTGTCTGTCCAGGATGCTCTAGAATGTGTGTTGCTTCAGTCGTGTCCAACTCTTTGTGACCCTATGGACTACAGCCTGCCAGGCTCCTCTGTCCATGGGGATTCTCCAGGCAAGAATACTGGAGTGGGTTGCCATACCCTTCTTCAGGGGATCTTCCCGACCCAGGGATTGAACTCACGTCTCATGTCTCCTGCATTGGCAGGGGGGTTCTTTACCTCTAGCACCACCTGAGATGCCCATGCTCTAGAATAGTGAAGGCTATATAGTCCAGGTCTTCAAATACTGAAGCTCATACTAGGCTGTCCTGGATTAACTCATACATATAACTGCTGCACATTGACTGAACTTAAGAGATTAAAAAATTTTTCCTTAGCAAGATATTTATAAACAATCTTTCAGGGTGGGTAATCGTGCAGAACAAATGTTACCTAAGCTGCTAACAAATGCTTAAGTATTACCTCCTAAGAGGTCCCTACAATGACCCTGAAAAATTAGCTTCATTTTTCAGAGGTAGAAGCTGAGGTACAGAAAGGCTAAGTAACTTTCCTTAGTTCCCCCAAAGGTAAGTAAGTGGTAGAGCTGAAATTAAGACCTTGTCAGTCTGGGTCATGAGCCTGCACTCTGTGTGTTTGTGATACTTTGAAAAAAGAAAACCTCATCAACGTTGGGACACAGTCTGCTCAGGGTGGCTGTTGTTGTCTTTGAGGATGAATGTTCTTTTGGTTCTTTTAAAAAGTGGGTAAACTTGAAACCAAGGGTAGTCATAAGTTAGAACCCTTAAACAGTAACTTGCTGAATAAGTAGCCCTGTAATGTGCCTTGATTGTTCCTGCAGGCTGCATACTCACCAAGCTGCATGTGGCTTAGACAATACACCACAAGACTCCTTTAACTGCCCGCTATGGCTAACACCTCTGAAGCGTGGGTTGCTATAGCAACGGTAGCTTAAATTGTTTTTCAGGGAGGTGGAGCTAGCCTTGCCCAGGTCAAACAGCTCAAGACTCTACTGGGTCTGCCCGAGGTGCCAATGGATGACTTTTTAATGCCAGTAGTCCAAAACGCTACCCTCAGATCATGCTAACACTGCCATTTTCTGAACATGCAACCTATGAAGAAGCATGGCACTCATATAGGCCTGCACAGAACACCCATCATTTCACCTTTTCTTGCCTCCAAGCATCTCTCTCCACACCTCAGAGTACCCCACTTCCTTGTCCCATAGATATTCTGAGCCCCTCACCTTCAGGGGGACAGATGGGAGATTTGTTGTCCCATCTCCTTGCTTGGCTACCTTGTGAATAAACCTTTTCTCTGCTGCAAACCTTAACTTCTCAGCATTTGACTTGCTGTGTGTTGCACAAACCTGGTTCAGTAACAAACGGTCTTCTGAAGGACTGTGGGCCTTTGATGACAGATGTTCAGCCAGATCATGTTTTCTGGGTGCCACATCTCAGGAAAGTGGAACCTCTCGGGAAAGAGCAACAGAACTAGCAAGGGCACGGAACTGCTTCTGTATGAAGCAAGACTAAGGAACTCAAGACTGTTCCCACTGATAGCCCCAACTCTCAGCCCTGCCAGAGTCAACAGAAGATGGGAGAAGATTACTATTCTTGTGAGTTTTAGGATTTGTTATTTATTTGGCTATTCCTTTAACTAGGCAGGTAGGATGTGAGTAAGCCTAGTTACATCGCTGATCTTGGTTTTCTTACCAGTAAGATGGATTCTGGATTTCCAGGGAACAATATCTACACCAAGGCAGGACAGAGTGGCAGTTTGGAGCACTGAATCTGGAACCAGGTCATCAGAGTTTGTAATAGAGTTCTCAACTGACTTCTCACTTCTTAGATTCTTGTTCTATAAAAGGGTAATAGTTTCTATTTCATTGGGTTGGGGTAACAGTGGATTAGTATGTATAAGCTCTTTGAAATTGTGCTTATGTGCTTATAGTCACTCAGTCATGTCTGACTCTTTGCTTCCCCATGGATTATAGCCCACCAGGCTCCTCTCCATGGGATTCTCCAGGTAAGAATACTGGATTGGGTTGCCATTTTTTTCTCCAGAGTATCTTCCCAACTCAGAGATCAAACCTGGGTCTTCCACTTTGCAGGCAGGCTCTTTACCACCTGAACCACCAGGCAAGCTCCCTGAATAGCACTTGGCACTTAGTAAACACTAAAGAAATGTTAGCTATTAACGCTATGGGTTTCTAGTACAGTTTCAAGGTCCAACTTTATACAACGGAGAATATTTAGACAAGCCATCAACTTGGATCCTTTTTCTTGGTCTCTCCAAGCTTAAGAGGCTCAGGAAATAACAATTCTTTTTGTGACCCCATTCTGTTCTCTTACCCAATCAGGCATCCCCCAGCTCTAAGCTATTGTCAGGGCAGGGTTTCAAGCAGGTGGAGGCAAGAGTTGGAGCAAGAGAAGAAGGAGGAAGAGGGTATTAAGGCCGGATGAAGGGCTGAGTATTATTAATAGAACAAGTTGTGTATAACTTGGCAAACACTTTACGTACTAATACGTGTGAAGCTTGTTTCCCTTATGCAGAGTCAACACTGATAATGAGCTTGGACAGCTGGAGGTATCACCCTGCCAGGCAGGTCCCACCGTTTCCGCTGCCACCACCCGTCTTCCTCCTACCTTCCTGCATTCTGTTATTCTTCGTTTCCCATCAACACTAGCCCTCACCACTACCTACATGTCATAATGTCAAGTGAGGTGTCCAGATACCAATGCAAAAATTGCCTGTCTCTATTCCGCCTCCAGAGAGGAACTTCATGAGTCAAGGCATTTCCAGAGCTGGACTCATCCTCTTGAAAAGGGTGAAAGAGATGAGATCATGTTAAAGTTTAAATTTTATCAAAATGCAACATTTTAAAGCTCTCCTTGAAAGAAAAGTCCTATGGGATATTCCTTTAGGTATACTCAAGTTCAAATGTCATTATAGACAGATAATTTAAATTATGATCTACATCTTAATTTTAAAAATACTCCTTACTTTTGAGTATATTTGTCTAAAAACTTTGAAATTTAGGAATGAAAAAGTCTTTTGAGACCTTTCAGTTCCATGTCAGGATGTTAATTTATTTTTAACTGGAGGATAATTGCTTTACACTGTTTTGTTGGTTTCTGCCATACAACAACATGAATCAATCATAAGTATACATATGTCCCCTCCCTCTTGAACTTCCCTCCCACCCCCTACCCCATCCCACCCTTCTAGGTTGTCACAGAGAATAGTATTGAAACATATACATTACGATTACATCACTTGTCAAGCTGTGCTCAGGTGAATTGCTCTAAATATTATCAACTCTTCCTGCAAAACATTGATTCTCAAATTTTAGCACATATCAGAGTCCCCAGTAGGGCAGTCTCCCACGGGTCAGGCTTCCCCGGTGGCTCAGGGGTAAAGAATCCGCCTGCCAATGTAGGAACTCAGATTTGATCCCTGGGTTGAAAAGATCCCCTGGAGAAGGAAATGACAACCCACACCGGTATGCTTGCCTGGGGAATCCCATGGACAGAAGAGCCTGGCAGGCTATATATAGTCCATGCGGTCATAAAGAGCCAGACAGGTCTGAGGGACCAAACAACAAAATACATTTTCACGTGTCAAATAGGTAGCTACCGGGAAATTGCTGTATAAACACAGGAAGCTCAACACTTGTCAGCATTTTTTTAGATGAGGGAACTGAGAAGAAGTGAGGTGAAGACGCTTGCCCATGTTTATGGGGCTCATTAGCAGAGCTGGGGCAAGAACAGAATTCTCAGTCAAGAATTATTTACTTTAAATCACAGAGGACTCTTCCTCCAAATTAGTAGCGTTGCACTGCAGAGCATTCCAGAATGGGAGGACAAGTGAAATCAGTGGCATCCTCAGCTCAGCCGGAGCGGTGGTTAAGGATGTGGCCCGGGGCCTGACCGGCAGGGTGGCAACCCTGTCTTCCTACTTCCTAGCAGTGTGATCATAGGCAAGTTAGCCCATCTCCCTTTGAAGTCACAGTTAACCTGACTGCAGATGTTTTAATGTGTTAGGGGCAGAATCAGTAGTGAATGCGTGTAAATCAGGAACCATTTATGTATTGGGGTGTTCAGTACTGTTAAATACTGTTTCTGAAAGGCACATGATGAGTATCTAGTGCAGTGATAGTTTTTAGCTTTGCTAAATCAGGACATTTAGGTATGTCTACATCCTGGATCCTTTTCTAGGGGTCTCCGAACTAAGAGTCTTGAGAAATCAGAATTTTCTTTCTAGCTGCATCTTGTCCCTACCTGAGTCCAAGCAGACACTCCCCTGACTTTATAATCCTGAGGAGAGAGACTTGGTCAGAGTATAGTGTCAGCTGTATCTCAGTGCCAGTCCAGTGCCTGAAAAAGAAATATTGATGAAAGGTTAATGCTATAACCTCTCTGGGATTTGGGTATAGAAATGCTTCCCTGGTGGCTTAGACAGTAAAGAATCCGTCTGCAACGCAAGCGACTTTGATTTGACCCCTGGGTTGGGAAGATCCCCTGGAGAAGGGAATGGCTACCCACTCTACCCACTCTAGTGTTCTTGCCTGCAAAATTCCATGGATGGAGAGGCCTGGCGGGCTACTGTCCACGGGGTTGCAAAGAGACAAACACAACTGAACAACTAACACTTTCACTTTAACACTTTCAGTGCTGTGAGAGCTCTAGGATTTGTATATTGCAACGCTTCATGTTGATACGCCAGAAAACGGCGAAATTCTGTAAAGCAATTATCCTTCAATTAAAAAATAAAAACAAATGATTTGGGGTGATCGTCTAGTTGGGATTGAAAATTAGGGAGCTTGAACTGAAACTGTGCTTGCTGTATGAAATGCGGGTGATTAAAAGTATCTGGCTAATGTCTCCTCATGGCAGTCCTTAAAATCACCAATCAATGAATATGTGAATAAAGGAAGTGCTGAGTGAATTTGAATAAAGATGGTGGAGCTATAGCTTTGTTACAGTACAGCCCAGCAGTGGAATACAACCTCCAAGCAAAACTCGGGAGGAAAAGTGCGTAAAATGGGACCTGAGATGGACTAATCCAATATAAAATGGATATTAATGTGTCATCTTTACCTACGGACATCTTTAGGCTGTAGAAGTCTGTGTTATAATGGTTACCCAAGAGATGCATTCAATGCCCTTGCAGGAAGACAAGAAACGTGAACCTGGCCTTTGACCAAAGACCTGTGACCTAGTTTAGAAAATCATATTCTAGAATGAACATACTTACTGACGAGGCCGTCATTATGTTTTCATTTTTCTTCACAGTGGAGTAAGAGTAATGAGTTAACCATTTTACATCTTGATGTAAAGGAAACTCATATGTATAAATTATTACTGTTGTATCCAGAATGATCTGATGAAATAGCATATTTAGATACTTAAATGATAATGAAGAGTTTGTGCTGAGTTTTTAATTTATTTGATTGATTTGTTGAATTTTAAATTAATTTGAGTTTGTAACAGAACTGTGGCTTTTTTAATTCACTCGGGGCCAAAGGTTATATGGCTTCTCTTTGTTAACAAGCCACATCTTTCCTGGTCTCTACTTTTTTTGCATTTATTTTTATTTCTATCTGGAAACTTGTCTGACTGGTCTTTGCCACTGAAGGCATCAGGTTGTGTGAAAGTCTTGGCAATCCTTGCCTGATGACTGCACAAATGACTAATTAAGTGTGAGCAAATTCTTGTTGGATAACTTCATCACATAGTTCCCGAGAATCACTAGTACATGTCGGTCATTAAAGGATTTTTTTTTTTCCTTTTAAATGACTGCCATACTTATTAAAGTGGCAAATTGCTTTATTTTCTTTCCTTTCCAGAGGTTTTCATTTTTCTTATTTAGTCTTCATGGCTAGACTTCTTTTAGAAGCTTGAAAATCATTTCTTTCTTGATATTAGGGCCTTTTTGGCAGGCACTACTTTTTTGTTGGAGCTGAAATATGACTTGATTTATTTTTATTGTTTCTGGGTTTGTTTCCCAACATAATTAATATTATCAAAACTGTTCTTGGCACAGAGCTTTATCCCTCAGCTTTTGTTTCTGATGCTAGGATGATTAGGTCTGGAGAAATAAATTAAAAAAATAATCGTGTGCCAGGCATAAGAGCCGTGGTAGCATTCCTTACCCTTCCTGCTTCTGCCCACGTTTGTTTACATGTATCTTCATCTGTGTCATCTCAGAAATAATCACCTTTCCTCCAGCCTAGAGAAAATTGGGAGGTCTCATTTCTGAGCTTCTTTCAACAAACAGACCACTCACTGACACAAATTCTTTTTTTTTTAAGAAAAAAAAGTCACTGCTTTTAACATGCCACTCCCTAGCCTCTCTTAGCTAGAATATTTAATAGAAATATCCTCATTGTAAAATCTTGGGTTCTTTCATAAAAGTAAATCTCGGCAATGCTGTTTTCATTCCTTCTGTCTCTTCTTTCTTTTTAATCCCATGCCTAACCCTTTGTGACCCAGTGGGATCTTCAGGTCCTTTAGTAAAAATATTCTCAGTCTGGGATGCTGGGATACTGGACCACAAGGATCTCAAGTAATGAATGTCATATTAGAACTTACATTCTACTGGTGACAGATTGTGCAAAAAATAGTGCAATAGTGAGTTACTGTTTTGTTTTTTTTTTTTAACCAAAAGAGAGTACTCTTTTCTCTTTAAGAGCACTAAATTTCAAGTTGCTAAGGAACCGCAGTTCAGTCTACAAGGGTTATTCTGTAAATTTGGCTCTTTCCTTAATATGCCTACATTTCATTTATTTTATGGTTCTTTCTGCCACAAAAGTTGGTGCTTTACTCTAAGATCCTTCTCTTCACATACCGCTCTCTGGTCTCTAAAGAAAACCTGGGGAAAGGTCCAAGCCCAGGGACTGGAGAAAACGGACAAAGACGAGGGGGAGGCTGGGGAGCCGGTGGGTAGACCTGCCCGCCACCCTTCAGGGCCTTTCTTACTCATCTAGCTAACCCGAGTCCAAAACTTGGCCCCCATAGCTTCCTTTGGCTTCCGCACTTGACTTGAAGACCATTCTCAGGGTTGACTGCCTTAGAAGGCAATTGGTTATCCTCCTTGTTGGCCCACAGGGTGATTCTGCCACTGTACCCGCTGGAATAGCCTCATGGAAATCTGACAGGCCTGCCTTGCAGAGACATAACAGATTGCTTCTTTCTCTTCTTTATGACATTCAGAGAGAGGCCCAGAGGAGGAGGAAGCCGAGGGGGTAGAAGTCGCCCTCTACAAGGCAGCTCTTGTGAAATTCTCTAGGCAGAGAAAACAATACTGTGGGGGTGTCATTTACAGTCGCGCTGTCTGTCGCTGGCATGACAATTTAAGCAGCACTGTTTCCCTGACCTATCTGGGCTTGGTTTCCTTTCTTGCATAATGCACATGCCTGGTTCTTTGTACTGTGGGTAACAGAGGACCCGAGGATGCCTGGGCTAGAGAGTTACAGGCTTCTCTAATTTTATGAGTCAAGCAGAGCCCAAGATGCACATTTTTAAATCTCGTCTTTTTGTTGCTAAAACAATATATCAACATTAAAGATCAGTTTTAATCATTATGATCTATTTTAGCAATACAAAAAATAAAAATTAACCCTCATCTCTTGTTTTAAAGAAGTCTCAACTAAAGGATAATTGCTTTACAATGTTGTGTTGGTTTCTGCTGTACAACAATGTGAATCCATTACAAATACACCTATATTCCCTCCCTCTCGAGCCTCCTTCCCAATCCATCCCCATCCCAGCCCACCAGGCCATCACAGAGCACCGAGCTGAGTTCGCTGTGCTGTGTTCTCATCTATCATTCAGTGGGACAGAACGGGGTGCTCGTTAGAATCACCCGGGAACTTTTCAAATCACGAAGCCCAGGTCTTACTCTAAACCAGATGAATGTGTCTGCAGTGGTGGGGCCCTAGCATCTGTATTTTAAATAAACTCTTCAGATGAGTTGAGAATCACTTAAACAACCAGATTACTCTCTAACGAGCATAAGAAGTAATCTTTCCCTGTGACTCGCTCCCTGATCACGTTTCCCTCCCAAGCCTTAAGGTAATCACTATTCTAATTTTGGTGTTTATTATCCCCATCCAAATATTTCAACTTTAATCACACATGTATGTATGTTTGTACCCTTAAATAATATAGCATTTATAAGTTTTTAAAATATTGTGTAAGTGGAAATATGTGCATCTTTGTGAAACATTTCTTCTCAAGATTTATTCATATTGATACGTGTAGTTTGTTCATTTTCACTGTATAGTATTCTATTGTCTAAATATTAAAAAAATGTGAGGGGACTTTGCCAAGAGTCCAGGTTAAGACTTGGCCCTTCCACTGCAGGGGGCACAGGTTTGATCCCTGGTTGGGGAGCTGGGATCCCACATGCTTAATGACATGGTCAAAAAAATTTTTCTTGAAGAGAGTGCTTGTACCATGTTAACAGAATTATTTTCATTTGCAGTTTATGGTCAAGGGTGCATATTTTAATAGTGATAATTCCATTATAACTTAATTATCATTCTTTTTCCATTTAATTTTTTTCTTTCCATTTTGCGTTGTATCATAAGCTTCTTTCCATATTTTAACATGTTATAATGATCATTTAATTAACTATATAATTTTCCTTCAGGTTTATCCTAATTCACCTGAATATACCCTTAATATTTACTCCTAGTATCTTTTCAGGGGATGGAACTAGCAATGCAATAAGGAAGATTTGGATGTGAACAGCTTACTTGTCTGTTGAGTATTCTCCCTGGAATAACTTCCCAGGAGTAAGATTATTAAATCAAATCTTTGAACAATTTTATGATTCTTGATACATATTATGATATTGCCTTTCAAAAACTCTGTTACCATCTCTCGGTTAACACTGGATGATTTTGTTTCATGGGAGAATAGAGTGTTATGACCTCTTTTGGAGAAGTCATAGTATGGGTTACAAACTCTTAAAACAAATCAAACACTGAAAACTGTTCCTAGAACTGAATCTATTTTTTAAAAAAAGCAAAGCTAAACGGAATAACAAACACACAAGCAATAGTGAAAACAGTGGATAGTAAATTGATCCAGATGTGATTTAACAATGAGAATTGTTCCTTAAGTGGCCTAACCTCTTTACTAAACCTCAGTTTGCTCACCTATACAATGGGATTATAGTAAGAATGATGATAGAAATGAGTAACACAACAGCATTTTTAAAGTCTTTATCATATGCTAAGCACTAAACACTTTAGGTACACCAACATTTAATTATCATAACATCCCTATGATATAGGCATTATTATTATTACGCCTATTTTATAGCTGAGGAACCAAAGCACAGAAAGAGGTTAAGTGACTTTTCTAATGTTGTATGGTTAGTAACTGGCAGAGCCAGAATTCTAACTCAGAGAGTCTGGCTCCAGAGTTTACACACATAATCTCTAAATAAATAATAGAGTTCATATAAAATACTTAATATAATGCCTGGCACAGAATAAGTATTTAATAAATGCTTGCTTTTATTTTTATTATTATATATTTTAAAAAGCCAACTAACTAGTATAAAGAGTGGCAGAACTGATTAAAAAACTCGAGAAGATAGAAATCAGTGAGTGGAAGTTTCAGCAAGGAGACTTCTGACTGTAGCAACAGTGCACTCTTGGGCACGGGACATGAAAAAGGAGAGGCTGAATGGCTACTTGTTAAGAATGTTGTACAAGAAATTTCTGCATTAGGTGAATGGCTGAGCTATATGACCTCTAAAAAGGCATTTTCCAACTACAGGATGCTATGAATTCTAAGCCAGAATCTTATGTTCTTTATCCACTCAATAAAACCTCATTTGTTTCAGTTTAATATTAGTTTTAAATATCAGTTTCAGTTCATGAACCTTGTTGATATCATTTTCATTGTAATTATCTGAATCACTTGCCAACAAGAGCGTGGCTTTGTAGTTTGGGTAAGCCTTTGGCAGTCTCTCGTGTTGTAATGTTTGATGTGTTATAGCACCTGAACATTATAATGACAGGTGCTGGGGAGACCGACACATAAATGTGTGTGTTACTGTGCAGCGGTGGTCAGCCCTTCGAGGCAGGCATTCACAGGGTTACTGTCACTTGGCTAAATATCATTTGGAGTCAGTCATCTATAACTATCAAAAGAAGGCATAGACCCATGAAATCACTGTGGCATTAAATGTTTACACTGAAGAATTATGAGACTATTTTTGTAGCTGTGAGTTGGTGTTTCATCTCTAATAGCACAGTTTGCACGTGACTCAGGGGAGTGGCAGTGAGTTTCTTGCTGGGAAGGGGAACTACTCCCTTGATGGAAGAAATAGCTTTGCTCAAGTCTCGGGGAAGCCACACCTGACCTCATAATTTGCCTTCCCTTTGAATATCAGCCTAGGCAATTATTTTGGCTTTACCACTGCATCTGAAGCAATCCTTTGGGAGAATACACAATTTTCTATATCAACTTTATACAAGTTCTCCAAAAATGCTGCCAAAACCTTAAAAGGCATAGTTAATTCCATTATGAAGATGTTGATATGTATATAAAGATGTTGATATGCCTATAAAGATGTTTGCTATGGCATTCATAGCAAACACACTAGACTGGCTCAGAAAGTCAATACTTAGAAAATGATTTCTTCTTGGCTGTGTATTTTTGTCTTTGGTCTAAAGTTTAACATTGTGGGGAATGTGTAGTTACTATGGAGATAGATGAAAATAGGCATGGAGTTTAGGACATCAAACTGTCAACAAATTTACTATAAAAAAATAGGATGTGGATTCAGAAGGAAAGTAGACAAAAGCTTCCAAAACAATATTATGCGATTTAATCTATAATGTAAGGGGGATGTGAAAGCTGGAAAGCAGATAGAACTTTAGGCATTAGATTCTACAAAATCTTAAGCAATTTGAAATGATCATGTTTGGGTCATCATCACTGAAACACACAATATATTTGCCTTATAAGGAAAATAACCTATTTTTATTTGGTGAGATTTGACTATTTTCAACATTAGTAATAATTCTCTTGAAACAGAGGTTGTTACAGGTTGAATTCTATTTATGATGGCAACTTCATGCAAACAGCTCATGTATTTACGTGTATGAGTCTTTATATTCTGTGTGTGAGAAATATTGTAACTCAAATAAAGGGAAAAAATGCCATTTTGTTTTGAGTAAGCTAAAATTTGTTTTGTAATCTTACCAACAAATAAATCTGAGCATATATTTGGGGCATCTTGCTTTGAGGAACTTCAAAGAGGATGGCAAGCTATCTGTCAGTAATTACAAGTGTCATTATTCTTCTGTTATTCATAATGAATCCAATAGGATGAGGGTGGTGCCTCCAGTCACCCAGGAACTTGAATTAGAACCCTTAGCACTTGAATGACAGCAGTAAGCAATCAGAGTCACTGCTTTTTTTGGAATGCAGGTAGCACTTCTGAAAGGAACATGTGTTATTTACATACATAAAGTAAATATTGAAAGATTGGCTTAGGCTAAAAATACCCAAAGTAAGGTTGTAGGAGAGGACAGTAAAAGAATGAGTTTGACTTTTCAAAACAGAGAAATTCCTTTTGTCATATCTGTTTAAGAGGAAAGTCAATTTTTTGATTCAAATAAAACAGAAGGGAGCTGACAAACATAATTCAGTAGGGAGTTAACAAAAAAAAGTTTATCCAAGAAGTGACAAATGTATAGTATAGCCAAGAAAAAAATCTCAATTTAAAATATTGTTCTTAAGCAAATTATACTTTGACAATATCTTGCTACATTTCGAATTGTATGTTTATAAGAATGAAATTTGAAAATTATTTTGACATGTAGTATTTTGGTTTACATTGCAAAAACTGTATCCTAAGCAAGGCAGTATATTTATTGTCTATAAAACAAGGCAAAGACATTGAACTTAGAGTCTTCTGCTGGTAGGTTAGTTGAACAAACAAAACTTTCCTATAGAAGTTGATATTGATCTTCTTGCCCATGGTAAAGCCTTGAATGAGACAAGACTCCATTTGGGAAAATAAAAGGAGTGTCTCTCTATTCTACTGGGGCCAGAAACACAAAGTGATTCAGGTCGGTTGAATTTATGCCTCCTCTTTGAAAATGTCCTTTGCTTCAGATATTTTCTGTTGTAGCATAATGCTGCCAGAGGGTTCCTGGAGAGGACACATGTTCTTTTTTTTTAAATGCAGGTGCAGCTGCTCAGTAAACATGACAATATGCCATGGAAGACTTGATATTCTTCAAGTGAGTCCTGTGAGGCACAGCTGCAGAGGGGAGGCCTGTGAAGCCAGTGGCGGACCTGCTGAGATTAGAGCAGTGGTTAAGGGAAGCCTGGCCAGTGCCTCCTGGGGGCAAAATTCCTCCTCACCATCATGGCGGCTGTGCCCTGCCTGCTTCTTCCTCCCACTCCAGCCCTTCAGTCAGCCCAGGCTGGAGGCTGCTTACGTTCCTGTGAGGAAAGAACAGGTTTCTCCTCTGCTCACTTAGCTTGTGGTTGTTGTTCAGTCACTAGGTTGTGTCTGACTCTTTGCAGTGCCATGGACTGCAGCATGTCAAGCTTCCGTCCTTCACTATCTCCTGGAGTTTACTCAGATTCATGTCCATTGTGTCAGTGATGTTATCTAACCATCTCATCCTCTGCCACCCCCTTCTCCTTCTGCCCTCAATCTTTCCCAGCGTCAGGATCTTTCCTAAGGAGTTGGCTCTTTGCATCAGGTGGCCAAAGGATCGGAGCTTCAGCATCAGTCCTTCCAGTAAATTCCTCCTGTGAACCAACCCTCTCAAAGAACAGGGAGCCTCTACAATGCTCCTGCGACTCTGGAGGCCAAGTAGGGGACTTAAGAGTCCAATCCACTGGCAGAGATTCAGGAACAAATCAAAGAATTTAGAACTGGAAGGAAGTTTAAAGCCTTAAAAAACTACAGCCTTCTCATTTTATATGTGAAGAACTGAGACTGTGTGAGAGCCTTGGAGCTAATTAGTGCCAGAGAAATGGGACGAGAACCCAAGTGTCTTGAGCAGGATTTTTGTAAAGGCGAGAGCGTGTCATTATCTCAGGAGAGATGCGGATGCTGTCTCCAGGCCAGTGCTCATTCCTCTGTATAGTTACTAAGCAATGTTGGTAGGAAACATAATTTTAGATGGGGTGACTTGGGGCTTCATATTTAAAGAAGTGAAGTATTGTGAGCCTGTCATGTGTAAACGAGTGCCAAACAGTTCTCTTCACACTGTTTTATAAAACAATCATAAGCCCCGCAGCTTTTCCTTATTGGGCTGTGTCCTTAACTGAACTCACAGAGGCATTTCATCTTCTGTCCCTTTGAGTGTCTCACTCACACACTGAGGAAACTATACTTGAAATGTTGAATTCTCTGGCCCATATTTAGGGATGATTCTCTTTCTAGTAGATATTCTTTATCTGAGTCTTAAGACTAGGCAGCTGGGTATCCATTTAACAGGAAGACCTAAATTTCATCCCTTCCAGGCATAGTGCCCAACCTGCAAAGTGAAAATCCTTGCAACTCTTTCCTGCATTTGGCCTGATCTGCCTTGCGTAGTCACAGTAAATTTACACAAAGCAAAAGCGTGTTTGGGAAGTAGAAACAGACAAAAACACTTCATTCTTAGCATCCTGGAAGCAAATTGCATTGCTTTAGTTCTGCTCGCCGTGAATGCATAGAGTAACAGGCTGTAGATATTGGCTCTACGAAAGTTTTAAAGTAGGTGAATTTTTACAAAATTGTGTACCTATTATGTGCCAGGCATTTTTTTTTAATTTGTTTTTTTTTTCATTCTCCTGGTTGGCATCTATCATAAAAACTTTATTTTGGGGAAAGAATTTGATTGGTTATTTATATTTTAGTTTATGTGTTTATTTACTCAGTGAATATTTCATGAGCAACTACTATGTACCCGACACTATGCTATTTGTTTGGATACAATAGGGAGAAAAAATTAAACAAATTCATGCCTTTATGAAGCCATGAGAAAAGCTAGTGAGAGACACAATATAACAAAATAAATAAATGTGAGATAACAACTTGAGGATAGCTGTGAAAGAGATATGCAGATTGCTAGGAGACAGGGGACTAGATCTGGTCATAAAAGCCAAGGGAAGCTTCCCTATAAAATGATGCTTGAACAGAAATGTGAAGGAGTCAGAGTTATCAAGGAGGGAAGAGTGACTCAAGTCAGGAAAATAGTACATACAAAGGCTCTGTAATAGTGAAAGGTCAAGGGGGTGTAGTTTGGCTATCTCATGAAGAGCCGCCTCACTGGAAAAGACCCTGATGCTGGGAAAGATTGAGGGCAGGAGGAGAAGGGGACCACAGGGGATGAGATGGTTGGATGGCATCGTTGACTCAACGGATATGAGTCTGAGCAAGCTCCAGGAGATAGTGAAGGACAGGGAAGCCTGGCGTGCTGCAGTCCACGGGATCACAAAGAGTTGGACTTGACACAGCGACTGAACAACAACAAAGGGGTATATTACATAGTATATTTTTGATTTTGCTGTAATATGGTGAATAAGTTTGTTTGGGGATAGAAGGGATACAGGTAGACTTGTTAGGAGGTTATTGAAATAGACAAGGTTTGGGTAAAGCAGGTGAGGAAGACGTAGAGGAGCAGACAGTTTTGACAGAATTGGGGGATAGTTTGGGCACGGAGGTGAAGGGAGGCCACTTCCGGCTTTCAGGCTGGTTCTACTGGATGACTAGTTCATTGAGATGGGAACCAAGGAAGCAAACCAGGTTAGGAGTATTGGCGGGTATGGGGAATGATGAGAGCTTGAATTCATTAAGCTTGGGCACCTTTAAGAATTCTAACTGGACAGACTTGCCAGTTGTATAATCAGGTTTGAAGCTTGAGGAGATGGAGGCTTGGGCTGGAGATGTGAATTTGTGAGTTATCTGTGTTTGGATAATAATGAAGAAATTGAGTAAAGGCAAGAGCGCCTGGGAAGAGAATATTTTCAATTGGATTTAAATAGATGCTTTGCTTTCCTCTGGGGATGTGCCTTTTGAGCCTTGTCTAAGTACAGAATAAAGCTCTTTGTTTCCTGAGCAAGGTCTTTCCAGTTTTAGCGCAGATGGGCAAACTTATGAATTGGGCAGAAATGTCCCTAAAATTATGCCTCATATGTGGATCCTCCTGGGCTTCTGAAAAGCTAACCAAAAAGGCTTGAAAGGTATTTTTAAAATCCTTAATAAAAATCAAATTTTAGCTATCTTCTTGGGAAGCGGATAGTACATACGGAGAGGACAGGTAAAATGCAAGTGTCTATAAAGCAAATTAAATTCTGTGTTGGCAAAAAAAAACTGATTAAAATGATCAGAGATGTCCTTTCAATCTAAGATAGTTTGAAGATTTTTTTTATGTGAAGACTAAATTAATCTAAAGCAACCCTACTGGCTTTTAGTGAGTTAAAAGTGCTTGTTTTCATTCAATGTCAATGGGTTTACATTCCTTCAAAGATAATCTTTATTTATTTATGTTTATTTGCTTTATTTTTGGCTGCACTGCATCTTAGTTGTGGCATGCAGGATCTTCACTGTGGCGCGTGTCTCCTCTCCAGTTGTGGCTCATGGGCTCTGTATTTTGCAGCACTTGAGCTCAGTAGTTGTGGTGCGGAATTAGTTGCCCTGTGGCATGTGGGATCTTAGTTCCCTGATCAGGAATTGAACCTGTGACCCCTGCATGGGAAGGTGGATTCTTAACCACTGCACCTCCAGGGAAGTCCGGTAAGCTATATTTATTTATATATTTATTTTTTATTTTGGGCTGTGCTGCAGGGCTTGTGGGATCTTAGTTCCCCGACCAGGGATTGAACCCAGCCTGGCAGTGAAACACCAAGTCCTAAGCACTGAACCACCAGGAAATTCCCAAAATGTAGGCTTTAATAGCCAGCATAGGTCAAAAGGCTGTGATTCTTCCTTAGGGCTCTTGCTCGCACCTTATCTGCCAGTGAGTGGTTGAATATTCCTTTCCTGATTTGTTCCTTTGTTCCCAGGGCATGGGGAACTTCCCTGACCAGGGACTGATTGAATCTGCACGTCCTGCCGTAGAAATGTGGAGTCTGGACCCACTGGACCAGCAGGGGAGTCCACCACTGGTCATTTTTTATTGTCGCTATAGTTTTGCCTTTTCCACGGTGTCACATATTTGGAATCATCCAGTAGACAGTCTTTTCAAACTGGCTTGTTTGACTTAGCAATATGCATTTATGATTAAGAGTCCTCTATGTTTTTTCGTGGCTTGAGAGCTCATTTCTTTTTATGGTTGAAAAATACACAATCATACAAATGTCCCATGCTTTGTTTATTCACCTACTGAAGGACATCTTGGTTATTTCTAAGTTTTGGCAATTATGAATTCATGTTCTGGTTTTTGTGTGGACATGATTTTCAGCTAATGCTAAGGAGCATGACTGACTGCCAGGTCACATGGTTAAGAGTAGGCTTAGTTTCTTTTCCTTCTTCTTCTATTTTTAATGTTTTTATTGAAATATAGTTGATTTACAATCAATGTTGTATTAGTTGCAGGTGTGCAGCAAGGTGATTCAGATATATATATATATATATATATATGTGTGTGTGTGTGTGTGTGTGTGTGTCTTTTTTTCAGGTTCTTTTCCCTTATAGATTATTTCAAGTCATTGAGTATCATTCCCTGTGCTCTACAGTAGGTCCTTGTTGGTTTTCTATTTTATATACAGCAGTGTATATGATTAATCCCAAACTCCTAATTCATCTCTTCCCCCTCCACGCTGTCAAGAGTAGGCCTAGTTCTGAAAGAAACCGCTAAACTGTCCTTCAAAGTGGTGGAACCATTTTGTATTCCTATCAGCAAATGAATGAAAACTGTTACTTATAGTACTTCCAAAAAATCTATTAGCAACAACATTTAAAAACAAATCTATGCATAAGCTATTTGTCTATAAAGAATAGCCATTGTTTGTTATATATGAAGCAGAGCTTCCCCCCCTTACTGATTGTATTTTAATAGTTTTTTTTTTCCAGTGGATAGAGTTTCTCCTCACTGTGAAGGATCTGCCTATAGATAGAGTCCTCCAGAATTCAATTTTTGATGTTGAATCTTTGAATTCTTAACTAGTAGTGATAAAGAATTATTTTTTAAGTTTTAATAAAATCATATGCTGCCCTCAACAACACCACATAGAACACAAGGCCACAGTCTGATGTATTTGTTACCTGACAGTAAAATCTTTTACCAGTCAATTTTGCATGTAGGCATAATTAACGTTAGCATGTAAAACAACCACAAAGACTTTGAGTGTGCTCAGCTGAGTTATTTTTAGGTTCATGCAAAATATTTTGTTAATGTAATTTTCAGATTACTTATCTAAACATTCAAAGGAAAGACAAAGAGACCTTTCCTGCTGTCACTGCAGGGCTCACCCGTCCCCTCCTTGGATCTACGCTGGAAACTCCCAGGATTGTACCATAGAGACACATTCATGCCTTTACTCATAGACTCATGAGCTAGAGGGCCTCTCAAAGGCATAAGCCTGACCCAGTTTAGGTCATATGTGACACAGAATGCTTACTTTAATCTTCCAGAATTCCGGGTTTTCTTTTCTACTAAAACAGAAAAATTCACAATTTTTTCCTTTTTCAAAGGAAGGAAAGGCCAAACCGAACTTCTTTACCTGCAGTTAGAGAATCATTCCTTTGTGTTCTTCTGTTTCAAGAACACCAGGAGCATTTTCCTTAAATGTTCTCACCGTAATGACCACAAAATGGCAGTTATGTGAGGTGAAGGATGTGTTAACTAACCCTACTGTGGGAAACAGTTTGCAATATACGCAAGTATCAAATTATCCCATTATACACCTGAAGCTTCCATAATGTTAGACATCAATAATATCTCAATAAAGTTGGGAAAAATGTAAGTTCTTTACTTACATGAAGACAGGCTTCTTTTTCCCCAGGGCTTTTGTGTTATTATTTTAAAATAAGGCATTCTTTTGATTCCTGGCCTTTTCTCTTGTTGTTTTTTTTTTAAAATTCTCTTCCATTATGGTTTATTACAGGACACGGAATGTAGTTCCCTGAGTTGTCCAGTTTGACCTTGTTGTTTATCCTTTCTCTCCATAACAGTTTGCACCTGCTAACGCCAAACTTGCAGCCCATCCCTCCCCCACCTCCCTCTGCCTGGGCCACCACGAGTCTGTTCTCTGTCTGAGAGCCTATTTCTGTTTCATGGGTAAGTTCATCTGTATCATATTTTAGATTCCACATATAAGTGATATCACATGGTATCTATCGTTCCCTTCTGACTTATTTTGCTTAGTGTGATAATCTCTACGTCCAACCATGTTGCTGTAAATGGCATGATTTCATTCTTTTTTACGTCTGGGTAGTATTCTCTTATTCTTGAGCCTACATATTTGTTATTTTTCTAGACAATTTGATCATCATTTATAGAGCACCTATTATGCGCGAAGTTTTGGGTTAAGTTCTAGGAATCCCTTTAAGGAAACATTGAGGACAGGAGTTGGCAAACTTTTTCTGTAAATGACCAGATAAATATCTCAGTTCTGGGGGGGCTATCCAGTCTGTGTCACACTAGTCGACTTTCTAAACAATTCAATTAACATTTCATGATGTAGTGCTAAGGCAGCCACAAACAGTAAGTCAAAGGATGGGCATGGCTGTGTGCCAATACACCTTTTTATAAAAACAGGTTATGCACTCATGATGAAGGAAATTACTGATACTGCTAAAATGAATTGGAATACAATGTAAAGAGTACACTTCATCAGCAGTATACACATGATATGTGAACTCTGAAAGCAGTTCAAACAACTTGAGATTGGAATACAGCAAAGGAAAGTAATTCATTCTATCTGGCATTGTGAAGCAAGTTTTCATTTAGGAGGTAACTTTTAGGTTTTAAAGGATTCCAGGAGGAAGAAAAGAGAATTCCAACTAGTGTGAACAAGGATTGTGAGCATGAAAGAACATGTCATGCTTGGGAAGGTCTCAAGTTCTCCTTTTGTGGCTAAAGCACAGTTTCTTTATAGGAAGATGTGGGTGAAAGGCATTCTGGAGCCAGACTGTCAGAGGCTCTGAGGCTGCCCTCTGGGAACTAGATTTCAGCTGAGTGTCAAGACTGGGACACCATCAGCTTTGTTTACAGATGCAATCTGTAGGTCTATTCCTGTGGAGGGCATTTTGGAGTGGGAGAGAGTAGAGGCAGGGAAATAAGTTATAAACCCATTTCTGTTGTCCAAGTGAGAGAGGGTAAGGCTTGAATTGGGGCAGTGACTTTGGGATAGAGAAGAGAGACTTTGGGAGATGAATTGACAGGTCATAATGACTAAATGGTTGTTTCTAAAATTTTGGGACTGCCCCCGATTGGCTGTGTGCCAGTCATGTAGTGTTCAAATTGCTCTCGGATCCCTTCCCTGCCCTCCTTCCTTGCTTGTCATCTTGGGTAAGCGACCCCCTCAAACTACTGTGCCTGGCTCCCTTCCCTCTTGACTTCTGGTTGGGTCAGAGGTGGGAGGAGGAGAGAAGCCAAGCCTGTTCTCCCCGCTCGCCCTGTCCCCATGGCATCAGCTGCCATGGCTGAGTCTCCTTGCCACATCTAGCTCCTGCCGTGGTCCCAGGTTCCGGCTTCCGCCCGGTGTCCTTGCTCCAGGGCTCTCTAACCCCCCCTTTTCTGCACTGTTTCGGTGTCAGTGGTGATAGAGGCTTCCTGCTGCTCTAACCTCTCTCTGAGTTGCCTTACCTTCCTCCGTTTTCTCTTTCAGTTTTTCGGATCTGTTTGTAACCAGTTCCCCTCAGTTGAACTAATTAATACAAGTTCTATTTTTCTAACCAGATCCTAGCTGATAGAGATGTAATGATTAAACTAGTTGGGCAATACCGGGGTTTAAGTTAGGAAAGGAAGACAATTCAGTTTTCAATCTGACTCATGGTTTGACAGAAAGTCCCTGTGGTATCTGTGATGACCTTTGTCCCTGCTTCCTCTAGACCCCTTACTCCAGGGGTCCCTGCTTCCTCTCAACCCCTTACTCCAGGGGTCCCTAACCTCTGGGATCTCCTGTCTGATGATCTGAGGTGGAGCTGATGTAATAATAACGGAGATAATGTGCACAGTGAATTCAATGCGCTTGAGTCATCCTGACATCATGCCCACCCCCCTTCCCTGTGCCATGTGGAAAAATTGTCTTCCACAAAACCAGTCCCTGGAACCAAAATGGTTGGGAAACGCTGCTCTAGACCATTCATTGTGAAGCTAGTCCGAATAGTTGTTTTAAAACCTGAGTATATCATATCCTTCCCTACTTAAAACCTCCCAGTGACTTTTTGTTGTACCTAGAATGAAAGCTCAACTCCTATTTAAGCTCCTACTTGCACCTATTATCTTTCTCTCCTCACTTACCCTGTCCAGCCACAGTGGCCCCCTTGCTGTTGCTCAGACTCACTAAGTGGATTTCTGTCTCGGGGCCTTTGCACTTCTGCTCTTCCTACTGGAGGGGCTCCTTGCTCCACTCTCCACGTGTTGTCTTCACGCAGGTCTCTGTTTTCGTGCCACCTCTTCAGAGATCCCACCACCAGTTACCTCCTTACTGGTTTCTGTCCTTCATCACGCGTATCACTCTATGAAATTCTATCCTTTATGTATTTCTACTTCTTTAAAGCTTGAAGGTAAAAAAAATTACCTTGTTCACCTTTCTATTCTTAGCACCTATATGCAATCTGGCATATAATTAAGGACAGCGTGCATGTCTGCGTGCTCAGTTGCTTTAGTCATGTCTGACTCTTCTCATGAAATATATCCCACCAGGCTCCTCTCTCCATAGGATTTTCCTGGCAAAAATAGTAGACTGGGTTGCCATGCCCTCCTCCAAGGGATCTTCCTAACTAAGGGATTGAACCCGTGTCTCCTGCCTTGCAGGTGGATTCTTAACCACTGAGCCCCACAGGAAGCCAAGGACAGCATAAGTATTTGCTAATGAATAATGATGTAACCTTTATAAAGTGTTGTATAGCAGAGGTGCCTTATATACTCATTTATTTATTTATTTTTGGTACCTGGATAGGGACTTGAACCCTGAACCCTTGGATTAAAAGTCTGATGCTTTATTAGCTGAGCTGCCCAGGCACTCTTATACAAGGTACTTTTTAAAAAAATTACTTTGCTTATTAATTTACTTTCATGCCATCGCTTCCTGCAGTGCCCTCTCCCATTCCATCTTCACCGTTCTTCCAAAACAGTTGGAATCCTTTCCTCTGTGAAACTCTCCCTCCTTACTCCACACAGGGAATTGACTGCTCCCTTCTTTGGGGCCCATTGTACTCCAGCAAGACTAACATTTTATTGTAGTCACTTGATTGGAGCCATGAAATTAAAAGACGCTTTTTCCTTGGAAAGAAAGTTATGACCAACCTAGATAGCATATTCAAAAGCAGAGATATTACTTTGCCAACAAAGGTCCGTTTAGTCAAGGCTATGGTTTTTCCAGTGGTCATGTATGGATGTGAGAGTTGGACTGTGAAGAAAGCTGAGCACCGAAGAATTGATGCTTTTGAACTGTGGTGTTGGAGAAGACTCTTGAGAGTCCCTTGGACTGCAAGGAGATCCAACCAGTCCATCCTAAAGATTAGTCCTGGGTGTTCATCGGAAGGACTGATGCTGAGGCTGAAACTCCAATCCTTTGGCCACCTGATGCAAAGAGTTGACTCATTGGAAAAGACTCTGATGCTGGGAAGGATTGGGGGCAGGAGGAGAAGGGGACGACAGAGGATGAGATGGCTGGATAGCATCACCAACTCGATGCACGTGAATTTGGGTGAACTCCGGGAGTTGGTGATGGACCTGGAGGCCTGGCGTGCTGCGATTCATTGGGTCACAAAGAGTTGGACACGACTGAGCGACTGAACTGAACTGAACTGAATATTTATCTCCTTTTCCTAAATATCAACCTCTTAAAGAGAAGTGGAGATCATGAATTTTTACCTCCATAGCTTTAGTCTGTAGAACAGTGCCTGACGTATTGTTGCATTTGGTAAATATTTGTTAAATGAATGACTGAAGTAGGAGATACAGATTTTCCAGCTTCACATTCCTACTTGTTTCCACACACTATGGATCACTGGGAAGGAAAAATGGTTCCAAATCTGTAAAATGGGGATAATAGTCCCAACCTCACACTGTCTGTGGACATGACTAAAGTAATGGAATGAACAATCTTAGGAGATTATAAAAATAACATGAGTAAAACCTGCCATTCATGTATTACAGGAAAAGGGCTTCTTCCATTGACTAGAATCCTTGTCAAGACTGATATGAATATCAGTCTTAGCTGAGACTTGTCTACAAGAAACCTTAAACTTTCTAGAATGTTCATGATGATTTGTGAAGAATGCCCTGCAGAGGTATAGTTGAGGTAGTGTGTGTGTTAAGCCACTTCAGTAGTGTCTGACTGTTTGCAACGCTATGGACTATAGCCCACCGGACTCCTTGGTCCATGGTATTCTCCAGGCAAGAATAACTTCACAGAAAAATAGGAAAATGTCTGAATTACTTGGCTTTTTCAGACACTCAGTTAATCCCAGGAGGAAGGCCTTTTTCTGGGGATAAGAGTTCAGAGCCATAGATAAGAGAAGTACACACTCGGGGACCCTGTAGCTAGTCTTGGGTGCAGATCCAAGATGTGCAGAGCCAGGCACAGTGTCCAGCTGCACCCACCCTTTCCCCTGTGAACCCAAGTCCCCAGCCCAGCACCAGGGAAGACTGGTTGTCACTGAGAACTGGAGTGTTGGGTCCCGACAAGTGCACTCTTGATCTGGTGCCTTTAAATCCTCATCTCCTGATCTCTGTGACTTAGAGACGCCAAAGGTGGGATGCAAGCGTACTAACCACTCTTTCTGCCGGCAGCTGTCCCCCGTGCGACTCTGCTGTGCCCTTGGGAAGCTGAGAGGCTGTTTTGTCTTCAGCCCTGTTTTGCCCTGAGTTTTACTAAGTATATACTGCTACTGCTACCGCTGCTAAGTGCTTCAGTTGTGTCCAACTCTGTGTGACCCCAGAGACAGCAGCCCACCAGGCTCCCCCATCCCTGGGATTCTCCAGGCAAGAACACTAATTTACTATTAAGTAAAGACCAGAAAGAAGAAACAGATTTGAAAACATTTTAAAGTATTTAAGTGCCAAAGTTTCTTTTTCTAAGGATAAAACTAATGACAGAAGGTTGATTTTCATCCAAAAGTTCCTTGAAGACAAAAACAACCTTTTTGAACACATCTTGATTGAACCTGGCTGGGGCAGAGGCATGGTAGCTGGGGACCCTGGGCGAACTGGGGTTCTCTATGTGAAACTGACTGTGACCTTGGCTTTGAAGATGAAATAATAGTGTGCTGAGACACCTTCCTCCTTGTGTCACTCATACTGCATTTCCATGAAGGGGGTCTTAACCACAATTTCAGACATATCTTTATGTCTGAAAAATAATCTCAGTTCTGCTAAAACAATTGTGGGTGTTTTTGCTAATACACAGAGCTAAGTTTTAAAAGAAATCCAAGGCTTTAAAAAATGAAAAAATATTAATTACTTGCTTCCCCCAACTCTCTGTCCTTTAAAAATTAAATATTCTAGGGCTTCCCTGGTGGGTCGGTGGTAAAGAATCTGCCTGCTAACACAAGAGACAGAGGTTGGATCTCTGATCTGGGAAGATCCTACATGCTATGGAGCAAACAAGCCCGTAGGCCACAGCTTTGAGCCTGTGCTCTAGAGCCTGGGAGCTGCAACAGCTGGGCCCACGTGCTGCAGCTACTGAAGCTCAGGTGCCCTAGAGCCTGTGCTCCGGCAGCAAGAGAGACCACTGCAATGAGAAGCCCAGCCACCGTGACCAGAGAGTGGCCCCCGCTTGCCACAACTAGAGAAACACCCGTGCAGCAACGAAGACCCAGCACAGCCCAAAGTAAAAGTCATAAAAAATTAAGTATTCCAAGAAAACATATGCGAATGGGTGGCACATAAGCATTAGCTACTCTTCTCTGTGATCTGTTTTTGCATTCCTTTCTCTCTCTTTAAAAAAAAAATATATATATATATTGTATTTAATTATATGTTCCCACATCCCTCATTAGACTTGATCTCATCTGGGTCAGGATCAACTTTCATCCATTTTGGATTTATCAGAGCCTATGATATGAATGTGCCTAGTGCAGAATTGTTTTTCAAAAACTACTTGTTGAATGAATGAAATATCATTTTTAGCTCTAGGCTTTTGGCTGTCTGACTAATTCAGTCAGTTCAGTTCAGTCACTCAGTCGTGTCTGACTCTTTGCAACCCCATGTATTGCAGCACGCCAGGCCTCCCTGTCCATCACCAATTCCCAGAATTCACCCAAAACCACGAACATCGAGTTGGTGATGCCATCCAGCCATCTCATCCTCTGTCATCTCCTTTTCCTCCTGCCCCCAATCCCTCCCAGCATCAGAGTCTTTTCCAATGAGTCAACTCTTCGCAGGAGGTGGCCAAAGTACTGGAGTTTCAGCTTTAGCATCATTCCTTCCAAAGAACACCCAGGACTGATCTCTTTTAGAATGGACTGGTTGGATTTCCTTGCAGTGCATGCATGGGACTCTTAAGAGTCTTCTCCAACACCACAGTTCAAAAGCATCAATTCTTCGGCGCTCAGCTTTCTTCACAGTCCAACTCTCACATCCATACATGACTACTGGAAAAACCATAGCCTCTGACTAATTAGCTAAGTTTTAATTCATCTCAAGCACTAGCTCTTAATCAGATCTAAGGCTGCCCAAGCTCACCTTTAATAAAAGAAGTACAAATTAACACTACTGCAGTATCGCTTTTTCATCTGCCATATCCTTGTATATGTTGTACACATACTATCAACACTTTGTTAGTTGTGCATGTTGATATGACTCCTAGGGAAGGCACTTTGGCAATGCCTATCAAAATGCCAAATGAACGTACTCTTTGACCTGGGAATTCTATTTCTAGGGATTTCTCTTGACAGTTATTCTCTCACATGTGTCAATGCTACAGGTAGAAACACTCAGTGTGGTCTCGTGTGCAGTGGTAAAAGCCTTGAAATGACCTAAATGTTCACCAGTAGGAAACTAGTTAAATGAATAATGGCCCATGCATGCAACAATCTAATCCAGAGGAAGAAAACGATGAGGCAAGCTCTGTATCCACTGATAGGGGATGATTGCTCAGATAGATCGTTGAGTCAGAAGAACAAGATTCAGGGCAGTGTATCCAGTATGCAACCATAAACTATGTGAATGATGACAAGATTAACAGACATATTTGCACATGTAGGCATAATTACTCCTGAATGGACTTATAAAACCCTAGAATTATTGGCTATCTCTGGTTCAGGGAGCTGAGTGGATAGGGGACAGGGAGCTATGGTTTCTGTCCCTCGCAACACGAGAAGTCCTCTTTGATTCGTTTGTTTAACCCTCACCATTTCCCCATTACTGTTAGGATTAAGTCCCAAATCCTTCTCGTGGTCTGCAAGGTGCTTAGTTACAGGACTCCTTCCTCCCTCCCCTGCCTCTTCTTCAGCCTCTTTCCCTCTTGGCTTGGTCTTCTTTCATTTCCTCAAACATCATTCTTCTTCCCATCTCATGGCCTTCGCAGATGCTGTTCCTCTGCCTGGAACACTCCTCCTCTCTGCTTTCACTGCCCTAATACCTAGTGATCCTTGAGGCAGCAAGTTTGAGACCCCCTTCATCAATGTGAACTTTTCTACCTCCCTAGTCTAATGTAGGCCCCTGATAGATCCTCCCATGGCATCGTAAACTTCTCTTTCTATAGTAAACACTGAATTGCAATTAATTGAAACTAAAACACTATTTGTTTGGTGTCTGTTTTCCTTTCTGAGTCACAAGCTAATGTCTGTCTTGGTTACTTCTGTATATATGCATAGTACAAAGCAGGTGCTCATAAGCACTTGTGAAAGGAAGCAAAGAAAGAAGGAATGAAGTGGTTGGGGGAGGAAGTGGAGAAGGTAAAGGAAAGATGGAGGAAGGGAGAAAGGAAGTAACAACCAAGACAATAAAGCCCACCGTAAAGTGCTATCCCTATATGTTCATCATTAGAATTCATATCTTATGAAAACTGAGTATTGTGGTTTATTGCTTAGTGAAAAATAAAATTATCACCACCAGCTGCTGCTGCTGCTAAGTCGCTTCAGTCGTGTCCGACTCTGTGCGACCCCAGAGACGGCAGCCCACCAGGCTCCCCCGTCCCTGGGATTCTCCAGGCAAGAACACTAGAGTGGGTTGCCATTTCCTTCTTCAGTGCATGAAAGTGAAAAGTGAAAGTGAAGTTGCTCAGTTGTGTCAGACTCTTAGTGACCCCATGGACTGCAGCCCACCAGGCTCCTCCATCCATGGGATTTTCCAGGCAAGAGTACTGGAGTGGGGTGCCATTGCCTTCTCCATTACTTTAGCCTAGAATCATGTTATTCTGAATTTTTCTTCTTTTACCACTGAGGGGCAGTAGCTTTTCACTCAGAACGTACTGATTTCTATCTTTTATGGGTGGGAAAATGTTTTAATACATACACATTAGGGCTTTAGGCTATTTTAACTAGTCCATATATTTTTACATTGATGTTGCTGTGTCTAAATATAAATCAGATGGTTATTTGACAGCATTTAGAATGAAGCAAACTTCTTCCCCAGCCTCCAAGACCCTGAAGGAGCTCGTCTCCCTTGGAGGCCTTGTCACTCGTTATTTCTTCCTAGAATGCCATCCTCATTCAGGTTTCTGTTCCAATGTAAGCAACTCAAAGAGGGCTTTCCAGATCTTTCCATCTAAATTAGCTTCACCCAGGGGTCAGATGGGTTTGTTAGGTCCGAATTTGAGAAAGAGAATGCAAAATTATGAATATAAAAATCCATACAATAGTAAACACTTGCTTAGAAAAAACTCACAACAAAGGACACAGCAAAAAGACTGACACATAACATAGTCATCAGAAAAGCCTAAAGAAGAACATGTAATTTTAATAATTAACTGCCTGACATAATATGTTTTTACCCTACAATTCTGGGTATATACTCTTTGGTTACCTCTCCATATGACACTAATGGTGTGGTATTATTTTCTAGTTGGCGAATAAGAAGATAATCCAGTCTTTGG
This sequence comes from Budorcas taxicolor, assembly GCF_023091745.1. NCBI lineage: Eukaryota > Metazoa > Chordata > Mammalia > Artiodactyla > Bovidae > Budorcas > Budorcas taxicolor. Next base: position 10,399,227 of record NC_068919.1, on the reverse strand, counting down.
TAAAATGTCATTGATTGAAATGTGTTTTTATGAATAGTACAGAAAAGTTGTTCTTTGCTTTCTCTACTCATTATTTGTAACGACATGTTAAGTTTTAGGATTGCTATCAAAATTTTAGAGGGCTTTCCAGGTGGCTCAGTGGTAAAGAATCTGCCTGCCAATGTAGGAGATGCAGGTTTGATCCCTGGATCAGGAAGATCCCCGGGTCAGGAAGATCCCCTGGAGGAGGGCATGGCAACCCACTCCAGTATTCTTGCCTGGGAAATTCCATGGACAGAGGAGCTGGGCGGGCTACAGTTCATGGGATTGCAAAAGAACTGGTCATGACTTAATGACTAAACTAGAACAACAAAATTCTAGCAGTCTCTATTAGGTTTTTTTTGTATATGGGCTCTAAGAAGTGTTTTTGTTTCCAGGTGTCTGGTGTGTGTGCATGCGTGTAGCTTCACACTAGCCTAGCATCACGGTTCCTCCAGGGGCTTGAACTGGGCCTGCACGGATGAAGAGCTCTGAAACTTAAGTTGCATTATGTTGGAGTCAATGCCCCTCAATTCCACTCCTCAATTACTTGTTATCACTTCCCTTGGTTTTCATTTTCCTCAACACTAAGCACAATCTGAGCTTATCTTATTATGCACCAACCGTTTGCAGATGGCCTTCCCCCACTGCCATGGAGCTGACAGGGAACACAGGCCCTTGCCTGTTCCGCTGGGCCCCCAGAGCCTCCCACAGGCTTGGTCTAGGAGAGGGGCTCAATGTTTGTTGACTGAGTGAAAGAAAGTTACTCAGGATTTGATGTTAATCTCTCAAATTTGTTCTTGGAATTTATGAATGTCGATCTCTCATAAGAGCCACTTTAATTAAGCTTGATGGTGTAGCAAGTGTTAGGAGCACCAATTGTGTTAATAGGATAATTTTCTGAAACGGCAGTTTTTACCCACTATCACAATGTGTACATTTCTTTGACTAGAAATTTCAAAAGAGTATAGCCAGATTCTTTAGAATTTGTGTGGGACTTGGTTCAGTTCAGTTCAGTTGCTCAGTCTTGTCCAACTTTTTGAGACCCCATGGACTGCAGCATGCCAGGCTTCCCTGTCCATCATCAACTCCCAGAGATTACTCAAACTCATGTCTATTGAGTTGGTGATGTCATCCAATCATCTCATCTTCTGTTGTCCCCTTCTCCTCCCGCCTTCAATCTTTCCGAGCGTCAGGGTCTTTTCCAGTGAGTCAGTTCATTGCATCAGGTGGCCAAAGTATTGGAGTTTCTGCTTCAGCATCAGTCCTTCCAATGAATATTCAGGGCTGATCTCCTTTAGGATGGACTGGTTTGATCTCCTTGCAGTCCAAGGGACTCTCAAGAGTCTTCTCCAACACCACGGTTCAAAAACATCAATTCTTCAGCACTCAGCTTTCTTTATAGATCCATAATATAACAGCTTTCTAACTTTCTTGCTCTATTATAATGTAAAAACAAAGCAAGAGAGTTGACACTTTCACACATTTTCAAGTTATTAATTTTTAAAATCGTAAGTGTATATATTTTAAAATTTGCGTAGGGTGTCATTTTTAACTTAGTATAAATCGATACCTTAAAAAGCCAGCTGTATTAATTGGAAGCAAAATACCAAATAAATTTGATTCCTGTCTTTATCTCTTTTAGAAATGCATTAATGAACTCTTCTTAGATAGTAGAAAATATTATAAAGTTTGTCTTTCTTCCTTAAATCTGTATTTTCATTCTCCCCGCTCAGTGTCATTTATTTTTATGTCTGTACATCTTCTGTAGATAGACCCATCAAATTTTCTACCACAAAAACATGTTTATACATTTAAATGGAAGTCTGTAAAGTTTCTGTTGTAATAACAAGCTCAAAATATTTAATATTTCTTTTAGATTGAGTTATTATCACTATTGTTATTCAGGTGATCAAAAGATAAATATATGACAAATTTTCATATGTAATTATGAAAAGTAAAATGTTACTAGGAATACATTTCTTTATTAAATGAGTTGAACTGGTTTTTCACGTTTGAATATTATTTATTGGTACGATGAGGCAGAGTTTAGCATCAATTCTATGCCTACTTACTTTTTTATAGACTTAAGTTCTGAGAAATCTTATTCAAATAAGTAAGCAGATGGGAAAGAATATTTTGTTATATTACTATTATTCAATCCCCTGGACACGTTCCAAGTTTTACATCAGAAATTATATAATGCTATATCACCAGGAATTATTATTATTAATGCCCTGCTAGCTAGAATATCCTACTTCAGTTACACTAATAGCAAAGAATTAGGAACCAGCTGATCTTGCAAAAATATTAATCAACCATTAAAGTCATTTACTTTTTCAGCACCAGTGTTTAGGAATCTCCCTGTGTTTGGGGTTTCAGATGTTTTGACATCTCAAGATAATTTCAGGTTTCACAATTCAGTGTAGAAAGATTTGGGATGAGTGAAATGTGTGCTTTAAATTTGTTTTTGATAGGGGGAGTGATTATTAGAGGAAAGGTGGCAGGAGAACTCACAAATACCTGGACCACAGGTGTGTTTTTAGACAGAATTATTGTTCACTCCAGTATTCTTGCCTGGGAAATCCCACTGACAGAGGAGCCTGGCAGGTGATAGTCCGTGGGCTTGCAAGAGTCAGACATGACTTAGGGACTAAATCACCACTATTGTGTATAAAGCAGTCCTTTCAAACTCAAGGTGAGGATCTGAAATTGATTTTCTTAAAATCACCTCTGTCTGTGCACAGAAGAGAAAAGTCCTGGAGCCACATTACGGTTGGAAGATCATTCGTCTGAACCTATTTCAGAATCAGCTTTTGCGGTGTGCTTTTCAGTGGTCACACCGCTAGCCCCTTGTGCCTCTGTGATGGGGCCCAGCTGTCCTCACACCACACGCTCTACCAGGAGTGCTTTTTGTAGTGCTTTTTGTTTTTTTAAAAAGCTGAGATTTAAAAAATGATCATTTAAACATTTATTTTATTGAAGTGTAGTTGATTTACAATGTGGTGTTAGTTTCTGAAGTACAGCAAAGTGATTCAGTTATACATCTATACCTCTTTTTTGATACTCTTCTCCATTACGGATTACTACAGGATATTGAATATAGTGCCCTGTGCTATATAGTAGAGGCTTGTTGTTTATCCATTCTATATAAACTCATTTATATCTGCTAATATATCTGCCTCCCCACCCAGCAACTCCTTGGCAACGACAAGTCTGTTCTCTATATCTGTGCTTCTGTTTCTGTTTACTACATAAGTTCATTTGTATCATTTCTTAGATCCCACATATAAGTGATCTCATATGATATTTATGTTTCTCTCTCTGACTTACTTCACTTATTCTGATAATCTGTAGGTCCATCCATGTTGTTGCAAATGGCGTTAAAAAATGCTCAATTTAACTTAGCTTGTAAAGCTCCAGCAACTTTGGTCAAGACCTAAACATGAATAATCTGTAGAGGGAAAAGAATATTAGGCTCTGGAATTACACCATATAAACTTCTAAAATATGCAATTTATTCTCAGGATCTATTTATCCAGGAACCTCACAACTGACAACTGTGGTAAGAGTTTTTAAGGGTGACCAACACAATATTTACAAGCAATTGGTAAGATTAAGATTCTTCACAATCACATCTGGGCTTCCCTGGTGGCTCAGATGGTAAAGAATCCACCTGCAATGCGGGAGACCTGGGTTTGATCCCTGAGTTGGGAAGATCCCCTGGAGAAGGGCAAGGCTAGTCATTCCAGTATTCTGGCCTCTCCAGGGGAGCAAACAGAAGTCTACATTCCATGGACTGTATAGTCCATGGGGTCACAAAGAGTCGGACACAACTGAGCGACTTTCACTATAGTCCCATCTACCAAGCAGAATAAGTAGATAACATGCTCTTATAAAAACAAACTAAAAACACAAATTTGGTGACTCAGTTTCAATTTATCTAGAAAATATTTATTAAGAGTCTACCATGTGCCAATAATGTACTGGCTGCTAGGGATTTTGAATAGATTTTAAACTACTTAGTTTCTCTCAGGAAGGTGTGCACATGTGATTTAGAGTGGCAGGTGACAGGGCCACCTCTGGCTTAACGCCTGCTCTGTACTTTCAGTCTAGGTGTCTTTAGGCAAGCCTCAGTGTCCTCTTCTGGAAAATGTAAATAATAATATGTAGTTCCTAGTGTTACTGTAGGGCTTCAGGAGATAGGTAATAAATACTCAAGAAATGGTAGTTATTTTTATCACTATTTTTATTCCCTCCTCCACCCCAGCACCTGGCATGGTGTCTGCACTTAGGGGTAGACACTCAATAAATGCTATTGAGTCAATGAATGAGTGCACAAATAACAAATATTTTGACACACTACTCTATCTGTAAACAAAAGAATTACATGGTGAGCAGAACAAGTTATTCTCAAAGGGACAATTTTAGTTACAATATTTAGTAAATTCTAATGCCAAGTACTTTTCAAAATATTTCTTTATCCATTTTATTACTCAATGAAGTCATAGATCTCACTTTCAGAAATCTTCCTGTGTATTTAAACATTTTTTTCCATCAAGTTTTTTTTCTTTTCCTTCAGCAGTCTGCAGGATGAGAATTATGATAGAATCCCTCTAAATCACACAAAATGAGTCCTAGGAAATCCATGGAAATTCCATATCCAAATCCAAATCCAAAAATTCCATAGAAATAGTTAGATCCAGTGGGAAAAGCATCTCACATTTTTGAAAATTCCCAGGTGGGAATGGGCAACCAAGACATCATGTCTTGTTGAGAGCTTAAAGGACAATGGAGGACATTTTGTCATTAGAGCATTTTTCTTGTGCCAGTTTTGGGGGCTGGTATGGCTGCACTAAGGGGGCAATTCTTCCCCTTTCTAAGGTGAAGAGTCCAAGTTCCAGTTCCAGGGTCTTTCCTTGGATCCCCTTCTGTTTGCTCCCCTCTCCCTGCCTCTACTTTCATTGCTCTGATGATCCTTTCCAGGACAACACCAACAATGTGTTGATGGGAATGTTGGAAGCCAAAAGGACTGACATCTGGGATTGCTCGCCTTTATTGCAAAACAGCATTGTTGGGATCCCACATCCTGTATTGCTTAAGCTTTGGTTATTTTAACATACTCATTACATTGACCTGAATCCTATTCCTTGCTCTTAATCCTTCAAAAGGATATTGTTATTAAAATTTGGAAACGTAAAGAAAGTCTAGGTGCTAGAGAGCAGATTTGTTAATCTCTCTACCTAGTTCCATTAATCCAGTCCTGAGTGTGCTTGAGTAAATATACTTTAAAGTCTCCTTTAAAATAAATGTCATCAGTTCTAATTATACTTCCTTTCACATGCAAAATTTCTTGTAAACCATTCTTTAGGTTGGGTTAGTACTTTAAGTAAGGTTGGTACTTACCAACTCTTGTCCTGTTGAAAAACTTAAGCCCAGCTACTGAATTGTACAAGAGAAGAATTAGGAGTTTGTTTTGTTCTCTTTCTTAGCTTTGGTTTTCATTCCCAGCATGTCAACTCCTACCCACAAATCTAAGGCTACAGTCTTTCTCTCTGAAACATATTTCTGCCCACAGTGTACCCACTGGTTAATTTCCATAGCTCTGATTCATCTTGACAGTCACATGCTTCCGACAGGTGAGTACCTCCAGGCAGTCACCTGGAGTCACTTTCTGTAATCATACATATGTTTCATGATGGTGCTGTGTATCACCCTCATTTTCCAGGCATAAGACACGACAGACAGAATTCTGGGTTTTTGTCCTAGCCCCTTAAGGTATTTATACTTTTCTCCCCGTTTCTTTTCATGTGTCTTAGCACTCGTTTTTTAGTTTTTCTAACTTCTCAATGTTCTTCCAGATATTTTGTTTTCTCTGTGGGTTTTACCTCTCTTCTGGTTTGTAATGCAGTAACGTGTTGTTCTGGTAATATATTAGTCAAAGATGATTTCTGTGGGAGTCATATAAATAAAGCAAATAATGAACCATGAAACCTGTAGTGGAAAATGTGGAAGTTACAGGAAGAAAAGTAATCAAGCAGGAACAAGCTGGGTCAAGGCTGGGTTTGCTGCTGCTGCTGCTGCTAAGTCGCTTCAGTCGTGTCCGACTCTGTGCGACCCCAGAGATGGCAGCTCACCAGGCTCCGCCGTCCCTGGGATTCTCCAGGCAAGAACACTGGAGTGGGTTGCAAGGCTGGGTTTAGGGCTGGCTCTATTTAGGTAGAGGCTTCCCAGGTGGCCTGAGTGGTAAAAGAATGCACCTGCCAGTGCAGGAGATATAAGAGATACAGGCTTGATCCCTGGCTTGGGAAGATCCCCTGGAGGAGGGCCTGGCAACCCACACCATGTATTCTTTCCTGGAGAATCCCAGGGACAGAGGAGCCCCACGGGCGGGCTACAGAGATTTGGAAACAACTGAAGTAACTTAGCATGCATACATACTTAGGTAGGAGGAGTGTGTCTTTTAGTTTCTTCTCTCTGCTGCATCTTTCTTTCTCCCTACCTGCAGCATCCATCCCTCAGCCTCTCAGGAGCTTAGTATTTTTCATGTCTCCCAGTTTCTAGTTAGGAAGAAAAGCAACCATGGAGGACAACCCCTGAGGTGTCAGCCACACTCACGTCTCTGCCTGTCATACATCTCACTCCCTCATCCACAGGGTAGCAACCTGGGAGCCATTATCAGATTAGATGACTCACGGCCCAGCCACGGTTGTTTGGATCAGGAGAGAACATTGAATCCAAACTGTCAATCCAATCCTGATTCACTTGAAAACTTCAAGTTTGATCCAAAACTCTCCCGTTCTCTCAGCACACATGAGGCTCATGGCCCCGGTGACTTGTGTGTGAATCTGTGTGTTTGTGCATGTGACTGATGGAGGAGTGCACTGCTCTCTCACAGAAGCCCTGCTTGTTCCACAGTGGACCCTTCTAGCATGTCCAAGAGGAAGCAGGAAAGGGAGATGTCTCCTGAGGTGAAGATGTCTCCTCACTCCAGGTGGCGCTCTTTAGGAATTCAAGTCCAAACAGGCCCAGGAAGAAGCCTGTGACTCCAGGCCTGAAGTCTCCCCCAACATTCCTCTGCACCCAGAGCCCCTCTGCTTCACCCCTCGATGGTCCTTGACGAGCCTGCCACCTCCGATCGTATACCTCCTGTGGTCCCAACTCTGGGGTCTAGGAGGAGGTGAGGGGGCTCATGCTCTATCATGAGGGTCTGGGAAACTGCGAGTGTGTCCACTGCACCACCCCCCTCCCCGCTTCTGGTCCCACCATCACATCTTGGGCTTCCATGCTTACTCCGCTATTGGTATCTGAGGTGGATCAGCAAGACCAGTGCTCACCAGTCATGCAAACAGGGCCTAGGGTGTCAAACTTCTCTTTCTTTTTAGACACCCATCAACTATGGAGCAGTTCTATTCCCTTCCCTCAACTTTGGAGAGGAGGCCAGTCCTGAGACCAGAGTCTCTCTTGTCAAAACTTGTCTTTTCTCCGCAAAGGAGAAGTCCTCCTCTTAGGCCTTCTCATGATAGAACCTGGCAAACCAGCCAAGTCTCTCCAGCCCCTGGGAGGGCAGAGGTCTCTAGTTAGCAACTGGTCCTTCTTTATTTCAGCTCCAAGCCTTTCATAACTTTTCTTAATACAGCACTGACTGCTGTGATCCCTGCGTTATTCTGCTAACATGAGTGGGAGGACTAGGTCTCAGCCAGAAATGCACACCGGACTTCCCTGATGGCCCAGTGGTTAAGACTCCACTGCATTTCCCTGCACTTCCCCTGTAGGGCACGGGGCTTCCATTCCCTGATTGGGGAACTAAGATCCCGTATGCCACACAGTGAGACAGACAACAACAACAACAAAACCCCAAACAAACACAACCACAACAAAAACTCAAACAAAACAAGACTAAAAAATGCACACCATCCTGCTACTATAACTCATGGAGTTACTGTTACTTGCAAATGGAGTCTTGTTCCTACAATTGTAACTTTTCCTGATGACATGCACTTGGTAAGATTATTGCCTAAAGAAGTGAGCGTGTCTCCCAAAGGAATGAGTCTTCCTGGGATTCTTCAAACCCCACCAGCTTCAGGCCTTATGTCAGACTAGTCCTCCAGAGAAAGCGGATGGTTTTGTGATTTTCCTCCAGCAGAGTTCGCAGCTTCCTTGTAGGAATAGACAAAGTGTGCGGTGGAGTTGCCCCCAGGCAGAGAAGAAGGAAGTGAAGGTACAGGTCAGGAAGTGGTTAAAGCGAAGATCTGTGAGGCTCAGAAGGTGGAGCACCGAGTGGCTCTGCAGGTTGGCTATTCATTGGAATCAACGAGGAAACCTTGGGCAATAACTATGGTTGTGTCCCTCCCCCAAAGCACCTGATGCCACTGATTAAGGCAGATTAGTCTTCCTGAGCCGCAGCAACTCCCCAGGTGATTCTAATATTTAGCTGAGGTTACAGAACACCACTGTATGTAAGGAAAAGAAGTGGAATGAGATGGATGTTGGTAGACTGAAAAGAAAACGAGAATTCAAGATCTTGAAGATCCCAGATGTAGAGGGCTTGACTGAGCCCTGGGTTCAGGGGGGAGCCTGCTCCTGTTACTGAGAACCCAAGTCCGTGTGCCTGACGCACAATGAGGTCAAACAATACCGAGACATCAGAGTTTGGAACAGAGAAAGTTTTATTACAGGGCCATGCAAGGAGATGGGTGGTTCATACCTTAAAAACCCAAACTCCCCGAAAGCTTTTAGCAAAGCCCTTTTCTAGGAAAGGTGAGGGAGGGGTTTGGGTAGTTGCTGCAAACTTCTTGGTGTCACACCCTTTGTTCTTGAGGTCAGGTAAAGCTACTCCTGTGAATCTCTATCAGACAAATATTATTCTCTGTTCTGAAAAGAAACGCCAAGGTCCCTAGGCACACCTGTCATCCTCCAAGGTCCAGGCCCTGACTGAGAGAGGAGGCAGATCTCAGCTGGCAGCTCCCTCAAGCCCAGGCCCCCAGACCCTGCCCTGCGTCATCAACCAAAGGAGCCAGGCACCCAACCCAGCTGGCCCTCAGGCTCCTCAGGCCACCCAAACTGGTGTGTGTGGAGGGCGGGGGGGCAGGTCCCACAGACTGTGACCCAGGCAGACAGCAGGGTCGCAGAGACAGGGACGGGAAGAGGCTCACCACTGCCCCGAGGCCTGGCCTCCACCAGTGGGCTGGAGCCCTGCAGGACACAGCCCTGGGTCCCCCAGCTCACCTACTGCCCCAAGGCCGGGGAACAGACCGGAGGGCCCCAGGGAGAAGGCCAGGATCTGGCCCTTGCCTCACTCTCCACCTGACCACCGGTCACCACTACCCTGACCATGGTCGGGATCGCCTCATTAACAGCTGGCTGCTTGTGGGCGTGGCCCACTGCAGCACCGGCCAATGGCTGAGCCGGACCGTTGGTCACAGGTGTGAAGTGCTGCGGTGCAGCAATGGCTGCCTCTCTGAGGGCTGCTCTTGCGGCGCTCTGGTACCATTCAGACAGCAAGACGTCAGGCCTGAAGGTAACCCTGGGTTCCAGGCGTGGCTGAGAGCAGTTCTGTGGAACTCTGCGGGCGACGGGGCTGTCAGCTGGGTCGCCTTCACGGACGGTTGTCATTTCCTGACTGGAGGCTGAGGTTGCAGGGAAAGAGCCCTGTGAGGAGAGGCTGAAGCCCTTGCTGATGGTGGTGGGGCGACCTGGGGCCGGAGGCTGAAGGAACAAGGATGGGAAGCCGGGTGGGGTGGGGGGTTGGAGGACATGAACCTCAGAAGGAAGGGAGTGGGGGACAGTAACGGCTGGAAGTTGCAGTGGGGCGTTTAGAGGAGCTGTGAGTACTCGCTTCCCCGGCACGGAGTCTGGGAGAAAGGAGGTGTGAGGAAAACTCAGTTTTGCATTGGCAAGTCTTTCTTTCCTCTGTGCCTCCTTGACTCCTCACACAAAACCCTTCGCTTCTGGTCATCAGCGCTCTTCTCCACACCAAGCAATTCTCTGTGACACCGGCTGGGATAAGGGTGGGGGATCCTATAGTTTCACTCGTTCCTGTTACTGCCTTCTGGAGACAGGGTCAGATCCTACAGGGTAAGGCTTCTGTCCCACATGGCTGCCCCCACACCCCCTTCAGATGCCAGTCATAAGTCCAGGTTGTCCCCTGTGCTTCTGATGGATCGGCTATAAATTGGAGGTTTTCATGACTCCCTTGCCTTGAGCTTGATTAAATTGGTAGTGTGGTTCACAAAACTCAGGGAAACATGGTTTATTGAAGGATAAGATAAAGGAAACAGATGAAGAGATACACAAGGTGAGGTCAGGAAGGGTCCTGAGTGTAGGAGCTTTTGTCCCCGTGGAGCTGGGGCATGCCACCTTCCCGATGTGGACGTATTTACCAGTCTAGAAACTCTCCAGACCCCCTTCTATAGGGATTTTTATAGAGGCTTCCTCATGAAGGCCTGATTAGTTATTAACTCCATTTCCAGCCCCTTCCTCTCTCCGGAGCATGGGGGCTGGGGATGAAAACTCTAAGCTTCTAGTCACTACTTGGTCTTTCTGATGACCATCTCTCACCTGGGAGCCACCCAGTATCCCTGCAATAGATGAACAGTCCCTGCTATAGAATCCCTTCAATACAAACGCTGCTCCAGGTGCTCCTCTCACCTAAGATATGACAGGTTTTCAGAGGTGTTCCAGGAACTGGGGGCAGAGAAAAAAATACATATTTTCTACTATCTCCCCATAGGGAACTGAGCAGCGTGCCCTACACAGAGGTGTGACACAAGTGAGGTCTTAGAAAAGAGCCTGATTCTTCAATATTTCTGAGACTTGGTCTCCAGACTGTTGGAGATTTCTTGTAAAGTTTTTCAGAATCGAGCAAATAGGTTGTTTAGGATCCAGGACTTGGCCCGTGCTGTCCAGGGTTCACAAACTGACTTATTTCTGGCTCATTTTGTTCAGGCCACACCAGAGTGTGGAGAGGAAAAATGAAACCTGAATGTCTGCATGGAGTCTGCTCTCTTCAGCTTACCCCAGGTCCCACCTTCGGGCTTAAAATGGAGCTGCTTCCTACCCTCTCTGCCCCAAGACTTTTGTTTCTTTCAGTTCAGTTGCCTAGTCGTGTCAGACTCTTTGTGACCCCGTGGAATGCAGCACGCCAGACTTCCCTGTCCATCACCGACTCCCGGAGGTTACTCAAACTCATGTCCATAGAGTCGGTGATGCCATCCAACCATCTCATCCTCTGTCATCCCCCTTCTCCTCCTGCCTTCAATCTTTCCCAGCATCAGGGTATTTTCTAAGGAGTCAATTCTTCTCATCAGGTGGTTTAAGTATTGGAGTTTCAGTTTCAGCATCAGTCCTTCCAATGAATATTCAGGAAATATATTGATTGCCTTTAGGATGGACTGGTTGGATCTCCTTGCTGTCCAAGGGACTCCCAAGAGTCTTCTCCAACACCACAGTTCAAAAACATCAATTCGTCTTTAGTTTATTATGAAAAATTCCAGAATATAAAAGTAAAGAGAATGTTATAATGAATCCCCCAATATTGTCTGAATCCCCATATACTATCCCCAAGACCTGAAGATTTTTGATGTTGGGACCCTGGTTGGGGAGAAAGATAATAACCTTCTTTGCAAAAGCTTTCCCTCTGGAGCTGCTTCACTCTCACCCCACCCTGACTTACTAGTCATTCTTTGTGTCTGTATTGAAGCAATGTCTTTTTATCCACTTTTCTACCCAAGTGTTCATGCTTCCCTGGTGGCTCAGATGGTAAAGAATCCACCTTCAATGTGGGAGACCTGGGTTTGATCTCTGTGTTGGGAAGATCCTCTGGAGCATGGCATGGCAACACACTCCAGTATTCTGGCCTGGAGAATCCCACGAACAGAGGAGCCTAGAGGGCTACAGTTCACAGGGTCGCACAGAGTCAGACATGGCTGAGCAAGTAAGCACAGCGCAGCACACAGTTGTGCATACATACTTGTTGAACACCTCACATGTGCCAGGCCCCTTTGTAGGCACTGGAGTCAGTGAAGTGAAAATCAATCAGTCATGTCCGACTCTGTGAACCCGTGGACTGTATAGTCCATGGAATTCTCCAGGCCAGAATACTGGAGTGGATAGCCATTCCCTTCTTCAGGGGATCTTCTGGACCCAGGGATCGAACTGGAGTCTCCCGCATTGTAGGCAGATTCTTTACCAGCTGAGCCACCAGGAAAGTCCTAGAAACTCTGGAGTGGGTAGCCTGTTCCTTCCCCAGCAGATCTTCTGGACCCAGGAATTGAACCGGGGTCTCCTGCATTGCAGAGCAGAAGGCAAAACAAACAAGGTGCTTGTTCCCAGAGGACTGACAGCACAGGATGGAGGAGACAGACAATATACAGCCAGTCAATCAATCAGCAGGTCTGTGAAGTGCTTGAAGGACAAAAGTAAGGTAATTTGACAGAGCATCTAGTCAAAGTGTAAGGGAAGGCAGGATTGGGGTAGTTGGAGCACTTCAGGTATTTAGGAGGGCATCCTGAAAGGGTGGCATTTGATCCAAGACATGAAGGTACAACCATGTGAAAATCTAGAGGGTACCATGCTCCAGGCAGAAGGGACGGCCAGTGCAAAGGTACTGAGGTAGAAGTGAGCTTAGGGGCTGTTGGAGATGTTTCTCAGGGCTTCCTTGGGGCAGTTTAACCCTCCTCAGTGCTGGCTTAGGTGACCTTTCTCTGTGCCTCCATAGCATCCACTGTGACACTTGTTATAGCCCTTAGTTCCTTTGGTGAATTATTGTCTGTCTCCATCACTGGCCCGAGGCTGACCAAAGGCAGAGTGGTACTATTTTCACTTTTGTATTTCCAACTGCGCAGTGGTGTCTGGCTCACAGATAGTGCTCAACAAATATCTGAAGCAGCATAAGTGCTTGGAGGTAAAATGAATATGGGAATCTAGGCCCCTGGGTTCTAGACTCAAATTTGGAAGTAACAGGCACATCTTAAATATTTTCAGCTCCTAAAATTTTCTCTATATGTCTGAGAGACAACACTGAAATATTTTTGCAGTTATTCAAGTTTCCTTCTTTCTAGCAGGGGTCTCCCAAATGTGCGTTTGTTTTTTCATTCATCAGGTATTTATTGAGCTCTTACTACATCCAAGGCATTGTTCTAGGCATATGGATATGGAAGTAAACAAAGCCAAGTTTCTGGGGAGTTTGTATTCTAGTCTGCGGGAAGAAGATGAAAAAACAAATATTTTTTGAGAAAAAACAATATACGACACGTGGTAACCCATCGACTGAGTAAGGGGGATAGAGAGAGTAGAGGCTGTACTGATGTTTTACATGGGGTGGTGAGGGCAAACGAGTCACTGTTGGGTCCTTTGGGAATCAGAAGCCAACAGGACACAGAACTGCAAGGTTCAGGGGTCAGGTGGGGTGGAAATGCTTATGGAAGTTAAAGGGGAGAGGGAGCAGGAATGACAGGTGGAACCTTCAGACTGCAATGCAGGTCTGACACTGGTGAAAGGGGAGGAGGAGGAGGAGGAGAGAGGACAGGGGACAGGGCTGAGGTTGAAACTGAGTTGTGATGAAGAGCCAAAAGTGCCTTGGTCCACTCCGGGGTAAGTACTGGAAAGAACACTGTCCTCTGTGGTCCTCTGTTCAAGGTTGTCCTTTGTCAGGTCAATACATCAGGCGTTTATACCCTTGTACTGCTCAGATACCAGGCGCAGGTTGTCCCAGGAGAGGTCTGGCCTTGAACAAAAAGGCCATCTGCAGCTTTGACCCTGAAGGAGCTGGGCACTGTGGTCATGTAACCCAGAGTAGGGCACCCTGTCCTTCCATGAAAGAACATCTGAGAGGCAAAACTCAGTGTCTGTGGCAGGAAGCAACTGAATCGGGGAGTGACATGAGCTGCTTAGTTTTTACCAGAGTCGTTCATGATAGTCTGTGGAGATTAGGTCTGCGAGAGCCTGTGGAGGAGGCGCAGCGACTGCTAAAGAAGCTTGCTGCTGCTGCTGCTAAGTCGCTTCAGTCATGCCCAACTCCTCACGACCCCATGGACTGCAGCCCACCAGGCTCCTCTGTCCATGGGATTTTCCAGGCAAGAGTACTGGAGTGGGGTGCCATTGGCTTCTCCGTCTAAAGAAGCTTATTGTGTTATAATCAAGGTGAGCGATGAAGGTGACTTGGCCCAGGGAGGTAATGGGAGGTAATGGTGGGAAGGAAGAGAAAAGTGATATGTATTCTGAAGGTAGATCTGACAGGCTTTGTTGATGGGCTGAAAGTGGACATGCGAGGAAGAGAGGAGTCAAGGATTTTGACTTGAGCAAAATCTTAGAATACTGAGCTGCCGTGTTCTAATATGGCAGATTCTGGGGGTGGGTCACATTTATGGGGAAAAAGGAAGATGAGATGAGGGCCTGGTTTTCAGGTACGGGCTGCACCTAGGACATGAGGACTCTGGGGAATGTTTTTATGGGATACCTGCCTATATAAGCCATCTTATTTTTAAAATGTATGTGATTTAAAATATGTTTAAAAATTTATGGGCCCATGTGATTTAGAACAGTGCATTGAAAAGCAGTTCTTCTGTGAAGATAACTGTCTCCTCCTCCTAAGGAATAGGAGCCCTCTCTCCTTGTTCTTCTTTGGCAAATGAACTAGTTTCATATCTTCCATTGAGATAAAAAGAAAGCAGCGCTATTCTTGCTCTGAATGCCATGGTTCTTTGGAAACCATTTGTGTTGAATAATATCTTGTGTCTGTGGCTCCATAATATCACTTATTTAATGCCGGTTACATCCGTTTTCCTGGCACTACACCATCCACGGTGCGGCCAGTAAATACCAGCTTCCTCGCCTGTTGGGAGATGAGTGCTGTGCTTCATGGACAGTGACCCCGAGTGCACCCCTCATGTGGGAACATTGAATGATACTTTATTTTGTGGTGAATTTACTATTGGGAATGTAACTTAGAGGAAGGCCTCTTCCAACGATATGATTAAGCCCTACACAGCGCCTTCCTAGAATATGACCTCTCGCAGCATTGTCTGTGCCCTCCCCCTTCCACAGCTCCGCAGGAGGCAGTGCTAAAAGAGAGGCGCCATTCACCTGGGGACCCCCATCCCTCATCTGGCACCGCTTCATACCAACCTGGGAGGCCAGGCCAGGGCCGTATCCGTCAGAGGCCAAGGGGTGTGGACGGGTGCAGCCTGCTGACCTTGTGGAGCAGTGTCTGGGAGCTCCTCGGAGGCTGAGGCATGGCCACCTCTGGAGGAGCCTGTGGGGCAGGGTGACCCCTGGGCAGCAGGGGCGGCGAGGAGGGAGTGGCCATGTCTGAGGACAGATGCTCAGGGCAGAGAGCACCTGTCTTTACCCCGGCTGCTGCTGCTGCTGGGACCGGTTGCCATGATCTTAGTGTCTTTAGTTTGCTGTATTTGCTGCCCCCTGAGGCTGTGTCCCCTCACCCCTACCTTGGGCTGAGGCCAAAACCCCCACAGATGAGAACAAATGTAGGTCCCATTGGCCGCTCAAAGCCAGGGCTGACGGTGAACCTCTGGTGGCGGCCCAGAGTCCAGAACTCGTCGTGTGTCTGACATGAGTCACATACAGTCTGCTCTGTACTGGGCAGCCCAGCCTCACCTGTTCAGAGACACTGCACCGTCCAGCGGGAAACCCTCCTGTCACTGAGTGCCCCTCCTGGAACTGAGGCCAACGAGAGTCCCACGCCTCCATGGAGCATTTGGTTGGTGCCAGACGTGGATGAAGCGGGGGCACACGGGAAAAGAAGTGTAGATTGTCACTGAGCATCTCAAAGGAGAGAAGCCAGGACTGGGTCCAATGCAACGTATCCAGGCTGGGGGCACCCCTCCCAGATGGCACCGCTGGCCCTGAGCATTCCTAACCACTACAGAGGGGCTTAGAAAAATTTGAGGAAGGTGTCAGAACCCATGCAGACCAGGTCAAACATATTTGGGGAACTCTCCCTGGACAACCACAGGAAGGGGCTCAGGGCGTGATCTGCTTGGGTCTAAACATCAGGTTGATGTCAAGGGCATGTTCTTGGGCATGGTCCAGCCTGGAGATACATATATGGGGACAGTCAAGCTTCTGGGAATGACTATGAAAGGAAAAAGTTCTGAGGCTTGTAGCTTCCAGACTTCATCATCTTATTATAACACATGAGAAGACAGTTCTCTCTTTCCTAGGGGATGAAGAACTCTAAACAAGAACTAGCCACTTGATGGTTTCTAGAATTTCCATAGCTTATGCTTATGCCATCCTACAAAGACCTCTGAGTCCTGAAAACAGAAACAGTTCATAATGTGAAAAACCACAGGCCCAAATCTCCCTAGGAAGCAGGTACCTATGGGGAAAAATGACATTTTCATTCCCAGTGCCAGGCTGATTCTAGCCTAATAACATTTTCCCTGCCCTCTGAGCAGTGCTGTTTGTTTTCGTCTGCTATCTGTTTAGTCAGGGGAATAATTAACTAACAACTAGGTCTGCTGGAAACATGCCACTAGTGGCACTCAGTAAATATTTGTTGACAATGATGAGGCTGTCGCTATTAAATCTCTAATACCTTGCTTTAAAAACTCCACAATTTTATGTTTCCAATTTGATGGTATAGATGGGACTTCCCAGATGGCGCTAGTGGTAAAGAATCTGCCTACCAATGCAGGAGATACAAGAGACCCATGTTCGATCGCTGGGTTGGGGAGATCCCCTGGAGGAGGAAATGGCAACCCACTCCAGTATTCTTGCCTGGAGAATCCCATGGACAAGAGGAGCCTGACGGGCTCTAGTCCATGAGGTTGTAGAGAGTTGGACACAACTAAGCGCGCATGCGTGCGTGCACACACACACACACACACACACACACACACACACCTTTCAGATGAGAAAACTGAAGTTCAGAGAAGCAGGGTGATTTATTCAATATTGCAAAATGAGGTAGGGCAAAGCTAGGGCTTGCACCCAAAATTCTTGATTTGAAATTTATTTACTGCTTTTTGTACTGCACTGCAGAAGTGTTTGGGGGGAGAAATGGCTGTGTTCCACTCAGCCAATTCATATGTTGAGACATTAACCTTTCCAAAGAACAGTAAAATCTCATTAAGTCAAAATAATTGGAAAGATGGCCAAGCTGAATTGGGGGAAAAGTTTGAACTATTTTCAAAGATATTCAGCCTTTTCCTTTCAAGGCCATGTAGTAAACTGGAACGAAAAACTGCAGAACGGGGCCAAATAGAGGCCTCACTGAACCTGCTTGAAGGAACAAATAAGAATCATTTTTAAAATGGTACATTAGCAGCTTGCATATAAGTGATGAGTGCTAAAAATATTTTAGGCATTTGGGGAAATAAATTTTTGTTAAAAGTACGCTGTTTCCCTTGAAAATGCACTTCATGTAAAAATTTACATGGGAAACATTCACAAATCTGTCACTCAAAGCATGTGATAAAATGATTGTGTGTTTGATTTAGTGGCGTATAAATTAACCTCTTCTGTTTGGCTGTGCTCGAATGGTTTGGCATTATTTCTGCAGCTCATAGCAGCACAAATGATGACATCTGTCTCTCTCGCTTTCCATCCCCTAAATTTTTCATCTCCAAGGCCAACAGAGCCTCCAGCTGCTTGAAAACTGGAAGCATTTTCTATCTATTCCTTTCCCTCACCACACTCCCACCAATTTTGGCCAAATGACCCCGTTCTTCCTGTCACCATCTGTGAGAAGTCTGTATTTGGCTGCCTTTCAGTCGTTTTCTGTTCAAATGCTAAACATTCATTTGTTCCCGAAGATGTTTAGAAACACTGGGCCTGGTTATCACTAACTCTATAGTTAACACATTCTCAGACAGACTACTTTTGAAGCACTTCCTGGGACTCTGTTTTTCTCTCTTCAAATTGACTCCTTCCCCCTTAATCATGTAAGAATCAGAATTCTCCACCTGGCAGGTTATTCATGGAAGGTTCCAGACTGGCTGAGTGAATGTTATTGACTAACAGGAAGGCTATTTGGGAAAACAGTCTGGGTAATGCTCTCAGCCAGCCAGTATGCTCAAAGCCAGGAACAGTGATCCCTGGGGGGAAAAAAAAGAGGAGCTGGTGGAGAGATAAAGCTTTCCGCAGTGGGTGGGTTGTCCAGGATGTGAGTCAAAGATCCATGTATCTTAGGGAAAAACCGAACAAAACAAATAAAGAGCGCTACAGCTGCCTCTGCCATTCAATGTTATAGGTTGTTCAATGAAACAGCTCAAGTTCAAAGCAAAAATATGGCTCCTCTGGCATTCCCAGCTGGTGCCTTGCTGCCCTCCTCTGGAGAAATTGGGAACTGACGCTTTGGATCACTTCCTGTTCAGTTCTGTCTCCGTTGTTGCTGTTCAGTTAGTTTCTAAGTCAAGTCTGACTCTTTGCCACCTCATGGACTGCAGCACGCCGGCCTTCCCTGTCCTTCACCATCTCCCAGAGCCTGCTCAAACTCATGTCCATTGAGTCGGTGATGCCATCCAATCATCTTATCCTCTGTTGCCCCCTTCTCCTCCTGCCTTCAATCTTTCCCAGCATCAGGGTCTTTTCCAGTAAGTCAGTTCTTTGCATCAGGTGACCAGAGTATTGGAACTTCAGCATCAGTCCTTCCAACGAATAGTCAGGGTTGATTTCCTTTAGGATGGACCGGTTTGATCTCCTGCTGTCCAAGGGACTCTCAGAGTCTTCTCCATTTTAGGTCTGCATTGGCTTGGCTCCCTTACTCAAAGGCACTTTGCTACAGTGTGAATAAGTATCAGGCCATAAACTACAAACAGTTCACTCAGTGAGTTTACACTGACTCTGAGTAATGCAGGGACCTTTATTTCTTGGCAGGAGGCTGAACTCCTTAGTTTTGTGAACTGTCTGTCCTGGTTCCACTCTCCTTACACCAAGAATCCAAGCTAAAGCCATCTTTTCTGGCAGCCTTAGACTAACAAGTCCTTCCTGATTTGGCATCCTACCTTTAGAATCTTATCCTTAAAAGAGAGAGTTTAGACTTGATCTCTAAGGTCTCTCTGGATTTGATTCCATAAAAATATCTTGACCAGTGAGACATGTTGAACGAACCTTCCCTTTGAATGAACAAAATTTCTGGAATTAAAATGAATGTACTTGGTGGAGGGATGAATTAAAAAATCTTTTTTCAAAATATGAGCTATGCCACTAAGAGGCAGTGTTGACACACAGTTTCATTCCAGTGTAGCTTCAGTATATTTCCTTTGAGGGAAATATTTTTAAAATCAAAGGGTATTAAGAATAATTAGGGGTTACAATGTTTTGTGTGGCAGTAAAAGTTCTGGATAGAATGGGGCATGCATCTTACACAGTAGTATTCAGTTGCCAAAAAGTTCCTTTGTGTTTTTCTGTACAATGTTATGGAAAACCCTGAATGAACTTTTGGCCAACCCAATATAATAGTAGATTGAATAAAAGTATCTATCATCTATGAGTGAAGGTATTAAATACTGAACTGATTTGAGAGTGATAGAAACTTGGTTAAAAAAAAAGGAGGGGGGAAGGACATTCACTCTTCTTATTTCACCTCAGCCACATGCATCTTTGGTTCTATTTCTGTGCATCGGAGGAAAAGAGGTGGATTTCTAATTCTCTTAGTAAGAAAATTCTGGAAATTTCTTTACCTTTTAAATACGGTGACCTTCTCCTTTAAAACTTAAGCATACTTGTATCTTTTTAAAATAGAAACTGGGATATAGAAATTTCATATAAGACTTAGCAAATTATCAGTTCAGTTCAGTCACTCAGTCGTGTCCAACTCTTTGCAACCCCATGAACTGCAGCATGCCAGACCTCCCTGTCCATCACCAACTCCCGGAGTCTACTCAAACTCATGTCCATCAGGTCGGTGATGCCATCCAGCCATCTCATCCTCTGTTATCCCCTTCTCCTCCTGCCCCCAATCCCTCCTAGCATCAGAGACTTTTCCAATGAGTCAACTCTTCACATGAAGTGGCCAAAGTATTGGAGTTTCAGCCTCAGCATCAGTCCTTCCAATGAACACCCAAGACTGATCTGCTTTAGGATGGACTTGTTGGACCTCCTTGCAGTCCAAGGGACTCTCAAGAGTCTTCTCCAACACCACAGTTCAAAAGCATCAATTCTTCGGTGCTCAGCTTTCTTCACAGTCCAACTCTCACATCCATACATGACCACTGGAAAAACCACAGCCTTGACTAGACGGACCTTTGTTGGCAAAGTAATATCTCTGCTTTTGAATATGCTATCTAGGTTGATCATAACTTTCCTTCCAAGGAGTAAGCGTCTTTTAATTTCATGGCTGCAGTCACCATCTGCAGTGATTTTGGAGCCCCCAAAAATAAAGTCTGCCACTGTTTCCACTGTTTCCCCATCTATTTGCCATGAAGTGATGGGACCAGATGCCATGATCTTCGTTTTCTGAATGTTGAGCTTTAAGCCAACTTTTTCACTCTCCTCTTTCACTTTCATCAAGAGGCTCTTTAGTTCTTCACTTTCTGCCATAAGGGTGGTGTCATCTGCATATCTGAGGTTATTGGTATTTCTCCCGGCAATCTTGATTCCAGCTTGTGCTTCCTTCAGCCCAGTGTTTCTCATGATGTACTCTGCATATAAGTTAAATAAGCAGGGTAACAATATACAGCCTTAACACACTCCTTTTCCTATTTGGAACCAGTCTGTTGTTCCATGTCCAGTTCTAACTGGTGCTTCCTGACCTGCATACAGATTGCTCAAGAGGCAGGTCAGATGGTCTGGTATTCCCATCTCTTGAAGAATTTTCCACAGTTTATTGTGATTCACACAATCAAGGCTTTGGCATAGTCAATAAAGCAGAAATAGATATTTTTCTGGAACTCTCTTGCTTTTTCAATGATCCAGTGGATGTTGGCAATTTGATCTCTGGTTCCTCTGTATTTTCTAAAACCAGCTTGAACATCTGGAAGTTCAAGGTTCACGTATTGCTGAAGTCTGGCTTGGAGAATTTTGAGCATTACTTTACTAGCATGTGAGAAGAGTGCAATTGTGTGGTAGTTTGAGCATTCTTTGGCATTGCCTTTCTTTGGGACTGGAATGAAAACTGACCTTTTACGGTCCTGTGGCCACTGCTGAGTTTTCCAAATTTGCTGGCATCTTGAGTGCAGCACTTTCACAGCATCATCTTTCAGGATTTGAAATAGCTCAACTGGAATTCCATCACCTCCACTAGCTTTGTTCATAGTGATGCTTCCTAAGGCCCACTTGACTTCACATTCCAGGATGTCTGGCTCTAGGTGAGTGATTATACCATCATGATTATCTGGGTCGTGAAGCTCTTTTTTGTACAGTTCTTCTCTGTATTCTTGCCACCTCTTCTTAATATCTTCTGCTTCTGTTAGGTCCCTACCACTTCTGTCCTTTATTGAGCACATCTTTGCAAGAAATATTCCCTTGGTATCTCTAATTTTCTTGAAGAGATCTCTAGTCTTTTCTGTTCTGTTGTTTCCCTCTATTTCTTTGCATTGATTGCTGAGGAAGGCTTTCTTATCTCTCCTTGCTATTCTTTGGAACTCTGCATTTAGAGGCTTATATCTTTCCTTTCCTCCTTTGCTTTTTGCTTCTCTTCTTTTCACAGCTATTTGTAAGGCCTCCTCAGACAGCCATTTTGCTTTTTTGCATTTCTTTTCCATGGGGATGGTCTTGATTCCTGTCTCCTGTACAATGTCACGAACCTCCGTCCATAGTTCATCAGGCACTCTGTCTATCAGATCTAGTCCCTTAAATCTATTTCTCACTTCCACTGTATATAGCAAATTATAGAACAGAATCAAATACATCCAAGGCAGTCTTATTGGTTTTTATTAATAGCTGAAGAAACTAAGGGTTTCAAAGCAGCCACACCAATCCGAGAATGTTTAGAAAGAAGCATGAACTCTTTTCTAATACAACGAGTAGTCATTTATTCCAGTGATCTTACATCTTCAGGCTTGAGTCTTCAGAGTAGGTATTACCAGGAGAAAATATAGTTCTCAATCTAGGAAACCCTGACAGAGTTTGGAAAATCTCTTTTTCTTTATTAGACCTTTTTGTGCTCAGTCGCTTACTCATGTCCGACTCTTTGTGACTCCATGAACTGTAGCCCGCCAGGCTTCTCTGTCCATGGGATTTTCCAGGCAAGAATACTGGAGTGGGTGGCCATTTCAAGACCATTGCTCCCTAGCCTTACTGACTGGAGGCATTTAGGTGGATCCAGCTTAGAGCAGGGGAGAAGGCAATGGCACCCCACTCCAGTACTCTTGCCTGGAGAATCCCACGGACGGAGGAGCCTGGTGGGCTGTAGTCCATGGGGTCGCTAAGAGTCGGACACAACTGAGCGACTTCACTTTCCCTTTTCACTTTCGTGCATTGGAGAAGGAAATGGCAACCCACTCCAGTGTTCTTGCCTGGAGAATCGCAGGGACAGGGGAGCCTGGTGGGCTGCCATCTATGGGGTTGCACAGAGTCGGACACGATTGAAGTGACTTAGCAGAAGCAGCAGCAGCAGCCTAGAGCAGGATGGAGAGAGCCTGGTGCCAATCCCCTCTTGGCCTCCCCATTGGTCCGAATGCTTCTTAGTGGTGGAAATGGGTCAGAAAAGAGGGAACAACTCTGGAACTCTTGACAGCAGGACTCTGAGCTTTGAATGTTTACTGATGTGGTCCCATAGGACTGATTTTCTAAGGAGAAATGTAAAGGAATAGCAAAGTCCCTATAGCTGAAATGTCCCTTAGCAGTGTTTTTTCAATATGTGGTTTTCAATTAATGGTCATAAAATCAATTTAAAAGGCCTTAACCAGCGTATTTTATTAATGAAATAGGACAGAAAGGAATGGAATTTAAAAATACCAGAATGGATTACATTTTATTTCAATGGTTATACATGTGCCTTACCGGGTCATTATATAAATTGTGTTTCTTATTAAGGGCCATTTCCAAAAAGCTTGAAAGTCACTTTCCCATAGCACTTTGTACTTGTCTGCATGCTACACCATTTATGACAGCTCACATCTCATCCTCCTTACCAGCCTGTGAAGTTTTTAAAGTAGGACTATTGTCCAAATTATTTTTTCTTGGCCACAGTGATTTCCTTAATACTGTGTACCTGGTGGGTGCTTAGTAACCCAGTTTAAGATTTACTTGTTATTCATTTTGCTTCAAAGTTCTAAATACATACTTTTAAAAAATGGTCAAGTGTTATTTATAATTGTTTTGTTCAGTTCCTGTCAATCTTGACGCGTAAGCTGGCATTTGTATAAGCATTGCCGTTTAACCATCTTTTCCTTAGTTTTGGAACTGTGGCCCAAGCCTAGAGGAAGTCACTAAAAATGGCTTCCATCGGGGCTACTGTGTGGACCTGAGCTCCTGTTTTTTGAAGAGCTCTCTCAGCTGCTGCTCCGTTGTGGCCTCCTTCTGCTGCATAAGCTCGGCTGTTCCTTTGGTCACTCCCCAGGCGTCCGGCTTTGACATGGAAGGGTTGTATGGCCTGCCCGAGGCTATCTGAAGATTCTCCCAGTATTCCTTCCTGGCCCTGGGTGAACAAAACACACAGAAATCGTGAGGGTCTGTCTCTAGGCTGTGAGCTAGAACCCTGCCATCTTTGGACTCTCGAGAGTGTCTTCTGAAACACATTTATCTTTTCTTTTTCCCCAGAATCTGTAGGTCTAAAATTACTTTGAATTCCTTCTTTGCATATACACGCAGGTTCAAACACTAAGGATTTAGAACAAGGACACTTGCTAAGTTACCTCGCCTCCCCGTCCTCACTTTCTGGCTCTACCTCCTGAGCCACCTAGGCCCACATCTGCGGCTCTTCCCGAAGCCAGTGCTGCTTCTGCACCCCTCAACCCGGAGATCCCGCCTCTGCCTCCTTTCTGTTTCCATCAGCTCCTAGTTCCAGGCCTTGCCAGGTCTGGTCTCTTGCAGAAGAGACTTCCTCATAGGTTTCCCTGTCTCCAGGCTACTGAAACTTACAAATCGAACTTGGTCTCAGACCCTTCAGACTCCTCACTGCCTTGGGATAAGGTAATCCAGACCTCGTGAGTGTGAACAGAGGCCACCTCCCGTCCGGATGTGTGTCTCCTACCAAATTCTGAATCTGAGGTTCTCAAACTGCTAACGTCTCAGCATACCATTCTCTCAGCACTCCCACCCAGTGCTTCCCTCTAGGCTATTCTCCTACCTGGCAAAGTAACTCGTCCTTCAGAACTCAGCTCAGACGCTAGCTCCATGGGAAATTCTTCACCAGCCCTCCCGCTTTTTCCTCTGGTGGCTGTTAGTGCGGATCCCCAGCACCTGTGTACATCTTCATCCTTAACTTACCATGTCAGCTGAACTTAGCTATTTATCTCTCTACCTACTAGACTGTTACCTTCCTTGGAGACAGGCCTGTGCCTTGTCCAGCTTGTTCCTTCGTCATCTACAACAGTGTCCGACACAGTTTTGTTGAACTAACATTGGTCAAATAGAGTGAAACTGCTGCCTCTGCTTGGGGGCAGTTTCTACCCATTTCCTTCTTCTGTGGAAATCTACCTAGCTCTTTAAAATCTAGCCCCAGAGTCCCTTCTTCTACATCATCTATTAGGTAGAGATAGTTATTCTCTTCTCTTCGTTGTTACTTTTTTATCCATGCCTCTACTTAAGTAGATAGCTACAGTATAATAGATCAGCTTTCTTCTCCATTTCCCCCCAGTAGACTGTGAGAGGCTCTAAGCCAGGGACTGCAGCCTTTCATTTCTATATTCCTAGTACCCTGCACACTGCCTGATGTGAAAATCTATTTGTTTATTGTTCCTCATCCCCCATGGAATGTAAGCTCTGAGAGCAAAGACCTTTTTTAATCTCATTCACCACTGTCTTCCCAGCTCCAACGATCGTGCTTGGCACAGAATAAGCAATTAGTATTTGTACTTGAATCTTAACAACTGATTCACTGTTAGCGTCCACCACATAGATGGTGCTTTCCAAGAGTGTGAAATCACATTTTGTTGCAACTTACATTATTTATATTCTATATTCTTAAAGCTTTCTCCAGAAATCACTCCATAAAGCTAAAGTTACAAATATTTCTGTGAGAGAATTTGAAGAGGCTAAGTGATTCTTTGTCATTACACTGCAAATTGGCAGTACTTTTTGTAATGACCTCACTTGGATGTATTCATAATTTGTGTGACTTTGGTTTGGCAAATACAGTTTAAGGTTCTTACCTGGCTCTAATCCAGGGTTTGGTGTGCATATCCAAACCACTTCCCCAGCTGCCATGTTTTTCTGAAGCCAGTGGCAAAAATCCCCTCTCTGGAGCCAGCTCCTCTGCAATCGCTCTGATGTGGTAGGGCTCAAATCCACAGCACCCGCCTATGTACCTGACCCCCAGGTTGTAGGCCTCTCTGGCGTACTTTTGAATATCCCATCTGGTTGCAACTCTGGGTTCCAGTCCTGTAATAAATGATGCTCTGCTTCAGTACAAATATTCAAAATAAATAGCTATAATAAATGTTACTTTCAGTAAATGAATTAGATAAGATTTGATATTTCTGAAAAGAAATAATCAGTTCCTAACTTATAAAAATGATTAGCTACCTTGCATTGACATGCCCAGTTTAAACAGCTGTGATAGCAGGACTTCAAGATGGTTCCCAATGATCTCTGCCCTCTGATGGCCTCACGCTTGTGTGACCCTTCCTGCATTATATCAGGTTGGTCTGTGAGACCAATAAAGTATGGTGGAAGGGATGGCTTGTGACTTCTGAAGCTAGATCATTAGAGACATTAGGGTTTCTGCCTTGTTCTCTCCTGGATCACTCATCCCAGGGGAAGCCAGCAGCCACACTATGAGGTGCTCAAGTATCACAGTGGAAAAGCCCATGAGCCAAGAAACTGAGGGCTCCAGTCAACAGATAGCAAAAACTGACCCTGACTCCCAACAGCTGACTAAAGAGGGCTTGAAAGTAGTTAAAGCTCTTTCAGGTTGAAAGAGCTCCCATCAGGCCTTCAGATGACTATAACCCTTGAAAGAGTCTGGAGTGCAGCCTATTAAGAGACTCTGAGTTAAGCATTACCAAATTCATGAGCCACAGCTACTATGAGATATAAAAAAGATTTGCTGTTTAAAGCCGCTAAATTTTGCAATAATCTCTTCCACACCAGTAAAACCACAAATGCTTCGCCATTCTTCTTCGGTGGTTCTTCTAGACTGATGATTTTACAGAGTCCCTCTAGAATATGAGATAAGGACCCTAGAATGAAATAGTAGGCTGGCCAGGCCAGGCTCACCTCTGGCTTGATTCTCCAGGTCGACTCACGCCCACTTCCCACACAAGCTTTATCCCTCTTTCTCAGACTGCAAGGGTTCACCCCACATCATCTGCTTTGGTCTGTTCATTCAAATCTGTTATTCAGTAGCCCAGTGATGGCACCTTCCCTCTGCCCCCCGCCCCCTCAACTCAGATATAGCTAGAGTATTCAAGCAGCATTCAAAATAAGAGAAAAGCATATTGGTGATAACTTGGCCTAACCTTATTTATCTGATGAGAAAATTCAGATCTGGATGAACTAAGGAACTTTGCTAAGGTTCTGCCACTAAGCAACAGAGCTAGAACCAGAAGCAGAGTCTTCGCTGATCCCACTCAGGAGGGCATTCTTACCAAACTCCACGTGTGATGAATTGGTTGTCTACCTAGGTGTTGACTCACCTTTGATTTTACCTTTAAGTCAGAGGTCTCTTTTGCTTGCTGGTCCTGTGTTTCCTAATGTCTAATTTAAAAGTTTTGGGGCTGCAGGGAGAGAAGCAGGGCCAAGAGATGAGGAGATATGCTGCCATGATTTTACCATGATAAAGCTCTATGGCCAGAGGTTTATTCGGAACTTGTCTAACATGAAGACCCTGAGATGATTTGTAAAATGGCTTTCTTACCAAAGGGGAATTCTGGCAGGTCGATAAATCCCTGCTTGCCGCAGTCGGGAGTGTGGTAGGCCAAGGGCTGAATCATCAGGTGGGCTTTCAGTCCCGCAGCCTCCAAGCCTTCTTTCATGAGCTTCACTGTTTGTAAGCTAATTGTGGGGTCAAAATGGCAGTTCACCCCCACAATGGAAGCTCCTGCAAGTAGAAGAACAGTTTAGCTTTAGAGGTTCACCAGATACCAGGAGGCCACCTCTGAGTCAGGGAGCTTCAATTTGGAATGGTGAATTAGAAGGATAGCATTTGGTCCCTGCAAACTTATCTTACCCTTGGGCAAGAATGACTAATAGGCAGCAAGTGCTTTCTCTGTAAAGTGCTCTGAAGAGTCTGATACAATTGAAGTGTCATTTATGAACACTTGGCTGTCCATCTTTTTTGGAAAAGAAACAAACATTATTAGAAGGTTTTTTTTTTAGATTTTTTTTAATGTTAACCATTTTTATTTATTTATTTATTTTTAATATAAATTTATTTATTTTAATTGGAGGCTAATTACTTTACAATATTGTATTGGTTTTGCCATACATCAACATGAATCTGCCACGAGTGTACACGTGTTCCCCATCCTGATCCCCCCTCCCACCTCCCTCCCCATACCATCAAATTTTAATAGTCATGTTTTTCAATCTTTGATATTACATTGCAAAGCACAATAATTTTTCACTACTCCCAGCTGCCCAGTGGCACCTGTGGTGACCTACCACTCATCTGAGGAATAAATCAATGGTCCCTTTCACCAGGCCAATTTAAAGCATTATTGAGTTTCTTGGGCATAACAGCAGAATGTAATTTAGGAAAAGGTTTTTCTGAAACTTTCATGTAAATGGAATCATACAGTATATGTCCTTTTGTAACTGGCTTATTTCACTTAATACAGTGTTTCCAGGGTTCATGCTTGTTGAAGCATGTGTCAGAATTTCATTCATTTTTATGGCTAAGTAATATTCCATTGCATATATATATATGCACACACACACTGCATTTTGCTTATTCATTCATTAGTTGGACACTTGGGTTGTTTCCACATCCAAAAAGGACTTTTTTTTAAATGAACTCACAGCCTAGGATTTTGCATCTTGGATACAGAGTTACCAAGAACAGGGAAAGGAAAGAATCCTTCTGGCTATAATGAGAGTGACACCGCTGTCTAGATTCCCAGAGAAGCAGAGCTGACGCTACGATCTCCAGTTCAGTCGCAGGCATCTTGGTAGTCCTCACAGGCCTGGGCCTGCAGTTTGCTCTTCATTCTTGTTCCAGTCAGGCCTCATGACCCATCATTCCTCTGAATCAGTTTTTGTTACGGGCACCGATGACCTCAATCTCGCCAAATCCAGCAGTCCCTTCGCTGTCCTCATCTGATTCAGCGTCTCAGCCACTTTCATCCACATGGCACTCTTTCCTTCAACTCCTTCAATACTCCCCTTTTCTTGGCTTCTGAGAACTTCCCTTGTTCTCTGAGTATTGCTTCTACTTCCCTGGCTGCTTTTTTTAGAGCGCTATGTGCTAATCCCTCCTCAAGCCTGAACCTTTCAATCCTGCATTGTCACAGGATTCTACTGGGCCATCTTCTCTTCTGCGTCTACACTTCCCTTTCTACCCCAGGCTCTCAATACCATCTACACTACATACACAACTCTCCCAAGCTTCTTTCTCTCTAACCCTGACCTTTCCATTGGATTCCAGGCTGGTATATTCAACAGCTTACTGAACAGGGTCACTTGGATCTTGACTACTTTCTCTTTTGAATATTCTGCAGTCAGTGTTTCTCTTTCTTTTCTTGACTTCGTTACACTAATGAATTAATCATATGTCAGCTATTTGTTGGATGTCATTTAGGCACAAAGGTCCTTGTAAAGGGTTATGGGGAAATATAGGACACAAAAGATTTTATAATTTAGCACAGGGTTTCCAAAGGTTTGCTCGATGAAAATAAGGTTCTATGAACAATTACATTAGGAGTAGTCTTTTTTTTTTTTTTTTTTTTTACTGTAGCCCCTTCTTGGAGACTGCAAATATATATGAACATGTCAAAGGACTGAGAAGTTCTGCAGTCAAGAGACTGCTTCACTTGGTTTAAAACTGAATTTTCTACCTCTGTGTAACTGCAGAACCCTATTAAGACTGTCACAGGTTAGAAAATGTATTTTTGAGATTTAAAACAAAAAATGTCATCTGAGGATACTACAAATGTGTGGTATAAATAGAAAGTGTTAAAGCTGCTGAGAGGAGGAAGTGATCACTTGGGGTAGGAGTGACTGTGTAAGGACACACCGAGGTTGGACTAACAACACTGGAAGATGGACCTGACTGTGAGATGGATACTAGGAGCCTGTATGTGCTGGGTGGTATGCAGGGCACGGAGTACTCAGTGCTGAGTCAAGCAGACATAGTCTCTGCCCTCTCGGATTTTACAGTCTAGTGAGAGACCCAGACATTTAAGACATAAATGAGATATCTGGGTAAGTTCTATAAAGGATATAAACAGGGTACAGTGACAGCAAGCACTGTGGCCACTTACTCTGAATAGTCGGGTGAGGAAAGGATGAGACACAGGCCAAGAATCCCTGCCAGCTAACAACTGGGAGGATGAGGGCCTCCTCTGATCTTTTTGAAACATGTTAACTTGGTTTCTCCCCCCATTTTAAAAAATTCTTTAATTTTTGGCTGTACTGGGTCTTCATTGCTGCATGCTGGCTTTCTCCAGTTGTGGCAAGGAAGGGCTACTCTTTGTTGCCAGCTTCTCATTTCAGGGGTGTCTCAGACAGTAAAGAATCTTCCTACAATGCAGGTTCCAACCCTGGGTTGGAAAGGTGCCCTGGAGACGGAATGGAACCCACTCTAGTATTCTTGCCTGGAGAATCCCATGGACAGAGGGGCCTGGAGGGCTGCAGTCCATGGTGTCTCATCGAGTTGGACATGACTGAGCAGCTGAGGCTTTCTCACTGCTTGTTCTAAGTGCACGGGCTTCAGTAGTTGCGGCACGTGGGCTCAATTGCTGCCGCTTGCAAGCTCCAGAGTGCAGGCTCTGTAGTTATGGCTCATGGGCTTAGCCGCTCTGCAGCATGTGGGAATCTTCCCAGGACAGGGACCCAACTGGTGCCCCTTGCATTGTGAGATGGATTCTTGACCACCAGGCCTGCGCTCTCCTCATTTTTTGTATTTATAATCAGAAATTCGGATTCTACAATGTCATCCTAAACTAAATAATTGTAATTATTAGTGACAAACATGAAGTAACTTTCATGACATAACACGAGTTGGATAAAGACTAGAAATTAAATTAAATTTTTATTGGCTAGATAAGACTAGCCAATAAAAATCTCTACTTCACAGAGTGAGTCAGACTCTTCCATAGACACTGTGCTATTCCTCAGGTTTAAAATGAGTCAGCTTTGAAAACAGTCTGTGAATTTTCCCTAACTGAAATGAAACCCAATATTAGGGATGGAAATTATATAAAAAGATAAATTGAATACTCAATATTTCATATCAAAGGATTTTAAATTTTATGATACCAATTACAAAAAGTTAAGCATACCAGTAATTTATGGAAAATGGAAAAACTTTGGCAAAGAGGGCAACAGTCTTGAAAGATATTAATATCTAAAGACCTCAACTTGAGATAAAATTTAAATAAAACATAATTTGTCCTAATACTCTCTATGATTTACCAAAATTCTTCTCATTTCTAGGTATTAAACTTTCAGTGTATGTTTAGTTTCCTCTTTCAAAAGGCTGATGGGTGTACCTTTTTTGTTTTTTTTACACTTTTTCTTTTTGAGATGCAATAATGTATCAGCATTCTTAAGAAAGTAAATGACTGGTTTTCCTGTAACAAAAATAGTATATAGTGATTCATAGATGGACCTGTGTTTGTATGTCATTTAAAAGACACTCTAGTTGCAAACCAATCAAAATTTATCATCACCTGCTTTAACCAGGCGCACTGCACACTCGCCAGGGGTCACGCTGTGCAAGTCTCCCTCTGGGCCGATGCACATAGTTGCCGCCACTGGTTTCCCTGATGCTTTCAAGGCTTCAACTGCCCATACAGCCTCTTCAACATGTTCAAAATACTGAAATAAGTTAAAGTCAAAGTACTTTTAATTTTGTTTCTCCCCAGATAATTTGAAAACTTATCCTATTGCATATTAACCTAATTATCCCCAGATGAGTGTTTCTTAAACTCTGAGTTGTGATTCATTAGCATTTAAAAAACAGAATAGAATGGTGATTTCTGTGAGTTGCAGTCCAAAGGTCTGAAGAATGCTATATTACATCAACTGAATCACATTTAGTTGAAGCCCTAAATTGGAAGAAGTTTTTGAAAATGAATATTACTGGTACTTGTCATGACTGGTACCTAACCCCAAATGGTCCTCCTGAGAGTAAACGCAGATGAAATGTACAAAGTACACTCGTCTCATCTTTGATAGTGTCTATTTACCTCTGCGATCAAGAAGTCCACGTTCTTCTTCATGAAGACCTCCAGCTGTTGCTGAAAGACTTTTTTGACTTCAGTTTCACTCTTGCAGCTAAGGTACGAAGGTGTCTGGCTCACGCCCCCTGCTACCAAAGCATCTCCTTCATCAGCCACTTGCCGGGCAATGTCACAAGCGGCTTCATTGACTTTCTGCCCCTGGAAAGGGTGAATATACAGTATGGTTACATTTCCATGTGAAATTGAAGCAAAATTGTTATTCAAATGTCTACATCTCAGTGGTATGTTACAACAGTGATTTTATATCAGAAAATGACAGTGATGGAGTGGTTCAGTGCTTTATGGAGTTGAACAATTTATAGTAACAACACTGCCAATAACAGTGATGAGAAACATAAATCTTATGATGGTATTTAGGGATATTACATTATACCAAAGATCCGTGAGAGGGTAAAAGTCTTTCCGTAAAAGGATCTGGTATCTTCTGGGACTTCTCTGGTGGTCTAGTGGTTGACTCTGCACTTCCACTGCAGGGGCCCTGAGTTCAATCCCTGATCAAAGAACTAAAATCCCACATGCCGCAACATGCGTCCAAAATAAGTAAATCAATAAAAGGATCTGATATCTTCCAAAGCTTAAACTGCAGTTAGAAGAATACCTAGCAAATAGTGGTGGTGGTGATGATTTGCTTTTTTGATTAATAAGAATAAACTCAAAATGACTATAGAATTAATGACTTTTTGTCATTATATATTTTCTCAATTAACAGATAAATGTATCACAAGTAAGGTCTTTATGAAGTATTTAGACCTTAAAAGCTGACTCTTGTCCTCAAAAAATCACACAGATGCATGGATTTTAGAACTCCTTTTTCATTTTAGAGATGAAGTTGTTGATTTGATGGGATAGGTAAATGGTTTGCCCAACATCACACAGTTAATTGTAGCTCAGCTAGGAATATTCTAGATTCAATGACTCCTGCCCTATAGGACCTTTCTCCTATACTGTCACATTAAAAAACTGTAAAGATCTAAGAGTCTGTAAGGACACTCACTCAAAAACTTCGTCAAAAGACTTGGAAAATCATTAATAGTTAAATAGTTCTTTGATCTGCTTCATTAAATGCCTTTCTGTTAATCTGGGGGACTCTAGCTAAGACCTAAGAATATTATTCACACATACCTCATTTCTGTTTTGTTTAAAACAAAATGAAACTCTAACAAGACTCAACGTTTTTTTCTATGGGAACTTTGTTGATGACGCACGTGCCTGAGACACAGTATGGTGCTACTCACGGATATTTTCTCTGCAACATAGTTCCCCCTGTTCTCCAGCTTGTCTTCACTGGCATAGAAGGTGAAGGTCTGCATGACATTCGAGCCAGCTCTGAGGAACTCTCGATGAAGTTGGCGAACTGGGAGATTGAAAGACATTCTTTGCTATCAGTTTATCAGCCTGTGATGCTTTCAGAAGGCACTTAGATGAACATTGAAAATATGTGCTTAAATTCCTGGTTGCCTGGCATTTGCTCATCCTGGGGGCTAATGAGAGGTGGATATGGAGTCTTGCTAGGAGCAAGAGATTGTCTCTGCCAGCAGTGTGGGGTGAAGGGAAGAGGGAGGTCCCACAGAGGAGGAATCATCTCAGTGATTGTGCTAGGCAAAGAACATGGGGAAGGGCATTCCCTAGAGAGGGAACAGCCCAAGCAAAGACAAGGAGGCAGGAACAGTCTTGGGCTTTGGGGGAATGACAAGCAGCCTGAATGGCCGGGGCTGAGGATATGCTGGAGAAGTGGTGGGAGACAGACTTGGAGAGGTGGGCTGCCAGACAGAGTGCAAATGGCCTTGCACATCATCCCAGGGAGTCTAGGCTCCAGACCATAGATATTGGGGAAACATCAACCGTTTTAAAGCAATTGATTAATACGATTAGCTCAGTGTTTTTGAGAAATAATTCTGATAGCAGAGTTGGAGCAAGGTTACCAAGCTAGGTCCATAGATGAATACCATGTGGCAAAGCTTTCACAGCTGCAGGAAATATAGTGGGATGTTTTTGTTTTCCATTTAATCAAATGTATGCAATTTAAAGAGTTATCCATTATCCTTTGCTCTAAAATAGTGGTCCTAAACTCTGGCTGCCCATTACATAGGCCTGCAAACTTTTAAAAAATTATGAGTGTTAGGGTCAAATCCATGTATATTCTAATTTAATTGGTTCAGGGTAGGGCACAGGCAATTTTTTGGAAAGGTTTCCCAACTGATTCTTACTTTCAGTTTTGTTGAGCATCACCATTCCAAGAAAGCAGAAGAATGTTCCTTTTATAAAACAATAGTGAGACTTGGTGTTTTGTTTTTGTCAAGAGAAATGACTGGGCAGAGTAAGAAATCAGCAGTTGTACTTTGGACACTAAAATTTATTTCTAAATTTCAGAGGCCTATAAAATCCACAGGTTTGGGAGCACATTAGCGTCTAAAAAATTACTAGGACACTGGTGTTCTTAGTCCTTCAGGGGCTAAGACTGGAGATTAGTCTGGCGGCTTTGCAGCCTAGATGCCTAGTAGAGTGCCAAGAACATAGGAAACATTTTTGTTTGTGTTTGTTTATAAATGGACTTAAAGGTGAGGCAAAAAAAACACACAACCACCTGTAGTGTATTTCAGAAAATGGATTCCTAAGTTTGAAGCCAAATCTTTGCTTTTAAAATCATGGAAACTTTAGTTCTCAGTGGGAACTTGAAAACATTCAAAGATTAGGGAGTTGCAAAGTTATTTTAATTCGCAACAGAACCAACTTAAAACCCTTGCATAGAGTAATCGGAAAAACACAGTGGTGTGACTGGAGTAGGGGAGAAGGGACTACAGACTTGGTTCCTGTTCTCCGTGACAGAATGGCTTATGAATAACAAGTCCACCCAGGTGGTCCTTTGATGGATTTCCAGAGACTGTGCAACACGAAACGAAAACCCTGGAGCAGTGTGCAAATTGTTTGCATGTACAGACCTTTTATGATTCTCAGAGGGTCTATAAATTTTATCAGATTTTTCCAGAGGGCAGTGATTCAGAAAGGCGAAGACAACTTTCACTTTTAATTGATTTGATTATTCCTTCATGCTTCTTAAAAAAGGAGAGCTTCTCCAAGTGTGACCTTACTAGGTTCACCTGGGAACAATTAAATATTCAGATTCTTCAAACCCTTCCAGACCCAAATTCATTTCCAAATACAATGCTAATTCCACTGAGTGCAAGAACCACAACTTTTGGCATGAACTTAAGTAGGAGAATTAGTCTGGTGATTTCTGGATATCCATTCAATATCTATTTTCTGTTTCCTCTCATCATAAAACTCTTGAGTCTTTATCCTGTAACCAGTAATATAGGATGTGACTGGTTCCTACAACAATGATACAACCTATACTAATTATATTCATTTTATAGCTTTAAACTCTCCATTATACTAGTCTCATTTTAGCATCATAAGTGAGAGTCACTCAGTCCTGTCCGACTCTTTGTGATCCCATGGACTATATAGTCCATGGATTTCTCCAGGCCAGAATACTGGAGTGGGTAGCCTTTCCCTTCTCCAGGGGATCTTCCCAACCCAGGGATTGAACCCAGGTCTCTGACATTGCAGGCAGATTCTTTACCAGCTGAGCCACAAGGGAAGCCCAAATATTACGAAGTATGTATTATACTTGACATACAATGTAATATACAATAGTTTATAAGTATATATATGTGTATACATGTATATGCATATATTTATGATCATATATGTACATGATCCAGATATATATGTATAGAACATTTCTTTTACCTAGTAAATTTTCTTGAGAAAGGTGATTCTTTGGAATTCCACAGCTAACTCTAAAAAGTCAAAAAAAATTTTGCAATATTTATTCACTGGGATAATAAATTCACTTGGGAGCAAAGTGACTTGAACTAATGTGAGGATATTTATAATTGTATCCCATTTAGAGTGAGTAGTCATATATATTGATGCAAGAAGAGTATTAATGTGTTTGATGTGGGTTGGGGGAGCACTTTAGACCCTAAAGAGAGTGTTACACAATATATAGCATATGTAATGTATCAACTGTCTAAAATCCCCTCAAATTCTGGCATTTGGCCCCACAAGGGCTTGGATAAGAGATGGTAGATCTGTAGCGTAACTTTCCTTTCCTCACTGCTTACAGCCACCAAAAGTCAAGCCCAGGCACCAATCCTTCAAAAATGTTTCGGGTGTCGTTCAGTTTGCAGGGAAACGTATCAGAATCTGTATGAATTCCAGCTATCACCCAGTCAAAATTAGAAAAGCACCTGCAGAAAACAGACTCGTTTGCATAAAACAGCATGACACAGAGCATTCTCTCATTTAGAGCATGGGTGTGCGTGCGTGCTAAGTCACCTCAGTTGTGTCTGATTCTTTGCAACCCCATGGACTGTAGCCCGCCAGGCACCTCTGTCCTGTGGGCTTCCCCAGGCAAGAATACTGGAGTGGGTTGCCATGCCCTCCTCCAGGGGATCTTCCCAACCCAGGGATCAAACCCATGTCTCTTGTGTCTGCTGCATTGGCAGGTGGGTTCTTTACCACTAGCGCCACCTGGTTTTAAACACCTTTCACCCCTCCCCTCCTTCAACAGCTTAAATACATCTGCTGCTGCTGCTAAGTCGCTTCAGTCGTGTCTGACTCTGTGCCACCCCAATCTGAGGTCCTGTGAAATGTTTCTATGAGGATGCATTACAAACAGGAGATTTGTTTTTTTCTGATGCATCCTGGAGTTGCACTGGGGTTGACAGAGTTTGAACTAGCACTGGCAGACTTGAATATATGGGATGTCATTCTGTAGCAGAAAGGATTAAATCTAATAACTCAGAACTATGGAGTTTTCATTAATTCTTGGAAAAGCAGGCAGCTCCCAGAAGAAAAAGTAGAGCAAATGCTCAATACATTTAAATAAGCTTAAAATATTCAAGACACAAATGGCCAAGAGATCAAACATGCTGTTTCTGCATTCATAAAATCAAAGGAAATCAGAGCAATTTCTCTTGAGCTCCTCTAATGTGCAACTTTAAAAAAGAAAATGTGACTCACAAAATTGAAACTTGCAGTTTAAACAAGAGTCTTATTCTGTTTTCAAGGCAGAGTTTGGGCAAAGGTAGTTTATTGTTAATGTCAGTTTGGCCCAAGAAATATTTCATTCTGAGTTTACCCCAGCACTCAAACCTTAAGAAACAAAACATGGATATATTAGAAATCCTCCATCTGAGGTCTTAATTACTCCACTGTAATTTCTTTCATCACTTTCATCACTTTCTTACATCCCTTTAATTCAGTGCTTCTGAAAGTGGGGTTCACCTTGCCATTATTTGGGGTCAGTCAGTCAGTCCAGTCGCTCAGTTGTGTCCAACTCTTTGCA
Source organism: Budorcas taxicolor (assembly GCF_023091745.1). Lineage (NCBI taxonomy): Eukaryota > Metazoa > Chordata > Mammalia > Artiodactyla > Bovidae > Budorcas > Budorcas taxicolor. The sequence goes on along the minus strand of NC_068919.1, from coordinate 10,362,381 downwards.
ACCTCATGAATCGCAGCACGCCAGGCCTCCCTGTCCATCACCAACTCCTGGAGTTCACTCAGACTCGCGTCCATTGAGTCAGTGATGCCATCCAGCCATCTCATCCTCTGTCGTCCCCTTCTCCTCCTGCCCCCAACCCCTCCCAGCATCAGAGTCTTTTCCAACGAGTCAACTCTTCGCATGAGGTGGCCAAAGTACTGGAGTTTCAGCCTCAGCATCATTCCCTCCAAAGAAATCCCAGGGCTGATCTCCTTCAGAATGGACTGGTTGGATTTGGGGTCAGGTATTATAAATATGCAGGTTCCTGGACCCCCTCAAAACCTGATGAAACCAAATTTCTATAAATGGGGGCTAGGAATCTCTAATTTTTTAACAAACTCCACTGGTAAATCTAAAATTTGAGATCTACTACTGGTTTAGCTTCCCAAGCCTCCTCATTTCTTTTTTTTTTTTTTAATGGTAGAGCACACAGTATTATTTCTACTTTTATTTGGACATATAAAAGTTGTGTACATTTGCTAGGTTTCATAGTGTGACTATAGCTCTTTTATTTTTGATACTTTTTAGGGACTGTGTGAACTGAACACATTTCTGTACTTCTCTAGCAGAAATAGATGAATACAACCAAGAAACAGACTGTTCAATTGCTAAGTCATGTCTGACTCTTTATGACCCCACAGACTGCAGCAAGCCTGTCCTTCACACTCTTCCAGAGTTTGCTCAAACTCATGTCCATTGAGTCAGTGATACCACCCAACCATCTCCAAGAAATACATTAATACAGCCAAAAATATTAACAAGATAAGAAACAACTCGGTCAAGTGAATAATAACAATAGTTAATACTTGTCGTGTATAACATGCACAGACACTATTTTAAATACTGCACGTATAATTTGTTTAATCCTCATAACAAATTCATGAGGTAGATGTCAGTATTATCTCAGTTTATACACAAGGAAGCTATGTAATTTCCCCGAGGCCATACAGCCCAGTGCCTGTGTCAGGATTTGATCCAGTTAGTGTGGGTCTAGAGTCTGTACTGGATCTGAAAGCTGTACTGTCTCCAATTATGTTCTTCATTAGTTTCCATCCTTCATTTCTGAATTCACGGAAACATGCTCTCCTTTACCATAAAAAACCAACTGTTTATTATCTTATACAATATTCACAAGAACTCTGGCTTCCTCTGAAAGATTCAGATTCTTTCCAAGTGTTGATTGCTGATGACTTACAACTGAGACCCTCCTTAGGATGTGCCTTAGCCCAAAGCGGGAGGGGAGATCAAGCTTGTATGTAGGCTTGGTCTATTCACAGGGGGAGAGCACAAACTAGCCCCCTTGCCTCCATCTGGGGCAACTCTGAGGGGCCTGTCCAACTCTGAGGGGTTGGCTGGGACCTCTGTCGCAACTCATCACAGTTGAGCTCTTTCTGCTGCTCAATCCTGCTTCCCTTGCTCCCTTAGAGGTACTGTTTCTTGAAAATACTTCCTAGTAGAACTCTTGAGCACAAATCTCTGCTTCATAATGTGTTTCCTGACTGGTCTGACCTGCAAGAGCGGAAGCCACAACCAGCCACAGGAAATTACTCTTCAAACATTGTTCTGGAGTCAGATCCCTTTCTGGCCAGCTAAAACACCCACCCATTTAGAGTTTTCAACCAGAAAAGTATTTTATTGCCAAAAGTTAAGATCTGATTAGGAAGAAATGGGACTTGAGACCTGGAATAAAGACATAGTTGGATTAACCCATCAACCTTGAAAGCCCCACATCCCCCTGAACTCTCTGGGCCTGTAGAAGTGGCCCATTTCCTCCCCTTTTAAAGATTAATCCTTCTCTGTTGGTTAAGTATGATACAGAGGCCCTGAAGACAACATTTATTCCTTTCAGGCTGAATCCTTCCTCCCTTCCTAGCCAAAAAGATTCCTAGCCTAATCAAGAAGATAAAGTGAGAATAAGGTTTGTGGATACAGATGCAGCATAGGTAGATGGTTGAATTTAAATAGGGTGGAGCTAGAATACAATTAATTTAACTAGTTGGCAAATATATAATGGAAGAGGGCTTATCTGAAAGACGGTGACTGATGCTGTGTCATGGAACTTAAAGTGGGTTAAGGAGGGAAGGCGGACTTATGGCGAAGAATGGCTAAAACTCACTAAAACAGATGAAGGACAGAGCTGTGATGAGATTGAAGAATAGGAGTGTTAGAAAGAATGAGCAGAAAAGATGGGAGGGGGCATGGTAAGAGAATGTAGTACTTGTCGTTGAGATTTCAGAGGTGGACAGCTATCGATGATGGCAAGGCCTAGGAGTGGTTTGTTGAAGTGAGGAAGGAAGAAAGTTTTGCTGGAGAGGAAGTCAGGGTACTAACAGGAAGAGTGCTGGATGAATCACATGTATGGATGTTGGAGTCATCTAGAGTGTTGGAGGAGGTAGGGAGAGGCAGAGGAGAAGGAAGAGAGCCAGGCTCTAGACTCATCTAGAGCAAGGAGCAGGGAGCGAGAGGTAGACACAGGCGACAGAAATAAGGAGGGGCCATTGGTATTTACCCAACAGGTGACTCTACATTTACACACCGGCACAGTGCCTGGCAGGCAATTATAAATACTTGGAAACCATAGCATGGAGGCATCTGCTTGATGGCATGTTCCTAGACGTGGGTCAACACAGTGGTCTTTTATGAGAGCTTAAAATAGAGCTGTGCACCAACCTGCTTCTGGGTGTTCCACAGCAGCTTCTGGGGTCCAGGGCCCTGCCTTCACGTAGCCCCTCTTCTCCAGTGCAAAGACAAACCCTCCGTCTCCAATGATGACCTCTCCAGAGTTTAGCCGTTCTAGGATGCCCTAAAGTTATGGTGGGGTGGGGGGAGGGAGAAAATGGATAAATTAATTATTTGAATTTTAAATACAAGTTTCTACTCATTTCTACAATACAACTTTTGCTTTCATATTGTTGAGAAGTATGATTTCTTTAAAATTCTCAGAAAATATTGTTAAGAAATATGATTTCTTTAAAATTCTCAGAAAATACATATGTATTTTATTCAGAAATTTGTGACTATAAGGCAAGCCATCAGAATGCTCATATAATGAAAGCTTGTGTTTCCACGTGTATGTGCCAGGGATGGGGGTTTTTCAGAACACACTAAATAGTATTTGAAGGATATTGTGGGAGGATGTTATGTTTGAATAAATATCTTCAGAAAGATTAAATGAAAAGGTTTTGTTGTAAAGCCTCAAATGAATACTTAAGCACACATTCTTAAAATGGTGACTGTTAGTCTTTCTCCTTTTTCTATCAATAAACAAAAGAGAGGATTATATTTTATAAAGAAGTTGAAGTGGCATATGACACTATGAACGCATTTTGAGACTGAAAAGTCAAAATATATTTGGTGAGAACAGAAGGCAGAAGATACCACCACAAAGATGGCCAAATCAATTAAAGACGAATGTCTCTGGGGCTAAAATTCAGTTTCCATAACAGCAGCTGGATTATGCTGTCCAGAAAGTTGTAAGTATGCACAGCCTGCTCTCTGCGAGTGAGAACTGGGAAGATACCAGTAAGTAAAATATTTGTAAACTGATTTCCAGTCCAATTTGCACACCTATTCCATTTACTGTACATGCAATCATTACCCTGGTGTTAGAACAGCAACTTTGAACTTAATATTTTTAAAGCAATTTGTGAATTAGTAATATCCTTGTAGAATCATTTTTTTAATTTCAAAATATCATAAATTTAAAAATAAAAGGTTACTCTGATTTTGTGTGTGTGTATGCTGTCGTTTTAGTCGTGTCTGACTCTTTGTGATCCTATGGACTGTAACCTGCCAGGCCCTTCTGCCCATGGGATTCTCCAGGCAAGAATACTGTAGTGGGTTGCCATGCCCTCCTCCAGGGCATCTTCCCGACCAGGGATAGAACCTGTGTCTCCTGCAACTCCTGTGCTGCAGGCGGATTCTTTAACACTGAACCACCAGGGAAACTTCTCTCTGATTTTACAAACGAAGAATTCAAGTCCAGAGTTTCTGAGTAATTTACACAGTCTCCCAGGTCAACCCCTAGAGGGCTCACTGATTCTTTTACCCTCAAATAGTATCTAGATTTGATTTTAAATGGGAGAGAGGACAGTGGGACAGCCCTGAAAAGATAATGTAAAGTAATAACCTGGAATGTACATAGCTACTGTGTTCCGTTTATTGCCATTAATGGTTAATAAATGCTGATATAACAAGGTTACAAAATCTGTGAGAGGCATTCATAAGAATTTGAATGGCATCTTGAGTCCTTATCACCTTCTGCCCCTCCCCACGTGAACTCAACAGCTGATGCTCAGAGAAAAGAAACATCTGACATTTTTACTTTAAAGCAGTAAAACAGGAGGATTGTGCTATGTATTCTTCCTCTTTTTTTAAATTGTGAAGTGATTTTACAGTTGCTTCACGATGTTCTGTTAGTTTCTGCTGCACAGCAAAGTGAATCAGTTATATGCATACATACGCCTGCTCTTTTAGGTTTCTTTCCCACTTAGGTCACCACAGATCGTTGGGTAGAGTGTCCTGTGCTAAACAGGAGGTTCTCATTAATTATCTCGTTTATGCACAGTAGTGTACATATGCCAGTCCCAGTCTGCCAGTTCATCCCACCCCACATCTCCCTCCTTGGTAACCATGAGTTTGTTCTCTACATCTGTGACTCCATTTCTGCTCTGCCAATATGTTTACCTGTACCATTTTCCTGGATTCCACATATATGTGTTTTCTACTCTTCTTTTCCAGATAGAAAAGATTCAAGTGTTAAGTCTATGAGATAACAACCACAAAGCATAGAATTCATCACATGCAATTTTGAAATCCAAATACCTGTCATGATTACAGTGTGTCTAAAAGTCACGTCTTAGAACTACAACTTTGATCATTATGACCCAATTAATAAGAAAAATGGCTATATTGCTAATTAGTACAGTTCCGTTCAGTCGCTCAGTCGTGTCCAACTCTTTGCGACCCCATGAATCGCAGCACGCCAGGCCTCCCTGTCCATCACCAACTCCTGGAGTTCACTCACACTCACGTCCATCGAGTCCGTGATGCCACCCAGCCATCTCATCCTCAGTCGTCCCCTTCTCCTCCTGCTCCCAATCCCCCCCAGCATCAGAGTCTTTTCCAGTGAATCAACTCTTCGCATGAGGTGGCCAAAGTACTGGAGCTTCAGTTTTAGCATCATTCCTTCCAAAGAAATCCCAGGGCTGATCTCCTTCAGAATGGACTGGTTGGATCTCCTTGCAGTACAAGGGACTCTCAAGAGTCTTCTCCAACACCACAGTTCAAAAGCATCAATTCCTCAGCGCTCAGCCTTCTTCACGGTCCAACTCTCACATCCATACATGACCACAGGAAAAACCATAGGCTTGACTAGACGGACCTTAGTCGGCAAAGTAACGTCTCTGCTTTTGAATATGCTATCTAGGTTGGTCATAACTTTTCTTCCAAGGAGTAAGCGTCTTTTAATTTCATAGCTGCAGTCACCATCTGCAGTGATTTTGGAGCCCCCCAAAATAAAGTCTGACACTCTTTCTACTGTTTCCCCACCTATTTCCCATGAAGTGACGGGACCAGATGCTATGATCTTCGTTTTCTGAACGTTGAGCTTTAAGCCAACTTTTTTACTCTCATCTTGCTAATTATTACAGTTGTATAAAAATATGAACAACAGTCAAATACATGAGATATGACTAGCTACTAATTTTCATTTGGGTGAAATAATTCATATTTTGTTCAGTCACCTAGAAACTCACTGAACTCTTGTGTGTGTTTTCAGACTTTAGTGCCACAATATCTTGATGTATAGCATAACTAACAATTTGATATTTGGTGGCCAAGTGGATAGTGGTGATTCAATTACCATGCTGTACATTAATTTATTGAACAATTTCACCAGGAAAAACACTTTGATTCTACTGCATTTTAACTTTAAAATTTTATTTATTTATTTTTAATTGGAGGATAATTACAGTGTTGTGGGGGTTTGGATGAACCCAGAGCCTGTTATGCTTTCCTGGTGGCTCAGATGGTAAAGAATCTCCCTGCAATGCAGGAGACCCATGTTCCATCCCTGGGTTGGGAAGATCCCCTGGAGAAGGGAATGGCTACCCACTCCAGTATTCTTGCCTGGAGAATCCCATGGACAGAGGAGCCTGGTGGGCTACATCCATGGGGTTCACAAAGAGTCAGACTCGGCTGAGTGACCAAGCTCGTGTGAAGCACAGAGCCTGGTATACAGAGTGAAGTGAGTTGGAAAGAAAAAACAAGCACTGTTTATTAATACATATATATGGAATCTAGAAAAATGGTGCTGATGAGCCCATCTGCAGGGCAGGAATGGAGATGCACGTGTATAGAATGGACTTGTCTACTGCATTCTTAAACAACTTGAACTTCATTCAGACTTTTCTGTTCCTTTTTTGGTTTTAAAATGGAATGTGCTATGAGAGATTGCTCAAGACATATTTTGTGAAAAGGTGTTGCAAAGCAATGTGTTTAATATCAGACTGTTTTTGTTTAAAAAGTACATATTTGTTTAGACAATAAACTAGCAGAATATACATCAAAATGTAGCAGACACTGCTGTTAGTGTTCATAGTTGTTTACAATGAACAAGTGTTAGCTTTGTAACATATTTTAATTTTAATCAGAAGTGTAGACATCGTATTGTCCATATTTTAACACTGACATAGGCATGGAAACCAGGTTACCAAAGAAATTTTTTCTTCTCCTTTTATATCCATCTTGCTAAAGTAATCCTTTAAAACATTTCATTTTGTGAGTTTGAGTTTGGGGAGTGGATTAGAATTTATGGCAATGCAAATGGGGCCAAAGCAAAAATATTTTTTAAATCTCTATGGGAATCATCCTTTCCAGACATACAGTATTTTAGTAGATGTAGGGATTGGCAAAAATTCTCCCCCTAATTGAACAGGTGACAGTCTATAAGCAATTGCCATCTCAACATCTTAAATCCTTGGACTTCTTGCCATTTAAAATTTTTAATTGAATTAATTTTTGTTTTTCCTTATGTGAAAGTGTTCTTGAGGTAGGGTCATCCCTTTAGAAACTAGGTACAACCCATTTCCAGAGGGATGGCTGGCAATGAATTCGTCCTCAGGGGTATAGTTGGCCAGCCCTGTCTCCTTCCCTGCCATTCCCTGGCCTCTGCCAGGCATGGGGCCGGGTGCTCTGACACCCAGGGGGCAAGGATACTCCCTCCTCCTTCCGTCCTCAACCCGCTTCCAACTGTAACCTTATGATCAGTCCATCCTCCCATCCATCCACCCCTTCCCTCCCCCACTCCCCGAAGGCCCACAGTCTGGACGGAAAGAAACAGTGGTCCCAAGGGAAAGGTGGGCATCTTACGGAGTTTTTATTTTAAAAACTCAGCAGTCATTTCTCAATATCTTAGGGCCATTGTGCTTAATCTTTCTTAAACAGTCTTTTCGAGGCCTGCACGGTACACTGTTCTGTGATTTCTAAATCCAAACTGCCCGTGAAAACTTACCATCATCCAACCAATGCCAGAGCCTTAGGACTGGTGAGAACCTTGCGGGGTGGGGTCCCCAAGTCGAAACGGTCGCAGCCTAGGCTCGCGCCTTCTCTCGCTAGGGTCGCCGAGGGGTGTGCGCAGACCCAGAGGAACCCAGGGCGCGCAGCAGGCGACCCCAAGTCCCACAGCCGGAGGGGAGAGAAGTCGCACCTGTGGGTCTAGGAGCCGCATTTTGGGGGAGCCGCATCTTGGGGGAGTGCTCTGGTCTTGGGGTGCGGGACTCAAGAGTTTTAGGGGTGCCCTGGAGTTGGGGGGTCACATAGCTCTAGAGGGCGCTGTGGTCAGGGGACAGGGGTCGGGGCTCAGAGGCGCCTTGGTGTTCCCAAGCAGCAGTTCGGGGGCCCTCTGCTCTCTCCAGGCTAGGGGTGGGGGTGGGGCTGGGGGCCCTCTGCTCTCTCTGGGCTGGGGTGTGGGGCTGGCCAATCTAAACCCAGAGCACCCTTGGGTCCCCCGCACACTCACCTTCTTGGCATTTTTGCTCCCAGCTGGTGCCATCTTCCTGGTGTCCCAGACCGCACCTAACACGGATGAGGATGGACGAGACGACAGAGCGCTTCCCCCTGCGAAGCCTGGAGCCGTGGCCGGGTTCTGGGTTCTTTATACCCGTTGCTCGGGGTGTGGGTTTCCCCAGCCTCTGCGCGGTCCAACAAAGGCCTTGGGCGGGGAACACGCCCACCAGCCCTTTATCCTTGCCCGTTGCTGCTTGGGAACTTGTATTAGGAGCTGGTGATCGAAATTGTTCTCCCAAATGGGGGAAATTATCCAGAACTAAAATAAGAAAAATATAAATAAACAATGAGGTTGCCACTTGCTCAGGTTTCAGACCTATCTGAGCTCAGCCCTTTTTTTCCCCTTGCAGGTCCTCAAACTCAATTGATTTCTCCCTTGCCTGGGATCATGCCCCATTAGTCATGCACCTTCAGTCGCTAGGCCAGACCCCCAAGAATTCCATCCAATGCCCAAATATTTGTCAAAGGCCAAAGATGCAAGATTATTGAATGAGGATTATTGAATGACTATAAAATGTGACCTCCAGTGTGATACATACCCGGTGGTTATGTATCTGAACAAAATATGACATTTTCCGATACTAACTCTGCATTTGTGTGTGTGTGTGTGTGTGTGTGTGTTCAGAATGAACTTTGCCCTTATATCCAAACATGCCTTACAGTTTCTAATGATATCTTTGCAATATTTGACAAGGACAAACATGTGATGTTTATATATGATAGTGGAAATGTACTTTATAGACTTAAAAATTCAGTGTGAAAACTGTTTAAAAATGAAAAGCATTAGAGAAACTGGAGGAAAACAGAAATGTTAACAGTAGTTATCTGTTGATGGTAGAGTTAGGTCTTGCTTTTATTTCATTCATTATGCTTTACTGTATTTGCCAAAATTTCTTTACAATGGGAACATACTTTAAAATAATGAAAATATTACTTTAAAAAGTGTATAACACGACAATAAATAGCATAAAGAACAACTAAAAAGTCTGAAATAGAGTTCAAAAACTTTTACCTAAATACATAAAAGATTTGTATGTGGAACAACACCTCTATTTGAACAAATGGAAAGAGGGAAATCACTGTAGTAAATGATTTAATACAAATAAAATGATGTACACAAGATAAAACTAAAAAAGAGAAGTCCTTTTGCTTCAGGTAGTTGTCAAGTTTAGAATGGAAAAAAAATGAATGCATATATTGTAATGCAAATGTTCTATTATTTCACTTGTCCAACAAGAATGAGGCCTGAGATATTGTAGGCATTCTTCACAGTGCCTAGATTTTTAATCATAACAGGGTTGGACTATATGAGTAGGTAATTGTTCAGTATTTTAATGCATTAACTACTCATAGTCTTAACCGGGGGATTTTAGATTGAGCCTTGCTAGGGTGGCTCTAGTACTCTTGCCTGGAAAATCCCATGGACAGAGGAGCCTGGTAGGCTGCAGTCCATGGGGTTGCTAAGAGTCGGGCACGACTGAGCGACTTCATTTTCACTTTTCATTTTCATGCATTGGAGAAGGAAATGGCTACCCACTCCAGTATTCTTGGCCTGGAGAATCCCAGGGACGGGGGAGCCTGGTGGGCTGCCGTCTATGGGGTCGCACAGAGTTGGACACGACTGAAGCGACTTAGCAGTAGCAGCAGCAGGGTGGCTCAGACTGTAAAGAATCTGCCTGCAATGCAGGAGACCTGGGTTCGATCCCTGGGTTGGGAAGATCCTCTGGAGAAGAGAATGACTGTCCACTCCAGTACTCTTCCTGGAGAATTTCATGGACAGAGGAGCCTGGCGGAACATAGTCCATGGGGTCACAAAGAGTCAGACACTACTGAGCAACTAACACTTTCACACAGGACTTCAGAGGAGGCCCTAGTGGTAAAGACTCCACCTGCCAATGCAGGAGACGTAAGAAATGCAAGTTCCATCCCTAGGTCGGAAAGATCCCCTGGAGAAGGAAATGGCAACCTACTGCAGTATTCTTGCCTGGAAATCCCACGGACAGAGGAGCCTGGTGGTCTATAGTCCATGGGGTCGCAAAGAGTCAGACAGGACTGAAGCAACTTGGCACAGGGCTTAACAAAGAAGTTGTGGTGGCGGGTACCAGGCGCTAGGGGGCGGTATCAGTGCTTGACAGTTAAAAACTGAAAACAGCCATTCTCAATTTCAGTTTGTCCGCCTTCAACAAAATTTAGGAGAGATTTTAAACTAGCAGCGATTAATTTAAAAATGAATTGCAAATTTTCAGTAGATAATATAGACACCTAGCAAAAATTTAAAAGTCTTTCCCCAGTTGCTGTTCCCAGGTCAAGGCGTCCCTGGAGATAACCACTGTTATCTGTTAACTATTCTTCCAGAATCCTATGTGTATCTGAGTGTACAAATGTATCCACAAATATTTGTATTTAGATGAGGGGAATTTATTTAGACAACTGTCCACTTTCACCTTGTCTAAAATGACTAATAAGCAGCTGTTGAAATAATTTTGTTTTTCTTCAGCTTCTCAGTTTGTTCTACCCCACCCCCGCCCCCACCCCCGCCCCTCCACCACTCCAATTAGGTCGATTAAAAAAAATTCATGCGCCCACGAATTCCCATAATAGCTAATAATATCCACAAGGCACTTGGTGCTTACAATGTGCCAGGTACTACATTAAGCCTTTTATACATATAATGTTATTTACTCCTCACAATTCTGTGAGGTAGACACCCCCTCTTTGTCCTCAAGAAGCACGAAGTCAAGGAGATATAGAAAGGTTATTGGTGTGATCGCTGAGTACCAAGTGCTGAGGTGGCTGGAGGCCACCTGGGGAGAGAGTTCTGTAGCAGCTGTTCTTGGGAAGCTGCCCATGTTCTCTGTTCTCTGCTGGAGCAATGAGATGAAGAAAACCAAATAGCATTGAAGTCTTCGGCCTCCTACGAAGACATTTGGGTTTAGTCGAAATGGTAAATATTCATGATGTTTGAAACAGCATGATACGTAGCTGTATGATCTTACGTAAAAATGGATGCTTAGTTGTGAAAAGGCACAAATGAGACCTAGAAGGACACATCAGATGGTAATCTGCTTGTGATTATGAATGACTTCATTTTTTGCTTCTTGTGTTTTTTGGTTTCCTATTATGCACATATTAACTTTTAAGAAATAAATGTTGTTTTAAAAACTTAGAAAAAAAAAAACCCTGAAGAGAAAGAGGAGGGTTAGAGCTGAAGGTCCACTCCCCTGGTTTTATAACCTCAAAAGCAGAGGTCTTGGTTCTGTCTCCAGCTAGTGCTTTGCTCTGCTTATAACCCCATGCATTCATTTAACAGACACTTAAGGCCCGTTCGGAGAAGGCAGTGGTACCCCACTCCAGTACTCTTGCCTGGAAAATCCCATGGATGGAGCAGCCTGGAAGGCTACAGTCCATGGGGTCCTAAGTCGGACATGACTGAGCGACTTCACTTTCACTTTTCGCTTTGATGCATTGGAGAAGGAAATGGCAACCCACTCCAGTGTTCTTGCCTGGAGGATCCTAGGGACGGGGGAGCCTGGTGGGCTGCCGTCTATGGAGTCGCACAGAGTCAGACACGACTGAAGTGACTTAGCAAAAGGCCCGTTCGTGTTCATGCATGGTCAGTCGAGTCTGATTCTTTGGGACCCCATGGACTGTAGCCCACCAGGCTCCTCTGTCCATGGGATTTTCCAGGCAAGAATACTGGAGCAGGTTGCCATTTCCTACTACAGGGGATCTTCCTGATCCAGGGATTGAACTTGTGTCTCTTGCATCTCCTGCATTGGCAGTCAGATACTTTACCACTGGGAAGCTCAATTTATACAATGTTTCAAAGACCATGGTTGGGGGTAAAGGACATTTATTTCCTCCTTTTCCCCAAGGGGTAAATAGATTCCATCTTGTGTAAGAGTTAAAATGTCCCCTTTATCAATAGACAGATGAAAAAAATATCAGGACTTTTCATTCCATTCAATTTGGAGCATCTTTAAAATGAAAGTGGCTTTTCATAGAACTTTTTAGACTAAAAATGTTTTAGCCTTTAAACCACTGGACATGTTTTAACATCATGTCGAACAGTGTTTGCAAACTGGTGACACAGAAATGGGGCCAGCTTCTAAGTTTCCTTTGGCAAGGTCAGCGTTGTTTGTTTGTTTTTTAATAGAATGTGGGTCCCTTTATGTGGCGCCTTCCTGTTTGCCAGTCTGTCCCACACCTGATTATCAAATATATGTGAGATGTCCTTTGGCCCACGTTCTCCCAAATAGCCCCCAAACTGAAAGTTTCACTTTCCTTACATTTTTTCATTGCCGCTAATCTCAGATATTTTTTGTTGCCACTGCTGGGGATCATCATAAAGTTTTGATGAAAGTGGGCTTTTTACCTAAAACTCTCTTCCCTGGGTACACAGCCATTCCTCATTTTATCTTTTCTGGTAGTCTAGCTGGTGCCAGGATAACTCAGGAATTAGGGGAGCCAATCCTCTGCTCAGTTGAAAATCTGCCTCCTGATCAGCATTTCCTCTGTATTCATGATTCAGCATCCTCAGATTCAACCACCAGCAAGTTGAATATTTGTTGTTTAGTTGCTAAGTTGTGTCTGACTCTTTGTGACCCCATGGACTGTAGCCCTCCAGGCTCCTCTGTCCATGGGATGTCCCAGGCAAGAATACTGGAGTGAGTTGCCATTTCCTTCTCCAGGGGATTTTCCCAACCCAGAGATGGAATCTGAATCTCCTGCATTGGCAGGTGAATTCTTTAACACTGAGCCACCTGGGAAGCCCGAAATTCCATATTACTGTAGTATTTACTATTGAAAAAAATATCCACGTATAAATGGACCTGTGCATTTCAAACCCATGTTGTTCAAGGGTTGTCTGAGCTTCATTCCCTCCGCCCATTGCAGTGGCCACATTCAACATGATCCCAGCACAACAGGCAGTTAACCCATATCACACAGTTCCTCCCCTGCTAAGGGCCCTGTTTACTTATGTAAAATTCAAGTCAAAGCCAGGTGACTTTTCAGATTCTTTTCTTGCAATTGGCTTAGCATATGCTTGGAGCAAAACCCAGCCTTTTCCCATGTTCTCTCTCTCTCTTTTTTATTTTTTTGGCATTCTTCTTGTAATCAGCAAGCACTTCCTTGAGCTGGCTAGGAGGATACCTCTGGCTCCTGTTCCTGCCTTTAACTTCTGCGCATTCCTAGTTTCTGGAGAAATAGTAGTTTTCATTTTTGCTGGACTGTTCAGAGCTTCTTTCCACCACAGGTAAAAACGCTTTTCTCAGAGCTCACAGTTCTGCCAACTTGTACAGTTTCCTGGATTCCACACAGAAAGCCTGTAGCCAAAGTTCCTATAAATTCTGGACACCCTCAGTCTCTCAGACTGTCCTCCCAGTATGATAATTGCTTCCCAAGTTCTATTTCTAGCTCTGAAATTTTCTCTCCTCTCCTGCCTTTCCTTCAATGCCTTCTAATGGCATAATTAGCCAGTCTTTTTCAGTCAAGTGCCCTTTTTCCTCTTTTTCTTTAAAAAAAGAAAACCCAGAAACTATAACTTATGAGCACTTACTACGTGGAGTTGGCTGTGCTAAGTGCTTCATAGGCATTGTGTAATCTTTACAGTAACCCCAACAGGTAGGTACTTTGCCATTCCCATTTTATTGATGACAATACTGAGGCACACAGGTTAAATGCAAACCTTCCCGAGATCATGCCAATAGCAAGCACAGAACTGAGAGGAGGACTGCAGCCCAGGCCAAATGACAGCGGAGATCATGGTCTTTAAAGAGACTTTATTCTTCTGTTTTAGTAAACTGTTTTTCTGAAAATAACTCCCCAAACTCTTTATAACCTCATCCAACTCATGGCCCTTCCCACTCACCTGACCCAACACAGAGGTCCCTTCCCCTGATCAAAAGAAGTTTAGATTCTCTGGACATACAATTAGTTACCAACAATGAGTTACTGACAGAAAACGGTCTGCCCCGTTCAGGCCATCATCCACACGGCAACTCTTAGATTGTGTGTGATCCCTGGCTTGTCCAGTCATCCTGAAACTGTGATGTTTTAAGTGGGTACGGGAAAAGGAATACCATAATTCCTGAGATAGGCAGTTTGCCGGGGTCCAGCCCCGGTGGATCCAGGGTGATTCGAAGGTGGGGACGGAGTCGGAGTCTTTGGAAAAATACATATTTAATCACAGATATAGAGAGATTAGAAATGGATAGCGTAGTAGGAAGATTAGTGGAGAAAAAGAAGCTGAATAACTTGGATTACGTGGAATAGCATCCATGCTCCCGATGGGAATTCAGCCAGAAAAACGGGAGCAAGAAAGAAGCGACGTGGGGGAATCAGTCTTTCTGGAAACTGATCCGATTTCTTAATTTTTAGGTTTGCTTATATACCTTTTGTTACACATAGGGATAGAGTCACGCGGGAGTCAGCAGTCCTGACCTTTATCAAAATCAGGTGCTTCACATAAATGTATAAAAAAGGTACATCATCTTCTGGCCATGAGTGAGACCTGCTGACATTTTATGATCCTTTCTTTCTGATAACCAAAAAACATATTTCTTCCAAGGGTGTTTTTTCTTAAACCAGGCACCACCCTCCAAATAAAGTTACATTCCTATAGGGTGAGGGTGTAGTGAGTTACAATCAAGAAAGGAATTTATTTAACCCAAGGTTAACATGATTAGTCTTAAAGGTTAATACTTATTTCTCCTATATGCTTAAAGGTTAATGCTTATTTCTTCCTATATGCTAGTTATATTCATTATAAGGGTAGGGAACATGGAGATTTAGCAGCAAACATCAGCCCAACAAATGAAAATCCTTTCACCAATGTTCCCCTTAAGATCTATTTGGTCTTAAGATATGATAAAGTTACGTTTTTACATAGCAAGGACACAGTGATTTATAACAAAGTACAGTGATCTATTATAAAAGAGAAAATCCATTAACTCAAAAAGTCTAGTATTGCTAACATCAAAAACTACTGTATTTCCTTTTCTATATTCCAAATACATTGATTAATATATTCCCAGGTGCCTAAGGATATGGAGGCCTGGCGGCAATCATTGACTCAACAAGAAGAAAAAGCCCTGTGCTAATTAAGACTCTCAAAATACTCCAAAACCCTCTGTGCTGTTTATGGTTGAGAGGTAGTAAACAATCATGTGGCAGGAGTATGGATAATCCTGTCACACAAGCTAGTCTGTCAGCAGAGAGGTTTGACCTGAGACATCCTTGTCCCACCCAGAGCACGGTATTAGCAGCAATTATTGACACAACAAATGAAAAACCCTTCACCAATATAATTCCTAACCAACCCACTATACTAATAATTTCTAACTCCCCATAAGAATTTGCCTTTAGTAAGTCTAAAACATCTCATGCCTCTCAGATTTGGAGGCTGTAAACAATCACATGTGGCCGGACGAACCTATACAGGCCGGCTAGATAACCTTCAGAGGAGTCCGTAAGCTGAAACACTCTTGTCACGCCCAGGAATTTTTATTGCCTTGGAGCGGCACGTTTACTCCTTCTCCGAGAGAAATGGTTATGGGGGAGAGCCCCCCATAAAGTCAGAGGTGTAGGTGAGAGCTTTTTAACAGACTCTGGTTTTGGGGTTAGATGCTTGGGAACAGGGGGTTTCCTGAGGCTTGATCACGCCTTTGCGTATGCCAAGCCTCCTTCCTCATGACCTTTGCTGTGGGCGGAGTTCCTCACGCTGGCTCCCGGCAGCAGTCTAACCTTGATTTCCTTCATCTTTGAAAGATCAGTAAGGCTTCATTTGCTTCTTTGGGAGAAGGTGGAGCAGAGGCCAAAGATCCCCTTTTCCTGTGGGGCTGGCATGTGATGTCTCTGTGGCCCATCAGCTCCCACACACAGTTCCTGATATAGGAGTCATACTCTGGGGACAACCCTGTGTCTTGGTCTAGACCCTTCAGGGGAAATACTCACCAGGTTTTTGGGTGTGCGGCATGAGAAGGGAGAGATGGTGGCATAAAGAAAATGTCGTGGGTGGTGGGGTGAGAGTGGTATCCAGCCCAGGAAGTATTAGACATGAGGACCTCGCTGAGAAGTTTCTATTTGATGGGAAACTCTTTGGGGCTGGACAGAAAGAGTCCCCTCCCTTTTTCTTTCTTACCAAAAAGCATGCTGTTTTCTCATTCCTGTTTCCTATTGGTTTGCACATCACTGTTTTATTCATCAGTTGATTCTGAAGAGGATTAGGTGAGGGCTTTTAGGTTGGTGATGATAGTAGAAATCTTTGTCCATGTAAAGCATTTTTTGGGTACAAAGTGGTATATGACTTTAGTTTAAATGCAAGAAGGTAAAGTGGTTGTCTGAGGAGGGCCTTAAAAATAGCTGAGAAAAGAAGAGAAGTGAAAGGCAAAGGAGAAAGGGAACGATTTACCCATTTGAATGCAGAGTTCCAAAGAATAACAAGGAGAGATAAGAACACCTTCTTAAGTGAACAATGCAAAGAAATAGTGGAAAACAAAGAATGAGAAAGACTAGAGAGCTCTTCTAGAAAATTGGAGATACCAAAGGAACATTTCATGCAAAGACGGCCCACAATAAAGGACAGAAATGGCCAAGACCTCACAGAAGAAGAGATTAAGAAGAGGTGACAAGAAATTAGAAAAGAATTGTACAGAAAATGTCTTAACGACTACACATGATGGTGTGGTCACTCACCTAGAGCCAGACATCCTGGAATGTGAAGTCAAGTGGGCTTTAGGAAGCACTACTCCAAGCAAAACTAGCGGAAGTGATGGAATTCCAGTTGAGCTATTTCAAATCCTAGAAGATGATGCTGTGAAAGTGCTGCGCTCAATGTGCCAGCAAATTTGGAAAACTCAGGCCTGGAAAAAGTCAGTTTTCATTCCAATCCCAAAGTAGGGCAATGCCAAAAAATGTCCAAACTACTGTTCAATTGCACTCATTTCACACGTTAGCAAGGTAAGTGCTTGCTAACTTACCTCAAAATCCTCAAAAGCTAAGTTTCAACAGTACATGAACCTCCAGATGTACACAATAGGTTTAGAAAAGGCAGAGGAACCAGAGATCAAATTGCCAACATCCTTTGGATTATATAAAAAGCAAGGGAATTCCAAAAAGACATAACTTCTGCTTCTGCATTGATTACATTAAAGCCTTTGATTACACTACGTGAATCACAAAAAACTGGAAAATTCTAAAGAGATGGGAATACCAGACCACCTTACCTGCTTTCTGAGAAACCTATATGCAGGTCAAGAAGCAAAAGTTAGAACCAGACATAGAACAACAAACTGGGTGAAAATTGGGAAAGGAGTATATCAAGGCTGTATATTGTCACCCTGCTTATTTAGCTTATATGAACAGTACATCATGTGAAATGCTGGGCTGAATGAAGCACAAGCTGGAATCAAGATTGCCAGGAGAAATACCAACAACCTCAGATATGCATCTGATATCACTCTAATGACAGAAAGCAAAGAGGAGCTAAAGAGTTTCTTGATGAGGATGAAAGAAAAGAGTGAAAGTTAGCTTAAAACTCAGTGTTTGACAAATGAAGATCATGGTATCTGGTTCCATCACTTCATGGCAAATAGATGGGAAAAAGTGGAAACAGTGACAGACTTTATTTTCTTGTGCTCCAAAATTGTGGAGGACACTGACTGGAACGACAAAATTAAAAGATGCTTGCTGCTTGGAAGAAAAGCTATGACAAACCTAGGCAGTATATTAAAAAGCAGAGACATTACTTTCCTGACAAAGGTGTAGTTTTTCCTGTAGTCATGTATGGATGTGAGAGTTGGACCATAAAGAAGGCTGAGCACTGAAGAACTGATGCTTTCAAATTGTGGTGCTGGAGAAGACTCCTGAGAGTCCCTTGGACTGCAAGGAGATCCAACCAGTCAATCCTAAAGGAAATCAGTCCCGAATATTCATTGGAAGGACTGAAGCTGAAGCTCCAATACTTTGGCCAGCTGATGCAAAGAGTCGACTCATTGGAAAAGACCCCAATGCTGGGAGAAATTGAGGGCAAGAGGAGAAGGGGTTGACAGAGGATGAGATAGTTCAGTGGCATCACCAACTCAATGGACATGAGTTTGAACAAACTCTGGGAGATAGTGGAGGACAGGGGAGCCTGGCGTGCTGCAGTCCATGGGGTCACAAAGAATTGGACATGACAGTGACTGAACAACAAAAATATCAGTATCAGTGCACAGCCCTCAGTTAACTTAGGGAAGTAGTAACATATTTCTAAGTAGTAAAAGTCTTATCATCCTCCAGTTTCTGAACCTCAGGATTATAGGAACCTATATGTTTTTCAAATTAATATGTGCATATAATAGGAACCCAAAAGAGTAAAGCAAGGGATACATTACAAATAAGGTTCTCTCTAATTTATTCTTCCCCAGTTTCCACTTTTCTTGGTTTTTATAACCTACCCAGCTTAAAGAATTTTTTAAAGAAGCTGGCACTTTCAGAAACGAGCTCCCAGCCATACAATTACCAATCAACTAGAGTAACTAACAAGAAAAATAGAAAATGTTGGGAAGGATGGAGGAACCCCAGAACTCTCATCTCTGCTGGTTCAGCTCAGTTCAGTCATCCAGAAGTCCAGAATTCTTTGCAACCACATGGACTGCAGCATGCCAGGCTCCCCTGTCCATCACCAACTCCCAGAGCTTGCTCAAGCTCATGCCCATCAAGTCAGTGATGCCATCCAACCATCTCATCTCTGCCGTTCCCTTTTCTTCCTGTCTTCAGTCTTTCCCAGCGTCAGGATCTTTTCAAAAACTCAGCTCTTCACATCAGGTGGCCAAAGTATTGGAGTTTCAGCTTCAAGATCAGTCCTTCCAATGAATATTCAGGACTGCTTTCCTTCAGGATGGACTGGTTGGATCTCGTTGAAGTCCAAGGGACTCTCAAGAGTCTTCTCCAACACCACAGTTCAAAAGCATCAATTCTTCGGCACTCAGCTTTCTTTATAGCCCAACTCTCACATCCATACATGATTACCAGAAAAACCATAGCTATGACTAGACAGACCTTTGTTGGCAAAGCAATGTCTCTGCTTTTTAATATGCTGTCTAGGTTGGTCATAGCTTTTCTTCCAAGGAGCAAGCATCTTTTAATTTCATGGCTACAGTCACCATCTGCAGTGATTTTGGAGCCCCCCGAAATAAAGTCTCTCACTGTTTCCATTATTTCTCCATCTATTTGCCATGAAGTGATGGGACTGGATGCCATGATCTTAGATTTCTGAATGCTGAGTTTTAAGCCAACTTTTTCACTCTCCTCTTTCACTTTCATCAAGAGGCTCTTTAGTTCTTTGCTTTGTGCCATAAGGGTGGTGTCATATGGGTATCTGAAGTTATTGATATTTCTCCCAGCAATCTTGATTCCAGCTTGTGCTTCATGCAGCCAAGAATTTCACATGATGTACTCTGCATATAAGTTAAATAAGCAGGGTGACAATATACAACCTTGACGTACTCCTTTCCCGTTTTGGAACCAGTCTGTTGTTCCATGTCTGGTTCTAATTGTTGCTTCTTGACCTGCATATAGATTTCTCAGGAGGCAGATAAGGTGGTCTTGTATTCCCATCTCTTGAAGAATTTTCTACAAGTTTGTTGTGATACACACAGTCAAAGGCTTTGTTGGAGACAATAAAGCAGAAGTAGATATCTTTCTGGAACTCTCTTACTTTTTCGATAACCCAACAGATGTTGGCAATTTGATCTCTGGTTCCTCTGCCTTTTCTAAATCCAGCTTGAATGTCTGGCAGTTCTAGGTTCATGTACTGTTGAAGCCTTGCTTGGAGAATATTTAGCACTACTTTGCTAGCATGTGAGATGAGTGCAATTGTGCAGTAGTTTGAATAGTCTTTGGCATTGTCTGTCTTTGGGACTGGAATGAAAACTGACCTTTTCCAGTCCTGTGGCCACTGCTGAGTTTTCCAAATTTTCTGGCATATTGAGTGCAGCACTTTCACAGCATCATCTTTTAGGATTTGAAATAGCTCAACTGGAATTCCATCACTGCCACTAGCTTTGTTTGTAGTGATGCTTCTTAAGGCCCACTTGACTTTGCATTCCAGGGTATCTGGATATAGGTGAGTAATCATACAGTTGTGGTTATCTGGGTCATTATCATCTTTCTTGTGTAGTTCTTCTGTGTATTCTTGACACCTCTTCTTAATATCTTCTGCCTCTGTTAGGTCCATACCATTTTTGTTTATTATTGTGCCCATCTTTGCATGAAATGTTCCCTTGATAATCTCTAACTTTCTTGAAAAGAACTCTAGTCTTTCCCATTGTATTGTTTTCCTCTATTTCTTTGCATTGATCTCTGAGAAAGGCTTTCTTATCTCGCCTTGTTATTCTTTGGAACTCTGCATTAAAATGGGTATATCTTTCCTTTTCTCCTTTACCTTTAGCTTCTCTTCTTTTCTCTGCTATTTGTGAGGCCTCCTCAGACAACCATTTTGCGTTTTTGCATTTCTTTTGCTTAGGGATGGTCTTGATCAGTGCATCCTATACAGTGTCAAGAATCTCCATCAGTATTTCTTCAGGCACTCTATCAAATCTAATCCCTTGAATCTATTTGTCACTTCCACTATATAATCATAAGAGATTTAATTTAGGTCATACCTGATTGGTCTAGTGGTTTTCCCTGCTTTCTTCACTTTAAGTCTGAATTTTGCAACAAGGAGTTCATGATCTGAGCCACAGTCAGCTCCTGGTCTTGTTTTTGCTGACTGTATGGAGTTCTCCATCTTCAACTGCAGAGAATATATAATCAGTCTGATTTTGGTATTGACTATCTGGTTATGTTCATGTATAGAATTGTCTCTTGTGCTCTTGGAAAAGGGTATTTGCTATGACCAGTGTATTCTCTTGGCAAAACTCTGTTAACCTTTGCCCTGCTTCATTTTGTACTTCAAGGCCAAGCTTGCCTGTTACTCCAGGTATCTCTTGACTTCCTACTTTTGCATTCAAGTCCCCTATGATGAAAAAGACATCTTTTTTTGGTGTTAGTTCTAGAATGTCTTGTAGATCTTTACAGAAGAGTACAGCTTCAGCTTCTTCGGCCTCAGTGGTTGGGGCATAGACTTGGATTACTGTGATATTAAATGGTTTGCCTTGGAAACTAACAGAGATCATTCCATCATTTTTGAGACTGCACCCAAGTATTGCATTTCAGACTATTTTGTTGACTATGAGGGCCACTCCATTTCTTCTGAGGGATTCTTGCCCTTGATAGTAGATATAATGGTCATCTGAAATAAATTTGCCCATTCCAGTCCATTTTAGTTCACTGATTCCTAAAATGTCAATATTCACTCTTGCCATCTCCTGTTTGAGATGTCAAACACTTCCAATTTACCTTGATTCATGGACCTAACATTCCAGGTTGCTATGCAATATTGTTCTTTAGAGCATCGAACTTTACTTCCACCACCAGTCACATCCACAACTGGGTGTTGTTTTTGCTTTGGCTACATCTCTTCATTCTCTCTGTAATTATTTCTCCACTCTTCTCCAGTACCATATTGGGCACCTACGGACCTGGGGAGTTCATCTTTCAGTGTCATATCTTTTTGCCTTTTCATACTGTTCCTTGCTGGTAAGAGTACAAATCGGTACAACTCTTTAGGAAAAATGTTTGGCAGTATCTTTTGGAGCTGCACATATCTGTATCAAGCAGTTTCGTTCCTGGCTGAAACATGTATAATTGTTCCTCAAAAGAAATGCACCAAATGTTCACAGCAGCCCATTCATAAAAGGCCCAAACTGGGAACTGCCCATCGATAACAGAGTGGATAAATGAATTATGACACACTTACACTGTGGCATTCTATATGTAATGTGAATGATTCATTTGTAACTACGTGCAACAATATGGATGAATCCCACACTGTTGTGTTAAAGAATCCAGACACACAAGGGCATTACTGTAAGATTACATTTATATTACGTACAGAAGCAGGAAAAGTAAACTGTGCTCTTAGAAGTCACGATATTGGTTACCCTAGGGGAAGCGGGGAGCGACAGGAAAGGCAGGGAGTGCTTTTGGGTTGCTGGTAATGTTTTACTTCTTGGATATTAGTGCTCTGGGCACCATGAACTTTGCCCATACAAAATGACAACCTTGATAAATGTTGTGTGTTCTGCCTATTACAGCTGATTGGCCGTTACCCATCTCTCTCCCACGCCTTGGGCTTCTCTATTCCCTGAGACACAACAATACTGAAATTAGGCCAATTAATAACCCTGCAACGGCCTGTAACTCTTCAAGTGAAAGGAAGAGTCACACATCTCTCCACTTAAATGAAGTGTCTTGGTTTAAGCAGAGATAGGCTGAAAGCTAGACCTCTTGCATTAAACAGTTAGCCAAGTTATGAATGCAAAGGCAAAGTTCTTAAAGGAACTTAAAATGGCCCTCCAGTGAACTCACTATAAGAAAGTGAAACAGCCTTATTTATTATAAGATATGGAGAAAGCTTAATGGTCTGGATAGAAGACCAAACCAGCTACAGCATTTCCTTAAGGGAAGATCTAAGCCAGAGCAAGGCCTTAATTATTTTCAATTCTATGAAGGCTGAAGTTACTGATCAGGTGTTTTGTAGAGTATCTGTCCCCATCCCTTTCTAGGACCATCCCTTCCCCTCACCTTCATTGCAAGCCAGGTCAGCTTGTTCTAGAGTTATTGTTATGACACAGAAGGCAAAAATCCCTGGAAAATTTCAATCTCCAAATAGCTTCACCCATCCAGTCTTGTCTTCTTCTGAAACAAAATGAATACCACCTCTCTTGCTTTTCTGCTTTGAGCATCCATCAGTCTGCCTTCAGTACCTCTGGGGTGGCAGACTTGGTCTTTTGATCCCAGGCAACTTGCATTTAGAAATGCCTATAGTTAAGTCTTACAGAGCTGTGTGACTATATGGTTGGGTGAGAAGCTCAGACAGTTTTCTCTTCTTCAGTTTTTCCACGTATGGTTCTTTTGTCCTGTGCTCTTGGTTATTCTGTAAGTTTCAGGCCAAAGTTTTGCCTGGAAAATCCTGCCCTGACCACCTCTTCGCATTTGACTTTAGAGTAGGAACTTTGTGCTGGCTTGGGAAAGGTCAGAAAATGTGTTTCAAGTCTCAAAATATTTGTAGATTGTTAATATACTCTAGAATACAGCTAAGAACTGCTTATATCTAAAACACAGTTAAATTATAAAATGTTAAAGAAACTGATACAAAATTAAGAATCATAAAAAATATTAAGGACCATAGTGTTTTTAACTGGCTTTCCTGAGATCTGGATTTGATTTCAGGTAGTTTATCTGGGATGTGACTCTGGGAAATCAGAGTGAAGAGTGGGAACAGTGAGACAAGGATGGGGTAAAGCCCAGGTGTGGTCCGCTAAGAAGGTCATTAGCTGGAGGCAGTGGGATTGCGTTGCTTCTGCTGTGGGACCTCCTGCGAATCACCCAGAGTGTCTATGAGACTGTTTACTTGGAGGGACAGGATGTGGAGCATTAATCCGCTGGGTTTGTTTCCCTTTGACTGAGGGCTGCCCTGAGGCTGTTTGATTGTTTGCCTCACACTTTGGTTGTTGCAGCCCATATGGGAGAGGGCCCTGGGCCAGCAGGCAGGATGACTCTGGCACCCCTCAAGGAGGGCACTGTTAGGGCCAGGAGAGTCTGAGTCACAGGTAACTGGCCTCAGTAGCTACAAGTGAATTCAGTCAGGGGTATGGCGGGAATGGTACCCAGGGCCCCAGAGCTGTCTGCTGGAGTTACATGATGGACTGAGGATATGAGACAGGAGACACTGCTGTGGCTTGAAATTCTGGTCTGGAGCTCTCCACAACATCAGATTAGGGAAATTGTTCTGGGAGCTTATTGCTATTAATTCATTTGTACAAGGCCCCACATTTGATTGCATTACAGCTCTGTGGGCTATTCCAGGCAGGTATTATTCTCCTGACTCTTTTTTTTTTTTAATTGTGGTAAGATGTAGATAACACAAAATTTACCATTTTAACTATTTTCGTGTGTACACTTGGGTGGCATTAAGCACCTTCCCTTTGTCGTGTACTCACTACGACCATCCCTTTCTAGAACTGCTAGACCCTTTAAAAATATCTTCCCAAACTGAAACTCAGTACCCATTAAACAATTAATCCCCATTTTTGACCTTCCCTTGTTTCCTGGACCATTCTATTTTCTGCCTCTGTGACCTTGACTACTCTGGGAACCCTATATAAATGGGATCATATAGCATTTTTTTCTTTAATGACTGGCTTATTTCACTTATCATAATGTCTTCAAGGTTCATTTGTGCTGTAGCATATGAGAATTTTCTTCCTCTTTAAGGCTAAATAATATACCATTTTGTGTATATACTACATTTTGTTCATCAATCCGTCTGTCAATTTACACTTGGGTTACTTCTACTTTTTGGCTATTGTGAATAATGCTGCTGTGAACACAGGTATACAAAAATATGTTTGGGTTCTGCTTTCAATTTTTGGGTATACACCCAGAAGTAGAATAACATGATAATTCTTTTAGGTAAAAGTAAAAAGTCAGTCTAAAGGTGAAATAGAGAATTTTGTTCAAGCCAGTCTGACAGATATAACCCAGGAGACAGTCTTCAGAAAACTCCGAGGACTATTCCTTTTGTTAGAAATCAAAGGTGCAGTCTTACACATTTTCAAGACAAAGGATTATACATCAAAATGACACACTGACATTTTACGTAAAGTTTACCAAAGATACATCGTCCAGATAAACTTGTACTAAGCAAGCAACAGGTCACCATGATCCTTTACAGAACTAGGAAAGGAAAAATTAATCTTCTAAGGAGTTACACTGACGTCATCAGAAGAAGTCAAAAGAACTCATTGATCTTAATGATCTAACAGGGATTCCTGGCTTTGGTTAGTGGTTAGTGTCAAATGAAGATACACATCACACATAAGGGAGCAGTGAATACAGACAGGGAATATGTTATGCTAAATTTTCTTGTCTTGCCTTAAAACTTATATTTTCTCCCATCAGTTCTATTTTTAATTTTGTAAGGAGCCACTGTACTCTTGTCCTTAATGGCTGTGCCATTATACATTCTTGCCAAGAGTGTGCAAGTGTTCCAATTTCACCACATTCTCACCAACACTTGCTATTTCTAATGGGTATGAGTTGATATCTCATTGTGGCTTTTGTTTGCTTTTCCTTAAAGTTTAGTGGTGTTGAGCATCTTTTTATATGCTTGTTGGCCATTTCTACATCTTCTTTGGAGAAATGTCTATTCAAGTCATTTATCCATTTTTTAATCAGACTTTTAAAACGTGTTGAGTTGTAGGAATTCTTTATATATTCTGGATATTAGCCCTATTCAGGTATATGAAAATTGTCTCATTCCTTGTTGTTATTGTTTAGTTGTTAAGTCGTGTCTGACTCTTTTGCAACCCGATGGACGGTAGCCCACTAGGCTTCTTTATCCATGGGATTCCCCAGGCAAGAATACTGGAGTGGGTTGTCATTTCCTTCTCCAGGGTATCTTCCTGACACAGGGATCGAACCCACATCACCTGCATTTACAGGCGGATTCTTTACCACTGAGCCACCAGGGAAGCCCTCTCATTCCTTAGTTTGTCTTTTTTCCTGACTCTCTTGTTTGCTTCTAAGATACTGGGCTGAGAGTGACTTAATGATTTGTGAAGGTCACACATATCTTTATTGGAGCCTTTATTGGACTTGAACATGGGTCCTTACTCTTTCCCTAACCTCCTTTTTTCACTATCTCACCCCACTCTCTATCATTTGGTCATATCAACATTAACAGTAGTTTGTCCTATGGCAATCGATACTGTATAGGCAAAGAACCAAGCAACAGAATTTTAACTGGTCCTTTGGATGACCCAGCCTCTAGTGCTCCTCTCCCATTATCCACTGGTGATGCTTATAGAGATATAGAATATAGCTGGGTGCCTTTAGTTACATTAATTAGCTAATTAATTAAATTTGTTTTCAGCATCATATCCTCCTTAAAATGTTCTATTCTCTTCCTTAAAAATGTTTCTAAGAATCAGAACATGTTCTTCAAAGGCTATTAATTCACTTTAACAACTGCTCACTATTTCATGGTGATGACAGCCGATAGGTTTTTCTCCCATATTTTAAAGAAGAGACTAATTAGATGGAGTGAGCTTCTGTGCTCTCCAAATTAATCCCAAAGCGCTAATGCTAATAGATTCAGACCATTGCCTTGTATGGTGCTTGACACAAAGTAGGCCTCTGATAAATATTTGTCAAATAAATGTCATGATGCTACGATGAAGGGAGAGGATTTGCAGGGAAAGCTGGTTCAATTGTTTGATTTAGCAGGGGAGAATAAGCAGTATTTTCCACATTATAGCCTCTGTGGGAATGGATTTTATTGGTCTCATTCTTCGTGTCTGAGGCTTTGGGATGCAGCATCCTTGGGAGGAGACGGGGATAAATCTCTCCAAAAGAATGGACACGGCGAGTGCAAGCAGCCTTTCTGGTTGGGTGTTGAAGGGAGCCAAGATTTGGGCTCTTTTGATCAAAGCAACTTGCTTCCCCACTCTACTGTGGGAGGCTCTGAAAAGGAGTTCTTCAAACAACAGGAAACTATTTGGCCTTTCAACATCATTTCTTTTCAACAATGACCCTTGAGTAAATCACTGAGCTTTCCTGGGCTTCAGCTTCCTCTCATCAACAACAATAGAGTCAAACCAGAAGAGTTATTCTCCCTGGGCTCTAAGATGTTATATTTCTATTTTCGTTGGAAAGAAAATCTGGAAAAATAAATTGAGCAGATTAAGAGTTATATGTACACACTCTATTTTAAATCAGATCCTCACAGTCATTAAAGTTAATGGAAAACTTGAATAGATTTCCCCCCTCTTTTTAGTTTTGACTTCAATCATTATCTCTAACTTGAAATTTCACTTTACAACCTCAATTAGAAAGAAAGCTGAGTGCTGAAGAATTGATGCTTTTGAACTGTGGTGTTGGAGAAGACTCTTGAGAGTCCCTTGGACTGCAAGAAGAGCCAACCAGTCCATCCTAAAGGAAATCAGTCCCGAATATCCAGTGGAAGGACTGATGTTGAAGCTGAAACTCCAATACTTTGACCACCTGATGCGAAGAACTGACGCATCTGAAGAGACCCTGATGCTGGGAAAGATTGAAGGTAGGAGGAGAAGAGGGCAAAAGAGGGTGAGGTGGTTGGATGGCATTACCGACTCAATGGACATGAGTTTGAGCAAACTCTGGGAACTGGTGATGGACAGGGAGGCCTGGTGTGCTGCAGTTCATGGGGTTTCAAAGAGTCGGACATGACTGAGTGACGGAACTGAACTGAACTGAACCTCTATTATGCAGTAAGCATGATATATATCTCATATGTATGGTTAGATTCTCATGTGAGAGTACCATAAAGATTTTTTATTGCTGTTTTTCAGTCACTAAGTCATGTCTGACTGTTTGTGACCTCATGGACTGCAGTGCACCAGGCTTCCCTGTCCTTTGCTATCTCCCAGAGTTTGTTCAAATTCATGGCCATTGAGTTAGTGGTGCTATCTAACCATCTCACCCTCTGCTGCCCCCTTCTCCTTTCGCCCTCAATCTTTCCCAGCATCAAAGTCTTTTCCAATGAGTTGTATCTATTTCTAGTCCATTGAATATTTGATTTCTCTTGGTTAATGTGGTCATGTTATCTGGCTGCCTACCAATCTTTGACTATCTTTCCTATGTTTGGGGGTAATTTCTCATTCTAGAAGTCTTGCCTCCTCAAGTTAACCACCCCCCACCAATTCACTTTCCCAGCTTACCTGACTGCTAGGATTAGCAGGCCCATGACTGAGGCCCTGCTAATCAGATACATCAGCCTGAGAGTATGAGTGAGAAGCAATGGGTGTACTGAAGCAGGCATCATGTAGACCCCTTATATGAAATGAGTGTGGCCAAAGCAGCAGTGATGGAGGGAGGTGGTCCTCATATTTGGTGTCAGCAGTGGGCTCACCCATGGACTGGTTTGAATGTTCCTTGTTAAGATCAATCTGACTCTAGCCCTCCTGAATGTTCTTTGAACTTCTGAATAGTCTTTAATAAACCTTTCCCTGCTTCAACTTGATAGAATGGGTTCTGTTGCTGGCGCACCAGAACACTGGCTGATGATAGAATTTATTTCTAAGATAATCTCTCATGTGTCCAGGGTTTTAAATATTTACTTTCCAAGGCAAAAAATAATCTTTAAATTATCTGTTCTTAAACTCAATTTTTTAAGTTCATAAAATAATATAACTGTTCTTTTTCCCTGTTGCTTTATGTGTAATGTTGGGCTGTCTATTTGATGTTTCTCTTTGTTCTTGAGGTAGGATTATATTGGTGTAAACTTCCCTCTTAGAACTGCTTTTGCTACATCCCATAGGTTTTGAGTCATTGTGTTTTCATTGTCATTTGTTTCTAGGAATTTTTTGATTTGCCCTTTCATATTTTTAGTAACCTGTTGGTTATTTAGAAACACATTGTTTAATCTCCGTGTGTTCATGGTTTTGTTTTTTTTTACAGTTTTTCCCCTGTAATTGACATCTAGTCTCATAGCATTTTTGTCTGAAAATATACTTGATATGATTTCAATTTTCTTAATTTTCCAAGGCTTGATTTGTGACTCAAGATGTGATCTATCCTGGAGAATGTTCCATGTTCATTTGAGAAGAAAGTGTTATTTTTCTGTGTTTGGATGGACTGTTGTGAAGATATCAGTTAGGTTCATCTGATCTAATGTGTCATTTAAGGCTTGTGTTTCCGTATGAATTTTCTATTTTGATTATCTGTCCATTGGTGTAAATGGGGTGTTAAAGTCCCCTCCTATTATTTTGTTACTGTTGATTTCCCCTTTTATGTCTGTTAGTGTTTGCCTTATGTATTGAGGTACCCCAGTGTTGGTTGAATAAATATTTACAATTGTTGTGTCTTCTTGGGTTGATCCCTTGATCATTATGTACTGTCCTCCCTTATCTCTTGTAATCTTGTTTTTTCTAAAGAAGACACACATATAGCTAGTAAACACATGAAAATGCTCAATGTCACTTATTATTAGAGAAATACAATGAGGTATCATCTCACACCTGTCAGAGTGGCCATCATCAAAAAAAGTCTACAAACAATAAATGCTGGAGAGGATGTGGAGAAAATGGAACCCTCTTTTACTGTTGGTGGGAATGTAAATTGATACAGCCACTATGGAGAACAGTATGGAGATTTCTTAAAAAATTAAGAATAAAGTTACCACAAGACCCAGCAATTTAAACTGGGCATATAGCCTTACAAAATCACAATTCTGAAAGACCCATGTACCCCACTGTTCATTGTAGCACTATTTACAACAGCCAGGACATGGAAGCAACCTAGATGTCTATTAATAGGTGAATGGATTAAGAAGTTGTGGTATATATATACACACACACACAATAGAATATCACTCAGCCATAGCAAGGAACAAATCTGAGTCAGTTCTAGTGAGGTGGATGAACATGAACTGTTATACAGAGTTAAGTATGGGTCAAAAGAGAAAAATAAATATGATATATTACATATATATGGAGTCTAGAAAAATGGTACCATTTGCAGGGCAGCACTAGAGACACAGACATGGAGAACAGACCTGTGGATACAGCGGGGGAGGAAAGGGTGGGACAAATTGGGAGAGTAGTGTTGAAACATATATACCATGTGTAAAAAGAGATAGCCAGTGAGAATTTGCAGTATGATGCAGGGAGCTCAGTCGGGTGCTCTGTGATGGCCTAGAGGGGTGGGATGGGGTGGGAGGTGGGAGGGAGCTTCAAGAGGGAGGGGATACCCATGTATACCTAAGGCTGATTCATGATGATGTATGGCAGAAACCAATACAACATTATAAAGCAATGATCTCCCAATTAAAAATAAAATTTAAAAATATGATGCTTTAGTATCAGTTTTTTATTCATTCAGCAAATCTTGTGCTCAGAGCTAAAAAGGATATGGGTGATTAGTAAGTCACAAGCCCTATCTTTGAAAGCTCACATCTGTTTCAAAGCTGAGCCTCTGTTGCTGGATGACTCAATAATTATGAGAATGCATAACATTAATGAGCACATATACTGCTCCAGGCACACATGTTAACTCATTGAATTGTCCCAGTAACTCTATAAGTAAGTACAGCTCTTATTCCTACAGATGAGGAGAACAAGGAATGTCTCTAAGCTAAGCTGCTTGTTCAAGGCCAGATACGCAGCAGAACTGAGATTCAGACTCAGGTGGTCTGTCCCCAGACCGCACATCCTTAACAACACTCCATGGCAGTAAGCTTGTGCCACTGTGAGACTCTCAATTTAGATAATATTGTTAATGTTTATCATGTTTAAAACTGCTTCCCTCATTATAAAGGTGAGAATCATCTATCACGATTAGAGTAGGAAAGAGTAAAGACTCCTCCCCCTGATCTCTTTTTCTTAAAGATAAAACTGAGCCCCCAGATGGGCGATAATCTTTCCTTCAGTTTCCGTGGGTACAGCTAAGAGGAATCAGAACTTTCAAAAAGATGATCTTTGTGGTTTATTCTCAATGCAGCAACCAAAGTAATCCCATCCTCTCTTGGTTCAAAACTCTTCTGTGTCCTCTCATACGATTCAGAGTAAAAGCCAAAATCTTTGTTAAAACTGCCAAGTCCTGACATAATGAGACTTTCCTAACTTCCAGATCTCAGCTCCTGTGACTTTCTCATTGTGTCTCCTGGTTCCTCAGCTGTTCCTCGAAAATGTGGGGCAAGCTGGCTGCCTTGGGCTTTGACCTCTTTGGACTTCTCCAAGATATCCATGTGTTGCCGTCCTTATCTCCTCCAAGTTTTTTCTTGAAAATAACCTTTTGAGTAAGGGGTCTCTCTATTTAAAATTTCAATCTCACCAGGCTCTAGAATGATCAACTTTGGCCTAGGAGAGAGGGGTTTCCCAGGACACAGGACGTTCAGTGCTAAAACTGGGTTTGTCCCAGGCCAGCCAGGCCAGTTAATCACACTGTGAATTTCTAGAACAGTGTCTGACTTATAGCAGCCTTAATAAATATTTATTGAAGAAAATGAATGAATGAATGAATAAGTAGGTAAGAGAAACAAGTACTTTTAGAGGGGATTGAAAAGGATTATTTATTGCCCTTGAAGTCAGAAAATATAGGTATATCTGTTCATCATAGCCATGTTTAAGGCTTCTTCAGCATGGAAAGAAGCCCACATTTCATGAATGGGGAACCAAAATTTCTTAATCTACTAAACAGAAAGATTTATCATTTTGCTGTTACTAAAAGTAGTTTGTGATCTTGTGTTCCACACTCATCTTCTCCAGAAACAGTTAAAATGGCTACGTTGGCTTTACGTTTTTTTAGACTTCAAAATGGTTTCTGCATTTTAAAAAATATTTATGTATTGCCTTTTGGGTGCTCTGGGTCTTCATTTCTGTGCGTGGGTTTTCTCTAGCTGCGGGGAGTAGGAGCTGTTCTCTAGTAGCGGTGTGCAGGCTTCTCATTGCAGCGGCTTCTCTTGTTGTGCAGCACGGGCTCTAGAGGCTCGCGGGCTTCAGTAGTTGTGGCGCAGGGGCTCCGTAGTCGAGACTCGTGGGCTCCAGAGCGCAGCCTCCGTAGATGTGGCGCATAGCCTTAGTTGCCCCCTGTCATGCGGAATCCTCCCAGATTAGGGATTGAACCAGTGTCCCCTTCATTGGCAGGTGGATTCCTAACCACTGGACTGCCAGGGAAGCCCTGGTTTCCACATTTTAAATGGCAACGATGTATTTTTAGAGGTGCAGGTTTTTCCCATTGGTAATGGTCCTGAGTGCAAACTCCCCCCTCTACCCTAACACTTCTTCTAGCTAGCTACTCCAGCCAGAACCTGCCTGGGGTTACTTCCTGAGCCATTCTACTTGTATAATGTGCTGTTCCAATCCCCAGTGCCTCTTATTTTCTTGCACCTGTCTCTCCAACACCAGGTTCTTCAAAGGAACACAATCTGATGCTGGTCTGTCATATACCATGTACTTGCTCCTCAAAATATTTTTGGCAAAGTGAAGTGAAGTGAAAGTTGCTCAGTCGTGTCCAACTCTTTGTGACCCCGTGGACTGTATAGTTCTAATAATTCTGTATTAGACTGTATAGTTCTAATATAATTCTCCAGGCCAGAATACTGCAGTGGGTAGCCTTTCCCTTCTCCAGAGGATCTTCCCAACCCAGGGACTGAACCCAGGTCTCCTGCATTGCAGGCCGATTCTTTACCAGCTGAGCCACCAGGGAAGCCCAGAAATACTGGAGTGGGTAGCCTATCTCCTCTCCAGTGGATCTTCCTGACCCAGGAATTGAACCAGGGTCTCTTGCATCGCAGGCGGATTCTTTACCGACTGAGCTACCAGGGAAGAGAATTCAGCAAAGCAATATAAAGACAGTGACTTACTCATCTTTGCATCCCTTGACTCTAGCATGGTTTGTACATTCGCTCGCCCACTCATTCATTCATTCCACGTATCTTTTTTCAGTTCTACAATATGTCAGGTACTGGGAATACATCAATTAACAAGACATCTTCTCTGCCCCCTCTAGTGGGGATAGGCAAGCGAACAGAAATGATTGGGAGAGTGTTAAAACTACATTGTACTTATTCACGATAAATAGAGGGTGCTACAGAAGCACATAGAAGCAGGGGGCAGTAACTATCAGAAGTCAAGTAATAGGAAACGTTTAACAAATGGATGAGTGAGTGGTTGGGTGAATGAATGAATGAATATAACTGGTATGGGAACACAGAATCTTCAAGGTGAATAGTCACCATCACATGGAAAGATGCTTCTCCAATTTCAGTATTTTGAAAAGGTCAGCTCATATGAATCCATAGCATGAAAAATACAACTTTGATTCCCCCCTCTCTCCTCTTCTCTCCTTTCTCTTCTGACCAAATATCAGAATGGAATGACATGTGATTGTCAGAATGCCAGCAATACCTGAGTCAGCAGGCCCCCATCTATTTTGCTCAAGACTCTAATAACTCTGATGTCAGGCAAAATTGCACCCTTCTGAAACTCTTTTCAGGGTTTTCATTATTGATTAGACAGAATATCTGCTCGTCTTCAAGGCAGCAGGCTGTACAGCCAAAAGGAGTTGCTTAACTTTGCTTGCGATTTTGCTCAAGGATATCAAATTCTGGCTGTGTTCACTGCAAAGCAGGAATTGTTTTTCCAGCTGAACTTCGCCTCTTAGCTTCAGCACATCTCTTCGATCCCCTGTGATTGTTTCCATGCCAGATATTTGCAGGTCGGCATTGCTGATTCTACACACAGCACAGCAGGGTTTATCCAAGGGCCATCTACTGTTCCTGGTACCTCCCCAGTAAGGTAAACATCTGCTGTGCAACTGGAAAGAGCTGGTTCAAACCAGTTGTTCTTAGTTCCACTGATCATTTTTACCTTTTTACAATGAACTTTTCTTAATTTCCCTGTACCAAGTCTGAACCTGTAAGAATTTTGCTTTTGAAGAAAAGCCTCATTTTTTATAATTTTAAAAGTTGTTTTTGATTGGAGAATAGCTGCTTTACAATATTGTGTTGGCTTCTGCCATAAAACGTCGTGAATCAGCCACAAGGACACATATGTCTGCTCCCTCCTCAACCTTCCCCTGACCCCACGCCCCATCCCTCCCCTCTAGGTTGTCACAGAGCACTGGGCTGAGCTCCCTGTGCCCATACAGCAGCTTCCCACTGGCGCTCTGTCTTACACACGGTAGCGTATATATGTCAATGCTATTCTCTCAATTCAGCCCACCGTCTCCTTCTCCCGCTGTGTCCAAAGTCTGTTCTCTATGTCTGTGTCGCTCTTCCTCATTTCTATATGTTAAAATAGTTAAAGTGAATTATAAATAGTAATTTAATATTTTAGAATATATCAAAAAATTCATATGCATCTTTGAAAAGTAAGGACAAAATTAATTCAGATTCCTTAATACCCAGTCCATATTAAATTTTACCCAATTTGTTCCTAATAGGCCTTTTATCATATGCTTGTCAAATCTAGGATCCAATCCAGAGCTATGTTGCATTGGTTTGTTTTGTACACGTGTGTGTGTCAGTTGCTCAGTCATGCCCAATTCTTTGTGACCCCACGGACTGTAGCTGGCCAGGCTCCTCTGTCCGTGGGATTCTCCAGGCAAGAATACCGGAGTGGATTGCCATTTCCTTCTCCAGGGGATAATCCCAACCCAGGGATAGAACCTGGGTCTCCTGCACAGCAGGCAGATTCTTTACCATCTGAGCCACCAGAGAAGCCCTTTATACGTGTCAGCTTTCCCAATACACTGACCTGTGGAATGGACCAGGTCAGCTGTCCTGTAGAATATATGATTCACCTGATTGCTTCCTTGCGGTATTATTTACCTTGTTCCTAATCATCTATATTTTCTCTAAATTGGAAGTGAGATCTAAAGGCCTGATTAAAGTCCAGTCAGGCACCCTTGGCTGGTACATCATTGATGATATAATGTTTCTCATTCTGTATCATGACAGGAATCTCATAATAACTGATTTTCCCTCTTGCAATCAGAAATCTTGATATAAACTTTAAGATTATAAAAAAATAATTTTTTATTTCATTGGAAAAATAGTAACTACCCATATTAACATATTGGAACACTAAAAATGGTATCAGAGAAAAAAGAAGTCTTCTTCTACACTAAACTTTCAATCACAAGTTTCCCTTTCCTAAGAGGGGAGCAATCCTCCCAGAAATATTCTACACACACGTAATGGGAGCATACTTTCACTTAGAACTTATCTTGGGGATCCTTCCATTTCCATACATGTTGAGCTCATGTATTCTTTTTCTTTTTAATTTTTGAATATTTTTTTAATCGAAGTATAGTTGATTTACAGAGTTGTGTTACTTTCAGATACACAGCAAAGTGATTCAATTATACACATGTATATATGCATATATATACATATATATTCTTTTTCAGATTCTTCTCCATTATAGATTATTACAAGATAAGCACAAGATATTGAATGTAGTTCCCTGCGCTATCCAGTAGGTTCTTCTTGTTTATTTTATATATAATATTGTGTGTATATTAATCCCAAACTCCAAATTTATTCTTCCCCAGTTCCCCTTTGATAACCACATTTGTTTTCTGTTTCTATTTTGTAAATAAGTTCATTTGTACCATTTTTAAAGACACTACATATAAGTAATATCATATGATATCACAGCATGTATTCTTTTGAATGACTCCATGGTCATTATCCTGTACATGGTCCATAAATCACGTAACTAGTATTTCATTGATGGATATTTCTGTGATTTCCAGACTTGTGTGACTAAGTAAGTGAAAGTCGCTCAGTCGTGTCCAACTCTTTGAGACCCCATGAACTGTACAGTCCATAGAATTCTCCAGGCCAGAATACTGGAATAGGTAGCCCTTCCCTTTTCCAGGGGATCTTCCCAACCCAGGGATCAAACCCAGATCTCCCACACTGCAGGCAGACTTTTTACCAGCTGACCCACAAGGGAAGCCCTTCCAGGCTTATGTGTTTTTGCACAAATATGAAAATAATAGTAGGTTACATTCTTAGAAATGACATCGCTCATCAAAGGGTCTCAGTTCAGTACAGTTTGTTGCTCAGTCATGTCCGACTCTTTGCCACCCCATGAATCGCAGCACACCAGGCCTCCCTGTCCTTCACCAACTCCTGGAGTCCACCCAAACTCGTGTCCATTGAGTCGGTGATGCCATCTAACCATCTCATCCTCTGTCGTCCCCTTCTCCTCCTGCCTTCAATCTTTCCCAGCATCAGGGTCTTTTCAAATGAGTCAGCTCTTCGCATCAGGTGGCCAAAGTATTGGAGTTTCAGCTTCAACATCAATCCTTCCAATGAACACCCAGGACTGATCTCCTTTAGGATGGACTGGTTGGATCTCCTTGCAGTCCAAGGGACTCTCAAGAGTCTTCTACAACAGCACAGTTCAAAAGCATCAATTCTTTGGCACTCAGCTTTCTTTATAGTCCAACTCTCACATCCATACATGACTACTGGAAAAACCATAGCTATGACTAGACAGACCTTTGTTGGCAAAGCAATGTATCTGCTTTTTAATATGCTGTCTAGGTTGGTCATAGCTTTTCTTCCAAGGAGAAAGCATCTTTTAATTTCATGGCTGTAGTCACCATCTGCAGTGATTTTGGAGCCCCCCAAAATAAAGTCTCTCACTGTTTCCATTGTTTCCCCATCTGTTTGTCATGAAGTGACGGGACCGGATGCCATGATCTTTGTTTTCTGAATGTTGAGCTTTAAGCCAACTT
This sequence comes from Budorcas taxicolor, assembly GCF_023091745.1. Lineage (NCBI taxonomy): Eukaryota > Metazoa > Chordata > Mammalia > Artiodactyla > Bovidae > Budorcas > Budorcas taxicolor. The sequence continues at coordinate 10,325,895 of NC_068919.1, read as the reverse complement.
TTTCACTCTCCTCTTTCACTTTCATCAAGAGGCTTTTTAGTTCTTCTTCACTTTCTGCCATAAGGGTTTCTGTCATCTGCATATCTGAGGTTATTGATATTTCTCCCGGCAATCTTGATTCCAGCTTGTGCTTCCTCCAGCCCAGCGTTTCTCATGATGTACTCTGCATATAAGTTAAATAAGCAGGGTGACAATGTACAGCCTTGAAGTACTCCCTTTTCTATTTGGAACCAGTCTGTTGTTCCATGTCCAGTTCTAACTGTTGCTTCCTGACCTGCATACAGGTTTCTCAAGAGGCAGGTCAGGTGGTCTGGTATTCCCATCTCTTGAAGAATTTTCCACAGTTTGTTGTGATCCACACAGTCAAAGGCTTTGGCATAGTTAATAAAGCAGAAATAGATGTTTTTCTGGCACTCTCTTGCTTTTCCGATGATCCAGCGGATGTTGGCAATTTGATCTCTGGTTCCTCTGCCTTTTCTAAAACCAGCTTGAACATCTGGAAGTTCGCAGTTCATGTATTGCTGAAGCCTGGCTTAGAGAATTTTGAGCATTACTTTTCTAGCGTGTAAGATTAATGCAGTTGTGTGGTAGTTGGAGCATTCTTTGGCATTGCCTTTCTTTGGGATTGGAATGAAAACTGACCTTTTCCAGTCCTGTGGCCACTGCTGAGTTTTCCAAATTTGTTGGCATCTTGAGTGCTACACTTTCACAGCATCATCTTTCAGGATTTGAAATAGCTCAACTGGAATTCCATCACCTCCACTAGCTTTTTCGTAGTGATGCTTCCTAAGGCCCACTTGACTTCATATTCCAGGATGTCTGGCTCTAGATGAGTGATCACACCATCATGATTATCTGGGTCATAAAGATCTTTTTTGTACAGTTCTTCTGTGTGTTCTCGACACCTCTTCTTAATATCTTCTCCTTCTGTTAGGTCCCTACGATTTCTGCCCTTTATCGAGCCCATCTTTGCATGATATGTTCCCTTGGTGTCTCTAATTTTCTTGAAGAGATCTCTAGTCTTTCCCATTCTATTGTTTTCCTCTATTTCTTTGCTTTGATCGCTGAGGAAGGCTTTCTTATCTCTCCTTGCTATTCTTTGGAACTCTGCATTCAAATGGGTATATCTTTCCTTTTCTCCTTTGCTCTTCACTTCTCTTCTTTCCACAGCTATTTGTAAGGCCTCCTCAGACAGCCATTTTGCTTTTTGCATTTCTTTTTCTTGGGGATAGTCTTGATCCCTGTCTCCTGTACAATGTCACGAACCTCCATCCATAGTTCATCAGGCACTCTGTCTATCAGATCTAGTCCCTTAAATCTATTTCTCACTTCCGCTGTATATAGTCATAAGGGATTTGATTTAGGTCATACCTGAATGGTCTAGTGGCTGAAATTCTAAATTTAGATAGATATGGCCAAATTATTTTACAAATAGTTCCTACAAGTTTACAATAGAGATGTGTATGATAATATCTTTTCCTTTACATCCTCATCAATGCCAAGTATTATCAAAAGTTTTGTTTTTGTTAATATAGAGGAAAAAATGGCTTATTCCTTTCATATGCATTTACCTAATTTTGAATGTGTTGCATATCTTTTCCTATATTTAACAGGTTTAGGAAATCTTTTTTTCTAATTTACAGGTTAAGGAAAATCTCCTTTGTTATATCAACTGTATGTAAATATTTGTGGCAGGATATTGGATTGCTTTATATACAATAACAATTTATAGATTAAAAATAAAAAATTATTGTTCTTTCCCCCATCTTTTTCCTGCAATGGAAAGATGAAGAGCAAATACATTCCACACTTCCAATAAGGGTGCCTTTTAGGAATGCGGACCTTGTTTCTCCATTATATTTTGTCTAATATACTCTTATATAGACAGAGCAAGAGGGAAAGAGGTTTTCCAGAAAATCTTAAAAGATTATAGACATTGGAGAATGTAGAGAGGAGATGAAATGAGCTGCATGTGGGCTATGGGAGCTGAGAGTTAACCCCCGGAAGTTTCCCAAGAAAGGAGAGGCCCTGCTGCCTAGGAAGGAAAGAGTAAAGTTGGGCCCAGGAGGTACCACATTAAGGGATACTGTGTCAGCACTCGGAAGTTGCCTGAATTCTCTGTCAGTGCCTTCAGACTCACTACCATCACCTCATATCATCACTACCAGGTGCCCTGTGCTTCCAGGGGCACCTACCTCACAGTGTCAGGCAAGGGTGATGATGCTAGCACTGACCCCAAGGCTTTGCTTGGTCCCTAGCTGTGTACATTTCCCTGTCATAACACTTGTGTGCCCAAGAACCCAGGGTGGAATTCAGAAAACCAATAACATAGGCAGCCCCTCACAGCATCTGCATGGATGGGAGGATGCTTGAACTAAGACAGTTCAAGACCCCTAACTGGAATCGTGGTTAAACCCTTGTTACACATTATTCCCACTTGACTTTACCTTTGTTTAGAGTATTTCAGGTTTTGTGCACACATTAAAATTTTTTATATGTTGAAATTTATGTTTTTTTATTTTATTTTCTGGCTTTTCTTTTACAGATTTATGTTTCAAACTTTGATCAACCTTGAAATTGTTCCAAGAGATCCAATTTTTTCTTTCTAGGTGATTGATCAAATGTCCAGTATTATTAAACAATCCAGCTTTTCCTGACTAAACTGAAATACCTCCTAACCAATCCAGTTTTTCCTTACTGATTATCCCTTTCTCTCTCTCTTTCTTTCTCTCTTTCACTCACACACAGACACACACACACACACACACATAGGCTTCCCAGGTTGTTTAGTGGTAAAGAATCTGCCTCCCAATGCAGGAGATGCAGGAGATGTGGGTTTGATCCCTGGGTCAGGAAGATCCCCTGGAGGAGGAAATGACAACCCATTCCAGTATTCTTGCCTGGGAAATCCCATGGACAGAGGAGCCTAGCAGGTTATAGCCCATAGGGTCACAAAATAATTGTAGGTGACATTCTATTATCTTTCAAAAAAAAAAACACTATGTTTTAAAAACAAATTCCATATATATATATATTTTTAATTTTTGTGATTGATTTTTTTCTGTATTTTTATAATGTATTTTTGAGAGTCTAACCTCTATTCTAGGTTTTTAATCTTTGCTTTTTGATATTTGCTATCACCTTTATGAATCTAATCTTCAGTACCCATTTTCATTTAGGGATTTGATTACTGGCTTGATTGCTCTCTCCCCTTTTGACTCTCCCTTTCCTCCTCCAGGTCAGCTCTATCTCCTTCCTCCCTCTCTCTTCTCTACATAACTCTGTGAATCTCTCTGGGTGTTCCTGGCTGCAGAGAATTGTTTCACCATTAATTTAGGGGTTTTAATCTTCTGTGTGGTATGGATGGAGAAGTCCTGAGGCTACTGTAAGAGAAGGACTGAAAGTCAGAGGCAGGAAGTTTAACTCCAAAACTTTAGAACATCAGAGAACTCCTGATTCCAGGAACATTAATAGACAAGAGCTCACCCAAAAGTCTCCATACCTATGCTGAAACCAAGCTTCACCCAAGAGCCAACAAGCTCCAGTGCAAGATACACCACACTAATTCTCCAGCAAACAGGAACACAACCCTGAACATGACAAGATGGGCTGCCCAAAGCCATGCCAAACCCATAGACACCCCAAAACTCACCACTGAACACTTAATTGCACTCCAGAGAGAGGAAATTCAGCTCCACCCACCAGAACATAGACGCGAGCTCCTCCAACCAGGAAACCTTGACAAGCCACCAGTCCAACCCCACACACAGGGAGCAGACTCCACAGTTAAGAGGAACCACAAACTTCTAGCCTGCAGCAAGGGCATCCCAAACACAGTAATCTAAACAAAATGAAAAGGCAGGGAAATACTCAGCAGGTGAAGGAACATGATAAAAACCCACCAAACCAAACAAAAGAGAAGGAGACAGGGAGTCTACCTGAGAAATAATTCAGAATAATGATAGTAAAGATGGTCCAAAATCTTGAAAACAAAATGGAGTTACAGAAAAATAGACTAGAAACAAGGATTGAGAAGATGCAAGAAAGGTTTAACAAGGACCTAGGAGAAATAAAGAAGAGTCAATCAACAATGAATAATGCAAGAACTGAGACCAGACGCACTCTGGAGGGAAGCAACAGTAGAATAATTGAGGCAGACGAGAGGGTAAGTGAGGTGGAAGATAGAATGGTGGAAATAAATGAAGCATAGAGGAAAAAAAGAAAAAAGAAAAGAAATGAGGACAACCTCAGAGACCCCTGGGACAATGTTAAATGACCCAACATTCAAATCATGGGCGTCCTGGAAGAAGACAAAAAGAAAGGGCATGAGAAAATACTTGAGGAGATAACAGTTGAAAACTTCCCTAAAACGGGGAGGGCAATAGCCACCCAAGTCCAAGAAACACAGAGAGTCCCAAACAGGATAAACCCAAGGTGAAACATCCCAAGACATATATCAATCAAACTAACAAAGATCAAACACAAAGAGCAAATATTAAAAGCAGCAAGGGAAAAGCAACAAATAACATAAGGCTGACGGTTGATCTTTCAATAGAAACTCTTCAGGCAAGAAGGGAATGGCAGGACATACTTAAAGTGATGAAAGAGAAAAACCTACAACCAAGATTATTCTACCCAGCGAGGATCTCATTCAGAATTCAGATATGAAGGAGAAATCAAAAGCTTTACAGACAAGCAAAAGTTGAGAGAATTCAGCACCATCAAACGAGCTCTTCAACAAATGCTTAAAGATCTTCTCTAGACAGGAAACACAGAAAAGGTTTATAAAAATGAACCCAAAACAACAATGGGATCATACTTATCAATAATTACCTTAAATGTAAATGGGTTAAATGTTCCAACCAAAAGACAAAGATTGGCTGAATGGATACAAAAACAAGACCCCTATATATGCTGTCTACAAGAGATCCACCTCAAACCCAGGGATACATACAGACTGAAAGTGAAGGGCTGGAAAAGTATATTTCATGTAAATAGAGACCAAAAGAAAGCAGAAGTAGCAATACCCATATCAGATAAAATAGACTTTGAAATAAAGACTATGGTAAGAGACAAGGACACTACATAATGATCAAGGGATCAATCCAAGAAGAAGATATAGCAATTATATATTAGAATCCAACATAGAAGCACCTCAGTACGTAAGGCAAATGTAACAAGTATGAAAGGGGAAATTAACAGTAACACAATAATAGGGGAGACTTTAATACCCCACTCACACCTATGGATAGATCAACCAAACAGAAAATTAGCAAGAAAACATAAGCTTTAAATGATACAATGAACCAGTTAGACCTAATTGATATTTATAGGGCATTTCATCCCAAAACAATGGATTTCACATTTTTCTCAAGTGCACACAGAACGTTCTCCAGGATAGATCACATCCTGGGCCATAAATCTAGCCTTGGTAAATTTTAAAAAACTGAAATCATTTCAAGCATCTTTTCTGATCACAATTTTAAAAAATGATTAAAAATATATTCCCACTATATATATATTCCACTGATTTTTAAAAATTCATATCTAGTGCCTTTAATCACTAGGTTATATATAGAGATTATCTGGCAAGGCCACACCTTTCTAACTAGCTCTGTTTTTCTAATTTTCTCATGAGCCCTACAGTATCTGCCCCCATGTGAACTTGAGAGTTTGCAAGTCTATTTACCCTCAATCTTCATGATTTTTCCCCTGGGATTTAATTACACTTATTAATCAATTTAGAATAACTTTGCATCTTAAAATACTGTCTTTCTCTTTATGACCATGTATATAGATTTCATCATCTTATTTTGCAACTTCAAATTTACTTCAACAACTCTTACACACTTTTTGTAATATTATTACTATTTAATCCTTTTGCTGAAAATATAAAATAGATCTTTGTGTCCACTATACTTTCAAAATAGTTGTTGAATATGTATAGAGAAGTGATGACTTTTGTACATAACATTTTCAACCAGTCACTTTACTGAATTCTACTGTTGTTTGTAAGAATTTTCCAGATCATCTTGAGATTTCTAGCTATATAATCATTTCATCTACATAAAATATAATTCACTTTTACATTATTTTAAATCATCTAAATGTATTGTCTAGTATTGCCAGACCAAGGTAATAACAGAGAGAAACTGACCATACTTCCTTGAATTTTTTGGGGGGTACTTTATTGAGCTTATTAAATTGGAGTTAAAACCACATGGTTTGAAATAATTTTCCCCAACTTGTTTTTATTATTACCTAAAATTTGATCCAATTATTATATAAATTTTCAATCTTTCAAAGTAGGAAATCTATTTTTTAAAGACTTTATTGGCTATCTGTTTGTCTCTTGGAAGTTTTATCAATGTCCATCTCATCAACATTCTATTCTGAACATTGTACTTATTATACCCAAAATGAAATCTGTGTGTTTCATAAATCTAGGCTGACTCCTGTCATCAGTTCAGTTCAATTCAGTCGCTCAGTCGTGTCTGACTCTTTGCGACCCCATGAATCGCAGTACGCCAGGCCGCCCTGTCCATCACCAACTCCCGGAGTTCACTCAGACTCACATCCATCGAGTAAGTGATGCCATACAGCCATCTCACCCTCTGTCGTCCCCTTCTCCTCCTGCCCCCAATTCCTCCCAGCATCAGAGTCTTTTCCAATGAGTCAACTCTTCGCATGAGGTGGCCAAAGTACTGGAGTTTCAGCTTTAGCATCATTCCTTCCAAAGAACACCCAGGGCTAATCTCCTTCAGAATGGACTGGATGGATCTCCTTGCAGTCCAAGGGACTCTCAGGAGTCTTCTCCAACACCACAGTTCAAAAGCATCAATTCTTCGATGCTCAGCTTTCTTCACAGTCCAACTCTCACATCCATACATGACCACAGGAAAAACCATAGGCTTGACTAGATGGACCTTAGTCGGCAAAGTAATGTCTCTGCTTTTGAATATGCTATCTAGGTTGGTCATAACTTTTCTTCCAAGGAGTAAGCGTCTTTTAATTTCATGGCTGCAGTCACCATCTGCAGTGATTTTGGAGCCCCCAAAAAGAAAGTCTGCCACTGTTTCCACTGTTTCCCCATCTATTTCCCATGAAGACATCCTGGAATGTGAAGTCAAGTGGGCCTTAGGAAGCATCACTACTAGTGGAGGTGATGGAATTCCAGTTGAGCTATTTCAAATCCTGAAAGATGATGCTGTGAAAGTACAGTACTCAATATGCCAGCAAATTAGGAAAACTCCGCAGTGGCCACAGGATGGGAAAAGGTCAGTTTTCATTCCAATCCCAAAGAAAGGCAATGCCAAAGAATGCTCAAACTACCACACAATTGCACTCATCTCACACGCTAGTAAAGTAATGCTCAAAAATCTCCAAGCCAGGCTTCAGCAATACGTGAACCGCGAACTTCCAGATGTTCAAGCTGGTTTTAGAAAAGGCAGAGGAACCAGAGATCAAATTGCCAACATCCGCTGGATCATCGGAAAAGCAAGAGAGTTCCAGAAAAACATCTATTTCTGGTTTATTGACCATGCCAAAGCCTTTGACTATGTGGACCACAATAAACTGTGGAAAATTCTTCAAGAGATGGGAATACCAGACCACCTGACCTGCCTCTTGAGAAACCTGTATGCAGGTCAGGAAGCAACAGTTAGAACTGGACATGGAACAACAGACTGGTTCCAAATAGAAAGAGGAGTACTTCAAGGCTGTATATTGTCACCCTGCTTATTTAACTTCTATGCAGAGTACATCATGAGAAACGCTGGGCTGGAGGAAGCACAAGCTGGGATCAAGATCGCCGGGAGAAATATCAATAACCTCAGATATGCAGATGACTTTTGTCATACATACATACATATATATATATTACAGAGAGAGAGGAGAGAGAGAAGGAGAGGGAGAGAGAGAGAGAAGTAAGAGCCTGGAACATAATAAATGCTTGTTGTTATTACTTTCCAAAAATATGCATGAAATTTAAATGTTCAAACACTCTAAAAGATAAATTATTTTTAAGTTTATTAATTATTACAAATTGATACACTGTTTTGAAAAAATAGAGAAATAAGCACATAACAAATAGCTCAAACATATCAAGAAAATATTAGACTATGACAAATTTGAACTCTGACTTTTATAAATGTCTTCTTCAGCTGCTAATCTATTTTTACTTATTTTATTTATTTACTTATTTAAAACAATCAACAATAAGTGTTTCACTGAGCATCTATTACTATGCCTGGCACAATGCTAAATACTTTGAGCAAAAATATAAGAAGCATCTGACATGGTCCTTGTCTTTAGTGGTGTATAATCTAGCTATTTATGATCTATAGAGATACATTGAAAAAATTCTGGGACCTAATACCTTTAAGTAAAATTATCTTTGAACCTAATCAATTTGGAACGTTATATGATTATTTTTAAAAAAATCCTAAAATATTTTATGCATCTGTTCCTTTGGGATTGCCTTTGGAGTTATTATACAAATCACTCAAAAAAGGCAGACTCATTAATTTTAGTTTAGAATGCTGCTCTATCCTTCTGTACCTAGTTTAGTCACCTGAATTAATCCCTGTGTTTGTTGCTCACTAACTTTGGGTTATTTTAAAATGTCACATTCACTCTAACTGACAAGTTTTACCGCTCTTGATGCCCTTCCAAAGCATGTCCTACAGCACCACTGGACACTCAGTACCTGGAGGACGAGAAGCCTTTCTCATCAGCTTTGCATCTCGCCCAGCATCCAGCTCTTGCTTAAGCATAGCAGGACTGTAAAACAAATCCTATGCTCAGTTGTCAGCACATAAGTTGACACTTGTTCAACAGCTGGAGACATCAGGGTGGGCTGAGGATAGAGGCACGGAAGGGCTCCAGATGGGGCTTGAGGGGGATTTCTTCCCATTCTGCTGTTTCAGTTTTTTCTCTCATTACTCCTCAGGCATCTGGCTTTGACAATGAAGGACAGAGAGGTCTACCAGAAGCTGGCCACAGATTCTCCCAATACTCCCTTCTAGCCCTGTGTTTGAAAAGATATATAGTTAATCAATTAAAAGATTCACGTCTATTGTATAAGTCCATATATTATGTGTGCGTGTGTGTGTGTGTGTGTGTGTGTGTGTGTGTGTTTGTAGGCTAAATGCACCTAAGCTTGGTGGATGATCAGGCTAAAGAAGAATTTCAGTTTTAACATATACACAGAAAAACTGTGCCCATATCCATTAACTTCAGGAGTCTTTCTATATTTCTATTCTCAATAACAATCACTGGGTTTCAAATCACCTTTCAGAAAAAGACAATGTGTTTGAATTTTACATGTTTCTGTGAATTTTATTCATCCAGAAATATCTATCAGGATCCTTCTAACTCTATTCAATATTTTAACATAATGACAAGTATATGAAGCCAGTTTTTAAAATTTTAATCAATTTACTTTTGGCTGTTCGGGGTCTTCCCTGCCGTGTGGGGTTTTCTCTAACTGCCGTGAGCGGAGGCTGCTCCCTAGTTGCGGTATACGGGCTTCTCACTGCAGGGTCTTCTCTTGCTGAGGAACACAGGCTCTAGCGTGTGCAGGTTTCAGCGGCTTCAGTTCTCGGGCTCAGCAGTTGCGGTCTCCGGGCAGAGCGCAGGTTCAATCGTCGCGGCGCCTGCCTTAATAGCTCTTAGGCACGTTCGGTTCTCCCTGACCACGGACTGAACCCGCGTCTCCGTCTCCGGCATGGGCAGGTGGAGTCTTTACCGCTGAGCCCCCGGGGAAGCGCCTGAAGCCAGTTTTTCACATAACGAGACAAAGTAAAATTCTTCAGAAACTAACTAAAAAAAGAATACAGATTGCTCAGTATTTGTATCTTGTGTTTAGAAAAAGAAAGAACATAAGGTTCCTGGTCACAGACTTTTGTGTTGAATATACTTTTACAGTTTTTTTCACTTTACCTATGAAACAACTAATTAACCAGTTTTTTTTTGGATGATGAAAATGTCAGAAGTCTATAGGTTTTTGGGTAATCGCAAATTTTTGTGAACATCAGTATGTTTGGGAGTTTAGGGTACAAGAAATGTCTGCCTTTAGTCTACAGAATAATGTTTTAAGTTGCTAATAAATTTCAAAGATCCTTGGGCAATGTATATTAAAATAAGCCATTTTTCACTTAATCATCATCAAAGTATGCTTTCCTCATCTTTTAATTATATTTCTATTTAGTCTTTTTTTTTCTATGCATGAGACCTTTAAAAAAAATCTCTCTGGATAAATATCCATACATTTCAGAAGAAATGTTTACCTAAATAATTTCTTGCCTACGTCTACAATCTAAACATATTTGCATTCAGAAAATTGTCCCAGTTCAAAAATGAAGACTATTCTAAATCTCTTCCCCACTGAAATGGATAAAGTACAAAAATGGATTAAAGACATAATAGCACTGATTAGAGAAGATGGCAGAGAAGATAGCTGGTTTATGAAAGATGGAAAAGGGATGGCATTGTTTGACAGGAGAAAAAGAGGGAGAGGGAGATGGGAAGAGGATAATTCAAAACCAAACAGTAATTGAAGGAGCCTCCCAGAAAAAATGTCTCCAACAATAAAGTGACTGATTGTAACAAACAGCATAATTTAGATACTGTAAAACCTTAGAGAAGAGGGAGGCCTGTTATTCTTCTTTCAAAGATAGAAAAGAAAGTTAATTAGACTTTCCTGTAAAACCAAATGTTGTATAAAGGAAGTTGTAGTCCATCTATGATGTAAATTAAAATATCTGAATGTGGACTATGAATGAAATGTAAAAGGAAAGATTCAATTTGACCTTGATGCTTGGAACATTCTCCTACACAGGGCTCAGGTTCTGTGAAATAGATTTATTTCTATTTCTCTTGGTTCTGTAATGAATAATGTTTAGAAATTCATGACATAGTACCAAGATATTAGTTTGGAAATTTGATTAGTGGCACAAGATACGATAGAGATCAGATATTAAAGGAAGACGGACATTGCAGAATTTTCAGAGTAGGTGGCTAAGAGCCGGTCAGCTGACTCACTCATTGACTCAACACTGAAAAATCAGATCACAGAGACCAATGAGTTGGATACTTTGCTTGTGGTTAAATTGAGATTAGACCACACTCTTAAAGAGTTCGTCTCCATAAATGAAAGGTGAAAAGTCTTATAGCCAGTTTTGAGCCTAATAGGAGAGCGTGCGCCTAAAATTAGGCTCAAGAGAAACACCAAGAAGGAAAATGAGACTCTCACAAATAGGGTGTATCTGTAGTTGACCTGTTGAGAAAGTCAGGATCTGAGGGTGAAGCAGAGAAAAAAATTTTACAGAAAAATGCAATGCCTGTGGCATGAGAAATAACAGAAGTTCCTGGTGGAAACCTCTGAAGAGCTGTAAATACACTCATGAGGACCTGCCAGGCCCAGGGAGCGTGGTCTTATAACAGTGTGCCAGTCAGGCAGTAGCAGTTTATTGCTTTTCCAGCTTCTCTCCTCACTCTTTGAATCTGAAGAGGTCAGAAACAGTGATCAGCAATATGGGAGAAGGGAGGGATGGAAGCACAAGACAGGGAAAGAGAAAGATCAGATGAGCCATCCCAGTTTTCCTGCATGTTAAAATCTTCTGCTAGAAAAAAGAATTTTAAGCTTGAAACAAGTTCCAAGTTTTGATTTCACATGGAATTGAACACTTAATTACTGAATTGCTGTTGTGTTTTCTTACATTGTGTTTAATTATAAACACTGATGATCTAAAAGGAACGGTATACCATAAAGAGGAGGAAAAATGGAAGGAAATAGAGGAAGTCAATTCTTATTTTACAGAGAATGGAATCAAGAGATACTGCCTCATATTAATGGATTAAAAAATAGGTGGTTAAATATGAAATTCCACCTTGTAAAGATAACTAACAGAATAAGCAAAAGTGTAACAAGGCAAAATTGGCAAAAGGAGAACAGGGAAAGTGGAAAGATGATCTGATTTAAATTTCTCAGCTTTCATAATTACCACTTAAAACTGATGAAACAGAAGTTAGAGGAACAAGACTTCAAAATATAAATGGCGAATAGGTTATGCCTGGGATAGGATGGATGTCAGGAATGGAGTGGCTTTTACCCTTCATTTTATACATTTCTATACTTATGAATTTTTACTACCATGTGCATGCATAATGTTAACAATAAATGAGATTAGAGGAAAATAGTAATGTTAATTTAAAAATTCCTACCTGGCTCTAATCCAGGGCTTGGTATGCGTATTGAGACCACTTCCCCAGCTGCCATGTTTTTCTGAAGCTGGTGGCAAAAATCCTCTCTCCGGGGCCAGCTCCTCTGCAATCGCTCTGATGTGATAGAGCTCAAAGCCACAGCACCCGCCTATGTACCTGACCCCCGGGCTGTAGGCTTCTCTGGTGTACTTTTGAATATCCCATCTGGTTGCAACTCTGGGCTCCAGGGCTGTAATACAATAGATATGGTACTTCTGTTACCACCTCTGTTTTCAAATGTTTTTTTTTTTTTTCAATGACAAAACTAAGTTTTAGAGTATGAGTTCTTCGGATAGCTCATTTTTGGTTGACATTGTATGCCTTTTTCTTATGCAATCTCATATCATAAGTCTGTATTGTATTATAGTTGTTCCTTACAGTCATTTCTATTTTGTCACAAGAAATCACAATCTCTAATATGTACCCGAGCTCAGCAAAGGGATATTCAGGGATATCCAGAGACCCTCTGTTGCCACAGTCAGGCATGTGGAACCCTAGGGACTGCACCATCAACTGTTCTTTCAGCCCTGCAGCCTGGAGGGCTTCCTTCATGAGGCTCATCGTCTTCAGGCTGGTCCAGGGCCCAAATCAGCAGTTCACACCAACAACTGAAGCCCCTGCGCAAAGAAATACATTTATTTACTTGTTTTACAGTTTATTTACTTGTTTTACAGTTTATTTGTTTATTTTTTAAAATTGAACTCTAGTTGATTTACAATGCTGGGTTAGTTTCAGATGTACAGTGAAGGGATTCAGTTAAACATATATGCTGCTAAGTCGCTTCAGTCGTGTCCGACACTGTGCGACCCCATAGACGGCAGCCCACCAGGCTCCCCCGTCCCTATATATAAATATGTATATTTTTTTTCAGATTCTTTTTAATTATAGGTTATTATAAGATATTGAATATAGTTCCCTGTCCTATACAGTAGGTCCTTGTTGTTTATCTATTTTATATATAGGAATGTGTATCTGTTAACCCCAAACTCTTAATTTATCTCTCCCTACTTCTTGTTCCCCTTTGGTAACTATAAGTTTGTTTTCTAAGTCTATGAGTCTTTTTCTGTTTGGTAAATAAGTTCATTTGTATTATTTTATTAGATTCACGTATAAGTGATATGATATGATATTTGTCTTTCTCTCTCTGACTTCATTTCTGTAGACTAACACCAAAACATCAGAAAGAGAAATTAAGGAAACAATCCCATTTACCACTGTATCAAAAAGAATAAAACACCTAGGAATAAACCTACTTACCTAAGGAGGCAAAAGACCTGTACTCTGAAAACTATAAGACACTGATGAAAGAAAATGAACATAACACAGACAAATGGAAAGATATATAGTGCTCTTGGATTGGAAGAATCAATATTTTAAAAATGATCATACTACCCAAGGCAATGTACAGATTCAATGTAATTCCTATCAAATTATAAATGGCATTTCCCCCAAAACTAGAACAAATAATTTTAACATTTGTATGCAAACACAGAGGACCCTGAATAGCCAAAACAATCTTGAGAAAGAGGAACAGAGCTGGAGGAATCAAGCTCCCTGACTTCTGTCGGTACCACAAACATATAGGTTGGTACAGTTTGTACCAAGTACAGTTTGGTGAAGTGAAGTTGCTCAGTCGTGTCCGACTCTTTGTGACCTCATGGACTGTAGCCCGCCAGGCTCCTCCCTCCATGGGATTCTCCAGGCAAGAGTTCTGGAGTGGGTTGCATTTCCTTCTCCAGGGGATCTTCCGGAGCTGGGGATCGAACCCCAGCTCGGGAATGGGGTCTCCCACGTTCCAGGCAGATGCTTTAACCTCTGGGCCACCAGGGAAGCCCCTGTACAGTGCAGCTTGGTACTGGCACGAAAATAGACATGGAAATCTTTTAATAGTTGGAAGGTGCCTTAGAAATTAGCTATCCCCCTCCACCTCTTACGGTTTACTGACAAATCAATTCCAATTAATGATTTTATTCCAAACTGTTCTCCCAATCTTAAGAAACATTGTTAAATTTCGTAAACAATGACTGAACAGTTTATCACATCGTGGGTCCACATTACCTGCCTTCGCCAGCTTCACAGCACATTCTCCAGGTGTTACATGTGCATGTCTCCCTCTGGGCCTATGCACACAGTGGCTGCCACAGGCTTTCCAGATTCTTTTAAGACTTCTACAGCCCACACAGCTTCTACAGCATGTTCAAAATACTAAGAGAAATTTAATGTTTTTCTATTGGTCCAAATAGAAAGCAGACTTTAAGTGGTAGACCATAAGTGTTGCAAAAATCAGTTATAAAAATTACCAAATATATGTAATAAAATGTGCTAAGAAATGTGTCTCTACCAGAATGACTAAAGAGTATTTTTTCTGAGTAAATTTTAATTCTTTTAACAATAACATATAGATTTTCATTCAGATATTATACCACTAATAAAAAAAGATTTTAAAGTAATTGAGTACTTAAAATTATGATTTTGAAGGAACAAAAGTTTTGCTTATAAATTTTGGACTCTTTTTTTTTAATGTAACTAGGGTGGTCTCTGAAGAATAGTGAATAGTTTTTTATGCTTTACACTTCAAAATACTTTTCTGTTCACTTCTAGTTGGGTAGTCATACGCTCATGACTATGTTCAGTCTCTAAGTCGTGTCCTACTCTGTGTGACCCCATGGACTGTAGCCCACCAGGCTCCTCTGTTCAGGGATTTTCCAGGCATGAGTACTGGAGTGGGTTGCCATTTCCTTCTCCAGGGGATCTTCTTGACCCAAGAATTGAAACCATGTCTCCTGTGTTGCCTGCATTGGCAGGAGGATTCTTTACCACCGAGCCACCTGGGAAGCCCTGTTATTCATAAGTGCTCCATAAAACAGGAATGGAAATATGATTATTTCCCCAGGTGAGAATACTGAGGCACAGAGAAGGGAGGGGTACCTATTGAGTGTCTTTGCTGATGGTGGGAGAGGACACCTTGTCTGGTAAACCCAGGTCATTTGCTGGGGTGCTTCTCCTGCACTTAAGGAACCCCCTTAAGTGCCACAGTTGAAGAGCTGATCTTAGTTTAAGTAGGTGGAGAAAAGCTAGCAGAAATCTCTGTGTTTCTTCCTTCTTGACTTAGATTCTGCAGTAGCAATGGAATCGCGCAAAGGAATCGTGGAGAAAGCCAGAAGAGAGGCTTTTAAAAAACAAACTTATGTTCTCACCCATGCGGAGAACGTACAGGGTGGAGTTTGCCTTCATTTTTGTAGATGACTTTCCAGGTGCATTAGCCAGGCAAGGGTAGCCCTAAGCCTTAAGAAGGATGATGAAGCAAAGTTTCTCATAAATTCAGTAGGATGACTGGGGAACTAGCAGTTGGGAGGCTGTTGTCTTTGTCAAGGGTAAAACCTGGGTTGAGACCTTGACTGGGGGATCAGACAATAGCAATCATGATGGGAAATAGAGAGATGGGAGCAAGAGACTACTCTGGGACTTCATGTGTAGTCAGTGACAACTTTTATTGATTCTAACTTCAAAGTATTGCTCATGTGTTACAACTTTAGTGAAAGTGGAGAGATGAGGTGAGCAAGGCATGGACGGAGGTGGGCAAGTAAACTACTACTTGGCCCTGAGTGTTACTAGGGGGCTTGGAGGAGCCCCAGCAGCTGCCTATCCTCTAGGTTTTGCTCCCTGACAGTGTCGACTCCCCAGCCCCCAGCTCCTTCCTGCCCTGCCTCTCCTGTAGGAGAAGATGTTCCCAGAATCCCTGTCCCTGTTCGCTTACCCTACATTGTAGGGTCCCCCAGGAGTCAGCTGCTACAACCACCCAGAATAAAACCAAAGGCTACATACAGGTAGGCCTCTCCTGGCTCTGTTCTTTGTCTTCACAGAGAATCTAGCACACAAGCGAGAGGATGTTGGCCTTGACCATAGTGCATATAAGCAAACCTTTGACCATGCGCAGGGAGGGAATGAGGGCACAGGGCAGTCCCATACTCTTACGAAAGTTGAAGACTATGCAGTTATATCAAAATAGAGTTCATTTTTTCCCTATAACATTGGCTTACCTCTGCAATCAAGAAATCTACATTTTTCCTGGCAAAAATCTCTAGCTGCAGTTGAAAAAGCTTTTTAATTCTAACTTCATCCTTGTGGTGTGTGTACAATGATGTCTGGCAGATCCCCCCTGCTACCAAAGCATCCCCTTTGTCAGCTGCTTCTCTGGCGAGGTCACAGGCAGTGGTGTTTACAGCTTCCCACTGAAGTTAGAGAGCAAGAGTTCACATGGGGAGCCTGGCATGTGAAAGGTGGTATGTAATAAGTAACAAAGAGGGCAATGAGCAAGTGGCATGAGTACAAGTCACTGGTTTAACCTGTAATTCGAGAAGACCAGCAGAGTTGGGTACCATCTCCCATACTCCCAATGAGCTTATATTTCCATTATTGTACTTACCACACTGGATCTTAGTGAATGCTCATTTTTGGAGAATCCCGTGGACAGAGAAGCCTGGTGGGCTACAGTCCGTTGGGTTGCAAGGAGTCAGACACAACTGAGTGACTTAGCACGCATGCACATGCCTCCCCACTGGGCTGTGAGCCACTTCAGAATAGAGTCTATGCCTTTGTATCGTCCCTGTATTTGGCACAGAGAATGGACTATAACAGGTACTCAGTAAATGTTGGTTGGTTGAATGAATAAATGGGCATTAACGTTACAAGTATTAATACTTTCCATTTGCAGAATATCTCGCAATACTTCCATATCCTTCACCTTATCTGTTTTCCCCAACAACCCAATGCATGTAAGCATCAGTTATTACACAGATAGTAGATGGCAAAGTTGGGTGTCAAACCCAATTCTCCTCATTCCTAGCCAGTGATGCTGTCTTTTCTAGAACCATCCTGTCTGCAGATGTCAGAAAAAGAAGAATGTGAAATGAGAAGGTAAAGAGAGATCTGTGGTGTCCTTTCTCAACAAAAACATAGCACAGAGGATGGCCATGCCCTTCCAATAGTCTGTTTTTCCCCAGTCCCATCCCCTACCCTTCCCCTAGATAAACAGACAAAAAATAATTATTTTTTACATAAGTTTACATATGATGAATTACTTAATGAATATTCTATGTGGAAGAATTTGTAATAAAGCATAGTACCACATCAGGTCAGCTCCATGGATTCTCTTCAGGAGGTTATTTCTATTATAGGCGACCCCTCTTCCCACCCCGCCCCATCCCCAGCTGCCACGCTGTAGTCTACCTGGCTTTCCATATTGTCCTCACTGGCAGAAAAGGTGAAAGTCTGCATGACATCTGATCCCGCCGTCAAGAATTCCATGTGAAGCTGACAAACTGCAAAGGAGTTCTTTTTTTATTTTCCATTGAAATTTTTAAAAAGTAAAAAATCACAGAAACTATCATTTTTAGCAGCAGCTCATCCACTCACATCTCTTTCAATCATACACACTTCCAAACCAAGTACTTATACAGAAATTGCAGACTCAGGTCAGTAGAATTCAGGGACGGGAAAAGGCAGAGTCCATACCAAACAGGGGCTGTTGAAAGTAACTCATGTTGACCTGCCAGTGGGCCTTTGGCCTGGTGCAGTCACAGGCAGGCCGCAAGGCTGGGTTGGCCCACTGATCCTTGGCCTAAAGAGGGTCTATTCATTCGCCAGTGTCAAGAAGAATGTAGCTGGTCTACTTAGAGTCAGCAGTGGGAAGCCCTCCAAGTAGAATGAGGGAATTCTCACAGAGGGCAGAATGCAGATGGTAGAGCCCCCACCAAACGGGGTCGACTCGAGCAGCTGGGAGACGTGGCCAGAGAGCTTTCCTTGTCCATCAGACACTCCTTCCTCTCGCTCTTCATCCCTCTCCCCCCCACTTCAATCTCCATCCTACTATTTCAGCACTTTCTTCCTTGAGAGCGCAAAAAAGATCTTCTAAAATTAAGAATGAGTTCTTCTTGGGCCAGATGAAGTCTCCCTGCTAACACCAGAAAGACAGAACTTTGTCCTACCAGCTAACTCTGAGTGTCTGATGGAACAGTAATTGTGGCCATTGGGTACTTATATGCTGGGCATTTCATGTGGGTTAACTCATGAGTCCTCACAAGCAGCCCATGCCATGCTCCCATGTGACAGATGAAGAAACTCATCCTCAGAGGTCAAATGACTTGTCCAGGGTCACTCCGCTGGTCAGTAAAACCCACATTTGTCTGATACACTATGCATGTATGAAGAAAAGGAGAACAAATCAAAAGCCCCATCCCAGCTAGTATTCTGTTTCACCCATTTCTTCTTTGGCTGTATTTCCCACTTAAATTTAGGAAGCAAATACAAAAAAGAGCAAACTTTACAGGATTAAAGTTTCAATTTGATGTTACCAACAAATTCGATCACAGTTTCTACCTCCAACTCTTTTTTGTTGTTGTTTTTTTTTTTTTCAGCCAAGAGGAGGAAGTAAAACTGTGTTTATTTCTTTGCCCCTCTTCTCCCCACAACAGAACCTGGCTATCTCCTGTCTAAGCTTTGTGAAGTGCCGGGGGCCAGCATGAGGAACTCCGCCCATGGCAAAGGTCATGAGGAAGGAGGCTTGGCATACGCAAAGGCGTGATCAAGCCTCAGGAAACCCCCTGTTCCCGAGCATCTACCCCCAAAACCAGAGTCTACCTACTTTACTGTTTTATGCTCTCGCCTACACCTCTGACTTTACGGGGGGGCTCTCCCCCATCACCATTTCTCTCGGAGAAGGAGTAAACGTGCAGCTCCAAGTCAATAAAAATTCCTGGGCATGACAAGAGTGTTTCAGCTTAGGGACTCCTCTGAAGGTTATCTAGCCGGCCTGTATAGGTTCCTCCGGCCACATGTGATTGTTTACAGCCTCCCAACCTGAGAGGCACGAGATGTTTTAGACTTACTGAAGGCAAATTCCTTTGGGAAATTGTCAGTATAGTGGGATGGTTAGGAATTATATTGGTGAAGGGTTTTTTCATTTGTTGTGCCAATAATTGCTGCTAATTCCCTGCCCTGGGTGTGACAAGGATGTCTCAGGTCAAACCTCTCTGCTGACAGACTAGCTTGTGTGACAGGATTATCCATACTCCTGCCACTACGCACATGATTGTTTACTACCTTTCAACCATAAACAGCACAGAGAGTTTGGAGTACTTTGAGAGTCTTAATTAGCATAGGGCTTTTCTCACTGTTGAGTCAATGATTGCCGCCAGGCCTCCATATCCTTAGGCACTGGGAATATATTAATCAATGTATTTGGAATATAGAAAAGGAAATATAGTAGTTTTTAAGGTTAGCAATGAACTAGACTTTTTGAGTTAATGAATTTTCTCTTTTGTAATAGATCACTGTACTTTGTTATAAATCACTGTGTACTTGGTATGTAAAAAGGTAACTTTATCACTATCTTAAGACTAAATAGATCTTAAGAGGAACATTGGTGAAAGGATTTTCATTTGTTGGGCTGATGTTTGCTGCTAAATCTCCATATTCCCTGCCCTTATAACGAATATAACTAACATATAGGAGAAATAAGTTTTAACCTTTAAGCATATAGGAGAAATAAGTATTAACCTTTAAGATTAATCATGTTAACCTTGGGTTAAATAAATTCCTTTCTTGATTGTAACTCACTACACCCTCACTTTATAGGAATGCAACTTTATTTGGAGGGTGGTGCCTGGTTTAAGAAAAAGCACCCTTGGAAAAAGTAAGTATTTTCGTTATCAGAAAGGAAGGATCATAAAATGTCAGCAGGTCTCATGGCCAGAAGATGATGTAAAACCCCTAAGACCTATTTTTTTATACATTTATGTGAAGCACCTGATTTTGATAAAGGTTAGGACTGCTGACCCCCGCGTGACTCTGTATTCATCCCTATGTGTAACCAAAGGTATATAAGCAAACCCAAAAATAAAGAAATGGGATCAGTTTCCAGAAAGATTGATTCCCCCATGTCGCTTCTTTCTTGCTCTCCGTTTTTCTGGCCGAATTCCCATCTGGTGCATGGGTACCCACCAAGCCTACTAATTTTGCCTGGGCTTCTAAGATCAGACGGGGCAGGGCGGGGGGGGGGGTGCCTCAGCGCCTCCTCTCCTTCGGGAGAACGGGAAGACGCCTGCAGCCTACGTAGGTGGTGATTGGTATTCCATGTGAACCAAGTTATTCAGCCTCTTTTTCTCTGCTAATTTTCTAATCCCTCTCTATCTGTAATTAAATAAGTTATTTCCAAGGATGCCGACTCCGTCCCCACCTTCGAATCACCCTGGATCCACCAGGGCTGGACCCCGGCAGTTAAGTTTAAAAGTGAAAAGTGAAAGTTGCTCAGTTGTGACCAACTTCGTGACTCCATGGACTATACAGTCCATGGAATTCTCCAGGCCAGAATACTGGAGTGGGTAGTCATTCCCCTCTCCAGGGGATCTTCCCAACCCAGGGATCAAATTCAGGTCTCCCACATTGCAGGCGGATACTTTACCAGCTGAGTCACCTGGAATTACCATTAATCATCCCTATCAAACATACTGTTTAATATCATATGCAAATTAGCCAGATGGATGACTCCAAAGCAATAATAGTTTTCTTGTGTTACGGAAACTCTTGAATATACATAAGGTAAATAAATATTCATGGAACAAATATTAGGATATATATTTTAGCACTTCCTATACATACAGATGCAAGTGTGTGTGTGTGAGAGAGAGAGAGCTCAAGCACACAAGCACAGAGTGGGTAGGATGGGAGAGAGAGAAGCCATTTCTTCTACTTGATTCATTTACAGCCAGTATCACCATATCTTTGCAATTCTGGCAAATGAAACAGTCCTTAGAAAACACTCGCTGTTTAGCCTCTCTCAGCCAGATCTAAGCAATTGTCACCCAGGTAACCACTGAGGGTGATGTTGGCACTGACCTGCATTTGGATACTCTACTACGGCTTCTGGAGTTCAGAGCCCGGCCTTCACGTAGCCCCTCTTCTCCAGAGTTAGGAGATAGCTGCCATCTCCGAACACAACCTCCCCACTATCCAGACGTTCAAAAAGGCCCTGAAGACTGGAAAGAAAAATCACGTTCCTTTTATTCTTCCTAAAAGCAGTTCCCAGTTGTAGGAAAGGTGGGTATAATGGTCTCACATCTCCAGTTTTGTGAAAATTATCTGTGCCTGATAGTATTTCAGAAAACTTGAGTAGACTCTATTGGACAATCCAGGTACTTGTTTTGCCCCAAGTTCTGTGAGTAATTTTTCTTAAATACCATTTAATCTGAATCAAATTATAATGAAAATGCTGATTCCATGATATTTTGGTTTTTCAAGATGTTTGTGGTAGACACTGCTTATCGCCTAACTAACATGCATTTTTTTCTCCTCGTGTTTGCTAATGTATTTTGTTTGGGGAGACAATGTCCCAAACTTAAAAAAAATTCTCGGGTCTCAGGCTCCTTTGCTGTGGGGGACTGGCCATGTGATACAGTGGTGGCCAATGGCTATAAGTGAAAGCCTGCTGAAAATTCCTGAAAGGGATTTGTTTTCCTGATAGAGATGCCCTCACCCTTCCATCTTGTCCCTTTTTTTCCTTCCTGTCTGGAATATCAGCTCAAGTCCTGGTGCCACAGCCATCATCTTGCAGCCATGCCATAGAAAGCCACGTGCTAAGGCCGAGGGCACAGGCTAATAACTGCAGCCTGGTATCTTGATGACAGCTTAGAGGGGCTGCAGAGGCTGTGGACTGTGACTGCATTTTTTAGGTGATAAAAATAAACCTCTTCTTTGTGTGAACCATTGGACATAATCCTACTAGACACAGCATTTCATAGTTCTGCCTTACATTTTCCAGCGTATTATCATCTGGTACTCTTAACAAGTCTGGGAGCTAGGCAGGGCAGACAGTTTTTATTGCAATTTTATAAATGAGGAAACTCAGGTTCAGAGAGGCTGAGTGAATTGCTCAAGATCATAGAGCTCAGTAGATAAAACAGGAGACGTCAGACCTTCTAAATTTCTAATCTAGTCTCTATTTTGCCACCTTTCTAGTCAGCCCACCTACAACCTGAATAAAAGACTGCATCCAGAGCAGTTATCCAAGGGCTAATGGCGTCCACTGAGTACAAAGTACATCCCCAGATACCTACACGGTTCATCCTCTCATTTCCTTCAGGTCATTTGTCAAGTGTCGTTTTCTTTCAGAGAGACCTTCCTTTGGATTTATAAAACCTGCAAATACCCCCATGGGAATCCTTATCCTTCTTGCATAGACTACGTTAGTTGAAGATATAACCTTTTTCTCTTTTTCTTTTTTCTTTTCTAAATTTTGAAAGTATGATAACACATTTACAGGAGACTGGGAAAATACAGAACAAAGTTATGTATAGTTTATTTTTTAAAGTAGATAAATTAATATTTTTAGTTGGGGTTTCAATATCAAATTCTCAAAAATTAGTCGAATGAATATACAGAAAGACAGAAGAATATAGCAGATCTAAAAAGCACCAAGTGTCTCCTAGTTTACAGTCTATGGGAACTTGAATAAAATTTGTACCCTACTATTGTGTGAAAATTGTATGACTCTTAACTAGGTTGAATTGGTTTGAAGATACAACCTTTTAGTGAAAATATCAGCCAGTTCATCTCAGCTCTGCCTATAGCTGGACATAGAGCAGTGCATGAATAGGGGAGCTGCCCCTTGGACCCAGTCACATCTGCAGCTCAGGAAGGGACGTTAGAAGTGGCTGCCCTGAGGCTAAACACCCGGCCTCCCTCCTCCTCCATTTTCCTGTGGAGGGAAGTGGAATGCAGCCCAGCTCTGTCAACCAGAAACACTATTTTGGCAGAGAGAGCTCCTGACTCTAGTTATTTTTCCATACTTCATATGGAAGATAGATTTTAGCTGAATGTAGAAGAAACGTTAATGCGTTCTATGATTCTCACCTCTCTCCCTGCTCCCTCCATAGAGTGAAGTTTGCTCCGTTCATTTTGCACTTGTGAAACATAAAAAGGACTTAAACTTTCACTGAGACCTTCCTACATACTCGATCCAGTTTCTAGGCCAGAGGGATAAACACTGGAATAACGGTCACTGCCCTCAAGAAGCTCCAAGTTCTGGTTGCCTTGGGGAAGGCCATTATATCAACACACCATCATAGTACAGGGTAATGACTAAATGGTGTGGAGGGACATGGAAGAGAGAATCAAAGGTATCATCATTTGTCTAAAATTCCAAATTGAAAATCTAACACATTTCAATGAAGCTAACTTTGTTAAGAGTTGGATTGAATATTACACATTCAACAATTCTAGAGGGGAAAATATTAACACACAATCTGGATGTTATAGGTTAATCTCTCACCTCCCACATCCGATCTGTCATAGGGTTACACCAAGCATATCTATTTAACACATCTCACTTTTGCCCCCTCCCCCATCCTTACTGCCCTGGACTATTATAATGGTCTCCAGTTCACTCCAGCCCACTCTAAACTATCTTCCACTGCTGCCAGAACAAAGCCTTGTCGGACCTACTCTTATTTATGATTACATCCCCTTTTGTCTCTTGCTGAAGTTCATATAGCTTCCATTCCTGCATCCATCATCTGTGTTGCATATCTGGTTACTTACCTGTTGCCTGTTTGGCTGTAAGATGCTTGAGGCTCAGGTGACAAGCCTGTCTTGTCACCTTCTTATCTCTCCACCTCATACAGCACCCAAAGTGAAGTGAAGTGACAGTCGCTTAGTCGTGTCCATTCTTTGCAATCCCATGGACTGTAGCCTGCGAGGCTTCTCTGTCCATGGAATTCTCCAGGCAAGAAAACTGGAGTGGGTTGCCACTCCCTTCTCCAGGGGATCTTCCTGACCCAGGGGTCGAACCTGGGTCTCCTGCATTGCAGGCAGATTCTTTACCATCTGAGCCACAGGGGAAGTAGGCCCTTAATAAACCATGCCAAGAGTTAGGAGATGACTGGACTGTTTTGAAAATGTCACGTGTCTCATATGTTACAAGTTTGGTCCTGACAAGGAGGGAAAAAATAATATTCTAATAGAAAATTAGCTAGGGTTTTAAGAAAATGATGGTGGAAATTTGACTGTTGCCTTCATGATAACAAGTAAGACATTTTGATCTGTCCTCTGGATGTCTGTCCAGTATTTTAAAATTTTGCCAGTTTTCTAAAGAGCTATTAGCAAAATAAATGATCAAGATATGCATTCAGAGCATCTTTTAGACCCTCGTTCACTGCTAGACTTACCACCTCAGTTAACTGCTACACCTTTACAATCTAAATATAGCTCTAAAATGACAGAGGACTGTGTAAAATAAAGAACACTGTAAATTATTTGCACTATGTCTATATTTTCATTCCATCCTCCCTTTCTGTTTGGCAGTGACTCCCTGGGATCTGAGTGGCTCTGAGAGGCACTGATGCCCTCTTCCTGCAGATAGCAGTATCTAGACCTCTTGGATTTAAGATCTGGCTTCAGGGCACCTTTATTCATATACAGAGTAGGGCAACTTCACTTTGGGGCAGGAAGCTGCCAGAGGTCCAGTCTGCTTAAAATATCTCTCCATCTGCCTGAAATTGCCACTGGGACGGCTCATTTGCATTAAAGAAAGCAATTGGAGCTGTCCTCTGTGGCAGTTAAATGACTACTTAAGATGCACCTGTTAGCTGAGAAGAGTGGTGAGCTTAGCTCTACCCCGCTAACATTTAACTCCCAGGCCCACATTAGCATGGACTCGCATATGAAAATCTTGGTGTTGCAAAGAGCAGAGGCCAGCAGGGAATAGAACAGGGAAAGCCTATTCAAAAAAAAAAAGAAAACCTTTAAAGAAATGAACTAAAAAGTAAACATAATATTAGAGAAAGCTTAGAGAAAGAAATCAGCATAAGGTTCTTCTTTTTATCATGCTTATTTCCTTCAATGCCCATATTTTACTTTTATAACCAGAAAAATATATCCAAAATATGTTTCTGTTAAGTTTTTTAAACTCATATTCCACATCTTATGTAATTAGTATCATTATTGTGTCTTTCTGTACAGTGTGTGTATAAATATTTTTATGTAGTTGGGATCAGTCTGTGACATTTCATATCTCCTTTTGTAACTTATTGCCAAAGCACATTGCCTGTTTCCACACTCAACTTTTTAATTGGCTGCCTAATAACTTATTAAGTGAATGACCTTTGTTTACAGAGCCCAGGACTGTGGGGCATCTTGATGGCCCCTGTCTTTTTAGTATAAATGAAATGGTGGTGCACGTTTCCACTTCTATACTGTCACTGCCTTGCACACCCTCTCTTCTGAATTACCTGGCACAGGTGGCTTGCTTTAAGGAGTTTGGAGATGCTCCGCACCCAAGTTCACGCCCTTCCTAATTGTGTTTTGTCACCTCTCCTCCCCACCACACGCACGTCTAGTATGAAAATGGGGGAACAGGGCGACAGCTGGCAAGCACATCAGGAAAGGGGAGCTAGGAATCCGGTACTGCAGGACTACACGAGGTGGAGCCCCTACCCCCTCCGCCCAGCACACCCCCACCCTCCATCCCCGCTGTGTCCGAGACCGGTTTCAGGCCAGTACGGGGCTTGGGGGGTTCAGACAACCGCTCTTCCTCAAACATGAGAGGAATGCGCTCTGGGAGAGTTGAGTAGAAGAGCTGTGGCTGCCTGTGGGCTGAGGGTAGAAAACGTGAGCGCCACCTAAGTCTGAAAGGCTATATTTCAAGTACCTGCTCCACCTGGATCCGATCTATGAGCCTGAACTAGTCTGCTGACTCTGAGCTTCAGTTTCCTCACCTGTAAAATGGGAATAAAAGTGAAGAGGAGATAATTTGCATAGAGCACTACCGCAGTGCAGGTACCCAGGCGAGGCTCCATAACTGGTACCCAAGATTGCTGTCTCATCCTGACACCGAGGCGGTACTGTAGTCCTGGCGTCTCGCGAGGAGGTAAACGGAGGCTCAGAGCCCTCCAGGTGCCTCGCCCAGGCCGCAGAGATTGGCCAGGGACTGAGGTGGAGTCCCCCGGCCAGGAGGGCTGAGTACCTCCCGGGCTCCCCGAAATTCACCTTCTTGACTCTGGGCCCCTCGATCGGTGCCATCGCGCCTCTCGGTGCTGCACGGGGTGGCGGGAGCGCGCGCAGCCAGGAGCCCGCCTCTCGCCCCGGGGAGGGTCCCGCCCGCCTGCCCTTTAGTCCGCTGGCTTGGGAGGCGATGCCCGCGCCCTCGCCCTCAGCCTCGCCATGCTCCGTCCGGGCATACGGCGGCTGCGGGGCCTCAGGCTGCTGGGCTTCCAGCTGAGGGGCTTCCCCGGCCGCCCGCGCTCAGTCTGCAGCAGCCAAGGGTGAGTGGGGCCGGTCTACGCGGAGATCCGCGCCTGGACAGCTGCGGGGTTGCAAGCGAGGGGCTGAGACGTCTCCGGCTATGGGCACTTGGGCACTTCTGACCTCCAGAAATGGGCATTTGGATTTCTTCTTGAACTATGTATGGTTTTTTTTTTCCCTATGCACAACCGTCCAAAGAGAGAATCAACGGGTTTCTACTGCAAGGACTCTCCTACCCTCACCTTCTTCAGTCAACTGTAGTGTCTTCTATATTTACCCAGAGATGGTCCGTGGGAAGGCAAACACAGGGGTATATATGGTCTTCCTTGGCTTATTATACCTTGTTTCTTTACAGTTCATCCTGGGGAAACTCATGATCTAGCTAGCTAGGAAGACAGTCATGCATATAAACATATCCAGCCGCTGAGCAATAACTATAATTAGAGAAGCAGGTACATGGGGAGAGGACCTTAAGTGAGGAAGACCATTGTACTCCTGGCTTTCTTCAACCTGGAAAACATTGGAGAGAGGAGGTGATCCAAGATTTATAGATAATGGACCTCATGATGATTATGGTTTTTCATGGAATAAAATGATGTGTGTTTTTAAAGTAGATTGAGATAGATTATTCTCTATGTTTCTTTACAAAAAAGAAGTCATCTGCTCAATTCTTTAGCTCTATTAGTTATCTACGATGGGTCAGAATTACGGGAAATGGAGTTCAGATCCATCCTTCTCCCTTTCCCGGCTAAGTCAGGTTGAGGCTCCCCAAATGATTAGATCAGTAAATGCAAATCTCACAGACGCTAGATGTTAAGTACTAGAAGGATAAATAAGGAGACTCACACTAGTCAGAAAAAGAAAAAAACAAACAGAAAACTTTAAGTATCATAGCCTAGTAAAGCTATTATTAAATGAATTGTCTTCCAGAGAGGAAAACCCACCCTTATCTGCAGAATCAAGATGGAAAGACAGAGCAGAAACAGTGATCATTGGAGGTGGCTGTGTTGGTGTGAGTCTGGCTTATCATTTGGCCAAAGCAGGCATGAAAGATGTGGTCCTTCTGGAGAAATCAGAGCTCACAGCTGGATCCACCTGGCACGCAGTAAGGAAACACCTCAGCACTGTCACAGGCACCAAGTTATACACTTTGCACGACTGGTTTCTTTTCCATTCACAGCTCCCCACTGTGAGCTCGTTAGAGTGAGTTCCCTTTTCATAGTGTTGGAAAGCGCAATCGCAGCTTAGTTGATGGACTTCCGGGGGGGAACAACATTTATGATGTTGGTCATCTTGATAAGATCATCTTGAACATACGGCTTCTGGATTCACAACCTGCTTCTGTCTTTTTCTACTTATGTGACTTCCAGCAAGTTACTTAAGCTTCCATTTTCCAATGTGTGAAATGGGAATATTAATAAGTGAAAGTGCAAGTTGCTCAGTCATGTCCGCCTCTTTGCAACCCCATGAACTATACAGTCCATGGAATTCTCTAGGCCAGAATACTGAAGTGGGTAGCCTTGCTCTTCTCCAGAGGATCTTCCCAACCCAGGAATTGAACATAGGTCTCCTGTATTGCAGGCAGATTCTTTACCAGCTGAACCACAAGGGAATATTAATGGTCCCTACCAAATAGGGTGATGATGAAGATTGAGTTAATATGTGTAAAGTTTTTATGGTGAGTGATTAGTAAATGTTAGCTTTTGTATCAAAGGATAGTGGCTGAATATAGGCCTAAGACCTATGTACCCTCACCTGGCTTTAGTCATCCTTTCATATTTATTAATTTATAATTTTAGTTTAATGCTGGGTGACAACAGCTTGGCTTCATGAGGGCTTAACTATGACAGCTGAGAATGTGTGACACAGCTCTCGTATTAATTAAGACACACAGCCAAGTTTATCTTGCATATTTAATGGTATGCATGATTGTTCCAGTTCTGTACAATAATTGGGCTTACATGGAAAGCCACTCAAGTAAATGAGGCGATTGACACTGCTTTCATACTGCCCACCTAGTTATTTCTGAAGTCAGGATGGGAAAGGAAGTTTTTAACAACATTAGATTCCATTTTTGTTTGGAGGAAGAGTTGGGATAAACAACAAGGTCCGACTGTATAGTACAAGGAACTGTAATCAATATCCTGTAATAAACCAAAATGGAAAGAATATGAAAAAGAATATATACATGTCTATTTACATATATTTGAATCACTTTGTTATACACCAGAAACTAACACAACATTGTAAATCAACTATCAGTTCAGTTCAGTCGTTCAGTCATGTCTAACTCTGTGATCTCATGGACTGCAGCATGCCAAGCTTCTCTGTCCATCACCAACTCCCAGAGCTGGCTCAAACTCATGTACATTGAGCTGGTGATGCCATCCAACTATCTCATCATCAACTATACTTTGATTAAAAAACAAAAGTTGGGTAGTGTTAGCTTCTGCCTGTCATCCGTTTCTGTCATTAGCTTTCCTCCACTGAGACAAGAGGAAACGCAGCTTTTAGAGGCCTTTTGACACCCAGAACGTGCTCATGGTATGGGATATAGTTGGATCTCCTTTCT
Organism: Budorcas taxicolor; assembly: GCF_023091745.1. NCBI lineage: Eukaryota > Metazoa > Chordata > Mammalia > Artiodactyla > Bovidae > Budorcas > Budorcas taxicolor. The sequence continues at coordinate 10,296,764 of NC_068919.1, read as the reverse complement.
CTAGCTGAGTTTGGGGGAGGACACTGCCCAGACTCAAGCCTAGTTTGCTCCAGAGTCCCCATGGTCACGTAGTCAGACTATACCTGCCCACTGGATGGAGACTTCTAGAAAAACAGCACCAAGTCCAGTTTCTCTCCCTTCTTTCCTTTCCTGCCAGCCCCCTCACCCCTCAGTCTGGGATGGAGGCCTGGTCCTCCTTGAGTGTCTCTCTGTTTTTTCCCGAGTATCTCTTCTGCGCCTCCACTGGCACACTTGCCCCTCGTGTCACTGGTCCTGCCTCAGCTTCTTTCCTGCTACCTGGGGAGACGGTCCCGGAAGCCGTGGACACCGCTGGCTCTTCTCCCCTCCCTGAACCAGACTTCCTAGGCAGGCTTCCTGTTGTCATGTAATAGAAAGCTTGTATTTTCCCCCCACCTTTCTCTAACTTCTTCTTAGCAGATATTTGGCTATTCTTTCAACAAATATTTATGAAGAGCCTGTATTGTGTCGGGGCTTCCCTGTGGCTCAGTTGGTAAAGAATCCGCCTGCAGTGCAGGAGACCCCAGTTCGATTCCTGGGTTGGGAAAATCCCCTGGAGAAGGGATAGGCTACCCACTCCAGTATTCTTGGGCTTCCCTGGTGGCTCAGCTGGTAAAGAATCTGCCTGAAATGCGGGAGACCTGGGTTCAGTCCCTGGGTTGGGAAGATCCCCTGGAGAAGGGAAAGGCTACTCACTCCAGTGTTCTGGCCTGGAGAATTCCATGGACTGTACAGTCCATCGGGTCACAAAGAGTCAGATACAACTGAGCGGCTTTCACTCACTCGCTGTACTGTGTCAGGCCAGAACTGTTCTAGGAAATGAGGACACAACAGTGCCCAAAAGAAAGCCCTGCTCTCATGGAGTCATATTCTGATGGGGCAGATGGAAACCACATCAGCGATGCTCTTGAGTAATCAGTGACAGAAGAGTAGAGTGGGGTAAAGGGATTAAGAATGATGGGGGCTGAAGAGCCTGAAGGCTACTTTGGAAAAGTGACACTTGAGCAGAGATGGGCAGAGGTGAAGGAGTGGGTGGGCCGTGAGGCTGTCCTGGTGAGAGCAGGTAGGCAGATGGAAAATTTTAACGAGTGGGAATACCCGAGAGGGTAGGCTTACAGCTTTGTCACACTTCTGGATTATAAAAGGAAGGTGTGCATTTTAACATTTTAATTACTAATTTGTTCATTTATAGTTGATTGATTTGATGTAACCTGCATTTTAGTTACTGGATTCCCTGCACTATCACTTCTTAAACATCTCATGCATAATAATGATAACAATAAAATGGCATATCCTTAGCCTAAGATCTTTTTAAGAAAAGTGGGCAAAATTTTTAAGATGAAAGCTTCTTGTTAAAAGTTGACTGTGCAAAATAATTTCTCCTTAGGCAGAGAGATACCAACATGAGTTGGAAAGGCATTATCTGCTTTGTGAACAAAGTTGTGGACTCGGCTTCACAAAATGAGGTTCATACAGTATAAACTGAAGGTGGACTCAGGCATGAGAAGCTAGGTTATACGGGTCCCTGCAAATACAGACAGCAAAAACAGAATTGCCCTAGGAAGCTGATTAGAGGAATTCTTGCAAATCAAGGGGTCTCCCACCAAGAAGCATCATGAAGATATCTCACATGTTAGAATTTTTTGAGATATAACTGACATATTAGTTTCAGGTATACAGCATAATGATTTGATATTTGTATATATTGAAAAATGATCACAATAAGTCTAACTAACATCCATTACCACACATAGTTACAAAACTTTTTCTTGTGAAAAGAAAAACGTTTAAGATTTACTCTCTTAGCAACGTTCAAATATGCATTACTGTGTTGTTAGCTATAGTCACCATGGTGTATGGTACATCCCCCGTGACTTATGACTGGAAGTTTGTGCTTCAACTTCACTTTCACTTTTCACTTTCATGCATTGGAAAAGGAAATGGAAACCCACTCCAGTGTTCTTGCCTGGAGAATCCCAGAGACAGGGGAGCCTGGTGGGCTGCCGTCTGTGGGGTCGCACAGAGTCGGACACGACTGAAGCAACTTAGCAGCAGGAGCACCCATTTTACCCATCCTCCAACCTCTGCCTCTAGGAACCATCAATCTATTCTCTATATCTCTGAGTTCTGCTGTTTTGTTTGTTTGTGTTTAGATTCCATATGTAAATGAGATCATTCAGTATTACGTATTTGTAGTTCTTTGCCTGTTTTATTTAGCATAATGCCATCAAGCTTCATCCACATTGTTGCAAATGACAACATTTCTTTCTTTTTTATGGCTGACTAATATTCCATTATATATATATAATTATATATATGTGTGTGTGTATACATATATATTTCTCCATTCATTTTTAACATAGAGAAGTTTTGGAGGAGATACGGAAATGTGGAAGTTTGAGGGGCCAGCTGGAGGGACAGACTACAAAAATAAAGGCGGTTTCACTGAAGTACAAACATGGGCTCAGGACTAAACATTTCTGGAGCAAGGGGAATCAGATGCTTTGGGAGGAAGGCAGAGCTTGTGTGACTCCATATTCAAAATGGAGTCACAAATCCCCAAAGTCTTCAGGTTTTGCTGTATTTTAGTGAGACTGCTTTGTCAGCACCTGATACTACTATTGATACTAATATAGAACATTTCTTGTAGGATGGAAGGAAAGGGGAGAGGATGGTGTAAGAAGTGGTTTTGGCTCAAGGGGTCCCTGGGAGGGGCTGCCCCTGGGAACAGTGCTAAAGAGGATGTTTTGGAGGGCTGAGAACTAAAGATGCAAAACTTCCATTTAGGGTATAAGAAAACAATATCAGGCCTTTCTATTTATTTTATGTAAAATATAAGAGAGAAATTAATCTTTATAGATCTCTATAAGAAGCCCTTGCCTTTGATGTGGTTGACATATTGTGTATGATGACAAGGTCGGCCAGGGAGAGGTCGACACTCCACAATGGAAGCATCCTCATTCTCTCGTTTGTCTTCAGTCAGCCAGGACATATTGCAGATGGCGTGTTGTAGGATATCGACAGGATACTGAGCTCCAGGATATTGTGATTGATTTTATAGAAACAAGGCTTTAAATAATATTGTTTGTGATGAAAGGGAGAGTGAATGACTTTGAGAGTATTGTACTACACAGAGATTAATTGGTCATACTGTAACAGTAATTAAAAGAGTGGTAAAACTTAAAGTAAAAAAGACCAATGTCCCCAGTTTGGTGATCTTTGTAGTGATGGAAATAGCTGTCAGGCAGTCTATGTAGTATAAACATATAAAAAAAATAGACATAGCCTATTCCTTCAAAGTCAAGGTGATGTTCACAATAAGTGAAAAACAACGAATTTTTGCAAAATAGTCCTGTTGGAAAGAAAGCATTTTGAGAAGGGAATGCTTGGAAATGTTGATATCATGATTAGATTTTTTTTCTTACGAAAATGATATATCACCTAGAAAAATTCTCATGTATACAAGAGATACATTTAAATTTAAATACATTTACTATTTTCCCAAATAAGGAGTTTCAGTGGGGTTTGTATCCATTTGTTAAAAATATAAAATGCGAAAGTGTTAGTCACTCAGTCGTGTCTGACTCTTTGTGACACCATGGACTATAGGTCACCAAGTTCCTCTGTCCACGGATTTTCCAGGCAGGAATACTGGAGTGGACTACCATTCTCTTCTCCAGGGGGTCCTCCCAACCCAGGAACTGAACCCAGGTCTCTCGCATTGCAGGTAGATTCTTTACTTCTCACTGCCCTAGCAGCAGGGAAACTAGGCTAGTGTGAATTGTTCAATAGAAATAGTTATTCTAGTTCAGTAAGAAAGATAAACTTTTCCTTCACTAGAAATTCACAGAAGAATTTTTTCCCTAGGCAAAGGATATTGGGCTAAATGTATTGAGTAAAAATTTTACAAAAACAAATCCATGTGACTCTTCCAGAAGAGAGATCATTAACTCATTCTGTGAAAATAGCTTCCTACAGTGGGGAAGAAGAAGACTTTCTGGTGGCCTGACTTAACCTAGGTTAAACTTAGAGGATGTTGAGGAATGAATGATGGGCAGAATCCTAGGCCCAGGCTCATGAATGAATATACATTTTCTCAACTGACACAAGATTTAAGGGAGACAAAATTGAGTTCTCTAGAAGATACCCAAAAGCCAAAGATCCTCTATTATTGAACTAGAAATGTTCATATCATACTAGATACCAATCATGTAAAGAAGGATGAGATGTTTGGCTAAAAGTTAGGGAGTCTGACTCACAGTTACATCATTGTGGGGCTGGACTATGAGAGAACTTGTACGTTGGGGCAACATTTTTTTTAGAAAAGTAGCCAAACACTTGAACAAGTACTTGATAGACACCCCAAGATTCTGGTCCATAAAAGATGATTGATGAACTTTAATGGTGTTGTTTTTTTTTTTTAATATAAGTAGAGTTGCTTTACAATGTTGTGTTAGTTTCAGGTATACTGTTAGGTTGGTACAAACAAACTTGCAGTTTTGGACCATGAATTTTAAATCATTATAACTAGACTTAAACACATCCTTATTAATCAAAATAAAAACCATTACAATCAGAACATTTTTGCCAACAAGAAATAAGTATGTTTTTTCCTGTAGCGTAAAAGTCTGTGCTTCAGGTTCAGTGAACTCTTGGAAAGCATTTTCTGCTTACTGCCAGTTGTAGAAGTGTTTTCCCTGTAAAAAGTTGTCAAGATGCTTGAATAAGTGTAGTCAGTTGGCAAGAGGTCAGGTGAATATGGCAGATGAGGCAAAATGTTGTAGTCCAGTTTGCTCAGCTTTTGGAGTGTTCGTTGTGCAACGTGTGGTCAGTCATTGTCGTGGAGAAGAACTGGGCCCTTTCTGTTGACCAGTGCTGGCTGCAGGCATTGCGATTTTCGATGCATTTCATTGATTTGCTGAGCATACTTCTCAGATGTAATGGTTTCACCAAGATTCAGAAAGCCGCAGTGGAGCCAATGGGCAGCAGACCATCAGACGGTGACAATAACGTTTTCTTGTTGCAAGTTCGAAGTTCGGCTTTGGAAAGTGCTTTGGAGCTTCTTGTCAGTCCAACCACTGAGCTGGTCATGACCAATCGTCATATAAAATCCACTTTTCGTTGCATGTCACAATCCAATCAAGAAATAGTTCATTATTTTTACATAGAATAAGAGAATATGACACTTCAAAATGATGATCTTTTTTTATTTTCAGTCAGCTCATGAGATGCCCACTTATCAAGTTTTTCACCCTTCCAATTTGCTTCAAACACTGAGTGGCCATAGAACAGCTGATGCTGAGTCTTCAGCAAGTTCTCGTGTAGTTGTAAGAGGATCAGCTTCAGCGATTGCTCTCTATTGGTCATTGTCAACTTCCAATGGCCAGCTACTACGCTCCTCATCTTCAAGGCTCCTTTAGAAAACTTCTTGAACTGCCACCGCACTGGGCCAAATGCATTGTTTATGCTGTGAGCTGTCTCTGCTGCTTTACGACCCATATTGAACTCAAATAAGAAAATCACTTGAATTTGCTTTTGTCAAAATCATTTCCCTAATCTAAAATAAATATAAAATACATCGCAAGTAGTAAGTCATTGGCAAAAAAACATAAAGTGAGAAATGTGCATTGGAATGATGTATAGCATAACCACACTTATTTAAGAATGTATTCCAATATCAAACGGCCAAGTTCAACAATGCAAAACTGAAATTACTTTTGCACCAACATAATACAAAGTGATTCAGATATATATATATATATATTTTCAGATTCTTTTATATTACAGGTTATTACAAAATATTAAACATAGTTCTCTGTGCTATACAGTGGATCCTCATTATTTACATATTATTATTACATTTATTATTATATTTTTTATATAGTAGTGTGTATCTCAGAGAAGGCAATGGCACCCCACTCCAGTACTCTTGCCTGGAAAATCCCATGGGCAGAGGAGCCTGGTGGCCTGTAGTCCATGGGGTCGTGAAGAGTTGGACACGACTGAGCGACTTCACTTTCACTTTTCACTTTCATGCACTGGAGAAGGAAATGGCAACCCACTCCAGTGTTCTTGCCTGGAGAATCCCAGGGATGGAGGAGCCTGGTAGGCTGCCGTCTATGGGGTCACATAGAGTCGGACACGATTGAAGCGACTTAGCAGCAGCAGCAGTGTGTATCTGCTCATCTCAAGCTCCCAATTTATCCCTCCCCCAGCCCTTTCCCCTTTGGTAACCATTTGTTTTCTACATCTGTGAGTCTGTGTCTGTTTTGTACATAAGTTCATTTGTATCTTTTTTTAGATTCTGCATCTAAGTGATATCATATGATATTAATGGGGGTGTCTTTGAGTTCAAGAGAACCAAATGCCCAATATAATCCTAGAAGAACCTTATAAATACTCCTAAACAGATTTTATTTTAAACAGATTGTGTTTGGATGAGCCTTCCAGGGTAAATTAGCTACAGAATGGGGCCCCAGACATTTAATTGAGAGAGTCTTCTTCATATCATTGCTTCAAATTCTTTATCTGGATGCTATATCATATCTGCTAGAATTGATAGAAGAAGTTTTGAAATGTAGTATTTAGATATTTTCTTGAGACAGATTATTCAGTATTGACTCAGGAAATATTTGTGGGGTAGAGTCTATGTGCTCATTCATGAAACTGATTAAGCTATGACCAAAGTCTGTTTACCACTCAACAGGCTCTAGTTCTTGGGAATGTTCTAGCTCTTCAGTTTGGGAAATTTTAAGAAAGGAACCAGGAGGGCTGCTCGATTCAAGGGAATGGTGGGGACTGGGACCAGGAAAACTCTTTGTTTGCTTGTTCATAGTTCTTCTCCTTAAGGGAACGCACATGCTTTGTTAGTTTGAGTCCACATTTTATGTCACCCCCCATTCTTCCTAATAGTGTGTATTCCTAACCTAAGTGATTCCATCTAAGTCATCCCATTTCTGAATCTGCAAACAACTCTTTCTCTAATAACTTTTATGGACTTGATGTATATGTTTGTTGGCTGGTTCTTGCATTATTTATGTGGTTCAGATGGGTTCTTATAACTGTCATGAGCCTTAAGCAATGTGTGTTCAAACTGATTCTGATGTATTTTCACCCCCAAAGGACTGGCTGGTATGTCTCAGTTTCTCACCAACAGTAATTTAATTCTTAACAGATAAACTATTAACATTTTGAAAATGTTAATTCTTTTTTTTTGTATTTCCTTTCCTTCCCACTTTTAAGGCAGGTTTAACAACTTACTTTCATCCTGGAATAAACTTAAAGAAAATACATTACTATAGCATCAAACTTTATGAGAAACTGGAAGAAGAAACTGGACAGGTAAATGCATTTAACTTGAGCTTATCTTTTAGGTCAGTTTCTGAGATACAGAAGATTACTGAAGGATTTTGATATCATCATGTTTCACTGTCTGTAGTGACATCTATGGCATGTGAAATGTCTAATGTGGTAGAAGATTCTGATGAGAGTTTAAGATGAGAACCTCTAGAGCTTGCTTTTCAATCGATTGAGTTTCTTGAGGTATATTACCCATGTAACTACCTGCTCTTCTTGATTTTTTAAATGAGAAGAGAATAAAAAGCAGTCTTTAAAAATATCTTTGGTCAGCTACTATATCTGGAAACTAAGAGATCAGAGCCTTTCAGCACTGGTTTGCAAAGAATCTGATGATTGTACACGCCAGATTGTCACATGACTTTGAAAAGTGCTTCCCTTAAAGCCCCTTACTTTTATTTTCATCTCATCTCATTTGTCTTAGTACTTTCAAAATAAAGTGGCAGGCAAAAAGTATCCATAGACTAAGACTGAAGTCTACTTAAATTTTTCATGCCATTTCCCTTTCCTAAAACCATCACACGGCTCCCCACAGTGTACAGGACAAAAGCCAAAGAGGGACCTTTATAAGCTAAGCCCTGCCTGCTTTCCCAGCATTTTCTCTTGCCACTCTTTGCTCTGCTTATATGCTTCAGCTATTCTTAATTATATGCAGTTCTAGAACGAGCTGATCTCTGTCCCTGAGACGATATTCCCTCTGGTCCCCGTTTCAGCATCACCCTCCACCTTCCCGGGAGTCGTCTGCTTTGAGAAGCCATCCCTAACTTTCTTCACCCAGCAATCAGATGGGACTGAGCGTGCATCTCTTGGCTCTAAGACCATGAGTGCACAACCCCCTTATAACATAAATCTCTCTCAATTGTGGTTGTTGTTTTATTTACTTTATTTAATTGGTCTTTCCTACAGACTTTGAGCAAGGCGAGGACAAGGACCACATCTCTGTGGCTGTTCTGGGTCTTCACTGCTGCGCGGGCTCTCATTGCTCCGGGCGGGGGCTGCTCTCTAGGCACAGTGTGCGGGCTTCTCAATGCAGTGGCTTCTCTAGCTGCCGAGCACAGGCTCTAGGGCACGTAGGCTCAGCAGTTACAGCTCATGGGCTTCGCTGCTCCACAGCGTGTGGAAGCAAACTCATGTCTCCTTCACTGGCAGATGGAGTCTTAACCACTGGGCCACGAGGGAGTCCAAGGACTTCATTTTTGATCTCTGTCACTCAGGGCCTCGCTGAGTGCTTGGCCAAGTAAAGAACTTCAATAAATGCCAAATGAACGTTTCTTTCAGTTCATACTTATTCTCCTTGTTGCAACATTCGAATTCTTCATGTTCCCTCTTCAACTTTTTCTTTTTTCACATAATTTTCTTCCACTCTGTAGATGAACACTATCTCATGTTGTAATTATACATTTAGCTGTCTGTCTTTACCTGCAGACTGTAAGCTCCCTCCAGGCAGGGTCTTCCTCTCTCTTGTTCAGAATAGCATCTCTAAGGGCTTAGTATGGTGCCTGGCACAGAGGAGGCACTTAGCGCACACTCCTTGAATGAATATCTTTTTGTATGAGGCAAACATGGTGTATAGTTATCGCTGTCATGCATAGGGAATCTCTTTTCTGGCACACCTGCATTTTCACTGTGCTGGAGAAGAACCATGGTTGAGTGCCAAATCATCATTTACTTATGAGTTTTTATTGGCATCATTGTTGCAGGTGGTGGGATTCCATCAGCCAGGTAGTATCAGAATTGCTACCACTCCTGTAAGGGTAGATGAATTTAAATATCAAATGACTCGGACTGGCTGGCATGCAACAGAGCAGTACATTATTGAACCTGAAAAAATTCAAGAAATGTTTCCTCTACTCAACATGAATAAGGTATTTATCTTAAGGGCATTTTCACCATTTGTTAATTTTAATTAAGATTAGAAAATGTTATTTTAGAAAGTTAATTAAAAATAGAAAAACTTTGTGCATACATTTTGAATGACAAAATTAGATATTTAATGCTGAAATTTGGGTAAATGAGAAGGTGGGATATTATGTATGTTAAATAAAGTAAAAGTGACAAACAATCTGATTAGTTTTCTACCTATGACAACCAAGGAAACATTTTCAGTACCTCTCTATTACTGTGTCCCTCAGCTCTAGAGATTTTTATAATAAACCTTCTGCTTGAGACATGCAAAGAAAATAACTGGGTGTGATAAATGTGTGTGTAGAAAGAATGTATTATTAATTTTTTAAATAAAATCAAAGATAGAAATACATGCTATACCTAATATATATTGCTACACAAATATCCCCTAACTCAAATAACTAGCTTGACAATCTCTGTATCAGGTTATTGATCTAACCAAATTTGGCTGAGAAAATCCATTTGGATATTTAGTGTCTTTTTGCTGAGTGATAATCCCTTTTGAATAATAGTAAAAATGACTAATACTGCAGTACCTAACACTACAGCACACAATTATATACTGGGTATTATGCTCAGCCTTTTACATATATAATCTCATTTAATCTTCACAATAAAAATAAGAAGCATTTGGGCTTCCCAGATGGCTCAGTGGTAAAGAATCTGCCTGCCAAAGCAGGAGACACACAAGAGAGGTGGGCTCATTCCCTGTGTCGGAAAGATCCCCTGGAGTAGGAAATGGCAACTCACTCTAGTATTCTTGCCTGGAAAATTCCATGGACAGAGGAGCCTGACAGGCTACAGTCCATGGGGTCACAAAGAGTCATACTGGACTGAGCGACTGAACCTACCCACACCCACACATCCACATACACACATTATCAAGAAACAGGAAATTGCAGCGTGGTTCACAGAGTGGGCCCAAGACCATGCAGTGAGAAAGCTGGAGCAGAGATTTGTGCCTAGGCTCTCTGACTTCCAGATCAAAGCTATGAACCCTCTTGGATCAGAGTCACTGACTCCTTAATGCGTACTGCCTCAGGGTATCGGATAGGGCTGTTCAGGCTTGTGTTTCTCCCTGATAAGTCCGGCAGTGTCTCTGCCCAGGAGAGTCCATAGCTTTGATCTGGGAGCTGGGGTTGTTTGCCTCTGGGAGTCTTTACGGGCTGCTGCACTGCCTTGTCTGCAGTTTTGTGTGATTCCAGTGTGACGGCAGCTTGGTGTTACATCGCATCGTCTGCATTAACATTCTGCCACCACTACTGGGAAGCGTATTCTGTTTATATGTCAATCTTGGGGTGCTTTGCTGCAAGGCCTCACCTTCACAGATTTTTCTCAAGAATATTAGGCTGTGGAAATATGTGGGAAGAGTATTCTCTGCATCTGGGCAGGGATCCCAATCACATAGATACAGGATCACTGCATAAGGACATATCCATTATAAAAGACCAGTGTGATGTTTGCGTGTGTGTGTTAGTCACTCAGCCCTGTTTGACTCTTTGCAACTCCATGGACTGTGGCCCACCAGGCTCCTCTGTCCATGGAATTCTCCAGGCAAGAATATTGGAGTGGATTGCCATTCCCTTCTCCAGGGGTTCTTCCCGACCCAGTCTCCTGCATTGTAGGCAGTTTCTTTACCACCTGAGCCACCAGGGAAGAGAAGTGATATTTAGAAGTTTACAATAATACAAATGCCATTGAAATCAAAATTCTCTTGCACTAAACCTGTAACCAGAGATTGGATTAGTAATCCAAAACTTCCCACAAAGGAAAGCTGGGCCCCAGATGGCTTCACTGGGCCCAGACATTTAAAGAAGAATTACTACAATTCTTCACAAAGTCTTCCAAAAATAGAAGAGAAGTGAACCCTTTCCAACTTATTCTATGAGGCCAGAATATATACCAAAACTAGACAAGACATCATGAGAAAAGAAAGACCTGTATCTCTTATGAATACTGATGTAAAAATCCTCAACAAAATATTAGGCAATTGAATTCAGCAACTTAAAAAAAAAGATTCTTTAGCATAACCAAGTGGAATTTATCCCTTATGCCGGGTTAGTTTTAACATCTGAAAAATCAATCAATGTACCATTGTATAAATAGAATAAAGGATAAAAAAATACATGATCATCTCAACAGATGCAGAAAAAAGTTGACCAAAGCCTCTTGCCCATACTTGGTGCTTAATAGATTTTTGCTGAATAGATGAGAGCTAACTATATATTTCACTGCTCCCTCGTTGTTCCATCTGAGTTGGATTCTTCTTTGTTTCTCCCTCAGTATCTCAAGCCCTAGCACAAAGTAGGTACTTAAGAACTAGTTGTTGAATGACTGAATCAAGTACACATTTCCCCGATACCAGTTACATATTTAACACATGAATTTACTAATAGTATTAAATAATTAAATATAAATAACTGATCAGTTAGTGTTAGATTTGACTACAAATGTCAGAAACCAAAGTAATAATGCTTAGACAAGATAGGTGTTTACTTCTCTCTTATTTAGGTAGTCCAGGGCTTGAACGGTGACTCTTCTCCATGAAGGCTTCAGGGACCCGGTTGCCTTCTAAATCACTGCCCTGCCATTCCTAGGGTGTGGCTCTTTTGTTCTTATTCCAAGATGGCAGCTAGAGCACCAACCATCATGTCTGCATCACAGACAGCAGGGTGGAGCAAGGGACAAAGAAGGGACGAGAGGCATATGCCAGTTGTCTTTTTAAAATGATTCGTGTGACCATGATACTTTCATTTGCATTTCATTGACCAGAATTTAGTACCAGTTTTAGTTACCAGCTGGGACTAATGGCTGCCAGCTATTGGACACTCTTTGTTCTTAGTGGTTATGTGTCTAAGAAAACATATGTCTTCCCTTGCTTTCTGGGGGAGGGAAGAATGAATGCTGGAGACAATTGCAAACTTCTTTCAAATAGCTTGTTTACTTGGCTCTAAATGTAACTCCTACCTAGGTCTGAACTTGGACAGGGAAAATAAAGTGAAGATGGAGCAATCTGATGCCATGATGCGTTTTTAAAGTTAAGGTTTACTGAATATTTGCTGGCAGGATACTGAGTGAGTATATATATAAATTCATTTGACTATTGACTCTTGTATGATCCATTTAGATTTTAGCTGGACTGTATAATCCTGGAGATGGTCACATTGATCCTTACTCTCTAACTATGGCCCTGGCGGCTGGGGCTAGGAAATATGGTGCCCTTTTAAAATATCCTGCCCCAGTGACTTCTTTGAAACCAAGGTCAGATGGAACATGGGATGTTGAAACACCGCATGGATCTATGAGAGCAAATAGAATTGTGAATGCTGCAGGTAAGCGTCTTTTCTAATAGTGGGTTTTTTTTTTCAAGCGGCAAAGAAATAAGATATTTAGCTATAAAGTAATGTTTTATACTCTAAACATTGTTATGAAACACTGTGATGCTCTCATGTTGAACATTTTGTCTGTTTCTGAGCTACAAATCTCTCCCTCCATCACCTTGTTCTTCATATGTGAGATATGATGCTGCCCTTGGTTATCCATAAGAAGTTGGTTTTCCATCTTATTCTGTTCCGGGTCATATTTTGCCAAACTATGCTTCTTCCTCCTTTCTAAATTTTTGCCTTCTTTACAATAATAACCAAATTCTAATGTTCAAATTCATGAGCATTGTCTTTTTGCTTTTTAGAGCAAATTTGATCATTTGTATCCTTTCTCATCCACTTTGATTACTTGACTCTATTCAAAAAACTTTTAACTCATTAAACATATTGGATAATCTTTTCTTTAGTATGCTTTGTTACAATTTAGACTCAGAATGTTGAAGCCAAAAGGGATATTTGAGATAATCTAACAACTCGCTCATCTTCCATTTGTGAAGATCAAAGTCCAAGAAGTTTATGTTTATTGCAAAGTGACAGTTATGCTAATTGGCAAAATGACAGTTATGTCAAAACCAGGACTTGAACCTGGGTCTTTGGAGTCTTGAGTTAACACACTTTCTATCAGGTCCTTCGCCTATGAAGGAATTTTCAAATAACACACTAAAAATAAATTCTTGTGCAAATGAAACTGCTTGTGCAGTCTAACCTGGGATAATAATTTATATTTACCTATGGTACATAATGGTTAATTTAAAACCTAAAATAAGCATGTGGCAGCTGTAGATTTTCTCGTGGTCTGCTCTTTGAGTCATTGCTTATATTTACAAAGTGAAAACAACCTTTATATTTATCAGATCAGATGATATGCCATGAGAACACGCCAGAAGCAAGTACTCTTGGGATTCTTTCCTTTAGATTGTATCTTCTGTTTGATGTTATTTTTTTAACAAAACATTTTGAGTGACCCTGGAAAAAGTAATATCTTCAATATTTAAGAGTTTATGTTAGTATTTCTGACTCTTTCTAATCCATGCTCCCATTTGTAAAGCATAAAAATCTCATTCTTTGACATCATTTGAAATTCTAAATAATGTAAGATGACTTGCCTGAAAAATAAAAGCAAAAGCACTGATTTGTTTTTGAACTTCACTTGCCCCGCCCCAAGGAAATCTCCATCAGGAACTCCCTCCAACCCCCCCCACCCCCACCACTGTCCTTGGGCACACCTGGTCTAAATTCTGCCATAAGATCTAAGGCAATAAAACTGTTCCTTCTCTTTTTCCAAGTAGGAAAAATTCTTTGTCATCTTGCAACTTTCTTTATGGCCTCATGAATTCAGCCTCTAAAAGCATTTGACAGTTTTCATAGTGATAGTAAATACTAAACAGACATTCTCTGACTTCTTATCCAGCACCTGTGACAGACATTGCTCATTGATCACTGAACTCATTTCAGAGAGACTTGGACAAACCCCATGATTTTTCTTACACAATGCTTCAGGCAGCCACATCCTCTCAACTGTTTTGAGAAATAACATAGAAGACCTTAATTTTACACATTTATCTCTTATTTTCCTAAAATGGATAAATATTTATTCATACAATTCATTGCCATCATAGTATTTCTTTTTTCGAAAGCACAGTTTGTGAGGAATAAGGAATCATTGAGGAGAAAGAATAATTTCCAAAGAGATCTGACCTAAGTCTAGGACACTGGTTACCATATGAGGTATTCTGTGCAGCTGTGCAATCTTGTGGGGTGGCCTGGGCAGAGGAGAACAGGGGCAGGAGGTCCTGGAGAAATATTTCTGGTGCTGGCCTCAAAAAACAAATCCCAGAGCAGCATCAGGAAAACTGTTCTTCAGATGTCCTGCTTCTGAATGCCTTTGCTCCTGATGCCTTTAACTCAGCCACATCTGAGTTCCATCCTCAGGTCTTGATAACTCCAGGTAGCTCCTTGTTCACAGTTGTATGAAGAACTGTGTGCTTGTGCACTTGGTTGCTCGGTTGTGTCTGACTCTTTGCGACCCCTTGGACTGCAGGCCGCCAGGTTCCTCTGTCCATGGGATTTCCCAGGCAAGAATACTGGAGTGGGTTTCCATTTCCTCCTCCAGAGACTCTTCCCACCCCAGGGATTGAATCTGCCTCTCTTGCTTTGGCAGGCAGATTCTTTACCACTGAGCCTCCTGAGAAGCCATACAAAGAACTGTGTCGTCTCAATTCTCATTTCTTTATGCCATTCAGATCACATCTCCGCCCCATATCTTTTTTTTTCCTTTTTCTTCTCCATCTCTTTTCTTCCATTGGCAAACATTATTGGAGAAAATCTAACTTATCACATATTAGTAGTCTGTGGAAGGTATGGAGGAGTGTGTGCTTATTTATGTCTGTTTTTTAAAAAAAAACCTTTTTAAAGTATGGAGGTTCCCCTAAATGTAAGCCTTAGTCATTGTGGGTGAAGTTTTGGACAAATCCTCTTCTATTCTTAAAGCTAGCAGTGATTAATTTTATGAATAAAAGCAACCATCTGCAGAAGGCATTGTGCTGACGTGATTTAGAATGTGTATCTGATGGAATGTTTCCCAGAGTTATTTGGTGAGACCAAGATGTCTCATAAATTTCAGAGCTAGCCTTCTGGCAGCTCTGAAATCTAATTAACATCACTGGGATATAAACTTGGAAATATAACCAAAATGTAAATGATGTAAAGGCCACTATTAGTTACTCAACTGTACCATAACCTGCTAAACGTCTCTTTACATGGAGTCATAACGAAAGGCTGCTGAGTCTTCAGGATACCACGAAAAGGGAAGTCTAAAAGCAAAAATTTGTTAGTTTGCTGATGTATCTCCAGCACTGTCCAGGGCAGTGGGGCTCTCTTGACCAGAGACATGCTATTGCCAGCTGTGTGACCTGGGCAAGTTACCCATTTGTAAAACAAAGATGTGTGTGAAAGTGTTAGTCATGTCTGACTCTTTGAGACCCCATGGACTGTAACCTGGCAGGCTCCTCTGCCTATGGAATTCTCCAGGAAAGAACACTAATTGCCATCTCAACAAGTTATTATGATCAGTAAATGAGCTAATACTGTTAAGTATCCAGATAAGAGACTTCCCTAGTGGCTTAGTTGGTAAAGAATCTGCCTGCAATGCAGGAGACCCAGGTTCCATCCCTGGATGGGGAAGATCCCCTGGAGAAGGAAATGGCAACCCATTCCAGTATTCTTGCCTGGAAAATCCCATGGACGGAGGAGCCTGATGGGCTATAGTCCATGGGGGTGCAAAGAGTTGGACACAACTTAGCCACTAAACCACATAGAAAGCACTAAACAAATTCAGTAGAATAATGATAATGTTGATTATTATAGTTATTTCCTGGAAGGCCTATGCCCTGGTCTGGGAAACACTAGCAGTGGATGTATAGGTTCTTGGTAGCAGCCTTGAGATTTCCCTGCTCCTTTCAGTTGCTCTGTGATCACCCAGCACACATTCTGCTGGTAACCCGACTTCCCACAGAGCTTGGTTTTCAAGCTAGATGCATAAGGGTCACCATGAGAAGTTTCCCAGGTGGTCTGGCTGGGAAGCTGCATTTTAAACAAGGCTCCAGGTAGTACTGTACTGTCTGTACCAGATGGACTGTAAATATCTTTTGAGAAACACTGGTATATCAGTGTTTCCTGTATATCTTGTTCCTACAGATGAGGGAACATGGGGAGCTTTTAGCTGAGCAAGCAGAGCTGAGGAACTGTTTCTCACCCTGCTGACCTCTTGGTGTGCAATAGGCTAACCTGCCTTTAGTGTTGCTCTGAACACAGCTTTGCTCATCCTTGGGGAGCCAACCTGAGCTCCAGAGCAGCTCAAGGGCGAGGGCAGGAGCTATTTGCTGTGATGCCTGATGATGAATGTTTCTCTTGACCTCATTTCCAATCTACTCATTAAGCCCACGTTAACTCTGTAAACTTTACTTCAGAATTTTCCTAATACGGTAAGTCAGAAATGTGATTGGGTCATGCCAACATGAAGCCCAATATTCAGCCAAAAAGAAGTGCTTAATTTTGTGCAGGCTTTGCCTCAGAGAATGTCACTGTATAAACCATCATTGTCACTGTATAAACCATCTACTAGAAGTAAACTTGTCCACAAACCCATACTGTTCATTTAAACTCCATTTCTATTAATCACTGCATTTTAAAAACGGAAGCCATTTCTAGTGATCATTTTTATTGACTCGTCTATGTTTTTCAGATGATATTGGTAGATTATAGAAGATTCCTCCACACTTGTTTCTCTTCCCTTTGAACTCGGTTAGTGGGTGATCTAGCAAGGGTGAAAGTGTAACCTGGCAAGATTTAGGTTAACTTGATTGACGTATAGAGGAAGAGAATGCCAACAAACACCACCACAGTGTAGCGGAAAACAGTGTAGGGCTTGCTATGGGGTTTGGAGTAAGATAGTTGTATGATGGTTATGCATACATTTCCACTTTATTTTAATGATGAAGTGTATTAATAAGCAAACAGTTAGGTTCAGAAATTTGTAAATATGTTTGAGTAGGACAGAATTTGTACAGTTCTTCTGTGTATTCTTGCCACCTCTTCTTAATATCTTCTGCTTCTGTTAGGTCCATACTATTTCTGTCCTTTATCTAACCCATCTTTGCATGAAATGTTCCCATGATATCTCTAATTTTCTTGAAGAGATCTCTAGTCTTTCCCATTCTGTTGTTTTCCTCTATTTCTTTGCATTGATTGCTGAGGAAGGCTTTCTTATCTCTTCTTGCTATTCTTTGGAACTCTGCATTCAGATGCTTATATCTTTCCTTTTCTCCTTTGCTTTTCGCTTCTCTTCTATTCATAGCTATTTGTAAGGCCTCCCCAGACAGCCATTTTGCTTTTTTGCATTTCTTTTCCGTGGGGTTTTTCCAGTGGTCATGTATGTATGTGAGAGTTGGACTGTGAAGAAAGCTGAGCACCGAAGAATTGATGCTTTTGAACTGTGGTGTTGGAGAAGACTCCTGAGAGTCCCTTGGACTGCAAGGAGATCCAACCAGTCCATTCTGAAGGAGATCAACCCTGGGTGTTCTTTGGAAGGAATGATGCTAAAGTTGAAACTCCCGTACTTTGGCCACCTCATGCGAAGAGCTGACTCATTGGAAAAGAGTGTGATGCTGGGAGGGACTGGGGGCAGGAGGAGAAGGGGATAACAGAGGATGAGATGGCTGGATTGCATCACCGACTTGATGGACGTGAGTTTGAGTGAACTCCGGGAGTTGGTGATGGACAGGTGCTGCAGTTCATGGGGTTGCAAAGAGTTGGACACGACTGAGCGACTGAACTGAGGACAAAATTTATTTTCTTTAATTTTTGATTTTAATTGAAATGAGCTTATTAACCACTACAGTGGTTTGAAATACTAGGCTAAATACTTTGGCTTTTTATATTTTAAAACTGCTCCAGTGCATATAACCAGAACATGTGGCTTTACTATATTATCCTGCCAAGTCTTGATATTGGTAATCTACATCTTTCTATGAGCAAGAATAAATTAAATCTTTAAATGATTCAAAGACCAGCGGGCAGCTCTAATGCCCCCAGGTAAGATTTTTGGTTTGCAAATGGACACCCATTTCTGTTATCCAAGTGTGACCAGCTTAGCTGTTAGGCTAAAACAAAACAAGAGAATCCAAGAGTGATGTTTGGATGTCACATAAGAGAACATCATCAGGGTTCTCAGATTCAATTGATAATTTGTGTCTGGCTCTGAACTTCATAGTGACAGAGACTTCAGGACTCCTTAGCAGGTTGCCCCCCACCAAAAAAATAACCAACAACACCACCAGAAATGGTTAAAAGTTTAGAGAATGCAACCTCTAAAGAAATAACTTGGGGAAGATTCCCTAATCATTAGAATGATCGTTCAACATTATTATGAAACAAAGAAGCAAACAGGACCCACCATCCCCCCAATAAATCATTGGTGGGTCAGGTGGCCCTGTATCCCTGACAAATCATTGTTTTTGTCATTTTAGGTTCTAAAATACCTTTATGCAGTTGAATATGTCTTGGACTTTTAGAATAGTCTTTCTGTAGCCAGAAAACCAATAGGATGTGACCACTCCAGAGTCTCCCAGTATGAGCTTGGGCATGTCTCCTTATCATTTTGGACTTTAGCTCCACATCTGTAGACTGAAGAGTCACTGGGGAGGGGAGAGAATCAAGGGTCCTTTCAGCCACAAATTATCTGGTTCTGTCTTTTGCAATTAGAAAAAAGTAATATTAGTTTCCCCCAAGACAATGCGCCCGTGCACACTGTGGAGGGAGAAACAGGTCGCAGGAATGCTTACTTACCTATGGGCCTGCTCCCCTTTGCTGGAGCACTGCCTCCCTCCTGCTCAAGATGCCTCTGCCTTTGCAATAAAGGGTCTTTTTACAAACATATCCAAACTAAACTTGTAATATAACAGAGAACTTAAGTTGTTATCTTTCCCAAAGAATATACATTTCCAAATTTTAAGTTGACAGAACAATTCTGTATTTGTAGAATTTTAGGCTCCCAGGATTTGGAGAGACTAGAGTCTGGGGGATAGAGGGCTGACTACCAGGGTTTTATTTTGCATATTATTATGCTGATCACAGCTACACGGGGTCTCTTTCATTGCCTGACCTCCCTGTTGTACAAGTAAGGTCAGTCCATTACTGTCTTTTTAATATTTGTGACATTTTATACATTTGGGTTGTTTATTTTTTCCTTCAAAGGGTTTTTTCCTCATACCTTTGCTTATGGGCAAAATACTTTTTCAGAAATGGAGTTCCCTTAGATTCTTCAGAACTCTGGGGTAGTAGAAAATATTGTCTCCTCTTCCCCCATTCAGTTTTGCAATGACAAAAAGTTTAAAGTTGTTATGGACATTCATTTCTTAAAAATTAATTTTAGGGAAGTATAGTTGATTTTCAAAGTTGGGCTAATTTATTCTGTACAGCAAAGCCATTCAGTTACATATATATATATATATATATATATATATACATACACACACACACATATACACACATACATTCTTTTTCATATTCTTTTCCATTACGGTTTATCACAGGATATTGAATATAGTTCCCTGTGTTATACAGTAAAACCTTGTTGTTCATCCATCCTATACACACCAGTTTGCATTTACTAACCCCAAACTCCCCTTCTGTCCCTCCCCCTTCCTTGGCAGCCACAAGTCTGTTCTTTATGCTGATGAGTTTATTTCTGTATCATGGATAAGTTCATTGGTGTTGTTATGACATTCTTTAGACTTTGCCATGAGTACTGAATTCTTCTAAATGTTTTCTTTTAATTGAAATAGCCATATCCATGGCCATCTGTGTACATTTTTATGTGAAGTGACATCTTCTAATACTTTTTCTTATTTCAGGATTTTGGGCTCGTGAAGTAGGTAAGATGATCGGACTAGAACATCCTCTCATTCCGGTTCAGCATCAATATATTATCACATCAACCATCCCTGAAGTGAAAGCTTTAAAGCGAGAACTCCCGGTGCTCCGCGACCTGGAAGGATCGTTTTACCTCCGACAGGAAAGGGATGGGCTTTTGTTTGGTCCATATGAAAGTCAGGAGAAAATGAAAGTTCAGGACTCATGGGTCACCAGTGGAGTCCCCCCAGGTGGGTTCGGCAAATAGAAGCACGTGCAGGTCGGACACGTATATGTTGTCCTTCCCGACGCTCTGGGTTGTTTGTAGAATAAGATGACACCATGATACTAGACTATCAGATAGATAACTTGGAACATTGGATGTGAGGGCTTTGAGGCAAATTCTGCTCTCATATCCCTTTGAACAATCACAGCAGCGAGTAAGGAAAGAGAGTTGGTGGTAGAAAAGCTGAAAAAATGGTGCTCCCCGCTGCTTTGGAAAGCCCCAGCTAATTTTTACCTGGCCATACCAACCTCCTGCTTCCCCTCTCCCTTCTCACTCCTCTGCTTCCTTGATCTAGTTTCTAGCTTTGTATACAGCTCCTCTTGTGCTTTGACAGTTGGTAACACAACAGGTATCAGAGCTAGGCATGCAGCCTGTTAAGAATGAAAGCCTTGAAATCTACAACAGAACAGGACAGGCTGAACTGCGAACTGAAGCTGTCTCCTGCTGCATAAATGGATGTGGAAAAGGCTTAGGCCTCCCTGCTAACTCTGGAGGTACCATAGTTTCTCTTTTAAGTTCTATAAGAGAGGAAAAAAAACCTGTTTTATTTATTTACTTTTATTTTAAAAAAATTTTTTTCATGAAACTTTTCTGCAAAGCCAGATGAAGGATTGGGTCACCTAAGGAGGCATCTTGGGTTTTAGTCTATAGAAGGAGCTAAAATGTCATTGGCACACAAATATTATAGAGAATATGAAGAAATGCAGATGATAGTGCTTTCTGGAATTTACTTTGATAAGCTGCTTGGGCTACAGAATGAATCCCTCCCTCCTAGTCTTCAAAGAACATCTTTGCCCAGTTACTGCACATGATAAACCACCTTCCATAGACGTCAGGCCAGCCAGTTAAGTGCTTGGCTTTGCACAGTGGGCTCTGCACGTTTGGGCCTGAGGGGAGTAGCTCCCATCCCAGAGGGCGGGATGAGCTGCCACCTGGGAGCCTACCTCTAGGTCCTTCCTCTGTGCTGGCAGCCTCTCCTCCACATAAATGTTGAAGAAATATTTAAATAATTCTGGCTGGAGGAAGAGCCAGATTGTTGGCTGGCCCTGGGTGCCCACATGCTCGGGTCTAACCCCCGTGATCTGCAGGCCTCCCTGACCCGACACACTGTCCACAGAGGAGCAAGAAGGGGCTGGCTGGCTGCTGTGTGGGAATGCCGCCAGCGCTGCTGGGGGCATTCTTTTAGCAGCTCATCCGGTGCCTTTCACAACAGAGAAGATGACTGTGTCCCAAGACCTTGACTCTTCACAGTGTTCTAGTCCTCAATGTGTGTGTGGCAGGGGGCTTGAGAGTTAAAAGGTATCTAGAATCCATTATCTGCATCTTAAAGTGGCTTTCCATTTATCCCCAGTGTCCTGACATGACTTTGTCAACTCCCATTTGCCCTCACCTGAGAGGATGAAACAGAATTTTATAGTTAATTGAAGGATAAAAGATCTCTCTTGACAAACCGAGTTATTGTTGGTTTTTAAAATTGTGATCGGATTAAATACTGGAAACTGCTAATATGAATAAAATAAAATTTTATATTAGAAAGTTTATCTTTCATGATTTAATGTTTCAAAAAATAACATTATTATTCTCAGTATATAATATGGTAATATAACAATACTCATCTGTTGATAGCGAATATCAAGCATAGAATTTAAAAAGAAAAAAGAAAATAACTTTCTCCTAGGCCATCTTTAAATGTAAGCTTGGATTCAGGGATTTAAGTCACTTTGGAGTGCATGGCAAGACAGGTGTGGTATCCTCACCGCCATGACATTTCTTTTTTTTTTTTTTTAACTTTTTATTTTGTATATTGGGGTCTAGCTGAAAACAATATTGTGATAGCTTCAGATGGACAGCACAGGGACTCAGACATACATATACATGCATCCACTCTTCCCCACGCTCCCTTCCCATCCAGGAGGCCACGTAACATTGAGCAGAGTTCCCTGTGCTATACAGTAGGTCCTTGTCAGTTATCCACTTTAAACATGGCAGTGTGTATATGTCCATCCCAAACTCCTTAGCGATCCCTTCCCCCTGCCCCCAACCCCTGGCAACCATAAGTTCATTCTCTAAGTCTGTGAGTCTGTTTCTGCTTTGTAAATAAGTTCATTCGTATCATTTCTTTTTAGATTCCACGTATTAGGGATGTCACACGATATTTCTACTTTTCTGTCCGAACACTGGCATTTCTTTTCAGGTTTTGGAAAGGAGCTCTTTGAGTCTGATCTAGACCGAATCATGGAACACGTTGAAGCTGCCATGGACTTGGTTCCAGTCTTGAAAAAGGCTGACATCATCAGGATCGTCAATGGGCCCATCACCTATTCTCCTGACATTCTGCCTATGGTGGGGCCCCATCAGGGGGTCCGAAACTACTGGGTGGCTGTAGGTTTTGGGTGAGTATCTCTATGTAACTCAACATTGATTAGAGTTACATATTTTAGAGAAGTCTTGCCCCATAATCTCAGGCCAAAAAAGGAAACTGGGGGAGAGGGAGAGAGTTTTCTCCCTTTCATGAGCAATGACGTGAAAGGAATAAAAATTTTCAGTCTTAAAACTTTGACTTGTATAGGTTTGACAGATTTGTTCACAGAAGGGCAGTGATTTCCTGGAATTTTCTCTTTGCATATTTCTTGCCACTTCCATTATTTATGTTTCCTTTCATGCTGCGAAATGTTCAGATGAATGAATTTGTCCCACTTTTACAAGGATGTTTTCATAACACAATATGACAAAGATAATTTAAAATATCAAATGTGTAATATATCTGATGTAGTTTTCACCATAATTCATACTTGTTCAACATGATTTGCTTCTTTATGATTACTCAAGCTGCTTACTATTTATGGTTCCATTACCTATTTGATCTTTCATCTCTAACATTTGTCCCATTAATTTGGTGAATATTAATGTCAAGCCTATTTTACTGTCATATCACAGTTTCTAATATTCTATTTTTCCTTCCCTATTTTGTTTGGCCATTTATTCAACTGATGATTGGTGATTGGCCAGCTTTGTGCCAGGTCTACTGCTGGGCACTGGGCTATAGCTGAGAACAAGGCAGGAAGTCTGACCAGAGGCACGAGACTGCTTGGGGTGCTGTTCTTCTAGGACCATAGAGAGGTTGGGGTCTGAACTAAGGAAGCAGCAGTGGGGACTGAGAGATAGGAAGCAAAATTACTTAGATTTGGTGACAGACTGCATTAGGTTTTAAGGGAGAGAGAAAAGGAGCAAATGATGGCAACCTTTCCAACTTACTCCTGTGGTTGCCGAGGTCAGAGGAAGCAACAACCAGGAAGATAATGAGTTGAATTTTTGACAGTGTGAAGTTTAAGTCTTCAGAACATTCAGAGGTAGAAAACCAGACGGAGATGTGAGTCTGGAAGGTATAATGGACCTGGGAGCCTAGGGAATCACCTATAGAGTCAACACGCAGGCCTCTGCATGTGGGAGTGTTTTTTTTGTGCATCCCTCGTGTATCTTCTTTGGAGAAGTGTCTGTTTGTATACTTCGCCCATTTAAGAAATTAGATTATTAGTCTTTTAATTGTTAAGTTGTAAAAGTTCTTTAGTCTAGATATAAGACCCTTATCTGATACATGATTTGCACAATTTCCCCCCTTCTGTGGGTTTTAAAATTTTCGTGATGATATCCATTGAAGCACAAAAATTTTAATTTCCATGAAGTCCAAAATGTGTATGTTTCTTTTTTTTTTGAATGTAGTTTTGATAACATATATAAGAAACTACTATTTAATCCAAGTTAATGAAGATTTATACCTTTATTTTTTTCCAAGAGTTTTATAGTTTTAACACTTACATTTAGGTCTTTAATCAATCTTGAGTTAATTTTTGTATGTGCTGTGAGGTAGGTACGCAGCTTGATTCTTTTGAGGATAGCCAACTGTCCCAGCATCACTTGTTGAAAGACTGCTCTTACTCACTAAATAGTGTTGGCATCTGTGATGTCTTTTTTTCTGATGTTACTTCTGACACCAGCACTTAGTTCTCCAGTTCTCGGACACCAACCGAGTGTCCAACAGTTTCAATCCAAATTTGCTGCTCACTCTTAGAGTGCAGACCCCACTCAGTCTCCCAAAACCATCCTCACTTCAGATACCAGTTTCAATTTCCAGGTATCACCTGTCTTTCTGACTGAATGGCTACAGATTTGGAGGTCACAACCCCTCCTCAGTTTTGCTAATTCGCTAGAGTGACTCTCAGAACTCAAGGAAAACTGACTTAGTTTTACCTGCTTATTCTCCAGAATGCGACTCAGGAACAGTGCGTATGGAAGGGAAGCGCAGGGCAAGGTCTGGGAGGGAGGATCTGCTGCAGGGCCTTCATGAGCCTCTCTGGTGCATCATCCTCCTGGCACTTCAGTGGATTCACCAACCCAAAGGCTCTTTGAACGCTGTGGTTTGGAAGTTGTTGGGGAAGCTTCATTACATAGGCACAATGGATTAAAACCATTGATCACTGGTGATTAAACTTCTGGTGACCAGCCTCTATTCTGAAGCCTGCCCCCTCTCCATGGAGCTGTTAGCGTAGCATACAAAAGAATATAAATTCCAAAAGTGTTAGGAGCTCTATGCCAGGAACTGAGGACAAAGGCCAAATATTTATTTTTTTATTGTCCCACAGCATCCTTGTAAAAAATCAGTTTACTGTATAAGTTTGGATTTATTCCTGGACTTTCAATTTTATTCCATTTGTCGGTGTGTCTGTTCTTAGGCCAGTACCACTCTGCCTTGATTACGGTAGTTTTTCACTAAGTTCTGAAACTGGGAAATGTGACTCTTCCAACTTTATGCTTATTCAGTATTGTTTTATCTATTTGGGCTTCTTATATTTTTGCGTAACATTTAGGACCAGCTTGTCAATTTCTCTAAAGAAACCACCTAGGATTTCCATAGGGACTGTGTTTTTGTAGATCAACTTGGGGAGTGTTGCCATCTGGACAATACTGAGTCTTGTGATTCACACAAAAGGGATCTCTTCCATTTGTTTGTGTGCTGTGTGTGTGCTTAGCCACTCAGTCGTGTCTGACTCTTTGTGACCCCATGGACCGTAGCCCACTAGGCTCCTCTGTCCATGGGGATTCTCCAGGCAAGAATACTGGAGTGGGTTGCCATGCCCTCCTCCAGCAGCTCTTTCCAACCCAGGGATCACAGCCAGGTCTCCTGCATTGCAGGCGGATTCTTTACCAGCTGAGCTACCAGGAAAGTCCATTTGTTTAGGATTTTAAAAATTTCTTTCAACAGTGATTTGTAGTTATTAGGGTATAAGTTTTACACTTCTTTTGCTAAATTTATTCCTAAATATTTTATTTATTTTTGATCCTGCAATTAACTGAATCACTGAATATTGATTTAGTCAATACATTTTGTGAATCATTGCTCTTTATCTATGAACAAACAGACAGTATACCTGGTCTCATGATATTTATACTTTAATAGAACACCTATTACTAAGGTAAGCAGGAAGTTGCTTTCTTTAGAACACTAGTTATTTATCACCTAGACATTGTATCTGCTTGTGTGGGGTTGATGTCGACATCCAGCTCTGACTGTTCTGAGCAGTTTCCCCAGGTTGTCCACACTGTGAGGTGAGTGGGAAGGACAAATGGTAGGGACGGATCAAAGTGCCTCACTCTCTGACCAATCTGGCCTAACCCCAAAAGGCATTTTTGTTATTTAAAAGTTGAGATTGCTAAAATAGTTCTCACGAAACACGGTGGAATGCTTACGTCGACTGCCCCTTCCAGCTTATACCAGGGATCCCGTCCATGGTTCTGAAGGCCAGTGGTTTCCATATATGTGGCTGAGCACCAAAATCACCTGTTGTTGTTGAGTCACTCAGTCGTGTCTGACTCTTTTGTGACCCCGTGGACTGTAGCCTCCCAGGCTCCTCTGTCCATGGGATTTTCCAGGCAAGAATACTGGAGTGGATTGCCGTTCCCTTCTCTAAGGGATCTTCTTAACCCAGGGATTAAACCTGAGTCTCCTGCATTGCAGGCGGACTCTTTACCACTGAGCCACCGGGCTTGTTAAAAAGCAAAATCTCAACTCTGTCCTTGGTTGCGTGTGTTTTTCATCCTCCTTTGCATCTTACCTGTGAAATTCCTATTATTTGTCGTTAGAATCCATGAGAGATGTGTTGAATTGGAAAACCAACAAGCAAACGTAATTCCCATACAACCCCCTTCTATAGATTCTGATTCAGTAGTCTGGAGAGGGGCCCAGGGATCACATCTCAGTATTGTCTGTTATTCTAGTCCAGAGAATAGGTATTTGCAAACTGTCTGCAGATATGCCAGTGCTCATTTTCATTACTCTAGTCAAAGCTGTTTTACTTTTGTCCCAAATATAGCAAGTTCTCCTGCTTCTAGGTGACTAACGCAGTACTCCCCAGATGTTTAATGAGTTGTACTGAACCGAATCTAGTTATCTTGGCTTAGAACAGATTACAAACAGCAAATTTAAAGACAAGAGAGTGCTGTAAGATGTAATGCCTGACAGTTTAACAGTTATTATACAAAAAGCAGACACAAACACTCAGAAGGCATAGCAGCTGGGCCATGTAATAATGGGTTATGCAGATAAATGCTAGACATAGAAGAAAAGCCTAACTCTTCTTTCCTCATCAAGTTCCCTTTCACTTCCATGTTATACATTACTTCCTTATGAAAATCTTGTCCATTGGGCAGAGGCATACTCTGTTGTTGGTTATACAAGGACCCAACAGCCACCATGTATCACTTGCCTACTATATGCTTTAAAATGCCATGTCAATTAATTCTCCACCAGCACCATAAAGTGTGCACGTGAGGAGACTAAAGCTCAGGGTGGTCACACAACTTGCACGGTCACACAACTGGCAGTGGCAGAACAAGAATTATACCCAGATCTCTCTTACTCTATGCATTTCACTCTCAATTACTCTGGGCCCTCAACAGATGTGTTGTATGAGATTTTACATATAACTTAATAAGGGTTATAGGGCTAAAGTTTGTGGGAATTTCCTTTTTGCTCTGTTTAAATGGATAACCAACAAGCACCTACTGTATAGCACATGGAACTCTGCTCAGTGTTATGTGCCAGTCTGGATAGGAGTGGATTTGGGGGAGAATGGATACATATATTTGTATGACTGAGTCCCTTCTCTGCCCATTTGAAACAAATCACAACATTGTTAACCAGCTATATCCCAGTATAAAATAAAAACTTTGAAGTTTAAAAAAAAATAAACACATTTAACATAAAAATAAATAAATAGGTTATATTCAGGATTCGCCTCAAGCAGCAGCACTCTGGCCTATTTATTTACTCATATGCATTGTTGAAAGATAAAGAACATGATGGTCTGGTAGTGAGTCCACACGAAACCAAAGCACAACCCTGGCTAGGCCCAAGGAGTCTGCCAAGGATATAAATTCTGTTATGTGTGTCTTGGCAGAAAAAAGAAAAAAGAAGGACCATTAAAGAAGTAAAGTCCAGTAACAGAGTGTGTACTGGGGTCAGATGACTGAGTTTGTATCCTAAACCTGCACTTTGTTGCAGTGTGACAGCCTTATTTAACTCCTGTGTGCAGGTTGGTTTTCTCACTGGTAAAATAGAGTTGCGAAAGCATAAATCAGCTG
This sequence comes from Budorcas taxicolor, assembly GCF_023091745.1. NCBI lineage: Eukaryota > Metazoa > Chordata > Mammalia > Artiodactyla > Bovidae > Budorcas > Budorcas taxicolor. The sequence continues at coordinate 10,268,768 of NC_068919.1, read as the reverse complement.
GTAGATGTAAGGAGGAAACAATGCCTGGTAAATGGTAGCTCTCAGTGAATGCCAAAAGAAATTTATATAGTTTCAAGCCTTGTAAACAGTATCTCTAGCTCTCAAAAATGATAACAGTTGTAGTCAGACACTGGAACTGGTTAAGTGAATAAACAGTTTATGCAAATAGTTCATAGTTATTTTAAGCATATATTTAATTTTTTTTGCTTTCTTGATACTTAGTGAGATTGCCAAATCAAATCTCTTTTCAAAATTATCTAGAGAAGTATAAATTGCTATCTCTTTATCCTGCTTAAGAAATGTCCTTATAACAAATATAAGGAAATATATCATCATAACAAATGATATAAACCATTTTTATGAAACAGTAAAATTGGTATCTTGTAGAAAAAGGTAGTTAGCATTTCCAGTCTTTGCTAAGGACCTCCCATGTTTTTAGAAGCTTCAGTACAGGCTAAGTAGTTGTCATCTGGGGTACTGGAATTTCTTGCATTTTGACGTTTGCTCATGTGGCTCCTTTTTGCTCCTAGTCCTCTCCCCATGACTCTCTACTCATCCAATTCCTTGAAAGCTTCTGTTGACTTAAACCACAGATGAACCACTCGAGACTTTACCCACAAGAGTGAGTGGGTAGAAACTCACATGGGTGATATTAAACCCTGATTCTTCCATCTGATATAAAATTACTTGCCGCTTATGTTCTTGGTCTTTTAAAAAATAATTATTCATTTGATTTTGACTGCGCTGGGTCTTCACCACTACCTGGGCTTTTCCTCTGGTTGCAGCAAGTGGAGGCGACGCTCGCTGCGGGGCACAGGCTTCTCGCTGCGGTGCACAGGCTTCTCTTGTTGAGGAGCAGGGGCTCTAGGGCACACAAGCTTCCGTAGCTGCAGCTTCAGGCTCTAGAGCACAGGCTCAATAGATGTGGCTGTGCTGTTCTCTGCTTAGTCACTCAGTCGTGTCCGACTCTCTGCAATCCCATGGACTGTAGCCCACCAGGCTCCTCTGTCCATCAGGATTCTCCAGGCAAGAATACTGCAGTGGGTTGCCATGCCTTCTTCCAAAGGATCTTCCCAACCCAGGGATTGAACCCAGGTCTCCCCCTTTGCAGGAGGATTCTTTACCTTCTGAGCCACCCGGTGGGCTTAATTGCTCTTCATCTCTGCATAAGATCTACAGCCACGCTCCCTGATCTTAGCTGCTTCCCAGATTAGGGATCGAACTTGTATCTCCTGCATTGGCAGGTGGAGTCTTCACCACTGAGCCACCAGGGAAGCCCATGTTTTTGGTTTTAAAGTATCTTCATATGGGTATAGAAACAAGCTAATCCTCCACACCGAGTGACTCATTGGTTGCAAAATACAGGAGCCGTTGTTTCTCCCCTTCTTCCCCACAAGTCCTTGGGTGACTGCCTCTTTGTCTGTGTGCCTCTATGATAATGGCTCAAGTCCTTGTACAGAGATCGTTGCTAAAGGGACCTAAACTAAACTGAGTCTGAGAAGGGATGGGTGTACCACACCAGAGTGCACATATTTCTCTTGCAAGATTCCTATTAGTGAGAATAATCATAGCTCAACATAACGTACCAAGCACATCTGCCTGTGTGCTTCCTCGCCTCTATTTTCCTAGAGCGAGATCCTTTCTAGCTAAGTCTCATAGGCTATTTTACAGACATGCATCTCTTGAAACTGTGGAAACTAACTAGTTATCAAGTCAGGCACATCTAATTTGCATGCTTAAACTTTTTTTTTTTTGAGGAAAAAGATTATAAAGATTATGTTGATTATGTTAATTGTGTGTTCTGAATAGCATAGAACACTCCAGCTTTGAGGCCTTGTGAAATATTTGGACATGTTTCATTGCTGGAAAGTAATATGTGTTAATAACAGGGTATTTATTTCTATATTTGAAAGATACGGCATAATCCATGCTGGTGGGGTTGGGAAATATCTCAGCGACTGGATCCTGCACGGAGAACCACCTTTTGATCTGATAGAATTGGATCCCAATCGCTATGGCAAATGGACGACAACTGAGTACACCGAGGCCAAAGCAAGGGAGTCTTACGGATTCAACAATATTGGTAAGGTGCAAATTTACCGCTGTCTGTGAAGTTCAGAATTGTCTGTCTGTTCAGAACTGACTTACAGCACCTCTGACTCTAGATGCTTTTTATTCTGTGCATCACTGGGGAATGGTTAGGGAGTCTAAAAAGCATATGCTTCTAAAACAAAAAGGAATCTATGTGGATATATGTCTTTAATGTGAGGAATGCATCAGTGATTTTAACTTTTAGCCTATTTTTACTTTACCTTTGATGATCATTATAAATGATGGTTTTGGTTTCTTGAAAATGTAAATTTAATATGTATTATTATATATGCTTATGTATTAAGCTTATATATGTTTATTTTACATACATGCTATGTGTATGTGTGTATATACATATATATATAGCTTCTGGATTTTTAAGTACCGTGTTTTCTGTTTTCTGAATCCCTTCAGAATACTTTGTAGTTTTGGTTCTATGTTATTTAGGGTATGGGTTTTCCTTTTTTCAGTTGGTTATCCTAAAGAAGAACGATTTGCTGGGAGGCCAACTCAGCGAGTCAGTGGGCTTTATAAAACCCTGGAGTCTAAGTGTTCCATGGGGTTCCATGCAGGCTGGGAGCAGCCACACTGGTTCTACAAACCAGGCCAGGACCCTGGGTACAGGTAAATGAGTGACTTAACCTACCTGTGGCTCTGAATGCAAAGTGAACTTTGGCAGTGGGATGGAGGTACCCTAGAGAAGCCCCATATCCTCCACACTGGCTCTACAAACCAGGCCGGGACCCTGGGTACAGGTAAATGAGTGACTTAGCCTACCTGTGGCTCTGACTGCAGAACGAACTCTGGGACTGGGATGGAGGGACCCCAGAGAAGCATCATATCCTCCCCCCACCCCTTCACTCTACCCTATTCCAAACAGCACTGAGCCTTTTTCCATAAAAATAATTTCTGTGCAGCCGACGCCTTAGTTTATCCCATGGTACACTGGCCCACATTAAGGACCCATGTGGCCTCGAGAAACCTACAATCAGCCCAAGTGAAGCCTCTGCTTGGAATTTTCCAACTGCTCAGAGGAACCTTTCCCACCCTCTCCAAATCCCCTTTATTTGGCTTTTCAAGGTTTACCTTGATTTAAGATGCCTGGTCAAATCACATAGTATGAAAACAGTATGGAAATATGGATTTTCTGTTTATAAGGGAATAGCTGAAAGCTACTGCTTTCTAATGTGTGTGCAATGAATTATGCAAATTATATGGACTGTTGATAAACTAGGGAAAAAGGTCATTTACTTCCTATTTTAGGTTAAGCTAAAACATAAAGCATATAACGGAAACGATTCTCTGATTTCTTCTAAAGTTGTTGACATAGTGCCTGGGTCGCATACCATCCTTGTATTTAGGATTAATAATGATTACATACTTTTTTCTCATGAGAAGACACAAACCAAGAGAAAGCAAGTTTCCAAGTTGTTACCTTATTTTGACTGTTACTTTGCTTATTTAAGCAGATTTTTATGTCTACTTTACAATCAGACCTAAACGGTTCAAAGTATAGCAGTGGGCCAATTGTTGATTAATGAATTTGGACTCTGTAGTCAGCCAATGGAGATCACCTGGGGACAAAATACTGGCTTGGTTTTTTTTCCTAAGTGACCCAGATAAATGCCAGATCTATTCTTCATGTTGTACTATTTGGACCTGGCCTGTTTTTTCTACTATTTTAATAATTAAACCACTGAAAACATATCCTCCTCTGAAGTTAAAATACCACATGAATAGTCTACTCCGTAAAGTAGAAAGGCCCCTGCATAATGAGTCAGTCAGTAGACCTTTGCTCCAGGCCCCGCTCTGTCATTAACTAGTACAAAGGCCTCGGAAGTCACTTTGTGCCTTTTCTCTAAAAACGGAAGATATTGGGCCAGATGCTTGCTTACTCCAGGTGGCCAGCATGAGCATTACATGGGAGCTTGTTAGAGGGCAGCATCTGGTGCCCTCCCCAGACCTGCTGCATCAGAATCTGTAACAAGTACAAGTGACGTATTTACAGAAACACTTGAGAAGCACCAGACAAGGTAGCTCTACCCCCCATATATTCTGCTTTATGTCCCCCAAATTAGGAGTTTTAAAATACTCCACCAGGTGATTCTGATACGTAACAAGGTTGACAACTAAAGGACTGGGTGACTTTTAAGCTCTTTTTCAAATCTGAGAGCCCACATAGCCTACTTTATTTTCTAGCTAATTAATACTTCATTCACTGTGAAATAGGTCAAGGGATAGATGAGTAACTTAAAAAATCAGTTTCCAGTATATGACTTGTAGAACAGGTGGCATTTTTCCCCCAAACGAAAATGTCTAGACAAGTAGAGCTTGTTAGGGCTTCTCGGGTGTCTCAGTGGTAAAGAAGCCAGTTGCCAATGCAGGAGAGGTAAGAGACACACATTTGATCCCTGGGTCGGGAAGAGTCTCTGGAGTAGGAATCTGGAGAGGCAAGCCACTCCAGTATTCTTGCCTGGAAAATTCCATAGACAGAGGAGCCTCATGGGCTATAGTCCATGGGGTCCCAAAGAGTCGGACATGCTGGTGCACACAAAGCTTATAAAAATATTCTGAATTTTTTTTTTAAACAAATAACTTGTTTTGTGTTTCAGGCCAAGTTTTCACCGCACAAACTGGTTTGAGCCTGTGGGCTCTGAGTATCAACAGGTTATGCAAAGAGTAGGGGTGATTGACCTGTCACCGTTTGGCAAGTTTAACATCAAAGGCCAGGACTCCATTAGATTGTTGGACCATGTCTTTGCAAATGTTATTCCCAAGGTAAATAACATTATAGGGGTAGGGGTATAAGGTCCAGGATCCTGGCCTGCTTAATTTTCTATCCCCTCATTTTCAAAAAAACCAATGTGTTATTTCAGTTCACCTAATGATTTCTGTATGAACATGAGAATTCTTCAACTAGTGAAGGGCATTCTAGCTAATTTTCAAATTTAAATTTTTGTTGACTGAATTATTATCTAAGGATCATATGGCTTTGTTTAATTGTGTCAACAGGAACCCCCAGATTGGTTGAAATGTAATTTTTGTGATCAGTAATTATAATGATCATTTAAACTGCAAACTTGAAAATGAATGGGTTTAGGTTTATAGATAGTTCACACAATTGATATAAAAGATTCAGATGTCTTACGTTGTTGACATCCACATTTTTATTTCCATGTGGCATTGAAAGGATACATAAGATTTTATTCTTTTCTGTAGGTGGGTTTTACAAATATAAGTCACATGTTAACACCAAAAGGTCGAGTATATGCTGAGTTGACTGTCTCTCACCAGTCTCCCGGGGAGTTTCTATTAGTAACTGGTTCTGGGTCAGAACTTCATGATCTTAGGTAAGTGTACATGTACTAAGAAAACTATATGCATTATGACTGATCCAGTCTTGCACCGAGGGTACTTATGTTTTGTGGGCTTTTTAAATCAGTAATTGAAAACACAACTTAAAATCTTTAAACCTTATTGTTTTAAATAAATGTCATGTCTTTCATAGGAAATTACTCAAGTGAGGGTCCCTATAACCATCCTCTTCCCAAAGGTAAAGTAAACCAGTGAGTTTACTGGTTCTAATAATATTAACTCCTATTTATTAGGGATCACTCATATGTCAGAACCGTTTTTACACATTATCTCAGTAAGTTCTTTTAGTAGACTTATCTGCAGGGTGTTTATCATGCCCATTCTCAGGTGAGGAAACTGAAGTTTGGGTTAAAGTGACCTGCTCGAGTTAGTCTTGTTGATTCTGATGCTCACATTTGGTTCATGTCAGTGCGTTGCCTCCCGGGTTTTCTTCCTTTTTCTTTTCCATATTTGTGCTCCCTGGCCCATCGCTGTGTTGAAATCATTGATTTGCCAACTCTGTCCTTCACATAAATCTTCAGCCTACTATTTAGTCTATTCTAAAATACATTGTCTTTAGTGTTTCTAAAATATTTGGAATATTGTTGCTTGATAAACCTCTTACTCCAACAGACTCTCATTCTAGTTGTAAGGTGATGCAAATTCCATCCTCCTATCCAAGATAACGTTAGGAGCCATCTTAGTCACTTAGCTTTGTGTCAGTCCAGATCATTTTATGACAGACTTGTGTAGCTCCAGGGACTGCTCAGTAAATTGTAAGCAAACCCTCTCTCACTGGCTTTCAATCAAGACTCAGAAATTGAAACCAGTCTTTAGAGTTTTAATCTTCTCCTTGTGATTGTCAAAGCAAGCATGTGTCTGGTGGCAGGCACATTATTAACCTTTAGCAGCACAATTGTGTCTCCTATGTATGGGTATTAGAGAAAATTTGGATTTAAATTAACTTCCCAAGAGGGACTCATTAGTTTAAATGCAGTAAGGCTGTCACTGTTTGAAAAAATTTTGTGACAGAGCTTGTTTAAATGGAAGGATCCTTCTGTAATGTGAAAAATCACCCACATATTTGTAAGTGAGTAGCTTAAAAAGAATCATTTACTATCTCTGAGACTCAGTTTCCTCAAATTTAAAAATTTGTTGATTATATGAAATGACACTCTAGGGATTTTCTGGTGATTTTAAACACACAGTATATCTTCAGAGAAATAATCTGTTACCAACATGTGTTATTCCAGCAAGACTTAACACAGTGTTTATGAATCTCAAATGCAGATGGATTGAGGAAGAGGCAATCAAAGGTGGATGTGATGTTGAAATTAAAAACATAACTGATGAGCTTGGAGTCCTTGGCGTCGCAGGGCCATATTCAAGAAAGGTCCTACAGAAACTGACCTCTGAAGATCTTAGTGATAATGTTTTCAAGTTTCTTCAAACCAAGTCTTTAAAGGTTTCCAACATCCCTGTCACTGCTATCAGGATATCTTACACTGGTAAGAATTGGAAAGCAACCGAGAGTAAGTCTCTAAAATTTAGAAGCACCCGGAAATGTGTGCACACACACATGTTCAGTCTCTCCAGTGTCACTTTGGAGGATGATTTCTCCTGCCCAAGTCTTCTGACAATTCTGTTTTTTCACTCCGAGTCTGAGGAAGTCATTCTGCAGATTCCCAATTGCGGTTCCAGGCCCATAGCTAGCTGCCTACCATTCAGAAAGGTAGGTCAGAAAGTGCAAAGAGGACAGTTGTTGGAATAGCTGGAAGGGATGACAGGGTGTTCAGGCCAGCGGACTCTGTGTTGTTGTTCAGTTGCGCAGTCGTGTCTGACACTGTGACCCCAGTGGGGTCACTCACAGTGACCAGTGTGGACTGCATACAGCACGCCGGGCTTCCCTGTCCCTCACCGTCTCCTGGGGCTGCTCAAACTCATGTCCATTGAGTCGGTGATGCCATCCAACCATCTTGTCCTCTGTCGTCCCCTTCTCCCGCCCTCAGTCTTTCCCAGCACCAGTGTCTTTTCTAAATGACACTTTTTATCGGCTGTTCACATCAGGTGGCCAAAATATTGGAGCTTCAGCTTCAGCATCCGTCCTTCAGTGAATATTCAGGATTGATTTCCTTTGGGATTGATTCCATGTGGGAGAATTCAAAGTGATCTCCCTTAGAGAACATCTTGAATGTGGCAGGCACTGCCCTTAGAGCATTACTGCTGTTCATCTTTCTTTCTAAGTGCGTTAGAGAAGTCTTCCTTGGCACTGATGGCACGTAGCAGGAACTAGAAACAGGGAAGAATGAATGCTCCCCAGTTCCCCACGGGCTCTCTGGGCTCCCTCCTAACCTCCTCTAGACTCCTTGTCCCTTTGCAGGAGTGCTAGGCGCCCAGCCTTCACTCGGGCACGCGGTGCTCGTGTCCTGGAGAAGCGCGCGTCGTTAGCCCTCCGCGCGGGGAACAAGACGTGCACACGGCATAAAGGCCGTAGCTCTTCCCTAGGCTTCTCTTTTCCCCATCCTCCCTCCAGCCAACCTCGGAAAACTGGCGACCAGAATAAAACATAAGCAAAGTAAAAAATAAGCCGACTCTTTGAGTTGGGTTTCATTTTCTTTTCTTTTTTGCCTGTGGTTCTAATGGTGAATGAAATGGTCAAGTAGGGGAGAAGGAGGAAGCGGGGGCCATTAGAGGCTCTGGCTATCCCACAGTGAGGAACATCCGAATAATTGTCATCAGTGGCCTGTATGTTTAAGCCTTGCGATCTGGGGCCAAGGAGTTGGGGGTTGAGGTGTTTAAACCTTAAACTCCTTATCTTGATCAACTTTGCCATGCTAATTGCTCACTTAACATTATGAAGCCAAGGTGAGAATTAAGAGTAAGTCCTGAATCACCATCTGTCTGAGTTGTCTTAAATGCTGCTGTGTGGGGGGTGGGCAGTATTGGGCCCAGAAACATTTGTTATATGGCAGGCTCCTTTGCAGTGCGGCTTGGCAGCAACTTTTTTGGGAACCGAGCTTTCATCACTCTACAGTGTCTATTTTGCAGAAGTGGAACCTCTCATTTGTTGATGTGTTTTAGCTAATGCACATTAGACCTAGTGATTGTCATTCTTACTCTGGTGCGGCCCTTGTGGGTGTATTTCAGGTGAGCTGGGTTGGGAGCTCTACCACAGACAAGAAGATTCTGCAGCGCTTTACGATGCTATCATGAATGCAGGCCAGGAGGAGGGAATTGACAATTTTGGAACCTACGCCATGAATGCCTTAAGACTGGAGAAAGCTTTCAGAGCCTGGGGGTTAGAGGTTTGAAATGCGATCATCTTTATGAAAATTTTACATGTGTTGTATCTGATTTTTATGCAAGGGTTAGTTTAACTGTGTTAACATTGGCTCTGACTGTAACAGAAAGAATGTATTGTAAGAAAAAAAAATTTTTTTTTTTTTTGCCACATTGGACAGCAGGCCAAATCTTAATTCCCTGACCAGAGCTGGAATCCACACCACCTGCAGGGGAAGCATGGCGTCCTAACCTCTGGACCACCAGGGAAGTCCTGAAAACTTTATTTAATTAGGGACAAAGGTTTTTCCCCTCAATTTCCCAGTTACAAATTCAGGGGAACGTTGAGATGCAACGTTTATTCTGCCTTAATTCCCCTTGCTTGGCAGAGAGCCCTGGACATCTGCCTCTCTGTGCTGACTTTGGCTGCCCCAAGGGAGCCTGTCTACCCCCATAGGATTTGGGGATCACCTTTCAAAATTCTTCCTTCTCCTCTGTCATATTGTCTATCATCATTTCCTTCTTATTCTGCACCTTTTGGGGAACTAACAACAAAAGCTGTCTTTCTGAGGGGCAAGGTTGGTGGTCTGGAAGGTGCTGGTCCAGCCCACACCCATCGTTAATAATGAGAACTCAGGAGTTTCTATTTGTGTAGTTACACACAGTTTTCATAGGCATGATGTCATCTACCTGCTCAGCTCTCCCTGAAGAGGGTATTATTGGTGATTCTTGGGCAAGGAGGTGGGAGTTACACACACAATCACGCTAAGAAACAGTAAACAACTTGGTCCAGATTGCACAGAAGTGTCCAAACAGTGGTTCAAACTCTGTTCTCTCATTTTATCTCCAATATAGCAGACTATCTTTAGATCTCAATTTTCTCAGGTCCGCTAGTTGTTTTCTTGGAATGCATTGAGGTTTTAGGTATGAGAGCTTAGATAAGGGACCTTTGTAAAGGGTGTACTTCAGGGTACGGTCTCTGCGGTTTGAATGTATCCTCTACCACATATTATGTGGCCTTAACCCTCCAGAGACTTCACTTCTCTGTAAGAGAGAGAATCTTTATCCTACAGAGTTATTGTCAAGATTAGGTAGTCCACAAAGTGCCTAGGACATAAAGCGTGAATTTGAGGGCAAAGTGGGTTTGAAAGCACAGGCAGGGTCCCTAGGACATTTAGATCAGGGGCAGAAGAAAGTGGGTTTTGAGGTGGACAATACAGCCTCCTGGAGTCACTGAAAGAACAAGAGCCCTGGGGCAGTTGTTGCTTTACAGAGGATGTGCTCTGTTGCAGGGATCCTCAGAGTCCTCAGAGGACGCTGCTGCAGGGAGAGACGGAGAGGACAGCTCGGCCTCCACTCTCGCAAGGAATGAGCAGCGTTTCTCTGCTCTCCCCCTTTCATTTCCTTCTGTTTCCGTCCCAGGCGCTCTAATTTCCCAGCGGTGCCAGCACGCCCTCTAGTGTTATTAGAGCAATCAAGCATCTGGACTTAAAATTTTTCCTGGAATTCTGAAACATTTTTAATCAATGAAATATTGTCTTAAAAGTAGACTTTTATCATCTTGCACATGAGGGCTTTAGAAATGTCAGTGTGGTAAGGACAGCATCTTAAAATCAACAAGATGGTATCGCGTGCTATAGTAAGCATGAGGTTTGGGGTGAGACACTGAGAAAACCCTAAGTAATAAATTCTCATCTTGTTTCTGGAATTTTGAAAATTTAAGCAGGTAAAAAATAATCTTAGAGTTGCTCAGATTGACTAGGAAATATGAGGTCAAATTTTATATCATGTAAAACAAGTTTATATCACACATCTAGGTCATGCGAAGGCTGTGTTTTCTTTTGTTAAGTTTGGCTACCTTTTATGGGGTTTAGATCAGTTCTCTTGGTGCAAAAGAGATTGATGACAGCAAAACAAACAAAAATCAGGTCTAGTCCCAAATAATGGCTTTAGCTCCCCTTGAAGTATATTGTAATGACAGCCAAATTCAACCTCTTTTTTTCCCCCTTTTCCCTCTCCTGAACTCTGTGGAAACTATTTTCCTACCATATGCGTTTTTCCTCCACTTATCCTGATTTCTGGATGACTGCAAGATAAATTAATTACTTAATAATGTTTCAAAACATATTTATGTAGAATTTTTAGGTAAAAGCTTATGAGAAGCTTGTTTCTGGGAAGAACATCATTGTTGTGGCATCCCTCAGATGTTTATTATACCTAAACAGCCTTGGAAACAAGCTGGGAATTTTAACATCTAATTTGCTATTAAAATAACAGTATTTGCTGAAAGGCTACATTTGAATTTTAGATTTAAAAAATTACTTTAGAGGCCAGTTCACAATCTATATCTATGTCTATCTGTCTATCTATATATTTCAAATGAAAAAGTATTCTCTTTAAAAAATAAATGTGAAAGTGATGTTACTAAAACCACTTGTACTCATCTAAGATTTAAAATGCATGTTTCCCTTTTAGATGAACTGTGATACAAATCCCTTGGAAGCTGGACTGGAATCTTTCGTGAAACTAAATAAGGTATGTTTACATTCCAAAGTGTACTTGAAATAAATCTTAAAATTATGCTGTTTCATGACAGAGCCATGCTTTAAAATTTAACCAAGTGTGACTTTAGGGCAAATGAGTTGAACATAAATAGTAAGCATTACTTAAGTGCTTCATGTTAAGCTTTGTCAAAATTTGTTCAAATGATTCTAATGTGCCTGTCGATGCAAGAATCCATCAACGTTGAAGACCAAATATAAATTCTAAGATAAAAATCAGTAAGGATAAGATGTCAGCAGGCAGTCTTGTAAATCCTGGTGACTTGTAAAGTCACAATTAGCTGATGAGACATACTGCATTAATTGACTCTTCCTGGGTGCTCAACAGCATGAAGCAGCCTCACCCAGCAAATCTGTCCATCTGCTTATTGAGCATCTTGGTATGCAACATCTGCATATAAGCAACTGACACATTTCAAATATGTTCAGCATAAGAGTTATTACTGAGAAGCCAATACAGGCCCAGAGAGTCATAAGTGATATTGACATTCTGAAGGGAGCACCTGCATCAGTGGTTCTCAAACAGATAGCATCAGTGTCATCTGGGAGCTTGCTAGAAATACAAGTCCTTAGTTCTCCACTAAATGAGGAACTGACTCAAACCTCAAACCTACTAAATGAGAATCCCTAGGGTCAGGCCAAGTGCTCTGTGTTTTAACAAGCTTCAGGGGATTCCAATGCACCTAAAGTCTGAGATGCACCAGCGTGTACAATCATTATGGAAAAGCGTATTATAAGACAAGTTTATTACAGTCTAGCTCACCTGTTGCAAATCCTACAAATATAAACTAGGTTATCCCATTATGGACTAAGTGATTATGTCCCTCCAAAATCCATAGGCGGAAGTCCTAACCCCCACATGGTGCTATTTGGAGGTGGGGCCTTTGGGAGGTCATTAGGGTTAGGTGACATCATTCTTGGGGTCCCCACATTGGGGTCAATGTTCTTATGAGAAGAAGGAGAGAGATCAGAGCTTGCTGTTTGCCATGTGAGGATGTAGTAAGATCATGGCTGTCTGCCAGCCAGGAAGACGAACCTCACAGGGAACAAAACTGGCCTTGGATCTTGGACTCACCCGTCTCCAGAACAGTGAGAAGTTCATTGCTGTTGTTGTTTAAGCCACTCCATCTGTGCTAGTTTGCTATAGCAGCCTGAGCTGATTCAGATACTTATTAAGCAGTGTCTTAGTTACTATACAAGCACTTAGTGGAGGTACAGTTGGTGGTAATATTGAGGGATAAGGACAGCAGCCGTTTTTGTTTAGGATATTTGTTAGAATTCCAAAATTCCTGTCCTGTGCTGCCTTAGGTGTTAATCAGCTAAAGGAAAAGCTGTTTTCATATTCCATGGAAATATGTGAACACATGAATATGAATCAGGCTAAGGAAACTTTTTTAATGCCCCGAATCAGTTCCAAATTCTAAGCTAAGATATTAACATAAACATGTATATTTATGGCATTAGATTTTAGGGAAAAGAACCTCTTAAAGGGTTTTAAAGGGAATATCTTTCTGTACATTTTCCCCATGACTTTTGTTTTTACGATGTACCATCTGCCTCCAGACCAGAGAAAGCAGGTGCTTGGAGTTTGGGCAGACCCTGGCAGCAGATTGCTCCTTCTGCTAACATAAGTCTTGGTTTAGTCATGTAAAACTAAGGATCAAAATGGCCTGGCTCCTGAAAGCGCTAAGCTTCTGTTGTTGGTCACCAGTAGGTAAACAGATAACTGACTTCTTTGCTTCAGTGTTTGGGTATTATTGTTTATTTGATTTTTAAAACTCCCTTTATGATTTATAAGCAGGTGTGGATTGACTTGTGTGTTTATTAGTTCCTTTAAATTAGTTCAGTAACCAAATCTCAGCTTAGAACTGTTAGTTGTTTCATAGATAGTGGCTTTGATTTATGTTATTTTTACGATTTCTGAATTGTTTGTTCTCATTCGGGTGTCATAAAGTTAATTTCTAATGCTTTCACTGGGGGAAGGTCCATGCAGCACAAGGACCAGGACCTAATCAAGCTGGTGCTTTTCAGTTGCATAACTCAGGTGGTTAGTGGGCTTCAGCCTAACCATAGCAATGCTTGCTAATTTCCAAGAAAGGTGAATAGGTTGCATCAGCTTTGTTTCGAGCTTGTTTGGTGGTTTCACAACAATTTTATCTTGGTTCCGTAGCAGTCTCTAGTGCAAAACAGGTTCCTGAAAAACTTACTTATATTACAAACTGAACCGTGTCACTTGATAAGTTGACTCCTGTGCCAGGCTGTTACCCAGCCTGGTTTCATACCTTTTAAAGAATAATATAATGCAAGTCCACATGGCTTGGGGAACCTGATGTTATATGAAAACCAAAGCAGCAAACGGAAAACACTTGTATTTAAAACAAAACCAACCCCCTAGATCCTGGCATTCTCCAATTATTATAAATCATTTCTTTCTCTTTTTTTACCCTTCAAAGCAAATATGTAGACTTCCCTGCTTGGCCCTTCTGTGTCTGCACAATGACTGTATATGCCATAATGTGAAGACAAATACAGAGATGCAGGCTGTGTCAGAGCTAGGAGGACACCTACACCTCTTTATTTGAGGATGAGGAAACTGAAGCACAGGGAAGTGACCCAGGTGCTGTGCCTAGTGTTGCCCAGGTTGAACTCTGACCTTGCTGCAGCGAGTGCTTTCTCACTCACCACTTTCTCAGCCAGGGCTTTGTTGTTGTTATTCTGTTGGTAAGTCATGTCCAGCTGTTTGCTACCCCATGCCAGGCTCCATGGGGTCCTCCAGGCAAGAGTACTGCAGTGGGTTGCCATTTCCTTCTCCAGGGGATCTTTCCAGACCAGGGATTGAACCCAAGTCTCTTGTGCTGGCAGGCAGATTCTTTAGCACTGAGCCACCAGGGAAAGCTCTATAAAGAGCTTATCAGCCTTGAAAAACTGCCCCCAAATTTTCTGGCAACATGTATCATAAGATTTGCATTGTTATATTTTATCAGTGAGTACCTCCCACAGTCATGTTTTGGTTATAACGAATTTTGTATCTTGTGGTAGGATCAGAATAGCTGCTTTGGCTATTTTAAGAAGGAAGATGGGTGAGTGAGGAGATGAGCCAGCCTCATTAGGGTGAATTGTGTTCTTTTCAAAACTGGTACAAAAGTAGGGAAGGGAAAATTGGAGCACTGAAGAAATCTTAGATCATAAAGATGGCATTTGTCTTCCTTAACTCTTAAAGCTCTCCGAGTCGGTCTCCCGGTGGTGTTGGCTTATGTGAAGCAAATACACCTGTGTGTACACATGCATCCGTCTAGTCAACATTTATTAAGTACTATTTACTGAACGCATTGCTAGACCACAGGTCTAAAAATTAAAGAGATGGCTCCTGATGGCTCTAGATCTCATGAAGCTTGAAAGGAGTGGAACTTTAAGAACTAAAGTTGTAGGATGTATTCTTAACCTTGATTCTAAAAATAATTCTCTGTATGAGGTGGGTTGTGCAATAGCACATATCAGAACCATCTCGTGAAGAGATGGGACGTGCTATGACACACGTAAGAACTACTGAATGTTTCCTGTCAAGTCTAAAACCCCTTGACCTGAAGCAAGTTATATCATTGTGCTTAATAGTATTATAATTTTTTCCCGAGGAAGTTACTTTCTGGGGAAAAAAGTTAGTGGTTTTTCGTTGTTGTTGGAAATGAAAGAAGTGCATTAATTAAGAGCAAAAGGAAAATCAGCTGCCTTTGGTCAGAATCATAAATGTTCTTGGAATTTTCCTCTGGGAATTACTGAATCTATAAAACCCCAGCCAAGGGCCACAGAGGATCGAATACTAAGGGGGAAGTATTAAGATCAAAAGATTTTTTTCCCCTTATAAAATGCCCCCTGCCCTTTCTCTCTCTCCCTCTGTTTTCCTGTCTTGAGTTTCTCACCAGTAGAAACAGAATAAAATGTGATATATAATTCAAGAGGGAGGAGATATATGCATGTGCTCTGCTGTGCTGAGTTGCTCAGTCATGTCCGACTCTGCAACTCCACGGACTATAGCCTGCCAGACTCTTGTCCGTGGGGATTCCCCAGGCAAGAATACTGGAGTGGGTTGCCATGCCCTCCTCCAAGATATATGTATTCCTACAACTAATTCACATTCTTGTACAGAAGAAACAAAATATTGTAAAGCAATTATCCTCCAATTAAAAAATGTAATATTTATTAATAACAGATTGGAAGACAATATTACTTTTAGAAATTAAAGGGTCTCTCTGAGGAAAAAGGATTTAAAGCATAACCATTCAGTAAGCAAAGCCTAACCTAGATAGCATATTAAAAAGCAGAGATGTTACTTTGCCAACAAAGGTCCGTCTAGTCAAGGCTATGGATTTTCCAGTGGTCATGTATGGATGTGAGAGTTGGACTGTGAAGAAAGCTGAGTGCCGAAGAATTGATGTTTTTGAACTGTGGTGTTGGAGACGACTCTTGAGAGTCCCTTGGACTGCAAGGAGATCCAACCAGTCCATCCTAAAGGAGGTCGGTCCTGGGTGTTCACTGGAAGGACTGATGCTGAAGCTGAAACTCCAATACTTTGGCCACTTCATGTGAAGAGTTGACTCATTGGAAAAGACTGATGCTGGGAGGGATTGGGGGCAGGAGGAGAAGGGGATGACAGAGGATGAGATGGCTGGATGGCATCACCAACTCAATGCACATGAGTTTAGGTGAACTCCGGGAGTTGGTGATGGACAGAGAGGTCTGGCATGCTGTGATTCATGGGGTTGCAAAGAGGCGAACACGACTGAGCGACTGAACTGAACTGAATTGAACTGAACCATTCAGTAAGCAATGCCTAACCATTTGGTAAGCAAAGCCTAACCATTTGGTAAGCAAAGCCTAACCATTCAGTGAGCAAAGTGGAACAAAAAGACGGTAAAGAGGCAAAACCCTCACCACCAGGCCTACTACATCCAAGTATTCAATAAATATGAGCATTATTAAAACATCAAACTGGAAATTAATCATTGTTCATGGACAACAAGTTAGAAAGGAATTTCTATTATGTTATAGTGGTGAAAGTACCCAGCTCTGGGGAAATTTTAGGTAAATGATAATAGGATTTGAGGAAGCAGAATATTTTCAGCAACTCTCAGTTTTGACTACATATCAGAATCATCTGAAATATCATTCCTTTATACCTTAAAACCTTTTTAAAAAAAGCCTCAACATTCAGGCTGCATCCCAGATCAATTAAAATAGAAGGTAGAGACTTAGGCAGCAGTATTTTTTAATTTTTTTAATTCCCCAGGTGATTTCAAGAAAGATTGAGAATGACTGTTTTTA
Source organism: Budorcas taxicolor (assembly GCF_023091745.1). Taxonomy (NCBI): domain Eukaryota; kingdom Metazoa; phylum Chordata; class Mammalia; order Artiodactyla; family Bovidae; genus Budorcas; species Budorcas taxicolor. The sequence goes on along the minus strand of NC_068919.1, from coordinate 10,252,164 downwards.
GGCAAGTGATTTTCAACTGTCTAAACATTACTGTCTTGGAGAACTTAAAGAAAAGTTACCTGATGCGTTACCCCCAGGGGTTCTCAGTGTGGTTCACAGACCAGCAGCATCAGTGTGACCTCAGGATTTATTTGAAATTCAAGTTATTGGGCACCATTCCAACTCCCCAAATCAAACTCAGGAATAGTGTCTTTCCATGTGATTTTGATGAACACGAAGTCTGAGACCTGCCCAAACCAACTGGATCAACCCTAGGGGTAGGATCTGGTTTCTTGTTTTTGTTATGCAATGAAGACTACACCAAAGCCTTTGACTGTGTGGATCACAACAAACTGTGGAAAATTCTTCAAGAAACGGGAATTCCAGATCACCTTACCTGCCTCCTGAGAAATCTGTATGCAGTTCAAGAAGCAACAGTTAGAACGGGACCTGGAACAACAGACTGGTTCCAAATTGGGAAAGGAGTACGTCAAGGCTGTTACTTCTCACTCTGCTTATTTAACTTATATGCAGAGTACATCATGAGAAATGCCAGGCTGGATGAAGCACAAGCCGGAATCAAGACTGCTGGGAGAAATATCAATAACCTCAGATATGCAGATGACACCACCCTTAAGGCAGAAAGCGAAGAACTAAAGAGCCTCTTGATGAAAGTGAAAGAGGAGAGTGAAAAAGTTGGCTTAAAGCTCAACATTCATAAAACTGAGATCATGGCATCTGGTCCCATTACATGGCAAATAGATGGGGAAACAATGAAAACAGTGACAGACTTTATTTTTGGGGGCTCCAAAATCACTGCAGATGGTGACTGCAGCCATGAAATTAAAAGACACTTACTCCTTGGAAGGCAAGTTATGACCAATCTAGACACCATGTTCCTAAATATTAAAAAGCAGAGACATTACTTTGCTAACAAAGTCCATCTAGTCGAAGCTATGGGTTTTCCAGTAGTCATGTATGGATGTGAGAGTTGGACCATAAAGAAAGCTGAGTGCCAAAGAATCGATGCTTTTGAACTGTGGTGTTGGAGAAGACTCTTGAGAGTCCCTTGGACTGCAAGGAGATACAACCAGTCCATCCTGAAGGAAATCGTTGGAAGGACTAATGCTGAAGCTGAAACTCCAGTATTTTGGCCACCTGATGTGAAGAACTGACTCATTGGAAAAGACCCTGATGCTGAGAAAGATTGAAGGCAGGAGGAGAAAGGGACGACAGAGGATGAGATGGTTGGATGGCATCACTGACTCGATGGACATGAGTTTGAGTAAGCTCCGGGAGTTGGTGATGGACAGAGAAGCCTGGTGTGCTGCAGTCCATGGGGTCACAAGGAGCTGGACATGACTGAGCGACTGAACTGAACTAAGACTGAGAACTGCTGTTTTAGTTCTTTTAACTTCATACCAGCTATGGTCCAGTGAATAAACAGGAAAGTGGAAAAACAGCCTGGTCAGATGATTGGCTACCAGTTAATATGTTGCTTAGTTGTGTCCAACTCTTTTGTAACCCCATGGACCGCCTGCTAGGTTCCTCTGTCCTTGGGATTTCCCAGGCAAGTGCTGGAGTGGGTTACCATTTCTTTCTCCAGGGGACCTTTTCAACCCACGGATCAAACCCATGTCTCCTGCATAGCAGGGGGATTCTTTCCCACTGAGCCACCAGGAAGCCCACCAGTTAATAAATTCTGTCCCAAATCTTGTTTTTAATAGAATTTTTTTAAATGTCACTGAATTCTAGCTCTGTGAACTTGGGGAAGCTATTTAACTTCATTTTCCAAGTGAGATTGCTATTCTGTAAAATAAAGGCTCCCTTTCATGTCTAAGATTCTACGTAGTCCCACCGTGCGGAGTGCTTGGATACGCTATGTTATCTATATGAGCTGCATGATTATATTATTCTAATTAAGCCATCCTTAGTCTCTTACCCATTTCTGTTGCTGAAAGAAAAAGGAGGGAAAAAGAGAAGAAAGAAAAAAGGAAGTGAAATCAAGTTTGAGATTTAGTTTATCATCCTTGAAACATGTGTCAGAGTATATTAAACTAACAGCCATTGAATCATTCAGTTCAGTCACTCAGTCGTGTCCGACGCTTTGCAACCCCATGAATCACAGCACACCAGGCCTCCCTGTCCATCACCAACTCCCAGAGTTCACTCAAACTCATGTCCATCGAGTCGGTGATGCCATCCAGCCATCTCAACCTCTGTCGTCCCCTTCTCCTCCTGCCCCCAATCCCTCCCAGCATCAGAGCCTTTTCCAATGAGTCAACTCTTCGCATGAGGTGGCCAAAGTACTGGAGTTTCAGCTTCAGCATCAGTCCTTCCAGTGAACACCCAGGACCGATCTCCTTTAGGATGGACTGGTTGGATCTCCTTGCAGTCCAAGGGACTCTCAAGAGTCTTCTCCAACACCACAGTTCAGAAGCATCAATTCTTCGGCGCTCAGCTTTCTTCACAGCCCAACTCTCACATCCATACATGACCACTGGAAAAACCATAGCCTTATCCTCATATATATCCAATTTCTGTTATAAAACTCTATTTCCATCCTAAAATCTTAAGTATGCTATTTAGCTAATTACTTTCTAATCTGGAAATGTATGGGAACCCTTGGCTAGGAATGAATTGAAGTAATTCTTCAGATTGCTTTTATTTTAATTATTTTAACAGTTTCCTGCATGCATGCAAAGGTGCTTCAGTCATGTCACACTCTTTGTGACTCAATGGACTGTAGCCCACCAGGCTCCTCTGTCTGTGGGATTCTCCAGGCAAGACTACTGGAGTAAGCTGACATATTTAAAATGTACCACTGGATAAGTTTGGATGCATGTCTGTACTCATGAAAGCATCACCACTTCAAAGATGGTGAATGCACCCCTCATCTGTGAAGTGTGTTCCTGCCCCTTGATAATCCATACCTCCCAGCCTTCCCTACACTCTACATGACCCCAAGGAACTTTTCATCACTGCAGACTATTTTGCATTTTGCAGTTTTATATAAATTGAATCATACAATATATACTCTTTTGGGTATATGAAGATATAATACACAGCCTGGGAAAAAATATTAGCAAAGTATGTACCTGACAATGACTTGTATCTAGAATGTATGAAGAACTTTCATAATCTTTTGAGCCTAGATTCAGCATAATTGTAGAAGATTAGCTATTACCAAAAACTGACTGTAAACATCCTTGTAGAAGTATTTGTATGGACTGTGGCTTTCTTTTGTCTCAAGTTAATCCCTAGAGGTAGAACGACTGGATAAAATGAAAGGGATATGTCAACTTTATAAGAAACTTTTACAAAGTGATGTACCATTTTTTATATTTTATGTTCCCACCAGCAGTATATGAGAGTTCCAGTTTCTCCATACGCTCATCAAACACTTGCTGTGATCAGCCTGTTTAACTTCAGTTATTCTAAGAGATGTGTAGTGGTATCTTATGATGGTTTTAATTTGTTTCATTAATGACTTGATGCTTAACATCTTTTTTATGCCATTCCTGTCTCTCTTTTCATCAAGCATCTGGTCAAATTTTTACTCATTTTAAACTGGGTTCGTTTTTTCCCCTATTTTTGAGTGTTGAAAGTTCTTCATACATTCTAGGTAAAAGTCCTTGTCAGGTACATACTTTGCCAATATTTTTTCCCAGGCTGTGTATTATATCATCATTTGTCCAGTAGTGACTTTCAAAAAGAAGTTTTTAATTTTTGAACTTTTAAACTCCTTATCAATTTGTTCCTTTATGGATCATGTTTTCATGTTGTATCTGAGAAATTTTTGCCTAACCCAAAGTCACAAAGATTTTCTGCTATTTTTTTCTACAGGTTCTATCATCTCTTTACATTTAGATCTGTGATTCAATTTTAGTTAATTTTTCTATCTGATAGATGATGGAAGTTTATATTTTAGCATATAGATGTACAGTTGTTTACAGCACCATTTGTTGAAACAGGCTATATATTCAAACTACTTTGCCTTTGTACCTTTGTCCAAAAAAATTGTTCATATAGGTTTAGGTCTGTTTCTGGACTCTATTGTGTTGTATTGATCTATTTATCTTTCTTGATAAGGATACCATACTGTCTTCATTATTGTAGCTTGAATTCGGTTGTGATAGCCCTGAAATTTTGTTGTTATTTTACAGTGTTTTTAGCTATTCTAGGTCCCTTGAATTTCCATGAATCAGAAAGCCTGCTGGGATTTTGATTGGAATTGCATCCTGTCTATAGGTCAGTTCAAGTCTTCTGTCTCATGATGAGGTCTGTCTCTCCATTTATTTAGGTAATCTTTAATTCCAATGACGTTTTGAAGTTTATGGGTCTTGCATATCTTTTTACAGATCTATCCTTAAGTATTTTGTATTTTGATAGTGAGCTTCCCTGGTGGCTCAAGTGGTAAAGAATCCACCTGCAGTGAAGGAGTCTTGGGCTCAATTCCTGGGTCAGAAAGATCCCCTGGAGAAGGAAATGGCTACCCACCCCAGTATTCTTGCCTAGAGAATTCCATGGACAGAGGAGACTGGTGGGTTATAGTTCATAGGCTCACAAAGAGTTGATCATAACTGAGCGACTTGTAAATTTTTAACTTCAATTTTCAGTTGTTTATTGCTAGTATGTAGAAGACAGTGGGTTTGTATATTGATCTCACATTCTGCAACATTGTTAAACCCACTTAGTAGTTCTAGTACTTAAAAAAAAAAAATTTCCTTGGATTTTCTACAATTGTGTGTATGAAGATAAAACTTTTCTTGGTCTTTTGTTTCTAATCTGGATGCTTTTCATTTATTTTTCTTACCTTATGGTACCAGCTAGAACCTCTACTGGTTGAAACGGCAACAAATAGAAGTGGTAAGAGCAGACATGCTTATCTTGTTTCCCAGTTTTAGATCCAAAACACTCACCACCATCATCATCAGTCTTTCATCATTAAGTATGCTGTTGGCTGCACGTTTTCCATAGAGAAAGCTGTAGGATTTTCACAGATGCTCTTTATCAGGTTGAGGAGACTGCTTTCTGTTTTCCGTGCTAGAAGTTTTGCGTTTTGTTTTGTTTTAAAATTAGGAATGTTAGATTTTGACAAGTGCTTTTTCTGGATCCATTGAGATAATCATACGGCTTTTCTTTTTTACTTTGTTATGTGATGAATTGCATTTATTCTCAAATGTTAACCCAATTTTAATTTTGGCATAAAATCCATGTAGTAATGATGTATTATGTATTTCTATGTTATTGGGTTTTATTTAATAATTTTTAAAAGAAATTTTGTAGCTGCATCCTCTTTATAGGACCTGTTACAGCTTGCAACTATTTTGTTCATATTTCTTGATCTTTTGATATAACCTCCTTGAGTACAGGTTCTGGTAATACACAATATGTTTTTACCATTCCATCCCCAACACCTATCAAGGCTGGCATGTAGCAGATGAAGATAATGCCAGAGAAGTATTGGGACCTCATCATGCAGGGTCTCATCTGCCAGGCTAGGGGGTTTGGAGTGTATCCTGGAGACACTGAGAAGACTTTAAAGGATTTTGTGCAAGGAATGACATTTTAGTGACGGAAAACAGATTAAGAGGGATTTACCCTGATAAGTGGGAGATCATCTTCCCAAATTGAAGCAATCCAATGGAGAGATGTTGAGGGCTTCAACTAAGGCGGTGGCCATAGGATGGAGAAGAAAGAGGTATGAATGATAATAAGAAGGTAGGATGGAGACCACATGAAGGACTGTTTGTGAAGGGGGAGGAAAATAGGACCCAGGATATTGTTAATGAGCTAGGAAACACAGGTGGGGTGTGACTGAGAGGTTGGAAAGGCTTGTGAAGATGTGGGGGGACTATGGGACAGCCAAGTGGAGAGTCTCAGTGGCAGCTGAGCACATGAGTTTGGAGACTGCTCTGAAATTGACTGCTCTGAGCACATGGATTTGGATCATTCATATATAGATGGCAATTAAAACCAGGGGAGTGCTGGGATCCCTTCTATAGCGCCCTGTACTTACCTCTACTATGATATTTTCATACCCAATAATACTGGCTGCCTCCTCAGGAAGACTCTGAGCTCCTTGAGGACAGAGGCCAAGAATCCTCAGGGCTAGTACTGTGTGCTATAATTTGTATAGTCTTAGTAAGTATTTGACAGGTTTGAACCACGGCTCTGCCACCAACTGGTTCTAAAATAAACAAGTTGCCTAATCTAAAAATGCTTCAGTTTTATCATCTCTAAAATGAAGAAAACATCCACCTTTTAAATTTGTTATAAATATTAGATGAGCCAAAGAACATTTGATACCTCAATAAATGTTAGGCCTCTTCCAATCTTGTTGAATGGAATCTGATCACATCTTTTATGGAAAACCAACTATAGAGATAACCCTTTCAGTTTTTGAAGACCCTAGCTTTATTTCTTTGTATTTTCTTTAAAAATTATTTACTTTGCATTTAGGCTTGAGTGCTCTACTTAGAACACCAAATAAGCAATTGTTCTTCACTATAATCTAAAGAGATGAAAGCTATTATGAAACCTCGATATTCTAATTGTTGCTAATGCAGTTAAGCATGAAAGTACCTCTGAATCACTTTGTTGTACACCTAAAACTAACACACCATTGTTAATCAACTGTGCTCCAATTTTTAAAAAAGTACATTCTGACAAAGCCACAAGCTCATTTCCCTGTTTTCTTATGAATCAAAAGACTCAAAGACTGAAATGTATGGTTTTCTTTGATATTGAATATATTAAAAGTCATTAAACACACAAAATGAATGCTATTTTCATTTTGAAACATCTAGTTTGGATCAGATGCTAATTAACCTAATTATTGGCCTGGCTCATGAATCATATTTTAATTATTTTCTCCAGGTTTTGATGTATCTGCACCTTTCTTCTGGTTAACAGATTCCCTTTTCTAGTTGTATCAGACTTTTTTTGAGAAGGAATGCTTAATTGCTTACCGGTTTTGGTTAGAAAAATGCTAGATGAATTTTTTGTTTTAAATATGCCAGGAGTAGAGAATAAAAAACTATATGAATATGAGAATATTCATTTCTAGCCAATAATAACAGACTGGAATTGCTACACTCATAGTTTAATATTTTGCTAATAAAGAGATAGGAAAATTGTAGTTATTACAAACTTACATAGACTGTTATAAACTTATGCAAAGAGGAAAAGGAATCAAGAATGGGAAGTCTGGTTCTGAGGTTTGGTGTTAACTCACTTTGTCACTTTGGACAATAATCTTAACTATGGGTCTCAATTTTCTTACATAAAAAATGACCTTGGACTAAGTTTTCTGCCTGCTTAAATCCTGTATGATTCTAATTGTGTGATAATGAAATGAATGATGGTATAATTTGTTTTGATGGGGTGGTGGGCTGGTCAGATCCATTCCCTCAATGGAACAAACCCAGGGTGTGACTTTATCAATTTAACTGTAAGACAAACATAGATGCATATGGTATTTGACAAATGACCTGAGAAAGTTCATTATAAGGACCATAGGTTAGTCATAATTAACTAACCTCTTCCAACAACACAAGAGAAGACTCTACACATAGACATCACCAGATGGTTAACACTGAAATCAGATTGATTATATTCTTTGCAGCCAAAGATGGAGAAGCTCTATACAGTCAGCAAAAAATAGACTGGGAATTGACTGGCTCAGATCATGAACACCTTATTGTAAAATTCAGACTTAAATTGAAGAAAGTAGGGAAAACCATAAACCATTCAGGTATGACCTAAATCAAATCCCTCACAATTATGCAGCGGAAGTGAGAAATAGATTTAAGGGACGAGATCTGATAGAGTGCCTGATGAACTATGGACGGAGGTTCGTGACATTGTACAGGAGACAGGGATCAAGACCACCACAAGAAAAATAAATGCACAAAAGCAAAACAGCTGTCTGAGAGGCCTTACAAATAGCTGTGAAAAGAAGGGAAAAAGCAAAGGAGAAAAGGAAAGATATACCTATTTGAATGCAGAGTTCCAAAGAATAGCAAGGAGAGATAAAGCCTTCCTCAGGGATCAATGCAAAGAAATAGAGAAAAACAATAGAATGGGAAAGACTAGAGGTCTCTTCAAGAAAACTAGGGATACCAAGGGAATATTTCATGCAAAGATGGGCTCAATAAAGGACAGAAATGGTAGGGACCTAACAGAAGCAGAAGATATTAACAAGAGGTGGCAAGAATACACAGAAGAACTGTATAAAAAAGATCATCATGACTCAGATAAACATGATGGTGTGATCACTCACCTAGAGCCAGATATCCTGGAAGGTGAAGTCAAGTGGGCCTTAGGAAGCAACACTACGAACAAAGATAGCAGAGGTGATAGAATTCCAATTGAGCTATTTCAAATCCTAAAAGATGATGCTGTGAAAGTGCTGCACTCAATATACCAGCAAATTTGGAAAATTCAGCAGTGGCCACAGGACTGAAAAAGGTCAGTTGCATTCCAGTCCCTAGGAAAGGCTATGCCAAAGAATGCTCAAACTACCGCACAACTGGACTCATCTCACACGCTAGTAAAGTAATGCTCAAAATTCTCCAAGCTAGGCTTCAACAGGATGTGAACCATGAACTTACAGGTGTTCAAGCTGGTTTTAGAAAAGGCAGAGGAACCAGAGATCAAATTGCCACATCCATTGGATCATCGAAAAAACAAGAGAGTTCCAGAAAAACATCATCTACTTCTGCTTTATTGACTACACCAAAGCCTTTGACTGTGTGGATCACAACAAACTGGAAAATTCTTAGAGAGATAAGAATAGCAGACCACCTAACCTGCCTCTTAAGAAATCTGTATGCAGATCAGGAAGCAACAGTTAGAACTGGACATGGAACAACAGACTGGTTCCAAATTGGAAAAGGAGTACGTCAAGGCTGTATATTGTCACCCTGCTTATTTAACTTATATGCAGAGTACATCATGAGAATCGCTGGGCTGGATGAAGCACAGGCAAGAATCAAGATTGCCGGGAGAAATATCAGTCACCTCAGGTATGCAGATGACACCACCCTTATGGCAGAAAGTGAAGAAGAACTAAAGAGCCTCTTGAAACTGAAAGAGGAGAATGAAAAAGTTGGCTTAAAGCTCAACATTCAGAAAACTAAGATCATGGCACCTGGTCCCATCACTTCATGGCAAATAGATGAAACATTGGGAGACTTTATTTTGGGCAGGCTCCAAAATCACTGCAGATGGTGACTGCAGCCATGAAATTAAAACATGATTGCTCCTTGGAAGAAAAGTTATGACCAACTTAGCATGTTAAAACGGAGAAGGCAATGGCAACCCACTCAGTACTCTTGCCTGGAGAACCCCATGGACGGAGGAGCCTGGTAGGCTGCAGTCCATGGGGTCGCTAAGAGTCGGACACGACTGAGCGACTTCACTTTGAGTTTTCACTTTCATGCATTGGAGAAGGAAATGGCAACCCACTCCAGTGTTCTTGCCTGGAGAATCCCAGGGACAGAGGAGCCTGTTGGGCTGCTGTCTATGGGGTCGCACAGAGTCGGACACAACTGAAGTGACTTAGCAGCAGCAGCAGCATGTTAAAAAGCTGAGACATTACTTTGTCAACAAAGGTCCGTCTAGTCAAGGCTATGGTTTCTCCAGTAGTCATGTATGGATGTGAGAGTTGGACTATAAAGAAAGCTGAGCACTGAAGAATTGATGCTTTTGATCTGTGGTATTGGAGAAGACTCTTGAGTGTCCCTTGGACTGCAGGGAGATCCAACCAGTCCATCCTGAAGGAAATTAGTCCTGAATATTCATTAGAAGGACTGATATTGAAGCTGAAACTCCAATACTTTGGCCACCTGATGTGAAGAACTGACTCATTGGAAAAGACCCTGATGCTGGGAAAGATTGAAGACAGGAGGAGAAGACGACAACCGAGGATGAGATGGCTGGATGACATCACCCAATGGACATGAGTTTGAGTGGACTCCGGGAGTTGGTGATGGACGGGGAAGCCTGGTGTGCTGCAGTCCATGGGGTAGCAAAGAGTCGGACACGACTGAGCGACTGAACTAACTGAACTAGTTTAGTCATGGCCACGTGCTTTCAAAGGGAGTCCCATGAGAACTGTCTTTAATGTGTGATTCCTGGCCTCATTTTAAATAGGAGTTTTTCAGGAATGTGTTAAGGGGCAGTGGCGGAAGTCTGTTACCCCGGCTTTCGTCTCTGCTCTGTGACTGGCGGTAGATGTGCTGAGCGGGCTCTCTGCCACTCTCCCCATGTTTCTAAACGCCAGGGTGTGACCCCCACTGGTGCTATACCTGGTTTCCAAAGGGACTTTCTTGAAACCCAGTGTATTACACTGGCTCCCTTATGGTTTTGGAAACTTTTAAAAGGATCTGGGCCAAAAGTTCAATCACACCAATGGCTGCTTTCAATTTTCTGATGGGTTTTGACTCCAAATATATGAAACAGAAAAGGTCCAAAAGAAGATTTTTAACGTTTCTTTCCCAGTCTGTAGGAGCCCACCACCCTGACTTCATCTCAGAACCTTCCTTCCACTGCTCTTTTCAAGTTCACTTTAGCTACATGTGTGAAAACCCTCCACTGTTCTGAGAATCCCACCCTATATATACTGGTTTAATTGATTTCATTTCCATGTGCTTTTTGGTAATATGTGTGTTTTTAATAAAGCTAAAAAGAGATGATTAATTACATTTCACTTAAAATCCACTTAATGTTTTCATCTGTGTGGATGTTATATTTAGGATATATCACAGGTGACTGCATTAATGACTCATTGCTTTTTAAAAATTAATAGATTAACAATATAAGCCAAAACTATTTTAAGGTATAATTTCAGTGCTCCAGAAATGTTTCTCAAAGACTTTAACAGCTATTTATGTAGTTAATTTGGTAGTGACTCATTAAGAAATACAGCTCTGTTCCCAGGTCATCCTGAAGATACCAATTTTAATCCCAGCACTTACCTTCAGACACATTTTCCTCTCTCATTTGTAATGAATAACTATATAATAAAGCCTATAATCTTGGGAGGAAAGGCAAGTAAAATGAGAATGGACTGCTATCACCCCACTTTAAATCTTCCCAAGTCAGGGCCAAGGTTAGCTTCAGTTCAGTTGCTCAGTCATGTCTGACTATTTGCGACCCCATGGACTGCAGCACACCAGGCATCTCTGTCCATCACCAACTCCCGGAGTTAACTCAGACTCATGTCTATTGAGTCAGTGATGCCATCCAACCAGCTCATCCTCTGTCATCCCCTTTTCCTCCTGCCTTCAATCTTTCCCAGCATCAGGATCTTTTCCAATGAGTCACTTCTTTGCTTTAGGTGGCCAAATTATTGGAGTTTCAACTTCAGCACCAGTCCTTCCAATGAATATTCAGAACTGATTTCCTATAGGATTGACTGGTTTGATCTCCTTGCAGCCCGAGGGACTCTCAAGAGTCTTCTCCAGCACCACAGTTCAAAAGCATTAGTTCATTGGTGCTCAGCTTTCTTTATGGTCCAACTCTCAAATCCATATATGACTACTGGAAAAACCATAGCTTTGACTAGACGGACCTTTGTTGACAAAGTAATGTCTCTGCTTTTTAATATGCTGTCTAGATTTGTCATAGCTTTTCTTCCACGTAAGCATCATTTAATTTCCTGGCTACAGTCACCATCTGCAGTGATTTTGGAGCCCCCCAAAATAAAGTCTGCCATTGTTTCCCCATCTATTTGCCATGAAGTGATGAGACTGGATGCCATGATCTTAGTTTTCTGAATGTTGAGTTTTAAGCCAACTTTTTCACTCTCCTCTTTCACTTTCATCAAGAGGCTCTTTAGTTCTTCTTCACTTTCTGCCAAAAGGGTGGTGTCATTTGCATATCTGAGGTTATTGGTATTTCTCCCAGCAATCTTGATTCCAGCTTGTGCTTCATCCAGTCTGGCATTTCAGATGATGTACTCTGCATATAAGTTAAATAAGCAGGGTGACAATATGCATCCTTGACTTACTCCTTTCCCAATTTGAAACCAGTTGTTTGTTCCCTGTCCAGTTCTAACAGCTGCCTTTTGACCCACATACAGATTTCTCAGGAGACAGGTAAGGTGGTCTGGTATTCCCATCTCTTGAAGAATTTTCCACAGATTGTTTTGATTCACACAGTCAAAGGCTTTGGTGTAGTCAATAAAGCAGAATTAGCTGTTTTTCTGGAACTCTCTTGCTTTTTCGATGATCCAGCAGATGTTGGCAATTTGATCTCTGGTTTCTCTGCCTTTTCTAAAACCAGCTTGAACATCTGGAAGTTCATGGTTCATGTCCTATTGAAGCCTGGCTTGGAGAATTTTGAGCATTACTTTACTAGTGTGTGAGATGAATGCAATTGTACATTAGTTTGAACATTCTTTGGCATTGCCTTTCTTTGGGACTGGAATGAAAACTGACTTTTTCCAGTCCTGTGGCCGCTGCTGAGTTTTCCAAATTTGCTGGCATACTGAGTGCAGCACTTTCATAGCATCATCTTTCAGGATTTGAAACAGCTCAATTGGAATTCCATCACCTCCACTAGCTTTGTTCGTAGTGATGCTTCTTAAGGCCCACTTGACTCCACATTCCAGGATGTCTGGCTCTAGGTGAGTGATCACACCATTGTGGTTATCTGAGTCATGAAGATCTTTTTTGTATAGTTCTTCTGTGTATTCTTGCCACCTTTTCTTAATATCTTCTGCTTCTGTTAGGTCCATACCATTTCTGTCCTTATTGAGCCCATTTTTGCATGAAATGTTCCCTTGGCATCTCTGATTTTCTTGAGATCTCTATTCTTTCCCATTCTATTGTTTTCCTCTATTTCTTTGCATTAATCGCTGAAGAAGGCTTTCTTATCTCTCCTTGCTATGGCTTTCCTGATAGCTCAGTTGGTAAAGAATCTGCCTGTAATCCAGGAGACCTCAGTTTGATTCCTGGGTTGGTAAGATCCCCTGGAGAAAGGATAGGCTACCCACATTCTTGGGCTTCCCTTGTGGCTCAGCTGGTAAAGAATCCGCCTGCAATGAGGGAGACCTGAGTTCAATCCCTGGGTTGGGAAGATCCCCTGGAGAAGGGAAAGGCTACCCAGTCCACTATTCTGGCCTGGAGAATTCTATACAGTCCATGGGGTCACAAAAAGTCGGACATGACTGAGTGACTTTCACTTTCACAGGTTAGCTTAGGAAGCAACAATTGTTTCACAGGACAAGTGTTATCTCTTATCTGTATTTTTTAAGTATGTGTTCCTTACATTTTTATTGTTTGAGTATTAGTTTTCATTCATCTGAGAATGATATTGCTGACAAGATCATTTCTTAATTCAGGGATATATAGGCATAGAGGTTAAATTTCATTAAATATTAACTTCCAGGACATTTTCAAATTCTTTTGTATAGTAAAAATATTACTGTGTAGTGAATGTCATTCAAAATAGGTTCAGGGTACTGAGAAATAATATTTTTAAGTAATTGATTTATTTTGTATTGAAATATAATTCATTTACAATGCTGTGCTGGTTTCAGGTGTACAGCAAAATGATTCAGTTATGCATTTTTTTCCAGATCTTTTCTCATATAGGTTATTACAGATATTGAGTAGAATTTCCTGTGCTATACAATAGGTCCTTGTTGATTATCTATTTTATATAGTAATGTATATATGTTATTCTCAAATTCCTAATTTATCCCTCTGCCGTTCCCCTTTGGTAACCATACATTTGTTTTCTATGTCTGTGAGTCTCTTTCTGTTTTGTAAATAAGTTCATTTGTATCATTTTTTTGGATTCAACTTATATGTGATATCATATATTTCTTTCTAAATAACTTAAAAGAAACATTCTTTAGCTATGCAGGCCAATGATAGACTTTAGGCACAGTCATTTAAAAAATTCATATGGATAAAATCTAAAGCTGAGTCTCGTGAAAGACCCTTACTTAAGTTTTCTAGGCCTTCTCTTCATAAGCTGGGCATAAAATCATTGGTCCTATAGAAACCTTGTGAGGATTAAATGAGCTCATGATTGTAAAGCCCTGGGCATAGTGTCTGGCACAGAGCAAATGCCTAATAAATTATAAATATTAATATTACTTATCTATTATGAATCTGTCACTTTAAGTTTTCTCTTTTAAAGGAAGTTTTCTGGGGTTCCCTGCTTTCCTGTTTCTTATAATTAATGGATCCCTTACATTCCTGCTTGCGTGTATTCGGTTGCTAAGTTGTATCAACTCTTTGTGTCCCCATGGGCTGTAGCCCACCAGGCTCAGACTCTGTCCATGGGATTTCCTAGACAAGAATACTGGAGTGGGTTGCCGCTTCCTTCTCCTGCTTAGACTTAGTTAAAATTGTGAATTTGGTGGAGTTGGGCTCCCCTTCCAGCACACCTTATTCCCCCACGCGCCAGCACCTCCTAAAGTCCTTCTTCTTGGAAACTGTGGTCATGGGCAGCTTTCACCACAGCTCCGCTCAAGATGTGGCAGATACTGGCTTAAACAGCTCAGAGAATGCAGCTCAAAGTAGATGAAGAGAATGGGGTTTGAACTCCTGAGATCTTGGTTCACTGTCTTTGTCTAAGTTAACTCAAACTTCTTTTAGGCCCCAAATCCACCTCTATGAATGCTGGGAAGATCGACTTATAAGTGCAAGGGCTTTTGGAGAAGGTTATTCAGACGATAGTTATCAGGAAGCCCCATCTTTCAAACCCTTTACAAAACTGTAGCTGACAGAAGGGTGCCCCAGCCCCCCTCTCCTATCCCAGAAAGAGCTAATCATACTCCTTCTTGAGCTCCCGCTATACATACCTCTATCATAGCATCTGTCTGTGGGCCTTAGACATGCATTAGACATTTTCCTTTGTTTTAAATTTTCAAAACACTGTGATTTTAACACTCTTAGAACAAGCAGAAGTAACATTGAATCACATTTCAAATTGGTATAACTTATTTGTACATGTCATATTTTACCATGTTTCCAGTAATCTCAAACTATTCTTTTTTCTGCTGATATGTTAAAACACTAAGCAGATGAAATAATTTCAGCACTGAGCATGTTGTAATGTGGAGGGGAAGAGGTCATATCTTCTGCGGGACCTCCCAGAGGCTGTAAGACCCTGTGGTTTTAGCTCTGAATACACTGTGTCTAGTATCTGATACACAGCAGGGGCATGACAACAGTTGAGTAAACAGTTGAAAGAAAATTCTTTAATAGGGACGCAGGAGAACCTCAAACCTTCAAGATCTAAGTGAATCTCGTAGCAGCAAAGATTCAGATTCCATAACAGGAGGTGAGGACTCTATTCAGGGTTTCCTAGAGCTCCAAAATTACACTGAGTGCATAGCCACTCAGCATTGTGTGCATTTCCACACAAGAAAGTGTGTAACCTCTTTTCATTGCAATCATTCACTTCTTATATAGACAGTAACTCTAAAAAGCACTCCTTGTCATCATATATCCACGATAGCAAATCTTCTTTTTAAAAAGATAACAAAAATAAAAAAAAAACACCCTGTTGTAGAATTCTTTCTGTATTTAGACAAACATTCTAACTATAATGAACTTGGTTTGTTTTGATTTATGTTATCCTGAATTTATCCTACATAGAATTCAGATGAACAAACTCTTCCTGTGTTTGTTGCTTTGTTTAACCCCAGTTGTCCCAACTTAAATAACATGGATTCTAGTCTTTGAATTTTTATCTGGCTTAATAATAAAGCTTGTAGTTGGTCTTCACTATCTGGATTACAGTGGAGGGGAAAGAATTGGACTTCAGTTTTATAATTCTTTTAATCTTGGCCAGTGAAAGCTTTCTTTAGCTTCTTGTGTAATGTAAAGCTGAAATATCCATAGAAATCATACTGCATTGTGGGCTTGTCCTAAAAAGTTCTGAGTCAGTAAAGGAGAGAGTTGGGAGGCTCTCAGGCAGAGGGGGTGTGAGGACCACCCCTGCTGCTTCACTGAGAGATGAAGCGAAAGTGAAAATTGCTCTTTGAGACCCCATGGACTATGCAGTGCATGGAATTCTCCAGACCAGAATCCTGGTAGCCTTTCCCTTCTCCAGGGGATCTTCCCAACCCAGGGATCGAACCCACGTTTCCCGCACTGCAGGATTCTTTACCAGCTGGGGCACAAAGGAAACTGAGAGGTGAAGGGCTTATTACACCCAATCCTAAATGATTGTGTGCAGAAAGAGCTGCATAAATCCCAAATGTTGGTAGCGGAGGACCTGTTTGGCATGAAAGAGCATTTCCTTTCTTCTTTGACCAGTAAAGAAATAAAAATTATTGTTTCCTTCCTTTTATTTCAGAGAGTAGTTAGTCTAGGAGAACTGTTTAGAGAATTTTGTCTTCCACAAATGTGACTTGAATATCACACATTCTTTTCCTCCTTAAGATAAGAGATGGACACTTCTGTGTCGAAGCCTTCTCCCAGCGCCTCACCTGGGTCAGCCTTCTCCCTCTGCACGCTCAGTGCTCTTAGCCTCTGACTAGTTTCTCACGTCTGTCCCGTGTCCTTGGCATTCTTGTCGCATAGAGCTGTGTCTCCTTTACTAGCTATGTGTCTCCGCTGCGGAGCCATGGCTCACCTGTTTGTACGGTTGGTTACTAGTAAACACGAAACTCCTGAAGTTTGCATGATTCCTGCTTTTCTTAATGCATAAGAGTGGACTCAAGGCCATCCCTATAACACTGTCCCTCTCACTCTCTTGCACTGCATTGGGAAGAGCCCTGAGTGTGCCCGGGGGACCGCACTAGGCATGAGAGTGTCATCTGTCATGTGTTGTGGGAAAGGAGGTGGGGGGAGGTTGAAAAACACAGCATTAGAGAATAAGCTCTTTAATCAGAATGTCTGTATCTGACTAATTTTGTAGCCCACCCAGGGCTCAGTGTGATGCCTCTCACAGCATGAGCTCAATATGTTTCCTGCGTGAACTGACAATGCAACCCAGTGAGTTAATACATTCCAGAAACCCTTATTCTGAATAAGGGGGAAAAGTAGGCATTTTGGAGTTGCTTTAGCATCATATTTCAAAAAAGTGTATTTCCTTCTTAGGAAAGGCTTATTTGGGGTAGAAATTCAGCCACACCTTGCGCACTGCCCACCAGTCCCACTGTCCAGAATCATCGGGTGCAAGGGTACCTTTCATAACCCACCATCACAATATCAGGCCTCGTGTGTTTCTGCCTAGGTAGTTCTGGTACAATTATCAGAAGCTATTACCCTTAAGTCTCACCTATTCTCAAGCAATACATGGCTGATGCTGTCATCTGAGGACTAAGAAATATTTGTCTAGACGTTTGATCCAATCTGTATTTTTATTTAATGTGTAATTGGCGAGAAAATAGCAAAGACAAATTTAAATGCTTGCATCTCTAACCTTGTCACAGTGTCTGAGCATTCATTCATCATCATTATCTTGGATTCCTGCAGCCAGCAGACTTCATAGGAAAGCAGGCACTGAAACAGATTAAAGCCACGGGGCTGAAACGGAGACTGGTCTGCCTCACCTTGGCAACAGACGACGTTGATCCGGAGGGAAATGAAAGCATCTGGTATGATGGCAAGGTGAGTGCTGAAGCCCCATAGCGAGGGGCCACTGCAGTTCTTCTGAAGCAGAAACCCCTTGTCTGTGTTTCTGTTTACAGTTTTTTTTGCTAGGTATTTATCTACTGTTGAGATGACACTCTTTTGGATTCAGAACTGACAGTCAAGAGACAGAGATTACTTACCTGAAAGGAAAATGTGAAATGTTGCCCATTTTGGAAAACATCATGTTCTATATGTTTTAATGAAAGACAATAAACTGTGAGACCTGAACACACTGGTCAGCGAGGAAGGTACGATTTAGAAGGTTAGGAGGTGAAATGGCCTATTGACTCGCCACATCCGTATCAGTGAATACAAGAGAAAGATTTTATAAAGAACTTGGTGTTCTGACTTAGCTTCTCTGGGATCTTTCAGAAGGAGGCAATTCTGACCTCAGCACATTAACAGAAAAAAAAAATTCAAATGAAAATTTTTATGACAAGGGAGGGTAGAACCTTAGAAAGTAAAATGGAAATCTTTCAGTTCTTCAGGAGCAGTTAGATCACCTTCTTCTCCCTTTGGGATGCTACATTTCATTCTCTCTCCTGGTAAAGCTAGAGTTCGATAACTTATCAACAGAACTTTACTTCCTCCCTCTTTTATGACTAGTTATAAAACCCACTTTGGCTCAGCATTTTGCTGTGTTTTACCTGGTGTTGCCAGACAGTGTAAACAATCTGGCTGCAATGTAGAAGATGGGGTTTGATCCTGGGGTCAGGAAGATCCCCTGGAGAAGGGAATAGCAACCCAATCCAGTATTTTGGTCTGGGAAATCCCACGGACGGAGGAACCTGGTGGGCTACAGTCCATAGGGTCGCAATGAGTTGGACACATCTTAGTGACTAAACAACAAACAACAACAACAAAAACAACAACCAGACAGGGGTTATCAGGCAGAGACAGTGCGGCAACCAAGGGGCCTTTAAGACTCACCTAGTAGCTGTTCTGTATGGAGCAGGGTCTGCTCGGCCAACATGCACAGATTCAGAGATTCTGTGCTAAAGTCTTTTCTCACGCATTGCAGCCTACTTAATATTTGTTTCCATTTTCCCATCAGTTCAGTGACAAAAAGCCCTGGTAGTGGGGAGAGCCAGTGGGACCAAATCTCAGCTTTCAGTTCACTAAAGAAATGCCATCTGGGCTAAGGGGTCACTTTGACATGGAGCTAACATGTACAGATTTCCTTCTTGTGCTGGATAATTTTCATGTCATTCCATTTAGTTTTATAACTACCCTCTCAGATACGTATGATCGTTCCCATTTAAAGAGGAGGCTTTGGGATTCAGAGAGATTAAACAGCTTGCTTGAGGTCACACACTATGACATGTGGCTGGCAGAGGTGATTTCTGACCCAGGTACAGTTGGCCTTAAAATTGCTTATGCTGTCTTCTAAGCCGTGTTGAATCCCCCCATTTCCTCCCTTCTCTGTCTCTGATGGCCTCTGTATTCTCCTAAGCACTTCGTTGTATACCCACAGATCCTGCACATCTCGGTAACAGATGGATGTCATAGTCGATACTATGAAGCCAGTGGATCTTTTCTCAGATCTGGAGCTTTTTCTCAAATGCCTCAGCCTTAACTGTGTTGAGTTTGCTCTTCTGTTTGTACCGTACTTACTCTTAAATCACAGTCTCCACTTCCCCTTTCTGTTCCAGATCCCTGGTTCAGTCCTCTTTTCTTAATGTGTTCTTTTTCTGGTTTCAGATTTGCCCATGATTTCCACTTAAAATCCCTCTGCCATTAGCTAACTGCATGAGCCTCTCTGAGTCTCTGTGTTCTTATCTGTAAAATGAAGCCAGTGAGTGCGATAATATCTAAAGTTCTTTCTGCCTCTAATTAATTTTTCCCTTGTCACTGTATTTCATCCCCCACCTCATCTTTGAATTTGTTCTACATTTTGCACTCTATTCTCATTCAACTTTCTTGGTCTTCTGATATGGTCCACACCCATCCTTCTTCTGGCTGTTTCATTTGGCCAGGGAATGAAGGACAGATTATGTTGTAACATTCTGTATGCAACCCCACCACTGACCATGATCCACTGACAGATTTCTAGTCATCTTAAATATGACCATACCCAAGTTAAAAAAACTGAAATCCTGTACCTTAAACATATACAATGTTATATGTCAATGATAGCACAACAAATCTGGGGGGAAAAAAGAAAAACCCTGGAAACCCAAGTTCTATTTTTAAATTTTATTTCCTTTGCCCTCTCTGTGTACCAAATTATCTTGTTATATTTTTCATCTTTCCATTACATGCCATCTGTTTATAGAGCTGCCAATCCAGTTGCAATTTAAGTTATTAATAATATTTCTCAGGGACTCCCCTGGTGGCCGAAATCTTGGGCAAATCTGAAACTAGGGACTTTCCTGGCGGTTAAGACATTGCCTCCCAAGGCAAGGGTTGTGGGTTCAATCCCTGGTCAGAGAGCTAAGATCCCACGTGCTACATGGCCAAAAAGCAAGACAGAAAACAGAAGCAATACTGTAGCAAATTCAAAAAAGTCTTTGCAAAAATATTTTTTAAATTCTTCTCTTAAATTTCCTGATATCAGCGTGATGCTTAAATCGTTTTATCATGGGGGTGACCCTCTTTGACCTACTTTATACTCTAGAATGATATGAAATCTTTTTTTGATTTTTATTTCCTGACTTTATATGGACTTACACTACCTTTGGTATTTGATATTATATTCTTGCAGGTAGATATTTGCAATGCTAGCAATAAGATTGATTGCTAGCATTGCAAACATTATTAATTTGTTTGTTCAACAAATCTGAATGTCTGCTAAGTGACAGCAATATTCTAGGTACCGAGGGTGCAGCAGTGAGCAAATCAGACAGTCACTGTCCCCGTGGAGCTTATATTCTAGGGAGGGGAGAGACAGACAATGAACATTAAATAAAATAAATAGCACGTCACAGGGTGATGAGTACTTTGGGGAAATGTTAAGTCTCACTGGGAGATGGCAGTGCTGGAGGAATGGATTATGATTTTAAGTAAGGTTTCATTTTTAAAAATCAAGGCAGAAGAGTGTGCATGCTGCTGCTGCTGCTGCTAAGTCACTTCAGTCGTGTCCGACTGTGTGTGACCCCATAGACGGTAGCCCACCAGGCTCCTCTTTGCCTGGGCTCTCCAGGCAAGAACACTGGAGTGGGTTGCATACTTCTCCAAGAGTATGCATGAGAAGGGTTTTAATTAGTTTTTTTTTTAAAAAAAAAAAAAAAAAAAGCTTTGCTGGGAAATAAGTTTTGAAAAAAAACTTTTTGATAAGGAAGTTGGGAAAGTTTAGAAATTCTTCTTTTTCATTATTAATAAACTAAAACACACAGGGATAGCCAAATAAATATATCATCCAATTTAAATTATGTTCCCTCTTTCAAAGACTATTTACCATGTCTCTTCTCTATGTCTGTTACAGGCATCTTTAAGTCTAATAATTAAGAAAAGAATGAGACAATGCTAAAAATAAATGAAGCTTGTTTACGTTGGTAAAAAGAAGGCCGACATTTGAGTTCACAAAGAATATGAGACTCTATTAGGCAGAGGGTGAAGACAAGTTGTTCTCATGATTCACTGAGCAAAATGAAGCAATGAATTTGATTGAATTTGGAAAATGTTAAAGTAGAATGATATAAAATTTATGCTAGGGAAACCTTTCCCTGGAGACATAGTAATAAGATCAAAGGAAAGACTAGAGTTCTAAAATACTCTGAGATACCAATTCCTGGATTAGAGAGAAATTAAGGGAGAAATAAAAGTAATCAAACAGAACACATTCAATAAATATTTTAAGAATAGCATTCACAAAATAAACATGCTATTTAAGTTACTAATGCAGAAATAACTGCCAGATGAATTATTGGTGGATTTTAAGAGATGGGGAGACCTGAGGAAATAGGGCATGCAATCTCTGAAGAGGGATTGTAGGTTTTTGATCCAGTGAGTTAGGGAATTTGACCAAGAGATTCGCTTAGGATTCTTCCTGTTCTCTTAAGATGCCCAAGAAAATCAGGTTAACTTTTCCAGAGTTCCAAACGCAGATCTCTGTTTTAGAGATCTGGAAGTGAAGCCAAGTTATCAGTATCTTTCAAAAAGCAATGGTTAGAACTCCAACTACCTTGACCCAAATCCCAGCTTTATATCATGGAACTCTGATCTAGAGTAGAAAAACCATTTTGAAACATGTGTGTTATTTCAGAAATACCTTAGCAGCTAATAATCTACCTGAGAGAAGCTTTTACTAATGAATGCATTCACATTATAAATCACCATAATAAGTTCAGAAATTATATGGAGAGCTTCTGATTTGGGGTTTCAATGAAATAATTAAAAACTGGAGCTGCAGAGATAGGAGCCTGTATTTAACGTCATAAATGTGTAAGCCTCTAAAAGACTAGAAATGCTGTGCCATGACTGTTGCCTGTTGTGCGCCCTTTGCTGAGGCAGCTAAAACGTCGCCAGGCTGCTTCTTGCTCATGGATGTTTTCAAGCACGAGCTATACACAACCACTGTGCTAGGCAGCGAGGCTGTAAGGATTAGTGAGACATTGTGTAGCCAGGAGAAGCCGTTTTGAATTGGGCTATAGATCATATTTTGCTTTTGTTTTCTTACTTTTAAGATATGTGGCATTTAAATCTATATTGTAATTTTTTTGGCATTTGACTCTTTCTTGCATCTAGAGCTAAAGAAGATAAAGTTAACATTTATTTAAGTGCCTAGCAGTTATCAGGAATTGTTAAATGCTCTATATATTCATATGGGCTTCCCCGGGAGCTCAGCTGGTAAAGAATCCATCTGCAATGTGGGAGACCTGGGTTCGATCCCTGGGTTGGGAAGATCCCCTGAAGAAGGGCATGGCAACCCATGATGGCATTCTTGCTTGGAGGCTCCCCGTGGACAGAGGGGGCTGGTGAGCTACAGTCCATGGGATCTCAAAGAGTCAGACATGACTGAGCAACTAAGCACAACAACAGCGATATTTATATAGAAGATTCACTTTATGTTGACTGTTGATATATTAGCAGTTTAATTCAGCACTCTTCTGACAGGTCATTTTCTAAATGCTAACAGGAACAGTTGGCTAGGTTTGCTTTAGGATTTTTAGGTTTTCCTCCTTTTTATCTATTACTGCCATGCTAGATGGAAGAGAATTTTTTGAATTTTAAAATGGAAATATGTCATTCTTCCTATCAAATCACTTGGCATGAAACTGAGCAAAATAAATAGATATATATTCTGAGAAGTGTCTTTCATAATTTTAAACTTTCATTAATCTGCTAAAAAAAGTGAAGTTTTTTCTCCTGGTATTATCCTCACAGACAGCATATCATAAAACTTTGTAAGTTGAACATATCTTTTGAGAGTTTTCATCTGAAGAGGAAGCACACAGTTCAGTTCAGTCACTCAGTCGTGTCTGACTCTTTGCGACCCCATGAGCCGCAGCACGCCAGGCCTCCCTGTCCATCACCAACTCCCGGAGTCCACCCAAACCCAAGTCCATCAAGTCGGTGATGCCCTCCACCCGTCTCGTCCTAGCTGTGAGCAAGATGCCGAGGGTGGTGGGGCCTTGTTTTTCAGGTGGTTGGCAACACGACCTCCGGGAGCTATAGTTACCGCATCCAGAAGAGTCTGGCTTTTGCGTATGTTCCTGTAGAGCTCAGTAAAGTGGGGCAAGAAGTTGAAGTTGAACTATTGGGCAAAAATTACCCTGCAGTTGTCATACAAGAACCCTTGGTGCTAACAGAACCAACCAGAAGCCGGCTTCAAAAAAAAGGTGGAAAGGACGAAATTTGAAAAGACTTTGAAGAGGCAAATGTATTGTGGTTGCAATATGCTTGTACTCAGAATTATAACTGACTGGCTGGGGAATGGGGAAACCAAAGATTTATTTCAAAATCATCAAAATCTAGATTAAGAATTCTAAAACCTTTCTCTTGTTTTCTAAGGAAGATAGAATAATGGATGAATGATTTACATTGTTTCAAATAAAGATACTTGAAATCAATGTTTTTGTTATCCTATATTGTTGTATATGAAACTCCATTAGCAAAACATTTAAGTGATTGCTAATATAGAAAACATTATATAATTTTAGAAACATTTGCATATGGTTCTTGTTAGCTGAAAACAAATTACGCTTTACATAAAAACAAATGCAGTATTGATGGATTTACTTCATTGAGAAATACTCATTGAATAAGGTATCATTTTAATTTTTCATAACATGCCTAGGAAGAAAACAGTAAAATTTAATATTGGTATGTGTAACATTTTTATTCAGTTCCTTGAGATATTTATTTTCTTAATGACTTCCCTGAAGGCAGTTTTATGGGACATCATTACTGTCCTTTCAAAGGTTGTTTTAGAAGAGAAATTGCAAAAAAGAACAGAGTCTTCCAAAGGAAGTGGTACTTGTAAACCTTCTGAAATGAAGCTGAAAAATAAATAGATTGTTCCAGGACAAACACAGCTTGAATACTGAACACCTCTCTTTGGGAAAGAATTAATGCAGGTTGACATTACATTGTGCTGTTCTGGATACCATTTCACAAACTGTTGACAAAGCAGGTCAAATAAGAGCTTAAGAGCTGACAGGATTGCCCTTACCACTGTGTATAGCAAGAAAAAAAAAAGCCGTTTAGAAATAACTCTCTGATACACCTCTTGAAATTATTTGCATTTAGTTGAATAAATAAAACATTTCAAAAAATTGTTGTTTGTCATTTATCATTTGTTCTGTGCACACATTTACCTCCTAGGAAAAGTTCAATACATGCGTATTAAAGAAAGCTGAATGTGAAGCATGATAAGATACTGTAGTTAGATTTTAAAATAATTTCTTAACTTGTAAGTTTTTTAAATGTGCCAAATTTACACGTAAATTTTTATAAAAGTAGTCATGTATTAGAACCTTCCAACTTGCTATTCATTTATCTTTGGTATCTCCTCTTACGTAAGAAATGAAGAAAATCCCTTTGAAAACACACATTTTCTAATTATCAAGAGTATTATCCAGACCCTTTCTCTCAGCTCTGATATAGGTATAGGTATTTCTCATTCTTTGCCTTTCTGTAGCCTAATTGCTATTTGTGTTAAAACTAATGAAACAATTGAAAAAATATAAAACTGCATTAGTAGTACAATTTAATAGTTACCTAAGTTATAACTTTTCAGTGATGAATTACTAGAAAATTATTTACATAAAATATTATGATATCAGACTCTAATCAAAGGAACAGTACCCGGAAGGAGAAGGCAACTGACTATGCAAAAACAAAATTTTAAAAAGTGGTCATTTTTAAAAAAAATAAAATTCAAATTTCAAAGAATGCCAGGAGAAACATCAAAAGATTCTGATCTTACATTGCTAGAAGAAATCAGTAAAGAAGTATTTGAATGTCTTCACCTTTTCCACCAAAAATTGGGCACTTGCTCTAAATCAATAGATTGAACAATGTTAAAGTTTGTTGTCAGCCATTTTCCCCAATTTTTAGCAGATGAAGAAAAACTTTAGAAATGTTTACTGTATGTAATGTAAATGTATGATGAATTTTCTGATGAAGATATTTTAGTGGAAACTTTTAAACACAGACATGTTTGAAAGCCACTATAAATGTTCCCAAAGCACCAAAGACAGTATTTCAATTCCTGGAGTTTGTTGTGAAAGATTTTTATGAATTTCTGCCAAACTTGTACATCTGTTGCTCATGTAAAAGAAAATTAAAGGCTTAAAAAATATTCTTCAATAAACTTTGCGAAGATAACCAGACAAATCTGGGTATACTGCCTGGTAAACATTAATGTGTGAAGAAGAAAAAATTCAGTGAAATCACTACAAAGTTTAAAAAAGAAAAGGTTTATTATTCACAAGTAGCAGACCAATTTGTGAGTATAAATATTCTCCTTTTTCAAAACTAATATAGTTTAAAAATATTAATTTCTTTTTTATACTATAACATTTATTTCTATTTTTCTTATTACTGGCCTGACTATATATCCAAAGTTTAATAGAATTTTTTTATCCTGTGTATTTTTTTTCCTGGTAGTTATTATTCATTTCATTATTATTATTAAAAATAGTTATATGGGACTTCCCTGGTGGCTCAGACAGTAAAGTGTCTGCCTACAATGCAGGAGACCCGGGTTCAATCCCTGGGTCAAGAAGATCTCCTGGAGAAGTAAATGGCCACCCACCCCGCGTACTCTTGCCTGGAAAATCCCATGGACGGAGGAGCCTGGTAGGCTACAGTCCATGGTGTTGCGAAGAGCTGGACACGACTGAGTGACTACTATTCATTTCATTATTATTACTAAAAATAGTTGTATAATGTAAAAGAGGGAGAGAATCACTAAAAAATGGTCTTCCGGGCTGGCTTCTTCTCTCATGTCTGGCACCTATCTAAGGCCAATGGCAACACCGTAGGGTGGCAGGGCACTTGTTTCCATGTGGCCTCACTATGTGATTATCTTGCCAGGTAGTTCAAAGGAGGGAACTTAACATGGAAAACCAGTGAGAGATGCCAGCTGCCAAGCTGACACTATGACTCATACGGGTTGGAGCTGCTAGTGGGAGCTGGAACCATAGAAAAGGTATATCCATGTCTGTAACATCCTGTTTCTTGACCAGAGAAGTGGTTACTTGAGTCTGTCCACTTTGTGAGAATTCGTTGACCTATGTACACTTTTGTGCACTGTTTTAAGCACACAAAAAATGCTATGTCAAAATCTTTTTACATGAATGGTACTATTTTCCACTCTGTACTCTCATCTAGTTGGTTTTGAGGAGGCGATAAGCAACAGGCAGGATAAGGAGGTCAAAGGCGTTTCAATTTGAGTTGGCCATAGCAGTTTTTAATCAAATTCTCAATTTCAGACACTGGGAGAGTTTTCAGAGATAAATGAATTATCTCTTCTTTTTAAAAAACGGATCCTCTTCTTCTCAATACGCATCCTTACACTAACACACAAAACAAAATCAACAATAAATGGAAGATACTTCTTAGAATTACCTTCCTACATGCTTGTAAGCTTGATGATTCTTAATGCCTTGACAGTAGTTAGCACTGATGGCGGTTAATGCATATAACTGATGCATGTAACTACTGGCAACTTAAACTCATCTCCAAGTTTAAAATAGGACCTTATAGGCTTTTAAGAAGACTCTGACCCTCTCTGCTTCCCTTGTGGCTCAGTTGGTAAAGAATCCGCTCGCAATGTGGGAGACCTGGCTTTGATCCCTGGGTTGGAAAGTTCCCCTGAAGAAGGGAAAGGCTACCCACTCCAGTATTCTGGCCTGTACAGTCCATGGGGTCCATGCGGTCACAAAAAGTCAGACATGACTGAGCGACTTTCACTTCACTTGACCCCCTCACTTAGATATGGTAGAAATAAATCCCATCCCAAATCGATTTTCAAAACTAAGTATATTTTGAAAATAGTTTAATAGCTAAACATCTAGAATGATAAAGTTTGTCTGTTCTTCCTGATGTTCAAGTCTATCTCCTTCTGGACTATTCAAAGTAGTAATGGGCAATGAGTAACACCGACCACAATTTACCACACTTGGTTAGTAAACTTCAGTTTTCTCTCTGAAGAAATGCCTCTTGCCATTCTTATCTCTACCGCAACGGTTAAACCTTTAGAGAAACATGTTTAAAACTGTTCACCCTTGGGACGCAATACTTATCATATTCAGAGGCACTGACACCAAACAGGTTGAGACAAGCATTGAACAGAGACTTCATGACTTCTGAGCACAGCGTTTAGCCCATTAGAACCATGACAAGAACCCAAGACTCTGCAAACCAGAGAAATAAGGAAGTGCAGCAAAAGCATCTATGTGATTTCCTGTTCATGGGGCATGTTTATTCTTGGCACTCTGTCCTAACTTAAAATGCATTTTACTTTTTGTTTAAATATAAATTATGTTACTACCAAATTGTTAATAATAATATTACTAGGAACAGATAATACAGGCTCAGAGTTTAAAATTTCGATGTGAAGGATATATTGTGAAAGTTAGTTTTCCTCCTCTCCCTGTCCAGGGTCAACCGCCTATCAAGAGACAACCAATGTTATCATTTCTTCTAAATCCTTTATGAGATTCTCTATAAGTATGTAAACATTTATCTCTTTCAATATATGAATATATGTGTGTGTGTACACACATGTATACATGTAATTTTGTTGTTGTTCAGTCACCGAGTCATGTCCAACTTTTCGTGACCAAATGGACTGCAGCATGCCAGGCTTCCCTGTCGCTCACCATCACCCAGAGTTTGCCTAAGCTCATGTCGATTGAATTGGTGATGCTATCAACCATATATGTAATTTTAAGCAAATTAAAACATACCAAGCATAATGTTCTTTGCCAAACTTAAAAAAAGTAACAGTATATCTCGGAGATTATTCCATATTATCCTTTTAAATGATAGCTTAGTGTCTCATAATTATTTTGACCAGGCCTAGCTATTTACCTTTTTCTAATAAAAATAAGGCCAAAATGAATTTCTAATGCATATGATATTTCTCACATAGAGTATATCTGGAGGATAAATGCCTACAATTGGGATTAAAGTGTATGTACATTTTGATAGATATGCAAAATTGTTCCCTATAGGGGTTATGCCAAATATCACTTCTGTGATTCATATATGAGGGCTTGTTTTACCCAAAATAGTCAAGTTCTCACTAGTATCAGTGGTATACTCTTGAAATTTCAATTTGTATTTCTC
Source organism: Budorcas taxicolor (assembly GCF_023091745.1). Lineage (NCBI taxonomy): Eukaryota > Metazoa > Chordata > Mammalia > Artiodactyla > Bovidae > Budorcas > Budorcas taxicolor. The sequence continues at coordinate 10,223,833 of NC_068919.1, read as the reverse complement.
CTTTGAGTGAGGTTAAACATATATTCACATAGTTAATAACCACTTACATTTCATTTTCTGTAAACTATTAGGTTCCTATATTTTGCCTACTTAAAAGTGGATGTTGATATTTTTCTTACTGACTTTAGGAGTTAAAAGATTTTAAAGTATGGGCTAAATAGGTTTTGTATGGGTTAGAATGTAAATCAGGTGTCTCTAATATCTTTTCTATGTAAAAAATATATACCAAGTTCCAAGCACCTCATCTACCAAACAATTAACTTTAATACCTATTTGTGAGTTGGGAGCAGCCTTTCTTTCAGTCCTAATTTTTGCATTTTCAAATTGATTGGAATGTTTTTTATCTATATTATTTTATGCGCTTATGTAGTCGGGAAACCCAAAAAAGATCAATGACTAGATTAACTCAAACAATAAAATAATTATTTGGCAGAATATAAATTACCATGTAGAAGTCAGTAGCCTTCATGTCCACAAATAACAACAAGTTAAAAGATAGAGGAAAAGTTAAAGAAAGCCCCATTTCAGTAGCAACAGAGAAGATAAAATACTTCGGCATAAATTTAACAAAAAAAGTACAAAGTCAGTATGAGGAAAATTTTAAAACACTTCTAAAAGACACAGATGTAGACCTTAATAAATGAAAGATAACCTCTTATTTTAGATAGGCAATTTCATATAAAGACTTAAGCTGTTCTTAATTTATAAATTTAATGCAATTCCAATAAAATACCAACAAACAGGTTGATTTAAAGTTTATGTAAAACATGCAGGAAGAGTCAGAAAAATATTAAAAATTAAAAGCTCTGAGGAGTCAGTCCCCATCACTCATTAAAACATATTGTAAAGCCTCTATAACTGAATATGTGAGGTATTGAGTTCATGAGTCAACAGGTAGGACAGAGGAATAGAAAGCCCAGAAACAGACCCACACATAAGATGGATTCTTTACCAGCTGAGCCACAAGGGGAGCCCCAAAATACTGGACTGGGTAGCCTACCCCTTCTCCAGGGGATCTTCCCAACCCAGGAATCGAACTGGGGTCTCTTGCATTGCAGGTGGATTCTTTACCAACTGAGCTATCAGGGAAGCCCATATAGAAATTAAGCATGTAATAAAGTTTGCATCTCATATCACTGGAACAATGGTGGACTTCTCTATTCTTTTTATGAACAGTGGTGGGAAAACTAAGTAACCATTTGGAAAAAGATAAAATTAGATCCCTATCTCACATCATACACAAATATAAATGCCAGTGGATCAGGGATCTAAATGTAAAAACTGAATACAAGTACTAGAAAAAAATACGAGTGCATTTGACTTTAACATTAGTGTAAGGAAAATCTAACTATGACTCAAATCCAGATGCAATACAACAGGAAAATATTGATAAATTTGCCTGCATAAAAATAACTTGGGCATGTCAAAAACGCTATAGCAAAATATTTGACAGCAGACAAACTGGGAGAAAATATTTGTGATGTCAATCACAGAGGTAATATATCTAATAAAGAACTCTTTAAAATGATGGGGAAATGACCAAAAACCCAATTGAAACTGACATGGACCGTTCACAAAAATAATGTAAAAATGTCCTTTCAACATAAGAAAAGATTTTTAACCTTACTCATTATAAGAGAAATGCAAAAATAAAAAACCCACAAACTATACTGAGGTACTATTTTTCTTATTAGATTGGCAAAAATTAAAAGTATAGTATTTTTTTAATGACTGGTGATAGTGAAAATTAATACAACCCATATACATACAGAAAAGGGGAAAATAGAATTGGAGGTATTCACTTGAACTCATGGTTTTATATTTGCACACATGTATCTATATAATGCATGTATGTAAGTACATAAATGGGGGCTTCCCTGGTGGCTCAGATGGTAAAGAGAGTGCCTGCGGTGCAGGAGACTCGGCTTTGACCCCTGGGTGGGGAAGATCCCCTGGAGAAGGAAATGGCAAAGAGGTAATGTATCTAATATATAAAGAACTCTCTAAAATGATGGGGAAATGACCAAAAACCCAATTGAAACTGATGTGAACAGTTCAAAAAAATAATGTAATAATGTCCCTCCAACATAAGAAAAGATTTTTAACCTTACTCATTATAAGAGAAATACAAAAACAATCACAAACTATACTGAGGTACCATTTCTCTTATTAGATTGGCTAAAGTTAAAAGCATAGTATTTTTTTTTAATGACTGGTGATAGTGAAAATTAACACAACTCATATACATATGGAAAAGGGGAAAATAGAATTGGAGGTATTCACTATGAACTCTATCTTTAGTGAGAGGTCCTACAAGCAGTGAGTAACAATGAGTACACCTACAGCACAGATCTTGGGATTTTTTTTTTTTTTTCAGGTAGGAATACTGGAGTGGGTTGGCATTTGCCTTCGCCAGGGGATCTTCCTGACCCAGGGATCAAAACCACATTTCCCATGTCTCCTGCCCATGACTGCATTGCTGGTGATTCTTTACTTGCTGAACCATCAAGGAAGCCCTTCAAGAAGCCATCCTCCATTAAAAGGCATCAGGGTTCCTTGGAGAAGTGGATGACTCCAAGGTTGGGGAAGGAAGAATATAAGATAAATCTAGAATATCTTGTACCAAAAAGGAAAGGAGTACTCAAGGATTGAATAGGACTTCCCTGGTGGCTCAGACGGTAAAGCGTCTGTCTACAATTCAGGAGACCTGGGTTCAATCCCTGGGTTGGGAAGATCCCTTGGAGAAGGAAATGGCAATCCACTCTAGTACTCTTGCCTGGAAAATCCCACGGACAGAGGAGCCTGGTAGGCTACAGTCCTGGGGTCGCAAAGAGTCGGACACGACTGAGCGACTTCACGTTCACTTTCACTTTCAAGGATTAAAGAGGACATGCTGAAAGGACACTGGAGGCAGATTGAAGGGATACCCACTGGCCAAATCAGAAGAAATTTGAGCACTGAAATAATTAAAGTGTTAATAGCATACTGACTAAAGTAAGAATCTGTGAGTTCATAGTGATATAAATAAATAAATGGGGAAGAACATTACGTTCTTCCTTATAGTAGAAAGACAACTGGTAATTATAGGAAGAATGATGGAATTAGAAAAGCACCAATAGGCAACCGTCCTAATGTTAACTGGAGTAAGAAGCATCGGGGGTGCTAAAACTAATAAGCAAATGCTTTAGGAATGACAGAATATATACATATTCTCAAACTATTGCCCCCCAAATAATTACTAATTACAAAGGGGAAAATAGTAACTTTACAGTGAAGAAATGGCCACCTTAACGAAGTTCTCAAATAATAAAGCAACTCAGCATGCACTTCTTAGTAAGAAGCATCAAGAATGCAACATCATTTTCTGCAATATTTCTGCACAAACCCATAACCTGAGTCTAATCATTAGGAAACAGCAGACTAACTCCAACTAAGAAAATTTATAAAAACTAGCCAGTACTGTACATCACAGGTGTTCAATATACAGATGAAAATTAACTCTTTTTCATTAACTCAGGTGCACATTTCCAGAGCAATATTAACATAAGCTTGTTCCCATCAGGACCTGGGAAGGCTCAGTGCAAGTTTAGTAGTTTCTAGAGCAGTTGGTCAAAGCAAGAATTGTTCTGCAGATTAGTGGCCACTGTTTAGGCAATTTGATTTCTATCAGGTAGGGTAGGCAGGAACAGTTATGGGGAGAGGGACATGCAAGGCCACTGTGGAGAATTCTCAGTCCTTTAAGGTTTCTTACAGGGTGTTTAAATGAAATTGTCAAGCCTTTACATAACAAGACTCAAGCAACTCTTCAGAATTATTGTCTTTGGTATAAAGAAAAATGCACCTTCTGCAACTCTCATACTTCTTAGTCAATCACTTCGTGTAGAAAAAAGAAAATGTCATCGATATTATTACTTTATGCCCTGTGAATAGAAACTAGGAAAATCAATAGAAATTTGCATTGTTATTTAAGCATTAAAATATCCATGGCAAAGAATTTTACCTAAAATAATTTATCAGTGAAATAAAAATTTTAATGATTTAAAAAATTACTTTAATGCTAAATTAAAATTTTTTCCTGTCAATTATTTTTATTCCACCAGAGATGAAAAGTGGATGTAGCATAAACTAATCTACATCTGCAAAGAAAAAAAAAAATTCTATGTAAGAGGGAAATAGTCTAAAATGTGCTAAAGTATAATTATTTTTGAAAAAGATAAAATCATGACCCTTTTGCATATATAAAAATGAATACATGTAAAAGATCTTATTTAACTCATTAATGAGAAAACTGGTGAAGTGTTAATACCAGTTCAAAGAACAATCCAAGGAACAGATCAGGAATATGACCTGTGTCAGTGGAGGCAAAACCTCTTTCTGCGGCCTTGGCAGTGAGGGTGCCGCTCCACTGAATAGAATTCATTTGCATGTATATAAACCTGGTGGCTCAGATGGTAAAGAATCTCCCTGCAATGCAGGAGACTCTGGTTCAATCCCTGGTCTGGAAGATTCTCTGGAGAAGGAAATGGCAACCCACTCAGTATTCTTGCCTGGAGAATCCCATGGACCAAGGAGCTTGGCAGGCTATGCGGTGGCAAAGAAACAGACAGGAAGGAACAACTAACACACACGATGAGTTTTCATCGCCTATAGCTGGCTGGTTATCTACAACCTGTAGGTTACCTACAACCTATGAAGTTGTAAAATGATCCCCATGGACTCAGATGCAGATAACTTGCAAGGATGCTGTGCAAAATGTCTTCGCAAACAACTGTTAACAGTTCTTGTCTGTCTCCAGACACAGAGTAGGCTGTCTTGATGGCAATGGGAATATACTGGTCATAAGGCTAACTTCCCCATTCAGTGAGCACGTGGCTAAGGGAATCTTTCCTTCCATCCACAGATTATTTCAGGCAAATTAGATATTTTATTTCTTTGGTTCACTACTTGATTGTGGGGGAGCCAGCTGGTGGCTCAGACAGTAAAGAATCTGCCTGCAATGTGGGAGACCTGGATTCCATCCCTGGGCTGGGAAGATCCCCTGGAGCAGGGCATGGCAACCCACTCCAGTATTCTTGCCTGGAGAATCCCATTGACAAGAGGAGGCTGGCGGGCTGCAGTCCGTGGGGTCGCACAGAGCCAGACACGACTGAGCGATTAAAGCTCCAAGAACAGCTCTTAAAGGGAGCATGAACCAGACAGGTTAATGAGCTGCTCAGCGTCCAAACAGCACCTCAATCAACGCCCAGTGTAGCCTAAGTACAACTGCATCTGTAAAAGGGCCCCGTGCAGTCGGAGTGTGTATTTGACCTTTTTTTTTTTTTTTTGCTGGTGGGGAGGAAGTGGCTTCACAGGCCTGCGCTATTCTTAAATGAATCGGAAACATCCAGACCTCTTGTCTCTTCATCGTTCTCCCATCTGCACGACATCGGGTTCTTTGGTCAGAAATAATTCTGCTAGAAATAAGTCACGACCTTTAAAACATCATAGCTCAAGATCTGGAGTCAGAACTGAGTTTGAGTTAGGCTCAGCCAACTACAAGCTTCTTTATTGTTTATTTATGGGGGGGGGGGGGGGGTAGGCAGTAATTGTGATTCCTGGCAGCCAGGGTTGTTTCAAGACGTAAAGAAATGAGGGATGTGAAAAATGCTTTGTAAGCTGTGAAGAATTAGTAACAAGAACAGATCTGCTCTCTTTCAGGGGTGCCACGAGGCATAGTTCTTTCGTGGAAAGATAAGAAGTCTTGGCTGCTTTCCAGCACCCACGGAGTTGCCACGGAGCACGGCAGCAAGCACGGCCCGGCTTCTTCCAGGCTGACTCCTCCCCACCCGCCCGCGTCGGAGTCGGCGGGCGCGGGTCTCCCCTGCCCGCGGCCAGCTGCGGGTGAAGTCCCGAGCCGGGGCGGGGCGGGCCCGGGCCGCCCAGTTCCTGCTTCTATAAGCCGTGCCTGGGGCCGGCGGCGCCGCCACAAACGCCGGCACCGCGGGCGGCGCAGGATGGGCGCGCGCGGCGCCGCGAGCCCGCCGCGAGGCCCCGGGCCGCTCCTCCCCGCCATCCTTCCGCTGGGGCTGCTGCTGCTGCTGCCGCTGCCGCCGGGCTCGGGCGCCGGAGCCGGCCGGCCGCCCCACCTCGTCTTCGTGCTGGCGGACGACCTGGGCTGGAACGACGTGGGCTTCCACGGCTCGGCCATCCGCACGCCGCGCCTGGACGCGCTGGCGGCTGGCGGGGTGCTGCTGGACAACTACTACACGCAGCCGCTGTGCACGCCCTCGCGGAGCCAGCTGCTCAGCGGCCGCTACCAGGTACGCAGCGCCCCGGCGCCCGCCCGGCCCGCGAGCCTCTCAGAAGTGGGCCCTGGACCCCGAGAGGGCCAGAACGGCCGGCTGCGTCCCGGGCCTGACTCTCGCAGGGGCGGCTTCTCTCACGCGCGGCGCCGCGCTCGCTCCTCCCAGGCCCGCAGCCCGCGGAGGTCTCTGCGCATGCCCCGCCCCAGGGCGCGCCCCACCCCCCCCACCGCGTCCTTCCGCGCCCCACCGCTCCCGGGGGGTTTTCTGCCTTCGGTTTTCGGAAGGTCCCAGGAAGGGGCTTCTGGGCAAGGCCAGCTGCAGGGCATTGCGAGTCAGTAGGCAGAAGACCCGAGTGGACTCTGCCTAGCGGCCTTAAACTGGGAGGATGGAGAGAGAAGGGAGGGGCCCTCAGGAATGGAGCAGGGGGAGATGGGGAACCAGGAAAGCTGGGGTGCGGGGAGGTGGGGAGGGGATAGGCAGGTGGTGGGGGGAGGCGGGCGGGGGGCGCGTTAACAGGGAGGAAGAGTCCGCAGTGGGGCGGGTTTTGTTTCCCTGCGAACCCAGTGGTCCCAGGTTAGGACTGCCCTACCAAAGGTTTCCAGGGCCCTGGAATGAAAACCAGATTGATATTTCTTGGGCTGATGACGTTCCCCATCCAGGGATCAACCCGGGTCTCCTGCAGGCAGATTCTTTACTGTCTGAGCCACTAGGGAAGCCCCAGACAGCATTTCGAATACCTCTGAGACACTTCTCCAAAGAGGTAGGGGAAGGTCAGCGTTACATATGATTTTAGTGAAGGCTGGGGTGGTGTGTGTGCAGTCAAGTACACATTTTTGCAGAGGCTTGCTGCTAGTCATGAGTTAATGACTTTAGTGCTTTTCTGGATATGAGAAGATTTAAGACTTGGGCTGATAAAATCTTCTCCTGGAAATATCTAACTCTCTGAAGGCCTGCAATGCCAATTTTTCCCAGAGCTCAGACTGCCTTATTGCTAATCTCAACCCTGAACTCCCCTCAGGGGGTACTGAAGGTCAGCAGCTGTAGTGGCTTGTGACCCAACCCTTGTAGAGACAGATGGCAAATGCCAGTCCTTAGTTGGCAGAATCACATAGATAGAAAGTGGTAAAAAGCGTTGTGTGCCTTTCTTGTATCCGCTAGTCATCTCAGGCCTCTAAAATTGGATTTTTTTCTTAACCTGAATAAGATTGATGTTTTGTGATTATGAAAAATACAATAAACAGGTACTGCTTGAGAACACAAGCATACCTCCATATGTACTATTTATTCAACAGCCCCTTACTGTGAGTTACAGGGATGTGCTTGAACCTTGCCCTTCCAAATCTGTGTTCATGTAGCCTTTCAGATCAACTCTAGCCTCCTGAGATCAAGGGAAGGGAAGGGTTCACTTGCAGTAAAGGTTTGCATAGTGGTCTGAGACTTTTAGAAACAGAAAAGATAAGACTGAAATGCAACTCAAGGTTTGCAGTGGAGGTAAAGGATGGTTCTCTTCACCATCAGCCCTAAGTACTTTCCACAGCTCTGACTGGCTGCTACGTGGACTCAGGAATCTCGGCTCTAATGCAGATCTCACTCTGGACCCTTTGTAGGAGTAAGGTGCATCTGAGTAAAGAGGGGAACCAAGGAAAGACAAAATCTGCCCAAATGGTTCTACATTTGATCTGAACTAAGAAAACTGAACTCAAATTGCAGAAGAATGGGAGGGCCATTTATTTCTCCAACTTCCTCCCTTCCAACAGTCTTGAATAGGAAATCAAATACCACACTTTAAAAATTTGTTCATGTAACTGACTGCTTTTGCCCCTGAGCATTCTCCCTGATCAGTTACCAACATTTTATCTTTGGGGGGAAAACAAATTTGAGTGTTTAGACTACCCGGAGGTTAAGAAGTGAAAGAAGGGTAAAGGCTGCTTACCCCAAAAGAGTTTAGAGACCACTCACTGCAGCAACTAGCCTCCCGAAACATTTTGCTTGACTTTTCTCCCCTGTTTTATTCTGACTTCAAGAGACTCAATTAGAAATTATCTTGGGTTAGTAAGCATTTTCTTTTTTAAAAATTATATATTTGAATTGGAGGCTAATTACTTTACGATATCATGGTGGTTTTAGCCAAAGATGGAGAAGCTCTATACAGTCAGCAAAAACAAGCCTGGGAGCTGACTGTGGCTCAGATCATGAACTGCTTATTGCCAAGTTCAGACTTAAATTGAAGAAAGTGGGGAAAACCACTAGACCATTCACGTATGACCTAAATCAAATCCTTTATGATTATACAGTGGAAGTGAGACATACATTTAAGGGACTAGATCCAATAGACAGAGTGCCTGATGAACTATGGACAGAGGTTCGTGACATTGTACAGGAGACAGGGATCAAGACCATCCCCAAGAAAAAGAAATGCAAAATGGCAAAATGGCAAAAGCTGTGAATAGAAGAGAAGTGAAAAGCAAAGGAGAAAAGGAAAGATATCATCATCTGAATGCAGGGTTCCAAAGAATAGCAAGGAGAGATAAGAAAGCCTTCCTCAGCAATCAATGCAAAGAAATAGAGGAAAACAATAGAAAGGGAAAGACTAGAGATCTCTTCAAGAAAATTAGAGATGCCAAGGGAACATTTCATGCAAAAATGGGCTCAATAAGGACAGAAATGGTATGGACCTAACAGAATGAGAAGATATTAAGAAGAGGTGGCAAGAATACACAGAAGAACTGTACAAAAAAGATCTTCATGACCCAGATAACCACAATGGTGTGATCACTCACCTAGAACCAGACACTGATGTCAAGTGGGGCTTAGGAAGCATCATTACAAACAAAGCTAGTGGAGGTGATAGAATTCCAGTTGAGCTATTTCAAATCCTAAAAGATGATGCTGTGAAAGTGCTGCACTCAGTATGCCAGCAAATTTGGAAAACTCAGCAGTGGCCACAGGACTGGAAAAGATCAGTTTTCATTCCAATCCCAAAGAAAGGCAATGCCAAAGAATGTTCAAACTACCACACAATTGCACTCATCTCACACGCTAGTAAAGTAATGCTCAAAATTCTCCAAGCCAGGCTTCAGCAATACTTGAACCGTGAACTTCCAGATGTTCCAGCTGGTTTTAGAAAAGGCAGAGGAACCAGAGATCAAATTGCCAACATCCGCTGGATCATGGAAAAAGCAAGAGAGTTCCAGAAAAACATCTATTTCTGGTTTATTGACTATGCCAAAGCCTTTGACTGTGTGGATCACAATGAACTGTGGAAATTGTTCAAGCGATGAAGACCTGACCTGCCTCTTGAGAAACCTGTATGCAGATCAGGAAGTAACAGTTAGAACTGGACATGGAACAACAGACTGGTTCCAAATAGGAAAAGGAGTGTGTCAAGGCTGTATATTGTCACCCTGCTTATTTAACTTCTATGCAGAGTACATCATGAGAAACGCTGGGCTGGAAGAAGCACAAGCTGGAATCAAGATTGCTGGGAGAAATATCAATAACCTCAGATATGCAGATGACACCACCCTTATGGCAGAAAGTGAAGAGGAACTAAAAAGCTTCTTGATGAAAGTGAAAGAGGAGAGTGAAAAAGTTGGCTTAAACTAAGATCAGAAAACTGAGATCATGGCATCTGGTGCCATCACTTCATGGCAAATAGATGGGGAAACAGTGGAAACAGTGGCTGACTTTATTTTGGGGGGCTCCAAAATCACTGCAGATGGTGACTGCAGCCATGAAATTAAAAGACGCTTCCTCCTTAGAAGGAAAGTTATGACCAACCTAGATAACATATTCAAAAGCAGAGACATTACTTTGCCAACAAAGGTCCGTCTGGTCAAGGCTATGGTTTTTCCAGTGGTCATGTATGGATGTAAGAGTTGGACTGTGACGAAAGCTGAGCGCCAAAGAATTGATGCTTTTGAACTGCGGTGTTAGAGAAGACTCTTGAGAGTCCCTTGGACTGCAGGGAGATCCAACCAGTGCATCCTAAAGGAAATCAGTCCTGAATATTCATTGGAAGGACAGATGCTGAAGCTGAAACTCCGATACTTTGGCCTCCTGAGACGAATAGCTGACTCATTGGAAAAGACCCTGATGCTGGGAAAGATTGAGGGCAAGAGGAGAAGGGGACAACAGAGGATGAGATGGTTGGATGGCATCACCAACTCAATGGACCTGAGTTTGGGTAAACTCCGGGAGTTGGTGATGGACAGGGAGGCCTGGCATGCTGTGGTTCATGAGGTCTCAAAGAGTCCGACACGATTGAGTGACTGAACTGAACTGACATGAATCAGCCACAGGTGTACATGTGTGCTCCGTCCTGAACCCCCTCCCGCCTCGTTCCCCATCCCATCCCTTTGGGTTGTCCCAGTGTACTGGCTTTGCATGCCCTGTTTCATTCATTGAACTTGGACTGGTCATCTGTTTCACATATGGTAATATACATGTTTCAATGCTGTTCTCTCAAATCATCCCACCCTCGCCTTCTCCCACAGAGTCCAAAAGTCTGTTCTTTATGTATATCTGTGTCTCTTTTGCTGTCTCACATATAGGGTCATCGTTACCATCTTTCTAAATTCCATAATATGCAGTGTTTTTCTTTGTTACTTCACTCTGCATAATAGGCTCCTGTTTCATCTACCTCATTAGAACTGATTCAAATGTGTTCTTTTTAATGGCTGAGTAATACTCCATTGTGTATATGTACCACAGCTTTCTTATCCATTCGTCTGCCAATGAAGAACTAGGTTGCTTCCATGTCTTGGCTATTGTAAACAGTGCTGCGATGAACATTGGGGTACACGTGTCTCTTTCAATCCTGGTTTCCTGAGTGTATGTCTAGCAGTGGGATTGCTGGGTCGTATGGCAGATCTGTGTTCAGTTTTTTAAGGAATCTCCACACTGTTCTCCATAGTGTCTGTACTAGTTTTCATTCCCACCAAGGGTGTAAGAGGGTTCCCTTTTCTCCACATCCTCTCCAGTATTTATTGCTTGTAGACTTTTGGAGAGCAGCCATTCTGACCAGTGTGAGATAGAAACTCATTGTGGTTTTGATTTGCATTTCCCTGATCATGAGTGATGTTGAGGATCTTTTCATGTGTTTGTTAGCCATCTGTATGTCTTCTTTGGAGAAATGTCTGTTTGGTTCCTTGGCCCATTTTTTGATTGGGTTGTTTATTTTACTGGTATTGAGCTGCATAAGCTGTTCGTATATTTTTGAGATTAATTCTTTGTCAGTTGCTTCATTTGCTATTATTTTCTCCTACTCTGAAGGTTGTCTTTTCACCTTGTTTATAGTTTCTTTCATTGTGCAAAAGGTTTTAAGTTTAATTAGGTCCCATTTGTTTATTTTTGCTTTTATTTCCATTACTCTGGGAGAGGTGGATTATAGAGTATCTTGCTGTGATTTATGTCAGAGAGTATTTTGCCTATGTTTTCCTCTAGGAGTTTAATAGCTTCTGGTCTTAAATTTAGATTTTTACTCCATTTTGAGTTTATTTTTGTATATGATGTTAGAAAGTGTTCTAGTTTCATTCTTTTACAGGTGGTTGACTGGTTTTCCCAGCACCACTTGTTAAAGAGATTGTCTTTTCTCCATTGTATATTTTTTCCTTATTTATTAAAGATAAGGTGTCCATAGGTGTGTGGATTTGTCTCTGGGCTTTCTATTTTGTTCCACTGATCTATATTTCTGTCTTTGTGCCAGTACCATACTGTCTTGATGACTGTAACTTTGTAGTATAGTCAGAAGTCAGGCAGGTTGATTCCTCCAGTTCCATTCTTCTTTCTCAAGATTGCTTTGGCTATTTGAGGTTTTTTGTATTTCCATACAAATTGTGAAATTATTTGTTCTAGTTCTGTGAAAAATGTTGTTGGTAGCTTGACAGGGATTGCATTGAATCTATAGATTAATAAACATCTTCTTTTAAAAGAGTCAATATTTCTGGGCGAGCCAAGGAGCCTCACTGGCCTCAGATGCTATATTCTGGTACCAGTCTAAGCATTTCACATGTGTTAATTCATTTAAGTCTTACAGCAACCCAGTGAAATAGGTCCGACTGTTATCATCCCTATTTGATAACAAGGAAAATGATCAGGTGGTTAAGAAACTTGCTGAAGGTCATGGGGCTGGTGAGCTGTGGATCTGTGAATCAGGGTTTGACCCAGGCAGTATAGGTCTATAACCATTACACTATCTTGCCTACTCAGACTTATTTAAAAATATCATTGCAAGAGCTGCTTCAGGTTTACTAAATAATCTCTCTCTCTCTTTTTTTTTTTTTTTTTTTTTTTAACATTTAGGTCATTCCTAAACATCTTGATGAGAAAAATGAATCCACTACATTTCAAGTTAGGAATTCCCTATGTTAAATGTAAAGTGAAAATGGTGAGACAGGTTTTATTTCAAAATGAGTCATGTGTTTTGCATAATTTTAGACAATAAAATGATGAAATTTTTTGACTCTTTCAAAATTAGATACTTGAAAGAACTGCTTAGTGGTCTTATCTGTGAACTTGGCACAGACAGAGATTCCCCTTCCTTAATCATCAAACTTGATTAGAAAAGTGCAAAGTGATAAACAAGTTTTGAGTGATTGAGCTTTGTATTCCCAAGAAATGCTGAGTTTTAGGTTTTTAACTTGTAAGAGTATTTACTGAAGAGGACTAGTAGAATTTTGAGATGTGGGTTTCAGTCTTTGCCATGTCAGCCTTCAGACTCTGACCTCAAAGGACATGATTTTCCACATCTATAATATATGAGAGTTGGAGTGAGCTCTCAGGCTCTTTTTAGCTCTAGATTTCTTTGATTTTAAGACTCTTGTGTTCACTGGATCAAGTTTCTAACTTCAGAAAAGCACATATACCCACTGTCTCCACCTACTGGTAGAAAGAGAGATTAATCTTGCTCAGCAGTATCTGCTTGACAAGTTGCAGGAGCTGCTTGCTGTGAGGCTAGGAACTTGTTGAGAAAGGAATGTGAATTTGACCTTTTACGTTGAGAAGTTTAATTTGCTCAGAATCCTCACATCTGAAACTTTTGCAGCTTGCATACGTTGGTGAAAGTTGCGCAGAGTGTGGATGGAGGGGTGGGGGCGGTCGACAGCGGAGGAGCTGAGTAGCTCCTGCTGCTCCAGGGACTGGAGTTCAGGTGTCTGGGCACTTTGGCTAGTTTTCTTCCCACAGTCTTATGACTCATTCATCCCCTATTTTAAAAATCTTTGAGAAATCTGTATTTTATTTATATTTTGAATAGGAAATCCTATTCTAATTCCCCATATCCTTGCCAACACTGGTATAGATTAGATACTAAACCCTCGTCAGACATATGATCTGTGAATATTTTTATCCCTAAGTTTATCCTATGACAGTACCACATTATCTCTCTAAGGACAGATATATGAGGGTACAAACTTGCAACAGGTAGTAAATAAGATTTAGAGATCTAATACATAGCACAGTGGATACAGACAATAATATTGTCTTATAAGCATGAGACTTACTAGGAGACTATAAGTTAATGATTCCAACCAGTAAAAGAAGACAATTATATAATATGATAGAAGTGCTAATTATCAGTACAGTGGTGATCACATCTTAATGTATAAAGGTATCAAATTAATATGAGACACATCTTAAATTTATACAGTGTGATGTGTTGAATATATTTCAATAGAGAACACACATATCCTAAGCCAGGGATTATGAGTTCATGTCTCACCTGGGGTACCAAAAAAATTAAAAACACATGTACTAAAGATGTTTATAAAGGTGGGAGAATAAGGAAATAAAAATCCTTCAACTTTTCTAATAGAATTTGTATACCACTTTTAGTTAGAACCGAAGACTTGAAAATCCTGAATTTCCTTATTCTTACAACTTGACTTTATTTGCTACAAAATGTTCATCACATCTCTGCACTCCCAGGTCACATTTTAAGTGTGGCTGTCTGTTCTCAAGGCGACTTCACCGCTAGGTTGCCCTGCTTGTCTCTGACCCAGAGGGGCACCCGATGTTGAGCAACTAAATGAATGACTTTGCTAAGTGCTTTAACACTTGTGTGTTTCCTGAAAGAGCTCACTGTCTTAACTGCATAGGGTTGACAGGTCATTTCTAGTGCCCTGGCTTCCTTTTTAAGAAATTAAAAGGATGAAAGGGTCACAAAACTGGTAAGGGTAAGCCTTTATAGAAGCAATTCCTTCTCGGGGTGAGGGGGGAACAGTAACTTTGGTCCTCACCTGGGAACATTTGTACCTTGGGAACTGAGGGGGCCACTCCACCAGCACTCTATAAACCTTGGCAGAGGATAAAAGCAATGAAAGATGATGCCAAGGTTTCATTCTTAAGGGACCCATGCCACATTTCTCTTCATCACGTTGATAAGCGGACAAGACACTTTCACGCCTTTTCACTCACGCCTGTAGCAGAACCTTGGACAGGAAATCTAGGAAGGAGGCTGTGTGGGAGCATGGTGGGTGATATTTGACTTTTGCTTCTAGTTTGCTTTAAGAATGTGAGCAGGGAAGACCCCACAGCTGCAGGCAGAAGAGGGCGTCGCTCACCGCGGTGTGGAAAGAGGAAGCAGCTCCGTCTAGGCAGGCTCTCACCTCGCTGCGGCTTTTCCTCACTGCCTCATTCCTCGTGTCCTGTCTGCCCAATCAAGTACATGGTCCTCAGCGTCTCCTGTCCTGGTCGCCTCTCCCTGACTCTAAGAAGTGGGGCAAAGAGGAGTCAAGAGTTGGAAGAAAGGGACGGAGTCTCGGGAAAGGTGGTCACACATTGCCTGCCTGTGCTTCATCATGTCCAACTCTTTGCGCGCCTACGGACTAGAGCCCATGAGGCTCCTCTGTCCGTGGGATTCTCCAGGCAAGAGCACTGGAGTGGGTTGCTGGGCCCTCCTCCATGGCATCTTCCCCACCCAGGGATCGAACCCATCATTCTTAGGTCTCCTGCATGGGCAGGCAGGTTCTTTACCACTAGCGCCACCTGGGAAGCCCAGTCACACATTAGGAGTGTTCATATGACTTACTTCCCTGGTGGCTCAGCTGGTAAAGAATCTGCCTGCAATGCAGGAGACCTGGGTTTGATCCATGGGTTGGGAAGATCCCCTGGAGAAGGGAATGGCTACCCACTCCAGTATTCTTGCCCTTCCCTGGTGGCTCAGCTGGTAAAGAATCTGCCTGCAATGAAGGAGACATGGGTTCGATCCCTGGGTTGGGAAGATCCCCTGGAGAAGGGAAAGGCTGCCCACTCCAGTATCCTAGCCTAGAGAATTCCATGGACTGCATAGTCCAGTGGGTCGCAGAGTCGGACACGACTGAGCGACTCTCGCTCACTTCTGACTTATTGCCAAGGTATCCAAGGAGTGAGCCGTAAGAGGAGCATGTAGTCCAGAGGCCACTGGGGCCTCCGAAGAGAAAGCACTTGCTGGTCTTTATTCCTGTGCTCATTTGAGGGGAGGAGTAAAGGATGCATCCGCTTCATACTGACAAACAAGACAGCTGCCCTCTACAGCAAACATATCGGGGCTTCATTGTAGGAAGGGGAGGGGGGCAAGGAGGGGGGATGACTTGCTCTGATGGGTCTTTTGTTTTTATTGAAGCCGTGTTCTTTCTAAGCCTAGTCTGAGCCCAGAGGCATTTTCCCAAGAGGGAAGGGGCAACTGGAGTCCTTAGTCTGCAAATGTTGAAGATATTTTTTTTTAATCTAATTTTTACCTTTTTTACTTCCCAAATAATGGGAAAAGAGGGAATAAAAAGTTCAGAGTTGAGTGGAATATGAATCATTGACTTACAGGATTTTTAGGTTGGTTGACACTTGAAGTTTGTTATTCCAAGAATCACTCTGAGCATAAGGTGTTACTGTCTGGTAGCTCTGTTTCCTTATTCATATCACTTTTTTTCTAAAAATTCTTTTTGCTCCTTTTCATTCTGGGCTCTTGCCTGGATTTATAATTTAAACAGGAAGGCAGTGAAACAGCGTTTGCCTTGTTTATTCCTTTTGAAAACAACATCCCTTTGTGGTTTAGTCAGAGATTTACACTCTGCACTAATCAACACCAAAATAAATAGACCCTCAAAACTGTCAGTGACGCCAGCCAGTTCTGCAGCCGAATTCTGAAGGACTAGGCCAGATGGCAAAGCCAGGCCCCCTCACACATAACGTGTGTTCTGTCGCTCTTGGCGTCCGCAGTGCGGGCAGCTGACCGCTTTTTAGAAGGCTAAGTGGGAGGGAGCAGATTCTCCACTCTCCATTTGTTCAAGGATAGACCCTAAGGTGGCAGGAGTGGTACTCAGCCATGGTTAAAACCTGTAGTGCTCTGGCCCAGGCCCAGGCTGGCACTTCTGAACTCCTGGCTGGCCCCCAGCATGGTCTGTGATTGTGTTCTGGTCATGAAGCTCTCCTTTAGGCTCCCTGGTGTATAACGTGGAAGAGCAGAGCTGCCCATTTTTTCGGAATTTTCAAGTATTGCAGCAGGAGGTGTTGCCCAAATACAGGGCTTCAATGAGTTCATCGTGCTCCGATCAGACTGACAGGCAGAATCCTGCTCTGTTCCCGTGGATGTTATCTCAACACTACAGAAATTCAGAGAAATAGCATCCATTGCCAGTACACACGAATGCAAGTACATTGCCAGTACACACACACGCAGGAAAACTTTGCTTTTCATGTCAGGTTTTGACTTTAGACTTCCACCTTGTTCACCTGCAAAGAGATTTTTGGCTCTTTGAAAATTCATAACTGCGTCGTCAAAGTGCCAATTCGGTAAAACAAACCAAATATCCTTCCGTCATATGGAGAATGGAGTAAGAAATGGCAACCCACTCCAGTATTCTTGCCTGGAAAAATACCATGGACGGGAAAGCCTGGCAGGCTGCAGTGCTTGGGGTTGCAAAGAGTTGGACACAGCTGAGCACACACGCATGCCATGTATGCAGCAGGGTCTCCCTGGCCCTTGGGAGAGAGTATTATAAAAGAGTAACTGAAATCCAGTGCTCTGAGCTTCAACAGATCCTTAATCGACAGACTGCCTATGAGATTCTGATGTGGGAGCCATCCTCTCTCCTCCCCTTCCAGGAGAGTGTTTGTTTGTTTGTTTGTTTTTAATTCTCAAGAGACCACCCTGATAGTACCAAGATCTACATGGGACAGAATAACTTACAGGGTCAAATACATTTTTACATGCAGCAAAATATGGAAACAAAGATTTCTCATCAGTTTTCTCCTAGAAAGCACCCAGAGACAAGCCAGGTCCTTGACTAACTCTGCAGACTCTTTGCCTTTGTGGAGGGAATCCTTGCCATTCAAGTAAAATCTTAGGAGAAGCTGTTTTTTGAGGCTTTGTTTAATGAAGAAGAGACAGCTACAGAGAGAAAGTAACCTCTGGACTCTCCTATGCGATCGGTAGGGCCCTCTCCATTCAGTGCTTACTCTCCAAACACTGAAGGCAGATGTTAGAATGGAGTTGTTTTAGATGCTGTGGTGTTGCCAAGGCGATGCTTATTTTTTCTTTTGATTCTTCTTGGTGCTTTATTACCATCCTGCCCCGTGAAGCATGGCATGGCTCTATAGTTCGGTGCTAAACCGAAGCGCAGTTCTGTATTTGCCTGTTTACAACTTCTCTACACACTACAGCTTCCTCACTGCAAACAGTGTGTGAACAAACCAAAAATATGTTTTTGGCTGTGATCCAGACTTTGGCTTCCGCTCCCCGAGTCATGCCATAAAATGCTCTGTCGAATAAATTCTCAGGAACCGAAAAGAACGTTCCCTGCGCCATAGGATTTTAGATAATAGAGGAGGCTTCAGCTGACCACCTGGCGTGGTGCCCATGGCCTTGGAAGAGCAAATCACACAGCATCCCCTGGCAGTGCTTTACAGCGACCAGAGATCAAGTGATGGATGAACTTTCCATTTAAAGAAATTTGCACATAATGTTTATCTCCACTGGGTCTTTTGAACTCCGTAAAATGTTATCTTTCCGTATTCTCTGCTGTTGCCAGTTAGTATAGATTATGAAGTTTTTGAAGCCAGGATTAATTTTCTATTGAGTAAACTTCTAGTGTTAACCATGGACAGAATCCTATTATTTGAGATGTGTGTGTGTGTGTGTGTGTGTGTGTGTGTGTGCATGCTTGTGTATGTTTAGAGAGCGATGTCTCCCTTTCCCAGCCTGGATATAGTCACATCCTTATGATTCAGGATCCTGGTTGGAAAGAGATAGCATATTCCAATTAGGATCATTTAGGGAGAGTTTATTCACAAAGGGACTATTTTTATTTTATTTTACTTTTTTAGTTTTTTAGTTGCAGCATGTGGGATCCAGCTCCCTGCCCAGGTATTGAACCTGGGCCCCCTGACATGGGAACTTGGAGTCTTAACCACTGGACCACCAGGGAGGTCCCAGGAGCTATTTTTAAAAGGTGCGAATGTGTTGGGGAAACAAACAGATAGTGTATGACTCATTGGAGCTGTTACTGCTCCTAGACCAGAAGGGAAGGAAAGGAAGAGGAGAGACCAGAACCTGGAAACAGAGAATCCTGTCGAGAAGGCCACTTTCAGAATGGCCTGCAGAATGCAGATAACCTGGCCACTCGGGGCCATTCATCTCTTCCCTCCCTCCAATCCCTGTCTGGGCTCCCCAATGACTAAACCCGGTCAGAACCAGGAGGTGCAGAAGGTTTTTAATTTGGTCCCAGTAGGTCGATTTCCCAGGCTGAAAACAGGACAAAAGGCAAACTGGGGATTTGGAGGGCAAGTGAAGGGCATCTGAAACATATCCTAGCATAGAGGTCCAATTATTCCTAGGGAGGGCACAAAATCTGAGTAGAAAGTTTAAACTCGCTTTCATGTTTAAATAGCTTTACTGAGGTGTAATGGACATGCACTACATGTTAGTCCTCAGTCGGGTCCAACTCTTTGGGACTCCATGGAAAAAAGTAGCCCTTCATGCTCCTCTGTCCATGGAATTCTCCAGGCAAGAATACTGGAGTGGGTAACCATTCCCTTCAAGGGATCTTCCCAACTCAAGGATCGAACCTGGCTTTTCTGCACTGATGCAAATTCTTTACCATCTATGCTACCAGGGAAGCGATAAACTGCATATAATTCAACTATACAGTTTGCTAAGTTTTGATATGTATATGCCTGTGAAGCCATTATCACACCATCAAGTTAACAAACATATTTTCACCTTCAAAATAAACTCACTTTAACATTTATAATATTCCACATGGTCCTTTTAGGGGGGCATGGAAAGATATCATGAAATCAAGCAATAGCAAATACATTTCCAAAAGGATTGGCTCTGGACAGGCACACAAAAAAATGAAATTCAAGACAATGTCAAAGTTTATGAGAAAGCTATTTAATAGTAAGTAGTTTGTAATACATTAAAAAAATTGTTTGAAGGTTTTTGTTTTGTTTTTGTGTTTACTTCATATCTGTTTCAGTTCAGTTCAGTCGCTCAGTCGTGTCTGACTCTTTGCGACCCCATGAATCGCAGCACGCCAGGCCTCCCTGTCCATCACCATCTCCCAGAGTTCACTCAGACTCACGTCCATCGAATCTGTGATGCCATCCAGCCATCTCATCCTGGGTCGTCCCCTTCTCCTCCAGCCCCCAATCTCTCCCAGCATCAGAGTCTTTTCCAATGAGTCAACTCTTCGCATGAGGTGGCCAAAGTACTGGAGGTTCAGCTTTAGCATCATTCCTTCCAAAGAAATCCCAGGGTTGATCTCCTTCAGAATGGACTGGTTGGATCTCCTTGCAGTCCAAGGGACCCTCAAGAGTCTTCTCCAACACCACAGTTCAAACGCATCAATTCTTCGGCGCTCAGTCTTCTTCACAGTCCAACTCTCACATCCATACATGACCACTGGAAAAACCACAGCCGTGACTAGATGGACCTTAGTCGGCAAAGTAATGTCTCTGTTTTTGAATATACTATCTAGGTTGGTCGTAACTTTTCTTCCAAGGAGTAAGCATCTTTTAATTTCATGGCTGCAGTCACCATCTGCAGTGATTTTGGAGCCCAAAAAAATAAAGTCTGACACTGTTTCTACAGTTTCCCCATCTATTTCCCATGAAGTGATGGGACCGGATGCCATGATCTTCGTTTTCTGAATGTTAAGCTTTAAGCCAACTTTTTCACTCTCCTCTTTCACTTTCATCAAGAGGCTTTTTAGCTCCTCTTCACTTTCTGTTTATTGCCATGAATTTAAAACAAAGCATGTACCTGCTTAAAAATTGAAGACCCCATAGAGCTTATGTTTATGTGGTTATCCCTTTCAAACTTTACCATATTAAAAATTAAAATAAAAATTTTAAATATTTTTTAATTCATTGAAAAATGTCAATAATAATTCTATTACATATTAACATAAATAGCTTGGGGAAAATAGGCTATTTTGTGTTTTCCAAAACAAAAGAATTATGCAAGAAGAGTGATCGCTGTTTTATATTTTTGTATGTTTTCTATGAATAGAAACTAGCTAGTTTATGACATTATATCTGCTTCTGTGTTCAACCAGTGCAATAAAGTTGACCCTTGAACAGCATGAGTTCAAACTGTAAGGGTCCACTTATATGTGGATTTTGTTTACTGAATATGTACTATGATGCTGCATGACCTGTGGTTGGTTAAATCCCTGGATGCAACCGACTGTAAAGTTATACTCAGATTTTCAACTGCATGGAGGTTAGTGCCCCGTCCCCCCAGTTGGTGAAAGATTAACTATATAGTTTTGGTAAGTTGTTGAAGAACGTCTAGCTTCACATAGACATATAGTTGGCAAAGGGAGGGTTATTTTAATGGCCTTTTCATATAATTATAGACATTCTATTTTAATATTACTCCAAGACTCAACACATGATCATTTCTTAAAGTTGGTTGTGTGGTGCTTGCCCCGTAGGCAGACTTGTATGAACAACCCCTAACCTGTCGTGTGGGTGGCCATTTTCTTTTTTAAAGAAAAATTGGTCAGTGTCTTTTGAAATTATGGTTTCTATAAGGTAGAATAAGAAATGCAAATCCTCACCTTCATTATACCCTTTAAAAAACTCAAGACTTGAAAAGTTATAGAAGCTTCTTCTAATCAAACACCAGCTTTTCACATGCATAGGAATTAGAACACTTTTTCCTTGATAGATCCACACTTCACATTATCGCTACCCTTTTGAAGTAGGAAGTGAAAAGTTAATGGTTTCTAACATAATTCCTGGATAAATATTTGTAGAAACTATCTAACATTTGTTAGAGTGCTTTTATTCATTTCTTTCAAAATCTTATTTATGTCTATTACCTTATTTTGAATGAGTGATAAAAATGCCTTTTAGAAATGCCTTAAACTGGTACAGAAACAGAATTAAACATTCAGGTCCACAGATATGTCCAATAAATTAGGCAACCACTTTATCTGCTTGTGTAGAATGTTTCAACATCATTAATCCATAATTTTATGTTTATCTCTTTTAAGATCCACACAGGTTTACAGCATCAAATAATCTGGCCGTGTCAGCCCAGCTGCATTCCTTTGGATGAAAAACTCCTGCCCCAGCTTCTAAAAGAAGCAGGCTACGCTACCCACATGGTCGGAAAGTGGCACCTGGGAATGTACCGGAAAGAATGTCTTCCAACACGCCGAGGATTCGATACCTACTTTGGTAATGGAAATACAGCTCTCTCATAAAACACGTGAAATGAGGAGAAACTTGATGGCAGGATGCATCAGTCGGTAGCGCTGCGGGGCCCCAGACGTGGCGGTGCGCTCAGGGCGCGCTGGGACAGCAGCCGCCTTCCCAGGGTCTGTTCAGCACACGGGGTCCTTTGACGAGTCCGCGGTCTCCATGTCAGAGGCCGCTGTGCTGTGAGAGAACTCTGTGACTGAAAGGGGATGAGACTGAGTTTTTGAAAAAAAGTTTCAGGCAAAACTCAATGCAAGAATATTTCCTTCACAAAAGTTCAGAATATTCTTTTCTCCTCATGAACTGTGTTCAAAGGTTTTGTTTAGTTTTGTTTTTCCTGGAGATAAGAAGATTCTTTTCCATTGGTATCCTTTCTCCATTCT
Source organism: Budorcas taxicolor (assembly GCF_023091745.1). Taxonomy (NCBI): domain Eukaryota; kingdom Metazoa; phylum Chordata; class Mammalia; order Artiodactyla; family Bovidae; genus Budorcas; species Budorcas taxicolor. The sequence goes on along the minus strand of NC_068919.1, from coordinate 10,201,482 downwards.
GTGAGATCTATTTTTGAAATCACTACATTGGGGAAGATAGAGCAAATAAATAAAATGGGAGGGTAAATAACAAACGTTAACAGAAGAGATAAGAAGTAATAAATATTTTATGGGTGTGATAGCCCTGTAAAAATAAACGTAAAGCCTATAGTTTATTTTAAAATATCCTCTCTTTAAACCTATTACAAACCATACTGCAACAACCTGTTTATCTGTTTATCTTGCCAGGGGCTATATATCTTTCTATCAAGTTCTTTTCATATTTTCCTTTCTGTCTAGCTAGAATATTCTGTTTTGTCTGTCTAGCTGTTTAGCTTGCTCCCAACTTCCCACTTGTCTCTTCATTTATTTACAACCTGCTGTATCCAAAAGAGAACACACACTGAATGTAAGTTTTTAAGAAATAAATAGAGTAAAAAATCAGGGTGAGTAGAAGAAGATGGAATAGTTGCATGGCACTGAATTATTTTAAAACGAAACAAAACAGAACAGCTGCATGCCTGTAGGTGGACTTCACACTGAACTCTGAGATTGGAGACTTCTTATGTCCAAAGGGGGAAAAAAAAGCAGTCCATAAGAGTCATATTATTTAAAAGTTAAATGGAAACCAGATGTTCAGGAAGAGTAAAGCATTTTCTGGCTCTTAGACCTGAGAGAAATTTCTCCTTTGGGAGAAAGTAAGGTGGACAGCATCCTCAGAAACATCATTTTTGTAACAAAATAGTGGTTGTCTTATAGATGTTTCTCGAAGCATTGTCTTTTACTCGAGCTAGAGCCAGAGCACCCGAGTCCATTTTGGTTAAAAGGATGATCGAAGGCCGTATCAATGCAGTCAGAGCTCACGGCTCTGTAGTGCCTTGTTGGAACTGGGGTTAAGTTCGAGATGCAAGGGTCCAGACATGAGACTGTGTGTCCTGTTCCCATCTCAGTTCTCGGGCAGACATTGCTAATCACCATGCCTTTTTTCTTTCTTTCTCTTAAATATGTATTTATTTATTTGGCTGTTCCTGGTCTTAGTTGTGGCATGTGGGGTCTTAGTTCCCCAGCTAGGGATTGAACCTGGGTCTCCCTGCATTGGGAGTGCAGAGTCTTAACTGTTAGATCACCAGGGAAGTTCCTCATGCGTTCTTTCTTAGTGAACCTGGAAATATCCTCAGTATCCTTAAAGAGCCATAAAAAAATAGGACTTGGATGTAAGACCTCTTTGTCATCTTGGATATTCTGAAGGAAAAAAGAGCCTCTACATCCTTTGACAATTTTCACTCAGGCCTTTGCAAAATGATGGATCGATACCTATACTCTGGCGACTGGAAGAATTATAGATATTAAATTGTTTTTACTAAAAAACCATTTATGAGAAAGAAGCCTAACTGGATTTAGGCAAACAGAGTGACACCTCACATTCCTATGGAAGGGAGGCTTGCAGACAAGGAGGGCGTGATGACCATGAGCTATCATCACTAGGAAGACTTAGATGTCCTGGTAAAAACCAGTCAGATGATGCTGGGCCTGGCTGCCCGTCTCTGTGAGTACACTAAGAACCATTGAATTGTACACTTTATCTGGGAGATTTGTATGGTGTGTGAATTATATCTTAATGAGGCTGTTAAATACAGCAGTCAGAGATTTTAATTGTTCAAAAAGTAGTTTTCCATTTTTCCCAAAAAAGCATCAGCTGCCATCTTCTTTAGGCTCAGCCCCAAAGGTCAAATTTGTGGATTTGGGATCTCATCCTAAGATGAGAACAGCTCCATGCAACTGTCCACGTGGTTGCATAGGATCAGTTTAGTCCAGTCTGAACAGATCTGTTATGTGAATAAAGAGTTCAATTTCCAGAATCCTTTCATCTGTACTAACTTGTTAATATTTATAATTCATACATCTTTTAATCAAATATATCCTTTGGATGTATCTTCCCAAATGATAGAAAACAGTTTATACTTACAAATAAAGAACCCAAAGTGATTCCTCAAGGTGTCACCAATAACCAATAGTTATTAATATAGAACACCAGTGTCCTGACCCCTCTAATTACCCATATAAGGGCTGAAATTATTTTCAGAGATATATTTATTTTTCTATTACATCAATGCAGTTGCTCAGTCATGTCCGACTCTTTGCTACCCTGTGGACTGCAGCACGCCAGGCCTCCCTGTCCATCACCAACTCCCGGAGCTTGCTCAAACTCATGTCCATTGAGTTAGTGATGCCATCCAACCATCTCATCCTCTGTCCTCCCCTTCTCCTCCTGCCTTCAATCTTTCCCAGCATCAGGGTCTTTTCCAATGAGTCAGTTCTTCGAATCAGGTGGCCAAAGTAGTGGAGCTTCAGCTTCTGCATCAGTGCTTCCAATGAATATTCAGGACTGATTTCCTTTAGGATGGATTGGTTGGGTCTCCTTGCAGTCCAAGGGACTCTCAAGAGTCTTTTCTAACACCACAGTTCAAAAACATCATTTCCTCAGCACTCAGCTTTCTTTTTGTTCCTAGTCTCACATCCATACATGACTACTGGAAAAACCATAGGTTTGACTATTGTATTGCATATTAATTGACAAATATACTGGCTTTCCCTTTCTGTTATACATGTAGGATAAAAGATTACCATTTAAAGAGTTATCTTGAGACCCAGATATTTGTTATATTCAGGACTTTGAATTTACTGAACCATGGAAAAGGAAGAGATTACTTTTTTTAATTAATTCACTTGCTGTGTAAGGTGGGGGAGGCTTTTAATTGTGATTATGGGAAATATTCAGAGCTGAGGAAGGGGTTAGATCAATTATGCCATCTTTAAAGCTGTTTTAAAACCGTGGGCTATTTTAAAGTCTTCATTGAATTTGTTATGATATTGCTTCTGTTTTATGGTTTGATTTTTTGGACCTGAGACATATAGGATCTTAGCTCTCCAGCCAGGGATTGAACCTGCACCCCCTGCATCGGAAGGCAAAGTCTTAATCACTGGACTTCCAGTTAAGCCTCTCATCTTTATTTTCATATTAATCAGCAGTGTTTGTCAGGAAATAGCTCAGAGTCCAGCACAGTTATTTCTTTTGAATAGCTTTATTGAGGTGTAATTCACATACCATAGGTTCACTCAATAGAAGTGTACAATTCATTGATTTTTAATACATTCACGGGGTTGTGCCACTGTCATTACAATCCAAACGAGGAACATTTCCATCACCCCCCCCCCCAAAGAAAACCCATACCAATCATCAGTCATGCGCGTTTCCCCCAACCCTGAGAGCCCCAGGCAACCACTAACCTACCTTCTGTCTCTGTAGACTTGCCTATTCTGAATGTTTCATAGAAATAGAACCCCACAACATGCAGTGCAACTTATTTTAATATTTTTGGAAAATATGGACCATTTGCAGAAACAAGTCAAGTTGAGAAAACCCATTTTCTTCTGCGTGTCAGTCTAAATTGTGGGATAGAGGCCATTTAAATTTGGAAGAAAATTGAGATCACTGTAGGTAGAAAAATCTAGTTTCAGTGCTGAACATTAGTTTCCTCTTTTGGTTCCGCTCTGTTTAGAGATCCTCCGTTTAGGAAAGTTTGTGTCTCCCACCAGTGGGTGTCAGCATCTGACTAAAGATGGTTCCTCCAAGAGCTCCTTCTATACATAACCTTGAAGCCAGTAGGCCAAGGTCAATATCAATATTATCTGAATCCTGCATTCATTTACGTGATCACCTCAGAGTAAAAACTTGTAACAAATCACGTTAACCACATGCTATTTTAGCCATTAGATAGCTTTAATGATTAAGATGTCATCACCTTTGCTGAATTTAAGCTCTGATTTTTAAAACCGTATTTACTTGAAATCACTCACTTTGAGAGTTACACAATAGAGCTTACGTTCTAAAGATTGAAGGATGGATTTTACTTTTTTTACAATAACGTTTTAATGCCTTATGCTGGCAAATATAGAGATGTTAAAAATGGTGCTCTGATTAGCCTTGTCATTTGATTAGCTTTGTCATGGGTAATCAATTGCATTAGGCAATTAAATGCTGAAGCCTCCATTTGTTTAACAAGTTTTATGCTATGCTGACTACTTCCATCTCCCATTTCCATTGTAGGATATCTTCTAGGTAGTGAAGATTACTACTCCCATGAGCGCTGTACTGTAATTGACGCTCTGAATGTCACACGATGTGCTCTTGATTTTCGAGATGGTGAAGAAGTTGCAACAGGATATAAAAATATGTATTCAACAAATGTATTTACTGAGAGGGCTACAACCCTCATAACCAACCACCCACCAGAGAAGGTAAATCTTGCTTCTTTATTGATTTCAAAATCATGTGAAGATAGCATCTCTGCTCAGGTGAACATAGGAAGAGGCCCCTGTCTTTTAGGAAACAATCTAATAAATTCTAGGTTGGTAAAGAACATGCCTGCAATGCAGGAGGCCTGGGTACAGTCACTGGGTCGGAAAGATCCCCTGGAAAAGGAAATGCCAACCCACTCCAGTTTTCTTGCCTGGAGAATTCCATGGACAGAGAAGCAGAGCAGGCTACGGTCCATGGGATCGCAAAGAGTTGGACACGACTGTGCAACTAACTTTCACTTTTTTTTTTTTCCCACTTTCAAATATTAGAGTACCTTAGTATCAGCCTGGGAAGCTTGTTAGAAATAGAAATTCCTGGAGCTCACTTCTAAAAGTCTGATTCATTAGGTCTGCGGAAAATCTGTCAGTATTTTAAAGAAACTCTTTAAGGGTGATTCTGTTGCAGATGGTCCCCAGATCACACTTTGAGGAATGCTGTGAGTATAGTGTTTTGGTACCAATACAGTTTTACTGTTTTAGTGTGTTATGAGCATGAGTTGTAAGTCATTAGTAAGTTGCCAGAGAAGGCAATGGCACCCCACTGCAGTACTCTTGCCTGGAAAATCCTGTGAACGAAGGAGCCTGGCAGGCTGCAGTCCATGGGGTCGCTAAGAGTCGGATACAACTGAGCGACTTCCCTTTCACTTTTCACTTTCATGCATTGGAGAAGGAAATGGCACCCCACTCCAGTGTTCTTGCCTGGAGAATCCCAGAGACGGGGGAGCCTGGTGGGCTGCTGTCTATGGGGTCGCACAGAGTCGGACACGACTGAAGTGACTTAGCTTAGCAGTAGCAGTAAGTTGCCTTTATTTTTGAAAAGATAGGCTTATGTGCAAAATGAGGTGTTAGTATGGCAAAATTTCTCTTAGAGACCCACAAACTTTAGATTCCGGGCAAGTTCCCTACCTTTGTATTTCCCAAACCCCCCAAGATTATCTTGGCTATTCTAGATATCTGTATCCCCTTGTTAATTTTAGAATGAGGTGGCCAGTTTCTACCAAGAAAACAGAGGGGTCTGCTTGGATTTGGATCTCACTGAATCAGTAGACCAATTTGAGGATAACAGACATGTTAACAATATTGAGTCTGCTAATCTAGAAACATGGTACACGAATGAGCCTGTTTTTCACATTGACCACACTGAAGCTATTTCTATATGTCATGTGCTTAAATCTTTTGATTTACTTACTGGGAAAAAGAGAAAAGAGTCTGACTAGCCTTAACATTTTTTTCTTTTTGTTAAACTAAAGTTAACCTCCTGAGGTGAAGTTTAAGCTGAATTCTCTAGATTCAGCTTATGAACGCCTTTAAAATTGGGTCAGATGCTTGTGTCGTCAGCTCTTAGGCTCAAAATATGGCTTCATTAAGAACTGTATTACGCCCTCAAAATTAGAACTTCACCCAGTAGATTACAAAATGTGTAGTGTTGCCTGGCTTTTCTAATTGCCTCTGCTCTGCCTGTTTGGCAGTTACTGAAGGTCCTCAGTATGCATCGCAGTGTATCTGCCTGTTCAGTCTTGGTGCCTGGCTGCGGACCCCCTGTTTGGCATTGTTTTCTTCCTGGCTGTCTTTGTCTCCTCTAACTCAGTACTGAGTCTCTTTCCTGACATCTGTCCTCAGCCTTGCCCCACTTTTGAGTTTTTTTATTATTCTTTCATGCTGACCACTTGGCGTGGCCATGCTTCCTGTGGATGGAAGAAATCGGAACATTCTCTCAAACATGTAGACATACGCATATTTAAACTCTAGGTCTGTACCAATATTCAGATAGTTGGAAAGATAACCGCTAGATACTTGGCCTCAGTTCTCAATTTTCTTCGGTATGCTTGGCATGTTATGTATATGGTTGAAGATTGAAAGAATGAGCTAAAGTCTTGAGGGAACTGTGGTCCTTGTCTTGACGTTTGAGGTGGGGCATTATTTTACAGGTAAGCCAACTGGCTTCGAGAAGTGAGGGAACTTGTTCAAGGTCACAGAGTTAGAACTTAAAACCATGGTGTTTAACTCGAGAGCTCAGAGCACTGACAACCCTCCGAGGTTCACAGTTCAGATTCCAGACCAGAGATGATGAGCCCCAGTGTGATTCAGTCTGATGGTTCCAACATACAGTGCATTAGCAGTGTGCTGGGATCCTCTGGAAGGCTTGGAAGAAGTACCACAGTTCCAAATACTGTGATTTACTGGTCTGGGGCAGGAGCCCATCAGTTACTTACTTTCCCTCCACCGCCAGCTCCCATCAGTGGTTCTGCCATGACGTCACTGATGATTGCCCTCAAGCACAGAGGGGCAGGCAGAAGCCAGCTGCCCTCTACAGGTTCACAGTATGTCGCTACTTTAATGGTGTAACAACTCCAGTATGCCTACAGTAAAAATTAGTTCCCATGAAGGAACAATAGAGTGTTCCCTCCCAGTGCCCATAACAGTAAGCAGACAAGAGGAAGCACCTGGGCTGAAAGCGTTCCTGGTGGGTGGGCTGTCTTAACTGGTGCCGTGGGCGAAGGCGCAGGAGCAGAGGGAAACTGGAGGTGCTGAGCGCTCACCAGCCATGCAGACTAGTGTGACGAGTCTGGTGCTGCTCATGGGAGCATTATGGAAATTGCCAGGTGAGAGGAGGTCCTTTTCCTACAATGACTGAAATATTCCGAAGCAGTATCCAGCCTTTTGGGGATCCTCATAGTCACGTGGGAAGCGCAGAAACAAAGGAATGAAATAATCAATAGCTGAGTTACTAGCCCCCGGAAGTTTAAGACATAAAATGCAGGTGTTTACATTTTCCATTCTCAATAAAAGGATGCAGCCCACCGGTTCCAGGATTTTCATTGTTTTATTCCAACATTGAATCTAATCCTGTGCTAATTTCTCTGTGCTGTCGGCAGACTGCAACATGCATGGACAACTTGCTCTAAGATGGAAATCGTTAAAGAAATACAAAGTGTCCACAAGCTGACTTAAAAATGTGTCTATTTTAAAGAGCCCTTGAGGGGAAAAGAGCATCTGGAGCTTTTTATAACAGAAACATGGTGTTGGAATCAGGGAGAAATTGCTAATAACCATTGCACAGTGCTGGGAGGGAATGTCATTTTTTTTTCCCCTGCAGAATAATTCCCTTAGTACTAACACTACAACGTGAAAGTAACACATTCACAAAATATCATTTTGTTAAAAATAGCCCCCCCCCCAAACTTTGCAGAATAAAAATAAATGTTTTCTCTCACACCTCATCTACTAGCAGTTTCTTAAAGCAAATGTGAATTTCTAGTGGTAGACACTCACTTTTTCCTGCCACAGTTTGGGAGGAAATGTCTTAATTTGAAAGTCAAAGAATAACACTTTAAAAACGTATCATATGCTTTTTAAAAAGTGATAACTTTAAATTAGAAAGATATACTAAAGAAATGAAAATAAGGCTTTCTTCCTCACTGAAATTAGCATAATGAGAAAGAGAAATGAATCTTTAGCACCATTTTAATATGCTAATAACTTTAGGCAATAATGTCATATTGTTACTTAGTACCTAAACATTGGGTGATGATTCACATTTAGGATACCAATTTATAGACCTAAGAAACCCGAAAAGGGTACAGATTCTTTACCACTGAGCCCCCAGGGGAGCCCGTGCAATATTGGCTGGAAATACTCTAAACTGTGGTCCCTTGGGACCCTCCTCATTAAATGGGCTACACTGTTTATCATTCTGCCTCCTTCTGATGACCCAGAGACACAGTGATGCGTGCAAGGCTGTTTGCCCAACACACTAAATGGTCCTGGATCACTGCTGATGAAATGGGAAAAAGACAACTTCTTTTGTTCAAGGACCACCTTTATCTTTACTCATTAGTTAAGATCTAGCGGACAAGTGTGTGTTGTGTGTATGTAGTCGCCCAATCGTATCCTACTCTTTGTAACCCCGTGAACTGTAACCTACCAGGCTCCTCTGTCCATGGAATTTTCCAGGCAAGAACACTGGAATGGGTTGCCATTTCCTACTCCAGGGGATCTTGGATGAGGGATCAAACCCTCATGTCTTGCGTCTCCTGAATAGGCAGGCAGGCAGATTTTTTACCACTGCGCCACCTGGGAAGTGCAGTTGGTAGGTAATAGGGGGCTTTGCAGGGCCTATAACAGTCATAGGCCAAGGCAGACTGCATCTCCCAGGGGTTGTTTTCACTTTTTTTTATCTCGGATTTGTCTCTTCTGTTTGAACTAACAGGAGCCTGACCACTGGAAAAATGGGGAAATAGTTGTAGTTTCATCATTTTAATCCCTCAAGAGCAGTGGCCACGTCTTTAGCCACTGAGGAATAATTAAGGGAAAAATTTTTAGATAACTTTTTGCTACATTTAACCAAGTGAGTAGAATGATTTCCATTCTAGCTGTTTATAAGACCCCTGAATGGTGGTCCCAGAATCATTGTTTTTTTTCCGTGGTGTGGTTATGAGAGCTCTCTTCTACCATCCTCCCCAGCTGTCGCCCCCAGGGATCACTTTCCTGGTTGGAAATGACCTGCCCTCCTTCTCCTTTCTCTCCTTCACTGTGGGTACTGCCACATTGACCATAATTATGTGGACAAGCACGTTTTCTCCTGAAACGTTGGGCTCCCTCCATAGTTTTTCTACCCCTGGCCACTGCAGAGAATCCAGATCAGAGTCACAAACAAGGGCCAGGCTGCTACCCTAAGAAAGTGAAGCACAGTGGAGAAATTGGAGAGCCCTTGTGGGTGGGATCTCTGTTCCTCATACTCCAGCTATTTGTTGTCAGATGGAGTATGGGCCTGGACTTATCAGAGGTTCTGATTTTTCAAGGGGGAAAAAAAAAAAACCAGGTTTTTAGTGTGACATTTCCTGGCTCTTAAAACTTGATGTGGGTTGCAAATTGTAGCCTTCCAGTTTTTAGTCCTTCCCCATCCAGACCTTGGCTGGTGACATGGGCTTGGTCTTGTGCTGAAGCCTCAGACCCTGACTGCACTGCCGAGTCACAGGGGTCCCTGCTCGTTCTTTCCTCTCCAGACATCTTAGCCCAGGGTCCTTCCTCCCCAGCTGGGCAGAGCATCTGCTGGGATTCCCTTCACCGTGATCTGGAGGAGCACGGAGTTTGGGTGGGACTTGTGTGGCTGGATGAGAATGTGTGTGTTGAGGGGCAGTAGGGGCAGAGCTAAAGCCGTGTCAAAGCTGTCAGTGTTGCCTTTCGAGGGCTGGAATTTGGAATGTCTTCGCATGGAAGTAATGTGCAAATGAAGCCTAGGGTGTCCTTATCATGGTTGTCATTCCATCACCTGCCTCTTATTGAACAGTCACTTTGAGCGTTTTGATTTGGGGGAAAAGGTATTTCTAAGTTCAAGAGGTGAACTGAAAATACTCTCTTGGGTGTCTATTTGAGTTCTATATATGTGTACCTATTACTGTATCACAAGGATGTATAATATATCATTTGAAACATTTTTTCAACAATAATGAATGAACTATGAGCCAGCCTTCCAGTCTGTGTTCTGATATTCCCCCATTCTTTATGAGATTTAAAAGCCTCAAGTATATCAACAGAATTTTTTCCTTGGGTCAAGCCAGTTGTCTCTTTGAGAGTTTTCAAGTCATTAAAGAATTCTATAGGAACACAGTGAAAAGAGTACCTTCAGAAAGACTCGTTAAAAGGAAGAGGCTAAACTTAGAATACCACTAATGTTAAATTCTGTAAATTGATGTCAGAGGTAAAATAGAATCAGTGTATCACCCCCCTCAGTTTCCAGAAATTAAATTGGTCTTACGGTTCACTTGTTTTCTTATGAAAATATAGACAATGCTTAAACCTCTCCTAAAAGGTGGTCACTTATTTTTCAGCTAAAGCAGAAAGCTAACCCATCTATGGGGACATATCCACACAGTAATATAGGAGTTTCCAATAGGAAATTGCTTTGCAATTAATATGAATTTGTGCAAGCCATAAAGCTTGTCTAAGCCTCAGTTATCTTACCTGTCAAATGGTTTTAACAAGGTGGTTTTTGAGTATTGCGTGAGACAGAATTGTTGGTATTATTATTTCCAATTTGTTTGAATCAGAGCTTTCTAGGCCATTTTAGAACTCAAGCTTTTTCATAAAGTTCACCCATTTAAAGTACACGATTCAATAATAAACTCACAGCTGTGCAACCATTACCACAATCTAAGTTTCAAACATTTTCACTGCTCCTGGAAGAAGTCTTGTACCTGTCAGCCGTCACTCATCACTCTTCTCCCTCAGAAATCCAGACAGCTTCAGGCAACCACTAATCTTTTTTCTATCTCCATAGACTTGCCTGTTCTGGACATTTTATATGAATGAAACCATATAAATGTGATCTTTGTGATTGGTTCCCTTCACTTAATGTTTTCAGGAGACATCAGTGTTGTAGGATGTATCGCTACTTCATTCCTTTTATGCCTGCATCATATTCCTTTCATTGCTGTAGATTTCTGAAAATATACCACATTTTGTTAATCCATTCATCAGCTGGTAGACACTTTGCTTCCACTTTTGGCCTATTATGAATAATGCCACCGTGACCATCCATGTGCAAGTTTGCGTGTGGATATATGCTTTTGTCTCTCTAGGGAAATTGCTGGCTCATATGGTAACTCTATGTTTAACAACTTCAGGAACTGCCAAGTTGTTTTTCAAACTGGCTATACCATTTTACATTCCCATCAGCGGTGAATAAGAGTTTTAATTTTTCTGCATCCTCTCTCACACTTCTTATTTCCCAGTTTTGAAATTAAAACCATCCTAGTAAGCGTAAGAAATGGCAACCCACTCCAGTATTCTTGCCTGGAGAATTCCATGGACAGAGGAGCGTGGTGGGCTAGAGCCCGAGGGGTCACAAAGAGTCGGACATTACTGAGTGACTAGCTTTCTTTCTTTTCTTCAGTGGGTATGAAATAGTATGTCACTGTGGGTTTTTTTTTGTATTTCCCTGATGACTAATGATGTTGAGCATCTTTTCATGTGCTTATTGGCTGTTTGTATGTCTTCTTTGGAGAAATATCTATTCAAATTCTTTGCCCATTTTTGTAATTGAGTTAATCGAGTTCTATTATCCAGTTGTAAGAATTCTTAATATGTTTTGGATACATATACCTGATCAGATATATGATGTACAAATATTTTCAACCCAGTTTGTAGGTTGTCTGAATATTACTTTTATTAACCAGTGAATCTGGACTTCTCTCTGTATATTTCGTGCTTCCAAGCCTAACTGATTTGCGCACATTCTCTTTCCAGCCTCTGTTTCTCTACCTCGCTCTCCAGTCTGTCCATGAGCCCCTTCAGGTCCCCGAGGAATACCTGAAGCCCTATGACTTTATCCAAGATAAGAATAGGCGCTACTATGCAGGAATGGCGTCCCTTATGGATGAAGCAGTGGGAAATGTCACCGCAGCCTTAGAAAGCCATGGGCTCTGGAACAACACGGTGTTCATCTTCTCCACAGGTAAGTCTGTCAATAGGAAAATCATCTCTTGGCAAAGCTTAGGACGTGGTATTCGATAAATGGAATGAAGATAAATTGGAACATTTAGCAGTTCCTTATTAAAATAAATGCTACCTGCAAGAGTGGAGACATGGTAATAATGGATAGAAAAATGTGTCTAAGGAAAAAAAGAATTATGAGCCTTCTTCCCTCTCCCTTCAGATATCAAACTGTTCTTAGAGTTTACTTGTAAACAAGCGCTCAGTAACTAGGGAAGTGTGAGTGGGTATCCTTCCTATGCAGGGCAGCTGGGCAGTGAGTCCCTGGAGTGACTTGTTCCCAGCAGTCTCTACAGACCAGGCATCCTTATGAAGAGGACTTCCGCTGGCTCAGGGGTCTCTTTGTCAGTGCCAAGACAGATTGTGACATTATTAAGATTTGTGACATTATGAAAACACTTAAATGGAGCCATTTAAATTTGGGCTAAAGTCTCCAAGTATAGATTTTTTTATATTAAAATTTTCTGACAATAAAGTTATACATGTTGACTATAGAAAAAACAAAGTGGAGAAAGAAAATTTTTGAAAATAGTTTTCATTATGGCAAGGTCATTCTGATTCCTCATCTGTTAAGTGTGTGTTTTTCCCCCTCTTCTCATTAGACTCCTTGTTCAGTCGCTCAGTCATGTCTGACTGTTTGCGACCCCATGGACTGCAGCGCTCCAGCCTTCTCTATCTTCTATTATCTCCCTGAGTTTGCTCACATTCATGTGCATTGAGTCAGTGATGCTATCAAACCATCTCATCCTCTGTCACCTCCTTCTCCTTTTACCTTCAGTCTTTCCCAGCATCAGGGTCTTTTCCAATGGGTCAGCTCTTCACATTGGTGGCCAAAGTATTGGAGTTTCAGCTTCAGCATCAGTCCTTCCAATGAATATTCAGGGTTGATTTCCTTTAGGATTGACTGGTTTGATTTCCTTGCAGTCCAGGGACTCTCAAGAGTCTTCTCCAACACCACAGTTCAAAAGCATCAATTCATTGGCACTCAGCCTTCTTTGTGGTCCAACTCTCGCATCCATATATGACTACTGAAAAAACCACAGCTTTGACTATATGGACCTTTGTCAGCAAAGTGATGTCTCTGCTTTTTAATACACTGTGTAGGTTTGTGATAGCTTTTCTTCCAAGGAGCAAGTGTCTTTTAACTTCATGGCTGCAGTCACCATCTGCAGTGATTTTGGAGCCCAAGAAAATAAAATCTGCCACAGATTCCATCTTTTCCCCCATCTACTTACCATGAAGTGATGGGACCAGATCCCATGATCTTAGTTTTTTGAATGCTGAGTTTTAAGCCAGCTTTTTCACTCTCCTCTTTCACCCTTATCAAGAGGATCCTTAGTCCTTCTTTACCTTCTGCCATTAGAGTGTATTATCTGCATATCTGAGGTTATTGCTATTTCTCCTGGCAATCTTGATTCCAGCTTGTGCTTCATCCAGCCCAGCATTTCGCATTATTTACTCTGTATATAAGTTAATTAAGCAGGGTGACAATATACAATCTTTTTGTACTCCTTTCCCAGTTTTGAACCAGTCATTTATTCCATATCTGGTTCTAACTGTTGCTTCTTGACCTGCATACACATTTCTGAGGAGACAGGTAAGGTGGTCTGGAATAAGCATCTATTTAAGAATTTTCCAGTGTGTTGTGCTCCACACAGTCAAAGACTTTAGTATAGTCAATGAAGCAGATGTTTTTTCTGGAATTCCTTTGCTTTCTCCATGATCCAATGGATGTTGGCATTTTGATCTCTGGTTCTTCTGCCAGTTTGCACATTTGAAAGTTCTCAGTTCACATCCTGCTGAAGCCTAGCTTGAAGGACTTTGAGCATTACCTTACTAGCACATGAAATGAGCACAATTGTACAATAGTTTGAACATTCTTTGGCATTGCACTTCTTTGAGATTGGAATGGAAAATGACCCTTTCCAGTCCTATGGCCACTGCTGAATTTTCCAAATTTGCTGGCATATTGAGTGCAGCACTTTAACAACATTATCTTTTAGGATTTTAAATAGCTCAGCTGGAATTCCACTATCTTTGTTTGTAGTGATGCTTCCTAAGGCCTGCTTGACTTCACACTCCAGAATGTCTGGCTTTAAGTGAATGACCACACCATTATGGTTATCCAGGTCATTAAGACCTTTTTTGTATAGTTCTTCTATTTATTCTTACCACTTCTTCTTAATCTCTTCTGCTTCTGTTAGATCCTTACTGTTTCTATCCTTTATCATGCCTGTCCTTGCATTAAATGTTCCCTTGATATCTTGTTTTCTTGAAGAGGTCTCTAGTCTTTCCAATTCTATTGTTTTCCTCTATTTTTTTTTTTTTTAACATAGGTCGCTTAAGAAGTACTTCTTATCTCGCCTTACTATTCTGTGGAACTCTGCATTCAGTTGGGTATACCTTTCCCTTCCTCCCTTTGCCTTTTGCTTCTCTTCTTTCTTCAGCTATTTATAAAGCCCCCTCAGACCACCACTTTGCCTTCTTGAGTTTCTTTTTCTTTGGAATGGTTTTGGTCACTGCCTCTTGTATAGTGTTATAAACCTCCATCCATAGTTCTTCAGGCACTCTGTCTTTCAGATCTAATCCATTGAAGCTATTCATTACCACCACTGTATAATCATAAAGGGTTTGATATAGGTCATAAAGAATCCTTCTGCAATGCAGGAGACCCTTGTTTGATTCCTGGGTTGGGAAGATCCGCTGTAGAAGGGATAGGCTACCCACTCCAATATTCTGGCCTGGAGAATTCCATGGACTGTATAGTCTGTGGGGTTGCAAAGAGTTGGACACGACCAAGTGACTTTCACTTCACACCTGAATGGCTTAGTGGTTTTCCCTACTTTGTTCAATTAAACCTGAATTTTGCAGTAAGGAGCTCATCATCTGAACCACAGTCAGATCTGGGTCTTATTTTTACTGACTGTATAGAGCTTCTTCATCTTTGGCTGCAAAGAACATAATCAATCTGATTTCGGTGTTGACCATCTGGTGATATCCTTGTGTAGAGTCATCTCTTGGGTTGTTGGAAAAGGGTTTTTCCTATGACCAGTCTCTTAGCAAAATGCCGTTAGCCTTTGCCCTGCTTCATCTTGTACTCCAAGGCCAAATTGACTTCCTACTTTTGCATTACATTCCCCTAGGATGAAAAGGACATCTTTTTTGGTATTAGTTCTAGAAGTTGTTGTAGGTCTTCATAGAAACAGTCAACTTCAGCCTCTTTGCCTGGTTAGGCAAAGACTTGGATTACTTGTTGGGTAAGTCCAACTTTATAGTATGCATGTATTTACATTACACTGCTAATTACAGTTTGCTGTGGTTTTATTTAGAATATTTGCATAAATTTAAAAGTGACAATGAAGTAGGAGGTTTCTTTTCTCTCTGTTGGGTTTTGTTGTATTGGTTATACACATATCATGGTATATTTTGGACTTTTCCCATATTTTCCTATGTTCTGGAACACTTTACAGATTGTTTGAAAGATCCTTCTGGTCCCTGGAAGCTTTTTAGAAGGCTTAGAAAAATGATCTCCATAGTTTACATTTTTTGCTTAATTATATCTAGGGGGAGTAGGTCTTTAAAATAGTTTAAAATTAATTTTGCCTGAAATACAGTGAGCCCTTTGATCTGAATGCTGAGATTATTTTTCACTTCAGGAAGTCGTCTTTGTTCCTATTTTAGCTTATTGCTTTTGTTCTGCTTGATTTGTTTCTCAAAAATGTCTTTAATTAGTAAGTTGAATTACTGACTCAGCTTTTCTTTCATTAGCCTTAGTTTTTCATCCCTTTTCTCCGTCTTCTGGAGCTCTTCTGCATTACCAGTTCGACATTTCTGCAGTTTAAATTCTGCTGTTTAATATCTTCAGTGGAGATTATTATTAATTGTGCTTTTAGTATCTTTGCAGTCCTTTCTTTGCCTCATTCAGTTCTTTTTCCTTCTAAGCTTGTTAGTAATAATAATGACTACTGTTTATTAAATATTTACTGCATGCCCAGGCTGTCCTAGTGTTTCGCCTGTACTTTCTCATTGTTGCTCATTAAAGCTCAAAGCAGCCTTGTGAAATAAGTTTCTTTATTCCTATTTTATAAATGAAGAAACCAAAAGTTAGTTAAGTGATTTGCCCAAGACTAATGCTATGGTCTGAATGTTTGTATTCACCTCAAATTCATATACAATGGTGTCGGAAGGTGGGGCCTTTGGGAGGTCATTAGGTCATGAAGGAGGACACCTCATGCATGGGATAAGTGTTTTCTTAAAGGAGGCACCAAAGAGATCAGTAGCGCTTTCCTCTACCTGAGGACACAGTGAGATGGTGTTGACTCTGGAACGAGAGGAGTCTCACCAGAATGTGACTCTCCTGGTGCCTTGATCTTGGACTTCGCAGCTTCCAGAACTGTGAGAAATACATTTCTGTTTTCTTTTAAGCCACCAGGTCTGTGGTATTTTGTTTGCACCCAAATGGGCTAAGAGCCACACATCTTACAAATGGAAGAGAAGAATTCAAACCCAGATCAACTTGAGGCCACTGCCTGTTAAATGTACTCAGTTGTGCTTTTCCATGTCATCATTTCCCTTCTGTCTCATCCTCTTGTCCCTGATTTCTACTTTTTAGCTTTCTGCACTTCTATTCATAGAACCCATGAATCTTTCCTGAATCTTTCTCAATAGAGCTTTTCTAAAACCTTCATTTCCATAGTAAATGATTACACCATATCCTCTTCCAGGTATAAGCAGCAGAGGCTCTAGAGTGCACGGCTGTCTCTTGGGCCTCCGGTCATTGTCCCCTGATTAATTCCTTCTCAGATCTGTAGCTTGAGGTCAAGTTGCTGCACGCAACTCACTCTATTTCCAGTGGCCTTCAGGCTGGTAAAGAATCTGCCTGCAATGCAGGAGACCCCAGTTTGATCCTGGGTTGGCAAGATCCCCTGGAGAAGGGAAAGGCTGCCCACTCCAGTATTCTGTCCTGGAGAATTCCATGGACTGTATAGTCCATGGGGTCATAAAGAGTTGGACATGGCTGAGTGACTTTCACTTTTTCAGGCATTGAGTCTTCTACACGACTCTTGTGAACCTGATTGACCTAACTGGTATTTTTCTCTCTTTGGGCTGCCTGGTTCTTCGGCACCACCACCAGACTCTTCCTGTCTCTATACCTTCAGGGCCTTAAGTAGAGTGGCATTTGCCTGGGTAGTGTGCCCTGCTGCCAGGCCCTTTCTTCTGCCCACTGTTCTAGGGAGCTGTGATCTCTAACTACAGATAGAAAGTTGAGGAGATAGTAATTCTCTGGTCATGTCCAAAATTAGCACCGTCCCCTCCCCTCCTGGGCTGCCTTCGTCCCTCTTTTCAGATAGGTAGGTGGCTCTGCGTCATGGGGCAAGCAGGGTAGACCAGCCCTTGTTTCTTCATTCCAGCTGCACGGCTTGTGGAAATTTCTCCAGGGTTCTCTCTGGCATTTGAATAGATTGTCAGACCTGGTTTCTTACCTTGTAATGAGTTTTCATCTTATTCTAACTCATGACAATGTGATGGTGTTCATCTTATTCTGTGTCTGTGTTGCTCAGTGGCCCAGTCGTGTCTGACTCTTTGCAACCCCACGGACTGCAGCACCCCAGGCCTCCCTGTCCATCACCATCTCCCGCAGTTTGCCCACATTCATATCTGTTGCACCGGTGATGTTGTCCAGCCATCTCATCCTCTGATGCCCTCTTCTCCTTCTGCCCTCAGTCTTTCCTAAATCTGTCTATGTTAGCAGAATATTGGTTAGGAGAAGCAGCACTAGGAGCTATTAGGAAGATACTATTTTACCTTGTGCCCCTGTTACCAGAGCTGAGCTTTATAGTTATTAAACTCCAGGAATCTTCACGCAAGTCTAATCCTGAGTAACATGAGCTAAAATTAGAACTTACTCTGGAGCAACTAGATCACAAATTAAAACTAGGAAAACTGATTCTAAAACCTTTGAAAGCAACAACTGATCACAACATCTTTCTGCAGCTATTGTATATTTATATTAACTCACATCAGAATAACCATTTCCACTTATATTTAGAGAGAGTGTGACTATAAGGACAAACATAATTTGCAGTTCCTCCTCTGGAGACTTCTCTGTGTTTATTGACAGTTTCTTTGCCTGAAGTGGAATTTAATAATGTGATTAAAACCCAAGGAAACAAGGCCTGAATCTGGCTGGGTATAAAGCAGTGATTCATTTTTTCCAGTTTTCTCACTTTACTTGACTTGGCACTGCCCTTCTTTCCAAGCATAAAAATACTGGGTATGTTCAAACAAATAAGTGTTGAATCCGATAGTGTCGAAAACCCTGACATACACTAGCTTCTTCGTATCACATGTTATTTAGTGAAAGGGAAAGACAAAGGCATGTTTTCTTTTTAGGTCTAGATGTTTAAGGACGCTTTTAAAAACCTTCCTTTATAGTCTGGAGGAGGCCCCTGAGGCTCCCTCATTCCTTGTTGTCTTCATCCGAGCACTTAAGGTGCAGTCTGCCTTCTGGGGACCACTTGCCCACTTGGAGTGTTCATTAAAAATGTAGTTGCTCAGGTGATGGGTGCCAAACACTGTGAATGTGCTAAGTGTCGCTGATTCGACACACTGAAGTGGTTAATTTTATGTCATGTGAATTTCACTTCCGTTTTTTAAAAAATAGTTTCTTAGACTCCAGTATGTATTCTAGATCTGGGCCCAGGAATCTCCATCTTTAACAGTAATATAGGTAATTCTTCTTGTAGAGAAATTTTAAGAACTTTTAATCTAAAGGAACTTATACAAACCCTGGGAATTTAACTAAAATATACATAAATACAGTAATATATACATATATTTGCCAGAAACCAACTGGGTTTGAAGTTCAACCTCTCCTAGGTGTTTTCATTTCAGGTAAATGCACCCATTTCTAGAAACAGACTCTTGAAAAAAGTAAGAAAAATTTAAATATAATTTTACTGCATATAAATTACAACCTTGATAGATTAATGACACTCTTTTTACAATGTGTGATTATTAGTGAGTGGCATTAACAAAAATTGCTTATTATAAACATAATATTCTGTTCTTTTTATACAAGGATGACCCCTCTAATCCCTCTTTGATAGAATATGATCAGAGTTCAAATCTCAGTTTTCCTGCCAATTAGTTGTGTAGACTCTGGCCTCAGTTTCATTATCTGTTAAATTCTGATTGGCCGATCACTCATTTATTTACCTGGTCTGTCATTGCAGATAGAAAGATGAATAAGATACGGTTCCAGCCCTTAGGAATCTTGCACAGTAGTGAAGCAGGCAAGCAAATGTACTCTTCCAAGGCAATGGAAGAGTGCCCAGAGATCTCACCAGAGCCTGGGGACCTGGGGAGGCGTTCAGAGATGGAAATGTTGGCTATGAGTTGGCCAGAGAAGCAGTGTGCAGGCGAAGAAGACATTGGGAAGCTGAGAGAGAGGACTGCGACCAAGGGGAGCGAGGAGAGAGCTGTCTGTCGGAGGTCCGGTGGGGCTGGAGCCTAGAGTGCAAGGCAGGGATGGCTAGACGTGAGGACAGGGAGTGTGACCTGCAAGTCAGCTCAGAAGAGACCTGTGTACCTGCAGAGGGGAATCACAAAGGCAGCGAAGGCAGTGGGGGGCATTGAAAGGTCTGAAACAGGATCAGATTTTCACCTTGGGATCGGTGTGGGGGATGCTTGGAGACCAGCAGAACTTTGGGGAGATTATGGCAGAGGCTAGAAGGAGGAGGAGGAGGGGCTGAATAAAGGCAGAGGGAAAATGGATGGAGTGGAAAGGAGAGAGTTAAGAAATGCACTGAGAGCTTGAACCAGTTGACTCCTGATACTAGGAAAGTTGATGATTGTGTCCAACTGCGTTTTCAGAGCTTTTGTCAGCGCTGGTGACAGCTTTCCATGGAGCCACCCCCCCTTAAACAGGCAATGGGATGCGTCTGCAGAGAGTTGGAGAGAGTGCAGCCCGCAGCCAGAGCACCCGTGTGGTCCCTGTAGCCATGGACCCACAGTCCATTTGAGACTGGGGCGAGGGGGTCGACCACAGTACCTGAAAGTGTGCAGTAATGGTTCGGGTTGTCATAGTTACTTGAAGGTGAAGTCACTTTTGAAGGCCAGGCATCTGTAGTGCTCAGAGCAGCCTCGCACAGTGGAGAAGTGTCCTGAGCTGGACACTGGTAACACCAGCATCGAGGAACCCTGCCCACATCCTTTCATTGCACATGTCTGCCTGAACAGGGTAACTTATTCCCAAACCTAAACTTTCAACATTTATTATCTGATCTTTCACAAAATTATGTGTGATTTAATGTCTTAAATAGAGCAGTAAAGATTCATAACTAATTCCCCTAGATCTTATGTCCCTTTCTCCCTCGTATGTTGAATTCCCTTCAAAACTGGTCCTCACAAATGGAGAACTCCTTCAGTTTAAATATACTTAAGCAGTTGGCAGACTTGTGAATAATATAGAAATTTGGTGCCAGGAACAAAGTAATCTGATGCTGGCAAATCAGTCTCACTCGGTTCTTCACACTGTTAACTGCATTACTGACAAAGCTAAGGAAAACCTGTTAAGTGAATAAGTGATATAGTGGATCCATACTGACTTTCTCTTTGCAAATGCTTTCAACACAAGTACCGTAGAGGGAGATAACAGCACATAGCTCAAAACTCTGAGACAAGAGCCATTTTATCCCTCATCAGAGGTCATGAACCCACTTCACCTCTTGAGAACTGTCACGTTAATGTTCATGCTAAAAGCATGTTGGGGCACTTTAGGATTTTCTTAGTAATAGGTAGTAATGCATACAGATTTGCCCATTATTTTATTGAGCAAAGATAATAATCAGTACATTCCAAAGGCCCCAAGAATGATGTCTGACCTTTGTAAGACAATGCAAACCACTGAATCTGTGATGAACCACTGAATCACAAGCCCAGAGTCTAAGGCAAAGATGCTTCTTAATCCCTATGTTTATCAGATCTTTGATGTTTTATCATAATTCAGCTTATATACTATAATATCGTGTTACTGATATTATGACTTTCTTAGCATGAGAAACATAATCTTTACTTTCACACTTCTATGAGAAGTGGCCATTCCCTGAGTTTATAATTAATGGAAAATATGAATTGAAATAAGCCTATTTATTGACTAAATTACAAGCTTTCCAGTGTGTTTGGGTTTACTTTTGCCTCTTGTTTTACACTCCATTTTAAAGATCACATTTAAAATGGACCCATTTTCTATACTCTACATTTCTCACAAAGTTCATCAAAAGCCAAAGTCCCCTGTGGAGGTGAGGGGAGTATTGGGTTGGATAGGCTGTACTGGGGGACGAAGCAAGGCAACAAAGAGAGTCTGCATAGAAAGCATCACGTGGGAGCCACACTCACAGTAGGGCCGAGGGGCAGAAATAAAGTCGGCTCATCCCACTTACAGATGCAAACAGGCAACCAGAGGATGAAAGAAGGGACTAAACGGCCTAGGAATCACTGAAACAGCAGAAACTAGAGTGTATTTCAGGTGTGTTGCATCTGGATTGTTTAAAAATCAGTCTTTAATTATAGATGGAAGATAAAAATTCAGATTTCAAAGGAGGAACCAGTATTTTCCCTTGACAGACAAAAGAAGCGCAGTTTGTCTTCCAGCGTGTAATGGGGGTTGACTCTGTAGTAGTTGTTTTAAGAAAACACACACGAAAATGAGAGTGGCTAAATTTTAGCTACTGAGGAATCCAATCTAGTTCTTCCCTGTTTTCATCCACGTGCGGGGTTCACCTCGAGGCGGTGGTAACTGCCGAGCATGTGTGCGGAACATACTGAAACAAGGCATTTGCTCCAGAACTAGGGCCTCAGGGCCAGCGTTCCCAGGGTTCTGTCCCAGATTCCTCTCTTTGTGTCGATGCAGTAATTGCTGTGTGGTTTTTCTTAGGCAGCAGAGGAGAGGCTGTATCTCCTCCCTGCCCAGGAGTTTAAGGAGATGTGCTCTTCCAAGGAGGCCCTGGGAACCAGGGCTGAAGCTCTTTGCGGGAGATAGCCCTGCTGTGCTGGGCCTCAGACAGGCTGCTCATCCTTTGCTTTCAGAAGCATGAGATTTTCCCCCCACCAGGCCTAAAAGCAATAATAATAATATATTTGAAAAAATCCCCGTCGCTTCTCTTGCTGACTTTGGCAGTTAGGTCCCAAGCGTCAACAAAATGTTGTACCCAGAAATCTGCCTTCCAGGCTTGCTCCCTTCTTATAGAACAATCCTTAGCCTCGTGGGGGCTCTTTTTTTATGTTTTCTCAATGAGAAGGTATGTCAGAGATTATTGGCACCACGGGTTTCTTCCTTTCTGGCGGTTTTCTCCCTTAACCAACTGTGCTTCCTAAGATCCCTTTCCCATTTTCCTTTCACAGTATGGGACACATCTAATCAACCTCTCCTGGGGTGGCTGTTCTACGTACACACTGATTTTTTTTTCCTTTATCATTTCTACTCCTGAACACTTTCTTATTTGTGCAGAGTTTTAAAAAAAAGGAAAAGAGCTTCAAAAAACTTACACATTAGAAATGGCACTCACTGCTGTGGAGACTACCAACAAAACCCAAAGCTACATGTGTTTTCAGAACAGCCTGTGATCTGGGACCACGCTGACGCACACTGACGCACACACGTCAGTCAGCGGCGCAGAAGCAGTTGGGGGAGGGGAGACCGGAGTGCTGCCTTTGCACTGAGGATGCTGGCTTTATGGTGCTGCTTCGGCACCCTACTTTGGTGTCATGTTTGGTTGTTAGAAGGTCCATCTCAAGTCCGGAGGTAATAGGGCAGGCTGAATGGTGGAGTCTGTGGAAAACCCAGTCCCCCCAAGTGCCCTGTGTGCAGCACGTGAGACCTCCCCTCTGGGAGTCCCTGAAGGGAGTGGTTTGATTTGTGTCTGTGGTGGGTGGCGATCATCAGGCTGTCACCAGGTGAGGTCACCTGAACAAGTGTCTCATCATCTTCTTCCTGAAACAAGAATCAGTCAGTTGATACGCATGACTCTCAGTTTTATTTAGGACAATATGTTGATCCCGAGGAGACCAGAAGCTAAAGATGAGAGGCATAAATTTCATATTCCCCTGGGGGCAAGGTGGGCTTCCCTGGTGGCTCAGCTGGTAAAGAATCTGCCCACAATGCTGGAGACCTGGGTTCGATCCCTAGGTTGGGAAGGTCCCCTGGAGAAGGGAATGGCTACCCACTCCAGTATTCTGGACTGGAGAATTCCATGGATTAGTCCATGGGGTTGCAAAAAGTTGGACACGAC
Source organism: Budorcas taxicolor (assembly GCF_023091745.1). Taxonomy (NCBI): domain Eukaryota; kingdom Metazoa; phylum Chordata; class Mammalia; order Artiodactyla; family Bovidae; genus Budorcas; species Budorcas taxicolor. The sequence goes on along the minus strand of NC_068919.1, from coordinate 10,178,359 downwards.
TGAGCAACTTTGACTGTTTCACCATAGGGGCAAGGCAGGGACCAAGCAAGCGTAAGGCCTGGAGAGGTCCTTTCCCATGCCTGGGGCTCTGACATGTGCTCTAGAAGGATTTGTGTTTATTCCCTGGTCACCAGCCTTGTGTAAGGAGAAATGGTACAGAGGGCAGTGTGAACGGCTGGTGGAGGACAGAAAGTCTGGTTCAGCACCGTGCCTAGCACAGACCTCAGGAAATATCTGGAGGTGGGGGAGTGTGCATGCATTCTAGATCCAACAACACCCAGTTACCGATGATTCAAGGTCAAGGGGCTGCAACAGAAAGATGAAGTTTGGAGAAGAGCCTCTGGATCAGGGTCAGCAGGAGAAACTCCGTGAGGAGACAGGATATAAGTTAAACTGTGCTTGAATGATTGATAAGATATCGGCGGGTGAATGGAAGCAGAGGGCAGGACGTTTGGGGCATGCAGAGTGGTGTGAGCAGATGAGTGGGGGGAGGAGGGAAGCAAAGGTCTGTTCTGGGCATGTGACTAGGCCAGTCCGCTCTCCTTTCCATTGGTGTTCACAGGGACATCCAAAACCTTAGATGTGTGCTCCTGGAATGTTCATTTTGCTCTATAGAGGGAAAATTATTTAACTTAATTGGTTAGTCATTTAAAACATTTTGACATTAAAAAAAAAATGGCACATTAAGTAACAGAATACAATGAACTTTACAGATTTTTTGTGTAAGTGTTCAGAATCTCCGGTTTCCACTTTCAACCTTTAATGGAAGAATTTAGAATTCTTAAAAGGAGATCAGCTCCATTCATTTAAAAAAAAAACAAAAAAAACTGCCCATTACTCCTTACCTGGAACTTGGGGCACGAGCTGGGTCTTCTCCTCTGGGAGGTGGGGCAAGCAGTTCAGCCCTCGGCCACAGGGCGGAGGGTTTTGCTTAGCTGTAAGCGAGCCCCGTGTGACACTGGGCACTGTATGTCCTGGACAGCATATTTTGACAGTGGTTGGTGTGGCTCGGCTTAAAGGATGTGCCTCCATCCCACACAGACATGCAGGACAGTATGTCTACATGCAAACGAGGTCCATTCTGACAGCATGTTCTTAAGTCTAGTTTGTTCCTAAGTCCAATGAAGGTAGGCAAGGTAGCCAACTAACACAGTTGGCTATATAGTACTGTCCTTAAAAGGTTTATACTACTTTTCACACAAATAATACATTAAAAAACAAGAAATAAAGAAAACATTTGCAATCTTCCAGTGCAGTACCTTGAAAAGTACAGTAGTTGAGTGCAACAGCTGGCATGCAGTGGTTGGCATCGTGTAAACAGGCGAGAAGAGTTATTGACTAGAGGAGGGGGTGGGGGCAGTGGTGGAGCTGAAGGATGGTCAGCAACAGGTGATGGGGTGAAAGTGAAGTCGCTCAGTCGTGTCCGACTCTGTGCGAACCCATGGACTGTAGCCCGCCAGCTGCCCTGTCCATGGAATTCTCCAGGCAAGAATACTGGTGTAGGTAGCCATTCCCTTCTCTAGGGAGTCTTTCTGACCCGCGGATCAAATCTGGGTCTCCTACACTGCAGGCAGATTCTTTACCACCTGAGCTACTGGGGAAGCCTAGGAGAGGGAGGGCAAACTGCCGTTTCACTCATGCTGACATTAATGGCACAGGTTCTGGTTCCTCGCTGGATTCAATTCTATCTACGCTCTTGAAAAATCAGTCCAGTGATATCTGTGTAGTAGCTCTTTTTTCCTCATCATAGGTGACACGGCAGCACCGGGTTGCATTCTGAAAGGTTGTTGTAGCCTTCATGTACTGTTCTGTGTTTGGGTCCTGTGCCTCAAAAACTAACAGTGCTTCCTCAAGTAGAACTAACTTACTTGGTCGCACATGCGAACACATGCTTACATCGTTGAAAGTTTGCAACTTGAAGGTTCATATGTAGGGACTTACTGTACCTTTGCGCACAGAGCTGGTCAATGCATTTTATGCATTTTTTTTCATGCATAAAAATGAATGCAGGGAGGCCTGGCTGCCTTGGTCTGCCGGGATAATGGAATGAAGGGTCTTCAGAGGTACTTCTTGAGTCTTCAATTTCCTTTCCTTTCTCCCCTGCTGGTCCTAAACCCTAAATTCCTATCTCAGCTTCTCCAGCCCCTTTGGCTCCCTGCTCTCCCCAGGTCCTTGCCCCCATGCTGTTCCTTTGTTTTGAGCATATTTGGGTTGTGAATGTTTAAGCAATTTAGATCACAGACTCTGTTTTTCCTAGGCAAGGGAAAGGGCAAACCCCTCCTCTTCAAAACTGTCTCCGGCTTTCCCGAGTTTTGAGAAAGCCACAGGTAACCTCTCCAAGCTACAGGGGCATCTCAGAGGCCAAACGGGCCAAATTGTTGGTGGGTGAAGGAGCTCCTAGACCTTCCTTTACCATTTCTCTTTTAATTTCCATCTTTCCTGGCACATGTCAGATTGACTTTGTTACAACTTTTTGTCATAATACCAATCTCTGCCCAGTGCTATAGACAGCCTTCTCTTATCATGGTCATCCATTCACAAGTTAAAGGAATTAAGAAAATGCCGAGAAGAACTCAGTTAACCTAATGCTAAATGGTGCACTAGCCTTCATTATTTGGGAAAGAAAAAGATCTGGATCTGTGCTAGCCACAGAAGGCTACTGAGCATTTGAAATGTGGTTGATTTGAACAGAGATGTGCTGTAAGTGTGAAGTACTGAACTTCAAAGACTTGTTGTGAAAGAAGAATGTAAAGTAATATCTCAATAATTTTCATATTGATTACCTGTTAAGCTGATATCTTTAATATATTGGGTTGAACAAAATATATCATTAAAGTTAATTATAACTCTACCTGTTTGAAATGTGGCCCCTAGAAAAATTTTCAATTACACCTGTGGCTTGGGTTATGTTTCTGTTGGACAGTGTTGCTCTAGATTGAATCTTTGCAGTAATTAATTCCTCGTGGGAGTGCCCCAGGGATTATTTATTGAAGATTTTTCTCTCTTAATCACCAAGCTAAGATGGGAAGAGGACACAGTAGACTGTGAAGTTCTACGAGGCAAGAGCTTGTCTGTTCACCTCCTTCTTTGGAGGCAGGAATGATGAGGCCATTTTGCTTAGGAGGCTCATAAACTGTCTTTGAAGATGTTTCCAGAAAGAGTCTTGACCAATTGATAACATCACTGAAGGAAGGGTATTGCCTCCCAGTGGCTCCCCTCAAAGATGTGATTCATTTAGTTGCCTAAACCAGGGCTTGGACTGTTGAGTAAAGAAAGAAAGCAGTCTTTCTGCTTGAAGTCAATATCCCCAGTGGGTCTCAGCGTAGAAATAGACTCATGGACAAGAACCATGATCATCCCTACTACTGTTTTATAAACGCAGGCCGCACCGTGATGGGGGCAAAAGGGGGAAAGACAGTGTTCTCCAACTGCTCTAAAGAAAACCCCAAATATTCAACTTGTTTGCTGTGGTGCCAGAAGAAATACTGTTACAACATAGAACAAATAGGATTATGGAATCTTGAATCATAACATTATTAAATAGCCATACTGTCTAACATTTTCTTTGAAATCTTAATCATTAGTACTTATGTAGATTGAAGATGAACTCTCAAGGCCTCTGTATCCATTTTCAGCAAGTTTTTTTTTTTTTTTCCCTTTAAGATTATAGAATCTTTTTAGGGGGACAAGTTCACTATTAGGAAGTATTTCTCTATAAAATAGAAGTAATCTTTTCCAAAAAAAAAAAAAAAAATTTTTTTTAGAAGTGCTTTTTTCTGGTAAGATTTTAATTTTTAAGAGCAGTTCATGTTCACAGCAGGATGAAGAGAAAGAGAGGGACATTTCCCCATGTCCTCCCTGCCCCAACATGTGTGTGCCTTCCCTATCTTATCAACATCCCCCACCAGGAACTTTTGCTTCTTAAGGTCTTTAAAGTGTTCCCTTGGTTGTAGCCTCCACTGTCCTCTAATTCTCTGGGGGTAGATGAGAAATAATTATCATCTCTTTTGTAAATAAAGATACAGTCCTAAGGGTTATGATAGGGCTATAACCCCAAGGGAGGTGATTTGCTGAAAACTTGTAGGTGACCAGTGACAAAAATGATTTGAAAACTTAGATCATTTGTTTTCCATCCCAGGTCCTAGGTTCGTAGAATCACAGGGCCACACGCGTACTCAAGTCTTTTGTCCACAACAGAACTTGCTGTTCTGAACAGTGAGGAGGTATGTCTTATTTTCAGGGGTACTTCTTGTTATTAAATTCTATACTGTGCTTTTTTCAATAATATAGTTATTTATACAAAGTTTAGAAAGTTAAGAGCGATAAATTGAATTCTTAATCTTGGTACTCTTACTTTCTTCCCAATAACAATTAAAAAAAAGATTTAGGCCTCTTTGCTGGCTTCTTGGAGGCTGAGTTGCTATGAAGCTATGAAACCTTCATCATCGCATTCCCACTGCTTGATTTGCCAGCTCACTTTCTTGAGGAATTTAATCAATCTTATCTCTGTGTATGGCTAAAAACCAATGGCATTTTCTCTGCAAGCACTTATTTACTTTTTCTCTTAGACGGCTGTCCGTGTGTTGATAATCTTTTCCCCAGTCTTAAAGCACGGATTGATTTTGGAGCTTCGGCAAGATCAGTGGTTCCACTGATTGCAGAAACCATGTTCCTGTGGATTAATGAACAGTCTGTGTAACCATCAACAAGGGATCCTGCTGAGAATTGTAAATGAGAAAGACGTGATGGGTTGTGAGAACCGGGGGCTCCAAACCTGAGGACTCAGAAAAGAGCAGACCTAAGCAGTCTCTTCCTTGTTAACTCTTTTCCCAGCCAGTCAGCCAGCCAGCCTTTGTTCCTTAATCATTTGGGGCTTGAAAATGTATGGACTCTTGAGAGTATGTTTACAAGTGACTTTCCTGATGGCTTAGTGGCAAAGAATCCACCTCCTGCAATGCAGGAGACATGGGTTCAAGCCCTGGGTCAGGAAGATCCCCTGGAGAAGGAAATGGCAACCCACTCCAGTATTCTTGCCTGGAGAATCCCATGGACAGAGGAGCCTAGCAGGCTACAGTCCATGTGGTCCTAAGAGTCGGACACGAATTATTGACTAAACCACCACCAAATGTTTACAAGTGCAGAAATATTGGTCAGTGGATCTTTCCTATACAGTGTGTGAACAGTGAGACCTATGAAACAGGTTGGAAAAGAAAAATGACTTTAAATGTTGACATATCAGGACAATGCTTTGCTTTTAAAGTTACATGGTGTTATTTCAACTCCAGTTCAGTCTGTTCCCTGAAGTTGCCCTTGTGTTCTGTTACTGTGGCCTTAGGCAGACATGGCTCATCACAGGAACTTAGTAATGGACTGAGATTTTCTTCCAACTCAAAAGAACATATCAAAATTGAAATTACATGTTAGCTGCAACAGGCTGCCCAAATCCTGGCTCAGTGGCAAAGAATATTCCTGCCAAGGCAGGAGAGGCGGGAGACTCGGGTTCAACCCCTCAAGTCTTCTGGAGGGTCAGGAAGAGCCTCTGGAGGAGGAAATAGCAACCCACTCCAGTATTCTTGCCTGAAAAATCCCATGGACAGAGGAGCCTCGTGGGCTCCAGTCCTTGGGGTCACAAAGAGTCAGACACAGCTGAGCACGTGCAGAACAGCTGCCCAAGTCAGGCGACTGATAGGGCCACATAATGTGCCAGCAGAGACTCCAGTTTCAGTCAGTACCGAATCCCCTACAGAAAATCAATACAGAGTCAATACGGAAAATCAAGATGGCATGTTGGGAACAGGGAGAAGCTAGGAAGCCGGGTCTGGGCAAAGCCAGGACTAGGGAACTAGGCTGCCTGTAGGACTGGCTTCTGAAGTTGGGACAGAGTCTGATCTGTAATGGACTGGAAGACGTGGCGACCTTGAGGCCCTTCTGGGAGAGTCAGCGTAGCACATGGTTAAGACAGAGCAGAAGCTCTGTAATCAGACAAACCTGAATTCAGATCCTCTTTCTACGACTTACTAATTGGGTAACTGGGGCTAAATTACTTTTCTGAGCATCAGTATTCTATCAGTCTGCAAAATGGGAATGATGCTTACTCATGGGACTATTATGAGAATTCATGTAATGCATGTGATATCAGGCCTGGTGCAAGGAAGGATTTGGTAAATTCAGCTACCATTATTTTTACCATCACTAGCTGAGCTTTCAATTTTTTGCGCTAGTTGACCAGGACACCACAGTAGTAATCCCTGGGTGATATGTTGTTGTACAAACACTGTTACTGTGTTCAGGAGCCATAAGTCCAGGAACTCTCTCTACTACATTTGCCACGTTTCTGTACCTCTAAAACTATTCTAAAATTAAAAGTTTAAAGAAATACATGGGGACTTCCCTGGCAGTCCAGTGGTTAAGATTTCATGCTTCCAATACAGGGACAGGGGTTCAATCCCTGGTCAGGGAACTAAGATTCCACATGCTTCACAATGCAGCCAAAAGATAAAAATAAATTTTAAAACACTAAAAGTTTAAAGAAACACACACACATAAATATCTCTTAATGGCCCATAAAAATCAAATTAGATACAGTCTACAATAAACTGAAAGGGAATATCTCTATAAAGGTTCCATAAGTTTAATTCCACATAAAGGAAGTTCACTTTACTTTAAAAATTGACAATATATTGGTATTGGTAGTTTCAGTTACAAGTAGTACTATCAGAAATCCTTGATGAAAGTGCACGTGAAATATTTAGTTGCTCCATAGGAGATACCTTTCTGAACAGAAAGAGTAAATCTGTTCACTCAGGAATCTACTCTATACCTCAGTCAAACCTACAGTTAAAAACTATGAATTAATTGTCTTTAGGATTGAAAAGATGCCTCAGGAAGCTGATGAGCCAGCATGAGGAAGTGCGGTGACAGTCTGAACTGTGCCTTTCTTTTGGTTTGTTCCATTGTAAGTTTCTAAGAAACTGACTGATTTGGGGCCATATTTGGTTGAAGAGTATTCAGTTTTCCTTGATTTCACTCAACATTGTAGTTTAATTTGCCACTTTTCAACACAGTTACATTCAAAGAAAAGATTTCAAAAGGATGTGTATCCTAGCCTATAAAAACATTTCAGTGAAATTAGTAGGTGGGTAGCACAGATAATGACAGAAAAGGGACGATAATTGTAAAATTTGACTTGAAGTTTCTTTGCGGTTGATTGCCAGTCATCATGGAGCTTATGTTTTTCTTGACAAAAATAATGTACTAGCAATATAGTTAATATAGTCTTTAATTTAAAAGAAACTTTGGCATAATGTATCCTCCCACCCTAGCATGGTGTTAGAGAGCACCTTTGAACTTGAATTCCCTGTGTATGGCACTTTCTTCATCTTAACTGTTGCAGAGCTGATGCCTGGTCATTTAATGTCTCAGCTCACAGTCAGCTCTTCATTTGACGCGTTACCGTCTCTGCCCCTTCACTGTCTATCCCATCATAGCGATGGAATGCTTAGAGCATTTATCTCAGTGGGAATTCATGTCTGCTTGTGTTTTTCTTGCTCGTCAAATTAAGCCTGAAGAGAGCAGGGACCTTGTCTGTCTTGTTCATTACCATCTTGTATGCTTGGAACACTGTACACAGTAGATTGATACTTAAGTTTGACTTTGCAGTGAATATGTATCGACATATATGCATTCAGAATTCCTGGTAGAAAAACAGGCCAGAAAGATCCCCCTTACTGAATGAAAACAAGTAACTATCTCCAGTCACTAAGTCCTTTTCTCCTTCCTTATTCTGTTTCTGATTTCCTTAGACACATATTGACTTTAGGGCATGATAAATGATAAAACTTAATAGGAAAATGATAAATCTCAAGAAGAAAGGTCATCAATGCATCAAGATAGCATTTTATCTACAGAACAAACTGATGTTTTAGCTGCCTTCTTATCTTTTGGCTGTTGTCAGTAAGAAAAGAATGACTTGGGATGACCAGGCAGTTTAGGGGTAGGATTCCTGGGGTTATTATCTCAGTGACCTCTTGTTTTACCTAAACATTCCCAGAAGATAGGCAAGGTTAGCGTTTTACCATAATAACCCAGAAATTCGATCAAATCTTCTCTTGGCTTTGGAGTATAGAAAACTCGTCCATGTGCCCAGAGTCTTCTTTGCTCTGGAATGGAACAAACTGGGGCAAAGCTTTCTTTTTCTCCCCAAAGGTCAGGGTGCCTTCATGTAGTTGGCCACTTACCGGCCTTGGAACTTGCATGGAAATTGCAAGCCTCTACAGACCTGCTGAGATCCTGAAAAGAAAGGTTGAGTGTGTGATCTTTATCAGTTATTTACTCGTGGTTTGTGCCTACGGGTCTGGGGTATTTTGAATTTTGTGGAAGCCATGCCTCACTTGTTCCTCTCATCCAAAACTTCAGTTTCCTATTTAGATTATAATGGCTCATTTATCTTAGAGGATATTTGTAAACAATAAATGCTTATCTAAGAGTGTAAATAAAATCACAGACTAAGATTGCATAAGAGATATAGCAAGCAAATCAACATCCAACAGACCTGATGGATGTCAGGCTCCATTTGACATCCTCTCTCTTCTTTTCTTCCCAAATGAATGCAGTCTTCATGTTTAATAGAAAGCCCATTTGACCTCCCCATTACTGCCTTTAAAGGCTTCCCAGGTGGCTCAGTGGTAAAGAATCCTTCTGCCAAGGCAGGAATCACCAGAGACAGGTGTTCTATCCCTGGGTCGGGAAGATCCCCCGGAGGAGGAAATGGCAACTCACTCCAATATTCTTTACTGGAAAATTCCTTGGACAGAGGAGCCTCTTGAACCCCAGAGGGCTACAGTCCCATGGGGTTGCAAAGAGTAACACACACACACACACACACACACACACACACACACACACACAATTACTGCCTCTGGGGCATCTTTTCTCTTAATGCACAGAGTTAGCTTGCCTTAGATTGACCCGTACAAAATGCTTTACTTATCCTGATCCTCAATGCAGAGAATCTTTTCTTAGGATCATTGGTTTCCTTTCAGATACAGAATCAATAGAGCTCAGAAAAATGCCTTATGATGTGACTGATGAAACTCAGAGAAAAGAAGCAAAGGGCCTAGATATATCAGCTAGATAAATTGGGTCCATGTTAATTGAAGTGGCAGCAATAGTTGGTTAGGTAATTACTGGAGGACTGAAGAAGGTATCCAGGAAATGAATGGGAGACAGAAACCAAACAGACTGCACGCTGATAGGAAAGACCAGATTTATTTGACAAAAAGGAACATGTCTACCAGAATGGAACTATGCCTCCTTTGGTCTGAAATACACAAGTAAGGAATGATGAGCACACTCAAGAGCTGAAGAAATTAGTCTATTTGTTGGCAAATTACCTGGAAAATTAATCAGTTCTGTTCAGTCACTCAGTCGTGTCTGACTCTTTGCGACCCCATGAACCACAGCACGCCAGGCCTCCCTGTCCATCACCAACTCCTGGAGTTTACCCAAACTCGTGTCCATTGAGTCGGTGATGCCATCTAACCATCTCATCCTCTGTCGTCCCCTTCTCCTCCTGCCATCAATCTTTCCCAACATCAGGGTCTTTTCAAATGAGTCAGCTCTTTGCATCAGGTGGCCAAAATATTGGAGTTTCAGCTTCAACATCAGTCCTTCCAATGAACACCCAGGACTGATCTCCTTTAGGATGGACTGATTGGATCTCCTTGCAGTCCAAGGGACTCTCAAGAGTCTTCTCCAACACCACAGTTCAAAAGGAAAATTAATAGGAATGTTTAATATCTGTCAGAAGACTTTCATGAAGTATAAGAAATATAAACTATCTCAGTGGCAGCATGTGATTCTGAGAATTTGGGCCACTCCATTCAGGTGTGTGGGCCACCCTTTTCCAACAAGATGGGGCTTAGACAGAGATTGCTGCAAACATTGAGAGTTTGCTTCGTTGTGTATTTTTTAATAAGTTGGCTCTAAAATGTTACTTTTCTCTCTGAGAAAAGATACTTTCCAGTTCATGTCTTTCTTCTTTGTAAATTATCATTTAACATAACACTTTCTAACCTTTGGATTCCAGGGTAGACTTGACTTATGCAATGTGAGAAGTGTAGGTTGATCAGTCAACCCCATGGACCGTAGCCCACGAGGCCTCTGTCCATGGAATTCTCCAGGCAAGAATACTGGAGTGGATTGCCATTCCCTTCTGCAGGGGATCTTCCTGACCCAGGGATTGAACCCAGATTGCATTGCAGGCAGATTCTTTACCGTCTGAGCCACCAGGGAAACCTCAGTTCACGGGGCTGCAAAGAGTTGAACATGGCTGAGCAACTGAGCACACACATACACATGGTAGAAAACTGTAATACTATTGAAAGATACAGAGGATAAGCTATAAATTATCAATTTTTCTACTACCCAAGGTAAATACTTAACTGTCTATAGCAACCATCTCTCTGATATTTAAAATTATTTCAAAACATGATTTTTAACAATACCAGTCACTTTAACAAATCATACTTTGGATGACTCTAGCTAGAAAAGAGAGGGTTTGGTGGGGTTTTCATTTTGCTAAAATTTGGGGTACCTTAATTGAATATTTTGGTATAAATACTTATATCATGGCAGAGATTAATTGTTATGTACCTAGGGTGTGTGGGTATGTGTGTGGGTATGTGTGTATGGGTGTGTGGGGGTGTGTGTGTGGGGGGGTGTATGTGGGTGTGCGCGTGGGGGGGTGTGTATGTGGGGGTGTGTGTGGGTGTGTGTGTGCTGGACTCAGTCTTGTCGGGCTGTTTGTAACCCTGTAGGCTACAGCCCACCAGACTCTTCTGTCCATAGGATTCTCCAGGCAAGAATGCTGGAGTGAGTTGCCATTTCCTACTCCAGGGGATCTTCCCAACCCAGGGATCGAACCTGCATCTCTTGTGACTTCTGCGTTGGCGGGCAGGTTCAGTACCTGGGAGGCCGAGGTACTGGTAGGATGGCAAGTCTGTAAATTTAAGCTCCAAGCACAAATATATATTACTGAGCTTATATTGAAGTATAGGCCAAGAGATTCAAATGTGCTTTTGTAAAGTAAATTGATAGAAACCAGTATGTCTGTGTCTCTTCATAGTTGTAAGAAGCATGAGAATTAAATAAATAGGTCCCATCATATAACAGGACAGGAAAACCACTAAGTCCACCTCAAACTGCTGCCTTTGTCCGTGACTCACCCTATGTGATGATACTCAAAGTGAATTAAAACTACGTGTTAAAAGCCTGGTTCCCATCATGGGTTTGGCTGGCAAGAAAAGGACTGGTGAAGGAGGGGGCATCACTCTGGCTGAGCATGAGACGCCCATGGATCCCACTGACTGCCTGTGTCCTGTCCCCGAGCTCTGCATGTGTTTTTAGTAACCATGGAAAAAAGCATTTAAGTGATCAAAATGATACATTAATTCTTCTTTCTAATACCTCAAATATTCTTTCAGCAAAGCTGCTTTAAAAATAATTTCAGATTGTATGTTTGGTTTTTATCAAGAAACAGGAATGGATAGTGGGATTGTGGATTGATCCCAAGAGAAAAAAGTTCCCATAAAACGTAAGTGCCTTAGTCAGATAGTTGGAGAGGCTCCTGCCCGACCTCTGTTCCATATTTTGAGCTCAAACCTTCCCCTCGGCCGTGTGGTGCCACATTGTCTAGCTGAGAGAAATGTTGCTGCTGCAGTTACTTGAATGGGAGCGGCACTTCCCGACCTGCTGTGTAGGTAAACCTGAAACCCATCCTGGCAAGTATGTTTATTTGCTTTTCCCTGAAATGTGCTGTCCCTTTTTACCTCCTGCCGATAAAAACTGACAGGTCCTTTTCCTGCTAGCCAGAAACAGTGATGGGAACCAGGTGGAAGATACGGCTCTTAGAACGTAGTTTTAATTCATTGTGAGTCTCATAAAGTAGGCTGAGTCACAAGACAAGCTGGGGGCCTCACCAGATCACTCCATGACCTCACTTTCCCTCTGGCAAACCTCTCTCAGTGCAGTAGGGTGATCTCACAGATGGAGTATCAGAAACAGCTTGCTTGAGAAGAGCTGGCCTGTGAGCTGCCAAGGCTGCCAGACGGCATCACTCCAGTCCATCATCTCTCTTTCCTCTGTTCTTCCAATGCATATGGTCTTCATGTACTACAATGGTGTTATTAAACCAATCTCACCACAACCACTTAGGTTGTAGATAGCAAAGGCCCATTCATTACATAACCATTCATTAGAAGTGTGGCTTTGGAACTGATGAAAGTCTATGTTGACTTCTCATTTTCTTAAAATGGATACTTTGAATGAAACCACTGGACTCTCCAAGATTATTGACCTTCCTGTTGTATACTGAGATCCCTATTTTCAGTTCTCCCCAATTACCTTCTTTTCATATCTTTCAAATTATTATTGCCATGGTAGTTGAATAACATGATAGTGATTTGGATGAGCTTCAGGAACAGAGGTTCAGCTGTGTCTTTGCTTCTAACTGGCTGTGCAGTTTCTTACATGCCATTTCATCTTTCTTGACATCATCATCTTTGTGTTGATTTCTAAGATATCATTTGAGATTCTGTAGTCCAGTGATGAATTCAAACACCCTTTTCTACAGGGCAGAGGACCTTCTAGGCAGGTTTGTGATCTTCTCTATATTCCTGAACTACCTTGAAAGCCCTCTCCAAAGATTCTGATTGCCCAAGTGGTTCTGTAGTGTAGCTGGAATGAGAACCGCCATGTGTGGACTCTAGACCAAGGGCTCATTGTTATGAAAATTTCTCCTCTACTAATTCTTTTCCATTCTTGAGCGAAGGTCAATTTTCCCTTCAGAAAGCAACTACTTTTTAAATTCTTTTATAATTTAATCCTCACAAAATTAAGGTCCAGCCGTTTTCTCTTTGTGTGACTTTTGTGACTATTCTGCACGGATTCAGTTCCCGTTTGTGTTCTTACTTGTTTTTCCACTCTTGGGCGTCAACCACACTTGGCCAGTGATTCAAAAGAACAGAAAACATGATGCAGGGTGAAAACTGGTTGACTTTTTTCTGTGTGTGTTTTTTTTTTTTTTTTACTGTTTGTTTATTTGGCAGGGTGGGGTGGGGAGGAGGGCTGTGGTATGGCTCTGCTAGCATCTTAGTTCCTCTACCAGGTATCAAACCTGTGCCTTGTGCAGTGGAAGCAAGGAGTCTTAACTACTGGATTGCCAGGGAAATCCCTAAAACTGGTTGATTTTAATGTTGTTGTTTAGTCACTAAGACATTCCTGACTCTTTTGTGACCCCGTGAACTGTGGCCCACCAGGCTCCTCTGTCCATGACATTCCCCAGGCAAGAATACTGGATCGGGTTGCCATTTCCTTCTCCAGGGGATCTTCCTGACCCAAGGATCTACCCTGCAGCTCCTGCATTGCCAGGCGGGGTCTTTACCACGGACCCTGGAAGCACTGAGTTTGATGCACAAGCCATTAAATCTCTCACTGGAGAAATGATTTTCAAAATGTGGTCTCAGGACCATCACCATCACCAGAAAGCTCATCTGAAATGCAGGATCTTCGGCCCATCTTTAGACCAGAAACTCTGGAGATGGGAACCAGCAATCATTGCGTTAACACGCCTTTCATGCTGTTTTTTGAGAGCTGTTCTAGAGAAATTGTATATTTTCAGATAGTTGTTTTTTTTTTTTAAGTGTGCTCAAATATTTTTTAATCATTGTCCAAACTTACATACTCTAGAAATAGAAGGGATATTACATTTCTAAAGGGGATATTTCTCTGCCTTCCTTAAAAAAAAAAAAAATCTTTTAGAAGTTTTCATATTCTGCTCCTAGAAAGCCTATTCATATTTCTACCTATTTGCACAGTAAAATTGGAGCCTTAAGTTAGTTCTGTTATCATGATCTGTAGTGACACTAGATGGAAAGTGTAAAACATTTATTTAATTTCTACTATTTTATTTATTAATTTTATTTTAATGTGGTTAATTTACTTTTGGTTGCATTGGCAGGAGAACCTCTGCCATTAAGATTTAAACTGAATCTTCTAAATGGCACTCTTCTTCCTTTAGAACATAGACAAGGATGGTTTTTATTATTTTCAGTTACCCTCAAATGAAACTGCCTCCCATTATACCCAAAGGTTGCTCTTGTCAGAGGGATATTTTTACTAAGTTGAATGCTCTCTGGAAGAAGGTGTGAGCAGAAGCTAATATCGTGAATTGGGAGAGGAATAAGAGGGGAAGGGCGTCTGGTCCTCAGTGAGGAAACTTGGCCCCAGAAGCCTGCTGACTGCCAGCCTTAGGACTCTTCCAGTTCATTATTCTCAGCACCAAATGTCGCTGCCTTCAAGACCATGCTGTTCACCTAACTGGTGGACTTTTTGTCAAAAGCTTGATCCAAGTGAGGTTTTTCTGTTTGTTTGTTTTAAGATAGAAAGCGTTTGCAAGTACTTTCAGGAGCAGCACATAGCTTTAACTCCCTCAAGCCCTCTCTCCTCTGTCTAACTGCATCAGGAAATTCAAGGTCTAGCCAGAGGCCCCCAAAGAGTTAAAATAAAAAGACAAGCAGCCTGCAGAGTAGAAGAAGCCAATGTCAAAAACATATGTTCCTCCGCGGGGCCTCGCTGGATTCCTAAGTCCGGATAAAGCCAGTGTGCTTGCACACACGTCAGAAAGAAGAAGGAAGTCTCAGCCGGTGTCGTGCAGCAGTGAAGCGCTGTCCCTCGTCCGCAGCTCCTCTTGGCTCCCTGCTGCCTGGGAGCCCAGCCCGAGGGCTCCCGGGAGGCTGGTGGCCCTGACACCTGAGCCATTAGCTCAGAACGCCCTCGAATCCCGTTCTCCTTGTGAGGGTTCCGGCTGAGCCGCCTGGACAGAACCTGCCCGTTTTCATTGGCTTCGAGGCTTGTTATTGGAGTGGCTGACAGCCGTCTGCCAGGCTGTCTGAAGCCGCCTCCCTGTGCTCTCTGCCGCTGCTCAGCTTCACAGCACCATTGTTCCTGTTGGGCCTTTTTCTTAAAATCTTTCCCAGCTGTATCCTGATATGGTAAACCACTTAAATTAGCTCCAGATTGTTCTGTTTATTTTGTGTTAGATAAGCGACAAAATACAGTCCCGGCAGCCAGCCAGGAGGAGGGTGGAAGTCGGGGGATGGGGACAGAGGGACACAGGCAAGGTCCTTTACAAACGGCAGTGTTTGCAGACCGAACCGCGAAAAGGCCCAAATGTGATGCCATCAGGGTCCCGCCATTGACGAGCGATCCCGACAGGCTGGCCAAGGAATCACTTTGGATCTGAGCACAGCTCAGTCCAGAAAAGAAAACCAAGACCCCAGGGTTAAGTCACACAGACAGGAAGCTAGATTTCTATTCCTGGCAATGGATACAGCGCGGCTGTCAACCACAGGTCTGGCTGCAGTGCCAGTTATCCTGGTACCATGCTTGGTGCCCTGGGGGTGACAGGAATTCCTTTTATTCTTTTTTAAATTGTCCATCTGTATTGCAGTGCCTGGAGGCTGATGGGCTCAACACTGGCTGAAGTCCACCAGCCTCCCTATATGCTTAGCAGTTCAAAGTGTGCTCTTCCATGCTGTAATTTAAAGCTGGAAATCCAAAGATGTTGAGTCACCAGCATAGGTATTTTCCACACAGCTGCAAGTGAACACTCACAGTGGACTTGGCCATCTGTGTGCCTGCTCTACCCATGGCCTCTGTGGCTGTCTGCTCACAGGGGCTGTCTGTGCAAAGCCTTTCTGAACACTTAACAAAAAAACACTTTCAAATGTAATAGATGCTGTCCTAGAATGAAGATACTGCCTTTGCGATTGTAGGAATAAACCCAAATCAAATATGAAGAATAAACTTCCGAATGTTTTAACTCAGCTGAAGCACACGAACCATGCCAGCAGACAGCTGAGTTACAACCATTATTGAGAACTGTGTCTGTGGTAATTCAAGAATCCCCAGGAAAGATCCCATGACTCACTGCAGCCTCCAGTCTTCACTCTGAACCAAAGTCCTGGAAATGCTTTTTACCGAGTTGAGGGAAGTACAGGGTCAGGAGTAATAAAAATGCCCTGAGAAACCACCTCTTAGTTTTCCTCTGGGCAAATAAACTCAGTGTGAAATAAAAAGGTACAAAGCCAACTTTGAAAGAATAATTACTCTGTCAAGCCCCCTTCTCTCGGTGGAATATGGCTTTTCCTCATCAAGGCCTGGCCAGGGGTTGAGTGGCCTCCATGTCACCCTCTCTGATTCCCAGGCTTTCATCTCTTTTCTCTGTATCCTTTTTAACACAAATAGTGGACAGTCTTGTGTCTTTCACCTGGGCCAGGCTTCCCATGAACAAAGTGTCCCTCAAGAGTGAGGACCATGTATTGAACCCTCTATTGTCTTTTCTCACAATGCTAACCAGCAGTCATGGGCACTGAGAGGTACTGAATTAAGGCCTTGCAAATAATAGGTTTCTTTTTATTCTTAACTGACATGAGGTCTCATTCATTTTGCTTCTATATTAATTCAGGCCAAACTAAAAACAACAGCAAAACAAGAACAAACACCAAAAAACCCAAAATCAAACATCATAGGTCCCATGGGCCTGTCCTCACTAAAACCATGTACACACCCTTCTGGTGCTGGGCAGCATGGAGCAGCCACAAAAAGCCTGTCTCTGTCATGGACTACAGCTAAAATCTCTGGACGGTACAGAAGACAACTGCTTGGGGCACCTGAAAAGTAAGCAACAGCAGGCAACTAGTGAACGGGGTTAAGTAAAGCATCACCCACACCCAAAGTGAGTTTTGTGGGGTTTGTTTTCACTCTGTCTCTGGGCTTTGACCCAAGGACTGATGGAATTGTGGAACTATGTAGCAGGTGTTGGCAGCAAAATTTCCAGGTGAAACCCCCTCATTTCTAACCAGAGCTTTGGGGAATGCTTTTGCTGGAGAACATAGGAGAATTTCCATTTCATTTGTTTCCTTTTTTTTTTTTTCTCTTTTCTTTCCTGACCCTGCCTCAAGGCAGCCCCACTTGAGGATCTGCTTGGCTTTGGTGGTGGGGGTTTGGGCTCCTAAAATCCCATAAGAAGATTCTTTCTGACCAGAGGACCAGGGAGAAAGGGGCCCCTTTTATCCAAGGATAAAGGGAGGTTCCTATTACTATCTCTCTCTCTGCTTTTTGCTGCTTTGCTCCCAGAGGCAACCTCAGTTGTGTTTCTGTGGAGCTAAAATCTGAGAAAAGCCTGTCTTTCTGTACAGAGAAGCCAGGAAAGGGGAACTCAGGGGGCTGGAAAGTATAGGGGAATCTCAGAGAAGAAAGAGCTGGGAAAGAGGATCCTCTGACTCTGTGAGTGAACTGACTTAAGTCCCAGCTCCAGGCTGCTCATGTGTCACACAGACCCAAAGAAGCAAAGCAAAGACTCCGAGAACTCATCTGCAGTATAAACCAGTGCCTGAACCCTAGACTAACCCCTGGGTTGGGCACACACTGGGCAAACCCAAACATCATAGCAATGACTTTCAAAAACTAAGCTGACATTAGGACCACTGCCTGTGGACAAGATGGATCTTGCACTCTATATCTAAGTAGGTTGCTTATAAGCACTCTCCATGAAATAAAGTTGAATACTCTTGAATGGAAAAATAGAAATTCTTGAGTGAAGTAGAAAGGGAAAAGAAGAAACAAGTTAAAATTTTAGAACTGAAAAGTACAGTGAAAAGTGAAAATGAAAGTCACTCAGTCGTGTCCGACTCCGCGACCCCATAGCTATACAGTTCATGGAATTCTCCAGGCCAGAATACTGGAGTAGGTAGCGTTTCCCTTCTCGAGGGGATCTTCCCAACCCAGGGATCGAACTCGGGTTCTTTACCAGCTGAGCCACAAGGGAAGCCCGAAAAGGATAGTACCGAAAATGAAACATTCACACTATGGGCCCAGTAGCAGAATGAAGATGATAGAGCAAAGAATCAGTGAACTTCAGTATAGATCAACAGACATTACTCAGTGTGAAAGACAGGAAAAAGAAGAGCTGAGCTGAAGGACCTATGGAATACTATCAAAAGGCTTAACATTTATGACATTAGAGTCCCAGAAACAAAGGGAAAATATTGGTGCAGAAAAAAAAATATGAAGGGATAAAATCTGAGAAGTTCACAATTTTGGTGAGAGATACATGTATAGGTTCAAGAAGCCCAATAAAATCGAATTAACCTGAAGAAAACCTCATCCACCTTGTAATCACATTGCTGAACACCAAAGATGAAAAAATATCTTGAAAGCAGAAATTCTAATTGTGGGAATTTACCCAAGAGAAATGAAAACATGTTTATACAAAAACCTATGCCCACATATTAATAGCAGCTTTATTGTTAATTGCTAGAAACTGGAAAAAACTCAAATGTTCTTCAACTAGTAAAGAGATACACAAAATTATAGTACATCGATATAGTTGACTATTACTTAGCAATATAATGAACCATTATACATGCACTAACATGCATGCATCTCGAATGCATTGTACTTCTGCGAGAAGCCAGACTCAAAAGGTTACATTGTCTGTGTTCAGTCCCTAAGTTGTGTCAGACTCTTTGCAACCCCATGGACTGCAGTAGGACAGGCTTCCCCGTCCTTGCCTATCTCCTGGGTAGTTGCAAAAAGTTACAAAAGGTTACACACTGTATGATTCTTCCTATATGACATTCTGGCAAAGCAGAACTTTGGATTAAGGATGGGGTGGAGGGTTTGACTCTGGAGGGGCAGCTCAAGGGAGGGATTCTGGGTTGATGGAGTTTTCTGTATCTGTGTTGACCTTTTAAAAGTTCTTTTACCAGCAAAAAATGAGTTACTCCAGAATAGCAAAGAACTGCAAATTCAGGACAAGCAAGCTATAGCAAAAGAATAAGCACGTCCAACAAAGGAGATGAACATTATTTTACAAAGACGAAGAAGTTGGGAAGGGTTGTTTTGAATGAAAGTCTACTGGAGAAAAGTGAGAGTTTAAGAGGTTTGTGGTCTTTCATTGGCTGAGTTGTTGGGATCGTTATTTCTTGGAAGAGATACAGTGTACATCTTTTCCTCTTGAGGTCTGTCTTTGATGGTTCTTTCCTGCTGGTGATTATTCTATTGTGGTCTGTAATTGACAGTTCTTCCTGTAATTGACCTCGAGTGGTACTGTGTGAGAACTTCCCCTTCTGGTTCCAACTCCATTTTAGCGAGTCTTCCCTTTATTAATTTTCACATTTAATTGTGGTGCTGCATATATGACTTCACTTGTCAAAATGAATAGCACTACACACCAAAATAAGTGAATTTTACCATACACAAATCAGAAAATAAAAAATAAACCACTAGCATGGTATTTCCTATCTGAAAGATATCTGATATCTTTATGACTACATGGAGTACGGAAAGATTCATGTAATCGCTTACCTGTTTTGAAGTCATTTTCCACTTGATTCCACATTTAAACTTGCAGGAAGTCAAAAATGGAATAAACAATGAAGCAGTCTCTTCGGGTCCATACAAAAAGTTTTCCAAAAAAGAATTTTGTGTCTCACATGCCAGGCATGTGTTTTATAGGGTCAACCTGCCACAAAGGCCATGATGAAAAAACTGAGGTAGAAAAAGTTGGTGTCTGTAAGAGACAAACGTTGAGTCCAGGAGAGATCTACTGATTTTAAAAGAAGCAAGGTCAATTTGGTGGCTTGGCAAAAACAAGAACAAAGCATCTGCCATGTCCTGGAAGCTCTGGGTTTTGATAACTAGGGTGGTGTTGAGAATTCCCTGTCCAGAAGAATCACACCTGGTGAACTGATGTACAGCCTTGCCTGTGTAGTTGTTCAGTCACTCAGTTGTGTCTGACTCTTTGCAGCGTGGCTTCCCTGTCCTTCACTACCTGCCAGAGTTTACTCAAACTCATGTCCATTGTGATACCGTGGACGGTGATACCATCCAACCATCTCATTCTCTGTTGCCCCCTTGTCCTCCTGCCCTCGATTTTTCCCAGCATTGGAGTCTTTCCCAATGAGTCAGTTCTTCATATGAGGTGGCCAAAGTATTGGAGCTTCAGCATCAGTCCTTCCAAGGAGTATTTAAGGTTGATTTCCTTTAGGATTGACTAGTTTGATCTCCTTGCAGTCCAACGGACTCTCAAGAGTCTTCTCCAACACCACAGTTCAAAAGCATCAATTCTTCAGTGCTCAGCTTTCGTTATGGTCCAACCCTCACATTCATAATGACTATTGGAAGAGTCATAGCTTTGACTATATGGACCTTTGTTGGCGAAGTGATGTACCTTGCCTGTACTCTGAATACACTTGGTGTGGGCAGGCTTGGACTATTGC
Organism: Budorcas taxicolor; assembly: GCF_023091745.1. Classification (NCBI taxonomy): domain Eukaryota; kingdom Metazoa; phylum Chordata; class Mammalia; order Artiodactyla; family Bovidae; genus Budorcas; species Budorcas taxicolor. The sequence continues at coordinate 10,158,017 of NC_068919.1, read as the reverse complement.
CATGAAACAGATTGAAAACATAGTTGTGACGATAGGAAGAGTTTTCCTGAACGTAGGATTTTTCCCTTAGTCCACCTCTCATCCAAAGGGCAAAAAATGCAGGATGGATGCTTAACTGCAGTGAGATCCGCCTGCTGACCAGGGCCATACTTCCGCCCACTGCTTATTCTGCCTTTGAAGCTCTATCATCACCTTGCCTCATCTTACACCATTATGGATCTTATCCATCTTAATGCACAAATGTATTGTAAAACCTGTTGATTTTAAGAACCTTTGCCTACCTCCAAGTCACAAAGATATTCTCTTACATTTTTCTATAAAAGTTGTATGGTTTTAGCATTTACATTTAGGTTTTGGATCCATCTTTTATTTCTCATACAGTTTTGTTTTGTTAAGATATAACTCACATTACCATCAAAGTGTACAATTCAGTGGTTTTTAGTATATTCACAGGGTTGTACAATCATCATCATAGTTTATTTTTTATCTTCTCCACAAAAAAAAAAATCCTGCTATCCATTACCATTTTCCCTTCTTCCTAGCCTTTGGAAGGCACTAATCTATTTTCTGTCTGTATAGATTTGCCTATTCTGGACATTTTATATAAATGGAAAAATACAATATATGACCTGTTTTATCTGGCCTCTTTCATTAGCATAATGTTTTCAAGATTCACCAATATTGCAGAATGTGTCAGAACTTCATTCTTTTTGTTGATTAATATTCCTTTTTTTCCCCTGTATATTGCTGAAAATATATCTTATCCCTTCATCAACTCATGGACATTGAGTCTTTCCACTTTTTTGGGCTATTATGAATAACGCTGCTATGAGCATTTATACACAAGCTTTTGTGTGGATATATGTTTTCATTTCTTTTGAATACACACCTAGGAGTGGGATTTCTGGGTTATGACCTCTATGTTTAACTTCTTGAGAGACTGCTGAGCTCTTTTCAAAGCAGCTGTGCCACGTTACTTTCCTGCCAGCAGTGTATGAGGGTCCTAGTTTCTCCATCTCCTCACCAACACTCCTCATTTGCGGGGGGCACTCTGCAGAAAGAGAGAGGCAGTGGAACTTCCCTCAGCAGAGCTGAGGGGTCCCGAGGAAAAGTGAGCCTGCTGTCCGCCAACCCAGCCCCTCGGCGAGCGAGACACAATCAGACCCGACAGGGGTTCTGTCTAAGCCGTTCCGCTTTATTGTCGTAAGCTCCTGGTTTATATAGGCAAGCAGGCGGGTTTTGCGAGGGACTTTCCATAGTTCTACCAATCAAGTTAAAGGTCAGATTACCACGTGCTTACATCATGACAGGGGTCTATGGTGACCACGCATTGTCCACCTGCACGGAAATCAAGAGAGCCAATCAAAAGTTTTAACAAACAACTTAAGCCATGACCTCATCTCTTCCGCCAGGCGCCATCTTAGCTCTAAACCACAAAGCTAGCCCTTCTTTTTAAGGTTTCCCATTTAGGGCCCCACACTCATTGTCTTTATTTATGATAGCCATTCTATTAAATGTGAAGTGGTATCTCTTGTGGTTTTCATTTGCATCCCCCTGGACATTTTTTCATGTGTTTATTGCTAATTTATGTGTCTTCTTTGGAGAAATATCTGTTCAAATCCTTTGCTCACATTTTAATTTATTTTTTACCATTGAGTTGAAATATGAGCCATCTTTAATTAATTTTCCCAAATGTTGTGAAGTAGGAATTGGTCAAGGTTCTTTTTCCCCCCATAGATATTCAACTACTCTAGAATCATTTATTGCAGAGACTTTTTCCTCAACTGACTTATTTGGCACCTTTGGTATATAGCAAATAATAATTAAGAGTGGTTCTTCTATTAGGCTTCCTATTCTAGTATCAAGATAGGCAGGAGAAACATCAACAATCTCAGATATGTGGATGATACCACTCTAATGACAGAAAGCAAAGAGGAACTAAAGAGCCTCTTGATGAAGGTGAAGGAGGAGAGTGAAAGAGCCAGCTTAAGACTAAATATTAAAAAAACTAAGATCATGGCATCCAGCCCCATTACTGCATGACAAATAGAAGGGGAAAAGGGGGAAGTAGAGACAGACTTCTGGGGCTCCAAAATCACTGCAGACGGTGACTGCAGCCATGAAATCAGAAGACGATTGCTTCTTGGCAGGAAAGCGATGACAAACCTAGACAGTGTGTTGAGAAGCAGGGACATTACTCTGCCGACAAAGGTCCGTACAGTCAAGGCTATGGTCTTCCCAGTGGTCCCATACGGTTGTGAGAGCTGGACCGTAAAGAAGGCAGAATGCCAAAGAACTGATGCCTTTGAACTGTGGTGCTAGAGAAGACTCCTGAAAGTCCTTTGGACAGCAAGAGATCAAACCAGTCAATCTTAAGGGAGATCAATCCTGAACATTCACTAGAAGGACTGATGCTGATGATGGAACTCCAGTATTTCTATCATCTGATGCAAACAGACGATGCATTAGAAAAGACCCTGATGTTAAGAAAGATTGAGGGCAGAAGGAAAAGAGGGTGTCAGAGATGAGAGCTGGACGGCATCACCAATGCCATAAAGATGAGTTTGGGCAAACTCCAGGAGATGCTGGGGGACAGGGAGACCTGGTGTGTTGGAGTCCATGGGGTCGCAAAAAGTCAAACACGACTGGGTGACTGAACAAAGACAACAATTCTAGTATACCAAGCTGTCTTGATTACTGTAGCTTTATAGGAGGTCTTGGAAGTTGGTTAGTGTAGTTTTCCCAACATCGTTCTTTTATTTGAAACTTGGCTGCCATTCTAGGATAAGCCTCATTTGCTCATCATGATTGTGGTAGGCAGGGTAATAATCCCTTCTTTTCCCCCAGAGATGTTCACATCCTGAAGCCTTGAGCCTGTGAATATCTTATGTTGTATGGCAGAGGGGAACGAAGATTGCAGACTGAATTAAGGTTGCCAATCAGCTGACCCTAAGTTGGGAATGTTACCTGATTGGGCCAAATGGAATCACAAGAGTCTTTAAACATGGAAGAGAGAAACAAAGAGGAGGTCAAAGCAATACCAAATGAGAAAGATTCAACCCGCCGCTGCTGACTTTGAGACAGGAAGAAAGCCTTGAGCCAAGGAAGTCTAGCACCTCTAGAAACCAGAAATGGCCAAGAAGCGATTATCCTCTATTGTCTCAGAAAGGGAATGACGCCATCGCAACACCTCGATTTAGCCCAGGGATTGTTGCTTCAGACTTCTAAACTGTAGAACTGTAAGATGATACTGAAAGGTTGTTGCTGAGCCATGAAAGAGGCCGGGGTTCCTTGGCCTCCAGGGGAGAATTCAATCCTGGGCTAGAGACGAGGCTTGATCGCTCAGAGCTTTTGTGTAACATAGATTCAGAAGGGGACGGAGAGTGCCCCCTTACTAGTGTTAGCAATCGAGTTATATACTTTCAATTAGTTATTACAATGAAACAAAAGTATGTCTGCAGGTTGTAAAGACCTTACTAGACCCACTCCCATAATTTACATTTTAAGATTACAGGATTAGCCAGAAGGGTTTTTCCAGAGATTGTCCTCAAGCAAGATACATTATTGTTATATAATCCTAAGGACTGTAGAGGGAAAAAAAATGTTTGTCCTTTCTTCCTCCTTCAGAATTTCAGACCCCTCTCTCCTTGGGGACCCCTGACTTATCAACCTGCCTAGGAATTGACTTTCTCAATACATTTGTGTTGTTGAAGTGGGTAAATTTATAGTAATTTGTTATCGAAGCCATAGAAACCTAATATAATCATGTATTAACATTTTTATGTGTAGCTGGATTTGATTTACTAAAATTTTATTGAGGACTCTGTCTGTTCATTGTAGTTTTCTTTTTTTTGTAATGTCTTTGGCTATGGAATCAGAGTAATGTTGGCCCCAAAGAATGAGTTAGGAAGTTTAGGCTTCTGTTATCTGGAAGAGCTATTTTAATTTTTATTTTCATGTTCATTCCTGCTCTTTTTTATTCTTCTGTGCTTCTAGTATAGAATGGCCTCCTTTAAGTCCAAGTGTGTTCATATATAGTCCATGTAATTATCTAACTACTTTGCTATGTATTCTATGTCTCATGTTTTCATATGTAAATACATGCTATTTTATTATCAGTTGCCTTTTTTCCCTTATGTTACATTTTGAGTTATTTTAGAAAATATAATATGTATGAATTCCACTATAGGGCAGTCAAAGGAGCATGACAAAATATTTGTTATAAAAAGGGGGTGTTAGGCTTGAAAGACTTGAGAACCATGATATAGAAACTTTCCCTGCCCTATTTCAGAACTTTCCCAGTTATTATAGTTGTTATCAGGTAAAAAGGTAAAGTCTGTGAATGAACCCACAGGCAAGTCACATATTACCATATCCACAATAAAAACAAAACAACCACAGCAGTGAAAACATATTCATGTTCTATCTCACCTGCAAAGTATTTTAACACAACTATTCTACCCATCCAACACAGGGCATCCAGCCCCAGTGCTCACATATATGCATGGTGATCACAGGTGTCAATCCACAAAGGCAGAAGTGCAGAAAGTGTAACTTGCCCCCTCCCACCACCTGCAACCCTCACCAAAAAACGAAGCTTAGTCCTGTCAGAGTGCCAGCTCTGCTTAGAGGAATCCTGTTTTCAGCCCATTCAGATCAACTCAGTTAATCCAAGGTGTCTTTGTCTCCTGTCTGCCTCCCCACCAGGAACCAAAATATTGCAGCTGAGGGGAGCTGGTGGTCCACAGCCGCCATCCTGCTCACTGTCTGCAGAAACCTCCAGATCCCTCTCTGGCCTTTGAGCATCACCCATCTAGACCACGCTGCAGCCTGCTTGCCTGCAGACTCGGGCCCTCTTGCTGCGTATGTGCTCTTCTCAGAAGCAAAAGGAAGCTGCACACCAGTGGGGCTGCAGTCTCCACCACACTGTGATCTGAGGACCTCCGAGGCCCCCAGCCATTGCCACCTGGGACACCTCGCTGGGCACGGGGAAATGCAGGGAGCCTTGCTTTCCTGTCCCATGCCACCAGGCTCCCCTGGGGCAGGAAATACAGGCTGTTTCCGCTTGCTCTCGGATGCCCGCATCTCCCATTCTCTCTACCCTGTGATGCAGGCCGGGAGCCCAGAGTGCCTTCCTAACGCCACAGCACGTCCTCTGGCTCTGCTTTCATTCCTCTCTCCTCCCCTCGCTGGCTCTGACTGGTCATGGAAGTTAAACCTAGTAGCCCATCTGTCTGCTGACTCCTTCCCTGTGGCCATTCACCAAACACCCTGCTCACTTCCTGGGTGGAAGAACGTCACAGGACAACTGGAATTACTAGGAATGAGAAAAACCGGATAGACTATCTCAAAACACTTTTCCAGTAGGGCCGTAAGGCTTGTGAAGCACTCTGCCCTGGCATCATTTCCTCTCTTCCGACTTCAGGCTTAACTCTTTGCCAGGATTGTAGAAGCCTGTGTGTGCCTGCCGTTGTGACCTAGAGATGACCTGGGGAGGTGGTCCCCTTACATTGCTATAGATGGGATCAGTAACATGAATAAGGGCTATAAACATTTTTCTAGGTCTAAACTGTCCTTAACTATCTCACAGGCCTCTGACTGTCTCAATGATGTAAGGTTATCATTTTAATGTTTTTAGTTACTGTGTGATGCTTCTTTCAGTGCTGTCCGTAAAATACGTCAATGTGGATCACTTAACCTCGTGAAACAGGGAAATAGTTTTTAGTTTTAAAACTAAAAATCATATTTTTTCTTTTAAAATTCATATTTTTTCTTTTCGTTCCCTCATTCTTAGGCTGCCAAGTCTCCCTGCAGAGACCATCTCCAGCAGCCTGCACCATCCTAATTTGCAGATTCTAGCCTGCTGGGAAATTCAGAAGCCAGCCATCATACATGTTATTAGAAATGTGGCTGAGACTAAATGGGCCCTGAGTTAGAATCTGATTGCAGGAACTTGGTGGTGCCTCTGGTGGTCACTCAGGGACATTTATTTGGATTTGTTTGGTCTTTTTTTTTTTTTTAAATCCTAGGAGATGTTGCATTTCCCAGGTGCCGGAACTCTCTCTCTCAACATCCTTTTGTCTCCTGCTAAAACGCTTCCACCTTACCACTTGCCTCTCATTGAGCACAGGCTGCCCCCCACACGTTCAGTTCACTCCCAAGAGCTAGCCCTGTCTTCACCTGCTTGAGACGGCCAGTGTCACCAGGATTTTTTCTCATTCTCACTGTGTGCATCCCAGTCAAAAAGGGCGCTGCCTGCCTCACATGGTCAGGAGGACCCGGAGTCCAAGAACTCTGAGTGTGTCTCACTCTGCCTTTGGATCAGGTGTCATCTGAAGATCTGAAAGGAATCTTGTTCTGTACCTGTCTTAAGTATGTTCGTCATTTGAAATTCTTTAAACAAACTTCTTAATATTTAGGTACATTGAAGGATTTTTTTGTTTCTGCCATTAAATGTTTCACTCTTCTGTTCTTTTTTCTGCTTATCTTTTATTAAGATGTAATTGACATACAGCATTGCATAAGGTGTATGGCATAATGATGTGACTTATGTACATCATTAAATGATGAGCGCAATAAATTTAGTGAACATCCATCATCACCTAGGTACAAAATTTTAAAAAAGAAATACATTTTTTCCCTGTGATGAGAAATCTTAGGGTTCACTCTTCTGCTCTTCTTCAGAGAGGATCATTAGTGTTGGTCCGTGGTTGTGCTCAGTTACGTCTGACTTTGTGACCTGCCAGGCTCCTCTGTCCATGTGATTTCCCAGGCAACAACACTGGAGTGGGTTGCCATTTCCTCCTGCAGGGAATCTTCCTGATGCAGGGATCGAACCCACATCTCCTGTATCTCCTGCATTGCAGGAGTTCTCATGACTTTTTTTGGTTTTTTTTTGGTCTCTCCTGCTATAATTAGACAATCCATGTGTCAGTGAGATCCCTTAGCAGTTAGCAAACTTCAGAGAAGAGCTCTGGGAAAACAAAACTGCCTGTGCACAAAGCTTATTGGTTTTTCCGAGTAACCCTAAAAGCAAATCTTACTACTTATGAAGTAGAGAGCCAATAAAAATCAGTTTGTTTCTGCTTCAGGGTTAAATTCAGAATACTTAACTTGTGTTGTATATTTGGAAACGTAAAGAGAAATTAGCTGATGCTTACCCAGATAGAATATGTGAGCTATCTCTTGTTTCATTCTCTCTAAAACATCGTGGGCCTTAATTCCAAATTTCTCACATACAAGTAGTTACTACACTTGTTATTTTGCAACCACAGTTTTACTTTTTTCTACCTCTTGATGATATTTTCACTTCTCTCTTGCTGTCTTTAAATCTGCCAGACCCTGAAGTGCTTCTCTGATATTTTTTCATCTATTACTTCTTGATTGACATTAGTGACAGATAAACAAACTAGTAAAAAAAAAATTATCTGGCTACCTAAAGGGATTTCAAGTCTGATAGGGGAGTCAAATAATTGTGAGTAAACTATGAAACTCCATCAAGGTGCCAAAACATTTTAGTTTGCCCTGAAATTCATAACTTTATAGAAAAAAAAAATAGAAAAAAAATAGAAAAAAAAATCAAGCATTCTTTCGAGATCAAACTGCAGGAAAAACAAGGAGAGCTTTAGCTGTAAAAAAGGACTGAATAAACATTTGGTACTTTTCTTGGCCCTAAATATTCCAAACACAGGGCTTCTGTGCTACTTGTTAGGGGATCCAGAATGTGGAGATCAAAGCTAGTGTTAGCCCTGCCTTCTAAGTGAGAGTGACTCATAACATCTTGTACTTACAACTTTCATTTAAGGATCTCCAAGATCTGTGACTACCTATGATTTAAATTTCAGAGAAGAGTTTAGTTATTCGCCTAACAATATGCAATAAATTAGGACATTGTTTTTCAGTTCCCAGTTCCAGTTTCAGTCTTGAGACCAAATGTTTTCAATCTTTCAACAGATTTTTGAGACTTTTCATCCTTAAGTTTTAAAGGAGAAGATAAAATCCCATTGGTGTCTCATCATTATAAGCAATGATATTAGCCCTGTAAAAATGAGGAAATCTTTGACTACAACTGTGTGTGATTTTTTTTTTCCTTTTTAATCCCTGTTCATTCCTGATTTTGCCCTTTCCTTGCATCCATCTTCCTTTATCTTCAGCTCTTTTGGCGGCTATCTCAGTTATTTGGGGTCTGGCTGCCAGTTCCATTCCACCAGAGTCCCCCTGATGCTAGCTTGGCAGGAACACTCTCCTTTGCTGATTCTTTTAATCAGGATGTAAAGTCTCATTATGTCTGGCTAGGAATTGGGGGTCAGAGCATGGATCTGCCCTGAATGCTGCAAACCATTAGAAACTCCTACAAATATTCAGATGAGCATCTGAATAAAGATTCCTTTTCTGAAATTTAATTAGAACTGTTATTCAAATTAAATTGGTACCTTACATTTGTACCTGTATGACCACTGTACCTCTTTCTTTGATAATTGATATGCTTTCTTTAGGGCTTTCTAGGTGGTGCAGTGGTAAAGAATCTGCTTCCCAATGCAGGAGACTCAGACGTGGGTTTGATCCCTGGGTTGGGAAGATCCCCTGGTGGAGGAAATGGCAACCCACTCCAGTATTCTTGCCTGGGAAATCGCATGGACAGAAGAGCCTGGTGGATTCCAGTCCATGGGGTCACAAAAAGTCGGACACGACTGAGCATGCACGCTCTTTTTAAATTCATGGAGACTGAAAGGAGTCATAATGAAAACCCCTCACAGCTCATTGTGTTTTTATGACTCTTAAGAAATTACATACAGAGAAGAGAATGCTCCCTGGAAGGGTCTATGCTTGGAATACTTTCTTCCTACAAAAGCTAGTTATAATACCTAACTCTAGCATCTGTTTAATAAACACCCAGCTAGAAGCCTGTGCTGCTCTGCATACTTTGAGGATCCCCATCAGTGAAAATAGCTAACATGTATCAAGCACTGCTTCTGTGCCAGGCTCTGTGTTAAAGTCGGTATTGTGGTTATCTTCACTTTTCAAATGGGGGAAGTTAGACTCAGAAACAGAGTGATTTGCCCAAAGTCACAACACTTAACTCTATCCCTGGAGTACACTTCTGCAAAATTAGAAAATGTGGCCATAGAAATGATAGGGAGAAAGAATATTAGTCATAAAACAGCTAGACATCTTTGTGTTTGTATATAGTTATTGTTCAGCTGAAGTTTTTCTTATGTTCTGGCAACAGAGTATTCTTAAAAGCATGGTTCACTTAGTCTTTAATTAAGAAGCTCGAAGCAGAACACGTCCCATCTAGCGTGTAATTGAATCAGGCCCTCGAGCCTCATGCGCCTCATGTCTGGACCCTCTCTCAGATGGTGGTTGGCTGTGCCCTGTCATTCTGCTTCCAGCTCCTCCACAATGCCCAGTCACCCACTGCTTACTTCCAGTGTTGAGATCTCTCTTTTTCTACCCATTCCATGTAAAAGGACCGTGTCTCTGTTATTTACTTCCATTTCCCCAAAGTTGGAGTGGTCCCTGGGCCATGAAATCCAGAAAGAATTGTTCAAGGGGGTGAGTGAGGGCTCTTCTCCAGGGCAGGACTGTGCTTCCTCAAATGCTGTCCAACAACCCCCTTTGATTTCAGTGTAACTGATCGGGTGCCAGATTGGACAAACAATTCCGGTATTTGTGGGTTGGATATGCTTAAATCCTCATGGGGTTCCAGGAGCGCCTCTTGCCAATATCCTTGAAAATAAGCGGCCTCTGTGTGCAGAACAGCTTCCTAAAAGCCAAGGTCACGGGGTGACTGGATGAAGGCTCAGAAAACTACGCTATGGTAATAGGAGTGAATTTTTAGTGTCTTTAGTCTCCATTTTTGATGGCCTTTCCTCCATTCACTTATTTGTCCCCTCTCCCTATCCGCAAATTCTCCAGCCCTCCTCTCTGGAAGGCCCTGTGCGAGCTCCTGGGAATGCAAACAAGAATGAGATGTTGTTCTTGTCCTGGAGAGCCAGAGTTCTCTCAGAGGATAAACCATGAATGATGAGTTGACACCAGACAGAGATAAGTGTGATAGAAGAGTGTAACGAGCATGCAGAAGGACAGTGGAGAGACAAAGACTGTCTCGGGGAGTAAGGAAAAAAGCAGCTAAGTGACGCTGAAGTCAGGCAGGAAAGACAGGGAGGGCATTTTAGGCAAAGGAACTCACAGGGACCCACACAAAGTCAGCATGCTCAATTCCAACGACAAGAAGCAGGTTTCCTGTGGCTGAAACACGGGGCACGCCTTGTGGAGATGGGCAGGAGCCGATGACCGAGAAGTGTGGAGCCACGTGTGAAGGATTCTAGGTGTTGGACGGAAGTTTGAGCTTTTTGCCGATTGAGAAGCAATCGGAGATCTTGAAACACACACGTGGCCTGATTGGTCTGGGGCATTGTCATGCCTCTGATGACAACGTGAAATATTCCATATGTTACCCCAAGAGTCCGGGTGAGAGCAGTGCCAAACCCAGGGCAATGGGGCTGGAGAAGGGGGAGGTGGGTTGGAGTCCATTTTCACGGTCAACTTGGCAGAAATGAATGTGTTGGATGTAGGGCAGGAGGGAAAGAGAAGAGCATCAGATGGTGAATTGAGTGTCTGAGTAGATATGTTCTCCAGAAGCTTTTACCAGGAGAAGATTGAATTTACCCAGTCCTTTAGATCCACAGTCTCCAAACTTTTCAGCACCAGGCACTGGTTTCCTGGAAGACAGTTTTTTCACGGACCAGAGGGGTGGGTAGGGGAATGGTTTCAGATGATTCAAATACGTTACATTTATTGTGCACTTTATTTCTATTATTATATCAGCTCCATCTCAGATCGTCAGGCATTAGATCCCAGAGGCTGGGGACCCTTGGTTAAACATAGATTAACTCTCCAATTTGCAGTCTAAAAGAATCAACCATGAGTACAGGTCCTTTTATGGGACAAAGAGGCTTCTAGACCTCGGAAATGCTGTTGTCTGCTCATGAGTCGCACGCCAGTGGGCGGCCCTGTTCCGAGGGAAGTCCAGGCCCTGGTGCAAGGCTGTTGGAGCTCTCCTTGCGTTTCGATCCAGGATCCCCAAGTCAGAGTGAGGGGCTGCCTTGGGTCAGCCAAGATTGAAAGGTCCCAGGGAGCTGCAAGATGGAAATATACACTGACGGTTCAGAGCAGCCTTCCTTCTACAGCCAAGCCACTGCACTGCACTGCGTGGGGAGGGGTCCTCAACACCAACGTTGCTGTCATGGTTCCATCTTAATTTTTATTAGCTGGATGCGAATGAGGCTTCATTGTCATATGCTTAATGCATTTGCTCAGATCTTTGGCTAACCAACGTTTTTCCATGACTTTTTGACAGCTATTTTTGTTCAATAATGAATAATAAAGTGAGATTTACCATCTGTAGATGACAACATTTGTTTTATTTTGACATTTCTTTGCTAGACAGCAAAGATTTTATAATTAGGTTTTTCCTCTGCCAAAAACATTGTTGAAAAAACGTTTTCCCTGAAAAAAAAAAAAAAGTTTCATAGCTTCCTATGTTAGTTGGAGTCATCTTATTTTGATTTGAAAGTTTTTCCTAAGTCAGTGGGGAAAGGAAACAAGAAAAATCTCTCATGAAAATTAATTCTTAACAAGAACAAAGATTAACTGTTGCCCAAAAGAAAATGAGGAGAGAAAATGAAAAGAATCGTGATTGAAATGGTAGTGGTTCCATTAATGTCCTTTTGAATTTTAATTTATGTCAGACTTAGGTGAACAATATCGGAAACTCCCTTCTCTACCTTCTTTCAAGTGAGCTGACTCTATTCTTGTTGTTAGTTTGATCACTTTTATGTCTAACTCTTTGAAATACCTGTGAGACTATACTAGAACTGATGGACAGTACCCTATTTCTCAAAGGCCTAAGTCTGTGAATTTTTTGCTGAGAAGTGGCAACTATTGGCCAATGCCTCCCGGCCAGGTCCCTCACAAAGCTGAATGGCCCTCTTCATGCCGTGGACCCTGCAGTTGGCTTCGTGACTGGGGGGCCCAAGAGAATGAGTTGCAGGTGTGTCAATTAACAGCGCTTTCTCCCTGGAGTGCTCTCAGAAAAATGATGGAGGAAGCCACGTTGATAACAGATAATAGACTCACTCATCATTGCTAATGGGTAAAACATCACAGAGGCTAATGGCAAAAACAGCCACACTCGCTGCATCCCCGCCTCCCAAATAAGACGTGGAAACACCTTCCAGCTCCTACAGTAGCAGCGGAGGCCAAATTCTCTTTACAGCCCAGCGTATTTTCCTTCCTGAGTCATACCTCAAGGCTGCTCCTAAAATCAGATTCCAGACCCAGCCCACCCTATCCCCATCACCTCTACTCTTATTTCTATCATCGTCATCACCCAGCATTTTTGCATTGAGCTCTAACAAATGGGTGGAATTGAAAGAGACATTACCTAATATTTCAAAGGAGTGTATCTATCGAAAATGGATACAACAGGCATCTCCTACAAGCACTGAGCCAGTATCATGCTGCAGCCTCCAACCTTTCTGGCACCAGGGATTGATTTTGTGGAAGACAGTTTTTCCACAAACCAAGTCCAGGGGATGATTTGGGGATGATTCAAACACATTATATTTATTGTGCACTTCGTTTCTATTATTATTGTATCAGCTCCACCTCAGATCATTAGGCGTTAGATCCGAGATGCTGGGACCCCTGATTTTTAGCAGTGCAGAGAGCAGAGAGAAATGAGTGCTGTCTTAGACATTCTTGACTTCACAGGTAGACCATATACATTTTTCCAGTGTATTTTTCTATCACATGAGTAGCACCTTCTTTTAAGTTCTGATGCATAGTTATTGGTGACTAGTACTCAGTGAAGAATAAGGAGCATGGAGGAATTCCCTTTATCTAAATATGGTGGCCCTTGTTTTGAACATGTAGGGTCTCAGATCAGTTCAGTCACTCAGTCGTGTCTGACTCTTTGTGACCCCATGAACTGCAGCACACCAGGGTTCCCTGTCCATCACCAACTCCCAGAGCATGCTCAAAGTCATGTCACTTGAGTCAGAGATGCCGTTCAACCTTCTCATCCTCTGTCGTCCCCTTCTCCCACCTTCAGTCTTTCCCAGCATCAGGGTCTTTTCCAGTGAGTCAGTTCTTCACATCATGTGACCAAAGTATTGGAGTTTCAGCTTCAGCATCAGTCCTTCCAATGAATATTCAGGACTGATTTCCTTCAGGATGGACTGGTTGGATCTCCTTGCAGTCCAAGGGACTCTCAAGAGTCTTTTCCAACACCTCAGTTCAAAAGCATCAATTCTTCAGCGCTCAGCTTTCTTTATAGTCCAGCTCTCACATCCATACATGACCACTGGAAAAACGATAGCCTTGACTAGATAGACCTTTGTTGGCAAAGTAATGTCTCTGCTTTTGAATATGCTATCTAGTTTGGTCATAGCTTTTCTTCCAAGGATCAAGCGTCTTTTAATTTCATGGCTGTAGTCACCATCTGCAGTGATTTTGGAGCCCCCCCCCCCCCCCCACAATAAAGTCTGTCACTGTTTCCATTGTTTCCCCATCTATTTGGCATGCAGTGATGGGACCAGATGCCATGATCTTAGTTTTCTGAATGTTGAGCTTTAAGCCAACTTTTTCCCTCTCCTCTTTTACTTTCATCAAGAGGCTCTTTAGTTGTTCTTTCCTTTCTGCCATAAGGGTGGTGCATCTGCATATCTGAGGTTATTGATATTTCTCCCGGCAATCTTGATTCCAGCTTATGCTTTATTCTGCCCAGCTTTTCTCATGATGTACTCTGCATATAAGTTAAATAGGCAGGGTGACAATATACAGCCTTGACGGACTCCTTTCCCTATTTGGAACCAATCTGTTGTTCTCTGTCCAGTTCTAGCTGTTGCTTCTTGACCTGCATACATATTTTTCAGGAGTCAGGTCAGGTGGTTTGGTATTCCCATCTCTTTAAGAATTGTCCAGTTTATTGTGATCCACAGAGTCAAAGGCTCATGTGAAATAGAATGTGTATTTAACAAAGTGGCTTGGATGACCATTTGTTTTGTCAAGAAGAGATGTGAGGTTTCAGAGAAGGTTCTTGGAAGTCTGATAGCAAATGATGAGATTGACTGTCACCCAGCCACGTGTTAAAGAACCATTCCCTTCATCTAATATGGCTCAAGACTCTTCCCTCTCCCCTTCTTGAGGCCCAGAGAAGAAGCAAAGACCTGTTGCGTCAAGGGCTTGGTCAGAAGCCCCTCTGACAGTAGAGCCTTGAATTTCCTACCCACCAGCAACAGAGACACCTCCGGGGGGAATTACCATCACCTTGAAGCAGCTCTCCTGCTGTGTCATGGGAACTGTGCGCACATGGTTGAGATGGACTGTGTCTATTATGTTTTTCTCAGGGAAGTGAAACTCAATGTCCCTAAAAAACCCACTCCACTCCAGGGACATCAGGAGCAGGGTGCTCTGGGGGCAGGAAGTGCGTGGGAGTCACACAGACTTTGAATCCTAACTTTGCCAGTTAATGGCTATTGGGCTTTTTCAAATCTCTCTCTCTCCCCCTCCCTCCCTCTCTCTCTCTCTGTTTCATGGCAAAAGAGTTATAATACTAGACTATCTGTATTGTTATAAATCTTGTTGTTCAGTCCCTCAGTCGTGTCCAACTGTTTGCGACCCCATGGACTGCATGCCAGGCTTCCCTGTCCTTCACCATCTCCCAGAGCTTGTCCATTGAGTCGGTGATGCCATCCAACCATCTCGTCCTCTGTCATCCCCTTCTCCTCCTGGCTTCAATCTTTCCCAGCATCAGGGTCTTGTCTAATGTAAGACCTTGATGCTGGAAAATATATGTAATTTCTAATATAAATATTAGCTCCCATTTATTGAGCACTGAGATTGTGCCAGGTCCCTAGCCAGACAACTGTCATAAATGATGTGACTTAATTCTTACCATAATATATGAATGAGGTAGAAATTATTGTCTCTACATTAAAGATGAGGAAACTTTGGCAGTGTATTGCCCTGGGTCACACAGCTGGTGAGTGGCTGGCATCAGGCTTCAATTCCAGGTCTATCAGACTCCAGATTCTGTGATAATGCGAAATTAAAGCAGTGCCTAGTGCAGAGTGGGTGCTTATCAAAGGCTGATTCTCTTTCCTTCCATGAGAATCCTTTGGCTTTGATAGAGCTTAATTTCTGTGTTAGATTTCTTTCTGCGTGCACACTTAGTCACTCAGTCGTGTCCAGCTTGGCAACCCATTGGACTGTAGCCTGACAGGCTCTTCTCTCCATGGGATTTTTCAGACAAGAATCCTGGAGTGGCTTGCCATTTCCTTCTCCAGGATTTTTTTTTTTATCTATTTGTTCTATAGAGCAGCTCTGTCATACTGCGCCCCCGTGGTTCATTTAATAGTGGCTTTTAGGAAAACGGTTAATTGAGGTATAATATAATATACATGTAAATCGGAGAAGGCAATGGCACCCCAGTCTAGTACTCTTGCCTGGAGAATCCCATGGATGGAGGAACCTGGTGAGCTGCAGTCCATGGGGTCGCTAAGAGTCGGACACGACTGAGCGACTTCACTTTATGCATGTAAATATATGGTCTTCCTCAGTGGCTCAGATGGTTAAAGAATCTGTCTGCAATGTGGGAGACCAGGTTTGATCCCTGGGTCGGGGAGAGCCCCTGGAGGAGGGTATGGCAACCCTCTTCAGTATTCTGTCTTGGAGAATTTCGTGGACAGAGAAGCCTGGGGGGCTTCTCTTCTTTCCACGCCACCGCAAAGTGAGACACAACTGAGCAACTTTCACTTCACTTCACTTTTACATGTGAATAAGTGTCGTTTAAGATGTCTCTAAAATCACCTAAGCGTGTGGGTACTTTGGGAGATAATATGATTCTACAACCTCAGTGTATAGAAGTATGATGTTTACTTTCTACAGCCCGACTAGTTTCTGACTCTGAGCCCCACCCAGCTGGTCAGATATTGAGGTCACCCTTGCAACTTCTCCGGCTCCCCCAGTTTCCTCCGTTCCCTCAGTTGTCTTGGAAGAGAAACCTTCTCTTCCCTGGCACACATCTCACAATGCAGCTTTGTCCTGCCATCTTGTCAAGAAGGGAAGAATTTTTCTGGCAATTATTTTTTCCACCCAACTTTTCTATGTGCTGAGATATTTAGCCCACTGGCAAAGTTTTCAACTTTCACACTTAAGCAAGAGTTCAAATCACCAGGGAGTCAAATGTTAATTCCATGACCAGTTTTAACGTTAGAAAAATTTTCCAGGAAGAAAATGAAAAGGTTCACTCTCCCCACTCACTAGGAGCTTTATGTTTCTAAGTGAAACTTACTCAGAGGTGTCTTTTTGTGTATCCAGAGGGCTTCCCTGGTAGCTCTGATGGTAAAGAATCTGTCTGCAATGTGGGAGACCTGGTTCAATCCCTGGATTGGGAAGATCCCCTGGAGGAGGGAGGCCATTCCAGTATTCTTGCCTTTAGAGTTCCATGGACAGAGGAGCCTGGTGGCTACAATCCATGGGATCACAGAGTTGAACATGACTGAGCAACAAACACTTTGACTTTCCTTTTCTGCCTACCTGGGTTCATTCTCCTGTGTGACACAAACTTGCACGCGTGCATTTGAATCTTAGTGCTCAGCAGAGCCCAAGCAGTGCCCCTCAGAGGCCTTCCTTGTTCTTCAGCCGCTTTCTCCATGGAGGCCTTCACGGTCTCCCGTCAGATGTGTCCTGTCCTGCCCCGTGGTTCTATCTGTCAGAGGGAGGGTGGTGTTGGGTGGGAGGAGGGTAGCTGGTACAGGAGAAGGGAAAGAGGAATTTCCCTTTTTAGTTCTGAAGCACCATTTAATAACAGGACACATCCAAGTCTTCTCTTAAATGTGTCTAGTAATTAAGCTTATCCTCATGCCATGACCTGATTGTGTTTCAGATAACGGCGGACAGACTTTGGCAGGGGGCAATAACTGGCCCCTTCGAGGAAGAAAGTGGAGCCTGTGGGAGGGAGGCGTGCGAGGGGTGGGCTTTGTGGCCAGCCCCTTGCTGAAACGGAAGGGCGTGAAGACCCGGGAGCTCATCCACATTTCTGACTGGCTGCCCACCTTGGTGAAGCTGGCCGGGGGCAGCACAGATGGCACCAAGCCTCTGGATGGCTTCGATGTGTGGAATACCATCAGGTACTGCCCATCTTTCTCTTTCCTCTCTGAGATCAGAAGCTCTAGAAACATCTTGGCTGGACTGAGAAGGATTGCTTTTATGTGAAAATGATAGTATAGCTTGCAAATAAAAGATTTTTTAAAAAAGAAATGCCTTTACAAATACTGTGTGTGTATACACACACACACACACACACACACACACACACACACATATATATACATGCATATGTATAATATGAGGAACAAGACCCTCCTCAGTGGCTCACCCTCTGCGACATGTCTTTACAGTGGAAGCCACGCTAAGAAGTTGGATAGGGTATGGTTTGCTTCCTGCAGAGGGTCAGAAGACCTGTCCTCTGGCCTGCTAGGAGATTGGAGGACCAAGGCAGGGAGGGAAGATCTGGAAATAGCCTCATCTTCTACAGTTTAGATTTTCCTCTCAGATATAAATGATTTGAAATATTTAATTGAGCTAGAGAATGACCATTTGAATTAATTTATTATTTTTCCTCTTGGTTTTTTTTTGTTGTTGTTGTTCAGAACCATTTTTCTCAGCTTGAAATGTGCCAAATATTTATCCATATTTTCTTCTAAGTGTTGTGGTCTGAGTTTCTTCCATGTAATTCTTGGACTATTGTGACACGATTTTGTGTGTTCCATGAGGTCAGTATCTAAATCAGAGGAATGGGGGTTTTTTCCCTCAGGTTTTTGAATCATAGACCTCTTTGAGACTCTGAAAACTGAGATTATAAAAAAATGTACCTTAGCGTATGCACAAAAGCTTAGATAGAATTTATTTTTATGGTATTAGATATTGATTACATATTATTTGCTATGTACACATAGAAAATATAACATTCTTTGAAAGCCTCTGCCTCTCACTCATTTTTAATACAAAAACTAATAGTCACTTTATGATAAAAAGGAAATAAAAATTTCCAAGTGAAACAAAACTTAAACTTCAGCTTACTGCCAGCTTTCACTGTGAAGGCTATTGGAGTTCGACTCATAGAAGCAGGAGAAAGTTTTGAGTTATTTTGCTATGACAACATATGTGTAAGCCTTGACACCCAATCAGTTTTGATTTTTTTGTTTTGTTTTGTGGCTGAAGTATCATAAACCCTGGCTTGTAAAAGCACGTAATAGCCAATGGAATCAAAACTCTGTGGCATACTTGGCCAAATGAGGCTTGAGTTGAGAAACAGTTGAATTTATTTTGAGTCATTTCCTCTGTCCCAAGAGTCACAGAAGTTATGATCTTTAGTAAAGTCCAAGTCATTGATGCTCATCCATATTACCAAAGTTTGGACTATCCATCCACATTTCACATTTCAGTGGAATTCCACATTTCAGTCTTAAGATTATCTTGGTCAGAAGCAACCTTTAGGACTTTGGCATATATTTGCTTCTGCTTGCAGAGGAACTGGGAGAAGTTTGGCCACCCTTAAATGCCTATTTCAGAAAGTCTTTCCTCAGTATCAGAGGAGAACGTCTAGCAGCCCATCCTAAAGAGAACAAGAGCCCTGCCTCCTCCAGCATTATGTCCGTTGACTGCAGGGCTGCGACCAGAATGTTGTCACCAACAGTATTGTCCCAGTATGGGAAACCATGAGAGAGTGGCTTTCCTTTTCTATTTGGAAAAAAGTACAGTTTCTGCCCAGTGTCATTAAGTGTCTGTTTCATAAGTGAAGAGGTGCTCTCACCCTGTTCCCATTTATGGATGAAAAAGATCCTGAAAACAATGACTCAGCCCCCACTGTCCCGATAAAATGGACGCTTCTCACAGCATTAGGCAAGTGTTCTTTCAGTACCGGTGGCAGAGCCTTTGGCACCCAAGCCTGCCAAGGCAGAAAGCATCCAGTCTCACTGACGTCGGAAGCATCTCTTCCAAAGCAGTAAAAACAAATGGACAGCCAAATGTCAGAGACACTCAGTCTGTGCCCAGAGTTCTGGAACGTTTTTTCAGTAAGATATTTACTTAGAAATACCATTTTCAAGATGATGATAGTTTTTGAAAATTTCAAAAGGGTCTGATGAAAGAGGAATGCCAGTAATGGCAGTAGCAGAGTCGGGTGTCTGAAAACATCCAGTTTCCCTAGTTGCACAGTTATCAGTTCCTCTCAAGTCTGCTTCAAAATGCTAAATTTTAGGAGAAATTGCCGTTTTTTTTTGGAGTGGGTGGCATTCTTCGTAATAGGAGTTCCTTGACTTCTATTTTTCATCTGTTTCAAGATATAGTGCTTGTGTGTCAATTGTAGGGGGCATGATGACCTCTCCAAGTTCTTTCTGATTCTGTATGGTTTCTCTGCTTTTCAGCTTGATAAGCCGCCTATACTTTGTTTCAAGTCCTTTCAAAGGATTTTTGAACTTATTTTATGTTTCATTAAACTTATATAAACATAAGCAGAACCCCTAATCATAATGGAAGGAATGTTTTTCCTTTCTGATCAATGGGAAACTGATCTAGATGTTATAATAATCTTCCCAACCCAGGGATCAAACCTAGGTTCGATCCTGGGTTCAGTCCCACACAGCAGGTAGATTCTTGACCATCTGAGCCACAAGGGAAGCCCCTTATTATTATAAGGGTGGTGACAATCAAATATTATCTTATAATGTGAAATATCTTAAAAACGTATTATGAATCTATAGACTTCCCCCACCTCATGGATTCAATTTTAAGAGAAATGTTGAAGGAAAGATAAATCACTTTTCATCCCATTTTCACAGATACCATGAGGCCTAAAGCAGTTGTAATACTTAATGAGCCAAAGATTAAGAACCTCTAAACTAAAATGATGCTTTATTTAAAGTATTAAGACAACTCGGACTGATTTTGGGGTAGTTATTACTGAATAATAATTTCATTGTTATTATTATTGAATATTTCCTTTTTCACTGATTGGTAGTACCACTTTATGTCCTCATTAGTGCTATGATCTGTCTGGGTGCCATCTGTTTTAATCCACTGATTTATCTGTTCTTATGTTAGCACCTGACTGTTGTAATCTGTAATCTGCTATTAATATAACTTTTAGAGTATATTTATATACCTGGGGGAAATAGCTGTTCCTCCCCCCATTATATTTCCTTTACAAAATCTCCTAGACCAGTCTCACTTTTCCCTGGTGGTCCAGTGGTTAAGACTCCACACTGCCAATGCAAGGGGCACAGGTTTGATCCCTGGTCGGGAAAATAAGATCTCATGTGCCCCATGGCAAAAAAATTTCAAAATAAATTGAGATGAGTCAAAGGCTCCTTAGATACATGAATATATATCTCATAGGGATTATTGTGTGGTGTTTTAAAGTAAATCACTTTAAAAAAAGAAAAAGCAGGATTTTAAAATATATCTTATAATACAATGATGCATGAATGGGTAATGATTATATAATGTAAATTATATAGCCTCAATCACAAAAAAAATAAATGAGATTAACCATGAAAATTAATTTGGGAAGAATGGAGGTATTTGTCTTCTCACCTAAATCTTCCCCCTGCTGATTGATACTCTTTTCTTTTTGTTTGTTTTTCTGTTATTATTTTTTCTCTATATGTTCCATTTTGAGTAGATTCTGTTAGTATGCCTTCAAGTTTTATTAATTTTTTTCTTCTTACCTTCTGTTAAATCCATCCAAAATATTTTTCTTTTTTGAAAATTTACTTTAAAATGTGATAGATGCGCATAACAAAATTTACCATCTTAACCATTTTTAACAGTTCGGTAGTGTTACGTGTATTCACGTTGTTATATAACGAATCTCCAGAAACTTTTTTATCTTGCAACACTAAAACTATATATACATTGAACAACAATTTCCTACTTCCCCCTCTCCCCAGCCCCTGGCAGCCACCCTTCTACTTTCTGTCCCTATGAATTTGACTACAGTAGATACTTCACACAGGTGATACTCCACAGTGTTCGTGGTTTTGTGACTGGCTTGTTTCCGTTACCGTAATATCCTCAGAGCTCATTCCTATAGCATGGATAAGGATTCCCTTCCTTTTTAAAGGCTGATTAACATCCTACTGGTATACACCGCATTTCGATTTTCCATCGGTCCAGTGTTGGACACTTGTGTTGTTCTCCCCTTTGGCTTTTGTGAATAATACTGCTCTGAGCATAGGCGTACAAATATCTCTTTGAGACCCTGCTCTCAGTTCTGTGGGTTGTATACGTAGAAGTGAAATTGCTGCAGCATATGGTAATTCTGCTTTAATTTTTTGAAGAACTGCTGTACTGTTTTCCATAGTAGCGGTACCATTTTATATTCCCAACAGTGTGCGAGAGTTCCCGTTTCTCTCCATCCTCAACCAGCGCTGATTCTTTCCTAAGGAAAGTCTGCTATGAGCCATCCTGATGGGTGTGAAGTGATATCTCATTGTGATTTTGATTTGCATCTCTCTGGTATTTAGTGATATTGAGTATCTTCCATGTGTTTGCAGATCATTTGTGTATCTTCCTTGGAGAGATATCTACTTGAATCCTTCATCGATTTTTAAATGAGATTTTTGTTGTTGTTACTGTTGAGTTGTAGAAGTTCTTTATATATTCTGGATACTAACTCCTTGTTATATATATTGTTAGCAGATATTTTCTCCTATTCTGTAGATTGCCTTTTCTTCCTAATGAATATGTCCTTGGATGTATGTCTTTTAAAGGAGTCATGAATTCTGTATATTTAAAATATTTGAATGCAAGTTATTAGCTTAATATTTTTGAATCTTACATTAATCATCAATAATCTTACAGTCAATTGTGCAATTAAAAATATTCAGAATTTATAATATCACTTTTTTGTATTAAAATATAGTTGATTTGCAATATTATATTAATTTCTGGTGTCAAAGTTATATATACACATTTTTCAGATTATTTCCCATTATAGCTTCCATTATACAAGTTATTGAATATAGTTCCCTGTGCTGTGCAGTAAAGTCCTTGTTGCTCACCTGTTTTATGTAGAGCAATTTATATCTGTTAATCCTGTATTCCTAATTCATCCTTCACTTCCTCCCTTCCCCTTTGGTAGCCATAAATTTGTTTTCTATCTCCATGAGCCTGCTTCTGTTTTGTATATGGATTCATTTGTAGTATTTTTTAGATTCCACATATAAGTAATATAATATTTGTCTTTCTCTGTCTGACTTACTTCACTTAGTATGGTTCCCTGGGTCCATCCATATTGCTGCAAAAGGCAATATCTCATTCTTTTTTATGACTCATACTCCACTGCATACATTACCACATATTCTCAAGCCAGTCGTCGGTTGGCGGCCACTTAGGTTGTTCCCATGTCTTGGCTACTGTAAGAGTGCTGCTGGAAACACTGTATCTTAAGGTTTAGAGTTTTCCATCTTTTTAGGATATATGCCCAGGAGTGGGATTGCTGAATCATGTGATAACCCTATTTTTAGTTTCTTAGGGAACCTCGATATTCTTTTCCACAGTGACAGCAACAACTTGTGTTCCCACCAACAGTGTAGAAGGGTTCCTAGAAAAAGGGACCAGCATTTATTGTTTGTAGATTTTTTGATGATGGCCATTCTGATGTGAGGTGATACCTCACTGTATTTTGATTTGCACTTCTCTCGTAATTACTGGACATGGAACAACAGACTGGTTCCAAATAGGAAAAGGAGTACATCAAGGCTGTATATTGTCACCCTGCTTATGTAACTTATATGCAGAGTACATCATGAGAAACGCTGGGCTGGAAGAAGCACAAGCTGCAATCAAGATTGCCGGGAGAAATATCAATAACCTCAGATATGCAGATGACAACACCCTTAGGGCAGAAAGTGAAGAGGAACTAAAAAGCCTCTTGATGAAAGTGAAAGAGGAGAATGAAAAAGTTGGCTTAAAGCTCAACATTCAGAAAACGAAGATCATGGCATCTGGTCCCATCACTTCATGGCAAATAGATGGGGAAACAGTGGAAACAGTGTCAGACTTTATTTTTTGGGGCTCCAAAATCACTGCAGATGGTGATTGCAGCCATGAAATTAAAAGACGCTTACTCCTTGGAAGAAAAGTTATGACGAACCTAGATAGCATATTCAAAAGCAGAGACATTACTTTGCCGACTAAGGTCCATCTAGTCAAGGCTATGGTTTTTCCTGTGGTCATGTATGGATGTGAGAGTTGGACTGTGAAGAAGGCTGAGCACTGAAGAATTGATGCTTTTGAACTATGGTGTTGGAGAAGACTCTTGAGAGTCCCTTGGACTGCAAGGAGATCCAACCAGTCCATTCTAAAGGAGATCAGCCGTGGGATTTCTTTGGAGGGAATGATGCTGAAGCTGAAACTCCAGTACTTTGGCCACCTCATGCGAAGAGTTGACTCATTGGAAAAGACTCTGATGCTGGGAGGGATTGGGGGCAGGAGGAGAAGGGGATGACAGAGGATGAGATGGCTGGATGGCATCACTGACTCGATGGACGTGAGTCTGAGTGAACTCTGGGAGTTGGTGATGGACAGGGAGGCCTGGCGTGCTGCGATTCATGGGGTCGCAAAGAGTCAGACACGACTGAGCGACTGAACTGAACTGAACTGAAGTAATTACTGATGTTGACATCTTTTCATGTGCCTATCTGTGTTCTTTGGAGAGATGTCTGTTTAGTTCTCATGCCTATTTTTTTGGTTGGGTTATTTGCTTTCTTGATATTGATTTGTATGAGCTGTTTGTATGTTTTGGATATTAACTCCTCATCAGTTGCATCATGTACAAGTATTTTCTCCCATTTGGTAGATTGTCTTTTCATTTTATTGATGATTTCCTTTGCTTTTAAGTTTGATTAGTTCCCATGTGTTTATTTTTGCTCTTCTTTCTTTTGCCTTGGAAGACTGATCTAAGAAAATATTCCTGCGATTTATGTCTGAGAATGTTTTGCCTCTGTCCAGTCTGGTTTTCATCTCATGTTGCAAGTTTTCACTTTAGAAATCCAGTTTGGATCTTTTATATCTTTTTTAATCCAACTTTCTAAACATACAGAATATAGTTTTAATAACTGTTTTAATGTCCTCTGCTAATTCCAACAGTTATGTCAGTTCTGGGTTGGTAGTGATTAGTCAATCACCTCATTGTGGGTCTTGTTTCCATGACTTTTAATCTTTGATTTGATGCCAGACATTGTACATTTTACTTTCTTGGACATTTATTTATTGTTATGAATCTTCTTGATTTGTACTGAAATGCAGTGAGGACGCTTGGAGCCTTCAGGATACTGCATTTATGGTTTATTAGGCAGGTCCATATCAGTGTCCAGTCTTGGACAACCTAGTCTTCACTTTAAAACCTTCCGAGGAATCTACCAAATGCCCTTTGAATTTAAGTTTTTCCAGTCTGGCAGATGGGAGTAGATGTAACTATTTCTAACCCCCTGCGAGTGCTGGGCACTGGTTCCTTTCATTGTTTCAGATAGTTCTTTCTCTAGTTTGGGGTAGTTCTCTCATGTACATCTGATCAGTGCTCAGCTAAATATTCTAAGGGACTGTCTACGAACCTCCAAGGTTCTCTTTCTGTGTGGCTTTCTCTTCTTTGGTACTCTGTCCTGTCAACTCTAGGGTCTCCCTGGCGCCTCAGTGCTCGAGTCAGGGAGTCCATGGGGCTATGCCTCAATTTCCCCATCCCTACAGCAAGGCTTGGAATCTTGCCATTTTCGCGGTGATAAGTGAGGACAGTGATAAGAATTCCTGCGTTTCCTGTCACTTAGGGATCACTGTCCTTTGCCTGAGATCTCATCTTTTGAAAACTGTTGTTTCATATATTCCATTTCTCTTTAGGTTGTTTTAGGTAGGAGGGTAGATCCAGTCTGCCTGTTACTCCCTCTTGGTTAGAAGCAGAAATACCCAAAGAATATTTTACTATCCTGTTTATTTTCTACGTTCAAATGCTTTCCAATTCAATCTGGGATCGTAGAACCAGCTTTCTGAAACATAATATTGTAAGTCTTAAGACTTTTTTCCAGAGAGTTTTTCTTCTTTATAAACCTTTGTAATCATATATAGAGAGGTTATGTATATTGATCTATAAGTTAATTACTTTTTATATTACAAATATTCCTTAATTTTCACATTTTCAGTTCCTAATTTTAATTGATCTTTTCATTAGTTGGTTAATACTTTAAAGTAATTTTCATAGAGGTACATAAATGATAAGGTTTTTTAAAAAATCTTCATATATGGAAGAATATCTTTCTGTTACCTTCAAACATAAGTAATAATTTGACAAAGCTGCTGCTGCTGCTGCTAAGTCACTTCAGTCATGTCCGACTCTGTGTGACCCCATAGATGGCAGCCCACCAGGCTCCCCCGTCCCTGGGATTCTCCAGGCAAGAATAGTGGAGTGGGTTGCCATTTCCTTCTCCAATGCATGAAAATGAAAAGTGAAAGTGAAGTCTCTCAGTCATGTCCAACCCTTAGCGACCCCATGGACTGCAGCCCACCAGGCTCCTCCATCCATGGGATTTTCCAGGCAAGAGTACTGGAGTGGGGTGCCATTGCCTTCTCCGAATTTGACAAGGAATTCTTGTCAAATCTGTTTTCCTCATTACTCTATAGACATTGCTTTGTTGTCTTCTGATAAGTACCATTACAGCAAAGTGTACCAAGTTTACCTGATAACAGAAAAGCTAAGATTACAATCTTGGTAAATCTGACAAGGTGGAATTTGTCAAAATCATTGTTAGGAATAATGGTGGAAATGGTGCAAATGATTTCTTCTTTGATCCATGTGTTTAGACCCATTTATTTTCAAAAATTTCAGATTTTCTCTGTTAGATTATTGATTTCTAGCTTAATCCTATTGTTGTCAGAGGACATAGTTTTTATTATTTCAGTCCTTTTAAATTTGAGACTTGTCTCACTTTCTTGGAATCTGTGCCAGGTAGTCTTGAAAAGAATGTGTATTTTGTAGTTGTTAGGTATAATGTTAGGTTTTTCTTTGTGATCCAACCAGAAAATATTTTACTTCAGTAAATGAGTCTTAATATATTGCTTTAACTATAATTTTTCTTAGCTCTGTTGTATTATTTTATATTATATTTGTTTTTTCTCTTTGATTAGAATAATGTATGGCTTATTCCAGTGGCATCATTATATTAATATTAATTTATGTAATTCTCTTAGTCACTTTTTAGGTTCTGCTATTTGGTTTGTCTGCTTTAAATGTTATCTTTGACTTCTACTTATTACCTGTAAGAACATCAACAAGTTATTCACCTCTACCCTTTGTCTTACCTTTCTCTTTCAGTGCTATTTTTAGTTGTATCATTTCTACTTTGTCTGAGCATATACTATTATAATGCTGTTTTTCTACCCTTGTCCGCAATTTTACTTTTGTCTCAGATCTATAGTGATATATTCTGTGCTAAACACTTGTCCATTCCTAAAGTATTCTCAATTATCTCTTAGTTGGAGGAATTCATTTTTTAATAGATTTCTCAGGATTCTTTGAATTTCTGCCCTGGTATTGAAGCCATTCCTACAGCCTTGGTAATACCGAAACAGTTGAACTGAGGTAAGATCCTTGTCTCCTATACTTTATTTCCTTGAGCTTCTTGACAGTGCTACCCTATGTATACTTGTTTCGTATGTCACTGTTGATAAATTTCATGTTACCTGGGTCTTATTTTATTTGCAAGTGAGTTGGTCCTTTTGCATAGAGGTCTGGAAGGCTTTTGTTATCACTAGTCGGACATGACTGAGCAACTTAGCAGCAGCAGCAGCAGCAGCAATGTTATTTAAAGTTGAAGACTTTTACTAGATATGTTGCAAAGGTGACCAGACTGAGTCACTTTCCCAGATGCGCAGTGGGGACATTCAGCTCTTTTGTTTCAGAGTTTTGGGTGCTGGTCACTCAGTGCGGGGGCCTCTCTTCCTGGGTTTATTATGTCAGATACAACCTGAGTCCCTTCCCCTCTTGGACCCCTGCACTCTCCTGGGCACAGTCCCAGCCGGACTCCTTCCCTAGGTGGGAACCAGCACTGACCCTCCAGGGCTTAGATGGCTATTTCCTCATGTCCATCGAGGTTTAGACATATTCTGTCTCCTGCTTATGTTGTAGGCTTGAGTGTTGGGTAGTTTTGCTTTCTTTCCTTTTCAGTATGTCTGTTCAGGGTAATGTGTGGAGAGATTCAAATGTAGATGGCCACCATGATCCTATGGAAATCTGGAAATTCAGACGTTCTTTGGCTCTTGCTCCAGTGTAAGGAAAATGACCCTGGAAACTGGAAATGAAGCATTATAAAAATGGCTTATGAAGTAAAGATGATAGCGATACCAGCCAGTAGCTCTGCACTCAAAGTCTATATATATTTAGTCACTTCAGACAAGTGAATATACATCTATATATATATATGTGTCTGTGTGTTTGTATACATATATGTATTCACATATATGCATATATGTATTTGTTAAGTTGACGCAAAGATGTTTAGGAAGTGATGCATTATTTTTTGATTTCCTACTTCTCCCTCTCTGACAAAAGAGCTTCTTCTCTATGTCCATAGTTATGTAGTGCTCTGAGGGCTGTCTCAGACATTTTCTGTTTGGCTGCATCACATTCTAGGATGAGACCTAGCTGCCTGATTTCTTCTATTCCCTCCCAGGTTGGTCTTGCGTTTGCTGCCTGGAGGGACAGGAGAGGGAAGAAACCAGTGGTGAGGGACGAAAGGTGTGCTGGGCCAGTTCTGAAGCCAGCTGATGAGAGATCCCTGCCCACTTTTGTTTAGTGTGACCTCTAAGGCCTAAGTTTTGGTCTTCCCTCATAGCTCAGTTGGTAAAGAATCTGCCTGCAATGCAAGAGAACCCGGTTCGATTCCTGGGTCAGGAAGATTTGCTGGAGAAGGGATAGGCTACTCACTCCAGTGTTCTTGGGCTTCCCTGGTGACTCAGCTGGTAAAGAATCTGCCTGCAATGAGGGATACCTGGGTTCAGTCCCTGGGTTGGGAAGATCCCCTGGAGAAGGCCAGTATTCTGGCCTGGAGAATTCCATGGACTGTATAGTCCAGGGGGTCGCAGAGAGTTGGACACGACTGAGCAACTTTCACTTCACTTTGAGTTGTATAGCTAGACGTAGACAAAGTGAATCCATCTTTTTCTGCTCTCTTTGGGACCAGGGTTTGATTCTTCTGTTCGAATCCAGGAATGTGTTGTTAATCTCTTCAGCCCTGGCGCGAGTGAAAACCCCCTCAGGGCTTTGGCATCTGACCCTCTCCTTAGTTTCCAACACTGTTGCCAGTTTTCGTCTTTTTGTAATTCTTCACGGGTATTATAATGGAAATTGGAAAAAAGGGATATTAGGTTCTGCTGGTTTGCCCTGATACTAACCTGAAAGTCCTACCAATTATTTTTTAATAATGAATAGGAAAAGATTGTAATAAAAGTATGATTCAGTTATTGTGAATAATATTGTATCTTTTAATATAGGCTACTTTAATATTTAATGATTCCTTAATAAAGGTGTACGTGAAAAATTTCTCTCATATAAAACTCTACATCAGGTGGATTTAAGTTATGTATTTCCTCACCAATTTTAGTTAAAATGTTTTGATTTCCTTAACTAAACACTTTATTCATGGTAACGTTTGCATGTTAAGATGGCTTTTAAAGGGGCATGGAATTTACACAAACCCAATATCACCGTCACGCACATAACAAAGAAAATATATGCTGGGAGTAATGTCACTAGTATAACGGTTGAAAAATGTGAACTCTGTGGTTAGATATGGTTCAGATCTGGTCTTTTCCATTTATTATTTGTGTGACCTTGGGCAAGTTACTTTATGCCTCCAAGCATCAGTTTCCTTGTGTGTAAAATGTAACATTAGTGATGCCCACTTCATAGGCATTGACGTGAGGAAGTAGTGAAAGAATATGTATGAAACAGCACAGAGCCTGGAACATAGTATTAATAACAACTCAATAGCTTCAAGGGAAGATAATAAGGATGATGGTAATTCTTACAGAAAGTTAACAGGATGGAAGTTACTCTGTGGGTGTTTCTTGGATTTTTAATCAATAATTTTTTTTTTCAAAATTTCATGTCTGGAAATATTGCCATGGCTGTTTCTGTTTCTAAAAATCTGAGATTGTCCTCCAGGGTGTGTCTTTTTATGACAGATGGTCAGCAGCTAGTGGTAAAAGAAGTGTAGAATATCATAGCACTTCATTTATTTATGGGAAATGTTTTACTGCCCCACCCTTCAACTAGTTGGAAAATGAAAGTCAAAAACGGGAAACTCTATTTATAAATGGACAGTGCTGTGATCTCAGTGTCTGAAACTGTAGACTTTTAGAAAATATTTATAGCATATTGGAAACTAGTTACTGATCAGTGTATCCTTGCCCCATTAAAAAACTAACCCAGAAAACATAAAATTTGGGTAAATTAAAATTGAATAATGAAATGGCGTTATTGGTTGGGGCATAGACTTGAATTTCTGTGATATTGAATGGTTTGCCTTGGAAATGAACAGAGATCATTCTGTCTTTTTTAAGACTGCATCCAAGTACTGCATTTTGGACTCTTTTGTTGACCATGATGGCTACTCCATTTTTCCTAAGGGATTCCTGTCCACAGTAGTAGATATAATGGTCATCTGAGTTAAATTCACCCATTCCAGTCCATTTTAGTTCGTTGATTCCTAGAATGTCGACGTTCACTCTTGCCATCTCCTGTTTGACCACTTCCCATTTGCCTTGATTCATGGACCTGACATTCCAGGTTCCTATGCAGTATTGCTCTTTACAGCCTCAGACCTTGCTTCTATCACCAGTCACATCCACAACTGGGTGTTGTTTTTGCTTTGGCTCCATCCCTTCATTCTTTCTGGAGTTATTTCTCCACTGATCTCCAGTAGCATATTGGGTACCTACTGACCTGGGGAGTTCCTCTTTCAGTATCCTATCATTTTGCCTTTTCATACTGTTCATGGGGTTCTCAAGGCAAGAATACTGAAGTGGTTTGCCATTCCCTTCTCCAGTGGACCACAATCTGTCAGACCTCTCCACCATGACCCTCCCATCTTGGGTGGCCCCACATGGCATGGCTTAGTTTCACTGAGTTAGACAAGGCTGTAGTCCATGTGATTAGATTGGCCTGTTGTCTGTGACTGTGGTTTCAGTCTCTCTGCCCTCTGATGCAGGACTCCAGGAGTTGGTGATGGACAGGGAGGCCTGGCATGCTGCGGTTCATGGGGTCTCAAAGAGTCAGACACGACTGAGAGACTGAACTGTACTGAATGAAATGGCATCAGAGACAACTATATACCATTTTTATAAGTCTTTAAGAGAAGAAGATGGAGAAAAATTATTAATTCTTTTGTTAATAGAGGCATTTGAAGTAAACAGAGATATTTGTTAATGGATCCTTAAAAATAAGCTGAATGAATGGAAATGTAATATATTTTAAAAGATACTGAGTCCATGTCTACATTTGATGGAGGAGACAATTTAGCATACTGGCTGTGAGTGGGGAATTCAGGAGTTTTCCTGAGTTCCAAACCTGGTTCTGTCACCTGCCCAAACACATGATCTGGTAAGTCACTCAACTGCTCTGTGCCAAGGTTGTGTCTGTCATAACGTAGAAGATTAAATCATGCAAAACCTTTGGAATGGTGTGAAGCACATAATAAATGCTCTCTAAATTCTAGCTACTATTATTCAAACGAACTTGCCCGAAACAACCTCCACTCCTCATTCCCAAGTGGCTCAGTGGTAAAGAATCCACCTGCCAATGCAGGAGATGCTGGTTCAATCCCTGAGTCAGGAAGATCCTCTGGAAGAGGAAATGGCAACCACTCAAGTATTCATGCCTGAAAAATCCCATGGACAGAGGAACCTGGGGGGCTACAGTCCATAGGATCACAGAGTCGGACCCTTACAGCTCTTTATCTTTGCATAAATCTTCCTGTCGTGGCACTTACTCCCATGACCATTATTGTCTGCTAGGGCAGGCAGTGAGCATTGTGCAGGAGGAAAGACTCTCTGAACAGTCCCCTAGGTGCCTAGCTTAACAAAGCTGATTAGATGGCTCTGTTTCATTCCTATCAGCCTGGAGCCCAAACATTTGCCCTAATAAAAACACCTGCCATAATAAAATCAGGGCATTCCATGAACTTGTGTGATTACTGGAAAATCATTTTCCATGAACATCATCAGTCATTATTTTTAGATTTACATTTTGCAAATGTAATCAACATTTTAATGGAGATAATATTGCGCATACAGCTAAACTATACCATATGCTTAATTCAAAACATTGGGGAAATTCCTAGATAACAAATTGCAATGTATCCTTTTTTATATGCAGTTCATGAGTGGACTGTGTGACTTGGCTGTATTTGACACTGATGCTTTTCTCAAGAGAGACTTTCACTTGGAAAAGAATATCATAATATGTCTTAGAAATTAAAGTTATAGCTACATCAGTGTATTTCTAAGGGGAACTCTTGCCAAGAAAGAGGGAAAGATAGGAATATTAATGTTCCATTGTTTTACATATTATTCATATAGCTTATCTAGGCTTTAGTCTTGTATCTGTGATTATATTCTTTCTATGTTTACAGAGTCAGGATCTAATTCTCCAACAAAAGGTGTTGTCATTGTTTTTAAGCTACCAGCTTATTCAGTTCAGTTCAGTCACTCAGTCATGTCCGACTCTTCGTGACCCCATGGGCTACAGCACGCCAGGCCTCCCTGTCCGTCACCAACTCCCAGAGCTTACTCAAACTGATGTCCATTGAGTCAGTGATGCCATCCAACCATCTCATCCTGTTGTCCCCTTCTCTTCCTACCTTCAGTCTTTCCCAGGATCAGGGTCTTTTCCAATGAGTCAGTTCTTCACATCAGGTGGCCGAAGTATTGGAGTTTCAGCCTCAGCATCAGTCCTTCCAATGAACATCCAGGACTGATCTCTTTTAGGATGGACTGGTTGGATCTCCTTGCAGTCCAAGGGACTCTCAAGAGTCTTCTCCAACACCACAGTTCAAAAGCATCAATTCTTCAGCACTCAGCTTTCTTTATAGTCCAACTCTCACATCCATACATGACTACAGGAAAAACAATAGCTTTGACTAGACAGACCTTTGTTGGCAAAGTAATGTCTCTGCTATTTAATATGCTGTCTAGGTTGGTCATAACTTTCCTTCCAAGGAGTAAGTGTCTTTTAATTTCATGGCTGCAGTCACCATCTGCAGTGATTTTGGAGCCCCAAAATAAAGTCTCTCACTGTTTCCACTGTTTCCCATCTATTTGGCATGAAGTGATGGGACCAGATGCCATGATCTTAGTTTTCTGAATGTTGAGTTTTAAGCCAAGTTTTTCACTCTCCTCTTTCACTTTCATCAAGATACTCTTTAGTTCTTCTTCACTTTCTGCCATAAGGGTGGTGCATCTGCATATCTCTGGTTATTGATATTTCTCCTGGCAATCTTGATTCCAGCTTGTGCTTCTTCCAGCCCAGTGTTTCTCATGATGTACTCTGCATATAAGTTAAATGAGCAGGGTGACATTATACAGCCTTGATGTACTCCTTTCCTGATTTGGAACCAGTTTAGTGTTCCATGTCCAGTTCTAACTGTTGCTTCCTGACTTGCATACAGATTTCTTGGGAGGCAGGTCAGGTGGTCTGGTATTCCCATCTCTTGAAGAATTTTCCATAATTTGTTGTGATTCACACAGTCAAAGGCTTTGGCAAAGTCAATAAAATAGAAGTAGATGTTTTTCTGTACCTCTCTTGCTTTTTTGAAGATCTAGTGGATGTTGGCAATTTGATTTCTCGTTCCTCTGACTTTTCTAAATCCAGCTTGAACATCTAGAAGTTCATGGTTCACATACTGTTGAAGCCTAGCTTGGAGAATTTTGAGCATTAGTCTGCTAGCGTGTGAAATGAGTGCAATTGTGCAGTAGTTTGAGCATTCTTTGGCATTGCCCTTCTTTGGGATTGGAATGTAAACTGACCTTTTCCAGTCCTGTGGCCACTGCTGAGTTTTCCAAATTTGCTAGCATATTGAGTGCAGCACTTTTACAGCATCATCTTTCAGGATTTGAAATAGCTCAACTGGAATTCCATCACCCCCTTAGCTTTGTTTGTAGTGATATTTCCTAAGGCCCACTTGACTTTGCATTCCAGGATGTCTGGTTCTAGGTGAGTGATCATACCATTGTGATTATCTGGGTCGTGCAGATCTTTTTTGTATAGTTCTTCTATGTATTTTTGCCACCTCTTCTTAATATCTTCTGCTTCTGTTAGGTCTATACCATTTCTGTCCTTTATTGTGCCCATCTTTGCAGGAAATAGTCCCTTGGTATCTCTAATTTTCTTGAAGAGATCTCTAGTCTTTCAGTACTTACTGTACAGCCCAAGCACTTTGCATATGTTTCCCTGCTTAATTCTCGTATAACCTTGTAAGTAGGTACTTTTATCCACCTCCTGCTAGAGAGAAAAACAAGGCTCAAGTTTATATAATCTTGTGGAGTTGAGATGCAGACCCTGAAAGACTACGCTCTTAAAGACAGTGCAGGGCTTCACATGAGACAGTGAAACCTTCAGAACTGGTGGAGGGGAGGCCATAATCTACGGAAGCAATTGACATTGTCCGCTTTCTAGTGCTTTCTTTGTGTGGAAATGAAATTTTTGAAAAGTGTGATATCCAAAAAAATCACGAAAAACCAGAATAATTGTAGCATTACCTATAAATACATATAAACAGATATGTTAGAAGATAAAAGTTACCACACTATAACAGTGATCAATCCCATGAACATTTAATGAGTTTTATTTGGCTATTATTTATTCTGCAAAGATTGTGATGATTATACAGTTGATATTGCTGAAAACTGTTTTGAATATAGAAAACATTTCCCCCACCCCATAGCTCACTTTGTTACACACACCTTTATGGAAGAAATTGTATCATATGCTAAAAGTTTGTGTTCAAGGTACTTATTCAAGGGAATATAAAGGAAATGGATGTAGGAAGTTATCAATATCCTTCATCAAAAGGATGAAGGAAGTTTCCTTCCTTTGAAGAAGGAAAGGAAGTCTTATAGAATTATACATGGGCTCATTACATAAATATCCTAAAAGCTTAGCCCTCATCTTTTTGTTCTACAAAAAAACCCCCCAAAATTTAGAATATATAATCAGATGTGGTGCCCTCAGATAGCAAGGCTTGAGATTGGTGATTCTCATCCTAAACTGTGTGGGAGAATCAGCTGTATTTTTGTGTATGTATGTGTGTTATTGAAGTATAGTTACCTTACAATATTATCTAAATTATAAGTATATACTGTAGAGATTCACAATTTTTGAACATTGTTTTCCACTTATAGTTATTATAAAATGTTGGCTATATCCCCTATGTTGTACAATATATTCTTGTAGCTTGCATACACGAATACTAGGCATAATAGTTTGTACCTCCAGACCCACCTTCCCTCTCCCTACTGATAACTGCTACTTTGTTCTATCATTCTATATGTCTGTGAGTCCACTCCTTTCTTGTTATATTCACTAGTTTGTTGTATTTTTTATATTTAAAGTGAAGTACCCACTCCAGTATTCTTGCCTGGAGAATCCCACGGATGGAGGAGCCTGGTAGGCTACAGTCCATGGAGGCGGAAAGAGTCGGACACAACTGAGCGACTTCACTTTCATAGCTGATCTACAATATTGTGTTGGTTTCTGATGTACAGCAAAGTGATTCATATATATACATGTATATATTTTTCTTTTTCAAATTCCTTTCCATTATATGTTATTACAAGATACTGCATGTAGCTCCTGGTGCCGCATAGTTGGACCTTGTTGTTTATCTGTTTTTTATATGGCAGTTTGTATCTAACAGTCCCAAACTCCTCATTGATCTCTCCTTACCCCTTTCCCTTTTAGCCACCATAAATATGTTTTCTGTGTCTGTGAGTCTGTTTCAGTTTTGTATATAGATTCATTTGTATAATTTTTTAGATTCCACATATAAGTGGCCTTTTTGTCCTCTGTCTTACTTCACTTAGTATGGTATCCATGTTGCTGTAAATGGCATTATTTCATTCTTTTTTTATGACTATGTAATATTCTATTGTGTAATATATATGCATATATGCCACATTTTGTTTATGTACATATGTATTCATCTGTCAGTAAACACTAGGTAGGTTCTGTGTCTTGGCTATTATAAACAGTGCTGCTATGAACATTGGGCTGCTATCTTTTTAATTAGGGTTTTCATCTTTTCAGTATATATGCCCAGGCATGGGGCTGTTGAATCGTCTTGCCACTCTATTTTTAGCTTTCTAAGGAACCTCTATACTGTTTTTCATAGTGGCTGCACCAATTTACATTCTAACCAGCAGTGTAGAAAGGTTTGCTTTTCTTAGACGTTTTAATGATAATCATTTTGACCAGTGTGATGTGATACCTTATTGTGTGGTTTTGATTTGTGTTTCTCTAATAACTAGTGATATTGAGCATTTTTTCATGTGCCTATTGACCATTTTTATGTCTTCTTTGGAGAGATATCTATTTAGGTCTTGTGCCTATTGTTCAATTGCATTGTTTGTTTTTTTTTGTTATTGAATTATGTACTGAGTTTGTATATTTTGGAAATTAAGCCCTTGTCAGTAGCATCATTTGAAAATATTTTCTCCCATTGTATAGGTTGTCTTTTCATTTTATTGATGGTTTTCTTTGCTGCAAAAGCTTATAAGTCTGATTAGGTCCCATTTGTTTCTTTCTGCTTTGATTCACTGCCCTGGGAGACTGACCTAAGAAAAATATTGGTACAATTTATATCAGAGAATGCTTTGCCTATATTATCTTCTAGGAATTTTATAGTATCATGTCTTCTATTTAAGTCTTTAAGGCATTTTCAGTTTATTGTTGTGTATGGTGTGAGGGAGTATTTAACTTCAGTGATTTACATGCAGCTTTCCCAGCACCACTTGCTGAAGTGTGGTACTTTTTAAGATTCCACGTAGAATGGTATCATCCAGTATTTGTCTTTCCCTGTCTTACTTCACTTAGCGTAATACCTTTCAGGTCCATCCATGTTGTTGCAAATGGCAAAATGCCTCTCTTTTTTAGGGTTGAATAGTATTCCATTCTGTATATATACCGCATCTTTTTTTATTCATCCATGTGTTGGTGAAAACTTACTTCCATATCTTGGCAATCATAAATTTGCTGGGTCATATGGTAGTTCTGTTTTTAGTTTTTGAGAAACCTCTCTTCTGTTTTCCACAGTGACTGGACCAATTTGCAGTCCCACCACAAGCGTGTGAGGGTTCCCTTTTCTCCGTATCCTCACCAGGTGTGTGATTTGTCTTCTTTTTGATGACGGCCATTCTGACAGGTGTGGAGTGATGTCTCATTGTGGTTTCGATTAGCATCTCCATGATGGTTAGCGATGTTGAGTATCTTTTCATGTGCCTGTTGACCATCTGCGTTTCCTCTTTGGGGCCATGTCTATTCAGTTCTTCTTCCCACTTTTAAGTTGGGAGAATCAGTTGTGTTTTTGACACGGATGCCAATATAGTTCAATTGGGAAGAATAATCTTTTCAATAAATACTACTGGGATACCTAGATATTCACATGCAAAAGGGTGAAATTAAATTCCTACCTCACAGAATACACAGAAATTAACTTGAAATGGATCATAGACATGAAAGTAACAACTAAAATTATAACAGTTTTAGAAGAAAACTCTGTGTTTCTTCTAAACATGAGTAAAACTCTGTGACTTTGGATTAGGCAGTTTCTCAGGAAAAAAAATACCAAAAAGCAACAAAAGAAAAGAAAAGTTGTTCTAAACCAAAATTTTAAACTTTTTTTTCTGCAAATGATACTATCAAGAAAGTAAAAAACAACTCACAGAACTGGAGGAAACATTAGCAAATCATGTATCTGATATAGGACTTATGTTCAGAGTATGTTAAGAATACTTGCAGTCAATCATAAACAGATAAATAGCCCATTTTTTAAATGACCAAAGGATCTGAATAGACATTCCTCCAAAGAAGTTGTATAAATGATCAATATACACATGAAAGGAAAATGTATATCAAAACTACAGTGAAATACCACTTCATACCAGCTAGGATGGCTGTAATAAAAAAGACAGACATTTATCAGTACCAGTAAGAAGAGGATAGGGAGAGATTGGAATGCTCATACATAGCTAGTAAGAGTGTAAGATGGTGCAGCTGCTTCGAAAAATAGTTGAGCAGGCCCTTAAAAGTTTAAATATATAAAGTAGATGTAACGAGTCTACTGCTAGATACACCCCCAAGAGAAAACAGATGTCCATACAAAATCCTTTACATAAGTATTTACAATAGGCAAAAAAAGTAGAAGTGACTCAAATGTCCATAAAATGACGAGTAGATAAAGACGTTATGATGTATCCATACGATGACTTTTCTTCAGCCATTTTAAAGGAAGATGTACTGATACATGCTATAAAATGGATGTACCTTGAAGACGTTATAAATCATATGGTTTGTAAGTTATATTGCAGTAAAGCTAATTTGACAAAATAATCAACTTGGATACTTCTATAAATCTTTATGCCCAAGCTGAACCCCAGATCAATGAGATCATTCTATTCTGGTGAAACTCAAGCATCAGATTTTTTAAAGCTTCCCAGGTGATTGCATTGTGTAGCCAAGATTGAGAATCACAGCTCTAGAATCAGCTCTAATCTAAATGAGCTTCTAATTTGGAAAACTAGAGAAGGCAATGGCACCCCACTCCAGCACTCTTGCCTGGAAAATCCCATGAACAGAGGAGCAGTCCATGGGGTCGCTAAGAGTTGGACACGACTGAGTGACTTCACTTTCACTTTTCACTTTCATGCATTGGAGAAGGAAATGGCAACCCACTCCAGTGTTCTTGCCTGGAGAATCCCAGGGACAGGGAGCCTGATGGGCTGCCGTCTATGGGGTCACACAGAGTCAGACACGACTGAAGCAACTTAGCAGCAGCAGCAGCAGCAAAGTTCAGATCCCAGTAAGAGGACTCCAGGAAATTTCCACCAGTCTCACTACTCAAAGTGTGGTCCTCAGACCAGTATCACTGGGGAACCTGTTAAAAATGTAGATTCCTGGACAGCCTTCACCCTGGCTCTAGTAAATCAGAATCCACAATTTAACAAGAGCCTCAAGTAATCCAAGGCTTCCCTGGTAGCTCAGAGGTTAAAGCGTCTGCCTGGAATGCGGGAGGCCTGGGTTCGATCCCTGGGTCAGGAAGATCCCCTGGAGAAGGAAATGGCAACCCACTCCAGTAGTCGTGCCTGGAGAATCCCATGGAGGGAGGAGCCTGGTAGGCTATAGTCCATCGGGTTGCAAAGTCAGACACGACTGAGCGACTTCACTTTCCAAGTAATCTAAAGTTTGAGAAGCACTGCCCCAGGTTAATGATTCGCAATCTTGGCTGCATGTTGGAATCATTTGTAAGTTATACTGACGCCTGGGTTCCACCCCCCAGTGAGCTACTGGTACGAGGTACAGCACCTGGATTTTAGAAGCTTCTAGGTGATTTTAATGTGATACAAATTGAGAATAACTGGTGTAAACATACTGTTTGGGGACATTTAGTGGCAAAAAGAAGAAAAGATAAGATATTTTAAAATAAAATATATTTTGTTTTTAACATAAAGGATTGACGAACATGCATAAACAAATGGAGATTATTGTGTCAAATATTTCCGGAAGTGCAGGGAAGGAGTGGGAGTAAGACAATAGTAGGGAAGGTTTGCCCTAAAAAGACATTGAAAAAGCAAAAATGATAAAAGACCAAGCATTTTCCCTCCAGGTATAAGAGTGAGATCTCTTTTTATAACATACGATTGTTAGAGACTATGCAAATCTGAGTGGCTGAGGATCTGTGAGCTGTTGGGAGAAGAGTGTTTTTAAATTGTACCAGAAGATGTTCAGCAGCTACTTACTGTACTCTTCTGTTTTTTTGCTATTTAAAAAAGAGTGTTAATATATTAATTCAGCAATAGGTAATCCTTCCCAATAACCAGGGTACCAGTGTCCCAGTATGGATGTCCAGTCTCTCAGTTCTGGGGAGATTGAATGCCTGCAGACAGTGGGAGCTGAGCTGGGTGGGAGGTGTTCTTCGTGGGCGTGAAGGACTCCCCTTGCCAACAATGGGCCTCCCCTTGTTAGGACCGGAGTCCCTCTGCCCTCCCTGGTCTTTGCAGAATCGTGACTCTAAAGTGTCTCCTAGACAGAGTCACAAAGCTCGCAGAGTTGGTCTTCGCGATCTCTCATTTCATCCCCCTCCACCAGCCTTAGTCTCCACGTGCTCTTCCCCAGGTGACTTGAGTTTACTCTGTTTCAGCATCAATAGACGGCACCCTTGTCTCCATTGAAATGAGCCACGT
The DNA here is from genome assembly GCF_023091745.1 of Budorcas taxicolor. Lineage (NCBI taxonomy): Eukaryota > Metazoa > Chordata > Mammalia > Artiodactyla > Bovidae > Budorcas > Budorcas taxicolor. The sequence goes on along the minus strand of NC_068919.1, from coordinate 10,118,444 downwards.
GGGTTCTGTGACTTCTGGAGTCGGGGTGTGTGTGTGCGTGTGCATGTGTGTGTGTGTCTGTGTGTGCGTGTGTGTGTGTGTGTGTCTGTGTGTCAGTGCTCTAGTGATCTGTGCTAACTTAGTGTGTAACTGTTAAAGGAAACCCACAGCCCCCTTTCCTTCCTTCCTCCTCCTCCTCCTCCAGCTTTTCTGCCTCCCTCCTTTCTCCCTAACATCTCCCTCTCTTCTTCCTCTTATTCCCTCCATCTTAGGCACTCAGACCCTGAACCCTTTACCAAAATGAAAGAAGTGGCATATGTGTTGAGACTAGAAAACCAACCCAGTGACCATAATACCTTTAATGTGTTTTCTACCTTTTGTTAAAGAAAGGTCTGATCTTAAACATACCAGGACATTTCTACATGCTGAGAGGGAAATCACATGATCAGTTATCACCAGTATGTGATAGCACAAGTGAGTAGCATGCAATTAAATTTCAAAAATCAAATAGTGTGTTTAAATACTGCAGGTTCAACGTAGTTATGGGTCATTTTCCTGTCTTTAAATTCCCAAATTCTGTAAACTATCTGAGTTTTCTCTTTTCATGCTTTTTAAAGTCTTTATGAAGTAATAAAAATGTTCACAAGTTATATACTATCTTAAAAAGAATCTTAAAATTTTTCTGATTACAATAATGATGCATGCCAGCTGTATAAAGCACTGTCGAAAGACTTGTAGTGTCCCAACCCATCCCCCCATCCCAGCTAATAGTTTGGTGTACATTTTATCATGTTTCCATTGTCACCATCTTCCCTTTACATGTTTGTATGCATTAAAAAAAAATCCACCTGGAGATATTTCTAAAATCCATCACTTTCCAAAGGACTAGCCCCAGGGAATAGGTACATGAGCTTGTCTAAGGATTTTAATAACTTCTCATATTTTGATGTGGGGTAACTTGCCTGGAAAATCCCATGGACGGAGGAGCCTGGTAGGCTGCAGTCCATGGGATCGTGAAGAGTTGGACACGACTGAGTGAATTCCCTTTCACTTTTCACTTTCATGCATTGGAGAAGGAAATGGCACTCCAGTGTTCTTGCCTGAAGAATCCCAGGGATGGTGGAGCCTGGTGAGCTGCCGTCTATGGGGTCGCACAGAGTCGGACACGACTGAAGTGACTTAGCAGCAGCAACCCAAAGTTTGGGCTTCCCAGGTGGCCCTAGTGGTAAAGAACCCACTTGCCAATGCAGGAGGCTTAAGAGATATGGGTTCGATCTCTGGGTCAAGAATATCCCCTGGAAGAGGGCATAGCAACCCTCCAAGAACTCCAGTGTTCTTGCCTGGAGAATCCCATGGACAGAGGAGCCTGGCAGTCCACAGGGTCTCAAAGAGTCAGACATCACTGAAGAGACAGCACACACACGACCCAAGATTTATGATAATTCAGTTCCTTTAAATGTACATGTAGTTTTCTTGACTTATTTAATAACTTGAAGTCTCTAATGATATTTGGTTATTGTTTAAGTCACCTGTCTTATTTTGTATTTCCTTGGCTTATATCTCTGACCACATCCTTATCAAAATATTCTGGTTAGTAGATTTTAAAAAGTAGCATCACTACATATGTGACTTAAGAAGGTTGGTTGACTTTTGGTTTTTTCACTCCTGTCTGCATCATGAGATTCTACCTGCGATGACTTTCCCCAGCAAATAATTCATCACTGGGATTACTCACAACCTTTAGTGTTCAAAATTCATCTCTTGCTATTAAGATTCATTATTTTGCAATATCTATGGCTCTTCTGAATAATGAAAAAATGAAATGAATGATATACAGATAAATTCCCTTTAAAAATTATTGGAAAAATATCTTTTATTTAACCATGCCTAGTACTTTGGGGTATTCCAGTGAGCTCTACTTATAAAGATGAGAAATCTGGGAGTTCCTCCACCTTCTTTCTTGTCTTTGTTTTTTGGATTGAATGAATTCTGTTTTGTTTTAGTCCAGAAAAGTCATACCTTTGTTTCTAAGTTACCTAAAATTTTAACATGTAAATTTTACTTTGCTAAAATCTAAATTTAATGAACAGTTGTATCCTTCTCCAAATAATACAAAGACTTTCAAATGTTTTTATTCTGATTTCCCCTCCTGACTTACTTGCTATTTTTATCAACCAGATTTTAGCTCTGTTTGCTTGCTTTTTTTAACCTCACGAATTAGACATCACCATTCTGTTAAGATTTCCTTATATTCATCTTTTTTTTTTTCTTTTTTTGCTTATCATCCCTACTTACATTCAGCGCTTCTGGGATGAAACCCTAGTTCCTATCATTTTGGATTGGTTGACAGTCTCCATGATACACAGGTCATTAGTTAAATGCCTCAGGAGGAAAATGAGGAGTCCCAGGAAATAGCCCCCCCCCCCCCCCCACATACACAGGGCTGCCCCCAGGCCTAGAAGCATCCTTGTATATTTTCCTCCCATTCTCTAGTTAGAGGGTTTTATGGAGTAAAGAGGAAAAAGGAACTCTTATAGAATCCTGAAGTTAAATATATTCACTTTAAAGGATTGTTTCTTATTCTGAGACTGTATTTGTCCTAGCTTTTGTTGCCATTAAAATTACCTTTGTTTTGTAAAATAATGGGTGGTGATGGTAGTTGAAAGTTTTTTTGGTTTTGTTTTTTATTCATGAGGTTTGTTTTAAGTTTTCCATACTTGGCAAATATAACATTGCCGTTCACAACCCAGATTTTTTGAAAATGTATGAGTCCTTGAAATCCTAAACCACTGCTGTAGGCAACTAACTGTGAGTTTGGGATGTGGACATTGAAGCATGTATTCTTGGTTACATTAGGGGCTTTATTGGTTATTCAGATGTGGAATAATCCTGTATTATTAGTAGTTCTTTGCAACGTTCTGTTGTGTTATCAAGTAGTCCTTTGAAGTCTCCCAACAATTGACATTATGTCTAAGAACTTCTTCCATAAGGCTGGATCTAAACGAGCAAAGTGATCTGGGTGCTTTTTGCACACCCTGTGTACAATTGGTGATGTTTATGCTCCCAATTTTTTAAAAACACTCACAACCAAATATTTGGCCAATAACTCACTATGTGCCTTTCTCATTTGAAACATGAGCAGGTTGAACTGCTCTCCAAGTTTGTTTTCAACACTAATGTGAGTTGTGATTGCATTTGCACATGTATCTAAAAATTTTTTAAAGTCTTAAAGAGATATAACTATTTCATATGTATTTATATTGCATATAAGTTTCACATTGTAAATTTAGATGCGGAAGACACTCATTTTTCTCATATGGGCTCATTTAAAAGGCGTCCTGCATCTGTGTGATATGGGCACTGCCATCTTAGCAGATGCTGTTTCTTCCTTTCCCCGTGAGTGTTCAGTGTGGAGTCTACACTGGCGTTCTCATTTCACTGCTGTAACGAATGGTCATGTTTAAATACAGTCACATTTTTTATTGCAAAGGGTCACGGAACTCATCTTTGTAATGGTCACGTGCTTGACACTGAAGTTGTTTTGTAAACATTCAGTCATGGTGACAGTGTAGACAAGCGATGGCTACTTGAAGATGCACAACCAGAGTTTGGAGGCCTCTGAATTCGTGACAGAGTTGTTAACTGGCAGTTTTGGTATTTCCTATAAGTACAAGGAAAGGAAGTATTACAGTCACTCATAGCCATTTGAAAGAGGAAATTAATGTTTTCTAAAAAATTCTTTTTTAGTGAAGGAAGCCCGTCCCCCAGAATGGAGCTGCTGCACAATATCGACCCAAACTTTGTAGACATTTCACCATGTGAGTACGTTGTTTATTGCTACCAACTTAAATCTCTTTGGCTTACAAAGATGGTTTTATTGCCTAGTGTCTCTCCAGCCTAATTCTCCTTTTCCACTTGAGTTTGCTATAAAAGTAAACATTTCTTCACAGCTCCTGTGGCACCAGTGTCACTGGGCTTTGTTGACACAAACGGTGAATGCTGCTAATGAGCTATGTGACCTTCTAAGCCAGTTCCCTCCCCGAGCCTCAGCTTTCCCATCTGTAAAAGGCGAACCCATCTCTGATAAGCCAGTTCCCTCTCTGAGCCCCAGCTTTCCCATCTCTAAAAGGAGAACCCACTGCTGCCCTATAAATAAATTCTTCAGTACCATTTTTCGAGATTCCGTATATGTGCATTAGAATATAATATTTATCTTTCTCTTTCTGACTCACTTCACTCTGTATAATAGGTTCTAGTTTCATCCACCTCATCAGAACTGACTCAAATGCGTCCCTTTTTATGGCTGGGTAATATTCCATCGTGTATATGTACCACAACTTCTTTATCCATTCATCTGTTGATGGGCATCTAGGTTGCTTCCATGTTCTAGCTGTTGTAAATAGTGCTGCAATGAACATTGGTGTATGTGTATCTTTTTCAATTTTGGTTTCCTCAGGGTATATGTCTAGGAGTGAAATTGCTGGGTCATATGGTGGTTTTATTCCTAGTTTTTTAAGGAATCTCCATAGCATCTTCCATAGTGGTTGTATCAATTTACATTCCCACCAACAGTGCAAGAGTGTTCCCTTTTCTCCACACCCTCTCTAGCATTTATTGTTTGTAGACCTTTTGATGATGGCCATTCTGACTGGTGTGAGGTGATATCTCATTGTGGTTTTGATTTGCATTTCTCTAATAATGAGCAATGTTGAGCATCTTTTAATGTGTTTGCAATGGAAAAACAGACATAGAGAATAGACTTATGGGGAGAGGGGAGGAGAGGGTGAGATGTATGCAAAGAGTAACATGGAAACTTACATTACCATATGTAAATAGATAGTCAACGGTAAATTCCCGTATGGCTCAGGAAACTCAAACAGGGGCTCTGTACCAACCTAGAGGGGTGGGGTGGGGAGGGAGATGGGAGGGAGGCTCAAAAGCGAGGAGATATATGTATACCTATGGCTGATTCATGTTGAGGTTTGACAGAAAACAGCAAAATTCTCTAAAGCAATTACCCTTCAATAAAAAAATAAAAACAAAAAAAATAAGTCAGAAAGAGAAAAGCAAATATCGTATATGACTACATATATGTGGGATCTAGAAAAATGATATGGATTATCTTATTTGCCATGCAGAAACAGAGACACAGACGTAGAGCTCAACCATATGGACCCCAAGGGGGAATAGGAGATGGATGAATTGGGAGACTGGGATTGACATATATACACAATTGATACTATGTATAAGATAGATGATTAATTAAGAAATATTGCTATGATGACAATATCCCCTCAGCTTGTCTATAGGTTCAATGCAGTCTCTTTTAAAATAGTGGCTGGGTGCAAGTTGAGAATAATTTTTACATTTTTAAAATTCAATTTTTATTTTAGACTGCGATGTGGTTGATTTACAATGTTGTATTGATTCTGGGTGTGCAGCAGGTGGTTCAGTTGTACATATGTGCTTGCATGTCAGTCGCTTCAGCTGTGTCTGATTCTTTGCAACTCTTATGAACTATAGCTGCCTCCCCTGTCCCCCCACCCCACCCCCGCTGCCCTGCCAAAGCTCCTCTGTCCATATGACTGTCCTGGGAAGAATACTGGAGTGGGTTGCCAGTTCCTCCTCCAGGGGATCTTCCTGGTCCAGGGATTGAACCCATGTTCCTCCATTTCAGGTGGATTCTTTATCCCTGAGCCACCTGGCAAGCCCATACATGTATATGTATCTATTCTTTTTCGATTTCTTTTCTCATATAGGTTATTACAGAATACTGCGTGATTTTTACATGTTTTTCAACTTTATTATTACCTATTTTTAGATCTTTTTGAAAAATGAAAATTGTAGAGGGAGGTTCAAGAGGGAGGGGACATATGTGTACCCATAGCTGATTCGTGTTGCTATATGGCAGAAACCAACACAATATTGTGAAGCAGTTATCCTTCGGAAAAAAATGAATGTTTTTTTAAAAAAGGAGAACCCATCTCTGATAAGCCAGTTCCCTCTCTGAGCCCCAGCTTTCCCATCTACGAAAGGAGAACCCACCTCTGAGCCTCCCTGTAACCGTCAGCGTAGTGCAGTTATTGCCCCGTTCTTACCTGAGAGTGTCAGAACCTCCTTCCAGAAAACTCAAGACCAAATCAGCCAGCTTGAGCATGAGCAAAAGGGGTACGTCAAGGCTGTATATTGTCACCCTGCTTATTTAACTTATATACAGAGTACATCATGAGAAACGCTGGGCTGGAGGAAGCACAAGCTGGAATCAAGATTGCCAGGAGAAATATCAATAACCTCAGATATGCAGATGACACCACCCTTAGGGCAGAAAGTGAAGAACTAATGAGCCTCTTGATGAAAGTGAAAGAGGACAGTGAAAAAGTTGGCTTAAAACTCAACATTCAGAAAACTAAGATCATGGCATCTGGTCCCATCACTTCATGGCAAATAGATGGGGAAACAATGGAAACAGTGGCTGACTTTATTTTTCTGGGCTCCACGATTGCTGCAGATGGTGATTGCGGCCATGAAACTAAAAGACGCTTACTCCGTGGAAGGAAAGTTGTGACCAGCCTAGACAGCATATTAAAAAGCAGAGACATTACTTTACCAACAAAAGTCTGTCTAGTCAAGGCTATGGTTTTTCCAGTGGTCATGCTGCTAAGTCGCTTCAGTCGTGTCCGACTCTGTGCGACCCTATAGACGGCAGCCCCCCAGGCTCCCCTGTCCCTGGGATTCTCCAGGCAAGAACACTGGAGTGGGTTGCCATTTCCTTCTCCAATGCATGAAAGTGAAAAGTGAAAGTGAAGCTGCTCAGTCGTGTCCGACTCTTAGCGACCCCATGGACTGCAGCCTACCAGGCTCCTCCGTCCATGGGATTTTCCAGGCACGAGTACTGGAGTGGGCTGCCATTGCCTTCTCTGTCCAGTGCTCATGTATGGATGTGAAAGTTGGACTATAAAGAAAGCTGAGCACTGAAGAATTGATGCTTTTGAACTGCGGTGTTGGAGTAGACTCTTGAGAGTCTCTTGGACTGCAAGGAGATCCATCCAGTCCATCCTAAAAAAGATCAGTCCTGGTTGTTCATTGGAAGGACTTATGTTGAAGCTGAAACTCCAATCCTTTGGCCACCTGATGCGAAGAGATGACTCACTGGAAACGACCCTGATGCTGGGAAGGATTGAGGGCAGGAGGAGAAGGGGATGACAGAGGATGAGATGGTTGGATGGCATCACTGACTTGATGAACATGGGTTTGGGTAGACTTCAGGAGTTGGTGATGGACAGGGAGGCCTGGTGTGTTGTGGTTCATGGGGTCGCAAAGAGTCGGACACGACTGAGCGACTGAACTGAACTAAAATCAGCCAGCACATCATCTGATCAGGCTGCCCAGGTGCTACCCAGACCTGCCAGGTCTCGTAAACCTGTGATTTTCCTGGCAATCCTGCAACTTAGCTTAATTCTGCCAACTACCCAAATTAACCCAGAGGGAACCCTATTAATTCCTGCAGGGAGAGAGGCCATGTGGTACTCCCACATCCCCATAGGTTGTAATGCGTGCAGTAGCCCTTTATAAATACATGTGAGTGGCCCCAATCCCCTTGTGTCAGAGTTAGGGCCTCGAAAGTGTTGAACATTAGACCCTTTGCCAGGATCCATCGCCATGCCTCGTTTCGAGACTGTCTGCAGGAAATATTGCTCTGACATTCCCTTCATTCACTTGGGTGCTCCCATCCACTCTTTTAAACATACCACTTCCCCGTGGTTCAGGCTCTTCTTACTGTTTTTGTCCTCTCCAGTCTGTGCTACAACCTGCCTTAGGATTTCCCTGCCCGGAGGATGACCCCACAGTAATTCTGAGTGTGTCACCAGACACCTGGGGCCCAGCTCTCCTTGCCAGTCTCACTCCAAGCTCTTCCTCCATCTTCTCACTCTCCTGGACACTTGCTGTTTCCAAGAATGCAGATCGTCATCCTTAGGTTTTGAGCATGCTTTTCCCTATTCCTTTCGCTGCTCCTCCAGAATTTTCCTCATCCCTTAAAACCCAGTACACTTGTCCCACTTCTGTGAATGCTTTCCAGAAACCCCAGAGGAAACAGTACTCCTTCTCCTCCGCATACATGCACCCCTTCGTATATGTCTCTGTATGTGCTATGCTAAGTTGCTTCAGTCGTGTCTGACTCTCTGTGACCCCATGGACTGTAGCTCCCCTGTCCATGGGATTTCCCAGGGAAGAATACTGGAGTGGGTTGCCATTTCCTCCTCTAGGGGATCTTCCTGACCCAGGGATCGAACCCAGGCCTGCTGCATTGCAGACAGGTTCTTTACTGCTGAGGCACTGGGGAAGACCATATCTCTCTATAGCGTTGACCAAATTTTCCTGTATGTGCTTACGTTTCCCACTCAGCTGAGAGCTCCTGGACTTTAAGGTTTATGTAACATTTATCTTTCCATCCTCATAAGTTAGCACAAAAACCTGGCACTTGGTAGGTACTCTGTGAGGATTATTTAAAGACTGAGTGGACAGTTGGAGAAGGTCTGGGATGGAATATAGACCACCTAGAATCATTAGACCTGGAAAGGAAACTGTCCTGAGATAGGGAAGAATGGCTATAGGATGGAGAAATTTCTATTTCTATAGGAGTAAACATATGTCAGGAGAGGCAAGGGTAGTAATATATCCAGTATGCTAGCCACTACCCTTGTGTGACTACTGAGCACCTGAAATGTGGCTAACTGTAGATCAGGGTGTGTGTGCTGCAAACCTAAAACACACATCCGATTTTGAAGACTTTGCACAAAAAATATAAAACATATATTTATTTATTTATTTATTTATTACTGGTTGAAATGGCAGTGCCCCTGTGGCTCAGCTGGTAAAGAGTCCACCCACAATGTGGGAGACCTGGGTTCGATTCCTGGGTTGGGAAGATCCACTGGAGAAGGGATGGGCTACTCACTCCAGTACGCTTGGGCTTCCCTTGTGGCTCAGCTGGTAAAGAATCTGCCTGCAATGTAGAAGACCTGGGTTCAATCCCTGGGTTGGGAAGAGCCCCTGGAGAAGGGAGTGGCTACCTACTCCAGTATTCTGGCCTGGAGAGTCCCATGGACTGTAGAGTCCATGGGGTCGCAAAGAGTTGGACACAACTGAGGGAATTTCACTTTCATTTCCCTTGGTATATAAGTTTAAATATATTGATTGTAATTTCATCTATTTCCTTTTCCTCTTTCCATGTGCTTAATAGAAAATTTTAAATCACACATGGCATTTGCATTACATTTCTGTTGGTCTGGAAGAATTGTTCTAAAAAGTACTAGGAAATGATTTGATCTTCAGAGGAGCTTCAGGTCTGCGAGAGAATCAGAGACCTATGGTTAGCTACTGTGGAGATGCATCGATTGTTTAAACTGTTCTCTGCCCCAGCACACCTGGGGATAGGACACATTCCAGTCCATAACTGGTTCACTAGAGCAGTGATGCATAGCCAGGGGCCAGTCAGGTAAGCATCTCTCTGGGTGGTGAGAGAGAATAAAGGGGAGGTGGGGATGGCTTTCACAACCTGTGAGTAGCTTAATGCACTGCACCCAGTATGACGTCCAGGCATGTGCTGAAAAGGCTGCCCACGCCACAATGGCTGTAAGATGTCCTCACCGACTAAGTTCCACCTGCAAATGAGAAGCCTTAACCCCCTTCACTCACTGAGCCGTGTTTTGTCTTGGCATCAGAAGTGGGAGCTTGACAACTGTATTCCCATGTGATGGGCCACAGTGCTACTTGCTGCGGGGTTATTAGTATAACCTGCCATGAATTGTTGCCATCTTCCTTAAAGTGCCTTTAGCAAGGTAACAACACAGGCAAAAGATTTTTCCAGAGTAGGAATTGGGGCATGGAAATCAGAAGAGAAAATTGTCTTAGTCTTGTCATTCATAGATTATGAGGTCGGGAGCAGGTCCCTTCACTTTTCTGGGACTCGGTTTCCCACGTATTAATTGATGGATGGAAACCCTTCGGTGCTGTCCCAGATTCAGGACTGCTTTCTGGCCATCTGCTCCTGTCCCCCGCCTCCTGGAAGCCCACCCCAGGCCTTCCTGTTGACCCTCCCTGCTGCTTGAGGACACTTGCTCTAACTCCTGAGTGTAAGGAGGGGCATTGTCAGGCCCTGGCATCAACATGGAGCCATATTCACTATCGGTTCACAAAAACAGAGCGTTTCCTACTTTCTGTGCCTGCGGGTAGCATTGTGCCACCTCCTTCTCATCCCTATTCATGGGCAACATCATGGGTCTTTTCTGCTCAGTTTTATATCCATTTCAACCCACTGAGGGGCAGAATTAGAAAAAGGGGATCTACCTTTGGGGTCCTGAGAGGATGACAATACAAGCCCAGTTCCTTTTCTGTGCAGTTAATTTGTAGGAAGAAAATTAAATCCAGCTATGGGACAGTATATATTTGTAGGACAGTCAAGACTGCATGTCATATTCATAGAATATGTTTTATGATTATGTTCTACAGGCTTTTGTGGAATAAAATCAGAAGGTAGCCCATGGAGGGTACAAATGAAGGAGAGACGATTGGGTCACTGTTATCATGGAAACATTTCTTTGCTTTCTAATGCCAGCGCTTCTCATATGGTTTGTGCTTGCTTATGGGAGAAGAGAGTAATATTCCACCCCCACCTTCCCTAAAGCCACTTCCTTATCTGTGAAGTGAAAACTGAATTCAGTGATATCTGAGGTTCCTTCCAGCTTCAGCATTGTGTGGGTCTCTACAGAAATAGGACTTCAACAGAGCAAAGCTACCTCCTTACCATTTCTTTGCCACTCTGCTAGAAAAGAGGCACTTGTTAATAAGCAGTGGTATAGCCAAAGACCTGTTTGTAAGTAGATGAACACAGGTGATAATGTTAAAAACAATAAAAGTGTTAGTCGGTCAGTCATGTCTGACTCTCTGCAACCCCATGGACTGTAGCCCACCAGGCTTCTCTGTCCATGGACTCCTCCAGGCAAGAATACTGGAGTGGGTAGCCATTTCCTTCTCCAAGGGATCTTCCCAACTCAGGGATCAAACTTGCATCTCCTGTGGCGCCTGCACTGGCAGGCAGGTTCTTTACCATCTGAGCCACCAGGGGAAGGAAAACATTATAAGACCTCAGTTCAGTTCAGTCACTCAGTTGTGTCCAACTCTTTGCAACCCCATGGACTGTAACACGCCAGGCTTCCCTGTCCATCACCAACTCCTGGAGCTTACTCAAACTGATGTCCATCAAGTCAGTGATGCCATCTAACCATCTTGTTCTCTGTCGTCCCCTTCTCTTCCCACCTTCAATCTTTCCCAGCATCAGGGTCTTTTCCAGTGAGTCAGTTCTTCACATCACATGGCCAAAGTATTGGAGTATCAGCTTCAACAAAAGTCCTTCCAATGAATATTCAGGACTGATTTCCTTTAGGATTGACTGGCTGGATCTCCTTGCAGTCCAAGGGACTCTCAAGAGTCTTCTCCAACACCACAGTTCAATCGGATCAATTCTTTGCCTCTCAGCTTCCTTTGTAGTCCAACTCTCACATCCATACATGACTACGGGAAAAACCATAGCTTTGACTAGATGGACTTTGTTGGCAAAGTAATGTCTCTGCTTTTTAATATGCTGTCTAGGTTGGTCATAGCTTTTCTTCCAAGGAGCAAGCGTCTTTTAATTTCATGGCTGCAGTCACCATCTGCAGTGATTTTGGAGCCCCCGAAAATGAAGCCTGTCACTGTTTCCATTATTTCCCGATCTATTTGGCATGAAGTGATGGGACCAGATGCCATGATCTTAGTTTTCTGAATGTTGAGTTTTAAGCCAACTTTTTCACTCTCCTCTTTCACTTTCATCAAGAGGCTTTTTCGTTCCTCTTCACTTTCTGCCATAAGGGTTTCTGTCGTCTGCATATCTGAGGTTATTGATATTTCTCCTGGCAGTCTTGATTCCCGCTTGTGCTTCATCCAGCCTGGCATTTCGCTCCATGTACTCTGCATAGAAGTTTGCTCCCAGCACTAGCGTACTGTGAATTATTACACAATTCTGTTCCTACATCCTTCCCACCTTTCCGGCCCCTGTTCTGAAACATCACTGCATCACTCAGTTTTCCATCTGCTGTCTCTCCTTTAGTGGGTCTCGTTGGCAGTGATGGACCAATGTCTCCTCCTCTCATGAATTGTAGGAATTGATGTTAGACTTTTCTGAAGGAAGTCCTGCCTTCCACCTAGGACCAGAGCCCCTCAAAAGCCGGCCTCTTGCCTTGTAGCATCTATACCACCTCCCCCTTATTCTAAGAGTACAAGTCACCACAGAAGCCCTTCCGACTAGTGGAGTTAGGGTTTTTTCCATGGCCGCATACCTTGGCAGGTTGTGGCTTTGATATTAACAGTAAAAATGTTTCCAAAAGACTGGTGTGCACACGCACCCCCCAGAGGTCATAGGATCACCTGTGAGCCAGGAGATTCTGCAGTAAAGCATAAAGAAATCTCAAAGAGCCGTAGCTCATGCCCATGAGGATGGCTGCAGGCAGAGAGGAGTGGAGGAAGGAGAAGAACAGCTACTGAGAAGGATGTGACGTGGAGCGCTTGTGCACTGCTATCGGGAATGCAAACTGGTACAGCTGCTGTAGAAACAGTATGGCAGTTCCTCAAAAATGTAAAAATAGAACTGCCATATGATCCAGCAATTCCATACCCAGATATATGCCCCAAAGAACTGAAATCAGGGGCTTGAACAGCACTGTTCACAGTGGCCAGAAGGTGGAAGCCACCCAAAAGTCCACCGAGAGAGGGATGGATAAACAAAACGTGCTGCATACATGCAGTGGAGTATTATTATTCAGTCTTAGAAAGAAAGGAAAATTCTGACACATGTTGCAACATGGTTAAACCTTGAGGACAGTGTGGTAAATGAAATACGCCAGTTACAAAAAAAGACAAATACCGTGTGATTCCACTCACGTGAGGTACCTAGAGTAGCTGAAATCGTAGAGACAGGAGGTAGCGCATAAACTGGTGTGCACACCAGTCTTTTGGAAACATTTTTACTGTTAATATCAAAGCCACAACCTGCCAAGGTATGCGGCCATGGGAGGGGGAGCGGGAGTTGTTGCTTGTTAGTGGATATTGGGTTTGGGTTTTATGAGATAACGAGTTCTGTGGACGGATGATGGTGATGGTAGCACAGGAATGTGATCATACTCGATGCCACTGAACGGGACACTTAAAAATGGTTCAGACAGTAAATTCTATGTTATGCATTATATTGTACCAATATTTAAAAAATTTTAAAAAAATGAAATTTAATCCCCCCGCCAAAAGCATAGGAACTCCATGAAGGCAGGATCTATAACTTTTTGTTTTATTGCCATATTTCCAGTTTATAGCGCAAGGCCTACCATCATACTAAGTTCTCAATAAATATTTGTTCATGAATGATGACTAGACCAACAGGTTATACAGTCTTTGTTTTATTGTGTCTTAGCCTTTCTTGAACCTAAAAGTGCCTCCAGATGGCAATTCACACTCTGCTCTTAAACCCTGAACTCACATCCTACATTTTGTGCCTAAAAAAAAAAGTCACAAGCTGCTTTTTATTTTAATTGACATTATCATCTACAGATGTTTGAAACTACTTATCCAGCATATAAATGCCCACCCTCACACTTCCCCTCATGGAAAATATCCAGTGATGTGGCATTTCCCCTGCCCACTTCATCTCTTTCCCCCAGACTTCCTTGATGGACAAATGAAAGAAAGTGAAAGTGTTACTATGTCCAACTCTTTGGGACCCCTTGAACTATAGCCCACCAGGCACTGCTGTCCATGGGATTCTCCAGGCAAGAATACTGGAGTGGGTTGCCATTCCCTTCTCCAGGGGATCTTTCCAACCCAGAAGTCAAACCTGGGTCTCCCGCACTGCAGGCAGATTCTTTACCATCTGAGCCACCGGGGACAAATACACATAAACATAAAGCCCCCGGCCTGGTTTCAGCTCAGCTGACTTCCCCTGTGAGCCGAGGGTGCAGCCGCTTCTTGCTGGTCTCTGTCCCCGTTTCCGCCTTTCTGGAAAGATCCCTCTCACTGCTGCCCTGGGCACTGGCTCCCTCAGTGCCCGCAAAGCCGCCTCTGCTTGTATCTCTCTTGCCCCGGGCCCCCAGCCAGTGTCAAACATGTGGTTTATAATTGCTTCCCCATGTGCTTTGAGGAAGCTTCTTATTCATCCAGAGGCTTTGTTTTCAGATGACCTTGCATGGACACATTTTGGTCTCTATTCAGGTAGTACCTTTTCTCCTCCTTCATTGCTAAGAGTAGATCCTAAGAATTACTTATTCTCCCCTCCTGTCCTCCCATGTCTTTAAACAGTTTCTTTCCAGCAGGCTGACCTGACTCAGGGTCTGTCTCCAGCTGTACAGGGTGGGGCGCGGAGGAAGCCTGTGCAAGAGCCTGGGGCGAGGGGATGGTACTGTTGAAGGTGATTTATGGGAAAGCCTGGAAACATCCAAAGGGTGGGGAGCAGCCGTGATCCCAGGTTAGGCTCCGAGGTCCTACAGGTGAGAATGCTACTCGGCCTGGTTCGGAAGCACTCTAGCCCCCAATTCTGTGGTTCCCCTCGGTTCTAGTCAGCCAGTTCTAGTCCCTGTCCTGCCTCAAGCCAGGAGGAGAAATGATTTCAAAGGTATTAGTCTGCCTAGAGAAAATGTATCTGCTTATCCTATACCCAGGCTCGACCCGGGCTATTCTGAGGTAAAGATGCTACTCCGTCTATGACCACAACTCACCTTGGAAGTCAGAAGTGGCTTTCAGGGAATCGTCAGAATTCTCACACCCATCCACGTGTGTGACCTGACGCTCACGCACACGTATAAAGTGCTCAGCCCCTGCTGGCAGAAGCCTGCTTAGGGGTGAAGGGCCCTGACGGATGTTAGCATCTTCCACTCCAAAGGCCGAGTCTTCAGAGTGATTCTGTACGTCTTCGTCACTATCGCATCGAAAGGGCCTCTTCTCTCCAAAGGTTATAATAGGATGTTATTTCTGCTCATGGTTACAGGGTGAAAGGACAGTCTTCACTCCCTCCCCCCTCTCACACACACGTTTTCTGTGGCAAAATGCTCGGGTCTGTACTCTAGATCCAGGAGTGGCCCAGGTTTGCATGCTTGGAGCTGCTCCCTGATTTCCTCTTTAGAGCAAATTCAGATCTACTTCCTGATGCTAAGGTGCCGTTTCTGAGGTGATTTGTTCAGTAGATACTGCCTGCCCACCTTAGGTATACAGTTGTAGGTTGTTGTTGTTGTTCAGTTGCTAAGTTGTGTCTGACTCTTTGTGACCCCATGAACTTCAGCACACCAGGCTTCCCTGTCCTTCATCAACTCCTGGAGCTTGCGCAAACTCATGTCCATTGAGTCGATGATACCATCTAATCATCTCATCCTGTCACCCCCTTCTCCTCCTGCCTTCAATCTTTCCCAGCATCAGGGTTTTCTCCAATGAGTTGGCTCTTCACATACGGTGGCCAAAGTATTGGAACTTTAGCTTCAGTCCTTCCAATGAATATTCAAAGTTGATTTCCTTTAGGATCGACAGGTTTGATCTCCTTGCAGTCCAAGGGACTCTCGAGTCTTCTCCAGCACCACAGTTTGAAAGCATTAATTCTTTGGTACTCAGCCTTCTTTATGGTCCAACTCTCACATCCATACATGACTTCTGGAAAAAACCATAGCTTTGACTATACAGACCTTTGTTGGCAAAGTGTACAAGAGATCATTTAGGCTTTAGCTTTTGCTGAAAGAGGATGTAGACAAAGCCCCTCACGTACCTGCTTGACAGCTGTTGGTGGTTCCCAGCTGCCCACAGCCATGCGCAGACTCCTTAGCCTGCCTCCTGCAGTCTCTGTCATTCCCCTCGGCACCACTGCAGCATCCTCCGCCATCTTCCTCTGCTTCTCTGACCCTTCTTGAGGGCCCGCCCAGGTCACATTCTCCTGCTCCATGAAGCCTCCCCCCGACCCTCCAGACTTGAGTCCCTTGAGTTTTTCTGGAGCATCTTGAGACACTGAGATCTTGCTTCTTCCTCCTGCAGTTATTTATGTTTATGGTTTCCCCATCCAGAGCCACACACTCCATGGAGGGCAAGATTTCATCGTATAGCTCTCTTGAGGCCCTTCGTATAAGGGGATGTACACATCCCCAAAGAATGCATGCTGATAAGTTAGGCATTTAGGTTGGTTATCATCTGCTCATTTAATCAGAAGACGTAGCAAGAGCAGTTCACCATACATTATTTCAAAGCACTTTCATGTCTTTCTGGGCATATTTGGGAAGTAGCAACACAGGACAGCTTTCTGTCATTCAACCTGAAATGATACATTGAGCAGGAAAAAAAAAAAAGTTAGGTGGAATGCATGAGGCCAACCAGCTGTCAGTGAGATTTCCCATCATTGCATGGAGTACCAGCAGCTAGAAGGCACCCTGGCAGTCAGTTCAGCCACCCACTTTATAATCCAGATGGAGCAACTGAGGCAGCAGGTCACACACATGTAATAAATATGTCTGCAGGTCCAGGCTTCATGTAGAAGACATGATCTACGGACCTCAGAGGTCTCTGTTTTCTGTTCTGCACTGATTTTGTGAAAAAAGTACAATCACCTCACTCACATACCCAGCATGTTGATGGAGGATTATACCTTTAAAGGAGGCTGGGGAAGCAGGTCTACTTGACACTAACCTTGCTGTTTCACAGGTAACCTGACTCTGTGGATGATGGCAGCTTCTCTTTGCAAGGCTTGTTATGGAACCTGTGTGTGTGCCTCGTGGTAGTTATCGCTGAGGGGGGGTGGAACAAGGGAGCAGGGTGTGGCTAAGGCAGAGTAGCCTACTGGACATGTAGAGCCCCAGGGCATCAGAAGGACCTGGATTTGAGTTCCAGCTTTGACTCACTTCCTGTGAGCTGGTGGGTAAGTTCTCTGTGTCCTCTATCCCATCAGCTATAAACTGGGGACAGTTACAGCTGTCACCTGTAAATATGTTCAAACAATAGCCAATAGCAATTAGATACTCACTGTTGGGATTGGAGGTGTAGTCTCCGTACTTTTTACGTTCTGTATTTCTGCAGTTTCGATTTTTAGTAGTGAGCACACATTGTTTCCTTAACCAGGAATAAAGCCATAAGAATTATTTTTTAAAACCAGCTTAGAGGATTCTTGTGAGATTGTAGTATCTGGAAAACTGCTGGGTTCTTAGCGAGTGGAAGTGGAGGCTATACCAGAGTTCTTGGTCTCTATGCCCACCTGTCCTGGCTCAGAGAAGCTAGCATGTGACAGCATTTTTCCTCAGCTATTAGTCCTGATACCCTGACCGTCTGACTTGCCATTCTTTGTCTATATCAAATGTAAGAGCTCATTTTACAGCTTGTCACAGAATTAGCAGAATTTTGTGTCTTCTCTTGCTGCCAATGTTTGTCTGCAGAGGTCTATCAGATTTTCCTTGGTGTGGGCTGGTACAAGCCCTCAATCACAGAACCTAAATACTGATAACTTTTCTCCTTTTTAATTTTGAAAGGCTTTTAGTCTTTGTCCTTGACCTTGGGGAGTACTAAAGTGTGTTTGGAAATGTGGCCTTTCTGATGCTGAAGGCCGTCCCACAAGCCTCGTTTCCCGCCCACCCCACTTCACACAGGGCATCTCAAGTAACGTACATCAAACCTTCGCTGTTAACACTTGGTGCTGGCCTACTGGCTTTCATCCTGAGAAAATAAATAAACCAAACCAAACCCACAGCACTTAAAAAACACTAATTAATCCTCACCACAGGCCTAGACTACACAGAAATGGCAAATCCCACTGCCCCAATTTTATGTTTGAAGAAATCAGAGTAAGCACCTTTTTTAAGGCTTCTCAGGGCCAGATAACAGAGGCTGACTTGAAGGGCTTAGGCCAGGCCTGCCTCTGGGAAATGGGTGTCTGGCCATGTGGTTACTTGCTCAATACCTCACTTACATATCAGCTTAATTTTTTTTCCCCCAAGGTTATGTTGACACCACATCCTCTCAGTTCCAACTGACCTCTTATTTATTTGGTTACTTTTCTTTAATTCTGGTAGAGCTTAGAAATTTTAGCAATGGCTTCCAAGAGTAGCCTGACAATTCTAATGCACTCAAAGGTCGATGCTGATTTTGACACTCAGCACAGAAGTAGGCCACCCTCCTAGTCACCCCTTTCAGATCCAGCCCCTGTGCCCACCCCACCCTCTACACCGGAGGCATCTTTGGAGCTACATCTCTTCAAGGTTTGGAGACTGGGCAGACTCCCTGCTTTCTCTCCCAGTCGAAACTAGGCATCTTTCTACCCCAGTCCCCTAGTCCTACAACCTGTAAGGGTAAAGATGGATACATACTGTTCTTGAAATTGTCGACCATAGTATTTTAGAAAAACATGAAACCTCACAAAGTTTCATGGGACAAATCCAGTGCAGTTAAATTGTGGTAAGTCTACTTTCTAAATATTGACTAATCTGGTCAGCTTTTTTAGGGGCTTTAGGGAAACAGATGGGGAAACAGTGGAAACAGTGTCAGACTTTATTTTTGGGGGGCTCCAAAATCACTGCAGATGGTGACTGCAGCCATGAAATTAAAAGACGCTTACTCCTTGGAAGAAAAGTTATGACCAACCTAGATAGCATATTCAAAAGCAGAGATATTACTTTGCTGACTAAGGTCCGTCTAGTCAAGGCTATGGTTTTTCCTGTGGTCATGTATGGATGTGAGAGTTGGACTGTGAAGAAGGCTGAGTGCCGAAGAATTGATGCTTTTGAACTGTGGTGTTGGAGAAGACTCCTGAGTCCCTTGAACTGCAAGGAGATGCAACCAGTCCATTCTGAAGGAGATCAGCCCTGGGATTTCTTTAGAAGGAGTGATGCTAAAGCTGAAACTCCAGTCCTTTGGCCACCTCATGTGAAGAGTTGACTCATTGGAAAAGACTCTGATGCTGGGAGGGATTGGGGGCAGGAGGAGAAGGGGACGACCGAGGATGAGATGGCTGGATGGCATCACGAACTTGATGGATGTGAGTCTGAGTGAACTCCGGGAGATGGTGATGGACAGGGAGGCCTGGCGTGCTGCGATTCATGGGGTCGCAAAGAGTCGGACATGACTGAACGACTGAACTGAACTGAACTGACTGAGGGTGCCTCTGTATAAGGCCAAAATGAAACTTTTAAAAACATTTCTGAGAAGTAAGCTGTACAAGCTGAGGACGCGGTCTGCTTTACGTAACCTGTAATGTAATATATTGGGCTTCCCAGGTGGCACCAGTGGTAAATGGTGGCACTGCCTGCCAACGCAAGAGACATAAGAGATGCGGGTTTGGTCCTTGGGTCGGGAAGATCCCTGGAGGAAGGCATGGTAACCCAGTATTCTTGCCTGGAGAATCCCATGGACAGAGGAGCCTAGGAGGTTACAGTCCACGGGGTTGCAAGGAGGCGGACACAACTGAAGCGACTTAGAACACATCCACGGTGTAAGATGCCAGTGATCAGGCCTGGCATGTACGGAATAAAATCTGTTACCTCCGGCAGTGAATACTTAGAGAATAAATACATGGCCTCTGCTTCTGAAGAGCCTTTTGAATCAGAGGAAAATATACATATATGTGCCCAGGAATTGATATTAACACAGTTATAAAATAAAGTAGCAACAAATGATAAGCAATAGAAATCAAATACATAGGCATTAAGGAGAAATAAAGAAATAAGGAAAGGCATTTGGGGGTGATTAGGGAAGATTTACTCAAAAAGTATAGCTTTAAGTTTATTACTTCAACAACCTTGGTTTTATCTTTCTGGATTTTTATCATCTTCCTCTCGCATTAAAACACAAACTCCACGAGGGCAGACAGTTTCATCTTTCATATTTGTTGTTGTCCCTAAGCACCTGGAGCAGGGACACAACCAAAAGCAATAGTCAAATAAATTTCCTTCTTTATTTAAAGAAAAATGGAAAAGGAAAGATTTGGGAAAGACTTCAACAGATCTTTTAAAAAGAGATTGGATGTCAGAGGTACTTGATTTGTAAGAGCTAATGTTTGTTCATAAAGTAATACAAAAACTTCAGATCTGGCTTAATTAATAGCAGGCAAGTGTCTGACAGTAGTGTCATTCCTAATCATGAGAGGAAGTCATGATTATTTTGACCACTCATTCATTCCAGAGCCTTTCTTCTATATCATTTTATAAAAATTCCTTTCAGAAAATAACCTGGTCTTTATCTGACTTTCAGCTCCTTTCTCAAAACAGAAAATAAGAATAAAGAGGAAAGAGAAAGAAACTCAGCTCAAGTACCACCCTCCCTTCTAATCATTTGCCTGAAATGTAAGAGTTATTTGTAAGATAAATATGTCATTTAAAGAAAGTTGAGGATTGGATTTTGGTTTTTTCTTGGACAAGGTAGGATGTAGTATCTGATTTCTGTTAACAACTAATGTTTAAATATTTTAATGTTAGAGACTGAAAAAAATCTAAACCTTTCTCTCTTTCTTGCTCAACTGTATTTTCAAATTTTTGTGAGGTTGTTTTTTTCTTAATCTTTCCTCAAATTATAAAGGACAGCATTTATCCTACATTAAGCTCAAATGAATATGCATTCTTTTTAAATGAAAATATTGACAGTCTAAACCAAATTAGAAAAGAATGGAAAGAGATGTATTACATAAACCATCAGACACTTGGAAGAGCATGCAAGCAAATCTAAGAACTGCATGTTTTTCATAATTTTATATTTTCCCTTTTAAAAAATTTTCACTTTCCAGATTGTTGATGGTTTGGCAGCTCCACGGATGACATCAACTCTTCCACTGTGCAGTGTCTGCTTTCTCTTAGATAACTTGAGGGCGCTTCATCAAGTTTTGGTGATTAAGTTGATTTTAAAAACCAACTGGGTTTGAGTTTAAATTCCCCTAGCTGCTAAATCAAACACATTCTTGACCTTAGGCCTGCTTGTAAGCACTCTTAAAAACTTATATTGCACATAGACTGCTTTATTTCTTGAAGGAGAAGTAAGCAAGTGAGAGAAAAACACACTTCTTCAAGTTCCTGATCATATCGGTCAAAATGCACTGTATTGTCAGTGTGGTACTCCAGCAATTCAGGTGCTTTCACGCCAAGCATCCTCTTTTCTCTTATTTAATCTGATACCAAATCAAGAGGATAATCACCTCGGCAGGCATTGTTTTCTCACCTCAGAAATTACAGAGTGCCCTGAGCTCTAGTCTCTTTCAGCAATTAGGGGCAGCTTCTGACCATCAGCAAGGCAGTGATGAGATTAGACTGGAAGTTAGACAGTAATGGGGAAGAAGAAGGCAGTCTCTGAACAGCACTAACAACTTTTCCGCATTGTCTAGGAAGTCACTTGTGACCATACTGGCATTCCGAAAGTCTGATCTGTCACCTGACCACAAACCAGTGCTTCTCAGATTAGAATGGGCACGTGGCTCACTCCGTTGAGTTGGGCTGGGCTGGGGCCTGCGTTCGGTATTTCTAACAAGCTCTCAGGTGGAGCCGATGCTGCTGGCTGGCTGACAATACTTTGAGTAGTCCCTAGTCTAGGAAGGCAGAGAAGGCAATGGCACCCCACTCCAGTACTCTTGCCTGGAAAATCCCATGGACGGAGGAGCCTGGTGGGCTGCAGTCCATGGGGTCGCACAGAGTCGGACACGACTGAAGCGACTTAGCAGCAGCAGCAGTCTAGGAAGGACTTTTACCTGATATGAAGCTCAAGATTTATAATTTAAAATATTTGCATGAATATTTGATTGAAGACTAAATAAATATTTTTGTGTGTGAGATATGCAGTTAAAGACAGAGATACAAGACCTTAAATCTCAGACATGTTTTATAGGTCTTCATAAATTTCCCCCAAGTCCCTATCTAGGCTAGTTGGACAGGAATTTACATTGCCTTTCTCATTATCTAGATGTCAACTTGTTTTCCAACCCTAAAGTAATCTGGCGTTTAATGAAAAACATCCAAAATATATTTCAGCCAGTGAGGCATGAAGACTTTAGAGCTTATCTCAGAAACTTGGTTCCTTTTTCCCTCTGTTCCTGATGTTCTCATTCTGTCAACACTCAGGGGAAAAAAACTCAAGCTTCCAAAATATGGTCGTGAATTGAGCAACCACTCAGGAAGTGGTTCCCAACCCTAGAATGAGGTAGCCAATTTCTACTCCAATTCCCTGACCCTCCCTGCTTGGGCTGCGGGTTCTGACTCCTTCCAGGTACTCCTCTGGTCTTGCAGGGTACTGGGGACGGGTCCAGAGAAACTCCAGTGAGCCCCCAAGAGACTATGTAGGGAAACTGGGTGACTAAGGGTGCTATGTGGGAAGTAGGAAAGCTCCCCATGTTCATGGTTTTGTAATTGACTGAGAGGTTACTCTCAAGTGGCTTTTGACATGTATGCATCCATGTGGCTGGTCAAAGAAGTGGCTGGAACACCTGTTGCTCCGTCACCCTATCTCCTAGGAACACAGCATCCTCACCCAGTGTTATTGTATGAGTTTGTCATACATCCTGGTCTCAGCAAGTTCATTTTCCTTTGTCACCTCTCAAAATTAGAAATATAGACATGTCTACAACTTCAGAGCATCTGAAAAACATATCTTGTCACCACATTTAGAGGGAAAATGGTAGAATTTGATGTTCCTATAGTATCGTAAAGAAGAAAACCTATTCTTTGTTTCCCCATGAATTGATGCCTTTGTTTGGAACATCCTAAGAGGATTCAGTATAGTTTTCCTTTAAAGTGTTTAGAGACAGTACAAGATAGATAACTAAAGAAAACTGACTGTGTAGCACAGGGAACTTGACTCAATGCTCTGTGGTGACCTGGGAAGGAAATCTAAAATAGAGTGGATATATTAATATGTATAACTGATGTACTTTTGCTGTACAGCGCAAACTAATACAACATTGTAAAGCAACTATACTCCAATAAAAATTTTTTTCTAAGTGTTTAGAGATGGAAACAAAATATTTTATGCAGTATATAAGAGAAAAAATGCAGAATAGAAAATTTTGTGTTCATTATTATCTCAATTGCATACAAAAATGTGGGCATTAAAATAGGGTTAGAAGGAATATGCCAAAATCTTATGATGGGCCATTAGCTTTTGAGAATGAGATTGCAGATAACTTTTATTATCTTTTTCATTCTGTTCCGTATAGGCCAAATTTTTTTTACAAGTTGTACTGTTACTCTTGCAATTAAAAAAAAAAAAAAGCAAAGAACAAGGAAACAGAGTAACACTGTGATCAGGCTGACAGTCCCTGAGCTTTAACCTCCTCACACCAAACATGCCTGAAGCTCTGTGCTGGGACTTGGGGGTCTGTATTTAATTGTTTGATGTTTTTATGTGATATAGATCTGTGTACTGCCTTGGTGACAGGAATACATTAAAGTGTCTCCATAAAGACCAAACTCATCTATTTTTCCAAAATCTATATTTGATTAATCCTACAAAGGTCTAGGTCAAAATTATTCCTCAAACCTCATTATTTTAATAAAGAAGCCCAAATTTTCCATGTTTGCCAGGAAATTCATTATCATTGTAAAACAGCAAAAGGTCACAAAATGTCTCCTTCCACAATCAAATAGCATATAAGAAAAATTTCTTATTCTCAACAATTCATTACCCCGCCAGAACCAAGAGAAACCTCTGACATTTGCTTCAGGGAAAATAAATCTTCCATAGATCATGGAGAAAAATGACAAACAAATTAATGAAAAACAAATACACTCCTGCAGTATCCTCAGCCATGCCAGACCAAACACAAGTCAAAGCCAGCTTTTATTCTCAAGTCTTTCCAACTCTGAAGACTGACAGTTTCCATAATGGCATCAGCACTTCAGTTACAGAAAGCTGTACACACAGCAAAGAAACACAAATTAAAGAAACATGCGGTGGAAAGACAGAAAGAGAAATTCTATCATTTCATGCATGTTTAACTGCAGTGGGAAAGTCGTTGCTGGCAAAGCATTGCTGAAATCTTGAGCTAAGGAGTGGAAGTATTCTAGAAGTTATTCCCCACCCCCCTCGCCTTCATAATGCTTTATACAAAATTGTAACTTGACTGAAGTTAGCAGTGCTCAATTTTCCCACATCCTATAAATTCCTTCCTTTAATTCTGCCTCATTCTAGCCAGCTTTGTCTTCATCTTTAAACTTTGTCAAGGAATAGCGTACATGTTCTTTCTCTACAGCTTCAATTTCCATTCATTTACAAACAACTTAATTTTAACACCAAGTATATTTTTATTTTTAAAAAATACAAGTAGTACAAATAAAGCCAAAATTTGTGTGATGCCCCCAGCCTCAGGCCCCTTCCCAGAGAAGACATCTGGTAGCAGTTTTGTCCTTCTGGACCACTGTCAATGTACATACTTAAATAGTAAGGACTTAATAGACTTATGTATATCTGTATATATATTGTACTTTGTTTACATAAATAGTACTTTTTTGCCACTTTTTTTTTTTTTAATTTTTGGTACCCAACGATCTACCTTGGATATCGTTCCAGGTCAGTACGTGTAAATCAGTGGTTTTTCAACTAGAAGCAATTTCTAGAAACATTTTTGATGGTCACAACCTGGGCGGAAGTGCTCCTGGCAGCCAGGGGTGCTGTTGCTGCTGCTAAGTCACTTCAGTCGTGTCCGACTCTGTGCGATCTCATAGACGGCAGCCCACCAGGCTCCGCCGTCCCTGGGATTCTCCAGGCAAGAACACTGGAGTGGGTTGCCATTTCCTTCTCCAATGCGTGAAAGTGAAATCGCTCAGTGTATCCGACTCTTAGCGACCCCATGGACTGCAGCCCACCAGGCTCCTCCGTCCATGGGATTTTCCAGGCAAGAGTACTGGAGTGGGGTGCCATTGCCTTCTCCACAGGGGTGCTGGTGCTGTTAAACACCCTAAAATGCCCAGGCAGCTCCCCTTCACAAAGAATTTTTCACCCCACGTGTCAATAATGCCGACATTGAGAAACCTTGATATGAATCTACTTATTTTAACCACGGCATTGTATTCTGTAGTTTCTTTCACCAGTCACGTAACAATATACATTTAGATACATTTTTTTAAAACTTTAATTGAAACTGTAGTTGATTAATAATGTTTTAATTTTGCTGTGCAGCTCAGTGATTCAGCTGAACATACATACATTCTTTTTAATATTCTTTTCCATTATGGTTTATGGTTCCTAGATGAATTATTTGAAATATGCTGATTTGTGCCCATTAGTGAGTGTTTCTTCCAGTTACTTTTCACTCAGCTGCAATATGCTTTGTCCCCCAAATACCTGCTAGGTCACCAGTAGCTTCCTAATTTCCCAACCCCTTGGCTTCTTCTTGGGGTGAGGCCACTTGGCCTTTCTGTGACTTCATGACTGCTTCTCCCACCACATAGATTTAAAACAATAAATCAAGAGAAAGGCTTTCCTCCCATTTTCCCACCACCACTCTTTTTTTTCCCCCTGCTTTGAAACAGCAACCGCATTGTTTCACATTTGCTCTTTGGGGAACACGCTTGGCCTTGGCCACGGCAGAGAAGCGATCAAATTAGAGAGCAAGCCCACCTGCTGCAGCTGGGAAGTGAGACTGGTCCTCCCTCTCCTTCTGGAGCCTCCTTCCCTCCCCCGTTTGGGACTGTGAGGCCGGCACCTCCCACCAGCCCCTCACTCTTGTGAG
Source organism: Budorcas taxicolor (assembly GCF_023091745.1). Taxonomy (NCBI): domain Eukaryota; kingdom Metazoa; phylum Chordata; class Mammalia; order Artiodactyla; family Bovidae; genus Budorcas; species Budorcas taxicolor. Next base: position 10,092,727 of record NC_068919.1, on the reverse strand, counting down.
GGGTCCCTGGGAGCGGGCAGAGTACCACTGCTGTCTGACCCTTATTTCGCTGGATCAAGGAACTTTAAGCCCCTACCTGAAAGCTGACAGCAAAGCAAAGCTCCCCCATAAATCCAGTTCAGTGCTCCAAGTGGACTCCTTAAGCATGGACTGAATGGCCCCTGAGTCGGCCCCAAGAAACACAAAGGTCAAGGGGCCGTGGCTCTGTCACTGAGGAGCGGGAGGGAATGGTGGGTGGGGGGCCCGTATAAGCAGCCACTTAGAATGCAAGGCAGCATACAAGTAGCCCTGCAAAGAGGATTGGGCCAAGTTGCTTAAGGAGAAAAGGGCGAGGGGATTAGTTATGACGGGGGATCAAGCAAGGCCCTTGAAAGCCATTTCCCCTCTCTCTTAGAAATACAAGCAGTTTCATTTGATGGGTTCTTTCAGTTTGAACACAGGGGAAGTAGGATGTTGGAAAGGAAGGATGACTCGTCAAGAGAACTAGACTCTAGAGTGCTGTCCTGCCAAGCGCCACGTACACAGTTTGGGTAAAGCCCCGAACCTTAGATGTGGAAGTTTTTGTTTTCGTTATCCAGTCACTAAGTCATGTCCGATTCTCTGTGACCTCATGGCCTGCAGCACACCAGGCTTCCCTGTCCTCCGCTATCTCCCAGAGTTTGCTCAAACTCATGTCCACTGAGTCAAGGATGCCATCCAACCATCTCATCCTCTGTTGCCCGCTTCTCCTCCTGTCCTCAATCTTTCCCAGCATCAGGGTCTTTTCCAATAAGTGGGATATTTTTTTTTTCTTACATACTCATCTCAAGTCTTAATAAAAAATAGTGTCGTCTTTGCCCCCTAATACTCAAGTCTAAACAGCCCTGGTTGTATGTCAGGGATCTTAGTCTGACTCATTTCCGTTCAAGACCATTTTGTGCAAGTCATATTATCTAATTCTGAAAGGCACACCCACTGATCAGATCTGTGTAGAAGTTCTGTAGGACTCTATCTATATTTCTGATTCCTTAAGTTGAAGCCAGGTGGGGTCCTGAGCGCATGAAGGACAAAGCTGGGGCAGAGACACTTTTATTGTGAAGTACAGTCCCGCTAGGCAGATGGCAGAAAGGAAGCTCTCCGATGTCTGGGTTAGTGGAGGGCAGCCCTAACAGACAGAACGAAGCAGCTGGTCCAGTGGCTCGGTGAACCAGGGAAACAATAGTAAGAAGCAGGGCTGGAGTTTGCTCCTGGTCTATGAACATCCATTCTGTGTCTCCCCAAGTCGAGAAGTAATTGAGCTGGAGTCGGGAAGCACGTGGGGCCTGGCTCCAGACACTCCCAGAGGGCTGCTGGGTTCACTTCCGGCTGCTGTGTAACAAATGACCACATACCCCTAGCTCCAGACAGCACCCATTTATTATCTCCCAGTTCTCGAGGTCAAGAGTCAGGCAGGCTCAACTGGGTTCTCTGTGTAGGGTCTCACCAGGCTGCAGTCGCGGTGCGAGTCAGTCTGTCCTGGCCCCTGCAGGCTTGCAGGGAGGCTCTGCCCTCCGGCTCTCAAGGTCAATGGCAGAATGCGGTTGCTTGTAGCTGTAGGACTGAGGTCCCGGTTCTCCCTGCAAGGTGTTCCCAGCTTCTAGAGCCCATTCTCACGTCTTTGCCCTGTGACTCCAGAGCCAGAAAGAAACTTCCTCTAGCCGAATCCCTTTCAGGGCTGGAATCTCTGATCTTGCTTCTGCTGTGAGACAGAAATCTCTGCTTCTAAAGGGCTTGTGATTCGCTTAGGCCACCCAAATTGTCTCCCTTTCTTGAAGTCACTGATTAGTGACCTTCATCACATCTTCCCTTTTGCCACAGAAGTCACATAATCCTGGGTGTAAGGCCAGGGGCAAAGGTCATGGGGCTTAGGATTCCAGCAAGCACCACTGCCCAGGGTGCTTCCATCTGACCTTGAAATGATACCTGGAGATCCAGGGCCTCAGGCCCGAAAACTTTCACTGAGAATAGGGGTGAGGGGTGGTGAGTGACACAGAAAGGAAGTGTTCTCCAGGAGGCAAACTGAGAAGGACTTTTGGAGGCAGAATCAGAGGAGGAATTCAGCTCCAGCATGTTTGCTGAGAAGGTTTTTTTTGGCGAGGCCCTGGAAGCATTAGAATAATGAGGGACAACATGGGGTCCCTGCCATTTCAGAATCCACAAGCTAGTACAATTATGAGATCTCTCCTAGACTGGATGTCCTGTCCTGACCAAATGTGTACCCCAAGAAAGCTACAAAACTTCAGGAAAATGCTTTTAATATTTTACCAACCTACCTGAGTGCCCGCTGCTGCTGCAGCCACCTCCAACTTTCTACTAAAGGGAGTCACTCAGGCCCTGAGAAATAGGGACTTCAGAGCCAAGGTTGTGGTTTTGAAAGGGCCCCAAGGCCTCAGGGTGCTCCGGCAGAAATGGCAGCAAAGCAGGGCCAAAAAGGCTCTCATTACAGAGAAAGGGACTTTATGGAGGAGAAGGGGTCCCAGGAGGCTCCCTTGCTCAGATCCATCATAAACTATCAAAGGTGGGTAGTACCCTGTGTTATTTCAAAATATGTCAAGTCATGAATGCCTCGGTCTCCCTCATAAGGCCACAGTTCTTTATTTTACCTTTTCCCAATGCGTAAATTCTTTCCCCTTTTTTCATTCCTTTGTGGAAACAAAAAGCAAGTCCTTCACACTGGTTTCACGATAATATGTCATATATAGCTTTCTTCTGAGCATTCAAATAACTAATGTTTGGAACTTTTCCTATTACTCAGTAGAATCTGGACCTGAGGCAAAGAGTCAGATAAAAATGGAGCTCTGGAAAAGCTATCTTCAGGAAAATGTGGGAGCAAGGGTAGTAGGTCAGATGCTTTCTGCTCCCTTCCCCTTTTTTACAGGCTGCCATGTGCAGTTTTATAGGTTGCTAACTGCACAAGGGCACTGTGTATCCTCCATCTGCCAAGTTATGCTTCTTGGCACAGAAAGGGCATCTTGTTCTAATTTAAATAAGGTACTCTGTAAACTTGTGGGGCCCTGCCCTTTGCACCTGCTCTCTTTATCTTGAGCTTGTGAGCCACAGTGAATTAGGTGACAAGTAATCAATCTCTTAGACAGAAAGCAGGGAAGGGGCAGTGGAGACAAGAAGGAAAGCCAAGGAAACGATTCTTAGGAGGAATCAATAGGAAAAGGCAGGGAGATGGAAATGAGGTGGTCAGTCTTAGCACCTCCTAATTAGGAGTTTAGGAAACATGGTTTGCCCTGTTCAGCAACCACAGACTAGAAAACAAGCACTGTTTGTAAAATAACGCTTCATGTTCAGTCAGCTTCGTAATTGCATTGTGATTAAGCTGATAGATGTAGAATCAAGCTGAATGCCTTGAATGTTACCTTTTTGTTTGGTTTGCTTGCTTCTGTTGTTGTTTCGGTTTGGTTTGGTTTAGTGCGGGCCCTTGGGATACCTTTGTATATTCCACGAATACTTCTTGGTACTGATTATGTTCACGGCACTCTCCTGGTTCTTACATATAGTCCTTGTATAGAGTGGTTGTCAATCTGTAGAGTACATAAAAATCACCTGGGCAACATGTTAAAAATGCAACTTTCTGGGCCCTCCCTCCAAACAGCTGCAGCATCTCTGAAGCTACAGTTTGGTCAAACACTCAGGCAGTTCTAGAGATACAAGGACAATACTTTGAGAAAGGTTGCTAGAGGGATGAAAAGAGTATAACCCAGAGTTCCTTGTCCTCAAAAAGCAAGTCAGGGAATAGAAGTAGACATATCTCAAGATTAATAATACGCAACAGTAGATGCTATGGAGAAGGCGATGGCACCCCACTCCAGTACTCTTGCCTGGGAAACCCCGTCGACGGAGGAGCCTGGTAGGCTGCAGTCCATGGGGTCGCTAAGAGTCGGACACGACTGAGCGACTTCACTTTGACTTTTCACTTTCATGCATTGGAGAAGGAAATGGCAACCCATTCCAGTGTTCTTGCCTGGAGAATCCCAGGGACGGGGGAGCCTAGTGGGCTGCCGTCTATGGGGCCGCACAGGGTCGGACACGACTGAAGCGACTTGGCGGCAGCAGCAGCAGCAGCAGCAGCAGCAGCAGATACTAAAGAACTAGGTGAGTAATAGAGAAAATAGGTAATAGGTGAGATATTGTATGAGGAGAAGAAGAATATTCCTAAACAGAATTTTCAGAAGATTTCAAAAAAGAGATTGAATTTCAACTGGGCTTTTAATAGCGGGAAGAGGGCATTTCAGGTGGGGGAAATAGGTGAGTAAAGGCATTGCAATCTCATGCGGTAACAGCTCAAAGCAACTTAAGGGACACTGAACTGGTATCTCCTCATTGCATCATTGGTGATCCCTCTTGAAACCACAGCCTCATTCTTCTTCCTTATTAGGCTGCTTTTAAGAATCCTTCATAAGAGGTTGCACATGTACATGTAAAGAGAGATTAATCCGTGTTTAAATATATGCATGAGTTATGTATAATTTCAGCCTGATTTAAGTGTCTCTATTGTTGAAAAATTATATGGATTCCAAATGGCGTCCAATTATTAAATTCAGATGCCAGAGCCTTTCATTAACAGTGAACTTTTGGGGGGTGTACTTTTTTGGCTTTGTATACATTCCTTCAGAAGTGGTAGGCCTACAGACATCTCAAACTACAGTGCCAATCAGTGAAATAACGGAAACGGTCACACAATTAGATGTGAAGTCATTCTCTCAACCTTTGGCAGTGTGGAGCCCTTTGTTTATTCATATAACCCATATTTGCAGTTCATTCTTCTTAAATGGGTTACCATCCCAAGTGTTTTGATTGGAGAGTATTTATACTTGTGTTTTATAGTTCTTTCTCACTCAATTAATTCTGAGAATCAGAACACAATTTCAGAAAATGTATCTGTTCAAATCAGAAGGAAATGAAGAGAAGTCTCTCTTGCTGATACTCACGATAAATACAAAATGAGGAAAGCAGATAGTTGTACAGTATTGCATGACTCTAAAGTACAGATCGCTGCCATGGGCTTTTTTAAGTGATAAATAAATGTAGCATGGCTTTAGCTAGAGATTGTATCTAAAGTTTAAGATTTATAACTGCATAGATAGAAAAACTGTTAGTGGAGATAAACTTATTTATTCTTTACAGGTACACTCCTAATTTGTCAACTTTTTAAAATCACCAATTTTTGTTCTATTCATGTGTGCCCAGGACAATTCTGAGCCCTCTGAGCTACAGCTAATACTATATTGTGTGAGTGATTGTGTGTGTGTGTGTGTGTATTTGAAGAAACTGTTCTTATGACTTTGCTTCTAGAATGTGACCATGTCAAATGTTTTTAATCATAATTAGCATTAATTTCTAGCAAACTGATCTTGACTGTTATCCGGCCATTCTCAATCTATTACATATACGTGTGTATGTCTGTGTGTGTGTATGTACATATACAGTTTTTTCACATATGCATCGTATTCGAAGTTTCCTTGAACAGCTTTCCCAGCCTGGTTTCACACTGATGGCTCATTTAAGAATTGGTCTGCTCTCTCTTCTCCTCCTCACTGGAAACAGTTTTCTCTCAAGCAAGGTGGGTGCCTCCCAGGACACTATGCTTTCCTTCCTGTCTTGGTTCCTACGCTGTTTTTTGTGCTTCTTTTGTGTATTTCTCAGGATCTAGCAGACAGCAGAGCATGTGTCTACTACTCTGTAAATTCTGTCCTGTACCTTGAGTGGGGCAGCCTTTGAGTCCCCTTCCTATTTCCAAATTGATTAGCTTGTGGATCCCAAGATACAGACACACATACACAGGCCCCTGGTGTACTCTTTCCTGCTCACAAGGATGTGACTTCTTTCTCATTGCTTGAACAGTGGATCTCAATTCACAGCTTCCAGGCAGTACATGGCTGAAGATTCTAAATATTTAATCTCTGGTGCAGGTTTAGTACAGTTGGCTGATATCCTTTCAGTTAAAAAAAAATGTAGATGAAATATGAATATACTGCTAGGCTTTTCATCTGCATTAATAACTAGTATTTTCCAGATACTATGTTTCTGCATTTTCAGGGACGCAGTCTGATCAAGATTCTGTACAGTATTTACTGCTTCACACAATATGCAGTTCCTGAGATAACGATATAATTTTGAATGCTGAAAAGTTTGCTTTTCCCTCTCACACATCTGTTTTGCTTTATGCAAGAGAAATTTCTCACGCCAGAATGACTTTCAGTGGATGTAGGCAATCTGCTTTATGTCGAGCCTCTGCAATTCACAGATGCAAATGTTTAAAAAGCAGTGAGGTTAACATAGTTATTTCTCCATCTGAAACGTCCCCAGTCACTACTTTTGTCCTTAAAAAAAAATCTTATTGTGTTATAAATCCATTGTGTGTAATTCTTACAGCGTTGCCTCATAATTCTCCTATAAGGATTGAATTAACTCTTTAGTGACCTCCTAGGATGAATTTAAAGGTCCTCCTACTTTATATTGCTGGTTCCACTGTGTCTTCTTAATAGAACTTAGGTTCTTAGGAAGAGAATAAGGGATGTAGTTTCAGTACCCAGAACAGAATCCCATTAACCAAAAGAGCCACCCCTAAAAGTTTAACCTTATTAATGTGTGCCCTTTGTTATTAAATCAACAAATATTGCTTTACTCTGCAAGGAAGTGTGGGCAAGGCAAAGATAATATATGGATGCCCACCTCAGGAAATGTGCAGTCTAGCTGGAGAGATGAACCCTAAAATAACAATAGACAGACAGTGCGTGCTGAGTGTCAACTGTCCTTCTGTTCTGCCCCAGAAGAAGGGAGAGCCCTCTGCGTGTCACACCCACTGCTCCAGACACACGCTCCAGACCCTAAACTGAACCCAGCCATTCAAGGCCTGGATTTTCCACAGCAATGTACCCAACTTTTCTGGAATAGCTAAGTTATTGTGTGGTATAAAGCCTTTTACATAGCAAGAAGTTTAAGTATGTTAACAGTTGGTCAAAGGTTCAAAGGCTTTGAGAGCTTGAGAGAAATCTAACCACAATCATTTTCTGATTCGGTCGAACATGGGAGTGTCTGGTGGTTGAAAGTTCCCGAAACTCTCAAAGCACAGGAAAGCTGAGTGCAGATTCTGGTTGAAGATGTTTGACGGAGTCCCTGATGGCAGTGACTGCAGAAGGAAGCTCTTGTGTTTTCTCAAAACGTGTCCTCAAGAAAAGCTCGAAAGCCATTCCATGCTAACTGCAGTTGTGTGATTGAAGGTACAGCTCTGTTGATGTCTAGGATTAGAGTGGCAGAGTGCATCCCCCAGCACATGAGCTCACATGGGAAAAACAGACAAAATCCACCCTCCACCCCCACCCCCGCCAAACTGACTGTTGGCAGATACCTGGTCTGCTTTTTGAAACGGAATGTAGGTTTCCAAATTCTCTAGACAATCTCTTTCCAAAGCAAATGAGAAACAAGTATCTCAGAGGCACCAGCTTCATGTTTTTAGTTCAAAGAGTTCTCACTGTGCTGTTTCTGTCTTTTCACAACTAGGCTTTCCCTGAAATTCCTGTGCCAGTGGTCCTAGAAATTCATGGAATCAGAGAGCTGGTTTGGGACACAATTGGAATCGCTTCCATTCTTACTTCCTCTCCAGCCCTGACTCCCTGCATAACAGGCTCTGTCTGTGCCCGTCTCCAAAAGAGAAATGACTGTCCTGCTCGGAGCACTTGCAGGACAGACAGATTGACATTCTGCCTCTGTAGGGAGATGGGGGGTGGGGGAGGTGAGGCATGGGGTGACAGGAAGTTGGAGGCGTGAGTAGAGATGTGGAGAGCAAGTTTGCAAAGGGTAAGCTGGAGAGCAGCGCCTTTTCTTCCAAGACAGCAGATGGACCACTGTCTTCCTGATCCAGGGTCCAGGGGAAAGCTTGCCATGCCAGCTCACTAGATTGAGGTTTTGAAGGGAAGCAAGGGAAATGGACAAGGGATGAGGCTTAAGCCCTGCTTGTACAGTCTGTACCTGCCAACATCCCAGCGGGTGCCAACATCCCGCTGCCACCCTCTGAGACCAAGGGTCCTAGAGTCAGCTGAAATCACAGGGCCAGACAACTGTGCCTGGGGCTTAAGATGTACATTGATGGGATGGGGTTCAGGGCCAGGCCCACAGGCCTGCTGAGGGGGGCGCAAGGCAGGCCACAGGCCTCACGGACAGGTTGCCAGGACGTGGTTGTCAGAGCTGGAGCCCAGGGACAAACGCCTGCAGACACCAAGTGTGGCCAAATGCCCTGTACCAAAGAGCTGCAGAGTTGCTGCTCATGGCTCTGCCAGCTCCAGCTGAAGGCAAAGAAGTGCTACTCACACGGGAGTGGAGCCAGACCTAACAGCCCCTACTCTCCTCCCCAGACATTATCCAGAATCACTTATGTCCTTGTTTGTTCCTCATTTGTTCTAGCTCTTTCTGGGGACTGGGCCTTGGTGTAGACATAGGAGTCACCCATGATCCATGCTGAAAGGTCAATCACCAGATGCTTCTCCTGCTGGCCGGAAGGGGGCCCTAAATCCTCTCCGTGAGACTTGCCTGCCCAATGAGCATCCCTCAGTGAGAGCTCAGGGCTGCTGCCGATAGAGCCGGGCCCGAGTCCACCCTGCAGCGGACCCCCGAGTGGGGCCCAGCCACAGGGTCCAGGCCTATTTCCTGACCTGCCCACCACTGGCTCTCCTTCCCAGCCATGCTGTGTTCCTCCTGTCCCCCCAAAGATGCCATATGCTTTCCTGCCTTTGAGCGTTTCCACATGCCGTTCCTTTTGCCTTGACTGCCCTTTCTTGCCTTCCTCTGCCTGATCCTTTGAGATCCAGCTCAGACATAACCTTCCTCAGTAAAACTTTTTCCGCCAACACCACCACCTCCTTTTCTGGCAGAATTAAGTCCTCATTGCTCCTTCCTCAGTGACCACTCACCATCTATATGTACCCCTAGCCCTTTATGGCAGGCTAGTTCATGCACGTTTTTGGTTAGATCCCAAACATCTCAAAGACAGGGACCTGAATGTCTGTCCATTCATCTTTGTGTTCCCTCTCCGCATATAGATGGTAATTTACACATCTTATTGCAAATCTGTTTGTAATTTACCTAGAACTTGGTTTGTAATTTACACCTCTTGTTGCAAATCTGTTACCTGAGATGCGAGCCTTTAGCACTCATTAACATTTTAGCTCTGACTCATTGAGAAAGTCAAAAGCAAGGGCAAGTGGAATAGCTAATACTTATGCCTTTCTATGTGCTGCCTTCATCTTACTCCACATCCACCAGGAGGGTCAGCCAGGACATCTCTGGCCCTGCTGAAAGGGAGTGGACAAGGGGGGCGGATTCCCTCCAGTGACTCTGCAGAAGGGGTGCGGATGTCAGCCAGTTCTGAGAGCTGAGCTGAGCTGTCCTGGAGGTGGAGTGAAATTGGTCCCTGGTGGCCTGCCAAAATATTTGGCTTTCTGAAGCTGCCCGTGGCTCGGGAAATCAGGTCAAGGCTTTCACGGGAGTGCTTCTCTGTGCTGGGAGGTATAAATGCAGCATGAGATGAGTCTCCCTCCACCCAGTACAGGGTGTGCTCTGCGAGCGTGTGCCCAGAGCCAGCTACGCACACAAGGACGTGTCCTAGGACAGTGCCCTCCTGGCCACCCTGGAGCTGATGCAGGCCTTGTCAGAAAAGTGGTCTAAAAACCAGGCAGAGTCAGACATTTGAAAACTACCTGATGTCATAGTCCATTCATGCTTCTGTAACAGAGTAGTGCGCACTAGGTAGCTGATAAACAGCAGGCATTTGTTTCCCACAGTCCTAGAGCAGGGAAGTCCCAGTTCAGGGTACCAGCAGGGCCACGGCCTGGTGCGGGCCTGCTTTGTGATTCACAGCCATGCCACTCCCAGTGAAAGGGGAAGAGATGTCTCCAGAGGCTCTTTTATAAGGACACTAATCCCATTCATGAGGGCTCCACCCTCTTGGCTTAAGCACCTCTCAAAAGCCCTGACTTTTAATACCATCATCTTTGGAGGGGTAGGATATCAACATGTGAATTTTGAAAAGACATAAACAGTCTTTCCAAACACTCAGACCACAGCACTGGATATGTGAAGCTATTAGAGAATTAATGTTCTAGGAAACATTGTTCATCTTTGGCCATTAAGTTATTAAAAATGTGATTATAGAATGGTGATTATGCTTTTTTTTTAAAGAATCCTTGTCTTTTATAAAAATATATTAAAATATTCATAGGTAAATGTTATGGCTGGGATTTGCTTTGACACAGTGTAGGAAGGAGGGGAAGCACGTGAATATGGAGGGTTGGCCACAATGGACAGTTGCTAGAGTTGGGTGCCTTGGTGCTTGCTATGCTCTTCCGTCTGTTCTTATGTATGTTTGAAATTTTTCATAATAGGATTTTTCTAAAGCATTTAGGGGGGGAAAAAGGTGGAAATAAGGTTACTGTGTTTTCATCCCCTCAATTCTTGGATTCGCTTTATTATGTCTCTTTGCCTCATCCAAGATCACCTCTGAGGGTTAGGGAAGAGGACCGAAGTTATTGGTTTCTCCAGCACCTTCTTAAGAGGCCTTCCTTCAGGTTTCCCAAGCATGTTTAAGGCCTTTGTAAAGAAGATGCTTTTCCTCCCCACCTTGGTCAGGTAGGGTTGGGGACAGCCCTGAGTCCTGGACAGCAGGTCAGCACTGGGCCTCGCCTCCTGCTGAGACACAGCACTTATGTCTCCCTGGAGTTAATGGGAGAGATGCCTTGTTGATGACAGGTTATGGAAGAGAAATGTACCCCTTCACTGTGCCTGTAGCCCAGGGGAGCTGGCAAGGGCACTGTTGATAAGAAACACCCCCTCCCTCTCATGGGCCTAACTCCACTTGGAAGCCAACTGATGAATATGTGTTATCTGATAGAGCCTGGAGACCAACAGCCAGGTAGGAGCAGACAGGGTGGAGGGCAGGCTCAGCACTGAATTATTTAATCTCTCAAATGTTTCCATTTTGTCTTCCTCCACAGACTAGATGCTCTGAAGTCCATTAGCTTAATGCTTTTCAGAGTGGATTTCCATCAGTCTCATTTCCACCAGCCCCCTGTTTCTTAAACATCCTCCTTTGCACATGCAAACATACACTCAAATACACACACACCCACACTCCACCTTGGGATGCTCTATGCTCATGCTATGGTCCTGAACCACTTCCCAGCTCCTTGACCCAACTTTCCACCTATGCAGCCTACAGACATGGTTGCAAGAGAGCTGAGAAAGACTAGCTCATTGAGGGTGACAGGGAGTGGAGGAGTAAACATGGCAAGTGTGTGCCAACTGGTACAGTCTTAAATGGAACCATATAAGGCCAAGAGTTTGGGGGAACCCCTGTTGAGTTAACATCTTGTCTAGAAGGCTTCCTGTCTAGGAGGCTTTTGTGTTCTGTCTATAAGGGCACGACTTGGAGGAAGGTGCCAAAGCCGTATTCACATTCCAGATGCCGTAGAGCTGTAGGTGAGGACCAGTACAGTGGACTACTAACTTGGGGTCCAGGAGAAGGGGAGGGTCAAGAAGAGTGAGGCAAACCTACCAGGCTGGAATGCAGTGTGGGCACATGTAAAGGGCTGCGCTTGGGCCCCTCTGCACAGAGAAGAGTGAGACGGAATCTCTTACCTGGGAACTTAATATGAGGCAACAGAAAGATGGCACTGCAGAAACCCACACACACATTTTTAAAAATCCGGTTGCATGGATAATGGAGATTGAAAGCATCGATACCACAGTATGTCCAGAAGGGTCAATCTTGACACCATGATTTATTTCCTGTAAGTTCTGGAGGGGGTCATCTCAACAGTTAGCTGTTGCTGCTGCTGCTAAGTCGCTTCAGTCGTGTCCGACTCTGTGCGACCCCATAGATGGCAGCCCACCAGGCTCCCCCGTCCCTGGGATTCTCCAGGCAAGAACACTGGAGTGGGTTGCCATTTCCTTCTCCAACGCATGAAAGTGGAACGTGAAAGTGAAGTCGCTCAGTGGTGTCTGACTCTGTGTGACCCCATGGACTGCAGCCTACCAGGCCCCTCCGCCCATGGGATTTTCCAGGCAAGAGTACTGGAGTGGGGTGCCATTGCCTTAAAGATACAGTTATTTCTATGACGGCGCCTGGTCCTGTTGCCTGATCCTGTGTGTTGCACACAGAAGTTGGTCCACAAAGATCTTTCCTAATGACCCTCATGGCCTCCTTCAGGGATCAGATTGTTCTGCATGTCAGGGGGCACTGTGACTCTGTGTTGTTTTTCATTTCCTCTGAGCAGTGGTTAGTTTTGCTGTTGTCTCCTCTAAGTTCCTAAGTGACCCAGTAGGGTGGGAGAGAGGAAGATGGGGCCAGAGTAGCTTTTATAATTATCATCATCATCACAGTGAAGGCCACCATATTCTCCCTAAAGCAGGCGCCAGGCACAGGCTTAGCACTTTGTGCTCACTGGCCCTTTTAATCCTCACAGAAATGCCGGAAAGACACATGTTGGTGTTGCTCCTATTTTATAGAGAAGCACAGCTTAGAAGACTTAAGTCATTTGCCCAAAGCATTTGCCCAAGGCTGCAGAGCTGGGACGGAGAAGGCAGTGGCACCCCACTCCAGTGCTCTTGCCTGGAAAATCCCATGGATGGAGGAGCCTGGTGGGCTGCAGTCCATGGGGTCGCAAACAGTTGGACATGACTGAGTGACTTCACTTTCACTTTTCACTTTCATGCATTGGAGAAGGAAATGGCAACCCACTCCAGAGTTCTTGCCTGGAGAATCCCAGGGACGAGGGAGCCTGGTGGGCTGCCGTCTATGGGGTCACACGGAGTCGGACACGACTGAGGCGACTTAGCAGCAGCAGCAGCAGCACCGGGAAGGGGTAGAGCTGGACTTAAGGAGCTTTTCCTACGAGATTCCCGGCCCTTCATGCCTTCCGGTGCTGCCCTTTGCACAGCATGAGGGGCAAATGTTCCTTGAAGTGTTCTTGCAGCGTTCGGGGTCATGGTAACCAGAACTTGGAGAAGTGGACATGCCAGCTCACCCTGCCATTTTCCTGATCAGAGGACAAAGACACGTTCAGCATATATTTATCCTTGCTGATTATTCCCTTTCCTGCTTGCTTGCTTTTCTAGTCACGGTCAGAGAAAACCAGAAAAATCTGATGCTAAGAAGAGTTTTGCTTTCTCAGAAATAGCTCTCTCATTTGTGTGTATATGTATAATTGTATTTGTTTTCGGCTGTGCTGGGTCTTCGTTGCTCCACAGGCTTTTCTCGAGTTGTGGCAGGGGGCTTCTCACAGGGGCGGCCCCTCTGAGCACGGACTAGCAGCTCCCAGGTTGTAGGGTACAGGCTCAGTAGTTGTGGCGTGTGGGCTTAGCTGCTCTGCAGCACGTGGACTCCTCCAGGATCAGGGATCCAACCCACGTCTCCTACAATGGCGGGCAGATTCTCTACCTTTGAACCACCAGGGTAGCCCTCAGGAATGGTTCTTCCTGTCGTGGGAAAAGAGAAGGCAAGTTCACATTTGCCTCTTTCTTCTGCAGTGAAAGATGGGTGGAAGGAAAATCATTAGAAATAAAATTAATGAATAAAAACAAAAGGATATATTTCTTACTAATCACTTCTCCGTGTCTTACTAAATCTTCAACATGTGCCTGGTATAAAATCACATATCCAGTATGAACATGTAGATGATCACAATGAACTAGTAACTTCCCATGGGTTTTGCTGGCTTACTTCTGCCCTGACATGTAGCTCAAATGTTAGATTTCCACCGCAGATAAGAGGGAAATGCAGAAAGTAACTCATCAGACTGGTAAACCTGATATGACTGTAGGACTCAGTCAGATGCTTTTGTTATACAATCCAGCAATCAACGTGGAAAAGCCTTGGTGTTTTCGACTCTCCCTTTCAAACGGGATTTATAATTTACTTGGGGTCTCACTCTCCAGTGCACATCCCTTGGAGTAAACCAGTGAGGATCGTCCTGTTTCTAAGAAACCACGTCTGTGTGGCATTCTCACAAAAGCTGGCAGCCAAGGTTGATGAGACCCCCACCTCCACCCCAATAGTGATCTCTGGCCAGGAGATAAGGGAGCATTTCAGAGAAAATCATTCAATAAATATTTATGGGGCTCTCACTGAGCTAAGTCCTAGGAATTTTAGAGGAACTTGATAATCTCGTCCCTGCCAAGGGGCGTTGATTTTACAGGAGATTCAGCAGCTGTGGGGACCGCTGCTGTGGGCAGAGAGCCCTCTGAGTGAGCCGGGAGGTGGGAGGCAGGCCGACAACGCCAGCCAACCCCGTGGGGACAGCCGGGTCACACCCGCAGGGCCATCAGCCCCTGTGAAGGTGGGCACTGCCTACTTTGCCCCCTCTCCAGGGGCCACTCTGAAAGCACCTGGGTTATTACCATTCCCCTGCTGCCTTGGGTGGCTGGCTTTAGTGCATTAATTATCTGCCGTGTCAAGAGACGTCCGCTGCTCCCTCTGAACTCTGGCTTTTTTTCCTCCCAGTGGCTATGGCACCCTGCTTGTGAAGTCAGAATAGTTCCTTGGCTTCCACTTCTTCTGTGTCACGTGAAAACCACTCAGTTTCCAGCTTTCCTCTCTTCTCTAACTTTGTCATTGTTCTTCAGTCGCCCAGTCGCGTCTGACTCTCCACGACCTCATAGACTGCAGCACGCCAGCCTTCCCTGTCTTTCACCATCTCTTGGACTTTGCTCAAGCTCATGTCCTTCAAGTTGGTGAAGCCATCCAGCCATCTCATCCTCTGTCATCCCCTTCTCCTCCTGCCCTCAATCTTTCCCAGCATCAGGATTTTTTCCAATGAGTCAGTTCTTCGCATCAGGTGGCCAAAGTATTGGAGTTTCAGCTTCAGCATCAGTCCTTCCAGTGAATATTCAGGACTGATTTCCTTTAGGATGGACTGGTTGGATCTCCTTGCAGTCCAAGGGACTCCCAAGAGTCTCCTCCAGCACCACAGTTCAAAAGCATTGATTCTTTGGCTCTCCGTCTTCCTTATGGCTCCTGTCTAACTTACCCTCTACTCTTTGCCCTTGGAGAAGCTTATGCAATTACATCAACCAAATTCTCTCACCTCAGTGGCAGGTGGGTTTGGAGGGGGTGCCAAGGCAAGGAGAAGAATGCAGTTGTTTGGAAATAAAGCCACCTGAGCTGGAGTGAAACAGTCTTTTTCTTTCCATTTCACAGTTTGGTTATATCTGCGTGAGCACTGACTAATCCCCAGAGAGAATCTCTCCCCTGGTGTTTGTTTCTTTTGGCAGGAGTCTAATTCTGCAAGTATCTTAGGTGATACGTTTCTTAGTTTCTCCTTGAAACTAAGGGGGTTTTCTTTTCTATTCTCAAACTGTTAATGGCTAAAGAGTCTTAGAGCCATTCAGGCACTCTTCTTATACCCTTGGCTCACCGGGAGGGCCACCGCTCTGCCGGCGGCCTTCAAGTGTGGCCCTTTGAGCAGCAGGCCCTTTGCTAGACCCAGAGCTCCTGACCTGCAGGGAATAACATTGGAGCACAGTTCCTAGTACCTAGAAGATGCTCAATAAATAATTATTGGATGGAGCAAAACCAATTCCTGATGTGGAACCAGGTTTAGAGTAAATGTTCAATAAGTATTTGTTGAAATATGAATAAATTACTGTGTTTCATGGAGGAAGAATTCCATCTTCATAGAGCTTGCCTCATTTGAACCTCCAAAAGGACTCGGGCTCAATAAACTAGGAAAACAGCCATAGGCAGGGAAGCAGGTGGCTGATCCAAGCCGTCCAGCTGAGAAGACTATCACTGTTCCTGTGGGCAATTGGATGCCCTGACCTCACAGATGCTTGCAGGAGTAGAACAGGCCTGGGGTGGGGGGCGGGGTGCGAATCCAAGGGATTCTTCTGCCCTCTTTGGCACTCTTTGCAGCAGCACATGCTTTGCTGTGCCAGGTCCCAGCTTCAGTAGCTTGAAGAGTCTAGTAGTGATCAAGGGAGGCAGGGGTACGTGTGGAGAGCACTCTAGAAGCAAATATTTCTTTTGCAAGAGCCCAGTAAGCTGTTGACTTTCTCTCAAGTGTTCAAAGGCTACCAGAAGACTGACAAGCAATTTAATCCTATTAACACAAGAAGCGTCCCCAGTGCAGAGGGAAATACATGACAGAGGAGTGTCAGTTTCTCCTTGAGAGAGCCAGACGGTGAGGGGAAATCTGTCTTCCAGGTCCCAGGGTGCCTGCCCTGTGTTCTTCCAAGACAAGCTCTTATCTCATCCGGGTAAGTACTTGTTTCACTCTCAGGAGAGCAAACACAGCCAAATAAGGATGTAGATGCGTCCTCATGTGTGCAAAAGAGCCCTCCTTCTCTTTGACCATTCAGGAGGAAAGAGCCTGGAGTTAGCATCTTAGGAGATACCAATTCACTGAAATCCGTCGCAAGAGCCTCATGAGACAGCCTTAGATGGAGCAACAGGACCGCAGGTTCATCCTGGCCACAAACTCCCTCTCAGCTCTCAGTGCAGACAGAAGAGACCGCAAGCTTTTAGTTTGACCTAAATGCAGAGCTGGGTATTGGAGCAGCAGCTCCCACCTCAGACACCAACTAGCTAGGGCAGGGAGCTTAACTTCTACCCCTCATCTCTGCAAAGGGGGAGCTCAGGGTAGATGATGTCTAAGGAGCAGAGGGAGCTCTAACATGCTTTATTAAATAGCATTGGGTTGGCCAAAAAGTTCATTTGGGTTTTTTCTGTAACAGTGGAAAAACCTGAACAAGCTTTTTGGCCAGCCCAATACTTATCTCCTTAATTATCCTCGTGTCATTTCTCTGCACCTTATTTTGCAAATGTCAGATCAAGACACAGATGCTGTCCCTGCATGTGTATTTCCCCCACAGTCAAGTCTTGGCTGCTCCCCTCTGTCCACCTGTCCCTACTTCGCTCCCTCCAAGTCTAACCACCCCTGGGAGCTCCAGCTCAGTCCCTTATTCCATAACATGTATCAGCTACACAGAGCTCAGTGCTTGTTAGTGCCCTGGGGAACAAAATGATTATGGTCCCTGCCTTTTTTGGATCTTCTACTTTTACAGGAAGACATAGAAACAAAGTTATAGCTGATTACGAATTGTCATGTGTATTATGATGAAAAATGAACAGGGCTTGACCTACTTTCATTTCAGAGGTGGGAAAAGACTGCCCTGAGGAAGTATTATTTGATCTGAGACACCTAGAATGGGAGTTGGAGAAGGAAATGGCAACCCACTCCAGGATTCTTACCTGGAAAATCCTGTGGACAGAGGAGCCTGGTGGACTGCTGTCCATAGGGTCGCACAGAGTCTGACACGACTGAAGCAACTTAGCATGCATGCATGCATGCATTGGAGAAGGAAATGGCAACCCACTCCAGGATTCTTGCCTGGAGAATCCCAGGGACAGAGGAACCTGGTTGGCTGCCGTCTATGGGGTCGCACGGAGTTTGACATGACTGAAGCGACTTAGCAGCAGCAGCAGAATGGGAGTTAACCAGGCTGAACTGTAGAAAGAAGCAAGAGTTGTGCTCTAGGATAAGAGAAGAGCAGATACAAAGACACCTACAACCAGGAAGGGCCATCCAGAGGAAGAGAGCTCAGTGTGCCCAAAGTGCCGGAAGACACCAGTGTGACTGGAGTATACTGACAAGAGGGGTGGCTTAGACCAGAGAAGGGGTGGATTTGCTAAGACAGTGCAGGCATGGGACACAAACCAAACTCTGTGACAATCCAAGCATTTCTCATTTGTGCAGAGTACCAAGTGGGTCCTCCTGAGCAATAGACAGTTCTCTGCCCAACGGTGTTTCAGGGACCACAGCGCCTCCTCCCTTTGGCTCTGCCATTTTAAATGTGTGGCCCAGGCCACCACGCTTGTCTCCATGGAAGGCTGCGCATCAGAGGGTTTTCTGGGCCCAGGCCTGCCTGGAGTTGTGCTCCCACACTGTCCACAGGCCGCTGGCCCACAGCAAGCTTCAGGGAGGCCAGGCAGTGCGGGGGGTTTGTGATCCCAGAAGGAGGCACAGCAGAGTGTGCGGGCCCCTGGGCCGCGTTGCAGAATGTAGGCGCTATTCCTCAAGCACCTGTGATACATCCATCATCATGTCTAAACCTCATTCATCATCCTCCTCAAAGAGCAGCCTCTCCTCCCAGTCTTTGCTGCTTCTTTCAGCAATGCCATTCCAGACCTCATAGTCCTTTTCCCCGCTCTGTGGTCTGTAGACTCCTGCCTCCCAGGCCTGGACTGGTTCAGTACTGCTTGCCCAGCAAGGCCCTTTGATTAGGTTCTTCAGCTCTGCTGTGGATGCTAATTTACACATCTGCAATGTGAAGTAGCTCCTCCCTGTGACTGTTATTCCTGGCTGAGATGTGTTTGCAGTATCCAGTCATCTGGAAAGCTTCATAATCAGGTCATCATGAGAGTGGAGATGAATCTTTCTAAAATGTGCCTTTCCTAAAAAAAAAAAAAAAGTGCCTTTCCTGCCTGCTCAAAATAATGTTTCCAGCTTCCAGTTACCTGCTGGAAAAAAAGGTCTAACTTCTATAGTTTGGGGGAGCTAAATTAACCTATCCTTTTCAAACTGGGCATATTCTAGACTCCCTCCAGCCAGCCAAGGTGTCCAACTATCCTCCAAAAAATTTTTTCCAAAATGCTCCATATTTCCTTGATTCTGCATCCATGCCCTCAGGCAGGACAGATATTTCAAAGATCCTGACGTCCTATGACTTGAAGGTCACCAGCCTTCATCAGAGGCAGATGCAGTAACCAAGTTAAAGCGGACACATAAGAATCACTACCAGTGAGTACTTTCTGAGAATCAGAACTATCCTCCAGAGTCAAGCAGACTTGGTGAATTCCCATCTCATACAATTCCTCTCTGCTTGGGACATCCCTTCCTGCCCACCCACCTCTCCGAATCCTACCGATTATTCCGTGCCAGCACTCATGCCCAAGTCTCACCTTCTCTAGGAAGCCTTCCTTTACTCCACTGACTAGCAAATAAGCTGTCTTTGGAATCCTGTAACACTCCCCAAAGTCCTTTATACAGTGGCTTACAAATACAAGGTACTTGATTAATGCTTAAATTATTTACATTATATCTTACCACTCCTTTGGCAATTTTTCACTGCCAGTTTTTCACCGTGGCAATTTTTCACTCTTTTACTGACACGTATCCTTACAGTTCATACTGAATTTCTGGAGTAGAGCTCCTTTCCTCAATATCTAAAACAGTACCTGGCATGTCTTTAAAAACAGAGATAAGCAATTAATGCTTTTCTATAATTCCTATAACACATAATTACTTCAGCATACCAGCTGCCCAGAACATTCTTTTTGATTTCTTGTGGTTGTAGTCATTGTTGCTGTTGTCTGAATATATGATCCCTTCTAAAATGTAGAGCCTTTGGCCAGTTAGGGCAGAGTACAAGGTGAGTATTCATGAACAATAGCTCTCTTCCCAGTGGTGTTTCAGGGACCACAGCACCTTCCATCTTTGGTTCTGCTATTTTAAATGAGCAGCGAAGGCCACCATGCTTGTCTGCACGTAAGGTTGTGCACAAGAGGTTTTCTGGGCCCAGGCCCGCTTGGGAGTTTTGGGAATTCCAGGCCCAAAGGGAGATCTTTGGGCAAAACATTTGGGGGGGAGCCTGCCAGTGCATCCCTCGCCACCTGTGGGGACCTTGCTACTTTGTTTCTTCCACCCACTCAGGAGGCCAACTCTGGGTTTGTCATGAAGGATTCAGTTATAAATGTTCCCATTTTCCTATTTACAATACATTTTCCCCCCAAGAAAGAGGTTTCAGGGAGTAGTGGCATTGCCTGAGGTCTGTCTTTTAAATATTTATTTATTTTGTGGTTTCAAAATAGTTGCATCAGGCAACTATTTAGTTGCATCTATTTGCAACTATTTAGATGCATCATGCAACTTGTGGAGGTGTGGACCACTAGTTGTGGTGCGTGGGCTCCAGAGCAAGTGGGCTTCAGGAGTTGAGGCACTCAGGCTTAAGATGTGGGATTTTATTGCCCCAACAGGGAATCGAACACTTGTCCCCTGCCTTGCAAGGTGGATTCCTAACCACTGGACCACCACAGAAGTCCCTGGATGTCTTTTAGATTTTCCATGTTATTAAGATTTTTCACATGAAAAACTGTGCAAGAGCTAGAGAAAGCATCAGACCAAAGAACCATGCCTGCGGGATGCCCCTGGCTCTGGAGCTTGGATCACCAAAATCACCGCCGGGTGCGTCCTCTCATTAGTTGGGCCCCTGATACGACAGCTGATTCCTCGTCATTTCTAAACCTGCCTTCTTCTCAACATTCTTATTTGCGTCAGATGGGAAATTCAGTTCTGTCTTGTTTTTTTCTCCCCATCTCAATTGGTTTTCCATATGCAGGCCTCAGAAACAGAGCTTTGCTGTTCACATCCTCCCTTAGTGTGACGAGGCTGACTCTAGTGTCAGCCGAAAGAGAAGAAGGGGTGGGGGTGATGTTAAAGGGGAGTCCCTCCCACCTGCTTTGGGCTTCAAAAAGGCAACCCAGCTGCTGGGAAGAGAGTGTCTGTCCAGACTGGACTGGCCAGCATGGAGTCACACTCTGCCCCTTGGAGAATCATGTGAGGTGCCTGACAGGCTGCATTCTCAGGAAACTTGCAGGATTCTGGATGTGACCGTTAATACAGGCTTTCTGGGAGAGGATCAAGGCTTTGGGAACCTCAGGCTGCCTGTCCAGTGGACTCCCATCATCCAGCTGCCAGATTCAAACCAGCATCTGCAGACTCACAAGTGTTTAAGGCGGGTCTTCTCTGGAACCGCACCTTTTTAAGCTGATCTGAAGCATTATTGGGACCTCTTTACCACTCACTCCATTGTTGCTAACTCACCCGGAGAGCAAAACACACCCTCTTTGCTGACGGTCTCGGATGAATTTCCAGTCCTCTGTGGAAAGTGTGCTCTGAATCCTGCTTCATGTGAGAACCCAATAGTCTCAGAATACAAAACAGCCTTAGTTTCAACTGGGCTGCTGCCAAGAACTCGAGTAGTCCAGAAAGAGTTGTCCCAAATGTTTGCTTTTTTCCCTTTGGCAAGCAGCACCTAGTGGTCCTCATTTCGGTGATTATAGGTTTGTGTAACATGCTAGGGTCTGGGCCACAGAATAGCCGTGCTCTGGAGGGCTGTCCTTGGAAGGGCGCCAACCAGCTGCAGTCTTCTGCACTGTACTTGCTGCCCCTGCTGCCCCAGTTGGAGATCCGGGGTCGGGAGGGGCAGCGTCTGCAGCTGCCCGTGAGCAGCCGGGCCCGCCTGACAGCCATCACGGATGGGTCCCATGCGCAGAGCCCCGTTTCCACATGAAGGATTCAATTAGCATTATTTCTTCCTCATCTGAAAATGTGCTCAGAGCCTAGGCACTCTTTCTTGCACCCCAGAGTATGAACTGTGCAACACAGGAGGAGCCCAGCCTTCAGCAAGGCATCTTGGACCATGAAGCGTTCGGGTTGGGCTTTCACTAAATGCCACGTTGGGGGCAGGGGAGTCTTTCCTTCTTTCATCCCTAGCCAGAGAACAGACGGCTGAGCCTCGTGCATGCTCATCATCTTAATCACAGGCTGAAGATGAATATTTTTGGTTAGTTTCCCTCTTTTTTATATATACACAGTGCCTATTTATAGCTATTTGCTGACAGACTCTACCAATTACTTGAAAAACTTGTATTTAGAGAGAGACAGACTGAAAATGTGAGTTCAGCAGATCGCCATGGTTCTGCATTAGATTAGCCCTTTGTGGGGCAGGATCAGCCTGGAGATAGTGGTTGGCATGTGAGCAGTGATGCCGGAGCTGGAAATGACCATCTGTTGTCATGTTCGCTGGAGGTTGATTAGAGAAAACTCACACTCTTCTCTGTGTTTTTGTTCGTTTGTATAGCAACTGCATTTCTTTTTAAAAATATTTATTTGTTTATTTGTCTGGGGGTCTTAGCTGTCACGTGAGGGCTCTTTTTAGCTACAGCCCAGAGTTAGTGGGCTCTAGTTCCTGACTAGGGATTGAACCCAGGCTCTCTGCATTGGAAGGTTGGAGTCTTAGCCACTGGAACAACGGGGAGTCCCTCTTCTCTATTTTATCTTTATTATTACCAGCTCACTGGATCCCCCTGTTACGTGTCTTACAGGCTTTATATGTTCTAAACCTAGTGGCAGTGCTGTCTCCGCAGCTGTCAGTGACACCCTATTTGCCAAATCAAGGCTCTCCTTCCCTGCTTTCTCATACTTCCCCTCTCTTTGACATGAGCCATTTTCTCCAGGGAATATTTCCCCTGGATGCGGAGGCATTCTTGTAGCTCACTCCTCCTCCTCCATCTTTAGGCTCTTTCCCTTTCTGCCTTGCCTTTCAAACATTGGTTCTCCCCAGGGTTCCGTCCCCCACCCCTTTTCTCTTCTCAGTCTGTATTTTCTGCCTCTTTTTCTGCAACATGAAGAGGTGGAGATCTGGCACGCCACTTGGGAGTCCAGGACTCGGCAGTGTGTAGGGCAGTCAGTGGGCAGCCACCTAGAGAAGCAAGCTCTCTTGCAGGCAGGCAGACCCACAGGCTTGCTCAGACTCCCGGCCCTCCTCCTCACGAGCTACAGAGCTGAAGAGGGGCAAGGGGGCTCGTGGGAGGCTGAGACGTGGTGGAACCAGAGAGAGTACTTCAACTGTTGTCCACAGAAGAGAGGGGAGAAATAAGCTGAACCTGTTTTGATGGCCAAGGGCAGAAACAGTAGATGGATGTCAAATTCCCCACCTCCAAACGCAGGATTGCAGTGTAATTAGAAGCGCAACATGTGAGGCAAGGAGGCTGGGCTCCAGCTATGTGGTCCCTGGGTTAGAGACCCAGGGAACTGGACAGACAGAAGAACCTCTGAGTAAGAGATGAGACTATGGAGTCTAGCATACCCAGGGAAATGTTAAACATTGCGCTTGAGGGAGGGAAACATTAAAGAGATGAACAGAGAAAGGAGAAAAAACAAAAGAAGCTGGAAAATAAAATGACATGAGGTAGGAATGATAACTAACTCCGATGGAGCAGTTTCTCTGTGCCAGGAACCCTGGGGCGTGCCTTGCAAGCATTTTATTTAGAAATGGAAGAGGAGGAAGATGCCATGGGGAGAAGAAAATTTTAGGCCACTCCCTATCCCTGGAACACCATTGTCACTTTTTCTTTACTGGCATATCGTCCTGTCCTTAGGGCCCAGCTGAGGAAGCGCCGCCTTTCAGCATCTTCCCTGGCAGCTAGCATCCCCTTTGGAATCACCCGACACTTTGTGCATTTTATTCACTCAGTCAGCAAATGTTCATCCCACTATTTTATAATTTCTGCTTTTTTAACAAAAATATTTTATTATTACCTGCTGGACTCCATTTTTCTTTTTCATGCTGAAGATTTAGTAATGAGCACATAGTGATCAACAAAGAAATATTTGTTTAACAGGCAAATGAGTGATGAGTATAAAATAGGATGCTTATTCAAGATCCATTTCAACCCGCATATAGGCAGATCTCTGATCAACCCATTTGCGATATAAATTGCTCAATTTACTATGACAGCCAAGTTGAGGGATTCCCTGAATGGTGGTTTTCTATGGCTTTGTTTACACTGCTCAATTGACACTTCAGGTTAATGTCAGACAGCAACCAACTGTTGAAGTTCCCTGTAATGCAGGCACATTCTCTGAATACTTACTATGCACGATTCAATAATGATTAACATTTGAACCGTGTCTAAGCTGAGCAAGCCACATCAAACTCTTTTTTTCCCTAGGATTTTATAATATCAAATATGGACTGAATGAGTAGGTGTCAGAGAAACTGACTTTGTAAACCAAAAATCATAAACCTAGATCCACTTGAAATATGTCATGTGGAGTGCATATATAAAAATTATAAGCGTTTTGATTTTTCCCTCGTAGGTAATAAATAACATGTGTAATATTCCTCCTCACCTTTTTCTGATTAGCTTTATGTCTGGCGTACTTTCCCCAACACTCCTGTTTCATGCTGTAAGGATTTCACCGGGGAGAGAGGATTCTAAATAAGTAGTGTGGGTGTAACAGTAAACTTGCGGCAATCAGGGTGAAGTCCAGGAATAAGAGACAGGATGAATTTGGTGAGCAATTTTTTTTTCTTAATATTTACTCATTTATTTATTTGGCTATATCAGGTCTTAGCTGCTACACATGGGGTCTTTGTCTCACCATTCAGGATCTTTTGTTTTGGCCCATGGGCTCAGTTGCCCTGTGGCATGTGGGATCTTAGTTTCCATACCATGGATCAAACTGACATCGCCTGCATTGCAAGGCAGATTCATAACCTCTGGACCACCAGGGAAGCCCCCCTGCTGAGGAATTTTTCATGGTGGTCAGGCCTCCCTATTTTTCCCTTATCTGTGTACTTACCAGCAGGGCTGCATGAGCCCCAAGGGGTGGGGGTGGCCCTGAAGGGCAAAGGACATGTGACCCACCATATACCAGACCCACAAACCAGCTCCACCATCCCTCAGTGCCAACATGCTCCCCATGTGCCCAGCCCCTCACCCTTAGCACCTGTGCCCACGTGGCACATGTAACAGAATGCTCTGGGCTGCTGCCTTCTACCCCGGGAATCCATGGACGGTGAAGCCAGGTGGAGATTGGACAGCTCTCCTTTTTTGCTGTTTTATATCATGGGCAGCTCTACAGTGTTTGTTTGGAGGGAAGGGCTATGTAAGACCGAAACAAGTTTAATAGACGCTGCTTGCTAAAGAGGATGAGTGTAGGTCACTGAAGGCTGGGCAGCCCATGTTGGCAGGTTGGGGCAGGCAAGAGACCAAGGCTGAGCTGTGCTGGGTTCAGGGAGGAGAGCTCAGTGCTAAGGTGACTGCTGGGGTCGGGTGACCCCAGTACGGAACCCAAATTGGGAATTCCTGTTTTATCTCACTCTCATTTTCACAATTTTGCCCAGACCTCCAGTTTAACATAAGATTTAGGTGATGTCGCCACAATTTTTTTTTTTTGCATAATTTTCGTTCTCTTTCTTCATTCATCGGAGAAGGCGATGGCACCCCACTCCAGTACTCTTGCCTGGAAAATCCCATGGGCGGAGGAGCCTGGTAGGCTGCAGTCCATGGGGTCGCGAAGAGTCAGACACGACTGAGCGACTTCACTTTCACTTTTCACTTTCATGCACTGGAGAAGGAAATGGCAACCCACTCCAGTGTTCTTGCCTGAAGAATCCCAGGGATGTGGGAGCCTGGTGGTCTTTTGTCTATGGGGTCGCACAGAGTCAGACACGACTGATGCGACCTAGCAGCAGTAGCAGCAGTTCTTCATTCGTTTCTATACTCATTCACTTTTAAACCACTTAATTTGGATATGATTGATATACAAAAAGCTGTACATATTTATTGTATACAACTTCTTGGGTTTTGAAATAAGTATACATCCATCAAACCAGTGTCACAGGCTATGCCATAAATTATCCATCACCTCCAAAGGTCTCCTCCCACCTCCTTCGTTATCATTGTGTGTGTATGTGAGAGAGAGAGATAAGAACACTGGACATAAGATTCCACCTTCTTTGCAAATATGTGAGTACACAACACAGTGTTGTTAAGTGTGCACACCATGGTGTACAATGGGTCTCTAGGACTTAACTTGCGTAACTGACAGTTTGTACCCTTTGACTGATGCCTTGCGATTTGCCCTCCCCTTTTCTTTGCTGTGTGTGCTGAGCCGGTCAATTGTGTCCAACTCTTTGCAGCCCCATGGACTGTAGCCCACCAGCCTCCTCTGTCCATGGGATTCTCCAGGCAAGAATATTGGGGTGGGTTGCCATGCCCTCCTCCAGGGGATCTTCCCAACCCAGGGATCAAACCCAGGTCTCTCTCCCGCATTCCAGGTGGATTCTTTACCAGCAAAGGCCACCAGAGAAGCCCCCCACCCTTCTTTATACTTGTCTAATAATACCTTCTTCCAGGTGATTTAGATCTCTCAGTCATTACAGAGTCGGGTAATTGATCACACCTTGATTTTGATGGCTATCTGTGGAAGGCCACAGGTTTGACTTGAACTGAAATGCTTTCTTTGAGTTGGTCAGTTTTGTCTGTGTGCCCAGCCTTGTGGCAAGTGCTGTGGGAGTTTAAGAAACATGTAACCGGGACTTCTGTACTTACACTTACCGCCAATAGGATCTCATTTCATCCTCATAGTCATCCTGTGAGGTAGGCATTATTTTTATCCTCATTTGACATACTTGGAAACAGGAAGTCAGAGTGGTTAAATGATTTAACGAGATAATAGGAAGAGATTATTCTAAAGGCCACTGAAATGCACAGTGGTTTCTCCAAGTTCCTTTTCAGAACTAGAGAGTAATAGCAGGGGGAATGCTGCTGCGTTTCTCAAAGCTCTGTCCATTCCAGTATTTGAGCCAGGAGGGCCGTCTCTATGACTGTTAGGAGCTTTCCCCGCCGATTTCTGAAAATTAAGTAAAGTGTCAGCTCAGAGTGTGGGGGTTCCAACCAGTGTTTTTCAGGAATTATTTTTAGAGAAAAACTTTTGTCTTTAGATCCAGAATCATGTTTAAAAATCAACTCAAGACAACAATGAGCACATTGGCATCTGGACACGTAAGTCTTCACCATGCAGTGAGATGGGAGGCAGCCTTGGCCTAAGCCCACAGTTTTCGAGACAAGTAAAACTGTGAGCAGACTGGTGCTTTGATCCACATGTGCGCCCCACGTGTCCCCCCACACGTAGCCTGAATGCACTATGACCTGGGCAGAGGAGCAGGCAGCAAGCAGGTGGTAGGACTCAGACTGACCAGCACAATAAAGACCTTAGTGACTTGAACTTCACCTTGAGTTCGGGAGTCCTTGAACTTCTCTTGGATTGAAGAAATGATCAGCCAACCAAATGTTTAGTGTAAAAAAAAACTTTAGTGTAATAGACTTTAAAAGACGAATTTGACTCACATAACAAACTGACTCACAGAACAAGCCACTTCAAGAACTTTTAAGCACCAAAGGTGATGGTAGTTGTTGCAGAATATATCATGTGAAATGCCAGGCTGGATGAATCACAAGCTGGAATCAAGATTCTATCAGGAGAAGTATCAGCAATCTCAGATAATGCAGATGATACCACTCTAATGGCAGAAAGTGAAGAAGAACTGAAGAGCCTCTTGATGAGGGTCAAAGAGGAGAGTGAAACAGCTGACTTGAAATTCATCATTCAGAAACTCGGATCATGGCATCTGGTCCCGTCACTTCATGGAAAATAGAAGGGGAAGAAGTGGCAACAGTGGCATATTTTATGTTCTTGGATTCCAAAATCACTGTGGACTGTGACTGCAGCCACGAAATTAAAAGACACTTGCTCCTTGGAAGAAAAGCCATGACAAAACTAGACAGTGTATTGAAAGGCAGAGCCATCACGTTGCTGACAAAGGTCCACATAGTTAAAGCTATGGTTTTTCCAGTAGTCACATATGGACATGAGAGTTGGACCATAAAGAAGGCTGAGTGCTGAAGAACTGATGTTTTCAAATTGTGCTGCTGGAGAAGACTCTTGAGAGCCCTCGAACTGCAAGGTGTTCAAACCAATCAAGCCTAAAGGAAATCAACCTTGAACATTCATTGGAAGGACTGATGCTGAAACTGAAGCTCCAATACTTTTTCACTTTGATGTGAAGAGCCAGCTCATTGGAGAAGCCCCTAATGCTGGAAAGGACTGGGGGCAGGAGGAGAAGGGGATGACAGAGGATGAGATGGTTGGGTGGCATCTTTGACTCAATGGACCTGAGTTTGAGCAAATTCTGGGAGACAGTAGAGAATAGGAAAGCCTGTGTGTTGCAATCCATGGATCACAAGGAGTCAGATATGACTTAGTGACTGAACAAGAACAAAGTTGTTGCTAATTAAACTTAAATCCAGCCTATTCACTAAGAGTATACCTGAAGGAAGGGAAAGTCACTCAGTCGTGTCTGACTCTTTGCGACCCCATGGACTGTAGCCTACCAGGCTTCTCAGTCCATGGGATTTTCCAGGCAAGAGTCCTGCAGTGCGTTGCCATTTCCTTCTCCAGGGGATCTTCCCGACCCAGGGATTGAACCCGGGTCTCCCACATTGTAGGCAGACGCGTTACCCGCTGAGCCACCAGGGAAGCCCTACGAGTATACCTGAAGAGATTGCATTTTAGAAAACAGTTTGATAATCACATATCTGGGAAAGCTTGGGGTTTTCCCCATTAGCACAAGGGATTAAGTGTGCTAAGTAAATATTCATTGTCATCAAAGTACAAAGATGGCATCACACTAGCATGAGGAATAAAATGGGTCATTAGAGGTAGAATGAAATTTTAAAGTGATCTTTGTGAATTATAAAACAAACAAAGCAAAAACAAATAGAGTTCAGTGGAAATGAATGGCAGGCCACGAAACAAGGCAGAAAAGAAACCCTCAAAGTGACGAATCAATGCTTCCACCATAAATGCTTTTCTTGCCAGTCCTGTTCAAATTCTGGAACACGAATTGGAGAACAAATAAGTCTTCTCCAAATGCAGACCAGAGAAATTATTAGTTTTTATTTTTTTTGGTCTGGGTATAGTAATGAATTTACTTTCCTCTTCTTTGTAAAGTCTTGAATAGAACAGTACATAAAAGAAAAAAACTTATATTAAACTGAGACTAGCTAGCATTCAGTGACCTTTATGGCCAGACCTTATTACTTATTTCATAGAGTTACTGCAAGAATTAAATGATTTACTATTCATAGAATACCTACCACCATAGTTTATGATTTACAGTAGTAAGTGCTTCTAAGCTATTATTATCTTTCAACGTTGATAGTGTTGACAATAGACCACACACTATGCTGAGCAGTTTGCTGTTGTTCTGCTAATTTCATTGATAGTAAACCAAGCCAATGGAGGTTAAGAAAGTTGCCCGAGATTTCACAGTGACATTTATCGTGCCCTTACTGTGTGCTAGACATACTGCTGATAAACATGTTCAATGCATCGTCACATCCAGGCCACCCAACCAGTCTGTGAAATAAATTATATTTTCCTGGTTTTACAAATGGGGAGACGCCTAAGGTCACATAGCCAGCGAGCGATGGAGCAGATATCCAAACGCAAGCAGCCTGGTTCCCAGAGCGTGTGCTCGGGCCTGCTGTGCACGGTGATCTTCTGGGAGAGAGAGATCAGGGACTCACGGCCATCACCAGGCCCCTTCCCTTTGTCCTATTACCACTCCCAGCAGTGCTCTCCTGCAGTGTTAGAAGGCTGCCTCTTCCTAGGCCCATTTCTGCAGCCACAATTAATCCATTCTGCTGAGACGTTACAGAGAAAGACACCCAGACAACCCCCCTTGGCTATGCACTGATGCTGGGACACCTGGCAAGCTGCCTAGTTTTCTCCAGGAATGGAAACTTTTGTTTTAAGGTGTTTTTTTTTTTTTTTTTTTTAATGTAGACCATTCTTAAAGTGTTGATTGAATTTAATATGACATTGCTTCTGTTTTCTGTTTCGGTGTTTGGCTGCAAGGCATATGGAATCTTAGCTCCCCCACAAGGGATTGAACCTGCATTGGAAGGCTAAGTCTTAACCACTAGACAGCCAGGGAAGTCCCAGAAACTTGTGCTATGAAATTTCCATTTCTTCTTTTCAAGTCGGCTACTAACACAACTTAATATAACATTTTTTATTTAAGTCTTGTATAGTTAGAAGTCTCAAAGGTTATACACCAAGATGTTAACAGCAGCTAATAAATGTACAGGTAATTTTAATTTTCCTGTTCATAGATTTTTGTGTTTTTCAACTTATATAAATTACATAGTCAGAAAAAATATATTTTATAGAAATACAATTGAAGACTAGATGGTTGTTTCCCAAGAGTCAGGAGGATGGGTTGTACAGCCAAGAGAGCAAGATTGCCGTCTGTGAACCCCAGGCAGCATCCCCAGTGGTCCAGGCAGCCCCCAGTCCCTTCCCAGTTCGGAGACGCTGTCGTCTGTGCTGAGTAGTGTCTTTCACATTATCTTAGCCACGGGCTCTTTTTTTCAAACAAAAATGTAGAGAAACACAATCTATTTAGCAAATATGTATTATGGATTCTTCTTTAAGGGTTAAACCGTGCTGATAGAAATGGAGGTAGAATCCTAGATCCTCACCCGTTAACCCACCATCCCATCTAAAAGCAACTCCCAAGGTGTGTCTGGAAGCCCTCTGGCTCTGGAAAATGCACTTCTCCACTGAACCTGTTGGTCTACCTCATTCTGGAAACTTGAACTCCTTTAGCTTTCCAGAGGTTGCTCAGAGATGGAGCTCTGTCTGTTTACTATATATTAAGCAAGATCGTGATTTTCTTCATGCGCTCTAAGTTTTTCTGCTGATCTCCTTCTTTACATCCAAAATCAATACACAAGACTAATCCATCTTATAATTGAGTATTCCTGTCTGACCGGAATGATTTATCATCTCAGAGGTGGCTTTCAGCTCGGAAGGGAAAGAGAAAGATGTGTTTGTTTACACTTCTCTCTGAACTCCCTCGTTTCCACCCAGAGGTTAACAAATCCAATGCCCTTTTCTCATCCATCAAGCTGATGGATGGAATAGTTGGCACTTCTGCATCGTGGTCTGAGGCCTTCTGCTCTCCTGACTTCTGTGTTGCCCTGTTGAACTGATTTCCTTCCGCATGTTATTCTCCTCTTCTCTGCCTCGCTTGCTGGCAGTTTTCCTTTGGCGCTCGTTTCTGCCTGCGGGCTTCTGCTCTCTAGCTCATCCATTTCCGGGGTTCGGTGATCACTGCATTCTGGATAGTGCTTGAGTCAGCATATGCCTTCAGTCTCTCTTACAGGGTCCAGTGTCTTTGCTCCGTGTGTAGTCAATATCTCTCCCTTGAGTTCACGTTCGTTTTTCAAAGTCAACATGTCTAACTCTAAGATCATAGTATCACCATTGTTTCCTGCTCTAAAATCTCTGTTCTGCCAATGTCAATATTTTCTTTATCACCAAAGTTGAAACCTTGGAATTTTATCTTTTATACTCTACAGTCACCAGAAATCTCTTTATTTTACCTTCAAAACCTCTTAGATGTGTCTTTGCTCATCACTCCATGTCATAGAATTTAAGAACACAATGCTTTCTTATCACTTAGTTGTTAATAAATAAATATTTTCTGAATCTGGGCTTCCCTAGTGTCTCAGTTGGTAAAGAATTGACATGCAAAGCAGGAGACCCAGGTTTGATCCCTGGGTCAGGAAGATCTCATGGAGAAGGAAATGGCCACCCGGTGCTCTTGCCTGGAGAATTCCGTGGACAGAGGAGCCAGCAGGCTACGGTCCATGGGGTCGCAAAGAGTCAGGCCTGTGAGACTCACTTTCACTTTTACTTTTCAAATCTGGATCTAGTCCAACTATGTCAGAAAAATTCTGACAGTCATTAACATTCTAAGAAATCTCTGCTTCTTGTCTTTTGTTTCAACAGTGTGTTTAATACACTGTCAATTTAATAATGAAGACACCAATTTAATAATTCAATACTTCTATGTCTATAGATACAAAAATCCTCAACAAAATATTAGCAAGTAGAATTCAGCAACATATAAAGAGGATTACACAACATGACCAAGTGGGTTCATCCCAGGAATGTAATGATAGTTGAATAGCTAAAATCGATTAATGTAATATCAATAGACTAGAGGACAAAAAAAATTTAATAATATCAGATGCAGAAAAGAACTTTTGGAAAATGTCATACTTTTTCTGGATAGAAACACTCAAACTGTGAATAAAAGGGGACCTTACTCAATTTGATAGAGCATCTACCAAAAAAAAAAAAAATAGCTAGCATACTACTGAATGGTGAAAGATTGAATATTTTACCCTAAGATCAGGAATAAGACAAGGATGTTGGCTTTCACCATTTGTTTCGGCATTAAATTGAGATTCTAACAGGGCAATTGGGTAAGAAAAAGAAATAAGATATTCAGATTGACCCGGGAGAAGTAACACTATGCATATCTGTAAAAGACATGAGATTGTGTTTAAAAAATCCCAAGACTTTAGAAAAGTCTGCTAGAACTAATAAACAGGTTCTACAAGGTTGCTGGATCATCGAAAAAGCAAGAGTTCCAGAAAAGTATCTATTTCTGCTTTATTGACTATGCCAAATCCTTTGACTGTGTGGATCACAATAAACTGTGGAAAATTCCAAAAGAGATGGGAATACCAGACCTGCCTCTTGAGAAATCTGTGTTCAGGTCAGGAAGCAACAGTTAGAACTAGATATGGAACAACAGACTGGTTCCAAATAGGAAAAGGAGAACATCAAGGCTGTATATTGTCACCCTGTTTATTTAACTTATATGCAGAGTACATCATGAGAAATGCTGGGCTGGAAGAAGCAGAAGCTGGGATCAAGATTGCCGGGAGAAATATGAATAACCTCAGATATGCAGATGACACCACCCTTATGGCAGAAAGTGAAAAAGAACTAAAGAGCCTCTTGATGAAAGTGAAAGAGGAGAATGAAAAAGTTGGCTTAAAGCTCAACATTCAGAAAACTAAGATCATGACATCTGGTCCCATCACTTCATGGGAAATAGATGGGAAAACAGTGAAAACAGTGGCTGACTTTATTTTGGGGGGCTCCAAAATCACTGCAGATGGTGACTGCAGCTATGAAATTAAAAGATGCTTACTCTTTGAAAGAAAAGTTATGACCAACCTAGATAGCATATTCAAAAGCAGAGATATTGCTTTGCCAACAAAGGTCCGTCTGCTCAAGGCTATGGTTTTTCCAGTAGTCATGTATGGATGTGAGAGTTGGACTGTGAAGAAAGCTGAGCGCCCAAGAATTGATGCTTTTGAACTGTGGTGTTGGAGAAGACTCTTCAGAGTCCCTTGGACCACAAGGAGTTCCAACCAGTCCATTCTAAAGGTGTTCATTGGAAGGACTGATACTGAAGCTGAAACTCCAATACTTTGGCCACCTCATGCAGAGAGTTGACTCTGGAAAAGACCCTGATGCTGGGAGGGATTGAGGGCAGGAGGAGAAGGGGACGACAGAGGATGAGATGGCTGGATGGCGTCACCGACTCGATGGACACGAGTTTGGGTGAACTCCGGGAGTTGGTGATGGACAGGGAGGCTTGGCGTGCTGCGATTCATGGGGTCGCAAGGAGTCAGATACGACTGAGCAACTGAACTGAACTGAGCTGCACAAGGTTGCACAGTAGAAGAGCAATGTACACCAATCAGCTGTATCTCTATACAGTAGCAATGAACAAATCAAACATGAAATTAAGTAAATATTTATAATAGCATTGAAAAGAATGAAATACTTAGGAGTGAATTTAGGAAAAGAAATACAAAAGCTATATTCTGAAAACTGTAAAGCACTTAAAGAATACCTAAATAAATGAAAAGATATCCCATGTTCATGGATTAGAACACAGTATATTAAGATGGCAATAATCCCCAAATTGATTTATGAGTTTAATATAGTTCCTAACAAAATCCCAGCTGACCCTTGGCAGATTATTGATTAAACTGATCCTCAAATTCATAAAAAAAAAATTCAAGAAACTGAGAATAACCAAATCAATCTTGGAGAAAAAACAAAAACATTGAACTACTCATACCTTCTGATTTCAAAACTTACTGCAAATAATTACAATAATCAAGATACCGACTTAAGAATGTAGACATATAAATAAGTGGAATAGAATTGAGAGTCTGGAAATAAACTCTTACATTTACAGTCGACTGATTTTCAACAAGAATGTCAAAAGCATTAATTAAGGAAGTAATAGTCTCTTGAACAAGTGGTGCTGACAAAACGGATATCCACATGCAAAAGAATGAAATTGAACCCCTACCTCTCACCATGTATAAATATAATTCAAAGTGAATCAAAGATCTGAACAGAAGTACCAAACTATAAACTCTTAAAAGAGAATATAGATGTAAATCTTCATGACCTTGGATGAAGCAGTGATTTCCTAGATATGACACCAAAGCATAAGCAGTACAGTAGAAATTAGATAAATTGGGATTCGTTAAAATTTAAACCTTTTGTGCCTCAAAAAACACCGTCAAGAAAATGAAAAAGACAGTCCATAGAATGGGAGAAAATATTTGGACCTGATGAGGGACTTGTATCTGGAATATATAAAGAATTCTTACAACTAAGTAATGAAAGGATCTGAATATACTTTTCCCCCAAAAAGAGGATATACAAGGGGCCAACAAACAAATGAAAAGATGCTCAACTTTATTAGTCATCTACTGCTACTGCTGCTAAGTCGCTTCAGTCGTGTCCGACTCTGTGTGACCCCATAGACGGCAGTCAACCAGGCTCCCCCGTCCCTGGGATTCTCCAGGCAAGAACACTGGAGTGGGTTGCCATTTCCTTCTCCAATGCATGAAGGTGAAAAGTGAAAGTGAAGTCACTCAGTTGTGTCCAACTCTTAGCCACCCCATGGACTTCAGCCTACCAGGCTCCTCTGTCCATGGGATTTTCCAGGCAAGAGTACTGGAGTGGGGTGCCATTGCCTTCAAACCATAATGAGATAGAACATTATACCCAATAGGCTGTACCAAAGACAGGCAGTAATAAGTGTTGACAAATATATGGACAAATTGAAACCCTCATACACTGCCAGAGGGACATAACATGGTGGATATGTTTTTAAACAACCTCAAATCCTGTAGTATTGTAGTATTTATGCTTGAAAAAAATGTGGGTATAAGTGGACCCATGCATTTCAAGCCCATATTGTGAAGGGTCAACGCTAATAGCAAAAATAAATAAATAAGTAAAATAACCTAAATTCTTATTAAAGGGGAATGTATAAATAAAAGGTGCTGTTTTATGTAGTGAAATAGGAAATAATTAAAAGGAATAAACATGCATATACATATATACATAATGTCTGAGCTCTAAAAAACAGTAGTGGATAAAAACGTCAGGTTGCAAAATAGATATAGCATAACACATACATGTACATTTCTAAAGTATAGAACTACCATGCATTATTCCTTGACACATGGATCTGTTACTGTATCTTTAAATGGCTAAAAGATGCATTGAAGTCGTGATAGCAGCAGCCATTGGGGTCATGGGTGAAGAGACTGGGATTGAAGATGGAGAAAAGGGGTCTGACACTTCATCTTCATTGTCCTACTTCTCTAATTGAAAGAAAAAAGCAGATATGACAAAATGTTAATATTTATTCATTCTGAGTGACAGCTCACAGGGTGTTCATTATATTATTCTTTGTCCTTTGCTTTTTGTTTAATTTCTCCCAACGAATAAAACTTCAGGATATAACAGCATCTTTCGTCATTTAGTCTTAGACTTATTTATTGTTTAGGTATTTTATGTTCCTGTTTGTTTTAGAAGTAAATGTATGTAAGTATAGCTGAGATAGCTACATTTCCTTCCTTTGTTTATGTCCACAAAGCGTATTCCTTTTATTTAACATTCTTTGCTATCAAAATATGGTTTTTATATACAAACTTGTGAGCAGTAGATTATGAGGGCTCACAGTTCAACCACAGTCTGTATATTAAGAATGTACTTCCTATGGTGTGTGTGTGTGTGTGTGCGTGTTCAGTCGTGTCCAACTCATTGCGACCCCTGGACCATAGCCCGCCAGGCTTCTGTGTCCATGGAATTTACAGTCAAGTAGACCTCCTCACACACCTCGATCGCTAGAAGCATCCATTTGTATTGGAGCCAGCATAGCCTCGAGCAAACAGAGAAGCAAGAGGTCCAAACGAGTTCCTCTTTGGTGCTGATGATCTGTTGGCGCTGACTGTTAAGACTGAAGGTCCGAGACCACCGACGTTTCTCAGCTCAGTCTGCAGCACGCCTCTCCAGTGTCATTGCCACAGTTCTGACAGAAGGATGGGACTCTCTGCCTTTTCCACCAGTGACAGTGCTTCCCGCTTTAAACCGCGTACAGCACAGAAGTCCCGCGCAGGCAGGGTAGGGGGCACGCTCACAGTCCTTTATCACTCAGAGGTGATGCTGCGCAGATGGTGGCGAGGGCGCCTTTACAGACACATCACCCACTGCAACTCTTAGGCATCGGATGGGGAGTCTGGCAAACTTTGGAGGTGCACCCCAGGTAATTGCTGTGACCATATTTGAAAAGTAACAGATAAATGTGGATTTAAAGCAGACTAATAATTACACAGTTAAGTGCTAAGGTGAGATGTGTAAACATGCACAGGTAAGAGAGAGGGGAACCACCATACCTTACCTTTGGGGATTCACCAGGGTCTTCAACTGGAGTAGAACTCAGGTCTCTCCCACCGCACCTTATTTGCTCCTCCCCACAAGCAGGAGCAGGAGGAAGTTAAGGCCGTGCTAATAACTGACCCTTGTGTATTGACATCTATCTCGGGGACAGGCTGGCTCCAAAATTAGACAGACAAAAGGGTCCAAATTGAGCAAAGGAGGAACTAGGCATGCTCAATTTGGACCCTTTCATCTGTCTAATTTTGGAGCCAGCCTGTCCCCGAGATAGATGTCAATACACAAGGGTCAGTTATTAGCACGGCCTCCCTGCCACAGATTTGAAGCCACGTTCTTTTCAACCAGCTTTATCAGTAACAAAGGCCATACGTTTAGCTCCATCCGTCTGGCCTCCTACCCGTCAGTTGGTTCCAAACTCGAGAGGGAAAGAGCAAGCAGGTACTATCAAGTGTCCCCCTCCCCCACCACAGCCTGATGATCAATTAATATAAAACTCCAAGAGTATAAATTAACGTAACCCACGATATCAATGGACTTCCCTGGTGGCTCAGATGGTAAAGCGTCTGTCTACAATGCAGGAGACCCAGGTTCGATCCCTGGTTCGGGAAGATCCCCTGGGGAAGGAAATGGCAATCCACTCTAGTACTATTGCCTGGAAAATCCCATGGACAGAGGAGCCTGGTAGGCTACAGTCCATGGGGTCACAGAGAGTCGGACACGACTGAGCAACTTCACAGACACGATATCAATGGGTGCAGTATAGGTGGCTCGGTGATAGAGAACCCACCTGATAATGCAGGAGACACGGGTTCCATCCCTGGGTCGGGAGGATCCCCTGGAGGAGGGCATGGCCACCCCCTCCAGTATTCTTGCCTGGAGAATCCCATGGACAAGGAGCCTGGTGGGCTACAGTCCATGGGGTCACAAGGAGTCTGACATGTCTGAGCACACATGACCACATGACATCAACCAATAATACATATATACCAGAATATATACCATATATATATATATATATATATATATATATACCAGAATGATCTTATCTGAATAGTTAACTGAGCATTGCTCACTTACTTTTAGATTTCATAAGTGGGGTTAAAAAAATAAATGTACGATTTATCATGGCATGCTTGAACAACTTGAGACAGACTCCATTAAGAAGTGCATTTTATAATGTGTTATATTATCTGCATAGGTATACAAGTGTACACAGATTTATCTAACTCAATCATGCAATGGCAAAAACTAAAGGTACCAAAAAAAGACAACCCTGCATGCTGTCACAGTACACAGGTCTGCAAGTGGCCGTCTGTACATTGGCAGAACACAGTGGTTTTAAGGTTGAATTAGTGTTCTAATCTCTTTGGGATTCCCTTTATACTTGTGGTGGTTTATGACTGATGTTCCATGTAACTTGAGCTCTCTGTTTATATTTAATAGAAGATTCATTCCTGTGGCAGGATACACATTTACGCTCCAGTGTTGAATAAAAGCTACTGTTCTGCAGGAGGGATATAAAATGTTGATTTATAATGACACATTCCAATAACAGTGATCTAATTCTTCCAAACCCTCTCCCCAGGTCCTGGGAACAGCATGGCTCTGGCCAAGGATGATTCTTCCCTTCTGGAATATTCAGCCTTCAACACATCTATCCATGCTGCCATTAGACACCAGAACTGGAAACTGCTCACTGGATACCCAGGTAGAAGGCTTAGCATCTCCCACCAGAACAGCTGGGAGATTTCCCAAAGAATAGCTGCCTTTCGCAGAACACCATCTCTGCACTGTGGAATGAGAGGGAGGGGTGTAATCTCGTCCTACATTTTTAAAAATTAGGAACTAACTGTTGAGGTGGTGGTGGGGCAGGGGGAGGCTTCCCAGGTGGCGCTAGTGGTAAAGAACCCGCCTGCCAATGCGGAAGATGTAAGAGGCATGGGTTCAGTCCCTGGGGTGGGAAGATCCCCTGGAGGAGGGCATGGCAACCCACTCCAGTATTCTTGCCTGGAGAATCCCACGGACAGAGGAGCCTGGTGGGCTACATGGGATCACAAAGTCAGACATGACTGACGCAACCTAGCACGAATGCATGTAGAGGTGGGGGGAGGGGGAGGGAAAGAAACACAGCTCTAGGACTTCGTGGAAAATAAGGATTTCAGATACACACGGCCGGCAAGCACGATACATCTAGCTGGCAAAGACAGTCTCTGAAAGGGACATCTTCAACCAAGGGTATAGTAGGGAAAAGGGGTTGCTTCCACTGAGCACATTCTTTAGAGGTGACATCTTTTAAATATTTTTATGGTATGTGGTTTGATGGTTAAGACTGTGATGCAATTAAGCAGTGTTTATAATGAGGCCCTTTTTGATGTTTGCAGCAAGACAGTCCTTCATTGTTTGTGACTGTCCCATATGTTGTAAGACATTTTTAGCATCCCTGGCCCATGACTACTAAATGACAGTTGTACCCACCCCAAGCACTGCCCCCCAAGTTCACTGTGACAACGAAAAATAACCCTGCTACACACACACAGATACACGCACACGCATGCACACACACACAGATATACACACACATATGCACACACATACACATTTGCACATGTGCACACACACACATGCACACACACACATGCTCTTTCCTGGAAGCCCCAGCCTCACTGTGAAGCAGTGGGACATGTTTAGTTAAAGCCCCAGAAGTCAGAGTCTGAGACAAATCTAGACATAACATCAAGGGCCACGTTTTTTTTAATGTGTCCAAACCCACAGCCCAGCTCAGCCTTATCTTCTTCCTTGAAGATAGATCCTACCTACAATGCTTCTCCTCCAATAAACTGTTGTATCTCTTTGCCAGGCTGCGGTCACTGGTTTCCCCCACCATCTCAGCATAATGTTTCTCTGATACCCTCATCGGACCCACCAGCCAAGACCCTCTGGCTCTTTGACATTGACCAGGACCCCGAGGAAAGGCATGACCTGTCAAGAGAATATCCCCACATCGTCAAGAAGCTCCTTTCCCGTCTGCAGTTCTACCAGAAACACTCCGTGCCTGTGTACTTCCCGGCACAAGACCCCCGCTGTGATCCCAAGGCCACTGGGGCCTGGGGCCCTTGGATGTAGGATTTCCAGCAGCCTGGAGGGCAGCCTGAAAGCTTCTACATTTGCAAGCTGGACTCCAGGCCTTTCCTCGTACGATTCTTGTCTCCTTTGTTCTCCCAGCCTGGGTTCCCCCGGCCCTGCTCTTGCTCCTAAACCACCCTGAGTTGTCTAATTTCAACCCTTAGTGAAATTAAGGTGCTTGAACACTGATGCTGTTGGCTGGCGTATGTGTCCAGAGGAGAGGGTGACTGGGTTCACCCTCCCTTTCCTGAGCTGCGGGATTGCTGGGAATTTGATTTAAAAGAGGAAGTTACTGAGTCTTGGAGGCTGGAGCAGCTGGTTCTTTTTGCCTCACAAGTCAGATGTTAGATTTCGCTTTGCAATAGCTGGGTTTTATTGGAGTGACTCACGTTTCTTGTAACAAATGAAAGGGTTAGACAGTCGTTAATGGTTCTGCTGGCCACGGGTTCTCCCTGCCTGTGAGAGATCCTGTTCAGGCATCCCCTGTGAATAACCCGCCTTGGTTCACCCCTTGCTCAGGCATCTCATCACTCACCTCATCACTCACCCTGTCATGGAGCATAAGGCTCGTTTCATTATTAACATGAGTTTGGCAATACGCCTATTCCTTAGTTTTGGGCTTTACGATTAAGAAATGTGTTTTTATCCCCCAGTTTTTCCCAACTGTTGCTCATCTCGTCTGGACTGCCACCACCCCCACGCCCTTTGTGGTTCTTTTTCTGCCCTTTCTTCTGATTCAGGCATCCTGCGCCTGGGAAGGCTGCTTTGCTTCTCCACTACGAGCACCACTGGTCTCTGATACACTGCTGAAGCCTGCCTCCCTTCTGCCCCTGACCCTGAAGCTAGAGCGCTACCTAGAGAGACGGCGAGTCTAGCTGTCTGGGCACGATCATGGCAGTACTCGGGTCTCCGTCATGTGCTTGGAGATTTCTTTTCTAGTTGCATGGAGTTTATTCTAATGATTGTGGCTTAGTGTCAAAATACATTTAGTTGCACTGCTCTTGCCTAGAAGTGAGGAGAAACCTTGAGAAAGGATAATATTGTCCTGAGATGATGGAAGTAGTAGGCAGTTTGAAAAAGGAAATAGCCAGCCTGTGGGATACTAGACCTCGATAACACAGAAGAAGGCATACCCATGTTTCTCTATTTTTGTATCGAGGTTGGGGGAAGAGGATACACAGTTTGATCTTCCAGCTCTTTCTCAGCCCCACCAACGTCCTACTAACATGAACCAATCCAGATGAGCTTCAAAGAGTGTCAAACTCAAGAAAATGTGGCCAAAATCTACATACCCATTTTTTTTGCATTAACTCGACTGTTTCAATCAATGCTTATCTCCAATGCCTGGATCAATGCCTGCTGTGTGGAAGGCACTCAGTACACCTTTCTAAAAAATAAGTGAGTGAATGAATAAATGAGAAAATCTCACATCAGGGAAGATGCTAGTTTAATGAGCTGAGTCCTGGGCTGAATATAAATATCTTCCAACCATCACTTTTCTGTTCTCAGGCTGCCCTCCTGGGGCAGGAGCACAGTGCACATATCTGGGCAGTCTAGGACACCATAGTGAAGTTGTGATGTCTTCCAGAGGGAGAAGGGCAAGAAACATGCCTGCTGCAGGGACTCTTCTGCCAATAATCCTCTGTTCTCGTCTGCAGAGGACACTGGAAGCTAAAACCACCAAATAATACAATATAGGTCATGGCACAGCCGTCCTTCAGTTCAGCAGCAGTATCCTCTGGTGACAACTAGTTTGTGTTAAAATACAATGAATGGAAAGAAACGGTGCTAGAACTAATGACACCTGTTACCAGCCTGTACCCCACGCCTGGGCTGGCATGCAGCTGGCCAGAATGCTTCTAACTCACTCCCAAGCCTGTGGCAGATATTATGCATAACTGAGCCCAGTGTTCCTTCTGGACCCTTATAACCCCGGGGTGGAGGTACTGTTGATGCTCTAAGATTGGAGCCCATCACTACGTGATCGCTGTTCTCTCCTCTTGCTGTCCTCCCAACAGCTGCCAATCCTAGGTCCTTGATTGCTGCGTACCGTGTGGACGTTCTGCACTCAATGGACTCAAAAGGAATTTTAAAGTCTGATTTTTGGGTAAAACTTTTACTTGAGATCTTGTTATCCACATAGAACGTCATTGGGTTTTCTTATTCTGTACAGGAATGTAAACAGATTCATAGGTTGTCACTCGAAGTATTAATGGTATTTCTTTCTGATTTGGTTTACCTATGGTTTTGTTTATTCAATTTTCTTTTTACTACCTGATTACTCCAGATGTAGGGGACAAAAAATTAAATTTATCTTTGGAAATGTGTCAGCTGTGAGTATAGGTTTCCATTTGGGAGATGAAAAGGTTCTGGAACCGGATAGTAGTGATGGTTGTACAACATCATGAATGCACTTAATGCCTCTGAATTGTACTTTAAATGGTTCGAATGATAAATTTTAAGTTGTATAGTTTTTAACCACAATTCCAAAACTGTGTTGGCCTGTTTTGTATCATGTGAATTTTAACTGAAAAAAGCTATTAAATAAATATAACAAAAAATATCAGAGCTGAAAAAAAATGTGTCCATCATTGCCTCCAAAGACACACAATATCCTATTTTATCCTACAAAATTGGAGGAAGGTCAAGAGAGGGTAGGAGTAAATATAAAGTGATAATAACGGAATGTATTAGTTTTCTATTGCTATATAATAAATTACTCCCAAATTTAACAGCTTAAAACAATGAAGATTTGTTATATTAAATATTGTATGAGAGTCAGAAGTTTAGGAGTGGTTTACCTGGGTGGTTCTGGCTCAGGGTCTCTTATGGAATCATATTGAAGCAATTGTCTGGGGCGACATTCCTCTGAGTGGATCACAACAATCTGTGGAAAATTCTTGAAGAGGGGAATAACAGACCACCTTACCTGCCTCCTGAGAAACCTGTATGCAGGTCAAGAAGCAACAGTTAGAACCGGATATAGAACAACAGACTAGTTCAAAATTGGGAGAGGAGTACGTCAAGACTACATTGTCCCCCTGCTTATTTAACTTCTACTCAGAGCACATCATGCAAAATGCCAGGCTGGATGAATCACAAGCTGGAGCCAAGATTTCCAGGAGGAATATCTACAACTTCAGATATGCAGATGACACCACCCTAATGGCAGAAAGCAAAGAGGAACTAAAGAGCCTATTGATGAGGGTGAAAGAGGAGAGTGAAAAAGCTGGCTTAAAACTCAGCATTCAGCAAACTAAGATCATAGCATCCAATCCCATCACTTCATGGCAAATAGATGGGGGAAAAGTGAAAAAAATGACAGACTTTATTCTCCTGGGCTCCAAAATCACTGCAGATGGCAGCCATGAAATTAAAAGATGCTTGCTCCTTGGAAGAAAAGCTGTGACCAACATAGACAGCATATTAAAAAGCAGAGACATCACTTTGCTGACAAAGGTCTATATAGTCAGAGCTATGTTTCTTCCAGTAGTCATGTATGGATGTGAGAGTTGGGTCATATAGAAGGCTGAGTGCTGATAAATTGATGCTTTTGAACTGTGGTGCTGGAAAAGACTCTTGAGAGTCCCTTGGACAGCAAGGAGATCAAACCAATCAATCCTAAAGGAGATCAACCATTTAGGATATTCATTTGAAGGAATGATGCTGAAGCTCCAATACTTTGGCCACCTGATGCAAAAAGCTACTCTGATGCTGGGAAAGACTGAAGACAGGAGGAGAAGGGGATGACAAAGGATGAACTGGTTGGATGGCATCACTGACTCAATGGACAGGAATCTGAGCAAGTTCCAGGAGAGGATGAAGGACAGGGAAGTCTGGTGTGCTGCAGTCCATGGGGGTCGCAAAGAGTTGGACATGACTGAGCAACTGAACAACAGTCCTCTGAAGGCTTGACTGGAGTTGGAGAACCCACTTCCAAGATGACACTCACAAGGCTTTTGGCTGGAGGCCTCAGTTCCCTGCTCTGTGGGCCTCTCCATGGGCTGAGTTATAGTCTCACACATGGTAGCAAGCTTCCAGCAGAACCAGAAATCCAAAGAGAGTAAGAGGGAGCTGCAGTACCTTTTATAACCTGGTCTCCAAAAGTGTGTACCATCTCCTCCACCTTTTTTCACTTCCTTAAAACCGAGTCACAAAGTCCAACCCATACACAGAGGAGGAGAATTAGGCTCCGCCTCTTAAGAGAGGTGTTCGATTTGGAAGTGGATACATTTGACACCACTACAGACAGCAGAGGAGAATGGGCACAGGTAGCTTCCTGGGGAATAAAGTGTCGACCCAAGCCCACGTGCATTTGCAAATGCTGCTATTTGAAGAGAAAGAGTAGAAAAAGCATCCAGCTTTGCTCTTTTGTGGCAGGATGACCATGGACCTTTTCTGTGCCTCACTTTTCCCTTGGTGACATGATGGGTTGGAGGAGAAAATCCCTAACTTCCCTTACACCCCTAGCATCCAGAACCGTGCCTGGCACAGAGGAGATGTTCATTACATGTCAGCTGATTGACTCTCAACTGACTGAATTCTAATGCAAGGGTAAGACATAATAGTGCTAAACATAGCCTGAGGCTGTGCTCAGTCTTTGAGAAAAGAACTAATCTGGTGATGGAAGCCAGCTCAGTGCTTTCCTTGTGGGGGAAGGATACTGACTAGGGAGGGAAACGCTGAAACTTACTAGGAATCAAAAAATTCTCTGTATCTTGATCTAGTGGTCTTTCCATGGGTGTATCCATACATAAAAATGCACTGAGAGGTCTTGTATGCTTGATGCACTTTATGGTTTATATGTTATATGTAATTTAAGAGTGCTTTATAACAAAAATACCTGCCCTTAGAGCACAGAGCTCACTACCTACTTACCTCCTAAGTCACCATAATGTACCTGGAACATACAAACATCTGTAAAAAACAAACAAACAAACATTCTAAATAAGGAAATCTACTGTTTAAAGAAGACTTTTGTGAATCCTTTTGGAAACACAAATTTAGGATTTTTTATTTACAAAACCTGAATACATTGAGTTAGATTTCCTTGATGAAAGTGAAAGAGGAGAATGAAAAAGCTGGCTTAAAGCTCAACATTCAGAAAACTAAGATCATGACATCTGGTCCCATCACTTCATGGGAAATAGATGGGGAAACAGTGGAAACAGTGTCAGACTTTATTTTTGGGGGCTCCAAAATCACTGCAGATGGTGATTATAGCCATGAAATTAAAAGATGCTTACTCCTTGGAAGGAAAGTTATGGCTAACCTAGATAGCATATTAAAAAGCAGAGATATTACTTTGCCAACAAAGGTCCATCTAGTCAAGGCTATGGTTTTTCCAGCAGTCATGTATGGATGTGAGAGTTGGACTGTGAAGTAACCTGAGTGCCGAAGAACTGATGCTTTTGAACTGTGGTGTTGGAGAAGACTCT
The DNA here is from genome assembly GCF_023091745.1 of Budorcas taxicolor. Classification (NCBI taxonomy): domain Eukaryota; kingdom Metazoa; phylum Chordata; class Mammalia; order Artiodactyla; family Bovidae; genus Budorcas; species Budorcas taxicolor. The sequence continues at coordinate 10,047,873 of NC_068919.1, read as the reverse complement.
TGAGAGTCCCTTGGACTGCAAGGAGATCCAACCAGTCCATCCTAAAGGAGATCAGTCCTGGGTGTTCTTTGGAAGGAATGATGCTAAAGCTGAAACTCCAGTACTTTGGCCACCTCATGCGAAGAGTTGAAAAGGCTCTGATGCTGGGAGGGTTTGGGGGCAGGAGGAGAAGGGGACGACAGAGGATGAGATGGCTGGATGGCATCACTGACTCGATGGATGTAAATTTGAGTGAACCCCGGGAGTTGGTGATGGACAGGGAGGCCTGGCGTGCTGCGATTCATGGGGTTGCAAAGAGTCGGACAGGACTGAGTGACTGTACTGAACTAAACTGAAACTGACATTTGCTACCCTGAAGTCGTGACACCCTCGGATCGGTGCTGGGGGAGGCAGGTATAGAGACTAGGAAATGGCACTAACTGAGGGTATGGCTTGGGGCTTATTGTATTCTGTAGTACCAGGTTATTTCCAGCTCAACAATTTTTAAGAAAATTCCAGCCAACACTAAATGTATTCAAGTAGTAATTATCCTTCCCAATCACCACTTAAGCTTTAAAATCTATTTTTTGTCCAAGCGCAGAAGAGTTTTCACTTTGGTAGATTGGTTCATTTTCAGGCCGCTGAGAGACCAGTCTGCTCACTGTGTCTTCACCCCTTACTGATCACGGGAGCACGTGGGTTTGACTGACAGGGACGTACCTGCCACACGCCTTTCATCTTTGCCCTGTTGCCGTGGGCGCCACCCACCAGATGACACAAAGCAGCGGAGGAGAGCAGGGCTCACGCTGCCCTGGGCCTGATGTCAGGGCTCTGTGACTGTCAGGAACCTGAAGAGACAGCTTCATTCCCAAACTAATTCACTCAGGGTAGCAATTGTTGAGCTTAAGATATTTCATGTAATATCCTTTATTATTTTTCTGATAATAATCTTCATTTTAATCCCATTAGTGAAGTATAGATGATCTCAGAACTGATATCCTAAAGGAGCAGAACTTCCCCCCCAGCCCCACCCAGGTCTCAACAGAGGGCCTGGACACAGAAGGGCTGGTGTGCCGTCAATCACATCACGAGGCAGCCACCAGCCTCTTATTCGCACCAGGGTCTTGCAGAGCAAAGGGGATAAACATAAACACACATGCGCCACCCACGCCCCACCCGGGGTGAACAGGACTGACTGCAGTTTTATTTACATTAAATGAATCAAGTGAAAGCCTAGACTGCCCTTGCGCCAGGATGTTGTAGTTCTTGTTGCTGGGCTCATTCACGTCCGCACCGTGATAGGTACTGGAGGCCGGGACCAGGGCAGCGGATGGCAGCGAGGTGGTGCGGGGGCACTGAATCAGACCCCACTCCCAGGAAGCTCACCCGCCGGGGAGCACAGGCGGGAGCCCAGCAGACAGGAGGAGGACAGGGTCCTGGGCCGGCAGAAGGGAACTGGAGGGGCTCAGAGGTAGTGCTCCTCCGCGCCCGGCAAGGGAATTCATTTGACCTTAAATGTGAGCTGCTCATTTTTGTTCCACTAATGAGAGCAGTGAGTTTGCTCTATATAAACTATCTTTACATTTGATTAGAGGAGCCCCTGCTCTGCTAGGGGAAGCGCTGGTTTGGTATGAAAACATCATTTTGGGGGCTACACAAGAGGACCTCTGGTTTTTCCTGGTTCTTAAGCCAGGGCTTGAGTGAAAAGCTTTGGATTTAATGCATGCAAGTGATGGGCATATGCAGCCTCCACATCCAGGAGGAGATGGGTCCTTTGCCGTGGGACCTGCCTGAGTTCTATTACCGAGGCCCAAAGGTAATCCTTCCCTGCAAAGACATGGCTCCCTGGCCAGCCAGAGCCAGGAGGGCGCACATGGCACCTTACGGTCCCCCCCAGATCTCTGTGGCCCCCATAGGCCCTTTCACTGCTGAATGTCTTAGCATGCTGCTGCCGCCGCCGCTGTTTCATCACTTGGTCGTGTCCAAATCTTTGTGGCCCCATGGACTGTAGCCCGCCAGGCTCCTCTGTCCATGGGATTTCCCAGGCGAGAATACTGGAGTGGGTTGCCATTCCCTTCTCCAGGGGGTCCTCCCGACACAGGGATCGAACCTGCATCTCCTGCTTGGCAAGCAGATCCTTCACCACTGAGCCACCTGGAAATACATGTCTTAACATGGTGCTTTTCCTTAAATTCACAAATCTTTACTAGAATAAATAATTTAAAGGGATGCTTTTTTTTTTTAACCACTGGGGTAAGGGGGAAACTAATGCAATGGGTTGTCATAAAAATACAATAATGCTCTTAATAAATACACGCAGTAAGTACTCAGTAAATAAATAAATTGCTCTTAAATTAGCTCTCAGAACTGCTCCTGGCCTGGAAGGAAAGAGTATTGGAGAGTTAATAACTTTTGTAGTAAATGATTCCGTGTTACCCATGCCAGGGCTGTGACTTTGGCAGCCCTGGCCTGGAGACAAGGGAACTCCCCGAGGGCGGGCCCGCTGGTTCCCTGTGTGCCCAGGCCCCACAGGGGTGCTGGGCGACGCGCCACCTGACTGGTGACTACTGGTCCTCCCCGCCTGCCATTTCCTCCAAGAAGAATCACAGCTGCACTCTTCTTCTCACAGTTTGTTTTGCTCGTGTGCCTGGAGACCCCAAAGCAAGGGAAGCATTCAAAACGAGATAAACGTATAAACACGAGAAGAAACCAACACACACATCCTCTGCAATACAGTCGGGAAATCACACGGGATCTGACCAAAGGAAGAAGCCAGGAAAGTCAATAAACAAGCTGGAGGAGACGCAATGTACAGAGATGAAATGTTTAGAAGAAATAAACACTGAGAGGAGGGAAAAAGAGGCAACACGGAAGTTCTTGAGTTAAAAAGTCTCCTAAGCCTCTATTTCCAGGATTGTATCTGAGGTCCCAGGGATCAGAAAGTCACCCTCCCAGGAGACTCTGTGTCACGAATGCCTCGAAATTTCTCCTCTCTGCCTCATAGCCCTCTCTCACCCCCTCGGCGCCCACATGGGCCTTGTTCTGGGTCGTGTAATTTTCAGGGATGCCATGTTTTTCTAGTTATTGAGGCAAGGCGAGGAATCAACCTTCCTTGAGGACACGCTGTATGCCAGACACCGTTTTTGACTTTTTACAATGGCTACCAAATTGCTCTCAGTAATATTTCATCGTGAGATAAATGGTTTTACCGAATTTGCATAAAGTCTCACAGCCAGTAGAGTTGGAACTGAAATCAAGTTTGCTTTTAAAAAGCCTCTACCCCCTACTCTGTTTCTCTGTAACCTCTAGTCCCCAGGTTCCTTCCCGTCCCTGTGTCCTGTGCCTTTAAGGATCATTTGCAGGGAGTCCTGTTCTGACTATTTAGGGCTGAGGAGCCTCAGGTGAGTGACACTCAAAACTAGAGTCAGATGGTCAGCTCGGCACAGCGCTGGGATGCGTGGAGGTCAGAGAAGGCTGTGAAGAGACAGGTACGGCAGTTCAGCAAGAGCTGTGAGAGTCAGAGGGTGAAAAGCTAACGGGAAGCTTAGAGAATAAAACACAGTTGAAAGGAGTTGGAATTCGTCAGCCTGGAGAGGAAGTTTATTAATGTTTTTTCATATATTTCATAGGAAAATCGCCTTCCCCCACGCAGGTCTCTGCGGCTGGTGACCGTCTTCCCAGTGAACGCACAGACAGAACCCACAGCACAGTGCCCAGAGGAGGAGAGGAGGCCAACAGGTGGGTTCTCAAAACACCCTGAAGCTTCTGATGAGGGTGCTGGCTGGACCGTGGAATTTAACATCCTGTCTTGTTCTGTGACCAGCACTTGTTTCTGCATCAACTGGTCTCTAGTTACAGTCAGTTACCATCTTGCTGAATGCTGGAAGGGGATGTGGTTCTCACTAGCAACCCTGAATACTGTCTTTTAAATAACGTCAGTAGAACCCCATTCCTTCTCTGTGTTTAGGGCTCTGAGATGAAGTATAACAAACACTTGGGAAACAGATACTCTGTAAAGTTCTGTTTGTAATGATTTCTCTTTGGGGTTTGGGATGAAAGAAGGTAATGCAGAGGTTAGCCTGTTTATGTGGACTTTCTTATGAGGAATATTGCTTTATGAGGATCTCGCCTTAAAAAGAGGAATGCAAATAATGACTGTGGTTCAGATGGTATATTTTGGTTTAAATTGTTACATAGAGAGCTCTGTGTTGGTCAGCAGGACCTGGTTAGAGACATGCTTTGATTTCTGTAGTTAATTAAACATTGTTGCCTTAAGTCAAAAGTTAAGTGGCTGAGCCATAGTAAATTACGCTCCCAACTCCTCATATGGGCTGGGATGGAAAGATGTTCGTGAGAGGTCAATCTCTGCTTCTTATACAGCGGTGGGGGGCGTCTCCCCCTGAAGGCAGGGTCTGGTCTGATGCTGAAGGAGGGCGGGGCTGCTGCAAGCTTTCAAGTTAAGCCATCGCACTGACCACCCCAGGGCACAGCCACCCCGTCACCACGCAGAGCCGAGTCAGGGTGTACTTAGTCCATCCTGGATGAGGAGGAAGGGCACTTTTGAGACAGGATGGCAGGGTGGAGTGAGCAGAGGTGCCATCACCCTCTTTTCCTTTGTCACTGATGTTTTACACAGAACACCAGTAGTGACTAGAGCTTGACCTTTTCCTAGTACTTAGTACCGTATGATTTCAAAATTCTCGCTGCTTTGACAGGCTTTAGAATGGTGCATTGTTTTGTCTTTCTTTCAGTGCCAGGAGATTGCACTTTCTCATATATTTATTGGTTCCTATGGCTCTTTTTTGAGTGGCCTGATCTGATCCCACTTCCTCCCCCCTCCAATTTCCCTGGCCCTGTCATGGAGGCGGAGAGGGGGGAGTGGGGTGGAACAGTAGCTCTAGCTGAGGTTCGTGCAAGGCAAAGCCAGCCTTTGGACCTGAACCATCATCTCAGCTGAAGCTGCCAGCCCTCCCATTTCTAGATGGTGCATTTCAAGTGGTCCTTGCTTTATTCTCTGTCTTTGGAACCATGTTAGGAGGCAGGTAAAAGAGGAGGAGAGGGGCGGGCAGGATCCTTTTCTTTTCTCATGGACAGAGCCAAACTGAGACTTGTGAGCACCCTCGGAAGGCTAATAATTTGGCGCTCTTCAAAGTGATGTTCTTTCAATATTGGAATATTAATATTGGGATCGGAGCACTGGGGGAAGGGGCAGGGGGGTGCTGGAGAGGCAGGGTCACTGGCAGCTGCTCAGTCACGGCCCCTGTGACCCCAAACTCAGCAAGTCCAGCCCCAGTGGCATACCCCTCTTGGCAAAACCAAAGCCCTAGAGGTGACTGGCTCTCCCTTCTCAGAGGCAGTTTAGCAACCCTTGGCTTCTTATAAAGCATACCACTTGGGGTGATCTCAACCCCCAAGGGCCACAGCCCGCCCAACCCCACACAGAAGCAGATTCTGGCGACCACATCTGTCTCCCTGGCGACCAGGCTTTCATACCTTGGGACCCTCACCCAGGGGCTCGTCCATCCCTGAGTCTGGAGTTACTCTGACGGGGGCCCCAAAGCCCCTTTCCTCCAAGCCAGCCTCAGCGGAGGAGGCCATTGCCCTCTGGATAAACAACTTATTATAACTGAAAACTCCCATTCCACTTTCAGCCTCTCCCTTTCCAGTATGAATAACCCCAGTGCCTTTCATCTGACTCAGCACTTCTGTCAGCTCTTCCAACCTGCCGGCAAGCCCATGATTCCAGGCTTGACCCGGGCGGGTCTCCTGGCATCCGTTCCCTCCCTCCTCTCTCTGCTCTTTGCTGGACTAGCTCATCTTTCAGGTGTAAACTTAAAGGTTTCGATCCCTGGGAAGGTGTCCCTTTGGCCCTGCTACACTGGAACTCTGTTCCGGACTTGCCCCTCTCCTGTAAAAGAGAACACCACACTTATTGCTATTCGTGTATAAATGTCTGTCTTCCCCACTAGGCAGACGTCTCCTGTCTGGTTTGTTTCAGGGAACATCTTTGTCTTATCTAGCATGCTTGGCACTTAGACAGGACTTACTGAATGAATGTTCCGTTTGTTAAATTCAAAGGACATACCTTCTGATTTCAGGATGACCATGCAGTCCCTGACTTCAAAGAACAGCCCCCGTCCCCACCCCTCCCACCAACCTGCAGACCATGTTTACTCAGCCTGATGGCAGCCTCGCCCCACTGCCTGCTCCGAGGAAGCATGTGTCTGCAGCCTTGGCTATCTTCAAAGGGTTTTGTTTGGATCAGCTGGAAGGACTTCAGCACCTTCATCAAATCAGGATGAACATTACATTGTCCAGACTCCTCAGGCAGGTTTTGTTTACCCTGGGATCGCCTCCAAGATATCAGCTGATGGCTTCAAATGCTTTTTATGGCCTCACATTTGGACAGACTCAGATTTTCCTCCTTCACCTTTCAAACCTTCCCTAAGATTTTCTCCCTTCCTTTTTCAAGCTTTGTTGTAAATGCTTTTCCCCACATGACTTTCCCTGCAGACCACTGGCTACATAGCTTCCACCTAGTGCTGTGAAGTCCAGCGATGGCAGGGACTAGCTGCAAAGGGCAAGTGGCATGTTTGCTGATGCTCCTTAGTTATCCATCCATCTTTTCCCCGTTCACAGCGTGGAAGTTGGTGGTTTTTTGGTGCAGACACAGTGGAGGTAAACCAATGGTTTCCTGAAGGAAAGTGGAGTGGGAAATTTAATTTTAAGGTGGGGGTTGCGGTTAATAGAGATCCAAGTTCAGTCACCACGTGCAGACTAGAATAGCATGAACCTCAGGGGAAAGTGTTAAGGCACACATATACTTAGGGGACTTCCCTGGAGGTCTAGTGCTTAAGACCCTGTGCTTCAGAAGGACACAGGTTCAATCCCTGGTCAGGTAACTAAGATTTTGCATGCTACTGGAAAACACACACGCACAAGTATTTAAAATACACGTGTACATTTGATGGGCACCTACTACGTCTAGCATGTCTGGTAATGAAGATACATAAGCCACGGTCTTCACCCTCAAGAAGCCTACAGTGTTAAGACAGTGACAATGCCGAATGGTGAGTGCTGTGTGAAGGTACGGGAGGGCGGAGTCAAAGACAGGGAGAGTAGAACCATTTGGGTTGCATGCATGTCCCTGCCATGTGGCAATGGGACCTAGAAAGCCACTTTTAAAAAGCCTCAAGTCCCTGGGGCCCAAGGTCACAGGTATCTTCCTGGTCATCAAGATTCATTGGATAGCCTCATATTTTTCTCCCAGCTGGACTCAAACCAAGAGTCAGAAAACCACCCCCACACAATACCCCTGCCTCACATACTGATTACCTATTGCTGTGTAACAAATTACCACAAAATTACATGTAGAGAAAAAAAAATTTACTATTTTAATACAAAGAATGTTGCCTATCATCCACTTATATAAAGATCAAGTCATTAGCACCGCAGTTGCTGATTGACAGTGTATACCACAAAAGAAATGCAGAACGAGGCACTTTGTGCTTTGGGGGGAAAGGCCCCTGAGAAAGTTAGATACCTCTCAGGAAAACTTGTTTTGTGAACCTGGATTCTTGCATCTTCCCATACTTAGAAGAGCATTGACATCATTCACTGAGATAACTCATTAGTAGCATCTGCTGAGATGTCTTCTTGATTGCATGTGCCCCTCAGCCAAAATCACAGATAGACTGACCTTCTCCCGCTTCAGAGCAGCTCCTCAGAGCGATTGCAGAGGCCATCTCCCAGGCTATCTCCTCAGAAAGACTCAATTCACAGCTCTGACATGTTTTTAAAGTGGAATATAGTTGCTTTACAATGTCGTGTTTGTCCCTGCTGTACGACAAAGTTAATTGGCCGCGTGTATACACATGTCCCCTCGTCCTTGGATTTCCATCCCGTTTAGGTCACCACTGAGCGTTGAGTAGAGTTCCCGGCGCTGTATAGTTACCTATTTTATACACAGTATTATGTGTGCAGGCTAAGTCGCTTCAGTCCTGTCAACTCTTTGCAACCCTACGGACTGTAGCCCGCCAGGTTCCTCTGTCCATGGGGATTTTCCAGGCAAGGATACCAGAGTGGGTTGCCGTGCCCTCCTCCAGATCTTCCCGACCCAGGGATCGAACCCACGTCTCTTGTGCCGCCCGCATTGGCGGGCAGGGTCTTTACCACTAGCACTACCTGGGAAGCCGAGTAGAGTATATATACGCCGATCCTGACCTCCCAGCCCATCCCAACCATCCCCCTCCTTGGCATCCGTATCACAGCTCTTACGTCGCTTCTTTACGTAGTCAACAATCCCCTCCCGTTTCTGAGGGTCAGGAATCTGGGTCCATATTGCCTGGGTGCCCCAGGCCAAGGTTTCTCATGGGGTGGCCATCTTAACGAAGACGTGATTGAGCTGAGGAAGGAGAGTGGCAGGATTCAAGGGAGAGCCGAGGACCCACCTTAGACGCCATAATCTTTTATCACCTTCTTTACCGGAAGTGACATCCGTTACTTCCGCCACGTTCTGTGTGTTAGAAGTGAGTCACTAAATTCGGTCCATTCTCAAAAGGTGTGGTGCCAGGGGCAGGGATCCCGGGGGGCTATCTTTGAGGCTGCCCACTGTGCCCTCTCCCAGCCCTTTCTCCTCCCTTTCTCATTGCCACTTCAGGTTGTGGTGTGCTTATAAAAAAGGACTGGTGATTGCATCCCTCTTTTCTCTGTGTCACCAAGAGTGGGGAATGGCCTTGCATCATGTCAGCGTGTCAGGTTGGATGTTGTGCTTGTACAGATGGGGGACCCAGAGGCCTTGGTGGGACTGGCAAAGCCTCCCTCACCAGAGGCCAACTGCTGAATGGGAGGTGGAAAGCTTAGGAAGAGGTTGTTTCTGAATGTGTTTGGCTAGAGGAGAGTCATTTTTCCAATTATGACTTGACACCCCGATCTGTCCCTTGATGCTGCTAAGTCACCTACCGTATTATAAAGATCTACCATCCTGTGCCTCGTAACTCGAAGGCACAGGACTGAAGAGCTGACTTGCAGAAGAGTTCAGTTCCTCGTGCCATCTCAGGGCTAAGCCTTTCCCATGCGGTCACAGAGGCCAGACTGGCCTTGGTACCTTTCAGACCTTGCAAGCTCTGGCTCTGCGGCGTGGCATTGTCCCTCTAGTGCCCAGTCATTCTTGTCTCCCATGAATTCCCTACCAGCTCAGTCTGTCCTTGTCACCATCTTGGCTGAGAAGCGCTTAAGTCACAGCTAATTCATGGGGGCAGGCATGCTTATCCCAGGGTTTGGTCTTTAAGCTCCATAGTTACAAGGTGCCATAGGGAACAACAGTTGTTATAACACAATGGTGATTAATGAACTTACCCACTCCTCTTAAAAGGTGTCATGCAAATACCTCAACCCTAATTAAACCAGCCTCCTTACTATGCAGCCGCTGCCTCCTCTTAGTCAGTAATCCTCCAGCTGATTTCCAGTGTGTTAAAAATGCCAAATAAGATGCAGATCAAATTCACTTTCATGAAGTTGGAGGGTAAACTCACTAACAAAGGAGCTGGCAGAACTGGAGCCCATTAACAGCGGAGGGAAAATTGACAAGGATACTGACATAGACTCTTCAAAAGACGATGATTTGAATATCAAAGATGGGAGAAAAGCCCTAGGAAACTGATGAAACTCTGGAATATTTTTGCAAAAATATTCCTCTTTATCTTCCTGTCGTTGAATTTAAAATGAAGGAAGACATACTGCGTTATATAATTGTATCAAACAGTTAATGCCCAAGAAACACAACTCATTCTTTTGGTTAATCTAAGAATTAGTGCACAACTACACAAGTATATTTTATAAAATAGATAACATTTTGGTAATTTTTGGTTTTGTTCAAAAATGAAGTTCTAATCAAACCCGTTTCCTTACTATTTACTGTGACATTTTAGATAAGGTCAGTGACAGCAGTGATATGCGGCGGAAGGTAGAAAAGAAGAAAAAGGAATATTTTAAGCAGAGGCAACAGCTAACAGGATGTGGAATTGAACTTTTCCTGTTGTCTCAGGTGTTGGCTAGAGCTTCAAAGGTGAAGTCAATGTGTGGTAAGAATCCCCACATCTAAAATAGGTGCTAAGGATATCCCCCGGGACTTGTAAAGAAAAGGCTAGAGGTTCCTAAGGAGTTCTTTGTCAGAGGAGCAAGCTGTGCTTTTTCCTTCCCTCCCCAGGGGAAAGAGGATCCAGCCACACAAATCAAGCAAAGTGGGGAGACAAGGGAACCTCAGGGTTAGGGGTGCTTTGTAAGAAAGGGGTACAAACTTGCCTCTTCATTTCAGAGAAGCTTGTTGAGTGGTGAAAAGACATCAACTTGCATAGTATTAACACTGCTACCAGAGGGGAGGGTGCTCAGGGTCGTGGGAGGGCTTGCCATGCATCTCCTGGTGTTTGGGGTATGAAGGCTGACAAGCAGGAGGCTAGCTGGAGCTGGGTGACAGGGTCATCCCCTCACCTTCACGGCTGTAGGGATAGCAAGATGCATCTTTGCCATTTGAAAGGCTAGGAGTAGAGGAATCCCATGCTTGCTTTAGTCATTAGAGGGCTACCGTCCAGGGAAGCGAGTGGGGGTGGGGGGTTGAGCAGAGAGAGACTGAGAGATCAGCTGGAGAATGCAGTGTGGCACGTCCACAGAGTGGCAGTGGGAGAAGGTATCTCGGAAGTCCCGTTAATATGCCCTGCGGAAGAGCTGGACTGAGGATGCAGGGACTCCAGACCCTCACACAAAGGCCTCACACAGTGCACACGTGAAACATGATGACCTCTGTCCCTTTGCTCTCATTTTTCCTCATCTGTTCAGCCCTGCTGCTGCTGCTGCTAAGTCACGTCAGTCGTGTCCGACTCTGTGCGACCCCGTAGATGGCAGCCCACCAGGCTCCCCCGTCCCTGGGATTCTCCAGGCAAGAACACTGGAGTGGGTTGCCATTTCCTTCTCCAATGCATGAAAGTGAAAAGTGAAAGTGAAGTCGCTCAGTCGTGTCTGACTCTTCGAGACTCCGTGGACTGCAGCCTTCCAGGCTCCTCTGTCCATGGGATTTTCCAGGCAAGAGTACTGGAGTGGGGTGCCATCGCCTTCTCCGCTGTTCAGCCCTAGAGGATCCCAAAGCAGGAGGGGAAGGGGGAGAGAGGAGAAGGATGAAGGAACAGGCCATGCACCCATCCCCACGGCAGAGTCTTTAAAATTGTTATTGATTATTTTTGGCCGCCTGAGGTCTTCACTGTTGCATGCAGGCTTTCTCTAGCTGTGGTGTGTGGGGGCTACTCCCTTGTTGGGGTGCAGGGGCTTCTTATTGCAGTGGCTTCTCCTGTTGCGGCACATGGGCTCAGTTGCCCAGGAGCATGTGGAATCTTCCCAGACCAGAGATAGAACCATTGTCCCCTGCATTGACAGGCAGACTCCCAACCAGTGTACCACTAGGGAAGTTCCTGACTGCAGTGTCTTAACCCCCATGTCAGACCCTAGCCAGAGGGAGGGAAAGTGAAAATCACTCAGTCCCTCTTTGCAACCCCCTGGAATTTCCCAGGCCAGAAGACTGGAGTGGGTAAACTTTCCCTCTTTTTCCAACGCAGCGATCAAACCCAGGTCTCCTGCATTGCGGGCAGGTTCTTTACCAGCTGAACCACAAGGGAAGCCCAAGAATACTGGAGTGGGTAGCCTATCCCTTCTCCAGCGGATCTTCCCGACCCAGGGATCAAACCAGGGTCTCCTGCATTGCAGGCAGCTTCTTTACCAACTGAGCTATCAGGGAAACCCAAAGAGGGAGGGAAGAAACGGTAAGTTGGAGGTGAGACTCAAGTTTGAGTGTATATCAGTGCTTTTAAGATTCTAAATTGGAACTGTTATGGTATCTGAAATTGACTGAAGTTTTGAGATTCACTTAGAGAAATCACCAAAAAAACGAGAGAGTAGACACAGAGCTCATTTAAGGAGGGAAAAAAACACACACTCAAAAAACTGATGATGTGTTTGAGGAAGAGGAATATTCCAGTTTGCAACAGGGAAGTTTTTCTATTTCACAAATGTACTTACTCCTGGAATTTCATATCCAAGACAGCACTCCTGCCTTGAAATAACACACTGTCTAGCAGGAAAACTGGAAAGAAAGCAAATGATTACAACTCATGTCATATGGGAACGTGCAGGGCACTATGTGAACACAGAGGAGGGCCACTAACCTGATCCTAGGGGCTAGGCAAGGTTTTTAATGAGGTGACATCCTAGTTTTACAGAAAAGAAAGAGCTGAGCAGCAAAAGTGAGGAGTCTGGGGCGCAGAGAAAGATAGGTGGGGATGGGGGAGTGTTGAGGAGTTGACTTTCAGTTGTGCTGGTCATGTGTCAACTGAGAAAAAGAATGCACAACCTAAAAATTGAGAATTACATAAAGCAGACTTTAAACTGGGAGGCAGCCTCTCAGAGAGCTCTGAGGGACTCCTCCAAAGAGACTAGGGAGGAGCCAAAATATTACAAACAAGCACACCAAAAACAAGGTCATCAGAATCAAATACTTGCTGATAATGAAAGAAAAACTGAATATCCCAAGGAAATGAATTTAGCACTTTTCTGTATATGGGAAGATGCAGGAGTCTGGGCTGTTTGAAATCATTCCTGTGGTATGCACCGTAACCGTCTAGGTCAGAATCCTGCTTTTCTCCTTGGTGAATCCCCCAAGGGTGCACAGCTGGGGGTGACTGAAGTGGCTGGTGGCTGCAACACCATCTGTTTACTGACACAGCAGGCAACATTTTTCACCCATGAGAGTGAATACAGAGCCCTGCCTGTGGACGACAGATGGTGATTTGGCAACTTCAACCGAAAGCAGAGATTGGAGTCCTGTGGGTGGGTCACATGTTCCTGAACAAGCGCGTATAGAAAAGGCTGTGGATACAAGTTGGTCAGACTGGGGTGCATGTGAGAATGTCTGCCCCCAGGACCTCAGCACCTCAATCCTGTTCTAGGACCCTGGGGCAGGTAGGGACCTGAAGACTATAGCTGAACAGGTGAATCCCCCACGGAATGAATGTTCGCGGGCTTTAGCCCTTGAACTCAAAAAGAGGACCCCTAGCCCAAGTGGCCTAGGCTTCAGTAATATGGCCACACAGACTCTCTGGACCACGGTAGGCAGTTTTAAGGTTTAGATCCAACAGACTGAGTGCCCCCCTGTCTTCATCAGCCCTGGTGCAAGTCTTCATTCTGTCTTATCTCTTTCAGAGAGAGGCTAGGTGAACCCTAGAAAAGGCAGGCAGAAAAGATAAGGAAACAAAGAGAGGTTTATTCTGGTGCCTGGAGCATCGCTGATGAAAACTGAACCTTTATGGTGTGTGTTTTCCCAGCAGCAGGTGGCCTCTGGCTGACGCATTCCCCAGATACCCAGAAAGATAACCCTAAGAGGAGTCCAAGGGAAAGAAGGCACCAACTCCAAAGTGTGGGGCTCAAGAAAGGGTCTTGACTGTCATGTAACCATGTGCCAAACAGTTTCCTTCTAAGAGTTAGAGAACTCCCAAGAGAGATCCCCAGTGTTTTGAGGAATGAACAGAGGAAGAAAAATGGGGCATGAAAGGGGAGAAAATGAAACGGCAGGAGGGTGTGTTCCCACAGAAGTTGAGGGAAAGAGTTTAGAAAGTTGATGGATAGAAGAGCAGAAAAGTACCCATTGGATTTGGTGGTGTGGGGTGGTCACAGGCCACGGGGACAAAACCTGATCTAGGCCAGTGATGGATTCAGGAGCCCAAAGGCCCTGAGCTCAGGTCTGAGTGAGATGTAAGGAGCTAGAGGGAAGGGGAAGCCCTTTCCTGAAGGCTGCCTATGAAGAAAAGGCACTGGTGTGAGAGACAAGTGCCCGTAGGACTGCAATGGCATGAAGGAGGGCTTTCTCTTTGGGAAATCTGAGAGCCCCTTTGAATGATGATGGGGAAGCGGGAAGGAAAGGTCGAAGAAACAAGTCGTGACTGACAAAACCAGCACTCAGGAAGCAAGGAGGGAGGGATCTAGAAGAGAATGGGTAATTAGTCCTAGATAACAACAGGGACAGCCTCTCACTAAGCTAGGGGAAGGGCAAAGGGCAGAGGAGATAGGGTGGGTATAGATAAATGATAACTGGAGGGCCAGAGAGGTTGGTGTTTGTTTGCTTTCCTGGTGGTGAATAACATATCAATGAAAGCACTTAATGCTTTCAAAATATTTGTGAAAATATTTCATTTAATCCTCCCTACAAACCAAACAAGTCCTCTGGTTGGTTCCAAATCTCGGTACACCCCCCAGGGGTTCTATTACCCTTGGCTCTGGCTTGGTGCTGTCTCCTCCCACATGGTGAGAACTCGCTCAGACTAATCCAACAATGTGGGGAAACCCAAACACTGGCCCTCTTACAGCTGCTGCCATTGAGGGAATCCAAACAACAATGGGTTCTTTTCTACCTTGCCTCTGTGCCACAAATTTCTTGCCATTCAGTGGCAACCAGCACCAGTGTGTTGGTGAACCAGCAGGCAGTTGGTATTCTGATCTGTTGCAAAAAAAAGCCTTGACAAAATCCAGATCTGTATTTGATGCATGGTGCTACCTCTTGGCTATTCAGTTCACTCAGTTGTGTCCAACTCTTTGCCACCCCATGAATCGCAGCACACCAGGCCTCCCTGTCCATCACCAACTCCCGGAGTTCACTCAGATTCACGTCCATCAAGTCAGTGATGCCATCCAGCCATCTCATCCTTGGTCATCCCCTTCTCCTCCTGCCCCAAATCCCTCCCGGCATCAGAGTCTTTTCCAATGAGTCAACCCTTCGCATGAGGTGGCCAAAGTACTGGAGTTTCAGCTTTAGCATCATTCCTTCCAAAGAAATCCCAGGGCTGATCTCCTTCAGAATGGACTGGTTGGATCTGCCTGCAGTCCAAGGGACTCTCAAGCGTCTTCTCCAACACCACAGTTCAAAACCATCAATTCTTTGGTGCTCAGCCATCTTCACAGTCCAACTCTCACATCCATACATGACTACTGGAAAAACCATAGCCTTGACTAGACGGACCTTAGTTGGCAAAGTAATGTCTCTGCTTTTGAGGCTATAGTCAAGGAATACTCCGACTTAATGGGAGTTAAGACATGAGGTCTTAACTTGAAATGAGTTGAACTGAGGACACCTTGGTCAGTTACCCACTTCAGTTTCTTATAGCCTGTCAATGCTCAAAGAACCTGAGGCAGTAGCCATGCTCCATCAGTCTCGCAGATTCCAAGCGGTTGTTAGACCCACGGTCTTTCTCCTGGACTTTCTCCCATTCTCAGGAAGCACCATTTCAACCATTTCTGCAGTCCCCTAGATATTCATGATGGGAAAGAGGGGAGAGGGGCAAGGTGAAAATTGCAAAGCAAGTGAAAGGCTGAGAATTGCATTGGATCAGAAGAGCGTCCCTGTGGCTATCAAGTCAGGTGACATCCATCTGCTTTTATGCCAGTGTTTTGTAGGCTACTCTGAAAGAGAAATTTTGAAAATGTTTTGAGCCATACTGGCATCATTTGACCAAAAAGTCACATTTAAGACCAACGTTTATTGGAGTATGCTGCTAAGTCACGTCAGTCGTGTCCGACTCTGTGCGACCCCAAAGACGGCAGCCCACCAGGCTCCCCCATCCCTGGGATTCTCCAGGCAAGAACTCTGGAGTGGGTTGCCATTTCCTTCTCCAATGCATGAAAGTGAAAAGTGAAAGTGAAGTCGCTCAGTCGTATCCAACTTTTAGCGACCCCATGCACTGCAGCCTACCAGGCTCCTCCATCCATGGGAGTCTCCAGGCAAGAGTACTGGAATGGGTCGCCAGTGCCTTCTCCGTTTTTGGAGTATGTAGACATGTATTTGGGTTGTAGTTGTTATTTAGTTGCTAAGTTGTAGCTGACTCTCGTGGCCCCCTGGACTGTAACCAGCCAGGCTCCTTTGTGCCTGGAATTTCTCAGGCAAGAATACTGGAGTGCATTGCCGTTTCCTCCTCCAGGGGATCTTCCCAACCCAGGGATCAAACATGAGTCTCCTGTATTGCAGGCAGATTCTTTTACCACTGCACCACCAGGGAAGCCCCACATTTGGGTTACACGTTCTGATACATTTGTTAAGAAGGTTCATTATTTTATGGTCATACTTTATGCAGTCTATCAAGCAGGACTCTGACTGTTAAAAATGAAGCTCTTCCAGCTGAGATGGAAAGATTTAATGTGGATTCAGTATTCAACCTTGTGCCGAGTATCTTTAAACTTTCCAGTCCAGAAGAAGATTGAGGCTTTTTGACATTATGAATCAACAATGTGGTTAAAGGTCATAGGTTTAAATAATCTGACACAGTGTGGCTCTGATTTGTACATTCAAGAGGCAGATCCTTTTGACCCCAGAGCATAGGTGAAACTGCTAATCCAGATACGGAAGCTCCAGAAAGCAAAATCACTCTGTTTTGAAGGTGGCTGTTTGCCTTTGTGGTGTGCTTTAATGTAAACCAAACAGGTTCACCAGGCACCAACTAGGCAAGCAATAAAGCACAAGCTGGGACATTACACCTGCTTAGGGAAACCGACCTGATGACCTAGGGCAAGCAGCACAGGAGATCTTCCTGGCCTTCCCACATCACCTCCTATCCTTTCTTTCACTCCCATCCATTTCGGCAGCCAACCTGGCGGTCTTTCTGCACTCATTCCAGGCGCCATGTTAAGCGCACTGGACCCAGACTTGAGCTCCTCCAGGCTTGGGCCTTAGGCTCAGTCCAGGCAGGATGGACACACTGCCTCTGGCCCTCTTACTCTTGGCTGTTTCAGGAACCACCTGTCAGTACCTCCACTGGACAAGGCGCAGTTTCTCTGGAAAATAGCCAATAACTGCAGTAGTCTGTAACTCCTGAGCGGAACTGTGGGTCCTGTGCAACAGGTGGGTTGTGGCAGAGAGCCAACAAAACACATTTCTCCAAAAATGTTGAGATCCTCAGCATCGTTGCTCTTTTATTTTAAGTAGATGTCTCCCCAAAGAGGCCCTTTTGAATGCTATCATGTGGCTGGAGAAGTGCCTTTGTTCCCTGACTTTTGCACTAAAAACCCACATAGGCTCATTTTACATTTATTAAGCTCCTGATATACGCACATCATCACAAGTATGTCACTTGAAGTATGTCACTCTGATTCTCTCTGCTCCTTGAAAACCCTCCCCAGCTCCAGGGCAGAGCCAGTGCCACCCAGGCCCCATCTGCTTGGTGTCAAAAGCTCTTTTCCTCTCGTGAAAACTTCACATGACCATAGGTTTGTGCTTTTTTCCTTCACTTTGGAAGAAAAGAAAAACATGCAGGGTAAGAACACTGTTGGGCTTCCCAAGTGGCTCAGTATTTTAAAAAAAATCCACCTGCCAAACAGGAGACGTGGGTTTGATCCCCGGGTCAGGAAGATCGCCTGGAGAAGGAAATGGCAACCCACTCCAGTATTCTTGCCTGGAAAATCCCCACGGACAAGAGGAGCCTGGTGGGCTATAGTCCATGGGGTCGCAAAGAGTTGGACACAACTAAAGAATAAGAGCAACAAAGGACACAGTTGTGTTGTCAGAGACATTATTTGGCTTCTGGCTAACTCTTGATCTCATGGTGGGCAGAGAGAAGGCTTGGTAAAAATCAGCTCTGTTTCTCCTTTTTGTCAACTCAAGCTAAAAAAATGTAAACCAGCCAAGTCAGCAGAGCCTTTGCCCCCAAATGAAGGCATCTATGGTATCGAAGAATATTTATTTGAGACATTTCAACCTGGATTTCCAGTGAATGAATTGGAAGCAAGTGAGTAGATAAGATCTGGATGGAACCAGACTCTCTCCATTCACACAGTTCATTAGAAACCAGTGCCCCTTTTTTGGAGGATGGGTCTGGGCCTTGGAAGAAACCCTGCACCAGAAACCCTTTGGGTGTGCCCTGGACTGAAATGCTGTTTTGCTGGTCTTCAGCCTTGGAGTGGGCATCAAGACCGGGTTAACACTTCAGAGTAGAGTCTGGCATAGCAAAGTTCTCTCCTCCAAAATTACGACGCTAATAATCCAAAGTAGACTGTGGTGGCAGCTCAGGCAGCCAGCCCTACCTTAACAACACAGAGACACAGAAACACGTTTTATTTATAGTTTCTCTTGTGTTATATTTGATGGCCATTTCCTCTACAAAATACAGACTGACTGAGGCATAAACGTTTCTACTCATGATATGTGGTTCAAGACATGCTTAAAAGACTAAAGCTCATTTTGTTTGGACTCACACATCGATTACATTTCTAGCAGATGTAATATCCTGACTTTTCTCCATCTAAGTCAATCATACACGTGCTTTTGGCACCTTCATGGAGGGCAGTGTTTCAGGTTGGCACGTGGAAGCCTTAGTTGGGCTCCTTGCTGTGGGGAAAGTTCATTAAGGAGACACAGAACTGTGTGATAAGTGCTGATGTCAGCAACTGACTTCAAAATGCATTTTTTTTAAGCAGATGAATTGATAGGTAGACAGGATTTTTTAAAAAGTATTTGGTAACACATTTCTAGCAAAATGCTAATCGTGGAATCTACCTGATAGGTGTATGGGGGTTCACTGTACAATTTGCAACTTTTCTATATGTTTGAAATTTTTTGTAATAAGACACTGGGGAGAAAAATCCATGTAGCTCTGGCCACTGAAGAGAGCAAAGACGTTCTCTCAGCTCTCAGACTGGGAAGACCACAGGATATAATGATGTAGGTTTATTGAGTCCTCACTGCTCACTAAGCGCTTTATGTGTACTGTCTCATTTGTGCTCACAACCACCTATGAAGTACCATCCTCCTCACTTTGTAGATGGGACAGCAAAAGCTCAGAAAGCATGAGATGCTTGTCTAGAGTCACATAGCTGGTAAGTATCAGGTTCAGGATTTGAACCCAGGTCTGACTGCCTCCAGAACTCAAAGCTGTGACGAATGCACCACCCTTGAGCCCCAGATGTGAATGGCTGGTATGGTGCCTTGTGTTGGGAGGAAAGCATTTGATGCTTGGGGAAAGTGGGAGAAATGCCCCATGCTAGCCCTGCCTCCCCTTCTAATGGGTTTCAGATAGTTTTATTCTTTAATTGTCCTTTAATTAATAGACACCCAGACTGCCACCTGGGGATTTTATTCTGGCTTCATCTCTCTCACTTTTTTTTTCTCTCACTTTAAGCAAGAAGTTGATTTAAACAACAAGCTGCTTGGCTTGAAAACTATATAGAATGCATTCCTTTTAGAGTAATTATCTCCAGTTAAGGACAGATTGTCCTACATATGACAGCTACAAACAAAAATGTTATCAAATTGCCTGTGGTTTTACAACAATAAATGATAAAGTTCCACAACTGAACACACTGTGCAAGGATTTTTATTTCGTTTTTTGTTAAACAATGAAACAGCAAAATAACTTACTGGAATATAAAGATAAGAGCTGAAGAAGCATGCTACTAATGCAAAAGGAGAATTTCCACAGAACTAGAAAGTTTTCCCCATCCCATCTCTGCTTGAAATTGATCAAAACCCACCATGGGCTATTCAATTTTTTAAAAATGCAGCATGTTTATGCACATATGTCATTCCTAGATGTACAGTCAAAGAACAGGGAAAGGAAAATTAAATAGAGGAAATTGTTCTGTGGAAAGGATATGGTGGAAACAGATTGTGGTTTTCTAGTTGCGAACACACTCTTGGTCTGTAGGAACGAAGTTCTGGAGTCGAGTAGCAGGTTCCTTTTATTATTATTATTTATTTATTTATTTTTGGCTATGCTGGGTCTTGTTGCTGCTGGAGCTTTTCTCTAGTGCCCAGGCTTCTCATTACAGCGACTTCTCTTGTTGCGGAGCACGGGCACTGGGGCGCATGGGCTTTGGGAGTTGCGGCATACAGGCTCAGCAGCTGTGGCCCATGGGCTTGGTGGCTCCACCACACGTGGGATCCTCCTGAATAGGGGATCGAACCAGTGTCTCCTGCCTTGGCAGGTGGGTTCTTTACCACTGAGCCACAGAGAAGCCCAGAGTTTTCTTCTTAGTAGACACCTTATTTGCATCTTCACCCTCCATCTCCACCTGTGCAGGTGTGTCTGTTTCACTGACTGCTCATCAAATCAGAATCTGGTGTGTCTCCCCGAGAAAGCCTGGTGTTGACCACCAGCTTCCACTAGGTGGTATAAAAATGCCTCTTGACCTTAAACTGTGCCGCAGAACCTGCCGCCTCCAGGTTAATGTCATCCTTGTGTTCAGTTTTCACTCTTTCCTTAGGCTTTTTATCCACCTTTGTGAGTGGCCGAGTCTCCTCGGCTGTCACTTCACGAGACGGGAGCAGAACCACGTTGAATGAGCACCATCTGCTTCTGTGCCCATGGCCCTCATGGAGTTGCTTCCAGCTCTTTGTTGAAGAGATGAAATATGACGACACTCCCTGAATCGGATCCTTGCTGCCGTTTTCAGCTCTCTGGGCGTTCTCACTTCAAAGACCCTAAGCATCTCACGATTGAGGTATGAAGCCTTGCATGATGTCGAGGTAGGGGGTGGTGCCTGGCTGTCAGACCTGGGTACTGCTTCTCAGAGGGTCTAGGAATCCCTGCGCAGCCCTGGGGAGGCAGGAACACCAAGGCGAAGGAACTTAGGTCCACAAAATATGGTTGTCTTTCTCGGATTCCACTTGTTTGGGGAGTCTGTCCTCAATTTCCCCTTCCCTCTATCTTTTAAATGGAAGATATGAGGCTGCTTCCCAAAACCAGAGAAAAGGAATTTAAGCCCATAGATGGCTTTCCCACTTGCACGCCAACAACTCTCTGAGCCCCACCACCACCCTGGAGTAGACAGCCAGAGAGAAGGTTTTAAAAACCAGCGCCAGGGAAAGCAGGGAAGGAATGTCTCGGGGCTGGGCCTCTGGGTCTTCTCTGAGCTACTCCTCAGATAACCCCGAGGGCAGGCTGTCAAGGGAGCACTGCTGGGCTTTAATGCCCTCCAGGGACTCCGAGCCCAGGGTTCCAGCCAGCATTAGTGTTCTGATTTCTCAGGGAATGTATTTAGACTTCACTAGACTATTCAGTTTTAGGATGATGTGGGTAAGGCGTTGTGCACTTGGGGCTGAATACCAGCCTCTCTCATCCTGGCCTGAGATTCTCTGTCGGCATCTTCCCACCATTCTCCAAGGAAAGGTCAGGTCTAAGCCTGGCCCTTGGGCCCTTCGAAGTCGGAGCAATGGGGCATCAGACTGTAAAGGCTGTAAAAATGTTCAAAGGAATCTTAGGCCATCTAACCCTCTCTGTCTTTTTTTAAATTGTGGTAAAATATGCATGATGTAGAAGTTATCATTCTGACCATTTTGAAGTGTGCAATTCAGTCACACCAAATACATTCACAGGGTTCTTCAATCATCACCATTACTCATCTACAGAATTTGTTCAGCATCCCAAACTGGAACTCTGTACCCATTCAACAATACCCTCTTAAAAAAAAGGAAATCAACCAAAAAGGAGCAGGGCTGACCAAATGTCATGCAGGTAGGACAAGGGTTTACAATATCGGGATCAAAAGCTCTGACACATCATCTGATTTCTTTCTTTTTGTTTTAAATTTGACTGCAGCAGGTCTTAGTTGCAGCATGTGGGATCTATTTTCCTGACCAGGGATCAAACCCAGGCCTCCTGCATTGGGAGCAGAGTCTTAGCCACTGGACCACCAGGGATGTCCCCTGATTTCTTAAAACAGGATTTTGTACACACACACATACACACACTCCTATATTCATCTAGCACTCAGTTCCTTGTTCAGGAACCCACACTTCCGGAAGAATGCTGGCAAACAAGTATGTGTCCAAAAACAACAGACCAGATGATGGCAAGACACCTGGAAACCCCACCCCATAGAGAGGAAAGGAGCTGGCGATGGGGGATTCAGGACAGTGATGGGTGTTGTCTTCAAAAGGGGGTTAACATGTGGTGTGGAAGAGGCTGAACTCACCTGGCTTCTGAGGGCAGGACCGGAGGAGCACACGGGGCAGCAGCTGGGCCATTTCTATGGAAACACCGAAGATCTCTCTAGTAATTCAGTCAGCTACAGCAGCAGGCAGCGGAGGCTGGGGGCCCTGGGTCACCTGCGCCGACTCACTGGGGAGAGAATTCACGCAGCTGAGAAAGCGTCCCTTCCAACTCAGACGTGTCATGCGGGAGTCGGATGATGGCATCTGAGCCCAGGGCCCGCGCTGGCACCCAGCCTAGCACCGTCCATGCTCTCCTGGGGCAGAGTCCTGAAACAAAGGCTTTGGAACCATTCTATAGAAGGTGTTCATAGTTTTAATTGATGACACAATCGGGCACAGCATAGAAGGTTTGGACTATGTACTCTTTGAACTATATGTAGCTTGTGACCTGTCATGAAATCAATATATTCAGCAATTTTTAAAAAATGAAATAGAATGAATAGAGTATATCAGAGTACTATACACAGGGTGGGATAAATTTTAGGCATTTTTCTTTTTTTATTTGTTGTATTGAAGTATAATTGATTTACAATGTTGTGTTAGTTTCTGGTATACAGCAAAGTATTCAAAGCCTTCAGTTCAGCTTAGTTCAATTGCTCAGTCCTGTCGAACTCTTTGCGACCCCATGGATGGCAGCACTCCAGGTTTCCCTGTCCGTCACCAACTCCTGGAGCTTACTCAAACTCATTTCCATCGCATCGGTGATGCCATCCAACCATCTCATCCTCTGTTGTCCCCTTCTCCTCCACCTTCAGTCTTTCCCAGCATCAGGGTCTTTTCCAATGAGCTGGTTCTTTGTATCAGGTGGCCAAAGTATTGGCGTTTCAGCTTCAGCATCAGTCCTTCCAATGAATATTCAGGACTGATTTCCTTCAGGATTGACTGGTTGACTCTCAAAGCCTACGTATATATATATACACATAGGTTTCCTCAATGACTCAGAGTGTAAAGAATCTGCCTGCAATGCAGGAGACACAAGTTTGATCCCTGCATCGGGAAGATCCCCTGGAGAAAGAAATGGCAACCCATTCTAGTATTCTTGCCTGAAAATTCCCAAGTACAGAGGATCCTGGTGGGTCCAAAGAGTCGCAAAGAGGTGAAAACAACTGAACATACAAACATATATATATATTCAGATTCTTTTCTATTGTAGATCATTACAAGATACTGAATATAATTCCCTGTGTAAAACAGTAGAGGCTCGATGGATATCCGTTCTACACATACCAGTTTGCATCTGCTGACTCCTGCCACCTTCCCCCCCGGCAACCGCAAGTCTGCTGTTTATGTATGTAGGTCTGTTTCTTTCTTGTAGGTTAAGTTCATTTGTGTCACTTTTTAGATTCCACATATAAGTAATGTCACATGGTATCAGCATTTGTCTTTCCGATTTACTTCCCTTGGTATGATAATCTCTAAGTTCGTCCATGTTGCTCCGAATGGCATCATTTCATACTTGTTTATGGTTGAGGAGTATTCCACTGTATGTAGGTATATATATGTATATGCACATACATCACATCATCTTTATCCATCAGTAGTTTCCAAGAAATACTTTTGGTTATATTGTCTGTGAGTGTGTGTGTATACAAGGTCAATGTAAAATCTATATTCTACCATACAGGCTTTGGCCACCTGATGCGAAGAACTGACTCATCGGAAAAGACCCTGATGCTGGGAAAGATTGAAGGCGGGAGGAGAAGGGGATGAGAGAGGATGAGACGGTTGGATGGCATCACCGACTCAATGGATGTGAGTTTGAGTAAGCTCCAGGAATTGGTGATGGACAGGGAAGCCTGGCGTCCTGCAGGCCATGGGGTTGCAGAGAGTTGGACACAACTGAGCAACTGAACTGACTGACCATGGGTTTAATTTTCCCTAGTATAAAATTTTTGACTTAATGCAAAGCATAGAACAGATGTGCTAGAGTCTTAGAACTGGGTCACAAGTTGCTAGAAAGGTCACGTGCTAGATTAGAGAGGTAACAGTCTCCGCCAGGCAAGGCAGCTCTGACTGCTTGCTTTCTTGGCCCTGGACACAGTTACGCTCGTGTCTGTGGTCCTGCAGTTGGCCCCACAGGGTAACCAAGTGCTTGGCTGAGAGCAATCGAAAACCTCTGCACACCTGAGGAGCAGACAGAACAGCAGGCCTGACATTTTGGTAAAATCTTCCTTTCACACAAGGGACTGTGGTAAAAATAAATTTTGATCCTCAGACAGTAATGAGAAGCAAACCCTGGAGACAGAAAACCGAGGGTTTTATGCAACCCTTCTTCCCCGTCTCCACAGAGATGCCCACACCTGTGTGCAATCGCTTTACTCTCTCTTCTCTTAAATCAGGGTCTTCTGTCTTCCTGGGACAGGACTGTGAGCACATATGCAGGGGGCTTTAATTAAAAGGGAACTGCCCAGAAAACAACAAAACTCTGTAAACCAATTATCCTTCAATAAAAATATAAATTAAAAAATGAGGGGAACTGCTAAGTAGTCGAGAGGGTTTTGAATGGATAGGCATGTTATGGAGTGCAACATTTTGGACCATGATGCACAGGAGGATGTCTATGGTAAGACCAAGAGATATAATACACACACACACAATGTCTCCCAAACTAAAGGAAGCTGCTGCCAGATTTCCGCTGAACCCTTTCTGTAATGCAGACATGGTATAACAGATCTGTTTTTGTGTGTCCGACATCCCTTAACATATGTGATTTCAGCATCCACCTTCCTCCACTTCCTGCAGACAGTTGTTCCTGTCCTGCTGCCATTCCATGTGGTTGTCGTGGGACTGCCAATCACAATGTCTTGCCCCATCTCTCTGGACTCTATGGCTGGTTCATGGAAAAGGCAACAGACCCAAGCTGGGCCAGTCAGGGGTTTTCCTTATATATTATAATAAAGCAGTAGGCAAGAACTCAGTTTTTCCCTATGGGAAAAGGAGGAGTTTTTTCCCATAGGGAGCTATAGGTTAGAGCTGCCTTTGGCCTCATTTTCCTCCAGTCGTGCAGAGGAAGACAATGGACACTGTGATCTCTCAAGAACTCTGAGGACACTCTTGCTACTTCGGCCAGTTCTGCTGCCCAGCACCCAGCCTACTTTACCTGCATGGACAGACAGATGGAGGAGCAGTGTGTGGTGGGGCAAGAGGTATTTGCTTGTTGCTTAGGCTAGTATGAGTTGCTTTCTGTAACTCACATCTGAAAGAGTTGCTTCAGCCTGCATATGATGAAGCAGGTACAGGATTTAGAGTGACGACCTGTGTTTGAAGCTGAGAGCTGATTCTTATTAACCGTGTTCAAGATATCTAACTTGTCCAGACCTCAGTCTCATCATCTGTACAGTACACAAGGTATTCATGAAGTTTAAATGAGCTAATTGTGTGAAAGTGCTTGTGTAATGAAACTGTCATCTGAATGTTAAAGTAATTACTAATCTAAGCGCCTTTCTCCTACAAGCTAAAGGGGGGCTGGCAGTCTCCCTCATGACCCTCCCAGCCAATCCACTCTACCCGAAGAAACCACTGTTCTGACCCATGTCATTAGAGATTATCAGAAAACCTGGGTTTGAATACCAGTGCTGCTAATTATTAATAGTATGACTAACTTCTTTGAACTGTAGTATTATCATCAGTAAAATGGAGTTAATTTTAAAAGGAAAACCTTTGGAGAGCAGTTGAAAATTTGCTAGGCTTTCTAATATAAGTTTTCCAACAAGGATCCTTATAATGTGGTCTTTTAAGGAATAAGTGGTTTATTTCTCTGCTATGAGACCATTGAGGGCAGGTGCTTGGGTTGGTGGGTGGCTTAGGCACCAGGTCTGATAGCGACTCGTGGATTTTAAGACCATTACAATCTGCATCAACTTAACCAACAGGAAAGGGGAGAAGAGCATGGAGGAGTTAGCTCCAGTTAAGTGTGGTTAACTCTTGCTCAGGGTCCATTAGTGGAGGCGTAGACATGTGAGCCCACCTGGCTCAAGGGAGGCTGGGAAATGTAGTCACAGGCTGGACAGCCATGTTCCAGCTACAACACTTGCCAGCCAAGAGGGTAAAAACAGATTTCAGAGGAGAGCTACTGCACAAGGATTAAATAATTGCATTTAAGGTGTTTAGAATATTCCAGAACACAGGGTCGTACCAAATATGAGCTGTTTAGCATTGTTAATTCTCATGCAGTAGAAAATTAAGAAAGAAAGTTTTTCCTCAAACTGGGCTACAAAATGGCTCTTTCTAGGAAAACTATTTCTCATCTCAAGATTATATTCTGCCAGGTTCTCTTGGCAGCTCTCGGCACATCACTCAACCCCTTCTCTCTAAGGGCCTCCATTTGTCTGCCCTGAAGAGCTTCTAAAATACTCCCTTGTGACAATCTTGAAAGAGCAGCCATGGAGAAAGTCCAGCCTTGTCTGCTGGAAGGCCCCGTTTACTTATGGAATGAACTCAGACAAGCAGACGATTAATGATAAATGGATGTTAGACTTGTTACATTTCCCAGCCTAGTTTTAGCCAAATTATGAATTCATGCAAGCCAGTATGGAGATCCTGGGAATCTCTTTTGTTAACTTGGGCTCTGGCTACTCCTCTTCTGCTTGCAGACTTGTGGGGAAGAGGGGATGTGGCGGGCACCTGGCTATAAGAGGATGGCTGAGATTGATTGACAGTACGCCTTCTGATGTCATAAATCATACAAGCCTCTGTCTCATGAGCCATGGAAATTTGCAGTAGGAAACTAATGAAGTCTTTAATTATAAAGTCCTAACTGTTTAGTCTTCCAAGGAGACAGAGTTCCTAATAAATACTCTGGCAGAGGCCGTAAGCAGGGGGTGGGCTGTCTTGTGTAGCTGGATGTATGAGAGACCACCCACAAGGCTAGGAGGGCAGGCAGGCTGGAGTAGGGCTTGTTCATGACCTCAGCAGATGGGCTGCCAAGGAAACAAAACTCCCCCCAGCCCTTTACCCCACCCCCGGAACTGCCCAGACCCAGGGAGGAATTGGGTCTCGCTTGGGACAGCCCACCTGCACTTAGCTCATCCACAAACATTACCTGGTTCCTTAGCAACCTTGAGCATCTTTAGGAGTCATTCATTGGGCAGTTTCACCCATCAGCTGTGACTAGGACCTGACTTCTTCCACCCTGCTTGTTACAGTTTCCAGCTGTGACCAAGCACAAGCATTGCTTGCAAAAGAAAAGAAAGGAGTGATTATCTCCCTTACTGGACTATAATGGAAGATGGGAGAATCAGGAAGTGCCTCTTCCATTGAGCACTCTTATAAAAATGCCTGCAGGGTCGATATGTCTGGTGGGGGATGGGGTGGGAGGAGGGACTGCCTGAAGCCATCACACGTACAGCGTCAAGTGGAGGCAATTTTCCTGATCATTTGGGCTAAAATTCTTTTACTGAAAGGTCCAGAAAGGTGCAGCTAGGTTACTTATCTTTATTTATTTCTAGGCTCACACTCCCACAAAATTACCTCAGTTTTCTGCTTTACTTCACTTGTCCAGCCAACCTACAAGGGAAGTCAGTTAACTGCCTGGTTCCTTGTTCAGTCGCTAAGTCGTGTCTGACTCTTTGTGACCCCAAGGACTGCAGCATGCCAGGCTCATCTATCTCCCAGTGTTTGCTCAAATTCTTGTCCTTTGAGTTGGTGATGTCATCCAGCCATCTCATCTTCTGTTGACCCCTTCTTCTCCTGCCCTCAATCTTTCCCAGCACCAGGGTCTTTTCCAAGGTCCAAATCCCAAGTCTAAGAGCTGCTTTGAGAGGCAGCCACAGTGTTCAGGTCACCACAATGTCATCTTCCCTATCACTGAAGGGAGCAAGTGCCACCCAGGAGTAGGGGACCCCAAGAATGCGATATCGTCTGAGCACCAACAGCCAGATGGACGCCACCTCGGATTTTCAAGGGAAGTACCAAAAGACAGAGGAAGCCCATACTAGAAGCTTCCAAAGCCGCTTCGGGTGGTATCCATAGAAACTGGAGAAAACAAAGGTAACAGTCAGCCCAACTTCAGGCTGTGGAGACAGTCCAGGGTGAGTCAGAGCTAATAAAAGTGCTCTGTAATGTCCCTGCACAAACTGTTGAGATGCTTGCAAGCCTCAGAGCGTTTTCACTTTGGCCTGGAGCCCCAGAATCCATTCAGCTGGTGATTAATTGCAGGAAAGATCCTGGGAAATAGATCAGGAACTGAAAGTGGTTTGTATCAGTGTGATCATTAAAATTTGATCAAAAGCTGGACTTGGCTAGTTCCCTTTGGATGGCGTTTTCTGAAAGCAAGTTTGAAAAAGCAGTTCCCAGCCTTCCCACCATGAACTCTTCTTGAATTCCCAAGTCATATTTTGAGGCAACACTGCATAATGGATCAGAAATAGAGCAAAGCAGATGTGTGCATCGGGACCTTTGTAGATGGCAATGTAGAAAGCAAAGAAATAAAAATAGTTTGAGTGTCAAAACAACCGGTAAAAATCAGAAGTCTTAGCAAAAATGCATATGGTTGACTTATTTCTCTATATTAACAAGTAGTATAGAAGCAATGGTAAACTTATGGCCTTCCCAGGTGGTTCAGTGGAAAAGAATTTGCATGCCAATACGGGAGATATGGATTTGATCCCTGGGTCGGGAAGATACCCTGAAGAAGGAAATGGCAACCCACTCCAGTATTCTTGCCTGGAAAATTCCATGGACAGGGGAGCCTGGTGAGCTATATCTGTGGGGGTCTCAAAAGAGTCAGACAGGACTAAGTAACTAAACAGCAACAATGTTAACTTTGTATCCTAGTTAGGTCTTTCAGAAGCTTGGACTTACAACCTTTTCCCATAGTTACAGGGCCAAAGCTCCTTATGTTGTAGACGTCATTACAGATGACAGTCCCTCCAAAACCATCCCATCCATCCACCCTGAATCCACCCAATTTCACCTGATTGTACTGTTTTTGTTGCCTTTCTATCTATATCTGTGTCCTCTGATAGACTCCAACCAAGTTCATTTTGAGAAAACTCTGGCTTTAGCTCAGCACTATGTCTTCAGTAGTGAAAGTGAAAGTCACTCAGTCATGTCAAACTCTTTGCAACACCTTGGACTATAGTCCATGGAGTCCTCCAGGCCAGAATACTGGAATGGGTAGCCTTTCCCTTCTCCAGGGGATCTTCCCAACCCAGGGATCAAACCCAGGTCTCCTGCATTGCAGGCGGATTCTTTACAAGTGAAGCCCAGGAATACTGGAGTGGGTAGCCTATCTCTTCTCCAGCAGATCTTCCTGACCCAGGAATCGAACCAGGGTCTCCTGCATTGTAGGCAGATTATTTACCAACTGAGCTATCAGGGAAGCCCATTCTATAAATACTTGTTTAAATAATGAAAAAAATGAATGGTCATTCAGTTTTTCAGCCCTTCCATAGGAATCTACACATTTAAACAGGAGAAAAATAAAACCCTAACTCCTGTTTTTATAAATGATATCTGTGTTCTCTTCTTCATGAATTTACCCCATGTTCTTCATAAAGCTATAGATTTCCACTGCTTCTGTTGGAAAATGCGTTTTGGCTTCTAACCAGGATCTCAGGACACCCAAAACATATTTATCCTGCTCAAGGGTTCTTAATGAAGACAGTGGCTTTCTGCCTCCTCAACTGCTCTGGCAGACAGGATTCTTTCTTTCTTCTCTTTATATATGACCCCCTGCACTTGATGCAAAAAAAAAGGATGTCTCCTAGGGGGTCACAGAAGAAAGAAAGCCACCTACTCACATTCATAAGCACATACTTGCATCCTGGGGAACATTCCTTAAGCGATGGATTCGTCTCCTAGGAACTGCTGCTTCCCTCCTTCCCTCTCCCCCTTTCCTTTCCTTTCCTTTCCTTTCCTGTCTTTTTTCTTCCTTCCCTCTTTCTTTTTCTTTTGTATGCCTTCAAATTGAAAATAAGGAAAATAAGACAGTTTTGAACTTTTCTCCTGTTCCAAAATCATTTAGAATGCTCAATTCCCAGTCTCTCCTACTCTGCACTCTGAGAGCCAAAAAGAAACAGGTATTCACATCCATTTTGAGAGCACTAGTTTCTTTGCATTTTTTTTTTCTTTCACACTGTTTCATTTGTGCATTCCTGAGCTTTGCTCTTGCCATCTTGCAATATTGCAGAGACAGCTCTTTTCCATCTTGTGTTGCCATCAGGGAAGCTGCTGCCCTGGCAGTCTGGATTGTGGAGATGTGTAACTACTTAACTGTTAGGGGATGTTGGTGGCTAGCAGGAGATTTGAAGATGGTAAAGGTAAGAGAAAGTCAGTTGGGGAGATAACAGGTAAAGACTGGTTTGCTTTGAAGGCAACAGCTATTCATTTATATTATGTGAGAAATATTTAGCCAAAATAATAGAAACAGTAAATATTAATTTAAACAAAGTATGCTATAACTATTTGGGAAGATGGGAGTAGAAAGAAAGGATATACTGGGGGTGGGGAGGGGAACATAAGAAGATTTTAGAAGTAAATTTAGCTCCTCTATAATAGAAAGTCGATAGACAATGTCCAACATTTTAAAATCAAGAAATCTCCCCTCACTTTAATACATGACATTTTCATTCATTTCATGCAGTCCAAAATATTTTCTGATTTTTATTGCGATTTCTTCCTGGACACAGGGATTATTTAGAGGCATGTTTCTAAATTTCCACATATATGAAGGTTTTACAGTGTATTTTTGTTGCTGATTTCAGCTACAATATTGTCAGAGAACATATGCTGTATGACTTAAGTCCTTAAAAATTTGAGACTTGCTTTTTGACAGTATGTGATTGATCACCTTCTCCATACATGCTTGAAGGGAGGATGTACCCTGCAGCTGTTGAATACTCCATGTTGTTCATTAGATTATTTCTTAATCAAGTTGCTGCAGGCTTTTGTGTTCTTACTGATTTTTGCCTGCTTGTTCTATCAGTTACAAAGTATGCTTCTAAAACTTCCAGTAAAATAATATTTTTGACCATTCCTATTTAGTTCTGTCAGTTTTTGCTTTATATTTGGTCATATTCTTAAGGTGAATACAAATTTAGGGGTGTCCTATCTTTCTAACAAAATGTACATTTTATCATTATTGTGTCCCCCTTATGGATATAGTTTACTATATCTGATATTAATAAAGCTATACCTACTTTCTTTTCATTGATATTTACATTATATTTCTTAATTCATCTTTTCCTTTCAACATTTCTGGATTTATATCGATGATTCTTATAAACATAGTTTTTTAAAATAAGAGTTTAAGGATGTTTGACTATTGTCTCATTGCCTGATACACAGTTACTGCTATATTGGGGTTTGTTATTTTACTAAGTAATTTATTGTGGCTCTTATTTGGTCTACATTCTTTTTCCCCCTGTTCTTTCTTTGTTATTATTTTGAATTTTTCCCCAATTTTATTGAGAAATAATTGACATACGGCACTGCGTAAGTTTAAGGTGTATGGCCTGATGGTTGATTTACAGATTTTGTGAAATGATTACAGGAGGTTTAGTTTACATTCACCATCTAACATAGATGCGTAAAGGAGGGAAATTTCTCTCTGTGATGAGAACTCTTAGCGCTTAGTCTCTCAACAACATTCCTGTATTTGGTACAACAGTGCTAACTATAGTTAAGTCGTACATAGCATCCCTAATACTTACATATCTTAAAACTGAAAGTTTATCCTTTTTGACCACCATCCTCCAATTCCTCCCTCCACTCACCCAACCAAAAATTGGACCCCTTTTTCTGTGTTAGGTATTTTATTTTTGTATTCCATATATAAAGGAGATCATACAATATTTGTCTTTCTCTATCAGTATTATTTCACTTAGTATGATGCCCTCAAGCTTCATCCCCGTTGTCACAAATGGCAGCATTTTAAAGATAATGCTCCCTTGTCTTTTGTTTTACATAACTTTACACTGCTGCTCTTAAACTCACTCGTCTGTCTCATTGTGGCACCTTGAGTGTTGCCTGTATTACAATCAGGATCAGGTTAAGATTTTTATCTTGTTTTACAAGTCTTACTATAATGTAACTAGGTGTGGTTTTCTTTCTTTAAAAAATAATCTGATTGAGATCAGTAAGATGTGTTTAATATATGGCTTATTATCGGAGAAGGCAATGGCACCCCACTCCAGCACTCTTGCCTGGAAAATCCATGGATGGAGGAGCCTGGTAGGCTGCAGTCCATGGGGTCGCTAAGAGTCAGACATGACTAAGCGACTTCCCTTTCACTTTTCATTTTCATGCACTGGAGAAGGAAATGGCAACCCACTCCAGTGTTCTTGCCTGGAGAATCCCAGGGACGGGGGAGCCTGGTGGGCTGCCGTCTCTGGGGTCGCACAGAGTTGGACACGACTGAAGCGACTTAGCAGCAGTAGCAGCATGGCTTATTATCTGTCATCAGTTTTGAAAATTTCACATTATTTTCTCTAAACACTACATTTGCCTCATTTTCTCTCTCAATTTGTGATATCTTCTTATTGTATCTTTTATTTACCATTGTCTGTGTATCGTCCATTAATTTATCTCTTCACAGTTCATTCTGCATTATTCGCTCTGGCCTATCTGCCATTTCACTGATTTTCTCTCCATCTGTGTCAGAGCATTTGTTCAATCCATCTATAGAGTTCTTCATTTCAGTTGCTAACTTTTTCCATTTTAAGATTTCCACTTGGTTCTTTCTTATAGTTTACAGCTCTTGACAAAAACTACTGGTCTATTCATTTGTCTCTCTGAACTTGGTGAACAATTCTATGAGGCTGATAATTCCCATATCTGAAGCGCCTGTGGGTCTGTTTCTTTGGTTTGTTGTTTCTGATTTTGTTTGTTTCATGTTGTCTTATCATTGATTAGGCTATTTTTTTTAAACTTTTTATCCTGTATTGGGGTATAGCTGATTAACAAACAATGTTGTGATAGTTTCAGGCAAACAGCAAAGGGAACCAGCCACGCACACACATGCGTCTACTCTCCACCAAACCTGCCACCCACAGCTTTGTTTTTTTTAAATTAGGTGCCCAGTGTTGCATTTGCCACATTGTCTGTGGAATATACTTTAGGTCTAGGGTGATACTTTCCTCTAGAGAGGAATGTCACCAACTGGTTTTACCTCCATCATTTTCAGAGATGAGCTCATTTGAAGTTGAGCTCCATTCCTTGTAAGGCGTTTCTGACTCCAGTTCACCCTTATTCCTAGAGTGTTCCCTTTGGGATCTTAATTTAGAATTCACCAGAGGTTCCCTTGGTGAGCATTAGGTTGGGCCCCTTAGTCCAATATGACTGTCAAAGAGTGACCTTCAGCCTTTCAGCCAGTTCCTTCAGAGTGGCCAAAGTCCCCAGCGCAAACCATCTCTATGTACTGGGTCATTCCTCGGCCTCTCTCCTCTAGCTAGGGAATTCTTTGCTGTCCTGATTCCTCTCAGGTGCCTCCAAGCAGACACTTGATTGGTCCGTCTATCATTACCAGAATGTCAGCAATTAAAAAAGAAAAAAGAGTATAGAATCTACTTAGTGATATCCTGTCATTACATCACTGAGGTTTAAAATGTATATAGCTCAGTTCCAGGGTGGATTTATTCCATATCTACACCAACATTAGAGTATAAAATTTCTCTCTCTTATATTAGAATCTAGGAAGAAGGCTGCCAAAATTAAAGTCACAATTTGGGAATTTCCAATTTGTTTCTTATGGTATGAAGTAAATGGATATAAGATCTCTCTCCTCTTTCAGTCTTCCACTCTAATTTTTAAACTTATTTAAGTATATCTCACAGAGTAATAATATGTAAATGTAGGCTTACATAAATTTTGGTTTGGCCTCTATTTTTTTTTTTTTTTAATTTGGCTGTGTTGGGTCTTTGTTGAGATACATGTGGCCTTTTGTTGCCATGCTCGAGCTCTGTAGTTGGAATCTTAGTTCCCCAACCAAGGCTTGAACCCACGTCTCCTGCCCTGGAAGGTGGATTCTTAACCCCTGGACCACCAGAAAAGTCTCTTTGGCCTCTATTCTTTTAGGGAAAGTCTGAAAATGTTTTGATCCTTAAAAAACTCAAACTTCAAATTTTTTAATATCCTATGTTTCTGAGATTTCTCCTCCTTCCCATAGAGTAATGTACCTCCTTTCCCTCAGATGGCTTTCTTATGCCAGAATCCGAGGGAATCCTCACTTTAGAGGAACCAGCATCACGGTCATAAGAGCTGTAAAAGTGGAATTTAAAAAATTTAAAGCAGGCAGTGGTATCTAAGGTCTGAGATGGCCAGAGTCCAATAAAACCATTGAGATTAACATGCGCTGGAGCTGCTGGAATTTCTTGGGACTGAATAATTCCTAAGCTCAGTATCTTGTCAAAACAGATTGGAGAATGAATTTTGCTTGATGTACTTTCCAATTAAATAATCTTATGCACTATGCTTCCTCATAACTGCACCATTAGAATTGGATTAGAGCGTCTGAGATTTCCTTTTTAAAGAACCAAGCCCTTTAGGGGGTTCCCAGCTGGCTCTGCCAATGGAGGAGACACAAGAGACATGGGTTCAGTCCCTGGGTTGGGAAGATCCCCTGGAGAAGGAAATGGTAACCCACTCCAGTATTCTTGCTTGGGACATCCCATGCACAGAGGAGTCTTATAGTCTACAATCCATGGGGCCACAAAGAGTCAGACACGACTGACTCTTTGTGTACACACACACAAGCAAGATGTGTAGATTGAAAGATTTGGACTTGACAGGTTTGCCCAGTGAGATCTTGATACTCCCTTTACTGAGGTATGTACTGATAGATTAGAAGATCCTTCCAAGCAGATGATGGTTTCTTTCTATCATAGTAGATACCCCTAGTTAGGCGAGTGAGTAACTGCCTGTAACTTCCTGAAGGAACTATTATTGGAATTAAAACATAATCATCCATACTGGAAATACTAGCTGACCACATACAGAGATCAACGAATCCCAAAGTTGCCTATTCCTTTTATTCATAAAACAACATTCATTGAGTACTTCCCATGTACCAGCTCTGGGAACAAAGCAGTAAAAAGTCAGACTTGGTCTTTGGCTAATGGGACTTATCGGAGAAGGCAATGGCACCCCACTCCAGTACTCTTGCCTGGAGAATCCCAGGGATGGGGGAGCCTGGTGGGCTGCCGTGAGTCGCACAGTCAGACACGACTGACGCGACTTGGCAGCAGCAGGCCCAGAAAGGAGGCCCCAGTAGAATGCAAGAAGACAGGAAAAAAATAAAGAGGTGTTGGAAAGATAGGCAGGAATTGGGTTTTTAGGGATCTAGAGATCTTTGTAAAGGTTGTATCTGAATCTGATTGTGAGTGAATATTTTCCCAATATGGATATGGATTCAATCAGTTCAGTTCAGTCACTCAGTTGTGTCTGACTCTGCAAGGCCATGGACTGCAGCACGCCAGGCTTCCCTCCCCATCACCAACTCCCAGATTTTACTCAAACTCATGTCCATTGAGTCAGTGATGCCATCCAACCATCTCATCCTCTGTCATCCCCTTCTCCTCCCGCCTTCAATCTTTCCCAGCATCAGGGTCTTTTCTAATGAGATCCTTCTTTGCATCAGGGGGCCAAAGTATTGGAGTTTCAGCTTCAACATCAGTCCTTCCAATGAATATTCAGGACTGATTTCCCTTAAAATGGACTAGTTGGATCTCCTGGCAGTTCAAGGAACTCTCAAGAGTCTTCTCCAAAACCACAGATCAAAAGCATCCGTTCTTCAGTGCTCAGCTTTCTTTATAGTTCAACTCTCACATCCATACATGACTACTGGAAAAACCATAGCCTTGACTACATGGACCTTTGTTGGTAAAGTAATGTCTCTGCTTTTTAATATGCTGTCTAGGTTGGTCATAACTTTTCTTCCAAGGAGCAAGTGTCTTTTAATTTCATGGCTGCAGTCACCATCTGCAGTGATTTTGGAGCCCCCCAAAATAAAGTCAGCCACCGTTTCCACTGTTTCCCCATCTATTTGCCATGAAGTGATGGGATGGATCCCATGATCTTAGTTTTCTGAATGTTGAGTTTTAAGCCAACTTTTTCACTCTCATCTTTCACTTTCATCAAGAGGCTCTTTAGTTCTTCCTCACTTTCTGCCATAAGGGTGGTGTCATCTGCATATCTGAGATTATTGATATTTCTTCTGGCAGTCTTGATTCCAGCTTGTGCTTCATCCAGCCCAGCATTTCTCATGATGTACTCTGCATATAAGTTAAGTAAGCAGGGTGACAATATACAGCCTTGATGTACTCCTTTCCCTATTTGGAACCAGTCTGTTGTTCCATGTCCAGTTCTAACAGTTGCTTCTTGACCTGCATATAGATTTCTCAAGGGGCAGGTCAGGTGGTCTGGTATTCCCATCTCTTTCAGAATTTTTCACAGTTTGTTGTGATCCACACAGTCAGAGGCTTTGGCATAGTCAATAAAGCAGAAATAGATGTTTTTCTGGAACTCTTGCTTTTTCGATGATCCAACAGATGTTGGCAATTTGATTTCTTGTTCCTCTGCCTTTTCTAAATCCAGCTTGAACATCTGGAAGTTCACAGTTCACATACTATTGAAGCCTAGCTTGGAGAATTTTGAACATTACTTTGCTAGTGTGTGAGATGAGTGCAGTTGTGCAGTAGTCTGAACATTCTTTGACATTGCCTTTCTTTGGGATTGGAATGAAAACTGACCTTTTCCAGTCCTGTGGTCACTGCTGAGTTTTCCAAATTTGTTGGCATATTGAGTGCAGTATTTTCAAAGCCTCATCTTTTAGGAGTTGAAATAGCTCAACTGGAATTCCATCACCTCCACTAGCTTTGTTTGTAGTGATGCTTCCTAAGGCCCATCTGACTTCACATTCCAGGATGTCTGGCTCTAGGTGAGTGATCACACCATCATGATTATCTGGGTCATGAAGATTTTTTTTGGTATAGTTCTGTGTATTCTTGCCACCTCTTCTTAATATCTTCTGCTTCTGTTAGGTCCATACCATTATTGAGCCCATCTTTGCATGAAATATTCCCCTGGTATCTCTAATTTTCTTGAAGAGATCTCTAGTCTTTCCCATTCTGTCGTTTTCCTCTATTTCTTTGCACTGATCACTGAGGAAGGCTTTCTTATCTCTCCTTGCTATTCTTTGGAACTTTGCATTCAAATGGGTCTATTTTTCCTTTTCTCCTTTGCCTTTTGCTTCTCTTCTTTTATCCTCCAGATAAGGCCAAGGAAATTTATCAGGATTGATCTTTCATAAACTGCCTAGAAGTCTGTATTCTATGTGAAAAGCACCAAATCACTAAACCCAAATTTAGGACACCTGGAGTACTGGCCTCAGCTGTGCTCTTCATAACAGGATCATAATGATGCCTGGCCAGTCCATTTCATGAAGCTCTTATCAAGTCTAGATGAACTGACTCATATCAGAGCATGTCAACATGGAGAACTGCATGAATACATGTGGTTATTCTTTTGATTCCTGGCACAATGTATCACCTGTAATGATCCTTTCAAAAAATGTCAGGGGCATAACAGGTCATCTGGGTGCTATATCTTGGGTAAAGCAGAAAAGTCTGTGCCCACCTGCAGGGCTGCAGGAAGGATTAAATGGAGTCGCCTGTGTGTATGTGCTCCATGCAACACCCACCCTAGAGGCTGTGGCCTTTGCCTCCTACCTTTCTTGGTTCAGTGCCTTCGGCTCTCTTTTTATCTTTACTATGTCACTTCTGGTCCCCATGCCAAAAAGTACCTATCTTTCCCTGATGAGTAGTGATTTGAGTATTATGTATCTTCTTTCGTAAAGTTTCTGTTCAAATATTTTGCTTAGTTTCCCCCCTTCATTGGGTCGTGTAGCTTTTATTGTTGCTCTGTAAGATTTCTTTATATATTCTTGATATGGAGTTTGTTCTAATGCATGAAAGAAGTAATAAATAAAAGCTTAAAAGGCAAAAACAAAGCAAAACTTACCTGTTCCGTGACCCACGTTCTCATGATTCTTCTCTGTAAGGCAAAGAAGGATTCATTTATGATATTCCCACCAAATGATACCACTTAAATAAAATGCACTGGTTTCCACAAAGCCTAAACAATAACTTTAATTTGGGGACTATCAGGTACTGCAGACAGGGAAGGCAATGGCACCCCACTCTAGTACTCTTGCCTGGAAAATCCCATGGACAGAGGAGCCTGGTGGCTGCAGTCCATGGGGTCACTACTAGTCGGACATGGCTGAGTGACTTCACTTTCCCTTTTCACTTTCATGCACTGGAGAAGGAAATGGCAACCCACTCCAGTGTTCTTGCCTGGAGAATCCCAGGGATTGGGGAGCCTGGTGGGCTGCTGTCTATGGGGTTGCACAGAGTTGGACATGACTGAAGTGACTTAGCAGCAGCAGCAACAGCAGCAGGTACTGCAGAGAGGCTTCCCAGGTGGCTCAGTAGTAAAGAACCCACTTGCCAATGCAGGAAACACAAGAGACGTGGATTGGATCCCTGGGTTGGGAAGATCCCCTGGAGGAGGGCATGGCAACCCGCTCCAGTATTCTTGCCTGGAGAATCCCATGGACAGAGGAGCCTGGCGGGCTACTGTTCGTAGGGCAGCAAAGAGTCAAGCACGACTGAAGCACCTTAGCACTCACAGCCTCACGCAGGTATTGCAGAAGTCATCAGTAAGACAGAGAGAGGGAGGATTCTGGATTTTCTGGACTCCCCAAATTATGTCCAATGTGCAGTTGTTGATTCTGACCATAAGTCCTGTTGAATTTCCCAGAATGTTAAACAAAATCGACACAACATTGACTCTCTGTACATTTTCCCCCTCATTTGGGTCTTATTACCAACTCCAGGCCAGATTGCCCTCACTGACCTATTGCTCTAACACTCCCCACACCTCTTCCAACATTTTCAGCAGTTTTCTTCTTCCTTCCTGCCTCCCTCGAACACCTGTAACTAAGGTAACCATATATCCTAGGATGATCCTGGTTTCTACCTGTTGTTTCTGGCATAATTATCAATATATTGATCCTTCTTTTAAATGTGTGCTAGTTTGGGAAGCAAATTACCTGGTAATCCTACCTGTAGCTGAATGAATTTGAGCAAAGCCTGAAGGCAAGTCTAGGGTGAGGAAAGAGAAAGAGCATGGCTAAAAAGCCAAGCTTAGAAGGCGCCAACCTGTGTCTACCCTGCAGTGCCCTCCCTCATGCATTGGTGCCAGGCCACCATTCACTGGCATCATACCAGGGATGAGACTGGCTCTCAGGAGAGATGTCTCAGAAGTAAACTAAAAGCAAGAGATTCCTAGAAATTAGAGGTAAAAAGATGCAAAAGACAATGGAGGATGGTTTTATGAGAGCGTCAAAAGGTTATACGCATCCCATGAGGATGCAGGAAGACAGTAATTGTGTTGCTTCAATTTTACCTCCATTCCTGAGGGGGTGGTGAGGTGTACAACACCAGTGTCCTGGCTGATTCCTTTTGCTCTGTACCACTCAGGTGTTCCTGCTGAGGACCACAGAGGACTCGCCCTTACCAGGCAGGTTGCTTGGATTAGATTTGGTTGCCTGGACCAAAAGGCAAGCCCAGGGTCAGGTCCCATTTGTCACTTGGTGACCATGAGAATTATTTTGACTTTGATGGGCGAACTTTTCATCTGCAAAGTAAAGAGAGTTAAACCAGATGGTCTCTAAGGCAATAGTTTAAAATATTTGTATATTGCTTAAAGAATTTGAAGAACTTTCTTAAGCAGTTTTACATTAATTTAAAATGTGAAAGTGAAAAGGCTGGCTTAAAACTCAACATTCAAAAAACTAAGATCATGGCATCTGGTCCCATCACTTCATGGCAAATAGACGGGAAAAAAGTGGAAACAGTGACAGACTTTATTTTCTTGGGCTCCAAAATTGCTGCAGATGGTGACTGCAGCCATGAAATTAAAAGATGCTTGCTCCTTGGAAGGAAATCAATGACAAGCCTAGACAGTGTATTGAAAAGCAGAGATATCCCTTTACTGACAAAGGTCCATCTAGTCAAAACTAGGGTTTTTCCAGTAGTTATGTATGGATGTGAAAGTTGGACCATAAAGAAGCCTGAGCACCAAAGAATTGATGCTTTTGAACTGTGAGGCTGGAGAAGACTCTTGAGAGTCCTTTGGACAGCAAGAAGATCAAACCAGTCAATCCTAGAGGAAATCAACCCTGAATATTCATTGAAAGGACTGATGCTAAAGCTCCAGTACTTTGGCCGCCTGATGTGAAGAACTGACTCATTGAAAAAGACTCTGATGCTGGGAAAGATTGAGGGCAGAAGAAAAAGGGGGAGACAGAGGCTGAGATGGTTGGATGGCATCATTGACTACATGGACATGAATTTGGGCCAACTCCAGAAGTTAGTAAGGGATGGGGAAGCCTGATGTGCTGTAGTTCATGGGGTTGCAAAGGGTTGAACATGACCGAGCAACTGAACAACAACAAAAATGTTTCTTTAACACAAGATGTAATTTCCAACACATGATGGATATGGACATTTTATTAATAAAGGCCTTGTTACGTTATTCTTTAAAATGTATCCAAATACCACAGCCATTTTATACCCATATCATCTTTTTTACCTCAAAAAATTATTATTTAATACATGGAAATTTTACATTGTTCCCGTTTCAATTCGAACCCATTTAAGTCTGTTTGTTGTTGTTATTTAGTCACTACATTGTGTCTAATTCTTTGCAACCCCATGGACAGCAGGCCACCAGGCTCCTCTGTCCATGGGATTTCCCAGGCAAGAGCACTGGCGTGGTTTGCCGTTCCCTTCTCCAGGGGATCTTGCCAACCCGGAGACTGAACCCACATCTCCTGCATTGCAGGTGAATTCTCTCCCACTCAGCTATCTTAGAATACACTCATTTTGTTCCACTTCCCCAAAAGAATTTTACCCTTGGTATAATTATCTGTATGTTTGAAAGTTTTTTTTAAAAAATCACGCTATCACTCTTTGATGCAACAAAAGTATGTGAACACAATGAAAATTTTTAAATTTCCTGTGACTGTAAATTTCAAAGGGTAAAAACAGTAAATAAACTCTAGATGGAGTTATCACTACAACTGTTTGACCAACTGAAATCATTAAACAAATAAGTAAAATTTTATTGGAAATGTTTCTCTGGGAAAGATGGATAGAGCTGCCTTAGGTTTTGAGCAAGTTATTTATGATTTAGTATAATTTATCAAATTAATTTTATTCCCCCCTCCCCTTTTTTTAAAGAAGTGCTGAGGAACATTCAGGCATGGCCTAAATCAAATCCCTTATGATTATACAGTGGAAGTGAGAAATAGATTTAAGGCACTAGATCTGATACAGTGCCTGATAAACTATGGACGGAGTTTGTGACATTGTACAGGAGACAGGGATCAAGACCAGCCCCAAGGAAATGAAATGCAAAAAAAGCAAAATGGCTGTCTGAGGAGGCCTTACAAATAGCTGTGAAAAGACAGAAGCGAAAAGCAAAGGAGAAAAGGGAAGATATACCCATTTGAATTCAGAGTTCCAAAGAACAACAAGGAGAGATAAGAAAGCCTTCCTCAGAGATCAATGCAAAGAAATAGAGGAAAACAATAGAATGGGAAAGACTAGAGAGCTATTCAAGAAAATTAGAGATACCAAGGGAACATTTCATACACAAATGGGCTCAATAAAGGGCAGAAATGCTATGGACCCAACAGAAGCAGAAGATATTAAGAAGAGGTGGCAAGAATACACAGAAGATCTATACAAAAAAGATCTTCACAACCAACATAATCACAAGAGTGTGATCACTCACCTAGAGCCAGACATCCTGGAATGTGAAGTCAGATGGGCCTTAGGAAGCATCACTACGAACAAAGCTGCGGAGGTGATGGAATTCCAGTTGAGCTGTTTCAAATCCTAAAAGATGATGCCGTGAAAGTGCTGCACTCAATATGCCAGCACATTTGGAAAACTCAGCAGTGACCACAGGACTGGAAAAGGTCAGTTTTCATTCCAATCCCAAAGAAAGGCAATGCCAAGGAATGCTCAAACTACCACACAATTGCACTCATCTCACACGCTAGCAAAGTAATGCTCAAAATTCTCCAAGCCAAGCTTCAGCAATACATGAACCATGAACTTCCAGATGCTCAAGCTGGTTTTAGAAAAGGCAGAGGAACCAGAGATCAAATTGCCAACATCTGCTGGATCATTGAAAAAGCAAGAGAGTTCCAGAAAAGCATCTGTTTC
Source organism: Budorcas taxicolor (assembly GCF_023091745.1). NCBI lineage: Eukaryota > Metazoa > Chordata > Mammalia > Artiodactyla > Bovidae > Budorcas > Budorcas taxicolor. Next base: position 10,005,648 of record NC_068919.1, on the reverse strand, counting down.
TGCTTTATTGACTATGCCAAAGCCTTTGACTGTGTTGATCACAATAAACTGTGGAAAACTCTGAAAGAGACAGGAATACCAGACCACCTGACCTGACTCTTGAGAAACCCGTATACAGGTCAGGAAGCAACAGTTAGAACTGGACATGGAACAACAGACTGGTTCCAAATAGGAAAAGGAGTACATCAAGGCTGTATGTTGTCACCCTGCTGATTTAACTTATATGCAGAGTACATCATGAGAAATGCTGGGCTGGATGAAGCACAAGCTGGAATCAAGATTGCCAGGAGAAATATCAATAACCTCAGAAATGCAGATGACACCATCCTTATGGCAGAAAGTGAGGAAGAACTAAAGAGCCTCTTGATGAAAGTGAAAGATGAGAGTGAAAAAGTTGGCTTAAAACTCAACATTCAGAAAATGAAGATCATGGCATCTGGTTTCATCACTTCATGGCAAATAGATGGGGAAACAGTGGCTGACTTTATTTTGGGGGGGCTCCAAAATCACTGCAGATGGTGACTGCAGCCATGAAATTAAAAGACACTTACTCCTTGGAAGGAAAGGTATGACCAACCTAGACAGTATATTAAAAAGCAGAGACATTACTTTGTCAACAAAGGTCCATCTAGTCAAAGCTATGGTTTTTCCAGTAGTCATATATGGATGTGAGAGTTGGACTATAAAGAAATCTGAGCACCGAAGAATTGATGCTTTTGAACTGTGGTATTGGAGAAGACTCTTGAGAGTCCCCTGGACTGCAAGGAGATCCAACCAGTCCATTCTAAAGGAGATCAGTCCTGGGTGTTCATTGGAAGGACTGATGTTGAAGCTGAAACTCCAAATCTTTGGCCACCTGAGGCAAATAGCTGACTCATTGGAAAAGACCCTGATGCTGGGAAAGATTGAGGACAGGAGGAGAAGGGGACAACAGAGAATGAGATAGTTGGATGGCATCACCGACTCAATGGACATGAGTTTGGGTGAACTCCAGGAGTTGGTGATGGACAGGGAGGCCTGGCTGCAGTTCATGGGGTTGCAAAGAGTCATACAAGACTGAGCAACTGAACTGAACTGAGGAACATTATTTATATAAAAGCACTAGGAGGATTTTCCTTACAGCAATATCAGTCTTTGATTTGAAGTCCTGAATTATATGTAAAAAATAACCCTGTGATCCATTATTAAAAATAATTGTTAATGTTCTATCAGCTAACAACCCTATAGGTCATCTTTCAATTATTTTGAAAACAAATACTTGGAAAACACTTTTTGCAAGAAATTAGACTTTCAAAAGTGTTTATTTCCTAACCTGTATTCACTTTCACATTCAGAAAACTAAGATCATGGCATCTGGTCCCATCACTTCATGGCAAATAGACAGGGAAACAGTGGAAACAGTGTCAGACTTTATTTTTTGGGGCTCCAAAATCACTGCAGATGGTGACTGCAGCCATGAAAGTAAAAGACGCTTACTCCTTGGAAGAAAAGTTATGACCAACCTAGATAGCATATTGAAAAGCAGAGACATTACTTTGCCAACAAAGGTCCATCTACTCAAGGCTATGGTTTTTCCTGTAGTCATGTATGGATGTGAGAGTTGGACTGTGAAGAAAGCTGAGCACCGAAGAATTGATGCTTTTGAGCTGTGGTTTTGGAGAAGACTCTTGAGAGTCCCTTGGACTGCAAGGAGATCCAACCAGTCCATTCTGAAGGAGATCAGTCCTGGGTGTTCTTTGGAGGGAATGATGCTAAAGCTGAAACTCCAGTACTTTGGCCACCTCATGTGAAGAGTTGACTCATTGGAAAAGACTCTGATGCTGGGAGGGTTTGGGGGCGGGAGGAGAAGGGGACAACAGAGGATGAGATGGCTGGATGGCATCACCGTCTCGATGGACGTGAGTCTGAGTGAACTCCGGGAGTTGGTGATGGACAGGGAGGCCTGGTGTGCTGCGATTCATGGGGTCTCAGAGTTGGACACGACTGAGCGACTGAACTGAACTGATTCACTCTCTCAAAACCGACTCCAATATTTTGAATTGTTCTTTGGTTTGGTCTCCCAGGGGTCTTTCCTCTCTGGGGTAGCCCCCAGGATAAAATGCAGAACAGGTAAGAGTAACTTTTGTCAAGTAAGAACAGGACTGGGAGAAAAGAACTAAGAAAGTAGAGCCTGTCCCGCAAGGTACTTTCCCAGACAAATGAATTTTAGGCGTGAGCACTTGTATTCATTTTACATCTGGAAACTGATACCAACCTCCTAACCTGTGAATATAACCCTGAAAGAAAATCTTCCTGATCCTCAGGACCACATGCACCTCACTTTGAAGATCCAGCTCTAATATCTAAAGGTCTGGACAATGTTAAGTTCAATCAAAACAACTGACAGAAAAAATGTTCAAGTTCATTTTATTTACTTATTTCTGATTAGGTAATGAGACATTGAGGCCTATACAATAAATTTCCATATCCCACCCCCACCCCCACCTGTCCTTCAGCCATCCATTCTTTTCTCCAAGCAATGGATGTCAAGTTGCCCTGTGTAATCTGTGGAGATGATCTCACATATTCATTCAGTTATGATCAGAGATAGTCTTTCCTTCCTCCTCTTTCACAATTGCTACTGTGCTCTACATACTGTCTGGTATCTTTTGTGTTGCTTTGCTTAGAAATTACACTGGAGAAAAAAAAAAAGAAATTACACTGGAGATTTTTTTTTTTAATGTCATAATATAAAAAATACCCTCATTCTTTACTGACTGAACAGTATTCCATTAAATGTTATAATTCACTTAAACAGGCCCTTATTGGTGTTCTTTTAGCTTGCTTCCAATATTATTTAAACAATACTGTGATAAATATATTGTACATACATCGCTTTGCATATGTGTGAATATATTCAATGAGGAACTTCTAAAAGTGGAATGTCTGGTCCAAGGACCTGTGTATGTATTGATTTTAATTAGGCATTAGTAGTAAACTGCTTATCTCTGAGGAGGATGTGCCAATTTAATCTACCACCCACAAGATATGAGTGCCTGTCTTAGTCATCCCTAACTCTGTAACTATTCCTGTGACGAATCATCCCCAGACTGAGTGGCTTCCAACAGCAGTAACCACTTCTTATCCTTTGTTTCTGCGGGTCTGGATGAGGTGTGACTTGGCTGGGTTGTCCTGGTTTGGGATCTCTTGGACGGTTGCATTCAGCTGGGAGCTGGGGTCAGCTTGAAGACTTCCTCAGTCAAGCCTCTGGTGTGGGACTGAGGAGACATGAGCCCCAGGTGATGGGATCGTGGAGACCTCTCGTGTGTCTCTGTCCTTTGGGGTCTCTCTACATTGTCTCTCCCAAGGTAGCCAGACATCTTTCGGAAGCATCTGTCAGTGGACATTTGGGTGGTTTCCATGTCCTGCCGTTGTGGATAGTGCTGCTTTGAACATAGGGGTGCATGTATCTTTTTGAAATACAGTTTTGTCCAGATGTATGCCCAGGAGTGGGATTGCTGGATCATACAACAACTCTGTTTGTAATTTTTTGAAGATTATCCATACTGTTTTCATAGTGGTTACATCAACTTACATTGGTGACTTTTCCATGAAAAAATAATTGTATGTGTATTTAATTAAATTTCACTTTTCGTTTAACCTTCTGGCTTTTTTGTCATATTTGGAAATTCTTCTCACTGTGAAACTAAGTGTTCCTTCCCGTGTTTTCTTCTGCTCTGTGTGTTTGTCTTGGCTTGGTTTCTACATTTTACTTTTGATGCATTTAATATTAATGTTAGTTTAAAGTGTGAAGTATGGACTAGAATGTCCTGCTTTCCGGTGGCTATCTAGTGCACTTGAAATGTTGTCGGTTCATGAACTCTCCGTGTCGCCTCCTTCTGTCCCACTTGTTAGTGTGGGTCTTTACGTGATGGTCCTGCACTGTTTTAAATTTTATAGCCACATAATGTGTTTTAATATCTCATAGGACTACTTCCCCTTATTTATCATCTTCCTAATTATCTAGGCAATTCTTCCTAGTCTATTTTTCTGTGAAAACAATTTCTTATTTGCATGGTGATATTACCAGCCATGAAGTATGATTAGGCTGAGATATTTGGGATTCTTCTGCACATAAAAGAAGGAAATGGGAGGTAACTTGACATCTTAGGGAAAAAAAAAACAAAAGCAAAAACTGGCACTCAGAGAGACAATTTCTATCTCAAATCTGCAGAATAGCCTGTGGCCTTGCTCTAAGCCATGATGATACTTAAATAGGAATGACCCAGTGTGGTAAAGATTAATGAGGAAAAGAAAAATGCTAACCTTCTATAAGCTCACTTTCCTCTAGAGAACTTTAGTGTGCCAACTCTCAGGGTAACTGAATCTCTCTTAATGATTAGGAATCATGCAATATTTCTGATTGCTTGTCTGTGTTACTGTTTGGGTATAGTTTGCCAAAAAGCAAATTGTTCCTAAAAGCATGGTGAAGGGTAGTGTATGGTGTTCAGTCTTTAGAGATTTTATTTACAAACATTGTGTTAGGTTTTCCGTATTTTTCAACAGACCAACGCATCGAATGAAAATGTCTTAGAAGTGCGTTTTTGTTACTTTTCCGTTTCACTTTCAGGGTTGTAAACACTCACATTTCTGTGTTCTGACTAATGTACAACAACATTAAAAGCATAGAGCTTGGCTCTTATTGCAACTTTCTTACTGAAGGGATCAAAGGCACTTTGCTATTGTTCCTTGCTTGTTCTCCTGGGATGCTGGGAGATGCTGCCGAGTCTCTTGCAGTGCGCACTTGTAAAACGCCTTGGATTTGCAGAGGTTTTGCTATTATTATTTAATAACGGGTCTCAGGATTTCAGGATTTCTATCATGGGGAAAAAAAGACAAAGCTCAAAAGTTCAAGAAAAGCACGAATAAAAAGCGAACAGAAACTGAAGATCTGAAAACCCTGTTGTATACTGAATTGCCTCTGTACCTGTGTATGTGACCTTATTTGAAAAAGAAAGATCATTTTTAAGTTGTTTTTTTAAATTGAGATGACTTGACATGTAACATTGTGCAAGTGTAAGGTGTAAAACATGTTGATTTGATGCATGTATATATGGCAATGTGATTATCACTGTAGCTTCAGCTCATACCTCTATCACATTATATAACTATCATTTCTTTTTTGTGATGAAAACTTTGGAGATTTAGTCTCTTAGCAATTTTAAAGTATTTCATTCAGCACTATTGAATACTAGAAACAGGGTCATTGCAGATGTATTTTAAGTTTCTCAAGATGGCACCCCCGCCCCTGGAGAAGGAAATGCAACCCACCCCGGTATTCTTGCTTGCAGAACTCTATGGACAGAGGAGCCTGGTGGGCTAAGGGGTCGCAAAGACTTGGACACAGCTGAGCGACAACAGCAAGATGACATCACCCTGCATTTAGAATGGACCCTAAATCCAACAACTGGTGTCCTGGTAAGAGAAAGGAGAGAAGGACTTAACACAGAGAGACACGGGAGAGAACGGTGTGAAGACGGAGGCAGAGGCTGGAATCGTGAGCTTATAAACCAAAAAATGCTAGCGACTTCTAGGCAGTGACCAAAAGCTAGAAGGTGGGCATGGACTGGGTCCTCCCTCAGGGCATCCAGAAAGAACCTACGCTGCTGACGCCTTGATTCAGACTCCTGGTGTGCAGAGCAGAATACGGTTCTATTATTTTAAGCCACCCAGCTTGTGGTAATTTGTTATTGGCTAAGAAAGGGAGTGGGGGGCAGACACAGGAAACTATATAGACCTTTCATCAAGAGAGGTTGAGCAGAAAAGCCCAGGGTCTGTGAACTCGGTGAAACAGAAGAAACAGTCCGCAGTTTCCCCACCCCCCTCAGCTCCCTGCTATGCTCACTCCCAGAGCCCTGACTCTCTCTGCACACCTTAGATTTCCCCTCTGTGAGTCACTCTCCTCCAGGATCCTCTCTCTCTTCAAATTTTCCCCTGTGCCCAGACCTCCCCGCGGGCTCAGCTTACAGCAGAGCTTGCGAGCCTGTTCACAGCATGGTAGAAGGCAATAACGTAGGGGTGTTGACCTTCTCAGGAATATTTGTATTCTTAAAGCGGTTAGACAGGGCTCGATCGAGAAGGAATTCTCTCTCCTGGAGGAATCTCTGGAATCACTGTGGGGCGGGGTGAATAATTTTGCAGAGGGTCTTCTCCCAGCCTTGGTCTTCCCTGCTTTCTCCCTGGCACTGCTTCCCCAGGGACCCTGTTCTCTGTGGTTTCATCAGAGCAAAGGAAGGACTCCAGCAAGTCCAGCTGGATGAATGCCCTTTTCAGGCCCAGCGCCCTGCAATGAGTGGAGGCCAGGGTGGGCCAGGCACAGTGACCCAAAGGTTAAGGCTTGTAGGGGGGCGCTGCAGAGAAACCGCTTTGAAGGAGGGGAGAACTTTCACGAGGGTCATGCGCGGGCAGAACTGGCTTCACAAAATTTTCAGGGCCCAGTACAAATTGAATGTAGGCCTGGGGTTCACACTCATTAAGGACAGCATGACGATGAGAGCACTGAGCCATGCAGGACCCTCTAAACGTGAGGCTCCACACATGCAGGTGAGCTCACAAGGCTGACCCTGTGTGGCGGTCACCAAAACTTTGAGTCAGAATTTGAAGGGCTGCGGTAACTTGGGTCATTGGGCATCTATTTGTGGACTCATTCCAGGAGCCATGTAGCACACAGAGATGCTGCCATCAGACACCAAAGACATGGGCTTGGCAAGGGGGCCTTGAGGAAGGCCCTCTGCAGGCTGCCCGGATGAGCTGGTATGGGTTACAGGGAAAAAAGTAAAATAAACATGATCAGGTATTTAAAATCCTCCAGCAGGAAGGCTCCCGGTGACTGGGGGAGATCTTGTTTCTGGACCCTAGGGTTGTCTTGCCTCTGCAGGATGCTCTTGCCTTGGCATGAGCCGGGGTGTGGGGGGTTGGGATGGGGAGTTTAGGGTGAGGGGGAAGGTTAGGATTCTGATGCTGAGGGAGCTTACAAGGAAGGGGAGAGATTCGGCAGGAAAGAGATACATCTCAGGGAAGTGGAATTCTGTGTGGGTGATGTAAACATTCTGCCTCCACACCCCCCCCACCCCCCCACCTGAAGCCTACTCCACACCCTGGCAAATCTCCAGTAAAAGAATAGCTTCTCAGAAGTCTGTGGAGTGAGCTTTCTTTTGGGGGATGAAGAGAGGAGTTTAGTGCAGGTAAGAGTGGAGAGTTGAGGTGAGGGCTAGTATAATTGTAGCCTTGTTAGCACAGAGAGGTAAGCTTCTGCAGAACTCACTGAATTGAAGGGGGTGCGGCTCTGAGCTGAGCAGCCTTAGAACAATCACAGTGAAAAGATTTTGCCTTTCGTTTTGGTTCTTGAGCTTGGAAAACTCTGGAGGGGCGAACAAACGGCTGGGCGGCATAGTCTGGTTGGGGTGAGTTCAGTTCCTGGGAGGAGAAGAACGTGTACAGGACTGTTGACTTAGTTCTGGAAGACAGGGGAGGAGCTGGAAGAGTAGCGAAGTCTCAGGCTCCCTCCTGTCTCACAGAGATAAGGCATTGAGAGTCCCTGGGGCTAAAGCCAGCCAATTTCTATCCTCCCACCAGACCAGTTTTGGGCTATTCCCTAACCAGATTCAAAATTGTCACACTGACTCCTGGGTATTTTGCTGATGGGTATGACCTTATCATTTTCCTAGTCAATGAACCCTGGGAATTGACCTTTCAGTGCAGAAAGTGTTATCTCTGTATAACTAGCTGTGGGTTGTGAGTACCTCTGGTTTTAACTCACCTGTCCGACTGGTCTGAGGCCAGAGTACACGTTACGGACTTTGTCAGTTCCAGAAATGAGCTCTAAGCGTATTTTCTTTCTCAGGTAGCACGAAAACTTTCTATTTGTCCAAGGTAAATGACCAACAATGTCCTACCTAAACAGGTTCTACAGATACCTCCAGATACAATGTGCCCCCTAAGCACCCCAAGAATGTGTCCACCAATGTTTAATTTCTATAAACGACACTGGTGTGAACAAAGCAGGATCCATGCTTGATGTTTGTCATTCTTGCGTGGGGTGGGGCAAAGTATTTCTAGTTACCTGCTTCACCTCTGAGCCACCTTTCTGAGAAACACCACCCCTCTTACTGCTCTTCCAAACTAAAACCTTAGCTGACCTCAGCTCTGGTGAGATTCCCAGGCACGACCTACTTGCGCATGACAAAGAAAAAAAAAAAAAAGACACTTTTAACTCTTAGCTGGTAGTTTTCCCTCCCGTTCTCAAGCATAGAGTTAACTCAGGTATGTAATCTTCTGAAGCGATGACTTCAAATCTGCTATATGCACGTTGGTCTCCACTTATGGAATTGCTATTTATATTAATTTAAGCAGGTCAGAAAAATATTATAAACTCCTAAAATGTCATTTAGTACCAAAGTTTAAAATTTTATGGTTTCCTTAAGCCACAAAAATAGAGCAATAGTAATACTTACTTTTAGGACTCTCTATTTTAAGTCAGGGTTGTACGTGGCATTTGATTTCTGGGAGGAGTTGTTAGTTGCTTAAAGTATTCTTTGCCTTTTTCATCCTTTAACGCTTATCTCCCCATTCCAGCCCACCACTCCTGCTTGCCCCCCACCAAGAGCCAGCCTGCAGGAGGCCAGTGGTTTTATTCCATTGTTTAAAGAACTGAGTGAAATCAACCACTTGGGGACTCCATCCATCAAGTCCAGTGTTTGGGTTTGTTTTGTTTGGTAGATGAAAAAGCCCAAACTGTCTGTTTCCTGGTCCTTTCTACATACCACTGTATGGAAACCAAGACCAAGCGTCCTCCCAAGAAATAACAGAAAATGGATAATTCTGTGAGCTAAGAAGGCTTCCCACTAAAGCCTGTTCTCCATCCTTCCCACCAAATTCTGCTCCAATTCCATAGTCTCTAGAAGTGGAGGGCCAAGGAGCAGCCACAGAAGCCAGGTCTGTTCATTCACTCATTCATTCTGACAAACATTTACCAAGCATCTACTATGTGCTGGGTCCTGTGGCTATAGATGTTGATGTGGAGAAGGAAAGTTCCAGAACTCACAAATCCTAGCATATGGATGTAAGGTCAATCCTGGAGAGAAATAGTCTCAGAACCTTACGGCAAGGACACAGCCATTAACTGTCTCTGCTTCTACCCTCCAACCCACATCTATCCCAACAAGTGAATATGGCCAGTGGCGGAGGACTCTTCCTCATGGAAGACTATTCTTCCCGTCAGTCCCAGCTTTGGCCCCTAGAACTTCACAGAAGCAACGTGCTACTTCTCCCCACAATCACCTTCTCCCGTTTGAAGGCAGCTGCCATGTTGCTGGTATTCTTCACACAATGTAAGGGTCAAAGAGACTGGCCCACACTGCTGCGGCTGTGGCTGTTGCGTCAGTCGTGTCCAGCTCTGTGCGACCCCACAGACGGCAGCCCACCAGGATCCCCCGTCCCTGGGATTCCCCAGGCAAGAACACTGGAGTGGGTTGCCATTGCCTTCTCCAATGCACGCATGCATGCTAAGTCGCTTCAGTTGTGTCCAACTCTGTGCGACCCCATAGACGGCAGCCCACCAGGATCCCCCATCCCTGGGATTCTCCAGGCAAGAATACTGGAGTGGGTTGCCATTGCCTTCTCCAATGCACGCATGCATGCTAAGTTGCTTCAGTCATGTCCGACTCTGTGTGACCCTATGGACAGCAGCCCACCAGGCTCCTCTGTCCCTGGGATTCTCCAGGCAAGAATACTGGAGTGGGTTGCCATTGCCTTCTCCAGGCCCATACTGAGACCAAGCTAATATACAGAAATGCCTGGGGTTTTCCAGAAACAGCTGGGGTGTCTCTACCCTAAGTCTGAATAAGACTGTGAAGATCCTATTAGGAATGAATTCACCCAAGGAGAGGAATAAGATTGAGGTGACCAATTTTACCCATCACCAAGGCTTGATCACTGAACAGCTCTGGGTCCTAAAACAGATTTTTAAAATACATAGATGTTTGTGTACACAGAAAAGGAATAAGACAAAATGGTGATTTTTTTTCCCTAGAGGTGGGATGATTTTTTATGTTTTCTCTATATTTTAAATTATTTTTAATGTTGTCTACAATAAATACATAAACCATACTAATAGAATAAAATTTTATTCAGAAAATCATGTAGAAACTAATTTTCCATAGTGATTGACTTATCTTCTCCTTTTCACTACAGAACAAAGGTCCTTTAGTTTATATAATAAATAACATTCATAAAATTCTGTTGATTAGCAAATATGCCTTGTAGAATTGTTTCTGTGTAATTTGTTGGTAATAGTCCTTACTCTCTCCATGTATATGACAGAAAACACCTGGCACCAGGTCCATAAAGATACTTTAAAAGACATTAATGACTTTCTTCAAACAAGCAGCCAGCAAATCTTCATTGGCATCTGTACAGTTTGAAAAAATAAACGTGTTAACCAGTCAGTCATGGCTGACTCTTTGCAACACCAGGGACTTTAGCCCATCAGGCTCCTCTATCCATGGGATTTCCCAGGCAAGAATACTGGAATGGGTTGCCATTTCCTTTTCTAGGGGATCTTCCCTACCCAGGGATTGAACATGGGTCTCCTGCATTGCAGGGAGATTCTTTACTGTCTGAGTCACCAGGGAAGCCCAGTTTGAAAACATAAAAGTAACCACCAATAAAAATCTATTTCTCCTAAAAGGTTGAAAAGGATCTCTTGGAGAAGGCCGGTGACCAAGACATTAGGGCAAAATTTCTAGAGCAGTTAAGCACTGCTTCTTAACACATAATCACATTCAACTAAAATTGCTTTTCAGAATTTTAAGAGATTTACAAAACTGATCAAAAACATTCACATGTGTGAAAATGACCGTCTAGAGAACTTGGGTTATAGTTACAGGACTTAAGGAAATAGTAACTCTATATTTTGCAACTGGTTATTGAATGTATGGGTTTCCTTGTAAGCATCCTAATGCTTTCAAAACTGTGAATTCTGTTTTTCTTAATTCTGATGGTTTGATGGTCATCAGATTTTGTTGCTTTCTAATGTGATGGTAGTCACACAAACATGCTGTTTTCTATTCCACTACTGGGTTTAAGGTTACAGGGTGAAAACGGTCACAATAAGCCAGTCTTAAGGCTGGCCCACTTGAGATGCAGGTTTCCAGATGGGTCCTGGGATGGAATGGGGTCACCTTGGAAACCAGCGGCATTGAGAAGTTCAAAACAGAGAGGTTAGAAGTAAACCTAACTCACTGGCAGTTGATCAGTGGTCTTTGCCCTGGAAAATGCTCTTTAGCGTAACTGAAATAAATATTTCAAAACCGAGTAGAGTGAGGAAGACTGAAAAGGTTTAAGTTACTGCTCAAGGATTGTGATTTTATGGAACAGTTTTTTCTTTCTTCTCCAGCTCTAATTTAGTCTATATAATGATGGCCTCGTCACAGTTGCCATAGAAGTAACTGATTTAAATGGGACACGTTGAAGTGACTCTTGTTTTTTTGTGTGTTGTTGTTCAGTTGCTAAGTCCTGTCTAACTCTTTGCGACCCCCAGGGCCTGCAGCACACCAGGCTTCCCTGTCTTCGTTATATCCCGGAATTTGTTCAAACTCGTGTCCTTTGAGTCAGTGATGCTATCTAACCATCTCATCCTCTGCCGCCCCCTTCTCCTCCTGCCCTCAATCTTTCCCAGCTTCAGGGTCTTTTCCAGTGAGTCGGCCCTTCGCACCTAGTGGCCAAAGTATCGGAGCTTCAGCATCAGTCCTTCAAATGATTTCAAGCATCAAGTCCTTCAGGGTTGATTTCCTTATAGAAGAAAGTATAATATACATGAGGGATCCCTCTCACCTCAGGAGGAAGATGAGTTTAGGGAAAACAAAACTTGGAAAGGCTGACTTTTTTGGCTTTGGGAAGACACGCTTGGGATCCTCCAAAATTAACTTGAAATAAACCCATGTTGTATTCTAGCCTGTGATGTCGTAGTTCACCCACATGTTCATTTAAAGTCAATTATCTGTTAGACACAAATTCTGCTGTGTGTTTCAGGGATCTTCTTGCTATAAGCACAAGTTAGTGTCTAACACAATCTGAAATCAGACTGGCTTCAGATCCTAGCTTCATCACTTGCTAGCTGTGTGACCCTGAGAAAGTCAGTTAATCTCTCTGTGCTTTGGTTTTCCACAACTGTAAAAAGGAGATAATAAGAGTAGCTACCTCATACAACTGGTGTTAGGATGGACAGAATTAGGACACATTAAGCAGAGAGAAGAGTGCTCAGGGCACACCACGTAAAAACTTCTCTCAGTGTTGTTGTTGTTAAAATTAGCTCTTTCTTTCCAAAGTGTGTGAAATAATAAGAGTAACCACTGTTATTACTGTGACTTAAAGGAATGAATTCTTTATCAACTGCACTATCAGTTGGTAGCACGACTGATAGGGTGCTTATTTAACTTGTATGCAGAGTACATCATGAGAAATGCTGGGCTGGATGAAGCACAAGCTGGAATCAAGATTGCCGGGAGAAATATCAACAACCTCAGACATGCGTATGACACCACCCTTATGGCAGAAAGTGAAGAGGAACTAAAAAGCCTCTTGATGAAAGTGAAAGAGGAGAATGAAAAAGTTGGCTTAAAGCTCAACATTCAGAAAATGAAGATCATGGCATCCGGTCCCATCACTTCATGGCAAATAGATGGGGAAACAGTGGAAACAGTGGCTGACTTTATTTTTCTGGGCTCCATAATTACTACAGATGGTGACTGCAGCCATGAAATTAAAAGATGCTTACTCCTTGGAAGAAAAGTTATGACCAACCTAGATAGCATATTGAAAAGCAGAGACATTACTTTACCAACAAAGGTCTGTCTAGTCAAGGCTATCATTTTTCCAGTGGTCATGTATGGATGTGAGAGTTGGACTATAAGGAAAGCTGAGCACCAAAGAATTGATGCTTTTGAACTGTGGTGTTGGAGAAGAGTTTTAAGAGTCTCTTGGACTGCAAGGAGATCCAACCAGTCCATCCTAAAGAAAATCAGTCCTGAATATTCATTGGAAGGACTGATGTTGAAGCTGAAACTCCAATACTTTGGCCACCTGATGTGAAGAACTGACTCATTTGAAAAGACCCTGATGCTGGGAAAGATTGAGGGCAGGAGGAGAAGGGGACAACAGAGGAGGAGATGGTTGGATGGCATCACCGACTCGATGGACATGAGTTTGAGTAAGCTCCAGGAGTTGGTGATTGACAGGGAGGTCTGGCATGCTGCAGTCTATGGGGTCGCAAAGAGTCAGACACAACTGAGCAACTGAACTGAACTGAAAGGGATGAATGGGCTTCCCTTCATTGGTAAATGAATGGCTTTTTCATTGGTAAATTGGTGGCTCAGTGGTAAAGGATCCACCTGCCAATCCAGGAGACGAAGGTTTGATCCCTGGGTCAGAAAAACCCCCTGGAGGAGAAAATGGCATCCCACTCCAGTATTCTTGTCTGGGAAATCCCATGGACAGAAAAGCCTAGCAGGCTACAGTCCATGGAGTCAAAAAAGAATCAGACAAGACTTAGCAACTAAACAACAGCAACAAAGGAATGAATATTCTTCCTGAAGTTTCTAATTTATTATCAAGTTGAAAATTTAGCGTTAGGGAGAATGTAACCCCATGTTTCAAAATTGTGAAGGTATTTGTTTCTCTACAGGTATCTTTTTCCTTTTATGTGGTTCATTTTAAATGTGACAGATGTGACTTTTAAAATTTTTTTAAATTTTAATATTTCTTTCTGTTTATTTATGTACTTGACTGTGCTAGGTCTTAGTTGTCGCATGTGGGATCTAGTTCCCAGATAAGGGCTGGAACCCAGGCCCCCTGCATTGGGAGCAGGGAGTGGCTAAGACTCCACTGGACCACCAAGGAAGTCCCAGTGTGACTTTTTTAAAGGGGCAATTGATGAATTCTTTACAGGGGAGAAAGGCTGGAAGCATATCAGTTTGTGTGTGTGTGTGTTTTTTTTTCTAAGACAATAAAACAGTGACTCTAAATGAGATTTTGATGTAAACCTTCTATAGCAATCACAGTACTTCCTATCATATTGTATTATCTTCCGGTTCACTCCAGTGTCCTATGTACCGATTTTTCCTGCAGCTGTTTATTGGGTGTTGACACTGGAAAATCACCTACTCCCAGGAACCATTGGATCTGCATTAAAATCTCTCTCTTCCCCGAGTGAGATGGTCTTATTTTTCTTTTGTTTGCTTTTGTTCGCTTTTCCTTTTATAGTTTCATTTCCTTCAGGAGTTTTACTGCAATTATTTTTTCCTGTTTCATTCCCTTTAACAGTTACTTGGTGTTTCCTACTCGTGGGCTACACTTACTGAATTGCGATGCTCTGCACCGCTTTGAAAGACCTGCTTTTATTTTTCCTGTCCAGGTCATTTGTGCAAATCCTTAAAGTTAGAGAGTTAGTACTAATGACTGGTCAACTCTATTAATGCAGTCTCCCCTCTGCGAAAGTTTACTCTTCTGGTTCAAGGGCTTTTATTGCGAAGCTTGTTAAGAGCCTTTATTGCTTGAAGAAGGTGACTTTTGGAACCAAAAGATTTCCTGTTTATGCACAGAGCAGGGCCCAGTTGAACTCATGACAGTGCAGGCAGCTCCTGAGATTTGCCAAAGAGCTCTGAGTAGGATTCAAGAGGAACCATGACAGGGACTTAGAAGCTGGTGTCTGCAGAGTTGCCACGTCTCTGCTAGGAGTGTAAGAAAGCGCCCAGCTTAGAGTGGGGGACACTCAGTGCTGCCAATAGAGAAGGCTGCCCCAGCCTCAGGGCTCCAGCAGGGCTGCCTTTGAGTCTGAAGGGGTGTTGGTTCTAGAAGAGGAAAAGTTATCCTCTTCAAAGTCTCCAGGCTGTGTAGATTAAAAGCCAAGGACTGAGTTCCCATAATTATGACTACAAAACCGACTTCCTGGGGCTTCCCTGGTGGCTCAGATGGTAAGGAATCTTCCTGCAATGCAGGAGACCTGGTTTCGATCCCTGGGTCGGGAAGATTCCCTGGAGGAGGGAAGGCGTGGCAACCTACCCAGTATTCTTGCCTGGAAAATTCATGGACAGAGGAGCTTGGCAGGCTATGGCCCATGGGGTCACAGAGTTGGACATGACTGAGTGGCTAACATACCAGACAGACTATTGTTCTGAGCTCCTTTTCACACAAATAGTATTTATAGAAAATTCAGACTTCCGCAAATCCCTCCAGTGTCCACTAGGGTCTGGTGGGGTCCTAGCCTGTTCCTGCTTAAGTGTGACACTTGTCACAGATCAGAGCAGGCCTGCAGGGACTCAAAGTTTTCTGCCCCCTGCTGAATTTTTAAACCCTATACTAAATCAAATGTTCCCTCTCTAAAGCTGTCTCTGGGAATAACTGCTCACAATGCCAGCAAACTCTTGTCTCCAAGCAGGGGATCCCTTCCCGGGTTGGGGGGTGGGGTCCTAGAGGCTCAATTAACCACTGGAAGCTGCCTGATGAGGCCGAATCTCAGCAGGGAGGCCTGGAGAGGAGCCAGGACAAACCCAGCAGGCCTGGCCTCAGAGTGTCAAATTTCTGGGTCAGGAAGAACCAGACGAGGCAGTCACCCACACGGCCAAAGCAGCAAAACCAAGGAAAGAGTGTGCGTTTTTCATCATGCAGGAGGGAAGAAAGCCATGGGTTCATGACCAGCCCCCTGAGGGGGTCTCACTCAAGTCTTCAGAGGCATGTGACCCTGGCATGCCCACCCTCCTCCAGATTCTCCTAGAATGGCCCTGAATAAAGGCGGCATTGTCTGGCTTTTTGGTTCCCTGTCTCCCCGGCTCCACACCAGCCAGTCCCTTCCAATCAGTGCAGCCATTCCAGCTGGTAGGTGAGATATGGTGCTCTTCCAGTCTAGTCCTCGCAGGTTTGACACACCTGCGACGGGTTAGTATGTGTTATTACTATTAAAGCCCACCACCAGTATTTTTACTGTCAACTGAAAAAATTCATGTAACCTAAAAGTTGAGAGTCATGTTTTTATCAGTGGAAATATTTAGGACTTCAAGCCCCAGAGGCAGCATCTCAAGTAACCCTGAAAGAACTGCTCGAGGAAGGTGAGGTGGGGAGCCGGGTTATATAGAAATTTTGCACAAAGGGAAGGTAGTCCCTTCTGAATGTCAAAAGATTATATATAGTAAATTAAGGAAAACCAGATATCTCAAGTTAAGGAGTTTAGCATTTTTCCATGTGTGGGAGGGTACGGGAGCCTGAGCTCACTGAAATCATTCCTTTGATACGCACCTCAGCTATCTGGGGCCAGTATCTTGTGCTTTCACATCCTGCATTTCCTCAGGACTCACTGTAGAGAGTGGCTGCAGTCAGACGGCTGTTCCTTGGCAGGTGTTCTTTCCTTCCTGGGTTTCCTCAGAGTTCACCAGCTCACGTTGGAGGGCTGCAACCACTGATGACAGGGACATCCTTGCTTATTGATATGGCAGGAAATATTCCAGTTCTCACTTCTAACCAGACTCTAACTATACAATGACAGAGAAGAGCAAAAGACTCCATAAAGTTATCATGCCTTCCTCTTGTTAAAAGCCATTTTCATCCTCATGTGTTGACCTCACAATATTGCTTATCTCTTACCACAACATTTCTGCATAATGAATAATCACAAATCTCTATGACACATAAGGGTAACCAGTGTTTTGCCTGACTGTCTGGGGTGGTCGGTCAGGCATCTCTGGATGGGTGGCTCACACCTCTAAGAGTTGGCTAGCTTTGGCTGGGTGACTGAGCTGACTCAGTCCAGCAGGCTGGCCCATGCATGTTCTCATGGCATGGAGGAGGAGCATAAGGGAAGGAGTGAAATCATGCAAGCCACTCTAACTTCTGTTTATGAGGCAATGCTATCATCCTACCAGCAAAATCAGTCCCCCACTCAAGCCCAGATTCAAGGAGCAGGAACATTGCCCCTTTAGGGAGAGGGGCCACAAAGTAGCATGGCAAAGGGTGCTGGATGTAGGGAGGGTTTCAGATCCCACCACCATCCTGGTCTCAACTGATCTCAACTATGATTCACTCCATAGAGAAGAAAAACTCCCACAATAGCAACCCAACATGGTGATGAGTTACAGTCTACAAAGTCAAATCTTTGACCCCATGAATGATCTGGATAAAGATCACTTTGTTAGAGTGTTAATAAGAAATAGTTACCATAAAGTTGATTTTTTTTTCCCTTGTTTGTTTTGGATTTTTAGATGAGGGTTGGGAGGTAATTCTCCATGGATCTGTCTCATTTCTTCATGTCTTATGAGCAGGGCCACTAACTTGCCATTTATTCCTAGTTGTATTTCCAAGTATGTGTCTATAGCACAGAGCCTTGGAAGACAGAGTAGCTCCTGTGGAGCAGGGGGGCAGAGGGCAAATGTTTTCCTCTAGAGCAAAAGCCCGGCAGATCTCTTCATTGCCTATTATAAAATGTTCAAGCTCCCCTAGCCCAGGATCTCTCAGTTATCACACAAACCACAGTATCTGCAGCATTGTCCTGTTTCCCTCAACATTGCCCCTGTGGGATTTGGGGGTGGGGGTCTAGAGGTGCCAGTGTGGATGTGAAGCTCACACTGCTTGCTGTGCTATGACCCGATAAAACTCTTTGTCTCTGACTCAGGATTCTTCTGCCAGCATCTAGGAAACAAGCTACTTTGTTAGCTTGTAATTAGGGCGACACTCAGACACCTCGTGATCCTTAACAAGTCAAGCAGCATCCTAACAGGCTGTTCCTGTATCTTGCTCCCAGGAACACCATGATCTACCAGCCACGGCTATGGAGCCCTCCCTTACTGGCCAGAGCACCCTGGCTGCTGCCTTGGTCTTGATGCCCACTATGGCAATGCTGTCTCCTCTGCTCTGATGGTTATCTGCCACCTTCCCATCTGTCGTTTCAGGATTCTGCCACTTCCGTTGACACGAGGGAGCTCATTTCTATGATGGCATCTGCTACTATCGAGCCTGGTCCCTCCCAAGGACACCCCCCACCAAACTTCTCTAGGATGTCAGTGCTGCCCTCCATCTGTACCCTTTATTGCCTAGTGAAGGGAACATTCCCTCAGCCTTCCTGAAGAACAGAATACACTGGTGGTTCCTATGGGCTTGCACAATAAATGTATTCTAACATTCCCACAAATCTGAACTTTCTGACCTCTTCATCAGCACAATGCCAAGGAAATTCAAACATTTCCGCCTCATTTCCTGTGGCCATTTTTGGATCCAAACTTCAAGGAGCTATCCCAGCCCTATATTAGGATCGGTCCTGGTTATCCTTTCCCAGGTTATGGGACAGGGCTCCTAAATCCATAAATTCTCCCCTCCAGCCTCATATTCTTCTCTTGCTGCCAATTTTACCTCCTCCCTCCACCCCCATCTGATCCCTTTAAGATCCACCCCTTGTGTGATCCTTGGTTCCTCAGTTCAGTTCAGTTGCTCAGTCGTGTCCAATTCTTTGCGACCCCATGAATCACAGCACGCCAGGCCTCCCTGTCCACCACCAACTCCCAGCATTCACCCAAACTCATGTCCATCGAGTCGGTGATGCCATCCAGCCATCTCATCCTCTGTCGTCCCCTTCTCCTCCTGCCCTCAATCCCTCCCAGCATCAAAGTCTTTTCCAATGAGTCAACTCTTCACATGAGGTGGCCAGAGTATTAATAACTGGGTCCTGCAATGTCTTTGGTGTGTAAGATTTTTACTCCTGGAGAAGGAGCTATGTGTCTCAACTCAAACTATGCTGGGACCTAATGTTTGTTATTGTTTGGAGACAGTGAAAGGAGGAAGGTAATCTTGAGGCACACAGATACCATGTGCATGTCTGTGCTCCTCTGCAGGTGGTGGGGCTTCAGAGGAGTGTAGTTCTCAGACCCCTGCTTCTCAGGCCCCTCCATCCAAATCTCCCCAAACCAAATCTCAGGGTCTAACCTTTGTTTGCACCCTCGCATGACACACGAGATTTATTGAAGCCATGGATTAGTTTCCTTTGCAGGTCTGTTCCTCTTATAACTATTCTGGGGCCAGTTTTGAGCACATTCTACCCAGCAACTTCTGGAGACCTTCTGGCCTTCGTATCATACTTTTAGTTGATAGTTGGCTAATCTGAATCACTTGTGTTTTGTTTTTTTTTTTCCTGACGCTCCAGGAAGTTAAAATCAGGCCAGAGCCCTAATCTTTCCATTTCCATTACCCTCATTCCAGTCAAATGTTATAACTGCCATAGAACCCAGTGTCTGACCTTTTGCTTAGACCTATACAAGTAAGTCTTAGTGACCATGATGTGACCAAGTGTGAGGGGTTATCCCTGACACACTCCAAAATCCCATCTAGAGAGCCTGCTTTTTAGGACCACTGCTCCCAACTCTCTTAGCTGTAGCTCCCTTAAAAGCAGAGTCTAAGCCAGTGAGTCAGCTGGCTTTCTTGGGAGTGATCCCAAGGAGTAGGAGTGAGGAACCAGGGGAATAAAACTAGGAAGGAGGGAGAGAAAGCCAATAAAAGAATACAATGTATAACACTATTCACCTCATCCCATTCCTATTAAACAGTGTATAACATTTAATTGTTATGTCTTTAATATTTTAAGAAGAATATCCTTTCAGGTAATTTTGAATAGTTTTAATGAAGTTTCAATTTTTTGTCTTATTTAAAATTGCTATTCTGTTTGGGACTTATTTTCTTTCTATTTTTTGTTCACTTATTTTTAAGATCCAGAGTTGGTTTTTAAAAAATAGCTTCAACCATTTTCATAGTCACACTTAAACATTACTAGTAGGATAAACACTGATACAACATTCCTAGAGAGCCTTTTGCAGTGTGTATTAGGAATTTAAAATGTTTCCATCTACTGAAATCTCTCTAAGACAAGCTGGACTTGGGGTCCGGGAACAGGGTAGGTTTCAGTGAGCCTCGCTTAGGGGTCTGGGTAATGTAGGATTGACTTTTCACGGCTGTGTGTGCTCAGGTGCTTTTCATGGCCAATTTCCCCTAATTTTTTGTTGTTGTTTTTGTTGTTAGTGATCTTTCAGGGCATTAGAAATTTTAAGCTTTTATCTGTTCAAACCTGTTGATTTTAGAAAGTCATTCTCCATCAGAAGTTAGAAAATTTCAACCATTTTTTCTTCTAGTTCCCCGCCCCCCCCAAAGTTTTGATATTGTAAAACCATATAACTCCTGCACACATATAGAACCAGTTACTTAAAACCTGGAATAATACCATGTGCTAGAGAGGTGGTGGAGAGACTGGATCTCTCATGGGCTACTGGTGGGAATGTAAGATGGTATGGGACCTCAGGAAAACAGGTTGTTCGTTTCTTAGATAACTGAAGATACAACCTGGCAATTGCATTCTTGGGCTTTATTCCAGAGAAATAAATTATGTTTACACAAAAACCTATATGCAGCTTTATTCATAATAGTGAAATACTGAAAGCAGTCCAAGTGGCATTCAGTTTGTGAGTAGGTGGACAAACTGAGGTATATCCATACAACAGAATAAATATTTTCAGCCGTAGAAAGGAATAAACCATTGATGCCTGCAACCAGATGGTCCTCAAAGGCATCTTTCTCAGGGGAAGGGACAATCCCTGGAGGTTGCCTGTGTAATCCTAACTCTGTATAACATTTTTGAGAAGACAAAACTCTAAGACAGAGAACAGCCTAGTGCTTCTCAGAGGACAGGGATGGTGGCAGGCAGAGAGTAAAGGGTGTTGAGGAGCCTGGATGAGTAGAATGGTTGGGGATGAGCCAGAACATAAAGAGTTAACATGAAGGAGTTGTTTTGTGATGGTAGAGCGATTCTGTGCCTTATTTATGGCGGTGCTTACATAATTCTATTCATGGGATAACAATGCATAGAAACACACACACAAAGGCAAGTTTAAAAAAGTGGTAGAAACTAAGGATAGCCCATAGTCCGGTTTAACAGTAGCTTTTCATTATCAGTTTCCTGGCCTTAATCCTACAGCTATGAATGATGTCATAGGGAGAATCACTGGGAGAAGCTGGGTGAAAAGCTTCTACTCAGGGCTCTACTAATTTTGCAGCCTCCCATGAGTCTATAGTATTTTTCAAAATAAAAATTTGAAAAAGTAACACTTTAGGTAATCTGAAACTTATTTTATAAATGGTATGAGGTGAGACTCTGAATTGATTTATATCCACATGTTTACCCAAGATCCCACTAGTCTATCTTGACAAATACTTCCCTGCCCCAGTAATTCATGAAACCTCTTACAATTTTCACTAAACTCTTAAAAATACTGGAACCTCTTGCTAAGTTACCAAATCTCTGAATGTGTGTGTTCCTCATCCAAAGTCATCCTGATTTAAGTGTTATGATTGTGTTTCAATAGCTGATAACACTCTTGATTCTTTCTCTCTCTAAGATGGTTTCTGAGTACTTACTATGATCCAGATATAGGACTAAGATCTTCACTTGGATTATAGCACTTAATCTTCCTGATACTCATATGAAGTAGGTTTTATGAAGTTTTTTGAGAGGTTCAGGGAAATTTGGCCCTTACTCAGAATCACAGGCTAGTAAGTGGCAGAGCTAGGATTCAAGCCCAGCCCTGTAGGATTCCAAAGACTATTCTTTTAATTATTGTAACATACTGTTTCTTCTGTAAAAAAAAAATTATTTCACTTGTTTATTCTTCTAGTTCAACTAGCAAAATCATACAGTCATGTTCTGAATAGAAACGGGTGTTTTGGTTGTGTATTCTCAAACGTCTTAATTTTGAGAAGAGTTGGACTGTGAAGAAGGCTGAGCACTGAAGAATTGATGCTTTTGAACTGTGGTGTTGGAGAAGACTCTTGAGAGTCCCTTGGACTGCAAGGAGATCCAACCAGTCCATTCTGAAGGAGACCCACCCTGGGATTTCTTTGGAAGGAATGATGCTGAAGCTGAAACTCCAGTACTTTGGCCACTTCATGCAAAGAGTTGACTCACTGGAAAAGACTCTGATGTTGGGAGGGATTGAGGGCAGCAGGAGAAGGGGATGACAGAGGATGAGATGGCTGGATGGCATCACGGACTCAATGGGCGTGAACCTGAGTGAACTCCGGGAGTTGGTGATGGACAGGGAGGCCTGGCGTGCTGCGATTCATGGGGTCGCAAAGAGTCGGACACGACTGAGCGACTGAACTGAACTGAACATTTACTCTTCCAGTGCATGGTCATGACATTCAAATCTTACATCATTCAAAACAGCTTGATTTCAAAATTAAATATTTTTGAATAGGTAATTTATGTTCAGGGTACAAATGTCAAAGGTACAAAAGGGTGCACAGTGACAGATAGGTCTTCATTCCCACCCCAACCCACTGTTACCAATCTCTTATTTGCCCTTCTAAAAATAAATTATGGAATTATAAGTGTACATGTGAATATAGTTTATACATACACACAGAATACTTTGCACCTTGATTTTTTTTTCATTTAAAACATCTTAGACACTCTTCCAAACTAGTATATCGGGAGTTCCCTTATTCCTTCAATGCCTACATTGTTTTCCATTGACTGAGTACAATAAAATTTATTTCACCTGCCCTTCATTGATAGACATTAAGGCTTTCAGTGTTTTTCCTATTATAAATAATGCTATAAAGAGCATCCTTGAACATACTTTATTTCACATATGTGCAAGAATGTCTGTATATTAAGGCCCTAAGAGTGAAATTTCTGTTTCAGTTATATGCAGTTTGAATAGTGCTTTCCAATGGACTTTTAGAAACTTGAACAAATCCACATCACCACCAATAAGAGAGTACCTGCTTTTCCAGAGCCCTTATCAAATTTTTTATCTTTGCCAATCTAAGTGAAAATAGTATTTTATTATAGTTTTAGTTTGCTGTTCTCATAATACAAATAAGAGTGAGCCTCAGCTGTCAGTCATTTTCTTAATGATTTGTAAGAGCTTGTGTATATTAGAGGATTTTACCTTTTGCTTGTAATTTTAATTGCATTTTCCCCTGTATTTTGTTTTTTTTTTTTTAACTTTTAAAATTTTGCTTATGCAGAGGATTCACCATACAGAAATTGTTTCTTCTCAAGTAGTCAAACCTGTCAATCTTGTTTTTTATGGTTTCAAAGCCTTGTGTCATATTTAGGCCTTCTGTACTCCTATATTATAAAATTAAAAGTCATCTATATTTCTTCTAGTAATTGTATGGTTCTTCTAACCCTTTCGTTTATCTAGAGTTTATTTTGTCTCTGTGTGGGTGACTATGCAGTTATTTCAACATCTTTTTTAAAGTGAGCCTGTTTTCTTTCCTGATTTGAAATGCCAGTTGAGTCCCTTACACTAAATTTCTGTTTGTATTTGAGTCCATTTGTGGACTTTCAAGACTGTGTTATTAAACATTATGACTATTCATATGTCAGTACCACACAGTTTTGCTTATTATATTTTGATAACATGTTTTATTATCAGATAAAGCTTATGTCTTCACCACTTTGCTTTTTCAAAATAATGAGCTTATTTGTTGTTAATTTTACTGTGATGCTGGACCAGGCCTCAGGGCTCCAGCCAGCTTATATATTCTTTTCAGGCCCAGTCCCGCGTCAGGGTCTCTATGCTATTGTTTTCGTGCACATTTAGAAGAGTATTTAGCAAAAATGTGAGCCCCCTTTACCCATACCCCTCTGGCAGGGGCTTCCCTAAAGGCCTCTACCAAGTCCTGGAGGGATTCACCTCCCAGGATCAAACACAGCACTTGAAGTACTTCTCTGGTTGAATTTCTCAGAATGAGTTCTGAGGTTTGATGTTTTTCTCCAACTAATGTCAAATAGCAGGCCTGTAATTTTCCCAAATTTAAGAGCATTTTCCCCTGGCTTCCTGGCTGGCTCAGACTTGCAAAAATATTCTCGATTTCAACCTCACTTCCCCTCACATTGTGCAAGACAGTGTGTGGCAAAGACTTCGAATATAAAATGTTTCTGACATTTTCACTCTGTGACTTGCCAATTCTTCATTTGATTCTTTTTCCTTTTTATAAGGACAAATTAGAAAGCAATCACTCCATAACCTTTAGCTTTGTTATTTCTTTCTCCTTGGTGCTACCCCGTTCTATTTCCTTGTCCATCACTCTTCTCTATTGATTTTGGATGGTTTGGTGTTTGCCTTTGGGCTTTGCGAGAACAGTCATTGATTTTGAGTAGATCTACAAACGTTGGGAGCTTTTGGTGACACAGCCAATCTTCGTGTTGCTACTAAAGGCATTACACATTGCCTTGCATGTGAGTTTTTTCGTCTTATTGCATGGTTATGGAAATAAAGACTGCTGACAGTTTTTGGCAAACACCTTGAGAGTTACCATCTGTCCATTCATGACAACAAGAACCAGGGGGACCCTGTTGAATGTCCTACTGAACCACTGATGGCAAATGTGTCTTCAATTTCATCTCTAAAAAAATGGGATACACTGTAATGGAGAGAGAATTTTGGATGGGGAAGCAGGAGAATATAATCTCAATGCACTCTAGCTAGTTGACATTCCTCACCAGACTCTGGAGACAAAGGCTAATGAATAACTCACAAGTAGGAGGTGGTATCATACAGACCCTTCTAGATGGTTCCTAAATGATAAGGGCTTAGGATAATCTAAATCATGAAGATTACCTTTCTTTTACGGCTTCTCGGGTGGCTCAGTGGTGAAGAATCCGCCTGCCAATGCAGGAGATGTGGGTTTGATCCCTGGGTCAGGAAGATCTCCTGGGGAAAGGAACGGCAACCCGCTCCAGTATTCTTGCCTAGGAAATTGCATGGACAGAAGAACCTGGTGGGCTGCAGTCCATGGGATCACAAAGGAGCTGGACACAACTTAGCGACTAGACAACAAAAACACTTTTCTTTTACTTTTCTTCATCACAAATCATCCCCCAGATTTTTACCCAGTCTCTTGCATACAGCACATGAGAAATTAATGGCCAAAAGGCAAGCAGTGGAAAAGAGGGAGGGAAAAAATTTAAGTCATCCTCAGACTGGAGGACTAGATGCTAAGCAGTCGCAAGTTGCCTCTAAATATACAGCAAGGATGATGGTGAGGGATGAGCTCAGCCAGCTCCCCAGTGCCAGAGACGGTGCTATGTGGGTGACCAGTAGGAAGCCTTGGCCCAGGAGCTGATGCGCTTGATGCTGGCATATGTGGGTCCTGCCTGGCTGACCTGCCCAGCCAAGTGTTTACCTCTGGAGAGGTAAAGAGCCGTGTGCTTCATATAAAGTGCTTAGGGATTCGTGGGCTACAGTATGGTGATGCTCCAAGGTAAAGGGAGTATTTCAAAATAAGAAATGCACCTGCCCTGTGATTCAGTAATTCCTGGCTGAAAGCCTGTGAGGACATTAATTTGAAAACACAGATTTTTTCATTAATTTGAAAAAGTGCATTTTTCAGTTGCTTGGGCTGTTGTGCAAAATCTGTCCCCCTGAAATCATCAGTGAATGCTAAGGCTGTTGTGAAAGTGGTCATTTTAATGGCTCACAGATGTGGTGACGGTGGAGAAATGGGCGGCTGCATACTTAGAGCTGGGGTGATGGCTCACTGGTTTGTGAACTGATTCACCTGCCAGTCAAGCAGGACTGTGTCCAGGACAATCGTTTGAAGGGAGAACGAAGAAATGGCTCACGAACACTCACCAGTTTCATCCCAGGCTGAGTCATCCTCGGTTCTTTCTTGCCTTGGATCTTCCTGGATATTCAGGGAAGCAGGGGTCCTGTGTCTATCTAGAATTCAGAAGTCTTTCTGAGGTCATCTTATTCCTGATTTTCATGTGATGGGTCATCCTCGCATTGGTGAGCCACTGTTTGTAGGGTCAGCTTTCTAGCCACACCTGTCCCTTCCTTGACCAGCCCAGCCCTGACTCCTCACATCCCACCCCTTACAGTAGTATGTGCGGTGGGGGTGGGCTGGCAGGGAGCAGAACAGGCATCCTTTCTCCCCTGGCTGAGCACATCTGCAAGCAGCCAAGGAGAGAGCCTGCGTACACCACACCTCGGTTTTCCTTACCCAGCTCTCCTCCCTCTTGATGAAATGACTCACTCACATTTACTCTTGGTGGAGTATCTGGAATCTCATAACCTCCTGGCCTTCATTCCAGCTTGTTATCTTCCACAACGTTGCCTCACCCAATATTTGGAAGAGAAAAACACAGACAATGTGACAGCTTGGATATGAACTCGGTCCAGGGGAAAAAAACCAGTCATCTTTAATCTGATAAAAGATATCTAACAGAATCCTACTGAGAATGGGGCAGGACATAACGGAATATTACCCAGCAATGAAAATAAATGTATTACAGCTACGCAATAAAATAAGTAAGTCATAGAAACAATGTTGAGTAAATAAAATTCCCAGAACCTACATGTATAATAATATAGCAAATTTATAAAAATAAAATCTAGCTAAAATGAGCTAGATAGATAATTTATTAGTTGTTATTCAGTTGCTAAATCATGTCTGACCCTTGGCAACCCCATGAACTGCAGCACGCCAGTCTTCCCTGTCCTTCACTGTCACCCAGAATTTGCTCAAACTCATGTTTGAGTCAGTGATGCCATCCAAGCATCTCAGCCTTCTCCTCCTGCCTTCAGTCTTTCCCAGCATCAGGGTCTTTTCCAATGAATTGGCTCTTCGCATCAGGTGGCCAAAGTATTGGAGCTTGAAGTATCTCCTTGAAGTCCAAGGGACTCTCAAGAGTCTTCTCCAGCACCACAGTTCAAAAGCATCAGTTCTTTGGCGCTCAGCCTAGTACATATGTGTAAAACGTTATGTATGTTTATTCATTTCCTCTGGGTGTTGTAAGAAATTACCACAAACTCCATGGCTTACAATAACAGATTAGCATTTTCTCACAGTCCTGGAGGCCAGAAGTCTGAAATCAGTCTCTCTGGTCTAAAATCAAGGTGTCAGCAGGCTGTGCTTCCTCTGATGGCCCTAGGGAAAATATGGTTCCTTACTTCCCCAGCTTCTTATGGCTGCCAGTATCCCTTAGCCACCTCACTCCAACGCCTGCCTCCAAGGTCACACTGCTTTCTCCTCTCCTACAGTCAAAGCTCTCTCTTGCCTTCATTCTATCAGGACACTTGTGATTGTATCCAGGGCCAACCTGGATAATCCCAGCTGATCTCCCCATCTCAAGATCCTTAATTTAAACACATTGGGAAAGTCTTTACCATGTAAGATAACAATCACAAGATTAGGATATCTTGGGGCTTCATTATTTAGCCTACCACTATTATATATATAATACATAATAATATTATATATTACATATGTGTGTACAGTTTCTTCCTAGAATGATAAATATTAATACTACATTCAGGAAAGTGGTGCTGGGACAGGATTGTCTGGTCTGGTAAGAGCCGATTCTGTCCATCTCTTCCTAGCTCCACACTCAGTTACTCCCGCTTGGCATCTTGAAATCAGTCATGTGGAAGTATTTACATCCCAGAAATGAACAAGCAGTGTAGATTAGAGCTTTTCCCCCAGAGAACTGGTATATACTGTCAGGAGTATGATTACTCTCTTGGTGGGGAAGGCAAAGGAGTGAAACTGGATACAGTAATGCTCCAGTTTTTAAGTTGGGTAGTGTGCTAACAGATGTTTGCCCTGTTGCCATGTTTTGAACATATCTCTGTGTGTGTGTGTGTGTGTGTACACACACCTATGTAGAATATTGAATTTATAAATAAATTCAGGAGGAAAAAATGGAAGGTAGTAAGAAGCTTCTTATCTTTCAAAAAATAAAGAAACCTATACCAATTACTGGCAAAGAGGTGAAGATATTGGATTTTAGTGACTCCCATTACTAGTGGGAGTATCAAATAGTACAGCCACTCTGGAAAATAGTATGGCAATTTCATAGAAAACTAAATACTCTCTTAGTATACAACCCAGCAATGGTGGTCCTGGAGATTTATCCCAGAGAAATAAAAATTTGTGTCCACATAAATTCTGGATGCAATGATCATAGTAGCTTCATTGGAAATAGCTAAAATTGCCATTTCATACTCCAAAAAATTGGTAACAATCAAAATGCCCTTCAACAGGTTACTGGTTAAACATACTATTGTGTTTAATTATTGATAAATATGAAGACTTGGATGGACCTCAGAGCTATTGTGATGATTGAAAAAAATCCAATCATAAAATGTCACATATTGCGGCAGCCTGGATGGAAGGGTTGTTGGGGAGAGAATGGATGCACGTGTATGTGTGGCTGAGTCCCTGTACTGTCCACCTGAAACTGTCACCACACTGTTAACCAGCTATACCCCAACACAAAATAAACAGGCTTTAAAACATCACATATCGTAAGAATCTACTTTATTCTCAAAATGACAAAGCATATAGTGGTTGCAAGAGGTTAGGAACGGTAGGGAGAGACAGTGAGACTGTAACAGAACAAGAGGAAGAGAAGAGGTGGGTAGCCAGAGGGAGACCTTTGCAGTAGTGGAATATTCAGTATCTCAATTGTTGTGATGGCCTCAGAAATCCATGTATATGTTACAATGGAATGAACCTGTATATATATATATACATCTATGAGTGTGTGTGTGTGCTAAGTTGCTTCAGTTGTGCCTGACTCTTTATGACCCCATCGACTATAGCCCACCAGGCTTCTCTGTCCCTGGGATTCTCTAGGCAAGAATATTGGAAGGCATTGCCATGCCCTCCTCCAGGGGATATATATCTATACACACACTTACACATAAACATATGCACTGTATTAATGTAATTTTCATGATTCTGCTACCATAATTACCTAAGATGTAGCCATTGAGAGAAACCAGGTGACAGAGACATGGAACCTCTTTTATTCTATCTTTGCAACCTCCTGTGAACCTGCAATTAAATTCATAAAAACTTACTAAAGGTAAAAGAAATTTAAATATTTTCAAAAGAAAAAAGTAAAAAGTTGCCATTAATTTTATGCCTTCCCCAAAAAACTCAGCTCAAAACCTAACTTCTTTGCTAATATCTCCTTTGCTGTGTGCGTGCTAAGTCACGTCATGTCTGACTCTTTGTGACCCCGTGGACTGTAGCCCACCAGGCTCCTCCATCCATGGGATTCTCCAGGCAAGAATACTGGAGTGGCTTGCTATTTCCTTCTCCAGGGGATCATCCCGACCCCAGCAACTGAACATACATCTCTTGTGACTCCTGCATTGCAGGCAATTCTTTACCACTGAGCCGCTGGGTGGCTTCAGACTAGGGTGAGTTCCCAATCAGAGTATCCACACCATGTCACCACTGAGCACCCCTCCTTCCTACGTGATCTCTTTCTTCTGAGAGCCATCATTTAAGATGCCTTTCACGTGTTTCTCCATCTCTCTGCTATTTTTATATAACCTCTCTCTGGGTCCTTTTATCATGCCTTATCTTGAGCAAGCACCGCCACCCCTACCCCAGTCTCCCTAGGACAATCTGCTCATCAGCATGGGGAACAAACACAAAGGTTCTTCCTTATCCTGACCTGTGGGAAGTTTCCTTCTGCAGCCTGCTTTTAAGTCTCTGTCCCAGCCTGCCTCAATACCCTTCATCATACTGACCACTGGGGAGCAGGTTGAAAGTATTTTCTGACAAAAGTAGCTCACTGAGTTGTATTTCCTCCACTTTTATTATCACATTCTTGTTTTCCCTATCCAGCAGGTCAATAATTTTTTTTTTTTCTCTTTTCTTGCAATAAATAAAAATTCCAGCCAGGATCAATA
Source organism: Budorcas taxicolor (assembly GCF_023091745.1). Taxonomy (NCBI): domain Eukaryota; kingdom Metazoa; phylum Chordata; class Mammalia; order Artiodactyla; family Bovidae; genus Budorcas; species Budorcas taxicolor. The sequence continues at coordinate 9,975,865 of NC_068919.1, read as the reverse complement.
ACATCCATGAATAGGCCAGGAAATTTCAACTTCGATAAACCAGGAGGTAGTTAACGGAGGAAGGACTTTCTGATCACAGGCTCTCAGCTTATAAAGAATCAGACTCTTGGAGGAGAAGAGGTTGCAACTGTCACACATCCTAGGGGGTGAGTCCTGGGACCAGGGAAACGTCAGCCGGCAATACTCCTGCTGCCATTCTTCCCTCAGTCATTTCTGCAGATTCCTGCTGGGAACAACAGCTATTGATGCGGTTTCAACTTCCTGCCGCTGAATCTTCTTTCTTTTTGTAAATTCACTTTTTGGTCTACATGCACAAAATTATATTGTATCACAAGATTTCTAAAGGAAAACAACACTCTTCCACTTTCCACTCCAGTCCCATTTCCCAAGGTGACAATTTTGAATTCTTTCAGTGGTTTTTCCTGATATTTGTCATACGTACACTGCTCTCATAGGCAAGTCAGTTTTAGACATACCCACATTATCTGTTGACTTTTTAACCAATGGTAGAATGGGGATTGAACTTTCTTTCACTATCATCCCTCCTTCCCCTCCCCCAATACCTTATAAAAATTTTTTAATGTAATTGACATTTAGTTTGTAAACTTTTTAAAATTGGAGTATAATTGCTTTACAATGTATTAGTTCCTGCTGTGCAACAAAGTGAATCAGCTGTATGTGTGTATACATATATCTCCCCTCCCTCTTGGGGGGAGCCTCCCGCTTCTCACATCCCACCCTTCTAAGTCATCACAGAGCACCCTGTGCTATGCAGCAGCTTCCCACTGTCTTTTTATACATGGTAGAATATGTATGTCAATGCTACTCTCCCAGCTCATCCCACACTCTTCTTTCCCTATTGTGTCCAAGTTCATTTTCTATGTCTGTGTCTCTATTCCTTCCCTGAAAATAGGGTCATCAGTACCATCTTTCCAGATGCCATATATATGCATTAATATATTTCTTTTTCTCTTTCTGACTTACTTTGCTCTGTATCACAGACTCTAGCTCCACCCATACCACTACAGATGACCCAATTTTGTTCCTTTTCATGGATGAATAGTATTTCATTGTATATATGAACCATATCTCCTTTATCTGTTCATCTGTTGATGGAGACATTTAGTTTTTATATTTTTACATTCTCAGCCAAGCTATGTAGTATAAGGTGATTATATTTCTTCTCTTTTATAATTTTTGTCTTATCTGTAGCTATTTGTCTCTCCTTTTTCTTAGTCTTGTAAGTACGTCTCTGGATCTTTCTAGACTCTCCCACGAAACTGTCATAAATCCCTCTTAAAACAAATTTTCTCATGGTAAAGACAGGTTGTTCTAATCAGATTTTTTTTTTTTTTTTAATCAGAAGATTTCCTTTTGGGAGCCTGAAGGGTTTCTCCCCTAATGTGGGCTGGCTGCTTTCTAGGCCTGCTGAACAATCATTATTCTCGGACTGCCCTTCACTGCTCTCTTACATGAGGCCCTGGACTAGCTGGATTCTTCGAGGAGGAGACTCTAAGACTGAGTTATGTGATGTACTGAGGATTGGGAAGAGTAGGGTGGAGAGGAGAGTGGTCTCATGATGCTGTAGAGCCAGCAGCGAGCCCACCAGCCCCTCAAGGAGCTGCGGTGCACTGCCCCTTGAGAGGCCCCGTGGCAGCAGAAAGGCCGAGGTCCTGTCGTCACCATCTTGCTTAGTCGGTGACCAGGGGCCGCCTCAAGAAGAATGTAACCTTGGCTCAAAGCTGAAGCATAACCCAAAGGCTACCAGAGAGAGGCTGTCAGCTAACCACCCTCCTTTCAGGTGAGCAGTAAGTCATTTCCTGAAGAGAGTCTGAGCAGCACATTTCCAGGTCTGCACTGATCCTGTTTTCTGAATCCCGTACCTTCCTCTTTCTTATTTCCCTCCCTCACTCATTTTGTTGGCGAACACTCTCGTAGTTCCTCAGAACACTCAGAATGTAAAGTTTTTGAAAATTAGAATGTTTAAAATGTCATTGTCCTACCCTTGTACTTGATAATTTGGTTAGGTATGGAATTCCACGTCTCTTTGCCTGATCATTCTGAAGGAAATGTAAGCTGATAACTGTTCTACTGACATCTAGATTCTGATGTTGCGGTTGATAAATCTGATGCCCTTCTGTTTCCCACTTTCTGTAGTCTCACTTTTTTTTTTAACCAACTTTTTTTCTATCTCTGGAAATTTTAGAATTTTTATTCCCAGCATAATTCCCACTGCAATTTAAAATGATGTGACTTGGTGAACCTTTTTTATTCATTAGGTTGATCACATAATGAGCATGTTGAATCTGGAGAATAATGCCATCATACACTGATAAATTTTTAAAACTATTAAATAATCTTCTTTGCTTATTTTTTCCTCTTTTCTCTTCCTTGGGCATCTGTGAGTCAGAGGTAGAGCTTTCTGGATTTATCCTTTGTTTAAATCTTTTCTCTCTTACTACCTATCTTTTGTCTTTTTTCATCAACTCTCTAAAAGAGACTTTATCTTCCAATTTGTCCACTGAATTTTTAATTACAGCTGTCGTGGCTTTTATTTTCAAAGGTCTTTTTAAAAAAAAAAAAATCTTCTGACTATTCCATTATAACATCCAGTTCCTGTTTCATAGACACAACATCTCCCATTTCTCTGAGGATGTTAGAGTTTTGTTTTGTTTCTTTTTAAAATTCTTGGTACTATCTCAACTTCCTCTCAGTTCCTTTCTTTCTTTTCCCCTCTTTGTATATTTCGTTCTCCTTCAGGTTGGAGGTTTTCCTCATGCATCTGATGGTCTTTAGTTATCTGATCAGGTTTAAGAGTGAGACACTGTAGAGCTCATTGAAAGGTACAAACGTGGGGCTTGTTACACGTGAGGTTCCACTCTGGGAAGACCAGGTGGCAAGCTGGTTGTGGCAGGCAGAATCTCCTAGTTATGGCATGTGGGAGCTAGTTCCCTGACTAGGGATGGAACCCAGGCCCTTTGAATTGGGAGCTTGGAGTCTTAGCCACTGGGCTACCAGGGAAGTCCCCGGACACCGATTTTTCTTCAGCCTCTGTTTTCAATAATACGTCTCCCTCCCATCCTCCCCTAAGATCAAAGATGTGCTGGTATCCCAGAATGGGGAACTTCTTATGTTTACATTTTCCAGAGAATAAATATCTAGCTTCTAAACTAGAGGGTGGGGGTAAGAGGTAGTTGCCTACTGGGTGGGGGAGGGGAAGGGATGGGGCTTTATATTCTCTTTACACAGCTGTCAGCTAGTCCTGTTTTCATTTCCATTCTTAACTGACATCTTCTATAATACCTAACACTCCAGTTTCGGAGACTTTCCAGGGCTCTGTGGTGTGAACGGGCCAGCTCTGCGGTGTAAACGGGCCGGCTCTGTAGTATGAATGGGCCGGCTCTGTAGTATGAACGGGCCGGCTCCGCGGTGTGAACGGGCCGGCTCTTCACTGTGTCTCTCTCTGCCAGCACCTTCTTACATTTCAGCTTTCTCAGCTCTGCTGTATCAGTCACTTCTATGTCCGCTTCTTCCAAAATTTTTATACCTTTAAGTGGCTGTCATCTTTTTTAATTTGGAATATAAATATGTATTTGCTAAATATATCTTTACTAGTGCTTTTTCAGACAGAAGAGAGAAAAACGTGTGTATTTAATGTACCATGTTTAATTGAACACCTCTGACATGAGTTTCCAGTGGGTTTACAGGAAGACCACAGTAATTTCCCTTTAACTTTATTCCAATTCTTGCAGACGTTTGTGCATCCTTATGACACACTTAGGGGAAGCTGCAGTCCCAGTGTCCCATGACCATCTGATAATGTTGTTTCCTTGATCGTCCGGACATTACACAGTTTGCTTCAAGCAGTGTGCGTGTCAGGCACAACCTTGGTTCAGTTATTTCCCCTGCTCTTTTGGAATGTACTCTGCCATGACTTTGTGATTCATTTTCAAGCTTTGGTATTAAGGGCGGAATGGGTGGAATAGGACTGAACACTGAAATATCATAACTTCCCTGTAGAAATTCACATCATAAGTCCCAGATTTTTAAACCCAAAAGCTGAGGGTTGGCTGCCTAGAGAGAGTAAATGTTTTCACAAAAGGAAAAGAATGATTATTTGCAAGCATAAAACTGTATTATTTACCTCTTCTAAGAGGCATAAAATTGCTCAGGGTGAAAAGGACATGAAACATTGTTCAATCCAACCACTCCTACAGGGTTTAGAAACCCTCACATCCCACCATCCCTGTCAACCTGTAAAAGGAGGGTGGAGACTGTGCTGGAACTCTTCTGATGATGAAAATTGACTCTTCCTTTAGACAAACCTTGCACAGCTCTAACTGTTCTGACTTTTTCTCTCTACCCTTATTGAGCACCAATTATGAGCCTAGTTCTCTGCCATGAGCTTTATGAATATCTCATTTAATCCTCACCAGAGCCCTGGAAGTGTTATCATTCCCATTTTGCAATTCAGAAAACTCAGGTAGACTGTTGGCCTAAGATCCCACAGCTAGTGAGTGGCAGGGCCAGCAGAACAGTAGGCTCTCTGGTTGTAACTTCTCATTTTCCCTACTGGTTCTTCCTTCTGTCAAGCCCCAAATACCCACTCTCAATAGCTTTCACCCACTGGGGCTATTTCTGTCCCTTGGGAGTGTAGAGGGAAAAACCTAACCTCTCTTCTGCATGAGCACTCTTCAGGTATTTCAAGATATTTATCTGATGTCCTTTCCACTCTAAGCTAAACCTTTCTCTAAAATAAAAAAAGAAGATGATGATGATTATAAGAGAGAGCAATATCTGTTTTAAAGGTATTAAATGTATTTTACCCTTTAGTTTTTGAGTTCTTTTCCTGTTTGTGATGCTGAGGGGCTACTGGTTCATCCTCATAAGAAGGCATAAGTTGGATCTCTTCAGTGTGCAGCTGGAAAAGTTGCTCCTCAGAAAACAGCAATGACTCTTCCCCAAACTGATGGTTATAAAGGGCCATGATGGGCCTGTAAATGCTGCATGCCTATGTGCCTAGCTGTGTCTGACTCTGCGACCCCCTGGACTGTAGCCCACGAGGCTCCTCTGTCCATAGAATTTCCCAGGCAAGAGTACTGGAATGGGTTACCATTTTCTTCTCCAAGGGATCTTCCCGACCCAGGGATCGAACCTGCATGTCTTGTATCTTCTGCACTGGCAGCTGGATTCTTTGCCACAGTGCCACCTGGGAAGCCTCCCTATATTAGCTGGAAACATCTAATACATCAGCCTCTGAAGTTGCACCAATCATAGCGGGATTCCCTCGGGAGGAGACCCAGATGAGTCTGGAGCAGTATTCATTGCTTACAAAAGGGGTTCTTAAATGGTTTTGTTGTGCACCCGAAAGTAACTTCAGATTGTAAACTGACATTGGACCCATGCCCAAATAAATTCCACCAGATAGCCTGATTCCTTGGTTGCAAGTAGGTTTGTTTTATGGTGCTATTGCCCATATTTGCCTGATCATAAGTCCCTGGGGAGCTTATTTAAACTACAGAGTTCTGGACATCACCCCAGACCTCCTGAGTCAGAATCTGCAGGGGAAGGATCTGCAGTTTTAATAGGTCTTTCTAAGGGATCCTCATCATTACCAAGTTTGGAAAATGCTGTTCTGAGGCGCTCACTGCCTAAAATTCCATTCCTTGTCTTTAAAATTTGGCAAAGAAAAAGAGTTGAAAGAAAATTATGATGGTTAATTTTATGTGTTATATTGGCTGAGCCACCATGCCCAGATATGTGGTCCAACATTATTCTGGATGTTTCTGTGTGAGTGTTTTGGGATGAGATTAACATTTGGATCAGTTGACTTTGAGTAAAACAGAGTGCTCTCGGTAACATAGGTAGGCCTTACCCAATCAGCCGAAGGCCTGAATAGAACAAAAACTGATTTCCCTACCGTGCATGCTAAGTCGCTTCAGTCATGTCCGACTCCTTGTGACCCTGTGGACTGTAGCCCACCAGGCTCCTCTGTCCATGGGATTCTCTAGGCCAGAATACTGGAGTGGGTTGACATTTCCTGCTCCAGGGGCTCTTCCCAACCCAGGGGTCAAATCCACATCTCTTCTGTGTCCTGCATTGGCAGGCGAGTTCTTTGCTAGTGCCACCTGTGAAGCCTGGTCTCGCCAGAGTAAGAGTGAATTCTGCAGCAGATGGCCTTGAACTTGAACCTCAGGAAGGCTCTTCCCTGAGAGGGGTGGTAGACTACTTGAGAAGAGAAGAAATGAAGAGAGCTGTAGTATTCTTTGAAGCGGCAAGGGGAATTGAAAGGTAATTGTTGCTTAATGGGGGCTTCCCTGCTGGCTCAGTGGTAAAGAATCTGCCTGCAGTGCAGGAGATACAAGAGACACAAGTTTGATCCCTGGGTTGGGAAGATCCCCTGGAGAAGGAAATGGCAGCCCACTCCAGTATTCTTGCCCGGGAAATCCCATGGACAGAAGAGGCTGGCGGGCTACAGTATATGGGCTCGCAAGAGCCAGACGTAACTTAGCGACTAAAACCATGTTGCTTTATGAGAGAAGAGAAGAGCTGTAATAACCTTGCTGTGACAACAACCGGTAACAAATACTTTTGGAAAGCAGCAGAAATAGAGACTGAGGCCTGTTTTTAATACTAGACTTGTTTTGACATCAAACTAACTGGAGGTATAATTTACGCACAATAAAACTCATCCCTTTGAAGTAGAACATTGGACAGATTTTGATGAATGTATAAACTCATGCAACCACTATAAGAATCAAAATGCAGGATATTTCCATTAAACCTCGAGTTCCCTTCAACTCCTCTTTAGCCAGTTCCCTCTGCCAGCCCTGGCTCCGGGCAACAAGTGATTTATTTTCTGTTGGTATAGTTTTGTTTCTAGAATTCCGTGTAAACAGAATCATATGGAATGTGGTTTTCTGTGTCTGGCTTCTTTCGTTTAGCATGATGCTTTCGAGATTCATCTAATCCTACCGTGTCTACCGATAGGTTTTCCTTTCTTTTGCTCTTCCATTGTATGGATATACCACAGTTTATCCATTCGCCAGTTAATAGACATTTAGGTTGCTTCCAGTTTGGGGCTATTATGAATAATGTTGCTGTGAGTACTCCTACTGAGGTCTTGGTACAGACATGTGTTTTCATGTCTTTTGGGTAAATAGCCAGGAGTAAGATTGTGGTATTCTATGTTAAGTGTAGGTTTACCTTCACAGAAATTGACAAACTATTTTTCAATGGCTGTACTATTTTGCATTTGCAATTGCAACAAGGTACTAAGGCTTTTTTGACAAAGACACGATGTAGACATGATATAAACAATCCGCTACAGACGGATCTACAAACACCTTTCTTTTGTTTCATCAGCAGAGACAAAGAATTCGCTTTGTAGAATGCACTGAACCTGGAATCAGACTGAGAGGGGTTGGTTACTGGATTCAACAATATTATTCCTCTAACCCTAGAAAAGTCACTCTATCTCCTCATCTATAAAATAGAAACAATAATTGTTCCTCTCTGCTTAGGCATGTTGGAGGATTAAACGAGAGAAAACACACGATGTACTTAATATAGAACCTGGTACATAGAAAGCAATTAGTACAGTTTACTCTCATTACTCTCCTATCTTCTTTGAAATAGTATTTGTTGCACCTGGGTTTAACTATGTGAGAATGGGGACTACGGATTTGACTTCTTTGGAGTTTCTTGTGGGTAATAATTTAGAATTCAAGAAAACCATAGGAAGCCAAAACAGATGTTTTGTCATTGAAAGAAGGTATTTTCCTGGCATGAAAAATGAACAAGTCTTTTTATATCCTGTCAGAACTTTCTGACTTCAGTTTCCCTAATCTGCAAAACGGGAATAATGATTCTTGCCCTGCCTCTCATGGGTTTGATGTGGAGATCAAAGTAAAAACTGAACATTAGAAAGTGTTAAGTGTCAAAGAAATATTTGCCACCAGTGATATTTTAGAAGAAAACTTTCGTAAGAGATGATTTAGTTAGAAATAGAGAATGGTGTCCTTTAAAAATGTTTCCTCTTTCCAATGTTACACTGGAAAAAATAAACTGTTAGTTGGGGGAAAATTGCAACAATAATGCTCTTATAGTGAAACTTGTAAGAAATTGGTACAAAGATCAAACTGCCACATAGGTCCTAAGCTAGCACTGATGTACCTCTGAAGAAAAAAGAACATCCTACACCTGACACCTTTCAAACTTACAGTAGGCTAATGAGCTGAATTCAACGTGGGCTTGTAGTGGCTACAGGAGAATGGTCTGTCTGTGTATCCAAATATCTGCTTTCAGTTGCTTACTCAGATGACACATGAGTTTGAATATGCCACTTGAAATCTTTTTTGGGATACTATTAATTGCCTGAAAAAAAGCTGTTTACACAATGGCATTTTCTACAGTCAGAAAAGTTTTCATAGAAATATAAATTATTTAATTTTCTATTAGAACTATGTGAGGACCAAAATATAAAGTACAAAGTTGCATTTGGGAACAGAGAGATAACCTGTATTCAGAATAGAAAAGAATTCATTGTGCCATCCATAATTTATGAGCACCGCCAGGCAGTCAACCTAAGCATCTAAGTCCTGGTTTTTCTCTCAGGATCCAGATCTCAGGGTTTGGTGCTACTTGTCCTGCAGAGGAAGTCTAATTGCCCCTCATCTCCGCAACAGGAAGAGAGGAGAGAGGAAGCAACCTTTGACACAGCTGCCACTCAGCCTTATCTAGTGGATGTGGACTCTCAAATGCAAATACTTAGCATTTTTTATTCAATAAGGTGATTTTTTTTCCTAACCAAAGTCAAAGCATTTATCATAAGTTATTATTAAAGCTCAGAGATAAGTGACATTGTACTTTTAATTGGTTAATGGATAAATATATTCAACCATTTTATTCCCCATATATTTTTAGTGTGGACATTCTGATATGGACATTCTGCTATTGTGTGGTCAGATATAGAATACATGGTTTACTCAGAAGTCAGCCTGAAATGATACCATTCAGAAGCATTCACTGAGTACCTATCTACTGCAAAAATACTTAGAATTATCATGACAATGAAATATGATTATGTTTGTGAACATGACTAAATATATATATATATATATGTCTTAATTTTATAGATGAGGAAACCAAGGCCCAGAAAAGTATCAATAAAATAACTTATCCAGCATTCCACAGCTAGTAAGCAGGACAAATAGAATTGAAAATCAGTTACTGTTATTTCGCTGCTGCCAAATAGTAGATATATAACCCAAATAACTCAGGACATGAAAACTCTAGAAATATCATATTTTGACCTGTGACCGCAAGAAAACTGCAGGAATACCTCAAGTGTTCTCCAAGGAAATCCACTTCAAAATTGGGACCTGCATCTCAAATATCACTAGGTTCCTTAATATCCTAAATAGTTCTGTAATCTATAAATTTCTTTGTGAAAGCCACTCAGTCATGTCTATACTTTTTGTGACCCCATGGACTATAGTCCATAGAATTCTTCAGGACAGAAGAATGGAGTGGGTAGCCTTTCCCTTCTCCACGGGATCTTCCCAGGTCTTCCACATTGCAAGCAGATTCTTTACCAGCTGAGCCACAAGGGAAGCCCAAGAATATTGGAGGAGGTAGCCTACCCCTTCTCCAGTGGATCTTCCCAACCCAGACATCAAACCAGGGTCTCCTGCATTGCAGGCGAATTCTTTACCAACTGAGCGATGAGGGAAGCCCATACAATTTTTTAATATTTCCTAAATTTATATCCTACTCCCAACCTAGAGTGTTCCTTGGAATAGGAAGTACCTTGTTTACTAGCAGTTGAGTTCTTCAGTATTCTTTTATATAAACCCAAAATATTTTTTTCACACTTGAGTGAATATTCCCCATTTCCAGTGTTCTGAATTTTGAGGTACATATTCTTTCCCTATCCACTCTTTCAGAATTTTGTAAAATGTGCTTGTATCTTCCTCCCTAATGAAGAATACTCAGGTTTTGAGTCTATATGAATCTTTCCTTCATAAGCAAGTCTCTTCGTTGTAGAGGTTGACTCTGAACATTCTGCAGATGAAAGAAAAGATAAAACCTGCCTACTTGGCCCCCTTTGCAGGCCTCCCCTCGTTGGACATGGGCTCCTTCCCTCTGTATCCTGCAGGTCTGCCTTAGGACGCCTGTTCCTCTCTCTTTTCACTCAAGAAATTTAAAACCTGTTAGAATTTAGAGTCTTTATTGTCTTTCAGTGTTTCACACTGTTAATAGGGCAGAATATCCCCTACCTTTCTGATGAATGCTAATATTTTAGCTTTAGAAAGATAGTACATTAAAAAAAAATTTTTTTTTTGAGCAGAATCAAGCTAAGGATGTGGGAAAGAGAGAAAATGACCACTTTCTTCAGCAGTCAGAGGTTTTGTGCTACTGTATAGCACAGAGAACAATATTCAATATTCTGTGATAAACCATAATGGAAAAGAATATTAAGAATATATACATTAATATATGTATAACTTTGCTGTACAGCAATAATTAATACTATAAATAAACTATACTTTAATTTTTTTAAACCTGAAAATAAATAAAATTTTAAAAGAAAAAAGAATGTCCTATGGATCTCAAGTATGGCAGACATCAGAACCATCTGTAGATTCCTGGGTTCAGCCCCAGACCTAATGAATGAAGCTCTCTAGGCTAGAGTCCAGGAGTATTCAGTTTAACTGGGCTCCCCCAGGACGATTCTGATGCAGGTGGTCAGAAGCCCTGCAGAGGTGTGATGCGCTCAGAAAACCATTCTCTTTTGCAGAGAGGCTGTGCAGCTATTCTAAGACTAGCAGTATTCATGATCTCTCAATTGCGATAGAAAATTCCACTTAAAACTATGAGCAGTCTTAGGAGCTTTTGTTCTCCTGAATAGTCTAAAAACGAACTAACAACAACAACAAGAAAAATAAAAACAAAACAGAAATATCTACCCACCGAATCTAATAAATGCAGCTGAAACAACAGCAACAGCTTCTTGCCCGCCCTTTGGAGAGAGTGGTTTAATAGAAAAAGAAATGGTTAGAGAATCTGTGGGTTTCTCTTTCATGGGGCCTTTGGAAAACCTTTGGTTTTTGCCCTGAATGAGAAATGTTTAATGTCCACATGCACAATCAGATAATTTCCAAAATGCCTTTCCCCTGGTCTAACTCAATTCAGATAACTATGTTTGTCTGTGAGAAACCCTCAGGGAAAACATTCAGGCCAAATGATCTCATGCCTGGATTTTGCAAAACAATATGTGCACAAGAGCAGAATTTATATCATCATCGAATCCGTGCCATTCCCCAGTCCAGCCCTGGGATATTCTTCAACAACGTGGCTTCTTTGCCATGTCTGAGTCACTTCCTAGGCCTGGATCCAGAACAGCCTGCAGACCCCTGGCCACCATGCAGGCCACATGAGGAGGCACTTCTGTACTATTTCTAGGAATAACATCTTTGAAAATTATTTAACACTTATCTCACGCATTTTGCTATCCCAGATGGTTTTAAGTGGGGGAGGAGGTTAGTGTGGCTGAATGTGCTGTTTTATTTTTCCTCAAAATAATTTAAATTTTCTATTGCATCTAACTGAGAGAAAAAACACAGGTGCGCTATGGCAGTAATGACTATCCTTGGAGATCCTGGACTAGCCTCTTGGGGCAAAAATTCTGGAGATTTTGTTTACCACCCTGAGGGGATCAGCCGCCTCTGCATGAGTATCTCAGGGGACACGTGGAATCCTTAGACTCTGCCTCTTTTCCAGGGAGATAGATGAAGCAGGAAATGTTGTCCTGGATAGAACCTCTGACCACAAACAATCGACAGTAATACTTCTTGGCTTGTGTTTATCAGACTGCATCTTGGTGGTTGAACAATTTTGACATCATTTCCCTGGCTGTCACCTCTGAAAGGACACATGGGTATATGTGGTCTATAGGTATATTGAAGACAGAAGTCAGGAAGAGTTACCCTATGCTCTGCCTCTGTGAAGGAGGCTACAGATTCCAGACAGGCCTACTCAGAAGTGTCCTGGAGGCTGGCCTTGATCTCTGGAAGGAGGCACATCTAATCTGGGGACTGCAGGATGAGACCTCTGAGCCCAAACTTCCCCACACATTGCCTGTTCAAAGTACCTCTTTTGGCTTGGTAATAAGTTCTGAAAATTGGAAATTCATTTGAGTTGCTAGATCTCCTCTTGAAGAGGCTGAATAAGAGTGAGTTGGGGCTAGCACCAACCTGATCCTATAACAATCAGGTATCAGCTCCTGCCAAAACCTCTTTCCGGTCACTGACCCTGCTTTGAGCCCTCGTAGTCTAGGGCCATGCTGTCACCTCTGTTTGAGATCAGTGTTCTCTACCAGCCTCCCTGAAGGTAGGAACTGTGTATGTTCATCAATGTGTCTTCACCGGGCGTGGCACGTGGTCTTCACTCTATAATATCAACTGAATGAGCCCAGTTTCTTCTGTTGTAAAATGGGATTGATGGTGGTATTGCTGACCTTCTCACGGTGTCTGTGAGCATGAAGTGAGATAAGCCATGTTAAAATGTTGGTCAGCTATAAGGAACTGTGCAAATGGAGGTCATTATAATAACTTGCAAGGAAGTGGGAGAGAAGTCCCAAAGAGGGACACACAAAGCTCACCATCTTGGATATTTTCCAGGGTCCCCTTCTCAGTGGTTACACTTTGAAGTCATTGCACACTGGACTTTGTTCTGTCTTTATACCAAGATCTTTTGCTCTGTGTAAACCTGAAACGATTAACCCCATTGATGTTCCCAGAGCTCTTTTTTTTTTTTAATGAGTCACCAAAGGTAGGAAAATCAGATACTAATTTTCACAGAATCTGGTTGATAACTGCTTTGGTAGATGATTGCATTCATTGTTAAGGCTAACAGCAAAAGGAAACTGAAGTGTCCTCATTATTCAAAAGGACCGTAATTGAGTGGGAGACAGTAACGCACTGTGTCATAGAAGAGATGCCAGTCACTTTTTGCCCATTCACAGCTGCTCAGTATAGAACGTGCCTCCCCTCCCAGCGCCATTCTCAGCTGTGTGGGCAGAGATGGAGAGCCATAGTTCAAACCTTCTCCCCTTAGAGACGTAAAGGCATCATAGGGCTTTGCCATTTGCATTGTCGAGAACTGGAACGGAGACACCGAGGAAGTCTACCCTGGAAACAAAGGAGGAAGCCACGCTGTGCAGGCTTGAAGCGCTGGTGCACGTCAAAGCAGAGAGAGGCGGGTGGGGGGCCTTGACCCTAACGCACCATTTTAGCAGGCCCTGTGTGTTTTCATTTCCATTGCCACCATGCCAAGGTCCACTCTAAGAAAGGATCTGTCCTTCAAAAGGTAGCTGAAACATTATGAGCAGGAAGAGGATTAGAAAGCAACACACCTATGTTTAAACAAGATAGAAAAAGAAATAGCACTCGTTTACGGTAAATGCTGAGCATGCAACAATAAAGCAACAGAGATTTTTTGGGTATTCTGGATGGGATTTTTTGGTGGGTTTAAGTTCTTTAGAGACTAGTGATGCCGGTGCCTTATTATATTTGTTCAGTTTATGAAAAATAAATTGTCTGAGGTAACAGCCAACCCCCTATGAATGGTAGAAAATGGAGGTGAAGAAAGGGCTCATGTCCATGATTAAAACTGAGAAGATAAACGAAGTGGTGACGAAGAAAAGGAGAAACATTATTACCCAAGCTTGGCATCTGTGCCGCTTCGTTTGTCCATCCTCTGGAGTTGGTGGGAAGGATTTTGATGGGGGTGGGGTTGTCAGAGTTAGCTATGACATGCACAGCTTTCCAAGTCATATTCATAATTGAGTTGTGCCTACTTAGAGATAATATTTCTCAAGAAAGAGTGATTCATAGGAAATCTGTATTGCTGTCCCAATGTGAATATAATGCGTCAGGCTGGACTTACAAGACTTAGATATGGTTTCTCTTTCTAGTCTAAGATTTCCCAAAGACCTTTGCTCTGCAGTAAAGTTTTCACTATTTTTGAAGATAAAGCTTCAAAAAGCCTCCTCTTTTATTCTAAGGTCCTCGAGTCTTTATTCATACTCATGCTCTCGTTTCCTTTGCTAGTCCTTAATCTTTTTTCTCCTGCTTCTTCCAAGTTTTGTATTATTTTTCACTTTTGCTTTTTTTGCTACCAACCTTCTTTTTGCTTTGTGGAAAATTTCTTTTTAGATTTTTTTTTTTCCATTAAAAAAAAAAAAGCCGGTCTTCTGTAAAGTGCAGTCAGGAAGAAAGAAGGTAATCTCCCTTCCTGTGTATCCACCTTGCTTGCCTTTCTGGCATAATCATGAAACTGTTGTGGTATTTCAGGCCCACCATGTATTAGAATAATAATGTGAGAAGTTCAAAAGAACTGTAACCCCGAGGCCATTTGCAATGTGTTCATTCTGTAAGTACAAAGTCTAAGCGAGTTTGAATATCAGCTTATCTCAGATTCCCATTTGTTGTTCATTTAAGCAATAAATATACTCAGTTTACTGCCCTAATCGTGTGCTGGCTGAGCTCAGTATCTGCCTGAACATTTGTGGTCCTTTTCCAAGCGCATTGCATTTCCATTCTCATGCTTCTTCATTGTGGTCCAAGGTTCTTCTTTACTTGCCAAACTGCATAGTATGTGGGGAGATTGGTGGAGCTGGTGGTTTTCCTTTGGGCTACTTCTCTACTTCCATAAATAAAAAGTAAGCTGTGTAATACTCTCAGGCAGTAGGTAATCGAATCTATTTTTTTCTTTAATCAATTGCTCAGTGAGAGCCTACCCTGAGCCAGGCACTGTGCTTGATCCCGGGGATGCGGTGATGGCGATCACAGAAACGGTGACAACAGTGCCCCTGACCTCATGATGCTCACAGTCTAGCAGGTGGATCATGAAGAAAGCTGATGAGAAGGCTAGGGGGAAACTGCTAGAGGCCCGCTTCTACACCAACCCCAGAAAAGATGGCATTTTTCAGAAATTTACTTAGAAAATATTTTATTACATCTTCCTGAGGGTCATTCTGGACGTAACTGTTAAATTTAAGATTATTTTTTTCTTATTCTCAGCAGCAGTGAAGACCCTTTGCTCAGCAGCCTCCTAAGGGGAACTCTCTATATTTTTTAGGGTAGCTATTAAGCTGCCTTCTTCTATTTTTCTATTATACCATTTATCTCTCAAAGGACTTGTTTGTCAGGAGTTCTTACAGAGCTCATGGATATCGCCAAGCATCTCACTTGTCTCAAGGGGGTTTCCTTGACTCCAGAGAGAACAGAGTATTAAGCTATATCCTGAATAATAGTGGACAGCGCTTTAAAAAGAGACTTCTCATTTTAAGGTAGGAAGGATGATGTTCTGGAAGTATAACATGCATTTTCGTTAAGATAATTCATTTGTGCCACTAGGTTAAAGGAGGTAAGAAGCCTTAAGTAATACATTTTTCATCAGAACTTCTACAGCCACAAATTATGCTAGGTTGTATGTAGCATTCAAAAGAAGTTCAATTCCTGACCTTATATAAACAAAAGGTATAATGATTATAAGCAGGGCTGTTGTTGCAGTCCTGTTATTAATGGCCTTTTGCAAAGGTAATGGCTGACTCTATGTTTAAGCACTTAATACTACCTGGAATTTTATTGTTGTTTAGTCGCTAGTTGTGTATAACTCTTTTGAGACCTCATGGACTGTAGCCCACCAGGCTCTTCTGTCCGTGGGATTTCCCAGGTAAGAACACTGGAGTGGATTGCCATTTCCTTCTCCAGGGGATCTTCCCAACCCAGGGATCAAACCTGCATATCCTGCACTGGCAAGCGGATTCTTTACCACTGAGCCATGAGGGAAGCCCAATACCTGGAATCCTACAGTGTTATATATGCCTTGGTTTCCACGACCTGTTTATACATTCACATCCCATCACCTCTTGAGGAAGCTTACCAATACATACAACAAGCCTAGTGCTTCTATTTGTTTGTGAGACTCTTCAGGTTTTTCAAGGCAGCTTTTCTGCAAATCAGAAACCCCTTATTTTTCTTAAGAATTCCTTACATACTATCCTGGTTGCCTGCTTCCCAGTTCATTTTGACAATGAGTCCTGTGTTTCTTCCCTTGCTGTATCTCTTACATTGATCCCTTCTTTCTTTCTCTTCCAACACCTTTACTTGTACTTCCATAAAAATTCACTACTTCTCCCTAGACATGATCAGACAGTTGCAATTTGGGGAAACATAACAACATCAGGCTCATTTTTGTGAATGTCTTTTAGAGAACGTGGGATCAAAACAATGGGTGTCATCGCTGCCAATCATTCTGGGGCAGGATTCGACATGATATTTAGTTTTAGCTTCACCTGCAATTTGTGAAAGAGACACTTGTGGACACAGGAAAGTAACATACCTCTTCCAAGTCTAATTCTGTCAATTCTAGGCAGAGCAAGTGTATGCTGTAGAAACACTTTTATATTGCTTAGAACTTCTCCCTTCCTCAAAAAATCATCAATGACATCCCCTCCTACCCCAATAGCATGAACTTCTAGGCTGTCTTTCAAGCACTAATATATACAGAAAATTAGTCTACATTTTTTCTTACCTGTCCTTCCCAGAATAAAAGCTCTGTGTTTTCCTCTTTGGTTAAAGCTGCTTCCTCCATCCAAAATGACTTCTGTCTTCTCTGCCTGGCAAACCCAATAATTCTCGACACTGATCACCTTACTCAATCACATGTGAAACTTTAAAACAAAAGAAAAAGAAGACTTTGCCAAGTAGATCCCCACTTTGAGAGTAAAATCCAGCACATATATTTCTTTAAAATGCATTGAGCACCACTGCTGCTGCTGCTAAGTCACGTCAGTCGTGTCTGACTCTCTGCGACCCCATAGACGGCAGCCCACCAGGCTCCCCCGTCCCTGGGATTCTCCAGGCAAGAACACTGGAGTGGGTTGCCATTTCCTTCTCCGATGCATGAAAGTGAAACGTGAAAGTGAAGTCACTCAGTCGTGTCCGACTCCTTGCGACCCCATGGACTGCAGCCTACCAGGCTCCTCCATCCATGGGATTGTCCAGGCAAGAGTACTAGAGTGGGGTGCCATTGCCTTCTCCTGAGAACCACTAGCCTGCCTAATTCATTAATATTCAGTTCCAATCCCACCTCTTCTGCGAAGACTTCCCTGACTATACCAGGGAGTAAAGTCCTCTTGCTCACCAGTATGAGTTCATTAGATGGTATCTAACACTTACAGCCTCACATGACCCTAAGTTAGCTCAGAAGCTTGTGGACCATGAAACCAAGTCTTACAACCTTCTATTCTCAGGCCACTAATGAAACTGAGTCCCTAAATCCAAGTTGCATTACTGAGTTTATGATTGATCTCTATTTGAAATTTTATTCCCTTTCATGTCCCTCAGGATTGAGGAATATCAAAGAAAAGGAGTGGACTGAAACTGAGCGGGACCCTTTGGGGACTCACTGGGTACAAAAGCCCCCCATTTCTTGTTTGTAGGGGAAAGAAAGGTTTTAGTCTCCTAGGCCTTCTCCCAGTTCCACAGAGCAGACTCAGGCAGTTAATGATTAGAACACCAGAACCGTGGGACTCCTGGTTCCTCCTGAAGGAATATAGATAACAATCTCTGAATTGTTCGAAAGAAGCTAGGGCCCCACCCAAGGGGAGGATGATGGCTGCATGCTGACCACAAGCACGTAGATCCCGGAGGGGCTGGAACCAGGAAGCTGAGATTCCGAAAGCACCTCCCTGCTCCTGTAACAGAGAAGAACCAAACTGACTCCACAGTGGATCTAGTCCTTCAGCCCTAACCCCTGGACCCGAATCATGCTTGGTCTGCGCCTCTGTAAAGACTTGCCTCTAGCCTGAAATACACATAGTAACCTATCCTCAAGGCTTTGACCCTTAAAGGTATAACACTCCCATTCATGTAGAGATAAAAAGTTGCAGAACAGAGAATACTGTTTGTCTTGCTGGAGGCTTACAGAGCTATGTGGACAGCTACAAGAACCAAGAATTCCTGCACCAAGAACTTGGCCACATCCAGCCACACCCTCCTCCACTTTTAGTATAAAAGAAGCCTGAATTCTAACTCGGGCAAGAGCGTTCTTTGAAACATTAGTCCACCGTCTTCCCAATCTGCAGCCTTTCCAAATAAAGTTGCAGTTCCTTGCCCCAGCACCTCATCTCTCAATTTATTGGCCTGTCCTGTGGCATGAGCTTGGACTCAGCAATACTACCTCACTACCAACCAATCAGAAGAAGTTTCAAAGCTTTGATCCTCTCCCCTAACACCATATTTAGACACCCTTGCCTAAAGGCCACCAGAGAGTTCAGTTCTTTTGAGCATGAGCTGTCAGTTCTCTTTGCTTGACACCCTGCAAGTAAACTCTTATTTTACTGTAGACACTCACTGAGCTTGGCTTTACGTGCTGCAGGCCCATGCACCCTTGCTTGGTAACACCAGCACAGCGTCTTACCAGTCATCTTTGTAAATAGTTCCCAATTGTTTGCTACAGGCTGACGGCCATGTGTGACCATAAATACATATGGAGCGTGTGTTGGAAGAAAATGAATGCTGGGGATCCAAGGCAGGGTGTGGGAGCAACAGGGAATTTTCTAACAACTTAATGTCCACAAACAAAGGCAAGCTGTATGCAAGTATGAGCTCAGTTTGGGCCTGGTGAGCCCAGAGTAGGGTCCTCAGAAGTGGGGTGAGGTGGAGAGACAGTCCATGTAGAGTCTTAAAGAAACTGCAGTTTTGAGGTTTGGGGAGACAGCTTCCAACTGAAGAGAGGCTCCCCTCTGGCTCACACAAATAATTTTGTTACTAAATTAAGTCCTATGACCCTGCTCAGGCTCTAGCCCAGCTGAGCTTCTCTGCCTTGGCAGGGGACGGTTTATTTTCCATTGGGGTTCAAGCAATCAGTAATGAAACTGAAGCTGAGATGGACAGAGCAACAAGATTTATTCACTGGCCAAAGCATGGAGAGGTGGGAACTAAGTTCACAGGTCAACTTCTCACCCACCTGGTGAGACGAGTCTTTAAAGAGTAAAGACAGAGGAAGGAATGAGGTCCATGATGGCAAGGGATATGCATAAGTCTATGCGGAAGAGGCAGAGCTTTTTCCAAAGGAGTGGGGTGCCACCCCCTTTTTATCCTTTATTTGGTCCTTAATGTCCAGTCATGGCTGCCAGGGGCTTCCCTCATAGCTCGACTGGTAAAGAATCTGCCTGCAATGAAGGAGACCCTGGTCTGATTTCTGGGTCAGGAAGATCTGCTGGAGAAGAGATAGGCTACCCACTCCAGTATTCTGGGGCTTCCCTTGTGGCTCAGCTGGTAAAGAATCCACCTGCAATGTGAGAGACCTGGGTTTGATCCCTGGGTTGGGAGGATCCCCTGGAGAAGGGAAAGACTACCCACTCCAGTATTCTGGCCTGGAGAATTTAATGGACTCTATAGTCCATGGGGTCACAAAGAGTCGGATGTGACCGAGCAAATTTCACCAACACTACCACCACTGTGGCTGGCAGTGGGTGCTAATATTGTAAAATCAAGGCATAATGAAGCTCAGGGTCTGTTGGAGGTCATGTTTGTCACCATCTTGGTCCCAGCTGGCTCCATCTGTTTGTTTGTGGCTTGCTTTCTTATCTCTGGACGCTTTAGCTTAAAGATTTATGTTAACTCCTGCTAAATGTGGGAGTTGGAGGATTTTGAGCAAAGACTTGGAGCAGCTCTGACAACAAGTTGAGTCTCCAGGGAGGGTTTAAAGATCTTAAAAGAGAGATTCCAGACTTGGATAGGGGGCTGGAAGGAAGGAGCAATACAGAAGAGGAGCTGTTTCAAGATGGGGCTGGAGGAGGATCCTGGGTGTAGGGGGAGGAAGCAGGCCCGCCTCAGAGAGATGGGCCTTCTTGAGTTATGTTTTCACCATTCATGAGACAGTTGAAGTGCCAGACTCACATATTAATCGATTCCTTTCATCCCCTTTCCTAGCTCCCAGGATAGTGAGGCATTTTTCAAATGGCCGAGCCAATATGCTTGAGTAAAAGAAGCAGAGAGGGCCCACTGCACGTGGGGTCCTGTCTGCTGGGAACCCCCTCTTTTCCAGCGGCTGTCCCCCACCCTGTGGACTTGCCCCAGGAAGGCCAGCCAGGCAGGAGCCTTTGGAAAGTTACCCAGAGAAAACTCTACAAAGAAACCTGTTTGGGAACGGCCTGGGGTGCCTGTTTCATCACCAACCCTTCCCTTCCTGTGATTCCACAAGTGATAGATAGTTTTTAAACAGAGAAACTAGATCTTTCCGACAACACATTCATTGAGACCTTCCCACCCTAGCACAGCTGGAGAAGTCCACCAGCGAGAACATTTGATTAGAAACAAATTAGGAAAACTCAGTCTCCGGGCCCAAGGGTCCCTCTTGTCTCCACGGGTGGGTCTCAGGGTAGTGAGGATCCCTGAGGCCCCTCCACTCAGCCATCCAGAAGGAAGTCACCCAAATACCAGCGTCTGTGCCTCCCTTCCTGCCCTGGAAATCCTCCATCTCCAGTCTTTTCCACTCGGTTCCCTGAACACTTGCTCTGCGGTGCTGGGGCAGGAGCTTCTAAAAGGAGACAGAGCCCACCACGTCCGGTGTGCCTGCTGGGAATGAGTCCTGAAGCTGCTCTGCATTGAGTTTCTTTAAATGTCCATCCTCACAGCAACCCTGGGAGATGGGTGTTATAAGACCAACTTTAAAGGGTAAAAAACTCAAGCACTGAGAGGTTGAATACGATTCACCGCTGCTGTTCAGTCACTCAGTCGTGTCCGACTCTTTGCAACCCCATGGACCGCAGCACGCCTGTCTTCTCTGTCCTTCACCATCTCCCGGAGCTTGCTCAAACTCATGTCCGTTGAGTCAGTGATGGCCATCCAACCATCGCATCCTTTGTTTTCCCCTTCTCCTCCTGCCTTCAATCCTTTCCAGCATCAGGGTCTTTTCTAGTGAGTCAGCTCTTTACATGCCCGCTGATATTTGGGAACAGGAAGAAAATGGGGGCTTCCAGACCAAGGCTGTCTGGGTCGGATGAATGATATAACACTAGCTAAAATGTATCCAGCATTTATTACCAGCCAAACCTTGTTATAAGGCCTGGACATGTATCTCCTGGAGCTATTATTATCATTTTCCTCTTTTCACCTAGGAAACTGAAGTACAAAGAGATTAACTAACTTGTCTGAGGTCACAGTTTAATGTGGCATGGCTGGGTTTGAACGTAGCCAAGTGGTCCAGGCGCCTCACTGCCGACAGGTCTGGGTCTTCCTTCCTCTGCTTGTCCTGTCTGCGCTTCCTCAGCCTGGCGGTAGAAGGTACTATGTATCAGTAATGCAGGACATGTGGTGTGATAGGAAACTGAGGTGGTTTTTAAAGTGATTATTGAAATACATAGGGTCTTAACAGAGATGTTAAGAGATGTAAATCCATGAGGAGTCTCCAGTGGAACATGCCCTCTGGGTTGATCACTAACAGACCTTACTTTGAGGAAGGGATTTAAAACTGGAATGAACAGAATTTTTACTATCAAGAGGAAATGCATAGGGAGTGGTGTCGGGGGGAAAAAAGAAAGTGACAAGACTATCTCCATGGTTTAATTATATCTAAGGATGATCTCAATGATATAGAAAAATGCATAAAGGCAATGAAATAAACGAACTTACAGTTTTCTTCTCAAAAAAGAGTTGCTGATTTTTTAAGTCAAGCAACAGGAAAGAAAAATCTTTCTACTGATCTATGTTGTTGTCATTCCAAATAGTTCAGAGGATTTTTCAGCACCTGCTATGCCACTGACTCAGTGACCCAGGTGGCTGGGCTCTGTCCTGAGAAGTCTGCAGGCTGGTGCAGGCTGGCGGGACTGTGAAGTCTGCCTCCACCACCTGGGAAAACAGCCTTAGCCCAGCCTGACTGGGCAAACTTTCAAAGTGGGCAGAGGTTTCTGTTGTAGAAAGGTTGGTAGGTAGAAAGTTTCACTTTCTACCATCTCCTTTCTGCATCCAGCTCGCATCACCCAGACAAATTTCTGGCCTATGGAAGGGATTTTCATGTTTGTAAAGTAAAAGTACATTTCTCCCTGTCACTCAACACACAGGAGTCCTTAAAGGTGAACAACTCTATCACTAATCATTAATAACCTTGCACATATTATTCATATCAAAATTAAATCAGTATCACATGCCTACAAAGAAAAAAGTCTTACCACCTTCCAGTCTCACCTTTCTATTTTTTAACTTTTTCAAGATAAACTGATGGCTCTTAATACAGGAGTCGAATTGTCCGGTCCTGTCTTAACCCCATGTTTAACTTTTCGAGAAACTGCCAAACTGTTTTTCACAGCAGCGGCGTCATAGTCACCTTCCCATCAGCACTGCCTGACAGTTTCTGTCCTCTAGGTCTTCACCAACACTTATTTCCCCTTTGCTTTTTATTGCCGCCATCCTAGGGGTATGAAGTGCTGTCTCAGTATGGTTTTGATTTACGTTTTCCTAATGATTAATGAGGGGCTTCCCTGGTGGCTCAAATGGTAAAGAATCTGCCTGCAATGCGGGAGACCTGGGTTTGATCCCTGAGTCAGGAAGATCCCCTGGAGAAGGTAATAGCAACCCACTCCAGTATTCTTACCTGAAGAATTCTATGGACAAAGGAGCCTGGTGGGTCCTGTAGTCCATGGGGTCGCAAAAAGTGGGACATGACTGAGTGACTAGCATTTTCACATGAATGAATGATTAATGAGTTTGAGCATCGTTTTATGTGCTTCTTGGCCATTTGTCTGTCTTCTCGGGAGAAATGTCTATTCAGATCCTTCACCCATTTTTAATTGGGTTGTTTGTTGTTTTGCTATTGAGTTTTAAGAACTCTTTAAGGTTCTGGGTAGTAGACCTTTAAGCACGGAAGAGTTCATTTTTGATGAAATGTAACTTATCTGTTTTGCTTCTTTTGGCTGCCATATCTAATAAGCCATTGCAAATCCAAGCTCTGAAAGATTTACTCCCATGTTTTCTTCTAAGAATTTTATAGTTTTAACTCCTTATACTTAGGTCCTTGATCTGTTTTGAATTCATTGTTTTACATGATGTGAAATACGGGTCTAACTCACCCTTCTACTCTGAGAAGTTACTGGAAATTGGTCATGAGACATTGAAAGGTAAGATTCAGGTCAGTAGACACTTGATCTCTTCTGTAACTTCCCACTCAGCCAGTCATTTCATCATCAGTTTGTCTCAATGGGGAATACAGTTTAACATAACTTCTTTCAAGATGTAAATAGAATGAAAACTAGAAATGGATCTTTTAAAAGCATTTCCCCTGATACATCCCCAGCAGCCAAGTGGTTAGGACTTTGCCTTCCAATGCAAGTGGTGCAGGTTCAGTTCCCTGGCAGGAGAGCTAAGATCCCACATGCCTCACAGTCAGAAAACCAAACATAAAACAGAAAGAATATTGTAACAAATCCAATACTTTTAAAATGGTCCACATCAAAAAAAAAAAAAAAAAACTTAAAAAAAAAATTTCCTCACAATCCCATTCTAATATACATTGTTTGGTTAGGTTACTTTATTTGCAAAATGGTTTATAACTAAATCATGGTCCTGCTTAGGACTTTTAAAAGAAATTGTGAAATAAGAAACCAATGTTTGGTTCTCCCATTATACTACTATCTGAAATAGCTCAAGATAGTAACCGAACCATCACAGCTACATTTTGCACTTAGTAAAATGTTAGCACTTTTCATAAAATTTCGTGAGATTTGAGGTTTAAAAAATATACTAAAACTTTGAGTTCATTAGAATTCAATGTATGCATATATAAGCAAGCATTACTAAATGGCTTTATTTTACAGTATTGAGAACTCAAAGTGATTTCACAAGTCACTTCCTCGAAGAACACAGTAAACACACAGTCTTTTAAATTAAAATGTTAGCAAGCTGCTGGCATTGCTACCTTCAAGCATTGGCAGATTTCCTTTCCTTACAATGTTGTGAGCTTGGAAGCTTTGGGAGGTGTTCTGAGCTGAGAGAAAGAGAAGCTATACTTCTGGACCACAGCCAGTTTCAAACAAAGAATAAGAAAGATTTAACAATTAGTTTTCTAAGTTTGAAATATTTCTCCTGCATTCCTTTTGTGTTATCAGTAAACATGGCAGTTGCTTTTGCTTTTGAGGTCTCCGAGCTTGAAATGCACTTTAAATAATTGTTTATTTTTGAACAGGCATATCATATTGTTTTTCTGTGCTGAAGTGGCTAGTTTCTATCAGGTCAAAGAAAGTTCAGGTTTCTAAGGATACTTTGCACTGACAGATAAAATCCCACATTAGAAGACACAGAGATGATGTCTGATGTAACTTTATTTTTAGAATATACTTATCGATTATTTTTTCATGTTAATTCTGATCCCATCAGCAGTGAATAAATGCATTAAGACTTGCACTGAAACTTTATTTTGAGGATCAATAATTCCATTAGGATTTGAGAGCCTTGTTTGGTTCACAAAATTAGGAAGGTTTCTAAAGTAGTATTTTGTATACGTGCAGAAGAACGACTCGGAAGATGGGAAATTTTCTTTTTACTTGTTATCAAGTTGTTGAATGAGTTTATGAGATGACGCCCATCAGGAATACTGATTTAGGCCACTAGTAGATTTCACATGTCCCCATAATAAATGATGATGGTATTTGATTTCACCCAACCTGGATAAACTTCTAGAGAGAGTTTCCCAGCTTCTCTCAAACCCTGGATCATAAAATCCCCTGGGAGAGTCTTTCCCACAGCCTGTTAGTTGACATTTTTCATTTGACTGGAAAGCACGCAGTGCGCCAAGATTTATCAGCACTATGTAATGTTACTGAGACAGAAACTGGTTTCTTCTAGTGCCTGAAGGCTTATTCCTGGCTTGATTATCAAGAAAGGAAGAGCAGAGCCCAGCTTCAGCACCTGTTGGCAAAGGGAAGGTGTTGACGCTGATCATTCGAGTTTCAGGAGGGAAGCTCTAGGGTTATCTGCGCTCTCCCACGCACAGGAAGGGTATGTCACATACACCACGCCTCCACTGTCGTCTGGGTGCTTGTCCCATGTGTGCCGCCTCTGTGCTGCACAGCCTGCTATGCATCCCCTCGCCTGAAGACCTGGAGGCCATCCTCGACTTCTTTTCCTTCACTGACCACCCAGTTGGTGCCGCAAGCCCGCTGCCATGTCAGACGCAGGTCTTCCTCCCTTCTCCTAAAAGATGGGTCTCTCCATTCCTGGTCTAGCTCTCAACCAATCCATCTCCTCACACAGAAGTCACAGCAAACTTTCTGGCCAAGATCCCAGCATTCCTGGGATTTAAAATCTGCAGTGGGTCCCTGGGGACGGCAGGTTGGACCTCTTACTATGACTCCTAGGATGTTAGTGGTCCCAGTGCCACCCAGCCTCTTCCGCCAGACAACTTCTCACCCCTCCCTTTTCCTCTCTGAAAACCCTTAGTCATGCACTCTCTGGGACTTCAGAGTGTTTGGGCAGGCAGTATTCTATGTCCCAGTGGACTGCCTTCTACCTTTCCCCCTGTGAACTCCTGCTCACTGGTGCAAACAAGGTCATGAGCCCCAGAGGATCTTCTGTAATGCCCTCCCCTCTCCTCACCCGTTTCAGTGCGGCTGGGCTCCGTGGCAGCACTGTTTCTTGGTCCATTCATCAGCTGATGGATATTTGGGTTTCCACCTTTTGGCTATTATGAATAATACTGCTTGAACATTTGTATCCATGTTTTTTTATGTAGACGTGTTTTTATTTCTCTCGGGTATGTAGCAAGAGGGAAATTTCTGGGTCATACAGTAATTCTATGTTCTGCCTTTTGAGAAACTATCAAACTGTTTCTCAACGTGGCTGCAGCACTCTGTGGACAGCTGACAGTCTCCCCAGCAGCGTTTGAAAGTGTCAGTCTCTCCATTTCCTAAGCACCACTTGTTAGCATCAGTCTTCTTTGCCATCCTGGCCTGTGTAGAGTGGTTTTCACTGGCATCTTCCTGATTACTAACAATATTGAGCATCTTTCTGGGTGTTTATTGGTCACTTGTATATATTCTTCACAAAAAATATCTATTTAGATTCTTTGCCCATTATTTTTATTATTGTTGACTTGTAAGCATTTCTTTATATACTATGGATTCTCATCCTGTGTCAGATACATGTTTTGCAAAAATTTCAACCCATTTCATGTTTATTTCTTTTTTGCTTTCTTGATGTCTTCATTCACACAAAAGGTTTTAGTTATTATGAAGTACAACTTCTGTATTTTTTCTCTTTTGTTACTTGTGACGTTGGTGTCGTATCTTAGAAGTTATTACCTAACCCAGGGTCATGAAGGTTTACTCCTATGTGTTCTTCTGGGAGTTTTATAGTTTTCGCTCTTACATTTAGACGTACGATCCATTTTGAGCTAATATTTGATATGGTGTGAGGTAGGGGTTCATATTCATTGTATGTGGATATCCAGTTGCCCCAGCACCATTTGTAGAAAAGACTATCCTTTCCCTATTAAAATGTCTTCTCACTTTGTTGAAAATCAGTTCACCATAAATGTATTGCTGAACTTTCCATTTTACTCCATTGCCTATATGCCTATCCTTATGGCAACGTTATAATGTTTTGATTTTCATATCATTTTTATTTATTCTTAAGACCTCATTTATTCTTTTAATGAATTTATTTTTGGTTGTGCTGGTTCTTTGTTGCTGTGCAAGGACTTTCTCTTGTTGTGGTGAGTGGGGGCTACTTTTTGTTTGGGTGCACACACTTCTCATTGCAGTGAGAAGGAGCCTGCTCATCCTCTTAGCAAGGTGCACAGGCTCAGCAGTTGTGGAATGTGGGCTTAGTTGCGCCACGGCATGTGGAATCTTCCTGCACCAGCGATAGAACCCATGGCCTCTGTCTTGGCAGGTGGATTCTTATCCACTGTACCACCAGGGAAGTCCTCACATTATTTTTAAAAAGCAGACTAGGAAAGCTATATATTGACAAGTTGGGAACAGTGGTCTGAACTGGGAGAAGATTCTTTTTGCAGGAAAATCAATGTCAGAGGAGGAAATAAACATCTACAAAACTCCAGTCCTTTGGCCACCTCATGTGAAGAGTTGACTCATTGGAAAAGACTTTGATGCTGGGAGGGATTGGGGGCAGGAGGAGAAGGGGACGACAGAGGATGAGATGGCTGGATGGCATCACTGACTCAATGGATATGAGTCTGAGTGAACTCCGGGAGCTGGTGATGGACAGAGAGGCCTGGTGTGCTGCGATTCATGGGGTCACAAAGAGTCAGACACGACTGAGTGACTCAACTGAACTGAACTGAACTGAGCACTATTATGGGGCTTCTCTGGTGACTCAGATGGTAAAGAATCTGCCTGCAATGCAGGAGACCCAGGTTCAACCCCTGGGTTGGAAGATCCCCTAAGGAAGGGAATGGCAACCCACTCCAGTATTCTCGCCTGGAGAGTTCTATGGACAGAGAGGCTATTATAAGTTAGGCATTATAGTAGATACCTTACATACATTGTGATAACAATCGTGTAATTGTTGTAACAACCTCATACAATAGATAGTATCATCCTCATTTAAAGGCAAAGAAACTGAACTTTGAAGAGGTTTAGTAACTTGCTTAAATAATTTAGTAACTGGTGGAAGAATTAGAATTTGTACACAGACGTCAAACCCATGATCTTCTCATTACAAGCAGCTTTTCTTACCACACAGCTAGTGAACATAAAGCTGCATCTAAAGACAAGTGGAGGGACTTGAATTCATTGATATCAAACATTTTTCTCATGACACTCTAGGAAATTAAAGGAGTACTTGTAACTATTTTGAAACAGTTGTCTAACAGCTAAATTTCACAGGATATTTAAATAAATCACTCTTTGACTATAAAAATTAGCCTTGTGGTTTGCTTTAATTTATTCTCATTTATATGACTTCAAAAGTGTTGAACGTTATTTTGTATGATTAGCAGAGCACAATGCCATCCTATTGGAAGAAAAGTTAGAACTAATCTCAGCTATGTGGGTGGATTAGACTTGTCCTTAATTCTTGTTTTCATTGAAAACCTTCCCAAGCTTTTTCTGAAATGAACACAGGTCAGAGCTGTCAAATGAGTTCTGTATGAAATAATAGAAGAAAAAGAACTGAGAAAGATTTGTGAAGTCAATGAAGAAATGGCATATTTTTTTTGTATAATTCAGTTGATAGAGGCTCCTTTCTTTCTTTCTTTCTGTTTTATTTTTATTTTCTTAAGCACAAGGAGTATCCTCTGGATCCCAGAGTCTGAGTAGAAGTTAAATTTAGATAACGCAGTCACGGCCACGGCAGGAACACCATCCCGACAATGCTGACACCTCTTGTTAATTTCTGCCCTCTCTGCTCTGCAGGGCAAGAGCCTACTGCTTGCTCTCAGTGAAGATGCCGCACCTGGATGTTAGACAGTTCAGTGTCGCTGATGTAAGATTCCCAGGGCTCAATGCCTCTTAGAAGTTAGGGCCAGGAAAAAGTTTGTCTAAACTTAAGAACAACTATGATGCTTTTACCAGACCATGAGAACTATATTATTCATTGTACGTCATTCTTGTCTTGATTCTGGGAAGCCTAGAGCTAAATTTAATGTTCAACTATGGTAAATCAGAAGCAGCTTCCCTGGTGGCTCAGTGGTAAAGAATCTGCCTGCCAATGCAGGAGACGCAGGTTCGAAACCTGGGTCAGGAAGATCCCCTGGAAAAGGAAATGGCAACCCACTCCAGTATTCTTGCCTGGGAAATCCCATGGACAGAGGAGTCTCGTGGGCTACAGCCCATGGGGTCCCAAGAGAGTCGGACACAACTTTGTGACTAAACAACAATGGTAAACCAGGACCCTGGTAAGAGGATGTCCAACCTTCTTCTGTTGCTTTTAATAAGTTACTCCAGGGCCATGTACTCCAGAATACATGTTAGAAACCATAGTAGTAAATATTTTTATTATCAATAGAAAATAATATATATTCTAACTCTAGCACTGTGTGAAAATAAAGTGCCCAACAATTGGCTAGTTCTACAGGTACGCATGTTTGTTCTCCTTGTTTCCAGAAAGAGGATTTTAAAAGAAAGTAAAAGACAAAACCTCTCTTATAGACCACGTTTTCAGATGGGAGATTAGCTGTTTTGGTCTGGGTTATATTAGGCACAAGTATTCTCTTTACAATGCAGAGAAACAGCAGTCGTTTCCTAAAATTCTCATTCTAGCTTAGTTATTAACTCATGATGGATATTTTCCAAATTTTATTGTAGGTACTAGTGATGGTAACAGTAAAACCTTACCTCTGAGAGGTTTTAAGAGCAACACATAATTCATAATCAAAAACATAAAGCTTCTGAAAGTACAAGTCAGCCACCAGATGCCCAGCATTGTTGTTAGAAAGGGCTACCGCATGCTTTTTCAGGGTGGTTTTATGCCATCATGAATACTGCAAGACAGCTAATCCCCCAAGCTTCTTTGTATTTTGTTCCTCTTCTGAGAAAGGTTTGTAATCCAGGAAAATGTCTGCAGGTGAAGATTCAGAGTGAATAAATGTTCAGTGAACTGAATTTGCCAGTTACCATGTTATTGAGCAGCTAAGAAGGTTGCAAGATTTGCATGCAATTTATCAAGTTCCATTGCAATAAAACGTTCTCAAATTTCCATATGGAAATTTCCACCTCACTTCAGGGGTAAGTTCAACTGGATGAGGGCCAGACGCATTTATTTATGACAGTGACGACATAATTGGAGGAAATAAACGAAGCACCTTTTTAGGTTAAGTTTTGCCAGAGTCACATGGAGTCTGGTTATGGAACTAGAAGCAGAAATTTTGGCTGTTATGTTAGCAGAAGTCAGTGGCAAATTAAAACTATTGCTTCATTTATAGAAGAAAGGAAGGCCTGGACGTAGATACTGTGGCCAGAAGATAAAACTGGCTGATAGCTCTTGGTTTTTACCAAGAGATCTGTGTGTTTGCTTCTCTCATGCCTTCACTGTGGCGTATTTTCGGGGCCATGTTTCTCCTTGGCCTGAGTGTGGCTCCTTAACAGATGTGGGAGAGAAAAGGAAGACTTTTCTGCCGTTATTAGGATTTTCTCAGGAGCCCAGTGGCCCTTTCTGTCTAACTTGGTCCCACTGGGAAACTCAGTATGTTCATCTGCATTTGTAATATTTGTTCTCACTTGGAGACATTTTGCTATCCTCATTTAACAGATAGTCTAGCACCTTGATAACGGGATTTCAGTAAAAAATAGGGATATTTCTCTTGTATTTACAGGCTTAATTTTTGCCCTTGACATAACAGCTAGTTGGAAGCAGAAACTGAAACATGACATTACTAAGTCCATTGGAGATTTTGGCTCTAGGTCATTCCTATGGCCCAAAAGATTGCTTCTGTCTGACATAAATCAGACAGCACTAATTTTAATTGACAGAGCCCTTTTAAATTAGTAGAGATCCTCAAGACTGCCTTTTATCAATGTGTACTTGTCAAGGAAAATGGATTCTTAGAATTTCAGGTGGCTTCTTTGTATAATTAGATCTATGGAGTAAAAAAGCAGAAAGAAAATTTTAAAGAGATTAATTTTTCATTGGATCCCATGTTGGTAAACTCCAAGTTTGCTAGTTTCCTTGAAGATTCTCAGCTTATATTGTTTCATTTTTAAAGAGATCTTCAAAAGACATGAGTTTCCAATTTTGTTTTGCACTGAAGTCCTATGATCACTACTATATGCTGTTTTAGGAAATAGCAAGCTCTTAGAATGGGGGTGGTGGCGGTGGTGGTGGTTCTGAGGGGTGGATTTTTATGGAGATGAATAGATGAACTTAATCAGTGTTCAGTGTGCTGACAACCATGAAAATATATCCAATATATCTGTCATAAATACATATTTTATTAACATCCCAAGCAGATTCATACACAGAAAAGGACAGGAAGTGTTCACACATGAAAAAAAATCTAACTTTGTGGATGCAAGTTACATTGAGAAAAGTGAAAACGTTAGTCACTCAATAGTGTCCAAGTCTTTGTGACCCCATGGATAGCAGTCTACCAGGCTCCTCTGTCCATGGGATTCTCCAGGTAAGAATACTGGAGTGGGTAGCCATTCCGTTCTCCAGGGGATCTTCACGACCCAGGGGTTGAACTCAGGTCTCCTGTATTGCAGGCAGATTCTTTACCGTCTGAGCCACAAGGGTCAGATAAAATGTTTGGAGAAATGATCTGCACAGGCAAGTAAGTTCAGAATCACAACAATTCAGCCAGCACCAACTGAAATTTTACATTATGACCCAGTGGCTCATAATTATTTTCTTCCAAGGTCTCCTTGTCATGTGACCAAACATTGCAGATATTCTTTCATTTCTTATAATTTCCTGCTCCCTTATCTCCCAGTAAATATTTCTTGAACATTTGGCTGAAGCGCATGAAAGCAGCAGTATTCACAATAACCCAGTTCCTGCTATTGTTCTTTCTCCAGCTCTGCCTCTCCAGGGAACTTAGCAGGCACTTTCTTCTTGAACTGCACCTTTTTGTCTCTCTCTCCCTCTCTCTTCCCTCCCCTGCCTGTCCTACTTTCTTGCTTCCTATTAAGCATAATTTATTTACCCTTCACATCCAAATGATCCTATCTATGGATACTTGCTTTGATTTTAGTCCAAATGGCAACAAACGTGGTTCTGTGAAAATCTTTTAGATTTCCCAGGTGGTTTTCCTGTGAATTCAACAACACAACGTATAAAATAGGCGTAAACTCCCTTATTTACATGTTCCAGGAGATATTTGGAGAAGGTAATGGCAACCCACTCCAGTGTTCTTGCCTGGAGAATCCCAGGGATGGAGGAGCCTGGTGGGCTGCCGTCTATGGGGTCGCACAGAGTCGGACACGACTGAAGCGAATTAGCAGCAGCAGCAGCAGCAGTAGATATTTGCTGCATGAGACCCCGTGAAAGATACAAAGACTTTAGGCTCAACTCTAGCCTTCAAAGAGACTAAACTGTGCATGAGGCATCAGTTGAAGCACATACATATGAGACATAATACAACTCAATAAATACAGGTCATCCTGTGATGTCATGTTCAAGAGCTCACCATCCATGACAGTAAGTGTTTTTGTGGTTTTCTTTGTTCACTGATGCATTCACAGTGCTTGAAACAGTGGCTGGCATACAGTAAGTGCTCAACAGATGTGTGGAATGAAGTAGAATCTATCTTCTATGCATATAATTAAGTACAGTACAGTCTATTCCATTACCAGCATGTTTTATAATGAAAGCATATGTAATAGAAATTAACTCATTCATGACTGTCAAGTAGGGACAGGATGTTGGTACAATGGGGTGGTCATGTTGGTTCGTATGCAATTGTTGCCAGCACCTGAGTATTTTGCACCATCAAGAAAGAGCAGCTACAAACAAAACAGAGCAGAATTCCAGTCGTGGAGGACACACAGCGCTATGCCCGGCGCTCATTTGCACTGTGTTCTCTCCCTTGAATTGTTTTGACCATGGACTCTAATTTGGGAGGGGTGAATTCACCTCTTGTTTGTAGAACTTGTGCTTGTCTTCCTAACTCAGCAACCTCAAACAACTCTCCTTCCAATCTCTTCATTAGTTGCCTCCACTGTTTTACAAAGTTCTATATTAATGTTTACTGTAACATTTATTAGGACTAGAACAGGGCTCTTGAGTTCTGCTGGTATTTTTTGAGGGGGAGGGGAATGGGTTACTCTTTTTGTTAGCGCTCTGGCTGCAACCTTATATAGCTTCTGAGTTGTTTGTTTCTAACCCTATTTTGTTTATAAGCCTTGTTATCTCTAGTTTCAAAAATGGGAAGAACACACACATTTTAGAGAAGAAATGTGGTACTACACACTTCATTTTCAACAAAGATAAGTGGGATTTGGCTTTGGGAGAAGATGAAAGACAGCATTCCAGTTCTGGCAAGAGTATCAGCAACTACTCCCACCTTCCATACAGTATGGAACCTTGGGGCACTGTCAGGGAGGATCTCCTTGCTTGTTAGAGTGCAAGGCTCCAAGGAGTGGATTGATGGGTGGTTTAAATGGAAAGTTTTTAAATAATTCAGAATTTTCTGTGCCAAAGTGCCCCCTAGAGCTTCTACAACAGGAAGTAGCCTGCCCAAATGTGCTGTGTGCTTGGTAATGTCTGACTCTGTGCGACCCCGTGGATTGTAGGGTTGCACAGGCTCCTCCGTCCATGGGGATTCTCCAGGTAAGAATACTGGAGGGGGTTGCCAGGCCCTCCTCCAGTGAATCTTCCCAACCCAGGGATCGAACCTGCGACTTTTGTGCCTCCTGTATTGGCAGGCAGATTCTAGGGCCACCTGGGCAGCCCAAAGCAGTGTTCTAGAACCATTAACCTGTAGCTAGAGGGGTGCATGTGGATGCCAGTACAAAGAAGGCCAGAGCAGGGAACTAGGGAGAAGACCACTGAAGCTATAAGGTCCCCAAACTGCAAGGATGAGGAAGGTGGCTGTGGACGTGGAAAGGACGTTAAAGGTGAAGAATCAATGGGAGTGGCTGTTGGCCATGGAGGAGCGAGGCCCCCAATTGACTTCTAGGGTCTGAGTTCAGGCGACTAGTGGGTACCAATGACTCAGGTAAGAGGCTGAGGAGTTGACATAAGAGTTTGCCTGGCCAAATGCTCTGCGCCAACGTCAAAATCACAAGGAATCTTGTCACCTTAATTTCTGACCATTTAACTCTGGGCTCTTTGCTCCCACTCTGGGGGCGTCAGTTCGTGAGTCCCGTCTCTGGACAAGGATGCCCTTCCAGACTATTAGATAAAGGGCCTTAGAAATTCACTCCGAAACCGTATTTTAAGTTCAGGGGAGGATGTTTCAGGATCTCAAGCAACCAACTGACATATATTCTTTGTGGCTGTTTGCACTGAGTTTTCTGTCTTAGAAACTCACAGGGCAAGGAAATCGACGCGCGGATCCTCGACTCCAGGAGGGGAAGGTGAGGATGGGGGGTCCAGGCACCCCCACCCCACCCTCCGACTTTGGATCCTCCAGATCAGCGCACGGACAACCTTCCCACCTGGGGAACCGCTCCGGGAGCCCCGGGGCCAGCCGTCTCACCCCCGACTCCGCGGTTCCCCGCCTCCCCCGGCCCGGCGGAGCGCGCTCTCCCGACTACTGGAGACGGTTTTCCGAAACCGCGCCGGGAGCTGAGCCCGGGGGACCCTCGCCGGACTCGCCGTCGCCGCCCGACGGGCGCAGGGGCCGCTCCCAGGCCCCGGGGCCTCGCCCCGCCTCGCGGGGATCCCCTCGCGCCCACAGCCCCCGGGCCCCGCGGGACGCTCCGCCCCGGAGGCCGGGCCTCGGCCGCCCGCCCCGCCCCACGCCGGGAGCGCCCCGGGGCCCGAGCCCTCCCCGGACGCCGGCCGGGAGCGCGGCTCGGCGAGGGTGACTGGGCGGCGGCGCGGGGCCGGGCCCTGGGCGGGGAGGCGCGGCGGCCGCCTCCGCTCTCGCCCCCGCCCCCCCCCCCGTCCCCTCCCAGCCTGCTAGCCCCGCGGCGGCCGAGGTCGGCGCTCTCGCCTCGCCGCCGCCGCCTCCCGCGCCCGGGACCCTCTCCCTCCCGCCCGCGCCCCCTGCGCCCGCCTCCTCCCTCCTCCCTGCGCCCGCCTCCTCCTCCTTCCCCGCGCGCCCGGCGGGGCCGCAGACACCGAGAGGCGGCTGCGGGGACGCGTGGCGGGGAGCCGCGGCTCGGAGCCGAGGACGCCGAGCCGGGGCCGGGTGAGTCGGGGCGGCGGGGCCCGCGCGCAGCCTCGGCCCGCGGGGCCCCCGGCGCGGCGCCCACCGAGCCCGCGCGGAGGGCGGACCGGGGCCCGGGAGGTGCTGGCGGGACGGGTGCCGGACGCTGGGGAAGCAGGGAACGCCGCTTCGCCTCTGGCAGCCGCGACCGCCCGCCGCAGAAGTGGAAAAAAAGTTGTGCCTGGAAAGACGATTTGCTGGGAAGTCGGCGCGAGCCCAGCTTTCTCGCCGCCGGCGGCGTGCTTCGGCCGGCGCGGGTCCCGGGTGCCGCTGACTCCGGACTCGGCGCCCGGGGGCCGCCCGGTGGTCGCCCGCGCGGGCCTGGACTGCGGTGTGTGGGTCGAGCCGGCCGCAGACGTCCGCTGCTGCTCAGATCTGGGCTGCATTTTTGTGGGCAGCGCAGGGATCGGGGGTGAGGGCTGGAGGAGGGGGGAAGGAGGTGGGCGTGGAGGGGGGAAGACCACATCTGGGCGGGCTGGGCTGAGCTCAGGGATGGGGTAAAGGACCCGGGGAGACTGTTAGGGGTTTTCTGGATGTTTTCAGGCACGAAGTTGCGTGTGTACAATTCACCCCCTCCACCCCTTTCATTCAGCAGTCTAGGTCCTTTGAACTCAGAAGGGAGAAAGCGTTTCCTTCCGTCCTGTTCACCTTTTCTCTTGTTTCAGGAGGGTCATGAGTTTTATGAGAATCCTTCAGCTGGTTTCTCCAATGGGAGTAACTGAGAGGAAAGCCGAAGTCTTACCCCTCACCCCCATCCTCACTCCCACCCGGGCCATTTCCTGTATTTTGCGGATCCTGTGATCCTGTGCGTGCATCTCGATTGCCATCAGTGACCCACATATAAAAGTAGACCTTCAGTCTGAAATCGCAAAGCGGCCTCTATAGACAAGTCTGTGTTGGAGCCAGAGCGGGCAGAGGTATGGGGGGCGGGGTGTGTTAGAGCCGGCCGCTGCGAGTTAAACCTGAGTAACCGAGTTGAGTTGCGAGAGACGTTTCTCGTCTGCACGTTGCTTTTGCTTCGCCCGTTGGCTTGAGCGCTCCACCGGCGCCAGGTTTGAGCGATGACGGATGCTAATTACCTCGGTATTGCTCTTTCCCGAGTATTCCTGACTCTTCGCTACGGGTCCTCTAAAAAAATGACTTCTCTCCTGCAAATATAAGAGATAGGAAACACATGCTGGTGGGTAGGGAGATGAAATGTTTCAAAGATAGGGAAGAGAAAGAACAGCCAAGATTTTCATTTCATTTTGCTATCATACTGTGATAGACTTGTTATTAATCTTTGTCAGAGATCTGATTCTGAGAAAATAATGTTGGAGGAGTTTGAGGTAATACCGGATAAAACCCACTGTTACAATAATGTTTTTCCTGAGTGGTCACACAGAGGACAGATCATGTGGGTTGTTGTGGTGTGTTTGCAAAGGGTGCAGCGAACATTTTACTCCAGGGAAAAGACAGTGTGTCTTGCAGGATGGGAGTGGGGAGGGGAAATCGTTTATCTTCAGAGCAGTCCAATTAGGAAGAATAATTACACTGCAAATGAACATTCTTGAATCTAATATAATTTGCGTCAGGATACACAAACCAGTAATTTGTCTTTAGAAAGGAAAAAACGAATCTTGGTGGATTAGAACAAAACAAGTGCCTTCTGGAAAAAGTAATATATGCTGTGTATGCACATGGATGGGCCTCAGATGTGCCGATTGACTGACTGCAGAGATTTTACCCGCAGGCAGTGTTTAGGAAGGGCAGGGAGGAAAAGTCCAAGGTAGGAGAAGATAGAAAATATATAGAAAACGACCCATTTTTAATGCACAACATTTACAGCTTCTTAACTTCTTTATTGGGCTTCCCAGGTGGTGCTAGTGGTAAAGAACAGGCTTGCCAAAGCAGGAGACAGAAGAGACACAGGTTCAATCCCTGGGTGGGGGAGATACCCTGAAGGAGGAAGTGGCAGCCGCTTCAGCGTCATTGCCTGGAGAATCCCCATGGATTGAGCAGCCTGGAGGGCTACAGTCCATAGGGTTGCAAAGAGTTGGACACGACTAAAACAACTAACAGAGACACACACTCACAAACACAACTTCTTTATTGCAAAGAAATTGACAAAATAGGACACCAAAATATAGGAGATACAGACTGGGACTGTTGGGTTCCCAGAGGTGTCACTTACTACCGGAACCCGGGACAAGTTATTTGATTTCTCTCAGCGTTGGTTTCTGTGTCTGTGAAATGATGATGATAAAGTTCAAGTCAAAGAATCACCTTGAAGTTTTAAGTGTGATTATGTACTTTTATATAGAATTTAGGTAGGGTGGTGCATCACACTGAGTAAGTACTGAGAAAGTGTTTATGGTGTTTGTCTAGTACTTCAAATGCCCAGGAAAAAGCAGTGCCATTCAAAGAGGCAGGTTACCAGGATGGTTGATGGCTGGCCTCAGTTGAGACCGTCGCTGCGCCCCCAGCAGCCCGCTGTCAGACACATTTGATCTTTCTAGAACGTACAGGCTGAATGCTCTCGGCCCCTCAGGTCAGCCTTTTGTGGGACTCCAGTTGTGAGGAATGTGTAGTGCAGGTTCGGTGTGGGTCTGAGGACCTGAGACAGCTGTGGCCTGCAACTTCAGCCTCCCTGCTCCCTTGCAAGGGTCCCACCAAAGCAAATATAGGCATTTATTTGAGGGAAAAAGTGGACATAGTGTCTCTCTTGGGAATTCTAGAGCAATGTTTTACTCAATGTTCATTGCACTTAGAAAGATACAAATAGTAACCAAATACCTGATCTCCAGAATTTATTCCAAAAAGGACCTTCGAAGTATGTCTTGGGGTTAACAGTCCATTGCCCAGGTCTTCCTGAGGTTGTACCTAGTTGCCAAATGAACAAAAGACGTTCTTAGCAAAACAGTAGTTTGGGAGCTGGGGAGCATATTGCTTTTCTAATTTGGGGGGAGGGGGGCGTGCCTGGTTGCTCATTCATCCGTTCTTTTATCCAGTCATTCGCGGATACCCAGTAAGCTCTCCGGTGGGCCAGGCTCTGTTCTGACGTCTGGTAACAGAAACTAAGAGCAGGCCTCTCCACTCACAGAGCGCTCATGCGGGTTGGAGAAGCAGGCTCTGTGTGGGAAGGAGCTCCGGAAACTAGAGAAGCTCTCATTTTGTATCCGAGTGCCTGTGCTGGGCAAGCAGTGTGCTGGGTGCGCTACTCTTCCACAGGCCGGCCAGCTTGGAGGGAGGTGATCTGGCTGGGGATGGCGGCTGCGGGCAGCTGGTCTTATTGGGTCCTCTACAGGGAGAAGGAAGAAAAGGGGGCCTGTTTCTTTCTGTGCTTTATAATAAGGTATGTGTCCTATTTGAGTAGAATCACCAGCCAGTATGCTAGGAGAACAAGTAGGGGGTTTTACTCAGAAGTGAGACTTCACAGCCTTAAAAAGACAAAGAAGGAATCAAAGGTCCGATCTGATCATCAGCTTATAAAACCCAGATTGTGTTCAGGAGGAGCCTGGTCTGGTACTTAAATAGTTGACTGTGTATTGGCAGGCGGGTTCTTTAGCAGCACCTGGGAAGCTGACAGGAGGCAGGGCCGAGAGTAAAGGGAAGAGCGGATAGTTGGTCCCTCATGCACCTTCAAGGTTGCTTGTTTTCCCATTACTTTTAAGGTTACAGTAATACCTGGTACAATAAGAACGCATATGTCTGGAGTCTAAAGGCTTGAAATGGTATAAGGTCATCAGGGCACTGAGAGTAGCTGCTTGGACTAGAGGCAAAGTTGTGTAGGGAAGTCCCTGCGGGCGTTGGATCTTGGATGCTGAGCTGAGGAGTCTGAGCTTCATCTTGAAAGCTGTATGGAAGATGGGGAATGAGCAGGTGAATTGACCTGTTGACGCAGGTGATTGAAGTGATCAGACTGTGCGTTAGAAGGAACTCTAGGTGGGCTCGATGGCAAGAGGCCAGGGCTGGGAATAGCAGGTGAGCTGGTGGGCTCGTGTAGGAATCCTGGTGGGACTTGGTGAGGGAAAGTGGGAGAGGCCTGGAGAGGCGGACCACACTTCCTTACTAAGGGCTGGACTCTTAGTAAGAGGGAGCCCAGGGTGACTGGACTGAGACGTGGCGCCTTTCACTGAGGTGAGCAGCTATGGCAAGGAGGAATGAGTTCACTGACTCCACAGCTGGGCTGTGAGCCTTCTGGGGAGAGATGCCCACCAGAGCATTGGATCCACAGGTAGGGAAGAGAAGTCTGGAAGTGGAGATGAAAGGTGGAATTATTTTTACAGTAGTGGTCAGTGGTTGACTGGCCTCTTGAGGTTTACTGAACAGTGTTCAGGGTGAGAGTAATCTGTGTCCTTGTAACTACATTTTTCTCTTTCATCCTTTCAGTTAGCCTAACAGGGGCTAATCAAGCCCTGACTTTGGCCTTCAGTGAGCAGACTCTTACTGGTGTTATTTTGCCGACTTGGTGAGACCTGTTTGTGTTGTTTTGAACCGAGATAGTCTAGAGGGATGTACATAGGAAGGCTCTGAACGTATTTAGTAGCTAGGATGTACAACTGATACATTTGATCATCCGTCACCCCCAGGACATCCACCTATTCCAAATAGACTGTGTTC
Organism: Budorcas taxicolor; assembly: GCF_023091745.1. Classification (NCBI taxonomy): domain Eukaryota; kingdom Metazoa; phylum Chordata; class Mammalia; order Artiodactyla; family Bovidae; genus Budorcas; species Budorcas taxicolor. Next base: position 9,936,421 of record NC_068919.1, on the reverse strand, counting down.
TTCCCAGAATTCCTCGGTCCAAACCCTGACGCCCATGGTGATGGTCTTTGGAGGCGGCATCTTGGGAAGGTAATGTGGTTTAGATGGGGTCATGAGGATGGAGCCCCTGGGATGGGATTAGTGTCCTTCTTAAGAAGAGAGAGTCTGCAGGGAACTCAGACAGGGGCTCTGTGACACACTGGAAGGGTGGGTGGGGAGGGAGATGGAAGGGAGGTTCGGGAGGCAGGGGACATGGGTGTAACTATGCCTGATTCTTGTTGATGTATGACAGAAAACCACAAGATTCTATAAAGCAATTATCCTTCAATTTAAAAATTTAAAAATAAAGAAGAAAAGAGTCTGGAACACACTCTTCCCACCGCAGTGGGACTGGTCATCTGCCAGGAGAAGGGTTTCTCTGGGAACTGAGTCTGTAGGCACCTTGAGACCTTATATTGAATGCTTGGAGAGCTATTGTTTCCGTGTCTACCTGGGACAAGGCTTATCTGCCTCCTATTTTGAAGTTACCACGTGGCCCTAAGGGCTTCCTAGGTGGTTCTAGCGGTAAAGAATCTGCCTGCCAGTGCAGGAGACTCAAGAGATGTGGGTTCGAGCCCTGGATTGGAAAGATCCTCTGGAGTAGGAAATAGCAACCCAGTCCAATATTCTTGCCTGGAATATTCCATAGAGGAGCCTGGCGGGCTACAGTCTATGGGGTCACAAAGAGCTGGACAGGACTTAGCAGATACACAGTATGGCCCTCAAGAGGCTGTTAATTTGAATTTCATTTCATTTGTGTAATAAACATACATGTGCAAAGTAGGCCCCAGTGAAGACCTGTTAAAGGGCAGGCATGCTGTTTGATTATTTAGCTGTTACTTCTACTGGTGTGGGTTTAGGGTACACTCAGTGGAATTATTAATCATCGTCAGTCTGATGACTGACATCATTCTGAAGGAGGTAGGCTAAAATTCTGATTATTTTGGACTCATGGAGTTACAGATGACTATTTTCTTTATTTTTCTGTTTTTCAGATTTATTAAAAAATAGCATGCTACCTTAAAAAAACCAGAACAAAACAGTTGGTGGTGTGTTTTTCTGTTCTTTGCGCAAAACACCGTGTCGGTGGTTTTGGCCACAGCGCTGCATACCTCCTTACATCTGCGCTGTGTCCATGGCAAAGCCAGTCTGCGTCTTTAAGAAGACTTGAAATTCCTATCTGTTGTAAATGTGGTTGTGGAGGGACATAACCAGGACTGCGTTAGGTGACCCAGGGCCAGAACGGGGCACCTTCCTCCCAATAGTAGGGAAGAACCCACTCCTTCCCGTCGGTTCCCTTTGTACGTTTCATAGACATGGTGAAGTGTGATCTGAGAGGCATTTCACTTCGATATCTAAATGTGTCTGATCGATATGTACCAAATTAAATATCTACCCGTGTGTATGTGTGTTAGTCACTCAGTTGTGTCCGACTCTTTGTGACCCCACGGACTGCAGCCCACCAGGCTCCTTTGTCCATGGGATTCTCCAGGCAGGAATACTGGAGTGGGTTGCCATTTCCTTCTCCAAAAAGGCTGATGAAAGTGTATAAAATTAAGATGATAGCTGTACTTAGCAGCACAATCGCAATAAAGCATCACTGAGATCTGAGGAAGTATTATCTTCTTAGGAGTTCCTGCTTTGGACTGGGTTAGCTTGAGACAATGAATCACCCCAGTGTCCTAAGTCCATCAACAGGAACACAGATGCTCTATTTGTCATAAATATCTATTAAATCTTTTAAACTGACAGCTAGCCATGCCAAATTAAGAAGAATCTTGGCCCACATTTTCCTTCTCTCCTGTTTTAATCAAGGCTGCTCAGGGCTAGCCCCCAGCTCGCCAGGCCTGCCTACCTATATATGTGTGTAAATATACTATACTGATGTGTGCATTTTGGTGTTTTTTGTTTGTTTGTTTGTGTTTTCTTGTTTTCAGTTGTTTAGCAGAACTCAAGCCAGCAACGAGATCTTAAATATCCTTTTAGCATCAACCTCCTCACATTCCCGGGAAATTAAAGGGATTGTCCTTCCTCTACTGAGTCTATTGTTCAGCATTTTCTTTCTTTCCACACAGCGCTGTGTTGTCAAGGGCACCTGAAGTTCAAGCTTCCTTTCTCCCGAGGTGGGCTGCTGTTGGGCTGAATTTCACATGTCGTTTTCTAATTTGGAGGCAGTTAGCCAGTTGTTTAAAGATGCCCATAAATGCACAGACAGTAGTCTCTTTGAATCTTCAGATAAGCCGTGCACAATGCACTTATTACTCCAGACAAATTTACCTTTGAAAATTTTATAACTTTTTCTCACCCCTAGGAATCACATTTTCTGAAACTAGAAAGAATATGCTGGTCAATCTGGCAACTACAAACTTCCCAGTAGGCAGTGTTTCTGTGTGTATAAATGACTACCATTTGTATATGAAATAGACACTTAAGGAAAACACTGCTCACAACTTCAGAAACAGTCTAAGATCACATCCATCTTTTTTGTTTTAACGGCTACCTGTGTATTTCTGGAGCTTCCCTGGTGGCCCAGGCAGTAGAGAATCTGCGTGCAGTGCCAGAGACCACGTGCAGCGCAGGAGACCTGGGTTCGATCCCTGGGTCGGGAGGATCCCTGGGAGAAGGGAATGGTAACCCACTCCAGTAACTTGCCTGGAGAATCCCACGGACAGAGGAGCCTGGCGGGCTGCAGTCCATTGGGCTGCAAGAGTTGGATACTTACTGAGCAATGAAACCATCACACCATTCCTAGAAGAAGATTCTACACAGGGCAGTATGTCTAAACAGATGTTTACCCTGTCATTTGCTCATCCGTATAGTAGCCATTTTCAGGGCTTTTCTATACTGGAAGCTCATAATTTACCGACCTAATTACTGATCCTGCACAGATCCATGCACTCTGGTGTGCCTGCTTACACAGGTGACTGTAGGTCTTTTTGGAGTCAAATCCTTTTGGTAAACAGGTTGCTTAGGTTGTCTTTCTCTCTCTTTTTTTTTAAATGTGCTTTTCCCAGTTTGTGCTTGGATCTGTAGTTCTTTTCTTGATTGGTAAAGAAAGGGTGGCATCAAGCAGAGCTCAGCTGGTATGAGGGATATTTAAACCAGAAGCCAAAGCCATAGAGAGCGGTAGTCCGGTACAGAGGCCAGCCACGCTGAGTAGTAAGAACCCAAGAGGTGGCAGCCATGAAGTGTGACAGGTTGTGTATACACCTGTGTGGACAGGTGGCCGGGGGTCAGTTGAGGATAGTCTGGACACTATGCTACGCAGGGACCACTGCTCCCCTTGACCTATGGGCCCTACGTATGTTAGCTTTCTTAGCTACTCCATTAGTCAACAAAACTTGCGTTAAAAAAAAATCTTTTATTTATTGAACTGCATCGGGTCTTCATTGCAGCATGTCGGTGGGACCTAGAGAGCCCATGCTCCCTGACTAGGGATCGAACCTGGGCCTCCTGCATTGGGAGTGTGGAGTCTTAGCCACTGGACCACCAGGGAACTCCCCAACACTTGCATTAAAAAAAAATTTTTTTTTAAACCTTTTAAAATAGGAACTTAAAGTTTTTAAAATAAAACCTTTAAAATAAGAACTTAGATTTCCCCTAGCTTCCATACGTGTATTTGATTTTTAAAATCTTGACCGTAGGACTTCCCATTTCTTCTTGTCAGCTTTCAGCTTTCTCATCCTGATGTGTATTGTTCAGCCTGCTCGATGGTTCTGAGCTCTCGCTGGTCATCTGTCACGTCAGCCACCCCTCTGAGCTGAGTGTCATTCATTCAGAATGAATCCTCGATTCATTCATTCCCCAGCCGGCCAAGGTTTTTGCGTCCTTTTCTGCCCCTGCTCTGTTCAGCCTCTCCTAGTCCTTCTCCTCGTAGTAACCAGGGGTGTGTCAGCCTTTGTAGGCAGCCAGAGGGCAGAGGGCTGGAGTCCGTGCCAAGATACAGAGGAAGCTAATCTGCTTGTGACCTCAACCTCATTAACATCGTGCTGGGACCAAGAGCCCGCGTTCCACAGCATTGTTTGACTTTGGCTTGTCTCTACTGACTTGCAGTCACAGGGTCCATAGTCCTGCCTCTTCAGGGAGGCGGGCAGATGGAGGAGCCAGATGAGGATGTAGGAGACGGTCAGTACTTGCCACCTCCTCAGTGTTGGGCTTTGGATTGTCAGCTGTCACTGGGCTCTGCTGACAGTGATCTGGCCCTGAGACAAAGCGAGTCTGACAAGACTTGAGTAAGGATCGCGAGGAAGAAGGCCTCTTAGAGGCTGGAGCCCAAGTGGGTGGGCTGGTGAGCTGGGTATTCCCCAGGTGGGTGAAAGTCCCGATGGAGGCCCTCTCCAGGCTTTAAAGCAGGGCTTCTCAGACTTGAATGGACACAGGAAGAGCCTGGAATCTTGTTAGGTCGCAGATTCTGAGTAAGCAGGCCCACGTGGGGCCTGGGATTCTGCTGGCGTGATCCCGTCAGCCTGGCACTGCTGGTTCTGTGGAGCAGGTTTGGAGGAGCAAGGCCTCACATGAGACAGGGCCACGAGAAGGCTGCGGAATGGTCAGCTGGGGGCTGAGCCCTGTGAAGGCCCGAGCAGGAGGGCACGTGGGCCCTGATTGAGAGACTGATGCCTGCTGCTTTACTGGGACTGCCCTGAGGGCCCTCAGCCGTCACTGCCAGTCTCTAACAGCCCCGAGCAGCTGTTCTGGGATTGCCTTCCACCCTCAGGGTGGGAAAGGAGGTCATGGATGGTCTTCCAGGTGGAATATGGTTAAGCTAAAAGAAGAGGTTTTGTTTTATGCTACGTTTTACTTAAACTGATTTCCTCATTACTTGATTATGTTCCATAATTTTAAATACATAAAGAAGGCTCTAACTTCCTCCAATTAAGCCTGCCTTTTCTCACGGACCTTATCACTTTGAATTTATATGACTACAATGTTTTAAAAAGTTACATATTGTTTGCTGTGGAATGTTACTTACGAAACTCACCTGACCCTCTGCTGGGTACCCCCTGGATGTGTTTCAGACCCCACCCTGGAGCTTTGAGTTGGTTGGTTTGGTACAGGTCCTGGGAATCTGAATTTTTTACAGACTCTCTAGATGGTTTTTATAATTGGGCAGGTTCTTGAAATCCCACTTTCGAGGAACCTATCTATCTGAGCCTGTGTTATCAGCCATGTCTGGGGGCCTCCCTTACCTGTTCTTTTCTTGGCCTCTCAGATACTTGCTTGTGAAGGGCTGGCTTTTGTCCCATTGGACCCACTTCAGTTTTTATCTTGACACATGTTACAGTAAGGCTCTTTCTAATCTTGGATGGGACCGAATCAGAGAGTCCTTTGTCAACAGTGTAAGAGTCTGTTCTGAAGCCGTTATTTTTAGGAAGGTGTTACAGATACTGATTATTAAATGCTTTGGGACATTCTTGGAGATACTGGGATATGCACTTCGGGCTTCTACAGAGAAAGGAATGTCCTGAGGCCGACTTCTCCCACACTCCCTTGCTTGGATTCAGACTCTGAAGATAATGTTAGCATATTCCCTTCTTAAGTAAGCGCTGACCAGAAATGAATGGAGAAGGGTCCATCATCCTCCACAGAGTTTGGTTCTGACCCAGGCAAACTGACAGACTGAGGAGTTGGACTTTGCACATTATTGTGTCAATGTTAGCCTCCATTTCTACCAAAGCAGGGTCTGTCTTCCCTCTACTGTAGGGGCAGGATCAGCTTATGAAACAAATGAAGTGGGAAATGGTCAGTGTGATGGGATTGGAGGAGTGTGGAAGGGGCTCTGTGTCCAAAAGCTGGAGTTCACTTACTGGCATACCTAGAATTTTACCATTAGAGGAATTTGGGTGAAATGGGTCTCTTTAAACATCCTATCCAACATGTAAGCATCCATAGAACAGGTACTACATTGATTACTTAGGCCTTCACAGGAAGTGAAGTGAATTGAAAGTCGCTCAGTCGTGTCTGACTCTTTGCAGCCCCTTGGAATTCTCCAGGCCAGAATACTGGAGTAGGTAGCTGTTCCCTCCTCCAGGGGCTCTTCCTGACTCAGGGATCAAACCCGGGTCTCCCACATTGCAGGCAGATTCTTTACCAGCTGAACCACCAGGGAAGCCCTGAACAGGAATAGTTTCATAAAATGCCTGCGAAGATAAGGGTGTAAAGAGAGTGGACTCTGATGGGGTGAACTGTGGGCACTGTGTGGGCGGAGCAGGGCTGGGGCAGGGCCGTCAGGGGCGACTGGAGGGGCCATGCAGGGCAGCTCAGGTGTCCGGGGGAGCCCAGGATACCTGGGAGGGCGCTGGGCAGAAGTCATTCTCACTCACTCGATTTGTGTAAAATAGGGGCTTCACTGTCTCTGCACCTGGCACCCTTCTTTCTACCTAAGGTGGCCATGTCACATGTTCCTGACCAGTTGTAATGAAAACCAGATGATCCAGGCAGGAAAGTTAAGATGAAACACTGCAATCGAGCCTGAGATTTTGTTGCACTTCCCCCCCCCCCAGGTCTATTAAATTTTGAGAGAGAAGTTCAGGAAACGATCCAGGCTCTGTACCTGCTTATCAGGAGAACTTGGCCAGCAGCAGAAACCTTCCTGCCCCACTGAGGGCCATTTGCCAGTCAGTTTTGAGGAAGGCTTGACTCTTCAGAGACCCCACACCACCTGGAACGTGCTTTAGGGTATAGTCTCTCGCTCCCATATCTGCAAACAATATTTACAGCTCCTGGCTGGCTAAAAGAAACTCTGAACCCAGCCCTTCTGGTGCCCAGCTGAAGCTTGTCTGAGTGGTTCGGATTTTCAGAACACAGTGGAGATGGCGGGGAGAGTCTTTTTCCCACACTGCTTGACCAACAGAGAAGTTACAAGTGTTGTTACATCCCAGGGACCAGAACTGTGGTAACGATTACGAAGACTGACCCGCTCCCCCACCGACAGCCATTTCCTGACGCTGCTACCCCCGGGGTCCCGTCCATATCCTCAGTTTGGGTATAGTGCGCCACATTTTAAGATTCACAAGATGGTCCTCTGTGTTCTTGGGCAGGAGCTCAAAAACACACAAAAATGAAGTTTTTCTTATCACAAATAAAATGCCTTGGTCTGCAAGGGATGATGGTTTACGGGTACCCAGCAAAGATGGGAACACAGCCTGTGGATGTGAGAACACACTGAGAAGCCTCTCCCAACCATTAGCTGCTCTGTGGCCTTGGGCAAGTCATTTCACTTGTTTGGGCAAGAGGAGGTGAGGGGATGAATCCAGGCCTGAAATTCTTATTCTGGTTGAGTTCGTATGTTCCTGCGGTCAGTCATTTATTTAACGTGCACTTAGTTGGCTACTTACGGAGCTTTACAGTCTTGGTGGGGAGATGGCGAAACAGTCGCTGTCTTCAGCGTGGCTGGCAGGGTGTGGAGGACAGGATGAATAGGCAGGTGGGGCGTGTAAAAGGTCCTGACCGGTGCGGGCACCTGGTGGGCAGGGGCAAGTGAGGAGGTTGCCTCTCCCCACCATCGCCACGCTGTTCTGAAAATCCGAACCACTCAGACAAGCTTCAGAAGGGCTGAGTTCAGAGTTTCTTTTAGCCAGCCAGGAGCTGCAGATACGGGAGCGAGAGACTATACCCTAAAGCACGTTCCAGGTGGCGTGGGGTCTCTGAAGAGTCAAGCCCTCCGCAAAACTGATGGGAAATGGCCCTCAGAGGGGCAGGAAGGTCTCTGCTCTCCAAGTGAACCTGGAGAGCCGGAGTGTGCAGACGTGGGGTGCAGTCCCCAGGGAAGGCAGTGGGGATTTCTGCAGCGTTCCTTGTGTGCTGGGCGTGTGGGGTCTTCACTGGCCCCCGGACCACACTGGGTTCCTTGATCTGTTACAGGGCCCTGCGGCTTAGCCCCCTCTCTGTGGCCTTGGCTGGAGGGGCACCCCCCAGCAGCTGAGTGTAACTGAAGTGGGCAGCTCGTCCCCATGGTCTGGGTAGGCGTGAACATTGTTTTTATGTCTTGAACCCCATTTTTTGGCCTTTTATGAAGAAAAGGAAGGGCTATAGAAACATAAGGAAGCATGTGAGAATCTGCTTGCTCTTTACAGGAACTTTTTTTTTTTTGGTGGGGAGGGGTTCATTTTGTTTCTTTCTTATAGAGAAGATAGATAGTCAAAGAGAAAGGCAACAAATGGATCCCTTTTCAGCCTTGAATTATGTCATGGCTTCTGGGCCTGGGAGCTCTGTAACCACAGAGTTTGTTCCATACTCCAGGAAGAAACTCGACCCACGGGAGCTTTCTGGATGGCTTCACTGTTGCTTTTCTGGAGTGGTCAGATTCCCTGTCTGGAGGCTGGAAGAGAAACTTGTAGCTGGAGTTTCCTTTGCCTGAAACAAACAAGGGCAACAGAAGAGGGCCGGGCATCTCTCAGGGAAATGGAATTCTCCCAGAGCACCGGGTTCCCACCCGGAGATGGGCCTGTGTGCTCCTCCCCTTGGTCCACAGGGCTAGGAACAGTTCTAAGGATCAGTAAAACCCGCTTGTATATTTCCCTTTAAGCATAAATGGGCGTCACAGGCCCCGCAGAGTGCGAGGCCTTGCACATGGTGGCGCTGTTGAGGTAGCAGGCCAGGCCAGCTCTGTGCCCTGTGCTCTGGCCCCCCGGGATGGGCACTGTCCCCTGCTGCCTTGGGCAGAGCATCAGAATCACCTGGAGCCTGGTTAACCCACAGGGGCTGGGCCCCACTTCCGGAGACGCGGAGTCTCTAGGTCTGGGGTCAGCCGAGAGTTGGCTTTTCCGACATATCCCCAGGCGATACAGGAGCCACTGGCCTAAGGGCATGTCAAGAACCACTGGGACACCAGGCGTTCTTCCATTCCTGGAGGGTGTGTTGGGACAGGCAGACTGCGCCTGGCGGGGCACCTGCCGGGTAGAGTCACCTAACCCTGGAGGCGGCTGTAACTCAGCAGTGGTTCATGGAGGGAGCCCTGGCCCTGTCCTCTTGCCCCGGGGCCTTCTCTCCTGGTCAGCTCCGCAGCAGCTCCGTGGCATTTGGGATGTCTGAGGGGGGCATTCCTTACCTCCTTCCAGTTACTTCTCTCTGATGTTGCAGAGAGCTTTCAGGACCATGCCACTCTGCAGGAGACCCTTCATGGGCTGCCCATTGGCCTTAAGAGCAAGTCCAAACTCTGCTAAAATGACCTCCAGCTCCCTCTTGGGCTCTGAAATACTCGTTGTGCTTGTGACCTCACTAGGTTCTCTTGCTTCTGGGCACCTCTTTTGCTGTTGGCTCTGCCTGGTATACTGCAGCCTGGTCAACTCTTGCTTATCAGACCTCAGCTTAGCCATCACCTGCTCCGGGGAGTGCCCTTTGACCTCTCTGGGATCAGCAGCTGCCTCTGCAAAGGCTGCACGTCATCTCCCATTCTCCTCACTTCAGCTCCTCTCAGCTGCATCAAGGTCCTGATTACTGCCCATTTACTCCCCCGACTCTGTGGCTTGTCAGCTCCCTGGGGGCAGGAGACCCACGCCATGGTCATTCATGTGACTCCAGGCTTGGCATGGTGCCCAGGCATTGAAGACCTTCTAGATCATTCTGTGAGATAGCCCTGGCCGGGGAGGAGACCAAGACACAACTGGGTTAGCGCCTGGCTTACCGTTACCCTCCCGCTGAGCTAAACACCAGGATTCTCACCCACTTCTCTGACCCAACCCCTTGGCCTGGTGACGTTGGTCAGATTTTCTGCTCTGAGACCAGGGAGCCTTAGGCAGGGTCTGTGGGTCTTTACTGGGACTGTTCAAGGACTGGCGATTCCAAGGTAACGAAAAGGCCCTCTTCTGTTGTTTTTCAGGGAACCTGGGAAGCACACTTGAGTTCACAGCTGGCCTGTGGTTTTTACATCTCGTCAGGGACCACTCTCTTCACACCCTTATCTTCGCTCCTCCCCATACAGGTAAGGGGTTGTTTCATTTTCAGGCTGCTTGTGGGAAAACTTGAGCCATGCCATGCACTCTGAGAACCACCCCATGCATTAAAAAGGAAACCCTTAAATATTTAAAGCAGCTCCCCTAAGAAAGGTATGAAGTGGTCACCAGCCCCATTGAGTTAGCCGGTGACGATGTTGACTGACCTGCCTGGCTTTCTCCTGGGTGTTGCTGGCCACCCTGTACCCTTCGCTGGGCACCCTTCGCCTCTCCATTTGAGCTGGTAGTTTAGAACTCCATTTCCTTGTTTAGAACTCAGCCCACATTCCGCTTGTTATTATAAACTGTCTGAAGGAGAGGATATTCGGAGCACAGGCCTTTCCAGCGGCCACCTCGCCGCCTCCCCTCACACAGCCCACAGCATGAGCCTGTGGGCAGCTCTGCTTTGCTTGTTTGAACACATCTTTTCCTCTGGTCTGTGAGTTCTTTTTGCTACCATTTCCCATGGTTCCTGGCATGGAATAGACTTCCGGTGAATGAGTGAGTGTTCGTCTGAGAAGAAAAAATTGCCCTGGTAAACAAACCTGAGGCCCCAGCACCAAGAAATGATACTGTATTCCCAAGCCAGTGAACTGAGGTGTAGAGTGCCTTTTTGGAGTCATTACATGGCTGTTTGCTCACATTACCACGGGTAATTGAGAATTTGTCATAATATGTTAAGTCAGCAGGAGTTTAGATTCTTAGCCCTGTTGAAAAGGATAAGAAGTCAGGAGTTTTTGTGTCAGTGTCAGTAAGGTGTTAGCTGACAGCCTGGGGCCCTGAGCCGCAGTCCCCTTGGCTGCGGGAAGAGACACCTGTCCTGCCCAGCAGCCTCTGGGAGCCCTGGGCAGCCTCAGGACTGAACCTGTAACTGATTTTATGGGCAGTAATGGGGGCAAACAATAGCTTTGACCAATTTACAACTCAGAGGAAATAAAAATATTTCTAAAGTACAGTTTACATAATTTTGATAAAAAGTTTTAAATCCTGCATTTCCATGTCCCCTTTAGTACACTGGGACCTTTGAGAGACACTCTGATTGCTTGGAGGGGATTTTGCTTCATCATGCTGGTTGGGAGCAGCAACCCCCCCGGGCAGTGGTTCACCTGCATCGGGAGCTGGAATGGGGCCTGGGTCCTTTCGAGAACTGACCAGTGGCTGAGTTCAGAGAAGCGAGGGTGGAGCTGGGCCGGGGGGAACCGAAATCTCACCAAAGACCACTTGCATGCATGTCTCAAGTGCTGGCTCCTGCCTGCTTATCCTGCCGCTGCGTGAACACTACTCACTGTCCCGTCTTCCCAGTTGCTTTGTTTGGGTGTGTGCAGCGTGAACGCAAAGAGAAAGACGTTGTCTTCTGGTTCCTGTGTGTGCTTTCCACAGCTTAGGAGAGGTACGGGCCAACTAGTCCCATGCAGAAAAGCAGTCACGACACCACGGTTTCTTCTACATGGCGCTGAGCCCCATCCATATACAGCTGCCTGTGGGAGAGATCAGAGAAAGGCAAAGCAGTGCAGGGAGTTTGACTCTTACCTGAATCTGTTCATCGTCAAGGTTCTTAGGGCTTGAATAGAGGGGGGTTTCAGCTTTGCCCAGGGATCGCTCGTCTCCGTGGACTCCGGCTTGTCTGTTGTAACTTGAAAGATAAGTGAAGAAAACAATTACAGTTTAAAAGCCCAGATGTTAAAAATAAAAGCTGAGTATTAAAACATGAGCGAGTGTTAGCTTTTTAGTAGGTTTTGGAATTTGAGATATTATCAACTGTTTGGTGTTGCACTGTGCCTGCAGAAGCTGAGTGCAAGGTGGTGTGTGCGTCTCGGCTTCATGCTGCCAAACACATGGGGAGTGCTTATCAATTTATGGTAATAGCCACTCACTGAGTTTCATGGAGGTCTCTGATTCTCAGAGTGCCCCCTGTTTTCCGGTAACGATTCTAATTTGGCTAGAAAAACAAGTGAGGCAGGTCAAGTCGTCAGGCTACTGAGTTGGTCCCCTTCCACACACTGGTGTGGGTTCAGGCATGCTTCACAGAGCTCTCTCATTGAATCTTTTTTTCTTTGGGGGGTGGGGGTGGGGCATGTCACGTGTGGGATCCTAGTTCCCCAGCCAGGGGTTGATCCCGACCGCCCCGCAGTGTAAGCGCAGGGTGTTAACCTCTGGATCACCAGAGAAGTCCCTCTCACTGAATCTTGACAACTCCACATCATCGTAATTTGAAAGTCCAAGAGGTAGTGATCGAGTTCCTGAATTTCCTTAGAGCGTCTGACCTTTATGTTTCTTTCAATTCAGTGTTTACTCTTGGTCAAGTTTTGCTGAGGACTGCTCGTGCCCCAGCAGGAGTACAAATTGCGTATCAGGACACGTGCGTGCATGTGTGTTTAATGTAGCTGTTTTAGAGCTTGTCCTTGATCCAAAGACACTGTCCAGAGTGGGCCCCTTGTGTCCAGAGCAGACATTTGGGAGCAGTCAGAGCAAAGGCAGCTAGGGGACACAGCAACTGATCTGCTGGCCCCAGGCTCCACCCTCGTTAACCATGACCAGTGAGGTCCTTTGTTGCTGGAGAAAGTGTGAACCCAGACAGCGGCTGCTGACAGGCCCAGTCACACGATGGCACTTCCTCCCTTGGGTGTCTGATGTTTCCAGGTGAAGCCTTTAGCTTCAGGTGAGCCTTTATCTTATATTTTTCTAAAGAAGCAAAAATCTCTGAGATTAAGTTTCATTATAAATCTACAGCCAAGTTTTGACATCTCTGGGCAAGAGCTGGCTTTCTTCCCACTTCCAGTATATAACCGATGCATAATTTGGGAACCACTTTTTACTCTGATCAGGGCGCTTGTCAGCTGTGAGTTGTTGGCCCGTTTTATCTACCGTGGGAGTTCTGTTACTGATGTGAAAGGAAACTTATAAATACATGTTTCCCAGGAAACGTTGGTTTTAAAAGGGCTGGAGATGTTTTGATCACTCTCATGTCCTCCTCAGTTGTGAAATGACTGTTTTCTATTTCTTAGAGACTTTTTACAACGATGGATCTGAGTTGGAAGGAGGCCTTCCCATCAGTTCAGTTCAGTTCAGTTAGTCGAGTCCGACTTTTTGCGACTCCATGGATTGTGGCACACCAGGCTTCCCTGTCCATCTCCAACTCCCGAAGCTTGCTCAAACTCACGTCCGTTGAATCAGTGATGCCATCCAACCATCTCATCCTTGGTCATCCCCTTCTCCTCCCACCTTCAGTCTTTCCCAGCATCAGGGTCTTTACTAGTGAGTCAGTTCTTTGCATAAGGTGGCCGAAGTATTGGAGTTTCAGCCTCAACATCAGTCCTTCCAATGAACACCCAGGACTGGTCTCCTTTAGGATGGACTGGTTGGATCTCCTTGCAGTCCAAGGGACTCTCAAGAGTCTTCTCCAACACCACAGTTCAAAAGCATCAATTTTTTGGTGCTCAGCTTTCTTCACAGTCCAACTCTCACATCCATACATGCCTACTGGAAAATTATAGCCTTAACTAGACAGACCTTTGTTGGTAAAGTAATATCTGTGCTTTTTAATATGCTGTCTAAGTTGGTCATAGCTTTTCTTCTAAGGAGCGAGCATCTTTTAATTTCATGGCTGCAGTCACCATCTGCAGTGATTTTGGAGCCCCCCAGAACAAAGTCCGTCACTGTCTCCATTGTTTCCCCATCTATTTGCCATGCAGCGATGGGACTGGATGCCATCATCTTAGTTTTCTGAATGTTGAGTTTTAAGCCAGCTTTTTCATTCTCCTCTTTCACTTTCAACAAGAGGCTGTTTAGTTCTTCGCTTTCTGCCATAAGGGTGGTGTCCTCTGCATATATGAGGTTATCGATATTTCTCCCGGCAATCTTGATTCCAGCTTGTGCTTCATCCAGCCTGGCATTTCTCATGATGTACTCTGCATATAAGTTAAATAAGCAGGGTGATAATATACAGCCTTGACGTACTCCTTTTCCTATTTGGAACCAGTCTGTTGTTCCATGTCCCTGACCTGCGTACAGGTTTCTCAAGAGGCAGGTCAGATGGTCTGGTATTCCCACCTCTTTCAGAATTTTTTCAGTTTGTTGTGATCCACACAGGCAAAGGCTTTGGTGCAGTCAATAAAGCAGAAGTAGATGTTTTCCTGGAACTCTCTTACTTTCTTAATGATCCAATGGATGTTGGCAATTTGATCGCTGGTTCCTCTGCCTTTTCTAAATCCAGCTTGAACATCTGGAAGTTCATGGTTCATGTACTGTTGAAGCCTGGCTTAGAGAATTTTGAGCATTACTTTGCTAGTGTGTGAGATGAGTACAATTGTGTGGTAGTTTGAACATTCTTTGGCATTGCCTTTCTTTGGGATTGAAATGAAAACTGACCTTTTCCAAAGTTCCAAAGAATAGCAAGGAGAGATAAGAAAGCCTTCTTCAGTGATCAATGCAAAGAAACAGAGGAAAACAATAGAATGAGAAAGACTAGAGATCTCTTCAAGAAAATTAGAGATACCAAGGGAACATTTCATGCAAAGATGGGCGCAGTGAAGGGCAGAGATGGTATAGGCCTAACAGAAGCAGAAGATATTAAGAAGAGGTGGCAAGAATACACAGAACTATACAAAAAAAATCTTCATGACCCAGATAACCATGATGCAGGGATCACTCACCTGGAGCCAGACATCCTGGAATGCAAAGTCAAGTGGGCCTTAGGAAACATCACCACAAACGAAGCTTTCACATAACTGGGTAATAAAAGTAACTTTTCCAGATAGGCAAAAGAGAGTGAAAAAGTTCTCAGCATTTTAAATGATTCTTCTCTGCAGCAGTCCCCGACTTTTTTGGCCCCAGGGGCCAGTTTCACGGAGGACACTTTTTCCATGGACTAGGGGCTGGGGGTGGGGTGGGTGTCAGGATGATTCAGGCACGTTACATTTACTGTGCACTTTATTTCTCTTATTACATCAGCTCCATCGCAGATCATCAGGCATTAGACCCTGGAGGTTGGGGACCCCTGCTACAGAGCACTTTTCGATGGAGCGGTTTCTGAGGCTTTCGGAATTCCCTTCTCTCAGATTCCTTCTTCAAAGCTAAAGGAAGCCGTGACTGGCTCCCTTTACACCAGAGACGTGGCACTGCTCTTTCCTCTCCTTTATTTCCTGGTGGGCAAGCCCTGCTGCTCACCTCGCCTGTGTTTTATCTGCCTGCCTGGGGTTGCTGCAGAGAAGTGCTGCTACCCTTTATGGCTACAATCTGAAAAAGAAAACAAACAGCCAAAGCTCCACGAGTCCCAGCAGGCTGGTGGAAACCATTCTCATCCTCCTTGTTCCCGGGTTCAAAGTGCACTTCGCATTTTATGGGGGCGATTGGCCCTCCCACAGTGCTTGTTTGAGTGGGCCTGCCTTTGAGCCTGGTGGACAATTAACTGCACTGACCTCCTCTCACTTTAACCTTTCTGGCCAGGTTGCCCTTCCTGCTCTAGTGAGAAGCAGCTGCTGCCCTTTTGAGTGGAGCACCAGGCAGGGGTGGGGAAACATTTGATCCTCTTCAAAGGGGATGTCTCTGAAGCATGAAGATTGAACTGATTGTGACCCCACCGGACGGGGGAAGCAGAAGCGCCTTCTGGAGAACCGGCTGGGAGGAGGAAGCCGTCAATTACTAATCCCGTTGGCCGGTGGGGTCTTCAGGGTCTCATATCCGTTTGAAAGAGAATCAGGGTTGAAGGTAATAGAATAGGCCTTAAATTAGAGGAGCAGGGGGTCATTTTTATCTAATTTTGTGGTTGTTACTGAGGGATAAAAGGCAGAGGAGATAATTTCATTAGCCCCTTTGAGATCTTTATCACGGGGCAATGGCAATTGGGGATAGAGTTGAGCCTCACAGGGGCTGGCCAGTTCCCTCCTGGCCAACACAGAGCCCAATTTCCATAGCACCGGCAGCCTTGGGGAAGCCCAGTGACCATTTAGGGCACCGTGGTCAGGAACAGTGTTTCCTGCTGCAAGTGAGCGTGAGTGACTTCAGCTGACGCAGGGCCCAGTGGACCACTTGACCCATTGCTGAGGCATGTGGTATTCACACTGAAAATACAGACATCTGCCCAATAAGGGAGCTTGTTCAGAGCTGGGATGGTGTCTTTAACTCTGAGGAAGGCTTGTCAGTTATCTGCTGTCGAGGTCACTGCTTCAGAGCCTGACAGTGCTGGAGTTCCCACGGGCCGAGCAGTGTTTGGGTGCTGGGGGGTGAGCAGCACAGCAAGGCCGTGCCTTCTATTTGATGGGCCCTAGAGGCTGAAGCTCCAGTACTTTGGCCAGCTGATGTGAGCTGCCAACTCATTGGAAAAGACCCTGATGCTCGGAAGGATTGAGGAGAAGGGGACGACGGAGGACGAGATGGTTGGATAGCAACACTGACTCTTTAGTTTGCCCACTAAACTTGGGCAAACTCCGGGAGATGGTGAGGGACAGGGAAGCCTGGCATGCTGCAGTCCGTGGGGGTGCAAAGAGCTGGACAGGACTGAGTGACTGAACAACAGCACATTCTGTTCATGGTGTTCTTGCGTTTCTACTGCTCCATAAAGGCCTTGCTGGGCAGGCAGGGATTTCTGTCCACGTTTCCAGAGACAGGAGCGAGGCAGGGAGGGGGTGTGGATTCACCTCCATCTCTGGCAGGGAAGTGCAGGAACTGGGATTCTAGCCCTGGACCTCAGACGTTCAGATTAAGTCCTCCCTGACGGTAATGAGAAGAAACAGAGGGAAGAGGAGGAGGGGATGAATTATGCATCTTTGATTGCAACAGAGGGGAGAGAAAAGTGTGATGATCAATAGATAGTTCTCTGCACCAGCCACCAACAGGCACCGTTCCCCCGGGCAGCCTGGCTTCTTTTTGAGGGTAAGCACAGGTGGACAGGG
The DNA here is from genome assembly GCF_023091745.1 of Budorcas taxicolor. Lineage (NCBI taxonomy): Eukaryota > Metazoa > Chordata > Mammalia > Artiodactyla > Bovidae > Budorcas > Budorcas taxicolor. Next base: position 9,919,584 of record NC_068919.1, on the reverse strand, counting down.
CAGAGAGGCTGGAGGCGGTGGGATAGGAAGGCTTTTTGTATGAAACAGTCCCAAGTAAAGTGTCCAGTAACATACGGAGACCCTGTGCATGTGTTCAGAGAGGCCACGACACCCATTATTAGCATCACTGATTCAGGCAAATTTATTTCTGGGGCACAGCCTTTTCTGAGGGCTTGCCAGGTAGCTTAGCTGGTAAAGAATCTACCTGCAATGCAGGGCACCCTGGTTTAATTCCTGGGTTGGGAAGTTCCCCTGGAGAAGGGATAGGTTACCCACTCCAGTGTTCTTGGACTTCCCTGGTGGCTCAGACGGTAGAGAATCTGCCTGCAATGTGGGAAACCTAGGTTCTATCCATGGGTTGGGAAGATCCCCTGGAGAAGGGAATGGTCAACTCACTCCAATATTCTGGCCTGGAGAATTCCATGGAGAGAAGAGCCTGGCGGGCTACAGTCCACAGGGTCGCAGAGAGTCAGGCGGAACTGAGCGACTAAGCACAGCTCAGCAGCCACGTGCATCTTTATTTACACTCTTACTACCTTCAATCTGCTCACTTTCCGGTCTCCGGCTTCCCCTTCTCTACTGTAGACATTTCTGCTTAGTTTTGAACTTAGCTTGGAATAAAAAGAAAACTTCTATTAAGATGTGCTAATAAAAACCTTAACCACTAGTAAGCACCTTTAACCACACAGCTTCAGAGTGTTTAATTGCTATAAAAATCTATCCCCACATTGGTTGAAGAGCTGATATTTGCAAGTTGATCATGGAGACTGTAGATGCCTCCCTTTGTGGATGCGGTGCCCTTGGGAACTCCAGCCAATGTGTTCCTGAAATGTTATCTGAGGGGAATTCAGGGGGTGGGGGTGGGGTGGGGACGGAAGGTTTTCACTTGTTTCTCTAATGCTTCTCCGTATCCTATACAGATTATCTTTGCGCTGCAGTCCTCAGAGGCAGGAGCCCCCTCTCTTTGGCCATGCGCTCTTCCTTTCTTTCGTTACTGTGGCTAATCAGAAGTTGGCCAGACTTTAGTGTCTCTTAAAATCTTTTCTCTCTGGCCGTGTCCAGGAAGTTGAAGTGCAGTGTCAGAAATGATACGAGTTGATGAAGAAGAAATAAACAGACCCAGGCAACACGTGAAGAAGCCTTGGCTGCCCTGCTCCTGTTTTTCTATCATTCTGATCTCAAGGAACCAGATTTCCTCCACGTAGAAGGAACGCAGCCATGATCGCCCCTGTGCCAAGGAGCCTGAGCCGTGTCTGCCGTGGGTCTTCTAGATTACGGCTGCACTCAGGCTCCTAAACTCTGGATGAAAATGCATCGTTTATGCTTGGCAGAGGGTGGAGAAGTCACACGTCTGCAGCCTGAGCTATATGAATATGGGGTAAAAATAGCATGTGTTCGGGGAAGCAGAACATTCCAGAATGCTTCGGTCCCCTCTTGGCACCAAAGGAGAGAATGGAGAATAGGAGAGCAGAGAGGGACTTGAAAGAGCTTCTTGTTCAAGCCTTTTAATTTCAGCTCAAGACACTGAATGGCTTGGCTAAACCTCTGTCCCTGCGTGTCTTGTTTGGACAGCTTCGTATCTTTGGTCCCCAGCATGTGATAGGTGCTTCACGGGCACTTGAGTGAATGATACACGTGAAGCTATGACTCCCAACCCCTAGTCTAGAGCTCCTTGAGATACTTTCATAGGCTGAAAAGTCTGTAAAAACGGTGTCGAGTAGCTTGTACGTAGTTGAGACTTTCTTGAGATTACATGTAGATTAGAAAAGTGAGACGTAGCAAGATTAAACTGATTCCTTACAATCGGCAGTGTAGCGGAGGGAAAGACAGGCTTTCTCAGGCTCGGGGGTGGCTGGGAGGCAGGATGCCACGTGGTTGCCAGGGTGAGGGGGGCCTTGTGGAGGGTGTGGCCTCCCTGGCAGAGTCAGAACAGTGGTGGAAGTTGGGCTTGAAATCACCTCTCTACCCAAGAATAGTACTTGATGGCCAGAGCCCACCCTTCTTTTGTGGTTGTGTGGTTGTGTGTGTGTGTGTGTGTCTGTCTATCTGTCTATCTGTATACATGGCACTGTGGGTGTGAGTGGAAGGTCCAGATACTTTGAGCGCTGCAGCCATAGGAGAAGCACTCAGTCTTCCACACTGATAGATGCCGTTGGCCAGTAAATCAGTCTGTCCACCACTCCCAGCCTTATTTTGAAAATTGCAGCCTTGCTGTCAGTGGCCCCAGCCAAGTAAACCAAACTGAGCAGTGTCACATGCCTAGAGACCCACAGTGGCAAGCATGCAGCTGCTCTCAGGCTTGTAATTCAAAGCATCATGATTCATTTATCTCCTTTGTTTAATGTCCCAGTTAAGTCACAGAGTTACCATTGCAAGGGAATTTTAAAAATTAGAATAGTTTGTTGTTGATCAGTCACTAAGTCATGTCCAACTCTGCAATCCCACGGACTGTAGCATGCTGGGCTCCCCTGTCCTTCACCATCTCCTAGAGTTCGCTCAAACTCATGTCCATTGAATTGGTGATGCCGTCTAACCATCTCCCCTTCTGCCACCACCGTCTCCTCCTGCCCTCAATCTTTACCAGGATCAGGATCTTTTCCAGGGTCTCTTTGCATCTGTTGGCCAAAGTATTGGAGCTTCAGCATCAGTCCTTGTGAAGAATATTCAGTGTTGATTTCCTTTAGGATTGACTGGTTTAATCTCCCTGCTGTCCAAGGGACTCTCAAGAGTCTTCTCCAACACCACAGTTCAAAAGCATCAGGTCTTCAACACTCAGCCTTCTTTACGGTCCAACCCTCACACCCATACATGACTACTGGAAAAACTATAACATTGGCTATATGCACCTTTGTTGGCCAAGTGACGTCTCTGCTTTTTAATATGCTATCTAGCTTTGTCACAGCTTTCCTTCCGAAGAGCAAGTGTCTTTTAATTTCATGGCTGCAGTCACCATCTGCAGTGTTTTAGTTAATAGGAGATTAATTGAAGAAAAAAAGCTGCCAAAGAGAATTTTTAAGGCAAGATATTTTGTTTGAATTCACGAACACTGGAGTGATGCTGTTGTTTACTGCTTGATAAGTTTCATCCACACCTTCTGACACAGCCTCCCGGTTTGGCTGGGTGTGTTTACATCTTTTTTAAATTGACCTCTAAGCTTCGTCGTGTGACTTTGATACCAGGGGCAAGTGTGCTTCCTCTGAAACCCTTGGCACCTGACCAGTTCCATGTGGAATTTCTTTGCTGCCTCAGAGGTAGAGAGCAGAGTTTTCTCTGTGAAAACCTGTTTCACCCAAAAGTTCCTTCACAGGCTCATGAGACGGGTATGAATGCTGGCTTCATGTGGCACCTCTTTGCTTCTGTTTAGGGAATGGGCTGCAGACATCCAGTCTCCTGGTGGGTCAGAAGACAAGGTGTAGTCTAACCCTGATTGATGACTACAGGAACAATCTGCTGAGTTATCAGCTTCTGCCCTGTCTTATAGATCACAGGGCTTATTGATCTAAAGCTGGCATGTGTTCTGCAGGCCAGAGGTGGGTCTGACTGGGTCTCCATAGCAGCAGGAAAAATGATGACCACTGGATAAGCTGTGTGGTCTTGAGTGAAAAGAGCAAATAATCTTGTACAGTGGCATCAACCTTTACTTTGTTTTTTGGTGAAAGTCAGGCTTGAGGAAGTGATCTTGTGATAGTGCTGGCAGGATCTAGTGTTTGAACTTCTCATGGAGGCTGTTCCTTGGCACTGGTACGGTTCTTTGTGATCTTGTTCTGCGTTGTCCAATGTTAGCATAGTGCTTTGGCAGCGAACAGTAAATATTACACTCGAACCTGAAACGTTCTATGTGAAAAACCATGCAAATTAAAAACAAATTCAATTTTTAAGAACACATATATGTTGATAAAAACAGTGTGTTTGGGACATCTGGTTTCTTGAATTCAGTTACATGTGGGGAAGCTTGATTATCCTCTGCAGCCTTCTTAAAAGTACACAGAAGAGCAAGATGAGAGTGCATGACTTCCTGGCTCTGAGCCTTGAGCTTTTATGAAGGGTCATTTAGAAAGCAAACCTTTTTGTAGAAAGGTGTTTTGGTATTGCCTACTGGTGAAGGCATACTTTTTGTTTTTTATTATTTTATTGCATGTGACATTGTTTCAGTTCAGTAGTTCTTTCTATCTTTCTTTTTTCCTTGCTCTTAGGAAGCAGTCTATGGGGATCTGTAACCACAATGACAAGAAAAGGACTGATGGAAGCTTATATAGTAGCATTCGTGCTTACGAAATTAAATGCTGAAATGCGATGGGATTCTGTATTCATAGGGTTCCAGATTGCTGTAAAAATTTAAAGTAATAAGACTGATTCATATTTGTGATTTTCTTATTGTAAAATGAAACCATAGTATAGAGACATTCATTAGTCACTCCCCAACTAGGTATAAATCATGTCAAGTGCAGTTTAATGGGGAGTAAGGGTGTAAGAAGCAAAGTTGGTAGTTCTTTTGCAAGCATCTTGCTTCTGTCTTTGTAACACAAATCAAATGGGTCTTTCATGGGCTCTTCTCTCTTTCTTCCATGTCTGTGGTTGTTCAGTCTCCCGGTCATGTCTGACTCTTTGTGGCCCCATGGACTGCAGCATGCCAGGCCTCCCTGTCCCTCACCATCTCCCGGAGTTTCCCAAGTTTATTATGTTCATTGCATTGGTGATGCCAGCCAGCCGTCTCATCCTCTGATGCCCTCTGTATTTTCTATAGGTTATTTCTTCTTCTGCCTTGCTGTCTCCTCAGAGCCAAGGGTAAATCCCTGATCATCACTGCAGTTTCATTAGCCCCTGTTTATGAGGCCTCAACTGTAGGGTCTTCACGAGAGGACCAGGTTCTTCCTGAAGTTGGGCTGGGTTCCAGGGATCCCTGGGTCCATGTCTTTGAGTCCTTTCTGGATCCCGGTTGTACCTAGCAAGCAGCCTGGCTCACCTTGAATCACAAGGGCATGCATTTTCTGTAGCCTAAACATGTTAATGATTACACACACAGGATTAGATATTGTTTGGTGAGTGTGCAGCCCATTTGAGGATTTGTACCAGTTAACAAGCACAAGAGAACTATATATCAGACTGTTTGGAGGCATGAGTACTTGGGAGACAGCCCTTCTGAGCCCCGGGTTGCCCCAGGAGGAATGGGCTCTGTGTTTGGACAGGACCTGTGGTGGGGCGGGACCAGCCTTGAGTCAGGCAGGCCTGGGCTCCAGGCCCCACCTCCCACTGCCAGGATCCATGACCCCAGGCAAGTTACCGATCTCACCAGGCCTTAGTTTCCTTCTCTGTGAAATGGAGATAATCATATGCTCACTGGGTAGAATTGTTATAATAATAAAGAAGGTAGCTTTCTGTAGGCAGAACCGGAACCCAGTAAGCAGTGGTTATCACCACTGTTGCTAATACAACAGGAACAAGTTTGACTTTAAGGGAATCCAAGAACTCTGGAAGTTTCTCCCAGATTGTGGGCCTCCTGTGTTGGTGCCCAAAACACTTGTGTAGCTGGCATTTTAAGGCCCTTTCCACTCACCTCTGAGTTTCCTGGCGCTCCTTGTCTTGCTTGTCCAGCTTCTGTAAACCGGCCTCTCCCAGGGCCTTCTTTGCTTTAAGGATCAAAGGAGTTCTAGAGAATTTTGACATGAGGTAAAATTAATGGTCATTTAAAAGCTGAGTTTGTCCTGTGGTCGGATTTGTTATTGGGTGTGTGTTCCTCTGGCGTGAGGCCCTTGCTCAGTGGCAATGTGTGGGACAGCTAAGGGTCTCCCTCCAGGAGGGGAAATCTTCATTGGAAAGGGGTTGCAGAATGCAAAAGTTTATAAAAAGTGTTTATGTTTGTCCTGGGAGAAGGGTAACACATCACAGGCCATTAACAGGCCTGGCTCACACTGCAGTGAGCACCAACCCAGCAATGTAATTTATTTCACTGAGGGAATTGTGGTTTTTCATGCCCTGGATAGGTGTCACTGAAACCTTGTTTCAAGAGGAAAATAGCAATTATTGTTAGAAACAAGAACTACTAGCCTTACAAATTTGTGGTGGAAGAGACTCAATAAAAATGACTATCAGAAGTTCCCCAAAGGTGAACATCAGCGTTTGTAAATAGTGTTTTCTCCCTGGTAAGCTGACAGCTCTCGCTTTGTAAGTATAAACCAAAGTAGGACTGCCCCAAGCAGAGCAGGGCGTGTGCGAATGTTCCTGCAGGGAAGAAAGTCGGTCCAGGCTGTGGGCCGGGCAGGCAGGCATCTGTGCTGGCTTAGGGACAGGTGGCTGAGGACCGGCTGTGTTTGGTCAGATTAGGCCATATCTATGTCACTGCTGCTATTGTTCCCCTGCTGGGAGATGGCAGATGGGAGAGGCCGTCCTGAAAGAGCGGCTGTTAATCTATAGCTCAGGGTTTGCTTGTACCCATGCATAAACATTTCAGCTCATTATTTTCAGAAACAAAAGACCAGAGCATATGGGAGCCCTTTGGTTCTGATTCATTTAAAGTTTGTGTTTTGGTTTGTCTGTCTGTAGTATTGCTGGGTCATCTAAATGAAAAGTGACTCTTAAAAATTAAGTGAAAAAAATGATTTCAAGATGAGAACTATGATTTTCCGACTTTGGAGAGAACTCTTTCCTTAAAATGACACTTTCCAGTGGAGCATGGCATCTGTGCATTTAGCTCATTGAAATTCAGCTTCCCATGCACAGTGCAAAAATAGGGGGGAGAGGAGTGATGATGAAAATGCCGCGGACCTGCTAACAGTCTGCTCTGTTAGAGTAGGTGCTTTAGCACAGCGGTCCCCAACCTCCGGAATCTAAGGCCTGTTGATCTGAGGTGGAGCTGATTTAATAACAATAGAGATGAGCTGTACGATAAATGCTGTGCACTTGAGTCATCCCCAGACCATCACCCCTGCCCACCACCAGTCCGTGGAAAAAATTGTCTTCCACGAAACTGGTCCCTGGTGCCAAAAAGATTGAGAGTTGCTGCTTTATAGATAGCAGGATTTCTCAGCCTTGCCGCCACGGGCACCTTTATGCTAAATCATTTCTTGGCTATGAGGCTGCCCTGTGTGTTGCAGGCTGTTTAGCAACATCCCCAGTCTCTGCCGACTAGAGGCTATCAGAACTCAATTCCTCTAGTTGTAAAGATCCAAACCATATCCAGACATGGACCCTTGTCCTCTATGAGCCGGGAGCAGGAAGCGGGCAAAGGCAAGATCCTTTAGGCTGATAACCGATGCCTTGGAGTGAGAATGTTAGAGATTGTTTTCCCTGTGTTGTTACCAAAGTGGTCTGGGTTCCAGGTCCTCTGATGCATCATCTTGCCTTACTGGGTATGATTGGGTTAAAAGAAAATAAAAAGTGAGGCCTAATGAATGTAAATTGCAAAGGGTAACTTGGAGAAACTGAGTTTACAGCATTAGGGTTTACAGCATTAGGGATCACATCTCAAGGGAGAGCAACCTCAGTGAAATCCAGAAGTTTCTGAAGGCCAAAACCTTATAAAGAAAAGCAATTGGTCCTTTTACAGAAATCCTTGCCTTGTCAGCTCAGAACTGACACTATTTCTTGGTAATAGTGGGGGCTCATGGCCAATTTCTAACCCCAAGTCTGTTGATTGCATCTGGATAATGTCACTGGGCTGTTTCCCTGCTGTTTTTGACCAATTTTCTGAAAAGCAGTCCTTCTGGTTCCTTTTTCTCAGGGTCAACATCCCCAAACAGGCAGTTCTGAAAGGATATGTTCAAGGCTCAGTGCCAACCACCTTTGTCAGAATCTTTGAATTATTTTTTTATACAAGTTCTGCCTTGTTGGTGGGAACACTGCTATTCAAGTCCTGAGTTGGCATGTAAGGGGTCTGCCCTGTGCAGAATGGCAGGTGCTCCAGAGGACAGTCCCAGCTAAACCCAGCCTTCCAGCCACCCCCATCGACATGTGAATGAAGCAATATTGGACCCTCCAGACTAGCACATCCACCCGCTGCCTAAGGCCCCCGTTGCCATGTGGAATAGAAGCACCACATCAGCTGCTCCTTTCCCAGATTCCTGGTACAGAAAATGTGAGACACTATCAAAGTTGTTTAAATGACCCCTAAAAAATTAAATTGGGCTTCCCTGGTGGTTCAGCAGTAAAGAATCTACCTGGAGATGACTACCTTGGAATTCTTGCCACCATCCCCTCCTGGCTTTGTGATTTTTGTGCAAAATATCCTGGGAACCAATCCTTAGTCAGGATGGCTGCAAAGGAAACCTGAGAAAGGAGATTGGCATTTGCGAAGGGAATGGCAGAGTGGGGAAGAGAGGAATGGAGGGGAGCACGGAGGAGGAGGATGGGAGAGAGGTGGAGAGGTGACAGGCTGGAGGACGCTGTGACTGTTGGTCCCGGGAATCCACATCCCGACGCCAGCTGCACCAAGGGGAGTGCTCTCTGTCTCGCCATCTAGGGGAGCTACCTTCAGATGGTCTTGCTGGCGTGTCACCCCACAACGTGGCAGAGGAGAGAGGGCAGGCTGAGGAAGGGGTTTGCTGGTTGTGTTTCTTGCTTATCCGTCGTTATGACTTCTCGGTTATTTGCATGTTTGGAACCAAGTGAGTGGTTCCCTATGTGTCAGAATATAGGTTCTTATTCAGTGGCACCAGGTTTTGAATCCAAATTGGATTTTTTTGTTTTGGGACAATCTGAGTTTTTTTGCATAAGGAAAGGGGAAAGGACTTCTCTTCTGTTGATTGGAGATTGTCTGGCAGGCCTTCATTTGAAATCTTGGGTTTAGAGTTTATGAAAGAACAGATTAAGAATGCCTACCATATATGGCTTTGTTTTTAGAAAACAGTGTTCTGTTAGCTGCTGAGTCCTGATGACTTTTCAGACATTTGGGTTGGTCTTAGTCTAACTGCCAGTGTGACAGTGCAGCGTTGAGGCAGGAAAGGGAGGAAGTCTGGCACGTGTAGTCTCTGGTCTCTCCTCCCTTTCTTCATCTGCCTTTGCTTTCTAACAGGTGTTTTTTGGTTTAAATTTCCTGATGTCCTTTTGATGTGCTTTTCTGTATACTGAAATGGTTCTCAACTGAGTCAAACCTGAATGCTGTCCCCATCCCCTCTCCATACCAGGGGTGTTTGGATCTGGAATGGGGATTTTAAGATCCCCACTTTTAGTAAATAGGGACCAGGAACCCTAAATATCTGCGCTGGAATCCCTCCTGAAATGTTGATTAATACTGCCTGCATTGTACATGCAAGTCAAAGGCTCTTCCACAGTTTATGGTAGAGAAGGAATCTTGAACCTTGATTTATTAACTGACTAGCTAAGATAAAATAAGCTAGTGGGGTTTGAGTGGTTAAAAGGCAAGGCTTTGGAGCCAAATTGCCTAGATTTGAAACTAGCTCTAACATTTACCAGCTGGATGGTCTTTGGGAAGTTAACTGGCTCTAACATTTCCCAGCTGGGTGATCTTTGGAAAGTTAACCAGCTCTAATGTTTCCCAGCTGGGTGATCTTTGAGACACTAATTAAAGTCTCTGCTTCAATCCTCTCATCTGTAATTAGGGGTTAATAATACTTCATAGGTTTTTGGGACAATCAAACAGGTTACAACAATACTTGGCATATTTTAAGTATTCAGTAGTTACTTCTTAAAACTCAGCATTCAAAACAGGAAGATCATGGCATCCAGTCCCATTGCTTTATGGCAAATAGATGGAGAAAAGTGAAAACAGTGACAGATTTTATTTCTTGGGCTCCAAAATCACTCTGGACAGTGACTACAGCCACAAAATTAAAAGATGCTGCTCTTTGGAAGAAAAGTTATGACAAACCTAGACAGCATATTAAAAAGCAGAGACATCACTTTACCAACAAAGGTCTGTATAGTCAAAGCTATGGTTTTTCTGATAGTCAGGTACAGATGTAAGAGTTGGACCATAAGGAAGGCTGAGCACCAAAGAACTGATGCTTTCAAATTGTGGTGCTGAAGACTCTTGAGAGTCCTGTGGACTGCAAGGAGATCAAAACAGTTAATCCTAAAGGAAGTCAACCCTGAATATTCATTAAAAGAACTGATGCTGAAGCTCCAATACTTTGGCCACCTGATGCGAAGAGCCAACTCATTGGAAAAGACCCTGATGCTGGGAAAGATTGAGGGCAAAAGAGAAGGGGGCAACAGAGAATGAGATGGTTGGATGGCATCACTGATTCAATTGACATGAGTTTGAGCAAGCTCCAGGAGATAGTGAAGAACAAGGAAGCCTGGCATGCTATAGTCCATGGGGTTGCAAAGAGTCCGACATGACTTAGCAACTGAACAACAATGACAGGTTACTTCTTTCTAATAGAAAACCATTCTAAATCATCTCAAGGCCTTCCCCCTATTCTTAAATCTTTTAGTCTGTTGTTTGCTTTTTCTAAATATGAGCTGTATTGATGTTCACATATTTATATTTGCAGAACCAATATGAATTTTACCACGATTTTAAGTTCAAATATAACAAACTGATTTAAGAGTATTTCTTGAAGACTTTTAATGAAATGGGTAGAGTCTTGCAATAGAAACAAAATTTGTATCCCAGATACCATGGGAAGAACTTGTTCTAGATTTAGGATTGCTTTTCTAATTCTAGAGGTGGCACTGGAGAGTACATTCTTTCTTCTTGAAATGAGTGGCTTTACCCAGAGCCTCAGATGTTCAGAGTATGGGCGTGTAATAATGAGCTTTCTTGACTTCCCCACCCTCCTGATACCTAATGGAGATAAGAACCCTAGCCAGAGAAGATGGGTGGCTGTGAAAGTCACTCAGTCGTGTCCGACTCTTTTTGACCCCGTGGACTATACAGTCCATGGGGATTCTCCAGGCCAGAATACTGGAGTGGGTAGCCTTTCCCTTCTCCAGGTGATCTTCCCAACCCAGGGATCGAACCCAGGTCTCCTGCATTGCAGGCGGATTCTTTACCAGCTGAGCCACAAGGGAAGCCCGAGAATACTGAAGTGGGTAGCCTAATCCCTTTTCCAGTTGATCTTCCTAATCCAGGAATCACCAGGGCCTCCTGCATTGCAGGCGGATTCTTTACCAACTGAGCTATCAGGGAAGCCCCAAGGTGGGTAGCGCTGTTCTATAATGAGAGCATTTGTCTATTGGGCCTGCTTCCTTGGGAGTCCAGCTAGAAGTGGTGCCTGTGCACACCAGGCTGGTCTGCCCACAGCCTTGAGGGAGGGAGATGAGACGAGGCTCAGGCCAGGACTGTCCAGGCATAACTTACCCATGAAGGGTTTGAAAATTTAGAGCTAGACCCCGTCACCCACTGGTGTCTCTAGCATACCGTTAGCAACCCAGTCGTCAGTCAGCAAGCACTGTTTCTAGGCTCTGTTCTTCAGCTGTTGTAGAGCGCTCTCTGGCCACCTGAGAAAGAGGATGTTATCATTAAGTGACATTTGCTTCATAGGCTCCGGGGAGGGTACTGACCCCAGGGCTCCCTTACAAAGGTGGCTGCTGACTCCTCCCAATTATTTCCCCAGTAACCCTTTAATTGTGATATTTAGTGCCTGTGATATTTAGCCCCATTTTGTACCTGATGAAACTGAGTCACAGGTTTGACAACTCTTCCCCACAAGCTTCCTAAAAACTTCTTATGCCTAAACAGTTTTTCCTCACCCCAGACAATTCCATGCCCAAAAAGTTTGACAACTTCCCCAAGACAGTATAACCAATAGTAGGAGAACTGGATTTTGGACCACATCTCTGCTCGATCCAAATCCTATTTAAAGTCACTCCTTTGGTCTTTCTTAGTATGAAATAGACACAGATAGTCCAGTTACAAATGGATTAAGGAATTTGAAACTGAGAATAACCAGCAAGCACAGACAAATGGAAATCGCTCAAGATAGGAGTGACTTTATGTAAACAGAAGACAGTAATAATTAGCATCTGTTTTGTGCCAGGTGCTACAACTTCCCTGTGGAGTATTAGACCCATTTTATAGATGAGGCAATAGAGGCTCAGTGAGTATAAGCAGCCTAAGCAGCCTGTGTAAATAACACAACCTGTAGGTGAAAAGAAGGGATATAAATTCTATTCTCACCACATGATACTGTGAAAGGGCTAGGAAGGTCTCATTGTCCCATCACTTCCGCTCCTAGGGTACATGGGAAAATCCTGGAATTCATTCCCAGGAAAACCCAACGTCTGTTCCAGGCTTCTCACTGTCATATGGAATCAAAGCCTTTACTTTGAATTCATTTTCCATCGGTGAAACTTAACCATGGCTAAAGAGAGAAATGTGGCTTCCCAGATGATGCTAGCGGTAAAGAACCCACTTACCAATGCAGGAGACGTAAGAGACGTGGGTTCGATCCCTGCGTCAGGAAGATCCCCTGGAGAGGGAAATGGCAACCCACTCCAGTATTGTTGCCTGGGAAATCCCATGGACAGAGGAGCCCGGCTGACCACAGTCCATGGTGTCACAAAGAGTTGGACACAATTGAGGGTCTGAGCACAAAGAAAGAAATAGTCCACAAGGGGGAGGGAGAAGGCTGGCAAAGACGGCATGACCTCTAAGTTGTCGATTCCAGGAACTTGGCCTTGTTCCTCTGAAGAACCTGGAGAAGAGCCAGTGAGAATGGCGTTCTTTACACAGCAAATGCATCAGCTTCTGTGCATAGCTACCTGTCCACTGAGCCACCCCATCCTTCTGGTGCCTTATCTGCCCAGAGGGCCTGAGGATTGCCAGGCGTGCATGTGGTGGAGCTCACTGGGGAGGAGGAGCTGGGAGGTGTCTGTCTGTCCTCGAGCAGTTAGTGGCCCATCTGAGCATCATAAAGGGTGGCCCTTTGCTCGGTCTAATTCATTAGGAAACCACTATCTCCCCAGCTCGTTTGGTGCCAGACTTGAGGGCAGTGTAGACAGAGGACCAAGTGCTGCTATAAAATGGAGCCCAGTGCTTTTGATTCAGCCCTTGGCACCGGGCCTCTGAGCCATCATTACAGGAGCTGGTTTCATACAAGTAATTCTGGGTCCTGGGGCAAGGAATGAAATGGCAGCCTTTGTGTCGGGGAAATGTACCATGGGTAGGGAGTTGACTGCTTATTAGTTTACTCTTTCAGCCAAATTATTTTTGTTGCTGTTAAAAATTAATTTTAATAATTGCTTTTGGATCAAGCTGTTGAATAACTGAGCCAAGTTTTCACGCCCAATGAACTTTTATAGCAAACTCTCCTCTCTTTATGGGGTTATTATGAGGATGATATTTGTAAAGCACTTTAACTGCTTACCAGAAGGCTCTGGATAAATAGTGGTCATACTTTCAGAGTTTTGGAGGAATGGATCTCCAGTGGCATTCCAGTCCTAAAAGATGCAGATCCCCCTCTCCTACTAACCATTTGCTTTAGTGACTATTTTCCGATTCTTAACTTCTAAAGAGCCTCCTGTGCAAAAGACTGGGGTGATTTTTATATTTCCATAACTATATTCGACTGGTTTTTTAAAAATCTGTTTAAGAGGAAATGTTTTCCAAGTATCAAAGTTTGAATAGTAAGTAGATAGTTGGAAATGCTCCATTGTCAACGAACAGCCAACTTTGCATTAGTCTGTAACAGAATGTCTAGTGAAAGCAGTGTCCATTACTTTAAAGAAATGTATTTTTTTCTTACTGTCCTCTTTTGCCTTTTGTCAGGAAAGACACCAAAACATAAAATTTGTTGACCTCTCGTACTGTGGGATTTTAAAGAATTAAGCACCTAGTGTGTGTATGTGTGTAAGGGTTTGTCTGTACCACATGTGGGGAGAACAGAATTAGAAAAAGACTCCTCTTTGTGGCCTTAGTACATTCTGAGTTTTAACAACAGATTTTTGTAAACCTCAAAGTTTGAGCTCCGACATGATCCATTATGCACACAGCAGCTGTTAGGATTGTACAGAGTGAACCTTCGAGGGTATTCATTCCCTGCTTAGAATCTTCCAGTGCTTTCCTACTACATATAGGATGAAGTCCAAATTCCTTGTGGTGATTCATGAAGCAGCAGTGTTATGGCTTTATGGTAGCCTGGTGTAATAATCAATATGATGGCTTCATGGTAGCCTAGCCTATACACTAATGAGTGAATCTTTATACAGTTTTTATGGCATACAGTATTATATTCATATTCACAATATAGTGTTGGAAGCATTGTTACTTAAAAACATCTGTGATGATAGGCTGACATGCAGTTTCTCCATTTACAAGAGAGTCACGCTGTAGTGTGATATAATTCTTTGAAAGCAAAGTTATAAATTGGTAAGAAAATAAACACATTATTAGTTTTGTATTAAATATTACTCATCGTATACCTTTGTAAGTATAGACTAGAATCCACTTAAATGCATTCATGACCTACTTTACTTTTGCTGAATTTTTTTGATATTTCTAGGCTACATCGTTCATCTGTGAGTTTTTTAAATTGTCTCGAACCTCCATAAAAGTTTCCAGTATGTTTCATTAAAAAAACAATTTGTATGTAGCTGAACCCATGCCGTTCAAACGCCTATGCTGTTCAGGAGTCAACTGTGCTTGAGGGGGGTGCTCAGACTGCCTCCTCTCTGCTCTCTTCTTCTGCTACGTCCTGGTAAAGCTTCATGGTAGCACCATCCCCTGCCTGGACGGGGCACATGCTGAGTACAGGGAACCCAGCTGGCATTTCCTGAACTAGGGCAGGAAGGTGGGCATGTGCTGGCAGGAGGCTGGTCTGGTGAGCTTGGGTGGGGCTGACCGGTGGTTGCTCTGCTCAGCCTGGGATCCAGGCCCGTCTGGGACGATGACTGCAGCAGGGCGGGAGCTGCCAAGTCAGGGAGACGCTCCCGGGCCTGCAGGTCAGGCTGCGTCCATTCAGGAACTTCTGATGTACGGCGGTGAATTTTCATCCTGTAAACAAGGGTGACTGTTACCCTCTCCAGGAGAAAAGATGCTTTTTTTTGGATATTAATGACTTTTTATCACACACACCGTGCGCCGCACCCCCCCCCCCCCATGGAAGAAGCTTAATTTTCTGGTTTCTTTTCTGTTGTGTGTTTTTGTTTTTGTTTTTAAAGCTTAATGCAGAAAGTTCAAACAGTACATAAAAGTACAGGTTAAGGTCAAACCATGCCAAGTACTCACCTTATCAAGGTAATTATTGCCCATATTTCTTATGATTGTTAAACATAGGTACATACAACCTCAGATATATGAAACCATAAGGCATTGTTTCATTCTTTGCTTCACAATAAGTTGTGGTAGTCTTGCCATGTCTACAAATTTAGGCACCTCCTTTTTAATATCTGAAGAATATTCTGTGTAATGGATGTGCTCTGGTTTATTTATTAAGTCTCTTACAGATGGAATATTTTCCCTGTTACGAATAGTGCTCCATTAAACATCCTTGTACTATCCTTCTCTGTCTCGCAGGGTGAACAGATTAAAACTACTGAGTCAGACTATTTGGGGTTTTCATGTGGGTTAACTGACTACCATCAGAAAGGCTGAACCATTCTTTATTATCCCATAATGAAGGAAAGTCCTTGCTGACTTTCTTTAATGTTGTACATTAATGTATTTTATTAAATGACTGCATCATTTCCCAAACTTTTTAGCTACTTTTTTTTTTCTTGGCAAGTTTATTTGAGATAACCATTTAAGGAGAGATTTGTATGATGAAAATGAATGTTTAATTCTATAGCCTCAGTGGTTAAAAACCAAAAATGAATAGCCAGTGTACATTTGCCCTGACATTGTTTTTGTATGCAGTTATATCTTTGGCTTGATGTTAAGGAGTCTCTACATTGGAGGTTATGCAGTTAAAACAGTGCCCTTTTCCAGTCTTTAGTTTGGACAACCTGTCATGCTCCATATTTTCATGTTACTCCCAAAACTTTGCCAGAAAGACTGACGGTAGAAATAACAAATGCTATTTTGTAATTTGGTAGGGATTTTAAAAAGGAACTCTTAAGTTCTTCTTTGGAGGTATAATCTTCAGGTGAGTATTCTAGCATTTCTGCTAAGGAAGCACTGTGTTCATGATTGGCTCTGGTTTCTTCTCGAATGCTTTCTCCCTTCCTTTCCGCCTGTGAGTTTTCCCAGATCCGTGTGATTCATGACCTGTTGTTCTGCCTCTTTGAACTTTATCTCCTTGATCTCATTTGTCCATGCCCTGGTGTCACCTGAAACTTTTTACCAGTTCACTGATTAATTGCTTATCTTTCTTCTACACTTTCTTGAGTTCGTCTAATGATAGGGATATCATGTATCTTCTTAAAAAGCTTTTTTGGTGTGTGTTCTTTTACTGCCAGGAGTGATTTAACATTTGAAGTTCATTACGTGCTCCCTTCATCTGGGCCTTACACAGGTCCACAAACCACAGACTTTGGCCATTGAGATTATTGCAACACCAGGGTATAGGCACCTTTAGCTTAAGGGAAAAAACAATACCAACTTTGGTTGGTTGGACCCTTATTTGGAATTTGAACGGATGAGTTTTAAAGTGGTTTGAGAGAGGTTTTTTCCCTTAATGTCTTGTCTCCTCATTAGGTAAAGCCTTTCAAAGGAGCTAGACTTTTCATGTTGAATTTTGATTTAAAAGACTGGAATCACTAACTGGAAGGCAGGGATGGCTAGTCTAGAATAAAATGGGAATGAGAGGTGGGAAACCAGAGGAAGGGAGTAACTTGAATGTACAAAAAAGACATTTTGGAGAAGGTCTTTGGAGCAAATATGGCAAATTTTATTGTAATTAAATGATCACTTATTTTTAAAGGTCTTTCTCATCAGAGTGGCAAGATATGAACCTATGGAAGCAGATGCCCAACAACTTTGGGTGCAGATTCATAAAAGCTCTGGGTCTGTGATAGACTCAGTGGGGCTGCTGCCTTTTCACACCCAGTGCTCAGGCTCCAGGGCAAATCAGAGTGCAGGGGACTTGCAGTGGGGCACACTGAATACATTGCTTGCGCGTCCATCTAACTAAATGACAGGGGTCTGGGCTGAAATTGACACTCTGACAGCTCATGTTGTTTTCCAGCAAACAGCTGGATTGCCCCAGTGTCTAAGCCTGCTCACGGTGAGCTGTATGAAAATGAATCTTTCAGGACACCAAGGTACTACCGAACCGTTCCTCCAGTGCTGTTTAATAACTCACACTCTTGGTGCAGTAAGTGGTAGTTAATTACCGAGTCTTTGATCCACTGGGGAACCATTTGGTAATTACTACTTCATTGCTGTTTAATAAACGTCTGTCTTGTGCATGAAGTAGCTCTGTGCAGTAATTCATGGCCTAGTCCCTAGTGGTGGGAAAAAGTCAATGCCTCTTCTAAGAATGCGCATCTGAAACCATCTCGGTCACTTCGGCATAAAGCAAGTAAATGTGCAATAATATCTTTCAGTTGGTGCTATCTGTACTTTTGGATTTCATAAACTAGGTATTCTTTGAAACTGTTTCTGTTGTGGTGGTTGGTTGATTTTCAGTGTTTAGAGATATATTTAAGGTTGTTAAATTTTTGATTTTGTCCAAAAAAAAATTTTTTTTTTTTTTTCTGCTAAAGAAGCCTGAATTGAGAGCTTGTTGCCTAGGGCATTGTGGGCACTTGGTAAATACCTGTTGAGTTGAATGGAGTCATGCATTTTAGGACAGACTTTTTGCTGATGACTTTTTGCTGTTTATGTTTTTTTTTCCTCTTTCATGAGAGCTCATACTGAAGATGGTAATTTTGTGAAATGTGTTCTTAAATGTCATTAACATTAAAGAAATTTCTCTTTATGTGGTGATGGTGAGGGTTAAATAGCAAATGTGAAAGCTTTGGAAGGGCCTCAAACCAGACCGTAAATGTAGGGTAATTAATATTGTCTACTGACAATACTATGTAGAAATGATTGATCTTGGATTATTTGAAGTTCTGTAGAATTCTAAATTGTAGAGCTGATTAAAGATAACCCATCTGCAGGTTGTTGCATCTTGATTCCTGGGTAAAATTTATGACAGATCAAAGGAAGAAAGTCTTGAAATAGATTTAATTAAAATTGATGCTTTAAAAAAGGAACACAGTGGTTGCCTTTTCTAGTGATGTTGCCCATCATAGAAGCCAGATATGTCATAAAATGACCCGTTTGAATTCTATTCAGTTTAGATTTTATTGTGGTCATGGTGGTGGTAATGGTGACATAAAAGATCCTGCAAATCCTGATGAGTACTTTGAAGGATGGTGGAAGGAATGATTGACAGCTAGTGACATAGAGAAGTGGTCCATGAAACAGGTTCCAAGAATGGCTGATGCCCAGGTTGGAGCCATCTGTTTCCCAGATAGATGTCATCCTGTTTGGATACCGAGGGATACATCGGTGCATGTCTTGCTCCTAATGGCCACCCGCTTTTGAAGTTGCATTGATTGCCTGGATGTCCTGTAGAATGTCTCGTTTTGTCAGCTAATCAACAGTTCATTGAAACACTTTCTTTAAACTCCTCTCTCTAATAATCTCTAAAACATAATTTAAACCCTAGGCAAACCAATGCTTCTGTCACCTGGCTTCAGAAGCCCATGAACGCAGGCAAAGCTGCGTTCTGCAGTGGGGCAGGAAAGGCTCTTCTCACCCCAAAGATAATGGAAACTTCCCATCACATTTTCTGATAAAAGACATTTTAAGAGATGAGTTTTCAGATGCATTATTTTGTACAGGTTTGTTCAGCAAATTACTGATATATGAATCTGTAAACACATTGATCAGATGTAAAATTAAGTCCATTCTTAAGAAAATTCACCATGTCTTTAATCCTAGTGGTTTAGAGCTATGGTTCAAGTAGAGGGATTTAGGGAGTTCATAAGTGCAGGGAATAGAATAAACAGAAAGGATTGAAGGGATGTGTCCTGAACAGCACTAAGGTAGAACCTCATTCCTCCTGACTCTCCCCAGGGATTCTGTTGGCCTTATTGTGAAGCCAGCCTTCAAGAAGCCACAGAGCAGAGATGTATTTTAATAAAACAAATTAAAAAATTAAATGGTCAGAGTGTACATGCGATGTTGGCGTGAGTACAGGTTTCTTTGATCACATACTACTACTGCTACTACTAAGTCGCTTCAGTCGTGTCTGACTCTGTGCGACCCCATAGACGGCAGCCCACCAGGCTCCCCCGTCCCTGGGATTCTCCAGGCAAGAACACTGGAGTGGGTTGCCATTTCCTTCTCCAATGCATGAAAGTGAAAAGTGAAAGTGAAGTTGCTCAGTCGTGTCCAACCCTCAGCGACCCCATGGACTGCAGCCTTCCAGGCTCCTCTGTCCATGGGATTTTCCAGGCAAGAGTACTGGAGTGGGGTGCCATTGCCTTCTCCACTTTGATCACATAGCAATCTATTATTGGTCTCTGCTTTGACTTTCTACAGTTTGTGTCTCTTCAGCCGCTTTATAGTCGCTAGTCACCACACTGCCACAGGTTGAACTCTCTCCTATCTGTGTCTGATTTCGATTCTGAGCTTCTGTTCACCTGAGATTGTTCTGCGGCTGGAAGTAGTGAGCAGGTACTATTGTATGTTTAATATGCAGCATTATTGTAATTTACATTCTGTATAGGTGCAGGGACCACGTTCAGCTCACTTTGAATAGCCCCTGTAAGAAGCTGACCCTTGAACAGTGAGGGAGGTACGGGGCCAGTCCTCCATGCGATTGGGAATTTGAGTACAGTTGATAGTCAGCCCTCTGTGTCTCTGGTTCCTCCATATCTGCAGATTCGACCAATGAGGGATCATGTGGTACTGTGGTATTTACTACTGAAAAGCGTCCACATGTAAGTGACCCATGCAGTTCAAACCCGAGTTGTTCAGGGTCCAACCGTATTTCACGCTTTTGTGTGTCATAGTCTGCTCCGCTAGCCCATATTAGGGCATTGGAGTTCTTTTCAGTTTGAGGCTGGCATAAATAATTCTGCTGCAAACATTTTTCAGCAGATTGCCTTTCCCATTGGAGTCTGTTCTGAGGGATATTTCCCCGAGAGAAATGCCTCCTGGTAAAGGGTGTGGACTCGTGTGGCTCTCCTGCAGCTTCCCATTTGCTTCAAGCACCCTCTGAGGAGATGTAATGAGAAAGGAAAAGATGACTGGAGGGAAAGGAGTTGTCTCTGAGGTCTGAAACCTTCATATCTTGGTAAGAGCAGAGTTTTCAGATCTCTGAATGGAGACTTTGCCTGCTGCCGACTGATTGATGAATTCGTTGGATGTAGCGGTTCAGAGCACAGGCTGTGGCTTCACCTGTTACCTCGTCCTCTGAGCCTCGGGTTTCCGTTTCATAAGCTGCATGTATTAACACCCACCTCCTTGTGGGTGGTGGTGAGGTTTAGATGAAGTGACTCGCTGGCAGAGGTCTGGCTCGTCCCCAGTGCTCAGTGAGTGAGAGCGCTGTGATGTGTCTGACTGCGGGCCTGGGGCAGCTGACCCCTGGGGTGGGGCTGATGGAGCATGGGCAGGTTGGTCCTGGAGTCCTTGGGCTCTCGGATTCTTCTTGGGTATGTTTACTGAACTCCACATCAGCTGCCTGGGCCAAGTCCTCACGGTGTGCCCCATTCTCAGGTTTGTGCATGAATGAACACAGGCGGGGAACAGTCTCTGTGGCTTTGACCCCCACCCCACAGGGCTGACTCTAATAGGATTATCAGCATCTCTTTGCAGCCAACTTTTTATCACTCTTTTTTGGTACCATCCTTTTTTGTTGGTGAAAAAATGGGGAGTTTGAGAAGGTTGAGTTCCTTTTAATCCTGCATTTTCTTAGCTCGAATGAAATGTCTTTAGAGAAGCTGGCAGATAAGAATTTTAAGTTCTAAGAAAATGTTGCACCTTTCTCTGTTTTGTGACATCGATAGGATTCTTTATACTTTAAAACCACCTAATTTTAAGTGTCCGTGTCGTTTGGGCCTTAATTTATCCGCCCCCTGCCCTCCTATTTCCCTCGTTCATTGCCTTCAACATCCCCTCCAACCAACCATGGATGTATTTTTGGATCAATGATTTGTCTTTCTTTCTGTGTGTCAGATATGCCTTCCTTTTCTGGATTTTAGTGGAATGTCTTTTAAATATGGCACCTTATTTCATTAATGTTTTGAGGGGAAGAGTCTAAACTAATGTGTTTTCTGCATGAATAAATTCTTTAGGAGCAGTTTTCAGCTTTTTGGTTTTAAGAGAGTTAAACCTCCCCACCCATTTCCTCCTTCACACTGAGGGTCCAGCTGCAACATTTACGTTCGTTCAGAGGTGTTTAACTAGGGATGTGTGTTTCTCTACACCTGTGTTTCCACCGATGGAGAAACTGAAGCTCTGAGGAAAACGGCTTTAGCATGAGGAGGCTGAAAGCTGGGAAAGTGACCTCTGTCCCCTCCTCCGTGACGGCGTCCCTTCTTTCTCCAGTGAGTTAGCAAGGGCCATGGGGAGAACGCAGCCAACACAGGGGATTTCATCCTGGGTTGGTCCTCGCCCTGAGGAATATGTGTGAGGGGTTGGAAGGCTTCTGTATCGTTTTCTTCTAATACAGAGAATGAGATGGTTGGATGGCATCCCCGACTCAATGGACGTGAGTCGGAGCAACCCCCAGAAGATAGTGAAGGACAGGGAAGCCTGGTGCGCTGCAGTCCACGGGGTTGCAGAGTCAGACGCAACTTAGTGACTCAACAACAGCAACAGTCCTGTTGAATTCTTCGGTGGTGTGTGTTTGCTACATAGAGACGCTGATACTCTCATTAGCCTCAGTCACTCTCTGTCGGTTTTTGTTTAGTGTTTTGGCCACGCTGGACCTTTGTGGCTGCGTGGGTTTTTCTCTAGTTGCGGTGCCCGGGCTTCTCACTGCAGTGGCGTCTCCTATTGCAGAACACAGGCTTTAGGCTTCCGTGGCTGTGGCTCCCAGGCTCTGGAACACAGGCTCGATAGCTGTGGTGCACGGGCCTAGTTGCTCCTTAGCATATGGGATCTTCCCAGACCAGGGATCGAACCCACACCTCCTGCATTGGCAGGCAGATTTTTTTACCACTGAGCCGCCAGGGAAGCCCCTCTCTGTTGGTTCTTAAGGAACTAACATCTGTCTCTTGGGGTTCTGCCTCCCTCACCAGGGCCCTTCACGGTGAGTCTTAATTCCTATACAAACCTGAGCAGAGGAATTCAGTGAGCGATCCACGACTCTGCACCCTCGGGACTGTCTGCTGTGGGATCTGCCTTCTCCGTGGTTGTTTTGTAACCATGATAGACTCGTCTCAGCCTTGCACATCTCGGGGTAAAACAAATCGCCCGCTCAAGAGAAGGCATTTGACCTGTTACCTCACCCTCACAAAGAAGTCAAGGGTCCAAATATCTATCATCCTCACTGACACCTCGTCTCTCCTTTCATCACCAGACCAAATGGTAGGAGCTGTTCTACTTAACTGTGTTTTCACGGTTTTTCCTCCGAGGCTTCCCCGCTGCTGTTCTTGATCTCTCGGACGTGAGTGCCCTCCCAGCCTGCAGGGTCAGGCAAATGGCAAAACATGCTGGTCAAGTGTTCAGCACATTTAGCTGGGATTGCCTTTTACTTTTTGGTGTCTGGGGAGTTTCAGTTAATTTTTTTTTTCTTTTTTTAACAGCTAATTTAAGTTCAGACACTGGCTAAAATAGAATGTGGTCCTGGCCGCCTGCTAAGTTTATATTCCATTGTGGGAAGTATTTCCTCAGAACATTGACTTTAGTTACCAAGTTCCTAGTATTTTATTAGTAATCACTTTCTGAGGGAGTAAGTGTATTGTCTGCTTGCGTTCATTACTCATTTCTCTCTATGAAAGCTTTCTGTTTGATTTTTGAAACTCATAGTAGAGAAGTTACTGGTTGACTTCGGTTGTAATTTTAACTTCTCATTTCCTAACCCGTCACCCCCAACTGAAGGGCTTACTGATGAACTCTCCCTCTGAACTTGGATGTGATCGTACATTGGGAGAAAAACATGAAGTAACAGTGTTTCTGTTACAGTTAGTATCTAGTTTGCTTACTTGACAAGAATATATCTAATTTTATTTGAAAGGCCTCACTTTTAAGTGAAAAACCTCACCTCGAAGTTTTCCAAACTCTTTGGAAATTTAGTAAGTGCAATGCGTTCAACTTCAGTCTTTCAGAATAATTTTCACATGTGGGAAAAGCTGCCTGTATTTTTTATCTCCTCTGTTTCCCTAGGAAGCATCTCTTTCTGAAGAGTACCTTGCTTGTTCATTATCAATCTAATTAATTACTTAAAGTCACTATTAAGATTTGCTTGGTCACTTAACGTTTTCTTTTAGGCAGAGATTTGACTCTTGAGTAGTCACTTCAAAAATTCTGTCATTTCAGGCATTTGCTAAATAGAACTCCAGAAACTGCCCATAATTTGGGAGACAATTTGAAAAATCCCAGATTCAAGGACTAAGAAGCGTTAGAAAGGCTGAGGTGGTCACACATGCAGAAAGACATCTCATTTTCTGTGCCAGCTAACAAGCAGTCAAGATGCCAGAGCTAGGCAGTAAGCCTTGATGTTTCTTACTTATTTAACTGTTGGGTTGGCAGACAGAGCCTGTGTGGAGACATACGGCTTCTTCTTAATAAGTTCTCCCTGCTACGAGGAGGGTTTTTCCTTAACATTTAATCTTGGGAAGTTTTTTAGCTTCCCTGGTGGCCCTGGTAGCTTACCAGATGGTAAAAGCGTCTGCTTGCAATGCGGGAGCCCCGGGTTCGGTCTCTGGGTCGGGAAGATCCCCTGAAGAAGGAAATGGCAGCCCATTCCAGTACTCTTGCCTGGAAAATTTCATGGATGGAAGAGCCTGGTAGGCTACAGTCCTTGGGGTTGCAAAGAGTCAGACACGGCTGAGTGACTTCACTTTTACTTTTTTTATCTGTAGGAATCATGGAAGTCTAAAATAAAATCAATTTCTCAAAGCAGTTGAGAAAATAAAACTGTATCTATAACCCTTGGGAGGACAAGAGCACGGCCCTGTCAGAAAGGAGCCACAGACCAGGATTGCCAGGCTGACAGATGTACCAACCGTTAGAGTGCGGCATTTCCTGTGACCTGTTGCTTGAAAAACTAGGGATAACTGGACTTGGATTATGTAACAAGCTGGTTACTGAATTGACTGCATGTTCCAGTTTTGTGAATTGTGAGATTTTTTTCACGTTTGAGGGCTTTGCACAAATGTAATAATGCTAACCATGAAAACAAGATTCTTTTTTTTTTCTTTTACTTTGGAATATTATTTGAAATATAAAATACCTCATGAGATTACTGGTTAAATGGTGGATAGACATTCATGACTATCTTTTGTTTTTACTTCAGAATACTCAGGAGAGCGCTATTCTAGTGGAACGCCACTAGAAAGCTTTCTCTACCAGAATGTGACGTGAGATAGATCTGTTTTGATCAAGTGATTCAATTGTTGCACCATGAAAATAAACTCATTGTGAGCATTGTGAGGCTGCCTTCACCCAGCAGTTCCCAAATTGTCTGTCTTCACGGTGCCCCAAGTGTCTTATTAATGTTTTCGAAAGAAATACCTAGTGGTTTTGTTTATTTAGTGGATAAGTACAAACAACCTAGTAAGTATTTATATCCTAACAACTTAGTTTCCATTTCAGAAAGGAATACATATAAATTAGAAAAAAACATATATATTTTTCTCTTTATAAAAGTTTTACATTTATTCTGTCTTAAATACCCACCATCATTCACTAGTGGGATGTACCACCCATTGGGCACTAAACCTTGGAATTAAATGGACACTCCTACCCTCATTTTTTATGCCCACTGATTTTCAGATATACTTGTTATCAAAGCAAAGCAATTGTTAAAAAAACAGCCAATTTCACAAAGAGGGAATGTCATCAAAAGGTATATAGTACAATCTGTAAATTAACTTGAACTAGTCATTTCTACAGTGTCCAACATCTTACTGTGTTTTCTTTGAAAAATTGAAATACCCCTCCATCCTCCTGTGAATTCACTCTGGCTCACCAGGGCACCTTGGGACATACTGTGGGAAACCTGGTTTTAACCTGTATTTGTTCTCTAGCATTAAGTTGGAGTTGCCTGAAAGAGCCTATGTATTTAACTGCATTATCCAAAAGTTGCTTTGCATTGTGTTTGTTGTCCGTTTTTGGTGAGCAACAAAAGCATTCCTAGACTTTGCCTCCTAGAAATTCTGATTCAGTATGTTTGGGATGAGTGGGTAGAACCCAGGTGTCTGTATTTTCAACAAGCTTGCCTGGCGACACTAACGCACATGAAATTTGGTACCCAAGGATATTCAGGGAGTGAAAAGCCACGCGTGGGAAGGGCATTGTCTCCACACCAGGCCCTCGTATTCTGGCCTAGAGAATTCCATGAACTGTACAGTCGGGGTCACAAACAGTTGAACACAACTGAGAGACTTTAACTTCACTTCACCTCACTTTGCTTGAGCATCCGTATATGGTTTGTTGACCAGCTAAGTGTTTTCCTGCTCAGAGGCTCTTTCTCCTTTGGATTCTTAGCTGAGGTCTGAAGTCAGGCTCTGAGGGCCTAACTTCTGGACAGTTGAGACATGGCTATACTGGACATTTTTATGTCCCGAGCGACACCTTCACCTGTAGGCAGAATTGGAGTGATTAGATAAGACTGTCAAGGATTGCCCAAGGAAGATCAGTGATTATACTATGTTTCTCTTGATTGCATTTCTGGTATATTTTAGAAGAGATAAGACCAACTCATGCGTAAAGGAAAACCTGGCACTGTGAAACTCATGAAAAATAGTCTTCAAACTTTTCATTTCCAGGGTTACTTCATTCAAATGTTAATCACTCATTCCTTGCGTGCCTGCATGCTTCACTCTCTTACTCAGCAGCATCTGAATCTCTCTGAGAGGTCATCTTCTGAGTGCTTCTCACCTCCTGTGAGATGATGCCAGCTTGGGCTTCCCTGGTGGCTCAGATGGTAAAGAATCTGCCTGCAATGTGGGAGACCTGGGTTCAATCCCTGGGTTGGGACGATCCCATGGAGAAGGGAAAGGCTACCCACTCCAGTGTTCTTGCCTGGAGAATCCCGTGGACAAAGGAGTCCGGTGCACTACAGTCCATGGGGTCAAAAAGAGTTGGACACCAATAGGCGTCTAATGCACAGACGCAGGTTATCTTAAGCTGGCCTGTGAGTCCTGGAAGCCCAGCCTTCTCTCTTGGGAAGTAATCTTGTAGCTGCGCATCTTTTCAATTCAATTTCAAATGCCTTCAAATGTAGACGTTATAATGATAGTGAAGGAAAAGCAGTGTATAATTTGGGTGTCAAATGAAGTTGCTTGTAATTTATTATAATGCTCATGACCTGTTTCTTCAGCTCAGAATAGCTGGAGAATTGAGAATGCCATTAATTAATACCATGACTGGTAATTTACACCTGCCTTTCCTTCAGGCTACCCTTTCCCAGAGGTGCTTTTAAGGAAAAA
Organism: Budorcas taxicolor; assembly: GCF_023091745.1. Taxonomy (NCBI): domain Eukaryota; kingdom Metazoa; phylum Chordata; class Mammalia; order Artiodactyla; family Bovidae; genus Budorcas; species Budorcas taxicolor. The sequence goes on along the minus strand of NC_068919.1, from coordinate 9,893,148 downwards.
GTAATGTTAGTTGATTTTGAGTGTCTTTTCCGGTTTTTCGTTGTCTGGAATCTCCTCCAAGGAAAGAGAGGCAATTTCAGAGAGAAGGAACGCCGTAGACTGTCCTGATGCCATCCTGAACGGCCAGGACTGCTCGGCATGCCTCTCGTTACTGAAACATCATCCATCACGATAGGAAGAGTGTGCAGATTCCAGACGGCAGAAATCCGTCCCCTCACTGCACTCGAGTTGCTTCAGGCACTGACGTGGCTTCAACTGCATTTGACCTGGTGCTTCGGATTCAAGCCAGTAGGTGACTCATTATTTCAGATGTTTGGTTTGTGTTCTTACAGTTGAAGCAGTCTGCAAGGAAAATAGAAAAGCCCGTTGTAAAAATAAGGTCTGTCTCCAGGAAGGAGAATCCCTGCGTCCTGACCAGGGGTGGGGTGTCCACATGGGACTCATCTGACTTGTTGTTTTACCTTAGATCCTGGTTTGAAGTGGTCCTGGCAGCTGTCCATCAGCGAGTGTGTTGGTGGCACTGCCGGCTGTGGTTACATTCTTTTTTAAACAATATTTTTATGCCTTTATTTTTATTTTTGGCTCTGCTGAGTCTTTGTTGCTGCACACAGGCTTTTTCCTAGTTGCAGCACACAAGCTTCTCTAGTTGGGGCTCCCAGGCTCTAGGTGTGGACTTCAGTAATCGTGGCACGTGGACTTAGCTGCCCGGTGGCACATGGAATCTTCCTGGACCGGGCATCAGACTCTTGTCTCCTGAAGCCGCAAGCAGATTCTTAACCACTGGACCACCAGTGAAGTCCTGGGGTTACACTCCTGATTGTGAGTTCAGAACGTGCTGGGTACCAAGGTGGCTATCTGGTGGCTGAGAAAGAGCCATTCACTCTGAGGATGGGCCAACCAGGTACCTGTGATCAGGCTCCACTCTAAGGGGGAACACAGAGCTCATTCCAGTTCCAAAAGTTAACCTCATCAGATGGTTTCTCTCTGCACTTTGGGATGTGATGTGCAATTACGTTCTTTCTTTGGTTATTGGAGGCTGTCCATCTTCTATAGGTGATTTAGTAATTGTGGAATGTTAGCATCAAACTAAGACTTTTGTAAAATGTGGCTTTAAAAATTATCTTCAACCCTTGCATTTTGTTTTTAAATAAAACATTCGGCTAACTTATAAACTTGTCTCTTTTGTCTTGTCTTGGTTTTTAGCTGTCCCAGGGGAACACTTCAGAGAAATGATCAAATCTCTCCCCAGACTGTGGTATAGGAGCTGCTGTAGCACTGTAGCTGTGAACTCACTATTGCGTCCCATTGTAGACTTACAGCTTTTATTACTTTGTTACAGTGTTTTGATTAATTTATTAGATGGTGACTGTGTGTCAGATGCTTGTTTTGAGAGCCTTCAGCTGGTCAAATAATAGCTTCTATGTATTGGTTATATGCCAGGAGCTTCATTTAATCCTCACAGGTACACTAGACAGCGTAAATTATAGGTACAGTAAATAGCTTCTTCTCAGAGAGGTTAATTATGCCCAAGGCCACAGGCTAGTAAGTAAGAGCTATAAGAGTTAACATTTCACCCACACTGATGTGACTGGGAGTTTATCTCAACCAAAAGCTCTATTGCCTGTCCCTGTAAGAAAGAGGGGGCAGAGCTGCCACGCTACCTCGTGTTGACCATCCACCAGCCTCTCTCCTTGTCTTCTTGCAGAGGAGCAGGATAGCATAATGGTTAAGAGCAAGGACAGTGCCCGAGTCTCACACTCTCTAGCTCTTAACTCTTGGGCAAGCTCCCTAGCCTTTTTATGTCTTCCTTTCTCCATCAGTGGCTAAGATAGTGCCTGTGGTTCTGAGCCTCAAATAAATTAATGTCTATAAAGTGTTAACAGCTCACAGTAAGCAGTATGAGAGTATTTGCTATTCTTGTATATTATCCTGAGGTTTGGTTAGAATAAGAGATCATTCCCATCTCTCTTTTCTTGCCTCATCAAACACGTGGCCTTGGGCCAGTTCATGAGACTGCTTCAGAGCAGGGAGGGTCGTGAACGGCCAGCTGCTGACGGACGCCCCCTCGACTGCAGTCCAGCCTTGACCTCCTGGGCCAGGTGTTCTCCCACGTTTTTCTGCTCATCCTTGGTCTGTCTGGTCTCTGGCTCAGTTGCCTGTTCTCCCCAAAACTGTGTGCGTCCTCAACCTCTACCACACGTGCTATCAGTCCATCACGGCCCATCAACCGCTGCGTGTCCCAGTCTGTCACCTGGACGTTTCAGCTCGTGTGGACACCATGGTGTGTCATAAACTATGACCTCCTTGAGGTGAGGACCAAGTCTCTGAGAACCTTATAGAGCAGTTTTTTTAAAAGCATTTAATCGTGGAAGTGCTGTTGTTACGGGACCTCGGGGTAAAGGGAAAGGCGCCTGGGGGAGGCAGCATGTGGCCTTCTTCCTCACCCGTGATGCTGCCAGGTAGAAGCGCATCACCAGGGTCCTAGGGCCTTGGGCTCTTGACTTCAGCTCTTCCCCCTTCCTTATTCAGGGAACCTGAGATCTTATTACCCACCCTGTTCAGGGCAGTGAAACAGTTCTCATCTGATTTCCACAAGGAAAGGAAGTGAGTCAGGCATTCCTGCTGCAGAAACTGTTTCTGGGAAAGGACTCCCTGGGAGGAGTGGTGGCCCAGCTCCTTGGGCAGCTCCTTCAGCCCCACATAACTGCCAGAGGCTGGTGGGGACCTGGCACCACTGAGGAATGCCCCTCCCAGCCAGAAACCTTCAGTGATGGAAGGTGATGCCGCAAATGCCAAAACCAGCTGTGGAAACCTGGTTGTGTTGGTGTTTGCTTTAATTGTGGTTTAAGGAAAAAAAAAAACGTAACATAAAATTAACCGTCTTAACATTTTTAAGTGGCATCATGTCCATCCATTTTTTATTTGGTTCAATAATCATCACCTTGGACTGCCAGTCCATTCTAAAGGAGATCAGCCCTGGGGTTTCTTTGGAAGGAATGATGCTAAAGCTGAAGCTCCAGTACTTTGGCCACCTCATGCGAAGAGTTGACTCATTGGAAAAGACTCTGATGCTGGGAGGGATTGGGGGCAGGAGGAGAAGGGGACGACAGAGGATGAGATGGCTGGATGGCATCACTGACTCGATGGAAGTGAGTCTGAGTGAACTCCGGGAGTTGGTAATGTATAGGGAGGCCTGGTGTGCTGCAATTCATGGGGTTGCAAAGAGTCGGACACGACTGAGCGACTGGACTGAACTGAATCATCACCACCAATCTCCAGAACTCATTCATCTTGTGAAACGGATACTTTGTACCCTTAAATGGGAGCCCCCCCAGTCCTTGTCTCCCCAGCCCAAGCCAACCACCCTTCTGCTTTCTGTCTCTGTGATTGGACTACTCTAGAGACCTTGTATAAGAGGAATCTTATGGTGTCCCTTTGTGACTTGCTTATTTCACTTAATAATGTCCTCATCAGTTCAGTTCAGTCACTCAGTTGTGTCCAACTCTTTGAGACCCCGTGAACTGCATGCCGCACGCCAGGCTTCCCTGTTCATCACCAACTCCTGGAACTTACTTTGGCCTAAGTATTGGAGTTTTAGCTTCAGCATCAGTCCTCCATTGAATATTCAGTACTGATTTCTTTTAGGATTGACTGGTTGGATCTTCTTGCAGTCCAAAGGGACTCTCAAGAGTCTTCTCCAACACCACAGTTCAAAAGCATCAATTCTTCCGTGTTCAGCTTTCTTTATAGTCCAACTCTCACATCCATACATGACCACAGGAGAAACCATAGCCTCGACTAGACAGACCTTTGTTGGCAAAGTAACATCTCTGCTTTTTAATGTGCTATCTAGGTTGGTCATAGATTTTCTTCCAAGGAACAAGCGTCTTTTAATTTCATGGTTGCAGTCACCATCTGCAGTGATTTTGGAACCCAAAAAAATAGTCTCTCACCGTTTCCACTGTTTGCCCATCTATTTGCCATGAAGTGATGGGACCAGATGCCATGATCTTAGTTTTCTGAATGTTGAGCTTTAAGCCAACTTTTTCACTCTCCTCTTTCACTTTCATCAAGAGGCGTTTTAGTTCCTCTTCACTTTCTGCCATAAGGGTGGTGTCATCTGCATATCTGAGGTTATTGATATTTCTCCGGGCAATCTTGATTCCAGCTTGTGCTTCATCCACCCCAGCATTTCTGATGATGTACTCTGCATATAAGTTAAATAAGCAGGGTGACAATATACAGCCTTGATGTACTCCTTTTCCTACTTGGAACCAGTCTGTTGTTCCATGTCCAGTTCTAACTGATGCTTCTTGACCTGCATACATATTTCTCAGGCAGGTCAGATGGTCTGGTATTCCCATCTCTTTAAGAATTTTCCACAGTTTGTTGTGATCCACACAGTCAGAGGCTTTGGTGTAGTCAATAAAGCAGAAGTAGATGTTTTCTGGAACTCTTGCTTTTTCGATGATCCAGCGGATGTTGGCTATTTGATCTCTGGTTCCTCTGGCTTTTCTAAATCCGGCTTGAACATCTGGAAGTTCATGGTTCACGTCCCCATAGTTCATCCATATTGGAGCATATGTCAGAATTTCCTTCCTTTTTAAGGCTGAACAATATTCCATTGTGTGTATTGTATGTATGAACCACATTTTATTTATTCATTCATCTTTCAGTGGACTGTTGGATTGCCTGCACCTTTTGGCTATTGCAATGAATCTTGCAGTGAATATTGGTTCTTGTTCTGATGGAACAGCAAGGACCCAGGAGTAGATTCTGTTTTGACTGATTGTGTAAAGGAACCTCTGTTTATACAGCTTTGAATCTTTTTTTGAAATTCAGAAAGAATAGCCACCCAGTTGTCAGGAGTAATCTGGCTAAGTGTGTGTTTCTGTGTACTTGGATTTTTCATTAAGTTGAGGGTTTAATGTAGATGAAATTAGAAGGGAAGAAGTGAAAGATGTTAAAAAAGAGAGGGCAGAGTCTCTTTGCCACACAACTGTGAAACTTTGTTAGAGAAAAAGGGGGGAAAAGAGTCACTCCCCCCACAGAGTGGAGAATTCATGCTGTTTACCTGGAGAACTATTAACCACCCAGGAGATAAACCCAGGTTAGCTCTTCCTTTACAGAATTATTAGTGTGTCTTTAGTGAGGGGAATCCCCTCCACACAACTGGCTGCAGCTTGCAGAGGCTTCCTTCTGTCACATGAAGTGTCCATCCTCTCTCTCTCCTTGCTGGAGGTACGTCCCATCCTTCTTGAACTACTGGGACCGAATGTCTCACCATCTCTGGTTCTTCTGGTTTCTTCCAGAGTTCCCTGGCTGGAATGCTACCCCCGCAACGGCACCTTCCCTTTGGCCTCTAACTATAGGTCTGTGAAGTGAAGTCGCTCAGTTGTGTCTGACTCTTTGTGACCCCATGGACTGTAGCCTACCAGGCCCCTCTGTCCATGGCATTATCCAGGCATGAATACTGGAGTGGGTTGCCATTTCCATCTCCAGGAAATCTTCCTTATCTCTCATTGCTATTCTTTGAAATTTTGCATTCAGTTGGGTATATTTTTCCCTTTCACCTTTGCCTTTGCCTTCTCTTCTTTTCTCAGCTATTTGTAAGGCCTCAGACAACCACCTTACTTTCTTGGATTTCTTTTTCTTGGGGATGGTTTTGGTCACAACCTCCTATACAATGTTAGGAACCTCCATCCAAGATCTGATCCCTTGAATCTATTCGTCACCTCCACTATTTGTTCCTTTATATCCTCACAAGACCAAGTCTTCACTACCTTATAAGCCCTTCACTTACCTTCCAAAGGACTTGGTTTTAACAATGCCAATTATTCCAAAAGAATGTCTGTGTTTGACGCTTGTCAGAAAGAGCTTGTATAAGTGGGAGGGTGGAGATGATGATGGGAAGGATTATAGGGCCAAAAGGATTTGCAGGCATTTTGTTTGCATTGGTCTCAGAATTTCCATTGAATTGCAGGTTGTTATCCTGTTTCTATCCCAGCTCTTCAGCTTTGCCTTTCCCAGATGATTTCATTGAAAAGCAATGACGAATTATGACTTGTCTTTTCTGCTGGAGCCTTAACAGATAGTTTTTTCCCAACTGTAAACATTTTAGTAAGCGTTTTGTTTAGTGAGTCATTAATTTGATGAGGAAAATGTCCTAATAAAGATAAAGAAACTGTAAACTGTTTCAAAAGCTGCAGAGGGAAAAATGCTCAGGCCCTTGTAGGTCAACTGCTTCCTCTTGTTTCTTGCATTTTGTCTGTTTCTTGGTCATGGGAACAGACAGAGTTTTGGGGTTTATGTCCCCATTTGAATTCCCTTCTGTGAAGAACTTGGACATACATACCAAGTGTGGATGTCTGACTTCTGCAGAGTCTCTTTATGGACAGGAGCTGTATAAGAGGTGATTGTTTTGAAAAATTGTTGTTTAGTTGCTGAATTGTGTCTGACTCTTCGTGATCCCATGGACTGTAGCCTGCAAAGCTCCTCTGCTCATGGAATTTCCCATGCAAGAATACTGGAGTTGATTGCCATTTCCTTTTCAAGGGGATCTTCCCGACCCAGGGATCAGACCCACATCACTGGCTTTGGTAGGCATATTCTTACTGCTGAGCCAGCAGGGAATCCCCTTTACGAAAAACAGTCAATGAGATTTACCCCTTCCACCACAAACTAGCACATTAAATGTGGCACTAGGTTGGCATCGAGACATAATTGTTTCGGAGAAGGCAATGGTAAACCACCCCAGTACTCTTGTCTGGAAAATCCCATGGACGGGGGAGCCTGGTAGGCTGCAGTCCATGGGGTCGCAAAGAGTTGGACACAACTGAGCGACTTCACTTTCACTTTTCACTTTCATGCATTGGAGAAGGAAATGGCACCCCACTCCAGTGTTCTTGCCTGGAGAATCCCAGGGACTGGGGAGCCTGGTAGGCTGCCGTCTATGGGGTTGCACAGAGTCGGACACGACTGAAGCGACTTAGCAGCAGCAACAGTACTCAGAAGTGTCATTAACTCCCAGGAATAAAGGGTCAGAGATCCTAAAATAGATCAAAGGCTAAAGAGACTAGGAAGCCTTCTTAGCTATAAACCTGAGATAGCATAAGGCAGAATCTGCATTCTTCATTTGTATGAAATTTTTCTGGGATTATTATGACCTTACGTTCTTATAATTTTGGTAAGACTCAATATTCCAGCATGGATATAGCTATTTCTTGGTTTTATTTGAATGTTTAGTGAAGTGTAAACTTATTTCATGTATTTTTTTTTTACAGAAATGTATTGATCTTTATTAAATCCAGGTAAGCGTTATAGATGTTTAAAAAGCAACTGTCCAGCAATGCTTCATTTAAATGTCAGGAGGCAGTTGTCTGTCTCTGTGACTCTCAATCTTTCAGGAGGTAGACCCAACTGAAGACTGGAAAAGAAAAAATAACACACTCGAAACTTTCTTTGATAGAAAATTTGCTTGCAGTATTCATTAGTTGTAAAAATGTATGAAAAGGGAAAAATGAACTCTATATAGTCAGTAAAAAATGAAAATCAAGAGGTACAGTAAATTGAGGGGCTAAGTACATTAGAAAGAACTTGGATTTTGTTTTACTTATATAATCAGTTAATACCTTTATGTGAGTTCATATTTGCTCTCTTGCTAGGTACTTGTCAAAAGGAAACATGATGATCCAAAGATAACCTTTCATTACAACATACCTTTAAAAGTATTGCCCAATGTTTTGTTATCATTGACTGGGTCTTCCTGGACTATCCTTCTGCCCCCTGCCAAAAAAAATGTGGTTCTAGGTATAATACCACCATCTGTGTGAAGTTTGTGCATTTGTATTCAGTTCAGTTCAGTTCAGATGCTCAGTCGTGTCCGACTCTTTGCGGCACCATGAATCGCAGCACAGGTTGGTGCAAATGTGATTGTGGTTTCGGACATTGAATTTTAAATTTTAAATCAATTTAAATTCAGCCTTCTAAGTCAATTCAGCCTTATAAATAGGCTGAAACACATCTTTTTAAATCAAAATAAGAACGATTACAATCAACACGTTTTTGCCAACGAGAAATAAGTGTGTTCATTCCTCTAGCTTAAAAATTCGTGTTTCGGGATTCAGTGAAATTTTGGAAAGCATCTTCTGCCTCCTGCTGGCTGCAGAAGAGTTTTTCCGTCAAAAAGTTCTTGAGATGCTTGAAGAAGTAGTAGTCGGTTGGCAAGAGTTCAGGTGAATGTGGCGGGTGGGACGAAACTTCACAGCCCAGTTTGTTCAATTTCTGAAGCATCGGCTGTGTGGCGTGGGGTTAGGGGTTGTTGTGGGGGAAGACCGGTGCCTTTCTGTTGACCGCTGCTGGTTGCAGGCGTTGTAGTTTCCTGTGAAGGAGTGAGTAAAAGTTGCCCAGTTGCAGCCACTCTTTGCGACCCCATGGACTGTAGCCCGCCAGACTCCTCTGTCCATAGGATTCCCCAGGCAAGAGTACTGGAGTGGGCAGCCATTCCCTTCTCCGTGCACCTCATCAATGTGCTGAGCATACTTCTTAGATGTAATGGTTTCACTGGGATTCAGAAAGCTCTCATGGATCAGACCAGCAGCAGATGACCAAACAGCAACCATGAGCTGCTTCTGATGCAAGCTTGGCTTTGAGAAGTGCTTTGGAGTTTCTTGGTTCAACCACTGAGCTGGTTATTGTATAAAATCCTATTTTTGTCACGTGTCATAATCCAATCAAGAAATGGTTTGCTGTTGTTGCATCTAGTAAGAGAATACTAGACACTGCAAAATGGTGATTTTTATGATTTTTGGTCAGCTCATGAGGCACCCACTTATCAAACTTTTTCACCTTTCTAATTTGCTTCCAAGGCTGAATGACTGTAATAGTCATTCACTGTAATAGTCAACACTGAGTCTTTTGGCAGCTTCTTGTGTAGTTGTAAGAGAATCAGCTTTGATGATGGCTCTCGGTTGTTGTCAACTTCTGATGGCCGGCCGTTACACTCATCTTCAAGGTTCTCGTCTCCTTTGCAAAACTTCTTGAACCACCACTGCACTGTACGTTCATTAGCAGTTCCTGGGCCAAATGGGTTGTTGATGTTGCGAGTTGTCTCTGCTGCTTTACAATCCATTTTGAACTCCAATAAGAAAATCGCTCAAATTTGCTTTTTGCCTAGCATCGTTTCCATAATCTAAAATACATATAAAATAAATAATTAGCAAAAAACATAAAGCAAGAAATGAGCTTTAAAATGATGTGTAACATAACCATATTTATTTAAGAATATATTCCAATATTAAATGGCAAATTTCAACAGTGCAGAATTGCAGATTACTTTTGCGTCAGCCTAATATAATGCTGCAAGCGCATTTCATAGCAGACATGAGAAGCCAAATTTGATAACTGTATAAATATATTTTGGTTAGCTGTCTTTCTAACTACATAGAATTATGAAATGCTCTTTGTGAGGTGTGATCTTGCAAACTACACAGGTTATATTCCGCCATGACACCCTGCAGGGGCTGGGTTTAATTCTGGACCCTTTTAACCCCTCATGATTGTCAAATAAACACATCTTTGGTATGACAGGGGCTACACAGATGGCCAGGATTCCTGCATCCATTCAGCTGACAACTTTGTGTACCACTCCAGGCTGGGTGTCAGCTGGGTCCTTGGGCACGTGAGGTGAACTTGGAGAAGACAGGCAGGAACCAGCAGGTGTGCTACCGCTGAGTCTACACAGGCTGGGCAGAGTGTGCCACGGAGGTCTCTGCTCAGCACTCACCACTCCCTGCACTAAAGGGGCTGGGAGGCGGGTCAAGACTAGGTACCAGCTGAGCTGGGCCTTGACTGCTGAAGTCCAAATCTAAAGCTGTTTTTCACTATAGCTTTTGAAACGTACTGCCCATATGAATTAGGTGACTTGTCATTTTTTAGGGAAACCTTTATTACACTCCCACTTTGTATGCATATGGAAACAGTGCAATGGAAAGCATAGTCAGGGCCTGACTTCGCATCCTGGTTGCCACCTAATAGCCACTTGACCTTTCTGGACTAAAGATGAAAAGGGATACTGAAATATGCGAGGTGTGTTGGTTCAGGGCATGAAATGAGGCGACCGATGCAATGATCATTATCACTCCCTCCTCTTCCCTTAGCGCACCAAAGCTGAATACCTTAAAAAAAGGTATTGTATTTTGAAAGGTGCCTGATGCAATCAAGAAAGAAGGCAAGGCTAATGACAGAAGAATGAGAGTGACTCACCTTAGGCACTGTTTATTGTTTCTGGACTAAGTGCTTTCTTTACATTTCCCCATCTAATTCAGTAATTTAGTCTTAGGGGCTGTTTCATCCCCACTTTACAGATGAGAAAAGTGAGGTGAGAGCAGTTCCATAACATGAATTAACTCTGCCAGTCTTGTTCCAGAGCTCTTAACTGTCAGAACGGAGCTTCCGAAGAGGACAGTGAGACACTAATAACAGCACCTCATCCTTTAAGGAACACTTCTGTGTACCTTGGTATGTTTGTTCCTCATAAGGAAAAATAGGAGATGGCTAGAAACGGGGTTCGTAGAAGGCGATGGCGCCCCACTCCAGTACTCTTGCCTGGAGAATCCCATGGATGGAGGAGCCTGGTAGGCTGCAGTCCATGGGGTCGCTGAGTCAGACACGATTGGGAACTTCACTTTCACTTTTCACTTTCATGCACTGGAGAAGGAAATGGCAACCCACTCCAGTGTTCTTGCCTGGAGAATCCTGGGGACGGCGGAGCCTGGTGGGCTGCCGTCTATGGGGTCTCACGGAGTCGGACATGACTGAAGCGACTTAGCAGCAGTAGCAACAGCAGCAGAAATGCGATTAGAAGACTGATGGGAGGTGACTTGCTCAGTGTTACTGAATCCATCCGTGGCTGAATTGGTGCAAGAACGCTTCCTGCTTGATAATCTTGTGTTTACAGGATGAAGGTAGATCAGTGCAGAAATCCTTTTAATAAGTGAATGCTGTTAAATGCTTCAAATACGGAACAGACTCAGGGAGGTTGCATGCATTGTTCAAAGTGTCACATGTCACTGTTGCCAGCATAATTAGAAAGGGCACGTGAGCCTCAGACCACACCGCTTCTGAGCAACCCAAGTAGAAGGGCTAGGAAGGACCAGTGCAATCTGTCTTCCAGTCCCCTGGCTAGGGTGCCTCCTCAGGCCGCCTCCTGGCTTCTGAAGCTGTCATGGAAGAGCAGCCCTGGAGCAGGTTGCTGTGAGCACTTGCTGTGAGCCCCGGTTGCCTCCTGCTGCAACCAGAAGGGAGATGATAAGGGGCCTGTGTGGCGAGGATGGTATGGGCCGCCTTCTTCCCATGCTAATCATGCTTTCTGCAAATTGAAGGCTCAGCGCAATTTTAGAGAAAGCAAGAGAGAAAGGAAACCAAATATGGTTGGGCCAGGAGCCTTTTGGAATTATGTGGTGTTCTACCCTGTAGCTGGAGATTCAGTTTCAGATGCCTGTGATTATGGCCTTTGCAAACAGTTGTCAGAGAAATTCGTAAGACTTCCAAAGGCTGCGGAAGAGCAGATGTGGCATTAAATTTCAAGCGCAGTTACTCCTAATAGCTTACATGTGGACCTGGAGTGTCCAGGATTCAGGCCTGAGTCCCTGTGACCAGGAGGTATGGGATGTTGAGCAGAGGTGTCAGCATTTTCTGGTGGTCTTTTCCTGTTATGTCACTTATTCCCGGCCCACAGACCCTTACCAGTGGGAGAACTCTTCCATAACAGCTAGCTCACAGCGCCTAACACTGTCATCCCTTTGTCCTGTTTAATAAGAAGAGACAACGTGACTTCTTTGCCAACAGGCGTCAACCATGCCAGCAGATAGACTGTGGAAAGTGTGAGTCTCTGTGCTCAGTCGTGTCCAACTCTTTGCAACCCCAAGGACTATAGCCCACTAGGCTGCTCTGCCCATGGAATTTCCCAGGCAAGGATACTGGAGTGGGGAGCCATTTCCCACTCCAGGGGATCTTCCCAACCCAGGGATCAAACCTGCGGATTGGCAGGTGGATTCCTTACTGCTACTGCCACCTGAGCCTCTATCAGTTCAGTGCAGTCGCTCGGTCGTGTCTGACTCTTTGTGACCCCATGGACTGCAGCACGCCAGGCCTCCCTGTCCATCACCAACTCCCAGAGCCTGATGTCCATTGAGTTGGTGATGCCATCCAACCATCTCATCCTCTGTCGTCCCCTTCTCCTCTTGCCTTCAATCTTTCCCAGCATCAGGGTCTTTTCCAATGAGTCAGTTCTTCGCATCAGGTGGCCAAAGTATTGGAGTTTCAGCTTCAGCATCAGTCCTTCCAATGAATATTCAGGACTGATTTCCCTTAGGATGGACTGGTTGGATCTCCTTGCAGTCCAAGGGACTTTCAAGAGTCTTCTCCAACACCACAGTTCAAAAGCATCAATTCTTCGGTGCTCAGTGTTCTTTATGGTCCAACTCTCACATCTATACATGATTACTGGAAAACCCATAGCTTTAACTAGACAGACCTTTGTTGGCAAAGTAATGTCTCTGCTTTTTAATATGCTGTCTAGGTTGGTCACAGCTTTTCTTCCTAGGAGCAAGCATCTTTTAATTTCATGGCTGCAGTCACCATCTGCAGTGATTTTGGAACCTAAGAAAGTCTGTCACTGTTTCTGTTGTTGCCCCATCTATTTGCTATGAAGTGATGGGACCAGATGCCATGATATTCATTTTTTGAATGTTGAGTTTTAAGCCAGCTTTTTTGCTCTCCTCTTTCACTTTCATCAGGAGGCTTCTCAGCTCTTCCTCACTTTCTGCCATGAGTCTCTATGGCCAACTTAAATTGGCTGTGCAACAGACATTGTCCCGTTGTTAGCGGAGTTTGAAGTATTCAGCCTTGCCTTGTTTAGTATTTCTTTTCCACAGTTCAAATGGCAAGGACTTTAATGACTGTAGGAAATACCTTTATTTTATTATTAATAATGAAGGTCAAGATCAAAAGGATAAGGTGTAATTATAATAAACCAGCAGTTGTTCTTTTTGAAGCAAAAGCTGCTAGGTTTCTCCTTATCTCCAATAAAGAGGTAAGCTTACTGAGTTAAAAAATTTGAAGTGTTCATTAGGCAACAAAAATGATTAAAAAGAATATTCTAAGTCTTAGTATATATAAAAAGGATATTCTCATTCTTGTTATATTGAAACACCCTTTTCTAGAGCTTTTCAAATAGTAACTGCTAGAAAACACAGTTTATCCTAGATTAATAAGTGGAGAACCCTAAACTGAGTGGTGGAATAGAATTTAAGGATCAACTCTTTTTTTTCCCCCTATAAAACCTGGACATTTCTGCCATTGCTTTATTGAATGTGTCTGCCTGCTCTGTTGGGGAGAGGAGCCGGGGAGGATGGGGCCTTGCACAGGCTCACCCCTGGAACACTTACACACTCCAAGTGGGAGTCTCTTTGCAGACTTGACTGCCCCAGTGTGTCACTGTTTTGTGGTGACCGAGGAAGCAGAGACAGAGGCTGAGAGCCAGAAGCACCCCAGCTCTGGGAAGCTCCGTGCACTGGGCTGCAGTTCCTGCGTTCAGACGCTGTGGTTCCTCTGTACACTCGGCTTCTGCAAAACCAGATGGGGTAGCCCTCTTCTGTAAATGAGGCAGCAGGAGACTCAAGCGGATGACATGAGCAGCCGCCGCCAGTACTTGCCTACTGCCTCGTTGTTAGGAAACCGTCTCACTTAATCCTCACCGCTGCCCAGTGAGGTGGCACGTTGATGAGCCTGTGTTAGGAATAGCCGAGCTCTTAGAGGTTTGAGTCACTTGCCCCAGGGAAAGGAGACCGAAAGGGCAGCTTGTGACCGCACGTGCTAATTATGTCCCCACACTGCAAGTAGTGAAGCCGGTACTTACCCCCAAGAGTCTGCCCTCCAGAGTTGATGCGGTTCCTTCTCCTTAGCTCCTTCAGAGAGGTACAGCCTCGGATGAAAATGGCCTTTCCATCCCTTCCACTTGAAGCTCTGACACTGGGAGCTCGTGTGAGAAGGGTCTGACCACAGGCCCCATCGGTAGGTAGCATGGAGTCAATAGCCTGTCTCTGTGATTGTTGTAAGTGATCCAGGGAGACGAACGCAAGGGCTCAGTTCGTCCGCGATGAGGAGGAGGTTTGTTGTTACTACTAAGGTCCTCAGTCCTCTTGAGGTTTGAGTTCTGGAAGATTCTGTCTCCCTTGATGAATGGCTGGGATGTTTCTACGCGGAACACTTTTTTACTCCTGACCCTCTGGTACTGCACACACCCACGGTAGTTTCCTGGGGGCTAGTCTCCAGGGATCACAGCTTTAGAACCTCTTTCATCATCTGTTTCCTATTCATTCCACATACCCCCAGGTTCAAACTTTCAAGATTCTTCCACCTCGCCAAGCCGTGGAGACAGCTGGGCCTCTGGTTCTTGCTCACCCTCATGCCTTTCTAAGGCCAGTGGGACTCATAGTCTCTGTCCAGAGCTAAGCTTTTAATTCATCCTTGAAAGATTTATGGAGCGTTTTTGTCCCAAGCAGAACCAAATGCTTTATATCCCTGTGTGTCACTTAGCCAGGAGTGAACACATTATCCTCTTGTCTCATTTCCTAGAAACAGGTAGAGACAGGCCCACAGGAGGACCTAAGCGCTGAGGTCACACTGCTTCCCTCATTTGCACTGTCAACGAGAAGTACTTCCTGACAGATGCTGCTGTTCTTTTTACCTTTCTCAAGAAGTTTTTCATCCTGGCTGTCTTTGCCTTCTCATTTACTTATGGGAAGCCGAAAGAATATAGGAGGCTCTATTCCTACTTTTTCAGTATTAATCTAAATTTTATGAAAATCCTAAACTGATCAGCTCCGCCCTCCCCAACTGAAATCTCCTTGAGCTTAAAATGCCGTCTCCTTTTTCAAAGTCGCCCTTCTTAACGGCTTGCCAAGAGTTCAGAATCATTTGGGCTGGATCATTTCAATATAAACTAAGACTAAAGATCTCTTATTTATCATCTAGAAGAAAAGCCATTTTTGAAACTGTCATTCCTTTCAGAAAAAACGGAGAATGAAAAACTAAGCCATTGATATGACAGAAAAAATGAAAATTTGATGGAATGGGGAAAAAATAAATTCCCTTATTTTTAATTGTAGGGCTTCTGTTCATGCAAAGTGACCCAGGAATAAAGAAGTAGCCAGTTTGAGTTGAGCTAGATAAAGATGAACAAAAAAGTTGAAAACCATTGAGTTATTTGCCTTCTCATTTCCTTTTATTGCGAATGGAATGGGCTTTTCAACCAGCATCTTCCTTCTGATTATTACAGATGAGGAAGCTTCAGGGATTTGCCTGATCTTTTACTTTACCTGAAGATCCCTGTCACAGTCCTTGATTAGATATGCTAAGCTGGAACATAAATAAAGTATTAAGTGAGATTCTAAGAGCAGTTTTTTAAGACTCCTACTAATCAGTCAGCCCCCTCAGTTAGCCAGTGTAAGTCACGCATTATGGTAGGCATTTCGACTTGGCTCGGTCCTGAAATCTGAAATTATTAACTGCGGCTCTAGTAGTTGCTCTGTTCTGACCCATGGTACAAGGAAATGGCCAGAGAGTAAAATGGCAAAATCCCTGAAGCTGGGACCCTTCATAAGCCTTTTTGCTTTGTTTGAGGCCAGTTTTCATCTTTTTTTTTTTTTAGTGTTAGCAGCTCAGTTGTGTCCAACTCTTTGTGACCTCATGGACTGTATAGCCTGCCAGGCTCCTCTATCCATGGAATTCTTCAGACAAGAATACTGGAGTGGGTAGCCAGTCCCTTCTCCAGGGGATCTTCCCAAGCCAGGGATCAAACCCGGTCTCCTGCTTTGCGGGCAGACTCTTTACCATCTGAGCGACTCAGATGCAAAAGGATGGAGGAAGTAAATTACACTTTGGTACTGAGATTTGAGTTAATCTTTAGCATTATACCAAGTGTGCCTTCTCAGAACGGTCTGCATGAAACACAGCTTTCGTGAGTGAGCATTGCCCCAGATCATAGCATCTAGGTAGCAGAGAGCTGGCCCTGGAGTCTCTGAGCCCTCACAGTGCTCATGTATGTTATTAATGGATCTCATGATAATTTTGCCTTGTTAGAGGACCTGTGGGTAAGAAAAAGCATGATACCGGAAACCTAGCATGTAAGGCGGAGTGGAGAGTAATGATGTCGGAAGCCTTGTACTAAATGATTCCTGGAAGGTGGTTCCCAGAGGAAATTGGCAATGAAGTGAAGCTGTTCATATCACCCCTTGATCTCTTAGTGGAAGAAGGTACCCCAGGTGGAGGAAGAAGCCTCTGAAATATATATGACCCAAGCCATTCCCAAATGGGGATAAATGTTCTGTACTAAATGATTCCTGGAAGGTGGTTCCCAAAGGAAATTGACAATGAAGTGAAGCTGTTCATATCACCCCTTGATCTCTTAGTGGAAGAAGGTACCCCAGGTGGAAGAAGAAGCCTCTGAAATATATATGACCCAAGCCATGTCCCAAATGGGGATAAATGTTTCTATTTGAAATGGAACTGCCAAAAGCTCCATACCAGGAATCTTCTTTCTTACAAAAAAAATGAAATTATCAACTATTCCCTGGTTGTGGGCGATCAATTCCAAACCCTGCTAGAGAGAGTCTGAACTCAGCCTCATTTGGACTAGTTGGCAAAAGAGAAAAAAAAGGTCTTACTCCTCCTTCTTTCTGCCCCTTAGGTCATAGATTTTTCCTACTCTCTCATTGCTTTTGAAAAACTCCTTTTTCAAATAATAACATTTGAAATATTTGAAGTAATGTTGCTTTCATTCTTTCTGTGATTGATGTCTTGTCTTTGTCACAAAGGTTATGTGCTGGCATTCCTATCTTTACATTGATCCTGTAAAAAGGTGAAATGCAAACCACCATGCCAGAGAAGCAACATAGTTAATGTCTTTGTGATGCTGTCCAAGCTCTTGAGAAACTATTAGAACTGGATTATCTTGGTGTTTGCCAGTTGAGGTCAAGCCAACAACTCTACTTGTCTTTCTTTCCCAGAGGGCACGACAAGAAAAGACAGAAAAGTTCAAGGAATTAAAAACAGAGCTTTCATTAGGCTAGCATTTGAGGTCAGGTAAACATCTCTTTCGAGTTTCATTGAAAAATTCCAGGAGGCCAAGGGCAAAATCTCCAGAAGACTTGTTTCAAGGAGTATAGCTCAGTGGAATTTAAAATAATTTAGGAAATTTAGGAAACCTGAGTATGACATTTCTTAGGGGACATTTAGAAAAACAGAGAAGGAAAAGGACCCCAAACCCCCAAATTTCTTCTCATTTGAAAAGTGTGGAAGCCTGGGAATGATTTTCCAGGGTGACTAGGAGAGACCTCTTCATCGCACACGAGTTTCTTTCCAGAGCCCGCACAGTGTTCATGTATGTCATCGATGGATTGGGTGATAGTTTTGCCTGGTTATAGGACATATAGCTAAGAGGAAGCCTGCTGAGATGGAGAGTAATCATGTCAGACACCTTGTACTGAATGATTCCTGGAAGGTGGTTCTTAAACTTGTGAATTTGAGCCATGAATGCAGACACCCGTGGAGCATATAGGGTCACCTGGGCAAAGAGAACAGCAAAGAACAAATAGCGCAGCCGTCCTTGTAACTCGGGCACACGTCCAGTGTGTGTGGTTTAGCCTATAGCAGAGTTCTTTGCGGTTCACTTTTGTGTTGTTCCAGTTACGAGTTTCAGGGTTCAGATGACATCTTTAACAAGAGCTAAGCTCTTGCTCAACTTTTTTTTATTAAGTTGAAAGCAACAGTCCCCTCTGACTCTGAAGGAAATTAAACCACAAGTCAGATGACCAGTGGAGATTGTGGAATTTCTGTCCCAGAGATCTTCAAAAGCAGAGCATGAAAGTTAGGTCACTTACCTAAGTCTGTTCGGGGGCTAACCAAGATGACACTTTGCAGAGTTCCAAGTTCATAAAACAACTCATGTTAGTATTCTTATGTCCGTAGAACACAAGGAAAATCAGTACTTTGTTCCATTATCTTTTTAAAAACTTATTTAAATTTTGGTGTGTAATACAGTTGATTTAACAACATTGTGTTAGTTCCAGGCGTACAGCAAAGTGACTCAGTTATGCATATACATGTATCCGCTCTTTTTCCCTTTGGATTCTTTTCCTGTATAGGCCATTATAGAGTATGGAGTAAGTTCCGCGTGCTACACAGCAGATTCTTAGTAGTTGTCTATTTTATTATATAGCAGTGTGTATATGTCAGCTCCAGTCTCCCAATTTATCCTTCTGTTCCACTATCTTTTGGCTTCTTAAAAATGTGTTGACTTTTCCATGCCCTGGAACGACTGTGTCTCTCATTCATGTTGTAAGGCTAATGTTGCTTGTGGAAATTTGGGAGTGAGTAGGAGGGAGGAAGGAGGAAGTCCTTTTAGAAGATGACATTCGATCTTTTCAGAGGATGGCACTGGGAGGTCACTTGGCTTCTACAGAGCTGGCTTGCCTGAGCATATTAACAAACTCCCCAAAGAGCGGCGTTTAGCTTGAGGGCACTTCCTGTGAGGAACTGTTGCTTTACTAAATGATCAAGCTTGCTGGCTTTAAACAGTCTATAAAATGAGAAGAGGTTGGTTGGTTCATTGTCATTGGAAGCTGTTAACTTTACAAAGTTAAGAAGATAGTCGGAAACAAGGTTTTTAAATCATCTAGCTCCACTGTGAGTCCATAATGACAAAAATGAAACAGTCAGAAAGTTGTCTTGTGGCATGCCAAACCACAGTGAGCGTTGCTCTTGATGACTTGATGAATTCCCAGTGTCCCCGGGGCCCTCTGCTCTCTGCAGACTGCATCCAGCTCTAGCCCACCACGTGGTGATGGAGCCTCCCTCCCGCCTACTCACCTTAAAGAGACACTGTTGAGCATCTGTAAAAAAAAGAATTAGTTTCTTTAAAAATGGAAGAAGTTACAAGCCATTAAAGGTGCTGAGCAGACGGGAAAACAAAAGGTAAAATTGGAAGGATTTTGTGTGTGTGTGTGTGTGTGTACCAGTAACTTGTGAAAACCTTTCATTCTTTTTAGTGAAAATTTAACAGTTTTAGGAAGGCTAATGTCCTGTGTGACTCTGTTTCCTAAAATTGTCCAGTCAGTGTAGCATGGATTCAATACATTCCTAGGGACCTAGAAACGAAAATATACTGCCTTCCCTTTGTTTACTTCTCTTTGTCTCTTTGGTTTGTCTTCTTCTCTTGGATAGGCAAAAGTAAAGGAGAGAACGCTAAGTTATAACATTTGGTTTCAGTGCTGTTTTCTTGTTCCATTTTAAAAAGGACATCTCCATTAAAGTAAGACCCTGTGTTTTGAGTTGTTTCTCTCTTTTAACTTTCCATTCATTTGAAGTTGGCTCTGCCTTGTGGTGGTTTTCCAGATGTTTGTTTATTTACAGTGAAACCCTTTCTTTCAAATGAAATCTTGTGTTTAACTTGAATATATGAAACAGAGAAAATACAGCTGTTCTTGGGGTCTCCCCTCAGCCTCCTCCCGTCTCCTGGTGCCTGAGGCACAGGGCCCGGGTGGGCACCCCAGGGCCCGAGGAACCTGGTTTTTAATCCCTTGGCATGAGCACAGGACTAGGAGAGAGTATACAGTTTGCTGACCTCCAGCTTTGCCACCCAGACATTTTTTCCTCACTTCACTTCTCTAAGTTCCCTGCTTGAAAAAACAACGGCTTTGTATCCGAGCATCCCTGAGGTTCTTTCTGCCCTCCTAACAGCCAGCAGTTCTGAAGTGTACACAGAGCTCTGAGGCAGTGAAAAGTTCAGTGACTGAGGAATGCAGACTCCGGGAACGGGAGACCTGGCTCAAGGAAGGATTGTCCCGTGCCCGCGGGAAGGGTTCATGTAAAGGAGAGCACAGGAACCAGAAGTCAGGCAGCAGAAGAAATGTCTCTGAAGAGAGTGTTTTCTGGAGATTGCAGTGAGGCATCCTCTGACACACGGGCACGGGGGCCAGGTGGGGGTTGCTGTTTAACCACTGACTGCAGTGCTAAGCCCTTGGCTATTAGAGCTTCCCAGGCTAAGTGGTTAAGAATCCGCCTGCAAATGCGGGAGATGCAGGTTCCATTCCTGCATCTTGGAAGATCCCCTAGAAGGGGAAATGGTGACCCACTCCAGTAGTCTTGCCTGGGAAATCCCATGGGCAGAGGAGCCTTGCGGGCTACGGTCCACAGGGTTGCAAAGAGTCAGACGCAACTGAGTGGGTAAGCACACATGCCCACACTGGGCTGTTGACAAATAAAATGATGTTCCCGCACTAGAGAAAATTCTGTCCTGTCACTGTGTGCGTGTGCGTGTGCGTGTGTTAGAAAATGCTCTGAGGTCTAGTTTAAAAATCTGCAGCCAGTTAACACGTTTGGTTAAGAGAATGGGGATGGTGCGGCCAAGGTCAGGGTTCAGTCATTCACTCGTGGGCCAGCTAACTGGGCAGGGCTCTGGAGCCAGACTGTACTTTTAACCCTGACCAGCTGCTCCTCACATGTGTGCCAGGGGTCACAGGGAGGGTCAGAGAGCCTGGAAGGATTTCTGAACTCAGCTTTTCCTCCCGGGACCTTGCAGGCAGGTCCTGGTCAGGGAGGGCTTGGTGTTTTATCTTGTGGGTAGGGGATGGGTTTGGGGGAGCACACAGTCTCCATCTTGAACAGCCTTGAAAATCTAAAATACTCTTTGTGAGCCAGGGTCTCAGTGAATTCTGACTGTGGGTCTTTCCAGTTTGAAGACAGAACTTTCAAGGCTAGGTTACAATAGAGATTACTGAAATAATGCTCTATAGTTCTTGTGACTGCCGGCCTCCTCCTCGTTTGGGAATTGGGAGAAGGGCTGGCATTAGAAAATAGATCTGTTTGTATTTTAACCCCTTGAAGCCCATTGTTCTCTGTAGCTGTTCTCATTTCTTCATTGAAACACCACTTTGTAATTAAAATTGAAAACACTTGGTTTTCATCTGTAAAAGAATAGCGTACAGGAATCTTATGCAAGTTGTTTTTAAAAATATGCTCCAGGGCTCACAGTTCCCCCAGAGAATGGTTCTGTATGAATAGATTTTACTACTAATTAAACACGGAACAGTTTCTCTTGTTTCTTAGCATAAATACAGTCACGTATGAAGCCTACATAGGATTTCATCTTTGCCGAGGGAAGCAGTTAGCTTCAACTGTCATTTGTTTTCTATGAAAGATAGAAAAAACAAGTCATCTGAGCTAAAGTATCTCCAACACTTTTTTTTGAGAAGAGACATGTTCATTTTTGTAAAAATTACAGAAATATAAACCTTGCTGCTGCGGCTGCTAAGTCACTTCAGTCGTGTCCGACTCTGTGCGACCCCAGAGACGGCAGCCCACCAGGCTCCCCCGTCCCTAGGATTCTCCAGGCAAGAACACTGGAGTGGGTTGCCACTTCTCCAATGCATGAAAGTGAAAAGTGAAAGTGAAGTCGCTCAGTCGTGTCTGACTCCTAGCAACCCCATGGACTGCAGCCCACCAGACTCCTCCGTCCATGGGATTTGCCAGGCAAGAGTACTGGAGTGGGTTGCCATTGCCTTCTCCAAGTATAATCCTTACGTACGTCTTAATCTCTGCACCAACCAATCCTCTCTCGAGCCAGTGGTGAAAATGCGTGTAAAAGTTATAATTTTAAGACATCTGTTGGTTTTTATCCCCAGAATTAATTTGTTTCAGGCCAGTGGCTTCCAAAGTGTTTGTTTTAATAGTGAGTGCTTTCAACAAACAAAATTTTCAGTGGAATTTTAACATTAAAAAAAAAAAGATAACCGCAGAGACACTGAGGTCCTGGCTGGGGACGCCCTCTTTCTCCTCTGCCCCGCCAGCGACACCCCAGGGCCCCGCGCCGAAGGACCCTCTGCAGCTGCGCTGGGGGCCGGCGCTTCACCCAGTTGCTTCAGCGGGTGTGTGTGTCGGTGTTGGGCCTCCCCTCGCCTCCTTGACTGACTCTTCTGAATGGCACACTCCTGGTGACGTCTGTGTCCCCAGCACCAACTCTGGGTGCTTATTTTTAGTTAAGCGACAGTTAGTCACAAACTTAAAAGCAAACCACCTAAACCAACCAGTGATTTTTTTTTCCTGTCCTGAAATTGGACCTTTCCACTTGACTCATCTTTTGAGTTTGGCTCAAATGCCATACTTGTGACTCCTTTTTAGTCTGTGCCAGGAAGTTTTTCTCCCAGTGAATTTACGTTCAAATCTGTAATAACAGTGCTTGCGGTACGTTAGATGCTCATGTTCACCAACCTGGTAGGAATGAGCTTTTCGTCTTATGCCGCATTCTGAGTAATTGTGTTCCTGACTGCCTGCTTTCCACTGTTGGAATAACACATGATAATACAGCATTAGTTCACACGGTGGGTAATGCTGGAGTATCTCTTAATCAGACTGATTAGACTGGAGTAACTCAGAATGCTACGCAAGGAAAAGAGCCTCCTCTAAATACACAATTCTTGAATCAATGCTTTGAGAGTAGGGCGGCTCTAAGGATTGTCGGTCTTAGTCTGACGAGTTGTTTGTATATTGCAAAGCATTTTTCGAGCACCTTCTGTCTAGAGTAATTTGGCTAAGCCTGGAGGAGACAGACCAGCTATTTCACTTGTACTCACTCCTTTAGTGTGCATCCCTGTAAGGTAGATGCTGTTAATTCTATTTCTTTTTTAACTATACGATAGTCAGCTCTTCCCTTACTCTGGGATAACCTCACCCTTAACTATGACTTCAGTCACTCCTGATAATTTCCCAAATTCTGTGGACTGCTCTAAACTCTTCAGTTCCTGCACTTTGCCTCCTGGCATCCCCCCTAATTGGCCACCTAACCAGTTATGGTTGGCCCTCCATACCCCTGTGTTTTGCATCCACAGATTCAACCAGCCTTGGGTTAAAACCTGCCAATACAGAGGGGGCAGCTATACTTCAGACTTGACAAGCCTCAAGGAGCAGATGGAGGCGACCGTCATGTGATCTCCTTTTCCCCCTGAGTTTCTTGTCTTGATCCAGACATTACCATCTTCCTCTACGTGTGTTATCAACCGACACTAACTCACTCGGTCTCAGGTGCTAGTCCAGATATTAGGTGTCCATGTAGCACAGACTCAAGCTTTTTCAAGGCTTTGCTTTAATGGAGCTTGCACTTTCATGGACAAACAACTAACTTAAAACAATAAAAAACTATATCTGTACCTATCTATCGGGAGAAACGTCAAGAACCTCAGATATGTGGCTGATACCACTCTAATGGCAGAAAGCAAAGAGGAACTAAAGAGTCTCTTGCTGAGGGTCAAGGAGAGTGAAAGAGCCAGCTTAAAACTAAATTTTAGAAAAACTAAGATCATGGCATCCAGCCCCATTACTTCATGGCAGATAGAGGGGGAAAAGGTGGAAATAGTGACAGATTTCCTCTCCTTGGGCTCTAAAATCACTGTGGATGGTGATTGCAGCCGTGAAATCAGAAGACGATTGCTTCCTGGAAGGAAATCTATGACAAACCTAGACAGTGTTTTAAAAAGCAGAGACATTTCTCTGCCGACAAATGTCGTATAGTCAAGGCAGTGGTCTTCCCCGTGGTCACGTACAGTTGAGAGAGCTGGGCCATAAAGAAGGCAGAGCACCAAAGAATTGATGCCTTTGAACTGTGGTGCTGGAGAAGACTCCTGAAAGTCCCTTGGATAGCAAGGAGATCAAACCAGTCAATCTTAAGGGAAATCAACCCTGAATACTCATTGGAAGGACTGATACTGAAGCTCAAAATCCAGTATTTTGGTCATCTGATGTGAACAGATGACTCATTGGAAAAGTCCCTGATGCTGGGAAAGATCATGGGCAGAAGAAGAGGGCAATCAAAGGATGAGATGGCTGGATGGCATCACCAGTAATGGACATGAACTTGGTCAAACTTCAGAAGATTGTGAGGGACAGAGAGGCGTGGCATGCTGCAGTCCATGGGGTCACAAGGGGTCGGACACGACCGGTCGACTGAACAGCAGCAATACCTATTTATCTAGACGTGTCTGTGTCTACCCATTCATCCTTTTGTATGGATGGCTGTCAGGCAGTGGTGAGACACCTGGAGAAAAATGCAGCAGGGTGAGGGTTCTGGAGACCACGGGATGTGTGTTGTACTCTTCAGCAAGCCTGGCCAGGGAAGGAGGTGGTATTTGCACAGAGACTTGACTGAAGTGAGGGGATAAGCCATATGCGTATCTGTGATCTGGAGGCAGGCCTGACTCACCCTCTGTTAATCCTTGCTACTCAAGGACTGAGTCATAACCGTTTTTTTAATGTTGCCGGAGCCGTAGCTTGTAACTGTTAGCCAGCAGATGGATGTACTTGGACCTGGGAACAGATAAGGAAATAATTATTACCCAGTGTGCTGGGTGTGGCACAGTCATGCCTAGAAGTCTGCATGGGCTCTGAGAAGAAGCATATGGGAAGAAGGCAAAGGTAAGAGTACGTTTAGAGTTGGTCTCGCAGAAGATTTACACTTGAGGTCGGTCTTGAGTGGAGTTCCACATGTGGAGTTGGGGGGTGGGGGCATATAGGGGTAAACAGGGACTGACTTGGAAGACATAGCATCAGATTTGGGGTCAAACCAGCCCACCAAGAAGGCAAGCACAGCACTGTGACTTGTGATGGGGAGTGGTCAGCAAACTTAGGACAGGTGACCTGGAAATAGGTGTGTGTTCTAAGAGGATAAATTCGTTAATCTGACCTTGAATGCTGTCCTTGGGAAACAATAAAAGGGAGAAGGAATCTTGGGTTTTCCTCTTTCCCCCTTTCCCAGGTAACCCCGCACCAAAAATGTTCCTTCCCTATATCCCCCTTATCCTGTGTCCTTTTCTGATTTTTAAAGACAGCTTCAGCAAGGATTCGTTATGGGAGGCTATTGCAGAAGCCTCTGACAGCTTCACTGGAAGATCAGTCATTATGTGTTTTAAGAATAAACTCTGCTGTGTCGTGCCCCCAGGAAGGGACCTGGTGATGCCTGGAAGCTCGAGGGAAGGGAGGCGGGGCTGACCTTTGCTTCTGACCCAGGGTGAAGCTGTCTGGGAGGAAGGACAGGTTGTCTTTCTTAAGTGAAGGGACATGGGCTCTGGGGTCACCCTGGTTCTGGACACTCACTGGGAATGGGATGAATGTGCAGTGGGGACCCTGCTGGAACAATCTGGTGTCTTCCATATGCAGCTTTGGCATGATTTTGGTTTTACTGTGTTTGCCTTCCTTTGCTCTAATTTGTCAGGGCAGGTTTCCACCACCTCCCACTTTAAGTTTTGTTTGGAAGACTTTATACAGTGATTCCATGACAAGAATTCTGGTGTATGTAATCGTTTTTATTCTTTAATACCAAATCTTTGCATTTCTTTGTGGCACGCAGGTTCACCTGCTCAGGTAAGCAGAGCTGGTTGATGAGCTCAGATTGTCAGCATGTTTCCTTCCATCCCTCCCTGGAGTGCAGCTGCTGGGCTTCCTTCTTCCTTGAGGGCTGGTGGTTGTCATAAGCAGGCCTTGTTACATGGCTCCTCTGCCGAGGAGTGTTCTGTTCAGTTCAGTTCAGTCACTCAGTCGTGTCCGACTCTTTGCGACCCCATGAATCGCAGCTCGCCAGGCCTCCCTGTCCATCACCAACTCCCGGAGTTCACTCAGACTCACGTCCATCGAGTCAGTGATGCCATCTAGCCATCTCATCCTCTGTCGTCCCCTTCTCCTCCTGCCCCCAATCCCTCCCAGCATCAGTCTTTTCCAATGAGTCAACTCTTCGCGTGAGGTGGCCAAAGTACTGGAGTTTCAGCTTTAGCATAATTCCTTCCAAAGAATACCCAGGGCTGATCAGTGTTAGGATTGACTTTTATTAATGTTATACTGTGTGAGATTTAGTGCCATCATAAGCTTCCTAAAGAATATTTTATCAAAGGTTCATGTCCCCTTTGCTTTGTTGTGATATGGATTTTTACAGATTTCTCGAAATGTTTGTTCCTGAAACTGATGAAAGCTGTGTTGTACGGTTTTCATTCAGTTAATGTTTGAAGTGACTTTGTCCTCCAGCCTTCATTCAGAGGGGGTCCTCACTCGTGCCCTGGTGTCCCTGTCTGTGGTGTAAATGAAGATCCTTTTCATTGTCTCTGTACCACCAAAATCCCGTTACCTGCTCACTAAGGTCCAAGGTTTAGCAAAGCTCAAAGCCTTTGATTCTGAAGGCGGAAGTTCAGGTACTAATGCCAGCAGTGACCCACGTACATTGTGGTGTAAGCCACAGTTCCCAGCCCTTCCTGCAGTCAGGGTCTTGGGGGCGCACCAGCCCTTCCTGCAGGGTCTTGGGGGCGCAGTGCCAGCGCATCTAGGCAGACGGTTGCTAGCAGCACATGAGAGGAAGTCCTTTCCTGGAAAGTAGCAAATACAGCCTCGTTTTGGTCCCTCCAGTGCCTGGCAGATGCCTCCCCAGGTGCCCAGTAATTTCTGGGTGGAGAGTGGATAAAATAATGAACAGGTAAATGCTTCCATGCACGTGTAAGATAATGAAAAGGGTAAGTATTTAAGCTGGGTTTTCAAAAGCAAACTATCCTATCAGTAGAGCTGTTTTGCTTAGAGACAGTCTCCTTTTCTCTGATTTCTTTCCTGTGTTTTTGGGTAATCACAAATCCTTTAAAGGAAAGGCATTTCCAGAATGGCGAGCTGGCCTGTTCTGATGGTGTATCAACCCTACCCCTCAATGACCTTCACTTCTGTGATGGCGATGCCATGTGAGGATTTTCGAGAAGCATTCCTCAGGTCAAACAGGCTCATTCCTGAACTTCACAGGGCTTATCATTGATGGCCAGCCTTGGAGCAGTGTCTTTACTTGCTGTACACATGCCTTGGCCTGTGTGAGTCCATATTACCCTCTTTGGAAAGCTTTTGAATGAGTAGACTTTCTTTATTTTGAGTTTAAATCTTGGCATCTGTTTTTCAGAACACTAGTCTGTTATTACTTAAGGCTTATGCCCAGATTTGGAATGCAGGCTGCTAAGAAATGTCAAACAGAAAGGGCTTGTCAGCACTGATAGTCCAAGTTCGTCATGGGCTGCCTTTTGGCCTGGCGTGTGCCCTGGGCATGCTGTGCTCACCTGCCCACCTGTGATGACCTGGATCTGTCAGTCTGAAATGATCTGTTCTTGAACAAGTGGTTGTTGGGGGTATTTGATGAGGTTTGCTCATTGCCAATGCCTGACTATATTCACAGCTGCTTTTCTCTTGCAAAATGATCATATGCCTATATGCAAGTTTAAAAATTAAACAAGAATATTAAGAGTAGTTGTCACTCAGAGGAGAGTTTTTCAGAATTAAGGAGCTCTTTAATTATGCACACCCTCCTCCACCACCTGTATTCTAAGGATATTCCAGGACAGAAGACATTCATGGAGGTCGGTCCAGACACTGATTTTTTTTTCTGCTTTTAATTGGAGGATAATTGCTTTAGAATATCGTGTTGGTTTCTACCATACATTAACACAGATCAGCCGTAGGCGTTTGTCTGACCCCTCCCTCTTGAAACTCCCTCCCATCTCCCACCCCATCCCACCCCTCTGGGTTTTCACAGAGCACCGGATTGAGCTCCCTGCATCACACAGCAAATTTCCACTGGCTGTCTAATTTTACGTATGGTAATGTATATGTTTCCATGCCGCCCTCTCAGTTCATCCCACCCTCTCCTTCCCTTCCTGTGTCCACAAGTCTGTATTCTATATCTGAGTCTCCATTGCTGCCCTGCAAAGATATATGTATGTATATATATATATATCAGTCCTGGAATATATATATATATATCTCTATCTCCATATATATGCATTAATATATGATATTTGTCTTTCTCTTTCTTACTTCACTGTGTATAATAGGCTCTAGGTTCATCCACCTCATTAGAACTGAGTCGAATGAATTCCTTTTAATGGCTGAGTAATACTCCATTGTGTACAGGTACCGCAACTTCTTTATCCATTCATCTGTCGATGGCCCTCTAGGTTGCTTCTGTGTCCTAGCTGTTGTAAACAATGCTGCGATGCAGACAGCTGGTGTGTTGAAAATGTGCCCACCGAGGACCGCCCTGCGAGGCCAGTGTGACCATCGCCCCCTGTTCTTCCACGCCCTTTGTGTCCTCTGGTGCCTCTGGGGCTTTCTCCTCCTTCTGGAATCCTGCTGTCACCTCTGCCTGATCACCTTCTCCATCCTATAAACCCACTGTTCTGTCTTCCCTTTTTCTGATGATCTGTGGGACATTTTCCTAATGCAATCATCCATTGGTTTACACAGTAAACATTCCTGAAATGTGCCCCCTGCCTTGTGCTATGCTCAGTGTAGGAGATAAAATCCCAGTAAGCTAGAGTTAATTTTCTTCACAAGGAGCTCCTGGTCTGGTAGATTTATAACTGAATGTTGGGGAATGACCGACAGTCACATGAATGGGCATAGCCTGGCTCTGCGTGCATAGTAATAGCAGGCTTGGTGTGCAAACCTGTCGTGTTCAGAGGCAGTCTAATTGAGTCTCACTGGTTGCCGGCTCCTTGGTAGGCTATTCTGTGCTACCCAGATATTTTAAACCTTACCCTTTAAGAGCTTCATGTTGATGTCAGGACTTTTGAATTGAGTCATTTCTCCTTCCTTAAGAGTAAAAGGAAGCTTCTGTGATGAACATTTGGCTTATAGTCTGTGAGGTCTTTGAAAACTTGAACTTCAGTCATTCCCTGTGTGGCTGAGTGATGGGGCAGGCATTGCAGAGGTTCAGGTTCCCAGCATTTCACATGATTTAACACAGTCCAGCCTTTGGCAATCTGCCACCCTCTCTACTTGGTAGACAGGTTATGAAATTTGACACTCTTACATCTTTCTTGGAAAACCTTGTAAGTTCAGCAGTCCTTCAACGGCTGACCCATTTCTGTTGAATTCCTGTTGTCAGACCCAAGTGTGAGGTTATCTCAGACCTGTTGTCAGAATAGTCAGTGCATTTCATTGACTTTTTTTAAAAAAACTATCAGCCTAGTCCTTGAATGACAGTTTATACTTTGAATGCAGAAACTGGACACTGCTCTTTGTGTTTACTACGCTGCCAGCAACTTTCCTTAAAATGTGAACCGAATTCCCCAAGCATGTATTATATCAACATAGCACAGTAAAGTAGGATTTGGACAATTCCTTTAGCTGACACGTGGAAGCAGAGCCTTAGAGAAGTGTGTCTACCAAAAATACAGAGAGCTTCTTTAGTGAGCTAGGAGGGATGCTTTGTGAAATAGGTGGTTCAGACGGTAAAGTGTCTGCCTGCAATGCGGGAGACCTGGGTTCAATCCCTGGGTCGGGAAGATCCCCTGGAGAAGGAAATGGCAATCCACTCCTGCACTCTTGCCTGGAAAATCCCATGGACGGAGGAGCCTGATAGGCTACAGTCCATGGGGTCGCAAAGAGTCGGACACGACTGAGCGGCTTCACTTTAGCATATTTTGCTGTCAGCTAATCTGCTTTAGGATTCCCCTCCAGGCTTCACATCTTTGGTGCCATCATCGCCCCTGTCCTTGATAAATTAAGTATGAGGGTTTAAAAGCATCATGTCTCGGTTGTTGCAATGCTTCTTGGTTGGAAAGACACTGGACCTGGCAGTCACAGGTCCTAGGTTGGAGCCCAGATTCTAGCATTTACTGTGTGGTTCAACTTAAGTTGTTCAGATTCCTACTCTGTAAAGTGGGGATGATAAATAAGGTCTGCTCCCACCCCAGCTCCAGCGACCTCTGCTCCTACTGCGGATCAAGTGAGCAAATGAATTGCAAAGTGTTCTGTAACTTACGCAGTGCTCTGCTGTGGGAGCCCCATTCTCGCCAAGGATGGGTTTTGTGAACTCGCGCAGGGTCCCTGAAATGCCTCTTTCTGCCAAGGACAGTTACTGAGGCTTTCCCTTCTACGGGTATCTGTGCTCACAAGCAGCTGCCTCTTCACCCACCCAGGGGCAGCCTGGACCTCTCTGGGACAGCTGTTTCTGATGACATTGTTTCTTCAGTTAAGCTGAAACCCAGCCTCCTAACTTCCAAGATAATTTACACTTCTTGGTTCTAGTTTTACAGAGTAACACGAAACAGTTCAAATCAGTACACATGTCCAGTTGTAGAAATGTATAACTGAGAAGGGGTCTTAAACTCAGCTTCCTGTTTTTGGCAATTCAATTCAATAAATAAGAGCTGGGGCCTGTCACGTGGGTGCTGGCTCCAGCTCTGAAGGCGGCTATTGTTTCTCCTCCTGATCTCCGGAAGTGGAACCAAAGGGCAGGGGACCAAATGGGGATGAATGGGAAACAAGAACTTTTAACTCCTTCATGTGCAAAATATAGTGGTTTAATTTTTTCTTTTTTTGGAATTATTGCTAGAAGAATAATACCTGCATTTATTGGGCTAGGAATAATTGAAATAGCTCAGTGGACTATTAATCTGCAAAGTGGACTTACTGATGAGCAGTGTGACTTTGAGGAAGTCAGTCATTACTCTTCAGAATTAGTTTTCCTCAGGTTTAAAATGGGACTAAAATTTTCTGCACTGCCTATACTATATTGCTGTTAGATATGATAATGTATGTGGATTCAAATATTCACTTCTATACGCCGTGTAACTCTTGGAAAATTCTTTAAACTTCTCTTTGTCTGCTTCATCTTTTAAAAGAGCATTGGTTAGTATCTACTTTAGAGTTTTTGTGAGAAATAAATGAGTTAATTTCCATGAAGTACAATAGAGCAGTGCCTGACAGCTAATGTCTAACACATTAAATATTTTTTATGAACTTTTGAGGGCTCTGTGATATAACATTTTTTAGTCTACCGTGTTTTTTTATAGCATCAAAAAATAAAAATAAACTGTAACATCTTGTTTACCAAGCAACTCTAGTAACAGAATTGGCATCGTTTATCTTTCTTATCACTTTGGTAATTTCACAAGATGTGACTTGGTTGTCAGAAAAGCTTTATCATGATATTGAAAGCTTACTCCCAAATACCTTACTTCTCTGGACCTCAGGCCAGATTTATGTTTTACCGAAAAAGCCCTGATGCTGGGAATGATTGAAGGCGGGAGGAGAAGGGGGCGACAGAGGATGAGATGGTGGGATGGCATCACCAACTCGATGCACGTGAGTCTGAGTAAGCTCTGGGAGTTGGTGATGGACAGGGAGGCCTGGCGGGCTGCAGTCCATGGGTTTGCAAAGAGTCGGACGCGACTGAGTGACTGAACTGAACTGATATATTACCGGAGGTGTTTTTTCTTTGCGGTGTAAGTTTGGAAAACTTTAATTGGGGATTGGGATGGTTTTAGGGGCGCTAGTAGTAAAAACCTTCCTACCAATGCAGGAGACCTAAGAGTCTCGGGTTCGACTTCTGGGTGGGGAAGATTGCCTCGAGGAGCGCCTGGCAACCCAGTCTAGTGTTCCTGCCTGGAGAATCCCCTTGGACAGAGGAGCCTGGTGGGCTACCTTCCAGGGTGTCATAAAGCGTCCAATGCGACTGAGCACGCAGGCTCAACTCTGCTTTCTCTGTTGCTGGCTGTTAGGGCCTCCAGAGTTCTGTCTCAACTGGCCAGAGCTTTGCTTGTGTAAAAATCTCTACAAAAGAGACTTTTAAATGTTATCCTTGATTTGAAAGTGTCCTAATTCAGGTATTTTTGTAACCTGTTTCGCTTTTAGAGATAATGAAACATTGATCAAGAACTTCATTTCTAACAGACCCATTCGTAATAATCCTAGTGGCTTATTTCACAGAAGCTATTTCCAGGTAAAAACACTGATCATGACTTCCCATGATGTTCCCTGAAGGGGTAAAATTAAACTGTGGGAAATGTTTGGAATTTAACTAGTAACTAACTTATAAAGACCCTTTTAAAGAAATCATAACTCCCCTAAGCTATTATATAACAAAAGACCTTATGAGTTCAGAATTCTTTTATGTGTGTATTTTTCTTAACTGAAACCCAAGGAGTATTATTAAGTATCTTCAAGTTTATAACCAAACTAAAATGGTTTCTTTAGACTGAGGAGCCTTTGAGTCCCGTGCTGGCTCTCCAACCTCAGATCCAGTCTGGGTTACTGTTGATGCTGCATCTGTTAACCTGTTATCTGGATGTGAGCTTTTACTCAGATACTGTATTATGTTATAGTCCTACATGGCAAGATTAGGGTAAACATTTTTAAACATACATAAAGCACAGGTTAATTTTATCTGCTAGTCAATTTCTTTTCCAGACTTTTATATTAAGGTATGCCAGATTTCTATTTGGGGAGGTGATGAATAGACTACATAGAGAGAAAGGGGTGCTTTCAAGGGACCACGTGGCAGAGGGAAAAGAGCATGATTTGGAAGCCCTGCTTCTCTATGATACTAGGGAAACTTCTCTGCTGCTTTCATCATGTGTTAATGGACCTGCTCTCTGTCTGCAAAGGTTATAATCTGGTGCCACACAGTCCTGGGTGTACAATAAATTCCCAACAAGTGGCAACTGTGACATTTTATGTTAGAAATTTGTTCCATTTATGTTTTATATTTCAAAGCAATGCTGAATGACATTTTGGTCTATTTTATGATCATTCTAATGGGCTTATAATTTTCTAAGTTTACCTAAAGACTTTGAGAACACCAGAAGGAATACTTGATTTTGAGATAAACTAATCATTAAAAATTCTTCTTCTATTTTCTGTGTTAGAGTTTTAATGACCCTTTTTCCATTTCTGCAGTCATTGACATCCTAGTGAATTTAGCTTTAAAAGAAGTTAGCAGAGTAAGCGAAAAGGATATAAAGTACTGCCAGGATAGAGTCCTCAGTTGTAATTTTCTGTGTCATCCTATAATTCATTTCTGAATTGTCTGGGCCTCTTGTGCTTGTTTATAAAGTACCCTCAGCAGGTTGTGAAGGATGTTGTAAAGCGCGTGTTCATGGACCTTCCTCACTGTCCTCTTAGCTTTTCTAGTTCTCCAGTGGTTTGGATCTTGTGTTAGCGCATCAGTGTTCTTAGGAAGGGGTGGCTTCTTTGTAATAACAAGCAAAACTTTATATGCATCCTGGGGACCTATATTTGAAACATCGCATATTTTAATGAGATATAAAATTGCATGGTAAGTCTTCCTTGTGTGTTTAAAATAGAAAGTAATTCTTTGTTCAATTTGTTTCTCCAGGTGGCATTTTTCTGAAGTTGCTCATTGAGACTTCTCAGCATTCCTACAGATATAATCGGTGAGTCAATGAAATCAGATGCCCTTTCCAGGTGGGTAGCAACTTACTTCTTGAAAGAGGTACAGTGTTTCAAACTTTTGGGCCCTAGTTTTTTTTTATATTTGTTTTTTGCTAGATACACCACTTTGATGGACATACATGAATGTTGTAAAGGACTCTGTAAAGTTTCGTAAATGCTATTAAGTTTAATGTTGTAAATTCCTTACTTCAATCTGACATGGTTTGTGCTGTCACCATTTATAAACAAGTTTCAGGGCTCTTTATAATGGGAAAAGCTGGCTTTAGGTTGTCTTTCTTTTTGAGCTTCTCTGTGGACCATTCACCCTTTGTTATCATTTCTCTCTGAAAGGGGAAGAAGAGATGGCTAATTCAAATTACCCAATTGTATCACTTGAAGACAGCTTGGGTAGAGGATTTGCTTAAATAGAAGTTGAAAACAGTTGACTAACAATAAGTGATTTATGATTAACTCTATAGATTTTAACTTATAAACATCACTTTGAGAGAATATTAGTAACAATACTGAGGCTGAGTAACCTCCCACAAGATGCGTTCAATGAAATCAAGACAGTGGAATAATAATCATCCTCAAAGACTTTGCTCTAGTCTGGTTCTCAGAGGGCAGAGGCCTGGTCAACCTGGCCTACAGGGCAGGTCCCCGACCTCTAGCATCTAATGCCTGACGATCTGAGGTGGAGCTGATGTCATATTAATAGAAGTAAAATGCACAGTAAATGTAATGCATTTGAATCATCCTGAAACTGTTCCCACCCCCACACCTACCTTGGTGCATGGAAAAATTATCTTCCATGAAACTGGTCCCTGGTGCCAGAAAGGTTGGAGACTGCCGCTCAAGGGTCCTTGCTCTTGTTATGAACTTCCGGGTGGGACTCAGGCCGAGGAGCCAGTGCCTGGTATGTATTTGGGACTGACTGGCACCCTGCCCAGGAAGGTCCACTGTGTGCAGGGGATTTGCGGAGTATTTTCACAGATATCATCTCATTTGTGGAAAGGTTATCTTTTTAGTTTTCTTGATTCTGGAGAAGGAAAAATTGCTGTTAATATCATGAATTGAAGTACTGATTTCTCAAATGTTCTTAAAACTGTCCTAAGGACTGCTGGTTGGGTTAGCTGGGGGAGCTTGGCTTGTTTTTCTGGTTCTTTGTTTCTTTAATGGAAACTGTAAGCTCTGATGAGTTACAGAATTATTTGAGAAAAGTTCCTGCTCGTGGGAAAGCCAGGGCTGACCCAAGACAGGTGGGTGTCCTGTTGGCATTTTATCAAGCTGATAATCTTTAAATACCTGCTCTGTATTTATTTAGTGGGGGTGGGAGAAACTGTCTATTAACAAAGACTACTAATGAAAAATAATACCTCTCCCTGAATGTTGAAAATAAGGGATTTATTACCTGTGCTGTTCTGAACCAGGTGTTCTGAAACCTGTTTAAAAGTTGGGTGATAGTAACAGTGTGCCATGCACTGCTCAGGTCCAGGTTTGCAGAGGCCTGCCAGCCAGGCGACATGGAGTTGGTGTGGGGCCTGCTTTTCCTCATGTGGCTCTGCGGGGGAATATTCTCAACAGAGACAGGCCTGTGCCGCTGAGGAGTGTTTATTTCCACTCAGAGGCACTGTCTCTTTGAGTGAAAACAGGTCTGGTTGCCATTTTGCCCGTTATGTAAGGAGTCGAGTGTACCCCCAACTTAAGTGGCTCCGTGTTTCCGAGGTATTCCAATGATGATTTAAGACCCCTCTGTGAGTTGTCAGTCTGGATCAGTGCCAGGCTGGCCTGTTCAGTCCAGCTCCGGGGAAAAGCCAATAACATTCTGCCAGTGCCTTCAACAGCTAAGTTATGTATGCCCTTGAATTCCCCGTCTCTAAAGATTTAACCAGATAAAACCAACCTGCTGTGTACCTCTCTTTTTGTTTTTTGAATTATGGATTCATCCTGTATAAATATATAAAACATTACCAAATCAGGGACATATAAGAACAACCACTCTGATTAACAGCATCTGAATTACAAAGAAATCTGATCCTGCCTTCTGTTACCTATAATCACTCATGTTACATCAGCTTGGTGGAAGGTTTCTCTGAAGCAGAGAGAATCTTTGTGGTTTGGGGAGAGCCTTGACATCGGGAGGCCCTAGGCTGAGACTCTACCTTGGTTGGACACAGATCTGGCTTAGAATTCCAACTGTGGTGCAAGCTGGCCATGTGACCGAAGACAGGCTTCTTTACCTGATGGAACTCTCATCTCTTCATGTGTGGATATGACTTCCTTCCAAACTGGTTTGGAAGATTGAACACAGCAAAGATGGCAATGTGTGTGGGTACACAGTAGATGGCAAGTACCCTGTGCCTGGCTCTTAATACCAGATGTCTTGGATGGAGGGTGGGGAGGTCAGCTCTGCCAGAGAGCTCCCGTGCCCCACTGGTAAAGTGAAAGCTGATCCCCACTCTCTTCTGCCCTGCCTACTCCAGGACAATTATGCAGAGCCTTTGAAAAGTGGGAACTTAGGGTATATGGTTGGAATGAGGGGGTTTCTAATGGCAGGCTTTTTTTTTTTTTCAATCTAGTCAGAATTTCTGAGCTTGAATCCTAGATCTGCACTTTATCATTAGGTATATGACCTTGAATAAATTATTAACACCCTCTCTGGCTCTCATAGGACTGCTGTGAGATTAAATGATTGTGTATAGAGCAGGATGTACGGAACGAGTACCTAGTGAATCTCAAGAAATGTGCCGATAACTTTGCCGGGATCCTTTTAGAAGGGAGGCAGCGAGGCTGACTCAGAAGACTATCCATGGTTTTAAAATGTCTCCAGTTCGAACCTCAGCTTCTTGGACTGCCTTTTCCATCATGTAAAGCTAGTCTAGACCAGGGAGGATCATCTTTGTCATGAATAGACTGAGAGTGACTGCATCCTGCCATGTGATACTCACTTGTTCAGAAGCGGGGAGCGCTGGGATTTGTTCTTCCTGGATTTTCTTCACAAGTAAACAGATCTTTCCTCGTCCAGGGAAATTCTTACTAGAACTGACCAGATAAGCAAAGAGAAAGTTCTAGACCTGTATTGGCCAGTGTGGTGGCTGCATCTGGCTGTTGAGCCATTTGAAATATGGCTACTGTTGACTGAGGCACTGAATTTTTCATTTTATTTCATTTCCATTCTTTTACAATTTAGAACTGATATTCAGTTATTGGTAAGCTTTTATGTATTTGTGGGAACAACTTGGGCATCTGCTTTTCAACTGTGAATTTTACAAATCTAGATTAAGTGCTTCTGAGGAAAATTTAGTGCCTGAGCTGAGATGTGCTGTAAGTGCAAAATATATATTTTGAAGTATTAGAAAAAAATATGTCAGCATTTTAATACTTTTTATATTGATTAGATATGAAACTGATAATATTTTGTTTATCTTGAGTTAATATTATTGCAATTAATTCCTCTTTTTTAACGTTGCACCTAAAATTTCAAAATAATGTACAGCATGCTCACATAATTTTGTTGGACAACGCTGCTCTAGATGATCCTTGAAAGAACTGGATAATTTCTCATTTATTAAGTGAAGTACAAGGTTTTCCTTCCAGATTATGAAGGTGGCTTTTTTTTCTTCTTCTTCTTCTAAGATATTGTTTATAGTCTACCAAGTAACAAGCTTAGAGGAATTTTTTTAAATACTTAAAATTGGAAAGAAAAAACAAGGCACCTAGCAGATGTGTTATCTGTACCTTGTGTGATACAGGCTGAGGCTCTGTTTAGACGTCTTGGCTGTAGTCTTTCCCCTCTGCCTTCTTAAGAAATGAGGTAGGGAGACACAGCCACCCGCCAGAATATGAACCCAAACGCTGTTTTTCAGCTAAATATTCTCCTTCTTTGATGATTGTTGGCTCTACACATGATGCTAATACCTTGTTCCCTGGGTCACATTTTGTCGTGCCCCAGGAGGTCAGTTTAGGAAGTGTCATCCGGGAGGAATCTGTGACTTTCAGTTACCTGTAGCGAATAGCACTCTCTCCTTACTGCTGTTGTTTAGTTGCTCAGTCGTGTCCCACTCTTTGCGACCCCATGGACTGTAGCCCACCAGGCTTCTCTGTCTGTGGGACTCTCTAGGCAAGAATACTGGAGTGGGTTCACTTCAGTTCAGTCACTCAGTCGTGTCCGACTCTTTCCAACCCCATGGACAGTGGACTGCAGCATGCCAGGCCTCCCTGTCCATCACCAACTCCTGGAGTCCACCCAAACTCATGTCCGTTGAGTTGGTGATGCCATCCAACCATCTCATCCTCTGTCGTCCCCTTCTCCTCCTGCCCTCAATCTTTCCCAGCGTCAGAGTCTTTTCAAATGAGCCAGCTCTTCGCATCAGGTGGCCAGAGTATTGGAGTTTCAGCTTCAGCATCAGTCCTTCCAATGAACACCCAGGACCAATCTCCTTTAGAATGGACTGGTTGCATCTCCTTGCAGTCCAAGGGACTCTCAAGAGTCTTCTCCAACACCACAGTTCAAAAGCATCAATTCTTCGGTGCTTAGATTTCTTTATAGTCCAACTCTCACATCCATACATGACTACTGGAAAAACCATAGCCTTGACTAGATGGACCTTTGTTGACAAAGTAATGTCTCTGCTTTTTATATGCTATCTAGGTTGGTCATAATTTTCCTTCCAAAGAGTAAGCATCTGTCAATTTCATGCCTGCAGTCACCATCTGCAGTGATTTTGGAGCCCAAAAAATAGTCTCTCACTGTTTCCAGTGTTTCCCCATCTATTTCCCATGAAGTGATGGGACCAGATGCCATGATCTTCGTTTTCTGAATGTTGAGCTTTAAGCCAACTTTTTCACTCTCCTCTTTCACTTTCATCAAGAGGCTCTTTAGTTGTTCTTCACTTTCTGCCATAAGGGTGGTGTCATCTGCATTTCTGAGGTTATTGACATTTCTCCCGGCAATCTTGATTCCAGCTTGTGCTTCATCCAGCCCAGCGTTTCTCATGATGTACTTTGCATATAAGTTAAATAAGCAGGGTGAAAATATATAGCTTTGACATACTCCTTTTCCTATTTGGAACCAGTCTGTTGTTCCATGACCAGATCTAACTGTTGCTTCCTGACCTGCATACAGGTTTCTCAAGAGGCAGGTCAGGTGGTCTGGTATTCCCAACTTTTTCAGAATTTCCCACATTTTATTGTGATCCACACAGTCAAAGGCTTTGGCATAGTCAATAAAGCAGAAATAGATGTTTTTCTGGAACTCTCTTGCTTTTTTGATGATCCAGCGGATGTTGGCAATTTGATCTCTGGTTTCTCTGCCTTTTCTAAAACCAGCTTGAACATCTGGAAGTTCACGGTTCACGTATTGCTGAAGCCTAGCTTGGAGAATTTTGAGCATTACTTTACTAGTGTGTGAGATGAGTGCAAGTGGAGTGGGTAGCCATTTCCTTCTCCAGGGGGTCTTCCCAATCCATGGATCGGACCTGAGTCTCCTGCTTGGCAGGCAGATTCTTTACCACTGAGCCCCCTGGGAAGCCCTGAAACATTCTAAACAAGCAGATAAAGTGATTGTCTAACTTACTGGACATATCTAAACCTGAATGTTTAATTCTGTTTCTGTACCAGTTTAAGACGTTTCTAAAAGGCATTTTTCTCACTTATTCAATAAATAGACATAAATAGGAATTTGAAAGAAATGAATGAAAGCATTCTGACACAAACGTTAGATAGTTTCAACAAACATTTAGCAGGAGCTGTGTCAGAAGCTTAACTGTCCTGGTCCTGTAGCACCAGAAATAGAAAGGGAGTGAGTGCTGGCTTGAAGTTTAGTTGCACTATTTTTGCATGAAACGTGAGAAGATAGTGCAATTAAAGTGATCAATATTCTGTCTCACGTTTATGCCCTTGGTGACGCTGAAGTGTATTCTAAGAGGCGGGGGAGGAGGGTGTTAGATTCAGAGTCGTACTGGTCCAGGTTTGAGCCCCGGCTGTGTCGCAGTGGGACGGGACTGGGGTTTCCAAACTTCTCTGATCGCGTCCCTGCTTAGTCAGTGCTGACAACACCAGCCACTTTGCTTGTTAAAGTCTTTCCATTGTATTTACTTGATCTGTGACACCGGCACCCGTCTGGTTAATACACACGGCGAGTACCTTGCTGTCCTCATACTTTGCCAGACTGAAGAAGTGAAGGAGAGTTTACTGTCCAGTACTGTAAACTCTCTCCAAGAATTAAGCAGGATTGATATTTATATATTAGATAGAAACCAGTATCAAATTTTGTGAAGAATGGTCAGCTAAAGAAAGGTAGCTTTTCCTTGCAGAGGTTAACTGTTATGACATTGAGGTTTTTAAATTCCAATATTAGAATATATTAAGAGAATGCATTTCTGCCAGCAGCTCACAAACAATTAATAGACAAGGAAAAGACTTAGTGAGAGAGGCTATAATAAGCCTTCTCTTCTTACTGAGGGTAGATTGGACATAATGTATGCTTTCTGAATAGAAAGTGATAAAGTATAAATAGACACTGGTTTGCAAGATTTAACAAAAGTAAATCAAAGTAATTAAATGCACTGAAGACTTAAACTGAGTGAAGTTCTTTCTCTATTTCTGTTACTCGCATGTTGACAAATTGTCTTTTTTTTCCGGTAAGAAGTCTGGCTGTAGATAGCATGTGTGTCTGAAGGAGAGTCCTAAGCATTCTTCCCAGCAGGAAAGAATTCTTCCCTTTCTATGAAAAGCGGCTTCCCTGGGTAGACTATGAACCTCCTGAGGGCTAGTCTGAGTCTTTCATTGCTCTCTCTGTGCCCAGTACAATGTCTGATGCATGCTAGGTGCCGAGTGAGTGTTTGTTGGATGGGTGGAGGATAAATGATGGTTAGACTGTAGCGCTGATTCTGTGACATTCTCTGAAGGGAACTCTACTTCAGTACATTAGAGATGGCCCAGCACAGTGCCTGACACATGTTATGTACACAGTAAATGTTGGTGAAATGGAGGTATAATTGTGGGCCTAAGTATAGCTTCTAGTTTATAAAGGACTTTTGGAATATGACCTGTGTTTTTACATATGTTTGTTTAATAATATGCTCATTACACAAAGTAGGGAATAATCCTTACTCTAGAAACAAAGAGTATAAATCACATAGGAAACAATAACTTTGACTACATTAAAAATGATGAACTTTATCAAAAGGCTATACAGAGAGTGAAAAGATAAAATATCTAACCCACTCGTAAATTTACAAAGGAGACTATGTAAGGAAAGCCTGTGAATTAATAAGGAGGATAGGCTGACAAATGAAACAAAAATCCAGGAGTAGAGAAGGGTGGTGAGATACTTCAACAGGCACTTCATGAAGAGGAACCACAAGGAAACAGTAAAATGAAAATATGCTCAACCTTGTGAGGAGTGCGAATACAAACCCCTCCATGAGACACAAACTCACTTCTGCCTGATAAGCAAAAAATTTTAAGTCTGATAATGGCAAGTCCTGACGAGAGTGTGGAACACCATGAACTCTCAGATACCAGTGGTGAGAATCAAATTATATTCACCCACTTTGTTGTTTGACTTTTACTGTTCTTTTTTTTTTTTAACTGAAAAAAAGTTGGCGTGCAGTATCTTGTTAGTTTCATGTAAACAACATGGTAGACCGCGTTTTAAATACATTATGAAATGATCACCATGGTAAGTTTAGTAACCATCTGAATATAACCCATTTATGATTTGGGGAGCCAGGAAAGTTCTTTTAAGCAGAGAGGTGAGGCTGAACATTGAGAAGGCACCATGAGGGACTTCCTTGCTGGTCCACTGGTTAAGAATCCCCCTTGCAATGCAGGGGATCCCTGATGGGGGAACTAGGATCTCACATGCTGAGGAGCAACTAAGCCAGCTGTAGCTAAGTGATGAAGCACAGTCTGGAGGGTTGCGGGGGTGAAGGGAAGGGAAAGGGGATTAGCTCTGGGCAGAGACTGGGCAACTGTGGCACAGAGAGGGTGGGGCTGCCATTGCTAAGAATGAAGTATTTACATGGAATAGATGTTAAGAGAATTCTCACAGGGTGGCTGCAGTTCTTTTGAGAAGTAGGAAGTTCATCTGCACTGAGGAGAGGGGGTGAAGCCAGGGGTTAAAAGGAAGAATCCATGCTTCCCCACGTGGAAAGGAACTCTTCTCTGTGCTGATGTGGCTGTCTTCCTGTGAATTCTGGTTCTTTGTCTGATGGATTATTCTACAGGGAATTCTGGTTCTCCACCTGATGGAACCGGTCCAGAAGGACAATAAAGGTCTCACGTTAGTAGACATATAGTTTTTTTTTTAACTTTTTATTTTATATTGGAGTATAGTTGGTTAATAATGTGATATTTTCAGGCAGACAGCAGAGGGACTCGGCCATACAATATAAACATAGAGTTTTGTTGATCAAGTGTCTAAGTCTATGAAAAAGGCTATTTGCAAATCCTCTAGTAAGTTGTTTTGGTTCCAACCGGTACCTCTCTTGTCTGTTCTGTATCCAAGAAGAAATATCCCAGCCTTATGCAGAAAGCTTTTCTACTTTAATGATCCACTCTTTAAATTGTTCCTTGAAAGGAAGGAGATGAACTGGCCTCAGGTGAATGAACATACGCTGGGATAGTGCAGACGTGTCTTCCTCATTGTCACTGTAAAATGTGTTTATGCTTTTATATGCAGCTTGTTAATACAGGTAAATAGTAGCCACACACATTTTATGTATTTATTTTTATCATTTCCCATGTTAAGCCACAGCAGTCCATTCTTCCCACTGAAGAAGGCAGTAACACAGCTCTGAATTTCCAAGATGCTGCTCCCATAAACACCCTCTCCACTCTCTGAAATTTTGTCATGATTTTCTCACAAAAGCTGACTTCTTCTGAAGTAAATATTGATTTAATCTACATTTCATTTTGGGTTGATTCAGTAACCAAAGCCAAGTGTTTGTGCTCTTTTTTCTCTCTTGGGCTCGCATGCTATTGGGGACCGCTAGTCATCCAGTGGACCTGTCCTTAGAGACACCAGCATCTCCTGAGCCATGGGCAGCATGACACCAGATGGCATAGGGCCTGGGGGCCAGGCAACCTGGAAAGGTGGGACTGGCCCCGATCTCTGTATCTCGTGTTACCAGCCCAGGGCAGCCTGTGAAAAAGTCTTAATTGGCAACCTCAGGTGGACTTGGAAATGTACCTGATTTGGGTCCAAATTATACTATTTGCACAGCCAAGTTGTGTTAGGAACTGGACACTTCCTGCCGTTAACTCACAGGTCACGAAGGCAAATATGACTGCAAACCCACTTTGGAAATCTAGTGTGGCTAATCTGAAAGAGCCGACGTCTCTCTTGGTGGCGCAGTGCCTCGCTTCTGTCTCCTTGCTTCTTTCTCAAGCTGCATTTCCTATTCAGTTGACGTTCAGTCCGTTTTTCTCCTACTATTCATGGAGTGACTGTGGGTTGGAAAGACGCAGACCACTGGTGTGATGACCAACTGCAGTCACAGACTCCTCGTCACTGTTCAAGGTCAGCATAGCCCATTTAGTGGCCGTTTATACCCCACATCGGGCTTCCCCGGTGGCTCAGTGGTAAAGAATCTGTCTGCCAGTGCAGGAGATATGAGAGATTCAGGTTTGATCCTCTGGAGAAGGAAACCCACTCCAGTATTCTTGCCTGGGAAATCTCCTGGACAGAGGAGCCTGGCAGGCTATAGTCCATGGGGTTGCAAAGAGTTGAACACAACTGAGCAAATAACTCGCCTTCCCTGTGGCTCAGCTGGCAAAGAATCCGCCTGCAATGCGGGAGACCTGGGTTCGATCCCTGGGGTGGGAAGGTCCCCTGGTGAAGGGAACGGCTACCCACTCCAGTATTGTGGCCTGGAGAATTCCATGGACTGTATAGTCCATGGGTTCACACAGAGTCGGACATGAGTGACTAATACTTGATACAAAGAAAGTCACTTGGGCAAAACGAGTTACATGTTTACCTAGCTGCTCTGATAGTCTGTGTTTTATGCTTGTATTAATATGTTTATATCATATGCACAACTCAAAGCAAAGATGGGTTTTATCTGCTTGAAGGTCACATCCCAGTCTCTCTTGTGCTTTTGAACACTGGTGTACTCTTGAAGCCAAGCAATAGCCTTAATATGCATAACTCTTTGTTTTTTTAAAGGAAAATGTTGTATTTTATATTGGAGTATAGCCAGTTAACAGTATTGTGATATTAGTAGTTTCAGGTGGACAGCCAAGGGACCCAGCCATCTTATGCCCTTGTGGTTGGACTAGAATTGCCAGAGAATGTTTATATGTGTTTTTCTCCTGATTATCAGAATAATCCACGTTCATACAGCAAAGTATAAGCAAGAAGGGAAAAAACCCCAGTTCCCTTGGGTGTCACCACTGCCAGTGTAAAGGCCAAGTTTTCTTTTTGTGCATTCTTTTCTTCACATAACTGAACGCTTACTCTGCATACAACTTTATATTCAGTTACTTTTTTGTTTAATATTATGAGCATTTAAAGTTTATCTACAATTTCAATGG
Source organism: Budorcas taxicolor (assembly GCF_023091745.1). Classification (NCBI taxonomy): domain Eukaryota; kingdom Metazoa; phylum Chordata; class Mammalia; order Artiodactyla; family Bovidae; genus Budorcas; species Budorcas taxicolor. Next base: position 9,849,306 of record NC_068919.1, on the reverse strand, counting down.
TTGAATATTCTGTCTTAGGGTATATATTTAAATCATTTTAATCTTTTGTTTTTGACAATCAAGGCATTTTCTGTTTTTTGAAGGTGTTGATTATCCCTTTAGAGATATAAGTTCAGTTTTTAAAATCTATCCAGGAAAGTTGGGCTCTCATTGGCTTTATAAGAGAGTAATTGCCTTGGCACACCCTAGAGGTGATCAGATCTTTAAATCTTGCCGCTTTGGGAATTGAGAATGGTATGTCATTTCAAATTTTACTGTTTTTGCTACCAATAAAATTGATTGTTTTTTGTAAGCAGAAGAGTTTTTTTTCTCTCTCTCTCTCCTTTGTGATTGTTCATTAATGGTCCTTTTCAGGTCAAATTGTCATTTATGACAGTTGGGACCTCTGTAATTTTTTCCATTTTCCTAGGAGGGTATATTGGAATGTGTGACTTTGAGCCTAGTGTCTTCTCACTAATAGTGTCAGCTGCTTAAGTCGTGTCCGACTCTTTGAGATCCTGTGGACTACAGCCTGCCAGCTTCTGCCCATGGGATTTCCCAGGCAAGAATACTGGAATGAGTAGCCATTCCCTTCTCCAGAAGATCTTCCCAACCCAGCGATCAAACCCAAATCTCTTACATTGCAGGCAGACTCTGCAGGCAGACTCTTTACCCTCTGAGACACCAGGGAAACCTGTTAACTGCACACAAAATTGGCCATATTTGAGGGGAAATCAAGTGTGGAAGTGTCAAAGAGAGTACACTCTGGGGTAGTGATGTGGCTTGTCAGTTGTGACAGTCAGCACCTGGAAGCAGCTCTACCTAGTGAGCACGTGTCTCCCCCAGCCCCCAGGCCTGTGGCCACCACACTGTACCCAGTCCAGGCAGCCCTGGTGTAATGCCTGTTGACAGAGGAGTAATGAACACACAGTATGTTGGCTCATGAGGCTTACCTGCTCCGTTTCTGCTCATGCTTCTTCTCAGGCTCTCTGACTTTTCCTGCTTGCCCCTTAGGTCTGTTTGCAGGCAGGCTTACCTGCTCCGTTTCTGCTCACGCTTCTTCTCAGGCTCTTTGACTGACTTTTCCTGCTTGCTCCTTAGGTCTGTTTGCAGGCAGTCTTTGACCCCTTTCTCTCCTGCATCTTCTTGCAGTCTCCAAATTCTCTAGCCTGCTCCGTGCCTTTAGCCACAGTCCACAGGCCAAACCTCCCCGGTCCAAACCCCTCTTCCAGGCTGCAGACCCATGTAGCCTCCTGCCTGTGGGGGGTCTCCCCTTGGTGTGTGTTTCCTCTGTAAATCGAGGGATAATTGCTTTACAGTTTTGTGTTAGTTTCTGTTGTTCAACAGTATGAATCAGCTATAAGTATGCATATATCGCCCCCCTCCCCGACTCCTTTGAGCCTCCTTCCCACCCTCTCCTATCCTCCCCTCTCGGTCATCGCAGAGCACCAGGCTGAGCTCCCTGTGTTAAGACAGCAGGTTCCCATTAGCTATCTATTTTATAAATGATAGTCTGTATATGTCCCGCTCAGTCGTGTCTGACTCTTTGCACCCCCATGGACTGTATAGTTCATGGAATTCTCCAGGCCAGAATGCTGGAGTGGGTGGCCTTTCTCTTCTCCAGGGGATCTTCCCAACCCAGGGATCGAATCTAGGTCTCCCACATTGCAGGCAGATGCTTTACCAGCTGAGCCACAAGGGAAGCTCTACAATACTGGAGTGGGTAGCCTATCCCTTCTCCAGCAGATCTTCCCAACCCAGGAATCGAACCGGGGTCTCCTGCATTGCAGGCGGATTCTTTACCCACTGAGCTACCAGGGAAGAAGCGCGTGTATTTATCCGCGCTACCGTCAGTTCATCCTGCCCTCTCCTTCCCCCACTGCATCCACAAGTTCACTCTCTGCACCTGTATCTGTATCCCTTTCCTGCATCAGGACCATGTTAGGAACCCTGCTGCTTCACTGGCACTTCTAATGCAGTGTGCCCCCAAGTGGACCTGTTCCCTTTCCCTGGCTGGCCCTATCCTTGGATTCTCTCTTTGGGTACGAAGACCTCCACTTCATCCCCCATGCCAGACACCTGGGAGCATCTTGAGACCCTGCTTTTCCCTCACTGACAACACTCCATGGGTTACATGAGATTCTAATTCCTGCTGCCCCCTCCCTATCCTTTTTCTGCACCCCTCTTACCCTGCCCTAGCTGAGATTCCATGCTGTGAATGAATGATATATGCTTTCTCAGTTAGAGACAGTCTTTAAAAATAAATGTCAGGTTTTAAAAAAAATAAGATTGATGTTTTTCAGGGCATAGCATTGTAACGGAATATTTACTCTTTGTATGAAGTAAATCATCCTCCATTAATTTATCTTTTATAGAAATGTGAATTCTTCACCTACCTGCTTGGCTTAAAGCAGACTACACTTTGAATAATGTCTAACACATATTAGTCAAGTGAGAGGCCCTGGGCATTATTCTCTAAATAAAGTGTTTTTGACTTGAGGGTTTGACATTTTTTCTTTGGGTCTTAATTTTTTCCATATTCCATGTGTATTAGTTTCCTGTAATATTGGAATTATCCTTTTTAGCTAGCTTTTCAACTTTACCTCCCAGGCAAGAAATGCAGTTATTTTAATAAGATTCTTTGAGGGAGTAAAATTAATATTTTGGAGAATGAAAATAATGGTGAGTTATCTCCCAAAGATTGAAAGACTTACAATAGCAAAATATCCTTACCCAGGGGTAGTTTTTTTTTCAGGGTTTATTGAAAATATGGTGCTGGGAAGAATAAAAGGAAATTTAATACCATGGAATCTGGAAACAACCACTGAAATCCAGTCTTTTGAACACATATGATACACTAATTCCCAGAGATTTAAGACAGCTCCATTTGCTTCCCGAGGCTGTCAGGCTCCTTATGACCAAGACACGGAAAGGTTCTTCAGCACGAATATGCCATGATGATATTTTATTTACTGTGAATATTGACCATACATGAATATGGGGTGTCCTGGGGTTCTGCCTTCCCTTGTCGATATCAGGTTGCCTCCTTGTTGGTACTTTCCTTAGGTCTGGTTCCCCCAGTACAGATCCTGAGACAAAGATTTAGACACAAGTAGGCTACCTTGGAGCTTATCCTGAAAAGCATTTTTAGTGGACTAGGCACATGAGGCGGGGAGAAGAAAGCCAAGAAGAGGGTGCTCTTGAGCAGGTTGCCCAATCCCTGGTGAATTCTAAGAAACAGTCTTCAGAAACTCCCATCTGCGGGGCCGGAACACTGGCATATGTCTCCTCCAGCCCACAGGCATCCTTGCGAGCTGCTCCCGAGGCCAGAGCTTAAGGTCCGCTTCTTGCAGGGGTCAGAAGAAAACCATCGGGGGAAGGTCCCGAGTCCTTGCTGTTTGCACGTGTGGGAGAGGGTGCTGAGGCAGGTACAACTAGGGCACCAACAGTGTGTGCTGCTTTAACCTCCTTTTTGTTGTTGTTGTTGAAATAAAATTCCAGGTTCTTCGTGGGCAACGTTGTTTCATGGATGGACGAGGTTGCTTGAGACGGTCATAAACAAAGCACAGGCGGAGACTGTCAGCAGAAAGCACTTAAGTCATGTCAGTGCCTGATCAATGTCAGGGTGGATTTGAAAAATACCGGAAATTAGCAACTGTTTTTGAAATGGGGAGGGAAGATGTAGAAGGAATCTCTGCGAGGTATCTAGATGTTGTTCCTAAAATAACATATCATGCCTTAGTCACAAAGGTTGTGATAAGCCGTTAACGGGAACAAATGGAACAGACGGATTGTCCAGGCTCCTCAGAGGGTCGTGGTTTCCTCAGTGCTAATCAGCCTACAGAATTATAGTTAGGCCCATAGGAAATTACAGTATTTTTTCCATGCACTCAGATCTGGAAGAAAACAAAACTCTGACGGAAATCTGTGGCCAGCCAAGCGTGAACGAGGCCACCTTCATTACTTGGGGAAATTCCTGGGGAAAAAAAAAAATGGTGGAATCCAGCGCTTAGTGGACCTTAAAAAGAATCCTTCTCTGCTTCGTGTCCGTCTGTCCTGTTCTGTTACACAGCAGTCTTGGTGGCACATCCTAACATGGAAAGTAGGTCCTGGCAGCCTCCTGGCTGTTCCGTTGGTGTCATCCAGCGGATGCAGACACAAGGTCTTGATGCCACGAGGTATCTGATTATTTAGACCTGTTTGGTGATGGTGGAGTAGCAGAGCATTCCTGCCCTGAAAGACCCCACCCCCCACCCCCACCCCCACCAGTGCAGCCGTGCAGCCAGCAGAGAAGTAGCTGACGAAGGAAGGAGCACTTAATCCTGCTGCTTAGGGAGGCCTCCCAGAGCCGTGACGTTGGACTTGGCCTTAAAGACGACTCGGTTTCACCCAGGGATGTAGGAGGAGAAGGACAGCCCAGGTGGAGACCATGAGGGCGAAGGCACGGAGCCTGAAGGTGCAGAACGTGGTCAGGCAGCCGGGACTGGTTGCTGAGTGACGTTCTGCAGGCAGGCAGAAGTCAGCCTGTGAGCATCCGTCCCCCCTGCCGGTGCCATCTCCCCTCACCAGTGTCAACAGGTGTCCCCCACGCAGTCACACCATTTCTGTCGGCCCATGTGCATGTCCCCGTCAAACATCCTGCTCTTGTGGAAGCAGCTTAGGTGCAGGATGATGGATGGAGCTTATAGAACCTGTGTGAGGTCCAAAATGCCATCAGTGCAGCCTCCTGGCAGTGAAACCTACATTTTGTGCTAAGTGGCTGGTTAGTGATCCTTGTAAGGCCTGTGAATGCCTTGTTGAAGGGGAAATTGACATGCTTCATGCAGGTGGTCAATATTATGCATAAACTATGCTATTTATCCTTTCTTTGCCACGTCTTCTCTGTCAGCCCATCCAGCCCCAAGTGTGCCACATTTCCAAGTTCTAAACATCTAGCTATATTTACCAGTATATGGAATTAGTGGTGCTTATTTTTTCCCTGATTTCTTCCCTTTTCTCTACAGGTTGTCTCACGGGCATTAGCATGTCGGTGCTTTGGGGTATGCTCCAGGGGCACACTTGCTCTTAGAATCCTTTAGTATGTGGATTGAGGAAAGGAACAAAACAGTAAGTTGGCCTCAGGTTGTCCCTCTTATTACATTTAACAGTTTAATCCAATTAGTTGTCATTTTTGTCTCATTTCCAATGGAGTAGCTACCTGGTTGAGGGGAAAAGAACTCAATGTGGTGTCCAGGCTCTGGGGACACTTCTCAGGGTGAATTAGGAGCAAGAGCTGAAAATGATTCCCAAACACTTCACTAGGAGCCCCAGGGAAAGTCTATTGACGACCATCCCACCGATTCTAGACTGACTGACCTCTGGCTGCTTAAGTTAAAAATTACATACAGTTCAGCCACTCTCAAAAAGGCTCTTTAAGTGGCTTTTCTACAGAATTGCCCTAAACAGTCACCTTGTTTATTTCTTAAACTGATCAGTGTCCTCATGATTCTTTTCCCTTAGGAATTTCCACTTCCTCTTTTATCATTCATGGAATGTTTTTTCCCATGGAATTCCCCATTCCTCTGTAGATTCACTTTTCTTCCATGCTTGGAAACTGCATTCAGGCTTCCAGGCGATGTTTCCCTGATGATTTCAGAGCATAAGATGAAGACTTAAAAGTGTTTGATGCCAAAGAGAGAAATGTTAGGGCCTCTGGAGTCTGATTTAGTAAATTGGGCCCCGGCTGCCGTGTATCTTTGGGTGAGTCATTGTCCTTTAGTGAATGAATGTTAGAAGAATCGAATGTAAGAAGTGGACCTAGGAGCCAGACACACAAATCCTTCTCTCTACCCCTTGTCCATCCGTATCCCCAGCACAAGAGAAAAAGCGAAAGTAAATAGGATGTGTGTTCAGTCTTGTACTTAGCATCCAGGTTGCAGCATGCCTTCACTGTGCCCTGGCACGCTTCTCCTTGTGCGGGGACTGGGATGGGTCCAGTCATTGAATCTGGGGAGATTGCTCTTGTCATTTCCAATCTGGTAAGCGCTGTCAACCTACCAGCTCTAAATCTTGATTTGACCTGGCCTTGCCTGTATAAGTCTCACGCACTATTGGGATCATCATAGTCTAATGGCCAACAGATTCGTTGTTTCCATACCATAACCATCAAAAGCTGCCAAGTTTTGAGGATGGATGAGCTTTTCTTTCTGCCAGAGTAGAAAACTCTATGGGAGGGTACAGATCAGGGGCTATAGATAAGTAGAATAGTTCTGAGTGGTTCATTAGTTCCTTGTGGGAGACTATTGGTTATGCTGTTTTCACTGAGTTTTAGGGTTGTGGAAGTTAAGCAGCATGAACCCCAACATCCATTCTGTAGGAATCCGGGCTTTTGTCGATGCTCGAAAATATTATATCTGAAGGTGAAGACCCCAAACCTTTGTGCATCAACTTTGAGAAAAACTGTTTAGGATTAATCAAAATGATTTTGAGTGGAAGTTTCTCCATGGTTAATGACCTGAAAGATAATTGTGGTGACCTTCAGATTTATGACCTCAACTCAGGGCTTGAGGTACTATGTGCCCCTTCCACATATTAGAGAGTATTATGGACATGTGCCATTTCTGGGATGTTTCAAAAGACATCAAGACAAAGTATGTTGGGCTTAATCCACCTGCCAGTGCAGGAGACATGGGTTCGACCCCTGAGCCGGGAAGATCCCTGTGCCGTGGAGCAACGAGGTCTGTGTGCCACGACTGCTGAGCCTGTACTGCAGAGCCCAGGAGCCACAGGCGCTGAGCCCTCGTGCTGCACCTCCTGGAGCCTGTGGTCATCTACAGAGGAAGCCGCTGCACCGAGCAGTCCACGTTCTGTGACTAGAGAGAGCCCAGGCAGCAGTGAAGACCCAGCACAGTCAAATAAATAAATATATAATTTTTAAAAGGCTAGTTACGCTCAACTAAAACCATTCCCCAAATCCAGGATTCATGACCACACTTTCCAAAATGGTGTTCTAGGTTCCTTTGCTTCTGTAAATGTGTTTGTTCATTGTCAATCAACGTTAAACGGGATTTATTCTTATTGTGGGACTTCTCAGAGACTTTACCGGGTTAATGGGTACTGTGGCGTGTGGGAGAAGGCGATGGCACCCTACTCCAGTACTCTTGCCTGGAAAATCCCTTGGACGGAGGAGCATGGTAGGGTGCAGTCCATGGGGTCGCTAAGAGTCGGACATGACTGAGCGACTTCACTTTCCCTTTTCACTTTCATGCATTGGAGAAGGAAATGGCAACCCACTCCAGTGTTCTTGCCTGGAGAATCCCAGGGACGGGGGAGCCTGGTGGGCTGCCGTCTCTGGGGTCGCACAGAGTCGGATACGATTGAAGTGACTTAGCAGCAGCAAGCAGCAGTGGCGTCTCAGGGGTGGCATACAGCATTCGGCATTTGTCCTGGGGCCCCTTTGATCTGCAAGCACCTGCAGACCGCCTCCCAGAACTCACGCCACTGTGACACGGTGGGGGAGACGCTGACGTGTGGTAGATGGGCTCAGGTTTCTCTAGCTCTCCCATCCAGAACTGGAGCCGTTTCCCTACCTCTTGAGTCTGAGATGGCCTTCTGACTTGCCAGGAGTGACAGCCGCACCCCAAGTGTGGTGTGAGTCCCAGAGTCCAGATCTCTAGAAGCCCTGCCGCCTCACGTTTGCCCTCTTGGGGCTTCGCCCTGAAACCTCCACGTGAGGAAGCTGGTCTGACCTGCAAGAGGAGGAGAGGCTAGTCAGGGGAGAGCTGAGGTGTCCCCATTACCTGCCAGCTGTGTGACTGAAGCCTCTCAGACCTTTGGCGCAGCTGACCCAACTGAGAACAGGGCGTGAGTGAGGCTGGGCAACTCATGGAGTCGGGAGAAGCGTTACGTCATTGTTGTTTTAAGCCACTGAATGTCGAGGCGCTTTGTTACACACCCACAGTCAACAGACACACCAACATAAGCAGTAGCACCCAATAAAACCTTTGAAACAAGACCGAAAAGATACGGTTGTTTATCTAATCAGAGACTTCCTAAGAACGTTTTACAGCTTAAAACTAAATTTCTGGACAGGGATTTTCCAGAAACCCGAGTCACGTGAACAGTTAACAAGAACCTAATGTGCGTGGCATGTGAGTCACGGCACCAGGAAGTGGTACCTAATCAGAGAAGGCACGGCCTCAGGAAGGTTAGAGGGGCCGGTGGAGCCTGCCACCCAACGCTCTGCTGACGGCTGGGCTGACAGCTCTCTCTGAAGGTGACTGGTGTCACTGAGGGCTCGTTCTTCCAGCTTAGTGATTAGATTCCAGCAGACAGCTGCTCCGCCCGCCGACCAGCTGTGGGGATGTGAGACCTTGCCAGCGTTTCCAGCATCGAGCGGGTGTAATTATTCCTGGCTCCGCGGAGCAAATGTGATTAGCAGATGTCGAAGGGGCCTGTTTTTGGCAGGCCCTGGTGAGGTGTGGAAATGGACGCGGCCTGGGTCCATTTCCTGACTGCAGAGGGCCCGGGCCTGGCGGCACCGGGTCCTGGGCCATCACCGCCACCGTCCTCTCAGCGCCCCAAGGCCAGGTCGAGCCATGGACAGGGTGGTCTGGGGCTGCAGGCCTCGCACCCTGCAGCAGGAGGCCTCAGGCAGAGCCATGTGCATCTTAAGATGCTCCAGCTGGAGGATCGTGACAGTTGCACCAAAGCCGTGCTGGCCGCAGTGAGCTGGGGAGAAGCAGAAGGATGTGAGAACCATGGGAGGCAGGGGCTGGAGAAGCCTGTCCCTTCGTCATGGCCAGATGGCTCCCCGGGAAACTCCGGAGCGCTTTGTAAAATCTGCTTCCGAGTGACTCAGGCTGGGAGTCTTGCAGCCTTTCCCTAGGGAGAAGGGCCGGCTTCTTCGGTGGAGGAAGGACGTGCCTCACGATTGGCTGGGACCTCTCGCTGGTTGGCTGCAGCCTCATCCCTCCTGGCCAGTTCCCCTCAGACCACCCTGGACTAGTCCCCTCTCCCCGCTGCCTTCCCACAGTTATGTGTCTGCTGGCTTCCGCTGAGCAGCAATGCAGCGGAGGGGGAGGCGGGGGGGACTGCCTCCCAGTCTTGAGTTTCTAAAGCCATGACTTTCTCCAGCGGCTTCAGTATTCTCATCCCCTGCGCAGACTCTCTCATCTCTCGTCCCCATGGCATGGCATATGTATGAACGTTGTGCTGGGAATTCATAGGCACTGTGAGGAGTATATATTCCACCATGGCCATGTCATTTTCATTGAAAGTTCTGTGTAGTTTTTGTTACATTCGATTGACCCTGGTTTATATGTCATGCCCCGTGTGTGTGTGTTAGTCGCTTGGTCGTGTCTGACTCTTCGCGACCCCATGGACTGTAGTCCGCCAGGCTCCTCTGTCCATGGGATTCTCCAGGCAAGAATACTGGAGTGGGTTGCCATTGCCTCCTCCAGGAGATCTTCCCGACCCGGGGACCAAACCCGGGTCTGCTGCACTGCAGGCAGACTCTTTACCATCTGGTCAACCAGGGAAGCCCGTCATGGCCTAATGGGTACAAAAAACTCCAAGTGGAAGTTGGCTCCGCAGAAGCCGGTTCCCTAGTTTCCGTGTGGACATGGTGGTCCCAGTGCCCTTCTTTCAGGGATTGATGTGTCTCAGGTGTAAGTCAGCAAAACAGAAAATCAGGCCGCGTGCCTCGCAGACCATCACCACATTAGGGACAGTGGGTAGGCGAGGGATCGTGGTTGTGTGTGTCTCTGACTTTGCTGTCACTGATAAGGCTGGGAGGAGAAAAGCTGGAGCTCCGCCTTGAGATTCTTCAAGGTCAGGCCATGTGGTGTTTGAAGGCCGTGAGGAGAGTTGCCAGAGCGATTTAGATCCGAGTTTTTCTGAGCATGTGCCAGAGTGCGGCAGTTCCTGGGAGCATTTTAGGGGCTCCCTGGAGGTAATGGTCGTGATGGGAGCAAGGTGGCCCTCGTCAGCCTCTTACTTTTTAATCAACATTCTCTGCTTTGATCTGTCTCATACACAGAACTAGGGTTGCTTGTCAGATTCCTTTTGATAAATCATGTTCTGTGGTCAGAAGAAAGTTTGCAAACCGCAGGTTCAGAGGACTGACTTCTAGTAAAAACAAACACAGAGAGAAGCCTCTTTAGCCAAGCAAGTAATGATTACATTTCTGGGATCTGCATAGATCAATCCACAGACATTTGGAAGCAGCGAAAAAGCAAAGAACTAAACAAATACATGTTTCTGGGTAACTACTATGTCACTAGGAAACTTAGTCAATATAAACAGAGCGTGTAGACTGTGACCTCTAAATGGCAAGGGGAACATGAGGCCAATTCTAGTCATCAGTGCAGGTGACTCTGCCAGGTTGTCATTCTTAAGTAAACCCCAGTGAGTCCAGGGCTGAAGCTTAGGAAGAGTCATGTGATAAAAGCAACCATTATTGAGAGCTTTCCACTGGCTGAGTGCTGTGCCTTGGATACAGGTCTGTGCTACTAAATGTAGGTTCTATTCTCCCCATTCCACATATGGGTAAACTGAGGCTCGGAGACTGAATTGTTTCCCCAAGGTCGCAGCTGATAAAGTAATGGAGCTGGGGATAGGGCCCTTTGGCTGGAGTTATGTCCGTCAGTGTTCTGCTATATTGCTTCTCTCTGTTAGTCCCTTTTTAAATTTTTATGTTTGTGTGGGTTTTCCACCCTAATGGTTTTGCTAAGTAGAGTACCTAAGGATACCTAGTTTGAAAAATGTCTTTCTTGTCATACTTACTATATAACTACATGATCAACCCTCTCCAAGTTTGCTGCATATAAAGTTGACATGTGGTGTTGCATATACATGACCCTCACTGGGAAAAATAAAAGAATGTAGAGAAAAGGAGCCAAAGGTCTAACCTTCCCTGTGTGTACTAATGCTAAGCAGGCATGTGCAGCCCTGGAAGTGTGTGTTTGCGCCTGAATTTGATGGCTCACAGTCACCCACAGTTTTATTTGTGCAGGAGAAATTAGAATTCTTGTAGCCACAGCAGCAGGTAGCGTTGCTAAGGCAGATGGGAAACTTTTGCACAAGTTTTAAGTTCTTAAATGTCGGATGTTTTTCTCGAATGGCAGTGTGCTTCTCCAGCTCCTCTTCTGTATCATGGCCTTTGCAAAGGCTGGGGAAGGATAGTCTTTGGGAGGGTATGTTCTTCTCTCACTTGGTGCCCTTCAAACGTGCACGAACCTATTCCTTATTCCTCCCAGTAACCAGATGCTTCCAGTGAGAGGGCTAGGTTCTGCTGAAACTTCTCTCCCGTCCCTTGACTCTGTTGGAGCAAGGTTGATCCCCTAAAGAGTGAATTTAACAGGCATTTAGTTTTATTTTTATAGGTGCATTTGGGAAAGCTGGAACTGTTTCAGAAACTATTTTACAGCACATCCAGGTGGCTTGCACACTCGGCCCTATGCATCACACCAGAACAAGACTGAAGCTTGTCCTGCATTTCTCTTGTAGAGCCAGTGAGGCACCCCCACCTCGGGAGAAACATGAGCTCGTGTGGGTGCTAGGAAGTATTGAGCAACAACTCTCTCAAGCCACCAGGGCCCCATTTGCCTAGCAGAAATTTATGAGCAGGTCCTAGTGGCTCACACAAGTTCGTTTTTCTTTCCCAAGTGCCTCATGCACTTCCTGAAAGTCATGTTTTCATCGAAAGATTTGCTGTACTGGATTGTTCCAGAGACACACCTGAGAAGTCCCACTCTTGATGCCGTAGCAGATGAGGATGACTTTGCTGAGATAAGGCCTCAGATGTGGCCTCCTGATGGGGAATGTGTTGATTAAAGGGGATGTGGAGAAAAAATTGCTACATAACAGGTATCTGGCCGATCTAACAGAACCTAAGGTCTTGCAGATGGTGGTAGAGCTGGGCGTGGGGAAGCCAGCACAGCTTGGACCTGAATGGTTGTGAGAGTTCCTCACAGTGACGGGCAGCTTGTCAGTGGTTTCCAAAACATCTGTCTCAAAGAGGGCGGTTGAAATTCCTACTGGGGAGTGTTTCCAGTCATTGTCCATGAGAAACGAGAGTGAGTGGGAGTAATTGAAACACAGATCAAGAGGAAATGAGTCTGTGCTCCACTTGGGATTACAATGCAGATGAATTCCATATTTTGGTTAGGGAATGTTTTAAAAGGGAAGACGAGAAAAAAAGCTTAGAGTCTGACCAGGTTACTAAAAAGCAGACGGAGATGAAATTTAACGTTGGCTGAAGCAGCCACTTCAGTTTGCTGTTCTTGTGTTCCAGGTGTATGTGTGTATGTTCTGGGGGGTGTGTGGTGTGCGTGTGTTCTGGGGTGTGTGCGTGTGCGTGTTTGCAAGAAAATGGCCCAGGACTTCCTGGCATGCTTTTTCCGCCCTTGGCCCTACATCCCCACCAAGATGGCCTGACCTCACCCACACGAACAGTTTTAAAACTGCTGTAGTCAGCAGAGCTGTGGCTCTTCTCTGCTTCTGCCCAAGTCAGTGACTTGAAGATTCAAACGAATGCCGTAGCCGCCCTTATCCATGGGGACATGTTCCAAGACTGCCTGTGGATCCCTGAAGCCTCAGGCTATACCAGGCCTGATATGTTCTGTGTTTTTCCTACACACAAGCATGCATGATAAAGTTTAATTCACAAATTAGGCATGGTAAGAGATTAACAGCAATAATTAATAATAAAATAGAGCACTTATTAATAATATACTGTAATAAAAGTCATGTGAACGTGGTTTCTTTCTGTCAGAATACCTTCTTGTACAGAGTTAATGATTTTTCCATCTTAACTAAGCACTTGTCATGAGCTGTGTCTGCAACTTTTGCAGTTTGAGGCACTGCAGCAAACCTAGCACAGACTTCTTTTTCCTTCATGACTTCGTGGCTAGAAGGTTCATGCTTACTGAATATTAGCAACCACAGCATATGCATTTTTCTCTTAATGAGAACTTTCATCTTTTCGCTTAAAGAAGAAGTCTTTCCCGGCTTTTCTTTGGTGGATCTGAATTGGCAGAATCCCTGTTCTTCCCTGTGGGGCCACAGCTTAGTGATATAGGAGGGTGACTTGAGCACAAACACTGAGGTGCGTCTGACAGTCACAGCAAGGCCACTACGTGACCAATGGGCGGGACAGGCTGGACGAGACAGTGATGTGTGTCCCTGGAAGGATGGAGGAGGACTGTGCCAGATTCCGTCACATGGCCCAGGCGCAGAATTGAAAGCTTGTGAACTGTTTATTTCTGAAATTTTTCATTTAGTATTTTCAGACCACAGTTGACTGTGGGTAGCAAACCACAGAAAATGAAACCATGGGTAAGAGGGACTAGTATCATATGCATCCATCCTATTGACAGAAATCACAGCTCAGATTTCCCTGAGCTAACTCTCAGAAAATGTCTGCTGGCTTTGACCTAGAGATTTTCTTTCTCTACTCTGCCCTCTCTGTATCAGCCATGGGCTGGAGGCGCCGATTTTCTCTGTGAATCCACTCTGTTCACGATGTGCAGCTTCCGATGATTCCAAACCAAAGGCCTGAGCTCTGTTCTGCCCGCTGAGGAGTCATCCGACAGGTGGTTATGAGATACGAGCTGCGTGTACCAAATGCCGTGCGAGGATGGAATAGTGAGCAGGGCCCCTGCCTTCCTGGAGGGCACGGTCTGCAGCCTCTCACAGCCTGGGGTCTGGGCACTAAGGAAACCGTGCACCCAGAAGAGAGCCACGCAGGGAGCCGGGCGGGGCTGAGGACCTGGAGCCCCTTTTTTGGGTGTCTCCTCCTCATGGCTCCCCTGGTGCTGATGGGTGGTGGTCAGTGATTTTCCAAAGCCCCCCCTCCTCAGGCCCCTCCGGCTCCCCAGTCAGTGGGCAGTGGTGTCAGCCCCTCAGGACCACCAGGGACAGGAGGGCTCGCCACCCGTCCCTCCCACGGCCTGGGCCTGCCTCCAGCTACAAAGGCCACCTCCAGAGTCACCTCCTCTGGCCTCTGTTCACCGACGACCAAGCCGCCGGGGCGTGCTGCATCCTGCTGCGTCTTGTCCTGGTTGTCACTGTGTGGCTCTCCCTGCCACCTCCTCTTCCAGCTGTGTGGACCCGAAGGTGGCCTGACGGCTGAGGGAGGGTTCGCTCTCCGTGGCCTCCCTGCCGCATCGCAAGGCCAGGGTAGGGCTGCAGAAAGAGCTGCACCTGCTCCTAGCCCTGTGCCCCCATGCCCAGGAGGCCAGGCCTGGCAGCCAGCAGAGTCTCTTATGGACAGGGCCGAGGGCAGGACCATCCCGCCCCACCACTTTCTCAGAGGGGCAGCGAGATGGGTGGGAAGTCCGGAGCGCACAGGCAGAAGGAGCTGAGACCAGGGTCCCGGCACCTGCCCCGGCCCCTGCACGTGGGACAGCGCTGTAGGGAGGCGCCGGGGTGTGGGCTGAGCAGACCCTGCGTGCACGGCCCCGTGCAGTGTGATGCTGAGTCAGATGAGGATGCAGAGGTAATGTGCAGACGGGCCAGTAAGGGAGAAAAACTGCTCTTCCATCAGCCTGCCCTGGAAAGTGCAGTGCGTCTAAAGGACTCCAGTCAGGCCTGGGCCCCTCGGCGCAGGAAACAGGCTAAAGAGAAAGGCTTCCTGGAGGAGAGGGCATTCGAGGCAGACCTTGAACCACAGCTGGGAGGGGGATGCTCGGAGACAAAGGGTCAGGAGATGACAGCACCCAGCGGAGCGCAGGCGGGAACCCCGCCCCAAGGGGCGATTCCTGGAAGGTCCCAGGACACAGTTTACAGTTTACAAGTGGCCTTTGCCAGTAGACTTCACACTCCACAAAGGGACGGGGGCCAGGGGGTCGGCAGCTCTGAAAAAATGGGTGTGTTTGTTCCCCATTCAGAAACCCAAGCCTCTCAAGGGACCGTGCTGGAGGAAGTGTGCTCTGGGTTAACGTGAGGCCCTGACGAGATTGTTAGCTTTTCTTTCCCTGATGGCCAGTCAGAGCCATCACACAATGCTGGAGGATTTATTTCCAGAGGATATGGAGGTAGTTGGACAAAAGCCTAACTACCATGGGTTTTGTTTTTTTTTTTAACATCCAAGGTCACAGCTATTAAATTTCTGTAACTTAAGGATTCTGGAATTACAAATGGCTTGCCTCCTAAAATGGACCCTTGTCATAATTCAAACTCAGAGCATTCTTATGTTGTTTCTTCTACAGAAATACAGTTTTAATGCGGGGAAGCTGCAATTTTTTTGTTTTCTTGAGTTAAGCTTGGTGGCTCTAGTTCCCGCCGTCGGTCGGCTCGGTAGACACAAGGCAGAGGCTGCCCTCACTGCAGGAAGTTTGCGTGTTCTCGGCGGCTCTCTTTAATTATGTCCATTTTCCTGCCGTGCACGTCTGAACTGTAAGTTCTCTTTTCTCTGGGGTTTGCAGCACAGTTTACTTTTTATGTTTTTCCCCCTTTGGAGTGTTACTCGATCCCCAGTCCCCAGAAGGCCAGGACCTATTTTAGTAACTGATTGATCAGGTGCTAGGCTGGTGACCCTGCGGGAGTTTATGGACAGGACCCCTGGCTCCTTTCCCAGGGACTCTGTGACTGGCCCAGCCATGCGTGCGACACAGAGTGTTCTCCATGTGGCGGTAAAGGGGGCTTATCCGTGGGGGCTCTGGGACCTCCCCTAGTGGCTCTTGTCGTCTCAGGCCTGCACTCAGGGGCCACTCGGGAGGAGTGTGAAATGTCAAAGAAAACAGCCCTCGGCCTCTGGTCAGAGTGTTCATAGTTTGTCATCAGTAAATACTTGAGAGGCACTCGCCCCTCTCTCTCTAGTTCCCCCAAAGCTTTCTGTCTCCCATCTTCACTGCTGGCCAGTGGAGAAGTCCCGTTAGACGGTTTCTTTCAAAGCAGCTGATTTAGAGTCTGTCCTGTGAGCCACTGCCTCCGGGACGGATCTGGGCTGAAGTGGAGGTGATGGATGGCTGGGGAGGTGGGGGCCACGACTCCCTGGAGAAGTGGGGGTGGTGGATGGCTGGGGAGGTGAGGGCCACGACTCCCTGGAGAAGTAGGGGTGGTAGATGGCTGGGGAGGTGAGGTCCGCGACTCCCTGGAGAAGTGGGAGTGGTAGATGGCTGGGGAGGTGGGGGCCACGACTCCCTGGAGAAGTGGGGGTGGTGGATGGCTGGGATGTCGGGGCCACGACTCCCTGGAGACGTGGGGGTGGTGGATGGCTGGCACTTGGGAGCCCAGACTCCTTGGCGATACCTCAAGCAGTTAATCAAGAGATGTACTTCCTCTCAGTAGGGGGTCAGGGATTTTCTGTTCCCTTGTTATTTTTTTCTTTTCTAATGTTTTTTTTTTTTAATTTGGTAAAAGTCACATAATATAAAACATAGTAATATTGTAAAGTAATTAGCCTCCAATTAAAATAAATAAATTTATTTAAAAAAAAACACAGTATTTTAACCATATTTACCTCTATGTTTCAGGGGCACTAAGTACATTCACACTGTTACGCAACTCTCACCATCATTCATCTCCTGAAATTTTTTATCTTCCTAAACAGAATCTCTGTCCCCATTAGACACTACGTCCACACTCTCCCGCCCCCACCCCTGTCATCTACGGTTTACTTTCTGTCTCCATGAATTTTATTCTAGGTGCCTCCTATAAATGGACTCAAATAATATCTGTCTGCACCTAATGTATATTGTAATGCATTTTTAATGCTAACTCAGTATATGTCCTACAAACAGATTGTATCTTCTTTTCTTTCCCCCTGTGTATACTGTGGTTTCTCATTAGTTATCCACTTAATACACAGTAATGTATATATGTCAATCCCAATCTCCCGATTTATCCCACCCGTCCTTTCTTCCCTTGGTATCCTTTTTTGTTCTCTACATATGTGTCTCTCTGCTTTGCATATAGATTCACCTATACAATTTTGTATAGGTAATTCCGCATATGTGTGATTCCACATATGTGCATTACTATACCATCTTTGATCTGCAAGGAGATCAAGCCAGTCAATCCTAAAGGAAATCAGTCCTGAATATTCACTGGAAGGACTGATGCTGAAGCTGAAGCTCCAGTCCTTTGGCCACCTGATGCAAAGAACTGACTCACTGGAAAAGACCCTGATTCTGGGAAAGATTGAAGGCAGAAGGAGAAGGGGACGATGGCATCACCGACTCGATGGACATGAGTTTGAGCAAGCCCCAGGAGTTGGTGATGGACAGGGAAGCCTGGCGTGCATGCAGTCTCAGAGTTGGACACAAAACTGAGTGACTGAACTGAACTGATACCATGTTTGTTTTTCTCTGTCTGACTTACTTCACTCTCTATGACAGTCTCTAGGTCCATCCATGTTCCTTTGTTTTTAATGCTAACATTCAGGCCATTTTCCCTCATTGACACCTCAGGTAGGCTCAGAAAGGCTTCCGTGATTCCCTCTGGTGAGGCTAGAGGTCAGCACTGTTCCCTCACCAGAGACACAGGGAAGTCACAGTCCTTTTGGGTCTTCCTTGTTGCTGAAGGCCAAGAATGTGGGACATCCTCCCTGGTCCCCATAGCAAGGTAGCGGCTGCCTTCCAGGCCTGCATGGTTTGTTCAGACAAGTAGACTATTCCAAATCAGTCCCAGAGAGCCACTTCAAAAAGACCACCGTCTGCCCCACGGAGGAGGAGCTTGTTGTCAAGGGCTGCTGTTAAAACAGTGAATTTGGGAGCTGCTTTAATGTGCCACTTAGCAGTCAAGGCTGGTTATGTAGCAACAGCAGCAGCAGCAGCAGTGGGTGTTTGAATAAGTGCCGTGACCACAGGTGCCAGGAATGATCCCAGGCACCTCTGTTTCCTCCCCATCATAAAGAGACTAAAAATGGCCAGGGCGGTTCTCTTCCCAGCCAGTTCCCACTGGTGACCACCGGGCCCTCTGCCTCCTACAGGCTGTGAGTGAGAGGCCACTTGTGGTTCCTGAAAAGAATGACTGAGGCCAAGGTCTGTGGCCTGTTGTGACTGATATTTTAGAACTGAAAAGAAGAACTTGCATGGGAGCTTGCATTGCTTTTGGAAAGACACATGTTTCTTCCATCAGTTTTGCTGTGTTGGCAGACAGAATGTTGCAAACTCAGAGACCATCGCCAGTCCCTTTTTAAGGAAACAAACAAGACCATGACCCAATTCAGTCCCTTTTCATTTATCTTACAGTGTATGGCTCAAACATTACCAAAGAAAGCTGGACAGGCTCCATTTCATAGTTCAGTTAACCTGAAACATGTCTCTCAGTACACAAGGGGCCGGTTACGGATGGGCATGGTGTGTATTATGTTTGCTATGTGGCTAGCACTTCCCTGGTGCAAAACAAATGCCAAGAAAGGTCTGTTTTTCCTGAAACAAGGTAACTGTTGTGTATGAATATATGTGTAGGTGCATGTACTTTTAAAAGCACCTTCTGTTTGCCACACAGTGTGCTAATCCGTTTAGAGGCCACGTCGTTTCTCTATATGCAACATGGAGAGAGCCTTAACTGCTGAGCTGTGTGGTCCTCACCAAGTGCAGTGTAAGATCAGGGCAGAGAGAGCTTTGTGTGGATTGGAATGGAATTTTAAAATATACCTTATTAACTTCAAAGGCAGACATATGGAAATGCTAATAACTTTTTTAAAAAGCAAAATGTTTGGCTGGTGTGTGTAGAAGCTGTGAGTGGGGGTGTGGAAAGTGCTGGGTGTGGCTGTGTGGCTTTAGGGCTCCATTCCACAGGCCCACATCCTCTGCCCCTGATGTGGGCCACCTGTCCCGACGCCAACCCCCAGGGGCTGCAGCCCCTCTTTTCCTCCCCTAGGTGTCACTGCAGAGGGTGCAAAAGCTGACCCTTCTCTGGGGAGTGGGATGGTCAGAGATGGTGGCGCTGGTGTTTGGTCGCACAGCCGTGTCTGACTCTTTGCGACCCCAGGTACTGCAGCCTGCCAGGCTCCTCTGTCCATGGGATTTCTCAGAGAAGAATGCTGGAGTGGGTTGCCATTTCTTACTTCAGGGGACCTTCCCAACCCAGGGCTGGAATCCATGTCTCCTGTCTCCTGCAGGCTGGTTCTTTACTGCTGAGCAGTGTTGGGTCAGCAAATCTTTATTGAGCACCAACTGTGTATAATGAAGGGGAATAGCCACTTTATTACGTGCTTGGGTATGCAGAGTCCTCTATGAAGCCTTGTGCATACAAATGTTAACTGCCCACGATAACTCGGTGGAGTGCTGAGGTAAGTGCTCCTCAGTTCAGGGGAGAGAGTGGCTTGCCTAGGGTCATCGCACTGCCACTGAATGGCAGGGCTAGCCTTTGGACTAGGTTACAGACAGGATCGTGTCTCCTGGTGAGATGGTGCTGGGCACCGAACAACGCAGGATTCATGGCGTGTGGTCACAGACCTCAGCAATCTGTGGATCTTGAACAGGAACCCTGTGAAAATCACGCTGCACGTGCCCCTCTCCCCAGGCATATGGAGAAGGGGAAACTGTCAACACCGGGATCATATGAAGAAAGGGAAATAAGGAAAAGGGCAAACTGCCAATACGGGCGGGGTGGCTTACCTTCAGAATTAGTCCAGAGAGTTGAATGTGAAGGTGGGCGCCATGGGCAATGGTTCTTGTTGATTTTGGAAACATAGTCACACAGTCAGGTAGGCAGCTGAAGGAGTGAAACGGGCTGCTGTACCGTGAGGCAGTACGGACTGGTAGAGACTGGGGGTAACTGGGGAATCTATGCCCTGTCTAAAGAGAACAGCCACTACCCAGCTCCAATGATCTGTTGTCCTGCGGAAATGTAAGTCCAATATTGCCAGTGTACTGATCTTCTCCCCCGAAAGAAAAGCTAAAAATTTGAATTTTTACATTGTCTTTCAACTTTGAATGTTTGCTGCTACTTTTTAAACATTTAATGGATTGGCTGTTGTATGTAAGCCTCCAGTTTTTGAACTCTCTGAGAGAACAGGAATAGAAGTGGGGGTGTGGAGGTTTGGAGTCCCAAGACAGCAGACCAGGAGTAGCAGGTGCATCTCACCTCAGGCCCACCTGGCCCCAGTGTTTCTCACACTCGAGTGTGCATGCGAGTCCCCTAGGGTCCTGGTCAAGTGTGCATCCTGCCTCAGGAATTCAGGGGTGGGGGTGGGGGGTCTGTTGAAAAGATTCTAGGCTTAGTGGGGAAAGGCACTGTGATAAATGAATGCCTTCTACTCTGAGCAAAGGAAAGGGAAATGACTTGACATACTTTCCGTCCCTGTAGAACAACAAGGGGATAAAGTCAGTTGTGTGTTTCTGGTCATTTCCAGGGTTCCCCTAAAAAGTCAGAATTTGAGAACACAGCTCGGTCAGAAGCTTTTGAATTTTACACCCTTCCTTCCTTGTATACAGTCCTCCGTGTAAGAACTTGGATTCATCTCTCTGTCTTCTGGGAAACTGGGATAAGACTATCAGACTTGCAACTGGGTGGGATACAAAGAGACTTAACTGATTGGCCCTCTCTTCCTTGTGCTGCATTTTGAGGATAAAGGCTGTGTCTTGCATGTGTTGGTGTTCTGTTACTTCCACATGGCCTTGGCGTCCCTTCAGCATGGGGTCCATGGTGGGAGGAAAGGGTGGGTGCTGAGGAAATTGCTTTGAGCAGAAATCATCTTGTTTCCATTCACTTAGAGCTGTTCTTGGAGCCCTCGTCAGGTCCCCTGCCTGCGTTCAGTGCCCTTGGAATTGCATGCCAGGAAACAAGATGCTCTTTCTAATTGGGCAAGTGGGAGGAGAGGGACTGAGTGAGCCAGGATGGGCTGGCAGTTGACACCTAAAAATAGATCTTTTTCCTCATGAATAAACATGTTTGAGGGGCAAAATGCCGTGCATATTTCTAGCCATCCCAGACAGGTCAGCAAAGGAGGCCAACAGGCCCAAGGTACAGCCAGCCAGGTGGGTGGAATGCCAGCCAGAGTGAGGTTGCCATGACAACAGGGCCCCTTGGAGAAAGCTTCAGGGGCCTCCAGGGAGTGGAGGCCGGCCTCAGATCTGAAGCCAAAGTGTGTGTGCAAGTGGGATGTGAGAGTGTGAGGGTGGGAGGGGACAGGGCTTGGCCAGCGCGTCTTAGACTTTACGCGCCTGTGAATGTCAGTGTGGATTCTGATTCAGGACTTCTGGCTGGGGTCTGAGGTTCCTCAGCTCTAACACGCTCCCAGGGGCTGCTGAGGATGCTGGTCAAGAGAGCACACTTTGAGGGGCAGAGGATTCCAATCCACCGTGGTCTTCAGGACTCTGAGGCAGGGCGAAGGCACACAGGCAGGGGAGTTACCCCACTCCATTTGTATCCTCTTGTGTTTGGCCTGAGCTAAAAAAAAAAAAATGAAGGCAAGTGCTTTGACAGCTGTTTCTCATCATACTGAGATGTTTTCCTTGCCTGGTGATGGTGGTGACACTTTAGAGTAACAACAAAATTGAGTGTTGTGTATTATAATTTTGCTGGTTGAAATGCATATGGTTGGGCAGACTCTAAATATTGCCTATGTAACAATTCAGTAAAATGCAGCTTGTGTTAGTTGATGTATCTCTGAGTCTCTTCTGAAATAATGGAGCAGATTTTAGCAACATTTTAAGAGCCAAAGAAGAGCTCAGGCATTAGATCTGGGAGATGAAAAGTCATTTTGATAATTTAAAAACTTGGATGAGAATGTAGGTCACTTGCCCTGTGCAGGGGAACACAGCCATTCCTTGAAAGGCTGGGGTCCTTATCGCATCTCTCGGAGGACGAGCGTGATGGTTGTGTCTGGAAGTGGCGGCATGTCTGTTAGCAAGACCGTGGCCAAGTTGTACCTGAATAATAAGTAGCATCCTTCCCCGCACCCTGTGTGTTGGTCCCATATCCTTTCAGTCTTCAAGTGATCCAGTTTGCTCCCCTTGCCTGTTTTCAGGCTATGACATGAGTCTGTTGTTGGCATGGGCTCCTCATGAACTGTAGCAAAGTCTGGCTGTGGAAGCCAACACGGGGCGACCTTCATAGAAGGAAGCCCAGCAGGCGCCCTCTTCACGGGTCTTTTGATCCACTTCCACTTCCCTCATGGGAGGATGCTGAAGTCCCTTCCCAGGCTATCAGCAGTCTGTCTGGTTATTACAGCTCTGAAGCTGCAGGGCTCCAGCTTTGATCTTGATTGTGTTCCAGAGATGATTATCTCTCTGTGTCAGGATCCAGAGCCCGTTGTCTTGGGGAAATGCTATGATCGGGCCCACCCACCAAAGGAGCCGATAGCCTGCCTACCCCTAGGGATGAAATCCAGTGGGCAGTAGCCACGATGTGTCCGTGGTGACCCACAGACACCCCCAGCCAGGCTTGGCAGGGGAGCGAGGGCTCGGCCTTCCCACTTCCTGCCTGGGGGCCCCAGGCTGGACGGCCGGGGCAGGCGGGGCTGTGGGCTGGCAGCGGGGTGGATGGGCGCGAGCTCCGTGTGTGATTTCCTCTCCTGATCCCATCAGGCTCCCGTGGCTCTGGGCAGCTCTGGGGGGGACCCCAGGCCTTTGTGCGTCTCCACCCTTCCCCACCAGTCCTGCTGGCCGCTGTAGACAGTCCCCGCCACGCTTTTGGGAACATGAGACTTGCAGGAGCAGGGACTGAGATGGGGTCTCAGCACCAGAGGGGTCCAGAGCAGGCTTTCTGAGGGTCATCTTCACCTCAGTTCCCCCCACTGTGATGTGCTCAGGGTGTGAGTTAAGTGGGAGGCCAGGCTCCGTGCATGTGGGCACCAAGTGTCCCACTTCAGCTCAGGACCGTCTCTGTGATTCCTTGGCAGAACTGCCTTCTCTGCGACCCCATGCTTTTATGTCTGACCCTCTGCTGTGTCCCAGGACTCAGAAGAAGCCTCGTTTCACTTTGTGGGATACAGAGAACTATCATGTAATGGGACGGGGGTGGGGGGCAGCAGTCCTGGGACACTAGAAAAATGTGTTGTTTTTTCTTTCCCTTTCACTCCTGTGAAGTTGATGGCTTTTCTTCCTACATTCCAGCACACTTGTTACACTTGAAACAAAATGCCATGAAAGCTTTTAAGTTTTTGCCATGAACTTAGAGTACAGGGTGAAAAGTAATATTCTGAGATTTGAAAAGCTTAAGTCGAGGCGGCTGTGTGATTTTGGCAGTGTTTCCTTACATGAACTCCCTGCACCTCATCTCAGCCTCTACCTCCCCTGTCACGGGTTGGCAGAAACGGCAAGGCCTACTTGGGCAGAGGGGGCCCTGGGGCCCAAGCTTAGGCCCTACGGATCTGCACCCATTTTAGTAACATGGGAAATAGGGAAGATGGACCCTACATCTGGTTCTGCCTTTGTGTTCCTATTTTTGAATAGGAAATCCAAAGGATGGCCGGGAAAGAACAGCCAGCAGTCACACCGTGTGTGAGTCAGTACCGGGGGGATGGGTGAGGAGAGGGACGGGGAATCACTGAGTCATGGGCACTGGAGCTGCAAGAGTCCTCCCCCCGCAACAGCTCCTTCGTAACCGCCTCACTTATGGAGGCGCCACGGAGCCCCTGGAAGAGCAGAGGACCCGCCCAGGGACACACCTGACCGGGGACAGGTGCTGGAAGAGGAGCAGATTCCCGGACTCACAGTCCAGTGCTCCAGCGTGATTCCCAGGATCCGCTCACTTGCCTGTCTGGCCTGTGTCCCCGAGCACGCTGCTGGGTCCAGACCTGGGCCACGGCCCTTGCCTGCTCTCCCAGCCTCTGACCCCCAGACAGCTTCTCTGCTTTCCCTCCAGGAGGGTCTGCAGGGTAACATAATGATGGGGCTCTGGTTCCTGGAGAGGCCCCACTGGGAGCCTCTGGGGCAGACTGACCAGCGTCCTCGTCCTGCCCTCCTCTCCCTCCACCAGCATCCAGCGTCAGGCGGTGGTTTGGCTGCAGCCGCCCAGCTTCTGCCTCCTAGGATGCCCCCGAGCAGTGCGGGGTACTGCTGCCCCGCACTGAGGCTGGATGAGGAGCAGCCCCGCCAAGGCTCACAGTGGGGGCCGTGGGGTCTGTATCCCCAGCCAGGCTGCGCCGGTCTCGGGGCCTCCACTCATTTCTTGCTCTGAGAGCCTCTCTGGCCTTTTTTTCCCCTCCCTTTCTTTCTTAGAACAATGGCTTAAAATCTAAGGTAGTGACTGCAGGTTTGGAAGGGAATGGTGGACCTGGGGCTTAAAAATTTTAATAAAACAGCCTTAGTTCTGGGAATGAAAAGAAACAATTTAAGGTGTTGATAAATGCTTGGCAGAGTTCTTTTCCTCTTTTCAGAGCTGATCCTGCAGATTAGGGTTTTGGCACATGGCTTATTACTTAACAACCCACACAAGCAGAGAGAAATGTGAATGATGCCGTTTTTTTCTTTTCTTCTGCTGAAAAGGGGGCTCTGACCTTGGAATACGAGCCTTTAGTTTAAGCACTGACATCTTTCCAGCCAGAGTGGGCTTTTTCCTCTTATTTCCTTTGTTGGAGGAGATTGAAAAGTTAACGCTTTTACTTACCTTTCCCAGGGTGTCCCACACCTCCCAGCTCCCACACTCTCATAATGTTAACAGTACATTTACAAACTAATACTTATATTGTTCATTCTGATTTATTCTCATGTACATTTTTCACATGTCTTCTAAGAAATGTCACAGGCCAACACTTTGTTCATTTGGTTTGAATTACTGTTGTACCTGATGGGACAAAGCGTCATTTGTTTAAAAATGATTCAGTGCAAATGTGTGTGTCCAATCACTCAGTCATGTCCGACTCTTTGCTACCCCACGGACTGTAGCTCGCCAGGCTGCTCTGTCTATGGAACTTTCCAGGCAAGGATACTGGGGCAGGTTGCCATTTCCTTCTCCAGGGGACCTTCCCAGCCCAGGAATCGAACCTGCATCTCTTGCACTGGCAGGAGAATTCTTTGCCACTGAGCCACCAGGGAAGCCAGCTCATGGTCAGTGCGCCCCGGGATATCTTCATATACAAATGTGCCTCTTGTGGGGGAATGTGAAAGAAGTCTTCTCAGACCTTGGTTTTTGAAAGGATGAACTGCACTGAGTTAGCCCTAAGTTAATTTTCCCTGTAGTTGACTGGTGAATGCCTGAACATCCAAGGAAGGACAGAATTTGTCTCCTGGACCCCATTGGTAAGGGTGTATGTGGCCTCAGTGAAGGAGAGAACAGAAGATGAGCCTCTGAAGTCAGCTGAGGTGCGGCCCAGGCTACACAGCACCGGGTCCACACCGAAACAGAGCTCATTTGGCACCCTTGGCCTAACTCAGAGTGTCTGCTTGTCAGCACACAAGCAACTCTGCTGTCATCCTGCTCACTATCAGGGGAAATACTACTAGTCCACGTCTTTCCCTGAATATTCGCCTCTGTAATTACTTGGAAAACCAGTGAAATGGTCCTCACTGTAGTAAACTGACCCTAGAGTCATTTGGATGGAAACTCTGGTGTTTTGGTTTAAAAGATGCAAAGAGAGAGTTCTAACTGAGGTAGTGGTGTACCTCCCAAAACAGCCTCTTCTAACTGGTTTTCTCAGTGGGTTTAGTCGTTTTGTTTAGGTTTTTCTTTTTTTTTTTTCTATGTATTCCTAGTGTAATTGAACTTGTAACAACATGGGCTTGAGCTGCGTGTGGATATTTTTCAGTAGTAATACTGTAGTATTGCAGAGTCCCCAGTAGGTTGAATCCTCAGATGTGGAGGGACCATGGATACATAGGGCTGACTTTAACACAGGTGTGTGGTTCAAGGGTTGAGAACTGCACTCGTCAGGTAGCTGAGACGCACTGCATGCTTTAATCTAAGAGCTTTGCTGTTTCCAGGTGATAAGCAGGTCCTGAGACAGGTGGGTCAGGTGGTGTGCGTGTGCGTGTGCGTGTGCGTGTGCATGTGCGTGTGTGTGTGTGTGTGCGTGCGTGCTTTGTGCTCAGCTGTGTCTGACTCTTTTGCAACCCACTGAACTGTAACCAGGCTCCTCTGTCCATGGGATGTTCCAGGCAAGAATACTGGAGTGGGTTGCCATTTCCTCCTCCAGGGAATCTTCCCAGCCCAGGGATTAAACCCACTTCTGTGTCTCCTGCGTCGCAGGAGGATTATTTCCCCGCTAAGCCATCAGATGTTAGCTTCATGATGCTGTCCAGGACCCAGGCTCCTTCTGCGCCACTTTCTCTAGCGCAGCACTGTTCATTCTTGAAGTCCCCATCAGAGCCTTTCTGGCCACATTCCCCAGCCGGAGAGGAACCTGTGCCAAAGCTGAGTCAGGTCCTTTGCTTTTTTTCAGGATTTTTTTTTTGGTTTTGGTGTCTTCAGGTTTTTTGTTTTTTGGTTTTTTTTTTAGGTATAATTAACAAGTGAAGTTCTAATAATATATTTAAGGTTGCAGTGTGATGATTTCATATACATTTTTCATTGTGAAAGGATTCTCACTATTAACACATTCATCACCTCACAAAGTTTTTGTTTTGCCTTTTTTTTGGGGGGGGGCGGTTTAAAAATGTTTTTGATAAGAGAGCCAGATCCTTTTTAATACCTTTTCCAGAAAATGTTCCCCATTTTGTCGACTTAAATCTCATTGGCCACTCCATCTGCAAAAAGAGGCTGAGAAATGTGGATTTTTTTTTAGCTAGGCACATTGCCAACTCCCACCCCACCCCTACCGCATGCCGTAGTGTTTCTTTCAGGGTTAGGAATGAGGTGAGGCAAATTAAGCATTCCCTGTCAGTGTAAAATGTAAGGAAGTACCAAAAATCTCAGTAATCAAGGTAAATGATGTCTAAATGCAATGTTACAGTACCATATTAGAGCCTGAGGCAAAAGAAAAAATTGATCATGCTGATCCAATCTTTATTTAAAATTTTTATGTTTTTTCATTTGTTGTTCAGTTGCTCACTCATGCCCAACTGTTTGCGACCGCATAGACTGCAGCTCGCCAGGCTTCCCTGTCCTTCCCCAACTCCTGGAGCTTGCTCAAACTCATGTCCATTGAGTCGGTGTTGTCATCCAACCATCTCATCCTCTGTCCTCCCCTTCTCCTCCTGCCTTCAATGTTTCCCAGCATCAGGGTCTTTTCTAATGAGTCGGCTCTTCCCATCAGGTGGCCAAAGTATTGGAGCTTCAGCTTCAGCATCAGTCCTTCCAATGAACATTGATTGAGGACTGATCTCCTTTAGGATGGACTGGTTGGATCTCCTTGCAGTCCAAGGGACTCTCAAGAGTCTTCTCCAACACCTCAGTTTGAAAGCATCAATTCTTTGGCTCTCAGCCTTCTTTGTGGTCCAACTCTCACATCCATACAATGTTTTACATTATTGCTTATTAAAATATTCACCAAGATTAATAAGTTTTTTGGCATCCCCTTTAATTTTGTGCTCAAGGCAAGTGTCTTGCTCTCCTCACCCCAGTCCCAGCCAGTTTTCTTAGTGAAGAAGAAGAGAATAGATACTGGGTAGGAACCAGTCCCTGCCAAGGAGAGACCCCATTGCTCACCCATATCCTTACCTCCTTCCCCACTGCTGACGGAGTGAGTGAACTCATGCTAGCGGAGCATTGTTGGCAGGGCTGCAGGGAGCCATATTCCCACAACCCAAGAACTGCTGACGAACACCCCAGTCTTTTGGGAGTAGACTTATAGTAGCACCTGTATATCCGTAGGTGGAATTCTCAGATGAGTATAGATGCCATTGCTGACCAAGAATGAGTGTGTGTGATCAGAGGGGTCACTTTGGGATCCATGTGGCAATAATGACCTCATAAAGGATGGGCCCTCACTGGGAGAGAAATTAATGAACACATCACATCAGAGGAGAACTGTCCAGCTCCTCACTACATGTGTGGTCACACCTCTCAGAATGAATGAGTCTGGTTCAGCTTGATTTCATGTTGATATTATGCTTTCTACAAGGAGTATTGGAGAAGGGTAACCTCCCTTGTGGCTCAGCTGGCAAAGAATCCATCTGCAATGTGGGAGAGCTGGGTTCGATCCCTGGCTTGGGAAGATCCCCTGAAGGAGGAAATGGCAACCCACTCCATTATTCTGGCCTAGAAAATCCTATGGACAGAGGAGCCTGGTGGGCTGCAGTCCATGGGGTCACACAGAGTCAGATGCGACTGAACGGCTAACGCTACTACTGCTAGCCAAGGTCACCGTCGGCTGTAGGCTGACTCCGCGATGTGGAACCCTGGATACAGAGGGACTGAGGACATGGAGGTTTGGCCACAAGTTATACTTGAATTTTCTGACTGCAGAGGAAAACCTCCTGTGTTGTTGAAGTGTAAACTGTAATTTGATTATTAGTTTAGAATTTTAAAAATAATTTCAAACAATCATCTAGAATTTCAGAGAAGCTCATTTTAAATTTCATGACAAAATCATTTGTAGTTTTAGAAGAGTTCTACTGATAGTATTTAGTTATGAGTTGGAATGCCCTTGAATACGTATATCAAAAATGAAATGTCTAGTAAAAATAAAAGCCATAAGTGGATCTTATGGCTTAATGTGATATAGACAGGAAAAATAGCATGATACTCTCCCTTTTTGGTAATGCTTCTGCCTTAGACAAAATGGCATGCAAAAATGTACTGTAGGGGGAGTGAAACCACTTTATTTCTTTCCCCCTTTCTTCTAGCTTCCAGAAACTTCAGGTAGATTTTTTAAAATTATTTTTACAAATTGTTAAATGAATAAGTACCTAAAACAGACAAGTGCTTTTGGAAGTGTTGCTGCATTCACAGGACTGATTTTTACAGGGATATTAAAAAAAACATTTTGTGGCTATGATTCATACCCTGATGCTCATATAAATTCTTGCGTTGCAGAAATGTGTGATTCAGTCTGTCAGATGACTCCCCTTCTTGAGACTGTAGTCTTGTAAAAATTCAGCAATTTGTTTCACAAATCCTTTCATCTGCCTCCTTGTGTAATGCTTTCTGTTTTTAAAGCTGTGAGCATTTTATCACCCAGCCCCACACCGGCCTTGCTGCATGGCCTGGCTCCATCCTACACTAAGCCCTGTTGCCCGCAGACTGTAAAACGCTTTTCAGAGGCGCTCTGTGGCTTCACGCTCCAGGGAAAGTACTCTACTTTGTCAGTTCTTTTCAACCTTTCACAGGAATGCTGTGACAGTGAAATGGAGACATCAGGAAAAGTTCTTTTCAGTTCTTAAGAAGACACCTGCTGTAGGAGTCCGGGTGTTGGCAAAGGCAGACAGTTAATTTTAAGGTATGAAGGGGTTGTCTTTGATAGGACTCTGCCAATTAACATTTGGTTGTCTGTGTCCAGTTGAAGAATGAATTGCTAAAACACAATTTTTCAGATTTTGTTAGCATTAGACTGGTTACTTTAGAAGTATCTTTGTTGTTAGTATTTATTAGCTCTTCCAAATGTGAACACTGTGTCTTGGACCTTGGAGGGGATGCTCTGTATTTATTGATTCGATTAAATGGCCCATGCCACAGTTTCTCCTTCCATGAAGCAGGATCCTAGTGCTTACCTAAAAGCTGGGGGAGGAAGTTGAGCTGCAGTGCATGTGTGGTCCTTGATTAGCCCCGCAACTGCTGCTTTATAAAGCCCACGAATGGCACCATGACTTTGAGTTCCTGCTGCCTGAACATGTTCTGCACCAAATACACAGACATGGCAGTGAGTTGCAAAGAATGTGGTAAAGGACGGTGAGAGCGTGAAGCAGGGAGCATGCAAGCAGGGCTGAGTTAGGACCGTTGTATCTATTTTGTACTCAGCCACACCAGATACAGTTCTGAGGCTGAATGCCTACTTGAAAAAATGTGCGGGGTTAAACATGTCAGGATTTTCTGTTTCTGGGAGCACAGTTACACTAAAGAGCCACCCAACTGTAGACAGATGGTGGTGTTTCAGAGATCAGCTGTCATCGTAAAAGGTCCTGGCAGCTGTCAGGTTCAGAAAATAAAGAAAGAGGGTTATCAGAACTGAAAAACAAGAGAAATGGAAAGCAGAGATTGATGATACTGGGTGTTGCAGTTCCTATCCATGCTTCCTGTCTTCAGGACTTGGGACAGGAAATGTTGGTGACACTTCACATTCTCTTCCACGCAGTTCACCCAACATCATGGATCTGAATAAATAAAGCTGGCGGGGGAGGGAGGGAAGGTAGATGGAGTGAAATAGATGATTTTTCCAGTTGAATGACATTGGTCAATTTCTCTTTTGATGAGACTAAAAACTGTTGCAATAATGAAATTCAAAAATTTTACCACCTTTTTTCTTTCCTTTCTATGTGACTGAAGTAAACTCTAAAATCCTTCATTCCTCGGCGCTGCTTGAAGTACAGTGAGGCTGGCCATCCTTACTAATTTTTAGGCAGAGGACTTTTTGTATCAAATTTGGGAACACAGAAAGGGTCAGGTAAAAATCACGTGATGGGAAGCTGATCCAAATTTTGATCCTTTTTGAATTAAAAATTGTCCTGAGCACGGAGAACGGACTGCACCTCCTGGAGGGCAGTCAGAAAGTCACATTGCCATTTACCAGCCTTCCTCATGGCTGAGTTCTCCTGGACTTCTCACGTGAACTTTCGAGAAGTCTCCTCAGCATTAAGAGCTTCCCTGAAGCTGATCTTGAGCATCTTGCATCCTGATTTCCAGACAGATCTGAGTTAAAAACATGGCAACGGACTCTGTTTGTTTTCCTGTCTCCAAGGTGTTTGGCCCCACGTTCCTCCTCCCAGCCCCAGCGGGAGGGGAACAGTTTAGTTACTCACTGACAGGAACGAGCTCTGGAAACTTGACCAAATGTTGGCCAGGGAAGCCCAGTTCTCCCTCAAGCAGGACTAAATGTTTCCCAAATGAATTCTGACAAAGTGAGTTTAGAGTCAGCTTTCTGGAGTTTCTCACAATGATTTAGGGTATTTTAAGTCAACAGTGTGTTGGCTCTTTTTCCAGTGTCTAACCCCTACTACCTGTTGGGGGCTTCATTAGTGTCAAATACTTTTCTTTCTAAACTGGCTGTGGGAGTTTTTATCATGTAAAAATTTCCCTGGAATGTAAATGCCCTATGATGTCTTTGGTTTGATGTTGGGGTCAAATGCAGGCCGCTGTGTGACCTTCCTTCTGCAAAGAATGGAGGCTTGTTTTGCTTTGCTCATTTGGTTCTCAGTGTGCATTCAACCAGCAATAACACAATAGTGTATAGCGGTAAAAATCACTTGCCTCCATGGGGTTTTTGGGTGGACAAGACTTGGGATCAGAAGATTATGGATGTGTGGGCGCGTCGACTCATGTTAATGTGTGTAGCCGTCAACGCTGGGCACAAGCCTACTACTATTCTGGGTTATTTATTTTACTTTAACGAGTGCACTTGAATGACATAATAATAGACAACTGCATGCTCTTGAGTTATAAGTAAATCATGGTCAGAAAAAGACAGTGAAGAGGGTGTCTCACTAAATATTTCCAGGCTTTGTCTCGCAAAGGCTTGGTGGTGTTTCGGAGTGGCTAATTAGGAGATAGATCCAATTTCGTGCTGCCTTCTCTGTGACTCAGATGACCGATGGAAATAGCTTATTTCAGACTTCGGCTACCGGATACAGTCACTGGCTATTTCCAAACCCAAGATGTTTGGATGCTGATTGAGTCACAGTGTTTGCGTTCTGACTGTTCCATCAAACCCAGGCCTCGTGGGAAGCGCCGATGACACGGGCTGGGTTGGAGAGGCGACAGTCTGTTCCTGGCCACTGAGGGAAGCCAGCCCGGGGCTGAGGGGGGCTGCTGTCCCAGTGGCGCTGTTCTCGCCCAGCAGTGTGAGGTCTGCCTGTCCCCCTGAGGGGGCCAGGGCACAGTTGGTGGGAGGCATCCTGGTCTGAAGCTCCTGATCCCTCCTCTCGAGGGCAGGGGCCTCGGGGCAGCCCTGGGGCGCTGTCACCTTTCTCAGCAGGCTTGGCGGTGTTGCCCAAATGAGCTGAACAGCAGCTTCTGGCAGAGATCAAGGCTCCAGTGCTCGCCTCTCCCCACTTCCTCAGCATCTGCTCCTGTTACTTTGCCTTGCTGCTGCAACTTAGGACTGTCTCTCCCCTCCCAGTGACCAGCTATCACTATTTAGGTACTGACTGCAAGGAGATCCAACCAGTCCATTCTAAAGGAGATCAGTCCCGGGTGTTCATTGGAAGGACTGATGCTGAAGCTGAAACTCCAGTACTTTGGCCACCTCATGCGAAGAGTTGACTCATTGGAAAAGACTCTGATGCTGGGCGGGATTGGGGGCAGGAGGAGAAGGGGACGACAGAGGATGAGATGGCTGGATGGCATCACGGACTCGATGCACATGAGTCTGAGTGAACTCCGGGAGTTGGTGATGGACAGGGAGGCCTGGCATGCTGCGATTCATGGGGTCGCAAAGAGTCGGACACGACTGAGTGACTGAACTGAACTGAACTGAGCTCTTACCATGGGACACCCCTCCCCACCCCCCCAGATTCATCATCGTTTGTGGCCTAAGTTGGTTTTTAAAGGTGTGAATTTTTACCTTTCCCTCTTTGTGTCAGGATGTTTCCCTTTGGTCTGTAGCTATTTTTTTCATTTCTTTTCTTTTCCCTTGATACCTACCCCCCTTTCATCCCCACAGGGATTAAAGCAACTGGATTTCCATCAAGGTTAGTATCGTGGTGGTTGTGTTCCTAACATTCTAGCCCTAAGTGCCCTTGGAAAGACTGTTCAGATGTGGGCAGTTTGTTCTTACCCGAGCTATGTGGGCAGTTTGTTCTTACCCAGTTGTCAAATGACCTGCTCAGTTCTGTCTTCCAAGGTCAAGGGAGTACAACTCTCGTTTTTAACAATATCATTGCTGCCATTTCCTAAAAGCTTATTGTGTGTCAGGCTCTGTGCCAAGTATTTAACATTTATTTTCCCATTTAATCTTCATATCAATCTTATGAAGTAGATAGTGTCAACTTTAAAAAAATGCACAATGTGAGAGTTTCAAGTTAAATTTTATTTGGGGCAAAATGAGGACTGCAGCCTGGGAGACAGCACCTCGGAGAGCTGAGAGACTGCTCCAAAGAGACAGAGGGAAAGGTCAGTATATAAATTATTCTGGTAAAGCGGGGAGTACATGTGATCAAGCACATTTGTTTTTAGGAGGTTTCTGCTACTCTTGTGAAGCTTCTACTAGTCACAAGCAACAGTCATCACCATGGATTCTAGTGCTTCTCTAGGTATGAGGGGATACAAGCACTGGGCTCATAAAATCAGCTCCTGAGAATATGCAACTCTCTGAAGACCTGTCCTGCCAGTCTTCCCAGAGCACAGATGCCTCACTGCTGCGCTCCACCCTGAACTCCTTCAGGGGGTGTTGAGGTCAGCCGCTGCAGCAGCACCTGACTTAATCCTTGCAGAGGTGAAAGGCAAGCAACCAAGTGCCAGTTTGTAGTTGACAGTATTATTGTCTGCATTTTGCAGCTGGAGAAATTAAGGCACAGGGAAGTTGGTTATTTGCCCAGCTTCATTCTGCTAGTATGTGCCATTCGCCAGGACTTGGATCTCATCTCAGTCTAGACCTATGCCTTTACCACCTTCCAGGGCCAAATTGTCTTCCAGGGCATACGTCAGTATCTAAAGACAGTTTATATTGTCCCAACCAGGAGGATGCTACTGGCATATAGTGGGAAGAGGTTAATGCCTGGGTGCTCGGTCACTCAGTCCTGTCCCACCCTTTGTGACTCCATGGACTGTAGTCAGCCAGGCTCCTCTGTCTGTGGGATTCTCCAGGCAAGAATACTGGAGTGGGTTGCCATTTCCTCCTCCAGGGTATCTCCCCAATCCAGGGATCAGATACGTGTCTCCTGTGTCTCCTGCGTTGGCAGGCAGGCAGGCGGGTTCTTTACCACTGAGGCTAGGGATGCAGCTAAACATCCTCCAGCTTATAAGACAAAGAATTCTCTAGCACCAAATGTCAGAAGTGCCGAGGTTGAGAAACCCTGTTATAGGTAGAGCAGACCATTTGTGTTGAACAGTTAAGGGGAACCATCCAGGTGATATTCTGAAACTTCAGTTATTTCAGGAAATATTCCTTGTTTGCATAGTTTTAAGAACTATTTTTAAATTGCTCCATGGGCAGAAAATATATGTAACTGTTTACAGGGAGAAAAGATTTCATGAAATTCCCAACTTTTGAAATGCAGAGGTGGTCTACAAATTTCTTTATCTCTGCTGTGATTTGGTTATTGGAATCGAGCATGCCGTTTGGTAATTACATCAGACAGTTTGACTTTGGTACCCACTTAGAGGTGTTATACACATAAATTCTCTGCTAGATGTCAGCAGGAAGTTTGAAAATTGTGGATTGTGGTATCGTGGCCTCTTTTGGGTCTCACGAATGGGTGAGGCTCCTGTGGTCCCACAGGCCACATGCACAAAGCCCCACAGAGCAGGCGGGGAGGGCGCCGGCTGGCAAGGCAGGGTCCACAGGCTGCCTGCACGTTCCGTGTGGAGCGGTCCTCCCAGCCTTAATCACGGCCTCCTGTCTCTGTGTTCCAGTCACATGCTTGGCCCCTCTGCTCAGCAGGCAAAACCAGGAGTTCCCAGTTGGAGAAGTTTAAGGTCTTCCTGTTTGTCTGATACTCCTGGCAGAGAAAACGTCCACATCTGTGCATTGTCCGCCCGTTTCCTTCCCCTAGCCCTGCTCCGCACGCCCCCAGCAGCCTCGAAGCACCGTATTGTTCCCATTCTTCCTCATCTTGACCTTGTGCTAACTGCCTATTTATTGTAATGACTCCTCAGATAAGGTACTTCTTGGGACTTTTTTTTAGTAAATGCTTATTAGGGCCAGGAAATTGAGGATCTAGCTAAAATGCAGTGCACAGCATTTTGAAGTGTATCTCAGACCACAGTGAAACGGACCAGCGCCCGCTCAGCTGTCTCTTTCCTCTTTTCTAGGTTTGTGTGTTTGTTTCCTTGGTCATGAACACCCCTTTGGGCGTTGGTCTCTGCAGATGATGGCCACCTGTGACCAGCTCCTTCCACCTTGCCCTCCAGGACACATGGTCACCTCGTTCTTCCCCCTTGGCCTGGCCCTCCATCCCTTCGGCAATTTTCTCGTGTCCCCAGGGTCCACCCATCTTCTTACTCCACACCATCACTCAGGAGGTCTCATCCATACCCCTGGCATCCCTGGTACCCCAGGTACCCCAGGGCCTGGTGCCTGTCCTGGTAAGGTCCGCAGAGACCACTAGTTCTCCTCCACCCAGACTAGACTTGTGATCTCGCCCAGCTTGTCCCTCCTCCCATATTCTGGCTCCAGGGAATGGAAACGTTCGAGTAGTTGTACAGAAATCTGGGAGTGCTCCTTGACTCCTCTTCCCAGCAACCTCCAGGGCCAGTTAGTCTCTTGAGTCTTACTGTCTTTTTAAACATTTCTCAAAACCACCCTCTCCACTGCAGTAGTTCTCTGGGCCTTTCCCTTCTTGCTTGGATCCCTGCCAGGGCTTCCCACTGGCCATCCTGGCTCTGCAGGTGTGGCCCTTCCACATCGCTGGCAGCAATCTGCTGGATGGGGTGGGGGGGCAGTGGCCCCCATTGCACAGACCTGTGGATCCTTGGCTCCTGCTGAGCCTGTGTGCAGCTCTGTGTGCAAGGGGCATGTGCTTATCCCTGCCTTTCCTTGCCTGCCCCTCACAGGGGTCCATGGAAATCATTGCTAAGTAGTCTATAATAGAAACAGGGACAAGTTTTACTTGAGCCACACTGAGGATGACAGCCCCGTGGTTGCTCAGATAACCAAGGAGCTGTCCCAGAGAAGCATGATTTTCAGCACGGGGTCATAACGTGTCATAGCAAAGAACGTCAAACAACTCAGAGGTGCAATCCTTCAAGGTTTAAAACAACAGGTCGGCATGCACACAGCAAGTCAGCATGGCCTTGGCACCTAGAAAGGGATTCTTATCATTGAAGGAGAACCAGCACTGGCGTCCTAGGAAGAGAGGCATTTCATCTTTATTTTTAACATGGACATGCTTTTCTCTTGGTCATGGGATCCTTTCCTTTAATAATTAAAGCAGATTGATGTGTGTTTGACGGGCCACCAGCAGGCTGTTTTAGTTAGCATAGAATTTGAGTGAAATCATGTGTAAGCCAGAACAACTTCCCCATATCCAGTATGTGAACATTTGTTCCTCACAGGGGTCCTAGAGATGAGTTCTCTAAAATGCAAGCCGGATAGTATTACTTTTTTGGCTGAAAACACTGTAGAGGCCCCTCACTGTAGCAGACAACACGGAGTGCAGAGTCCCAAGCGTGACTCATCCGGTCCCTCTCGGGATGATTCCTGCTCACTCCTCCTGCCGCATTCCTGCCTGTCCTTCCCACCCCCACCCCAGGCTTCAGCTTCAAGGGATGACCCTGATCCTGGCAGACCCTGTGCTTGACATTTGCCCCCAGCGGCCTTCTCTCCTCCAGGTAGAACTGGGTGCCCCTCTTTGCTGCTTCAGTGGCACCAAGGGCTCTGTGCTGGGCCCACCTGCCGACTTCCCTGTTGCCCTGCTGGCCTGGGACCCCTCTGAGGATGGAGAGCCATCATTTTGGTGTCCAAGCACTGGTCCCAAACCAGGCACATGGATGTACTTCAGAAGCCACCGTCGTTGGTATGTGAATGGGATTTGTCTTTCAGACCTGAGAGCATGTGGTTTCTGAGAAATGAACACTACCAGCCAGGCTCCTTCAACTTTGCCTTCTTTCTGATGAGGCAGTTAAGGGACCCGTAGACACCGAATGTCTTACCTAAGATGAAAAACTTGTCTTTTGTTTTAACTGGAGGATAGTTGCTTGGCAATGTTGTGGTCTCTGCCTGACATCAGCGCGAATCAGTCACACTTCTTAACCGCATCCGTTGGAGCCCCTTCCTTCCTCTCCTAAAAAAGTCCCATGTGGTCAGGAGTGGAGAGAGAATTTAGTGGGAGGGTGTAGCTTGAAAAAAAAGGTTGCAAATTCCTTTTGGGACCACACTTTGTACCCTCAGACTCTTCCCCTGGTGTGGTCATTTAATTTTTTCCTGAGCCAAATTGATACATATTTATCTGGTACAGACTATTTCTTTGAGTGATAATGACTTCTATCAACAGTGGTTTTTATTTTTTTTATGCAAAAGAGAATATCATGCTCTGGAAGCGGCAAGGGGCAAAGCAGACCCACCAGTATCACCCCACTAGCCTCCTAAAACCGTCCTGGCTTGATGTCAGTGTTTATCTCTGACACGTTTTTCTCTTACAACTGCCAAAACTCCATGTGTCCTAAGGGTTTCCTTCTTGATCGAATTTGGATCAGAAAGCCACACTCACTTAACAGTCATCCTAGTTCCTTGAAATCATTATAAAAGTTTACAAATAACCCTGTAAGTTAAAAAGTGAATTTGAATGGATAAGGGGGCTGTTAGAGCATAAAGTTAGTTTTCATTCTTCTGTTTAAAATTCATCGTGCTAAATAGCTAGCAGGTATGCCTGAATTAACAAGCATTCACCCTTTCAGCCATCATTTCTACGTAAATGTACAAAAAAAAAAAAAAGAGGATCATCAGCTACTTCTGTTTCGCTCAGGACATAAGCAGTGTCGGCATGATCTAGCCCTTTAGTTTTCTTTTAAGAAGTGTTTTTAATGCCAGCATCCAGGGTTGTCCAACAGAAGCAGAAAAGTTCTAGCCTTTCTCCACCCCAACTGTGACCCTCCCTTTTGGACTAATGACGGATTTACTTTGCAGTTATTATAGTCCTGATAAAAACCTTGTCACGGTTCTCCCTGATCTGGTGCTGCCCCACCCACCAGAGCACTCCTCTGTGGTGAGTCCCATTCCTTTTGGCCTTGGTCTTTCTTAATGTCTCTGTGTTTCCTGATTCCAACTTTAATGACATTTCCATGAGGCCAGTAGGAGTATCTTTGTGTCTCCTCCCGACCCACCCTCCCACCCTCCTTTCCCTGCCTGTTCCCTGCACACCTTGGACTGTCAGATCTTGGACAAGGACACCTGCCTGGTCTTACCTCTTTAGAGCTTCAGCGCTTAGTTCACTGCAAGTTAGCAGTTGCTAATCGCCGTGATAAACAACGCACAGTAATAGGAGTTCTCCAGGCTGGGAAGACCACAGTATGTGACTCCTTTTTAAGCGCTTTCGTTCCAGCAGATGTTTAATGAGCATTATTTTCAAAAAAGAATGGGGAGTAATGACGTAAGAACAGAGGAAAAATCCAGAAATCAAATATTCTGGGTCCTGGGAAAACAGCTATTTTTGCAGTACTGGGTGCAGTTTCACCGAGTACCTCAGCCATTCGTTGCTTCTGTTCCTTGAAGCCTCTGGGCCCTTCGCTTCTTGGCAGGTGGGTTAGGATGGTGGGGTGGGTGGTGTGTCTGAGCTTGCACACAGTCGTCAGCTCGTCACCCACCCACGCAGAGTGGCCTTAGAAGGGCTGCACTTTTCTTCCTGCTCCATCACAGAGGCCGAATCCATGGAGCTCAGCCCTCGCTTTTGGGAATGGCCACCTCTGCTAAAGGGCAGCTTGGAATAAAGGTCAGGAAGTTTGGAGGAGTGAAACTGGACATGTTTATGAGGGTTACTCTTGTTGACATAGCTTTCTTCTTACAGTCTTCCTCTGCAATTTAGGATGTGTGTGGTTGACCGCCAAATAATTTCTTACCAGAACCTCCCACCCCAGCCTTTACTATCTGCGATTATCATTGTAATGAGACCAGTTTTACCAAATCTTGGTAAAATATT
Organism: Budorcas taxicolor; assembly: GCF_023091745.1. Classification (NCBI taxonomy): domain Eukaryota; kingdom Metazoa; phylum Chordata; class Mammalia; order Artiodactyla; family Bovidae; genus Budorcas; species Budorcas taxicolor. The sequence continues at coordinate 9,810,628 of NC_068919.1, read as the reverse complement.
GCCTTTGACAGCACTGAGACCAAAATTTAAAAAAGAAAATTTAATCCATCCATGATCTCATTGACAGTACCAAGTAAAATTGAAAATCACTTTAAATTAATGTCAGCTCAGCAGCTTCATCTCCAGGCTGTTGGGTTGGAGTGCTGAATTTTTAAATATCATTTGAATCATTTCAAATGATCCTAACAAAACAAGACATTTTATTAGATCATTAATAAGAATACTTACCAGAAGTAAGTGCCCCTTGGATGGATGTAAATCAGCCTTCTGGGGCTGTTTATAACTGATGAGAGAATTGCACTGCTTGACTTTAATAATTCACCCAGGAACAGAGAATAAACAGCAGCAAACATTAATTTTATGGGACAGTTTCATACGGTTTATGTTTTGAAATAAAAGGGCTATGACTTGACTCCTGCCTGAAACCAAAGCAGTTAGAAAGGACTCCCTCATGCTGTTGGCATCTCCAAGTGGGGAACTTGTTCTCAGATGCATTTGTTAATCAGTTGGCACCCTTCTTGCCATAAATAAGAAGCCAAAATATAAACACTTTAAATAGTGACTACAGCTTTGTGTTCTATCATGTCCTTTGGCATATGGCTATGAAATTCTTTATAACCAATCATCTTACTTGCCTAGAACAGAAGCCACAGTATCTGAGCAAGGAAGGAGCCTGTATATGACTGTGATTTTTCTAAACCAAGTACGGGTTCTTTCATTGCTGGCTCCATGTCTGCAGCTAAGTGTAGAGAGGGCCTCGTTTTCAGCTGGTAGCCTAAAGACTGGAGTGGAGACTGCCCTGCTGTGATCCCAAGAATGAGAGATACGCTGGACCTGGAAATGAAAGGGCAGAGGAAATAATAATGCTATGAGAAGAGGGAGCCAGTCGAGCCCACGCCCTTTGCCCGTGGCCCTTGGACACATGTGCTCAGATGTGACCTGCTCTTCCGCCTCTGCACTCGGCAGTTCTCACAGCCGATAGGGTACCTCCCTTTCCCATCCCTCTGCAGGACTTGGACAGCTCCTGCCTCAGGGGGAGAAGGGGATAAAAGGTGGTCATGCCCTTGCAAGGACTGACTCTGGGAATGGACAGTGACAGTGGTCATCTACAGATCCTCACCACCACCCCTCCCCAGCTCTGTGCCTGAATCTCTGAAGCTAGAGCAGCTGAGGATGCCGGGTGTGGTCACACACCAGTAGCCAAGAGCCTAGACCAGAGTCCATGGTCCCCTGCTTCCTGACTAGTGTTTTTGTCCCCACCTATGACTTCACCATTTGACAAGCTTCAGTCTACAGACATTGACATTAAAAGGTGATTTTTTTTTTGTATGGCTGTGTGGAGACAGCCCTCCGAGAGCAGAAAAATAAATCTTGACCAGATATGATAATAGTAATAATTCCTACCACCTACTGAATACTTAAAATCATACTGGCTTTATATGCACGTATTTTTAATCCTTATAACACCCTTTGAGGTATATCCTTTGAACACCCACGCTTCATTGCTGAAAGACACAGAGCTGTAGGTGCAGACAGGGTGATAGCTTTGAAACAGATCTTTTGTGCCCTTTTTATGCCCATTTGTATCCTTTATGCTATAGAACTCTTCTTACACGGAGAAAATTGGTGTTTGATGGTGAAACTACTTACCCCCAGGCCAGGTGGGCCCTATCTAATCGGGGAAAGGAGTGCCCTCCCTGACCTCACAGGTGGCCGTGCTGGTGTCGGGTTTGGGGGTGGGGAGGCCGGATCCTGCTCCAGGAAGTCTACCGCACCTGCCCGGCGCGCTTTCCTTTTGCCAAGCACTTTTTAAGTTGATTACTTCCTTGGTGGCCTTCACAACAAGCCTGTGTGGTAGGTTCTATTAGTACCCTCAGTTTACAGACCCAGGAACTGAGGTACAGTGCCGCCGCTGGGCCCAAGGTCACTGCCTAGCAAGTGCTAGAACTGGGATTCAAGTCCAGACAGTCTGGCTCCAGATGGAATCACTCCCCAAGGTGCCTTTCTAGATGAGCTCACTGGCTGGAAGGGTGGGGCAGTGGGTTTGGTAGCAGTCTTGGGAGAGTGACTGTCGAGTCCACGCTCATCCTGTACATGAGCCTGAGAGACCTCCCCCCAGTTCCTGCCCACATTTTCTGCCGGGACCCAGAGCGGTCAGCCACCCTGCTCATGCGGGCCTGGCACGTGTGACGAGGAGAAAGGGACTATCTCCACCCTGTCTGGGTGTCGTCCCATGAGGCTGGAGGTCATCAGAGCCGTGGGAAACGTTTGCTGTGAGGAAGCCTGTTAGCTGTAAACACTTCGGAGAAACACGTGTCAGCACCCAGGGGTGCTCCTTTTTCTAACCTAACCAAAACACAGTCTTCTTTCTCCCTCCTCCAATTGCCTGGAGCTCCCTTGCCAAGCACCTTTCCGTTTCTGAGCCACGTGGGTTTAAAAGGGAGGCACCCGCTCCAGCCTGGCACACTGGGGAGGCTGGGGCAGGAGTCCCTGGCAGCCTCCAGAGTCCAGGGCACTGGACACGTGCGTCATCTGGGACCAGCTTCCTCTCTGCCCACCTTCCTTAGCAGCCCTTCCAGGTGAGCATCTGGGGTTGGGGTGTCTCCGGGACGTGAAGCTAAAGCCCTTTGTGTTCCCAGCCTCTCCAGCACTTCCATTTTTGTTCTGAAATGGCTTGGTCCTCTGACCTGTACTCTCTTCTTCTGAGTTCATTTCTGTTTATGAGGCTGCACTGCTGTTAGAAGCTGTGACAATAAGTCCCTGTTCCCAGAAAGAGTACTGCATCTCATGAACAAGGACAAGGGTTCAGCCTGGCAGAACGGGGTTTTCTGTGACCAGCTTGAACTTTGATCTTCACTGACTTCATCTGGGCCGCTGTGAGCAGAGCTCGCCGGGCCGCCGCCCCCCGCCTGGCACGTTCCTGCGTCCTCAGGCCAAGCCAGTTACGCCGGCCGAGGTCCTGCCTGCCTTTGAGGGTGTTTCTGAATGTACGAGGATCTGAAGCTGCTGGCAGCTTTATGTTGAACTTGCTTTTTCTCGAAGAGTGTTGCATCCCTTTGGGAGCTACACTTAAGCTCGTCTGTTTTCAAAACACCGTCTGAATCCTAAATGTCTGGGGAATTCCTCTAGTTAATAAATGAAGGAAGCTTAAACTGGTCTAAGGTTTTGAATTCGACATTCTCAGGGGAAGTTGAAAAATGCTCTGTGGCTTGATCTCTGGCTGTGAAGTCACTGAGACAGACAGTGTGGGATGAACTGGGTGTGGATGCAATGCACAAGTCTATCTTGCTGACTTTTTAGATGTTAAAAAAGTTGACCATACAAATGTGTGTGAATGTGTATCTATATGAGTGTGTCTGTGTATGTGTGCATTCCTCATCACACAGTATTTCATGGGTCTTAAACATTTGAGAGAAGTAAGGCACTAGAGAGGGGAGATTTTTGATACGTAAGTAAAGAGCCATGTTTGTGAATATCCTCTTGTGTGTGTGTGTTTTTTTTTTAATTGCAGATGCATTCAGCACATAAAGCCTTAGGCTATTTCCATAACCTTCTATTGGGTCGCTGTCTTTCAAGAAGGGCGTGTTATGGACTCACAGGGCAGTTTAGACCTTAATGCTGCAGGTTGTACCTTTGGTTGTGAAAAGCCAGCATCAGTGTGAGAGAAATAATAGAAACAGTGAGTTTGAACATTTGAGTGATATTCTTAGAAATATGAACATAGCCTACAATAGACTTTGACTCTACTTTAAGTCACTCCGAAAGTTTCTAAAATTCATTAACAGTGTTGCTTAGAAGCAGAAGTAACCTCAGTGAGAATATAAAAGATTTTCTGTTTGTTTTTAAGGTGAGCAGTGGCTAGCATTGTCTTAGTCCCTGGGTAAATCGCAAATTAGATCTTGGTTTTTTAGGATACAGGTTATTTTACATCGTTAGGCCCAGTTCACTGATGATATCCTTCAGTGGGTAATTAGAAACGTGTCATTCTGCTGAGAGCTTTGCCAGTAAACCCAGTGACAGCTGCAAGGCTTGTAGTGTTTGCATTGATGGGCTTCTGGGTGAAGGTCGCTGCCGTTGCGAGCTGCTCCTGCCCTGTGCCCCTGAGAAGTTCTGGGCTGTCGGCCTTTGGGCTGGCAGCCCTGTCTGTGCATCGTGCAGCTGGCCGGTCCCCTGGGCCACGCCGGGATGAGGTTTCCGCTGCCCTTGTGCTCACGCCCGTCACCTCCTTAACGGCTGCTTGGAACCCTGGCACTGAGGCCCAGCTTGAACATTAACCGCCGCCGTTGCTTCTGTCAGTAGCACTCCCGGGTCAGGTTTTCAGGGCCAGTGGAGGTGCAAGGAAAGAAAACCATTTCTGCCATTCTTTAACCACCTGTGGCTATTTCCAGATTAACAGTTTTGTCTACTACTAGTTTTTGAGCTTGTAAGATGATACCACATATGTATGCGTGTGTATCTCTGTATATATACATGGTTCAAAAAGAGGTGATGCCTAACTTAAAACAACTGTATCTTTAAAGGAACGGGTGTTCTCACTGTTAGCTGATGCTCACCTTCCTCATAGAAGCTACCAGTGTTTTACCCCTAATGCGCCACGGTCTTTCCCTCCATCTCTGAAATGACTGTATTCCTAGAGGGACTGTTTGGAGTCTCATGATGGAGATGGCCTGAAACCAGTTAAAACTGCGGTCAAGGCCGCTTCTCTCCTGCGAGCCGCTCCTTCTGCCTCACGCCCTGTGGGCTGAGCTTTTCACTCTCCGCACTGCCTGCCCGGCCACTGTTCCTTCCTGTTCCCAGCCAGAGGCCCAGGTTGTCGGTCATCCCCACTGCTCTCCTCTGGTCTCTCGCCCCTCAGTTCATGGATACCTCACTCCGGCCGCACGCGCTCCATTCCCAGGAAAGACCTCTGATCCGGGCCGACGCCTGGTACCAGCGGGCCCTGGAGGTGTCCCCTGAGCTGCCGGCCTGGCCAAGCCTCCTGCAGGCAGAGCTCAGAGCTCTCTTCTTGTGCCTGTTAGAAGCACACTTCCGAGCTGCCATCCTAGCTGGCGGCTGCACAAGGTGACTGGGACCCACCCCAGGATGCAAGAAACAGGAGCAGAGAAGGAAAGGGAGGCAGCGTGAGCGAGTCAGGACTCTCTGGTCAGAGGCTCAGAGAAGCGCCTGGTGGGGAAAGTGGTTCTTGCAGCTGTGGCACTCAGGGTCCCTTCTCATTGACCTCATTTGCTCAGTAGGGGTTGTTTCTTCTTTCTTGGTACTTCCATGCATTAACCCTAAGATAAATATATGAAGAAAGTAAACTTTTTATTGAAGCAGTCTGCCTTGTTGAATTGTACAGTGAATGCTTCTGAGATAGTTGCCAGTCTTTAATGGGGCTTCCCTGGTGCCTCAGTGGTTGGGAATCCACCTGCCAATGCAGGAGATGCAGGTTGGATCCCTGGGTCAGAAGATCCCGTGGAGGAGGGCATGGCAACCCACTCCAGTATTCTTGTCTGGAGAATCCCCATGGACAGAGGAGCCTGGCAGGCTACAGTCCACGGGGTCGCAGAGTTGGACACGACTGAGTGACTAACACACACGCAATGCGGGTCACAAGGTGACTTTTATTGCTGTCCAACTGCAAACTTCTTTGCCGTGTCTATCAGAGGACGGTGGAGTTGAATGTATCTCGACAACAAAGACAGAATGGACGGGCCCTGGCTCTGCCAGGAGCTCGGCCCTTGGAGGAAGTTGGCTTGTGTGTGACCTTAAAATCTCAGCGTTGGCAAGCACAGGGGTTTGGTTTTTTTCAGCCACGCCACTTGTCCGCCAAGGGTCAGCTGTTCCTCTGCTTCATGTTTTTAGGGACTCAGGCTGTCAGAGAGGTCTCATCTGGGATTGTTCTTATTTCATGAGAGAGAAGCGAGCTGGACAACAGAGCACCCCCTCCCCCAAGCTCTTCTGCACAGAAGTGGTATGTGTCCCTTCTACCCACGCTACATTGGCTAAACGAGTCCCATGATCTGGTCTCATGCCAGTGGGGTCAGGAAATATTATCTTCCTCCAAGAAGAGACATGATATTTGAAAGAATAATACATCCTTTCACAAGAGCTTTCCCGGAAGCTTCCAGTCAGGAGACGACTCTTGTTCTACTTGATTCTTGAGTTTACGTGGTGTTTTATGGGTTTGTGTGAGAGGCTCAGAGGTAACCGACCACATAATCCTCTTCGTTGATTGTGTTTGGGTTTTCTTAAGCTGCTGGAAGGGAACCTGGCTGATGGCCGTGTGTCTTGTGAACAATCAGCGATTCTTTCTGCCTCTGTGCAGAGGAGACGGGAAAGCCTGCCGTTGCTGTCTGAATGAACATCCAAACTCCCTGATGCTGGGGCCACTGCCCAGCTGTCACTTAGATGAGCCAGAAGCCCATCCTCTAAGGGTTATTGATTCTCAGGGTTGGGTCACGGGGGCAGAGGACTTGGCAGTCTCCCTTCTATTGACACCAGAGAGTTCATGAAGCAGGAAGTATCTTGATTTTATATGTAAGTTCTTATAAGCTTTTTGGTTTTCACCATTTGTTACTTTGTCCATTAAAACTCTCTGCTTTCTTTTATTTTTTAAAAACAAAGGGGGGTGGAGTCTCCATTGCAGGATGCAGGCGTTCTCTAGTTGCAGCATGTGGGGACTGCTCCCTAGATGCAGTGTGCAGGCTTCTCCTGTTGCAGAGCATGAGCTCTCGAGCGTGCAGGCTTCAGTGGTTGCAACACACCAGCTTCAGTAATTGTGGCACACGGGCTTAGTTGCCCTGCAGCACGTGGGATCTTAGTTCCCTGATCAGGGATCGAACCTCCATCCCCTGCATTAAAAGGCAGGTTCTTAACTACTGGACTACCAGGAAAGTCCCCAAACTCTGTGCATTCTTATTGATCCTGAAAATATGGGTGAGGCTCACTTAAGGGCTCATATTTTTCCAGAATTCATTATGATATGAAAAACACTTTCTGTTTAAACTTATATATAACAGGGACATTGAAAGGAAGCTCTTGAAGCTCAAGTTCTGATTCCACTTAAACCTGAAGCCTTGAACATCCCACAGTGCGTGCAGGGCATAAGCCCCCGGCTAATAGGATCTTGACTGAATCGCACCGTAGAGTCTACTGTGGAAGTTGGTTCTCCAGTCACTCATGCTGGACAGAAACAGAAAGCAGGCTAAAGGAAGAGGATCACATTTTCTGAAAGGTCTCCTCAACCTCCTAGAGGTTTTTAGATGCTGACATTTGTGGAAGGAAAAAAAGTTATGAAACGTCTAAGTGGGCTTGAAAAATCTTAAAGAACAGATCATTTAGAAACTGGGACTGGATAGGTGGACCTGTTGACCTTGGTTGCTGACGCCTCAGGACAGAGTATAAAAATGACTCCTCCGGAAACCTGTGCTCAGAAAGCAGATTGACTGGGTACAGAGGAGTTGAAGTCGGCATCAAGGAAGAAATATCTGACTGGCCGGGAATGGGGGATTAAAAAACAAACTTGACAGTGAGCAACTGCTCACCAAGTGCTCCAGACCCAGATAAAAAGAGGCTTGCTGAGGTGTTCTGGAGAGTGGAGTCTCCGCTTCTCCGGGGGGCTGGGGCGGGGCACCAGGCAGCTGAAACCACCGCTGGGTTCAGCAGGAGAGAGAACCACCTACAGAGGGGAGCTGAGCTGGGGTCAGTAAGACCTGGAATGCCTAAGATTACTTAGGTCCACTTGGTAAGTTCCTTGAGATTCCCTGACAGTTGCCGCGGCCACAGCCACCTGAGCACGTCCTGAGTGGCCGGCCCAAGTCTGGACGAGGAGAGTTCGAGAGAAAGCCGTGTGGCCAAGTGAAGTTTCGAGAAGCCCCATTTTGCCATTTGTAGAGATTACTGAAAACAAAGACTGGCTTCCATGTGTGGTCCAGAGAAACTGCCAGGACCCCAGGAGAGGCAGGGTCAAGGTTTTGTCAATGCTGGCCAGTTGGAGTCCATGTCCTGTCAGCCTGACACCGTGGACAGCCTGATACAGATCAGCTTGGACCTTTAACAAATTTTAGAAAAACAAGTGAAAGTGTACTTAATTTAGTGAAGGCTACGCATGACCATCCAGGTGATAGAACTTGACTTACTCTTCAGAGCGCATGTTTCTAAAATATGAGGGTTTAGAGCTCTGTTCTTAAGTTGCACCTGCAAATATGAAAACTGCAGGAAGCTCCCCGCGTGGGCTCCCACCATCCGCACCACTGACTGGCTCTGGCAAGGGGAGAGGCCTGTGATACTGGCCTCCTTGACCTCTGCCCGCTAGATACCAGTAGCACCCCTCCCCACCCCAAGCTGTGATAACCAACAATGTCTCTAGACATTGCCAGAGTTCCCTGCAAGGCAGGGAGGGCACAGTCGCCCCCCAGTTGAGAGATTGCCCACAGAGTCAGAGGTGGGATTTGGGGCCTTGTTATCCCTGAGGAAATGGTGTTGGCAGCCAGGAGGAGGTGTGAGCCTATTGAGACTGTAACTTAAGAAACAGTGTAATTTCTAGGGTATTTGGATCCTCTTCTTCAATAGAGTCAAGGTGTCTGCATCTCCATAGTGTATATTAGGGAGTAACCAGGGCAAGTGAGTTTGCAGACTTCCTTTGGTAGCTGATTTAAAAAAAAAAAAAACCATGCAAGGTGCCGAGCTGTTCACACCAGCACAGTCCCATCGGCTCTCACTCTGCTTTGTGCTCTGAAGAGGAGGTGCTGATGGATGGGGGCCCCTTGCCACAGGAAGGTTCCTGGACAGCCTGTGAGCAAGGGGCTGGAGGTCGGGGGGACAGCTGGCTGCCCTGCAGAATCTCTCGTTCCTGCCCTCGTGTGGCTTCGTGAGCTGTGCGGGGGATGCACATCTGGCTCTGCGCTGGGCCATACACGTCCTCGCCCTTCTCCGCAGCCTCAGCAGCCCTGCCCCATCCCCACCCCAACCCAGCACCACGCAGACTCTCGTGCAGGCGGACCTCACCGAGTCTGAGACCTTCCAGCTGACTGACTCTCAGAATTCAGTGTGTAAAGAATCTCCTGGGGGCTTGTTAGAGACGCAGTTCTGGCAGCCCCTCCAGAAAGTTTGGTTCAGTGTGTGGGAGCTGGGAACTTACGCACTTTGAAACAGGTGGCCCATATCCCCCTCTAGGAGCTGGGGGGGCCGGGGACCACACTCTTCGAATCAGCGCTCTAGAGGGTCTTTCTAACTTTTGGAAGGCAACAGCACATAAATTCTACTTTCCTAATTCTCTTATCCTTCCAGAAGATACTGGGCGGGAGGCCATGGTGTTGAGCCTCTGTGGGACTTGTATATCTGAGGGAGGTGGTAATAATGAACGTGGACATTGGCCAAGAATCTACCAGCGATGTGGGAGTAAAATACAGCCTGCTCCAAAGTTGTATTGATTATTTGGGCCACATGGGTCAGTGTAGTAAATTTATTATTAATCACAGGAGCTCATATTTTTTTAGTACTTATTGAACCACAGATACTGCGTAAAGTTCCTTTGGTAAAGAATTTGTTTAGCTTCCAGGATGGCAGCCCTCAAAACAGAACTTCTTAAAAAAAAAAAACAAAAACAGAGCTTCTTAACTGTGACATCCGAACCACCTACCCCAACACACCGTCCCAGGAGCTCTTTAAAAAAGAGGGTCCTGAAACCTAAAGGAGTGGAATGGGGTGGGGGTGTGAGAGAGGTTCAAGACAGAGGGGACATGTGCACCCTTACGGCTGACGCATGTTGCTGTAAGGCAGAAACCAGCACAACACTGTAAAGCAATCATCCTCCAATCAAGATAAAATTCAAAAAAACCAAAGTTAAGAAATATTCAAAACTCAAAAGAAAAAGAAACTAGAGTTCTGGACTTCCTTGCTGGGCAAGGGGTTAAGAAGCCACCTGCCAACCCAGGGCCCACAGGTTCGATCCCTGGTCCGGGAAGATTCCACCTGCCTCAGAGCAACTAAGCCCAGGAGCCATGACTACTGAGCCTGAGCTCTAGAGCCCGTAAGGCACAACTGATGAGCCTGTGAGCCTTAGCTACTGAAGCCTGTGCTCTCCAACAAGAGGAACCACTGCAGTGAGAAGCCCGCCCACCGCAGCTAGAGTAGCCCCTGCTCACCGCAGCTAGAGAAGGCAGCAATGGAGACCCAGCACAGCCATAAACGAACAATAACAAAGAGAGCTACCCAGAGCAGCTTTCTGCTCACTTCCTCACCAAAATCTGGATCTTACGAGGCCTGGAGAGGACCGGACAGTCTGTCCTGTTTTTGTCTCTTTCTGTGCACACAAAACACTTGCACATGTGTATACATAGATGTGTGTGTCAAGTTCCTCTGATTCTGAGGTGTAGCCTCACTCATATTCCTCCCAAATGTGACGCAGCAGGGATTACACAGCATCACCTGTGAAGGATTCTTGCCAAAAATGTTTAAGCTGAATCCAAACGAGCCTTTAGATTTAACTTTTCTGTGATAGAGGATAGAGGACAGGTTTCAATGGCATCATGAGGAAATAGGCAAATCCGATTGCTGGGTATCCTGTAAGACAGCTGGCCTGGTATCTTCAAATAAGTCAGCGTCAAGAGAAAAAAATAAAGGCAGGACAGGGTAGGTTAGGGATGTAAGGACTGACTATTTTTTGAATAAAGCGATTAAAGACATAATTAAGAGTGATGCATGAGCCTCGATTGCGTCATGGTTTTAAGAAAACAGCTATAAAAATTGGGGCAGGGTAGGGAAATTTGAGTCTGGACCGGGCTTACGGATATAAGGAAATTATTGGCAGTTTTCTTGGGTGTGTTAATTTTATTGTAGTTATGTAGGAGAATGTCCTCATTTTTAGGAGGTCTGTGTAGAAGTGTTTAGGGGTGAAGCATCAAGGCATCTGTAACTCATTTTCAAACGGTCCAGGGGAAAAATGTGTGTGTGTGAGTGTGTGTACTGTGGGTGGAACAGACAGGGCAGCGTGTAAACCAGTGTTCAGTCCACAGCACTCACTGTCCACTTTCTTCACCTTCTGTCTACGCTGGCAGATTGTCTTAATGAAGTTGAAACGCAGCACCCAGGTAAGTGAGGCGGTGCTATTCTCCAAAGCGTGGTTTGCATGGCCCCCTTCTTGGGCATCGCTGCTGGCGTGACGGTGGAGAGTGTGGGCACGCCAGGCAGCTGCAGACGGCAGCTCTGCTCCCCACTGTCCCACCGAGGCAGCATTGATGCCAGGCTACTCGGTCTGCCCCGCCTTTCTAGAGGCTCTGGCCTTTGCTCCCAAGCTTCCAGACTGTAATCTCTTAGGGCAGTTCTGCCCGAACGCACTCTCTTCCCTTCTCACTGACAGCAGGAAGCTGCCAAGGAAAGGACCCCATTCAGCTCTGCTGATACCGCCCCCTTCTTTTGAATGGTAGGGATCTGTGGAGAGGTGTGCCGACGCCCGTGGACCAACCATCTGTCACTCCTCTTGGTTCTGTATTCCGACTGTGGTATATTACTCTAGGTTGCTGCCAAAGTCTCATTTGTTTAGGGTTGTTGTTTTTTGCTTTTTTGTTTATCCTTTGCTAAGAGGCTCTTCTCTGTGGACTAGCATAATTTTCCGAAAGTCGGAGGGCTGTCCACGTTATCCACAAACAGCAGGGATGTGGTAGTAAGCCAAGCATCCTGGAGGGGACGTGTGTTTAGTGGCTGGTAGAGAGAAGATGTTTACATGGAAGCTCAGCAAGGGTCTGGTCTCATTATGTGATCTTTGGAGGCGTGGGAGTCGCAGTGAACAGCAGGGAGGGCTTCAAAGGAGCGCTGTGCCGAATCCCGGGGTTACCGAGATCTGTATCCTGGATCCTGTTCCCCGTTGCTGTCGCTGTTATCTCAGTGCACGCCTTCCCCGCAGGGGTGTTTTACAGAGCACGGAGCACTGTAGAAGCCCCTTAGTGCCCTTCCCCTGACCCAAGAGGACTTTTCTTGGATCCTCAGGAAAGCCAGCTTTTGTTAGCTTTGGATATCATGGCTATTCCTCTAAAGTAGTCATTAGCAGACTTGCTGAGGAGACCAAAGCATCTTATCTCCCTTTTCCAAACAGAAAAGTGAAGGCCTCATTGCAGCCACTCTGGTGTGGCTGCAACAATCAGGTATGGTGGATGGGGACTTGTTTTAGCACAGATGGACAGGGAACTGAATTTTGTGAATTTACACACAGGGGTCCTTGAATAATTCTGCCTTAAATTTAGCAAGAACCGTGCTAAGCCTAAATGTGCCTTCTTCCCTTTTCCTGAAGTTTCACATCCTTTCTCTTTAGAAGTTGTAGCTTAATCCCACCCCTGGCTCGAAGCTGACTTTGCTGAGCAGGACATTGTACATTTGGCATCTTCATTAAGATCCCAGTCACCTGAGAGGCTGAAGCAGAGTCTGAGGTTCTACAAGAGGACAAATATGTAAGGGTTTTATTTTCACATTGAAGAAGTGCCACCAAACAGTAGAGGGGCAGGGATTGACAACTGGGGGCCAGTAAACTGGCTTCCTATTCAAATGGGGAGCTTCCCAGGTGGCGCTAGTGGTAAGGAACCCACCTGCCAATGCAGGACACACAAGAGATGTGGATTTGATCCCTGGAGGATCTCTGGAGGCTCCCCTGGAGGAGAGCGTGGCAACCCCTCCAGTATCCTTGCCTGGAGAATCCCACAGGGGGCTGCAGTCCATGGGGTCGCAAAAGGGCTGGACACAGCTGAGCAGGCCAGAGAATCAAATGGGAAAGCTGCTTAGAGCTTCTTTTTCTAACAAGCAGACTCTCCACCTGTGAATTAGAAGTGTTTGTAAGCCTGGTGGGTGGGAACTGTTTGGATGAAGTGGGGCTTCCTCATGGGAGTCATCCTAGCTTGTTTTCTTGTTCTCTTTTGAAATGATCGCTTTCATTATACACAGATCTCCTCCAGAGCTCTTTTGCGTTGGTAACTTCTTACTCAAAAGCCATTTCTGTTTGGTAATACGGGATGAGAGGGTAAGAATGACCGAGTGAGAATAGATTATACTTCTGGCCTCATGCTAAGTTATTTTCCCCAGCTGAGTTTGTCAGCTGTGTTAGGCAGTAGGGAAACAGGAAGTAAGACCCAGGACCTCACCCTCAAAGCCCACCAGGGAAGCTTGGACACTAGGAGTGACCTCATCCATCTCTAAATAGCCTGGGCTTGATCTTCCTCTATGTGTAAGCGCCAAGCTTCAGTTACCACTGAGCACTTCCACTGGCTAAACCATTGTCTGACCAGTCTCAGCCCTGTTAGGGGAAAAACTGTTGAGGCAAAGGCGTTGATGTTTACTGAGCAGTTACTGTGCCAGGCGCTGTGCCAGGCGCTTTCACTGTTCTCGCTTCATTCTCACAACGGTGCCGTGAGGCAGGGGCCCCTCTCTTTCTCCACGTGGTCCATGAGGGAGCTGACAGCAAAGGTTCCGAGAAGTTAGATGCCGTGTGTCCAGGAACCTTTGTGGTGCAACACACCATCTCTCCCTTCCCCAGTGCTATAAACACACATGCATATGCACACACTTGCACATGTGACAGTTAAGTTCCTCTGTTCCTAGCTTTGCACTAGCTAATTTCTCAAAACAGCATCTTGCGTAAGTGTTAAATTCACTGTTTTATAAGTCATCACCGCTCACTAGGCTGTGAGCCAGCATGGTGGTGAAGCTTTGACACCCACTCCCTTCTTGCCCCACTTCCTCTCTCCTCCATAACTCCCTGCCCAGCCATGGCCCACATGCCACCAGGCTCTCTGTAATTCTTAGGGAGTTGACGTGACCTGGGTTAATAAGTAATCATTCAGAATAGAGCCATGCGCCCAGATGTCCATTGCAAGCTGTGGGATTTTCCTGACCTCGGGGGAGGGGGGCCATGGGGAGAGGCAGGAAGATGGGGCTGTGAGGAGCCCTGCGGCCCATTTCAGGGTTCAGGCCTCCCTGAAGGAGGTTTGAGCCGTTAGAGCAGGGCCTTCTGGTAATGAAGCCAGCCGTTTGTCCTTGGGAACAGAATGAGGCCTTGTGAGGTCAGAAACAATGGGCATGTTGAGCTTCAGACCTGGTGTGAACCAAGCTCGGGCAGAGGCCCTGTGATGGACTGGGACGGTTCAAGGGGCGCATTCTTCACTAGCGAGGCTCTGTTGTCAGCACGTCCCCTAAGTAATGATACTTAGTCAACGGTCATTAATGCCCCGTTTTGAATAATTCCCGCAAGTGAGTAAGTCAACAGTTCTTGGAGTTTTTTTTTTTTTCCTTCCTCTTCTTCACATTTTAACTTCTGTAGTTTGTCTAAAAATCACCCCATGAGAAACGCATGAAAAATAAGTTTGCGTGGCAAAGTTGTATTATTTATCATGGCATTATTTTCCTTTTAAATTCTCCATTACCTCTGAAGCAAACACTTCCTCCTGTGTTTCTGCTAGCACGTTGATTCCCAGACAGTAAAATCGGGAGTTGCAAAAGCTGCTAATAAGCAAAAGCTTTTGATACAAATTTGGCAAATTCGGTTCATCTAGTACCAAGTCCTGTAAACTTCTAAATCGCGGCTCGTCCGTGGACACAGTTCCCTAGCAGCCCATCTTGATCCGTCCGAATGCAGCCTGTGCAGCTGGACTTTTTCTAGTAAGATGAGATGGAGCAGGAGCGGCGTCCCAAGAGCACACAACCCCGGCCGGAGCCTGGCGCGGGTGGGTGAGCAGTGCAGCCTAGAGATAAGGGGCACCACAGACGCTTCTGGGAGCGCCCTGGAAACAAACAAACCGGCCAGCTCGCAGAGCCGGGGCAGCGTGTTGGCGGGCGCGGCGCCCCTGGGGTCCCGAGCCGCCCATGGGCGGGCGGCCGGGGGCAGGGCGGGGCTGGCGCGGCTCACCGCCCTCCTCTGTCTCTCCGCAGGTGAGGCTGCGGCCGCGACATGGCAGCATGACAGCCCCGGAGCGCGCTGCCCGAGGACGCCGGGACGAGGGAGCCCCCGCCTGAGCCGCCTTCCCGCGCCCTCCCCGCTGCCGCGGCGCGGCTCGCTGCGCTTGCTCACCCCTGGGACGCCCGCCTCCCTCCGCCTTGAGCATCAATATGTGTCATGTCATTGTCACCTGTCGCTCGATGCTCTGGACCCTCCTGAGTATTGTGGTGGCGTTCGCCGAGCTCATCGCCTTCATGAGCGCAGACTGGCTGATCGGGAAAGCCAAGCCCCGCAGCGGCGCCGAGCCGGGCGAGCAGGGCGCGGGCACCCCGGAGCCCTACCACCCCACGCTGGGCATCTACGCCCGCTGCATCCGGAACCCCGGCGTGCAGCACCTCCCGCGCGAGACGCTGTGCGGGCCCTACGCTGAGAGCTTCGGCGAGATCGCCAGCGGCTTCTGGCAGGCCACCGCTATTTTCTTAGCCGTGGGCATCTTCATTCTGTGCACTGTGGCCCTGGTGTCTGTCTTCACCATGTGTGTGCAGAGCGTCATGAAGAAAAGCATCTTCAACGTCTGTGGGCTGCTGCAAGGAATCGCAGGTAAGCGTGCGCGGAGGGGAGGGGCCCTGGGAGTGGCCCTAGGGTGCCGCTGCGTGTGGGCGGCGTGCCCACGGCTCACTCCTTTGCTGCGTGCGTCTTTAGGAGCGCGGTCTTCTCTCCGGGGCTAGGCAGCAGCCACGCGCTGCCCCCATCGCTCCCTTTGCCCTGTGTCACTCCCCTAAAGCAAAGGCAAGGCTGTTTGTTCTCTGCTCTCCCCTGCTCATCCTCTTAGCCTGTATCCCCTGGTTCTAGTTGCTGGGTTTTGAGAAAGCTGCCATGGGGCTTGGCTTTCCCGATCAGCCAGTCTGCGCGCATAAGGCAATGAGCTCTGCAAACAAATGAGCTCCTGCTTTTTGCTTTTCCCACTAAATTAAAAGCATGCTTTCTGCCCTCGGGCGTCCAGGGAGGAATTGCGGTGAAGGAAGCCCCCTGCAGTGGACTGTGTCCTGGGACCACTGTAAGGGAGGGGCAGTCATTCCCAGGCAGTGAGCCGGGCGCTGCCACCCACCCCGCCCCCACCTCCCCCATCCCCGCCGCGGGATGATTTCAGCTTTGGGCGGGGAGGACGCCGGCTGGGAGGGAATTAGTATCCGCTGCTCTGTGTTTAATAACGGTTCTGGTTTAAACTGACTGTCTCCTGGAGCCTGACAGAATGTTCTGTGCACTGGAATCAGAAATTACAAACTAACTCTGCCACTTTCTGGGAGTTTCTCACTAATGAGCTTGTTAGAAGTGGGTGGAAAGAGAAGTGTGAGCGCCTTTCAGAGATCCCAGAAGGGAGGCTGTGAGCGCCCAGGAGACTCCCACGGCCACCAGCATTTTCAGACTGTCCCGTGCAGGGTTAAAAAGTGAATCTGGAACCAAGAGGGTTAGTCTATCCACACTCAAGGGACTTGTTCTGGGTGGCAGACACACGCACACACCCCACACACCAGAGTTTGAAGACATCCTCAGGAAGCAGAGGAATAGATTCTTGCTTTGATTCTCAAGGGGAAAATCCACTTTTTAAACACTGCACCCAAAGTATTTCTTAATCTGAAGTCTGACGGGAGAAACAGCAGGCCACCCCCACCTGTCATTGAAGGGCTCATCCTGCAGCTGTGAGCCGGGGCTGCAGATGGTGCAGATAAGCACTGGGCCTGGCGTGAGGCCTGTGAAGAAGCAGACCCCAAGGAAGCAGCTCTCCCCTGCTTTATGGCAAACTCTTGAGCTCAGCAGGGCGGGCTTCCAGACAAACGGGTCCAACAACTGTTTTTCCCCAAACCCAGCTGATAAGGTGTTTTCCTTGCCCAGACCTTAGGAGCCCTGTGTGTGCATGTTGGGGAGAGGGTAGAGGGCCCGGAGGAATGACGGAGGACCTGCGCCACACTCCTGCTGCTTTTGTGTGGGGGATACACTCGTGACTGGTCTCAGGACCCCCATCTCTTTCTCTGCCAGGACCAGCCGTACCATGGGAGACCTAGGCACTCACAGGCACTCAGGGAATTTGGGAGGCCAGGATTCTGATTTTCAGCTTTGCTACTGACTTGCACTTTCACTCGAGATAAATGCACCCCCTTCTCTGGATGTTGGCATTCCTCTTCTTAAAGATCAAGAGATTGGAACATATGATCTGATCTTGGAGTTTTGCTTCTGTGAAACTCATTGTCCTCCTTTTGATTGACTTCTCAAATCTGACATTCATCCCCTTTGGCTTGGCGTTTCACCTTCCAAAAATGTTCAGTAAGCTCAGTTTCCATACTGGATCATCTTTTTCTTGTCAGAGAAATGTCCCTGCTTTATTCCCTGAGGCACACAGAGCCTCAGGGGTGTGTGTGTGTGTGTGTCTTAAAACTTTTGCTGAGGAGTGTTACCAAAGTGCTACCAAAGCTTTTTGAAAAGTCAAAATAAACAGGTAGATGAAGGGAAGCCAATTTACACAAATTATCAATCCTGTTGAAGAGCCCTCATTGACCAGAGAGGAGTTGTTTCTGCTCAGTTTGCACGACTGTGGTGTATTTGCTCATCTCCTGTGACTTCATGACTTTATTATGAGTTTTATCAATATGCTGGTATGCAGATACGAGTTCTGGTTTGTCATCCCTAGGAATGTTTTTCATCCTGAGAAACTCACTGCCTTTCACCCAAGGGATAGCCATTTATAGTAGGGTGGGCCATCTTGGGACGCACCATAACAATCAGTCTTTTGCAATCAGTTTGCAGATTGTAGATATCCTTCAGTCTCAGAGACTGTTTACCTGCAGTTTTTAATAAGGTGTTATTCCAGTGAACTTAAGTCTCTAAGAATGTGGATTACTCCACCAAGGCTTTGGTGCTCTTGTTTGCTATTTCACATAAATGGCAAGAGTGTTCATCTTGGCACAGAGATGAGTACATATTTTAGGTATTATTCATACACTCCAATGAGTTATTCTTGACGTTTCTCTTTCTCTCCGTATCAGGCCTCTAGGAAGAAGGGCTGGGGAGAAGGGAGTACCAACCCAAGATACTGGTCTGCTGGCCACCTGTCTCGCAGGAGTCTTGATTCTCTAAAAGCTTCCTCCTCATTTCTTTCATTCATGTTCCCCATGCACACATGAGGCATCTCAGAATGCCTGAAATTGCTAACAACTGGCTGAAGGCAAAGATTCCTGTACAGTTAGGTCCTGCCTCTCTAGGGACCACTGGTCTAAGGCTAAGAAAAGGGGTTTCTCTTCACCACCCAGCCCAGCAGCACCCCTCTGAGAAGAAATCAAGGGAAAGATGAACCGAACGTTTGCTGGTCAGCCGGCTCCCTCGTGGTGGGCGGGGGCCACATCTGTTAGGGAGTTCCAGTGGGCTCTTTCTCCTCTAATAAGAGGTCCCCACCAGGCAGTGCAAGCCAACATCAATGGCAGATGTGGCCCTTGAATCTGTGGCTCAGAGAGTTGCCCCCGAGTGTCTGAAGCAGCCCACTGGCTTTCTGTCCTCTTGGCCGGTCTGTAAGGGGATCTGGTCAGGCCCCGGCCTCAGCCAAGGACTTGCTACAGCTGTGAGCATCAGTCTCGCCTCTCCCTACATGCCCTCACTCAACCCTGCATCTATTCAACATTGAAACCAATGGTGAGAGAGGAGGCTGGTGCCAGAGCAACCAAAGGATTCTTTAGAAATATACTCAGACTGTGTTTGTTCTTACAACTTGCATTTTGGCAAAAAGGACATTTTATTTTGTAAAATGTAACTGGGTGAAAAATTATATGCTATCATATATTAGGAGATCAAACCAGCCAATCCTAAAGGATATCAACCCTGAATATTCAGTGGGAGGACTGATGCTGAAGCTCCAATAATCTGGCCACCTGATGTGAAGAGCTGACTCATTGGAAAAGACCCTGATGCTAGGAAAGATTGAAGGCAGGAAGAAAAGGGGGTGGCAGAGGATGAGATGGCTGGATGGCATCACCGACTCAATGGACATGAGTTTGAGCAAACTCCGGGAGATAGTGAAGGACAGGGAAGCCTAGCGTGCTGCAGGCCATGGGGTCGCAAAGAGTCGGGCATGACTGAGCAACTGAACAACAACAATATATTCCTTTACTATGCCTAATCTTAAAGGCCAAATGCTTGCAGAGCTGTCACTGTTCAGAGTGTAACATAAGTCATCAAAATCTTAGTATTTTGATTTTAGAACTTGGGTGTAAAAGAATATACCTCGGTGAAAAATCTCAAAATCTGAGTTACTTAAAAAAAGCTATTGACTATTAAGCTAATCCAGATGGCCGGATTTGCCCTTACGGCCTCACCTCGTGGTGGCACCCAGCCGACACTTCCAAAACGCTCATGCACAAATGCCCTGGCTGTTCAGAGTTTTCTCTCTGCAGCAGTTGGAACTCAAGCCTCTCCTGGCCCTGGATCAGCCCTGACCTCACCTTGAAGTGTCTGTGAAATGTTGACCCGTTTTCTCACTTGGAAAATGGATTTAGCAGTAGAACCTATCTCAGGGTTGTTTTGAGGATTAAATCAGATCATATATGAGAGAGGCTTTTAAGCACAGTGTTTGGCACATGGTAAATAGTAAGTGGTAGCTACGTGATGATTATAAAAGTATTTATGCTTTCTTGGCAGGTTTTTAGTATGTTTTTCTGTGTTCCTTAAAAGTTGCTGCATTCTAAGAAATAGAGGTGTCTTTAGAATTGATCTGGTTCTGTTGAAACCCAGTGTGACCGCATCGTCTCGAGTCATTCCCTGGCCCTTCATAGGCTGCCTCTATGGGGACTGAAGAGCCCAGAGCAGCCCTGTGACTCTCCCGTGCCTCTGGTGTCCTCGGGCCGGTTTCTGAAAGCTGAGTTGATAGGACAACACAGAACTTCCTCCTCTCACTCCTCTTCCCCGACAAGAACATTCTCCCCATCCTTCCTTTCTGGAGGCAGCGTCTAGCCGTTGAGTCCTGGTTGCAGGAGGCTTCTCAGGCTCCCCTTGCAGGATAAATCACAGGCTGCCTGGTCTTCACTGGGTGAGGGCTCGCCTGGAACTTGGCAGAGCCACCAGCACACGTCAGTCCATAGCCCTCTGGGATTCATTACAAAAGCTGGGGAATCGGCCAGCAGGGTCGTTTTCGCCAGCTGCCTTCCTTAGGCTGTGACCTGGATGTGGTCCACAGCAAAAGCGTAGAATGCAAAGATCCAAGTTTTCCATGACCGCATCAAGCAGTGTGGGTTTGGAAATACACGTAGGGCCCTCTTAGCAGCCTGTGGAATCCCCAGTGACTCAGGTTTGGGACGGAGCCACGACGATGAGCTCAGGAGCAGGCCCGCTGGCCCCGGCCCGGGCTGTTCCCCTGGGGTGGCCACAAGGCGTGACTAGCGCGGGAGCTGCCGGCCGGGCTGCCTGCTGGCTTCGGGTTCCCTTCACAGACTGTGCCGGTTCGTGTCTCGCTGGCTCTCCCGCTGTGCAGTCCCTGTAGCCCTCTGCCTGCACCCATTTCAGCCCAGCAGGATGGCTCCAGCAAGCTGCCCACCCGCCGGCTGGATGGATGGCTGTGGGACCGAGCACGCAGGCGTCGCTCCCTGCCGTGGGCGCTCCGGGCCTGCTGCGCGGGTTCCGTTTCCTTGGAGGTGAGCCGTGATTGAGGGGGAAGGAGGACAATGTGAAAAAAGATGGGAAAGGAGTAAAAGAAGAATCTCAGAAGACAAGCGGAGGGTTTTGTCCGTGCTGACTGGAGAGTGGCTTTGGCGCAGTCCGGGCCGCGTGAGGAGGTCGGGGTTGTCATGTGAGATACGCCGTGATTGCTGTCTGGGGCTTGGCATTCTCACTGCGGTTTTTCACAGGGTGAAAGCTAACCTTAGCATCAGGAAGATAACCATGACTCAGCCTGACTGCAGCATCCATTCTGATGTATACCCTGCCCTACCTGTTCACTCCCAGTGACCAAGTCAGTCACTGGCGAGGAGAGAGCTACGAACAAGGGTTTGGGAAGCATGGGGAAGAGGGGAAGAGATCCCTGACTGTCTCAGAGCCACTTTTCACCTGCTTTTCTCCAAGAAGGTAGTGTGACCTTGATTGCCTGACTTCAAGACATCTTCACAGAAAAGGCAGGAGGGAAGTCAAGGGGGCACCCCCTGCTTCTCCTGAGAACGAGGCCCCAGTAGACCTGGCTGTCGAGGAGGCTCTGAATTGCTGGCTCTCCAGTCAGAATGCCTCCACCGGAAGTGGGGTCTAACCCTTCTATATCTGAGTCATTTTAAGAGGACCACATGTAATGATTCATCCACCTTGAGGAAAAGGCAGGCCAGAATTAAATTTCAATTCAAGGATCTTTTATTAAATGCCTGCTAAATACAAAGACCCCTAGACTCAGGTCTACAATTTCTTGAGTTTCTCTGCTCCCAAGCCATATTAGAGAGTCATTGCTTCAGAAGCTGAACCCTAGAAAAGCAAACAAAAAATATCATCACATATAAAGGGAAGAAAAGTGTTTCAGCTGTATCGTTAGAGGAAAAACTACTGCCTAAGAGCAAGTGGACCAAACAGGTATTAATTTGAAAAATCAGTTGGAAACGCTAGAAGAAAATCGCAAACTCTCTTAAAATTCAGATAGAATATGCAGTTGATACGCAAATGAAGTATTTTGCTATGGTAACCACTTAATTGTAGACAAATAGTCTTGGGAGCCATGGTGATCTGTGTTCCAATTCCAGTAACAAATCGTCACGTAAGCATGACTCTGAATATTCACACAGGTGGTTCAGGCACTGTTCTAGAAGCTTGATGCAACAGTGGGGGTGTTCCAAGTTCTGACGTCACTTCAGAAGTAGTCTGCGTCTCCTCGGAAGACTTCTCTGTGCTCAAGCCCAGCACAGTTAGGCGTTCGGATGTTGTATAGAGGCTTCCTGGTGGTTTTACTAATTAGCTCACAATCCACAATCTCTTTTTTTTTTTTTTCAAAGATAGCCCCTAGTACAGATGAAACCTAAACCACACACATTGAGAAACAAAGTCAATGTTAAAAACTTCAAACCAAAATACTTAGTGGTTATATGTGTTCAGAGTTTAGAGGCCAACATCAGGGCCGTAGTGTTGAAAAGATGGCACCTGCTTGGTTGCAGGGATTATTTAACGTTATCTGGACCCCCAAAATCTTTAGTAGACAAGAAATTTAACTTACTGTCCTGAAAATTTCAGAGCTCAATAACTACATTTTTATAGTCTCTTGTATTCTGCTATAAACTGCATTTTATTTTTTGTGGCAGCTTATTTTAAGTTGTAAGTGTATTTTGGTTATAGTCAAATAGCAGCTCTTTCTAATCCTACATGTTGGATGAATAATTTATCAAGAAATATTTTATGAAGTTCTTCCAGTTGCACAGACACAGTTTAGGAAACACCTCACTTGGAATGCAAGGTAAAATATTATCACTAACTCATAGGAAGGAATAATCTCACTAAATTACTTTGCTGGGCTGCATTTTAACAGTAAAAGTTAAAGCTTTAGAAACTACCAATGAAGTAATTTGCATAGAAGCGCGAATCATTGCTGAGGAAGGCTTAGGGAGGCTTCAGTGTGGGAGAGACTCATCTTTCTCATGGGTTGTTTCACCATATATTCTAGGGGCATCTGACAACTCTTAATTGATGGTCATTAATTTTGAGTAATTATAGAAGAAACTTCCTCTGGGGGGCTTGGCTGCAAGGTCTTCGTATGACAGCTACACTCTGATTGTCTTCCAGAGAATTCTCTTTATTGCTCTGTCATCCGTTCTCCAGCCCCCACACTGGAAGAATATTTTTCTTGCCAATTATAATTCCATGGAAGTGTTTTTAAGTAGAAAACACATGCCCTACTAGACTCCTGCAGGGAGATGGTGTAAGCATTAACAGAAGCTTTAAGTAAAAAATTACCGACACCCGATCCCTCACTTGTTCTCTCCTTCCCATCAGAAAATCTTGTTGGTTAAAAGCCTCTAATGTTATTGATCATATACTAAAATAACATGTAGGTATCATCTACTCTAAGACACTGGTTATCAGCTGAAAACCCTTTTCATGACCAGTGAACCCTCTGACCTCTTATTTCTGATCTGGCTTTCAGAGCAGAGTTTTTAAATGCCAAAGTTGGGTCCAGTCTAGTTTATCCATAAACCCTTGAAACTTTTTTTTTTTTTAACCCTTGAAACTTTAAAATGAGATGCAGTGAAAACAGATTTATATTCTGAATGCCAAAGCGATGGAATTCAGAGCCTCTTTACACTCTACCTTTTTGTTTGTGCAGTCAACAAACGGGCTTTTCAGAGAGGTGTCCCCATCCTAACTCAGACCTGCCTCTCTCTCTTTCTCAAACACACACACACACACCCCGCCCCCCCCGCCCCCCCCCACCCCCCCCCCCCCACAGCAGCCTCTCACTGCCTTGGAACAAATACCAGTCCACTCTGCTAAGGTTTTGTCAGTTAAAAAAAAGAAAAACAATGCACAATGTGAGTTAAGTTTATTTGTGGTAAAATGAGGGCTATAGCCTGGGAGACAGCACCTCAGACAGCTCTGACGAACTGCTCCACAGAGGTAGGGGAGGGCCAGTATTCGTGATTTTGGTGAAGTGGGATGTATGCGGGCCAGCACACATTTTTGCACAAGGTTGCTGCTAGTCTGGTGAAGGTTACTGCTAGTCATGATGTCTCTGTTAGTGAATTTACTGCTTTTCTAGATAAGAGATACAGGAATTGGGGCCCATAAAATCTCCTGAAAATATCACAGAGTGCTTCGTTCCCAGTCTCCACCCTGAACCCCTGTCAGAGGGTAGTGACGGTTAGCAGCTGCAGTGGCTAGTGACTTCATCCTTGTAGAGTCAGATGGCAGGTGACAGTTTTTAGTTTCCACTAGTCATCAACAAAAACGAGAAAACTAAGGACAGTGTTGTAAGATTTCATAGTGCTATGTGTTCAACTTAAAGACCTGTCCTTTATTCTTAGGTTGCATCCTTTACCCTTTTTTGTTAAAATGCCCTTTTTCGTGAAATGATAGTAAGAGGAGATAGTGGTGTTTTTAGTGTCTTCATGTTCGCAACAGAAGAAATACTGACTCCCAGTAACTTTTATGGCTCTTGTGTTACTATCCGAGGTCCTAAAGTGTGGGAACGACTCTTCTAGAATATGAGCAAGGAATGAGGCCTGCTGCATACACACGAGATGCTCAATAACTGTTGTCCACTGACAGAAACAGAGTCTGTTCTGTGTTCAGTAATCTGTGCTAGAAACTATGAGTTTCTTGGGATTCTGAAAGAGTAAAGGTTGTGGTAAATGCTGCTAAGTCTCAATCCTAGCATGAACTCTGCCCTCCTAGACAGCTAGAGCTTAAATAGTAATTAATGCAGTCATCATCCAAAGAACCAGTAAGAATCATTTCAGAGCTGGCTGTCACTAAAACCAAGTTCTGTTTGGGCTTTACAGAATAAATTGTCATTGAAAAATTGAAAAACCTTAGTGGGCAACGTGATTTCCAAAGTAGAGATTCACCCAAGGGGGCATTCATGGGCAGAAGCCCTTGATTTGTGGGATGGCTAACGCTTTGTTGTGTTATACTGGTGTATGAATGCTGCTTGGACAGCCCTGGCTCTGAATGGCCAAGAGGCACTTTGGTGCGGAGGACAGTGTCCAGGCACCTGGAGAAGTCACGCAGGCCGGGGTAGCATTGCTAACTTAGTGCTGGGGCTTGGGAGGCAAGGACCTGAGTTCACCTTGGGTGGCAGACCCCAGGGGGCCCATCCTGGTGTCTGTGGTTGTCGTAAGCAAGATTTCATGAGAGTCTGATGCGTTAGATTGAGAGCAGCACTCCCTGAATGCAGACGCTGGCAGAAAGCAGGTCTCTTGTTAACAGAGGATTAACTGAACCCGATGCGTGCAGGTAGTGGTGCAAGGGTTCAGGGTTAGGTGGTCAAGACAGAGCTCCTCAGCTCTGTTCCATGAATTAAGAAGGGCTGCTTGGAGGAGGGGAGATGGTTAAACCCGCTTGCACGAGCAAGGATGTGATTTGGAGGCTGTCTGAGCATGCTCTTGGTGCTTGACTTTGTGTAATCAGCTACAAGTGTCTCCTGGAAGGTTCGTAGGACATGGTTTTCTGTGGATCATTTTGTGGATGGCATTAGTATCCTAGGTGGCTCCCAAGCACACAGACTCTAAGAGCAAAGACTGAAATGTGAGCAGGTTATACAGCTTACGTTTATACAGCTTATGTTTTCTCCCTCTCGTCTGATGGGTTCTGTGCTTTATTTCCGGTTTTCTGCTCGCACAGATTCTGCAGGAGGGCATCACAGCGAACACTGTGCTGCTTTGACCTTTTCATTGGTTTTCTTTCTAGAATTTTTTTTTTTTTTTTTGGCCAATGACAGCCATTCCAAGGTGGCATCTGTACTGCAGTAAGGAGGCTGATGACACTCAGATTCCAATGTAAGACAAGGCGTGGATGCACATCCTTTATCTGGTTGCCATCTTGCTGTAGGGTTGTCAGGTCAGCCTGCCTGACGCTAGGCAAGCCTTCCCCTCCTCGTCATCCCTAGACAGCAGGCCTGTGGTGTTTCCACTTGATAAGCGCTTGTCACGTGCTCCTGAATGTCTCACAGGTGTAAGCAAGCCGGCTTTTGAGGATTCAGCAACCTCCCCTCCTCAGTTGGACAGGGGTCGCAGTAAAGCAGCAGCCGAGGGTGATGGCTCCGGAGTGGGCCACGGAGCACTGCCGCCTGGATGTGAGTCCCAGCTCCACCACCAATTAGTGGTGTAACCTTCCCTAATCCCTCTGTGCCTTGGTTTCCTCATCTGTCAAATGATGAGGTTAACAGTACCCACCTTAGTTCTCTCAAGGACTGAATGAGCTACATGTAAGGGGCTCGGCTGGTGCCTGGCACCTCGTGGTGCTTAGTGAGTGTTAACTGCTGCCATAGTCACTACAGTGGTAACACAGTTGCATAGCTTCCCTGGTGGCTCAGAGGGTGAAGCGTCTGCCTGCAATGCCGGAGACCCGGGTTCAATCCCTGGGTAGGGAAGATTCCCTGGAGAAGGAAATGGCAGCCCACTCTGGTACTCTTGCCTGGAAAATCCCATGGACAGAGAAGCCTGGTAGGCTACAGTCCATGGGGTTGCAAAGAGTCGGGCACAACTGAGCGACTTCACTTTCTTTCATAGTTACTGTAACAATTATTCCAATCATTAAGGGGTTCTAATCACCTGTATAAACCTCCACCTTTCAAGTATTAGTTGCAAATGTGGAAAATAGAGGGAGGGTGTTTACAGCTTAAACTCCATGTCATCTTTGTTTGGAATCTACCATTTTTACCATAGCAGATCTTTCCAAAAGTTTCTTCCAAATATGAGAAGACTAGAAAGGAAATGGGAATCACAAATGACCTGTGAAGTCGGTCAGCAGCATAGTATGTGAAAGGGGCTGTGTCATAGGCACTGAGTGTGAGTTTGAAGTGGACGTGGAGACAGACGCCAAGGAGCAGAATACAGTCCTCCCTGCTCTCCGGTTTACAGTCCAGCGGGAGTTCATCTCAGCCAGAAGTATGTACTTGGAGGCATCCGAGAGACCTTGGAACCAGTGCTCCTCTTTTACGGGACAAATGCATGTTATGTCACAATAAGAGTCCTGGTTTCTCTTTCGGTGTCCAGGTAGTTGGTAACCATTTCCTTGTTTTTATTTAAACATTTTACCCAAGAAATTGAGCTGCCGCTCTTAAAGCAGAGTGTAAGGGGCCTAGTTCAGCCTTGCCTCGGCAACTGTG
Source organism: Budorcas taxicolor (assembly GCF_023091745.1). Lineage (NCBI taxonomy): Eukaryota > Metazoa > Chordata > Mammalia > Artiodactyla > Bovidae > Budorcas > Budorcas taxicolor. The sequence continues at coordinate 9,783,902 of NC_068919.1, read as the reverse complement.
CAGAGTCCTTGCACGTGGGGAGCAGGCCCTTTCAGGCGGCCCTCTCTGGGAAGGGAAGGGCTAGATGGCAAGCTCGGTGGGTGGGCAGCCGGGTGGGCTGACGGTGCCTTCCTCCAAGCAGTCTTAGTACCAGACAGTGTGTCCTGGGGTGTGATGCAAGTGAAAAGATCCCCAGCTAACAACAGTGGGTGACTTTCCAATAGCTATTAGTGACTGCCAAAATGACTTCCAGCTGTCAGCATGGAAGACGACTTTGGAAAAAATGAAAATGTAGGCAGAAAGGAGAGGTAAGCGCACAGATCAAGGTTAGCTGTTAACTAGCAGGCCTAGGGCTGTCGCGTGTCACTCCAGCGTCAACTGTTGGACCGCATGATGGTCCCAGACTTAGAGTTACGTGAGCACGTGTGTTACCCTCGCAGGGGCAGGGCATCATCTCTCCTCCCTTGCCCCACTGGCCCCCTCCATCGGAGGCTGATCTGCGACACTGCCCTCAGGGCCGGGGGGGTGTCCCATCTGCGGCACTGCCCTCAGGGCCGGGGGGTGTCCCTGGGCCGTGGGCGGGTCCCCCTCCCTGCCTTCGGTGCCAGCACTCTGCTGGCCTCTCCCCTCCCCGGGCTCGCGCCGCTGGCCACTACCTCACGGCTTCTGCGAGCTGCGCGCTCCACGCCCTCATCTCCCCTCACCCCCACCGCCACCTGCCGTCTCGCCGGGCTTCTCCAGGCTCTCCCCTGCGCTGCTCCTCTGCTCCCTGCTGGCCCCCTGGGCAGTGCCCACGCCAGCCTCGGCGCATCTTTACAGGTGTCGTGGCTGCAGCCAAGCATAGTTGGAAACCGTTTCAGAGTCTTGAGGCTAAATGATCTCTAGATTAATGAAGACTCATCACACTTAACTGACTTAATGCTTTTTTTTCTCATGTGATCTCCCAATAGAGATCTATCTTTTGTAGCCAGAAAGGAGATTTTCAACACTTGCAGTCTCATGATTTGGTCCCTTCACGTGTTTCATTAGTAAATGTGACTGGTGTGCTGTTAGCCAGAATTGCCAACCCCTAGGATTCATGTTATTGAATGAAGCTTTTCCTGCAACCATTTTAAAAGCTTGGCAAGAACTTAAAATGGCTTCATTTTAAAATGTAACAAATCTACATCACAGCACTCTATCTTTTCGTTCATCCAACAAATATTTACTGAATGCCTATTACATGTCAGACATTGCTCCAGGCAATTGGGACACATAAAGAATAAACTGCACAAAGTTCTCTGTCCTCCTGGGCTTTACATTCAAGCTGGTGGCGACAGACAACAAACCAAATAATTACATAGTACGTTAAAAAGCAACGGGTGCTATGGAAGGAACGAACAAAAAGCCAGGGCAAGACAGGTTGGGTGTGCTGGGGTGAAGGGGGGCGGGTAAACTGCAGTATTAAACAGGGTCTCAGGGCAGGATTCAGTGAGAGGAGATTCAACCCAAGACCTTTAAGGAGATGCAGGAGTTAGCCATATGGGCAGTCAAGAAGAAGTGCTCTCCCGGCCAAGGAACAGCTAGAATGGAGGCCAGTGGGCTCTGCCAGTGGAGGGAAGTGGGCTAGAGGAGAAGGGCAGGTGTCAGAGATGATTAGAAGATTTCTGACCTGAGCAGCTCTGGAATGGGACTCCTGTTTACTGAGATGAAGCCCATGGGACAAAGACCGGGTTTTGAAGTGGGGAGCAGGAATCAGGAGTTAGGTTTGGACATAGTTTTCAAGCACCGTGTTAGCATCCAAGTGGGCATCAAGTGGGCAGTTGGACATGCAACTCTGGCGCTAACATTAAGATCAGGGTTCAGGAGATGGCAGCCCAGAGGCGGCACCTAAAGCTGTGGGATCGAGTGTGATCAACAAGCAGAATGTAGACGGCAGAAGACTGGGCCTTGGGCCCTCCAGTGTTCAGAGATTGGAAGGGTGAGGAGGAACCGAGAAGGGACAGTCAGCAGGCCTTCCCACCTTGGGTTTCCTTTAATCCAATGTTGTCAGAACTTGTGGACTGAAGCTGTCACCCCCAGTAAGCCTGGAATGCTCTCTGAGCTGTGTCTCAGAGTGGGGCTGGGACACCGGGAGCCAGTCATTCTGTCTGATTCGTCTTGTTATAGAGATGCCGGCCTGGGCACGAGGTGAAGGGGCAGGGGCTGCCTCCTGGCAATGTGCCCAGTGAGAGAAGCTCGCTCAACAGACTGGCATTCAGTTAGAGTCACAGGGTAGACCTGGTAGGGATAAACATAACCAGGTGGAGTTTTGGGTTTTTTTGAGCTGTGTTGAATGGGAAATGAATGTTTGATAGTTAGATGGTTTCCTGCTAGGTTCTTAAATGAGTCAGTGGCTGTTTGAAAGCCAGAAATAAATTGAACTCTTGACCTCTGTTACCCAAGGTTAACTGTGACACACCCATCAGAGGTTTATGGTAAATGCAGAGATAAAATTGTGGCAGAAATCCAGAAAGAGCCAGCCTTTCTGCTCTCAAGGGGCTCAGGGTCCTGCTAGGGCACTGCTCTGTCCCAGGGCTGAGAATAAAGCCTGCTACTTACTAGGCAGCTCAGTAAATTGAGTTGAGTAAGTACACAAAAGTAACACAATGAAGAGCTGAAGAAGGGTGTGCAAGGGGCAGTGGGAACACAGAGAAGACCATTCTGGCAGGAAGTGGTGACAGATGTCACACAGGTAACATGAGAGCCAGGATGCGGGGTGGGGGTGGGTATTTCCAGGGGGATGAGTGCCCAAGGGGTCAGCATGAGTGACACCTCTTGTTTGGGGAGTGGGCACTCCCCAGGATGACCTAGTTGGAGCCCACATCTATTGAATGATGCTATGTCTGCTAGGCCCTGTCTGCTGTGAGCTCTCCAGAGATACTAGGTTATTTCAGAGCTTTAGAATGAACATGTTACAATCTAGTGGTGGCTGAGTGGGCATCCTTTCCTGGGGGCTTCTCCAGACTGCCGGTGGCAGTAACAGATGGCCGTCTTTCCTTCCTGTCCTTAGAAATTTTTCTTCGCGAACTGAGGTCTGGTCGGTCTTTTCTATTTGGTCTGGAAGCCTGTCTGAGGAGGAAGCAGGAATATGATGGCCAAAGGCGCACTTGCTATTCCGCACAATAACGAGCGCGTTAGTGCTGGTTTTCCCTGCTGGGCCAGGGAAGAGGGCCTCCTTCTGGACAGGCAGTGGGTGACCACAAAAGGCAGGCCGCCTGGAGTCCGTCCCTTGGCCAGCAGGTGTGAAAGGGGGTGGTGGTCCCGTGACAGAGCCGTGGGAGGGCTGGCACTGACAGAGCAGGGAGACTGGGAGGCCACCGCACGGCCTTCCCCATGCTTCCCCCACAGGCCGTGGGCGGCGGCGCAGACTCGGCTCCCCCGTTCCAATAGCATCCCCTGCTCTTAACGCTGGAGGTGGCCATCTTCAGACCAAGTAAAACATTTTTATTGTATTCAGCGGCTCCTGGTCTTTCCAAAACTGGAGGCCTGGCAGGATTATGGAGGTTTTCCCCCCTACCTAAGGGATTTGATTAAAACTTATATTTGATAACATATTATTTGATTTCAGGGCAGCAGTAAGAAAATTCCCTAAGATATATAATTTTGTGGCTGGTGTACTCATAGTCAGTGCTGACTGTTGATCAGGAAGACTATGGCTTTACTTTTCCCAGCGTGCTTCATTCATTTTCTTTTTTAGCACCTTCTTTGTTTTAGGCACTGGAAACTCAGCCAGGAGACCCAGCTCCTACCCTCTCCCTTTCAGAGCTCATGAAGTCTAATTATTTAAGTTAAACCAGAGCCATGTGTGTATGTTGCCCACAGACTAAAAATTTCTCTGTAGCAGGCTAGAACTGCTGGGTATCCAGGTTGAGTCTGAAAGCTCCTTCTAGGTCAGGGAAACTATTACTAAAATGCCACAGGGACACGGTGGATGTTGCATTGTGGCTGCTGGTACCCATGACAGCCAGCATCTTATGCCGGGCTTCAGTAAACTGTCAGGGCTGTCTCTAACCTGGGCTGGGGTAGCATCTGTAAGGTAGTCCAAGTGACTGACCATCACTTCCGTTAATGTCTTTCTTCCCCAGATAAGGCTGAGTCACCCCCCAGTGACCCCACGGTGAGCACAGGCTGGCACCTTCTAGTCTTCCTGGCACAAGGAACTGAGAGGCTGTTAGAGAAAAGACGGGCTGCAAGGGGGAGGGTCTCTCTTCAGGTTGGGGAGAATCGTACCTACTTGGGTACCATCCCCCAAGTGGAGCTGCTGCAGGGGATACCAGCTCTCTGAACTGCTAGGGTGCCTGTAGCCGTGGCAGTTGTCTTGAGCAGTTGTCCAGCATCATCCTCGATGCCTTTCCTCCCCCTCCCAGCTGGGCCTGCTGCAGCTCAGCCAGGCCCCAGGAAGAGAGGCCAGTCAGAAGAAAAGCAGACACCCACTGGCCTAGTCCCGTTTTCTCTGTCGCCCTCCAAACCCACGCACACACTGAAGGTGTGATGCAGTAAAAAGCAAGGGCATGGAAAGGCCCCAGAGACGGGCTGGCTTCACTGCAGGAGCTGCTGTTTCTTAATACTTCCAAGGGGGAGAGACCAGTTTCTGGCGTGGCTCTTATGTGAAACTCAGTCCAGAGCACACCTCGCCGGGGGTCCCTGGGGCACTCCAGAGCGAGGATGAGGGGAGCCACGCCACATTTGCCGCAGATTTGGTGTATGTCTTACGGCGTGTCTTGCCTGTGGTCTGATGTGCGCATTCTGTCTCCGTAGCTGGTGTCATCAAGCCTGTTTGCACTCTGAGGCACATGTCTACGTCTAGCCCCTGGGGTTCACAGGCCTTGGACGGGCAGTGTGACAGGGGAAGCCAATCCACCAAGGGTCTGCATCTCTTCTCCTGCTGGGGTGGTTCATGCTCGCTGACTGGCATCTGCCAGAGTTACGGTATTCTTTCTCCTCCAGGGGACTGTGGTTCAGAAAAACGACTGCAGAACAAGCTGCCCTGACATTAGTAACATTTTATTAAGAGTCTACTCTATGGCAGGCTTCCCTGGTGGTGCAGAGGTTAAAGCGTCTGCCTGCAATGCAGGAGACCCAAGATCGATCCCTGGGTCGGGAAGATCCCCTGGAGAAGGAAATGGCAACCCACTCCAATATTCTTGCCTGGAGAATTCCATGGATGGAGGAGCTTGGTGGGCTACAGTCCACAGGTCGCAAAGAGTCAGACACGACTGAGCAACTTCACTTCACTACGGCAGGCACTGTTCTGAACCCTGGCTTTCTAGTAGTAAATCAGATGTTCAAAAATCCCTGCCCTTGTGGAGCTTAGTTTAGAATGGAGATGGATTAACAGTCAAAATAAGTTGAAATATCAGGTTGAGCCACATGAAACCACCATTTTTGTAGGTTTAAAAAAAAAATTGACAAATAGTTTCATATGACTCAAGGTAATAGACTGTTACTAAGAAATGCTAAGGAAAAATACCAAAGCAGGGAACAGGGATAGCAAGTCAGGGGAAGGGAGGCGGTTGAAACTGTGAGTAGGTGGGACCTGAAGACAAGGAGGCGTCATCCGAGGGGAGCATGGCGAGAGCAAAGGCTGGAGCAGGCAGCGGGGGTGAGAGATGGGCGACAGAGAGCCGACACAGAGGACCGCAGGGCTGTGGAGTTTACTCAGAGCTTGGGAACCGTTACGGGCTTCTCGAGAATTTTACTCGGAGGCAAGAGAACCTGCTGGCCTGATGGCTGTGACTAGGGGACACTTGTTAGCGCCTGGGGACCGGTGCCCCAGGAGTAGTGGGGAGTCAGGACCTTGGGAAGTGAGAAGCCTATGTAGCCACCTGAATCACGAAGCTTTCTGGAATTCCTTTGGTAGAAGAGTCTTTTCTAAATACCTAGAGGGATGACAAACGTCTCTTCTCGCTCACCTGAAGGCCGGTGGTTTTCTCTCGCGCTCAGTCGTGTGTGTTCACAGCACTGATCATGCTCTGTTCGGCCCTGTCGTGTGCAAGGAGCAGAATCCTCGCAGCCAGGCCGCCCAGGTGGGGACACACGTCGTGTGCACTGGGGGGCTCACAGATGTACCAGAGCCACTTCCTGTCATCCACCTGGGGGGAACTGCCCTGTGGGCTTATAATCAAGCTGAGGCTTTCAAAAGACTCTTAAGCATGGCACCCTTTTGTGACAGTCTCCCTGCTGCTCACAGATGGATTGGCCAATAGCAACCACAGGGTTTTGAGTAGGCCTGAAGCACTTGAGGAACCTCACCTGAGCTACCAGTAAGGGAACAGCTCAGGAGACGTACAGGGTAAATGTACTTGACTGTGCTGAAAAAAAAAAAAAAGGGGGTCCGATGATATTAGGAGAAGAATTATTTATTTTAAAACTTCCCAGAAGGATGTGTGATAGCCACATGACTGTGCATCCTACAAAAAGTCAGACGCAACTGAGCAACTGAACAAGCCAGAGCCCAGCACAGGGTAGCACAGCTGCTAGGTGACAGCAGATCCTGCTTGCCCTAGCCCCTTCATATTAACATGCATTCATTTACTAATTGGACTTACTTAAGCCACGTAATACAAGTGATGAGTGCAGTTAATAATTGGAGCCACAATTCAAATACACACACTGGCCTTTTAAACGAAAGAGCAGGTGATGCTCCCTTGCCCCCAGCTGCATGCCTCTGCATCCTGATACAGGTCCCAGTGAGGGGGAACTCCTGTTCCCAAGGCAGTAACTCAGGACCTGAGGGAGGAGACGTCCCAGGTTCCCTGTGCCTGGGGTGAGGTTTCCTAGGGAACAAGGTGGGGATTAATCAGGATTTCTCATAGGCCTTAGAGATACAAAGGGATTCCCTGGTGGCTCAGAGGTTAAAGCGTCTGCCTGCAATGCGGGAGACCTGGGTTGGATCCCTGGGTCGGGAAGATCCCCTGGAGAAGGAAATGGCAACCACTCCAGTATTCTTGCCTCTAGAATCATCTCATGGACGGAGGAGCCTGGTGGGCTACAGTCCACGGGGTCACAAAGAGTTGGACACGCTGAGCAACTTCACGTAGAGACACAAAAGAATTAGCTCAGTCATCCTACATTCCCCCAGCTAATGGAGAGCTAATAATGGAGAGTCCTTTATTCTTTCAAGGGTACTATTTTGTAGCCTGGCCTTTCCCCTGATTATTAGTTGCTCGGTCACGTCCCCATGGACTCCATGCGACCCCATGGACTGTAGCCCACCAGGTTCCTCTATCCATGGGATTCTCCAGGCAAGAATACCGGAATGGGTTGCCATTTCCTTCTCCAGGTCAGTAAAGGTAGGGAAAGAGAATTGAAAGTCTAGCTTAAATTAGGAGGATACAACTGCTATTCCAGTGCATCTAAAACACAGGTCTTTTTGTCTATGAATTAATAATCTTGGTTATATAGATATCATTTGTCAAAGAAAACTGTCTTTTCTTGCTGCATATAGCATTGGCCAAAAAGTTCGTTTGGGTTTTCATACCATCGAACGGGAAAACACGAATGAGCTTTTCGGCCAACCCAACAGAATAAAGCCATCATCTTCTTGCAGCATCCTTTCTACCAAGAAAGTGTTGCCGGGTAAGCTTTGGGGTCCCTCAGTTTTCTTTGTCATCTTGGGGCCTGGACTTCCTTATAAACAGCTTCTGCTGTGTGAGGGGGAAGCAGGCAAGGCACCCTGCCCCACCGCGGCGCCGGGCTGGCAGGGAAGGTGACTCTTGGTTACACAGTGAGCGGTAACACTGCAGGGATAGGAAAATAGTGGCCCTTTAGTGTGTCAGTGTGGTGGGATCAGCAGAATGCAAACAGAGCTTCTTAGTGTCTACTCAAAGCTGCACTTACTTAAAAGCAATCAGACAAAAAATTCTCATCAAGTTTGCATGTGGTTTCAGAATGTCTATGTAAATATAGAAATCACTGTCCTAGGTATGAGGTTGGTTGCTGGTGAATGCCAGCAAACTGACCCCTCGTGGGCTTATCTTTAAAGCATGACACCCAAGTTAAAGTCTGGTCTCTTGCATTTAACTCTTGTTCTCTGTGAATTCTCTTAGAATTCACATATTTTCTGCCTGAAGCCAGACAGTAAACATTTTAGATTTTTGCAGGCCGCAGGGCCTATGCCGTCCCCCTCACTGTGCTGTTCCTGCACCGCCACGGGCAGTCCATAAATGCACAGGCATAGCTGTGTGCCAGTAAAACTCTACTTATAAAACAAGGCCCCGCTTGACCTTAGTTTGCCAACCTCTGCCTTACGGCAAGACGAGCCCTATGAGAGAAAGTAGTAACAGAGTCACCTGCTTTCCTAGAAGAGAAATTACTAGTGGGTTCACATTCTGACATGTACATACGAGGCTAAAGTGAAAGTCACTTATCGTGTCCGACTCTCTTTGCGACTGCATGGACTACACAGTCCATGGAATTCCTGAGGCCAGAATACTGGATCTTTCCAACCCAGGGATCGAACCCAGGTCTCCAGCCTTGCAGGTGGATTTTTTACTAGCTTCCATAAAGGAAGCCCCGAGGCTAAAAGTATTCCCAATAAAGTGACCGTCTTGGTCAGGCCAGGTGAGTTGCACAGAACAGTACTGACACTCGCTGAGTCTGGCCCTGGAAGCAGACTCAGTATCGTTCCGCTACTGCAGCCCAGACCCCACAGCCCAGAGCGGGCACATCAAATAACCATCACACAGACAGTGCCGCCACTCACTCGCCACGGGGTTTTCATCTGTTCTCTCTTCTGCCCTGCAGGCCTCTTCCTCATCCTGGGCTTGATTCTCTACCCCGCTGGCTGGGGCTGTCAGAAGGCCATAGGCTACTGCGGACACTACGCGTCGGCCTACAAACCCGGAGACTGCTCGCTGGGCTGGGCCTTCTATACCGCCATCGGGGGCACGGTGCTCACCTTCATCTGCGCTGTCTTCTCTGCCCAAGCGGAGATCGCCACCTCCAGTGACAAAGTACAGGAAGAAATCGAAGAGGGGAAGAACCTCATCTGCCTCCTTTAGTTTGGAAGAGACATCAACGCCGTTTTCTTGCTCGCCGTAACCTTGTGAAACACTTCACTTCTGGTTCCGTCATTTGGGTCAAGTGAAGAACTAGCCTTTACCTACCGAAGCCGCATTCCACAGCCTCCCAGAACTGACGGCAGGCCGCGTCCAGCCACGCCGAGCACTGCACGTGAGGGCCACAGTGCAAACTGTAAGAGATGGAACGAGGAAACCGCACACAGGCCCTGACGTGGAGTTGCGTTCCGTCGGATCCCATCTCCCCACCAAAGCTCAATGAAGGATGACGATCGGAACCAGGAAAGCAACAGGTCTCTGGTGACAGAAGAGGCCGCAGGCCGGGTCTGCGGGCAGTTTTAGACGTGTTCCTGCACAGGCTGCACGCCTGCGGGCATCTCTGCCTCAGAGTGAGGCTGGGGGTCAGGGGGCTTTGTTTCCTCTGGTTCCTTCACACTGTCTCCTCTGGGGTCCACAGTGAAGACCGTACATTTACCGGGGACATGACGTGTGCTACAGGGCACACACCAAGACACTGCCTCTTGCTTAGCTGACCTCAGCAGTCAGCAGGGACAGTGTGGAATTCTACTGTGGGACTTACTCTAGGCTGAACTCCAGAGTCAGGTGGGTCCGCTGAACTGTCACTCTGAGAGTCTAGAAATTTGAGGAGAGAAAGGATGAGGACCTGTCCCACCATGAGAATAAAAGCACAGACAGAATCCCATTAGTAGAGACAGTCACTCCACTTCCCAGGCGTAGCATCAGTACTGGCCCAGTCTCCTCTGCCACCAGAAATCCCGTGTCGTTCCCCAAGGGCTAGGACTGCGCTTTGACTGCCGGGGGAAACCTCACTGTTTCCTCCTTCCAGGGACCCAGGTCTCCAGGCTGCTGCGGCTCACTCAGAGTGTGTGTCCGAATCTCAGCCCTTGCAGCGAGACCTTTCCCCGCCGTGCAGTAACCAAGCAGCACTCAGCTGTGTTCCCGCCCCCGGCAGCAGCAGATGACAAGGAGCTGGTCACAGGAGTTACGCTTCTCTAGTTCCTGGTGTGGGTCCTGGACGCAGACTCAGATAACATGAAATTGCTCTAACCGGTGAGTTTACAGCAAAGGCTTCATTCTCAGGAAAGCATAGAGTAGAAGGTTCATGCAAAAATGAGAGCTCAACCAAGCTACTAGCGCCTGCCTACAACTGTTTACAGAAAGAATGAAACACCACTATTAAAAAGGATCCAGGGGCTTTTAATCTAGTTTCTATACGTCACCAATATAACTGATTCAGGAAAATGGTATTAGCCATCACTTCAGCCTTACCCTGGAATGATCAAAGGGGCCGAAAGGAACCTAGTCGGGTATCACCCTGAACTTCAAAACTGCAGGCTGCTACAGAAGCACTTCCTTACAGCTTAAGCAAATGGGATGGATCTACCAAATTTCTGGAAGGATTAAAAGTATGGGTCTCTTTAGGCTTATGAATCTGCTTACTTGAGGGCTTGCTTTGTTTTGAAAATTTAACAAATAACTAATGAACCTTGTTTGGGCGAGGTAGTGTGTGCTAAGTGCCACCAGGCATAGAAGAATCCTGATTCAGATCTTAAAACCATGCCCTGAGTGAATCATCTTAAAGCTGTGTGAGTCTGAAAACCATGCCTTGCTGCAGAATGAGTAACTGCTTTCTATTAACACATAGATGGGATGGAGAACTAAAGTTTTATTCCAGGCTGGCCGTCGGCCTGTTCCAGAAACCATCTTATCTCACAGATTATGACCTAAAGGGCAGGAGAGTATGGGTGGGGAACCAGCCTTGAATGAGTTCACCACTCTTAGACCAAAACTCAGAATAAGCAAAGTATACATCTGTGACTCTTTTGAAAAGCAAAGGGGTAAATATGTGTGCTCATGGCAGCCTGCCATCCGGACTCGGGAAACAAGACCTGTGTCTGACATCACACAAAAGTAGGTGATGGTAGCCACCGAACAGGGCTCCTGTCCCTGTCGGATAGGGACGCACAAAGTCCTGATACCATCATACTTATCCCTTTTTAACACTAGAAAATTAATTTAAAAAAAAAATTGCAAAAATAAAGTTCCCTCCACCAGGCAAATAATCTTGATTAAAAATAATACACATTTTTTCCCCACAAGATTCACTTTTCCTTCTATACAACATAGAGAATCTATGTTATAATGCTGAGTTTACACTCACTCTCCTCTCAGAAGAGTCATAAGCCTAGAGGATCCCCTGAGCAGGTCCATCATCTTTACTGCCCGATTGCTTTTCCACTAAGGTGGGGTGGAGATACATCCCTAGATCACTCTAATAACAAGTCATAAGTGAAAACGTGCCCACTCTTGGCCAGAAGAAAGTCAGCTGACAGTGTTTACTTCATTGGTCTGAATGTCGCAGAAGACAAAAACAGTACATGCACACATACACAAAACCCCGCACCACTAAAAACTGCTTCAAACACTGATTTGTCAGGCAGAGCACAGATGCAATCTCTCCAGCAGAGAAAGAGTGAACAGGTAAACGTGGGCCTTTTGAACCTGCAAGTCCCTTTAGCCAGGCTTCAGTTGGGATAAATGGAATATCAAAATCTTGCTAGCCTAGATGGAAACTGCATGGCTGTTTAGAAACCACTGAATGGGAGGAATGTGTTAGATTGAAAACAATCAGACAGTCGGCCTACATCTATTTTTCTAATAAATTCCTATCAATCAATCACATCTCCGTCTAAAAATCTAATATACCTGGACCATCACTACTACCAGAAAAAGTCGTATTTATTTTTCGCTGCATTTGTGCTTCAAGTTTTGTGATAGGGCTGGGCTTCTCAATGAACTCCAAGAAGGCAGAAATGTTTGCTTTGGATTCTGTGGATTCTTTAAACCTGTGTGCTAATTCAACAATTTACATGAATTGTGTAAGCGTTTTTGTATACTTATCAAACATCTGTGGTGTAATGATCTTTGTTAAACATGTATTCTGTAAAGTGCCATAGTCCTTTTTTTTTAAATGTGTGTAGCATATTTAAAATATATATATATTATACATACACGAGTCTGTGTGAGAGATGTGCAATAACAAAGGTGTATGTATGTTCTGATTTTTTGGGAACTGGACAGAAGTCAGAACAGAGACTGTTTCTGTTTTGGCAAAGGAGAGTTAAAACATTTTGCCTTCATGGCCTAGTCATTAACCCAGAACAATTCTAATGCTACACAGACCTATGTGAAGAAAAGACTGGTATGAACTCATCTTTCCCTGGGCCTACATTAAAATAATCGTTAGAGGTATGTGAAAATGTAAGCCAGCAAGCCAGGCCCAGGTGATGCTGGTCTGTCATGTGAAATGTGAAGCTGCCATGTTGCCTTTTCTCTTAGCGTGATAACTAGTAGCTGGTACATAATCACTAAGGAGCTATTTCTTAACCTGCTTTGATAGACCACGTTAATGCTAGACCACTATTTAAGGGCTAATCTCACACCTTCTTAGCCATAAGGGTCTGCTTAGAACAGACCTCTCTGTGCAATAACATATGGCCCCTGGAAATCCCAGGCCTGCATTTGTACCGGGGCAGCACAAGAAAGGCACAACTGGGATTTCTTCTGAGACTGTGGTGAAACGCCTTTCAAGGTTGGGGGGGGGGGTCATGAGGTGCTCCGGAGGAACTTGGCACCACTTGATATTATTCAACAGCCACTTGAGCCAAATGTAAAACTGTTACCGCTGACGGACTCAATCAGAGCCTTCGAATTTCCGGTCATCCTGTTGTAAACTAATACATTATTTGTCTAGCATTGATTAGGTTCCTGTGCATATGTATTTTCACCACATGCTCCCTACCCTCCCCAGATATGAATTAAACCAGATTTTGCAAACTTATTCTGATTCTCTCAAGTCTCATTATACTGTTTAAATATGATGTGTATAATCTGATCAAGAAAATATCTACCAAATTTTAAACATTAACATATGTGATACTGGTGATAAGATATTCAAGTATTTTAACTCTGCCATTCACTAATAACGTATATACACCTACCTGACGTTAGCTTTAACTTGAAGTATATATTTCTTCCCCTGAGAAGCACTGATGTAATTATAAATAGGAAAAAAAAAAACCCTCTCATATGCTATATAGTTATCTAAGTTTTGAAGAAATATGGAAATACTTCAAAGCATTGTGACTATAATGTAAAGAAATGTGTGAAGTGAAGTGAAGTGAAGTCGCTCAGTCGTGTCCGACTCTTTGCAACCCCATGGACTGTATGTAGCCCACCAGGCTCCTCCCTCCATGGGATTCTCCAGGCAAGAGTACTGGAGTGGGTTGCCATTTCCTTCTCCAGGGGATCTTCCCGACCCAGGGATCAAACCTGGGTCTCCAGCATTCCAGGCAGATGCTTTAACCTCTACAACAAGGGAAAAGTCAACTGAAGGACACGTTCTCCTCTTCCAACAAGAATACCACAATTAAAGGCCAATCATGGAGCAATACACCTCCACATTTCCTGAAGGTAATCCTGCCCATAAAAAGCTTCATCTAGAAACAGGACTCCACTTCATAAACTCAAGACCCGAACAACCCTTTTCATAAACTCTTATTCAACTCTCCATATCATGTGAAGAACTTAGAACATACAAAAATAGCTTTATTTTCTTGATCTAGGGCATGTGACAGCTGGACCTACTGTATGCTTTGGCTTCTAGGCATTCGAGACATTTTAACATTCCTGACATGTGCCAGACTTCTAATAGGAATCAACATTAAAAGCTGACAAAATTACCCAAATCAATAAAGGCAAGTTTTTTTCAAACAAATTACAATCTAAATAATCCAAGTGAAACTGGACATTTTCAGTTGCTTTCTCAGCTGTTATTACATCTTTTTCAAAAATTAATCCACAAGAGAAAGGACCCTGACTTTAAATTTCAGCACAGGCTGGGCAACCCACACCTGTGCTTCGCATTTCACACTGAGTTTTTACTTAGCAATTTTGCTACCAGCTTGATCTTCCATGTCATGATCTTCCTAGAACACACTGCATTCAACTCACTCCTAGCTCTCCTTAGAAATCTCTGCTTAACATAATAACAGTCTTGACTATCCTGGACATTTCCTTTAAGGGAGCTATTTCAGCAGTTTCCAATAATTCAGTACCTTTTTTTAACTCCCAAACACTAAAGGGTAAGAGCCGCAAAGCAGGTTTCTAGCCTCCTCTCCAAAGCAGCCAGTACCTGTCTTCATCTCAGGACCCCACTGGTTGCCTAGTCACACAGGTATGGCCTCTGCGGGTGCCCCTGCTATCTTCACTGCAGCTTCCTCCTCACCCTGGAGAGTTCTCCAAGATAAGTCTTTAAGACATGACCTGCTCACTTTGCTTAGACACACAGGATGTAAACAGAAGCATAAATGAATACGAGGAAGTAGTAAAACCACATGGAAAAGAAAAATTAATCAAATAACTTGTGGCTCTTAGTAGCTCTTTGACTTTTTATAGTCAAATATCCTGAAAAATCTACTATCTATAAAGCAGTCCACCAAGGGCATATGTTTGGGAGAAACCACTAAACTTTATCCTTACGAGAAGGAAGCCCGAATGAAGGCAGGAGATAGTGAAGACAATGAAGAGACCGTTAGGGAGAAAGAAGCGACAGCTTGGGGACTGATTAGAAGCAGTTCGGGGAGTAGGGGAAGGAGTCTAAGATGGCTTGGGCACTGGGCAGAACGCGGTGCCTTCACCTAGATCGGGAATCCAGCAGGGACTGGGACAGTGAAGGCATGAAGGTTCAGCCTAGGCTGCCAACGTGAAGTCCCATGTGCAGCTAGAAATACACGGTGGAGAGAAGACCAGCTGGGTGGCAGAGACTTGGGAGTCTTCAACATGGACAGGCAGTAAGAATTTTTAACCTTTATACATGTTTTATGGGCTGGTACTGTGCTAAGCACTTCTTTTTAATTCATTTATTCATTAAAACCGTACGAGTAGAAACTAATATCCTTATTTTATAGATATATTAACTTTCACCCAAGTAACTTAACTGAGGTTAAGTAATTTATCCCACATGAAAAAGCTGGTAAGCGGCAAAGCCCAAGTTCAAATACAGGTTTGACACCAAAGACTACATTCTCCAACAGCTGTAGTTTCTTTCTACCCATAAGAGAGTGAGGAAACAAATACAAACCCCAAGGAGACAGCAACATCTCTGCATACTAAACTCTTAGAAAAACTTCCAAATTTAACTCCAAAAAAGCCACACCATAAGATGACAACTGATGAAAACACTGCTCCCTTTCAGAGAAAAACCTGGTAACCCTTCATGCTTTCCAAGATGACAACATATATCTCAATTTGCTCCATCTAGAGAACAGCATTGAAAATTCATCAAGTATATGACAGCGATAAAAAATGATAGTTTTATTATAAACAATCTCTGTATATAGCACAGGGAACTATATTCAATATCCTGGGATAAACCATATGGGAAAAGAATATTTTTTAAAAATGTATATATGTGTGTAACTGAGTCGCTTTGCTGTACAGCAGAAATAAAAACAAAATTGTACTTTTCAACTATACTTCCATAAAAAAATGTATAAATAATCTCTCATCCAGAATAAGCAGCCATTATGATTACACAAGGGGCCTATTTTCTTCATAGCTAATATGACAGTTAAATAAGGATTTGTTTTCAACTTAAGTTTCTCCAAACACACACACACCCCACCACACACACATGCCAAGGACCACTGAGGAAGCCAGCACTACTGTGAGGAGCAGGCAGCAGGTACTTACCCACATGCTGTGGAGGCAGGCCTTGGTCTGGAGATTTTCAAAAATACACGCTGTACTTTTTTTCTTGATTACTGAATTGTTTTCTAGAGTCCACTGTCCCTAAAGGATGGATATGAGTTACTGGAAATGTGGAAGATGCAAAGGAGAGAACTGGAGAGAGGTGGCACCAGGGAGTGGAAGCAACCCCACACTCGGCACGAGTCGGGGCCTGCGCCTGGCTGCCTCTCCCCTGCCACCACCACCGCTCACTGAGTGACTGGGGTAATTTCCTATTCCTCTATAACAGGGCCCAGTAACAAATTCCAGCACAGGCTTGGTGTAAGGATTAAGTAACCGACTTAAAGTGACGCATTTAGTATAGTTTCTGATATATAAAAAGTCCCCAATAGTATGTTATTTTTACAAAAAAGTTAAAAGAATCTTCTGTCCAGACTAATATCATTTAGAGTTGATCTTAAAAATGAAGTGTTGTCCTAAAAATTGTGAAGAATAACATAACCTGTTGTTAAACCCAATCTAGTTTTTACCTAGAGAGCCTCAATGGATTGGCTACCTTGGCCAGCAATTTTTTTTCCATCCTGTACTAGTCATCTTTAGCTTAGGGCTTCCAGCAAGTGGAAGATTCCTCTGTAGAAACAAGATATATGGCCACTCCTATTCATAAACAAGGAGTATCAGCTGAGCCCATCATCTGTGGGAAACCAGAATGCTCAGAAAACCTTCCGACTATTTGTTAAAGCCTACTGATGGCAAAGCCTTCTTAGAAAAGGAACATCCAATCACAGGACAGTGTAAATAAAGATGGAGTTGGAGGCATAAATTGATACAATTTTCTGGAGAGCAATTTGGCAATGCACATCAAAGATCATAAAAATCTATACTTATGCTTTGACCAAGCATACTGTCCTAAGGAAAGAACACAAGCTTGGGTCCACAATTTAGCAATAATACATTCCTTGGTAAGTTATTTATAATAAAAAAAAAGAAAGTGAAATTCAGAACCTTAAACAGTAACAGGACTTTGAAAACTAACATGTGATACATGCATATACAGCTGCTGTTACATAGCTAATTCATCAACAGGAATATAAATATTCAACATATTTATACCAGAATTGGAAAAAAAGATTACAAACCATTGTGTAAGTTAAAATTCTCTAGTAAAAAGTCTCAGGAAATTGACTCAAGATAGCTCAGAGAGAAAAGGGTAAGAATGCTACTTGGAGAATGTAATATCCAGCTAACAAAATAGGGGTGAACAGTAAGGCTCACAAAGGAAACAGAAAGCTGTTAAGGTCTTTTCTATGTCCTTCATCCTACTTCTTTTGTATGTCTGCTTCCTTCTCCATTTTCATCACACATCAGTTTTCTAGTAACTCGAAGTCTCGGCAGAATATGATTATCCACATGGCCCAACTCTGAAACAGTGTAATTCTAGACAAATCTACTTTCAGAGTAAAAATTTAACGAGCCATGTATGAGTCCACTATGGCCAGGTGACATCCGGTGCCAATGTGGTCTTCAGGGGTCCAAAGAAATGGGGTTTGTGAAAGCTAGACAGACATCCTTAAAAGACCAATTACAGGCTGTAGAGGGAAATCTTATTTCTTAATATTAGGGGAAAAAGTGGTCTTCCTGGAAAATTAATGGAAAGAAATGAACCAAATTTAAACAGTACCTATTCGTGGGTATAAAATTATGAACCACTGTAACTCCTTTTGCTATAAATATTTTTTTAATTTATATGAAATGTAATTTTAATTTTATAAATAAGTTAAACTAGCAGGTCATTATGATATAATACCAAGTGAGGGAAAAACAGGATAAAAATTCCCATTATTTATATCCCTTAACTGTATAAAATATGTATGTATACAAAAAGAATGGAAAAAATACAGTAAACATTAACAGTGGTATCTCTAGATGATAAAAATTACGTATTTTTATTTTCTCACTTATTTTCCATATTTTTCAGTAGTCCTACAACAGACACATATTTCTCTCATACTAAAAAAAAATTAGTTGGAGGGATGTGTATGCCCAGGGGCTCAGTTTTTTGTGTAGGAGACAATAATGTGGTAGGAACTTCCATAACCACCAGAAGAAAAACAGTTATTTGGGGCATTTTCTTCCCAGCTCCCAAACACCTGAATAATAATATAAACTGTCACGGTAACAACTACTCATGACCATGATTTATCTTGAGAATTACTGGCCCACAAAATTTTTTAAGAGTTCTGGAGGAATTCTAGGATTAAAGCTAAGTACTATAAAACAAAGAGTTAAATAAAATGTGCATTCTATGGTTCTACAAATTCAACTGTTTAAATGTACAAAAGATAATAGTCAACAGATGAAACACTGTACGTCAGAAGAGGACTGACGACCTTCTATCTCCAGTAAAGATAAAATGGGTTTAGTGGCAGAAGAATTTTAACTACACCATCAGCCATGCCAACTCCAGAAAGTTATGAGCTGAAAAATAAATCAAGATTTAGATAAAATTTAACACTCACTGCACTGTTACATGCTGGCTCCTATGTCCCTTGCCATTTGAAAACATAAACAGTGCCGATGAAAATTCTCGAAGTTGAAGGCTTTGTCTTATCAAAACCACATAGTTAAACTGTAAATATGAAGCCCACAAGAAGGGTAAGACCACTAGAGGGGAGCCTTTCCCTATTTTGCTAGAATCTTCTAATCAAGGACATCTATTGTATTTGTCTAGGATAGATTAGAGGCAACATCTGGCTGGCTTAGAAATTTTCTACAGATTCCTTTCTATCTTTCTATAGATTGTGATAAATCTTAAAATTTAAAAATACTCATTCTTACAAAAAGCGTGCTGTTGTATAAAATGTACCCTAAAATTCTGGTAGAAATACTTCACTTTCCATAATATTTAACCACTGAGATACAACCTCTTAGTTTAATAAACAAGTATTAGAAACAATTCTAGTGTTTTAAAACATACGGTTCTACTCTAAATAAATTTATACTATGGTACTTGAAAAATCTACCAAAGTACAGATTTTTAAACATCCTCAATTATTTTTACATTAACCGCTTTTATTTCACCTCTAAAGTTCTTAATCACACGGAACCAGCAAATTCCTCCAAACACTTAGCTTAAGGAAAACATGAAAGAAGACACAGTGAAGTGGCGAGTGACAGCACAACCCTAATAAGGGAGACGGCGCAAAAAGGTGACAGGCTCTGTATACAAATAATGTACATTTTTACCAACAAAAATACAAAATTAGATGCTAATGCCAGTGTTTTCAGAAAAAGATAAAGCCGTAACTATACAAAGCATTATGTACTACAAATGATTTACAGAAACTAAAACTTAATTAAACATAAACTCCCTCTAAAATGCAAACCATACATTATATCAACATGATTTACAGAAGGCCTATATCCAATGAAAATCCAAAGTCACTTTTAGGTAACACCCAGAAAACTGAAAATGCTGTTCCTACTTTAATTTAACATGAATTTCTCAAATAAGGTTCACCATGAACACTTTTTTTAGACTGTCTTTTTTATATCCTCTTTAGATAATCAAATGAAAAATCCAACAATACACAAATTGGTACTTTCATCAGTACATAAAACAACAGGTAGTGAGGTTAGGGAACAGAAAACAAGTCCAATCAAGTCAACACAATACTAGTACAGAGGCGTCCATGAGAACCTGCAAGGAGAGGTCTGGGCCACAACACAGGTTTTCTATTTTGAATCTAGCTTCTAGTCTGTGTATTTTGACTTTAAAGTGGTCAAGCTATTTAGTGAATCTCATGTTCCACTACCTACAAAGGTCTAAAGCAACAGAAAAACTGTCATGTCATTTTAAAAAATCAAATGTGGTATTTCTATATACATTGAGCCCTCTGTATAATTACTGCCTCTGAAGTGCTAATACAGTATTTAAAATTACACAAACAAACATCCAGTAAAGAGCACTTTATTTTATGACACTCTGTGTTAATACAATAAATATACAAAACTTCCAAACCACTGAAAACATGCAACATTAGAGGGACAGATGGAGGGCATTTATATAGGACCATGACAATCACCATAATGGCAGCGCAATATTACTCGTTGACAAAATATACAAACATCCCTAGATAAATAATCCGAGTTCCAAATTAAAACCACTGAGCAATGATTTTCCAGTGTTCAAACTTTCGTTTGAAATAAAATAGCCAAAACAGTACTACAAACTGAAAGCTGACGTGGCTCCTTACAATGTGAAGACCACTTCATGATTGTGATACTGGGTAATGCTAACATTAAATATAAACCACTAACAAATGCCAATCTTTTACTGAGTGCAAATGTGACTATTTACTAATAATTGTTAAGAGAATAGAGATTATAAGAATTAAAAACCCCTCTACCTTATCAAACTGTTAGCAATGCCATCTTTTTAATGCACATTTATGTTTTTAAAAAACATTTTTCTCTTTATAAGCTTGTATTAACCCAAATAACTGGAATTTAAAACAACACTTCCACCATCCAAACAAAAAAAAGTACTGTTGGTTGTACTTATTCTTTGCTACTTAGCAATAGAGGATTTCTACAGAACCGAGAGAAGCATTCATAATTCTTGAAGAAAAGTACTGATATCTCAGTATTCTTCAAAAGTCTCTATGATAAAGTTTTCATCTGTAGTTTAAGGAGAAACAAAAGGAACTTGAAAGATAATGACAGACCTAAGTGCTTTTGTTGTATTTTGTGGTTAATGTTTTGAATATTTGTAAAATCCATACTCAACAAAGCATACTGATGAAACATTTTTCAGTAAGATTATAGGCCCTAAAAAACCTGAATGGGCTTATCTGGTTGAGAAAGTAGGTAGAGATTATCACTGATCAGAAATATTCATAAAAACAGCTTTAAATTCATACTCTGAATCCTATCTTCATCAGAATAAAAGAAATATCTTCCAAGTACATTACTTCAAGAAAGTCCCAAATAAATCAAACGTAAACACCATCTGGATGAATCTGAGTTATATCTAGCATCACACAAAGCTTCTTTCATAAACAGGAGAATTTACCATCCCACCTCTAGGATGAAACTCATTTTAACTCTAAATTTGGGGGGAAGAATAAAAATAATTTAACCACTTACACCCAGCTGATTTTTTAGTATCAAATAATATAATCCAACCAACTACCTTTCCTTAAAATCAAATTGCATAAAACATACTCATTATTCTGCAACCTGTGGTTTGCTGATGACTTCCAAAACAACAGTACCATGACTTTACAAGTGTCTTTGAGGCATTTAATCAGTTATTAAAAAATGATTCAAAGTTTCAATCCAAGTATACTATAAGAATGAAGTCCTGTGCTGCATAGTAACAATTTTAACATGATTATGCTCATAATTAATGCATTCAACTATATCTGTATTTTCTTGCTTGGTTCAAGTTAAATGTTTTATTTTTTTCTATTGCTACAGATTTTAGTGTGTTCAGTGTGTCTCAAAAATTCAAAGACTGAGGTGCATTAGGGATTCAAGTCTAGTGAAGTACTGGGGTCTTTTTAATGCCAACCAGACATGAGAGGCTAAAAAAAAATATCTTAAATACTGTTATGTTCTTTTAGGACATGGAGTTAGGCTAGACTTTAACACCTCTGTTAAAAAGTACACAAGCATACCCCAAAAGAGAGCTGCCAAACACAAGCTCAGTTCAATTAAAAAGAGTAGCCACAAGAATATACCAAAGTTTCCAAACAGTAATATTTTACTATGGCATGAATACTGAAAATTAAAAACAAAAAGGTATTATCATTACTACCTCCTATTCCACCAATTATCTACTTTTTGGATAATGCACTGCATATTATATTATATCCTCATATTACATCCCAGAACATTTTTATTGAAAAGAAAGTATTACAGAAAATCATTTCTATGCTTCTATAAATAACTCCCCAATCCTACAACCATAAGCAGTGCATAACCCAAAATACTAATTCTTTTAAGAAACATGGTATCCATGCAAGATCAGAGATTGATTATCAAAATATCAACTACTCTAAATAAAGAAAATAAAAAGATAAAATTTACATTATCTGCTTTGAAACACACACAGGCTCTTCACTGGTGACTGAAACTGCTAAAAAGCAAGCCAATTTAAAAGTCCCTAAATCTCTGATGTCCTATTTCTTTCAATATAAATAAGGAAAAGGAATGAAGCATTGCTTTACTGCTCAAATGTGTAATTTTTATGTCTAAGATTCTTGAAAGAAGGACTGCAGCAAGTACTAAGTGCATTTTTTAATAAGTGCCATGTTAATTTCAGTGTGTCACCACTGAAATAATTCACTGAATACTCATCCCCCAAAAAATATGGAGAATATTTATTTTGTATGTAATATTTTTTCTGCAAGGGGCATTGAACTATTGAGAAACTGTCAGGTAAATAATAAGACAAGGAAGTTTTTCTGGTTTTAGCCCATGCACAAGAGATCAGGAAATATACGTGCTGTGTGTACTGTGTGTTTGGAACAACAAAAAAAAATTTATAGAATACAGTAACTAGAGAAAAAAGTACAATCAAAAGGTAACAGTGCATTGTTGGAAGACTCTCTAAATTTGGTTACCCTTGAACGCATTCTGAGCTGCACTGCTTGCTGCAGTTGAAGCTGCATTTGCGGCTGCAGTCTGGACAGTTTTGTTGGACATCACACCTGTTGCAAACTCTTGCTGGGCCTTCTCAAAACTAGCACCTGTTGTGCGATACAGTCCATGTACCTAGGGAGGCACAAAAAAGTGGGAGAAGATGAGTGGTGATCTTACATGTTCATTATCAACAGCTCTTCAATTAGTCTCAACGTGACTCAGAGATACAAAGACTGGATGCGAGGCAGGATTCCTAAGATCAAGGACATCAGCCCCAACACTGGAACACAACACTGCATGTAAATATTTTCTTAAAACAGATTTTCCCTTTTTATCCGCAATGCAGAAGAGATAATTATGTCTATGCCAAAGCAAGAATAATTTAAAAAAAAAAAAAACTTAACCAAAAGCAAAAAGCTATGCTTTCCACTGTACCAAGTTACGATATTTACAGCCTTAAAAAGACTGGTTTAAACACAACAAATCCCTTAGGATTATACAGTGGAAATGGCAAACCGATTTAAGGGATTAGATCTGATAGAGGACCTGAAGAGCTATAGATGGAGGCTGTACAGCAGACAATGATGAAAACCATCCCCAAGAAACAGAAATTAAAAAGGCGAAGTGGTTGTCTGAGAAGGCCTTACAAACAGCTATGAAAAGAAGAGAAGCAAAAGGCAAAAGACAAAAGGAAAGGTACACACTTCCAAATGCAAAGTTCCAAAGAACAGCAAGCAGAGATAAGGAAGCAGTCGTAAGCCAACAATGCAAAGAAACAGAGGAAAACAACAGAATGGGAAACACTAGAGGTCTCTTCAAGAAAGTTAGAGACACCAAGGGAACTTTTCATGCAAAGATGGGCTCAATAAAGGACAGAAATGGTACTAACAAAAGCAGAAGGTATTAAGAGGTAGAAAGAATACACAGAAGAACTATATGAAAAAGATCTTAATGACCCAGATAACCACGATGGTGTGATCACTCACCTAGAGCCAGATATCCTGGAGTGTGAAGTCAAACAGGCCTTATGAAGCATCACTACAAACAAAGCTAGTGGAGGTGATGGAATTCCAGTTGAGCTATTTTAAATCCTAAAAGATGATGCTGTGAAAGTGTTGCACTCAATATGCCAATAAATTTGGAAAACTCAGCAGTGGCCATAGGACTGGAAAAGGTCAGTTTTCATTTCAATACCAAAGAAGGGCAATGTCAAAGAATGTCCAAACTACTGCACCACTGCACTCATTTCACATGCTAGCAAGGTCATGCTGAACATCCTTCAAGTTCAGTGCACTTCAGTCGCTCAGTCGTGTCTGACTCTGCAACCCCATGACTGCAGCACGCCACGCCTCCCTGTCCATCACCAACTCCTGCAGTTTACTCAAACTCATGTCCACTGAGTCAGCAATGCCATCCAACCATCTCATCCTCTGTCATCCCATTATCCTCCCGCCTTCAATCTTTCCCAGCATCAGGGTCTTTTCCAAAGAGTCAGTTCTTCACATCATGTAGCCAAGGTATTGGAGTTTCAGCTTCAGCATCAGTTCTTCTGATGAATATTCAGGACTGAGTTCCTTTAGGATGGACCGGTTGGATCTCCTTGCAGTCCAAGGGACTCTCAAGAGTTTTTCCAACACCACAGTTCAAAAGCATTAATTCTTTGGTGCTCAAGTTTCTTTATAGTCCAACTCTCACATCCAAACATGACTACTGGAAAAATCATAGCTTTGACTGGATGGACCTTTGTTGACAAAGAATTGTCTCTGCTTTTTAATAAGCTGTCAAAGTTAGTCATAACTTTTCTTGCAAGGAACAAGCATCTTTTAATTTCATGGCTGTAGTCACCATCTGCAGTGAGTTTGGAGCCCCCAAAAATAAAGTCTCTCACTGTTTCCACCATTTCCCCATCTATTTGCCATGAAGTGATGGGATGGATGCCATGATGATAGTTTTCTGAATGTTGAGTTTTAAGCCAGCTTTTTTGCTCTCCTCTTTCACTTTCATCATGAGGCTCTTTAGTTCTTCTTCTCTTTCTGCCATAAGGGTGGTGTCATCTGCATAGCTGAGGTTATTGATATTTCCCCCGGCAATCCTGATTCCAGCTTGTGCTTCATCCAGTCCAGCATTTCTCTTAATGTACTCTGCATATAAGCTAAAGAAGCAGGGTGACAACAGCCTTGACGTACTCCTTTCCAGATCTGGAACCAGTCTGTTGTTCCATGTCCAGTTCTAACTGTTGTTTCTTGACCAGCATACAGATATCACAGAAGGCAGGTCAGGTGGTCTGGTATTCCCATCTCCTGAAGAATTCCACACTTTGTTGTAATCCACACAGTCAAAGACTTTGGCATAGTTAATAAAGCAGAAGTAGATATTTTTCTAGAACTCTCTCACTTTTTCAGTGATCCAACAGATGCTGGCAATTTGATCTCTGGTTCCGCTGCCTTTTCTAAAACCAGCTTGAACATATGAAAGCTCACAGTTCATGTTGAACTGTTGAAGCCTGCCTTGGAGAACTTTGAGCATTACTCTGCTAGCATGTGAGATGAGTGCAATCGTCATTTGAGCATTCTTTGGCATTGCCTTTCTTTGGGATTGGAATGAAAACTGACCTTTTCCAGTCCTGTGGCCACTGCTGAGTTTTCCAAATTTGCTGGCATATTGAGTGCAACACTTTCACAGCATCATCTTTTAGGATTTGAAACAGCTCAACTGGAATTCCATCACCTCCACTAGCTTTGTTCATAGCAATGCTTCCTAAGGCCCACTTGATTTTACATTCCAAGATGTCTGGCTCTAGGTGAGTGATCACACCATCGTGGTTATCTGGGTCATGACGATCTTTTTTGTATAGTTCTTCTGTGGATTCTATCCACCTCTTAATATCTTCTGCTTTTGTTAGTATCATTTCTGTCCTTTATTGTGCCCATCTTTGCATGACAAGTTCCCTTGGTATCTCTAACTTTCTTGATGAGATCTCTAGTCTTTCCCATTCTATTGTTTTCCTCTATTGCTTCACACTGATCACTGAGGAAGGCTTTCTTATCTCTCCTTGCTATTCTCTGGAATTCTGCATTCATTATGGTATACCTTTCCTTTTCTCCTTTGTCTTTCACTTCTGTTCTTTTCATAGTTGTTTGTAAGGCCTCCTCAGACAACCATTTTGCCTTTTTGCATTTCTTTTTCTTGGGAATGGTCTTGATCACTGTCTCCCGTACAATGTCACGAACTTCTGTCCATGGATCTTCAGGCTCTCTATGAGATCTAATCCCTTGAATCTGTTTATCAATCCACTGTAAAGTTGGAAGGGATTTGATTTAGGTCATACCTGAATGGCCTAGTGGTTTTCCCTACTTTCTTCAATTTAAGTCTGAAGTTGGCAATAAGAAGTTCATGATCTGAGCCACATTCAGCTCCCAGACTGTTTTTGCTGACTGTATAGGGTTTCTCCATCTTTTGCTGCAAAGAATATAATCAATCTGATTTTGGTATTGACCATCTGGTGATGTTCATGTGTAGAGTCTTCTCTTGTGTTATTGGAAGAAGGGGTTTGCTATGACCAGTGCATTGTCTTGGTAAAACTCTGCTAACCTTTACCCTGTTTCATTCTGTACTCTAAGGTCAAACTTGCCAATTACTCCAGGATAAGGCAATGGCACCCTACTCCAGTACTCTTGCCTGGAAAATCCTATGGACGGAGGAGCCTGGTAGGCTGCAGTCCATGGGGTCGCTAAGAGTCAGATACGACTAAGTGACTTCACTTTCACTTTTCACTTTCATGCACTGGAGAAGGAAATGGCAACCCAATCCAGTGTTCTTGCCTGGAGAATCCCAGGGACGGGGGACCCTGATGGGCTGCCATCTATGGGGTCACACAGAGTCGGACACAACTGAAGTGACTTAGCAGCAGCAGCCAGGTATTTCTTGACTTCCTATTTTGCATCCAGTCCCTTATAATGAAAAGGATATCTTTTTTGGGTGTTAGTTCTAGAAGATCTTGTAGGTCTTCATAGAACCATTCAACTTCAGCTTCTTCAGCATTACTGGTCTGGGCATAGACTTGGATTACTGTGATACTGAATGGCTTGCCTTGGAAACCAACAGAGATCATTCTGTCATTTTTGAGATTGCATCCAAGTACTGCATTTTGGACTCTTTTGTTGACTATGACTATCCATTTCTTCTAAGGGATTCTTGCCCACAGTAGTAGATATAATGGTCATCTGAGTTACATTCACCCATTCCAGTCCCTCTTTGGTCACTGATTCCTAAAATGCGTACGTTCACTCTTGCCATCTCCTGTTTGACCACTTCCAATTTGCCTTGATTCATGGACCTAACATTCCAGGTTCCTATGCTGTTGCTCTTAACAGCATCAGACTTTACTTCCATCACCACACATCTACAACTGGGTGTATTTTTTCCTTTGGCTCCATCTCTTCATTCTTTCTGGAGGTAGTTCTCCACTGATCTCCAGTTGCATACTGGACACCTACCAACCTGTGGCGTTCATCTTTCAGTGTCCTATCTTTTTGCCTTTTTATACTGTTCATGGGGTTTTCAAGGCAAGAATAGTGACCCTTCTCCAGTGGACCACGTTTTGTAAGAATTTTCCACCAAGACCCATCTATCTTGGGTGGCCCTAAACTGCACGGCTCATAGTTTCATTGAGTTAGACAAGGCTGCTGTCCATGTGATCAGATTGGTTAGTTTTCCGTGACTGTAGTTTTCAGTCTGTCTTCTGCAAAATTGCGTTTAGAACCAAACCCCATACTCACCAGAGACGCTTGGAGGGCTCAAACATAATTTGTGTGCACCAGGACCCAGAGACCCCACAGAGACTGAGACAGAACTGTGTTTGGGTGTCTCCTGAGGAGGTACGAGTTTGGAGTGGACTGCTGCAGGGGCAGGGGCTCTGGGTGCAGTAGGCCTGGGTGTGGCATAAGCCCTCTTGGAGGAGGTCGCCACTAACCCACCATAGAGCCGCCAGAACTTACACAGGACTGGGGAAACAGACTCTTGGAGGGCACAAACAGAACCCTGTGTGCACCAGGACCCAGGAGAAGGGAGCAGTGACCCCAAAAGAGACTGACCCAGACCTGCCTGTGAGGGTCCAGGAGTCTCCGGCAGAGGCGTGGGTTGGTGGTGGCCTGCTGCAGGGTTGGAGGCACTGAGTGCAGCAGTGCATGCATGGGACCTTTTGAAGGAGGTCACCACTGTCTTCATTACCTCCACCATAGTTTGGCCTCAGGTCAAATAACAAGGAAGGAACACAGCCCTTCCCTTCAACAAAAAATGGATTAAAGATTTATTGAACATGGCCAAGACTCAGTTTCCCACTCAGTCACTCCTATCAGAAAGCTTCCATAAGCCTCTTATCCTTCTCCATCAGAGGGCAGACAGACTGAAAACCACAATCACAGAAAACTAACCAATCCTTCAAGTTAGGCTTCAACAGTACGTGAACTGAAAAATTCCAGATGTACAAGCTGGATTTAGAAAAGGCAGAGGAACCAGAGATCAAATTGCCAACATTCGCTGGATAATAGAAAAAGCAAGAGAGTTCCAGAAAAACATCCACTTTTGCTTTATTGACTACAGTAAAGCCTTTGACTGTGTGGAATGCAACAAGCTGTGGAAAATTCAAGAGATGGGAATACCACACCACCTTACCTGCCTCCTGAGAAACCTATATGCAGGTCAAGAAGCAACAGTTAAAACCGAACATGGAACAACAGACTGGTTCAAAATTAGGAAAGAAGTGTGTCGAGGCTATATATTGTCACCCCATTTATTTAACTTATATGCAGAGTACATCATGTGAAATGCCAGGCTGGATGAATCACAAGCTGAAATCAAGATTGTCAGGAAACATATCAATAACCTCAGACATGCGGATGACACCACTCTTATGACAGAAAGTGAAGAGGAACTAAAGAGTCTCTTAATGAGGATGAAAGAGGAGAGTGAAAATGCTGGCTTAAAATTCAACATTCAAAAAACTAAGATCATGGCATCCAGTCCTATCACTTCATGGCAAATAGATGGGGAAACAATGCAAACAGTGACAGACTATACTTTCTCGGGCTCCAAAATCCCTATGGCCTGTGACTGTAGCCATGAAATTCAAAGATGCTTGCTCCTTGGAAGCAAAGTTAAGACAAACCTAGGTAAAAAGCAGAGACATTACTTCACCAGCAAAGGTCTATACAGTCAAAGCTACGGTTTTTCCAGTAGTCACGTATGGATGTGAGAGTTGGACTATAAAGAAAGCTGAATGCCGAAGAATTGATGCTTTTGAACTGTGGTGTTGGAGAAGACTCTTGAGAGTCCCTTGGACTGCAAGGAGATCCAACCAGTCCATCCTAAAGGAAATCAGTCCTGAATATTCATTGGAAAGACTGATGCTGAAGCTCCAATACTTTGGCCACATGATGCAAAGAACTGACACAATGAAAAAGACCCTGATGCTGGGAAAGATTGAAGGCGGGAGAAGGGGACGACAGAGGATGAGATGGTTGGATGGCATCACTGACTTCATGGATATGAGTTTGAGCTAACTCCAGGAGATAGGGAAGGACAGGGAAGTCTGGCATGCTGCAGTCCATGAGGTCACAAAGAGTCAGACACGACTGTGCAACTGAACAACAAAAAACATAACAAGAGACATTCTGACTTAAATACATTAACTTACTACCCAAGACTATGCCAAGAAAATAATACCTTACCTATTCCTATGTTGTCTACATATACACCACTGACCCTATATATCAAATTGTATCATTTTATCATTTAATGTACCATGCACTATGTATATCCTTAAAGATACTTCTGCTATTCACTCTGTACACTATTAAACATTTTGTGTATGGTCAGGTCTTAAAGGATTTAAAAAGAAATACTTCTGAGAACTATCTGTCCATAGTGATTCTTCACTCAAATCTTAGATTCTTACAAGCAGGGTTCAAAAATACTCTATTAGCATCTCTTTCTAAGATGCATAAACTATGAAGCACTTCAATCCATAACATCAGCACTCAATCTAACACAAATTTGAGAAAGGAAATAACAACAGAACATATTGTGACAAATATTTATTTATTGCATGGCTACAAACTCGGGGGGAAGAAAGATGAGACAGAAAAGTGAACTTGTAATTACACTGCCTTGTGATTAAGGCCTAAATTAGAAGCCTGACTAGAATGTCATCAAAGCAGGTTTGGAGGATGGGGGCAGTGCACCCAGCCCTTTCTCCAAGCTCAGAGACATAGGAACTGGTAATTGTGGCCAAGTGCAGAGTGAGGGAAAGGAGGAGGAGTCAAATGCTTTCAAGTTAAGCTTAGATACCGAGACAGTTTCAAGAGAATAGAGAGGACAGGTTGTTTTAGTAGTGAGAGCAGACGCTAAGTTCTAAGCATTTATCCATTGCACAAATGTTTATTGAATACCTACTATAAGACTGCCATGACAGACAGGTGAAAATTTGGTTGGAAGCTAGACAGAAATGGACTAGAGACGGGGACTTGGAAACCAATGGCACATAAGTGGTAGCTGCAACTCTGACATCAGCTAACTGTGCATGGTGAGAGAACACAGGAAGCAGAAACGAAAGGAAATCAAGGACTGAAGCCTGTTACCGCACCTATACTGAAGACAGACTCCTAACAAGAAATGACTAGGAGAGGAATGAGAAAAGCCAGGGATCTTTCCACAGATGCCAAGGGAAGAACGCAGTTAAGGAATGGAGAGCTGTTAGGGGAACAAAGGGGTAAAAGCCCCCAGGTCTTCTGAAACAGTAGCGGAAGCAAATTCCATATTACTATGGATCAAAGTACTAAAGACTCAGGGAGAAAAAGAGCACTGACAAATACCTATACGGTTGAATCTTAAAATTCTTTTAGTACCAAGGCAGTATCATAAATATGGCACTATTTTTATTCCTTTCCAAACCAAGTTTTTTTATAAAAAAATAAATGTACAGATAAATCACTACACCTATGTTCAAGAAATTTATCTCATAATGAGTACCTATAATTACATCCTACAAATTAAATGTATTACAGAAATCTAATAAACCTTTTTCACTTATCTGTCTTTCCCCTTTCCCCTCCCCCCGCCCTCAATTTATGGGCATGTAATTAACAAACATTTGTTCTAACTTGCTTATTCCTTTTTTCAAATTTATATTAAACTGAGTGGCTGATATTATATCCTAGTGGACTTTATGGTTTAATTACTTAAAATGTGACTCATAGCCCCACAGAGCAGAGCGGGAAAAGAGAGGTAGGAATAACCCATTTCTCAAGGATCTGTATTTGTACAGACCCAGGGAGCCACCTAGAGGGAAAACAGTACCTACGTTTCGTGCACAATGCTCAAATACTGCATTAAATCCACGATATCCATGTGAAGGGGTGATTCCTCATTTCAGTGTCCCAGCAAGATGATGGGCTACTTATAAGGTTCAACATCTCAAAAAGCTCACCATTTCCCTGTTATGTTTCAGTGAAACCTATTAATAACATACTCCTTAAGAAGTCGGGAATACAACTTTAAGATAAAGCAATGTAATTAAAAACAAAAACTGCACAACTGAAATACTTGCTATTTCTTCTGCTTATGAGAACTGCACTACCCTACATATTTAGTCCTAGGAGTATCACAGAAAAGACACTAGATTTTATATCTACTGATTCCACTACTTTCTACAGGGCTGGACACCACTGAAAACCTCAAGTTTACTTCCAATACAACAAAGAATACTTCTTATCTCTCAGAGATTTCCTGAGGATCAAATGAGAACATGCTAGACGAGTAAAACTCAAAATAAACTTTAAAATGTCTGCCAAAGTGTCACATTCATGCTAAGTCGCTTCAGTTGTGTCCGACTCTTTTTGGACTGTAGCCTACCAAGCGCCTCTCTCTGTCCATGGCATTCTCTGGAGTGGGTTGCCATGCCCTCCTCCAGGGAACCTTCCCGACCCAAGGGTCAAACTTGTGTCTCTTATGTCTCCCCTGCATTGGCAGGTGGGTTCTTTACCACTAGTACCACCTGAGAAGTGCAACATGTGAGACATAACTCCAGAAAGAATTCTGCATCCCTCACTTATCTTCAAAAATATCTTAGTGTACAACGTGGTTGAATGACACACAAAGTATTATATACTGTTGAAATTTTAAAAATCACGGTACTTTGTTTAAACAAAACAATTCACATGTATTATTTCTGGAAGACCATGTCAAGAAACTATCTTCTTGGGTGGCAGAGAAGGAAAATGCCAAGCTCATCTTCTCCCACAGGCGAACCCAACTTGGAGCTACTTACAGACCAACTACTCATGAGAAATACCTGAAGACTAGCAGAAAAGATCTATCAGAACTAAAGACATAAAGAAGGAGGCAAATGAAGACGGGTAATAGAGGCACAGACGCAGTACAGCCAAGGCCTAAAACCCTGGGTGGGTGACCTGTAAACGGGAGGATAATTAGAATCACAGAGATTCTCCCTGAGAAGTGAGGTGGTCCAGTCCCACACTGGGTTCCTGAACAGGGAAGGTGAGCCCCCAGAACTTTGGGCTTTGAAGGCCAGCAAGGCTTGCTTTCTGAGGAGCCAGAGGGCTGCAGGAAACAGAGCTGCGGATGTTGTTCAGTCGCTCAGTTGTGTCCGACTCTTTGTGACCCCATGCTTCCCTGTCCTTCACTATCCTATCTTCTGGAATTTGTTCCAATTCAGGTCCACCGAATCACTGACGTTATCTAACCATCTCATCCTCTGCCTCTCCCTTCTTCTTTTGCCTTCAATCTTTCCAAGCGTCAGGGTCTTCTCCAATGAGTCAGCTCTTTGCATCAGGGTCTTCTCCAATGAGTCAGCTCTTTGCATCAGGTGGCCAAGGTACTGGAGCTTCAGCTTCAGGATCAGTCCTTCCAATGAATATTCAGGGTTGATTTCCTTTAGGATTGATTGGTTTGATCTCTTTGCTGTCCAAAGGACGCTCAAACGTCTTCTCCAGCACCACAATTTGAAAGCATCCATTCTTCGGTGCTCAGCCTTCTTTATGGTCCAACTCTCACATCCATACATGACTACTGGAAAAACCAAAACTTTGTCTACACAGACCTTTGTTAGCAAAGTTACGTCTCTGCTTTTTAATAAGCTGTCTAGGTTGGTCATAGCTTTTCTTCCAAGGAGCAAGCATCTGAATTTCATGGCTGAAGTCACCATCTGCAGTGATTTTGGAGTTCAAGAAAAGAAAATCTCTTACAGCTTTCACTTCTTCCCCTTCTATTTGCCATGAAGTGATGGGACTGGATGCCATGATCTTAGTTTTCTGAATGTTGAATTTTAAGCCAGCTTTTTCACTCTCCTCTTTCATCCTCATTAAGAGGCTCTTTAGTTCCCTTTCACTTTCTGCCTTTAGAGTAGTAACATCTGCATATCTGAGGTTGTTGATAGCTCTCCCAGCAAAGAGACTTCACTCTTAAAAAGCCCACACAAAACGCCACCTGGTTTGAGACCCAGGGCAGAAGAAGTAATCTGAAAACAGCCTGTGTGGGACCCACTTGGAGAGCCTCCTGGAGACACAGGAGGCAACTGGAACTCACCCTGGGGACACAGATGCTGGTGGCAGCCAATTTGGGGAACTTGTGCCACCACGAGGACACTGGTAATAGAAAATGCCAGTTTGGAATCTTCCTTCTTGCTTATCAGGGCTGGGACCTGACCCCACCCACCAATCTGTCAGCACCAGAACGAGGATACCTCAGGCCAAGCTTCTAAGAGGTGGACCCAGCCTAATGCACCACCAGGCCAGAAGCCACAGACTCCTCTGAGACCCCAGGTAACTCAGGACCCAGCCCCACAAACCACTGATTGACATTGTTAGGTAGGTAGAATAGGGAAAAGGAGTCCAAAATGGCAGTGGCTAAAAGACAAGGAAGGGAAGAGCCTGCGAAAATAGAACAAAAGAAGGTCCGAAGACCAGAGTGAAGACTTCAGGCAGAACAAATAGCACTCCTGGCTAAGCCCAATTTGCAAAAAGGAGAAGCCAAAGCGCTTTCTCTCTCTCTCTCCCGTGTGTGTGTGTGTGTGCGTGTGCACGCGTGCGTGCGTGCGTGCGTGCGTGTGTGTGTGCTCTCTCTCTCTCCTCCCCTCCCCAATGAGCTCCTCCACTCTCTTCTCTTCACGTCTTTGGGTTGGCATGCCCTCACACTCCGAGGATGGATTCTCCTGCTATCTTCTAAATAAAATACAGCAGTAACACTGATTTGCCTGAGAGCTATCACACGGTTCGTCCAGGACCCGAGAGCTGTGACGCGCCGAGGGCTTTAACGTCCGTCGCTCCACATCTTTGTTGTGACGAGACAAGGAACCGAGGAGCATACACCGGCGTGACAGCATCAACCCCCAGATCTCCACAGCCATGCAGCCAAAGACACCAGAGCTTAAGTCCATCCTCCACTGACACAGCGCTAGCCTGGGACCCCTGTATCCTGGCCCCATCCACAAACAGGCTGACTCTAGGGTTAGGATGCCCTTGTTCTGCAAAGACCTAGGACCCACCTACATTCACCAGCGGTCCAGCACCAGCCCCAAGACTCAGACTCATGCAGCAAAGGGCAGTCACCAGACCTGGGACTCCTTGGGCTCCAACCCCACCCAAAAGAGGGCCAACACCAGCTTCCGAACACTATGCACCTGGCAAACAGCTATGTCAGACACCGGCCCCATCCACCAGAAGGCCAACATGGGATCTCGGACACCCAGCATACAAACCAGCCACCATGACACACACCTCTACCCAACAGAGGGCCAGCACTAGCCCTGAGACCCCCAGGGCTTTGTAATCAGCCACCGTGTGACACAGCCTGGCCCACCAGTGGCTGACAGCCTCGACACAAGGCAAGGCATAGCAACCAACCAGACTGAGGGCCGGCCGTGTCTACCAGACTGCCCACAGTAGTGAGTATACGACAATGAAAGGGCCCGTGCGACCTACACAGAGGGCAACCCCAGATCATACAGCTCTGGTGATCAGTGCGGAGTGCCCTGCTGGGGCAGGTAGGATCTTTCCTACGTAACACCACTTCTCTAAGATCAGGAAATGTAACAAACCTACCAAATATAGAGAAAGGAAGACAGTACATTAGCCAAAACGAGGTAATGGAGGAATATGTCTCAACAATACGATAAAACCTCAAAGGAAGAAATAAGTAAAGTGGAGAAAGGCAATCTCCACAAAAAATAACTTAAGGTAATGATCATAATAAAGAACGTAGGGCAGTGATAAGAGTAACAAAGAGTTAGAAAGTACAAAGAGCAATCAAACAGAGCTGGAGATACAGTGACTGAAATTAAAGCTACACTACAAGGAATGAGCAGTGGGTTAGAAGAGGAGGGAACAAATCAGAGAACACGAAGAGAGCAGTGGAATCCCTCAAACAGAACAGGGAAAAAAGGATTTTAAAAAATGAGGACAGTTAAAAGATCTTGAAATCAACATCAAACACACTAACATTCACTTCACAGAGGTCCCTTTCACAGAAGGTAAAAGGAAAAAAGGGGGCAGAGAACATATTTGAAGACATAATAGCTGAAAACTTCCCTTCTCTGGAAAAGGAAACAGACACCTGGGTCAAAGTACAGAGAGCCAGATCGGCCTAAAGAGGACTAGGAAGACACACTGTAATTAAAATAGCGAAAGTCAAGATAAAACAGTATTAAAAGCAACGAGGGAAAAGAAACATGTCACATACAAGGCAACGCCCATAAGGCTATCAGCTTCCTTTTTCAGAGAAACTGTACAGGGTGGAGGGAGCAGCGCAATGCGCTGGAAGTGATGGATGGGGCAAGCGCAACCAAGACTGCTCGCCAAGGGTCTCCTCCCCATTTGAAGGAGAGACCAAACGTTTTACAGACACGCAAAAGCTGAAAGAACTCAACACCACAAAACCAGATTTATAAGAAATGTCAGAGACTTCTCAAAGCAGAAAAGGCCACTACCAGAAATACGAAAATTACAAAAGGAGAAATCTCTCTGGCAAAGACAAGCATATAGGTAGTCAATTAACCACTTATACAGCCAGTAAAGCTTAAAAGACAAAAGCAGAAAAATTATCCATATCCACAATCATTAGCTAAGGAATATGAGAAATAAGAGGTAAAATATGATGTAAATGTGATGGATTGGGAGAGTAAAATTTCAGAGTTGTTAAAATGTGTTCAAACTTCTATAGATTGCTATATATAAACCTCTTAGTAACAACAAACCAAAAGTGTGTAATTGATACACCCAAGAAAGAGAGAAAGGAATTCAAGCATAACACTAAAGAGAGTCATTCAATCACAAAGGAAGAGAGCAAAGGAAAGAAATTACAAAAATTATTCAGAAAAACAATTAACACAATGCCAGCAAGAACATACCTGTCAGTAATTATTTTAAACATAAACAGACTAAATGGTCCAGTCGGAAGACAGGGCAGCTGACTGGACACGCAAATAGGGCTCACGCATTTTCCGTCTACAAGAGGCTCACTCCAGACCTAAGTAGCACGCATGGGCTGAAAGTGAGGAGATGGAGAAAGGCATTCCTTACAAACAAAAGTGGGAAAGCTGGAGGAGCAATACTTGTATCAGAACAGATGTTAAAACAAACAGTAACAAAAGACAAAAAAGGACATTACATAAGGATCAAGAGTTCAGTCGGGAAACAGATGTAACAGTTGGAAATATATATGCACCCAACATAGGAGCCTAAATATGCAAAGTATTACAACGTGAGAGACCTGGGTTCGATCCCTGGGTTGGGAAGATTCCCTGGAGAAGGAAATGGCAATCCACTCCAGTACTCTTGCCTTGAAAATCCCATGGATAGAGGAGCTTGGTGCAGGCTACTATCCATGGGGTCGCAGAGTCGGGCACGACTGAGCGACTTCACTTTCACTTTCACATACAGCACTAACACACATAAAGAGAAATTTGACGTCAACCCAATATTAGGAGCAAACTTTACCACCCTACTTACATCAATGGACAGAAAATCAATAAGGTAACACTGGCCTTAACACAATAGACCAAATGAAGTTAATAAATATATAGAAAGGATTCTATCCAAAGTAGCAGAATCACATTCTTTTCAAATGCACTAGGAACATTCTCCAGGATAGTTCACGTTAGGCTATAAAGCAAGTCACAATAAACTTAAGAAAGCTGGAATCATATCAAACATCTTTTCTGACCACAATGCTGTAAGACTAGGCATCAGCTACAAGGATAAAATGCAAAAACCAGAAACACATGGAGACTAAACCATATGCTACTAAACAAGCAATGGGCCACTGAAGAAATCAAAGAGGAAATTAAAAAACAGCTGAAGAAACAGGAAACCACTATGATTCAAAATTTATAGAAAGCAGCAAAAGAAGTTTTGAAGAGTGAAATTTATAGTGATAAAAGTCTTATACAGAAAACTGGCAATATCAAGGGAATATTTCATGCAAGGATGGCACAATACAGGGCAGAAAGAGTAAGGACCTCATAGAAGCAGAAGAGAAGAAGAAGAGGTGGCAAGAATACAAAAGAACTGTACAAAAAAAGGTCTCATTGACCAGATAACCACAGTGGTGTGGTCGCTCACCTAGAGCCAGACATCCTGGAATACGAAGTCAAGTGGGCCTTAGGAAGGTTTACTATGAACAAAGCTAGTGGAGGTGATGGAATTCCAGTTGAGCTATTTCAAATCCTGAAAGATGATGCTGTGAGAGTACTGCACTCAATATGCTAGCAAATTTGGAAAACTCAGCAGTGGCCACCTGACTGGAAAAGGTCAGTTTTCATTTGAATCCCAAAGAAGGGCAACGCCAGAGAATGTATAAACTACCATACAGTTGCTCTCATTTCACATGGTAGCAAGGTAATGCTCAAAATCCTTCAAGCTAGGCTTCAGCAGAATGTGAACTGAGAACTTCCAGCTGTTCAAGCTGTATTTAGAAAAGGCAGAGAACCCAGAGATCAAATCGCCAACATTCGCTGGATCATAGAAAAAGCAAGAGAATTCCAGAAAAACACCCACTTCTGCATTACACACTACGCTAAAGCTTTTGAGTATGTGGATCACACTAAACGCTGGAAAATTCTTTAAGAAATGGGAATACCAGACCACCTTACTGAGAAACCTGTAAGTGGGTCAAGAAGCAACAGTTAGAACAGGACATGGTTCCAAACTGGGAAAGGAATATCACAAAGACATGTATTTCATCCTGTTCGTTTATCATATATGCAGAGTTCAGTTCAGTTCAGTCACTCAGTCATGTCTGACTCTTCGAGACCCCATGGCTTCCCTGTCCATCACCAACTCCCAGCGCTTGCTCAAACTCATGTCCACTGAGTCAGTGATGCCATCCAACCAACTCATCCTCTGTCATCCCCTTCTCCTCCTGTCTTCAATCCTTCCCAGCATTAGGCTCTTTTCCAGTGAGTCAGTTCTTCACATCAGGTGACCAAAGTATTGGAGCTTCAGCTTCAGCATCAGTCCTTCCAATGAATATTCAGGACTGATTTCCTTTAGGATGGACTGGTTGGATCTCCCTGCAGTCCAAGGGACTCTCAAGAGCCTTCTCCAACACCACAGTTCAAAAGCATCAATTTTTCAGTGCTCATACATGCAGAGTACATCAGGCAAAATACAAGGCTAGATGATTCACAAGATAAAATCAAGACTGCCAGAAGAAATATCAACAACCTCAGATATACAGATAATACCACTCTAATGGCAGAAAGTGAAGAGGAACAAAAGAGCCTCTTGATGAAAGTGAAAAGAGGAGAGTGAAAAACCTGGCTTGAAACTTAACATTCAAAAAACTAAGATCGTGGCATCCAGAACCATCACTTTGTGGCAAACAGATGGGGGAAAAAGTGGAAGCAGTGACAGATTTTATTTTCTTGGACTCCAAAATCACTGCAGATGGTGACTGCTATGGCAAACCGAGACAGCTTATTAGAAAGCTGAGACATCTCTTTGCTGACAAAAGTCCCTACAGTCAAAGCTATGGCTTTTCCAGCAGTCAGGTACAGATGTGAGTCAGAACATAAAGAAGGCTGGGCACCACAGAATTGATGCTTTCAAACTGTGTTGCTGGAGAAGGCTCTTGAGAGTCCCTTGGACTGCAAAGAGATCAAACCAGTCAACCCTAAAGGAAATCAACCCTGAATATTCACTGGAACGACGGATGCTAAAGCTAAAGCACGAATACTTCGGCCACCTGATGCAGAGCTGACTCACTGGAAAAGACCCTGATGCTGGGAAAAACTGAAGGCAGAAGGAAAAGGGGGTGGCAGAGGATGAGATGGTTAGTAGCACCACTGACTCAATGGACATGAATTTGCACATACTCCCGGAGACAGTGGAGGATAGAGGAGCCTGGTGGGCTGCAGTCAATGGGGTCGCAAAGAGTTGGACACAACTTAGTAACTGGACAACAACAAACAACAGAAAATAAAAGAGTATTTGCAAAACAGACATTTTTGTATAGAAAAAAAATTAAATACTTTAAAACTTATTTTTCAAAGAAATGAAATAACCTTTTCTAAAATTCTTCTGAAGTACAAAAAGTCACTATTAACAATCATTTTATTAATATGGATGAGGTACATTAACAATTGAAGAAATAACCATTCAAAACTAGGGCCCAAAGGAAATACAAGTTATGTTTTATGTATTTATCTCTTCCACACTAAATTATTCTAGCTTTTATATCAATTAAAGGACAGGGGAAATTTTGTATTCCCTTAATATACAATCTCCTATGACTCATCCATTTGTTATTTGACCCATAACTAGTATTTAATTCTTTGAATAGTCTACTCTAAAAACATGAGCCTATAAAAAAATACTGCTTGGGAATAACCTAAAAGAACTGTTCCTTTATCTATAAAGAGGTACAAGAGAAGATATTCTTGCATTTCAATTATTTTATATTTAGATTAAAAGATGACACTACAGGGAAAACAAAGATCCCACAGTGCTCATGCTTGGCACTTTAGATACCAGTGATTATAGCTAACTCCAAATAATGTGAGATTTCAGAGTGCCAACAAAAGTTATAAAAATTGTATTCATTGTCAATGAAATGAAAATATACCACAGATCACGGTTCAGCTGGTGCTGGAGACACAGAATAGCCTAATAAAAAGAAACTAACTCTTCTAGAGCCAAAACAGTGTGCATAGGTAACTTTTAGAGGGCATTGACTGCTTATGAAAAGCCTGACCCCTAGTGGTTATAAACTATGGCCACATACCCCCTCAAAGGACTTTTTTTTTTTTTTAAAGATACAGTGTCTAGTACAGCCATTATGGAGAACAGTGTGGAGATTCCTTAAAAAAACTGAAAACAGATCTGTCATATGACCCAGCAATCCCACTGCTGGGCATACACACTGAGGAAACCAGAATTGAAAGAGACACGTGTACCCCAATGTTCATCGCAGCACTGTTTATAATAGCCAGGACATGGAAGCAACCTAGATGTCCATCAGCAGATGAATGGATAAGAAAACTGTGGTACATATACACAACGGAGTATTACTCAGCCACTAAAAAGAATACATTTGAATCAGTTCTAATGAGGTGGATGAAACGAGCCTATTATACAGAGTGAAGTAAGCCAGAAAGAAAAACACCAATACAGTATACTAACACATATATATGGAATTTAGAAAGATGGTAATGATAACCCTGTATGCGAGACAGCAAAAGAGACACAGATGTATGGAACAGACTTTTGGACTCTGTGGGAGAGGGAGAGGGTGGGATGGTTTGGGAGAATGGCATTG
This sequence comes from Budorcas taxicolor, assembly GCF_023091745.1. Classification (NCBI taxonomy): domain Eukaryota; kingdom Metazoa; phylum Chordata; class Mammalia; order Artiodactyla; family Bovidae; genus Budorcas; species Budorcas taxicolor. The sequence continues at coordinate 9,743,634 of NC_068919.1, read as the reverse complement.
AAACATGTATACTATCATGTAAGAAACAAATCGCCAGTCCAGGTTCGATGCAGGATACAGCATGCTTGGGGCTGGTGCACTGGGATGACCCATAGAGATGGTGTGGGGAGGAAGGTGGGAGGGGGGTTCAGGATTGGGAACTCATGGCGGATTCATGCTGATGTATGGCAAAACCAATACAGTATTGTAAAGTAAAATAAAGTAAAATTTTAAAAAATAATAATAAAAAATAAAGCAGTAAAAAAAGATACAGTGTGGGGAATGCAGTCAATAATAAACTGTTTTTGTATCATGAGAGATGGCAGTTAGACTTCTTACGATGATCATTTTGACACATACAGAAATAACGGATCACCATGTTGTACACCAGAAACACACACAGTGCTACAGGTCAATTATACTTCAAAACAAACTCACTCATAGAAAAAGATGTCAAATTTGAGGTTATATGGGCAGGGTTGGGGTGGGGGGGCTGGATGATTCAATCTCCCCTTCAAAAGGTACCAATTTCAAGTTATAACATATGTAAGTACTAGAGATGTAATGTACAACATGGAAAATATAACGTCAAGGCTGTATATTGTCACCCTGCTTATTTAACTTATATGCAGAGCACATCATGAAAAACGCTGGGCTGAAAGACACACAAGCTGGAATCAAGATTGCTGGGAGAAACATCAATAAACTCAGATAAACAGACGGCACGACTCTTATGGCAGAAAGTGAAGAGGAACTAAAAAGCCTCTTGATGAAAGTGAAAGAGGAGAGTGAAAAAGTTGACTTAAAGCTCAACATTCAGAAAACGAAGATCATGGCATCCACTTCCATTACTTCTTGGCAAAGAGATGGGGAAACAGTGGAAACAGTGGCTGACTTTATTTTGGGGGGCTCCAAAATCACTGCAGATGGTGATTGCAGCCATGAAATTAAAAGATGCTTACTCCTTCGAAGGAAAGTTATGACCAACCTAGACAGCTTATTAAAAAGCAGAGACATTACTTTGTCAACAAAAGTCCATCAATGGTTTTTCCAGTAATCATGTATGGATGCCAGAGTGGGACAATAAAGAAAGCTGAGCACCAAAGAATTGATGCTTTTGAACTGTGGTGTTGGAGAAGACTCTTGAGAGTCCCTTGGACTGCAAGAAGATCCAACCAGTCCATCCTAAAGGAGATCAGTCCTTGCTGTTCACTGGAAGGACTGAAGTTGAAGCTGAAACTCCAATTCTTTGGCCACCTGATGCAAAGAGCTGACACATTTGAAAACTCCCTGATGCTGGGAAAGATTGAGGACAAGAGGAGAAGGGGATGACAGAGGATGATATGGTTGGATGGCATCACCAACTCGATGGACATGAGTCTGGGTAAATTCCGGGAGTTGATGATGGACAGGGAGGCCTGGCGTGCTGCGTGCGGTTCATGGGGTTGCAAAGAGTCGGACACAACTGAGCGACTGAACCAAACTGTATATTATACATGAAAACTGTCAAGAGTAAATCCTAAGAGCTCTCATCACAAGGGAAAATCTTTAAAGCTTTTTATTTTGTACTTATATAAGATGATGGATGTTTGCTATACTTATTAAATCACTTCATGGTATATGTAAGTGTGCTGTACCATGCTTACATATATGCATATATATGTATATATAAGTGTACAAACCATTATGCTGCACACCTTAAACTGACATAAAGCTGTATGTCAGTTATATCTCAATGAAACTGAAAGGGAAGGAAAAAACAGCAAGTTTTGAGCAAGCATGGAAAAGAAAATAAAAAGAAAAATCAGGTGCTTTCATTGGATCTCAACTGCTATTAAATTAAGAGAAATTCTTGCCATTACAAATAAGAAATCTGGCCAAACTATAATTATCTCCATTTATTATACATCATAAAATCATCTCAATTTAAATTCCTTATTTTACAAAGAATATGAAACTGGAACCAGGTCTTGCAAGAGCGCTTGAAAGTCTTCGATTGACAGAGCAGCCCAGAGGTCAAGGATGCCATGCACAAAACTGAGACAAAGGAATGTCCAGAAGGCTGAAGAAGCCGAGCAGCACACCACAAGTGGAGTAGAAAGTCCAGCTCCAGCAGCGCTGTGAAAGGCCACCCCAGCCCCACGACCACAACCACCACCTCATTTCCCAGCATGAGGTTCACTTTCAAAAAGCTTCAGAGTGCTGGGTTTGTTTGGGATTATTTTTGTTCTATAGATTAATATAGAAACTATACAGAAAGTGGACTGAAGGAAGTGGGGTATGAGTTATCTGTAAAAACCATCTCTGGGTTAGCTGAGGTTGGAAATGGAGAAGAAGAGAGAATGATGGAGCAGACACCAAGGCAGTGTCTACGACAGTGACTAAAAGGTTATGGAGGCACTGACAAGCACGGACGTAAGTGTTACATGCAATCACATGAGAAAGTACTCAGAATCTCCCATTCACAACTGGTACTCAATAAATTTTCTTTTTAAAACACTGCTTGAGATAAATTTTGCATACTATACAATTCAGCCTTGTAAAGTATACCATTCAATGGTTTTTAGTATATTCAGTGTTGTGAATATATGTGTGTATACATACAATCTATTTTAGAACATTTTCATCACCTCCAAAAAGGAAATTCTATAACCGTCTGAGGGTCAGGGAAGCCTGGCGTGCTGCAGTCCGTGGGGTCGCAAGGAGCCAGACACAACTTGGTGACTGAACAATACCTGTTTGCAGTCACCCTCCAGCCCACCCCTAGACATTTCACGTAAATGGAATCATGCAATATGTGGCACTAACAAATGTTTCTTTGAATATGAATCGGAATTTCTGGAAGTTCTGCTAGTTCTGAAAAGAGGATGAGTTTATGGTGCATTACTGTGAGACAATGACACCAATCAACCAGAGCAGGGCAACAGTCACCTGAAGATGCCACTAAACGGCTGGGTAACTTTCAACTCCAAGACCCTAGGCCATGCGGGTGGGGAAGAGACTGAAACAACGCAGAAGGCTGAAATCCCCAAGGGAAAAAAGACTGCACAGCAAAAGCAGAGAGCGCAGAGAACTGACTGCCCTGAAGACGACTTTTACTTATGAGCGGAACAAAGAAATGGAGGCGGAAGACTAGTCTCAGAGGCAGGAGAATCAGGACATAATTAAGACGGCTGAGGAAGAGGGGCCACCTGCCACACAGAAGGCTTCCGAGTCCAAGGAGGAGGAAAACAGAATTAGTAACTTCAGAAAGCAGAGTTTCAATAGTTACACGTATGTATGTCTAAAAGGAAGTAAAAGCTTAAATGTAGGAAAATATGGACAGGAAGAATATAGCCTAAGTTTCACAGTTTTGAGAAGGATTAAAGGCAAACATACAAGCCAAATATTTCAAGAATGCAGTTTTCCTAAATATAAGGTACAGTTACTTCTATGCAATCCTTGTATATATTCTAAGTTACTAGAGAGTAAATTAAAGGAAAAAAATGTTATTTTAATGTGAGACACATCAAAAAGTATCATTTTAAAACAGAGGTGTTATTCACAAGGTTTCTATACCATGTTGGAACATGTGGAATCTAGGAAAATGGTACAGATGAACCAATTTCCAGGCTGGGACTAGAGATGCAGACAGACAGAAGGGGTGTGTGGACACAGTGGGGGAAGGGGAGGGTGTGACAAACTGGGAAATTGGGAGTGACATATATACACTACCACGTGTAAAACACACAGCCAGTGGGAAGCTGGTGTATAGCACAGGGATCTCAGCTTGGTGCTGTGATGACCTAGAGGGGCGGGAGGAAGGGCCAAGAGCGAGGGGATACATGTACACACAGAGCTGATTCACTTCCCTGTACACCAGAAACTAATACATCATTGTAAAGCAATTATACACCAATAAAGTAAAAATATATATTAATATATATCTAATGTATTAGATAATATAATAATATAGCAAGGAGATCCAACCAGTCCATCCTAAGGGAAACCAGTCCTGAATATTCTTTGGAAGGACTGATGCTGAAGCTGAAACTCTAATACTCTGGCCACCTGATGCAAAGAACTGACTCATTGGTAAAGACCCTGATGCTGGGAAAGATTGAAGGCAGGAGGAGAAGGGGATGACAGAGGATGAGATGGTTGGATGGCATCACCAACTTGATGGACGTGAGTTTGAGTAAGCTCCAGGAGTTGGTGATGGACAAGGAAGCCTGGAGAGCTGCAGTCCATGGGGTCAAAAAGAGTCAGACACTACTAAGCAACTGAACTGAACTGAAATACATATCTAAAACACAGTAAAACTTCATATAAAATAAAAACATTTATTTTTTTCCCCTACCCTATATAATCATTTTTTAAGGCAATAAAAACAGTCATGGTAATTCTATAGGAGGAAACAGTCATCCTTCAGTATTTGTGGGGTATTGGTTCCATGGTATCCCTTACCCTCACACAAAAGGGTACCAAAAATCTGAGGCTGTTCTCAAGTCCCCTGTACGAAGTGGGGCAGTATCTGCATATAAGCTATGCACATCCTCCCTGTATGTACGCTTGAAATCACCTCTAGATTACTTACATGCTCTAATACAATGGGAACAGTTATTAAACCAATTAGGTAGTATCTAAATAGTTGCCGATGTGGAGCACATTCAAGTTTTGCTTTTTGGAACTTCCTGGAATTTTTTCCTCTAAGATTTTCAATTTACAGTTACTCAAATTAGAGGATATGGAACCTGTGGATATAGAGGGCCAACTGCATAGCTAATTGGGATTTTTACTAAAACCAAAATTCAATCTGTATTACAGCCTGAATTTGTTACCAGCTCACTTTATACTCTTAGGTAAAATAATTTAGCATTTTCAAATTTTAAATACAAATAAAACGTATGCACTACACACAGAATGGTTACTTCTATTTATTAACTTAGCTACTATGGCACGTTCGAAAAAAGAAATCAGAATATACAGAAAGATAACAAGTTTTTAAAATGAGGTTGATTCTTCAATCAATACAAGAAGGTTTCAGTTAATAAAATTTTAAAATATTCCTTTTTTACAGGAAGTTTAAAATGTGATACAATTTTCTAAAATTTATCTATGCATAACCCTTTTTTTTTTTTTTTTTGGCCTCACCATTCAGCATACAGGATCTTCCTCAACCAGGGATTGAACCCACGGCCCCTGCACTAGGAGCACACTCTTAACCACTGGACCACCAGGGACGCCCATTCTATACATAACTTTTAATTGTGAAAAGTAATCTTCAGAGAGCAAACTTGCATAAGAACAACAATAAAATGACTTGAGGTTACACTAAATTAACAAGATGGGAAAATGAGAACTGAATATCAGGTTCACTAAAAAAATTTACAGACATAATGAAACTTCACTTACCTTTTTAAACATAACTAGTGAGATGACTGCTGATGCTGTGAAAAGTGCTGCTATAATTATCATCATGATTCCAACAGGAATACTTTTGTTGAGACCAGTAAGGGATGAAATCCAACCACTATAAAATTTTAAAAAAGTACAATTAGGCAAATAAGTTAACACACAATTTTAAAACAATCACATAATAACTAACACATATTCAGCACTTATGAGACAGGCAACATTTTAGTTCTTTGTATGCATTCTCATTTAATTCTCACAACAACCCCCTATGATATATGTTATATTTAATCCCTATTTCACAGATGAGAAACTGAGTCACCAAGATTATCCAGTGACTTGCCCAAGGCCACACAGCTAACAAAAACAGCACAGTCTGAATTCAAACCTAAGCACCAAAATCCAGAGCCTTAAATATGAACACAAGATTTTACATTTTTTAAAACTGAGTTCATTATAATTTTTTTAAGTTTATTTTAAATTCTGTTTAATTATGTAAGAAAATATTTGAGAACCACATATTCAACAAAGAGCTAGTATTCAAAATATATAAAGTAAAGTTGTGTCTGACTCTTTGTGACCACATGGACTGTAGCCCACCAAGCTCCTCCATCCATGGGATTTTCCAGGCAAGAATACCGGAGTGGATTGCCATTCCCTTCTCCAAAGGATCTTCAAGAACCTTCAAATCTCAACCTTAAAAGTAAATCTTTAAAATTAAAAAAATTTCAATTAGAAAGTAGAAGAGACAGTTCACCAAGAGGATATAAAGATGGCAAACAAGCACAGAAAAGATAAAACATAAGACATTAGAGAAATAAATATTAAAACCGCAGTGTGACATCACTACACAGCTATCAGAATGGCTTGAAAAAAAAAATGAGTGACAACACCAGAATCTGGTGAAGATGTGGCGCTGAAGCACTCATATGTTGCTGGAACCGTAAAATGGTGCAGCTATTCTGGTGAACACTGTCTGGAAAATAGTTTTTTAAAAACACTAAACACGACTCCCTGGCAGTGCAGTGGTTAGGACTCTGCACTCTCACTGGTTTAATCCCTTGTTAGGGAACAGCCCCAGGGGGGTAAAAATCATTTTCAAATAAATAAATACAAATAAAAAACATGCAACTTCTATATGAACCAGCAATTTCACTCTTCTTCTTGGGTACTTATCACAGAGAAATGAAAATTTATGTTCACACAAAAACTTGTTCATGAATGTTTATAGCAGAATAGCCCCAAACTAGGAACAATCCGAGGTCCTTCAACTGGAGAATGGTTAAACAAACTGTGGCCTATCCATACCATATGCTCTTCAGCAATGAAAAGGGATAACTACTCATAGACACAACAACCTGGATGAATCTCCAGAGTATTATGCTTAGTGAAAAAAGCTAAAGGCTACATACTGTATGCCTCCATTCATATAACATACTTGAGGGGTCAAGCAGATCAGTGACTGCTAGTGTTAAGGAGGTAAGTGAGTGTGGCAATGAACTGCAGAATAAAGGATCTTTTGGTGATGAAAATATCCTCTGTCTTTACTGTATCAATGTCAAGATCTTGATTTTGATACTATACCATAGTTTTACAATTATGTTACCACTGAGGAAAACTGAATAAAGGATACTTGGGGATCTCTCATTATTTCTTACGGAGTCTGTGACTCAACAATTATCTCAGAATAAACAGCTTAATTTTTTAACGTCTGCTGAATTACATGAGATCTATCTTATAACAGGTCACCTTGTATGCAACCTCAGTAGCAGATTCCTGTGCTATTTGGTCACCTCACATGCCTCTATGCTCAGTTTTAACACTTTTTCCTAAGTCTGTACTAAAAAGCAAAAGAAATTATTTTGGCTTCATTATAAATAAAAAAGCACTGTTAACATAAACAGTGTGTTTTTTAATTAAACATTTAAAACATCTCCTTTCCGTCAAATGCTAAAGACTAAAAATTTTTAAATGATAATGAACACTACTTTTTCTGACTTAAAATACCCTAATAAATTATATGCATGTATATGTGCTCGTTAGATCTGCAAAGCTATCGACAGCTGTCTGACCTTCAGTGTCTACTCTAATTCAGTAGTCACGTACTACATTCAAGTCTTCAAATACACTCTAGTTACATGATCAGTTTGTAGCAAAGTTGCTTTGTATATACTTTTAGCTTACAAAAATTCAACTGTATGCAACAGTTATGAGAAAGAGAGGGATGATTTTATAAATATGTATTCTTCTATGTACCATTTCACCCAAAGAACGTTGGCTCCAGAGTATCTGAAGAGAGACATAAAATTGATTACCTTCTAACTGGGGTCTAAACAGTCTCAGTTCCTGAGGGTCCCCCACTGAGTGAGCATTTCGCCATACTAAGAATGATCCTATTGTTTAAAGATAGATCCTAAGCAAGCATGCAGTGACTCTACTTTTCAGACATGTGCGTGTGTATTTGCAGTTATGTGTCTAGGAAAATGCATGTTTACATACCTAAAATAGCACTTTACACATAACAAGTACTCTTCTCTTAAATTCCTTCAAAGGTTAGTCCTTAGGAAATTTTTTAATTGCCTTTTTAAATATTTGTTTACTTTAGCTAATCTGGTTTTTCTATGTCAAATATTTTTTAGGAATTCAAAAATTATATGAAGATATTAGAAGATGAGATTATAACTAGAGTAATTAAAGTAAATGACTTACCAGTTACCCCAATTATGAAATCCTGCAGCCTGGAGTACATGTACAGCAAACTGACAAATATAGACGAAAAAGAATACAAAGAATCTGAATGAACTGTCACTCCTGTTTTTAAAAACAAAGGGGGAAAGAAGGGGAGTAGGGAGAAAAAGAAAGGGAAAATGTCATCATTTTTCTCAACATTTTTACATTCACATGTAGACTGACATAAAAAATTAAAAAAACATTTTAAAAAGTATCAGTGGCAACTACCTGAACTGTCTACCCAAATGCTAGACAATGTTATTATTCTCACCAATTTCCAACTGCACCACAAAATATCTTGGCAAAATAAAAATTATTTTGTTTTCATTTTTTATTAAATAGCTTCACTGAATTATAATTAACATATAATAAACTGCAAGTATTTAAAATAACACTTCTGTAAGGTTTGACTTAAGTATATAACCATGAACATTTTCTAATCAAAACAGTGAACACAGTCCAAAGTTTTGTGTACCTGGTTAATTCCTCCCTCCCCACCCACTGCTTTCTGTCACAACAGTTACATATTTTAAGAGTTCCATTTAAATGGGATCATATAGTATATATTTTTTCCTTGTCTGCCTGCTTTCATTCAGCACAGTTATTTTCCAATTCACTCATGCTGTTGCCATGTAACGAAAGTCCGTTCCTCTTCACTGCTGAGTAGTATTCCACTGCACAGTATGCTACAGGTAACCTATTCATTCATCTGCTGGTGGACAGTTAGATTGTTCATGGTTTCTCCTTCTACAAATAAAGCTGCCATGGACATTCAAGTATATGTCCACATATGAACACTTATTTTTTCCTGGTAAATAATTACCTAGAAGTGGAATGGCTAGAACCCACGTTAGAGATAAGTTTAATTTTTTAAGAAACTGTAAAATTGTTTTCCAAAGTTGTTCTACTTCATATTCTCAATGGCAGTATATGCGAATTCCAGTACCTCCACATTAAGACTTCACACAATCAATTCCTTAAATTTTAGCCGTTCTAAGAGTTATACAGCAGTAACTCAATTTAAATTTGCATTTCCCTAATAACTAATGTTGAGCACATTTTCATCCACATTTTCGTCATCATACATCTCCCGTGGCAAACTATCGAAATATTTTTACAAGGTTTTAATTTCCTTTTTCCCCTTACTGTTGAGTTTTGTGAGTTTGAATATACAGGTCTTTTTATCAGATAAATGCTTTGCAGAATTTTCTCCCAGATTGTGGCTTTTTATTCTCTTAAGGATGCCTTTTAGAGAAAAAAGTTTTATCTTTTTATGGACTCAAATTTATCAATTTGCCCTTTTATGAACCTTGATTTTATTGTTTTATCTAAGAAATCTGTGCCAAAGATACAAAGATTTTTTTTCTTGTTTTCTCAAGAAGTTTTATATTTGTTGGTTTAACATTTATGTCCCCTTTTTGAGTTAAGTTTTAAGACATAGTATGAGGGATGGATTAAAGTTCTTTTATTACACATATAAATGCAATTATTCCAGCATCATTTCTTAAAAAGACTGTTCTTTCTGCACTACATTACCTTTGTACCTTTCTTAAAAAAATCACTTATCTATATATGGGTGGGTTTATTTCTGGACACTCTGTCTCATTCTTCTATTTGTCAACCTTTATGTCAGTATCACACCATCATGATTGCTTAAGTTTTCTAGAAGGTCTTCAAATTAGGTATGTTAATCTTCCAGCTTTGCTTTTCAAAGTCTCTTTTCAAAGTTGTTTTGGCTATGCTAGGCTATTACATTTCTATATATCTTTTAGAATCACCTGGTTCATTTCTATAAAACAACCTGAAGGGATTTGTATAGGGACTGCACTGAGTCTATAGATCCATTTGGAGAGAATTCACATCATATAATAATGCTGAGTCTTCCAATCCATCAACAAGGTGCACCTCTCCATTCACCATTTTCTGCATAGACGATCACGTCATCTGTGAAGAAAGTCAGCTTGCTCCTTCCTTTCTACTGTGAGGCTTCCTACTTGGTTTTCTGACCTGTTTATACTGGTGAGAACCTCTACTACAGAGTTTAAAGTTAAGTGGTGAGAATAAACATCTTTATCTTGTTCTTGATCTTAAACAGGAAGCTTTTAGTCCTTCACCATTAAGTAATGATGTTAAATGTTAGTTTTTCATAGATGCCCTTTATCAAGTTGAGAAAGTTACCTTTTATTCTAACTTTGAGTGTTTTTATCATGAAAGTGAAGCTTTTTGGATTTTGTCAAACGTTTCTTTTGCATCAATTAAGATGATCATATGGTGAATTACGATACCTAATTTTCTAATCTTAAACCGATCTTGAATTCCTAGAATTAGCTACTCACTTGATCGAGACACAATATCTTTAAACATACACAACATCTTTAAACACAGAAATTGATTCTTTGGCAAGATTTTCAACTGTCCAAAGTTTACTCCATTTCTGCTCATCCCAGTGACTATTCCAACCCCAAAACACATTTTTGGAAGTCTTCATTAGGGAAGATTTGTCCCTTCTGCTTCATTTATTTAACAATCATTTATTTATATTAATATGAGCATGGCTCATACATATATAAGTTCTTTTTTCTTATTAATGTTTTTGCTTTGTTACCTGTGTACCAAGAAACCAGAGTATCAGAGTGGTTAAAATGATATATGTAACATATACTCTGAAGAGAGTTTCATAAATAGAATAATGTCTAAAGGCATCACAACAGCTATTTCAGTTACCTAACAGGGATCTTTCTAGTTAGTTCCAAACTCACAGATAAATTCTAGAAGCTGAATCTACCTAATAAAACCTCTAAGAAATTTTTTACAAGGTACAGAATATGTTTTAAAAAGTAAGCCTCTTCAATAGGTGGTGCTGGGAAAACTGAAAAAGCTACAAGTGAAAGAATGAAAAGAGACACTTCCTAACATCATAAACAAAAATAAACTCAAAATGGATTAAAGACTTAAACGTAAAGCAGAAACTATAAAGCTCTCTTAGAGGAAAATAAAGGAAGTACACTCTTCAACATGCATCACAAGATCCTCTTTGAAATAAAAATAAACAAATGGGACTTAAGCTTAAAAGTTTCACAGCAAAGCAAACTATAAATAAGATTAAAAGACAACCCTCAGAGTAGAAGAAAATAATAGCAAACAAAACAACCAACAAAGGATTAATCTCCAGAATATATAAGCAGCTCATACAGATCACATCAGGAAAACAAAGAGCCCAATCAAAAAATGGGCAGAAGACCTAAACAGACATTTCTCCAAAGAAGACATACAGATGGCTAATAAGCACACAAAAAGATGTTCAACATCGTCCAGTGTTAGAGAAATGCAAATCAAAACTACACTGAAGAATCACCTCACACCAGTCAGAATGGCCATCATCAAAAAATCTACAAACAATAAATGCTGGAGAGGGTGTAGAGAAAAGGGAACCCTCTTGCACCACTGGTGGGAATGTAAATCAATACAGCCACTATGGAAGACAGTATGGAGATTTCTTTAAAAAATAAGAATAAAACTACCATATGACGCAACAATCCTACTACTGGGCATATACCCTGAGGAAACCATTAACTGAAAAAGACATATGTATCCCAATGTAAAATGCAGCGCTATTTACAACAGCAAAGACACAGAAGCAACCTGATGTCCACTGACGAATGAATGGATAAAGAAGCCGCGGTATATTTATACAATGGAATATTACTCAGCCATAAAAGGAATGCATTTGAGTCAGTTCTAATGAGGTGGATGAACCTGGTGCCTATCATACAGAGTGAAGTCAGAAAAACAAGTATCATATTTTAATGCATAATCCAGAAAGATGGCATTGATGAGCCTATTTGCAGGGCAGCAATGAGACACAGACATAGAGAAAAGACTTGTGGACACGGGAGGGGGAAGGAGAGGGTGGGGCAAATGGAGAGAGTAACATAGAAACATATGCACTACCATACACAAAATAGATAGCCAGTGAGAATTTGCTGTTATGACGCAGGAGCTCAAACCTGGTACTCTGTGACAACTTGCGGGAGTTGGGGGGGTGGGAGGAGGGAAGGAGGTTCAAGAGGGAGGGGACATATGTATACCTGTGGCTGATTCATGTTGATGTATGGCAGAAACCAACACAATACTGTAAAGCAATTATCCTTCGATTAAAAATAAATTTTAAAAATACAAACATTAAGCTGTCCTAATAAAAGGAAAGTATTTCTAAAATATTGCTCTCAAATAGTCATGAAGGAATGTAAAGACTGGTTCGCCTTCCTTCTTTATGTGTAAGCTGCTGCTGTTGCTGTTTAGTCACTAAGTCCTGTCCAACTCTCTTTGCGACACCATGAACCGTAGCCTGCCAGGCTTCTCTGTTCATGGGATTTCCCAAGCAAGAATAGTGGGGTCGTTGCATTTCCTCCTCCAGGGAATACTACAACCAAGGGATTGAACCTGTGTCTCCTGCACTGGCAGGTGGATTCTTCACCGCTGAGCTACCAAGGAAGCTCCCATATGTATAGCTCAGTTCAGTTCAGTCGCTCAGTTGTGTTCAACTCTCTGCGGCCCCATGAATTGCAGCACGCCAGGCCTCCCTGTCCATCACCAACTTCCGGAGTTCACTCAGATTCATGTCCATCGAGTCCGTGATGTCATCCAGCCATCTCATCCTCGGTCGTCCCCTTCTCCTCCTGCCCCCAACCCCTCCCAGCATCAGAGTCTTTCCCAATGAGTCAACTCTTTGCATGAGGTGGCCAAAGTACTGGAGTTTCAGCTTTAGCATCATTCCTTCCAAAGAAATCCCAGGGCTGATCTCCTTCAGAATGGACTGGTTGGATCTCCTTGCAGTCCAAGGGACTCTCAAGAGTCTTCTCCAACACCACAGTTCAAAAGCATCAATTCTTTGGCGCTCAGCCTTCTTCACAGTCCAACTCTCACATCCATACAGGACCACTGGAAAAACCATAGCCTTGACTAGATGGACCTTAGTTGGCAAAGTAATGTCTCTGCTTTTGAATATGCTATCTAGGATGGTCATAACTTTCCTTCCAAGGAGTAAGTGTCTTTTAATTTCATGGCTGCAGTCACCATCTGCAGTGATTTTGGAGCCCAAAAAATAAAGTCTGACACTGTTTCCACTGTTTCCCCATCTATTTCCCATGAAGTGATGGGACCAGATGCCATGATCTTCGTTTTCTGAATGTTGAGCTTTAAGTCAACTTTTTCACTCTCCTCTTTCACTTTCATCAAGAGGCTTTTTAGTTCCTCTTTACTTTCTGCCATAAGGGTGGTGTTATCTGCATATCTGAGGTTATTGATATTTCTCCCAGCAATCTTGATTCCAGCTTGTGCTTCTTTCAGTCCAGCGTTTCTCTCTCTCTTTCTACACAGAAGTTAAATAAGCAGGGTGACAATATACAACCTTGATGTACTCCTTTTCCTATTTGGAACCAGTCTGTTGTTCCATGTCCAGTTCTAACTGGTGCTTCCTGACCTGCATACAGATTTCTTAAGAGGCAGGTCAGGTGGTCTGGTATTTCCATCTCTCTCAGAATTTTCCACAGTTTATTGTGATCCACACAAAGGCTTTGGCATAATCAATAAAGCAGAAATAAATGTTTTTCTAGAACTCTCTTGCTTTTTCCATGATCCAGCGGATGTTGGCAATTTGATCTCTGGTTCCTCTGCCTTTTCTAAAACCAGCTTGAACATCAGGAAGTTCACGGTTCACGTATTGCTGAAGCCTGGCTTGGAGAATTTTGAGCATTACTTTACTAGCATGTGAGATGACTGCAATTGTGCGGTAGTTTGAGCATCTTTGGCATTGCCTTTCTTTGGGATTGGAATGAAAACTGACCTTTTCCAGTCCTGTGGCCACTCCTGAGTTTTCCAAATTTGCTGGCATATTGAGTGCAGCACTTTCACAGCATCATCTTTCAGGATGTTAAATATATGTATAGTTAGTTCATATAAAAGCACAGCTATGAAATGAGTTTTACTATCTTCTTGTCCAGAAAAAAGTTGGTTGATCAAATGAGGCAGACAAATTCTATAGAGAAATATGTTTAGCCTCCTTAAATAGTAAAAGTAGAAAGATGCACAGCTAGTATACTAAATTGATGAAAGAGAAACCTCAGAGTCTGTCATTTTTTCTACTTTTACTATTTAAGGAAGCTAAACATATTTTTTAATAGACTTTGTTTCTTTCATTTGATCGACCCATCTTTCTGTTTCTGGACAATAAGACAGTAAAATTAATCTCATATACACTTACCACACTAATATAAATGATTATTTTTAAATCACTTCAATTTATAGCACTTAGAGAGCTATAAATTCCACATGTCAGCACTTACTGAACTATCTGGACTTTAACTTCCAAGAGTGCACAAATCTTCCTCTATGTAATCTATCCAAATTATTACAAAGGTAAAATCAGTCTAATTCTAATTTTCAAACAGTTGTTCTGTTTTTAACTATGCAAAGAGTTAATTAAAATATACTTCCTCACTTCAAAACAATATAGAAAAGTGATTCTGACTTCCCTGTGAAAACAATTTTACAATACCAGTTGCAATTCCCTGCCAAAAACCTAAAATTTATTAAAGACCTGTATGCTAAAAACTGAGGTAGTTTTTGACAACCAATCTGTTATTTTCCATTAGATCTAAAGATTCCTTCCTTCCGCCCATATATTTTTTTCCCTTCATTCCATTTCTAACCAATTTAGTTTTCTGTTGCATGACACTTTTTTCTCCAAATTCCCTAATCTTCCCCATTTCCTTCCTTTTCATTTTCGGTTTCCATGTTTTCATTTCTAATTCCATTTGGCAAGAGTTTGGGGGACTGAGAGGAGTAGAGGTGGGGGAGGCAGTGATATACATTCTGGATAATCAAAGATATTTTTTGTTGAAAAGGAAAATAAGTTAAACAACTGAATGTGGCTCTCTAATTTCTCTAATACATCGTCTGCACAATGCACGCCTATTTCATAGTAATGTTGCTCCATGTGCATGAGAGCTGAAAAAGGTCTGTCATTCATAAACGAGTTTACTCAAATAAAAAGTAAGCTGATCAACAACTGAATGCATGGACTCATCTAAGGTAGCATCTAAATCAGCATTTCCCAATGTTTATTTTCTGAAGCAATAAAAGATACTTCACATACAGACACATATAATGGTTTCACGGTTACACCACAAAGCACACTAAGCTCTTAAAGAAACCTAAGAAATTCTGAAATGAAGAAACTTATTTAGTTTTATTATCCCACTTAACTTCCCAAACTTAAGCTAATGAGCATTTTTTCCTACAACACCTAGTAACAGCCCACAGAACACGCATTTAGGAAATGTTTATCCTACCCATTCATTAAAATATATCATGCAAAATAGTATACTTAATCTTACAGTCTAAATGGTTTTAAAATGTCACTGCCTTTTGAAAAATCAAAAATGAATTTACACAGCAAATAATTACCAAGTTGCTAGGTGAAGTGACTCACTTTAAATATTACCTTAACTAGATTACCCAGATCCATTTAAAAAATTAAGATTAATCACCACTTTTGACTTTTTTTTGAAGGCAAAAATAGGAATAAAATATTCTTATGGAAAAGAATCTTTCACAAATATTAAGACTTAAGTTTGTTCTCATTTTCCCCTCATTCATTTTCATGTTTGGTCTTCTTTCTCAAGTGGGAGAAAAGAACAGGATATTGTTAGTTACAAGGTCAAATGAACATACAGCAAGTTAGAGATGGACTTAATACACAGAGATGTTATATATGGACTTTTCTGAAGGTATACTGTACAATAATAAAAAGCTTAAAACATGAACATATGTCACTTTTACCTTTAAGGTGCACCACAAATTATTTACTTCACAGGTTTAAAGAGCACATGATAAAGTACACACATTTTACCTGAAAGCTCCGTAAAGTGGTCTGTACCAACAGACAAATGAACAAGGAGTAAAAAGTAAGAACCACAGGATACTCAATCCAAAATCAACCCCTCTTGGAGGATCAACACAAAACCAAGCCAAGCATCCGAAGATATTTAGAAACAGTGTCACAGCATGGACTGTGGAATTAAAAAACAAAACAGAAAAGAAATGTTTACGTTCAATATCATTGAAAAAATACTTCCTAAAAGCACATATAGTCTACCCATTTCCATTTAGTATTTTTCAAAACATTGCTGTTTTTTACACGTTTGATTTGAAAACAGAGTATTCACAGGACAAGGAGTTCTAATACATGCACTGTTTGGCAAAAATTCTTTTGGCCCTTTCCTAATGGGCAATTACACAGCTAAACCAGAGAAGCACACGACCTTAAGGGCTTCTTCCCTAAGAAGGAAACATGTGATGTATCTCTTGATCCAAGGCCCAAGCAGGAAAGTAGTGGCTGCCAGGAAAAGAACCAGGACTTGAGAAGAAAAAGATCCTACACTTAGAACTATAATTTTTATAGCATAGGGCTGCAGGCTCCTCCCAGCATGAATTACACAAGAGAATACTAGAGAAGTGCCCTGTGCAATCTCATTGTAACATTTTTAAGCAATAAAATTAATTATAATGACTGGACTGAAACTACTACTACAGTAGAAACTTCCAGTGACTACACAGTCAATCTATAAGGATTATTAACTCATTTTCATAAAGTTGCCCATTTTCTCAAGTCCTGGCATTAAAAACAGTGTTTTGGTAGGGGATTACATTTATTTTTTAAAAAGTAAAGTTTACAATGATGCACTTGACCTACTTTGGCAGATCATTCTTTTTGTTAATACAAATAGACCTTGGCAAAGTCTTCCTATAATCTTAATAATTACTTTGCCTGACAGACCAAAACCCAAAAATCTGAGTAACATCTAAGAACACTATTATCCTAAAGAATATTGACCCATTATAACTAGTAACTTTTTTAAAGGATTTTTTAAAAAATTTATTCACAGGCTGAATTTTTTAATAAGAAATAAATCATTTCAAAAGTTAAAGTACTGTTTAATGTAAATTATCAGTACAGTAAAAATGTTAACAAACTACTACCTTAATGAAAAACAACAAATGGTAAACCTAGTAAATATAAATTTTAAAAATACATTTTCAACATACATTAAAAAAACTAAAATTTCTTTAAATTATTAATCAAAAAATTGATAGTTAATGAAGTAAGATATAGACAAATTCCAGGGTGCCTCTAAATTTGCCTTTATCTAACAACCAGATAAATACACAAATGCTAGGGAAGGAGAGCGAGCCCCAGAGGAAGAATGAAAATACGTGGGTTTGAGTGACATATACTGAGCTAAGCAACCTCCGTGCATTTCAGGTTTTCAACTGAAGAAGGGCACAAGCCCTTCCAGCTTTAAAATTCCATCCCATTCTACCACACAGGAAAGACTCTTATTTATTCCCATTATGATTCCTAAGTCATGAAAGCTAGCTTATAATAAATTTACTCAAAATCCTTGGCCTCAAAATAAAAGTAGTTCTGTTAAGGGCTTAAAAACAGAATTTGAGATATTGTGTGATATTATTCTGTAATATTAAATGGAATCCAACTGCCTAAAACCATTATAAATGTCCAGAACATTAAGTCAAATTTCAACCTCTAAAGAAGTAACTTTTTAAGGTTTATCCCCTAATCTGTTTAAGAAAAAGAGACAGAATATACGGGTATGTGTATTTTAAAGCTCACAAAAATTCTTTTCAGAATAGATTAAAATGTCAATTAAATTTTGTGTAATCTATTAAAATTTTTTCTATATGTTTTCATAGTAACCAGCAACTATGATCATTTGTATCCCAATGAAGAGTAAAACATGTATGTCTACTTACTAAACAATCAGTCCTCTTACACAGAGACCAAAAAAAACACACAGAAGGTCTAGGTAAAGTGAAATGCACGATTCTACGTTGTTAATTTCAATCCAACTTCAGTCCACTTGATGGATTTCAATTGTGGGTAAAATACTTAAGAAAATTTTAGGCCATTTTGTTTATATGATTCCCAAGTTGAATGATCCTCCTCCTTATAAAATTTCAATTTGCTTTATTAAGCACTCAAATCTGGTATTAGTGGACCTAAATTTGCAACCATCATTGGAATATTCTTCTTGCTAAGTCCTCCATTACAATATAAGATACCTAAAATAAACAATTTTAGGACAGTATATTATCTTTTTCAATAAATGGTCTTTAACGTAGCTGATGTTTTTAAATTTTCTTTTTCTTTTCTTCTTTAAGTTCAAGAGTACAGTCAAAAAGAGGTTGAGATTAATTTCATATTGGTATTTCTAATTGCTTCAGTTCCTTTACAGAGATTACTTGCCTCAAGAAAAGTACCATTGAAAGCATATCTTCATCATATTTGAGTTTAAAATGGAAATTACTTCTTTATTTTGGTACCTTGTAGGTGGCATAACATGGAAATCTAAACTCTGGGATCTAGAATCAAGCCATCCAACTCCAACTGTACTTACTGAGTAATCTTGGGCAAGTCAGTCAGATTCTCTAAGCTTTAGTTTCTCAAACTATAAAGCTAGATAATATAATACCTGCTTCATAGTGTGATTTTAAGATTTAATAATGTAATATATATACAGTGATTAGCTCTGTGCCTTGCACAAAGTAAATCCTGGATACATGTTATCTCTTGTTAGAATTATTATTACAGTGTGATAATATTCTCAAGGCCAGAATACTGGAGTGGGTAGCCTTTCCCTTCTCCAGGGTATCTTCCCAACCGAGGGATCAAACTCACATCTCCTGCATTGCAGGCGGATTCTTTACCAACTAAGCTATCAGGGAAGCCCATTACAGTGTGAAAGCATTAGTCAACTCCAAAATCAGTAACAAGATAGACTTCTTGAAAATAACTTACTAAAACAGCCTATATCTTATGAAATTGAGAGACATTACTAGGCTAGCGCTAGATCGTACTTTGTTGCAGATAATGTTTTTTCAAATCAGAACCTTAACTGGATGGAATACAGATCTACCAACTGAACAGGGTTGGGAAAAACTATAGCCAACTATGTTATTCGTAAGAACCTCACAAAGTTATATGTAACTAGGACAAAACAGACCTATTTTGAAACAATCAGCACTGGTAAGTGAAAGTGAAGTCACTCAGTTGTGTCCGACTCTTTGCGACCCGTGGACTGTAGCCCACCAAGCTCCTCTGTCCATGGGATTCTCCAGGCAAGAATACTGGACTGGGTTGCCATTTCCTTCTCCAGCACTGGTAAAGCAGTTAACTATTCAGTTAAAATTCATCATCTTCCCCATTCAATCTATATTTACCAAATCCCCTATAGAATTTTCTTCCAACACCCATCTCCCCTATCTAAACTATATTTTTTCACTAATAAGTCGAAGAACTTATACTTAAAATGCTAGGCCAATGTGCTGTGCTTAGTCACTCAGTCGTGTCTGACTCTTTGAGACCCCATGCACTGTACCCCGCCAGGCTCCTCTGTCCATGAGGATTCTCCAGGCAAGAATACTGCAGTGGGTTGCCATGTCCTCCTCCAGGGGACCTTCCCAACCCAGAGATCAAGCCCAGGTCTCCCACACTGCAAACGGATTCTTTACCATCTGAGCCACCAGGGAAGCCCAATTATTTTAATCTGCATATATTTAATGATATATTGATCAAATAAAATATGAGTTGTTAGTATGGACAGATATGGAATCAAAACCTTTAATAAAAATATGTAGCACTACTGACAGGATTAACCAAAGAAGTCAGATTGACAACATAATCCTAAAAGAAACTAAAAACAAGAGTTAAACATGTCCTATCCATAAGGGATCACTTCTCACATTCCAAAGCAACCTCGCAATGCTGCTGAAAGATTTTTAGGAAAATGATCTCATATATTTGGTGGAGAGAGGCTCCTTAATCACACAGTAAGAACACACAAATTTTCTCCAACAAGAATGTACTCCACAATGCATTCATTAACTCAGCAGTTGTGCAAGTAAGAAGTCATGGCAGCTACCTCTCCTACCAAAACAATGACGTTAAATGGGGCTAAGACTGCTGTTTGGAATAAAAATAAAACAATAAGTGGGAATTCTGTGTACACACAAAAACTGGTAACAGTTTGACATTTAGTTTTAATATTCCATGTGCTGTAATTATATCCAAAGTATTGTGAACATCACATCCTAAAATGTATGTCCTACTGTTCTATTTAATGAAATATCCAGTATTAATTCAGTACTTTCAATAATAAAAGTGTTCCTCTCCACCTGAAAGTGAACAGTAAATAGTGCTCAACGCTCGAAGAGAAATAATTTATAATATTTCAACAGTTTATGCCCTTTTATAAGATAGTCTAATGCTTTACAGCTTTCATTTGCATAAAATCCTACAAATAATTATTTCAAAGGATTATTACCTAGATAAGATTTTTCAGAGAAAAAGGATCATTGCAAAATTCCACCATATGATAGGGAAGTCCCTTCCTCAAAAGAATGCCAGTTCTCAGTACATAGACCTTCCTCAGATAAGAACTTAGACAGCCATATACTGCACAATTCTGAAGTAACTAAATATATGTGTCACTCAAATTTAAAATATCTATAGGAAAGGACCAATTAATGATGTGACCTTAATATATGAGTTTAAGGTAGATTTTTGACAATAAAATATAAACATTTTCAAACAAATATGTAATTTATTCTATACTCACACATCCATAAGTAGTACATAATCTTTACTGTTTTTTGGAATTCTACAGGGATGTCTACAGAAAAATCCTGATAAAAACAAGGGCCAACAGGAAAATTGTCAGGAAGAGGTGGCCAATTGTTTTTTCTGCCTGCAAAAAAAAAAAAAAAGAAAGTTATTTATATAAGTACAAATATTGCTACTCTTTTTGCATGTAATTATTTGTTTCATAATAAAGACTATTATCTATTCTTTTAACAGGAGTTTAAAAATATAACACTGTAATATCAACATTCCTACAACTCCGAAAACCAAGCTTTCTATTTTTAAAATTTTTCCCAGAATATCAATTAGATGGTAAAATAATTTTCCAGTGTCATACCACTTATGTAAGTTGAAACAACAAAAGAAAAAAGGGCATAGGGACATATGCTATGACTCTTCCCTTAAAAGAGAGTTATTTCAAAGTCCTAAGACTCTGGCTCTCACATGAAACCCATGCAGATTTTAAGTCTCTACCATTTCCTCCTCAGTATCTACGATCTTTAAATATAATTCCTAACCCACATAAAGAGGCAAAATCTGCTTTTAAACTTTTCAGTTTTCTTCTGTTAACTCCATGAAGAAACACAAGCTAACTAATACCAAAGAACCAAATTTGGAAATCTCCAAGTCTGGAAAGAATGTCAAAAGGAGAGATGTAAGAAAAGCATAAAAATATGTGAAAACTACATGAAGCAATCATGAGAAAGAAGTTAAGGAATTACAGCACCTTCAAAAACCTAGAGAAAAAAATTCCAATTGTAAGGAGAAAAATGTGTCTATATAAAGAAATTAGACCGAAAATAGGGCTTGGGAAGTGGCGGAGAGAGTGGGGAGATAAAAAAACTAAAGAAGTCAAAACATGGAAAACAAAGAGTAAAAACAGCACCTAAAGGCCATTTTCTCATTTTACATATCATATCCCACACTCATAAATTCAATTTTACATACTTTTTCATAGATCAGGAAAATTTTCACAGTGGAAAAAAAGCATCCTCTATTTCTGATTCTTCCCAACATGCCTCCACTGTTTTATCACTCCTTTCAAACTTTATATAGTTCACACGTCTCTCAAACAAGTCTCACACTACTTGAGAAGCTGAGAACAGGAGTAAAGAACAGAGGCTCTGAAACTAGAAGTACTTACACATCCATTGTCTAAGAGACCTTGAACAACTTATTCAACCTCCTGAAGACTCTGTTTCTACACTCATAAAGTGAGAACAACTTACCACCCTTCCTATATTGTACTGAGGATGAAATGAGTTAACAGATGAAAAGTACTTAAATGTATAACCTACAGCAAGTCCCTTAATTTCTCACACTTCATTCCTATTTCATTTACTAAAACATCTCTCATAGAAGCAATTTGTATTAGTCAAAGTTAAGGGAACAGGACAGATTTTTGTTACATGAATTTTAGAAACACTGATCTCAATTAAACTTTTAGTTCCTCCTTTAGCAGATGCTGTCTCCGATGTTGCAAGCGAGAAATAGCCCAGGATAAATGTGTCCTCCTGAGGCCCTTGTTGTTGTTCAGTCACTCAGTCGTGTCCAACTCTGCAACTCCATGGGCTGTGGCATGCCAGGCTTCCCTGTCCTTCACCATCTCCCAGAGCTTGCTCAAACTCATGTCCATTGAGTCAGTGATGCCATCCAACCATCTCGTCCTCTGTCGTCCCCTTCTCCTCCTGCCTTCCATCTTTCCCAGCATCAGGGTCTTTTCTAAAGAGACAGCTCTTCACATCAGGTGTATCGGAGCTTTAGCATCAGTCCTTCCAAGGAATATTCAGGGTTGATTTCCTTTAGGATTAACTGGTTGGATCTCTGTGCAGTCCAAGGGATTCTCAAGAGTCTCCTCCAACACCACAGTTTAAAAGCATCAATTCTTTGGTGCTCAGCCTTCTTTATGGTCCAACTCTCACATCCATGCACGACTACTGGGAAAACCATAGCTTTGACTAGATGGACCTTTGTTGGCAAAGTAATGTCTCTGCTTTTTAATTGTCATAGCTTTTTTAGTATGAAAAGGCAAAGAGATACGACATGAGGCCCTAGACTTATACAGTCTAAGATAAGGCAAAAACAGGCAGTATATTATCACTCTCCCAATACTGTCAATGCCATAACTATCCAGACATACTCACAGTAATTTGTCTAGCTCTCTCATCCCTTCGTATCCAAAGACTTTCTTGCTCTCCCTAAGCTCTCCTTTGAACTGACTGATCTTTGGCAGTCACAGCCTGAATGGATTTCACATCAAATAATCAATTCGCCTCTTAGTTATTTCTTTGTTGTTGCTGTGTCTGCTAAGTTGTGTCCGACTCATTTGAGATCTGATGAACTGTAGCCCACCAGGCTCCTCTGTCCATGGGATTTTCCAGGCAATAATACTGGAGTGGGTTGCCATTTCCTTCTCCAGGGGATCTTCCCGACCCAGGGATCAAATCCACATCTCCTGCATTCGCACACAGATTCTTTACCACTGAACCACCAGAGAAGTTACTTATTTGGCACCATCAAAATACCCAGGCTTCCTAGAGTCACAATAGGTGTTATTTTTTAAACCTGGTTTTGACATATATAAATATACTTGTGAGGATAGGGGCAGATTAACTTGCAATTGGTCTGAATAAACCAGAAGTTACCAGCTAAATGCAGTCAAACATAGGGTACACTCCCATGTACGCACAAAGCTTCAGTAGACCCAGCTGAAGGTCCAAGTGCAGAATGAAAGGCTCCTGATTTACAATAAAGTAAAACCATATTTTCATGCACTTGTGAAGAGTCTAACACTGTTCTAATCTATTAAAACACTGCAAATCAGCCGAGATCAGAGAACTACAGAGTATCAAGCACGAAGTCTGCCATATCTGATCTCCTTGATAGAATAATAGGGTAGAGTTTTATCTACAGACCGAATGAGCTACAGCTGGTGCAGGCCTGTTAAAGAGGTTATTTTTATTTCAAACATCTTTGGACACTACCATGTTGACTGAGGTTCTGCATTTCTCGTTCTCGACGGTCTAACTCTGCTGCTTTTCTTTCTAGTTCTTCCTGGCGCTTTAGAAGCTCAGCTTGGGCCAAGGCATGTTCCTAAACAGAAAATAAGGGAACACCTTGTCAGAAGTGGAAAATACAGTAATATGTCTCCTTCTACTATACTCCTGCTTCTCTACTATGCTAGAAACTTAATTCAACTACTATTCCACAATATAGGAATTCACTGAAGATTACAGTTTCAAAAAATATTATGGAACTATTTGGCCCATTTTGGCCTTCTGGTTATGAAAATAACCCTCAATAGGAATGTTGGGCCCATTAGGACAAGAAAAAATTCTCTCAGTAAGAGAAGTTATAATCCTAAGGTAATTGGGAAAATGAAATTAAGGGGAACCATGGCTAAATTAGAATGAGGGACAGAGACAGAACAGTTGAGGAAAAGGGATGAATAGAGAAAAGGCCAATTGAATTTAGCTCTTACGACTTGGATTAGATGGTACCTAAGGTTCCCAGTGCAGGAATACTATATAATTCCTTATATTTTACAAGATAATGAGGTACAAGGAAGATATGGTTAAGAAATTCAGGTTTATAAATCCATCTGCCTGTATGTAATACCAGGCATCTTATTCATCTCCTCTTTTCTTGGTATTTTTGCCACCTTCTATTGACTACCAATATACTTTGCCTAGCCATCCTAACTTTCTTCCAATAATATCTATCTGATCGTATCATTGTTACTGTAATGGAATTGTGTATTAAAAAGTGAGACCAAAAGCAATAAAAATTTCACTACACAAGTTATACACCAAGATGACAGGAATTCAATAGCTGCTAATAATGGAGCAAAGCAAATCAATACTTTGAAAGTGAAGTATGAGTATTATAGGGCTGAGAAACTACTAGCCCAGTTTCAAAAGTGAGTTAAAAATTAAACAAGAAGGATCAATCAACTATCCTCTAATAAAATTAAGTAATAAGGAACACTATATAAAGAAGTATTTTGCTCTGAAAGCAAATGTTATTGATGTTATAATTTCCCATATGAATTAACACATGTAACATGAACTAACCTTTGCAATCTGTGTATAAGCTGGATGTTCCTCTGTTGGCTTCATTATTGCTGGCTGTGTACTGGGTACATTAGGCATTTTCACATTGCCCGGTGGAGGCTAGGAACATTAAGGACAAATTACATAACATAGAAACCCAACTTCAACTTCTTTCAAAAAGTATATCAATAAAAACCAAAATGCCGAGAACTGCCTCACTTGCTCCCCTAACTTCTCATAATCAAGTGTGTGGCAATGAGCTACTTCAGAGTTTCATCTCCATTTTCTCAAATTTGTTCATTTCTTAACTCTTCAGTTTGGCTGCTACTTCCAGCACTACACCACTGGCACTCTCCTCCAGAACACTGTACATTAAAAACAAAATGAAAACAAAAAAACCTGCAAGTATGTCTTTTTAGTAAAATACAGATAGCACCAAACTGAAGAATTTATACCAAGGTTAACTGTTCACTAGGTTAACTGTCCACTCTTTCCATCTAACAAAGTTATATGCCAGTGACCCTAAAAAGTAAATAGGAACAGTCTTGGCAGAACCCCAGTAATACTCCTTGAAAAGAATCAGAGGGAAGACATTAAGGAGATGAAAAATAAACTGCACAGCTCCACTCTGCCAATGAGGATCAACAGTATGTGAAAGTAGCTACAACTTCAAAAAGTAGGTAGGTATCTACAAGTAGGGAATTGGTTACATTACTTATATATACATACAATGCAGTCATCAAAAGGAATGAGTTAGCTCTACAGAAGAACGCCCTTTAAATACTAAATGAAATAAAGCCAACTACAGACCAGCTTGCATATGACCAATTTTTT
Organism: Budorcas taxicolor; assembly: GCF_023091745.1. NCBI lineage: Eukaryota > Metazoa > Chordata > Mammalia > Artiodactyla > Bovidae > Budorcas > Budorcas taxicolor. Next base: position 9,717,924 of record NC_068919.1, on the reverse strand, counting down.
TCTTTTATGAAAACAGTTGTATATGTCCAATTTTTTTATGAACACAGTTACATATGTCCAGAAAAATATCTAGAATGTCCCAGCAACCTATCAAAGAGATTTGTACCTTTTGCTTTATACATTCTCTATTAATTGCCTTCTCTCACTATACTACTTTTTCTTCAGTCAAAAAATAATTGTAGATATTTTATAAAACAGCCACAAGAAAAAGAGGACAAGAAGAAAGGGAAGGAGAAGAAGAAAAAAAAGAAAACAAAACATACAAGCAAGCAGCTGCAGAGAGAAGTTCAATGATCAGAAGAACTATTAAACTTGAAGACACCACCCATGCAGCTTGATTTTACTCTGACACAGCAAACAGCATCCCTGAAAAGGAAGCCAGACACAACCAAAGATATAAATGGAATACATCTGACTCTAAAATTCCTATGGAAATGTCAAGAGCTAAGAATAGGTCAAACAATTCTGAAGATGATGAAGGTAGGCAGACCTGTAATATCAAGACTTAATATAGAGAGGAGACAAGATAGCAGAAGAGCAGGTGGACAGGGAGTACATCCTCCTCCATGGACGCATCAAGAAAACACATTCAGATACAGAAGATCTTGCAGAACACCAGCTAAGAGCTGGCAGGAGCCCCTGACCACCAGAAAGGAAATATAAATCCAAGCAAAACTCAGTAGAATGAAGGAAGGTGGGGAAAAAAGAGAAGAGTAAGCAGGACTGGACCTGCACCCAAGGGGTGGGGGAACTGGAGCAGGGGTCAGACTGATACATTAGAGCAACTGTTTAGGACACAAGGGTAGCATTTGAGGCCGTTGGAGAGTGCAGCAGCTGACCTGTGACAGTCTGAATGGAGTGAGATCCACAAAGCCAATCCTCGCCACAGTCCTACATACCCTGGAAAGGGACAGAAGTCCCCTGGAATGCACGGTGGCTGAGAGCAGGAGCTTGTGGGTTGGAGAGGAATCTCACGGCAAAGTATACTGTTGACTGCAAGGAGATGGCCCAAGGGGACAAGAGGGAGAAGACTGCAGTGGTCAATGCTTTTGGAAGAAACCTAGGCAATGATGGAGTCAAGGCAATACTTCTGAGTCACTCACAGGGGGTGGAGCCATCACCATAGCCTCTCTCCCCCATATTCCAGCACATGCAGCTGACCAAAAAAGACCCCAGAGAGGGTGGCCCTTTAAGTGCCTGATGCAGTAAGCAACAGAGAAGGACCTTTGAATACCAGATGCCAGGGGCTAGAAAAAGACTCTACTAGAGCCATAGTTCCTGCACCTAAGGCTGCTGGCGCCCCTGCACACCTGGCACTGCCAGACTCCCCACAGCCCAAGCAGCTGTGCCACCTCCATGCTCAGTCCTTACTGGGCCAGAGTTTCCAGAGGCTAGAAAAAATCCTAAGGGTCCCACATCTCCTGTGCCTGTGGTTGCCAGATCCCCTCTGTACGTGGCCCTACCAGGGTCCCTGCTATCCAAGCATTCGGGTCACCTCCATACCTGGTACTCAGTGGGGCAGACCCAAGTCCTCCAGGGCAACCACAGGAGCAAACTCCTGTGGATAACCCACATGCGGCTGTTGTTCAGCTGCTAAGTTGTGTCTGACTCTTTGCAACCCCATGAAGAACAGCATGCCTTTACTATCTCCCGAGGTTTGCTCAAACTCATGTTCATTGAATCAATGAGGCCATCTACCTATGTCATCCTCTGTAGCCCCATTCTCCTCCAGCACTCAGTCTTTCCCAACATCAGGGTCTTTTCCAATGAGTCAGCTCTTCACACAACGTAACCAAAGTATTCCTTGGAGCTTCAGGGTCAGCATCAGTCCTTCCAATGAATATTCAGTGTTGGTTTCCTTTAGGAATGACTGGTTTGATCTCTCTGCTGTCCAAGGGACTCTAAAGAGTCTTCTCCAGCACCACAGTTTCAAAGCATCAAAAATTAAGGAATCAATCCCATTTACCATTGCAACAGAAAGAACAAAGTACTTGGGAATAAACCTACTTACGGAGACAAAAGAGCTGTCTACAAAAAAATGATAAGACACTGATGAAAGAAATCAAAGACAACAAAAACAGATGGAGAGATATTCCATGTTCCTGGGTTGGAAGAATCAATATTGTGAAAATGAACAGACTACCAAAAGCAATCTCCAGACTCAATGCAATTGCTATCAAATTACCAATGGCATTTTTCACAGAGCTAGAACAAAAAACTTCACAATTCGTATGGAAACACAAGAGACCCCCGAATAGCCCAAGTAATCTTGAGAAAGAAGAATGGAGCTGGAGGAATCAATCTTCCTGACTTCAGACTATACTACAAAGCTACAGTCATCGAGACAGTATGGTACAGGCACAAAAATCAGAAATATATACCTATGCAACAAGATAGAAAGGCCAAAGATAAACCCACCCACTTATGGGCACCTTATCCTTGACAAAGGAGGCAAGAATATACAAAGGCAAAAAGACAGTCTCTTCAGTAAGTAGTACTGGGAAAATTGGACAGCTATGTGTAAAAAAATGAAATTAGACTATTTCCTAACAACATACACAGACAAACTCAAAATGGATTAAAGATTTAAATCTAAGACCACAAACTATAAACTCTTAGAGGAAAACATAGGCAGAACACTCTGTGACATAAATCACAGCAAGATCCTCTACTACCCACCTCCTGGGGTAATGGAAAAAAAAATTAACAAATGAGACCTAATTAAACTTGAAAGTTTTTGCATGGGAAAGGAAACTGCAAACAAAATGAAAAGACAACCCTCAGAATGGAAGAAACTAATGGCAAATGGAATAACTGACAAAGGATTAATCTCCAAACTTTACAAGCAGCTCATGCAGCTCAATACCAGAAACAAACAGCCCAATCGAAAAGTGGGCAGAAGACCTAACAAACATTTCTCCAAAGAAGACAAACAGATGGCTAATAAACACATGAAAAGATGCTCAACATCACTCATCATTAGTGAAATACAAATCAAAACTACAATGAGATATCTCCTCACATCAGTCAGAATGGCCATCATCAAAAAAAAAATCTATGAACAATAAATGCTGGAGAGTGTGTGGAGAAAAGGGAACCCTCTTGCACTCTTAGTGGGAATGTAACTATACAGCCCCTATGGAGAGTCCTTAAAAAATTAAGACTGAAACTACCATGTGACCTAACAATCCTACCACCAGGCACATACCCTGAGGACCCACAGAAAAAGACACAGGTATCCCAATGTTTACCTCAACACTATCTACAACAGCTAGGACATGGAAGCAGTCCAGATGCCCACCACAGATGAACAGAAGCTGTGGAACAGATATACAGACGAGTATTACTCAACCAAAAGAAGGAATGCATCTGAGTGGGTTCTAATGAGGTAGATGAACGAAGAGCCTATTATACAGAGTGAAGTAAGTCAGAAAAATAAATATCACAAATTAATGCATATATATGGAATCTAGAAAGATGGTGCTGATGAACTCATTTGTACAGCAGCAATGGAGACGCAGACACAGGAACAGACTTGTGGACGCGGGCAGGGTGGAAGGAGGGAGGGGGATGAATGAAGAGTACCATGAAAACATATACACTACCACATGTAAAACAGATAGCCACTGGGAATTTGCTGGATGTTCAGGAAGCTCAAACCAGTGCTCTGAGACAATCTAGGGGGGTGGGATGGGGTGGGAGGTGAGAGGGAGGTTCAAGAGGGAGAGGACATATGTATGTATACCTGTGGCTGATTCATGCTGATGCACGGCAGAAACCAGCATAATCTTATAAAGCAACTATCTTTCAATTAAAAATAAATAAAATTTAAAAAAAAAGACTTAACGTAGAGACATCCCTGGTGATCCAATGGTTGAGAATCTGCCTGCTGTTTTGAGGGACACGGGCTTGATTCCAGGTCCAGGAGGATCCCACATGTCACATGGCAACTAAGCCTGTGCACCACAACCACTGAAGCCTGTGTGCCTGAAAGCCCGTGCTCCTCAACAAAAGCAGCCTCCAAAATGAAAATCCCAAGCACTGCAACTAGAGAGCAGCTGCCGTGCCAACTAGAGAAAGCCCATGAGCAGCAACAAAGATCCAGTGCAACCAAAAAAATAATAATTTTTTTTTAAAGAAAAAGATTCAATATGGTAATAAACAGCGTGGTACAGATGCCAAAGACATAGAAAACACCAATATACAGCAGGGAAACAGAAATAAATCCTGTAAAACTTGATACCTAATAGAAGTCATACCACAAAACAGTGGAGAAATAATGTATTAGTCACTAACGAGCTGAGATAACTAGTTAACCAGATGGAATAATTAAACTAGATTTCCTACTTGATATCACATACAAATACATAAAAAGCAGAGACTTTGCTGACAAAGGTTCATCTAGTCAAAGCTATCATTTTTTCATAGTCAGGTGTGGATGTGAGAGTTGGACCATGAAGAAGGCCGAGCACGGAAGAATTGATGCTTTTGAACTGTGGTGCTGGAGAACACTCTTGAGAGTCCCTTGGACTGCAAGGAGATCAAACCAGTCAGTCCTAAAAGAAATCAATCCTGAATATTCATTGGAAGGACTGATGCTAAAGCTCCAATACTCTGGCCACCTGATGTGAAGAGTCGACTCATTAGGAAAGACCCTGATACTGGGAAAGATTGAAGCCAGGAGAAGGGGATGACAGAGGACGAGATGGTTGGATGGCATCACTGAGTCAATGGACATGAGCTTTAGCAAGCTCTGGGAGATGGTGAAGGACAGGGAAGTCTGGCATGCTGCAGTCCATGGGGTCACCAAGCGTCAGACATGACTGAGCAATTGAACAACAATCACAAACAAAAATAAATTCTATGTGGATCAATTACGTAAAGGTGAAAAAACAAAATTTAAACACTTTTAGGAGGGAATGCAAACCACTCCAGTATACTTGCCATGAGAACCCCATGAGCTGCATAAAAAAGCAAAAAGATGTAACACCAAAAAATGAATCCCCCAGGTCAGAATGTGTCCAATATACTATTGGGTAAGAGGGGAGGACAACTACTAACAGCTCCAGAATGAAGAGGCTGGGCCAAAGTGAAGATGACGCTCAGCTGCAGATGAGTCTGGTGATGAAAGTTAAAATCCAGTGTTGCACAGGAACCTGGAATGTTAGATCCATGAATCAAGGTAAATTGGACATGGTCAAGCAGGAGATAGCAAGAGTAAACATAGACATCCTAGGAGTCAGTGATCTAAAATGGATGGGAATGGGTGAATTTAAATCAGATAACCATTATGTCTACTCTGTGGGCAGGAATCCCTTAGAAGAAATGGAGTAGCCATCATAGTCAATAAAAGAGTTCAAAATGCAGTACTTGGATGCAGTCTCAAAAACAGAATAATCTCAGTTCATTTCCAAGGCAAACCATTCAATAGCACAGTAATTCAAGCCTATGCCCCAACCTCTGATGCTGAAGAAGCTGATCAGTTCTATGAAGACCTAGAAGACCTCCTAGAACTAATACCAAAACAAAAATATGTCCTTTTCATTATAGGGGACTGGAATGCCAAAGCAGGACGTCAAGAGATACCTGGAGTAACAGGCAAGTTTGGCCTTGGGGTACAAAATGAAGTAGGTCAAAAGCTAACAGAATACTGCCAAGAGAATGCACTGGTCATAGCAAACACCCACTTTCAACAACAAAAGAGATGACTTTACATATGAACATCATCAAATGGTTAACATCAAAATCAGATTGATTACATTCTTTGTAGCCAAAGATGGAGAAGCTGTTCTACAGGTAGCAGAAACAGAGCTGGAGCTGACTGAGGCTCAGATCATCAGCTTCTCATAGCAAAGTTCAGGCTTAAACTAAAGAAAGTGGGGAAAACCACAAGGCTAGCCAGGTACAACTTAAATCAAATCCCCTATGAATATACAGTAGAAGTGACAAAGAGATTCAAGGGATTAGAGCTAGTAAACAGAGTGCCTGAAGAACTATGGACAAACGTCCATAGTATTGTACAGAAGGCAGTGAACAAAACCATCCCAAAGGAAAACCAAAGTGAGAAGGCAAAACTGTTGTCTGAGGAGGCTTTACAAATAGCTGAAGAGAGAAGTGAAAAGCAACGGAGAAAGGTGAAGGTAGACCGACTAAGTTCCAGAGAACAGCAAGGAGAGACAAGAAGGCCTTCTTCAATAGACAGCACAAAGAAATAGAGGAGAACCACAGAACGGGAGAAGACCAGCGATCTCTTCAAGAAAACTGCAACTATCAAAGGAATATTTCATTCAAAGATGGACACAATAAAGGACAGAAGAGGTAAAGACCTAATAGAAGAGATCAAGAGATGGAAAGAATACACAGAAGAACAGTACGGAAAATATCTTAATGACCCAGATAACGTTGGTGTGGTCACTTACCCAGAGCCAGACATTAATGAAGTCAAGTGGGCCTTAGGAAGCACTGCTATCAATAAAGTTAGTGGAGGCTGTGATGGAATTCCAGCAGAGCTATTTAAAGTTTTAAAAAGATGATGCCACTGAAGTGCTACACTCCATATCCAAAGTGCTACCAAATTTGGAAAACCTAGCAGTGGCCACAGGACTGAAAAAGGTCAATCCTCATCCCAGTTCCCAAGAAGGGCAGTATGAAAGAATGTTCAAACCACTGGACAACTACACTCATCTCCCACGCTAGTGAGGTTAGCTCAAAATCCTGCACAATAGGCTTCAGCATTATTTGAACTGAGAACTTCCAGACGTTCAAGTGGAGCGTTGAAAAGGCAGAGGAAACAGAGATCAAATTGCCAACATTTGCTGGATCAGAGACAAAGCAAGGGAATTCCAGAAAAACATCCACCTCTGTTTCATTGACTTTACTAAAGCCTTTGAATATGTGGATCATAACAAACTGTAGGAAACTCTTAAAGAGATGGAAATACCAGACCATCTTACCTGTACCTGCATTTGGGTCAAGATGAAACAGTTAGAACCCTGTATGGAAAAACTGACTGGTTCAGGATTGAGAAAGGAGTGTGATGACAAGGTTACTTATGGTCACCCTGCTTACTGAACTTATAGGCAGAGCATGTAAGAAACACCAGGATGGATGAGTTACAAGCTGGAATCAAGACTGCCAAGAGAAATACCAACAATCTCAGATATGTGGATGATACCACTCTAATGGGAGAAAATGAAGAGGAAATAAAGAACATCTCAATGAGACAGAGGACAGAGAGTGAAAAAGCTGGCATAAAACTCAATATTAAAAAAAACTAAGATCACGGCATCCGGTTCTATCACTTCATGGCAAATAGAAGGGAAAAAGATGGAAGCAGTGACAGATTTCCTCTTCTTGGATTCGGAAAGCACTGCAGATGGTGACTGGAGCCATGAAATTAGAAGACAATTGCTTCTTGGCAGGAAAGCTATGAAAAGCTGAACCCTGTGTTAAACACATCACTTTCCCAACAAAGGTCCGTACAGTCAAGGCTATGGTCTTTCCAGTAGTCACATATGAGAGAGCTGGACCATAAAGAAGGCAAAGAGCTGAAGAATAGATGCTTTCGAACTGTAATGCTGGAGAAGACTCTTGAGAGCTCCTTGGAAACCAAGGAGATGAAACCAGTGAACCCTAAAGGTAATCAACCCTGAATACTCACTGGAAGGATTGATGCTGAAGCTGAAGCTCTAATACTTTGGCCACCTGATGTGAACAGCTGACTCACTGGAAAAGACTTGATGCCAGAGAATACTGAGGGCAGGAGAATGGGACAACAAAGGTTGAGATGGTTGGATGGCACCACCAATACAATCAACATGAACTTGGGCAAACGCTGGGAGACGGTAAGGGACAAGGAAGCCTGGAATGCTGCCGTCCATGCGGTCACAAAGAGTCAGACAAGACTTGGCAAATGAACAAAAAAAGCAAAAAAAAATACATGAATATTTTCATGAATTCAAAGCATGTAGAGCTTCTGAAATATATAAGCTATAGAAATTTTTGTGTATCCTGTCTATGATGTATTGAAAGTGAGTAAAGCAGCCTGATCACTCACCTAGAGCCAGACATCCTGGAATGTGAAGTCAAGTGGGCCTTAGAAAGCATCACTACGAACAAAGCTAGTGGAGGTGATGGAATTCCAGTTGAGCTGTTTCAAATCCTGAAAGATGATGCTGTGAAAGTGCTGTACTCAATATGCCAGCAAATTTGGAAAACTCAGCAGTGGCCACAGGACTGGAAAAGGTCAGTTTTCATTCCAGTCCCAAAGAAAGGCAATGCCAAAGAATGCTCAAACTACTGCACAATTGCACTCATCTCACATGCTAGTAAAGTAATGCTCAAAATTCTCCAAGCCAGGCTTTAGCAATACGTGAACCGTGAAATTCCAGATGCTCAAGCTGGTTTTAGAAAAGGCAGAGGAACCAGAGATCAAATTGCCAACATCTGCTGGATCATGGAAAAAGCAAGAGAGTTCCAGAAAAACATCTATTTCTGCTTTATTGACTATGCCAAAGCCTTTGACTGTGTGGATCACAACAAACTGTGGAAAATTCTGAAAGAGAGGGGAATACCAGACCACCTGACCTGCCTCTTGAGGAACCTTCTTGAGAAGCAACAGTTAGAACTGGACATAGAACAACAGACTGGTTCCAAATAGGAAAAGGAGGATGTCAAGGCTGTATATTGTCACCCTGCTTATTTAACTTATATGCAGAGTACATCATGAGAAACGCTGGGCTGGAAGAAGCACAAGCTGGAATCAAGTCTGCTGGGAGACATATCAATAACCTCAGATATGCAGATGACACCACCCTTATGGCAGAAAGTGAAGAGGAACTAAAGAGCCTCTTGATGAAAGAGAAGAGTGAAAAAGTTGGCTTAAAGCTCAACATTCAGAAAACTAAGATCATGGCATCTGGTCCCATCACTTCATGGGAAATAGATGGGGAAACAGGGGAAATAGTGTCAGACTTTATTTTTCTGGGCTCCAAAATTACTGCAGATGGTGATTTTGGCCATGAAATTAAAAGACGCTTACTCTTTGGAAGGAAAGTTATGATCAACCTAGATAGCATATTAGAAAGTTAGAGACGTTACTTTGCCGACTAAGGTCCGTCTAGTCAAGGCTATGGTTTTTCCTGTGGTCATGTATGGATGTGAGAGTTGGACTGTGAAGAAAGCTGAGCACCGAAGAATTGATGCTTCTGAACTGTGGTGTTGGAGAACACTCTTGAGAGTCCCTTGGACTGCAAGGAGATCCAACCAGTCCATTCTAAAGGAGATTAGTCCTGGGTGTTCATTGGAAGGACTGATGCTAAAGCTGAAACTCCAATACTTTGGCCATCTCATGCAAAGAGTTGACTCATTGGAAAAGACCCTGAAGCTGGGAGGGACTGGGGGCAGGAGGAGATGGGGATGACAGAGGATGAGATGGCTGGATGGCATCACCAACTCAATGGACATGAGTTTGGGTGAACTCTGGGAGTTGGTGATGGACAGGGAAGCCTGGAGTGCCATGATTCATGGCGTCACAAAGAGTCAGACACGACTGAGTGACTGAACTGGAACTGGACTGGACTGGAAAGCAGCCTAGAACTCATAAATGATCAATAAGTATTTGTAAAATTAAGGTGGTAGCTGTTCAGTAGCTCAATCATGTCCAACTCTTTGCAACCCCATGGACTGCAGCACGCCAGGCTTCCTTGTCCATCACTATCTCCCAGAGCTTGCTCAAACTCATGTCCATTGAGTTGGTGATGCCACCCAATCATCTCATTCTCTGTCATCCCCTTCTCCTCCTGCCTTCAATCTTTCACAACATCAGGGTCTTTTCTAACGAATCGGCTCTTCAAATCAGTGGCCAAAGTAGTTCTTCCAATGAATATTCAGGATTGATTTCCTTTAGGATTGACTGGTTGAGCTCCTTGTAGTTGAAGGACTTTCAAGAGTCTTCTCCAACACCACAGTTCAAAAGCTGATCAATTCTTTGGCTTTTAGACAAAGAATAAGGTTAGCAAATACATAAACCATAAAGTTAATATTAACAAATTCAGCTATACTGAAATACAGTAACAAGGTGAAAAGTCAATCACAAACTGGGAAACACTGGTTACAACAGACTTCACCAAAAATATCTGCTGCTCAGAATACAGAAAGAACTGTTACAAATCCATAAAGAGACAAACTACTAACAGAAAAATAGGCAAAATATGCGAACAGACAATACCAAGAAAAGAAAACAGGAATGGCCAATAAAACTATGAACTAATGGTTTAACATCACTAGTAATCAAGAAATATAAAAACAGCGACATACCATTCCAAAACCAGGAGATAGGAAAATGTAAAGCCTGAAGTACCAAACTTTGTAATTACAGTGTATACACAGTGGTATAAAAATTAAAGCATATGATAGAGAAGCTTTCCAAATCAGTGGGAAAGAAAAGATACTGATAAATGGTGCTAGGATAATTATTTAAATATTTGGGAGAAAAAAAATCAGATCCATATCCCACCAGAATAAATTCCAAATGGATTCAAGTTCAATGTAAAAAGGAAAAAAAGAAACTATAAAGATACTAGAAATAGTACAAGTACATAGAATATAGATGACTACCTGATCTTGGCTTAGAGAAAAGCCACAGTGTAAAGATTCGTGAGAAATCACAATGAAAAGAAAATACACCTGACAGCATAAAAATGTAGAGCTCCGACGGTATAAAGCATTTCACAGATGAGCTGAAGACAAGATCTAAATGACACACAAATATAGACAGTTAGTCACTATTTTTCATTGTGTACAAGTCAGTATGGAATAGAGGAACATGTTATGGGGGGAAACGCATTTTAAATATCCTTAACCAGGCTGCTTACACCAAAGAAATACAAAGAGAAAATAAATATATTCAAAATGTCAACCTCATTAGTAATAAAAAAATGCAAATTTCACCGAACATTTTTTACACGATTATTACCATAAGACTATCAACATATTTTGGAAAAGATGTGACAAAATGGATATTTCTCACACCCTGATATTGGGAATATAAACTAGCTCATAAAATAATCCTGGAGATAATTTGATATTATGTTTAAGAGCCACTGAAGTATTTATACCCTAGGACCCATAAACAGCTACTCCTAAAAAACAGCATACAGAAATAAAACAAGATATGCACAAATACGTGTATGCCAAAATGCTCCCTACAGCATTATTTATAACAGCAAAAAAGTCAGAAATATACCCAAATGTCCAATAATAGATAAAATATAGATAAATTGATAAATTATGATCCATTCATAGGACAGTATATTATGAAGCTATTCAAAAATTCTGAAAGAATAATGAAATGAGGAAAGCTTCTACACAGAAGTCAGAAACCAAAACTGTATATGCAGTATAATCTCAATTTCTTATTTTAAAATGCATCAGTATGTCAACAGTGATCATTTCTGACTAGTGGAATTTAAAGTCTTCTTGTAATTTTTTATCTCCATTATAATTTTTATTATCACAAGATATGTATTCTCTATTCCAGCTGCCTATTCCCTGACTCCAATATTTCATATTAGTAGGCAGAAAAACTGACACTGATCAATCCTGACTGTTCAACTAGAAAATCAGAGCCCTGAAGTTTCACCCTCTTGGTTTAATGAGTAGCAACAACGAAACAGTGACCAAATAAAATGCCTGACAAAGTTAGTTTGGCAGGTCAATTCAGAAAAATCATACAAGAAATTATTCAAGAATTCACCCTGGTGAAACTACAGTATAAATTCATTTTTAAAAAATTAATTATTTTTTATTGAAGGATAAATGCTTTACAGAATTTTGCTGTTTTCTGTCAAACCTAAACATGAATCAGCCATAGGTATCCATATATCCCCTCCCTTTTGAACCTCCCTCCCATCTTCCTCCCTACCCCACCCCTCTAGGTTGATACAGAGCCCCTGTTTAAGTTTCCCGAGACATACAGCAAATTCCCTTAGCTAGCTATTTTACAGTGATGGACAGAGAGGCCTGGGGTGCTGTGATTCATGGGGTCGAAAAGAGTTGGGCACGACTGAGAGACTAAACTGAACTGGATGTAAGCTCAGTTACTCTTTGCATGTTACTCTTTGCATACATCTAACCCTCTCCTTCCCTCTCCCCATGTCAATAAGTCTATTCTCTATGTCTGTTTCTCCACTGTTGCCCTGTAAATAAATTCTTCAGTACCATTTTTCTAGATTCTGTACATATGTGTTAGAAAACAGTATTTATCTTTCTCTTTCTGACTCACTTCACTCTGTATAATAGGTTCTAGGTTCATCCACCTCATTAGAACTGAATCAAATGTGTCCCTTTTTATGGCTGAGTAATATTCCATTGTGTATATATACAACTTCTTCATCCATTCATTTGTCGATGGACATCTAAGTGGCTTCCATACTCTAGCTATTATAAATAGTGCTGCAATGAACAATGGGATACATGTGTCTCTTTCAATTTTGGTTTCCTCAGGGTATATACCTAGGAGTGGAATTGCTGGGTCATATGGTGGTTTTAGTTCCAGTTTCTTAAGGAATCTCCATACCGTCTTCCATAGCAGGTTTATCAATCTACATTCCCACCAACAGTGCAAGAGTGTTCCCTTTTCTCCACACCCTCTCCAGCGTTTACTGTTTGTAGACTTTTTGATGAGTGCCATTCTGACCAGTGTGAGGTGATATCTCATGAAACTACAGAATAAATTCTTTACTGCTTTAAGTAACAAATGAAGTGTTAAGTATAATGAATTAGTAGGTAAAAATGAAGGCTGGTTTAGAGCTCAGTTCAGTTCAGTTCAGTCGCTCAGTCATGTCTGACTCTTTGCGACCCTATGAATCGCAGCACGCGATTCCAGCTTGTGCTTCTTCCAGTCCAGCGTTTCTCATGATGTACTCTGCATATAAGTTAAATAAGCAGGGTGACAATATACAACCTTGACATACTCCTTTTCCTATTTGTAACCAGTCTGTTGTTCCATGTCCAGTTCTAACTGGTGCTTCCTGACCTGCACACAGATTTCTCAAGAGGCAGGTCAGGTGGTCTGGTATTCCCATCTCTTTCAGAATTTTCCAGTTCGTTATGATCCACACAGTCAAAGGCTTTGGCCTAGTCAATAAAGCAGAAATAAATGTTTTTCTGGAACTCTCTTGCTTTTTCGATGATCCAGCGGATGTTGGCAATTTGATCTCTGGTTCCTCTGCCTTTTCTAAAACCAGCTTGAACATCTGCAAGTTCACGGTTCACGTATTGCTGAAGCCTGGCTTGGAGAATTTTGAGCATTACTTTACTAGCATGTGAGATGAGTGCAATTGTGCGGTAGTTTGAGCATTCTTTGGCATTGCCTTTCTTTGGGACTGGAATGAAAACTGACCTTTTCCAGTCCTGTGGCCACTGCTGAGTTTTCCAAATTTGCTGGCATATTGAGTACAGCATTTTCACAGCATCATCTTTCAGGATTTGAAATAGCTCAACTGGAATTCCATCACCTCCACTAGCTTTGTTCGTAGTGATGCTTTCTAAGGCCCACTTGACTTCACATTCCAGGATGTCTGACTCTAGATGAGTGATCACACCATTGTGATTATCCGGGTCGTGAAGATCCTTTTTGTACAGTTCTTCTGTGTATTCTTGCCATCTCTTTTTAATATCTTCTGCTTCTGTTAGGTCCATACCATTTCTGTCCTTTATCAAGCCCATCTTTGCATGAAATGTTCCCTTGGTATATCTAATTTTCTTGAAGAGATCTCTAGTCTTTCCCATTCTCTTGTTTTCCTCTATTTCTTTGCATTGATCGCTGAAGAAGGCTTTCTTATCTCTTCTTGCTATTCTTTGGAACTCTGCATTCAGATGCTTATATCTTTCCTTTTCTCCTTTGCTTTTTGCTTCTCTCCTTTTCACAGCTATTTGTAAGGCCTCCCCAGACAGCCATTTTGCTTTTTTGCATTTCTTTTCCATGGGGATGGTCTTGATCCCTGTCTCCTGTACAATGTCACGAACCTCATTCCATAGTTCATCAGGCATTCTATCAGATCTAGGCCCTTAAAGCTATTTCTCACTTCCACTGTATAATCATAAGGGATTTGATTGAGGTCATACCATTCAGGTTTTCCCTATTTTCTTCAATTTGAGTCTGAATTTGTTAATAAGGAGTTCATGATCTGAGCCACAGTCAGCTCCTGGTCTTGTTTTTGTTGCCTGTATAGAGCTTCTCCATCTTTTGCTGCAGAGAATATAATCAATCTGATTTCAGTGTTGACCATCTGGTGATGTCTATGTGTAGAGTCTTCTCTTGTGTTGTTGGAAGTGGGTGTTTGCTATGACCAGTGCATTTTCTTGACAAAACTCTGTTAGTCTTTGCCCTGCATCATTCTGTACTCCAAGGCCCAATTTGCCTGTTACTCCAGGTGTTTCTTGACTCTCTACTTTTGCATTCCAGTCCCCTATAAGGAAAAGGACATCTTTTTTGAGTGTTCATTCTAAAAGGTCTTGTAGGTCTTCATAGAACCTTTCAACTGCAGCTTCTTCAGCGTTACTGGTTGGGGCATAGACTTGGATTACTGTGATATTGAATGGTTTGCCTTGGAAACGAACAGAGATCATTCTGTCGTTTTTGAGATTGCATCCAAGTACTGCATTTCGGACTCTTTTGTTGACCATGATGGCTACTCCATTTCTTCTAAGGGATTCGTGTCCACAGTATTAGATGTGATGGTCATCTGAGTTAAATTCACCCATTCTAGTCCATTTTAGTTCACTGATTCCTAGAATGTCGACGTTCACTCTTGCCATCTCCTGTTTGACCACTTCCAATTTGCCTTGATTCATGGACCTGACATTCCAGGTTCCTATGCAATATTGCTCTTTACAGCATCAGACCTTGCTTCTATCACCAGTCATATCCACAGCTGGGTATTGTTTTTGCTTTGGCTCCAACCCTTCATTCTTTCTGGAGTTATTTCTCCACTGACCTCCAATAGCATGTTGGGCACCTAATGACCTGGGGAGTACCTCTTTCAGTATCCTATCATTTTGCCTTTTCACACTGTTCATGGGGTTCTCAAGGCAAGAATACTGAAGTGGTTTGCCATTCCCTTCTCCAGTGGACCACAATCTGTCAGACCTCTCCACCATGACCCACCCGTCTTGGGTTGCCCCACAGGCATGGCTTAGTTTCATTGAGTTAGACAAGGCTGTGGTCCTAGTGTGATTAGATTGACTAGTTTTCTGTGAGTATGGTTTCAGTGTGTCTGCCCTCTGATGCCCTCTTGCAACACCTACCATCTTACTTGAATTTCTCTTACCTTGGGCGTGAGGTATCTCTTCACAGCTGCTCCAGCAAAGCACAGCCGCTGCTCCTTACCTTGGATGAGGGGTATCTCCTCCCGCCGCCCTTCCTCACCTTCACCGTGGGATGGCTCCTCTAGGCCCTCCTGTGCCTGCACAGCCACCACTCCTTGGATGTGGGGTTGCCCCTCCCGGCCACCGCCCCTAGCCTTGGGTGTGGGGTTGCTGCTCCCAGTCACTGCCCTGGCCTTGGGCGTGGGGTTGCTCGTTCCTGCTACCACCCTTGGCCTTGGGCGCCAACCCTCCCTTGGGCATGGGGTTGCCCCTCCCGGCCGTTGCCCCTGACCTCGGATGCGGGGTAGCTCCTCTTGGCCGCCACCCCTGACCTCGGACACGGGGTAGCTCCTCTTGGCCGTTCCTGCGCCATCGCCGCCTGGCACTCTAGGCCACTGCCCCTGACCTCAGACTTGGGGTAGCTCTTGGCCGCGCTTAGTGCACCGGCCCGCCGCTGCCACCTGCGCTTAGTGTTTAGAGCTAGTATTTTATATATCTGAGGTAATAGTTGCTGAGGGTATAGCAATGATGAGAAGTGCTGGAGAAGCACAAATCTCTAATAATACTAACATTAACCTGATGTATCCCAATAATTTCTTCAAATTTGTCAATGCTAGCTGAATCTCTGCCCAGCTCTGGAACCAGTATTTTCATCAGCCACAATATGCATGATTAGCCACCTCAAGCTGAGTATAGCTCTTGTCATTATTAACAACCTGCTCTGATAATGGCTCCAAATCCTTTTCCAACTTTTCACATCTGCACATACGAATAAAAAGAAAAGTAAAACAATCCACTCAACATTTTCATTTACAGCCAACACAGCAGAACACATTTGTAGAGACACCTCTGATATGCAGTACCTAAAAATACGGCTCAAAATTGGGAAGGGAGTGCATCAAGGCTGCATATTGCCACCCTGCTTACTCAGCTTATATGCAGAGCACATCATGAGAAATGCTGGGCTGGATGACTCACAAGATGGAATCAAGCTTCCTGGGAGAAATATCAGTAACTTCAGATATGTAGACGACACCACCCTTATGGCAGAAAGTGAAGAAGAACTAAAGAGCCTCTTGATGAAAGTGAAAGAAAAGAGTGAAAAAGCTGGCTTAAAACTCAACATTCCAGCTATACTACAAAGTAACAGTCATCAAGACAGTATGGTGCTGGCACAAAGACAGAAATATAGATCAATGGAACAAAATAGAAAGCCAGATATAAATCCATGCACCTATGGACACCTTATCTTTGACAAAGGAGCCAAGGATATACAATGGAGAAAAGACAATCTCTTTAACACGTGGTGCTGGGAAAACTGGTCAACCACTTGTAAAAGAATGAAACTAGAACACTTTCTAACACCATACACAAAAATAAACTCAAAATGCATTAAAGATCTAAATCTAAGACCAGAAACTATAAAACTCCTAGAGGAAAACAAAGGCAAAACACTCTGACATAAATCATAGCGGGATCCTCTATGATCCACCTCCCAGAGTAATGGAAATAAAAGCAAAAATAAACAAATGGGACCTAATTAAACTTAAAACCTTTTGCACAACAAAGGAAACTATAAGCAAGGTGAAAAGACAGCCTTCAGAATGGGAGAAAATAATAGCAAATGAAGCAACTGACAAAGAATTAATCTCAAAAATATACAAGCAGCTTGTGCAGCTCAATACCAGAAAAAGAAATGACCCAATCAAAATATGGGCCAAAGAATTAAACAGACATTTCTCCAAAGAAGTCATACAGATGGCTAACAAAAACATGAAAAGATGCTCAACATCACTCATTATCAGAGAAATGCAAATCAAAACCACAATGAGGTGCCATCTCACGCCAGTCAGAATGGCTGCTATCAAAAAGTCTAAAAAACAATAAATGCTGGAGAGGATTGGAGAAAAAGGAACCCTCTTACATTGTTGGTGGGAATGCAAACTAGTACAGCCACTATGGAGAACAGTGTAGAGATTCCTTTAAAAACTGGAAAAAGAATTGCCATACAACCCAGCAATACCACTGGTGGGCATACATACCGAGGAAACCAGAATTGAAAGAGACACATGTACCCCAATGTTCATTGCAGCACTGTTTACAATACCCAGGACATGGAAGCAACCTAGATATCCATCGGCAGACGAATGGGTAAGAAAGCTGTGGTACATATACATAATGGAATATTACTCAACCATTTAAAAGAATGCATTTGAATCAGTTCTAATGAGGTGGATGAAACTGGAGCCTATTATACAGAGTGAAGTAAGTCAGAAAGAAAAACACCAATACAGTATATTAACGCATATATATGGAATTTAGAAAGATGGTAACAATGACCCTATATGCGAGACAGCAAAAGAGACACAGATAGAAAGAACAGACTTTTGGACTCTGTGGGAAAAGGCGAGGGTGGGATGATTTGAGAGAATAGCATTGAAACATGTATATTATCATATGTGAAACAGATCACCAGTCCAGGTTCAATCCATGAGGCAGGGTGCTCAGGGCTGGTGCGCTGGGATGACCCTGAGGGATGGGATGGGGAGGGTCAGGATGGGGAACACATGTACACCCATGGCTGATTCATGTGAATGTATGGCAAAAACCACCACAATACTGTAAAGTAATTAGCCTCCAATTAATATAAATTAAAGAAAAAAACCTCAACATTCCAAAAAATAAGATGGCATCCAGTCCCATCACTTCATGGCTAACAGATGGGGGAAAAAATGGAAACAGTGACAGACTTTATTCTCTTGGGCTCCAAAATCACTGAGGATGGTGATTACAGCCAGGAAATTAAAAGATTCTTGCTCCTTGGAAGAAAAGCTATGACAAACCTAGACAGCATATTTAAAAGCAGATTGATCACTTTGCCAACAAAGGTCTGTATAGTCAAAACTACAGTTTTTCCAATAGTGATGTACAGATGTGAAAGCTGGACCATAAAGAAAGCTGAGTGCCAAAGTATTGATGCTTTTGAATTGTGGTGCTGGAGAAGATGTGGGAGTTTCTTGGGCTGCAGGGAGATCAAACCAGTCAATCCTAAAGGAAATCAACCCTGAATATTCACTGATGAAGGACTGATGCTAAACCTGAAGCTCCAATAATTTGGCCACCTGATGTGAACAACCAACTCATTGGAAAAGACCCTGAAGCTGGGAAAAACTGAGACCAGGAGAAGGGGGTGACACAGAATGAGATGGTTGGATGGTATCATCAACTCAATGGACATGAATTTGAGCAAACTTCAGGAGACAGTGAAGGACAGGGAAGACTGGCATGCTGCAGTCCATGGGGTTGCAAAGAGTTGGACACGACTGAGCAACTGAACAGGAATAACAAAAATCCTGAATCAAATTTCATTTAAATAATATTATAAATACCTGACTAAGCTAACACGAAATCCTGAGAGGCCAGAAAGTAGGTAAAACTGTGAATCCAAACAAAGAAGAGCCTTGATGTCATCTCATTAACAAAATCACTAGAATTCAATAAACTAGAGACAAAGCTTGGGAGTCCGTGCAAGGTAAAAATCAATCTGAGATCACTACGTAAAGCCAGGACTTCTAAACAGCCAACATTCTCAGTGGACAAGCAAAAGAGCAGCTTCACAAAAAAGAAACGGTATAAATACTTGCCTCTCTTGCTCTTGACTCTGGATAGGAAAGGAAAAAATAAAAGTAAAAATCTTCCTCAAGAACCAGTAATCCTAAACTGCCACGCTGAAAACTTGAGGCCATGTTTCACACTACAGACAAAATATTCCAAGTTGAAATTCTCATTTCAAGATAATCTAGGTTTGCAAGTATCTGGCGAAAGTAGAGGAACACACTTTAGAACTAAGCTTCAAAGAATTTTCACAGCTCAACCTCCAAGTAACTTTGATTCCTGATTTAAATACAGAAGAAAGCAAGTCATCATGAGCAAAGATCTACAGATCCACAAACTAAAAAGTAAGACAAGAGATACTGGAATAATACAAATGGAACTTACAGAAATGAAAACTATAATAATTAGAATTATAAATTTAATAGACAAAAATGAAACAGCAGACTACACAAAGATGAAGTGATAATTAGGGAAATGGAATTGGGTCTAAAGAAACTGCACAGAATGCAGCAGAAAGACAAGGGGGCAAAGGAAAACGTGAACCATTAGGAGAAACGAGAAGAGAGTGGGAAGATGTGATCGAGAACTCCACAGGAAGCGAACAGAGAAAATGAGGGAGAATTAGTGCTCAAAGGAATCGTGAGGACACTAATACTTGGACTCCAAACTCCAAAACCTACACCAGATTTTTTAAAAGTTAAGAGCTAGACACACTAGAGTGGAAGAGCAAATCGGAAGAGATCTTAAAACCACAAAAAGCAAGGGGGTGTGACCAAGACAAGAGAGGAGGAAGACCTTCAGCTCATCTCCTCCTATGAGCATCACCAAAATGACAACTATCTACAAACCAGCTCTTGAAGAAATGACCTGAAGGCCAGCAGAGATCTTCTGCAACTAAAGATACAAAGATGGAATCACAAGAAAACATGGAGAAGGGGTGGAGCTGCGGTATAGTCAAGACCCACAACCCTGTGTAGGCAACCCACAAACAGAAGGACAATCACAACTGCAGAGGTTCTTCCCAAGGAGTGAGGTGACCCAGCCCCACCTCAGGTGCCCCACCGTGAGGGTCCTGCACTGGGAGGACAAGCCCCAAGAACATTCGGGGCCAGCAGGGCTCACTTTCAGGACAGGCAGAGGGCCGCAGCAGAGACTCCTCTCTCAAAGGACTCACACAAAATGTCACCTGCTCCAAGACCCAGAGCAGAAGCAGCAACCTGAAAGCCAGAGAGTTAATTCCTAGGCTGGTTGATAAGAAGCCCGGGGGGCCCACCCCCACCCCCACCCAGAGGAGGAGAAATGGGTCCAGGGCTCTTGAGGAGGAGAAAAAGACAACTTTTTTCCCCACAGTGCTTTGTTACTTTTCTTTAAGCCCAGAGCTAATGATTACAACAAAACAACTCATCCTAGGGTCTGTTTCTCCTTAAGCTCTGTACCAATGACTGTAGTATAACAACAATGTATCTTGCTTGAGGACTTGTTTCTCCTTCTTAACAAGAACCTTCTGTCTTAATCTTAAGACAGTATGTTGTGGGAGTGGGTCTGGTAAGACCTTTCTACTGTTAGTTCTAATCTTGTTAATTTAAGATGTGTGTTGTGGTCTGGTAGAAGTATATAAGGCCTTGATAAAGACTGGGGAGTGGGGGCATTCTCTGCCCCCTTCTGATGTCTATGTCAGAAGCTTTCTCTGTCCTTTCTCACTGTAATAAAACTTCTAACACACAAGAGCGCTGAGGATTCAAGCCTGGTCCCTAGTCCCAAAGCTAAATCTTCTTCAGAGATCAAGAATCCAACATCGTTCACTATAAGCTATCAAAAGGAGACTGGGTCAGACCCACCTACTCCTAGAAGAGCCTTCCAGAGTAAGGGGAGGCAACTGGGCCTCACCCTGGGGATACAGATGCTGATGGCAGCCGTTTGGGGGAGCGCACTGTATGGTTTCCCAGTGGTCATGTATGGATGTGAGAGCTGGACTATAAAGAAAGCTGAGCGCTGAAGAATTGATGCTTTCTAACTGTGGTGCTGGAGTAGACTCTTGAGAGTCCCTTGGACTGCAAGGAGATCCAACCGGTCCATCCTAAAGGAAATCATTTCTGGGTGTTCATTGGAAGGACTGATGTTGAAGCTGAAATTCCAATACTTTGGCCACCTGATGTGAAGAGCTGACTGACTCATTTGAGAAGATCCTGATGCTGGGAAAGATTGAGGGCACGAGGAGAAGGGGGTGAAAGAGGATGAGATGGCTGGATAGCATCACCGACTCGATGGACATGGGTTTGGATGAACTCCGGGAGTTGGTGATGGACAGGGAGGCCTGGCGTGCTGCGATTCATAGAGTCGCAAAGAGCTGGACACGACTGAACAACTGAACTGAACTATATCATCCTATCATGAGGACACTGGTGCTGGCAAGCACCATATTAGAATCCCCTCTCTGGCTGCTTAGTGTCAGCACCTGGACCTGCCCACCAGCAGGCCAGCTGCCCTAGGGCCCCCGCAGTCCCAGCTGCCATGGGACACAGACAAGTTCACCATAAGGCCCAGAAACATCAGCAGATGAATGGATAAAGAAGATGTGGTACATAAAATCCACGGAATATTACTCGGTCCTAAAAAAGAATGCAATCTTGCCACCTGCAACATGGACAGACCTAGAGGCTGTTGTGCTAAGTGAAACAAGTCAGTCAGAGAAAGATAAATACTGTGTGAGTTCACTTGTATGTGGAATCTCAAGAATGAAACAAATGAACATACAAAATAAAATCGAAACAGACTCATAAATACAGAGAACAGGTAGCTGCCAGAGAGGAGAGGGGAAAGACAAAAATAGGTCAGGGAGATTATGAGGCATGAACTTCCAGTTACAAAGAATAGGGGTCAGGGTATAAAACGTAGAGTGGGGCAGTCAGTCAATAACTATGCAATAACTTCATGTGGCGACAGATGTTAACTAGACCTATTGTGGTGAACATTTACATGAACCATACTGAACCATTACACTGTATAATAGGAACTAAAGTAGAGTTGTAGGTCCAATGTATTTCAAAACCAAACAAACTCATAGAAAAAGAGATCAGATTTGTGGTTGCCAGTAAAGGGGGGTGGTGAGGAACTGGGTAAAAGTAGTTTAAAGGTACAAACTTCCAGTTATAAACAAGTACAAGGGATGTTACGTACAACACGATAAACATAAGTAACACTGCCGCAGGCTATAGATGAAAGCTGCTAGAGTAAATCCCAAGAATTCTCTTCATAATGAAGAAAATATTTTTTCTATTTCTTTCATTTGGTATCTATTTGAGATAAATGTTTACTAAATTTGATGTGTTAATCACTGCATGATATGTCTTTTTTTTGGCTGCACCACATGCAGGATCTTAGTTCCCCAACTAGGGATTGAACCCTGCATTGGCAGCACAGAGTCCTAACCACTGGACCACCAGGGAACTCCTATAAGTCAAATTATGCTGTACAGTGTCATATGTCAAAGTGAAACAAAGAGTTAGTCATGCAGTCGTGTCCAACTCTTTGCAACCCCATGGAATGTAGCCCACAAGGCTCCTCTGTCCATGAGATTCTCCATGCAAGAATACTGGAGTGGGGTGCCACTTCCTCCTCCAAGGGATCTTCCCACCCCGGGAGTGAACTCGGGTCTCTCGCATTGCAGGCAGACTCTTTATCGACTGAGCCACCAGGGAAGCCATATGCCAACTGTATCTCAATAAAACTGGAAGAAGAAGGAGGGGGAAAAACAAGAAAGACACAACGCCTGCACAAAGGGATGCCAGTAAGAGTGAGCCATTTCTCAATAGCAACAAGGGGAGCCCAGGTAGAAGGTGCCAAGTTGATGAGAGGAAGTAACTGTCAATGTCAACCTCCAAATCCACTGAAATTAGCTTCTGAGAACCAAGGTGAAATAATAAATAGTTATAAATATTAAAAGAGCTTCTACTGTTAGGTAGGAAGTTTGGCATGAGCAATGAGGGATGGCCTAGCGGAAAAGGAGGCTAGCTGATCTCTAAACCCAGACTCTGCCCAGGACAGCACACAGTGGATACAAACTAACCACAGGGGCTTCCTCAAGTGACCTTAGGCAGCTAGGAGCCCATTAACTTCATATTCTAGACATATTTACATCTGATTATAACAGACTGAATTATAAGAAGACATGCACAGGAGAGCCTGCTGTTAGGTAACTTGGAACTGTCAATCGGCCTTGAGTGTATGCCCATTTGCATTCCCTTTCTTGATTGGTGGTGGGTACAAGTCCTATTTTGCACAGGGCACAACCAAAGGAGGAGACAGGAAGTATAAAAAAAGGGAAGCTGAACCGGATTGTGATGAGGACTCCTTTGGGGTTGCCCTGCTTCTATGTCTTCAGAGTATTTGTTTAATAAAAGATCTATCTGCTTGAGCTATAACTGAACTGTAACTTGTCTGTTGTTTTAAAACCTTTTAGTCTGTTCTTCCAAATTTTTGTTGCAATGAGACAAGAACCAAGGGAGAGAAATAAATGAACCTGACACTACCAACAGACCCTCACTAAAGGAACTCCTATTTTTAGGAATAGGAAAACTAGTACCAAAAGGAATATTTGAGATGCAGGAAGTAGCATCTTTCTGCCTCACTGGACACTTCTGAGTATATATATCATCTTCATTTTATACTCATCAAAACTGAAGATACAGAAGGAAAGTCAACCTATCTGTAGGAAAAAAAAATCCTCTAGTGCACCTGGACATGGTAACCTCTTCTCCTGACTATCCTGAAACTGTGTCACTGCTGCAGCAGCCTCTAGGAAAACCTGAAGTGTTGAGAAAAGTGCAGCAGGTCCAAAGATGGAGAGAAAGAAAAAACTTTAGAGAAGCCAGAGAATAGGAGAGTCATGTTGGGTGCAGAGCTCTGGCCAGAGCAAGGCCATACACCCTTCTCCCATGGAGGATGAAATTCCACATATTAAGAATAAACTAGGTTTCTTAAATCTTGTAAAAGTTATAATTCTCTTATAATTTATATGGTTGTTGTTTCATATTTTAACACAAATTACACAACTACATTTGCCTATTCGTGTGGCTCTGGAGACCTCAACCAGGACCAACAGATAAAAATTATAGGAAGACATATTTTCAGTAAATAGAATTAAGAACATTATGATGATCACAGAAATACAACTTTGGAGAGACTTTTCTGTTATACAGTGAGCTCTTTGCATCAGAAATTCCAAAGGTGTTTCATTATTAAATAAATGAGTATATAAGATCCCTTTAAGGCACGGGAGGCCTACAAGCTGTCCTTATCATGCATAAAAAGATAATGCTCATTTTTTTGGTTTCTTTCCAGTGTTTGAAACATTTATTCAAGAAAATTTCTCCTTCCTTTTTCTGGCTCTTTCTCTTCCATCTGTGAGCCAATAACATTTCTAAGTATACTCATATCTGAAGCAATGTTTCTTTACATGTTCATAGATCTCCTGCATCAGAAAGCCCCAGTGCTCACTGAAAATACAAACTCTAGGCCCCAGTATAGACATCTTGATTCAAAAACTCAGGGGTTGAAGAGATGGGGTTTGTGTTTTCAAGGTGCTCACATTTAACGTGAGCTCTCCGTGATGATCCTTATACCCCCTGAAATTTGAGAAATCCTCTCTGAGGGAAAAAAGTTTACCAGTTCTGTAAACCACTGTCTATTCTTTCACCTAATGGAGAGAATGCCAAAAGAAACCTAAAACTGTGCAGCCTCCTCTGACTTTATCAGTCTCCGACTGAGCAGACAGAACTGACTGAGGCATGCCCAACACAGATTCTCTTGTTATTACGGGAGGTGAAAATTAAACATGCCAATGTCAGAATCAGAATAAGTAGAAATCATTTTTTCACAATATATGACCATTTTAAACAAGGCTTTTAAAGATTAGAGTAACTGAGGGAGGTGGTATTATAATAGGAGAAAATAAGGGATATACAAGAATGAGAGCTTTCAAAGAGAGAAAGGCACATAAAGGAAGAGAGGTGTGGTGAGACATACTCATTCATTCATCAAACACTCACTGATCAATTATAAAGTGCCACAAACAATTACAGACACTTGGGAGATATTAATGAACGCAACAGGCAAACATCCCTACCATCAGGAGATTACATTCTAGCAATGGAAGATAAACAATACATATGAATATGTATGTATAAAATTAAATACATTATAGAGTATTTTAGAAGGCAGTAAATTTTACGGAACAAAAAATGAATAGGATAAAGGGGTCATGAAAAGTTGAGTAGGGATAATTTTACAAAGGTGGCTGCTGCTGCTTCTGCTGCTGCTAAGTCGCTTCAGTCATGTCCAACTCTGTGGGGAAGCCAATATTCAAGCAAAGACTTTATGGAAGTGAAGAAGTCAGCTCTGCAGATACCTGGGGGAAGACCATCTAAGGCAGGAGGAACAGCCAATACAGAGTCAGGAGAAGGACTAAGGCAGGCCGGAGAGCTGGGAAAGAATATGCAGGGAAGGGTGAGAGAGGCTGCAGACTAGACTATATGCTATGTTAAGGGTATCTGGTTTCACTTTGAAGAAAATCGAAAGCTAGTGAAGAACTCGAAGCAGGAGTCTGAAATGATCAACTTTTTCCCAAGGGATCACACTGGCTACTGAACCAGAAACAGATTAAAGGTGGAAGGAGGGAGACTAGACCCCTCCTTTGTAGCAATCCAGGCAAGGGGAGATGGCAGCTCAAGCCAAGTAGTGGCTGTGGAAACTAGGCATCAGATCTGTATGTATCTGAGAGAGAGAGCCAATAGGATTCCTGGACAGAAATGTGATGTGTAAGGAAACGGAAATAATGAAATACCACCAAGGTATTCACCTAAGTAACTAATAGGATAGAAATAAGAAAGACTGAAAATGAGCAGGGTTCCAGTGAGGGGGCTCAGTTCAATACTGGATAAGTTGAATTTGCAATTTCTAAGACAGCCATGGCAGACGTATCTAGTACACAGCTGAATACACAAATGTGGGGTTCAGAACAGAGGTCTGTGCTAGAGATGTAAATTTGGGAGTCATCAACACAAAGATGGTATTTAAAGCTATAAGATTTGATGAAATAACCATCTGAATGATCAAAGAGAAGAGAAGCAAAGTCTGGCACACTTCAATACTGGGGCACACTTCAATACTGGGGGTGAAGGAGCAGGGAAAGGCAAGAAATTAGCAAAGGAGACAGAGAATGAAAAACAAGTGTTCTGAAAGCCACAGGAAGAAAGTTTACTAAGAATGAGACAGTGATCAGTTGCAGAGCTGTTGATAGGTGGGGAATAAGGGTGAAAATTCACCACCGGATTTAGCAATGTGGAAGTCACTGGCTACCTTGACAAATGCATTTTGGTGGAGTGTACGGAGCAAAAGCCCTACTGAAATATTTTTAGGAGAAAGGCTTGTAGGATGGAAAAAAAAAAAAAAAAAGCAGACAACTTTTTAGAGGAGTTTTGCAGCAAATGGTAGCAGAAAAAGTTGTTCAGGAACAGAGATGTGAGAATTAGACTTGAAAGGGAAACGAAATCAAGGTAAAGTTTTGTTACAAAGTTACATTAATCAAGACAATGTGAGACTGGCATAAAGACAGACACAGAAAATTAAATTGAATTTACAGTCCCCAAATATGCTCTTATATTGACAATCACTTGATGCTCATCAAGAGGGTCAAAATAATCCAATGGGGAAGAAAAGTCTTTTCAACAAATGGTGCCAGAACAAGTGGACAGCGACAGGCAAAAGAAAGAAGCTGGCGATCTATCTCATACCATCCACGAAAATTAATTCAAAACGGATCATAAACCTAAATGTAAGCACTAAAACTAGACAACTCTTAGAAGGGATCTAAGAGTAAACCTTCATGACCTTCAGTTAGGCAATGGCTTCTTACACATGACAACAATAACAGAAGCAACGAAACAGAAAATAGACAAATCTCACGTGAAAATTTAAAACTTCTGTGTGTCAAAGAACACTATTAAGAAAATGAAAAAAAGGGACTTCCCTGGCTGTCCAGTGCCTAACACTCTAATTGCGAAGCGGGGGTTGAGGGTTCCATCCCCCATAAACAAACCTAGACGGCGCTTTAAAAAGCAGAGACATTACTTTGCCGACAAAAGTCCGTATAGTCAAAGCTATGGTTTTTCCAGTGGTCATGTATGAATGTGAGAGTTGGACCATAAAGAAGGCTGAGTGTGGAATTGATGCTTTCAAACTGTGGTACTGGAGAAGACTCTTGAGAGTCTCCCTTGGGCTGCAAGAAATCAAATCAGCAAATCCTAAAGGAAATCAACCCTGAATATTCACTGAAAAGAATGATGATGAAGTTGAAGGTCCAATACTTTGGCCACCTGATGTGAAGAGCCAACTCAATGGAAAAGACCTTGACGCTGGGAAAGATGGAGGGCAGGAGAAGAAGGGGACAACAGAGGCCAAAATGGTTGGACGGCATCACCAACTCGATGAACGTAAGTTTGAGCAAACTTCGGGAAATGGTGATGGACAGGGAAGCCTGGCATGCTGAAGTCCACAGGGTTGCAAAGAGCCAGACATGACTGAGCAAATGAACAACAACAAGCTCCATGTCTGCTGTGCCTGTGGGCACTAGCTCCCGTGCACACCTGGTGCTGCCAGGGTCCCAGCCATCCAAGCAGCTGTACCACTTCCAGACCAAGTCCTCCAGGGCAGCCTCGGGAGCAGAGTCTATGGACGACTCACATACAGAGGTGGGGAAAACCACAACTGAACTCCAGGGGCAGTGTGGCTAAGGAAGAGGATCAACATTTCCATGAGCTGTACAAGCTGCAGATTAAACCCACATGATCAATTTGGCAAACTCTTTGTCTATCTCAGTCTTAGTTCAGTCGCTCAGTCATGTCCAACTCTGCGACCCCATGGACTGCAGCACATCAGGCTTCCCTGTCCATCACCAACTCCCGCAGCTTGCTCAAACTCATGTCCATCGAATCTTTAATGCCATCTGACCATCTCATCCTCTGTCATCCCTTTCTCCTCCTGCCTTCAATCTTTCCCAGCATCAGGGTCTTTTCCAATGAGTCAGTCCTTCGCATTAGGTGGCCAAAGTACTGGAGCTTCAGCTTCAGCATCAGTCCTTCCAATGAATATTCAGCACTAATTTCCTTTAGGATTGACTGGTTTGATTATCCTTGCAGTCCAAGGGACTCTCAAGAGTCTTCTTCAACACTACAGTTCAAAAGCATCAATTCTTCAGCGCTCAGCTTTCCTTATGGTCCAACTCTCACATTCATACACGACTATTAGAAAAACCATGCTTTGACTACATGGACCTTTGTTGGCAAAGTAATGTCTCTGCTTCCTAATATGCTGTCTAGGTTGATCATAGCTTTTCTTCCAAGAGGCAAGCGTCTTTGAATTTCATGGCTGCAATCACCATCTGCAGTGATTTTGGGGCCCAGGAAAATAAAATCTCTCACTGTTTCCATTATTTCCCCATCTATTTCCCATGAAGTGATGGGACCAGATGCCATGATCTTAGTTTTCTGAATAGTGAGATTTAAGCCAGCTTTTTCACTTTCCTCTTTCACTTTCATCAAGAGGCTCTTTAGTTCCTCTTCACTTTCTGCCATAAGGGTGGTGTCATCTGCATATCTGAGGTTATTGATATTTCTCCCGGCAATCTTGATTTCAGCTTGTACTTCCTCCAGCCTAGCATTTCTCATGATGTACTCTGCATATAAATTAAAGCAAGGTGACAATATACGGTCTTGATGTACTCCTTTCCCAATTTGGAACCAGTCCGTTGTTTTATGTCTGGTTCTAACTGCTTCTTGGCCTGCAACCAGATTTCTCAGGAGGCAGGTAAGGTGATCTGGTATTCCCACCTGTTGAAGAAATTTCCACAGTTTGTTGTGATCCACACAGTCAAAGGCTTTGGCATAATCAATAAAGCAGAAGTAGATGTTTTTCTGTAACTCTCTTGCTTTTTCTATCTGTGCCTATGGAATACATAAAAGGACAATCAAAGTTCCCACAAAAGGAAAACACCCTAGCTCTGGCCGCTGTGGTCTTTGGAGGCAAGAACACACAGGCGTAGGGCCAGATTAGAGTCTGAGCTGTCCTCACAGCACTCCAGAGACCAGCCCAGTAGTGGAGGGCATCCTAGGGAGGCAGAGGTGAACTGCCCTTCATGGCAAGGGCAAGGAAACTGCAGCTGAGATCCGAGAAAAACGTTTATTATTATTCTTATATTTTGATTTGTTCTATAATTGGTTCTGGATTTTTTCTTCTTTTTTTCCTCTGATGCTGTGGTTTTTGATTTCATTATTAACCGTATTTAAGCTTTGGAGAACTTTCTTAAACAACATTTTTTATTTCCTTTATATTCTTCTAACTCTGCTTTGGCTCTCTGCAGTCCTGTGGGTTTTTTTCTTTTTCCTTTTTTAAATTTTTGTTTGTTTTTCTACGATACATAGAAAACCCTAAATATACTATCAGAAAATTACTAGAGATAATCAGTAAATTTAATAAAGTTGTATGATCAATATCAACAAAATCAACACACAGAAATCACTTTTATACAGAATATATAGAAATCACATTTCTATACTTTAACAAACAAAAATCATAAAGAGAAATTAAGGCATCAATCCCTTTTGCCATTGCAACCAAAAGAATAAAATACCTAGGAATAAACCTACCTAAGGAGACAAAAGAACTGTATACAGAAAACTGTAGGACACTCATGAAAGAAATCAAAGATGACATCAACAGATGGAGAGGGATTCTATTTTCCTGGGTTGGAAGGATCAATATAGTGAAAATGACTAGACTATGAAAAGCAATCTACAGATTCAATACAATCCCTATCAAATAAGCAACATCTGTCACAGAACTAGAACAAAAAATTTCACAATTTATATGGAAAGACAAGAGACTCTGAATAACCAAAGCAATCTTGAGAAAGAAGAACAGAGCTGGAGGAATCAACCTTCCTGACTTCAGAATACACTACAAACCTACAGTCATCAAGACACTATGGTACAGGCACAAAAACAGAAATATACACCAATGCAACATAGAAAGCCCTGAGACAAATCCATACACCAATGGGCACCTTATCCTTAACAAAGGAGGCAAGAATATACAATGGAGAAAAGAGAGTCTCTTCAGTAAGTAGTGCTGGTAAACTGGACAGCTACATGTAAAAGAAGGAAATTAAAACACTTCACAACACCATACAAAAAGATAAACTCGAAAATAAGTGTAAAATCAGAAACCATAAAACTCTTAGAGGAAAACGTAAGCAGAACATTCTATGACATAAATCACAGCAAGATCCTCTATGAACCACCTCCAAGAGTAATGGGGAAAAAGAACAAAACAAGTGGGACCTAATTAAACCTAAAAGTTTTTGCACAGCAAAGGAAACTATAAACAAGGTGAAAAGACAGTCCTCAGAATGGGAGAAAATAATAACAAATGAAACAACTGACAAAAAATTAATCTCCAAAATATACAAGCAGCTCAGACAGCTCAATATAAAACAAACAAACAACCCAATTAAAGAGTGGACAGAAGATCTAAGCATACATTTCTCCAAAGAAGACATACAGATGGCTAATAAACACATGAAAGGATGTTCAACACTGCACAGGACTAGAGAAATGCAAGTCAAAACTACAATGAGATATCACCTCACACTGCTCAGAACAGCCATTATCAAAACATAAATACAATAAAAACAATAAATACAAACAATAAACAATAAATGCTAGAGAGGGTGTGGAGAAGACAGAACTCTCTTGCACTGCTTGTGGGAATGTAAATTAAATGTAAAATGTAAGTAAATGTAAACCACTATGGAGGACAGTACGGAGATTCTTAATAAACTAGAAATAAAAGTACCATATAACCCAACAATCCCACTACTAGGCATATACCCTGAGAGAACCATAACTGAAAAAGACACATTATCCCAATGTTCATTGCAGCACTATTTACAAGAGCAAGGACATGGAAGCAACCTAAGGGTCCATCAACAGATGAATGGATAAAGAAGCTATAGTACATATAGACAATGGAATATTACTGAGCCATAAAAAAGGAATGCATCTGAGTCAGTTCTAATGAGCTGGATGAACCTATCTGCAGGGCAGCAATGGAGATGCAGACATAGAGAACAGACTTTCAAACACAGAGTCAGGGAAAGAGAGAGTGGAACAAATGGAGAGAGCAGCATGGAAACATATACACTACTATGTGTAAACAGAGAGCCAGTGGGAATTTGCTGTGTGACTCGGGGAGCTCGACCCAGTGCTCTGTGACAACGCAGAGGGGTGAGATGGGGGGAAGGTGGGAGGGCAGTTCCAAAAAGAGGGGACATATGTTTACCTGTGACTGATTCGTGTTGGTGTACGGCAGAAACCAACACAATACTGTAAAGCAACTATCCATCAATTAAAAATAAAAAATTTTTAAAATTACAAAATACAAACAGCATTAGAAAGAGTAATAGTGAACCAAGAAGGAAACTTAAGAAAATGAAAAAAAAAATAGAGAAATAAGAGGCAATAATTCAGGGAGCAGTAGATGACACCCACAATAAGTCCTGGGACCCAATTATAATCTAATGACATGAGATTCAAATGATGACATGGAATGTTTTTCATAGAAAGGAGGAAGACTGTCTAGAAGTAGCAACTAGAAATCAAGACAACACATACCCGAATTTTATGCCAGTTGTCTGAGAATAGTGAGAGAAAAAGCAGCTGGTTTTTGAGAAGGTTACAGGGGAAGCAGTGTCCTCATAGAAAGGCCAGGGCAAAGGATGAAACATTCAGAGAAAAACGTGAAGATATAGGGGATTTTGGTGAAGTTGGACTCTGACTTCCAGAGAGCACAAGTAAAGTTTCAGGAATCAAGGAAACAGAAGGGTTCAGAATCAGTAATGTGCAAAAGCATCACAAGGATTAAAATCCAAGAGATGAGAAAGAGTCTAGGGCCTCCTGTAGAGAATGACATAAATGAGAATCAAGGACATAGTGAGACTGGTCCTGATAAACTCAGAGTAGTCAAGTGTGGAGGGCAGGCAGGGATAAGTGTTCTGAAGGCTCCTTCTAAATGGGCATGAAGAGATATGAAGTCATACAGTCTTAACCCTAATGTGCCATCTTATTCCCAAGTGTGGCATACAAAACCTAAGATGAACCTCAATGATCCTCCCCTCCTCATGTTCATGTCTTAATATAATACCCTCTCCTTGAGTGTATGCATGACCTGTGATATGCTTCTAATCAACAGAATATGGTAACAATGACAGGTATCATTCCCTTGATTACACTATATAACAGAGGTACTCTATTTTAGTGTAACAGTGTGAGAAACTCTGCAGACTCTCTGGAATGAGTGGCCATGGTGGGGAAGCCCCTGTGGCAAGAAACCATGCAGCCTCTAGGAACTGTGGACAGCATCAAGGGCCTGGGGGTGGTCTCCAGCTGATAGCCAGCCAACAGCCGGGCCCATAGCCATAGAACCACAAGGATATGAATTCTGCCAACAACCTGAGTGAGCATGGGAACGATCTTTCCCGTCAAGCCTTTGGATGAGAATGGAGCCCAGACAACACCTTGATCACAACCTTGTGAAACCCTGAACAAATGACCCAGTTAAGCTGTGTCCAAACTCCCGACCTATAGAAATGATAAAATAATAAATGTGTGCTTTTTCAAGCTGCTAAGTCTGTAGTAATTTGTTACATAACAGTAGAAAATGAATGTATCTACTATGAGAGATTCATCTTGACCCATTAAAGGAGGTGAGGATAGTCTAGGGGAGCCAGGCTTATGACCACACAGTATCTCTTTACTCCATTAGGTCTAGGGGAGGTAATCTCAATGGGGTTGTGAGTCAGAAAGTAGATGACTTTAGCTGGAGCAAACAGCACATTGGAAGATAAGATTTAAAAGACAGTCAAGGGGAGAAGTCTGATGAGACTTTCTACTTTCTGCTCAATTTTTCTACAAACCTAAAACTGCTCTAAAAAATAAACTAATAAAATTTTTTTTAAAAAAAGATACTGTGCTTAGTCGCTCAGTGGTTTCCAACTCTTTGAGATTCCATGGACTGCAGACCACCAGGCTCCTCTGACCATGGGAATTCTCCAGGCAAGAATACTGGAATGGGTTGCCATGCCCTCCTCTTCTTCACAACCAAGGGATCGAACCCAGATCTCCCACATTGCAGGCGGATTCTTTAACATCTGAGCCACCAGCGAAGCCCAAGAATACTGGAGTTGGTAGCGTATCCCTTCCCCAGGGGATCTTCCCAACCTAGGAATTGATCCAGGGTCTCCTGCATTGCAAGCAGATTCTTTACCAGCTGAGCTACCAGGGAAGCAAAAAATGTACTTGGCATTCGTTATTCTTAACCCCATGAACTGTAGCATGCCAGGCTCCTCTGTCCATGTAATTTTCCAGGGAAGAATACTGGAGTGGGTAGCCGTTCCCTTCTCCAGGGGATCTTCCCAACCCAGGGATCAAACCTGGGTCTCCCGTATGACACATTTCTAAGGAGTGAAGACCTAATCTGAACTTGGCCTTAAAAAAAAATAATTCTAGTCACAGCCAAAAAAAAAAAAAAAAGATTTGAAGAGAAACTAGAGACAGGTAAGTAGATAGGCCATTGTATTATCTCACATGAGCACCTGAATTAGGACAGTTTAGTAGGAACGAAAAGGACAGACACATAATCTCTCCTGCAGGTATAAATGACAGGATGTGGCTACTGATTAGATGTAGGATAAGAAGCTGTTTGAGACAAAGACTCAGGTGCTTCCAGCCAATGACACTAGAAGGCAATAGTTATCATTAAATGAGACTAGAAACAAAGAAGGTTCCAGAAGGGACAGATTATGAGCTCCAAAAAAGAAGCAAAGGAGAAAGAAAAAAAAATGTACAGAAATGTATGCCAAAAGAAAATTAAAAGTTATTACAGTATAAAAATTGCTTTTGCAGTATTAAAAATAGGTAAACTACTATATACTATCGAGTCAGTTCCTAGAGCTAAAATTTTAATCCATTATCAGAAGAAAAGTTGACATTAGAAATTATTTAACTCAAATCTTCCTCTCTAGTTCCACTGTTACACATCTGGGGGGAAAAGAATGCACAAACAGATAGCTAAAGGGAAGTTGTGTATAGAGAAGGGAGCTCAACCTGGTATTCTGCAACAAGCAAGAGCGGTGGGATCTGGTGGGAGGTAGGAGGGAGGTTCTAGGCCAAGAGGGAGGGGACATGTGGATATCTATGGCCGAGTCATGTAGATGCATGGCAGAAACCAACACAACACTGTAAAGCAATTATCATTCAATTAAAAATTAAAAAAAAAAAAAAGCCCAAAGAGGTTAGATGGCTTCCTAAAGGTAGCAACTAATTAGTGGCAGGGACTAGATTAGAATCCAGGTCTTATGAGTCTCAGTCTACTCCATGTCCTGAATTGACTTAGTCAGAGGCAGTTCCTACTTACATAAATCAATTACCTATGTCCTTTATGGTCAGAAATGACCACCTGGGCATGCCAGTACTTGGAATTTTCTTCTCTTGGTTCTGCTGCAGATCTTGCTGCTTTATGTGACAGAAATCATAAATACCAACAACTAGCAGAACAGGAAGGAACCAAACAGCCTATCCCTGAAGGAAAACAGCATGACAGTAAACGAGGCCGTGAGAAACGGCACTGAGGATTTTACCAACAGTGCCCCACTCCCTCCACACACAGATAGCGCTGTCTCTACACCCACGCTTCAATGCGCGCCAGAAGAAATCCTGTCTGAAGCCATGAATGCCGCCACCGGTGGCTGAAGCTAGCTGAGGATCAAGTAGCAACAGGCATTTTAAACTGTTGCCTAATTTAAAAGGAAAACATTCCCCCTAAATATGTAACAATTCTCAAGGATGAACTAATTCTAGTAATTTATATACTAAGTTTTAGAAGGTAAGCCAAGGAACCCATCATACTCAACATAATACCAGAGGTAAACTGCATTTTGAGTTCACACAAAAAAAATTTTTTCGTAACCAAAGACTACCCTCCACTTCATAGCACATCTCAATTCAGACTACCACATTTACAGTATACTGCCAACCCTCAGTCTAAAAACCACATGGTATTTTATGAGGACCCCTTTCTCTGAAATTATAGTACAGCATGAATTAATATACAAATTATTTAAATATTTATTACTTTCCTTAAAGTTTCCATTCAAACAGAAAACTAACTAAATATAAAAGGAAACCTAAAAAGAAAAATAAGAAAGACAGGAACTTTCCAAAGTCTTAACAAAGCTATACACTAATTCTGCTAAAGGATCTTCCTACTTGGCCTCAAGTAGTTCACCACACCCTTATGCAACAATCTAGAAGATTGCTTCACTTTCACAAATATTTTTCTATGACAAATATGGATAACAACAATCCACTAAAATAGTATTTGGAGTTCTAAAGTATCACTTAAACCAATTATCCAAGTACACCTGCTCTGTCTTAGAAAATAGTCACAGCTGCAGAAAAGGAGGGGAAACAAAATTCTAAAATCATACATTATGAAACAAAAGAATTCTGAAATTTTAAATTATTTCACCTGTGTTTTCCACAGTGTAAAAAGTTCAGTGCAAAATGCATCAGTGCTCTAACATCAATAATTTTCTTGGTTCTGACACTGTATCATTGCTCATCAAATCTAAGAAAAGTTTCATTGTAAGCTGGCTGTTCTTCATTGCCTAGCTATTCTTCCAGAAAATCTTTCCTTGACTGTAAAGTCTTAAACATTTAAAATCATAATTTACATTTTTTTTCCTGGATTTATCTTCTTTGTGTAATTTTTAAAAATCCCAATTAGGTGAGAAAATTTCCATGACCAAGACTATACCTGCTATTTCTTACGCATCTGCCTCTAAAGACAGCACTAGCAAAATGGAAAAGGCAAAAGCTTTAAAAAAAAAAAAAAAAAGATGAGTTACTTAAACCAGTTCTGCCACTTACTAGCTAGATGACTTGTGTGTGTTTCAGTTTCTTTATCAGTGAAAGGAAACAGAAAATATCCATGTTCAATGCTGTCATAAGAATTCGATAACATGGGTAAAAGCACAGGGCACAAAGTAGACAACTTGTTGAAGAACACTACTATTAACATTACCACAGAGAATAATCTAAAACTGCCACTGTAAAACGGTGACACATATTTTTTGCTAATAAAATCTTCCCAGAAAGTATATAAAAATCTCTCTTTATTCATCACCAGCAAATTTTACCAGTCATTCACACTCTACCCTCCAGAAATCATGTTAGAAGAATTACATATAGTGGAATAAAATATACCAGGCTCTTTTTCTTCCTTTCAACTCCTACCAAGTTGCAATCTCGTACTTTTTCACAGTTTTCTATAAGGTTGTGCCATATGACATTGCTATATTTACATGTCAACACTGGTCAACTGATTGGTCATTTCACAGGGTTCAATAGGAAACTGACAGGCTCAATGAAAACTTAATGATCTCAGCCTGGGTTGCAGTTGCTACACAAAAACAGAGGCTGTTAAAATAAATGAGGACTTTGAAATAAAGTGAAATTTAAAAGTTCATCCTCCTTTTAGGGCTTTTATCTTGCACAAAGTTCTTCCTAAAACTAAAAAGTTAATACACCATGAAGATATTTCCAAGCAAAACCCTATATGATCTTCCAGAATTATTTTCTAGATTATGAAAAATATGATCTTCAGGAAGAGATGATCAAATAAGGCTCTTTATGCTGACATGTAAATGCAAGCACAGAACTGAAGAACTTCAATACCTTTAACAGGATGACTAAAATTTCAGGAGCTAACAACGTTCAAAACTAAGGGCCTCATGAGTGTGATATTTAAGCTAAAGGCTCAAATACAGGAGACAAAATTATTTGCCAGAGAATTTTTGAGAGAGAATTCTCAACCTATCTTCTGCTGCTGCTACTGCTGCTAAGTCGCTTCAGTCGTGTCCGACTCTGTGCAACCCCATAGACGGAAGCCCACCAGGCTCCCCCGTCCCTGGGATTCTCCAGGCAAGAATACTGGAGTGGGTTGCCTTTTCCTTCTCCAATGCATGAAAGTGAAAAATGAAAGGGAAGTCGCTCAGTCATGTCCGACTCTTCGCGACCCCGTGGACTGCAGCCCACCAGGCTCCTCCGTCCATGGAATTTTCCAGGCAAGAGTACTTCAGTGGTCCTCAAAACTGGCTCACAATAAAAGTATCTAAAGGATGAAAGGAAAAACAAAAAACTGCCTTATGAGGGATTAGGGCCCTAACAGACTGTAATAAAGTTGCCCAGCTGCTTCTAACATGCATTCAAGGTAGAGAACCCTGTCCTGAGGGTTTTTCCCATACTCCTTCATTTTATAAACCAAGACTTCATTTTGAGAAGATTAGGTTTCTAGGCCGGTTAAAGTTCCAGAGATTCTAGTCTACCAGAGGAGAAGGCTAGTCTTATTCAGAATCACCTAATTCAGATGACAATCATACAAATATTAACGGTACTGTTTTGTACAAACATCTCTGTAAGAAAACATCACCCTGTATTACCATGAAAACAACATGTATAGCAAAAAATCTCCCCTGTTTAAAAAAACTGTAGCAGTATTAACATATTAGAGGGTTTATTGGAGAAGGCAATGGCAACCCACTCCAGTACTCTTGCCTGGAAAATCCCATGGATGGAGGAGCCTGATAGGCTGCCGTCCATGAGGTCATGAAGAGTCGGACACGACTGAAGCGACTTAGCAGCAGCAGCAGCAGAGAGTTTATTAGAAATTTGTAGAACCATCATGGTATTTTCAATTACTTGGAATATTCTTTTTTTTTTTTTAAAGAACTTGCTAAATTCTAAATAAAACACTAACAGCTTGTTCTATATAAATTTAACAATCAACTTAAAAGAAACCATAACTGAGATATAAATCCCATTTAACTTCATTTTAATATTTAAAAGTAGTCCAATTAAGAATAGTCTTACGGTTCTAGAATCTGAGAATGGATTGTATTCATCAAGTCCTGGTGGGACATTTCTTGTCACTTGTGTAACTGATGGGTCCTGGAATAAAATTCAAAGGAGAAAAAAAGGTTACTTATCCTTTAAGACACATTTATATTTACAAAGCATTTGCTTTATCTGTACTTTTGGTCACCCAGTTAAGCTAACAGAGGAAAATAAAGAAGATTATCAGATTTACTCAGTTCCATTTCCAAAGTTGAAATTTAAACCCACAGCCCTCACATCCTCAAAGAAAAAGAAATGAAAACTATGTTAGATGCAAATCAACTGCCAGCTATTATCGAAAGAACGAAAATAAACCACCTCTTAACAGTTGTGTGGAACCAATTGCACCTTAGCAAATCTTGAGTAAATCCATCCCTTCCTTTGGGCTCCACAAAGAGTTCACGTCCCCTTTTTCTTGAAAAGAATATCTTCAGTTTTCCCTACTGCAGATTTAGGTACCACAGTACAAATCAGTGTCACATACAGGCACCACCTAGAGTGTTCAAGATTAAGCCTCTCTTACTCATTTTATTCTACAAAGTGCTTCTCTACGACTGTAGTTTATACTGTGCCACATGATCCTGGACTGTCTCCCTTTTCCAAGTGTTACCACCACACTATCCCAGCTTTTCAAATCTTAATACTAGGCTTTCATATAAATAACTGAATCACAAAATCCTAGTTGTTCTATTTCTCTTGACTGTGAAATGTAAGACACTAATATAATGAACATCTCAACAAAACTGACTACAAAATTAATATGAAAGGCAAGTGCAAACCATAATGTTCAGCCTCATCAGCCTTTGCAGCATGTTAGTCACAAGCTTTTGCATTCATCAGAATCAAATGAAACACACACTGCTGCACCCTACTCCCAGAGTTTCTGACTCAGTATGTCTGGGGTGGGACCTGAGAATCTGCAGCTCTAACAAATTCCCAGGTGATGCTGCTCGTGGTCCCCACTGCTCCCTTGCCTACACTGTTCCTTCTCTAATCCATCGTCCTCAACAATGCCAAAATTACCTTTCAAAAATGTAAAGCTGATCTTCTCCTCCCCCTCCTCCAATCCCTCCGCTCTGCCCCTTATCCATTTCAGATTTTTAGAGACTCTCAACTATAAAATACAGCTTCCTCAAAATGAGACACAAGGCTTCTGACTATCTGAACTAGTCCTTGCCTACCTTCCAGCTTTATCAACTCTTATAACCATCCTCACCTTGCCAATCCTTCTCCCTTAACCAAACAAAACAAGCTACTGTATAAAAAGCCTCACACTTGGCAATAAGCAAGTGGTAAAGATAAATTAAAAGTCCAGCACAAATGAAAAAGGCTTTAGGTTTGCTCAACAATAAAATGGGAAGGAGGGAATGAAATCACTCTACTTCTCAGGGTTTCCCTCCCAAGTTTATTAAAAAATGACTAGAAAGATTATCAAGAGTGGATGTGTGCTTCAGGGGGAAAATTAAGAAAAAAAGAAACGAGTATTTTGATAAAATTTTTGATCAAGTTGACATTGCTGTGCTTAAAATTTGGAAGTGGGTTCAGGGTCAAAGAGTGGAGACCTAGCAAATCTGAATGGTCCAGCTGCAGTCATGATGCCCAGCCCACCACCATCCACCACAAAACCAGGTGACCTGAGTCCTCAGACACCATGTGCTTCCTCGGCACTACGTCCTCAGGCAGTAGTACTCTTCCAGGCACAGTGAGCCTGGCAATCTCCTCTTCCTTAAACACTCAACCCGAAGACTACCTCATATGCTAACCAGTAATCTTCCTGATACCTGCCTGATAACCCAGTCACTCCGTCGCAATCTCAGTGTTTCCACAGAACTTGGTATTTACCTCCATTAGCATTGATTTCACTGAACCATGATGAGCTTCTTGCAAGTCTTTTTTCCCCAAATTAGACTGTGACATCTTTGAATACAAGAAATTGGTAAATAGGTGTTTATGATGCTGTGAAAGTCCTGCACTCCATATGTCAGCAAATTTGGAAAACTCAGCAGTGGCCACAGGACTGGAAAAGGTCAGTTTTCATTCCAATCCCAAAGAAAGGCAATGCCAAAGAACGCTCAAGCTACCGCACAATTGCACTTATCTCACACACTAGTAAAGTAATGCTCAAAATTCTCCAAGCCAGGCTTCAGCAATACGTGAGCCATGAACTTCCAGATGTTCAAGCTGGTTTTAGAAAAGGCAGAGGAACCAGAGATCAAATTGTCAACATCCGCTGGATCATCGAAAAAGCAAGAGAATTCCAGAGAAACATCTATTTCTGCTTTATTGACTATGCCCATGCCTTTGACTGTGTGGATCACAATAAACTGGAGAATTCTGAAAGAGATGGGAATACCAGACCACCTGACCTGCCTCTTGAGAAACCTGTATGCAGATCAGGAAGCAACAGTTAGAACTAGACATGGAACAACAGACTGGTTCCAAATAGGAAAAGGAGTACGTCAAGGCTGTAGTCACCCTGCTTATTTAACTTCTATGCAAA
Source organism: Budorcas taxicolor (assembly GCF_023091745.1). Taxonomy (NCBI): domain Eukaryota; kingdom Metazoa; phylum Chordata; class Mammalia; order Artiodactyla; family Bovidae; genus Budorcas; species Budorcas taxicolor. Next base: position 9,677,376 of record NC_068919.1, on the reverse strand, counting down.
GTACATCATGAGAAACGCTGGGCTGGAAGAAGCACAAGCTGGAAGCAAGACTGCCAGGAGAAATATCAATAACCTCAGATATGCAGATGACACCACCCTTATGGCAGAAAGTGAGGAAGAACTAGAGAGCCTCTTGAAAGTGAAAGAGGAGAGTGAAAAAGCTGGCTTAAAGCTCAACATTCAGAAAACTAAGATCATGGCATCTGGTCCCATCACTTCATGGCAAATAGATGGGGAAACAGTGGAAACAGTGGCTGACTTTATTTGCGGGGGGGTGGGGGGGCCTCCAAAATCACTGCAGATGGTGACTGCAGCCATGAAATTAAAAGACACTTACTCCTTGGAAGGCAAGTTATGACCAATCTAGACACCATGTTCCTCAATATTAAAAAGCAGAGACATTACTTTGCTAACAAAGGTCTGTCTATTCAAGGCTATGGTTTTTCCAGTAGTCATGTATGGATGTGAGAGTTGGAGTATAAAGAAATCTGAGCACCAAAGAACTGATGCTTTTGAACTGTGGTGCTGGAGAAGACTCTTGAGAGTCCCTTGGACTGCAAGATCTAACCAGTCAGTCCTAAAGGAGATCAGTCCCGGGTGTTCATTGGAAGGACTGATAATGAAGCTGAAACTCCAATACACTGGCCACCTGATGTGAAGAATCAACTCATTGGAAAAGACTCTGATGCTGGCAAAGACTGAAGGCGGGAGAAGGGGACGACAGAGGATGAGATGGTTGGATGGCATCACTGACATGATGGAGATGAGTTTGAGTAGGCTCTGGGAGTTGCTAATGGACAGGGATGCCTGGCGGGTTGCAGTCCATGGGGTCGTAAAGAGTCGGACACAACTGAGTGACTGAACTGACTGGGGGAGTGCACCTTCACTGAATTTCAACTGATTCCTTCCATCATGCTTCATGTTGGACCTTCTCAATCACTGCCACATATAACTTCACAGGAAGATTAAAACCTGGCAAGAAATTACTTTCACCTTCAGCTAGACATAGGGACATTAATTCAGTAACAGTTTCTTTGGGACCTCCCTGGTGGTAAGACTCCACACTTTCACCACAGGGGGTACCAGTTACCCCTGGTTGTGGAAGTAAGATCCCACATGCCACATGGTGTGGCCAAAAATAATGGGAATAGTTTCTTCAATAAACATTTCTTGTGAATAATCAACCTCAGTGTCTTCTCAGTATATATATCATCCTCAAGCTAAATAATAGTCTAAAAACACAAAAGACTCCATGGATGATTGTGTATAACATACATTATGTATGTACTTACTATATCTGCTGACACTTAATAAGTTTGGGTTTCCTGATTAACATTCAAAAGTTTCTGTATCTTAGGTACTTGTTCAAAAGCAGAAAGAGGACTCGTCTAGGAATTGGAAACTCAGTTCACTGGAAATGACTAGCCTCTGCAACCTTAAGCAAGTCACCTAAACTCTCGTCTCATAAGTAAAATAGGAGAAATATGATATATGATCACCCTGGTCAGTTGAAGCTCTGAAATGTTATGCTAGACTTTAAGTCTTCATTGTTTGGAAAGCTAACTGCCTGTATTTAAGCCTCCCCACCCTACTAGTGAAAAGAGGTAAACACTAAACAAGGCATTTCGTATTTCTACGTGACTCAGTTTTTTCATCAGTAAGATGTATCACATAGTTCATGAACTACTGCATGTAAAATGACTGATACAGTTCCTGCACACGGACAACACTTGAGTGACAGCTTAGGCTGTTATCATTATTACCAACAAGAAAAGAAGACTCAAACAAAAAAGCGGTCCATCTTCTATTAACTGTGGTATCAAGAAAGTATAGAGCATCCTATGTAATGAATAGGCCAAAAACCGTCCACAGCCACCTTCTGAGGAAAGCAGTGACCGGAGTCCTCCACCCAGTCACTGTGCCATGTGCCCCAGTAGCTTAGCGGCATGCCAAAGGGTGAAGAATTGGCCTCTGTGCCAACGGCAGCCATTTTTAGAACCGGACATGAGGGAGCCCGGCAGACCCCTACACAAGTGGTTCTGCCTGAATACTAACTGATCAATTCAGTGAGGGCTTGTTTGTTGAGGCACTTGAATGAGACATAAAGACAGTACTGTAGTTAGCAGCAGAAGCTGCCACTAGTCACAGTACAGAGACAGACAGAAGTGAAGTCATAAGAAGGTGGCCAGAAAAGGCTAAGGGGAATGGCATTTACCAGAGTTGCCAAGGAGCCACTCAAGCAAAAACGTGGCCCACAGAGCTGCTCTTCTTCTGGCTGATGGGGAACGACTGGTGTTAGAGAAGTCTTCACACATTCCTACAGACCCCCAGGAAGACCACAGGAAGAAGAGAAAAGGAAGATACGTCAGAGGGGCAGAAGAGGCAAAAAAGTCTGGAGAGGTCAGCCCCCTATCCTTCACTCAAGTCAGTGAAGCTCAATTCTTCTATGTCTTTTAATTACTGATTTCGTGTGAAAAGGGTTTCCACGGGTTGGCAGGAGGGAGGTCAAGGGCAGGGACTGAGGAAACACCACGTGAGCTCCCAGAAACTGTCTCATCCCAACAGCAGACACTCACTGTGTTGGGCTTCCTTCCCTCCCCAGAATCCAAAGAAAAATCCTCCATCACCTGAGGTAACCTGAGCACGTCTCCATGCCTTAAAACCAGCACAGGCGGAACCAATGCTCTTGGCCATTTTATGTTCTATTAAAACTTTACATAAGAACAGTTTACTTTCATTAAGATTTTATATTTAAATAAAATCTTCTGCGTGAGAAAGATTTTAATAAGTATTACCATTTACTGATGCCAAGTATACATTCTGGTCTCAGACATACTTACTGATCCAAACTGCTGCTAAATCACTTTTTTTAAATTGAAGTTGATTTACAATGTTGTGTCAACTTCTGTAGAGCAAAGTGATCTAGTTACACACACATATGTATATTCTTTTCCACTATGGTTTAGCATAGGATTTAGTTTCCAGTACTATACAGTAGAACCTTGTTGTTTATCCATTCCATACTTAATAGAAAAGACCCCAATGCTGGAAAAGACCGGAGGCAAAAGAGAAGAGGGTGGCAGAGGATGAGATGGTTAGATAGCATTACTGGCTCAACAGACATGAATTTGAGCAAACTCTGGCAGATACTGAAGGACAGGGGAGCCTGGCTGTGCTGCAATCCAGAGTCATAGAGTTAGACACAACTTACCAACTGAACAACAAATATAACAGCTTACATCCGCTAACCCCAACCTCCCACTCCATCCCTCTCCCAACCCCCACCCCCTTGGCAACCACAAGTCAGCTCTCTATCACTTCTTAATTTAATTCTACTTTCACCTTTTCTCTCCCTTCTAAGGAGATGGAGGAGAATACAACTCTAGTCTTTAATTTATCCTTTTCTTTTCTTAGTGACAGATATGTCCCACAGTTGTAAAGTTTAAGGCAACTTGACAAAACCTATGCAAAAAAAAAAAAAAAAATCTCTTTATATACAAGTTTCATCTCTTCCTGTCTTTTCTCTGGATTACCCTATCAGTTATCCTTTTCTCTTATATGTTCATCTTCTTCTTCTCAACAGGACACCTCACATCTACACTTTTAAGTCTCAATCATCTTTAAAATGCACACAAGCACAGAAAAACAAAACCATTCCTTCAATCACCCTCAAGCTACAACTATGAAGCCCCCTTCTTTCTATGCACTTCTCATCTCCCACCCACACACCCTCCCATCGGGGGCTGTATTTTTCAGTGTAAACTGCAATAGCCTTCCCACTATCTCTCTGCCTTGTGACACCTTCCCCAGTCTATTAGTCACAGTGAACCAAGAGGAGCTTCTCAAAATACAAACTTGCTCATGTCACACCTACAGATTTGATGAATGTGAAGAGAACAAATGTATACTAAATTTGGTTTACTCTCTCAATCATCTAAGAGCATATTTTAGACCTATGAAAACTTACAAGTCTTTGGGAATGAAAAATGAATAGTGAAATCATTTATGGGATAGAGATTGCAAATATGGGTAAATTTTCATCATCCACATAAGTGACTGCTACAGCATGAAGAGAAGCTTTAAACCAGCGATAACTATTGCCATTCTTCTATCACACACAGCTAAAGCCCACTATTGTTCTAATATTACATTTTACTTATCTACACCAATGTCATATAATGTAGTGGCCACTAGCCACACGTAGCTCTTGAAATGTATCTAGTCCAAACTGAAATGTGCTCAAAGTATAAAACACATGATATTTCTGATTTTGAAGCACAAAACAATGTAAAATATCATTAACAATTGTTAGGTCGATTATATGTTGAAAGAGATTTTGTACATATGAAGTTAAATAAAATGTATTATTAAAATTAATTTCACCTGATTTCTTCTCATATACCTTCTACAAAATTTTAAATTACACATGTGGCACAAATAATATTCCAACTGAATGGTGCTGATCTAGTCATTATAATTTATTCAAGAATGGCTAAAATTTCACTTTCATTCATTTGGGAAAATTCAATTATGTCACAAAAAGGAAAGCAATAAACTCAGATTTAAAACTAAATTTCCTTGAAGTTTTTCAAAATTATAAAAAATGGTAAGAGACCTAATCAGAAGTTTCTCAAGCCAATGTTTTTATACAACACAGTAGCAGACTTCCAATATGCTTTTAATGATTTTAATAATTTTGAAAAAATTAATATTTACAATTCTATCAAGGAAATCTATGGGAAACTGAAGAAGGCTAAAGCAAAGACAGACCAAAGGAGAGAGAAAAAAATTCATCGAGTTTAGCACAGTACTAGACTCTTTAATTATCTCATGTAATCCTCAGAACACAACCCTATGACTTTCACTCTATATCCTTTCTTGCACTGCTGAGAATACTAGCTCAGAGATATTTAAGCAATTTGCCCAAAATCATATGGCTAACAAGTGACGAGGTCAAGGATTCAATTTCAAATCTCACTCCAAAGACCAAGTTTTTAGAAGAAAAACTAATAAAGGATACAAATTGGTGTTTCAAATATGTCCTCAAAAGAGAAGGGCTGAATTAAATACTGCATTGCTCCACAAAACTCTGCCTAATCCAATCAATATTACACACTGGATGAGGCAACTTGATTAAATAAGAAATGCCCAAGCTAAGAGCTGTAAGAGGTGCTACCTTCAGAGAGTAAAAATTTTTTTTTCCTACTCTATACCTCTCAGAGCTACTAGAATCATACGAATTTAAAAGACACTGAGAGCGAGGAGGAAGAATTATCGGTACTACGAGAGAAGTCATTAAAAATCTCAGCAAAACTCTTAAACAACATTTAGCAAAATTTTTATAACGAGTGCTTAATAATCACTGGGAATTATTCAATAAATCATGATAGTGAAAAGTTAATATTCATTTTCACTGTCAGTCATGAAAATCTTAAACTTGAGATTCAAAACTTATTTTTATAGACCAAGTCACTCCTCAATAAATTAGAAACAATTGAAGCAAACACATCCAAGCAAATATACCTCATAAATGCAAATTAAAAGTTAAAAACCCAAACCTTAAACTGCACTTTTTGTCCATGTTAACCCTAGCATTAAGTGCCAAAAATATCATTTCATTTTCTAGCCCCTCTGTATGCTAAAGGAAGAATGCTTTGGAAACACTATTTCTGAATATACTGTTCGTTGTGTAGTCGCTCAGTCATGGTCCTCTTTGCAGCTCCATGGACTGCAGCATGACAGGCTTCCCTGAACTTCACTATCTCCCAAATAATATAATTTAGTGAAATTTTCATCTGGATAATTAATGATGTATGGAAACAATGAAATGGTTGAATGGCATCATCGACTCAATGGACATGAGTCTGAGCAGACTCTGGGAGATAGTGAAGGACAGGGACCCTGACCTACTGCAGTCTATGGGGTCACAAAGAGTCAGACATGACTGAGCAACTGAACAAAAAGGGACTTAAATAATCTAGAATGCAAGAAATTATCTCTTAATCCAGAACTATTTCTCAATCCACATGTGCATGCTAAGTCAATTTGTGACCCCATTTACTGTAGCCCATCAGGTTCCTCTGTCCATGGGATTCTCCAGGCAAGAACACTGGAGTAGGTTGCCATGCCCTTCTTCAAGAGATCTTCCCAACCCAGGGATTGAACCCACGTCTCTTCCGACTCCTGCACTGGCAGGCAGGTTCTCTACTGCTAGCACTACCTGGGAAGTCCAAAGTCAAAATGAAATTAAGAGATGTGTTCTTTCTTTGTTCTATTTTATACTGTCAACAACATTCTGAGCAGGAACTAACAGAAAACTTCTCACATTATCCTTCTTAAAGCCATTAGGGGAACAGTGTTCATCAAGTTCTTTAATTCCTAACTAAACCTGAAACAATAGAATGGGAAAGACTAGAGATCTCTTCAAGAGAATCAGAGATAGAAAGATGGGCACAATAAAAGACAGAAATGGTATGGACCTAACAAAAGCAGAAGATATTAAGAAGAGGTGGCAAGAATACACAGAAGAACTGTACAAAAAAGATCTTCATGACCCAGATAACCACAATGGTATGATCACTCACCTAGAGCCAGATCCTGGAATGTGAAGTCAAGTGGGCCTTAGGAAGCATCACTACGAACAAAGCTAGCAGAGGTGACGGAATTCCAGCTGAGCTATTTCAAATCCTGAAAGATGATGCTGTGAAAGTGCTGCACTCAATGTGCCAGCAAATATGGAAAACTCAGCAGTGGCCACAGGACTGAAAAAGGTCAGTTTTCATTCCAATCCCAAGATTGGAAAAGCAATGCCAAAGAATGCTCAGACTACCACACAATTGCACTCATCTCTGTGTCTGAATTTTCCCATCTATAAGATGAGGGAGTAACATCTAAGCCTTATGCCTCAGACTCTGCACTTAGGGGAACAGAGGCTACAATACTGACCAATCCCTCTTTTTCCTTCAAAGCATTTAATTGCACATGATGTCTCCCAACTCAAGTGTGGCTCCTTAACATGAGTGATTTCTCCATCTTTGTATTCCTGATAACTAGCACAGGATCTATTGCAGTGCCTGATTCACTTTCAGCACTCCATATATTTTTGGCTAAATAATCCACTCTTATTCCATCTTCAATGTAAAAATCTCTTGAAAACAACTGAATTTGGAACACTTTATTCTCTAATACAGTCACAGCAATTACATAAAAACTTTAGGTAACTATAAAGACCTGATCAAACTGGCAAATGCTACAATTTAAATATAATGGTTGGAGTACACGTGTCTCTTTCAATTCTGGTTTCCTTGGTATGTATGCCCAGCAGTGGGATTGCTGGGTCATAAGGCAGTTCTATTTCCAGTTTTTTAAGGAATCTCCACACTGTTCTCCATAGTGGCTGTACTAGTTTGCATTCCCACCAACAGTGTAAGAGGGTTCCCTCTTCTCCACACCCTCTCCAGCATTTATTGCTTGTAGACTTTTGGATTGCAGCCATTCAGACTGGTGTGAAATGGTACCTCACTGTGGCCTTGATTTGCATTTCTCTGATAATGAGTGATGTTGAGCATCTTTTCATGTGTTTGTTAGCCATCCGTATGTCTTCTTTGGGGAAATGTCTATTTAGTTCTTTAGCCGACTTTTTGATTGAGTCATTTATTTTTCCAGAATTGAGCTGCAGGAGTTGCTTGTATATTTTTGAGATTAGTTGTTTGTTAGTTGCTTCATTTGCTATTATTTTCTCCCATTCCAAAGGCTGTCTTTTCACCTTGCTTATAGTTTCCTTTGTTGTGCAGAAGCTTTTAATTTTAATTAGGTCCCATTTGTTTATTTTTGCTTTTATTTCCAGTATTCTGGGAGGTGGATCATAGATGATCCTGCTGTGATGTATGTCGGAGAGTGTTTTGCCTATGTTCTCCTCTAGGAGTTCTATAGCTTCTGGTCTTACAATGGAGCCGATTACACAGAGTGAAGTAAGCCAGAAAGAAAAACACCAATACAGTATATTAACACATATATATGGAATTTAGAGAGACGGTAATGATAAACCTATATGCGAGACAGCAAAAGAGACACAGATGTATAGAACAGAATTTTGGACTCTGTGGGAGAGGGAGAGAGTGGGATGATTTGGGAGAATGGCATTGAAACATGTATACTATCATGTAAGAAACAAATTGCTAGTCTAGGTTCGATACAGGATACAGGATGCTTGGGGCTGGTGCACTGGGATGACCCAGAGAGATGATATGGGGAGGGAGGTGGGAGGGGGGTTCAGGGTTGGGAACTCATGTACACCTGTGGTGGATTCATGTCAATGTATGGCAAAACCAATACAATATTGTAAAGTAAAAAAATAAAATTTAAAAAAAAAAGAAAAGAGAAAGGAAACAATTAAAAAAAAAAGTTTAAAAATGAGAATTTAAAAAAATAAAAATTAAAAAAACAGAAAAACATAAATAAATATAATGGTTGTTAAAGACTGAGAATAATGTATACGTATGTCTGAGTCCCTTCTCTGTTCACCTGAAACCAGCACAATACTGTTGACTTCCCTGAAACAAAATTTTTGGTGTTAAAAAAAAAAGACTGAGAATATGTTTGGCTTGTTTTTAAAATTATGCCATTGGATCCACTCAGTCACATGAACCATCTAACCAAAATCATAGAAAATAATCCACTGGCAAAAGAATTAGATGCTTTATTGACAAATGCTATGCGATATCTCTCAAGTAAAGGGTCCTCAAACTCAAAATTCCGTATTTATTATGTGGCATCATATTTGAGCTACATGAACTATATGAAAGCTAGTCAAAAGAAGACAGTATGTCTAAAGATAGAGCAGTGGCAAGAAACCTAAACAAATGACTTTTTAGACCACAGTAAAGCACCGAACGCTTAGAGCATATCAAAGTATTCTACATCTATAATAAATCCCTAAGAGTTAAAAAAGTTAAGTAACTTCAAGTAACTGATACCTTTAACTATATACAAAAATTAACTTAAAATGAACCAAAGCCTAAATACATGCACTAAAATTATAAAACTCTTAGAAGAAAACACAGAAGAGAATCTTCATGACCTTGGATTAGACAATGGTTTCTGATATAACACCAAAACCACAAGCAACAACAAAAAAATATACAATTGAGCTTTATCAAGATTTAAAACTTTCCTGCTGAAAAGTAAACCAAGAAAGTTTAAAAAGGAACTACAAAATGGAACAAAATTTTCACATATTATGTATTTGAGAAGTAATTTGTATCTAGAATATATTAAAAAACTTTCTCTCAAAAAGACAATTTTTAAATGGGCAAAGGATCCAAACAGACATTTTTCTAAAGAAACTATACAAATGGCCACTAAGTACAGGAAAAGTCACTCAACATTACTATTAGGGAAATGCAAATCCTAATGAGATACCACTTCACACTACTAGAATGACTACAATAAAAAAGAAAGCATTGGCAAGGATGTTTTTAAAAAGGAAGCTAAAGGGAAAAAAAAAAAGAAACTAGAATCCTCATACTCCACAGTAAGAGTGTAAAATGGTACAGCCATTTAGTAAAATAGCTTGGCAATTAGCAAATGACCAGGTAATTTGACTCCTAGGTACATATCCATCAGTTCAGTTTAGTCCCTGAGTCACGTCCAACTCTTCGCACCCCACAGACAGCAGCATGCCAGGCCTCCCTGTCCATCACCTACTCCCGGAGCTTGCTCACACTCATGTCCATCAAGGTGGTGATGCCATCCGACCACCTCGTCCTCTGTCATCCCTCTCTTTTCCTGCCTTCAATCTTTCCCAGCATCAGGGTCTCTTCAAATGAGACAGTTCTTCACATCAAGTGGCCAAAGTATTGGAGCTTCAGCTTCAGCATCAGCCCTTCCAATGAATATTTAGGACTGATTTCCTTTAGGATGGACTGGTTTGATCTCAAAGTCCAAGGGACTCTCAAGAGTCTTCTCCAACACCACAGTTCAAATGTATCAGTTCTTTGGCACCGAGGTCCCTGGTGTCTCAGATGGTAAAGAATCAGTCTGCAGTACGGAAGACCTGGGTTCAGTCCTTGAGTTGGGAGGATCCCCTGGAGGAAGGCATGGCAACCCACTCCAATAGTCTTGCCCAGAGAACCCTGATGGACAGAGGAGTCTGGTGGCCTACAGTCCATGTGTGTCAGACTCGCAAAGAGTCCAACACGACTCAGCGACTGAACACAGCACAGCTTTCTTTATAGTCCAACATCCATACATGACTACTAGAAAAACCATAGCTTTGACTAGATGCACCTTTGTTGGCAAAGTAATGTCACTGCTTTTAATATGCTCTCTAGGTTGATCATAGCTTTTCTTCCAAGGAACAGTTGTCTTTTAATTTCACGGCTACAGTCAACCATCTGAAGTGATTTTGGAGCATGAGAAAACAAAGTCTATCACTGTTTTCATTGTTTCCCCATCTATTTGCCATGAAGTGATGGGACTGGATGCTGTGATCTTAGTTTTCTGAATGCTGAGTTTTAAGCCAACTTTTTCACTCTCCTCTTTCACTTTCATCAAGAGGCTCTTTAGTTCCTCTTTGCTTTCTGCCATAAGATTAGTGTTATCTGCAATATCTGAGGTTACTGATATTTCTTCCGGCAATCTTGATTCCAGCTTGTGCTTCATCCAGCCCGGCATTTTGCATGATGTACTTTGCATGTAAGTTAAATAAGCAGGGTGACAATACATAGCCTTGCCATACTCCTTACCCGATTTGGAACCAGTCTGTTGTTCCATGTCCAGTCCTAACTGTTGTTTCTTGTCTTGTATACAGATTTCTCAGGAGACAGGTAAGGTGGTCTGGTATTCCCATCTCTTGAAGAATTTTCCACAGTTTGTTGTAATCCACACAGTCAAAGAAAGCAGATGTAGATGAAGCAATGTAGAAGCCAATGAAGCAGAAGTAGATGTTTTTCTGGAATTCTCTTACTTCTTCTATGATCCGATGTATGTCGGCAATTTGATCTCTAGTTCCTCTGTCTTTTCTAAATCCAGCTTGAATGTCTGCAAGTTTCTCAGTTCACGTACTACTGAAGCCTAGCTTGGAGAATTTTGAGCATTACTTTGCTAGTGTGTGAAATGAGTGCAATTGTGCAGTAGTCTGAACATTCTTTGACACTACCTTTCTCTGGGATTGGAATGAAAACTGACCTTTTTCAGTCCTGTGGCTACTGCTGAGTTTTCCAAATTTGCTGGCATATTGAGTGCAGCACTTTCAGAGCATCATCTTTGAGGATTTTAAATAGCTCAACTGGAATTCCATCACTTCCACTAGCTTTGTTCATAGTGATGCTTCCTAAGGGCCACTTAGACTTCACACTCCAAGATGTCTGGCTATAGGTGAGTGATCACACCATTGTGGTTATCTGAGTCACGAAGATCTCTTTTGTATAGTTCTTCTGTGTATTTGTATTCTTGTCATCTCTTCTTAACATCTCTGCTTCTGTTAGGTCAATACCATTTCTGTCCTTTATTGTGCCCATCTCTGCATGAAATGTTTCCTTTGTATCTCTAATTTTCTTGAAGAGATCTCTAGTCTTTCCCATTCCATTGTTTTCCTCTATTTCTTTGCACTGTTGACTTAGGAAGGCTTTCTTATCTCTCCTTGCTATTCTTTGGAACACATATCCATACATCCACATAAAAACTTGTACAAATATTCACAGCAGCATGATTCCTACCAGCCAAAAGTGGAAACAAGCCAAACTTATATCAACTGATGAATGTACAAACAAAATGTAGCATATCCATGCAATGGAATTATAATTTGACAATAAAAAGAAATGAATTTCTGATATGTGCTATAATACGAATGAAACTTAAACACATGATACTGTCAGTCATAAAAGACTACATTTTTTACAATTCCATTTATATGAAATGTCCAGAGAGAATATTAGTGGCTGCCTAGTGCTGGAGAAGTTGGGAGGGAAATGGGTAATGACTATGAAAGGTCATGAGATTTCTTTTCAGAGTGATGAAAACGTTCTAAAATTGATAGTGATGACACACAACTGTGAATACACTAAAAATCACTAAATTGTACCCATTAAATTGCTTAACAGTATGATACAGCTTCCCTGGTGGCTCAGAGGTTAAAGCGTCTGCCTGCAATGTGGGAGACCTGGGTTCAATCCCTGGGTCAGGAAGATCCCCTGGAGAAGGAAATGGCAACCCACTCCAGTGTTCTTGCCTGGAGAATCCCATGGATGGGGGAGCCTGGTGGGCTGCAGTCCACAGAGTTGCAAAGAGTTGGACACAACTGAATGACTTCACTTCACTTCTTCATAGTACATTAATTATATCTTAAAGTTGTTTTTAAAAAGATAATCAGTTGTAACATTTCTTGGAAGAAACGTCGCCAACCAGCTACAGATCCACATGCAGGGCTTTCCTGGTGGTCTAGTGGTTAAAAATCCGCCGAGCAATGCAGGGGACATGGGTTCAATCCCTGGTCCGGGAAGATCCCACAAGCTGTGGGGCAATCAAGCCCTTGCACCATAACTACTGAGTCCACACACTGCAACTACTGAAGCCCACATGTCCTAGGGCCCGTTCTCAGCATCATAAGAGTTGCCACTGAAATGAGAGGCCATGTACCACAATGAAGAGAAGCTCCAGATCACTGCAACTAGACAATGCACACATGGCAAAGAAGACCCACCACGGCCATAAATAAGAAACAAGCCTTTTTTAAAAAATCCACGTCTTCAAAATCTAAATACCAAATCACTCAGCACCCTTATTAACTACAGAAACACTCGTTAGGAAAGAAGTGAAAAAGAGATTGAGAGGAGATCTGGCTCTCAGAGACTACAATGATACCAGAGTTTGCGTACTTACAAACTGGATACTTTATTTTAGCATCCTACTCCTTGGAATCATGAAAATTTCTTATGAAATTTGAGAAACTGGGTAGCTAAAAGAGCTAGATGCCCATCAAAAATGCACTGAAGTATACAGACATAAAAAGAAAAAGGACAATGGCAAAAAACAGGAAAATATTTGATCATATTTGTTCAACTGACTTGCGGGCTCAAATGACTACTAATGAATGAGCCACTGAACTGATATCCTAAGGATGGGATGACATCCCTTATTTTCAATAAACTCTCAAGAGATTTTTGAACCAAAAAAAGTTTGTTTTGTCATATATACTGGTTCTGCACCAAGATTAATGAGTTTTCTGTCATTCATATTAAATACTGAAATAGCAAAACAATTACCACTAAATGTGGCCAGCAAATACCCACAAACAAATTTTTAAATGTCTTAGTAGTTTGGTCATATTACAGGCAGTCTTTGAGAAGGAAATGGCAACCTACTCCAGTATTCTTGCCTGGAGATTCCCATGGACAGAGGAAGCTGGTGGGCTACAGTCCGTGGCGTCCATGGGGTCACATAGAGTCAGACACGACTTAACAACTGAGCACAAACACATAGGCAGTCAACTTTCAAATGTAGCTTTTCCACCTCAAATATATGTTGTAAGGAACATTTTCTTAAGAAATGAATTCTGGCTAAATAAATAACCTACTCTTGCTAACTTAGTGGTTAGGCTCTTCAGACCAGCAAATCCAAATCTACAACAATATATCCACAGGGAGAAAATGTTCAGCATTCCAACTGTTACACCAGAGATTCATCCTGCCAGCTTCCCACGACTTCAAAAGGTAATCATAAGCACAACTTTAGAAACTACTTAGCCTCCAATATAATTAAAAAAAAAAAATTAGATAGCCTTTTTAAAAATCAACATTAAACAACCAAGTTTACAACTTTTCACCATTTAAACAAAGTTTGCACCACAAGGTAATTTGTCATAAAAATAAAATGAACTCTCATTATTATTCTCAGGTCAAGTTGTGATATATAATAGCTTCTAAAATTCCCATGCTTTGTAAGACAACCAGTAACTTCTATGTTTTGTTTTTGTTGCTATTTCTGTTAATACCAAAAGTTTCAGTTCAGTTCAGTCGCTCGTGTCCAACTCTTTGCAACCCCATGAATCGCGGCACGCCAGCCCTCCCTGTCCATCACCAATTCCCGGAGTTCACTCAAACTCATGTCCATCGAGTCGGTGATGCCATCCAGCCATCTCATCCTCTGTCGTCCCCTTCTCCTCCTGCCCCCAATCCCTCCCAGCATCAGAGTCTTTTCCAGTGAGTCAACTCTTCGCATGAGGTGGCCAAAGTACTGGAGTTTCAGCTTTAGCATCATTCCTTCCAAAGACCAGCCAGGGCTGATCTCCTTTAGAATGGACTGGTTTGATCTCCTTGCAGTCCAAGGGACACTTAAGAGTCTTCTCCAACAAAAGTTTTAAAGTTAATAAAAATTAGTCTGCCTTAGAAAATATAGGCAATTTAGGGATAAAATAAAGGAGAAGAATAAATAATCACATGTTGCAACCAAAGAGAAATTTGCACCATTATTTCCTTTATCTGTTATTTTAAGAGCTTCTTATCTTTGTCTTAATTCAAAAGCAAAATCCTGTAACTATAAGAAGTGTAAAAAAAAAAAAATCTAGTAAATATGGAAAGCAGAAAAATCAAGCAATTTGCCTAAGGTCACCTAGCTAGGAGGTGGACAAGCAAATTTAGGCTGCCTGGCTCCAATGCCACCCTTTTACCTACTCCCCTGGACCACCTCTGTAGGTTTCACTAACTCTTTCCTCTAAGCCCCCAGCACTGGGGTAAGAACACATAAATATTTGCCTGCAATACATACAGTTCACGGAACATTTTCTTATGAACTCAACTCTAAATGGTGGTTAAGCTCCCCTGAGATTCAAATATAAACATTTCCATACATTTTTTTTAATCAAGTAGAAAAAGCATGTAACACTTCTTTGAAGTTTAGGAAATACATTAATTACACTTTTATAATATGCCCCTTACTTGTAAGCAATTCACTAAAATTTATGACTACTTGAGATGCCAAAAATTAGGCATGGGCCATAAATAAAACCACAAGACTGGCTAAATCAAGCTAAAACAAGCATAAACTACTTTGGGAAAATAGTAAAATTACGCTAGTAAATTTACGCAAGTATGCCAGCCCCAGCCATGACTGGCCCGTTCCTATCACCTACCACCTCCCACATATATCCCACATCACTATATGAGAATTCTAACCACCACTGGAGGATTCTTGCAGACAAAATGACTGCCAGCAGCATATACACAACTCTATCTTTGCTTATTTCTCTTGAACAAAGAAACATCCAATACTTGTTGAGTATATACTGTTCGTATGATATGCACTGTTCTGTTTGATAAGCAAAAATCTTTAACAGCTACATATACTGAATTATTGCTTTCAAATGTCTAATTTATTTTTCTTCAATTAACAATCAAGTTAAAATGATCAATATATACCTATCACAAATCCTTTCTTCCTAGTTTGATCTCAACAAAAGTCAGTGTTTGATCTCAGCAATACTCAAAATGCACAACATGTTTATAATTTACACTTATTCCTTGCTTTATTCTTTTAAGAGGTTCTAACAGTTTTGCTGATATAAAAAACATTTCAGTAATTCATCTGTACTCTAATAGAAGTCTCTTATAAAGAAAAAAATGTATTAAGTTGGTAATATTGATATATTCATAATTACATTCTAAAAACAAGTGTAAAACTCATTATACTTTTTTTAAGTTTTGAAACAAGCAGAGATTAGAAACAGTTGCAACACTAGCTCTATTGATTTGGGAAGATTAGCAAGCTAATAGATACACACACACACACACACACACACTCACTCTAGGGACTTCAGCAGGTTCTTGGGAGCCATTCTGCATGAAATATGAAGGGCTTTTTAACAAAAATACTTCATTTCTTTTGCAAAAACATAGACTATGAATAAAGTTTTACAACAAGGGTGACAAGATCATTCAAAGGGTAAAGAACAGTCTGTTCAACAAATGGTGTTGGAACAACTGGATATCCACATTCAAAACAACGAAGTTGGACCTTACTTCACACCCAACACAAAAATTAACACAAAATCAATCATAAAGCTAAACGTAAGAGCTAAAACTATAAAACTTCTTGAAGAAAACTGGGATAAATGTTCACGACCTGAGGTCTGACAAAGGACTCTTAGATACAATATCAAAACAAAGAATCTAAACATAGATAATTTGGGGGGACAGTCCTAAGATGGCAGAGGAATAGGTCGGGGAGACCACTTTCTCCCCCACAAATTCATCAAAGAACATTTAAACGCTGAGTAAATTCCACAAAACAACTTCTGAATGCCAGCAGAGGACACAGGGACCCAGAAAAGCAACCCACTGTCTTCGAAAGGAGGTAGGAAAAATATAAAAGACCAAAAAAGAGACAAAAGAGGTAGGGAGGGAGCTCCGTCCCGGGAAGGGAGTCTTAAAAAGAGAGAAGTTTCCAAACACCAGGAAACACTCTCACTGCCGAGTCTGTGGCGAGCCTTGGAAGCACAGAGGGCAACATAACAGGGAGGAAAAATAATTAAAACCCACAGATTACGAGCCCAATGGTAACTCCCCCAGCAGAGAAGCAGCGCAGATGCCTGCATCCACCACTAGCAAGCGGGGGCTGGGCAGGGAGGCTCGGGCTGCATTGCTTAGAGTAAGGATCTGGCCTGAATGTCCCAAGGGCAATCTGAGCAAACTAACTTGGGCTAGCAAACCACACTGTGAAATAGCTACCACGGGAAAAGCCCAAAGACACCGCAAGGCCCACACACAGAACAAAGGACTAAACAGAACTAGCCGGCTGCAGACCATCCCCCTCCGGTGACAGGCAGCCAGCACCGGAAGGGGGCAATTGCAGCCCCAGAGAGACATTATCTACCAAACTGCAAGCAGGCTTCTTTGCTAACTAAGAATTCTTGGGGTTCTGGACAGTCAACATCTGCCTGAGAAGGTGTGCCGGTTGTACACCCAGAAAACCATGGGGCAGGGACGGGGGAAGCAATAAGTCACAGCAACCGCGCTCGCCAAACACCTCATCACCTGAGCTGCTCGGACCTGGGAAGGGCACAAAATGCAGGCCCAACCGAGTCTGCGCCCCTGAGGACTTCCCGAGTGCCTGAACCTGAGTGGCTTAGACCTGGGAGGTGCATGCAGCCCAGGGCTGGCCTCAAGATGGTTCCCGGAGGAGCAACCTGGAGCCTGAGCAGTGTGGGTAGGAAGGGTACACGCGCTGTGAGCGGGGGCAGGCCCAGTGTGGCTGAGGCACTGCGAGCACATGCCAGTGTTATTTGTTTGCAGCGTCCCTCCCTCCCCACAGCGCGACTGAACACGTGAGCCTAAAAAAAGTGTCCACCACCACCCTCTCTGTGTCAGTCAGGGCAGAAATCAGACACTGAAGAGACCAGCAAACAGAAGAAGCTAAAACAGAGGGAACTGCCTTGGAAGTGGCAGGTGCAATAGATTAAAACCCTGTCGTTAGTACCAACAGCATAGAAAGAGGCCTACAGATCTTGAGAAATATAATCCGGACCAAGGAACCATATGAAAATGAACTGACCCCACAATACCCACAACACCACCAGAGAAAGTCCTAGATATATTTTTACTATCTTTATGATCATTCTTTTTAAATTTTTTAAAAATTTTAAGTCCTCTATTACTCCTTTAATTTTCACTTTTATAACGTACTATTACTTTGCAAAAAAAAAGACCCTATTTTTTAAAGCAAACTTCATATATATATATTTAATAATTTTTGTGACTTTGGTTTTTTTTCTCTTTCTTTTTTTCCTTCTTTTCTTTAATATTGTATTTCTGAAATTCCGAACTCTACTCTAGATTGTAACCTTTGCTTTTTGGTATTTGTTGTCAATTTTGTACCTTTAAGAACCCAATCTTCAGTACCCATTTTTACTTGGGAGTGAGATTACTGGCTTGACTGCTCTCTCCCCCTTTGGACTCTCCTTTTTCTCCACCAGATCGCCTGTGTCTCCTCCCTATCCCCTCTCTTCTCTACCCAACTCTGAATTTCTGTGTGTTCCACACGGTGGAGAACACTTAGGGAACTGATTACTGACTGGCTGGATCTGTCTCTCTCCTTTTGATTCCCCCCTTTTATCCTCCTGGCCACCTCTATCGCCTTCCTCCCTCTTCTCCATATAACTCCGTGAACATCTCTGAGCGGTCCAGTTGTGAAGTGCACATAGGAAGCGATTACTGGCTAGTTTGCTTTCTCCTCTATTGATTCCACCTCATCTCATTCGGGTCAACTCTAACTCCCTCCTCCCTCTTCTCTTCTCCATGTAACTCTGAACCTCTCTGGGTGTCCCTCACTGTGGAGAAACTTTTTCATCTTTAACCTAGATGTTTTATCAACGGTGCTGTATAGATGGAGATGTCTTGAGACTACTGTAAAAATAAGACTGAAAACCAGAGGCAGGAGGCTTAAAACACTGAGAACACCAGAGAACTCCTGAATCCAGGGAACATTAATTGACAGGAGCTCATCAAACGCCTCCATACCTACAATGAAACCAAGCACCACCCAAGGGCCAACAAGTTCCAGAGCAAGACATACCACACAAATTCTCCAGCAACACAGGAACACAGCCCTGAGCTCCAAAATACAGGCTGCCCAAAGTTACTCCAAAACCACTGACATCTCATAACTCATTACTGGACACTTTATTGCACTCCAGAGAGAAGAAATCCAGCTCCACCCAACAGAACACCAACACAAGCTTCCCTAACCAAGAAACTTTGACAAGCCACCTGTACAACCCCACCCACAGCAAGGAAACTCCACAATAAAGAGAACTCCACAAACCACCAGAATACAGAAAGGACACCCCAAACTCAGCAATATAAACAAGATAAAGAGACAGAGGAATACCCAGCAGGTAAAGGAACAGGATAAATGACCATAAATGACCACCAAACCAAACAAAAGAGGAAGAGATAGGGAATCTACCTGAGAAAGAATTCCAAATAATGATAGTGAAAATTATCCAAACTCTTCAAATCAAAATGGAATCACAGATAAATACCCTGGAGACAAGGATTGAGAAGATGCAAGAAAGGTTTAACAAGGACCTAGAAGAAATAAAAAGGAGTCAATATATAATGAATAATGCAATAGATGAGATCAGAAACACTCTGGAGACAACAAATAGTAGAATAACAGAGGCAGAAGAGAGGATTAGTAAATTAGAAGACAGAATAGTAGAAATAAATGAATCAGAGAGGAAAAAAAAAAACGAATTAAAAGAAATGAGGACAATCTCAGAGACCTCCAGGACAGTGTTAAATGCCCCAACATTCGAATCACAGGAGTCCCAGAAGAAGAAGACAAAAAGAAAGACCATGAGAAAATACTTGAGGAGATAATAGTTGAAAACTTCCCTAAAATGGGGAAGGAAATAATCACCCAAGTCCAAGAAACCCAGAGAGTCCCAAACAGGATAAACCCAAGGCGAAACACCCAAGAAACGTATTAATCAAATTAACAAGATCAAACACAAAGAACAAATATTAAAAGCAGCAAGGGAAAAACAACAAATAACACACAAGGGGATTCCCATAAGGATAACAGCTGATCTTTCAATAGAAACTCTTCAGGCCAGGAGGAAATGGCAAGACATACTTAAAGTGATGAAAGAAAATAACCTACAGCCCAGATTACTGTACCCAGCAAGGATCTCATTCAAATACAAAGAAGAAATCAAAAGCTTTACAGACAAGCAAAAGCTGAGAGAATTCACCACCACCAAACCAGCCCTCCAACAAATGCTAAAGGATATTCTCTAGACAGGAAACACAAAAAGGGTGTATAAACTCAAACCCAAAACAATAAAGTAAATGGCAATGGGATCATACTTATCAATAATTACCTTAAACGTAAATGGGTTGAATGCCCCAACCAAAAGACAAAGACTGGCTGAATGGATACAAAAACAAGACCCCTCTATATGCTGCTTACAAGAGACCCACCTCAAAACAGGGGACACACACAGACTGAAAGTGAAGGGCTGGAAAAAGATATTCCATGCAAATAGAGACCAAAAGAAAGCAGGAGTAGCAATACTCATATCTGATAAAATAGACTTTAAAACAAAGGCTGTGAAAAGAGACAAAGAAGGCCACTACATAATGATCAAAAGATCAATCCAAGAAGAAAATATAACAATTATAAATATATATGCACCCAACATAGGAGCACCGCAATATGTAAAACAAATGCTAACAAGTATGAAAGGGGAAATTAATAATAACACAATAATAGTGGGAGACTTTAATACCCCACTCACACCTATGGATAAATCAACTAAACAGAAATTAACAAGGAAACACAAACTTCAAACGATACAATAGACCAGTTATACCTAATTGATATCTATACGACATTTTACCCCAGAACAACTAATTTCACCTTTTTCTCAAGCACACATGGAACCTTCTCCAGGATAGATCACATCTTGGGCCATAAATCTAGCCTTGGTAAATTCAAAAAAACTGAAATCATTCCAAGCATCTTTTCTGACCACAATGCAGTAAGATTAGATCTCAATTACAGGAGAAAAACTATTAAAAATGCCAACATATGGAGGCTGAACAACACACTTCTGAATAACCAACAAATCACAGAAGAAATCAAAAAAGAAATCTAAATATGCGTAGAAATGAATGAAAATGAAAACACAACAA
Source organism: Budorcas taxicolor (assembly GCF_023091745.1). Classification (NCBI taxonomy): domain Eukaryota; kingdom Metazoa; phylum Chordata; class Mammalia; order Artiodactyla; family Bovidae; genus Budorcas; species Budorcas taxicolor. Next base: position 9,656,686 of record NC_068919.1, on the reverse strand, counting down.
CCCCAAACCTGTGGGACACTGTAAAAGCAGTGCTAAGAGGAAAGTTCATAGCAATACAGGCATACCTCAAGAAACAAGAAAAAGGTCAAATAAATAACCTAACTCTGCACCTAAAGCAACTAGAAAAGGAAGAAATGGAGAACCCCAGGGTTAGTAGAAGGAAAGAAATCTTAAAAATTGGGGCAGAAATAAATACAAAAGAAACAAAAGAGACCATAGCAAAAATCAACAAAGCCAAAAGCTGGTTCTTTGAAAGGATAAATAAAATTGATAAACCATTAGCCAGACTCATCAAGAAACAAAGAGAGAAAAATCAAATCAATAAAATTAGAAATGAAAATGGAGAGATCACAACAGACAACACAGAAATACAAAGGATCATAAGAGACTACTATCAGCAATTATATGCCAATAAAATGGACAATGTGGAAGAAATGGAAAAATTCTTAGAAAAGTACAACTTTCCAAAACTGAATCAGGAAGAAATATTGAGAAGAGCTAACACCTATCCTACTCAAACTCTTCCAGAAAATTGCAGAGGAAGGTAAACTTCCAAACTCATTCTATGAGGCCACCATCACCCTAATACCAAAACCTGACAAAGATGCCACAAAAAAAGAAAACTACAGGCCAATATCACTGATGAACATAGATGCCAAAATCCACAACAAAATTCTAGCAATCAGAATCCAACAACACATTAAAAAGATCATACACCATGACCAAGTGGGCTTTATCCCAGGGATGCAAGGATTCTTCAATATCTGCAAATCAATCAATGTAATTCACCACATTAACAAAATTGAAAAATAAAAGCCATATGATTATCTCAATAGATGCAGAGAAAGCCTTTGACAAAATTCAACATCCATTTATGATAAAAACTCTCCAGAGAGCAGGAATAGAAGGAACATACCTCAACATAATAAAAGCTATATATGACAAACCCACAGCAAACATTACCCTCAATGGTGAAAAATTGAAAGCATTTCCCCTAAAGTCAGGAACAAAACAAGGGTGTCCACTTTCACCGCTACTATTCAACAGAGTTCTGGAAGTTTTGGCCACAGCAATCAGAGCAGAAAAAGAAATAAAAGGAATCCAAACTGGAAAAGAAGAAGTAAAACTCTCACTGTTTGCAGATGACATGATCCTCTACATAGAAAACCCTAAAGATTCCACCAGAAAATTACTAGAGCTAATCAATGAATATAGTAAAGTTGCAGTATATAAAATCAACACACAGAAATCCCTTGCATTCCTATACACTAATAATGAGAAAGTAGAAAAAGAAATTAAGGAAACAATTCCATTCACCATTGCAATGAAAATAATAAAATACTTAGGAATATATCTACCTAAAGAAACAAAAGACCTATATATAGAAAACTAGAAAACACTGGTGAAAGAAATCAAAGAGGACACTAATAGATGGAGAAATATACCATGTTCATGGATTGGAAGAATCAATATAGTGAAAATGAGTATACTACCCAAAGCAATTTATAGATTCAGTGCAATCCCTATCAAGCTACCAATGGTATTTTTCACAGAGCTAGAACAAATAATTTCACAATTTGTATGGAAACACAAAAACCTTGAATAGCCAAAGCAATCTTGAGAAAGAAGAATGGAACTGGAGGAATCAACCTGCCTGACGTCAGGCTCTACTACGAAGCCACAGTCATCAAGACAGTATGGTAGTGGCACAAAGACAGAAATATAGATCAATGGAACAAAATAGAAAGCCCAGAGATAAATCCACACACCTATGGACACCGTATCTTCGACAAAGGAGGAAAGAATATACAAAGGATTAAAGACAATGTCTTTAACAAGTGGTGCTGGGAAAACTGGTCAACCACTTGTAAAAGAATGAAACTAGAACACTTTCTAACACCATACACAAAAATAAACTCAAAATGGATTAAAGATCTAAATGTAAGACCAGAAACTATAAAACTCCTAGAGAACATAGGCAAAACACTCTCCAACATACATCACAGCAGGATCCTCCATGACCCACCTCCCAGAATATTGGAAAAAAAAGCAAAAATAAACAAATGGGACCTAATTAAACTTAAAAGCTTCCACACAACAAAGGAAACTATAAGCAAGGTGAAAAGACAGCCTTTGGAATGGGAAACAATAATAGCAAATGAAGCAACTAACAAACAACTAATCTCAAAAATATACAAGCAACTCCTGCAGCTCAATTCCAGAAAAATAAATGACCCAATCAAAAAATGGGCTAAAGAACTAAATAGACATTTCTCCAAAGAAGATATACAGATGGCTAACACACACATGAAAAGATGCTCAACATCACTCATTATCAGAGAAATGCAAATCAAGGCCACAATGAGGTACCATTTCACACCAGTCTGAATGGCTGCAATCCAAAAGTCTACAAGCAATAAATGCTGGAGCGGGTGTGGAGAAAAGGGAACCCTCTTACACTGTTGGTAGGAATGCAAACTAGTACAACCACTATGCAGAACAGTGTGGAGATTCCTTAAAAAACTGGAACTAGAGCTGCCTTATGACCCAGCAATCCCACTGCTGGGCATACACACTGAGGAAACCAGAATTGAAAGAGACACGTGCACCCTAATGTTCATCACAGCACTGTTTATAATAGCCAAGACATGGAAGCAACCTAGATGTCCATCAGCAGATGAATGGATAAGAAAGCTGTGATACATATACACAATGGAGTATTACTCAGCCATTAAAAAGAATACATTTGAATCAGTTCTAATGAGGTGGATGAAACTGGAGCCTATTATACAGAGTGAAGTAAGCCAGAAAGAAAAACACCAATACAGTATACTAATACTTATACATGTAATTTAGAAAGATGGCAACGATAACCCTGTATGACAGACAGCAAAAGAGACACAGATGTATAGAACAGTCTTTTGGACTCTGTGGGAGAGGGAGAGGGTGGGATGACTTGGGATAATGGCATTGAAACATGTATAATATCATACATGAAATGAATCGCCAGTCCAGGTTTGATGCATGATACTGGATGCTTGGGGCTGGTGCACTGAGACAACCCAGAGGGATGGTACGGGGAGGGAGGAGGGAGCGGGGTTCAGGATGGGGAACACGGGTATACCTGTGGCGGATTCATGTTGATGTATGGCAAAACCAATACAATATTGTAAAGTAATTAACCTCCAAATAAAATAAATTTATATTTTAAAAATAATTTAAAAATAGATATAGATAATTTGGACTTAATCAGAATTTAGAATTTTTGTGCTTCAAAGAACATTAACAAAAAAGTAACCAACAAAATGGGAGAAAACACTTGTAAATCATTTATCTGCATAAAGAAGTTAAATCCAGAATATATTTTTTAAAAGTCTCTTACAATTCAATGAAAGACAACCAAATTTTGAAATAGGCAAAGGATATGAACAGACATTTCTCCAAAGATAATATACAAATGGCCGATAAGCACATAAAAATAAATTCAACATCATATGACAACATGCAAGTCAAAACCAAAATGAGATTCTTCACATTCACTAGCATGGCTAGAATTATTAACAGGTAACAAGCGGTGATTAGGATGTAGGGAAAGTAGAATCCTCATACACTGCAGGCAGGAATATATACGAAATGGTGCAGCCACTTTGAAAAACTGTCTGGCTATTCCTCAAAGGATTCAATATATTTACCACAAGCCCCAGAGATTCTACTCCCAGGTATACACTCAAGAAAATTAATACAAATGTTCAAACAAAAACTTGTACATGGATGTTTATAGCAGCATTATTCATAATACTCAAAAGGTAGAAACAACTCAAATATCCATCAGCTGATGAACTGGCATTACTAATTCATACAAGCACCCAAAGCCAAACACCAGAAAAATTACTGGATTGCTCTCTGCACACATGTTTACGAGGACTTCTTGTGGCATTTCTTGCACGGGGAAGGGGATTTGGTACAAAGTCAAATCCAGCCAACCTCCACATTGTCTTTTATGTTCCACACCTATGAAACATTGGGAAATTTCCTTCTTGTGATTTAAAAACACATCATAGTGTCTGAATTTTCATTACCACCAAAAACTGAGTACAACTTTAACTGTATCATGACAACCTATATTCTATCATTTATATCTGTATTCAATCTAGATACAGGCTTGATTCAATCATGATTTTGGTTAGATGATGTTACTTTGCATTTACCTGTAAGCAATTCTGCTTGAAAGAAATGGACTCTGCATACAAAGAAAGAGTCCATGTTTCACAAAGGCTGGAATTCTTCAAAACATGGCAATATCTCTTGTAGTTCAAGAGCAGCTCTAATAAGGACTGGGGTTCTAGAAAATTACCTCAGAAGCCCTGGTCATATGATTCCTACTCCGATGCTTCATGATTAAGGTAATTTGGCTCTCTTCTCATGTCTTTCCATAGTTATCCCCACTACTTTATTGCTGTAACTTTTTCTCTGTGCTCTCAGTTCATGTTCTTAAGAGAAAAAGCTCAGTTAACTATCCCTGTTCTTGCTAGGGCAAAATCTTTGGACCAAGAGCTCTTATCTGTTCCTGATCAGCCCAAAAACCTGCTTCTGCTGAGCCTTTGATAAGATCAGTCAGCTAGAGCCAGCATGGCAAGCATCATGCAATAAAGGAGATGACCGCCTCGGGGGAAGCAGTCACTTCAGGCTGCTCCCTCAGTAGATGCTGGGACACAGAGCATAACATCCTAGAACATAAACCCTCTTCTCTGAGATGACCAGACTCAAGTCTGATATCCGATATATTAAAACATGAAAGAATTTATGCATTCACAAATGGTCCATAAGTGTATAAAAATGTAACAGAGACTTTTAAAATGAAGGGGGAAAAAAAAACTTGAAACACGAAAATCTCTGCCTTAGCACCTGTGATAAGTTGTTCAAATTCTGCAAGAATTCCTTCAAGTGCTCAGGAACTCCATACCTAAAAAGCATTGTCAGACAATTCTAATACATTTTTTTTTTTTACATCTTTCAGTTCAGTTCAGTTGCTCAGTTGTGTCCGACTCTTTGCGACCCCATGAATCGCAGCACGCCAGGCCTCCCTGTCCATCACCAACTCCCGGAGTTCACTCAGACTCACGTCCATCGAGTCAGTGATGCCATCCAGCCATCTCATCCTCTGTCGTCCCCTTCTCCTCCTGCCGCCAATCCCTCCCAGCATCAGAGTCTTTTCCAATGAGTCAACTCTTCACATGAGGTGGCCAAAGTACTGGAGTTTCAGCTTTAGCATCATTCCTTCCAAAGAAATCCCAGGGCTGATCTCCTTCAGAATGGACTGGTTGGATCTCCCTGCAGTCCAAGGGACCCTCAAGAGTCTTCTCCAACACCACAGTTCAAAAGCATCAATTCTTTGGCGCTCAACCTTCTTCACAGTCCAACTCTCACATCCATACATGACTACCGGAAAAACCATAGCCTTGACTAGATGGACCTTAGTCAGCAAAGTAATGTCTCTGCTTCTGAATATGCTATCTAGGTTGGTCATAACTTTTCTTCCAAGGAGTAAGCGTCTTTTAATTTCATGGCTGCAATCACCATCTGCAGTGATTTTGGAGACCAAAAAAATAAAGTCTGACACTGTTTCCACTGTTTCCCCAACTATTTCCCAAGGAGTGATGAGACCGGATGCCATGATCTTCGTTTTCTGAATGTTGAGTTTTAAGCCAACTTTTTCACTCTCCTCTTTCACTTTCATCAAGAGGCTTTTTAGCTCCTCTTCACTTTCTGCCATAAGGGTGGTGTCATCTGCAATATCGAAGGTTATTGATATTTCTCCCGGCAATCTTGATTCCAGCTTGTGTTTCTTCCAGCCCAGCGTCTCTCATGATGTACTCTGCATAGAAGTTAAATAAGCAGGGTGACAATATACAGCCTTGACGCACTCCTTTTCCTATTTGGAACCAGTCTGTTGTTCCATGTCCAGTTCTAACTGTTGCTTTCTGACCTGCATACAGATTTCTCAAGAGGCAGGTCAGGTGGTCTGGTATTCCCATCTCTCTCAGAATTTTCCACAATTTATTGTGATCCACACAGTCAAAGGCTTTGCCATAGTCAATAAAGCAGAAATAGATGTTTTTCTGGAACGCTCTTGCTTTTTCCATGATCCAGCGGATGTTGGCAATTTGATCTCTGGTTCCTCTGCCTTTTCTAAATCCAGCTTGAACATCAGAAGTTCACGGTTCACATACTGTTGAAGTCTGGCTTGGATAATTTTGAGCATTACTTTACTAGCGTGTGAGATGAGTGCAATTGTTTGGTAGTTTGAGCATTCTTTAGGTTAGGACTAAATCTATTTTCACATAAACTCTGGCATTTGGCCTTTTTTCTGAAGCTAGAACAAATTTATTCACTCAACCAACTAAGAATCCTTCAAGTGTCTATATATCTCAAATTTCCCTTTAGCCTTCTGTAGACTAACCCCATTGAATAAACTTACATTATCCTTCCGAGGACTTGATTCCAGACGCACGATCATTCTGACTTCCTCCTAGGCACAACCTATCTTGCTCAAACCACTCTTTAAATATGTACTTGAAACTGAAAGCAATACTCATTGGATGGACAAAAACAGAACATTGTAGGCTCACTTTTAAGAACCGGTAACTAACTACATTAATCCAATATATGTCGGGAGCCACACTAGGCATTACTGACAAAACGGAGGCACGGCCCCAAGCCCCTCTCTTTGTCCCGCAGGCACGGACCCAGGATGAAGGAGTTGTGATTCCACAAGGAGTTAGTCCTTGTGATTCTGACTTGTTTTTTCCTTTCCTCAGCTGAGCTGACTGAAAAGGAATATTAAGGTGCTTATTTTTCTTGAGAGGAGCATGAGAAGGCACAAAGCCTTCTGCAGCTGTGCTCAGAAAATAATTCATAAAGTTAGTCATTGACATTTGTTCAAGGACTTTTACAAAAGAGGGTTCCAGGATGAGCACATAGGCCGCAGCTTGAGGCCACGGGAGGGATTGCTATCTGAAGCCTATTTGTGAGGAAAATGTTTATGGCAAAGGAGTTTACTCAATTTAAGGCTCAGAAATAATTTAAATAGTTAGAACTTGAAGATTTAAGGAATGTTGTAATGTTAGCACATTTTACTATAGCTTACAGAGGTTAGGAATTTTAGAGATACTATAGCTAGAATCCTTTTTAAGAGAGAGTGAGCTCAGGATGTTAGGGGCAAACAGGATTTAGAAAGATAAGAAATAAACTGAGGAATGTAGCATGAGTTACAATGTAATCACAAGTTAACTATAGGACACATAGGAAGTAAACAGTAGATGGTAAAGCTGATTCCCAGAGATTTGCTGAAGCAGGAACTCTGTTTGAAGAGCAACAGTGATTTATGGAGATAATAAATCTGGGTGAGGGGGAACTGAAAATGTCAAAGTGAAGTCACTCAGTCGTGTCCGACTCTTTGCGACCCCATGGACTGTAGAGGCTCCTCCGTCCATGGGATTTTCCAGGCAAGAGTGCTGGAGTGGATTGCCATTTCCTTCTCCAGGGTATTGTCCCGACCCAGGAATCGAACCCAGGTCTCCCGCATTGCAGGCAGACGCTTTACCGTCTGAGCCACCAATGAAGCCCTCTGACCTAATGCTTTTGTAAAAGTATACAAGAAAATCTTAAAGTTGAAATAAATAGGCAGTCCAAGAAAACTGAGAGGCTGTCTCGTTACTCGCTGACACGGTTCCTCCCTTCAGGTTGAACCCCTGGCTGCTGGAGCTGGACTCTGGCAAATACATATTTTTCAAGAACCACTTAACACTGTGATTCATATTAAGAAAATACCCAGTAAGTTTCCTGGATCTTCATTCAACACTACTAAAACATTAAATACACTCCAAAAGACCTTTTGGTGGGAGGCAACATCAGCAAAAGAACAGTTTATATTTAAAAATTCTCACAATCACATTTTCTGTTACAACTATTGTTAAAAGCAAGGGCCAAAATATTACAAAACACTAGTTTCGTCATTTAGTTATTGTGAGAGACGCCCCACCCACCCTAACAGCCTGAAAGCTTTCACTGGCCGTAGGAGACACTCAATCTAGATAAAAGGTTTCCACATATCTTTAGAGTATTGATCCATAGCACCCTGACACTCTACCCCAATAAAGAAGACTGTCTCAAAAAGAATTATGGATGTTTTACAGGATAGTTTGAATCTGCATAAGATGAACAAGAGATTAGATCTGATATACAGAGTGCCTGGAGAACTATGGCCAGAGGTTGGTAAAACTGTACAGCAGACAGTAATCAAAACCATTCCCAAGAAAAACCAATGAAAAAGGCCAACTGGTTGTCTGAGGAGGACTTACAAATAGTTGAGAAAAGAAGAGAAGTTAGAGGCAAAGGAGAAAAGGAAAGATATACCTATCTGAATGCAGAGTTCCAAAGAACAGCAAGGAGAGATAAGAAAGACTTCCTAAGTCAACAATGAAAAGAAATATAGGAAAACAATAGAATGGGAAAGACAAGCGATCTCTTTAAGAAAATAAGAGATACCAAGGGAATATTTTATGTAAATATGTGCACAATAAAGAACAGAAACAGTAGGGACCTAACAAAAGCAGAAGATATTAAGAAGAGGTGACAAGAATACACAGAAGAACTATATAAAAAAGATCTTCATGACCCAAATAACCACGATGGTGTGATCACTCACCTAGAGCCAGACATTCTGGAGTGTGAAGTTAAGGGGGCCTTAGGAAGCACTTCCCTGGTGGCTCAGACGGTAAAGCATCTGTCTACAATGTGGGAGACCCTGGTTCGATCCCTGGGTTAGGAAGATCCCCTGGAGAAGGAAATGGCAATCCACTCCAGGACTATTGCCTGGAAAATCCCACGGACAGAGGAGCCTGGTAGTCTACAGCCCATCGGGTCGCAAAGAGTCGGACACGACTGAGCGACTTCACTTCACTTCTTAGGAAGCATTATTACCAACAAAGCTAGTGGAGGTGATAGAATTCCAACTGAGCTATTTCAAATCCTCAAAGATAATGCTGTGAAAGTGCTGCACTCAATATGCCAGCAAATTTGGAAAACTCAACAGTAGCCACAGGACTGAAAAAGGTCAATCCAATCCCAAAGAAAGGTAGTGTCAAAGAATGTTCAAACTTCCGCACAACTGCGCTCATTTCACACACTAGCAAAGTAATGCTCAAAATTCTCCAAGCCAGACTTCAACAGTACATGAACCAAGAACTTCCAGATGTTCAAGGTGGATTTAGAAAAGGCAGAGGAAACAGAGATCAAATTGCCAGCATCCAATGGATCATCAAAAAAGCAAGAGAATTCCAGAAAAACTTGTAATTCTGCTTCATTGACTTAGACTTTGTGCGGACCACAACAAACTGTGGAAAATTCTTCAAGAGATAGAAATACCAGACCACCTTATCTGCCTCCTGAGAAATCTGTACGCAGGTCAAGAAGCAACAGTTAAAATCAGATATGGAACAACGAGCTGGTTCCAAATTGGGAAAGGAGTACGTCAGGCTGTATATTGTCACCCTGCTTATTTAATTTATCTGCAGAGTACATCATGAGAAATGCTGGGCTGGAGAAAATACAAGCTGAAATCAAGACTGCCGGGAGAAATATCAATAACCTCAGATATGCAGATGACACCACCCTTATGGCAGAAAGTGAAGAGGAACTAAAGAGCCTCTTGATGAAAGTGAAAGAGGAGAGTGAAAAAGCTGACTTAAAAATCAACATTCAAAAAAATAAGATCATGGCATCTGGTCCCATCACTTCATGGGAAATAGATGGGGAAATAATGGAAACAGTGACAGACTTTTTTCTCTTGGGCCCCAAAATCACTTCAGATAGTGACTGCAGCCATGAAATTAAAACACACTTGCTCCTTGAAGAAAAGCTATGACCAACCTAGACAGCACATTAAAAAGCAGAGACATTACTTTGCCAACAAAGGTCCATATGGTCAAAGTTATGATTTTTTCGGTAGTCATGTATGGATGTGAGAGTTGGACCATAAACGAGGCTGAGCACTGAAGAATGGATGCTTTTTAACTGTGGTGCTAGTGAACACTCTTGAAAGTCCCTTAAACTACAAGGAGATCAAATCAGTCCATTCTAAAGGAAATCAATCCTGAATATTCATCAGAAGGACTGATGAAGAAGCTGAAGTTCCAATACTTTTGGCCACCTGATGCAAAGGGCCAACTCATTAGAAAAGACCCTGATGCTGGGAAAGATTGAAGGCAGGAGAAGAAGGGGACGACAGAGGATAAGATGGTTGGATGGCATCACCGACTCAATGGACATGAGTTTGACCAGGCTCCAGGATATGGTGAAGGACACTGAGGCCTGGCATGTTGCAGTCCATGGGGTTGCAGTCACAGAGTTGGACACAACTGAGCGAATGAACAACAAGATGAACACAATTGTCAACAGAGTTGTACCAGCCTGGACTAAAAGAAACAATTTCAAATTGAAGAGAGTTTTTTGGACTCCTAATTGTCATTGAGAAGGAAGCAGATTGAAAAATACTACTCAGTCACAAATGGATAATTCACAGAAAAGAAGGGCTTCTTAACGGGTAAAGCCAAAAGCAGAAGAAGATAAAAGATTAGGAAATATTTCCAAGGTAATAGAAATGGGCCCTAATCAAAGAACGTGCATTGCCCTCAAAGCAGGGGACCCCAACTAATGAGCCTAGCTCGATTTCCTACTTGCTATTCACACCAGGGGGCTTCAAAGATGGCTCAGTGGTAAAGAATCTGCCTGCTAATGCAGGAGGCACAGGTTGGATCCCTGATAGGGAAGATCCCCTGGAGAAGGCAATGGCACCCCACTCCAGTACTCTTGCCTGGGAAATCCCATGGACAGAGGAGCCTGGTATGCTACAGTCCCTGGGGTCACAAAGAGTCAGACATGACTGAGCATGCACACACATCTTACCAGAGCCTGCGATGTGCCTCCCACTCCTCCTCTACGTGGTGGGAGTTCTACTGATGTTATTCTGTACCTGTCTCACCATTTTACACTGGGTTTATCTTTTCAGTTCCCAGGTCTATATCAAGAGGGACACAGTTCCTTTCATCAAGAACTGAAGTCTCATTCTCCCAACTCCTTTTTTTAATCTGGACTGTTTTGTGGCTTGTTTTGACTAACAGAATTCTAGCAGAAGTGAAATGACTCAAGAAGCCTTGTGGCTTTCACTCTTTTCCTCTTGAAACACTGCTGCTACCATGAAAAGAGCCCAGACTACTCCTAGCAGAGGCCACATGAAAGAGAACCTATTTTGCGCCCACTGAGAGCCCCAGGTAACCGCAAAGACATCTTATACTACCCAACCCTAGCCAAGCTGCCGGATGACTGAAGGCACATGAGTGACTCTAGACAGTAACATTTAAAAACAAACTGCCCAGCTGAATCTAACTCAAATAACAAAATACTGAACAAATAAATGTTGTTTTAAGCCACGACATTTTGGGATTACAAGCAATCATCCCTTAGTATAGAAGCAGGGATTGGTTTCAGGAGCCCCTTTGGATACTAAAATCCACAGATGTCAAGTCCCTTATATAAGCTAGTGTTATGCAGTTGGCCTCCAAATTCAAGGATTTTGCATGTATTGAATATTTGTTACACAGCAATAGATAACTGCTGCTGCTGCTAAGTTGCTTCAGTCGTGTCTGACCCTGTGTGACCCCATAGACTGCAGCCCACCAGGCTCCCCGTCCCTGGGATTCTCCAAGCAAGAATACTGGAATGGGTTGCCATTTCCTTCTCCAATGCATGAAAGTGAGGTTGCTCAGTCATGTCCGGCTCTTAGTGACCCCATGGACTGCAGCCTACCAGGCTCCTCCATCCATGGGATTTTCCAGGCAAGAGTACTGGAGTGGGCTGCCATTGCTTTCTCCATAGATAACTGAGAGAGGTAAATAAAATAATGATGCATCTTTATTTGATGAAATATAATCAGCAGCTCAATGGAAGCTTTTTAAAAAACACCGACCTTAGGAAAACAGTGGGAACTCATGCAGTTGACATGAACATAAAATACCATAAACCATAAATTACTACCAATATGTCCCTGATTAATGCTGAAAGATAAAGTTTCCAAAGTTAGACTACCACAGAAAAATTCCTTAAAGTCCTTTTCTAGTGCGATCCAGTCTTAACATTTTAAATGGATAAAAGTGCTATCCACTTACTTTAAATGACAACAAAATGGGTAACATTCGTGAATTATGGGCCTCTTTTTTAAGACAAGGTTTTCGATTTTCAACTTCAAATAAACTCTTAGGATACCACTGGTATTACTGAAACTAAAAAGACAAATAAGAACACTGAATTGTAGGTCGTTTTAAATAGATTATTTCAACAGAGTAGAATTAATTTTTGAGGTTAAAATAAAGTGGACAGTTGCTCAATTTTAATACAGAGATTTTTTTATTGGGGAGGAAACATGTGTAGTGACAAAGCACTAGAATTCAGACAACCTGCGTCTGATCTAGTAGAACGAAGTAAAGCAAATATTTTTGACTTTGATTCCTCAGTCATGACCCACCAAACAGCTTCTAACAGCATTCTAGGAGACTCAAAGGGAATAAGAATTTCACAAAATTAATAAGCAAAAATAAAATGGTTAACTATACAGTCCCTTGAATTACTATTAATACTAATTATTACCTAATTAAAGCCACCTTGCTTTGAGTAGTTATAACTCACTAAATGTATGTTCACCTAATACTATTAACAATCCTATGAAGAAGGTACTATTACTATATTCTACCTAACAGTAAACTAAGGTATAGAGGCTAAGCAACTTTCCAAGGTTTTGCAGCTGGCCTGTCGGAGACAAAGCCAGAATCAGACACAGTGTTTCTGTTTTTAACTCTCTAGCCAAAATTTTTAAATACAACATGAGACCCTCAAGTTCCAGCACCAAACACAACACAACAATTCTGATGTCAGAGCTGTAAACAAGCAAGATTATATAGTGCCATCAGCAACAGGGCAAGAATCAGGTGATCTAAATTCGAATGCCAATTCCGCACTACCCACACCTGGATGTAAGACAATGGGCAACTTAGCAATTTAGCAGTGGAAATCAAGTAGTTTTAAATCAAGAAGAAATTAGGATGGCTGACAAATGTGAAATACATATATTTTTCAAATATTAACTTTATTTTTGAATACTAAAATATTTCAAATATTGAAAATAAGAACAGGTTTGTAAGGAAAGTTGATGATAAGGTAACACAAAAACAAATCTGGGAATGTTTTATATTTAAGTAGTGAGAGTCACTCAGTCATGTCCGACTCTCTGTGACCCCATGGACTATACACCCCATGGAATTCTCCAGACCAGAATACTGGAGTGGGTAGCCTTTCCCTTCTCCAGGGGATGTTCCCAACCCAGGGATCGAACCCAGGTCTCCCAAATTGCAGGCATATTTTTTACCAGCTGAGGCAAATGCTATTTCAAAAATCGGCATTTACATGAAAGGAAACCAACAGTAGCAAGAAAAAAACAATATGCTATAAATGTAAACTTTTACTTTGAAAAGAACAAGGGCAGCTTAAATGGAAAGATAAAAGGTCAGGTACACAATGACAAAACAGTCAACGAAAATAGATAAAGGTGTACTACCAAGTCCCCTTTAGGCCTGAATTGATCTATCCTTTGAAGAATTTTATGAACCTAAATAATCATTGTCCTCTGAATGCATCCACTTATAAAGAACAAGAATGGTTTATAATTTTATGCTACAACGAATGAGTATTTAAAGCTACTTTTGGGTTTAGAATTGCTACAGCAACCTTAAGTACTGCAGAAGAGGAAAGTGTCATGGAAACATTAACGTGATGAAAAAGTAGTCTATACTCACTGCCCTGTGGTGACCTAAATAGGAAGGAAATACAAAAAAGAATATATGTATGCATATCGCTGATTTACTTTGCTGTACAGCAGAAACTAACACTGTAAAGCGACTATAGTCCAGTGAAAATTAGTAATTGAAAAAAAGCAGTCTGGGCTAAAAAGGCAACATTGTCTTGCCCTAACAAGAGAATCAGCTACCTAATAAAAGCCAGGAAACGGAACAGAATAATAGAAAATAGCAAAACAGTCAGATGCTAAATAAACAGCATCAATGAATTGTCAGAATAAGGAAGAGCTGACAGGTTCTCTGTGTTATACCTCAAAATATTCTAAAATACCCATTTGGCAAGTTATGAGATGTCACTTCAGAATGCCTATGATTAAACAATAATCTCATTTTCCACAACATGGAATGATGGAATACTAAATACTAATTTCTAGGGAAAAAAAAAAAATTCTCCTCAAAGTACAACCATATTATCTCTAAAACCTGAAAGTTTCAGGCTAGGTGTATAGAATTTTCTTAGGTGATATTAGAGGCAAAGAATAGCTAACTAAGTCCATTCTACATTTCTACAGGGTAAGTCAAACTGTCGATGACAACCAGAATCATTTACTTAAGATAATCCTCCATGAAATTATCAGGCGATCATCAGGGAAGGAGTGTTTCTCCTTTTCTAGAATTCTTAATAAAACCAGGAGTAAAAAGAAAAGATGTAAACTCAACAAGCCAGAAAAGTGATCCTTGTATGACCACAAATTGTTACTGCTGTATTGTTACATATGCAGGAAAATTAAAGAACCAACTTCAAGAAATAGTCAGAAACAAATTACACGTGCTAAACAAATGCGATCACTAAGAAATCTGGAGTGGTACTTTTTAGAAAGATAGTTCCTTTGACGCTGCATTAATTCAGGCGCAGATAATGAACCTCTTAGCCACCTTTCTTCACCCTAAGCCAAGCCCTTGGGAAGCTGGAATCTACAAGGCAGACTCCAAGAAGGAAAGGAGCTCACGGTGGAAATGCTATCCTCACAGAGCCCAGAAAACAGCTGACGCCCCAGGAGCTTGGAAAATATCCCGTTTACCTTACTAAGAGCGCTTAGAAAGGAAGACGATCGTCCACGTGCACTATTGTTTTCCAGGTGTGTTTATTTATATGTAACTTAGGCTTTGATATCAGTACCTCGAACCTCAGGCAAACGGTGGGGAGGAGGGATGGCAGCGCCGCGTGTGGTATCCGTGCGCAACACAAGTTGAGAAAATAAAAACAAAACCCTTCTTAAAAATTACATTGTACTCGGCGCCCTCACCTCGCCTCCACACCACTGCCATCACCCCCACGCAGCTCCCCGCGGCCGCCGCCTCGGGTCCCCATGACAACCCCTCCCGAGGGCGAGCCCCCTTCTGCTGCGGCGTGCTGGCCCTCGGCCCGGCCCGGCCGCGCCGGCCTGGCAGGTGACAAGCCCGCCGGCCTGGCAGGTGACAAGTCCACCCGCTCCGGGCGCTCGCCCGCCCGGCTCCCGGGAGGCGGGCCGGGAACCCCGCAGCCTCGGGAGCCTCCACTCCCGGGCCAGGGCACGACCCTCTCCGGTCGGGGACCGGGGGGAGTCCGGCCGCATGGAGAGCTCAGGAGGGCGCACTGTGACCCCCACACGAGTGACACGGGGCCCGCAGCGGCCCCGCGCCTCGGGCTCCCGGGCTGAGTAGCGGGCGCCGTGGGCGCGAAGGAAACTTGTCGGTTTACACAAACAAGGACGCGTCACGGCGGCGGGAGATGCTGGGGACGACGCTCACCTTGAAAGGGTTGTTGAGGTCCGGGTCGGCAAACGGGTTACTGTCGAAGTCCGACATCTCGCGCTCGGCGTCACCCACCCGACCCAGGCGGCGAGAGAGAGAAGGGGCGAGGCCGCCGCCCCCTGCGCGCTCACGTCGCCGCCGCCGCCGCGCAGATCCGGGGGCGGTTCGCGAGGCCGCCCGGCAGGCCGCGCCACTGAGCATGCCCGGTGCGGCGGGCCGCCGGCGCCGCGCCGCCCTCGCGGCCCGGGTCCTCCCGGCCGCGTCCCGCGATCCGGGCTTTCGCGGCGACCTAGTAGCGACGAGGGGCTGGGGGGCGGGGCGCGAGCCGAGGTGCCCGGGGCTAAGCGCCCTGCCGAGGCTCGGCGTTTGAATGAGCGGGGCGTCTCTCTGGACGTGGTTGTATTACTGGTTTAAAATCGGCCCCTGAGGCCGAGCGTAACTTAGGGGAGAGGTCGCACGTAGCGAGTAAGAAAAAGATACACTGAGCTCACGTCTCCAGGCTAGAAAGGCAGCTCGGGACGCAGCCTACACACCTCGGGAAGGAGTGGCTGCTTCATGGGCGCAGAGGAGCGGGGAACCTGTCTCCAAAGACAACTCCCCGTGACGCCCAGTCCTCGCTGATGAATTTCACACACCCTTGACCCCACCTGGGAATCCCAGCCTTCAGGTTTCTCCGCCCCTGGGTTGCTGCCAAGTCACGGAGACCAGCCTCGATGCCACCGATCTGGACTGGCTCGGCGGAGGTTTGGGGACGAGTCAATACCAGGGTCTGGCCCTTTCTACCATCCTCCAGAATCTGCAAAATGGCTACGTCTCCGGAAATGATCGCTGGGTGGCACAGGTCCAGAGATCAAGGCCTTCAAGTTCATCTACTAGATGACAAACAGATGCTGTCTTTGTTTTCATTCAGACCTTTGGGGGCAAAATATACATCTCTGATTTCCTAGTCACTACCCAACACCAGTGGAGAAGGGCATGGCAACTCGCTCCAGTATTCTTACCTGAAGAATCCCATGGACAGAGGAGCCTTGTGGGCTAGAGTCCACGGGGTCCGAAGCGACTTAGCACGTACGCACACACCCAACACCAGAGATTACAAAAAATGAGTATGATATGAAATTTATTTGTATCATGTGTTGTCTCACCCCTTAATGAAAGGGCATCTCTGCGTTATTCCCTTCTCACCTACCTTTTGCTCTAACAGCAAAACACTTAGCAGACCAAGCTGGAAAAAGCCAAAATTATTTCACTTGGAAGGAACTAGAGTTGGTTTTCTTGGTCTTCCTGCACTATTCAAAGTCACGTAGGAAATGGCTTTTCCCCACTGTGAAAATACTAGCTAGTGACAATAAACACATTTGCTGTAATCTCTTTGTTGGGATCCAGGTTGGGATACTCCAGTGTTCTTGCCTGGAGAATCCCAGGGATGGGGGTGCCTGGTGGGCTGCCATCTCTGGGGTCGCACAGAGTCGGACACGACTGAAGCGACGCAGCAGCAGCAGCAGCAGCAGGTTGGGATATATGACAAGCTTCTAGGCAGCAGACTAGGACTGTCAACTGGTAAGTGACAACAGACCAGAATGATCATGGCAGAACTGCAAGACTACGGGCATGGGAGACAGCATGCAATCTATTGTACTTGGACTCCTATGCTCAGCAGCTCCCAGGAGTCTATAGCTCAGTGCTCAGAACATGTGGAGTTCAAATCCCAATTTTAATACAACTTGTGCTACACACTTTACCTCTCTGAGTTTGTAAAGGGTTATTTAAGACTTATTTAAAATAAGATAGAGAAAAGTGCAGTTCAGTTCAGTCGCTCAGTCGCGTCCGACTCTTTGCGACCCCATGAATCGCAGCACGCCAGGCCTCCCTGTCCATCACCAACTCCCGGAGTTCACTCAGACTCATATCCATCGAGTCAGTGATGCCATCCAGCCATCTCATCCTCGGTCGTCCCCTTCTCCTCCTGCCCCCAATCCCTCCCAGCAACAGAGTCTTCTCCAATGAGTCACCTCTTCTCCTGAGGTGGCCAAAGTACTGGAGTTTCAGCTTTAGCATCATTCCTTCCAAAGAAATCCCAGGGCTGATCTCCTTCAGAATGGACTGGTTGGATCTCCTTGCAGTCCAAGGGACTCTCAAGAGTCTTCTCCAACACCACAGTTCAAAAGCATCAATTCTTTGGCGCTCAACTTTCTTCACAGTCCAACTCTCACCATGACCACTGGAAAAACCATAGCCTTGACTAGACGGACCTTTGTTGGCAAAGTAATGTCTCTGCTTTTAAATATGCTATCTAGGTTGGTGCCTAACAAATACTGTTGAATGTGTGAAAATGCTAAGGGGGCCCAGTCCATCTTTCTTAAATACTTTTCCTCATCATGCCTGAGCATGGATTGACTTCTCTCACCACGTTGGCCCTCACTCCCTTCACCTGTCCTTCAAATGACTCAAATAATCAGCAGCTGTTTATGATGTATCTACTATGTTCCAAGACAAAGGAGATCAGCTGAGTCTGCATTTCTGGATGGAAATTTCCAACTATGCTGTGTTTGCACCTGATGATATTAGCACTTAATGCAAAATTTTACAGATTTCATTGATACAGAATCACTTGGAATATTTGTTAATGATACAGACTCCCACCTCTCTGTATCACCTATGCCTGAGATTGGCTTTACAATAGGGGCCATGGATCCGCATTTTTTAAAATTTAACTGTAGGGAAAATTGCTCTACAATGTTGTGTTGCTTTCTGCCTTACAATGCAAACCAGCCGTAGTTATACATATATCACCTCCCTCTTGGGCTTCCCTGGTGGCTCAGACTGTAAAGAATCTGCCTACAATGCGGGAGATCTGGGTTCCATTCCTGGGTTGGGAAGAATCCTTGGAGGAGAGCATGGTAATCCACGCCAGTATTCTTGCCTGGAAATCCCCATGGACAGAGGAGCCCAGTGGGCTACAGTCCATCGGGTCGCAAAGAGTCGGACACAACTGAGTGACTAAAAACAGCACAGCACCTCGCTCTTGACCTTCCCTCCCTTCTGCCTATCCTACCCCTCTCAGTCATCACAAAGCACCAGACTGGGCCTCCCTGTGTTATATAGCAACTTCTCACCAGCTATCTATTTTGCACATGGTAGTGTATATATATCGATGCTACTTTTTCCATTCATCCCACTCTTACATATTTATTCTATTTTTAAATGCCTTTACATATGACTATATTCTTTTACATAAATACATAAATGGGTTCATAGCATACTCACTAATGTTTTTAACCTTTTAAAAATTTTTTTCTTTTTTGTTTTCCTTCCTCTCTATTCTTATAATACTGTGTATCTACAAGCACACAATGTAACTCACATAATCATATGCAAACATAATACATATTCATGCAGGTATGCTTATACATAGTCATACAGAATTTTGGTATTGTCTTGAAAAAAAGGATCTTTTTTTTTTTTTTTTTGCAAATTGTTTTTCTCACTCAACAGTAGTTTTTCAGTGAGATGGGCATTGACAAAGAGACAATCTATGGTTTCTTACCCCAGTACACCACATAAATATTTGTCTCTTTTTATGTGTACTATAAAGGTGAACAGTGCTGGGAAGCATGCTGCTGCTGCTGCTAAGTCACATCAGTCGTGTCCGACTCTGTGCGACCCCATAGACGGCCTCCCACCAGGCTCCCCCATCCCTGGGATTCTCCAGGCAAGAACACTGGAGTGGGTTGCCATTTCCTTCTCCAATGCATGAAGGTGGAAAGTGAAAGTGAAGTCATTCAGTCGTGTCTGGCTCTTAGCGACCCCATGGACTGCAACCTACCAGGCTCCTCCATCTATGGGATTTTCCAGGCAAGAGTACTGGAGTGGGTTGCCATTGCCTTCTCCGGCTGGGAAGCATAGCTTAATGGAAATACCTCCAAATCAACAAGTATACATCTATTTATTCTTCCTAACAGTTACAAAATCAGTATAAAGGACTCCAGGTGATTCTGTTAGAGGTGATACAATGACCATACTTCAAGGACAATGATAAAAAGATATTCAGACATATGGTCCACAGGTGAGCGTGTTAGTACCTTTCATGAAATTTAGAATCACAGGCTATGAGAACTGAAAGAACGTTTAGCCCCTCTCAAGACCAAAGAAGAAATTCAGTTTGAACATTTAAGTCATTTGCCTCAGTTACAAAGGAAGTGAATGGAGGAACTAGAAACAGAGGTCAAATCTATCAAATCACATTTCAGACATTAAATGGATAGATTTGGTTGGTACTGTTTCATAGAGGAAGAAGAATGCTATGTGCAAGGTAGAGAGAAAACATACAGGAGGCTTTATTTGTTGGAGTAGTTCATTTTCTAGGAAGGATGGACAGGTGCTTACACACACTCAGTTGTGCTCGACACTGAAGCCCCACCAGGCTTCTCTGTCCATAGAATTTTCCAGGCAAAAATACTGGAGTGGGTTGCCATTTCCTTCTCCCGGGAATCTTCCCAACCCAGGGATCGAATCTCCCTCTCTTGTGCTTCCTGCACTGCAAGAAGATTCTTTATACCACTGCCCCACCTGATAGAGCAAATGAAGAGTCCAACTAGTTGCTCTGGCATAAATCAGCTCTGTGACCTTGATCACATCCGTTCACTTCTCTGACCTGAGTTTCCACGCTAGTCAACAAGTACTTACTGAGCACCTACTGAGTGGTGAATATTGTTATGATAGTGGAGATAAAGCAGTGAACAAGTTGTAAGGATAGGGAGGTCTGTTCCCAAGAAACTTTGTAAACCTAGAAGGCCCAGAACAGGGCTAAATGATATCTCAGGTCCTTTTATTTCCGCCCCCCCCAAACCCATGCTCCCAGCGTTGGAAGCACAGAGTCAACCAATGGACCACCAGAAAAGTCCCTCGTGTCCTTTAAACAGCTCTAACATTCTATTAAAGGGCTTCCCAGGGGCTCAATGGTAAAGAATCTGCCTGCCAATGCAGGAGACAGGAGATGCGGTTTCAGTCCCTGGGTCTGGAATGTCCCCTGAAGAAGGAAGTGGAAATCCACTCCAGTATTCTTGCCTGGGAAATCCCATAGACAAAGGAGTCTGGCAGGCTATAGTCCATAGGGTTGCAAAGCATTGGACATGGCTAAGCACACACACAACATTCTGCTAATCAGTATTCTTTTAATTTCTGTCCATGACCCTTTAATTTCTGTCCATTCTTTTAGTTTCTGTCATACTGCATCATCATACCACTTCTCCCTCAGCCTGACACATTTAACCTGTGAATCCTTTGGACAGGACTTAGTCTGAATTCCATGTTTCCTGTACTGACACCTGGAGAGTATTGAGAAGACAGGTTGGAAATTTGTATTTCCAACCTCAAAAGTTTCACTGGACTCTCAGTTCACA
Organism: Budorcas taxicolor; assembly: GCF_023091745.1. NCBI lineage: Eukaryota > Metazoa > Chordata > Mammalia > Artiodactyla > Bovidae > Budorcas > Budorcas taxicolor. The sequence goes on along the minus strand of NC_068919.1, from coordinate 9,635,586 downwards.
AATGGGTTAGAACTGAAACCCATCATCTCTTGCAGAAGACTCAGTCTCCAGCTGCGCTGCTGGGTCCCCTGCTACTGACACCAACCACGCATCCACAGGAGCATACGTGGCCTCTGTTCAGCCACTGGCTAACTTCAAGAAGGTATCAAAGGAGGTGAAGGTGCTGTGTGGTAGGCCTGATAATAGTCCCTCAAAGATGTTAACATTCTACTCATTGTCACTTTCCATGGCAAAAGGGACTTTACAAATACATTTAAGGTTAAGGACTTTAAATGGGGAGATTATACTGCATTATCCGGGTAGACCCAATGGAATCACATGAGTCCTTAAAAGTGGAAGAGGAAAGCAGGAAAACTGTCGGTTTTGAAGATGGAGAAAGGAGGTCATGAGCCAAGGCATGTGAATGGCCTCTAGCAGCTGGGGACAGCTCTCAGCCAACAGCCAAGGAAATGGAGACATCCATCCTAAAACCATGAGGATAAGTTCTGTCAACAACCTTAGTGAGCAAGGAGATGATTCTTCCTGAAAGTGTCCAGAAAGGGATTCAGCCTCAACAACACCTTGAATTATAGCCTCATGAGACCCATAGACATATTCATTCACATCACCACCCATTTTCTATCTTACAGCCTTCTAAGCTCAGCACCTAAGCTAAATTCATCCCAATCAGCTCTCTCTTATCACCATTTCTGTGATGCAAGAGGCTGAATGGTCTGAGTATCCTTAAGATAATTATATCATAGTGGCATTCTCTTATGATTTATTGCATCAAGTATTGTATAGTATGGGAACACAATAAACTTAGCAAAAATAAATGTATGTTTTGAGTCTCCATTTACCTATGACTACATGCACATACAGTCCTGGGTACTAAGAATGTCCATTTCCCACTCAGTTCTCACCTGTCAAAGTCCAACCAATCCTTCATGGTCAATTTCAAATACCATGCCCTGAACAAACCTTTACTGGCTATCCCTAATCCAGACTTGTTTCTACCTTCCCATAGTAGCTAAACAATTGTGTATCTCTGTTTCACAACTCACAATATACCATCTCCTATAGGTATAAAGTTAGTATTGATACATGCCCAGCACATATGGTAGTTATTGATATTTGGATCACATGAATATATCTGTCTGTCTCCATGATGTGAGCTTCTGAATGCAGGGAGAAATTCCATCTTTATATTATTTACAGAGTCAAGCACAGCATCTTGTTCAAAGAAGATACTCAAGAAATAATTGTGGGTTTACTGCTAAAATGTCTTAGCTTATAAAGGAGATTGCCACCTAATATCTTTGGTCAGAGTAAGTCCAAATATAAAATTAAGAGTAAGCATTTTAGTAGTCAGTACAAACAGAATAATGCAGCTACTGTGATAAAGTCTTCTGGACTGAAAATCTGAATTCTAAACAATGACTTCATAGAAAGACTGTGGAATCATTTCAACTGGTATGGACCAAAGAGATGCAAGAACTAACTGTGGTGCTCATCTTATTACCTAAAATAGCCTGAATAAGAACAGTATTGAGAAAATTATTCTCATTTTGCAGGAAAGAAAGATAGTATTGCATATATGTATACATTATGTAAGGCCTCCTCAGACAGCCATTTTGCTTTTTTGCATTTCTTTTCCATAGGGATGGTCTTGATTCCTGTCTCCTGTACAATGTCACAAACCTCCGTCCATAGTGATCCAGTCCCTTAAATCTATTTCTCACTTCTACCATATAATCATAAGGGATTTGATTTAGGTCATACCTGAATCGTCTAGTGGTTTTCCCCACATTCTTCAATTTAAGTCTGAATTTGGCAATAAGGAGTTCATGATCTGAGCCACAGTCAGCTCCCAGTCTTGTTTTTGTTGACTGTATAGAGCTTCTCCATCTTTGGCTGCAAAGAATATAATCAATCTGCTTTCAGTGTTGACCATCTGGTGATGTCCATGTGTAGAGTCTTCTCTTGTGTTGTTGGAAGAGAGTGTTTGCTATGACCAGTGTGTTCTCTTGGCAAAAACTCTGTTAGCCTTTTGCCCTGCTTCATTCTGTACTCCAAAGCCAAATTTGCCTGTTATTCCAGGTGTTTCTTGACTTCCTACTTTTGCATTCCAGTCCCCTATAATGAAAAGGACATCTTTTTTGGGTGTTAGTTCTAAAAGGTCTTGTAGGTCTTCATAGAATGGAGGCCTTACAAATAGCTGTGAAAAGAAGAGAAGCAAAAAGCAAAGGAGAAAAGGAAAGATATAAGCATCTGAGTGCAGAGTTTCAAAGAATAGCAAGGAGAGATAAGAAAGCTTTCCTCAGTGATCAATGCAAAGAAATAGAGGAAAACAACAGAATGGGAAAGACTAAAGATCTCTTCAAGAAAATTAGAGATACCAAGGGAACATTTCATGCAAAGATGGGCTTGATAAAGGACAGAAATGGTATGGACCTAACAGAAGCAGAAGATATTAAGAAGAGGTGGCAAGAATACACAGGAGAACTGTACAAAAAAGAGCTCATGACCCAGATAATCACAATGGTGTGATCACTCACCTAGAGCCAGACATCCTGGAATGGGAAGTCAAGTGGGCTTCCACTATGAACAAAGCTAATGGAGGTGATGGCATTCCAGTTGAGCTATTTCAAATCCTGAAAGATGATGCTGTGAAAGTGCTACACTCAATATGCCAGCAAATATGGAAAACTCAGCAGTGGCCACAGGACTGGAAAGGGTCAGTCTTCATTCCAGTCCCAAAGAAAGGCAATGCCAAAGAATGCTCAAACTACCACACAATTGCACTCATCTCACATGCTAGTAAAGTAATGCTCAAAATTCTCCAAGCCAGGCTTCAGCAATACATGAGCCGTGAACTTCCAGATGTTCAAGCTGGTATTAGAAAAGGCAGAGGAACCAGAGATCAAACTGCCAACATCCACTGGATCATCGAAAAAGCAAGAGACTTCCAGAGAAACATCTATTTCTGCTTTATTGACTAGGCCAAAGCCTTTGACTGTGTGGATCACAACAAACTGTGGAAAATTCTGAAAGAGATGGGAATAACAGACCACCTGACTGGCCTCTTGAGAAACCTATATGCAGGTTAGGAAGCAACAGTTAGAACTGGACATGAAACAACAGACTGGTTCCAAATAGGAAAAGGAGTACATCAAGGCTGTATATTGTCACCCTGCTTATTTAATTTATATGCAGAGTACATCATGAGAAACGCTGGGCTGGAAGAAGCACAAGCTGGAATCAAGATTGCCGGGAGAAATATCAATAACCTCAGATATGCAGATGACACCACCCTTATGGCAGAAAGTGAAGAGGAGCTAAAGAGCCTCTTGAGAAAAGTGAAAGAGGAGAGTGAAAAAGTTGGCTTAAAGCTCAACATTCAGGAAACTTAGATCATGGCATCTAGTCCCATCACTTCATAGGAAATAGTTGGGGAAACAGTGGAAACAGTGTCAGACTTTATTTTGGGGGGCTCCAAAATCACTGCAGATGGTGATTGCAGCCATGAAATTAAAAGATGCTTACTCCTTGGAAGGAAAGTTATGACCAACCTAGACAGCATATTAAAAAGCAGAGATATTACTTTGCCAACAAAGGTCCGTCTAGTCAAGGCTATGGTTTTTCCAGTGGTCATGTATGGATGTGAGAGTTGGACTATGAAGAAAGCTGAGCGCCAAAGAATTGATGCTTTTGAACTGTGGTGTTGGAGAAGACTCTTGAGAGTCCCTTGGACTGCAAGGAGACCCAACCAGTCCATTCTAAAGGAGATCAGTCCTAGGTGTTCTTTGGAAGGACTGATGCTAAAGCTGAAACTCCAATACTTTGGCCACCTGATGCGGAGAGTTGACTCATTGAAAAAGACCCTGATGCTGGGAGGGATTGGGGCAGGAGGAGAAGGGGATGACAGAGGCTGAGATGGCTGGATGGCATCACCCACTCAATGGACATGAGTTTGAGTGAACTCTGGGTGTTGGTGATGGACTGGATGGCCTGGCGTGCTGGGATTCATGGGGTCGCAAAGAGACGGACAGGACTGAGAGACTGAACTGAACTGATACGTTACGTAACATACAATGTATGTGTGCATGTGCACATGTGCTCATTCATGTCTGACTCTTTGCAACCCTATAAACGAAAGCCCGCCAGGTTGCTCTGTCCATGGGAGTCTGCAGACGAGAAAATTTGAGTGGGTTGCCATTTCCTACTCCCGGGGATCTTCCCCAGCCACCAATCGAACCCATACCTCTTACATCTCCTGCATTGGCAGGCAGGTTCTTTATTATTAGTGCCACCTGGGAAGCCCAAAGAACACATATTTGTATAACTAAACAGTAAGGAGGCATTTACCGATTATCATATTTAAAATACTATTTTTAAAAAGGAAAATAGTCTTATAGTGAAATACATAAACTATATCGTAAATTATATTCTATATAGTGTATAGTATAATATATATAGTAAATTATATAGTAATAGTAAAATATATGCATGTATACCAATACATAGTCATGTATAATAATATGTAGTAATATATATAGTAACATATAAATATAGTAAAACAGTAAAAGAAGTATTACAGTCCTGTGACTTCTTTGGACATTTGATTTGTTCTTGTGTGAACAGACAAATTTATCTAGGTACATTTTCAGAAAACTGATTTTTTTCCATGAACCATGAATTGTATAATCGTACTTGATATGACCTAAAGTCTATGCAATTACATAAAAGTCTTCAAAGCAAGGACAGTTTATAATTCTTAGACTGCAAATTAGGCATAGATTTTCAGGAGGAATTGAAAGAGGAAATAATCAGAGCAATCTAACACATTTTCTGATCTCCTGAAAGAAATACCCCAGTCTGATTATTAGGCCTTTAAGGCAAGAATAGTCGCTGTCAGGTTCTCCCTATATCTAATGCTGAGAATTTTAAGAAATCAGATTTATTTGAAATGGCTATTTTCTTCCTTGTCTCATGAGAAGAGAGGGTAGAGACAGCTAAAATTTCTTAAATGCCTGGTCTATGTCAAGCACTGAGACACTGGAGGCTCAACAGACATTTTCTCATATGCAACAGGTCTTTGGGAGGTAAATGTTATTATTTCCATTTTACAAATGAGAAAATGAAAACTCAGAGAGGTGAGTGGATCTGAAAGTTCTTTGAAGAACTATGTTGGAACTAGAGGCTTCCTATCTGGGAGTTTTTCTTTCTTGTCCTCACATGCTGCATTAAGCTTTATTGTATTGTGCAAATGAAGAAGTCCGTGTTGGTGCTTTTTGTAAGAAATGGCATAATCTTGTTGGTTCATTAAACAGGCCATCGTAACTCATGCTTTCCAGTATCCAACTACCAGATGACCAGGGGCAGGGACACAATGGCAGGGGTATGGATAACCATAGTCACAGTGTCTGAGTCCAAGAACCTGCGCTTTCACCCACCCCTCACTGGGTAACTTCCTTCATCTGCCCAATTGATGGGGCACCTGCCGTGGTTGGCCTCTCCCGTTTGTGGCCTCAGGAATTTTGATACTCTGCCTGCCTCTTGGAATGGTTTTAGGCTCTAGAGCTGAGAAAATACAGCAGTTAATGTTGTTCCTGCCATTAACGCAGACCTCTAATATTCTCCAGATGCCTTGGTCAAAACACTGGGTTTTCCTGGAGAATGGGCCTTCCAGGAAGTCTCTCATAATCTTAGAGTTTTGTTTTTTCTTTTTACAATGATTTGACAAATCACGGCTTTTTCTTCTGACCCTCTCTTTAAATTTTCACAGTCCTTCTCTCATGGAACCTGGCACACATTCCCCAAGGAGCTTGGTTACAAAACAGTAGAAAACCACACACAGTGTTGCAAGCAAACTGTCCTTTTATCCATGACCACAACTATTATCTCTGGACCTTCTCCTACCTTGAAGTATCCTCTCTGATCCAGGGTTGGTTTCAAAGGTCAAAGCATAGAGCTCTTCCTATTCTTAGTTCTGAAATCTTCTTAGTCTGAGAGCTGAGTATTAGCTCCAACTTCTCATCATTCACTCATCTAAAAAGTCCAGAAAGGCTCAGACAAGTAAAAGTCGTGCACATAACAGGAGATATGCAAAGTACCTCTATTATATCATCCCAGAACTATCTCATACTGAGCTATAGTTAAAGACACTGGAAACACTTATCTTTTAACTATCAATTTCTAATTTCTCCCTTTCCTTGGCTCCTGCAATAGTCTCTCCTGGAAACTCCTACCCAGGGTATTAATTACTCCATCCTCTGCAAAACAAGAGAACTCTGTGTATATCTTCATCATCTACAGATATTAGATGCTTTAAGATGCTACAGAAAAACCCCATGAACTTTTTGGCCAACTCAATATTACTGACTCAATGGACATGAGTTTGACCAAACTCTAGGAGATGATGATCAGAGAAGCCTGGCATGCTGCAGTCCATGGGATCTCAAAGAATCACACATGACTTAGCAACTGGACAGCAACAAAAATATTACTTTGTACTGGTACTACCAGAATCGGGTTCTATCAAAATCGGAATCTGTGAGTACATGTAGCCTGTTGGTATTCCCAGGAAGCCAGAGTGAGAGAGAGGAACAATGAAACAGACAAAGAGAGAAAGTCAGGTGAGGTGAGGTGAAGTCGCTCAGTCATGTCCGACTCTTTGCAACCCTGTGGACTGTAACCTACTAGGCTTCTCCATCCATGGGATTCTCCAGGCAAGAATACTGGAGTGGATTGCCATTTCCTTCTCCAGGGGATCTTCCCAACCCAGGGATCGAACCCAGGTTTCCCGCATTGGAGGCAGATGCTTTAACCTCTGAGCCACCAGGGAAGGCAGTAAAGGAAGAATTATTATGCAGTTTACAACTGTGAGTAACTGGGGCTGAATTCCAGTGGGAATTGGTTGGGATTTTCTGTGGGGCATTCAACACACACACACACACACACACACACACCATATGCATTCAAGTAGCTTTAAAACTGAGACAGTGGTGAGGAGCCTTTAACATGCTTGGTTACTGTCTACCACAGCTCAAGTCAGAGGTGGCCAAAGGAATATGACCTGGGCATCAACCATCCCTATAAGACCTGACACATCGTTGTCTTTTTTTAGATTATATATCCCTCCGGGGCACACACCACATCTTGATCATTCACAGCCTTGATACCCAGAACAGTATCTGGTATAATCTGAAAACTAAATGATTGCATGAATAGATGTATAAATAGGGTTAAAAAAGAAATTTCGCTCACGTGAGGTTGGCACTCACCTAACAGCTTTTCTGATCTCTTTGTATCACTTGGCTTGTTAATAACAGTTTTTACCATACCTGCTGAAGCTTTGCCAAAGGTGCTACATTTTATCATAGTACATAAAAGTTGTAGGGAAAATTTCTAAAGAGATTTTTTTTAAGAATAATGAAATTTCTAGATAAAAATTTTTTTTAAATTATTTCCCTTCCTATTGCTTGCTTTGTCACCCACTTTTCACTGTAAAGGGCAACAGGAAAAAGTGATCATGAAATAAAAACAGAAAACGTCTACTCGGTTAGGCAAGATTCCAAAGAAATTAATCACGTTTTCACAAGGGTATTAGACCAGTTTCCTGATTAAATTGTAGTTTGGTACACAAATGAATTTGAAAACTAAACTCAATGGAGATTTAGTGATGTGAGATTGTAATCAAGTCCAGTAATTTCTAAACCAGTGGAGTGAGGGTCCCAGAGCATTAGCTCAAGTTGAGAAGTTGAGAACTCAGACAGGTCTCAACACGTCAGGGTGGCCTGTAGATGGGCTCACCAGAGCACAGCTTTAAGAGGACTGAAGGAACATCTTGGGAAGAACAGTGGGAGATGTTGACAGCCAGCCTCTGGGCCTGAGACCCTGACCCCACTGGGGAGCAGAAAGTCTTCCTTTATCCTCTGACAGGCAATGTACTTGGTGGGGAAAGTGTTCTGCCCAGGGGAGGGGATGGGAGAACCCACGGCTGAGGTCTGAGAAGGAGGACAAATCTGGATACAGCAGCAGATAGAGCACTTGATTGCCTTCCCATGCAGCCCTCAGAAACTCATGCTCAATTCCTAGGGAGAGAAAATCTGTAATAGAGAGGAAACTAAATAAAGAGCTATTATCACTAGAAATGCAGCAAGATACTGAGAAGAGATAGCTCTGCGTCACATGAGGAAAGAAAGAAGCTCACTTCAGAACCAAGAACCTTGCCAATATTGGAGGAATGGAGAGAAGGGATCAGGCTGAGCAACAGGAGGGCAACGTCACGGACTTCTTAGTGGAAGAAGAGGGAGGTCAGGATGGAATGAACTACAGAGAAAAGTAGTAACATCAAGACGAGAGGGTGGAAGCCGTCAGGCCATCAGTAGGAGGCAGAGCTGAGAATAAAACCACACTTTCTGACTTCTGGGTGGCAGAATCATAAAGGAGCTCTTCCCATCCTCTATCCCTGTGACTATTCACCTCAGGCCAAACCGCACTGCCCGAGACCATCACTCCTTACTAGACAACACTGATTTCTTTTTCCTTATGTGGAAATCTTCTGGAAACTCACTTTGATTAAACATACAAATAAGACATAGTAATAAATATTTCTTAGTAATTGTCAGTTCAGTTCAGTCGCTCAGTTGTGTCTGACTCTGCGACCCCATGAATCGCAGCACGCCAGGCCTCCCTGTCCATCACCAACTCCCGGAGTTCACTCAGACTCAAAGTAAAGAAAAATTTAAGCAATAGAGCTTATTTGACTTGATTATTAAATTTAAATCATATGTAAATGCATTTCTGTGCTAAGTCACTTCAGTTGTGTCTGACTCTTTGTAACTCCATGGACTGTATCGCCAGGCTCCCCTGTCCTTGGGATTCTCCAGGCAAGAATACTGGAATGGGTTGCCATGCTCTCCTCCAGGGTATTTTCCTGACCCAGGGATTGAACCTGTGTCTCTTATGTCTCCTGCCCTGGGAGGCGGGTTCTCTACCACTAGCACCACCTGGGAAGCCCTCATATGTAAATACATATCTTTAATTATATAAGCAATTGATAGTTATTAGAAGAAAGGTTCTGAATTACCCTATCTGCTTGCATAGATTTAAAAAATATATAAATTTGAAGTGACATTATGGTTCATTATCCCACCAAGAAATAAAAATATTATTTGAGAACATAGAAATGAAGTCATTTAGCATGCATGCATATAAAACTGAAGTTAAATGGTTAAATCAACAATGTTAAATCCATGCAAGGACTATTACATAACCATCAAAATGTTTGCTTTAAATGTGTAATAACATGAAAAAACAAGTATAATAATGAGTGGGGGAAAGGTGAGATATTATTGAATATTAAGTGTAGAGATACAGCTTCATTTTTACAACCTAAAATTGAAAGATAGATGAGACATGGACTATTTCTTCCTTTACTTTACTTTCTATTTATTCAATAACTATCCATTATCTTGCTAACTTGAAAACAGGTCCAGGAGAAAGAACATGACTTCAGTTCAGTTCAGTCGCTCAGTCGTATCCTACTCTTTGCGACCCCATGAACCACAGCACACTAGGCCTCCCTGTCCATCACCAACTCCCAGAGTTCACCCAAACCCATGTCCATTGAGTCGGTGATGCCATTCAACCATCTCATCCTCTGTCGTCCTCTTCCCCTCCTGCCCTCAATCTTTCCCAGCATCAGGGTCTTTTCAAATGAGTCAGCTCTTCACATCAGGTGGCCAAAGTACTGGAGTTTCAGCCTCAACATCAGTCTTTGCAACGAATATTCAGGACTGAGTTCCTTTAGGATGGACTGGTTGGATCTCCTTGCAGTCCAAGGGACTCTGAAGAGTCTTCTCCAACACCACAGTTCAAAAGCATCAATTCTTCGGCGCTCAGCTTTCTTTACAGTCCAACTCTCACATCCATACATGACCACTGGAAAAACCATAGCCTTGACTAGATGGACCTTTGCTGGCAAAGTAATGTCTCTGCTTTTCAATATGCTATCTAGGTTGGTCATAACTTTCCTTCCAAGGAGTAAGCGTCTTTTAATTTCATGGCTGCAATCACGATCTGCAGTGATTTTGGAGACCCCAAAATAAAGTCTGACACTGTTTCCACTGTTTCCCCATCTATTTCCTATGAAGTGATATGACCAGATGCCATGATCTAAGTTTTCTGAATGTTGAGCTTTAAGCCAACTTTTTCACTCTCCTCTTTCACTTTTCTCAATAGGCTCTTTAGTTCCTCTTCACTTTCTGCCATAAGGGTGGTGTCCTCTGCATATCTGAGGTTATTGATATTTCTCCCGGCAATCTTGATTCCAGCTTGTGCTTCCTCTAGCCCAGCGTTTCTCATGATGTACTCTGCATAGAAGTTAAATAAGCAGGATGACAATATACAACCTTGACTTACTCCTTTTCCTATTTGGAACCAGTCTGTTGTTCCATGTCCAGATCTAACTGTTGCTTCCTAACCTGCATATAGGTTTCTCAAAAGGCAGGTCAGGTGGTCTGGTATTCCCATTTCTTTCAGAATTTTCCACAGTTTATTGTGATCCACACAGTCAAAGGCTTTTACATAGTCAATAAAGCAGAAATAGATGTTTCTCTGGAACTCTCTTGCTTTTTTGATGATCCAGGGGATGTTGGCAATTTGATCTCTGGTTCCTCTGCCTTTTCTAAAACCAGCTTGAACATCTGGAAGTTCACGGTTCACATATTGCTGAAGCCTGGCTTGGAGAATTTTGAGCTTTACTTTACTAGCGTGTGAGATGAGTACAATTGTGCAGTAGTTTGAGCATTCTTTGGCATCACCTTTCTTTGGGATTGGAATGTAAACTGACCTTTTCCAGTCCTGTGGCCACTGCTGTTTTCCATATTTGCTGGCATATTGAGTGTAGCACTTTCACAGCATCATGTTTCAGGATTTGAAATAGCTCAACTGGAATGCCATCACCTCCACTAGCTTTGTTCGTAGTGATGCTTTCTAAGGCCCACTTGACTTCCCATTCCAGGATGTCTGGCTCTAGGTGAGTGATCACACCATCGTGATTATCTGGGTCATGAAGATCTTTTCTGTACAGTTCTCCTGTGTATTCTTGCCACCTCTTCTTAATATCTTCTGCTTCTGTTAGGTCCCTACCATTTCTGTCCTTTATCAAGCCCATGTTTGCATGATATGTTCCCTTGGTATCTCTAATTTTCTTGAAGAGATCTCTAGTCTTTCCCATTCTGTTGTTTTCCTCTATCTTTGCATTGATCACTAAGGAAGGTTTTCTTCCTTTCTTTTTTTTTTTTTTTTTTGAGGAGGGTTTTCTTATCTCTCCTTGCTATCCTTTGGAACTCTGCATTCAAATGCTTAAGTATGTAAAAAATCCCAAATCTTCACAGGGCCCAGATTAGACAAAATTACTTTACAGATCTGGAATAACTGTTTTGAATAAACTAACTTTCTGCCTTAGTTTGAAAATCACTTTTTTCCCCCCTGAATTGTCTGGAGCAAATATGTGAAAGATTGGAGCACATGTGTGCCTGGCAGTTATCCTGTTGAAAGGAGGCCCTCAGTAAACATTTATTGATGGCATGCGAAGTCCCTACCGCCTACCCTTTCCCAAAACTTAATCACTCTACTCTGTGTGAAGCAAAAGAATGTTCAGAAGTTTAATCAGCCTTAGCAAGGAGACTCCCTATGTATCATCCTTTTTCTTACCAGTATTATTTGCCTGTGAATATCTTAGGACCAGACATTGATACTGGCATTCATTATATTTTATATTTTTAGTTAGTTTTTTGTCAATAGATACAAAAAGTCTTCTGGAAAGTGACCTACATCATAACCAATAGGACTGTCTTTGTTTAGGGGCAAGCTGGCCATATCAGAGAGATCAGCCATGTGATTTGAGTCACAGAGTATCCATTGACCTGGAGACTGAGTTCAACCACAGAAGCAAAAAACCAATCAATTATGCCTATGGAATAAAGTTCCAATAAAACTCTGGACACCAAAACGCAAGCAATCTTCCCCGGCAGTACTCCCTGCATATTGTCAGATGTCAGTGCTGGGAGGTTAATGAGTCATCACTCCAGGGGACAGCACAGCAAGAGCTTTGTGTCTGGAGCTCTTCCAAACTGTGCCTATGAATCTCTTCCTTTTGCTGGTTTTTATCTGTGTCATTTCCCTGTAATAAATCATAATCATGAGTATAATAAGTTTCAGTGAGTTCTGTGAATTGTTCTAAGGAGTGATCAAACCTGAGGATGATTTTAGGAACCCCTCAGACTTTCAGTTGGCATCAGAACTGAGCACAGTCTTAAGGACTGTGCTCCAAAACTCTACGGCTTCGGCAACTCCAGGCATGTGGGTAATATGCAAACAAATGGGCGTGACTGGGCTTGGCCCCCGGGTTGGCCAACCCCCCATTAAAATATCTGTACAACATAAGTTCTGCACGTGTGTTTTGCTGTAAGGCATGTATAATGTATGTGTGTGTTGAGTTGCTCAGTCATGTCTGACTCCCCATGACCCCATGCACTGCAGCCCACCAGGTCTCCCTGTCCATGGGATTCTCCAGGCAAGAATACTGGAGTGGGTTGCCATTTCCTTCTCTATGTATAATATATAATTGTGTCCAAACAAGTACAATCTTCTACCAAGCAAAGTAAAATCTGTAATTGTCAAAATTTGCTAGATATTTTATGTATACACAGAGTAACTGAACTGCAACATTTTTGTGACAGAACTCATGCTGAAAACAAAATTATATATATACATATGTATATATATGTATATATATAAGTATGTGTGTTTCCCTCTTTCCTACCCATCTCCAATTAGATTTTTTTAATGTTTATGCTTTTGAAGAATTATAATGCTTTGTAAATCAAACTAAGTTTCCCACGGTGCTATTGTAGTAGGGAAATAACCCCCTCAGCATGTGTTTAGAAGAGCACAATAGGAATCCTGACGTGCCAAAAAAGCACAGAAAACAGTGGGTTCGTAACAGTCTTCACTGTTCTAGAATTTTCCTGGGAAACAGGAAGAATTTGTACCTTTGGTCCATAAACAAAGAGATGCCAAACAACATCTGTTTTTAACATACACACATTTGTCTCCATGACTTGGTCAAATATCCCTTCATTCTAGTCAAGGAAAAAAAAATCCTATGGGAAACAGACCACATTCATTTTTAAACTGGTTTTCTTTTGGCATGGGCCTTCCCTGAGAGCTCAGTTGGTAAAGAATCTGCCTGCAATACAGGGGACCTGGGTTCAATTCCTGGGTCAGGAAGATCCCCTGGAGAAGGGAAAGGCTACCCACTCGAGTATTCTGGCCTGTAGAAGTTGCAAAGAGTCAGACACGACTGAGCAACTTTCACTTCCTTTAGCATAATTCAACTATCTGTTCTTGTCATATTCTTTCTCAATATTAGACATTTTTGAGAAGATAATAAGCTCATTATTTTATTATTAATAATTAACCATGAATAATAGGAAAAGACCCTGATGCTGGGAAAGACTGAAGGCAAAAGGAGAAGGGGGTGACAGAGGATGAAATGGTTAGATAGTATCACCAATTCAAAGGACATGAATTTGTCCTTTACAAACTCGGGGTGATAGTAGAGGACAGAGGAGCCTGGTGTGCCAAAGTCCATGGGGTCATAAAGAGCTGCACACAAGTTAGTGCCCGAACCACACAGCAACAAAACTTAGTTTTTCATTGAATTTTCTGTGGTTAGTATTTAGTACCAAACTAGTACAACTTCTATTAAAAAGCAGAGATATTACTCTGCCAACAAAGGTCAGTCTAGTCAAGGCTATGGTTTTTCCAGTGGCCATGTACAGATGGGAGAGTTGGACTGTGAAGAAAGCTGAGTGCCAAAGAATTGATGCTTTTGAACTGTGGTGTTGGAGAAGACTCTTGAGAGTCCCTTGGACTGCAGGGAGATCCAACCAGTCCATCCTAAAGGAGATCAGTCCTCAATCAATGTTCATTGGAAGGACTGATGCTAAAGCTGAAACTCCAGTACTTTGGCCACCTGATGTGAAGAGCTGACTCATTGGAAAAGACCCTGATGCTGGGAGAGATTGGGGGCAGGAGGAGAAGGGGACAACAGAGGATGAGATGGCTGGATGGCATCACCGACTCGATGCACATGAGTTTGGGTGAACTCCGGGAGGTGGTGATGGATAGGGAGGCCTGGCATGCTGTGAGTCATGGGGTCACAGAGTCGGACACAACTGAGCGACTGAACTGAACTGAACTGAGTACAATTTAATTGCTGAGATATCCTACTGGCTTGACTGACTCTATGAGATGGACCTGCTGTAACTAAAAGGTCTACTGGCTAGATAATCAGTCTCATCTGTATGATGTCAGAATATCTCCCAACATTGACCAATTTCATCCTTTTGGGATATTGGCAGGGAAGATGTCTCACATTGGCAATATAGTGTCTATTTACACTCAGCTCTTGTTTGGTGTATGACAAATACTCTCTACCTAGCCAAGATGTCCATTCAATTTTCTGGCAACTACCACCAAGCTGACTTCAGAGAAGAGGACGCACTGGGGGAGGACTCACATTCCTCCACCACTCTGTTTCAGCAGTGAACACAGGCTTATTCCTAATATCTCACAACATGATTTCCTGTGAGGAAATAACTGAATAAAAAGGCACTCACCTCTCAGAAACAATTCTTTTTGAATTAGTAGAGAGTTTCCCCCTTAACTCTGTAGTGGCCTCATCCTAGAAAGACAACTCAATTTAGTTGCTAAGTTGCTAAGTCACTTCAGTCATGTCCAACTTTGTTTAGATTGCTAACTAAAAATTAATATCTAAAATCAGAAATATCTGCATTTGATTCAGTGTGCCCTTAAGAACATGGCTAGGAACTTTTCTACAGTGAAGTTATTTTAAAAATTCATCAGAGTAGCCACAACCAGGACAAAGAAGAGAGAGGTTGCAAGTTCAAGGACAAATTCCAGTCTTCAAGAATGTAGAGACTACTCACCACTATCACAAATGGTTTTCCAGTTTCAACAATTTCCCTAAGGCACCACTTACACTGGTGTGTGATTGTAATCTGGCTCAGTCTTGACTGGTTGAATTCTCTGATGGTTTAGTTTATCAGTAAGTTATACAGAGTCCAAAGTCCAGAAACCCCAGTTACAGTGAAGAACATGTATATGTTCTTTGATTTCAAACAGTACTTCTTTTCTAACAATGTATTATCTATTAATAATTTATTCTGCTATAGAAATGTTCATAAACATACCTCCACCATAGAGATGGATGAAAATACAGATACATTGATATTGTATGGCTTATTCCAACAACATGTGTGTGAATGAAACAGAAATGTTGTGAAGTATAAGCTACTGACTATTAAGCATTGTATTAGGAGAGCTATCACAGTAGTGGCCTATGTAAAGCCCTAGATGTGGCCTAGTTTATCTACGAAAGAGTGACTTTCACCAAAATATGTCTATTTTACTAGTATTTATAAAGAACAAGCTTAAAGACCAAAAACACATGACTTTTGTAAACAGAATTTACATATTGTTTTTCTTTTTTCTAATTTATTGTCTATGTTTTTTATTAATTCTATTTTTTACATTTACCTTTCAACTTTTTCCTAGATTCTTGGGATGAATGCCTATTTATCTTTAAAAAAACTTTTAATGATAAAGGCATTTATATCTACAAATTGGCCTCTAAATGTAGGAACCACTCTGATGTGTTTTAAGTGTATTATGGTCATTATCATTAATATCCAAATGATCTGTAGTTTCCTAGATATCCCTTGCACATGCATTGGAAGAATTAATGTACACCACAGCAAATATAATCAATAATATTTTTATAACTTTGTATGGTAACTAGACTTATCATGGTGATCATTTTATAATATATAAAAATATTGAATCACTGTGTTGTACGCTTGAAACTAATATAATTTTGTAAGTAGGTCCTACTTTATTAGAAGAAAAATGAACAGATCCTAAAAGATCTTCAGGACTTCATAAAGCATACCAACATGTGCATAAGGAAAGTCTCAGAAGGAGAGGAAAGAGGCAGAGAGAATGAAAAAGCAAAAACAAACCAAATGTGATGATAGCATTAATGCACCCTTCCGAGATGTGCAATGGATTCCATGTAGGATAAATTAAAAGCGATCTAAACCTAGATACGTCATAGGCAAACTGTCAAAAGACAAAGAGAGAATCCTGAAAACAGCAAGAGAAAAATGACTCACAAGTACAAGGGATACACTATAAAATTTATAGCTGACTCCTCATCAGAAACTACGGAGGCCAGAAGGCAGTAGAATAACAGAGTCGAAGTGACGAAAGATTGTCAACCAAGAATTCCATATCCAAGGAGAAATTTAAAAATAAAGAGAAATTCAAACATTGCCAATTTTAAAAAATGCAAAATAGCAAATTTCTCATTAGCAAACCTGCCCTACAAATCAAACTACAGAGGGGTCCATGCTGAAATGAAAGGATACTGACAGGCATGTGTGTGTGTGTGTGCTCAGTCGTGTATGACTCTTTGCTACCCCATGGACTGTAGCCCACCAGGCTCTTCTGTCTGTGGAATTTTCCAGGCAAAGAATACTGGAGTAGGTTGCCATTTCCTCCTCCAGGGGATCTTCCCAACCCAGGGATCGAACCTGCATCTCCTGCTTTGGCAGGCAGATTCTGTACCACTACACCATCTGAGAAGCCCAAGGACACTGGACGGTAACACAAATTTACTCCAAAAAATCAAAAGCACTAATAATAGTTATTACATAAGTAAACATTAAAGATTATATATATTGTTTTTGTTTATAGCTCTTTTTCTCTCCTTAATCAAAAGACAGTTGCATAAAGCGATAATTATAAAATTGTATTCATAGGCTTATAATGTATAAATATGTATACACACATATTGTATAACAATAATAGCACAAAGGAGCTATACTGAAACAAAGTTTTTGTATATTACTAAAATTAAGTTGCTATTGATCTAAACTTAATTGGTACAAGTTAGTATACTAATTGTAATTTCCTGGGCAAACACTAAGAAAGTAACTCAAAAAAAGATATGGTAAGAGAAACAGTAAGACAAAGGCATGAAATGATGCTCATCTTTAGTCATTCAGTTCAGTTCAGTTCAGTCGCTCAGTCGTGTCCGACTCTTTGCAACCCCATGAACCGCAGCACACCAGGCCTCCCATCACCAACTCCCATAGTTTACCCAAACTTATGTCCATTGAGTCAGTGATGCCATCTAACCATCTCATCCTTTGTCGTCCCCTTCTCCTCCTGCCCTCAATCTTTCCAACATCGGAGTCTTTTCAAATGAGTCAGCTCTTTGCATCAGGTGGCCAAAATATTGGAGTTTCATTTTCAACATCAGTCCTTCCAATGAACTCCCAGGACTGAGTTCCTTTAGGATGGACTGGTTGGATCTCCTTGCAGTCCAAGGGGCTCTCAAGAGTCTTCTCCAACACCACAGTTCAAAAGTATCAATTCTTCTGCGCTCAACTTTCTTTATAGCCCAACTCTCACATCCATACATGACCACTGGAAAAACCATAGCCTTGACTCTTTAGTCATTAGGGAAATACAAATCAAAACCACAATGAGATCCTGCTCCAGACACACTAGTATGGCTCTAATTTAAAAGATGGACAATAATCAGTAATGATGAGGATGTGGAGAAATTGGAACCTTCAAATATTGCTGGTGGGATTGTAAAATGGTACAGCTTCCTTAGAAAAAATTTTGGCAGTTCTTCAAAGGACTAAACCTGGAGTTACTATGAAAGCCAGAAATTTCACTCATAGGTATATAAGCATGATTATTGAAAACATAGATGCATGCAAAAACTTGTACATGAATGTGCATAGCAGCCTGGTGTGCTGCAGTCCACGGGGTCACAGAGTCAGACATGACTTAGCAACTGAACAACAACAGAAACAAGGAAATAAAATTGAATGAAGTTTGTAAAATTTTCCACCATCACAAACTCTACGTATTGCTTATATATGAAGCTATTTAACAACCTCGTATAGAATAAGGAGTTAGTGAATGGAAGATGCGGAAACCAGAAGGTAAGAGGTAGAATGGAAGAAAGCAGAACAGAAGATGAATGATCACTAGAGGGGTGGTAAGTGAAGAAATGGAGGCGAAAAAAAAAGATGCCCAGATGCTTCTTTATCATAATGTCAGTGTCCCACAGTCTTTTTTCCCCTCCCCTAAGAGATATTTCTACATATGAAAAGTGGAAACAGAATTAAAATGATGAAACTAACATGCTCAATAGCTCTGCAGCTGTTTTTCTTCCATTCTGGCGTTAACTTATATGAGATATATTCTCAGTTTTTTATTTCTGTTTAAACAAAAAACTCTGACTATGACAGATATGAAGATTCTCTGTCCAGATTACCCCTCAAGAAAGGACTTTTTACCTGGCAGTGGGGAGTATAGCTAGCAGGCGGCCTCTAGCCAGGAGCTTTTTCCTGAGTGCTGCTTTCCTGAAGCCTCCGGTTTCCTTAGGGCAGCCTACATATGATGACTGACTGAAGTAGGGAATATAAAGTCTTCACCATTGGGGGTCCTAGTCTCCCAGAGTTCCATACCAGGTAGGATGAAGTTTTTGGACCTATATAATATAGTTCTCTGCTTTTTTCCTTCCAAGGAGTAAGCGTCTTTTAATTTCATGGCTGCAGTCACCATCTGCAGTGATTTTGCAGCCCCCCAAAAATAAAGTCTGACACTGCTTCCACTGTTTCCCCATCTATTTCCCATGCAGTGATGGGACCAGATGCCATGATCTTCGTTTTCTGAATGTTGAGCTTTAAGCCTACTTTTTCACTCTCCTCTTTCACTTTCGTCAAGAGGCTTTTTAGTTCCTCTTCACTTTCTGCCATAAGGGTGGTGTCACTGAGCGACTGAACTGAACTGGATATAGTTCTCCTCTCTCTGTCCTGTCTTGTATCCTTCCTTGCTTTTCACAAATATTGCACCTAATAAAACAAATTGCTTCCAAAGTTCTGCCTCACTATTTGCTCCTAGAGAGCCTTATTTGTGATAGAGTCGTTTTGTTTTACGTCGGTACATGACAGAAAAGAGAGAAGGCCCTAAATCCTCTGTTCAACAAAGAAAATACACAAGTATTTATGTATTCTTGAAACCAGGGATGGCACTTTAAGTATTTATTACTAGGCAACACATTATTAATAAGACAACCAGTTTATAACCTGTTAAGGATTGCTTTCACAGGCCATAGAAACAATCTTGACTCCAGATATCTAACAGGAATTGGCAGCTAAGGAATTCAGAAAACCACTGCCCAGTCCAGCTTCCTGTTTTTGTAAATAAAGTTTTATTGGAACACAGTTACATCCATTCATTTGGCTGTTTCCATGAGCAGAATTGAGTAGTCACAACAATGACCATGTGACCTGGAAACGTCAAATATTAACTCTCTGGACCTTTAAGAAAATATTCTTTTGATGGAAATAACTTCTAAAAGGATGATTTTACAGGTAAGATACTATCTGCTTTTCTCTTCAGCTGTAGAAAGAGGGAGTAGTTACAAATGCCTCCAGGTTTTTAAAGGCAACACCTAGGATTCCACTAACTGGCACTGAGGAGAAAAAGGAAATCTCAAGAAGCCCAGAACAATATGGAGAGAACAGGGCAAAATAGGATTATTAGCAAATGAAACAAGGAGTGCATACTATTTTGAAGCTACACTGATCAGAAGCTGAAAGCATGCAAAGGGTTTTAGGTGTCTCAGGGCCAAGTCTGAGAAGACTGGGTTTGGAAATAGAATGACAAAAAGGAAATCAGTGGACTGTGATTTGATCTGTCATAAATTTTACCAAAAATCAAAATGAGGGGGGAGGAGCAATGTAGGGTAGAAAGTTAAGAGGTGCAAACTATTAGGTTTCAAATAAGCTACAAGGATATATTGTACAACACGGGAAATGCAGCCAATAACTATGAATGGAGTATAACATCTAAAATGGTAAATCACAATATTGTACACCTGTAACTTGGGTAGTATTGTATATCAACTGTACTTCAATAAAAGCTAACAAGCAAAACAAGCTGAAAGGAAAGGGGAACAGCCCAAACAAAAGATGTGACTGAGTGAGCAAGACCTTCTGGTGACTTCTTTCAGATCCTCTTTGGGATGGGTGAAGGGGAAGACACACGGTAAGGACTTCTCTGGGTCCAGGGGTTCCCTGATAAAGGAACCCTAGGGAAAGTTCCCTGCTCCTTCCCATCAGTACCTGGAAACAGGCTACAGTTCACCCAGACTCCATGTCTGAGCTCCCCAGGTTCTGAGATTCTTGCTGCTCCACATTTACCAAGCCCTTCCCTGTTCTGCTCTTTAGCACAGGGCCTATAAATTTTCAGTGTATAGCCCACTTAGGCTCTTTACCAGGGCCATGTTTAATTGGAAGAGAAACTCAGGGCATGCAGCGTGTTCTGAAATCTCTTTTCCAGCCTCTGTTTCTTTCACTTAATTGCTCCTCTTTTTAGGTCTCCCGGGCTCCCTTCTCACCTTAGGGCCTAAGTCATTCTGTGCTCCCTCAATTACTCTTTGTAGAAACAAGCAAAAAATAGATGCATCATTCATTTATTAATTTTCTTCAACTAATAGTTATTACAAGCCAGTTACAGCTTGGCCATTGATACAAGACCGTTGAATATTTTAAAGCCATATACATAGCTGTTCCTACCAGCTTTCTTGTGTCTTCCAGAAACAACTGAGCTTTTATTCTGGGCAAAACAGATTACCAAATACCAGTCTTAAAGGCATGTGTTTTCCGTGAAAAGGGGTTAGAAACTGTGTGTAGTCATCAATTTGACATGTGATCTGTGTCTCTTCAGTCACATGTCACATTTCCCTGGCATTGTTCCCTTTTGCTCTTTATGAAAGTGCTTATTTACTGTTTATAATGCTCTCACTTTTTAATGTTATACCTTCTCTTTCCAAAACCTATTTATATACCACTAAATCAAGCTGTGATAAGACAGCACTTTTCATTTGATTCCAATTCTATGTAATAATTTCTTATTCGAAACAACAATTATTTTATCAGGAAGAAGCAGCTGCAAACACAGCAATTCCTCTGAACTGCCATTAACAGAATGTTTCCTGCTGTCAAGCCAGGTGTTTAGCTCTAAATGCTGAGCTTTCTGGAGCTGAGACTGGCCGCTCTCCTCCGAGATGGAGGTGCAGCCCCTCTGCCAGGCTTGCTAACCCTGGAGACAGGGTCCTCTTCCCCTCACTCCTTGCCTTTTAACCCTATTTTCCCGGGCCCTCCTGCCCCCACTCCCTCAGGAAGTTCTCAGAAGCCAGCTGTATTATCTGAGTTCAGCGGTTCACATCTGTCGTTCCAGAGAATTCAGTCTTACAAAAAGTCATAGAGACACAAATGACCTCATCTATAAAACAGAAACAGACATAGAGAACAGACTTGTGCTTGCCAAGGGAGGTGGGGGTGGGGGAGGGAAGGATTAGAGTTTGGAATTAGCAGATACGAAACCATTATATATTGAATGGATGAGCAACAAGGTCCTACTCTGTTGCACAGGGAGCCATATTCAATATCCTGTGATAAACCATAATGGAAAAGAATACTTAAAAGACTGTATTCATATACAGAACTGAATCACACAGCTATGCAGCAGAAACTAACAGCACTGTAAATCAATGATACATCCAAAAACTTTTAAATCATAGAGGGTTAAACTCATTAATGCACAAGTGTCCACAGCTTCTTTCTCTCCACAAGCTAAATAGAATTCTGGAGCTGTTCATTCTCTAGGCATTTTTCCACTTACCTTTCTTTCGGGCCTATTAGAAAGATGGAGGCAGGGAAGGACATTCAGAGCTGCTGACATGGGGTCGTGGTGGAAGGTCTTGGTTGGGAGCTGGGAGTGCAGGGGACAGAGTTTTCTGGGCCAGCTGCTTGAGAATGGCCGAGGTATACACAGAGGATTTTTTCAGTACACTGGCTGTGACTGCTCAAAGCTGAGAATTATGGTTATACGATAGAAGGCAAATGTCTTGAACTAGGGCAGGACACAGAGATGAGTGGGAGCGTGAAAATGCTTTCATCTTTTAGAGAGTCATTGAAGATCCATCCAACTGAAATGTGTGTCTGTTTTTTCTTTCTTAAAGCACACTGGATCTATTCTAAGTATTTTGGAATATTTAGAATCCTTTAGAAAATCATATCCCTGGAGGAGGGCATGGCAACCCAGTATTCTTGCCTGGAGAATCCCCATGGACAGAGGAGCCTGACGGGCTACAGATCATGGGGTCACAAAGAGTCAGATACGACTGAGCAACTACTCACAGCATAGCACAGAAAATAATATACCTTGTGACAGAGAAATATTTATTGGAAGCTCAACAATTCCTTTAATTTCTCTTTTTCTTTTGTTAGATTCAAGTTAGATTAAGTTTAATAAGTTAAAATTAAGTTTAATATGAGTGATTTTTGAACTTTAATCTCTGTGCAATACTATTATGTGAATTCCTACAGTAAGTGTGAAGATAAACTAATTTTTCTTTTAAAATGTGAGAAAAATGCCAATATGATAATAATGTTTAGTTCTGGAAGGCAGGAATATGGAGGATTATTATTTTGTCTTTGTGCTTGTCTCAGTCCATTTGGGCTGCTATCACAAGACACCACAGATTGGTAGCTTATTTTTTGCAGTCCTGGGGTCTAGAAATCCAAGATTAAGGCATCAGCATGGCCACCTTCTGATAGGAACACTCTGGTTCACACCTTCTGGCTGTGTCCTCACTTGGTGAAAGAAGCTAGGGATCTCTCCAGTGTCTCTTTTATAAGGACACTAATCCTATTCCTTTTTTTAAAAATTGAAGTGTAATTGATTTACAATGTTGTGTTAATTTCTGCTATATAGCAAAGTAGTTCAGTTATATATATATGTACATACATATATATACACACACTTTGTTTTTAAAAAGTATTCTTTTCCATTATGGTTTGTCTCAGGATACTGAACATAGTTCCCTGGGCTGTTCAGCAGAACCTTGCTATTCATCCATTCCATACACAGTAACTTACATCTGCTTACATCCACTAACCCCAAACTCCCACTGCATCCCACCCACAACCCACTCTCCTTTGGCAACCACAAATCTCTTCTCTATGTTTGTGACTCATTTATAGATAGGTTCACTTGTCTCGTGTTTTAGATCCTACATATAAGTAATGCTGCTGCTGCTAAGTCACTTCAGTCGTGTCCGACTCTGTGTGACCCCATAGACAGCAGCCCACCAGGCTCCCCGTCCCTGGGATTCTCCAGGCAAGAACACTGGAGTGGGTTGTCACTTCCTTCTCCAATGCATGAAAGTGAAAAGTGAAAGTGAAGTCGCTCACTCGTGTCCGACTCTTAGTGACCCTATGGACTGCAGCCTACCAGGCTCCTCCATCCATGGGATTTTCCAGGCAAGAGTACTGGAGTGGGATGCCATTGCTTTCTCCAACATATATCATATGATATTTGTCTTATCTTTCTGATTTGGTTCACTTAGCATAGTAATCTCTAGTTGCACAGACACTAATCCTGTCATGGTCTAAACATCACCCTAAGGCCTCACCTCTTAACACCTCACTCAAGCATCAGGATTTCAACATATGAAGTTTGGGGGAGGACACAAACATTCAGGCCATACCAGTGCTTCTATATATTTTCTAAATTTCAAGAAATTAAATTAATCAATTAAAATGACAGGAATACCCAACATTACTATTATACATTCCTTCTCTGTTAATATTTTGTTTATTTATTCCATGGAACTTTTATGATGGTAATAGCAAAGCATTATGTTTTGACACAGAACTCTTCAATCAAAGATGGTTTTTACAGACATACATTTAAAAAGTGTCACTGATTCCAAAATAAATATTTATTCATGTAAAGACTGGCATATACAAATATAAAGATAGAGCACCAATAATTGTTGTATCTAAGAAATAGACTCTGAGGAGTGCAACCTCAGTCCAGGATAAAGGGAACTGAAATGTCAAGGGATTTCAGAACTCCTATGAAAAATACCCCAGCAATCAAATAAATGACTAATAGTAAATAACAGAATCAAATATCTAACTAATAACATATACAAGCAAATTTTTCATGCCTCAGGACTCCACTGTATAAACTAGAGATAGTGATTTCCTTTTTTCGGCTAAATAACATCAGGAGGTAAAGACAGTGCTGCCTGGCAAAATTCTGGTTCTCAAAGAGAACTCAACAACAATGCAGGGGTGGGTGGGGGGTGGAGGTTACCAGCACCATCACTTTGAGATTTGTATCAGATGTGGTTCAGAATCTACCCTCTTCCATGAATTAATGATCTAAAAGTTCAATATATTCCTTTCAAGACATAAAGTTAATGAATATAAAAGGCAATGTAAAAAACATAAAAATTAACCCGCTTAGTTTTTTCTTTCATATCCTCATCCAGCCACCTTTTACTTTTTCTTTCCCTCTTCCTTTAAAAAAAAAAAATGGTTTCTCTTATTCTTCCATTGTTTCCCTTGTATACTCATTTATTCTTGACTTTTCTCAACTCCTCTCTCTCTTAAGTAAGCGTACACTTTTTTTTTCTGATTTTCTTTTACCTATTCATCTCTGTAGAAAACTATACTGAAATTACACTGAACTAGTTTAAATGGAACGGCTCTGTAACTTTTTTTTTTTTTTTTTGGCTACAGGAGACGTTTCCTGGAAAACCATTCACATCAAAAGTCTTGATGGAAAACTGATTCTCGTGTCGGCTTCCCCGTTCCCCCTCCTCCTAGATGACGTGCAGATGGAACCATGGCTCGTCCTCCTCACGCCTCTGCAGACCCAGTACCTCCGGCCTGCCTGCCGGTCCGCCCCCCACCTCCAGAGCCGCACGCTGCTCTCCGGGAGCCGCTCTAGCTCCCTCAGCTTACTCTCCTTCAGTCTCTGCTTTCACTTCCTTCCATTCTTCACAGCCGAAAGCTATGGCCCTTTGCAGCTCTGTTGACAGCACCTCAGTAGCTCCCCATTGTGTGAAACGTTGAAGTTCAAATAGCTAACCTTCTGTAAGCCTCATTTTTCTTGAAGTCATGGTCTGATCCCCTATACGAAGCAATTTCAGCCCCCCCGAAACTGATACTGTGCGATTAATAGATGTATGCCTTTGTTCACACTTTGCCCTCTGCTGGACACTGATTCATCTTTTAAGATTAGGTTTAAAAGAATACATTTTTAAAATGTCTAATCTCACTGGAAGCTGGGGAAGTAAAAACTTTATTTTTTGCCTGCACCACCTAGCATGTGGAATATTTGTCTCCCAACCAGGGATACAACCCACACCCTCTGCAGTAGAAACTCAGGAGTCCCACACTGAACCACCAGAGAAGTCTCTGAAATTTTAAAAAAATAAATCTTTCCCTTATTTGGCAATCAAAATACTCCAAGATATTAAGATTTAAATATTCTACTTCTGGTTACCAGTTCTGTATATAAGGAACTTGGAAGTTGCTGCTCCATCCTAAGAACAAATAAAAAGTCTGAACTGGCTGAAAAATCCACAGTCCTCTTTGGATCTGTGAAAGAATAGGACACAGAGAATACCAGAGCCCCCAAGATTGGAGAGACAGACAGGAAAATACAGAAAATGGTGGCTTACCAGAGTAGAGACTCATAAGTAGAAACTGCCAGGGGGACCAGTGCCAGCGTCAGTTCAGTTCAGTTCAGTCACTCAATTGTGTCCAACTCTGCGACCCCATGGACTACAGCACGGCAGGCCTCCCTGTCCATCACCAGCTCCCAGAGCCTACTCAGACTCATGTCCATCAAGTCAATGATGTCATCCAACCACCTCATCCTCTATTGTCCCCTTCTCCTCCCACCTTCGATCTTTCCCAGCATCAGGGTCTTATCCAATGAGTCAGTTCTTCGCATCAGGTGGCCAGAGTAGTTGGAGTTTCAGCTTCAACATCAGTCCTTTTAATGAACACCCAGGACTGATCTCTTTAGGATGGACTGGTTGGATCTCCTTGCAGTCCAAGGGACTCTCAAGAGTCTTCTCCAACATCATAGTTCAAAAGCATCAATTCTTCGGTGCTCAGCTTTCCTCACAGTCCGACTCTCACATCCATACATGATTACTGGAAAAACCATAGCCTTAACTAGATGGACCTTTGTCGGCAAAGTAATGTCCCTGCTTTTTAATATGCTGCCAAGGTTTGTCATAGCTTTTCTTCCAAGGATCAAGTGTCTTAACTTCACGGCTGCAGTCACCATCTGCAGTGATTTTGGAGCCCCCAAAAATAAAATCTGTCAATGTTTCCATT
This sequence comes from Budorcas taxicolor, assembly GCF_023091745.1. Taxonomy (NCBI): domain Eukaryota; kingdom Metazoa; phylum Chordata; class Mammalia; order Artiodactyla; family Bovidae; genus Budorcas; species Budorcas taxicolor. Next base: position 9,609,211 of record NC_068919.1, on the reverse strand, counting down.
GTTTCCCTGTCTATTTGCCATGAAGTGATGGAACTGGATGCCATGATCTGACTTTTCTGAATATTGAGTTTTAAGCCAACTTTTTCACTCTTCTCTTTCACTTTCATCAAGAGGCTCTTCAGTTCTTCGCTTTCTGCCATAAGGGTGGTGTCATTTGTTTATCTGAGGTTGTTGATATTTCTCCCAGTAATCTTGATTCCAGCTTGTGCTTCCTCCAGCCAGCATTTTGCATGATGTACTCTGCATAGAAGTTAAATAACAGAGTGACAATATACAGCCTTGATGTACTCCTGTCCCGATTTGGAACCAGTCTGTTCTTCCATGTCCAGTTCTAACTTGCTTCTTGACCTGCATACAAATTTCTCAGGAGGCAGGTAACCTGGTCTGGTATTCCTGTCTCTTGAAGAATTTTCCACAGTTTGTTGTGATCCATGCAGTCAAAGGCTTTGGCATAGTCAATAAAGCAGATGTTTTTCTGGAATTCTCTTGCTTTTTCAATGATCCAGTGGATGCTGGCAATTTGATATCTGGTTCCACCGCCTTTCTATATCCAGCTTGAACATCTGGAAGTTCATGGTTCACGTACTGTTGAAGCCTGCCTTGGAGAATTTTGAGCATTACTTTGCTAGCATGTGAGATGAGTACAATTGTGCAATAGTTTGAACATTCTTTGGCATTGCCTTTCTTTGTAACTGGAATGAAAACTGACCTTTTCCAGTCCTGTGGCCACTGCTGAGTTTTCCAAATTTGCTGGCATATTGAGTGCAGCACTTTCACAGCATCATCTTTCAGAATTTGAAATAGCTCTACTGGAATGCCATGGTAGTGATGCTTCCTAAGGCCTGCTTGACTTCACATTCCAGGATGTCTGGCTCCAGGTGAGTGATCACACCATCATGATTATCTGGGTCATGAAGATCTTTTTTGTATAGTTCTGTGTATTCTTGCCACCTCTTCTTAATATCTTCTGCTTCTGTTAGATCCATACTATTTCTGTCCTTTATTATGCCCATCTTTGCATGAAATGTTCCTTTGGTGTCTCTAATTTTCTTGAAGAGATCTCTAGTCTTTTCCATTCTATTGTTTTCCTCTATTTCTTTGCATTGATCACTGAGGAAGGCTTTCTTATCTCTGCTTGCTATTTTTTGGAACTCTGGATTCAGATGGGTATATCTTTCCTTTTCTCCTTTGCCTTTCACTTCTCTTCTTTTCTCAGCTATTTGTAAGGCCTCCTCAGACAACCATTTTACCTTTTTGTGTTTCTTTTTCTTGGGGATGGTCTTGATCACTGCTTCCTGTACGGTGTCACCAACACTCAGTAGACACCTTGGACTACAGTGTCCTTAGTTCTTCAGGCACTCCGTCTATCAGATCTAATCCCTTGAATCTCTTTCTCACTTCCACTGTATAACCGTAAGAGATTTGATATAGATCATACCTGGATGGTCTAGTGGTTTTTCCTACTTTCTTCAATTTAAGCCTGAATATAGAGTTCATGATCTGAGCCCCAGTCAGCTCCCAGTCTTGTTTTTGCTGTCTGTATAGAGTTTCTCCACCTTTGGCTGCAAAGAATATAATCAATCTGATTTCGGTGTTGACCATCTGGTGATGTCCATGTGTAGAGTTTTCTCTTGTGTTGTTGGAAGAAGGTGTTTGCTATGACCAGTGCATTATCTTGGCAAAACTCTGCTAACCTTTGCCCTGTTTCATTCTGTACTCTAAGGCCAATTTGCCAATTACTCCAGGTGTTTCTTGACTTCCTACTTTTGCATTCCAGTCCCCTATAAGGAAAAGGCCATCTGTTTTGGGTGTTAGTTCTAGAAGGTCTTGTAGGTCTTCATAGAACTGTTCAACTTCAGCTTCTTCAGCATTACTGGTCTGGGCATAGAGTTGGATTACTGTGATATTGAATGGCTCACCTTGGAAACCAACTGAGATCATTCTGTCATTTTTGAGATTGCATCCAAGTACTGGATTTTGGACTCTTTTGTTGACCATGATGGCTACTCCATTTCTTCTAAGGGATTCTTACCCACAGTATTAGATGTAATGGTCATCTGAGTTACATTCACCCATTCCAGTCCATATTTGTTCACTGATTCCTAAAATGTCGATGTTCACTCTTGCCGTCTTCTGTTTGACCACTTCCAATTTGCCTTGATTCATGGACCTAACATTCCAAGTTCCTATGCAGTATTGCTCTGTACAGCATCAGGCTTTACTTCCATCGCCAGTCACATCCACAACTGGTACTGTTTTTGCTTTGGCTCTGTCTCTTCATTCTTTCTGGAGTTATTTCTCCATTGATCTCCAGTAGCAATTGGGCACCTATTGACCTGGGTAGTTCATCTTTCAGTATTCAGTATTCTTGCCTTGAGAACTCCATGAACAGTGCCAGTGTAGGAAAATCTGAATGTAATTAACAAATTGCTGAAGACACAAAGAGGACGAGTCTGAGAGTTAAAAACTCCAGAATGACCCAGGCATTGGGGAGCCTCCATACTTTTCCCTCTAAGAGCTCGATGAGGTAGATTCTCACAATGATAATCAGAGAAAAATCCCCTCGTACTTTTGGCAGAGGAGAGGGAAAGGAATCAGTTTGTAATGCCAGAGAACTCTGTTCTTAACAAGGTCTGTCCTCAGGAGAAACTAACTAGAGCCTATCCCAATGGGGTTACAAAGACTCATAGGATGAAACAACAAAAACCTGATGATATTATCAGAGCCCAACTGACCTGGAAAAAGGGATATCGCCAGCTCCAACCCACTTTCACCATTTTGTTCCATTTAAAAGGGAAGAAAAAGACTGAGAAACACTTGTGAAGCTCACAGTCCAGAGATATCTGCTCAATAAAAGACTGAGCTTCCCAGTTGATCCTAGTGATAAAGAACCCTCCTGCCAATGCAGGAGACATAAGAAATGCAGGTTCAATCCCTGGGTCAGGAAGATCCCCTGGAAAAGGGAATGACTACCACTCCAGTATTCTTGCCTGGAGAATTTCATGGACAGAGGAGCCTGGTGGGCTACAGTTTATGGAGTCGCAAAGAGTCCAAACCAACTGAAGCAACTGAGCACACACCCAATCGTAGGAATGAATACAGAACGCTCCTCCTCTCCTACATTTCACCACCACATCACTAAAGGCCTCCTTACATGTCTTGCTCAGTTATCAAGAATAAAAAAATTCAAGGCATATCAAAAGGCAAAAAACACAATTTAAAGACATTAGAACAAAATCAAAGTGAGACATGGCAAAGATGTTGGGGTTATTAGAACAGGAATTTAGAAAAACTGTACATTTAGGGCCCTTGATTTTAACATGTAAGAACAGATTAGCAAAGTAAGCAGAGAGATGAAACTCCTAAGAAAGAACCAAACAGAAATGTTAAAGGTGAAAAACACTGCAAGAGAAATGAAGACTGCCTTTGATGAGTTTATTTGTAGACTGGACATAGCTGAGGAAAGAATCTCTGAGTTTGAGGATATCTTCAACAGAAACCTCCGAAATTGAAAAGCAAACAGAGAAGAGACTGATAAAGCAGAACAGAACATGTAAGGGCTGCGGGGCAACAGATGCAACATACACTCAGCAGCAACACCAGAAGGAGCAGAAGAAAGAAGTAGAAGAAATATTAGAAGAAATGATGACTGAGAATTTCCCCAAAATTAACGTCAGACAACAAACCACGCATCTGAGAACCTCAGAGAATACCAAGCAGGATAAATGCCTAAAAAACTATATATATGCATGTCAGTCACAGTCAAACCACAAAGAATACTTGAACTCAATAATAAGAAAACAGACATCTAGACAATGGGAAGTTACTCAGCACTAAAAAGAAATGAGCTTTCAAGTCATCAGAAGAAATGCATATCACTAAGTGAAAGAAACCAATTTGAAAGGGCTGCATATGGTATGATTCCAACTACGGTCCACAGGGCCTACAAAGGGTCGGACACAACTGAGCGGCTGAGCACACATCCTCTAAATTGGGCTTCCCTGGTGGCTCAGCAGTAAAGAATCTGCCTGCAATGCAAGAGACGCAGGTTCGATCCCTGGGTGGGGAAGATCCCCTGGAGAAGGAAATGGCAACCCACTCCAGTATTCTTGCCTGGAGAGTTCCTGGGCTGTAGTCCACTGGTGGGCAACTGTCCATGGAGTTGCAAAGAGTCAGACATGACTGAGTGACTAAACAACAACAAATCCTCTAAATTACACTCACATGTTCTCAGAGCTATTCTGACATTGTAATAAAAATAGCTTACTATTAAACATCTGAAGTTTTATTTTCTTAAAGTATTTATTGCTCAATTAGTTTAACTGCTGGAGCTAATCACCACTTGATTTGCATTGTAATCTGGTTAATTGTTGTCCTGAAGTTTTCCTCCCAGGGGCATGACTTTTGCTAGTGTCATTATTTATTTCTCAATACCCCTGGAAATAAATTAACCAATGATTAACATCTGGAAATCCTAATGTTCTCTTTGGCAAATGATAGTTTCCTCACTGCTAAACCTCAGAGAAACCATCTCAGAAAGATCTTTACTTGCTGCTACGCTCTCTCTGTTACTCCCTGCTTCTCTAAAAGCTCTTGTCACTGTGATGGAGCAAGTTTATTTAGTATCCTATTCCATACCAAATATAGGCATAGAATACAGGCAAACACAGGCACAGAATCTGAACTGTTAAGGTTGGGTGCTGTAGGCGAGTTAAGTCAGCCTGCGTTATGGGTTTGGGTTGCTGCGGTTTATGGGGCAACTGAGAATCTAGGTATGGCCCGGCCTCTCATCTTGACATTTTATTCAGGAGTATTCAGCCACTGGGAAGACTGGATTCAAATGATATTTGTTCCACATGAGAATTATTTCTCTTGAAAGCTTGTTCACTGATCTTAAATTTAGATTTTTTTTTTTCAGGAATTACTTTTGGGAAATTTCCTGTGGGGTCTGTTCCAGGACAAACATAAGATGGAGTAGGGTGGGGGCAGCTAGTCAGCTCTAGACTGTTCTAAAGGGGGCTCAGGACCCAACGATACTGTGTGTGAATACAAATCCCCTGGGAAGAGTCTTCTCTGATTGTCCCTTTGGGGCAAAGAGAGATGGGAAAAAATGTGTTTACTCCAGGCTGGAGAAACTAACTCTTGGCATGGCAACAATGAGCAGCTCAAATCTCCCTTCTTCAGTAAGGTTTATTCTAATTATAGTCTGTCTTCTTTACTTCTTTTTTCTTAAATTTTTTATGTATGTTATTCTTCTGGCCACTGGGTCTTCGTTGCTGTACAAGGGCTTTCTCTGGTTACAGTGGGCGGGGTCTACTCTTCCTGGCTTTACACGGGCTTCTCAACGCCCTGGCTCCTCTTGCTCTGGAGCACACCTTGCATACTTCAGTACTTGCCCTGTGTGGGCTCCAGAGCACAGGCTAAGCCGCTGTGGTGCCTGGGCTTAGTGGTGCTGTGGCCTGTGGAATCCTCCCGGATCAGGGATTGAACACATGGCCCCTGCATTGGCAGGCAGATTCTCATCTACTGTGCCATCAGGGAAGTCCTCTTTACTTCTTCAAATGCAAAGCAGTGCTGTCTAATACAATGTTCTGCCTTTAGGACTTGCTTCATAATTTCCCGCTGGAAAATGAAAATGTAGGGCCGTTTGCTTTAAAAGGGCTTCCCTGATAACTCAGTTGGTAAAGAATCTGCCTGCAAGGCAGGAGACACCTGTTCCATTCCTGTTTCGGGAAGATCCTCTGGAGAAGAGATAGGCTACCCACTCCAGTATTCTTGGGCTTCCCTTGTGGCTCAGCTGGTAAAGAATCCGCCTGTAATGCAGGAGACCTGGGTTTGATCCCTGGGTTAGGAAGATCCCCTGGAGAAGGGAAAGGCTACCTACTCTAGTATTCTGACCTGGAGAAGTCCATGGGCTTGCAAAGAGTTGGACACAGAAGAAAAGTTATGACCAACCTAGATAGCATATTGAAAAGCAGAGACATCACTTTGCCAGCAAAAGTCCGTCTAGTCAAGGCTATGGTTTTTCCAGTGGTCATGTATGGATGTGAGAGTTGGACTGCAAAGAAAGCTGAGCGCTGAATAATTGATGCTTTTGAACTGTGGTGTTGGAGAAGACTCTTGAGAGTCCCTTGGACTGCAAGAAGATCCAACCAGTCCATTCTGAAGGAGATCAGTCTTGGGTGTTCTTTGGCAGATGTGATGCTAAAGCTGAAACTCCAGTACTTTGGCCACCTGACGCGAAGAGTTGACTCACTGGAAAAGACTCTGATGCTGGGAGGGATTGGGGGCAGGAGGAGAAGGGGATGACAGAGGATGAGATGGCTGGATGGCATCACTGACTAGATGGATGTGAGTCCGAGTGAACTCCGGGAGTTGGTGATGGACAGGGAGCACTGGTGTGCTGCAATTCATGGGGTAGCAAAGAGTCGGACACGACTGAGCGACTGAACTGAACTGAACTAAACTGAGCGACTTTCACTGTGCTTTAAAATTGTTAAGAATTTCAAAACAGCAACAGCAAAGGATTAAACCAAACATGGGCCCTTCAAAGCTTGGGGCCCTGTGCAAGCCCATGAAGCTGGTCCCATCTGTCACAATGGAACCGTTGAATATGGTAGCCATGGGCCATATATGGCCTTTATAATGTAATATTGCTAATGCAATCGTGGAGCTGAATTAAAGCTAAAACTTTAATTAACTATAGTTTAAATAACCACATGTGTCTCATGGGTACCATATTTGATAGCACAACACCTAATAGATTATAAATTATTTGGGGAAAATTACTTAATCGCATTGCTATTTAAGTTTTGTCACCTGTAAAATTGATGTAATAATATTACCTACCTCACAGGTTTATTTTGAGAATTAAGTAGGTTAATTCATCTAGAGCTCTTACAAAAGTGTGTGGCATGTAATAACTATTAGCTCTAACAATATTTACTATTATTAACTTATCCAATATATCTTTCAAAGTGTTGCCTTGTTCAGTCCCTAAGTCATGTCTGAATCTTTGCAACCCCATAAACTGCAGCACACCAGGCTCCTCTGTCCTCCACTGTCTCCTGCAGTTTGCTCGAATTCATGTTCATTGAGTTAGTGATGCTGTCTAACCATCTCATTCTCTGGTGCCCCCTTCGCCTTTTGCCGTCAATCTTTCCCGGCATTAGGATCTTTTCCAATGAATCAACTCTTCAAGAATGTGGCCTAAGTATTTCCTAGCCTAGAGTAAATCCAATAAATCACAGTCATCTTATTACCCTTGGCTAAGACTGGTTCAGCGCTGGCTGTAAGCTGAGGTCTGCTGGGTGTTTGGGGAAAGGTAGTTGTAAATAAACAAATAATAGTTGGTAAATATATCAAATGATACAGAACTTAAAAGAGTAGTTGTAAATAAAAAGGTGGTAGTAAATAAACGTAAATGATAGGTTGTAAATAAGTCAGATGATACAGAATTTGACAGAGTAAGAACTAAAAGCTCCCCAAAACGCAGTTAACACTTTACCTTATAATATGTGTTAGAGTGCTAGATAAAATACAGGCTGTCCCATTAAATTTGAATTTCAGATAAACAATGAATAATCTTTTCATATAAATATGTCACAAATATTGCATGAAATATACTAAAAAGTTGTTCATTTATGATCTGAAATTCAATTTTAATCCCATGTCTGTATTTTTATTTGCTAAATTTCCCAAGCTTAGATATACAGATTCCCAAACTAATTATATTGTCATTTCTCTGAACTCAGCCAGGCTGGGTTAATTTATAGTCCATGTAAGATTTGACAGAGAAATTGTCTCACTCTCTCTTATGGGTGTTGTTCCAAGAACTAGGGGTTGGAGTTCAAGCTCAAGGCATTTCACCTCTCGGGCCTCGGGCGGTTTGCTTCTAAAATGGTTGTCTTGATCCAACAGGTTGCCCTGGAGGTTTTCAATAATACAGAGGTGGCTCAGTGGTAAAGAATCTGCCTGCCAATGCAGGAGATGTGAGTTCGATCCCTGGGTTGGGAAGATCCCCTGGAGGAGGAAATGGCAACCCACTCCAGTACACTTGCCTGGAGAATCCCACGGACAGAGGGGCCTGGCCGGCTACAGTCTGTGGGGTCACAAAGAGTCGGACAAGACTGAGTGACTGAGTATAGCACAGCACGGAGATTACAGCAGGAGCAATAGAATCAGACCTTCTAGATGGGAATCATCAGGGTTACCTGCAAGGTGAGCTTTAGAAAGATGCTTAACCACCAGGTGCTCTGATTTCTCCATCTGTAAGAAGGGGAAATAATTAAAACCCATATCTCTTAGGCTGCTGTGAAAATTAAATCAGTTAACGTACTTAAAGTCCCTAGAACTTTAAGTTTGACACATAGGAAGTGCTCCATAAACGTAACCTCTCACTGCTATTCCAGCTCCGGTTTTCATCGTCTCTTCAATCTTTAACAAGCATCCCAAGGCTCAGAGACTTACGTCAGATCTGGTTAAGGAAAAACGCTACCTAGAGGAACACTGGGTATGAGATAACTTTTAAATTACATATCTGCTTAGAAATGAATCTACTACTAGTATTTCAGATTACATTAAAAGTATTTGTTTTGAAATTATAGATTCTAAAGTATTGCTACTGAAAATTGGAATAGGTTATACTTTTTTTTTTTCAAAGTCACTCAGTTGTGAGGGACTCTTTGGGACTCCATGGACTACACAGTCTGTGGAACTCTCCAGGCCAGAATACTGGCATGGGTAGCTGTTCCCATTTCCAGTGCATCTTCCCAACCCAGGGATTGAACCTAGCTCTCCTGCATTGCAGGTAGAGTCTTTACCAGCTGAGCCACAAGGGAAGACCAAGAATACTGGAGTGGGTAGCCTATCCCTTCTCCAGTGGATCTTCCCAACCCAGGAATCGAACTGGGGTCTCTTGCATTGCAGGCAGATTCTTTACCAACTGAGCTGTCAGGGAAGCCCAGGTTATACTTTACAGGCATGCAAACTTGCCATTGGCCTTAATAAGGGAATTCTCATCAGAACCTGTTTTTTTACCCAGAAAATGGGCACATTTTGCAATGCAAGTTACTACAGAGAAGACTGAATCTTCAGTGATGGAAGAATTATGCAAATAAATGTATTTAAGGAATGAACAGTGTTTATATGTTTATTTTTCTAGTTAGAAGAGCTACAATTCATTTATTTAACCTTGGGAAAAATCACATATCAGGACTCAAAATTTTTGTATGATCAGTAGTTTAGAAAGGCTGCAGCCTTTTGTTTGCTTTTCAATAGTTCAGATTTCAAGGTTATAAATTCAGCTTTCATTTTCCTTTTATTGGAGTTGGTTCATTTTCTGTAGAGGTTTAATTTGTTGCCAGAGCATCATCACAAATTTGAATAATTATGTACTGAATGGTAGGGTAGAACTGAAATTGGGGTTGATTGAGAGGGTTGGAAACAGAGCAGACTTTTTCCTGCCATAGGAATTACAGATCCCTACGCAGCAAAACACTGCTCGGCACAAGCAAGCATTTTCAATGAATTTAATCTGTTTTGTGAGAAACAGAAAAAAAAAAAAAAAAAAAAAACAACTTCCAACAGCAACTCAACTTCACTTATAATTGAGGGTAGCAAACAAAAACTACACCAAGACACCATTTTAAAAAATCTATCGGGGCTTCCCTGGTGGTCCAGTGGATAAGAATCCTCCTGCCAGTGCAGGGGACACAGGTTCAATCCCTGGCCCGGGAAGATCCCACATGCTGCAGAGCAATTAAACCTGTGCTCCACAGCTACTGAGCCCATGCCTCAGAGCCTGGGAGCCGCGGCTGTTTCAGCGACACACCTAGAGCCTGCGCTCCACAAGAGACGCCACCACAGTGAGAAGCCCAAGCAGTGCAACGAAGAGTAGCCCCTGCTCGCTTCAATTAGAGAAAGCCCCCAAGCAGCAGCAAAGGCCCAGTGCAACCAAAAAGAGACAAACAAATAATCACCAAAAATTAAAAACATAAGAGATAGACAAACAATCTGCTAGAGTGATAAAACTCTAAATATTTGACAACATATTCCATTGGCAAGGCTATGGGGAAACAAACCCTCTTGTACACAATGATGGGAGAATGAACTGTCATATACATACTGGGAGAAAAATTCAGCAACACGTATGAAAATTACAAGGCAAAAGTGCATATGACATTTGACCCACCAATTCTACTTCTGGGATATTATCCTACAGGAAGACCTACACGCATATAAAATGATAAGTGCAAAGTTACATTTCAAATTGAAATATAGTTCACATGCCCTAAAATTCACTATTTTAAAATGTACAATTCAGTGATTTCTAGTGTATTCCCAAGTTTACACAATCAGTGCCATTGTCTAATTCCAGAACATTCTCATTAGTCCTAAAATATCCTTGCACCCATTAGCAGCCACTTTCCATTCCCCCGACCCGCAGCCCCCAGCAACCATTAATGCACCTCCTGTCTTTATGGCTTTTCCTACTCTGAACATTTCATAGAAATGGAATCATACAATATGTGGCCTTTTGTGTCTGGCTTCTTTGATTTAGCGTAATGTTTGCAAGATTCATCCATGTTATACTATTATTTTTATGGCTGAACAGTATTCCATTATATGAGTATGCCACATTTTGTTTATCCATTCATCAGTTGATGATATTTGGGTTGTTTCCACTTTTTTACTATTATGAGTAATGTCTCTCTTGACATTTATGTACAAGTTTTCATGTGAATGTATACTATTGAGTGTATGCGTGGGAGTAGAATTGCTAGATCACATGTCAACTCTTACATTTAACTACAGTGTTATCTGTAATAGCAAAAACGTGTTGGAACAACCAATGTGTTCATGGATAGAGGACTAGTTAAATAAACCAGGTCACATCCACACAGCGGAATGCTGTGCATTTTTAAAAACAAGAAAACAGTCTCTATGCACTGATATGGAAGGATTCTTAAGACATGTTAACTTGAATAAAACAAGGTGCCAAAGAGTTTGTGCTCTAGCTTTAGCTTTGGTATAAGACAAACATATAAATGAACCTTGAAAAGGTACACAAAAACCTGAGAGAATTAAGGGCAAGAAGTGAGGGCATTACTTCTAATATACTTTTTAATGGTTTCCCTAGTGGCTCAGCAGTAAAAAATCTGCCTGCAATGCAGGAGCCTCAGGAGACACAAGTTCAATCCCTGGGTCAGGGAGATCCCATGGAGAGGGAATGGCAACCCACTCCAGTATTTTTGCCTGGAGAACCCCATGGACAGAGGAGCCCGGCGGGCTACAGTCCACAGGGTCACAAAGAATCGGACACGACTGAAGGAACTTAGCATGTATACCTTTTAATATTGCTTTCGGTTTTAAACCAGAACATATAATCTACTCAAAATAGACTTTTAAAAGAAATTCTGTAGAACATGCAGTGAGGAGAGTCACCATTTGGGGTGTCTCCAAATGACCAATCCAGGAGCAAGTTCTTTCCAGTAAGGAAGAGGGAGAGAACGGACCTTTGGTAGGTGAAAACAACTCCCGCCACAAGCTTTGTAGGGAGTGTAGCATAGTCGGCAAGAGTTCTGGATAGGGTAACAGAAGCCACACTTTGAATCCAGGCCCGACAGCTTACTAGTTATGTGACCTTGGAAACTAAAACTCCCTAAGCATCAGATTTCTCATCTGTAAATGAAAAAGCAGTTAATGACAGAAAATTATGCTTATAAAGCACCTGGCACAGAAGAGGGGCTCAATGAATCACTGTCATTTTACCTATGATTTGTGAGAGATTTAGTAATTTTAAAAAAAGATTTTTTTCCTGCTGTTCGTTAGCAAGATGTATTGGAGAAAGAAAAAAAATATATCACTGATAAAAGCTCATGAGATTATAAATTTATTTTTCAGTTTCATTCATATATAAGGAATACAGTGGTCAGTAATATTGTTTTCAAATGTGAGATGAAATAGAGCTGTATTATAGTATTTACTTTTTCTGCAACACCTTTGATACGTGGACTGAAGAATTTAACAGGTGTTAAATCAAACCCCATTCCCTCTCAATTCACCTGCCCAAATAAAGTAGAAATGGACATATTCCCCACAGGTTTGAGAGTGAGATTTGGTCTTTTGAGAAGCCATAAAACAAGTCTTGAGGGATCACAACATTCTAGATTAAAATAAATGTGGGAAAGGGGGGATTTCTAATTTTTTTGATGGAAGTGAGGGCAAATAGTGGAGTTGCCAATAATGTGAATTCTACTTTTTCTATTAGGAAGTTTTAAAAGGAGGAAAAACTGAGATATGTGATAAATTCAGGTTATACTGAGTTTTCACACTCATCTCAACCCAATGAGTTTACTAGTCAAATGACTTGCCTTTTCTGTGATATTTTCACCTCTACCGCTCTCCTTTATAGATTTACTTCATATGAATTCATTTCTGAAAATGAAAGAGGACAGAATAAAAAGTGAAAGTTAAAGTAATGACAAAATTTTGGTATTTTCATTGGATTTTAACTTATCATAAGCCAGATTTAATTTTCTCTTCTGAGATAGTGATGACTACCGTGGTTATTTTTATTAAAGTCAGAATTACTCTTAGGTTTTCCAAACTAGAGTAGACTCAAATGCTTGAGACTTCGAATGCTTGAAATCATCTTCACACGGTTACCCCCTCCCATCTTTCCACCTCCCTCACCCCTGGCCCATGACCACCGACTTCAAGTGCCGGGACATTCACTCTTTATCAAGAAAAGCCAGTCCTGCTAAGGCAGCCAGGAAACGTATCTATCAGATGTGTCTCTTCCACTCTCAAAGCGCCACACACTAATCCGAATTCTCTACTGTAGTCATGCAGAAAAAGCTTAATCCTTTTTCTTCCTGGAAGCCTTTTAAATTATTTAGAGACATACAGTTATTACGTCACCCAATGCCTTATCTCCTGTAGACCAAACATACCTAGTCCCTTTAAATATTTTTTTTAAAATTTTCAATTGGAAATAAAAAGGTTATGCTATGTTTAAAAACCACTGATGCAGTGTGAGTGTGAGTGTGTGTGTGTGTGTGTGTGTGTGTGTGGTGTGTGGTGTGTTACTCTGATGACCAAAATCTTTATTCTTCAATGGCTTCTCCAAGAAATCAGAATTTTTGACGGTCGTTGGCCTAAGCTGCCTAGCAAGTTTACTAGAGCCTCACCAAATTGAGTTGCCTGTGGACTGGAAGTCTGGAACCAATGTTAATCATTCCATGGGCAATTAAAGCAAGAGGGTCGTGCAGCAAAGGCATCTTACTTACAAAAAAGAAGCCTCAGCCTTCATGCCCCTATCCTCAGCCTTGTCAAGAGAACAAAATATTGCTTGTCAGTCAGACCTGTCTAATGTCTTAGCAACACAGAAAGAACCCAGGAAATCCAAATACTGCCATTTGATTTTTCGTGATTTGATTGAAACCATGATTCAGTAAATTACTTTTTTGAGGGTTCTTCTCTTTCGGTTTGTTTAAAGCTGAGGACTAAATGTAGCAATAAAAATTTAAATTACTTTGGCTCTTGCCTGAAATGCTCAATATTCCAATCTCAGTGCTTCACTGTGGTGCCAGGGAGATAGTCGACAATGATTCTGCATTGCTGATTCACTCTACTCATTAGATTATATTGAAATGTTACGACTTTCTGGGTTCAGCGAGTTATTCCACTTTTGCCTCCAGCCATTTCAAGTAAAATTTTGCTACTACAGAGCAAAATACAAAATTATTTGGAGAAAGACTTTCTCATTGGAGATAATAATTTTAGATAGGAAATTAAGCCCTTTACTAAGTAATGTTAAATCATCAAAATTACATTTTCATGACTAATTAATCAATATCACTGCAGCTGTTTAGCTATTTTAGTATTGCTGAACTCTAGTAATTGATAGGTTTAATTGTTTTCCCTTGAGTTCAGCAGAAAAAAATTAAATGGAGTCATACATTTTTACTGTAAAATATTATCTTGTTAGGAAAAAATTCACCAAATAAAAATACATCTGGGAATATGTTTTTAATAAACATATTCCCAAATGTTATAGTTATGTTAGTACTTGCTACCTCAATTTTATACAATTCATTTACTTTAATCAAGACAAAACAAAGGTTTTCTCCAGTACAGCCCAATATAGATCTCATGTCATATATATCAGGGATTTTTCTCCTTTTGTTTTTAAGTGAATGCGTGGTCAATGTAACAGATACCAGTTCTTGGCTGAATTATTTATTTGTCTCCTCTATTAAATAAACAGGTTAAACCAATAGGCTTTTCTTACTGATTTGACTAAGGTTTCAAACATGTGAAGATAGCACATGCTCGTAGCTACCTGAATGTAATAAAAATGCTACAGTTCATCGTGAATATGATAAAAACAAACACAGCCTAGTAGAAGACGGCATTATCACCATCTCTTGATTCTTTGGCAGTGTCTTCAAATGATTTTTACCGTACTTAAAATGATCAAATTTACTTGTTCTCTCTCAGGAATTTGCCCAATTTCCCACATATCAGAAAAATGAAATATGTTAAATTGCTATTCATCCTATTTCTGTCTTTGCTCTCAAGGTACCGCCTAAATTATTCTTTTAAACATTTGTGTACTTTTCTAGGTTTATAGATCCAAATTTTTTTAACGCGTGAACTTTATGAAAGCAGGCTACTCAGTGAGAAATGAGCCTTGGGCTGTCGGGATTCTTGGCGTGATAACAGGGGTTGAGGAGTAAGGGCAGCAGAGGGAAAAGAAAACAATTAATTGGAAAAAGATTATTCAATAGAGAAGCTTTAAAATCAAAATCTTAATAGTCGCATCTAGAATTATCACTGGCGTCAGCCTAGTGTTATCATTTATGTTACACATACTTCCCTGTGGTCCAGAATGCCAATTCGGTAGGTGTGCTGCTGGGAGACACTCAAAAGGAGAAGAACTAATATTGATTGAGCACCTATAGATGACAGGCACTGCATGGATACTTTCACATTCCATACCTCATTTGATCACCACGATAATCCGCTAAAGTTGGTGTGATTATCCTCATTTTACTATTGGAGGTATTGAAGGTGAGAGTAATTAAATAACTCACCCAGAGTTCCACTCATCATGCAGTAAATAAAACTAATTGCTCTGGCAGCAACATTAGTCAGGGAGAAAGAAGGAACCAAATAAGTCAACATGAATTTGGTCTTGTCCTTTTAAATATTGACAGTAGAGTCTCATCTCGGGACTCAACAGCCCTAAGATGGTCACATGAGAGGATCTGAAGTCAAATGGTTTCCAGAAGTGAATGTCTCGCGTTCATTATCCCCAGGCTCTTGCTCTAAACCTCTTATACTAGAGGAGACATCTGTTCATTTTTATTTTTCCCATGCCACCTTCCCATGTACATCGTGATTATTTAGTAAATATTTGTTAAATTTGATTTAAAATCTTCTTACAGGAGCAACAGGAAACAGTCATTTTATAATAGTGATATAATTACAGTAGTGTCCACCCTGGGATATTTATGCTTGTCAGAGTAATTGAGGACCCAATTAGAAAGTTAAACACTGAGTAAACAAAAGAGAATTGATAATGTTTATCTAGAGCAAAACATACTTTCTAACGAAAGGGCAAAAGGAGAGAGAGGGGGAATTATAAGGCTTAAGATCAATAATTATAAGATTTTAATATTTGAAATTATAATTAGAAGAGAAACTTAAGTGTGAGCAATTAGTATCTCATGTTTTCTGTGAAAACAACTACCTCTGCTGCCTACAGCTGGAATTGCCACTTATCCCACACAAGAGCTTCTTTTACTAATTGGGTCAGATTATATTTTTAGTGCAATTTTATTCTAATGAATGTGGGCCCTTCCTATTAACCTTAACAGTCAAGAAACATGAAACAATGGGAGAATATATCAGCTGGGACTTCAAAGTAACTGTATATGCTAATGTGACAGGAATGACTGCTTGAGGACAATTTTATTATATCAATTGCAATTATGAAGGGAAAATAAAATCTTCTCAAGTATTCTTCACTCTCTCTGAGTTAATTAAATTTTATAACCTTTGCTAAACTCTTCAAACAATAGAATCTTACTAAGGCGATAGCGAATGATGGTTAAGAACTTCATTATCATCCAGAAATTCTGTGGGTTGATAGATTTAGCATGTTTCTTTGTTTTCATTGCAAGCATGATCACTAATAGCATTTATTGAAACTGTAGGGCACTCTGCTAGGTAGACAGAGACACCAAGATATATAAAATATGGTCCTTGCCCTTGAGAAATTTATAGCCTAAATGGAGCTGTTTAGATTGGTTAAAGTTGGCCCATAACAATTTATTTAATCCTCTGCATTATTATATAAAGTATTTTAGACCAATAGTCGTTCATCAGGGAGGCATATGGGTAATATTGGACTCCCACCTTAAAGTTATCTTAAGATAAATTCTACGTCCTACCTTTGCTGAGATATAAAAATTTGTTTTGAAAGATAATGCAGATGTCATTCGTTACCTTTTTTTTTTTTTTCAAAGAGAATGAAGTCCATTGATCCCAAGAAGCTGAAATACTAATCCTCTGAGCATTTTAATTGGGTGACTTGGAAAAACAGTTCGAGTCCCATCTCTGCAACTAATTGGCATAGTGACTATCACTTGCAGCTCTTTCTTACTCCAGCTGCTGTGCTAAAGGATGGGCTTTCCAAGTCTGAAACTTGAAATAAGTCCTTTATCATTGAATACAATGGCATGCTTGCATCAGTAAACTATAGTCTCACCTCCCTCTCTTCTTAAAGAAGCTAGCCAACAAATAATGCTGAAATTGTAATGCACTCTATGCCTGAATTAAAAAGCTTTCTGTATGAAAAAGAAATGTTACTTAACATTTCCATGAAATAGACATCATGTGTCAAAAGAGATCAAGTTTTTCTAACACAGAAGTAATCATCACATGTTAATATAAAGAAAAGTTTTTAGTATCATGAGATGTTTTACCTTGATTTTCAACATGACTTTGAGAAAGGTGAAGGAACAGAATTTTTTTCCTTTGCAAATTGGACATATGGAAATAAGTAATGGGGATAATTGGATAAGTATATTTCCTGGAAAAATGTTCTAAGTGTATCTTTCTGGTTTACTTCTTTTACTCGGTAATCAGGCCCTACACAATTGTCAAATTTCCTTTGTGATCACATTTAACTTTAAGTTAATGATCCATTTCCTTTATCAGTGATATTAGCGAATGACTCTTCCAACGTAACATACAGTCACGCAGACCAGCAGTTTCTGCGGGTGAAGCAGGTCACTGAGGCTTTCCAATTCACGCTGTAGTCTATCCTCAATTAGGTACTTTGAAGAAGTTGTATTTAACTTTAAGAACTTTTACAACCTTGACATCCTAGATATCTGTGCTTTCTGTTTATTCCTTTTTTCATAGAAAAGTTGAAAGAAGAAAACAATAAATACATCAGTACTCTTCACCTAGTTCACCAAATATTTACATCTTGTCACATTTTTCTTTTGATACATATATAGTTTTTTTTTTAAGTTTTTATTTTTATTTTTTCCTTCAGTTTTATTGAGATATACTGACATGCAGCAAGACTCTGCCCTCCCAGTGCAGGGAGTCGGGTTCAATTCCTGGTCAAGGAACTAGATCCCACCTGCTGCAACTAAGACCCGGCACAGCCAAATAAATAGCGAAAAAAGACCTTCATGAATATTAATACAAAAGCCTTGCTGAAAACTATACAAATAGAATTTCAGCAATGCATAAAACCATTATATATCATAATCAACCAAGGATGCTAGGCTCCTTCAATATTCAAACATCAGTCCAAATACAAACATACTTTTGAAAAGACTTTTTTTCACCCAACCCACTTGAAAATAAGTTGTAGATATCATGACATTTTACCCATAGGTGTTTCAGCATGCATCTCTGGGAAAAAGTAGGACTTTATCCCACCTATCCAAAATACCATTATGATACCTAAAAAGGTGACATTAGTGCAATAATATCATCTAGTGAACAGAGTCCATACCCTCATTCCACTAATTGTCCACAAGATATTTCTTATGTTGTTGCTTTTTGAATGCAGGATCCAATGGTGTTTTGCACTTTGCATTTGGTTTTTGCGTCTCTAATATTTTTTATCCTAAAGTAGTTCCCCTATGCATAACAGAATTTTTAAAATGTACAGGTCTATGTGTTCTGTTTTAATCTAAAAAATTATGGAGAAAAGAGTAAAGATAAATGGACCACATGTTACTTTTTCTCTTGCCAGGGCCTGAGAAGAAGCCTAACTACTGGGCCTAACTTCTTTAGCTTGGCAACTTGACTTATTTTATATCAAAAATGTTGATAAAAAGGAGAAATCCTATAATGTTTCTGTAATAACAAGAAATTGGGAATGCTAGGATTTAAAACTAGCCATGAGCACATAGATCATTAAGATTTCCCTGAATCTGCTTAACTATTAAAGACAGCGTTTGAATATTTGAGCTGGAAGAAATACAGATGCAAATTAAGTAGCTAAATTCCTTATTTAGCACTAAGGGAAGTGAATCTCAAAAAGTCTGTAATTTGTTAAGGTTACACCACCAGTTAATTGTAAAAGTGGGACTAGAAATAAAACGTCTTGATTTCCAATATCCTCATGTCCCTGATTCTCTCATCATCTTCTCTGCCATCATCTTCCATCCCTTTTATCTCCTTTCTTTTCTAATTCTTCCTTTCCTCTTTTTCCATTCTTCTTTCTATCGAGCAAACAACAACAGGTCTTTTTTAAAAACAAACTAAAAAAACAAAACCAGATCACTTCTGGGAGTTTCCTGGTGGTCTAGAGGCTGAGATTCCTGCTCCCCTCCCCGCAGGGAGCCCAGGTTCCATCCCTGGTCAGGGAAGTAGATCCCCCAAGCCTCAGCGAGGATCCCATGTGGCACAGTTAAGACTTGGTACAGTCAAATCAAAAAACCAACAAACAAAAGCCAATTCACTTTTGTTACACTTCAGCCAGATTCTCTCAATAGCAGCCCCATTGACAGCTTGGGCCGGGTGTTTCTTTGTGATGGAGCACTGACCAGGGCATTATAGGATATTTAGCAGCATCACTGGAGTCTATCCATTTGGGGCGAAAAGCACTCCTTTCTTTGTCACAATCAAAAATGTCAGATATTCGAGGGTTCAGGGGACGGGGTTGTGGGGACAGAATTATCCCCGGTTGAGAGCTACTGCCAAGTGCTTCTTACTTTGGCAGTGGTTCTTGTTGTATTTATCAACTCTGCTTTCACTACAGGTCAATATGAGTTCAAAATTTTATGGAGCTGTGATCATAGCATCAGTTCAGTTCAGTTGCTCAGTCGTATCCGACTCTTTGCAACCCCATGAATCGCAGCACGCCAGGCCTCCCTGTCCATCACCAACTCCCGGAGTTCACCCAAACTCACGTCCATCGAGTTGGTGATGCCATCCAGCCATCTCATCCTCTATCATCCCCTTTTCCTCCTGCCCCCATAGATGCAATGTTTATTCTATTTTTTCCACTTGATTTGTAGTAAGTATTTTCACTGTTGCTGTATGACACAGACATTTGTTGTTTTTATCTACCCTGCTCCCTCTTCCAGCAGCAGCAACCCCCTTTGTTGTGGAACTGTATCTCCTTTAGTCTCGTCATTTGATTCTAGGGTCCTCCCCTCAGGCACAAGTGAATCAAGCCTGACCAGTCATAATAATCCTTTTCCAAAGCCACACGGTCAGTCTCAGTGACAGGCATATCACCCAAACTGGGAGAGACAAAGCTCTTTCCTGTGAATTTGCTGCTGCTGCTAAGTTGCTTCAGTCGTGTCGGACTCTGTGCAACCCCCATAGACGGCAGCCCATCAGGCTCCTCCAGCCCCGGCATTCTCCAGGCAAGAACACTGGAGTGGGTTGCCATTTCTTTCTCCAATGCATGAAAGTGAAAAGTGAAAGTGAAGTCTAGAAGACTCTGTTTCATTTGGGTTACCAAAACTGTGACTTTGTAACATTGAAGCTCCCAGCAGCTACGTCATCAGCTTATCTGCAGTTCAAGAGAATGAAGCCAACACAGACAGAAAGCAGGGCTGAAAGACGGGAGAGAAAACCCTGATGGTATCATTTGAGTCTCTATATCCATTCACATCTAAGGGCAGTGAAATCCTTGTCAATAAATCTCTCCCACCCCAACCCCCGCCTTTCTTTTCATTCTTTTACTAAGATGGTTTGACAGGGATTCCTTCACTTGCAACAACAACAACAACAAAAAGTCCTGATTATGAAAATAGTATTCAAGTTGTGGTGCCATGATTTCCCTAACTGTTCTGCTAACATTGAACTTTAAAGTGATTTGAGATATTTTTCCATTATAAATACAGTGTTCTTTTTCAGTGCCTTTTGAATGACTTCTAGTAAATTTTCCATTAGTTTCCTCAAACATGGGCCCTTGGTTTGAATTCTGAACTGCAAAGATTTAAAATTGAATGATTTACCATCTAATTTAAGGCCATTTGGTTTTGCTTTATTCTCTTTCGCTTTTATACTTCTATTACAATCATTCCATCTGTGATTATACCAACTGTTGTGGCAGTATCTGCTCCAGCTGTATGGGCACATTTGAATGCAGTAGTGTGCTACGTCAGTGGTTTAGGAAATTTTTTATGGTACTGTGAAGGTTTATTTCTAACTCTTGTAGGACCTGCTTTATGATTTCTTTTAACTATTAACTGCAAGGCTAATATTGTTCAATTTTAAGTTTTCAAACTTTTACAGTCACTTAAGGTACAATACCATTCTATTATCCTAATGTCTGTGAAAAATGTCTGACTGTTTCACTCCTATGAAGTCTATACATACCTGCTTTTCCTGCATAAATTAGCTTTTCCACATCTTAAAGTCTAGCACAAATGTTAGTGCCTTCTACGCGATTTCTTTTACCATTTTCTCCAATTTGTTTCCACCCCTCGTTAGTAAATTTACCTTCTACCTAGGAGAGTTGATGCAATAATGGGGGTAGTGCCAATTTAGGTAGTCAAGAATCCCTTGATTGTAATAGTCGTAGACTTGCCTTGCAGAGAATACACTACACTACAAAATATATTACCATCAAGTTTATGGACGCATAATTCACAAGACCAACAATTTAGGAGCCAATCAAAGTTCAATATTAGGGGGCTAATTTAATGAAGTATGATATAGCCATATGGAATACTATGGAGTTGGAAAAAAGAACAAATAAGCTTTATAAACACTGATACATTTCCAGGATATATTATTAAGTATCTTAATAGATGGTATAATAGAGTAAACATTTTGGACCTGAAGTCTGGTCTATGTTCAAAGACCGGCTCTGCTATTTATTAGTAGTACAAACTTGGACAAATTTCTTAAGCTTAGTTCCTCAGTCTTTTCACCTATGAAATGAGGATGCTACTGGTAGCTATGGTTTTTCCAGTAGTCACGTATGGATGTGAGCGTTGGACTATAAAGAAAGCTGAGTGCTGAAGAATTGATGCTTTTGAACTGTGGTGTTGGAGAAGACTCTTGAGAGTCCCTTGGACTGCAAGATCCAACCAGTCAATCCTAAAGGAAATCAGTCCTGAATATTCTTTGGAAGGACTGATGCTGAAGCTGCAACTCCAATACTTTGGCCACCTGATGTGAAGAACTGACTCATTGGGAAAAAAACCCTGATGCTGGGAAAGATTGAAGGTGGGAGGAGAAGGGGACGACAGAGGATGAGATGGTTGGATGGCATCACCGACGTGATGGACATGAGTTTGAACAAGCTCCAGGAGTTGGTGATGGACAGGGAAGCCTGGCGTGCTTGCAGTCCATGGGGTTGCAAACAGTCAGACTGAGTAACTGAGCTGAACTGAACTGAATGATAACTGCATCACAGAATTGTATGAGGATCAAATGAGTTAATATATGCCAAGCACCTAGAAGAGTGTCTGTCATTGTTGTTGCTGTTTAGTTGCTAAGGCGTGTCTGACTCTTTTGTGATTCCATGAACTGTAGCCCGCCAGGCTCCTCTGTCCATGGGATTTCCCAGGCAAGAATACCTGAGTGGGTTGCCATTTCCTTCTCCAAGGGATCCTCCCAACCCAGGGATTGAACCCACATCTCCTGCATTAGCAGGTGGATTCTTTACTGCTGAGCCACCAGGGAAGCCCAGAGAGTGTCTGGCTTATAGTAAAACAGTAGAACTGTAACAACGGGGTGTGAATGAACGATTTTGAATTATGTAATATAACTAATAAAGTAAAAATTAATCTTTTTAATATACTGCAATAATTTGAATATATTCATCTTTTTAAATATATGACATATTTTCAACCCTACTACCTTGTGTATTACACATATGCATGTAGAGGGTTATCTCTTCTTATTAAGATGTCTATGAGGAGAAGGCTTGGTTCTTCCTCAATTTTGTGCCTAACATGATCTCTAGCACATGCCATATGCAAGGCAAGTTCCATATGTATATATTGACTACATTAACAAAACATTCAGATTGCTCTCTGCATATAGAAACTTCAGAGCTTTCACACTTTAAGGAGTTTAAGAAGATATCTAAGGGAGCTGATTCTATAATTTCAACATTTAGGAACAAGCCCAGAGATTTTGTTAACAAAGAAGTTAGAAAGTTTATTTATACCTGGAGGAGCAGTGTTCTGAAAGTATTTTCTTTTTCTTTAAAAAAACAGTTTTATTTTTAAATGAGGAAAAGAGCTAATACTTTTTAGGAACTTTGGGTCTGAGAAAGATCAAAACTTGCCTGGCTTTGTACATCTAGCTAGTGACGGAGTCAGGGTTCAAACCCAGATCTAGTTCATTGTTCTTTCTGCTGCAAGAGGGAGGCAGAAAGAGGAGGCTACGCTCACTGACTTTGTAAGTAAACCTCGGAGAAAAGAAATGAGGAAGAGGTTTTCACTAGATTTTTACTTCAACTAAACTTCACTTTGCTGAGCACATGCCCTAGGTATCTAAACTTCTTTCAAAACATAGGACTAAATAAAAATACTCAATATATTAAGAATATGAGGAAAAATACAGCAATAAAATCATTTTGTATAACTTAACCCTTTGCCTCTGAGATTAAGTCCCTCTGAAATTCTTAAACAAGAGAATGATAAGTGGCCTAAAGGTTCCCCTTGTGATATTTAGTGATAATAGTTTCTCTCTAGTCTCCTAACATCATTTCAAATAAATATTAGTCATTGTCTAGAGTCCGGCTTATCACATTGCATTTTCCAGAGCAATTTCATTATAAAATGTAATAATGAAATCATGGCATTTTCAAAGCATAAATTTCCAAGTGTGTACCATTTTAGAAAACCTGAAATGTGAAAATCCCCAAATGCTTGGTACATTAGAGAATTGCATAAATTCAATTACAGAAGGGTTCTTCATGTTTCCAAATAATGATCATGGGATTTCTTTAAACAGGAGGGCATTATATCTCATATTCATTTGGCAAAAGAAACTGTACTCTGTTGAAAAAACTGTCCTCTTTAACCCAATGCAAAGCCTTCAGAGGGGTTTGTGTTGCAGAGAGAGACACAGATAACTAATAGACTCAGCTGTCCCAGACAGTTCTGTTACTAATGGGAGTGAGAACAGGAGGCAAGAGCACTGTTAGGGTGGGTGGACAGGGAAGACCTCTGCTTGGGTGATATTTGAGTGAACAGCTGAATAGACTGAAGCCTGAATAAAGCTGAAGGAATCAGTCTTTTGAAGACCCAGTGAAACAATGTTCTTTATTTCACTGAGTAAGTAAGGTCTCCCGGGTCAGACGAACTTGCTGGATCAAGAGATAAAACACCGACTATCTGGAGTGCAGTAAACTAGGGGGAGTGGCTCACAATGAAGTCTTTAGATATGAGTGAGGATCATGCAGAACCACAGTAAGCACATGGAGCTAATTTCAATCCTGCATTGTTTTTTGCAAGCTCACTTTTATTTTTATTACACACCACAGACATGTACACTAACCAGAGAGTAGGATGATTCTTTGCACTCTAAAACCACAGGAAATATATTTCCATCTAACCTCTTTTTTTCTGATATTGGAGTGGCATTTCAGATTACCATCTTGCAACTGGTTTAGGGCAAAGTAAAAGAAACCATGGAAGGCAATGGATGTATATTCGTATAATCACAAAGCTATTTTTGGATGTTAGTGGTAACAGGCTGACTGAGAATAACAGGGCTGCGCAGTATTCAAAATCTTATTACTCAGGTATTTATTTTGTTGTTATTGTTGTTTAGTCGCTAAGATGAGTCCAACTCTTTTGAGACCCCAAGGTCTATAGCCCATCATGCTCCTCTGTCCATGGGATTTCCCAGGCAGCAATACTGGAGCGGATTGCCATTTCCTTCTCTAGGATTCTGAAATTTCTAAAGAGCTCAATAAATGGAAAATCTTTGCTATTAGAGAACAAATTATTATTTCCTTCATAATTCAAATTTAAATATTTTTTGAAGTGGGAGCACTTAGAAAAATGCTTGTGAAATTTGAGTCTTCACTAACCCTGTGAAATTTGAATTCTGCTAAAAACCAGAAGAGAGTCACTTTCTAATTATAGAGGCTGCTAAAACTATTTATGTAAATTTACTTACTGTTTCTAGTCTAAAGTTAGAAAGTTTTTTTACCGAGAGTCTTTTTTACCCCAATTCTTAACCATCCTCAATCCTGAAAATATTTTCCAAAAATTTACTCAAGTTTTGTGGTTTATTTTTCAGCAATCTGGAATTTATTTTTAGATAGTGTGAGTCAGAGATTGTGGTAGGGTGAGTGATAACCCTTAAATATATTCAAATCCTAATTTCTAGAAACTATGAATGTTACCTTATAGGGCAGTAATGACTTTGCAGACATGATTAAAGTTTTTGAGATGAGGAGATTAGCCTGGATTATCTTGTTGTTTAGTTGCTAAATCATGTCTGACTCTTGCAACCCCATGGACTATAACCTGCCAGGATCCTCTTTCCATGGGATTTCCCAGGCAAGAAGGCTGGAATGGCCACTTCTTCTCCAGGGGATCTTCCTGACCCAAGGAGCAAACCCACGTCTCCTGCATTGAAACATAGTAAAGGTGGATTCTTTACCACTGAGCCACCAGGGAAGCCCCTAAATTACCTAGGTAGGTCCTAAATATTGGGTTGGCTAAAAGTTCATTTGTGTTTTGTATAAGATGTTATGGAAACACTTGAACCTATATAACTTGAACAAATTTTTGGCCAACCGAATATAATCACAAATGTCCATGTAGGAGTGAGGCCGAGGGAGTTTGTCATAGATTGGAAGAAGGCAAAGTAAAGTCAGAGCAGAGAGTTTTGAAGATGTTATGCTTCTAGCCTTGAAGATTAAAGAAGGGGCCAAGAGCCAAGGAATGAAAGGAAAGCAATCTAGCTGCTAGAAAAGGCAAGGAAGGTCTTAGGTCTTATCCCTGGAGCTCTGGGAGGAGTGGCCCTGCCCATACTTGAGAATGTATCCCTTCACTTCTGGTGGCACTAGTCGTAAAGAACCTGCCTGCCAATGCAGGAGATGTAAGAGACGTGAGTCCGATCCCTAGGTTGGGAAGATCCCCTGGAGGAGGTAATGGCAACCCTCCCCAGTATTCTTGCTTGGAAAATCCCATGAACAGAGGAGCCTGGTGGGCTACAGTCCACGGGATCACAAGGGCTACAGTCCATGGGCAAAGAGTCGGACACGACTGAGCGACTAACTCTACTACTACCACCTTGACTTCAATCTTCTGAGCTCCAGAACTGCAAGATATTAAACTTATGTTGGTTTAAGCTGCTAGATTTGTGGTAATTTCTTACAGCAGTCATCAGAAATGAATACAGAAATCTAACTTAATTTTTCCACCCTATAGCTAACTAATTAATTGTCCCAGTACCATTTATTGAATAATACATTATTTCATAAGTGTTCTGAAATGTTACCTTTATCATAATGTCAATACTCACTCAGAGTTAGTCTATTTCTTTTCTATCAATCAGTCTATTGATTCTTGAGACACTACCAAACTTTTAAATTGCAACAACTTTATAGTCCATTTATGTGAGTAGAAGGGTAATTCCTTCGTCATGCTGTACTCCTCCTAATGCTCATCTCCAGTTTCTTTCTTCAAGCTGTGTTTATTCGTCTGGATGAACTTTAGGTTTAGTTTGTCTGGTAAAAAAGTTTGAATTTTGATGGTAATTGTGTTAAATATTATAGGTCCATTTTCCTATCCAGAATCCCAGACTCTCTTCTCAGATGTTTTTCCCACTGTCCACCCTTTGGTAAAATGGTATAGTTTTTCTTCACTTATGTCTTGTAAACTTCTAAGGCTTATTTGTTGCTACTGTGGAAGAGGGTCTTTTAAAGTTACATTTTATAAGTGGATATTGGTGTGTAGGATTGCTATTGGATTTTGAATCTGGCCACTCTGCTGAATCAACATAAAGGTCTATTACTTTTCTCTTCGATTTTCCAGCAAGATAATCATATTATCTACAAATATTATAATTTTTCTTTTCCACTATCTATTTTTTGTTTATCTTTCTTATTGTATTAGCTAGAATTGATAGTATTAAATGGTAATGCTGTTACTAGGTATATCTATTCTTTCTCTGACTGTAGTTGGAATACTTTTGTGTTTCACTATTAAATAGTAATGTGTTTTAGTCTGTATGTTTGTGGAAATATTTTAACATAACCTATACATACAACATTTATGTAGTAGTACTCCCTTATCTGGGCTTCCCAGATGGTGCTAGTGGTAAAGAACCTGCCTGTCAATTCAGGAGATGTAAGAGATGATGGCTCCATCCCTGAGTCGAGAAGATCCCCTGGAGGAGGGCATGGCAACCCACTCCAGTATTCTTGCCTGGAGAATCCCATGGACAGAGGACCCTGGTGGGCTACAGTCCATGGAGTCGCAAAGAGTTGGTCACAACTAAAGTGACTTAGGGTGCACTCCCTTATATGTTAAAAAAAAAAAAAGCCCAGCGGATGCCTAATAACATGAGTAGTACTAAACCCTATATTATGTTTTCTTCTATACATACATAACAATGATAACATTTAATTTAGGCACAGTAAGAGAATATCCAAATTGCCAGCAACATTACTCCTGCACTGTGTGTCCATTATAAAGAACAATAAGGTTTACTTAAAAACAAGCCCTGTGATACTGATAACCAAGACTGCTACTAAGCAACCAGTGAGCAGGTAGTGTATATAGTGTGGAAATGCTGGACAGATAATTCATGTCCTGGGCAAAAGAGAGTGGGACAGCACAAGATTTCATCATGTCACTCAGACTAGCATGCAATTTCAAATGCATGGCTGTTTATCGCTGGAATTCTTCATTCAATATTTTTGGATTGTGGTTGACTGCAGGTAACTGAAACCATGGAAAGCAAACTGTGGATAAATGGGGACTTCCGTATATGCACAATAATGGTAACACTACTTCTTTCCATTTCCTGGGCTACCAAGCATTTCTTTAAGTCAGAAAAACGGATTCAGTATTATTAAATCCATTTCTAATATCTATTAATATATATACTGCATTTACTAAGTATAATCAGGTTTTTAATGTTTAAGGTTCTTTTGTTATACATAAAACCTACTGGGTAGTTTTAGGTTTTCCTTTAATATTAGTTTAGCATATTACTTAGAAAGTCTGTATGTCTCCTTATTTGGTACTAAAATATCAGGCTTGGATATTAGTAATACTAGTCTTACAAAATGAATTTGAAAGTGCTTTGTCTTTTTCTTTTTAAAAATTTAGTAATAGTTTAATGTAACAGACACTGGAAATCGTTTTAGGCCTAATAGAACTAACTATATTGGTTTGGTATCTTTCTAGTGGTAGATTTTTGACAACTTTAAAAATTTTTTTCTGTAATTATGTAGTCTATTCATGTTTCCTACTACTTTTTGAACCATGTTTTATAGCTTATATTCTCCCAGAATATAGAGAAAAGGTTAACATTTACTATCTATAATGTGCCTACAAATAAAAAAGACCTATACCTCATTTGAAAATAAGCAAATGTCAACTCTACATAATTAAAAGAAAAAAATTCATTTAACATATGCTTTAACTCCATCACATTTGGAGTAATTATATAGTCCTGTTTCCCTGGGAAAGGCCTGGTTTATATGTGTTCTTTCAGTAAAATTATGACTAGTTCATAAGAAGTCTTAAAAGTTTGAAATTTGGACAATGCATTATTATATGGACATCACCAACTCAATGGACATGAATTTGAGTAAAACTCCGGGAGATGGTGGAGGAGAGATGAGTCTGGCGTCCTGCAGTCCATGGGATCGCAAAGAGTCAGACGTGACTTAGCAACTGAAAAACAATTAAAATAAAATTTAAATAATAATGTGGATCTTATTATTTATACTTTGCCAATGAGATTAACAAAAGTTAAAAATATTTACAGTATTCATTGCTAGAAGGGGTATGATGAAACAGAGGAATATTTGTAGAAGAGATAATTGGAATCCTCCTTTTGGCTTATAAATTTGGCACTATCAAAATTTTTACGTGTGTACATCACTGGACCTAGCTATTGGACTTCTGGGATCTTACTTTATGGAAAAACTGATGCTAGTGTACAAATACATGTATGGGCAATGTTATTGTATAGGCTACTGACTAAATAAAAGTGTATCCATAGAATGAAATATTACATATATGTTTTAAAAACGAGGCAGCCATATAAATTGGCACTGAAAGATTTCCATAATACATTAAAAAAAATAAGATGCAGACTGATAATACAGTTTTAACTGACATTTGGTAAAATATACACATGTATAATTTGTTTTTCTATGCTTAGAAAATAAGTTCGAAAATATGTATATACCAAATTTAACAACTATTATCATGGGGATTCAAATGAACAGAAACTGAAATTAGAATTCAATACAGATTTTATTAAAATATTAGGGAAAAAAACATTTTGAAAAAACAGCATGGTTAACAATGATCCTGAGATTCTATATATGTCAGTAGGAGACAGAAAAAATTGGTTTGGGCTTGGTAACAGAGATCAAAGAATAATTTGGTTCTATTA
Source organism: Budorcas taxicolor (assembly GCF_023091745.1). Lineage (NCBI taxonomy): Eukaryota > Metazoa > Chordata > Mammalia > Artiodactyla > Bovidae > Budorcas > Budorcas taxicolor. Next base: position 9,580,099 of record NC_068919.1, on the reverse strand, counting down.
GAGCTGAAGTTTCTTCTGGATAGAAGCATAACATTTCTCCTATGAGAAAATATCACAACTATATGTAAGATTTTTGAATTCTGAAGGAATGTGAGAGCTTGACCTCAACCAATGTAGTTACTATTTTTATGTATTTTTGTACATTTCTGTAAGAATACTTCTGTAACAGTCTTAGAATCTTAAGGCATAAAGGAGTTCAAGTATTCTCTTGTCAATTCTCTAGCATCTTTTCAGTGATAAAGTTTCATCTGTTTTTGAAAGGAATATTTATTTTGCATCCTGTACATAAGAACCCAGAGAAAAATTACCCAACAAGTATTTTGAGGAATATATAATCATAATACTCACACTATTTAAGGACAATGTAAAAAATTGTAGCTCAATTTCCGATACTAGTCAGCATGAAAAAATTAAAATATTACCAAATAAAATCAAACAGTGAATTAAACATAACAGACTCAAGAATAAAGAACTTAAAATCCATAATAAAAGCAAACTACTCAATGTAAAATCAAATAAGTGTGTTCATGTGCAATTCTCAGAAAACAAAATGCAAATGGAACAATAATTTTAAAAGGTACTCAGATTCATTATATGAAAATGAATATGAAGTATAATAAAACAATATTCATACCTATCATATTGATGATGATGAAAACTTTTAAGACAGTGTTAGTGAGAATGTGAGGGATTTCCCAGGCAAGAATACTGGAGTGGGTTTCCATTCCCTTCTCCAGGGAATCTTCCCAACCCAGGATTTGAACCTGGGTCTCCTGCATTGCAGGCAGACTCTTTACAGTCTGAGCTACCAAGGATAGCTCTGGTACAATTATATTGGAGAACAATTGAGGATATTCAGTAAAGGTACATACAATGTACAACCAAGACATTCTGTGCCAAGAAATATATGCCAAAGATTCTCTAGGATATGCACTTATCAGTGTCCTCGTTTCACGGATAAGTTTCTTTTACTATTAAATGAACTAACATACGTAAGTCATTTCTATGCCTGGTACATATTAAGCGTTTTTTAAATAATTTCATTTATTTATTTATTTTTGGCTGTGCTGGGTCTTTGTTGCTGCACGGGCTTTTCTCTCGTTGTGGCAAATGGGGACTGCTCTCTAGTTGCAGTGCATGGTGTTGGAGATTACAAGTGAAATGACATAAAACAAGATACACACAAAGGACAGACGACACGTACAGACTCCGGCCGGAGGAACAGAACAGAACTGCCCAAACTATTTGGGTTTTATTATTATAAAGCCCCCCTAGGCAGAATTCCAGACTGCATGAATAAGCCTTTTCAGTACAGCGCAGGTGCATACATGTTATCGTATAGCAAAGGGGAGTGAAATTCCGGCCTTCTACAGAGTCTGTCCAGAGCCGTTATCACAAGAAGGGAATGTTCCCTTATTTGCAAGGGACCATCAGTCTCAAGGCTGTGTCCGTCTCCTTGGCAGAACATCTTGTTTGCAAGCAGCACATCTCCACTTTCCCTACTGTGGCCGCATTAACCCTTCAGCATGGGTTTCTCATTTCAGTGGGGCATGGGCTCCAGGGTGTGCAGGCTTCAGTCGCTGTGGCATGTGGCTTGGAAGCTGCGACTTGCGGGCTCTGGCGCACAGGATCGTTGTGGCCCACGGGTTGGTTTCTCTGCAGCATATGGGATCTACCCAGATTAGAGACTGAACCCATGTCTCCTGTATTGGCGGGCGGATTCTTTACCACGGAGCCACCAGGGAAGCCCGAAGCCATCTATTAAGCATATACCATCATCATCAACATTATCATCATTATCATCATGAATAATCAGCTGTAGATTAAACTCCATAGATCGATCAATATCATCATTATTGACAACAACACATTTTAAGTGCTTCATAGTCTCATCCCTGGAGGAATATTCAAACATGAATAAAAAACCTGCCATGTTTTGATCAGAATATGAAATACGGAGGGCATTCTTCTCTCTCCATTAGAGGACCTAGAACTGCAGTCATGCTTGTTTCCAATGTTAACAGTGTGGTTTTTCTTTTTAAAATTAAACTCTTAATTTTTGTTAGAACTTTATTTCTTAGAAGTTTTAGGTTCATAGCAAAATTGAGAGGAAAGTATAGAGATTTCCCATATATGCCCTGCCCTTATACATGCACTGCTGTTGCTGCTGCTAAGTCACTTCAGTCATGTCCGACTCTGTGCGACCCCATAGAGGGCAGCCCACCAGGCTCTGCCATCCCTGGGATTCTCCAGGCAAGAACACTGGAGTGGGTTGCCATTTCCTTCTCCAATGCATGAAAGTGAAAAGTGAAAGTGAAGTCGCTCAGTCGGGTCCGACTCTTCGTGACCCCATGGACTGCAGCCCACCAGGCTCCTCCATCCATGGGATTTTCCAGGCAGGAGTACTAGAGTGGGTTGCCATGCACAGCCTCCTCATTACCACCTTTTCATTAGAGTGGTCATTTGTTACAACTGATGAACTTTTACTGACCCATCATTATCACCCAAAGTTCACAGTGTCTAAAAGGTTCACCTCTGGTGTTATTCATTCTGTGGGTTTAGAGAAATGTATTCTGATACATATTCATCATCATGGTATACAGCGTATTCTCAATGCCCTAAAAATCCTCTCTTCTCTGCCTATTCATCCCTCCTCTCCCCAAATGAATCCTTGGCACCCACTGATGCTTTTACTGTCTTATAGTTTGGCATTTTCCAGATGCCATATAGTTGGAATCACAGAATATGTAACCTTTTCAGATTGACTTCTTTCACTGGGATGCATGCTCAGTTGGTAAGTTATGTCTAACTCTTTGTACCCTATGGATTGTAACCTGCCAGGCTCCTCTGTCTATAGGTTTTCCCAGGCAAGAATACTGGAGTAGGTTGTCATTTCTTTCTCCAGGGGAATCTTCTCCATCCAGGGATTGAACCTGTATCTCCAGCATCTTCTTGTATTGACAGGCAGATTCTTTACCACTGAGCCACCTGGGAAACCCCTCTTTCACTTAGTAATGTGCATTTAAGATTCCTCCACATCTTTTCATGGCTTGATATCTCCTCTCTTTTTAGTGCTGAATAATATTCCACTGTCTGAATGTGCCACATTTTTGTTACACAGTTACCCACTGAAGATACATCTTGATTGCTTTCCATTTTGGTGATTATGAATACAGATGCTAAAAACACCTGTGCATGTTTTTGCATGGACATGTTTTCAACTCCTTTGGATAAATACGAAGGAGCACAATTGGTGGATTATATGATAAAAGTATGTTTAATTTTGTAAGAAACTGCCAAACTATCTTCCAATGTGGCTGTACCATTTTGCATTCCCACCAGCAACAAATGAGAGTTTCTTGTGCTCTATATCCCCACCAGCATTTGGTGTTGTTAGTGTTGTGGACTTCGGTGATTTTAGTAGTAGTAGGTATGTGCTGTTGTTTAGTCAGTAAGTCGTGTCCTACTCTTTTTTGAGATTCCATGGCCTGTAGCCTGCCAGGCTCCTCTGTTCCTGAGATTTTCCAGGCAAGAATATTGGAATGGGTTGCTATTTCCTACTCCAGGGGATCTTCCCCACCCAGGGATTGAACCTGGGTCTCCTACATTGTAGGCTTTACTGCTGAGCCACCGGGGAAGATGTGTAGTGATAACTGATTATTGTTTTCAGTGTGGCCATTAGAGGACGTGAAGACCACATTTTGATCCTTATACACTTCGGACCCGCCCCACGCACTGGCCCTCTGGGTTGTGTTTTACTGTGTGTGTGTGTGTGTGTGTGTGTGTGTGTGTGTGTGTGAGCCGCTCAGTTGTGTTTGACTCTTGGCGACCTCATGGATTGTAGCCCACCAGGCTCTTCTGTCCATGGAATTCTCTAGGCGAGAATACTAGCTGCTGCTGCTGCTGCTGCTAAGTCGCTTCAGTCGTGTCCGACTCTGTGCGACCCCATAGATGGCAGCCCACCAGGCTCCCCTGTCCCTGGGATTCTCCAGGCAAGAACACTGAAGTGGGTTGCCATTGCCTTCTCCAATGCATGAAAGTGAAAAGTGAAAGTGAAGTTGCTCAGTCGTGTCTGACTCTTCGCGACCCCATGAACTGTAGCCTACCAGGCTCCTCCGTCCATGGGATTTTCCAGGCAAAAGTACTGGAGTGGGGTACCATTGCCTCCTCCCGAGAATACTGGAGTGCATATAGGTATTCCCTTCTCCAGGTGAACTTCCGCTCCCAGGGATGGAACCCAGGTCTCCCGCGTTGCAGGGGGATTCTTTACCTTCTGAACCACGAGGGAAGCCCTGTGTTTCACTAGTCCCCTTACAGTTTCTAACTTCCAGGCTCTAGGTTTCGGAGCTTGCCTAAACCGGAAGCAGTGGAAATAGTGCGCAGCATGCTCTGAAATCCACCCGAAATATCAGGTGTGAGGGGGGCAAGTTACTCCTGAAAAAGTTTCTCACGTGCTACTCTGGAGCCAGGCAACTTTCTGCCTGACTCCCCTTAAAACTTTAGTAAGTGCTACCAGAAGAAGAACAAAAAGAGGTGCCCAGATAATGGGCTACTTCTGGTGTTCGGGACAGCTCTATTTTTTTTTTTTTTTTTAATTCTACTTTTGGTAGACAAACGCCAGTAGGAAGCACGCCGTTAGCTCCTTGGAACCAATGGCCCCAGGATTTTCCTTTGAAACTACAATGATCCCATCTTGGCGGTGGCAGATCCCAGAAAGACAGGGTTTTAGAAATTTCCTTAAAACGCAGAGCTCTGCATAAAGATTGCCTGGGGCAGATGTAACAGCAAGACTAAGCAGGCTGGAGGGAAAGCATTAGACACCAGCCTAAACAGGAAAAGCAATCCTGATTAAGTTTAGCAAAGTTGACCTGGCGTGTTAAATGGTGTTCCAGGAGAAATCTGAAAGCTTCTGGTTTACAACAAGAATCCAAAAAACGAGGTGTCCGGGCCCGGGGAATCTCCTAAGGGACCAAAATGGATACGTGGGTATCTGTCTCCAAAAAAAACCCCCAACTCTAAAAAGAGCTTAGTCTCTAGCCCGCTGAGGGCCTGCCCAGCGCAGAGGCTGGGTTCGAGCGGCTCGGCTACCTCAAAAGCCCGGAGGCGGGAACTCCAGTCCGGCCCGGGAGTGGCCGGGGGGTGGGCTCTGGCCGCCCGCGCACTGGGCATGCGCAGGGGGTGGCCCGCCGGGTCGGCTGTGGGAGCGGTGACGAGTCCGGAAGCGCCTGCGCGCGCCCCTCTGCACGAGAACTAGTTTTGTTTCCAGTCGCTGGGACCGGAGCCCGTCAGAGAGAACCCCGGGCAGGACCAGCTCGACACCCGGCGACCCCGCAGCGATGTCCAGCAACAGCTTCGCTTACAATGAGCAGTCGGGAGGAGGGGAGGCGACGGAGCTGGGTCAGGAGGCGACCTCAACCATTTCCCCCTCCGGCGCCTTCGGCCTCTTTAGCAGCGATATGAAGAAGTGAGGAGAAAGGTTTGGGGTGTGGGGACGGGACTGAGGGGCTGGGGCTCCCGGGACAGGGGCAGGGTCGCCCTGAGACCGTCCGGGAGCGGAGCGGGCGTTTGCTGCCGCGGTATCACTTGGGAGTGGTGGGAGTTGTTGGGAGTTTGGGTTGAGTGTGTGGAGGGGTTCTCTAGGAGTTTTCAGACTTCAGTGAAAAAGAACCATTGGGACCGCTTAGGTGCCACCCCCAAAGACCCCGATTGGTCTGGGGCCCAGGAGTCTGAATTTTGAGCAAACGCTTCAAGCTAGTTTAAAGTTTGCTTGATGCCACCTGGAGAAATTCTCTCGCTAGGGTGGAAGGATTCAAGTTTGGGGAGCTGAGAGGGAAAGCTAGATTGTGTCTTATGGGAACCTGTTCTGTGACTCTTGAGTGTAGAAGCAAGGAGGTGTTTTAGGCGCTTTATGAATGAACAGGCTGGTGTATTCAGACACCAGTGTTCCCGGAAAATGCCTTTTGCATTACAGACCAAAAAAGAAAAAACAAAACCCCCCACCAAAAGTAAAAGACAACCCCCAAACCAAAAAACAAAGCTCGGAAACGGTAAGAAGCGTATGAGGAGAATATTTAGAGTGTGGGCAAGTGGCACAATTTTGCAAATAATGTGGATTTAAAAAATGAACCCTAAACAGTGTATACGTGTGTGTGTGTTTTTAAAGTTATTACGAGTATTTTAAGTACCACCGAAAAAGGGAAAGAAAACAGCCCGCTCATTTTGTGTGTGTGTGTGTGGTGAGGGAGAGGGAGTAATTTTAAACTTACAGAATTCTGGTAACTTTGCATTTTTTGGTAATAATTTTTACATTTTTTCTTATTTTTGATCTCTCAGTACTTACTGAACATAATAAGCTGACACTAGATTTATGCTGAACTTAAGGTAAAGTAGCTATGCTGGTGGCTTTGCGGTGTCAGAAAGATAAATTAAAATTCATTTTATTTAATTAAATAATTTATTTGATTAAAATTTAATTAAAAATTTATTTTAAAAGGCATTCTGGAAATTGCTAGTAGTTGAAGTTGAGGTTACATTTTGACTGTATTAAGAAGCTAACTGAAATCTGTGTGAAGTGTGTGGAATAGAGTTTTTTGTTTATTTCCTTATTCTCAGGTTAGCAAAGTTTATAAGTAATGTAACTTCAGTAATTTTTCATTTTTCCTTCTATGCATTTAGATGATGGATTATTCCAACAAGAAGCTTGTTGCAGTTCTGTTGTTCTATTAGCAGATATTTCAACTGTTAAATTAATGTTTAAGTCTGTAGAGTCTGTTTTGCATGTGATATGCTTACAGTTGATTTACTTTTATGGATTGTGAACTTCTAAGGTGTTTTCCTCTTAGAGCCTTTCATTTCCTATTTTGTCAGATTTGGGTCTAATATTGAAAAAAATGTGTGGTTTTGACTGTGACCAGTGTTACTGAGGCGACTGAGCATGTTGGAGTTGAAATAAAAATAGCTGACTTTGAGTACTTCTGCACACTAGTTTACATTGATTATCTCATTTGGTCCTCCTGACAACTGTTTGGCTGAGTGAGTGTGACTTACGGAAAATTATTCTGTGACTTTCAGGTGCCACAGAGGATATAGAGCAGCCCAAAAATACTTTGATTCCACTTTGCAGATGAGAAAATTGGAGCACAAATGGTTAATTTGCCTAAGATAACAGAACTAGAACACTGCGCTGCCTGAGTTTGAGCTCACAGTCTCATCTCAGAGCCCATTCTCTTGAGTATTTGGATATGCTGCTTGACAAAGTTTATTGTACCTTGGTCTTCCCTTGTATTGCAGTTGGTAAAGAATCTGCCTGCAATGCAGGAGGCCTGGGTTTGATTCCTGGGTGGGGAAGATCCCCTGGAGAAGGAAATAATTATATCTTATTAGAGAATGCAATCAAATCATTAAAACTTTACTAGTGGTAGAGAGTGTATGACCTTGAGGCTTTCAGGAATTAGAAACATTTTGGCCATTGAATTGCAAACTAGTGCAGTTGTACAGAAACAGGGATCTGTGTTCTGGAAGTGGTCACTTAACCTCTCTTGAGCTTACATTCTCTCATTTATAAAAATGTGATATTTCTTGCCTTTTTAAAAAACCCAAATGACAAAATTTATGTAAAAAACTTCAAGCTTACCCTAATCCTGTACTGTGATTTTTTTAATCGAAGTATAATTGACACCACCATGTTAATTTCAGATATACACCATAATGTTCAGTAGATTTTTTTATATATTGAGAAATTATCACCACAGCAAGTCTGGTTAACATCTGTCACCATACTTACAGTTTGGTTCCCCCCTCCCCTCGAATGAGGACTTTGAAGATTCACTTTTAGTGATTTTCAAATATGTAATACAGTATTATTAACTGTAGTTACTAACTGTTGTTACCATGCTGCACATTATATCCCCCTGACTTATTTGTTTTATAGCTGGAACTTTGTGCCTTGGACTTTCTTCACCCATTTCTCCCACAACCTCTGGTCTCATTTTTGATGATTTACTTTGAATGATTTTGAGTTTGCAAAAAAGTTGGAAGAATAATAGAGAACTACTCTTGATGTAGGCTCAGTTTTTTAAAAATCACTACATTGCTTTATTTCTCTTTCTTTCTCCATCCACACACAGACATACACACATTCGTATTATCTCTTCTGATCCATTGGAGAATAGGTTGTGTAAGGCCGGACCCCGGGGGCCGTGATGGGCCGCCCCTCCTCTCCCTCCCACCGGCAGGGGAAGTCCCTAATGGAAGGAGCCTCCCAGATCCCTGGGACCAATGACAGCACACTTCACCAGCTAAAGCCGCCCCACCCCAGCCACATAGAAGGACCTGTCAGCCCGCGATGCCTCGGCCTGGCGACCTGTCCGAATCCCCGTCCATCTAGCCTGACCATCCCTCGCAACCAACGTATAAAAACCACCCCCAACATGGTCTGGGCGCCGACTTCCTCGACCTGCCTCGTTGGGGTCCGGGAACCCCGGCCTGGAGCGCTTCACCATTAAAAAGCCTGTTACCCACTCTTTTGGTGTCCTGGTCTTTTACCTCACAGCTTGTATACACCATGTCCCTTTATCCTCATACCTTAGCATGTATTTTTTAAGAACAAGGATATTCTCATTCACAACTGCAGCACTGTTAGGGTTAGGAAGTTTATCATTAGTACAATTTACAGTCTATAATCCTGTGTTGTCATTTGTCCCAATAAATACTTTTAATTTTTTTTAGCTTTTTTTTCTCTAGTGTAGAATCCAGTCCAAGATTATATAGTTTACTTAGTTCTCATATCTCTTTAATCTCCTTTAAACTGGAATAGTTACTTAGCCTTTGTCTTTCCCTGCCTTGATATTTTTGAAGAACACAAGCCAATTACTTTATAGCATGTTAATCAGTTTGCCTTTGCTGGTGTTTCCTCACGTTTTGACTCTTGTTAAATATCCCAGGCTGCAATACTACCTTCTTAGACTTTTGTGTCAGGAGGCATAGGGTGCCCACCTTTATAATGTTAATTTTCCCCATTATAGGATTTTTTTCTAGTTACCTATGGGGGGACACTTTGAGATCATACAGGTGTTCTGCTCTTCATTTGATCTACCATCCCCTGTACTTAGGCACTGTGTATGAATCTCCTGCACCAGTCTTTACTACAGTGTCTGCAGTGGTGATGTTTTTACTGGAGGATAATTGCTTTACAGTTTTGAGGTGGTCTCTGCCACACATCAGCACGAATCAGTCATAATTATATGTGTGTGTGTGTGTGTGTGTGTGTGTGTGTGTGTGTGTGTTTGTGTTCCCTCCCTCTGGAGCCTCCGTGTGTGTGTGTGTGTGTGTGTGTTTGTGTTCCCTCCCTCTGGAGCCTCCCCCTCTCACCCCCAGTTCTATCCCTCTAAGTCATCACAGAGCACCAGGCTGGGCTCCCTTTGTTATACAGCAGCTTCCTGACAGTTAACTTATTTTACAAATGATAGTATATATAAATGTCAGTGCTACTACTTTCTCAGTTTCTCCTAGCCTCTCTTTCCAGCAGTGTCCAGAAGTCTGTTCTCTACCTCTGCGTCTCCATGGCTCCTCTGTAAATAGGTTCACTGTTTTCCTAGATTCCATATATATGTGTTGAAATAAAAGTGAAGGTGTTAGTTGCTCAGTCATATTCGTCTCTTTGCAACCCCGTGGACTGTAGTCTGCCAGGCTCCTCTATCCATGGGATTCTCCAGGTGAGAATACTGGAGTGGGTTGCCATTCCTTTCTCCAGGGGATCTTCCTGATCCAGGGATTGAACCCGGGTCTCCTGCATTGCAGGCAGATTCTTTACCGACTGAGCCACTAGGTGTTAATACATGATGTTTGTTTTCCTCTTTTTGACTTATTTCATTCAGTATAACAGATTCTAGGTTCATCTACCTCACTACAACTGACTCAAATTTGTTTCTTTTTATGGCTGAATAATATTCCTATATATAAATATAATACACACACATCCCACCCCCCACCCCCACCCCCACCCCCCGGCTGCCCCTACAACTTCTGTATTGACATCTAGGTTGCTTCCATGTCCTGGCTGTGATAAATGGTGCTGCAGTGAACATCAGGGTACATACGCCTTTTAGAATTGTGGTTTTCTCAGGGTATATGCCCACTAGTGGGATTGCTGGGTCATATGGTAGTTTTATTCCTCGTTTGTTAAGGAGTCCGTGCTGTTCTCCATATTGGCTGTACCAGTTTACATTCCTGCCAGGAGTGCAGTAGAGTCCCCTTTTCTCCACATTCTCTCCAACATTTATAATTTGTAGTTTTCTTTTTTATGATGGCTGTTCTGATGGGTGTGAGATATTTTCTTTTGTCTTGAATGCCTGTTTTAACCAGTTTGGCTGTGTGTGTATAATTTAAAATAGTAATTATTAATAATTTGTTTTTGGATTAAGCATTCAATTAGAAAGTAATTTCTAGAAACAGACAATACTAATTAGTTTTTTAAACAATGGTAAAACTACTGAGTTTCTGAATCTCTCTCTTTTTTTTTTTTTGAGAACATCACAGTGTATTAGAAAGAGTATTGGACCTAGAGTGAAAAGACCTGGGTTTAAGTTGATGTTTCTGCTTGTAGTAATGTTTCTTTGTTCAAGTTGCTTGATCTCTTCAGACTTCAGTGCCTTTATTTCTAAGGAGGTATGATAATACTTGCCTATTTTGTGAGCTTTTCAGAAGATGGTATAGTGGAAATGACTTCTGAACTAGAAGAGTAACTAACACTATTTGGAAAAGTTCTTGAAAGCTTCACTGAGGTGGTAATATATTAGGTCATAAAGCCTGAGAAGATTTTTACCAGTTGGAGAGTAGGGGGAGTTCTTCAGGCAAAGTATATAGAAACCAGGAGAGCTGCAAAAGAAAATGCATGTTTAGATGAAATATAGATTCAAGCATCAGCATTTAGAATTGTGGGTAATAAAGTATGAGAATGGATGAAATCGCCCAGGGAGAACTTTTCTTTTTAGGAAAGAGGCAGTTTAGACAAAACTGTAGGGAGCATCAATATTTAAGGTGTGAATGAATGAACAACTAGGGAAGGAGACAGTGCTCAGAGGGCTAGGAAACCAGAGGAAAGTTTTAAAAAAAAAGCAAGCTGAAAGGAGCAAGGAAGTGGTTAACTATGTTAGGAGTTGCTGAGAGAAGGCAGATGGAATGAAGGCTGAAAAGTGGCCATTGGATTTAACAATTCAAAGGTAACCAACGTAGCATTTTTTCAGTCCTTGCTGAAACTGGGGTGGTCTTTTCATTTGTTAGGTTTGCAGAGCTGACGTAGCCCCGAAGGACTGCACGCTCTTCTGTTGTCTTACTGTATCGTGTAGTACGATGTAATCAATGTGTCAGTGATTTTGCATTGCCAATGATAAAGCCTAGCTTACTTTTTTAACTTAAATTTTATTTATTGTCAGCTTTATATTATCCATGAAAATTACATTGCATATAACTCTTTAACCTTCACTATCAGTGTTTCTCAGTGGAGTCTACTAGGAAATTTTACATGGGTCTCTGGTGTGTGTACATTATGGTAGGGTACAGTCCAAAGGGTCGCAAAGGGTTGGATATGGCTGAGTGGCTGGGCACACAACAGACAACACATCCAGCTCTATCCACACTGTTTTTTCTCACTTTCAAGGGGCATATAGAAATGTGTCTGAATGAGAGTGACCTTTTTATAGGGATGTTCTCGAGTTAACTTCAGTTAAAGTAAAGGTGAACCAGTCCTATCGACCAAGAAAATGCAGAGGGCTACAAATAAAATAGTTTATTTGGGGTCTTAAGATTTGCAGTTCGAGATTGTACAGTGGAAAAGAGTCCAGAGTCTTATAAAGATGAAAGCCACAAAGTCATTACCTGGCAAGAACTATGGTTGACCACTATGCAAGGAAGTATTTGCTCTTAATGAATAGGCTGTCACGAGTTACTTTAGAGTAAGGGTTGGATAAATATTTTGAGTTTCTGGAACATTGGGCACATACTGTGGATACCTCAGTTAAGATAGTGGTTGAAATTCAGATTCCATCTGGGCCGTTGTTGTTAAATCACACTTCATCAGTGGCCTCCCGGCTCTGTTTTAGAGAGCTCTCCAGCCACTGCTGACTTCATTTTATTTTCTTTTTACAGCCCCAGATGTCGGTGCCTTGTTGATAGTAACACACTTTTATTTTTTGGTTTTGTATTCCAGTTTTGTTGAGATATAATTGATATACAGCACTGTATGAGCTTAAGGTGAACAACATAATGATTTGACTTACATACGTCATGAAATTATTACCACAGTAAATTTAGTGAACATCCATCATCTCATATAAATGTAACATTAAAGAAATAGAAAATAATTTTTTCCCTTGTGATGAGAACTCTTAGGATTTACTTAATAATTTTCACTTATAAAGTATAGCAGTATTAGTTATATTATCATGTTGTATAGTACATTCCCAGTTGTGAGATAAAGTACTTAAAACTGGGAATCTGTACCTTTTGACTGTCTTTATCCAATTCCCCCACTCCCCAATCTCCCTCCTTCTGGTAACTGCGAATCTGATCTCTTTTTCTGTAAGTTTGTATGTTTGTTTTTGGTGAGTAATTGACCTGTCACATACTATGTTAGTTCTTGGTACATAGCACAGTGGTTCAGTATTTCTATACCTTTCCAAATGATCACTATGATAAGTCTAGCTGGTATCTCTTGCCATACAAAGATACTGCATATTTATTGACTGTATTCTCCAGACTGTGCATTTCATTACCCGTGACTCATTTATTTTGTAACTGAATTTTGTACACTGATTCCTTCTTCCCCCCAAACCATCTGTTTGTTCTTTGTATCTGTGATTCTATTTCTGTTTAGTTATGTTTGTTCATTTGATTTTCTCGATTCTATGTCTATCTTTCCCTGTCTGACTTATTGCCCTTAGCATAATACCCTTTGGTCGTTACATCTTGTAGAAAACGGCAAGATTTCATTCTTTTTTATGGGTGGGTGTTCTTTGGAGGGAATGATGCTAAAGCTGAAGCTCTAGTACTTTGGCCACCTCATGTGAAGAGTTGACTCATTGGAAAAGACTCTAATGCTGGGAGGGATTGTGGGCAGGAGGAGAAGGGGACGACCGAGGATGAGATGGCTGGATGGCATCACTGACTAGATGGACGTGAGTCTGAGTGAACTCTGGGAGTTGGTGATGGACAGGGAGGCCTGGCGTGCTGCGATTCATGGAGTCGCAAAGAGTCGGACACGACTGAGCGCCTGAACTGAACTGAACTGAATATCCCACTGTGTTCTGTGTGTTGTCTGTGTGTGTGTGTATACACCATGTGTTCTTTGACCATTCATCTATCAGTGGCCACTTAGATCGCTTTCATATCTTGGCTATTTAAATAATGCTGCAGTGAACTTTTATGGCGCGTACATCTTTTCAAATTACTGTTTTTGTTTTCTTTGAATAAATACCCAGGAGTGGAATTGCTAAATCATATGATAGCCGCTTTTGATTTTTTGAGGAACCTCCATACCCTTATGGCTGCGGCAGTTTACAGTGCCATCAACAGTGTCCCTTTTTTCCCCACATCTTTGCCATTTTTTATTGAGTTATGTGGTTTTTCTGATACTGACTTGTATGAGCTGTTTATATATTTTGGACATTAATCCCTTGTCACTAATATCATTTGCAGATATTTTCTCCCATTCCATAGGTTGTCTCTTTCTTTTGTTGATTGTTTCCTTTGCTGTGAAAACACTTTTAATTAGATCCACTTATCTATTTTTGCTTTTATCTCTTTTGTCTTAGGAGACAGGTCCAAAAAAAATAGTTATGATTTATGTCAATATTCCGCCTCTGTCTTTTTCTAGACGTTTTAGGGTTTCAGGTCTTAGATTAGGTCTTCAATCCATTTTGAGTTTATTTTTATATATGCTGTGAGGTAATGTTCTAACCTCAGCTTTTACATGCAGCTTGTCGAAGAGACTGTCTTTTCTACGTTATACCTTAAACTCTTGGTTGGTGTCGGCCTGTAGGTAGGGGGAGCAGGCCCAGGGGGTCCTGGAGCTGGTGCCAGACTGCTGGTGGGTGGGCTTGTCCTACCCACTGGCTGGAGGGCCTTGTTTGTGCCAGGTCTGGTGCCCCAGCTCTGGTGGATGAGGCTGAGCCCAGGACTAGTGCTGGCCTGCTGGCAGGTGGGGAGGGTGGGATCGATGGGCCGCTGGACCCAGGGTTCTTGCTCACGCATTGGTGGGTGGGCTGCGTCCTGAGCCTTCTGGTAGACAGGGCGGGTCCTGGGGTCCCTGAGGGCTCGGGGGGGTCCTATGGCAGCTGGCCCGTTTATGGGCAGGACTAGGTCCCCCCAGCTACTCTTTGGTCTAGAGTGTTCCAAGACTGGTGCCTGTGGGCTGGTGGGTGGGCTGGGTCCTGACACTAGTTAACTAGAAGAGACTTCCTAAATGACACTTGCCAGGCACCAGTATCCCTGTGAGCCACCAACGAATCCCTTAATTAGATAGTGTAGTTTATATGAAGATGCCTAGCAAAGTGTTTGGCTCATAATTTTGCATAATAAATATTTTAGATCTTTTACTTAATGCCTGATCATTGAATGATTCAGATTCTACTTGTATTTACTGTCTCTTTAGCCAGGACTTCCCTGGTGGCTCAGACGGTAAAGCATCAGTCTACAATGCAGGAGACCTGGGTTCGAGCCCTAGGTTGGGAAGATCCCCTGGAGAAGGAAATGGCAATCCACTCTAGTACTATTGCCTGGAAAATCCTATGGACAAAGGAGCCTGGTAGGCTACAGTCTCTGGGGTCACAAAGAGGCGGACACGACTGAGCGAGTTCACTTCACTTAGCCAGTGTAGTTAAAAATAAACACGACCAGATCCTGTGGCCCTTATACAGAAGGAAAAACCTAACCTGCTATCCCTATTAATGTATTATTGCATTACCGTGAAGGCCCCAAACAGCCATTTTCTTTATGTCATTGCTTCAGGTTTTGTTGTGGTCAGGATTAATTGACTTAGAATTGTCATGTAGGTGGGTGTTGAATGAATTTTATAATCAAGATTTTGAAGTCTATACCATTCTTCAAAAAGCATTTTTATTTGCAAATGTGGGGTTATACCGCAAGTATAATTAATTCTTATGTGTTTTCAGCAGATGAGGTTTTAGCTTACCTTTAAGAATATATTTGGTGAGATAAGGCTAATGTGAACTAATACGAATACTACAAATATATAGTGTTAAATTGTGTAGTAATTCTCAAGTTTTCAGTGTGATAAATGACTTATTATAAGCCTTTATTTTTTTTTTTCCCTGAATGAATAGTGCATTTTAATGTGAACTTGGCCCACTGAGGTTTTTTTTTTTTAAACTTTTTATTTTGTATTAGGGTGTAGTCAATTAACAGGGCTTCCCTGATAGCTCCATTGGTAAAGAATCTGCCTGCAATGCGGGAGATCCCAGTTCAATTCCTGGGTCGGGAAGATCTGCTGGAGCAGAGATAGGCTACCCACTCCAGTATTCTTGGGCTTCTCTTGTGGCTCAGCTGGTAAAGACTCTGCCCACAATGCGGGAGACCTAGGTTTGATCCCTGGGTTGGGAAGATCCCCTGGAGAAGGGAAAGGCTACCCACTCCAATATTCTGGCCTGGACAATTCACAAAGAGTTGGACACACTGAGCCGCTTTCACTTTCATAGCAGATTAACAAACAATGTTGTGATAATTTCAGGTGAACAGCAAAGGGACTCAGCCATACATACACATGTGTCTATAAACCTTTATTTTTGTAAACAGTGATTTACTGAAGAAAATGGACATGCTGGAATTTTGAAATGTCAAACATTTTAGTTTGAGATGCTGAAAATGCTGGAGCGCTGAGTTGTTAGCATATTATGAAGGGGCACAGGCTCTTCATTGTGAATTCCTTTCTCTTGTGTTTAGGAATTTGGTGCTGCTGGTATGAAAATATACTCCATTAATGATTTCTGTAGCATATTTTTGTCCTTGTCATCATCTTCGATTTCTGAAGATTTAATTCCTTTGAGTTCTGATAACTCCAGCTTTGATAACTGCTCATCTTGTTAATTCTGCTTAGCTTGTTGGAATTTATGGCCACTTAATCTAGTTATAGCGATGTTAACAGTGTCGTTGCCATGCTGTATATGTAAATTGGGCCCTAATGTTTTTATTTACAAGGAACATATGAAATGTAAGGCAGTGTAAGTGCTTATTTTATTTTGGCCGCACTGTGTGGCTTGTGGGATATTAGCTCCCTGCCCAGGGATTGAATCCTGGCCGTGACAGTGAGTGCACTGGGTCCTAGCTACTGGGCCACTAGGCAACTCCCAACTTCAGTGTTTTTATTGCTCTTTTACGAAGTAAATGTCGTTTCTTCCAAGATGGCTGTTAACAAAAGAAGCAGCTATATAATGATATCTGCAGTTCATTTCTGGGTAGATGAATTAGTTGTCTTTGTCTTCATGGAAGTAAGACTGTCAGTTCTACAGAGGGCTAGCTATTCAGGTTAAGGGTCGTCACTTTTAGTGGTGCGGTAGGGCTCCTGTAGTTTAATTCTTGAAATGTTCTTCAAGTCAAATGAGATTTTACCACAGTGAACAAAAAAGGTGATGAAACACTGCGGAGTCCTGCTTTGCAATAGATTATAACTGTTCTATTTTATTTGCTTAGCTTGCATTTCTTCTGGGAGAAGATTCAGTTCTGATTTTACAGTTTATCTTAAATACTCAACCAAGAAAATATAGAATATGTTATTTTAAGAACATTGATTTTGTGAAATCTAAGGAGAAAATCTAGAATATTTAAAATCAAGCCTTACTATTATAAATCCCAGGATGTGAAATATTATTTCTAAAAATATTTAGAATTTGAGATACCATTGCTAGAACTGAATGAGTAAAACCGAAAAGATCAGACAGATGGTGGGTTGAAATGTTCTTTTTTTACTGCAGAAAAGTTACAAATGCTCATGGAATGACAAATGTTTTATAGTGAAATAATTTGACAGTATTGCAATTGTGAATATAAATGAGCTACCGACAAAAACAAATTGCCTGCAGTCCAAATTCAAAATTTAAAGTGAAGAGCCCAAAGTAGAATAATCAAGAAGGAAATGATTTTCCTATGTTTCACATTATTATGAATAACATTCTTTGGGTTATGTGCTTAGGGAAGACTTATTTAACATGTCAGCTGGAAAGAGTTCATGGATCTACAAAAGTGGACAATTTATAGTCAATGTCTGTTTATTGATGGGCCGATTACTTGTATTGCTGATAGGGACTGACCTAATTAGAAGGCCAGTGTCTTTAATCTGGCAGCTGAGTGAGGTGGCATGCCAGCTGAATAAGCGAGAGGCTTACGAGTAAGGCTGGTCCCAAGATCATGGGTTGGCAGAGCTTTACTCTAGGAATAGGTTACTTAAAATTTCTTAAAGCCTAGGTTAAGGATGTAGTCATAAAGAATGAGGGGGAGATTTAGTACTATGGGGGTGGAAAGGTAGGGGGAGGAGTAGAAGGTTGGGGGTCAGATTGTGTAGGGCCTTGTAAGGACTTTGGATTTTACTCTTGAGTGTGAAGAGAAGCCATTGGAAGGTTTTGAACAGAATGGGCATTTAGAAGTCAGTCAGTCATTATTAAGTGCCTGTTGTGTGCCAGATGTGTTTCTTTTTTCAAAGAGGTTATGGTCTGTAGAATACTTCGGACCATTTTTTAATTCATTTCTAATGTTTCTTTCTATAACCTAAATAATATAGAAGTAACTTAACATTTAACAAGTATGAGTGCCTTCTTATGCTTGGTACTCTTCTTAATGCTGGGGATCAATCAATCAGTGGGCAAAATGCCTGCTTTCATGGAGTATATTCCAATCTGAAGAAGATAAGCAATAAAATAAGTCAATATATGGTCAGTCATTTGATAACAGGGAGCTATATAGAGAAAAATAAGGCAGGGAAAGGATAGAGAATTGAGATGGAGGTTGGGTTGAGTTTGAAATAGCAGGGTGAAGAAAAGATGCTTGTGAATACCTGAAGTAGGTGAGGGATTGACTTGCAGATGTCTGGGGAGAAAGAAGTCTTCAGTCAGAGGAATTGTGTGTGCTCAGGCTCTGAGGCAGAAGAATTTCTGACCTGGGAGCGTAGCAAAGAGGCCAGTATGTCTGCACAGAGTGAATGAAGGAAGAGGGGGAAGTAGTAGATGAGGTCAGAGAGGTAAGGACGAGATTGTGTAGGGCTTTTTGTACATCCTTGTAAGGACTTGGATTTTACTCTGTGTGAGAAGGAAACCATTGGAGGGTTTTGAACTGAAGAGTGAGATGACCCAGCTTATGTTTTTAATATATTGTTTTGTCTCCTGAATTAGGAATAGACTGCAGATCTGAGGCAGGGACCAGCAAGGACACCCTACGGTAATCCAGGCAAGAAAAGGTG
Source organism: Budorcas taxicolor (assembly GCF_023091745.1). Taxonomy (NCBI): domain Eukaryota; kingdom Metazoa; phylum Chordata; class Mammalia; order Artiodactyla; family Bovidae; genus Budorcas; species Budorcas taxicolor. Next base: position 9,561,639 of record NC_068919.1, on the reverse strand, counting down.
ATGCCTTGGTCCGATCGGTGATAGTGGGGAGCAGTGACTGGATTCTGGATATATTTTGAAAGTAGATCCAGTGAGATTGGCTGATGGTTTGGATGATGGTGTGTGAGAGAAAAAGATATCAAAGATGGACACAAGCTTTTTACATAAACAGCTGGAAGTTTGGGATTGGTATCAACTGAAATGAAGAAGACTGTATATAGAGGAACTTTTTAAAGAGGGGAGATGTTCAGGAGCTTGAGCACATTAAGTGTGAGACACCTATTAGGCATCCGAGTAGAGATAATAAGTAGACAGTTGGATACATGAGTCAAGCTTAGGGAAGACTTAGGCTAGAGACAGAGTTGGGGAGCCATAAGATGATACAAATGCTGTGGTCAGTTACAAGTAAATTAGAGACTTCCCTGGAGAAGGCAGTGACACTCCACTCCAGTACTCTTGCCTGGAAAATCCCATGGACGGAGGAGCCTGGTGGGCTGCAGTCCACGGGGTCGCTAAGAGTCAGACGCGACTAAGCAACTTCACTTTCATGCATTGGAGAAGGCAATGGCAACCCACTCCAGTGTTCTTGCCTGGAGAATCCCAGGGACGGTGGAGCTTGGTGGGCTTCCACCTATGGGGTCGCTCAGAGTCGGACATGACTGAAGCGACTTAGCAGCAGCAGCAGAGACTTCCCTGGCAGTCTGGTGGTTAAGATTTTACCTTCCAAAGCTAGGGGTGCAAGTGCGACCCCTGGTCAGGGAGTTATGCTCCCACATGGCTCGTGGCCAAAAAACCAAAACATAAGACAGCAATAATAGTGTAACAAATTCAATAAAAACTTTAAAAATGGTCTACATAAAAAAAAATCTCAAAAAATAGTAAGTGAAAAATAGACAGTTCTTAGATTTTCTGCCTGTCTGACAGTATCAATAGTTACAAAATAACAGATTGGATTTCCCAAGGAGATTGGATCCTTGAACATTTCTTTAAAAAGAAAATGTAGTTAAATTTCTGGAAGTCAGAGATAGATTTTGTTTACACACACAGATACACACACACACACACACAGAGCCATTTTTCTTGGTACCTTATATAGTACTTAACAAATGATTTTGGATAATAGTGATTACAAATGATCCCCCCCCCCTTTTTTTTAGCATTTTTAGTATTTTAAAACTTTTCATTAATATGGTACAAATTATAAAAATTTTCAGTTTTATTTGGTCAATATCGTGTTTTATATTTAAAAAATTTAAAATACATGTGGAAATAAATCTTTTGAAAATTAACAATAGTTTTTTCCAACAGAATGCAGAATTTAAAATAAACATGTAAAGCTCAGTGATTTGCATTTTCAGATTTTTTTTCCTGTCGTAGGAAATTGTAGGACTTTTTTCTGTTTCTAGGCCTACATGGCCTTTATCAGGAAACTTGACAGGGCTGTGTGACTTTTTAAAAAAGTTGTGATTAAAAATACATAACATAAAATTTACCATCTTAACGATTTTTAAGTATATAATCCATTAGTGTTAAGTATACTCATATTGTTGTTCAACAGATCTCAGAACTGTTTCATTTTGAGAACAGTGCCAAGTGATTTTTTTCAAAACTGAATTTTTTACTGAGATTTTCAAGTGCTTCAGGGACAAAGCTTATCTAAGGTAGAGATTGCATATTGGTTTCCTCAATTCCCTAAACAGAAGGCTAATCCAAACTCATCAGATGGAAAACTTGCCTTCTGTGGCCTTGGAAAGTTGATTTTTTTCTTTTTAAGGGTTTAAAAATTAATCTAGCTTTGAGTCGGCATATCTTATGAGCATAGTAGAAAACTTAGATTTATTTTACTGTAGTTTATGAATTTCTTGGAGGAAAATCTAATAATAATACTCATACTTGATGCACACACTGACTCTTTGGCATGTCTGTGTTTATGCCCATCTGCTCCTATGGCACCATGCCCATTGTTACAGTGGCATGCCAGTATCATTGGGGCATGTGAGCCAACAAAGATGAATTGTTTGGATGGAATACACTATTCTGTAATACTAATTAATTTTGAGCTGATGAATCTACATGAGATAATGTTAACCAAATATAGTCAAAGTAATGTCAGTGAAAATAAAATTTATTTTGACTTAGACAGAAGTGTATCACAGATGCTTTAGACTACTACTGAGAATAGTTAGAATTAGTGTTTATTATGGTTCCAGTGATCAATTTTCTTTTCACAAAATTTTGAATTTAAAATGAAAAAAAATGCAACAGTTTACTTGTGGTCGATTATAAAAATTAGGGAAGTGTTGTGGTACCATAGGTTATGAATTTTATACTTATTCTATAATTCTTGAAATGTTTTCTTAGTAAATGGGAAGAATGTTGGATTTCAAAAGAAGACTCAAGTTTAATTCTTTGCTGTTCTCTAATCTGTGGTGGTATACTTGAAAATTATGTTTAGAATTTCTTACATGCGTAATTTTTTACTTGCATGTTATCCTTATATTCTCTGAGCTTCAGTTTCCTTATTAATTAAATAGTGAATAACTCCACATGCCTCCTAGAGACTCTGTGATACTAAAATAAATAAATAAATAATGCTTTAAGTTCTAGAAAACAATACCACTTTCAGATGACTAAATAAGTTAATTATAGGTTATCAATGTGAGGCATATTAGTAATAGAGAAAATGTATCACTTCCCCTGTACCCCCCGAGATAATCACAATGAAAAAGTTCTTGTGTATCCTTCTAGAAAAAAAAATGTGTAAGCCAAATGATCATATATATGTATAATATTACCAAATGATAATATATATAATAACATTTTAAAATGTTATTACACCAAATCTTTATAATTGTTAGTGCATTACATCTTCTCCCTCATATTTGTTGGTTTTATTTTCTCAGTGAAATACCTTATATGTCCTTTGTCTATTTCCCTGTTGGATCGACTTTTGATTAGTTAAGGGTCTTTTGTATTCTAAGGAAATTAGCTCTCTTATGAGTTAAATTCCAAATTCACTTACTCTTAGTGCAAAAATTTTTAAACTTTCTGTGTTTATATTTATCAAATTTAAATTACTTTTGAGACTCCATGAGCCTTTTTAATCCTTTATTGAAGGTGGCAACTTTGGTTTATGGTGCTGTTAAATAGAAAAAAGAATTTTAGCTTGTTCCTAAGTAGCTGAATGACTCTGTGATATTTCCTTTAAAACTTTAAGGATGAGTAGTCACATTCTAGAAAGTATTCCTTATATCCTGAGCAAAAGTAAAATCTGCTTCCTGCTGCCGGCCAACAGAATAGTAGCTGAGGACTTTGGTAAAGGGTTTGGCAAATATGGAGACTTTCTGTGATGTATATGTGACATCATGATTTTTAAAACATGCACATGTAGAATGTATACATGGAAGATGTATGCCTAGTTTTTAACTCTTATTCGGGTCGTGGACTATTTTGAGAATCCAGTGAAACCTTAAGAGTTTTCCTGTATTCCTCTAAGGAACACGGTTAGCATGTAGCTTATGCTCATTTATTCTTTCAGCTAATATTTATTGTGTGTTTAGTGTATTTGAGAAAACAACCTTTGTGTACATTTATAGATCCTTTGTAGACCTTCTTTTGGTCTTTATTATCTGTGTTTAATCCTGCCATGTATCTTTGCAAAATTCCTGTGGTTGGCTCCTTGTCTTTTGAGATCTCAGCTTAATTGATCACTTCTACCTATAGAGATCTTTTATGATTGCCCAGTCTTACTTTAATTTTATTTCCCTATTTTAATTATTTGAATAGTACTTATTCTGTTTATATTTGTTTCCCTTCCCTTTCCCTCTCTCCTTCCCTCCCTCCCTCCCTCCGTCTTCTGTCATTTCTGTCATTCCCCCTCACCCCTACCCCACTCCCCTGCATTCTCACTTAGAATGTGAGTGCCAGTACTTAAGAACAGTTCCTGGAACCTAGTACATACCGAATAAATGAATGTGCTAGGCCCGGTGGTAAGTGCTTTACAATGATCTCATTAAGTTTCTTAACAACCTGTGTGAAAGATATGTTTAGTTTTGTTGATTTTTATCTGTTATAGTTTCTTTCTATTGTATTGAATTCTCCCCTTATTCTTTATTTCTTTACTTGTTCTTTGAGTTTAACTTGCTGTTCTTCTTCTAGTTTCCTGAAATGGAAGCCTGCTGCTGCTACTGCTGCTGCTAAGTCGCTTCAGTCGTGTCCGACTCTGTGCGACCCCATAGATGGCAGCCCACCAGGCTCCCCCTGTCCCTGGGATTCTCCAGGCAAGAACACTGGAGTGGGTTGCCATTTCCTTCTCCAATGCATAAAAGTGAAAAGTGAAAGCGAAGTCGCTCAGTTGTGTCCTACTCCCAGCAGGCTCCTCCGTCCATGGGATTTTCCAGGCAAGAGTACTGGAGTGGGGTGCCATTGCCTTCTCCCGAAATGGAAGCCTAGAATATTGATATTCAATCTTTCTTCTTTTATATTGCATTTCAGTTCAGTTCGGTTGCTTAGTCGTGTCCAGCTCTTTGCGACCCCATGAAGTGCAGCCCGCCAGGTCTCCCTGCCCATCAGCAACTGCCGGAGTTCACCCAGACTCATGTCCATTGAGTCGGTGAGGCCATCCAGCCATCTCATCCTCTGTCGTCCCCTTCTCCTCCTGCCCCCAATCCCTCCCAGCATCAGGGTCTTCTCCAGTGAGTCAGTTCTTTGGATCAGGCGGCCAAAGTATTGGAGTTTCAGCTTCTGCATCAGTCTTTCCAATTAGAAATACAAATTTACTTCCAAGTGCTGCTTTTGCTGTCTATCATGCGTTGTGAGATGTTGCAATTTTGTTGGTCAGTTCAAAATATTTTCTAATATCCCTGATGATTTTTTCTTTGACCCATAGGTTATTTAAAGTGTGTTGTTTATCTTTCCAAACATCTGAGCATTTTCTAGCTTTTTTTTCTTTTATGGATTTTTAGTTAGATTCCATGTACCCTGAATGATTTTAGATCTTTGAAATTTGTTAAGATCTTATCCAGCATATAGTTTTATTTTGGTAAGTAGCGTTCTGTGTGCACTTGAAAAGAATGTTTATTCTGCAGTTGTTGGATATACTGTTCTGTGCATGTCAGGTTAAGCTGGTTATTTGTGTTCATATTTTCTACATCTTTATTGAATTTTTTAATCTACTTGTTCTCAGAGAGGTGTGTTAAAAGTGCCAGTTATGCTCGTGGATATATGTCTTTCTTCTATTAGTTCTGCTTTATAGATGGAAGTTTTCCTTTACAGATGAAAGGTATAAATTTAGAATAAATCCCATGTAAATTTAGAGTTGTCTTCCTTTTGAAATGATATCCTTTTATATTCTGGCAGCAGATCCTCAGCAGTTATTGGTCTGAAAATTACTTTTTTTCACCTTCAGCTTTGAAGCATATTTTCTTTCAGTGGGTATAGAATTGTTTGTTGGCCTTATTTCTTTCAGCTTTTTGAAGATGTCATTTGATTGTCTTCTGATGTCTGTAGATTCTTTTGAAAAGTTGGCTCTCAGTATTATTGTTGGTCCTTTTAAAACAAGGATTAATAAACTATGGCCTGTGCATTTGTGCATGCTTGCCGAGTCGCTTAGTAGTATCTGATTCTATGTGAACATATGGACTGGAGCCTGGCAGGCTTCTCTGTCTGTGGAATTTTCCAGATGAGAATACAGGAGTGGGTTGCCATTTCCTGCTTCAGGAGATCTTCCCAACCCAGGGATCAAACCCGTGTCTCTTGGGTCTCCTGCAATGGCAGGTGGATTCTTTACCACTGTGCCACCTGGAAATCCTCATATGTATAAAGTTTTATTAGAACACAGCCAGCCCATTTATTTATTGTTTTAACTGATTTTACTTTACAGTCATCAGAGGTGGTATGGCATGTAATGCCTAAAATATTTGGCCCTTTATTGACAAGTTTTGTTGACCCTTTCCTTAAGGAAATGTCTCTTTTTTTTTTTTGCATGCATTAAAGATTTTTCTCATTATCTTTTGATTTTCAGCTGTTTGACTATTCTAGACCATGTGTGTGTGTGTGTGTGTCTGTCTGTCTGTCTGTCTGTCTGTCTGTCTCCGTGTGTATGGCTTTATGTTTTTCCTTTTTTTTTTTTAGATTTTAAAATATATAGTAAGTTTACATCTTTCATCAGTTTAGAAAAATTCTTAGTCATTAGCTTTTGAAATATTGCTTTTGTCCTGTTCTTTTGGGGGTTTCCCTGATAGCTCAGTTGGTAAAGAATCTGGGTCTGGAAGATCTGCTGGAGAAGGGATAGGCTACCCACTTTAGCGTTCTTGAGCTTTCCTTGTGGCTCAGCTGGTAAAAAATCCGCCTGCAATGCGAGAGACCTGGGTTCAATCCCTGGGTTAGGGAGAGCCCTTGGAGAAGGGAAAGGCTACCCACTCCAGTATTCTGGCCTGGAGAATTCCACGGACTGTATAGTCCATGGGGTCACAAGGAGTTGGACACAACTGAGCGACTTTCATTTCACTTCACTTGTCTCTCCTCCCTCTTTTTAGGTATGTTAGATATTCTAATTATATTATACATGTCTCTGATGTGCTATTCAATGTTTTCCATTCTTGTATTTCTTGGTGCTTCAGATTGTGTATTTTCTCTTGACCTGCCTTTACTTTCAATAGTCCTATTATCTTCTGCTATTTTCAGTCTGCTCTTAAACCTATCTAGTGAGTGCTTCATTTCATAAATTATACTTTTAATTTCTGAATGTTCATTTGATTATTTTGTATAGATTTTACTCCTTTATTGACATTCTCTATTATTTTGTCTCTTTTGTCCATCTTTTCCTGTGTTTTCCTGCCATATTAACTGTAGTGGTTTAAAAGTCCCTGTTTAATAACTAGTTTGTGAGTTACCCTGGATCTCTTTCAAATCCTTTTTGTCTTTTCTCTCCCTTCTCTCCTTCCCTCTTTCCTTCCACCCTTCCTCTCTCTTTCCTGTCATTTGTTCCTGTTTTTAGTGTGTCTCTTAAGTTTTGATCAGATGCTAGGTAATCAGCAACATAGATGAGTCTCTGAATGATGTCTTCCAAAGAGGACTGTGTGTTTTTTTTTTTCTTTCTGACAGTACAGTGCTAGCAGAGCACTTTGGTCTTGTTTAAGTTCAGTTTAGGCTTTTAAAGGTTTTGTCTATTTCAGTTTTTCTTTTTTTTAAATTTTGTGATTTTTTTTTTTTTTACTTTATTTTACTTTACAATACTGTATTGGTTTTGCCGTACATCAGCATTTTCTTATACACCTAAGAAGTATCCTTACTTTTCAATTATGCCCCTCCTGTGGTCTTAACTGAAAGGCCAGGGTATTTACCAACACCTCCCTGGAGAAGGAAATTACCCCATTCCAGTATTTTTGCCTGGGAAGTCCCATGGACAGAGGAGCCTGGTGGGCATACAGTTCATGGGATCACAAGACAGTTAGACACGACTGAGGAACCAGACCACCACCACATCTCCTTGGGAGACTTGGTTTCCAGCTGCTCTTCCCTGCAGTGTGTGGTTGCTGAACTCTGATCAGGTATTAATATTTAACCTCCCAGCACTGTTCTTTTCTACTGGATTTCCCACATTCTTAACTCTGTGAAAACGTAGCCAACTATTGAAGGGAGTTTGTACACAGATTTTTGTGTACCTTTTGGCTGGTTCCCTCCTCTGTAGTTTCACCCTTCGAGTTCCAGTTCCTTTGGTAGCCACAAACATTAACGTTTGTCTCTTTTGTCTTTTAAATCTGTCGTTTTTATCCTTGGATTCTATTCTCCCAGATAGCGATTTGAGAAATGCAGTCGGGAAAAAAGCTGATGTGAATGAAAAGCCCACTTTATGTGCTTCCATTCCTTGCATGATCTTGGCCCCTTAAGTTCTGCCTGGATGACTTGAGAAAGTTGCCTTATTTGTTTTTCCGGTTTTTGTAGTCATTTTCTGCGGCAGGTTTAGTGTCTTACAAATAAGAGCAGCGTGGGCAGATTTGGAAGTACCTACAGTGTCTTCCAAACAGAACGGCCAGAGTGATTCTGTTTGTGTATTAGACTATGACTTCTCTATTCATCACCCTCCTATGGTTCCCAACTTCATTCAGGGTGAGCACCAAAGCCTTTAGCATTCTTTACCTTCCTTCATCTGCTCTGCCTACAGGCTCTGCCTGGAGTGCTCTTTCTCTCTGTCCCTCCCCTCCAGTACCAGTACGACTGACTCCCTCACTTGGCAAATGTTTGTTCAGATATTTCCTTATTTAGCCTGTTCTGACCACCCTATTTAAAATTGCCTCTTCCTTTCCCTTCTGCATTCTCTCTCCCTTTGCTCTGTTTTTCCCTCATATCATCTCATGTTTTTAAAATTTATTCTTTTATTATGTTTGATTGTTGTCTCTTTTACTTATTAAAATGAAAACTCTACAAGGGCAGGGATTTTCATCATTTTTGTTCATCAGTATGTCACAAATGCAAATTAGAACCAGATGAGAATGGAGAATTACAGAATCTAAGGGAAGAAGGAATTTAGAGATAGAAGAGAAGTAGTCAGTTATGTCAAATATCAAATAATCTAAAAGTATTCATGAGATTTCTGCATTGGATTTTTAAAGAAGGAGGTTATTTCTTACTTTTCTGAAAGAACTTTTAATAGAAGAGCAGAGAGAAAACGAAGATTACCAAGGACTGATGCTGTTGTGATAGCAATTGTAGACTATTCTTTTTTAGTTTCGTGGAGAGTATAGTAGAAAAAGTTCATATTTGCTTGGATAATTTATGGTTTCTCCTTTTAGAGAGTTAATAAATGGATTATTCGGTAGTTGGAATTTTCTGGTTTTACTCACTTTTGTGTTTATTAATTAATACTTTGTGCCCAAAACTACATAAAGTTTTGAGTGTCATCCAAGGGAGAGTTACTGAGGTTTCACCTTGTGCACGGAAACTAATTACGAAGTGCAGTACCTTTAGCTGCACAGTGCTAGAAAAAAGTAAATTTTGACTCTTGTTCCCAGCCTTTTTTTTCTTGCATACCTATTCTACATACCTATTTCTACATACCTATTCATGTATACTGGAGAAGGAATTGGCAGCCCACTCTGGTGGTCTTGCCTGGAGAGCTCCATGGACAGAGGAGCCTGGTGGCTGCAGTCCATGGGGTCACAAAGAGTCAGACACACTTGAGCGACTGGGTAGCAGCATTCGTGTATACAGTGGACCTTTTGGAGTTGAAGCATCTTTCACTTGAGTAGTTGTCAAAGTATGAAGAGGTGCCCATGATTTAGAATTTTTTGATGGGGCTTGAGAAAGTTTCATACTGTTCATGGGGTTCTCAAGGGAAGCATACTGAAGTGGTTTGCCATTCTTTTCTCCAGTAGACCACATTCTGTCAGACCTCTCCACCATGACCCGCCCATTTTGGGTGGCCCCACATGGCATGGCTTAGTTTCATTGAGTTAGACAGGGCTGTGGTCCGTGTGATCAGATTGATCTGTTGTCTGTGCTTGTGGTTTCAGTCTCTCTGCCTTCTGATGCCCTCTGTCAGTGCCTACCTCTTACTTGGGTTTCTCTTACCTTGGACGTGGGGTCTCTCTTCACAACTGCTCCAGCAAGGCGCAGCCGCCGCTCCTTACCTCAGACGTGGGGTAGCTCCTCCCGGCCACTGCCCATGACCTTGGGTGTAGGTAGCTCCTCTCGGCCACCACCAAGAATTAGGGTTGCCAGGAGAAATATCAATAACCTCAGATATGCAGATGACACCACCCTTATGGCAGAAAGTGAAGACAAACTAAAGAGCCTCTTGAGGAAGGTGAAAGAGGAGAGTGAAAAAACTGGCTTAAAGCTCAACATTCAGAAAACTAAGATCATGGCATCTGGTCCCATCACTTCATGGCAAATAGATGGGGAAATAGTGGAAACAGTGGCTGACTTTATTTTTGTGAGCTCCAAAATCACTGCAGATGGTGATTGCAGCCATGAAATTAAAAGACGCTTGCTCCTTGGAAGGAAAGTTATGACCAACCTAGACAACATATTTAAAGCAGAGACATTACTTTGTCAATAAAGGTCCGTCTAGTCAAGGCTGTGGTTTTTCCAGTAGTCATGTATGGATGTGAGAGTTGGACTATAAAGAAATCTGAGTGCTGAAGAATTGATGCTTTTGAACTGTGGAGAAGACTCTTGAGAGTCCCTTGGACTGCAAGGAGATCCAACCAGTCCATCTTAAAGGAAATCAGTCCTTGGTGTTCATTGGAAGGACTGATGTTGAAGCTAAAACTCCAGTACTTTGGCCACCTGATGCGAAGAGCTGACTCATTTGAAAAGACCCTGATGCTGGGAAAGATTGGGGGCAGGAGAAGGGGATGACAGAGGATGAGGTGGTTGGATGGCATCACCGACTCAATGGACATGGGTTTGGGTGGACTCCGGGTGTTGGTGATGGACAGGGAGGCCTGGCGTGCTGCGGTTCATGGGGTTGCAAAGAGTCAAACACGACTGAGTGACTGGACTGAGCTGAGAAAGTTTCAGTCCTCCCCTCTCAAAGATTTTTGATGCGTCCTTTTGAGGATGTACTTTACTGCCGATTGGAAATCACTATTCATCACTTTTCCCAATCCGTCATTCCTAGATTTAAAATTCAAGTGTTACTTTCTATAGTACCCAAATTTTTGTGATTCTTTCGAGAGAAAAGGAAGTAATTATGTAGCACAGTGCTCTCAAACAGGTGAAGGGCCCTTTTTTTTCTTTTAAATTTCCAGTCCATTATGGATAGATACTTCTGTAAAATACAATAAAAAATGAATTGCTGGAAAAAGCATGCAAAATGCTAGCCCTGGTTTTTACATTCAAAAATATAACACTACACTGTTGAAGGGCCCTAAGTATAGTTTCTCAGCTTCTGTTTCTGTCTCCTATGGATTAGTGGCAAGAATTTGTGCACTGGTAATGGCTCTCGGGCCGGTCCTTCTCTGATCGGATCAGGAGAAGCGCCGAGACGGTGTGCAGTGCTGCAGTGTTAGTTTCCTCTTAATCTACACAGTCTTTCAAAGGAGTAGGAGGTTTTAATGAGTTATGGATTGCAGGTTTTTAAAAAAGAGGTAATTTATACACTGTAAAAGCTTTACTACTTAAGTTCTGAAAGAGTAACTCTTAAAATTTTGCTTTTTGAATAGTTGCTGCTTTACACAGTGCTGAAGTAAAAGTGACTTCTTGGTAACAGTAAGATTTTCTTTAACTTTCCAGTTACTTATTTTTCTTCGGTCCTTGAACCTATAAAAACAAGCATATTTTCAACATGAAAGGAAAAGTTATACCACTTAACACCACAAGATGTCACTTATGTAAAAATAAAGTCGTATTTTAATACTCAAAAGCTGAAAAGCTACAGGTAAGTAGATAAATGAAGAACTAGGTAAATTAAAAAAGCAATATTTGGATCGGTTTTTGGTAGAATCAATGAAAAATGTTACTAATTCAGCATTGTTTTGAATCAACTCTTGATATTTCACACAAAGTTTCTTTTTGTTCCTTAGATTTTTCAAAATTATAAAACTAAATTCTTAAGATTAATATAGTAGTACGTGTTAATCGACCATATTTGAATCTATATAATGAAGGAGGTAGACCTAAAATGGCTCAATACAAGGAAACATATTTTGAGAGTAAACGAGGTGTTTTGGTATTTACCTTCCCATATCTTTACTGTTTTGGTGAAAAGCGAAGAGGAATTTGGGTAGAGATATGTAATTTATATTAGAATTTTCAAAAGGACTTTATGACATATCTGAGTAGTTGAATATTACATCAGGTTGAAGCAGTGCCTAGGAGTTTTCTTGTTTGTTTTCTCTGAACCTCAAAGTTATTAACTTTCTACCCATGTTAACACTGAAGATAGTTATATTTGTTATTGAAGACCATCTTTTCTGTTAGGCATGAAGAACAAAACCTTTGACTTTAATATTGGGTTCCTGTTTTCTTATTTTTAGTTTAAGAGAGTGGATCAGGACATGAAGGTGTTTGGGAAGGGAACTGTAGCATAAGGGACAAACCAAGTTTTCATTAGGCCATGAATAAGATTACACCTGGAGTTGGAGGTTGGAATGTCCTGAAAATTGACACTTCATTATTCTTCACTTATTATTGCTCATTTTTCTCTCCAGATAACACTTGTAGAGAAGATCGGTAGAATACTCGTGGGGGAAAAAGGGATCAGACATGAGAAAATGAATTTTTTTTTTTGACATGTACGTGTGTGGTCACACTTTCTTTCTGTTTACTTATCTAATTACTTTACCTTTTTTCAAGTTCTTATTTCCAAAAAGTTTTAAAAGGTTTCTTTTAGGTTTTTTCAAATATAAAAGCCCACATGGTCAGTAAGTAAAACAGGAAAATAGCAAAAAGTAGAAGGGGGAAAAACCTGATTTGTGGGTCCTGCCACAAAAAATTTCAACAAAAGGAATTTTTGTTCCTTTTCAGTTAACAGTGCATTGTGAAAGAACGGAATTTTAAGAAGGAATTCTGAATTCATTGCAGTGAGCAATTGGAGTATTTTATATTTGGTTGTTATATATCCTCAGATGTGGTTCTTATATGTTGCTTTCTTACTGTTTTTTTGATTAGCTCTATTTTTAATTAGAGAAAAGTCATTATTGTGATTATTTATTGTGTCTTGCTAGTGGTCACCATTGTATTTAATTTTATGAGCTGCTTGGAAAGGAAGAGTGACTTTCATAATAAATCTCATTGCCTTTGTTTATTTTTCCTGCAATGACAGTGTGTAACATTTCACTCCAACGTTAGTTTGCTAGGACTGCCGTAACAAAGTACTCCAGATGCAGTGGCCTGATCACACATTTCTTTCCCTGGATCCTGGAGGCTAGAAGTTGCAGATCAGAGTTTTGGCAGATTTGGTTTCCGTGGAAGCCTCTCTCCCTGGCTTGCGATGGCTGCCTACTTGCTGTGCCCTCACATGGCCATCTTTTGGTCTTTTGAATCAGTCCTAACCTGCTCTTCTTATAAAGAATCACTTATATTGGATGAGGGCCCACCCATGGTGACCTATTTTAATTTAATTAACCTCTTCAATGATTGTTCAAATACATTTATACTCTGTGGTATTGAGGGTTAGGATTTTAACATAGGAACTTTGGAAGGGACACAGCTCAGCTTGTAATAACACGTGATCAATCATTTATTCTTGGTATGTGCTTACTGCCTGTATTAGGTCTAAATTGTAAAATGTAAAGTACTTTTGTCAAGGCTGGCTATTTAGAGTAGTTAAGGAAGCTCTTCTCACCTACTTTTAAGCTTAAGCTGAGATCAGAGAGCTTCTGATACTTTGTTTGGGTCCACACATGCATTTGAGCACCTTGAACCATATTGCATGAAGCTGTGTGGAGTAAATTTTTTAAATCTCTTTTCTGGAGAGTTTGTTGTAGAAACTATTAAAAATTGCTAATCATAAACTAATAATGAGTACAAAGTGCTTAGTTATAGTTTGTAATACTACAATCTGTATAGTCATTTAAGAGGATTTTTCAGTGCTGTCCTAAAATAAGGTTCAGTGATTTAAATTCTTGAGTAAGCTTGAGACTTAAGTGTGACACTCTTAATTTCAGAGTATGTATAAGGATGGCTTATCAGATCCTTAATAATGTATTTCTCAAAACGGAAAAATGTCTTTTAATCTCTTGGAGTATTTATATCTTATTCACAAATGTGAATAAAACACTACAAAAACTTTTTAATATCATTTTAATGGAGGTATAATTCTCATACACCAAATTACCCAATTTTAGATTATAATTAGGTAAGTTTTTGACAGATGTATATATACCTGTGAAATCACTACCACAATTAAGAAGATACACAACATTTCCATCTTCTTATGGAAAAAATTTCTAATATCCCTTTGTCCATTTCTCCTTCTACTTATGAATCCACTACCTTGGTTCTGTGCCTACAGATTGCATTTTATAGAACTTTAAATTAATTCAGTTGTGGTCTTTTGTGTCTGGTGTCTTTCAGTCACAATAATTTTGAGACTTCATCCATATTATAGCATGTATCAGTGGTTGGTTCTTTTCCTTTGTGAGTAATATTCCAGTGTATGGCTAAATCCCATTTTGCTGATGCACATTTAGATTGTTTCTGTGTTGTTTTTTGCTATGGATAAAGCTGCTATGCATAATCTTTAAGTTATTCTGTAGAATTATGTTTTTCTGTCTCTGAAAGTGGAATGAATGGATCACATAGTAGGTTTATGTTTAAATTTGGAAGGAACTCCCAATTTTCCAAAGTGATTGCACTCTTTTACATTCCTACCAGCAGTGTATGAGAGTTCTAGTTGCTCCATAGCCTTGGCAACGTTTGTTATTGTCGTTGTCTTAATTTCATCTGTTCTCAAGGATGTGTAATGGTTTCTCATTAAATTTGCATTTTTGATAGTTAATGGCCTTAAGTATTTAACAGTATTCCTAATCTTTTTGTGTGTGTGTGAAATGCCTGTTCAGGTTTTTTGACCATTAAAAAAATCGGTGTGTCATCTTATAAATGAGTTGTAATTGTTATATAACTTTTTTTATAATTAAACTTTTGATTTTGAAATAATGATATATTCATATGCAGGTATAAAAAGTAATACAGAGAGATTCTATGTGCCCTTTACCCAGTTTCCTTCAATGATAAACTATAGTACAATATCACAGCCAAGATGTTGACATTGGCGTACTTCATGAGTCTCGTTCTGATTTTCCTACTTTTATTTGTACTTAACTTGTAGATGTCTTTGTTAGGGTAGTGTACTATTCCATTTAACCACCTTGATATTATTTTGTAGGGTTAGATGAGAAACATGTATTTAATTATAAATACGAAAAATAAATTGGTAATAATGTACATCATGTTATTAAAATTACATGTTTTAATGCCTGTGTCATATAAAATCTAAATATGAAATTTTTCTTTTTTGTGTGTAGAAATGAAGATCTAAAGCAAATGTTAGAGAGCAACAAAGATTCTGCTAAATTGGATGCTATGAAACGGATTGTTGGGGTAGGTAAAGTAATTAGATCATTTTGACTTTTGAGTAAATGACAAGTAGTGATATGCTAAAAATATATGTTACAGAATATGTTAAATACCAAATCAAGCATTCCCATCTACCCTTTATTATTAACTTAAAATTTCCTGTCTAAAATGTTTTGGAAGAAGTAATGAAGTGACAAAATTCAGAAACTTGAGTTCTAATTCTGTCTTTTCTGTTTCTCAAATATTTCTTTTGTCAAATAGAGTGCTAATCAGTTTGAAGAGAAAGTAACATTATATACTACAATATTTTGACTTCGTACAAAGAGGGATACTAATGAGCTAAAGGATATTTTTTTGGTCATTCTATGACCTAAAAATTGTGAGCATCCTTTCTTCTGATCTTCAAATTTCTTTACTACCAATACAAATGGTTTATTCAGTTTATCAGCATAGAACTTCTAATGAATATTAATAGATGTAAAAACATTCTCTACTTTTCTATTGTAATAGAAAATTCAGATAATAGTCTAATATATTATTATGTAAGGGGTTCTACTGTCAGAATTAAAAATATAATGCAATTTCTGATTATATAATTTTAAAAATATTTTTGCAATTTGTGTGGGTCTTGCTCTTTTTTTTTTTGATTGTTTATTGACAATGAAAAAAACTGGCTTAATTCAGTGACTATCTGTTAAAGAGTCTGCTTGTCTCAGTGGAATTAAATTTGTCAGACCTTGTCTTTCTTACTAGTACTTTGCTTTTTTCACCACCATTGCTGATTTTGTTTTCCAGAACTTTTTGTATCAGGTCAAAATGTAGTAAATTCATGTAATTGCACAAATAAACTCTGCTGTAGTAGGATGTAAACACAGCTGAAACAGTACTGTTTTCCAGGAGACAGTGCCACGATAGGAGAGTCTGAAATCTCTATTCTGAAATCCAAATCCCATTTATGAAGGATGATTATAGATAAGAATTTACTGTGTTCAAAAGTTTGTTATTGTGAAAACCCAATGTGTAAAAGTCAAGGACTAATTATACCTGTAGATCTTGCTTGATTCTTTTATTTAGATTTATGTCATTTGGAATGAAGGCAAATGATGAAGAGTTTTTGGTAAATTTTTCATTTGTTCATGTTAAACCAAGGCTTCCCTAGTGGCTCTGCAGATAAAGAATCCATCTGCAGTGCAGAAGACACAGGAGACACAGGTTTGGCCCCTGGGTCAGGAAGATCCCCTGAAGTTGGTAATGGCAACCCACTCCAGTATTCTTTCCTGAAAAATCCCATGGACAGAGGAACTTGGCAGACTTCAGTCTGTGGGGCCACGAAGAGCTGGACACGACTGAACGAGTGAGCAGACACGCAGTGTTATACTGAATGATACTAGCATTTATGGAGAGGTAGTCCTTTGCTTTACAAGGCTTTGGCATTTGAATTTCAGTCACCACAGCTTAGTTAAATAACACCAGTCTCCTCACAATAGGTTTATATTTCAGTTATGGTATATTGACTTAGTAATTGCATACCGTACGAGTTTCATCACTAACTTCAGTCCTCAACTCACTATACATATAACAAATATACGTAGGTCATGTCACTTCCTTCAAAGTTATTTTTAGCGGTTGGTCACTGTGTGTTGCTCAGTTGTGCACAGACTGCAAAGCATGCAGTGGTGATCCCTCCTTGTTTACCTGTGAGAGGCCCACGTGACATTTTACCAAAATGGATTATGAAAAACAGGATTTGATCAACAAAGATAAAAATGCAGGAAGGAAATGAAAAGTGATGACACTAGAAATGAAATTCAGGTAGAATGTAATTGGAGTTGTGGAGAAATTGCTGACTGTGGGAATGCTGATGCTGCCACTTTTGGAGAGACTCTAAATCCTGCCTGGGAAATCCCATGGACAGAGGAGCCTGGTGGGCTGTTAGAGTCCATGGGATTGCAGAGAGTCAGACACGACTGAGCACACACAAACATGTAGCTAGAGGCACTTAAGTAAGGCAGGCTTTTCAACATAAATGAGGAAAATGGTTGTGATGAAAAGGCTGAAGATATGCCCCGAGGAAGTGACGCTGCCAAAAGCTTCATGTTAGAGGAACTCTAGGAGATAATTCACAACATTAGAAGTACAAAGGACACAATCTTGGAAGCTGATCCAGACTTAGAATTAATTTATCAAGAAATATACAAGATGCTTGCATGCATACATGCATGCTCAGTCGCTTCAGCTGTGTCCAACTCTTTGTGACCACATAGACTTTAGCCCACCAGGCTCCTCTGACCGTGGCATTCTCCAGGCAAGAATACTGGAGTGGGTTGCCATACCCTCCTCCAGGGGATTTTCCCAACCCAGGAACTGAATCCAAGTCTCTTATGTCTCTTTCACTGGAGGGCGCGTTCCTTACCACTAGTGCTATGTGGGAAGCCCTAAATGATGAGAATAAGGCAGGTCCATTCAGACTACTCCTGATGAGTTAATTCTCAATGATTCTAATGTTATAAGGTATCCGGTCCCATCACTTCATGGGAAATAGATGGGAAAACAGTGGAAACAGTGTCAGACTGTATTTTCGGGGGCTCCAAAATCACTGCAGATGGTGACTGCAGCCATGAAATTAAAAGACGTTTACTCCTTGGAAGAAAAGTTATGACCAACCTAGATAGCATATTCAAAAGCAGAGACATTACTTTGCCGACTAAGGTCCATCTAGTCAAGGCTATGGTTTTTCCAGTAGTCATGTATGGATGTGAGAGTTGGACTGTGAAGAAAGCTGAGCGCCGAAGAATTGATGCTTTTGAACTGTGGTGTTGGAGAAGACTCTTGAGAGTCGCTTGGACTGCAAGGAGATCCAACTAGTCCATTCTGAAGGAGATCAGTCCTGGGATTTCTTTGGAGGGAATGATGCTAAAGCTGAAACTCCAGTACTTTGGCCACCTCATGCGAAGAGTTGACTCATTGGAAAAGACTCTGATGCTGGGAGGGATTGGGGGCAGGAGGAGAAGGAGACGACAGAGGATGAGATGGCTGGATGGTATCACTGACTCGATGGATGTGAGTCTGAGTGAACTCCGGGAGTTGGTGTTGGACAGGGAGGCCTGGCGTGCTGAGATTCATGGGGTTGCAAAGAGTCAGACACGACTGAGCGACTGAACTGAACTGATATTAAATAAATGTTAATTTTATCTTGCTTCATTTTCCTACCTGTATATTTCTGACAGTAATAGAGAGTATTAAATGTTTTTTATAAAATTCTTATAAGTTATAGATCCAGTTGTCAGATTACTTTACACTACTTTCAGCTTGCAGACCTGCAGGATACAGTCCTGCAGTGCCGTATAAAGCAGGCAGTACTCTTAATTATTTCACTGAATTTTGGTTTTACATCCCACTAAGGTAAATTATTTCACTAAGTCTGAGGATGCTATTGAAATTCCTAAATATGAAAATGAGATACTTGGTAGTTTTTTCTATATTCCTCTTTCAAACTGATAAAGAAATAAAATGGATATTCTCACAGTCTAGACTACTTGAATGTTATAAATGTAATTTACATGTAAATAGACATCATAAAGAAGTGTAAATATAGCTATGGTAGGAGTTAGTCTGGTAGTTACAGACTTTCTCATTAGGAAGTTTGTATAAATGTAAACTTGGAACTTGATCATTAAACTGTAGGAAAATGATTCTTAATTAAAAATTATTCCTTCACTTTGTATAATGTCCTCAGGATTTATCCATATTGTTACAATGTCAGAATTTCTTCCTTTCTCATGGCTGAATAATATCCCATTTTATATACAGCACAGACACATATGTACGTATGTGTGTGTGTGTATAAGAAAGATGTAAGTATATCTCACATTACCAACAGTGCACAGTGTTTCCCTTTGTCCACATCCTCACAAACACCTGTTATGTCTTGTCTTTTTGTTCATAGCAGTTCTAAGA
The DNA here is from genome assembly GCF_023091745.1 of Budorcas taxicolor. Classification (NCBI taxonomy): domain Eukaryota; kingdom Metazoa; phylum Chordata; class Mammalia; order Artiodactyla; family Bovidae; genus Budorcas; species Budorcas taxicolor. The sequence goes on along the minus strand of NC_068919.1, from coordinate 9,542,679 downwards.
GGTTTGAGGTGATAACCTCATTGTAGATTTGATGTACATTTCCTTGATACTGACTGATGTTGAACAACATCTTTTTCATGTACCTGTTGGCACCTTTAATTTACATAGTATTCTATGTCAATTATATCTCCGTAGATCTGGAAGAAAATTATTAGACAAGTGACACAAATATGTATTTGTAAATTTTCAAAGCATATTGAGATATAAAAAGTAAAAATTTCAGCTTCCAGGTATACTTTAGGATTAAATTGTCAAGTTCGGTTAAAAATTGTTTTTGGATTTTGATTAGGGTAATACGGAATTTGTGTATTTCCATCTCCACTCTTTTCCTGTCTTTCAGTAGCAGTATATTCATATTTTATAGTTTTTAATCATAAGAAATCTTGAACATTCCTTGCTAGACTCATTCCTGTGTACTTTTCAGTTTCGTTTGCCATTATGAATGGTCCCTTTCGTTATATTTTTAAAATTAATTATTACTAATGTATAGGAGAACAAATGACTTTTCTGTTCTTGTATTTGACCTTCTCAGCTAACTCTTCTTAAATCTGATAGTTTTTTGGTTTCTTTGCTTGATTTTTGGATAGTTAACTGTGTTATCCAGAAGTCATGACAGATTTATATTTTATTTTCAAATATTTTTAGCTCTTACTCGTTTTTCTTCTCTCTTTGCATGGATTAAGTTACACTATGATGTTGAGTAGTAGGCATGATAGAAGACAACACTGTGTTGTTTCTGATTTTAATGGAAATATTTGTAATATTTAACTCTTGTGGAATTCAAGTAGATATGTATCTATATATTTAAGTGAAGTTGTAGATTCAGAGCATGAGTTATTGTTTAAGCCATCTTGGCCTGCTCCATTATTGCAAAGATCTCCCCTCTCACTTTTAGCGTTTATGTATGAGTCTGAGATCTAGTTTGCATTATTTCTTATGTATGATGTGAGATTAAGAGATGAATGTTTTTTAACACATGTATATCTAATTTGCCTCTATTTTTATTAAATATTTCAATGTTTGTTATTAAAAAACTATCCTTTCCCAACCAGATTTCAACCTCAAATGACACTCAGTTTACTGTGTATTTGTGGACCCACTTCTGAACTCTTCCGGTTCATGGGTCTTTGTGGCTCTCAGTTTACTAATACCTCACCCTTGATTTCTGTAGCTTTAAAATAAAGTACTGTAAGTCTTCCTTAAAAAAAAAAAGCTTTGTTTGTGCTATATCCTTTGCATTTCCATGTAAATTTTGAAAGGTTGTCAGCTTCTACCAAAAAAAAGCTTCAGTTCAGTTCAGTCGCTCAGTTGTGTCTGACTCTTTGCGACCCCATGAATCGCAGCACACCAGGCCTTCCTGTCCATCACCAACTCCCAGAGTTCACTCAAACTCAAGACCATCAAGTCAGTGATGCCATCCAGCCATCTCATCCTCTGTCGTCCCCTTCTCCTCCTGCCCCCAATCCCTCCCAGCATCAGAGTCTTTTCCAATGAGTCAACTCTTCTCATGAGGTGGCCAAAGTACTGGAGTTTCAGCTTCAACATCAGTCCTTCCAATGAACACCCAGGACTGATCTCCTTTAGGATGGACTAGTTGGATCTCCTTGCAGTCCAAGGGACTCTCAAGAGTCTTCTCCACACCACCATTCAAAAGCATCGGTTCTTTGGCGCTCAGCTTTCTTATGGTTCAACTCTCACATCCATTCATGACTACTGGAAAAACCAAAGTTTAAACTAGATGGACCTATGTTGGCAAAGTAATGTCTCTGCTTTTTAATATACTGTCTAGGTTGGTGATAACTTCTCTTCCAAGGAACAAGTGTCTTTTAATTTCATGGCTGCAGTCACCATTTGCAGTGAATTTCGAGCTCCCCAAATCTGTCACTGTTTCCATATCTATTTGCCATGAAGTGATGGGACCAGATGCCATGATCTTAATTTTCTGATTGTTAAGTTTTAAGCCAATATTTTTACTCTCCTCTTTCACTTTCATCAAGAGGCTCTTTAGTTCTTCTTTGCTTTCTGCCATAAGTGTTGTGTCAGAAGTAGATATAAAGCAGAAGTAGTTTTTTTCTGGAACTCTCTGCATATCTGAAGTTATTGATATTTCTCCTGGCAATCTTGATTCCAGGTGCTTCATCCAGCCCAGCGTTTCTCATGATGTACTCTGCATATAAGTTAAATAAGCAAGGTGACAGTGTACAGCCTTAACATACTCCTTTCCTGATTTGGAACCAGTCTGTTGTTCCATGTCCAGTTCTAACTGTTGCTTCTTGACTGCATACAGATTTATGAAGAGGCAGATCAGGTGGTCTAGTATTCCCATCTCTTGAAGAATTTAAAACAGTTTGTTGTGATCCACACAGTCAAAGGCTTGGTGTAGTCAATAAAGCAGAAGTAGATGTTTTTCTGGAGTTTTCGCTTTTTTGATGATCCGTATTCATTTACAGTAAAATAACTTCTCATTTGGCAGTAATGTCATACAAGTGAATTTGCTGATGACTAGGAAAATTACAAAGTGAACCCAAGGCCACTTAATCAAGAGTCATAGCAACATAGAAACCCTAGGAATGAAGGTCAAGGCAGTAGGTTGCAGCTGGCCAGATATGATACTATTTGCCCCAGTTTTCGTTTAGGAATTTGCTGCAAGAAATAAAAGGACTTCCTTTGTGGCTCAGAGGGTTAACAATATGACTGCCATGTGGGAGACCTGGTTCGATCCCTGGGTCAGGAAGATCCCCTGGAAAAGGGAAAGGCTACCCACTCCAGTATTCTTGCCTGGAGAATTCCATGGACACAGGAGCCTGGCGAGTTATAGTCCATGGGGTTACAAAGAGTCAGACACAACTGAATGACTAAACAAATAAAATAAGTTATCTCTTCTTAGTAATTAGAAAAAATAAAATGACAGGTATTACCTATCACTTTTCTTTAGCCATGAAATTAAAATATTTCCTGAGTGTTTGGTTAAAAGAAAAAAAGCCTTTAAAAAGAATATTAATTATTCTTATATGTTCACATTAGAAACTCCGTGTCCGGATTTAAAACACTACTAGTAGTAGTAGTAGTAATAGTTAAAACACTAGTAGTTTAGTAGTTAAAACACCAGTAGTAGTAGTAATAGTAGTAGTGGTGGTGGTGTGTAGTAGTTTAAGAAACACATTTGGGCAGTATGGCTTTTGACATATTAAAGTTCTATGGGGAAAGACATGTTTTAATTTTGTTTTAATATCAAACTAACAGAAAATTAAAAATTCAATAAGAGCATGGGTTGGTCCGATTCGAGAAGTGCTTCCAAAATTAATTCCCCTAGCTTCTTTTCAGGAGAAATTGTTCATCACCACAGATCTTTTCTAACTTAACTTTTGGAGAAGAAAATAGAAAATCAAAGCCACAGCACAGTAGCTCTGCCAGATATTTCCCCTTGTATTTCACTCTTAAACTCGCAATTATTGGTTGCTAATTTTTTCTTTCATTATATAACTAGTAATTGTTTTTCTTGAAATTTTTTCCACTGTGTGTTATAACAATCATTTTTTTACCTTTACTTTAGTCCAGTTTTTAGTGTGATTTCTAGTTAGCACCATGTTTCTTTGTGGAAGCTTTACAAATCATTTTAAAATGTTATGTTCATGTATGCACATTTATGCATCATTTCAAAACATCTGTTGGTTGGAAGTAGTTTGCTAGAGGCCAATTAGTAGAGTATTATATTAGCTTCAAATTTTCTTTATTTATTTAAATGTAATTTTCAATATTTACATTTCTCTACATAATTTGGATTTTATGAGCCCTGAATATGGGGTTTTATCACCTCATATAATTGTATACAGGGTAGTTTTAAGACCTTAGTTTTATAGTTAAAAACCTTTAGACATTTCTAAATTTTAATTTGCTGAAATTGTAAATGTTATGTTTTTGTTTTACATTACTTTCTAATATATATCAAAATGCTGGCAGTGCACATCTGACTATCTTTCAGTTGGTAGCCCTGCAGTTCAACAGAGAATCTCATGAGTAGTATCTACCAGCGAGAAACCGTAATGACAGTTTCAGTTCATTTTATTATCTTTTGGTAATACCTGAGGCTTATTTAGAATCATGGGGAAATGTTTCCAGTGGTTCATATGTTGAATAAAGTCTCACGTATGCCAAAGCATGCTTAGGGAAGAAAAGCTACCTACTTCAAAATCTTGTGGTCGCTTATTACACTGCAGGACTCTAGTTGAAACATACATATGTTATTTTTCTTGATATTTTTGAAAAATGTATGTCTAATGTTTAAAGCACATATTCATATTTTATCTTGGTTTGATGAAATGTGAACTAAGAATTTGAAATGTATTGCTTCATGTAGTGAACTTGTAATAAGTTTTTTAGATAAAATACTGATGAGTTGATTATCCCGAGTCCTTGAAGGAATGGAAGATTTCAGTGTATCGCAATCTTTGATGTATTTTCTTTTAGTAAGTGTTGGATGTTAAAGGTCTTTTTCAGATTAGTTTGCATGTCTTTTTGGGATAATGAGCAAATCTGAACCTTCTTTTGATGGTTAAATTCTTCAAATTTCTAATTAGAGTTATTGATATAAATTATTTCTTAGCCATACATGTTACATGGTATTCGGTTGGACTTTAACAGAACAAAGGGGAAAAAAATAAGATTTTTAATTGATACAGAAAAAGCATTTGATAGAGTTCAGTACCCTTTGATGATAAATCACTCAACAAACTAGGAATTAAAAAAACTACCTCGGTGTTTTAAAGAAAAATTCACAGCTAACTTCGTACTCAGTGGTAAAAGACTGAAACCTTTCCCTCTAAGATCAGGAATAAAACAAGGCTGCCTACTTTCCCCACTTCTGTTCAACATAGTAATGGAAGTTTTAGCCATGACAATTAGGCATGAAAAAGAAATAAAAGATACCCAAATTGGAAAAGAAGCAAAATTACCTTTGTTTGTAGACAACATGATTTTATATTTAGAAAACCTAAAGATTCCACAAAATATCTTTTTGAACTAATAAGCAAATTCAACAAAGTTGCAGGATGGAAAATTAATACATAAAAATTAGTTGTGTTTCCATACAGTAACAATCACCAGTCCTAAAAAGAAATTATGAAGGCAGTCTTATTTATGGTAGTATCAAAATGAATAAAATACTTAGGAATAGACTTACCCAAGGAAACAAAATATTTGTACCTTGAAAACTAAAATGTTGCTAAAAGAAATTAAGACACAGATAAATGGAAAAATATCCCATGTTCATATATTGGAATACTTATTGAAATACCAATATTCCCAAAGTTATCTACATACTCAGTGCAGTTCATATCAAAATCCCAGGGATTTTTTTGCAAAAAAAAGCCTGTGTACACACACATGCACGCACACGCACACACACACGCATATTTATTTTACTGCATTGGGTCTTAGTTGAGTCATGTGGGATTTTCCTTTGTGAAACATGGAGTCTCTTTTGTGGGTTGCAGTTTAGTTGCTCCTCAGTATGTGGGATCTTAATTCCCTGGCCAGGGACAAACTCATGTCCCCTTCACTGCACAGCGGATCCTTAACCACTAGACCACCAGGGAAGTCCTTGGCCAAAACAGTCTTGAAAAAGAAGAACAAAGTTTAGAAGTCTCACACTTTCTGATTTCAAAACTTAACTACAGAGCTACAGTAATCAAAATGTGTGGTACTGACACTGCTGTATTTAAAATAAATAACCAACAAGGTCCTACTGTATAGCACAGGGAACTCTGCTCAGTGTTATATGGCAGTCTGGATGGAAGGGGTGTTTGGAAGAGAATGTATACATGTATAGCTGAGTCCGTTTGCTGTCCACCTGAAATTATCACAACATTGTTAATCAGCTATACTCCAATATAAAATAAAAAGTTTTTTTAAAAAGTCACTAGGTCTAGCCCATATTCAATAAGAGTAGTTAATGCGAGTGTGTATACTGTGGGTAGGGATGACTGGAAACTGTGTCTGAAGCTGCCTGCCATAGAGTCTGAGAGGCTTTCAAATGATGTTTTGATAGTGTTATTATCCTTTTTAGTTAGTTAAAGTGTAGTAAAGAAAATGTAAGAAGTAAAAACAAAACAAAAATAAGTGCTGTCTTTTGTGAACTGTAACATACTGTATAAATCAGGATAAAACTGAATGAAAACCATTCATAAATGTATAGCAGTTAAACTGGAAAAAATTTAGAAAGTACTTGGAAAAAAAAATACATTGCATACAAGGGAGCAGCAATTTGAACAACTCCATATAGCTCATCAAAAACCATGGGAGCTAGAAGTCAGTGAAACATTTTTAAAGAAATTCTAATATTTTGGATATATAAGATTAAAGAAAATATATTGTTAAATTTTAAAAAGTGTGTGGTACCAGCTTAAAAGGCAGATATATATATATAAATGTGTGTTTATTTGTTTATATATATACACACACATAGAGAGAGTGCCTTGAAAGAAAAACTTCATGTATGTGGCCATATTATTTTCAACAAGGGTGCAAGACCATTCAGTGGGGGTAGAATTTCCCCAAATAGTGTTTGGAAACTGAAAACCCACATGTAAGAGAATGAATTTAGACCCCCTACTTAATACCATATATAGAATAAGTTAAAAAATGAGTCAAAGACCTCAATATAAGAGCTAAAAACAGGGCATAACATGAGATTTGTCAGAGGATTCTTGGATATGACATCAAAAGGTGAGGGAAAAAAAGAAAAAATTGATAGTTTAGACTATATCAAAATGTAAAACTGTGTGCATGAAATGACAGTATCAGCCACATAGAGAAAGTATTTTTAATCATATCTGATGTAGACTTTGCAGAGTATATAAAGAACTCATATAACCTAATAACTTATAAAATATAAACTCTAAGATGACTGTAGAAGGTTTGACATATCTTGACTTACTTATCTATGTATCTGTAAACTGTTTGTGCATCTTTGTAATTATCTCATAATTTCTAGAAGAACCAATAAAAATTACACAAAAAGTTAAAGCCGAATAATCAATATACAAATAAAAATACAAGTTAAGTTATTGAATACTAAAAAAAATTTCTGAATCATGAGCGTAATGGCAGTCAGAACAAAAAAACCACAGGGAATAAGGAAACTGATTAATAAAGTGACAGAGCTGAATCTAATGGCATCACTACTGATCTAATGTCACCAACTAAAAAAGACCGTCATATTGGATGAAAATGTCAAGATGCAACTATATGTTCTCTAGGAAAAATCCACTTTTAATGTAAAGATAAAGAATATAAAGAAGGAAAAATATATACCATGCAAAAACTAACCAACACATAAAAGAACAACTCCCACTCCTAACCCTAGCACTTCCCGTCTCTCCTGCAGCGCTTTAACTTTCTCCATAGCACTGGTTATCCTCACATTGTTCGTTGTCCCTCGCCCGCATTAGAAGTAAGCTCAGATGGGTGAGGGGCTTCCCTGGTGACTGAGAGGTAAAGAATCCGCCTGCCATCCAGGAGGTGCGGGTTCGCTCCCTGGATCAGGGAGATCCCCTGGAAGAGCAAATGGCTACCCACTCCAGTATTCTTGCCTGCAAAATCCCATGAACAGAGGAGCCTGGCAGACTACAGTCCATGGGGTCACATAGAGACAGACACAGCTGAGCATGCATGAACAATCCAGTGGGTAAAGACTGTATTGTTCACGGTTTTATCCCCAAGGCCTAGAAGAGTTCCTGACATGTAGTGTCCTCTTGGTGAATATTTGTTGAATGAATTTGCCTCTAGGATTTTTTTTCTCCTTCATGTAGTAACATCTTTTTGAATAGCATTCTGTAGACTAAAGTTGGGGAAGCATTGGAATAGGGTATCATAGCACAGGGTATCTGACTTAGGTAATTATTGAATGACTGAAAGAGGGGACCCTAGAGAACATGAATCCCTCTCTCCTCATTTTACAGATGAGAAAATTGTAAAAATCACATAGAAATACTTTAACTGCACCACTTAATGAACCTTCTTTAATCCTCAGAAGGTTTCACAAAACAAAAAATATCACAGGTAAAGAAATAGAAAATGAAGATTAGCTTATATTAGAGTTTTCTAAAGCTGTCATGTAGAAAGTCTTCTGAGAGATTATTAACTGAGATTATTATTGTTTAAAATGTCACATAGGATTTATAAAACATTTTTGTAAATTTATAAAACTAAGCACCTTACATCTTTTTAAGATAATTTCTTAGATATGGTATATAGCAAAGATCTTTCTAAAAAATTAGAAGTTAACACAGGAGGGTGAATTGAATCTTGTTTTTTCTCTTAGAAAATATGGTGGTACACCTAACTTTAGTGAGGAAAGGAAGAGGACCTCGTGAAGGGAGCTTTGAAGAAAATGGTTGGAGAAGTAGGGGAATCTATTTTAAAAAAATTAAAAAAGGGAGAAAGAATAACTGTAGTTTGTTTGGAATAACATTTATTCTCCAACCCCACCCCATTGCAAATGTATTATATCTTTAACGTAAGAACTTGTTAGAGTACAAATATTTGAAAATGTTTATAATGCCATTAGCCATAGAAATCTGTTATAAATATTGCATGTCTTAAATTACTGTGTTTCTTCCCTAATATGTCTATGTATTTGTGTATTTATATTGATTCACAAGAGATTGTTCTTTGCTGCAGATAGTTGGGCCAAGATGACTCAGAAAGAGTTAAGTTTGCTAATTCTATAGCTTACTTGTTTCTGTAGCTTATCTTCTAAATATTATACGAATTTAGAATTTATGTTTTGTTTTCAAATGACTAATTTTTTAACAGTTTGAGCTCTTATATTCTACTTCTATTCCTCAGATGATTGCAAAAGGGAAAAATGCGTCTGAACTATTTCCTGCTGTTGTGAAGAATGTGGCCAGTAAAAATATTGAGGTACTGTTTTGATTCATAATTTTCATGATTCCTTTTGGTGTGATAGAATCATACACTTTTCAGTTGCTTTGAAATACAACATAAGATATTTAAGTGTCACTAGACTTTTGATACAAATAAAATGTCCATAATCTTAATAGGTGGAATTGAATACAAAGTAGACATAATCTTAGCTTGGAATTTTCCTGGAGGATGTGAAAAGTAAAATTGAGATTACTTCACCTTGGTTAAGGATAGTAACTTTCTATGTATTCTTAGAAGCTAGTTTTGTTGAAGTTCTGCCCTTGGGACTTGATTTTAAAGTACTATATGTCCAGTGAAACAGGCCTCATCAGGGCAGAGACTGAATCCAGGTGTTAGGACTCCAAATCTCGTGCTTTTCCTGGAGCATCTTAGTTCTGGGAGACCCTTTCTCAGTGTAGCAGGAGGTGAGCAGAAGGCAGGATGTAGTGGGAGCCTCTAATTATTGGTCTCTCTGTATAACTGTCGAGAGATTCACAGAGCTTTGAGGCCAAGGTAATTAATATTAGATCAGATGGACTAACATGAGAATGGACTACTATGAAATGGACTAATGACTTCTGATAGAGTGTAAAAGAAAAATAGAATGAGCCCATGTCGAAACTGTTGAGAAAGATGAGTAGGATTGAGAAGTTCAATGAAGAGAAATAGAGATTGATCTGAGCAAATGGTGTGTGTGTGTTTTTTTTAATCAATTTATTTATTTTTGGCTGTGCTAGCTCTTTGTTGCTTGTGTGGGCTTTCTCTAGTTGCCTTAGTCGGGCTATTCTCTAGTTGAGGCGTGTGGGCTTTTCATTGCCGTGGGTTTCCTTGTTGCAGAGCGCAGGCTGTAGGGCGCACAGGCTTCAGTATTATAGATGCGGTGCACAAGTTTAGTTGCCCTGTGGCATGCGGAATCTTCCCAGACCAGGGATGGAACCCATGTCCTCTGCACTGGCAGGTGGATTCTTAGCCACTGGAGCACCAGGGGAGTTCCGTCTCTGTTTTGTAATTGGAGTGTTTACGTTGCTAGCACTTGATGTATTTATTGATGTTGTTGAATTTGAGTGTACTGTTATACCATTTCTTTTTTTTTTGGTTTCCTTTGGTTTTTTTTGGTCCTCTCTTCTTCTTTTCCTCTTTTTTAATGGAAGAAATCACACTTAAATTTTTCTTGTTTTTATTTTTAACCCGTACTTTGTAATTTTTTTTCTTAGTGTTGGCTGTATCCACTTAACTTTTCACAGTCCAGTTATATTTAATGTTGCACTTCTTCACATAAAGTATAGAAATCTTGCAACTGTATATCCCTATTGTCTTTTATGTTTTAGTTATTAACTTACCAGATTTATATAAATTAACATCATAAGACAGTACAGTTTTTCCTTTAAATACTTATGTGATATAAAGGAATTAAAAGAAAAAACAGAAAAAAGTATTTATCATCTATTCAGATATTTATCATATCCAGTGTTCTCTTTGAGTTCTAGGGATTCAGATTTCTGTCAGTATCAAGATCATCCTGCCTGAAGAATTTCTGTTGGCTTTTTCTATAGTGGAGGTCTGCTGGCAATGAATTCTCTTACTTTTATCTGAAAATGTTTGCATTTTGCCTTCATTCCTGAAGAATCCTTTCACTGGTTGTAGACTTCTGGGTTAATAGTTTCTTTTTGTTTCAACACTTAAAGATGCTTTGAAGATTCTTTTGCCGTCCATAATTTCTTTTGTATAGTTTCTGATGACCGGATCATTGATCTTCCTGTATGATGTGTAACTTTTCTCTTGATGCTTTCGTGTTTTACTCTCTGTCTTTGGCTTTGAGTAATCTGACTGTACTGTACCTCGGTGTCATCTTATTCATGTTCATTTGGTTTGGTGTGTGTTGAGCATCTTAGTCCTGTAAGTTCCTGTCTTTGATCAAAAGTGGAAAATTTGGGGCGATTATTTCTTCAGGTAATATTTGCCCTCTTCTTTTTTCTCTTTCTGGTATTAGAATTGCATATATGTTATGTTGTTTAATTTTTATCTGAGAATGTATGAAACTTTGTTGGTTTTTTTAAGATGTTTTTCTTATTCTTTATATTATGTAGTTTGACTCATCTATTTTTGAGTTTGCTTACTCATTCTTCTGTTCAGTCCATTTGATTAAGTACATTCCTTTTTACTTTAGAAATTAAGATATTAAAAGTATTAAAACTGTCTTTTCATTTTAGAATTTCAGTTTAAGCCCTTTATATCCTTTGTTTCCTTGCTGCGATTTCCTATATCCTATATTAATGGAGAGCACATTTTCTTTTTCTTAAGAATAAGTACTCTAAAATCCTAAAATCCTTGTCTGCTAGTTCCAGTATCCTTATTTCCTCAGGCTTGTATTTGTTGATTTCCTTTTCTTGTGTGTTTATGTTCCATTGTTTTACTTTTTCTTATGTTAGGTAATTTAGGTTTGTTTCTTTTGAAATAATGAATACTAAATTATGTAGATTCTGCATCCTTTTATATTCTATAGGTGATGTTTTTGTTTTAGAAGGCAGTTATTTTGCCTAGATTCAGATTTCAAATTCTGTTGCATAGGCAGCAACTTAATCTCCTATTTTTTGTCTTTTGCTGAGCTGCTTTGGGTCTGTTCTGAGCTTGCATGGTTCAGAAGTCAGTCGGAGATGTGGCTGGAGACTGCCTGAGGAGCCCATCTCCGGGCTCCCCTTTGTGGATTCCCGTTTTCTTCAGTGGCCGTGGTGTCGCTGTGTTCACTTTTGGGTTCTGTCAGAGAGACTGGTTTGTCCATCAGTGCCTCCACCTGTACTCCATTCCCTGCTCACTTAGCCTCAGCAGAAAACCATGGAAATGGGGAAGGCAGTTCATGCAGCTCTTTTTCTTACCATCTCTGCACATATTCTCTATACCGGAAGAATCTGTCTGTTTCTGTTTCATTGCCAGGGACTTTAGTGCTTTTTGCGTTATGTCTAGGTTTTTTAATTGTATGTGGGAGATTGTTGTACTGCGGTTTTATTCCAAAATTACCACGAAGACCATATATCTATTAAAGAGATTTAAAAATGAGCTCCCCTTCCCACCCCCCAAAGTCTTTTACTTGTCCTTCAGTGTTTACCATTCATGTCCCTTTTGATTCCTTCATGTAGTCCATGAATGAATGAATTTTTTTCCCTAAATGACTAGAGGAATTTCTTTAATGTTTCTTGTTTTGCTGGTGATGAGTTTTCTCAGCTTTTGTTTAAAAAAGTCTTTTTCTTTTTTTGTATACAATTTGAAAACATCTTTGCTGAATAAAATGTGTATTTCTATATTCTTTACTGTCTTTTTCTTTTAGTGTTTAAAAAACATTTTGTTGTTTTCTGACCTACATGGCTTCTTATGCCAAGTGTCTTGTCATTCTTATCTCTCTGTGTAACCTATCTTTTCTTTCCTCTGTTGATTTTAAGATTTTCTGTTTACCACTATTTTTCAGTTTTACTGTGATATACCTTGACATATTTTTCTTCATGCTTATTCTGCTTGGGGTTTGTTGAGCTTCTAACTCATGTGGGTTTATAGTTTTCTTAAAATTGGTAAACATTTCAGACATTAGTTTTTCAAAAATATGTCTTTTCTGTCTTCGTTCCTTCTGGTATTTCATGCAGACATACAGTACACTAATTGCTATTGTTGCACAGGTCACTTTTTCAGTCTTCTCTCTCTGTGCTTCACTTGAGAAGTGCTCAGGCTAACCCATCTTTGCTTTTGTAGTGTCTAGCTAATGTGACTCCCCTGCAGCATAGTTATCTTACCAGCTACTGTAGTTTTCATCTCTGCATGTTTCATGAGATCATTTTCATATCCTCCAATTACCCCTTCAGCATATTTATATTTTTGCCTACCTTGTTGGACATATGGAGCATATCTATAATAGTTGTACCATCCCTCTGCTAGTTCTGTCATTTCTGTCATTCTAAGTCTTTTTCTGGAGACTGATTTTTCTCACAGTTATGATTCATACTGTCCTGATTTTTGTTTAAATTGTGTTGGGTTTTCTTGTGATGCACAATTAAGTTTATATGGATCATTTTATTATTTCAAAGCATACTTGTTTTGGATATTTTATACTGTTTTATTTTAACTGCTTAGAAACTCTGAGAAACAGTCAGTAGCTGTATCAGATCTCCAAGCTAGTCCACTAAATACGAATTTCTTACCACCTTATCCTTTCTTTTTTTGTGTGTGTGTATTTTTAAATTTTTAATTGGAGGATACTTGTCAAAGCATATGTTCAATGTGTACTAAAAGATACAGAAACACCTTTAGTCTAGAAGCAGTACCTCAGGATTCTGTTCAGTCGTACATATATTTATGAGATATTTTCTCCCTGGCTGGTGAGAACATGAGCTTTTCCTTGCTTTTTGTGACCTTTGGTGTCTGTTCTGCCTGCTTCTTTCCCTGTGTTTTTCTGGTCTGGCTTCAGGTAGTTTCATCGTATGTGCAAGACCGTGCTAGCCCACAGTTTGATGTTGTTCCTCTCCAGAGTGCGTTCTTTCTCTCTCTCTGAAGTTCCCTCCTCTTTGGTACTCTGCTTTGCAAACTCAGGCACCCTTGGCCTTTGTGAACTTTGATAACTGTGTCCTCGGCACAGTGAGTCTTCTGGATTCTGTTTGAGTTGCTCCCTTGACTTTTTCCCCTTTCTCAGGGTTCACAGTAATGTACTGCCTGGTGTCCAACATATGAAAACTTTTGTTTCATTTTTTTCCCCCGATTTTCTGTGTGGTTAAGGTAGGGAGGGTAAATAAAATCTCTCAGTTATTATTTCTAAGTTATAGCTTTATATCATAATCTGGAAATATTTTTAAAACCCTAAAATATATGGAAAGTTATCAGTCAAATGAAAACATTACTCTCAAATTTTCCTACTTTCCATGATGAATTTTCAATTTATAACTGGTTTACACGCTTGAAAATTCTCTTTCTCTTTTCCATCCTTTATATCACAGTTCTGTAACGGGGTTTTACAGAATACATTAAGTAAGCTGCATATCATTAGCAGTTTTATAGTCAGTACTTAATTACTTCTAGTTTGGAAAACAAGGCATTTTTTAATGAAAAGATTGCATTTGGTACAAGAAAAATAGAGTGCATAAAATAATCGTGACCTGAGAATGATGATTAGAGTTTTTTGCTTAAGTGAAACAAACAGATCAGCCAGGTCACATTTCATTTGTGTTATACAAACACTATGTTGATATGGTATAGACCCTTAGCTGTTATTTGAATACTATGTAATAGATTGGGTGTTAATCTCTCACATAAGAGAAACTAGTAGTTTAAATAATTTGCATTTGCATGTTCAAAATCTGGAAAAGCGTGGTGAAGTATATGTTATACAATTTCAAGAGTATATATTTCAGTATTAAAATATTTTCCTGCCAACTTAAATTTTTTAATAGGATAATTTATATTATAGAATTTTAAAGATTCTATAAAAATTTTAAACCTGCTTTTTAGATACATTTTGAAGTAATTTCATTTTCTATTAGATAGTAAGTACAATACATATTTCAGATAGATGAATTTTGTGCACAAATGAATAGGCGTCATAGAGTGAACTTGACTAACTTGAGTAAATTAAAATCAAAACACTTGTATACTTGTTGCCAACTTAAGAACCAGGGTAAATTAATATTGGACTTAAGTTGATGAACTGTTCTTTCTCAGATTCTAATTAATGGGATAAATCTAGACTGAGCATGTGATCTTATAGTATTTTCAAAGTTTACTTTTGATTAGTTTAGTAGATACTTATTAAGTACAATTTATGAGCTTGTTACGATGTATAATTCTGAATTGATAATTCAGTTAAACTGTTTTTGCGGTATGACAATGTCATCTGAGCTGTCTGAGCTCCTAATTTATATGTACATTAGTTTTATGATTTCTGGTATAAGAAAGTTTAAGTAGCTGGGGAAAAAAATCAAGATTTCACTTAGTAAAGTTGCGAGCTGTGGGTAAAGCTTATCTTAGTGCCTTACATATAACAACTCATTTTATGCTCACAAACAGCCCTGTGAAGCTGGTTTTTTCATTTTCCATGTTTTTATTATGAGGACAGAGTAGCGGAGAGATTAGGTTATGTGAGAAAGGTCACACACTAGTGTGTGGCAGTCAGAATCCAGAGCCAGGCAGCTTGGCTTCAGAAACCATTTTAGGTCATTCCCCTTTTAAAGCCATCCTTCCTGTTTGAATCCTTCCTCCTTTTTCTTTAGTTTCTTTGACCTTTATCATCATCTGGTGTTAGCTCTCCTTTGGGAGGTATCTGGCGTTGGTATAAATTTGTTTTAACTTTATTGAAGGAGAGTTGATTTACACTGCTGTATCAGTTTCTGCTATACAGCAAAGTGATTGAGTTATATGTATACATTGTTTTGTATATTCTTCTCCATTATGGTTTTTCACGGGATGGTGAATGTAATTCTCTGTGTGCTGCAGCAGGACCCTGTTACTTATCCATTCTGTGTAACAGTTTGTATCTCTAACCCTTTCCCCAACCCCCTCTCCCCCTTGGCAACCTCAGGGCTGTGTCACTGTCTGTGACTCTCTGTTCCACGGATAAGTCATTTGTGTCACATTTTAGATTGCACACATAAGTGATATCATACGATATCGGTCTTTTTTCTGACTTGCTCTACTGAGTATGATGATTGCCAGGTCCATCCATGTTGCTGTGAATGCTGCTGTTGTCATCGTTCAGTTGCTAAGTTGTGTCCTACTCTCTGCAGTTGCACGAACTACAGCAAGTCAGGCCTCCCTGTCCTTCACCATGTGCTGGAGTTCGCTCAAAGTTCATGTCCATTGAATCAGTAAATGGTATTATCTCATTCTTAGGAATTATCTCATACTTAAGGAGTAGTATTCCATTGTGAAAGCAGTGACAGATTTTATTTTCTTGGACTCCCAAAATTACTGGTAATGGTGGATTCACTGGATGGTGAATGCAGGGACAAAATTAAAAGATGCTTGCTCTTTGTAAGGAAAGTTATGATAAACCTAGACAGCATATTAAAAAGCAGAGACATCATTTGCTGACAAAGGTCCATATAGTCATAGCTGTTGTTTTTCCAGTTGTTATGTATGGATGTGAGAGTTTGACCATAAAGAAGGTGGAACCCTGAAGAATTGATGTTTTTGAACTGTGGTGCTGGTGAAGATTCTTGAGAGTCCCTTGGACAGGAAGGCGATTAAACCAGTCCATCCTAAAGGAAATCAACCCTGAATATTCATTGGAAGGACTGATGCTGAAGCTGAAGCTCCAGTACTTTGGCCATGTGATACACAGAGCCGACTCATTGGAAAAGACCGCTATAGCTGGGAAAGATTGAAGGCAAAAGAAGAGGGCGGCAGAGGATGAGATCGTTAGATAGCATCACTGACTCAATGGACATGAATCTGAGCACACTCTGGAGATAGTGAAAGACAGGGAAGCCTGGAGTGCTGCAGTCCATGGGGTCGCAAAGAGTTGGACACAACTTAGCAGCTGAACAGCAACAAGTATTCCATTGTATATATGTACCATCTTGTTTGTTCATTCGTTTGTTGATGGACTTTTAGGTGGTTTCCATGTTTTGGCTATTGGGAATAGTGCTACTGAAAACATAGGGATGCATGTATCTTTTCAAATGACAGTTTTGTCTGGGTATATGCTTGGGAGTGCGATTTCTTTGTAATATGGCAACTGTTTTTTAGTGTTTTGAGGAACCTTTGTTCTGTTTTCCATAGTGGTTGCACCAATTTACATTCCCACCAGCAGTGTAAGAGGGTTCCCTTTCCTCCATATACTCTCCAGCATTTGTTATTTGTAGATTTTTTTTTAAAGTGATGGCTACTCCGATCAGAGTGAGGTAATACCTCATTGTAGTTTTGATTTTCATTTCTCTAATGTTTAGTGATGTTGAACACTCTTCTGTGTGCCCGTTGACCAGCTCTATGTCTTCTCTGGAGAAATGTCTGTTTAGGTCTTTGGCCCATTTGGGTATATAAATTTTTTATGTTTTAGATATGGCTAGAGTGACCAAGTCCTTAGATATTGATAATAAGTTATGCTGTAACTAGTTCCTTCTGGACTTCCAGGCTTCTTGTTTTAAATAGAAAATTCTGTATTGTTAGCTGTTTGTAATGTTCAGTTATCAATAGTAGAACTTTTCTATTCATTTTTACCCTTTACAATCAGATTCTGATATGCTATCTAATATTTGTAACAAATGTCCCTATAAATATAATTCTGCCTCTCTCCCATGATTTCACTTTCCACGATTTCAGTTACCCATGGTTAGCTGCAGTCCAAAAATATTAAATGGAAAATTCTAGAAATAAACAGTTCATAAGTTTTAAATTGCTCACTGTAACACATAGTAGGATGAAATTTTGTGCCATTCTCTCTGGGGTCCCCAACCATTGATGACACCTGCTCCTGACATCTAACCATCAACATTGTCGTGCTCGGTGACCCCAGGATCACCCATAGCGGATGATCCTCTTTCTGATGTGACATCAGAAGGTCAGTAGCAGCCTGACCCTGTATCACAGTGCTGGCTTCATTCACCTGACTTCATCTTACACATAGGTATTTCCTCATCTCCCATCACCACAAAAAGAAGAAGGGTAGGTGCAGTCCAGTAAGTGAGAGGGATCAGATTCACACAGCTTCCATTACAGTGTATTGTTATGGTTGTTCCCTTTATTATTAGTTATTGTTAGCCTCATACTGTGGCTAATTTATAAATTAAACTTTATTATAAGTATGTGTGTGTAGGAAAAAACATAGTATGTATGGAATTTAGTACTATCTATAGTTCCAGGCATCTATTGGGGGTCTTGGAACGTACCCCTCACAGATAGAGGGGAACTCCTGTATTGATCTGTTTGTTCTAGGTTTGTTTTGCTCTTAAAATGCTGTTAGTTTTTGGAAACAGGCTTAATCCTCTAATGTGGAAAAACTGACCTAAGCTGCTTAAAATTTATGTTCAGAAAATGGATATTTCATTGCTGTCAAGTACAAAATTTCATTTTTACAAGTACATGCTGCCTTAGACGCACAGTTGAGCTGTACGTCATAAGCCATTCGATGTCAAATGATACCAAAAGTGACCTAGTAAGCAATCAGTGGTTATAGTACAAAAATAATCAGAGGTTTAGTCAATAACTCATGAAGTTTGATGCACTAGTATTGATAAGCTAATTAAACAGATCTGCCTGTGTCCTTCCAGCCTACTGGGGCTCTGCTGTGATTAGCTTTACAGCAAGGAGTATTGTAACATTGAATGAAAGTAACTGATCAGAGAATGGTGTAGTCACGAAGCTTTAAGTACTCCCATTTCTGGTCACAGAATGGTTTCAGGGAAAGTAGGCTTTCTCTGCACACCTGCAGCCAGTCAGTGCATAGGCCTCTTGTGGTCAATATTGATTGATTCTTATAACAGAACTTGAACAAATTTAGTGTTTTGCAACCTTCTGTGATTTAATATTGTTATGCTTTTTGCTATAACAGTCATAAAAATCCTTCTCCAATGGTGAGTAATTATAGCAATGCCTGCTAGCTCAGCTGTGGTTTGAACTTTTCAGTGTTGCCAGTATATATACTAGATATATTTTGGAGTTCATAATTCAGCTTTAAGATCTGGCTTACAGTTAGGTAAATAAAAGATGTTGCTGAGAAATAAATCCCAAGAAGATGAAGAGGTGGGTGTGGACCCAACCCATTCTTGTTTCCACACTTTGCTGAGAACTGTAGACTGAGATCTGAATATAATTGGTGAAGAGAAAGAGTATTTTAAATGATTATTTTTCTTTAAAAAACCCACAAGTTAAAGACTTTGGAGGCAATCTTCTTAATACCTGTTGTTTGCTAACAGTGTGTTGATGTCCTTTTAAACATCTGTTTCATGAATTATAACAATTGGTGGTAAGTTAGATATAGCAATCTAATAGGAAATGTCCCCCCCCCCCCCCCCCCCCCGCCCTGTCTCTCATTGGGCTGTGATGTTTCATTCGGCTGATTATTACTGGGCTCTTACTGTGTGCCAGGCTATCGTGCCTGTACTAAATAACCTCACTTTCATTCCAAGGTGGATTTGAAAAATATCTTTAAAATCTTGTGTTGATTTGATATGTTTAAATTGGTGCAGATCAGTCAGCCAGCAAATGTTGGCTCCTTTTTGGTGCTGTTGTAATCTCAGGAACTTTAAAATCTGGTTGGGGAGAAAATGATAAGTACTTCTTAAACTGGGATTTAAGAATTTAAAGATTTTATATATCCATTTAAATATAATCTAAAGCATTGGGTATATTTGGATCATTTGATTGCCATCTTGTATATTAGTTATCACTTAATTTTGGAACCCATTTTTTGTATTCTTATGTGAGATCACTTGATTCAATGATCATTTGAAGGTTTCATGAACTTGAAGGGGCCTGAGTGGGTTCGTATCATCTGTGGATGAGTGGGCACTTGGGTGAGATCTGCTTTGGATTGATTGACACGCCAGGGTGTGTTTTTTTTGGAGTGAATTTGTTCCTGATTGGCTAACGTTCAACAGCAAGGGGCTGTCACAGTTTGGTTGACTTGCAAAAACTTGTTGATTTAGCTGAATTTTTGTCTGTTGAACTCATTTAAAATAGTTCTGGTGGCTACACGTTGCCAATGCTATAGAAAAAGCCATCTTAGAGGAATGTGGGAACTTAAAAATACGTTGTTTCAGATTGTTTATAATGAAAACTTCAAATACTTTTAAAATCCGAGAAAGTACTATTATTTTGGGGTTGGAGGTTGTCTGGAAAGATGAGATCACCCCTGAAGTGAAAATGTCTCTTGGTTTATGAGTATAAACTTAATATTCATTATGAAAAAATTAAATAATATGGAAAGATGTAAAGAGTGAAGGTCACTGGTTAATACCATTACCCAAAGACAGTCACTGTTAACACTTTACTGTGTAATGTTTTTTAACTTTTATGCTTAACTGCTTTGAATCTTGGTTCTTTGTTTAATAGATTTCCATGTTGCTCAAGTTACTTAGCTTCTCTGTGCTTCAGTTTCTTCACCTGTAAAATAGAAATGATAATGTCTATTCATTGAGTTGTGAATATAAAATTAATTAATCTAAATAAAACATTTAGAACTGTGCCTGACACATAGTTAAGTATATAACTATTTGCTATTATTACCATATTATGTCTGGTCTAAGACATGTGTTTTCTATTTTAAAGTTTATGCAGTTGGGACTTATCTTTACAGTTGAGGATGACTTAAAATTGGCAGAGGTTTTGTACCTTTCTTGTGGTCCATGAAATTATGGTACATCTTACAAATTGATGGTGTACCCTAAGACTGATAAAATACAGCATATGCGTGTATATTTTCTGTTAATACAGAAGTGAGATCATAAAGTGCATATTGTTTCGCATCCCTAAAAATTTTTACAAGGGCATATTTTCAATGTCAAATATAGATTCACCTAATTATGTATAATGGCCACATAATACAATGTTATGTGGATATACCATAATTTGTTTTACTGTTCCCCTACTAGTGGGAATTTTATTGTTTAATGTTTGCTTTTATGGAAGATTTTGTTTAGTAGAACTTGAGAGAAAAAAGGATGATAAGCTAAGTGGAGATTGAGACAGAAAATCAAGTTATCTTTGAGGACTATTTCTGATTGCAGGAAAGGGAAGATTATGGGCTGTATTGAGTAGGTTTTACATACAGTATGGGCTGTATTATACATTAGGTTTCGTTTTTAAGATTCTGGGTGTCTATTCAACACTGAAGAGTAACTGGAAATATGTTTTTTGTTAATTTCACCTATAACCCTGTCAGTATAGTACAGACAAATTGATATTACCTTGAAATGGTGTGTTTAGCATTTTTATTAGTAATGATAACGATGTAGAAAGTGTGTTCATCAAGTTTTCACTCTTGTTCTTGAAATTGTGAAGAATAGCAAAATAGGTTGGATTGTAGATTAAGAGCTAAAGTTATCTGAGGAGGGTGCCATGGTGGATTGAATTTAAGTTGTTGAAAATTTCTATAGGTATGTGTAAGATACTGTCCTCCTTTTGAAAGACCTCACTAGGCCAGTCATGCAAGTGTGGATTGCTTTAGTCAGTAGTACGTTTGGAAAAAGTATATGGTTTTAATCAAGAATTAGTTGTCTCAGTAGAAGCACCTCATCTGGAACAAAATCGTAACTAGTCTGTCTTGCTTAGACTTCATTTGTAGCTTGGAGTGCCACACTGAAAAGAATATAGGAAACTGGGGTGAATTCAGAAGGGAACAAACAGGATGGTGAAGGAACTCAGAACACTGCTGTCTGTGTCAAGAGTAGTTGAAGCGTAAGGGAGAGAAGGCCACGGCCGCGCTGCGCTTAGTTGCTCAGTCGCGTCCTACTCTGCGAACCCATGGACGATACAGCCTGCCAGACTCCTCTGTCCATGGGATTCTCCAGGCAAGAATACTAGAGTGGGTTGCCATTACCTCCTCCAGGGGATCTTTCCAACCCAGGAATCCAACTCAGGTCTCCCGCATTGCAGGTGGATTCTTCACCATCTGAGCCACCAGGGAGGCCCTGGCAGTTGTCCCTAAAGAAATCCACATTGGTTCCTGGGATGTAAAACATGGCCCAGTATAGCAGTTTTCCTTTTCAGCATCGATTCCAGCTGTTTCTTCCCCTTCTTTCCCATGCTCTTTGAACATTCCATAAACCTTTAGATATGTCCTATGGAAATATATCAGAAAATTAATCAGGCAGTGGTATCTGAAGATATTTGGAAAGGGAGATACAAGCTGAGAGTAGTGTCATAAGGAAGCAGTTGATGAACTTCAGCTCAGATTTCAATTTTCGGTTAATTTTTCTGCTCATCATAATTTTGTTATAAATTTAGTGATTTAATTGCCTTTGAAAACAGTTTTCAGAACACACTTCCATCTGTCTGGAATTTTTATTACATTAAATTGATGCTGTTGTCACACATTCTTCCGGAGCTGAAAATATCATGTAATGTCTGTTGGAATCTGAATTTTATCATAGAATCAGAGTTGTGTTTCAGCACCTTTTGACAGATGAGCAAATGTAAGTTCCCATACCATGTAGTTGGTTAGTGGACAGAACCCAAGTTCCCTATATTATTTGTATCCCTCATTTTGAAAAAACTTTTGCAGTTTAGTTAATGTTTTAATACTCTTGTATGAGTTTTGCTCAGGAACTTTTTTCCCTTCAAGAGAAAGGACACCTTGATAGGATGTTGCTGTTACAGATTAGATTAGTGAAATCCTTACTTCACAAACTTTTTCTATTTCTATTAATTATCTTATGTTATCTTTATTTTACAGTGTAGGCTATGAGCAGGTTCTGTTACTTAGTTCAGGAAAGTTGAGAATGGATTTTTGTATAGACAGTATTGAATGTTTAGTTTTCACTCTGGCTAGGATTAAATGGTTTTTTCTTTTTCACAGATCAAGAAGTTAGTGTATGTTTACCTGGTCCGATACGCTGAAGAGCAGCAGGATCTGGCCCTCTTGTCCATAAGCACTTTTCAGCGAGCTCTGAAGGTAAATGGTAGAGTGAGCAGGCAAATAATAGCTGCAGCATCTCTGCACAGTTGAAGGTGTGTCATTTAAAGAAGTGGAGCAATAATCCACTCAATAGTGCAGTCATGTTTTGAAAGAGTTAAAAGGCCTCTCACTGTGCCTATTCAATACCCTTGGAAAATAATTTATATAATCAACTGGGCTTTGCCTTGTACGTTCCTTTATGTTCAATGTAATCATTATTGTGCATCAAAGAACTCTTCATCATTACACTAACTTGTTGAAAGTATACAAAGAGGGGGTGTGACTTTTTTTTTAAGATAAAACTAACGACCTGCAGCATTTTATTATGAAACTCCAAAAACCTGCATGTTTGGTAATATATGATCAAGTAGAATTATAAACATTACTTTGCTTGTTAAAACATTACTCAGAGAAAGAAACGTTTTATTTCTCTTTTTCCTTAGCCATTTCCATATAGTGGTTATTTATTTTAAATTAAGTAGCTTTGTTTTTTTTTTTTTTGCTATTGTTGTGTTATATCCTATAAGTACCTGTTAACTCTATCATAATGATGTGTTTGAAATATTGCAAACTTGAAATTTTGATGAATATTTTTGTACTATTTTTAGGACCCAAATCAACTAATTCGTGCAAGTGCTTTGAGAGTTCTGTCCAGTATTAGAGTGCCAATTATTGTACCTATTATGATGCTGGCCATTAAGGAAGCTTCTGCTGATTTATCACCATACGTTAGAAAGAATGCAGCCCATGCAATACAGAAACTGCACAGGTTGGTACTTTATAAATAATAACAAAGATCCCTAACGTCGCATGGAATGTTAAAGCCCATGGAGGCATATTTTATTCGCTCACATAATAGTCTGACCTTAAACTGAGTGAGTAAACTCAATGACCATGTTTCTTTCCCCTTGCCCACAAATATTCTTTATACATCTTCTATTTTATTTTGGTTATTTTTGGGAGCCGTTGCAGGGTTTCTACTTGTGAGCCTGTTAGGGACAGTGATATTTTATGGATTTTATAACTGAAAAATAATCAGATATTGAATTATCATTTATACAGTTTTTCTCATTACACATATATGTATGTTATTAGAAGATTAAGATTTTTTTCCTCTTATTTATTGTAGGGTAGAGTCTAAAGCTTGTTATCTTCTCAGCTCACTTTGTTACCCTTTCATCCGTCTTTGGTCCTGCTATCTATTCCCTTCCTTGCTTGCTTCTTTTCCAGAGCCGTTTTATTAAATACTGTTTAAATACTGATTTTTAAATATAGCACCATACTATATTTCTGTGATATATATATTGTATATGGTATAATTATATATATTGATAGATATATATGCATATATATATGGTAACTTGATCTCTGTAGAATATATAATGCTTATATAAAAGATTTATTATCTTTCATAATTTGGTATTATTTTCAGCTACCATTTATTTCATGAGCTTTTATGAAGATCATTTTGTGTTTTTGATGTGGTGCTATATGCATAAGATGTATGAAAACATTAGAGGATGTACTATCACATTTTGAGGGGAAATAATCAAACATATGCCAAATAATTAAAGCAATCTATAATTGAGTAAGGTATTGCTAAATAATGAATGTGTATGTTATGTATGTATGTTAGTCGCTCAGTCATGTCCGACTCTTTGCGACCCCACGGACTGTAGCCCGCCAGGCTTTTCTGTCCATGGAATTCTCCAGGCAAGAATACTGGAGTGGATTGCCATTCCCTTCTCCAGAGGAACTTCCCAACCCAGGAATTGAACCCTGGTTTTCTGCATGGCAGGCAGATTCTTTACCGTTTGAGCTACAGGGAAGTCTTATGTGTATATAAAGGAACAATGACAGTGCCTTTGATAGGGTAGAGCTCAGAGATTGTCATATAGGGTTTCTTAAAATAGAAATGGGCTTAG
Organism: Budorcas taxicolor; assembly: GCF_023091745.1. Classification (NCBI taxonomy): domain Eukaryota; kingdom Metazoa; phylum Chordata; class Mammalia; order Artiodactyla; family Bovidae; genus Budorcas; species Budorcas taxicolor. The sequence continues at coordinate 9,518,244 of NC_068919.1, read as the reverse complement.
TTAGGAAAGATTAGAGAAGGGAGAGTGGAGCTGGAATTTGAAACAATTAAAATTTTTGAGCGTTCAGATAATTATGTGCTTAGTCACTTCAGTAGTGAGACTCTTTGTGACCCTATGGACTGTAGCCCACCAGGCTCCTCTGTCCATAGGATTCTCCAGGCTAGAATACTGGAGTGGGTTGCCATGCCCTCCTCCAGGGTAATTATAAATCAGATAATTATAATAGTCAATAATAAACTTATGTAATGTTTAGGAAAAGTGAAACTCGTTTTCTTAGGTTAATTGTCAAAGTCAACTCATGCTTCGTAGTCTTTATCCTTTCTATTTATTAACTTACAAAATAAGATCAAAGTTCACTGCTGCTGCTGCTAAGTCGCTTCAGTCGTGTCCGACTCTGTGCGACCCCATAGACGGTAGCCCACCAGGCCCTGCCATTCCTGGGATTCTCCAGGCAAGAACACTGGAGTGGGTTGCCATTTCCTTCTCCAATCAAAGCTCACTATGACAGTTTAAAAGCCCATCACTGGGTTCCATGTTACTTCTCTCTGACTTGAATTTACAGTCTAGTGGCTCAGTACTCCCTTATTAGTCCTCTCCATAAAATGCTTCTTATCTCATTACCATCTCTTGATCCTTTTTTAGTCTCTGCCTAGAATATTTCCTACTTTTTCCAGATCTAAAGCTGTTTAAGATTCATTGGAGATGTCGCATCCCCAAAGAAACCCTCCACAACCGTCCTGCCTCCGTCAGTGTTCCCTGTCCCCGTAGTCCTTTATCCAAATCACCATTATGTCTTACGATTATATCTGGGACTGTGTGTACTAGGTTGTCTCACTTCTCTTTGTAGGCCCATTGTTTAGTTTCTCAGTAAATGAACAGTTGAATTCTGCGCTAGGAAGAAATTATTTCGGTGTGTAAAGCTCATTTTATTACGATGCATCTGTCATTTCTATACATATCTGAGCCTTTGTTTATCCTTTTTGGTTTTAGATGGCAGGTTTTATTATGCATGTCTCCATCAGTAAACTAGAATGATACAGAATTCTTATTTGGAAATTTCCATGTGTTTCTTTTTGACAGTTAGGTATCCATGGTCAAAAATGATTCCTATTTTGTTATTTCTCCCTGGTTAAAAAAAGATTTTGTGGTTTAACTCTAATTACTTTCTTAAGGTTTTCAAGTTCATTTTAAGAAGTGGTTTTGTTCTTTAACTATTTTCTTAATGGTTTTGATATCTGGGTTTAATTAACATGAGCAACTTTAGATAGAATAGGAAAAGTCAACTCATTCCGCTTTCAATTTGTTTTCTGTTTAATTCTATCTAAAGTCTTTTTCTCCCCCAACTTTAAAAATTTTTCATATTCTTGAAATGATTAGCCTTACTTAAAGTTAGAAATAAAGGGAAAAATTAATGTAAATTTTTTTCTTTTTATATTTTAGCCTTGATCCAGAGCAGAAAGAAATGTTGATTGAAATAATTGAAAAACTTCTGAAGGATAAAAGCACAGTAAGTAATATCTTTTCATGTCCAATAAGATTGTGCTCTATTTATATAATTATTTTACTATCATATATATGATATAATAATTCTTATAGAATGAAAAGACGCTTCCTCCTTGGAAGGAAAGCTATGGCAAACCTAGATAATGTATTAAAAAGTAGAAAAATCACTTTGCCAACAAAAGTTTGTATTGTCAAAGCTATGTTTTTTTTCCAGTAGTCCTTATAGATGTGAGATTTGGACCATAAAAAAGGCTGAGTGCCAGAGAATTGGTGCTTTGAAACTGTGGGGCTGGAGAACTCTTGAGAGTCCTCTGGACTGCATGGAGATCAAACCAATCAATTCTAAAGAAAATAAACCTTGAATATTCATCGAAAGGACCAATGCTAAAGCTGAGACTCTAATTCTTTGACCACCTGATGCGAAGAGCCAACTCATTGGAAAACACCCTGATGCTGGGAAAGATTGAGAGCTAAAGGAGAAGAGGGTAGCAGAGGATGAGGCGGTTAAAGAGCATCACTACCTCAACGGATATGAATTTGAGCAATCTCTGGGAGATAGTGGAGGACAGGGAAGCCTGGCATGCTGCAGCCCATGTAGTGCAGAGGCAGACATGACTTAGCGACAGAACAACAACAAATAGATTTTGAAATTATATAAATATTAATGGAGGTCATTAAAATCTTGAAAAATAAAAATGTCCAGGTAAAGAGAAAAGTTCCATTTGGAATTTTAGTTTGTTACATATTTCTTCATGAGAGTCTGAAGAAGAGCAAGTTGGGGAAAGACAACTCTTTCTTTAACCTGTGGCTAAATTGTTGACTGCTTTTAAGGCCAACTTTTTTTATTTTAAACAGTGATTTACTAGGATTTTTAAAGGCTGAATCAGTTGAAAACATAATTGTTTTATAATGTATTCAGTGTTAAAGAGATAATGAAAAATAGAGGAGTGTGTTTTAGTATTATAAATGTATTTTTTTTTTCTTGGATACTAAAATGTTTTCATATGTATAACACTGTTTTATTGGCTGGTTAGAATGATCTTACTGAGCAAATTCCTCATCTTTTGGGAATGTACATGTCTCTTCCTCCTTCCTATCCCAGTCCTATTCTTTATGTATAGTGACATGATAATGAGATCTAGAAATAATGGCAATGCATGGGATCTATGAGCAGACCTCTGGAGGAGCTGGTGTAATGGTATCTTTTGGTGGTATCTCTGCACCCACAGGTATGGCTCAAAACTATTCAAAAAAAGGATTCCAGTTCATTTTAGGAAGATATCACCCAGTTGCATGCATATCTGTTTATAGAAGCCAGCATAGCAGCCACTAGCCTCGTCAGACATGACCGAGCGACTTCACTTTCACTTTTCACCTTCATGCATTGGAGAAGGAAATGGCAACCGACTCCAGTGTTCTTGCCTGGAGAATCTCAGGGACAGGAAGCCTGGTGGGCTGCCGTCTATGGCGTCACACAGAGTCGGACACGACTGAAGCGACTTAGCAGCAGCAGCAGCAGCCTTGTATTGTGCTCAGTCGCTCAGTCGTGCCTGACTCTTTGCAACCCCGTGGACTGGAGCCTGCCAGGCTCCTCTGCTCATGGAATTCTCCAGGCAAGAATACTGGAGTGGGTTGCCATGACCTTCTCCAGGGGATCTTCGTGACCCAGTGATCTCCTGTACTGCAGGCAGATTCTTTACCATCTGAGCCACCAGCGAAGCCAGACTGTAGCTGTTAATATATGGCTTAGTATATGGTCTGTCCTGGAGAATGCCAGTGTGTATTTGAGAGGAATGTATTCTCTGCTGGCCTTTGGGTGGCGTGTTCTGTAGATGTCTTTTGGGTCTAATTGGTTTATAGTGTTGTTCAGGTCTTCTGTTCTTTGTTGATCTTCCTTTTTGTGGCTCATTAAAAGTGGAATATTGAAGTCTACTGTTAACTATAGAGCTGTCAGTTCTGTCCCTGCTTACTTTGTATATTTAGGAACTCTGATATTTGGTGCATCAGTTCAGTTCAGTCACTCAGTTGTATCTGACTCTTTGCTACCCCATGAAATGCAGCATGCCAGGCCTCACTGTCCACCACCAACTTCTGGAGTTTACCCAAACCCATGTCCATCAAGTCGGTGATGCCATCCAACTATCTCATCCTCTGTCGTCCCCTTCTCCTCTTGCCCTCAATCTTTCCCAGCATCAGGGTCTTTTCTAATGAGTCAACTCTTCACATGAGGTGGCCAAAGTATTGGAGTTTCAGCTTCAACATCAGTCCTTCCAGTGAACACCCAGGACTAATCTCCTTTAGGATGGACTGGCTGGGTCTCCTTGCAGTCCATGGGACTCTCAAGAGTCTTCTCCAACACCACAGTTCAAAAGCATCAATTCTTCTGCGCTCAGCTTTCTTTATAGTCCAACTCTCACATCCATACATGACCACAGGAGAAACCATAGCCTTGACTAGACGGACCTTTGTTGACAATGTCTCTGCTTTTTAATGTGCTGTCTATGTTGGTCATAACTTTCCTTCCAAGGAGTAAGCATCTTTAAATTTCATGCCTGCAGCTACCATCTGCAGTGATTTTGGAGCCCAGAAAAATAAAGTCTGACACTGTTTCCACTGTTTTTCCATCTATTTGCCATGAAGTGATGGGACCAGATGCCATGATCTCAGTTTTCTGAATGTTGAGCTTTAAGCCAACTTTTTCACTCTGCTCTTTCACTTGCATCAAGAGGCTCTTTAATTCCTCTTCAGTTTCTGCCATAAGAGTGGTATCATCTGCATATCTGAGGTTATTGATATTTCTCCCTGCAATCTTGATTCCAGCTTGTGCTTCCTCCCGCCCAGCTTTTCTCATGATGTACTTGGCATATGAGTTAAATAAGCAGAGTATACTTTTAATTGTTTTTACCTTCCTTTTGTCATTATAAAATGTCTCAATCTCTCGTAAACAATTTTAAAATCCTACTTTGTCCTGTTTCAGTACAACTTTCTTACAATTGCTGTTTACACAATATATCTTTTTCCTTCTTTTTACTGTCAACCTGTTGGTATTTTTTAATCTCATGTGTGTCTCCTAAGGTCTGTATAAAGTTGGATCTTGATATTTACTCTGGTCTGACTACATATGCTTTTTGTTTAGATGGTTTAATCCATTGACATTAATTCTTACTATAATACAGTTAATTTATAGCTGCCATTATGTTTTTCTATGTCTCATGTCTTTGTTTGTTTGTTATTCCCCCTTCATTACATTAAAAAAAAAATCCAGTGTATATGTTGTGTATGATAACTCTTTTAGTGATCTTTTTCACTATGTATTTTTGAAAATACTGTATGTACCTGAGACTGTACTTGGAGACTAGACAGCAAATTTCTTTTAGTCAATAATGTAGCAGAAATCTTTATTTCTTCTGTAGTGGTTGGCATAATGAAGACAGAGAAAAGAAATTTGATTCCTTTTTGTCTTTTGTATGGCGCACTTGTTATATCCTTCCAGACCCAAATACAAAATCAATATTATTGATATTGTGGGTAACTTGATTTTAGTAATAATAAAAAGAAAAACATTTAGTTTCTTCTGTCTTGAAGACATTTGCCAAGTACTATGAAGAATACTAAGATCTGTAGGAAACAGATCCTTTATTTTAAGGTAGTTTGCCATGATTTCTGCTACATAATAAGCTAAAGAAATTAGTTTCTTGGCCTAGAAATGAAATCTCCATATATAATATGTGCATGTCTTCTCAGACAAGATGTAGCATGCCACGGGTAACAACTGCCTTCTTTGGAATGAAACAGAATTGTATTTGAGCGTGAAGTTTTACCACTTAGTAGCTATGTATTAGGGGCTTTCCTGGTGGCTCAGAGGTGATGAATTCACTTGCAATGCAGGAAAGGCGGGTTTAATCCCTGGGTCGGGAAGTTCCCCTAGAGAAGCAGAGAACATCCCCTTCTCTTCTGGAGAAGGAAATAAACAATGCACTGCAGTATTGTTGCCTGGGAAATCCCATGGATAGAGGAGCCTGGCAGGCTGCAGTCCATGGAGTCCCAAAAGCGTCAGACACGACTTAAGCAACTGAATAATAGCTATGTATTAAGCCTTCATACGGAAAAGGCAATGGCACCCCGCTCCAGTACTCCTGCCTGGGAAATCCCATGGGCAGAGGAGCCTGGTAGGCTGCAGTCCATGGGGTCACAGAGAGTCGGACACAACTGAGCAACTTCACTTTCACTTTTCACTTTCATGGATTGGAGAAGGAAATGGCAACCCACTCCAGTGTTCTTGCCTTGAGAATCCCAGGGACGGGGGAGCCTGTTGGGCTACCGTCTATGGGGTCGCACAGAGTCAGACATGACTGAAGTGACTTAGCAGCAGCAAGCCTTCATAAATTTCAGCTTCCAAATTTTTAGGCCTTATAATTTCCAATCTATAAAGTTTTTGTTTGTGTTGAGAAAGTTATTGTATATAAAATCCTTAGTGCAGTGCCTGACACCATAAAAGGAGATTAATAAGAAACAACTCAAAAAGGAATAAAGAATACACTTTCTTTGTAAATTTAGAATGTCTGTTCTTGGGTTCTGACCCTGTATTTTGTATTTATTTCTAAAATACAATAGAAAAAATATTGTACTCATTAATAGTAGATATTTAATATGTGTTGAATAATTGTGAGGTTTCATTTGCTATATTCTTGGTGCAGGTAATAAGGTATTTACTATTATTTTCAATGTTTTACTTCCCAAATGGTGTGTGTCATGCTCCAGTCATAGGTAGATAGGTCCTTTGGGGGAGCTTTGACTGTCTTGTCATTTGTGAGGTACTGCCTGTCCTAAAGTATATATAGGATATGTTTATTTTTAAAAAATTAGAAAAGAACCTACATCAGTTTTCTATCCATATGAAGCAGAAAAGAAAAGCAAATTTCTGTTCTCTGAATTCAGTTTACACTGAATTCTGTAATTCCAGAGCAGAAGCACACGCTTTTCCAGTGTCCTACCTTTTCATGTCAATATTTGCAACTTCCTTTTCCAACATTAAGAAATGTGACTTACATTATCCACTACACTTATTTACTCAGTCCTGGAATGCAGATAAAGTATTGTTTCGGAATTGCCAGCTTGTACTCTGTGAAGAGTAGTGAGATGGGGACTACTAATTGAGTTAAATGTTGGTTTAGAATTACATTTATCATTAGCCTTACTTCCTTGAATGCTGTTGTAAATTGAAATTACATTAACAATGTATGGTTGAACTTGTTACATTGGCATAGAAGAAAGCTATTGATTTTCTGTATGGTGATTTTATATTTTGCTTCTTTACTGAATTCTTTTATTGTTTGATTTAGTTTTATCTTTCAACCTCCATTGTTTCGTTCCAGAAAATAAATCATATCATTTGCAAATAGAGATAACTTTACTTTCTCTTTTCTGATACTTATGACTCTAATTTTTCTTGTCATAATTAATTATATTGGTGTATAACTTTAGTATCGTGTTCAGTAGTGGTGGAGATGGTGAGCATCCTTACCTTGTTTCAGTTTAAAGGAAATGCCTGTCATGTGTGTGTATTAAGCAAGATGCTGACCCTGAGGATTTTTTTTCTAACTTCTAGTTTTCTCGGGTGTGTCAAGGTCAGTTTTTTTCCTGGTACCCAGTGAGGCTTTTTACAATATAGATTTAGAATTTATGTTATTTCTGGCAAAGTGTTGTTGTTGTTGTTAAGTTTTAAATATTGCTTCTGTTCAGCTGTTAGCTTTTCTTCTTCAGAGAGTTCAGTTTTCTCTAAGCTGGATCTTCTTTGCTGCCTTTACTTCTTTATCTCGCTTTCTTTCTCTTGGTTCTTTTTGTACTTTAATTAAATGCCCCTTCCTAAATTTTTATTCAACTATTTTCTGCCAGGGGCATTTTGCAATTTTATTAAGGTGTCTGGTTCTTTTCTGGTTTCAATCAACTTCTGTTTCTTCCTTTTGTCTTTTGTTCATTTCTGTTGTGTGATTTTCAGTTTCTGTTCATTTACGTGATCTTGAAATGCTTCTTTGAGGCAAGTTAATTCATTTTGAAGTGTTGTGTGAGAGTTGTTTGTTTGCTTCATCATGGATTTTTTTTTTTGTGGATAATTTTCGTCAATTGTTTTGATTTTCATCTTCTGCTCTGATCTACCAGGAATCTTTTTTTTAGTATTTTCACTCATAGGCTCTTCTCTTTCTCTCTGCTTGCTTTCAGTTCTCTCTTATGTCCACTTGTAACTCATGTCTGCTTTTATTCTGAGCAGTTGTTTCAGACTATCATAGATCTTTGTAAGGTTTGTGATACATACATGACATATAACTCTCTGATTTTAGAGCTTATTTTCTACTTACATGTAATTAAAATTTGGAAATTCCAAAGTATTTTAGTGTTGCTTAGAGCTTTGATTTTAATCTTTTTGCTTTCTCTGACTTTGCGTTGAGAGATTCACAGTTCCCCAGGTAGCATTAACTTTCTACCCAGTATTTAAGTTGTCTACCCAGTATTTAAGTATTTATGTTTTGTGAATGTTTTCTGATTATTTTTTCCTTTGTATGCTTATAATTTGATGTAAAAAGATTGAAAACATTATGATATCTATATAGATATTTATGGATCTTATCTTTATTATTACTTTTTCTTGCCAGATATATTGAAGTGATATAGCTATATTTCTTCCCCACTAATTAATAGTGTGACCATTAATATTTAAAATAAAAAACCTAAATCATTTTTGTTAAAAATTTCCTCATTAAATGATCCAAATTTAATTTATTTACACATTTTAAAAGGAGTTTATTTGCTGTCAGCAGGAGCTTTTGGGAATCATGATGATAATGATGATGACATTGCTCTTGCTGCTGATAAAATATAATTTTGAAAGGTGTTAATATATTTAAGAACTTTAATATCTGTTGATTTTGAGATCTGCCTTCTGTTGCTTCTTTTAGTCTAAAGGAAGATTTTCTTGAAATTGAGATTTCAAAATTAGTTGTGTCATTCTGATTTTAAGAAAAGGTAGAAATAAAAGGCCTGTTAAAATAGAAATGTTTTTCCCTTTTACTAGAGAAATATGTATATTTGTCATATGAAAAGTCCTTTCCCCAAAATAAGTCACTTTGGGTTTAGAAATACAGTTATGGTGATATAACTAGAAAAACATCTTAGAATTACTTAGATAACTATTGTCTGAAGGTATCTGTTGGGCTTCCCTGGTGGCTCAGATGGTAAAGCGTCTGCCTGCAACTCAGAAGACCCAGGTTCAATCCCTGGGTCAGGAAGATCCCCGGAGAAGGAAATGGCAACCCTCTCCAGTACTGTTGCCTGGAAAATCCTATGGACGGAGGAGCCCAGTAGGCTAAGTCCATGGGGTCTGTATCTGTAAATTTTAAAAGATACAATAAGAGCTACCATGTCAGTACAATTAAGGGAACATTTTTATTTATGCTTGACCATACAGTCAACTGTTATATTTTTTAATATGATTTCTTTGTTGTATTTTCCTAGATTTACCATTTTCATCATATTTTCTCTATTCAGCATATCCTAAACACTTCTTTTCTTTACTGAAAACCATTTTGATGTGTAAAATTCCTTTTTAAAATCTATAACACTTTCTCGTTTTTCTTTAAAATGTAGAAATTTATATTTATTGAGCAATTTAAGCTTTGTAGTGAACCTTCTTTCTTTTATTTAGAACATCTCAAAAGCAAAGTGGTATTTATTTCCTTTTCCTTTCAGGTTAATTTTAAAGAAATCCTTTTGTAGCATTTAACTTTCTAATAGAAAATGGCTTCTTAGGAAAACAAATTAGATCAGTGCCTACTGAAAATTTGAGTTGTTTATTTATATTTTTTTGGTGACAAAGTTTCTTCTCCTTAATTTAGCTGCAAAATGATGTTTAATGAATATATCGGTAGTTCATAGCTAAGCTGTGGGGGTAAGACACCATTTTATAACTTACTGATTTAATGTTGGTAAAAGCTTCACTGTTGTGGGCAAAAAACACACCTCTGAGTTTGTGCAGATGTTTTATTGTGATAGATCTATTATCCAGCTATTAGAAGATAAATGACTGATCTTTCCCATTTTCCATGCCTCAAGAAAATTGAAATAAGAAGGGGAATATCATTTGGGCTGTATGATTAGGGCAGGTTGGATGGCCATTAATTTAATAGAAGGAAATCTTGGCAGCACTGGCCAACTTGCACCATATTATCAATCAAACCTCAATGCACTTCTTGTGATGACCCAGCACTCTCAGGTTTTCCCAACGTTAATTAGAATTCATGACAAAATAGATGCAAGGAAACGTTTTGTACCCTTCATAATTTTATAGAAAATTTATTGTTATTAGAGGAACCATTTGCTTAGTGTGATTTTTTTCATTACCAGCTTGTCAACTAGCATAGATAATCTGGAGAAAATATGAACTCCATAGATGGAGTGTCACTTTTGTTGATGGTTCATGTAGTTTACCTTGGAGCACAGCTAATGGCTGAAGTTCATAGCAACAGCACAGAAAAACGTGGCAACCAAGGGAAGATAAATGAACCATGTTTATTGCTTTAATATAAAAAATACATAAATGGAAAACTGCATTTGAATTTGATGAGCTCATTGCTAGTTTTGTTGGAGTGATTTATTTTTCCCCTTATATAAAAAGCTACTATTGACACAGTGAAATGGAAATTAACTGTCTGTTTTGGGGAAACCAATATTTTTGGTTTTCAAATCTCAGTAGATCATTTTATTTTAATTCTGTACGTTTTTATAGAATATTGAACATTTAATATACCAGAATTATCAATTCTTCTGGCAGTGTTTAGGCTGGGGTCAACTGTTAAAACCATATGATGAATGAAATATCTAAAATCATTAGAAAAAAGATGATTTTATAATATTTTTCCTAGTTACTTTAGTGTTTCCATAAACTTTTCCTGAACTTAAACAATTATTTTTTTTTTCAATTTTCATGTTGTTCGTTAATTCTGTAGAACTATTTTATATCTGTAGGTCTTGTTTTGATAAATTTAGTACCATGTGGGAGCTGATTTTCCATTTAATTGTTTGGTGTCTAAACATAATTGAAAAAAATAATCTCTAGGTTTAGGCAAAATAACTTGATTTTACATAGTATTCCTTGAATTCAAACTTTGTTGAATTCCCATTTCGGTCTCATATATTAGTTTATTCTAAGTGATATTACTCATTTTTGTTCTTTAACACCCTAGCCAGCTAAAAAAAATAGCTTAATTAATATGATTGACATATATAAAACATATGTAAATATAAATGTTTTACAAATACCATGTTCTTCTATAGTTTGATGTCATAAACTTAGTTGTTTTAAGAGATTTTTAAATGATAATAGTTCTCATATTTTAGAAATATTATTACTGAAGAGTGATTTGTACAGAAGACATCAAAATGTGGAGTTGAAAACACAAACATAACTTCGTTCCCATATCAACAGCAAATAGAAAATTATACATATAATACATTTTTATTTAGTTCACACAAATAATCAAGTCTTCGCTTTTCCGATTGAGGTGCATACATGCTGGGACCAGCAGGCACCAGTACTTGGGCAGGGCTGGAGTCAATAAATGCAGCTCCACGTTTATACTGATTGTCAATTCATAAAATCCCCACAGGACTGGAAACTTGTTTAGCATAATAGCAAGTCTATATTCTGAGCTGTTTTCTTTCAATTGTATTGTTGGTTGCATATTAATAAACTAAATGTCAGCCAAGTAGAGGGACAAACAATAAAAATATGAATACCACTGTATCTAATATTTTTCAAAAAGTACCATTTCAGTAAGTTTTATTTCTATTTAATTGCTTATTTTAAGACATTGGGGAAATTTTAGACACTAAAATGAAGATCCCTAGTGTTCAGAAAGAATATGATATTAATTTATTTTTTCAAAACCATATTATATTGTTGGCTAACTCCAGACATACCAGCAGTACATATATAGAAGTGTTTGTCTATTATATATTCTGCTTAGCTTGTGTCTTTATACTAAAGAAATCTTAATTTCATCACTTTGCAAAAACATGACAATTCCAAAAACAGCATTTGTGTTTAATTAAATGGTCTTGGAGAAAAGCTTCCTTTTATTGGTACTATCTTATTTCAACTTACATACATTATTATATAAATAATAATAATGTTCTAAAATTGTAGCCAGTATTTCTTGTAAATAAATTATGTTGATAGAAATTAACAGGTTGATTAAAATATGTAAAATTTGAAAGTGTTTTTGTTCTAAAGACATTTATGAGTTCAGCACACATTTTAAGATAGATTCTTCATAGATAGCATCATTGACTGAATGGACATGAATTTGAGCAAACTCCGGGAGATAGTGAAGGACAGGGAAGCCCGGCATGCTGCAGTCCATGGGGTTGCAAAGAGTCAGACATGACTTAGCGACTGAACAACATGGTGAAATTGTCATTCTCATTTTAAACTGACATGATATGGTCTTTGTTATTGTACTGAGTAATGAATCTTTAGAGTTTGGGTAAGCTTTCAAAATGAAAACTGCCCATAATTAATATGCCTAATCCATGTATGAACAGTCCATCGAAATTTAACATGATGAAATAAGAAATATAATTTCTAATACTAATACTTCTGATTCTAAGTGTTAGCTTTTCAGATATGTTTCAGCTATCAATATTATTCTTTTGGGCAGTGACTCTTCAAAATTTATTTGTTATTCAAACATGAGTATTTTATTAGTCAAGTGTCTGAATAAATACTGATTGCCATAACACTGATTGCGTCTCTGTAATGCCTGAGTAGAATCTTTGATGTAGGAAAACGTTTTTTAATGAGTTACTATTTCTTTCTTTTCTAGTTGGTGGCTGGCAGTGTTGTCATGGCATTTGAAGAAGTTTGCCCAGATAGAATAGATCTCATTCACAAGAATTACCGCAAACTATGTAATTTACTAGTTGATGTAGAAGAGTGGGGACAGGTTGTCATAATCCACATGCTAACTCGATATGCTCGTACACAGTTTGTCAGTCCTTGGAAAGAGGTAAGTGTTGAATAATCTTATACTTACACAGTATACTGAGAAAATGGATGCGGTTTCTAAAATGTGTACAAAGATTTAAGAGTAGGAAAATATAAAAATCTGGCATGTTTAAGGAGGACTAATTTTTTTCACGTTCTTTTGGAAAGCAGAAAACCAGTATAAATGCATCGATAATTGTTCATTGTTTTGGCTCTGACTGATGCATGATTAATGACATAGTGAATAAACTTTTGGTATGAGGCCTGGCAAGAGGCCCTTGTTGGGAACAGCAGCTCGGTAAAGTGTTGGCAGTGACATTGCCAAATCATGGATTTTTTTGGTTGTTAGTGTCATACCTTTGAGACCCAACTATTCCAGGCATTCACTTGTAAAAAGTAGATAATGTGATTCTAACATATGTGAATTTATACCAAAGATAATTTCGCACCTTTACAGGTAAATTGTGAACTCAACTGCTTTTTCCTAGTTTTAGATTTCTAGAATGTTTGTTTTACTTTTTTTCACTTACGCTGGTAGAACTTTAGTAAAATTAATAATTAAATATACCTTAACAGTGAAGTTGTTTTCTTTGTGCCGATGAACTTTAGAAGCATACCTTACTTTTTTTATTACATTAACAAGTTAGAAAACCTTACTACATAGTTTGCAATAGAGATCTCAGTGTATATGTAAGATTTAAGGGTAAACTATAGCTTGTTTAAAGAAATCACTAAATATTATAAAATAGCACTTGCATTCATTCTGTACTTAATGATATTTCTTTGTCTTTTTAAAAAGCAGTATTAAAGATTTTAAAAACAGAATGGAAAGTAAAAGACCAGATTACCAACCAGTTATGTCACAGGGGTTTTTACACAAGCTTATGAATAGGCTTTGTGGAATGTTCAGTACTAATTGCTTTTGTTAATTAGAAATAATATTAAAGTGAGAGAAAAACATATAAAAGGGAAAAATGTTCATAATTCTTGCTTTAGGTGATATATCTAGTTTTCAGATATTTAAGAAGCTTAAATGTTAAAAATATTTATCAGTGTTTTCTGCATTTACCAAGTATTGTTACTGTTAAAAAGTATTTAACTTTTTAAAAAATATATCTTTAACCAGAAGGCTACTTGTAATATTGACTTCATCTTAATTTTAATATTTAAAAGGTGATTGGGTTATTCTACTTAAAATTCAAAGGAGATTTTAAACTATTCATATGTAAACATCTAATGTCACATATAGCTCTTAGATTGATGAAATTTTAGCTTTGAACAAAGTAAAATTTTGAAGGCAGTTTTGCTGGATTAAGCAGCATGTCCATGCTGCAAGTGTCTTGACCCTTTCCTGTCAGTGGTAACTTGGAAGAGAGATTTTTTTGTTGCTAATAGCTATAGCTATCTCTTTTATTTCAGCCAGTCACTTTCCAGAATGCTATTCATATATATATTTTTTTCCTGTTGCGTAAGATTATAGGTTATTTTATCTTATTTAGCTATTGTCACCATTTAAAATTTTTTAATTTTAATTTCCTGTAATCATCAAATCATTTTCAGTAACTGTATGTATCATTATGTAGAATCTAGAATTTTTAAAAATGTATTTTTCTTACCTTCTAAAAATAGATTTTCAAATATCTCTTTTTGTAATTGTCTGTGTTTCTATTCCTTGAATTTTATTTTATTTTAGGTAAAGTTAGTTGTTAAAGCTGTTCACAAAGCCCAACAGTTAAAATCTACACTGCCATGTATATTTACTCTTTTGACAGATAATTTTAGAAATTGATACTGTAGTGCATTCTTTGTGTTTTCATGTGTAACTCTGTGAACATCAATTTTTACAAACATGAGATGAAGTCTGATCGTTGTTCTGGGTGCACTGGAATTGGACTACCTCATTTCTTTGCCACTTCTTTGCAGTCTGACGTTGGCATTATTCTAAATTCTGTAGGCTAGTTGAAATATTTTGTAGTTGCCAGCTCTGCAGCTCTGTCCTCAGGAAGACTGCTTCGGGAGCAACCACAGGGGTTGTAGGGGAGGGTGGGCAGTGCTACTCCTGGGAATCTTGCCACCATTCCAAATGGAGCAGCTTCACCTTTGCTTGCCTTTCATAGGCAGCTATATGTATGATTTCCTTTGAGAAAGGCTCCTTGGCTTGAGAAATGGAAAGAAAGAAAACCACTTAAATAGAACATTTGTAAGGGTGTAGCTAACTACAATCATATGTATTTTTTAAAATTATAGAAGCAGTCGAAGCACATGGTGAAATAAAAATCAGTCTTTTCATAATTCGTTCCTTTATATATATTTGCTCATGACTTCTAAAATATTTTTTTAACTCATTTTAATAAGTTTCTGACTGTTTGAAAGTCCATGAACTGTAGCCCACCAGGCTCCCCTGTCCATAGAATTCTCCAGACAAGAACTCTGGAGTGGGTTGCCATTCTCTTCTCCAGGGGATCTTCCTGACCCAGGGATCGAACCCAGGTCTCCTGAATTGGAGGCAGATTCTTTACTGTCTAAGCCACCAGGGAAGCCCTGTTCTAGGCAAAGCTAATTTTGAAGCCCCCTCCCCAATCCTTAGTGCTCAAACATTACAATTAGCTAACAACCATAATTAACTTTACTTTTCAAAGAGAAAAATTATGTTTCTCATTGAATTCTTTAAAACATTTGTTTGTGTTCATATGCTTGAAGGGTAGCAAAAAATTTTTTTTGTTTGTTTTAAGGAATTGAAAATTATAAGTACCTTCTGAGATGGACTGATGTACATGCTATTTTGTTAGTAAGTCCTCAAATGAACACATCATGTACAAACAAGCTTCTTCAGGGGCAGAAGCGATTTTTAATTTAGTTTATTTGCATCATTATAGATCAGTATTTAGGCTGTTTATATGTAAATGTATGATTTGCGGAACAATTAAGTGTTGACAAAGTAGATTGCAGTCATATCAATTGCAGTGCATTTTCCATAATTTTTCTAACTGACATCTTTGATGATAAATAGTGGATGCCAAGTCAAAGCCGATTATACAGTGCACTAGGAATTCATGGGGCTGTCAGGGAGAAGACCGATTGACTTTAAATTTACATATTAATGAGAAGATTTGTTAAGAGGGTGCTTGACTATAGAAAATAACAGCATATTTATAGGGCACGACATTTTATAAATACAGCTGATGCAGGAAAATGGAAATTAAACCTTTTAGGTTAATAAATTCAAGGGACTGCTAAAATGCATATTTGCATTTTTATTTTCTTAAATTTACCTTACTCTTTACAGTCCAAGTGGCTGCTTTTTTTTTTTTTAATTCTAGGTCAACTTTGTATAATTTTCAAGGATATAAAATTACTTAAATATCTTCTTTGTAGCGTTCAAGCTTATTGTAGGAGAATAGTGAAAGTATAAATGATGTAAGTCTCTAACTAAAATTGCTTTTGTAGAAGTAATAGATTAAAAAAAATAAATGTTATAAAGCACCAAGTAAATTTTAACAGTGATTTTTTAAAAAAATATTTGTGGCATTAGTTACAGACTGAAGTGAATCTCATGTCACTGGGCCTGATAAGAATGTCTTTAATTTTGTGAATTTAAAGTTGAACTTTCTTTAGGAGATGATGATGGTTTTTGCAATAATTATCAAAATATTTTACTTCACTAGTTTAGAACTTAAAATTCTGTTGTTCACAGTTACTTTTTAGTATATGATTCCAGATAATGAATTCTGGTGGAAATACATATTCCAGTTTGAAATTTGAGGTGGTAATTCTACTTTTCTGCCTCCCATTATGTCTGTACTTTAGTTGTAAAACCTTACATAGCTGTAAGAAAGTTCCAAGTTTACAGTTACATTTAAAATATTTTTAAGATAGGTTTCTTAAGTTTTTCAAGGGTAACTATAAAATAAGAACTCATCAGAACACAAAGTTCATGTACATACTTCTTGATTAGCAATTTTCTGCAAGTATGAAGATATTTGGAGGAAAAATTCAAAACTCCACATCTAGCTCCTGTTTTAGAGGAACCTGAGTGTTAGAGATCATTTTTTAAACTTTCTTTGCAGGTTAATTTTCTTTGTAAAAGAAATTTTGTATTTTGTTTTACTAGTGGGCTGTATTTGAATCTTACTTGGTATCCTGTGGATTTTTAAAAAAACAAAAGCTTGAAGACTTGGGGTAGAATCCATGCTTTACAACACACTTTTAAAAGTTTTTTGCTCACTCTTTCAGACAACTATTGAGGAAGGAAAGGTTCAGTGTGCAGTTTAATGGGAAACTGTGGACCACGTGGTGATACTGAAATGAGGTCTCTGTCTCTCCCTTCATTGGTTATGGAGCATTTATCTTAAAGATTACTTTTTGTTGTTGTTGTTTATAGTTTATTTTTGTTTGGCCTTTTTTTTTTTTTTTTAATTTAAATTGGTTTTGCCATACAGTGACATGAATCCACCACAGGTGTACATGCGTTCCCAAACATGAACCCCCCTCCCTTTGTTTGGCTTTTTAAACGTACATACTTTCTTTTCTAAAGAAGCGTTTAAAATTGTATTCAAGCAACATGTGTATGGTTAAAAGAGTATTGCAAGGCTTACAAGAAACAGCATTTTCCTATCCCACTTTTTCCCATGCCTGTATCAGCTATTTCAAATTTCTTTTAGGCCTTTTCATATTTGTGTGCATTTAACTTTCTCCATTTCTAAGTTATATATATATCTATATATATATGGTGCTATGTAGCTATATAGATACATATATGTAGCTGTGGTGCTACATAGCACCACATATATGTATTATATGTAAGGATATATATAGTGTATATATTATATCATGCATATATATTATATATAATATAAAGATATATATTATGTATATACATTAAGTATATCTTTACATATAATTCATATATGTGGTGCCAGCATGCAAAATGAGCACAATTTCTGGTAGTTTGAATATTCTTTGGCACTCCCTTCTGGAATTGAAATTGCCTAGTTTATCATGTGACTATTACAAAGCACACCACATTCTCCATCAGAAAATTAAATCGTCTCCAAATATTATTGTATATGCAGTTATTGAGATTCTACCAGTTGCCTACCAAATATCAACTCTCCAGCTTCACTTTCTAAATAAAAGAATCCTGATTTTTGTTCAGAGTAGCCATATATCCAGTTAAAATAACCAGCTTCCTCTCAAACTCCCTTGGAGTCAAGAAATGGCTGTATGAACCAGTTGGAGAAATTGAAATAGTTGTGGAGATATTCTGGCTGAGATTCTAGGAAAGCCATTGTTTTCCTGGCAGACTTATTTGATGTATTTATTTTACCCCTTGCCTTTTTTTCATTGTTTCTTCTTGGAATGTATGTGTGATGAATACAAGTACCGCAGCCATTTGGCAGGCATGAAGATGAAGCCACACTCTGGAATTTTGAAAATAAAAAAAGTTTTCAGTATGGGTAACTTGATATTTCTGTTACATATAGCTGAACACATTCTAGTCAGCACTGTTGTCACATATCTAGTATTCCAATAACTTCATACTCTTCCAGGAGATGTCCTGGAGGCTCTGTATCCTCCTGTTCTAATCTGGTTGCTTTCTAGGCTTGCTAGACAGCTGTTGTTCTGGAACTTAATTTCTTCTCTCTTCTGTGTTAAATCCTCTATTTCTTAGGCCTTCCTGTCTGTACTGTCTTCTTTTTTGGTCTTCCGGAATGGAGCACAATGGGTAGATGAGAGATAAAATTTCAAGACTTTGCAGTATTGCTGTCACGCTTGATATTTTGACTGGACTCTTGGGTCAGTCTTCTCTTCTGTCTTCTATGTTTGAAATGTCTTGCTACTTTTACACTTCTTAGCCAGATGTAATACTGTTGTATCACATGTTCTGAGAGCTCTGTAGTCACAGATTTTTCTTTTCTGCAGGTAACTCTATTTTTTCTTGTTTGTTTGAATCCTCAAAAAGATGTTTTTTTGCTTGTTTATTTTTTCTTAAAATATTTAGAGGATTAGCAAGGTTGCATCTTCGGTGTGGATCATTCTATATGCTCTGTATATTCACTTCTTCCTATATTTTAGGGAATTGTCTTTTTATGTTTCAGTTTTTTAATTTGATGGTCAAACTTCTTTTCCTACTCGTCAATTTTATGCTTCAGGAATACAAATTTTTCTATTTTATAATCTTTTGTCTGCTATCTGTCACCTCTATAAATAATTGCTTTAATGTTTGCCTTTTTATTTGCATTCATACATCTCCAGTCTTTTGTGTGAGTGTTAGTAATTTGATTTCAGTGACTTGAAAGTCTGTTACTTAAAATTTTTTCTAAATTTGGTAATGATATTGCTTTCGTTTTTAAGTTTACTCAGGTTTCACTCTTTCCTTTATTCTGTGATTTGAATATGTGAGGTATTTTATTTTTTTTGAGTTCACATTCTTACTAACTTGCTAGAGAATTTCTTTTGATATATGGAGAACTTTTTTACAGAATAATTTATCTTTTGCACTTTTTTCCTTTTGTGCCATGAATGTATTGCACGGTAATTATGCTCTTCTCCTGTTGCAGCTACGTGGGAAGTGCTGGTACAGACATTTTGTTCATTCTGATATAGTGTGACTTCTTCATTCTGTCCCACCATATCCAAAGACCATTTGTCTCTTCCTCTCAGTTTCAGTCTGACTGTGGGTTGTTTTATTGTGTTCTCATTCAGTTCAGTCGCTCAGTTGTGTCTGACTCTTTGCAACCCCATGAACCGCAGCACGCCAGGCCTCCGTGTCCATCACCAACTCCCGGAGTCCACGCAAACCCATGTCCATCGAGTCAGTGATGCCATCCAACTAACTCATCCTCTGTCGTCCCCTTTTCCTCCTGCCCTCAATCTTTCCCAGCATCAGGGTCTTTTCAAATGAGTCATCTCCTCACATCAGGTGGCAAAAGTATTGGAGTTTCAGCTTCAACATCAGTCCTACCAATGAACACCCAGGACTGATCTCCTTTAGGATGGACTGGTTGGATCTCCTTGCAGTCCAAGGGACTCTGAAGAGTCTTCTCCAACACCACAGTTCAAAAGCATCAGTTCTTCTGTGCTCAGCTTTTATAGTCCTACTCTCACATCCATACATGACTACTGGAAAAACCATAGTCTTGACTAGATGGACCTTTGTTGACAAAGTAATGTCTCTGCTTTTGAATATACTATCTAGGTTGGTCATAATTTTCCTTCCAGGGAGTAAGCGTCTTTTAATTTAATGGCTGCAATCACCATCTGCAATGATTTTGGAGACCCGAAAGATAAAGTCAGCCACTGTTGCCACTGTTTCCCCATCTGTTGCCATGAAGTGATGGGACTGGATGCCATGACCTTAGTTTTCTGAGTGTTGAGCTTTAAGCCAACTTTTTCACTCTCCACTTTCACTTTCATCAAGAGGCTTTTAGTTCTTCTTCACTTTCGTCCATAAGGGTGGTATCATCTGCATATCTGAGGTTATAGATATTTCTCCCAGCAATCTTGATTCCAGCTTGTGCTTCATCCAGCCCAGTGTTTTTCATGATGTACTCTGCATATAAGTTAAGTAAGTAGGGTGACAATATACAGCCTTGATGTACTCCTTTTCCTATTTGGAACCAGTCTGTTGTTCTGTGTCCAGTTCTAACTGTTGCTTCCTTGACCTGCATACAGGTTTCTCAGGAGGCAGGTCAGGTGGCCTGGTATTCCCATCTCTTGAAGAATTTTCCAGAGTTTATTGTGATCTACACAAAGGCTTTGGCATAGTCAATAAAGCAGAAATAGATGTTTTTCTGGAACTCTCTTGCTTTTTCAATGACCCAGTGGATGTTGGCAATTTGATGTCTGGTTCCTCTGCCTTTTCTAAAACCAGCTTGAACATCTGGAATTTCACGGTTCACATATTGCTGAAGCCTGGCTTGGAGAATTTTGAGCATTACTTTACTAGCATGTGAGATGAGTGCAATTGTGCAGTAGTTTGAGCATTCTTTGGCATTGCCTGTCTTTGGGATTAGAATGAAAACTGACCCTTTCCAGGCCTGTGGCCATTGCTCAGTTTTCCAAGTTTGCTGGCATATTGAGTACAACACTTTCACAGCATCATCTTTCAGGATTTGAAACAGCTCCACTGGAATTCCATCACCTCCACTAGCTTTGTTCATAGTGATGCTTTCTAAGGCCCACTTGACTTCACATTCCAGGACGTCTGGCTCTAGGTGAGTGATCACACCATTGTGGTTATCTGGGTCGTGAAGATCTTTTTTGTACAGTTCTGTGTATTTTTGCCACCTCTTCTTAATATCTTCTGCTTCTGTTAGGTCCATACCATTTCTGTCCTTTATCGAGCCCATCTTTGCATGAAATGTTCCCTTGGTATCTCTAATTTTCTTGAAGAAATCTCTATTCTTTTCCATTCTATTGTTTTCCTCTATTTCTTTGCATTGATCGCTAAGGAAGGCTTTCTTATCTCTCCTTGCTATTCTTTGAAACCCTGCATTCAAATGGGTATATCTTTCCTTTTCTCCTTTGCCTTTTGCTTCCCTTCTTTTCACAGCTATTTGTAAGGCCTCCTCAGGCAGCCATTTTGCTTTTTTGCATATCTTTTTCTTGGGATGGTCTTGATCTCTGTCTCCGGTACAATGTCACGGACCTCCGTCCATAGTTCTTCAGGCACTGTCTGTCAGATCTGGTCCCTTAAATCTATTTCTCACTTCCACTGTGTGAATCATAAGGGACTATTACTTATTATTGTGTGCTTATTACTCTAGCATAAAGGATTATGCCTATTCTTCTTTGTTTTTGTAGCCTTATGGCATTTTGGGAAAAGAATAACTTGTGAGATAATAAATTCAGTCTCAACAGAGATTAATGTCATTTTTAGGAAAATTGAGCACTTATTTTGGAACTTTCTTAAATGACCTATACTATCATTGATATCACCCAGTATATTCCTTTTAAGAAATGCTCTTAGCCTGTAAGTTGTTCTTGTTATTATTGTTCAACCCAAGAATTCTGCTGTCCAGTACAGTCATTACTAGCTATATGTGGCTGTTTAAATTAACTGAAATTGAAAATCACTTCCTCAGTTGCACTGGACTCACATCAAGTGTTCAGTAGTCATGTGAGGCTGGTGCCTACTATATTCAGTAGTGTAATAGAAAATGTTTCCTTTATCACAGAAGTTTCTATTGGACAGTATTATTGGACTGTTCTATTGGACAGTATTAGTTCTTTTAGGGAGTGCTGGGTTTACTGTTTACCTTCCCACCTGCTTCTCCTTACCGCTTACTTCCACTATGAATCTCCCTTGTGACCTTACGTTACCCTCAGTAGGACGAAAAGATAAGAAAAACCCCTCAGTTTTCTTCTGTCCAGATTGAGAGGCAAGGGTCCTTAATGAACAGTCTCAAGAACTGAAGAATGTATTTTTGTAGGGTCTTGTCTTTTTAAAAAACTTTTTTAAAAGTTTATGCCAGTAGTTTGTGACCCTCTTCTTGTTTCTTTCTACTGACTGATTTTTTTCTAGTTTTAATATTTTTCCCTCATACCATTTGTATTTGGGAAAAGTCTATTTTCTGTCTTTCTCTCACCATATTTACCTTGGAGCCCCCAAATGTTCACAGTATTAAAAGTATTTTATGACTTGGAACATGTACTATTAATAAGTGAGTCTTAGGAAGAGAGATGCAAAGGTTAAAACATTAAGAAATGTGAGTCATTCTCCTGTCCTTTTCTGATGTCTGTCCTTTTTTCACTGTGCTTTTGTCCTTGACATTCTGTCATGGATATTTATATCACTGTTTTTTCTTGACCCTATGCCCCATTTGTTTCCTGTTTTTTTATTTTTCTTGTTAATCTTATTTATTTTCTCTGTGTTAGTCTTATTACTCTATACCATAAAGGATTAATATTGAATTTATCTTCTAACAATCCTGTTATTTATAATTTTCAGTTTTGTGATTTTGCTGCTTAGTAGTTTTGCATATTCATCTCATAGAAAATTATGGTTTTATGTAATCTAATAATGTAATTTTAAGCAGTCCATTTTATTCTATTCTATTTTTCATTTAGCTGATATCCCCTGGTGGCTCAGATGATAGAGTCTGCTTTCAGTGCAGGAGACGTGGGTTTGATCCCTCAGTCGAGAAGATTCCATAGAGAAGGGAATCGCTACCCACTCTGGTATTCTTGCCTGGAAATCCCATGGGCAGAGGAGCCTGGCAGGCTACAGTCCATGAGGTTGCAAAGAGTCGGACACAACTGAGCAACTAACACTTAACATACAAACTTTAAGTTTCTGATACATATCTTAAAATTAGTGCAGTTCTCCTGGAAATTGCAAGCCTTCAGTACGCTACAGAGTTCCAAAATGGTTATGTCAGACAGATTCTGCTGGTGCGTTGTTGTCTGGATGGTAGAGAGAATGTGGCAGTCTATGGCCATGGCACCCTGAACGCGCCCGACCTCCTCTGATCGTTGAAGCTAAGCTGGGTCGGGCCTGGTCAGTACTTGGATGGGAGAGCGTGGCAGATGCTGTTGATTGTCTCTAGCAGACACTCCTGTTCAAAAGGAGCTTCCTTGCAGACAGATTCCCCGCAGGGATTTTGTCTTTGTAGAAGCCATGTTGCTTCCTAGCCCAAGCTAATCCAGTTAATGTTAAGTACATTCCCTTTGTAGGTGATGAGTTTAGGAATGGGCATGCAGCACAGTTCTGGCCAACGTGAAGTAATTAGAAATATGAGAAAAGTGGGATACGGAGGGGTGCATGAGAAACATTTAATAGAAAAAGTATGAAGACGTCTGACCTGAGGCTGAGATGTAACTCCATGGACTTAATGCTTTTAATTTCTGCTGATGGAATACCTTGATCAGATTAACTCTCTGGGAAATTATTTTGAAAACCAGCAGCTAAAGGCACTATCAGATGATCAAAAGTAGGCAAAACTAGAGTGGACTTTACGTGGGAAGGACTGAAGTTTCAGGGTGGGGGTTTGCAGAATTTGCCTCAGAGTACTTCCCAATCCCATGTAATAATGGAAAAGTCAGTCTTACTTACTTAGGTATTAGAGAACAGACTTCAAGGTTGGCAGAATACCTGAAAAGTTTGGAGAAAATTCCAGAAAGGTGTGGGAATGACAGGATGGTGCATGCTTGGAAATACATGTAAACACCATCCAAAACATTAGCTGACCAACTCTACATGTGTGAGAAAGACTCCAATGGGTCTAGCAAAAAAAAGAAAGCGTTAATTGGATGATAAGAAAAGAAAAAAACTAAATAGAGATTTCACTTGCTGGCCACATTAGGATAGACAGAGTTTGGAGTTTGAAACCAGTAAAGTGCCTGCTATAACAAACTTCAATACATGTGAGAGGAATGCAACATGTGGAAGAATTTATAGTGTGTAGTTGGTAGTATTCAGAATACAATTTGAAAAAGTCAGCAGACATGAGAAACAAAAATATAGCTAATACTCAAGAGAAAAAGTAGGCAACAGAAACATAGTCATCAAGAAGAGGCCATTACCAGACAAATAATGCAGTTACTACATTTATTTTATTTATATATACACACACACAGAGCAAAAATATTAAAAGGCAAGATAGTTACATTGAGTGAACAAAGGAGCAATCTTAACATGATAAAGGCCCTATAAGAAAGAAAGAAATGGAAATTCTAGTGCTGAAAAACACAATGGTTAAATGAAAAAGGAGCTAGATAGATTTAACAGCCAGGAAAAGGCTGTAAAAATGTTGAGAAACCTGAAGATAGATTAATAGAAATTATTCATTCTGAAGAAACAAGAGAGAAACAAATGAAGAAAAGTGAACAGTCTCAGGGCCGTGTGAACAACATGGAATGAAATCCTTGTAATTAAAATCCCTAAATAAGAGGAAAGAATGAATGGAATAGAAGTAATACCTGAAGAAATAAAAGCGAAAAAAATTTCAAGTTTAAAGGTGAAAAAAACAAGTGTACCCATCCAGGAAACACATCAAATTCCCAGGCAAAAGAAATAAAAAGGTATACCTTTGTACATCATAGTCAAACTTCTGAAATCAAAAGGAAAAGAGAAAACCGTGCAAGCAGATGGAGATTAAACAATGCATTATATACAGAGAAACAGTTATTATGACTGACTGCTGATAAACAATGGAGTCTAAGAAACAATGGAATGTCTTTACATTATTGAGAGAAAAATCTATCAACAAAGATTTCTATATTAAGCAAAAGCATTCTTCAAAAATAAAGATGGAATGAAGACATTTTCAGATAAACTAAATTGAAAAATTCATACATAGGAGAACTGTATTGTAAGTGATACTGCAAGAAGTTGTTTTGGTTGAAGATAAATGATAATCAGTGATGTATACATGTGTTTACATCCATCTGTCTGGCTTCTCAGGTAGCCCAGTGGTAAGGAATTTGCCTGCCAATGCAGAAAACACAGGAGATGCAGGTTTGATCCCTGGGTTGGGAAGATCCCCTGGAGGAAGAAATGGCAACCCACTCCAGTTTTCTTGCCTAGAAAATCCAATGGACAGAGGAGCCTGGTGGCCTGTAGTCCGTGCGGTTGCAAAGAGCTGGATATGACTTAGGACTTACCGACTGAACACACGGGCGTGGGAGTGAATATGTGAGGAGTCATGATTAATTTTACCTAAGTTGGGTTTAATTTTATTTTGTAGTTTATGATTGAGTGAGAACCACTTGAAAAGGCATTCTGCACAAAAAACTTTATCTTATTTCTCTGGTCATGAGATTGAGATTGGTTAGTTTTCAGATGACTGGGGCCGCTCTTTCTCATGTCTTAGAACTCAGGTTGAACATCAGCTTGTGTCATGAGTACATCTTACTGCAGAGTAACATAGGAAAATGCCTTATGTAGAGTCTTTAGATTTTTCAGTAACAAGATATGGAAACCAGTACATTTGAAAACGCATCTCTTAAGTACTGGCGCTGAACGTGTCGTCATGAAAAATGAGAAGTGTTGTGGGCGATTGAGTGCTCTGGATTTTCAGACTGACTCAAGTCAAAGTTACTGGGCACAGGTGTTTCTATAATTGTGATGTATTGGGGGGTGTTCAGTGTTCGAGCATTCTCAAACCCATACTTCCACCTGTGGTGTAGTGGTCGCTAGGCTGTGGTATAAAGACATATAAAGTGAAGAGCAGAGCAGTTACCTCAAGGAAGGAAAAAATATTTCAAACCAGTATATATGTTTTCTGTTGTTTTATATAGACCTAATTTGAGGAGAAAGAGGCTACTTTTTTTTTTTGAGAAAAATATTAAACTTCAAAATGACGGACTTTAAAAAAGAAAGCAAATGTGTGCCATTCATACTGAATAGTTTAATGAAGCATTTATGATACTGCCAGTCACCTCCTCACTCTGATCTTGTCAGGGAATTCTGACCCATTGTGAGCATGGTGCCCCTCCAGTATACTGTGGTGTCTATGGACTGAATGTTTATGTCCTTCAAAATCCACGTGTTGAAATCCTTAACTCCCAATGTGATGTATTTTTCGGTGAGGACTTTGAGAAGGAATTAGATTTCAGTCAAGTTGTGAGTGTGGGGTTCTCATCATGGGAACAGTGCCCTTCTAAGAAGAGGCATTGGAGAGCGTGCCTCCTTTCTCTTTCTCTGCCCGTGTGAAGACATAGTGAGAAGGCAGCCAGCTGCAATCTAGGAAGTGGATTCTCACCAGAAAACTGTGAAAAATAAATGTCTGTTGTTTAAGCTACGCAGTCTGTGGTATTTTGTTAAAGTAGCTCAAGCTTGCTGTTATGAGTGAGTATCGCATGGCATGACAGTGTCCTGATATATTCCCCTGTAGCTTTTAAGCATTATGTAGTAGTCTGTGTCCACGGTAGAGTGCAGTCATTGTATTCTTCTGGTTTAGATCTTAAGTTGGTGCTAGCGCTGAGGGTCTGACATGACTGAGTGACTTCACTTTCACTTTTCACTTTTATGCATTGGAGAAGGAAATGGCAACCCACTCCAGTGTTCTTGCCTGGAGAATCCCAGGGATGACGGAGCCTGATGGGTTGCCGTCTCTGGGGTCGCACAGAGTTGGACGCGACTGAAGCTACTTAGCAACAGCAGCAGCGCCCTGCGGGCTGCTTGGAATTCAGAAGACAAGTAGGTATACTCAGTGTCTCTTTCTTGGCTACTGCCAACACCATGGTAATTAAAGAAAGAGATGGCAGGAATAATGATAATATTTATAAACTGTGCCTTTCCAGAAATATGCTTTATGAAATAATAGGTAATTTTTTTGGACTTCATAAAGCTTATATTTAATGTAACCAGCATTTCTCTTACTGAAAGTCAATGTTCTAGAGCTTGATGAAAAGTTAATTTTATTTTGATTTTTATATTAGCATTTGGGGTGGTCAGTACATGAGTGGAGAGAGACCTACTTTCATATGAAACAAGATATATTAAACTCATTGATTCTTTTAAAAGATTTGTTTTAAATTTATTTTTAAACCAGTCTTAGGTTCATAGCAAAATAGGGTGAAAAATGCAAGGAGTTCCTTTATATTCCCTATGCCTGCCTACCTCCCTGTCGACATCTTTCTCCACAGTAGTAGTACATTTATTGCAATTGATGAACGTATGTTAATAATACATCACTAACACCTGAAGTCCACCACTTACATTAAGGCTTGCTCATGTTGTCCCTTCTGTTGGTTTTGACAAATGTATAATGACCTGACCCCACCATTGTGATATTTTATAAAACAATTTCACTGTTCTAAAAATTCTCTGTATTCTGCTTATTTATTCCTCTTTCTGCTACAAATCCTGGCAATCATTTTTTTTTAATTGCCTCCATAGTTTTCCTTTGTCAGAGTATCATTTGGTTAGAATCATCCACTCTGTAGCCTTCCTGGATTGACTACCTTGAATAGTAAATATGAGTTTAAGGATGCTCTGTGTCTTTTCATGTCTCTGTTAGCTCATTTCTCTTTAGGACCAAATAATATTCCATTATCTAGATGCCCCAGAGTTTATTCATCCATTTCCCTGCTGAAGGATATCTCACTTGCCTCTGTAAATTGGCAGTTACGGGTAAAGCTGTGCAGATTTCTGTGTCAGCTTGTTCTGGCGTAAACCAAGGACTCTGATTACTCATATGTGTGTGTGCTTAGTCGCTCAGTCTTGTCTGATTTTGCCGCCCTGTGGACTGTGGCTTGCCAGGCGCCTCTGTCCACGGGGATTCTCCAGGCAGGAATAGTGGAGTGGGTTGCCATGCCCTCCTCCAGGGAATCTTCCCAACCCAGGGATCGAACCGAGGTCTCCCACATTGCAGGCATACTCTTTACCATCTGAGCTACCAGGGAAAGCCCCTGATTACTCATCCATTTGATGATAACATATATAATTTTGCAAGAAGCTGCCAGATTTTCTTTAATAGTGGCAGTACTGTTTTGTGTTCCCACTGGCAGTGAACGAGAACTTCTTTTGCTTTTAGTGCTGTCAGTATCCTGGATTTTGGCCGTTCTGACACATGTGCACTGCTGCTGCTGCTGCTAAGTCGCTTCAGTCGTGTCCGACTCTGTGCGACCCCATAGACGGCAGCCCACCAGGCTCCGCTGTCCCTGGGATTCTTCAGGCAAGAACGCTGGAGTGGGTTGCCCTTACCTTCTCCAATGCATGAAAGTGAAGTCACTGAATCGTGTCCAACTCTCGGCGACCCCATGGACTGCAGCCTACCAGGCTCCTCTGTCCATGGGATTTTCCAGGCAAGAGTACTGGAGTGGGGTGCCATTGCCTTCTCCGAATGTGCACTAGTATGTTGTTTTAATTTGCATTTCCCTAATTAGATGTAATGTAATGTTGAACATCTTTTCAGAAGCTTGAAAGTGAAAACTGAAAGTCGCTCAGTTGTGTCTGACTCTTTGCAACCCCATGGACTATAATCCATGGAATTCTCCAGGCCAGAATACTGGAGTGGGTAGCCTTTCCCTTCTCAGGGTATCTTCCTGACACAAAGATTGAACCCAGGTCTCCCGCATTGCAGGCGGATTCTTTACCAGCTGAGCCACAAGGGAAGCCCAAGAATACTGGAATGGGTAGCCTATCCTTTCTCCAGCGGATCTTTCCAAATCTATATATCTTCCTGAAAATATGTATCTTTTTTGGTGAGTTAGCTGTTCAGATCCTTTGCCCATTTTTTAATTGAGTTGTTAGCTTTCTCATAGTTGAGTTTGTATATTTTGGATAACACCCCTTTACCAGATAAATCTTTTCCAAATATTTTTCCAACTCTGTGGCTTGTCTTACCTTTGTCTTGACAGCTTTTACAAAGCAGACAGTTTTTATTTTAATGAAGTTCAGTCTGTCAGTTATTTCTTTCATGGATTGTGCCTTTGGTGGTGTTATCTAAAAGTCATCACTATACCAAGGTCATCTAGATTTTCTCCTACGTTACATTCTGGAATTTTATGGCTTGCTGTTCCTCATTTGTCTCTAATCCTTTTTGAGTGAATTTTTATAAATGCTGTAGGTCTGTGTCTAGATTGATTATTTTTTGCATGTTGATGTTCACCACCATTTGTTGAAGACCATTTCTTTTCTACTGTATTACCTTTGCTCCTTTGTCACAAGTCAGTTAACTATATATATTCATGCAGGCCTTTTTTGAAATTCCCTGTTCTGTTCCATTAATCTCTTTGTCTATTCTTTCATTAGTACCACACTATCTTGGTTTTCATTACTGTAGCTTTATAGTTTGATCTTGAGTCAGACTCACTGTATAAATGTTAAATTATTGAAAAATTTAAGCATGCACAAAGATAGGGCCAACAGTCTAATGAATCCTCACGTATACATCATTTAGCCGCAGCAGTCATCAACTCATGGCTACTCTCACTTTAACTCAAGCCTCTTCCCACTTCTGTCCCAAATTTTATATACAATTCAAGATATTATATAATTTCACCCATATCTATTCAGAATGTATTTCTAAAACACTGTCTTTAAAGAAACTACAAAGCTGTCTCCATTTTCCAGGTAAGGGATTTAACCTTTTTTTTTGGTTCAGTTGAGTGTGTAAGATGGAGAAGGTTGTCTATTGTATATAATTTCATTTTCTACATGTATGGATACTTTAATAGTAGAAAAATCTTTATTTATAAATATAATTTTTTATACCCATGAGTTTCATCACAAAGATTTTCTATATTTGTGTCCTTGTTATTTCCAGAGTTCCTTTTTGAGCCATTCAATACTTTTCCGTAGGAGCCATGTTTGCTTCTGTATAGGCTGTTTGAGATGCACGTCATCTCAGGATATTCCAAGAATATGGATCCTGCCATGGAAGTGTATTTTAAGCCTGTAGTACTCAGTCATTATTAGCATAATTATTGTTAGAAATCCTTCTGTAAGGAAGACTTGCCTTTCCTCCCCCATTTATTTATTTATTTATTTATTAGTCATTTTATTTTCCTAAGTATGGATTCATAGATATTTATTTTATTCTTTGGGTTATGAACTGATAACATCATTATTTTGTTGCTAAAATGATCTAGATTTATTTTAGCTGCCTTAGTTTTAGAACCAGCTGTGTTCCAAGGTGCAAAAGAGCAGGTTTTACAGTTCATTGCTGGTTTTTTACATCAGATTTCTGTTAAATGGTTCTCTTTGTAATAATCAGTAATTTATTGTTATAAAAGGTGAAATTATTTAAATGATCATGAGGTTTAGAAAAATTGCCAACATAAGCCACTGTATAAAATGTTTTAATTAATACCCATTAAAGTCCCCATGGGTGATAATACCTCATTTCTTTAGCCTCAGTACAAACAATATATATAATAGTTGATTTTTAAAAAGTTTTTTGATGCAAGCACTTCTAAAACAATTTTCTGTTTTCCTGCCCTTTGGTAGCAAATGAAAGATACAAGTTAACATTTTTTCTTTCTAAATTGTACCATATTTTATCCGAGAATCAGGAGATTAGATGGTTAAGATTATATGCATAATATACTCTGAATGAGAATTTAGCATAATACCTAAAGGCTGCTATTACTAATACATAATACCTAATAACTGCTGTTGCAGCTTTGTAGGGAAGGCCTTTCTACTGAATTCTAAATTTATAGATGTTTTGTATGAATTAAAACCTCATGTGTGCATGCGTGCTAAGTTGCTTCAGTTGTGTCCGACTGTGACCCTGTGGACTGCGGCCTGCCAGTCTCCCCTGTCCTTGGGCTTCTCCAGGAGGAATTCTGAAGTGGGTTGACATGCCCTCCTCCAAGGGATCTTCCCAACCCAGGGATCAAACCCACACCTCTTAAATCTCCTGCATTGGCAGTTGGGTTCTTTACCACTAGCGCCACCTGGGAAGCCCATGAATTGAAACTGCATAATGTTAATAGCTAGATAAAAATACACTAGAAGGTATTTTTTAAACTGTTTTAAAAAGTTAAGCAATTCCATTAGAAACAAAGTATTTCTAAAATATTTTTTTCAATGCACATGAAGATATATTAGAGTTAGTTCATCTGCTTTTTTCATATATGATGTACAATTAGTACTAAGTTGATGTACTAAGTTGAGCAAATGGAAGTTTCTTTCTATAGATTTCAGGATCTTTGAAACCTTTTTTATCTATATTTACTTTTAAGCA
Organism: Budorcas taxicolor; assembly: GCF_023091745.1. NCBI lineage: Eukaryota > Metazoa > Chordata > Mammalia > Artiodactyla > Bovidae > Budorcas > Budorcas taxicolor. Next base: position 9,487,062 of record NC_068919.1, on the reverse strand, counting down.
GACTAAGCATCCTTCTGATTGTATCTTGTTTACCTTACTTGTTTAACCAAACAGCAACAGAAAATGTTTCTTGACAAGGTGAAAATAAAATGCTTTCCACCATACATTTAAAATGTTGATTAAGAATGTTTATTTTGGAGTTGTTCTAAGTTATCTAAGATACAAAGTATGAGGCATCACTTAATATCTTTGATTATCTGGGCTGTTTTCTCTGAGAGAGCATAAATCATCCTAAGTCTGATCTGTCCTGGTGGTTGCTGAAATTATGGCACTTTATGTCAAAGTTATGTAAAAAAGTGAATCTGACTTTTCTGTAAAAATAATACGAGGTTGAGAGACTTTCCTGGTGGTCCGCTGGTTTAGACACTGCGCTTCCAATGCAAGGAGCACTAATTTGATCCCTAGTCAGGAAACTAAGATGCCACGTATCTGCCAGTATGGCCAAACAAGAATTAGTTTAAAAATAATAATACAGGTGAAAGTCACTCAGTCACGTCCGACTGTTTGCGACCCCATGGACTGTACAGACCATAGAATTCTCCAGGCCAAACTACTGGAGTGAGTAGCCTTTCCCTTCTCCAGACAGGGTTGAAATCCCCACCAAAAGACTCAGTCTTATCATTAATTCCTTGAATATATTGTCCATAGTTAGGTCTCAGTTCTTGAAAATTCGTGTCTAATAGCCTCATTTTTTAACTTCTCTCTTTATTGTCTTTGTTTTTTAAAACTTACATTCACATCATTGCTTTTTTCTTATATGCATATTTAGAAATAGGTAATGTATGGCATCCGGTCCCATCACTTCATGGGAAATAGATGGGGAAACAGTGGAAACAGTGTCAGACTTTACCTTTTTGTGCTCCAAAATCACTGTAGTGACTGCAGCCATGAAATTAAAAGACGCTTACTCCCTGGAAGAAAAGTTATGACCAACCTAGATAGCATATTGAAAAGCAGACATTACTTTGCCAACAAAGGTCCGTTTAGTCAAGGCTGTGGTTTTTCCAGTGGTCATGTATGGATGAGAGAGTTGGACTGTGAAGAAAGCTGAACACCGAAGAATTGATGCTTTTGAACTGTGGTGTTGGAGAAGACTCTTGAGAGTCCCTTGGACTGCAAGGAGATCCAACCAGTCCATTCTAAAGTGGAAGGAATGATGCTAAAGCTGAAACTCCAGTACTTTGGCCACCTCATGCGAAGAGTTGACTCATTGGAAAAGACTCTGATGCTGGGAGGGATTGGGGGCAGGAGGAGAAGGGGACGACAGAGGATGAGATGGCTGGATGGCATCACCGACTCGATGGACGTGACTTTGAGTGAACTCTCGGAGATGGTGATGGACAGGGAGGCTTGGCGTGCTGCAATTCATGGGGTCGCAGAGTCAGACAAGACTGAGCGACTGAACTGAACTGAATGTGTATGTGTCAGAAGCAAATGGCTTCATAAATTTTTGCAAACTGAAGACACTGATGACGAGTACTCAGATTAAGAAACAAATTATAAGTATTCACCAGAAGCCCCTAATTCCTCACTTTCCACTTAATATCCTGCTTTCCCTCTCAAATGGAAACAATATCCTGACCCTCAGTGACACTGCTTTTTCCTCCCCCTTTTTTGCCCTCTTTCCTTACTTTCTGAAAAATTGTTGAACTAGTTTTGAAGCTTTGGATGATTAGTTTTGGTTTGTTTGTGGATTATTACTTGATCAGGGCATCAGCAATCTGAGTTCATTCATTCACTTCAATTCTAGATTGACATGATTAAAATATGAGCTTCAGTTTTATGACCTTAACTCCCTAGGATATAGACTTTCAGGACTTAAAACCAGAGATTAAGGAGAGTTAGGGATCTTGCTTTTTGGTGGATCCTGATCACCAGCTTTTGCTTCTGTAATTTTTGTGAATCTGCTAAAAGCTCTTTAGGCCTTTCAGATTTTTGTTATGTATATAACAACTCACGCTTTGGGTGGAGAAACAATTGCAGGTGTTCAACTGTTAGATTTCTAGGTTTACCACTACTTCTGGGTTTTGCCTGCATAATTCATCACTGTTCTTTTAGCTTTTCAGTGCCTTGAAACAAGTGTGTTTCATTTTTCTTTCCTAGCTCACTTTAAGGTTTATCCCAAATTGCCTGTTATTAGAAGCAGAACTCTGTGATCCTATATTACCTGTTTTTAAAAAGTAATCTTTTAAGTGTTACTTTTAATGACATTTTGTCCCTGGGGTTTGTGACTTCTTTTAAGCAACTGGAACTAGCATTGATTAAAGTTGTTTTAGTGTAATGAGTTCCCTAAACAGTACGTTTTGGTTCAGAATGAAGCACCTGTACAAAAGCCTCTTGATACACTTGTAAATCTCAAATAGGAGGCAGTTTCTTTTCTGAGGGATAATTTTAGGGCTAGGGTTTCAGGGGAAACTTTTCTTCATATTTTGCATCTGGGGATATTTGATTTAAAGTGAGGTAATAATTTCTAGAAAAAATTTTAATAAAAGCAATGTTAATTGCTACTATTTGAGTGTTTAATATTCACTGAACAGTAAGTGGTTATATACTTTCACTAAACAAATCAATCTTCATGAACACTTTCATAATATTATTTGGGCTGCCTAGGTGGCACCAATGTTAAAGAATCCTCCTGCCATTGCAGGAGACAAGAGACTGGGCTTTCATCCCTGGGTTAGGCAGATGCCCTGGATAAGGAAATGGCAACCCACTCCAGTATTCTTCCCTGGAAAATTGCATGGACACAGGAGCCTGGTGGGCTGTAGTCCCTGGTGTTGCAAATAGGTGGACACAACTAAGCGCGTACACACACGCACACACTCATGATATAGATACTGCTTTTATTTCATTTTACAAGTGAGGAAATGAAGAGAAGGAGAGGTCAAGAAATTAACAACGATCGTAGAGGCAGCCCTGATACTGAGCTGCCATGACCTGATATTACCCAGTTTGATTGTATGCATCTCTCTTCGATCCTGTTTAGGCTCGTGTCTGTTCTCATAGGTTGAAAACCTAAGAAAACAGCTAGCAGTGACAGAGATTCAGATATTAAGTTATTGCAGATTGGCACCAATCCTGTGAGGAAGCCTCATCTCTTTCATTTCATTAACCTAATCAATCCTTAAATTTTTTTTCCTTTTAGTTCAAACTTAAGAGAATTATGCTGCTGATAAAAATATATAGTTAGTAATTAGCAGCCAGATCTAAAAAGCTATGCCATACTGTTCTCATAACAATAAAACTAAGTTGAAATTTCACAGAAAGTGTAAGAGAAAGTTTCTTCTGACAGGAATATACTTTGAAATAATAGCTCATATCAATAACTATTTTAGGTATTAAGCAACATGTTCTTTGTGTTTGTTATCCAATTATCCTGTTGTTAAAACTTTGTACTATTTCAAAGAATCCCTTTCATTTTAGTAAATTACACTAATTTATCTAATGTTAAATGTTAAGAAAGAATTAGTTTATAAATCTTTAATAAAACATTTGAAGCATTAATTTATATAAGTTTTACATAATAGCTTTGTAAGATCTTTGTATGTGGGAAAGATACTAATGAAAGAAAAAAATTCCTTAATAGTCTTCTTACTGCCATAATCCTAAATTCTTATATACTACAATAAGCAATACAAATATAATTTATTAAAATAACATAGTTGGGCTTTAATAAAGTTAATAGTGAAGGAGAACTGGAATGAATGAATAAACTTTTTAAAAGGCAGCATTATGTACGTTTGAAGATTTTATTTGTTAGTGTGTTTCATACTCATGAATATGATAAATATAGCAGTTTCATCATATCAATTTCAGGTTGATTTTGAACATTTGTTTGATTAATATACACTGAAGATTGTATGTGAGTGCTTAGGCTTAAAGAATAAGTTATTTGTGTATTGGCCTTGATATAAAAGTTTATCTCAGTTGTAGTCCTTCTTTTTAAGCACTTAGACAAGTAATTTGTTTTGAATTGTGTATTTGAAGAAGATAATGTTATAATTTCTAGTTTACTTCTAAATATGGGTATTACTTTTAAAATGCCTTTTGTAAAAAAAATGCCTTTTGTTTTCAAAGAGTATAAATTTGGTGAGTTTCTTTTGTTTGGAGAATTTCTTAAAATTTTTTTATTGTCGATTTAAGAAACACTGGGGTAATATTATTCTTACTTCTAAGAAACCTAAAGGTCATGTTTTTGATGAAAAGTGTTTTCAGTGATATTTAAGTAAAGATTGTGTCTTAAAAGTACTTACAAGGAAAACAATTCATTAGGTGATGTTAAACTATAACAATTTAGGTAATTTCTTTTATTGTTATCTTATAACAATGGATAAATATACGCAAATTGCTTTTAAATGATTTGCTGATTTTTTCTCCTTAATTTTATTTAATTAAACTTTCTATTTTAAGATAATTGTAGATTCACATGCAGTTGTAAGAAATCATATAGAGAGATCTGGTGTAACCTTTATTCATTTTCCTCCAATGGTGACATCTTGCAAACCAGGGTATTAACATTGATACATTCAGGATTCAGAACGTTTCCATCACAAATATCCTTCATGTAACCATTTAATAGCTAAACTCCTTTCCTTCGTCTGCCTAACCCTGCTGCCCCTTAACCCTTGGTAACCGCTAATTTTTTCTCCATCTCTATAATTTTGTCATTTCAGGAATGCTGTGTAAATGGAATCGTACAATATTAACCTTTTAGGATTACTTTTTCTCACTCAAGTTCAGTATACTTCTCTGGACATTAATCAGAATTGTGTGTATCAGTAGTTTCTTTCTTTTTATTTCTGGGTGGTATTCCATGGCGTAGATGTTTAACCATTTGCTTAACCAGTTGTTTAACCATTCATTGAAGGACATCTGTGTTGTTTCCATTTTGGCTAATAGGGATAAAGCTGCTATGATGTACAAATCTTTGTGAGAATTAATTTCTATTTCTCCGTGATGAATGCCTAAGAGTGTAATTTCTGGGTTATATGGTAAATATAGGTTCAGTTCTGTAAGACACTGCCAACCTGCCAAAGTGACTGTAATGTTTTACATTCTCCACCAGCATACGAATGACCCATTTCCTCAATGTCCTTACTGTCATTTGGTGTTGTCAGTACTTTTACATTTAATTTTAGATGAAAGCAATTCTGATGTGTATGCCATAACAAAAGCACCTTGCAGTGGTTTTAATTTGTATTGCTTCATGTGCTTTGTTTGCCCTTTGGATATCTTCTTAGGTAATTGTCTGTATTAGTTTGCTAAGGCTATAACAAAATACCACAGACTGGTTAAATAAAAAGAAATTTATTTCTCATCGTTTTCTCACAGTTTTTCCAAGAGGCTAGAAGTCCAGGATCATGGTGTTAGCAAGTTTGGCTTCTCCCAAGCTGCCTGTCCATGGCTTACAGATGGCTGCCTTCTTACTGTGTTCTAATATGCCTTTCTCTCTTCTAGTAAGAATCCCAGTTGTATTGGATTAGAATACCATTGATAAAATCTAATTTAACCTTGAAGTCCCTACTTAAGCATATGGTCACCTTGAGGCTTCAACATATGAATTTTAGGGGAGACATATTTCAGTTATAAGGATATCTTTTGTCCTTTCTTAAACGGAATTGGCCTTTTACTGTTGTGTTTTAGGAGTGGTCTATATATTCTAGACACTAGCCCCTTGTTTCATATGTTGTTGCTGTACAGTTCTAAGTGGTGTCCGACTCCTTTGCAACCCCATGGACTGAAGCACACCAAGGTTCCCTGCCTCCACTGTCTCCCGCAGTTTGCTCAAACTCATGTCCATTGAGTCGATGATGCTATCCAACCATCTCGTCCTGTCATGCCCTTTGCCTCACGCCTTCAATCTTTCCAGCATCAGGGTCTTTTCCAGTGAGTTGGCTCTTCACGTCAAGTGGCCAAAGTATTAGAGCTTTAGCATCAGTCTGTCCAATGGATATTCAGGGTTGACTTCTTTTAGGATTGACTGGTTGGATCCTCTTGCAGTCCAAGGGACTCTCAAGAGTCTTCTCCAGCACCACAGTTCAAAAGCATCAAATCTTCAGCACTCAGCAGCACCACAGTTCAAAAGCATCAAATCTTCAGCACTCAGCTTTCTTTATCATCCAACTCTCACACCTGTACATGACTACTGGAAAAACCATAGCTTTGATTGTACAGACCTTTGTCAGCAAAGTGATGTCTCTGCTTTTTAATATGCTGTCTAGATTTGTCATAGCTTTTCTTCCAAGGAGTAAGTTTCACGTGTAGTTGCATACATTTTTTGCCAGTGAATACGTTGTTTTTTCTGCCTCTTCTTTTTTTTTTTTTAATATTATTTCATTTGTTTCTTTATTAGTGAAACTGGGCATCTTTTCATGTTTGTGGCCATTTATTATTATTATTTTGGCCACACCACGCAGCATGTGGTATCTTAGTTCCCTAACCAGGGAATCCGCTTTCCCTGCTTGGCTCTTGAAATGCTGAATGATTTTTTTGTTGAAACGTGGAAATTTTGGATATTATGAGATTGTGGATCTTATTCAAATTTTAAGTTTTAGCTGGGTTTGTTTGAGACTATTCCAGCAAAGAAAAGTGGGGTGCTGCCATCTCATTAGTGTCAGGTCACATTAAAAGTCCAGGTTCTCCCCTTACCCCCCATTGACACCTCAGGGGGCTCATTGTTACTATGGGTGAATATGGGATCTGGCTCCGCACTGTTACTCCCCTGATAGCTTTCTGGCTGGGAGGGATGGATGTGTCTCATGACTGTTCCAGATTTGTCTTCCACTGACACCTCAGAGTGGGGTGTCCTTGTTACCATGGGCTGGTGTTGCTGCAAGTCCTGGGTGGAGTATCCACTAAGCATCCTCTGCGCCCAGCGTAGGGGAGCCAGGGATAGAAGTAACCTCCGTATTGATCAGCAGACTTGGATGTCCAAGCTCCCCACACCGTGTTACCTCCTGGTGGGGATTAAAATCTCAGTTCTATCTTGGCCTTTTCTGATAGCACCCCAGTGGGAGGCTGAGGAGAAGAGTGGATGTCTAGGCTCTCCTTGTCAGTCTTTGCTTGTGGGATTAGGGGTAGGGTCATGGTTTTTTCTCTAGAGTTGACTGCACTAGAACAGTTATTTTCTTGAAAAGTTTTCTGTCTTGCTAGACTTTCTTTTTCTTGGTTCTTTGGCTACAAGGAGCAGGCTTTGGGGGGATTTGTTTAATCTATATTTAATTGATTTTCTTATTAACTCACTTCTCTTCCACCCAGTCTTTAATATACGAGGGAAAATGAAAATCCAAGGAACTCAACTGTTGTATCATTCTTTGGTTCCTGAGGTGTCCATATCCGGCCTTTCTTCTCTCTGCCTTTCTTTTCTTAAATTGTTTTATATATAATGTCTTAGGTTTCTAGTTGTTCTTAGTAAGAGGAATAGGAATAAGTATATCTATTCCATCTTCCCAGAAGTGGAAAATACGTTCCAGGTACATGGTAACAGAAATCACCTCTAAATAGTGACTGCACTGTGTGTGCTAAGTTGCTTCAGCCATGTCTGACTCTGTGCGACCCCATGGACTGTAGCCCGCCAGGCTCCTCTGTCTGTGGAATTCTCCAGGCAAGAATACTGGAGTGAGCTGCCACGCCCTCCTCCCCCGACCTAGGGACCAACCCCGTGTCTCTTACATCTCCTGCATTGGCAGGGGGGCTCTTTACCACTAGCACCACGTGGGAAGCCCTCGTAATTGCACTGGCTCCACTTGAATATGTTCTTTGTGTGCTTTTTGTTGTTGTTTATTTTTAGGACTCCTTACCTGTAGGCTGGGGTTCCCAGGTGACTCTGGTAAAGAATCCTGCCAATGCAGGAGACACGGGTTCGATCCCTAGGTCGGGAAGGCCCCCTGAAGGAGGAAATGACAGCCTGCTCCAGTCATCTTGCTTGGAAAATCGCATGGACAGAGGAGCCTGACAGGCTACAGTCCGGGGGGTCTCAAACAGTTGGAACAACTGCACGCACGGACCCATGCACCTATAGGCTACATTTACTGACAGATAATAAAGAATTCATATAAATAAAAAGTGTAAGACAAAAGCATATAATCAAGTCTCAGGGATATGCATAAATCTCAAACTTAGTCTTTCTTGACAACACAGGGGCCTTTTTAATTACCAATTTTTAACCTGTCAAACTTTATTAACGATTTCTTTTATGTGTGTTGCAGTTCAAACAATTTTCTTCTTTCCTCTGACCCTTTGATCCAGTTACAGAGAGACTGATAATTTATGGAAACAGTTTTCAGCTTTGGGTAGTATCATATCATAGGCTTTGTTAGAATTTAATGGTCAGCTTTTCCCTTTGGACGACTGTGGGTATTTCTATGCTAATTTAATGTGAGGTTTGCTATATAATATAAAAATATTATCTATTGCACTAAAGGACAGTTACTGTGCCATAAAATACAAGAAAAAGTTAAGGCCTTTCTTCCATATAAGTAGCATAGTTTCAAATTGCCTCCACAGTAGTATTCGTAAAATATTATCATTATTGTAGATGTTTTTTAAAAAGTTTTCTTTGTGTAGTATCTGGGTGGTTCCAGGTCTGAACTAAGCTTGGAATTGGATTTCTTTCCTGTAGGGTGATGGCCTAGAGGACAATGAGAAGGATTTCTATGATTCTGATGAGGAGCAGAAGGAAAAGGCTGACAAAAGGAAGAGGCCATATACTATGGATCCAGACCATAGACTTTTAATTCGGAATACAAAGCCTTTGCTTCAGAGCAGGAATGCAGCGGTATGTAAAAACCATTACAAGAAATAATTCACAGCTTTTTGAAAACAGTGCTTAAAAGTATGTAAGTTCAGCAAGTAATTCTGAGTGTACTAATGGAGCATTTATTTATTTGTTTGTATACTAAAAATCAGGTTTTTATAGGTTACTTGGTTTGGTACCTGTATGCTTACTGTTCTTCATTTTCCTTTTGATTTTGTAATTGGATTCCTGGGATACGAGCCTAAGATGTTTTGCAGTTGATTGGAAGACTGTATGTATTTCTCTGTTATGAAATTATTGTTGTGAGCACTTAATAAGGTTGTTGTTTAGTCACTAAGTCATGTCCAACCCTGTGACCTCGTGGACTGCAGCATGCCAGGCTTCCTTGTCCTTCACTATTTCCTGGAGTTTGCTCAAATTCATGTCTGTTGAGTCAGTGATTCTATCTAACCATCTCATCCTCTGCTCATTATATTTGTATTTATCTAATAAGAGTTTTGAAAAGACTAACATATAGTTAGAAACACCTAGCATGATGCCTCATACATGCATAGTAAATTTTACTGGTAGGAATAATTAAAAATCATCTTTACTGAGGTCCTAAGTTTTTGTTTTGCTTTATATCTTTATTTTAAATAACTCTTTATATTTTAAAATATTTTAAAAGAATACAGTTGAAAATTAGAAAATACAAACTAGAAAAACTAATATAAACATTATATTTCCATCACGTATCAGTTATAATATCTTAATGCAGTTTTCCCCAGATCCTTCTTTTCTGTATAAGTGTTCATCTGTCATATGTGTGTATGTCTGTACATAATATATTTTAAACCAAGATAAAAGTCATAGTACACATAATATTTTGTAGCATATTTTTTCTAGTTAGTTCCCTATTTCTACTTCAGTAAAATTTCATCTCATGAAATACCAGTTTACCCTAAATTCTTCTATAACTGGTTCACCTATACTAGTTATACTGCATTATATTTGGTTGTTTTATCTTCTGAACTCTCAAGTCGTGCAGAATGTTCTCTGGGTTTGTCTGGTTACTTTCTTTACTGTACCGTTGTTTCCTCTTAACTGGAAGTTATATAAGTTTTGATGAATTCAAGTTAAATGTTTTCTTAAACTTATTTTAGTTAAAAACAAATTCTTAACGAATCATTCTGTGCAACTAGTTAAAACTGAAAATGAGAGTTTCCCTTGAACTGCTTTGTTTTCTGATGCGGGAGAGTTTGGTCCTTAGAGCTTTGAATGTGTATCTTAGGAATTAGCAGAAGTTTTTATCCTATACTTTGTATTTAGTTTCTAAATCATGATTAGGTAACTATGCACAATAATAACACATATGTTATTTTATTAATATTGTAAAATATGCTTATATTTTAGTGTGTCCTCACTTGACTTGCTGTTACTTAAATAGCTGTAACTTGCCAACTAAAATTATAATTTATTCATTTTTAATTTAACTTTGTCTTGGAAATTGGCTTATAGTCCAAATACTTACTGATCAAGAATGTTTTTGAATAGTGAAACAAATAGAGGTAGTTTGTACTCTACCAGTATTCTTTGGTTCCCTGCTTATTTGATTATATACCAACTAGAGGTAGTTTGCTGCTGCTGCTGCTAAGTTGTTTCAGTCGTGTCCGACCCTGTGTGACCCATAGATGGCAGCCCACCAGGCTCCCCCATCCCTGGGATTCTCCAGGCAGGAACACTGGAGTGTGTTGCCATTTCCTTTTCCAATGCGTGAAAGTGAAAAGTGAAAGGGAAGTCGCTCAGTCATGTCCAACTCTTCGCGACCCCATGGACCGCAGCCTACCAGGCTCCTCTGTCCATGAGGTTTTCCAGGCAAGAGTACTGGAGTGGGGTGCCATCACCTTCTCAGGCAATGGCAACCCACTCCAGTACTCTTGCCTGGAAAATCCCATGGGCGGGGCAGCCTGGTGGGCTGCCGTCTATGGGGTTGCACAGAGTTGGACACGATTGAAGCGACTTAGCAGCAGCAGCAGCAGAGGTAGTATATGTTTTGTTCCAATATGTTTTGGTTTCCTGCTAATTTGGTTCAACTGGATTTAGAAAACGCAAAGGAATCAGAGATCAAATTGTCAAAATTCATTCTATCATAGAAAAAGCAAGAGAATTCCAAAAACACATCTGCTTTGTTGACTACACTAAAGCCTTTGACTGTGTGGATCATGACAAACTGTAGAAAATTCTTAAAGAGATGGAAATACCAGACTACCTTACCTACTTCCTAAGAAACCTGTATGCAGGTCAAGAAGCAACAGTTAGAATCGGACATGGAGCAAAGGACTGGTTCCAGATTGGGAAAGGAGTATCTCAAGACTGTATATTGTCACCCTGCTTACTAACTTATATGCAGAGTACATCATTTGAAATACTGGACTGGATGACTCACAAGGTGTAATCAAGATTGCTGAGAGAAGTATCAATAATCTCAGATATGCAGATGATACCATTTTAATGGCAGAAAGTGAAGAGGAACTAAAGAGCCTCTTGATGAAAGTGAAAGAGGAGGGTGAAAAAGCTGTCTTGAAGCTCAACATTCAAAAGACTAAGATCATGGAGTCTGGTCTCATCATTTCATGGCAAATAGATGGGGAAAAAGTGAAAATAGTGACAGATTTTATTTTCTCAGGCACCAAAATCACTGCAGATAGTGACTGCAGCCATGAAATGAAAAGGCGCTTGCTCCATGGAAGAAAAGGCAATGACAAATCTAGACAGCAGAGACACCACTTTGCCAACAAAGGTCTATCTAGTCAGTTCAGTTCAGTTCAGTTCAGTCGCTCAGTCGTGTCCGACTCTGCGACCCCATGAATCGCAGCACGCCAGGCCTCCCTGTCCATCACCAATTCCCAGAGTTCACTCAGACTCACGTCCATCGAGTCCGTGATGCCATTCAGCCATCTCGTCCTCTGTCGTCCCCTTCTCCTCCTGCCCCCAATCCCTCCCAGCATCAGAGTCTTTCCCAATGAGTCAACTCTTCGCGTCAGGTGGCCAAAGTACTGGAATTTCATCTTTAGCATCATTCCTTCCAAAGAAATCCCAGGGCTGATCTCCTTCAGAATGGATTGGTTGGATCTCCTTGCAGTCCAAGGGACTCTCAAGAGTCTTCTCCAACACCACAGTTCAAAAGCATCAATTCTTCGGCACTCATTCTTCTTCACAGTCCAACTCTCACATCCATACAGGACCACTGGAAAAACCATAGCCTTGACTAGACGGACCTTAGTCAGCAAAATAATGTCTCTGCTTTTCAATATGCTATCTAGGTTGGTCATAACTTTTCTTCCAAGGAGTAAGCGTCTTTTAATTTCATGGCTACAGTCACCATCTGCAGTGATTTTGGTCTAGTCAAAGCTATGGTTTTTCCAGTAGACATATACTGATGTGAGAGTTGGACCATAAGTAAAGAAGGCTGAGTGCTGAATAATCGATGGTTTTGAACTGTGGTGTTAGAAGACTCTTGAGAGTCCCTTGGACTACAAGGAGATTCACCCAGTCGATCCTAAAAGAAATCAACCCTGAATATTCATTGGAAGGACTGATGCTGAAGCTGATGCTCCAATACTTTGACCACTTGATGTGAAGAGCCAACTCACTGGAAAAGATCCTGATGCTGGGAAAGAGTGAGGGCAAGAGGAGAAGGGCGCAGCAGAGGTTAAATAGCATTACTGACTCAATGGACATGCGTTTGAGCAAATCCTGGGAGATGGTGAAGGATAGGGAAGCCTGGCGTGCTGCACATGGAGTTGCAAAGAGTCAGACATGCCTTAGTGACTGAGCAACAATAAATGTGTGTGAAGGTTGGCTTTGGAAGGATTGTGAATAGAATTTTTTTTTTTTTTTTTTAGCTTGCTTTGCTTACAAGAGAGACTTTGAGAATTTGTTTCGGGAAACTTTGTTAGTCCTGTGTAGATGGAATTGGAGATAACCGATACTGGAGGCAGTGTTGGGAAGCTGTTATGACAGTCTGGATAAGGTGATAGTATATGAATGGTTAGGAATAGAAAAGTTTTTACAGAATATACTTTCTTATAAACATATATAATGTAAGTGTTGAAGGCCTGTGAGGTTGTGTTTTCAGTTGTTTTGGAGTTATGGGAGCTTCCCTCATGGCTTTTACAGATTAGACTATAAAATTCAAATTTGGGATATTGAAGAGAGATTAAGACACTTAGATTTGTAAATATTGGGGAAAAAGAAGATCCTTTCGCCCCTTTGGGTTTGAGAGTGCCGTAATTAATGTATCAGAACAAATGACATACTAAGTAGAATCTAGAATCTTAAAATCATTAGCACACATAGAAAGTACAGTTTATTAAGCTTCAGCTTTCTTTTCTACATATAATACTTGTTAGCCATCTGTGTGCTTTAATATTTTTTAAAAATGACTGTCACCTATTTGTAGATTGTCAGTAATTAATTTTTTCTTACTAAAATTTTAAATTCAGCAGAGGCTGTGCTATAATTCAAGTGTATTTGTAGATCACAAGTGAAGAAATTAGATATTCTTAAACTTCTCAATTTCCCAAGTCATGTCTGAAAGCTGGACGTCAGTCTTGTTACAAAAAAGAGAAGTACACAGAAGTGCCATAGAGCAGTAAGTTGAGGAACCTATAACTCTAGTTTTAAAAAATGTTTCTAGTTCTAGGAGAAACTGTTTTTGCTTTAAGCACCCTCAAGTACTGTAAACTCTTCAGGCATACATAGAAGTCCTGCTATATATGTTACCTACAGCCAAAGCAAAAATAATGCAATATTAATACATCTTCATAACCAAAGACAAGATGATTAATTTCTGTAGCTCTCTCTTGGCAGTTGTCGCATGCTGAACTGAATACTTTCACTAAGTGGAAAGTCTGGAGTTTTGATCTCTGGATCTAAGTGTAGAGGCACGTGGGGAAACATAGTCTTGTTATATTTTATGACAGGGAAAATCTGACTACCCCCGTAATAGCTTTGAGCCAAGCACTATTTTTAAGGTTCTACATTTGAAAAACAGGATTTCAAATGCTGCTTTTTTAGAGGAGTTGTTTAGAGTTCCCTTAATTATAACTTAAATATGCTGTATTTGGGGGTTCTTTAAAAATTTTAACCTCCTTACTACTGTTACCGTTAAGTGTCTGGTTTCATTCCTGTCTCAGGGTAGCACCAGCAGCGGCAACACTAGGAGGACTGTGGGCTTTGGAGGGTGTGTCCAGCTTTGCCATGTACTACTGGCGAGTCAGTCCTTGGGTGATTCACTGAACATTCTTTTGTTTTTTCTGAGGGTGTACAGGACTGCTTTCCTAGAGCTGCCGTATCAGTTTACCAAAAACTGTGTAGATTAAAGAAATAAAAATTTCTTCAATTTTTTATTAAAGAAAAATGTTAATTTAAAAGTAAATAGAAATTTACTCTTTCACATTTCAGGAGACCCAAAGTCTAAGTCAAGATGTCGACAGGGTGGGTTCCTGCTGGAAGCTCTTAGGGAGAAATTAGCTTCTGGTGATCGCCAGCAGTTTTCGACATTCCGTGACTTAAGGCCACACTACGGTTTCTGCCTCCGTGTTCATACTGCCTTCTTCTCTGTGTCCTTTTCTGTCTCTGATAAGGACACTCACATTGGATTTAGGGCCCGCTCTATAATCAAGTATGATCTCATCTTGATCATTACCTTAATAACATCTGCAAAGACTGTATTTCCAAATAAGGTCACATTCTGAGGGTAGGCATGCATTCTTAGGGGGACCCTGTTCAACCTGCCACACAGAGGTAACAACATACTCATCTTAGTTCATGGGGATTTTGTAGGCGTTAAAGCAAATCCTATATAAGAACATACTTCGAAACTGTAGTGTGGAACTGCCCGTAGTTCTTACTGTTTTCATGTTTTATCTTTTAGGTGGTTATGGCAGTTGCTCAACTGTATTGGCATATAGCACCAAAATCAGAAGCTGGCATTATTTCCAAATCACTAGTGCGTTTGCTTCGTAGCAATAGGTATGACATGATTTTATATGTGTGTTTTCTTTTGTATTGTGTTACTTTACTAGTAATGTTTGAACAAATCAAATGTGTCTGTTAGGCATTTAACACATGGTTCTGACTGTATTTTATCAGTTGAGATTTCATACTTAAGGGGATTATTATAGAAGCCTTTAGATTATTGATTTCAAAGTTAATGTTAAATATTAAAGGTTTGTTTTTTTTTTTAACCTTAAGCCAAAGAAATTGGAAGTATTTTTTTGTAATATAGTATATGCTATTACAGTAGCCTAGTATTTTGGTATTTCTAGGAATGACAATAAGAATTTTGGGGATTTACATTAAATCTGGAGTCACTGAAAAACTACATTAAATGTATTATTGTATTGACTAGTATAATTATATAAGACAGAACTGCTTTTTGTAAAGTTGCAATATTTAATTACAGTAGTTCTATTTAAGAAGAGAGCTATAGTCTTAATATTACTTGTTTTAAAGAAATGTATAAGCTTGTTATTTCCTGGAGATAGGCCAGTAGGTAGCAGTGTGCTTTTCAGTTTTACCTCTCTGTAATTCAGCACTTCAAGTCAGCAGTTCAGGAAACCTTGAGTTCCTATCACATGCACTTCCTAAGTTTAAGATCAGATGTTTGTCATTTGTTTTGTTTTCTGTATTTAAGAAAACTGTTGTTTCAAGCTATTTAGCTTACCCTGAATATTTTTCAGTAGTTATTTTAAATTAAATTTTTTTCCTTTGAGTACTTCTGTTAATGAGTTGAGAGAAGAAAGATAAATATTTACTTTTGTTCTTAGCTCAGAATCAGTGCCGCAGCTTTCACCTTAGGTTGGCTTTGGCCCTTCGTTAGTAAGACGCTGTTTCCTCTGCGTTCCTCTGTCTGTTCGCATGGGCATTCTTTCCCTTTTATCGGTTCATTAAGTTTTGTTGCCCATAGCTGGTTCGAATAAGATCTGGAATGCATCTTTCACATGAAGCGTTATACCAGATTCAGTTGTACATTCATTTCTTAGATATTTGGACCTAAAATAACATGGCTTTTTTTCTTTTAAAACCTGTCCTTCACTTTGGACAGAATTGAGTCACATGATGAGCCCTCCAGTCAAGAGTTTGTATTAACACTGTGCTTGTGTTTGTTCCGTTCACCCTAGAACACCTTCTTTGCATATGTTCAGAGCACGTACAGCATTGGCTCTGCCTGTTGTAACTCTTCCATTTGATGAATCAAGTCTAATGTTGTATAGCTTATAGGGAAAGTGTCTTTTTAAAAGAAGGCATAAATATCTTAAGATTTGCTAGAAATCTTTCAGTATTATATTTAAGAGTATCTTTCAATATGAAGCTTACTGCTGATTCTTTTTCTTTAATATAGTGTTTACTTTAGGATATATTTTGTTGGAAAATATACCTAGTCAAAATTCTACTTTAATTTCTAGGGAAGTGCAATATATTGTCCTACAGAATATAGCGACTATGTCAATTCAAAGAAAGGTATGTATGTTGTGAACACAAAATTTAAGAGAGACATGAATGTACTAGTATCATAAATGTATTTATATATTTATTTTTGTAATCTAGGGTATGTTTGAACCTTATCTGAAGAGTTTTTACGTTAGGTCAACTGATCCAACTATGATCAAGATACTGAAGGTATGCATGCCCTTATTTTTCAGACACTTTAATGCATAATTACTTTGACACTATTGCTGTAACTTTTAGTTTAGCATTTTTAAAATGGAGACCTATTTTTTTTTTTTAATAGATGCATTGGGGGATTTTCTTTATGCTTTTAAAACTACGTTATTGTATACTAATTACTGTGCTACATTTTAATAAGACAAAGTTAAGACATGCTGCCTATACCTTGAGTAACTCACAGTAAGTGAAAGAGACAGACGTGTAAATGGATAATTTTAGCCTTATGTTTTAAGTGATTAATAGATGTGAACTGAGTGTTGTGGAAAAAGAGAAAGATGCAGCTAATTTTCTGGTATGTTTAGAAAGGACTGGTGGAAAAGATAACATTAGAGTGGATCTAAAAAGAATGACATGATTTTGTCATTTTTTTTGTTGTTGGTAGGTAAGTTGATAGCAAGGTTGTAGGGTTCAGTGTAGGAAAAAAGGTACATTTTATGCAAATACAAGAGATTATGGAAGAGTTGTATTCAGGGAATAACTACAGTATAGAGTATAGTTATGAATATAAAGTTATAATGATGAAAACAATGTGATACTTGGAATATGTGATAATAACATATGAAGCATGGAAACAAATCTATGCATATCAAATGTATCATACATGAGGGGAGACATTATAAACCAGTGAGAGCTATTCAATAGTAGACTATTCAACAAATATTAGAATGATTGGTTAATCACATGGAAGCTTAAGTTTAATTTAAAAAAAATCTAAGACATGCCCAAATTATATAATTAATTTACAGAATAATTGGTTTGCAGTTATGAAAAGCATCCAGGTCCTGAAGGTCAAAAGAAAGGTTGAGAAATTTTTATACTGAAAGAAACTAAACAACTAAATATTGATATGGAACTCATACACTATTTTTTTAATACATTATTGAGATAATTAGTGAAACTTAAATGTAAGTGATTATTGTATAGATTTGATGTATCAGTGTTAATTTCCTGGTTTTCTTGGTTGTATTGTGGCCTGTAGGACAATGTCCTTGTTTGCAGAAAATACGTACAAGATGTGTTTGGGGATGATGTGGTATCATTTTGGCAACTCTAAAAGCAAATGGCTTAGATAAAAACTGCTTTCCACCTTTTCTCTATGTTAAGAATATGACTTTTTAAAATAGTACAGCAAAGTAAGATGTTCTCATCAAAATAAAATGAAAAGTCAGTTCATAATCTACGAGAAAATATTTCCAGTACATAACCTAAAAATTGACTAGTATCCAGAATATATAGGAAAACTCATATAATCTATGCCTTTTAATTAGAGTGTTTAGATCGTTTGCCTTTAATGTAATTACTGATATGAATATCTTTATGTCTACATCTTTCATTTTATTTTTCTGTTTGTCCCATTTGTTCTGTGTTCCTGTTTTCCTTTTTGAAGCTTTCCTTCAGATAAATTGAATATTTTTTTATGAGTAGATACTGAATTTTTTTAGCAAGCCTATTAGGGATGAACTTTTAATTGCACATTTCTTTTAACTAAATCCAGAAGAAAGAATTAAAATGTCTAAATATTTGGTTTGGTAAGATGAAGGAAAACTAATCAAAAGAATTAATTGGTATCTGGAATATAAAGGTATTACATGGAGGGCAAGTTGTTTTCTAACTTTATTATTAAAAGAAAAAGAAAACTGCCTTAAGTTGTTTAGGTTAATTAGATAATAAATTATAAAGTTGGAGCAAACAATTAGCGAAGGTGTAGAATTCTCTTTTTTGTAATTATTTTTTAAGCACCATATAATTATTCTGTTTGTAGATGTAGGGAGACAAAGTTTGACTGAAAGGTGTAGTGTCTCACATTTGTAATAGGCATTTTTTAAAAAATAGAAATTACCTTTCTATTAAATGGCTAACCTTTATTAAATTCACTTTCTTTGCGTTTTTTTTTTAATTTTTATTTGAAGGATAATTGCTTTACAGAATTTTGCTGTTTTCTGTCAAACATCAGCAAGAATCAGCCATAGGTATACATCTGTCCCCCTCCCTCCTGAACCTCCCTCCCCATTCCACCCCTCTAGATTGTCACAGAGCCCCTGTTTGAGTTCCGTGGTCATACAGCAAATTCTCATTGGCTATCTGTTTTACATATGGTATTGTAAGTTTCCGTGTTGCTCTCTCCATACCATCAAAAAAAAACATTTACTTTCTCTTTTTCTACCTTAGCTTGAAATTTTGACAAACTTGGCAAATGAAGCCAACATATCAACTCTCCTTCGAGAATTTCAGGTTTGTGTACAGTGCTAATTATGCAATCACTTCTAAAGCATCTGTTCAGTTTAAAGTTAGATATATGTCTTTCTCAGTTTAGATGTGTGTAATTGTATAAATAAAACTATAATTTGGAAGAAGGTTGACAACTAATTTATAAGTTTTCAATAATAAGCATCAACTACACATTTTAAATTTAAGGGAAATAAAATGTAGTCCCTTTCATATTGCAGAATTTGAGAAACTAGTGTGTAACTCTTTGTTATCATCATCAGTAGTTTGTGCTACACTCTGTACTCAGGAAAATGGCTTCATTTCTTACTTGGTTGTCCCTATTTGATTATCTGCTTCTATTTTAGACATTGTCTGCTTGCTTCATGCATAGCTCAAAAAAAATGGTTTAAAATTGCCCTCCTCATGATTGTTTAACTGTTAATGTTTTGTTGTATTTTTAAAATCCTATATGTGGATAGATGAGATGCTTCCCAGATGCACATGCTCCAAAAACATAAAAAAAACTGCCTCATGGCTCTTAGGCTTTTTATAACGAAAGAGTTAGCTCTGAAGACTTAGTGGTAGAGCACAGTAATAGAAAACCTTATATCAATATTGCGAGTTTCATTTCATCAGCAGTTTTTTCTTAACTAAAGTATACCGCATGCCACACAGTATTCCCAGAATTTTTGTCTACCCCCAGCTTTTATAGGTGGCTTCCCAGGTGGCTCAGTGGTAAAGACTCCAGCCTGCCAGTGCAGGAAAGACAGGTTCGATCCCTAGGTTGGGAAGGTCCCCTGGAGGAGGGAGGGCATGGCAACCCACTCCAGTATTCTTGCTTAGGCTGTGTGACAGGCGGTAGCTTTTAAGTGCATAGGGTCCCAGAGAGTAGGGCAGGACCGAGCAGCTGAGCACACACACGCAGCTTTTATAGGTTAAAGTTATTTTGTTGCTATAATCATTCTTTATGCCTGTTCTAGATTTCTTTTTAGCTATATAGACGTTGTATTTCTTTTTGACTCTGTGATCTTATACTTTTATCAGGAGTAGTGGGATATTATAATATATTCATGCTTTGTAATTTTGTAACTGGATTACTATACTTTTATGCTATATATTTTTTTAGAAAAAGTTCTTATAAAACTAGGATATATGCTCATTTTATATTTGCGTGGCAGAAAATACAGTATCTCAAGTTCTTAGCTAGTAATCTGTGGCTATAGAACGTTGCTGAAATGTGACTTGTAACTCCTTTTTATAGGTTTGCTTATTCACTCTTAAGTTTCTGTCTCTGTGTTTGCAGTTGTCCCGTATCTTGTTGTCATGTATGATATGAGCTGTGTAATCTGTTCGGATGTCCTTTTGCTTTCTGCTTTCTGCTTCTGTCAGGTTACTGGAGTTGTAGGGAGTGAGTCCCAGGTAATGTTATGGCATTGTTTGTCTATTTCAGAATATTGGTAATCCAGTCATTTCATTTACTATCAGGCTATTTAATAAGGTCCATTCTTTAGTCAGACTTTTAAATACATTCTTTGTTTATACATCTGTTTGTATCACTGTCTATACGTGTACTTTTTTTGTGTGTTTATGTGTTATGTCCATAGGTGTTACAGTTTCTTTATAACTTTTTGAAATAATGGAGAACTTTTCAAAGGACTTATTTTTTGTGATTGAGGAAATTAGGTAATCAACTGGGAAATGGTTTTAAATACAGTGATTTTTCCTACAGGGAACTAAGAAATTTAATTTGTTTATTTCTTCAACATTTAATCATGTTTTTGGTGCCATTTTCACCAATTTCATGTGTCTTTTAGATAGTTTTTGGATTTTCTCCTCCATTTGTCATTTAGACACCATTTAAATGCATATCCTTTTTTGCATGTTAGATGAACAAGGTGTTAATTCTATGTTATGTGCTTGTTATTTGAGTTTGGGAATCTTTTTTTTTTTAATTCCACTTGAAAATGGGATTTTAAATCCATTTATATTTTGTACATAAATGTGCATATTTATTAAAAGTACATCTCTTTCTGTCTGTATACAATAAAAGCTTAGTTTTTGAATTAGGAAAGTAATAACGAAAGTGACAATTTTTTAGGCCTGTAGTGATTAATTTCTTAAGTTTGTATAAATATGTCGTTTACATTGTATTTTTAAAACATCTTTTTCAAGAAAATCTTTTTCAAAAGTATGATGTTTTATTTTATTGCAAATCAGGTATATTTATAAAGTCTTTATTGAAATGCTCCTCACTGTGTCTATTGTAGTTTTATCACCATACAGATAACCTTTTTTAAGGTAAAATGTTTATCGGCAGCATATTGCTCATTTTTCGCCACTTCTCCCAATTTTTAGGTTTAGTATCTCTGAAAAGGCCACCCTTTTTTCATGGATTCATAGATGCTGCCAGTTAAATGAACTGAAACCTACAAAAAGAGAGGTCTCATCATTTCTTTCAACCTTGCACTTAAACTAATTGCTATCTTGGGTGACTGCTCCCCCACTATCTGTTTTGGAGTTATAAGCTACTGTGGCTTCAGGTGAATGAACTTGACTTGAAAATGTGCCCGTACTACAGTCACATTCTTTAAGTGAAAAAACAGAACTGAATTAAGTCAAAAGGTTGACTTCCTATTGTGCCTATAGAGGAGAAGATTATGTATTCTAGAACTTGATTTTGACAAAGCTTCATATTGTAGGGATATTTTTCTTTGCTTGATAGTACCAGTGTATAAACTAATTGAGGCAGTGTTTTTTAGACCTACGTGAAAAGCCAGGATAAACAGTTCGCAGCAGCCACTATTCAGACTATAGGCAGATGTGCAACCAGCATCACAGAAGTCTCTGACACATGCCTCAACGGCCTGGTGTGTCTGCTGTCCAACAGGGATGGTGAGTTGGCAGTTTCATTTCACTTGCAAATAATTTATCATTTGGATATTCTTGGCATGATCTACAAATTGTAATTTCTCTTTTAGTATTGCCTTTGAGCTTTTTCTGTATGTCTGTGATCACAATGAAGTGTAACATTTTATCTTTGAAATACACATATGCACACACACAGGGTTTTTGTTGTTGAACAGAACTAAGAAAATGTAGTCTGTTTATTTTATTTTTTCACAGTTTAATCACCTTCATTTCACCCTTTCCACAAAGGTTCCATTTTACTGGTTTTTAATGGCATATAAGTCTTGTATAATATTGGTTCACCTGCAGAGGGTGCTAAAAGCAGGCAAATGACTTTACAACAGGAGACGTTAAAAAGGCTAGATCAGAAAAGTAGGGTAAACTTGTAATTTCAAGTTGTTTTCTCCCAGATTAATTTAATAATTTTATATTCAAGATTAATTAAATGTAGAAGTCATCAATTTGGAACATCTTCATGTTTTTAAGCCAATCAGTGTCTAAACATTTTGTAGAACTGGATAGGTAATATCTAGTAAAATACATAGTCTAGAGTTCATTCTTTCTATCGTAAAATATGTTATTTCTATGATATGGCTTTAAAATAAATGAAACCTTTTGGAGAAAAAAGACTCAACTCTCACCTTTAAAGGTATTTATTTATTTAATTAAAAAGAGATTCAAACAAGGGATTCTTTTTAGGAAACACATAATTTTCTGTATAAAATTATTGAGATTATTTGTGGGATTCTAAATAAAATTATGTCATATCTAGACACAGGCGTATATGACATAGCAACCATAGGGTGAAACATAACAAAATCGATTACTTTTTATATTTTATTTGAAAATAGCTTTTTACTACAAATGTTACTCCTAATTATCTTTTCGCACTTGTAGATCGCTTTTGAAAGCTGTAACATTGTTGTAGGTACTTCTAATGAAAAAAACTTCTTGAAACAAAGTTTGTCCCCAAATAAGAGTGATCTTTACAATCAACATAAGATTATAACTGTTAACCTGTCAATTCAAGATATCATAATGGAGAGAACATTTTTCTATGTGTAGTATTGTAACTCCAAATAAGTGGCAAAAAAAAATTATCAAGGAAATAGATTTTTTTAAAACACTGACTGTAGACGGTGATTACAGAGGCTAGGATGCTAAACGTCATTCATTTTATCTATTTCTACTTTTAATAATAGCATCCTCTTTGTGTCTATTTCTGTTACACTTTAAATTGTGAGTTTAAAAATATGCCTTCATTTTCATATGTCTTTAATAATGACTTCCTATTTGATCAAACAAGACACACTTCACTTTGATTGCATACAAAAAGCACACAAATCAGAACACTGGCTAGTTCTTTCACATATAAAATATATTCAGGGTTTTTTAATTTTGTATTTTTACTTTTTTTTTTCTCACATGAAATTTTCAAGCTGGATATTAAAGCAGATGTTTCTGCTTCAGCTTTCTAGCACATTGATTTCTAAAAAAATATTTTTTATTCACTTCATTTTAAAAAGATGAATATTCTATACCCTTGTAGTACTTCTAAGGGAAGACTAGATCATTTTATAATTAGACAATGGGAGGAGACTAATTTATAATCATTCTTAAAGGTAGATTTACTAATTTAAACTGATATTTTAATGTTTAGACTTTTGTTTTTGGTAAGTCAAAACTCTGTTTATAACCATGGACCTTTTTTTCTGCTATGAATATTAAGAAACTTAAATTGTATTTTTCAGGTTCTGATTGCATAGTTATCATTAGCCTGATTCTTTAACTCTTTATTGTACGTGCTGCACTTCTGTAGTTTGGAAATTTGGCTCAGTAACAATAAAGAAAGCAATAATATTTTTCATTTATAATGGCCGATTGTTATAACAGAGCCTCTTTGTCTTTCTATTGAAAGATCTGCTCCTAGGAATAAGTGCTATGAATGAGGCCCCGGATTCTTTAAAATCTGTCAGACCTTTGGGACCTCTAAGGATCTCTGCCTCTTTGATTTTATATTGTAAATACTTCATCATCTCTTTGGATACTGCATCTTGCAGCTTCAGAGACAGCATTGAGGCTACATTGTTTTTGCATATATTTAATATATTATTCTTGGACCTGTAGGGCTTTGGGGATTTTTTTTGTTGTTGCTGCTGACTTCTTCCTTCTTGTCAGGGACAGGACTTCTAGGAAGACTTGAAGGTTGTCCTAAAATAGCCCATTATCACTATGTAAGATTCACTGATAAACTGATTTCTTAAAGACCTTAGGGAGAAATCTGCATTTTCAGTAGACTTAACTTAGAATAATTTAACTCCCAGTTGATTTTCTTTCACAAAATTTGCTGGTCTGAAAAACTTTTTTACCATCTACTGTAGACTGAAAGAATTGGGGCAAAAGACTATTTTTAAAATTTTGTTTATATAATATAATAAACATTTGTTGAAAATTTGAATTAGTTGAGGTATTTAGTGAGTGTAGAATAGATGAATAAGGTATTCACCAGCCTATAAGAAGTTCCTGCCTTATAAGGAGCTCGTATTCTAACAGAGGGACACAATAATATAAAACAAACATACTACAGTCTTCCTATCTATTGAACACTTACTCAGCTGCTAGCTATTGCTCTCATGCAGAACTAGACTACCTATGTTTGAATGCTAATGTTGTCTTGAATAAATTACCTGATCTCTTTGTGCTTCAGATTCCTCATTTGTAAAATGAAGATAATAGTAGGCTGTACTAATCTTGAGAAGCTTAAGTGAAATAAACCAGTCACAGAAAGGTATATACTGAATGTTTCTACTTGTATGAGGTATTAGAATAATCAAATTCATAGAATTCAAGAGTAGAAAGGTACTTGCCAGGGGCTGGAAGACAAGGAAAGCAAGCAGCTACTAATCAGTGAGCATCATGTTTTACTTAGCAAGGTGAGTAAGCTCTGGGGATCTACTGTGTAACACTGTACCTGTAGTCAACAGTAGTATATCTTATGCTTAAAAATTGGTTAGATGGTAAATCCCCTGTTACTTGTTCTTTCTAAAATAAGTTGGTTTTTTTTTTTAATAGTAGGCTATAATTCTTAGAGTCAGTATAATTAAGTTCTGTTGAGGACAAAGAGAAAGCTTGGAAAGGCCCAGAACACAAGTTCATTTTGTATTTGTAGGGGAGTGCTGAGGTCTTTGAAAGCCAAGAGGTAGCATAAAGGAAAAATAGGGTGGAATTACCCAAAGGGAATGGGAAGGCACCCAGGTTAGGTAAATTGCACCCCACTACCACCACCATCCCACAAGATGTTCAGGTCCTGATGCCTGAAACCTGTGAATATGTTATCTAATGTGGCAAAGGGAACTTAACAGATATGATTAAGATTCTTGAGATGGAGAGATTTTTCATCCAGTAATCTGGGACCCAATGTAACCAAATGTCAGAAGCATAGATTAGAATGATATCTTTGTTGGAAGGGGGCTTGAGCCAAGGAATGTGGGCAGACTCTAAAATTTGGAAAAGTCAAAGAATGGATTTCCCCCTAGAACCTCCACAGAGAACTTAGCCCTGTTGACACCGTGGTTTTAGCTCCATAAGACTTAGGTTAAATTCTGGCTTCAAAGTGTAAAATGATAAGCTCATGTTGCTATCAGCCACCAAGTTTGTGGTAATCCATAACAATAACGATCGGAAGATAAGGTGGCACCATGGCTCAGAGGTTAAAGCGTCTGCCTGAAATGTGGGAGACCCGGGTTCAATCCCTGGGTCGGGAAGATGCCCTGGAGAAGGAAGTGGCAACCCACTCCAGTACTCTTGCCTGGAGAATCCCATGGAGGGAGGAGCCTGGTAGGCTACAGTCCATGGGGTCACAAAGAGTTGGACACGACTGAGCGACTTCACTTCACTTCTTCACTTCAAAGGGTCAGTTCAGTTCAGTTCAGTTCAGTTGCATCCGACTCTTTGCAACCCCGTGAATCGCAGCACGCCAGGCTTCCCTGTCCATCACCAACTCCCAGAGTTCACTCAGACTCACATCCAGCCATCTCATCCTCTGTTGTCCCCTTCTCCTCCTGCCCCCAATCCCTCCCAGGATCAGAGTCTTTTGCAATGAGTCAGCTCTTCGCATGAGGGTAAATAATGCCAAATTTTATTTCAGCTATAGTTAGGGTTAGTCAACCTTGCCTGTACATGTGAATAATTAAAAATATACAACTTAAAAAAAAAAAACAACTTGGACTAATTTTGCAATATGTTTTAAAAAGATAAAAATTTATACTATTGATTCTTCAAAACCATTACATTGCATAGTCATTTCTTACATAACCACTTAGTGTTTCCTAGCAGAGGGTAAGTTTGATGAGGGCAGAGTGTCATTCTGATTTGTCTTTGTTTTCCTCGTAGCTCCAAGAGGCGGTCTTTATAAAAGCAACACCTGCTCATAGTAACATAGAACATTAAGGGTAAAATGGTAGATTCTGGTTCTGAGTTTGAATTCTCCAGTGCATCTTTCTTTCTTCATCTTTAAAATGCTGATAATAAGCTGCCTACCCTATGTTATTATGAGAATTAAAATACATACATCATTTCTTTAACTAAAACGTTGGCTTCCCTGGTGGCTCAGTGGTAAGGAACCCGCCTGCCGATGCAGGAGATCAGATTAGCTCTCTGGAGAAGGAAATGGCAACCCACTCCAGTGTTCTTGCCTGGGAAGTCCCATGGACCGAGGAGCCCGGCGGGCTATATATAGTCCATGGGGTTGCGAAAGAGTCAGACATGACTTAGCAACTAAACAGCAGCAGCAGCAGCAAACTAAAACATTATGAAATATTAATATATCATTCCCATGAAGAAATATATGTATAATATGAAATACATATTTCAATAATATTAGAATGATAGAAAATTTTGCTTGTATTTTTAAAGGGAGCTAGATAAGAAAATATATTTCAGAGAAAATGAGTAAGAGAACCCTAGTCATGGCATATTTTCAGGGTAATATTAAAATAAACCTTTATAATGTATACCAGGGAATCTCTAATATCCATGAATCCCAGCTGATTTAAAAAAAAAAAAAGCCACAATAACAAGGAAAGGCAGTGTTGGTGTCTTTCTTTGGTATTGGTAACCTTAGTAATTGCTTATATAAGATTCATTCCATGAAGTCAGGTGCTCTGACTGGTTTATTGTGTTTCACTGCTGATGCCACCAAAGACGAAGCTCTGGACCACTAATTAGTCTATAATAATGCAGTCTCAGAATCCCAGTTTGAGGATCTGCTTCCTGGAGCCACTCCTCGTACCAGTTACTGTTAAGGCCCTGGCAAGAAACAGGTGATACACTTGAAAGAGATGATTGAAAAGAGTTTAACAAAGGAACTATTTATTAATTGTGGGTGGGATTAAGGGAAGCCAGCAAGATGTACTGTAATACCCCAGGGCTAGCGGGCTAGCAGAGGTGGGAAGCCTTTGCCATATCTAGAATTAAAGGGAAAGGGCTTGAGGATTGGGAGCAGTTATCAGACCCTGAAGGAGAGAGTCCCTCTTGGAACTGAAGCCTTCAATGGAGAAGTGCTCGCACTGCCAAGGAGATCAGGCAGGAAAGGGATCCAGGTTGTGGATATTTTCTCTTGTTTTATTTTTTGCCTAGTCGTTTAAGAAATGTGCCGTGTTTTGCTAAATTAAATTTACATTTTACTAAGAATACTGTGTTTGAGTTGACTTTGAATTGAATTGAAATTCTTACTTAAATACGAATAATCAGATTTTTTTTTTTTCTTTTCAGAAATAGTTGTTGCTGAAAGTGTGGTTGTTATTAAGAAATTGCTGCAAATGCAACCCATACAACATGGTGAAATTATCAAACATATGGCCAAACTCTTGGATAGTATCACTGTGAGTACCAGTGAAGAGATCTTTGCTTTCCAGTACCAATTGAACCGAATTTTATTCAACAAATTATGGTTTTGTTAAAACAAATAGACATACTGAAGTATAATGAATAAGAGAGCTGCACAGTCTGGATTCTTGTTCTGAGGTTCTGCCCTGTTGTGGAAGGAAATCACAGATCTGAAAGAGGGGAAGGTTGCAGTAAATACTGCATATTGGATTGGAATCAGACATGTCAGTGTGAACTCCGTTTGTTTTTATTAGATAGCTAGGTGTGTTGGAGTATATATGTGCAGGTGTGTGTGTCTGCACACATTTGTATGTACATATGAATGCATTCATGAGTATACAAAGATATGTTTCTTAATGTGGCCTTTAAGGGGACCCGCATGCGATGATAACCCCAGTACCAGTGAGCACACCTAGTGCCCAGATCCTGTTTGTTTTCTTTTGTTTTAATTGAGATATAATTTCCTAGCATAAAATTCACCCTTTTAAATCTAGAATTCAGTGACTTTAGGTGTATTCACCAGGATGTGCAATTGGAGGACCTTTTCATCATCCCTAAAATCAGGTCCCTAAGCCAAGGCTCCTGATCCTCCCCATACTTCAGCCCCTGACAACTACTGGTGTACTTTCTGTCTCTATGAATTTGCTTTTTCTGGACATTTCATACAGTTGGAATCATGTGATACGTGGTCTTTTGTGTCTGGCTTTTTTCACTTTAGAATATTTGCAAGGTTCATGCACAATGTACAAGTAGTACCACATCCCTCTTTAGGGAAGACTTTGGTTTTTAAATTCCATTCAGCATTTAAAGAAACTAGGACTCCTTAGAGAAATGGCTGATTTTAGAGCTGGTCCACGGAAAGAACATCTTGTTGGGCCATAAAAACATGGCTCTGCTCATGGAACGGTAGAGATGTCAGAATTTAACAGAGTTCCCACTGGCTAGTTTGAGCAACAAAATACATGATAGTAAAAGGATTATAACCTATGGAATAGGGTAAGAATCTCTGAATCCAAACTGGATGGATGAATGAATAAGTAAGAGGAAAGGAAAGATCTTTTACTATATTCTCACCACAGTTCTTTTTCTTCATATCTACTCTTATTGTTGGTTAATAATCAAAGTCAGGACTTCTTACAAAGACTGTATATGAGAGATTAAGAGACTGGATTTGAAAATCACATGACTTGGGTTCAAATTTAGTCTCTGCCCTTTACTAGCTTTGTGATCTTAAGCAATACTTGACTTCTCCTTGCTCCAGTTGTCTTTTCTGTAAAATTGAAACACATGTACTAATGACTTTATAGATCTGTTGTGAGGAATAAATGAGTCAACATAAATGAAACTTATGTTGGGGCTTCCTGGTGACTCAGAGGTTAAAGCGTCTGCCTGGAATACAGGTGACCCGGGTTCGATCCCTGGGTCGGGAAGATCCCCTGGAGAAGGAAATGGCCACCCACTCCAGTACGCTTGCCTAGAGAATCCCATGGAGGGAGGAGCCTGGTAGGCTACAGTCCATGGGGTTGCAAAGAGTCGGACACAACTGAGTGACTTCACTTTCTTTTAAATGAAACACTGAGAATAGTGCTTAGTGTAAACTTTTATTTTGATCATGGCTGTTGAATTTAATAAGCATCCTTGTTGCTCTTTCTGTTTTGGTTATTTATTTAACATAACTCCTATAGTGTTAATCATATGTCAGGCACTATTCTAAGCACCCTAAAAATATAAATCATTAATTTTAATTACAACTCTGAAAAGTAGGTTCTATTCTGTTTTACATAAAAGAAAACGGAGGCAGGATTATTAAACTTTCTTACAAATATAGAGCAACATAGAGCAACTTAATTCAATGAAAGTTGTTTATGAAAAATCAAAACGGCAAAAGAAAAATATAAAATGTTAGAATAAAAATTTTTAATAAAATAGTTTTTAAGGAAAGGAAACCGAGGCACAGATAGGTTAGGTAACGTGATTAAGGTCATATAGTTAGTAGTCTGCTTTATTAACCAGTACATTCTTGATGTATTTGTCTTCCTTTTCTAGTCTCTCTTTTTTTATCCAATTCACTTGTCCACTCACAGACCTGGCCAGGACTTTCTTGTCGTTTCCTTTTGATTCACCCAAATTGTTGACAAATTAGGCATTAAATTGGTCCATTTGCCTATATGTGGAACAGGTGTTTGACACTATTGGTCAATAATCTACTGATATGAAGTAGGAGGGTAAAACTTTTTCCTCATGTCTACTGAGATAGATATCCAGCATCTCTGTGTAACCAGACATCAGATTTCAGTAGTATTTTAGTCATTGTAACAATCACAAATACTCCTACAGGTATTTAGATACCTTTTAGACTGCCTAGTAAGAACCACTTTTCTAAGCAAGAACTAAGGAGCCAAAGCTGGAAACTCTAGATCAGGGCAATCAAAGAACAGAAGTACTTACACAATATATGTATATATTTATACACATAATTAAATGTATAAAAATAGACTAAATGAGAACTCTTGAAAAAGAAGGGCCATAATATAAAGGAAATTCTAATCTGATACTAAAAATATTGAGCAATCTTAGAAAATTTAGGGGTAGGGTATGATTAGTTCAGAATAGAAGTGTTTTGAAGGTGTCATGGGAGGAAGAGAGTAGAGGGAGGCGAGATTATTTTAGTAGTCTCATGTGTTTAAAAAGTAGTAAGGACTTCCCCTGGTGGCTCAGACAGTAAAGCATCTGCCTACAATGCGGGAGACCCTTGGGTCAGGAAGATCCGGTGAAGGAAATGGCAACCCACTCCAGTATTCTTGCCTGGAAAATCCCATGGACGACAGAGCCTGGTAGGCTACAGTCCATGGGGTTGCAAAGAGTCGGCCACTACTGAGCGACTTCCCTTTCACTTTTCAGGGTGAAAATAGATTATCTTAGGGTGAAAGCAGTGGGTTTTGGTAGGGGAAATAGTTAATTTCCTGCTTGTAAATAACGGCAGAGAAGCGTGTGTCAGGTTATGAGAAAGAAATAGGAATGTGGAAGTCTGAATTCCAGTCATCTTGTGCTGTTACGCCTGTTCTGGTCTTGTTAGAAAGGGAGAGGCAAGGCAAAGAAGTGCTAGGGCTTTCGGGGGAGTGCAGTGGCTTACACACGAAACCTGTGACTGTGCATGAGACCTGGATCAAGCAAGCGACAGGCTTTCTTGGAAAAAGAATTTGTTGTCTTTGATTATGTCCCTGTGTGAGGCTCAGGAAAATTCTTGATTGCATCAGCTTTCTCTACAACAGTTGATGGAATATGAGCCAAGTACATATTACCTTACAGAACTTAGAGCAAAGCTTATTTTTCTGTTTTTGTCAGATAGAAGATAACCATTAGTGGAATACAAAGTATGGTGGAAATTCCAGATTCACAAAAGGAAAAGAAAAAGAAAATAATAAATAATAAATGTTAAAAAATAAAGATGTTTAAAAAATATAAACATAAATAAAAATGTTTAAAATAATAATAAATGTTTAAAAATTAAAATGGAAGAGTTAAAATCAAGAAGTAAGATGGAAGAGTAAAAATCAAATATATCCTATTCTGAATATGAATGGACTTCATTCTCTCATTAGAAGACAGACTTTGGAATGAAAAACAAAAGCCAGTTAAAGGCCATTTATAATTAAAACACTTATAAAAGTTGAAAATAGGAAAGTAGGGAAAGAGATAAGTGAATATCAACAAGAATGTGAGATTTAAAATTAATTAAGGGCTTTTAACAGGATAAAATGGGACATTATAAAATTCAAAAAGGCCAACATACAAAGAAATTTAAAAACATACCTACCTATATGTGTGAAAAATATGGCAACTAAATAAATATGTGAAGGAAAAGTCTATGGTAAATGCAAGGAGAAATAGATAAAATACAGTTTTATTCTTCCAGAATGAAATGCATACTACCTGAGGATTGCTCTAACAGGGTTACATATTACCTTGAATGGGACAGGTGAGGATTTTATATTACAAAAGGAGAGCTGAAAGATGTTAGTTCGTAAAGACTGCCGAGTGATACTGAAGTAGTGCTTTATGGACTTCTTGCCCAAGTGCCTAACTGAACGCCTGCCATTTCACAAGTTAACTGCACTTGCCCTGCCACCCCTGCTTAATTCACACTTAAGTGTTAATGCATATTGAGTCCAGATGTAGAATATTGGATCAGATTTGCTATTTGTATGCAGTTTGTTTAGATGTCTTCTGATTGTGCCTTTGACAAATTTAAATAAAATTGATGTTTTTGCAGGTTTGACCATACACTGTTGCATTGTGCAGTGAGCTGGTATTGTAACACAATAGCTTTTAAATTGAACTGCTTACAGAGTGATCTGTGAAATCTTTCTGGATGTCTTTCTATAACTGCTATGGTCAGCTTGGAAAGATTATTCATTTTTGCAAGCAGGTTAATGGCTTAAAATGGCAGTGGAAACTGCCTTCTGGTAGAAGGTGTAAAAAGTGCCCTTAACCACTTGCTCAGGGCACTTAGAATAAAGGATCAAGCAGAGTCACTTACAGTCCAGTTTGTCTTTGAAAATGCTGACAAGTAGAGGTTCATAATGAGAGTACTCTGTGTGTGCATGTGGGTTAATAGTTCGGCTTTAGCCGTGGAGAGCAAAAAGTGGCTAATTTTTGTACTGTTTTTTCAGTTGCTTCAAACCTTTGAATATAGTGGCCATGGATTCATAGTCAGTAGTGTACAAATGAGAGTCTTGGCAGGGCTGGAACCCGAAATTTTTATGCTTCTGATTCCAGCCAAATGCGCAAGATTAGGTTTGTCAGTTTTCTAAGCTTTTTAATGTCATCATCACAAAAAGATTGGTTTCAGTATACTTACTGATATTACTTCCTGTTGTGGAGAAATTTTCTGTGTTTTTAAAATGTTACTTGGAAATTTTATTACCTTGTTCTGGACTCAACAAATATTATCCTGGCCCTGCCACACCACCGCTACCATCTTGAGATTTTCATTATGAACATTTAGAACTTACTGATGTTTAATTTTTTAAAGAGTTATATTTTAAATGTATGTACATTGTTTAGAGTATTTGACTATTATTTTAATCTTGGTATATTAATGAATAGGAATAAAATAATCTCTTAGACCTTTGGGGGATTGTCCTTTTAACTGAAAAAAAAAAAAAAAGTGTATAACCCAAAGGATTAAAGTGGAGTAACAGATTGTGATATGTCATAGAATTCTAATTTTTATACTAGCAATATATAATAAAATATTTAAGAAAAGTAAATCTGGCATAACTGAAATCTGAAGTTGCTCATATATTCTTATTTAGAGGTACATTTCATTATGGTAGGCAACTTGAATTGCTTCATACTGGAAAATTTAATGTACCACTCAATTACTGTTCTTTAGCCCAATTTAAAGTAATAGATTGGAAGTAAGACCTTAATGCAGTGTAACCTTTGGATCATTGGAAATAGCCTCTTCCTTCCCAAAAATCAGTATACAGTAAGGATATCAATTTTATCATAATACATGAGTAGATCTGTAATAGCATTTGGTATTTTACTATTACTTTGCTCAGTACTTAAAATTATTATGTAAATATACTGATTTTCTTCTCTCTTACTAAACTTATTCTAATATTAATTTTAAAGATGGTAATGTTAGCACATTATTTAAAAATGTGTACTTGATTTTAAAGTTTTCTGATGACCTCATTCTGGTGAACGACTCGACTTAGTGATGTCTAAATAATGTATTACTTCTCGAAATGGGTGTTTTGAAGGAATTTGAGATGGTAGATATTGTGATAAAATTCTCACTTTGCCAAGGTCTCCATTCTCACTTTCTTCCTTAACAGTCATACTGTGTACAGCTGTGAAACTGTAATGAAAACATTGGGACTTTATTTGAGAAATTAGAAAAGGACTTCATAAAGAGTCTTACCTCTTCTTGTGATGCTACTTCTTAATGATAGCCAGTGGCTTTTTCATTTATTATAAAAAGCAAATTTTCTATACAGGGAAAATGTTTACAAAAACTAATTTGCATACCCCTTCAAATTCCTTTTGGAATAAGGGAGAATACAAATAAATAGTAATAAAACTAATTTGCATGCTCTAAATAAAATGCTCTTCTTAATGGTGCTGGTGGAAGGTTTCCAATTTTTAGCAAAGCATTTATTTTTAAGAAACAAATTATACGGAAAGGTACTTTATTAAAAATATGTAATGAAAAATGCCATATTGGGCAAGCTTATGTTATTCCTTTTTCTTTTATTGATGACCAAATAATAGACCAGCATTCATGATTTTATAAGCAGATCTTGATATTTTGTCAGTGCTGTAGATACAGATATGTAGAAAATCTGTAAATATAAGAGGACTTCCTGGATATACATTAAATGAATTAATCGATGTAAAACCTGTTATAATATTTAAAGCCTTTTCTGTATTACTGTTAAGGAGAGTGTGATTATTTTGTTCGCAATATTTCTATGTTATCTGCTTCTACTATTAGGTTCCTGTGGCTAGAGCAAGTATTCTTTGGCTAATTGGAGAAAACTGTGAACGAGTTCCTAAAATTGCCCCTGATGTTTTGAGGAAGACGGCTAAAAGCTTCACCAGCGAAGATGATCTTGTGAAACTGCAGATTTTAAATCTTGGAGCAAAATTGTATTTAACCAACTCCAAACAGGTAAGAGACTAATCGTTAGTCTACCTGTGTGGAATCTGCTTTCTTCTTTGCTCTGATCAAGCAGCTATGTCCATTTATCTACATTAGTCTGTCCATTCAACAATTACCCGGTGCCTGTTCCTTTAAGGTTTTACTTTAGATGGTAGTTGTGTAAAGAGACGATGTTCTGGTCTAGTTGAGGAGAAAAACATAAAAAAGTGAAATAGTGCATGGTAAGTACTATAATAGTGTATTGTGACCCAGTGGAACTCCAGAGGAGAAAGTTATTGAAAGTCTGAAATAGAAGGAGGAGAGAGGTCAGTCAGAGTTTCATTCAAGATAAGACTCCTGACTAAGGGCTTTTAAGGAGTGGTTTACTATACAGAATAAGGAGGGAGGAGAGCAGGGGGTCAGAGTCGTGACACAGCGTGGTGCCCCCAGGAAACTTAAAGCTGAGTTTAGAAAGGTAGGCAAGGGCAGGACTTGATCCTCCACGTGAAGGGAAAACCATTAAATATTTTTAATAGTGGTATAATTGACCATGTTTGCAGTTTAGAATATTCGCTTTTTAAGTCCGTTGACTTTGTGGAACTGTTGATTAGAGAAATAGCCTGTATGTATAAAATGCATAGAGTCACTTCTGTGTATAAAATAGGATCTTTCTCATTCTTTTTCCTTTATCTAAATAGCTGTTTAGATAAAGGAAAAAGAATGAGAAATTCTCAAGTAACTCCTCAAATTAATTTCTGTATATTTTCAGGTTGTCTTCATTCCTAATTGTGATGTGAGTTATATTAATATAGCTTTGGCTGA
This sequence comes from Budorcas taxicolor, assembly GCF_023091745.1. Lineage (NCBI taxonomy): Eukaryota > Metazoa > Chordata > Mammalia > Artiodactyla > Bovidae > Budorcas > Budorcas taxicolor. The sequence continues at coordinate 9,452,116 of NC_068919.1, read as the reverse complement.
TGAGTGTATCAAATTTGTGACCAAATATTTGCAAATATTTTGAGCTTATTTCTATGATTTAGATTTTATCTTTATATTTTAAGTCAGTCTTTGAAAGGAATCAGTTAGTCATTTCCAGGTGTCATGTAAATTAATTCACGCAATGAGGTATTTTTAAAAAACTAAGTAAAAGGGGAAAACTGTGTTTGCTCTTGAGTTGCTTCTTTATTGATAAAAACACTGTTTTAGCCTGACATTCATTGTTTTTACTCTTCGTATGGTATTGTGAATGTTACCATGACACCTAGAATATGTGATTTTTATGGCCTTTTTGAAACGATGGACTTCCCTGGTAGCTCACAGGGTAAAGAATCTGCCTCCAATGCAGGAGACCTGGGTTTGATCCCTGGGTTGGGAAGATCCCCTGGTGGAGGGCATGGCAACCCACTCCAGTATTCTTGCCTGGAGAATCCCCATGGACAGAGGAGCCTGGCAGGCAGCAGTCCATGGGGTCACAAAGAGTCAGACACAACTGAGCTACTAAACACAGCGCATCATAACAATGGTTTGGCTGCTATAGATGAATCTAGCTTATAGGTCATCATCAAAGAAAAGTAATACAAAATTATTCTGTTACTCAACACTGACGTAGTTATGTCTTCCAAAACTAAATAAAGGTTCTTTGGAGCAGTAAATAACCAATAGTAGAGCATAGTACTCTCTGTTCAGAAATTGTAAAGTATATTCCATAACTTTTTATTCAGTGACTTTGAAAACAACATAAGTTTTTGCACTCAGCTGTTTTTTTTCCTTGAACTCATTTTTTGGAGCTGAACTTCTGAAGTGTTGTATTGTGTATTTTAGAATGATATTCTAGATAACCATAATAGACTTGACCACCAGCTGGTGAAACAGTTATGTTTAGAAAAAAAACTCATTGTTTTTAAATGATTAAATATAAAAATAGATGAACAGAGGTATCCTGTAAGGTTGTGTTCTGTTCTCCAGTTTCTCACTTCTCAAGGAGTTTTAGAGAATTCATAAGTGAGAATTAGCACTAAAGAATAATGTTTAAGGTCCATTAGACAGCATTGTTAAGTTGCATGATTCATAATCTACTGGATACGAGATGAGACTAAAATTCTTGTAAATGTAAAAAAATAAATTTTCTATACATGTTACTTTTAGCCATCTTTAAAACTCAGCGAGGGAGACCAGGCCACAGTGTTCAGAAACTGATTTGCCAATATTTGTATCAGAAACTGATGTCCCAATATTTGTAGATCCAACTTCCCTGTGGCCTAGATAGCTCAGTGAGCATTTTCAGAATTTTTATTGCATTATTTAATTATAGGGGATGTCTAGATTGATTTTTATCAGATATAGGAATTGTATGCCTAAAAATAATTGAATAATAAACTTCTTTAATATCTCAAATGTCTTTCTTTAGTGTAAAAGAGATTTTGAAACTTAGTCAACAGTCTGCTTTTGATAGTATTCAGTAAATTCCTACTGGGCAACTGTAAGCTCTGGGAAAATACAAAAAGAAAACAACTGCCTGAAGTCTCTGAAGAGTAATTAAAAGTGGGAAGATAATGAAGGGAAATGGACACTTTTCTGGGTCTGATCCTGAATTCAGTCTTCAGTTGGCACCACACATAGAGACTGAAACTCCAGAAGGAAACCCAGAGTCCTCCTGCCTGAGGAAGTAGAGGGCAGAGTTTTAGAAAAATACCGGGAATTCCCTGGTGGTCCAGTAGTTAGGACTCCTTGCTTTCACTGCTGAGGGCCCAGGTTCAGACCCTGTCAGGAAGCTAAGATCCTGCAAGCTGCTTTGGTGGGGTCAAAAAGAAAACTACCACCAAAGATATTGAAAAGGAAGGATTCTAGAAAGGAAAGAGCCAGTGTGAGGAACCTCAAAATCTGAATAATTCTGTCCAAGTCTCTGGCTGACACCTGGACCACATATATGCATGATGGATTTAGAGCTGCACAGTTAATAATAAAGGGACTGAACTGCAATTTGAACAGCACTGAGGAGATAGTCTGTACTGTGAACCCAACCTAAAATATAGCAAAGTTTAGGGTTTCTACAGTTCAGCATTCATAATGTCCAAGATAAATCCCAGTTTACCCAACGTAAGAATTCTAACAGAGAATTACTATTTAATGGGTATAGAATTTCAATTTGTGAAGACATAAAAATTTTTGGAGATTAATGGTAGTAATGGTTGCATAACACTGAACTGTGTACTTAAAAATGGTTGCAGTGTAAATTTTATGTTTATATTAGCACAATAATGAACAAGAATAGGAAAATAAGACCAGTTTTCAAGAAAACAAAAACCATAAGCCAACCTGTAGATGACTGAGATGTGGAAGTTTACAGGTATAAATTTGAAGCAACTTTTATAAATGATTGATGACATTAAGGAAAATGTGTTCACAATAGAAAGTGAACTCTTAGCAGAGAAATAAAAACTAATAAAAAAATAAATGGAAGTTCTAGAACTGAAACATATAGTACCTGAAAAATCAACATTTTGTCTAGTATTACATATTATTTAATATTTTAATTTTTTGGTATGGAAATATAAAGCTATTCATATAGTTTTTAAAAATTATGATTAAGACTCTGTAGATGAACTTTTTCTGTAACTTTCTTTAATTTCCTGACTTTGGGCTCTTTCAGTGGAAATTTAGAAAGCAGTTGGTGTGTGATGACTACCTTAGAGCTATTTACTGTCAATTACTGGAAGTCAGGTGGTAATCAAAAGTACAGGCTCCAATATTAGACTGTCTGACTTCAAATACTGTTTTACCACTTACTAGCTACATGATTTTGGACTGATTATACAGTCTACATAAGACTTAGTTTCCTAATATGTAAGATGGGAGTTACAATAATATGGTCAGTTATTTCTAATTCAGCATATATATTCCTAAAAATCATTATGCTCTATAGAAATGCATAAACCATAGGAATTGTTGCAAAACTAGAAACAGAGATACAGCACTCAAAAAATTCTTTGATGACACAGGTTATATGCAGTGACATTTTTACCCTTTCTTGGATAAATTTTCTTGGCATTGAAAAAGTCAAGATAAAACGTATAAAGGTAAAATACTCAAGTTGACCAAAAAAATCTGTATACTGTAAAATTTTTTAAAATCTGGTTTTCTGTATACTATCAGTGAACTATGGGGAAGAGAAATTAAGGAAACAGTCCCATTTACCATTGGATTAAAAAGAATGGAATACCTAGGAATAAACCCACCTAAGGAGCTGAAAGACCTGTACTTGGAAAACTATTAGACACTGGTGAAAGAAATGGAAGATGTCACAAACAAAAGGAAAGATATACCATGTTCTTTGATTGGAAGAATTACTTTTGTTAAAATGACTATACTACCCAAGGCAATCTTCTGATACAGTGCAGTCCTTAGCAAAATACCAATGGTGTTTTTCACAGAACTAGAATGAATAACTTCAGAATTTGTATGGAAACAAATTCCAGATAGCTGAAGCAATCTTGAGAAAGAACAGCTGAGGGAATCATACTTCTTGACTTCAGATTGTATGTGAAAGTGAAAGACGCTCAGTTGTGTCCAACTCTTTGCGATCCCAGGGACTACACAGTCTGTGGAATTCTCCAGGCCAGAATACTGGAGTGGGTAGCCTTTCCCTTCTCCAGATAATCTTCAGATTGTACTAGAAAGCTACCATAATCAAGACAGTATGGTTCTGTCACAAAAACAGACATATAGGTCAGTGGAACAGAATAAAGAGCTCAGAAAAAAATGCACACACTTAGACAGTCAATTCATCTATGACAAAAGAGGTAAGAATATACAATGAAGAAAAGATAGCCTCTTCAGTAAGTGGTGCTGGGAAAGCTAGACAACTATATGTAAAAGAAAGAAATTAGAATGTTCTCTATCACTGTATACAAAAATAAACTCAAAATGGGTTAAAGACCTAAATGTAAGACTGGATACTATAAAACTCCTAGAGAAAAACATAGGACACTCTTTGACATAAGTCACAATATTTATTTGGATCCATCTCCTAAAGCAAAGGAAACAAAAACAAAAATAAACAAATTGGACCTAATTAAACTTAAGAGTAAATCATGAGAAACGCTGGGCCGGAAGAAGCACAAGCTGGAATCAAGATTGCCGGGAGAAATATCAATAACCTCAGATATGCAGATGGCACCACTCTTATGGCAGAAAGTGAAGAGGAACTAAAGAGCCTCTTGATGAAAGTGAAAGAGGAGAGTGAAAAAGTTGCCTTAAAGTTCAACATTCAGAAAATGAAGATCATGGCATCTGGTCCCATCACTTCATGGCAAATAGTTGGGGAAACAGTGGAAACAATGTCAGACTTTATTTTTGGGGGGCTCCAAAATCACTGCAGATGGTGAATGCAGCCATGAAATTAAAAGACTCTTACTCCTTGGAAGGAAAGTTATGACCAACCTAGATAGCATATTAAAAAGTAGAGACATTACTTTGCCAACAAAGGTCCGTCTAGTCAAGGCTATGGTTTTTCCAGTAGTCATGTATGGATGTGAGAGCTGGACTGTGAAGAAAGCTGAGCGCTGAAGAATTGATGCTTTTGAACTATTGTGTTGGAGAAGACTCTTGAGAGTCCCTTGGACTGCAAGGAAATCCAACCAGTCCATTCTGAAGGAGATCAGTCCTGGTGTTCTTTGGAAGGACTGATGCTAAAGCTGAAACTCCAGTACTTTGACCACCTAATGCAAAGACTTGACTCATTGGAAAAGACTGATGCTGGGAGGGATTGGGGGCAGGAGGAGAAGGGGACGACAGAGGATGAGATGGCTGGATGGCATCACCGACTCGATGGACGTGAGTCTGAGTGAACTCTGGGAGTTGGTGATGGACAGGGAGGCCTGGCGTGCTGTGATTCATGGGGTCGCAAAGAGTCGGACACGACTGAGCGACTGAACTGAACTGAAACTTAAAAGCTTTTGCACAGCAAAGGAAACCATCAACAAAATGAAAAGACAGTCCACTGAAAAGAAGATATTTGCAAATGTTGTGATCAATAAGGGATTAATATCTAACATATAAACACCTCATATAATTTGATATCAAAAAAGCAAACAACTTGATTGGAAAATGAGCAGAAGAACTGAATAAACATTTTCCCATTGAGGAAATGCAGGTGACCAACAGGCACATGAAAAGATACTCAGAACTGCTAGGCATTAGGGAAATCTGGATGAAAATCACAGTGAGATAGCACCTCACACCTGTTAGAATGGCTGTAATCAAAGAACACCAATAACAAATATTGGCAAGGATCTGGAGAAAAGGAAATCCTTATACACTGTTGGTGGGAGGGTAAATTCATGTAGCCATGGTGAAAAACAGTATGGAGATTTCTCAGAAAAACTAAAGATAGAACTATCATGTGACCCAGCAATTCAAATCCTGGATTGATATCTGACAAAAAAATAAAAAATAAAAGCACTAATCAAAAGATACACACACACACACACACACACACACACACACACACACACACACACTACAAGATACGTGTACCCCAATGTTCATAACAGCATTACTTGACAATTGCCAAGTTATGGAAGGAACCTAAGTATCAACCAATGAATGAATAAAGATGTGATATACATATATATATAGAGAGGGAGACAGGGAGGGAGGGAGGGCTAGATATAGATATAACAATATAATGAAACACATATATGATATATAGTACATATACATACACTGTATAGTGTATATTATATATTTGTGTATGTGTGTATATATATATATACACACACACACATGTGATATATGTCTATACTGGAATACTCGCTCATTCAGTGGCTTCAGTCATGTCTGACTCTTTGCGACCCTATGGACTGTAGCCCACCAGGCTGCTCCGTCCATGGATAATGGAATACTACTCAGCCATAAAAGAGAATAAAATTTTTGCTATTTGCAACAACATGCATGGACTTGGATAGCATTATGCTAAGTGAAGTAAGACAGAGAATGACAAATACTGTGTGATATCACTTATATGTAGAATCTAAAAAGTACAACAAACTAGTGAATAAAACAAACAAGAAGTAAATTCACAGATAGAGAGTATAACTGCTGGTTACTAGTGAGGAGAGGGAAGGGGGAGCAGTGACATAGAGGTGGGGGGAAAGGTTGTTACAGGATTTTCTGAAATCATCTCTGTGAAACTTTTGAAAATTGTAAAGCAGTATAGAATTTAAAGAGTCATTTAATAAAATTTTTTAATTTAAAAAAATGTAAAGTTCTAGTCGTGAAATGATGAAATTGATTAGCTAGAGGACTAGTGCTGCTTACATTTGCCTCTGATATATGTTAAGAATTCTGTGTAGTTCTCCTAAATTTACCAAACACATTTGCTAGTATCCTTCTGTTTAAAAGTTACAACCATGTGGAACCAATTTTAAATGCTGAGTCCTGTATGTTTTTTAACATTCCATAAACAAATATATGTGTAAGCTGATGTTAGGACTATAAGATAACTTTTTCATTATTTTGTGTTGACCTGTAATATTTGAAGAAGGCTGCTGCTGCTGCTAAGTCACTTCAGTCGTGTCCGACTCTGTGTGACCCCATAGACAGCCCACCAGGCTCCGCCATCCCTGGGATTCTCCAGGCAAGAACAATGGAGTGGGTTGCCATTTCCTTCTCCAATGCATGAAAGTGAAAAGTTAAAGCGAAGTCGCTCAGTCGTGTCCGACCCTTCGCGACCCCATGGACTACAGCCTTCCAGGCTCCTCCATCCATGGGATTTTCCAGGCAAGAGTACTGAAGTGGGTGGCCATTGCCTTCTCCATTGAAGAAGGCTATTGTTGAGCAAATAGTGTTTACCAGTTTATTACTTGTCAAGAGTATTTAGGTAGAAATACGATGCCCATGTTTTGAGAAGTTTTTTTAGAATATTGGATTTCTTCATATTTACAAAGCATTCCCCCCAATTTTTTTTCCCAAAAATGATTCCTTAAACAGGAAAATAATATGGCATAAAAATTGATTACAAAGCTGTATATATGCTATTGAATATTTCTGTTATTTATCGTACATTATAATATTCTCTTCATCTTGTCTGAGTTTTTTTTTTTATAAAACCCATTTGAATGTACTGTTGAATGTCTAATCTGGTTTTGATTGAGCCTTTGGTCATATTGAAATGCTGTGATTGTTTACGTGATCGTGTCTGTTGTCTTTGTTACTGTTGCCCAGGACAGATCTGATTTTTATCTGTTGTTTCAGTGTCCCATCCAGTTTAGGCTTTATCCTGGGGTTTTCCTCTTTAATGAAGCTGTTGTTATTGTTCAGTTGCTAAGTTGTGTCCGACTCTTTGCAACCCTATGGACTGCAGCACATCAGGCTTCTCTGTACTTCACTGTCTCCCAGAGTTTGCTCAACTTATGTCCATTGAGTCAGTGGTGCTATCTAACCATCTCATCCTCTGCCACTCCCTTCTTCTTTTGCCCTCAGTCTTTCCCAGCATCAGTGAGTAGGCTCTTCGTATCAGGTGGCCGAATCACTGGAGCTTCAGCATCAGTCCTTCCAATGAATGCATATTCAGGGTTGATTTCCTTTAGGATTGACTGGTTTGATCTCCTTTCTGTCCAAGGAGAGTTGCATTAAGATAAGACAGAGTAAGTTTGTAAGTTTCCATGTTGTACTTCTAACCTTTGCCATGGTTTTGTCTAGTGGCCTGTGAAACACAAGTGTAGTGAACAGAAATTTCATTTAAAAATGAGAAACATTTAAATGGAAAGACTTTGTCTTTCTTTTCCCAACCTTTTTGAGATACAGCATGACTAACCTTTCTCGTTTAGAGCAACATGTAGGATGTGTACTGAGAAAACAAAGCGTGCCCTGATAAGGCAGGTCCCTCTTTCTTCCAGTGGTGGTGACATAAGTGTTGAAGTGTTTAATCTAATGGTAACTTGATGGTAACCAGCATGTTGTGTCACAGCCTGTGCAAAGCATTAAGCTCCCAGCTGTCAGTGGCTGGAGTAAGAGGGAAACATGGGAACTTAGGGGTTGGTTGTGGACGAAATATGTGCAGGAGATAGAGACAGAACAATCTTGCTCTAAACTATTCAAGAGAGTGTTTGGGGCACTCTTGCTGCAATAGTTTTGTCATTTACTGTGTACTGTAAATCTAAAAACTGTTGATTTGGCAGTTCTTTTTTTTATTTTGTTATAATTCCGGCATCAATAAATTCTGAAAACTTGAAGTGTATATTTAATGAAGAATGAAGTAGAGAATTTCTGTATCATTTAACCTGCACAAAATGTTCATCAGCATGTACCATCTACCACAAAAATCATAGTGATACCACTGTCCACACAACAAACTGAAGATAAGATAAATCTGCTAAAACAGGGTCAGCATCTATTTTCAAAACTGGAAGATATTTAGGAAGTCTGGGCCTCAGGGTGACGATTTAATGTATATAGGTGCCAAATATGTTTACATCCCTTTCTGTGAGACATGATCTCATATAGATCAAGTAACTTTTAAAATTTAGTTTTGTTTATTTTTATTACAAGTTTTCTTTTGCACATATGAGGAATGAAGCAATGACAGTTATTGTACTGGCTCCATTAGCAGAAAAAGGACCCAAATGATGCTGCTGGTTTTCAAATAAAAAACAATTAATTCCAATAATAGACCATTTTTACTCAAAGCTTTTGTACATTTCTTCTGTCAGTGTAAATGGAATCTGAGTAAAGCTTTTGAAAGTTTATTCTGTCAAAATCACTGTAAAATGCTATTGTAAATTTAAAAGCCCCAATGTGGCTTTCACTGAATGAATGTTATCATGGTAAAAGGAACATTCTTATTAAGTTAAGAAAACTATGGAACAGAAATATTTTGGGCATTGGTTGTGGTGCATGCAAACTCACTCTGCTGATTTTACCAGTTGAAATAAAACTATAATGGTCAAATATACTGATAGTTGATATGTGTGGTTTAACTAAACTACAGAATTCTTGTGATGAAGCTAATACTGAAAAAGCATACTTCAGCATGACAGCACACACTCTCATACTCAGTTTTTGCTGCATGTGACCCGCAGGATTTTAGAAATGTGATATTGTGAAAAACTACATTGTAAATTAGCCTGTGTTATATACTGGCTTTTTTGCCTGGATTAGGTGGGTGGGTGCATGGGGAGTAGATGAAGTGAGATTTTTGTGTGTTGGTTAGATTTTGATTCAAAATCATTTGGAAATCTTTAAAGTGTTTACCAGGTAGAGTTTCAACAACCTTAAGCTTTTGAAAACTTTAGCAAAATAGCAGTTCTTGGAAACAAATCTTGCAAAGAGAATGACATTGAAATATATCCCGATAAAAACAAAGGAAGAATTGAGCAAATTAAGTGATAAGAGCTAATAATTTATTGTAGAAGTTCTTTCATTTGCAATATTTCAGCTATGATGAAGACTTTTTTGATGGAGCTACTATTTTAGTTGGTTAAGTTTATATTTTATATGAGAATGAAATGAAATTGAGAAGGCAGTTGATTTTGCAGTAGCTAAATTTGATAAAATATTAAACTATAGAGAATTATTCAAAAGTTTTATCTCATAAAGATAGTTTTGTTGGAGGGAAAAAATTTAAATATCTAGGCTTGAAATATTTACAAATTTTAACGTGAAAGCATTGAGAGTATCCTTTATTCAACAGAATTTTTTCTATGCTTATTGGATCATTCAAACTGTAAAGAGGGCACTTTCTCCATTAAAAATATTAAGTTCTATAGCAAAGAATAAGTTGCAAATGTCAGTACTTTCATAATTAGTGATCATAAAGTTCCATTTTGAAGATAATTCCATTTTGAAGACATATAAAATTGCATTCTTTAGATAAATACCAATGACTTGGTTTTAGAGATAGAGCTAAGAAATTGATTAAGGTATGTGAATAAAGAGGTATGTGAGTAAATTAATTATTCTGTTTATGTTTTTAATGTATCATGGGACCTGGATATGTTTTTATCTTTTAGAATTTTAATTTTGAAAATACACTTTCTATAATTATTTCATAACCCACCAATATAATAAAGCAAGTTTTATAGTCAATAAGTGCATATTATGGAAATTATATAATCTTAATAACTTAAAATTTTCTATCTCACTTTAAATAGAGTCAGTTAATATTTCAAATAATTAACTTCCTAAAAATTAATTTCAGAGACTAGAAATAAAAGCGAGATGAATCACTCCACTAGCTTAAAAAAGTGCTGCAATGAATAGACTTTTTTATCTGATTTATTCTAGTTGCATATTCTAAATCCCAACATTCAGATATACTTTAGAGAGTTAACTTAGTTATGAATTCTCACTACAGTTGAAGAAACTTAACAGTAGGGTGTATTTTCCAGGTTATCTCAGCAAGTTGATTACACAGTCCAGTGTACCTTGGATTGACCTGGGTTATTCACTTGGTGACTGTTTGGCTGATTGTCCTTAAAAAATCAATCATAGACATTTTCTTATGTGTCGTTGAACCAACCTAGTCTAGTAATTAGTGAATAGCAGTTGTTGTTAACCAAATTTAGAATAGCTCTATTAACATTTTTCATCTGTATTTTTTGTAGTTCTGCTTTAGTAAAACTAGGTTAATGGTTTTTAAATAGATTGTTACTGAAAGAAGGTTGCTCTCTATCCAAATCAATTATCTTAATGAATTAATATTGTAAAAGAGTTTGCCACACCATTCCTGTATCTTGACTTGTTGGTATAGAACTATCTTTAGCTCTGCCTGACTTGATGGATTTTATTCTTTTTAATCCATTTCTGATGTCTATAAAATGTTCTAAGGTAGATGTTTATTTTTTCATGTATTATGAATCCTGTTTATAGTTAGAATTGTATATATATAACCTTCTAAATTAAAATTATGCTTTTTCAATAAAGTAATGAGTTGAAAATACAAACCTTATTTTGTTAACATTTCAATTTTGGTTTAATTATTATTAAAATTATCTCAATATATGTTAATGTAGTACAGTCAAAAATTGACTTAGGAAATCTTATTAGAGTGTAAAAGCTACTATAATAAGTTGTTCCCTAACATAAATAAATAAATGACCAATATTACTAGAGGCCATAAGCAATATGGGGAAAAAAATGGAAGGAGTCTTTTATCCTAGTTTTTAGAGGGCATCAGCAGCTTGCTTTTATGAAAAAGTAACAGCTAAATGCACTGCAAATAATTTGCAGTAATCCAGTTCAGTGATTCATGTGTCTGCTTTAATGGGTCATAATTCAGGGTAAAGTAACTGAGTGCAGACACTGCTTATGCCGGGGACAGTATCTCTTCATAAAGCACACCTCAGGAGAAGCAGTTTGCCAGCCCCCTAATGCTCTCTGATGTTTTGATGTCCTGCATATTTTTCCGATTAAGTTTTGAGTGCCATGTTTTTAGTTGTATTTCCACATTCATTATTCTCACGTAGACCCTTCAGCGGGTTTGCCATATATGATTATTTTTTTAATGATGCCTTTCTTTCCACTTCAGCAGTTTAATAATCTAGCACATGGCTGCTTCTCAGTGCTCAGCATTCACCTCCCCAATACTGAAGAGGACATGTGCTTTGGCTTCAGAATTCCATTTGCAGTGTTAGAAATGCATATTCCCTATGGAACAACATTTGTTTGACATAACCATTCATTTTTATTACCTCTTTAAATATGTTTATCCAGAGTTATCAATAATCATAAATAACTGTATTCTCATCTTGTTCTGTTTTTTCCAACAGACAAAATTGCTTACCCAGTACATATTAAATCTCGGCAAGTATGATCAAAACTACGACATCAGAGATCGTACAAGATTTATTAGGCAGCTCATTGTTCCGAATGAGAAGAGTGGAGCTTTAAGTAAATATGCCAAAAAAATATTCCTGGCACAGAAACCCGCACCACTGCTTGAATCGCCTTTTAAAGGTATTATTATCAGAATATACCTACAGAATATTATATGTAATCTTAAAAATTATGATATTATATCCCACTTCTAACATGTTTAAAATTGATCTCTTAGAAAATATGTGATTGGTGTGTATAAATATATAAATACGGAAAGTGTGCTTTCTATTCATTCATCTCTTCTCCAAAACAAGCTTTATATTAGTTCAAGTTTATGTTTTTATAGGCCTTATTTACCTAAATAATTTCAGTCTTCTGGCGTTTATTCTTACCAAATGATTTGACTGAACAATAGATAAAAGCTGTGTTGTTTTTGCAGACATTGACTTCATTTTTGGTTTAAATGGATAGCTTTGTTTAATAAGGGATATATAATTCACCTTAATGGTGAGTTATTAAGTATTTTGTGTACACTAACATAAGCTTTTCCGGAAAGAATTATTTCATAAAAATATTCCTTTGTATTTGTTTGCTTTTCAGAGATGGAAATTGACTTATTTTCCCCAGCTTTTTAAAAGGAGTAATTTATCAGTTTCACAAGTAGCCATTACAGTGGGAATCAAATGACTATATACTTTGGTTTTCATATTGTTTCTTATTTAATTGTTGTAAAGGGATAAAAAGCAGTTCAGTTTTGTAGTAAAACTATTAAAATTCTGAATGTGTTGGTGGCAAGACATGTATATGGATTGTTTAACTGTGCTGTCATTCTTAATATTCACAGTAAAGTAATTTTTAGAGAAGCTACATATCAGAGCAACACCTCTAAACACACTGACTGATTAGCTTTTTTATTGACCATTATCGGGGAGATTATTGTAATCTATGGACTGAAATCAGTTTTTTTGACCTGTGAAGAGTTTCCTAGTTTATATTTATTCCTTGACATTTGAGGTAATATGCCAATTACCTTGAGCTCTGATTAGGATTGTTCTCTGTTATATGCAGCTCAGATTGTTTATTTTATATTTTCCTTTATTTTAATAGATAGGGATCATTTCCAGCTTGGCACTTTATCTCACACTCTCAACACCAAAGCAACTGGGTACCTGGAATTATCTAATTGGCCAGAGGTGGCACCTGACCCATCAGTTCGAAATGTAGAAGTAATAGAGTTGGTAAGTTGACCTTTCTGAAATTAATTTTGTCAAGCAGTAGGAGATTCTAGGATAGCTGCTGTTTTGTATAAAAGCTTTTTTGGGGGGGTTGAAAACTGAAAATTGTTCTGGTATTTCTAAATGTAATGTGTTAGATATATCTTGCTGCTATGGGAACTAAATATTGTAGTATTCCTATGTCATTGTACATGTACTGTTCCTTTTCTTCAAGGAAATAGAGAATTGAATTCTCTGCATCAGTGCCACCCACATTTGTGATAATACTGCATTTGTAGCTGTGCAGATTCAATTTCTAAGGTATTTAGTTTCATTGAGTTGAGCTTTTCCCACTTAGTTTAGAGACTCATAAGCTTCCTGTCAATATTTTCCAAATCATTTTTGCTATCTCTTCCAGAAACCATACAAAGTGTTCTCTTGGCTTTTCTGAGGAACCTTTTTCACATGAAGCCAAATATAAATAGGAAGCATTATGTACCAAAAATATCCTTGAACAAGATCACAATTAATGAATAATATATTGCTTCACATTAAAAAAAAAGTCTCTGTATAAATACTCTTTTCCTAGGTCTTTATAACGTGCTGGCCACTAAAATAAGAGAATTGATGTTCTTTCCTAGTATTATCTCTTTCTTTCTTATAAACAAGAAAAATAAGGAGAGGGGTCTTCTGATTGTCTTTAGAGATTGATTATGTGAAATGTATCTGATATTTTTTTAAATAGAATTAATAAAAAGAACAATTATGTATTACATCCTGGGTGCCTTTCCAGTACAGCACATATACTGAACTAGGATTCAGGTAACTAGTCTTTTATCTATAATTCCTATGAGAAAGTCAGTTAATCTTCTTGCCTACTGACTTTTCCCTTTACAATGGGGAAAAAACTGTCTTCCTTTAAATAGAATTCCGTACCCACAGTTTGCAGCTTGTAGCGTCTTAGTTCCCTGACCAGAGATTAAACGTGGGCCACAACAGTGAAAGTGCCAAGTCCTAACCACTAGACTGCCAGGAAGTTCCTGGGGCACAGCCATTTAATTTGACTGCTTTGAAAAGTATGTTTCTCTTACCTACTCAAACTTATCTGGCTTCGGAGTATGGCCAGGGCAATAATAACCAGTAACTAACCCTGGTAGTGTTCTTTGATAATATTTTATAATCATTACTTGTTTAAGCCTCATAATTATTATAAGTGATGGTTGTTGTTATTCCCGTTTTGCAGATGACGAAACCAAGGTTCAGAGAACTTAAATTGCCCAGGTTCCTATAGCTAGTAAGTGATAGAACTGGGATACCACTCCATATCTGAGTCCACTGTTCACACTCTTACTGCATTTTATTATGTAACATGATGAGAGGAAGCTTGAGCTTGTTGCAGTTCTAGACTGTCCTTAGTATTTATTAACACCACTGTTTTCAGGTTGTGACAAATTATCTCTATTTAGAGATGATTTTTTTTTAATATAAAACTAACAAGTTCCATGTTTCTCCTTGCAACTAAGTTTGGTGATTTCTCCTCAAATATACATACTACTCTTAAGTATTCTTCAAAAAGATTGGCTTATTTATGAAACATTTGGTCAGATACTAGAATACAAAGAATGTTCTTTGTTGTAAGTAATACTCTCTCCTAATTTCTTTTGCCTGTTTGTTGTTTTTATGGTTCTGTCCCTTTTCATTATTAGGTACTTAATGTTTTGGCCCAAGTGGAATCATCCTTTTATCCTACCCCTACTTCTGCCCTTATCCCTCCTCCTTGTTGCCCCAGTCCACAAAAAAAAGAAAAAAAAAGTCAAATAAAAATATCATCTCAGAAATTGATAGCAATGCCATGTGATTTAATTTGGTCTCAGCAGTGTTCTTATATTGGCTGATAGATTGGTTGTTTGGCTGGCTTCTTCCATTTTCTCGTACTCTTCTAAGCATTTAACTACCTATAGGGACAGTACTTGAATAACCTTTTTCTTATATTCATTTCACCTGTCCAGTTGAACAGGGACAAATTGATTCCTTTTTCATTTTGCTGACTACATTGTGGAAATTAATAATTGGTAACTTATTATGGAGAATAATTATAACTGATGGAACTTGGTTGGAAAAAACTCTCCATTGATGCCATGTAGAAAACAGTTTCAATCTGCTTGTCTCTGGACACATTGACTTGAAATTATACTATAAAGACTTAATTAAATATAAAAATAGCATATATAGTTTTATTATCAAATTTGGCTGCAGTAGTGTAGAAAGTAGTGTTCACATAATCTTTCTTGCCTTTCATTCTACCTCATCCCTCTCTGAAGTAACATCAATGTATTTATGCACATAATATATGTGTGACCCTAGTCTTACTGTCATCTTACAGGGTCATGTCTTATTACTATGAAATTTCACTTAGCAAGAATAACAGCCTAAGTTTAGACAATCTAATACTTTAATCAAAACAATATGGAAACTAGTCACACTGACACTGGAAGTCACTGCATCACACGTTTCCATTTCCAGGATATTAGCTACTATATGTATTGTGCCACTAGTAAATTTTCAAGATTCTTTGCAATTTTTGTTTTTACTTGGTTCTAGAAGATCCTTTTCTCTCAGTTTTGCGTATCAAGGGTATTTTGCTTTATAAACACATCTACTATCAATATTTTATCTTACATTGAAACTTTCAAATTAGTGCTGTGTTATTTATTTTCCTCTTCTCTTTACCCTTTTATTTCCTTTGCTAAGAATGATACAGTTATCATAGTCATAACAGACCATAACAAAAATTAAAATACTTTTTAGTCTTTACCCTTTAAAACCTTAAACTCCATGAATAGAGAATCCATGGCCCTGTCAAAATATTATGCCCCTCTGAGCATAGGCGCCTGATTTTCCTTATATGATGACTTAGTCCTGTCCTGAAAGCCGTAGTCTAACTAAATAATTTTTTTTTTCATAAATTGACCTGACACACATTTTACTAGCCTGCAGAAAAATGTATTTGGATTTAAGAAAAATATGAACTTTACTGTTTATTAAATATAGGAGAACTTTGTTTACAGAGTACTGTCTTTATTCATATCTGGAGGACAAAGCATTTTAAACATACGTAAAAAGCAGTATTGTTGATCTTATGTCAGTATCTTACTCAAATATATTTGAGTAATTTTTGCTCATTTTTCTATTATTGTCCAGATAGTAATTTTCCAGATTACTGAAGCTTACCTTTGTAAGCAACATGTCTTAAGCCCATAAGCCCTCTATGCAGTGGTTTTTCAACCTAGCTTTGTACTACATTCATATGGAGATCTTAAAACAAATGTTTCAGACCGGTACCAGACCAATCAGAATCTTGGGAAGTGGGTCTCAAGCATTAGCATTTTTAGCATTAGTATTTTTATTATTGATATTAATATTTTTAAAAAGTATTCTCAGGTGATTCTGACAGAGACATCCAGTGCTGAGAACCATTCTTAAGTAAGAACCTCAGTCTTACTGTAAATTTCTTTACAACAGATGGTACCCTAGCAGGCTGGCACATAGCAAAAACTCTGAAGTGTGATAAATAAATGCATCTTAACTGTTCTTGACCTTTTAAAAAATACACATTTCCTTGCCCTTTAAAAGAGAGTGTATGAAGCATGATTTAACTTTTTCATAATGAATCAAAGTCACAGTTATGAAAATAATTTATTTTACTTCAATACACTATATTAAAGTTTTTAAGGGTCTGTCACCCAACTAATAGTTTTTGTGGCAGACACATTTAAGATGTATCAGTGTACAAAATATTCAAACATCTCTGATCTCCAGATGCTGATGTTCTTGCAGGGATAGACTGACAATTACAATAAATATGTAAATTGTATACAGTAGTATATTAGAAAATAATAAGTGCTATGACCAAAAACCAAAGAAAAAAAATTAGTGCAAAGGCTGCTCCATCCCTGGGATTCTCCAGGCAGGAATACTGGAGTGGGTTGCCATTTCCTTCTCCGGGAGATCTTCCCAACCCAGGGATCGAACCTGGGTCTCCCGTATTGCAGGCAGACGCTTTACCATCTGAGCCACCAGGGAAGTAAGATCAGCCTCCACGGGGGGTTGAAATTTTCAGTAGGGCGGTCCTCCCTGAGGTGGCACTTGTACAGAGTCTTGAAAGAAGTGAGGAAATGAGCCATGCGGTTGTCTGGGGTGAGGATGCTGGAAGTAGGAGCAGCTTTGGAGAAAGGCCTCAAGGAGAAGCACGTCTGGGGTGTCTGAAGACACTGTGATGAGTGGCTGGAGGGAAGTGGGCAGGAGGGAGAGCAGCTGCAGGAGTCAGGTAGGGCTGACAGGTTTTTATCATAAGGGCTTCATTTGTTCTAAGTGAATGGGAAGCCTTTGCAGACCTTTTCAAAGAAAGAGGGGCTTGATTGGAATTAATAAAATCTTTCTAGCTGCTGTTTTGAGCCAACTTGGAGTCGGGGTGAGAGAGGGAACTAGACACAAGATAGCCAGTCAGAGACTATCGTGATGATCCGAGAGAGAGAGAGATATGGCTCTGAGTAAGGTGGTAAAGGACCAAGGGGCCTATAGGCTTTCTTGATGGATTAGATATCTAGGATATGACAAACAGAGAATTACCCCAGGGTTCAGGCTGTTGAGATGGTACAGGCTATTTGTTGCCTACACTAAATGTTTTCATTATTTTTTTTTTTTTAAAAACCTCAGTATCAAGGTAACTCAGCTGATAAAGATTCCACCTGCAGTGCTGGGGAGACCCTGGTTCGATCCCTGGGTTGGGAAGATCCCCTGGAGAAGCGATCGGCTACCCACTCCTATATTCTTGGGCTTCCCTGGTGGCTCAGATGATAAAGAAGCCGCCTGCAGTGCATGAGACCTGGGTTCAATCTCTGGATTGGGAAGATCCCCTGGAGTAGGGCATGGCAACCCATTCCAGTATTCTTGCCTGGAGAATCCCCACAGACAGGAGCCTGGCAGGCTACAGTCCATGGGGTCACAAAGAGTCAGACAGACCTGACTGAGCAACTAAGCACAGCACACAGAACATCAAGCTGTGAAATTGGATTTCTTACTGCTCTGACTACTTCTGTCTCTAATTGCCCTTGTCTCTTCTACACTGTCTTACTTTAGCTTAAATCTTCTATAGGCCAATGAATACAAAAGTATTTAAAATTATATGTTATGTATAAGGTTGTGGATCTAAAACAATAGGTTCTGAGTGAGAGTTTATGTTTCTCTACTTAGGGGTAGTGGGAATCAAGACTTCTCAGTGTTGCCTTTTCTACTGAGGCTTTAAACTTCATTCTGGTTTCACAGAGTATTCCAAATGATTAAGTCTGCCTGAGGACTAGATCCCTTAATGAGAATTCCTTGATATTTATATTTTTACTCTTTTTAAATCAGGCAAAAGAATGGACCCCAGCAGGAAAAGCAAAGAAAGAGAATCCTGATGAGAAATTTTATTCCGAATCTGAGGAGGAAGAGGACTCTTCTGAGAGCAGCAGTGACAGTGGTGGGTTTTTCATTCATTGGAAAACCTTATTCTCCGTGGCTTATCGGCTGTGCTTCCCATAGAACAGTGAGGCCCGGAACATAACATTCAGCCAGCAGATTTAGGTGACGTTTATACGACTGAAACAGTTCCTTTCATTTACATGTCAAAGTAACTTTGATATGTAAGTTTTCAAAGTAATTTCTAACCGCTTTTTTTTTTGACATTGCCTCTTAGACCCATAACTAAAAAATGATAGAATTGAAAAAAGAGCTCATGCTTTTCTGAATTCTAACCCACACTGCCTGGGATGTTCATTAACGTGTTGAAAAACATAAATTTACATTTGGTAAGCCTTTGTTTTCAGTATTTGACAAATTAGTCTGTGGTACGTTATTTTCTGAAGTAATAAGCTGAAAAATGGGGGAAATTACTTCAATCCAAACAGTTAATGCTAAAAATATGGAATTTCAGGAATGATATAGACCATTGAGAAAGATATGTTGTGTAGTTAAGAGTGTCTCATAGAGATATTTGTCTCCATCCCATTTATTCACAAGCTCATGTTCTCTTTAGAGTCTAACCTTTTTCAGTATGTATTTGAAATATTCCAGTAACATTATGGCTTTTCATGGCATTATCTGAAGTATAGTAGGGATAGTAAGAGTTTCCTTCTAGCTACCAGAAGAAAGAGATAACTTTTCTCATTAGAAGATACCAGTTTTTTTTCCAGTGAACACGTCTTCTTGAAGGTAAACAAATTTCCTCAAGGATTTTTCTAACTTGAAAATTTAAATAAGTGATGCCTGAGATGAACTGAATCCAGATTTGTTTTGAACTCACATAAAAACATGAAAAGTAACAGCATAAGCCAGTTATCTAAGTTAACATGTATGTGTGCTTAACTTTGACTTCACGACAAATTCAAAACACCCTTGATCAACAGTTTTGTTTTCTAAAGTTTGGGTAAAATACATTTTGGTCTTTGTAAAAAGTCACAATGGGACTTCCCTTGATGGCTCAGTCGTGTCCGACTCTGCGACCCCATGAATCGCAGCACGCCA